>NC_067246.2:53855100-58855100 GCF_019359855.2 Lolium perenne | reverse complement strand
CTCATCGAACTCCGGCTTGATCCTCGCCCAATACTTCTCGTACTTTTGGTTGGAGCCGATAATGTCATGGCTCACCATCGACCACGACTCGCAGAAACATCCATCCTCTAGAACCATCCACTTGGCCCCTCGTGTGCCCGAGGCAACTTCTTCCTCTTCTTCTTCACGCCGGCCGCGTCAACCTCCACGAGATCCTCTGCATCCTCCATGACACCCTCGTCCTCGTCGTCCTCTTCATCGCCGCCCTCTTCGTCATCCTCGCCGTCGTCCTCCACCCCCTCGTCCTTCCCCTCCTCCTCCTCACCACCGGCGCCCTCGAATTTGTAGGATAACGTTGCATAGAAAACAAAAATTTTCCTACGGCGAACACGCAATCCAAGCCAAGATGCAATCTAGAAGACGGTAGCAACGAGGGGTTATCGAGTCTCACCCTTGAAGAGATTCCAAAGCCTACAAGATGAGGCTCTTGTTGCTGCGGTAGACGATCACTTGCCGCTTGCAAAAGCGCGTAGAAGATCTTGATCACGATCGGTTCCGGCGCCACGAACGGGCAGCACCTCCGTACTCGGTCACACGTTCGGTTGTTGATGAAGACGACGTCCACCTCCCCGTTCCAGCGGGCAGCGGAAGTAGTAGCTCCTCTTGAATCCGACAGCACGACGGCGTGGTGTCGGTGGCGGTGTAGAAGTCCGGCGGAGCTTCGCTAAGCTATGCGGGATGTGGAGGAGCGGGCGGCTAGGGTTTGGGGAGAAGGGGGCGCCGGCCACTATAGGGGTGCGGCCACCTTGGTGGTGTTTGAGGTGGCCGGCCCCCTCCCCCTTGGCCCTCATTATATAGGTGGAACCCCAAGAGGTGGTGTCCAAGTCTTCGAATAAGACCCGAACCAAAAACCTTCCATAGGAGGGGGAAACCTAGCCCAACTAGGACTCCCACCCAAAGGTGGGATTTCCACCTCCCATGTGGGGGGTGGCCGGCCCCCTATGGTGGAGTCCACTTGGGACTCCACCCCCACTAGGGCTGGCCGGCCATGGAGGTGGAGTCCCTTGTGGACTCCACCTTCCTTGGTGGTTTCTTCCGGACTTTTCTAGAACCTTCTAGAACCTTCCATAGAACCTTCCGCGACATTTTATTCACATAAAATGACATCCTATATATGAATCTTATTCTCCGGACCATTCCGGAACTCCTCGTGATGTCCGGGATCACATTCGGGACTCCGAACAAATATTCGAACTACATTCCATAATTCAAGTACTACCATTTCAACATCCAACTTTAAGTGTGTCACCCTACGGTTCGAGAACTATGCGGACATGGTTGAGTACTTACTCCGACCAATAACCAATAGCGGGATCTGGAGATCCATAATGGCTCCCACATATTCAACGATGACTTTAGTGATCGAATGAACCATACACATATATTACCAATTCCCTTTGTCTCGCGATATTTTACTTGTCCGAGGTTTGATCTTCGGTATCACTCTATACCTTGTTCAACCTCGTCTCTGACAAGTACTCTTTACTCGTACCGTGGTATGTGGTCTCTTATGAACCCATTCATATGCTTGCAAGACAATAGACGACATTCCACCGAGAGGGCCCAGAGTATATCTATCCGTCATCGGGATGGACAAATCCCACTTTGTTGATCCATATGCCTCAACTCATACTTTCCTGATACTTAATCCCACCTTTATAGCCACCCATTTACGCAGTGGTGTTTGGTGTAATCAAAGTACCTTTCCGGTATAAGTGATTTACATGATCTCATGGTCATAAGGACTAGGTAACTATGTATCGAAAGCTAATAGCAAATAACTTAATGACGAGATCTTATGCTACGCTTAATTTGGGTGTGTCCATTACATCATTCACACAATGACATAACCTTGTTATTAATAACATCCAATGTTCATGATTATGAAACTAATCATCCATTAATCAACAAGCTAGTTTAAGAGGCATACTAGGGACTTCTTGTTTGTCTACATATCACACATGTACTAATGTTTCGGTTAATACAATTCTAGCATGATATATAAACATTTATCATAAACATAAAGATATAAATAATAACCACTTTATTATTGCCTCTAGGGCATATCTCCTTCGCCTCCCACTTGCACTAGAGTCAATAATCTAGATTACATTGTAATATACCTAACACCCATGGCATTCAGGTGTTGGTCATGCTTTGCCCTAGGGAGAGCTTTAGTCAACGGATCTGCTACATTCAGATCAGTGTGTACTTTGCAAATCTTTACTTCTCCATCTTCGATGTACTCGCGAATCGAGTGGTAACGCAGCTTGATATGCTTCAGCCTCTTGTGTGACCTTGGCTCTTGTGCATTGGCGATGGCACCCATGTTATCACAAGTAAATGATTAATGGGTCCAATGCACTAGGAACCACACCGAGCTCTACAATGAACCTCTTCATCCATACCGCTTCCGATGAAGCCTCTGCCGCTATGTACTCGATTCTGTTGAAGACTTCGCCACCGTGCACTGCTTCGAGCTTGCCCAGCTTACTGCAGCACCATTCAATATAAACACGTACCCAGATTGTGACTTAGAGTCATCAGGATCAGTGTTCCAACTTGCATCGGTGTAACCGTTTACAACGAGCTCTTGGTCACCTCCATAACAAAGAAACATATCCTTAGTTCTTTTCAAGTACTTCAGATATTCTTGACCGCTGTCCAGTGTTCCATTCCTGGATCACTTTGATATCTGCTAGTCAAACTAACAAAGATGTGCTATATCCGGTCTAGTACATAGCATGGCATACATGATAGATCCTACCGCCGAGGCATAGGGGATGTTACACATCCTTTCTCTTTCTTCTGCTCGTAGCGGTCCTTGAGTTTTACTCAATACCTTGCACAGTAACATAGGTAAGAACCCTTTCTTACTTTCGTCCATTCTAAACTTCTTTAGAATCTTGTCCAGATATGTACTCTGTGATAGCCCTATTAGGCGTCTTGATCTATCTCTATAAATCTTGATGCCTAATATATACGATGCTTCACCAAGGTCTTTCATTGAAAAACTATTATTCAAATAACCCTTAACACTGCTTAATAGTTCTATATCATTCCCGATCAATAATATGTCATCTACATATAATATCGTAAATGCTACAGAGCTCCCACTCACTTTCTTGTAAATACAGGCCTCTCCATGACACCGTATAAACCCGAAGTCTTTGATCACCTTATCAAAACGTCGGTTCCAACTTCTTGATGCTTGCTTCAGTCCATAGATTGAACGCTGAAGTTTGCATACTTTGTCAGCATTTTTAGGATCGACAAAACCTTTGGGTTGTACCATATACAACTCTTCCTCAATGTCTCCATTAAGGAACGCCGTTTTGACATCCATCTCGCCAAATCTCATAATCGAAAAATGCAGCTATTGCTAACAAAATCCTCACAGATTTTAGCTTCGCTACAGTGAGAATGTCTCATCGTAGTCAACTCCTTGAATTTGTCGGAAACCCTTTGCGACAAGTCGAGCTTTATAGACAGTAATATTACCATCAGCATCTGTTTTTCTCTTGAAGATCCATTTATTCTCGACAGCCTTTCGGCTATCAGGTAAGTCTACCAAAGTCCATACTTTGTTATCATACATGGATCCCATTTCGGATTTCATGGCTTCTTGCCATTTGTTGGAATCTGGGCTCATCATCGCTTCTTCATACGTCGCAGTGGTCCTCATCATTGTTATCCACAATCATGACATTTAGACAAGGATCATACCAATCAGGAGTGGCACGTTCCCTTGTCGATCTGCGAGGTTCGGTAGTTTCCTCGTTCGAAGTTTCATGATCATTATCATTAGCTTCCTCTCGTTGCCGGTGTAGGCGGTACAGTACAACTTCCGATCGCGCTACTCGATCAACGAGTATAGATTCATCAATCTCATCGAGTTCTACTTTTCTTCCAGTCACTTCTTTAGTGAGAAATTCTTTCTCAAGAAAGGTTCCGTTTTTAGCAACAAAGATTTTGCCTTCGGATCTGTGATAGAAAGTGTACCCTATAGTTTCCTTAGGGTATCCTATGAAGACGCATTTCTCCGCTTTGGGTTCTAGCTTGTCCGGTTGTAACTTCTTTACATAGGCTTCGCAACCCCAAACTTTCAGAACGATGACTTAGGTTTCTTATTAAACCATAATTCATACGGTGTCGTTTCTACGGATTTTGATGGTGCTCTATTTAAAGTGAATGCGGCTGTCTCTAATGCATAACTCCAAAAAGATAACGGCAAATCAGTAAGAGACATCATACTACGAACCATATCTAAGAGAGTTCGATTACGACGTTCGGACACACCGTTTCGTTGTGGTGTTCCCGGCGGTGTCAATTGTGAAAGTATTCCGCATTTCTTTAAATGCATGCCAAACTCATAACTCAGATATTCACCTCCACGATCAGATCGTAGAAATTTGATCTTCTTGTTACGTTGATTTTCTACTTCACTTTGAAATTCCTTAAACTTCTCGAAAGTTTCGGATTTATGTTTCATGAAATAGATATACCCATATCTACTCAGATCATCTGTGAAGGTTAGAACATAACGATAACCACCGCGCGATGCTACGCTCATTGGTCCACATACATCGGTATGTATGATTTCCAATAAGTCAGTAGCTCGCTCCATCATACCAGAAAATGGAGTCTTTGTCATTTTTCCCATTAGACATGCTTCGCATCTATCAAGTGACTCAAAGTCAAGTGATTCAAGTAATCCATCAGTATGGAGTTTCTTCATGCGTTTCACTCCAATATGACCAAGATGACAAGTGCCACATATAAGTAGAATTATCATTAAGTTTAATTCGCTTAGCATCAATGTTATGTATATGCGTATCACTACTATCGAGATCTAATAGAAATAAGCCATTCTTTTGTGGTGCTCGACCATAAAAGATATTATTCATAAAAATAGAACAACCATTATTCTCAGACTTGAATGAATAACCGTCTTGCATTAAACAAGATCCAGATATAATGTTCATGCTCAACGCAGGTACATAATAACAATTATTTAGGCTTAAAACTAATCCCGAAGGTAGATGTAGAGGAAGTGTGCCGACTGCGATCACATTGACCTTGGATCCGTTTCCAACGCGCATCGTCACTTCATCTTTCAGCAGTTGTCGTTTATTCTTTAGTTCCTGTTTCGAGTTACAAATATGAGCAACCGAACCGTATCAAATACCCAGTGTACTAGAACGAGAACCAGTGAAATGGACATCTATAACATGTATATCAAATATACCTTCTTTCTTCTTCTTGACAAGGCCGCTCTTCGATCAGCCGGATACTTGGAGCAATTACGCTTCCGGTGTCCCTTCTCTTTGCGTAATAGCACTCAAGATCGTGCTTAGGGCCGTTCTTAGGTTTCATAGGAGGCGTGGCAGCTTTCTTGCCACCCTTCTTGAATTTTCCCTTAGACTTGCCCTGTTTCTTGAAACCGGTGGTCTTGTTGACCATCAACACTTGGTGCTCTTTCTTGATCTCAATCTCAAGCAGCTTTTAGCATGCCAAAGAGTTCGAGTAACTCCTTGTTCATGTTCTCGCATATTGTAGTACATCACAAAGTTCTTGTAACTTGGTGGCAGTGAATGAAGGACACGATTAATCCCCAGTCTGTTAGGAATTACTATTCCCAAGTCACTGAGTTTCTTCGCATGCCCGGACATGGCGAGCATGTGCTCACTAACGGAGCTGCCATCTTCCATCATACACTGAAGAAATGTTTCGATGCTTCATAGCATTCCATCGCCGCATGAGTCTCGAATATAGCTTTCAGCTCATTCATCAACTCATGAGGATCATGGTGCTCAAAACGTTTTTGAAGATCGGATTCCAGATCGCACAGATGGCACACTCGAACTTGAGAGTACCGAGTTTTCCGAGTCGCGTAAACAGCTTTTACTTCATCGGATTCATCTTCTGCAGGAGGGTCACCTAGCGGTGCATCAAGCACAAATTGCATATTTCCGCCGAGAGGAAGATCCTCACATGACGGAACCGGTCGGTGAAGTTGCTACCGTTGCTCTTAAGTTTCTCTTTCTCTAGGAACTGATTAAAATTGATTGGGGACGCCATCTCTACAACATATATTTGCAATAGTTTAGACTAAGTTTATGACAAATTGAGTTCAAATTTTAATTCAACATAATTAAAAACCTAAGTGAACTCCCACTCAAAACAATATCCCTCGCATTGTCTTAGTGATCACACGAACCAAATCCACCGCACCTAAACCCGATCATCACGAGAAAAGGTGTGATTTCAATGGCGAACACTCAAAGTGTTCATCATATCAACCATATGATTCATGCTCTACCTTTCGGTATCACGTGTTCCGAGACCATGTCTGTACATGCTAGGCTCGTCAAGGCCACCTTAGTATCCGCATGTGCAAAACTGTCTTGCACCCGTCATATGTACTTATTGAATCTATCACACCCGATCATCACGAGGTGCTTCAAACGACAAGACTTGGCAACGGTGCTACTAAGGATGAACACTTTATTATCTTGAGATTTTAGTGAGGGATCATCTTATAATGCTACCGTCGCGATCTAAGCAAAATAAGATGCATAAAAAGGATTAACATCACATGCGGTTCATATGTGATATGATATGGCCCTTTTTGTTCTTGCGCCTTTGATCTTCATCTCCAAAGCACGGATATGATCTCCATCATCTTCGGGCATGATCTCCATCATCGTCGGCGTAGCACCAAGGTCAATGGCGCCGTCTTCATGATTGTCCTCCATGTAGCAACTATTACAACTACTTTGAAATACTACTCAACATGAAATTTAAAGACAACCATAAGGCTCCTGCCGGTTGCCACAATACAATAATGATCATCTCATACATATTCATCATCACATTATGGCCATATCACATCACCAAACCCTGCAAAAACAAGTTAGACGTCTCTAATTTGGTTTGCATATTTTACGTGGTTTAGGGTTTTCGAGAGAGATCTAATCTACCTACGAACATGAACCACAACGTTGATACTAATGTTTTCAATAGAAGAGTAAATTGAATCTTTACTATAGTAGGAGAGACAGAGACACCCGCAAAGCCTCTTATGCAATACAAGTTGCATGTCGAACGAGGAACAAGTCTCATGAACGCGGTCATGTAAAGTTAGTCCGAGCCGCTTCATCCCACTATGCCATAAAGATGCAAAGTACTCAAACTAAAGATAACAAGAGCATCAACGCCCACAAACCATTGTGTTCTACTCGTGCAACCATCTATGCATAGACACGGCTCGATACCACCGTAGGATAACGTTGCATAGAAAACAAAAATTTTCCTACGGCGAACACGCAATCCAAGCCAAGATGCAATCTAGAAGACGGTAGCAACGAGGGGTTATCGAGTCTCACCCTTGAAGAGATTCCAAAGCCTACAAGATGAGGCTCTTGTTGCTGCGGTAGACGATCACTTGCCGCTTGCAAAAGCGCGTAGAAGATCTTGATCACGATCGGTTCCGGCGCCACGAACGGGCAGCACCTCCGTACTCGGTCACACGTTCGGTTGTTGATGAAGACGACGTCCACCTCCCCGTTCCAGCGGGCAGCGGAAGTAGTAGCTCCTCTTGAATCCGACAGCACGACGGCGTGGTGTCGGTGGCGGTGTAGAAGTCCGGCGGAGCTTCGCTAAGCTATGCGGGATGTGGAGGAGCGGGCGGCTAGGGTTTGGGGAGAAGGGGGCGCCGGCCACTATAGGGGTGCGGCCACCTTGGTGGTGTTTGAGGTGGCCGGCCCCTCCCCTTGGCCCTCATTATATAGGTGGAACCCCAAGAGGTGGTGTCCAAGTCTTCGAATAAGACCCGAACCAAAACCTTCCATAGGAGGGGAAACCTAGCCCAACTAGGACTCCCACCCAAAGGTGGGATTTCCACCTCCCATGTGGGGGGTGGCCGGCCCCCTATGGTGGAGTCCACTTGGGACTCCACCCCCACTAGGGCTGGCCGGCCATGGAGGTGGAGTCCCTTGTGGACTCCACCTTCCTTGGTGGTTTCTTCCGGACTTTTCTAGAACCTTCTAGAACCTTCCATAGAACCTTCCGCGACATTTTATTCACATAAAATGACATCCTATATATGAATCTTATTCTCCGGACCATTCCGGAACTCCTCGTGATGTCCGGGATCACATTCGGGACTCCGAACAAATATTCGAACTACATTCCATAATTCAAGTACTACCATTTCAACATCCAACTTTAAGTGTGTCACCCTACGGTTCGAGAACTATGCGGACATGGTTGAGTACTTACTCCGACCAATAACCAATAGCGGGATCTGGAGATCCATAATGGCTCCCACATATTCAACGATGACTTTAGTGATCGAATGAACCATACACATATATTACCAATTCCCTTTGTCTCGCGATATTTTACTTGTCCGAGGTTTGATCTTCGGTATCACTCTATACCTTGTTCAACCTCGTCTCCTGACAAGTACTCTTTACTCGTACCGTGGTATGTGGTCTCTTATGAACTCATTCATATGCTTGCAAGACATTAGACGACATTCCACCGAGAGGGCCCAGAGTATATCTATCCGTCATCGGGATGGACAAATCCCACTGTTGATCCATATGCCTCAACTCATACTTTCCGGATACTTAATCCCACCTTTATAGCCACCCATTTACGCAGTGGTGTTTGGTGTAATCAAAGTACCTTTCCGGTATAAGTGATTTACATGATCTCATGGTCATAAGGACTAGGTAACTATGTATCGAAAGCTAATAGCAAATAACTTAATGACGAGATCTTATGCTACGCTTAATTTGGGTGTGTCCATTACATCATTCACACAATGACATAACCTTGTTATTAATAACATCCAATGTTCATGATTATGAAACTAATCATCCATTAATCAACAAGCTAGTTTAAGAGGCATACTAGGGACTTCTTGTTTGTCTACATATCACACATGTACTAATGTTTCGGTTAATACAATTCTAGCATGATATATAAACATTTATCATAAACATAAAGATATAAATAATAACCACTTTATTATTGCCTCTAGGGCATATCTCCTTCAGAATTCGAGTGGCCCCTGCGGCCAGTGAACGGGGCGCCGCACCGGGGCCTGGCTCGCCATGGGGCGCTTGATCGTACGCCGGGGAGTAGAACACGACGTTGGGGTTGAAGCCGCCATGCAGCAGCGTATCCTCGTACCACGGCGACAAGTTTGGTGTCACGCACCCGGGAGTGGCATAGGGGTCGTCATTGTAGAAGCTGAATGTCGACGGGGACAACACTCACAGAATGCATGCTGGCCCCAACAACGTACTCCATTGGCTCGCGTTGGTGGCTGCGATACATGCTGCCAGCGCGTGCTGGTGCGCACACGCCGCCACCAACTTCTTCTCCAGCTGCGCTGCCTGCTGTCCCCTCCACTCCGCCTTCAACAGCTTGCGGCGCAGGCAGTCTTGGTCCTACTGATCGTCGGTCCAGCCTTCCAACTTCTTCTTTGCAGCCGGCGCCTTCTGTGGCTTCGCTAAGGGCGTCTTCGGCCCTTTCGTCTCATTGCCTGATGGCTTGGTGGCCGCTTTCTAGGCCATTTTTTGGATGGGAGAGGGTAGCGGTGGCGGGAGGGACAGAGTAGCAACGATGGATGGAGAAATGAATCGGCGGGATATGTGGTGAAATCTGTTGGGAGGGCAGAAATGCGCGGCGGGAGAGGCGTGATGTGGCAGGAGAGGGGGTCAAATTTTTATGTGTCGCTGACGCGTCATGCCCACGTCTCCTCGCCTCGCTTTTCGTTGTGTCCGGCGTGTCCGGAGCGTCCCCTGTGGAGCAGGGACGGGCTCGGGACGCCGGAAACCGGATTGGGCCGCGCCGGACGGAAGGAGCATTTGGGGCGTGTGGCTGGGAATGAAATTTTGTTCGGTGTCGCAAATCCCTTTGGAGGCCGCTTTGGGTACGCGGATAGAGATGCTCTTAGACTCACAATGTGTCTAGAATATCTTCTTCAACTTGCAGGAATATACATTGTTGTTGTGCAATAAAAGAACTCCATTTCTTCCTTCCCTCCTCCACCAGGCGATTTACACAGAAATAACCCAAAAGTGAAAGAAAAGCACAGAATGACCCTCCGGCGAAACTATTTCACCAATCTAACCCTTTTGTGTGGCGCCCCTCCCACGGGCGCCACACATGCCCATGTGGCTCCCCTCCAGCCGGCGCCACTGACCCAGCCGACGTGGCCCCCTCGCCGCTGAGCTGGTGCGCCCATCCGACGTGGCAGCATGTGTGGCGCCCCTCCCAACGACGCCACACATGCACTTGTAATCCCCCAAAACATACTGTGAGACAATTCCTCTGGGACTTAGCCGTTTTGCGAGGCTCGATGTGTGGCGCCGGCGCCACACTAGCATGTGTGGCGCCGATGCCACGGGCGCCACACATAGAGGCTCGCGAAAACGGCTAAGGACTTATCGTCCGGAGCCCCTGGATGTTTTCGACCCAATACTTGATATAAGTTGGCATGTGTGGCGCCGATGCCATGGGCGCCACACGGCAAGCAGTGGCGCCGGGCAGCAGTGGCGCCACACATTGACTTGTGTTAAAAACATGAAAAATCCTACCAAAATCCAACAGTTAGGAGTACAACATTGGACACAACAAGTAGCAAATTCATGACATACACATATAACACTTCATAGGTCACATTGTAGCACGTAGATTCAAACAACAAGTAGCATTACAGACCATGGTTCGAAATGACATAGGGTTCACAAATCGATACTTATGAAGATAGAGTTCAGAACAACACGTAGCACATCCTAGTAGCGTCCTCGACATGCCGTCCTCGCGGGCTGCTTCCGGATGGCCATCCTCTTCGTCCGCTGCCGTGGCTGCTCCTGCTGCTGCTCCTGCTGCTGCTCCTCCTCCTCCTCCTCCTCTGAAGAGAACGGCTCGTCGTTCCTCATCCTCGACAAAGCTGATCTCCGCCGCGGCCTCTCATCCTCCTCAGTGACAACCTTCTTTCCTCGGTTGACATAATCTTCCGGAGTGTACCGGTTTGGACCCTTGCCCCTTGGCTTCAACTGGTAAGCTGACCGTGGGGCTTGCTTCGAGGTACGCTTTGGAAGTATGCCTTGACTCAGAATTAGCTCGTCCTCAGGAATCTTCACAAACACGAACACATGAGATTACAAAGTTGAAATTAGTAAGAACATGTTTGACAGCAACAAAATAGTCCATACCTCCCGCTCTTCTGAAGAGGAAGATGTAGCGATTTCGGCTTCCCGGCAACCTAGCAAGCTGGCTAACCGTCGCATCTTTCGTGCAGTGTTCTGCGTCATCCCGTTCATGGTTACAAATCCACCACATCATAGTAGCGTACATTCAAAGTTGGTGATCATACCTTAATGAAATACCGCAACGGTCTGACAGGCTTGTCATCTGTCCCGCTCTGCTCCCAGATAACCTCGCACTCCTCAGCTGTTTTTTCGATCTCCTTCCGCTGTGACAAACATAGCATACACAATTGAAGCGACCACATGGCAATGTAGATGATGTACTAGTTAGTGAGAGAATAGAATACCACGAAGTTCAGCTCGGAAGCAATAGAAGTCGATCTCCCTCTGCGAGCAAAGGTGTCGTGCTGGCTTTGCCCAACCTCATCGAACTGGATGGGGTCGTCCAAGATCTCCTCAGGATACGCGTGCTTAACTAACTCGATACGCGTGTTCTCATGGAACCACTCGAGGTAGTTGTTGAAAGCGGCGAAGTTGTGAGGCACAATCTGCTCAGGGCCAGCATTCCGTGCCGCTTGCAAACAGTGTTGGAGCAATTTGCGATGTGGCCGCTATGATGGACTGGCCAATTTGTGATCTTCCTCTGCCGCTGCCTATCAAGCTTGCAAGAATCAGCAAGTTAGTTTGTACCTCTTCTATCAAGAATCTTCCATCGCATGATTCCAGAAGTTTACCTATGAAGCGCCTTGTCCGTGTCTTGCCACACTGGTGGGCACTCCTGATACAGCCCAAACTGTCTCATCACTCTTTGCGGCTGGTGGTGTTCAACAAGCCACATGCATATGAGTGGGCAGCGCATACGCCAGAACCGCGCCTCCTCCCAGGTGCACTTGTGGTTGAGGTCGGTCATCGACGCGCCAATACGGTAGTAGCCACCATATGGCTCCCATTCCACCTCGCAGATACAAATATCTCAGAATTTAGAACATGCCAGTAGAATCAATGAAAACTAGGATTGCAAAAGAGTGATCGGTTACCTGCTCAGCGGTAAGAGTGTCCAACTCCGCAGTGTACTGCATGTACATGATCTTTGGATCGCCCGACATCTCCGAGACATTGTCCCAAAGGTATGCCCAAGTGGGCTCCCGATCAGGAAAGTGAGGGTGATGAGGCCATGGCCTCTCGTTGAGTACCCTGGGCCGCCCAACTGATAGGCGGTCCCAGCTCCATACGGAAAGTAGGAGCATGCATCCACCAATACCGCCGCTCCCAGACCTGCGACAAGCTTCGTCCAACTACGCACATAAGACATTTGGTTAGTACTTTGTCTAGCACACTACTATAGGAAAATAGTACATAGAGCAAATCATCACCTGCCGGTAGAGGTAGGCAAGTGCCGCTGTTCCCCAACTCCAACGGTTATCCAACACCGTAAGCGCCTTCAGCCAACACCAATGGGCCAGCTTCCCCCCACTGTCAGGAAAGAGAGTCCTCGAAATCATGTACCATAAGTACACGCGGGCGTACGTCCTCCGAGTGTCCTCGTCGGCCTCTTCCAGGCATTCTCCAAAGTTAGTCCTGATCCATTCGAAAGACGCGCCGGCGGGAGCTCTCTTCTTTGGTTCTGTTGGCAGCGGAGGAGCCATGCCAATAAGCACCTGCATCTGCTCGCGCCACCCATCAGAAGCTGTGTTCATACACAGTGGCTCGCCCTGAATAGGTAGTCCAAGGATCATGGAAACATCCTGGAGAGTAGGGGCCATCTCGTCGGCCCTCAAGTGGAAGGTGTGAGTCTCCGGCCTCCACCGGTCGACAAGGGCGGTGAGTGCCGAGGGGTTCATGAGTAGCCCCCCACGGCTTACAAGGGATATGAACGGCATAAGACCGGTAGGCCGGATGAACTCCGTGTACCTCTCGTCATACGGTATATCCGCTGTGCCATGGTAACGAATCTTCAAAGGGTGAAGATCCGTTCCCTTCTCCGTCATATGAACAGCCCGGTGCACCCTGTCATACTCTTCATCCAGAAGCCACACCATCCTACATGTTTACACAAATACAACATATTATGAGCCATTCATACCAAATATGAGCAACACATACATGAGAATATATCCAAATAGGCCATCACACATACATTCCTAACAAATATGAGTTATTCCATCAAGAATACTAGGCATATGTAACACATTTGAATGCATTTGCTAGGCAAATATTAGACATTTCAACACATACATACATAGAATTTGAACAAATCTAGGGTTCATATCCAAATCCACTAACATATCTAGGGTTCCTACACATACACATTCAACACATACATACCCATTTCAACACATACATAGCCATTTCAAACATCTTTGGTTCAAACACAACCAACATTTCAACACATACATACATAGGATTTCAACACATACATGTAAAATTTCATATCTAGGGTTCCAACAAATCTTTGGTTCAAACACATATACTACAATGTAGATTCCACCAACATAAATTTCTACATATCCAAATCCAATAAATCTACCAAATCTAGGGTTCATACCCAAATCTACCAAATCCACCAACACTATTGGATGAATTGGAGGGAATCGAAGGGGAATACCTTGAGGAATGGAGGAGGAAGGAGTTGGCCGGATAGATCTGATGATTCCTTGGTTGATTTGGTGGGGGGGCCGAAGGGGAGGCGTGCGGCGGCAGCGGTTGGGGAGGAGGAGAGAGGAAGAGAAAGAAGAAAGAAGGGTCGGGCTGGGCGCGGGCGCCACACTTAAGTGGATGTGTGGCGCCCGTGGCATCAGCGCCACACATGCTAGTGTGGCGCCCGTGGCATCGGCGCCACACATCGAGCCTCGCAAAACGGCTAAGTCCCAGAGGAATTGTCTCACAGTATGTTTTCGGGGATTACAAGTGCATGTGTGGCGCCGTTGGGAGGGGCGCCACACATGCTGCCACGTCGGATGGGCGCACCAGCTCAGCGGCGAGGGGGCCATGTCGGCTGGGTCAGTGGCGCCGGCTGGAGGGGAGCCACATGGGCATGTGTGGCGCCCGTGGGAGGGGCACGGGCGCCACACAAAAGGGTTAGATTGGTGAAATAGTTTCGCCGGAGGGTCAGTCTGTGCTTTTCTTTCACTTTTGGGTTATTTTTGTGTAAATCGCCCCTCCACCACCGCAGGTGAATTGTTCCTAACTGACACCATTTATTCATTCCTCTTTCCCAGTGGATTGTTGCTTACCTTTATGGCCGGTTTTGTTTGTTATACATTACGCTCCCGGAATTGCAGGGGAGCCTCATCTGCTAGTGCCTTTCTTTAAAAGACACTACACTCATATTAATTGTACCTTGTTCTTTTCCACTACACACCAACAACAACAGCTAGCTAGGAGTATATGGTTCATAACTCTTTCCTCTCCAAAATATCATACTCCATTCTTATCTAACTCGAACGCAACAGGAGCCTCTTGGTTTGGAAATTGGAACTACTAACCCAGGCCATCTTGCATGATCAATGCAACCCGGCAAATAATGAGGCAGAAAACTAACAGTTACCCGTACTTTCCAGGCATGGCAGCAGTAACAACAACATTATGTGTGGAGCTAGACGCACAGAGAGATTCCATCAGAGATGAGCTGCAGGTTTGATGGTACGCTGCATGCAACGCATGCTTTGTTTCCATTCTCCATTGATTACTTAGCATGCATGATTGGAGGAAAAAGGGGTGCTTAGTGTACCGTCATATATACCAATGTACATGTTGCTCAAACCTTGATTGTAGAGATCGAGCCTCCAATCCCAGTGACGTGACATTGCACAATAATGCACAACTGGCATACACCACCAGAGGTGCTAAGCTTATTAGCAACACTGCTCACCTGATGTGTTTGCTCACCACCTGCTAGCTTGCTTGGCCTGTTTCTGTTGAGCTACTATAACCGGAGCCGCGGATGGATGATGATTAGAGCCGTCACTCACTATAGCCATGTCACGCAAAGGTGTATATTATATTTATGTTCATGCATCCATACATACATGCACCATAGCTCAAATCTATCTTATAGATTATTACATCATCATAGTTCATACATATATATATGATAGCCAAATAGTGGTAGATATTTGTTCTCCTATACTGAACCCCTGATGCAGCATGCCTGAAAACCTGCAGGTGCATGTCTGAAGTCTTTCTTCGTCTGATGCATCAGAACGCTGGCTACCTAGCTGACTGATGAACAAGATCTCTCTTAGCTCGTTGGATGGATGGGTGTAGGCACTGTTGGCATGGAGCGGTGTGCCGCGATCGAGAACGTGCCAAAGTTTCCTTGTGGGTGATGCCTGAGGTTGGCTAGGGCCGGCGCTGCTGCAGCAGCTAGGTAGCGAGCAGCAGACGCAGGGAGGCTGGAGGAGGCATGCATGCTGTGCGCGGCGCTGTTGCTGCGATGGGGTGGTGATGGTGGTGGTGGCCATGGATGGGAGAGAGGGGGAGTGGTGTGGGAAAAGACTTGACATGCAATTGGATGAGCAGGGTGAGGTCCAGGTTATATCTACCCATGTCCGTTTTTCTGATATGCTGCTTCCGCTGAGGTGAGCCATCACGCACTAGCTAGCTACACTCCCCGATCCAGATCGGGTAAAACGTGTGAAACCACATGAGATGCATGCATGTCCATCTACAGGGTAGCTAGCTAGCTAGGTTGTAGGAGGCTAGTATATACGCCTGCTGTAGTGTGTTTATAAGCATTTTGCGTAAAATTGTATCTCTTATCTTATTTCCATATCCATTTATCTCTCTGGTGACTGTTTGCGTACTGCATGTGTGATGTATGTCTCCGACTCTCCATGGAATTCATCAGCTATCATGTACTTTCTCATTCCTCCGTTCCAAATTAAGTGTCATAGCTTTGGTTAGAGCATCTCTAGCAGTGCCCGTAAAAGAGCCAAAAACGAAACATAACTGCTAGTTTACGGGTTCGGTCTAAAAATAGCGCCGATCAGTTACCGTAAACGAGGCGAAACCGAATATTTTTTTCGGGCCGAGATCGAAAACCCAAATCGGCATGTATTTGCACGGGTCGCTCGAGCGAACCGAACGATGGATCCATTTCTAAGGTGCGCTGAAATTTCAGCCGACGCATTGCTCGCTCTCTCCCTCCCTGTGCCGCCACCACGCTCCGCTGCCGCCGCAACACCCGATTTGCCCGAGCCCGGCATCCCGGAGCTAGCGCAGGTCGCCCCGCACCCCGCCCGTGGTTCCTCGCCCAACTCTGGATGTCGCCGCCGCGCCGTCCGTATTGAGGATGAGCTCGAGCGACGAGTTCGTTGATGTCGATCTGTCGAATTTGTCGAGCTCGGACGATTCCGACCTCAACGAGCTGCTCCAGGACGACGAGATGGAGGCCACCATGCTCCTTCTCTCCGTGAAGGAGCTGGAGGACCGCGCGAAGTTGCGGAATCGGAGGCGCGGGTCGGTGATGGGCCGGAACCACATCCAACGGAATCGCCTCGTCGGCCACAAGCAGCTGATGGAGGACTACTTCACTGAGGTACCTACCTATCCGCCGTATCTATTCCGTAGGAGGTATCACATGCGTCGTACTTTGTTCATCAAAATCATCAAGACCTGCGAAGCCAATTCGAATTACTTCAATCAACATAGAAATGCCAGCCCGTTTCAAAAACTCTCTGCTGCCATGAGGGTGATTGCGTATGGCATCCCTGCGGATTACACCAACGAGTATATTCGAGTTGGCGAAGATACTACATCGGAGTCGGTGCGTAGGTTTGCTCGCCTTATTATCAAGTTGTTTAGGCCAACCTATCTCTCCGAGCTCCCAATGAGGATGACACCAAAAGATTGATGGAGATAAATGATAAAAGAGGTTGCCCGGGCATGCTTGGTAGTCTTGATTGTATGCATTGGACATGGAAGAATTGTCCCAAGGCATGACATGGACAGTACTGTGGCAAGAGCAAAGATGCTACCTTTGTACTTAAGGCCGTTGCGTCACAAGATTTGTGGATTTGGCATTGTTTTTTGTTTGTTTGCCGGGAACACTCAATGACATCAGCGTGATGCAAAGATCCCCTTTATTTGCGAAATTAGCAAATGGGGAAGCACCCTCTTGCAACTACAAGGTCATGAACAATGAGTACACAATGGAATATTACCTAGCTGATGGCATCTATCTGAATTGGGCAACTTTTGTTAAGTCTATCAAGGATCCTAAAGATAGAATAGAAGCTGAATTTGCCTACGCTCAAGAAGTAGCTCGCAAGGACATTGAGAGAGCTTTCGGTGTTTTGCAAGCAAGGTTTGCTATTATTCGTGGTCTAGCCCGATTTTGGGACAAAAAAAACCATTGTAAACATCATGACATGTTGTGTGATTCTTCACAACATGATCATCGAGGATGAAAGAGAGTTGAGCTTGCGCTGCTTCTATAACAATGTTGGCACCCGAGTGGAACCCCAACGCAATCCGGATCACATTGAAGCTTTCCTTGAAACACATCGGCAGATTGGGAATGTCAGTACCCATGCACAACTCGTTTATGATCTAAAAATACACCACTGGCAGCGACATGGCCGTCCCCTTTGATCCTCATTTATGTGTGACATGTATCATTGTTGAGACACTTGTTCATTTGTCAAATTTTCGAGAATTGTTGTAATTTGGTTGAGACATTTTTCATTTCTTCAATTTTCCAAAACTGTTGTAATAATTTAGTTCAGACTATTGTTTATGTGTTGTAATACTTTGGATGATTATTTAATTAATTATGATCGATTGTTGTATGTCTTGCATACGAATTCTATGAAAAACCCAGCCTTTACGGGTTTGGAAGCCGCTCTATTCTGCGCCAGCCTTTTTCCGACCCGTAAACACGAGTTCGGTGAACTGAACTCCGGATTTTCAGTTCGCGTTTTTAGGGGCTCTGCTAGAGATGCTCTTAGTTTTGGTCTAGATACGGATATATCTAGGGTTCCGGGAACATTTTGGTGTGTAGGTTTGATTATTTTAGAAAGAAAAAAATCTGTGACAATTAATTTAGAATGAAAGGAGCGTATGTTGAAAGGGTGCACGGGATAGTAGCTGAAGGAAGCCAGCTAATTAAGGTGTAATTACTTGATGACCAGTCGTGCTCAGCAATCATTTTCATTCTTGGTTGCTCGGTCAGTCTCCTCTCTCAGCTGGCTCTCTCCTAGCTATCTGAAGTAGTAATCGATGAGTGGACGATGAGCATGCATCCATCAGAGCAGCAAGCAATGCTGCGACCAGTGAAGGGAACATGCATGCATCCATGCCACACCACAACACAGCACAACAACAATATTTATGTGTTCCTTCTCTTAATAGTGGACACTGGCGCATGCACACACAACAAGCTAAACATTGCCTTGTGCTGAACATATATAACTAACTAATCATGCATATGTTTCTCCCCTAATCCCTCGGCATTCCTTCCAAGATAATAATCAGCCATGGCTGATGAATGTCTCTAGCTTGTCCCTGTCTGAAAAAAGAACAGAAAAGAATGTCTTGTGGGAAGGGAGATTAGATAGACCTGCATGACGCATTGGCGCCCGTTGATTGAAATGAAGAGCTAGCTAGCTATAGGGAGCATTCAAGAGAGAAATGAAGAACCAATGACAATATAAAGAGAAAAGAAAGGGAGATAAAGCGAAGAGAAACATCTTGTCCACCACAACAATATACATGTCTAGCTGCTGACGAGAGCGATGTATCGATGCTAGATGGATGGTGCAACACATGAAGCGGGAACCGTTTAATACGCGCTAGATATCACCTCGTTTTAATTCGGTTGGATCTCGCACCAAGGGAGAAAAGGAGCCAGCACACCATGGATGGATCGATCGAGAGAGCGAGGAGCTAGGAAAGACAGAAGCTTCTCATGGATGCATGGGACTAATCTGATCGGATCTGATTATGATCTGACGGATGGGATGGCCCGTACGGGACGGGCGCTGGATCGATCGATCGGACGTGACGGCCGGAGACATGAGCGGCCATGCTACGTACGCACCGTACGTATATTCCCCTGCTGGCCACCACCTCCACAGGAAACCAAACAGAAATCCAGACGAGAGAAATCGATGGATCGATCTGTGTCGCGTCGATCGATCGGCCTCGATTCCCTTCTGTTTTGGAACCGATCGATGGAGCCAACGATCGATCACCTCTCTGCTCAGGCTCAGCTCGATCGATGCCTCGCGATCACCTTTTCGCGCCATGCACCTGTAGCTCTTGTCTTCCGTGCACTCGATTCCTCCCAGCTCCTCGTTTTCTACCGGTCTGACACGGAAAATTCCTGACAGGTGAGGTGATGCGTGCCTGGGCATATGGCTGAGCTTAGAGGAGTCTAATCGATCAGATATGCGTCTGCGTGGCTCCGTGGATCGATGAGAGTTGAGAGGTGGAGGAGGTAGGCTGGGTTTGATTAGCTAGCAAACGCACACGTATCATCGCCATGCTGCATCAACCCAACCCAATCATTCCAATGATCAGCTGCAGATTAATCATATCAATCATGGAGTTAGCTCGCTAGGCATGAGCATATTAGGCAGATTAATGTGTCTCCGCTAAACAACAACGACGACAACAGTGTGTCAGGTGGCACACACCGCCTGCACGAAGGACCCGCGGCGTACGGATAAGAGCAAGACGTGACAAACAATAGAGAAAATTTCTTATTTGGGCTTAGTTGAAACTTCAGTTCCTTTCTTAGCCCTCAAAATTTTTGCCTTCCCTTTTTGGTGCCGAGTTAAAATTTAGCTCCTTATATGACCTTCCGTCCATTTTGTTACACTGTTCTGTTTAACTCTCCAATTAAACTTGTTTCGTGCCCTAGATTACCCCTGCCCTTTGTTTTACAAAATTTGTTGCTTCAAACTCCAAAGACACAACTCGGGCCATCTCGAAGCCGTTGCGGCTTTGACTCCCCGCCATCTGGAGCTGAGGGGAGAACAACCAGCCATCCCGGACTAGGTGACCTTGCGTGGAGAGGAGGCTGGCCCCGGGACGGAACGACCGTCGACCTGCATGCGGCAGATGGGAGCAGCAGGGGTCCTGTGGTGGAGGACGACCATGATTTTTCGGCGCGGAGGCCAAGGCCCAGCTGCGCGCACATAGGTCTCCAAGGCGTAGCATAGACCTAGGCCGGTGATTGAGACACGCGCGCTGAGGGGAGCAGCATGGAACTACGTGGCGCGATGGTCTATGACTGGACGAGGGATACGACGTCGATTCATGCGGCCGTCGGGAAATACGCGGCGGAGGGCGGTGGCTGGAGGCGGCCCGACATGCGAACCCCAACAGCGGATGAGGACCACAAACCCAGAAGCACCTCCAGCGTGGGTCCCTCCTCCTCGCTGCGGCGGCCCCGACTAGCGAGCTGTCGTCGGTATCCTGCGGGGATGGAGGGCCCCACTTGATGAACATCTGGGAGTCTGACAGGAGGAGGTTGAAGGGCGCGTGGGCCTGCCCGGATGTAGACGAGGAAGGGAGGGAGATGAAGGAGAGAGCGGGCGCAGGGCACATGATGGGGATGAGAGGAACCGAGGAAGAAAAATATAAGGGAAAAGAGGATGAGGTGGGTCCCAAATAGCAACATTGACAGAAGGGTCTTATAGCTATCATTTTAACACCGCTAGTAGCTAACATGGATTGAAGGTCATATAAGGAAACAAAATAAGATGAAGTGTCAAAAAGGGACGGCAAAGCTTTTGAAGGCCAAGAAAGGAACTGAAGTTTCTGTTGGATAGTTAGGCAAGATTTTCATGATTAATTCCAGAATATTAAGCATGACGACAACAACTACTAACATGTGAAACTCGAACATGCTGGATCCATCAATCAACATGAACAGTAGCAGGGCAAACGACACAACATCCATCGCTAAACATATCGAGATATGTTGCACGTACCGATCTGGTGTTGGTGGCGGTGGCGGTGTAGCAGATGACGTCGCAGCAGTAACGTTGTTGACGACGGATCGAAGTAGACGGCGTTGAAGACGACAGTAGGCAGCACCGCCCGACTTGGACGGAAGGCAGCCCGTGATGAAGAGCTTGACCGGTCGCGCAGAGCGCTTCCCAAAAACCTAATTCGCCCTCTCCCGTACAGGATCGCAAAGACGAGCGGTTCTGGAGACCTGTTCTCCCGTTCGCCGGTGCACACCGGCGGGCGGGATGGAGTGGGCTACGATGGCGGCACAAGCAGAGAGAGGTGGAAACCCTAACTCGTGTATTGGATGTGTTTCTGCGGTAGGCGGACAAGAGATTATATAGGCTCAGAAAACACTAGGCAACGTGGGCCACACCCACGTCGCATGAACATTTCGAGTCGGTTACAGATAGCCCACGATCCGGGAGCGACTCGAACTGACTATCTGCAACGCGTCCGTCTAGGACTCTGTTTGTTTTCCTGAACTACAAAAAGAAAGGAAAGTCTCGGCTCGAGACTCAATCCACTCACCACGAACGCGACAAGCATCGTGACGTGTCATGTCGAGTCGAGACGAGCGAGGAGGAGGAGGAGCGTGTGTGTACCACTCCTATTCTCACTCACTTACTAGTGCTGGAACAACCCACCTTAGGCGCTCTAACTTCCTCCCAACTTTCTATGTGGGACTAAACATGCCACCTCTTGCTACTCCCTAGTGAGCCGTCGCCAACTTAGGCTCAAACTCACATGGGCTGCCACAATGTGGGCTTTGAGATTTATAGGGAAATTTGAAATTGTGGTGACCCGGCATACCACTGCATGGTGTAGTATGCAAATCTAACATAACACCAATGAAACAGTGTTCCACTAGTATTACATCACTTAGAGTGGTACAACAGAAACATATGCGGGTCCAAGGCATGTCTATAGAATTACAACTCTGACTCTTTACAGAAGGTCATCATAGCCTCCTACTTTACAATGAGGTAAAACTTACAAATAAACTCCAGAAAAACGACTCGTAATCTAATCTTATCACGAACTCTATTTATAGAGTATTTGACTAGCTATAGAGGCTTTGACTAGATTCTAGCTAAATAGGAGCTAGGTTTAGGGAGCTAGATCCCTTATGTTGCTAATCTAGGTTTTCTCCTTGTTGGATGTGGTATTTGACTCTCTTCTGACAAGTTCATGTTCCTTGAAGTAGTGGTGGACTCCTCGGTCTTCGGGTTGCACTGTAGATACTCCTTCGATGCCTCCATTTCAAAGCAGGGGATTTAAGAGTGGGATGAGTACGAGCGTACTCAACAAGTTCATTATAGGAAAGAGGTGTTTAATGCACTAGCTACAACCATGGACCAGAAAGTCCAAGGCAATGAAAGTTTTTGTAATCATTTCTTCAAAAGGTTGCTTTTATTCTGAAGAGCTATGTTCGTCAGCCTTCACCGGTTTACTAGAACTTCATGGAGTTCCTTTCCTGCAGTGTTCACAGTTCCATAACCCGGAACAGGGAGTGACATGTCACGATTTGTTACACTCTGCAGAGGTGTGTTGCTTTACCCATAAGAGATCTTATCCTTGTTGCCAACCGAGTTGCATGCTCGTTCACACTTCCTTGGTGTAAGGCCAGGTGTAAGGTCCTAGTCAATATTGTATTCCTTTGCGACCTCGCACACCCACCCTTTGTTGCAATTCCGACCTTGGGTCCTCGCCGGCCTACATCACTTGGATGCCTTCCGACCTCGACAACTATCAGGTCGCAACCTTGATACCTTCGCCGGCCGTTGCAACCCATCATAGACTGCATTACTGTGGGGAATTAGAATGGGATCCCCACCCACCGGTTGTTCTCGCAAGACACAACTGCTACGGTAAGCGCATCCGTTGATGTACGAGAGGAAGAAACACAATTGACTACTCCGTCCCACTCCAGATCTTATGGTTAACACGAGTCTTACGGCACAAGAATCACTGGACAACATTTGTTGTTTAATCCTAGATGGATACAAACCCATTGCAATGGAACCTCCACCATACTCGTACCATGGTTCCATTGCCCACCACATAGTCATATTCATAGTTATGAAATTAGCATTTTTGCTTTTCATGCAAGAGTGATGAGCATAGAACTTTTCAAGTAATTTGGTAAAAATACTCAAATGACATGAGCAAGCGATGAACTTGCCTTTCTTGACTGCAAGATTATGCAGGCAAGGTCTTCTGAAATAGCATCATCGTCCGGTAAGGACGATGTTTAAAATATTGGCAAGGATGCAATAATGCATAAGTATGAGATGCAGTCACTCTAAGCGTGACCTAACCCCGATGATTTAGGATTAGTGAGTTGGTATGATTAATTGAGGGTGTGTTGCCCTTTTAGAGTGATTCACAAACAAGTTTTTTTTATTAAGGTTTGGTTACTTGGTATTATCAATAAGTAGTGCAATATATCACAGTTGGAGATATGCCCGAGAGGCAATAATAAAATAGTTTTTGTTATATCTTAGTGTTTATGATAAATGTTTACACTCCATGCTATAATTGTATTAACCGGGAACATTGATACATGTGTGTTGTGTAAACAACCAGAGTCCCTAGTAAGCCTCTCATTTAACTAGCTTGTTGATTAATAGATGATCATGGTTTCCTGATCATGAACATAGGATGTTATTAATAACAAGATCATATCATTAGGTGAATGATGTGATGGACACACCCATAGTAAGCATAACATGAGATCAAGTCATTAAGTTCAACTTGCTATAAGCTTTCGATACATAGTTACCTAGTCCTTCGACCATGAGATCATGTAAATCACTTACACCGGAAGGATGCTTTGATTACATAAAATTCCATTGCGTAAATGGGTGGTTATAAAGATGGGATTAAGTATTCGGAAAGTGTGAGTTGAGGCATATGGATCAAGAGTGGGATTTGTCCATCCCGATGATGGATAGATATACTCTGGGCCCTCTCGGTGGAATGTCGTCTGATTAGCTTGCAAGCATGTCACTAGGTCACAAGAGATGACATACCACGGTACAAGTTAAGAGTACTTGTCGGTAACGAGGTTGAACTAGGTATGGAGATACCAATGATCGAACCTCGGACAAGTAAAATATCGCGTGACAAAGGGAATCAGTATTTTATGTGAATGGTTCTTTCGATCACGAAGTCATCATTGAATATGTGGAAGCTATTATGGATCTCCAGGTCCCACTATTAGTTATTGATCAGAGAGGAGTCTCGATCATGTCAGCATAGTTCTCGAACCGTAGGGTGACACACTTAAGGTTTGATGTCGTTTTCAGTAGATATGAAATATGGAATGGAGCTCGAATGTTATTCGGAGTCTCGAATGGGATTCGAGACATCACGAGGAGGTTCGGAATGGTCCGAAGAATAAGATTCATATATGGGAAGTCATTTTCCGGGGTTCGGAAAAAGTCCGTTGTTTTGACCAGAGCTTCTAGAAGGTTTTAGAAGGACCGGAATAGTCCGGAATATTATGGAAAGTTCCGGAAGTGTCCGGGACGACCCGGGATGTCTAAGGAAGTCCAGAGGGTTCCATAATAGGTGCAAAAACGTTGCCTTAAAGAAAAATAAGTCTTTCCTTAATGCAATTTCGGAATTGGCAAAAGAGTTCGAGAAGGAGTAGATTTTCGGAACCGGAAACCATTCGGAACTCAGTCAAACTTGGGGACAGGTTTATGGACGACCCAAGGGGCTTGGCCACCTATTTAAAGGGACCAAGGGCAACCCCAAAGGCACCTCAAGTCGCAGCCTTAGCTCCCCAAGTCGCAGAACCACCCTGCGCCCACCAAACCCTACCAACCCTCTCCTCCCTCCTCTTATTTCTCCCACAGTGCTTACGGCGAAGCCCTGTCGGAGATCTGCACCACCACCGTCACCACGACATCGTGCTGGCGGGATTCCGAGGAGGATCTACTACATCCGCTGTCCGCTGGAATGGGGAGAAGGACGTCATCATCAACACTATACGTGTGATCGAGTGCGGAGGTGCTGCCCGATTGTGGCACCGTCAAGATCTTCTACGCGCTTTTGCATGCGGCAAGTGATCAACTACATCAACAACGAGATCTAATCTCGTAGGCTTTGGAATCTTCGAGGGTTAGTCTCATGATCTTCATCTCGTTGCTACCATCTACTAGATTAGATCTTGGCTTGTTATTCGTTCTTGCAGTAGGAAATTTTTTGTTTTCTATGCTACAAATCCCATCAGTGGTATCAGAGCCGTGTCTATGCATAGATTGGTTGCACGAGTAGAACACAATGGTTTTGTGGGCGTTGATGCTTTTGTTGTCTCTTGTTATATGTACTTTGCATCTTGCGGTATGGTGGGATGAAGCGGCCCGGGCTAACTTTACATGACCGCGTTCATGAGACTTGCTCCACGCTCGACATGCAACTTGTATTGTATAAGTGGCTTTGCGGGTGTCTATCTCTCTCACCATAGTTCTGATTCAATTTATTATTTCAATTGACAACACTAGTATCAGCGTTGTGGTTCATGTTCGTAGGTAGATTGGATCTTACTCGAAAACCCTAAACCACGTAAAATATGCAAACCAAATTAGAGGCGTCTAACTTGTTTTGCAGGGTTTGGTGATGTGATATGGCCATGATATGATAATGACTATGTATGAGATGATCATTATTGTATTGTGACAACCGGCAGGAGCCTTATGGTTGTCTTTATATTTCATGTAGTAGTATTATTTCAAAGTAGTTGTAATAGTTGCTACATGTGGTGAACAACCATGAAGACGGCACCATGGACCTTGACGCACCGCCGACGATGATGGAGATCATGTCCGTGCTTTGGAGATGAATATCAAAGGCGCGAGATAAAAGGGCCATATCATATCACATTATGAATTGCATGTGATGTTAATCCTTTATGCATCTTATCTTGCTTAGATCGCGACGGTAGCATTATAAGATGATCCCTCACATTAATATCAAGATAGTAAAGTGTTCTCCCCTCGTATGCACTGTTGCTACAGTTCGTCATTTTGAAGCATCTCGTGATGATCGGATGTGATAGATTCTACGTTCACATACAACGGGTGTAAGCCATGTTGCACACGCGGAAATACTTGGGTTTGCTTGACGAGCCTAGCATGTACAGACATGGCCTCGGAACACATGAAATCGAAAGGTTAAACACGAGTCATATGGATGATATGATCAACATGTTGATGTTCACCATTGAAGCTACATCATCTCACGTGATGATCGGTTTTGGTGTAGTGGATATGGATTGTGTGCCACTAAACAACTATGAGGGATGTTGTATTAAGTGGGAGTTCATTAGTAACTAGATTAAAACATGAACTAATTATCATGAACATAGCCTGAATAGTATTTTAAATTAAATTTGTAGAATTGGCATCCGTTATCTACCATGCGCTAGTCTTGTAAATGAGATAAAAATACTGTTAAGACTGACAAGAAACTTTATGTTACCGTATTGTTAAAGAATCAAGAAATGATTAAGTCCTATTGCAAACTTTTAGTAAACCTCACATTGATTCAAAGAGCAATGGTTTCAATTAGTACCTAAAATCATCTTGTCTCCGTGAAACTTGAAGTTCAAATCCGTTTGAAAAGTAAGGAGCTGGAAATTTTGTTTTCAGAAATAAGCAAGGTATGAGATATATGTGATATCTAAGACCTTATTGCAAGATGATAGAATATAATCTAGTGAGACTACATAAACTCATAAGTTTTATGGGAATGTACGAAGGTTGAAGACGCCAGGCGTCCCAATCCTCCAACTAGTTGGGCACTAATGATATTCGCATATCCATGAAGTGATAGTCCTTAGTATGCACCGTTGCTAAGACTCGTCGTTTCGAAGCATCACATGATGATCAGGTGTTATAGATTCTACGTGTGCATACAACGGGTGAAAGCCAGATTTGCACATACGAGTACTAAGTTTAAACTTTACGAGCCTAGCATGTACAGTCATGGTCTCGGAAAGTCGTCATGATATGATGGATAAACATTATGAGTGAAATTGTTCATCACATTAAAAGGTTACTAATAGTGAAATCTGGAACACTTGTCATGTGATGATCAACTTCAAAGTAAGAACCTCAAGGTTATTAGTATTTGACCAATGGACCTAGAAGTTATTGAAGGTGAAGTGTTTTCTGAGAATGAGGAAAGCTAAAAGAGAAACTACAAAAGATTTTGGCAGAAAGAAAGAGAAGACTAGAAAGTCTAGCTCAGGTGTATATAGATGATATACATGTTATGATTGTGTTCCTTGTTTGGTCACACAATGAAATTCTTGGGTATAAGTACCATATTGGTTGATATGAGATGTCATACAACACAATGCAATACAAGAATACAATGACCTAAGTGAATGATAAGGAATGTGGTAATAATGCACGTCTGGACAAAATAAAGTGTTCTTATGTTTGTCATTGGCATTCTACCTAGCCCTTCAGATTTATAATAAAGAACTTCATAATTGTTATTTTGTTCTGGTCAAATGAAAACAATGAGTTGTTCAAATTATGACAGTATTCCATGTACGATGGATAAGTTATTATAAATCTTTATGGTGAAACACACATGCATAACACTGACGCTAAAAAGCCATAAGGCAAATGATGTGAATTCCACTTATTAGTGGAGCCTCCATTTAGGTCAAGTTAGAAATGAACGCATGAAGGAACTCCATGCAAATGGATTTTTGGAGTCATTTGATTTTTGAATCATTTGGCGCTTGCAAATCTCTTCTAAAGAGAATGACTGAAATACCGTTCATAGGCCAAGAGTTGAACGGGCAACTAACTTAGTGGAAACATACATGATGATGTATGTGGTTCACTGGGCATAGTTGTGTGCGGGAGATTCTTCTACTTCATGAGAACTTCCAACAATGAATTGAGTATATATATGTGGATATGTTTATTCGATAAGGAAGAAGTTTGAAACATTTGAATAGATTCAAATAAATTTCAGCATGAAGTGGAAATCATCGTAATAGAAAAGTCAAATATCTATGATTGAATCATGGTGGAAATATTTGAATTATGAGTTTTAGCGAACATCTAAGAGAGTTATTAAATTGTTCTACAACTCATGTTTCTTGGAGTATCATAGTGATGATGGAGTATCCGAGAGACGTATCCAAACCTTGTTGGATTAATGATGAGATAAAATAAAATGACGCCATTATATTTTTGTGGATTATGCTTTAGAGACTACCGCTTTTACACTAAATAGAGCGTCATCATAAATCCATTGAAATGACACCATATGAGTTATGGCATGGGTATAAACCCTAATGGTACTTTCTTAAATTTTGGTATGCATGGCATAAGTAAATGAGTTTACAACCAAAATTGGATGAATGTCTTTGCTGGTTATCCCAGAGAACAAATTGGGAATTCTTTCCACTATGAAGTCAAAGACAAAAGTGTTTGTCGATGTTTCTTATTTCCAAGAAATTGTTTCTATGGAAGTATTTGAGTGGGAGGACAATAGAACTTGATAAGGTTGATGAACCTGAGCATGATGATCAGAGTAGCGCAACATCGAAAATGGTTCTGGAAGCGGCCACGATGATCATGGATCCATGTCTACAAAGTGTTATAGTCATGGAGATCGAAGTACCTATTGAACCTTGTAGGTATGGTTTACTTTGTGATCAAATAAATGATTTGCGAATAAAGGATTGATTTTGAACAATGATAAACCAACTACATACAAAGAAGCTATGATGGGCCCTGACTCCGTTAAAATGGCTATGCGCCATGAAATCCAAGATAGGTGAATACTTTTTGAAAGTAAATGGATCTATAAAATTGATGGACTTGGATGGAATATCCTTGAAGAAGCTCGACTTGTCGAAAAGTTGTTTACGACAAAGTTCAAAGAGTTGACTACGATAAGATTAGATCTTCTGTGGTGATGCTTATAGTCTATGTGGATTATTCTAGTAATCGCCACATATTTATTTTATGAGATATGCTAGTAGGATTGAAAAATACATTACTTAACAGAAGTGTGTATTAAAGGTGTATATGACATAGGCATCCCAAATGGGCCTGCCGAAGATAGTACCCGGGGTTTACTGAAGGCCCACTACCCGAAGAATAAGAAGATTCGGAAGCCCAAGATAATATTAAGGAAAGTTAGAGTTGTAATAGAAAGTCTTATTTGTAATCTTGCGGGATGAGTTAGAAACCTTCCCGGACTTTGTAACTTGTACAGCACGAATCCCTCGGCTCCGCCTCCTATATAAGGTGGAGTCGAGGGACGCAGAGATCATCGAATCATTGTTTACAAACCCTAGTTTTCATAATCGTCGAGTACTTTTCGGCTGAAACCTTCGAGATCTACTTGCCCTCTACTTCCAACTAAACCCTAGCCTACAATCCATAGGCATTGACAAGTTAATACCTTATCAATTGGCGCCGACCGTGGGGACTAGAGGCGTAAGGATCTGATCTCGATGGCACGTTCAAGATCTTCGACATCATCAACCGCAAGCAACGCAATGGATCGAGGTAAACAGATCGCTGCTGGTCCTGTCGATTTTGTTCCTCACCCACCCTCCCGTTTGGATGCATATGCGTATCTGGCGGAGCCTATGGAGATGACGTTCGGAAGGTTTCGCTTTCGCGTCGAGAAGGAAGGATCGTATCGTGTCGAAATTCCGATTTCATCGGGATCGTCGGCGGTCGATTCCGATTTTTCAAGCTATACACCGTCAACTGAATCAGGAGAAGAAGAAACTTCGTCGTCGCGCTACATCAGCATCAGGGCAAGAGAGAAACTCGCCAAGATCTTCAGCGACATGTCGTTTGAGTCATCTGCGGACTCATATATAAGCGATGGTTCAAGCAGTGTCGACAGTTACGACTTCATCGACAAATCTACTACAGTGGGCAAGGTCTTCACCAATCTCAACAATGGTGTCACCAAACCCAACATAGATCTGAATACAAAATATCATCAGATTTATGCCATTGGAGAGCCAAGCAATGATCAAGAGGAAACATCTGAGGCTTTCGACGATCTGGGAAATCCATACGTCGATCCCTCCGATCTGCGACGAGGCTTGGGCAATAAATACGTCGGGCCACAGCCACGACACAGAGTTCAACTCCCGCAAGCAGCATGGGATAGAGCCGCGAGAGCTATGGACGGCTCAGAACCAATGGCTACCACAGCCACGCCAGAGGAATTACAAGCATATCAATATAGGCTCGCACGAGCGGCAAGGGAATTGGAAAAACAGACAGCTGAGTTAAAAAGAAGAAAGGAGGCAGCTTCTGCATCCAGCAGGAGAAGAGCAGAGCTGAGTCGACAATCTAGAACTTCGGGTGATAGCCACAGGGAGGCTCGGAACAGAGCGAGATCAAGGTTACAACACATACCCGAAGCAGAAAGAGAGCACCTTGTCCAAAACCTCGACATGTCCTTTATGTCAATAGACACAAGAGGAAACATCATCCCTAAGACACCAGAGGCTGGGTATATGGCGACACATGCTTTTATCCTCGCATCTAAACCACCTCCAGGAGATCCAAGGGAAACACTATACAATATGGCGATAGCAGGAGTTGGAGCTATGGGGACAGCGTTTGTATCAACGCCACCCGAAGGAGCGGCAAGGCAAAATAGTCCACGACCTGCAGCAGCAGCAGCGGCAGCCCCTGAAGGACCAAGTGGAGCAAGAGACACGGCAGCACAAGCAAGGGTCGACAGAGCGCGGCAAAGCAGAAGGGAACATCGGCAATCCCCAGAGCTTAACGATGAGGATATGTGTGGCTTGCCGTGCTTCACGAGGAGAGTCCGAAAAACTCGAGTCCCTTCAGGATTCAAGTTACCCGACAACTTCAAGAAATTCGACGGCCTTCAAGATCCAGAAGATTGGCTAGTTGATTATCTCGAGACGGTGAAGCTCACAGGAGGAACCAGGGCAACAGCTATGCAAAGCATCCAGGTGCATTTGAGTGGAGCCGCACGATCTTGGATAAAGAAACTTCCTCCAGGATCTATCGACAGCTGGGAAAGCTTCGAGGATATGTTCGTCAAGAACTTCCGGTCCACATGCAAAAAACCTGCGTCATTGGAGGAGTTGAGAGCATGTCGACAAAAGCCGGACGAGCCAATGAGAAAATATATCCAAAGGTGGAACATCATCAAAAACTCGGCAGAAAATATATCTGACGAGAGAGCGATAGATGCGTTTGTCGCAGGAATCAGGCGTGGAGATTTTGTCGAAGATTTGGGAAGGACCAACCCAAAGACAGTATCCGCGTTAATGGAAATAGCAAACTGATGGGCAGATGGAGAAGATGCTGTCCACAACAAACGGCACAGGTCGCCAGAGGAGGACCGTGGTAGAAATTACCAACCGAGGCGACGATTTCCTCGGCAGTACCCGAACTATGATGCCCCAGGACAAATTTCGGCAGGTTTTCGGGCAAACACAGGAGGAAACAACAGAGATGATTATCAGAGAAGCAATGAGCAGCGAGGCGATAATAAAGACGATTCTCGAAACAACAGGCAAAATAGCGGGCCTAGGTTCCCAAGGCCTTTCGTGTCTCCCGAAGAGATGATGAATGGGCCGTGTCAGATGCACTTTTTCCTAGACAGCAACGGAAAAAGACAGTCAGGATATCTGCAGAAAGATTGTCGCAATTTCCAGGCAATGTTAAGGTGGGCAGAGCACGCTAACGCTCGGGCAGCACAGAGAAATCCTCGAGAACCTAGGAGCAAGATTCACTTGCCACCTCCCCCCGCGATTACAGAAGACAATCGACATCAGCTCAGAATAGCGGCAGCACCTCCACCACCACCTTACGTTGATCCTAACTCCAACGGAGCGGTGTCGATGATTCAGAAGGGAAGGCCATCCAACAGAGCTCAGAAAGTAATCTCACGACAGGTGTTCATGGCAGAAAAAATGCCTCCACCAACAGTTGAGTATCTTAATTGGTCAGGGCAAGATATTGGCTTCACCATAGCAGATCATCCGCAGCAAGTTCCTCGACCAGGACAGTCAGCACTTATCTTACCAGCAGTCATTGCGGGATTTGATGTCTCTCGAGTGTTCATAGACGGCAGCAGCAGTTTAAACCTTATGTATGCAGATACATTGAGGAAGATGAACATATCCCTAGCAAACTTGAAGCCAACAGACACGAGGTTCCATGGTATCACACCAGAGAAACCAAGTTATCCATTGGGGAAGATCAATCTCGACGTTCAGTTTGGAACCCGAGAGAATTATAGAATCGAGAAGCTGGAATTTGAAGTTGTGGATTTTCCGTCGCAGTACCACGCTCTGTTGGGACGACCAGCATACGCTAGATTTATGGCGGTGCCACACTATACATACCTGTTGTGGAGGATGCGTGGACCGAAGGGACCAATTACAGTCAAAGGAAGCTTCGCCTTAGCCGATAAGTGCAATAAGGATTTTCATCGGATATCAGAAACTTTCGGGATGCAAGCTGAGTATTTGGCGTCAAGAAGTATGACTGACTACGACGTGCTGCCAGACGTTGGAAGGCCAAATAAAGAATCAACTTTCAATACCGAGAAAAATTCTAAGGAGGTACAGATTCACCCGACAGACCCGAAAAAGACGACGTCCATTGCAACAAATATGGATCTCGCATAGGAAAGCGCGCTCGTCAAGTTCCTCCGTGAGCACTGGAAAATCTTCGCATGGTGTCCAGCTGACATGCCAGGAGTACCCAGGGAACTTGCCGAGCACCACCTCAACTTGGATCCTCTCGCGAGACCAATCAAACAACCCTTGCGGCGTTTTTCGGAACCAAACCGCAAAGCTATGCTATCAGAAATAGATCGACTTAAGGATGCTGGTTTTATCAAAGAGATATCTACAGAAGCCACATGGGTAGCTAACCCAGTGATGGTGCCGAAGAAACACACGAAAGTCCTTCGCATGTGCGTCGACTTTACGTGTCTCAATAAACATTGTCCTAAGGATCACTTTCCCCTCCCAAGGATCGATCAAATCATCGACTCCACGGCAGGATGTGAACGTCTTTCCTTCTTGGATGCATACTCTGGTTATAACCAGATCAGACTAAAAGAAGATGATGAGGCCAAAACAGCGTTCATAACACCTTACGGCGTGTTTTGCTACAGAACAATGCCCTTTGGTCTAAAAAACGCGGGAGCAACATATCAGAGGATGATGCAGAAGTGTTTGGCGACACAGATTGGGAAAAACGTGCAAGTATACATCGAAGATGTCGTCATAACGTCAAAAAAGGGGGCAACGCTAATCGAGGATCTCAAGGAAACCTTTGACAACCTCGACAAATTCTGCCTCAAGCTGAACCCGACGAAATGTTCTTTTGGCGTCCCAGCAGGAGAACTTCTGGGGTTTCTAGTTTCAGCAAGAGGGATTGAAGCAAATCCCGACAAAATACAAGCTATCGTAACAATGAGGAAGCCAACAAAGTTGAAAGAAATACAGCAGCTAACTGGGCGAGTCGCAGCTTTGAGCAGATTCGTCGCCAGGTTGGGAGGAAAAGCGTTACCATTTTACGTTCTGATAAAGCAAGGAGAGAAATTCCAGTGGAACGAAGAGGCCGACAGAGCTTTCGAGGATTTGAAGCGCACAATCTCGACACCACCAATCTTGGTGGCGCCAAAGGAGAAGGAACCTCTCCTGTTGTATATTGCAGCCACGCCTCAAGTGGTTAGCATGGTGCTAGTTGTTGAAAGAGAAGAAGAAGGAAAACTCCATGGAGTACAAAGGCCAGTATATTTCATCAGTGAAGTTTTATCGCCTTCCAAACAGCGGTACCCGCAGTACCAGAAACTAGCATATGGAGTAATTGCAACGGCAAGGAAGTTGCGCCACTATTTTTCGGCACACCCGATAATAGTAGTCAACGAAGCACCTCTTTCAAATATACTGAACAATCCAGAAGCTACAGGGCGTGTCTCCCTTTGGGGAATAGAACTTTCCCCTCGGGACATTACGTATGAAAAAAGAAAGGCAATCAAGTCGCAAGTTCTGCCAGATTTCATTGCAGAGTGGATGGAGCTCCAAAACACGGGACCCCCAGATTTGTCGAGAACTTGGACCATGAACTTCGATGGGTCCAAGAGAGTAGAAGGAGCTGGCGCAGGAGTAGTACTTATATCACCTGAAGGCGACAAGTTGAAATACGTCCTTCGGATGACGTTCCCTAACGCATCTAACAATGAAGCACAATATGAAGCCCTCATACACGGGATGAAGATGGCGAAAGCTTGCGGTGCAACTCGACTAAAAATCTTTGGCGACTCACAATTGGTGGCTCGGCAAGTTATGAACCAATGTGATGCAGTCAATGATAGCATGATAGCATACAAGGAGGTGTACAATGAGCTCGAGAAGCTGTTTGATGGATGCGAGGTAAATCACATCAGTAGATTGAGCAATGATGAAGCTGACGTTCTCGCAAACATCAGGTCGCAGTGCCTCCCAATCCCGCCAGGAGTATTTTGGGAAGAAATAGCGGAGAGATCCACGAAGCCGAAAAAGGTGCAGAAAAAAGCAAAGGAAGAGAAAACTTCGGCGCCCCTCAAAGATACCACGGAGGACCAAGAGGACCAAGAGCTTGTGATGATGGTAGAAATTCCTTGGATGCAAGCATATATATCATATATCCTCAGGAAAGAAATACCCGACGATCCAGTTGAGGCAAGGCGAGTTATTCGACGATCCAAAGCTTTCACAGTGATCAAAGGGGAATTATACAAGCGAAGTATTTCCGGCGTCCTGCAAAGGTGTGTCACACCCGAAGAAGGAAGAATAATTCTGAAGGATGTACATGAAGGAATATGTGGCCACCACGCAAGTAGTCGAGCTATTGCAGCCAAGGTTTTTTGGGCAGGATTCTATTGGTTGACAGCAATCGAGGATGCCAAGGAAATAGTACGAACCTGCGACGCGTGTCAAAGGTTTGCCGCAAAACCTCACTCTCCAGCGGCAGAACTAACACCAATACCATTGTCATGGCCCTTTGCCCAATGGGGACTTGATATGGTGGGCAAGTTGCACAAAGCCTCGCCAGGAGGATATGAGTACTTGTTGGTCGCTGTCGACAAATTCACCAAGTGGGTAGAAGCGAAGCCAATAAATTCACCAGATGCAGCGTCGGCAATAAAGTTTGTGAAAGGCCTCGTTTTTCGGTTTGGGGTGCCTCATAGCATTGTTACAGATAATGGTTCAAACTTCACATCCAAGGAATTCAAGGAATACTGCGCAGAAGTAGGCATTAAATTGCACTTTGCGTCAGTTGGGCACCCGCAAACTAACGGACAAGTCGAGAAAGCCAATGGTATCATCTGCAACGGCCTCAAAAAGCGCCTGCTAGGACCGCTTGAAAAAGCTCGACATACTTGGCCAGAGGAATTGCCAAGTGTTTTGTGGAGCATCCGAACAACACCAAATACGGCGACACAAGAAACTCCGTTTTTTCTCGTCCATGGAGCCGAAGCAGTACTACCAATTGAAATAGAGCATGATTCTCCAAGGGTAACAGAGTATGACGAAGAAACATCACAAAAAGCTTGGGAGGATGATATGGACGCACTCGACGAAGCTCGCGATGAAGTACTTTCACGAGTCACCAAATACTAGCAAGACCTCAAAAACTACCACAGTCGACGGTTAAGACCAAGATCTTTTCAAGTTGGGGATTTGGTCCTGCGGTTAAATCAAAAAAGTACTGAGAAGCTCGAATCACCATGGTTGGGGCCCTACGTTGTCACGGAAGTCATCGAAGGAGGCGCATACAGGATCAAGGACAAGAAGACAGGGGCTCCCGAGAAAAACCGCTGGAACGTGGCGCAGCTCAGGCAGTTCTACGCCTAGAGCTGAAATATAGTCCTTCTCTGTAAAAATACAATGTACTGAAATGCCCGCGAGTTTTCAGACGCACTCTTTTCCTTTTCGGGGCACCGAGTGGGGCCGGAAAGGTTTTTAATGAGGCGGGCTCGCGGTGCTGCAATATAATAAAGATAGTGGAGATATCTTTCTTACTCTTTGACACGCTCGGGGGCTCAACGCCTTCAAGTCTTAAAATGCGTACAATATAGACAAACTAGACTTACCAAAATATTTCGCCTTGGTACACCAAATACCTCGCCAAATATAAAAATCGGAAGCTAACAATTATAAATATAGTGTACACGTCAAAAATCTTATTGCTTTGGTCCAAGAACCTCGCAACAAAAATATAGAACTTCGACATTAAGATACTTGAGGGCTTGCAATCCGATGTCTTATTACAACAGAAGGGAAAATCTTCGAAACAGTATAGACTCCAGCCAAAGGCTCGGGGGCTCGGTGGTTTAAAATAGGAAACATACAGAGTTAACAGCTTTACAATATAGATTGTGTTTACAAATACACAAGAATGTATCAATGATGGAAATACAGCAAGAAGAGGAAAAAGTATTCAAGGGAAACCTAGCACATGGTCTATGGTTATTCGCTCAGTAGAAGGACGAGTACTATGCTCAGCATAGCTTCCCTTCACGAAGAATTCAGAATCCATCCGAAGAAGTTCATCCATCATATCTTCGGCAACAGGAGTAACCAAATCATCAATCTTGCCCATATTTCTCTTTTTCTTTGCCATTTTTGCCAGACAAGTAGGAACAATTTGATCTATGGGCAATTTTGGATGACAAATCTTTATCATCATCATGGCAAATCTAGCGCCAGCAGAAAGTTGAGCCCGCACAAAACCATGGATTCGAGGAGCATCTCGAAATTTTTCCATTAAAGCTGGAAGGGTCTCTGGCATCTTATTCCGAGGGAACATGGTCCCATAAACTAAGAATAAAGTTTTCGTACAGAAGTCAAGGAAGTCACGGACCTGAGCCGCGTGATCTTGAAATCTAACGATTTGGCGAGTACGCTCAGGAGTAACCCAAAAGTTAGACCCATGTTGCGCAGCCAGTCTCAGCAAAACAGCGGTTCGAGCTTCAACACGTTGGTCTTCGGCAAAGCAGATTCCGAGAAAGAGCACAGCACAGAAACAAAATATCAAGGAACGAATAAAAAAGAACAACATCCAACACGGTCATGAGCAGGAAACATACCTGTCATATCCAAACTAGCGTCAGTCATTAGCTGAAGCACATAATTCTCGCGAGAAGAAGTTTCAGCAGCCTCAGCAATAGCAGCATCCTTCGCAGCGATGGCCTCCTTTGCCTGTTGAAGGGCAATTTTCTCTCCTTCAGATGCTTTTCGAGATTGTTCCATCATTGCCAGAGTCTGTTTCTTCATGGATTGAAGTTGTTGTCGAAGTTCTTGCAAATCTTCCGACAAATGTTTGCTTGAAGAACCTTCGAGGGGATTATCATCGACTAGTATTTTCTTCGAGAAAGAAGAAGCAGGTGAAGCATCGGCAGAGCAAGGATTGGTCGAATAGTTATCAAATATTAACTGGAAAAGAAAGCGACAGGATCAATGATAGTGCCAGAAGGAATTTCATTGCTTTCTAGAAAAATTTACATAGATATTACAAACGAAGTTCTCCAAAAGGACTACCAGGATAATTGTCGCCACAGCTAAATTGGCGACAAGGACAAAAGAGAGAGAGAAAGCAAAGAAAAAAAGAGGCATGCAACTAGACCTCCGGCCTCGATGAGCTAGGAGTAGAAGATGGCTTGATCCCGAGATAGGCCAGAATTTTCTTCGTATTGGGCTTGGCTGCCTTGATCAAAGACCGCCACTTTGTTTGCTCTATCTGCTCGGTGTCGCCAACCTTCATCCAGTCAACAGTTTGTTGGCTGTCAGCGACCAAGGCAACAGTGCTCTCGACAGTAATCTTCATGTTCTCCTGGCGCATTTTCAGCCCAAGGTCCTCTAATAAATTGAAGCTCTGGGCAAGGGCAAGGAAAGTCTTGGGCTCCTCTTTCTTCGGGAAGAAGTAGGGGAATAGCTTTGACAATCCTGCGTCAGCATTCACTACGCCTTCACGAATTTCGGATCCATGAAACTCCAGATAAGAAAGTGCGTCAAGGAGAGGATCATTGTTGGGATTCTCCAGATCAAACTCTTGGTTTGTTTGGCCTGCCACAGGAAATAAACGTTGGTCAAAAGCAAGAAAAAGCAGGTCCTATAAAAAATAGAAGGGATCGATAAAATTACCCTTGAAGCGCCGACTTTGCGAATTCAGGCGCTTGAGGATTCCCTTTTCACGAGCAGCCTGTGCGGCTTTGTGCTCATTTAATGCAGCTTCAGCATCCTCAAGCCTCTTCTGCAGCTCCTCGACACTAGCAGCTTTTGCCTTGGCTTCATCAGCCTCTGCTTTGGCTTCGCTAGCAACAAGTTCGACTTTCTTGCGGGCCGCTTCACTTTGCTCCAGTTTTTGAGCAAGAGTGTCGGCAAGCTTGTTGGCCTCTGCAAGTTTCTCTGTCGAAATAGAAAAGAAAGGCCAAAATTGCGACAAACAACAGGAGCAAGAAGTCAGAAACAACGACAGCAAAAAAGTTATTACCTTCAGTTCTGCTGGCATACTCACGGTACCCAATGAATTGGGATCCGATGCGAATAAGCTATTTGATCATGGGCTGTCAAAGAAGAACAAAGAAAGAGAAACATCGGTATGGAAAAAGAATGAAGGCGTAAAAAAAAAGCAAATAGAGGAAATATAGATATTGGCAAGAAAATTAGAAAAACTTACATCATCCAAGAGCAGAGTAGAAGAGCTACCCAATTGAGGGGCAGGCTCAGTGATCGTTTCAATCCTTGTCCTTTTTGGTGAAGGAGATGGCGGAGTAGTGGTGACGACGTTTTGTTGAGGAGGCGAGGATTCTTCTCCTTCAACTGGCGTATCCGAGGCAAGTACAGTATGTGACGTGCTCGTCCGAGGAGCCACGTCAAAAGTTGGTACTTCTTCCTCATCATCGCTGTGATTAAAAATCGACAGCATAAAAAGCAAGATAAGACAAATATTTCGAGTACAGAAATAAGGAGAAATAAAAATGACTTACGAGCTGACGAGGGATTCAAGATAAGGATCATAAGTTGCCTTCTGACATGAAGGATCAACTTCTTCGGCTTTGGAAGTGCCGGAATCTTCGACGTCATTCCTCTTCCTTTTGCCTTTTGGAGAAACAGCGGGAGGAGGAGATAGTGCCGACGCAGTGCCTTCGGAAGATCCCGCAGATTTTCGAGAATCCACGGGTTCATTCACAAAAGACGGAGCTTCTTGATTGTCATCAGTGACAATGGCCCTTTCTTCGACCTCTCCACCTTCAGGAAGAGGAGGAAGCGAGACAAGGTCTGGATGATTCTGTACAAAATAAAACAGGGAGAGACATCAGGAAAGAAGTTATATAAAAAAAAAGATAGCAAAGCAACAACAAGACAATAGACAAAGGTTACCTTGGGAAGTGGATTGGCGGCGCTGAATGGTGTCACACGGCAAGAAGAAGGGACAACATCTTTTTTGCTCAGAGACGAGATTTTTTGGACAAGTTTTTCTAAATCCTTGACCTCCAAATTCACCGACAGCCGATCTACATCCTCGTCGCCAGCATATTTCCATAGAGGATATTTGCGAGCCTGAAGCGGCTGCACTCTAGTCCTAAGAAAGTATGCAGTTATTTGGATACCCGATAACTCTTTGCCGCGAGTATTTTGCAACTCGTGGATACGAGCCATCAAGGTTTCTGTCGATGCCCTTTCTTCTTCGGTGGCCTCTGCGTCCCAGGAGCGGCGGCGAAAGATTTTCTCGGCGCCATCAAAAGGAGGGATGTTGTCCTCCGCACATCCATGGTTCTCCTCCTGAATGTACAACCACTTCTTACGCCATCCTTGAACTGAGTCAGGAAGCTTGACATCGAAGTAGTCGACAGTGGGCCGAACAGAAATCACAACGCCGCCTATATTATAGGCGACATTGGGCGAGCCATTCCGGCGGCAGAAGAAAATGCGCTTCCATAGCGCCCAGTTAGGATGGACGCCAAGGAAGGCCTCGCACAGAGTGATGAAAATAGAGATATGGAGGATTGAATTTGGCGTGAGGTGGTGGAGTTGCAGACCGTAGATAAAAAGAAGTCCACGGAGAAAAGGATGAATGGGGGCGGAAAGACCGCGGATGAGGTTGTCGACGAAACTTACCCGGTACCCCATTGGAGGGGTTGGGTAGCTTTCCTCACTGGGGAAGCACAGTGCCTTGGGTTTCTTGCTGATCCCCAGCTTCTTGAGCATGTTGATGTCTTGAGTGGAAATCTTCGATCTTTCCCACTCCGCTGCCCCAAGATCCACGGCGGCCATGGAGGACTCCGGCGTGCTGTGCCTTGTCAATCGACGAGGTGGCATCAACAATGGCGCAGGGTTTGCAGCTTGGAGGTGAGGAGTTTAGGAGGCTGTGGATCGCAGGAGGAATTTGCAGATGAGAGAAGGAGGACGGCGCGAGCGGAAGTGCTCAAGGAGGAAGAAGACGAACTTATATAGGGGTGCGGTGAAACGACGAACCGTTGGATAAGGAAAATGTGTGACAGATGATAGCCATGTGGCAACAAGGGTAAAAAAGTAATTCAACATTGGGGAAATTACGGTGCGTGCGCCAGAAAAAGCGGAGGACGTGTGTCCCCCACTTGCATGACGTGTCAAGATAGTGGATTAATTGGGCCCGCACGGCAGCGAGAAAAGACTTGTCGCAAATTTTTGACAAGCAATCGTGGCTATCGTCAGCAACAACGTCATCTTGGCAGAAGAAAAAATTCGACTCAACAGCTTCATAAAAGGCGACACGAAAAAATAATGTTGAGCCTTTGATCAAATACAAGTTTTTGATCAAATGCTCGGGGGCTACTTTGGAAAAAAGGAAAAGATCCAGAAGGACAAGATGGAAATGGCGTGAGCCTATGACCAAATATAAATATTTGTTCATAGCCTCGGGGGCTACTCCCATCGGGAGCGCTGTTCGCGCACCCGAGAAATTATAAAACTTCGGGAGATAAAATAAAATATATCGGCATAAGGCGTGGAGCCTACACCCAAGTACAAGTCCTTGGCTGTAGCCTCGGGGGCTACTCCCATCGGGAACGCTGCTCGCGTGCCCGATGAAATTATAAAAAAGAAAGAAAGAAAGAGAAAAAGAAAGATAGAAGAGCAAAAGAAGTATATTTTGAGTTATAATTAACTCTACATATACTCCCATCGGGAGAGCAATATAAGTCATCTTTGACTCGATAAAATGTGCCATTCCAACAGCCGAAAAAGCACTCGACAATATATTCTCAGAACGCCAAAGTTGCGATCAATTTCTGAATGCCGCAAATTTGCGAAGGTAAGACCCCAGATCCGTTCTGCTGGGCGTGGCATCGCCAAAGACTGCGCTCTGCTACTTTTATCCGTATCAACAGATACGAAGAAAAATCCTAACGAACGCGTTAGGTACCCGATAAATTTTACTGGGACTCGACAGAATGGTAAGACCTTAAGCGGCACCTGTCGAAGTTTACACCGGTATCCCGAGGTCATGTCCAGGGACGTGATCTTGAAGTAGGTTTTTGCGGATTGCCACTAGAGCAGTTAACTAGTACCTAATCCGTCAGATGAACTAGCCCCAACTACCATTATCCCTGTACAATATAGATGTTTATGAGAAGAAATATAGAAAAGTCGAAGCTGTCGAATAAAAATAAACAGTGGAGATTTTCCTTGACCCTACGATTCAAGCAAAATCTCGGGGGCTACTGACATAGGCATTCCAAATGGGCCTGCCGAAGATAGTACCCTGGGTTTACTGAAGGCCCACTACCCGAAGAATAAGAAGATTCGGAAGCCCAAGATAATATTAAGGAAAGTTAGAGTTGTAATAGAAAGTCTTATTTGTAATCTTGCGGGATGAGTTAGAAACCTTCCCGGACTTTGTAACTTGTACAGCATGAATCCCTCGGCTCCGCCTCCTATATAAGGTGGAGTCGAGGGACGCAGAGATCATCGAATCATTGTTTACAAACCCTAGTTTTCATAATCGTCGAGTACTTTTTGGCTGAAACCTTCGAGATCTACTTGCCCTCTACTTCCAACTAAACCCTAGCCTACAATCCATAGGCATTGACAAGTTAATACCTTGTCAGTATACAAGATACAACTGAGAGTTTTGCTAGTCCGTAGAATACTAAAAAAGTGTACAAACTTCACTGGACGAAGTGAGTATCACGGAGTTGGAATCTTCACCGGATGAAATGATCAAAGAGTTATGATTTCATCAGAAACGATGAAGAAGCTTGCATTTGCAAGAAATTAAGTGGGAGCACTAAGATATATTTATAATACTTTATATAGATGACATATCGTTGATTATAAATAATGTAATCATGTACTTGATATGATTAGAAGGTTTCATTGAAAATCAACTTCAATGAAAGGATATGGACTGAAACATATTTAGCGTCAAGATCTATGAAGATATATTGAAACGCATAATAAGTTTAAATCAAAGTACATAGAATGAATATTGAAGTAGTTCAATATAAAAATATTAAGAAGGTGTTCTTTTCATGTGAAGTTTTAACAAGACTTGAGTGTATCTGACACTCAATGAGTAAAAACACATGAGTGATTTTAGATCACGAATAATATGTACACAGTCAGATGTCCTGTGCTCTAAAGAGTTAGGAGCATATACCAGAATGATTCATGTGATGATCATTGGACAACAGTAAGAATATCCCTGAGTGCTTTAGAAGAACCAAGGATATTAGTTTTGTATGGGGTAATGACAAACAAATCGTTGTAAGGTGTTGCACATATAAAATCTCAATTAGGCTAAGTGTTGATTAAAAGGTAGCATAATGAGCTAGAAGAAGTCTCTGCTCGATTTAGATGAGTTCTAAATATTGTGACGGATTCTACAAACAAAGGCAGAGTATGTCATTGTTTTGACAATGACTGAGGAGTTTTAAGTCGAGGAGTTCTTTGAGAACTTGGTGTAGTTCCGATAGTGTCAGAACTTTGAAGCTATATTGTGTGTGACAATATTAGTGACATATTTCAGACCGCGGAATTAAGGTTCCACCAGAAGACTGAACATATATGATTAATGCCAACTCATTTTGGAAATGAGTGATGCGTTGAGACGAAAATGAATTGCAAAATACACACGTTCCTGAGCGTGTCAGATCCGTTGACTAAAACCTCTCCCGTGAGCAAAACATGATAAGCACCAGAAGGACAAGGTGTTATATCTTTACAAATGTAAACTAGATTACTGACTCTAGTGCAAGTGGGAGATTGTTGGAGATATGCCCGAGAGGCAATAATAAAATAGTTATTGTTATATCTTTCTTTAATGCAATTTCGGAATTGGCAAAAGAGTTCGAGAAGGAGTAGGTTTTCGAAACCGGAAACCTATCGGAACTCAGTCAAACTTGGGGGCAGGTTTATGGACGACCCAAGGGGCTTGGCCACCTATTTAAAGGGACCAAGGGCCACCCCAAAGGCACCTCAAGTCACATCCTTAGCTCCCCAAGTCGCAGCACCACCCTGCGCCCAAACCCTAGCCGCCATCTCCTCCCTCCTCTTATTTCTCCCACAGTGCTTACAGCGAAGCCCTGCCGGAGATCTCCAACACCACCGTCACCATGCCGTCGTGTTGGCGGGATTCTGAGGAGGATCTACTACCTCCGCTGCCCGCTAGAACGGGGAGAAGGATGTCGTCATCAACACCGTACGTGTGACCGAGTGCGGAGGTGCCGCCCGATTGTGGCACCGTCAAGATCTTCTACGCGCTTTTGCAAGCGGCAAGTGATCAACTACATCAACAACGAGATCTAATCTCGTAGGCTTTGGAATCTTCGAGGGTTAGTCTCATGGTCTTCATCTCGTTGCTACCATCTACTAGATTAGATCTTGGCTTGTTATTCGTTCTTGCGGTAGGAATTTTTTTGTTTTCTGTGCTACAAATCCCATCAAGCACAACAATAAAATTACTAGCACACAAGAATAGTATTTGATATAATCCTAACATGTAATAAACAGTTGTTGGTTTTAGTGCTATATGGCATGGTTCATGATTACTTATCATATAATTCAAAAGAATAACTTTTGAAGAACATGTTCTTTAATGAAAAATAAGTTTGGCAATTATGGTTGTGGGGTTCTATGGTTTACTATGGTTCTAAGTAGTTTGAGGATTAGATGGATCACAACAAAGTTGGATTCACCACCACCTATAGCTTATATGGTTTTAGTGAAGCATAAGTGTCTTAAGCAATTAATTATACAAGGTTGCTATCAAGGTTGGTTATATTTTGCTGGTGATAGATAGCTAGGGTTTATAGGTACTATTAGGCAAGGTTGATGATTACTCTTTATTTACTTCAAAATAATAACTTTTGAAGAACATACTTCTTAAGTAATAAGAAGTATCTCAATTAGGGTTGAGGTTGTCTAGGGTTTGCTATTGGATTCATTAAGTAATGAATAGTTGGCTCCTAGACATGATGGTTCATAAGTATCTAACACTAGTAGGGTTTAGTGGGGTATGATATGTAAGGGCTATCATCATTCATGGTTATTATTAGGGCTGATCAAATTGGGTTGATAATAAAGGTGATCAATTAAGGATGATGGCCCTGGTAATAGGACTAGGGTTTACACTTGGTTGACCCTATTTGATCATCTAGGTTTGATTGGTATGCATACATGGAATACCAATTTTATTAGTGATAGGCTTCTACATTTTATGTGGACATAGATATGCCTTTAGTTGCTAATTATGGATCTATGAATGATAATGAAGTAACATGATCACATGTTTGACCTAGGTTTAGGTTGTAATCAAGTTAGGGTTTATATGAATTAATGGAGCTAGGGTTCCTAATGGCATTAGGGTTTTAGGATTCCACATAAAATTATGGGTTATCACTTTATTTATAATAGATCTAGGGTTTCATATTGGTTATACAACTCTTAAAGTAAGAAGTGGATTATGGAGTTGAAGTTGTTAATAACTTTGAATTAAGAATAATATTGGATTTGACATTTTATTATTTTTAAAGAATTAATAATTTAGATAATTATTAATCGGGATTTAAATCCTTTTAATAAGGATTTAATAAGTTAGTAATAAAGGAAAATTAGTTTTAATTTTTTCCTTCTTTTCTTACTGGTTTTTGTTTATTTTAGAAAAGTTTAACTAATTATTGAATTTGAATTGAATTTAGAATAAAAAGAAAAGACTTAATTAACAAGTTTTAAATAATTAAATTTTTATTAATTACATTTTATAATTTTATTGGATAGAGTTTACTTTTATAAGAATTTTGATATCTTATTTTTTTCTGAGTTTTTATGAATTTTCTATTTATCTGCAAAGTTTGAGTATTTTCTGGAATTTGAATTAAACTAAAAATACTAAACCTACCCGGGCTATTGTACTTGCAGTCACTGATAGGTGGGACTTGGCCACGTCATTCGCCACATCGGCGGTTGACTGGGTCAAAATCGCTAAGGCCCCACTGCCATGTCACATCACCGGAGAGGACGCCGGCGATGCTCCGGTGAGCGATGACAGTGACGATAGAGACCACTAGGGACTACAAAAAATAGTGCGTTTGAATCCCCTCTTCACCCTGAGCAATACGTTATCATTGCCACCACCTATTGGTCACTGGAGTTACTCCGGTGAGCTTGACTGCGGCGGCGCATTCCGGGGAGAACTCAATCGAAGGCTACAGAAGGTGCGCAGATGCAATATTATGCTCATGAGAAGCGCTAGCTCACCATGAACACGTGGGTATGCTTGGTGAAGCGCGGGGTTGTCATAATCGACGACACGGTCATGAATTTCGGCGAGCTACTGCGGACGAAATCGATGAAATACTCCCAGCTGAGATCACCCCAGACCAATCCCTCTCGCACAGATGCTCAGAATGGCCGAGCGCATCTCCACGGCCACCTCATGGACGTCAGGGTGGCCCCAGTTGACGGCGCCATGATTTATGCCGGCGGCGTGTTGCAGAAGGTTGCGAGGGGTAGAGAGGGTTAGAGGACGATTGAGTGAGCGAAGAGGCACTAGGGTTCTCTGGAGATGCTTGAGAAGGTCTTATAGCTCATGGGGAGGTCTTAACCGTAATCTCCTCGCCGGCGACGGACTGGATTCGACGGTGATGTCGATGAGGTAATTGGGCATGAATCGGAACGCATTTCAGATGAGGATGGAGAGGATGCCTTGCAGTTCATGTCCAGAGGATCACGTTGGTTCGATGTTATCCGAATCGATGACGAGGAGAGGTGCTGCTCGTCATCGTGTCGCCCTTGGGGAAGAAGACGACCACGGTTTTCTTCCTCAGCGAATCGGTACAATGGGCTTGATTGGGTTGGATCGTGGGCCGCTCGGTGGGCTACACCGTGGGCTGCTCGGACAGGCAAGTCCATTTCTTCTCTTCTTTTCTGTTTTCCTTTTTCTGTTGTAATTTTCTATTTTGAATTCTGTTTTTGAATTCCATTTTTAATCTGGTTTGGTTTTACAGTTCTATGCTTAGTTTAATTCCATTAAAATATCTCAAGTAATAATTTCTTTGGTGATCTATTTATTATACTTTGTTAAAGTATTTATTTATAATCATTAACACTATTGAGAATGAGAAGAAAATATTCCCTATGGATATGAATTGTATTTTTTAAATTTTGAGGTGTTCAAATTATTCTTCAGATGGTATATTTTTCTTACCATGTGATGGAATGAGTTTCCTTTAGTATTTCATTGCAAGTAATAATCTATAAGGTAATATTTATTACTTAGGATCTTATTTGAGGAGTGATCTTGCTCCATTATTTTATGTGCCCACATATATGGAAGTGGAAGTTGATTTAGGTTTATTTCTGGGTCCTTGTTCTTGATTTCTTGAACCCTTGACTTGGAAATTCTTAAGGTATATACTATTTTCCACATGAGTTATACATTTGCTTAATATGGACATTTGGGAATACAACATGATAATGGTTAATTGTTGGTCTCACAACTTGAGTTGATCCCCAGGAATAGTAGTGATATATCACTATTTGGTATTGGGTGTAAAGTTTAACACTAAGGTTTTTCCTATGCTTACCAATTGAAGCATATGTGAAATGGGTATGTGGTGTAGGTTTGTTGCGGTCAAAACCCACCGGCGGGCAACGACGGGCAACACAGTAGAGCCGGGAACAACTTAGGGCTGCGGCTGGCCCTGGTCCCTCCGAGCGACGGCCCGCAAAGCCTCTGGTACACACGTCCGATGCTGATGCAAGGGCGTGCCACCTGACCTATACCTGGTCAGGAAGGTGATGGAGATGCCTCGCTTAGTTTCCTGCATGGCATACACGTAAACATTAAATACGAGCCTCGATCGGCTCTCAGGTTATCCTGTGAATCGGCTCAAGGAGCCGATCCACCCATGATTCGTACGAGGTGCACGAATATATGGTGGTCCTGCTTGATCAAGATAAAGCTAATGCGGTCTACGATGATTTAGGGTTTTCACCGCATAATCGGATCATCCTACTCACAATTGGGCCTCGCGGCCACGCACGGTGATCGTAAGCCGATCCTAGACAAGGCCTAAAAACCAACACGAGGTTGATCCCCGGAACATCCTGTCTAGGACTAGCAAACGACACCCTACGTGCCGCTGGATCCTCCAACCCTTTGTAAGGCCTAACTATTGCAGATATTAAACTAATCCTTGAAGAACAAGGAGCAACCGTAACGGATCGGATCTACTAAATAATGATCAAGCGGGGTGCCGCCCCCACACCTAAGATAGGTGTGAGGGCGGCTAGATATGCAAGGGTTGCACTACGATAGCATGTAATATGAAGAACAATGCTAACCCTAACATATCTAAGATAACTACGTTGCTCGCCATCAAAAAGGCTTCAGTACGAGCAACGCATGAACAACATAAAGCTTCTGCTGCCTAGATCGCAAGATGCGATCTAGGCAGCATGATGCTTACCGGTAGAAACCCTCGAGACGAAGGAGTTGGCGATGCGCCGAGATTGATTTGTTGGTTGAACGTTGGTTGTTGTTTATTCCATAAACCCTAGATACATATTTATAGTCCAGGGGACTTTCTAACTTAGGCGTGCACCTAACCGTGCACGGGTAAAACTCTATCTAAGATGCGATCTACTATATTACAGATACATGGGCAATCTAGCCCAACTTTGCATATAAGGCCGATTCACGTATTTCTTCAGTATATAATCTTTAAACCCATCTTGATCGCGGCCCACCTCTGACTCGGTCAAATTCCGGTGATAACACATGCCCCCCTAGTTTTGGAATTGATAATTCCAAAATCACTCTGCTTTCTCTTCGTCGGGTCATGTCGTGGCAGAGCAGAACCGTCGCAGCATTCTTCATCATGATGCCCTGTCTTCTCAACTATTCCGCGTGATTTGACCGTTGTTTTTGGGCACCACCTCCTCGGAAACTGCTGTGGCATTGAATTTCTACTATAGCCCCTTTATTTAACCGCTCTGAGCAGTTTGCCACTTCATCACCTTGCTCTGTTCTGGCCATCGGCTCCCCAAAAAACCCCCAATCTCCCATAGCCATGTCTTCCTCTTCTTCCTCATCGGTCTTCTCTGACTCCTCCTCATCCCGCGAGCCGACACCGGAGTGGGGCTCGTTGGCGGCGCACGACATTCTCGCCCCAACGACGTGGGACAAGGAGGAACACGATTCCTCCATCTGGTCTGAGGATGACAAATCCCTGACCGACGGAGAGGGCGACCTCCAATTCCTCGTCGAAGGGGAAGAGGAGGCGGAGAGCGAGGACGACCGCTTCTCCTGGGACGATTTCACCTCCTCCGAGGAAGAGGCGGAGGAGGAGGACGACGACGATGACTCCCTCGAAGGTTACCCACTAGCGAAGCGCCTCCGCACCTGGTGGGACGAAGACAGCGATGACGACGATGAGGAAGATGAGGCTCCCGTAGAAGGCTACAGAAGCTCTGATGAGGAGCCTCTCAGCAGCTGCGCCGGAGGCAGCGACGACGAGGGCAGCAACGGCCCCTAGATTAGGGATCAGTAGTAGTAGTTGGCTTTTGCCCTCTTCTTCCCTGAGCAATCGGCTCTTTCTTTGTAAGAAATCCCTCTATTAATGAAGAAAATATCCCTCAATTAATTTCACTTCCTTGTCAACTTTGCCGATCGTCGAATGGAGTTGCCATACAGAGAGCCGATAGCAGAACATCGGCTCGCATTGCGATCTAAGGCCAAGCTGTTGCCTAAACACGCAGTCCAACAGGCCTCAATAGGCCTAATTCTCGTCCAAACCATCAGATTGAACTCCTCAGCAACCCACTAGGAGATTCGTCTCACACATCATGATTTCTGGTCTGAACCGATTCCGTTAACTTGCTAATTTGAGCTTATTCCTCTAGAGTCGATATCAGCGTATCGGCTTTGTTATTCTGAAGTCGATGCCCGTGCATCGGCTGTATTTGCATACTGTTATCTCCGTATGTTTTCTCAAGTCGATGTCCTGCGCATCGGCTGTGATTTTTTTTTACTGGCCGATTAAAATCGGCCCCCACATCTTACTGCCCATCATCCCACATGCTTGGGAAATACTTCTTGAGGTGTTGACCATTGACAGCTACTGGGAACTTCTCGCCGTCCAACTCTTCCAACATGTATGCATTACCCTTCAAGGCCTGGACAACTTTGTACAGACCGTGCCAATTAGGAGACCATTTGCCATATGCCTTGTCCCTGGTTCCTAACGGCAACACAGCTTCCCATACTAGATCACCAACTTGAAACTCCTTTGGTCTAACCTTCTTATTGTAGGCACGAGCCACCCTGGCTTTGTTCTCCTTAATCTTCTCCAACGACCAAAGCCTAAGTTCTGTTGCGTCCTCAATAGTGTCACTCATCAAGGCTGCATATTCTTCAGCTGTCAGATCATTCTGAAACGTGACACGTCTTGATCCAGCCGTAATTTCCCAAGGTAATACGGCTTCCTGTCCATAGACAAGCTGGTACGGCGAAGTCTTTATAGCTCCATGGCACGACATGCGGTAGGCCCATAACGCTTCTGATAACTTCTCATGCCAATCCCTAGGGTTCTCGTCAATTTTCCTCTTGATCAGCTTGATCAGGCTCTGATTGGACGCTTCAGCTTGCCCATTAGCTTGGGCATAGTATGGAGATGATCGGATCAGTTTAATCCCCATGTCATCGCAGAACTTCCTGAATTCCTTAGAAACAAAGACCGAACCTCCATCGGTCGTGATAGTTTGGGGAATCCCGAACCTATGAATGACGTGTTCTTTCACAAACTTGATCACATCTTCTGATTTCACCTTCTTCATAGGGACGGCTTCCACCCACTTGGTGAAGTAATCTGTGATAACCAAAATCCATTCTTGTTTTTTGCTCGACGCCGGATGGATTTTGCCGATCATATCCATGCCCCACCCCCGAAACGGCCAAGGCTTGATGATAGGGTTCATCGCTGATGCTGGTACCATCTGAATCTTCTCGAACATCTGGCACGCTTGGCACCCCTTGTAATAATTGAAGCAATCTTCAAGCATGGTGGGCCAATAAAACCCTGATCGTCTGATTAGCCACTTCATCTTATGAGCCGACTGATGCGTTCCATAGGCGCCTTCATGCACCTCATGTAAGAGCCGATTAGACTCAGTTGGTCCCAGGCACTTGAGTAGCAACCCTTCCAACGTCCTGTAGAACATGTCGTCTCCTATGAGGTCATACTTCATGGCTTTGTATCTTATCCGTTTAGGTGCCCCCCGAGCCGAATCTTTTAAGTAATTGAAGATTTCGGCTCTCCAATCATCCTGTTCCAGGAATTGTACCTGAACTTCTGACCCGTCAGCTGTATCTATGTAGCCTGACGCCATTTGTGCGAGATTGTTGGCCTCGGTGTTTTGGGATCTTGGGACCCAATTAAAGTTGATGTATCGAAACTGTGTCATCAACTCACGGCATTCCATCCAATATGGGAAAAGCGATTCACTCTCGCACTTATATTCATCCGTGAGCTGGTTAATCACCAACTTGGAGTCTCCAAAAAGCTCTACTGCTTCCGCCCCGGCTTCCAGTAGTAACTCCATTCCCTTACGTATTGCCTCATATTCTGCTACGTTGTTGGTGCAAGGGGTAGATAATCTGATGGAGAAGGAGTATTCTGCCCCCCGGGGCGACACGAGCAGAATGCCGATGCCACAACCATCGTCGCAAGCCGATCCATCGAAGAACATAGCCCATGCACGTATAGATAGTGCTGCTATATTGGTACTGATCCGTTCAGCGATAAGATCGGCCAACGCTTGTCCCTTGACTGCTTTCGCAGGCTGATACCGGAGATCGAACTCTGACAACGCAAACATCCACTTACCAAGTCGGCCTTTGAAAACAGGGGCCGACACCATGTGCTTGACAACATCTGACTTGCATATGACGATGATCTCTGCCGTCAAAAGGATGTGATGAAGCTTGGTGCAGGTAAAGAACAGGCAGAGGCAAAGCTTCTCGACCTCAGGATATCTTGTCTCCGCGTCCAGCATCCTTCTGCTGAGGTAGAAAACGACCTTTTCAACGCCCTCGTAGAGTTGCACCACTACCGAAGCGATGGATGTGTCAGCTACTGACAAGTAGATGTAGAACGGCCTGTCTTGCTGGGGCGGAACTAGCACAGGCGGCGTCGTCAGATACCGCTTAATCTCATCAAACGCCTGTTGCTGTTCTGCCCCCCAGTGAAACTCGTCGTCAGATTTAGTTTTCACCAGCGCCATGAACGGCTCGATTCGCCCTGACAGATTAGAGATGAATCGTCGGACGAAATTGATCTTGCCGATGAGACGTTGGAGCTCCTTCTTCGTGGTTGGCGGCTGCATGGTACGCACCGCCTCCTGACTTTTCAGGCCGATCTCAATTCCCCGTTCATGAACTAGAAAACCCAGGAATTGACCAGCCGTCACGCCAAAGGCACACTTCTTCGGATTCATTCTCAGTCCGAATTTCCGAGTTCGGTCTAGGACGCGCCGTAAATCATCCAAGTGTCCCTCCATGGAGACAGATTTGACTACCACGTCGTCGATATAGATCTCCACCAACTTACCGATCAGATCATGAAATATATAATTCATGGCTCGTTGGTACGTTGCACCAGCATTCTTCAACCCAAAGGTCATGACCACATATTCAAACAAGCCTACTGCCCCTGGTACTCTGAATGCGGTCTTGTGTATGTCTTCCGGAGCCATGAAGATCTGGTTATAGCCGGCGTTGCCATCCATGAAGCTCAACACCTTGTGGCCAGCGGCGGCATTTATCAACGTTTCTGCCACAGGCATCGGATACTCGTCCTTTGGAGTGGCTCTATTGAGATCTCGGAAATCGATGGCCACACGCCATCGGCCGTCCTTCTTCTCTACAGGAACGATACTGGAGATCCACTCAGCATACCTGCATGGCCTGATGAACCCGGCGGCCAACATTTTCTCGATCTCTTTTTTGACTTCTTCCAGAATTTCGGCCCTCATCTGACGTGCTCGTTGTTGGAACGGCCGAAATCCTTTCTTAAGGGGGAGCCGATGTTCAATGATGCTCCTGTCCAATCCAGGCATCTCCGTGTAATCCCATGCAAAGCAATCCGGGTATTCCTTTAACAGAGCTATCATCTGTCCCCTGAGCTGTGGATCTAACTTCTTGCTGATAAAAGTCGGTCGCGGCTTATCCCCAGGACCAATGTCGACTTCCTCTAGCTCATCAGCCGATGTAAACCCATACCCTAGCTTTCCGTCCCCTGTGAGGTCGACGCCACATACTGGGAGAGCAGGTGGTACGGATAATACGGGCCGATCGCTAGAATCGGCTTCCATCTTGATCATCACCAGGATCTTTTGGCAGTGTCGGGGCCGGTCGCGTGGAGCAGCTTCTTCCTTATCTTCGCTATGAGAGCAGCTGCCCTCGTCTCTACCCTCATCAGGGCGGTGCCCCAGTTCTACCAGGTTGATGTTGAACGAGTATCTTGGCTGGCACCTCCCAGGGTAGGTGTCCTCAACCCTGTCAACAGCGCATGACGGTGAATTAGGCACTTCTGGTACCGCCGATGCGAGTGACGACGGTGGACGAGACTGAAGTGGCACTTTTCCTTGGTAGGTCCCGGGAGCTGGTCCTACTAGAGAGTGCTGACATTTCATGACCTCCTTGATCATCCGAAAGGCGACATGCTCCAAAGTATTCACCAAGCTCTCAGAATGGCGATGCAGCGAGTGAGTCACCATGCCACTAATCTCTTGGCGCAGGGACCTGGTACGTTCTTCCGACGGGACGGATAGGTCCACTCCGTCGAGCGCGCCTTCCGGTGAGAACCCCTTCCACCTGATGCCATGCGAATGGGTTCTGTGAAACGAGCCGATGAGGTCGGCTTCGAGGATTGCTTTGACCTCGTCATACTTCTTCTGGAGCTCGTCGGTCAGATCCTCATACGTGACTGGAGTGCCGTCCGCCATCTCAGATGTAGATGGCGATGTGGTTGATGACGAAGCTTGTCCCACCGGGCGTGCCAGAATGTGTTGCGGTCAAAACCCACCGGCGGGCAACGACGGGCAACACAGTAGAGCCGGGAACAACTTAGGGCTGCGGCTGGCCCTGGTCCCTCCGAGCGACGGCCCGCAAAGCCTCTGGTACACACGTCCGATGCTGATGCAAGGGCGTGCCACCTGACCTATACCTGGTCAGGAAGGTGATGGAGATGCCTCGCTTAGTTTCCTGCATGGCATACACGTAAACATTAAATACGAGCCTCGATCGGCTCTCAGGTTATCCTGTGAATCGGCTCAAGGAGCCGATCCACCCATGATTCGTACGAGGTGCACGAATATATGGTGGTCCTGCTTGATCAAGATAAAGCTAATGCGATCTACGACGATTTAGGGTTTTCACCGCATAATCGGATCATCCTACTCACGATTGGGCCTCGCGGCCACGCACGGTGATCGTAAGCCGATCCTAGACAAGGCCTAAAAACCAACACGAGGTTGATCCCCGGAACATCCTGTCTAGGACTAGCAAACGACACCCTACGTGCCGCTGGATCCTCCAACCCTTTGTAAGGCCTAACTATTGCAGATATTAAACTAATCCTTGAAGAACAAGGAGCAACCGTAACGGATCGGATCTACTAAATAATGATCAAGCGGGGTGCCGCCCCCACACCTAAGATAGGTGTGAGGGCGGCTAGATATGCAAGGGTTGCACTACGATAGCATGTAATACGAAGAACAATGCTAACCCTAACATATCTAAGATAACTATGTTGCTCGCCATCAAAAAGGCTTCAGTACGAGCAACGCATGAACAACATAAAGCTTCTGCTGCCTAGATCACAAGATGCGATCTAGGCAGCATGATGATTACCGGTAGAAACCCTCGAGACGAAGGAGTTGGCGATGCGCCGAGATTGATTTGTTGGTTGAACGTTGGTTGTTGTTTATTCCATAAACCCTAGATACATATTTATAGTCCAGGGGACTTTCTAACTTAGGCGTGCACCTAACCGTGCACGGGTAAAACTCTATCTAAGATGCGATCTACTATATTACAGATACATGGGCAATCTAGCCCAACTTTGCATATAAGGCCGATTCACGTATTTCTTCAGTATATAATCTTTAAACCCATCTTGATCGCGGCCCACCTCTGACTCGGTCAAATTCCGGTGATAACAAGGTTTGATTACACTATTTGGAGTTGAGTATAAAAATTGATACTAGAGTTTATTGGTGATCCCCATGTGATACTCAATTTAAAGTTGATATATATATATGGAGATAGGGTTCTATCACTACTAGGAAAAGGCCTAGCCGTAAGATGGGTGTTAGTGGCGCACCAGGAGGGCAGTGCGCCACTACTACTTAGCAGTGGCGCACCGAAAAGTGGTGGGCCACTATAAAAAATGTAGTAGTGGCGCACCTCTTCTGTGGTGCGCCACCACTAAGTTTGACCATGGGTTTGACCCAGCCTTATACATAGCAATGGCGCACCATGTAGAGGTGCGCCACAGCTATTTTATGTAGCAGTGGCGCACCTCTACATGGTGCGCCATTGCTATGTAAAGGGGATGACGGACATGTTTGGGCATCACTTAGTAGTGGCGCACCATGCTTGGTGCGCCACTGCTAAGTGGTGCCCAAACATTTCCACCCCCCCATGGATCGCCTTTTCGGGTTTAGAAAAAATAAAAGAAATAGATAGAAATTTCAAAAAATAAAATCCTTCGAGATGCCCATGTAATATGTGATCTAGTTTTAGTGAAACTTTGAAAATTTGAATTTCGATGTATTATGCAAAATGGCGTCATGTTTCGGTAAAACGGGATTTCTGGTTGCATACGACCTCCGATGAAAAACTTTTTTATATCAAAATTGATCTACTCGAAATTTCCTATTCGAATTCAACTGCCTACGGCCGTTTGGACAAAAAATGGATTCGTCAATTGGAAAACAAAAACAGGACTTTTTTCAGGTTTTAGATTTTGATGAAAAAATTTCAAAAAATAGAAAAAAAATAGCGGGGGCGCACCCATGCCTTGGTGCGCCACAACTAAGCTTCCCGCCCACGAATTTCAAAATGGCCGGGATTCAAAGTGGAAGGAGCCAGCCACTTACCCCCTCCTCCCTCCTCCCTCCTCCTCCACACATTCCCCTGCTCTCATTCTCCTCTCATTCTCCTCTCCTCCTCTCTTCACCTCTCCTACCCCTCTCCTCTCCTCCTCTCCTCTCCTCTCCTCCTCTCTTCACCTCCAGCGACCTCCTCACTATGTCGACCTCCGGTGACCACCTCCGGTGACCTTACTTTCCGGCGAGCTCCTCCGCTATGGTGACCACCTCCGGTGACCTTACTCTCCGACGATCCTCCGGCGACCCTCCGGCGACCCTCTGGCCTCCATTACCTCTAGCCTTCGTCCTCTTGTTCATCCTCTTCTACATCCTCCATCTCCTCACCTCTCTTCCATCCTCTCCTACCTCTCTCATCCATCCTCTTCACCTCTCCTACCTCTCTCATCCATCCTCACCGGCGGTTAGGCTAAGAAAAATGAGAGTGAACATTGCACAAATAATTCTAGCAACAAAAACGAGAAAAAATAACGAGCCAAAAAAAATTCGAAAAAAATGTGCCAGATCCAGATCCAGAAATTTCAAATTTTAGTAGTGGCGCACCTTGTTTCTGTCCAGTGGCGCACCTCAGACATTTAGGAGTGGCGCACCATGAAGCTAGTAGTGGCGCACTACCTGGTGCGCCACTGTTAAGCCAAATAGCAATGGCGCACCACTAGTGCGCCACTACTAAAAGTTAGCAGTGGCGTGATAGTAGTGGCGCACCAGCAGTGCGCCACTGATGGGGAATAGTGGTGCGCCACTGAATAGCCATTTTCTAGTAGTGTATAGTTGGTTTGCTATCATGTGAAGCTAACTAGGTTTCTCTTCCTCACAATAATGTGATGGTATCTTTAGAATAGATCTAAGGTTGACCTAAGTGCTTAGCTAGACAAGGTCTAAATATAAAGCAATTATTTCTCTACTCATGATGTGAAGAATGGTCTAGAGTGGTTCACTAGGGATCTCCCTATGATTTTATGTGAGGGTTGATATCTGTTTATCATATAGGGTTTTATCTAATACTGACATATTGGCAAAGCATGATCATGCATTAGTCATGATCAGCTCACTACTCACTCACCTCTCTCTCTAATACAATCCTTCCATCACACTCATTCTAGGCTCTTAGTGGTTTTATGATCAACACCCACTTTGTGGTGATCATGGGTTGGCTTCCAAAGGTAGCATTAGTGGTATATGGTCCTCATCTCCAGTATCAAGTATTGTCTTGATCAATTATGGTATATCACTTCTCTTATAATTTTCTTGGATAGACATGGCTATTGTTGCCTGAATAGTTTATATCCCATGGAATTGCCTGGGATAATAACTTAGAGTTCTTCTCAAGGAATGATGATATAATCATCTGGATATTTGGTAGTTCTCTCTCTCCAATACCAAGTGTGGCTTAACTAGCTTGAGTGTAACACCATAGCTTGAGCTCTCTTATATGAGAATGGATCATTCTAGGGTTTATGGTGTACTCACAATATCTCATTTGTTAATAGAATGTTAAGGCTCCACTTGTCTAGTGTAGTTGAATTAGTCTCATCCTTACTTTATCAATTCATGGATATGGTATTATTCCATTTGATCCTAGTTCATCTCACCACTCCAAGGTGAGATGGTTTATATCCTAATACTTTAGTTCAAGAATTGTCCTTTTTTTTTGAAGGGTCAACAGTGGGGCAAAAAACCCCACTGCAATTTTTATTAATAGATAAAAAAAAGGTTACAAATGTACAAGTTGTACAAAGGAAAGAAAAAGAAAGAAAGAAAGAAATAAATAAAGAAAGAAAGAAAGAAAACAGGAAAGAAAGAAAGAAAAAGAAAAAGAAAGAGAAAAAGAGAGCTCTAAAAGGTCATGATGCTATGAAGCCAAGTCTTGAAAGAATTCTCCCATTTTTTCTTCATTCTGTAAGAAAGCAAGTAGATCTCTTGTTTGAAAATTGCCTTCCAGGCTTGTAAAGTTGGTGTTTGTCCCTCAAAGATTTTCCTGTTTCTGATTATCCAAATGGACCAAGAGGCGATAATAATGATTTCCACTGCAAAAGGTACATTCAGCTTGTCCTTGATATCATATAGAGCTTCCATGATAGCTTGTTGGTTTGAAATATGAGGGCAGATAACTGACCAGCATTGCTGTGCAAATGGGCAACTCCAGAAAAGATGAGCTAAAGTTTCTTCTTGATTACATTGTAGTGTTGCACAGTTGTAAGATTGTAAGTTGCAGTTTTTCCTCCGGAGAAGATTCCTTGTGTTTAATCTGTCATGTAATAGCAGCCAGAAAAAGAATTTGTGTTTTGGCTGACAGGAAGATTCCCATAACCAGGTGAAAAATATGGGCGTATGCTGAGTGCCAATAAGAACCTTGTATGCTTGCCCAGTAGAGAACTTGTTTGAACCCCAAATATAGCTCCATGAGTCAGGCTGAAGCGTATTTAACTGGATAGAATCACATAATACTTCCAACTGTTCAAACTCAGCAAATGCTTGCTGGGAAAGGGGTAGATGAAACATGTCCTGGAGAAATTCCATTTGCATCACTTTGTTAACAGAGATATCAGTTTTCTTAGCAAATGAGAGGAGATGAGGGAATTTCTGGTGAAGGCAATAATCTCCCCACAAATCTGTCCAAAATAATGCAGTTTTTCCATTGCCCAAGTTACATCTTGCTAGAGCTTTATAGGTATCAAAGAGCTTCAAATGTGATTTCCACCAGAATGATCCTTCAATTTTAAATCCTGGTGGATTGTCTTCATCATAATTTGTATCTCTTATGAGGTTCACCCATGGAATGTCAAGATTATTGAAGAATTTATCCAAGTTCTTGAGCAGGAAAGTCTTATTCTGAATATCTAGGTTAAGAACTCCCAAACCTCCTTGGTCTTTTGGTCTGCAGATTTTTTTCCAAGAGACAAGAGCATTCCCTTTTGCCTGTACATCATTGTTTCTCTTTCTCCAAAGACAGTGTCTCATGTATTTAATAACCTGTTCCTTGATTGTCACTGGTACATCCAGGCAGCACATAAAGAAGATTGGGAGAGAAGCTAGTACTGATTTCACCATTTGTAACTTTCCTCCATAGTTGAGGAAGTCAGCAATTCCACCAAGTCTTGTTTGAACTCTTTGAACCATGGGAAGGAAGTACTCCAGAGATGGTTTTGTGATGCCAAGTGGAAGCCCTAAGTAAGTGAAAGGAAGTGTTCCAATTTGGCAATTTAAAGTGGCTGCAAAGTGTGCCAGCCTTTCTGCAGTCATATTAATTGGCATCATATTTGATTTCAAATAGTTCACTTTGAGACCAGTAGAAGCAGCAAAAGAATGTAGCAGAGCTTTAAGGCAAAGTAATTGATTTGCATCTGCTTTCATAACAAGAACGGTATCATCTGCATATTGGATCACAGGGAAATCTGGACATGATGCACAGGGAATGGGTCTTGTAATGAGATTCATCTCCATAGCTTTGTTCAAAACTGATTGTAGGAAATCTGCTGCTAACACAAAAATCAAAGGTGATAGAGGGTCACCTTGTCTCACTCCTCTCTTGCAGTAAATTTTTTTCCCAGGGACCCCATTCAGCATGACTGCAGATGTTCCAGAGCTGAGGATCAAAGATATCCATTGTAGCCATTTGTCACCAAATCCTTTTGCTTTGAGGATGTGAAGAATTGTTGAGTGTTCAATCTTGTCAAATGCTTTTTCAAAATCCAGCTTCAAGATTAGAATTTCTTCTTTTGATTTGTGGCATTGATAAAGATATTCAAAAGCCCAACCAAGACAGTCTTGTATGGACCTTTTCTTGAGGAATCCATATTGATTTTTGTGTACAAGAGAGAGAATAATATCTTGTAATCTATTAGCCAACAGCTTGGTGATGATCTTAAGGACACAATTCAGCAATGATATGGGTCTAAAATCACCAGGAGTCAAAGGATTCTCTGTTTTTGGAATTAGAGTAATATAAGAGGAGTTGATACTTTCCAAAGAAATGTTTCCAGCATGGAAATCACTGATCAGTTTTTTGATATCAGGGGCAATAATTGACCAACAACACTTGACAAACTCATTATTGAAACCATCAGGTCCAGGTGATTTATCATTTGGCAAATTTTTGACAACATCTTCTATTTCCTTATCTGAAAAAGGAGCTTGTAGAATATTATTCATTTCTTCAGTGACATTTGATTCCAGAATGCCCTCAAGATTGAACTGCATATCTGGGTTATCAGAATTACCCATCCTTTCCTTGAAAGCTTGCCATAAAATAGCAGCCTTCCCTTCATGATCATGAATTTCTGCTTGGTCAGAATTCTGAAGCATAGATATGTAATTGTGTCTGTAGTTTATAGTTGCTTTTGAGTGGAAGAACCTAGTGTTTGCATCCCCCAGTTTGACCCACTTAATTTTTCCTCTTTGTTGCCAGTAAGATTTTTGATTTTGCAACAGGGTGAGAAGGTGTGCTTTGAGGATATCTCTAAGATCCCATTCAAGCATTGTCAAGGTTCTGTACTCCTCCATAGTATCCACCAGAGAAATCACTTCATTTACTTTGTTGATCAATATCTTTAAACAGGGAAGATTTTTTGCCCACAGTTTCAAGCCTCTTCTCAGGTTTTTGAACTTTGCATTGATGTTTTTAGCACTATCCTTGTAGTTCACTGGAATGTTCCAAGCAGCCTGAACAATTTGCTTGAATTCACTATGTTGCATCCAATGATTCTCAATTCTAAACACTTTGGCCTTGGGAATTTTTGTGTTAAACACCACAACACATGGGACATGATCTGATGTGGGCTTCACAAGAGGATAGGCAAAAGTTGCAGGGTATGAAATGGTCCAAGAGGCAGAAGTGAAAAACCAGTCTAGCTTTTCAAGCAAAGGATCTTTCTGCATGTTACTCCAAGTAAATTTTCTTCCTTTTAGAGGCAGTTCCATAATGCCAAGGTTACTAATTGCCTCATTAAAAAGCAGCATGTCATTTAAATCTCCTCCAGGTTTGTTTCTATCTGATGGACTTCTAATGAAATTGAAATCTCCCATAATAATCCAATCAGAGTCTTGAGGCATGTCAATATTAGCAAACCAATCAATGAAGGCAGCTTTTTTGTCAGGTTGACATGGTCCATATATATTAGTTAAAATCCAGGATTCATTGGATAGATTACATTGAAAGTTCACAGAGAGAGAAAATTCATTATGAAAAGCCAGTTCCCCTTTGAAAAGAGAGCCATTCCAAATAATAATCAGACCACCAGAAGCTCCCAAAGAAGGCACAAATTCAAACCTTGTGAATTTCTTTGGGCAATTTTTTTTAATGTATGCTAGATCAAAGGACTCTCTTTTTGTTTCTTGGAGGCAAATGATATCACAACCTGATTCCTCAATTTTGTTGGATAAAGCTATCCATTTTTTCTCTGAATTAATGCCTCTTAAATTCCAGTTCATAATTTTCCATGATTTGTAATTATCCATAGAAACCAAGGGATAAATTTATCAGCTGCCCAAAATAAAGGGGTACTCTAGGCATCAGGAAGATTAACACAATTGTCATGACTCCAATATTAGCATGGAAATTCATAAGGTTCACAGAGTACAAAAGCCACATGGCAAGCTCATAGCTTAACAATTCTTGGAACAACACTGGAATGAAGCAAGCCCCAAAGGAACCAAAATTACATATATAAATATGCATTAAGAACTACTTGGAGGATTTTTTCTTGGCCTGCTGTGCCAGGACAGTAGCCTTCTGTTGCCCCTTCTCATTGTCACTTGGGGGGAGAGCCTTGCTCTTCTTTCTTCCAATCACTCCATGTGGTGCAGCTGCCTTGCACTCCTCTGAGGTGTTCTTGCCTTTCTTCAGAATTCTTTTCTCCACAACATCTTCAGAGACCTTACAGAAAGACATGGCTAAGTTCTTAACCACTATAGAGTTGATAATGGGAGGAGCAGCATTGCAAGTGAGACAATGCTTGTCAGAGCAATTGTCATGGTTTTTATAACCATCATTTAACAAAACAAGTCTGGGACTCCTTCTTACCTCAGACTCCACTAGAGCAATCTTATTATCTCTTCTTTTCCTTTTAGGGGTGATATGTGTATCCTCAGCAAGAGCAGGTGGCTCCTCCACCAAGTGAGTGAGAAGCAAGTAGGAGCTTTTGAGGTAACACACTTATCAGGAATAGCAAATTTGACAGATGTTTCCTTCTGCATAGGCTCCTTCATGATATCCCAGAGCTGTGATGACAGAAATCCTTTAGCCCAATCAAATTTTTCAGGGGTAACAAGCATAAGAGTTATGAAATTGAACCAGCTAACAGGGATGTCTACCAGTGCTGAACAATCATTATTTGCAGAATTAGGAGACTTTGGGGCAAAGTATTTTTCCCATAAAGCCATGCCTTCAGCAGATATCTTTTTTGACAGATCATGCTCTTCAGGAACTGGGGAGAAAAAAGTCTGCACTCTTCCCAAGGTTAACTGTAAATGGGCTTCATTTGGAGAGGCCATATTGACATCAGCAGGGAGAAAAGAACCATCATCAGTAGAAGACAAGTCCTGTGCAGGTAGAGCAAGAGAAGAGGGTCCAGCTGCAAACTCATCTGGAACATTGGCCAAAGGATCTTCTTGAGCAGAATAAGCTTGCAGAATATTTAATAAGCCTTCACCCAAGGACAAGGAAGGCTGCTCCATTTGCAGTACAGATTCAGAAGCTTGATCAATGGCACCACCATATTGTCCAACAGCATCAAGAGAACCAAAAGAAGCAGAGCTCTCAGAGCTAGAAGATGAAACATTAACCATGCTGCCTGTGTCAGGTAAAGGGGGTCCAAGCTGCTGATCTTCCAAAATCATTTCTTCCTGCTGAGCAGGTTGCTGCTGTTCAATCTCCATAGGTTGAGGTTGTTCTTGTTGAGCCCCCATAGCCCAGTGACCCCACCCCTCATTATCAACTTGATCATCTTGTCCAGCTGGAATCACAGGAGCAGGAATAAATTGTGGAACAGGTAAAGCATGTCCAGGTAGAGGGTGTGGGTCCACTCCATCATCTGGCAAAGGATCTTCATCTGCTGGTCCACCACCAAGGAGGTTATCAAGCAGAACTTCAACAAGAAAAGTCCAGGATTGTGCCTCTGGTCTGGAACTCTCAGTCATCCTAATGCTCTTGGGAATATCCATAAGGTCAGTGACCCTAACTTTAACAAGAATTCTGCCTTTTCTGTTTGGATCCTTTTCCCATAGCAACACAGACCCAATATCAGCAAAGCATGCATTGAGGTCATCAGTATTCATATGATCTAGAGGTGGGCCAACAAGAAGTAACCAGACATCCCTATTGAAAGTGACCCCTCTCCAATTTGCACCCTCATCATGCTTAACAAATGAAATATTGACATCCCCAAATGGATTAGGACTAGAAGCAATGAGCCTGTCTCTATCACTGACGTTTCTGAACTGCACATATGCAGCCCCAAAGGGGCAAGAATGGAGGCTAACAAAACCCACTCGAGCAACTTCTGTAAAATATTCTTCAAGGACATCTCTAACATTCTGAAAAGGGACCAAACCTTCAGGGAACGGCGCAATGGTGGCGATTGCATATTGTTCATGCTCCTTGGGGCGCCGCGGAACCACCACGCGCTTGATGCCCACCCTCCCCGCGATGTTTTGAATCTGGTAGCCTTGGGGCACAAAAGGCCGCGGATCAATGGGAATGTTGGCCATTGTCGGAGGATGGACCTCCAACTGCTCTGCAACTGGTAGCAATGGTGATGGCGGTTTCGGAGATGCTGGGAGCGGCGAATGCGAGGAGGCAGAAGCGACAAAGGAAGGAAAAGATTTTTTCCCGAAACAGAGAAAAGAGAAATCTCTAAAAGAGGCAACCTCCTGGATAGCGGGGGCAGGCCCATGGGCCTTGAACCAAGACAGGTAGGAATCATCGGGCCAATTAATAGGATTAAAAGATGGAAATTTGAAAAAAGGTAACAGGCCCGGTAAATGCGCCAAAAGAGAGGATCGCTGCGCGTCCAAGGTTTGAGAGTGATTGGCACGGTTTGCGGGAGTTGCCGTTTGCAGCGGCTGATTTGAAAAAGCTAGGGATGTATGTTGAATCGGAGACTGCATGCGCTGAAAAACGGACACTCTTTTTGTTCCCAAAAGTGCTGATTTTTTCCTTTGCACCACTTGCCATTCAGAATCAGTTTCCTTGTAAAAATTCTTTTCTTCAATTAACCAATTCGGCCCTCCATTCCCCCATAGGTTCAAGAACAAATCAAACATAGGGGTGCAAATCTTAGACTTGTTGTAAATTTCAAAACCAACTGCTGTTGAGGCCACAGAGAATTGAAAAGTTCTATCCCTAAGCAACCTAACTTTGTAGCAAGATGCAGAGCCACCAAAGCAAGATTGTAAAGCAATGGCAACAGTGTGAATATCCAGCTTGAAACGAGCTCTTCCAAATGATGCAACCAGCAAGAATGCTCTTCTATGAGAGTAATTAGCAAGTGTTACAGAATGGCCAAACTTACTTTTGCATGCAGCTTCAAAAGATAAACCAGCCGAGAAATCCAGAGCAAGATCTTCTTGAATATTCTCTGGTATAGACTTGTCATGATGAACTGTGGAGCTTGAAGATTTTAGTAAGTTGACCCCAAACTCAAGAGAACCAGAAATGATACGTTCACCAACAACCACAGTATGAGTCTTTAGGTCCAAAATCATGCTAGAATGAATCTTTTCATTTTCCAGTAGAAATCTAGCATCCAACACTTCCTCTTGCATATCAAGGAGAACTAATCTTTTGGCTTGAGGTCTAAGAATAAGGAATGCTTGAGAAGATGAAGAGCCATTCTAAAAATGAGAACAGGCAGCTTTCCAACGAACAAGAGGAGCATCAGGAAGAGGTGCAACAGAATGGGTTTTTGAAGCCCTCACAACATCCACAAAACTTCTTGAGGCAACATGAGCCTTAGCTCCAGGAACAAATGAAGGATCTTGATGGCTAGAGACAGGGGAACCAAGGCATTCACCCACCAAAACGGAATGATCCTTGAAATCCAAAATATTGCCAGTAACAACTTGTTCACCTTCAAGCAAAGATCTAGCCGAGATCACCTGCTCCTTAGGATCTAGGAGAAAAATCCTCTGTGCATGGGGTTTTACCATAAGGAAAGCAGATCTACCCATTGGAATTTTTGAATCCATTTTACCCAGATCAGAGTAAGTAACTCTCCACCTCATTGAAACAGGTTCTGAGAACGAAGAAAAACCAGGAGGTGAAACAAGGCATTCTGTCACGAAGACCAGATGGGAAGGGAATCTAATGGAAGATCCAGGATAAAAAGTTTCACCCTCACGCAGGGTTTTGCCAACCAAAGGAGAATCCTTGTGATTTACCAAAGCCAACCAGTTCTTCGGCCACAGAAGGAGAAAACCAGAGCCAAGAGCACTAACACCATCAACAGAGAGAGATTCAAAGGAAACTTTCCAACGGCCAAGGGGAGAGGGGCAAGGAGCCATGGGGAAGATCACCTTGGAGAAGAGATCACGATGATCGGAGCAGAAGGAGGAGATCAACGTCGATCAGGGGAGACACCTTGGAGCCGCCGGAGGAGGAGGGGGAGACGCCATCCGGATGTTGTGGTGACCATTCAAGAATTGTCCTTGGTTTCTTAAATAGGTAAAGCTAGGATTGGTAGGAATGGTCTCTCTTGGGAAGGACTTTAATACTAACCTAGGGTTAGGTTCCATAGAGAATTATATGATCATCAATATCTATGTTTAACATAACTGGTTTCTCTCTCTAGGGAATGTCTTGAGTAATATCCTAGGGTTCCTCTTAAGGATGATGATTTGAGCACATGGATGTATATCCAAGGTTTATCTCAAGGTTTGTCATTGCTTATCTAATAAATAATATATAACTCTCACTTCTATAGGTTTGATGTATAATAATTTTGGATAGAGAAGAATATATACTTCTAGAGTTAATCTCCTTGTCATGTCTCCAAGAATGAAGTAAAATGAATACATTGAGGTTCATGGTAGGATCATGGATTAGTTTAAGACATGGAAAATATAAGTTAGGAATAATTTCTCCATTTTATTGCTACTTGATTTCCAATTAAATAGATGTTCATATGTTATGGCAAAGAATACCATGTTATGATCTTTAATAAGATCAAGTAATTGATCCTTGATTAATATGTTGTTGATTTTAGTTCCATTTGATCTAACCCTTTAGATCAAATCATCTCTACCCAGAACAAGGTTTTTAGCAAAGGCCACATTGAGGTTTATAGCGCTTGACTTGATGAGCTACTTCAATTCCACCAAGTCAAGTGAAACTTCAGTTATTATGACATGTTTTACTTGAAAGCGCGAAAATTCCCCGGATTTTCTATGCATGAATGCAATGCACACATCTGTTTCCTCTCTTTTTGTAACCCCAAATCCTAGGATATTACAGAAATATAATGTAGGCCACTAAAAATGGACCCAATATTTAAACAATCCCCCACCAGATCTCAAATGCCCATTTAGAGATTTACCAATAATCATTGCTTGTTTATAATTTTATATACCAGTGTTTCAGCAGATACTGTTAAGTTGAACTTCTGCCTAGAACCTTAAGCTACGTCCATTCACACTTGAACAAGTGTTTCAGCAGATACTGTTAAGTTGAACTTCCGCCTAGAACCTTAAGCTACGTCCATTCACACTTGAACAATGGATTAAGCCTTGAATTGCAAGTTTTGCGTGAACAGATTTCACTCAAAGTCATAACCAGTACATGGCTGCCAGTAGCCTACCCCGCGGGTGAAGCATATGCGTCATACTACGTGGTCTTTTCATGAGTTTATTAGAGATCACCCAAATCTCATAGATTGCAACGTTTAACAAAATGACTCATATAGGTGTGTTATTTCAAGAATGCTCTGTAGGACAACATCTTTGCTAAAATAGCCAACATAAACACATTAAGGCTTGTTGCCAACCCGCCTTATAGAAATTGAGAGTTGTGCATCTTCACATAGAGATGGTTACATAATACTCTCCTCAATTAAACCACTAGTTTGTTCTTCCTAGGTCCTAATTCACGGGATCTCTGATCACAAAGGTTGGGTTACCACTATGGTGTAACATCAACGGGTCTCAAACCCATCTCCCTCGATGCACTTACTATCACATTACGTGATAGTCCCTTTGTAAAGGGATCTGCCAGGTTTTTGTAACACTTCTTACTCTGGAGTTTCGCAATTTCCTGATAGACTTCAAACGTCTCTTTACGTGTTTTGATGACTTCGCGTTATGCTTAGAATTGTTCACATCCACAACTGCGGTTTGAATGTCACAATTTAAAAGGATTGCCCGAACAGGTTTCTCAACCACATGCAAGTCCATCAAGAGCTCACGCAACCATTCTGATTCAACAATGGTTGTGTCTAAAGCAGTTAGTTCTGCTTCCATAGTTGACCTCGTCAATATGGTTTGTTTGTAAGATCTCCATGACACTGCGCCACCTCCAAAGGTAAATACATACCCACTGTGACGTGCATATCAGCTACATTAGAGATCTAATTCAAATCACTATATCCTTCAAGCACAGCTGAGTGCCCGGAATAGTGAATCCCATAACTCATTGTACCACATAGGTAGCGCATAACCCTATCAAGTGCATGTCAATGATCAGTACTTGGGTTTAACATGAACCTACTCAACTTGCTAACAGCAAAAGAGATGTAGGGTCTAGTCGCCCTCGCTAAGTACATGAGTGAGCCAACGATATGAGAATATCTCAATGGATCTATGGCAATCCTGCGGTTCTTGCGTAGTGTCACACTAGGATCATAAGGTGTTCGAGAAGACTTTCTATCAATATAGCCGAACCGGCTCAAGATCTTCTCAACATAATGGGATTGCGTTAGAGTAATCCCACTCTCGTTCTTAATCAGCTTGATCTTCATAATCACATCAGCTTCTCCTAGATCTTTCATATATCAAAGCTCTTTGAAAAGAAAGACTTGACCTCTTGTATTACTTTCATGCCTGTACCAAAGATCAGAATATCATCCACATACAAACATAGTATAACCCCTTCGCCCCCACCATGGTGATAGTACACGAACTTGTCAGCCTCATTAACAGCAAAGCCTACATAAGCTAAAGTTCGGTCAAACTTCTCATGCCATTGCTTATGTGCTTGTTTTAGGCCATATAAAGATTTCAGCAACTTGCACACCTTTCTTTCTTCACCTTTTACTACAAATCCATCAGGCTGATCCATAGAGATTTCCTCTTCCAACTCTCCATTAAGAAAAGCTGTCTATACATCCATCTGATGAACGATTTGTAATGTCCCAGGTTTAGAGACGATCGAGGGGTAGATTTTAGAAAGGGATGTGCATTGCATCGTAAATTCCGGGGAAATTTCGCGCTTTTAAAACAAAACTGCATCGAAGGGTGACAGGTTTCTCTCTCGACATCTTACAGAGCTGTGTTTCGAGAGTGCGACAAACTTGTTCCTACTCATCTAAATTAGGGTTTTGAGAAGAGAGAAGAGATATTACATCACAATCTTAAGTTGCATGATTGAATTCAAAATTAAGTTGCATGATTGAATTCAAACCAAATTTGAATTTGAATTTCAAATTCAAACATCAAATTGATATTCCATAATTCAAACTTAAGATAATTCAATAAACAAGTATAAGTAATCAAGAATATAAATAGTACAACAATTAGATAAAGCTCAATAAGAAAAATTGGAGCTTTATTGATAATCACATAGGATACATTGTCAATTACAATATCCAGAAATGAAATATGGAATATTACAACATAGGGATTTCTATTTTCGTGCCCTCGGGTCCTTAGTTGTACTCAGTTTTCCCCAGCACCTTAGTTTTTCCTCAGTTTTACCCTAGCCTTTGTCTGAAGACCCGCAGAAGGAGCTCAGACGGAAGGAATCCGTTTATTTGGACGTTCTGTGCTGACGTGTTGCGCCGCGTCGTCTGTGGGGCCGCGTCGTGTGGGGCTGGTAGAAAGGGACCGCGTGGGACAGGACGAGAAGCGTTTGGTTGCACGTGAGCAGGAGATGGGTTTTGGACGTTCTGTGCTGACGTGTTGCGCCGCGTCGTCTGTGGGGCTGCGTCGTGTGGGGCTGGTAGAAAGGGACCGCGTGGGACAGGACGAGAAGCGTTTGGTTGCACGTGAGCAGGAGCTGGGTTTTGGACGTTCTGTGCTGACGTGTTTCGCCGCGTCATCTGTGGGGTCGCGTCGTGTGGGGCTGGTAGAAAGGGACCGCGTGGGACAGGACGAGAAGCGTTTGGTTGCACGTGAGCAGGAGCTGGGTTTTGTCTCTCTCGTCCCAAATTGGCATTTTTAAGAGCACCTTTTCACCTCTTTCTCTCTCTGTCTTTTTCACCAAATTAGTATCAAATCTAGAGAAGCTTCTATTTCTGTCTTTCTTCAATATGGCAGCAAATCTAGTAGCAAATCTCTGGGGTTATTTATGCCTTTTGGCCCTCGTTTTTTGCCCAATATGGCAGCAAATCTAGAAGCTAGTATATGATAAATTCACAACAGCATAATCAGAAAACTAAGTATAATACATAAACTCCATACAGCAGCCAAAAGCACCCAATAACGTTGTTAATGTTCACAACAAACTAAGCTGAAAAATATACAAGACGCACGCAATGTATGGACAACAAGAAGATTAGGATAGGAACCCCAGGATGAATGAATTTGTTCTTCATTCCTCCCCATATATTTCTTCCTCCCTCCATTCGTGCATTACCACAAGGAAATATGCATTGAACTCCTTCCGTCTGCAGTGTGAGGCCAATACATCCTCCAAACGGTATGGCCTGTGTTCATTTCTCAAACCGTAGAGTCCTATTCTATCCACACGTAGTGGCCACTCATCCCAGGCCTTTGTATCATGAGAGTACTCTCTGATATAACCCAAATCCGTGTAGTAGATGCTGCCAGGTTGAAGTGTCGGGTACACTCTGGTGTCGACGGAGATACACCGGATATAATTCACGAAGAAGGCATTACTGCCAATGTTACTGACCGGATGGAGAGAGCGGCTCTGAGTGTCCACATGGTACACCAATGGTCTGCCCGCCAAAGCCTCGCTGACCAACAACACAAGCAGCAGATCACCATCCGACTTCACAAGGTAGAACTTCTGACGTCCAAGTTCTGGAAATGAAATTAGTGTCTCCATCTTGACAGTGCTCGCGCGCTGCTGCAACTGTACATTGGTGCACACTATTCTTCCGATCTCAAAATTGTCCGCAGCTACTGCATACAGTTCACCATTGAACGGGGTAATGCAACGCGACAATGGTTCTTGATCGAAAATCTTCCTTCTCCCCAATCTTCATTTATATCCTTAGTTGGAGTGCTCTCATCGACCCAACCAATTTCCGGCGGGTAATGTGCGGCAACGAAGACCATAGTCGGGGATTTGATAACGACGGCGATTTCAGAAAAACAGATGGCATCTGCGCCTCAAACATAATGTTCGATTTCTTTGTGAGTGGGTTCAGCAGCCGTATCTTGTGCGGCGGATTCTTCTGGGCAAGCACGATGACGCCACGGCAAAAGCCGACGAAGTAGTATCTAAAATATATTGATGAAGATAACATTCAGCACTAAGATGTTTAAGATTGAAAATAAAAAGGTAGGTATGGAGGAATTTGAACCTTGTATGAACTTCCGATAGATCTATGGTGACGTAGCGTGATGTGCCGAGTTGGAGGAAGGTGAACTCAGCGACGCGTGGAAGGGCGTGGTCTAGCATGATCCATTCGTCCAGGTGCACATCGGGCTCAGGCAAACCTGAGCGCCAATTTCTACAGACTTGCCTCATAGCAGAGTAGGTGTCGGCGTACTCCTCGTTCGCCAGTAAGCATTCACCGATCTTGTGAAGTGGTCCATCAGCCGAGAGAGAGGCCCAGTTCATGGAGGCGCCGCGCTTGGATGCGCCTCCCTCGGCGGCGACACGCTCGGCGGCGACGGGCTCGGAGGCGACGGGCTCGGCGGCGACGGGCTCGGAGGCGACGGGCGCGGAGGCGACGGGCTCGGAGGCGACAACCGCCGACGCATTCTTCTTCTCCATCGCCGGCAGGGTAGCGTGCGTACGGCGGTTGGGGTTTTTTCGATTTGGAGAAGTTGATGGGACGTGAGGGGTGGTTTCGTGCGTGAGCGAGAATGAGACGACTGTGTGCAGAGGGAGGGAGGGAGGGGCTTACGCGTCCTAAATGCGACCGGCGTCCTACGCGTCCACTATTTGCACGTCTGCACCGCGACACGCGTCAACAATGGCACGTCTTCCACTTCTGTATCGCAACACGCGTCCTCGGGTCTAACCCTGGAAATTTAGATATACTCAGGTATACCCTCGAGTCATATACTAGCATTTTTTGTGTGCTCAGTTTTCCCCTTGAGTGCTAATACTGGCTAGTGCAATATACTCAGTTTTACCCTCAAGTGGCTGGTCAACAGAGAGTCAACAAATGGGATTAACTAGTTAAATGAGTTATTTAATGTGCAAAAAATTCCGAAAAAGAGTGGCACTTACTCATTGAGTCTTTACCACAAATTGCCACTTCTCAAATCATAGATAAATCATAGATAAATCAAGTTTCACCACAAATTGCCACTTCTCAAATCACCTAGTAGCTATGAAGGTGCATGGTTTTCCATAATAAGCCCTACCCAAAACAGCTTTCCCCAAAACATACTTTGTCTGAATGAGGCCATTATTTTCACACTCATGTAGATTTGTATTGCAAATAGTTTGAGGTAGGCCAAGATGGGTTTCATTGTACAAAACACGCATTTTCCATTTTTTAAATCTCATATTTGAATCCCTTAGTCTGTTTACTACTCACTTGCCCTTGGTTTCTTGATACTACTCAGTTTTGCCCTCTCCCTTCACAAACTCTCACAGACGCCCAACATTGCCCTGATTGGTCTAGCCCATGTCACGCGGATCGTGCCCGCCGACCGTTGATCGTATGATCTAATGGGCAGGGTAACCCCTATCTCTCTCTCTGGTCGGGGCCACCACCCTCTCTCTCTGTCGTCGGTTAGCTTCACGCAAAGTTTGGTTTTCTGCATTATTTTTCACGAGCTAAATTATAAACTCTTTTTAGGCATTACGTTTCACGCAAAAAATGATAAACCATCACCGATTTGTTGTAGCCATTACTTTTCATGCAAAAAAATGATACACCATCACTGATTTGTTGTAGCCATTACTTTTCACGCAAAAAACGATAAATCATCACCGATTTTGTTGTAGCCATTACTTTTCACGCTAAAAATGATACACCATCACCCATTTCTTGTAGCCATTACTTTTCACGCAAAAAATGATAAACCATCACCGATTTTGTTGTAGCCATTACTTTTCACGCAAAATGATACACCATCACCCATTTCTTGTAGCCATTACTTTTCACGCAAAAAAATGATAAACCATCACCGATTTTGTTGTAGACATTACTTTTCACGCAAAAAATGATACACCATCACACATTTCTTGTAGCCATTACTTTTCACGCAAAAAACGATAAACCATCACCGATTTTGTTGTAGCCATTACTTGTCACGCAAAAAATGATACACCATCACCCATTTCTTGTAGCCATTACTTTTCACGCAAAAAATGATAAACCATCAACGATTTGTTGTAGCCATTACGGTAAATGATAAACTATCACAAATTACCATTTCTTTTAGGCATTATTTTTCACGGTAAAATGATAAACTATATCACGAAGTTCCATTTCCATCAAGATAGTCCGCATTACTTTTTAATTTTGTTGAGATATATACCCCCACAACGGTCGTCTCCTCCTTAATTTATTGTGTAAACCCCCACAACGGTCATCTCCTCCTTAATTTATTGTGTAAACCCCCACCAACGTTCACCTCCTCCTTATTTTATTGTGTAAACCCCTACAACGGTCATCTCTCCCTTATAAACACCCACACGGCCATCCCTTGTGTCAATAGGTTCTGCCTCTCTCTTCTTCGTTCACATACACTTGATCCATTGCCATGGCTTCCACGTCTCGGACGCGGACCGGAAGGGGAAGGGGAAGGGGAAGTGGATCATCATCATTGCCACCACCACCGTCAACATTGCCATTGATCATAGAGGAGTTCTTCATCATCGTCTATGAAGACCCTTTGGTCAAGAAGGTACGTATGCGTTCCCACATATATGATGCGCATGTGATTAATTATGGGCATGTTCTAAAAAACCTTTAATTTCAAACGATCGGCGCTCGATCTCTTTGCAGGCTCTCCCAAAAAAGTTTGTGGACTATCTTGACGGCCAGGAGCCAGCTAAGGTGTATCTGCGAGCAGCTGACTGTGGTCCTCGTCTCTGGACCGTGGAGGTCCTATTTGACGGTCAAGGCCGGATGTACCTCGACAAGGGCTGGGATAAATTCGCCATCGCGCACGGTGTGGATTCCGGCTGCTTCGTACACTTCAAATATGAAGGCGATGATGTGCTCACAGTGAAGGTGTTCGACGGAACAATGTGCAGGAAGTACTACTACTCGAACGACGAAGATACTGACGATGAAAGCGACGACGACGTGAAGCCATGCATCCATCCCCTTTAGATAAGGGGATTATGACCAAGAATATATATGTAGCTTCATATGCATCGATTTAGAGATCTAACTATTTTCTATATATTATGCACATGTAAAAGATAATGTCGCATTTCCACTATTATTCGAGCACCACATCCTCCAAACGATGCCGATGCCGATATCGGCATGGTCAGAACGGCTATGCTCGCCGCCACTGCTAGGTCAACGTCGGGATGCACAATGTTTAGCATAAGAGTCACTTTAGATTAAGCTGCGAAAATAGTCACCTGCCATAGCGGTCATTGGCTGCGGAGGCCCCACAGAGCGGCAATATAATTTTCTATAAATAAATAGACGACCCACTGGTCATTGGCTGCGGCAGCCCCATAGAGCGGCCCCATTTGTCATTGGCAGCACCGTGTATACAATCAGGAAATAAAACGATCCACGCGTCAACGGTAGATGGATGGCTACCCGTCAGCACGAGACGGTCAGAGAGGAACTGCCCTCTATGCAGCCCCACCTCTGTGCAGCCCCACCCGTCAGATTAACGATAACGGTAAGGCCTCTGACCTGACGGCAACCCGCGTCTTCGAGGGGTTTCAAACTAGAGGGAGGGGAAAGCTGAGGAAAAACTAACGAGCTGGGGAAAACTGAGTACAACTAATGAAGCAGGGGCATGAAAATAGAAATCCCTACAACATATTACATGAATTGGAATAAATAGAAATAAGCAAAATAAAGAAGATTACAATTCAAATGGAATTCCTAAACTACAACTTGATGTTCATCTGGATCATCATCTTGTTCCCTGCATTCACACAAACAAGAACAAAGACAAGTGTTATGCCAAGTGGCATTGCCACTTGGCAGGTTAGCAAAAATAATGACATGAAGTGGATATAATTAAAGATCAGCCGAGCTGATCCATCTCACATCCAAGTCCCAAGCCAGATGCAAAGTATCAGGCTACACACACACACAGCCTGCTCACAAGGCTGTGTGCATGGAGCACAGCACACACACACAGCTAGTGAGTCACCAACACATGCCAGGCCTTGTTGTCGACCAGAGAAGAAGAAGAAGATCATATAAAAGCTTTTCACAGCCAAAACCCTAGCCATTAGCTTCATCCATCGACAGGCAGCAGGGTAAGTAACCAGATAGCAAGAATAGCTCAAGAACACCAAGAACAGATGAACAGCTAAAGCTGTCTCATCCACTCCACAATCACCAAAAAGTAATCAAGCATCACCAGCAAGCCAGGAGGAGCAGGGCAAGCTCATAAATCCAAACCATAAGAAATCCTCTACACCAACAACTCATTCTAGGAGCTGGAGTGAGGTATACACAAAGAATCATGAGCAAGCATCTGTCTTGCTCATAAATAAGCATGTGCATCAAACACACACAAGCAAAAGGGTGTGAGTACCCAGTTTGTATCATCATCTGGCTACTAAGCCATTTGGTGCAAGCAAATATGGGTAAAGGCCATTAGGCAATCATCCTATGGGAACAACAGTTATGTAAATTAATGCATAACTGAAGAAATCCAGCAAAAGATGAAGACACAGCTAGCCTAGCCCACACACTTAACACCTACAGCTATTTATGCCATCAGACTATAGACAATTTGTTGTCTATATACTTTATCAACATCAAAAGGCCACTGGAAGTCCAGATTTGGATCAACCAGTGAGCAATTATCCACCACAGCAAGCCACAGAGAAAGGGGGAGCTACCATGACAGCACCAAAGGGCTGTCAGGGCCACCTCAACCCACAGCGAACACTTCCAGCCCTCACATCATCACCCAAGAGGGTTCAGTATGAGCTAGGGTACCCAACCAGTGGTTGGCATCCCTCTAGCTACATCAAATCCATCCATATGATCATTACTGCTAAACAGTTCACATCATTTATCCATCTATTAAAGCAAGGATTTACAGATAAATGAAACAGACAAGTAATCAAAGCACCAACATCTTGCCAGTGACCCAATGGCTCACTGCAAGCATCAGATGATGCTTGAGCAAGCATCAACACACAACAACACAAGTATGTGTGACACACAGACACCAGGTTGAGCACCAGATAGGCACATGCAGTAAGTAAGCATGCAATCAACAAGCAAGTGATGATCATTTGATCACCAGAGCTTGCTAGAGCCAGTTAAGGCAGGCTAGAATCAATCCTGGCATCAATTCATAAATCATATAAAGGTAGTAGCCACAGTTAATCAATAGATGCTCACAGATAATCACATAAGAATTTATGATTGTATCCAGAAGCACATCAAAGGCATGATGAACCACTGGATCAAGATGCACAAGCAAGGCACACATCAAATCATTATTGAATAACACTGTTAAGCCCACAGCAATGCTCAATTGAGCAGAATCATAAATTTGAGCACCAGAATAAACCACAATTGCTCTGGCACTTGCAAATTTGCAAGAATTGCACACTGCAATCAAGCCAGAGAATCATACATGAATACACTTGAACTCTGGCAAGCATAGCAACTAGAATAGAGGCACAGAACAGGAATTCAGTAAGGATAGCAAGCACTAGCATGGCCTGGGCAACACTGGAACTAACCTATCGACATGTTTTGTTCACACTTTATATCATTTTTATGCGTTTTCCGGAACTAACCTATTGACGAGATGCCGAAAGGCCAGTTGCTGTTTTCTGCTGTTTTTGGTTTCAGAAATCCTAGTAAGGAAATATTTTCGGAATTGGACGAAATCAACTCCGGAGATCTTATAATTTTAGGAAGCTTCCAGAGCACCGGAGAAAAGTCAGAGGGGTGCCAGGGGGCCCCACCCCACAGGGCGGCGCGGCCCAAGGGGGGCGCCCCTATCATCTGGGCACCCCGTGGCCCCTCCGACTCCGACTCTCCGCCTATATATTCGTCCCTGACCTAAAAACATTGACTAGTTCGACGAAACCAGAGAAAACCATCCAGAGCCGCCGCCATCGCAAAACTCCAATTCGGGGGACAGAACTCTCTGTTCCGGCACCCTGCCGGGATGGGGCATTGCCCCCGGAGCCATCTCCACCGCCGTCTCCACCGCCATCTTCACCGCCATCGCTGCCTCCATGATGAGGAGGGAGTAATTCACCCCCGAGGCTGAGGGCTCTGCTGTAGCTATGTGGTTCATCTCTCTCTCTTTGTGATCAAGTTGAATATCATCTATGTGCTACTCTAGTGATGTTATTAAAGTAGTCTATTCCTCCTCCGCGGTGTAATGGTGACAGTGTGTGCACCGCGTAGTACTTGGTTTATGCTATGATTGTGATCTCTTGTAGATTGTGAAGTTAACTATTGCTATGTTAGTATTGATATGATCTATGCCTCCTTCATAGTGTGATGGTGACAGTGTGCATGCTATGTTAGTTCTCGGTGTGATTGTGTTGATCTATCTTACACTCTAAGGTTATTTAAATATGAACATTGAATATTGTGGAGCTTGTTAACTCCGGCATTGAGGGTTCGTGTAATCCTACACAGTTAGTGGTGTTCATCATCCAACAAGAGGGTGTAGAGTAGTCCTATTATGTGATCTTTGTTGAGAGTGTCCACTAGTGAAAGCAGGATCCCTGGGCCTTGCTTCCAAGCATCGAATCTTCGTTTGTTTACTGTTTTGTTGAATGTTTACTCGCTGCCATATTTTACTCGGATTGCTATTATCACTCATACTCATCCATATTATTTGTATCTCACTATCTCTTCGCCGAACTAGTGCACCTATTGTATTAGGTGTGTTGGGGACACAAGAGACTTCTCGCTTTGTGGCTGCAGGGTTGCTTGAGAGGGATATCTTTGACCTCTTCCTCCCTGAGTTCGATAAACCTTGGGTGATCCACTTAAGGGAAACTTGCTGCTGTTCTACAAACCTCTGCTCTTGGAGGCCCAACACTGTCTACAAGAATAGAAGCTCCCGTAGACATCAAGCACTTTTCTGGTGCCGTTGCCGGGGAGGAAAGGTAAACGGCACACACACACTGGACCCCGGCAACTTGCCACTTTTCTGGCGCTGTTGCCGGGGAGGAAAGGTAAACGGCACACACACAACGGACCCCGGCAACTAGCCACTTTTCTGGTGCCGTTGCCGGGGAGGAAAGGTAAAAGGCACTCATACTTCGGTTCCAGGTTAAGTACTTTTCTGGCGCCATTGTGTTTGTGCTCGAAGCTATTTCCTTTAGATCCTGCAATTGCAACTTTTTGTTTCTTGTTTACACTAGTTAGGCATAATGGAAAACAACAAAAATATGAGAGATCTTTATGAACTTTATCTTGAATTAGGACATGATGTGTTTGAAGAGAGAATTAAAAAACCCATGGAACTTTATATGCATGCTAATGGGAATGTTATTAATACGAATGCTTTGAACACTATTGTTGCTAATGCTATGGAAAATTCTAAGCTTGGGGAAGCTGGTTTTGATGAGCATGATCTTTTTAGTCCCCCAAGCATTGAGGAGAAAATTTACTTTGATGATACTTTACCTCCTATTTATGATGATTATAATGATAGTAGTCTTTTGTTGCCACCTGTTATGGAGGATAAATTTGATTATGATTACAATATGCCTCCTATATTTGATAGCTACTTTGTTGAATTTGCTCCCACTATTACTAATAAAATTGATTATGCTTATGTTGGGAGTAGTAATAATTTTATGCATGAGACTCATGATAAGAATGCTTTATGTGATAGTTATATTGTTGAGTTTTCTCATGACACTACTGAAAGCTATTATGAGAGAGGAAAATATGGTGGTAGAAATTTTCATGTTACTAAAATGCCTCTCTATGTGCTTAAATTTTTGAAGCTACACTTGTTTTATCTTCCTATGCTTGTCGCTTTACTCTTCATGAACTTGTTTATTTACAAGATTCCTATGCATAGGAAGCATGTTAGACTTAAATGTGTTTTGAATTTGCCTCTCGATGCTCTCTTTTTCTTCAAATACTATTTCTTGCGAGTGCATCATTAAAACTGCTGAGCCCATCTTAATGGCTATAAAGAAAGCACTTCTTGGGAGATAACCCATGTGTTTATTTTGCTACAGTACTTTGTTTTATATTTGTGTCTTGGAAGTTTTTTACTACTGTAGCAACCTATTCTTATCTTAGTTTTGTGTTTTGTTGTGCCAAGTAAAGTCGTTGATAGTAGGGTTCATACTAGATTTGGATTACTACGCAGAAACAGATTTCTTTGCTGTCACGAATCTGGGCAAAATTCTCTGTAGGTAACTCAGAAAATTATGCCAATTTACGTGAGTAATTCTCAGATATGTACGCAACTTTCATTCAATTTGAGCATTTTCATTTGAGCAAGTCTGGTGCCTCAATAAAATTCGTCAATACGAACTGTTCTGTTTTGACAGATTCTGCCTTTTATTTCGCATTGCCTGTTTTGTTATGTTCGATGGATATTTCGATTCCATTAACTTCCAGTAGCTTTGAGCAATGTCCAGAGGTGTTAAGAATGAATGTGTCACCTCTGAACATGTGAGTTTTTGATTATGCACTAACCCTCTAATGAGTTGCTTTGAGTTTGGTGTGGAGGAAGTTTTCAAGGGTCAAGAGAGGAGGATGATACAATGTGATCAAGAAGAGTGAAAAGTCTAAGCTTGGGGATGCCCCGGTGGTTCATCCCTGCATATTTCAAGAAGACTCAAGCATCTAAGCTTGGGGATGCCCAAGGCATCCCCTTCTTCATCGACAAATTATCAGGTTCCTTCTCTTGAAACTATATTTTTATTCGGTCACATCTTATGTACTTTACTTGGAGCGTCTGTATGTTTTTGTTTTTGTTTTTGTTTGAATAAATGCTTGTGTGGGAGAGAGACACGCTTCGCTGGTTCGTATGAACACATGTGTTCTTAGCTCTTAATTTTCATGGCGAAGGTTGAAACTGCTTCGTTAATTGTTATATGGTTGGAATTGGAAAATGCTACATGTAGTAATTGCTAAAATGTCTTGGATAATGTGATACTTGGAAATTGTTGTGCTCATGTTTAAGCTCTTGCATCATATACTTTGCACCTATTAATGAAGAAATACATAGAGCATGCTAAAATTTGGTTTGCATATTTGGTCTCTCTAAGGTCTAGATAATTTCTAGTATTGAGTTTGAACAACAAGGAAGACAGTGTAGAGTCTTATAATGTTTACAATATGTCTTTTATGTGAGTTTTGCTGCACCGCTTCATCCTTGTGTTTGTTTCAAATAGCCTTGCTAGCCTAAACCTTGTATCGAGAGGGAATACTTCTCATGCATCCAAAATACTTGAGCCAACCACTATGCCATTTGTGTCCACCATACCTACCTACTACATGGTATTTCTCCGCCATTCCAAAGTAAATTGCTTGAGTTCTACCTTTAAATTTCCATTCTTCACCTTTGCAATATATAGCTCATGGGACAAATAGCCTAAAAACTATTGTGGTATTGAATATGTACTTATGCACTTTATCTCTTATTAAGTTGCTTGTTGTGCGATAACCATGTTCCTGGGGACGCCATCAACTACTCTTTGTTGAATATCATGTGAGTTGCTATGCATGTTCGTCTTGTCTGAAGTAAGGGCGATCTACCACCTTATGGTTAGAGCGTGCATATTATTAGAGAAGAACATTGGGCCGCTAACTAAAGCCATGATCCATGGTGGAAGTTTCAGTTTTGGACAAATATCCTCAATCTCATATGAGAAAATTAATAATTGTTGAATGCTTATGCATAAAAGAGGAGTCCATTATCTGTTGTCTATGTTGTCCCGGTATGGATGTCTAAGTTGAGAATAATCAATAGCGAGAAATCCAATGCGAGCTTTCTCCTTAAACCTTTGTACAGGCGGAATAGAGGTACCCCTTTGTGACACTTGGTTAAAACATGTGCATTGCGATAACCCCGGTAATCCAAGCTAATTAGGACAAGGTGCGGGCACTATTAGTATACTATGCATGAGACTTGCAACTTGTAGGATATAATTTACATGATACATATGCTTTATCACTACCGTTGACAAAATTGTTTCTTGTTTTCAAAATCAAAGCTCTAGCACAAATATAGCAATCGATGCTTTCCTCTTTGAAGGACCTTTCTTTTACTTTTATTGTTGAGGCAGTTCACCTATTTCTCTCCACCTCAAGAAGCAAACACTTGTGTGAACTGTGCATTGATTCCTACATACTTGCATATTGCACTTGTTATATTGCTTTGCATTGACAACTATCCATGAGATATACATGTTACAAGTTGAAAGCAACCGCTGAAACTTAATCTTCCATTGTGTTGCTTCAATGCCTTTACTTTGAATTATTGCTTTATGAGTTAACTCTTATGCAAGACTTATTGATGCTTGTCTTGAAGTACTATTAATGAAAAGTCTTTGCTATATGATTCATTTGTTTACTCATGTCATTTACATTGTTTTGATCGCTGCATTCATTACATATGCTTACAATAGTATGATCAAGTTTATGATGGCATGTCACTCCAGAAATTATCTTTGTTATCGTTTACCTGCTCGGGACGAGCAGGAACTAAGCTTGGGGATGCTGATACGTCTCCGACGTATCGATAATTTCCTATGTTCCATGCCACATTATTGATGATATCGACATGTTTTGTTCACACTTTATATCATTTTTATGCGTTTTCCGGAACTAACCTATTGACGAGATGCCGAAAGGCCAGTTGCTGTTTTCTGCTGTTTTTGGTTTCAGAAATCCTAGTAAGGAAATATTTTCGGAATCGGACAAAATCAACTCCGGAGATCTTATAATTTCAGGAAGCTTCCAGAGCACCGAAGAAAAGTCAGAGGGGTGCCAGGGGGCCCCACCCCACAGGGCGGCGCGGCCCAAGGGGGGGGGCGCCCCCTATCATCTGGGCACCCCGTGGCCCCTCCGACTCTGACTCTCCGCCTATATATTCGTCCCTGACATAAAAACATCGACCAGTTCAACGAAACCAGAGAAAACCATCCAGAGCCGCCGCCATCGCGAAACTCCAATTCGGGGGACATAACTCTCTGTTCCGGCACCCTGCCGGGACGGGGAATTGCCCCCGGAGCCATCTCCACCGCCGTCTCCACCGCCGTCTCCACCGCCATCTTCACCGCCATCGCTGCCTCCATGATGAGGAGGGAGTAATTCACCCCCGAGGCTGAGGGCTCCGCTGTAGCTATGTGGTTCATCTCTCTCTCTCTCTTTATGATCAAGTTGAATATCATCTATGTGCTACTCTAGTGATGTTATTAAAGTAGTCTATTCCTCCTCCGCGGTGTAATGGTGACAGTGTGTGCACCGCGTAGTACTTGGTTTATGCTATGATTGTGATCTCTTGTAGATTGTGAAGTTAACTATTGCTATGTTAGTATTGATATGATCTATGCCTCCTTCATAGTGTGATGGTGACAGTGTGCATGCTATGTTAGTTCTCGGTGTGATTGTGTTGATCTATCTTACACTCTAAGGTTATTTAAATATGAACATTGAATATTGTGGAGCTTGTTAACTCCGGCATTGAGGGTTCGTGTAATCCTACACAGTTAGTGGTGTTCATCATCCAACAAGAGGGTGTAGAGTAGTCCTATTATGTGATCTTTGTTGAGAGTGTCCACTAGTGAAAGCAGGATCCCTGGGCCTTGCTTCCAAGCATCGAATCTCCGTTTGTTTACTGTTTTGTTGAATGTTTACTCGCTGCCATATTTTACTCGGATTGCTATTATCACTCATACTCATCCATATTATTTGTATCTCACTATCTCTTCGCCGAACTAGTGCACCTATTGTATTAGGTGTGTTGGGGACACAAGAGACTTCTTGCTTTGTGGCTGCAGGGTTGCTTGAGAGGGATATCTTTGACCTCTTCCTCCCTGAGTTCGATAAACCTTGGGTGATCCACTTAAGGGAAACTTGCTGCTGTTCTACAAACCTCTGCTCTTGGAGGCCCAACACTGTCTACAAGAATAGAAGCTCCCGTAGACATCAAGCAGCAGTAGCACACGCGCATCTACAGCAAGCACAGGCCGCAGAGCAAATCAAGGTAGAGCAGCAACACAAGCTATGGCTATGGCCAGTAAAGCATGGCACAGTATAGGCGCAAGGAGAAGTAGGCCGGTGGCCAGGGCTAGACTAGAAGGGAAGGAGACGAAGAAGAACAGGTAGTAGAGAAGGAGGGAGGCGGTGCGAACTTACAAGTTAGACGGAGGAAAGCACGGCCATGGCAGCACGGCGGCACATGCCGGGCGAACGGCTGCGCCAGGCCATGGCCAAGCCAAGCAAGTTCATCGCCGAGGCGCAGGGGCTCCAACGCAACCACGGCGGGGCACGAGGCCACACCACGGCGCCAGGCTCGTCGGCAATGACGAGATCGCCGCGGATTCCCCACGGCCATGTCGCAGGGGTGTTTGGGAAGGACGGTGGCGGCGAGGGAGAGCAGATCGGCGCGGACCAATCGGTGCGCCGTCGAACGGCGGTTCGATTGGCACCGATCTCGCCGCCGGAGCTGGCCGGAGGCGGCCGGTTTAATTCGGCGACGGCGAGGCGACCACGGCGTCGCTAGAGCGAGAGAGAGAGAGGTAGGGTTTCACGAGGAAGAAGAGAAGGGGTCGGTGCGACCGACCGAGCCCAAGTGTGGCTCGGGTTAGGGTTAACCCGCTGGGCCACCCTGATAGGTGGGCCTAGGGGCATTATTGTCTTTTCACAAATCCTTTTAATTACAGAAACTTTGAAAATACACAAGAAATATTTAATTGCTCTAAAAAAATAATTAAAAATATGAAAATTGATCAGCATAAAATGCTCTATCTAAATAAAATATCAAAGTGAATTTTTGAAGACAACTATGAATAAGTTCAAATTTGAGGATTAAAATAATCATTCAAAACACATATATTATTTTCAATAATGAAAATAAGTCCCTAAATGCATTTGGACTTTAAAAACACCTTGACAACATTTCAAGGTTGTATTTTGCCCTAAACAGAGTATCCCCAAATCATTCTTAGTATTAACCTCTTACATGAAATAATAATGACATCGGAAGGGGGGAACAAACCCTAAAACTGGAATCATGCATAATTGCTTCTTTAACCATTGCCCTTATCGGACAATGATGCTATTTTTCAGAAACAGAGGACAAGGGTCAGTCCACACCATCCAACTGCAAAACTTTGCAGTGTTCAGGCAAGTTCATCACTTGCTCATGTCATTTGAGTATTTCTATCAAATTACTGACAAAGTACTATGATTATCACTATTACATAAAAAACCAAAACCACTATTTTCATAACTATGAATATGACTATGTGGTGGGCAATGGAACCATGGATTGTGTTGATATGGTGGAGGTTCCATTGCAAGGGTTTATATCCATCTAGGATTAAGCAACAAATGTCGTCCAGTGATTCTTGTGCCGTAATAACCGTGTTAACCATAAGATCCGGAGTGGGACGGAGTAGTCAAAAGTGTTTCCACCTCTCGTTCATCAACGGATGCGCTTTACCGTAGACACTTGTATCTGTCGGGGGCGAGCGGTTGGCTGGGGAAGCCTTAAGTCCCCACGGCATTGTCCGTAGACACTTGTCGCCCGAAGAACAAGCGGTTGGCTGGGGAAGCCTTAAGTCCCCACGGTATTGCGGTCTAGGATGGGTTCCAGCTACCGGAGAAGGAGTTTGGTTCGATCCCAGACTGTCGTCGAGGTCGGGGTCCACCCGTAAGTGGGAATAATGGGACCGGCGAGGTTCCAGGGTCGGGGCATGCAACAAAGGGTGGGTGTTCGAGGTAGCAGAGGAACATGATTGGCTAGACCTTATACCGGGCCTCACACCAAAGGAAGTGTGGACGGGAAAGCTGCCCGGTTGGCACCAAGGTTAAGATCTCTTATGGGTAAAGCAACACACCTCTGCAGAGTGTAAAGAACCGTGACCTGTCACTCCCTATTCCGGGATATGGAACTGCGAACGCGGCCGGAAAGGAGCTCCATGAAGTTCTAGTAAACCGGTGAAGGCTGATGAACATAGTTCTTTGAAATAAAAGCAACCTCTTGAAGAAATGTTTATCAAAACCTGCATTGGTATTAGGCTTTCTGGCCTAATATCGTAGCTAGTGCATTAAACACCTCTTATCTATAATGAACTTGTTGAGTACGCTCGTACTCGTCCCACTCTTAAATCCCTTGCTTAGATTGTCTGAACCGTCTGGAGGAGGTCTACGACAACCCTGAAGGAGCCGAGATCATCGGCTATGAAGAACCAGACCTCTCTGGAGGTGTTGAAGGCGTAGACTACCTTATAGTCTACGGAACCGGGGAGGCTTCCGGAGGAGATCAAGTCTAGAATCACCGAGTAGTAGTAGAAACCAAGCAGTACGAACTCTTAGTACTTAGCTGCTCGAGGTAATAAATGTATAACCTAGTGAAACTTCTATATTGTAAGTTAAGGTGGGTTCGCCTCGAACCCAGGAGTATCCCTCTCAGGACCCAAGAGGAGCTCCGAGACGATATGTATATTATGCTTGTAATAATAAATGAATGAGTTATGGACCTGCTATGTTCTGTTGTACTACTCTGAGGGATGTAATATTTGCGGAATGGTACTTCGTGAATGTTATATCAACGACTGGCATACTACAACATGCAGTGGTATGCAGGGTCACCACAGTTGGTATCAGAGCAAAAGCTTTGACCTTAGGTTGGAACCTAGTAAATGGGACCGAACGTTAGGAGTCAAATAGGACTAGTAAAGAATTCTCTAAAAATATGGTATATATTCAATTGAGAATGCAACAATCATATCTTTTAGTGCGATAATTCTTTATTATCTCTATTATGATGCATTATTACTAATCTTATATTCTTTCTATTTCTACAGCCAACTATGGCAAGTTCACGTCCGGGACGAAACGTGAAAGTGATGGATTCAACACTGAGTGAATATGATGGATGACTCGCAGATATTCTACGTGCCATGTTACTTGAATTTGGGTGTGATCCCCAGATCCAAGTAAAGAAAATACATGTACTACAACGGTACTGTATTAGCAAAGTGTAGGGTAGGACTAAGACTCCCAGAATCCCTAGGAATGAGCATAGTGATGCCAGCTGGTGAGGCCAGAACTATCCAAACAGCCTACCATATAGCCATTATGAGAGCCATCACTGATATCCGGGAACATAAGACGAAAGAGCTTATGGGTTCCGAGTTCTCACACATTCCTCATATGGAGGAGGAAGATGATCCTATGCTTAACCACTTCAAATTTGCAAAACGCAAACCAGCAGAAGCCGCAAAGTACATGGACAATAGCCGCAATTTATTGTCATTGTTCTTTCAGTTGAACCGACACTTGTCGGGAGCAATTGATACAATGCTAGAGGAGTTTACTGAACCCAAGGAGGAGACTAAGGGGAAGGAACCCATGGAGAATGAGGTGCACACACCAGTTTACTCAGCTGGTGTCTACATTAGTATTGACCACCCTGAACTAGAAACTACACCTATTACACCTGGGAACTATCTTAGTAGTTCCTATAGAGGATATGAGGGTGGAGAGGAATCCGGAAACAATCAGCGTTCCGAGACTCCTATAGAGAACTCAACAGGTTGGCGTTGGGGGTCAGACACCGGAAACTCTGGCAATTCTGTCAGAAATAATGCGGAGATGAATGAGGACGCCACAAACCAATTCCAGGGTAATCAGTATAATAGGGGTGACTATGAGGATTACCCTATACTGGTTGAGTCAGATACTGATGGAGGTAATACCTATGGCGGAGTCACAGGGGAATATACCCGATGGGTGGATTATGATGTTTTGAATAATCAATTCATGAACACAGATTTCTCCCTCGGATCATCCTCTGATTCCGACTACCAGCCAACGGGAAGACCCTACGTTCCAGGTTTTGTCAGGAGGACGACACGTTCGATCGGATGGAAGCCTGGGATGTACCGGGAGTGAAGCACGACTAGAGACCACCACGGGAGGCGAGACTATAATACACAAGTACCACGTGTATTATAGTATGTAATATTTGTAAAAATTTGTACATATACTTCAATAAGTGAGTTTGCATACTCACAACGTCACAGAGTATTGTAATAAGACCACTTAAGTATGTATATACATGGTATATGTTTTGTATGATTTGGATTTGCTTCTTGATTTCCATTGCGTGACTAGTTCTGTGCACAAAGTTGAGCTCAGAAAACTTGCGCATGGAGTAATTATAAGTATCATCTTGTGTTGCAGAACTAGGGGGATATGTCAGGACCGGTAGGAGAGGAGAGTGAAGCGCAGCGCATGGAGCGCGAGGCGAAGCAAAAGGAAGAGGCTGACGAAGCAGCCAGAAATCAGTTTCCACCACCACCACCACCCATGATGCAGCAGAATTTCGTCCAGTACATGCAGATGGTGGAAGAGAGACAACGTATAACGTTGGAGCAGCAGAATAAATTCTTTCAGGAGCTGTTGCAACAGAACCGGGTAGAGAGTCCCGAGAATCAGGGAGTCACCTTATCAGACTTCCAGAACACAAAGCCTATATCTTTCGCATACGCGCCCGAGCCAATGGACGCGGAGGACTGGCTTATGGACACCGAGCGAAAGCTCAACACTATTGGTTGCAACGACCTAGAGAAGGTCCGTTATGCTACACACTTGTTGTGTGGACCTGCCGCATCATGGTGGGACAACATCGTAGCCGTTTATCCGGCTGGAAAGGTATTCACCTGGGAAGAATTTGCAAGGAAGTTCAGGGAATCCAATGTCCCTGAAAGCATTGTGGAACTGAAGCGTCGAGAATTTGAAAGTCTCGAGCAGAAGGATAAGGCCATCCTGACTTATGTCAGGGAGTTTTCAAAGCTGTCCCGGTACGCTGTTGAGGAGGTCAACACCGAGGACAAGAAGAAGAAGAGGTTCTTGCGGGGGTTAAGTCCCCAGTTCAAGGTACAGCTCCGGATGATGAGAGCGACTGAATTCCAAGAGTTGGTGGATGCAGCCATCACTCTTGAAGACAACTTCAAGCAACTGCAGGATGAGAAAAGGAAAAAGGCTAAATTTGAGCCTAAGAGGTTTGTCAGCAACAAGCCAAATACCAGCTTGAGTTTCAAGCCAAGGTATTGATGTCTACGTTCCCCCTCCTTTCCTGTAGACAGTGTTGGGCCTCCAAGAGCAGAGGTTTGTAGAACAGCAGCAAGTTTCCCTTAAGTGGATACCCAAGGTTTATCGAACTCAGGGAGGAAGAGGTCAAAGATATCCCTCTCATGCAACCCTGCAACCACAAAGCAAGAAGTCTCTTGTGTCCCCAACACACCTAATAGGTGCACTAGTTCGGCGAAGAGATAGTGAAATACAGGTGGTATGAATAAGTATGAGCAGTAGCAACGGTGCCAGAAAAGTGCTTGGCGCGTAATTGATGGTGGTGGTATTGCAGCAGTAGTAACACAGTAAAACAGTAAACAAGCAGTAGTAACTCAGCAGTATTTAGGAACAAGGCCTAGGGATTACACTTTCACTAGTGGACACTCTCAACATTGATCACATAACAGAACAGATAAATGCATACTCTACACTTTTGTTGGATGATGAACACATTGCGTAGGATTACACGAACCCTCAATGCCGGAGTTAACAAGCTCCACAATAATGCTCATGTTTAAGTAACCTTTAGTGTAAGATAGATCAACGCTACTAAACCAAGTACTAGCATAGCATGCACACTGTCACCTTCATGCATATGTAGGAGGAATAGATCACATCAATATTATCATAGCAATAGTTAACTCCATAATCTACAAGAGATCATGATCATAGCACAAACCAAGTACTAACACGGTGCACACACTGTCACCATTACACACGTGCAGGAGGAATAGAACTACTTTAATAACACATCACTAGAGTAGCACATAGATGAATTGTGATACAAAACTCAGATGAATCTCAATCATGTAAAGCAGCTCATGAGATCATTGTATTGAAGTACATAGTAGAGAGATTAACCACATAGCTACCGGTACAGCCCCGAGCCTCGATGGAGAACTACTCCCTCCTCATGGGAGCAGCAGCGGTGATGAAGATGGCGGTGGAGATGGCAGCGGTGTCGATGGAGAAGCCTTCCGGGGGCACTTCCCCGCTCCGGCAGCGTGCCGGAACAGAGACTCCTGTCCCCCAGATCTTGGCGTCGCGATGGCGGCGGCTCTGGAAGGTTTCTGTGGTTTTCGTCAATCGTGATAGGGTTTTCTGATCCAGGGGCTTTTTATAGGCGAAGAGGCGGCGCAGGAGGGTTGAAGAGGCGGCGGCACCATAGGCTGGCGTGGCCAGGGCCCAGGCCGCGCCACCCTATCATCTGGGGCCCACAGGGCCCCCCTCTGGCGGCTCTCGGGTGTTCTGGATGCTTCCGGTGAAAATAGGAACCTGGGTCTTGATTTCGTCCGATTCCGAGAATATTTCGTTACTAGGATTTCTGAAACCAAAAACAGCAGAAAACAGCAACTGGCCTCTCGGCATCTCGTCAATAGGTTAGTTCCGGAAAACGCATAAAAATGATATAAAGTGTGAACAAAACATGTTGGTATTGTCATAAAACAAGCATGGAACATCGGAAATTATAGATACGTTGGAGACGTATCAGCATCCCCAAGCTTAGTTCCTACTCGTCCTCGAGTAGGTAAACGATAAAAGATAATTTCTGAGGTGACATGCTACCAACATAATCTTAATCATACCATTGTAAAGCATATGAGATGAATGCAGCGATTCGAAACAATGTAAATGCAATGAGTAAACAATTGAATCATATAGCAAAGACTTTTCATGAATAGTACTTTCGAGACAAGCATCAACAAGTCTTGCATAAGGATTACTCATAAAGCAATAAATTCTTAGTAAAGGTATTGAAGCAACACAAAAGAAGATTAAGTTTCAGCGGTTGCTTTCAACTTGTAACATGTATATCTCATGGATATTGTCAACATAGAGTAACATAATAAGTGCAATAAGCAAGTATGTAGGAATCAATGCACAGTTCACACAAGTGTTTGCTTCTTGAGGTGGAGAGAAATAGGTGAACTGACTCAACATTGAAAAGTAGAAGAATGGTCCTCCATAGAGGAAAAGCATCGATTGCTATATTTGTGCTAGAGCTTTGATTTTGAAAACATGAAACAATTTTGTCAACGGTAGTAATAAAGCATATACATCATGTAAATTATATCTTATAAGTTGCAAGCCTCATGCATAGTGTACTAATAGTGCCCGCACCTTGTCCTAATTAGCTTGGACTACCGGGTCATCACAATGCATTGTTTTTACCAAGTGTCACAAAGGGGTACCTCTATGCCGCCTGTACAAAGGTCTAAGGAGAAAGCTCGCATTGGATTTCTCGCTATTGATTATTCTTCAACTTAGACATCCATACCGGGACAACATAGACAACAGATAATGGACTCCTCTTTTATGCATAAGCATGTAACAACAATTAATAATTTTCTCATATGAGATTGAGGATATATGTCCAAAACTGAAACTTCCACCATGGATCATGGCTTTAGTTAGCGGCCCAATGTTCTTCTCTAACAATATGCATGCTTAACCATAGGGTGGTAGATCTCTCTTACTTCAGACAAGACGGACATGCATAGCAACTCACATGAAATTCAACAATGAATAGTTGATGGCGTCCCCAGTGAACATGGTTATCGCACAACAAGCAACTTAATAAGAGATAAAGTGCATAATTACATATTCAATACCACAATAGTTTTTAAGCTATTTGTCCCATGAGCTATATATTGCAAAGGTGAATGATGGAATTTTAAAGGTGGCACTCAAGCAATTTACTTTGGAATGGCGGAAAATACCATGTAGTAGGTAGGTATGGTGGACACAAATGGCATAGTGGTTGGCTCAAGGATTTGGATGCATGAGAAGTATTCCCCCTCGATACAAGGTTTAGGCTAGCAAGGTTGTTTGAAGCAAACACAAGCACGAACTAGTACAGCAAAACTCACATAAAAGACATATTACAAGCATTATAAAACTATACATCGTCTTCCTTGTTGTTCAAACATCTTACTAGAAATTATCTAGACCTTAGAGAAACAAAATATGCAAACCAAATTTTAGCATGCTCTATGTATTTCTTCATTAATGGGTGCAAAGCATATGATGCAAGAGCTTAATCATGAGCACAACAATTGCCAAGTATCATATTACCCAAGACATTTATAGCAATTACTACAAGTATCATTTTCCAATTCCAACCATATAACAATTTAACGAAGGAGAAACTTCGCCGTGAATATTATGAGCTAAGAACACATGTGTTCATATGCAACAGCGGAGCGTGTCTCTCTCCCACACAAGCATGATGTAATCCAATTTATTCAAACATAAACAAAAATAAAAGCATACAGACGCTCCAAGTAAAGCACATAAGATGTGACCGAATAAAAATATAGTTTCAAGAGAAGGAACCTGATAATTTGTCGATGAAGAAGGGGATGCCTTGGGCATCCCCAAGCTTAGACGCTTGAGTCTTCTTGAAATATGCAGGGATGAACCACCGGGGCATCCCCAAGCTTAGAGCTTTCACTCTTCTTGATCATAGTATATCATCCTCCTTTCTTGACCCTTGAAAACTTCCTCCACACCAAACTCGAAACAACTCATTAGAGGGTTAGTGCACAATATAAATTTGACATATTCAGAGGTGACACAATCATTCTTAACACTTCTGGACATTGCATAATGCTACTGGACATTAGTGGATCAAAGAAATTCATCCAACATAGCAAAAGAGGCAATGCGAAATAAAAGGCAGAATCTGTCAAAACAGAACAGTTCGTATTGACGAATTTTAAAATGGCACCAGACTTGCTCAAATGAAAATGCTCAAATTGAATGAAAGTTGCGTACATATCTGAGGATCATGCACGTAAATTGGCTTAATTTTCTGAGCTACCTACAGGGAGGTGGACCCAGATTCGTGACAGCAAAGAAATCTAGAACTGTGCAGTAATCCAAATCTAGTACTACTTTTCTATCAACGGCTTTACTTGGCACAACAAAACACAAAACTAAGATAAGGAGAGGTTGCTACAGTAGTAAACAACTTCCAAGACACAAATATAAAACAAAGTACTGTAGCAAAATAACACATGGGTTATCTCCCAAGAAGTTCTTTCTTTTTAGCCATTAAGATGGGCTCAGCAGTTTTAATGATGCACTCGCAAGAAATAGTATTTGAAGCAAAAGAGAGCATCAAGAGGCAAATTCAAAACACATTTAAGTCTAACATGCTTCCTATGCATAGGAATCTTGTAAATAAACAAGTTCATGAAGAGCAAAGTGACAAGCATAGGAAGATAAAACAAGTGTAGCTTCAAAAATTTCAGCACATAGAGAGGTGTTTTAGTAATATGAAAAATTTTACAACCATATTTTCCTCTCTCATAATAACTTTCAGTAGTGTCATGAGCAAACTCAACAATATAACTATCACATAAAGCATTCTTATCATGAGTCTCATGCATACAATTATTACTCTCCACATAAGCATAATCAATTTTATTAGTAATAGCGGGAGCAAATTCAACAAAGTAGCTATCATTATTATTCTCATCATGTGTAGGAGGCATAGTATAATCACAACAAAATTTACTCTCCATAGTAGGTGGCACCAAAAGACCACTATCATTATAATCATCATAAATAGGAGGCAAAGTATCATCAAAGAAAATTTTCTCCTCAATGCTTGGGGGACTAAAAATATCATGAAAACCAACTTCCCCAAGCTTAGAACTTTCTATATCATTATCAACAATGGTGTTCAAAGCGTTCATACTAATATTACTACCATCATGCAAATAAGATTTCATAGGTTTTTTAATTTTCGCATCAAACAATCCATGTTTTAAATCAGGAAATAGAACAAGAAGCTCACTGTTGTCCATTATGCCAAACTAGTGTAAACAAGAAACAAAAAGATGCAATTGCAGGATCTAAAGGAAATAGCTTCGAGCACACACACGACGGCGCCAGAAAAATACTTTACCTGGAACCGGAGTATGAGTGCCTTTTACCTTTCCTCCCCGGCAACGGCGCCAGAAAAGTGCTTGATGTCTACGTTCCCCCTCCTTTCCTGTAGACAGTGTTGGGCCTCCAAGAGCAGAGGTTTGTAGAACAGCAGCAAGTTTCCCTTAAGTGGATACCCAAGGTTTATCGAACTCAGGGAGGAAGAGGTCAAAGATATCCCTCTCATGCAACCCTGCAACCACAAAGCAAGAAGTCTCTTGTGTCCCCAACACACCTAATAGGTGCACTAGTTCGGCGAAGAGATAGTGAAATACAGGTGGTATGAATAAGTATGAGCAGTAGCAACGGTGCCAGAAAAGTGCTTGGCGCGTAATTGATGGTGGTGGTATTGCAGCAGTAGTAACACAGTAAAACGATGAAACAAGCAAATAGTAACTCAGCAGTATTTAGGAACAAGGCCTAGGGATTACACTTTCACTAGTGGACACTCTCAACATTGATCACATAACAGAACAGATAAATGCATACTCTACACTTTTGTTGGATGATGAACACATTGCGTAGGATTACACGAACCCTCAATGCCGGAGTTAACAAGCTCCACAATAATGCTCATGTTTAAGTAACCTTTAGTGTAAGATAGATCAACGCTACTAAACCAAGTACTAGCATAGCATGCACACTGTCACCTTCATGCATATGTAGGAGGAATAGATCACATCAATATTATCATAGCAATAGTTAACTCCATAATCTACAAGAGATCATGATCATAGCACAAACCAAGTACTAACACGGTGCACACACTGTCACCATTACACACGTGCAGGAGGAATAGAACTACTTTAATAACACATCACTAGAGTAGCACATAGATGAATTGTGATACAAAACTCAGATGAATCTCAATCATGTAAAGCAGCTCATGAGATCATTGTATTGAAGTACATAGTAGAGAGATTAACCACATAGCTACCGGTACAGCCCCGAGCCTCGATGGAGAACTACTCCCTCCTCATGGGAGCAGCAGCGGTGATGAAGATGGCGGTGGAGATGGCAGCGGTGTCGATGGAGAAGCCTTCCGGGGGCACTTCCCCGCTCCGGCAGCGTGCCGGAACAGAGACTCCTGTCCCCCAGATCTTGGCGTCGCGATGGCGGCGGCTCTGGAAGGTTTCTGTGGTTTTCGTCAATCGTGATAGGGTTTTCTGATCCAGGGGCTTTTTATAGGCGAAGAGGCGGCGCAGGAGGGTCGAAGAGGCGGCGGCACCATAGGCTGGCGCGGCCAGGGCCCAGGCCGCGCCACCCTATCATCTGGGGCCCACAGGGCCCCCCTCTGGCGGCTCTCGGGTGTTCTGGATGCTTCCGGTGAAAATAGGAACCTGGGTCTTGATTTCGTCCGATTCCGAGAATATTTCGTTACTAGGATTTCGAAACCAAAAACAGCGAAAACAGAATCGGCCTCTCGGCATCTCGTCAATAGGTTAGTTCCGGAAAACGCATAAAAATGATATAAAGTGTGAACAAAACATGTTGGTATTGTCATAAAACAAGCATGGAACATCGGAAATTATAGATACGTTGGAGACGTATCAGGTATAACAACAACAACGACAACAACAACAACTACTACAATAGCAGGAGGAACCAAGCGTTTCAGACTGCAAATCAAATGGTTTGCCGAAGCTGTGGACTTCCAGGACATTTTTCCAAGGATTGTAGGAAGCCAAGGATAATATGCTTTGGATGTCGCCAGGAGGGGCACATGCTGAAGGACTGCCCCAAGAGAAATACTGGAGGAGGTCAGTCAGGAGGAGGAGGAAGCCGAGGAGGAAACAACGGAGGGAATTGGAAGAACAAGAAACCCTTCGGCAAGTTAAACTGCACCAGCTTGGAGGAGGTGGTTAACTCCGATCAGGCAGTGATAGGTACGCTCCAGATACTCACTCATCCTGGCAAAGTACTTTTTGATACTGGTGCAACTACATCATTCATTTCTCAGCAATTCATCATCAAACATGGGATTAGTTGCACTAAGTTAGATACACCCATAACCATACTTTCTGCGGGGGGAACGATAGTAGTAACCCATACCAAACAAAAACAAGTCATCATGATCAATAAATGCGCGTTTGACGCAGACCTGTTCATTTTACCGATGAAGGACATTGATGTCATTCTTGGTATGAACTGGTTAGAAGCTAACGGAGCATTGATCGACTGTGTGAACAAGACTGTGTCCTTGAAAAGCCCTGATGGAAGTAGAATGATCTACCAAGGTGACAAGCATACACAGATCGAAGTCGAGTTACAGCTGAATAGCATGAAGGAGGTGAAGTTGGAGGATATACCTGTAGTGAATGAATTCCAGGATGTGTTTCCTAAGGAATTACCTGTAATGCCACCAGATAGGGAGATAGAATTTACTATCGACCTAATTCTAGGAACAGCTCCAATTGCTAAAGCACCATATAAGATGGGGCCTAAGGAGTTGAAAGAACTTAAGGAGCAATTGGATGACTTGGAACAGAAAGGATTCATACAAGAGAGTGTTTCACCATGGGGATCACCTGTGATCTTCGTAGATAAAAGAGATGGAGGTAGAAGGATGTGCGGAGACTACCGGAATTTGAACAATGTCACCATCAAGAACAAGTACCCACTTCCTAGAATACAAGATCTATTTCATCAAGTTAGAGGCACGGGAGTCTTTTCCAAAATTGATCTAAGGTCCGGTTATCATCAGATAAAGATCAAGAAGGAAGACGTTCCGAAAACCGCCTTTGTCTCAAGGTATGGACATCATGAATACCTTGTAGTGCCATTTGGATTAACCAATGCCCCAGCAATCTTCATGAATCTTATGAATAAGATCTTCATGCCATATTTAGACAAGTTTGTCATCGTATTCATCGATGATATCTTGATATACTCCAAAGATAAAACAGAACATGCTGAACATCTGAGGTTAGTGTTGCAAACACTAAGAGAACATCAACTCTATGCCAAGTTCAGTAAGTGTGAATTTTGGCTAGATCAAGTGGAATTTCTTGGTCATGTCATTAGCAAAGATGGAATAGCTGTTAACCCGAGCAAAGTAGCAGCAGTTTTAGAATGGGAAGCACCCAAGACTGTCAAGGAGATCCGAGGATTCCTAGGAATGGCAGGATACTATCGGAGATTCATTGAAGGATTCTCCAAGATAGCAGGACCTATGACGAAGCTGTTAAGAAAGAACACACCATTCATGTGGTCAGAGGAGTGTGAGAAGAGTTTTCAAACTCTAAAGGAGAAACTCACCATAGCACCGGTGTTAGCAGTTCCGGAAGTTGGCAAGGATTACACCGTGTACTGTGACGCATCCAAGCATGGATTGGGTTGCGTACTCATGCAAGATCGGAAAGTAATATCTTATGGATCAAGGAAACTCAGACCTCGTGAAGTGAACTATCCAACACATGACTTAGAATTAGCAGCAGTTGTATTTGCACTCAAAACTTGGAGACATTTTCTCTATGGAGCCAAGTGTGAGCTCTATACGGATCATAAGAGTCTCAAGTACTTCTTCACTCAGAAGGAACTCAATATGAGGCAGAAAAGATGGCTGGAACTAATCAAGGATTATGATTTCACCATCAATTATACTCCAGGAAAAGCTAATGTTGTAGCAGATGCCTTGAGTAGGAAGAGCACTGGAGGAATGGAACAAGAGTTATCACCAGAGTTGAGGAAGGAAATAAGTCAAGCCCAAATACAACTTTGGGAGAAAGAAGCTCATGAAGGACAATCGGCTTTACAAGTGGCTGATGAGCTAAATGTTAACTTAAAGAATGAGATAATGATGGGTCAGTTGGACGATCCATTCATTGTGGAGGAGATGAGAAGGATAGATGAGGGTAGACCATCAGAATTCCACCGAGGAGAGTCGGGATCATTATGGTTCCAGAAGAGGATTTGCGTTCCGGATATTGCTGAAATCAAGGAAGTAATACTCCGGGAAGCCCATCAAACACCATACTCCATACATCCGGGAAGTACAAAGATGTACATGGATCTCAAAGAGTTATTCTGGTGGAATAATATGAAGAGAGAAATAGCACAATACGTGGCGGAATGCCACACCTGCCAAAGAGTGAAGGCTGAACATCAGAGTCCGGCAGGAAAGTTACAACCTTTACCAATCCCAGAATGGAAATGGGAGGAGATAGGAATGGATTTCATCACCGGACTACCCATGACCAATAAAAAGAAGGACATGATATGGGTAATCGTGGACCGGTTGACTAAAAGCGCACACTTCTTAGCGTTAAATCAGCAGGATAAAGGAGAGAAACTCATCGATCTTTACATCAAAGAGATCGTGAGTAAACATGGAGTGCCCAAGAAGATCGTGTCGGATCGAGGATCCGTGTTCACGTCAGCATTTTGGAAGCAACTACATGAAGCTTTAGGATCCAAGTTGGACTATAGTACCGCCTATCATCCTCAGACAGGTGGACAAACCGAGAGAACTAACCAGACCCTAGAGGATATGCTTACGGCTTGTGCCCTAGACTTCGGAGGATCATGGGAGGAGCACTTGCCACTAGCAGAGTTTTCATACAATAATAGCTATCAAAGCAGCATCAAGATGGCACCGTTCGAAGCTCTGTATGGAAGAAAGTGTAGATCACCTATATGCTAGTATGAAGCTGGAGCAAGCAAAGAGTTCAATCCTGATTATGTCAAGGAAAAGCAACAAATCATTGACATTATAAGAGACAGGCTTAAAATAGCCCAAAGCCGACAGAAGAGTTATGCCGATCAGAAGAGAAGGACATGGGAGCCACAAGTTGGAGACATGGTATATCTCAAGGTGAGCCCGATGAAAGGACTTCAGAGATTCGGAGTAAAAGGGAAGTTAAGCCCTAGATACATCGGACCTTTCAAGATTCTGAGTCAAAACCGAGGGTTAGCCTTTGAATTGGAACTACCGGGAAGGTTATCCCAAGTTCACAACGTATTCCATGTGTCGCAACTCAGAAAGTGTTTGAAGACCCCCAGATGAGCCAGTATCACATGATGAGCTCGAGTTACAACCAGATTCGAGAAGCCAGCGAAGATTCTCGAGGAAAACTGGAAACAACTCAGGAATCGAGCCATAAAATACTGCAAGATACAATGGAAGCATCATCCCGAGAGGGAAGCCACCTGGGAAAAAGAGGAAGACCCGAGGAAAACATACCCCGAACTCTTCAGGTATTACAACCACAACTTCGGGACGAAGTTTTCTTTAAGGGGGAAAGGATGTAATGTCCCAGGTTTAGAGACGATCGAGGGGTAGATTTTAGAAAGGGATGTGCATTGCATCGTAAATTCCGGGGAAATTTCGCGCTTTTAAAACAAAACAGCATCGAAGGGGGACAGGTTTCTCTCTCGACATCTTACAGAGTTAGGGTTTCGAGAGTGCGACAAACTTGTTCCTACACATCTAAATTAGGGTTTTGAGAAGAGAGAAGAGATATTACATCACAATCTTAAGTTGCATGATTGAATTCAAAATTAAGTTGCATGATTGAATTCAAACCAAATTTGAATTTGAATTTCAAATTCAAACATCAAATTGATATTCCATAATTCAAACTTAAGATAATTCAATAAACAAGTATAAGTAATCAAGAATATAAATAGTACAACAATTAGATAAAGCTCAATAAGAAAAATTGGAGCTTTATTGATAATCACATAGGATACATTGTCAATTACAACATCCAGAAATGAAATATAGAATATTACAACATATTACATGAATTGGAATAAATAGAAATAAGCAAAATAAAGAAGATTACAATTCAAATGGAATTCCTAAACTACAACTTGATGTTCATCTGGATCATCATCTTGTTCCCTGCATTCACACAAACAAGAACAAAGACAAGTGTTATGCCAAGTGGCATTGCCACTTGGCAGGTTAGCAAAAATAATGACATGAAGTGGATATGATCAAAGATCAGCCGAGCTGATCCATCTCACAGCCAAGTCCCAAGCCAGATGCAAAGTATCAGGCTACACGCACACACACAGCCTGCTCACAAGGTTGTGTGCATGGAGCACAGCACACACACAGCTAGTGAGTCACCAACACATGCCAGGCCTTGTTGTCGACCAGAGAAGAAGAAGATCATATAAAAGCTTTTCACAGCCAAAACCCTAGCCATTAGCTTCATCCATCGACAGGCAGCAGGGTAAGTAACCAGATAGCAAGAATAGCTCAAGAACACCAAGAACAGATGAACAGCTAAAGCTGTCTCATCCACTCCACAATCACCAAAAAGTAATCAAGCATCACCAGCAAGCCAGGAGGAGCAGGGAAAGCTCATAAATCCAAACCAGAAGAAATCCTCTACACCAACAACTCATTCTAGGAGCTGGAGTGAGGTATACACAAAGAATCATGAGCAAGCATCTGTCTTGCTCATAAATAAGCATGTGCATCAAACACACACAAGCAAAAGGGTGTGAGTACCCAGTTTGTATCATCATCTGGCTACTAAGCCATTTGGTGCAAGCAAATATGGGTAAAGGCCATTAGGCAATCATCCTATGGGAACAGCAGTTATGTAAATTAATGCATAACTGAAGAAATCCAGCAAAAGATGAAGACACAGCTAGCCTAGCCCACACACTTAACACCTACAGCTATTTATGCCATCAGACTATAGACAATTTGTTGTCTATATACTTTATCAACATCAAAAGGCCACTGGAAGTCCAGATTTGGATCAACCAGTGAGCAATTATCCACCACAGCAAGCCACAGAGAAAGGGGGAGCTACCATGACAGCACCAAAGGGCTGTCAGGGCCACCTCAACCCACAGCCAACACTTCCAGCCCTCACATCATCACCCAAGAGGGTTCAGTATGAGCTAGGGTACCCAACCAGTGGTTGGCATCCCTCTAGCTACATCAAATCCATCCATATGATCATTACTGCTAAATAGTTCACATCATTTATCCATCTAATAAAGCAAGGATTTACAGATAAATGAAACAGACAAGTAATCAAAGCACCAACATCTTGCCAGTGACCCAATGGCTCACTGCAAGCATCAGATGATGCTTGAGCAAGCATCAACACACAACAACACAAGTATGTGTGACACACAGACACCAGGTTGAGCACCAGATAGGCACATGCAGTAAGTAAGCATGCAATCAACAAGCAAGTGATGATCATTTGATCACCAGAGCTTGCTAGAGCCTGTTAAGGCAGGCTAGAATCAATCCTGACATCAATTCATAAATCATATAAAGGTAGTAGCCACAGTTAATCAATAGATGCTCACAGATAATCACATAAGAATTTATGATTGTATCCAGAAGCACATCAAAGGCATGATGAGCCACTCGATCAAGATGCACAAGCAAGGCACACATCAAATCATTATTGAATAACACTGTTAAGCCCACAGTAATGCTCAATTGAGCAGAATCATAAATTTGAGCACCAGAATAAACCACAATTGCTCTGGCACTTGCAAATTTGCAAGAATTGCACACTGCAATCAAGCCAGAGAATCATACATGAATACACTTGAACTCTGGCAAGCATAGCAACTAGAATAGAGGCACAGAACAGGAATTCAGTAAGGATAGCAAGCACTAGCATGGCCTGGGCAACACTGGCCAGGGCCAGTAGCAAGAAGAGCAGCAGTAGCACACGCGCATCTACAGCAAGCACAGGCCGCAGAGCAAATGAAGGTAGAGCAGCAACACAAGCTATGGCTATGGCCAGTAAAGCATGGCACAGTATAGGCGCAAGGAGAAGCAGGCCAGTGGCCAGGGCTAGACTAGAAGGGAAGGAGATGAAGAAGAACAGGTAGTAGAGAAGGAGGGAGGCGGTGCGAACTTACAAGTTAGACGGAGGAAAGCATGACCATGGCAGCACGGCGGCACACACCGGGCGAATGGCTGCGCCAGGCCATGGCCAAGCCAAGCAAGTTCATCGCCGAGGCGCAGGGGCTCCAACGCAACCACGGCGGGGCACGAGGCCACACCACGGCGCCAGGCTCGTCGGCAACGATGAGATCGCCGCGGATTCCCCACGGCCATGTCGCAGGGGTATTTGGGAAGGACGGTGGCGGCGAGGGAGAGCAGATCGGCGCGGACCAATCGGTGCGCCGTCGAACGGCAGTTCGATTGGCACCGATCTCGCCGCCGGAGCTGGCCGGAGGCGGCCGATTTAATTCGGCGACGGCGAGGCGACCACGGCGTCGCTAGAGCGAGAGAGAGAGGTAGGGTTTCACGAGGAAGAAGAGAAGGGGTCGGTGCGACCGACCGAGCCCAAGTGTGGCTCGGGTTAGGGTTAACCCGCTGGGCCACCCTGATAGGTGGGCCTAGGGGCATTATTGTCTTTTCACAAATCCTTTTAATTACAGAAACTTTGAAAATACACAAGAAATATTTAATAGCTCTAAAAAAATAATTAAAAATATGAAAATTGATCAGCATAAAATGCTCTATCTAAATAAAATATCAAAGTGAATTTTTGAAGACAACTATGAATAAGTTCAAATTTGAGGATTAAAATAATCATTCAAAACACATATATTATTTTCAATAATGAAAATAAGTCCCTAAATGCATTTGGACTTTAAAAACACCTTGACAACATTTCAAGGTTGTATTTCGCCCTAAACAGAGTATCCCCAAATCATTCTTAGTATTAACCTCTTACATGAAATAATAATGACATTGGAAGGGGGGAACAAACCCTAAAACTGGAATCATGCATAATTGCTTCTTTAACCATTGCCCTTATCGGACAATGATGCTATTTTTCAGAAACAGAGGACAAGGGTCAGTCCACACCATCCAACTACAAAATTTTGCAGTGTTCAGGCAAGTTCATCACTTGCTCATGTCATTTGAGTATTTCTATCGAATTACTTGCAAAGTACTATGATTATCACTATTACATAAAAAAACAAAACCACTATTTTCATAACTATGAATATGACTATGTGGTGGGCAATGGAACCATGGATTGTGTTGATATGGTGGAGGTTCCATTGCAAGGGTTTATATCCATCTAGGATTAAGCAACAAATGTCGTCCAGTGATTCTTGTGCCGTAATAACCGTGTTAACCATAAGATCCGGAGTGGGACGGAGTAGTCAAAAGTGTTTCCACCTCTCGTTCATCAACGGATGCGCTTTACCGTAGACACGTGTATACATCGGGGCGAGCGGTTGGCTGGGGAAGCCTTAAGTCCCCACGGCATTGTCCGTAGACACTTGTCGCCCGAAGGACAAGCGGTTGGCTGGGGAAGCCTTAAGTCCCCACGGTATTGCGGTCTAGGATGGGTTCCAGCTACCGGAGAAGGAGTTTGGTTCGATCCCAGACTGTCGTCGAGGTCGGGGTCCACCCGTAAGTGGGAATAATGGGACCGGCGAGGACCCAGGGTCGGGGCATGCAACAAAGGGTGGGTGTTCGAGGTAGCGGAGGAACATGATTAGCTAGACCTTATACCGGGCCTCACACCAAAGGAAGTGTGGACGGGAAAGCTGCCCGGTTGGCACCAAGGTTAAGATCTCTTATGGGTAAAGCAACACACCTCTGCAGAGTGTAAAGAACCGTGACCTGTCACTCCCTGTTCCGGGATATGGAACTGCGAACGCGGCCGGAAAGGAGCTCCATGAAGTTCTAGTAAACCGGTGAAGGCTGACGGACATAGTTCTTTGAAATAAAAGCAACCTCTTGAAGAAATGTTTATCAAAACCTGCATTGGTATTAGGCTTTCTGGCCTAATATCGTAGCTAGTGCATTAAAAACCTCTTATCTATAATGAACTTGTTGAGTACGCTCGTACTCATCCCACTCTTAAATCCCTTGCTTAGATTGTCTGAACCGTCTGGAGGAGGTCTACGACAACCCTGAAGGAGCCGAGATCATCGGCCATGAAGAACCAGACCTCTCTGGAGGTGTTGAAGGCATAGACTACCTTATAGTCTACAGAACTGGGGAGGCTTCCAGAGGAGATCAAGTCTAGAATCACCGAGTAGTAGTAGAAACCAAGCAGTACGAACTCTTAGTACTTAGCTGCTCGAGGTAATAAATGTATAACCTAGTGAAACTTCTATATTGTAAGTTAAGGTGGGTTCGCCTCGAACCCAGGAGTATCCCTCTCAGGACCCAAGAGGAGCTCCGAGACGATATGTATATTATGCTTGTAATAATAAATGAATGAGTTATGGACCTGCTATGTTCTGTTGTACTACTCTGAGGGATGTAATATTTGCGGAATGGTACTTCGTGAATGTTATATCAACGACTGGCATACTATAACATGCAGTGGTATGCAGGGTCACCACACGATTAGACCATAGGAGGCAGCCATGGACAGTAGTACTCGAATGGTGGTTACTCTAGCGACAGGTGAATATGTGTCGAAGTAATCTTAGCCTTCTCTCTGTGTGCACCTTTCGCTACAAGCCATGCCTTGTACTTCTCAATAGTACCATCAGGTCTTAGCTTCTTCTTGAACATCCATTTGCAGCCCACAGGCTTGCATCCATGGGGTCGTTCTGATAGCTCCCAAGTTCCATTAGAAAGAATCGAGTCCATCTCATTATGGACATCTTCTTTCCATTCATCTGCATCTAGAGATGCATATGCCTCTGCAATGGACGCGGGAGTATCATCCACAAGGTACACAATGAAATCATCACCAATGGATTTTGCAATCCTTCGTCTCTTGCTCCGTATAGGAGCTTCATTGTCATCCTTCTCAGTAACATTCTCATGTGAATGCTCAAAATACTCATTAGATTTACTAGACTCAGGAATTATCTCAGTAGAAATTCTAGCAATGCTATGCATATCTTTCATAGGAAACATATTCTTAAAAAATGTTGCATCACGAGATTCCATAATAGTATCAACATGCATATCAGGTACCTCGGATTGAACTACTAAAAATCTATAGCCTACACTCCGCGGAGCATAACCTAGAAAGATACAATCCACTGTCTTTGGTCCGAGTTTGCGTTTCTTAGTAATTGGAATATTGACTTTCGCCAAACATCCCCATGTGCGCAAATACGAAAGTGATGGTTTTCTCCCAACCCACTTCTCGTAAGGGGTTTTATCTTTATTCTTGTTATGAACTCTATTCAGGACATGACATGAAGTCAACAAAGCCTCCCCCCACCATGCCTTTGATAAACCAGCAGTGGCTAACATGGAATTCACCAAGTCAGTCATCGTGCAGTTTTTCCTCTCGGCAACCCCGTTTGATTGGGGCGAATAGGGAGGCATCCTGTCATGAATAATTCCATGTTCCTCACATAATTCATCAAAGATTTTAGGTAAATATTCACCACCACTATCCGACCTAAGACGCTTGATCTTTCTCTCTAGTTGATTTTCAACTTCGGCCTTATAAATTTTTAAGTAGTCTAAAGCTTCATCTTTAGTTTGCAACAAATAAACATAGCAAAATCTAGTCGCATCATCAATCAATGTCATGAAATATCTCTTTCCACCTCTTGTCAACACACCATTCATCTCACATATATCATAATGTACGAGTTCTAGAGGTACCAAGTTTCTCTCCTCGGTCGCCATGTGAGGCTTCCGATGTTGCTTTGATTGCACACAACTATGGCACTTAGAACCTTTTGCAATGGTGAAATTTAGAATTAAACTCAAACTGGATAAACGAGACATTAAACCAAAATTAATGCGACATAAATGTGAATGTCAAACACTGGTATGATCACTAACATTGCCACAAATACGGTTCATAGACTTATTACTGAAATCAGAAAATGAAAAGCGGAACAAGCCTCCGCACTCATAGCCTTTACCAATAAATTGTCCAAATATAGGAACAACTACTTTATTCGACTCTAAAACAACCTTAAACCCATCTCCGCAAAGAAGGGAGCCGCTAACGAGATTCTTGTTCATAGTAGGAACATGCTACACGTTCCTCAGCTGCACGATCTTCCCCGAGGTGAACTTTAGATCTACCGTGCCAACACCACAAACAGAAGCATGTGACCCATTTCCCATCAAGACGGAAGAATCCTGGGTGACATGGTAAGAAGTGAACATGGATATGTCATCACACACATGAACATTAGCACCCGTATCAATCCTGGAGATTCAAATACCGAAAGAACAGTAAACAGATTACCGTACCCATCAACATTGCTAGCGGTCATCGTGTTGACTTGCCTCGCCTTTTTTCTTGCGGTCTGCCTCTCTGGACAGTCCTTAGAAAAGTGGCCAGCCTCTCCACAGGTAAAGCAGCTAAGATCTGCCTTCTTTATCATCTTCTTCTTATTGAAGGTTGTAATCTTCATAGGCTTATTGAAGGAGGGCTTGTTATTCCCTTTGTTCTTGCTGTAGGGTTTCTTCTGCACCATGTTAGCGCTAGACTGACCCTCTCCTTTCTCAGTAGTATCCTTAGCCCGAGCTTTCTCCTCAACATCAAGAGACGCTATCATATTTTCAATTGATATCTCCTGTCTCTTGTGTTTGAGAGTTGTGGCAAAATTCCTCCATGAAGGGGGCAACTTAGCTATAATGCATCCAGCCACAAACTTGTCAGGTAAGGCACACTTAAGGAGTTCAAGCTCTTTCGCAATGCACTGTATCTCATGAGCTTGTTCGACTACAGAACGGTTGTTCATCATCCTGATGTCATGGAAGCTTGCCATGATGTACTGTTCACTGCCTGCATCGGTTGCACCAAATTTAGCATTCAGTGCATCGCGGAGCTCTTTATTGTCTGTTATGTGCATATACACATCACACAGACGATCAACAAGAATACTCAGAATGCATCCGACAAAGAAAGTATTGTCTTCCTTGAACTTTTTCTGATCTTGGTAAGATATAGTTCCTTCAGGTAAGCCATTACTAACTTCGAACACTTTCAGATGAGTAAGCTAGAGCGTGGACTTAATCTGCCACCTCTTAAAGTGCACACCAGTAAACTTATCCTGCCTCAGTGCATCAGCAAAACCAGCCATTTTTAACTCAGAAATTGCCTACAATTAGGTTTTTGGATTGTTGGATAGTTGGCACAATTTCAATGATTAATTCCAGAATATTAATCATGACGACAGGAACTACTAACATGTGAAACTTGAACATACTGGATGCATCCATCAACATGAACAGTAGTAGGGCAAATGACACAACATCATCGCTAAACAGATCGAGATATGTCGCACGTACCGATCTGGTGGAGGTGGCGGTGGTGGTGTAGCAGATGATGTCGCAGCAGTAACGCTGTTGATGACAACGTTGTTGACGACGGGTCGAAGTAGATGGTGTTGAAGACGATGGTAGGCATCACCTCCTGACTTCGACGAAAGGCGACCCGTGATGAAGAGCTTGAGCAGTCGCGCAGAGCGCTTCCCAAAAACCTAATTCGCCCTCTCCCGTACAGGATCGCAAAGGCAAGCGGTTCCGGAGACCTGCTCTCCCGTTCGCCGGTGCACGCCGGCGGGCGGGATGGAGTAGGCTACAATGGCAGCGCAAGCAGAGAGAGGTGGAAACCCTAACTCGTGTATTGGATGTGTTTCTGCGGTAGGCGGGCAAGATATTATATAGGCTCAGGAAAACCTAGGCAACGTGGGCCACACCCACGTCGCACGAACGTTTCGAGTCGGTCACAAATAGCCCACGATCCGGGAGCAACCCGAACCGACTATCTGGGACGCATCCGTCTAGGACTCTGTTCGTTTTCCTGAACTGCAAAAAGAAGGGAAAGTCTCGGCTCGATGCTCAATCCACTCACCACGATCGTGACGCGCGTCATGTCGTGTCGAGATGAGCGAGGAGGAGGAGGAGCGCGCGTGTACCACTCCTATTCTCACTCACTTACTAGCGGTGGAACAACCCACCTTATAAGGTGGTCTAACTTCCTCCCAACTTTCCATGTGAGATTAAACTTCCCACCTCTTGCCACTCCCTAGTGATCTGCCACCAACTTGGGCTCAAACTCACATGGGCTGCCACAATATGAGCTTTGAGAAAGAAGTGAGCCTAGCTTATTTGGTTAGGGAAGTGGATGTACAACTCAGCCACCCAGGTTCAACTCCCTAGGGACGCAAATTTGGGTTCTTATTATTCTAAAACAAAATCACTGTAGGGGCTTCCCCTACCGTATTCCTTTCAAAAAAAATGAGCTTTGAGATTTATAGGGAAATCTGAAATCTAATGTGGACCACTAAAAGTGGACCAAATATTTTAACAGTGTCAACTAAGACCAAATAAGGACTTCTATATGTGTGTGGGGAAGATCGCAACCACATTTTCTTCTCTTGTTCCCTAGCTGAATTTACGTGGGTTGGAAACTCTCACACTACTCTTGGAACGCAGTAAGGGCTGGGGAATTTCTAGCCATCTCTCATGACGTTTTGGGCTCGTTTTGCATCTTAGTTTAGTTCACTTTTGCATCTCAATGGTGGCCTCTTTGTAACATTCGTAATAAGCTCACGATAAAAAGGAAAAATGATCGGCAACCCGACTGATATCTTTTTTTAAATGTCTATAGATATGCAGGGTTGGAGGGCACTGATCAAACCAAGGGATAGAACACTTATGGACGAGGCGCTGGAAGATGTTAGAAGGCTGCATGCGAGGACCAAAAACTCGAAGTAGTTCAAAGCCATAGTCTTGACTTCTATCTTCTTTTACTGGAGGTATGATGTTGTTGTTTATGGTTTTTCTTCACGCTTAATATTTGTATGACACTATGACCTGGGATAGGTTGAACCTGGTGTGGTGTGTGTTGTTGTATCGAGCCTTGGTACCGTTGCCGTGCATGACTTTATACATAAATCCGGTCCAGGTGCATTCCATTTAAAAAAACGTGACAAACTACTATCAGTCTATAATTCCAAGCAATGAGGGCCCTCATCGAGAAAAGACAAAATAATTTAATAAACATATATACATTTATGTACTACCCTTCCATTTCATATTAGTTGTTGTTCAATATATGGAGTAGGAATGTATGAATATAATATATGTCTTGCATCTCGTGTCACCTACATAAATGCTGAGAAAGAAACATACTTATATGTGATGATTGTGTTAGTTGTGTGTATATGAAAGTGAACACTGGTAGAAAAACAGGCTTCCGGTGAGCCCCATAAGTCGCGAAGCTGTAGGAACCGCGACTAATGGGACCTTTAGTCGCGGTTCGGGAGGCGAACCGCGACCAAAGGCCAGGGCCCAGGGCGCTCGGTGGCCAGCCGGTGCACGTGGGGGGATTTAGTCGCGGTTGGCCAGGCCAACCGCGACTAAAGGTGCCCGAAGGCCTTTAGTCGCGGTTGGCCAGGCCAACCGCGACTAAAGCCCTATATATACCCATCCAGAAGCCAACACTTAGCCATTTGGAGCCATTCTCTTCACAAACTTCACAAGTGGGTGTTAGGTTTGCTTTTGGTTCCTCTTATGCACATAAGGTGTTTGATGAAATGCCCCAAGAGCATGAAACAAACATGATATGAAGTGTTGGAGCCACACTTGAGCTTTCTCATTTATTTTTTCCTCCTCGATCGTGGTTAGCAACTTGAACCTTTCATGTGTCGTTGATAAAATATGCATGTGTGTGTAGTTCATTGTTTAATTTATATTGTTTGTAGCTAGTTAGTTTAACAAATGCATGATGGTTAATTATATATTTTATATTATAATAATGCAGATGAATCGACAATGGATGTACGGTAACCGACTCTCCGGCGAGTTCAGTACGGGTTTGAAAGATTTTCTCGTAGTGGCTAATGCGAACAAGCAGGGGGGTTTTGTTATCTGTCCATGTGTTAACTGTAAGAATCAGAAGGGTTACTCTTCCTCAAGAGATGTTCACATGCACCTGCTTCGGCACGGTTTCATGCCAAGCTATAATTGTTGGACCAAGCATGGAGAAGGAGGGGTTATAATGGAAGAAGATGAAGAAGGGGATGATTTCATCGATGAAAGCTATCTTGCTCATTTCGGTGATACTTTCATGGAGGATGCTGAAGGTGAAGGGGAAGGTGAAGGGGAAGGTGAAGAAGAGGCACGTGATGATCCCGTTGATGATCTTGGTCGGACCATTGCTGATGCACGGAGACGCTGCGAAACTGAAAAGGAGAGGGAGAATTTGGATCGCATGTTAGAGGATCACAGGAAGGCGCTGTACCCCGGATGCGATGATGGTCTGAAAAAGCTGGGCTGCACACTGGATTTGCTGAAATGGAAGGCACAGGCAGGTGTAGCTGACTCGGCATTTGAAAACTTGCTGAAAATGTTGAAGAATATGTTTCCAAAGAATAACGAGTTGCCCGCCACTACGTACGAAGCAAAGAAGGTTGTCTGCCCTCTAGGTTTAGAGGTTCTGAAGATACATGCATGCATCAACGACTGCATCCTCTACCGCGGTGAATACGAGAATGTGAATGAATGCCCGGTATGCACTGCATTGCGTTATAAGATCAGAGGCGATGACCCTGGTGACGATGTTGAGGGCCAGAAACCCAGGAAGTGGGTTCCCGCCATGGTGTTGTGGTTGGCTCCTTTAATACAAGGGTTGAACGGTCTGTTCTGTAACAAAGAGCATGCCAAGTTGTTGCGATGGCACAAAGAGGACCGTAAGTCGGACGGGGAGTTGAGACACCCCGCGGATGGAACGCAATGGAGAAAGATCGACGAGAGAGTTCAAAGATTTTGCAGGCGACGCAAGGAACATAAGATTTGGTCTAAGTACGGATGGCATGAATCCTTTTGGCGAGCAGAGCTCCAGCCATAGTACCTGGCCCGTGACTCTATGCATCTACAACCTTCCTCCTTGGTTGTGCATGAAGCGGAAGTTCATTATGATGCCAGTGCTCATCCAAGGTCCGAAGCAACCCGGCAACGACATCGATGTGTACCTAAGGCCATTAGTTGATGAACTTTTACAGCTGTGGGGCAGACCTGGTGTCCGTGCGTGGGATGAGCACAAAGAAGAGGAATTTGACCTACGAGCGTTGCTTTTCGTAACCATCAACGATTGGCCTGCTCTTAGTAACCTTTCGGGACTGTCAAATAAGGGATACAATGCATGCACGCACTGCTTACATGAGACTGAAAGTGTACATTTGCCAAATTGTAAGAAGAACGTGTACCTTGGGCATCGTCGATTTCTTCCGAAAGGTCATCCAGTAAGAAAGAAAGGCAAGCATTACAACGGCAAGGCAGATCACCGGCCGAAGCCTGCGGAACACACTGGTGCTGAGGTATTTGATATGGTCAAGGATTTGAAAGTCATCTTTGGAAAGGGTCCTGGCGGACAATCAGTTCCGAAGGGAGCTGACGGGCACGTAGCCATGTGGAAGAAGAAATCTATATTCTGGGAGCTAGAATATTGGAAAGTCCTAGAAGTCCGCTCTGCAATCGACGTGATGCACGTTACGAAGAATATTTGCGTGAACATCCTAAGCTTCTTGGGCGTGTATGGGAAGTCAAATGATACAAAAGAAGCACGGCAGGACCAGCAAAGTTTGAAAGACCCTGATGACCGGCATCCGGAACGGTTTCAAGGTCGTGCCAGCTACGCTCTGACCAAAGAAGAGAAGGTCATCTTTTTTGAATGTTTGAGCAGTATGAAGGTCCCGTCAGGATTCTCGTCCAATATAAAGGGAATAATAAACATGGCGGAGAAAAAGTTCCAAAACCTGAAGTCTCACGACTGCCACGTGATTATGACGCAATTGCTTCCGATTGCTTTGAGGGGGCTCCTGCCGGAAAATGTTCGAGTAGCCATTGTGAAGCTATGTGCATTCCTCAATGCAATCTCTCAGAAGGTAATCAATCCAGTGAAGGAGATATGCCCTAGAGGCAATAATAAAGTGGTTATTATTTATATCTTTATGTTTATGATAAATGTTTATATATCATGCTAGAATTGTATTAACCGAAACATTAGTACATGTGTGATATGTAGACAAACAAGAAGTCCCTAGTATGCCTCTTAAACTAGCTTGTTGATTAATGGATGATTAGTTTCATAATCATGAACATTGGATGTTATTAATAACAAGGTTATGTCATTGTGTGAATGATGTAATGGACACACCCAATTAAGCGTAGCATAAGATCTCGTCATTAAGTTATTTGCTATAAGCTTTCGATACATAGTTACCTAGTCCTTATGACCATGAGATCATGTAAATCACTTATACCGGAAAGGTACTTTGATTACACCAAACACCACTGCGTAAATGGGTGGCTATAAAGGTGGGATTAAGTATCCGGAAAGTATGAGTTGAGGCATATGGATCAACAGTGGGATTTGTCCATCCCGATGACGGATAGATATACTCTGGGCCCTCTCGGTGGAATGTCGTCTAATGTCTTGCAAGCATATGAATGAGTTCATAAGAGACCACATACCACGGTACGAGTAAAGAGTACTTGTCAGGAGACGAGGTTGAACAAGGTATAGAGTGATACCGAAGATCAAACCTCGGACAAGTAAAATATCGCGAGACAAAGGGAATTGGTAATGTATGTGAATGGTTCATTCGATCACTAAAGTCATCGTTGAATATGTGGGAGCCATTATGGATCTCCAGATCCCGCTATTGGTTATTGGTCGGAGTGAGTACTCAACCATGTCCACATAGTTCTCGAACCGTAGGGTGACACACTTAAAGTTGGATGTTGAAATGGTAGTACTTGAATTATGGAATGGAGTTCGAATATTTGTTCGGAGTCCCGGATGAGATCCCGGACATCACGAGGAGTTCCGGAATGGTCCGGAGAATAAGATTCATATATAGGATGTCATTTTATGTGAAATAAAATGTCGCGGAAGGTTCTATGGAAGGTTCTAGAAGGTTCTAGAAAAGTCCGGAAGAAACCACCAAGGAAGGTGGAGTCCACAAGGGACTCCACCTCCATGGCCGGCCAGCCCTAGTGGGGGTGGAGTCCCAAGTGGACTCCACCATAGGGGGCCGCCACCCCCACATGGGAGGTGGGAATCCCACCTTTGGGTGGGAGTCCCTAGTTGGGCTAGGTTTCCCCCCTCCTATGGAAGGTTTTGGTTTCGGGTCTTATTCGAAGACTTGGACACCAACACTTGGGATCCACCTATATAATGAGGGGCCAAGGGAGGGGGCCGGCCACCCCTAAGACCATAGCTTGGCCGCCCCCCTTGAGTGGCCGGCCACCCCCTCCCAAACCCTAGCTTTGCTCCTCCACTTCATATTGCCCGCGTAGCTTAGCGAAGCTCCGCCGGACTTCTACACCGCCACCGACACCACGCCGTCGTGCTGTCGGATTCAAGAGGAGCTACTACTTCCGCTGCCCGCTGGAACGGGGAGGTGGACGTCGTCTTCATCAACAACCGAACGTGTGGCCGAGTACGGAGGTGCTGCCCGTTCGTGGCGCCGGAACCGATCGTGATCAAGATCTTCTACGCGCTTTTGCAAGCGGCAAGTGATCGTCTACCGCAGCAACAAGAGCCTCATCTTGTAGGCTTTGGAATCTCTTCAAGGGTGAGACTCGATACCCCCTCGTTGCTACCGTCTTCTAGATTGCATCTTGGCTTGGATTGCGTGTTCGCCGTAGGAAATTTTTTGTTTTCTATGCAACGTTATCCTACAGTGGTATCAGAGCCGTGTCTATGCATAGATGGTTGCACGAGTAGAACACAATGGTTTGTGGGCGTTGATGCTCTTGTTATCTTTAGTTTGAGTACTTTGCATCTTTATGGCATAGTGGGATGAAGCGGCTCGGACTAACTTTACATGACCGCGTTCATGAGACTTGTTCCTCGTTCGACATGCAACTTGTATTGCATAAGAGGCTTTGCGGGTGTCTGTCTCTCCTACTATAGTAAAGATTCAATTTACTCTTCTATTGAAAACATTAGTATCAACGTTGTGGTTCATGTTCGTAGGTAGATTAGATCTCTCTCGAAAACCCTAAACCACGTAAAATATGCAAACCAAATTAGAGACGTCTAACTTGTTTTTGCAGGGTTTGGTGATGTGATATGGCCATAATGTGATGATGAATATGTATGAGATGATCATTATTGTATTGTGGCAACCGGCAGGAGCCTTATGGTTGTCTTTAAATTTCATGTTGAGTAGTATTTCAAAGTAGTTGTAATAGTTGCTACATGGAGGACAATCATGAAGACGGCGCCATTGACCTTGACGCTACGCCGACGATGATGGAGATCATGCCCGAAGATGATGGAGATCATATCCGTGCTTTGGAGATGAAGATCAAAGGCGCAAGAACAAAAGGGCCATATCATATCACATATGAACTGCATGTGATGTTAATCCTTTTTATGCATCTTATTTTGCTTAGATCGCGACGGTAGCATTATAAGATGATCCCTCACTAAAATCTCAAGATAATAAAGTGTTCATCCTTAGTAGCACCGTTGCCAAGTCTTGTCGTTTGAAGCACCTCGTGATGATCGGGTGTGAGAGATTCAAGACGTACATAGGACGGGGGCACGACAGTATGGCACATGCGGATACTAAGGTGGCCTTGACGAGCCTAGCATGTACAGACATGGTCTCGGAACACGTGATACCGAAAGGTAGAGCATGAATCATATGGTTGATATGATGAACACTTTGAGTGTTCGCCATTGAAATCACACCTTTTCTCGTGATGATCGGGTTTAGGTGTGGTGGATTTGGTTCGTGTGATCACTAAGACAATGCGAGGGATATTGTTTTGAGTGGGAGTTCACTTAGGTTTTTAATTATGTTGAATTAAAATTTGAACTCAATTTGTCATAAACTTAGTCTAAACTATTGCAAATATATGTTGTAGAGATGGCGTCCCCAATCAATTTTAATCGGTTCCTAGAGAAAGAGAAACTTAAGAGCAACGGTAGCAACTTCACCGACTGGTTCCGTCATGTGAGGATCTTCCTCTCTGGCGGAAATCTGCAATTTGTGCTTGATGCACCGCTAGGTGACCCTCCCTGCAGAAGATGAATCCGATGAAGTAAAAGCTGTTTACGCGACTCGGAAAACTCGGTACTCTCAAGTTCGGTGTGCCATCCTGTGCGATGCTGAATCCGATCTTCAAAAACGTTTTGAGCACCATGATCCTCATGAGTTGATGAATGAGCTGAAAGCTATATTCGAGACTCATGCGGCCGTGGAATGCTATGAAGCATCGAAACATTTCTTCACTGTATGATGGAAGAAGGCAGCTCCGTTAGTGAGCACATGCTCGCCATGACCGGCATGCGAAGAAACTCGATGACTTGGGAATAGTGATTCCTAACAGTGAGGATTAATCGTGTCCTTCAATCACGCCACCAAGTTACAAGAACTTTGTGATGAACTACAATATGCAGAACATGAACAAGGAGTTACACGAACTTTTTGGCATGCTAAAAGCTGCTGAGATTGAGATCAAGAAAGAGCACCAAGTATTGATGGTCAACAAGACCACCGGTTTCAAGAAACAGGGCAAGTCTAAGGGAAAATTCAAGAAGGGTGGCAAGAAAGCTGCCACGCCTCCTATGAAACCTAAGAACGGCCCTAAGCACGATGCTGAGTGCTATTACTTTGCAAGGAGAAGGGACAACTGGAAGCGTAATTGCTCCAAGTATCCGGCTGATCTGAAGAGCGGCCTTGTCAAGAAGAAGAAAGAAGGTATATTTGATATACATGTTATAGATGTTCATTTCACTGGTTCTCGTTCTAGTACAGGTATTTGATACTGGTTCGGTTGCTCATATTTGTAACTCGAAACAGGAACTAAAGAATAAACGACAACTGCTGAAAGATGAAGTGACGATGCGCGTTGGAAACGGATCCAAGGTCAATGCGATCGCAGTCGGCACACTTCCTCTACATCTACCTTCGGGATTAGTTTTAAGCCTAAATAATTGCTATTATGTACCTGCGTTGAGCATGAACATTATATCTGGATCTTGTTTAATGCAAGACGGTTATTCATTCAAGTCTGAGAATAATGGTTGTTCTATTTTTATGAATAATATCTTTTATGGTCGAGCACCACAAAAGAATGGCTTATTTCTGTTAGATCTCGATAGTAGTGATACGCACATACATAACATTGATGCTAAGCGAATTAAACTTAATGATAATTCTACTTATATGTGGCACTGTCGTCTTGGTCATATTGGAGTGAAACGCATGAAGAAACTCCATACTGATGGATTACTTGAATCACTTGACTTTGAGTCACTTGATAGATGCGAAGCATGTCTAATGGGAAAAATGACAAAGACTCCATTTTCTGGTATGATGGAGCGAGCTCCAGACTTATTGGAAATCATACATACCGATGTATGTGGACCAATGAGCGTAGCATCGCGCGGTGGTTATCGTTATGTTCTAACCTTCACAGATGATCTGAGTAGATATGGGTATATCTATTTCATGAAACATAAATCCGAAACTTTCGAGAAGTTTAAGGAATTTCAAAGTGAAGTAGAAAATCAACGTAACAAGAAGATCAAATTTCTACGATCTGATCGTGGAGGTGAATATCTGAGTTATGAGTTTGGCATGCATTTAAAGAAATGCGGAATACTTTCACAATTGACACCGCCGGGAACACCTCAACGAAACGGTGTGTCCGAACGTCGTAATCGAACTCTCTTAGATATGGTTCGTAGTATGATGTCTCTTACTGATTTGCCGTTATCATTTTGGAGTTATGCATTAGAGACAGCCGCATTCACTTTAAATAGAGCACCATCAAAATCCGTAGAAACGACACCGTATGAATTATGGTTTAATAAGAAACTCTTAAGCTGTCGTTCCTGAAAGTTTGGGGTTGCGAAGCCTATGTAAAGAAGTTACAACCGGACAAGCTAGAACCCAAAGCGGAGAAATGCGTCTTCATAGGTTACCCTAAGGAAACTATAGGGTACACTTTCTATCACAGATCCGAAGGCAAAATCTTTGTTGCTAAGAACGGAACCTTTCTTGAGAAAGAATTTCTCACTAAAGAAGTGACTGGAAGAAAAGTAGAACTCGATGAGATTGATGAATCTATACTCGTTGATCAGAGTAGCGCAGTATCGAAGTTGTACACTGTACCGCCTACACCGGCAACGAGAGGAAGCTAATGATAATGATCATGAAACTTCGAACGAGGAAACTATCGAACCTCGCAGATCGACAAGGGAACGTGCCACTCCCGATTGGTATGATCCTTGTCTAAATGTCATGATTGTAGATAACAATGATGAGGACCTGCGACGTATGAAGAAGCGATGATGAGCCCAGATTCCAACAAATGGCAAGAAGCCATGAAATCCGAAATGGGATCCATGTATGATAACAAAGTATGGACTTTGGTAGACTTACCTGATAGCCGAAAGGCTGTCGAGAATAAATGGATCTTCAAGAGAAAAACAGATGCTGATGGTAATATTCTTGTCTATAAAGCTCGACTTGTCGCAAAGGGTTTCAGACAAATTCAAGGAGTTGACTACGATGAGACTTTCTCACCTCTACCGAAGCTAAAATCTGTGACGATTTTGTTAGCATTAGCTGCATTTTTCGATTATGAGATTTGGCGAGATGGATGTCAAAACGGCGTTCCTTAATGGAGACATTGAGGAAGAGTTGTATATGGTACAACCCAAAGGTTTTGTCGATCCTAAAAATGTCGACAAAGTATGCAAACTTCAGTGTTCAATCTATGGACTGAAGCAAGCATCAAGAAGTTGGAACCGACGCTTTGATAAGGTGATCAAAGACTTCGGGTTTATACGATGTCATGGAGAGGCCCGTATTTACAAGAAAGTGAGTGGGAGCTCTGTAGCATTCCCGATATTATATGTAGATGACATATTATTGATCGGGAATGATATAGAACTATTAAGCGGTGTTAAGGGATATTTGAATAATAGTTTTTCAATGAAAGACCTTGGTGAAGCATCATATATATTAGGCATCAAGATGTATAGAGTTAGATCAAGACGCCTAAGAGGGCTATCACTGAGTACTTATCTGGTCACGATTCTCAAGAAGTTTAGAATGGACGAAAGTAAGAAAGGGTTCTTACCTATGTTACCGAGGCAAGGTATTGAGTAAAACTCAAGGACCGGCTACGCAGAAGAAAGAGAAAGGATGAGTAACATCCCCTATGCTTCGACGATAGGCTCTATTATGTATGCCATGCTATGTACAAGACCGGATATAGCACATGCTGTTAGTTTGACTAGCGAGATATCAAAGTGATCCGGGAATGGAACAACTGGACAGCGATCAAGAATATCCTGAAGTACTTGAAAAGAACTAAGGATATGTTTCTTTGTTATGGAGGTGACCAAGAGCTCGTTGTAACAAGTTACACCGATGCAAGTTGGAACAACGATCCGATGACTCTAAGTCACAATGCAGGTACGTGTTTATATTGAATGGTGCTGCGATAAGCTGGGCAAGCTCGAAGCGGTGCACGGTGGCGAAGTCTTCAACAGAATCGAGTACATAGCGGCTTCGGAGGCTTCATCGAAGCGGTATGGATGAAGAGGTTCATTGTAGAGCTCGGTGTGGTTCCTAGTGCATTGGACCCATTAATCATTTACTGTGATAACATGGGTGCCATCGCCAATGCACAAGAGCCAAGGTCACACAAGAGGCTGAAGCATATCAAGCTGCGTTACCACTCGATTCGCGAGTACATCGAAGATGGAGAAGTAAAGATTTGCAAAGTACACACCGATCTGAATGTAGCAGATCCGTTGACTAAAGCTCTCCCTAGGGCAAAGCATGACCAACACCAAAATGCCATGGGTGTTAGGTATATTACAATGTAATCTAGATTATTGACTCTAGTGCAAGTGGGAGACTCAAGGAGATATGCCCTAGAGGCAATAATAAAGTGGTTATTATTTATATCTTTATGTTTATGGTAAATGTTTATATATCATGCTAGAATTGTATTAACCGAAACATTAGTACATGTGTGATATGTAGACAAACAAGAAGTCCCTAGTATGCCTCTTAAACTAGCTTGTTGATTAATGGATGATTAGTTTCATAATCATGAACATTGGATGTTATTAATAACAAGGTTATGTCATTGTGTGAATGATGTAATGGACACACCCAATTAAGCGTAGCATAAGATCTCGTCATTAAGTTATTTGCTATAAGCTTTCGATACATAGTTACCTAGTCCTTATGACCATGAGATCATGTAAATCACTTATACCGGAAAGGTACTTTGATTACACCAAACACCACTGCGTAAATGGGTGGCTATAAAGGTGGGATTAAGTATCCTGAAATTATGAGTTGAGTAATATGGTTCAACTGTGGGTTTTGTCCATCCCGATGACGGATAGATATACTCTGGGCCCTCTCGGTGGAATGTCGTCTAATGTCTTGCAAGCATATGAATGAGTTCATAAGAGACAACATACCACGGTACGAGTAAAGAGTACTAATGAGGAGACGAGGTTGAACAAGGTATAGAGTGATACCGAAGATCAAACCTCGGACACGTAAAATCTCGCGAGACACAGGGAATTGGTAATGTATGTGAATGGTTCATTCGATCACTAAAGTCATCGTTGAATATGTGGGAGCCATTATGGTTCTCCGTATCCCGCTATTGGTTATTGGTCGGAGTGAGTACTCAACCATGTCCACATAGTTCTCGAACCGTAGGGTGACACACTTAAAGTTGGATGTTGAAATGGTAGTACTTGAATTATGGAATGGAGTTCGAATATTTGTTCGGAGTCCCGGATGAGATCCCGGACATCACGAGGAGTTTCGGAATGGTCCGGAGAATAAGATTCATATATAGGATGTCATTTTATGTGAAATAAAATGTCGCGGAAGGTTCTATGGAAGGTTCTAGAAGGTTCTAGAAAAGTCCGGAAGAAACCACCAAGGAAGGTGGAGTCCACAAGGGACTCCACCTCCATGGCCGGCCAGCCCTAGTGGGGGTGGAGTCCCAAGTGGACTCCACCATAGGGGGCCGGCCACCCCCCACATGGGAGGTGGGAATCCCACCTTTGGGTGGGAGTCCTAGTTGGGCTAGGTTTCCCCCCTCCTATGGAAGGTTTTGGTTTCGGGTCTTATTCGAAGACTTGGACACCAACACTTGGGATCCACCTATATAATGAGGGGCCAAGGGAGGGGGCCGGCCACCCCTAAGACCATAGCTTGGCCGCCCCCCTTGAGTGGCCGGCCACCCCCTCCCAAACCCTAGCTTTGCTCCTCCACTTCATATTGCCCGCGTAGCTTAGCGAAGCTCCGCCGGACTTCTACACCGCCACCGACACCACGCCGTCGTGCTGTCGGATTCAAGAGGAGCTACTACTTCCGCTGCCCGCTGGAACGGGGAGGTGGACGTCGTCTTCATCAACAACCGAACGTGTGACCGAGTACGGAGGTGCTGCCCGTTCGTGGCGCCGGAACCGATCGTGATCAAGATCTTCTACGCGCTTTTGCAAGCGGCAAGTGATCGTCTACCGCAGCAACAAGAGCCTCATCTTGTAGGCTTTGGAATCTCTTCAAGGGTGAGACTCGATACCCCCTCGTTGCTACCGTCTTCTAGATTGCATCTTGGCTTGGATTGCGTGTTCGCCGTAGGAAAATTTTTGTTTTCTATGCAACGTTATCCTACATCCAGAAGTTCTACCACGGTTACAGAATGATGTGATCCAATGTCTTGTCAGTTTCGAGTTGGTGTTCCCGCCATCCTTCTTCAATATTATGACGCACCTCCTGGTTCACCTAGTCGATGAGATTTCCATTCTCGGTCCTGTATTTCTACACAATATGTTCCCCTTCGAGAGGTTCATGGGAATATTAAAGAAATATGTTCGTAACCGTGCTAGGCCAGAAGGAAGCATCGCCAAGGGCTATGGAAATGAGGAGGTAATTGAGTTTTGTGTTGACTTTGTTCCTGACCTTAAGCCGATTGGTCTTCCTCAATCGCGGCACGAGGGGAGACTAAGTGGAAAAGGCACGATCGGAAGGAAATCAACGATATGTATGGACGGCCATTCTCTGACTGAAGCACACCACACAGTTCTGACCAATTCCAGCTTGGTGGCTCCGTACTTTGAGAAACACAAGAATATTTTACGCTCGGACAACCCTGAGAAGCCTGAATCCTGGATTAGGAAGGCCCACATGGAGACTTTCGGCAGTTGGTTGAGAAAACATTTAATGAGTGACGATCATGTTGTAGATCAGCTGTACATGTTGGCCAAGACACCATCTTCGACTATAACGACTTTCCAAGGGTACGAGATAAATGGGAATACATTTTACACGATCGCCCAAGATAAAAAGAGCACCAACCAAAACAGTGGTGTCCGTTTTGATGCAGCAACGGAGAATGGGCAAAAGGTCACATATTATGGTTACATGGAGGAGATATGGGAACTTGACTATGGACCCTCCTTTAGGGTCCCTTTGTTCCGGTGCAAATGGTTCAAGCTAACAGGAGGTGGGGTAAAGGTGGACCAGCAATACGGAATGACAATGGTGGATTTCAACAATCTTGGTTACCTTGACGAACCATTCGTCCTAGCGAAAGATGTCGCTCAGGTTTTCTACGTGAAGGACATGAGTAGCAAACCGAGAAAACGGAAAGATAAGAAAACGATCAGTACATCATGCGATGATCCAAAGCGCCACATTGTTCTTTCAGGGAAAAGAAACATCGTGGGAGTGGAGGACAAGACAGACATGTCAGAAGATTATAATATGTTTGCTGAAATTCCGCCCTTCAAAGTGAACACCGACCCAAGCATTAAGTTAAATGATGAGGATGCTCCATGGATACGGCACAATCGTAAGCAAGCAGGGACACAAGGGAAGAAATGATGTGTAATAATTTATTGTACCAAACTTTGTTGAATGAATCATGTGAATTATATTACCCGTGATGTGTTTGGTGTCCATTTTCGAATGATTCAATTGACTCGAGATAGCACTGATGATACATGAAATTTGGAGTGATTCAGTCATACTCCTGCATACAGGAAATTTGGAGTGACTAAGTCATACTCCTGCATACATGAAATTTGGAGTGACTAAGTCATACTCCTGCATACAGGAAATTTGGAGTGACTAAGTCATACTCCGCATACATGAAATTTGGAGTGATTTAGTCATACTCCTGCCTAGGCGTATAATATGCATACTCGTAGTCTTCATAGCCGCCGCCGTTGTGCTTGGTAGTCGTCGCCTTCTAAGTTGCGGCGTCATCGTCGTGCTGCCGTCGGCTGTCGTCGGGCGGCGCTCGTGGCTCGAATCGAGGGTAGCGCAGCGGGGATATCGCCGGCCGTGATGTAGTCCATGACGCTCTGCGAGTCCGGCCGTACCACCATAGCCGACGGCCGGCCTCGTGGAAGTTTCCGGGAGGCGGACCGTCCTCCTCATACAGCGAGCGCCCTCTCACGCCGATTGATGAAGAAGGCGTCCCAAGTATGCTGGTTATCGGGATGCCGGCGGGGATTCATCCGCTGCTCCGGCGTGAGGTCGAGGTAGTAGTGGTTCGTGATGGCCGCCGGCGCGCGGTACTCGAGGGACGGGAGGGACCGGCACGCCGCCGGCGCTTAGGCTCCAGCCGGCAGGGACGCGGTAGCCCTGAGGGCAAGGGTAGTTCGAGGCGCAAAGCTCCTCCACCTGCTGGTAGGTTAGAGTGGGTGCGGTGGAAGCCATGAGTGATGAGAGATTGTAGAGATGTGATAATGCTGGCCAAGCCGGGCTACCTATATGTAGTGACAAATGGCGGGAAAAATGGGAGCGGGAAGACAGGAGGCGGGAAGAAAGTGGCGGGAAGAAATTGGCGGGAAAAAATTGGCGGGAAGAAAGAGGCCGGAAGAAATTGGCGGGAAACAATTGGCGGGAAGAAAGAGGCGGGAAGACAGGGAAGAAATGGCGGGAAGACGAGGAGGGAAGAGAAATTCGGCGGAAAGAGGCGGGAAGAGGGGGCCAACGAACTTTTGAATTGAATTAGTTTTATTTTTATGAATTTTTGATAATTTGTATTTTTAAAATTTTGAATTGAATTAGTTTTATTTTTCTGAATTTTTTGATATATTATTTGTATTTTTAAGATTTTGAATTGAATTAGTTTTATTTTTATGAATTTTTTGATATATTATATGTATTTTAAACATTTCGAATTGAATTAGTTTTATTTTTCTTAATTTTTTGATATATTATTTGTATTTTTAACATATTGAAATGAATTAGTTTTATTTTTCTGATTTTTTTGATATATAATTTGTATTTAAACATTTTGAATTGAATTAGTTTTATTTTTCTTAATTTTTTGATATATTATTTGTATTTTTAACATATTGAAATGAATTAGTTTTATTTTTCTGATTTTTTTGATATATAATTTGTATTTTTAATATTTTGAATTGAATTAGTTTTATTTTTCTGAATTTTTTGATATATTATTTGTATTTTATGATTTTGAAAAAGAAAAGTAATTTGAAAAAAGACCTTTAGTCGCGGTTGGCCTCGCGAACCGCGACTAAAGGTCTCTGCGCGCGGGAACGGAAAAAACCCGCCGAAATACCCTTTAGTCGCGGCCAACCGCGACTAAAGGGTACCCTTTAGTCGCGGGTCGCCTCCCCAACCGCGACTAAAGGGGGGGGGGCTATAAATACTGGCGCTGAACGGCCGCGTCGAACAGTTCGCCATTCTCGTCTTCATCGCGCGCCTGAGGAGATCGTCGCCACGCCGCCCGGAGGATCGTCGCACGCCGCCGTACACACGCCGCCGGAGCGCGCCACGCCGCCGTTCGTCTCCGCGCCGCCCTTCTCCGCCCTGCGCCCTCCTCCTTCTCCGCCCTGCGACGTCGTCCCTAGCCGGCCTCGATCTCCGCGTGGTGCCGCTTGGCCGGGGCCGCCGCCGGCCGCCGCACGTAGTGTGGCGCTCGCGCGCGCGCTCCTCGCCTTACTGCCTCGAGCGCTCTGGTCGGCCGCGCGCTCTGCCCTGCGCGCGCGCGCCCTGCTGCCCGACCCGTTCTTCGCCGGCCATATGATGGCCGGGGCGGCGGCGGCGCCGCCAGCAGCGCGTGCGAGAGAGGATCGAGAGGCGCGCCTTGGATTCGACCGCGCCGCATACTGAGAGAGAAGGGAGAGGAAGAGATCGAGAGGGCCGACGCCGGATTTTTTTTTTCTTTTTTATGTTATGTTTGTTATTTTTAATTTTAACTATACTTAACAAAAAAAAACTTAAAATTTTGTAATTAACAATAACTTCATATATAAAAACTTAACAAAAAAACTTAAAATTTTGTAATTAACTATAACTTCATATATAAAAACTTAACAAAAACTTAAATTTTGTAATCGTTGGCCGCCGCCGAGCCAACGACGCCGCCGCCCGCCCGCCGGGCGCCCTCGACACGCGCCGTGGCCGCCGCCGCCGCCGCTGCCAGTGCGTCCGTCACGCGCCCGCCGATTCTTCGTCCCCGCTGCGCGCGCGCCGTTCATTCGTCGTTGTCGCCGTGGTGTCGCGCCGTCTGCCGCTAACGCCGTCAACGCCGTCAACGCTACCTCTATTCATAAAAATGTAACGCCGCCGTACCGTCGCCAACTTAAAAAGAACTAAAATTTTGACTTAATAAAAATGAACTAAAATTTTGACTTAATAAAAATTGACTTAATAAAAAATGAACTAAAATTTTGACTTAATAAAAAATGAACTAAAATTGTAACGCCGCCGTACCGTCGCCAACGCCGTCAACGCGCCAACGCTACCTCTATTCATAAAAATGTAACGCCGTCAACGCTACCGCCTCTATTCAACGCGCCAACGCCAACGCCGTCAACGCGCCACCGCCACCGCGAGGGTTATGTGTCCTCGTCACCGCCACCGCCCTTTCGCCACCGCCCTTTCGCCACCGCCACCGGTCTCTCGGTCACGCGGTCACTGCGTCCCCCCTCTCACCTCCCGCTCGTCGTCCTCTCTGTTTATATGTAGAAGATATGTGATAATGCATATACACAATTAATTTGTTTTGACTACATGTTTTCAGGACTGACATATGGCGGACGATAGAGCTGACCCGATTCTGGACAACTATGATCCGGACCTTGAAGAACATATGTTCGGCATCATAAAAGGCGATATTCTATATGTGCCGACCGGACAAGAAGAAGATGATATCTCTTCTTATCTGAACCTTGAGGGTGAAGATGAAGGGCGCCGTCAGCAAGATGATGCCGAAGAAACGTCGATAAACGACGATCTTCAATTGGAAGTAGCAACCACCTCCGGCGCCGAGGTATATATACATATTGAGCCTCTGGTGATACAAACTAACTGATTTGAATAAATGTGTGTGTACTAACGCGCGCGACTCTCTTTCTTATTTTAGCCCTCGGCCGGATCGTCGAAAAAATCGAGTACGTCGTCGAAGCGTGGCGCAACCAAGACGATGAAACCAAACGAAACATGCACCATCGAGGTTGTCGATGAAGAAACCGGCAGGCCGCTGGAGCCCAGCAAGAACGCCACCAAGTTTATCAGCCAATGCGGAGCCGTTGTTAGAGACAACGTCTCGATCACCGTCCAGGAGTGGAATGAGCCAAAGAAGGCACGTCTTGGTTTCACTTTTGTCGATAAGAGAACAAAAAAAGATTGCTTCAACAAGCTTATGGAACATTTCGTTCTACCTCAGGAATACCGCAAATACGATGAGCAGGGTAACAAGATTCAGGAAAACAAGGAGAGGTGCAAGCAAGTCAAACAGTTCGCTCTTTCTAAGATGTCCAACGCATTCCGGAAATACAAGCAAAATCTAGCCCATGACTTTGTCAAGCAGGGCAAGACTCCGGATTTCAAAGGACAATATGAGAAACTGCAACATGATTGGCCAGAATTTGTGAAGCAAAAGAAATCGGAGCAGTTCCTTGAAATATCGAAAAAAATAAGGAGAATGCGGCCAAGAAGGAGTACAATCATATTATGGGGCCAGGAGGGTATCGCTTTTGGCAGCCTAAGTGGGAGAAGATGGAGAACGAGCTGAGGGCGCGAGGAATCCGTCCAGGTACGGAGGGATGGGACCCAAGGGCCAAAAGCTGGTGGTACGGGCATGGGGGATCGCTGAACCCGGAGACAGGGGAGTGTGTTTATCAGGGCAAAATAATTAAACCCACCCAAAAGCTTATTGAGGCAATGAGGGATGCTCAAGAGGGGAGGATCAAGTTCAACAGAGAGAACGACGCCCTGACAAAAGCCCTCGGGAATCCTGAACACGGAGGACGTGTACGAGGCATGGGGCCCATTCCGTGGAAAGTAGGGTTCCCCCAGAACGATGACCCGTACGGTTACAGAAGCCGTAAGAGAAAGATGGATCGGGATGCAGATGTTGTGGCGAAGTTGGTAACGGAAATGGATGTGATGAAGAAAACCGTGAGTGTACTAGTAGCCGAAAGAGATGCAGCTCGGGCGCAGCATGAAGATCATCCAATGGATCTCGGAAGCCAGCAGCGGAGAAGAAGCAGCGTGGCTTCCACGGAGGCCTCACCGGCTGGTGCACCGACGATCGAAATTACTGCACCGGAGCCTCTGGTGGTCGAAATTACTGCACCGGAGCCTCCTCGCTACCCCGTGGACGATATAAAGGAGATGAAAGCATGTCATCTGTATTATCCTATCGGGAACATGTCCATGAAGGTAGCCATCGGCAGTGCTTTACCACCTGGAGCACTCCACCACAACAACCCCATTCAAGATGGCTATGCTCATGTCACGGTGGAGTTGATAGTCCAAGGGTTTGAGGACCTGGACATTGACATTGCTACACCTGAAGGGGTGAAAAGACTTGGAGATGTCAAGCGCCAGTTCATTCTATGGCAGAAGAAATTTATCAAGTTTCCAGACGAGGCGCCAACAAGTCCACCCCCCTACGGTGGTGGTGGTGGCGGCGGTGGCGGTGGTGGTGGTGGTGCTTCACCTACACCTCCTTCACGTCAGCCGATGCCGCCCCCCAATTCACCTCCGGCGGGTAAGCAGCTGCCGCCCCCTAGTCCGCCCCGGGCGGCGGTGCGACGCCGCCCCAATCCACCTCCGGCGAAGAAGCAGAAGCAGCAGTCCTGGATTATTCACCCGGACCCTTACGTACCTAAGAAAACAAAGGTACCGGAGCCATCACTGAAGCCTCTCCCCACGAGGCCTTGGGAACGTAGTGCCGAGGAAGTCGACGCACACGCGGCTGCTGATTTAGAGAAATGGAAGGCGGCCTGCAAGAAGAAAAGAGAGCCCGAGCCCAAGCCAGTATTTTCTGATGAGCAAAAGAAGTGGGCTAAGTCATTTTTGAACGCACCGTCCCAAGCCGCGAAGAATCTGCCTGACGACTATGCACGTGAACTAAAGAATCAGGCACGCATATTCAAGGAGAAGAATGAGGAGGCCGATAAAGCGGAATTACAAAGTGCACAAAGCGGGAAACGAGTTGTTGCCCAGCTCGGGGAACAAAGTAAACAATCGATTGCCCCGCTTATAGTGACAGCCGCCGGTCCGGATGCCCCGAAATCATAGAAGGCTGCGGCGGAGGGATTGACTGTAACGAGTGCCGTAGAACAAGCGGCCAACTTAGGTATTACTCTTCGTGAACTGTTAGGCCTTGATGAGGCGCCAGTGAAGGAGGTAGTACTTACATATGTGAAGAATGAGCCTCTCGTCGAGCCTGCGCAGGAAGAGGATCTACCTCCACAAATGAAAGGTCTGCTGAACTGGTACAAGGGTTACATAAAACATAAAAACGCCAAAGATTATATTTATGCGGAAGTTGGATATGAGCATCACTTCAAACAATACTGTGTACAAATTCATCTGAGTGAATTGTTCCAGCTTTTCAATCTGCGCGAGCTCGACAAATCTATCATCAGTTGCTACGTTCTGTAAGTGATTTATTTCTACCCCATCTCGTTCATATTGCCTGCACTATATATATATATATGTCCTAACTATATTGTTGTGTCCGCTATTATACATGCAGATTGAAGATTAAGGAATGCAGAGTAAGGAGCATCCATGATGTTGGGTTCATTGACCCACACATCGTTAATGGATATACGTTAAAGCATCACCCCGCCGACGTGGAGAAAGACTGTGGCGGTTTCTTGATAAGCGGGAACTCAAAAGTGATATTCTATTTCCTTACCATTTTGGGTGAGTGTTTATGTCTTGAGCACATTCTCTTTTGTTTACTCCATGCATGGTATGTGGCCGGCTAATCGATGAGTTATGCATGACGTACTGTGCATGTATCGTGTCCGCAGGTTCCACTGGATTCTGCTAGTAATTAAAGTTGACAAATCAGAATGTATCGTCCACGACTCTCTGGATATGGATAAGGCGGAGTGGGCCGACATGAGACAAATGATTCAAAAGTAATTGTTTTCATTCATTTGCGCTCTATATCGATCGGCCTATTTCGTTCATTTCCTAATTAAGCTTCAAGTAATTAACTAATAACTCTCTTGTTCATTTAATTTTCTTTGCCTCGTAGGGTTTGGAGACGGTTCGCAGATACAAAGGTCGGTGAATTCAAGAAAGAGCTAAATTTCATGCGGTCAAAGGCTAAGAATGGTAGCGATATGCAGCCTCCGGAACCAATCAGTGTGGATACTATGTTCTGTGAGATGATCCGAGATACACCTCGAGCGCGTTCCGAGTGATCTCAATGCTCAGAGGAATCACCTCCGGTCGATGCTTAGTCCAGAAGCTCGCTTCCGACCACTTCAAGAGGAACTAGCTGGATGGTTCAGGAGGGAAGTCCTCCATCCTAAAGGAGAACACCATTGCGACGACGTAGAACTATACATGCATTAAATTATGTATGGAAACTTGTTCAAACTTGTATATGGTCATCCGATGATATTGAATATATATTGTATATTCCTCTTGAATTCTTTTTGGTTCTAATTTCAAATTTGTTTGAAATTGTACATTCATATGCATGTATATATGTAGTACCGTAGAATATGTGAAACTCCTTCAAAATTACAATAAAGCACAAAAGAAATAAAACAATATACAAATTAAACAGAAAATATGTTTAGGGGGGGGGGGGGGGCAGGTTTAGGGGGGCCGAAAACCCTAAACCTGCGGCGGCCTTTATTCGCGGTTGGCCACAATAACCGCGAAAAAAGGTCCACCCCCCGGACGGCCACCAGGCCCCCACGTGGACGGGCCTTTAGTCGCGGTTCGTAAGGAACCGCGACTAAAGGGGGGCTTTTAGTCGCGCTACTTTGGTCGCGGTTGCGCAACCGCGACTAATGGCAGTTGCGAACCGCGACCAAAGGCCCTTTTTCCACCAGTGGAAGGAGTATCTCGGAAGTATAAGTAAAAAGAGTGGCGCCACAAGGGATGTGTCCTTGATGGATTGTTCTCATCTTCTCCGGTGTCATCTTTGGTCATATGTTTTAATGGGGTTTTCATTAAGATTTGGCCATCAATATGTCGAGTCAAGGGCTTGCGATTGTTGCAGCTTGGGAGGGTTGGTTGATCTCTCTAGGGGATCGGGTTGCATGCTTTAAGTTTAGTCTGCATCTTGGTTTGTTGTTACGGTTTTCATCCGACTTTTTCATTAATTAACTACACAATTATCTTATATTAATTAATAGATTGGGGGCGAAGCTTTTGTCCGTTCTAAAAATGAATATAACGTGTTGCGTTAACACAGGTTAGCGGACAAATGTACGCCATGGACAGGTAGAAAAGAGGCCATCTTTGATGACGTGTTTGATGGACGGTGAGTTGGAAGGAGCAGCCGGCACATGCATGGGCGCACCGGCCGGCGGCCGGCCAGGTCCGGTACGGTGCGTGAGACAAGTGACGAGAGGGATCAGATGTTTAGCCGATGCATGCTGGCCGAGCTGGAAGGGTATGCGGTTTTTCCGGGGTGCGTGACGAGGGCCCGAGTGGGGCTGCTGGCCGGCATGGGCCCAGCCAACGCAGAAAAGTGGAGCTTCTTTTGTCTAGTCGGCCCACTTGACCCGGCCACGACCCCAAGACAAATTGCATGGCCTGATCCCGTCGTTTATATAACTAGCTAAACCAAACGCCAGTGTCCACTAAAACGAGCTAAAGCGCCAATGGTGCTCTCTGAGTGCATCAACGTTGTGAAATAGATCAATGGCGGCCCCTCTGGAGGGCAAAAGTGCATGATCATCAAGGAAATTCCGATTAAGGTCAATTACCCTCTGGCGACATTTAGCCAAGAACAGTGAGAAGGAAAGGGGAAATGTAGCATGTAGTCTGGTGTAGTCGCGGTGTCTTTAGATGTGGGCATACCACATACATGCGTGGTTTTCAATTCTACCTAGTGATTTTAACATCCCTGTAAATATTTTAAGTTTTGTGTTAGTAAAGTCGTGGCATTCCGCTATAAAAAGAAACTAAAACGACTCGTTAAAGAAAAGCTACAATTTGAAGATGGGTGCAATGCATCTACAGCCATTCAAGATGCAATCTAGTGCTCAAACTCAGAAACTACTTCACTTCAGTCCTCAAACTTGCCAAAGGGGTCCATGTACATAGTACATTCCTTCGTAGGTTTTATCACAATAATTTTTGTACTATTTGGCGTGTCCCATTCACCTTATACAATCATACCAACCACACCACCCCATCTGCCCTTTGGTGCACTGCAAGGACAATGAAGTCATGACTACGATCCTAGGAACATATTTACAATTGTCGCGCCATCCATGCAGAGGATGAGCAGAAGCAAGGAAAACATGCGACGACAACAGACGAGAGCGCATGCGGTGACAACGAAGAGGACAAGTTGTGGCAATAACAATTTTTAGGGTTATGGGACTAGTATTATGTTAGGGTTGTGATTTTTACGCGCTCAATGCATATAGGGTAGCGAAACAAACACATGAAAGAGATGTGGAAGACGCAGGACAATGTCCATCCAGATACACAATGGTATACTGAAATTGTACGCTTGCGTTGAAACCCTTATGAAAAAAACCATAGCTTGATAAACGTACAAAGGGACGTATGTGCAACTCTGTAGCAAGTTTGAGGAATAAAGCGAAGCAATTTCTGAGCTTGAGCTCTCGACTGCAACTTCTCAACAGGTCAATGACTCTTTCACTCATCTCCATTTCTGCTCTATTACTGAACTTATCACCCGTGCTCCTTTCAGGCTTTTGATCTCGTAGAATTTTATTACTCCCTCCACTTGAAATTAAAAAATATTCTAAATATTGATGTATCTACATGCTAAAAGCATGTTTAGATACAACCAACTTAAGTCACTTATTTATAGTACTTTAGTAAAAGTTTTACTGGTGACTCCTCTTGGAATTCTTGCATCCCAACACAAGCGAGAAACGATAGATCGAGAACGGCGTGGATCACGCTCGGCATGTAGCGGATAGAGGAACCCACGGCCGCGGGCTGAGCAGTCACCACGAGCACGGACCCCACCCGTCGGGCCTGATCGAGCGATCAGTGTGTCTTTCGGTTTGGCGCAACGCGCGCGCGCTCGATCGCCGTCGCGGACGGTGACGAAAACGGCCGGCCGGGCCGGCGTTCCAGGCGACGGTCGGGTCTGAGACACAGTGCATTGCTTCTGGACAGTGGATAGCAACCTCCCATCGGTCCATCCATCGACCAGCCGCTCATTAACTGTCGACGGGCGATGGATCGACACGCTCGCGCGCGCGGTTTACCTCGTGCCTAATCATGATAGAAGCAGCTAGCTAATCAGCATTAGGCTGCCCCGTTCTCTGCACCTGGCGCTGATTAATAATGGTGGACTCGCGGAGCTTGCCATGCTAGCTAGTGGACGCTGCGTCCTCGATAGCTAAGCTTCCCTTAATCGCGCGTCCTAATGCGACCGAGACACAAGGGGCCTCCCATGGCCCCCTCCGCTAAGCATCGGCCTCACATGAAAACACACAGAGTAGATGATGGATCAGGTCTCATCTTGTTCATCGTCGTCTAGCTAAATTAAACCACGCAAACCGGTTGCTGGATCGAAACAAATAATGTATGTACGTGCTTCAGATCATTAGTCTAGATATGTACTACCTGATTTTACAAAATTATAAACACAACAATGTTACTCATTCTTTTCCTCTACTAATTAGAAAATATGTTAGTCCTCAAAATAGTTTTGACCATCTATTTTACTTCAAATGTTCCCAACATAATGATGTCACTAGTGACAAACTCACTTATGTCTAGTAGAAGAAAGATCGTAGATGTCTAGTAGAAGAACCATCGTAGCGAATGCGTCTTGTATTGACACTATACGTGCACATAATTTTTGTTGCAAAAGGCACTGGGCGAGTCCAAATCAATGTTCTCTACTTATTTATAATAAAATTGTTTACTTGTTTATTACTAACAAATTAGTCATGGAATGTGCATTATTGTTCATTCTCTCTTATATTATGTTTTTTTCAATTTACTTGGCTGCATAATTAGATAAATGTGTTGATACTTACAAATATTTTCTGGGCACCGATTTTGTTAGTTTTATCTCGCACCTTTGATTGGATATAGGCACAACCTTTTATTCGACCAAATATCTTCATAAATTTCACTCAAATAATAAAATGAAAAATCATTCCATAACTAGTGTAGGTGCTTACATGTGTTCTCTTTTAAAATCTTCAAATATGATGGCATACGTATTATGTAATGTAAGACTAATAAAACTAGAGGTATAATAAATATCATGTTAAAGTTATCTAGAGTGTATGCATGTGTAGTTAACTTACCAATAGATAGAGAGTTCGAAGTGTACATTGTACGATGTACACGCAGTGGGTGTCCTGGTACACAAGTCATCCATCTTAAAAGGTGCGAAACTAGTGTCATTGAACACAATTGTGCAAAGAGACATAGTGACTGCCTATGAATAGATATGGACATGAGCATAGATGTGAACACATTGGACCATAGATTTTCTTTCACCAAAATTTTCCTTTGCTTTACGGCTAGCGTCAAATGATCCCACCGGGGGATAGATAGTCCACCTCCTCCACCGGCGGCGGGTGCGACTTTGGGGGCATTGTGAAATGGGCTAGGGTTCGGTGAGTGAAGTGGGAAACGGGGACACAGGAGCTATTTATAGAGGCGCTTAGTCGGGAAATCTCCCGCGCGGGCGGCATCCTGGCGGGAAACTTTCTCGCGCGACCGGCGTCGTGGCGGGAAACTTTCCCGCACGGCTGGCATCATGGCGGGTTAGGGTTAGGGTTAATGAATATCTTATTTAAAAAACGTTTAGAGAAAAGAAATAGAAAAAAACACTAGAAAAGAAACAGAAAAACACTAGAAAAAGCATTAAAAAGCAGTAGAAAAACCAAGAGAAATCACTAGAAAAGCCCCCATTGGCCTGGAGCCGTAGTCCACGGATCGAGCTCCACGCCGTTGGATTAAAATGGCCTGGAGCCGTTGGATCCCGGCGCGCCACGGATCATGTTGGAGATATGCTCAAGAGACAATATAAAATGGTTATTATAATATATCTTTGTGTTTATGATAATGTTTACATACCATGCTATAATTGTATTAACCGAAACATTGATACATGTGTGTTATGTGAACAACAAAGAGTCCCTAGTAAGCCTTTTGTATAACTAGCTTGTTGATTAATAGATGATCATGGTTTCGTGATCATGAACATTGGATGTTATTAATAAACAAGGTTATGTCATTATATGAATGATGTAATGGACACACCCAATTAAGCGTAGCATAAGATCACGTCATTAAGTTATTTGCTATAAGCTTTCGATACATAGTTACCTAGTCCTTATGACCATGAGATCATGTAAATCACTTATACCGGAAAGGTACTTTGATTACATCAAACGCCACTGCGTAAATGGGTGGTTATAAAGGTGGGATTAAGTATCCGGAAAGTATGAGTTGATGCATATGGATCAACTGTGGGATTTGTCCATCCCGATGACGAATAGATATACTCTGGGCCCTCTCGGTGGAATGTCGTCTAATGTCTTGCAAGCATATGAATAAGTTCATAAGAGACCACATACCACGGTATGAGTAAAGAATACTTGTCAGGAGACGAGGTTGAATAAGGTATAGAGTGATACCGATGATCAAACCTCGGACAAGTAAAATATCGTGTGACAAAGGGAATTGGTATCGTATGTGAATGGTTCATTCGATCACTAAAGTCATCGTTGAATATGTGGGAGCCATTATGGATCTCCAGATCCCGCTATTGGTTATTGGTCAGAGAGAGTACTCAACCATGTCCACATAGTTCACGAACCGTAGGGTGACACACTTAAGGTTTGATGTTGAAATGGTAGAACTTGAATATGGAATGGAGTTCGAAGTATTGTTCGAAGTCTCGGATGGGATCCCAGACATCACGAGGAGTTCCGGAATGGTCCGGAGAATAAGATTCATATATAGGAAGTCATATTCCAAGTTTGGAAATGATTCGGTGCATTTATGGAAGGTTCTAGAAGGTTCTAGAAAAGTCCGGAAGAAATCACTTTGGAAGGCGGAGTCCCAAAGGGACTCCACCACCCATGGCCGGCCAACCCTAGGGGTGGAGTCCCAAGTGGACTCCACCTAAGGTGGCCGGCCACCCCCTCCCAAGGGAAAGTGGGAATCCCACCTCTAGTGGGAGTCCTAGCTTGGGTAGGTTTCATGCCATATGGAAGGTTTTGGTTTGGGGTCTTATTCGAAGACTTGTAGACCAACTCTTGGGTGTTCCACCTATATAATGAGGGCCAAGGGGAGGGGCCGGCCACACCAAAGCCATTGTGGCCGCACCCCCTATAGTGGCCGGCCACCACCCCCTCTCCCAAACCCTAGCCGCCCCCTCTCCTCCACTTCTCCCGCATATGCTTAGCGAAGCTCTGCCCGAGATCTCCATCGCCACCGCCACCACACCGTTGTGCTGCCGGATTCAAGGAGGAGCTACTACTTCCGCTGCCCGCTGGAACAGGGAGAAGGACGTCGTCTTCATCAACACCGAACGTGTGACCAAGTACGGAGGTGCTGCCCGATTGTGGCACCGTGATCAAGATCTTGTACGCGCTTTTGCAAGCGGCAAGTGAACATCTACCGCAGCAACAAGAGCCTACTCTTGTAGGTTTTGGAAATCTTCAAGGGTGAGTCTTGATCATCCCCTCGTTGCTCCCGTCTTCTAGTTTGCATCTTGGCTTGGATTGCGTTCTCGCGGTAGGAATTTTTTTGTTTTCTATGCAACGTTATCCTACAGTGGTATCAGAGCCGTGTCTATGCATAGATGGTTGCACGAGTAGAACACAATGGTTTGTGGGCGTTGATGCTTATGTTGTCTTTAGTTTGAGTACTTTGCATCTTTGTGGCATAGTGGGATGAAGCGGCCCGGGCTAACTTTACATGACCGCGTTCATGAGACTTGCTCCACGCTCGACATGCAACTTGTATTGCATAAGTGGCTTCGCGGGTGTCTGTCTCTCCCACCATAGTGAAGATTCTATTTACTCTTTCTATTGACAACACTAGTATCACCGTTGTGGTTCATGTTCGTAGGTAGATTTGATCTTACTCAAAAACCCTAAACCACGTAAAATATGCAAACCAATTAGAGACGTCCAACTTGTTTTTGCAGGGTTTGGTGATGTGATATGGCCATGATGTGATGATGAATATGTATGAGATGATCATTATTGTATTGTGGCAACTAGCAGGAGCCTTATGGTTGTCTTTAAATTTCATGTTGAGTAGTATTTCAAAGTAGTTGTAATAGTTGCTACATGAGGTGAACAACCATGAAGACGGCGCCATGGACCTTGACGCTACGCCGACGATGATGGAGATCATGCCCGTTGATGATGGAGATCATGTCCGTGCTTTGGAGATGAAGATCGAAGGCGCAAAGAATAAAGGGCCATATCATATCACATATGAATTGCATGTGATGTTAATCCTTTATGCATCTTATTTTGCTTAGATCGCGACGGTAGCATTATAAGATGATCCCTCACATTAATATCAAGATAATAAAGTGTTCTCCCCTCGTATGCACCGTTGCCAAGGTTCGTCGTTTCGAAGCATCTCGTGATGATCGGATGTGATAGACTCAACGTTCATATACAACGGGTGTAAGCCATGTTGCACACGCGGAATACTTGGGTTTTCTTGACGAGCCTAGCATGTACAGACATGGCCTCGGGACAACGGAGACCGAAAGGTTGAACACGAGTCATATGGATGATATGATCAACATGTTGATGTTCACCATTGAAGCTACATCATCTCACGTGATGATCGGTTTTGGTGTAGTAGATGTGGATCATGTACCACTTAACAACTATGAGGGATGTTGTATTAAGTGGGAGTTCATTAGCAATTAGATTAAAACATGAACTAATTATCATGAACATAGTCTAAGTAGTATTTTGAATTAATTTTGTAGTATTGGCATCCGTTTTCTACCATGCGCTAGTCTTGTAATTGAGATAGAAATACTGTTAAAATCTGACAAGAAACTTTACAGATTGGTACCGTATTGTTAAAGAATCAAGAATTGATTAAGTCCTATTGCAAAATTTTAGTAAACCTCACATTGCTGATTCAAAGAAAAGTTATCTTGTCTCCGTGAAACTTGAAGTTCAAATCTGTTTGAAAAGTAAGGAGCTGAAAATTTAGTTTTCAGAAATAATCAAGGTATGAGATATATGTGATATCTAAGACCTTATTGCAAGATGATAGAATATAATTTGGTGAGACTACATAAACTCATAAGTTTTATGGGAATGTATGAAGGTTGAAGACGCCAGGCGTCCCAATCCTCCAACTATTGGGGTACTAACGATATTCGCATATCCATGAAGTGATAGTCCTTAGTATGCACTGTTGCTAAGACTCGTAGTTTCGTAGCATCACGTGATGATCGGGTGTTATAGATTCTACGTGTGCTTACAACGGGTGCAAGCCAGATTTGCACATGCGAATACTGAGGTTAAACTTTACGAGCCTAGCATGTACAGACATGGTCTCGAAAAGTCGTCATGATATGATGGATAAAATTATGAGTGAAATTGTTCATCATATTAAAAGGTTACTAATAGTGAAATCTGAAACACTTGTCATATGATGATCAACTTCAAAGTAAGAACCTCAAGGTTATTGGTATTTGACCAACAAACCTAGAAGTTAATGATGTTGAAGTGTTTTTCTGAATAATGAGGAAAGCTAAAAAGAGAAACTACAAAAGATATTTTGGCAAAAAGAAAGAAAAGACTAGAAAGTCTAGCTCAGGTGTATATAAATGATATACATGTTATGGATGTATTCCTCGTTTGGTCACACAATAAAATTCTTGGGTATTTGTACCATATTGGTTGGTATGAAGTGTCATACAAAACAACACAATACAAGAATACAATGGCCTAAGTGACTGACAAGGAATATGATAGGAATGCATGTCTGGAACAAAAATAAAGTGTTATTATGTTCATCGTTGGCATTCTATCTAGCCCTTAGAATTTATAATAAAGAACTTAATAATTGTTATTTTGTTCCGGTCAAATGAAAACAATGAGTTGTTCAAATTATGACATTACTCCATGTACGATGGATAAGTTATTATAAATCTTAATGGTGAAACACACACACATAATACTGACGCTAAAATGCCATAAGGCAAATGATTTGAATTCCACTTATTTGTGGAACCGCCATTTATGTCATATTGGAAAAGAACGCATGAAGAAACTCCATGCAAATGGATTATTGGAGTCATTTGATTTTTGAATCATTTGGCGTTGCAAATCTCTTCTAAAAGGAATGACTGAAATACCGTTCATAGGCCAATTTTTGAACGGGCAACTAACTTAGTGGAAACATACATGATGATGTATATGGTTCACAAGGCATAGTTGTGTGCGGGAGATTCTTCTACTTCATGAAAACTTCCAACAATGAATTGAATATATATGTGGATATATTCGATAAGGAAGAAGTTTGAAACATTTGAATGGATTCAAATAAATTTCAGCATGAAGTGGAAATCATCGTAATAGAAAAGTCAAATATCTATGATTGGATCATAGTGGAAATATTTGAATTACTAGTTTTAGCGAACATCTAAGAGAGTTATGAAATTGTTCTACAACTCACGTTTCTTGGAATATCATAGTGATGATGGAGTATCCAAGAGATGTATCCAAACTTTGTTGGATCAATGATGAGATAAAATATTTATGCCATTATATTTTTATGGATTATGCTTTAGAGACTATCGCTTTTTACACTAAATAGAGCATCATCATGATTCGTTGAAATGACACCATACGAGTTATGGTATGGGTATGAACCCTAATAGTCATTTCTTAAATTTTTGGTATGCATAGCATAAGTAAATAAGTTTACAACCAAGATCGGATGAATATCTTTGTTGGTTATCCCAGAGAATTGATTGGGAATTCTTCCCACTATGGAGACAAAGACAAAAGTATTTGTCAATGTTTCTTATTTCCAAGAAATTGTTTCTAGCGAAGTATTTGAGTGGAAGGACAATAGAACTTGATAAGGTTTATGAACCTGAGCATAATGATCAGAGTAGCGCAGCATCAGGAATTGGTTCCGGAAGCGGCCACAACAATCATAGCTCTCATGACTACAAAGTGTTTTAGCCATGGAGATCGAAGTACTTATTGAACCTTGTAGGTATGGTTTACTTTGAGATCAAATAAATGATTTGTGGACAAAGGATTGATTTTGAACAATGATAAACCAACTACAAACAAAGAAGTTATGATGGGCCCTGACTCCGTTAAAATGGCTATACGCCATGAAATCCAAGATAGATGAATACTTTTTTAAAAGTAAATGGATCTATAAAATTGATGGACTTGGATAACATATCCTTGAAGAAGCTTGACTTGTCAAAAAGTTGTTTATGACAAAGATCAAAGAGTTGACTACAATAAGATTAGATCTTCCGTAGCAATGCTTATAGTCTATGTGGATTATTCTAGTAATCACAACATATTTCTTTTATGAGATATGCTAGTAGGATGGCAAAATACATTACTTATCAGAAATGTGTATTAAAGGTGTATACAAGATACAACCAAAACTTTTGCTAGTCCGTGGAATACTAGATAGGTATACAAACTTCAATTGGATGAAGTAAGTATCACGGAGTTGGAATCTTCACCAGATGAAATAGTCAAAGAGTTTTTGATTTCATCAGAGACGATGAAGAGGCTTGCATTTGCAAGAAATTAAGTGGGAGCATTGAGACATATTTATAATACTTATGTAGATGACATATAGTTGGTTATAAATGATGTAATTATATACTTGATTAAAAGTTTTCATTGATAAATTAACTTCAATGAAAGGATATGGACTGAAAAAAAAATTGTGTCAAGATCTATGAAGATAGATTGAAACACATAATATGTTTAAGTCAAAGTACATAGAATGGATATTGAAATAGTTCAATATAGAAATATTAATAAAATGTTCTTGTCATGTGAAGTTTTAACAAGACTTAAGTGTATCTGGCACTCGATGAGTAAAAACACATGAGTGATTTTAGATCACGAAGAATATGTACAAAATCAGATGTCCTGTGCTCTAAAAGAGTTAGGAGCATATACCAGAATGATTCATATGATGATCATTGAAAAACAGTAAAGAATATTCTTGAGTATTTAAGAAGAACCAAGGATATATATAGTTTTGTATGGAGAAATGACAAACAAATCACTGTAAGGTGTTGCACCGATATATGTTTTGTCACATATGAAAATAAAATTTCAATCTCTAATTAGACTAAGTGTTGTTTAAAAGGTAGCACAATGAGATAGAAGTTGTCTATGTTAGATTTAGATGAGTTCTAAATGTTGTGACGGATTCTACAAACGAAGGCAGATTATGTCATTGTTTTGACAATGACTGAGGATGTTAAAGTCAAGAAGTTCTTTGAGAACTTGGTGTAGTTCCGATAGTGTCAGAACTTTGAAGCTATATTGTGTGTGACAATATTAGTGACTTATTTCAGACCAAGGAATTAAGGGTCCACCAGAAGACCAAACATATTTAAATGCCGACTCATTTGGAAAATGAGTGATGCGTTGAGACGCAAATGAATTACAAAATACATACGTTTCTGAGCGTGTCAGATCCGTTGACTAAAACCTCTTCCATGAGCAATAAATGATAAAGCACCGGAAAGCCAAGGTGTTATATCTTTACAAAAGTAAACTAGATTATTGACTCTAGTGCAAGTGGGAGACTGTTGGAGATATGCCCAAGAGGCAATAATAAAATGGTTATTATAATATATCTTTGTGTTTATGATAATGTTTACATACCATGCTATAATTGTATTAACCGAAACATTGATACATGTGTGTTATGTGAACAACAAAGAGTCCCTAGTAAGCCTCTTGTATAACTAGCTTGTTGATTAATAGATGATCATGGTTTCGTGATCATGAACATTGGATGTTATTAATAAACAAGGTTATGTCATTATATGAATGATGTAATGGACACACCCAATTAAGCATAGCATAAGATCACGTCATTAAGTTATTTGCTATAAGCTTTCGATACATAGTTACCTAGTCCTTATGACCATGAGATCATGTAAATCACTTATACCGGAAAGGTACTTTGATTACATCAAACACCACTGCGTAAATGGGTGGTTATAAAGGTGGGATTAAGTATACGGAAAGTATGAGTTGAGGCATATGGATCAACAGTGGGATTTGTCCATCCCGATCACTACAAGAAAAGTTGCCATGGCCGATGAAGTTGAAGTCGCGCCGTGGTTGCTGGTGTACCATGGCCGACGATTTTGGGTCCCTCCGTGGTGCATGTCAAAACTTTTTTTCTCGTTTTTGAGGCCACCTAGCCCGATGAAAGTGGCCAAAACGTCGCGTATGGTGGCCCGGGACGTGGTGCATCTCGAAATCTCGGGTTCGCCGGCCGAGTCAACGCAAATCCGCACCGCCGAGGGATGTAGGGCCCAGATGGCAGCCTCTCTGGCATTGTTTTTTTTCTCGATCGCGCCATCTCGTTCAACGTTCTCCGATCAAGCCGTTTACGATGCAGGATCATGGGTCCCGCATGTCATCCTCTATGAACCAAAATTCTTTCTATTCTTGGATTTTTTTGACCCCCGATTTACGGCTACTTCCTTTTTCTTTTGATCCCTTGCCGCCTTGGAAACGTTGAGACCGCTGCTAAATGGGACCCGCATGTCATCCTCTATGTGCAATCAACTTTCTTTTCTTGGAGTTTTTTTGGCACCTCATATTTGGTCACTTGCCTTTTTTTCGATCCCCGCCGCCTCTCAAACGGTGATACCGCCGTCGCTAAATGGGACCCGCATGTCATCCTCTATGTACTATAAAACTTTCTTTTCTTGGATTTTTTGGCACCTCATATTTGGTGACTTGCCTTTTTTTTCGATCCCCTGCCGCCTCTCAAACGGTGATACCGCTGCTGCTAAATGGGACCCGCATGTCATCCTCTATGTACTATAAAACTTTCTTTTCTTGGATTTTTTGGCACCTCATATTTGGTGACTTGCCTTTTTCTTTCGATCCCCTGCCGCCTCTCAAACGGTGATACCGCTGCTGCTAAATGGGACCCGCATGTCATCCTCTATGTACTATAAAACTTTCTTTTCTTGGATTATTTTTGGCACCTCATATTCGTTCACTTGCCTTTTTCTTTCGATCCCCTGCCGCCTCTCAAACAGTGAGACCGCTGCAGCTAAATGGGACCCGCATGTCATCCTCTATGAGCAATCAACTTTCTTTTCTTGGAGTTTTTTTTGGCACCTCATATTTGGGCACTTGCCTTTTTCTTTCGATCTCATGCCACGTTTGAAACGTTGAGGAACCTGCAGGCTCATGGGACCCGCATGTCATCCTCTATGTGCTATAAAAGTTCATTTTCTTGGTTTTTTTCACCCTCTGATTTTTGGCAATTTCTTTTTTCTTTTGAACCCCTGCCGCCTCTCAAACGGTGATACCGCTGCTGCTAAATGGGACCCGCATGTCATCCTCTATGTACTATAAAACTTTCTTTTCTTGAATTATTTTTGGCTCATCATATTTGGTCACTTGCCTTTTTCTTTCGATCTCATGCCACGTTTGAAACGTTGAGGAACCTGCTGGCTCATGGGACCCGCATGTCATCCTCTATGTGCTATAAAAGTTTCTTTTCTTGAATTATTTTTGGCTCCTCATATTTTTTCACTTGCCTTTTTCTTTCGATCTCATGCCACGTTTGAAACGTTGAGGAACCTCTTTGGCTCATGGGACCCGCATGTCATCCTCTATGTGCTATAAAAGTTTCCTTTGTTGGATTTTTTTTCACCCTCTGATTTTTGGCTTGCCTTTTTATTTTGATCACCTGCCCCCTTTGAAACGTTGAGTAAGCTGTTGGCTCAAGGGACCCGCATGTCATCCTCTATGTCCATCAACTTTCTTTTCTTGGAATTTTTTCACCCCCTAATTACTAGCTACTTTCTTTTTCTTTTGATCTCAAGCCGCATTACAAACATTGAGACCGCTGCTGCAAAATGGGAACCAGATGTCATCCTCTATGTACAATAAATCTTGGATTATTTTTGGCTCCTGATATTTGGTCACTTGCCTTTTTCTTTCGATCTCATGCCACCTTTGAAACGTTGAGTAAGCTGCTGGCTCATGGGTCCCGCATGTCATCCTCTAAGAACAATAAAAGTTTACTTTATTGGTGTTATTTTTGACACCTAATTTATGGATATTTTGCTTTTTCTTTTGATCCCCGCCCCTTTGAAACGATGAGGACGTTTGTTGGCAGGTCGGTCCCACATGTCATCCTCTATGAACAATAAAAGTTTCCTTTGGTGGATTTATTTTTGACCCCTAATAAATTTCTGGCTATTTCCTTCTTTTCTTTTGATCCCCTGCCGCCTTGGAATTGTTGAGAATGCTGCTGCCTCATTTTTCTTTTGGTCCTGTTCCGCCTTGGAAACGTTGAGACCGCTGCTACAAAATGGGACCCGCATGTCATCCTCTATGTACAATAAAGTTTCTTTTCTTGGATTTTTGGCTCCTGATATTATGTCACTTGGCTTTTTCTTTTGATCTCATGCCGACTTTGAAACGTTGAGGATGCTGCTGCCTCATGGGTCCCGCATGTCATCCTCTCAGAACGATAAATGTTTTCTTTTCTTGTATTTTTTTACCAACTGATTTTTGGCTTTTTTTATTTTCGGTCCCCTGCCGCCTTTGAAACGTTGACGACGCTGCTGGCTCATGGGTCCCCGATGTCAGCCTCCCCGTACAAGAAACATGTGATATTTTATTTTGCAGACAATAAACGTTGTATTTCGCTCTGAGCTATTGCAAACAGATAAATTAAATCTTTATATCTACATAAACAAACTTATATGTTGAATCTCCTTGTTTTTTGTTTTTGCGAAGCATAGGACTTTCCTGTTTTTTTTTGAGAAAAATCCGACCTTTCCTGTTTTGGAGTGGGCTGAAATTGTACGAGTCAAAAGGCCCAGCAGGATAGTTCGAAGGCCCAGATGTCGAGATACAGCCCAATTGAAATCTTTCTTTTCTTGGATTTTTTTCACACCCTGATTTCTGGCTACTTCATTTTTCTTGCGGTCCTGTGCCGCCTTGGAAGCGTTGAGACCGCTGCTACAAAATGGGACCCGCATGTCATCCTCTATGTACAATAAAGTTTCTTTTCTTGGATTATTTTTGGCTCCTGATATTATGTCACTTGCCTTTTTCTTTCAATCTCATGCCGACTTTGAAACATTGAGGAAGCTGCTGGCTCATGGGTCCCGCATGTCATCCTCTATGAACAATAAAAGTTTCCTTTGTTGGATTTATTTTTTCCCCTAATTTCTGGCTATTTGCCTTTTTCTTTTGATCCCCTGCCCCCTTTGAAACGATGACGACGCAGCTGGCAAGTCGGTCCCACATGTCATCCTCTATGAACAATAAAAGTTTCCTTTGATGGATTTATTTTTGACCCTAATTAATTTCTGGCTATTTCCTTTTTTCTTTTGATCCCCTGCCGCCTTGAAATAGTTGAGGATGCTGCTGCCTCATGGGTCCCGCATGTCATCCTCTCAGAAAGGTAAATGTTTCTTTTCTTGAATTTGTTTACCAACTGATTTTTGGCTTATTTTTTCTTTCGATCTCCTGCCACCTTTAAAACGTTGACGACGCTGCTGGCTCATGGGTCCCCAATGTCAGCCTCCCCATACTGCAAATCCTCTTTCTGCAAAGGTTGTATTTCTAGATAGATAAGGTGGATTCGAATCTGCCATGGTTCAGGCAGCTCAGGTAAGCCTTCTTGCACTGATTAATGGAAGTAGTGTATAGCAAGGTCAAGACATGTGGCTCGGTGTAATGAATCTATTTGAATCATGTTGTGGGTTCAATCTGATAGTTCTCTAACAGGTCAGCCAAAATAGAAATTAAGTTTTTTTTCTAAAACGGAAATGCAAATTAAGATGAACACAAACATTAGTTATCATAATAGCTGATCATACATACATACTTGCTAAGAGCAAAAGCTTGCCAGAGTTTTACCACCCATACAATTAATTAGCAGTTCAGATAAGATAACCTTATATAAGTATAACTACAAATGCATTTGCTAAGGGCTCATGGGGCAACAGAACTAGACAACCGCGAACTTTATGACCAGCATGTCACAGTGGCATCGAAAGATCTTGACCTTCAACTTTGATCCAATGCGAAGTTTGGCACCGTCAATGAACTTTTTCCACCTGGAAGTAACAGCCAAGCGGCCATCTGTGGGACTGACGGAGTACCGTCCCTCCACGGTGAGACCTTCACTCTCCATGATGAGGGATATCTTGCCCCTTCGGCCAGCATTGAGATCCTTGGAGATACTTTTAGGCAATTTCTGATTCAAAGCAAGAGATACCACCAAAAATTAGTCAATGGCACCAATGCACTGAACCATGTGAGACTTTGAGCAGAGAAGACATCAAGATAAGAGCAGTTATGCTGTCATATACTCACGAACATAGCCTTCAGATGCGTCCTGGTCACCACACGGGTGGCCACAGAAGTGTGCTGAGAGCTCGGTGATCTGGCTGGGGCAGTGCAGGAGCACTGGCTGGTACACGAGCTGGTGCTGATGCAGAGAGCTGGGCGGGTGCAATAAACGGTGCCTCTAGAGGAACCGGTCTTGATGCGAGAGACTGTTGGGCAGGTGCGATAACGGTGCAGCTAGAGGAACCAGTGCTGATGCAGAGCCTTTGGGCAGGTGTAGTATATGGGGCCTCTACGGGAACCAATGCTGATGTAGGGGACTGCTGGTAGATGCGATAACGGAGCTGGTACAGAACCGGTGCCGATGCAGAGAGTGGGAAGCTGGTGCCGGTCTTTGGTGTGGTTGCCCTTTGTGACATCCGCTCATGTTCCATCGTGGATCTGCAGCTTTGATCATGTTAAACCCAGCAAGCTAGAACAGAGGGAATGGTTTAGAACAACTGCTCAGAACAGTTATCAAAAGATATGAGTAGAAAAAAGTTACATATTATATATTTGGAAGTGTCTCCAACTCTGTAAGCAGTTACGTATATCTGCCCGTTTGAGTTTCTGATCCTCAGCTCGTCGCCCTTCTTCAGACCGTAGTCAAAAGCAAACTTTCTCCAATCATGTCCATACAAATATGTGATGGCCTGTGATGGCCTGCGTCTTGTTCATCAATTTGCCATTGCCATGCATAGTGAAAGACCCTTCATGCGGACACATCTGGTTAATCATTGGACGAAGTTCACAAGGTACAGTCTGCATGTGAAAATTGATACAAATGTAAGAAGCAGGAAGACTAAAAACAAGACTTTACTATATGCCAATTCATGCTAAACCACTGAGAATACATACCTGTAACTCTGTGAAGGAGCTACTAGAAAGGTAGATAGAGCCATAGGAGGTGTTATATGTGGGGTATGTACATGGGCCCGCCATATTCCCGCAAGCTCGGCATCGGGATGGTGAAGGAAACATGGGAGGTACTACTGGTGCGTAGCGCTGAATGTAAGTGGAAGAATTAGGTTGTGTAAAGTGCATAGTTCAGAGCAATGCAAATGTTGACAAGCGAGTGCATAACACTATGTTACAACCTGAACAGTGAAAAATTAGTGTATGATGAATATAAGCATGCTAATTTGGTGTTTCCGAATTCCAAAAAGCATTAGACAGAGCCGGTGATAATATCAGACATAAATCATGGCATGTATATGTGGCTTAAGAAAATATACCCGAACCCTTGGATGGTTACGGCCCGGCTGGTCCTTGGACTTGAGCTTATATAAGCATCCAGAAGGTGGGGCCGATAAGAACTTGGTGGCAGCCTCTGCAGATGCCTCATCAAGCAGCAGCTTGCAATCCTTTTGACCAATGAAGGGTTAGCAGTTTCAACTGCATATGAAAATTGAAGAGCAACAGACATCACAGTGATATATAAAATGAATCTATGAGACACTCGATGCATATATTGCTGGATGTATGTGTAAGAATAGGTGTGTGTGTTTCTGAACTATTGGTTCGCATTAGACAATGCCGGCAATAAACAGACAAAAATGAAATCATGTATGAGGATTTAGAAAATATACCTTCTTGAAAAGGGTACCACCCAGCTGGCCCGTGGCCTTGTGCTTGAGGAGGTTTTCGTAAGATGGTGGCGGCACCATCGTCTTCACAAGAAACCTCATCAGGATCATTTTTTATCCATTTGAGTAGAGCCACAGAAGTTTCATCCTGCATATGAATAGCAACATAACTCATCATTGATATTTAATAAATCTATGAGATAGACTGATGCAAATAGTGCGGGTGTAAGTGGAAGAATAGGGTTGTGCATAGAGAACAGTCGACAACAATGCAAATGATTACAAAACAAGCCAATGGAAATCAATAGTTTATATACTTTGGATGAGACAGATCTAAAAGTGAAAAATTAGTGTATGATGATTGTAAGCAAACGCAGTTGTTTCTGAACTTTTGGTAAGCATTAGACAAAGCCAACAAGTAATTAAACAGATAATAATGAAATCATGTATGTGGATTAAGAAAATATACCAGATTCATTAAAAGGTCACCACCCAATGGCCCATGGCCTTGTGCTTGTAGAGGTTTTCGGAAGATGGTGCCGGCACCATCGTCCTCACAAAGCAGCCTCATTAGCCTCATTTTGCATCCACTTGAGTAAAGGCGCAGCTTTCAGCCTGCATAAGAATGGGAACAGATCTCAGATGATATTGAATGACTACGAGACAGATCGATGCATATAGTGCTGGATGTAAGTGGAAGGGTATGGCCGTGTATGGACAACAGTTCACAACAATGCAAGGGTGTGTTCGGTTCAAACAGCGTGGAATGGAATGGAATGGTTCCATTTCAGAGGAATGGAATGGTTAAATTTTTGTTCGGTTGGCATAAATGGAGAGCAGAAGAGATCGAGGTTAAACTAACCATTTGTCTCAAAATTGTAATTAACAATTGCAAATGACATTTTAATCTCAAAGTCGTAATTAACAGCGCCTAATGGTGCTCTTTTAATCTAAAAATCGTAATTAACATAATTTTTTGTTGGGTTAGGGGAACTGGAGTAGATGAACATTAATGTATGATGATTGTAAGCAAACGAATTTGGTGTTTCTAAACTTTTGGCTTCGAGATCTTATGGGTTTCAACTCTAGCCTACCCCAACTTGTTTGGGACTGAAAGGCTTGGTTGTTGTTGTTGTTGTTGTAAACTTTTGGCAAGCATAGAAAAAACCGACAATAAACAGAGAAAAATCAAGGCATGTTTTGTGGATTAAGAAAATATACCATATTCATTAAAAGATCACCACCACCGGGCGCGTGGTCTTGTGCTTGTAGAGGCATTTAGAAGATGGGGCGGCATCAACATACCGGCAGCCTGATCACCGCAGCTTTGATCTTCCTTTTGAGTAAAGGCCCTAAAGTTTCAGTCTGCATATGAATAGCAAAACAAAAGGCAGACCTCAAGAAGTTGATATTGAATTACCGTATGAGATACACTGATGCATATAGTGGATGCTCTTAGCCTTTTGCAGCGTGAACACTAGCTATGGACAGACAAAAACTAGTTAACTCAGCTTTGTCTAGATATGAATGTACTACCACCATCCAAAAGCTTAAGCCTTATTTATTTTTGAGAAATCAAAACAAGCAAAGTTTGACCAAAATTTTAGAACATTTTATCAACAAATATAATACTGTGTAGATACCGTAGGAAAATATATTTTATTATCTATTTAATGATATTAATTTTGTATTTTGCATGTTACTGATTGTTGGTAAAAGCTTAGTCAAACATGGTCTAGTTGGACTTTCTAAAAATAATATAAGCCCAAAGCTTTGGGATGGAGGCGATAGTATCTAGAGCTAAAACACATCTAGATACATCCGTATCTACGAGATAGTTGAGTCAATTAATTTGGATCTGAGGGAGTATCAGATTCGAGACTACATCATGGTAAGTTGGTTAAAAAAAATTACCTCGGGCGGTCCCCGCCCAGCTCGGCGATGGCATTTCGCTTCTTGTGCCGCAGATCGGGCCATGCTCCTGCAGCAAGTGGGGCGCTATTCTCGTTCCCCATAGCCTCAAAGACGGAACCTGGAGGTACCAACCTGATACAGAGAATATAGAGCATGGTGTCACAGAGGCTTTACGCACAAACACCTCGAAGACATGTGCTACTTTAAGCATATTCCAGAACGAGAACAGATTGAGGATGCAGAGAGACACTTAAAAGGTAAAGAGTGGATAAGCAAACGGAGTACAGCTGCGGGGCTGGGGACGCAGCTCGAGGCTAAGCCAACCGCCCACATGCGTGGTGGCCTTACGCTCCATTGCCCCCACCGCCGAGGTCTTACCTTTCTGTACAAGCCGACAAAAGATACGGTGAGGATCAGCGAAACTACAAAGGTTGCAAATGTCGACAAATAAAGGAAGAACACCCCACTCCAAGCACAGGTAGCCCCCGCCCCCACCCCCATCAATCATTCCCAGCTCGAGGGTGACCAGAAAGACACCCCTTCGCCCAGAATAGGAAAGAGATGCGCAAGATATCGAGGAGAGGAAAAAAGAACCGATCTCAAGAACATTACTAGTCCTACCTAATCCGCTTGGTCTAGATGCAGCTTGCCCCTCCAAGCTGGATGCCTGGACGATGGAGGCGAAAGGAGGGGATCAAGCTAGCGGCTTGCATCCGTCGGCAATCGGCACTCGATCGGGAGAGAAGGGGTGCTACATAAAGGGGAGGGGTAACATATTTTATTACACAGTGAACTTACTGATGTGACTATAGTCATTACATGTCTCACTGAAACTAGGGCCCATAGCGTGGCACCCCAAATTCACTTGAAGCTGCCCGGCGGACGCATTGGCGCGTCAAGAAACCCCCGAATTGTAGCGGGGAAATGAAACATTTCACAAAAATTTGAAATTCAAGCACACCGCCACGCGCCAAGCACGCGGCTGTTCCTTCCTCTTCCTCGGTTCCTCCTCCCCTATCCGAAAAAACCCCAAATCCCAAGCTCAAACCAAAAAAAAAAACCCTGGCTGCCATGCATGTCCTCGTTAACCCGCTGGAGATCGTTCCCGGACGATGCGGACCCCCCGCCCTGAGATCCAGAATTCCGTCCACCTCGAGGCACTGCGTGCTGTCTCGCAGCAACGGCTTGAGGGCGCTGAAGAGGAAGTTCCGCCAGAAAGTGCTCATGGCAACCGTGCAAGCTCACCGGCGTGCTGCATCCCGAGAGGAACTGGTCAAAGCTTTGCTATTCGCCACACACAAAAAATTGCGGGCCAAGATCTGGTCAAAGCTTCGTCGATGGCTTGCCGCGAGAGGCTTGGAGTCCAGAGTCAATAAACTAGCTGCTCGAGGACTGGGCGGTTTACACGGATTCATATTAACTGACTCAAGTTTGTTAGTCTAGTTAACAAATGCATCTAGATACATCCATATCTAGACAGAATTGAGTCAATTAATATGAATCAGAGGGGAGTACCTGAAAGTGTTTCATGCTACCAACTAATGCGCTGGCAGGAATCGCTGTAGAAGTAATTGTGCTACTACTCATACGATGAACTGATTGTGTGGGTGTCGAATTTTGCAACGCGATCATCCACTGAATGCTTAATCTAGCGCCAAAGGCGTACAAATCATAACATACTACAGCACCAGAACATAAGAGTACGAATCATAAAGTAGCTCAACATTTTGCATCAGGGCTGGGTGGTCCTGAGACTACCGGGACGCCCCTGATGATCTCCGGGTGTGCATCCTCTTCAACGCAAAGCTGTGTACTCGGTCCACGGCCTCCTTCTGTAGGCTGGATAATCTCAGGTGCAGGACCTTCGTCTATGAGAGTCTCGTCATCAGTACCATCCACAGTGCATCAGGGCTGGGTGGTCTTGAGACTACCGGACGCCCCGATGATCTCCGGCGTGCATCCACTTCAACGCAAAGCTGTGTACTCGGTCCACGGCCTCCTTCGTAGGCTGGATAATCTCAGGTGCAGGACCTTCGTCTATGAAAGGCTCGTCATTAGTACCATCCACAGTGCATCAAACTGAGATTCATCTTCAAATCTCCCATCAAACCGAGAGACCTCTTCAACTCTATGCTTCGCAATTAGTACATCAACCGATTAGACAAACATCTAAGGGATGCAACACTGAACAAATGCCGTTTTACATATTTACCTTCTCATCCTGCACAAAGCACATGTCCCAGAGCTGAAACCCATTTCCTGAAGCAAGCGCTTTTTCTCTCCTTCCCGTCCATCCATCTGCAACAAGTTAAATTTGAGTACGTAACCTTGCACAAAGAATGCAAACTATTGATTGAAACAATGGCAGCATCAATATAAATAATTAACTACATATGCCAAGACACATACAAGGTGTGAGCAAGATCTCGCTTCTCTGCTAAAGGATCATTATATGGTTCACCATGCTAAACCCGCCTAACATATGTGCGGTCCATCCCAAAAATGTGTAAATGATCTGCCACTACAGAGTGAGGCCTCTTCTCACCATTCATACATGTGCAACAAGGCAATACACGTCCAGGTTGTGACCTTCATGAGCTCTAATAAACCCCATAAAGGGTTGAACACCATTTATATATGAAGGGGGACATAAGTGTCCATGCGGTATCCAAGTTCTGTCCATCCGTTTAATTATGAGATACGGTGGTTGCTGATTAATTTAAGGCGAAGTAGGAAATGTATATCCATCGAGTACAAAACTATACTACATGATTATGCATTTCAGCAATCATGTCGAGTACAAAACAAAAAATGCCCATCGACATTTTAGCAAACAGATCGTGTACAAAACTCTGCCATGGCATTTCAGCAAATTAACGGATCGAGTGCGAATCGACTCTATATGCCCACGCAAATGAACAAATTGATCGATGACAAATCGAGTGGAAAACTATAAAGTGCCAATTAGTTCGAGCATACTGACGAATTTTTTTAGCAGCATCAAGAAAATATAAATCGTTAGGCCGTCTTGCCCGATACATGATTGAGCTAGAGATAGCAGCCCTACCGTGGATCAACTTGACCGCCGGTGCGTCTCGAGAAGAACGACGGGAGGGGAAGCTTCTTCTTCGCACGGACGGGACGGGGAGGAAGCTCTTCGCACGGACGGGGATAAGTTGTGTAGGGGTGGGTGGGGGGTCATGCGGCCGGGCCGCCGGGGTGATAATTAAGGTCAGTAGGTGGCGTTGTTTAATGGAGTTGCGTGTGTAATTTGCCGTGCACAAGGTTGAGGAATAGGCGGTTCCCTTTGCCGCGCGCATAATTCAAACTATCCCGCCCATGTAGTTTAAATTCGCCATATTTTCGTTAAATCGACATAAAGTCATGTGAGTGGGGGAAAATTAGCAAAGTTGCTTGAAAAATAGTAAAACTCTGGAATTATCCTTTAAATATGCTCTACTTCGTGTGGAAATCGGGGTGTGGAAGCATGTTGAGCTGTTTTATTTGTACTTTCTTCATTAAAACTCCCATTTTATGCACTTTGGATGGAAAGAAATCATTTGTACATAAATTTTGACAACGCCATTTGCAAACACTAATTGTTTTACATGCCAAGATGCACCCATCCACCAAATATATATGGGGCAAAAGTTTATCACAATCTAGCAGATATGCACAATTAGTGAGGGACCCCTTTTGATTTTGTGCAATTTCCACTAATTAGGTAGAGAGAAGGGGTTAATTAATTAGGCCATGTTAGGGGTTATGTGTTTTAGATTAGGTTGTGTGGATTCAAATACAACTTCTTTATTTGTGTGCTATGATTAATCAAAACTAGATTGATCGATCACACACATTATTAGAGGCGCATGCCTTTGCGCACAAAGTGCATGTGTGTGTTGTTGGCCACCAATTAACGAGAGAGAGAGAGAGACAGAGAGAGAGAGGTAGAGAGAGATCTACATACGAGAAAGCGATTGAAATCCCCAAATTAAACACATATATATATGCATGGCACATTTAATTTAATTAGAGGACCGCGAGCTAAGGCACCCCTGGCCTGCTTGATGCACAATTAAGTGTCATTGGCCTATATATAGGGTTTAATTAGGGTTTAGGGTTTAGGGTTAGGAGGTTAGGGTTTAGGGTCTAGGGTCTAGGGTTTAATGTTTATGGTGTTTAGGGGTTTAGGGATTAGGGATTAGGGTTTATTGAATTAGGGTTTAAGGTTTATGGATCATCGATCGAGTGCGCACACACACATTATTAGAGGCACACGCGCCTTTGCGCATAAAGTGCATGTGTATATGTGTGTGTTTTTTTGGCCAACAACGATATATAGATGATCGAGAGAGAGAGATTGAAATCCCCAAGAATATGTTTGATCAAATATATATTAAATATTATGCACGAATGCATGCATGGTAGGCCATGCATGCACACTAATTATATATATATATATATTATGAGGAAACTTAATCAAATGTGTTTTCATTCGAGAGAACTTGTCAAAATTCAAGTTAATTAATTTATCATCGATAATTATATAATTAATTAATGAATCTCAGGGAGATGTTATACAACATATGATCGATATAGGCCATGTCGTATATATTAATTGGTGTTAATCTACCGTTTAATTTGCTAGCTAGCTGCTATATATAGATCGAGCATGTTTTTATTAGATCGGGTTATAGCTAGCTAGTATAGTTTAGGGTTATGTGTTTTAATGAACTAGGGTTTGATTAGCTAGGGGTTAGTTATATATATGGTTTAGGGTTAATGCATGGCACATTTAATTTAACTAGAGGACCGCGAGCTAGGCACCCCTGGCCTGCTTGATGCACAATTAAGTGTCGTTGGCCTATATATAGGGTTTAATTAGGGTTTAGGGTTAGCTAGGGTTTAGGGTTTAGGGTTTAGTGTTTAGGGTGTTTAGCTAGGGTCTAGGGTTTAGTTTAGGGTGTTTAGGGTCTAGGGTTTAGGGTTTAATTAGTGTTTAGGGTGTTTAGGGTTTAGGGTTTAGGGTTTAGTGTTTACGGTGTTTAGGGTCTAGGGTTTAGGGTTTAGTGTTTAGGGTGTTTAGGGTCTAGGGTTTAGTGTTTAGGGTGTTTAGGGTTTAGGGGAGTTTTAGGGTTGTTTAAGGTTTAGGGATCATCAATCGAGTGCGCACACTAATTATATATATATATTATGAGGAAACTTAACCAAATGTGTTATCATTCGAGAGAACACTTGTCAAAATTCAAGTTAATTAATTTATCATCGATAATTATATAATTAATTAATGAATCTCAGGGAGATGTTATACAACATATGATCGATATAGGCCATGTCGTATATATTAATTGGTGTTAATCTACCGTTTAATTTGCTAGCTAGCTGCTATATATAGATCGAGCATGTTTTTATTAGATCGGGTTATAGCTAGCTAGTATAGTTTAGGGTTATGTGTTTTAATGAACTAGGGTTTGATTAGCTAGGGGTTAGTTATATATATGGTTTAGGGTTAATGCATGGCACATTTAATTTAACTAGAGGACCGCGAGCTAGGCACCCCTGGCCTGCTTGATGCACAATTAAGTGTCGTTGGCCTATATATAGGGTTTAATTAGGGTTTAGGGTTAGCTAGGGTTTAGGGTTTAGGGTTTAGTGTTTAGGGTGTTTAGCTAGGGTCTAGGGTTTAGTTTAGGGTGTTTAGGGTCTAGGGTTTAGGGTTTAATTAGTGTTTAGGGTGTTTAGGGTTTAGGGTTTAGGGTTTAGTGTTTACGGTGTTTAGGGTCTAGGGTTTAGGGTTTAGTGTTTACGGTGTTTAGGGTCTAGGGTTTAGTGTTTAGGGTGTTTAGGGTTTAGGGGAGTTTTAGGGTTTTTTAAGGTTTAGGGATCATCGATCGAGTGCGCACACTAATTATATATATATATATTATGAGGAAACTTAACCAAATGTGTTATCATTCGAGAGAACACTTGTCAAAATTCAAGTTAATTAATTTATCATCGATAATTATATAATTAATTAATGAATCTCAGGGAGATGTTATACAACATATGATCGATATAGGCCATGTCGTATATATTAATTGGTGTTAATCTACCGTTTAATTTGCTAGCTAGCTGCTATATATAGATCGAGCATGTTTTTATTAGATCGGGTTATATATAGCTAGCTAGTACAGTTTAGGGTTATGTGTTTTAATTAAGTAGGGTTGATTAGCTAGGGTTAGTTATTACATATATATGGTTTAGGGTTAATGCATGGCACATTTAATTTAATTAGAGGACCGCGAGGCACCCCCGGCTCGCTCGATGCACAATTAAGTGTCGTTGGCCTATACATAGGGTTTAATTAGGGTTTAGGGTTAGCTAGGGTTTAGGGTTAGGGTTAGGGTTAGGGTTAGGTTAGGGTTTAGGGTCTAGGGTGGTTTAGGGTCTAGGGTTTAGGGTTTAGGGTTAGGTAGGGTTTAGGGTTAGGGTTAGGGTTAGGGTTTAGGGTCTAGGGTTTAGGGTTTAGTGTTTAGGGTGTTTAGGGTTTAGGGATTAGGGATTATTAGGGATTAGGGATTTAAGGTTTTAGGGGTTGTTAAGTTTAAGGTTTAGGGATCATCGATCGAGTGCGCACACACATTATTAGAGGCACCCGCGCCTTTACGCATAAAGTGCATGCGTATATATGTGTGTTTTTTGGGCCACCAACGATATATATATAGATGATCGAGAGAGAGAGAGAGATCGAGACTGAAATCCCCAAGAATATATATGTTCAAATATACATTAAAATATATGCACGAATGCATTGTAGGCTATGCATGCACACTAATTATATATATATTATGAGGCAACTTAATCAAATGTGTTTTCATTCGAGAGAACTTGTCAAAATTCAAGTTAATTAATTTATCACGATAATTATATAATTAATTAATGAATCTCAGGGATATGTTATACAACATGATCGATATAGGCCATGTATATTTTAATTGGTGTTAATCTACGGTTTGCTAGCTAGCTGCTACATATAGAGCATGTTTTTATTAGATCGGGTTATAGCTAGCTAGTATAGTTTAGGGTTATGTGTTTTAATTAAGTAGGGTTGATTAGCTAGCTAGGGTTAGTTACATATATATGGTTTAGGGTTAATGCATGGCACATTTAATTTAATTAGAGGACCGCGAGGCACCCCCTGGCCTGCTCGATGCACGTACAATTAAGTGTCGTTGGCCTATACACATAGGGTTTAATTAGGGTTTTAGGGGTAAGCTAGGGTTTAGGGTTAATTAGCTAGGGTTAGGGTTTAGGGTCTAGGGTTTAGGGTCTAGGGTTTAGGGTTTAGGGTTAGCTAGCTAGGGTTTAGGTTTAGGGTTAGGGTTAGGGTTTAGGGTTTAGGGTTTAGTGTTTAGGGTGTTTAGGGTTTAGGGATTAGCTAGGGATTATTAGGGATTTAAGGTTTTAGGGGTTGTTTAAGGTTTAGGGATCATCGATCGAGTGCGCACACACATTATTAGATGGACGCTCGCGCGCCTTTACGCATAAAGTGCATGCGTATATATGTGTGTTTTTTGGGCCACCAACGATATATAGATGATCGAGAGAGAGAGATCGAGATTGAAATCCCCAAGAATATATATGTTCAAATATACATTAAAATATATGCACGAATGCATTGTAGGCCATGCATGCACACTGATTATATATATATATTATGAGGCAACTTAATCAAATGTGTTTTCATTCGAGAGAACTTGTCAAAATTCAAGTTAATTAATTTATCACGATAATTATATAATTAATAAATGAATCTCAGGGATATGTTATACAACATGATCGATATAGGCCATGTATATTTTAATTGGCGTCAATCTACGGTTTGCTAGCTAGCTGCTATATATAGAGCTAGCATGTTTTTATTAGATCGGGTTATATCTAGTATAGTTTAGGGTTATGTGTTTTAATTAAGTAGGGTTGATTAGCTAGGGTTATTTACATATATATGGTTTAGGGTTAATGCATGGCGCATTTAATTAATTTAATTAGAGGACCGCGAGGCACCCCTGGGCTGCTCGATGCACAATTAAGTGTCGTTGGCTTATACATAGGGTTTAATTAGGGTTTAGGGTTAGCTAGGGCAGATGGTTAGGGTTAGGGTTAGGGTTTAGGGTCTAGGGTCTAGGGTTTAGTGTTTAGGGTGTTTAGGGTTTAGGGATTAGGGATTAGGGATTTAGGGTTTTAGGGTTGTTTAAGGTTTAGGGATCATCTATCGAGTGCGCACACACATTATTAGATCGAGGCACCCGCGCCTTTACGCATAAAGTGCATGCGTATATATGTGTGTTTTTTGGGCCACCAACGATATATAGATGATCGAGAGAGAGATTGAAATCCCCAAGAATATGTTCAAATATACATTAAAATATATGCACGAATGCATTGTAGGCTATGCATGCACACTAATTATATATATATTATGAGGCAACTTAATCAAATGTGTTTTCATTCGAGAGAGCTTGTCAAAATTCAAGATAATTAATTTATCACGATAATTATATAATTAATTAATGAATCTCAGGGATATGTTATACAACATGATCGATATAGGCCATGTATATTTTAATTGGTGTTAATCTACGGTTTGCTAGCTAGCTGCTATATATAGAGCATGTTTTTATTAGATCAGGTTATAGCTAGCTAGTATAGTTTAGGGTTATGTGTTTTAATTAAGTAGGGTTGATTAGCTAGGGTTAGTTACATATATATGGTTTAGGGTTAATGCATGGCACATTTAATTTAATTAGAGGACCGCGAGGCACCCCTGGCCTGCTCGATGCACAATTAAAGTGTCGTTGGCCTATACATAGGGTTTAATTAGGGTTTAGGGTTAGCTAGGGTTTAGGGTTAGGGTTAGGGTTAGGGTTTAGGGTCTAGGGTTTAGGGTTTAGTGTTTAGGGTGTTTAGGTTTAGGGATTAGGGATTAGAGATTTAAGGTTTTAGGGTTGTTTAAGGTTTAGGGATCATCGATCGAGTGCGCACACACATTATTAGAGGCACCCGCCTTTACGCATAAATTGCATGCATATATATGTGTGTTTTTTTGGCCACCAACGATATATAGATGATCGAGAGAGAGAGATTGAAATCCCCAAGAATATGTTCAAATATACATTAAAATATATGCACGAATGCATGGTAGGCCATGCATGCACACTAATTATATATATATTATGAGGCAACTTAATCAAATGTGTTTTCATTCGAGAGAACTTGTCAAAATTATAGTTAATTAATTTATCACGATAATTATATAATTAATTAATGAATCTCGGGGATATGTTATACAACATGATCGATATAGGCCATGTATATATTAATTGGTGTTAATCTAAGGTTTGCTAGCTAGCTGCTATATATAGAGCATGTTTTTATTAGATCGGGTTATAGCTAGTATACTTTAGGGTTATGTGTTTTCATTAAGTAGGGTTGATTAGCTATGGTTAGTTACATATATATGGTTTAGGGTTAATGCATGGCACATTTAATTTAATTAGAGGACCGCGAGGCACCCCCTGGCCTCGCTTGATGCCCAATTAAGTGTCGTTGGCCTATATATAGGGTTTAATTAGGGTTTAGGGTTAGGGTTAGGGTTTAGGGTATAGGGTTTAGTGTTTAGGGTGTTTAGGGTTTAGGGATTAGGGATTAGGGTTTCAGGGTTGTATAAGGTTGAGGGATCATCGATCGAGTGCGCACACACATTATTAGAGGCACCCGCGCCTATGCGCATAAAGTGCATGCGTATAGTTTAGGGTTATTTGTTTTAATTAAGTTGGGTTTGATCAGCTAGGGTTAGTTACATATATATGGTTTAGGGTTAATGCATGGCACATTACATATAGTTTAAATCTCAAGAATGTTTATACATGATAGGCCATATGTGCAAAGGATTTTTTCCCCTGTGAACTTGTCAAAATTCAAGTTTATCAGTGCCAATGGAAACTAGTCCAAAAAATTACATAGAGGACCAAAAGTACTAGACAATAACTAATAGAACCTGCAACTTTACAAAAAGGACCCCCGAACATATAGAAGAAAATCCATCGGGGCCTTCTCGCCCGCACATCCGATCTCTGGTCCGCATCCTTTCCAAAGCAACTCCGTCGCCGGGACGCACCACTTGGGACGGTGTCGCCGGTAGTCGCCAGGACGAAGGAGAAGAAGGGCCTCAAAGCAACGGCATATTGGCTCGAGAAGGGCCGCCGAAAGGCCAAGATGTGCACGGGCAAGACGGATGACGCCGTCGTATGCCCCGAGCTTGTGAACTTTAGCAGCTTGACTTCCCCATTGACCAGATCTGATGCACTGACCAAAGCAAGCCTCACCGTTAGCGCCATCACATTGATGGCACCAGATCGGGGTTTGGACGGCAAGATCCGCCAGATTCACCATAGGCCAGATCTGAAGCCGATGACGAGATCCCCGACTCCATTGCGCCATTCTGCTCATGGGAAACACTGGATCTAAGCTTACAACAACACTAACTCCCTCGGATCCAAATTAGCTGACTCAACTTTGCTTATCTAAATATGGATGTATCCACTCATGTTTTTACTCTAGATACATACACGTCTAAGGAAAGTTGAATCAATTAATTTAGTTCGGAGGGTGTACAATATACAGAGAGAAGTCGGCCTCGTCTCCGGCCGGCGAGGCCACCGGAGAGAAGGGGGAGAGGAGCCGGGGGAGTGGGAGAGACTCGAGAGAGAAAGAGAAGAGGAAGAAATGAGAGCTCCCTGAGGAAGAACATTATTTTTGTCGTTCTGCTCGTAGCTTGAAACTGAAAATTTCGGCCGCGCGCCAAATCATCCCGCCGCATCCATTCGAAAATCCCGTGACCAGTTTTACCCTTTTAACCCTGGTCCGGAAGCTACAACCCACCGACCATGGAGGGCTCATTCGGTAACAATGAAATATCTTGCCTAGATCCCGAACCCTCCCCACAAGCCCACACCCACCCACCAACCATTCGCCCCATTAGCTCAAAAATACTCTCACACGCCAAAGCTCTGACTCTCTACAGTACTAGATCTGCTTCGCCGCCGGCATACTCCTCCACGGCGTAGCCTTGATCGTGTTGGCTGTCCACCCACCTGATCCGCTCCCCCGCCGCCCTCGTCACCGACGGATCTGCTTCACCGCCTACCTCGCCACCGACGGATCTGCTTCACCGCCGACCTCGCCACCGACGGATCTGCTTCACCGCCGACCTCGCCACCGACTACCTCGGCGCAGCGGCTGTATCAACTTCACCGAATCCCTTGCCAGCCAACCAGATCTGTTTCACTAACGCCCGCTTCTACTGAAACAGGGTCGATTCATCGTCTCCCGCGTTCGCCGCCGCTGGAATGCAAGTTGCCGCCCCCGTCCACCCCGCCGCAGCTTGGTTAGTACGCTGGCCCGTTAGATCGCGGTGTTTCTTTAGCCATGTTTTGTGTAGTTATTTGCAGATCTCATATGCCGTTAACTTTCTTGATGTGTTGCTTCGCATGAAGTTTGTTTAAATATTGTACAAGACAAAAGCATTATCCGGTCGCTATCATCCTGTTCATTCTATCGACACTGTGTGCATCCACATATTTATAGCCTTATACCCATTCATTTGCTGCCTACTGTTTTTGTACTGCATGCTATTGTCGCACTGCTTTTATAGTCATGCTATGGGCATTTCCAATCTACTTGTTCTTATACCACGTCATTAGCTCACCGCTAGCTGCTAGCTGTTTTCTCGTGTCTGCTATTCTCACACTGCTTTTATAATCATGCTATGTGCATTTCCAATCTGCTTGCTCTTATACCTCGTCTTTAGCTTATATAGTTATTGCTGCGTGGTTGTCTGGTATTTGTATTATCGTAGACCGACTTGTCAATGTTATTTTTCCTAGGGATTGATCATGCGAACCACTTATTAGAACATCCAACATTAACAGCGGGGACGCTAGGGAAGGTTGGAATCTGAGTTCTTGGTTGGTAATTTTGGCAGTTTACTTCTGTTATTATCTATAACCTATATGCATTGTTCCTTATGCAAGAGATTAACACTTGGAACCCTGCCATAGCAATGCCATTCATGCTTTACTATGTTTCTGCCTATTTGATATGCTTGTCTTGGAGAAAGCTGCGAAGGTGATTTGAACACGACATTTGGTCATTCTTAATGCCGGTTTACTTTATGTGGAAAACCTTGGCATTACCCTACTCTAAATCTGAATGTCTCAAATTCGTATCTCATGCAAAGCAACATCTAGTTGGTTTTAATCGATATCTGGTAAATATTGGCTTATTCATTTGGCAGCTCAAGTTTTTTGTTATTTGAAACCAGCTGACTTGGTCTTAAATGTGATATCTAAACAGATTAAGGACAATGGAGCAGGAGGATTAGCATTTCACTTGATGGCTGAACCTAAAATGACAGCATGTTGACCACGACTAGTGCACGCAAGAGAAGGACTGCAATGAGCCAAGATGTGCTTAGTACATGCATCTTATCTTATCTTGTGCTTATTTCTGCTACATGTCGTTATCTGATCTCTACATTGCGTAATACATGTTTGAATAGTTAATTGTTGTAACTATGTTTGCAATGTTACCGTAATGCAGTTTTAATGAAGCAAGTCATCATTAGAAGATAGTCGCCAAAAAAGGATCTCAGTAGCGACCCTGTGCAACATTATGATGTAAGTTTGTGCTTAGTACAAGTTTCATACAGTGTCTTATTTATGCAACTTGTTATTATCTTATATCTACATTGCATAATAAATGTTTGCTTAGTTCATTGTTTAACTCGTTTTGCATTATTATCGAATGCGATTGTGATGAAGCAATCTTCATTAGAAGTGAGGCCCACAAAAAGTTCTCGATATTTCTTCGATGCATCTTCTCATAGCCGTCAACCTAGACCATTGCTTTCATCAAACAAGAATATCTCAAGGCTGTACTTTATAAAAGACATGGTATTGCTGCTTTAAGATCTGTAGCTGATATGTTGACAAAGAGTACACAAGATTCAATCAAGGCGATTGCCAAATGTCAACGTGTTATTGATGATGCTAATAGAAGTCCTCAATGACTCTATGTAATTTTTTTGTTTGGGCACATTAATTGCCTTGTAATTTTCCTACCTGTTTTATTTGTGTATGTAATTGTGTGTATCATTGATATCAGATTTTAGGCTCATGAAATGTAATGCAAGTTGACTAGTCAAACAAGTAGGGCACTACAACAGATTGGGCCGGCCCACTTATAGTAGTGTGGGACCCACTTTCATTTTGGGCCAGCCCACTTCTTTAGTAGGCCGGCCCTACACGATAGTGGGATCCACATGCTTATTGGGCCGGCCCAATATCTTGTTGGGCCAGCCTATTTGCTATATGGTGGTCCCACATGGTAAATGGGCCGGCCCTTTAACAGGAAGGTGGGACCCACCTGTGTTTTTGGCCCGGCCCACTATCTTGTTGGGCCGGCCCACTTGCTATATGGTGGACCCCACATACTAAATGGGCCGGCCTTTTAACTGGAAAGTGGGACCCATCTGTGTTTTTGGCCCGGCCCACTATCTTGTTGCGCCGGCCCACTTGCTATATGGTGGACCCCACATACTAAATGGGCCGGCCTTTTAACAGGAAGGTGGGACCCACATGTGCTTTTGGCCCGGCCCACTATCTTGTTGGGCCGGCCCACTTGCTATATGGTGGACCCCACACACCAAATGGGCCGGCCCTTTAACAGGAAAGTGGGACCCACCTGTATTTTTGGCCCGGCCCACTATCTTGTTGGGCTGGCCCACTTGCTATATGGTGGACCCCACATACTAAATGGGCCGACCCTTTAACTGGAAGGTGGGACCCACCTGTGTTTTTGGCCCGGCCCACTTGCTATATGGTGGACCCCACACACTAAATGGGCCGGCCCTTTAACAGGAAAGTGGGACCCACCTGTGTTTTGGCCCGGCCCACTTGCTTCTTGGGCCGGCCCAGTTGCTGTAAGGTGGTCCCCACATGTTAAATGGGCCGGCCCATTTAAGTTTTGACCAGTCAACCTTAGAGGTTAGGCCCGGCCCACGTAACTAATGGACCAGCCCAGCTATATAGTTGACCGGTCAAACTATGTCAGCTGGCCCGGCCCGCTTAAGACGTGGCAGGCCTCGTGTGGGCCTACCATCTACCACGGGGTTTCAGCCGGTTAACGCCGTTAACTACCAGTTAACGGCGTCTGCCACGTGTCAGTTTGCATGACGTCAGCAGTCAACGGGCTCCCGGAAACACTTGGGCAACGGTCCGATTTTCCGTGGCGGAAGGGCGCCCAAGCGCGACGGACCGAAAAAATCGTCGTAGGACTTTGCCTAACGCAGTTTCCACAACAGAACCCATATCGTCGGGTTAGGCCCATAGGCGACGAAAAACACCCCTTAGCGGACGATTTTGAGACGTTGCCTATCAGAACTTTTCTTGTAGTGGATGACGGATAGATATACTCTGGGCCCTCTCGGTGGAATGTCGTCTAATGTCTTGCAAGCATATGAATAAGTTCATAAGAGACCACATACCACGGTACGAGTAAAGAGTACTTGTCAGGAGACGAGGTTGAACAAGGTATAGAGTGATACCGATGATCAAACCTCGGACAAGTAAAATATCGTGTGACAAAGGGAATTGGTATCGTATGTGAATGGTTCATTCGATCACTAAAGTCATCGTTGAATATGTGGGAGCCATTATGGATCTCCAGATCCCGCTAATTGTTATTGGTCAGAGAGAGTACTCAACCATGTCCACATAGTTCACGAACCGTAGGGTGACACACTTAAGGTTTGATGTTGAAATGGTAGAACTTGAATATGGAATGGAGTTCGAAGTATTGTTCGAAGTCTTGGATGGGATCCCGGACATCACGAGGAGTTCCGGAATGGTCCGTAGAATAAGATTCATATATAGGAAGTCATATTCCAAGTTTGGAAATGATTCGGTGCATTTATGGAAGGTTCTAGAAAAGTCCGGAAGAAATCACTTTGGAAGGCGGAGTCCTGAAGGGACTCCACCACCCATGGCCGGCCAACCCTAGGGGTGGAGTCCCAAGTGGACTCCACCTAAGGTGGCCGGCCACCCCCTCCCAAGGGAAAGTGGGAATCCCACCTCTAGTGGGAGTCCTAGCTTGGGTAGGTTTCATGCCATATGGAAGGTTTTGGTTAGGGGTCTTATTCGAAGACTTGTAGACCAACTCTTGGGTGTTCCACCTATATAATGAGGGCCAAGGGGAGGGGGCCGGCCACACCAAAGCCATTGTGGCTGCACCCCCTATAGTGGCCGGCCACCACCCCCTCTCCCAAACCCTAGCCGCCCCCTCTCCTACACTTCTCCCGCATATGCTTAGCGAAGCTCTGCCCGAGATCTCCATCGCCACCGCCACCACACCGTCGTGCTGCCGGATTCAAGGAGGAGCTACTACTTCCGCTGCCCGCTGGAACGGGGAGAAGGACGTCGTCTTCATCAACACCGAACGTGTGACCAAGTACGGAGGTGCTGCCCGATTGTGGCACCGTGATCAAGATCTTCTACGCGCTTTTGCAAGCGGCAAGTGAACATCTACCGCAGCAACAAGAGCCTACTCTTGTAGGTTTTGGAAATCTTCAAGGGTGAGTCTTGATCATCCCCTCGTTGCTCCCGTCTTCTAGTTTGCATCTTGGCTTGGATTGCGTTCTCGCGGTAGGAATTTTTTTGTTTTCTATGCAACGTTATCCTACAGATCAACCCCTTTTGTCCCGGCACGAGCCACCAGCCGTGACAAAAGGGCCCCACTTTTGTCGTGGCCCAAGCCACCAACCGGGTCAAAAGAGGGTGGGGGTATATAAACAAATCCCTCATCCCGGTCGAAGCCATCGACCGGGACAGTGGAGGCCAGCATCACGCACCGACGCCCCAGGCTGCCCAAATCACCGTCCGCCGCCGCACCACGCGCCACCGCTCCACGCTCCACCGCCCCGCGCGCGCCGCCAGCCGCAACCCCACGCGCGCTGCCGCACCGGCCGCCTCCGCCGGCCTACGCCATACGCGTCGACGCCGGCCTCCACCTCGCACGCGCCACCGTCGGCCGCCGCCCCACGGCAACGCCGGCCGTCGCTGCAAGGTAGGATCCGGCCAGCCTATTAGGTTTAATTAGTTTATTTAGTTAGGGTTAGTTTAATTAGTTTAATTTACGGCTAGTCTAATTTGATTTTAGGGTTAGTTTAATTTAGGATTAGTTTAATTTGATTTTAGGGTTAGTTTGATTTGATTTTAGGGTTTGATTAACTTGATTTTAGGGTTAGTTTAATTAGTTTGATTTTAGGGTTAGTTTAATTAGTTTGATTTTAGGGTTAGTTTAATTAGCTATGTAAAAATGATGAATAATGTTACCGCTATGTAAAAATTGTCGCGATGTAAAAACGATGTAAACATTGCCGCTATATAAGTATTGCCCTCCGATCCGAATGTTACCCCGATCCGACATTGCCTCTATGTAAAAATTGTTCCCCCGATCCCAATGTTCCCCCTATGTACATTACGATGTTATGTAGTCACCGGCATCCCCCTCTTCCCATACGTTACGAGGACCCCCTGCGTTCATTATGTGGTCACCGGCATCCCCCTCTCCCCCTACGTTACGTTGTCACTGGCACCCCTCTCTCCCTCTACATTATGCCAACATTATTATTATTATGAACTTGTGATTAACTCAAAAGTAATCATGTACTTATCGATTTAATATTGTGCAGAAACAATGGATCCATTCCATCGAGTCTTCGAACAGGAAGACATGGTCGAGGACATAATCTGCAAGGCCGACCTAGAAGCTGACCGCGCATGATGAGGTCTAAGACCCCGTTTGTGGCCCGATCTCGCGATTGACCCGAAATCCAAAGGGGGAAAGAGGGAGATGATGAAGAACACGAAGAACGAACACACGCACACCAACACGATACAATCGATACTTACCCCCGTGGCTCGATGGACCACGCCAATAGAATCACCCGGAAGAGACGCGAGGTAGAATTCCATGTGAGAGATCGGTGTTAGAGACGGAGACCGGTGAGGGAGAGAGAGTGGAGCACACTTGAATCTCACTCACAAATATCCAAATCCTCAACAAGGGTTGCCTTGGGTACAAAGGGGATCTAACCCTAGGGAGACAAAGCTCAAATTCAGGTTTAAGCCTAAATCTTGTCTAAAGAGGTAAAGGGGGTGTCCTGGGTGCTTATATAGGTTTACAAGGCGACACGGGCCGAAAAGGTACATAAGTGGTCGACTTGGACTGAAGTGGTTGAGTCAAATTGTGGAATCCGGTCCGTAGGCCGGTCCGACCGGGCCTGGGGCCGGAGCGTCCGATCCAGATCGGGCCAGGGACTGGGCGCCAACTGGAAGTGCCACAGTAACGCGTCCAGTTGGCACCGGTCTGGGATCCGGTTGGCGCCGGGGTGGATCCGGCGTGCCGCCCGGTTGACCGGGTCGTAGACCGGGCTGGCCGGTCTGGGGGCCAGTTCGACCGGGTGCTGGGCCGGCCTGGGCGAGTCCTTCTCCTTTTGCGTCAGATGACGTCGGGACCAACTTCATGTCCATCTTCACGTCCAGCTGCTTCTCTCCTCCTCTTGACCATGGTGTGTCCTCCTCTCCGGGTCCTTGATGCATCTCGTACCTAATAACACAAAGCGTGTCGGCATGAGGTAGCAATCCATCCAAAGGGGTACCGAGATCGAGGGTAGTGAGGAGCGAGTTCACCTTATCATGTAGCGCTTTGACTCGAGCCCACGTCATTGGTCCACTTGGGGGACTTGTTGGTCTTGGTGTAGTTTCATCGGTGAGCGGGGCTACATCATCTCCCCCCTTTGGGAAAGAGTCTTCCTCGACTCGTGCTCCTCCTCATCTCCATGATAGAGCGATAAGTCCGAGACGTTGAACGTGTTGCTCACCAAGTACTTGGAGGTCGGGATGTCGATGACGTAGGCATTGTTGTTGATTCGTTTGAGGACCTTGAAGGGGCCATCTCCTCTTGGTTTGAGCTTTGAGTTGCGTTCATGAGGGAACCGCTCTTTGCGAAGGTGAATCCAAACGAGGTCTCCTTCTTGAAATATCCTTTCCATCTTCTTGGCGTTGAGGCGGGTAGCTTGACGAAGCACATGTTCTTGTATGGATGCTCTTGTTTCTTCATGTAGTTTCTTCATGGCAGCGGTGCGCTTGTCGAAGTCCATGTTTGTCCTCTCATGAAGGGGAAGTGGTAGGATGTCGAGTGCCGTGGGAGGGTCGAAGCCGTAGACGATCATGAAGGGACTCCGTGATGTTGTAGAGTGTGTGGCGCAATTGTAGGCGAACTCCGCGTGGGGTAGACATTCCTCCCATGACTTCAAGTTTTTCTTCACTAGTATGCGTAGAAGAGTGGAGAGGCTTCTATTGACCACTTCCGTTTGGCCGTCCGTTTGCGGGTGCGAGGATGATAAGAACAAGAGCTTCACCCCAAACTTTTCCATGAGCGACTTCCATAGATAGCTCATAAACTTGACGTCCCGATCCGATACAATGCTTGCCGGAATTCCGTGTAGGCGAACAACTTCCCTGAAAAACAATTTAGCAATGTGTGAAGCATCATCGGTCTTGTTGCATGGAATGAAATGAGCCATTTTAGAGAACCTATCCACTACCACAAAGATTGAATCATGACCATGTTTGGTGCGAGGCAATCCTAGGACGAAATCCATACTAATATCCGACCAAGGAGCATAAGGAATAGGCAACGGTGTATAAAGACCATAGGGGTTGGAGGTGGACTTAGCTTGTAAGCAAGTTGTGCACCGGTTGCATAGGCGCTCGACGTCTCGCTTCATCTTTGGCCAATAGTAATGAGTGGAAAGCATCGAGAGTGTCTTGTCACATCCAAAGTGTCCCATGAGGCCACCTCCATGTGACTCTTGCAAAAGTAACTTTCGAAGAGAAGACTCGGGTATGCAAATTTTGTTAGCTTTTAACAAGTAGCCATCATGCAAGTAGCATCGGTTCTTCGACAAGTGCTACAAGGGGCTGAGAGTAATATGGAAGACGATGTTTCCTTTGAACGTAGTTCCTCCCACGCTGTTGACTTTAATGTCAGAATTCAGCAATGCCAAGAAGATCCGAGACTTGGTGCGAGCTCAAGTGTTTGCGGGAGCTAGATTTACGCTTGCCCTCGTCCTTGCGCGTTATCCTTCTGCAGACTTGCTATCCATTGCCAATGCAGTGGGTGATTTGGAGTCTCTGTACCCGAAGGTGATGCTGCCGTCCAATATAATTGTCGACATGCTGGAAAAGGACTCAAAGGTACCTGAAGAAAAAGATACTTCACAAGGGTAGTTCAGGGTCATGCTCCTACTGTAAATAGAAGACTTTGGTTCCATATTATACCCGAATATTTGGGTTTTGTGTAAACTGTTTTTATTGGTGCGTGTATGTATATGCATTCTTATCATCTTAATGCCGTTTGACATATTTTGAAGGAGCAAATCTTAATTTCCCGTTTAAGCGTATGTGTATTCGTTGGTCAGCAAATTGTTTGAGTGATCAGCTCGTGTTGCGGGTCTTGCTAAACCCGTTGTATGTGCAACTTTGCTTTCAACCGATGCATGTCTTGACAGCAGCTCCTGGATATATCAGGAGCACTAATTCTGCCGATGACTCCGTCGTTCCTCGATGCTTCCATAAGTGAAGTATCAAACGTGGGTCGTTTTATATACGTGTTTCCAGACTCTTGCTATTTACGGCACTCTTAGAGGCATCTATAGCAAAGGTCGATGTCCTTGTTGGTTTTGCTTCCTTTAGCACTCGTAGTTTGAGAGGCTTTTTCGGAGCGTAACTTTTTGCCGCGTAGTTCGTCGCACCAACCCTCGCCGAGGGGCATAGGCATGGTTTATGATGATGTGGTTCGGGTGCTCCGAATTACTGCAATGCTTTTCAAGGAATCAAAACTTAAGTTCTCATTAATAAAGTACGTACGGGACTAAGGGGCGAAAAAAGGGGAAGGCCCTGTTGAAAAGAAAGAAAAAAACTAAATACTATTCATCCGCTTAAGCAAGGAAAGGGTTCTTCTTATCTTCCGGCTTGTCCACCGCGTTAGCGATTTTGGGAGCGTTGTTGAGTTCGTCAGGAGTCTTGGCGGTGATTGCTGGTGTCTTGCTTTCTCCTATGACTGCTCCGCCATCAACTGCCGAAGCTTTTACCGTCGAAACTTCTAAGGCAAGATCGGCTGGCTTTTTCTTCGTCTTTCCGCCGCGTTCATCTTCCTTATTATCGTGTGCTGATGACTTGGAAGGGAGATCGCTGATTTCCTGCTTTACCCCAAACTTCGCAGCAATCCTCTGAAAGTTGCGATCACAATTGTCTGAGCGTGAGAAACTTCCATAGACTGTGATGTTTGTCCCGTTGTTCCCATGCATTTTCAGCTTGAGGTATGCGTAATGCGGCACAGCCATGAACTTGGCGTAAGCTGGTCTTCCGAGTATAGCGTGGTACTGTGATTCCCAGTTCACGACCTCAAACTCGATCTTTTCCTTCCTGAAGTTTTCGGGTTTGCCAAAGACGACGTTCAGGTAAACTTTGCGAAGGGAGTACGCTGGTGAACTGGGGAGAATCCCATGAAAACAGGTGTCAGTCTCTTCTAGCATCCTCATGGTGATCCCCATACTTTTGATTGTGTCAACGAATATCAGGTTTAGTCTGCTTCCACCATCCATGAAGACTTTGCTCATCTTGATCCCCCCGATTTGCGCCTCGACTACTAAGGCAGCGTGTCCTGGTTTCGGTATGGTCATCGGGTGATCCGCTCGGCTGAACATAATGCTCTGAGACGACCACTCGACATACTTAGGGATGTTCGCCATGATATTTCTGCCAGATTAATTTCTCTGGTGAGCTTTTTCATTTCCCTTCTCGAAACACCTGTCCGATGGATCATGCTCATCTGCCCACGCGGTGGTGGGAACGACTCGTTGGGGTTGTGAGGCTGCGCCTGCTGGACCTGGTGCTGAGGTGGAGGTGGTGGTGGTGTTGGCTGCTACTGCTGCTGGATGAGCTTCTGCATTTCGATGAACTGTCGACAATCTCTGAGGAGGTGACTTCACTTCGTCTTGTTATCTTTGGAGTCGACGTACGAGTGCAGGTAGCAGGGAGCATTTATTTGCTCAGAAAAAGGTAGCTCGGGAGTCCTCTGTGGCCGTGGTTTGTAGCTGCCGCGATTTCAAGAATTGCTCCTATTGCCGTCATGTCGATCGTCTCGCCTGTCGTCGTACCGATCGTCTCGCCGATCAGAGTATCCCGCAGCTACCAGGTTACTGTCGTCGTAACTGTGGTCCTTTCTTTTCTTACGGCGGTCCCTTCGTCCACCTGAATCGTGCTTCGGCTGATCGTCGTCTTCATCGTCACTGTGCTGTTGAGGCTTTCGTATGTTGTCTTCGCCATCAACCCAACTGTTGGCGATTTCCATTAAGTTGGTTATGGTTTTTTGCTTCTTCCGCCCGAGCTCCTCTATATAGGTTTCACGTCGGATGCCATCGCTGAAAGCATCGGTTGCTCTATCCACAGAGACATCTTCGGCAGCGTTTAGGAGCTTGGCGAATCTCCCGATGTAGGCGCGCATCGACTCCTTCTGCTTCTGCTGGCAGTGTCGTAATTCCTCGATCCCGACGGGTCTTTTGTATGTTGCTTGGAAATTGGCAACGAAAGCGTCCACTAGGTCGTCCCATGACTTAATGGAACCTTTCGGCAGGCCTCTCAGCCAAGCTCGTGCCGAGTCCTTCAGGTAAAGCTGTAAGCACTGCATTGCTGCTATCTGATTCCCCTTGTGCAAGATTACAGTCTGTAAACAATCGTCTATCCAGGACCTCGGCTCCTGCTGTCCATCGTATTTGGCAGCGTCAGTAGGGGTAGGTTTGAACTTTTTAGGCGGCATCGCCTCGCAGATCTTGTAGCTTAAACAATCAGCTCCCCTTAGCTCGCCGTCATTCTCCTGGCTTTCATCTGAGGTGTCGCTGTCGTATTCCTCCCTAGCGGCGCGTCGTCGCCTCGCTTTATCGATTCTGCTCTGGGTGATTTCGTCTCGAGCATCCCTCGAGCGATACTTTGAGCCACTTGTCTGTAATGTGGTTTTTTCCTTCCGTGGGACCAGGTTGTCTCCCAATATTGCGAGACTTTCTAAGGCGCCCCGGTGAGCTTGAGCCATAGAACCTTCGGGTCACTGATTGATGAGGTACGCTGCGAGGTTGGCGGTTGCTCCCGCGACGGTTTTTGGCCGTGGCATGCCCGCGGTATCCGTGGTCATGAAGGACTTAGTGAGATTCGACGTGATTTCTCTGGCATCATCTTCCGAAAGCCTGGATAGCCTTGATCGGTGCTTGCCTACGCCTTGACTGCTTCGGGGGGCGCTTCCTCGCGAACCTTTCCGCCTCTCGCTAGATTGTTCTACAGCGGATAGGCGTCTCTCGAGGGTGGCTTGCTCTTTTGATAAGTGCTCCCGATTCTTTTCCAATATGGCGCGATAGGCGTTGAGGGTTCCGATCGAGGTTCCTGCGGGGAGCGATGTGTTGTTAAGCACGGCCGCCTTGGCTGCTGCCCACTCTTCCTCTGCGATGGTGTAATCGTTGTTGTTGTTGCTGGCGCTGTTTTCAAAACTTATCCGTCTGCTGGATCGGGGAGTATGATCTCCGTCTCCCCCCTTTCTTGTGTTATTGGTGGCATAGACTTGATGGCGCGTCGCTTTCCAAGTGGCCTTCTTGGCGATTGATACGTCTCCAACGTATCTATAATTTCTTATGTTCCATGCTACTTTTATGATGATACTCACATGTTTTATACACACTTTATGTCATTATTATGCATTTTCCGGAACTAACCTATTGACAAGATGCCGAAGTGCCAGTTCCTGTTTTCTGCTGTTTTTGGTTTCAGAAATCCTAGTAAGGAAATATTCTCGGAATTGGACGAAATCAAGGCCCACGATCTTATATTTCCATGAAGCTTCCAGAACACCGAAGAGGGACCAGAGGGGAGGCCCAGGGGCCCCACACGCCATGGCGGCGTGGCCAGAGGGGGGGGGGCGCCCCCTGCTGTGTGGGTCCCCCCTGGCCCTTTCGACTCCGACTCTTCGCCTATATAAGCCTCCCTGACCTAAAAACTTCGGGGGAATAAGCCACGACGCGAGAAAAGTTACGCAGCCGCCGCCATCGCGAAGCCAAGATTCGGGTGACAGAAGTCTCTGTTCCGACACGCCGTTGGGACGGGGAAGTGCCCCCGGAAGGCATCTCCATCGACACCACCGCCATCTTCATCGCCGCTGCTGTCTCCTATGATGAGGAGGGAGTAGTTCTCCCCCGAGGCTGAGGGCTCTACCGTAGCTATGTGGTTCATCTCTCTCTTTGTGATCTAGTTGAATATCATCTATGTGCTACTCTAGTGATGTTATTAAAGTAGTCTACTCCTCCTCCATGATGTAACATTGACAGTGTGTGCATCTTGTAGTACTTGGTATAAGCTATGATTGTGATCTCTTGTAGATTATGGAGTTAATTATTACTATGATAGTATTAATGTGATCTATTCCCCCTTTCATAGCTTGACATTGACAGTGTGCATGCTATGTTAGTACTCGGTCTAAATTGCAATGGTCTATCTTGCACTCTAAAGGTTACTTAAATATGAACTCCGGATGTTGTGGAGCTTGTTAACTCCGGCTTGAGGGTGCTCTTGTAGCCCTACACAATGAATGGTGTTTGTTATCCAACAAGAGAGTGTAGAGTAGTTTCAGTTATGTGATCAATGTTGAGAGTGTCCACTAGTGAAAGTAGGATTCCTAGGCCTTATTTCCGAACATCGAATCTCCGTTTATTTACTGTTCCACTGCATGTTTACTTGCTGCCATATTTATTTCAGATTGTTATTGCCACTCATATTCATCCATATTACTTGTATTTCACTATCTCTTCGCCGAACTAGTGCACCTATACATCTGACAAGTGTATTAGGTGTGTTGGGGACACAAGAGACTTCTTGTATCATAATTGCAGGGTTGCTTGAGAGGGATATCTTTGACCTCTTCCTCCATGAGTTCGATAAACCTTGGGTGATTCACTTAAGAGAAACTTGCTGCTGTTCTACAAACCTCTGCTCTTGGAGGCCCAACACTGTCTACAGGAATAGAAGCGTGCGTAGACATCAAGCTATTTTCTGGCGCCATTGCCGGGGAGGTGAGGTAAAAGGTATTCACATCCTCCGACTACTAAGCTATTTCCTAGCACTGTTGCCGGTGTGTGAGTGCTCGAAGCTATTTCCTTTAGATCCTGCAATTGCATCTTTTTGTTTCTTGTTTTTCACTAGTTAGGCATAATGGAAAACAACTGTGAGCTTTTTAATCTATTTCCTAAGTTAAGACATGGATTGTTTGATGCGAAAATTAAAAAACCTATGGAACCTTATTTGCATGCTAGTAGCAATGATATTAGTATGAACGCTTTGAACACCATTGTTGCTAATGATATGGAAAATTCTAAGCTTGGGAAAGCTGGTTTTGATGAGCATGATATTTTTAGTCCCCCAAGCATGGAGGAGAAAATTTATTTTGATGATACTTTGCCTCCCATTTATGATGATTATAATGATAGTGGTATTTTGGTGCCACCTACTATGGAGGATAAAGTTTATTATGATTATACTATGCCTCCTACATTTGATGATGAGAATAATAATGATAGCTACTTTGTTGAATTTGCTCCCACTACAATTAATAAGAATGACTATGCTTATGTTGGGAGTAGTAATTATTTTATGCATGAGACTCATGATAAGAATGCTTTATGTGATAGTTATATTGTTGAGTTTGCTTATGATGCTACTTAAAGTTATTATGAGAGAGGAAAATATGGTTGTAGGGATTTTCATGTTACTAAAACACCTCTCTTTTTGCTGAAAATCTTGAAGTTGCGCTTGTCTTGTTTTCCTATGCTTGTTGCCTTATGCTTACATAACTTGTTTATTTACAAGATTCCTTTTCATAGGAAGTGGGTTAGGCTTAAATTTGTTTTGAATTTGCTTTTTGTTGCTCTCTTTTGCTTCAACTCTTATTTCTTGCGAGTGCATCATTAAAACTACCGAGCCCATCTTAATGGCTATAAAGAAAGCACTTCTTGGGAGATAACCCATGTTTTTATTTTGCTACTGTTTTGTTGTGTCTTGGAAGTTTTTACTACTGTAGCAACCTCTCCTTATCTTTATTTTATTGCATTTTTGTGCCAAGTAAAGTCTTTGATAGAGTTGATACTAGATTTGGATTGCTGCGCAGAAACAGATTTCTTGCTGTCACGAAATTGAGTCGCCCCTTCTGTAGGTAACTCATAAAAATCTGCCAATTTACGTGCGTGATCCTCAGATATGTACGCAACTTTAATTCAATTTGAGCATTTTCATCTGAGCAAGTGAAGTGCCCCAGAAAAATTCGTCTTTACGTACTGTTCTGTTTTGACAGATTCTGCCTTTTATTTCGCATTGCATGTTTTGCTATGTTTGATGGGTTTCTTTGTTACATTAACTTTCAGTAGCCTTGGGCAATGTCCAGAAGTGTTAAGAATGATTGTGTCACCTCTGAACATGTGAATTTTTGATTATGCACTAACCCTCTAATGAGTTTGTTTTGAGTTTGGTGTGGAGGAAGTTTTCAAGGATCAAGAGAGGAGGATGATATATGACCAAGAAGAGTGAAAAGTCTAAGCTTGGGGATGCCCCCGTGGTTCATCCCTGCATATTTCAAGAAGACTCAAGCATCTAAGCTTGGGGATTCCCAAGGCATCCCCTTCTTCATCAACAGTTTATCAGGTCACTTCTATTGAAACTATATTTTTATTCCGTCACATCTTATGTGCTTTACTTGGAGCGTCTGTGTGCTTTTCTTTTTCGTTTTGTTATTTTCATTCTCTGAATAAATTCATGCTTATGTGAGAGAGAGACACGCTCCGCTGTTGCATATGAACACATGTGTTCTTAGCTTTATTCTTAATGTTCATGGCGAAGGTTGAAACTGCTTCGTTAATTGTTATATGGTTGGAAACAGAAAATGCTACATGTGGTAATTGGTATAATGTCTTGAATAATTTGATACTTGGCAATTGTTGTGCTCAAATAGATCATGTTTAAGCTCTTGCATCATGTACTTTGCACCTATTAATGAAGAACTACCATAGAGCTTGTTAAAATTTGGTTTGCATGATTGGTCTCTCTAAAGTCTAGATATTTTCTGGTGAGGGACAAGGAAGACAGTGTAGAGTCTTATAATGCTTGCAATATGTTCTTATGTAAGTTTTGCTGTACCGGTTCATACTTGTGTTTGCTTCAAACAACCTTGCTAGCCTAAGCCTTGTATTGAGAGGGAATACTTATCGTGCATCCAAATCCTTGAGCCAAAAATTATGCCATTTGTGTCCACCATACCTACCTACTACATGGTATTTTCTGCCATTCCAAGTAAATACTTAGTGTGCTACCTTTGAACAATTCAAAATGCTTCTTAATTTGTGTCAACGTTTTATAGCTCATGAGGAAGTATGTGGTGTTTGATCTTTCAATCTTGTTGGGCAACTTTCACCAATGGATTAGTGGCTTCATCCGCTTATCCAATAATTTTGCAAAAAGAGCTGGCAATGGGGTTCCCAGTCCCAAATTAATTAACCTTAATAGACACTCCTCCATGGTATGTGATTGATGGAAGGCACCCGAGGATTCGGTTAGCCATGGCTTGAGAAAGCAAAGGTGGGGAGGAGTGTCATCTCTAAATAAAACTAAAATAAACAGACACTCCTTCAAGGTATGTGATTGTTGGAAGGCACCCGAGGATTCAGTTAGCCATGGTTTGTGAAAGAAAAGGTTGGAAGGAGTGTCACCCAAAAATAAAAATAATCATGGGAGCCGCTCTTTGAAAGTCTGTCTGGCAAGGGTGTTAGAGTGCCCACTACCATTTGTTGACAACAACAAACACCTCTCAAAACTTTACTTTTATGCTCTCTTTATGATTTCAAAACTTGAAAAGCTCTAGCACATGATTTATCCCTGATTCCCTCTGCGAAGGGTCTTTCTTTTACTTTATGTTGAGTCAGTTTACCTACTTCTTTCTATCTTAGCAGCAAACATTTGTGTCAACTGTGTGCATTGATTCTTACATGTTTACCTATTGCACTTGTTATATTGCTTTATGATGACAACTATCCATGAGATATACATGTTACAAGTTGAAAGCAATTGCTGAAACTTAATCATCCTTTGTGTTGCTTCAAAACTTTCTACTAAGAATTTGTTGCTTTATGAGTTAACTCTTATGCAAGACTTATTGATGCCTGTCTTGAAAGTACTATTCAAGAAAAGTATTTGTTATATGATTCAGTTGTTTAGTCATTATCTTTACCATTGCTTTGAATCACTTCATTCATCTCATATGCTTTTCAATAGTATGATCAAGATTATGGTAGCATGTCACTTAAGAAATTATCTTTGTTATCGTTTACCTACTCGAGGGCGAGTAGGAACTAAGTTTGGGGATGCTGATACGTCTCCAACGTATCTATAATTTCTTATGTTTCATGCTACTTTTATGATGATACTCACATGTTTTATACACACTTTATGTCATTATTATGCATTTTACGGAACTAACCTATTGACAAGATGCCAAAGTACCAGTTCCTGTTTTCTGCTGTTTTTGGTTTCAGAAATCCTAGTAAGGAAATATTCTCGGAATTGGACGAAATCAAGGCCCACGATCTTATATTTCCACGAAGCTTCCAGAACACCGAAGAGGGACCAGAGGGGAGGCCCAGGGGCCCCACACGCCATGGCGGTGCGGCCAGAGGGGGGGCACGCCCCCCTGCTGTGTGGGTCCCCCGTGGCCCTTCCGACTCCGACTCTTCGCCTATATAAGCCTCCCTGACCTAAAAACTTCGGGGGAATAAGCCACGACACGAGAAAAGTTACGCAGCCGCCGCCATCGCGAAGCCAAGATTCGGGGGACAGAAGTCTCTATTCCGACACGCCGCCGGGACGGGGAAGTGCCCCCGGAAGGCATCTCCATCGACACCACCGCCATCTTCATCGCCGCTGCTGTCTCCTATGATGAGGAGGGAGTAGTTCTCCCCCGAGGTTGAGGGCTCTACCGTAGCTATGTGGTTCATCTCTCTCTTTGTGATCTAGTTGAATATCATCTATGTGCTACTCTAGTGATGTTATTAAAGTAGTCTATTCCTCCTCCATGATGTAACGTTGACAGTGTGTGCATCATGTAGTACTTGGTATAAGCTATGATTGTGATCTCTTGTAGATTATGGAGTTAATTATTACTATGATAGTATTGATGTGATCTATTCCCCCTTTCATAGCCTGACGTTGACAGTGTGCATGCTATGTTAGTACTCGGTCTAAATTGCAATGGTCTATCTTGCACTCTAAAGGTTACTTAAATATGAACTCCGGATGTTGTGGAGCTTGTTAACTCCGGCTTGAGGGTGCTCTTGTAGCCCTACACAATGAATGGTGTTTGTTATCCAATAAGAGAGTGTAGTGTAGTTTCAGTCATGTGATCAATGTTGAGAGTGTCCACTAGTGAAAGTAGGATCCCTAGGCCTTATTTCCGAACATCGAATCTCCGTTTATTTACTGTTCCACTGCATGTTTACTTGCTGCCATATTTATTTCAGATTATTATTGCCACTCATATTCATCCATATTACTTGTATTTCACTATCTCTTCGCCGAACTAGTGCACCTATACATCTGACAAGTGTATTAGGTGTGTTGGGGACACACGAGACTTCTTGTATCATAATTGCAGGGTTGCTTGAGAGGGATATCTTTGACCTCTTCCTCCCTGAGTTCGATAAACCTTGGGTGATTCACTTAAGGGAAACTTGCTGCTGTTCTACAAACCTCTGCTCTTGGAGGCCCAACACTATCTACAGGAATAGAAGCGTGCGTAGACATCAGCGATGCTGTCGACGCTGTCCTCTCACGACGAATACTGGGCGCTGCAGATGAACGGTGTGTCGCTCGATCCCAACCCGTGCCTAGTGTCGCAGTTTAAACAGTATTATGAGGTCATCTCTGAAGATGCGAGGTTATCAGACCCGACTGACATTGAAGACGTCGACCGAGGGGTTGATGGCGAGGACGAGTTCGTCGAGTTGGTCAGGCCAGCCGAGAGATCGACTGATGATGACAGGCTTGGCCCTGCGGTCGGTGGTGGTGATTTTCCCGTTGCCTTGGGGGCGTGTGGTCCCAGCAGTCGAAGGACTCCTTCCGCGTTGACGTTGTAGTGGACGCTACCGAACGTCATCTCCATGCTTCCTTGCAGATCTGAGAAGGTTGAACGTGAGGAGTCGCTGTGCGGGGTAAATTCGTAGGAGCCGAATCGAATCGGGCTTCCTAGTCTTGGCGACGATGGTGACGATGGCGTCGACGAAGCTGTCGACAACATGATTGGAACTGCCGATGTCGGGTCTTGTGCCGACAGTTTTCCCACAGACGGCGCCAATTGATGAGGGTGCTCCTCGACAATGCCCTCCGATTGGGGCTTAGGGTTGATGGAATCCTGTGGGCTGACACGAGACATCGGTTCGCAGACAAGCGGGGAGAGCAATTTACCCAGGTTCGGGGCCCTCGATGAGGTAAAACCCTTACGTCCTTCCTGTCTGATCTTGATTATGAGAATATTGGGTTACAATGGGGTGCCGAAGGTTTCGGCTGTGATCTCGTCGAGAGGATAAGTGCTGCGGCGACCTAGCTCTAGACTTCTGGTGGCTAAAGTTACTAAGATTGGTCGTGTCCCTCGGCAGCCTCTCTCCCGGCCTTTATATAGGAGGCCAGGTCTCAAGAGATCTGTCCGGGTACATCTAGGTTTACAAAAGTCCTATCTCTAAACTTTCCTTGTTCGGCTCCTCTTCGTCTTGTTCTTCAAGGAATCCTCTTCGGCACCGTCTTAGTGGCCCACCTTGCCATCGGTTGTCTTCGTCGGCCTCCTATTGGGCCGTACAGGATAGGGCAATGCCAGTTACTTGAAGGGTAATGCCCACATCATGTGCAAAGAAAGAATCGGAAGGATAGAGTTCTTTGATCTCCTCAAGTCCCAAGACATGAAAATCCAAGCGAGTAAGCAAAAGGTTGTTTTTGCGGGAAAGAGCATCCGCCACTACATTGTCCTTGCCCTTCTTGTATTTGATTACATATGGAAAGGACTCAATGAACTCAACCCATTTTGCATGCCGTTTGTTCAAGTTGTGTTGGCTTTTCAAATACTTCAAAGATTCATGGTCGGAATGAATGATAAACTCTTTTGGCCAAAGATAGTGTTGCCAAATCTCAAGAACACGAACTAAAGCATAAAGCTCCTTGTCATAAATAGGATAGTTGAGGCGTGCGCCATCCAACTTCTCACTATAGTATGCCACGGGTTTTCCATCTTGCATAAGAACGCCACCAATGCCAATGCCACTTGCATCACACTCAATTTCAAAAGGTTTTGCAAAGTTTGGAAGAACAAGAAGGGGAGCTTCGGTAAGGCGTTTCTTCAATTCATCAAAAGCATTTTGTTGAGCCTTGCCCCATACAAACGGGACATTCTTTTTGGTAAGCTCATTCAAAGGGCAAGCAATGGTGCTAAAATCTTTCACAAAGCAGCGGTAAAAACCGGCAAGTCCATGGAAACTTCGAACTTGACCAACGGTGGTTGGCGTGGGCCAATTATGTATGGCGTCAACTTTCGAAGAGTCTACTTCAATGCCATTGGTGGAAATCACAAATCCAAGGAAAACCAATTTGTTTTGGGAAAATGTGCACTTGGGGAGGTTTGCATAAAGCTTCTCATGGCGCAAGATGCATAAGACTTCTCTCACATGTTGCACATGGTCCTCGATATTTTTGCTATAAATGAGAATATCATCGAAATAGACAACCACACTCTTGCCAATGAGAGGTCGCAAGATGTGATTCATGAGACGCATAAAAGTTGATGGAGCATTTGAAAGTCCAAATGGCATGACAAGCCATTCATAGAGACCAAGCTTGGTCTTGAATGCCGTCTTCCATTCATCACCAATTGCCATGCGAATTTGGTGGTAGCCACTACGCAAATCGACTTTCGAGAAAATCGTGGCACCACTTAACTCATCGAGCATGTCATCTAAACGCGGAATGGGATGGCGATATCGAACGGTAATGGCATTGATGGGGCGACAATCCATACACATTCGTTGCGTCTCATCCGGTTTAGGCACAAGAATCACGGGAACCGCACAAGGACTACGGCTTTCACGAACGTACCCTTTGGCGAGGAGATCTTGTATTTGACGTTGAATCTCCTTTGTGTCTTCGGGGTTGGCGTGGTAGGCGGCACGGTTTGGGAGTGGAGCGCCCTGAATGAGGTCGATGTGGTGCTCTATGCCCCGAAGCGGTGGAAGCCCACGAGGGAGCTCGTCAGGGAAGACATCTTGAAACTCCTTCAAAAGAGACAACAAAGACGAAGGAACATTGGTTAAGTCGTTAGTCGCCGATGAGGGGCCCTTGCAAATGAGCACATAGTGCAATATGGTGGATGGGTTTTGTTGCACTTCTCTCCAGTCGCTTTTTGTGGCTAAGAGAACACTCTTTCTCTCACTCATGTATAGCTTGTGGTTGTCACTCTCCTTTTGGTGGGTCGCTCTCTCACCACTCAACTCACTATGGTGGTTGTGTTGTTGCGCCAACCTCTCGGTGTTGCGGAGGGCTCCCTCGTCCCTTGGTTCTTCTCCGGTCCTATCCATGATATGAAGACAAGAACTATGTTGTGTATGTTAGTGGAAGGAGAGTACCTCACACCTTTACCTTTGTGTAGTATTGAGGTAATCAACCGAACTGAGAGCAAGATCAAATGTATCGGGTACACACGCAAAGCCACACACAAAGGCTAGCAAAGTGAGTGGTAGGTGAGAAAGGTGGAAAACCAAAAGATGAAATCCAAAATTAATTATGTTGTTAAAAGTGGGTGAGGTCCAAAAATCTAGTGTCAAAGTGGAGATCACTACAAACACGGAAAATATATGGAACGCACACACGGGATAAACGGGGTTAGTGCAACCAAAAGTGAGCGGAAAAAGGAAAAATCAATGTCGATGCTCGATGTCACACTAACTCAAGGAGAGCCGATAGCTATGGTTGCATAGAGATGAAACACCAAGATTCGCACGAGGTCTCTCTTCTCTATCTCTCACGCTTGCTTGAAAGCTTATCTACTCTTTTTGTATCGGTGGCACTCGCACTTTTCTTTTTCTTCTCTTTTTTTTCACTAGCACACTTTGCTCTTACACTTTTGCTTTCCGCCACGAGCTTTTCTTAGGAGCTTTACTCAACACAACGCACACCCTCACGGTCGGGACCTCGTACGATGTTTCGCAACACTCGAAAAGCTTCGCTTGGTGGGATAGATCGCAAAAAGAAGAGGGCTACAAGGAAAACTGCAAGTTAGACCTGTGATGGTGGTGGTGGTGGTGGTGGTGACGGTGTTAAATGAAAAGCGAACTCGGGCGAAGATAGATTGGCGCCCGGTCTGGGGGCCGGTCGGTCCGGTCTGGGGGCCGGTCAACCGGATTCTGGGCCGGCTCTTCCGGTCTGGGGGCCGGTCAACCTGGTTTCTCAACCGGCTGGGCAGTTTCTCTCTCTTGTTCTTCCCCAAACCAAAACCAAAAGGTCAAATCGAAGGGAAATGAAGGAATTGGAGGCTAAAAGGTGGGGGAAATAGTAGATCAACACTAACAACACCAAATCCACAGAGCAAAACCACTCAAAACTCAACAAAATCGTAGATCCATCCAAAGGCAATTTAGGGCTATTTTTTTGGGGATTTTTTTGGAAAATTTTTAGAGACGAAAGTGGGTGGGTGGGGGTCAAATCCGCGGAAACATAAAGGCTGCTGATACCATATGATGAGGTCTAAGACCCCGTTTGTGGCCCGATCTCGCGATTGACCCGAAATCCAAAGGGGGAAAGAGGGAGAGGATGAAGAACACGAAGAACACGAAGAACGAACACACGCACACCAACCCGATACAATCGATACTTACCCCCGTGGCTCGATGGACCACGCCAATAGAATCACCCGGAAGAGACGCGAGGTAGAATTCCGTGTGAGAGATCGGTGTTGGAGATGGAGACCGGTGAGGGAGAGAGAGTGGAGCACACTTGAATCTCACTCACAAATATCCAAATCCTCAACAAGGGTTGCCTTGGGTACAAAGGGGATCTAACCCTAGGGAGACAAAGCTCAAATTCATGTTTAAGCCTAAATCTTGTCTAAAGAGGTAAAGGGGGCATCCTGGGTGCTTATATAGGTTTACAAGGCGACACAGGCCGAAAAGGTACATAAGTGGTCGACTTGGGCCGAAGTGGTTGAGTCAAATCGTGGAATCCAGTCCGTAGGCCGGTCCAACCGGGCCTGGGGCCGGAGCGTCCGGTCCAGACCGGGCCAGGGACCGGGCGCCAACTGGAAGTGCCACAGTAACACGTCCGGTTGGCACCGGTCTGGGATCCGGTTGGCGCCGGGGTGGATCCGGCGTGCCGCCCGGTTGACCCGGTCGTAGACCGGGCTGGCCGGTCTGGGGGCCGGTTCGACCGGGTGCTGGGCCGGCCTGGGCGAGTCCTTCTCCTTTTGCTTCGGATGACGTCGGGACCATCTTCATGTCCATCTTCACGTCCAACTGCTTCTCTCCTCCTCTTGACCATGGTGTGTCCTCCTCTCCGGGTCCTTGATGCATCTCATACCTAATAACACAAAGCGTGTCGGCATGAGGTAGCAATCCATCCAAAGGGGTACCGAGATCGAGGGTAGTGAGGAGCGAGTTCACCTTATCATGTAGCGCTTTGACTCAAGCCCGCGTCATTGGTCCACTTGGGGGACTTGTTGGTCTTGGTGTAGTTTTGTCAGTGAGCGAGTTCACCTTATCATGTCTTGATGTAAACATTGCCGCTATATAAGTATTGCCCTCCGATCCGAATGTTACCCCGATCCGACATTGCCTCTATGTAAAAATTGTTCCCCCCGATCCAAATGTTCCCCCCTATGTACATTACGACGTTATGTAGTCACCGGCATCCCCCTCTTCCCATACGTTACGACGACCCCCTACGTTCATTATGTGGTCACTGGCATCCCCCTCTCCCCCCTACGTTACGTTGTCACTGGCATCCCTCTCTCCCTCTACGTTATGCCAACATTATTATTATTATGAACTCGCGATTAACTCAAAAGTAATCATGTACTTATCGATTTAATATTGTGCAGAAACAATGGATCCATTCCATCGAGTCTTCGAACAGGAAGACATGGTCGAAGGACATAATCCGCAAGGCCGACCTAGAAGCTGACCGCGCAGCTGGCCGAGAAGCCGAGGGCTCCGGTGATGGAGAAGCCAAGGGCTCTAGTGATGGAGAAGCTGAGGGCTCCGTTGATGGAGAAGCCGAGGGCTCCGGTGATGGAGAAGTCGACGGCTCTGGCGAGGTATATATACATGTATATGATCACTAGAGCCATTAATGGAATTCTATATGTACATGTATATAAATCAATTAATGTTTATTCTCTTAGGCCTCCCAAGGTAAGTTGGACAAATGAGGCCCGGCAAAGAAGTTGTGAAAAAAATGACCACTTAACAATTACACTTATATCACCTAAATGGAAACCGATGGAACCCGGAAAGGCCGCAATGACATTTAGAAATCGGTGTGGGGTTATGGTTAGGGATCGCATCCCGATCAGTGTTAGATAATGGAACGAGAGCAAAAAGGTGCCCCAAAATGAGTTTACTGCCGATCGGTTCAAAGACAAGCTTTTTGACGACCTCATGGCACATTTCAACCTGCCAGAATTGGAGTCGCATAGGGAGAAAATGAAGAAGTGGGCTCTTCAGAAGACGGGGGAACTATTTCGGCAGTGGAAGAAGCGATTATGGGCAACTTACAAGAAGGACAAGGCACCTCCAAAATTCGAAGGCTATCTAGCTAAGCAGGAGCTTAACTGGGATGCATTTGTGGAGTACAAGAGCTTATAGGATGCTAAGGCATTATCAAAGAAAAACAAGAAGAATTCAGATGAAAAGTAATATCACCATAAAACGGGGCGAGGGGGTGATGTCTACGCACGCTTCTATTCCTGTAGACAGTGTTGGGCCTCCAAGAGCAGAGGTTTGTAGAACAGCAGCAAGTTTCCCTTAAGTGAATCACCCAAGGTTTATCGAACTCAGGGAGGTAGAGGTCAAAGATATCCCTCTCAAGCAACCCTGGAATTAAGATACAAGAAGTCTCTTGTGTCCCCAACACACCTAATACACTTGTCAGATGTATAGGTGCACTAGTTCGGTGAAGAGATAGTAAAATGCAAGTGATATGGATGATTATGAGTGGTAATAACAATCTGAAATAAATATGGCAGTAAGTAAACATGTAGTAGAACAGTAGATAAACGGTGATTCGATATTTGGAAACAAGGCCTAGGGATCATACTTTCACTAGTGGACACTCTCAACAATGATCACATAAATAAATAAGTTCTCTTCTCTTATGCTACTTAACCACTCTCTTGTTGGATAACAAACTCCATTCATTGTGTAGGGCTACAAGAGCTCCCTCAAGCCGGAGTAAACAAGCTCCACAACATTCGGAATTCATATTTAAGTAATCTCTAGAGTGCATAATAGACCGTTGCAATTTAGGTCGAGTACTAACATAGCATACACACTGTCACCTTTAAGCTATGAAAGGGGGAATAGATCACATCAATACTATCATAGATTCATAGTAATAGTTAACTCCATAATCTACAAGAGATTACAATCATAACCTACACCAAGTACTACATGATGCACACACTGTCAACATTACATAATGGAGGAGGAATAGACTACTTTAATAACATCACTAGAGTAGCACATAGATTAATAGTGATACAAAGCTCATGATCACATAAAGATCACACCATGGGAGAGAGAGATGAACCACATAGCTACCGGTATAGCCCTCAGCCTCGGGGGAGAACTACTCCCTCCTCATCATAGGAGACAGCAGCGGCGATGAAGATGGCGGTGGTGTCGATGGAGATGCCTTCCGGGGGCACTTCCCCGTCCCGGCGGCGTGCCGGAACAGAGACTTCTGTCCCCCGAATCTTGGCTTTGCGATGGCGGCGGCTGCAGAACTTTTCTCGTATCGTGGTTTATGTTTTTAGGGTTTTCGAGGCGGAGAGAATATATAGGCGGAAGGGCAGCCTCGGAGGAGCCAGGGGGTGGCCCCCCATAGGCTGGCACGCCCCCCCTTGGCCGCGCCGCCATGTGGGGTGGGGCCCCCAGGGCTCCCCTCTGGTCCCTCTCTGGCTCTCTGGAAGCTTCCGTGAAATATAAGATCGTGGGCATTAATTTCGTCCAATTCCGAGAATATTTCCTGTGTAAGATTTCAGAAACCAAAAACAGCAGAAAACAGGAACTGGCACTTCGGCATCTTGTTAATAGGTTAGTTCCGGAAAATGCATCAAAACGATATAAAGTATGAATAAAACATGTAGGTATTGTCATAAAACTAGCATGGAACATAAGAAATTATAGATACGTTGGAGACGTATCAGGGGGCTACAAAAAAGCCATGCCTCACTGGGCTGAACAAGAGGCTGAGATGCAGCGGAATGGGGTCACTCCAGAACCATCAGAGAAAACTGGGACTTGAGGGATCAAAATTGGTTCCTTGCGCATGGGTGTGAGTATGACATGCGGACATGAAACCTTGCTCAAAGTGACAGCAAGGTTAAGGTACCCAAGGAAAAATGACTTCAGGTGACGACAGATATTAAATTGGGAAAATTGAAGTTTGTTCCCGATAGAGAGAATGACTTGCTGACGTCTGTCCTCGGGAATCCCGAAAAGGGAGGACGGACAAGAGGCCTCGACCCTAGTTATCCGTGGTCGATTGGGTTTCCCAGCGACGTGGAGACTCATAGAAGCCGAGCAAGAGCAAAACAACTCCAGTAGGAGGTGTATAATGACTGGTTATCCGAGTTCCAACGCCGACTTGACCAGCAGCAGCGGGAGATTGAAGAACTTAAAGGACGGCGCGAGCTAGATAATACCGCCGGAACATCTCAATGGCGAAGCATCGTGACTGACTCGGAGGCCCCGCCTGAATGTCGACGGATGATAGATGGCGGTCATGTCTACCCCGTGGATGGAATCAAGGAGCAGACACGTTGTGATCTCCATCAGGTGTTCAGGAACCTTGTGATCTCAATTTTCTTACTCGATGTTAAGTGTAATTCATGACGTATATATAAACATGTGCAGTTTCCACTGGATTCTGCTAGATATTCAAGTTGACAATGAAATAGTTGAAGTAAGGGACCCATTGAATAGAGGCCTGGAAGGGTTCCGCAACTTGCAGGACTTGCTCCAGAGGTAATTTCAATCATTGTCGCGCTATATTGATATCTTTAGTGAGATATCAATTAATTATCCACTAATTCAATCATTCTTTTACCTGGCAGTGTTTGGAGATGCTTCAAGAAGGTGGTTACGGGTAGTAACTTCACAGAGAAGCTAACATTTACTCCAGTATCATGCGCCCAGCAACCACCGGGGACGAATCTATGTGGATACTACGTTTGCGAGTCCATTCGCATGTTAACCAATGAGAAGGGCGATCGTAAATTCAACGTAAGCAATGACATTCACAACTTTAATTTATTACCATCAATATTTCGTTATCAAGATTGATATATTCATATTCATCTCATTTTCCTATATAGGTCGAGTTCATGCGGGAGAAGCTCCAACCACAACAACACCTACTAGGAATTGCGGAGGAACTGGCGGGACTTATGATGAGAGAAGTGATAGACAAGCTTGTTTAATCAGAGTACGACCTCGTCATGATCTCCGTGTAATAGTTCGAATAGACGACGGGCTCTAGTCCCGGTAGTCGTGATCTCCATGTATATGTTATAAGGGGAATCTAGGAATAGACTTTTGCTTCGAATATTTGTTTGCTTGATCTATATATAATGCATGAACGTGTACAGCTTGTAGTAGCGTACAAATATATGAAATTTTTATTTTGAAATGAAAAAAGAAATAAAAGGGGGCAGTGGCGGGGGAGGGGGTGGCTGCACCCCTTAAACCCTAAAGGAGCAATATCCTACGCGCGCCACATAGAGGACCTTTTGTCCCGGGCTGTGTTACAAGCCGCGACAAAAGGGGTGACCCTTGCGCGTGCCACGTGGTGGAACTTATGTCTCGGCTGGTAAGCGGGCCGGGACAAAAGGTTGGACCTTTATCGCGCCCCCGTTGTCCCAGTTGGCCAGCCGGGACAAAAGACTCTTACGGCCCGCGACAATAGGCATGTTCTCCGCTAGTGCATGAGCAAAGAGGTAAAGATATTTATTCTCTCAAACTAGAATGTCACAATAAAAATTAAAAAAATAGTAGAGATGGATTGCTACAAAGTAAGATACAAGATATGAAGTAAAATAATGAAGTTAGGAGAGTGGTGTTTTGGCTCATGGGAGTATATGCTCCCTTTATTTTGAAATGCATCTTAGACACATTTTGAAATGTTCAAAAATTTAAAACAAAATTTCGCACATACATGTTCCCGTACTACACGCCCACAAAGTCGTTTCATGATCAATCAACTTGTCATGTGGCGTGTGTAAAGATAAAATTAGGTATTAAAAGTGACGTTTTTCACAAGATAAATTTTCTTTTTTTTGCGTAAACCATAAAAAATATTGAATTTCCGTGAAGTTAGCACAATCCTACTGGCTACAAGAGGATGAAGTCCATTGTTTACTCTTATGTAAACTATGGATCTAGGTTTATAGATTCACTTAATATCTCTCTCCAATAATGGTGGCAAAATATTAAGCACAGATCTGAGCGATAATACACAATTGTCATGATTCAATGATAAATATTTATATGGGCAACATGTCCTAAATCATGAAGTAGAGAATAAAATTATATTTAATGCATCCTCTCACGAGCAACAAGTACTTGTTCTCTCTTTACCCCTAGATGTGCGTATACCAAAGGATCGGGTGCTATATGTCACTTAGAGGTGCCAACTCCATCTTTAGCTACACCCTCCAATATGGTTACACCTAGCACACATCATACCCTTTATTTAGAAACAGAGAGCTGCCACCAAGTGAAATCGACTCAAGGTTGCGGACGTCACGAAAAATGCCCAGGAAGCTGTCTGCGACACGACGACAACAAGAAAACTAGCAAAGGCACTACGCCAGTGCACATGGATAAGGGCTCGATATGGTTATATGGATTATTTTTGTTAGAATAATGTTTTTATTGTGGAACGAATAATTGTGAGAGCCCTCGCTAACAGGTGTGTCCCACCACATTAGACCACCGGATTAACCCATTATATTTGCGGTCTTTGAGCAACCAACGCCTAGAGTTTTGCCTCGCTTACTTAAGGGCCCATAAAACAAACTCTATCTCAAATACTCATCCACATTCCCTACATAATACAAGTAACACTTGCCACACTAACCACGCCGCCGCACTCCCATAATACCATCTCTCCACTCTGAACGCTAGATGGCATAACACTCTCATGTCTTCAAAATATGAACCCTAGATCAAATAGCACTCGCATTCACATCTCTCCCTATTAGTTCCCAGGGTGAAGGACTGTAGGCCCAGAATACTTGCCGATACGTTAAAGCCGCACTAGATTCGTCCACCGATGTGCCTGTTCCACGGGTATGTTCCTTATCCTTCTATATTGATCGAGTTTATTCTTGCTCTTCTTTAATCACTCTCATCTATTCTTTTAGATTCGGCACGAGGAGTAGAACCAGAAGATCCTCAGAGAGGAGCACATCGCGAACATCCATGGAGAGGTCATCTACTTTTTCTGCTAGGTTGATGAAGTGTAGATCAGTGGAGAGGTTGCCTGATGCGATGCATAATAGAGATCTCCTCAAGGACTCCAAGAACATTTAGGATTTTATTTTCCTAAATATTGTCATGTTAAAAAGACAAGCCCAATAACTCATCTAGAGAATTACATGTGTTTGTTTATAATGGAAAAAAGATGTGAGGATTATTTTATCTTAAATATAAATATAGCATCACATCCTATCTGTTCTTTGGTCATCTTTTAATCTATCAAGGTGAACCATCGAGATGCCGCTGAACAGACCGCTTGGCAAATGCTAAGTGTCACACATCATTTTCTATAACGCAGTTATTCATGGCGGCTTGTATATATCGTCAAAGCGCGAGATGGCTAGGGAGACATTTAGGCATGTGGCTTGACGTTTATAACCGCAAGGTAATGTCTACACTGTTGTAGTGCACCAAAGGAGAAACTCTACAGAAACAAGTTAGCTTTTTTTTCGGAATCCAATCCTTCTAGGGTCCTTTTGAGACAACAAGAGGTATATGTAGCATTGTACTTCAAATAGGAGTAACTTTTGGAATAAAACTTCAGCAATAACTTTGGGAGAGGGTGTAGCAAGAATACATGTGATAACGAGATTACGCACCCAAATTTACTCTTGTGCACATTATCGGGGTTGCCATGATAAATGGCTTGCACATTATTCCCATTATTGGTTTCTGTTAAGATAGTAAAGAGGATCCAAATAAGATGAACCAGACACATTTTCATTAGCAGCTTTGTTAACTTCAAAGAAGAATGAACCTCCATATTCCCTCTTCCTCAACAAACTTAGTCTTGGGATATTGATGAGGTTAGCTCCTTACACCATTTCTATTGTATTGTCGGACACACCACACGTCTTCTTTGCAATAGATAGGCTTTTGCTTACTCAAAATCTCTTTAGTGTTTCTTCCTTCACATCTGGAATTTGAGTATGCCTTCTTACAATTATGACTTCAACCATTTTATTCTTCAACAGAAATGCCAAGAAAGGGTTTATCATCATGGAAAATCCCAAGATGGACCCGAATGCATGTGCACCCGTTTTCTCTAATATTAGAAAAAATGTTATTTGAAATTCTCAAAAAAATTGAATAATTTTTCCATGTACATATTATGTTGATACTTACTCGTGTAAGTTTTCATGGAAAAATACGATTGTATGTGGCCTACATGAAAGTGAGAAAATGTTCAAATGACACTATAATGATTGGTTGTGTGCTGTTCAGAGAAATAGGAAAATCCATTTTCATATTTACGTGTAGGTCATACATGGTCGTTTTTGTATGCCAAAATCTGCACAAATAAGTGTCAACCTAGGATATACATGCATGCATTTTTCAAGTTTTTCTGAAACTTTGAAATGCATTTTTTGGAATTTTTCATAATAGGGTGCATGTGCACTTGGGTTCACATCGTCCACGTTCATCTTATCATCATTGATAACAAAATACACATCTAAAGTTTTTCAGGAAGCAGCATCTCCGTTAGTTTCATCAGAACACGCACAAGATAAACATTTGATTGGGGTTCAATCTTATTCTTATACTATGAGACTTGAGATTGTTTGGTATAACATAATTCTGCATCTTTCCATGATTCCCATAGTCACAATTAAGTGACTCCTTTCCCTGCTTCCTCTTGAGATAATCAAGATTTAGCTATTCATACTCATAACTCAACAAAAAGGTGACTACAAAATGTTTTGTCATCGTCCCCATAAACATTGATTTCACACTACAGTTGACCAATAGCAAGTGGAACTCATGGATTCACTTATGCCGCCGATTGATGGGCGTACTTTTAATCAATAAGGCTGGTACTATTGTATGAAAACTAACTTCTTCAGGTATCAAATCAATGTATGCGGACTTAATGAAATGGACACACCCGTTTTTTTAGAAAATATCTCTGGAAATTGAAAATCCCACTAAACATAAAGGTATTTATGTGGTTCCTAAATAAACAAAAGTGCTACTTACACGTGATAATTAGCTAAAATAAATTGGAAAGGGAGTAAGAAGTGTTGATTCTGTGACTCAGAAGAGAATGTGAATCATCTTTTTATTTCTTGTCCTTTTGCTAGATTAATTTGGATAATTGCTTATGGTAATATGATATTACATGACCAACCAATATCATAAATATATTTGCAAATTTTCTGAATGGTATCGACAACAAAATTAAGAATAAAATTTGCCTTGGCATTGTAACATCCCAAATTTTCCAAACAAAGAAAATGAATTTCCCTATTTCCAAAATTTGGAACCAACAAAAACTTTTATGAAATTTAGTTTGATGCATAGTGATCTTGCTGATGGGTTGTGTAATTGCCATGTTTGATTGTTGAAATAGTTTGAGATGATCTAAAACCCTAAACCCTACTCTTGCATTTTACCCTTCAAAATAAAACCAAATAAGAAAAAATCAAATTAAAAAGAAAGGGCCTATGTGCCTATACTATTTTTGGTAAAACTTTTACCTAGGCTTTTCTACTTTGTTTAGATGTTTTGAAAACATCAACAAACCTAACCTAGTACCTACCAACCAAATCAAGTGAGAAACAAAATTCAAATAAACATATGCATAGAGGCATATGTGGCACTTAGCCATTTTTTTACCAAATCTTGACCTATGCACTCACACTTTCCCCAATGGTTGGGACCCTTCACTAAACTCAATCTAACCCTAAATAAACCCTACACCATGCCTAAGGGAAGCAAAGAAAAATAAAAGAATAAAAATTAGAAAATCACAAAACCCTCACATATGGCTTATGGCCATTTTTGAAAATCTTTAACCTAGGCCATATAAAATTGTGCCAATGGTTGGGAAACCCTTTTAAACTCAAAAGAACCCCCTTTGCATCAAAGAAACCAAACTCAAATCAAAGAAAATCAAAAACCAAGTACATGTGATAATGGTCACTTTTGACCTTTTTATTATCTTACCCACTATGAGCCCGTCTATTAAGAAATTTTCAAACCAAACCCTGCCAACTATTTGCACCTCATCCAAGACCTCCTCAAGATGAACACTTTTGATGTTGACCACTTTGACCAGATCATTGACCATTGCTTAGTACAAGGGTGCCAAGTGGCAACATTGAAACCAATTCTAGATTCCCTCCAAATTTAGAATCTTCACAAATCAATTTCAAAAATCAAACCAAAACCATGAGTGGTTGCCCAATATCATTTAGAACCTATCCATGCAGAATTTTGGCCAAAAGTCACACCCAAGTGAGACCATTGCTTGTGAACAAATTGTTACATAGAGTAAGATTAGGGTACACCCACCCCCAACCACTTTGTACCACCACCTCTCTCCCTCATGTGTACCTTTCTATAGTGCCATGTACCTCCAACCACTCATCATGACATCACATATCTTGGAAATCATCACCATGACACCATGCCACACCATGCCATGACCTATGTCACTCCTCTTTGCCAAAATTAAATTTGTACATGCCATAGTCCTCTCCAACAATGCTAACCTTGTCTAGTACATTGCCCTCACAGCTTTCAACCATGCCAAACACCAGAGACAAGAATTTGGGCATGATCTCATCCAAGAACCTACCATGCCGGCCACTTTTGACATCACCATGCCATCCTCTCCCCCTTTCACCTCAACCTTGCCACACCTTGTCCTTGAGCTTCCTTTTTCAATACTGAGCATGCTAGACACGACCCTTGGACAAGGAGAGCAAGACTTGGACCAAAAACATTCATGCCAACGTCACTTGATCACCAACCCGTGGACACCTTCCTCTCCCCGCATGCACACCGCATTCCAGCACGTCACCCTGCGCCACCAGCTCCCTCTCGGTCCCACACACCTGCTAGACACGGCCGTTGGCCCTCGCGCGCGCCAGGACGACGACGCGACACGACGTCCCGCGAGGACGCCGACGTCGGCATTGACCCCGTGCGCACTGCACACAACGCCCGCGCTCAAGCCACTGTGCACGCATCCTTCCCTACCCAAGACCTACCTTGCTGATGCCATGGCTCTGACCAGAAGCCTCTGTGCTCGACGCGCCCGTGACGTCGTGGCCATGCCAGCCATGCCGCGCTCCTCCTCTCTGGCGCCTATAAAAGCCACACCCCTCGCCCTAGACACCACCACACCACCTCACAGCCTCCCTCTCTTCCTCCTAGCGCCGCTCCTCTCCTCTCTTTGCCGCTCACCGGAGCCCAGAGCTCGGCACGGCCACCGGCGGCATCCCTCAATGCCGCCCCAGTTCTTGCCACCTTAGCTTACAACTCCGACACCAGCTTGTAGCCCTTGGAAAACCCCGTCGATCAAGCCCAAGCTCGCCGTCACCCGTGCCCGGAGGTGAGCGCTAGCGCCACCGCAAGCCTGCGGTATCAGGAGGAAGACGACGGCCCAGTGCCGTCGGATCCCGATCCGATGATCCGCGCGGCCCGCGCGTGCCCAACGTGCATGCGCCATGCACGCCAGGCCCGGGCAGCAACTGGGCCGGCCCAATTTCCTTCCCGCCCCCGTTTTAAATTCAAATTTGCTCTTTTCTTTTTTCTGTGTAATTGCTCTCAGGTGCTTTGCTAAATATTTAATAATTACAAATCCACTCGGTCAATTTTGATAAATTTTATATATTTAGAAAGCTCATGAAAGGCTCCATCCAACCACACTGGTTTCAAATCAAAATCTTTTGTAGAATTTGAATAGTAAAAATAACAATGCAGTAACTTTTCAAACTTCAAACAATTATTAAAAATCAACCAAAAATGCTATTAAATTTATTCCAACTCCTATAGCTCACATTTTACTTACATTAATTGTTTCTGCAAAAATATGGCAGGGTTACTTTGAGTGATCATGGCCTAGTTTAATTAGAGGACTATATGGCTATTTCTAGTCAATAATATTGTCCAAAACTATTTAGAAATCATATGGGAGTTTTTCTCTCATTTAAATCTTGTCACAAACATTTCAAAATGAGGTAGAGACCCTGGTCTATTAGTTCTCATGTGAATTTGTTTGATGATATTAAATCTTTACCATGTTAGGATTAAATTGTATGAGGTGCTTCACCTCATTTAAATCATTTTCTTAAATGATGAGTATGCAGAGGTTGACTTTGGTCAACCTAGGTCATATCTTTGTCATGAGAGAAATTAAATTGTAATAAGATAATGAGAGGAAACTATTTCTCTAAAGAAGGAAAAGAAACACCTAAATTAGTATGAGAGGAAATTATTTTTCTTAAATAAGCAAACAAAGACCACCAACCTAGTAGTAATGTGTGATGATAGCCTAAGTGGTGTGACTTATGTGTGAGAGTAGTATAGTCTTAAAACTTGTTTGGTGATTGTATACCTCGTATTCGATTTTAGACGCTAGTACCGGAGACTATCAGGAGGAGGAGGTATTCTACCAAGAAGAAGGAGAAGAAGATCACTTTGACCAGTTCCCCAACCAAGGCAAGCTAATACACTTGCAAAGTGCAAAGCTCTTCAAGAGCCATGCATCACCTTACTTTTACTTTATGCTTAATGGTCCTATCCCAAGTTTTTACTTTACAAGTTTTATGGAATTTATTTATCAAAGTACATTTTGATTCATGTTTCACTTGGTTTAGAATAGACAAGAGTACCAAACTTAGCCTAGAACAAGCAAAGCTAAGTTAGCACCCCTCATGATTAGTTGCTATTGCTAACAAATAAAATTAACTACTCTAGATGGGAACTTGGTGAAGTGAAGTGACTTGAATGAATTTTTGAAAGTGAATATGACTTGGAGAAGATGGTGATTTTTGATTAAAACTGATATTGGTTTGGATGCGATACCTTTCCAATTTACAAGTACCCCCACAATACCTGATTATGGGTAGGGCTTAACTGGAAGTTTATGTGTCTTAGTATGGGTTCCCTCTGAACAAGCATCATAGGGGTTATGCCGAGGCTACCTCCGTTGAAAGTGAAATGATGTGAATGAGGTGAATTGTCCGGCCAAGCCCTGTGCAGTTCCCAGGCTGACGGTTTGTCTTCACTGGGAGGCCAAGCTCATGGGGAGAGGTGCCTATACTAGGATATATAAGTGAAAGGTTAAGGTTGATGATCCGCGTACTGAGTTACGATGATTTGGGGTTATGCCCGACGGATGTAATCAAATGTTGTGGCACAAGTGTGCAACCTCTGAAGAGTGTAAACCTATTCGAATAGCCGTGTCCACGGTTACGGACGGTTGGAAAGGCCATACAGTTTCCGGTGTCAGAATTTCTTAAAAAGGTTGAATGGTGAATGGTGACTTGACTTGAATCACAACTGAGTTGTGGGAATGACACTAATGTTCCCACTTGAGTTAGTTAGCAAATAAAGAGGCTTTACTAAAATGTTTGTGAACTAAAATCGGGTTTATGCAAATAAACTTAGAGCTTAGCACCCCCTTATTATAGTTGATAGAGCTTACACTAGTTTTAGTTTGCGAGTACTTTAAAGTACTCATGGCATTGTCCCTGGCTATTCAAATGGCCAGACTATGAAGAGGAGTATCAGAAACTGGCAGAAGGACAGCAGGACGTCTACGACAACTAGGATCACTCCTGACGTCAACAGTTGCCTGTGGAATAGATGGACTACTACTACGCTACTTCGCTTCCGCCATGTGTTGTGTGATTGATCAATAGATCAAATATTATTGTAATGATACTGGATCATGTGATCCTTTGTTGTAAGACAATTATGTGTTGTAATGAATGATGTGTTGTGATATCAATCTATTATGTCTCGCAAAAACAATATTCCTGGGATTGCGAGGAACGGCATAATAGGCATCTGGACTTAAAAATCCGGGTGTTGACAAGTTGGTATCAGAGCCATTGTTGACCTTAGGAGACCCTAGTTAGAATGGACGTCTGAAAAACTTAGTTTCAAAACCAATGAAGTGAATATTTGTGAAAACTTATTCTCACTCGTATCCTTGAGATCTTTTTTCAAAATAGGGAATTCATGCTCTACTTTTCTTTGTAGCACTATCTAAAACTTTGCACACTTGACTACTTCTTTACCTTGCTCATCCTAATTGTTCACAGATGGAGTACACCTGCAAGTCCTACCAGCTTGGCCACGGAGGAAACTTGATGTTCGAGAAGGATCTGACGCAACTAGTTGAGTATCTAGGACGCCCGTATCCCGAGTTCTTCGGAATCCCCCTCAATAATCAGTCGGGAGGACCACCTCGGTGGGAAGTTACTGCAGATCTGCAAAGAAAGCTTGGAGCCCCAATATGGGAAACCATCTGGTTTTCTGTAACGGGAAACACTTGGAAGGAAGGACTAGTCCGAGCTATGCAAGAAGCCATTGCCCGTCTGTGTGGACAGAAAGAAAACAAGATCCAGAACACTCGCTTCATCCACTACCCAAGACATGACCCCATGGGAAGACCGATGATCATGCCCCCGCACACGGAGATGAACCACTATGTAGCACACCTGGATTTCATGCTGTACAAGACCCGTAAGGAGTTGGACAACGCCCTCGCTTTTCGCCAAGCACATTAACTATGAAGAAAAAGAGTCCCCCCCGAAGAGTAGCATCACTCAAGCACTATCGTAGGTGTGAGTTGTATCAGGATCCCCTTGTATCGTAGAACGAATGAATGGTTCTTCAAACCAACGGTGTGTTAGCTTGTAATGTATGATGCTTGGTATGAATGAAAAAGTGTTGTTGGTTTTTACCCCCGCAACACTACTCAAATTTTCAAGTTATGAACTTTTTAAACTGTAACAAAACAAACCTTAGAATTTTCCCTCTTATCTTATCATCTACCTCACTGTCCAGATGGCCCCACCAACTCGCAGCACCAACCAAGACGCAATGATGCAGATGCTCCAGATGATGATGGCCGACCGCGAAGCTGAGAGAGCTGAACGTCAAGCCAACATTCCGGCACTGCAGCAGATCGCTCAGAACAACCACGGCCATGGAAACCACGACCACCCTGGGTCAAAGCTGAAAAACTTTCAGAACACCAACCCTCCAATGTTCAACAAGACTGAAGAGCCCCTCGATGCTGATGACTGGCTCCAGACAATGGAGAACAACCTAGAAGTTGCGGGAGTAGAAGCCGCAGAGAAAGTACTGTTCGCCACCCACTACCTGTCAGGACCTGCACGAGCCTGGTGGACAAGCGCCCGCGCAATGAATGCGGGACAGATGATGACCTGGGAGGACTTCAAGACCAAGTTTAGCAAATACCATGTGCCCCAAGGACTGATCAAGAAGATGAGAGACGAGTTCCACGAACTCAAGCAAGGCAGAATGTCCGTGGTAGAATACCGCGACAGATTCCTCACTCTGGCAAGGTACGCCCCGGACGAAACCGACACCAATGAGAAGCGGAAGGAAAGATTTCTGAACGGACTGCATGACGAGATGCAAACTGTGTTAGTGAACATTCCGTTCGCTGACCTCGAAGCCCTAGTAGACTCAGCCATCCAAATGGAAGGGAAGCTGCATCAAGCCAACGAGAACCGCAAGAGAAGGATGATGAACTAGAATGGACCCAACAATGCCCAGAAGTACCGCAACAACTCCTCTGGAGGATTCACCCCAAGATACAACAAACCCCCTGCTCAGAATTATCGCCCCAACTACACCAACAACAACGGAGGACCCCCGAAGCCCGGAGGCAACAACTACAACCACAACAGCAACAACCACAACAACAGCAACCCCAACAATAACAACAACCACCCCAATGGTAACAACAACAACCCCAATACTGCCCACAGGACGGGAAGCAACGCTGTTCCCGTCAACCCCAAAGACAAGTCAACTGTGAACTGCTGTGAATGTGGAGTTGTGGGTCACTACTCCAATGAGTGCCCCAAGAAGCTTGCAAAGATTTCCGCCAATACTGCTGCACCTGCCCAGCAACAGCGCCGTGTCTCCACTGGAAGGAACCCGAACAACCGCAACGGTCGTTACTATCGCATGAATGCCACTGAAGACCAGGAAGCACCTCAGGCCATGCCAAGTATGTTTTCCTGTTAATCCAATTGCTCAATCTCTCTTAGGAACCTAACTTTTCTTAAAATCTCGGGACAAGATTTTTTTAAGGGGGAAGGGTTTGTAACATCCCAAATTTTCCAAACAACGAAAATGAATTTCCCTATTTCCAAAATTTGGAACCAACAAAAACTTTTATGAAATTTAGTTTGATGCATAGTGATCTTGCTTATGGGTTGTGTAATTGCCATGTTTGATTGTTGAAATAGTTTGAGATGATCTAAAACCCTAAACCCTACTCTTGCATTTTACCCTTCAAAATAAAACCAAATAAGAAGAAATCAAATTTAAAAGAAGGGATTTCTATTTTCGTGCCCTCGGGTCCTTAGTTGTACTCAGTTTTCCCCAGCTCCTTAGTTTTTCCTCAGTTTTCCCCAAGCCCTTGTCTGAACCCGCAGAAGGAGCTCGGACGGAAGGAATCCGTTAAGTTGACCGTTCCGTGCTGACGAGTGGGGTCGTGTCGTTTGTGGGGTCGCGTCGTGTGGGACCGCGTCGTGTGGGGCTGGTAGGAAGGGACCGCGTGGGACAGGACGAGACCATGTTTGTGGGGCCGTAGCGTGTGGAGCCGTGTGGGTCCGGGACGGGAGCACGAGTGGTTTCTGTCTCTTTCGCCCAGATTAGCAGTTTTCAATGTACCTTTTTCCTCTCTCTCGCTCGATCTCATTCATATTTGATAGCCCAAATTGGTAGCAAATCTAGAGCAGCTTGTCCTTCTGTTTTTTAACGCCATTCATTTCTTTATGCCTTCGTTTTTACCCAATCAGGTAGGAAATCTAGGGCAAAAATCCAGAGAGAAAATATAGGATAAGCTGCATACAGCAACCAACATAGCATAGATATATTCAGGACAGATCCAAAAGTAGTACCGATAGATCCAACATAAGCTACATTTTACATGAATTTAAGCTGCTCTACAGATAGAGCAGTCACATACAGAGAGTGCAGTAGGCACGTTCAACGCCTCCAGGTAGCGCGTGTGACTCGCTTGGAGGTTGCGCAGGTGAATCCCAAGTGCTTTGTGTTTGGCCATGTACGCATGCACGTTCACGGTCCTTCCAACTCTAGCGCCACATCTGCCAATGGATTCAGCAGGGTTCACCAGGGAGTTGAAGTCGGTGGCGCGAAGCTTCCTGTTGCAGAAGGGGCACTTGTAAATGCCTCGAGCAAAGGGGCCATCGTAATAGCCGGACTGCAGCCTCCTGAGGACGTGACGAGTCTTGGTGTGGAAGGACTCGTCGTCGCTGTCGACGTCATTTGCTCTCGCACTCGTCACGTAGCACCAAAGATCGTGCAAAAAAAATGGAGTCAATTGCAACGATGATGGAACAGAGAGTGAACAAAAAATCATGCATGATAATATGGGCTCGAAAAAAATAGGTAGCCTCAGTTACATTGGACACACTTATATCCAGGATTTGAGTCAGCAAACCAAAGATCATGCACAACAAATTTGTACACACCAATTGTTTACTGACCAAACCCTGAATCAATTTATGCCCAAATATTCATCATCATCGGCACAAATCTTAAACAAAAGCAAATCACAAACACTAATAACGCAAGATCTAACACAAAAGGATCGAACTAGGAACAGACGAACAGTAATAACGCAAGATCTAACACAAAAGGATTGAACTAGGAACAGACGAACCGTAATAACGCTAGATCTAACACAAAATGATTGAAATGAGATAAGAACAAGGGAACAAAGGGTTACCTCCGGCTCGTTGTCGACGATGCTGGTGTCGTAGGGGTTCTCCAGCGCATCGTATTGCACTGGTTTGTACGGGTCCCAAGCGACGGGGGACTGGACGGTGGCGGCGGCCGATGCGCCGGCTGCTACGTTGGAAGCAGCGACAGGGGCCTGGACGGGGGCGGCGGCCGATCCGCCGGCTGCTACGTTGGAAGTAGGGATAGGGGCCTGGACGGGGGCGGCGGCCGATCCGCCGGCTGCTACGTTGGAAGCAGCGACAGGGGCCTGGACGGGGGCGGCGGCCGATGACAAGGTATCAAGTTGTCAATGCCTATGGATTGTAGGCTAGGGTTTAGTTGGAAGTAGAGGGTAAGTAGATCTCGAAGGTTTCAGCCGAAAAGTACTCGACGATTATGAAAACTAAGGTTTGCAGACAATGATTCGATTGATTCTTCATCCATCGACTCCCCCTTTATATAGGAGGTGGAGCCGAGGGATTCGTGCTATACAAGTTTACAGAGTCCGGGACGGTTTCTAACTCATCCCGCCAGATTACAAACAACACTTCCTATTACAACTCTATCTTTCCTTAGTAAATCTTAGGCTCCCGAATCTTCTTATTCTTCGGGTATTGGGCCTCCAGTAAACCCCGGGTACCATCTTCGGCAGGCCCATTTGGGATGCCTATGTCAGTAGCCCCCGAGATTTTGCTTGAATCGTAGAGTCAGGGAAAATCTCCACTGTTTATTTTTATTCGGAAGCTTTAACTTTTTTATACTTCTTCACATAAAATTCTATATTGTACAGGGATAATGGTAGTTGGGGCTAGTTCATCTGACGGATCAGGTACTAGTTAACTGCTCTAGTGGCAATCCGCAAAAACCTACTTCAAAATCACGTCCCTGGACATGATCTCGGGATACTGGTGTAAACTTCGACAGGTGCCGCTTAAGGTCTTACCATTCTGTCGAGTCCCAGTCGAATTTATCGGGTACCTAACGCGTCCGTTAGGATTTTTCTTCGTATCTGTTGATACGGATAAAAGTAACGACGCGATCTTTGGCGATGCCACGCCCAGCAGAACGGATCTGGGGTCTTATCTTCGCAAATTTGCGGCATTCAGAAATTGATCGCAACTTCGGCGTTCTGAGAATATATTGTCGAGTGCTTTTCCGGCTGTTGGAATGGCACATTTTATCGAGTCAAATATGACTTATACTGCTCTCCCGATGGGAGTATATGTAGAGTTAATTATAACTCGAAATATACTCTCTTGCTTTTCTATTTTTCCTTTGTTAATTTCATCGGGCACGCGAACAGCGTTCCCGATGGGAGTAGCCCCCGAGGCTACAACCAAGAACTTGTGCTTGGTTGTAGGCTCAACATTTTAGTCCACCTTGTCGCTATATTTTCATTACTTCCCAATATGATCTCTTTCTTCTTCTCTCTTTTTTTTATCTCTCGGGTGCGCGAACAGCGCTCCCGATGGGAGTAGCCCCCGAGGCTACAGCCAAGAACTTGTGCTTGGTTGTAGGCTCCCGCAATTTCTATATTTGTCATACTCGAAAATTTACTTTTTTCCGAAGTAGCCCCCGAGCATTTGGGCAAAAACTTGTATTTGATCAAAGGCTCCCGAAGTATTGAATAATTCTTTCTGTCGCCACTTTTCTTTTATTTTTCTTGTCGACATACTTCCCTTAATAAAATTTACTTCATCCTTCTCGAATAGTCGTGATTTTTCTGCCCTGTGGGTCCATTGCTTCTACCACGTTGACACGTCGTGCAAGTGGGGGACACACGTCCTCCGCTTTTCCTGGCGCACGTATGGTAACGCCTATCTCAGTAAAAATACTGTTTTGCCCTTGTATCTAGAAGATCCACGCTCACCACACGATTTCTTCATCCAACGGCACACTGCCTCACCCGATTCTTATATAAACCTTTCTTCAACCTCCGTTCATCCCCTTGCTTGCGCCGCTGACCTGTTCCTCTTTGCAAAACTTCCCCTGCGCCCAACTCTCTCCGATCTTCCGCACGCACATACATTGCTCTGCCCATTGCTGTTGATGCCACCGCGCGCGCGTCTGACTCGCCACAGCACTCCGGAATCCAAGATGGCCGCCGAGGATCTTGAGTGGGAGAGATCCAAAATCTCCAACCAAGACACCAACATGCTGAAGAGGCTTGGCCTCATGAAGAAGGAGGACGCCATCCGCTTTCCTAGCGAAGAAAGCTACCCCAAGCCTCCAATGGAGTATCGGGTTAGTTTTGTTGATCATCTCATCCGCGGCCTCTCGACCCCAATCCACGATTTCCTCTGTGGTCTTCTTTTTGTTTATGGGATTCAACTGCACCAATTGACCCCCAATTCCATCCTTCACATTTCTATCTTCATCACACTTTGCGAATGCTTCCTCGGAATCCCTCCCAATTGGGCTCTGTGGAAACGCATTTTCTGCCTCCGCCGCAATGGCTCCCACAACGTCACTTATAACATAGGTGGCGTTGTTATCTGTGTTCGTACTGATGTCGACTATTTCGACGTCAAATTTCCTGATTCTGTCCAAGGATGGCGCAAAAAGTGGCTCTACATTCACGAAGAAAGCGCCAACTCCGTTGAGCACAACATAGTTCCTTTCGACGGAAGTGCCAAAATTCAGCGCCGCCGCTCCTGGGATGCCGAAGCTTCCGAGGAAGAGAAAAAGGCGACAGAGGCGCTCATGTCTCGTATTCGTCAGCTTCAAAACACTCGAGGCAAAGAGCTGTCTGGTGTTCAAATCACTGCCTACTTCCTTAGGATTAGAGTGCAGCCTCTTCAGGCTCGCAAAAATCCCCTTTGGACGTGATTCGGTAAAAATGATGCCAACAGAATCTCTGGTGATCTTTCCACCAAGGACTTGGAGAAGTTGATTCGAAGACTTTCTCGCACAGGTAAAGACCCAATTCCTTCCTCTTGTCGCGTGGAACCGTACAGCGCCGCCAATCCACTCCCCGAGGTATTTTGTCTTGCCGAGTTTTTACCTTGTTTTGCACTTTCTCTGCATCTCATTATATTGTCATCTCTTTTAATTTTCCTTCTGGTCACTATTTTTTACAGAACCATCCTACTATGACTTCCCTTCCTCCTCTTCCGGAGGGTGGAGAAGTCGAAGAACAGGCCATCGTTGCCGAAGATACTCAAGGTTCTTCTATTCGTGAAAGTGAAGTCGCGGGTTCTCACAAATCTGCGGCTTCTCATGAAAAAGAAGTTGAGTCTGAAGCCAGTGAATCGACGCAATCCCTTCCTCCTGCTGTTTCTCCAAAGAACAAAAGGAAAAGGACTGATGTTGAAGATTCTGGCACCTCTAAGGCTGAAGAAGTTGTTCCTTCTCATCCGAAGGCAGCTTACGATCCTTATGTTGAATCCCTCGTCAGCTCGTAAGTCGTCTTTATTTCTCTCTATTTTTGTACTCGAAATATTTATCTTGTCTTGCTTTTTATGCTGCCGATTTTTTGATTAATAGTGATGACGAGGAAGAAGTTCCAACTACTGACGTGGCTCCTCGGACAAGCACGTCACGTACTGTACTTGCCTCAGACACGCTAGTTGAAGGAGAAGAAACCTCGCCTCCTCAACAAAACGTCGTCACCACTACTCCACCATCCAGCCCCCTTGCTCCTTCACCAAAAAGGACAAGGGTTGAAAAGATTGTTGAACCTGCCCCTCAGTTGGGCAGTTCGTCGACTCTGCTCTTAGATGATGTAAGCTTGTCGACATCTATATTTTCCTTTTTTTTGTTTTTTCACACCTTTTCTCTTTTTCATGCCGATGTTTTTCTTGCTGTGTTCTCCTTGAACAGCCTATGATCAAGGATCTTCTCCGCATCGGTTCCCAATTTATTGGGTACCATGAATATGCTAATAGAGCCGAAGGTAACGACTTTTATACTTGCTGTTTTTTCCCTTGATTTTTTACTCCTGTTGCTTGTCGCGATTTTTGATCTTTCTTTTCTCTCCTTTCCATATCTCGACAGAGAAACTTGCAGAGGCCAACGAGCGCGCCGACGCACTTGCTCGAAAACTTGAGCAAAGTGAGGCGGCTCGTAAGAAAGCCGAACTCGCTGCTAGCAAAGCCAAGGTCGAAGTGATGAAGCCAAGGCGAAAGCTGCTGGTGTCGAGGAACTGCAGAAAAAACTTGAGGATGCTACAGCTGCCTTAGATGAGCACAAAGCTGCACAAGCTTCTCGTGAAGAAGGAATCCTCAAGCGCCTGAAAACTCAGAGCCGCCGCACTTTCAGTAATTTTGCTGATCTCTTCTATTTTTTATGAGAATCGTTGTTTCTTGTCTTTTCACTAATGCTTTGTTTCCTTGACAGCCCAAACAAACCAGGATTTTGATCTGACAAATCCTGTCGATGATCCTGTTCTTGACGCACTTTCCTATCTGGAGCTTCATGGGTCCGAGATTCGTGAGGGTGTGTCGAATGCTAGCACAGTATTGTCGGCATTGTTCCCCTACTTCTTCCCGAAGAAAGAGGAGCCTGCGACTTTCCTCAACCTTGCCAAGATGTTCAATACGCCGGAAGACCTTGGACTAAAGATGCGCCAAGAAAATATGAAGGTCGCCGTTGAGAACACTGTCGCGTTGGTTGCTGACAGTCGACAGACTATTGACTGGATGAAAGTTGGCGACACCGAGCAAATAGAGCAGTCAAGGTGGAAGTCGCTGATCAAGGCAGCCAAGCCCAACACGAAGAAGATCTTGGCCTATCTCGGGATTAAGCCAGCGTCGACTCCTAGCTCGTCAAGGCTGGAGGTCTAGTTGCATGCCTCTGTTTTTCTTTGTTTCTTTTGCTTTTGTCGCCAAAGTAGTCGTTTGGCGACACGTATTTCCTTAGCTCCACTGTAATGCCCTTGTAATTATTCCAAGAGATTAATGAAAAACTCTATCTTTGCTTGTCGTTTGATTTTATCCTGTTTATATTTCAGTTGATATTTGATAACTATACTCCAACTTCCGCTCCTTCCAATGTGTCGCCTTCTTCTTCTTGCGCGAGGAGAGCTTTTGCTGATACTGCACCTGTCGACGATACCTTGTCGCAAGAACTGGACGAACTTCGACGGCTTCGGTATGCGAAGAAGCAAACACTTGTGATGATGGAACAATCTCGCAAGTCATCGAAGCCGAAAAAGTTGCTCTCCAGCAAGCTCGCGAGGCCGTGGCTGCTAAGGAAATTGCTGCTTCCGAGGCTGAAAAGGCGACTACTCGAGAAAATTTCATGCTCGAATTAATGAATGAAGCCAGTGCAGATATGTCGGGTATGCCTGTTTCATCCTCTGATATCTTTCATCTTCATGCTATTGTCTCTTAAAGGTTTCCACTTTGTTTTGATAGGTGCCTTTACTGATGCTGCTGCCGAGGAAGAGAGGGTAAGTGCTAGGACAAACCTCCTTGTTAATCTTTCCCTGGACCATGGTTCTTTGTTTTGGGCTACCCCGGAGAGGACCCGCCAAATTGTCAGATTTCAAGATCGCACCTCTCAAACTCGCGATTTCCTTGACTTCTGTACCAAGACCTTGTCCATGGTTTACAACTCCATGTTTCCTCGGAACGTCCAACCAAAAACTCTTCCTGAATTGATGGAAAGGTTCAAGGATGCTCGCAGTATCCATGATTTTGTCAAAGCTCAACTAGTAGCTGGCGCCAGATTTGCTCTTATCATGCTCCAGATCTGCCACTCGAAGCTTGACCTTACCCAGGTTGTCGAGAAGGTTCACCAAAAGGTAAAACGTCGGAGAGTTGGTATTGACAGGATTAACACGAAGGTTACGCCCATAGCCGAAGAAATGATTGAGGACCTGCTTCGGATGGATGCCGACTTTTTTGCCGATGGCCATTATGCCGATTTTCTTGGTGCTGCTCCTGAGGAAAACAGAGTTACTCTTGATGACATACTGAATCAGGACTAGTTATTTTCTTCTTGTAGATATTTCTTCTTTGTAATCCATGACTATATTGTAAAGCAATCATTATATTTCTCTGTTTGTCTAGCCCCCGAGTGTTTCGGTGACTCTTTACTATATTTGTATATTTGCGAGGTTTTGAACCAAGGCATTTATATATTTAAGGCGAATATGAGCCCCCGAGCTTTTTATTGAGTACTATTTTGTATTTTTATTAACTCACGAGGTATTTGAATACCAAGGCAAGGTTTTTCTTTTGTCGATGAACTATATTGAAATTCGTCGGAGCAAAGATTTTGGTCATGTCGATAAAGAAGAAAAGTTATATTGTCACTATCTTTATTATATTGCAGCACCGCGAGCCCGCCTCATTAAAAACCTTCTCCGGCCCCACTCGGTGCCCCGAAAAAGGAAAAGAGTGCATCTGAAAACTCGCGGGCGTTTCAGTACATTGAAGTTTTACAAGGACTATATTTCGACTCTAGGCGTAGAACCGCCTAAGTTGCGCCACGTTCCAGGGGTTTGGCTCCTCCACCCCTGTCTTCTTGTCCTTTATCCTGTATGCTCCTCCTCCGATTACTTCCGTGACGATGTAAGGGCCAAGCCACGGTGACTCGAGTTTTTCATGACTTTTTTGCGTGAGCCGAAGAACTAGGTCGCCCACCTGAAAAGACCTTGGCCGCAAACGTCGACTGTGGTAATTTTTCAAGTCCTGTTGATATTTGGTTACCCGAGATAATACTTCATCTCGAGCTTCATCAAGTGCGTCGACGTCGTCCTCTAGCGCTCTTCTCGATGTTTCTTCATCATATTCAGCGACACGTGGAGAGTTGTGCTCTATCTCGATTGGTAGTACTGCTTCTGCTCCATGAACCAGAAAAAACGGAGTTTCCTGCGTTGCTGTGTTTGGTGTTGTTCGGATGCTCCACAACACGCTTGGTAGTTCTTCTGGCCAGGTATGTCGAGCTTTTTCCAGTGGTCGTAACAAGCGCTTCTTGATGCCATTGCAGATGATACCATTGGCTTTCTCGACTTGCCCATTGGTTTGAGGATGTGCAACTGACGCAAAGTTCAGCTTGATACCCACCTCTTCGCAATAATCTTTGAATTCATGGGATGTGAAGTTACTGCCGTTGTCTGTGACGATGCTATGGGGCACTCCAAATCTGAAGACGAGGCCTTTTACGAATTTTACTGCGGATGCTCCATCTGGTGAATTTATCGGCTTCGCTTCTATCAACTTTGTAAACTTATCGACATCTACTAGCATGTACTCCTTTCCTCCTGGCCAGGATTTGTGTAACTTACCCACCATATCAAGTCCCCATTGAGCAAAGGGCCATGACAATGGTATTGGTGCTAGCTCTGCTGCTGGAGAGTGAGGTTTTGCGGCAAATCTTTGACATGCGTCGCAAGTTCTTACTATGTCCTTAGCGTCCTCTATTACTGTCAACCAGTAGAATCCTGCCCGAAAAACCTTGGCTGCGATAGCTCGACTACTTGCGTGGTGGCCACATATTCCTTCGTGTACATCCTTCAGAATTATTCTTCCTTCTTCGGGTGTGACGCATCTTTGCAAGACGCCCGAAATACTTCGCTTATACAGTTCTCCCTTGACCACCGTAAAAGCTTTGGCGCGTCGAATTACTCGCCTTGCCTCAACTGGATCGTCGGGTATTTCTTTCCTCAGGATGTATGATATGTACGGCTGCATCCACGGTATCTGTATCACCATGACCAGGTCCTGATCTTCTTCTTCGTCCTCTTGCTTTTCCTTGGTAGCCCCCGAGTGTTTCTTCTCCTTCTTTTTTGATTTTGTCGACTTAGTGGATCTCTCTGTTATTTCTTCCCAGAATACACCTGGCGGGACTGCAAGGCATTGCGACCCGATGTTTGCAAGAACATCGGCTTCGTCGTTGCTCAATCTGCTAATATGGTTTACTTCGCATCCATCGAACAACTTCTCGAGTTCGTTGTATACCTCCTTGTATGCCATCATGCTATCATTGACTGCGTCACATTGGTTCATAACTTGCTGTGCCACCAACTGTGAGTCGCCAAAGTTTTTTAGTCGAGTTGCACCGCAGGCTTTCGCCATCTTCATCCCGTGTATGAGAGCCTCATATTCTGCTTCATTGTTAGATGCGTTAGGGAACGTCATCCGAAGGATGTACTTCAACTTGTCGCCTTCAGGTGATATGAGTACTACTCCTGCGCCAGCCCCTTCTAGTCTCTTGGACCCATCAAAGTTCATGGTCCAGGTTCTCGATAAGTCTGGAGGTCCTGTATTTTGCAACTCCATCCACTCTGCGATGAAGTCCGGCGATATTTGCGATTTTATTGCTTTTCTTTTTCATACGTGATGTCCCGAGGGAAAGTTCTATTCCCCAAAGGGAGACACGACCCGTAACTTCTGGGTTGTTCAGTATATTTGACAAGGGAGCTTCATTGACCACTATGATCGGATGTGCCGAAAAATAGTGGCGCAATTTTAAATCTTGCTGTCGTGAACACTCCATATGCTATCTTTTGGTACTGCGGATACCTTTGTTTTGATGGCGATAAAACTTCGACGAAGTATACTGGCCTCTGCACGCCGTGGAGTTTTCCTTCTTCTTCCCTTTCGACGACTAGCACCGTGCTCACCACTTGGGGCGTGGCTGCGATATATAGCAGGAGAGGTTCCCTTTCTTTTGGTGCCACCAGAATTGGCGGTGTAGAAATTGTGTGCTTCAAATCCTCGAAAGCTCTGTCGGCTTCTTCGTTCCACTGGAATTTATCTCCTTGTTTTATCAAAGCGTAGAACGGCAGTGCTTTTTCTCCCAGCCTAGCGACGAATCTGCTCAGAGCTGCGACTCGCCCCGTTAGCTGTTGTATCTCCTTCAACTTTGTTGGCTTCCTCATTGTTACGATAGTCTGTATTTTGTCGGGATTTGCTTCAATCCCTCTTGCTGAGACTAGAAACCCCAAAAGTTCTCCTGCTGGGACGCCAAAGGAACACTTCGTCGGGTTCAGTTTGAGGCAGAACTTATCAAGGTTGTCGAAGGTTTCCTTGAGATCCTCGATCAGCGTTGCCCCCTTTTTTGATGTTATGACGACATCATCAATGTATACTTGCACGTTCTTCCCAATCTGTGTCGCCAAACACTTCTGCATCATCCTTTGATATGTTGCTCCCGCATTTTTTAGACCAAAGGGCATTGTTCTGTAGCAAAACACGCCGTAAGGTGTAATAAACGCGGTCTTTACTTCATCTTCTTCTTTCAATCTGATCTGGTTATAACCAGAATATGCATCCAGGAAGGAAAGACGTTCACATCCAGCCGTGGAGTCGATAATTTGATCGATCCTCGGGAGGGGAAAGTGATCCTTTGGACAATGTTTATTGAGACACGTAAAGTCGACGCACATGCGAAGGACTGTCGTGTGTTTCTTCGGCACCAGCACAGGATTTGCTACCCATGTGGCTTCTGTGAATATCTCTTTGATAAAACCAGCTTCTTGTAGTCGATTGATTTCTGACAGCATGGCTTTGCGGTTTGGTTCCGAAAAACGCCGCAAAGGTTGTTTGATTGGTCTCGCTAGTGGATCCAAGTTTAAGTGGTGCTCGGCAAGTTCCCTGGGTACTCCTGGCATGTCGGCTGGACACCATGCGAAGATTTTCCAGTGCTCACGGAGGAACTCGACGAGCGCGCTTTCCTATGCGATATCCATGTCGTTTGCGATAGATGTCGTCTTTTTTGGATCTGTCGGATGAATCTGCACCTCTTTTGAATTTTTCTCGATCGAAAGTTGATTCTTTGTTTGGCCTTCCAACGTCGCGATGCGTCGTAATCAGTCATGCTTTTTGACGCCAAGTACTCAGCTTGCATCCCGAAAGTTTCTGACAACCGGTGGAAATCCTTGTCGCATTTATCGGCTAAGGCAAAGCTTCCTTTAACTGTGATTGGTCCCTTTGGTCCAGGCAACCTCCACAACAAGTATGTATAGTGTGGCACTGCCATAAATCTAGCATATGCTGGTCGTCCCAACAGAGCGTGATATTGCGACGAAAAATCCACGACTTCAAACTCGAGCCTCTCGATTCTATAATTTTCTCGGGTCCCAAACTGAACGTCGAGATTGATCTTTCCCAATGGATAACTTGGTTTCTCCGGTGTGATGCCGTGGAACCTTGTGTCTGTTGGTTTCAAGTTTGCTAAGGATATGTTCATCTTCCTCAATGTATCTGCATACATAAGGTTTAAGCTGCTGCCGCCGTCTATGAACACTCGAGAGACATCAAATCCCGCGATAACCGTTGGCGAGAATAAGTCTTGTTGCCCCTGGTCGAGGAACTTGCTGCGGATGATCTGCTATTGTGAAGCCGATATCTAGTCCTGACCCATTAAGGTACTCAACTGTTGGTGGAGGCATTTTCTCTGCCATAAACACCTGTCGTGAGATTACTTTCTGAGCTCTATTAGACGGCCTTCCTTTCTGAATCATCGACACTGCTCCGTTGGAGTTAGGATCAACATAAGGTGGTGGTGGAGGTGCTGCCGCTATTCTGAGCTGATGCCGATTGTCGTCTGTAATCGCGGGAGGCGGCGGCAAGTGAATCTCGCTTCTGGGTTCTCGAGGATTTCTCTGTGCTGCCCGCGCATTAGCGTTCTCTGCATACCGCAACATTGCTTGAAAATTTCGACAATCCTTCTGCAAGTGCCCTGACTGTCTTTTTCCGTTGCTGTCGAGGAAAAAATGCATCTGGCACGGTCCGTTCATCATCTCTTCAGGGGACACGAAAGGTCTTGGGAACCTAGGCCCGCTATTTTGCCTGTTGCGTGAATCATCCCTGTTATCACCTCGCTGTTCACTACTTCTCTGGTAATCATCTCTGTTGCTTCCTCCTGTATTTGTCCGAAAACCTGCCGAAATTTGTCCTGGAGCGTCGTAGTTCTGGTACGTCCGAGGAAATCTTCGCCTCGGTTGATAGTTCCTCTGGCGACCTGTGTCGTTTGTTGTGGACAGCGTCTTCTCCATCTGCCCATTTATTTGCTATCTCCATTAACGTGGATACTGTCTTTGGATTGGTCCTTCCCAAGTCCTCGACAAAATCTCCACGCCTGACTCCTGCGACAAACGCATCTATTGCTCTCTCGTCAGATATATTTTCTGCCGAATTTTTGATGATATTCCACCTCTGGATGTACTTCCTCATTGGCTCATCTGGCTTTTGTCGACACGCTCTCAACTCCTCTAACGACGCGGGTTTTTTGCACGTGGACCTGAAATTCTTGACGAACACATCCTCGAAACTTTCCCAGCTGTCGATGGATCCTGGAGCGAGTTTTTTTATCCAAGATCGTGCGGCTCCACTCAAATGCACCTGTATGCTTTGCATGGCTGTTGCCCTAGTTCCTCCTGTCAGCTTCACCGTCTCTAGATAGTCGACTAGCCAGTCCTCTGGATCTTGAAGGCCGTCGAACTTCTTGAAATTATCGGGTAACTTGAATCCTGAGGGGACTCGAGTTTTCCGGACTCTCCTCGTGAAGCATGGCAAGCCACACATATCTTCGTCGGTCAGCTCCGGAGATTGCCGATGATCCCTTCTGCTCTGCCGCGCTCTGTCGACTCTTGCTTGTCTTTCTTGTGTCTCTTGCTCCACTTGGTCCTTCGAGTCTTTGCCGCTGTTCTTGCTGCGGGTCGTGGACTATTTTGTCTTGCCGCTCCTTCGGGAGGCGTTGATACAAACGCTGTCCCCATAGCTCCAACTCCTGCTACCGCCATATTGTATAGTGTTTCCCTTGGATCACCTGGAGGTGGTTTAGATGCAAGGATAAAAGCATGTGTCGCCATATACCCAGCCTCTGGTGTCTTAGGGATGATATTTCCTCTTGTATCTATCGACATAAAGGACATGTCGAGGTTTTGGACCAAGTGCTCTCTTTCTGCTTCGGGTATATGTTGCAGCCTTGATCTTGCTCTGTTCCGTGCCTCCCGGTGGCTATCACCCGTAGTTCTAGATTGTCGACTTAGATCTGCCCTTCTCCTGCTGGATGCAGAAGCTGCCTCCTTCCTCCTGTTCAATTCAGCTGTCTGTTTTTCCAATTCCCTGGCAGCTCGTGCGAGCCTATATTGATATGCTTGCAATTCTTCTGGTGTGGCTGTGGTAGCCATTGGTTCTGTGCCGTTCATAGCTCTCGCGGCTCTGTCCCACGCTGCTTGTGAACGTTGAACTCTATCTCGCGGCTCTGGCCCGACGTATTTGTTGCCCAGGCCTTGCCGCAGATTGGAGGGATCGACGTATGGATTTCCCAGACTGTCGAAAGCCTCGGATGTCTCCTCTTGATCTTCAATGGCGTAAATCTGATGATACTTTGTACTCAGATCTACGTTGGGTTTGGTGACATCATCGTTGAGATTGATGAAGACCTTGCCCACTGTGAGAGATTTGTCGATAAAGTCGTAACTGTCGACATCGCTTGAGCCATCGTTTATATATGAGTCCGCAGATGACTCAAACGACATGTCGTTGAAGATCTTGGCGAGTTTCTCTCTTGTTCTGGTGCTGACGTAACGTGTCGCCAAGGTTTCTTCTTCTCCTGACTCGGTTGACGATGCATAGCTTGAAAAATCTGAATCGACCACCGACGATCCCGACGAAATCGGAATCTCGACACGATACGATCCTTCCTTCTCGACGCGAAAGTGAAACCTTCCGAACGTCATCTCCATGGGCTCCGCCAGATACGCATATGCATCCAAACGGGAGGGTGGGTGAGGAACAAAATCGACAAGACCAGCAGCGATCTGTTTACCTCGATCCATTGTGTTGCTTGCGGTTGACGATGTCGAAGATCTTGAGCGTGCCATCGAGATCAGCTCCTTACGCCTCTAGTTCCCACAGACGGCGCCAATTGACAAGGTATCAACTTGTCAATGCCTATGGATTGTAGGCTAGGGTTTAGTTGGAAGTAGAGGGTAAGTAGATCTCGAAGGTTTCAGCCGAAAAGTACTCGACGATTATGAAAACTAAGGTTTGCAGACAATGATTCGATTGATTCTTCGTCCCTCGACTCCCCCTTTATATAGGAGGTGGAGCCGAGGGATTCGTGCTATACAAGTTTACAGAGTCCGGGACGGTTTCTAACTCATCCCGCCAGATTACAAACAACACTTCCTATTACAACTCTATCTTTCCTTAGTAAATCTTAGGCTCCCGAATCTTCTTATTCTTCGGGTATTGGGCCTCCAGTAAACCCCGGGTACCATCTTCGGCAGGCCCATTTGGGATGCCTATGTCAGCCGATGCGCCGGCTGCTACGTTGGAAGCAGCGACAGGGGCCTAGACGGGGGCGGCGGCTGATGTGCCGACAATGGGCATCTCATTCTTCTCCATCGCCGGCGGTTTTCTTCGGGGGTTTTTTCTTCGGTTGTGGAGAAGATGATGGGACAGGAGAGGCGGTTGCAGTGAGCCAGTGAGAACGTGCGTCGAGGGAGAGAAAGAGGGGCTCTATAAATACGAAGGTGGCGTGTACCGCAACACGCGTCCGCTATGCACGGCTGCAGCGTGCACCGCTACACGAGTCTAACCCTGGGACGTTTGGTGTACTCAGTTATAACCTCAGGCCTTATACATAAATTTTATCTGTACTCAGTTTTCCCCTCGAGGACTTAGACCGGCAAGTGCAATATACTCAGTTTTACCCTCAAGTAGCTGGTCAACAGAGAGTCAACAAATGAGATTAACATACCTAATTGAGTCATTTCATGCGCAAAAAAATCCAAAAAAATAAAAACATAGTGGCAACTACTCATGGAGTCTTCCTACGCAACCTGCCACCTAGAAAACCTTAACAAACATATATAAATCAAGTTTTACCACAAATTGCCACTTCTCAGAATCACTAGTGTAGCTATGAAGATGATTGGTTTTCCACCCAAACCCCTTTGCAAAACATCTTTCCCAAAACATAGTTTGTCTAAATGATGCCATAATTGTCACACTCATGTATATTTGAATTGCAAATAATTTGATGTAGCCCAATATGAATTATATTGTACAAAACACACATTTTTCATTTTGTAATTCTTTTGTTTGAATCCCTTAGTCTATTTACTATTTATGTGCCCTTGGATTCTTAGTACTACTCAGTTTTGCCCTCAAGTCTTTGTCACAAATGCTCGAGAAGCCAAAACTTATCCTGATTGGTTGAGCCGTTGTCACACGGATCGACTCCACGAACCGTTGATCCACTGATCTAACGGGCAGTATACCCCTATCCGTCTCTTCGTGGCAACCTCTCTCTCTCTCTCTCTCTCTCTCTCTCTCTCTCTTCGTGGCCACCCCTCTCTCTCTGTCGGTGGAGAATGCCCACCCCTCTATTTATGTGCAATAACGAGTTTGCCACTTAATATAGTTTGGGATATAGTATTGGTATAAACATGAGGCATACATATTTGCGGATTTCGGTGATTGCATTATTTGTCACCCCTCTAACAATTATCAACTATCTTTAGCTGTCCTTTTCTTTTAGGGAATATAGTTTGGGATATAGTATTGGTATTTTGAAACGGCCCAAAAGTGGTATAATTTTGTTATAAACATGAGGCATACATATTTGCGGATTTCGGTGATTGCATTATTTGTCACCCCTCTAACAATTATCAACTATCTTTAGCTGTCCTTTTCTTTTAGGGAATATAGTTTGGGATATTGTATTGGTATTTTGAAGGGACCCTATTTTGAAAGGGATCCCATTTTGAAACGGCCTAAAAGTGGTATAATTTTGTTATAAACATGAGGCATACATATTTGCGGATTTCGGTGATTGCATTATTTGTCACCCCTCTAACAATTATCAACTATCTTTAGCTGTCCTTTTCTTTTAGGGAATATAGTTTGGGATATGGTATTGGTATTTTGAAATGGCCTAAAAGTGGTATAATTTTGGTATAAACACGAGGCATACATATTTGCGGATTTCAGTGATTGCATTATTTGTCACCCCTCTAACAATTATCAACTATCTTTAGCTTTCCTTTTCTTTTAGGGAATATAGTTGGTAATTTCGGTGAATGCACACACTAACTTTGAAAACAACTACAAGTAAATGTAACTGAATAATGGATTTGTAAGGTATCCCTTGTAACAACTTCTAGCGCCTGGTGAGCAATGATAAGAATCCGATCGTAATTATACAACAAAAAAAACCAGCCATCAGGTTAGCTTGCTTCTTCAACTTGATCAGCTGCCTTAACTGCTTGTTCATTTTCTTCAGTTCTCCCTTCACTTCCACCAGTTCTGCATTGGGAGCATTAGGCATAATCGGAACGGCTCCTCTCTCCGCCGCATTCTCTACAGCAAGTCCCCCCCCCCCTCCCAAATTGCGCCCCCCAATAGCGCCAATTGATTCCTGCAACTGAAGCCTCTGAACGTACACATCGATCCACTCAAAATGCCTGCATTTCTTCAAGATCTGAAAACAACACCGTGAACCTTAAATCCCAAATTCGAGGGAATAACAAGAAAATCGAGAGAAAACAGAGAAATTGGAGCGAGATCTAACCTTATCCCCCTCTCTATATGGCAAGCTCTCGCATGCAACGAACTCACGTCCACGGTTGCTGTTCTCGTCCATCTTACAGATCGACCGCTTCAGAGGCTCCTGGCGTGGGCAGTCAGGGCATCTTGTCAAAGGCACGGGTCCATACTGCGGCCATGAAGAACGGGAGGTCGAAGAGAAACTAGACATCACCCGCCTACCGGAGAAGGGCTGCCGCTGGCGAAGAAGAAGAACAATGGGGCGCGGAGAAAGAAAGGGGAAGCAATGGCACGGGCACGAGCGCGGGGCTGGCTCGGGCTCCCATTTTGCAACGGTCACCTGGGTAAGCTGTGGGTCCGACGCGCTAACGTGGACAAGTTGTGGGTCCCACGATGATCTGGATAAGTGGAGACGTGTCCACTGCGGGGCACCAACAGCAGCCCCACTTGCCAGCACCAAGCAACGTCAACTAAACGGGATTCCTTTCGTCCGAGCTCTTTCTGCGGGTTACAGACAAGGGCTTGGGGAAAACTGAGGAAAAACTAAGGAGCTGGGGAAAACTGAGTACAACTAAGGACCCGAGGGCACGAAAATAGAAATCCCTAAAAAGAAAGGGCCTATGTGCCTATACTATTTTTGGTAAAACTTTTACCTAGGCTTTTCTACTTTGTTTAGATGTTTTGAAAACATCAACAAACCTAACCTAGTACCTACCAACCAAATCAAGTGAGAAACAAAATTCAAATAAACATATGCATAGAGGCATATGTGGCACTTAGCCATTTTTTTACCAAATCTTGACCTATGCACTCACAGTGTCCCCAATGGTTGGGACCCTTCACCAAACTCAATCTAACCCTAAATAAACCCTACACCATGCCTAAGGGAAGCAAAGAAAAAGAAAATAATAAAAATTAGAAAATCACAAAACCCTCACATATGGCTTATGGCCATTTTTGAAAATCTTTAACCTAGGCCATATAAAATTGTGCCAATGGTTGGGAAACCCTTTTAAACTCAAAAGAATCCCCTTTGCATCAAAGAAACCAAATTCAAATCAAAGAAAAATCAAAATCCAAGTACATGTGATAATGGTCACTTTTGACCTTTTTATTATCTTACCCACTTTGAGCCCGTCTATTAAGAAATTTTCAAACCAAACCCTGCCAACTATTTGCACCTCATCCAAGACCTCCTCAAGATGAACACTTTTGATGTTGACCACTTTGACCAGATCATTGACCATTGCTTAGTACAAGGGTGCCAAGTGGCAACATTGAAACCAATTCTAGATTCCCTCCAAATTTAGAATCTTCACAAATCAATTTCAAAAATCAAACCAATACCATGAGTGGTTGCCCAATATCATTTAGAACCTATCCATGCATAATTTTGGCCAAAAGTCACACCCAAGTGAGACCATTGCTTGTGAACAAATTGTTACATAGAGTAAGATTAGGGTACACCCACCCCCAACCACTTTGTACCACCACCTCTCTCCCTCATGTGTACCTTTCTATAGTGCCATGTACCTCCAACCACTCATCATGACATCACATATCTTGGACATCATCACCATGACACCATGCCACACCATGCCATGACCTATGTCACTCCTCTTTGCCAAAATTAAATTTGTACATGCCATAGTCCTCTCCAACAATGCTAACCTTGTCTAGTACATTGCCCTCACAGCTTTCAACCATGCCAAACACCAGAGACAAGAATTTGGGCATGATCTCATCCAAGAACCTACCATGCCGGCCACTTTTGACATCACCATGCCATCCTCTCCCCCTTTCACCTCAACCTTGCCACACCTTGTCCTTGAGCTTCCTTTTTCAATACTGAGCATGCTAGACACGACCCTTGGACAAGGAGAGCAAGACTTGGACCAAAAAAATTCATGACAACGTCACTTGATCACCAGCCCGTGGACACCTTCCTCTCCCCGCATGCACACCGCATTCCAGCACGTCACCCTGCGCCACCAGCTCCCTCTCGGTCCCACACACCTGCCAGACACGGCCGTTGGCCCTCGCGCGCGCCAGGACGACGATGCGACGCGACGTCCCGCGAGGACGCCGACGTCGGCATTGACCCCGTGCGCACTGCACACAACGCCCGCGCTCAAGCCACTGTGCACGCATCCTTCCCTACCCAAGACCTACCTTGCTGACGTCGTGGCTCTGACCAGAAGCCTCTGTGCTCGACGCGCCCGTGACGTCGTGGCCATGCCAGCCATGCCGCGCTCCTCCTCTCTGGGGCCAGTAAAAGCCACACCCCTCGCCCTAGACACCACCACACCACCTCGCAGCCTCCCTCTCTTCCTCCTAGCGCCGCTCCTCTCCTCTCTTTGCCGCTCACCGGAGCCCAGAGCTCGCCACGGCCACCGGCGGCATCCCTCAACGCCACCCCAGTTCTCGCCACCTTAGCTTCCAACTCCGACACCAGCTTGTAGCCCTTGGAAAACCCCGTCGATCAAGCCCAAGCTCGCCGTCAGCCGTGCCCGGAGGTGAGCGCTAGCGCCGCCGCAAGCCGGCGGTATCGGGAGGAAGACGACGGCCCAGTGCCGTCGGATCCCGATCCAACGATCCGCGCGGCCCGCGCGTGCCCGACGTGCATGCGCCATGCATGCAGGCCCGGGCAGCAACTGGGCCGGCCCAATCTCCTTCCCGACCCCGTTTTAAATTCAAATTTGCTCTTTTCTTTTTTCTGTGTAATTGCTCTCAGGTGCTTTGCTAAATATTTAATAACTACAAATCCACTCGGTCAATTTTGATAAATTTTATATATTTAGAAAGCTCATGAAATGCTTCATCCAACCACACTGGTTTCAAATCAAAATCTGTTGTAGAATTTGAATAGTAAAAATAACAAGTCAGTAACTTTTCAAACTTCAAACAATTATTAAAAATCAACCAAAAATGCTATTAAGTTGATTCCAACTCCTATAGCTCACATTTTACTTACATTAATCGTTTCTGCAAAAATATGGCAGGGTTACTTTGAGTGATCATGGCCTAGTTTAATTAGAGGACTATATGGCTATTTCTAGTCAATAATATTGTCCAAAACTATTTAGAAATCATATGGGAGTTTTTCTCTCATTTAAATCTTGTCACAAACATTTCAAAATGAGGTAGAGACCCTGGTCTATTAGGTCTCATGTGAATTTGTTTGATGATATTAAATCTTTACCATGTTAGGATTAAATTGTATGAGGTGATTCACCTCATTTAAATCATTTTCTTAAATGATGAGTATGCAGAGGTTGACTTTGGTCAACCTAGGTCATATCTTTGTCATGAGAGAAATTAAATTGTAATAAGATAATGAGAGGAAACTATTTCTCTAAAGAAGGAAAAGAAACACCTAAATTAGTATGAGAGGAAATTATTTTTCTTAAATAAGCAAACAAAGACCACCAACCTAGTAGTAATGTGTGATGATAGCCTAAGTGGTGTGACTTATGTGTGAGCTTAGTATAGTCTTAAAACTTGTTTGGTGATTTTATACCTCGTATTCGATTTTAGACGCTAGTACCGGAGACTATCAGGAGGAGGAGGTATTCTACCAAGAAGAAGGAGAAGAAGATCACTTTGACCAGTTCCCCAACCAAGGCAAGCTAATACACTTGCAAAGTGCAAAGCTCTTCAAGAGCCATGCATCACCTTACTTTTACTTTATGCTTAATGGTCCTGTCCCAAGTTTTTACTTTACAAGTTTTATGGAATTTATTTATCAAAGTACTTTTTGATTCATGTTTCACTTGGTTTAGAATAGCACAAGAGTACCAAACTTAGCCTAGAACAAGCAAAGCTAAGTTAGCACCCCTCATGATTAGTTGCTATTGCTAACAAATAAAATTAACTACTCTAGATGGGAACTTGGTGAAGTGAAGTGACTTGAATGAATTTTTGAAAGTGAATATGACTTGAAGAAGATGGTGATTTTTGATTAAAACTGATATTGGTTTGGATGCGATATCTTTCCAATTTACAAGTACCCCCACAATACCTGATTATGGGTAGGGCTTAAATGGAAGTTTATGTGTCTTAGTATGGTCCCTCTGAACAAGCATCATAGGGGTTATGCCGAAGCTGCCTCCATTGAAAGTGAAATGATGTGAATGAGGTGAATTGTCCAGCCAAGCCCTGTGCAGTTCCCAGGCTGACGGTTTGTCTTCACTGGGAGGCCAAGCTCATGGGGAGAGGTGCCTATACTAGGATATATAAGTGAAAGGTTAAGGTTGATGATCCGCGTACAGAGTTACGATGATTCGGGGTTATGCCCGACGGATGTAATCAAATGTTGTGGCACAAGTGTGCAACCTCTCCAGAGTGTAAACCTATTCGAATAGCCGTGTCCACGGTTACGGACGGTTGGAAAGGCCATACAGTTTCCGGTGTCAGAATTTCTTAAAAAGGTTGAATGGTGAATGGTGACTTGACTTGAATCACAACTGAGTTGTGGGAATGACACTAATGTTCCCACTTGAGTTAGTTAGCAAATAAAGAGGCTTTAGTAAAATGTTTGTGAACTAAAATCGGCTTTATGCAAATAAACTTAGAGCTTAGCACCCCCTTATTATAGTTGATAGAGCTTACACTAGTATTAGTTTGCGAGTACTTTAAAGTACTCATGGCTTTGTCACTGGCTATTCAAATGGCCAGACTATGAAGAGGAGTATCAGAACCCGACAGAAGGACAACAGGACGTCTACGACACCTAGGATCACTCCTGATGTCAACAGTTGCCTGTGGAATAGATGGACTACTACTACGCTACTTCGCTTCCGCCATGTGTTGTGTGATTGATCAATAGATCAAATATTATTGTAATGAGACTGGATCATGTGATCCTTTGTTGTAAGACAATTATGTGTTGTAATGAATGATGTGTTGTGATATCCATCTATTATGTCTCGCAAAAACAATATTCCTGGGATTACGAGGAACGGCATAATAGGCATCTGGACTTAAAAATCCGGGTGTTGACAAGCATTTCAGCTGTATGATGTCGATATGGAATTGTAGAAACGATATTGTGTTTAACAGTAAGTATTCTTCTGTTTTTTTTGCAGGTTATCCATAATGTTTTTACACTGGATTCAGCTATGGTATTTCCTTTCCCCGGAGGATCAGCGGGAATACATGATTACTAGATATAACTGGCTTCTGATAGTTGCACAAGATATCTTCTACCAGGCTAACTGTCGGCATGTTAATGGGCTGAAGATATTTAAGCATATAAGTTATTGGCTACTATTTCGATGGTTGATTTTTGTATCAATCATGTATAATCCATGATTTGTAAACTTTAACTCTATGATACTGTTTAATAAAACACAGTGTGCATTCCCGCATTTCAAAAAAAAAAAACTCACTCAAGACTAAGCTATGCGGGAGATCAAGATGATTTAACATGAGATTTCCAAGCTCATAAGTTAAGCTCTCACAATTTTTCATCTCATTAACAAGCAACCTTTCTTGCTTCTCACAAACATTAGCCGAAGCATCATAAGAGAACAAGTCATCTTCCAATTCCTCACCGAGTAGATCATCTTCACTATCACCATAGTGAGTGGAAGATTTTACCTTAGAGCATTTTGCCATGAAATATGATGCAGTGTGATTGTCCTTCTTGGCACATTGAAGATATAGCGTGCCATTGCGGATGTAGCAATAGTGCTCAACTGCTCATGGCAACACCACCTTCTTCTTCATCACTCTCGGCTCTCAGAGTTTCTATGGAAGTTTTTTTTTAGACCAGACATAGCCCCACAACAGAGAAGAAGGCATTTCGAATTGGCAATCTCCAAATCGTTGTTCTCGATCAGAACTAAGCTGTTCTCAGTGTATTGCTTATGGACATGCTTATCATTTATTTTCATTTATACACTCCACGATTTTGGTGCTGAATTGTACGCATCTTACAATGTTACAAATATGCTAATTAAATCATTGGTGGTATTGTGTTGGTATTTAATCATGCTCTTGACAGCAACATTTAGGTACACAAATTCCGGCGAGTGCTGGCTAAACTGCTTGCGAATTGCGATGATGGATGCAGAAGCTATAGTTAAATCAATTTTTCAGGGAACGGCGCTTTTGAATACTTTTAATTGTTTTGCTCCTTCGAATACATACATAGGCAGCATTGAGCAGGACCCAGTAGTTCTGTAGCAAAGTCATGCATGGGTTCTTCGATATAGACATCCTTGTTGAACTATGCATAATTAATTGAACACATACATACCTTCATATATGCATGCATGTCGACCGGTTGGTCGTCTTCAAGACAAAATCACTGGACCTACACTGCAATGGAACATGTTATTTAAGGTCAGATCAATTAGTTAGTTTCCTGGTCATCTGAAGGATTGAAAAGACCAGTCGGTCAGGTCAAGAATGGCAATGAACTAATGATGACAAAACGAGCTTGCCCTAGCTAAAACAGCACACGTTGCTACGTGTACCCAGCTATATGTTGCTACGATGCTAGTGATCGATCGACCTTGCTAGCTAGGTTGTTATCTGACTGACACACGCAGACCAATTATATGGTAGTTACGATGAAGGTCCAATCTAAATATATGCATCTACAAGCTAATGCCACGTGAACCTCACAAAAATTTCAAAGATGATCAGAAGCTAGTAGTGCATAGCACTAATAGAAAAAGAGACTTTCATCCGCCCCCATTAGTCCCCAAAATATAGGAACCGCGACTAAATGGGTCTTTAGTCGCAGTTCGGGAAGCGACCCGCGATTAAAGACCTGGACCCAGCGCGCTCGGTGGCCAGCTGGTGGACGGGAGGAGCTTTAGTCGCGGTTGGCCAGGCCAACCGCGGCTAAAGGCCCATCCCTAAAAATGCAACTCAGCATACTTCACTTAGCTATTTGGTGTCACTTCTCTTCACAATCTTCACAAGGGGGTGTTAGGTTTGCTTTTGGTTCCTCTTATGCACACAAGGTGTTTGATGAAATGCCCAAGAGCATGAAACAAACATGATATGAAGTGTCCAAGCCACACTTGAGCTTTCTCATTTATTTTTTCCTCCTCGATCGCGGTTAGCAACTTGAACCTTTCATGTGTCATTGATAAAATATGCATGTGTGTAGTTCATTGTTCATTTTCTATTATTTGTAGCTAGTTAGTTTAACAAATGCATGATGGTTAATTATATACTTTATATAATAATAATGCAGATGAATCGGCAATGGATGTACGGTAACCGACTCTCCGGCGAGTTCATTACGGGTTTGAAAGATTTCCTCGTAGTGGATAATGCGAACAAGCAGGGGGGTTTTGTTATGTGTCCATGTGCTGCCTATAAGAATCAGAAGGGTTACTCTTACTCAAGAGACGCTCACCTGCACCTGCTTCGGCAGGGTTTCATGCCAAGCTATAATTGTTGGACCAAGCATGGAGAAAGAGGGGTTAGAATGGAAGAAGATGAAGAAGGGTATGATATCATCTATGACAACTATCCTGATCATTTCGGTGATACTTTCATGGAGGATGCTGAAGGTGGGGAAGGTGAAGGGGAAGGTGAAGGGGAAGGTGAAGAAGAGGCACGTGATGAGCCCGCTGATGATCTTGGTCGGACCATTGCTGATGCACGGAGAGGCTGCGAAACTGAAAAGGAGAGGAAGAATTTGGATCGCATGTTAGAGGATCACAAAAAGTCGTTGTACCCCGGATGCGATAATGGTCCGAAAAAGCTGGGCTGCACACTGGATTTGCTGAAATGGAAGTCACAGGAAGGTCTATCTGACTCGGGATTTGAAAATTTGCTGAAAATGATGAAGAATATGTTTCCAAAGAATAACAAGTTGCCCGCCAGTACGTACGAAGCAAAGAACGTTGTATGCCTTTAGAGGTTCTGAAGATACATGCATGCATTAACGACTGCATCCTCTACCGCGGTGAATACGAGAATTTGAATGAATTCTCGGTATGCACTGCATTGCGTTATAAGATCAGAGGCGATGACCCTGGTGACGATGTTGAGGGCGAGAAACCCAGGAAGAGGGTTCCCGCCAAGGTGATGTGGTATGCTCCTATAATACCACGGTTGAAACGCCTGTTCAGGAACAAAGAGCATGCTAAGTTGTTGCGATGGCACAAAGAGGACTGTAAGTCGGACGGGGAGTTGAGACACCCCACTGATGGAACACAATGGAGAAAGATCGACAGAGAGTTCCAAGATTTTGCAGCTGACGCAAGGAACATAAGATTTGGTCTAAGTATAGATGGCATGAATCCTTTTGGTGAGCAGAGCTACAGCCATAGCACCTGGCCCGTGACTCTATGCATCTACAACCTTCCTCCTTGGTTGTGCATGAAGCGGAAGTTCATTATGATGTCAGTGCTCATCCAAGGTCTAAAGCAACCCGGCAACGATATCGATGTGTACCTAAGGCCATTAGTTGATGAACTTTTACATTTGTGGGGCAGACCTAGTGTACGTGTGTAGGATGAGCACAAAGAAGAGGACTTTGACCTACGAGCGTTGCTTTTCATAACCATCAACGATTGGCCTGCTCTTAGTAACCTTTCGGAACAGACAAATAAGGGATACAATGCATCCACGCACTGCTTACATGAGACTGAAAGTGTATATCTGGGTAATTGTAAGAAGAACGTGTACCTGGGGCATCGTCGACTTGTTCACCGACATCATAACGTAAGAAAGAAAGGCAAGCATTTCAACGGCAAGGCAGATCACCAGCCGAAGCCTGCAGAACGTATTGGTGCTGAGGTATTTGATATGGTCAAGGATTTGAAAGTCATCTTTGGAAAGGTCCTGGCGGACAATCAGTTCCGCAGGGAGTTGACGGGCACGCACCCATGTGGAAGAAGAAATCTATATTTTGGGAGCTAGAATATTGGAAAGTCCTAGATGTCCGCTCTGCAATTGACGTGATGCATGTTACGAAGAATATTTGCGTGAACTTTCTAAGCTTCTTGGGCGTGTATGGGAAGACAAATGATACAAAGGAAGCACGGCAGGACCAGCAACGTTTGAAAGACCCAAATAATCGGCATCCGGAATTGTTTGAAGGTCGTGCCAGCTAAACTCTTACCAAAGAAGAGAAGATCATCTTTTTTGAATGCCTGAGAAGTATGAAGGTCCCGTCTGGCTTCTCGTCGAATATAAAGGGAATAATAAACATGGCGGACAAAAAGTTCCAAAACCTGAAGTCTCACGACTGCCACGTGATTATGACACAATTGCTTCCGATTTCTTTGAGGGGGCTCCTACCGGAAAATGTTTGAGTAGCCATTGTGAAGCTATGTGCATTCCTCAATGCAATCTCTCAGAAGGTAATCAATCCAGAAGATCTACCACGGTTACAAAACGATGTGGTCCAATGTCTTGTCAGTTTCGAGTTGGTGTTCCCACCATCCTTCTTCAATATTATGACGCACCTCCTGGTTCACCTAGTCGAAGATATTTCCATTCTCGGTCCTGTATTTCTACACAATATGTTCCCCTTTGAGAGGTTCATGGGAGTATTAAAGAAATATGTTCGTAACCGTGCTAGGCCAGAATGAAGCATCGCCAAGGGCTATGGAAATGAGGAGGTAATTGAGTTTTGTGTTGACTATGTTCCTGACCTTAAGCCGATTGGTCTTCCTTAATCGCGGCACGAGGGGAGACTAAGTGGAAAAGGCACGATCGGAAGGAAATCAACGATATGTATGGACGGCCATTCTATGACTGAAGCACACCACACAGTTCTGCAAAATTCCAGCTTGGTGGCTCCGTACTTCGAGGAATACAAGAATATTTTACGCTCGGACAACCCGGGGAAGCCTGAATCCTGGATTAGAAAGGCCCACATGGAGACTTTCGGTAGTTGGTTGCGAAAACATTTAATGAATGACAATGATGTTGGAGATCAGCTGTACATGTTGGCCAAGACACCATCTTCGACTATAACGACTTTCCAAGAGTACGAGATAAATGGGAATACATTTTACACGATCGCCCAAGATAAAAAGAGCACCAACCAAAACAGTGGTGTCCGCTTTGATGCAGCAACCGAGACTGGGCAAAAGGTCACATATTATGGTTACATAGAGGAGATATGGGAACTTGACTATGGACCCTCCTTTAAGGTCCCTTTGTTCCGGTGCAAATGGTTCAAGCTAACAGGAGGTGGGGTAAAGGTGGACGAGCAATACAGAATGACAATGGTGGATTTCAACAATCTTGGTAACCTTGACGAACCATTCGTCCTAGCCAAAGATGTCGCTCAGGTTTTCTATGTAAAGGACATGAGTAGCAAACCGAGGAAACGGAAAGATAAGAAAACGATCAGTACAACATGCGATGATCCAAAGCGCCATATTGTTCTTTCAGGAAAAAGAAACATCGTGGGAGTGGAGAACAAGACAGACATGTCAGAAGATTATAATATGTTTGGTGAAATTCCGCCCTTTAAAGTGAACACTGACCCAAGCATTAAGTTAAATGATGAGGATGCTCCATGGATACGGCACAATCGTTAGCAAGCAGGGACACAAGGGAAGAAATGATGTGTAATAATTTATTGTACCAAACTTTGTTGAGTGGATCATGTGAATTGTATTATTTGTGATGTGTTTGGTGTCAATTTTCGAATGATTCGATTGATTCGAGATACAACTGATGATACATGAAATTTGAATTACAACCAATGATGTGAAGGACATGCCTAGGCCTAGGAGTACATCTTGGAATGTTGGAGTGATTTAGTCATACTCCTGCCTAGGCGTATAATATGCATACTCGTAGTCTTCATAGTCGCCGCCGTTGTACTAGTAGTCGTCGCCTTCTAAGTTGCGTAAAATTAAGTAAATCGCTGCGATCGTCGAGGCGGCGCTACGTGAACTCAAAGCGAGGTAGCGCAGGCGGGGGATATCGCTAGCCTTGATGTAGTCCATGACGCTCTGTAGAGTCCGACCGTACCATCATAGCCGACGGCCGGCCTCGTGGAAGTTCCCAGGAGGAAGACCGTCCTCCTCATACCTGGCGAGCGCCCTCTCACGCCGATTGATGAAGAAGGCATCCCAAATATGCTGGTTATCGGGATGCTAGCGGGGATTCATCCGCTGCTTGATACGTCTCCAACGTATCGATAATTTCTTATGTTCCATGCTTGTTTTATGATAATACCTACATGTTTTTTTCACACTTTTTGTCATTATTATGCATTTTCCGGAACTAACCTACTGACAAGATGCCGCAGTGCCAGTTCCTGTTTTCTGCTGTTTTTGGTTTCAGAAATCCTAGTAAAGAAATATTCTCGGAATTGGACGAAATCAACGCCCAGCATCTTAGAATTCCACGAAGCTTCCAGAACACCCGAGAGTCACTAGAGGGGGGCCACAGGGGGCCCACACATGTAGGCGGCGCGGCCAAGGGGTGGGCCACGCCCCCCTATTGTGTCATCACCTCGTCAGCCCTCCGACTCTGCCTCTTCGCCTATTTAAAGGTCCCTTACATAAATCTTCGATACGAATAAGCCACGGTATGAGAAACCTTCCAGAGCCGCCGCCATCGCGAAGCCAAGATCTGGGGGACAGGAGTCTCTGTTCCGGCACGCCACCGGGACGGGGAAGTGCCCCCGGAAGGCATCTCCATCGACACCACCGCCATCTCCATCAACGCTGCTGTCTCCCATGAGGAGGGAGTAGTTCTCTGATACGTCCAAAACGTATCTACTTTCCCGAACACTTTTGCTATTGTTTTGCCTCTAATTTGTGTATTTTGGATGCAACTAACACGAACTAACGCTGTTTTCAGCAGAACTGCTCTGGTGTCTCGTTTTTGTGCAGAAATCCAACTTTCAGGAAAATCCTCGGAATTTATGCAGAAGGCCCTATTTTCCCAGAAGCGACGAGCCAGAAGGACAAACCAGGTGGAGGCCCGAGGGCCCCACACCATAGGGCGGCGTGGCCCAGGGGGGGCCCGCGCGGCCATGTGGTGTGGCCCCCTCGGCCGGCCTCCGACGCCCTCCTTCGGACTATTTATCGGCCTCGACCTAAAAACGCACGGAGAAAAAGTCGAAGTGGCCAGAAACCCTCCAGAACGCCGCCACATCGCGAAACTCCGTCGTGGGAGCCAGAAGTCTCCGTTCTGGCACTCCGCCGGGACGGGGAATTGGAGGAGATCATCGCCGCCATCACCGCCAACGCCTCTACATCAACCAGCCATGTTTCCCCCATCCATGTGTGAGTAATTCCCTCGCTGTAGGCCGAAGGGGATGGTAGGGATTGGATGAGATTGGTCATGTAATAGCATAAGATTGTTAGGGCATAGTGCCTAGTGTCCGTAATTGGTACTTTGATGATATTGTTGCAACTTGTTATGCTTAATGCTTGTCACTAGGGCCCGAGTGCCATGATCTCAGATCTGAAGATGTTATTGTTTCATCAAGATATTCATTGTTTATGGTCTTACCTATAAGTTGTATACACATGTCGCTGTCCGGAACCAATGGCCCCGAAGTGACAAGAATTGGGACAACCGGAGGGGATGGTAGCGATGTGAGGATCACATGTGTTCACGGAGTGTTAATGCTTTGCTCCGGTACTTTATTAAAAGGAGTACCTTAATATCCAGTAGTTTCCCTTGAGGCCCGGCTGCCACCGGCTGGTAGGACAAAAGATGTTGTGCAAGTTTCTCATTGCGAGCACGCACGACTATATATGGAACACATGCCTATTGATTACTTTGTACTTGGACACCGTTTTATTATTATCTGCAAATGCCCTGCTATGATTGTTACATGAGTTTCTCTCATCCATGCAACGCCCGTTCATCCATCCCCGTGCCTACAGTATTTTAATCCTGTTGTTTACTATAATCACTACTGCTGTCTTTGTTACTCTGCTGCTGTTATTTCACTACTGCTACTGCTATAAAACTGTTACTACTGATAAACTCTTGCGAGCAAGTCTGTTTCCAGGTGCAGCTGAATTGACAACTCCATTTGTTAAGGCTTCCAAGTGTTCTTTGTCTCCCCTTGTGTCGAATCAATAAATTGGGTTTTACTTCCCTCGAAGACTGTTGCGATCCCCTATACTTGTGGGTCATCAAGACTATTTTCTGGCGCCGTTGCCGGGGAGCATAGCTTTATTTGGAAGTTCACTTGGATTAATATTGTTCGCTGCAAATTCTCCATCATGGGTAAACCTCGCGATACTAAGATCGCCATATTACCATCCACTACAAGAAAAGTTGTGCTGGTTGTGTTTTCAGGAAAAGAACTCCAGACGACGCTGAAGAATTATTGGCTAAAATAGGCCGGAATCATGATGATTGGACTACGCCTGAACCAACTCCATCGCCAATATTAAAGAAGAGGGGTATGATTAAATTAAATGATGAAGATATGAGGGAAGCCAAGAAGTCTCTCAAGGAGAAAGGTATTAAATCTGAAGATGTGAAGAATCTTCCTCCCATAGAAGATATATGTGAGATAATTCCCCCTTCATCCATGATTGAGGTAAACTCCCTTCAACGCTTTACTAGGGAAGATATTCCGTATTCGAAACCTCCTGCACAATTCTTAGATGAGTTTGATAATTATATTGTTAAGCAAGAAAATTTTAATATGAGAGTAGAGAATCATTTAACGGAAAATTCTCGAGCTATTAGTGAATTGCATGATATTGTAGAGAGAACCTCCAATGATGTTAAGATGCTTGTTAAACATTTTCATATGATTCAAACTCAAATTGATCAACTCACTAAAGTGCAAAATGACTTGTTAGGGAATAATTCTAAAGAGAAACATGCTTATGAAGTAACAACTAGAGGTGGTGTCTCTACCCAGGATCCTCTATATCCTGAAGGGCATCCCAAAAGAATTGAACAAGATTCTCAACGCATTGAACCTAGTGCTCATTCTAAGAAGAAAAAGAAGAAGAAGCATAAAAATGTTGTAGAATCCTCTGAACCTGTTAATGATCCTAATAGTATTTCTATTTCTGATGCTGAAACTGAAAGTGGTAATGAACATGATAAAGATAATGATAAGAATGATACTCCTGATAAAGAAGAGGTTGAAGAAGAACCTGAAAAGCATGCTAAAAATAAAAAGTACACTAAAGAAGATTTTATTGCTGAGAAACATGGTAATGAAAGAGAACCTTGGGTGCAAAAGCAAATCCCTTTTCCTGCTAAGAAACTAAAATCAAAGGAAGAAGAACACTATAGTAAATTTTGTGATTGGATGAAACCGTTATTCTTGCAAATCCCTTTGACTGATGCTATTAAATTGCCACCTTATTCGAAGTATATGAAAGATATTGTTACTAACAAAAGGAAAATCCCCAATGAGGAAATTTCCACTATGCTTGCTAATTACTCTTTCAATGGCAAAGTTCCAAAGAAGTTGGGCGACCCAGGTATACCTACTATTCCTTGTTCTATTAAGAATAATTATGTTAAAACTGCTCTATGTGACTTGGGAGCTGGTGTTAGTGTTATGCCTTTTTCTCTTTATAAGAGACTTTACTTAGATAAGTTGATACCTACTGATATATCTTTGCAAATGGCTGATAAATCTACTGCTATTCCTGTTGGTATATGTGAGGATGTTCCTGTTCAAGTTACTACTAACTGCTTGATATTAACTGATTTTGTTGTGTTGGAAATGCCTGAAGATGATAATATGTCTATTATTCTTGGGAGACCTTTTCTTAACACCGCAGGGGCTGTTATTGATTGCAATAAAGGAAAGGTTACTTTCAATGTTGATGATAAAGAGCATACCGTCTATTTCCCCAAGAAGATTGATAAAGTGTGCGGAGTTAATACTATTTCTAATGTGAGAACTATCAAAGTGGGAACTATTGATTGTCCTATATATGAGCCTAAAGAAGAATATCAAACTCTCGTGATTGGATCCATATCAATACAATTCAAGGTTACATGATTGATTTGAGGTTTATGTCTTCTTATGCTATGTAAATTTATTTGGTGGCAAGACTTGATCAACCTTGTTAACAAATACTTTTTATATGCATAGAGGAGGTAAACAACATCTCTTTCTTCCTCCACTTGCTCTAGTTGCTGTAGCATTTTTAATTTGCAAAGTTCCTTAGTTAATTGGAGATTTCAAAAATTTCCTGGCCAGTAATAATAAACTTAATACCCAGAAATGTTCATTTTTCAAAGTTTTCAAAAATTCGCAAAAATTATACCATTGGTCCTATTTTTCGACGAGGCGCCTGGGAGCACCAGAGGATGACCTGTGGGGCACCACAGGGTGCCACACCACAGGCCGGCGCGGCCAAGGAGGGGGGCGCGCCACCCTGTGGTGTGGGCCCCTCCTTGCCCCACTATCTCATCTCTTTCTCCCAGCATCTTCTCTCTCCCAAAAAAACTCGAACCAGCTTTCTCTCACTCGCGTTTTTGCTCAAGAGCTCAGGATTTTTCGATCTCTTTGCTCAGCCCAGATTTCTGTCTGAAATTTGACACATTTGCTCCTCGGTATGTGACTCCTCCACCTATCCAAGTAGAATTTTGTTTGGTTGAGTATATCTTGAATATTTTGTTGCAGTAGGTAACATGTTTAGTGAGCTTGCATGCTTGTTCTAAGTTTTATAAACTAGTTTTGATGCATGATTAGTACTCTAGCAAGTTCCTATAATAGTTTCCCTCAATTATATGTCACCAAATCAAATTTTATATTGTTTGTTGAAAATTTCAGAAAATGGAGTGCAGTAGATATCAACTTAACCAACAAGAATTGGAGGTCCAACAAGTTATGAGAGTGAATCGTGAAGAGGGAGTATACCCCTCTTACTACCCATGCGTGGACTTTATGAGAAGTGCGGGGATTTTACAAGATGTTCAAACTCTAATCTCTCGTGCAGGGCTGAGTGATTTTGTTGAAGGAGAGCCAAGACAATATGCAAAACTAACTATGTCTGTTGTGCAGGACTTTAAATTCAATTGGTCGCGATCTAACCCCACGGTTCAGTATAAGATTTATAATAAAGCTGTTAACTTGCCATTTAGTGATTTTTGTGCAGCAATTAGAGTACCACAATGGGGATCGTGTGAGAAGATAAGGGGATCGCCGCAAGAGTTCTTGAATCTCTACAAGATGATTTGTCATGAAAGGAGTTTCTCAGAGGATAGTGGTAAAATCAGTAGTATTCAACTCCCAGCCATTCGTTACCTTGCTTATTTCATCACCAAGTGCGTTCTTGCCAGAAAGAATGGGAGTAAGTTATCTATCCCGGATTTAGCCTTCTTAGCTGCTGCATTACAAGGTGATAGGACTTATAATTTGGGTGCTTTGATAGCCTATAGACTTGCTACTAACCGTGAGAAGGGAGGAATTTGTGGAGGTCTCATCGCCTCGCGTTTATTAGCTATGCATGGGGTAGAACCTCACCATCTTGATATTCCGTTCTCCGTAGAGAAACTTGACATAGCCTCCATGATTAAACATGAATTTGTTTCTAATTCATCTAACTTGGGTAACCTGTTGTACAAGATGATTTTTTTTATAAGAAAACTTGGAGATTAACTAAGAAAACTAAAAAACTAGTAAAATTGCCTGCGCCTGTTCTATTTAACCTTGATTCCAGGAATGATTGGTCAGTCACCGAAGGTGCGCTGAGTGCACACATAGAAGGAGGAGGCCATCATGCAAGAGATGACACGGAGGTCGAGGAACACCTCGACTCATCATCCGATGCAGCAAGTTCCTCGCAATAACATGTTGGGCATATGGAGCCTCCACGCTTTTCTTCTGCATCGGTACCTTATTATGACTACTCCATGTACGATTCATCGGCATGGAACCCAGACCCTCGATGGGGTTGATCTCCACTTAGGCCAAAAGCCTAAGCTTGGGGGGAGGTATACCAGCATCACTCATTCTTTGCATATTATGATTGCTGGATACTTTTACATACTTGTTTAGTCTCTTTGAGTGGTTTTCTAATGAGAGGGAGATGATATTTGGGGAAGTGCTGCCTGAAAACAGATTCTGGACTGTTACTAGAAAAATTCGTGCGCACAGCCAGAGCGTTATTTTGAGCTGCCAATTTTTGTGCAGGTTCCCCAGGTTGTTATCTAACTTTCATTAGTTGAACACTTTTCGAGCTGAGCAACGTAACATTTTTGTAAAAATCGATTTCTGTACTGCTGTCAGGTTTTGGCAGATTTCTGCCATCTCGCTTTTCTGTGTTTCTTCTAGTTTGCTATTTCTTGTTCTTGCTTTGTTTCCTTCCCAAAACACAAAAAGACCAAAAATATTTCTATTGTTTCTCTTCACCATTTGTTTGCTTTGGTTTCTTGCATTTGTTTCGCTTTATTTGCTATCTAGTTTGCTATAAGAAAACCCAAAAAGATTTTGCTTTGTTTGTTTGTTTCCTTTTGTTCTTGTTCTCAAATTCGAAAACACCAAAAATATTTGCTGTTCTTCTTTGGTTTGTAAAGTTCTTTATGAGTTCAATGGTTTTCGGTGGCTGGAGCGTGGTTTTCATTTCATATTATCCAAGCTACACAAGTGAAAGGGCAATAATGACGATCTACGACAATCTGATTGTGGTGAGAGGCTGGTATGAACTCTATTTGTTTTCATTTTTGTACATATACTCATCCATGTGAGCATGCTTAGTTGGTTCATGTGAGGTATATGTTATTTGAGAAAGTCTAGTAGTTTATGATCTCTCATGTTTAGCTCCAATCTATTAATATGAGTAGCATGTCGTGGATGTTTGCTTGCATTGTTTTATTCATAAGTAAGTATGGCATTGTGGTATCCTCCTCTGAATAATTCATTTATATCGACTTGGCACATGCTCACGCATGCATATGACTGAACAAAAAGTCAATTAAGCCTCGATGATCTATATTGCTTCAGAGTTCTTGTATCACTTTTATGCCTCCATTAATTTATTTTGCCGCAAGCATGATTATGACAGTTACTGCTCTCTTGATTTGTCGCTCCCTAGTCTTTTGCAAGCCTTCACTTGTACTGAGCGGGAACGCTGCTCGTGCTTCCAAACACATGAAAACCAAGTTATTCTAGAGTGTCCACTGATACGTCCAAAACGTATCTACTTTCCCGAACACTTTTGCTATTGTTTTGCCTCTAATTTGTGTATTTTGGATGCAACTAACACGGACTAACGCTATTTTCAGCAGAACTGTTCTGGTGTCTCGTTTTTGTGCAGAAATCCAACTTTCGGGAAAATCCTCGGAATTTATGCAGAAGGCCCTATTTTCCCAGAAAACTGACGGAGCCAGAAGGACAAGTCAGGTGGAGGCCCGAGGGCCCCACACCATAGGGCGGCGCGGCCCAGGGGGGGCCCGCGCGGCCATGTGGTGTGGCCCCCTCGGCCGGCCTCCGACGCCCTCCTTCGGACTATTTATCGGCCTCGACCTAAAAACGCACGGGGAGAAGTCGAAGTCGCCAGAAACCCTCCAGAACGCCGCCACATCGCGAAACTCCGTCGCGGGAGCCAGAAGTCTCCGTTCTGGCACTCCGCCGGGACGGGAATTGGAGGAGATCATCGCCGCCATCACCGCCAACGCCTCTACATCAACCAGCCATGTTTCCCCCATCCATGTGTGAGTAATTCCCCCGCTGTAGGCCGAAGGGGATGGTAGGGATTGGATGAGATTGGTCATGTAATAGCATAAGATTGTTAGGGCATAGTGCCTAGTGTCCGTAATTGGTACTTTGATGATATTGTTGCAACTTGTTATGCTTAATGCTTGTCACTAGGGCCCGAGTGCCATGATCTCAGATCTGAACATGTTATTGTTTCATCATGATATTCATTGTTTATGGTCTTACCTATAAGTTGTATACACATGTCGCTGTCCAGAACCGATGGCCCGGCAAGTGATGGAAATCGGGACAACCGGAGGGAATGGTAGCGATGTGAGGATCACATGTGTTCACGGAGTGTTAATGCTTTGCTCCGGTACTCTATTAAAAGGAGTACCTTAATATCCAGTAGTTTCCCTTGAGGCCCGGCTGCCACCGGCTGGTAGGACAAAAGATGTTGTGCAAGTTTCTCATTGCGAGCACGCACGACTATATATGGAACACATGCCTATTGATTGCTTTGTACTTGGACACCGTTTTATTATTATCTGCAAATGCCCTGCTATGATTGTTACATGAGTTTCTCTCATCCATGCAACGCCCGTCATCTGTCCCCGTGTCTACAGTATTTTAATCCTGCTGTTTACTATAATCACTACTGCTGTCTTTGTTACTCTGCTGCTGTTATTTCACTACTGCTACTGCTATAAAACTGTTACTACTGATAAACTCTTGCGAGCAAGTCTGTTTCCAGGTGCAGCTGAATTGACAACTCCGCTGTTAAGGCTTCCAAGTGTTCTTTGTCTCCCCTTGTGTCGAATCAATAAATTGGGTTTTACTTCCCTCGAAGACTGTTGCGATCCCCTATACTTGTGGGTCATCAAGACTATTTTCTGGCGCCGTTGCCGGGGAGCATAGCTTTATTTGGAAGTTCACTTGGATTAATATTGTTCGCTGCAAATTCTCCATCATGGGTAAACCTCGCGATACTAAGATCGCCATATTACCATCCACTACAAGAAAAGGTACAATTCTGAATACCTCTGCTGCTCTTGATTCGCCATCTGTGATTGATAAACTTGTTTCACCTCCGCATGCTTCAAATGCGGGTACTTCTACTGAATCTGAAAACTCTCATAATATTGATAATATTTCTGCTGTGCTTGATGATAGTGGTTCATTGGGATCCTTTCTAGATGCTACAATTGCTAGGTCTAGACAAATTGAAAATACTGAAACTCCTAATGCTACTACACCTGTTAGTTCACCTGAACTTGATTATTTTAGTGATGATCCTGAGGAAGATTATGTGGAGCTTAATGATGATTTTATTGAAAAATGCAATGCTACTACTGATGCAAGAAAAATTAAAAAGTTGCTTACGAGAACATGCTGTTAGATATAAAGCTGTCTCCTGATCCTAAATTTGCAACATCTCGTATATACATTAGGGATATAGATTATGATTTATCTCTTGATCTATCTCATATAGCTATTGTTGAGAAAACACCCTTTTGTGGTACTGAAAAAGAAAGTCTTGTTGAACACATGGACTGAGTTATCTACTCTAAGTAGCTTGTTTTCTGATGATGTCAAGATGCGTACTTACTTTGTTGCTAAAATCTTTCCATTCTCATTAAAGGATGACGCTAAAACTTGGTATAATAATTTGCCACCTAATTCTATTAGAAGTCCAAAAGAATTGCTTGATGTTTTCTTCCGCAAATACTTTCCTGCTAGTGCTCAACATATTGCTTTGCAGAGAATTTATAATTTTGACCAGGTAGATGAAGAGAAATTGCACGAGGCTTGGGCGAGATTTTGCTCTCTTATTAGAGCTCGGCTTTGAGCATGATGCGGAAAAGCATGATTTACTTGATATATTTTATAGTGGACTAACCATTGAGTCTAGGGCATACCTGGATAGTTGTGCTGGTTGTGTTTTCAGGGAAAAGAACTCAGGATAATGACTGAAGAATTATTGGCTAAAATAAGCCGGAATCATGATGATTGGACTACACCTGAACCAACTCCAACGCCAATATTGAAGAAGAGGGGTATGATTAAATTAAATGATGAAGATATGAGGGAAGCCAAGAAGTCTCTCAAGGAGAAAGGTATTAAATCTGAAGATGTGAAGAACCTTCCTCCCATAGAAGATATATGTGAGATAATTCCCCCTTCATCCATGATTGAGGTAAACTCCCTTCAGCGCTTTACTAGGGAAGATATTCCGTATTCGAAGCCTCCTGCACAATGCTTAGATGAGTTTGATAATTATATTGTTAAGCAAGAAAATTTTAATATGAGAGTAGAGAATCATTTAATGGAAAATTCTCGAGCTATTAGTGAATTGCATGGTATTGTGGAGAGAACCTCCAATGATGTTAAGATGCTTGTTAAACATTTTCATATGATTCAAACTCAAATTGATCAACTCACTAAAGTGCAAAATGACTTGTTAGGGAATAATTCTAAAGAGAAACATGCTTATGAAGTAACAACTAGAGGTGGTGTCTCTACCCAGGATCCTCTATATCCTGAAGGGCACCCCAAAAGAATTGAACAAGATTCTCAACGCATTGAACCTAGTGCTCATTCTAAGAAGAAAAAGAAGAAGAAACATAAAAATGTTGTAGAATCCTCTGAACCTGTTAATGATCCTAATAGTATTTCTATTTCTGATGCTGAAACTGAAAGTGGTATGAAACATGATAAAGATAATGATAAGAATGATACTCCTGATAAAGAAGAGGTAGAAGAAGAACCTGAAAAGCATGTTAAAAATAAAAAGTACACTAAAGAAGATTTTATTGCTGAGAAACATGGTAATGAAAGAGAACCTTGGGTGCAAAAGCAAATGCCTTTTCCTGCTAAGAAACTAAAATCAAAGGAAGAAGAACACTATAATAAATTTTGTGATTGGATGAAACCTTTATTCTTACAAATCCCTTTGACTGATGCTATTAAATTGCCTGCTTATTCAAAGTATATGAAAGATATTGTTACTAACAAAAGGAAAATCCCCAATGAGGAAATTTCCACTATGCTTGCTAATTACTCTTTCAATGGCAAAATTCCAAAGAAGTTGGGCGACCCAGGTATACCTACTATTCCTTGTTCTATTAAGAATAATTATGTTAAAACTGCTCTATGTGATTTGGGAGCCGGTGTTAGTGTTATGCCTTTTTCTCTTTATAAGAGACTTTACTTAGATAAGTTGATACCTACTGATATATCTTTGCAAATGGCTGATAAATCTATTGCTATTCCTGTTGGTATATGTGAGAATGTTCCTGTTCAAGTTACTACTAACTGCTTGATATTAACTGATTTTGTTGTGTTGGAAATGCCTGAAGATGATAATATGTCTATTATTCTTGGGAGACCTTTTCTTAACACCGCAGGGGCTGTTATTGATTGCAATAAAGGATAGGTTACTTTTAATGTTGATAATAAGGAGCATACCGTCTATTTCCCCAAGAAGATTGATAAAGTATGTGGAGTCAATACTATTACTAATGTGAGAAGTATTAAAGTGGGAACTATTGATTGTCCTATATATGAGCCTAAAGAAGAATATCAAACTCTCGTGATTGGATCCATATCAATACAATTCAAGGTAACATGATTGATTTGAGGTTTATTTCTTCTTATGCTATGTAAAATTTATTTGGTGGCAAGACTTGATCAACCTTGTTAACAAATACCTTTTACATGCATAGAGAGGGTAAACAACATCTCTTTCTTCCTCCACTTGCTCTAGTTGCTGTAGCATTTTTAATTTGCAAAGTTCCTTAGTTATTTGGAGATTTCAAAAAAAAATTCCTGGCCAGTAATAATAAATTAAATACCCAGAAATGTGCGTTTTTCAAAGTTTTCAAAAATTTACAAAAATTATACCGTTGGTCCTATTTTTCGACGAGGCACCTGGGAGCACCAGAGGATGACCTGTGGGGCACCGGAGGTGCCACACTACAGGCCGGCGCGGCCTAGGAGGTGGCCGCGCCACCATGTGGTGTGGGCCCCTCTTTGCCCCACTTTGTCATCTCTTTCTCCCAGCACCTTCTCTCTCCCGAAAAAACTCGTACCAAGTTCCTCTCTCTCGCGTTTTTGCTCCAGAGCTCCAGATTTCTCGATCTCTTTGCTCAGCTCAGATTTCTGTCTGAAATTTGGCACATTTGCTCTTCGGTATGTGACTCCTCCACCCATCCAAGTAGAATTTTGTTTGGTTGAGTATATCTTGAATATTTTGCTGCTGTAGGTAACATGTTTAGTGAGCTTGCATGCTTGTTCTAAGATATATAAACTTGTTTTGATGCATGATTAGTACTCTAGCAAGTTCCTATGGTAGTTTCCCTCAATTATATGTCACCAAACCAAATTTTATATCACTTGTTGAAAATTTCAGAGAAGCTATGAAGAAGTTCAACTTTGGAGAGTTGTTCAAGAAAGGAACAACCAGCACCGGGAGGCCTTCTAGGGCCGCCACCCGGATTAGGCGATCATACAATGAAGACATCATCGCGCCTAGCTTCGCGCCCGAAGAGGACAACGGGGCTCCTAATGCTTCGTCTTTTCCATGCTATGATTTTCTTAGGAATGCAGGGATATTGGAGGATTTCTTCGCCCTTGTCAACAGGGCAGGGTTAACCACCTATGTGGGAGATGAAAGGGAGCAATACTACATGCTCACCAAAATCTTCGTCGAGAGTTTCCATTTCAACAACAAACAATATGAGCCGACGGTTGCATTCAGGATCTATGGTAATCCTGTTACTATGAAATTGGAGGATTTTTGTCGTGCATTGGATATTGTCCCTGTAGGTACAGCAAGCAGGATTGATGACAACCCCCGGGACTTGTTGGAGCTCTATCGAGGTATCACCGATGATGATTGTCGCACCATTCAGCGGGGCAAGATAAGGAACATTCAACTCCCCGCCATTAAATATTTTGCATACTACATTTCTACTAGCATTCTTGGTAGGGAGAACACTAGCAACATTTCTAGTTACCATCTTGTTTTCTTGAATATTGCACTTACTGGTCAGACATCTTATCACCTTGGTGCTCTTATTGCTCGCCGCCTGACTACCAGGGGGCCTATTTTTGGAGGAACTATTGCACTGCGTGTTTTAACATATCTAAATCTTCCTATTGATCCTAATGATGTGCCATTGGCCCCTAGGAGACTCGATATTGCTGCTATGAAGAGTCATCATTTTGTTACCACTGATTCTACTTTAGATAATATGGTTTATAGAATGTTGTTTTCTGACGGGGATGAGAAAGAAATTCCTCTTCCCCAACCAGGTTTGTTCAGTATTGACAGGCAACCATGGTCGTACACTAAGGAGGAAGTGGATGAACATTTGAAGATAAAAGACTTCCACCAGCAACATGACTCCGAGGACGCCGGGGCCTCCTACGACCACACCGTCACGTATCCGGGTGCTTCTTCTAGCACATACCCGGAATACGATCCATCTTCGTCATACTACGGAGACACTACCTCATGGGATCGATGGGATTGAACTCCACTTAGGCCAAAAGCCTAAGCTTGGGGGGAGGTATACCGGCATCACTCATTCTTTGCATATTATGGTTGCTGGATACTTGTACATACTTGTTTTGTTCGTTTGAGTGGTCTTCTAATGAGAGGGAGATGATATTTGGGGAAGTGCTGCCTGAAAACAGATTCTGGACTGTTACTAGAAAAATTCGTGCGCACAGCCAGAACGTTATTTTGAGCTGCCAATTTTTGTGCAGGTTCCCCAGGTTGTTATCTAACTTTCATTAGTTGAACACTTTTCGAGCTGAGCAACGTAATATTTTTGTAAAAATCGATTTCTGTACTGCTGTCAGGTTTTGGCAGATTTCTGCCATCTCGCTTTTCTGTGTTTCTTTTAGTTTGCTATTTCTTGTTTTTGCTTTGTTTCCTTTCCAAAACACAAAAAGACCAAAAATATTTCTGTTGTTTCTCTTCACCATTTGTTTGCTTTGGTTTCTTGCATTTGTTTCGCTTTATTTGCTATTGCTAGTTTGCTATAAGAAAACCCAAAAAGATTTTGCTTTGTTTGTTTGTTTCCTCTTGTTCTTGTTCTCAAATTCGAAAACACCAAAAATATTTGCTGTTCTTCTTTTGTTTTGTAAAGTTCTTTATGAGTTCAATGGTCCTCGGTGGCTGGAGCGTGGTTTTCATTTCATATTATCCAAGCTACACAAGTGAAAGGCAATAATGACGATCTACGACAATCTGATTGTGGTGAGAGGCTGGTATGAACTCTATTTGTTTTCATTTTTGTACATATACTCATCCATGTGAGCATGCTTAGTTGGTTCATGTGAGGTATATGTTATTTAGAAAGATCTAGTAGTTTATGATCTCTCATGTTTAGCTCCAATCTATTAATATGAGTAGCATGTCATGGATGTTTGCTTGCATTGTTTTATTCATAAGTAAGTATGGCATTGTGGTATCCTCCTCTGAATAATTCATTTATATCGACTTGGCACATGCTCACGCATGCATATGACTGAACAAAAAGTCAATTAAGCCTCGATGATCTATATTGCTTCAGAATTCTTGTATCACTTTTATGCCTCCGTTAATTTATTTTGCCGCAAGCATGATTATAACAGTTACTGCTCTCTTGATTTGTCGCTCCCTAGTCTATTGCTAGCCTCCACCTGTACTGAGCGGGAACGCTGCTCGTGCTTCCAAATACCTGAAAACCAAGTTGTTCCAAAAGTGTCCACCATAAATACCTATGCATGGCATTTCAAACCATTCCAAGTAAATTCTCATGCGCTACCTTTAAAACCTTCAAAATGTTTCTCAATTTGTGTTTATGTTTCATAGCTCATGAGGAAGTATGTGGTGTTTAGCTTTCAACCTTGTCATTTACTTTTGACGGACTCTCATATGGACTAGTGGCACATCCGCTTATCCAATAACTTTGCAAAAAGAGCTGGCAATGGGATTCCCAGTCCCAAATTAATTAATTTAAATAGACACTCCTCCATGATTTGTGATTGTTGGACGGCACCCGAAGGATTCGGTTAGCCATGGCTTGTGTAAGCAAAGGTTGGGGGGAGTGTCATCATCATAATAAAAATAAAATAAAAAGGCACTCCTTCATGGTATGAGATTGTTGGCAGGCACCCGAGGATTCGGTTAGCCATGGTTTGCGTAAGAAAGGTTGGAAGGAGTGCCATATAAATATACAATAATTCATGGGAGCCGCTCTTGAAAGTCCGGTTGGCGAGGTAGTTAGTGTACCCATTACCATTCGTTGACAACAACAAACACCTCTCAAAATAATTTTACTCCTGATTTATAAAAATGAAAAGCTCTAGCCATGTTAATCCCTGCTTCCCTCTGCGAAGGGTCAATCTTTTACTTTTATGTTGTGTCTCCATTATTTCTTTGAGCACTATCTTGAGAGCACAACTGTCATTCTTAGTATAATATGCTTGTCTCAAAATATGATTGATTGTGGTATAACTTTGATGCATTTATCTTTTGACAATCACTACTTCTAGTCTTTCTATGAACTCTAGAGGTGCCCGGGCATTTATGTTTTGCCAATCAAATACGAAAAGCGAGATACCACTTTATCATACTCTCTTATGAACATTGCAATCCTGCTTATATACATGATTCATGATGCTTATTATTAATTGTTGGTACCTCTCCATGTTTGACATAGCTGTTAGATGATCTTATTTGCATGTACTTCATTATGAACTGTTTAAGTATTAGCCATAGCATGAGAATATATACATCATATGAGCAAATGTGTTCGTGAAAGTTCTTTTATCGCTCAGTTGTTAACTGAATTGCTTGAGGACAAGCAATAAGCTAAGCTTGGGGGGAGTTGATACGTCCAAAACGTATCTACTTTCCCGAACACTTTTGCTATTGTTTTGCCTCTAATTTGTGTATTTTGGATGCAACTAACACGGACTAACGCTGTTTTATTGAACCATTCAGTGTCTCGTTTTTGTGCAGAAATCCAACTTTCGGGAAAATCCTCGGAATTTATGCAGAAGGCCCTATTTTCCCAGAAAACTGACGGAGCCAGAAGGACAAGTCAGGTGGAGGCCCAAGGGCCCCACACCATAGGGCGGCGCGGCCCAGGGGGGGCCGCGCGGCCATGTGGTGTGGCCCCCTCGGCCGGCCTCCGGCGCCCTCCTTCGGACTATTTATCGGCCTCGACCTAAAAACGCACGGAGAGAAGTCGAAGTCGCCAGAAACCCTCCAGAACGCCGCCACATCGCGAAACTCCGTCGCGGGAGCCAGAAGTCTCCGTTCTGGCACTCCACCGGGACGGGGAATTGGAGGAGATCATCGCCGCCATCACCGCCAATGCCTCTACATCAACCAACCATGTTTCCCCCATCCATGTGTGAGTAATTCCCCCGCTGTAGGCCGAAGGGGATGGTAGGGATTGGATGAGATTGGTCATGTAATAGCATAAGATTGTTAGGGCATAGTGCCTAGTGTCCGTAATTGGTACTTTGATGATATTGTTGCAACTTGTTATGCTTAATGCTTGTCACTAGGGCCCGAGTGCCATGATCTCAGATCTGAACATGTTATTGTTTCATCATGATATTCATTGTTTATGGTCTTACCTATAAGTTGTATACACATGTCGCTGTCCGGAACCGATGGCCCAGTAGCCAATCGGGACAACCGGAGGGAATGGTAGCGATGTGAGGATCACATGTGTTCACGGAGTGTTAATGCTTTGCTCGGTACTCTATTAAAAGGAGTACCTTAATATCCGATAGTTTCCCTTGAGGCCGGCTGCACGGCTGGTAGGACAAAAGATGTTGTGCAAGTTTCTCATTGCGAGCACGCACGACTATATATGGAACACATGCCTATTGATTGCTTTGTACTTGGACACCGTTTTATTATTATCTGCAAATGCCCTGCTATGATTGTTACATGAGTTGCTCTCATCCATGCAACGCCCGTCATCTGTCCCCGTGCCTATAGTATTTTAATCCTGCTGTTTACTATAATCACTACTGCTGTCTTTGTTACTCCGCTGCTGTTATTTCACTACTGCTACTGCTATAAAACTATTACTACTGATAAACTCTTGCGAGCAAGTCTGTTTCCAGGTGCATCTGAATTGACAACTCCGCTGTTAAGGCTTCCAAGTGTTCTTTGTCTCCCCTTGTGTCGAATCAATAAATTGGGTTTTACTTCCCTCGAAGACTGTTGCGATCCCCTATACTTGTGGGTCATCATCCACCATAAATACCTATGCATGGCATTTCAAACCATTCCAAGTAAATTCTCATGCGCTACCTTTAAAACCTTCAAATGCTTCTCAATTTGTGTTTATGTTTCATAGCTCATGAGGAAGTATGTGGTGTTTAGCTTTCAACCTTGTCATTTACTTTTGACGGACTCTCATATGGACTAGTGGCACATCCGCTTATCCGATAATTTTGCAAAAAGAGCTGGCAATGGGATTCCCAGTCCCGAATTAATTAACTTAAATAGACACTCCTCCATGGTTTGTGATTGTTGGACGGCACCCGAAGGATTCGGTTAGCCATGGATTGTGTAAGCAAAGGTTGGGGGGAGTGTCATCATCATAATAAAACTAAAATAAAAAGGCACTCCTTCATGGTATGAGATTGTTGGCAGGCACCCAAGGATTCGGTTAGCCATGGTTTGTGTAAGAAAGGTTGGAAGGAGTGCCACATAAATATGCAATAATTCATGGGAGCCGCTCTTGAAAGTCCGGTTGGCGAGGTAGTTAGTGTACCCATTACCATTCGTTGACAACGACAAACACCTCTCAAAATAATTTTACTCCTGATTTCAAAATTGAAAAGCTCTAGCGCATGTTAATCCCTGCTTCCCTCTGCGAAGGGTCAATCCTTTACTTCTATGTTGTGTCTCCATTATTTCTTTGAGCACTATCTTGAGAGCACAACTGTCATTCTTAGTATAATATGCTTGTCTCAAAATATAATTGATTGTGGTATAACTTTGATGCTTTTATCTTTGACAATCACTACTTCTAGTCTTTCTATGAACTCCAGAGGTGCCCGGGCATTTATGTTTTGCCAATCAAATACAGGCAAGCGAGATACCACTTTATCATACTCTCTTATGAACATTGCAATCTTGCTTATATACATGATTCATGATGCTTCTTATTAATTGTTGGTACCTCTCCATGATTGACATAGCTGTTAGATGATCTTATTTGCATGTACCTCATTATGAACTGTTTAAGTATTATCTATTAGCATGAGAATATATACATCATATGAGCAAATGTGTTCGTGAAAGTTCTTTTATCGCTCAGTTGTTAACTGAACTGCTTGAGGACAAGCAATAAGCTAAGCTTGGGGGGAGTTGATACGTCCAAAACGTATCTACTTTCCCGAACACTTTTGCTATTGTTTTGCCTCTAATTTGTGTATTTTGGATGCAACTAACACGAACTAACGCTGTTTTCAGCAGAACTGCTCTGGTGTCTCGTTTTTGTGCAGAAATCCAACTTTCAGGAAAATCCTCGGAATTTATGCAGAAGGCCCTATTTTCCCAGAGAACTGACGGAGCCAGAAGGACAAACCAGGTGGAGGCCCGAGGGCCCCACACCATAGGGCGGCGCGGCCCAGAGGGGGCCCGCGCGGCCATGTGGTGTGGCCCCCTCTCCCGGCCTCCGACGCCCTCCTTCGGACTATTTATCGGCCTCAACCTAAAAACGCACGGAGAAAAAGTCGAAGTGGCCAGAAACCCTCCAGAACGCCGCCACATCGCGAAACTCCGTCGCGGGAGCCAGAAGTATCCGTTCTGGCACTCCGCCGGGATGGGGAATTGGAGGAGATCATCGCCGCCATCACCGCCAACGCCTCTACATCAACCAGCCATGTTTCCCCCATCCATGTGTGAGTAATTCCCCCGCTGTAGGCCGAAGGGGATGGTAGGGATTGGATGAGATTGGTCATGTAATAGCATAAGATTGTTAGGGCATAGTGCCTAGTGTCCGTAATTGGTACTTTGATGATATTGTTGCAACTTGTTATGCTTAATGCTTGTCACTAGGGCCCGAGTGCCATGATCTCAGATCTGAACATGTTATTGTTTCATCAAGATATTCATTGTTTATGGTCTTACCTATAAGTTGTATACACATGTCGCTGTCCGGAACCAATGGCCCCGAAGTGACAAGAATTGGGACAACCGGAGGGGATGGTAGCGATGTGAGGATCACATGTGTTCACAGAGTGTTAATGCTTTGCTCCGGTACTTTATTAAAAGGAGTACCTTAATATCCAGTAGTTTCCCTTGAGGCCCGGCTGCCACCGGCTGGTAGGACAAAAGATGTTGTGCAAGTTTCTCATTGCGAGCACGCACGACTATATATGGAACACATGCCTATTGATTGCTTTGTACTTGGACACCGTTTTATTATTATCTGCAAATGCCCTGCTATGATTGTTACATGAGTTTCTCTCATTCATGCAACGCCCGTTCATCCGTCCCCGTGCTTACAGTATTTTAATCCTGCTGTTTACTATAATCACTACTGCTGTCTTTGTTACTCTGCTGCTGTTATTTCACTACTGCTACTGCTATAAAACTGTTACTACTGATAAACTCTTGCGAGCAAGTCTGTTTCCAGGTGCAGCTGAATTGACAACTCCGCTGTTAAGGCTTCCAAGTGTTCTTTGTCTCCCCTTGTGTCGAATCAATAAATTGGGTTTTACTTCCCTCGAAGACTGTTGCGATCCCCTATACTTGTGGGTCATCATTCTCCATCGAGGCTAAGGGCTGTACCGGTAGCTATGTGGTTAATCTCTCTCTCCCATGTACTTCAATACAATGATCTCATGAGCTGCCTTACATGATTGAGATCCATATGATGAACTTTGTAATCTAGATGTCGTTATGCTATTCAAGTGGATTTTACTTATGTGATCTCCGGAGACTCCTTGTCCCACGTGTGTAAAGGTGACAGTGTGTGCATCGTGTGGGTCTCTTAGGCTATATTTCACAGAATACTTATTCACTGAGTTATGATTTGAGTTGGATGTTATCTTGCCAGAGAGTAATTCAGAATAGCATAGTGAAGTGCTTATTTATATTCCTTTATGATTGCAATGAGCTTTGTATCACTATTACTCTATGTGCTACTCTAGTGATGTTATTAAAGTACTCTATTCCTCCTCCATGATGTAATGTTGACAGTGTGTGCATCATGTAGTACTTGGCGGAGTTTATGATTATGATCTCTTGTAGATTATGAAGTTAACTATTACTATGATGGTATTAATGTGATCTATTCCACCTTTCATAGTATGAAGGTGACAGTGTGCATGCTATGTTAGTACTTGGTATAATTGTGTTGATCTATCATGCACTCTAAGGTTAATTAAATATGAATATCGAATGTTGTGGAGCTTGTTAACTTCAGCATTGAGGTGCTCTTGTAGCCCTACACAGCTAGTGGTGTTCATCATCCAACAAGAGAGTGTAGAGTGGTTTTATTATGTGATCAATGTTGAGAGTGTCCACTAGTGAAAGTACGATCCCTAGGCCTTGTTTCCAAATACTACAATCTCCGCTTATTTACTGTTTTACTGCATCTTTACTTCCTGCAATATTACTACCATCAACTGCACGCCAGCAAGCTATTTTCTGCCGCCGTTACTACTGCTCATATTCATTCATACCACTTGTATTTCACTATCTCTTCGCCGAACTAGTGCACCTATACATCTGATAAGTGTATTAGGTGTGTTGGGGACACAAGAGACTTCTTGTATCGTAAATGCAGGGTTGCTTGAGAGGGATATCTTTGACCTCTTCCTCCCTGAGTTCGATAAACCTTGGGTGATCCACTTAAGAGAAACTTGCTGCTGTTCTACAAAACTCTGCTCTTGGAGGCCCAACACTGTCTACAGGAATAGAAGCGCGCGTAGACATCAAGCACTTTTCTGGCGCCGTTGCCGGGGAGGAAAGGTAAAAGGTACTCACACGCTAGTCCCAGGTAACAAAACACTTTTCTGGTACCATTGTGAGTGCTCGAAGCTATTTCCTTTAGATCCTGCAATTGCATCTTTTTTGTTTCTTGTTTACACTAGTTAGGCATAATGGACAACAATGAGCTTCTTATTCTATTTCCTGATTTAAGACATGGATGGTTTGATGCGGAAATTAAAAAACCTATGGAACCTTATTTGCATGCTAGTAGTAATGATATTAGTATGAACGCTTTGAACACCATTGTTGCTAATGATATGGAAAATTCTAAGCTTGGGGAAGCTGGTTTTGATGAGCATGATCTTTTTAGTCCCCCAAGCATTGAGGAGAAAATTTACTTTGATGATACTTTGCCTCCTATTTATGATGATTATAATGATAGTGGTCTTTTGGTGCCGCCTGTTATGGAGGATAAATTTGATTATGATTACAATATGCCTCCTATATTTGATGATGAGAATAATAATGATAGCTACTTTGTTGAATTAGCTCCCACTACAACTAAAATTGATTATGCTTATGTGGAGAGTAATAATTTTATGCATGAGACTCATGATAAGAATGTTTCATTTGATAGTTATATTGTTGAGTTTGCTCATGATGCTACTGAAAATCTTTATGAGAGAGGAAAATATGGTTGTAGAAATTTCATGTTACTAAAACACCTCTCTATATGCTGAAATTTTTGAAGCTACACTTGTTTTATCTTCCTATGCTTGTCACTTTGCTCTTCATGAACTTATTTATTTACAAGATTCCTTTTCATAGGAAGCATGTTAGGCTTAAATTTGTTTTGAATTTGCCTCTTGATGCTCTCTTTTGCTTCAAATACTATTTCTTGCGAGTGCATCATTAAAACTGCTGAGCCCATCTTAATGGCTATATAGAAAGAACTTCTTGGGAGATAACCCATGTGTTTATTTTACTACAGTACTTTGTTTTATATTTGTGTCTTGGAAGTTGTTACTACTGTAGCAACCTCTCCTTATCTTTATTTTATTGCATTGTTGTGCCAAGTAAAGTCTTTGATAGTAGAGTTGATACTAGATTTGGATTACTGCGCAGAAACAGATTTCTATCTGTCACGAATTTGAGTCACCCCGTCTGTAGGTAACTCAGAAAAATATGCCAATTTACGTGCGTGATCCCCAGACATGTACGCAACTTTCATTCAATTTGAGCATTTTCATCTGAGCAAGTTTAGTGCCCTAGACAAATTCGTCTTTACGGACTGTTCTGTTTTGACAGATTCTGCCTTTTATTTCGCATTGCCTATTTTGCTGTGTTGGATGGATTTCTTTGTTCCATTAACTTCCAGTAGCTTTGGGCAATGTCCAGAAGTGTTAAGAATGATTGTGTCACCTCTGAACATGTGAATTTTGATTATGCACTAACCCTCTAATGAGTTTGTTTCGAGTTTGGTGTGGAGGAAGTTTTCAAGGGTCAAGAGAGGAGGATGATACAATATGATCAAGAAGAGTGAAAAGTCTAAGCTTGGGGATGCCCCCGTGGTTCACCCCTGCATATTTCAAGAAGACTCAAGCGTCCAAGCTTGGGATGCCCAAGGAATCCCCTTCTTCATCAACAAATTATCAGGTTTCTTCTATTGAAACTATATTTTTATTCCGTCACATCTTATGTACTTTACTTGGAGCATCTGTGTGTTTTTATTTTCGTTTTTGTTATTTTCATTCTCTGAATAAATGCTTGTGTGGGAGAGAGACACGCTCCGCTGGTTCATATGAACACATGTGTTCTTAGCTTTTAATGTTCATGTCGAAGGTTGAAACTGCTTCGTTCATTGTTATATGGTTGGAAACAGAAAATGCTACATGTGGTAATTGGTATAATGTCTTGAATAATTTGATACTTGGCAATTGTTGTGCTCATGTTTAAGCTCTTGCATCATGTACTTTGCACCTATTAGTGAAGAAATACTGTAGAGCTTGTTAAAATTTGGTTTGCATGATTGGTCTCTCTAAGTCTAGATATTTTCTGGTGAGGGTTTGAACAACAAGGAAGACAGTGTAGAGTCTTATAATGCTTGCAATATGTTCTTATGTAAGTTTTGCTGTACCGGTTCATACTTGAGTTTGCTTCAAACAACCTTGCTAGCCTAAGCCTTGTATTGAGAGGGATTACTTCTCATGCATCCAAAATCCTTGAGCCAATAACTATGCCATTTGTGTCCACCATACCTACCTACTATGTGGTATTTCCTGCCATTCCAAGTAAATACTTCGTGTGCTACCTTTAAACAATTCAAAATTTACTATCTCTTATTTGTGTCAATGTTTTATAGCTCATGAGGAAGTATGTGGTGTTTTATCTTTCAATCTTGTTGGGCAACTTTCACCAATGGACTAGTGGCTTCATCCGCTTATCCAATAATTTTGCAAAAAGAGTTGGCGCGGGGTTCCCAGCCCCCAATTAATTAACTTCATTAATAATTCTCTTCACATGTTTTGCTCTGATTCATCAGTAAGCAACTTAATTTTGCAAATAGACACTCCTCCATGGTATGAGATTGTTGGAAGGCATCCGAGGATTCGGTTAGCCATGGCTTGTGTAAGCAAAGGTTGGGAGGAGTGTCACCCATAAATAAAAACTAAAGTACATGTGTAAACAAAAGAGAAGAGGGATGATCTACCTTGCTGGTAGAGATAACGTCCTTCATGGGAGCCGCTCTTTGAAAGTCTGCCTGGCAAGGGGGTTAGAGTACCCACTACCATTCGTTGACAACAACAAACACCTCTCAAAATTTTACTTTTATGCTCTCTATATGATTTTAAAACTTGAAAAACTCTAGCACATGATTTATCCCTGCTTCCCTCTGCGAAGGGCCATTCTTTTACTTATTGTTGAGTCAGTTTACCTACTTCTTTCTATCTTAGAAGCAAACACTTGTGTCAACTGTGTGCATTGATTCTTACATGTTTACCTATTGCACTTATTATTTTACTTTATGTTGACAATTATCCATGAGATATACATGTTACAAGTTGAAAGCAACTGCTGAAACTTAATCTTCCTTTGTGTTGCTTCAATGTCTTTACTTTGAATTTATTGCTTTATGAGTTAACTCTTATGCAAGACTTATTGATGCTTGTCTTGAAAGTAATATTCATGAAAAGTCTTTGCTATATGATTCAGTTTTTTAATCATTGTCTTTACCATTGCTTTGAATCGCTGCATTCATCTCATACACTTTGCAATAGTATGATTAAGATTATGTTGGTAGAATGTCACTTCAGAAATTATCCTTGTTATCGTTTACCTACTCGGGACGAGTAGGAACTAAGCTTGGGGATGCTGATACGTCTCCAACGTATCAATAATTTCTTATGTTCCATGCTTGTTTTATGACAATACCTACATGTTTTGTTCACACTTTATGTCATTATTATGCATTTTACGGAACTAAACTATTGACAAGATGCCGCAGTGCCAGTTCCTGTTTTCTGCTGTTTTTGGTTTCAGAAATCCTAGTAAGGAAATATTCTCGGAATTGGACGAAATCAACGCCCAGCATCTTAGAATTCCACGAAGCTTCCAGAACACCCGAGAGTCACCAGAGGGGGGCCACAGGGGGGGCCACACATGTAGGCGACGCGGCCAAGGGGTGGGCCGCGCCCCCCTATTGTGTCATCGCCTCGTCAGCCCTTCGACTCCGCCTCTTCGCCTATTTAAAGGTCCCTTACCTAAATCTTCGATACGAATAAGCCACGGTACGAGAAACCTTCCAGAGCCGCCGCCATCGCGAAGCCAAGATCTGGGGGACAGGAGTCTCTGTTCCGGCACGCTGCCGGGACGGGGAAGTGCCCCCGGAAGGCATCTCCATCGACACCACCGCCATCTCCATCAACGCTGCTGTCTCCCATGAGGAGGGAGTAGTTCTCCATCGAGGCTAAGGGCTGTACCGGTAGCTATGTGGTTAATCTCTCTCTCCCATGTACTTCAATACAATGATCTCATGAGCTGCCTTACATGATTGAGATCCATATGATGAACTTTGTAATCTAGATGTCGTTATGCTATTCAAGTGGATTTTACTTATGTGATCTCCGGAGACTCCTTGTCCCACGTGTGTAAAGGTGACAGTGTGTGCACTGTGTGGGTCTCTTAGGCTATATTTCACAGAATACTTATTCACTGAGTTATGATTTGAGTTGGATGTTATCTTGCCAGAGAGTAATTCAGAATAGCATAGTGAAGTGCTTATTTATATTCCTTTATGATTGCAATGAGCCTTGTATCACTATTACTCTATGTGCTACTCTAGTGATGTTATTAAAGTACTCTATTCCTCCTCCATGATGTAATGGTGACAGTGTGTGCATCATGTAGTACTTGGCGTAGTTTATGATTATGATCTCTTGTAGATTATGAAGTTAACTATTAATATGATGGTATTAATGTGATCTATTCCTCCTTTCATAGTATGAAGGTGACAGTGTGCATGCTATGTTAGTACTTGGTATAATTGTGTTGATCTATCATGCACTCTAAGGTTAATTAAATATGAATATCGAATGTTGTGGAGCTTGTTAACTCCGGCATTGAGGTGCTCTTGTAGCCCTACACAACTAGTGGTGTTCATCATCCAACAAGAGAGTGTAGAGTGGTTTTATTATGTGATCAATGTTGAGAGTGTCCACTAGTGAAAGTACGATCCCTAGGCCTTGTTTCCAAATACTGCAATCTCCGCTTATTTACTATTTTACTGCATCTTTACTTCCTGCAATATTACTACCATCAACTGCACGCCAGCAAGCTATTTTCTGCCGCCGTTACTACTGCTCATATTCATTCATACCACTTGTATTTCACTATCTCTTCGCCGAACTATAGCACCTATACATCTGACAAGTGTATTAGGTGTGTTGGGGACACAAGAGACTTCTTGTATCGTAACTGCAGGGTTGCTTGAGAGGGATATCTTTGACCTCTTCCTCCCTGAGTTCGATAAACCTTGGGTGATCCACTTAAGGGAAACTTGCTGCTGTTCTACAAACTTCTGCTCTTGGAGGCCCAACACTGTCTACAGGAATAGAAGCGCGCGTAGACATCACTGCTCCAGTGTGAGGTCGAGGTAGTAGTGGTTCGTGATGGACGCCCTTTGCGCAGTACCCTGAGGGACGGGAGGGACCGGCACGCCTTCGGCGCTTAGGCTCCAGCCGGCGGGGATGTGGTAGCCCGGTGGGCAAGGGTAGTTCAAGGCACAAAGCTCCTCCACCTGCTGGTAGGTTAGAGTGGGTACGGTGGCCAAGCCGGGCTACATATATGTAGTGGGAAATGGCGGGAAAAATGGGAGCGGGAAGACAGGAGGCGGGAAGAAAGTGGCGGGAAGAAAGAGGCGAGAAGAAAGAGGCGGGAAGCGGGAGGCGGGAAGACAAGGAAGAAATGGCGGGAAGAAGAGGAATCCAGATCTGGTCATTTTTTGATATATTATTTGAATTTTTAAGATTTTGAAATGAATTAGTTTTACTTTTTTGAATTTTTTGATATATTATTTGTATTTTTAAGATTTTGAATGAATTAGTGTTACTTTTCTGAATTTTTTGATATATTATTTGTATTTTTAAGATTTTGAAATGAATTAGCTTGATTTTTCTGGATTTTTTGATATATTATTTCTATTTTTAATATTTTGAAACAAATTATTTTTATTTTCTATTTTTTCGATATATTATTTTTATTTTTAATATTTTGAAATGTATTAGTTTTATTTTTATGAATTTTTTGATATATTATTTGTATTTTAAATATTTTGAAATGAATTACTTTTATTTTTCTGATGTTTTTTTTAAAAACAGAAAATCACCTTTAGTCGCGGTTGGCCAGACCAACCGCAACTAAAGGTGTTTTCCGCGGGAACCCAGAATTCGGGCGGAGAAACCTTTAGTCGCGGTTGGTGACACCAACCGCGACTAAAGGTAAAGGGTACCTTCAGTCGCGGTTGATCTTACGAACCGCGACTAAAGGTCTGGAGGTATAAAAGCCGCGCGCCGCCCCTCTCTGGTTCACTTCGCCAGTTCCAAAATCGACGCACGCGCCCGATGATCGACACTTAAGCGCCGTCAGGCTGCCCGCCGTCCCGAGTGCCGCCCGAAGGAGACGCCGCGCCGTCGTTTGTCGCCTCGCCACCGTTCGTCGCCTCCTCCTCCCTTCCCGCACGCGCGCCCTCCTTCTCTGCCTCTCTCTCACCGCATGCGCGCACCCTGCTCCGCCGCCATGCGCTCGATCTCTACCGCGTGCGCGCGCCGCTCGCCTCGCCGCCGGCCGCGTGACACGCCGCCCCTCGCCAAAATGCCGCGCGCGCGCTCCTTCGCCTGCGCGCGCTTCCTCCCGGCTTGACGCCATGAGGCCGCGCATGCCGTCATTTGCCGGACGTGTTACAGAGAGAGACGAGATAAGAGAGGGAGATCGATCTCCCGACCGATTTTTTTAATTATAAAATGGTATAACTTAAAATTTGTAATTAGCTTAAGTTTGTTAACTTAAAATTTGTGTAACAAAAGTTTGTAACTTAAAATTTGTATAACTAAAATTTGTAACTTAAAATTGGTAACTTAAAGTTTTTTTTTTGTTTTAACTTAACATAAATCGGAGAACACCAACCCCGCGCGTATACGGAGGGGGCTGGGGGGTGCGCCGCCCCGTCCGTATACGCGCGGGTTTTTTTTTTGTTTTTTAGGTGAGAGAGGAGAGACAGAAACACACCGACCCCGCGTGTATACGGAGGGGGCGGCGAGGGGGCGGCGCACAAATTTGTGCGCCGCCCCCTCCGTATATGCGCGGGGTAGTCGGTGTTTCTCTCTCTCCTCTCTCTCGATCCATATGTGTTGTTGTCGGCACCGCCACCGCCCTTTCGCCACCGCCACCGCCCCCTTCCTCCGCCCCCCTTTCGCCACCGCCACCGCCCCCCTTCTTCACTTAATTAATTAGTTTTTACTACATGTTTTCAGGACTGACATATGGCGGACGATAGAGCTGACCCGATTATGGAACACTATGATCCGGATGCTGAAGAACATAAATGGGCATCATAAACGGCGATGTTCTTTATGTGCCGACCGAACGAGATGAAGAAGAGGATGTCTCTTCTTATCTGAACCTTGACGGTGAAGATGAAGGTCGTCAACGAGGTGATGACTGATACGTCTCAAACGTATCTATAATTTCTTATGTTCCATGCTACTTTATTGATGATACTCACATGTTTTATACATACTTTATGTCATATTTATGCATTTTCCGGCACTAACCTATTAACGAGATGCCGAAGAGCCAGTTGCTATTTTCTGCTGTTTTTGGTTTCAGAAATCCTAGTAAGGAAATATTCTCGGAATTGGACGAAATCAACGCCCAGGATCTTATTTTTCCACGAAGCTTCCAGAAGTCCGGAGAGGAAACGAAGTGGGGCGACGAGGCGACGCCACACTAGGGCGGCGCGGCCCAGGCCTTGGCCGCGCGGCCCTAGCGTGTGGGCCCCTCGTGGCGCCCCCTGACCTACCCTTCCGCCTACATAAGCCTTCGTCGATAATAGTTCCAGTACCGAGAGCCACGATACGGAAAACCTACCAGAGACGCCGCCGCCGCCAATCCCATCTCGGGGGATTCATGAGATCGCCTCCGGCACCCTACCGGAGAGGGGAATCATCTCCCGGAGGACTCTTCATCGCCATGATCGCCTCCGGAGTGATGTGTGAGTAGTTCACCCCTGGACTATGGGTCCATAGCAGTAGCTAGATGGTTGTCTTCTCCTCTTGTGCTATCATTGTTAGATCTTGTGAGCTGCCTAACATGATCAAGATCATCTATTTGTAATGCTACATGTTGCGTTTGTTGGGATCCGATGAATATGGAATACTATGCTATGTTGATTATCAATCTATCTATGTGTTGTTTATGATCTTGCATGCTCTCCGTTATTAGTAGAGGCTCTGGCCAAGTCGTTACTTGTAACTCCAAGAGGGAGTATTTATGCTAGATAGTGGGTTCATGCCTCCATTAAATCTGGGACAGTGACATAAAGTTCTAAGGTTGTGGATGTGCTGTTGCCACTAGGGATAAAACATCAATGCTATGTCTAAGGATGTATTTGTTGATTACATTATGCACCATACTTAATGCAATTGTCTTTTGTTTGCAACTTAATACTGGAGGGGGTTCGGATGAAAACCTGAAGGTGGACTTTTTAGGCATAGATGCATGCTGGATAGCGGTCTATGTACTTTGTCGTAATGCCCAATGAAATCTCACACTACTCATCATAACATGTATGTGCATGGTCATGCCCTCTTTATTTGTCAATTGCCCAACTGTAATTTGTTCACCCAACATGCTATTTATCTTATGGGAGAGACACCACTAGTTAACTGTGGACCCCGGTCCATTCTTTTACATCGAATACAATCTACTGCAATACTCGTTCTACTGTTTTTTGCAAACATCATCATCCACACTATACATCTAATCCTTTGTTACAGCAAGCCGGTGAGATTGACAACCTCACTGTCACGTTGGGGCAAAGTAATTTGGTTGTGTTGTGCAGGTTCCACGTTGGCGCCGGAATCCCTGGTGTTGCGCCGCACTACACTTCGTCGCCATCAACCTTGAACGTGCTTCTTGGCTCCTATTGGTTCGATAAACCTTGGTTTCTTACTGAGGGAAAACTTGCTGCTGTACGCATCACACCTTCCTCTTGGGGTTCCCAACGGACGCGTGCTGTACGCGTATCAAGCTCTTTTTCTGGCGCCGTTGCCGGGGAGATCAAGACACGCTGCAAGGGGAGTCTCCACCTCCAATCTCTTTACTTTGTTTTTGTCTTGCTTTACTTTTATTTACTACTTTGTTTGCTGCACTAAAACAAAACACAAAAAATTTAGTTGCTAGTTTTACTTTATTTACTATCTTGTTTGCCATATTAAAAACACACAAAAATTAGTTACTTGCATTTACTTTATCTAGTTTGCTTTATTTACTACTGCTAAAATGGGTACTCCTGAAAATACTAAGTTGTGTGACTTCACAAACACAAATAATAATGATTTATTATGCACACCTATTGCTCCACCTGCTACAGCAGAATTCTTTGAAATTAAACCTGCTTTACTAAATCTTGTTATGAGAGAGCAATTTTAAATTGTTTGTTACGATGATCTTGCTGCCCATCTTAATAATTTTGTTGAACTATGTGAAATGCAAAAGTATAAGGATGTAGATGGTGACATTATAAAGTTAAAATTGTTTCCTTTCTCATTAAGAGGAAGAGCTAAAGATTGGTTGCTATCTCTGCCTAAGAATAGTATTGATTCATGGACTAAATGTAAGGATGCTTTCATTGGTAGATATTATCCTCCTGCTAAAATTATATCTTTGAGAAGTAGCATAATGAATTTTAAGCAATTCGATACTGAGCATGTTGCACAAGCATGGGAAAGAATGAAATCTTTGGTTAAAAATTGCCCAATGACTACTTGGATGATCATCCAAACCTTTTATGCAGGACTGAATTTTTCTTCACGGAACCTATTGGATTCAGCTGCTGGAGGTACCTTTATGTCCATCACTCTAGGCGCCGCAACAAAGCTTCTTGATAATATGATGATTAATTACTCTGAATGGCACACGGAAAGAGCTCCACAAGGTAAGAAGGTAAATTCTGTCGAAGAAACCTCCTCCTTGAGTGATAAGATTGATGCTATAATGTCTATGTTTGTGAATGGTAGATCTAATGTTGATCCTAATAATGTTCCGTTAGCTTCATTGGTTGCCCAAGAAGAACATGTTGATGTGAACTTCATTAAAAATAATAATTTCAACAACAATGCTTATCGGAATAATTCTAGTAACAACTATAGGCCATATCCTTCTCATAATATTAATGGTTATGGTAATTCTTATGGGAATTCTTACAACAATAATAGGAATGTACCCTCTGGTCTTGAAGCCATGCTTAAAGAATTTATTAGTACACAAACCGCTTTTAATAAATCTGTTGAGGAAAAGCTTGGTAAAATTGATATTCTTGCTTCTAAGGTTGATAGTCTTGCTGCTGATGTTGATCTTTTGAAATCGAAAGTTATGCCTAATGAAGATAAAGATATTAAGTCATTTGCTACAGCGAACGCCATCCAAGTTAGAATAAATGAAAATATTAGATTGATGGCTGAATTGCGTGCTAGGTGGGAAAAAGAAGAAAATGCTAAAGAGAATAATGTCACTAAAGTTTGGACTATTACCACCACTAGTAATGCTAATGCTTCACATGTTGCTACACCTCCTACTATCAATGGTAAAATAATTGGTGTTGGCAATGTTTCTACTCCTAATGCAAAGCCTGCAAAAGCTGCGGAAAGCTTTAAAAGCTACTGAAATCGTCTGTGATAAAACTGCTGAATTTTTTTCCAACATTGGGGACAATGATCCCATTGCTTTAGATTATAATGGTTTAGATTTTGATGATTTCCACATCTCTGAAGTTATAAAGTTCTTACAAAAACTTGCTAAGAGTCCTAATGCTAGTGCTATAAATTTGGCCTTTACAAAACATATTACAAATGCTCTCATAAAAGCTAGAGAAGAGAAATTAGAACGCGAAGCTTCTATTCCTAGGAAGTTAGAGGATGGTTGGGAGCCCATCATTAAGATGAAGGTCAATGACTTTGATTGTAATGCTTTATGTGATCTTGGTGCAAGTATTTCCGTTATGCCTAGAAAAATCTATAATATGCTTAACTTGCCACCATTGAAAAATTGTTATTTGGATGTTAATCTTGCTGATAACTCTACAAAGAAACCTTTGGGGAGAGTTGATAATGTTCGCATTACGGTTAACAATAACCTTGTCCCCGTTGATTTTGTTGTCTTGGATATTGAATGCAATGCATCTTGTCCCATTATATTGGGAAGACCTTTTCTTCGAACTGTTGGTGCTATTATTGATATGAACGAAGGTAATATTAAATATCAATTTCCTCTCAAGAAAGGTATGGAACACTTCCCTAGAAAGAGAATGAAGTTACCCTTTGATTCTATCATTAGAATAAATTATGATGTTGATGCTTCGTCTCTTGATAACACTTGATACACACTTTCTGCGCCTAGCTGAAAGGCGTTAAAGAAAAGCGCTTATGGGAGACAACCCATGATTTTACTACAGCACTTTTGTTTTACATTTGAGTCTTGGAAGTTGTTACTACTGTAGCAACCTCTCATTATCTTTATTTTGTTGCATTGTTGTGCCAAGTAAAGTTTTTGATAGTAAGGTTCATACTAGATTTGGATTGCTGCGTAGTAACAGATTTCTTACTGTAACGAATTTGTGTCGCCCTGTCTGTAGGTAACTCAGAAAATTATGCCAATTTACGTGCGTGATCCTCAGATATGTACACAACTTTCATTCAATTTGAGAATTTTCATCTGAGCAAGTTTAGTGCCCCAGAAAAATACGTCTTTACGTACTGTTCTGTTTTGACAGATTCTGCCTTTTATTTCGCATTGCGTGTTTTGCTATGCTTGATGGATTTTTTTATTCCATTAACTTTCAGTAGCTTTGTGAAATGTCCAGAAGTGTTAAGAATGATTGTGTCACCTCTGAATATGTGAATTTTTTATGATGCACTAACCCTCTAATGAGTTTGTTTTGAGTTTGGTGTGGAGGAAGTTTTCAAGGATCAAGAGAGGAGGATGATACAATATGATCAAGGAGAGTGAAAGCTCTAAGCTTGGGGATGCCCCGGTGGTTCATCCCTGCATATTTCAAGAAGATTCAAGCGTCTAAGCTTGGGGATGCCCAAGGCATCCCCTTCTTCACCGACAACATTATCAGGTTCCTCTAGTGAAACTATATTTTTATTCCATCACATCTTATGTGCTTTACTTGGAGCGTCTATGTTTTTGTTTTTGTTTTGTTTGAATAAAGTTGGATCCTAGCATTCATTGTGTGGGAGAGAGACACGCTCCGCTGTTGCATATGGACAAATATGTCCTTAGGCTTTACTCATAATATTCATGGCGAAGGTTGAACTGCTTCGTTAAATTGTTATATGGTTGGAAACGGGAAATGCTACATGTGGTAATTGGTATAATATCTTGAATAATGTGATACTTGGTAATTGTTGTGCTCATGTTTAAGCTCTTGCATCATGTACTTTGCACCTATTAGTGAAGAAATACTGTAGAGCTTATTAAAATTTGGTTTGCATAATTGGTCTCTCTAAGTCTAGATATTTTCTAGCAAGGGTCGAACAACAAGGAAGACAGTGTAGAGTCTTATAATGCTTACAATATGTCTTTTATGTGAGTTTTGCTGTACCGGTTCATACTTGTGTTTGTTTCAAATAACCTTGCTAGCCTAAACCTTGTATTGAGAGGGAATACTTCTCGTGCATCCAAAATCCTTGAGCCAAAAACTATGCCACTTGTGTCCACCATACCTACCTACTACATGGTATTTCTCCGCCATTCCAAAGTAAATTGCTTGAGTGCTACCTTTAAAATTTTCATTCTTTATCTTTGCAATATATAGCTCATGGGACAAATAGCCTAAAAACTATTGTCGTATTGAATATGTACTTATGTATCTTATCTCTTATAAGTTGCTTGTCGAGCGATAACCATGCTCCTGGGGACGCCATCAACTACACTTTGTTGAATATCATGTGAGTTGCTATGCATGTTCGTCTTGTCTGAAGTAAGGGCGATTTACCATGAGTTGAATGGTTTGAGTATGCATATTGTTAGAGAAGAACATTGGGCCGCTAACTAAAGCCATGATTCATGGTGGAAGTTTCAGTTTTGGACAAATATCCTCAACCTCATATGAGAATATTATTTGTTGCTAAATGCTTATGCATTAAAGAGGAGTCCATTATCTGTTGTCTATGTTGTCCCGGTATGGATGTCTGATGTCTACGCCCCCTCCTTTTCCTGTAGACAGTGTTGGGCCTCCAAGAGCAGAGGTTTGTAGAACAACAGCAAGTTTTCCCTTAAGTGGATCACCCAAGGTTTATCGAACTCAGGGAGGAAGAGGTCAAAGATATCCCTCTCATGCAACCCTGCAACCACAAAGCAAGAAGTCTCTTGTGTCCCCAACACACCTAATAGGTGCACTAGTTCGGCGAAGAGATAGTGAAATACAGGTGGTGCAAATAAGCAGTAGCAACGGCACCAGAAAAGTGCTTTGCCGGAGACGATAAACAAGCGTAGTAACGCGTTGATGTAACGTAGTAAAACAGTAAACAAGCAGCGATAGCAGTATTTAGGAACAAGGCCTAGGGATCATACTTTCACTAGTGGACACTCTCAACATTGATCACATAACAGAATAGATAAATGCATACTCTACACTCTCTTGTTGGATGATGAACACATTGCGTAGGATTACACGAACCCTCAATGCCGGAGTTAACAAGCTCCACAATTCAATGTTCATATTTAAATAACCTTAGAGTGTATGAAAGATCAACACGACTAAACCAAGTACTAACATAGCATGCACACTATCACCTTCACACTATGTAGGAGGAATAGATCACATCAATACCATCATAGCAATAGTTAACTTCATAATCTACAAGAGATCATAATCATAGCCTACGCCAAGTACTAACACGATGCACACACTGTCACCATTACACCGTGCAGGAGGAATAAACTACTTTAATAACATCACTAGAGTAGCACTTAGATAAATTGTGATACAAAACACATTGCAATCATAAAGAGATATAAATAAGCACTTCACTATGCCATTCATAACAGTGAATAAGTATTCTGTGAAATATAGCCTAAGAGACCCACACGGTGCACACACTGTCACCTTTACACACGTGGGACAAGGAGTCTCCGGAGATCACATAAGTAAAATTCACTTGACTAGCACAATGACATCTAGATTACAAGCATCATCATATGAATCTCAATCATGTAAGGCAGCTCATGAGATTATTGTATTGAAGTACATAGGAGAGAGATGAACCACATAGCTACCGGTACAGCCCCGAGCCTCGATGGAGAACTACTCCCTCCTCATGGGAGACAGCAGCGTTGATGAAGATGGCGGTGGTGTCGATGGAGAAGCCTTCCGGGGGCACTTCCCCATCCCGGCAGCGTGCCGGAACAGAGACTCCTGTCCCCCAGATCTTGGCTTCGCGATGGCAGCGGCTCTGGAAGGTTTTTGCGGGTTTCGTCGATCGTGATAGGGTTTTCGCGACGGAGGCTTTAAATAGGCGGAAGGGCAGCCTCGGAGGGGTTCTGGGGCCACCACACCATAGGGCGGCGCGCCTGGCTTCTTGGCTGCGCCGCCACCATGTGTGGGCCCCCTGTGGGTCCACTCTGGCGGCTCCCGGGTGTTCTGGAAGCTTCGTGTGAAAATAGGATGCTGAGCGTTGATTTCGTCCGATTCCGAGAATATTTCCTTACTAGGATTTCTGAAACCAAAAACAACAGAAAACAGGAACTGGCACTGCGGCATCTCGTCAATAGGTTAGTTCCAGAAAATGCATAAATATTACATAAAGTATGCATAAAACATGTAGATATCATCAATAATGTGGCATGGAACATAAGAAATTATCGATACGTCGGAGACGTATCAGCATCCCCAAGCTTAGTTCCTGCTCGTCCCGAGCAGGTAAACGATAACAAAGATAATTTCTGAAGTGACATGCCATCATAACCTTGATCATACTATTGTAAGCATATGTAATGAATGCAGCGATCAAAACAATGGTAATGACATGAGTAAACAAATGAATCATAAAGCAAAGACTTTTCATGAATAGTACTTTCAAGACAAGCATCAATAAGTCTTGCATAAGAGTTAACTCATAAAGCAATAATTCAAAGTAAAGGCATTGAAGCAACACAATGGAAGATTAAGTTTCAGCGGTTGCTTTCAACTTGTAACATGTATATCTCATGGATAGTTGTCAATGCAAAGTAATATAACAAGTGCAATATGCAAGTATGTAGGAATGAATGCACAGTTCACACAAGTGTTTGCTTCTTGAGGTGGAGAGAGATAGGTGAATGATGGCGTGTAATTCACACGTTCGTTGGGAACCCCAAGAGGAAGGTATGATGCGCACAGCAGCAAGTTTTCCCTCAGAAAGAAACCAAGGTTTATCGAACCAGGAGGAGCCAAGAAGCACGTTGAAGGTTGATGGCGGCGGGATGTAGTGCGGCGCAACACCAGGGATTCCGGCGCCAACGTGGAACCTGCACAACACAACCAAAGTACTTTGCCCCAACGAAACAGTGAGGTTGTCAATCTCACCGGCTTGCTGTAACAAAGGATTAACCATATTGTGTGGAAGATGATTGCTTGCAGAAAACAGTAGAACAAGTATTGCGATGGGATTGTATTTCAAGAAGAGAATTGGACCGGGGTCCACAGTTCACTAGAGGTGTCTCTCCCATAAGACGAACAGCATGTTGGGTGAACAAATTACAGTTGGGCAATTGACAAATAAAGAGAGCATGACCATGCACATACATATCATGATGAGTATAGTGAGATTTAATTGGGCATTACGACAAAGTACATAGACCGCCATCCAACTGCATCTATGCCTAAAAAGTCCACCTTCAGGTTATCATCCGAACCCCCTCCAGTATTAAGTTGCAAAGCAACAGACAATTGCATTAAGTATGGTGCGTAATGTAATCAACAACTACATCCTTAGACATAGCATCAATGTTTTATCCCTAGTGGCAACAGCACAACACAACCTTAGAACTTTACATCCTTTGTCCCAGGTGTCAATGCAGGCATGAACCCACTATCGAGCATAAGTACTCCCTCTTGGAGTTACAAGCATCTACTTGGCCAGAGCATCTACTAGTAACGGAAAGCATGCAAGATCATAAACAACACGTAGATATAACTTTGATAATCAACATAACAAGTATTCTCTATTCATCGGATCCCAACAAACGCAACATATAGAATTACAGATAGATGATCTTGATCATGTTAGGCAGCTCACAAGATCCGACAATGATAGCACAATGGGGAGAAGACAACCATCTAGCTACAGCTATGGACCCATAGTCCAGGGGTAGACTACTCACACATCACTCCGGAGGAGACCAAGGCGGCGTAGAGTCCTCAGGAGATGATTCCCCTCTCCGGCAGGGTGCCGGAGGCGATCTCCTGGATCCCCCGAGATGGGATCGGCGGCGGCGGCGTCTCAGTAAGGTTTTCCGTATCGTGGCTCTCGGTACTGGGGGTTTCGTCACGGAGGCTTTAAGTAGGCGGAAGGGCAAGTCAAGAGGCGGCACGGGGGGGCCCACACCATAGGCCGGCGCGGCCAGGGGTGGGGCCGCGCCGCCCTAGGGTTTGGCCACCCCGTGGCCCCTCTTCGTCTCGTCTTCGGACTTCTGGAAGCTTCGTGGAAAAATAGGCCCACAGGCGTTGATTTCGTCCAATTCCGAGAATATTTCGTTACTAGGATTTACGAAACCAAAAACAATGAGAAAATAGCAACTGGCACTTCGGCATCTTGTTAATAGGTTAGTTCCAGAAAATGCACGAATATGACATAAAGTGTGCATAAAACATGTAGATAACATCAATAGTGTGGCATGGAACATAAGAAATTATCGATACGTTGGAGACGTATCAGCATCCCCAAGCTTAGTTCTGCTCATCCCGAGCAGGTAAAACGATAACAAAGATAATTTCTGGAGTGACATGCCATCATAATCTTGATCATACTATTTGTAAAGCATATGTAGTGAATGCAGCGATCAAAACAATGTATATGACATGAGTAAACAAGTGAATCATATAGCAAAGACTTTTCATGAATAGCACTTCAAGACAAGCATCAACAAGTCTTGCATAAGAGTTAACTCATAAAGCAATAATTCAAAGTAAAAGCATTGAAGCAACACAAAAGAAGATTAAGTTTCAGCGGTTGCTTTCAACTTGTAACATGTATATCTCATGGATATTGTCAACATAGAGTAATATAACAAGTGCAATATGCAAATATGTAGGAATCAATGCACAGTTCACACAAGTGTTTGCTTCTTGAGGTGGAGAGAAATAGGTGAACTGACTCAACATTGAAAGTAAAAGAATTGTCCTCCATAGAGGAAAAGCATCGATTGCTATATTTGTGCTAGAGCTTTGATTTTGAAAACATGAAACAATTTTGTCAACGGTAGTAATAAAGCATATGCATCATGTAAATTATATCTTATAAGTTGCAAGCCTCATGCATAGTGTACTAATAGTGCCCGCACCTTGTCCTAATTAGCTTGGACTACCGGATCATCACAATGCACTGTTTTAACCAAGTGTCACAAAGGGGTACCTCTATGCCGCCTGTACAAAGGTCTAAGGAGAAAGCTCGCATTGGATTTCTCGCTATTGATTATTCTTCAACTTAGACATCCATACCGGGACAACATAGACAACAGATAATGGACTCCTCTTTTATGCATAAGCATGTAACAACAATTAATAATTGTCTCATTTGAGATCGAACTCAGGGAGGAAGAGGTCAAAGATATCCCTCTCATGCAACCCTGCAACCACAAAGCAAGAAGCCTCTTGTGTCCCCAACACACCTAATAGGTGCACTAGTTCGGCGAAGAGATAGTGAAATACAGGTGGTGCAAATAAGCAGTAGCAACGGCACCAGAAAAGTGCTTTTCCCAGGACAGTAAACAAGCAGTAGTAACGCATCAGTAGTAACGCAGTAAAACAGTAAACAAGCAGTGATAGCAGTATTTAGGAACAAGGCCTAGGGATCATACTTTCACTAGTGGACACTCTCAACATTGATCACATAACAGAATAGATAAATGCATACTCTACACTCTCTTGTTGGATGATGAACACATTGCGTAGGATTACACGAACCCTCAATGCCGGAGTTAACAAGCTCCACAATTCAATGTTCATATTTAAATAACCTTAGAGTGCATGAAAGATCAACACGACTAAACCAAGTACTAACATAGCATGCACACTGTCACCTTCACACTATGTAGGAGGAATAGATCACATCAATACCATCATAGCAATAGTTAACTTCATAATCTACAAGAGATCATAATCATAGCCTACGCCAAGTACTAACACGATGCACACACACTGTCACCATTACACCGTGCAGGAGGAATAAACTACTTTAATAACATCACTAGAGTAGCACTTAGATAAATTGTGATACAAAACACATTGCAATCATAAAGAGATATAAATAAGCACTTCACTATGCCATTCATAACAGTGAATAAGTATTCTGTGAAATATAGCCTAAGAGACCCACACGCTGCACACACTGTCACCTTTACACACGTGGGACAAGGAGTCTCCGGAGATCACATAAGTAAAATTCACTTGACTAGCACAATGACATCTAGATTACAAGCATCATCATATGAATCTCAATCATGTAAGGCAGCTCATGAGATTATTGTATTGAAGTACATAGGAGAGAGATGAACCACATAGCTACCGGTACAGCCCCGAGCCTCGATGGAGAACTACTCCCTCCTCATGGGAGACAGCAGCGTTGATGAAGATGGTGGTGGTGTCGATGGAGAAGCCTTCCGGGGGCACTTCCCCGTCCCGGCAGGGTGCCGGAACAGAGACTCCTGTCCCCCAGATCTTGGCTTCGCGATGGTGGCGGCTCTGGAAGGTTTTTGCGGGTTTCGTCGATCGTGATAGGGTTTTCGCGACGGATGCTTTAAATAGGCGGAAGGGCAGCCTCGGAGGGGTTCTGGGGCCACCACACCATAGGGCGGCGCGCCTGGCTTCTTGGCCGCGCCGCCACCATGTGTGGGCCCCCTGTGGGTCCACTCTGGCGGCTCCCGGGTGTTCTGGAAGCTTCGTGTGAAAATAGGATGCTGGGCGTTGATTTCGTCCGATTCCGAGAATATTTCCTTACTAGGATTTCTGAAACCAAAAACAGCAGAAAATAGGAACTGGCACTGCGGCATCTCGTCAATAGGTTAGTTCCAGAAAATGCATAAAGATGACATAAAGTATGCATAAAACATGTAGATATCATCAATAATGTGGCATGGAACATAAGAAATTATCGATACGTCAGAGACGTATCAATGTCTAAGTTGAGAATAATCAAAAGCGAGAAATCCAATGCGAGCTTTCTCCTTAGACCTTTGTACAGGCGGCATAGAGGTACCCCTTTGTAACACTTGGTTAAAACATATGTATTGCGATGATAATCCAGGTAATCCGAGCTAATTAGGACAAGGTGCGGGCACTATTAGTATACTATACATGAGGCTTGCAACTTGTAGGATATAATTTACATGATACATATGCTTTATTACTACCGTTGACAAAATTGTTTCTTGTTTTCAAAATAAAAGCTCTAGCACAAACATAGCAATCAATCCTTCCCTCTGCGAAGGGCCTTTCTTCTACTTTTACGTTGAGTCAGTTCACCCATTTCCTTCTATCTCAAGAAGCAAACACTTGTGTTAACTGTGCATTGATTCCTACATACTTGCATATTGCACTTGTTATATTACTTTATGCTGACAATATCCATGAGATATACATGTTATAAGTTGAAACCAACCGCTGAAACTTAATCTTCATTTGTGTTGCTTCAATACCTTTACTTTGAATTTATTGCTTTATGAGTTAACTCTTATGCAAGACTTATTGATGCTTGTCTTGAAAGTATTATTCATGAAAAGTATTTGCTATATGATTCAATTGTTTACCCATTGCATTTACATTGCTTCGAATCGCTGCATTCATTACATGTGCTTACAATAGTATTGATCAAGATTATGATGGCATGTCACTTCAGAAATTATCTTTGTTATCGTTTACCTACTCGGGACGAGTAGGAACTAAGCTTGGGGATGCTTGATACGTCTCAAACGTATCTATAATTTCTTATGTTCCATGCTACTTTATTGATGATACTCACATGTTTTATACATACTTTATGTCATATTTATGCATTTTCCGGCACTAACCTATTAACGAGATGCCGAAGAGCCAGTTGTTGTTTTCTGCTGTTTTTGGTTTCAGAAATCCTAGTAAGGAAATATTCTCGGAATTGGACGAAATCAACGCCCATGAACTTATTTTTCCACGAAGCTTCCAGAAGTCCGGAGAGGAAACGAAGTGGGGCGACGAGGCGACGCCACACTAGGGCGGCGCGGCCGAGGCCTTGGCCGCGCGGCCCTAGCGTGTGGGCCCCTCGTGGCGCCCCCTGACCTACCTTTCCGCCTACATAAGCCTTCGTCGATAATAGTTCCAGTACCGAGAGCCACGATACGGAAAACCTACCAGAGACGCCGCCGCCGCCAATCGCATCTCGGGGGATTCAGGAGATCGCCTCCGGCACCCTGCCGGAGAGGGGAATCATCTCCCGGAGGACTCTTCATCGCCATGATCGCCTCCAGAGTGATGTGTGAGTAGTTCACCCCTGGACTATGGGTCCATAGCAGTAGCTAGATGGTTGTCTTCTCCTCTTGTGCTATCATTGTTAGATCTTGTGAGCTGCCTAACATGATCAAGATCATCTATTTGTAATGCTACATGTTGCGTTTGTTGGGATCCGATGAATATGGAATACTATGATATGTTGATTATCAATCTATCTATGTATTGTTTATGATCTTGCATGCTCTCCGTTATTAGTAGAGGCTCTGGCCAAGTCGTTACTTGTAACTCCAAGAGGGAGTATTTATGCTAGATAGTGGGTTCATGCCTCCATTAAATCTGGGACAGTGACAGAAAGTTCTAAGGTTGTGGATGTGCTGTTGCCACTAGGGATAAAACATCAATGCTATGTCTAAGGATGTATTTGTTGATTACATTACGCACTATACTTAATGCAATTGTCTGTTGTTTGCAACTTACTACTGGAGGGGGTTCGGATGATAACCTGAAGGTGGACTTTTTAGGCATAGATGCATGCTGGATAGCGGTCTATGTACTTTGTCGTAATGCCCAATTAAATCTCACACTACTCATCATAACATGTATGTGCATGGTCATGCCCTCTTTATTTGTCAATTGCCCAACTGTAATTTGTTCACCCAACATGCTATTTATCTTATGGGAGAGACACCACTAGTGAACTGTGGACCCCGGTCCATTCTTTTACATCGAATACAATCTCTTTGCAATACTCGTTCTCTTGTTTTTACGCAAACATCATCATCCACACTATACATCTAATCCTTTGTTACAGCAAGCCGGTGAGATTGACAACCTCACTGTCACGTTGGGGCAAAGTAATTTGGTTGTGTTGTGCAGGTTCCACGTTGGCGTCGGAATCCCCGGTGTTGCGCCGCACTACACTTCGCCGCCATCAACCTTGAACGTGCTTCTTGGCTCCTACTGGTTCGATAAACCTTGGTTTCTTACTAAGGGAAAACTTGCCGCTGTACGCATCACACCTTCCTCTTGGGGTTCCAAACGGACGCGTGTTGTACGCGTATCAATGACGAAGGAACGAACATTGTCGATGGAGGTCAACCATCGATAAACGACGATCTCGAATTGCAAGTAGCAACCACCTCCGGCGAGGTATATATATACATTGAGCCTCTGGTGATACAAACTTACTGATTTGAATAAATATGTATTAACGCGCGCGACTCTCTTTCTTTTTTTAGCCCACGGCCGGATCGTCGAAAAAATCGAGTACGACAAAGCGTGGCAAAACCAAGACGATGAAACAAGGAGAAACATATACCATCGAGGTTGTCAGTGCAACCGGCATGCCGCTGGAGCACCAAAGCACTCCACAAAGTTTATCAACCAATGCGGAGCCGTTGTTAGAGACAACGTCCCGATCACCGTCCAGGAATGGAATGAGCCAAAGAAGGCACGTCTTGGTTTCAGTTTTGTCGACAAGAGAACAAAAAAAGATTGCTGGAGAAAGCTTATGGAACATTTTATTCTACCTCCGGAATTCAACAAACGCGGTGAACAGGGTAACGAGATTCCGGGTGGACGTGAGAGGAGGAGGCTAGTCAAAGAGTTCGCTCTTAAGAAGATGGCCGAAGCATTCCGGAACTTCAAGAAAAATTTAGCCCATGACTTTGTCAACGAGAACAAGACTCCGGATTTCAAAGGACAATATGAGAAACTGAAAGATGATTGGCCAGAATTTGTGAGGCAAAAGAAATCGGAGCATTTCATTGAAATATCGAAAAAAATAAGGAAAATGCGGCTAAGAAAGAGTACAATCATATTATGGGGCCAAGAGGGTACCGCCTTTCGGAGCCTAAGTGGAGAAGATGGAGAACGACCTGAGGGCACGAGGAATCCCTCTAGGTACAGAGGGATGGGACCCAAGGGCCAAAAGCTGGTGGTACGGGCATGGGGAATCGCTAGACCCGGAGACAGGGGTGTGTGTTCACCGGGAGAAAGCGTTTAAACCCACCCAAGACCTTATGACGCAATGACCCAAGCTCAAGAGGGGAAGATCAAGTTCAACAGAGAGAACGACGCGCTGACATGTGCCCTCGGGAATCCTGAACACCCAGGACGTGTACGAGGCAAAGGCGCCATTCCGTGGAAAGTAGGGTTCTCCCAGGACGATGACCCGTACGGTTACAGAAGCCGTAAGAGAAAGACGGATCGGGATGCAGATCTTCTGGGGCACTTGGCATCGGAACTCCATCAGGTGAAGCAGATGGTGTATGAACTACTAAAAGAAAGATCGGCTGCTGCAGGGCCGCATGAAGATCTCGGAAGCCAGCAGCGGAGAAGCAGTGTGGCTTCCACGGAAGCCCCGCCTGGTGCTAATGCACCCTTGCTGGCTGATGTCTACGCGCGCTTCTGTTCCTGTAGATAGTGTTGGGCCTCCAAGAGCAGAGGTTTGTAGAACAGCAGCAAGTTTCCCTCAAGTGGATCACCCAAGGTTTATCGAACTCAGGGAGGAAGAGGTCAAAGATATCCCTCTCAAGCAACCCTGCAACCACAATACAAGAAGTCTCTTGTGTCCCCAACACACCCAATACACTTGTCAGATGTATAGGTGCACTAGTTCGGCGAAGAGATAGTGAAATACAAGTGGTATGAATGAATATGAGTAGTAGCAACGGCGGCGGAAAAGTGCTTGCTGGCGTGCAGTAAGTAAACATGCAGCAGAACAGTAAATAAACGGAGATTGCAGTATTTGGAAACAAGGCCTAGGGATTATACTTTCACTAGTGGACACTCTCAACATTGATCACATAATAAAACCACTCTACACTCTCTTGTTGGATGATGAACACCACTAGCTGTGTAGGGCTACAAGAGCACCTCAATGCCGGAGTTAACAAGCTCCACAACATTCGATATTCATATTTAATTAACCTTAGAGTGCATGATAGATCAACACAATTATACCAAGTACTAACATAGCATGCACACTGTCACCTTCATACTATGAAAGGAGGAATAGATCACATTAATACCATCATAGTAATAGTTAACTTCATAATCTACAAGAGATCATAATCATAAACTACACCAAGTACTACATGATGCACACACTGTCACCATTACATCATGAAGGAGGAATAGAGTACTTTAATAACATCACTAGAGTAGCACATAGATGAATAGTGATACAAAACACATTGTAATCATAAAGGGATATAAATAAGCACTTCACTATGCTATCCATAACAGTGAATAAGTATTCTGTGAAATATAGCCTAAGAGACCCACACGGTGCACACACTGTCACCTTTACACACGTGGGACAAGGAGTCTCCGGAGATCACATAAGTAAAATCCACTTGAATAGCATAACGACATCTAGATTACTGATACGTCTCCGACGTATCGATAATTTCTTATGTTCCATGCCACATTATTGATGTTATCTACATGTTTTATGCACACTTTATGTCATATTCGTGCATTTTTTCTGGAACTAACCTATTAACAAGATGCCGAAGTGCCAGTTGCTGTTTTCTGCTGTTTTTGGTTTCAGAAATCCTAGTAACAAAATATTCTCGGAATTGGACGAAATCAACGCCCAGGGTCCTATTTTGCCACGAAGCTTCAAGAAGACCGAAGAGGAGACGAAGTGGGGCCACGAGGTGGCCAGACTATAGGGCGGCGCGGCCCAGGTCTTGGCCGCGCCGACCTATAGTGTGGGCCCCTCGTGTGGCCCCCTGACCTGCCCTTCTGCCTACAAATAGCCTCCGTCGCGAAACCCCCAGTACCGAGAGCCACGATACGGAAAACCTTACTGAGACGCCGCCGCCGCCAATCCCATCTCGGGGGATTCTGGAGATCTCCTCCGGCACCCTGCCGGAGAGGGGATTCATCTCCCGGAGGACTCTACGCCGCCATGGTCGCCTCCGGAGTGATGAGTGAGTAGTTCACCCCTGGACTATGGGTCCATAGCAGTAGCTAGATGGTTGTCTTCTCCTCATTGTGCTTCATTGTTGGATCTTGTGAGCTGCCTAACATGATCAAGATCATCTATCTGTAATTCTATATGTTGCGTTTGTTGGGATCCGATGAATAGAGAATACTTGTTATGTTGATTATCAAAGTTATGTCTATGTGTTGTTTATGATCTTGCATGCTCTCCGTTACTAGTAGATGCTCTGGCCAAGTAGATGCTTGTAACTCCAAGAGGGAGTATTTATGCTCGATAGTGGGTTCATGCCTCCATTGATATACGGGACGATGTGACAGAAAGTTCTAAGGTTGTGGATGTGCTGTTGCCACTAGGGATAAAACATTAGTGCTATGTTCAAGGATGTAGTTACTAGTTACATTACGCGCAATACTTAATGCAATTGTCTGTTGTTAGCAACTTAATACTGGAGGGGGTTCGGATGATAACCTGAAGGTGGACTTTTTAGGCATAGATGCAGTTGGATGGCGGTCTATGTACTTTGTCGTAATGCCCAATTAAATCTCACTATACTCATCGTAATATGTATGTGCATGGTCATGCCCTCTTTATTTGTCAATTGCCCAACTGTAATTTGTTCACCCAACATGCTGTTTATCTTATGGGAGAGACACCTCTAGTGAACTGTGGACCCCGGTCCAATTCTCTTTACTGAAATACAATCTCTTTGCCAATACTTGTTTTACTGTTTTCTGCAAACAATCATCTTCCACACAATACGGTTAATCCTTTGTTACAGCAAGCCGGTGAGATTGACAACCTCACTGTTTCGTTGGGGCAAAGTACTTTGGTTGTGTTGTGCAGGTTCCACGTTGGCGCCGGAATCTCTGGTGTTGCGCCGCACTACATCCCGCCGCCATGAACCTTCAACGTGCTTCTTGGCTCCTCCTGGTTCGATAAACCTTGGTTTCTTTCTGAGGGAAAACTTGCTGCTGTGCGCATCATACCTTCTTCTTGGGGTTCCCAACGAACGTGTGAGTTACACGTCATCAAGCTCTTTTTCTGGCGTTGTTGTCGGGGAGATCAAGACACGCTGCAAGGGGAGTCTCCACTTCCCAATCTCTTTACTTTGTTTTTGTCTTGCTTTATTTTATTTACTACTTTGTTTGCTGCATTATATCAAAATACAAAAAAATTAGTTGCTAGTTTTACTTTATTTGCTATCTTGTTTGCTATATCAAAAACACACAAAAAAATTAGTTACTTGCATTTATTTTATCTAGTTTGCTTTATTTACTACTGCTAAAATGAGTAATCTTGAAGTTGAAGTTCGTTCATTTAAGCAACAAGGGGGAGAATGTTTAAAAGATGCTTGGTATAGAATTAGTGATGCTCATGGTAGGTGCACTAAGAAACACTCCACCACTATCCTGCTCAGGAATTTTTATGTTGGTATCTCTAGCTGGAATAGATATATTCTTGATTGTCTCGCGGGAGGTAACTTCCTAGGCGCTCCCGCTTTAGAAGCTAGTTGCATTATTGAGAGTTTATTTGGAACACCACCTGTTAATGAAACTAAAATTGAAATCTCTCTTGAGGATGTTATGAAAAAATTGGAGACCATAGAGAAAAAATTTCCGAGTGTTGAAACTAAATTGGAGATGTTACTTGATAAAACTGATGAACTTGATAAATCCTTAGGAGGAATTGATGAAAGAATTAGTGTCCTAGGAACTTGTGTTGTCCATGATGATCAAATCAATAGGATTGGTGAGCTTGAAAAAGCTATGGGAACCTTGGGTTCAACCTTTTCATCTATAAAGTTTAGAGAAAAAGCTTATGTGGGTAAGGAACAAAAGTTTATGTATGTCTCTAAAGTGCCTAAACCAAAGAAATATTATTATAGGCCTAAAATTGACAAAGCCCTTAGTACCACTACAGATGGGGGAGCTTATGATGTTGATGCTTCGTCTCTTGATGTTACTTGATTTACACTTTCTGCGCCTAGCTGAAAGGCGTTAAAGAAAAGCGCTTATGGGAGACAACCCATTTTTTTACCTACAGTACTTTGTTTTTATTTTGTGTCTTGGAAGTTGTTTACTACTGTAGCAACCTCTCCTTATCTTAGTTTTGTGTTTTGTTGTGCCAAGTAAAGTCTTGATAGTAAAGTTCATACTAGATTTGGATTACTGCGCAGTTTCAGATTTCTTTGCTGTCACGAATCTGGGCTAAATTCTCTGTAGGTAACTCAGAAAATTAAGCCAATTTACGTGAGTGATCCTCAGATATGTACGCAACTTTCATTCAATTTGAGCATTTTCATTTGAGCAAGTCTGGTGCCTCGATAAAATTCGTCAATACGAAATGTTCTGTTTTGACAGATTCTGCCTTTTATTTCGCATTGCCTCTTTTGCTATGTTGGATGAATTTCTTTGATCCATTAATGTCCAGTAGCTTTATGCAATGTCCAGAAGTGTTAAGAATGATTGTGTCACCACTGAACATGTTAATTTTTATTGTCGCTAACCCTCTAATGAGTTGTTCTAAGTTTGGTGTGGAGGAAGTTTTCAAGGATCAAGAGAGGAGTATGATGCAACATGATCAAGGAGAGTGAAAGCTCTAAGCTTGGGGATGCCCCGGTGGTTCACCCCTGCATATATCAAGAAGACTCAAGCGTCTAAGCTTGGGGATGCCCAAGGCATCCCCTTCTTCATCGACAACATTATCAGGTTCCTCCCCTGAAACTATATTTTTATTCCATCACATCTTATGTGCTTTTCTTGGAGCGTCTGTATGTTTTTGTTTTTTGTTTTGTTTGAATAAAATGGATCCTAGCATTCACTTTATGGGAGAGAGACACGCTCCGCTGTAGCATATGGACAAGTATGTCCTTAGTTTCTACTCATAGTATTCATGGCGAAGTTTCTTCTTCGTTAAATTGTTATATGGTTGGAATTGGAAAATGATACATGTAGTAATTGCTATTAATGTCTTGGGTAATGTGATACTTGGCAATTGTTGTGCTCATGTTTAAGCTCTTGCATCATATACTTTGCACCCATTAATGAAGAAATACATAGAGCATGCTAATTTGGTTTGCATATTTGGTCTCTCTAAAGTCTAGATAATATCTAGTATTGAGTTTGAACAACAAGGAAGACGGTGTAGAGTCTTATAATGTTTACAATATGTCTTTTATGTGAGTTTTGCTGCACCGGTTCATCCTTGTGTTTGTTTCAACTAGCCTTGCTAGCCTAAACCTTGTATCGAGAGGGAATACTTCTCATGCATCCAAATACTTGAGCCAACCACTATGCCATTTGTGTCCACCATACCTACCTACTACATGGTATTTCTCCGCCATTCCAAAGTAAATTGCTTGAGTGCTACCTTTAAAATTCCATCATTCACCTTTGCAATATATAGCTCATGGGACAAATAGCTTAAAAACTATTATGGTATTGAATATGTACTTATGCACTTTATCTCTTATTAAGTTGCTTGTTGTGCGATAACCATGTTCACTGGGGACGCCATCAACTATTCTTCGTTGAATATCATGTGAGTTGCTATGCATGTTCGTCTTGTCTGAAGTAAGAGCGATCTACCACCTTATGGTTAAGCATGCATATTGTTAGAGAAGAACATTGGGCCGCTAACTAAAGCCATGATCCATGGTGGAAGTTTCAGTTTTGGACATATATCCTCAATCTCATATGAGAAAATTATTAATTGTTGTTACATGCTTATGCATAAAAGAGGAGTCCATTATCTGTTATCTATGTTGTCCCGGTATGGATGTCTAAGTTGAGAATAATCAATAGCGAGAAATCCAATGCGAGCTTTCTCCTTAGACCTTTGTACAGGCGACATAGAGGTACCCCTTTGTGACACTTGGTTAAAACATGTGCATTGTGATGATCCGGTAGTCCAAGCTAATTAGGACAAGGTGCGGGCACTATTAGTATACTATGCATGAGGCTTGCAACTTGTAAGATATAATTTACATGATACATATGCTTTATTACTACCGTTGACAAAATTGTTTCATGTTTTCAAAATCAAAGCTCTAGCACAAATATAGCAATCGATGCTTTTCCTCTATGGAGGACCATTCTTTTACTTTTATTGTTGAGTCAGTTCACCTATTTCTCTCCACCTCAAGAAGCAAACACTTGTGTGAACTGTGCATTGATTCCTACATACTTGCATATTGCACTTATTATATTACTCTATGTTGACAATATCCATAAGATATACATGTTACAAGTTGAAAGCAACCGCTGAAACTTAATCTTCCTTTGTGTTGCTTCAATACCTTTACTTTGATTTATTGCTTTATGAGTTAACTCTTATGCAAGACTTATTGATGCTTGTCTTGAAGTGCTATTCATGAAAAGTCTTTGCTATATGATTCACTTGTTTACTCATGTCATATACATTGTTTTGATCGCTGCATTCACTACATATGCTTTACAAATAGTATGATCAAGGTTATGATGGCATGTCACTCCAGAAATTATCTGTGTTATCGGTTTACTGCTCGGGACGAGCGAGAACTAAGCTTGGGGATGCTTCAACTTCTACGACGTATAGATAATTTCTAATTTTAAATTCAACATTATTGATTTTATCTACATGTTTTATGCTCAATTTATGTCATATTCGTGCATTTTACGGAACTAACCTATTAACAAGATGCCGAAGTGCTAGTTGCTGTTTTTACTGTTTTTGGTTTCAGAAATCCTAGTAACAAAATATTCTCAGAATTGGACGAAATCAACGCCCAGGGTCCTATTTTGCCACGAAGCTTCCAGAAGACCGAAGAGGAGACGAAGTGGGGCCACGAGGTGGCCAGACTATAGGGCGGCGCGGCCCAGGTCTTGGCCGCGCCGACCTATAGTGTGGGCTCCTCGTGTGGCCCCCTGACCTGCCCTTCCGCCTACAAATAGCCTCCGTCGCGAAACCCCCAGTACCGAGAGCCACGATACGGAAAACCTTACTGAGACGCCGCCGCCGCCAATCCCATCTCGGGGGATTCTGGAGATCTCCTCCGGCACCCTGCCGGAGAGGGGATTCATCTCCCGGAGGACTCTACGCCGCCATGGTCGCCTCCGGAGTGATGAGTGAGTAGTTCACCCCTGGACTATGGGTCCATAGCAGTAGCTAGATGGTTGTCTTCTCCTCATTGTGCTTCATTGTTGGATCTTGTGAGCTGCCTAACATGATCAAGATCATCTATCTGTAATTCTATATGTTGCGTTTGTTGGGATCCGATGAATAGAGAATACTTGTTATGTTGATTATCAAAGTTATGTCTATGTGTTGTTTATGATCTTGCATGCTCTCCGTTACTAGTAGATGCTCTGGCCAAGTAGATGCTTGTAACTCCAAGAGGGAGTATTTATGCTCGATAGTGGGTTCATGCCTCCATTGATATACGGGACGGTGTGAGAAAGTTCTAAGGTTGTGGATGTGCTGTTGCCACTAGGGATAAAACATTAGTGATATGTTCAAGGATGTAGTTACTAGTTACATTACGCGCAATACTTAATGCAATTGTCTGTTGTTAGCAACTTAATATTGGAGGGGGTTCGGATGATAACCTGAAGGTGGACTTTTTAGGCATAGATGCAGTTGGATGGCGGTCTATGTACTTTGTCGTAATGCCCAATTAAATCTCACTATACTCATCGTAATATGTATGTGCATGGTCATGCCCTCTTTATTTGTCAATTGCCCAACTGTAATTTGTTCACCCAACATGCTGTTTATCTTATGGGAGAGACACCTCTAGTGAACTGTGGACCCCGGTCCAATTCTCTTTACTGAAATACAATCTACTGCAATACTTGTTTTACTGTTTTCTGCAAACAATCATCTTCCACACAATACGGTTAATCCTTTGTTACAGCAAGCCGGTGAGATTGACAACCTCACTGTTTCGTTGGGGCAAAATACTTTGGTTGTGTTGTGCAGGTTCCACGTTGGCGCCGGAATCTCTGGTGTTGCGCCGCACTACATCCCGCCGCCATCAACCTTCAACGTGCTTCTTGGCTCCTCCTGGTTCGATAAACCTTGGTTTCTTTCTGAGGGAAAACTTGCTGCTGTGCGCATCATACCTTCCTCTTGGGGTTCCCAACGAACGTGTGAGTTACACGCCATCAATTACAAAGCTCATCATATGGATCTCAATCATGTAAGGCAGCTCATGAGATCATTGTATTGAAGTACATAGAGAGAGAGAGATTAACCACATAGCTACCGGTACAGCCCTTAGCCTTGATGGAAAACTACTCCCTCCTCATGGGAGACAGCAGCGTTGATGGAGATGGCGGTGATGTCGATGGACAAGCTTTCCGGGGGCACTTCCCTGTCCCGGCGGCATGCCGGAACAGAGACTCCTGTCCCCCAGATCTTGGCTTCGCGATGGCGGCGGCTCTGGAAGGTTTCTCGTACCGTGGCTTATTCGTATCGAAGTTTTAGGTCAGGGACCTTTAAATAGGCGAAGAGGCGGAGTCGGAGCGCTGAAGAGGCGGCGACACAGTAGGGGGGCGCGGCCCAGGCCCTGGCCGCGCCACCTGCATGTGTGGGCCCCCTGTGGCCCCTCTCTGATGGCTCTCGGGTGTTCTGGAAGCTTCGTGGAATTCTAAGATGTTGGGCGTTGATTTCGTCCGATTACGAGAATATTTCCTTACTAGGATTTCTGAAACCAAAAACAGCAGAAAACAGCAACTGGCCCTTTGGCATCTCATCAATAGGTTAGTTCCGGAAAATGCATCAAAACGATATAAAGTGTGAACAAAACATGTAGGTATTGTCATAAAACAAGCATGGAACATAAGAAATTATCGATACGTCGGAGACGTATCACTGGCCCCGGCTGGTGCTACCTCGGCTGGTGCTAATGCACTTATGACCCACAAGTATAGGGGATCGCAACAGTCTTCGAGGGAAGTAAAACCCAATTTATTGATTCGGCACAAGGGGAGCCAAAGAATATTTGTAAGTCTTAACAGCGGAGTTGTCAATTCAGCTGCACCCGGAAACAGACTTGCTCGCAATAGTTTATCAGTAGCAACAGTTTTATAGCAGTAGCAGTAGTGAAATATAAGCAGCAGTGTAATAAAGACAGCAGTCGTGATTATAGTAAACAGCAGGATTAAAATACTGTAGGCATAGGGATGGATGAACGGGGGCTGCATGGATAAGATAACTCATGTAATAATCAAGACAAGGCATTTGTAGATAATAATAATACAGTATCCAAGTACTAAATAACCATAGGCATGTGTTCCGTATATAGTCATACGTGCTCGCAATGAGAAACTTGCACAACATCTTTTGTCCTACCAGCCGGTGGCTGCCGGGCCTCTAGGGAAACTACTGGTAATTAAGGTACTCCTTTTAATAGAGTACCGGAGCAAAGCATTAACACTCCGTGAACACATGTGATCCTCATATCACAGCCTTCCCCTCCGGTTGTCCCAATTTCTGTCACTTTGGGGCCTCGGGTTCCGAACAGCAATATGTGTATACAACTTGCAGGTAAGATCATAAAACAATGAATATCATCATGAATCAATAACATGTTCAGATCTGAAATCATGGCACTCGGGCCCTAAGTGACAAGCATTAAGCATAACAAGTTGCAACAATATCATAAAAGTACCAACAACGGATACTAGGCACCATGCCCTAACAATCTTATGGCTATTACATGAACAATCTCATCCAATCCCTACCATCCCCTTCAGCCTAAAGCGGGGATTTACTCACACATGGATGGGGGAAACATGGATGGTCGATGGAGAGGCGTCGGTGGCGATGATGGCGATGATCTCCTCCAATTCCCCATCCCGGCAGGGTGCCAGAACGGAGTTTCTGATCCCGAAATAGGGTTTTCGATGGCGGCGGAGTTCTGGATGTCTTTTGGAAAATTGGTCAAACCCCCATGCGTTTTTAGGTCAAGGGCTTTAAGTAGTCCATAGGGGAGCGCTGGGGGCTGGCTGAGGTGGCGTCCCCATGTGGCGGCGCGACCATGGGCCCACCGCGCCGCCACGTGGTGTGCGCACCTGGTGGCCCCCCTCCGTCACGTCTTCTGGCTCCGTGGGTCTTCTGTAAAAATAGGCCAATTGCAATTATTTCCGGGGATTTTCCTGAAAGTTGATTTTCTGCACAAAAATAAGACACCAGGGCAATTCTGCTAAAAACAGCGTTAGTCCGTGTTAGTTGTATCCAAAATACACAAATTAGAGGCAAAACAATAGCAAAAGTGTTCGGGAAAGTAGATACATTTTGGACGTATCAACTCCCCCCAAGCTTAGCTTATTGCTTGTCCTCAAGCAATTCGATTAACAAGCCGAGTGCGATAAAAGAACTTTCACGAACACATTTGCTCATATGATGTAAATATTCTCATTATATGGACGAGTACTTAGGCAATTCATAATAAGATAAATGCAAATAAAGTCATCTAATAGTTATGTCAATCATGAAAAAGATACCAACAAACTAATAATAAGCATCATGAAACATATCTATCAACAGGATTGCAATGCTCATAAAAAGATATGATAAAGTGGTATCTCGCTTGCCCCTATTTGTACAGCAAAACATAAATGCCCAGGCACCTCTGAAGTTCATGGGAAGACTAGAAGTAAAGATTATCAAAGATAAAAGCATCAAAGTTATACCACAGTTAACCATATTCTGGGACAGACATATTACACTAATAATGACAATTATGCTCTCAAGAAGGTGCTCAAAGAAAGGATGGTGACTCAACATAAAAGTAAAAGATTAACCCTTCACAGAGGGAAGCGGGGATTAACATGTCCTAGAGCTTTTCATTTTTAAAACAGAAGTAAAATTGTTTTGAGAGGTGTTTGTTGTTGTCAACGAATGGTAGTGGGCACTCTAACTACCTTGTCAACCAGACTTTCATGAGCGGCTCCCATAAAGGACGTTATCTCTACCAGCAAGGTAGATCATCCCTCTTCTCTTTTGTTTACACATGTATTTTAGTTTCATTATGGATGGCAGTCCTCCCAACCTTTGCTTACACAGGCCATGGCTAACCGAATCCTCGGGTGCCTTCCAACATTCACATACCACGGAGGAGTGTCTATTTGCAAATTAAGTTGCTTACTGATAAATCAGGGCAAAACATGTGAAAAGAATTATTAATTAAAGTTGTAATTAATTGGGGCTGGGCACCCCGTTGCCAGCTCTTTTTGCAAAATTATTGGATAAGCGGATGTATATGCCACTAGTCCATTGGTGAAAGTCTGACTGACAAGATTGAAAGATAAAACACCACATACTTCCTCGTGAGCTATAAAACATTGACACAAATTGAGAAGTAATTTGAAGGTTTTAAAGGTAGCACATGAAAATTTACTTGGAATGGTTTGAAATGCCATGCATAGGTATTTATGGTGGACACTTTGGAATAACTTGGTTTTCAGGGATTTGGAAGCACGAGCAGCATTCCCGCTCAGTACAAGTGAAGGCTAGCAATAGACTGGGAAGCGACAATCAAGAGAGCAATAACCGTCATAATCATGCTTGCGACAAAATAAAATTAACAGACGCATAAAAGTGATACAAGAACTCTGAAGCAAAGTAAATCATCGAGGCTTAATTGACCTTTTGTTTTTCAGTCATATGCATGCGTGAGCATGTGCCAAGTCAATTCAAATGAATTATTCAGAGGAGGATACCACAATGTCATACCTATCTATGAATAAACAATACAAGCAAATAGTTATGGCATGCTACTCATTATTAATAAATTGGAGCTAAAAATGAGAGATCATGAACTACTAGACTTTCATTAAATGACATATACCTCACATGAACCAACTAAACATGCTCACATGGATGAGTATATGTACAAAAATGAAAACAAATAGAGTTCATACCAGCCTCTCACCACAGTCGAGTTGTCGTAGATCGTCATTATTGCCTTTCACTTGTGTAGCTTGAATAATATGAAATGAAAACCAAGCTCCAACCACCGGAGACCGCTGAACTCCATAATAAACTTTACAAAACCGAAGAACAACAACAATTTTTTTTGGTGTTTTCAAATTGGAACAAGAACAAAAGAAAACAGGCAAACAATGCAAAATCTTTTTGGATATTTGAATAGCAACCCGAATTAAAAACTAAGCAAACTAATACTATATACTAAATAAATAAATAGAGAGAAACAACAGAAATATTTTTGGTCTTTTCGTGTTTTGGAAAACGGAAATAAACAACAAGCAACAAAAAGAAAGAATGAAAATCGAAACATGGATATACAAAGTACCGACAAGATATGATATGTAAATGAGTGAGCTGTCGATGTACCTCCCCCCAAGCTTAGGCTTTTGGCCTAAGTGGAGATCAATCCCACGATGCCCATGAGGTGGCGCCTCCGTAATATGATGAAGGAGGATCTTGTCCTTGGTACAAGCTGGAGGACGCACCAGGATACGTGACGGTGTACCCGTCAGAGGGCTCGGCATCCTCGGAGTCGTACTGCTGGTGAAAGCCAAGTATCCTCAGCTGCTCATCCACCTCCTCCTTGGAGCGCGACCATGGCCTCCTGCGAACACTGAACAAATCGGCCTGCGTCAAAGGGATTTCCCTCTCATCCCCGTCAATAAACAACATTCTATAGACAATATTTTCTAAATTAGAGTTAGTTGTGACAAATTGGTGACCCTTCATAGCAACAATATCAAGCTTAATAGGAATTAATTTCTCATCACTAGGATCAATAGAAAGACCTAGATATGCAACAATACGTGAAGCAACAATTCCTCCATAAATAGGTCCCTTATTAGATAAGCGACGAGCAATGAGAGCACCAAGATGATAAGGTGTACTTCCAGTAAGTGCAGCAACCAGAAAAGCAAGATGATAACTAGAAATTTTGCTAGTGTTCTCCCTACCAAGAATGCTAGTAGCAAGATGTAGGGATTCGTTGCATAGAAAACAAAAAATTTCCTACCGCGAGAACGCAATCCAAGCCAAGATGCAATCTAGAAGACGGGAGCAACGAGGGGATGAACGAGACTCACCCTTGAAGATTTCCAAAGCCTACAAGATGAGGCTCTTGTTGCTGCGGTAGACGATCACTTGCCGCTTTCAAAAACGCGTAGAAGATCTTGACGGTGCCACAATCGGGCAGCACCTTCGTACTCGGTCACACGTTCGGTGTTGATGAAGACGACGTCCTTCTCCCCGTTCCAGCGGGCAGCGGAAGTAGTAGCTCCTCCTTGAATCCGGCAGCACGACGGCGTGGTGGCGGTGGCGATGGAGATCTCCGGCGGAGCTTCGCTAAGCGTTGCGGGAGAGGTGGAGGAGTGGGGCGGCTAGGGTTTGGGGAGAGGAGGTAGCCGGCCTCCAAGGGGTGCGGCCAAGGTGGTGGCTTTCGTGTGGCCGGCCCCCTCCCCTTGCTCCTCATTATATAGGTGGAACCCCCAAGTGTTGGACTACAAGTCTTCGAATAAGACCCCAACCCAAAAACTTCCATGTGTAGGGAAACCTACTCAAGGTGGGATTCCCACCTCAAGTGGGACTCCCACCCTTCCATGAGGGGGGTGGCCGGCCACCCTTGGTGGAGTCCACCTGGGACTCCACCCCTCTAGGGTTGGCCAGCCATGGGAGGTGGAGTCCCTTCGGGACTCCGCCTTCCAAAGTGATTTCTTCCGGATTTTTCTAGAACCTTCTAGAACCTTCCATAAATGCATCGGATCATTTCCAAACTTGGAATATGACTTCCTATATATGAATCTTATTCTCCGGACCATTCCGGAACTCCTCGTGATGTGCGGGATCCCATCCGAGACTTCAAACAATACTTCGAACTCCATTCCATATTCAAGTTCTACTAATACGACATCAAACCTTAAGTGTGTCACCCTACGGTTCGTGAACTATGTAGACATGGTTGAGAACTCTCTCCGACCAATAACCAATAGCGGGATCTTGAGATCCATAATGGCTCCCACATATTCAACGATGACTTAGTGATCGAATGAACCATTCACATACGATATCGATTCCCTTTGTCACGCGATATTTTACTTGTCCGAGGTTTGATCATCGGTATCTCTCTATACCTTGTTCAACCTCGTCTCCTGACAAGTACTCTTTACTCGTACCGTGGTATGTGGTCTCTTATGAACTATTCATATGCTTGCAAGATATTTAGACGACATTCCACCGAGAGGGCCCAGAGTATATCTATCCGTCATCGGGATGGACAAATCCCACTGTTGATCCATATGCGTCAACTCATACTTTCCGGATACTTAATCCCACCTTTATAACCACCCATTTACGCAGTGACGTTTGATGTAATCAAAGTACCTTTCCGGTATAAGTGATTTACATGATCTCATGGCCGAAAGGACTAGGTAACTATGTATCGAAAGCTTATAGCAAATAATTTAATGACGTGATCTTATGCTAAGCTTAATTGGGTGTGTCCATTACATCATTCATATAATGATATAACCTTGTTATTAATAACATCCAATGTTCATGATTATGAAACTATAATCATCTATTAATTAACAAGCTAGTTAAGAGGCTTACTAGGGACTCACCGTTTGTTTACATAACACACATGTATCAATGTTTCGGTTAATACAATTATAGCATGGTATATAAACATTTATCATAAACACAAAGATATATAATAACCACTTTTATTATTGCCTCTTGGGCATATCTCCAACACAAGATAGTAAGTGAAATATCTAATGGCAGGGAGCTGAATGTTCCTTATCTTGCCGCGCTGAATGGTACGGTCATCATCATTGGTAACTTCTCGATAGAGTTCCATCAAAGCTTTGGGGCGGTTCTCGATCTTCTTCGCTGTACCTATAGGAGTAATGTCCAATGCAGCACAAAAATCACCCAATTTCATAGTAATAGGCATATTATAAATCTTAAATTTAACTGATGGTGTGAAAGGTTTGTTGCTGAATTTAAAGCTTTCAACCAGATTTTAGTTAGCATATAAAATTGATCACTCTCATCTTCCATATAGGTAGACAAGCCCACCCTATTAATGAGAAACAAGAAGTCATCAAGTAGCCCTGATACGTCCAATTTGCATCACTATTTTATATCATAATTTGCTGTTATTCATTGATATATTTCATATTGGGACACAATACTTATGTTATTTCATCTATTTTGCATGTTTCATCATTATTGGAGGATCAAGCACCGGAGCCAGGATTCCGCTGGAAAAAGCACCGTCAGAACGCAATATTTCGGAAGATCAACTGTGGAAGGAAATTATACCAAAAATCCTATTTTTCAAGATGACGAAGGAAGCCAGAAGGAGGAGCTGAGAAGACCCAAGGTGGGGCCAGACCACAGGCCGGCGCGGCCCATGGCCTGGCCGCGCCACCATGTGGTGTGGGGGCCCCACAGCCCCTTTCGCCTCCTTTTCTTCGCGAAACCCTTCGTCCCGAAAACCTAAGCCACAGAGGGTACCTCACGAAGAGTTACAGCCACATCTGCGGGGCGGAGAACACCAGAGAAAAAAGAGCTCTCCGGCGGGCAGGAATCCGCCGGGGAAATTCCCTCCCGGAGGGGGAAATCGACGCCATCGTCACCGTCATCGAGCTGGACATCATCTCCATCACCATCATCATCATCTTCATCATCATCACCGCCATCTCCACTGCAGCACCTCGTCTCCGCCGTAACAATTTGAGTTTGTTCTTGATTGTTTGATAGGGGAAACTCTCCCGGTATCTATTTCTACTTGTTGTTGATGCTATTGGGTGAAACCATTGAACCAAGATTTATGTTCAGATTGTTATTCATTATCATATCACCTCTGATCATGTTCCATATGATGTCTCGTGAGTAGTTCGTTTAGTTCTTGAGGACATGGGTGAAGTCTAACTGTTAGTAGTGAACTATCGTTGAGTAATATTCAATGCTATGATATTTAAGTTGTGGTGTTATTCTTCTAGTGGTGTCGTGTGAACGTCGACTACACGACACTTCACCTTTATGGGCCTAGGGGAATGCATCTTGTACTCGTTTGCCGATTGCGGGGTTGCCGGAGTGACAGAAACCTAAACCCCCGTTGGTATATCGACGCAGGAGGGATAGCAGGATCTCAGAGTTTAAGGCTGTGGTTAGATTTATTCTTAATTACTTTCTTGTAGTTTCGGATGCTTGCAAGGGGTATAATCACAAGTATGTATTAGTCCTAGGAAGGGCGGTACATTAGCATAGGTTCACCCACACAACACTTATCAAAATAATGAAGATTAATTAGCCATATGTAGCGAAAGCACTAGACTAAAATCCCGTGTGTCCTCGAGAACGCTTAGTCATTATAAGTAATCAAACCGGCTTGTCCTTTGTGCTAAAAAGGATTGGGCCACTCGCTGCAATTATTTCTCTCGCACTTTACTTACTCGTACTTTATTCATCTGTTACATCAAAACCCCCTGAATACTTGTCTGTGAGCATTTACAGTGAATCCTTCATCGAAACTGCTTGTCAACACCTTCTGCTCCTCGTTGGGATCGACATTCTTACTTATCGAAAATACTACGATACACCCCCTATACTTGTGGGTCATCAAGACTATTTTCTGGCGCCATTGCCGGGGAGTGAAGCGCTATTGGTAAGTGGAATTGGTAAGGAAAACCTTTACTGTTTGTGCTGATTTTATTTCTGCCTGCTGCTATAAGTCATTATGGAGAGATCTTCTCTTCAATTTCTATTTGGGAAATCTACTACTACTGCAACGGTAGTAGATGAGGCGCCAGGTGAGGAAGTGATACCATATAAAATACCTATGAAAATTATTGAACGTGTTATGGATAACCGCTATGAAGGGGATGGAACTGTCCACCCTGGAGATCATTTATTGTTCTTGCATGAATTATGCGGTTTATTCAAGTATGCAGGTATTGCTATGGATGAAGTGAGGAAGAAACTATTCTCTATATCGCTGTCTGGTAAGGCGGCGCATTGGTATAAATTACTGGATAATGGGGATTCTCTTGAATGGAATGATATTGTGCCCCGGTTTTATTCTAAGTTCTATCCTCCAAGTGAAATTCACAAGGATCGGAATCGCATATATAATTTTTGGCCTCATGATGGAGAGAGTATTGCCCAAGCTTGGGGGAGATTGAAGTCTTTAATGCTCAAATGCCCCATTCATGAGCTTCCTGGTAATGTTATTATTGATAATTTCTATGCAAGACTTTCTTTTCAAGACAAGACCTTGCTGGATACTTCTTGTTCTGGATCATTTACACGCAACAAAGAAGAGTTTAAAAGGGACCTTCTTGATCGGATCCAAGAAAATACTGAAGGTTGGGAGAACGACAAGGATAGAGAATCAGGTATAATTTATGATTATAAATGCATTGAAGCTTTTATGGATACTTGATAAATTTCGTAATATGAGTGCTACATATGGTCTTGATTCTCAAGTTGCTGCAAATCTTTATAAAGCTTTTGCCTCTCATTATGAATTGCCTAAGAAGAATTTTGATAAGTATCATGAACCGTATAAAGATAAAGTTGATTCATCTATTAATAAATGCGTTGTAGTTGAAACTGTTGATCATGTTATTCCTGAAGCTTATATTGAAAAAACTCCTTTCCCTGCTAAAATGAAGAAGTACTCTGTTATAAATAGTGCGGTTCATAAAAGTGAAAAGAAACCTGTAGAACCTGAAGAACAAATAAAAGTTGAACCTGCTGTTGCAATAGTTAAAGATCTTGTATTTGAAAATGTGGAGGATGGTCATATTATTTTCTGTGAAGATGCTTCTAATATTGTTTCACATCCTAATAAACCCAAACAAGTTAGTGTTCCTATGCTATCTGTTAGAATTGGTGATCATTGCTATTATGGTTTATGTGATATTGGTGCAAGTGTTAGTGCTATTCCTTATGAGCTTTACACGGAGATTATGCATGAAATTGATTCTTGTGAACTTGAAGATATTGATGTGGTTATTCAGCTGGCTAATAGAGAAACTATTTCTCCAATTGGTATTGTTCGAGATGTGGAAGTTCTATGTGGTAAGATTAAATATCCTGCTGACTTTTTGGTACTTGGTTCTGCTGCTAGTGATTATTGTCCTATCATTTTTGGTAGACCTTTTCTAAATACTTGTGGAGCTATTATAGATTGCAAGAAAGAGAAAATTTTGACTAAATTTGCTGGTGAATCTTATGAGTTTAACTTCTCTAAATTTACCAAAACTCCTTATAAAGCTGATTTGCCTAGTGATGATTTTAAAATGGAACAGTGTGCATCTGTTGTTCTTGTTCCTACTAATCCTTTGCAGCAACATTTGGAGAATAGCGAGAGTGAAGTTTTCAGGAAAGAAAGAGATGAGCTTGAGGAAATTTTTCTTCGCCAACCTATTCTCAAGCATGATTTACCAGTGGAAGATTTGGGTACAACACCGCCACCAAAGGAAGATCCTGTTTTTGAATTAAAGCCTTTGCCTGATAATCTTAAATATGCTCATATTGATGATAAGAAAATATATCCTGTTATTCTTAGTTCTAAGCTTTCAGAGATTGAGGAAGAAAGGTTATTGGAAATATTGAAGAAACACCGAGGAGCTATTGGCTACACTCTTGATGATTTGAAGGGGATTTCTCCTTCTATTTGCCAACATGCTATTAATATGGAAGATGATGCAAAGCCTGTTGTTGAACATCAGCGTCGTCTAATTTGGAAGATGAAGGAGGTGGTAAGGAATGAGGTATTAAAACTTCTTGAAGCTGGTATTATATATCCTATTGCTGATAGTAGATGGGTTAGTCCTGTGCATTGCGTTCCCAAGAAAGGAGGAATGACTGTTGTGCCTAATGATAATGATGAGCTCATCCCTCAAAGAGTAGTTGTAGGGTATAGAATGTGCATTGATTTTCGAAAAGTTAATAAAGTTACTAAGAAAGATCATTACCCTTTACCATTTATTGATCAAATGCTAGAAAGATTGTCTAAAAATACTCATTTTTGCTTTCTTGATGGTTATTCTGGGTTTTCACAAATTGCTGTTAAAACTAAAGATCAAGAGAAAACCACTTTTACTTGTCCCTATGGAACTTATGCTTATAGGCGTATGCCTTTTGGTTTATGTAATGCTCCTGCTACTTTTCAAAGATGCATGTCTGCTATTTTTCATGGCTTTTGTGAGAGTATTGTGGAAGTATTCATGGATGATTTTTCCGTCTATGGGAATTCTTTTGATAGTTGCTTGCGAAACCTTGATAAAGTTTTGCAGAGATGTGAAGAAACTAACCTTGTTCTTAATTGGGAGAAATGCCACTTTATGGTTAATGAAGGAATTGTATTGGGACATAAAATTTCTGAGAGAGGTATTGAAGTTGATAGAGCTAAAGTTGAAGCAATTGAGAAGATGCCCTATCCGAGGGATGTTCAAGGTATTCGTAGTGTTCTTGGTCATGCTGGTTTTTATAGGAGATTTATTAAAGATTTCTCCAAGATTTCAAAGCCTCTTACTAATCTTCTTCAAAAAGACGTACCTTTTGTTTTTGATGATGATTGTAAGGAAGCTTTTGAAACTCTAAAGAAAGCCTTAACAACTGCTCCTGTAGTTGAACCTCCTGATTGGAATTTGCCTTTTGAAATTATGTGTGATGCTAGTGATTTTGCTGTAGGCGCTGTTCTTGGACAGCGAGTAGATAAAAAACTGAATGTTATTCATTATGCTAGTAAAACTCTTGATGCTGCTCAAAGAAATTATGCTACAACTGAAAAAGAATTATTAGCTATAGTCTTTGCTTGTGATAAATTTAGATCTTATATTGTTGATTCAAAAGTTACAATTCATACTGATCATGCTGCAATTAGATACCTTATGACAAAGAAAGATGCTAAGCCGAGGCTTATTAGATGGGTACTTCTTTTGCAAGAATTTGATTTACATATTGTAGATAGGAAAGGTGCTGATAATCCTGTTGCTGATAATTTGTCTAGATTGGAAAATATTGCTTATGATCCTGTTCCTTTTAATGATAGTTTTCCAAATGAACAATTGGCTGTAATAAAGGTGAGCTCGCGAGACATTCCTTGGTATGCTGATTATGCTAACTTTATTGTTTCCAAGTACTTGCCTCCAACCTTTTCAGCTCAGCAAAGGAGGAAATTCTTTTATGACTTGAGGCATTATTTCTGGGATGACCCACACTTATATAAAGAAGGAGTGGATGGTATTCTGCGAAGGTGTGTTCCCGAATATGAACAACAAGAGATATTGAGTAAATGTCATGGTAGTGCTTATGGAGGACATCACGCCTCGAGAAAGAACCGCGCAAAAGGTTCTACAATCAGGTTTTTATTGGCCAACTCTCTTCAAGGATGCGAGAAAGTTTATTTTATCTTGTGATGAATGCCAAAGGGTTGGTAATATCTCCAGACGTAATGAAATGCCTATGAATTATACTCTTGTTATTGAACCATTTGATTGTTGGGGATTTGACTTCATGGGACCTTTTCCGTCTTCAGAAGGTAACACTCATATACTTGTTGCTGTTGATTATGTTACTAAATGGGTGGAAGCCATGCCTACAAAAAGTGATGATGGTGAGACCTCTTTAAGAATGCTTTTAGATATTATTTTTCCTAGATTTGGAGTTCCTAGATATATTATAACTGATGGAGGTTCTCATTTTATTCATGGTGGTTTTAGAAAAACTCTTGCTAGGTATGGTATTAATCATAGAATTGCTTCCGCTTATCATCCTCAAACTAGTGGTCAAGTAGAATTATCAAATAGAGAGATTAAATCTATTTTGGGAAAGACCGTTAATAAAACTAGAAAGAATTGGACTAGTAAATTGAGGGATGCACTATGGGCCTATAGAACTGCTTATAAAAATCCCATGGGAATGTCACCTTATAAAATGGTTTATGGGAAAGCTTGTCATTTACCTTTAGAGCTAGAGCACAAAGCTTATTGGGCAGTTAGAGAATTAAATAAAGATCCTAAACTTGCCGGTGATAAGAGGTTGTTGCAATTGAGTTCTCTAGATGAATGGAGAAGTGAAGCTTATGAAAATGCTAAACTCTTCAAAGAGAAAGTTAAAAAATGGCATGATAGAAGGATTATCAAAAGAGAATTTAATATTGGGGATAAAGTCCTATTGTATCGGTCTCGTCTCAGATTCTTTGCAGGGAAATTACTCTCGAAATGGGAAGGACCATACGTTGTTGAGGAGGTGTATCGTTCAGGAGCAATTAAAATTAGCTCTCTCCAAGGCAATGCTACGCAAGTGGTGAATGGACAAAGACTCAAGCATTATATCTCAGGTGATTCTTATAATGTTGATGTTGATATTATTCAAGTGGAAACACCGGAGGCTTTCATCAAAGGACAAATTGACAAATCCGCGAGAACTCGACTTTGAATAGGTAACTTGATCTTGGTAATGAAAAGTTCGCAATTTACTTTCCGAACTATATTTTTGCTGTTTTTGGAAAATATGAAAAATTACGAGATCGAAACGGAGTGGAAAAGACGCACGAGGGCGTGCCACCATAGGCCGGCGCGGCTGGCACAGGCTCCGCGCCGACCTATGGTCTGGCCGCCTCGTCGCCCCTTTCCGACTCTGGTTCGATCTGGTACTTTCCTTTTGTCGTGAAAATTTTTGCTATATAATCCCCCGGACCCCTAGAGGTCCGTATATCGTTTTCTCGACGTGTTTTGTTTCGAGCTGTTTCTGCCAGGATCTGTTTTCGGTCTAGAAGCGCCATGGCCTCCAACAACAAGGGCAAGGGGCTTTCGGAGGAAGAAGTGAAGAGGGTGCCATCAAGACAAGAGCAGCAAGCCGTTGGGAGCAAGCAAATCTTGGTGGGATCTGTTGACACTCGACGTTCTTTTTCTCATAACTTGCAGGGACCCTTACCACCCGCTCTTAGCCTCGACTCCTTCCCTGTGTTGGAAGAAGCTCTACGGACTACCGATGAGTTTTGTGATCAATATCGGGCTCTAAGAAGAGAAGTGGAGATACTCCAGGAGGAGAATTGCCGTCTCCGAAGAATGCTGGAATACCACTCGATTCACATCACAAGGTCATCATCGCCAACTTCAGATAACAATGAATCTCTTCGAGTCTTAGTGCAGAATTGCCAAGCTGAGAAACTGAAGCTGAAGGAGATCTGTAAGAAGCACGGGAGGAGTTCATCACCACCATCCCCGCATGAGTAATTCATCATCGGTATTGGCATCCCCTTGGTTTGTTCCAAGCTTGGGGGAGTGCCGCGGTATCACATCATCACTACCTTTTACTTTTTATTGTCAAGTAGTGTCATATCATGAGTAGGGAAGTTATCATATAAGATGGGTTGCAGTTTGGAAGTATCTCTCCTTTGGTTGGTTATCTATGTATCCCTTGGTGTGAGTTATCGTTATGGAATATTAATGAGAAGTCTTATCATTTACATATTGCACATCTTATTTTAGTTTGCAATCTCTATTATATGATTTACCTTGTTGTTAGTATTGGTATCACTTTGGGAGCATTGAATAAATCTATTTGGTATTGGCAAACCTAGCATTGGTCAATAGCAACAACACTTTGAGGTTTAAGTAGAAAAGAGAAATACATGTAGTTGTTTCATTGTCTTTCTTTCTTGTTAGCTCATAGCTTATTATTCTGAAGTTAAAATTGTTTGTGCTTACAAGGAAGATGCATGATTGTTTCTATCACATGTATATTTGTTTGTTTCCCTCAACTCTTATGCTTGCTATTTAACCTTGCTAGCCAAAGACCTGTACTGAGAGGGAATACTTCTCGTGCATCCAAACCTGAACCCAAACCTATGCCATTTGTGTCCACCATATCTACCTACTACATGGTATTTTCTACCATTCTAAGTAAATACTTCATGTGCTACCTTTAAACAATTCAAAACTTAGTATCTCTTATTTGTGTCAATGTTTTATAGCTCATGAGGAAGTATGTGGTGTTTTATCTTTCAATCTTGTTGGGCAACTTTCACCAATGGACTAGTGGCTTCATCCGCTTATCCAATAATTTTGCAAAAAGAGCTGGCAATGGGATTCCCAGTCCCAAACTAATTAAACTAATTAGACACTCCTCCATGGTATGTGATTGATGGACAGCACCCGAAGGATTCGGTTAGCCATGGCTTGTGTAAGCAAAGGTTGGGGGAGTGTCATCATCATAATAAAACCGAAATAAAAAGGCACTCCTTCATGGTATGAGATTGTTGGCAGGCACCCGAGGATTCGGTTAGCCATGGTTTGTGAAAGAAAGGTTGGAAGGAGTGCCACACAAAATAAAAATAAAATGGGAGCCGCTCTTTGAAGGTTGTCTGGCAAGGTGGTTAGAGTACCCGCTACCAGTCGTTGACAACAACAAACACCTCTCAAAATGTTACTTTTATTCTCTCTATATGATTTCAAAACTGAAAAAGCTCTAGCACATGATTTAATCCCTGCTTCCCTCTGCGAAGGGCCTGTCTTTTACTTTATGTTGAGTCAGTAAACCTATTTCCCTCCATCTCAAGTAAGCATTTGAGTAGTTGTGATCAAACCATTATATTGTGATTTGTTTTATCATGTCTTTTATTTTTCCTTGTTTAGTACAAGTTTTATCTGAATGAATATAGCTTTGCAAGTTATCAATGATCATGAGAAGACCATTATGATTGAGTATGCAAGTTGTGCCTTATAAACTTTAACATAAGAGCGCTGCTCAATGAGATAAGTATAATCTGTTAATTGTTCTCTGACCAAGAACGAAGTTTGCCATCACCAACTATGATTTCTTATGCACCTTTATTAGTGATTACTTTATACTTGTTTCAAGTTGAGTTATATGAGGAAGTTGTTTACTAGAATGTCTTGTGTGAATGAATATGATACTTCTTGTCCGTATTTTATTTATCGACTCTTCACTCCATAAACATGTGGTCCTGTTTACTGAGTTCAGTTTCGCTTGGGGACAAGCGAAGTCTAAGCTTGGGGGGAGTTGATACGTCCAATTTGCATCACTATTTTATATCATAATTTGCTGTTATTCATTGATATATTTCATATTGGGACACAATACTTATGTTATTTCATCTATTTTGCATGTTTCATCATTATTGGAGGATCAAGCACCGGAGCCAGGATTCCGCTGGAAAAAGCACCGTCAGAACGCAATATTTCGGAAGATCAACTGTGGAAGGAAATTATACCAAAAATCCTATTTTTCAAGATGATGAAGGAAGCCAGAAGGAGGAGCTGAGAAGACCCAAGGTGGGGGCCGGACCACGAGCCGGCGCGGCCCATGGCACTGGCCGCGCCACCATGTGGTGTGGGGGGCCCACAGCCCCTTTCGCCTCCTTTTCTTCGTGAAACCCTTCGTCCCGAAAACCTAAGCCACAGAGGGTACCTCACGAAGAGTTACAGCCGCCTCTGCGGGGCGGAGAACACCAGAGAAAAAAGAGCTCTCCGGCGGGCAGGAATCCGCCGGGGAAATTCCCTCCCGGAGGGGGAAATCGACGCCATCGTCACCGTCATCGAGCTGGACATCATCTCCATCACCATCATCATCATCTTCATCATCATCACCGCCATCTCTGCCGCAGCACCTCGTCTCCGCCGTAGCAATTTGAGTTTGATCTTGATTGTTTGATAGGGGAAACTCTCCCGGTATCTATTTCTACTTGTTGTTGATGCTATTGGGTGAAACCATTGAACCAAGATTTATGTTCAGATTGTTATTCATTATCATATCACCTCTGATCATGTTCCATATGATGTCTCGTGAGTAGTTCGTTTAGTTCTTGAGGACATGGGTGAAGTCTAACTGTTAGTAGTGAACTATGGTTGAGTAATATTCAATGCTATGATATTTAAGTTGTGGTGTTATTCTTCTAGTGGTGTCGTGTGAACGTCGACTACACGACACTTCACCTTTATGGGCCTAGGGGAATGCATCTTGTACTCGTTTGCCGATTGCGGGGTTGCCGGAGTGACAGAAACCTAAACCCCCGTTGGTATATCGATGCAGGAGGGATAGCAGGATCTCAGAGTTTAAGGCTGTGGTTAGATTTATTCTTAATTACTTTCTTGTAGTTGCGGATGCTTGCAAGGGGTATAATCACAAGTACGTATTAGTCCTAGGAAGGGCGGTACATTAGCATAGGTTCACCCACACAACACTTATCAAAACAATGAAGATTAATTAGCCATATGTAGCGAAAGCACTAGACTAAAATCCCGTGTGTCCTCGAGAACGCTTAGTCATTATAAGTAATCAAACCGGCTTGTCCTTTGTGCTAAAAAGGATTGGGCCACTCGCTGCAATTATTTCTCTCGCACTTTACTTACTCGTACTTTATTCATCTGTTACATCAAAACCCCCTGAATACTTGTCTGTGAGCATTTACAGTGAATCCTTCATCGAAACTGCTTGTCAACACCTTCTGCTCCTCATTGGGATCGACATTCTTACTTATCGAAAATACTACGATACACCCCCTATACTTGTGGGTCATCAAGCCCTGCATTACGAAAAAAGTCAGTGCACGGAAAAGATGAAGCATTAGGAATCCCATTGTCCTCTTCATCTTCAAAGCTAGGTGCAATGACATCCTCATCATATGATCACCTAACTCGAGTAGCTTCCCTTGAAGGCCTTGCCACTCTTGGCGTATCCCTCTCGAACACTTCTCCAAAGGTGTGGTTATGCATTTTCCTTTTCTGAAATTTTTCAACAAACATTATAAAAGTTGATTTTGAGACATAAAAATGAGGGAAAATACTATAGGAACTTGATAGAGTACTAAACATGCATCAAAACTAATTTTTACAACTTAGAACAAGCATGCAAACTCACTTAACAAGTCACCTACAGTAGCAAAATACGCAAGATATACTCAACTAAACAAAATTCTACTTGGATAATCGGAGGAGTCACATACCGGAGAACAAATGCCCCAAATCTCAGCAACAAAGATGGGCTGAGCAAGGAGATCGAAAATCACGAGCAAGAACAGCAAGAAACTCGGGTTTGAACAATGGTGGTGTGTTTTCCCGTGGAAGAGAGTGGAGTGGTAGTTGGATGAGTGAGTGGGGGGCCTTGTGGGGCCCACACCACAGGGCGGCGCGCCCCCCATGCTGGTCACGCCAGCACATGGGGTGCAGCCCTGGGGTGCCCCACTGGTCAGCCCCAGGCACTCCCAGGTTGCAATTTAAAAAATAGGACCAGTGGTATATTTTTTGTAAATTTTTGAAAACTTTTAAAAATGCACATTTCTGGGTGTTAAAATAACTGTTTCAGGGCAGAAAAAGATTTTCAAAATTTCAAACAACTAAAGCATCTTGCAAAACAAGTAGTACTACAGAAAGTAAAACAAGCGTGGAGAAAGAAAGAAATGTTTTTTAGCTCTTCCATGCATTTAAATTGTACTTGTTAACAAGGTTGATCAAGTCTTGCCACCAAATAAATTTTACATGACATAAGAAGAAATAAACCTCAAATAAATCATGTTACCTTATATCGTATTGATATGGATCCAATCATAATATATTGATATCCTTCTTTAGGCTCATATATAGGACAATCAATAACTCCCACTTTGATAGTTCTCAAATTAGAAATTGTATTAACTCCATATACTTTATCAATCTTCTTGGGAAAATAAACAGTATGCTCCTTGGCATCAACATTGAAAGTAACTTTTCCTTTATTGCAATCAATAACAGCCCCTGCAGTGTTAAGAAAAGGTCTTCCAAGAATAATAGACATATTATCATCTTCAGGCATTTCCAACACAACAAAAACAGTTAATATTAATCAATTATTAGCAACTTGAACAAGAACATCCTCACATATACCAACAGGAACAGCAGTAGATTTACCAGCCATTTGCAAAGATATATCAGTTGGTATCAACTTATCTAAATAAAGTCACTTGTAAAGAGAAAAAGGCATAACACTAACTCCTGCTCCCAAATCACATAGAGCAATTCTAACATAATTATTCTTGATGGAACAAGGGATAGTCGGTATACCTGGGTCTCCCAGCTTCTTTGGAACCTTGCCATTGAAAGAGTAATTAGCAAGCATAGTGGAAATCTCCTCATGAGGAATTTTCCTTTTGTTAGAGACAATATCTTTTATATACTTTGAATAAGGAGGCAATTTAATTACATCAGTCAAAGGGATTTGCAAGAACAAAGGTTTCATCCAATCACAAAATTTATTATAGTGTTCTTCCTCCTTTGATTTTAGTTTCTTAACAGGAAAAGGCATTTGCTTTTGAACCCAAGGTTCTCTTTCATTACCATGTTTCTTAGCAATGAAATCTTCTTTAGTGTACTTTTTATTTTTAGCATGCTTTTCATGTTCATCTTCAACCTCTTCTTTATCAGAAACATCATTCTTATCATTATCTTTATCATGTTCATTACCACTTTCAGTTTCAGCATCAGAAATAGAAATACTATTAGGATCATTAACAGGTTCAGAAGATTCTACAACAGTTTTATGTTTCTTCTTCTATTTCTTAGAAGGAGCACTAGTTTCTTTAGTTCGTTGAGAATCTTGTTCAACTCTTTTGGGATGCCCCTCAGGATATAGAGGATCCTGAGTAGAAACACCACCTCTAGTTGTTACTTCATAAGCATGTTTTTCTTTAGAAGTATTTTTTAACAAGTTATTTTGCACTTTAGTGAGTTGATCAATTTGAGTTTGAACCATATGAAAAAGTTTAACAAGCATCTTAACATCATTGGAGGTTCTCTCCACAATACCATGCAATTTACTAATAGCTTGAGAATTTTCCATTAAATGATTCTCTACTCTCATATTAAAGTTATCTTGCTTAACAACATAATTATCAAATTCATCTAAACATTGATCAGGAGGTTTTGAGTAAGGAATGTCTCCTTTATCAAAGCGTTGAAGAGAATGTACCTCAATTGTGGATGAAGGGGGAGTTATCTTACATAAATCTTCTATGGGAGGTAAATTCTTCATATCTTCAGATTTAATACCTTTCTCTTTAAGAGATTTCTTGGCTTCCCTCATATCTTCATCATTTAATTCAATCATACCCCTCTTCTTCAATATTGGTGTTGGGGTTGGTTCAGGTGTAGTCCAATCATCATGATTTTGGCTTATTCTAGCCATTAATTCTTCAGCTTAAATGCAGAGTTCTTTTCCTGAAAACACAACCAGCACAACTATCCAGGTATGCCCTAGACTCAATGGTTAGTCCACTATAAAATATATCAAGTAAGTCATGCTTTTTCAAATCATGTCCAGGCCGAGCTCTAAGAAGAGAGCAAAACCTTGCCCAAGATTCAGGTAATTTCTCTCCATCTTACTGGTCAAAACTATAAATTTTCTGCAAAGCAATATATTGAGCACTAGCAGGAAAATATTTTCGACAGAAAACATCAAGCAAACCAATTGGACTATAAATAGAATCAGGAGGCAAACTATTATACCAAGTTTTAGCATCATCCTTTAATGAGAAAGGAAAAAATTTAGCAACAAAATAAGTACGCTTCTTGATATCATCAGAAAACAAGCTACTCAAAGTAGAAAGCTCATTCATGTGCTCTACATCACTTTCTTTTTCAGCACCACAAAAAGGTGTTTTCTCAACAATACATATATGCAATAAATCAAGAGAAAACTCATAATCCTTATCCTTAATGTTTATAGGAGATGTGACAAATTTAGGATCAGGAGACAGTATATATCTAACAGCATGTTGTGCAAGAAGCTTTTTAATGTTACTTGCACCAGTAGTAGCATTACATTTATCAATAAAATCATCATCAAGTTCCACATAATCTTCATCAGGATCATCACTAGAGTGTTCAACAGACTCAGGTGAATTAACACGTGTAACAGTATTTTCATTAGGAATTTCAGTATTTTCAATTTGTCTAGACCTAGCAATTGTAGCATCTAGAAAAGGACCTAATGAACCATTATCATCAAGCACAGTAGAAGCATCATCAAAATTATCAGAGGAATTTTCAGGTTCAACCGAAGTACCAACACGTGAAGCTTGTGGTGGTGTAACTAGTTGACTCATCACAGATGGCAAATCAAGAGCAGCAGAGGTACTCAGAGTTATACCTTTTCTTGTAGTGGATGGTAATATGGCGACTTTAGCATCGCGAGGTTTACCCATGATGGAGGATTTGCAGCGAACAATATCAGTTCAGGTGAACTTGCAAATAAAGCTAAGCTCCCCGGCAACGACGCCAGAAAATAGTCTTGATGACCCACAAGTATAGGGGATCGCAACAGTCTTCGAGGGAAGTAAAACCCAATTTATTGATTCGACACAAGGGGAGCCAAAAAATATTTGTAAGCCTTAATAGCGGAGTTGTCAATTCAGCTGCACCTGGAAACAGACTTGCTCGCAATAGTTTATCAGTAGCAACAGTTTTATAGCAGTAGCAGTAGTGAAATATAAGCAGCAGTGTAATAAAGACAGCAGTAGTGATTATAGTAAACAGCAGGATTAAAATACTATAGGCATAGGGATGGATGAACGGGCGCTGCATGGATAAGATAACTCATGTAATAATCAAGACAAGACATTTGCAGATAATAATAAAACAGTATCCAAGTACTAAATAACCATATGCATGTGTTATGTATATAGTCGTACGTGCTCACAATGAGAAATTTGCACTACATCTTTTGTCCTACCAGCCGGTGGCAGCCGGGCCTTTAGGGAAACTACTGGTAATTAAGGTACTACTTTTAATAGAGTACTGGAGCAAAGCATTAACACTCCGTGAACACATGTGATCCTCATATCACAGCCTTCCCATCCGGTTGTCCCAATTTCTGTCACTTTGGGGCCTTTGGTTCCGGACAACAATATGTGTATACAACTTGCAGGTAAGATCATAAAACAATGAATATCAGAGTGCGGATTTTGTACACCCAAGCATGGGTGTGGGTGTATCCTGTACCACTCGTTGCAATCTCAAGATTCGTGCATGAACAGGTCACTAGGACATTTCACTCCACGTTGTGCAATTTTTCAGTCACATCACTCTCCCCTTTTACCGTGGCTTTTCTCCGCGTGACGCGGGGCAGAGGTCTGTCCTCCATGTCTCCATGTCTGAAGAGAGTAGTATAATAAGTAAATTATTTCTGTCGGTGCTTCATCAATTGATTATCAAACTCGTACTGTAGACTAGTAAATTTCGCCTTCCGCATCCGAGAGGGGATATTCCGCAACTAGTTGCGCCTGCACCCCATTTTTGTTCTGACATTTCCAAGTTTCCAAAAAATGCAAACTAAAATTCTAGACATACATTCTATTGTATCTTGTGCATCTGTGAAATTTCATCCAAAAATATGTCAAAATGTGGCCTACACAAAAAGAACAAATGATGTGTAAATAGTATGTGACACTATTTACGTACGTCTTCTCTTTTTTACACAGGTCACATTTTGACATATTTTTGGATGAAACTTCACAGATGCACAAGACACAACACAATGTATGTCTAGAATTTTAGTTTGCATTTTTTGGAAACTTGGAAGTGTCACAACAAAAAATGGGGTGCGGGCGCAACTAGTTGCAAATGAGAGTTTCCCTTCCGCATCCACCCTTTTGACAGCTCGTACGAGAGCAAGCTGCTGGAGTGCTGGACGTGCTGCCGAACCGGTGCAACGCCATGCGCGGCGCCTCCACGTGCTCGTCCGACAGCTCGTCGTTCACCGCCCACCCGCCGGCGTGGATGCAGAGCAGAGGTGCTCGAACGCCCATGAGGAAGTCCGGCAGGTATGGCTTGATGCCCTTGCTCCCGAACACACGCCGCGTGATGAATGACAGCGCGAAGGGCAGCTGCTCCGACACCGGCAGTACCAGCAGGCAGAAGCCCGATGGCGGTGATGTTGGCCTGGAGCGCGTCGCCGGCGACGGTCATGAGGTCCTTGTAGAGGTTGAATCCCGTCTGGTAGCCGACGGCCTCCTCGTCTGCTACCCTCACCGCCGCCAGGCGTAGCTGGCCGGTGAATCCTGTTTGGTAGTCGGCGGCTGCTGCTCCGGTGCTCCCTTGCGCGCGGGGGTCTTCGGCTGGAGCGGCGCAGCGCCCTAGACGACGTGCTGCTGGAGGCGGAGCAAGGGCGCCGGAGATGTCGATGCGGTGCCGATGAGATTCCCCGTGGCCTCCATGGATGTGCTGATGTGCCGGGACTGGCACATCACGGCGTCGCGCTGGAGGATGTCGCCGAGTGTCGTGTTGGCGGCGTCCCCGGCGACCGTGGCCACGGCTAGGGAGCTGCTGAACGCTTGGAACGCAAGGTGGCTGTGACCGCGGCGGTGGCCCTACAGTGTGCCGGTGAGACGCGCACCGAGGCCAACCTGCCGGTGCCGACCAGAGATCAACGCGGCCGGCGCCGTACACAGGCGTCACATGGCCGTGCAGAGCAGCAGAGGGGTGCGGCGCCCCCCCCCCCTCTCCCTCTCCCTCTCTCCTTCTCCCTCTCTCTCCCTCTCTCCCTCCCTCCCTCCCTCTCTCCCTCTCTCTCTCTCTCTCTCTCCCTCCCTCCCTCCCTCTCCCTCTCTCTCTCTCTCTCTCTTATCTTGTATGGAGTGATTTCTGTTCTTATCCGAAAAATGGTAACTGTTCTCGGTTTCGATCTTGGTAACGCATTAAAATGGGGATTTCGGATCAGTTCTTCACGCTCAGCTTTGTTCATCTCTTGTGCTCAGTTTTTTTTATTGATTTGAAAACTGGGCTGAAATTGAAGCTACAGTGTTACACCTCGCACAGGGATCCATTTCCATGAAAATGTACCTAAGAATTTGATGTGCCGTGGAAAATTATTTTCATACAAATTAAACAAAGAAGCACTTTTGTGGCAAATTGAGATTACTTTCGAACCTGTACAAGATCTGGAACCATACCATGCAAATGAACCTAAACATTCCGAACCAAGATGCCTCTACACTGACAAAATGTGATACAAGATGGCTTTGATCCCCAAATTCGAGCAAGATGGTTACATGCTGCAACCAGTGATGCACACGATGGCATTGATCCTAAAATTCGAGCAAGATGGATACATGCTGCAAACAGTGATGTACAAGATAGCTCTAAACTAGGCAAAAATGGTAACACTACAAGCTGGAACAGACCAGTCCTCTACACTGAAGAAAAATCGGGTACGCGACTGAAACCAGTTCAGTACAAGATGGCACTGAACATACAGTAGATGCTAACACTATAAGCTGAAACACATACATATTCAGTTATATTTTTCATTGCTAGCTGCTAAGAACATCAGAGGTACAGCTTGGATACATTAGCACTACAGGACACAGATCAATACTACACGATGGGGATAAGGAGTTCATAACCGAAGTGGTGACCATCGGCCGGCTCCGGCACCGCAACCTCGTGCAGCTGCTCGGCTAGACGGCTACTGCCGGCGCAAGGGCGAGCTCCTCCTGGTGTACGACCACATGCTCACGGCAGCCTCGACAAGCACCTGTACGACCAGACGAAGATGCTCCTGAGCTGAGGCCAGAGGTTCCGCATCATCAAGGGCGTCGCGTCGGGGATGCTGTATCTACAAGGCTACATGAGGACTGGGAGCAGTTGGGAGTAGCCAGATCCGCCGCTGCCGCGGAGAGATGACTTACTCGAGTCCTGGTGCTGAGAAGCGAGGTCTGCAATGGAGGTAGGCGGGAGAAAGGAAGGAGGGGAGGCGATGATGCTGCAGAAGAACGATAGGTGCGGCCGTGCGGGCTGGTATGGGTGTTGGCAGGACTTAGGAGAGAGGAAGGAACAGGGTGCGCAGGGGCACGCGTGCTGGTGCTCCCGTCCCTCCGCGGCGCCGTGGTAGACGACGTAACGGTCGCACCCGAACTGCCTGTACGGCAGCGCACCTTGGCGGCTTCGAGGAAGGCCGAAGGCGTCCAGCTCGCCGCAGCGGGTGTCCGCGCGGCTGCATGTGTCGCCATGGCCGCCGCGGCAGAAGGAACAGACGATGTTACCGGCCGTCTCGCACTGCGACAAGAAAAATCTCAGCTTGCATGAACCCTTTGCAGATAAAATTGGGGTCTTGGCAAACAGATCCTCATCCCGGTGAGAGAGGAGAGCTCACCTTGAAAATTGGGGGCTTGAGGGGGAGGAGGCAAGCCTGGCATAGGATGAGAGGAACACCGCAATGTCCATCTTCATATCGATCTGCGGCTGCGACGTGTCTTCCACCGCCACCAAGGCGCTCCCTCCTTCCACCGAGCAGCCGCCGTGCGCCGTCGGCGTCACCACCGAGCCGCAGCCAAAGTGGTGGCCAGATGCGTTGCAGGCTTGCAGCTGCGGAGAGAAGACTCAGTCATGGTGCAACTAGGGAAGGAAGGAGTGGAGGCTGGGATGGTGGAGAAGAACCAGAGCCGATGCGTGACGGGAGAGAGAGAAGAACCGGAGGTGAGGGACTGGGTGCGGTTCGTCGCCCCGGGAATCTTGTCTGTCAAAGGCGTGCCGGGCGGATTTTTTACTATTCTGTTGGGACCCACGCGTTGTTGTGTAAAATTGGAGAAATTGGCTGAAAAATGTTTCTCTCACATGTTGTCCTTTCCGAATCTCAAAGAATCAAACGGTTGGGGCAACACCCACACCCATGCTTGGGTGTACAAATGTATTTCCCTGAATATCATCATGAATCAATAACATGTTCAGATCTGAAATCATGACACTCGGGCCCTAAGTGACAAACATTAAGCATAACAAGTTGCAACAATATCATAAAAGTACCAACAACGGATACTAGGCACCATGCCCTAGCAATCTTATGGCTATTACATGAACAATCTCATCCAATCCCTACCATCCCCTTCAGCCTACTGATACGTCTCCGACGTATCGATAATTTCTTATGTTCCATGCCACATTATTGATAATATCTACATGTTTTATGCATACTTTATGTCATATTTATGCGTTTTCCGGAACTAACCTATTGACGAGATGCCGAAGGGCCAGTTGCTGTTTTCTGCTGTTTTTGGTTTCAGAAATCCTAGTAAGGAAATATTCTCGGAATCGGACGAAATCAACGCCCAGCATCTTAGAATCCCCGGAAGCTTCCAGAACACCCGAGAGCCGCCAGAGGGGGGCCACAGGGCCACCAGACGTGTGCCCGGCGCGGCCAGAGGGGGGGCCGCGCCGCCCTGGTGTGTGGGCCCCCCAGAAGCCCTCCGACTCCGCCTCTCCGCCTATATAATCATCCCTGACCTAAAAACCTCGCCCCGTTCGACGAAACCAGAGAAAACCATCCAGAGCCACCGCCATCGCGAAACTCCAATTCGGGGGACAGAAGTCTCTGTTCCGGCACCCTGCCGGGACGGGGAATTGCCCCTGGAGTCATCTCCACCACCGTCTCCATCGCCATCTTCACCGCCATCGTTGTCTCCATGATGAGGAGGGAGTAATTCACCCCCGGGGCTGAGGGCTCCGCTGTAGCTATGTGGTTCATCTCTCTCTTTATGTGATCTAGTTGAATATCATCTATGTGCTACTCTAGTGATGTTATTAAAGTACTCTATTCCTCCTGCGCGGTGTAATTGTGACAGTGTGTGCATCGTGTAGTACTTGGCGTGGGGTATGATTGTGATCTCTTGTAGATTATGAAGTTAACTATTGCTATGTTAGTATTGATATGGTCTATGCCTCCTTCATAGTGTGATGGTGACAGTGTGCATGCTATGTTAGTTCTCGGTGTAATTGTGTTGATCTATCTTACACTCTAAGGTTATTTAAATATGAATATCGAATATTGTGGAGCTTGTTAACTCCGGCATTGAGGGTTCGTGTAATCCTACACAATTAGTGGTGTTCATCATCCAACAAGAGGGTGTAGAGTAGTCCTATTATGTGATCATTGTTGAGAGTGTCCACTAGTGAAAGCAGGATCCCTGGGCCTTGCTTCCAAGCATTGAATCTCCGTTTGTTTACTGTTTTGTTGCATGTTTACTCGCTGCCATATTTTATTCAGATTGCTATTACCACTCATACTCATCCATATTACTTGCATCTCACTATCTCTTCACCGAACTAGTGCACCTATACATCTGACAAGTGTATTTGGTGTGTTGGGGACACAAGAGACTTCTTGCATTGTGATCGCAGGGTTGCTTGAGAGGGATATCTTTGACCTCTTCCTCCCTGTGTTCGATAAACCTTGGGTGATCCACTTAAGGGAAAGTTGCTGCTGTTCTACAAACCTATGCTCTTGGAGGCCCAACACTGTCTACAAGAATAGAAGCTCCCGTAGACATCAAGCACTTTTCTGGCGCCGTTGCCGGGGAACGAAGGAAAGCTACACCATTTCCTCCCTCGTCAACTACGCGTCAAGCACTTTTCTGGCGCCGTTGCCGGGGAGGAAAGGTAAAAGGCACTCATACTCCGGTTCCAGGTAACAGTACTTTTCTGACGCCGTTGCGTTTGTGCTCGAAGCTATTTCCTTTAGATCCTGCAATTGCATCTTTTTTTTTCTTGTATACACTAGTAAGGCATAATGGACAACAATGAGCTTCTTATTCTATTTCCTGATTTAAGACATGGATGGTTTGATCCGAAAATTAGAAAACCCATGGAACATATTAGTATGAATACTTTGAATACCATTGTTGCTAATGATATGGAAAATTCTAAGCTTGGGGAAGCTGGTTTTGATGAGCATGATCTTTTTAGTCCCCCGGGCATTGAGGAGAAAATTTACTTTGATGATACTTTGCCTCCTATTTATGATGATTATAATGATAGTAGTATTTTGTTACCACCTGTTATGGAGGATAAATTTGATTATGATTACAATATACCTCCTATATTTGATGAAGAGAATAATAATGATAGCTACTTTGTTGAATTTGCTCCCACTATTACTAATAAAATTGATTATGCTTATGTGGAGAGTAATAATTTTATGCATGAGAATCATGATAAGAATGCTTTATGTGATAGTTATATTGTTGAGTTTGCTCATGACACTACTGAAAGTTATTATGAGAAAGTAAAATATGGTTGTAGAAATTTCCATGTTACTAAAACACCTCTCTAGGTGCTGAAATTTTTGAAGCTACACTTGTTTTATCTTTCTATGCTTGTTGCATTATGCTTCTTGAACTTGTTCATTTACAAGATTCCTTTGCATAGGAAGCATGTTATACTTAAATTTGTTTTGAATTTGCCTCTTGATGCTCTCTTTTACTTCAACTACTATTTCTTATGAGTGCATCATTAAAACTGTTGAGCCCATCTTAATGGCTATAAAGAAAGAACTTCTTGGGAGATAACCCATGTGTTTATTTTACTACAGTAATTTTGTTTTATATTTGTGTTTTGGAAGTTGTTACTACTGTAGCAACCTCTTCTTATCTTAGTTTTGTGCATTGTTGTGCCAAGTAAAGTCTTTGATAGTAAGGTTCATACTAGATTTGGATTACTGCGTAGAAACAGATTTCTTGCTGTCACGAATCTGGGCCTAATTCTCTGTAGGTAACTCAGACAATTATGCCAATTTACGTGAGTGATCCTCAGATATGTACGCAACTTTCATTCAATTTGACCATTTTCATTTGAGCAAGTCTGGTGCCTCTTTAAAATTCGTCTTTACGGACTGTTCTGTTTTGACAGATTCTGCCTTTTATTTCGCATTGCCTCTTTTGCTATGTTGGATGGATTTCTTTGTTCCATTAACTTCCAGCAGCTTTGTGCAATGTCCAGAAGTATAAAGAATGATTGTGTCACCTCTGAACATGTGAATTTTTGATTATGCACTAACCCTCTAATGAGTTTGTTTCGAGTTTGGTGTGGAGGAAGTTTTCAAGGGTCAAGAGAGGAGGATGATACAATATGATCAAGGAGAGTGAAAGCTCTAAGCTTGGGGATGCCCCGGTGGTTCATCCCTGCATATTTCAAGAAGACTCAAGCATCTAAGCTTGGGGATGCCCAAGGCATCCCCTTCTTCATCGACAAATTATCAGGTTCCTCCCTTGAAACTATATTTTTATTCGGTCACATCTTATGTACTTCACTTGGAGCGTCTGTTTGTTTTTGTTTTTATTTTAATAAATGCTTGTGTGGGAGAGAGACACGCTCCGCTGGTTCATATGAACACATGTGTTCTTAGCTTTTAATTTTCATGGCGAAGGTTGAAACTGCTTCGTTAATTGTTATATGGTTGGAAACGGGAAATGCTACATGTAGTAATTGGTAAAATGTCTTGAATAATTTGATACTTGGCAATTGTTGTGCTCATGTTTAAGCTCTTGCATCATATACTTTGCACCTATTAATGAAGAAATACATAGAGCTTGCTAAAATTTGGTTTGCATAATTGGTCTCTCTAAGGTCTAGATAATTTCTAGTATTGGGTTGAACAACAAGGAAGACGGTGTAGAGTCTTATAATGTTTACAATATGTTTTTTATGTGAGTTTTGTTGCACCGCTTCATCCTTGTGTTTGTTTCAAATAACCTTGCTAGACTAAACCTTGTATCGAGAGGGAATACTTCTCATGCATCCAAAATCCTTGAGCCAACCACTATGCCATTTGTGTCCACCATACCTACCTACTACATGGTATTTCTCCGCCATTCCAAAGTAAATTGCTTGAGTGCTACCTTTAAAATTTCCATTCTTCACCTTTACAATATATAGCTCATGGGACAAATAGCTTAAAAACTATTGTGGTATTGAATTTGTACTTATGCACTTTATCTCTTATTAAGTTGCTTGTTGTGCGATAACCATGTTCCTGGGGACGCCATCAACTACTCTTTGTTGAATATCATGTGAGTTGCTATGCATGTTCGTCTTGTCTGAAGTAAGGGAGATTTACCACTAAAATGGTTAGAGCATACATAATGTTAGAGAAGAACATTGGGCCGCTAACTAAAGCCATGATCCATGGTGGAAGTCTCAGTTTTGGACAAATATCCTCAATCTCATATGAGAGAATTAATTGTTGCTACATGCTTATGCATAAAAGAGGAGTCCATTATCTGTTGTCTATGTTGTCCCGGTATGGATGTCTAAGTTGAGAATAATCAATAGCGAGAAATCCGATGCGAGCTTTCTCCTTAGACCTTTGTACAGGCGGCATAGAGGTACCCCTTTGTGACACTTGGTTAAAACATGTGCATTGCGATGATAATCCAGGTAATCCGAGCTAATTAGGACAAGGTGCGGGCACTATTAGTATACTATGCATGAGGCTTGCAACTTGTAGGATATAATTTACATAACACATATGCTTTATTACTACCGTTGACAAAATTGTTTCTTGTTTTCAAAACCAAAGCTCTAGCACAAATATAGCAATCGATGCTTTCCTCTTTAAAGGACCTTTCTTTTACTTTTATGTTGAGTCAGTTCACCTATCTCTCTCCACCTCAAGAAGCAAACACTTGTGTGAACTGTGCATTGATTCCTACATACTTGCATATTGCACTTGTTATATTACTTTGCATTGACAACTATCCATGAGATATACATGTTACAAGTTGAAAGCAACCGCTGAAACTTAATCTTCCATTGTGTTGTTTCAATGTCTTTACTTTGAATTTATTGCTTTATGAGTTAACTCTTATGCAAGACTTATTGATGCTTGTCTTGAAAGTACTATTCATGAAAAGTCTTTGCTGTATGATTCAATTGTTTACTCATTGCATTTACATTGCTTCGAATCGCTGCATTCATTACATATGCTTAGGGTCACTCCAGAAATTATCTTTGTTATCGTTTACCTGCTCGGGACGAGCAGAAACTAAGCTTGGGGATGCTGATACGTCTCCGACGTATCGATAATTTCTTATGTTCCATGCCACATTATTGATGATACCTACATGTTTTATGCATACTTTATGTTATATTTAAGCGTTTTCCGGAACTAACCTATTGACGAGATGCCGAAGGGCCAGTTGCTGTTTTCTGCTGTTTTTTGGTTTCAGAAATCCTAGTAAGGAAATATTCTCGGAATCGGACGAAATCAACGCCCAGCATCTTAGAATCCCCGGAAGCTTCCAGAACACCCGAGAGCCGCCAGAGGGGGGCCACAGGGCCACCAGACGTGTGCCCGGCGCGGCCAGAGGGGGGGCCGCGCCGCCCTGGTGTGTGGGCCCCCCAGAAGCCCTCCGACTCCGCCTCTCCGCCTATATAATCGTCCCTGACCTAAAAACCTCGCCCCGTTCGACGAAACCAGAGAAAACCATCCAGAGCCGCCGCCATCGCGAAACTCCAATTCGGGGGACAGAAGTCTCTATTCCGGCACCCTGCCGGGACGGGGAATTGCCCCCGGAGTCATCTCCACCGCCGTCTCCATCGCCATCTTCACCGCCATCGCTGTCTCCATGATGAGGAGGGAGTAATTCACCCCCGGGGCTGAGGGCTCCGCTGTAGCTATGTGGTTCATCTCTCTCTTTATGTGATCTAGTTGAATATCATCTATGTGCTACTCTAGTGATGTTATTAAAGTACTCTATTCCTCCTGCGCGGTGTAATTGTGACAGTGTGTGCATCGTGTAGTACTTGGCGTGGGGTATGATTGTGATCTCTTGTAGATTATGAAGTTAACTATTGCTATGTTAGTATTGATATGATCTATGCCTCCTTCATAGTGTGATGGTGACAGTGTGCATGCTATGTTAGTTCTCGGTGTAATTGTGTTGATCTATCTTACACTCTAAGGTTATTTAAATATGAATATCGAATATTGTGGAGCTTGTTAACTCCAGCATTGAGGGTTCGTGTAATCCTACACAATTAGTGGTGTTCATCATCCAACAAGAGGGTGTAGAGTAGTCCTATTATGTGATCATTGTTGAGAGTGTCCACTAGTGAAAGCAGGATCCCTGGGCCTTGCTTCCAAGCATTGAATCTCCGTTTGTTTACTGTTTTGTTGCATGTTTACTCGCTGCCATATTTTATTCAGATTGCTATTACCACTCATACTCATCCATATTACTTGCATCTCACTATCTCTTCGCCGAACTAGTGCACCTATACATCTGACAAGTGTATTTGGTGTGTTGGTGTGTTGGGGACACAAGAGACTTCTTGCATTGTGATCGCAGGGTTGCTTGAGAGGGATATCTTTGACCTCTTCCTCCCTGAGTTCGATAAACCTTGGGTGATCCACTTAAGGGAAACTTGCTGCTGTTCTACAAACCTCTGCTCTTGGAGGCCCAACACTGTCTACAAGAATAGAAGCTCCCGTAGACATCACCTACAGCGGGGATTTACTCACACATGGATGGGGGAAACATGGATGGTCGATGGAGAGGCGTCGGTGGCGATGATGGCGATGATCTCCTTCAATTCCCCGTCCCGGCAGGGTGCCAGAACGGAGTTTCTGATCCCGAAATAGGGTTTTCGATGGCGGCGGAGTTCTGGATGTCTTCTGGAAAATTGGTCGAACCCCCGTGCGTTTTTAGGTCAAGGGCTTTAAGTAGTCCAGAGGGGAACGCCGGGGGCTGGCCGAGGCGGCGTCCCCATGTGGCGGCGCGGCCATGGGCCCACCGCGCCGCCACGTGGTGTGCGCACCTCGTGGCCCCCCTCCGTCACGTCTTCTGGCTCCGTGGGTCTTCTGTATAGGCCCATTGCAATTATTTCCGGGGATTTTCCTGAAAGTTGATTTTCTGCACAAAAATAAGACACCAAGGCAATTCTGCTGAAAACAGCGTTAGTCCGTGTTAGTTGTATCCAAAATACACAAATTAGAGGCAAAACAATAGCAAAAGTGTTCGGGAAAGTAGATACGTTTTGGACGTATCATGCACCGACGATCGAGATTCATGCACCGGAGCCTCACTACCCGTGGATGATGTAAAGGAGATGAAAGAATGTGATCTGCATTATCCAGTGGGGGACATATGTTCCACGAAGGTAGCTATCGGCAGTGCTTTACCCTGTACACCTGGAGCACTCCACCACAAGAACCCCATTGAAGATGGCTATGCTCGTGTCACGGTGGAAGAAATAGTCCAAGGGTTTGAGGACCTGGAGATTGACATTGCTACACCCGAAGGGGAGAGAAGACTTGGAGATGTCAAGCGCCAGATCATTCTATGGAAAAAGAAGTACATAGTGTTTCCAAGCGAGGCGCCAAGGCCAACAAGTCCACCCCCCTCCGGTCGTGGTGGTCGCGGCGGCGGAGGTGGTGGTGGTTCACCTACACCTCCTTCACGTCAGCCGACGCCGCCCCCCAATCCACCTCCGGCGGGTAAGCAGCCGCCACCCCCAGTCCGCCTCCAGCGGGTACGCCGCCCCCCAATCCACCTCCGGCGAAGAAGCAGAAGCAGGCGGACAACAAGACAACCTCCTCCTGGACTATTAACCCGGACCCTTATGTACCTAAGACCACAAAGGTACCAGAGCCATCACTGAAGCCTCTCCTCCCAAGGCCTTCGGAACTAAGTGAAGAGGAAAACAACTTGGCCGCGGCTGGTCAGTATGAGAAATGGAAGGCGGATATGAAGGCGAAAAAGAGCCTGAGCCCAAGCCAGTATTTTCTGAGAAGGAAAAGAAGTGGGCTAAGTCATTTTTGACGACACCGTCCCAAGCCGAGAAGAATATGCCTGACGACTATGAACGTGAACTTCGTAGTCAAGCAAAAATATTGAAGGAGAAGAAAGCCTTGGCGGAGAAGGAGAAGAAAGCCTTGGAGGAGAAGAAAGAAGAAAGTAAAAAAACGGGAAACAAGTTGCCCAGCTCGGGGAACAAAATAAACAATCGATCCCCCGGCTCATAGTGAAAGCCGCCGGTCCGGATGCTATGACGTCGTCCTTCAGAGCCGATATGGATAAGGACTTTGAACTAATGGACCCCGCTATCATAGCAGCTGCAGAAGCATAGGGAATGACTATAGAGGGTGCCAAAGAAAAAGCGTCCCACATCGGTATGACTCTTCGTGCGGCTTTAGGCCTTGAGGAAGCGCCAATGAGTGAGGTAGCAATTACATATGTGCCGAATGGGCCTCTCGTCGAGCCTGCGCAGGAAGAGGATCTACCAGCACAAATGCGAAAGCTGCTACGTTGGTACAAGGGTTACATAAAAATTAACGCCGGCAAAGAATATATTTATGCGGAAGTTAGACATGAGCATCACTTCAAACATTACTATGTAACAGTTCATATGAGTGAATGATACGTCTCCAACGTATCTATAATTTCTGATGTTCCATGCTAGTTTTATGACAATACGTACATGTTTTGCTCACACTTTATAATGATTTTATGCATTTTCCGGAACTAACCTATTAACAAGATGCCACAGTGCCAGTTCCTGTTTTCTGTTGTTTTTGGTTCCAGAAAGGCTGTTCGGGCAATATTCTCGGAATTCGACGAAACGAAAGCCCAAGGCCTTATTTTCCCCGGAAAGTTCCAGAACACCGAAGGAGAGCCGGAGGGGGGGGCCAAGGGGGACCCACACAATAGGGGGGTGCGGGTCCCACCCTGGCCGTGCCGCCATGTGGTGGGGGAGCCCTGTTGCCCCTCCGACTCTGCCTCTTCGCCTATAAAGTCCCTCGTGACCTAAAAACGTGATACCAGTTGACGAAACTCCAGAAAGACTCCACGGGCGCCGCCGCCATCGCGAAACTCCAATTCGGGGGACAGAAGTCTCTGTTCCGGCACCCTGCCGGGACGGGGAATTGCCCCCGGAGTCACCTCCATCGATACCACCGCCATCTTCATCGCCATTGCTGTCTCCTATGATGAGGAGGGAGTAGTTCTCCCCCGAGGCTGAGGGCTCTACCGGTAGCTATGTGGTTCATCTCTCTCCCATGGTGTGATATTTATGTGATCATGAGCTTTGTATCACTATTAATCTATGTGTTACTCTAGTGATGTTATTAAAGTAGTCTATTCCTCCTCCATGATGTAATTTTGATAGTGTGTGCATCATGTAGTACTTGGCGTAGGTTATGATTGTAATCTCTTGTAGATTATGAAGTTAACTATTACTATGATAGTATTGATGCGATCTATTCCCCCTTTCATAGCTATTGTTGACAGTGTGTATGCTATGTTAGTATTCGGTCTAAATTGCAACGGTCTATTATGCACTCTAGAGGTTACTTTAATATGAACTCCGGATGTTGTGGAGCTTGTTTACTCCGGCTTGAGGTGTGCTTTTATAGCCCTACACAATGAATGTTGTTTGTTATCCAACAAGAGAGTGTTTGAAGTAGCACAAGTGAAGAGAAGTTATTTATTTATGTGATCATGTTGAGAGTGTCCACTAGTGAAAGTATGATCCCTAGGCCTTATTTCTAAGCATTGAAACACCATTTCTAACAAGTTCTGCTACATGTCCGCTTGCTGTCATCTTTATTTCAGATTGCAGTTACTACTTATAATCATCCATATTACTTGTATTTCACTATCTCTTCGTCGAACTAGTGCACTGATACGCTTACAGCACGAGTCCGTTGGGAACCCCAAGAGGAAGGTGTGATGCGTACAGCGGCAAGTTTTCCCTCAGTAAGAAACCAAGGTTTATCGAACCAGTAGGAGCCAAGAAGCACGTTGAGGGTTGTTGGTGACGGAGTGTAGTGCGGCGCAACACCAGGGATTCCAGCGCCAACGTGGAACCTGCACAACACAACCAAATTACTTTGCCCCAACGTGACAGTGAGGTTGTCAATCTCACCGGCTTGCTGTAACAAAGGATTAGATGTATAGTGTGGATGATGATGCTTGCAGAAAACAGTAGAACGAGTATTGCAGTTGATTGTATTCGATGTAAAGAATGGACCGGGGTCCACAGTTCACTAGTGGTGTCTCTCCCATAAGATAAATAGCATGTTGGGTGAACAAATTACAGTTGGGCAATTCACAAATAAAGAGGGCATGACCATGCACATACATGTTATGATGAGTAGTGTGAGATTCAATTGGGCATTACGACAAAGTACATAGACCGCTATCCAGCATGCATCTATGCCTAAAAAGTCCACCTTCAAGTTACCATCCGAACCCCTCCAGTATTAAGTTGCAAACAACAGATAATTGCATTAAGTATGGTGCGTAATGTAATCAACAAATACATCCTTAGACATAGCATTGATGCTTTATCCCTAGTGGAAACAGCACATCCACAACCTTAGAACTTTCTGTCACTGTCCCAGATTTAATGGAGGCATGAACCCACTATCGAGCATAAATACTCCCTCTTGGAGTTACAAGTAACGACTTGGCCAGAGCCTCTACTAATAACGGAGAGCATGCAAGATCATAAACAACACATAGATAGATTGATAATCAACATAGCATAGTATTCCATATTCATCGGATCCCAACAAACGCAACATGTAGCATTACAAATAGATGATCTTGATCATGTTAGGCAGCTCACAAGATCTAACAATGATAGCACAAGAGGAGAAGAAAACCATCTAGCTACTGCTATGGACCCATAGTCCAGGGGTGAACTACTCACACATCACTCCGGAGGCGATCATGGCGATGAAGAGTCCTCCGGGAGATGATTCCCCTCTCCGGCAGCGTGCCGGAGGCGATCTCCTGAATCGCCCGAGATGGGATTGGCGGTGGCGGCGTCTCTGGAAGGTTTTCCGTATCGTGGCTCTTGGTACTGGAACTATTATCGATGAAGGCTTAAGTAGGCGGAAGGGTAGGTCAGGAGGCGCCACGAGGGCCCCACACGCCAGGGCCGCGCGGCCCAAGGCCTGGCCGCGCCGCCCTGTTGTGTGGGCGCCTCGTCGCCCCACTTCGTATCTCCTCCGGTGTTCTGGAATCTTCGTGGAAAAATAAGATCCTGGGCGTTGATTTCGTCCAATTCCGAGAATATTTCCTTACTAGGATTTCTGAAACCAAAAACAGCAGAAAACAGCAACTGGCTCTTCGGCATCTCGTTAATAGGTTAGTGCCGGAAAATGCATAAATATGACATAAAGTATGTATAAAACATGTGAGTATCATCATAAAAGTAGCATGGAACATAAGAAATTATCGATACGTTGGAGACGTATCAGCATCCCCAAGCTTAGTTCCTACTCGTCCCGAGTAGGTAAACGATAACAAAGATAATTTCTGAAGTGACATGCCATCATAATCTTGATCAATACTATTGTAAGCACATGTAATGAATGCAGCGATTCGAAGCAATGTAGATGCAATGAGTAAACAATTGAATCATATAGCAAAGACTTTTCATGAATAGTACTTTCAAGACAAGCATCAATAAGTCTTGCATAAGAGTTAACTCATAAAGCAATAAATTCATAGTAAAGGCATTGAAGCAACACAAAGGAAGATTAAGTTTCAGCGGTTGCTTTCAACTTATAACATGTATATCACATGGATATTGTCAGCATAAAGTAATATAACAAGTGCAATATGCAAGTATGTAGGAATCAATGCACAGTTAACACAAGTGCAATATGCAAGTATGTAGGAATCAATGCACAGTTAACACAAGTGTTTGCTTCTTAATTATATCCTACAAGTTGCAAGCCTCATGCATAGTATACCAATAGTGCCCGCACCTTGTCCTAATTAGCTTGGATTTACATGGATTATCATTGCATAGCATATGTTTTTACCAAGTGTCACAAAGGGGTACCTCTATGCCGCATGTACAAAGGTCTAAGGAGAAAGCTCGCATTGGATTTCTCGCTTTTGATTATTCTTAACTTAGACATCCATACCGGGACAACATAGACAACAGATAATGGACTCCTCTTTAATGCATAAGCATTCAACAACAGATAATATTCTCATAAGAGATTGAGGTTTATTATCCAAACTGAAACTTCCACCATGGATCATGGCTTTAGTTAGCGGCCCAATGTTCTTCTCTAACAATATGCATACTCAAACCATTTGATTATGATAAATCACCCTTACTTCAGACAAGACGAACATGCATAGCAACTCACATGATTTTCAACAAAGGTGAAATAGTTGATGGCGTCCCCAGGAACATGGTTATCGCTCAACAAGCAACTTATAAGAGATAAGATGCATAAGTACATATTCAATACCACAATAGTTTTTAAGCTATTTGTCCCATGAGCTATATATTGCAAAGATAAAGAATAGAAATTTTAAAGGTAGCACTCAAGCAATTTACTTTGGAATGGCAGAGAAATACCATGTAGTAGGTAGGTATGGTGGACACAAATGGCATAGTTTTTGGCTCAAGGATTTTGGATGCATGAGAAGTATTCCCTCTCGATACAAGGTTTAGGCTAGCAAGGTTGTTTAAAGCAAACACAAGTATGAACCGGTACAACAAAACTCACATAAAAGACATATTGTAAGCATTATAAGACTCTACACCGTCTTCCTTGTTGTTCGACCCTTGCTAGAAAATATCTAGACTTTAGAGAGACCAATTATGCAAACCAAATTTTAGCAAGCTCTATGTATTTCTTCATTAATAGGTGCAAGGTATATGATGCATGAGCTTAAATATGAGCACAACAATTACCAAGTATCACATTATTCAAGATATTATACCAATTACCATATGTAGCATTTCCCGTTTCCAACCATATAACAATTTAACGAAGCAGTTCAACCTTCGCCATGAATATTATGAGTAAAGCCTAAGGACATATTTGTCCATATGCAACAGCGGAGCGTGTCTCTCTCCCACACAATGAATGCTAGGATCCAAATTTATTCAAACAAAACAAAAACAAAAACATACAGACGCTCCAAGTAAAGCGCATAAGATGTGATGGAATAAAAATATAGTTTCACTAGAGGAACCTGATAATGTTGTCGATGAAGAAGGGGATGCCTTGGGCATCCCCAAGCTTAGACGCTTGAGTCTTCTTGAAATATGCAGGGATGAACCATCGGGGCATCCCCAAGCTTAGAGCTTTCACTCTCCTTGATCATATTGTATCATCCTCCTCTCTTGATCCTTGAAAACTTCCTCCACACCAAACTCAAAACAACTCATTAGAGGGTTAGTGCATAATCAAAATTCACATGTTCAGAGGTGACATAATCATTCTTAACACTTCTGGACATTGCACAAAGCTACTGAAAGTTAATGAAATAGAAAAATCCATCAAACATAGCAAAACAGGCAATGCGAAATAAAAGGCAGAATCTTTTAAAACAGAACAGTACGTAAATACGTATTTTTCTGGGGAACTAAACTTGCTCAGAAGAAAATGCTCAAATTGAATGAAAGTTGCGTACATATCTGAGGATCACGCATGTAAATTGGCATATTTTTCTGAGTTACCTACAGACGGGGCGACTCAAATTCGTGACAGTAAGAAATCTGTTACTGCGCAGCAATCCAAATCTAGTATCAACTCTACTATCAAAGACTTTACTAGGCACAATAATGCAATAAAATAAAGATAAGGAGAGGTTGCTACAGTATTAACAACTTCCAAGACTCAAATATAAAACAAAAGTGTTGTAGTAAAATCATGGGTTGTCTCCCATAAGCGATTTTCTTTAACGCCTTTCAGCTAGGCGCGGAAAGTGTGAATCAAGTATTATCAAGAGATGAAGCATTGATGTCTACGGGAGCTTCTATTCTTGTAGACAGTGTTGGGCCTCCAAGAGCAGAGGTTTGTAGAACAGCAGCATGTTTCCCTTAAGTGGATCACCCAAGGTTTATCGAACTCAGGGAGGAAGAGGTCAAAGATATCCCTCTAATGCAACCCTGCAACCACAAAGCAAGAAGTCTCTTGTGTCCCCAACACACCTAATAGGTGCACTAGTTCGGCGAAGAGATAGTGAAATACAGGTGGTATGAATATATATGAGTAGCAGCAACGGCACCAGAAAAGTGCTTTGCTGTCCAGGACTGGCGTGTAGTTGATGGTGGTAATATTGCGGACAGTACAGATGCAGTAAAACAATAAACAAGCAGCGATAGCAGTATTTAGGAACAAGGCCTAGGGATCATACTTTCACTAGTGGACACTCTCAACATTGATCACATAACAGAATAAATAGATAGATGCTAGACTCTACACTCTCTTGTTGGATGATGAACACCACTAACTGTGTAGGATTACACGAACCCTCAATGCCGGAGTTAACAAGCTCCACAATATTCGACATTCATGTTTAAATAACCTTAGAGTGCATGACAGATCAACATAACCAAACCAAGTACTAACATAGCATGCACACTGTCACCTTCACGCTACGAAAGGAGGCATAGATCACATGAATACTATCATAGCAATAGTTAACTTCATAATCTACAAGAGATCACAATCATAGCCTACGCCAAGTACTACACGATGCACACACTGTCACCATTACACCGTGCATGAGGAATAAACTACTTTAATAACATCACTAGAGTAGCACATAGAATAGTAGTGATACAAAACACATTGCAATCATAAAGAGATATAAATAAGCACTTCACTATGCCATTGATAATAGTGAATAAGTATTCTGTGAAATATAGCCTAAGAGACCCAGACGGTGCACACACTGTCACCTTTACACACGTGGGACAAGGAGTCTCCGGAGATCACATAAGTAAAATCCACTTGACTAGCACAATGACATCTAGATTACAAGCATCATCATATGAATCTCAATCATGTAAGGCAGCTCATGAGATTATTGTATTGAAGTACATAGGAGAGAGATTAACCACATAGCTACCGGTACAGCCCCGAGCCTCGATGGAGAACTACTCCCTCCTCATGGGAGACAGAGCGGTGATGAAGATGGCGGTGGTGTCGATGGAGCAGCCTTCCGGGGGCACTTCCCCGTCCCGGCGGCGTGCCGGAACAGAGACTCCTGTCCCCCAGATCTTGGCTTCGCGATGGCGGCGGCTCTGGATGGTTTCTCGTACCGTGGCTTTTCCGTATCGAAGTTTTAGGTCAGGGACCTTTATATAGGCGAAGAGGCGGAGTCGGAGGGGCGACGAGGCGATGACACAATAGGGGGGCGCGGCCCAGGCCCTGGCCGCGCCACCCTGTCATCTAGTGCCCCTGTGGCCCCCCTCTGGCGGCTCTCGGGTGTTCTGGAAGCTTCGTGGAGTTTTAAGACTCTAGGCGTTGATTTCGTCCAATTCCGAGAATATTTCCTTACTAGGATTTCTGAAACCAAAAACATCAGAAAACAGGAACTGGCCCTTCGGCATCTCGTCAATAGGTTAGTTCCGGAAAACGCATAATAATGACATAAAGTATGCATAAAATATGTAGATATCATCAATAATGTGGCATGGAACATAAGAAATTATCGATACGTCGGAGACGTATCAGCATCCCCAAGCTTAGTTTCTGCTCGTCCCGAGCAGGTAAACGATAACAAAGATAATTTCTGGAGTGACATGCCATCATAACCTTCTTCATACTATTGTAAGCATATGTAATGAATGCAGCGATCAAAAACAATAGTAATGACATGAGTAAACAAATGAATCATATAGCAAAGACTTTTCATGAATAGTACTTTCAAGACAAGCATCAATAAGTCTTGCATAAGAGTTAACTCATAAAGCAATAATTTAAAGTAAAGGCATTGAAGCAACACAAAGGAAGATTAAGTTTCAGCGGTTGCTTTCAACTTGTAACATGTGTATCTCATGGATATTGTCAACATAGAGTAATATAACAAGTGCAATATGCAAGTATGTAGGAATCAATGCACAGTTCACACAAGTGTTTGCTTCTCGAGGTGGAGAGAGATAGGTGAACTGACTCAACATAAAAGTAAAAGAAAGGCCCTTCGCAGAGGGAAGCATTGATTGCTATATTTGTGCTAGAGCTTTGGTTTTGAAAACAAGAAACAATTTTGTCAACGGTAGTAATAAAGCATATGTGTTATGTAAATTATATCCTACAAGTTGCAAGCCTCATGCATAGTATACTAATAGTGCCCGCACCTTGTCCTAATTAGCTTGGATTACCGAGATTATCATCGCAATACACATGTTTTAACCAAGTGTCACAAAGGGGTACCTCTATGCCGCCTGTACAAAGGTCTAAGGAGAAAGCTCGCATTGGATTTCTCGCTTTTGATTATTCTCAACTTAGACATCCATACCGGGACAACATAGACAACAGATAATGGACTCCTCTTTTATGCATAAGCATGTAGCAACAATTAATTTTCTCATATGAGATTGAGGATATTTGTCCAAAACTGAAACTTCCACCATGGATCATGGCTTTAGTTAGCGGCCCAATGTTCTTCTCTAACATTATGTATGCTCTAACCATTTTAGTGGTAAATCTCCCTTACTTCAGACAAGACGAACATGCATAGCAACTCACATGATATTCAACAAAGAGTAGTTGATGGCGTCCCCAGGAACATGGTTATCGCACAACAAGCAACTTAATAAGAGTGAAGTGCATAAGTACATATTCAATACCACAATAGTTTTTAAGCTATTTGTCCCATGAGCTATATATTGTAAAGGTGAAGAATGGAAATTTTAAAGGTAGCACTCAAGCAATTTACTTTGGAATGGCGGAGAAATACCATGTAGTAGGTAGGTATGGTGGACACAAATGGCATAGTGGTTGGCTCAAGGATATTGGATGCATGAGAAGTATTCCCTCTCGATACAAGGTTTAGGCTAGCAAGGTTTATTTGAAACAAACACAAGGATGAAGCGGTGCAGCAAAACTCACATAAAAGACATATTGTAAACATTATAAGACTCTACACCGTCTTCCTTGTTGTTCAAACTCAATACTAGAAATTATCTAGACCTTAGAGAGACCAATTATGCAAACCAAATTTTAGCAAGCTCTATGTATTTCTTCATTAATAGGTGCAAAGTATATGATGCAAGATCTTAAACATGAGCACAACAATTGCCAAGTATCACATTATCCAAGACATTATAGCAATTACTACATGTATCATTTTCCGATTCCAACCATATAACAAATTAACGAAGAAGTTTCAACCTTCGCCATGAACATTAAAAGCTAAGAACACATGTGTTCATATGAACCAGCGGAGCATGTCTCTCTCCCACACAAGCATTTATTCAAACAAAAACAAAAACACACAGACGCTCCAAGCAAAGTACATAGGATGTGGCCGAATAAAAATATAGTTTCAAGAGAAGGAACCTGATAATTTGTCGATGAAAAAGGGGATGCCTTGGGCATACCCAAGCTTAGATGCTTGAGTCTTCTTGAAATATGCAGGGATGAACCACCGGGGCATCCCCAAGCTTAGAGCTTTCACTCTTCTTGATCATATTGTATCATCCTCCTCTCTTGACCCTTGAAAACTTCCTCCACACCAAACTCAAAACAAACTCATTAGAGGGTTAGTGCATAATCAAAAATTCACATGTTCAGAGGTGACACAATCATTTTTAACACTTCTGGACATTGCACAAAGCTTATGAAAGTTAATGGAACAAAGAAATCCATTCGACATAGCAAAAGAGGCAATGCGAAATAAAAGGCAGAATCTGTCAAAACAGAACAGTCCGTAAAGACGAATTTCTAAGAGGAACCAGACTTGCTCAAATGAAAATGCTCAAATTGAATGAAAGTTGCGTACATATCTGAGGATCACTCACGTAAATTGGCATAATTTTATGAGTTACCTACAGAGAATTAGGCCCAGATTCGTGACAGCAAGAAATCTGTTTCTGCGCAGTAATCCAAATCTAGTATGAACCTTACTATCAAAGACTTTACTTGGCACAACAATGCAATAAAATAAGATAAGGAGAGGTTGCTACAGTAGTAACAACTTCCAACACACAAATATAAAACAAAGTTACTGTAGCAAAATAAACACATGGGTTATCTCCCAAGAAGTTCTTTCTTTATAGCCATTAAGATGGGTTCAGCAGTTTTAATGATGCACTCGCAAGAAATAGTATTTGAAGCAAAAGAGAGCATCAAGACGCAAATTCAAAACACATTTAAGTCTAATATGCTTCCTATGCATAGGAATCTTGTAAATAAACAAGTTCATGAATAGCAAAGTAACAAGCATAGAAAGATAAAACAAGTGCAGCTTCAAGATTTTCAGCAAAAAGAGAGGTGTTTTAGTAACATGAAAATTTCTACAACCATATTTTCCTCTCTCATAATAATGTCCAGTAGCATCATGAGCAAACTCAACAATATAACTATCACATAAAGCATTCTTATCATGAGTCTCATGCATAAAATTATTACTCTCCACATAAGCATAATCAATTTTATTAGTAAAAGCGGGAGCAAATTCAACAAAGTAGCTATCATTATTATTCTCATTATCAAATATAGGAGGCATATTGTATTCATAATCAAATTTATCCTCCATAACAGGCGGTACTAAAAGACCAATATCATTATAATCATCATAAATAGGAGGTAAAGTATCATCAAAGTAAAATTTCTCCTCAATGCTTGGGGGACTAAAAATATCATGCTCATCAAAACCAGCTTCCCCAAGCTTAGAATTTTCCATATCATTAGCAACAATAGTGTTCAATGTGTTCATGCTAATATGTTCCATGGGTTTTTTAATTTTCGGATCAAACCATCCATGTCTTAAATCAGGAAATAGAATAAGAAGCTCATTGTTGTCCATTATGCCTTACTAGTGTAAACAAGAAACAAAAAGATGCAATTGCAGGATCTAAAGGAAATAGCTTCGACCACACACACAATGGCGCCAGAAAAGTACTGTTACCTGGAACCGAAGTATGAGTGCCTTTTACCTTTCCTCCCCGGCAACGGCGCCAGAAAAGTGCTTGACGCGTAGTTGACGAGGGAGGAAATGGTGTAGCTTTCCTTCGTTCCCCGGCAACGGCGCCAGAAAAGTGCTTGATGTCTACGGGAGCTTCTATTCTTGTAGACAGTGTTGGGCCTCCAAGAGCAGAGGTTTGTAGAACAGCAGCAAGTTTCCCTTAAGTGGATCACCCAAGGTTTATCGAACTCAGGGAGGAAGAGGTCAAAGATATCCCTCTCATGCAACCCTGCAACCACAAAGCAAGAAGTCTCTTGTGTCCCCAACACACCTAATAGGTGCACTAGTTCGGCGAAGAGATAGTGAAATACAGGTGGTATGAACATATATTAGCAGTAGTAACAGTGCCAGAAAAGTGCTTGCTGGCGTGTAGTAAGTAAAGATGTAGCAGAACAGTAAACAAGCAGCGATAGCAGTATTGGAAACAAGGCCTAGGGATCGTACTTTCACTAGTGGACACTCTCAACATTGATCACATAATAAAACCACTCTACACTCTCTTGTTGGATGATGAACACCGCTATTTGTGTAGGGCTACAAGAGCACCTCAATGCCGGAGTTAACAAGCTCCACAACATTCGATATTCATATTTAAATAACCTTAGAGTGCATGATAGATCAACACAATTATACCAAGTACTAACATAGCATGCACACTGTCACCTTCATACTATGAAAGGAGGAATAGATCACATTAATACCATCATAGTAATAGTTAACTTCATAATCTACAAGAGATCATAATCATAAACTACGCCAAGTACTACATGATGCACACACTGTCACCATTACATCATGGAGGAGGAATAGAGTACTTTAATAACATCACTAGAGTAGCACATGGATGAATAGTGATACAAAACACATTGCAATCATAAAGGGATATAAATAAGCACTTCACTATGCTATCCATAACAGTGAATAAGTATTCTGTGAAATATAGCCTAAGAGACCCACACGGTGCACACACTGTCACCTTTACACACGTGGGACAAGGAGTCTCCGGAGATCACATAAGTAAAATTCACTTGACTAGCATAACGACATCTAGATTACAATCATCATCATATGGATCTCAATCATGTAAGGCAGCTCATGAGATTATTGTATTGAAGTACATAGGAGAGAGATTAACCACATAGCTACCGGTACAGCCCCGAGCCTCGATGGAGAACTACTCCCTCCTCATGGGAGACAGCAGCGTTGATGAAGATGGCGGTGGTGTCGATGGAGAAGCCTTCCGGGGGCACTTCCCCGTCCCGGCGGCGTGCCGAAACAGAGACTCCTGTCCCCCAGATCTTGGCTTCGCGATGGCGGCAGCTCTGGATGGTTTTTGCGGGTTTCGTCGATCGTCATAGGGTTTTCGCGATGGAGAACTTAAGTAAGCGGAAGGGCAGCGTCAGAGGGGCTCTGGTGGGGCCACACCATAGGGTGGCGCGCCCACCCCCCTGGCCGCGCCGCCTTGTGGGGTGGGGCCCCCCTGGCACCCCTCTGTCCCTCCTTCGGTGCTCTGGAAGCTTCCGGGAAAAATAGGGATCTGGGCGTTGATTTCGTCCAATTCCGAGAATATTTCTTTACTAGGATTTCTGAAACCAAAAACAGCAGAAAACAGGAACTGGCACTTCGGCATCTCGTCAATAGGTTAGTTCCGGAAAACGCATAAATATGACATAAAGTATGCATAAAACATGTAGGTATCATCAATAATATGGCATGGAACATAAGAAATTATCGATACGTCGGAGACGTATCAGCATCCCCAAGCTTAGTTTCTGCTCGTCCCGAGCAGGTAAACGATAACAAAGATAATTTCTGGAGTGACATGCCATCATAACCTTGATCATACTATTGTAAGCATATGTAATGAATGCAGCGATCCAAATAATGTAAATGATATGAGTAAACAATTGAATCATAAAACAAAGACTTTTCATGAATAGTACTTCAAGACAAGCATCAACAAGTCTTGCATAAGAGTTAACTCATAAAGCAATAATTCATAGTAGAGGCATTGAAACAACACAAAGGAAGATTAAGTTTCAGCGGTTGCTTTCAACTTGTAACATGTATATCTCATGGATAGTTGTCAATGCAAAGTAATATAACAAGTGCAATATGCAAGTATGTAGGAATCAATGCACAGTTCACACAAGTGTTTGCTTCTTGAGATGGAGAGAAATAGGTGAACTGACTCAACAATAAAAGTAAAAGAATGGCCCTTCGCAGAGGGAAGCATTGATTGCTATATTTGTGCTAGAGCTTTGGTTTTGAAAACATATAGAGAGCATAAAAAATGTAAAATTTTGAGAGGTGTTTGTTGTTGTCAACGAATGGTAGTGGGTACTCTAACCCCCTTGCTAGACAAACCTTCAAAGAGCGGCTCCCATTTTATTTTTGTTTTTGTGTGGCACTCCTTCCAACCTTTCTTTCACAAACCATGGCTAACCGAATCCTCGGGTGCCTGCCAACAATCTCATACCATGAAGGAGTGCCTTTTTATTTTAGTTTTATTATGATGATGACACTCCTCCCCACCTTTGCTTTCTCAAGCCATGGCTAACCGAATCCTTCGGGTGCCGTCCAACAATCACATACCATGGAGGAGTGTCTATTTAGTTTGATTAATTTGGGACTGGGAATCCCATTGCCAGCTCTTTTTGCAAAATTATTGGATAAGCGGATGAAGCCACTAGTCCATTGGTGAAAGTTGCCCAACAAGATTGAAAGATAAACACCACATACTTCCTCATGAGCTATAAAACATTGACACAAATCAGAGGTGATAAATTTTGAATTGTTTAAAGGTAGCACTCAAGCAATTTACTTTGGAATGGCGGAGAAATACCATGTAGTAGGTAGGTATGGTGGACACAAATGGCATAGTGTTTGGCTCAAGGATTTTGGATGCATGAGAAGTATTCCCTCTCGATACAAGGTTTAGGCTAGCAAGGTTGTTTAGAGCAAACACAGGTATGAACCGGTACAGCAAAACTCACATAAAAGACATATTGCAAGCATTATAAGACTCTACACCGTCTTCCTTGTTGTTCAAACCCTTACTAGAAAATATCTAGACTCTAGAGAAACCACTCATGCAAACCAAATTTTAACAAGCTCTGTGTATTTCTTCACTAATAGGTGCAAAGTATATGATGCAAGATCTTAAACATGAGCACAACAATTTCCAAGTATCAAGTTATTCAAGACATCATACCAATTACTACATGTAGCATTTTCCGTTTCCAACCATATAACAATTAACGAAGCAGTTTCAACCTTCGCCATGAAAATTAAAAGCTAAGAACACATGTGTTCATACGAACCAGCGGAGCGTGTCTCTCTCCCACACAAGCATTTATTTATTCAAGCAAAAACAAAAACAAAAGCACACAGACGCTCCAAGTAAAGTACATAAGATGTGACCGAATAAAAATATAGTTTCAAGGGAGGAACCTGATAATGTTGTCGATGAAGAAGGGGATGCCTTGGGCATCCCCAAGCTTAGACGCTTGAGTCTTCTTGAAATATGCAGGGATGAACTACCGGGGCATCCCCAAGCTTAGAGCTTTCACTCTTCTTGATCATAGTATATCATCCTCCTCTCTTGATCCTTGAAAACTTCCTCCACACCAAACTCAAATCAAACTCATTAGAGGGTTAGTGCATAATCAAAAACTCACATGTTCAGAGGTGACACAATCATTCTTAACACTTCTGGACATTGCTCAAAGCTACTGGAAGTCAATGGAACAAAGAAATCCATCCAACATAGCAAAAGAAGCACTGCGAAATAAAAGGCAGAATCTGACAAAACAGAACAGTCTGTAAAGACGAATTTTATTGAGGCACCAGACTTGCTCAAATGAAAATGCTCAAATTGAATGAAAGTTTCGTACATATCTGAGGATCACTCACGTAAATTGGCATAATTTTCTGAGTTACTTACAGAGAATTAGGCCCAGATTCGTGACAGCAAGAAATCTGTTTCTGCGCAGTAATCCAAATCTAGTATGAACCTTACTATCAAAGACTTTACTTGGCACAACAATGCAAAAAAAAATTAAGATAAGGAGAGGTTGCTGCAGTAGTAACAACTTCCAAGACTCAAATATAAAACAAAATTACTATAGCAAAATAAGCACATGCGTTATCTCCCAAGAAGTTCTTTATTTATAGCCATTAAGATGGGCTCAGCAGTTTTAATGATGCACTCGCAAGAAATAGTATTTGAAGCAAAAGAGAGCATCAAGAGGCAAATTCAAAACAAATTTAAGCCTAACATGCTTCCTATGAAAAGGAATCTTGTAAATAAACAAGTCATGTAGGCATAATGCAATAAGCATAGGAAAACTAGACGAGCTCAACTTCAAGATTTTTAGCATATAGAGAGGTGTTTTAGTAACATGAAAATTTCTACAACCATCTTTTCCTCTCTCATAATAACTTTCAGTAGTATCATGAGCAAACTCAACAATATAACTATCACATAAAGCATTCTTATCATGAGTCTCATGCATAAAATTATTACTACTCCCAACATAAGCATAGTCATTCTTATTAATTGTAGTGGGAGCAAATTCAACAAAGTAGCTATCATTATTATTCTCATCATCAAATATAGGAGGCATATTGTAATCATAATCAAATTTATCCTCCATAACAGGCGGTACCAAAAGACTACTATCATTATAATCATCATAAATAGGAGGTAAACTATCATCAAAGTAAATTTTCTCCTCAATGCCCGGGGGACTAAAAAGATCATGCTCATCAAAACCAGCTTCCCCAAGCTTAGAATTTTCCATAGCATTAGCAACAATAGTGTTCAAAGTGTTCATACTAATATGTTCCATGGGTTTTTTAATTTTCGGATCAAACCATCCATGTCTTAAATCAGGAAATAGAATAAGAAGCTCATTGTTGTCCATTATGCCTTACTGGTGTAAACAAGAAACAAAAAGATGCAATTGCAGGATCTAAAGGAAATAGCTTCGAGCACAAACACAATGGCGCCAGAAAAGTACTGTTACCTGGAACCGGAGTATGAGTGCCTTTTACCTTTCCTCCCCGGCAACAGCGCCAGAAAAGTACTTGATGGCGTGTAGTTGACGAGGGAGGAAATGGTGTAGCTTTCCTTCGTTCCCCGGCAACGGCGCCAGAAAAGTGCTTGATGTCTACGCCCCCTCCTTTTCCTGTAGACAGTGTTGGGCCTCCAAGAGCAGAGGTTTGTAGAACAGCAGCAAGTTTCCCTTAAGTGGATCACCCAAGGTTTATCGAACTCAGGGAGGAAGAGGTCAAAGATATCCCTCTCAAGCAACCCTGCAACCACAAAGCAAGAAGTCTCTTGTGTCCCCAACACACCTAATAGGTGCACTAGTTCGGCGAAGAGATAGTGAAATACAGGTGGTATGAATATATATGAGCAGTAGTAACAGTGACAGAAAAGTGCTTGCTGGCGTGTAGTAAGTAAAGATGTAGCAGAACAGTAAACAAGCAGCGATAGCAGTATTGGAAACAAGGCCTAGGGATCGTACTTTCACTAGTGGACACTCTCAACATTGATCACATAATAAAACCACTCTACACTCTCTTGTTGGATGATGAACACCGCTATTTGTGTAGGGCTACAAGAGCACCTCAATGCCGGAGTTAACAAGCTCCACAACATTCGATATTCATATTTAAATAACCTTAGAGTGCATGATAGATCAACACAATTATACCAAGTACTAACATAGCATGCACACTGTCACCTTCATACTATGAAAGGAGGAATAGATCACATTAATACCATCATAGTAATAGTTAACTTCATAATCTACAAGAGATCATAATCATAAACTACGCCAAGTACTACATGATGCACACACACTGTCACCATTACATCATGGAGGAGGAATAGAGTACTTTAATAACATCACTAGAGTAGCACATGGATGAATAGTGATACAAAACACATTGCAATCATAAAGGGATATAAATAAGCACTTCACTATGCTATCCATAAAAGTGAATAAGTATTCTGTGAAATATAGCCTAAGAGACCCACACGGTGCACACACTGTCACCTTTACACACGTGGGACAAGGAGTCTCCGGAGATCACATAAGTAAAATTCACTTGACTAGCATAACGACATCTAGATTACAATCATCATCATATGGATCTCAATCATGTAAGGCAGCTCATGAGATTATTGTATTGAAGTACATAGGAGAGAGATTAACCACATAGCTACCGGTACAGCCCCGAGCCTCGATGGAGAACTACTCCCTCCTCATGGGAGACAGCAGCGTTGATGAAGATGGCGGTGGTGTCGATGGAGAAGCCTTCCGGGGGCACTTCCCCGTCCCGGCGGCGTGCCGGAACAGAGACTCCTGTCCCCCAGATCTTGGCTTCGCGATGGCGGCGGCTCTGGATGGTTTTTGCGGGTTTCGTCGATCGTCATAGGGTTTTCGCGATGGAGACCTTAAGTAGCCGGAAGGGCAGCGTCAGAGGGGCTCTGGTGGGGCCACACCATAGGGTGGCGCGCCCACCCCCCTGGCCGCACCGCCTTGTGGGGTGGGGCCCCCCTGGCACCCCTCTGTCCCTCCTTCGGTGCTCTGGAAGCTTCCGGGAAAAATAGGGATCTGGGCGTTGATTTCGTCCAATTCCGAGAATATTTCCTTACTAGGATTTCTGAAACCAAAAACAGCAGAAAACAGGAACTGGCACTTCGGCATCTCGTCAATAGGTTAGTTCTGGAAAACGCATAAATATGACATAAGGTATGCATAAAACATGTAGGTATCATCAATAATGTGGCATGGAACATAAGAAATTATCGATACGTCGGAGACGTATCACATACTTTCACTAGTGGACACTCTCAACATTGATCACATAACAGAATAAATAGATAGATGCTAGACTCTACACTCTCTTGTTGGATGATGAACACCACTAACTGTGTAGGATTACACGAACCCTCAATGCCGGAGTTAACAAGCTCCACAATATTCGATATTCATGTTTAAATAACCTTAGAGTGCATGACAGATCAACATAACCAAACCAAGTACTAACATAGCATGCACACTGTCACCTTCACGCTACGAAAGGAGGCATAGATCACATCAATACTATCATAGCAATAGTTAACTTCATAATCTACAAGAGATCACAATCATAGCCTACGCCAAGTGATGGCGTGTAACTCACACGTTCGTTGGGAACCCCAAGAGGAAGGTATGATGCGCACAGCAGCAAGTTTTCCCTCAGAAAGAAACCAAGGTTTATCGAACCAGGAGGAGCCAAGAAGCACGTTGAAGGTTGATGGCGGCGGGATGTAGTGCGGTGCAACACCAGAGATTCCGGCGCCAACGTGGAACCTGCACAACACAACCAAAGTACTTTGCCCCAACAAAACAGTGAGGTTGTCAATCTCACCGGCTTGCTGTAACAAAGGATTAACCGTATTGTGTGGAAGGTGATTGTTTGCAGAAAACAGTAGAACAGTATTGCAGTAGATTGTATTTCAGTATAGAGAATTGGACCGGGGTCCACAGTTCACTAGAGGTGTCTCTCCCATAAGATAAACAGCATGTTGGGTGAACAAATTACAGTTGGGCAATTGACAAATAAAGAGGGCATGACCATGCACATACATATTATGATGAGTATAGTGAGATTTAATTGGGCATTACGACAAAGTACATAGACCGCCATCCAACTGCATCTATGCCTAAAAAGTCCACCTTCAGGTTATCATCCGAACCCCTTCCGGTATTAAGTTGCTAACAACAGACAATTGCATTAAGTATTGCGCGTAATGTAATCAGTGACTACATCCTTGAACATAGCACCAATGTTTTATCCCTAGTGGCAACAGCACATCCGTAACCTTAGTGGTTCTTGTCACTCCTCCAGATTCACGGAGACATGAACCCACTATCGAGCATAAATACTCCCTCTTGGAGTTACTAGCATCAACTTGGCCAGAGCCTCTACTAATAACGGAGAGCATGCAAGATCATAAACAACACATAGACAATAGATTGATAATCAACATAACATAGTATTCTCTATTCATCGGATCCCAACAAACGCAACATATAGAATTACAGATAGATGATCTTGATCATGTTAGGCAGCTCACAAGATCGGACAATGATAGCACAATGGGGAGAAGACAACCATCTAGCTACAGCTATGGACCCATAGTCCAGGGGTAGACTACTCACACATCACTCCGGAGGCGACCATGGCGGCGTAGAGTCCTCCGGGAGATGAATCCCCTCTCCGGCGGTGCCGGAGGCGATCTCTGGATCCCCCGAGATGGGATCGGCGGCGGCGGCGTCTCGATGGTTTTCCGTATCGTGGCTCTCGGTACTGGGGGTTTCGCGACGGAGGCTTTAAGTAGGCGGAAGGGCAAGTCAGGAGGCGGCACGAGGGCCCCACACCACAGGGCCGCGCGGCCAAGGGGGGGGGCCGCGCCGCCCTAGGGTGTGGCCCCCTCGTGGCCCCTCTTCGTCTCCTCTTCGGACTTCTGGAAGCTTCGTGGCAAAATAGGACCCTGGGCGTTGATTTCGTCCAATTCCGAGAATATTTCGTTACTAGGATTTCTGAAACCAAAAACAGCAGAAAAACAAAGAATCGGCACTTCGGCATCTTGTTAATAGGTTAGTTCCAGAAAATGCACGAATATGACATAAAGTGTGCATAAAACATGTAGATAACATCAATAATGTGGCATGGAACATAAGAAATTATCGATACGTCGGAGACGTATCTGCATCCCCAAGCTTAGTTCTGCTCGTCCCGAGCAGGTAAAACGATAACACAGATAATTTCTGGAGTGACATGCCATCATAACCTTGATCATACTATTTGTAAAGCATATGTAGTGAATGCAGCGATCAAAACGATGTATATGACATGAGTAAACAAGTGAATCATAAAGCAAAGACTTTTCATGAATAGCACTTCAAGACAAGCATCAATAAGTCTTGCATAAGAGTTAACTCATAAAGCAATAATTCATAGCAAAAGCATTGAAGCAACATAAGGAAGATTAAGTTTCAGCGGTTGCTTTCAACTTGTAACATGTATATCTCATGGATATTGTCAACATAGAGTAATATAATAAGTGCAATATGCAAATATGTAGGAATCAATGCACAGTTCACACAAGTGTTTGCTTCTTGAGGTGGAGAGAAATAGGTGAACTGACTCAACATTGAAAGTAAAAGAATAGTCCTCCATAGAGGAAAAGCATCGATTGCTATATTTGTGCTAGAGCTTTGATTTTGAAAACATGAAACAATTTTGTCAACGGTAGTAATAAAGCATATGTATCATGTAAATTATATCTTACAAGTTGCAAGCCTCATGCATAGTATACTAATAGTGCCCGCACCTTGTCCTAATTAGCTTGGACTACCGGATCATCACAATGCACATGTTTTAACCAAGTATCACAAAGGGGTACCTCTATGCACTTTGTACAAAGGTCTAAGGAGAAAGCTCGCATTGGATTTCTCGCTATTGATTATTCTCAACTTAGACATCCATACCGGGACAACATAGACAACAGATAATGGACTCCTCTTTTATGCATAAGCATGTAACAACAATTAATAATTTTCTCATATGAGATTGAGGATATTTGTCCAAAACTGAAACTTCCACCATGGATCATGGCTTTAGTTAGCGGCCCAATGTTCTTCTCTAACAATATGCATGCTTAACCATAAGGTGGTAGATCTCTCTTACTTCAGACAAGACGAACATGCATAGCAACTCACATGAAATTCAACAAACAATAGTTGATGGCGTCCCCAGAAACATGGTTATCGCACAACAAGCAATTTAATAAGAGATAAAGTGCATAAGTACATACTCAATACCACAATAGTTTTTAAGCTATTTGTCCCATGAGCTATATATTGCAAAAGGTGAAGAATGGAATTTTAAAGGTAGCACTCAAGCAATTTACTTTGGAATGGCGGAAAATACCATGTAGTAGGTAGGTATGGTGGACACAAATGGCATAGTGGTTGGCTCAAGTATTTTGGATGCATGAGAAGTATTCCCTCTCGATACAAGGTTTAGGCTAGCAAGGCTATTTGAAACAAACACAAGGATGAACCGGTGCAGCAAAACTCACATAAAAGACATATTGTAAACATTATAAGACTCTACACCGTCTTCCTTGTTGTTCAAACTCAATACTAGAAATTATCTAGACCTTAGAGAGACCAAATATGCAAACCAAATTTTAGCATGCTCTATGTATTTCTTCATTAATGGGTGCAAAGCATATGATGCAAGAGCTTAAACATGAGCACAACAATTGCCAAGTATCACATTACCCAAGACATTAATAGCAATTACTACATGTATCATTTTCCAATTCCAACCATATAACAATTTAACGAAGAAGAAACTTCGCCATGAATACTATGAGTAGAAACTAAGGACATACTTGTCCATATGCTACAGCGGAGCGTGTCTCTCTCCCATAAAGTGAATGCTAGGATCCATTTTATTCAAACAAAACAAAAAACAAAAACAAAAACAAACCGACGCTCCAAGCAAAGCACATAAGATGTGATGGAATAAAAATATAGTTTCAGGAGGAACTCGATAATGTTGTCGATGAAGAAGGGGATGCCTTGGGCATCCCCAAGCTTAGATGCTTGAGTCTTCTTGATATATGCAGGGGTGAACCACCGGGGCATCCCCAAGCTTAGAGCTTTCACTCTCCTTGATCATGTTGCATCATACTCCTCTCTTGATCCTTGAAAACTTCCTCCACACCAAACTTAGAACAACTCATTAGAGGGTTAGCGACAATAAAAATTAACATGTTCAGAGTTGACACAATCATTCTTAACACTTCTGGACATTGCATAAAGCTACTGGACATTAATGGATCAAAGAAATTCATCCAACATAGCAAAAGAGGCAATGCGAAATAAAAGGCAGAATCTGTCAAAACAGAACAGTTCGTATTGACGAATTTTAAAATGGCACCAGACTTGCTCAAATGAAAATGCTCAAATTGAATGAAAGTTGCGTACATATCTGAGGATCACTCACTTAAATTGGCATAATTTTATGAGTTACCTACAGTGAATTTAGCCCAGATTGGTGACAGCAAAGAAATCTGAAACTGCGCAGTAATCCAAATCTAGTATGAACTTTTCTATCAACGACTTTACTTGGCACAACAAAACACTAAACTAAGATAAGGAGAGGTTGCTACAGTAGTAAACAACTTCCAAGACACAAAATAAAAACAAAGTACTGTAGGTAAAAACATGGGTTGTCTCCCATAAGCGCTTTTCTTTAACGCCTTTCAGCTAGGCGCAGAAAGTGTGTATCAAGTATTATCAAGAGACGAAGTGTCAACATCATAATTTGTTCTCATAATAGAATCAAAAGGTAACTTCATTCTCTTTCTAGGGAAGTGTTCCATACCTTTCTTGAGAGGAAATTGATATTTAATATTACCTTCCTACATATCAATAGTAGCACCAACAGTTCGAAGAAAAGGTCTTCCCAATATGATGGGACAAGATGCATTGCATTCAATATCCAAGACAACAAAATCAACGGGGACAAGGTTATTGTTAACGGTAATGCGAACATATCAACTTTCCCCAAAGGTTTCTTTGTAGAATGATCAGCAAGATTAACATCCAAATAACAATTTTTCAGCGGTGGCAAGTCAAGCATATTATAAATTTTCTTAGGCATAACAGAAATACTTGCACCAAGATCACATAAAGCATTACAATCAAAATCTTTAACCTTCATCTTAATGATGGGCTCCCAACCATCCTCTAGCTTTCTAGGAATAGAAGTTTCAAGTTTTAGTTTCTCTTCTCTAGCTTTTATGAGAGCATTTGTAATATGTTGTGTGAAAGCCAAATTTATAGCACTAGCATTAGGACTTTTAGCAAGTTTTTGCAGGAACTTTATAACTTCAGAGATGTGGCAATCATCAAAATCTAAATCATTATGAGCTACAGCAATGGGATCATCATCCCCAAGGTTGGAAAAAATTTCAGCAGTTTTATCACAAGCAATTTCAGCAGTTTTAGCAATTTCAGGCAGTTTTGTACGCTTTGCACTAGGAGTAGAAACATTACCAACACCAATTATTTTACCATTAATAGTAGGAGGTGCAGCAACATGTGAAGAATCAACATTATTTGTGGTGGTAATAGTCCAAACTTTAGCTACATTCTTCTCTTTAGCTAGTTTTTCATTTTCTTCTCTATCCCACCTAGCACGCAATTCAGACATTAATTTTATATTCTCATTAATTCTAACTTGGGTGGCATTTGCTGTAGTAACAATTTTATTTTCAATATCCCTATTAGGCATAACTTTCGATTTCAAAAGATCAACATCAGAGGCAAGACTATCAACTTTAGAAGCAAGTATATCAATTTTCCCAAGCTTTTCTTCAACAGATTTGTTAAAAGCAGTTTGTGTACTAATAAATTCTTTAAGCATGGCTTCAAGTCCAGGGGGTGAACTCCTATTATTGTTGTAAGAATTCCCATAAGAATTACCATAGCCGTTGCCATTATTATAAGGATATGGCCTATAGTTGTTACTAGAATTGTTCCGGTAAGCAATGTTGTTGAAATTATTATTTTTAATGAAGTTTACATCAACATGTTCTTCTTGTGCAACCAATGAAGCTAACGGAATATTATTAGGATCAATATTAGTCCTATCATTCACAAGCATAGACATAATAGCATCAATCTTATCACTCAAGGAAGAGGTTTCTTCGACAGAATTTACCTTCTTACCTTGTGGAGCTCTTTCCGTGTGCCATTCAGAGTAGTTGATCATCATATTATCAAGAAGCTTTGTTGCTTCACCAAGAGTGATGGACATAAAGGTACCTCCAGCAGCTGAATCCAATAAATTCCGCGAAGAAAAATTAAGTCATGCATAAAAGGTTTGGATGATCATCCAAGTAGTCAGTCCATGAGTTGGGCAATTTTTAACCAAAGATTTCATTCTTTCCCATGCTTGTGCAACATGCTCAGTATCTAATTGTTTAAAATTCATTATGCTACTCCTCAAAGATATAATTTTAGCAGGGGGATAATATCTACCAATAAAAGCATCCTTGCATTTAGTCCATGAATCAATACTATTCTTAGGCAGAGATAGCAACCAATCTTTAGCTCTTCCTCTTAATGAGAAAGGAAACAATTTTAATTTTATAATGTCACCATCTACATCTTTATATTTTTGCATTTCACACAATTCAACAAAATTATTAAGATGGGCAGCAGCATCATCAGAACTAACACCAGAAAATTGCTCTCGCATAACAAGATTAAGTAAAGCAGGTTTAATTTCAAAGAATTCCGCTGTAGTAGCAGGTGGAGCAATAGGTGTGCATAAGAAATCATTATTATTTGTGGTTGTGAAGTCACACAACTTAGTATTTTCAGCGGTAGCCATTTTAGCAACAGTAAATAAAGTAACCTAGGTAAAGTAAATGCAAGTAACTAATTTTTTTGTGTTTTTGATATAGCAAACAAGATAGCAAATAAAGTAAAACTAGCAACTAATTTTTTTTTGTATTTCGATTTAGTGCAGCAAACAAAGTAGTAAATAAAACTAAGCAAGACAAAAACAAAGTAAAGAGATTGAGAAGTGGAGACTCCCCTTGCAGCGTGTCTTGATCTCCCCGGCAACGGCGCCAGAAAATATGCTTGATGGCGTGTAACTCACACGTTCGTTGGGAACCCCAAGAGGAAGGTATGATGCGCACAGCATCAAGTTTTCCCTCAGAAAGAAACCAAGGTTTATCGAACCAGGAGGAGCCAAGAAGCACGTTGAAGGTTGATGGCGGCGGGATGTAGTGCGACGCAACACCAGAGATTCCGGCGCCAACGTGGAACCTGCACAACACAACCAAAGTACTTTGCCCCAACGAAACAGTGAGGTTGTCAATCTCACCGGCTTGCTGTAACAAAGGATTAACCGTATTGTGTGGAAGGTGATTGTTTGCAGAAAACAGTAGAACAGTATTGCAGTAGATTGTATTTCAGTATAGAGAATTGGACCGGGGTCCACAGTTCACTAGAGGTGTCTCTCCCATAAGATAAACAGCATGTTGGGTGAACAAATTACAGTTGGGCAATTGACAAATAAAGAGGGCATGACCATGCACGTACATATTATGATGAGTATAGTGAGATTTAATTGGGCATTACGACAAAGTACATAGACCGCCATCCAACTGCATCTATGCCTAAAAAGTCCACCTTCAGGTTATCATCCGAACCCCTTCCGGTATTAAGTTGCTAACAACAGACAATTGCATTAAGTATTGCGCGTAATGTAATCAGTGACTACATCCTTGAACATAGCACCAATGTTTTATCCCTAGTGGCAACAGCACATCCGTAACCTTAGTGGTTCTTGTCACTCCTCCAGATTCACGGAGACATGAACCCACTATCGAGCATAAATACTCCCTCTTGGAGTTACTAGCATCAACTTGGCCAGAGCCTCTACTAATAACGGAGAGCATGCAAGATCATAAACAACACATAGACAATAGATTGATAATCAACATAACATAGTATTCTCTATTCATCGGATCCCAACAAACGCAACATATAGAATTACAGATAGATGATCTTGATCATGTTAGGCAGCTCACAAGATCGGACAATGATAGCACAATGGGGAGAAGACAACCATCTAGCTACAGCTATGGACCCATAGTCCAGGGGTAGACTACTCACACATCACTCCGGAGGCGACCATGGCGGCGTAGAGTCCTCCGGGAGATGAATCCCCTCTCCGGCAGGGTGCCGGAGGCGATCTCCTGGATCCCCCGAGATGGGATCGGCGGCGGCGGCGTCTCAGTAAGGTTTTCCGTATCGTGGCTCTCGGTACTGGGGGTTTCGCGACGGAGGCTTTAAGTAGGCGGAAGGGCAAGTCAGAGGCGGCACGAGGGCCCCACACCACGGGGCCGCGCGGCCAAGGGGGCCGCGCCGCCCTAGGGTGTGGCCCCTCGTGGCCCCTCTTCGTCTCCTCTTCGGACTTCTGGAAGCTTCGTGGCAAAATAGGACCCTGGGCGTTGATTTCGTCCAATTCCGAGAATATTTCGTTACTAGGATTTCTGAAACCAAAAACAGCAGAAAACAGCAACTGGCACTTCGGCATCTTGTTAATAGGTTAGTTCCAGAAAATGCACGAATATGACATAAAGTGTGCATAAAACATGTAGATAACATCAATAATGTGGCATGGAACATAAGAAATTATCGATACGTCGGAGACGTATCTGCATCCCCAAGCTTAGTTCTGCTCGTCCCGGCGAGTAAAACGATAACACAGATAATTTCTGGAGTGACATGCCATCATAACCTTGATCATACTATTTGTAAAGCATATGTAGTGAATGCAGCGATCAAAACGATGTATATGACATGAGTAAACAAGTGAATCATAAAGCAAAGACTTTTCATGAATAGCACTTCAAGACAAGCATCAATAAGTCTTGCATAAGAGTTAACTCATAAAGCAATAATTCATAGCAAAAGCATTGAAGCAACATAAGGAAGATTAAGTTTCAGCGGTTGCTTTCAACTTGTAACATGTATATCTCATGGATATTGTCAACATAGAGTAATATAATAAGTGCAATATGCAAATATGTAGGAATCAATGCACAGTTCACACAAGTGTTTGCTTCTTGAGGTGGAGAGAAATAGGTGAACTGACTCAACATTGAAAGTAAAAGAATAGTCCTCCATAGAGGAAAAGCATCGATTGCTATATTTGTGCTAGAGCTTTGATTTTGAAAACATGAAACAATTTTGTCAACGGTAGTAATAAAGCATATGTATCATGTAAATTATATCTTACAAGTTGCAAGCCTCATGCATAGTATACTAATAGTGCCCGCACCTTGTCCTAATTAGCTTGGACTACCGGATCATCACAATGCACATGTTTTAACCAAGTATCACAAAGGGGTACCTCTATGCCGCCTGTACAAAGGTCTAAGGAGAAAGCTCGCATTGGATTTCTCGCTATTGATTATTCTCAACTTAGACATCCATACCGGGACAACATAGACAACAGATAATGGACTCCTCTTTTATGCATAAGCATGTAACAACAATTAATAATTTTCTCATATGAGATTGAGGATATTTGTCCAAAACTGAAACTTCCACCATGGATCATGGCTTTAGTTAGCGGCCCAATGTTCTTCTCTAACAATATGCATGCTTAACCATAAGGTGGTAGATCTCTCTTACTTCAGACAAGACGAACATGCATAGCAACTCACATGAAATTCAACAAACAATAGTTGATGGCGTCCCCAGAAACATGGTTATCGCACAACAAGCAATTTAATAAGAGATAAAGTGCATAAGTACATACTCAATACCACAATAGTTTTTAAGCTATTTGTCCCATGAGCTATATATTGCAAAAGGTGAAGAATGGAATTTTAAAGGTAGCACTCAAGCAATTTACTTTGGAATGGCGGAAAATACCATGTAGTAGGTAGGTATGGTGGACACAAATGGCATAGTGGTTGGCTCAAGTATTTTGGATGCATGAGAAGTATTCCCTCTCGATACAAGGTTTAGGCTAGCAAGGCTATTTGAAACAAACACAAGGATGAACCGGTGCAGCAAAACTCACATAAAAGACATATTGTAAACATTATAAGACTCTACACCGTCTTCCTTGTTGTTCAAACTCAATACTAGAAATTATCTAGACCTTAGAGAGACCAAATATGCAAACCAAATTTTAGCATGCTCTATGTATTTCTTCATTAATGGGTGCAAAGCATATGATGCAAGAGCTTAAACATGAGCACAACAATTGCCAAGTATCACATTACCCAAGACATTAATAGCAATTACTACATGTATCATTTTCCAATTCCAACCATATAACAATTTAACGAAGAAGAAACTTCGCCATGAATACTATGAGTAGAAACTAAGGACATACTTGTCCATATGCTACAGCGGAGCGTGTCTCTCTCCCATAAAGTGAATGCTAGGATCCATTTTATTCAAACAAAACAAAAAACAAAAACAAAAACAAACCGACGCTCCAAGCAAAGCACATAAGATGTGATGGAATAAAAATATAGTTTCAGGGGAGGAACCTGATAATGTTGTCGATGAAGAAGGGGATGCCTTGGGCATCCCCAAGCTTAGATGCTTGAGTCTTCTTGATATATGCAGGGGTGAACCACCGGGGCATCCCCAAGCTTAGAGCTTTCACTCTCCTTGATCATGTTGCATCATACTCCTCTCTTGATCCTTGAAAACTTCCTCCACACCAAACTTAGAACAACTCATTAGAGGGTTAGCGACAATAAAAATTAACATGTTCAGAGTTGACACAATCATTCTTAACACTTCTGGACATTGCATAAAGCTACTGGACATTAATGGATCAAAGAAATTCATCCAACATAGCAAAAGAGGCAATGCGAAATAAAAGGCAGAATCTGTCAAAACAGAACAGTTCGTATTGACGAATTTTAAAATGGCACCAGACTTGCTCAAATGAAAATGCTCAAATTGAATGAAAGTTGCGTACATATCTGAGGATCACTCACTTAAATTGGCATAATTTTATGAGTTACCTACAGTGAATTTAGCCCAGATTGGTGACAGCAAAGAAATCTGAAACTGCGCAGTAATCCAAATCTAGTATGAACTTTTCTATCAACGACTTTACTTGGCACAACAAAACACTAAACTAAGATAAGGAGAGGTTGCTACAGTAGTAAACAACTTCCAAGACACAAAATAAAAACAAAGTACTGTAGGTAAAAACATGGGTTGTCTCCCATAAGCGCTTTTCTTTAACGCCTTTCAGCTAGGCGCAGAAAGTGTGTATCAAGTATTATCAAGAGACGAAGTGTCAACATCATAATTTGTTCTCATAATAGAATCAAAAGGTAACTTCATTCTCTTTCTAGGGAAGTGTTCCATACCTTTCTTGAGAGGAAATTGATATTTAATATTACCTTCCTACATATCAATAGTAGCACCAACAGTTCGAAGAAAAGGTCTTCCCAATATGATGGGACAAGATGCATTGCATTCAATATCCAAGACAACAAAATCAACGGGGACAAGGTTATTGTTAACGGTAATGCGAACATATCAACTTTCCCCAAAGGTTTCTTTGTAGAATGATCAGCAAGATTAACATCCAAATAACAATTTTTCAGCGGTGGCAAGTCAAGCATATTATAAATTTTCTTAGGCATAACAGAAATACTTGCACCAAGATCACATAAAGCATTACAATCAAAATCTTTAACCTTCATCTTAATGATGGGCTCCCAACCATCCTCTAGCTTTCTAGGAATAGAAGTTTCAAGTTTTAGTTTCTCTTCTCTAGCTTTTATGAGAGCATTTGTAATATGTTGTGTGAAAGCCAAATTTATAGCACTAGCATTAGGACTTTTAGCAAGTTTTTGCAGGAACTTTATAACTTCAGAGATGTGGCAATCATCAAAATCTAAATCATTATGAGCTACAGCAATGGGATCATCATCCCCAAGGTTGGAAAAAATTTCAGCGGTTTATCACAAGCAATTTCAGCGGTTTTAGCAATTTCAGGCAGTTTTGTACGCTTTGCACTAGGAGTAGAAACATTACCAACACCAATTATTTTACCATTAATAGTAGGAGGTGCAGCAACATGTGAAGAATCAACATTATTTGTGGTGGTAATAGTCCAAACTTTAGCTACATTCTTCTCTTTAGCTAGTTTTTCATTTTCTTCTCTATCCCACCTAGCACGCAATTCAGACATTAATTTTATATTCTCATTAATTCTAACTTGGGTGGCATTTGCTGTAGTAACAATTTTATTTTCAATATCCCTATTAGGCATAACTTTCGATTTCAAAAGATCAACATCAGAGGCAAGACTATCAACTTTAGAAGCAAGTATATCAATTTTCCCAAGCTTTTCTTCAACAGATTTGTTAAAAGCAGTTTGTGTACTAATAAATTCTTTAAGCATGGCTTCAAGTCCAGGGGGTGAACTCCTATTATTGTTGTAAGAATTCCCATAAGAATTACCATAGCCGTTGCCATTATTATAAGGATATGGCCTATAGTTGTTACTAGAATTGTTCCGGTAAGCAATGTTGTTGAAATTATTATTTTTAATGAAGTTTACATCAACATGTTCTTCTTGTGCAACCAATGAAGCTAACGGAATATTATTAGGATCAATATTAGTCCTATCATTCACAAGCATAGACATAATAGCATCAATCTTATCACTCAAGGAAGAGGTTTCTTCGACAGAATTTACCTTCTTACCTTGTGGAGCTCTTTCCGTGTGCCATTCAGAGTAGTTGATCATCATATTATCAAGAAGCTTTGTTGCTTCACCAAGAGTGATGGACATAAAGGTACCTCCAGCAGCTGAATCCAATAAATTCCGCGAAGAAAAATTAAGTCATGCATAAAAGGTTTGGATGATCATCCAAGTAGTCAGTCCATGAGTTGGGCAATTTTTAACCAAAGATTTCATTCTTTCCCATGCTTGTGCAACATGCTCAGTATCTAATTGTTTAAAATTCATTATGCTACTCCTCAAAGATATAATTTTAGCAGGGGGATAATATCTACCAATAAAAGCATCCTTGCATTTAGTCCATGAATCAATACTATTCTTAGGCAGAGATAGCAACCAATCTTTAGCTCTTCCTCTTAATGAGAAAGGAAACAATTTTAATTTTATAATGTCACCATCTACATCTTTATATTTTTGCATTTCACACAATTCAACAAAATTATTAAGATGGGCAGCAGCATCATCAGAACTAACACCAGAAAATTGCTCTCGCATAACAAGATTAAGTAAAGCAGGTTTAATTTCAAAGAATTCCGCTGTAGTAGCAGGTGGAGCAATAGGTGTGCATAAGAAATCATTATTATTTGTGGTTGTGAAGTCACACAACTTAGTATTTTCAGCGGTAGCCATTTTAGCAACAGTAAATAAAGTAACCTAGGTAAAGTAAATGCAAGTAACTAATTTTTTTGTGTTTTTGATATAGCAAACAAGATAGCAAATAAAGTAAAACTAGCAACTAATTTTTTTTTGTATTTCGATTTAGTGCAGCAAACAAAGTAGTAAATAAAACTAAGCAAGACAAAAACAAAGTAAAGAGATTGAGAAGTGGAGACTCCCCTTGCAGCGTGTCTTGATCTCCCCGGCAACGGCGCCAGAAAATATGCTTGATGGCGTGTAACTCACACGTTCGTTGGGAACCCCAAGAGGAAGGTATGATGCGCACAGCATCAAGTTTTCCCTCAGAAAGAAACCAAGGTTTATCGAACCAGGAGGAGCCAAGAAGCACGTTGAAGGTTGATGGCGGCGGGATGTAGTGCGACGCAACACCAGAGATTCCGGCGCCAACGTGGAACCTGCACAACACAACCAAAGTACTTTGCCCCAACGAAACAGTGAGGTTGTCAATCTCACCGGCTTGCTGTAACAAAGGATTAACCGTATTGTGTGGAAGATGATTGTTTGCAGAAAACAGTAGAACAGTATTGTAGTAGATTGTATTTCAGTATAGAGAATTGGACCGGGGTCCACAGTTCACTAGAGGTGTCTCTCCCATAAGATAAACAGCATGTTGGGTGAACAAATTACAGTTGGGCAATTGACAAATAAAGAGGGCATGACCATGCACATAAATATTATGATGAGTATAGTGAGATTTAATTGGGCATTATGACAAAGTACATAGACCGCCATCCAACTGCATCTATGCCTAAAAAGTCCACCTTCAGGTTATCATCCGAACCCCTTCCGGTATTAAGTTGCTAACAACAGACAATTGCATTAAGTATTGCGCGTAATGTAATCAGTGACTACATCCTTGAACATAGCACCAATGTTTTATCCCTAGTGGCAACAGCACATCCGTAACCTTAGTGGTTCTTGTCACTCCTCCAGATTCACGGAGACATGAACCCACTATCGAGCATAAATACTCCCTCTTGGAGTTACTAGCATCAACTTGGCCAGAGCCTCTACTAATAACGGAGAGCATGCAAGATCATAAACAACACATAGACAATAGATTGATAATCAACATAACATAGTATTCTCTATTCATCGGATCCCAACAAACGCAACATATAGAATTACAGATAGATGATCTTGATCATGTTAGGCAGCTCACAAGATCCGACAATGATAGCACAATGGGGAGAAGACAACCATCTAGCTACAGCTATGGACCCATAGTCTAGGGGTAGACTACTCACACATCACTCCGGAGGCGACCATGGCGGCGTAGAGTCCTCCGGGAGATGAATCCCCTCTCCGGCAGGGTGCCGGAGACGATCTCCTGGATCCCCCGAGATGGGATCGGCGGCGGCGGCGTCTCAGTAAGGTTTTCCGTATCGTGGCTCTCGGTACCGGGGTTTCTCGAGGGAGGCTTTAAGTAGGCGGAAGGGCAAGTCAGGAGGCGGCACGAGGGCCCCACACCACAGGGCCGCGCGGCCAAGGGGGGGCCGCGCCGCCCTAGGGTGTGGCCCCCTCGTGGCCCCTCTTCGTCTCCTCTTCGAACTTCTGGAAGCTTCGTGGCAAAATAGGACCCTGGGCGTTGATTTCGTCCAATTCCGAGAATATTTCGTTACTACGATTTCTAAAACCAAAAACAGCAGAAAACAGCAACTGGCACTTCGGCATCTTGTTAAAAGGTTAGTTCCAGAAAATGCACGAATATGACATAAAGTGTGCATAAAACATGTAGATAACATCAATAATGTGGCATGGAACATAAGAAATTATCGATACGTCGGAGACGTATCACCAAGTACTACACGATGCACACACTGTCACCATTACACCGTGCAGGAGGAATAAACTACTTTAATAACATCACTAGAGTAGCACATAGAATAGTAGTGATACAAAACACATTGCAATCATAAAGAGATATAAATAAGCACTTCACTATGCCATTCATAACAGTGAATAAGTATTCTGTGAAATATAGCCTAAGAGACCCACATGGTGCACACACTGTCACCTTTACACACGTGGGACAAGGAGTCTCCGGAGATCACATAAGTAAAATCCACTTGACTAGCACAATGACATCTAGATTACAAGCATCATCATATGAATCTCAATCATGTAAGGCAGCTCATGAGATTATTGTATTGAAGTACATAATAGAGAGATTAACCACATAGCTACCGGTACAGCCCCGAGCCTCGATGGAGAACTACTCCCTCCTCATGGGAGACAGCAGCGGTGATGAAGATGGCGGTGGTGTCGATGGAGAAGCCTTCCGGGGGCACTTCCCCGTCCCGGCGGCGTGCCGGAACAGAGACTCCTGTCCCCCAGATCTTGGCTTCGCGATGGCGGCGGCTCTGGATGGTTTCTCGTACCGTGGCTTTTCCGTATCGAAGTTTTAGGTCAGGGACCTTTATATAGGCGAAGAGGCGGAGTCGGAGGGGCGACGAGGCGATGACACAATAGGGGGGCGCGGCCCAGGCCCTGGCCGCACCACCCTATCATCTGGGGCCCCTGTGGCCCCCTCTGGCGGCTCTCGGGTGTTCTGGAAGCTTCGTGGAGTTTTAAGACTCTGGGCGTTGATTTCGTCCAATTCCGAGAATATTTCCTTACTAGGATTTCTGGAACCAAAAACAGCAGAAAACAGGAACTGGCCCTTCGGCATCTCGTCAATAGGTTAGTTCCGGAAAACGCATAATAATGACATAAAGTATGCATAAAACATGTAGATATCATCAATAATGTGGCATGGAACATAAGAAATTATCGATACGTCGGAGACGTATCAAGCATCAACATCATAATTTGTTCTAATGATAGAATCAAAGGGTAACTTCATTCTCTTTCTAGGGAAGTGTTCCATACCTTTCTTGAGAGGAAATTGATATTTAATATTACCTTCCTTCATATCAATAATAGCACCAACAGTTCGAAGAAAAGGTCTTCCCAATATAATGGGACAAGATGCATTGCATTCAATATCCAAGACAACAAAATCAACGGGGACAAGGTTATTGTTAACCGTAATGCGAACATTATCAACTCTCCCTAAGGTTTCTTTGTAGAGTTATCAGCAAGATTAACATCCAAATAACAATTTTTCAATGGTGGCAAGTTAAGCATATTATAGATTTTTCTAGGCATAACGGAAATACTTGCACCAAGATCACATAAAGCATTACAATCAAAGTCATTGACCTTCATCTTAATGATGGGCTCCCAACCATCCTCTAACTTCCTAGGAATAGAAGCTTCGCGTTCTAATTTCTCTTCTCTAGCTTTTATGAGAGCATTTGTAATATGTTTTGTAAAGGCCAAATTTATAGCACTAGCATTAGGACTCTTAGCAAGTTTTTGTAAGAACTTTATAACTTCAGAGATGTGGCAATCATCAAAATCTAAACCATTATAATCTAAAGCAACGGGATCATTGTCCCCAATGTTGGAAAAAAATTCAGCAGTTTTATCACAAAGCGATTTAAGCTTTAGCTTTCGGCAGTTTTGCAGGCTTTGCATTAGGAGTAGAAACATTGCCAACACCAATTATTTTACCATTGATAGTAGGAGGTATAGCAACATGTGAAGCATTAGCATTACTAGTGGTGGTAATAGTCCAAACTTTAGTTACATTATTCTCTTTAGCATTTTCTTCTTTTTCCCACCTAGCACGCAATTCAGCCATCAATCTAATATTTTCATTTATTCTAACTTGGATGGCGTTTGCTGTAGCAAATGAATTAATATCTTTATCTTCATTAGGCATAACTTTCGATTTCGATAGATCAACATCAGCAGCAAGACTATCAACCTTAGAAGCAAGAATATCAATTTTACCAAGCGTTTCCTCAACAGATTTGTTAAAAGCAGTTTGTGTACTAATAAATTCTTTAAGAATGGCTTCAAGACCAGAGGGTACATTCCTATTATTGTTGTAAGAATTCCCATAAGAATTACCATAACCATTACTATTATGAGAAGGATATGGCCTATAGTTGTTACTAGAATTATTCCGATAAGCATTGTTGTTGAAATTATTATTTTTAATGAAGTTCACATCAACATGTTCTTCTTGAGCAACCAATGAAGCTAACGGAACATTATTAGGATCAACATTAGTCCTACCATTCACAAGCATAGACATAATAGCATCAATCTTATCACTCAAGGAAGAGGTTTCTTCGACAGAATTTACCTTCTTACCTTGTGGAGCTCTTTCCGTGTGCCATTCAGAGTAATTAATCATCATATTATCAAGCAGCTTTGTTGCGGCGCCTAGAGTGATGGACATAAAGGTACCTCCAGCAGCTGAATCCAATAGGTTCCGTGAAGAAAAATTCAGTCCTGCATAAAAGGTTTGGATGATCATCCAAGTAGTCAGTCCATGGGTTGGGCAATTTTTAACCAAAGATTTCATTCTTTCCCATGCTTGTGCAACATGCTCAGTATCCAATTGCTTAAAATTCATTATGCTACTTCTCAAAGATATAATTTTAGCAGGAGGATAATATCTACCAATGAAAGCATCCTTACATTTAGTCCATGAATCAATACTATTCTTAGGCAGAGATAGCAACCAATCTTTAGCTCTTCCTCTTAATGAGAAAGGAAAAAAAATTAACTTTATAATGTCACCATCTACATCCTTATACTTTTGCATTTCACATAGTTCAACAAAATTATTAAGATGGGAAGCAGCATCATCAGAACTAACACCAGAAAATTGCTCTCTCATAACAAGATTTAGTAAATCAGGTTTAATTTCAAAGAATTCTGCTGTAGTGGCAGGTGGAGCAATAGGTGTGCATAAGAAATCATTATTATTTGTGTTTGTGAAGTCACACAACTTAGTATTTTCAGGAGTGCCCATTTTAGCAGTAGTAAATAAAGCAAACTAGATAAAGTAAATGCAAGTAACTAATTTTTGTGTGTTTTTAATATGGCAAACAAGATAGTAAATAAAGTAAAACTAGCAACTAATTTTTTTTGTTTTTTTTAGTGCAGCAAACAAAGTAGTAAATAAAAGTAAAGCAAGACAAAAACAAAGTAAAGAGATTGGAGGTGGAGACTCCCCTTGCAGCGTGTCTTGATCTCCCCGGCAACGGCGCCAGAAAAAGAGCTTGATACGCGTACAGCACGCGTCCGTTGGGAACCCCAAGAGGAAGGTGTGATGCGTATAGCGGCAAGTTTTCCCTCAGTAAGAAACCAATGTTTATCGAACCAGTAGGAGCCAAGAAGCACATTGAAGGTTGTTGGTGACGGAGTGTAGTGCGGCGCAACACCAGGGATTCCGGTGCCAACGTGGAACCTGCACAACACAACCAAATTACTTTGCCCCAACGTGACAGTGAGGTTGTCAATATCACCGGCTTGCTGTAACAAAGGATTAGATGTATAGTGTGGATGATGATGTTTGCAGAAAATAGTAGAACGAGTATTGCAGTTGATTGTATTCGATGTAAAGAATGGACCGGGGTCCACAGTTCACTAGTGGTGTCTCTCCCATAAGATAAATAGCATGTTGGGTGAACAAATTACAGTTGGGCAATTGACAAATAAAGAGGGCATGACCATGCACATACATGTTATGATGAGTAGTGTGAGATTCAATTGGGCATTACGAAAAAGTACATAGACCGCTATCCAGCATGCATCTATGCCTAAAAAGTCCACCTTCAGGTTATCATCCGAACCCCCTCCATTATTAAGTTGCAGACAACAGACAATTGCATTAAGTATGGTGCGTAATGTAATCAACAAATACATCCTTAGACATAGCATTGATGTTTTATCCCTAGTGGCAACAGCACATCCACAACCTTAGAACTTTCTCACATCGTCCTGCATTTAATGGAGGCATGAACCCACTATCGAGCATAAATACTCCCTCTTGGAGTTACAAGTAACGACTTGGCCAGAGCCTCTACTAATAATGGAGAGCATGCAAGATCATAAACAACACATAGATAGATTGATAATCAGCATAGCATAGTATTCCATATTCATCGGATCCCAACAAACGCAACATGTAGCATTACAAATAGATGATCTTGATGTTAGGCAGCTCACAAGATCTAACAATGATAGCACAATAGGAGAAGACAACCATCTAGCTACTGCTATGGACCCATAGTCCAGGGGTGAACTACTCACACATCACTCCGGAGGCGATCATGGCGATGAAGAGTCCTCCGGGAGATGATTCCCCTCTCCGGCAGGGTGCCAGAGGCGATTTCCTGAATCCCCCGAGATGGGATTAGCGGCGGCGGCGTCTCTGGAAGGTTTTCCGTATCGTGGCTCTCGGTACTGGAACTATTATCGACGAAGGCTTAAGTAGGCGGAAGGGTAGGTCAGGCGGCGCCACGAGGGCCCCACACGCCAGGGCCGCGCGGCCCAAGGCCTGGCCGTGCCGCCCTGTTGTGTGGGCGCCTCGTCGCCCCACTTCGTATCTCCTCCGGTGTTCTGGAAGCTTCGTGGAAAAATAAGATCCTGGGCGTTGATTTCGTCCAATTCCGAGAATATTTCCTTACTAGGATTTCTGAAACCAAAAACAGCAGAAAACAGCAACTGGCTCTTCGGCATCTCGTTAATAGGTTAGTGCCGGAAAATGCATAAATATGACATAAAGTATGTATAAAACATGTGAGTATCATCATAAAAGTAGCATGGAACATAAGAAATTATCGATACGTTGGAGACGTATCATGCACCTATACATCTGACAAGTGTATTAGGTGTGTTGGGGACACAAGAGACTTCTTGTATCGTAATTGCCGGGTTGCTTGAGAGGGATATCTTTGACCTCTACCTCCTTGAGTTCGATAAACCTTAGGTGATTCACTTAAGGGAAACTTGCTGCTGTTCTACAAACCTCTGCTCTTGGAGGCCCAACACTGTCTACAGGAATAGAAGTGTGCGTAGACATCAAGCTATTTTCTGGCGCCGTTGCCGGGGAGGTAAGGTAAAAGGTATTCACATCCTCCGACTACTAAGCTATTTCCTAGCACCGTTGCCGGTGTGTGAGTGCTCGAAGCTATCTCCTTTAGATCCTGCAATTGCATCTTTTTGTTTCTTGTTTTTATTTCACTAGTTAGGCTTAATGGAAAACAACAAAGATATTAGAGATCTTTATAGTATTTATCTTGAGTTAGGACATGAGGTGTTTGAAGAGAAAATTAAAAAACCTATGGAACTTTATATGCATGCTAATAGCAATGTTATTAGTATGAATGCTTTGAACACCATTGTTTCTAATGCTATAGAAAATTCTAAGCTTGGGGAAGCTGGCTTTGATGAGCATGATATTTTTAGTCCCCCAAGCATGGAGGAGAAAATTTACTTTGATGATACTTTACCTCCTATATATGATGATTACAATGATGACTATCATATTTTCAGTCCACCTACTATTGAGGAGAAAATTAATTATGATTACATATGCCTCCTATATATGATGATTATGGTGATGAGAATAATAATGATAGCTATTTTATTGAATTTGCTCCCACTACAATTAATAGTAATGACTATGCTTATGTGGAGAGTAATAATTTTATGCATGTAGCTCATGATAAGAATGCTTTATGTGATAGTTATATTGTTGAGTTTGTTCATGGTGCTATTGGAAATTATTATGAGAGAGGAAAATATGGTTGTAGAAATTTTCATGGTACTAAAACACCTCTCTACATGCTGAAAATTTTGAAGTTACTCGTGTTCTATCTTACAATGCTTGTCACTTTGATCTTCATGAATTTATTTGTGTACAAGATTCCTATGCATAGGAAGCGGGTTAGACTTAAATGTGTTTCGAATTTGCTTCTTGATGCTCTCTTTTGCTTCAACTCTTATTTCTTGCAAGAGCATCATTAAAATTACTGAGCCCATCTTAATGGCTATAAAGAAAGCACTTCTTGGGAGATAACCCATGTTTTTATTTTGCTACTGTTTTGTCGTGTCTTGGAAGTTGTTACTACTGTAGCAACCACTTCTTATCTTCATTTTATTGCATTTTTGTGCCAAGTAAAGTCTTTGATAGCAAGGTTGATACTAGATTTGGATTACTGCGCAGAAACAGATTTCTTGCTGTCACGAATTTGAGTAGCCCTCTCTGTAGGTAACTCAGAAAAATCTGCCAATTTACGTGAGTGATCCTCAGATATGTACGCAACTTTCATTCATTTTGAGCTTTTTCATCTGAGCAAGTTAAGTGCCGCTAAAAAATTCGTCTTTACGTACTGTTCTATTTTGACAGATTCTACCTTTTATTTCGCATTGCCTGTTTTGCTATATTGGATGGATTTCTTTGTTCCATTAACTTTCAGTAGCTTTGTGCAATGTCCAGAAGTGTTAAGAATAATTATGTCACCTCTGAATATGTGAATTTTTGATTATGCACTAACCCTCTAATGAGTTGTTTTGAGTTTGGTGTGGAGGAAGTTTTCAAGGATCAAGAGAGGAGGATGATACAATATGATCAAGAAGAGTGAAAAGTCTAAGCTTGGGGATGCCCCCGTGGTTCATCCCTGCATATTTCAAGAAGACTCAAGCATCTAAGCTTGGGGATGCCCAAGGCATCCCCTTCTTCATCGACAACTTATCAGGTCACCTCTAGTGAAACTATATTTTTATTCCGTCACATCTTATGTGCTTTACTTGGAGCGTCTGTGTGCTTTTATTTTCGTTTTGTTATCTTAGTTCTCTGAATAAATTGGTTCCTATCATGCTTATGTGGGAGAGAGACACGATCCGCTCGTTCATATGAACACTGGTGTTCTTAGCTTTACTTTTAATGTTCATGGCGAAGGTTGAAAACTGCTTCGTTCATTGTTATTTGGTTGGAAACAGAAAATGCTTCATGTGCTAATTTGTATATGGTCTTGAATAATTTGATACTTGGCAATTTTTTTGCTCAAATAGATCATGTTTAAGCTCTTGCATCATGTAGATTGCACCTATTAGTGGAGAACTATTGTAGAGCTTGTTGAAATTTGGTTTGCATGATTGGTCTCTCTAAAGTCTAGATATTTTCTGGTGAAGTGTTTGAACAACAAGGAAGACAGTGTAGAGTCTTATAATGCTTGCAATATGTTCTTATGTAAGTTTTGCTGTACCAGTTCATACTTGTGTTTGCTTCAAACAACCTTGCTAGCCAAAGCCTTGTATTGAGAGGGAATACTTCTCGTGCATCCAAAATCCTTGAGCAAAAAACTATGCCACTTGTGTCCACCATACCTACAATATATAGCTCATGGGAAAATAGCCTTAAAAACTATTGTGGTAAAGAATATGTCGCTTATGTATCTTATTTCTTATAAGTTGCTTGTTGAGCGGTAACCATTTTTCCTTGAGGCCATTGATACATCCAAAACGTATCTTATTTCTTTGGATACAACTAACACGGACTAACGCTGTTTTCAGCAGAATTGCTCTGGTGTCTCGTTTTTGTGCAGAAATTCAACTTTCAGGATAATCCCCGGAATTTATGTCAAAGGGATTATTTTTCCAGAAGATTCACGGAGCCAGAAGGGCAGGCCTGGGGGAGGCCCAGGGCCCCCACACACTAGGCCGGCGCGGCCTAGGAGGGGGGCGCACCGCCCTATGGTGAGGCCGCCTCGGCCAGCCTCTGACGCCCCCCTCTGGACTATTTAAGGGTTTCGATCTAAAAACGCGAGACGGGAAGTCGAAATCGCCAGAAGCCATCCAGAACACCGCTGCAATCGCGAAACTCCGTCTCGGGACCAGAAACTCCGTTCTGGCACTCCGCCGGGACGGGGAATTGGAGGAGATCATCGCCATCATCACCACCGACGCCTCTCCATCGACTAGCCATGTTTCCCCATCCATGTGTGAGTAATTCCCCCGCTGTAGGCTGAAGGGGATGGTATGGATTGGATGAGATTGGTCATGTAATAGCATAAGATTGTTAGGGCATAGTGCCTAGTGTCCGTAATTGGTACTTTGATGATATTGTTGCAACTTGTTATGCTCAATGCTTGTCACTAGGGCCCGAGTGCCATGATCTCAGATCTGAACATGTTATTGTTTCATGATGATATTCATTGTTTTATGATCTTACCTGCCAGTTGTATACACATGTCGCTGTCCGGAACCCGATGCCCCAAAGTGACAGAAATTGGGACAACCGGAGGGGAAGGCGGTAATGTGAGGATCACATGTGTTCACGGAGTGTTAATGCTTTGCTCCGGTGCTCTATTAAAAGGAGTACCTTAATTTCCAGTAGATTCCCTAGAGGCCCGGCTGCCACCGGCTGGTAGGACAATAGATGTTGCGCAAGTTTCTCATTGCGAGCACGTACGACTAAATATGGAACACATGCCTATGGATTGTTTAGTACTTGGACACCGTTTTATCACTATCTGAAAATGCCCTACTTTGATTGTTACATGAGTTGCTCTCATCCATGCAAAGCCCGTTCATCCATCCCTGTGCCTACAGTATTTTAATCCTGCTGTTTACTATAATCACTACTGCTGTCTTTGTTACACTGCTGCTGATATTTCACTACTGCTACTTCTATAAAACTATTACTACTGATAAACTCTTCCGAGCAAGTATGTTTCCAGGTGCAGCTGAATTGACAACTCCGCTGTTAAGGCTTACAAATATTCTTTGGCTCCCCTTGTGTCGAATCAATAAATTGGGTTTTACTTCCCGCGAAGACTGTTGCGATCCCCTATACTTGTGGGTCATCAAGACTATTTTCTGGCGCCGTTGACGCGGAGCATAGCTTTATTTGGAAGTTCACTTGGATTGATATTGTTCGCTGCAAATTCTCCATCATGGGTAAACCTCGCGATCCTAAAGTCGCCATATTACCATCCACTACAAGAAAAGGTACAACTCTGAGTACCTCTACTGCTCTTGATTCCCCATCTGTGATAAGTCAACTTGTTTCACCACCACAAGCTTCACATGCTGGTACTCCCATTGAATCTGAAAATTCTTATAATTTTGATGATGCTTCTGTTGTGCTTGATGATAGTGGTTCGTTAGGATCTTTTCTAGATGCTACAATTGCTAGGTCTAGACAAATTGAAAATACTGAAACTCCTAATGAAAATACTGTTACACCTATTAATTCACCTAAGTCTGAATACTCTAGTGATGATCCCGATGAAGATTATGTGGAACTTGATGATGATTTTATTGTTAAATGCAATGCTACTACTGATGCAAGTAAAATTAAAAAGTTTCTTCCACAACATACTGTTAGATATAAACTGTCTCCTGATCCTAAATTTGCCACATCTCCTATAAACATTAAGGATAAGGATTATGATTTTTCTCTTGATCTATCTCATATAGCTATTGTCGAGAAAACACCCTTTTGTGGTACTGAAAAAGAAAGTGTTGTAGAACACATGAATGAACTTTCTACTTTGAGTAGCTTGTTTTCTGATAATGTCAAGATGCGTACTTATTTTGTTGCTAAAAATTTTCCTTTCTCATTAAAGGATGATGCTAAAACTTGGTATAATAGTTTGCCTCATGATTCTATTGATAGTCCAAGTGGTTTGCTTGATGTTTTTTTTCGGAAATACTTTCCTGCTAGTGCCCAACATATTGCTTTATAGAAAATTTATAGTTTTGACCAGGAAGATGGAGAGAAATTGCCTGAAGCTTGGGCAAGATTTTGCTCTCTTATCAGAGCTCTACTTGGACATGATCTGGAAAAGCATGATTTACTTGATATATTTTATAGTGGACTAACCATTGAGTCTAGGGCATATTTGGATAGTTGTGCTGGTTGTGTTTTCAGGAAAAGAACTCCAGCTGAAGCTGAAGAATTATTGGCTAAAATAGGCCGGAATCATGATGATTGGACCACACCTGAACCAGCCCCGACGCCGATATTGAAGAAGAGGGGTTTGATTAAATTAAATGATGAAGATATGAGGGAAGCCAAGAAATCTCTTAAGGAGAAAGGTATTAAATCTGAAGATGTGAAGAATTTACCTCCCATAGAATATTTATGCAAGATAATTCCCCCTTCATCCATGATTGAGGTAAACTCTCTTCAACGCTTTACTAGGGAAGATATTCCGTATTCAAAACCTCCTGCTCAATGCTTAGATGAGTTTGATAATTATATTGTTAAGCAAGAAAATTTTAATATGAGAGTAGAGAATCATTTAATGGAAAATTCTCAAGCTATTAGTAATTTGCATGATATTGTGGAGAGAACCTCCAATGATGTTAAGATGCTTGTTAAACATTTTCATATGATTCAAACTAAAATTGATCAACTCACTAAAGTGCAAAATGACTTATTAAAAAATAGTTCTAAAGAAAAACATGCTTATGAAGTAACAACTAGAGGCGGTGTTTCTACTCAGGATCCTCTATATCCTGAGGGGCATCCCAAAAGAGTTGAACAAGATTCTCAATGAATTGAACCTAGTGCTCCTTCTAAGAAAAAGAAAAAGAAACATAAAAATGTTGTAGAATCCTCTGAGCCTGTTAATGATCCTAATAGTATTTCTATTTCTGATGCTGAAACTGAAAGTGGTAATGAACATGATAAAGATAATGATAAGAATGATGCTTCTGATAAAGAAGAGGTTGAAGATGAACCTGAAAAGCATGCTAAAAATAAAAAGTATACTAAAGAAGATTTTATTGCTAAGAAACATGGTAATGAAAGAGAACCTTGGGTTCAAAAGCAAATGCCATTTCCTGCTAAGAAACTAAAATCAAAGGAAGAAGAACACTATAATAAATTTTGTGATTGGATGAAACCTTTATTCTTGCAAATCCCTTTGACTGATGCTATTAAATTGCCTCCTTATTCAAAGTATATGAAAGATATTGTCTCTAACAAAAGGAAAATTCCTAATGATGAGATTTCCACTATGCTTGCTAATCACTCTTTCAACGGCAAAGTTCCAAAGAAGCTAGGCGACCCAGGTATACCGACTATTCCTTGTTCTATTAAGAATAATTATGTTAGAACAGCTCTATGTGATTTGGGAGCGGGTGTTAGTGTTATGCCTTTTTCTCTTTACAAGAGACTTTATTTAGATAAGTTGATACCAACTGATATATCTTTGCAAATGGCTTATAAATCTACTGCTATTCCTGTTGGTATATGTGATGATGTTCCTATTCAAGTTACTAATAACTGCTTGATATTAACTGATTTTGTTGTGTTGGAAATGCCTGAAGATGATAATATGTCTATTATTCTTGGGAAACCTTTTCTTAACACCGCAGGGGCTGTTATTGATTGCAATAAAGGAAAAGTTACTTTCAATGTTGATGACAAGGAGCATACTGTTTATTTTCCCAAGAAGATTGATAAAGTATGTGGAGTTAATACAATTTCTAATGTGAGAACTATCAAAGTGGGAGCTATTGATTGTCCTATATATGAGCCTAAAGAGGGATATCAAAATATTATGATTGGATCCATATCAATTCAATACAAGGTAACATGATTGATTTGAGGTTTATTTCATCTTATGCTATGTAAAATTTATTTGGTGGCAAGACTTGATCAACCTTGTTAACAAATACATTTTATATGCATAGAGGAGCTAAACAACATTTCTTTCTCCCTCCACTTGTTTTACTTGCTGTAGCACTATTTGTTTTGCAAAGCTCTTTAGTTATTTAGAGATTTGAAAATCTTTTCTGCCCAGTAATAATAATTTTAACACCCAGAAATGTGCATATTTCAAAGTTTTCAAAAATTTACAAAAATTATACCGTTGGTCATATTTTTCGAAGAGGCACCTGGGAGCACCTGGGGATGGCCAGTGGGGTACCCCAGGGTGGCACCCCACCAGCCGACGCGACCAAGGAGGGGGCGCACCACCCTGTGGTGTGGGCCCCTCCTTGCCCCACTACTTCATCTCTTCCATCTCATTCTCTCTCCCGAAAAAACTCGCACCAGCTTTCTCTCACTCGCGTTTCTGCTCAAGAGCTCAAGATTTCTCGATCTCTTTGCTCAGCCCAGATTTCTGTCTGAAATTTGGCACATTTGCTCTCCGGTATGTGACTCCTCCGATTATCCAAGTAGAATTTTGTTTGGTTGAGTATATCTTGAATATTTTGCTGCTGTAGATAACATGTTTAGTGAGCTTGCATGCCTGTTCTAAGTTGTAAGAATTAGTTTTGATGCATGTTTAGTACTCTAGCAAGTTCCTATAGTAGTTTCCCTCAATTATATGTCACCAAATCAAATTTTATAATGTTTGTTGAAAAATTTCAGAAAAGGAAGATGGATAACTATAACTTTGGAGAAGTGTTTGAAAGAGAGACGACAAGCACGGGGAGGCCCTCTAGGACCGCCACTCGATTCAGGCGATCCTATAATGAGGATGTCCTCGCACCGAGCTTCGAAGCCGAAGAGGACAATGGAGTCCCTAACGCTTCATCTTTCCCATGTTATAACTTTTTGAGTAATGCAGGGTTGCTGGATGATTTCTTGGTCCTCGTCGGTAATGTGGGTTTAACCACCTATATGGAAGATGAGAGGGATCAATACTACATGCTGACTAAAATCTTTGTTGAGAGCTTTCAGTTCAACAACAAGCACTATCAACCATCAGTTGCATTCAGGATTTATGGTAATCCTATTACTATGAAGTTGAAGGATTTTTGTACTGCATTGGATATTGCCCCTATAGGTACAGCGAAGAAGATTGAGAATAATCCTAAGGCTTTGCTGGAGCTCTATCTAGATATCACCAATGATGATAGCTGCACCATTCAGCGCGGCAAGATAAGAAACATTCAACTCCCTGCCATTAGATATTTCGCTTACTATCTTGCTACTAGCATTCTTGGTAGGGAGAACACTAGCAATATTTCTAGTTATCATCTTGCTTTCTTAGTTGCTGCACTTACTGGAGAGACACCTTATCACCTTGGTGCTCTTTTTGCTCGCAGCTTGTCTAACAAGTGGCCTATTTTTGGAGGAATTGTTGCATCACGCATTTTAGAATATCTAGATCTTCCTCTTGACCCTACTGATGTGAAATTAACTCCTATAAGGCTTGATATTGCTGCTATGAAGAGTCACCAATTTGTTACAACTGACTCTAGTTTAGATAATATTGTCTATAGAATGTTGTTTACTGACGGGGATGAGAGGGAAATCATTTTGCCGCAGCCAGATTTGTTCAGTATTCACAGGAAACCGTGGTCGCGCTCTAAGGAGGAGGTGGATGAGCAGCTGAAGATACATGGCTTCCACCAGCAGCATGACTCCGAGGACGCCGAGCCCTCCCACAACTACACCGTCACGTATCCTGGTGCGTCTTCCAGCACATACCCGGAACAGGATCCATCTTCGTCGTATTACGGAGGTGCTACTTCATGGGCACCATGGGATTGATCTCCACTTAGGCCAAAAGCCTAAGCTTGGGGGGGGGGGTATACCGGCATCACTCATTCTTTGCATATTTTAGTTGCTGGATACTTCTACATACTTGTTTAGCTTCTTAAAGTGGTTTTCTAATAAGAGGGAGATGATATTTGGGGAAGTGCTGCCTGAAAACAGATTCTGGACTGATACCAAAAAATTTCTCAAAAACAGCCAGAAAGTTATTTTGCAAAGAAAATTTTTGTGCATGTTCCCCAGGTTGTTATCTAACTTTCATTAGTTGAACACTTTTTGAGCTGAGCAGCGGAAGAATTTCTTAAAAATCGTTACTGTACTGCTGTCAAGTTTGACGAATTCCTGCTGCTTTGTGTTTATGTGACTCTTCTAGTTTTCATTTTCTTGTTTTTTGCTTTGTTTCTTTCCTAAAACACAAAAAGACCAAAAATATTTCTGTTGTTTCTCTTCACCATTTGTTTATTTTAGTTTCTTGCTTTTACTTTGCTTTATTTGCTATCGTTGGTTTGTTATAAGAAAATCCAAAAAGATTTTGCTTTGTTTGCTTGTTTCCTTTTGTTCTTGTTTCCAATTCGAAAACACCAAAAATATTTGCTGCTCTTCTTTGGTTTTGTAAAGTTTATTATGGAGTTCAATGGTCTTCGCTGGCTGGAGCGTGGATTTCATTCCATATTATTCAAGCTACACAAGTGAAAGGCAATAATGACGATCTACGACAATTCGACTGTGGTGAGAGGCTGGTATAAACTCTATTTGTTTTCATTTTTGTACATATACTCATCCATGTGAGCATGCTTAGTTGGTTCATGTGAGGTATATGTCATTTAAGAAAGTCTAGTAGTTCATGATCTCTCATGTTTAGCTCCAGTTTATTAATATGAGTAGCATGTCATAGATGTTTGCTTGCATTGTCTTATTCATAAATAGGTATGACATTGTGGTATCCTCCTCTGAATAATTCACTTGAATCGACTTGGCACATGCTCACGCATGCATATGACTGAACAAAAGTCAATTAAGCCTCGATGATTTACTTTGCCTCAGAGTTCTTGTATCACTTTTATGTCTCCGTTAATTTATTTTGCCGCAAGCATGATTATGACAATTACTGCTCTCTTGACTGTCGCTCCCCAGTCTATTGCTAGCATTCACTTGTACTGAGCAGGAACGCTGCTCGTGCTTCCAAACCCCTGAAAACCAAGTTATTCCAAAGTGTCCACCATAAATACCTATGCACGGCATTTCAAACCATTCCAAGTAAATTCTCACGCGCTACCTTTAAACCTTCAAAATGCTTCTCAATTTGTGTCAATATTTTATAGCTCATGAGGAAGTATGTGGTGTTTATCTTTCAACCTTGTCATTTACTTTTGACAGACTTTCATAATGGACTAGTGGCACATCCGCTTATCCAATAATTTTGCAAAAAGAGCTGGCAACGGGGTTCCCAGCCCCAATTAATTAACTTTCATTAATAATTCTCTTCACATGTTTTGCCCTGATTCATCAGTAAGTAACTTAATTTGCAAATAGACACTCCTCCATGGTATGAGAATGTTGGACGGCACCCGAGGATTTGGTTAGCCATGGCTTGTGTAAGCAAAGGTTGGGGTAGTGTCACCCATTAATAAAACTTAAGTACGTGTGTAAACAAAAGAGAAGAGGGATGATCTACCTTGCTGGTAGAAATAACGTCCTTCATGGGAGCCGCTCTTGAAAGTCTGGTTGACGAGGTAGTTGGAGTACCCATTACCATTCGTTGACAACAACAAACACCTCTCAAAATAATTTTACTCCTGATTTTTAAAATGAAAAGCTCTAGCGCATGTTAATCCCTGCTTCCCTCTGCGAAGGGTCAATCTTTTACTTTTATGTTGAGTCACCATCCTTTCTTTGAGCACTTTCTTGAGAGCACAACTATCATTCTTAGTATAATATGCTTGTCCCAAAATGTGATTAATTGTGGTATAACTTTGATGCTTTTATCTTTGACAATCTCTACTTCTAGTCTTTCCATGAACTTCAAAGGTGCCCGAGCATTTATGTTTTGCTGTACAAATACGGCCAAGCGAGATACCACTTTATCATATCCTTTTATGAACATTGCAATCCTGCTGATAGATATGATTCATGATGCTTATTATTAATTTGTTGGTACCTTTTCCATGATTGACATAGCTATTAGATGATTTTATTTGCATGTATCTTATTATGAATTGCCTGAGTACTTGTCCATATCATGAGAATATTTACATCATATGAACGAATGTGTTCGTGAAAGTTCTTTTATCGCACTCAGTTGTTAACTTAATTGCTTGAGGACAAGCAATAAGCTAAGATTGAGGGGAGTTTATACGTCCAAAACGTATCTACTTTCCCGAACACTTTTGCTATTGTTTTGCCTCTAATTTGTGTATTTTGGATACAACTAACACGGACTAACGCTGTTTTCAGCAGAATTGCTCTGGTGTCTCGTTTTTGTGCAGAAATTCAACTTTCAGGAAAATCACCGGAATTTATGTCAAAGGGCTTATTTTTCCAGAAGATTCACGGAGCCAGAAGGGCAGGCCTGGGGGAGGCCCAGGGCCCCCACACACTAGGCCGGCGCGGCCTAGGAGGGGGGCGCGCCGCCCTATGGTGAGGCCGCCCCGGCCAGCCTCTGACGCCCCCCTCTGGACTATTTAAGGGTTTCGATCTAAAAACGCGAGACGGGAAGTCGAAATCGCCAGAAGCCATCCAGAACACCGCCGCCATCGCGAAACTCCGTCTCGGGACCAGAAACTCCGTTCTGGCACTCCGCCGGGACGGGGAATTGGAGGAGATCATCGCCATCATCACCACCGACGCCTCTCCATCGACCAGCCATGTTTCCACCATCCATGTGTGAGTAATTCCCCCGCTGTAGGCTGAAGGGGATGGTAGGGATTGGATGAGATTGGTCATGTAATAGCATAAGATTGTTAGGGCATAGTGCCTAGTGTTCGTAATTAGTACTTTGATGATATTGTTGCAACTTGTTATGCTTAATGCTTGTCACTAGGGCCCGAGTGCCATGATCTCAGATCTGAACATGTTATTGTTTCATGATGATATTCATTGTTTTATGATCTTACCTGCAAGTTGTATACACATGTCGCTGTCCGGAACCCGAGGCCCCAAAGTGACAGAAATTGGGACAACCGGAGGGGAAGGCGGTAATGTGAGGATCACATGTGTTCACGGAATGTTAATGCTTTGCTCCGGTGCTCTATTAAAAGGAGTACCTTAATTTCCAGTAGATTCCCTAGAGGCCCGGCTGCCACCGGCTGGTAGGACAATAGATGTTGTGCAAGTTTCTCATTGCGAGCACGTACGACTAAATATGGAACACATGCCTATTGATTGTTTAGTACTTGGACACCGTTTTATCACTATCTGAAAATGCCCTACTTTGATTGTTACATGAGTTTCTCTCATCCATGCAACGCCCGTTCATCCATCCCTGTGCCTACAGTATTTTAATCCTGTTGTTTACTATAATCACTACTGCTGTCTTTGTTACACTGCTGCTGATATTTCACTACTGCTACTGCTATAAAACTGTTACTACTGATAAACTCTTGCGAGCAAGTCTGTTTCCAGGTGCAGCTGAATTGACAAGTCCGTGATGGCGTGTAGACACACGTCCGTTGGGAACCCCAAGAGGAAGGTGTGATGCGTACAGCAGCAAGTTTTCCCTCAGTAAGAAACCAAGGTTATCGAACCAGTAGGAGCCAAGAAGCACGTTGAAGGTTGATGGCGGTGGAGTGTAGTGCGGCGCAACACCAGGGATTCCGGCGCCAACGTGGAACTTGCACAACACAACCAAATTACTTTGCCCCAACGTGACAGTGAGGTTGTCAATCTCACCGGCTTGCTGTAACAAAGGATTAGATGTATAGTGTGGATGATGATTGTTTGCAGAAAATAGTAGAACTAGTATTACAATAGATTGTATTCGATGTAAAAGAATGGACCGGGGTCCACAGTTCACTAGTGGTGTCTCTCCCATAAGATAAATAGCATGTTGGGTGAACAAATTACAGTTGGGCAATTGACAAATAAAGAGAGCATAACAATGCACATACATGTTATGATGAGTAGTGTGAGATTTAATTGGGCATTACGACAAAGTACATAGACCGCTATCCAGCATGCATCTATGCCTAAAAAGTCCACCTTCAGGTTATCATCCGAACCCCCTCCAGTATTAAGTTGCAAACAACAGACGATTGCATTAAGTATGGTGCGTAATGTAATCAACAAATACATCCTTAGATATAATATTGATGTTTTATCCCTAGTGGCAACAGCACATCCACAACCTTAGAGGTTGCTGTCACTCCCCCAGATTTAATGGAGGCATGAACCCACTATCGAGCATAATTACTCCCTCTTGGAGTTACAAGCAATGACTTGGCCAGAGCCTCTACTAGCAACGGAGAGCATGCAAGATCATAAACAACACATAGATGATAGATTGATAATCAACATAGCATAGTATTCATTATTCATCGGATCCCAACAAACGCAACATGTAGCATTACAGATAGATGATCTTGATCATGTTAGGCAGCTCACAAGATCCAACAATGATAGCACAATGAGGAGAAGACGACCATCTAGCTACTGCTATGGACCCATAGTCCAGGGGTGAACTACTCACACATCAATCCGGAGGCGACCATGGCGGTGTAGAGTCCTCCGGGAGATGATTCCCCTCTCCGGCAGGGTGCCAGAGGCGATCTCCTGAATCCCCCGAGATGGGATTGGCGGCGGCGGCGTCTCTGGAAGGTTTTCCGTATCGTGGCTCTCGGTACTGGAACTATCATCGACGAAGGCTTAAGTAGGCGGAAGGGTAGGTCAGAGGGCGTCACGGGGGACCCACACCACAGGGCCGCGCGGCCAGGGCCCAGGTCGCGCCACCCTGGCGTGTCGTCGCCCCGTGGCCCCACTTCGTTTCCTCTTCGGTCTTCTGGAAGCTTCGTGGAAAAATAGGACCCTGGGCGTTGATTTCGCCCAATTCCGAGAATATTTCCTTACTAGGATTTCTGAAACCAAAAACAGCAGAAAACAGCAACTGGCTCTTCGGCATCTCGTTAATAGGTTATTGCCGGAAAATGCATAATAATGACATATAATGTGTATAAAACATGTGAGTATCATCATAAAAGTAGCATGGAACATAAGAAATTATAGATACGTTTGAGACGTATCAAGCATCCCCAAGCTTAGTTCCTACTCGTCCCGAGTAGGTAAACGATAACAAACATAATTTCTTAAGTGACATGCTATCATAATCTTGATCAATACTATTGTAAGCACATGTAATGAATGCAGCGATTCGAAGCAATGGTAAAAGTAATGAGTAAACAATTGAATCATATAGCAAAGACTTTTCATGAATAGTACTTTCAAGACAAGCATCAATAAGTCTTGCATAAGAGTTAACTCATAAAGCAATAGATACATAGTAAAGGCATTGAAGCAACACAAAGGAAGATTAAGTTTCAGCGGTTGCTTTCAACTTATAACATGTATATCTCATGGATATTGTCAACATAAAGTAATATAACAAGTGCAATATGCAAGTATGTAGGAATCAATGCACAGTTAACACAAGTGTTTGCTTCTTGAGATAAAAGGAAATGGGTAAACTGACTCAACAATAAAAGTAGAAGAAAGGCCCTTCACAGAGGGAAGCATGGATTGCTATATTTGTGCTAGAGCTTTTATTTTGAAAACAAGAAACAATTTTGTCAACGGTAGTAATAAAGCATATGTATCATGTAAATTATATCCTACAAGTTGCAAGCCTCATGCATAGTATACCAATAGTGCCCGCATCTCGTCCTAATTAGCTTGGATTTACATGGATTATCATAGCATAGCATATGTTTTAACCAAGTGTCACAATGGGGTACCTCTATGCCGCCTGTACAAAAGTCTAAGGAGAAAGTTTGCATTGGATTTCTCGCTTTTGATTATTCTCAACTTAGACATCCATACCGGGACAACATAGACAATAGATAATGGACTCCTCTTTAATGCATAAGCATTCAACAACAGATAATATTATCATAAGAGATTGAGGTTTGTTGTCCAAACTGAAACTTCCACCATGGATCATGGCTTTAGTTAGCGGCCCAATGTTCTTCTCTAACAATATGTATACTCCAACCATTTGATCATGATAAATCACCCTTACTACAGACAAGACGAACATGCATAGCAACTCACATGATATTCAACAAAGAAATAGTTGATGGCATCCCCAGGAACATGGTTATCGCTCAACAAGCAACTTATAAGAAATAAGATACATAAGTACATATTCAATACCACGATAGTTTTTAGGCTATTTGTCCCATGAGCTATATATTGCAAAGATAAAGAATGGAAATTTTAAAGGTAGCACTCAAGCAATTTACTTTGGAATGGCGGAGAAATACCATGTAGTAGGTAGGTATGGTGGATACAAGTGGCATAGTGTTTGGCTCAAGGATTTTGGATGCATGAGAAGTATTCCCTCTCGATACAAGGTTTAGGCTAGCAAGGTTGTTTAAAGCAAACACAAGTATGAACCGGTACAGCAAAACTCACATAAAAGACATATTGTAAGCATTATAAGACTCTATACCGTCTTCCTTGTTGTTCGACCTTTACTAGAAAATATCTAGACCTTAGAGAGACCAATTATGCAAACCAAATTTTAGCAAGCTCTATGTATTTCTTCATTAATAGGTGCAAGGTATATGATGCAAGAGCTTAAACATGAGCACAAAAATTGCCAAGTATCAAATTATTCAAGATATTATACCAATTACCACATGTAGCATTTCCCGTTTCCAACCATATAACAATTTAACGAAGCAGTTCAACCTTCGCCATGAATATTATGAGTAAAGCCTAAGGACATATGTGTCCATATGCAACAGCGGAGCGTGTCTCTCTCCCACACAATGAATGGTAGGATCCAACTTTATTCAAACAAAACAAAAACAAAAACATACAGACGCTCCAAGTAAAGCACATAAGATGTGATGGAATAAAAATATAGTTTCACTAGAGGAACCTGATAATGTTGTCGATGAAGAAGGGGATGCCTTGGGCATCCCCAAGCTTAGACGCTTGAGTCTTCTTGAAATATGCAGGGATGAACCACCGGGGCATCCCCAAGCTTAGAGCTTTCACTCTCCTTGATCATATTGTATGATCCTCCTCTCTTGATCCTTGAAAACTTTCTCCACACCAAACTCAAAACAAACTCATTAGAGGGTTAGTGCATAACCAAAAATTCACATATTCAGAGGTGACATAATCATTCTTAACACTTCTGGACATTTCACAAAGCTACTGAAAATTAATGGAACAAATAAATCCATCAAACATAGCAAAACAGGCAATGCGAAATAAAAGGCAGAATCTATCAAAACAGAACAGTCCGTAAAGACGTATTTTTCTGGGGCACCAGACTTGCTCAAATGAGAAAACTCAAAACTAATGAAAGTTGCGTACATATCGGAGGATCACGCACGTAAATTGGCATAATTTTCTGAGTTACCTACAGAGACTACTGTTCAAATTCGTGACAGCAAGAAATCTGTTTCTGCGCAGTAATCCAAATCTAGTTTCAACCTTCGATTAGAGACTTTACTTGGCACAACAATGCAATAAAACTAAGATAAGGAGAGGTTGCTACAGTAGTAACAACTTCCAAGACTCAAATATAAAACAAAGTACTGTAGTAAAATCATGGGTTGTCTCCCATAAGCGCTTTTCTTTAACGCCTTTCAGCTAGGCGCAGAAAGTGTCTATCAAGTGTTATCAAGAGATGAAGCATCAACATCATAATTTGTTCTAATGATAGAATCAAAAGGTAACTTCATTCTCTTTCTAGGGAAGTGTTCCATACCTTTCTTGAGAGGAAATTTATATTTAATATTACCTTCCTTCATATCAATGGTAGCACCAACAGTTCGAAGAAAAGGTCTTCCCAATATGATGGGACAAGATGCATTGCATTCAATATTGTAACATCCCTGTTTTGCTAAACCCTAATTAGGTTTGTTTGTGCATCATGAGCATCATCTAATATGCATTAGGAAAAAAAATTGCAAATAAATTAAAGTGGAAACCCTAATGTATGCAAACCTTTCTCTGTTTAAAATTCTCCCAAATGGTTTCAAATCTTGAAAACCAAAATTTGTGGAATCTCAAATACATTAGGAAGGCCATTAAATATTTCTTCCTTAAAGTTTTAAACTTATTTTGGATCTCTAAACGGTTGCAAAGTGCCAAAATATATTTGGTTTTAGCCGTGTTTTAAAATTCCAGGGAAATCCCCAAAACCCAGGGGGATTTTCACAAAATCCCCCTTGTCTTCTACCTCAAGCAGGTGCGTGGCAGCACCTGTGTGCTCGCCGACGCCACCTCCTGCTCGCCCCGCGGATGAGGACGATGTCCTGGAGAGCCTCCTGCACGCCTCCCCCTCGTCCCTATCTCTTTTCCCCCTCGCGCGCCTTCTTCCTCTCTCTCTGCTGCGCGCCGAAACCCTAGCCGCACCGGCCACCATTTCTCCCCGCCGTTCTGGCCACCCCCGCGCCCAGCCGAGGTTCCCCCGAGCTCCGCCGCCCCCTACTGCTCCTCCCCGTCGAAGGAATCGACGCGGGGAGCCGCCAATCGCCGCCGCCGTCTCCATCTTCTCCGCGGCCGGCGAGGACGCCGACGGCCGCCGCGACGCCTGCAGGCCTCTCCCGGCCTCGCTGAGCCTACCATGATGCTCCTGGTGAGCTGATGGTGCTCCTGCACCCCGTCGCCCTCTCCCTCTCCCCCTGTGCTGGCCCCGCACCGTACGCCCGCTTCCGGCCGCCGCGCAGCTCGCCGCCACGGTCGCTCCGGCGACCTCCTTCGGGCGGCGCCGCCACCATTCGACCCGCCCCGCTCGCGCGCATCCAACGCACCCGCTCGCGCGTGCAGGCGAGCACGGGAGCGGCGGCTCCGCTCGCCACTGCCGCCGGCCGCCGTGGTCAACCACCGGCGATTGACTCCGGTGGGACCCGGTTGTCAGCCTTTTCTTTTTGTTTTGTTTTATGTTTTTCTGTAAATAAGAAATGCATGACAGGTGGGCCCCCGTCATCATGAATTTAATCATTTCTGAAATATTTCGTTAATTAATAAAATCCTGAAAGTGGGCCACGAGCTGTCAGAGATTTATTATTTTCCAGAAATTCCAGAATTTGAATTAAAACTTGTAAATTCAATAACTATCTCATATTAAATCAGAAAAATATGTAAAATATGTCAAAATGTTCAGAAAAATGAAACCTATCTACTTATGCTATCATCATGCATAGTTAAGCAACTTCAATTAATGAAGGAGATATGCCCTAGAGGCAATAATAAAGTGGTTATTATTTATATCTTTATGTTTATGATAAATGTTTATATATCATGCTAGAATTGTATTAACCGAAACATTAGTACATGTGTGATATGTAGACAAACAAGAAGTCCCTAGTATGCCTCTTAAACTAGCTTGTTGATTAATGGATGATTAGTTTCATAATCATGAACATTGGATGTTATTAATAACAAGGTTATGTCATTGTGTGAATGATGTAATGGACACACCCAATTAAGCGTAGCATAAGATCTCGTCATTAAGTTATTTGCTATAAGCTTTCGATACATAGTTACCTAGTCCTTATGACCATGAGATCATGTAAATCACTTATACCGGAAAGGTACTTTGATTACACCAAACACCACTGCGTAAATGGGTGGCTATAAAGGTGGGATTAAGTATCCGGAAAGTATGAGTTGAGGCATATGGATCAACAGTGGGATTTGTCCATCCCGATGACGGATAGATATACTCTGGGCCCTCTCGGTGGAATGTCGTCTAATGTCTTGCAAGCATATGAATGAGTTCATAAGAGACCACATACCACGGTACGAGTAAAGAGTACTTGTCAGGAGACGAGGTTGAACAAGGTATAGAGTGATACCGAAGATCAAACCTCGGACAAGTAAAATATCGCGAGACAAAGGGAATTGGTAATGTATGTGAATGGTTCATTCGATCACTAAAGTCATCGTTGAATATGTGGGAGCCATTATGGATCTCCAGATCCCGCTATTGGTTATTGGTCGGAGTGAGTACTCAACCATGTCCACATAGTTCTCGAACCGTAGGGTGACACACTTAAAGTTGGATGTTGAAATGGTAGTACTTGAATTATGGAATGGAGTTCGAATATTTGTTCGGAGTCCCGGATGAGATCCCGGACATCACGAGGAGTTCCGGAATGGTCCGGAGAATAAGATTCATATATAGGATGTCATTTTATGTGAAATAAAATGTCGCGGAAGGTTCTATGGAAGGTTCTAGAAGGTTCTAGAAAAGTCCGGAAGAAACCACCAAGGAAGGTGGAGTCCACAAGGGACTCCACCTCCATGGCCGGCTAGCCCTAGTGGGGGTGGAGTCCCAAGTGGACTCCACCATAGGGGGCCGGCCACCCCCCACATGGGAGGTGGGAATCCCACCTTTGGGTGGGAGTCCTAGTTGGGCTAGGTTTCCCCCCTCCTATGGAAGGTTTTGGTTTCGGGTCTTATTCGAAGACTTGGACACCAACACTTGGGATCCACCTATATAATGAGGGGCCAAGGGAGGGGGCCGGCCACCCCTAAGACCATAGCTTGGCCGCCCCCCTTGAGTGGCCGGCCACCCCCTCCCAAACCCTAGCTTTGCTCCTCCACTTCATATTGCCCGCGTAGCTTAGCGAAGCTCCGCCGAACTTCTACACCGCCACCGACACCACGCCGTCGTGCTGTCGGATTCAAGAGGAGCTACTACTTCCGCTGCCCGCTGGAACGGGGAGGTGGACGTCGTCTTCATCAACAACCGAACGTGTGACCGAGTACGGAGGTGCTGCCCGTTCGTGGCGCCGGAACCGATCGTGATCAAGATCTTCTACGCGCTTTTGCAAGCGGCAAGTGATCGTCTACCGCAGCAACAAGAGCCTCATCTTGTAGGCTTTGGAATCTCTTCAAGGGTGAGACTCGATACCCCCTCGTTGCTACCGTCTTCTAGATTGCATCTTGGCTTGGATTGCGTGTTCGCCGTAGGAAATTTTTTGTTTTCTATGCAACGTTATCCTACAATTAACATTTTTGTTAGTATAACGAAATACCACTTTATGGAAGTCATCAAAATGCAATGTTTTATGCATTCGAATTCCATTTAATCTGACAATGATGTATTAGGGTTAGGTTCAATAACTTTACCATGTCATATCATCATCTTTGTATGCGCATTGCATCGATGCCGTGTATTGAATGTTATTTGTATATTTCTAGTGTTTGCTTCTTCGCGACCGATAGAGCACGAGTCTGAGATGACGAAGATCAACAACACCGAAGATCAATACTTGTCCACCGACAAACAAGTCAAGCATGGGATCTCCGAAGATCCACATTGGTTTGTCAGGGATAAAGGCAAGCCCTAGCCTGGTTCATATATGTTTCTGAAATGCTTTTACTTCTGGTTCCTACATATTGCACACGATTCAACCGTCTTTCATCGATAGGTAGAGTTATCCTATCTATTGCATGTTCCTCTTTGTAGCCTCAAATACCTGATCCACCGCTCCTAGCATAACTAGGTTTGGCATGTGTGCGTCGCGAGAGTCTTTATCTCTTTATGCTTAGCCATGCTTAGTTTGTTACGCTACTACTCCGGTCTTCGGACTGGAGCCGTACAATGAAATGAATCTAGCATGATAGGTTGACGTGGTAAGTATAGAGATGTTGATAAACATGATTAAAGGCTCGGACGAGAGGCCACATTGGGATGTGGTGGGTTGTTTCGTTTCTGCCGACCCTAGGAACCGAGTTCTCGCCTCTTGAACCAACACCGAGTGTACAACTACACGAGGCCCTATTATGGTACCCTCTCGACTCACTAACTTGCCTAGTAGATTCCATGAGTCACATAGTTTGCGCGTTACCTGGTCATATGCATTGCATTTTTGCTTGGGGGAAAAGGTACATAACGGGTAGGTAAGCGTGGTCGTGGTGCCTGGGGGTTGCGGCCTCTGGGGAAACCCACCTCGGTACACATCGTTAAAGACCGACTTCGGGACTTGACCCGTTACGGCGGAACAATCCTTAGCGCGTGACTCATGGTCTCGGCGATAGCAAGGTAAAGGTCGTGGTCAGCCACCCTCTGCCGGCTTTCCAAGGAAGATAGCTTATGATCTGGCATTAAGAGTCGGCTGGTACGTGTGGGTAAAGTTGTGCACCCCTGCAGGGTTAAATCTTTTCGAAAAGCCGTGTCCACGGTTATGGACGACTTGGGAACGGACGTGGAGATCATAGAGAACTTTAACCTGATCGTAAAACTTGGCAATCAATGTGTGTTTACGGATACCTTCTTCGGGTGTTGAGGGGGTGATCCGAGGATAGTGGTTCGAGATGATGAAGTTTGGTGGATACAATATGATGATCAGTAGAGCTAGAGATGTCGCTCTCTTATCCCTTTTAAAAGGTTCTGAGTAGTCGAACTTCTTCTCCCTCTTGTTTAACAAAGGAAAACTGGCTTTACGCAAAAGAAGCTCCACAGAAAGCCCGCATACCAGCTTTGCTAAAAGGTTGTACTAAGTCTTGCTGAGTCCCTGTACTCAGCTTTGCATGCTTTTGTTTCAGAAGAAGTCGCTCCAACAGATGGTGGTTTCTAGTCGACATCGAAGAGTAGCTTGGGGTTCCCAGGTGGCAGCCTGGAATCTATGGGCTGGGACGTCGCCGTTATGCTCCTGGCCTCTTAGGCCTTTTGCTATCTTGCTATGTCTAATAGCATAACTTCGCTTCCGTTGATTGATGTATGTCAGGTCAGTGACCTCTGCTTGTAATGCTTTGGTTCTTCGCTCGGTTATAAGCTTGTATTACCTTCTTGAGTCGTAGAGTCACTGTTGTGTTACCGATTCTCTCACTGTAGTCTCTCGAGCTCTAGGTTAGGCTTATGTCAGACGAAGATCTGGTATTTGTCTAACCCTGATCCCGGGGGTGCCACAAATATCCAAGACAACAAAATCAACGGGGACAAGGTTATTGTTAACCATAATACGAACATTATCAATCCTCCCCAAAGGTTTCTTTATAGCATTATCAGCAAGATTAACATCCAAATAACAATTTTTCAATGGTGGCAAGTCAAGCATATCATAAATTTTCTTAGGCATAACAGAAATACTTGCACCAAGATCACACAAAGCATTACAATTAAAATCATTGACCCTCATCTTAATGATGGGCTCCCAACCATCTTCTAACTTCCTAGGAATAGAAGTTTCAAGTTTTAGTTTCTCTTCTCTAGCTTTTATGAGAGCATTTGTAATATGTTTTGTAAAGGCCAAATTTATAGCACTAGCATTAGGACTCTTAGCAAGTTTTTGTAAGAAATTTATAACTTCAGAGATGTGGCAATCATCAAAATCTAAACCATTATGATCTAAAGCAATGGGATCATTGTTCCCAATGTTGGAAAAAAATTCAGCAGTTTTATCACAGGCAGTTTCAGCAGTTTTAGCAGTTTCAGGCAGTTTTGCTCGCTTTGCATTAGGAGTAGAAACATTCCCAACACCAATTATTTTACCATTGATAGTAGGAGGTGCAGCAACATGTGGATCATTAGCATTACTAGTGGTGGTAATAGTCCAAACTTTAGCTACATTATTCTCTTTAGCTAGTTTTTCATTTTCTTCCCTTTCCCACCTGCATGCAATTAAGCCATTAATCTTATATTCTCATTAATTCTAACTTGGATGGCATTTGATGTAGTAACAATTTTATTTTCATTATCCTTATTAGGCATAACTTTCAATTTCAAAAGATCAACATCAGCAGCAAGACTATCAACTTTAGAAGCAAGTATATCAATTTTCCCAAGCTTTTCTTCAACAGATTTGTTAAAAGCAGTTTGTCTACTAATAAATTCTTTAAGCATGGCTTCAAGTCCAGGGGGTGTATTCCTATTATTGTTGTAAGAATTCCCATAAGAATTACCATAACCGTTACCATTATTATAAGGATATGGCCTATAGTTGTTACTAGAATTGTTCCGATAAGCATTGTTGTTGAAATTATTATTTTTAATGAAGTTCACATCAACATGTTCTTCTTGAGCAACCAATGAAGCTAACGGAACATTATTAGGATCAACATTAGTCCTACCATTCACAAGCATAGACATAATAGCATCAATCTTACCACTCAAGGAAGAGGTTTCTTCGACAGAATTTACCTTCTTACCTTTGATGCTGTCCAGGACTGGCGCGTGGTTGACGAGGGAGGAAATCCCTGTTGTGTAGCTTTCTGGTCCCCGGCAACGGCGCCAGAAAATATGCTTGATGGCGTGTAACTCACACGTTCGTTGGGAACCCCAAGAGGAAGGTATGATGCGCACAGCAGCAAGTTTTCCCTCAGAAAGAAACCAAGGTTTATAAAACCAGGAGGAGCCAAGAAGCACGTTGAAGGTTGATGGCGGCGGGATGTAGTGCGGCGCAACACCAGAGATTCCGGCGCCAACGTGGAACCTGCACAACACAACCAAAGTACTTTGCCCCAACGAAACAGTGAGGTTGTCAATCTCACCGGCTTGCTGTAACAAAGGGTTAACCGTATTGTGTGGAAGATGATTGTTTGCAGAAAACAGTAGAACAAGTATTGCAGTAGATTGTATTTCAGTATAGAGAATTGGACCGGGGTCCACAGTTCACTAGAGGTGTCTCTCCCATAAGATAAACAGCATGTTGGGTGAACAAATTACATTAGGCAATTGACAAATAAAGAGGGCATGACCATGCACATACATATTATGATGAGTATTGTGAGATTTAATTGGGCATTACGACAAAGTACATAGACCGCCATCCAACTGCATCTATGCCTAAAAAGTCCACCTTCAGGTTATCATCCGAACCCCCTCCAGTATTAAGTTGCAAAGCAACAGACAATTGCATTAAGTATGGTGCGTAATGTAATCAACAACTACATCCTTAGACATAGCATCAATGTTTTATCCCTAGTGGCAACAGCACATCCGTAACCTTAGTGGTTCTTGTCACTCCTCCAGATTCACGGAGACATGAACCCACTATCGAGCATAAATACTCCCTCTTGGAGTTACTAGCATCAACTTGGCCAGAGCATCTACTAATAACGGAGAGCATGCAAGATCATAAACAACACATAGACAATAGATTGATAATCAACATAACATAGTATTCTCTATTCATCGGATCCCAACAAACGCAACATATAGAATTACAGATAGATGATCTTGATCATGTTAGGCAGCTCACAAGATCCGACAATGAAGCACAATGGGGAGAAGACAACCATCTAGCTACAGCTATGGACCCATAGTCCAGGGGTAGACTACTCACACATCACTCCGGAGGCGACCATGGCGGCGTAGAGTCCTCCGGGAGATGAATCCCCTCTCCAGCAGGGTGCCGGAGGCGATCTCCTGGATCCCCCGAGATGGGATCGGCGGCGGCGGCGTCTCGATGGGTTTTCCGTATCGTGGCTCTCGGTACTGGGGGTTTCGCGACGGAGGCTTTAAATAGGCGGAAGGGCAAGTCAGGAGGCGGCACGAGGGCCCCACACCACAGGGCCACGCGGCCAAGGGGGGGGCCGCGCCGCCCTAGGGTTTGGGCACCTCGTGGCCCCACTTCGTCTCCTCTTCGGACTTCTGGAAGCTTCGTGGCAAAATAGGACCCTGGGCGTTGATTTCGTCCAATTCCGAGAATATTTCGTTACTAGGATTTCTGAAACCAAAAACAGCAGAAAACAGCAACTGGCACTTCGGCATCTTGTTAATAGGTTAGTTCCAGAAAATGCACGAATATGACATAAAGTGTGCATAAAACATGTAGATAACATCAATAATGTGGCATGGAACATAAGAAATTATCGATACGTCGGAGACGTATCAACCTTGTGGAGCTCTTTCCGTGTGCCATTCAGAGTAACTAATCATCATATCATCAAGAAGCTTTGTTGCGGCCCCCAAAGTGATGGACATAAAGGTACCTCCAGCAGCTGAATCCAATAGGTTCCGTGAAGAAAAATTCAATCCTGCATAAAAGGTTTGGATGATCATCCAAGTGGTCAGTCCATGGGTTGGGCAATTTTTAACCAAAGACTTCATTCTTTCCCATGCTTGTGCAACATGCTCAGTATCTAATTGCTTAAAATTCATTATGCTACTTCTCAAAGATATAATTTTAGCAGGAGGATAATATCTACCAATGAAAGCATCCTTACATTTAGTCCATGAATCAATACTATTCTTAGGCAGAGATAGCAACCAATCTTTAGCTCTTCCTCTTAATGAGAAAGGAAACAATTTTAACTTTATAATGTCACCATCTACATCCTTATACTTTTGCATTTCACATAGTTCAACAAAATTATTAAGATGGGCAGCAGCATCATCAGAACTAACACCAGAAAATTGCTCTCTCATAACAAGATTTAGTAAAGCAGGTTTAATTTCAAAGAATTCTGCTGTAGTAGCAGGTGGAGGAATAGGTGTGCATAAGAAATCATTATTATTTGTGTTTGTGAAGTCACACAACTTAGTATTTTCAGGAGTATTCATTTTAGCAATAGTAAATAAAATAAACTAGATAAAGTAAATGCAAGTAACTAATTTTTTTGTGTTTTTAATATGGCAAACAAGACAGTAAATAAAGTAAAACTAGCAACTAATTTTTTTGTGTTTTGTTTTAGTGCCACAAAAAAAAGTAGTAAATAAAAGTAAAGCAAGACAAAAACAAAGTAAAGAGATTGGAGGTAGAGACTCCCCTTGCAGCGTGTCTTGATCTTCCCGGCAACGGCGCCAGAAAATATCTGCTATCTGAAACTTAAATCTTCCTTTGTGTTGCTTCAATGCCTTTACTTTGAATTTATTGCTTTATGAGTTAACTCCTATGCAAGACTTTTTGATGCTTGTCTTGAAAGTACTATTCATGAAAAGTTTTGCTATATGTTATCTATTTGTTTCAACTATAGATCGTTGCCTTGAGTCACTTCATTCATCTCATATGCTTTACAATAGTATGATCAAGATTATGTAAGTAGCATGTCACTACAGAAATTATTATTTTTATCGTTTACCTACTCGAGGGCGAGTAGGAACTAAGCTTGGGGATGCTTGATACGTCTCCAACGTATCTATAATTTCTGATGTTTCATGCTAGTTTTATGACAATACCTACATGTTTTGCTCACACTTTATAATGATTTTATGCATTTTTCGGAACTAACCTATAAACAAGATGCCACAGTGCCAGTTCCTGTTTTCTGTTGTTTTTGGTTCCTGAAAGGTTGTTCGGGCAATATTCTCGGAATTCGACGAAACGAAAGCCCAAGGCCTTATTTTCCGCGGAAAGTTCTAGAACACCGAAGGAGAGTCGGAGGGGGGCAAGGGGGACACACACCATAGGGGGGTGCGGGTCCCACCCTGGCCGCGCCGCCATTTGGTGGGGGAGCCCTGTTGCCCCTCCGACTCCGCCTCTTCGCCTATAAAGTCCATCGTGACCTAAAAACGCGATACCAATTGACGAAACTCCAGAAAGACTCCAGGGGCGCCGCCGCCATCGCGAAACTCCAATTCGGGGGATAGAAGTCTCTGTTCCGGCACCCTGCCGGGACGGGGAATTGCCCCCGGAGTCACCTCCATCGATACCACCGCCATCTTCATCGTCATTGCTGTCTCCTATGATGAGGAGGGAGTAGTTCTCCCCCGAGGCTGAGGGCTCTACCGGTAGCTATGTGGTTCATCTCTCTCTCACATGGTGTGATCTTTATGTGATCATGAGCTTTGTATCACTATTAATCTATGTGTTACTCTAGTGATGTTATTAAAGTAGTCTATTCCTCCTCCATGATGTAATGTTGACAGTGTGTGCATCATGTAGTACTTGGCGTAGGTTATGATTGTAATCACTTGTAGATTATGAAGTTAACTATTACTATGATAGTATTGATGTGATCTATTCCCCCTTTCATAGCTATTGTTGACAGTGTGTATGCTATGTTAGTACTCGGTCTAAATTGCAACGTTCTATTATGCACTCTAGAGGTTACTTTAATATGAACTCCGGATGTTGTGGAGCTTGTTTACTCCGGCTTGAGGTGTGCTTTTATAGCCCTACACAATGAATGGTGTTTGTTATCCAACAAGAGAGTGTTTGAAGTAGCACAAGTGAAGAGAAGTTATTTATTTATGTGATCATTGTTGAGAGTGTCCACTAGTGGAAGTATGATCCATAGGCCTTATTTCTAAGCATTGAAACACCGTTTCCAACAAGTTCTGCTACATGTCCGCTTGCTGCCATCTTTATTTCAGATTGCAGTTACTACTTATAATCATCCATATTACTTGTATTTCACTATCTCTTCGCCGAACTAGTGCACCTATACATCTGACAAGTGTATTATGTGTGTTGGGGACACAAGAGACTTCTTGTATCGTAATTGCAGGGTTGCTTGAGAGGGATATCTTTGACCTCTATCTCCCTGAGTTCGATAAACCTTGGGTGATTCACTTAAGGGAAACTTGCTGCTGTTCTACAAACCTCTGCTCTTGGAGGCCCAACACTGTCTACAGGAATAGAAGCGTGCGTAGACATCAGTGAATTGTTCCAGCTGTTCAATCTGCGCGATCTCGACAAATCTATCATCAGTTGCTACGTTCTGTAAGTGATTTATTTCTACCTCTTCTCGTTCATTGCCTGCACTATATATATTGTCCTAACTATATTGTTGTGTACGCTATTATGCAGAATGAAGATTGGGGAATGCCAAAAAAGGAACATCCATGATTTTGGGTTCGTTGACCCACATATCGTTAATGGATATGTGTTAGAAAAACACCCCAGCGACGTGGAGCAAGACCTGTGGGAGTTTCTTACAAAGCACCAACTCAAAAGTCAAATTCTATTTCCTTACCATTTTGGGTGAGTGTTTCTGTCTTGAGCACATTCTCTTTTGTTTACTCCATGCATGGTATGTCTAATCGATGAGTTATGCATGACTGTGCATGTATCGTGTCCGCAGGTTCCACTGGATTCTGCTAATAATTGAATTTCACACCTCCAGAGTTCTTATCATGGACTCTCTGAATATGGATCCAAAGCTTTGGGTCAACATGAGAAATATGCTGCAAAAGTAATTATTTTCAATCATTTGCGCTCTATATCGATCGGCCTCTTTCGTTCATTTTCTAATATCAAGTAACTAATAACTCCCTTGTTTATTTAATTTTCTTTGCTCTGTAGGGTTTGGAGACGGTTCTCAGATGAAACGGTCGGTGAATTCAAAAAAGAGCTAGAATTTAGAAGGTTACTGTCTGGGGATATTCAGCCACCGGGGACCAATCTATGTGTATACTATGTTTGTGAGTTCATCTGGAGATACACCTCTGAGTGGAAGCCGTCAGATAACAACGTCAAGAGGAATAACTTCCGGAAGAAGCTTAGTCCAGAAGCTCGCTTCCGACCAATTCAAGAGGAACTAGCAGGATTTTTTATGAGGGAAGTCCTCCATCCTAAAGGAGAACACTATTACGAGGACGTAGAACTTCTGATGCCGTAAATTGTGTATGGAAACTTGTTCGAAATTGTATATGGTCATCCGAGATTGAATATATATTGTATATTCCTCTTGAATTCTTCTTGTTTCTAATATCAAACTTGTTTGAAATTGTACATTCATATGCAAATGTATATAGTAGTGTAGAATATGTGTACTGAAACTTTTTCAAAATTAAAATAAAACACAAAATAAAATATAAAAGAAATAAAATAATATAAATAAAAAAGAAACCAGATTTAGGGGGGGGGGGGCTAAAACCCCAAACCTGCGGAGGACTTTAGTCGCGGTTGGCCAGGAGAACCGCGACTAAAGGTCCTCCGTCTCGACAGACGCCTGACGCCCACGTGGAAGGGCCTTTAGTCGCGGTTCGTAAGCAACCGCGACTAAAGGGGGGGTCTTTAGTCGCGCTTAATTGATCCCGATTGCGCAACCGCGACTAATGACAGTTGCGAACCGGGACTAAAGCCCCTTTTTTTACGAGAGTGCATGCTCACGGAGGTTGAAGTGTTGAACAATCGATGTGCACAGCAAGTGCATGCACCCTTGGTTGGCTAACATGAAAAGAGTAATTACCTTAATCATAATCTTTGCCTTAAACTTGTCATGGCAACTTCCAAACATAGGTTTTGTCTTTTTGAAGAGAGTGCAAACTTCAGCGGATTGAAAATGACACTGAAGCTGCACTTTTCTAAGATACCCTAAAACACCACACGTCATGTGTTGTGGAATTGAGTTTTCTAAGCACTCTCTCCGCCCCCGGTATTTCCGGTGCTTACGCACGTACTTGCGTACGTAGCTATTTGCAAACTTTTCTCTCTTCATCTTTCTTAATCAATATAATTATAAAAACGCATTGTGTCGTTCCACGGATCGATCGGCCGTTGTAGACACACCTCTGGCTGTTATGAGCAATAGACTATGGTTAACGAGTAAACTACTCCCTCTATTAATATGGACGGATCCACCACAGGTCATGGGTGTGCAGATGAACACTCAAAAATTTCTCAAAAAAGTTATATGCATATACTGTAGATACATAGTTCATGTATCACTTACAGTATATTTTTAGCGAGAAGAAAACGACCGGTTCTCCCTCCCCCGAAACCCTCCCGCGACCCGCGCCGCCCCCGCGGCGGCCGGGCCGCGCCTTCTTCCCCGACCTCCCCAGCTTCCCTCCTCCGCCCTCCCCTGTCGCCGCCGTCGGCGTGTGCCGCCGGGCGTTGCCCGCGCGGTGCCGGCGGCGGCAGGCTGACTCTACCCGCCGCGAAGATGGGGGCGCGGGGTCCCTCGGGCTTGCGGCGGTGCACCTCGGCGGGCGTCGGTCCGGCGGGGCAGCGTGAAACCTGCGCGTCGGGTGGGAGGAGGGGCGGTGGCGCGGCCGTTGGCGGCGGAGCAGTGCAGGCGGCGCCATGGCAGGGCCCGTTCGACCCAGATCTGGGCCCAGGCGGGGCCCGGAGGGGTTCGGCGGGTGCTCTGCGCTTGGCACGCCGGCGACGCTCCCTGGAGGAAGAGAAGGCAGGGCCGCGGTGGGTGGGCGGCGGCGACACTCCGGTCAGCCAGCTGCAGCGTTGCAGCGGGGCTTTACGGGCCCTCTTGGGTCCGGCCGGGCCAGTTCGGGCCTGGTTTGCCTCGTAGCCTCGTCCGGTCGGCTACCGCGAAGGCGGTGGAGGCAGTTCCCTCCCGCGTGGCTGCGGTGTTGCTACCCCCGTCCCCGATGCATCCCTTTTCTTCATCTAGGCCCTACTCCGGTGACCACAGTTAGGCGGCGAGGATGGCTTCAAGACCGTGGTGGCGTGTGCTGGTGGGCGGCATGTTAGGTGGAGCACGTCGGAGCGTCTGGGGTGGTCGGGGTGGAGGTCGGGAGAAATCCCTGTCGGCATGCTCGACACCGACGCGGTGACGCCTGCGGGTGTCACCCTGCCTTCTTGAAGGGCGTCGGGTGTACCTCCTCCTCAAATCCCCTCCGCATACCGGGGGAAACCCTAGGACTAGTCCGGGCAGCAGCGGCGTCATCGTCGTCTCCTTGATGAAGGTGCTGCTTGGTATGCGGCGCCTCGGCGTGCTAGGAGCGTGGTGGTACTTCTCCGGAGGGCGCAGCGGTTGCGGGTCGTCATCGTGTTCGTCGATCTGCCGGTGTCGGCATTAGTTCTTCTTTCCTTTCTTTTTCTTTTCTTTTGGGCTTGGTTGTGCTGCGGCCCCAGCGCGTTCGTTGTATCGGGTCGTTTGCTATATTAATATAGCGGGGCGAAAGCCTATTTCGAGGAGTATATTTTTAGCACACTCACACTTTCTCTTCCAAATTGGGATGGAATCTTGAATTAGCAAATACTTTTCGTCAATAAATAAGGGTACTTTTAGCTTTTGTTCCAAGTCAATTTTTTAAAATTTGACTAACTTTAGGAAAACATAATACCCTTTATGACACCAAATTTTCAAGATGTAGTTCGTAGTATACCGCTTTGATGTCATATATGTTGGTACTCTATTCTATAAAGTTAGTCAAATTATATATATTCTTTGGCTTATGACCAAAGCTAGAAGTACACTTGTTTGTAGCCGGCACTGCCAACTAGCCGAAAGCAATTAGTTTAGGTCGATGCCAAAGCAGCGTCCAGCCTATGCTTGAAAGAGAAAAGAGTTGCAGCATGTAACCAACGTTTCCAAATCGAATAGCGACCAGCCTAGGCGGTCCTCCATGGCTCCAATGTCACCGGCGTCGGCCAAGTAAAGGAGGGAAAAAAGAAAGCCAATGCGTCGGGCCAAGTGGAGGAGGGATAAAAGGAAGCCGATGCACCGACAACGGTAGGGGTGCAGGGAAGCCAAACCGATCAACGTCTAGCCTTCCAAGCTATGATGGATTATATTGTTGTATATTGTATTTTTATTTCTTTTTCTGCATGTTTTTGTAATTTTTGAGATACTGTTGCTACAATACCTGATTTTAGCTTTTAATGGGGTGAAGGAGTGGACCATTTTAAGTTTTTCACCTTATACTTTTTGATCGTTGAAATTTGAACACTAACTTTTTTGTTGCCGTAGCTTTAATTAAATTTGGTCTAGATATGTATGCATCTAGACGCATTTTACCGTATAGGTTTGCTTATTTTAGAAAAAAGTTGCGTAACTAATTTTAAACGTAAGGAGTGTTTTAAAAGTCACAACAAAATAGGTTGATACGTATGTATCTAGACGCATTTTACTGTATGTGTTTGCTTATTTTACATAAAAGTTAAAATAACTATGTTAAGAGAGAGAGAGAGAGTATTTTAATTAAACCACATATATAAATAGGTTGCTAAGAAGAAGGTTGTCGGTCGAGATAGACGGTTAGTTCGGCCGGTTCCATCAGTACAGACACGTGATCGCCTGCGCGCACTGATCGACACTGTCCGGCCTGACCTTCATACAAGTTGGCGTGACACGCACATATACGTGCAGTGTGACTGTGTGAAGCTACATACGTGTAGTCTAGCTCCTGCACAGTTCTCTTTTCATATCCCAACATGCACAGTGCAGTGCTCAGCCATTGAGGCCCCCAGCGGCCTGAAAACGGAACTGCTCACGGACAAGCCGGTCGCAACGGCCGTCCGGTACATCCATCGATCGATCGGCGACGACGGCGGCCCATATATCCACTGCACCCATGCATGCAACGCGTGTGTAGTTTATTAGGTGCGTTTTGTTGTCGTTCTAGTGCAGCCATGCTCCAAAACAACACACGTTCTTGCTCAATAGAGCTTAATCCGTTAGAAACGTTGCAAAAGACGTAGTTCTCACTTCGTTTGGTGGTTTTGGCTAGAATTCCTGGATTGTGAAGAGATTTTAGGCTGGTTGTTTGGTTATGGTTACATCCTGCATGTATGTGAGGCTGCCATGTGAGGGCCCAACACTCTGGCACTGAAATCTAACGGAATCTTCACGCGCTTTTGTCTCCAACGGACCTGCCCACGGAGAAACGCCCAATTCACACATAGCTGTGGAGCCTGGCCCGATGCCCTTTTCGAGTGCTTTAAGGTTTGTGATGTGCAGCCTGTTTTGGCACATGTTATTTGGTTGCCCACGAAAAAAAAATCTTTCTCACCTCATGCAGTCTACCAACTTTCATACAAGCTAACACACGCGCCCTTAGTCGACCGAGGGAGGCAAACAAAATCACATATTCGGTAATTAAGAATCAACCAGATTAATTAGGAGAGCAGTGGCACCTAGCCTTGATATTTTGATTTCTTATAAACGATGAGGTATATTTTAGTGAGAGGTGATGTCGATAGCGAGATGTATGTTCTGACATCCTCAATCTAAATACCCGCCAGATCAATTTATTGGAACGAATCTCTTGAATGTCCTCATATCGGTAGAGTGTATGCGCGTGGTGTGCGATATAGAGGTGAGTGTATATACGTATCTACGAGCATCTTTTTAAATTGTTAGCTATGCGCTTCGCTGGAATAAAATTTCCACATTGCTTCCGATGATTTGGATTACATCATAAAGATGTCATCTTTGCCACCCTCGACCCGTTCCTAGAGACGCATACGCCATGTGTGTTTTGTGCATGCATGTATAGACAAATGGATAGTTTCGTCGGTGTGCGGATCAGTTTACACTGGGAGGACAGGTAGAGATGCCCTAATGAGTAATGAAACTATCCATCCAACAATGCAATGATCGATCCCGGTCTCGGGCTCTCAGCGACCGTCACACGTGAGGCCGTAGGTACCAACACGAAGTTGATGGAACGCGTTGCTGAACTGAACAGCAGAGTATTTTTGCATGAGATGTTGAAAATCTCACCCGGTGTATGTGTGACGTCATGTCGAGCCGGCCTTCTCGAGCAGACCTAACCGGCGGGCGATGCTGGACCCATTAGCGTGTCGAATTTGGCCCTTGGGATGGAGACGCAGAGCCTCTGCGATAGGCTGCTTTCCGTGCCACCTGAAATTCAAGCCTGAAACATGTGTAAGGGCCACTTCTTTTCGGCTTCTTCAGCGGCTTCGGAAGAAAGCCCACCAAATTTTCTGTGCTCGAACCTCAAATATGTTACGGCTTTATAATCTTATTTGTTTCAAACTAGAATATAAGCCAGAAAAAATTTAGGGTCCGGGTTTCTGGGAGAAGCTGGTGGGGAGAAGCTTCTCCCAGAAGCCACCGGAGAAGCCCAAAAGAAGTGGCCCTAAGCCCTTCTGGGTAAGCCCTTCTGCAGTGTAACCGGGTCGGATGGTTTAATTCTTAAATCTGGGTTAGATTAGTTCGGGTGGAAATGGGCCTAGTCTGTCGGCAGTTGCGTTATGTTTAGGTTCGCGAGGAAAATAGTTGGGTTTATCTGGTTATGGGTCCAAACACTTCTGGGTTGAATTGTTTCAAACTTTGGCTAAGATCTGGGTTTCTTTTTTGCAAATAAGACTCGGTTTTTCGGGACGGCTCTAGCTAGGCAGTTTTGTTTTAGTTCAGCTCACGTGCATGAAAGGAGCAGATGGCTTTGCGAGTTTTCTTTTTTGAGGGAACAATAGCACTCTACTGCAAAGCTTTATTAATCAAATAGCAGATACATCGATTAGCAAAGCAACAACAAAACTCGGCCGATCATCAGCCCAAACATTCACGGGTATGAATCTGTCTCTCTCTCGACAAGCGATCAGCCACACAGTTTTCTTCCCTATTAGGAAAGCTAGACTCACAACTAGAAAAAGTACAGCACTGAACATAAATGTCATCATAAATTGTAGCAGTTGCCGTAGATGAAAAAAACCGATTGTAAAGCTTCAATAACCTGCACACAGTCCGATTGGATGATTCTATACCTAATAATAAAGGAGCTAAGGTTTCTGCCAAAATTTTCGTCAACACTTTTTTTGGGACCGTTTTACCCTCCCACCAAATCGCATAATACAGTCAATTGCCACCGTACCGGTTCAGTTTATAACGTTTCGCTAGGCAAGCCTGTTGGTCCACGCGGCAGCGCGCGTCTGTAAGGGAGCTAAGGCGCGTGTCGCCGGCGAGCTGAGCTCCGCCTGCTCGGGAAGGCGGGATGGGAGCATGAGCCGCGTCCCGTCGAAGTGGACTAGTACGCTCGGAGCCGACCTCCCTATCCACCACGCGCGCGAAGTCTTTGCTGCTCCTGCGGGCGGCTCGCCATGTCGCGTGGCTGCAGCATGCAGCTGCTCTCTTGCACCCGTCGGCCGTTACTGACCGCCACGCAACTCCGGCAACTCCACGCCCACCTGCTCACCTCATCAACCCACCTCGCCAACCTCTTTCTGCCCAACATTCTTCTCCAAGGCCTTCTACTCTCCCCGCGCACTCACGCTCTTCCCGCGCCTCCGCCGCATCCTCCCGGCCTTCCTACCCAGCAACTACACCTTTTCCTTCCTTCTCACTGTCGTCGCTGCACCCCTGCTCCTCCCTCTTCCAAGCGGCGGCTGGTCTGCTCGCTGCACGCGCTCGCCGTCGCGCTCGGATGGGACGCGCACCTCTACGTCTCAAAAGGGCCTCATCCACGCCTACGTCGCCCGCAGCCACCTCGCCTCCACGCGCCGCGCCTTAGATGACGCCTGCAGCAGGGACGCCTGCTGCTTGACCTCGCTCCTCACCGCCTACGCCAGGGCCGGGCAGCTGGACGAAGCGCGCGCCCTGTTCGACGGAATGCCCCGCAGGACACCCGTCGCCTGGAGAGCGATGCTCAGAGCCTGCGTGCGGCCTAAAAGGGCGGCCGTCGTCGGCGCGCTGGCCGCGTGCTGCGCGCTCGGGGCGCTGGAGCAGGGTCGTTGGGTGCACGCACTCGTCGCTTCTCTCAAGAGGAGCGGGATGGACGTGGTGGTGGCCACCGCGCTGGTGGACATGTACGCCAAGTGTGGGAGCCCGGAGGCGGCGACGCAGGTGTTCGCGGCCATGCCGGAGCGCGAGCAGGACGTGTTCGCCTACATGGCCATGATATCCGGTCTGTCGGACCACGGCCGCTGCAGGGAGGTTGTCGGCCTGTTCGGCCGGATGCAGGACCGAGGGGTGCGCCCCCACGAGGTCACACCTTAATCTGCGTCCTCAACGCTTGCGCCACGCGGGCGGCGGGTTCCTGGGCATCACCAAGGAGATATTCCGGACCATGGCCACCATCCACGGTGTCGAGCTTGGAGTGGAGCAATACGGGAGCATGCTGGCCGAGGCCGTGGGTTTGACGCGGGCGATGCCGATGCGTGGCCGCAGACCAGGGAGCGTTCGTGGGCTTCGACTTGGCTGTCAGATCTGGGCTTAATTAACTAGGGTGGTTCCCGGCCTAAGAACATAACAGAGAGGTTTATTGATATTCTCTGTTGAATAGTCCCACATCGACCTTTTATAGCGATTTCTTCCGATTTATATACGCTCGAAATTGCAACCATCACCAAGCAATCACATGAGCTGATGGACCAATGGCAGTGAGAGACAAGAGCCAAGATTGCATATGTGGACGGGTCGGAACTGTGAGGAATTGGCCTCTATCCAATTGAGGAACATGAGAGCCCGTGGGAGTCTCGAGAGCGGATAGAAACGGCTGCTGCCAAGAAATCACCGGCGAGAGAGAATTTGGGGATGAACAGGCTGCCTGAACAATAGCCGGCGAGAGAGGATTTGGGGAGCTCCGATGACCGGCGCACAGCGGCACAGGCTGCCGACCGAATAACCCCGTCGACAGAAAATTTGGCCCCCGGCGGGGACGCGTACATTGGGTCTCTTGCCTCCGGCGTCGAGGATTGGAATTTGAGATTGACCATCTCGCCGAGAGTTTCTTCAATAGCGAAGGGAGAGGTGTCTACCGAGAAAAAAGAGTTGATAAATACTCACTCTTTCACAGAGTAGGGTGCCTACAATTGCGAGATTTTTTTTTTCGTAATACAAACTTCTTGTTAAATTTTAAGAACAATACATGTTTTTAATTAATTGCAAAAAATATGAATTCGTCGGCTGGCTGTCAACCGACTAGGCCTGGTCGGCCAGGGCCCTGTGGACGGGCCATGGTCAGCCGCTAGACTGCTGACTGGGAAGTATTTTTAAATATTTAAAAACATGTATGAGTTTTGAAAATCAGGAGATAATTCCTATTATTAAAACATCACCCTATAATATCTTGTCAAAATCAAATGCTTTGAAGTTTGATCAAATATATACAAAAAATATCAACATCTACAAAATCTACTGCATGTGTTATGAAAATATATTTCATGATGGTTCCGAAAACATTGATTAATTTGGGATTATAAATGTTGACATATCTTTCTATAAAGTTGGTCAAATTTTATGAAATTTAACTTTGTCAAAATATTATAGGCATCCTATTAAAATGCAGAGAGTATCAACTATTATATCAAAATATTAATATATCTAAGAAAAGAATGTACCTAGACAGATACACTGCAGCACAGCATTATTGATCAGAGAGCCCCTTTACCTAGCGTACATAATAGAAAAGAATCAAAATATGTATTTACATTGAACTGTAAAGATCGACGATACTTTTTAAAATTTCTTTTGTAAAGACTGACGAACACTATGTGACTTATAAAGATGGACAACAATATATAATTGTAAAATGTTATAATGAAAACGCATCAACTGTTAAAAAGACCGACGACACTTTGTGAATTATAAAGATTGATGATAATATGTAATTGCAAAATGTTCTGGATATATGTTGCTAATTGGTATTTCAATTTTTCTAAATCTATATTCTTGGTCTCTTCCGCAGCAAGTGCGTGGAGGCAGAGGGGGATCGGCGGCGACAGAGGGCGCGGAGCAAGCGGAGATGGACCCGGACATCGATGAGGAGGAGGAGGACGACGGGTGGCACGACGCCATCGAGGATGCACCACCGCCTGGCCATTAAGCCGCGTTGGTGGCCTCGTTAGAGACCTCGCCGCTGGATGTGGTCCTTGAGCGCGACCTTGCGGCGGTGAAAGCCACCATCGAGGAGCGCATGGCCAAGCTATCATGCGTGAACACAGAGGGTGGAAGTGCGTGGCGAGCCGAGCGCCGGGCCATCGACGACCTGCTCACATGGAGGGCGGAGATCTTCGCCGTCGCGCATGCCCTGCGCCTGCTCTAGATGCCCTTGCCCTAGCCCGATCGGCAGACACACTACAAGGAGGCAAAACACGACGTCATTGTGGAGTGCGAGTGCCGGATTGGTGCGCGACATGCCGGCTCGGGAACAGACAGGCGGCTATTGACGGTGCAACCTGTCTTCGAGCACTCCAGGACACCGAGAGTAGCGCACGCGCCTCGGAACATGCGGTTTGGTATCGGGCGAGCCCCCGGGTCTCCCAGGCGCCGCGGATGCAGATCGGCGGGAACAAACCGCATCGCGGGGTGGCTCACCACGCGCGCCGGTGGCAGGATCCCGCCTGGGAGGGAGACGAGCTCGACGATGGGGGACGGAGCACGCAGAGCAATGTCGCACGCTCATCCGGAGCCCCGCGCGCAGCCTGAATTCTGACTTCTCTCTCCGCTCGCGTTTGCTGTTGCTCCTCCTCCTCTCTATTTCTCTCACGAATTCACGATGCAGATGGTGCTCCAATCTCACGGCCGGCTGATGTCGATACTGGTCTTTATCTCAGCATATATGCGACGAAAACATTTTCCTAGGGTTTCTGTGAGAATCGCGCTTAGACGGAAGGATCATATATGGGCTAGATTTTCGTGAGGGGGGGGGTAAGAAATCTGGATCTGATTCGATAGGATTCGAGTTTGGTATGAACCGGTCTCGCTTGACTGTGGAACGGGAGAAAGCAGGACACAGAGATGAAGGGTTAAACTGCAAAACGCCGGACGGATGCTCGTCCCAAACGGCATGATGGCACCAGTACGTTATATGGGTTTTGGTGGGAGGGTAAAACGGTCCATATAAAAGCGTTGACGAAAATTTTGGCAGAAACCTTAGCTCCTTTAGATGAAGCTGGAGCGAATCATCACGCCGGCGGGTAGCGATGGGCCATCCAGTTTAGCTAGAGGGAAATCCTCGCGCCGACAACCTACCACTTCGAGTAAAATCCTCAGCCCAACGGTGGTGAGGAAGACCCACTTATCTGGCAGCACCTCATCATAATGTCATTTCTTTCTCCCGGTGCAACGCACGGGCACTTTTGCTAGTATACGATAACATCCGATCTCGTTGGCTAGTGCAATACCCTACTGATACCTCTTGCCTCATCGTATTTGCATCAATCTCATAGTGAATTGGGTTGTTACATGCAACAATGAATCTCCTTGCATTATCTCTGATCACCGCTCCAATTCCACCTGAGTGAGTCTCTGGATTATAACTAGCATCTACATTTATCAACACAAAAAAAAAATCTCAGGTTACTCTAGTTGCTCAATCTCTTCTCTATTTTTTTAATTTTTTTGAAATGGGAGAGCCCTAGCATCTGCATCTTAGTGATGCATGCGGCTTTTATTTAAACTTTACTGAATTTTCCTTCATAGCTCTTATATTATTAGTAACAATTATTTGAATTGATAGTGTCGCGTGGATAGCCGATGGTACTTTTGTCATCAACAAATTATCTTCGCATCCACCATATGTACCAAGCAAACTTAAGGACCGTCTCCTTTATCTTTTCCTCTGTATTGTTTCAAATGATCAGTTCCTCTGTCAACATGTAGAGCATCTTCAATTCTGTCAAAAAGCCCTAGCTTGATCCACACTTACTTTGCCTCTCCACACTCAAAAAGAGTATGTCTAATATCCTCACTATGGATGTTGCAACGTGAACATTGACTTGACATTGGAATATGTATGTTTGCTAGTACACAAGCATGGTAAGATTCCGTGTAAGGATTTCAAAGTGAAATTTTTTAACTTTCACTGAAACTAAACTCTTCCAAAGATTATTCCGCACCAGATTTATACTTGATTGTCCGCGTACTTGTAAATGTGATACTTTAGTTCCAAATTGGTGATTCCACTCTCCATGGTAAGCTGACGTGATAGAAAACAAAGAAGTTATTGTATACCTCCATGTTGTTAGGAATAGAATATAGCTTAGATCATAAGCTAATTAGGCAGTTAGTATGATTAGCTTAAATCCTAAGCTAAGTAGATAGTTATTTTGTCCAAACGCCGCGTCCCTCCGAGAGGGCGCGAACCTTGTAAACCGCCTATGATTGGCACCTGTTCTTGGGGTATAAATACCCCCTATTCATCAATGAAAGCAAGTGTTCTTTCTCTGAAATCTTCTACTTCAAACACGTTATCAGCACGTTTCTACTTCAAACACGTTATCAGCACGTAGAACTCTACCGAGAGCAAATCGCTCGGACGGAAGAAGGAAAGTAAGGAAAGAATTCCTTACCGCATTAAATTCCGTTGACAATCCCCAACATCGCCGATGGCCAGGCCATCCCCATCACGACGTGCTCGTCGCGCGCACTCGGCACGGCACCAGGACGAGTGACGACGGCCGACGCGGCAGCCGGTGCTGCTCCTCCGCCTTAAGGCAACGACGGCAGGCGCTTCGCTCCCGTAGAAAAACGCCTAAAGACGGACACGGCGCAGGACCAGAACGCCCAACGGCGCTTTCCGAGTGTGGCTGCCAAGCTACGCCTGCGCTCGAGCCCGCGGCTCGCAGCGACGCGGTCGCCTAAGTTGGCCCATGAGGCGGCAGCCCACGGCTGGCGCACGGCGCACCCTGCTCCTCCCGAAGGCGGTTGTTGCAGACTGGCTCGCGGCAGCACGGCGGCGTCACCTGAGTCCACTCCCGGAAAGTAGTAACCGCCTGAACAAGGGATAGAAAGCCTTATCCCTTCGGTGCTCTTGCAATTGAGGGCCTGTTTGTTTGGCCTGTGGCTGGCTGGCTGTGCAAGGAAAGCTGCTGTGCAGCAAAAGCTGCTGCGCAGGGAAAGCTGCTTTTCCGAGTTTAAGTGTTTGTCAATTTGGCTAGCTGTCTGACTGTGGACTTGTGAATTGTCTGAAATACCCCAGAGTTTACGAACATGTATTTGTGCTTATTTGAATTATTGATGACTATAAAATACTATGAATATTGTTCTTAGCTTTTTGCATAATTGTAAAACTGCACACGCACACACGTATCTATATAGTCACACTCCACGTACAGAGCTAAGTTGATGACCTGTTTATTTGGCTACATAGAAAATAGATTGCATACACAGTTCCATAGAACAACAGTACCAAGCTGTATCCATCTCTGAGTATCTAATCTGTCTGATCAAAGAATTGCATAAACACGGCTCACGAAACAACAAAGCACAAATTCAGAACTGACTGATCCATAGTTCAGTATACCAATCGATTTGCACAGGCGCACATGCCCCGGCCATGTTCGATCCAGATGCGGCCAGGCTCGATCCAGAAGCGGACGAATGTGGTGCTCTTGAGCCGTAGAGCAGAGCACGAGAGCACGGCAGCCTGGTGGACGGGGATGAGCCGAAGGTGAGCGACGCGATCGATCTGAGAGCAGGAGAGGCGGAAGTCGGCGCGGAAGCTGGGAATCGGCCAGAGACGACGGGTCAACGGCAGACGGCGGGGGAAGCCGGCGGGAGTGGTGGCGGCGCCGGCGGGAGCTCGTGTCTGGCTCACGTTGCCAGATGGAGAAGAAAACGATTGGATATGGGCTAGTATTTGGCTAAGCGGTGGCAATACATCGTAAATATGAAGAAACGAAATGGGTAGATCCAGCAAACGGTTCGCGGTTAAGGCCGAAGCTGCGGGAAGCACGTCAAAAGGTGCTTCGTGATTTCTGCCTATTAACAGCTTTGGCTTTTGGAAAGCACGTACCCAAAGCCACCCGTTTGTTTCGATTTGTTGGCTTTTTTCAGTGGAAAGCTGGAAAAAGCCCAAACAAACACCCCCTGAATACAGATACTACTTCATTCTATGGACACTTTACCCCTTGCATAATCTGTTTAATTCATTTTTTTGGGATCCTTAGATCTAATTTTTATATAGTTTAACCATCGGTTTTACTATGAATTAAAATATGAGGGATTGTACATTCTTTTGCATTTACATGTGTTACCACCGCAACACTATTGCAATGGAATATTTCATTTACATTGCTGGCCCTATTTTTCTAGGATTTGATGCATGTTCAATTGATTTATCTCTAGAATTATCTATAACATGCAACTTTGGTACAACAAACTTTATTTGCAACCGAAATTAGTAACTTTTGTTGCAAACTTTCTCATTGAAATTTAAGATAAAATTGCCAACATAATATGTGACTATCTTAAATTTTATTTGTGAACCACTAGGTAATGGGTATCGACTGCGGAAATTGCAGAATTTTCCATTACTAAGAGATGTACCAATTTGTCAATTTGACATTAAATCATCTCCAAAAGTGTTCTTCCAAAAAAAAATATTAATGTCAAAGTATGACACAAGGTATTAGGATAAGATGTATACTAGCATATGTTAGGTTATGTGTCCCATTGAGATATACTCCATAAATATGGAGGTTACCTTGGTTGTGTTAACTTACTATTTGAGATCAACACACACACATATATGGCATAGAAGCATCAGCTTAATATTCAAATTGTTCCTCTAGAGCATTTTTTTTGTTTGCCAAATATATTTTACTATCATAGTAAAACAAATTCATGCACCATCATTTCATGCTTCTATTCCATTGGTGCTACATAAAATTACGGAGTCTATATCATGAAATACTATTGTAGTGTCTTATATCTATCAAGACAAGATCCATCATACATGACACTAATTGAGTTTTCTCACAAAACTACTATAGGTTCTCCATTATATGGTGATAATTATATTCACCATAAATAACCAATGTGAAAATACATATCTATGCTTTGGCAATTAATTTAACATCTCCCATCACTTTGGGTAAGAACTCCAAAGCATTGATAGAAGTATCATTTAATATCTCAATATAGAAAGTCTACTCCATGGTCATTAAGGAATTACCTTGACCATAAATATGCTCAATCGAAGCAATTTCATAAAACTTATTTACTATCATAATAAATGAGTTGCATGATCATCTCATGCGGGGCTAGAATCTCCATCAAAGGAATTCACTTAACTCAATTAGATGAGAGAAATTGGATAAATATCTATTCCTCTTTAAATCTCCACCAACAAGATATTTGTTGTATAAACACAATGCCAATAGGTTCTCATTCACTTTTGAGGTTTTCTAATCCACTGTAGTTATTCATTTCTGTTGTCTATAAAATCAGCTCCAAGTTTATATTTTGTTATTAGGTAGTTTCAAATATAAGCCTGATTCAAATACCTCAATGAACTTTACATCCTACTTTGATGGTAATGTAAAAACATTATCGTCTTTATTTCAGGCTATATGATGTCTTCTTATATTGAATCATTAGATACACCCTACGGGTGATATATAGCACTACCTGAAATTCAACTATTACTCATAATACTAAGAATCTCAATGGTATTGAAAAGAACTACAAGAAATCAATGTAAAGTGGAGGTAAAATGACAAGTAGAAACATAGTGGATCTATCAAAGGGATAAGATAACTGTCAAGTTTATCAAAGATGTTATTGTATGAATCATTACACATATGAAATCCCAATTCCCAAGCTTTTTGGTAGGGTTATTCCACAATTTGATCATCTACGAGTTAAGCGGGGTAATTTTGAAGCTCACTTCAAGAAACACCGTACTATAATCTTGTTAGGGATTGTACTTATAATCTTCATCATGAAGAAAACATAAGCCTAGTCCGATTGGAGATACACTCCTTTGCAATAATAGTTTTCTTGTGGAATGAAATTCCCAAGACATTTTGGAGACCTTGTTTAGTCTCATACCTATCCCTATAAGCCCATATTTATGCTACCATATGTGGTATGTTGTCCATTAATATCATGTTTCTCATACATGACATTTCAATGTATGAACTAAATTCATACTAAACTTTGTTGTGTAGAAACTAATATTTTGGATCTTCATGAATTTAAGATTTGTCATAATCGCCTTGGTCACCCATTATAGGGGTAATGCGGAAAAACAAATTAGTGAAAATTTCATTGTTCACAACTTAAAAGTTGAAAAATTCTCAAATCATCAGATTTTATAAGCACCTAATGTGTCATGAGAACTTTTTTTATAAGTCTCTCACACTCCGCTCAAATTTCTTGAACTTATTCAAGAAGATACATGTAGACTATTCACAACTATCTGGGTCATATAATTATTTCATGGTATTCATAGACACTTCAATGGATGGTCTTATGTGGGTCTCTAATTTTCACAAACTCATGATTTTACTAAATTCATTGCTCAAATTATCAAATTAAGAGTAAAATATCAATAACATATTGGTTAAACCAATACAATTATTATTTTCACAAGCATTTGTGATTTTACTAAGTACTTCTTGTACATACCCAGAATGGTGTATCTAAATTTTTTATCAAAAGAATCAAACTAATTAAATGACCACTTTGACAAATTTTTAACATACCAACATATTGTTGGACACATGCGATCTTACACGTCGTAGATCTGATCCAGATCACAACAGCTGCTTATCATACTGCTTCCCCTAGCAGTAAGTACGTGGAAATCAAACAAGTATTTCTCATCTGCGATAATACGGTTATATACCGTTATCACCACCCCAACGTACATCATGGGCACTCACATCAATTTGGGATCTATGTGATAAATAACTAAGGTATAATCGTTTATCCGTCAAATACCTTAAGACCCTAACAAGGGAGTTATTGATAGCCCGTACGATGATTGCATTTGCAATAACGACATTTTTCGGCATAAGGGGGAGATTAGTACCACAAAGAATGCCGATAAATAAATAATAAATGTCATAGACTTTCAGTCCTTATATTCACGTACTTGAAAATCTGAACGATAAGTTCAGTCATAAATTTGCAACACATTGCAAATCTTGTAGGATAACGTTGCATAGAAAACAAAAAATTTCCTACGGCGAACACGCAATCCAAGCCAAGATGCAATCTAGAAGACGGTAGCAACGAGGGGGTATCGAGTCTCACCCTTGAAGAGATTCCAAAGCCTACAAGATGAGGCTCTTGTTGCTGTGGTAGACGATCACTTGCCGCTTGCAAAAGCGCGTAGAAGATCTTGATCACGATCGGTTCCGGCGCCACGAACGGGCAGCACCTCCGTACTCGGTCACACGTTCGGTTGTTGATGAAGACGACGTCCACCTCCCCGTTCCAGCGGGCAGCGGAAGTAGTAGCTCCTCTTGAATCCGACAGCACGACGGCGTGGTGTCGGTGGCGGTGTAGAAGTCCGGCGGAGCTTCGCTAAGCTACGCGGGCAATATGAAGTGGAGGAGCAAAGCTAGGGTTTGGGAGGGGGTGGCTGGCCACTCAAGGGGGGCGGCCAAGCTATGGTCTTAGGGGTGGCCGGCCCCCTCCCTTGGCCCCTCATTATATAGGTGGATCCCAAGTGTTGGTGTCCAAGTCTTCGAATAAGACCCGAAACCAAAACCTTCCATAGGAGGGGGGAAACCTAGCCCAACTAGGACTCCCACCCAAAGGTGGGATTCCCACCTCCCATGTGGGGGGTGGCCGGCCCCCTATGGTGGAGTCCACTTGGGACTCCACCCCCACTAGGGCTGGCCGGCCATGGAGGTGGAGTCCCTTGTGGACTCCACCTTCCTTGGTGGTTTCTTCCGGACTTTTCTAGAACCTTCTAGAACCTTCCATAGAACCTTCCGCGACATTTTATTTCACATAAAATGACATCCTATATATGAATCTTATTCTCCGGACCATTCCGGAACTCCTCGTGATGTCCGGGATCTCATCCGGGACTCCGAACAAATATTCGAACTCCATTCCATAATTCAAGTACTACCATTTCAACATCCAACTTTAAGTGTGTCACCCTACGGTTCGAGAACTATGTGGACATGGTTGAGTACTCACTCCGACCAATAACCAATAGCGGGATCTGGAGATCCATAATGGCTCCCACATATTCAACGATGACTTTAGTGATCGAATGAACCATTCACATACATTACCAATTCCCTTTGTCTCGCGATATTTTACTTGTCCGAGGTTTGATCTTCGGTATCACTCTATACCTTGTTCAACCTCGTCTCCTGACAAGTACTCTTTACTCGTACCGTGGTATGTGGTCTCTTATGAACTCATTCATATGCTTGCAAGACATTAGACGACATTCCACCGAGAGGGCCCAGAGTATATCTATCCGTCATCGGGATGGACAAATCCCATGTTGATCCATATGCCTCAACTCATACTTTCCGGATACTTAATCCCACCTTTATAGCCACCCATTTACGCAGTGGTGTTTGGTGTAATCAAAGTACCTTTCCGGTATAAGTGATTTACATGATCTCATGGTCATAAGGACTAGGTAACTATGTATCGAAAGCTTATAGCAAATAACTTAATGACGAGATCTTATGCTACGCTTAATTGGGTGTGTCCATTACATCATTCACACAATGACATAACCTTGTTATTAATAACATCCAATGTTCATGATTATGAAACTAATCATCCATTAATCAACAAGCTAGTTTAAGAGGCATACTAGGGACTTCTTGTTTGTCTACATATCACACATGTACTAATGTTTCGGTTAATACAATTCTAGCATGATATATAAACATTTATCATAAACATAAAGATATAAATAATATCCACTTTATTATTGCCTCTAGGGCATATCTCCTTCAGTCTCCCACTTGCACTAGAGTCAATAATCTAGATTACATTGTAATATACCTAACACCCATGGCATTTTGGTGTTGGTCATGCTTTGCCCTAGGGAGAGCTTTAGTCAACGGATCTGCTACATTCGGATCAGTGTGTACTTTGCAAATCTTGACTTCTCCATCTTCGATGTACTCGCGAATCGAGTGGTAACGCAGCTTGATATGCTTCAGCCTCTTGTGTGACCTTGGCTCTTGTGCATTGGCGATGGCACCCATGTTATCACAATAAATGATTAATGGGTCCAATGCACTAGGAACCACACCGAGCTCTACAATGAACCTCTTCATCCATACCGCTTCGATGAAGCCTCCGAAGCCGCTATGTACTCTGATTCTGTTGAAGACTTCGCCACCGTGCACCGCTTCGAGCTTGCCCAGCTGCTGCAGCACCATTCAATATAAACACGTACCCAGATTGTGACTTAGAGTCATCGGGATCGGTGTTCCAACTTGCATCGGTGTAACTTGTTACAACGAGCTCTTGGTCACCTCCATAACAAAGAAACATATCCTTAGTTCTTTTCAAGTACTTCAGGATATTCTTGACCGCTGTCCAGTGTTCCATTCCTGGATCACTTTGATATCTGCTAGTCAAACTAACAGCATGTGCTATATCCGCTCTTGTACATAGCATGGCATACATAATAGAGCCTCTTTGCCGAAGCATAGGGGATGTTACTCATCCTTTCTCTTTCTTCTGCGTAGTCGGTCCTTGAGTTTTACTCAATACCTTGCACAGTAACATAGGTAAGAACCCTTTCTTACTTTCGTCCATTCTAAACTTCTTTAGAATCTTGTCCGGATATGTACTCTGTGATAGCCCTATTAGGCGTCTTGATCTATCTCTATAAATCTTGATGCCTAATATATATGATGCTTCACCAAGGTCTTTCATTGAAAAACTATTATTCAAATATCCCTTAACACTGCTTAATAGTTCTATATCATTCCCGATCAATAATATGTCATCTACATATAATATCAGGAATGCTACAGAGCTCCCACTCACTTTCTTGTAAATACAGGCCTCTCCATGACATTGTATAAACCCGAAGTCTTTGATCACCTTATCAAAGCGTCGGTTCCAACGGCTTGATGCTTGCTTCCGTCCATAGATTGAACGCTGAAGTTTGCATACTTTGTCGGCATTTTTAGGATCGACAAAACCTTTGGGTTGTACCATATACAACTCTTCCTCAATGTCTCCATTAAGGAACGCCGTTTTGACATCCATCTGCCAAATCTCATAATCGAAAAATGCAGCTATTGCTAACAAAATCCTCACAGATTTTAGCTTCGCTACAGGTGAGAAAGTCTCATCGTAGTCAACTCCTTGAATTTGTCGGAAACCCTTTGCGACAAGTCGAGCTTTATAGACAGTAATATTACCATCAGCATCTGTTTTTCTCTTGAAGATCCATTTATTCTCGACAGCCTTTCGGCTATCAGGTAAGTCTACCAAAGTCCATACTTTGTTATCATACATGGATCCCATTTCGGATTTCATGGCTTCTTGCCATTTGTTGGAATCTGGGCTCATCATCGCTTCTTCATACGTCGCAGGGTCCTCATCATTGTTATCTACAATCATGACATTTAGACAAGGATCATACCAATCAGGAGTGGCACGTTCCCTTGTCGATCTGCGAGGTTCAGTAGTTTCCTCGTTCGAAGTTTCATGATCATTATCATTAGCTTCCTCTGTTGCCGGTGTAGGCGGTACAGGTACAACTTCCGATCTTGCGCTACTCGATCAACGAGTATAGATTCATCAATCTCATCGAAGTTCTACTTTTCTTCCAGTCACTTCTTTAGTGAGAAATTCTTTCTCAAGAAAGGTTCCGTTCTTAGCAACAAAGATTTTGCCTTCGGATCTGTGATAGAAAGTGTACCCTATAGTTTCCTTAGGGTAACCTATGAAGACGCATTTCTCCGCTTTGGGTTCTAGCTTGTCCGGTTGTAACTTCTTTACATAGGCTTCGCAACCCCAAACTTTCAGGAACGACAGCTTAAGAGTTTCTTATTAAACCATAATTCATACGGTGTCGTTTCTACGGATTTTGATGGTGCTCTATTTAAAGTGAATGCGGCTGTCTCTAATGCATAACTCCAAAATGATAACGGCAAATCAGTAAGAGACATCATACTACGAACCATATCTAAGAGAGTTCGATTACGACGTTCGGACACACCGTTTCATTGAGGTGTTCCCGGCGGTGTCAATTGTGAAAGTATTCCGCATTTCTTTAAATGCATGCCAAACTCATAACTCAGATATTCACCTCCACGATCAGATCGTAGAAATTTGATCTTCTTGTTACGTTGATTTTCTACTTCACTTTGAAATTCCTTAAACTTCTCGAAAGTTTCGGATTTATGTTTCATGAAATAGATATACCCATATCTACTCAGATCATCTGTGAAGGTTAGAACATAACGATAACCACCGCGCGATGCTACGCTCATTGGTCCACATACATCGGTATGTATGATTTCCAATAAGTCAGTAGCTCGCTCCATCATACCAGAAAATGGAGTCTTTGTCATTTTTCCCATTAGACATGCTTCGCATCTATCAAGTGACTCAAAGTCAAGTGATTCAAGTAATCCATCAGTATGGAGTTTCTTCATGCGTTTCACTCCAATATGACCAAGACGACAGTGCCACATATAAGTAGAATTATCATTAAGTTTAATTCGCTTAGCATCAATGTTATGTATGTGCGTATCACTACTATCGAGATCTAACGAAATAAGCCATTCTTTTGTGGTGCTCGACCATAAAAGATATTATTCATAAAAATAGAACAACCATTATTCTCAGACTTGAATGAATAACCGTCTTGCATTAAACAAGATCCAGATATAATGTTCATGCTCAACGCAGTACATAATAGCAATTATTTAGGCTTAAAACTAATCCCGAAGGTAGATGTAGAGGAAGTGTGCCGATTTGCGATCACATTGACCTTGGATCCGTTTCCAACGCGCATCGTCACTTCATCTTTCAGCGGTTGTCGTTTATTCTTTAGTTCTGTTTGAGTTACAAATATGAGCAACCGAACCAGTATCAAATACCCAGGTACTAGAACGAGAACCGGTGAAATGAACATCTATAACATGTATATCAAATATACCTTCTTTCTTCTTCTTGACAAGGCCGCTCTTCGAATCAGCCGAGATACTTGGAGCAATTACGCTTCTAGTGTCCCTTCTCCTTGCAGTAATAGCACTCAGCATCAGGCTTAGGGCCATTCTTAGGTTTCACAGGAGGCGTGGCATCTTTCTTGCCACCCTTATTGAATTTTCCCTTAGACTTGCCCTGTTTCTTGAAACTGGTGGTCTTGTTGACCATCAACACTTGGTGCTCTTTCTTGATCTCAATCTCGGCAGCTTTTAGCATGCCAAAAAGTTCAGGTAACTCCTTGTTCATGTTACGCATATTGTAGTTCATCACAAAGTTCTTGTAACTTGGTGGCGGTGATTGAAGGACACGATTAATCCCGATCTGTTAGGAATCACTATTCCCAAGTCAACTGAGTTTCTTCGCATGCCCGGTCATGGCGAGCATGTGCTCACTAACGGAGCTGCCTTCTTCCATCATACACTGAAGAAATGTTTCGATGCTTCATAGCATTCCACGGCCGCAAGAGCCTCGAATATAGCTTTCAGCTCATTCATCAACTCATGAGGATCATGGTGCTCAAAACGTTTTTGAAGATCGGATTCCAGACCGCACGGGATGGCACACACTGAACTTGAGAGTACCGAGTTTTCCAGTCGCGTAAACAGCTTTTACTTCATCGGATTCATCTTCTGCAGGAGGGTCACCTAGCGGTGCATCAAGCACAAATTGCAGATTTCCGCCGAGAGGAAAATCCTCACATGACGGAACCAGTCGGTGAAGTTGCTACCGTTGCTCTTAAGTTTCTCTTTCTCTAGGAACTGATTAAAATTGATTGGGGACGCCATCTCTACAACATATATTTGCAATAGTTTAGACTAAGTTTATGACAAATTGAGTTCAAATTTTAATTCAACATAATTAAAAACCTAAGTGAACTCCCACTCAAAACAATATCCCTCGCATTGTCTTAGTGATCACACGAACCAAATCCACCGCACCTAAACCCGATCATCACGAGAAAAGGTGTGATTTCAATGGCGAACACTCAAAGTGTTCATCATATCAACCATATGATTCATGCTCTACCTTTCGGTATCACGTGTTCCGAGACCATGTCTGTACATGCTAGGCTCGTCAAGGCCACCTTAGTATCCGCATGTGCAAAAGCTTGTCTTGCACCCGTCATATGTACTTATTGAATCTATCACACCCGATCATCACGAGGTGCTTCGAAACGACAAGACTTGGCAACGGTGCTACTAAGGATGAACACTTTATTATCTTGAGATTTTAGTGAGGGATCATCTTATAATGCTACCGTCGCGATCTAAGCAAAATAAGATGCATAAAAAGGATTAACATCACATGCAGTTCATATGTGATATGATATGGCCCTTTTGTTCTTGCGCCTTTGATCTTCATCTCCAAAGCACGGATATGATCTCCATCATCTTCGGGCATGATCTCCATCATCGTCGGCGTAGCGTCAAGGTCAATGGCGCCGTCTTCATGATTGTCCTCCATGTAGCAACTATTACAACTACTTTGAAATACTACTCAACATGAAATTTAAAGACAACCATAAGGCTCCTGCCGGTTGCCACAATACAATAATGATCATCTCATACATATTCATCATCACATTATGGCCATATCACATCACCAAACCCCTGCAAAAACAAGTTAGACGTCTCTAATTTGGTTTGCATATTTTACGTGGTTTAGGGTTTTCGAGAGAGATCTAATCTACCTACGAACATGAACCACAACGTTGATACTAATGTTTTCAATAGAAGAGTAAATTGAATCTTTACTATAGTAGGAGAGACAGACACCCGCAAAGCCTCTTATGCAATACAAGTTGCATGTCGAACGAGGAACAAGTCTCATGAACGCGGTCATGTAAAGTTAGTCCGAGCCGCTTCATCCCACTATGCCATAAAGATGCAAAGTACTCAAACTAAAGATAACAAGAGCATCAACGCCCACAAACCATTGTGTTCTACTCGTGCAACCATCTATGCATAGACACGGCTCTGATACCACTGTAGGATAACGTTGCATAGAAAACAAAAAATTTCCTACGGCGAACACGCAATCCAAGCCAAGATGCAATCTAGAAGACGGTAGCAACGAGGGGGTATCGAGTCTCACCCTTGAAGAGATTCCAAAGCCTACAAGATGAGGCTCTTGTTGCTGCGGTAGACGATCACTTGCCGCTTGCAAAAGCGCGTAGAAGATCTTGATCACGATCGGTTCCGGCGCCACGAACGGGCAGCACCTCCGTACTCGGTCACACGTTCGGTTGTTGATGAAGACGACATCCACCTCCCCGTTCCAGCGGGCAGCGGAAGTAGTAGCTCCTCTTGAATCCGACAGCACGACGGCGTGGTGTCGGTGGCGGTGTAGAAGTCGGCGGAGCTTCGCTAAGCTACGCGGGCAATATGAAGTGGAGGAGCAAAGCTAGGGTTTGGGAGGGGGTGGCTGGCCACTCAAGGGGGGCGGCCAAGCTATGGTCTTAGGGGTGGCCGGCCCCCTCCCTTGGCCCCTCATTATATAGGTGGATCCCAAGTGTTGGTGTCCAAGTCTTCGAATAAGACCCGAAACCAAAACCTTCCATAGGAGGGGGGAAACCTAGCCCAACTAGGACTCCCACCCAAAGGTGGGATTCCCAACTCCCATGAGTGGTGTGGCCGGCCCCCTATGGTGGAGTCCACTTGGGACTCCACCCCCACTAGGGCTGGCCGGCCATGGAGGTGGAGTCCCTTGTGGACTCCACCTTCCTTGGTGGTTTCTTCCGGACTTTTCTAGAACCTTCTAGAACCTTCCATAGAACCTTCCGCGACATTTTATTTCACATAAAATGACATCCTATATATGAATCTTATTCTCCGGACCATTCCGGAACTCCTCGTGATGTCCGGATCTCATCCGGACTCGAACAAATATTCGAACTCCATTCCATAATTCAAGTACTACCATTTCAACATCCAACTTTAAGTGTGTCACCCTACGGTTCGAGAACTATGTGGACATGGTTGAGTACTCACTCCGACCAATAACCAATAGCGGGATCTGGAGATCCATAATGGCTCCCACATATTCAACGATGACTTTAGTGATCGAATGAACCATTCACATACATTACCAATTCCCTTTGTCTCGCGATATTTTACTTGTCCGAGGTTTGATCTTCGGTATCACTCTATACCTTGTTCAACCTCGTCTCCTGACAAGTACTCTTTACTCGTACCGTGGTATGTGGTCTCTTATGAACTCATTCATATGCTTGCAAGACATTAGACGACATTCCACCGAGAGGGCCCAGAGTATATCTATCCGTCATCGGGATGGACAAATCCCACTGTTGATCCATATGCCTCAACTCATACTTTCCGGATACTTAATCCCACCTTTATAGCCACCCATTTACGCAGTGGTGTTTGGTGTAATCAAAGTACCTTTCCGGTATAAGTGATTTACATGATCTCATGGTCATAAGGACTAGGTAACTATGTATCGAAAGCTTATAGCAAATAACTTAATGACGAGATCTTATGCTACGCTTAATTGGGTGTGTCCATTACATCATTCACACAATGACATAACCTTGTTATTAATAACATCCAATGTTCATGATTATGAAACTAATCATCCATTAATCAACAAGCTAGTTTAAGAGGCATACTAGGGACTTCTTGTTTGTCTACATATCACACATGTACTAATGTTTCGGTTAATACAATTCTAGCATGATATATAAACATTTATCATAAACATAAAGATATAAATAATATCCACTTTATTATTGCCTCTAGGGCATATCTCCTTCAAATCTGCCACATACATTTACTCGTGACAAATATGTCACAAAATCATATTATGGATGCAACAATGTGCCAAAAGAGTGAAGGTACCTAATATAACCACTTTCCTCCGAAATGAGAGCAAAAGGGGGAGAAAATTGGTCACATGAGATATAAATTCTCACATGCTTCCGCGGAACATAGGAAATTATATCCTCAACAAGTAAATGTAGTTCAACCGCAAGTTGAATAACACATAGTGGATGCTCATCATCCAAATCCAACACAAATGTGCACATAATTTTAAGTGTTGGGACATCGAAACACCTTGACTCCATTGTTATGGGAAATCATGAGGAGTTCAAATATTTTAATCACATTTCCACAAATCTTATCGATTCAACAGAATCATACAACAAAGACCACATTTTGTCGACAAATATTTATTCTTAAATTGCTAAAACCTTTAGGGCCCTGAACCAAAGTCCATGGCAGAGTGCCTAATGCACTCATATATTGGTTCAACTAGAAGGATGCAATTGAATAAGAATAGCACTCACTCAACAAGGGAGGTATTTACCATCGTAATACATATTCCTCATAAGCACCTTCCCTCTGGAAGAGAAATGAATTTTTGTTAACAACAAAAAAAATGAGGTGGTGATAAAGTGAGGCTTGTAGCGCAAGGGTTCACGCAGAGACCCGACATCAATTATATATGATGTAACATACCCTATTGGTATAAGTGGAATTACGTTTCGATACTAATATTATTGGCAGTTATAAATAAACTATCCATGTAGTTGATGGATGTAGTGATTACATAGTCATATGGGTCACTCAATTTGGATATCTATATTAAAGTCCTTAAGACTTATAAATCCAAATCCAAAATAAATAACAACATATGTGTAATAATAGAAAAGTCACTCTATGACTTGAAATAGTCAAACACAAATTGTGTGGTACAATTGACTATAAGAGCTCCTTCTTATAAAGGATTACTCGTACAATAATGATTGCTTATATGCAGTCATAAACAAAATCCCTAATTGGATTCTACATGGCCTTTGTATATATCGATACTTTTATCATCAAAGTCTATAATATACATGAAAGGTCCTTACAATCTTATCAAGACGGAGATTTGGATTGAACCAAGTATTAATCAAGTTTATAACTTTAGTATATTCCTTCGGAATACATATCTATCAGTCTTTACATGTCCATAAAATTTTGGAGAAATTAAATATGGATAAATAAAATCAAAGATACATATGGTCACAATATCCCTAACATAGATACAAATTCATTCATACATTGTAGTAGTGATGAAGTGATACTGGACCTCTTGTTCCATATCTCAATACAAACTACATCACGAATGCGAATGTTTTGTTGTCAACTTATTTTAAGTGCAAACCCCAACTAAAAAGTTGGTGTAAGTAATATCCTCTGATATATTTAAGGCACAAATGTTCTTGATTAATTGAACACATTCAAGATCATGTGGTTAAGATTCAACAGAATCATCCACCATTATCTATCAGATAATACCACTTGTATTGCTCAAATGTATCAGGGTTAAATTAATATCTTTCAAACTAGGGAGATAAACACTTTGCAAACATATCATGTGAAAATCTAACAGATTTATTCACAGTGTTTTACAGATTCCCACGCTCATGAATTTAAGTTCATAGATTGGTGTAAGACAACTTTTAGATTTGCAAAGTTCAGGGAGAGTAAAACTCCTAAATTATAACCTGGTGATGATCATTAGATCATATATATTGTACTCTTTTTCCCTTAATGAGTTTTTCCTAATGGTTTCTCATAAAAGGTTTTTAATGAGACGATATAAATATAAGTGTCTAGATATGTCACATTGCTTTCTCCTTATTTTTCCCTATTGGGTTTTAAAGGAGTTTTCGGTGGCACATCATATTGCACTTTTTGCAATATTTATATGTCGTACCTCCTATTTTCCCCACTGGGGTTTTTAAAGGAAGTATATAAGGCATATTTATTGTTCTCCAAACTCATTCGTGAGGTTTTTCCCTTCTCTAAGGTTTTCTCATATGAGTTCTCAAGGAAACAACAACCAGTATATGTTGTATTATTTTCTCCTTAATTTTCCCGATAGGTTATGACAGCTTTCAAGATGATAAAATTTACAAAAGAGCAATGTTGTTTACAAGGGCATCCTCATGGATATACAAAAATACTTTGAAGACTATGCGAGAAGATCCTAAAGATTATACAAGAGTTTTTCAAGAAACGGTGTTGTCCAAGGGGGAGTGTTAGGAATAGAATATAGCTTAGATCATAAGCTAATTAGGTAGTTAGTAAGATTAGCTTAAATCCTAAGCTAAGTAGACAGTTATTTTATCCAAACGCCGCGTCCCTCCGAGAGGGCGCGAACCTTGTAAACCGCCTATGATTGGCACCTGTTCTTGGGGTATAAATACCCCCTATTCATCAATGAAAGCAAGTGTTCTTTCTCTGAAATCTTCTACTTCAAACACATGTCACAAAATCCTCAACACAATTTGACGAAAGTGGTATTGCGAGAATCATGTTAATATTCAATACACTGAAATTTTCTCTTAGAATCCGTTCATCCCACTCACCCGTGATAGGACTAATTAGTTCATCAACTTTGGTCAAAATACAACTTTCTTTTTGGGTAGTAACCTTCCCATCCCAGCTGCTAGGTATCCATGTATCAGCCCATATATCTATTTGTGATCCATCACCAGCTCGCTAAATACAACCTCTTTTGAACGTTTGGGCCCCAGCTAGTATATTTTGCCATCTAAAGGAAGCCCCACTCTTCTTTTGGCATTCAAAATCTTACCATCGGGGCCATATATATCTTGCCCTTAAACTCTCGCACACAAAGACTTAGACTCGCTAATTAAACGTCACACCTGTTTAGCCAACATTGCAAGGTTAAAACAGTGAGGATCTTGAAATCCCAATCCTCCTCTATTCTTAATGAATACATGATTTCCACCAGGCGACCAGTGTATTTTTTTTGTCATTGATATCATCAACCCACCAGAAATGCGAGATTGCATCTGTAATTCCTTTGCATGTATTTCTCAGAATATTAAATACATGCATCGCATATGTTGGTATTGCTTGTTCCGCTGCCTTCAAAAGTACTTCCTTTCCTCCCATTGACAAAAATTGTGCTTCCAACGTATTTGAAGCAATCAGTTCTATCTATCCCAACCATAGTTGGTAACCCAAGTACTTATCAGAAATAGCTTCAGTTTGGATATCAAGAGTATTGCATACTTCCACTCGCACATCCGGATGTGTATTCGGGTTTAGATGACACTTGATTTTGCAACACTCACCAACTGCCCTGAAGATTCATAGTATGTATCTAAAATATTCTTCAAACATGTTGCATTGTTTCCATTTTCCTTCATAAGAATAAGTGAATCATCCGCGAATAGAAGATGTGACACTGATGGTACATCACATCACACTTTAACCCCTTCCAATAATCCTACCTCATCAGCATTAGATAAAAGATTTGACAATCCTTCAGCACAAATGAGAATAAGTAAGGGAAAGAGGATCCCCTTGCCGTAGCCCCCTAGACAGAATAAATTGGTTAGTTTCAAAAGTATTAAACCGCAAATGATACCTTACCGTGGACACACATTCAATCATAAGATGTATCCATCTGTTATCAAATCCATGCTTCACCATCATCGCCTTTAAAAAAGTCCATTCCACGCTGGCCATATGCTTTGTGTATGTCCAATTTAATTGCACACAAGCCTCCCCACCTTCTTCTTTATCTCGTGCACACATTCATAAGCAACAAGGATGTTATCTGTGATCATTCTGCATGGGACAAATGCATTCTGTTGCTCTCCAATGATTTCTGGATGAATACCATTCAACCGGTTTGCCAAAAGCTTGCTTATAATCATATAAATAACATTACAAAGATTAATCGGACGGTACTCTGTAATCTTCTTTGGGTCCTCATTTTTTGAAATGAAACAATAGTTGTAGTCTTATTTGGGTCCTCATATGTTGGAATGAGAACTATAGTTGTATCATTCCAACCTTATGATATTTTTGCAGACTTCAACGCCCCAAGCACCTCCGCTATCAGATTGTAACATCCCAAGATTCGGGGTTACAAAAAAAAGAGAAAACATATGTGTGGATTGCATTCATGCATAAAAAATTCGGGAAAATTTCGCGCATTTATTGAAAACACAAAGAGATTGAGGTTTCGCTTGTGTTGATGGGAATTGACTAAGGTCATCGACATGAGCGCGATAAACCTCAGCATGACCTTTGACGCTTTGCTTTGTTTTGGGAAGAAACAATTCAAATAAGAATATTTGACTTCCACATTTGAAATTCACCTTGGATTTGAAATCGTAAATAAATATAAGTAATTATTGAATCACTGACCATAAATGGAAACTGAATTCTAAATATTAAATACAATTGAAAATAAAGAATGGAATTCTTGATTATATATAAGGTATAAATATTCGCAAGTCTTAAATAATAACATAGGAAAAAGGAATATAAATTACAAATCCAAAACACAAGAAAAAGGGAAATAATTCTACAACTAAATCTTAAATCTCATAACCTTCGCCCACGTTCCTAACCATCTTGTTTAACTTGATCACTTGCAAAACAAGCAAAGAGAACACAAATAAAAAGTAAATCCAAGTGTCGGGGTTAAAAATAAAAGAAATGGAAAAGGAAGATCTTTCTTGGCCGATCTAATCCACAAGGAGATTCCTTTTTGCATGTGTGTGCTAAGAGCACGGTCACAATTTGCATGTGTGTGCTGTCGACCCAGGACACTCCTTGGGCAGGGTATTAAAGCCATGCCGTGTTGTTCAAAACACTCTAGGAGCATACCATTTTTCACAGCCGACGTCCTAAACTAAGAACCAAGAACATGTCTCAGTTCTTTTGTCCAAAACACTGAAACATCCTAGAAATCGAACTAGAGAATTCCAACAGCCAAATCAAATCATAAACCAGAAGCTGAAGCAAGAAGATCATGGTGATATAGCTAGATCTAGGAGGAGAAGCTCATCAAGATCAGAAGCTAAACAAGATCAAAACACACTTTGTGTAGGAGCTGGAGTGAAGTATAAATCTCACACTTGAAACAGATCATACATGAACTCTTTCCAGCAAAGCATATAGATAGACAAGTAAATCGGGGAAAAGCATCAAACAGCAATGTTTAAATGTTTTTATCATCACTTGGTACTGAACTGAATAAAACTGGCAACTTAAACAGAGCAGAATAAAAAGATACCAAGCTAGCTCAGCATCCAGCAGTATGCATAGTTACAAAGAATAAACACACAGCAAGGAGCAAAATTGACTAGCATCAGATTATTTCACAACTACAAAAGCTGCCAAGTTTAAACCAATTTAAAACACCATGAGACTTGGGTTAAGACAAAGGCATCACATTTTAATGCTGCCTTTCCCCCGGGGGATCGTGGTGTGGTGATCGTCCGCCTCCATCTGGCGCCGCGTGTCCCTGCAGCGGTCCCACCTTATCCTGTCTCCACCGCTCCTTTTGTTTCTCCTCTCTTTTCTTCTGGTCGCTCATCCCATCGTTCTCTGCTACCGCTCTTCTGTAACTACAGACGCATCGCCGCACTTCCTCTCTCGCCTGGGCGCCGCCGCCACACCGTCCTCCCTCTTCCCCCGTAGACGGCGCCGCGGACCCGGGGCCCACCTTCGTGCCCGTGCCTTCCACCTCCGTCCACCACCTTGCATCTCCACCTCCTGAAGCTCGCCCACCTTGCCGGACTTTCCCCGCCGAAGCACGCTCCGCGCTCCACCATGGTCTTCCACAGCCTACGAGGCGGTGCTCCGACCCTTGCTCACTACCCCCCTCCCCCCAAACCCCCGCGTAAAACTCGTGGGCGCCATCGCTGCCATGGAATCTGATGAACAGGTGGGCGCGCGGTGCGCTGCAGGGGGTGAATGTCGCTGCGACCTGCAAGCGGTGCCCGGGTTTGCTTCCAGCGACGGGCGGGGGTTGCTGCTAGTGGCAGACGTGGTTGCTACAATTGGGCGGCAGCGCTGCTACAAAGGGCGGCCGGACTTGCTACATGGAGTTGGTCGTGATGCTACAATGTCCTGGCGGCATTGCTCCCAGCGGTCGCCGGACTTGCTACAAAGCCACATCGTTGCTGCTGCCAAGGTTCATCGGCTTTTCTACCATGGTGCGGCGGTGTTGCTGCAAGCGGCCAGCGGCGCTGCTACAAATCCACATCTGAGCTGCTACAATGGCGCGACGGAGGTGCTACCAGTGGTCGCCGGAGCTGCTACAAAGATACATTGGCGCTGCTACCACGGATCGTCGGCGTTGCTGCAAGCCCCACCATGCTGCTGCTGCTGCGTCGGCGGCGCTGTGTTGGCTCTCCGGCGACGGCCGTGGTCAATGGAGGAGTGACGGCGGCGTGCGCGGATGGGGACGAGGCGGAGCGGTGCGAAGCGCAACGCGAGAAGGAGCCGCTGCATCGGCAACACTAAGACTGTTTCTCCGACGACACCACGCCGGGTTTCTCCGACGACGCCACGCTGGGTGTCTCCGGCGACGCCACGCCGGGTGGACCAGTCATCGGCGGCGGTGCTGCATGTGCGGCGACGGGACTCTGTAGAGGACGATGCTGCCACCCGGGGGTCTTTTTTTCTGTCTTCGTGGAAACGTTGACACCGGGAGTGAATGGTCTTGATCAGGCCCATCGTACGGCTGTCCACCCGGGGATCAGAGGATTTGATCCCCCGGGGGACGCCCAGTATACATCTTTTACATGTTTTGATAGCACTACAGTGGCAATCAGAGAGATCACCTACTGCAATACCATCCAAATACATCAAGCCCACAAGTAAGCCATGTCCTGGAAATGATCAAGTACCCACTTTGCATAGCACATACATATATCTGTTACATGACATAATAGTGATCAGTGGATCAGTAGATTATTTTGATCTAGCAGCAAAGCCACCATAAACAACTACACAAGCTCACAAAGAAAGCCATATCAAGTAAATCATCAATATATAGGCAACACTAATTTGTATCTTGCTGTTTAAACCCAACTAGGAGTGAACTAGAGCATCAAACCACCACGGCAAGCTAAAATCAGAATTTGGACACATACAGATGACTACAAATAAATTCTAAACCAAACTGAACTGTTAATATTCAGTTTCGATAGTATAAGTATCACAACAATTTACTTGGAGTCACTAGATTAAAAGTTAATAAGTTTCAGAGTTGGGTCCAGGAAAAACTCCCAGGCCAACCAAGTAATAATCCCATCATCTCTATAGGCAAACACTAATGCTTGACACCAAAAAGATACATTTCCGCATAGCAGCAATCAATTTAAGCCCCAACCTTGAATTCATATGTGAGCAAAAATTGAATTAAACTGAATCTAAATGTTCAGTTTCATCGGAGTTAATTCATAGCAGTAAACCATACATTTCTGGGACAATTAAATAATCCAAAGTGAGATACCACAAATAGCAACAAGTCAGCTAACCCCATTTCAGCACCATGTGAGGCTCTGGATTATCAAGCAGTAAATTATACAGCTCATGACATCAGAACCATAGGTAGAGTAGTGGAGATGTAATAGCTCACAGTGCAATATCTATGGAGTACGCGATGTAGTCGATGGCGGGGTTGCAGCCACTGTCGTCCCGCCGGTGTCGAGGTTAAGAGGCGCAGCACCACAACACCAACACCATCACCACTGTGTTCCCGCATCAATCACACCACAGTTTCACCACCATAACCACACCACCAGTACACCACCACTTCATGAACCAGAGCAGCCAGACACAGCAGAATCGAGCTGGAGCCTGAGGAGGTCGAGGTAGTGCTTGTGGAGGTTGTAGAGGAAACACAGGAGAAAGGGGAAGCAGACCAAGGCGCGGCGGTGGCGGAAAAACACTGGCGACCGAAACCATCCGCGGGGTAGGATAGCTACCAGGCTACCTGCGGAAGAAGACCGTGTAGTGGCGATGGGGGAAGATGTAGCAGACCTATTAAAGCCTCGGCCCTGAGAGGCGACGCCGGAGTTGGCCGGCGGTTGGACGGGCGACGGTGGTGGCAGGCTAGGGTTCCCGAGTTGGGGGCGGGTGATTAAGGCCGCGAGGATCAAATCGAGCAGGGGGGAGATGTAGAGCAAGGAGAGGGGGCGCTGAGCCCCATCACGCCGGCGCCAGAGGAGACCGGAACCGGCCGGGAGAAAACGGCGGCACGACGGAGCCTTGGGAGTGAGCGTAGGTGACGGTGGCATCGCGGTGAGAGGGAGTTGGTGGAGGAGAAAGAGGAGAGGGTGGAGAAACCTAGTCCGCGAGCAGCGGCGCCGGAGTTGGCCGTCGGCTAGCCGGAGCGGCGGACGGCGGAGCTATGAGACGCAAGCGTGCGTGAGCGAGAGCGAGAGGATGAGAGAGGGAGGTGGAGTGGGTCGGGTTTGACCCGACCAAGTTGGGCCCTAGTGGGCTGATCCACTAGGCTAGGTCTGGTTAAACCAAATGGGCTTAACCCATTTTAACTAGTTAACCTTTTTCAAATTATTACATTCTAGAGAATTCCTTTAAATGAATAATAAAGACATAAGAAAAATAAAAACGTATATAATTTGGTACATCAAAACTAATTTACAATATAAGTAAAATAACAAGGAATACTGCATAGTCCCCAAATAATAATTCATTTCAATTTTAGAGAACTAGTACTTAAGTCTTAAATTATAAAAATCTCAAGTATATTCTTCTCTTAATATTAAAGGGTGATCATATCGTATTATAAATTATGTTTAGATCCTCATAACGCTAAGCCAAGCATGTTCATACCTACACATGAATCTTACAAATCCAAAAACAAATGGAGTTATAATGTCATATGAAACCCTAATTCAATTTCACCTCTAAAACCCTAGGAACTTATGAAATATGATCATATAGACTTAATACCTACTCATAGAACTATGCTAAGTAAATAATCCATGCTCTTATTCTCTTAATAGTACAAGACCTATAGCTAATAAAGTTATCATTTCATGTATTCGTCTTAAGGACCTTGTATGATGTAGTAGTAAACCCTACTTTGTTCTTCACAAATGATTTACCCTAATCACCCTTACTTAGTATAAAACCATGGTAATCAACCATAATAGCAACCTTGTGTAGTAACTCACTTTATGTGATCATACCCAACTAAACCCTACAAGTACTAAAAACTTATGAACTATCTTGTTTAGGAACAAACTATTTCTTACTAAGTGAATCCAATAGTAAACCCTGGAAGCACATAGCCTTATTTGACATGTTTATTATTCCTTAAGTAACATGTTCTTCAAAAGTTATTATTTTGAAGTATATAACAAGTAATCATTAACCATGACATATAGTACTAAAACTAACAATTGTTTTTTACATGTTAACATTATGCCAACTACTATTCCTTGTGTGGTAAGATGATTACTATGCTTTATTATACAACTTGTATATGCTACCAAGTTAACTCAACCCTCATAAGAACCTTGTTTGCAAAGCCACCTAAAAGTGCAACACACTCTAAATAAATCATCACAACTCACTAATCTTAAATCGTTGGGGTTAGGTCAGGCTTAGAGCGATCGCATCTCATACTTATGCATTGTAACATATTTGCCAATCTTTTAAACATTATCCTTACCGGATGATGATCCTATTTCAGAATTTGGAGTTATATCCTCATTAAGCTTTTGGCTGCATAATCTTGCAGTCAAGAAAGGCAAGTTCATCGCTTGCTCATGTCAACTTGAGTATTTTTACCAAATTACTTGCAAAGTATTATACTTATCGCTCTTGCATTAAAAGCAAAATATTACTTTCATAATTATGAATATGACTATGTGGTGGGCAATGGAACCATGTTATGAGTTCGGTGGAGGTTCCATGACATTGGGTTATTCACCTAGGACTTAACAACAAATGTCGTTCAGTGATTCTTGCGCCGTAATACCCGTATTTACCATAAGATTTGGAGTGGGACGGAGTAGTCAGCTGTTATTTTCCCACTCACATAGCAACGGGTACAACTGCAGGTGGCTAGCATCTTCTAAGCAGGGAGGAAGCCCCTATCGCTTCCACTGCGGGCTATATCTATGATGGATTGTAATGGGCTGGCCCAAAGGACTAGATCAGAGAATCAGTTCGAGGTCAGTAGTTTACAAAAGGGTGGGTATGCGGGATCGCGGGAAGGCCCAGTGATTGGCTATGACTTATACCTGGCCTCACACCAAGAAAGTGTGGACGAGAACTAGACTCGGCTGGTAACAAGGATAAGATATCTTATGGGTAATGAAAGAGCACGATCTATACCTCGTGTTTCGTGTGTTTGATAACAACACTTGAATGAATTTCACCGTGTGCATAGTTTGTCTTTGATAGATTTGCAGGTGCACGGTGTCCTCGCTGAACGCATCAGGATCGGAAGACTCAAGCGTAGCTTATAGGTTTTCTGGTTTTGTGTGTGTGTCACGAGGTGACTTGGTTGGAGAGGGAAAGAGGAAAAGGCTGAATCTGCCTGACTGGTACTACTGGTACCAAGAGCGGTAGTACCGCTACCCTATTGGTACCGGTCAGTGGTACCGCTCTGGACTTGCACATCGATATGCCCATAGTACATGTTACGGTACCTTGACGGTACCTCAACCGGAAGTACCGCTCTCGAGCGGTAGTTCCGTCAAGTTACCGCTTAGGTATCGTAACTATGAGATACGGAACTTCCACCCTGGTACCGGGTGGAGTCCGGGGCTCGCAGAGGCCCTACCGGTACCTCAGCGGTACCGGCAGCGGTACTACCACTTCGAGCCCACGTGGCAGATCTGTGGGCAGAATTCGAATCCAGAGTGGTACTACCGCTTTCCCAATTGGTAGTACCGGTCGTGCGGAATCGGTACATAACGGTTGGAATTGGGGGGCCTATAAAAGGGCCCCTTCTTTCCCAGCTCGATTTTATCTCTTCTCTCCCTCTCCTCCATTGTTGCTGAGCTCAAACCTTGAGGATCTCCCTACCTACCCAACCAATCTTGCCTAAACTTTGAGGAGTGTGGAGGAGACCCCGATCTATAGTTCTACCAAGAGAGATTTGATACGTCCAAAACGTATCAACTTTCCCGAACACTTTTGCTATTGTTTTGTCTCTAATTTGTGTACTTTGGATCCAACTAACACGGATTAACGCTGTTTTCAGCAGAATTGCCCTGGTGTCTTATTTTTGTGCAGAAAATCAACTTTCAGGAAAATCCCCGAAAATAATCGCAATGGGCCTATTTTCACAGAAGACTTACGGAGCCAGAATACGAGACAGAGGGAGGCCACGAGGTGCACACACCATAAGGCGGCGCGGTGGGCCCCTAGGCCGTGCCGCCCTATGGTGGCGTCGCCTCGGCCAACCCCCGACGCTCCCCTCTGGACTACTTAAAGCCTTTGACCTAAAAACGCGAGGGGGTTCGACCAATTTTCCAGAATACATCCAGAACTCCGCCGCCGTCGCGAAACTCCGTCTCGGGATCAGAAACTCCGTTCTGGCACCCTGCCGGGACGGGGAATTGGAGGAGATCATCACCACCGAAGCCTCTCCATCGACCATCCATGTTTCCCCCATCCATGTGTGAGTAAATCCCCGCTGTAGGCTGAAGGGGATGGTAGGGATTGGATGAGATTGTTCATGTAATAGCATAAGATTGTTAGGGCATACTGCCTAGTATCCGTTGTTGGTACTTTTATGATATTGTTGCAACTTGTTATGCTTAATGCTTGTCACTAGGGCCCGAATGCCATGATTTCAGATCTGAACATGTTATTGATTCATGATGATATTCATTGTTTTATGATCTTACCTGCAAGTTGTATACACATATTGCTGTCCGGAACCCGAGGCCCCAAAGTGACAGAAATTGGGACAACCGGAGGGGAAGGCTGTGATATGAGGATCACATGTGTTCACGGAGTGTTAATGCTTTGCTCCGGTAATCTATTAAAAGGAGTACCTTAATTACCAGTAGTTTCCCTAGAGGCTCGGCTGCCACCGGCTGGTAGGACAAAAGATGTTGTGCAAGTTTCTCATCGCGAGCACGTACGACTATATACAGAACACATGCCTATGGTTATTTAGTACCTGGATACTGTTTTTTATAATTATCTGAGAATGCCTTGCCTTGATTGTTACATGAGTTCTCTTATCCATGCAGCGCCCGTTCATCCATCCCAGTGCCTACAGTATTTTAATCCTGTTGTTTACTATAATCAATACTGCTGTCTTTATTACACTGATGCTTATATTTCACTACTGCTACTGCTATAAAACTGTAGCTACTGATAAACTATTGCGAGCAAGTCTGTTTCCAGGTGCAGCTGAATTGACAACTCTGCTGTTAAGGCTTACAAATATTCTTTGGCTCCCCTTGTGTCGAATCAATAAATTGGGTTTTACTTCCCTCGAAGACTGTTGCGATCCCCTATACTTGTGGGTCATCAAGACTATTTTATGGCGCCATTGCCGGGAGCATAGTTTTATTTGCAAGTTCACCTGAATTGATATTGTTCGCTGCAAATCCTCCATCATGGGTAAACCTCGCGATGCTAAAGTCACCATATTACCATCCACTACAAGAAAAGGTACCTCTGCTGCTCTTGATTCACCATCTGTGATAAGTCAACTTGTTTCACCACCACAAGCTTCACGTGTTGGTACTTCTGCTGAATCTGAAAATTGCTTTGATAATTTTGATGATGCTTCTACTATACTTGATGATAATGGTTCATTAGGTCCTTTTCTAGATGCTACAATTGCTAGGTCTAGACAAATTGAAAATACTGAAATTCCTAATGAAAATACTGTTACACATGTTAATTCACCTGAGTCTGTTGAACACTCTAATGATGATCTTGATGAAGATTATGTGGAACTTGATGATGATTTTATTGATCAATGTAATGCTACTACTGATGCAAGTAACATTAAAAAACTTCTTGCACAACGTGCTGATAGATATAAACTGTCCCCTGATCCTAAATTTTCCACATCTCCTATAAACATTAAGGATAAGGATTATGATTTTTCTCTTGATTTTTCTCATATATCTATTGTTGAGAAAACACCTTTTTGTGGTACTGAAAAAGAAAGTGATGTAGAACACATGATTGAGCTTTCTACTATGAGTAGCTTGTTTTCTGATGATACCAAGAAGCGTACTTATTTTTTTGCTAAATTTTTTCCTTTCTCATTAAAGGATGATGCTAAAACTTGGTATAATAGTTTGCCTCCTGATTCTATTGATAGTACAAGTAGTTTGCTTGATGTGTTCTTTCGAAAATATTTTCCTGCTAGTGCTCAACATATTGCTTTGCGGAAAATTTATAGTTTTGACCAGGAAGATGGAGAGAAATTGCCTGAAGGTTGGGCAAGGTTTTGCTCTCTTCTTAGAGCTCGGCCTGGACATGATTTGGAAAAGCATGACTTACTTGATATATTTTATAGTGGACTAACCATTGAGTCTAGGGCATACCTGGATAGTTGTGCTGGTTGTTTTTTCAGGAAAAGAACTCCAGACGATGCTGAAGAATTAATGGCTAGAATAAGCCAAAATCATGATGATTGGACTACACCTGAACCAACCCCAACACCAATATTGAAGAAGAGGGGTATGATTAAATTAAATGATGAATATATGAGGGAAGCCAAGAAATCTCTTAAGGAGAAAGGTATTAAATCTGAAGATGTGAAGAATTTACCCCCCATAGAAGATTTATGTAAGATAACTCCCCCTTCATCCACGATTGAGGTACATTCTCTTCAACGCTTTGATAAAGAAGATATTCCTTACTCAAAACCTCCTGATCAATGTTTAGATGAGTTTGATAATTATGTTGTTAATTTTAATATGAGAGTAGAGAATCATTTAATGGAAAATTCTCAAGCTATTAGTAAATTGCATGATATTGTGGAGAGAACCTCCAATGATGTTAGATGCTTGTTAAACATTTTCATATGGTTCAAACTCAAATTGATCAACTCACTAAAGTGCAAAATGACTTGTTAAAAAATACTTCTAAAGAAAAACATGCTTATGAAGTAACAACTAGAGGCGGTGTTTCTACTCAGGATCCTCTATATCCTGAGGGGCATCCCAATAGAGTTGAACAAGATTCTCAACGAACTAAAGAAACTAGCGCTCCTTCTAAGAAAAAGAAGAATAAACATAAAACTGTTGTAGAATCCTCTGAGCCTGTTAATGATCCTAATAGTATTTCTATTTCTGATGCTGAAACTGAAAGTGGTAATGAACATGATAAATATAATGATAAGAATGATGTTTCTGATAAAGAAGAGGTTGAAGATGAACCTAAAAAGCATGCTAAAAATAAAAAGTACACTAAAGAAGATTTTATTGCTAAGAAACATGGTAATGAAAGAGAACCTTGGGTTCAAAAGCATATGTCTTTTCCTGTTAAGAAACTAAAATCAAAGGAGGAAGAACACTATAATAAATTTTGTGATTGGATGAAACCTTTGTTCCTGCAAATCCCTTTGACTGATGCTATTAAATTGCCTCCTTATTCAAAGTATATGAAAGATATTGTCTCTAACAAAAGGAAAATTCCTAATGAGGAGATTTCAACTATGCTTGCTAATTACTCTTTCAATGGCAAGGTTCCAAAGAAGCTGGGAGACCCAGGTATACCGACTATCCCTTGTTCCATCAAGAATAATTTTGTTAGAACTGCTCTATGTGATTTGGGAGCAGGAGTTAGTGTTATGTCTTTTTCTCTCTACAAGAGACTTTATTTAGATAAGTTGATACCAACTGATATATCTTTGCAAATGGCTGATAAATCTACTGCTGTTCCTGTTGGTATATGTGAGGATGTTCCTGTTCAAGTTGCTAATAATTGCTTAATATTAACTGATTTTGTTGTGTTGGAAATGCCTGAAGATGATAATATGTCTATTATTCTTGGACGACCTTTTCTTAACACTGCAGGGGCTGTTATTGATTGCAATAAAGGAAAAGTTACTTTTAATGTTGATAACAAGGAGCATACTGTTTATTTTCCCAAGAGGATTGATAAAGTATATGGAGTTAATACAATTTCTAATTTGAGAACTATCAAAGTGGGAGTTATTGATTGTCCTATATATGAGCCTAAACAAGGATATCAAAATATTATGATTGGATCCATATCAATACAATATAAGGTAACATGATTGATTTGAGGTTTATTTCTTCTTATGTCATGTAAAATTTATTTGGTGGCAAGACTTGATCAACCTTGTTAACAAGTACATTTTATATGCATAGAAGAGCTAAACAACATTTCTTTCTTTCTCCACACTTGTTTGCAAGTTGCTTTAGTTGTTTAGTAGTTTGAAAATCTTTTTCTGTCCTGAAATAGTTATTTTAACACCTAGAAATGTGCATTTTTTGAAGTTTTCAAAACTTTACAAAAATTATACCGCTGGTCCTATTTTTCAAAATGCAACCTGGGAGTGCCTGGGGCTGACCAGTGGGGCACCCCAGGGCTGCACCCCATGTGCCGGCGCGGCCAGCAAGGGGGCGCGCCACCCTGTGGTGAGGGCCCCTCCTGGCCCACTCAGTCATCCCTTCCACTCATTCCACTCTCTCTCTCTCTCCCGAAAAAACTCGTACCAGTTTGTTCTCACTCGCGTTTTCGCCCGAGAGCTCAGGATTCTCGATCTCCTTGCTCAGCCCAGATTTCCGTCTGAAATTAGGCACATTTGCTCTCCGGTATGTGACTCCTCCGATTATCCAAATAGAATTTTGTTTGGTTGAGTATATCTTGAGTATTTTGTTGCTGTAGGTGACATGTTAAGTGAGTTTGCATGCTTGTTCTAAGTTGTAAAAATTAGTTTTGATGCATGTTTAAGTACCCTATCAAGTTCCTATAGTAGTTTCCCTCATTTATATGTCTCAAAATCAACTTTTATAATGATTGTTGAAAAGTTTCAGAAAATGGAGTGGAATAGACACCAACTCAACCAACATGAATTGGAGGTGCATGAAGTTATGAGAGTCCACCATGAAGAGGGAGTATACCCCTCCTACTACCCTGATACGTCTCCGACGTATCGATAATTTCTTATGTTCCATGCCACATTATTGATGATATCTACATGTTTTATGCATACTTTATGTCATATTTATGCGTTTTCCGGAACTAACCTATTGACGAGATGCCGAAGGGCCAGTTGCTGTTTTCTGCTGTTTTTGGTTTCAGAAATCCTAGTAAGGAAATATTCTCGGAATCGGACGAAATCAACACCCAGCATCTTAGGATTACATGAAGCTTCCAGAACACCCGAGAGAGGCCAGAGGGGGGCCACAGGCCCACCAGACACTACCCTGGCGCGGCCAAGGGGGGCCCACGCCCCCCTCTTGTGTCGTCGCCTCGTTGACCTTCTGACGCCGCCTCTTCGCCTATATAAAGGTCCCTGACCTAAAACTTCGATACGGAAAAGCCACGGTACGAGAAACCTTCCAGAGCTGCCGCCATCGCGAAGCCAAGATCTGGGAACAGGAGTCTCTGTTCCGGCACGCCGCCGGGACGGGGAAGTGCCCCCGGAAGGCTCCTCCATCGACACCACCGCCATCTCCATCAACGCTGCTGTCTCCCATGAGGAGGGAGTAGTTCTCCATCGAGGCTAAGGGCTGTACCGGTAGCTATGTGGTTAATCTCTCTCCTATGTACTTCAATACAATAATCTCATGAGCTGCCTTACATGATTGAGATTCATATGATGATGCTTGTAATCTAGATGTCATTATGCTAGTCAAGTGGGTTTTACTTATGTGATCTCCGGAGACTCCTTGTCCCACGTGTGTAAAGGTGGAAGTGTGTGCACCGTGTGGGTCTCTTAGGCTATATTTCACAGAATACTTATTCACTGTTATGAATGGCATAGTGAAGTGCTTATTTATATCTCTTTATGATTGCAATGTGTTTTGTATCACTACTATTCTATGTGCTACTCTAGTGATGTTATTAAAGTAGTTTATTCCTCCTGCACGGTGTAATGGTGACAGTGTGTGCATCGTGTAGTACTTGGCGTAGGCTATGATTGTGATCTCTTGTAGATTATGAAGTTAACTATTGCTATGATGGTATTGATGTGATTTATGCCTCCTTTCGTAGTGTGATGGTGACAGTGTGCATGCTATGTTAGTACTTGGTTTGGTTATGTTGATCTGTCATGCACTCTAAGGTTATTTAAATATGAACATTGAATATTGTGGAGCTTGTTAACTCCGGCATTGAGGGTTCGTGTAATCCTACACAGTTAGTGGTGTTCATCATCCAACAAGAGAGTGTAGAGTCTAGCATCTATCTATTTATTCTGTTATGTGATCAATGTTGAGAGTGTCCACTAGTGAAAGTATGATCCCTAGGCCTTGTTCCCAAATACTGAAATCACTGCTTGTTTACTATTTTACTGCATCCGTACTTCCTGCAATATTACCACCATCAACCACACGCCAGTCCTGGGCAAAGCACTTTTCTGGCACTGTTACTACTGCTCATATTTATTCATACCACCTGTATTTCACTATCTCTTCGCCGAACTAGTGCACCTATTAGGTGTGTTGGGGACACAAGAGACTTCTTGCTTTGTGGTTGCAGGGTTGCATGAGAGGGATATCTTTGACCTCTTCCTCCCTGAGTTCGATAAACCTTGGGTGATCCACTTAAGGGAAACTTGCTGCTGTTCTACAAACCTCTGCTCTTGGAGGCCCAACACTGTCTACAATAATAGAAGCACCCGTAGACATCAAGCACTTTTCTGGCGCCGTTGCCGGGGAGGAAAGGTAAAAGGCACTCATACTCCGGTCCCAGGTAAAAGTACTTTTCTGGCGCCATTGTGTGAGTGCTCGAAGCTATTTCCTTTAGATCCTGCAATTGCATCTTTTTGTTTCTTGTTTACACTAGTTAGGCATAATGGACAACAATGAGCTTCTTATTCTATTTCCTGATTTAAGACATGGATGGTTTGATCCGAAAATTAAAAAACCCATGGAACATATTAGCATGAACACATTGAACACTATTGTTGCTAATGCTATGGAAAATTCTAAGCTTGGGGAAGCTGGTTTTGATGAGCATGATCTTTTTAGTCCCCCGGGCATTGAGGAGAAAATTTACTTTGATGATACTTTACCTCCTATTTATGATGATTATAATGATAGTAGTCTTTTGTTACCGCCTGTTATGGAGGATGAATTTGATTATGATTACAATATGCCTCCTATATTTGATGATGAGAATAATAATGATAGCTACTTTGTTGAATTTGCTCCCACTACAACTAATAAAATTGGTTATGCTTATGTGGAGAGTAATAATTTTATGCATGAGACTCATGATAAGAATGCTTTATGTGATAGTTATATTGTTGAGTTTGCTCATGATTCTACTAGACATTATTATGAGAGAGGAAAATATGGTTGTAGAAATTTTCATGTTACTAAAACACCTCTCTTTTTGCTGAAAATCTTGAAGCTGCACTTGTTTTATCTTTCTATGCTTGTTGCATTATGCTTCATGAACTTGTTTATTTACAAAATTCCTTTTCATAGGAAGCATGTTAGGCTTAAATTTGTTTTTAATTTGCTTTTTGATGCTCTCTTTTGCTTCAAATACTATTTCTTGCGAGTGCATCATTAAAACTGCTGAGCCCATCTTAATGGCTATAAAGAAAGAACTTCTTGGGAGATAACCCATGTGTTTATTTTGATACAGTAATTTTGTTTTATATTTGTGTCTTGGAAGTTGTTACTACTGTAGCAACCTCTCCTTATCTTAGTTTTATTGCATTGTTGTTCCAAGTAAAGTCTTTGATAGTAAGGTTCATACTAGATTTGGATTACTGCGCAGAAACAGATTTCTTACTGTCACGAATCTGGGCCTAATTCTCTGTAGGTAACTCAGAAAATTATGCCAATTTACGTGAGTGATCCTCCGATATGTACGCAACTTTCATTCAATTTGAGCATTTTCATTTGAGCAAGTCTGGTGCCTCAATAAAATTCGTCTTTACGGACTGTTCTGTTTTGACAGATTCTGCCTTTTATTTCGCATTGCCTCTTTTGCTATGTGGGATGGATTTCTTTGTTACATTGACTTCCAGTAGCTTTAAGAAATGTCCAGAAGTGTTAAGAATGAATGTGTCACCTCCGAACATGTGAGTCTTTGATTATGCACTAACCCTCTAATGAGTTGTTTTGAGTTTGGTGTGGAGGAAGTTTTCAAGGGTCAAGAGAGGAGGATGATATACTACGATCAAGGAGAGTGAAAGCTCTAAGCTTGGGGATGCCCCGGTGGTTCACCCCTGCATATATCAAGAAGACTCAAGCGTCTAAGCTTGGGGATGCCCAAGGCATCCCCTTCTTCATCGACAACATTATCAGGTTCCTCTAGTGAAACTATATTTTTATTCCATCACATCTTATGTACTTTGCTTGGAGCATCTGTTTGTTTTTGTTTTTGTTTTGTTTGAATAAAATGGATCCTAGCATTCATTGTGTGGGAGAGAGACACGCTCCGCTGTTGCATATGGACAAATATGTCCTTAGGCTTTACTCATAGTATTCATGGCGAAAGTTTCTTCTTCGTTAAATTGTTATATGGTTGGAATTGGAAAATGATACATGTAGTAATTGCTAAAATGTCTTGGATAATGTGATACTTGGCAATTTTTGTGCTCATGTTTAAGCTCTTGCATCATATACTTTGCACCTATTAATGAAGAAATACATAGAGCATGCTAAAATTTGGTTTGCATAATTGGTCTCTCTAAGGTCTAGATAATTTCTAGTATTGAGTTTGAACAACAAGGAAGACGGTGTAGAGTATTATAATGTTTACAATATGTCTTTTATGTGAGTTTTGCTGCACCGCTTCATCCTTGTGTTTGTTTCAAATAAACCTTGCTAGCCTAAACCTTGTATCGAGAGGGAATACTTCTCATGCATCCAAAATCCTTGAGCCAACTACTATGCCATTTGTGTCCACCATACCTACCTACTACATGGTATTTTTCCGCCATTCCAAAGTAAATTGCTTGAGTGCTACCTTTAAAATTTCCATTCTTCATCTTTACAATATATAGCTCATGGGACAAATAGCTTAAAAACTATTGTGGTATTGAATATGTACTTATGCACTTTATCTCTTATTAAGTTGCTTGTTGTGCGATAACCATGTTCCTGGGGACGCCATCAACTACTCTTTGTTGAATATCATGTGAGTTTTTATGCATGTTCGTCTTGTCTGAAGTAAGGGAGATTTACCACTAAAATGGTTAGAGCATGCATAATGTTAGAGAAGAACATTGGGCCGCTAACTAAAGCCATGATCCATGGTGGAAGTTTCAGTTTTGGACAAATATCCTCAATCTCATATGAGAAAATTAATTGTTGCTACATGCTTATGCATTAAAGAGGAGTCCATTATCTGTTGTCTATGTTGTCCCGGTATGGATGTCTAAGTTGAGAATAATCAATAGCGAGAAATCCGATGCGAGCTTTCTCCTTAGACCTTTGTACAAAGTGGCATAGAGGTACCCCTTTGTGACACTTGGTTAAAACATGTGCATTGCGATGATAATCCAGGTAATCCGAGCTAATTAGGACAAGGTGCGGGCACTATTAGTATACTATGCATGAGGCTTGCAACTTGTAGGATATAATTTACATAACACATATGCTTTATTACTACCGTTGACAAAATTGCTTCTTGTTTTCAAAACCAAAGCTCTAGCACAAATATAGCAATCGATGCTTCCCTCTGCGAAGGGCCATTCTTTTACTTTTATGTTGAGTCAGTTCGCCTATTTCTCTCCATCTCGAGAAGCAAACACTTGTGTGAACTGTGCATTGATTCCTACATACTTGCATATTGCACTTATTATATTACTTTACATTGACAATATCCATGAGATATACATGTTACAAGTTGAAAGCAACCGCTGAAACTTAATCTTCCTTTGTGTTGTTTCAATGCCTCTACTATGAATTATTGCTTTATGAGTTAACTCTTATGCAAGACTTATTGATGCTTGTCTTGAAGTACTATTCATGAAAAGTCTTTGCTTTATGATTCATTTGTTTACTCATGTCATTTATATTGTTTGGATCGCTGCATTCATTACATGTGCTTCCAATAGTATGATCAAGGTTATGATGGCATGTCACTCCAGAAATTATCTTTGTTATCGTTTACTTGCTCGGGACGAGCAGAAACTAAGCTTGGGGATGCTTTTACGTCTCCGACGTATCGATAATTTCTTATGTTCCATGCCACATTATTGATGATATCTACATGTTTTATGCATACTTTATGTCATATTTATGCGTTTTCCGGAACTAACCTATTGACGAGATGCCGAAGGGCCAGTTGTTGTTTTCTGCTGTTTTTGGTTTCAGAAATCCTAGTAAGGAAATATTCTCGGAATCGGACGAAATCAACGCCCAGCATCTTAGGATTGCATGAAGCTTCCAGAACACCCGAGAGAGGCCAGAGGGGGGCCACAGGCCCACCAGACACTACCCTGGCGCGGCCAAGGGGGGGCCCGCTCCCCCCTGTTGTGTCGTCGCCTCGTTGACCTTCTGACGCCGCCTCTTTGCCTATATAAAGGTCCCTGACCTAAAACTTCGATACGGAAAAGCCACGGTACGAGAAACCTTCCAGAGCCGCCGCCATCGCGAAGCCAAAATCTGGGGGACAGGAGCCTCTGTTCCGGCACGCCGCCGGGACAGGGAAGTGCCCCCGGAAGGCTCCTCCATCGACACCACCGCCATCTCCATCAACGCTGCTGTCTCCCATGAGGAGGGAGTAGTTCTCCATCGAGGCTAAGGGCTGTACCGGTAGCTATGTGGTTAATCTCTCTCCTATGTACTTCAATACAATAATCTCATGAGCTGCCTTACATGATTGAGATTCATATGATGATGCTTGTAATCTAGATGTCATTATGCTAGTCAAGTGGGTTTTACTTATGTGATCTCCGGAGACTCCTTGTCCCACGTGTGTAAAGGTGACAGTGTGTGCACCGTGTGGGTCTCTTAGGCTATATTTCACAGAATACTTATTCACTGTTATGAATGGCATAGTGAAGTGCTTATTTATATCTCTTTATGATTGTAATGTGTTTTGTATCACTACTATTCTATGTGCTACTCTAGTGATGTTATTAAAGTAGTTTATTCCTCCTGCACGGTGTAATGGTGACAGTGTGTGCATCGTGTAGTACTTGGCGTAGGCTATGATTGTGATCTCTTGTAGATTATGAAGTTAACTATTGCTATGATGGTATTGATGTGATCTATGCCTCCTTTCGTAGTGTGATGGTGACAGTGTGCATGCTATGTTAGTACTTGGTTTGGTTATGTTGATCTGTCATGCACTCTAAGGTTATTTAAATATGAACATTGAATATTGTGGAGCTTGTTAACTCCGGCATTGAGGGTTCGTGTAATCCTACACAGTTAGTGGTGTTCATCATCCAACAAGAGAGTGTAGAGTCTAGCATCTATCTATTTATTCTGTTATGTGATCAATATTGAGAGTGTCCACTAGTGAAAGTATGATCCCTAGGCCTTGTTCCCAAATACTGAAATCATTGCTTGTTTACTGTTTTACTGCATCCGTACTTCCTGCAATATTACCACCATCAACCACACGCCAGTCCTGGGCAAAGCACTTTTCTGGCACTGTTACTACTGCTCATATTTATTCATACCACCTGTATTTCACTATCTCTTCGCCGAACTAGTGCACCTATTAGGTGTGTTGGGGACACAAGAGACTTCTTGCTTTGTGGTTGCAGGGTTGCATGAGAGGGATATCTTTGACCTCTTCCTCCCTGAGTTCGATAAACCTTGGGTGATCCACTTAAGGGAAACTTGCTGCTGTTCTACAAACCTCTGCTCTTGGAGGCCCAACACTGTCTACAAGAATAGAAGCACCCGTAGACATCATACCCATGCACTGATTTCATGAAGAGTGCAGGAATTTTTCAGGATGTTCAAAATCTAATTTCTAATGCAGGGTTAGAAGATTTTGTTGTTGGTGAACCTTACCAATATGCAAAACTAACCATGTCAGTGGTGCAGGATTTTGAATTCCATTGGTCCCAACCTAACCCCATGGTTTGATATAAAATCTACAATGAAACTATCAACTTGCCCTTTGTTGATTTTTGTGCAGCTATTAAAGTACCACAATGGGGATAATGTGAGAAGATTAGGGGGCTGCCGCAGGAACTCTTGAGTCTATACAAGATGATCTATCAAGGGAGAAGCTTCTCAGATGAGAGTGGTAAAATTCGTAGTATTCAACTCCCAGCTATTCGCTATTTTGCTTACTTTATCACCAAGTGCGTACTTGCTAGAAAGAATGCAAATAAGTTATCCATCCATGATTTGGTTTTCTTAGCTACTGCATTGCAACTTGATAGAACTTATAATTTGGGTGCTTTGATAGCTTTTAGGCTTGCTACTAACCGTGATAAAGGAGGAATTTGTGGAGGTCTCATTGCCTCTCGGTTGCTAGCTATGCATGGTGTAGAACCTCACCCTCTTGATGTTCAGCTCTCTATAGAGAAACTTGATATTGTTTCCATGATAAAACATGACTTTGTTTCTAATTGGTCTAATTTGAATAACCTGTCCTATGAGATAACCTTTTTCAAGAAAAAGTGGAGAGTAACTAAATCTGAAAGGCTAGTTGGATTGCCTGCACCTGCTTTGTTTAACTTTGATTCCAGGGAAAATTGGTCGGTCACAGAAGATGAACTTGATGCATACATAGAGAGGAGCGGCCATCACGCAGGGGACGGCATGGAGGAGGCCGAGGAACCCCTCGACTTGTCATCCGACGCAGCAAGTTCTTCACATCAGCATTTTGGTCATGTGGAGCCTTCATCCTTTTCTTCTGCACAGGGATCTTATTATGACCACGCCATGTATGATTCACCGGCGTGGAACCTTGACCCTCGCTGGGGTTGATCTCCACTTAGGCCAAAAGCCTAAGCTTGGGGGGAGGTATGCTGGCATCACTCATTCATTGCATATTACAATTGCCAGATATTTGTACATACTTGTTTCGCTTTTAATGGTTGCCTCTAATATGAGGAGGATGATATTTGGGGAAGTGCTGTCTAAAAAACAGATTCTGGACTGATACTAAAAAAATTCCTAAAAATAGCCAGAACGTTATTTTGAGAAGCCAATTTTTTTGCATGTTCCCCAGGTTATTATCTAACTTTCATTAGTTGAGCACTTTTTGAGTTGAACAGAAGAAGATTTTCGAAAAAATGATTACTGTACTGTTGTCAAGTTTGACGGATTTCTGCCACCTTGTGTTTGTGAGATTCTTTTAGCTTTCATTCTCTTGTTTTTGCTTTGTTTCTTTCCTAAAACACAAAAAGACCAAAAATATTTCTGTTGTTTCTCTTTAACATTTGTTTATTTGGTTTCTTGTTCCTATTTTTCTTTATTTACTATTGCTAGTTTGCTATGAGAAAATCCAAAAAGATTTTGCTTTGTTTGTCTGTTTCCTTTCGTTTTTGTTTCCAATTCGAAAACACCAAAAATATTTTTTGTTCTTCTTCGGTTCTGTAAAGTTTATTATGGAGTTCAGCGGTCTCCGGTGGTTAGAGCTTGGTTTTCATTTCATATTATTCAAGCCACACAAGTGAAAGGCAATAATGACGATCTACGACAACTCGACTGTGGTGAGAGGCTGGTATGAACTCTATTTGTTTTCATTTTTGTACATATACTCATCCATGTGAGCATGCTTAGTTGGTTCATGTGAGGTATATGTCAATGAAAGTCTAGTAGTTCGTGATCTCTCATGATTAGCTCCAATTTATTAATATGAGTAGCATGTCATAAATATTTGCTTGCATTGTTTTATTCATAGATAGGTATGACATTGTGGTACCCTCCTCTGAATAATTCATTTGAATTGACTTGGCACATGCTCACGCGTGCATATGACTGAAAAACAAAAGTCAATTAAGCCTCGATGATTTACTTTGCTTCAGAGTTCTTGTATCACTTTTATGCCTCCGTTAATTTTATTTTGTCGCAAGCATGATTATGAAAGTTGTTGCTCTCTTGATTGTCGCTTCCCAGTCTATTGCTAGCCTTCACTTGTACTGAGCGGGAATACTGCTCGTGCTTCCAAATCCCTGAAAACCAAGTTATTCCAAAGTGTCCACCATAAATACCTATGCATGGCATTTCAAACCATTCCAAGTAAATTTTCATGTGCTACCTTTAAAACCTTCAAAGTACTTCTCAATTTGTGTCAATATTTCATAGCTCATGAGGAAGTATGTGGTGTTTCATCTTTCAACCTTGTCATTTACTCCTGACAGACTTTCACCAATAGACTAGTGGCACATCCGCTTATCCAATAATTTTGCAAAAAGAGCTGGCAACGGGGTGCCCAGCCCCAATTAATTCACTTTCATCAATAATTCTCTTCACATGTTTTGCCCTGATTTATCAGTAAGCAACTTAATTTGCAAAAAGACACTCCTCCATGGTATGTGAATGTTGGAAGGCACCCGAGGATTCGGTTATCCATGGCTTGTGTAAGCAAAGGTTGGGGGGGGGGGAGTGTCATCCATAATGAAACTAAAATACATGTGTAAACAAAAGAGAAGAGGGATGATTTACCTTGCTGGTAGAGATAACGTCCTTCATGGGAGCCACTCTTGGAAGTCTGGTTGACGAGGTAGATAGAGTGCCCACTATCATTCGTTGACAACAACAAACACCTCTCAAAACAATTTTACTTCTGTTTTAAAAATAAAAAGCTCTAGCACATGTTAATCCCTGCTTCCCTCTGCGAAGGGTCAATCTTCTACTTTTATGTTGAGTCACCATCCTTTCTTTGAGCACCTTCTTGAGAGCATAATTGTCATTCTTAGTGTAATATGCTTGTTCCAGAATATGATTAACTATGGTATAACTTTGATGCTTTTATCTTTGATAATCTCTACTTCTAGTCTTTCCATGGAATTCAGAGGTGCCTGGGCATTTATGTTTTGCTGTACAAATACGGGCAAGCGAGATACCACTTTATCATATCTTTTTATGAACATTACAATCCTGCTGATATACACGATTCATGATTCTTATTATTAGTTTGTTGGTATCTTTTGCATGATTGACATAACTATTAGATTACTTTATTTTCATTTATCTTATTATGAATTAAGTACTCGTCCATATAATGAGAATATTTACATCATATGAGCAAATGTGTTCGTGAAAGTTTTTATCGCACTCAGTTGTTAACTGAATTGCTTGAGGACAAGCAATAAGCTAAGCTTGGGGGGGAGTTGATACGTCCAAAACGTATCCACTTTCCCGAACACTTTTGCTATTGTTTTGTCTCTAATTTGTGTACTTTGGATACAACTAACACGGATTAACACTGTTTTCAACAGAATTGCCCTGGTGTCTTATTTTTGTGCAGAAAATTAACTTTCAGGAAAATCCCCGGAAATAATCGCAATGGGCCTATTTTCACAGAAGACTTACGGAGCTAGAATACGAGACGGAGGGGGGCCACGAGGTGCACACACCATAAGGCAGCACGGTGGGCCCCTGGGCCGCGCTGCCCTATGGTGGCGTCGCCTCGGCCAGCCCCCGACGCTCCCCTCTGGACTACTTAAAGCCTTTGACCTAAAAACGCGAGGGGGTTCGAACAATTTTCCAGAAGACATCCAGAACTCCGCCGCCGTCGCGAAACTCTGTCTCGGGATTAGAAACTCCATTCTGGCACCCTGCCGGGACGGGGAATTGGAGGAGATCATTGCCATCATCACCACCGACGCCTCTCCATCGACCATCCATGTTTCCCCCATCCATGTGTGAGTAAATCCCCGCTGTAGGCTGTAGGGGATGGTAGGGATTGGATGAGATTGTTCATGTAATAGCATAAGATTGTTAGGGCATACTGCCTAGTATCCGTTGTTGGTACTTTTATGATATTGTTGCAACTTGTTATGCTTAATGCTTGTCACTAGGGCCCGAGTGCCAGGATTTCAGATCTGAACATGTTATTGATTCATGATGATATTCATTGTTTTATGATCTTACCTGCAAGTTGTATACACATATTGCTGTCCGCAGCCCGAGGCCCCAAAGTGACAGAAATTGGGACAACCGGAGGGGAAGGCTGTGATATGAGGATCACATGTGTTCACGGAGTGTTAATGCTTTGCTCCAGTACTCTATTAAAAGGAGTACCTTAATTACCAGTAGTTTCCCTAGAGGCCCGGCTGCCACCGGCTGGTAGGACAAAAGATGTTGTGCAAGTTTCTCATTGCGAGCACGTACGACTATATACAGAACACATGCCTATGGTTATTTAGTACTTGGATACTGTTTTATTATTATCTGCAAATGCCTTGCCTTGATTGTTACACGAGTTCCCTTATCCATGCAGCGCCCGTTCATCCATCCCTGTGCCTACAGTATTTTAATCCTGCTGTTTACTATAATCACTACTGATGTCTTTATTACACTGCTGCTTATATTTCACTATTGCTACTGCTATAAAACTATTGCTACTGATAAACTATTGCGAGCAAGTCTGTTTCCAGGTGCAGCTGAATTGATAACTCTGCTGTTAAGGCTTACAAATATTCTTTGGCTCCACTTGTGTCGAATCAATAAATTGGGTTTTACTTCCCTCGAAGACTGTTGCGATCCCCTATACTTGTGGGTCATCAAGATTTCACCAATATCATCTAGTCCTTAGTGGATCTTGGAGTTAGGGTTCCTATGTTGGGATCTTGGAGGAAGTGCTCCTATGGAGGCTAGCTTGGAGTTGTGCTAGCCCCATAGGGTGTTGGGAGCCTCCGGTGTTTGTGGAGCTCGCCCCAACCTTGTGAAGGAACCGCCGCCTCGACCGGCTACTTAGTGGAGAAGGGGAAGCTCCTTCGTGGGGCTTTCTCGAGGAACAAGGTGAGGCCTTCGTGGCCGTCTATCCTTCGTGGTTAGCACCTCCTCAACGCAGACGTACTCCCTTTTGTGGGAGGAACTGCGGGAAACAAATCTTGCCTCGTCTCCGCGTTCCCGGTTGTTTCGCTCCCTCTCTTTACTACCTTGTTCGGTTCCTTTGCTCGTTGCACTAGCTAGGATCATACTAGGAACACCCCTATCACCAAAGTCACCACCTTTACTTCTGCATCGCACTAAAATTAAAAAAGACACAAAAAAAATTTAGAGACCATTCACCCCACCTCTTGTTCGCTACGATCCATTCAGTTGGTATCATAGCAAGGTTTCTTGCTCGGGCTTTACAGCCTAAGAAATTGCCGAACAAGAGGTGCTTGGGAATGGGTATCTTCCCGGTGGGCAACCACCTCCACCATCAAACGCCGATAGCACAACGGCTACTTTGGATGACCTCAAGAAATTGGAGTCATCCATCGTAAGCCAAATGAAGGCTATGATGATGGAGTTGATTGCTCCAAAACCAACCCCCGCCATATATCCTAAGGCAAGTGCCGAGGTTCCCCCACCACAAGTTAATCATATTCCTCTTATTGATTTTGTCGCGCAATCGACAAAAATCCCTCAAGAGGAGGAACTTGGGGATGTCGGCACTTCATCAAAAGGGAAGGATGAAACACCGGTTGTGGAAAATTTAACAGTTTATCATGCGGTACCACCACCAAGTGATTACACCGTAAATGTGTAGGAAAACGTTGCATAGAAAACAAAAAATTTCCTACCGCGAACACGCAATCCAAGCCAAGATGCAATCTAGAAGATGGTAGCAACGAGGGGGTATCGAGTCTCACCCTTGAAGAGATTCCAAAGCCTACAAGATGAGGCTCTTGTTGCTGCGGTAGATGTTCACTTGCCGCTTGCAAAAGCGCGTAGAAGATCTTGCTCACGATCAGTTCCGGCGCCACGAACAGGCAGCACCTCCGTACTCGGTCACACGTTCGGTTGTTGATGAAGATGACGTCCACCTCCCCGTTCCAGCGGGCAGCGGAAGTAGTAGCTCCTCTTGAGTCCGACAGCACGACGGCGTGGTGTCGGTGGTGGTGGAGAAATCCAGCGGAGCTTCGCTAAGCGTGCGGGATGTGGTGGAGGAGAGAGACCGCTAGGGTTTGGGGAGAGGGGGCGCCGGCCACTAAGGGGTGCGGCCACCTTGGTGGTTCTTGGGTGGCCGGCCCCCTCCCCTTGGCCCCTCATTATATAGGTGGAACCCCAAGTGTTGGTCTCCAAGTCTTCGAATAAGACCCGAACCAAAAACCTTCCATATGGTGGGGAAACCTACCCAAGCTAGGACTCCCACTAGAGGTGGGATTTCCACCTCCCATATGGGGGGGGGGTGGCCGGCCCCCTAAGGGGGAGTCCACTTGGGACTCCTCCCCCACTAGGGTTGGCCGGCCATGGAGGTGGAGTCCCATGTGGACTCCACCTTCCTTGGTGGTTTCTTCCGGACTTTTCTAGAACCTTCTAGAACCTTCCATAGAACCTTCCGCGACATTTTAATTCACATAAAATGACATCCTATATATGAATCTTATTCTCCGGACCATTCCGGAACTCCTCGTGATGTCCGGGATCTTATCCGGGACTCCGAACAAATATTCGAACTCCATTCCATATTCAAGTTCTACCATTTCAACATCCAACTTTAAGTGTGTCACCCTACGGTTCGTGAACTATGTGGACATGGTTGAGTACTCACTCCGACCAATAACCAATAGCGGGATCTGGAGATCCATAATGGCTCCCACATATTCAACGATGACTTTAGTGATCGAATGAACCATTCACATACAATACCAATTCCCTTTGTCACGCGATATTTTACTTGTCCGAGGTTTGATCTTCGGTATCACTCTATACATTGTTCAACCTCGTCTCCTGACAAGTACTCTTTACTCGTACCGTGGTATGTGGTCTCTTATGAACTTATTCATATGCTTGCAAGACATTAGACGACATTCCACCGAGAGGGCCCAGAGTATATCTATCCGTCATCGGGATGGACAAATCCCACTGTTGATCCATATGCCTCAACTCATACTTTCCGGATACTTAATCCCACCTTTATAGCCACCCATTTACGCAGTGGTGTTTGGTGTAATCAAAGTACCTTTCCGGTATAAGTGATTTACATGATCTCATGGTCATAAGGACTAGGTAACTATGTATCGAAAGCTTATAGCAAATAACTTAATGACGAGATCTTATGCTACGCTTAATTGGGTGTGTCCATTACATCATTCATATAATGATATAACCTTGTTATTAATAACATCCAATGTTCATGATTATGAAACTAATCATCCATTAATCAACAAGCTAGTTAAGAGGCATACTAGGGACTCTTTGTTGTTTACATATCACACATGTATCAATGTTTCGGTTAATACAATTATAGCATGATATATAAACATTCATCATAAACATAAAGATATATAATAACCACTTTTATTATTGCCTCTTGGGCATATCTCCAACATTCTCCCACTTGCACTAGAGTCAATAATCTAGATTACATTGTAAGGTACCTAACACCCATGGCACTTTGGTGTTGGTCATGCTTTGCCCTAGGGAGAGCTTTAGTCAACGGATCTGCTACATTCAGATCAGTGTGTACTTTGCAAATCTTTGCTTCTCCATCTTCGATGTACTCGCGAATCGAATGATAACGCAGCTTGATATGCTTCAGCCTCTTGTGTGACCTTGGTTCTTGTGCATTGGCGATGGCACCCATGTTTTAACAATAGATGACTAGTGGGTCCAATGCACTAGGAACCACACCGAGCTCTACAATGAACCTCTTCATCCATACCGCTTCTGATGAAGCCTCTGAAGCCGCTATGTACTCCGATTCTGTTGAGGATTTCGCCACTGTGCACTGCTTCGAGCTTGCCCAGCTTACTGCAGCACCATTCAATATAAACACATACCCAGACTGTGACTTAGAGTCATCAGGATCAGTGTTCCAACTTGCATCGGTGTAACTAGTTACAACGAGCTCTTGGTCACCTCCATAACAAAGAAACATATCCTTAGTTCTTTTCAAGTACTTCAGGATATTCTTGACCGCTGTCCAGTGTTCCATTCCTGGATCACTTTGATATCTGCTAGTCAAACTAACAGCATGTGCTATATCCGGTCTTGTACATAGCATGGCATACATGATAGAGCCTACTGCCGAGGCATAGGGGATCTGACTCATCCTTTCTCTTTCTTCTGCCGTAGCCGGACCTTGAGTCTTACTCAAGACCTTGCCTGGTAACATAGGTAAAAATCCTTTCTTACTTTCGTCCATTCTAAACTTCTTTAGAATCTTGTCCAGGTATGTACTTTGTGATAGCCCTATTAGGCGTCTTGATCTATCTCTATAAATCTTGATGCCTAATATATACGATGCTTCACCAAGGTCTTTCATTGAAAAACTATTATTCAAATAACCTTTTACATTGCTTAATAGTTCTATATCATTCCCAATCAATAATATGTCATCTACATATAATATCAGGAATGCTACAGAGCTCCCACTCACTTTCTTGTAAATACAGGCCTCTCCATGACACTGTATAAACCCGAAGTCTTTGATTACTTTATCAAAGCGTCGGTTCCAACTTCTCGATGCTTGCTTCAGTCCATAAATTGAACGCTGAAGTTTGCATACTTTGTCAGCATTTTTAGAATCGAGAAAACCTTTAGGTTGTACCATATACAACTCTTCCTCAATGTCTCCATTAAGGAACGCCGTTTTGACATCTGAAAGTATAGAGATGGTAAACCTAGAGGGGGGGTGAATAGGTTTCTACAGATTTTAATTCTTTCTTTGCAATATTAGGCTTTGCGGAATATAAAGGTGAGCCTAATGCAAACTAGGTGAGGCAACCTATATGAGGATACAACTAACTCAAGCACGAAGGCTCTCACAGGCAGTTAAATCACAAGTAAGGAGTTCGGTTTAGAGATAACCGATAGCACGCGGAGACGAGGATGTATTCCCGTGTTCCCTTGCTTTGCAACAAGGTACGTCACGTTTGGAGGAGTGGAGGTCCCACGAAGGATTCCCCGCGCCACGAAGGCTCACCCTATTCTCCGGAGCCTATCCCACGAAGGAATAGCTCACTCACTTGTGGTAGACTTTGAGGTAGCCTCCAAACCTTCACAATCTTGCCCGGAGCAAATCCACAACCCGGATGCTTCCGGACTCCTCTTGCCCACCTAGGGTTTCCAAGGAACCCTAGGAAGCAAGCTTCTCAATGAATACAAGGGGGAATGAGATTTGGCTTGGTAGAACGGTAGATCGGGTCCTCCTCTAACGATTCCCCGTAGGGATTTGAGTTTGGGTGGAGGAGGAGGGAGATCTGAGGCTTTTGGTGTTTCTAGCAATGGAGTAAGTGAGAGAGAGCTCAAGAACAGCTTGTAGTGTAGTGCCTAACTATTCAGAGGTAGGAGAAGGGCTACTTATAGTGTCACTTGAAATATGGCCGTTGCTCACTTGACACATCAGCTTTCTCCCGAGAAACCCGGTCAACCGGACCACAGACCGGACAGCCCAGCGCAGGGGCCGGTCCGACCGGACCAGGGACCGGACCCGCCGGTCCAAACTGGACGACAGACCGGATCATGACCGGACCCTCGAAGTGACGCGCAGTACTCCCTCCGGTTGCAGTCAGCGCAGAGCTCGGTTGGCGCCGGGGCGCCGGTCGGAGCCCGGTCGGACCCGGCCAGGGACCGGACCCGCCCGTCCAAACCGGGCGGCAGACCGGACCATGACCGGGACTTCTTCGTGTCTTCCAAAGACGTCGCCCGGTTGCCGTCAGCGCAGGAGCCGGTTGGCGCCGGAGCGCCCGGCCCAGCGCCCGGTCGACCGGACGGCAAACCGGAAGCTGCCGGCGCACGGGCCGGTCCAACCGGACCTATGACCGGCGGCCTGCTGGAGAACCCCTTTTGATTGTTGTCGAAGTGGGGGGGTCTCCTTTAGCCTTCTTGTTCCTTGATACACCATTTATGCCTCTTTGGCTAATACCTGGGATTATCTTTACAAACATGTATTAGGCCAAATACTCTAGCACGGTGTCATTGTAACCAAAACAATGGATAAGGGTAAAATACCCTTACAATCTCCCCCTTTTTGGTATACGATGACAAACCGAGCTAGAGTCACATATAGATATTATGATAAGCTCCAAACCTTGATTCCATATAAGATATTACGACAGCTCCCCCATCATGTGTGCACTTGGAGAAATTGTGTTTGAATACAAAGTGCACCATTTGTGGAATATGAGAAGCTCCCCCAATATCTTTAGGAAACAAGCATGATATGGACAAGTATATCAAGATATATAGGCATAATGCATGATCATCCTAATAGAGTGATTAAGCATACAAATAGTCGTCCATACACGAATTATTCGAAGTAGCAAATGGTTCTTGAGAAATCAAAGCAAATAAGCACAAGCCATATAAGAATCAAATAAAGCAACACCCATGGCTTGTGACAACCAAAGAACCCCGTGGTCCTAGACTCTACTCTCTTCTCCCCCTTTGGCATCGGAACACCAAAAAGGCGAAGAAAAGAGAAGACATGCTATCGCACCCATCAGTAGAACTCATGCCCAGCGGAATGTGAGCTCTCGCCATCGCGCTCGGCATCATCAGTAAGTAGGGAAGCCAAAAAGCATAGCATATATTCAAGTGTTTTGATGAGATCATGCGAAGAACTGGGCGATCCGGCGCACAGGCCGGTCCAACCGGACGGCAGACCGGACGAGCCGGTTGCCAATCCGGTTGACCGGGCGGCACGCCGGGCCGGCAGGTTGAGAGGCCGCTCGACCGGGCGGATGACCGGGTCTGTCGAATTGTGAGATGTTGCCCAGAAATTCTACCACAAAATCATGCAAAAACTCATAAACTTGAACATAGACTATAGCAATAGATTGGAGTAAGTGCATTGTGTTGTGAGACACTCTAAAGGCAGGAGGACTTACAAACCCTAACCCTAACCCTAAAATTTTCCAAAATTTGTCCAAAATTTGCAAGGTGTGAGGGGAACTAGAGGATAGGGAGGAAGATAGACCACATTACCCGAAGACATGGTCCTCCTTGATCAAGAGAGCAAGAAGAACACGAGGTAGGTCTTGAAACCCAAGAACTCCAAGATTTCCCAAAGTAGGTTGAGAGGGACCAAATCCTTTGGTGGAGTTGCTCCAAGGGGCCCGATCTATGATTTGGTGGAGTTTAAGAGGTTGCTTGTGGTGGGAAGACCCTAGAGCATGTGGGAGGTGATGGGGGCGGCGGCCATGGAGGTTTGGGAGGTGGGGGATAATGAGGAAGAAGATCCCCAAGGGGTATCCTCTCCAAAACATAACAGCCCGCACGGCCGGTTGGGCGCCCGGTCGACCGGACCTGGCGCCGGCTGGTCCGGTCCAGAGGCCGGTCCAACCGGGCCAGGAACCGGCCACCCAGTTTTGTCTCATTTTTGCCTCGTTTTGCCCCTATGCTTTGTGTAAAAGTGTGTGAATGCTCAGATGATGACATGTACATATAGATAGATAGATGATGATGAGATGAGCATAGACGTGGGGTTGGAAAACACAAGGTTCTCTAGGCATACCCATTGGAGAGAAAATCCAAAGAAGATGTAAATAGCAACAATGGGTATGAGTCGAAATATATATATCAAGAATCATAAGTCATTTTTGAAATGATTTTTGCAATAAGATCATTTCGCCTTATATAGTCAAATCAAGTTGTAATGAAGGCTCAATGAGGGGCGGGGGATTACTCCCCCCTATGTGAAAGCGCAAATGTCATGAGACCTCGAAGAGACATGCTTGGGTTCATATAATGACATTGGGTCTATTTATGTTGCACACATAGGTATGCATCTTACCAAGACATGGTAGAATGACTATCCCCATATGTGCTATACCTCTAAGCTAGATAGCAAGATAAATGCAAGAATATAGTGCAAGAAGTTTAATCAATCCAAGTTTTTAGGATCAAGAATACCAAGTTCTCCTCTCAAGTTAACAAAGCGGGCTTCATCCAAAGGCTTAGTGAAAATATCCGCCAATTGGTAGGTTGTTCCCACATGAGTGAGATCAATATCCTTATTGGCAACATGATCACGTAGGAAGTGATGGCGAATGTCAATATGTTTGGTGCGACAATGTTGAACCGGGTTATTGGCGATCTTTATTGCACTTTCATTGTCACAAAGAAGAGGCACCGTACCAAGAGACACACCATAGTCTTTCAAGGTTTGCTTCATCCATAACAATTGAGTGCAACAAGATGCCGCGGATATGTATTCGGCTTCGGCGGTGGATAGGGCGGTGGAGTTTTGTTTCTTGGATGACCAACTCACCAATGACCGGCCAATAAATTGGCAAGCCCCGGAGGTAGACTTCCGATCAACCTTATCACCGGCCCAATCGGAATCCGAATAGCCAATGAGTTCAAAGGTTGACCCCTTTGGATACCATAGCCCGAGAGTAGGAGTGAGAACAAGGTATCTTAGTATCCGTTTGACCGCCACTAAATGGCTCTCCTTGGGAGCGGATTGAAAACGAGCACACATCCCTACACTTAGCATGATATCCGGCCTAGAGGCACAAAGGTAGAGCAAGGATCCTATCATGGAGCGGTATACCTTTATGTCCACATCCTTCTCACCGTCACATGAACCAAGTTGCCCCTTTACGGGCATGGGTGTCTTCATTGGACTTGCATTGGTCATGTTGAATTTCTTGAGCATGTCCTTCACATACTTTTCTTGAGAGATGAAGGTGCCTTTTGCAAGTTGCCTCACTTGGAAGCCTAGAAAGAACTTCAACTCTCCCATCATGGACATCTCAAATTTCCTAGTCATCAATAGCTCAAAAGCTTTGTTATGATTGGGGGTAGTTCCACCAAAGATAATATCATCAACATATATTTGACATATAAAGAGGCCACCCCCTTTAACCCGCTTGGTGAAAAGGGTGGAATCGACCGTACCCATGCAAAACCCATCATGTAGTAAGAAATCCCTAAGGAACTCATACCAAGCACGTGGAGCTTGCTTGAGACCGTAGAGTGCCTTATGGAGTAAATACACATGGTTGGGTCGGCATGGGTCTTCGAAACCCGGGGGTTGAGCCACATATGCGGTTTCTTTTAGGGGACCATTCGAAAATGCACTTTTCACATCCATTTGATATAATTTGAAATTGTGGAAAGATGCAAATGCAAGCAAAAGACGAATAGCTTCAAGACGGGCTACCGGCGCAAAGGTATCCTCAAAATCCATACCTTCTATTTGGGCAAACCCTTGCGCCACTAACCTTGCTTTGTTTCATATAACAATGCCATTCTCATCTTGCTTGTTCTTGAATACCCATTTGGTCCCAATGACATTGATGCGATGATCCTTGGGGCTCTCAACTAGACGAGTGAAACACTCCAATTCTTCTTGCATGGCAATTACCCAATCCGGATCGACCAAGGCTTCATGTACCTTAAGTGGTTCAAAACTAGACACAAAAGCATGATGTTGACAATAAGTGATAAGTAATGCATGGTGTCTACGAGTTACCACTCCTCTTGAGATGCTCCCAAGGACTTGATCCACTTTCATGTCACTTGTCCTTGTAGCGGCCTTGATCTTCCGAACGGTTCCTTCATGATCAATGAATTGATCTCTTGCTAGTACTTGATCATGAGGGACCACTCACTACAAGAAAAGTTGCCATGGCCGACGAAGTTGAAGTCGCGCCGTGGTTGCTGGTGTACCATGGCCGGCGATTTTGGGTCCCTCCGTGGTGCATGTCAAAACTTTTTTTTTCTCGTTTTTGAGGCCACCTAGCCCGACGAAAGCGGCCAAAACGTCGCGTATGGTGGCCCGGGACGTGGTGCATCTCGAAATCTCGGGTTCGCCGGCCGAGTCAACGCAAATCCGCACCGCCGAGGGATGTAGGGCCCAGATGGCAGCCTCTCTGGCATTGTTTTTTTTCTCGATCGCGCCATCTCGTTCAACGTTCTCCGATCGAGCCGTTTACGATGCAGGATCATGGGTCCCGCATGTCATCCTCTATGAACCAAAATTCTTTCTATTCTTGGATTTTTTTTGACCCCCTGATTTCTGGCTACTTCCTTTTTCTTTTGATCCCTTGCCCCCTTGGAAACATTGAGACCGCTGCTGCTAAATGGGACCCGCATGTCATCCTCTATGTGCAATCAACTTTCTTTTCTTGGAGTTTTTTTTGGCACCTCATATTTGGTCACTTGCCTTTTTTTTCGATCCCCTGCCGCCTCTCAAACGGTGATACCGCTGCTGCTAAATGGGACCCACATGTCATTCTCTATGTACTATAAAACTTTCTTTTCTTGGATTTTTTTTGGCACCTCATATTTGGTCACTTGCCTTTTTCTTTCGATCCCCTGCCGCCTCTCAAACGGTGATACCGCTGCTGCTAAATGGGACCCGCATGTCATCCTCTATGTACTATAAAACTTTCTTTTCTTGGATTTTTTTGGCACCTCATATTTGGTCACTTGCCTTTTTCTTTCGATCCCCTGCCGCCTCTCAAACGGTGATACCGCTGCTGCTAAATGGGACCCGCATGTCATACTCTATGTGCAATCAACTTTCTTTTCTTGGAGTTTTTTTTGGCACCTCATATTTGGTCACTTGCCTTTTTTTTTCGATCCCCTGCCGCCTCTCAAACGGTGATACCGCTGCTGCTAAATGGGACCCGCATGTCATCCTCTATGTACTATAAAACTTTCTTTTCTTGAATTATTTTTGGCTCCTCATATTTTTTCACTTGCCTTTTTCTTTCGATCCCCTGCCGCCTCTCAAACGGTGATACCGCTGCTGCTAAATGGGACCCGCATGTCATCCTCTATGTACTATAAAACTTTATTTTCTTGAATTATTTTTGGCTCCTGATATTTTTTCACTTGCCTTTTTCTTTCGATCTCATGCCACGTTTGAAACGTTGAGGAACCTGCAGGCTCATGGGACCCGCATGTCATCCTCTATGTACTATAAAAGTTCATTTTCTTGGTTTTTTTTCACCCTCTGATTTTTGGCAATTTCTTTTTTCTTTTGATCCCCTGCCGCCTCTCAAACGGTGATACCGCTGCTGCTAAATGGGACCCGCATGTCATCCTCTATGTACTATAAAACTTTCTTTTCTTGGATTATTTTTGGCACCTCATATTCGTTCACATGCCTTTTTCTTTCGATCCCCTGCCGCCTCTCAAACAGTGAGAGCGCTGCAGCTAAATGGGATCCGCATGTCATCCTCTATGAGCAATCAACTTTCTTTTCTTGGAGTTTTTTTTGGCACCTCATATTTGGGCACTTGCCTTTTTCTTTCGATCTCATGCCACGTTTGAAACGTTGAGGAACCTGCTGGCTCATGGGACCCGCATGTCATCCTCTAAGAACAATAAAAGTTTCCTTTCTTGGAGTTTTTTTCACCCTCTGATTTTTGGCTTGCCTTTTTCTTTTGATCCCCTGCCCCCTTTGAAACGTTGAGTAAGCTGTTGGCTCAAGGGACCCGCATGTCATCCTCTATGTCCATCAACTTTCTTTTCTTGGATTTTTTTTCACCCCCTAATTACTAGCCACTTTCTTTTTCTTTTGATCTCAAGCCGCATTACAAACATTGAGACCGCTGCTGCTAAATGGGACCCACATGTCATCCTCTATGTACAATAAAGTTTCTTTTCTTGGATTATCTTTTGCTCCTGATATTTTGTCACTTGCCTTTTTCTTTCGATCTCATGCCGCCTTTGAAACGTTGAGTAAGCTGCTGGCTCATGGGTCCCGCATGTCATCCTCTACGAACAATAAAAGTTTCCTTTCTTGGAGTTATTTTTTACCCCTAATTTCTGGCTATTTGCCTTTTTCTTTTGATCTCCTGCCCCTTTGAAACGATGAGGACGCTGTTGGCAGGTCGGTCCCACATGTCATCCTCTATGAACAATAAATGTTTCCTTTGATGGATTTATTTTGAACCCCTAATTAATTTCTGGATATTTCCCCTGCCGCCTTGGAATCGTTGAGGATGCTGCTGCCTCATGGGTCCCGCATGTCTTCCTCTAAGAACGGTAAATGTTTATTTCCTTGGATTTTGTTGACCAAACGATTTTTGGCTTATTTTTTCTTTCGATCACCTGCAGCCTTTAAAACGTTGAGGACGCCGCTGGCTCACGGGTCCCACATGTCAACCTCTATGAACAATAAACGCTGAGGATGCAGCTGCCTCATGGGTCCCGCATGTCATCCTCTCAGAACGAAAATGTTTCTTTTCTTGGATTTTTTACCAACAGATTTTTTGGTTTATTTTTTCTTTCCATCCCCTGCCGCCTTTAAAACGTTGACGACGCTGTTGGCTCATGGGTCCCCGATGTCAGCCTCCCCGTACAAGAAACATATGATATCTTGATTATTTTGCAGACAATAAACAATGTATTGCGCTCTGAGCTATTTCAAACGGATAATTAAATCTTTATTTTTACATAAACAAACTTATATGTTGAATCTCCTTGTTTTTTTGTCTTTGCGAAGCATAGGACTTTCCTGTTTTTTTTAGAAAATTTGGAACTTTCCTGTTTTGGAGTGGGCTGAAATTGTACGAGTCAAAAGGCCAAGCAGGATAGTTCGAAGGCCCAGATGTCCAGATGCAGCCCAATTGAAATCTTTCTTCTTGGATTTTTTTTCACCCCCTGATTTCTGGCTACTTCATTTTTCTTTTGGTTCTGTGCCGCCTTGGAAACGTTGAGACCGCTGCTGCAAAATGGGACCCGCATGTCATCCTCTACGTACAATAAAATTTCTTTTCTTGGATTATTTTTGGCTCCTGATATTTGGTCACTTGCCTTTTTTCTTTCGATCCCGTGCAGCCTCTCAAACGGTGATACCGCTGCTGCTAATTGGGACCCGCATGTCATCCTCTATGTACAATCAAGTTTCTTTTCTTGAATTATTTTTGGCTCCTGATATTTGGTCACTTGCCTTTTTCTTTCGATCTCATGCCATGTTTGAAACGTTGAGGAACCTGCTGGCTCATGGGACCCGCATGTCATCCTCTATGTACTATAAAAGTTCATTTTCTTTGTTTTTTTTTACCCTCTGATTTTTGGCTATTTCCTTTTTCTTTTGATCCCCTGCCGCCTTGGAAACGTTGACTAAGCTGCTAGCTCATGGGACCCGCATGTCATCCTCTATGTCCATCAACTTTATTTTCTTGGATTTTTTTTGACCCCCTAATTTCTGGCTACTTTCTTTTTCTTTTGATCTCAAGCCGCATTTGAAACGTTGGGACCGCTGCTGCAAAATGGGACCCGCATGTCATCCTCTATGTAAATAAAGTTTCTTTTCTTGGATTATCTTGGGCTCCTGATATTTTGTCACTTGCCTTTTTCTTTCGATCTCATGCCGCCTTTGAAACGTTAAGTAAGTTGCTGGCTCATGGGTCCCGCATGTCATCCTCTACGAACAATAAAAGTTTCCTTTCTTGGAGTTATTTTTTACCCCTAATTTCTGGCTATTTGCCTTTTCTTTTGATCTCCTGCCCCCTTTGAAACGATGAGGACGCTGTTGGCAGGTCGGTCCCACATGTCATCCTCTATGAACAATAAAACTTTCCTTTGATGGATTTATTTTGAACCCCTAATTAATTTCTGGATATTTCCTTTTTTTCTTTTGATCCCCTGCCGCCTTGGAATCGTTGAGGATGTGATGACCCACAAGTATAGGGGATCGCAACAGTCTTCGAGGGAAGTAAAACCCAATTTATTGATTCGACACAAGGGGAGACAAAGAACACTTGGAAGCCTTAACAACGGAGTTGTCAATTCAGTTGCACCTGGAAACAGACTTGCTCGCAAGAGTTTATCAGTAGTAACAGTTTTATAGCAGTAGCAGTAGTGAAATAACAGCAGCAGAGTAACAGAGACAACAGTAGTGATTATAGTAAACAGCAGGATTAAAATACTGTAGGCACGGGGACGGATGACGGGCGTTGCATGGATGAGAGAAACTCATGTAACAATCATAGCAGGGCATTTGCAGATAATAATAAAACGGTGTCCAAGTACAAAGCAATCAATAGGCATGTGTTCCATATATAGTCGTGCGTGCTCGCAATGAGAAACTTGCACAACATCTTTTGTCCTACCAGCCGGTGGCAGCCGGGCCTCAAGGGAAACTACTGGATATTAAGGTACTCCTTTTAATAGAGTACCGGAGCAAAGCATTAACACTCCGTGAACACATGTGATCCTCACATCGCTACCATTCCCTCCGGTTGTCCCGATTTCTGTCACTTCGGGGCCATCGGTTCCGGACAGCGACATGTGTATACAACTTATAGATAAGACCATAAACAATGATTATCTTCATGAAACAATAACATGTTCAGATCTGAGATCATGGCACTCGGGCCCTAGTGACAAGCATTAAGCATAACAAGTTGCAACAATATCATCAAAGTACCAATAACGGACACTAGGCACTATGCCCTAACAATCTTATGCTATTACATGACCAATCTCATCCAATCCCTACCATCCCCTTCGGCCTACAGCGGGGGAATTACTCACACATGGATGGGGGAAACATTGCTGGTTGATGGAGAGGCGTTGGCGGTGATGGCGGTGATGATCTCCTCCAATTCCCCGTCCCGGCGGAGTGCCGTAACGGAGACTTCGGCTCCCGCGCGACGGAGTTTCGCGATGTGGCGGCGTTCGAGGGTTTCTGGCGACTTCGACTTCTCTTCTGGTGTTTTTAGGTCGAGGCGAATAAGTAGTCCGAAAGAGGGCGTCGGAGGCCGGCCGAGGGGGCCACACCACAGTGGCCGCGCGGCCCCCTGGGCCGCGCCGCCCCATTGTGTGGGGCCCTCGGGCCTCCACTTCAATTGCCCTTCTGGCTCCGTTAGTTTCCTGGGAAAATAGAGCCTTCTGCATAAATTCCGAGGTTTTTCCCGAAAGTTGGATTTCTGCACAAAAACGAGACACCAGAGCAGTTCTGCTGAAAACAGCGTTAGTCCGTGTTAGTTGCATCCAAAATACACAAATTAGAGGCAAAACAATAGCAAAAGTGTTCGGGAAAGTAGATACGTTTTGGACGTATCAACTCCCCCCAAGCTTAGCTTATTGCTTGTCCTCAAGCAATTCAGTTAACAACTGAGCGATAAAAGAACTTTCACGAACACATTTGCTCATATGATGTATATATTCTCATGGTATGGCTAATACTTAAGCAGTTCATAATGAGATACATGCAAATAAGATCATCTGACAGCTATGTCAATCATGGAGAAGCACCAACAATTAATAATAAGCATCATGAATCATGTATATAAGCAAGAATTGTAATGTTCATAAGAGAGCATGATAAAGTGGTATCTCGCTTGCCTGTATTTGGTTGGCAAAACATAAATGCCCGGGCACCTCTGGAGTTCATAGAAAGACTAGAAGTAGTGATTGTCAAAAGATAAATGCATCAAAGTTATACCACAATTAATCATATTTTGAGACAAGCATATTATACTAAGAATGACAGTTGTGCTCTCAAGATAGTGCTCAAAGAAATAATGGAGACACAACATAAAAGTAAAAGATTGACCCTTCGCAGAGGGAAGCAGGGATTAACATGCGCTAGAGCTTTTCATTTTTATAAAGTCAGGAGTAAAATTATTTTGAGAGGTGTTTGTTGTTGTCAACGAATGGTAATGGGTACACTAACTACCTCGCCAACCGGACTTTCAAGAGCGGCTCCCATGAATTATTGCATATTTATTTGGCACTCCTTCCAACCTTTCTTTCACAAACCATGGCTAACCGAATCCTCGGGTGCCTGCCAACAATCTCATACCATGAAGGAGTGCCTTTTTATTTTATTTTTATTATGATGATGACACTCCCCCCAACCTTTGCTTACACAAGCCATGGCTAACCGAATCCTTCGGGTGCCGTCCAACAATCACAAACCATGGAGGAGTGTCTATTTAAGTTAATTAATTCGGGACTGGAATCCCATTGCCAGCTCTTTTTGCAAAATTATTGGATAAGCGGATGTGCCACTAGTCCATATGAGAGTCCGTCAAAAGTAAATGACAAGGTTGAAAGCTAAACACCACATACTTCCTCATGAGCTATGAAACATAAACACAAATTGAGAAGCATTTTGAAGGTTTTAAAGGTAGCGCATGAGAATTTACTTGGAATGGTTTGAAATGCCATGCATAGGTATTTATGGTGGACACGCTGGAGTAACTTGGTTTTCATGTGGTTGGAAGCACGAGCAGCGTTCCCGCTCAGTACAAGTGAAGGCTAGCAATAGACTAGGGAGCGACAAATCAAGAGAGCAAGAATCGTCATAATCATGCTTGCGGCAAAATAAATTAACGGAGGCATAAAAGTGATACAAGAACTCTGAAGCAATATAGATCATCGAGGCTTAATTGACTTTTTTGTTCAGTCATATGCATGCGTGAGCATGTGCCAAGTCGATATAAATGAATTATTCAGAGGAGGATACCACAATGCCATACTTACTTATGAATAAAACAATGCAAACAAACATACATGACATGCTACTCATATTAATAAATTGGAGCTAAACATGAGAGATCATGAACTACTAGACTTTCTCAAATAACATATACCTCACATGAACCAACTAAGCATGCTCACATGGATGAGTATATGTACAAAAATGAAAACAAATAGAGTTCATACCAGCCTCTCACCACAATCAGATTGTCGTAGATCGTCATTATTGCCTTTTCACTTGTGCAGCTTGGATAATATGAAATGAAAACCACGCTCCAGCCACCGAAGACCATTGAACTCAAAAAGAACTTTACAAACCAGAGAAGAACAGCAAATATTTTTGGTGTTTTCAAATTGCAAATAAGAACAAGAGGAAACAAACAAACAAAGCAAAATCTTTTTGGGTTTTCTTATAGCAAACTAGCAATAGCAAATAAAGTGAAACAAATGCAAGAAACCAAAGCAAACAAATGGTGAAGAGAAACAACAGAAATATTTTTGGTCTTTTTGTGTTTTGGGAAGGAAACAAAACAAAAACAAGAAATAGCGAACTAAAAGAAACACAGAAAAGCAGGATGACAGAAATCTGCCAAAACCTGACAGCAGTACAGAAATCGATTTTTACAAAAATCTTACGTTGCTCAGATCGAAAAGTGTTCAACTAATGAAAGTTAGATAACAACCTGGGGAACCTGCACAAAAATTTGCAGCTTAAAATGACGTTCTGGCTATTTTTGACGATTTTTACAGTAACGTTCCAGAATCTGTTTTCAGGCAGCACTTCCCCAAATATCATCTTCCTCTCATTAGAAAACCACTCAAACGAACAAAACAAGTATGTGCAAGTATCCAGCAATCATAATATGCAAAGATTGAGTGATGCCGGTATACCTCCCCCAAGCTTAGGCTTTTGGCCTAAGTGGAGTTCAATCCCATCGATCCCATGAAGTAGTGTCTCCGTAATATGAAGAAGATGGGTCGTATTCCGGTATGTGCTAGAAGAAGCACCCGGATATGTGACGGTGTGGTCGTAGGAGGTCCCGACATCCTCGGAGTCATGTTGCTGGTGGAATTCTTGTATCTTCATATGTTCATCCACCTCCTCCTTGGTGCACGACCATGATTGCCTGTCAATACTTAACAAACCAGGTTGGGGAAGAGGGATTTCCTTCTCCTCCCCGTCGAAAACAACATTCTATACACCATATTATCTAAAGTAGAGTCAGTGGTAACAAAATGATGACTCTTCATAGCAGTAATATCGAGTCTCCTAGGGGCCAATGGCACATCATTAGGATCAAGAGGAAGATTAAGATATGTTAAAACACGCAATGCGATAGTTCCTCCAAAAATAGGCCCCCTGGTAGTCAAAGCGGCGAGCAATAAGAGCACCGAGGTGATAGGAGGTTTGACCAGTAAGTGCAATATGCAAGAAAGCAAGATGGTAACTAGAGATATTACTAGTGTTCTCCCTACCAAGAATGCTAGTAGCAATGTAGTATGCGAAATACTTAATGGCGGGAAGTTGGATGTTCCTTATCTTGCCCCGCTGGATGGTGCGACAATCATCCTCGGTGATCCCTCGGTAGAGCTCCAGCAAGTCCCGGGGGTTGTCATCAATCCTACTTGCTGTACCTACAGGGGCAATGTCCAAAGCACAACAAAAATCCTTCAACAGCATAGTCACAGTCTTACCATAGATTCTGAATGCAACCGTTGGCTCATATTGTTTGTTGTCGAATCGAAACTCTCGACAAAGATCTTGGTGAGCATGTGGTATTGCTCCCTTTCATCGCTCATATAGGTGGTTAACCCTGCCCTGTTGACAAGGGTCAAGAAATCCTCCAGTATCCCTGCATTCCTTAGAAAATCATAACATGGAAAAGTAGAAGCATTAGGGGGACCGTGGTCCTCTTCGGGCGCGAAGCTAGGCGCGAGGATGTCTTCATTGTATGATTGCCTAATCCGGGTGGCGGCCCTAGAAGGCCTCCCGGTGCTGGTTGTCCCCTTCTTGAACAACTCTCCAAAGCTAAACTTCTTCATAGCTTCTCTGAAATTTTCAACAAATGACATAAAAATTTGATTTGGTGACATATAATTGAGGGAAACTACAATAGGAACTTGCTAGAGTACTAATCATGCATCAAAACTAGTTTCTACCACTTAGAACAAGCATGCAAGCTCACTAATCATGTTACCTACAGCAGCAAAATATTCAAGATATACTCAACCAAACGAAATTCTACTTGGATGGGTGGAGGAGTCACATACCGAAGAGCAAATGTGCCAAATTTCAGACAGAAATCTGGGCTGAGTAAAGAGATCGAAAAATCTGGAGTTCTGGAGCAAAAACGCGAGTGAGAGGAACTTGGTACGAGTTTTTTCGGGAGAGAGACTGTTCTGGGCGAAAGAGATGACAAAGTGGGGCAGAGGGGGTCCCACACCACATGGTGGCGCGGCCACCTCCTTGGCCGCGCCGGCCAGTGGTGTGGCGCCCTCTGGTGCCCCACAGGTCATCCTCTGGTACTCCCAGGTGCCTCGTCGAAAAATAGGACCAACGGTATAATTTTCGCGAATTTTTGAAAACTTTGAAAAACGCACATTTCTGGGTATTTAGTTTATTATTACTGGCCAGGAAAACTTTTGAAATCTTCGAATAACTCAAGAACTTTGCAAATTAAAAGTGCTACAGCAACTAGAGCAAGTGGAGGAAGAAAGAGATGTTGTTTACCCTCTCCATGCATATAAAAAGTATCCGTTAACAAGGTTGATCAAGTCTTGTCACCAAATAACTTTTTCATAGCATAAGAAGAAATAAACCTCAAATCAATCATGTTACCTTGAATTGTATTGATATGGATCCAATCACGAGAGTGTGATATTCTTCCTTAGGCTCATATATAGGACAATCAATAGTTCCCACTTTGATAGTTCTCACATTAGAAATAGTATTAACTCCACATGCCTTCTCAATCCTCTTGGGAAAATAAACGGTATGCTCCCTATCATCAACATTGAAAGTAACCTTTCCTTTATTGCAATCAATAACAGCCCCTGCGGTGTTAAGAAAAGGTCTCCCAAGAATAATAGACATATTATCATCTTCGTGCATTTCCAACACAACAAAATCAGTTAATATCAAGCAGTTAGTAGTAACTTGAACAGAACATTCTCACATATACCAACAGGAATAGCAGTAGATTTATCAGCCATTTGCAAAGATATATCAGTAGGTATCAACTTATCTAGGTAAAGTCTCTTATAAAGAGAAAAAGGCATAACACTAACACCGGCTCCCAAGTCACATAGAGCAGTTTTAACATAATTATTCTTAATAGAACAAGGAATAGTAGGTATACCTGGGTCACCCAACTTCTTTGGAATTTTGCCATTGAAAGAGTAATTAGCAAGCATAGTGGAAATTTCCTCATTGGGGATTTTCCTTTTGTTAGTAACAATATCTTTCATATACTTTGAATAAGGAGGCAATTTAATGGCATCAGTCAAAGGGATTTGCAAGAATAAAGGTTTCATCCATTCGCAAAATTTATTATAGTGTTCTTCTTCCTTTGATTTTAGTTTCTTAGCAGGAAAAGGCATTTGCTTTTGCACCCAAGGTTCTCTTTCATTACCATGTTTCTCAGCAATAAAGTCTTCTTTAGTATACTTTTTATTTTTAGCATGCTTCTCATGTTCTTCTTCAGCCTCTTCTTTATCAGGAGTATCATTCTTATCATTATCTTTATCATTATCATGTTCATTACCACTTTCAGTTTCAGCATCAGAAATAGAAATACTATTAGGATCATTAGCAGGTTCAGAGGATTCTACAACATTTTTATGTTTCTTCTTCTTTTTCTTCCTAGAATGAGCACTAGGTTCAATGTGTTGAGAATCTTGTTCAATTCTTTTGGGATGCCCTTCAGGATATAGAGGATCCTGGGTAGAGACACCACCTCTAGTTGTTACTTCATAAGCATGTTTCTCTTTAGAATTATTCCCTAACAAGTCATTTTGCACTTTAGTGAGTTGATCAATTTGAGTTTGAATCATTTGAAAATATTTAACAAGCATCTTAACATCATTGGAGGTTCTCTCCACAATACCATGCAATTCACTAATAGCTTGAGAATTTTCCATTAAATGATTCTCTACCCTCATATTAAAATTTTCTTGCTTAACAATATAATTATCAAACTCATCTAAGCATTGTGCAGGAGGTTTCGAATACGGAATATCTTCCCTAGTAAAGCGTTGAAGGGAGTTTACCTCAATCATGGACGAAGGGGGAATTATCTCACATATATCTTCAATAGGAGGTAGATTCTTCACATCTTCAGATTTAATACCTTTCTCCTTGAGAGACTTCTTGGCTTCCCTCATATCTTCATCATTCAATTTAATTAAACCCCTCTTCTTCACTATTGGCGTTGGAGTTGGTTCAGCGTATTCCAATCATCATAATTCCGGCCTATTTTAGCCAATAATTCTTCAAATATTGCCCTGGAGTTCTTTTCCTGAAAACACAACCAGCACAACTATCCAGGTATGCCCTAGAATCAATGGTTAGTCCACTATAAAATATATCAAGTAATTCATGCTTTTCTAAATCATGGTCAGGCAAAGCTCTAATAAGAGAGCAAAATCTCGCCCAAGCCTCGTGCAATTTCTCTTCATCTCCCTGATCAAAACTATAAACTCTCTCGCAAAGCAGCATGTTGAGCACTAGCAGGAAAATATTTCCGAAAGAAAACAGCAAGCAATTCTTTTGGACTTTTAATAGAACTAGGTGGCAAATTATTATACCAAGTTTTAGCGTCATCCTTCAATGAGAATGGAAATATTTTAGCAACAAAGTAAGTACGCTTCTTAACGTCATCGTAAAACAAGCTACTCAAAGTAGATAACTCAGTCATGTGTTCAACAAGCACTTTCTTTTTCAGTACCACAGAAAGGTGTTTTCGCAACAATAGCTATATGAGATAGATCAAGAGAAAAATCATAATCTTTATCCCTAATGTTTATAGGAGATGTGGCAAATTTAGGATCAGGAGACAGTTTATATCTAACAGTATGTTCTGCAAGCAACTTTTTAATTTTTCTTGCATCAGTAGTAGCATTGCATTTTTCAATAAAATCATCATCAAGCTCCACATAATCTTCCTCAGATCATCACTAAAATAACCAAGTTCAGGTGAACTAACAGGTGTAGTAGCATTAGGAGTTTCAGTATTTTCAATTTGTCTAGACCTAGCAATTGTAGCATCTAGAAAGGATCCCAATGAACCACTATCATCAAGCACAGCAGAAACATTATCAATATTATGAGAGTGTTCAGATTCAGCAGATGTACCCACATGCGAAGCATGTGGCGGTGAAACAAGTTTATCAATCACAGATGGTGAATCAAGTGTAGCGGAGGTACTCAGAATTGTACCTTTTCTTGTAGTGGATGGTAATATGGCGATCTTAGTATCGCGAGGTTTACCCATGATGGAGAATTTGCAGCGAACAATATTAATCCAAGTGAACTTCCAAATAAAGCTATGCTCCCGGCAACGGCGCCTTTAAAATAGTCTTGATGACCCACAAGTATAGGGGATCGCAATGGGTCTTCGAGGGAAGTAAAACCCAATTTATTGATTCGACACAAGGGGAGACAAAGAACACTTGGAAGCCTTAACAACGGAGTTGTCAATTCAGTTGCACTGGAAACAGACTTGCTCGCAAGAGTTTATCGATAGTAATAGTTTTATAGCAGTAGCAGAGTGAAATAACAAAGCAGCAGAGTAACAGAGACAGCAGTAGTGATTATAGTAAACAAGCAGGATTAAAATACGTAGGCACGGGGACGGATGACGGGCGTTGCATGGATGAGAGAAACTCATGTAACAATCATAGCAGGGCATTTGCAGATAATAATAAAACGGTGTCCAAGTACAAAGCAATCAATAGGCATGTGTTCCATATATAGTCGTGCGTGCTCGCAATGAGAAACTTGCACAACATCTTTTGTCCTACCAGCCGGTGGCAGCCGGGCCTCAAGGGAAACTACTGGATATTAAGGTACTCCTTTTAATAGAGTACCGGAGCAAAGCATTAACACTCCGTGAACACATGTGATCCTCACATCGCTACCATTCCCTCCGGTTGTCCCGATTTCTGTCACTTCGGGGCCATCGGTTCCGGACAGCGACATGTGTATACAACTTATAGATAAGACCATAAACAATGATTATCTTCATGAAACAATAACATGTTCAGATCTGAGATCATGGCACTCGGGCCCTAGTGACAAGCATTAAGCATAACAAGTTGCAACAATATCATCAAAGTACCAATAACGGACACTAGGCACTATGCCCTAACAATCTTATGCTATTACATGACCAATCTCATCCAATCCCTACCATCCCCTTCGGCCTACATCGGGGGAATTACTCACACATGGATGGGGGAAACATTGCTGGTTGATGGAGAGGCGTTGGCGGTGATGGCGGTGATGATCTCCTCCAATTCCCCGTCCCGGCGGAGTGCCAGAACGGAGACTTCTGGCTCCCGCGACGGAGTTTCGCGATGTGGCGGCGTTCTGGAGGGTTTCTGGCGACTTCGACTTCTCTTCTGGTGTTTTTAGGTCGAGGCGAATAAGTAGTCCGAAAGAGGGCGTCGGAGGCCGGCCGAGGGGGCCACACCACAGGGCCGCGCGGGCCCCCCCTGGGCCGCGCCGCCCCATGGTGTGGGGCCCTCGGGCCTCCACTTCAATTGCCCTTCTGGCTCCGTTAGTTTCCTGGGAAAATAGGGCCTTCTGCATAAATTCCGAGGTTTTTCCCGAAAGTTGGATTTCTGCACAAAAACGAGACACCAGAGCAGTTCTGCTGAAAACAGCGTTAGTCCGTGTTAGTTGCATCCAAAATACACAAATTAGAGGCAAAACAATAGCAAAAGTGTTCGGGAAAGTAGATACGTTTTGGACGTATCAGGATGCTGCTGCCTCATGGGTCCCGCATGTCATCCTCTCAGAACGGTAAATGTTTATTTTCTTGGATTTTGAATACCAAATGATTTTTGGCATATTTTTTCTTTCGATCTCCTGCCGCCTTTAAAACGTTGAGGACGCTGCTGGCTCACGGGTCCCACATGTCAGCGTCTAACATTAAACGCTGAGGATGCTGCTGCCTCATGGGTCCCGCATGTTATCCTCTCAGAACGAAAATGTTTCTTTTCTTGGATTTTGTACCAATAGATTTTTGGTTTATTTTTTCTTTCCATCCCTGCCGCCTTTAAAATGTTGACGACGCTGCTGGCGCATGGGTCCCCGATGTCAGCCTCCCCGTATAAGAAACATGTGATATCTTGATTATTTTGCAGAAAATAAACAGTGTATTTTGCTCTGAGCTATTGCAAAGGGATAAATTAAATCTTTATTTTTACATAAACAAACTTATATGCTGAATCTCCTTGTTTTTTTTGTCTTTGCGAGGCATAGGACTTTCCTGTTTTGGAATGGGCTGAAATTGTACGAATCAAAAGGCGTCCAACGGGATAGTTTGAAGGCCCAGATGGCCAGAAGCAGCCCAATTGAAATATTCCTTTTCTTGGATTTTTTGACACCCTTATTTCTGGCTACTTCCTTTTTCTTTTGGTCATGTGCCGCCTTGGAAACATTGAGACCGCTGCTGCAAAATGGGACCCGCATGTCATCCTCTATGTACAATAGAAGTTTCTTTTCTTGGATTATTTTTGGCTCCTGATATTTGGCACTTGTCTTTTTCTTTCGATCTAATGCCGACTTTGAAACCTTCAGACCGGTGCTGCAAAATGGGACCCGCATGTCATTCTCTATGCACAATAAAGTTTCTTTTCTTAGATTATTTTTGGCTCCTGATATTTGGTCACTTTCCTTTTCCTTTCGATCTCATGCCGCCTTTGAAACGTTGAGGAAGCTGCTGGCTCATGGGTCCCGCATGTCATACTCTATGAACAATAAAGTGTCCTTCATTGGATTTATTTTTTACCCCTAATTTCTGGCTATTTACCGTTTTCTTTTGATCCCCTGCCCCCTTTGAAACGATGAGGACGCTACTGGCAGGTCGGTCCCACATCCTCTATGAACAATAAAAGTTTCCTATGATGGATTTATTTTTGACCCCTTTTGATCCCCTGCCGCCTTGGAATCGTTGAGGATGCTGCTGCCTCATGGGTCCCGCATGTCAGCCTCTCAGAACGGTAAATGTTTCTTTTCTTGGATTTTTTTACCAATTGATTTTTGGCCTTTGTCTTTCTATGTCCTGCCGCCTTTAACACGTTGGGGACGCTGCCGGCTCAGGGGTCCCACATGTCAGCCTCTATGAACAATAAACCTTTTGTTTGATTTATTATTGACCCATAATTTCTTGGTATTTGCCTTTTTCTTTCGATCTCATGCCGCCTCTGAAACGTTGAGACGCTGCTGGCTCATGGGTCCCTGTCAGCCTCTATGAACAGTAAAAGTTTCCTTTGTTTGATTTATTTTTTACCCTAATTACTGGCTATTTGCCTTTTTTTATCCCCTGCCGCCTTTGAAACTAAGAGGACGCTGCTGGCCCATGGGTCCCACATCTCAGCCTCTCTGAATGATAAACCTTTCCTTTCTTTTTTTTCGATCCCGTGCCGCCTTGGAAAATGTGAGACCGCTCCTGCAAAACGGGACCCATATGTCATCCTCTATGTACAATAAAAGTTTCTTTCCTTGGATTATTTTTGGCACATGATATATGGTCACTTGCCTTTTTTTTCGATCCCCTACCGCCTTTGAAACGTTGAGGATGCTGCTGGCTCGTGGGTCCCACATGTCAGCCTCTATGAACAATAAACATTTCATTTCTTGGATTTATTTTTGACCGCTGATTTCTGGGAACTTTGCTTTTTCTTTCGATCCCCTGCCGCCTTTGTTAAAGTTGAGGACGCTGCTGCAAAATGCGTCCCACATGTCAGCTTCTCTGTACGATAATTGTTTCCTTTCTTGGATTTTTTTCCACGGCTGGCCGATGGGTCCACGATGTCAGCCTCTATGTACAAGCAATATGTGATTTCTCGATATGTTTTAACCCGAGATATGTAGGATACTTGCTTTTTTCGATCCCTTTTGTTTGTCTTTACCTTCAAATGTTGAGGGACGCTACTGGCAAATGGGTCCTGCTCTAGCATTCTCAACTGAAGGAAAAACTGAAATATTGCCTATTCATTTGTTTTTCATACTCCATGCACATAATCCATACTAACTGTTGATCCGGGTTTTAGTTCAACTTAATTAGTTCAAATTTGATCTACGAGGAAGTATGTAATATATTTTGGGTTCACAACACTACACTTGTTAACAACAATCTGATGAAGAGGTTTGTCATTTTTTTTAAACTACAAATACACTCTAAGATCTTGCAAACTGATAGAATAAATCTTGGAACTTTAAATAATTTATGAAAATTTTGAAATCAACTATATGAATATATCAAAATATAGAGCCCATGTAGATGCGCATACTGGCTATGCGCATTTAAAAAAGAATCATAATCATAATTGATACGAAATAAAAATAACTTTATATTTAGAATCTCGGTTTCTTGAGGGCCAATCATAGGATCTCCGTGTTTAAATTAGGAAGGGCCCCAATGGCATGAGTCGGAGGCCCATTAAATGTTTTTGGATTGTTATCAGCGAAGCAAGCAGGCTGACAGCAATCACCATGTACATGGCCGGCGGCAGCCCAAAAGTACAAACAATTGGCCCATGAAGGGAAGGTAGTACTTTTTTTTATTGGGAAGGTTGTCTGGGCTAACCCAAAAAAAAAAGTGGTGCTACATGGGGTAGCACTTGAACCCGGAATGAGACCATGAATAGTACATATGCTACATGCTACAAAGATTTAGTTCTTAGCTATCTATTTTCGATCCAACGTCCAAATCTACAAGTCAACCAACTGTTCATCTGTGCTTGCTGATGTCAAGGCACTGGATCCTGGACGCTTGAACCCATGATCGTTACTGAGGGTTGCCTATTTGCGCATAATATGTTTTGTCAGCGGGCACTTCACTAGTTTGTGCAAAACATATCCAGCTCGGGATTCGAAAAAACAACACGTTTTTTTCTTTACGGAAACAACAGAACATCTCATGTTCATCACAATCCAGCCAACATAAGCACATAATAATTAATAGTACAACTAGAGAGCTGTACATATAAATAAGGTTTGTCAAGCTTCATGCACTAGCCAACGCAACCAAAAGTCCGAACTGATGGAAAGGGCTAGGCAATCCACTTATACATCTGAACACCCCTCCTCACGTGTGACCGGAAGAAGGGAAGAGGTCAACACAAGGAGACTCTCAAGAGGCATATACGTGGACTCCGAGGAGGGCAACGGAGGGCAGCACCAATTTTTAGGATAAATTACGAAAGCCAGGTCTCGAACTCGAGACCCTGGGCTCTGATACCATGCCAAGCTTCATACACAAGCCAACGCAACCAAAAGTCCGAACTAATGGAAAGGGCTAGGCAATCCACTTATACATATCAACAACACCCCCTCACATGAGCCCACAATCCAGTAATGGTACCATCATGTTCACCACAATACATCATCATTATACTACAGAACATTTGTAAGACAACTTAATACAGCTGTGATTCATTTTGTTGCCCCAGCGATGGGTGATAACCTGAACACCATATAACCTTCTCACAGCAATTGTAACCAAATATGAGCACCTGCAATGATTTGGTGTCAATCTTCTTGAAGGTCAGGAGGTATCCTACCTTCAAGTCATGTGCTTTGACAAACTCTGGCCATCCTGCGTCCATTAAAACATTGCCATCTTGTTGCTTCAGGTCCACAATCCAGGTGCATGCAGTGGACATCTTCAGGTTGATGGACTCTGGACACCCACCGTAAAACCAGGGTAGAACACGACTGGGGATGGTAATCACCTCTAACTCCGATGTACATAGTACCTTGCAGAAGCTGTCAGCGGTATTCTCCTCATCGATGCGCCTAAACACCTTGCACACTGGGGCTGGCTCTACAGATGTCTCCTTCCATGATAAGCTCTCTCCAAGCTTGAGCTTCTTGTTTGAACACTGCAAAAAAGAGGCCTCAATTAGATAATGCCTCTAGCTTCTGACCGTAATTCCAAGCAAATGCATAATCAAAGGCACCTAGCAAAGTCAGCGGATCATTGTTCTTATCGAACACACAGTCTGAACAATAAGCTTCTGAATCTAGCTAGGCTGATATGTACAACCTTGTATCATCAAATTATTCAGCATAGTGTATCATTGTATCGCAGAAGCCAAATCGATATAAATAGTAGCTATGAGAATAGAAATCAAGCTAGCATGAGCCATGCATGCTTGCTGGCTAGGTCTAGCATCAGAGTAATGCATCTGCAGTTCATCATCCGCCAGTACAGATCGACCAAGCAAACAAAAAAAATCAGCGTCGGCCTAAAGAGTCCATAAGCCAGACATGCATGCTCGGTGTCCTCATATGTGATTATCGGCCGTGGATTGACCACTATCATATTTGAACGATTATTATTGCACACATTAGATCCAGTCCCAACCTAGCTAGCATGCGTGCATGTGTAGCCCGAGTCTTTACCAGAGGATTAATATATACACTGGATGAGAGAAATAGTCTATATCAAACAATGCTAAGCAACCGGCAATACAGCTTAGATATAATAAAGATGTGACCGGCAACCCTAGTGATTCGGGGGAAACATACCGCCATTGCAGCCATGGACCGAGAGAATCGGGGATGCCGCGCCGCCTTAGTGGAGTTTTTAGGTGCGACGTCGCCGCATCCATAGAGGACGGAGTCCAAGCCGCGTAGTCCGAGCGGTGGTGGACGCCGGTGGTGTAGGGAGAGGACTCAGGGGAGATGGACGGCGAGGGATCTGGGGAGATCTGAATATGAGGGGGCTGTGAGAAACTGAGAATGATACATCAGCAAGGGAATAAATGCGCGTGTCCCCCCGGTCCAAAAAAATGCGCGTTTCTTGGAGGAACGAAGCCAGGTACGCAGGAATCCACACAGAAAACTTCACCCGGCGGGCCACTGGGCCTTATCAGTATCTGGTGGGGCCCGGACCTACATACCAGTGAGACAGGTCGTGTGGGTTATGATCCGATCAGTGTGCACACAGAAATTGCATTCAGAGCTAAGCGCCTCAGACTACGTTGTACTATACAGTATATCCGTTTCTTTTGGTAAAATGAAAACGATACTCCATCTGATCCTCATTACTTGATGATAAAATGGATGTCTCTACAACTAATATGTGTCTAGATACATCTATATGAGAGCGTCTATGTTTGTACTGTGTATCTCAAAAAAAAATGGATCGGAGGGAGCATTAAGAGGTGTCAAAAAAAACTGCAAACAAACATGGATGTAAGCATAGCGATGTATTAAAATACCTTTATATCTCGACCATGTAACAATGAATATGAGAAGTTTTGGGGGTTTGACCATCTGCACTTGTGTTCGCTACAATCGTTCGCTACAATCAGATCAAAAAAATTGGTCACTTTTACACTTCCTAAAATAAAATGTATTTTTCCCTAAGATTTTACAAGCTCGTACAAGAAAGCATTGACTACATATGGGATATATCACATTTACACTTACAAATCTATGAATATTTCAAAATGTTGAGCTCCATGTAGCTAGGTATAATACAAATCATCAGACCGCACATTGAAACTACCGCAGCATATCACAGTAAATTAAAGTAAAATAAAACATGTCTAACATATACTATATTAGCTAATTAACAAAGTCTCATCACAGTGTATCTGATCCCCAGTTCAGCTTAATACAAAAACCAAGTTCAGCATGAACATCAGCAGGGCACTACCCCAGGTCCAAAAGCAGCATCTAGTTAATTCAATAAAATATTGAGGTGTTTCTGATCCCCTCTTCCTAAAAGCACTGCAGATCATGCATGCAACTAAGGGTGATCAGCACAAAATATTACCCTCTGGGTGGAGGTGCTACGAGTAGATCAACACATTCATCAAGGAAGTGTCTTTCACCTCGAAGACGAGAATGTCATCGAGCTGCAGTTCATGCGCCTCAGCAAACCCGAAAAAACCATCCTTCAAGACCAGTTCACCTGGTACTCATCGATGTGCACATACCGGGCGCAGCCTACGCTCGTCTTGAGCTTGATAGGCACAGGAAGAATCCCTTTCAGACATTGCTTGAATTCTCTGGGATGACCAACATATACATGTCATCGTTGCCATCCAGTTGCACATAGAAGCGCGAGGGCTGAGGAGGGTCCGCCGAGTGACCAACCCGTTTAGGGCGGCCTTTCCCTCGCCCTTTTAATATAAAACGTTGAATTGCTGCATCACGCCTGCCCGTCACCTTTGGCTTTTTGGCTAGTGAGTTTCTTTGAATTCTGAACTCGGGGGGGTGCAGAGGACATGTACAATCGACAGTCCTAAGACGTAGTTGCTCATTGACGTTGGAACGAGTTTGCTTCTGCATCTAGTTAAGCACGGTATATATCAATCAACAGCATATAAATCAGAACGTAACATACATGGAGAAAATGCATCTAGCTATCTCTTTAATTAGTTTGCACAAAATCTAGCAGCAGCAAGACAATTTGATTTTACAGGTACTGAGCAAGCTTTCAGACTTTCTGAAACAGGTAACATGGAGCATATATTTGTATGTTCAGACTGCCAAACCCTGCTCTGTGATGGATACTATTACTTAACATCTTTTTTTGCCAGAACTAGTACTTAACATCTACTGTTTCCCGTCATTAAAAAAACATTTGCAGAAGAATACTAGTTTCCCATCATTAAAGAAAAAAGAACTTGTTTAAAACCCCAACTATCATTGACTACTTACACCTGCATCCTAGTGAGTTCAGGACAACTTACAGCCACTTTTGGTGGTGCCGCCACCGGAGAAGACCGTGCCGCGGGGGTTGGGGTCGGCGCAGCCGGAGAAGCTGGTGCCGCCGCCAGTGAATTAAGTGCGGAGCCAGATGGTGCTTCCAGCGGAGAAGAAAGTACCGCGAGAGATGGAACCAACGCTGCCAAAGGGTAAGAAACGGATGTACTCGTAGATCCTTCTCTAGTCACGATCTGGATAGAAGAGACTGGACGTCCATCAAGCTGCTGGAGGATGCGGTGGATCAAATCGGCTGAGTTCAGGAAATATCGGCGATGTTCATCTGTGTCGGCGGCCGTTACCGCCAGGCAGCTGCCGGTGGAGGGAGGAGGCGAGCCGTTCATGGCAGTCATTAGTGTAAAAGAGGTGAAGTGGGTGGGAGAGATAGAGGGTTCGGGACTGAAGTAATTGTAGTCTGCTCTCTCATTTTTACAAGCATGCGTCCTCAGGCAGATTTTTTTTTTAGATGCGTACTCAGGCTGCTTTGTCAAACCAGGGCCTCAATGAAGCCCAGTTAACTATTTCTCCGCTAAAAGCGCACTATAGCATATCTAGAGGGTCCACGCTTAGTAATTTTGCACGCTGTGGCGCTATTTGCGAAACAGCATGCTATATCGCCCTACTTCATAGTGTTAGCGCGCTATTTTTTTCAGGCAAGTTGCTTTCACTTTTTCGTGGTGATGAACTACAATCTGTTGGTTCCACTTCTAAGTCAGAAGATAATATCGCTCATGCTAATATGTTTTAATAAATAATTTATACTATGTTGTTGCCTTGTGAAATGTTGATGTTAGCCTTCTAAAATACTTGAGATCTATTTCTATATGTGGTTATGTATGTATGATTCAGTCACTTTTGGACTATATATATCTATTCGCTCTAGTAAAATTATTTATTTTTAGGCTATATTTAGTATTATTTTGAAAATGCTATTTAAAATATACCACACTATTACCATGATATAGCGTTCATATCGTTTGAAGGAGGCTGCCGCTAATTCATTTAACACGCTATTTTAAACATTGGTTAAGACGCGTTTGGCGGCCTGCATCCAGCTGGTGGGGAAATACCGTACCCAAGTGCTTAAAAGATTGCAACTTTTAGCGAGGAAAACATTAGGGCACGTCCAACACAGCGCTACGCAAGGGGCGTGAAACTCTTTTCACCGATCCTAGCTACAAAGATCGGAACCAACAGAAGTCGATCGCCATCAGCAATTAGCGCTGTAAGGAGAGTACCTGGAGGATTTTACAATCTTTTCACATTCATTTATTCTCTATTAGCGCCATATAGTATATAGCATTGTAATGCCCTTATACTCCTCTCAACATTAAAAAAAAGGTGTGCATATACTAATAATAGTTGCTGAAATGAAACTAAAAATAAACAGACATGCACGGTTTACGAAGGATGGAAATACAGAGTTCATCACCATCCGTTTAAATAAGATTAGATTACTTCAATGTGGGCTACATACACACTAAAATGAGTAAACAGACACACTGAAATGGGTCAAGGTATATAAGATTCAGAAAAAAGGAAGAGCATATTAAGATACGGAATGTGTTACTAAATTGTTCAAATATATCGTACAAAAAAGATTATTTTCTCCAGAAAGATTCATGGCTCAGTTTAGGGTTGCATCAACATGCGGATATTTTTCAGACTAGGCTTAAACCACATTGTTGCCTGTCGGGGAAATCCCCAACCTTCTTTTGGAAGGGTGATAACTCCCATGAGCTCATTTTCCCCTTGCTGCAGGTTACAACGACAAATACAACTAAATGCTGGTTCCCGAAATGCATAGTACGTGATGTAAACACAATTTGACCTCATGAATGGAGTCAATGTTCCATCAGGAGCATTGCCATCATTTATCTTCAGGTTCATTGGATAATTCAGTCCAATGAACAGAGAGTGTGTGCCAAGGCTGTCAACTCGACTCCAATTGGGTCCAATCAGGGATAGATCTTTCTCAAAAATATGTATGACAGGGGCAGGACACTCCCGCAGGATAAGGCCATTACCATCATGCAGAACTTCTGCAGGCTCAAGGTGATCATTGCTACGTATATACCGATCTTCATGGATGATCATCAAGCGCTTGCCATCGGCTGATCGAGCTAAAAACCATCTGCCAAATGGATCCTCCATCGGTGATGGGATCACGAATGACAGGGCAAGGTGTGCATCTGCATTGTAAACGGAGACCAAAAAAAAATAGTGTTTGAATGGCTCAGGAAGACAATAATACCAGTAGCTGCAACTTCACATTTGTAGGATCAAATGGAAGATGCAGTCATTATACTTGTATAAAAACTCGAAGAAATAAAATTGTTCCCATTTGAGATGTATGTTAATTACACTCATATTCATTGATGGTAGATACATGTCTCAACCTTATCTGATCCATGATTGTAAAGCTTTGAGTACATCGAATATTCAAATAAATTGAAAGTTTGCATGCATCAATTGATGAAGAGGCCAGGGCTAAGCTCCTTATTCATATTCTGACAAGAGCATGCAGTAACTAATTCAGGAATGCATTCATATACTGCAATAATCTGGTTTGGGTTGACAGATTAGTGCACTGCATATAGTACTGTAATTCGTTTGTAGCAATGGTTCAGTCAGGTTTGGATAATTAAATGGTGCACAGTCATTTGAAAGGTGAAAAAAATCTTATTGAGCAATTAGTTAATTCAGTTACAATATATCATGAATTCGCTTGATATTAAAATTTATTGCGAAGTATATCATATGGATTAAAGAATTACCGGCCTGTGATTGATCCCAGCAATATGTGGTGCCGGTCCACCCATCCACCGCAACAATGAAGCCGTTGTGCTCGATGGCGTCACTGTAATCTACACCCCAACTAGCAAGAGAGAATAACCTCCACTCCTGGCTACCATTAGCCAGGTAAGCGAGTCCAGAATTGAATAGAGCGATGAGCTTGTAATCTGAGTATTGTCCAGCTTTTGTGGGCACTTCGCAAATTACAATCTTCAACAAAAACATGGCACGCCCATACGTCATGTACCTTTCAGGAGGCAAGTCGGGGAAGCCAATCCATTCCTCCCAAAAAATGTTGCAAGTTTCCGACGATGGTAGGGAGATTTCTTGGTGCGTGTAGATGTTCGCGAGGAACCAGTTCCCACCACTGTCCACGCCGGCGATCCAGTCGCCGTTCATGCCAACCCAGAATCTATTGTCCATGAACGGCAGGATGGCTGTGCGCCGAGGATGGTCGAGGGGCACAACGTGGTACACCGTGTGGTGCGCACTACTATCATCATAGTGCCAATGGGCAGAATCGGGCATCAGCAAGCAGGGTCCATCCCAATGGTGTAGATTCATGTTGTCGGCGACATGGCGGCACAACGTTTTGGAGCATGCGGCCAGCCGGACATCGACTGTAACGTCCAGACTCTGGGCAATGAGATTGAACAGCTCGGCGGGGAGCTTCCCCCAGTCGCCATACAACTGGTCATCGTTCGATGCCGCCATGGAGACGAGATGGATTTAAGAGGGCGGAAGCAAGTATGTGTGATTGGAGATTTGTAGGAGAGTCGAGCGGGAAGGAGGAGTGCTGCGGTTCTGCGGAGGGGTGAGGAGAGAAAGCTATGCAAATGGGAGATCTAGAGGATGAAAAAATTTGCTAGCAGCGCTTGGCGAGTGGAGAACGATGATGGAAGTGGAGAGCCAAGGATGGAAACGATGGAGGTGAAGAGTAGGAGTGGATATGACTTTTTTTATTCTTCAGCAGCTGCATCGATGCACCGAGTAAAACTTCGGCTAGGATAGCACGCCACTACGTCCTGGTGCAGTTACTGTCCCGTCAAAATAGTTTGACCACAGAAATGGTTTCTTTATTAGTATAGTATAACTTAATTTTTTCGAACAATATATACTAATCCATTTAATATACTCACTCCGATTCATATTACTTGTCAAATGATATGGATGAATCTTGAACTAAAATGTGTCTAAATATATCCATATTATAGTCTACTAATATGAATCGGAGTTTGTTTGGTTGCTTGTACGGAGTAGGATTTTTACACATAGGGCTTTTTCCTATAAAGCTTGCTTGATTCAAAGGATTGAGAACCCTCCAAAATACCTATGGATTGCTTTCTCTACAATCCTATCTCTTGGTAATATTGCTATGTGTCTATAACAACTATGAAATGAACTCAATCTCAATAGAAATGTCCTTTGTCTTTCCTAATCAAACAACTAGTTATTTTATGTCTTCGTTTACAAATTAAGATAATTTTTAGGTTATAGGTAATCATCGAGCTTATGTGATCATCTTTTATGATCAAACTTACTTGATCAGCCGCGGAGGCGCAAAGGACTAAAGGAGCAGTGGTGTGCATTAATACGGCCGCATGGGGAAGGCACAGCTAGCGACGATGAGACGTATCGCCAGCATTGGCCTAGGGAACCGTCGCCACCATTAATAAAAGCTATCCCTTTGGGCACCATGTCTCCCACTACTCGTGTCACGTGCGCATGTGGGTTACGGATGGATGGGCTGGGGAAGCCGGACAGAAAACATGACAACCAGGGGGGAAATGAATAAAAATAATACAAAGTCGAAAATATTTCGAAAAATAAACTTTGTAAGAAACTCCATGCGTTTAGAAAATGCGAAGGTAATATGTTGAAACACGTCTAGACCACGTCTAGAACCACCGTCCCAAAGCTTAAGGATTAAATTGATTTTTCAAAAGTCAAACTAAGTTAAGTTTGACTAAGTTTTTACCAAAAGCATTAATATGCAAGATACAAAATCAATATTATTAGATAGAAAATAAATTATATTTTCATATGGTGTCTACAAAATATTATATGTGCTGATAGATTCTTTTAAGAGTTTTGTCGAACTTTACTTGGTTTGACTTTTCAAGATAAATATACTAAGCTTTAAGCATTGGAACGGAGGTATTTTCGAAGCACCTACATGTCTTTAGAAGACAAAAGAAAACATGGAGTAAGGTTGTTTTTTGTGCAAAAGTTTACGTCAAAATCTGGTTATTTGTGTAAAAAGAATCTCAAATTGTGTTATGTGCAAAAACTGCACCAACAAGTGGTGGTATGTGCAATTTCCTCCGTCACACAAAAGGCAAGCCATTGATACATACTTAATTGTGAATAATTACAAAAGTAGTAGGCAACTAATAAGCGCACATGATTAAACTGCTATGCGAGATCTTCAGCCACCAGAAGTCGTTCCCGCGCCTCTCTAGCATTGAAAATCACGCGTTCTGCGACTTCCATCAAAGAGACAAGCTGAGCTTTGATCCGTTCTCCCCGGATGAATGGCCTCGTCACAACTCCTACGAGCACAAGGCCGTGATCTCATCCACTTCTAGGAAAGACACCGCCTGCCTGTACCGAAATATCTTGATCCCTAACTCTCTGTTCTCCTCCCGCATGCTGGCAAGATCCAACTTCATCCTTCGACAGGATAAGCAAGGGGAGTGATCCTGCCAAAGGTAACAACAAACATATCGAGCGTTACCGGCAAACGAAGGGCACAAATTGGCTGATTAACGAATGTGGTCACAAACATGTAGGACAGACTTAAGTGGTGTCTACATGTCAGTGACTCGAAGTACCCAAAAACCAGCAACCCAAAGTCAGCTAATATTAACCTCCGTCTTCAGCTCCTTCATCCTCTTGAACGGCGGGGAAGCTGGCAACTTATCTTCTTCTACGACCTCTCGCTGGAACCTGACGTCGAAGGATGAGAGATCCTGCGAACGGATGTGCTGCGCCTGCGCGTGCGATTCACCAGGGCGCTTCTGGCGTAACTCGGAGTTCTCGGCGCCGAGATGCGGAAGTTCCGCTCCCGGGGCCTTGTTGACCCTAAGCCGAGATAGCTCCTGTGTAAGCCAACGAAAAACGTTCAAAATGTTACAGATCAGGCATATCATTACCAGTGCAAACGAGGTAAGTGAATCTCCGGGATCTCGCCCAACGACCGCGGTTGGTCCAATGCCACCACATCTTCTCCGAGATTGACTAACTCCTTTACATCATCTTCTCCGACATTGACTATCTCCTTTACATCATCTTCTGCTCCGAGCTTGACCATCTCCTTTACATCATCTTCTACTGCGAGCTTGATCATCTGCCTCACATCATCTTCTCCGGCGATATCGACACTCTCCTGCGGAAGATAACAGATATAAGTCTGAGTATTAGCAGCAAAACGAAGGTAATTAAAAGAGGCGTAGTAACCCTTGTGTCCTGGCTCATCAACGGCGGGGACGCTGAGCCCGCATCTTCTCCTCCGAGATCTCCCTTCGGAGGCAGGATTGTTAGAGACAGTGTACTTCTGGTAGTAGTATTTATGCGTGGGGCGCCAGGGGGTCGAGAAGCTAGGACTGCATCTTCTCCTCCGAGCTCTTCCTTGGTAGACATGACAAATGAAACGAGGTGTGAGGGGCTGATACGTCTCCGACGTATCGATAATTTCTTATGTTCCATGCCACATTATTGATGTTATCTACATGTTTTATGCACACTTTATGTCATATTCGTGCATTTTCTGGAACTAACCTATTAACAAGATGCCGAAGTGCCGATTCTTGTTTCTGCTGTTTTTGGTTTCAGAAATCCTAGTAAGGAAATATTCTCGGAATTGGACGAAATCAAAGCCCAGGGGCCTATTTTCTCACGAAGCTTCCAGAAGTCCGAAGGAGAGACGAAGAGGGGCCACGGAGGGGCCACACCCTAGGGCGGCGCGGCCCCCCCCTTGGCCGCGTGGCCCTGTGGTGTGGGGCCCCCGTGCCGCCTCTTGACCTGCCCTTCCGCCTATAAAAAGTCTCCGTGACGAAACCCCCAGTACCGAGAGCCACGATACGGAAAACCTTCCAGAGACGCCGCCGCCGCCGATCCCATCTCGGGGGATCCAGGAGATCGCCTCCGGCACCCTGCCGGAGAGGGGAATCATCTCCCGGAGGACTCTACGCCGCCATGGTCGCCTCCGGTGTGATGTGTGAGTAGTCTACCCCTGGACTATGGGTCCATAGCAGTAGCTAGATGGTTGTCTTCTCCCCATTGTGCTATCATTGTCGGATCTTGTGAGCTGCCTAACATGATCAAGATCATCTATCTGTAATTCTATATGTTGCGTTTGTTGGGATCCGATGAATAGAGAATACTTGTTATGTTGATTATCAAAGTTATACTTATGTATTGTTTATGATCTTGCATGCTTTCCGTTACTAGTAGATGCTCTGGCCAAGTAGATGCTTGTAACTCCAAGAGGGAGTACTTATGCTCGATAGTGGGTTCATGCCTGCATTGACACCTGGGACAGTGACAGAAAGTTCTAAGGTTGTGTTGTGCTGTTGCCACTAGGGATAAAACATTAGTGCTATGTTCAAGGATGTAGTCACTAGTTACATTACGCGCAATACTTAATGCAATTGTCTGTTGTTAGCAACTTAATACTGGAGGGGGTTCGGATGATAACCTGAAGGTGGACTTTTTAGGCATAGATGCAGTTGGATGACGGTCTATGTACTTTGTCGTAATGCCCAATTAAATCTCACTATACTCATCATGATATGTATGTGCATGGTCATGCTCTCTTTATTTGTCAATTGCCCAACTGTAATTTGTTCACCCAACATGCTGTTCGTCTTATGGGAGAGACACCTCTAGTGAACTGTGGACCCCGGTCCAATTCTCTTTACTGAAATACAATCTACTGCAATACTTGTTCTACTGTTTTCTGCAAACAATCATCTTCCACACAATACGGTTAACTCTTTGTTACAGCAAGCCGGTGAGATTGACAACCTCACTGTTTCGTTGGGGCAAAGTACTTTGGTTGTGTTGTGCAGGTTCCACGTTGGCGCCGGAATCACTGGTGTTGCGCCGCACTACATCTCGCCGCCATCAACCTTCAACGTGCTTCTTGACTCCTACTGGTCCGATTAAACCTTGGTTTCTTACTGAGGGAAACTTGCCGCTGTGCGCATCACACCTTCCTCTTGGGGTTCCCAACGGACGTGCCAACCACACGCATCAAGCAAATTTCTTGGCGCCGTTGCCGGGAGATCAAGACACGCTGCAAGGGGAGTCTCCACTTCTCAATCTCTTTACTTTGTTTTTGTCTTGCTTAGTTTTATTTACTACTTTGTTTGCTGCACTAAATCAAAATACAAAAAAATTAGTTGCTAGTTTTACTTTATTTGCTATCTTGTTTGCTATATCTAAAACACAAAAAAATTAGTTTACTTGCATTTACTTTATCTAGTTTGTTTTATTTACTGTTGCTAAAATGGCCAACGCTGAAAACACTAAGTTGTGTGACTTCACAACCACAAATAATAATGATTTCTTATGCACACCTATTGCTCCACCTGCTACTACAGCAGAATTCTTTGAAATTAAACCTGCTTTATCAATCTTGTTATGCGAGAGCAATTTTCTGGTGTTAGTTCTGATGATGCTGCTACCCATCTTAATAATTTTGTTGAACTATGTGAAATGCAAAAATATAAAGATGTAGATGGTGATATTATTAAACTAAAATTGTTCCCTTTCTCATTAAGAGGAAGAGCTAAAGATTGGTTGCTATCTCTCGCCTAAGAATAGTATTGATTCATGGACTAAATGCAAGGATGCTTTTATTGGTAGATATTATCCCCTGCTAAAATTATATCTTTGAGGAGTAGCATAATGAATTTTAAACAATTAGATACTGAACATGTTGCTCAAGCTTGGGAAAGAATGAAATCTTTGGTTAAAAATTGCCCAACCCATGGACTGACTACTTGGATGATCATCCAAACCTTCTATGCAGGACTAAATTTTTCTTCATGAATTTATTGGATTCAGCTGCTGGAGGTACCTTTATGTCCATCACTCTTGGTGAAGCAACAAAGCTTCTTGATAATATGATGATCAATTACTCTGAATGGCACACGGAAAGAGCTCCACAAGGTAAGAAGGTAAATTCTGTCGAAGAAACCTCTTCCTTGAGTGATAAGATTGATGCTATTATGTCTATGCTTGTGAATGATAGGACTAATATTGATCCTAATAATGTTCCGTTAGCTTCATTGGTTGCACAAGAAGAACATGTTGATGTAAACTTCATTAAAAATAATAATTTCAACAACAATGCTTACCTAACAATTCTAGTAACAACTATAGACCATATCCTTATAATAATGGCAACGGCTATGGTAATTCTTATGGGAATTCTCACAACAATAATAGGAGTTCACCCCTGGACTTGAAGCCATGCTTAAAGAATTTATTAGTACACAAACTGCTTTTAACAAATCTGTTGAAGAAAAGCTTGGGAAAATTGACATACTTGCTTCTAAAGTCGATAGTCTTGCTGCTGATGTTGATCTTTTAAAATCAAAAGTTTTGCCTAATGAGAATCATCATAATAAAATTGTTACTACAGCAAATGCCATTCAAGTTAGAATTAATGAGAATATAAGATTAATGGCTGAACTGCGTGCTAGGTGGGATAGAGAAGAAAATGAAAAACTAGCTAAAGAAAAGAATATAGCTAAAGTTTGGACTATTACCACCACTAGTAATGCTAATGCTACACATGTTGCTGCACCTCCTACTCATACTAATAAAATAATTGGTGTTAGCAATGTTTCCACTTCTAATGCAAAGCGCGAAAAACTGCCTGAAATCGCTAAAATCATGAAACTGCCTTTGATAAAGCTGCTGAAATTTTTTCCAACATTGGGGATGATGATCCCATTGCTTTAGATTATAATGGTTTGAATTTTGATGATTGCCACATCTCTGAAGTTATAAAGTTCTTGCAAAAACTTGCTAAAAGTCCTAATGGTAGTGCTATAAATTTGGCTTTTACACATCATATTACAAATGCTCTTATAAAAGCTAGAGAAGAGAAACTAGAGCGAAGCCTCTATTCCTAAAAAGCTAGAGGATGGTTAGGAGCCCATCATTAAGATGAAGGTTAAAGATTTTGATTGTAATGCTTTATGTGATCTTGGTGCAAGTATTTCTGTTATGCCTAAGAAAATTTATAATATGCTTGACTTGCCACCGCTAAAAAATTGTTATTTGGATGTTAATCTTGCTGATCATTCTACAAAGAAACCTTTGGGTAAAGTTGATAATGTTCGCATTACCGTTAACAATAACCTTGTTCCCGTTGATTTTGTTGTCTTGGATATTGAATGCAATGCATCTTGTCCCATTATATTGGGAAGACCTTTTCTTCGAACTGTTGGTGCTGTTATTGATATGAAGGAAGGTAATATAAAATATCAATTTCCTCTCAAGAAAGGTATGGAACACTTCCCTAGAAAGAGAATGAAGGTACCTTTTGATTCCATTATGAGAACAAATTATGATGTTGACACTTCGTCTCTTGATAATACTTGATACACACTTTCTGCGCCTAGCTGAAAGGCGTTAAAGAAAAGCGCTTATGGGAGACAACCCATGTTTTTACCTACAGTACTTTGTTTTTATTTTGTGTCTTGGAAGTTGTTTACTACTGTAGCAACCTCTCCTTATCTTAGTTTTGTGTTTTGTTGTGCCAAGTTAAGCCGTTGATAGAAAAGTAAGTACTAGATTTGGATTACTGCACAGTTCCAGATTTCTTTGCTGTCACGAATCTGAGTCCACCTCCCTGTAGGTAGCTCAGAAAATTAAGCCAATTTACGTGCATGATCCTCAGATATGTACGCAACTTTCATTCAATTTGAGCATTTTCATTTGAGCAAGTCTGGTGCCGTTTTAAAATTCGTCAATACGAACTGTTCTGTTTTGACAGATTCTGCCTTTTATTTCGCATTGCCTCTTTCGCTATGTTGGATGAATTTCTTTGATCCATTAATGTCCAGTAGCATTATGCAATGTCCAGAAGTGTTAAGAATGATTGTGTCACCTCTGAATATGTCAATTTATATTGTGCACTAACCCTCTAATGAGTTGTTTCGAGTTTGGTGTGGAGGAAGTTTTCAAGGATCAAGAGAGGAGTATGATGCAACATGATCAAGGAGAGTGAAAGCTCTAAGCTTGGGGATGCACCCGGTGGTTCACCCCTGCATATTCTAAGAAGACTCAAGCGTCTAAGCTTGGGGATGCCTTGGGCATCCCCTTCTTCATCGACAACATTATCAGGTTCCTCCCCTGAAACTATATTTTTATTCCATCACATCTTATGTGCTTTTTCTTGGAGCGTCGGTTTGTTTTTGTTTTTTGTGTTGTTTGAATAAAATGGATCCTAGCATTCACTTTATGGGAGAGAGACACGCTCCGCTGTAGCATATGGACAAGTATGTCCTTGGTTTCTACTCATAGTATTCATGGCGAAGTTTCTCCTTCGTTAAATTGTTATATGGTTGGAATTGGAAAATGATACATATAGTAATTGCTATTAATGTCTTGGGTAATGTGATACTTGGCAATTGTTGTGCTCATGATTAAGCTCTTGCATCATATGCTTTGCACCCATTAATGAAGAAATACATAGAGCATGCTAAAATTTGGTTTGCATATTTGGTTTCTCTAAGGTCTAGATAATTTCTAGTTTTGAGTTTGAACAACAAGGAAGACGGTGTAGAGTCTTATAATGTTTTCAATATGTCTTTTATGTGAGTTTTGCTGCACCGGTTCATCCTTGTGTTTGTTTCAAATAAGCCTTGCTAGCCTAAACCTTGTATCGAGAGGGAATACTTCTCATGCATCCAAATACTTGAGCCAACCACTATGCCATTTGTGTCCACCATACCTACCTACTACATGGTATTTTCCGCCATTCCAAAGTAAATTGCTTGAGTGCTACCTTTAAAATTCCATCATTCACCTTTGCAATATATAGCTCATGGGACAAATAGCTTAAAAACTATTGTGGTATTGAATATGTAATTATGCACTTTATCTCTTATTAAGTTGCTTGTTGTGCGATAACCATGTTCACTGGGACGCCATCAACTTTTCATTGTTGAATTTCATGTGAGTTGCTATGCATGTCCGTCTTGTCTGAAGTAAGAGAGATCTACCACCATATGGTTAAGCATGCATATGTTAGAGAAGAACATTGGGCCGCTAACTAAAGCCATGCTCCATGGTGGAAGTTTCATCTTCGGACAACAATCCTCAAATCTCAAATGAGAAAATTATTAATTGTTGGTATATGCTTATGCATAAAAGAGGAGTCCATTATCTGTTGTCTATGTTGTCCCGGTATGGATGTCTAAGTTGAAGAATAATCAATAGCGAGAAATCCAATGCGAGCTTTCTCCTTAGACCTTTGTACAAAGTGGCATAGAGGTACCCCTTTGTGACACTTGGTAAAAACAATGCATTGTGATGACCCGGTAGTCCAAGCTAATTAGGACAAGGTGCGGGCACTATTAGTACGCTATGCATGAGGCTTGCAACTTATAAGATATAATTTACATGATGCATATGCTTTATTACTACCGTTGACAAAATTGTTTCATGTTTTCAAAATCAAAGCTCTAGCACAAATATAGCAATCGATTCTTTTCCTCTATGGAGGACTATTCTTTTACTTTCAATGTTGAGTCAGTTCACCTATCTCTCTCCACCTCAAGAAGCAAACACTTGTGTGAACTGTGCATTGATTCCTACATACTTGCTTATTGCACTTATTATATTACTCTATGTTGACAATATCCATGAGATATACATGTTACAAGTTGAAAGCAACCGCTGAAACTTAATCTTCTTTTGTGTTGCTTCAATGCCTTTACTTTGAATTATTGCTTTATGAGTTAACTCTTATGCAAGACTTATTGATGCTTGTCTTGAAGTGCTATTCATGAAAAGTCTTTGCTATATGATTCACTTGTTTACTCATGTCATATACATTGTTTCGATCGCTGCATTCACTACATATGCTTTACAAATAGTATGATCAAGATTATGATGGCATGTCACTCCAGAAATTATCTGTGTTATCGTTTTACCTGCTCGGGACGAGCAGAACTAAGCTTGGGGATGCTGATACGTCTCCGACGTATCGATAATTTCTTATGTTCCATGCCACATTATTGATGTTATCTACATGTTTTATGCACACTTTATGTCATATTCGTGCATTTTCTGGAACTAACCTATTAACAAGATGCCGAAGTGCCAGTTGCTGTTTTCTGCTGTTTTTGGTTTCAGAAATCCTAGTAAGGAAATATTCTCGGAATTGGACGAAATCAAAGCCCAGGGGCCTATTTTCTCACGAAGCTTCCAGAAGTCCGAAGGAGAGACGAAGAGGGGCCACGGAGGGGCCACACCCTAGGGCGGCGCGGCCCCCCCCTTGGCCGCGCGGCCCTGTGGTGTGGGGCCCCCGTGCCGCCTCTTGACCTGCCCTTCCGCCTATAAAAAGTCTCCGTGACGAAACCCCCAGTACCGAGAGCCACGATACGGAAAACCTTCCAGAGACGCCGCCGCCGCCGATCCCATCTCGGGGGATCCAGGAGATCGCCTCCGGCACCCTGCCGGAGAGGGGAATCATCTCCCGGAGGACTCTACGCCGCCATGGTCGCCTCCGGTGTGATGTGTGAGTAGTCTACCCCTGGACTATGGGTCCATAGCAGTAGCTAGATGGTTGTCTTCTCCCCATTGTGCTATCATTGTCGGATCTTGTGAGCTGCCTAACATGATCAAGATCATCTATCTGTAATTCTATATGTTGCGTTTGTTGGGATCCGATGAATAGAGAATACTTGTTATGTTGATTATCAAAGTTATACTTATGTGTTGTTTATGATCTTGCATGCTTTCCGTTACTAGTAGATGCTCTGGCCAAGTAGATGCTTGTAACTCCAAGAGGGAGTACTTATGCTCGATAGTGGGTTCATGCCTGCATTGACACCTGGGACAGTGACAGAAAGTTCTAAGGTTGTGTTGTGCTGTTGCCACTAGGGATAAAACATTAGTGCTATGTTCAAGGATGTAGTCACTAGTTACATTACGCGCCATACTTAATGCAATTGTCTGTTGTTAGCAACTTAATACTGGAGGGGGTTCGGATGATAACCTGAAGGTGGACTTTTTAGGCATAGATGCAGTTGGATGACGGTCTATGTACTTTGTCGTAATGCCCAATTAAATCTCACTATACTCATCATGATATGTATGTGCATGGTCATGCTCTCTTTATTTGTCAATTGCCCAACTGTAATTTGTTCACCCAACATGCTGTTCGTCTTATGGGAGAGACACCTCTAGTGAACTGTGGACCCCGGTCCAATTCTCTTTACTGAAATACAATCTACTGCAATACTTGTTCTACTGTTTTCTGCAAACAATCATCTTCCACACAATACGGTTAACTCTTTGTTACAGCAAGCCGGTGAGATTGACAACCTCACTGTTTCGTTGGGGCAAAGTACTTTGGTTGTGTTGTGCAGGTTCCACGTTGGCGCCGGAATCACTGGTGTTGCGCCGCACTACATCTCGCCGCCATCAACCTTCAACGTGCTTCTTGACTCCTACTGGTCCGATTAAACCTTGGTTTCTTACTGAGGGAAACTTGCCGCTGTGCGCATCACACCTTCCTCTTGGGGTTCCCAACGGACGTGCCAACCACACGCATCAGGGGCGTAAGGTATAAAAATGGCGGATGGCCGCCCCGCCTCGGCCCTCCAAGGCTTTTTTTTTGCCTTACTAAACTAAAAAACATATTTTGCGTCTCACACGTCTGCCCTAAGAGGGCTGCAGGGTCCCACACTTTAGTGAGCACAAGTCATGTGCGGTAGGTAGGCAAACTTCCAACAATCTTCTTTGTCAAGTACTCAAGTGAAAACACGTCATCAAGACTCTCTCTCTCTCTCCCCCCCTTTTGTCATTGAAAAAAAAAGAATATTAGACGGGCGCGTAGCCTGCACTGCAGGGGGCGATTTTGACAAAGTAACCCTTTTGGCGAAGAAAAACACAGAATGAGCCACACAAAAAGGTTAGTCCAGTGAAATAGATTGCTCAGACGCTCAGTCCGTGTTTTTCTTTGCCAAAAGGGTTATTTCTGTCAACATCGCCGCACTGCAGGTTTGCAGCACTGAAAAACCTTGCGTGCCAGTCAACATCACTTCCCGGAAAGGTTGAAGCATTTCGAGGCCGTGACTGCTCTCCCTTCCTCTTCTCCTTCCGTGTGACCCTCTTCCACCTTTTATCCTTTGCAACATTTGCAAAAAATTGTCCGTGACTTGTGCTCACTGAAGTGTGGGACCTCACGCATGGGAACCACACGTAAGTGACAGACCTGTTGGTGTAATAATTCGGGTGATCATTATACTGTATTAGAACTCCGTACAAAGTTTCGTATGGATTCAAGGGTAGGAAAGCCAAGTTAACTCATTTACATGACATTATTTTTTCCATGAACCCAAGTTAACTCATCTAACACTTGGTACATTTTGGTTATATATTCGAAATTTTACTTGAAACTTGTTGGTCATGCCATTTTACTACTCGCCTAACACTTTTCCGCGCGTGAAGGGATGGTGGGACCCCAAAAAACTTGCAAATACGAGCTAAATTTGTGGGACCCCAAAAAACTTGCAAATACGAGCGCTTCATCCAAAAGAAACACACTCGTGTCCCCTACCACCACCACCCCATGATTTTGACCTAAATTTGAAATCAAGCCATAGGTGGTTCAAAACCGGCAATCGGAAAGCATGGATTGTGCGTCTTTTTTCTATATAGCTAGGGAAAATAGCAGGCATGCCATACCAATGTTTTAGAAAAGAGAGCTTTTACTTGTGCATTTTGGGTTGTCGCGCATAAATGTGCTTTTACTTGTCTGCCACCAATTAATCCAATTCTCATTTGTGGGGAAACATGACACTAGATGGCCATTTCCAAAGTTTCATGAATTATCTCAATGTGAATCCATATATGTACCATTTTTGGGGGCTAAATTGCTTAAATGCAAATTTGAATAGTGCATAGATGAAGTACATATCAAACAAATAACTGAAAAAAATACAGAGGTGTGTGACCCGAATGTCTGGAGCCATGGTACAAGAGATATAATGGCTAACCACACGAGCCCCTTCGTCCAACTAGCTAGCACAAAACAAGGGTGAGCGTCATGAGATTGATCGACATCAATTTCAGAACATGCCAAAGTTATTGTGGGGCTCGATATAAAAAAGCTCGAAACAAAGCATGCATATTGAGTCATATCATTTGTGGTTTACATACTACCTCTATATATATATGACAATACCAAATGAACGTGTGGCATATATATACACACTTGTATATCCTCTTTTAGAGCAACCCTGCACAGTTTTCGGCACCACATGTGTGTTTGAGTACAAGTTCCACTCACTTCCCAAAAGTGTGTGAGCATTGTATTAAGTACTACAAGAAAACAATGGCAAACCTTTGAATCCCATGACTGATTTTTTGTTGTAGTGATATATAGATTTATAAGTGTTTAGGGTTAGGGGGTTAGGGTTTATAGAGATGATGCACATATTTTCATTTCACGCTTGTGATGTACAATACTACATAAGTAAGAAATTAATTAAACAAGCATGACCTTTGTTAGAATAACATTTAACATGTTCTCTCACCATTCATATATGTTGGAGTTTGCCTTGCTTCTTCAATTTCCCACGTGCACATGTTACTACGAGAACCAAGGCAAACTTTTAAATCATTGTTGGGACTGGCTAGATGCACCACCATGCCCAATTTGGGCACATTATAATAAAATATGTCACAAATATGGCCATATATAACTATATATATTATTCGGCTTGAAACCCATGAATCTTCATACACAATAGTCCATTTTGTGAAGAAAAAATGTTTTTTATTACCCTATCACGGGTTTCTTATTTTCCCTGTCCACTAGTACACCTATATATGAGCACTCAATGCGGAAGGGTTTCATTTTTTATTTCAAAACCAGATCAAAATGGTCGACATGATTATCCATTCAAAGGGGTTGAATATTTCAGTACTATCACTGGTTTATGTATATAGTGTAAGTAATATGAATCTAAAAATGATTTTGGGGGATTTCTATGACCAAATTATAACACACCTACATTTCAAATTTGAATTACTTCCAATAAATCAGCATATAGTCATTTAAATGTGTGAAACTGGCTAAAAACACTAAAAATCGTAAAGAGTTGGGAATTGGCACTAAAATATGGCCTAGTTTATCTTAAAAATGTAGAGGCATCATTTTGACCCGTATCTTATGTACCCCACTCGAAAATGATAAACTATCACGAATTACCATTTATTGTAGGCATTACTTTTCACGGTAAAATGATAAACTATATCACGAAGTTCCATTTCCGTCAAGATAGTCCGCATTACTTTTTTGTTGAGATATAAACCCCCACAACGGCGGACACAGATCATGTGACATGCACCTTTTGCATGTCAGTCTAAATTCAAATTTAAACATTGCGAAAAAATCTGGAAAAATCATGCATGTTCACAGCACATATTAAGATAACCCCTAAAAATTTCATATCAAAATTCGAAACATACATCGAGAAACAAAAAAGAGAAACTCAGATGTGAATAGTGTACAGAGAAACTTAGATTTCTCTTTTCTGTTTCTCGATGTATGTTTCGAATTTTGATCTGAAATTTTTAGGGGTTGTCTTAATATGTGTTTTGAACATGCATGATTTTTTTCAGATTTTTTCGCAATGTTTAAATTTGGATTTAGGCCGCATGTCCCACGGGACATGCAAAAGGTGCATGTCACCTGATCTCTCCCACAACGGCCATCTCCTCCTTAATTTATTGTGTAAAACCCCCACAACGGTAACCTCCTCCTTAATTTATTGTGTAAACCCCTACAACAGTCATCTCTTCCTTATAAACAACCACAACGGCCATCCCTTGTGTCAATAGGTTCTGCCTCTCTCTTCTTCGTTCACATACATCCATTGCCATGGCGTCCACGTCTCGGACACCGACCAGAAGGGGAAGGGGAAGGGGAAAGGGAAGGGGAAGGAGCGGCCGGGGTGATGGATCATCATCATTGCCACCACCACCGTCAACACTGCCTTTGATCATAGAGGAGTTCTTCATCGTCGTCTATGAAGACCCTTTGGTCAAGAAGGTACGTACGCGTTCCCACATATATGATGCATGTGATTAATTATGGGCATGTTCTAAAAAGCATTTAATTTCAAACGATCGGTGCTCGATCTCTTTGCAGGCTCTCCCAAAAAAGTTTGCGGACTATCTTGACGGCCAGGAGCCAGCTAAGGTGTATCTGCGAGCAGCTGACTGCGGTCCTCGTCTCTGGACCGTGGAGGTCCTATTTGACGGACAAGGCCGGATGTACCTCGACAAGGGCTGGGAGAATTTCGCCATCGCGCACGGTGTGGATTTCGGCTGCTTCGTACACTTCAAATATGAAGGCGATGATGTGCTCACAGTGAAGGTGTTCGACGGAACAATGTGCAGGAAGTACTACTACTCGGACGACGATGATACTGACGATGAAAGCGACGACGACGTGAAGCCATGCATCCATCCTCTTTAGATAAGGGGATTATGACCAAGAATATATATGTAGCTTCATATGCATCGATTTTAGAGAGAGAGAGAGAGAGAGTCTTGATGCGTCTTCTCTTGACAAAGAAGATGGGAGTTTGCCTACCTACCGCACATGACTTGTGCTCACTGAAGTGTGGGACCTCACGCATGGGAACCACACGTAAGTGACAGACCTGTTGGTGTAATAACTCAGGTGATCATTATACTGTATTAGTACAAAGTTTCCTTTGGATTCAAGGGTAGGAAAGCCAAGTTAACTCATTTACATGACATTATTTTTTCCATGAAGCCAAGTTAACTCATCTATCAATTGGTAAATTCTGGTTATATTCGAAATTTTACTTGAAACTTGTTGGTCATATATGCCATTTTACTACTCGCCTAACACTTTTTCCGCGCGTGAAGGGAGGGGGTGGGCATGATGCTACCCTGAATTTTTGTGACCCCCAAAAACTAGCAAATACGAGAGAGGCATCCAAAGAAACACACTCGTCCCCCCCCCCCCAATTTGAAATCCAGCCAAAGGTGGATCAAAAAAGGCAATCGAAAAGCGTGGATTGTTCATCTTTTTCTATATAGTTAGGGTTAGGGTTTATGGTTTATAGAGATGCACATATTTTCATTTCACATTTGTGATGTACAATAATACATAGGTAAGATTCCAAGCATGACCTTTGTTAGAATAACCTTTAACGTGTTCTCTCACCTTTAGATTCAAATGGGCATAAACATTCAGAAAAAATCAAAAAAATGAAAAACCAAAGCACATAGTCTTCTTATGTCATATAGTAAGAATTGAAGTTGATAAACAAGGTCTAGACATATTCAAACCAGTCAAATCATGTATCAACACCTAACCCTAAACTTTATCTTATGAAGTCAAGCATGAAGAGAAATGGTTTTGGGTTTCAAACATGGAAATTTCAAAAACCTCCCAAAAGCTTCATTTTAGAGTGACTAAGAAGGATACAGGCTTACCTTTTCATTTTCATGTTTTAAACTTGTTTAAATCCTGGTCAAAACTAGGATTTGAACGAGATTCAAATGGGTATAAAAAAATAAAAAACGCACATAGCCTTTTTATGTCATATAATGCATGAGCACTCAAGTTGATAAACATGGTCTAGACATATTCAAACTAGAAAAATCATGTATCTACCCTGGCCCTAACCTTAAACTTTGTATTATGGAGTCAAGCATGAAGAGAAGTGGGGTTTTGGGTTTCAAACATGGAAATTTCAAATTGATGAACAAGTTCTAGGCATATTCAAAATAGAAAAAGCATGTATCTACCCCCTAATTAAGCATAAAGTCGGTCGATCTTACGAAGTCTATTGGTTTCAAACATGGAAATTTCAAGAACCTCCCAAAAGCTTCATTTTAGAGTGACTAAAAAAGATCCATGCTTGCCTTTTCATTTTCATGTTTTAAAATTGTTTAAATCTTGGTCGATCAAACCTAGCTAGTATTCAACCAAGATTCAAATGGGCATAAAATAAAAAAAAAATCAGAAAATGAAAACCAAAGCACATAGCCTTCTTATGTCATATATATATAGTAAGAATTCAAGTTGATCAACAAGGTCTAGACATATTCAAAACAGAAAAAAGCATGTATCGATCTACCCCTAACCCTTAACTTTGTCTTATATATGAAGTCAAGCATGAAGAGAAGTGGTTTTGGGTTACAAACATTATATTGAGATTTCAAGATCGACCCCCCCAAAAGCTTCATTTTAGAATGACTAAGAAGGATCCAGGCTTGCCTTTTCATTTTCATGTGTTTTAAACTTGCTAAAATCTTGGTGAAACCTAGGACTTGACCAAGATTCAAATGGGCATAAACATTCAGGAAAAATCAAAAAATGAAAACCAAAGCACATAGCCTTCTTATGTCATATATATATAGTAAGCATTCAAGTTGATCGATATGAACAAGGTCTAGACATATTCAAAACAGAAAAAGCATGTATCTACCCCTGGCCCTTAACTATATATGTCTTATGAAGTCAAGCATGAAGAGAAGTGGTTTTGGGTTTCAAATATGGAAATTTCAAAAACTTCCCGCCAAAAGCTTAATTTTAGAGTGAATAAGAAGGATCCAAGCTTAATTACCTTTTCATTTTCAGGATTTACATGCTTGTTTAAATCTTGGTCAAACATAGGATTTGACCAACACACATATAGTCTTCTTATGTCATATAGTAAGCATTCAAGTTGATAAATAAGCATGCATGTCTAGACATATTCAAATTAACCCGACAAATCATGTATCTACCCCTAACACCCTAAACTCTGTCTTATGAAGTCAACCATGAAGAGAAGTGGTTTTGGGTTTCAAACATTGAGATTTCAAGAACCCCCAAAAGCTTCATTCTAGAATGACTAAGAAGGATCCAGGCTTACCTTTTCATTTTATGTTTTAAACTTGTTTAAATCTTGGTCAAACCTAGGATTTGACAAGATTCAAATGGGCATAAACATTAATTCAGAAAAAACCAAAAAATGAAAATACAACGCACATATAGTCTTCTTATGTCATATAGTAAGCATTCAAGTTGATAAACAAGCATGTCTAGACATATTCAAACCCGACAAATCATGTATCGATCTACCCCTAACCCTAAACACTCTGTCTTATGAAGTCAACCATGAATAGAAGTGGTTTTGGGTTTCAAACATTGAGATTTCAAGAACCCCCCAAAAGCTTCACTTTTGAATGACTAAGAAGGATCCAGACTTACCTTTTCATTTTCATGGTTTAAACTTGTTTAAATCTTGGTCAAACCTAGGATTTAACCAAGATTCAATGGGCATAAAAATTCAAAAAACCAGAAAATGTAAAACCAAAGCACATAGCCTTTTATGTCATATAATGAGCATTCAAGTTGATAAACATGGTCTAGACATATTAAAACAAGAAAAATCATGTATCTACCATATGTCCCTAACCCTAAACTCGATCTGTCTTATGAAGTCAAACATGAAGAGAAGTGGTTTTGGGTTTCAAACATGGAAATTTCAATAACCTCCCAAAAACTTCATCTTAGAGTGACTAAGAAGGTTCAATGCTTACCTTTTCATTTTCATGTTTTAAATTAACTTGTTTAAATCTTGGTCAAACATAGGATTGACCAAGATTCAAATGGGCATAAACATTCAGAAAAAATTTAAAAATAAGAAACGAACGCACATATAGTCTTCTTATGTCATATAGTAAGCATTCAAGTTGATAAACAAGCATGTGTAGACATATTCAAACCCGACAAATCATGTATCTACCCCCTAACCCAAAACTAGATTTGTCTTATGAAGTCAAGCATGAAGAGAAATGGTTTTGGGTTTCAAACATGGAAATTTCTAGACCCCCTCCCCCAAAGCTTCATTTTAGAGTGACTAATTAAGAAGGATTCAGGCTTACCTTTTCATTTTCATGTTTTAATCTTGTTTAAATCTTCGTCAAACCTAGGATTTGACCAAGATTCAAATGGGCATAAAAATTCAAAAAACATAAAAAAATGAAAAACTAAAGCACATAGCCTTCTTATGTCATATATATAGTAAGCCTTCAAGTTGATGAACAAGGTGTAGACATATTCAAAATAGAAAAAGCATGTATCTACCCCCTAACCCTTAACTCTGTCTTATGAAGTCAGGCATGAAGATAAGTGGTTTTGGGTTTCAAACATGGAAATTTCAAAAACATCCCAAAAGCTTAATTTTAGAGTGACTAAAAAGGATCGAAGCTTACCTTTTCATTTTCATGTTTATGCGTGTTTAAATCTTGGTCAAACATATGATTTGACCAAGATTCAAATGGGCATAAACATTCAGAAAAAATAAAAAATAAAAAACCAACGCACATTAGTAGCCCAAAATCGAACCAGTAGTTGGATATTTTTGAACTTGATCTGTAGTAGTGGGCAAAACCCTAGATTAACCTATTTAATCATAGATTCGTAGGTCGATTTTTCTACTTTTTTATTATTACTATGCAGCACATGTGTGTTTGCCCGTCGAGTGAAACTCGAAGGAAGAGGGATCACTCGGAAGGAGTGAAGAAGGGAGTGCATTATGGTGTCTCCCTTTTCGGGTGATGATGTTGGTCACAGTGTGCGGGTTTTGTCAGTGAGCAGGAGGTGCGAGCGAGCGAGCGAGTCGAGCGAGGCCGAGAATGAGAGAGAGGTTTTTTTTTGTGAGAGGGACAACCGAAGGATCCTGAAGGACCCAGAGACTTCCAATACGCATCCTGATGCGTCTTCTCTTGACAAAGAAGATGGCTGGGAGTTTGCGTACCTACTGCACGTGACTTGTGCTCATCAAGTGTGGGACCTCACGCATGGGCACCACACGTAAGTGACAGACCTGTTGTGTAAAAACTCAGTTGATTATTATAGTGCATTAGAACAAAGTTACCTATGGACTAAAGGGTAGGAAATCCAAGTTAACTCATTTACATGACATTAATTTTTCCATGAAGCAAAGTTAACACATCTATCAATTGGTACATTTTGGAGTGACTAAGAAGGATCCATGCTTACTTATTCGTTTACACGTGTTAAACTTGTTTAAATCTTGCTCAACAAGGTCTAGACATATTCAAAACAGAAAAAAGCATGTATCGATCTACCCCTAACCCTTAACTTTGTCTTATGAAGTCAAGCATGAAGAGAAGTGGTTTTGGGTTACAAACATTATATTGAGATTTCAAGATCGAACCCCCCAAAAGCTTCATTTTAGAATGACTAAGAAGGATCCAGGCTTGCCTTTTCATTTTCATGTGTTTTAAACTTGCTAAAATCTTGGTCAAACCTAGGACTTGACCAAGATTCAAATGGGCATAAACATTCAAAAAATCAAAAAATGAAAACCAAAGCACATAGCCTTCTTATGTCATATATATATAGTAAGCATTCAAGTTGATCGATATGAACAAGGTCTAGACATATTAAATTCAGAAAAAAGCATGTATCGATCTACCCCTGGCCCTTAACTATATATGTCTTATGAAGTCAAGCATGAAGAGAAGTGGTTTTGGGTTACAAACATTATATTGAGATTTCAAGATCGAACCCCCAAAAGTCGCTTCATTTTAGAGTGACTAAGAAGGATCCAGGCTTACCTTTTCGTTTTCATATTTTAAACTTGTTTAAATCCTGGTCAAACCCAGGATTTGACCAAGATTCAAATGGGCATAAAATTCAAAAAAATAGAAGAATGAAAAACAAAAGCACATAGTCTAGCTTCTTATGTCATATAGATAGTAAGCATTCAAGTTGATAAACAAGGTTTAGATATGTGTTCAAACCAGACAAATCATGTATCTACCCCCTAACCATAAACTCTCGGTCGATCTTATGAAGTCTAGCATGAAGAGAAGTCGTATTGGTTTCAAACATGGAAATTTCAAGAACCTCCCACGAGCTTCATTTTAGAGTGACTACAAAAGATCCAGGCTTGCCTTTTCATTTTCATGTTTTTAAATTGTTTAAATCTTGGTCAAACCTAGCTAGTATTTGACCAAGATTCAAATGGGCATAAAATTTAAAAAACCAGAAAAATGAAAAACCAAAGCACATAGCCTTCTTATGTCATATAAAATAAGCATTCAAGTTGATAAACAAGGTCTAGACATATTCAAAATAGAAAAAGCATGTATCTACCCCTAACCCTTAACTCTGTCTTATGAAGTCAAGCATGAAGAGAAGTGGTTTTGGGTTTCAAACATGGAAATTTCAAAAACTTCCCAAAAGCTTAATTTTAGAGTGACTAGGAAAGGATCCAGGCTTAACTTTTAATTTTCATGTTTCAAGTTTGTTTAAATCTTGGTCAAACCTAGGATTTGACAAACAAGATTCAAATGAGCATAATAATTCAGAAAAAAAAACCAAAGCACATAGTCTTCTTACGTCATATATATAGTAAGCATTCAAGATGATAAACAAGGTCTAGACATATTCAAACCCGACAAATCATGTATCTACTCCTAACCCTAAACTCTGTCTTATGAAGTCAACCGTGAAGAGAAGTGGTTTTGGGTTTAAACATTGAGATTTCAAGAACACCCCAAAAGCTTCATTTTTAGAATGACTAAGAAGGATCCAGGCTTACCTTTTCATTTTCATGTCTTAAACTTGTTTAAATCCTGATCAAAACTATAGGATTTGAACGAGATTCAAATGGGTATAAAAAATAAAAGGGATTTCTATTTTCGTGCCCTCGGTTCCTTAGTTGTACTCAGTTTTCCCCAGCCCCTTAGTTTTTCCTCACTTTTCCCCAAGTCCTTGTTTGAAACCCGCAGAAGGCAGCTCAGACGGCAGGATTCCCGTTAAGTTGACCGCTCCGTTCTGACGTGTGGGGCCGCGTCGTGTGGGCCCGCGTCGCGTGGGGCTGGTAGAAAGGGACCGCGTGGGACAGGACGAGATTGCGTTTGGTTGCACGTGAGCAGGAGCTGGGTTTTGTCTCTCTCGGCCATTGGCATTTCCCTTTTAAGAGTACCTTTTCTGCCTCCTTCTCTCTGCCTTTTTTCACATAATTAGTATCAAATCTAGAGAAGCTTGCATTTCTGTCTTTCTTCAATTATTATTTGTGCCTTTTGGCCCTGGTTGTTTTCCCAATATGGCAGCAAATCTAGTAGGGAGCCCAATCTAGTACTCCATCTGGTCCATATGTATGTAGTTAAATCTAGAAGCAAATCTACAGGGAATGTACGATAAATTCACAAGGTCATATAGTAGAATAGGGATAGATAATATAGATAATAAGCTGCATTCAGCAGCCAAACATAGTAGGGTTCGAGGTTCTTCACAGCAGTACAGCACCATCATACTAACAACATAACAACGAGGGATCCCTAACTAACAACAAAGGGATCCCAACAACAAAATGGAGGAGGCAGCAGCAGCACACGTCCAGGACTCCGCCTACCCCATCTGCCTCTGCCTCCACTTGTTGCTCCCCTTGGGAGCCTTGGGCTTGAGCGGAGGCATGCGCCCGCCGGAGATCTCCACCCGCTGGATGCTGCGGAGGTGCATGCCGAGCGCCAAGTGCTTGGCGCGGAAGGAGTTGGGGTTCACCGACGCGCCGACCTTGGGGTTGGTGTGGCCGATGTTCTCGGCATGCGTGAGGACGCAGTTGAAGTCAGTGCCGCCGAGCCTCCTAGTGCGAAGGGGCACCTGTAGACACCCTTGGCGACGTCGAGGTAGGAGACATACGGCCGACCTGCAGCCTCCGCAGCACTCGGCGAGTCTTGACGTCATGGTGCTCGTCGTCTGCCGACGTCGCTGCCGGACAGCTGATCCATATCAAACGGGAATTTATTAGTGAATGAGTTGCAAACGTGCATGATAACAAAGTTAGGAAAAACAGAGGCAGCCTCAGTTAGAGTGGACACGATTATATGTCTACAGGGACGGTGTAAGCGAACCAAAGCTCATGCACAACAGATTTGTACACAGAAATGGTTCGCTGAACCCTCCCTGTAAAAATCTGTGCCCACCGATTCATCATAGGCAAAGAAACAGATTCCAGATCTGAACTTGAACACATTCCAGATTATTTGCAAAATTAAACGGTTGATATCTTTTGATTCGTGCATAAAATAACTGATTGAGATCCTATGATTACTTGCATAAATTAACTGATTGAGATCCCATTATTACTTGCATAAATTAACCGAACGGCCGAAACCCAAATCTTGAACGAAATCAAGGAGGGATCAAAGCAAAATGGAATAAAATCGGCGCAAATATTAGCCCAATACTCATCCATCCACAGATCCATCTACACCAGCACAAATAGGGTTCAAAAAGGAATGGGGAACAAAAAAGGAAGCAAACCGTAGTTATTACCTCGTTCCATGGGTCCTCTATGGAGGTGTCGTAGCGGTTCGGGGGCGGGACGTACGGCACCGGCTCGTAGGGGTCCCATCCCGGTGGGATCTGACCGCGACCGGCGGCAGCAGCCTCCGATGCACCGGCGGAGGCGGCGGCGACGTCCGTTGAGGGGACGGCGGCGACGTCCGTTGAGGGGACGGCGTCGAAGAGGGAGGCGTCGCGCTTGGAGCCGACGGCGCCGTGGACGATGGGATTGGCATTCTCCTTGTCCATCTCGCCGGCAGAGGAGAGGGAGAGGGAGAGGGTTTTTTTGCTTTGGAGAAGATGATGGGACGTGAGAGAGGCGGCGTTGCGTAGGCGAGTGAGAGTGACAGAGATAGTGGGAGGAGGCGTCTATAAAGGCTAGTGGTGGTTAATGCGACCCGCGTCCTACGCGTCCACCGCTGCACGTCTGCACGTCTTGGACTTCTGCAATGCGCCACGCGTCCACGATTGCACGTCTTCGACTTCTGCACCGCGACCGGCGTCTACGCGTCAAATATTGCACGTCTTTCATTTCTGCACCGCAACACGCGTCCTCGAGTCTAACCCTGAAAATTTAGATATACTCAGTTATAACCTCGAGCATTATACTAGCATTTTTTGTGTGCTCAGTTTTCCCCTTGAGTGCTAGTACTGGCTAGTGCAATATGCTCGATTTTACCCTCAAGTAGCTGGTCAACAGACAGTCAACAAATGGGATTAACTAGTTAAATGAGTCATTTAATGTGCAAAAAATTCCGAAAAATAGTGGCACATACTCATGGAGTCTTTACCACAAATTTCCAGTTCTCAAAACATAGATAAGTCATAGATAAATCAAGTTTTACCACAAATTGCCACTTCTCAAAGGCCTTCTCAAATCACCTAGTAGCTATGAAGGTGCATGGTTTTCCACAATAAGCCCTTCCCAAAACAGCTTTCCCCAAAACATACTTTGTCTAAATGAGGCCACAATTCTCACACTCATGTATATTTGTATTGCAAATAGTTTGAGATAGGCCAAGATGGGTTTTATTCTACAAAACACGCATTTTTCATTTTTTAAATCTCATATTTGAATCCCTTAGTCTGTTTATTACATAGGTGCCCTTGGTTTCTTGATACTACTCAGTTTTGCCCTCTCCCTCCACAAATTCTCTCACACGTGCAACATTGCCCTGATTGGTCTAGCCCATGTCACGCGGATCGTGCCCGCCGACCGTTGATCGTATGATCTAACGGGCAGGATAACCCCTCCCTCTCTCTGTCGGCGGTTACCTTCCACTCTCTAAGTTTGCTAAATGGCGGTTTTCTGTATTTATTTTCACGCGCTAAAAATTATAAACTCTTTTAGGCATTACTTTTCACGCAAAAAATGATAAACCATCACCGATTTGTTGTAGCCATAAATTTTCACGCAAAAAATGATAAACCGTCACCGATTTGTTGTAGCCATTAATTTTCACGAAAATCCCAAATGATAAACCATCACCGATTTGTTGTAGCCATTACTTTTCACGCAAAAAATGATAGACCATCACCGATTTCTTGTAGCCATTACTATTCATGGTAAAAATGATAAACGAACCAATCTATCTATCTCTGTATTTGAAGTTTGGAAGGGTTCACCATCTAGTTATGTTAACTTTCGTGGTTTTGATCTGAAAACAAATGGGTATTATAAAGGGAAATAAAAGTTCAAAAAATGTAAAAACGAAACAATCTACCTATCTTTGTATAGAAGATCGTCTGTATGATTTTTGAGGTCATTTAGAGAAGGTAGAAAAAATCCCTTTTGAGAAGGTCGAAAAAACCTAACTTGTTACAAAAGCTGGTTTCAGTGAGACCTAACCAAATTTGGCATACATTATGCCATATCTATAACAACAAGGAATATCTAAAAGGGAAAGTTTCACAAAATTTGAAATTTATGGCGAAAATGATGCCATACATGATGCTGTTTTTCGAGGTTTTGACCTGAAAATCAATTGGATATTATAAAGGGAAATAAAAAGTTCAAAAAATATAAAAACGAAACAATCTATCTATCTATGTATAGAAGATCAGCTGTATGAAATTTGAGGTCATTTAGAGGAGGTAGAATAAATCACCTTGTTAGAAAAGCTGGTTTCAGTGAGACGAAACGGCATGCGTTTAAGCAAAGTGATTTTTTCGAACATCTCCAAATGATCCCAAATTTGCCATACATGATGCCATACGTGTAACAACAAGGAACCCTATCTAAAAAGTGTCAAAAAAGTTTGCCCAACCGTATAGCTCTATCAAAAAGAACCTCACCATGGCGCTAGTATAATTTTGGGCTTACTTACAAACTTTCGTTACCTAACCTTCAACACGAAACTTGTTTCAAATCACTTTTGGCGTACAAGAAACAAATCCCTCCTTGATTCGAGCACCACAGCCTCCAAACTTTGCCGATGCCGATATCGGCATGGTCAGAACGGCTATGCTCGACGCCACTGCTAGGTCACCGTCGGGATATGCACCCTCAATCCCGTCCCCTCATTCGATCACTGACACACCAGAGATACCACCGAGGCCAATGCCGAACGTACATGCTGATGCCAATGCCGAACATGCATCCACGCCGATGTGGGCACGGCCACGCCGCCCCGCTATGTTGGACGCCACAGACCACCGCGAGGTCTTTCCCTTCGCCACCACACTCTTCTAGCACCCATCTATACACGCCAGAAAGGAGAGACACTAGTTTTCTCTACATTGCTCGCGTTCGTGTCGGACACGGTCAGTCAAAGTTTTGAGGTAGTCGTCGATGTCGTTGACCATTTCTTCTCTTCTTTGCATGGTTAAACGCGTCTAGTTCATATCTATCTAATGTGTCTGGTCTCGCCTCATGCAGTTCTTTGTGGACGTTGATCTCATCTCGGCACTCTGCAGGCCACCTCCTCCGTGCCATCGCTGTAGAGCTCCGTTTAAAAATCTAATCCTACCCGTGTATTGCCCCTTGTATCAGCGCCATGGCCCCACTTGTCATTTGATATAGCGAAGCCCCACTCGTTCGCGTTTTGGTCAGGGATACAGCGATGCTTACGGTCAAACAAAGATGGATGGTCTAACGTGTCTTTGCAGGCTCTACGTGGCCCCACTAGTCAGAAGATAACGGTCAACCGTCGGGCAACCGGGCGTTACATCACGTGTGATGGTTTCAGACAAACGCTTGGGTAAAACTGAGGAAAAACTAAGGAGCTGGGGAAAACTGAGCACAACTAAGGACCCGAGGGCACGAAAATAGAAATCCCAAAATAAAAAAACGCACATAGCCTTTTTATGTCATATAATGCATGAGCACTCAAGTTGATAAACATGGTCTACACATATTCAAACTAGAAAAATCATGTATCTACCCTGCTGGCCCTAACCCTAAGAAGGATCCAGTCTTACCCTTTTCATTTTCATGTGTTTTAAACTTGCTTAAGTCTTGGTCAAACCTAGGATTTGACCAAGACTCAAATGGGCATAAAAACTCAAACCCGATAAACATTCACCTTTTTCTATATAGTTAGCTAGGGTTAGGGTTTATGGTTTATAGAGATCGATGCACATATTTTCATTTCACATTTGTGATGTACAATAATACATAGGTAAGATTCCAAGCATGACCTTTGTTAGAATAACCTTTATAACATGTTCTCTCACCTTTAGATTCAAATGGGCATAAACATTCAGAAAAAATCAAAAAATGAAAAACCAAAGCACATAGTCCTCTTATGTCATATAGTAAGAATTGAAGTTGATAAACAAGGTCTAGACATATTCAAACCAGCCAAATCATGTATCTACACCTAACCCTAAACTTTATCTTATGAAGTCAAGCATGAAGAGAAATGGTTTTGGGTTTCAAACATGGAAATTTCAAAAACCTCCCAAAAGCTTCATTTTAGAGTGACTAAGAAGGATACAGGCTTACCTTTTCATTTTCATGTTTTAAGTTTGTGTAAATCTTGGTCAAACCTAGGATTTGACCAACAAGATTCAAATTAGCATAAAAATTCAGAAAAAAATAAAAAAAAATAGAAAAGAAAAACCAAAGCACATAGTATTCTTAAGTCATATATATAGTAAGCATTCAAATTGATAAACAAGTTCTAGACATATTCAAACCCGACAAATCATGTATCTACCCCTAACCCTAAACTCTTTCTTATGAAGCCAACCATATGAAGAGAAGTGGTTTTGGGTTTCAAACATTGAGATTTCAAAAAAAACCCAAAATTAGCTTCATTTTAGAATGACTAAGAAGGATCCAGGCTTACATTTTCATTTTCATGTGTTTTAAACTTGCTTAAATCTTGGTCAAACCTAGGATTTGACCAAGATTCAAATGGGCATAAACATTCAGAAAAAAATCAAAAATTGAAAACCAAAGCACATGAATCTTCATACACACTATAGTCCGTCTTGTGAAGACATTTTGTTTTTTACTACCCTATCACAGGTTTCTTATTTTCCCTGTCAACTAGTACACCTATAAGCACTCAATGCGGAAGGGTTTCATTTTTGAGGTTTTCTTCATTTTCATTTATTTATTTCTAAACCAGGTAAAAATGGTCGACATGATTATCCATGCAAAGGGGTCGAATATTTCTAGGCAGCACATGTGTTTGCCCGTCCAGTGAAACTCGGAGGAAGAGGGATCACACAGAAGGAGACGAAGGGAGAGAAGTGAGTGGGGCCCTGTTATTTATGGTGTCTGACCTTTTTCAGGGTTTGTCAGTGCGCAGGAGGTGCGAGCGAGCGAGCGAGGCCGATAATGAGAGAGATGTTTTTTCTTTTTTTGAGAGAGAGGGACAACCGAAGGATCCTGAAGGACTCAGACTTCCAATACGCACCAGAGCACAGTTTACAACAAGACACAGAATAAACAGGAAATTTCATCTAAATCCCTAACTTTTACATGGAAGACCCCACGCTGAAAGCAAGAAATGCGATCGGGTCCTTAATGCCCACCGCCAGATTGATCCTCGTCGCAGCCGGGACGAACCACTTAGCGCGACCAAATCGCTTTCATGGCCTACTGTGCGTGCACACCATGGCCTCCGAGCTGAGGTAGAAACGCAATGCCAAAACCAGCAGCCAGGAGGTGGATAACTGGAGAGAGAGAGAGGGGGGAGTTTTGATGCGTCTTCTCTTGACAAAGAAGATGGGAGTTTGCCTACCGACCGCACATGACTTGTGCTCACTGAAGTGTGGGACCTCACGCATGGGAACCACACGTAAGTGACAGACCTGTTGGTGTAATAACTCGGGTGATCATTATACTGTATTAGTACAAAGTTTCCTATGGATTCAAGGGTAGGAAAGCCAAGTTAACTCATTTACATGACATTATTTTTTCCATGAAGCCAATTAACGCATCTATCAATTGGTACATTCTGGTTATATTCGAAATTTTACTTGAAACTTGTTTAAATCCTGATCAAAACTAGGATTTGAACGTGATTCAAATGGGTATAAAAAATAAAAAAAACGCACATAGCCTTTTTATGTCATATAATGCATGAGCACTCAAGTTGATAAACATGGTCTAGACATATTCAAACTAGAAAAATCATGTATCTACCCTGCTGGCCCTAACCCTAAGAAGGATCCAGGTTTACCCTTTTCATTTTCATGTGTTTTAAACTTGCTTAAGTCTTGGTCAAACCTAGGATTTGACCAAGACTCAAATGGGCATAAAAACTCAAACCCGATAAACATTCACCTTTTTCTATATAGTTAGGGTTAGGGTTTATGGTTTATAGAGATCGATGCACATATTTTCATTTCACATTTGTGATGTACAATAATACATAGGTAAGATTCCAAGCATGACCTTTGTTAGATTCAAATGGGCATAAACATTCAGAAAAAAAAAAAAACCAAAGCACATAGTCTTCTTATGTCATATAGTAAGAATTGAAGTTGATAAACAAGGTCTAGACATATTCAAACCAGTCAAATCATGTATCAACACCTAACCCTAAACTTTATCTTATGAAGTCAAGCATGAAGAGAAATGGTTTTGGGTTTCAAACATGGAAATTTCAAAAACCTCCCAAAAGCTTCATTTTAGAGTGACTAAGAAGGATACAGGCTTACCTTTTCATTTTCATGTTTTAAACTTGTTTAAATCCTGGTCAAAACTAGGATTTGAACGAGATTCAAATGGGTATAAAAAAATAAAAAAATGCACATAGCCTTTTTATGTCATATAATGCATGAGCACTCAAGTTGATAAACATGGTCTAGACATATTCAAACTAGAAAAATCATGTATCTACCCTGGCCCTAACCTTAAACTCTGTATTATGGAGTCAAGCATGAAGAGAAGTGGGGTTTTGGGTTTCAAACATGGAAATTTCAAATTGATGAACAAGTTCTAGGCATATTCAAAACAGAAAAAGCATGTATCTACCCCCTAATTAAGCATAAAGTCGGTCGATCTTACGAAGTCTATTGGTTTCAAACATGGAAATTTCAAGAACCTCCCAGAAGCTTCATTTTAGAGTGACTAAAAAAGATCCATGCTTGCCTTTTCATTTTCATGTTTTAAAATTGTTTAAATCTTGGTCGATCAAACCTACTAGCTAGTATTCAACCAAGATTCAAATGGGCATAAAATAAAAAAAACAGAAAATGAAAACCAAAGCACATAGCCTTCTTATGTCATATATAGTAAGAATTCAAGTTGATCAACAAGGTCTAGACATATTCAAAACAGAAAAAAGCATGTATCGATCTACCCCTAACCCTTAACTTTGTCTTATGAAGTCAAGCATGAAGAGAAGTGGTTTTGGGTTACAAACATTATATTGAGATTTCAAGATCGAACCCCCCAAAAGCTTCATTTTAGAATGACTAAGAATGATGCAGGCTTGCTTTTCATTTTCATGTGTTTTAAACTTGCTAAAATCTTGGTCAAACCTAGGACTTGACCAAGATTCAAATGGGCATAAACATTCAGAAAAAATCAAAAAATGAAAACCAAAGCACATAGCCTTCTTATGTCATATATATATAGTAAGCATTCAAGTTGATCGATATGAACAAGGTCTAGACATATTCAAAACAGAAAAAGCATGTATCTACCCCTGGCCCTTAACTATATATGTCTTATGAAGTCAAGCATGAAGAGAAGTGGTTTTGGGTTTCAAACATGGAAATTTCAAAAACTTCCCGCCAAAAGCTTAATTTTAGAGTGAATAAGAAGGATCCAGGCTTACCTTTTCATTTTATGTTTTAAACTTGTTTAAATCTTGGTCAAACCTAGGATTTGACAAGATTCAAATGGGCATAAACATTAATTCAGAAAAAACCAAAAAAATGAAAATACAACGCACATATAGTCTTCTTATGTCATATAGTAAGCATTCAAGTTGATAAACAAGCATGTCTAGACATATTCAAACCCGACAAATCATGTATCGATCTACCCCCTAACCCTAAACACTCTGTCTTATGAAGTCAACCATGAATAGAAGTGGTTTTGGGTTTCAAACATTGAGATTTCAAGAACCCCCCAAAAGCTTCACTTTTGAATGACTAAGAAGGATCCAGACTTACCTTTTCATTTTCATGTTTTAAACTTGTTTAAATCTTGGTCAAACCTAGCTAGTATTTGACCAAGATTCAAATGGGCATAAAATTCAAAAAAATCAGAAAAATGAAAAACCAAAGCACATAGCCTTCTTATGTCATAAAGTAAGAATTCAAGTTGATCAACAAGGTCTAGACATATTCAAAACAGAAAAAAGCATGTATCGATCTACCCCTAACCCTTAACTCTGTCTTATGGAGTCAAGCATGAAGAGAAGTGGTTTTGGGTTACAACATTATATTGAGATTTCAAGATCGAACCCCCCAAAAGCTGCTTCATTTTAGAGTGACTAAGAACGATACAGGCTTACCTTTTCATTTTCATGTTTTAAACTTGTTTAAATCCTGGTCAAAACTAGGATTTGAACGAGATTCAAATGGGTATAAAAAAATAAAAAAACGCACATAGCCTTTTTATGTCATATAATGCATGAGCACTCAAGTTGATAAACATGGTCTAGACATATTCAAACTAGAAAAATCATGTATCTACCCTGGCCCTAACCTTAAACTCTGTATTATGGAGTCAAGCATGAAGAGAAGTGGGGTTTTGGGTTTCAAACATGGAAATTTCAAATTGATGAACAAGTTCTAGGCATATTCAAAACAGAAAAAGCATGTATCTACCCCCTAATTAAGCATAAAGTCGGTCGATCTTACGAAGTCTATTGGTTTCAAACATGGAAATTTCAAGAACCTCCCAGAAGCTTCATTTTAGAGTGACTAAAAAAGATCCATGCTTGCCTTTTCATTTTCATGTTTTAAAATTGTTTAAATCTTGGTCGATCAAACCTACTAGCTAGTATTCAACCAAGATTCAAATGGGCATAAAATAAAAAAACAGAAAATGAAAACCAAAGCACATAGCCTTCTTATGTCATATATAGTAAGAATTCAAGTTGATCAACAAGGTCTAGACATATTCAAAACAGAAAAAAGCATGTATCGATCTACCCCTAACCCTTAACTTTGTCTTATGAAGTCAAGCATGAAGAGAAGTGGTTTTGGGTTACAAACATTATATTGAGATTTCAAGATCGAACCCCCCAAAAGCTTCATTTTAGAATGACTAAGAATGATGCAGGCTTGCTTTTCATTTTCATGTGTTTTAAACTTGCTAAAATCTTGGTCAAACCTAGGACTTGACCAAGATTCAAATGGGCATAAACATTCAGAAAAAATCAAAAAATGAAAACCAAAGCACATAGCCTTCTTATGTCATATATATATAGTAAGCATTCAAGTTGATCGATATGAACAAGGTCTAGACATATTCAAAACAGAAAAAGCATGTATCTACCCCTGGCCCTTAACTATATATGTCTTATGAAGTCAAGCATGAAGAGAAGTGGTTTTGGGTTTCAAACATGGAAATTTCAAAAAACTTCCCCCGCCAAAAGCTTAATTTTAGAGTGAATAAGAAGGATCCAAGCTTAATTACCTTTTCATTTTCAGGATTTATATGCTTGTTTAAATCTTGGTCAAACATAGGATTTGACCAACACACATATAGTCTTCTTATGTCATATAGTAAGCATTCAAGTTGATCAATAAGCATGCATGTCTAGACATATTCAAATTAACCCGACAAATCATGTATCTAGCCCTAACACCCTAAACTCTGTCTTATGAAGTCAACCATGAAGAGAAGTGGTTTTCGGTTTCAAACATTGAGATTTCAAGAACCCCCCAAAAGCTTCATTCTAGAATGACTAAGAAGGATCCAGGCTTACCTTTTCATTTTATGTTTTAAACTTGTTTAAATCTTGGTCAAACCTAGGATTTGACAAGATTCAAATGGGCATAAACATTAATTCAGAAAAAACCAAAAAAATGAAAATACAACGCACATATAGTCTTCTTATGTCATATAGTAAGCATTCAAGTTGATAAACAAGCATGTCTAGACATATTCAAACCCGACAAATCATGTATCGATCTACCCCCTAACCCTAAACACTCTGTCTTATGAAGTCAACCATGAAGAGAAGTGGTTTTGGGTTTCAAACATTGAGATTTCAAGAACCCCCCAAAAGCTTCACTTTTGAATGACTAAGAAGGATCCAGACTTACCTTTTCATTTTCATGTTTTAAACTTGTTTAAATCTTGGTCAAACCTAGGATTTAACCAAGATTCAATGGGCATAAAAATTCAAAAAACCAGAAAATGTAAAACCAAAGCACATAGCATTTTTATGTCATATAATGAGCATTCAAGTTGATAAACATGGTCTAGAAATATTAAAACAAGAAAAATCATGTATCTACCATATGTCCCTAACCCTAAACTCGATCTGTCTTATGAAGTCAAACATGAAGAGAAGTGGTTTTGGGTTTCAAACATGGAAATTTCAATAACCTCCCAAAAACTTCATCTTAGAGTGACTAAGAAGGTTCAATGCTTACCTTTTCATTTTCATGTTTTAAATTAACTTGTTTAAATCTTGGTCAAACATAGGATTGACCAAGATTCAAATGGGCATAAACATTCAGAAAAAATTTAAAAATAAGAAACGAACGCACATATAGTCTTCTTATGTCATATAGTAAGCATTCAAGTTGATAAACAAGCATGTGTAGACATATTCAAACCCGACAAATCATGTATCTACCCCCTAACCCTAAACTAGATTTGTCTTATGAAGTCAAGCATGAAGAGAAATGGTTTTGGGTTTCAAACATGGAAATTTCTAGACCCCCTCCCCCAAAGCTTCATTTTAGAGTGACTAATTAAGAAGGATTCAGGCTTACCTTTTCATTTTCATGTTTTAATCTTGTTTAAATCTTGGTCAAACCTAGGATTTGACCAAGATTCAAATGGGCATAAAAATTCAAAAAACATAAAAAAAATGAAAACTAAAGCACATAGCCTTCTTATGTCATATATATAGTAAGCCTTCAAGTTGATGAACAAGGTGTAGACATATTCAAAATAGAAAAAGCATGTATCTACCCCCTAACCCTTAACTCTGTCTTATGAAGTCAGGCATGAAGATAAGTGGTTTTGGGTTTCAAACATGGAAATTTCAAAAACATCCCAAAAGCTTAATTTTAGAGTGACTAAAAAGGATCGAAGCTTACCTTTTCATTTTCATGTTTATGCGTGTTTAAATCTTGGTCAAACATATGATTTGACCAAGATTCAAATGGGCATAAACATTCAGAAAAAAATAAAAAATAAAAAACCAACGCACATTAGTAGCCCAAAATCGAACCAGTAGTTGGATATTTTTGAACTTGATCTGTAGTAGTGGGCAAAACCCTAGATTAACCTATTTAATCATAGATTCGTAGGTCGATTTTTCTACTTTTTTATTATTACTATGCAGCACATGTGTGTTTGCCCGTCGAGTGAAACTCGAAGGAAAAAGAGGGATCACTCGGAAGGAGTGAAGAAGGGAGTGCATTATGGTGTCTCCCCTTTTTCGGGTGATGATGTTGACTGTTGTGCAGGTTTTGTCAGTGAGCAGAAGGTGCGAGCGAGCGAGTCGAGCGAGGCCGAGAATTAGAGAGAGGTTTTTTTTTGTGAGAGGGACAACCGAAGGATCCTGAAGGACCCAGAGACTTCCAATACGCATCCTGATGCGTCTTCTCTTGACAAAGAAGATGGCTGGGAGTTTGCGTACCTACTGCACGTGACTTGTGCTCATTGAAGTGTGGGACCTCACGCATGGGCACCACACGTAAGTGATAGACCTGTTGTGTAAAAACTCAGTTGATTATTATAGTGCATTAGAACAAAGTTACCTATGGACTAAAGGGTAGGAAATCCAAGTTAACTCATTTACATGACATTAATTTTTCCATGAAGCAAAGTTAACACATCTATCAATTGGTACAATTTGGAGTGACTAAGAAGGATCCATGCTTACTTATTCGTTTACACGTGCTAAACTTGTTTAAATCTTGCTCAACAAGGTCTAGACATATTTAAAACAGAAAAAAGCATGTATCGATCTACCCCTAACCCTTAACTTTGTCTTATGAAGTCAAGCATGAAGAGAAGTGGTTTTGGGTTACAAACATTATATTGAGATTTCAAGATCGAACCCCCCAAAAGCTTCATTTTAGAATGACTAAGAAGGATCCAGGCTTGCCTTTTCATTTTCATATGTTTTAAACTTGCTAAAATCTTGGTCAAACCTAGGACTTGACCAAGATTCAAATGGGCATAAACATTCAGAAAAAATCAAAAAATGAAAACCAAAGCACATAGCCTTCTTATGTCATATATATATAGTAAGCATTCAAGTTGATCGATATGAACAAGGTCTAGACATATTCAAAACAGAAAAAGCATGTATCTACCCCTGGCCCTTAACTATATATGTCTTATGAAGTCAAGCATGAAGAGAAGTGGTTTTGGGTTTCAAACATGGAAATTTCAAAAACTTCCCGCCAAAAGCTTAATTTTAGAGTGAATAAGAAGGATCCAAGCTTAATTACCTTTTCATTTTCAGGATTTATGCTTGTTTAAATCTTGGTCAAACATAGGATTTGACCAACACACATATAGTCTTCTTATGTCATATAGAAAGCATTCAGGTTGATAAATAAGCATGCATGTCTAGACATATTCAAATTAACCCGACAAATCATGTATCTACCCCTAACACCCTAAACTCTGTCTTATGAAGTCAACCATGAAGAGAAGTGGTTTTGGGTTTCAAACATTGAGATTTCAAGAACCCCCCAAAAGCTTCATTCTAGAATGACTAAGAAGGATCCAGGCTTACCTTTTCATTTTATGTTTTAAAATTGTTTAAATCTTGGTCAAACCTAGGATTTGACAAGATTCAAATGGGCATAAACATTAATTCAGAAAAAACCAAAAAAATGAAAATACAACGCACATATAGTCTTCTTATGTCATATAGTAAGCATTCAAGTTGATAAACAAGCATGTCTAGACATATTCAAACCCGACAAATCATGTATCGATCTACCCCCTAACCCTAAACACTCTGTCTTATGAAGTCAACCATGAAGAGAAGTGGTTTTGGGTTTCAAACATTGAGATTTCAAGAACCCCCCAAAAGCTTCACTTTTGAATGACTAAGAAGGATCCAGACTTACCTTTTCATTTTCATGTTTTAAACTTGTTTAAATCTTGGTCAAACCTAGCTAGTATTTGACCAAGATTCAAATGGGCATAAAATTCAAAAAAATCAGAAAAATGAAAAACCAAAGCACATAGCCTTCTTATGTCATAAAGTAAGAATTCAAGTTGATCGACAAGGTCTAGACATATTCAAAACAGAAAAAGCATGTATCGATCTACCCCTAACCCTTAACCCTGTCTTATGGAGTCAACCATGAAAAGAAGTGGTTTTGGGTTTCAAACATTGAGATTTCAAGAACCCCCCAAAAGCTTCACTTTTGAATGACTAAGAAGGATCCAAACTTACCTTTTCATTTTCATGTTTTAAACTTGTTTAAATCTTGGTCAAACCTAGGATTTAACCAAGATTCAATGGGCATAAAAATTCAAAAAACCAGAAAATGTAAAACCAAAGCACATAGCCTTTTTATGTCATATAATGAGCATTCAAGTTGATAAACATGGTCTAGACATATTAAAACAAGAAAAATCATGTATCTACCATATGTCCCTAACCCTAAACTCGATCTGTCTTATGAAGTCAAACATGAAGAGAAGTGGTTTTGGGTTTCAAACATGGAAATTTCAATAACCTCCCAAAAACTTCATCTTAGAGTGACTAAGAAGGTTCAATGCTTACCTTTTCATTTTCATGTTTTAAATTAACTTGTTTAAATCTTGGTCAAACATAGGATTGACCAAGATTCAAATGGGCATAAACATTCAGAAAAAATTTAAAAATAAGAAACGAACGCACATATAGTCTTCTTATGTCATATAGTAAGCATTCAAGTTGATAAACAAGCATGTGTAGACATATTCAAACCCGACAAATCATGTATCTTCCCCTAACCCTAAACTAGATTTGTCTTATGAAGTCAAGCATGAAGAGAAATGGTTTTGGGTTTCAAACATGGAAATTTCTAGACCCCCTCCCCCAAAGCTTCATTTTAGAGTGACTAATTAAGAAGGATTCAGGCTTACCTTTTCATTTTCATGTTTTAATCTTGTTTAAATCTTGGTCAAACCTAGGATTTGACCAAGATTCAAATGGGCATAAAAATTCAAAAAACATAAAAAAATGAAAAACTAAAGCACATAGCCTTCTTATGTCATATATATAGTAAGCCTTCAAGTTGATGAACAAGGTGTAGACATATTCAAAATAGAAAAAGCATGTATCTACCCCCTAACCCTTAACTCTGTCTTATGAAGTCAGGCATGAAGATAAGTGGTTTTGGGTTTCAAACATGGAAATTTCAAAAACATCCCAAAAGCTTAATTTTAGAGTGACTAAAAAGGATCGAAGCTTACCTTTTCATTTTCATGTTTATGCGTGTTTAAATCTTGGTCAAACATATGATTTGACCAAGATTCAAATGGGCATAAACATTCAGAAAAAAATAAAAAATAAAAAACCAACGCACATTAGTAGCCCAAAATCGAACCAGTAGTTGGATATTTTTGAACTTGATCTGTAGTAGTGGGCAAAACCCTAGATTAACCTATTTAATCATAGATTCGTAGGTCGATTTTTCTACTTTTTTATTATTACTATGCAGCACATGTGTGTTTGCCCGTCGAGTGAAACTCGAAGGAAAAAGAGGGATCACTCGGAAGGAGTGAAGAAGGGAGTGCATTATGGTGTCTCCCCTTTTTCGGGTGATGATGTTGACTGTTGTGCAGGTTTTGTCAGTGAGCAGGAGGTGCGAGCGAGCGAGTCGAGCGAGGCCGAGAATGAGAGAGAGGTTTTTTTTTTGTGAGAGGGACAACCGAAGGATCCTGAAGGACCCAGAGACTTCCAATACGCATCCTGATGCGTCTTCTCTTGACAAAGAAGATGGCTGGGAGTTTGCGTACCTACTGCACGTGACTTGTGCTCACTGAAGTGTGGGACCTCACGCATGGGCACCACACGTAAGTGACAGACCTATTGTGTAAAAACTCAGTTGATTATTATAGTGCATTAGAACAAAGTTACCTATGGACTAAAGGGTAGGAAATCCAAGTTAACTCATTTACATGACATTAATTTTTCCATGAAGCAAAGTTAACACATCTATCAATTGGTACAGTTTACAACAAGACACAGAATAAACAGGAAATTTCATCTAAATCCCTAACTTTTACATGGAAGACCCCACGCTGAAAGCAAGAAATGCGATCGGGTCCTTAACAGCCACCGCCCAGATTGATCCTCGTCGCAGCCGGGGACGAACCACTTAGCGCGACCAAATCGCCATGGCCTACTGTGCATGCACACCATGGCCTCCGAGCTGAGGTAGAAACGCAATGCCAAAACCAGCAGCCAGCGGAGGTGGATAACTGGAGAGAGAGAGGGGGGGGGAGTTTTGATGCGTCTTCTCTTGACAAAGAAGATGGGAGTTTGCCTACCGACCGCACATGACTTGTGCTCACTGAAGTGTGGGACCTCACGCATGGGAACCACACGTAAGTGACAGACCTGTTGGTGTAATAACTCGGGTGATCATTATACTGTATTAGTACAAAGTTTCCTATGGATTCAAGGGTAGGAAAGCCAAGTTAACTCATTTACATGACATTATTTTTTCCATGAAGCCAAGTTAACGCATCTATCAATTGGTACATTCTGGTTATATTCGAAATTTTACTTGAAACTTGTTTAAATCCTGATCAAAACTAGGATTTGAACGTGAAAAATAAAAAAAACGCACATAGCCTTTTTATGTCATATAATGCATGAGCACTCAAGTTGATAAACATGGTCTAGACATATTCAAACTAGAAAAATCATGTATCTACCCTGCTGGCCCTAACCCTAAGAAGGATCCAGGTTTACCCTTTTCATTTTCATGTGTTTTAAACTTGCTTAAGTCTTGGTCAAACCTAGGATTTGACCAAGACTCAAATGGGCATAAAAACTCAAACCCGATAAACATTCACCTTTTTCTATATAGTTAGGGTTAGGGTTTATGGTTTATAGAGATCGATGCACATATTTTCATTTCACATTTGTGATGTACAATAATACATAGGTAAGATTCGAAGCATGACCTTTGTTAGATTCAAATGGGCATAAACATTCAGAAAAAAATAAAAAAAAATGAAAAACCAAAGCACATAGTCTTCTTATGTCATATAGTAAGAATTGAAGTTGATAAACAAGGTCTAGACATATTCAAACCAGTCAAATCATGTATCAACCCCTGGCCCTTAACTATATATGTCTTATGAAGTCAAGCATGAAGAGAAGTGGTTTTGGGTTTCAAACATGGAAATTTCAAAAACTTCCCGCCAAAAGCTTAATTTTAGAGTGAATAAGAAGGATCCAAGCTTAATTACCTTTTCATTTTCAGGATTTATGCTTGTTTAAATCTTGGTCAAACATAGGATTTGACCAACACACATATAGTCTTCTTATGTCATATAGTAAGCATTCAAGTTGATCAATAAGCATGCATGTCTAGACATATTCAAATTAACCCGACAAATCATGTATCTAGCCCTAACACCCTAAACTCTGTCTTATGAAGTCAACCATGAAGAGAAGTGGTTTTGGGTTTCAAACATTGAGATTTCAAGAACCCCCCAAAAGCTTCATTCTAGAATGACTAAGAAGGATCCAGGCTTACCTTTTCATTTTATGTTTTAAACTTGTTTAAATTTTGGTCAAACCTAGGATTTGACAAGATTCAAATGGGCATAAACATTAATTCAGAAAAAAACAAAAAAATGAAAATACAACACACATATAGTCTTCTTATGTCATATAGTAAGCATTCAAGTTGATAAATAAGCATGCATGTCTAGACATATTCAAATTAACCCGACAAATCATGTATCTACCCCTAGCACCCTAAACTCAGTCTTATGAAGTCAACCATGAAGAGAAGTGGTTTTGGGTTTCAAACATGGAAATTTCAAAAACATCCCAAAAGCTTAATTTTAGAGTGACTAAAAAGGATCGAAGCTTACCTTTTCATTTTCATGTTTGTGCGTGTTTAAATCTTGGTCAAACCTAGGATTTGACCAACAAGATTCAAATGAGCATAAAAATTCAGAAAAAATCAAAAAAAAAGAAAAGAAAAACCAAAGCACATAGTATTCTTAAGTCATATATATAGTAAGCATTCAAATTGATAAACAAGTACTAGACATATTCAAACCCGACAAATCATGTATCTACCCCTAACCCTAAACTCTTTCTTATGAAGCCAACCATATGAAGAGAAGTGGTTTTGGGTTTCAAACATTGAGATTTCAAAAACCCCCAAAAGCTTCATTTTAGAATGACTAAGAAGGATCCAGGCTTACCTTTTCATTTTCATGTGTTTTAAACTTGCTTAAATCTTGGTCAAACCTAGGATTTGACCAAGATTCAAATGGGCATAAACATTCAGAAAAAAATAAAAAATTGAAAACCAAAGCACATGAATCTTCATACACACTATAGTCCGTCTTGTGAAGACATTTTGTTTTTTACTACCCTATCACATGTTTCTGTATATAGTAAGCAATATGTATCCAAAAATGATTTTTGGGGATTTATAGGACGAAGTTATAACACACCTACATTTCAAATTGGAATTACTTTCAATAAATCAGCATAAAGTCATTTAAATGTGTGAAACTAGCTAGAAAGCACTAAAAAACGTAAAGCGTTGGGAATTTCCACTAATATGTGGCCTTATTTATCTTAAAAATGCAGATGCGCCATTTTGAGCCATATCTTATGTACCCCATTCACAAAATAAACCTATTTTGTCATCTAGAAATTGATAAATGAGTTTTATATACCGAAAAGTTGAAAAGTCTAGTCAGCAACATTGTTGGGAATGGCAAGATGCACCACCATGCCCAATTTGGGCACATTGTAACAAACTATGCCACAAATATGGCCATAACTATATCATTTGGCTTGCAAACCAGGAATCTTCATACACGATAGTCTGCTTTGTGTGAAGACATTTTGTTTTTCACTACCCTATCACGTGTTTATTATTTTCCCGTCAACTAACACATACAAGCACACTCCATGCGGAAGGGTTTCATTTTTGAGGTTTTCTTCATTTTCATTTATTTATTTCTAAACCAGGTCAAAATGGTCGACATGATTATCCTTGCAAAGGGGTTGAATATTTTAGTACTATCACCGGTTTCTATATATAGTAAGTAATATGTATCTAAAAATGATTTGTGGGGACTTGTAGGACCAAGTTATAACACACCTACAATTCAAATTTGATTTACTTTCAATAAATCAGCATACAGTCATTTAAATGTGCGAAACTAGCTAGAAAGCACTAAAAACCGTAAATTTGGGAATTGACATTAAAATATGGCCTAATTTATTTTAAAAATGTAGATGCGCAATTTTGACCCATATTTTATCTACCCCATGCACAAAATAAACATATTTTATCATCTAGAAAATGAAAAACGATTTTTTATACCGAAAACTTGAAAAGTCTAGTCATCAACAGTGTTAGAAATGGCAAGATGCACCACCATGCCCAATTAGGGAACACTATAACAAAGCTGTCCAGGGAGAATCAAACTTGGTAATATTAACTATGAGATTGAACAAAACGTTATATTTGGTTTACCCTTTGAACCTCCTAACTTACCACAACATTGACTTCTTAATTTTATTTACAAATAGATATTTTAATATCCCATTGTTGTGCAATAATATATGTTTTTATCTCAAATCAATTAGCATTTGATTTTAAAAAACTACCATAATAATTTATGAGAAAGCGTTGAACAAGTTTCATAATGTAATTTTATACTTGATATGACCAATAATAGACTTAAATTAAATTGGATTTCAAAGTTCAGATTTTATAAGCGAATAGAGTTTCATGTTGCAGACTATGTATTAGCTTGACGGGCACCCCTAGAATAAAGTAGGCCGGTCACTTACGTGTGGTTCCCATGCGTGTAGGTCCCACACATCAGTGAGCACAAGTCACGTGCGGTAGGTAGTTAAACTCCCAGCAATCTTCTTTGTCAAGTAAAGACGCATCGTCAAGACTCTCTCTCTCTCCCATTTGTCGCTGAAAAAAAAAATATTAGACGGGCGCGTAGCCTGCACTGCAGGTCTACAGAACTGAAACCCTGTGTGCCAGTCAACATCACTCACCGAAAAAAGTGAAGCATTTCTTTTCACCATAAATAACAGCGGCCCCATGAGGCACTGCTCTCCCTTTCTCTTTCTCCTTCCGTGTGATCCCTTTTGCACCTTTTATCCTTTGCACGAAACTCCACTTATTGTTGTCATTGTTGCACAGAACACTCAGTTAACCTGTTCTTTTGCACATATCACCAACTCATGTATTTGTTGCACAAAGGTCTAAATCTCTGGCTAAGCTACTTTTCTCTAAGGGCTCCTTTGATTCGAAGGATAGAAAAAGCATAGGAATAGGAAAGTCATAGGATTAAATGGCATGTCTATTTGAATCCCATAGGAAGATGAAGTATGTTTGATTGAAGCAAAAAGGAATTTTTCATGAGGTATAAGCTAATGTTTTTTTTCCTATAGAAATTACACTACAAGATTTCCATAGGAATTTTTCCTATAGGATATATTCGTATGAATCAAACAACATGTATAGGAAAATTTTCCATAGGAACCAAATCCTACACAATTCCTATGCAAATCCTATGAATCAAAGGAGCCCTAAATCTGATGGCCGGGACCTAGAAGGTAGTGGTAATATCCATTGTCATTGTGTAGTGTGTTTTTAGAACTCTAAAAGAATATGAAAATATTTTAGCAATTGAAATAATATAAATTAACTAATATGGGATATTCATGAAATATATTTTCTACTATCCGGCCAATAGCGAGTGTCATGAAATATATTCATTGTAAACTTAGTGATAATCACTCGAGTTTGATATGAATGGCCTAGCAAGCTATGGGCATCTCCCACTATATATGTTGTCCACACGACCAACCAACAAGCAAAAGGTATTCCATGAGGAAAGTTTCTTATGGGTGACTTTCGTCTCTGCCGCAAAACACGCGCCGAAATTGTTGGCGCGTCCCATTTTCAAGCTACCCCAAAACCTGCGGTTTGCCCGTCAGCCTATAAAACTTCGGTCAACAGAGGATATTTCCCTGCAGAGCACAATTTGAACACCACATCTTTCTCATGCTTCTACCAGGCACACTCCCACGACGACGGCCGTGCCTACCGCCCCTCCTCACCATCACTGCCTCCTCACCAGCCACCGTAGTGACCGACCACGTTTTACCGGCGGACCTCCCTTGCTGTCTAGCAAGCCGGATTTGCTTCCTCGACGCCGACGTTGACCGCGCCATATCTGCTCCGGATCTGCTTCCCCGACTCTGTAGTCCACCTCACCGGAGATCGAGATGGGCAAAAAACGCGGCCCCAAAGTCGACCACCCCCAACCAAAGAGTAAATCCGCCCTGGCCTCAGATGAAGGTTAATGAATACTTTACATGTCCGCTTTTGTTATATGCATTTGATTTCTGACACTAGTTTTCGTTGCTTTCTTGCAATGCATTCTTGCTGATATTAGATCAGTGTAGATAGTTGTTTGCCGCGTAGCTATATGAGATCTCAACCTTACATCTGCTGATCGAGAGGAAGATCGAGGTTATGTCCGCTTTCGCTATGCATTTTTTTCCGAGAATCACTTCTGTGTGATATGTTTTGGGGGTTTGAAGTATGCATTTTACAAAGGTTATGATAGCAGTCAAGCTAGCAGAGCAATTTGTTGATAGTATTAAACTGCCTGTATTTTTTTTATCTCGGAACTCTGCTGATCGTAACCTTACATCTGCTGATGAAGAGGCAGAGCTTATGTCCGCTTTCGTTACGCTTTTCTTTTCCAAATATCACATCTGTGCGGTACTTTTTTGGGGTTTGAAGTATACTACCTCCACCCCAAACCTAAAGGCTTATTTATAAAAGTCAAACCAAGTAAAGTTTGACCAAACTTTCAGAACAATCTATCAAGAAATATAATATTTCGTAGATACCGTACGAAAATATATTCGTTATCTATTTAATGATATTAAATTTGTATTTTGCATGTTAATAATGATTTTTGGTAAAAACTTCGGGATGGTGGTAGTACGTTTTATAAAGGTTATGATAGCAGTCAAGCTAGCAGAGCAATTTATTGATAGTATTAAACAGCCTGTATTTTTTCTATTTGCAACTCTTTGTGCGCCATGTGGAATTGCATGCTCTAGCCAGTTCATCCAATGAGGTTTTATCACTTAACACCAGAAGTTCGGGATTTTATTTTATCACAGAACCACAACCCTATAAATTTGTATCACAAAACACCAACATTTGGGGTAATTGTTTCGCAGAATACATGATCTCTGTTTGATAGCCCATTAGTGACTTCGTGCCACCGTCGGTTTAAGAGTGACAAAGTGAAAGACAATTAGACTTTATTTTGTGGTATTTTCTGTTAAACGCTAAATACAAAGCTGTTTGTCAACACTAGTAGTTTAATCTTATGTCCAGACAGTTCAAAAAAATCTTATGTCCAGGGTAGTTGTATTGGTACACATTATCAAAACCTTATGCTGGTACAGAATATATTACCCAAATCTCATGTTCTTGTGTGGTTATAATTTCAATAAATATTTGTCATATGGTAATTCATTTTGTGTGTAGCATATGTAACAAGTGTGACTCATATTCTCATTTCCACAGAGTGTCTACAAAATTTCACACCAAAATTCATTTGTTTGTAGCAAACATGCTCACGTACTGTAAATTGGTGTCACGCTGTAGGGTGATGCTCTTGTCAAGCCAACTAATGACAAATAATGTGTTATGTGAAATAATTTCCCCAAATGTTGGTGTTTTGTGATAAAAAATCCCCAACTTGTGGTGCTAAGTGATAAACCGCTCATTCAATAGACCGAGCCTTAGGCATGTATCATTAGATATTTTTTTAGGAAGGCTGGAAATATTTATTTTGAATACTGCGTTGCTACTTGCTAGGATTTGAACTCAGGACCTTGTAGGTCTGATACCATTTCGAATTGCATGCTCTAGCAAGTTCATCCAATAGACCGATCTGTTGGAACTTGGAAGACCCTAGGCAATTATATTAAGCACACGCCATTCCATATGGTTAACCATTGGCATGAAATGACACTTATATGTGTTTGAGTGTATATGTGGATTGCTTAGCCCTTTCCATCAGTTCGGACTTTTGGTTGCGTTGGCTACTGCATGAAGCTTGACATTCATACTTATCCTAAAAATTGTTGCTGCTGCCCTCTGTTGCCCAATGTAAATTATTTTTGAGCCATAATTTGTTTGCCCTTTCCATCGATCCGACTTCCGGTTGCGTTGGCTAGTGCATGAAGCTTGACAATATGAACATCAATTATTTTTGAGCCATAGTTTGTTTGTCATTTCACCTTTTGAGCAGTCTCACTGCTACTATTAATTTGTTCTTACATGCACAGTTCCATGATAAATCTCATCTGCATTTCTCGCCAATGCATGTTAGGTCTTCCACTCGAGAATGAGTACGAAGAGCAACGGAGGCAAACTATCCTGCATAATAGCCGAGTTGCAGCCTCGTTGGGCCTAACACTACATCCTTCTACAAGGTCTAGTGCAAAAACGCCACCCACGTCCCTCACAAAGGATACGGAACATTCCTCTGATTCAGAATTTGATCCTGCTGATTGTGATGGCGAGCTGACTCAGGAAGATGCCCTGGTCGACTATCCTCTGCAACACAACAAGGTGAGTTTTCTCTGTCCTATCATCGAATTATTTGTCCCAACTTCCATTTGTTGTATCCCAATCCTACCAAATATGTTACCCATGCCATGTTCAATCTCATTACTACATTTTTCCTGCTTAGTTAACGCATCATATATGTTTTTGCATATGTTGCCTTACTGTTTTTCCATTCCATCTGCATATCATCATCATATAATATTGTACATTGAAATATCATTTATGTGTGACAGCATCTGCAGATTCGGGCAAGAACTTTTCAAGAACGAACAGGAGGAAGAACACTCAACGGGAACCTCAGCTGATACCGGAGGATGGGTGACAGTGCGTAATAAAAAAAGGTTAAGCCTGATGCTCGTGCTGCTCCTCCTATTACAAGGTCTAACAAAAGACTGACACGAGGTGGCGAACAGGCCGAGAATGATAACAGTAAAAGGTCTCGTAAAAACCACAAACCATCAAATCAGACAGAAGTAGCCCCAGCATGTACCAGCCCACACATTCCACAACCACCAGTTGCCAATACTGTTTCTCAGCAACAATTGCCAACAACCCGGTTTCCACAGAAATTCGAGCCAACAATTAGCATCATCAGGAGTGGTGGTAGGTAATAATGGCCAAGGACACATGATGCTAGTCCCAGATGATACAGCCTCAAATGTCCAAACAGTGCTGCCACAACACCAGCGAACTGGTGATGATCTCCCTCCGACCCTTAGTCCTGCGAAAGACAACTCCTCTCCCGATGACGAGACCCACGCCAAAAAAGGTAATACTTTTTTCAAGACTTGTAGTTTAATGCTCCCTTATGTATCTATATACCATGATAGCTTGATGTAATGATTAACTTGGTAGGTTCGCCACGATCAATAAAAACGAGGGGGCCAACGGTAGGAAGAAAACTTGCAGCTAAGATTTCCGGAATGGGTTCAAGATTTCGCATCACATCTATTGTAGGTGGCAGAAGGCCACTTCATCCGCATGAATCTTCATATCTTGTATCACATATTGGCTATTTTATCAGGAATGAACTTCCTACCTTCCCATTGTGGAAGCAGCACGTTGACACCCCTTCACAGTTCGAGAGTTTAGTGCATAATTTACATGTAAGTCATGCTTCTCCTGGTAATGATAAATTATTCCACATTGATCTGCCCCATTTCTTGTAGCTTACTGTTGTTTCTATGCTATATAACTCACCAATCATTCCACCGTTACGAGCGATTAAGGTTTGAATTCGATGAGGATAATGAGGATGTAAAGTTTGTCATCGCTTCCATATTCAAAGAATTGTTGCGCCAGCACCGCTATAAGCTTAAGGCGACATACTTCACTGGCCAGATTACTGCCAATGTTCGAACAAAGTCTCCTGCACGAGCAGTGGGGAGATCTTGTCAAGCACTGGTCTGATCCAATGAATGTGGTATGGCTTATGAGGACCGTGAAACCAGATTAAATTCCGAATACTTATTTTGCGCCAGTGTCTCACTAGTCTCTTTTTGCAGACGTTGTCTAAAAGGAACCAGGCTAACCGCTTGAAACAACGTTTACCAAGCCGTCTGAGGATCTCGTCACTTGGTTGGGCATCTCTGCAAAAAGTAATGCCCCGCTGGTCTGTACTGCTACATATGTTACTCGTAAATTGTGTAGAACTCCATGTGCATGTTATATTTCCATCCTCCATTTTAACCACGTTATTTGATTTCTATATGATTGTACAAAAATGCAGAAAGTAGATCATGCAAACAACATGCAACCAGACAAAGAGATGACTCTGGCAGCAGATTCGAGGCATGCCAAGAACAAACATAATGTGATAGGAGAACTCGCAGAAAGTGTTATTGTAAGTCTTCTTTATGATTTAATTTTTTTAACGACACACTTGCCAATTTGTAGGAGCAATAATGGGCATGTCAATATGATCTTTTAGGCGTTTTTGTGAAAATGCATTTGATGTGTAATCAGGCATACCAACTTGTAGGATTAAAAGTAGTTCATACACATTAAATCTACCGTCTGCATGTTTCTCTGTAATAACTTTAATTTTTACACGACTGAAATTTTTTCAGGAAAATATGAAATTGGAGATGGCAAAACCCGGGAAAGACGGTATGGAAAAAACTCTAGAAGAATGTATGGAGACATTTACCATGGTACTTAAAAATAAAGATATCACCAAAAACACTTTCCTGCGAAATGCTGGGTTTTTGCAGTCCAAGTCCAAGTCCAAGTCCAAGTCTTTCTCTGCACAAGTTCTGGAGGAACAACTCCAAATAGAACGAGCTGCAGCAGATGTGTTAAGAAACCAAGTTGATATGTTGAGATCGAGATCAGAAGCATGTGATGCCCTACTGGAGGAGGCCAATCAAGTTCGTTATAATCTCTCAAAGACTAATAAAATGCCATAGATAATTGGAGATGAACACTGACATTGACATGTGAGTACCTTGGTATTGTGAAATTTTCCTGAGACTGAGGCAATGTTCCTATTTTGTTGGTGGATGCATTTATCTGCGGCTGGGATCAACTCTATGGATGTTTTATAAATTGGTTGCCTAGCCTTTTCAATCAGTTTGAACTTAAATGGTATTAGAGCCAAGGTATCGAGTTTGAATTGTTGATGGTGTGGTTCAATTCATCCTTAATTTGTTGGTGCCCCATTGGCCCTTGTAAAGCTTCATGTTCCTACCTCCGAATCCAGTGTTGAATTTCTCTTGTCACACAGGAGGATGGCTGTTAATGTGTGTATAAGTGGGTTGCATAGCCCCTTTTATATAAGTTTGCAAGTTTCCGTATTGTGTTGTGCCTTTGGGACTCAGCCTGCACTTCTGACTTTTGGTTGCGTTGGCTACTGCATAAGTTTAATATACTAGTTCCATGTGGTTTTTGTTGAGATCTATAATAAGTGGATTGCCTAGCCCTTTCCATCATTTCGGACCTGTGGTGTGCTATTCTCTTTTCCACGTGTTAGACCTCCTCTTCTTAACAAGACTCCATGAGTAGGAGGCACTATGATTTTATTTTTTTTGCGCATGAAATTACTCAATTAGACAACTTAATCCCATTTGTTGACTCTCTGTTGACCAGCCACTTGAGGGTAAAACGGAGTATATTGCACTAGCCACTATACTCGAGGGGAAAACTGAGTACGGAGTACATATATTTTTCCAGTGTAAGGCTCGACGGTAGAACTGAGTACACGTAACGGTGCAGACGTGCAGTACCACGGACGCGTGTCGTGGTGCGCAGCGGTTAGGCGGTGCGCGTGTTGAGACCAAACGTCTAGCTTTTTTGAGAAACTGCCGAGACCAACCGTCACGTTGCCTGTACAGAGCCCCTCTATCCCTCCCTCTGCACACAGTCCCATTCTCACTCACGCACGCAACCACGCCTCTCACGTCCCATCAACTTCTCCAAATCGAATGAAAAAACACCAACCGCCCTACGCGCGTTCCCTGCCGGCGATGGACAAGAAGAATGCGCCGGCGGCCGTCGCCCCGAGACCGTCGCCTCGAGGGCGGCGCATCCAAGCGCGGCGCCTCCGTGGACCGGGCCTCTCTCGGGGCTGACGGACCACTTCACAAGATCGGGGATCGCCATCGGCGAACGAGGAGTACATGGACACCTACTCTGCTTTGAGGCAAGTTTGTAGAAATTGGCGCTCAGGTTTACCTGAGCCCGACGTGCACCTGCATGAATGGATCATGGTAGAACACGTCCTTCCACGCGCTGCTGATTTCACCTTCCTCCACCTCCGCACATCCCGCTACGTCACCATCGATCTAACGGAAGTTCATGCAAGGTTCAAATTCCTCCATATCTATAGAGTTAATCTATTTTTATTTTCAATCGTAAACATCTTAGTGCTGAATGTTATCTTCATCAATATATTTTAGATACTACTTCGTCGGCTTTTACCGTGGCGTCATCGTCCTTGCCCAGAAGAACCAGCCGCACAAGATACGGCTTTTGAACCCACTCACAAAGACATTGAATACTAGGTTTGAGGCGCATATGCCATATGTTATTCTGAAGTCAGTCGCTGTAATGAAGTCCCCGACTATGGTCTTTGTTTCCAAAGATTACCCGGCGGAAATTGCTTGGGTCGATGAGAGCACTCCAACTAAGGGTATAGATGAAGACTGGGGAGAAGGAAGATTTTCGACCGAGCACCATTCTCTGCGTTGCATTACCCCGTTCAATGGTGAACTGTATGCAATAGCTGTGAACAATTTTGAGTTCGGAAAATTAGTGTGCACCAACAATGTCCAGTTGGAGCAGCGCGCGAGCAGTGTCAACATGGATACACTATTTTCATTTCCAGAACTTGGAAATAACAAGTTCTACCTTGTGAAGTCGGATGGTGCTCTGCTGCTTGTGTTGTTGGACAACAAGCATTTGGAGGAAGGTCAACCATTGGTGTACCGTGTGGACACTGAGAGCCGCTCTCTCCATGCCGTCAATAACATTGGCAGTCGTGCCTTCTTCGTCCATTATATCCGGTGTATCTCCATCGACACCAGAGTGCACCCGACACTTCGACCTGGCTGCATCTACTACACAGATTTGGGTTATATCAGAGAGTACTTTGATGATATAAAGGCCTGGGATGAGTGGCCAATACGTGTGGATAGATTAGGAAACTATGGTATGAGAAATGAACAAAGGCCATACCGTTTGGAGGATGTATTGGCTGCACACTGCAGACGGAAGGAGTTCAATGAATATTTCCTTCAGATCAGAGAATGGAGTGACGAAGAAATATATGCTGAATGAAGATCAGATTCATTCATCTTGGGGTATCCTAATCTTCATGTTGGCCATACATTGCGTCTTGTATTATTTTCAGATTAGTTTGTCGTGAACATTAACATTGTTATTGGCTGCTTTTGGCTGTTGTATGCAGTTGATGTATTATACTCCGTACTTAGTTTTCTGGATTTATTATGCTGCTGTGATTTTTCGTATACTAGCTTCTAGATTTGACTGATTTTGTTTGTAATGATGATGGCTTGATGTGGCTGCTGGCCTTGACTGCCGGAGCAGAGCAATTAGTACTTAACCAGGTGTACCGTCTTTATATTAGTATTATATTATATTACTTGACCATAGCCATATTCAAAATCAAATCTCAGTCGGGCGGCAAAATCTCCCGCCAATCCTGAAATATTTCAGACGGGTTTTTGAATGGGATAACAAGATAGATCACGATGATAGTAACCGGTATTTAATGTGATGATGATTTGATTTTGCACTCGGCCTTGAACAGAGGTACTAGTACGGTGTCACAATTTTTTATCATTATACTTGGACGGTAGTCAAATTCAAAATCTCATAGCGGCAAAACTTCCCGCCCACAAAATACAAAAATTTCACACGCTTCCAAATTCCCATTCTACCCCTGTGGAGATGGCAGCAAAGTCGGTTGGTGGGAGGGTATGCCCGTCATTTTTTGGATCACCACCTCCCTAGCCCGGAGACCCTCCCAAAAAAAATTCATTTCCCTCACTCTCCTCTGAGACCACCCACCGGAACTTCCCAAGTCCCTCTCTCCCACCTCCACGACCACCGCACCGGAACATCCCCGCCGGACTTCCCTGGTCTACCCGAGCCCTCGCGATCCTCGTCAGCCGGCTGCCTGCCGGAGCCGCTTCATCGACGCCGTCATCAACCGGACCGGATCATCCCCGCCGTACCTCGAAACCATATGCTCATCCAGCAGTCTACCGCAGTCGCTTCAGCTGAGCCGCTTCGCCGGATCCGTCGTCCACCGCATCGGATCTTGCTCACCGACACCGCTGTGCATGAACCGGATCTGCTTCACCGGCGCTGTGCATGATCTAAACTCTTCTACTGTCGCTTTTCTATTGCTTGCCTGCAAGTTCTTGTTTAATCTTGGGGGAACCTGTTTGTGCTAACGACGCGCCGTTACGTTTTTGCAGATGAGATGAGTAATCATGAAGTGTAATGGCCGTCTCTCCAACCCCAAGTAGCACATGTAGCGTACTTCATCACCGGATCTATCAACCCTGTGAAGATCTGTTCGACTCCCACAGAGTGCTTCTCCTAATGTAAGTCCCTTGTTTTAGCGCCATGTTCTGGGTTCAGATGCTTGTTTGTCTGAAGCTCTTTTAGTTCATTCCTAGCTATGACCGTAACACGTTGCTATTTTCTACTTCATTGCTAACTTTAAGCGATTGAACATTTTGGTTTGCATTCCCTGCTCGTAGATGTAGCCATCATAACTTCTATCTTGCAATCGTTGTTACAAAAATTATAGGTATTATAGTAACATCCTGCTATTATTTAGTTCATGGCCAATTTTAAGTAATTGCACATGTTGGTTCGCATTCCCTGCTCTATAGCTTTTGGCATCGTAACTTCTATATTTGGTTTATATTCCCCGCTCAGAGATCTAGCCATCATAACTTTATCTTGCTCAGTCGTTGTTACAAAAATTATGGCCTGCTACTATGTTGTTTGTGCCAATTTTTTACTCCATGAACATGTTGGCTTGCATTCCCTGTACTACAGGTGATGCCATTGTTTTGTATCTAGTTCATTGTAAGCTAACAAAGTAAGGACTTAGTTTGGCATGCTATCACTCTGCTATCTAGCCTGTAGTACAAATAAACTTGTCATACTACTAGATAATAATTTTGCGTGCCATCTTGTTCTTCAAAAGCTGCATTATTGACTTGTTTCTCTGACTTGGCATGACGCTCACATATGGAAAGCTGAACATATTGGTTTGCATTCCCTCTTATACAAGTTCACAGGTGATCCCACTATATTCTGTAGCTGGTCCATCCTAAGCTCCAGCATTAACTATCCTCTATGTGTTGCTCATTACAAGTTTATATCCCGAAACATCTTGATTTGCATCCCCTTCACTATAAGTTCAGGAGTATTATTTAGTTCACGGCCAAAATGAAGTAATTGCACTTGGCACATGTTGGTTCACATTCCCTCCTCTTTAGCTTTTGCCATCGTAACTTCTATTTTTGGTTTACATTCCCTGCTCTGTAGATGTAGCCATCATAACTTCATCTTGCTCAGTCGTTGTTACAAAATTTATAGCCTGCTACTATGTTGTTCATGCCAATTTTGTACTCCCTGAACATGTTGGTTTGCATGGGACTCGACAGTAGTAAGTCTGCTGTTTTATTCTAACATGCTCTGTTATATTGGCTGTTGGTATGCGGCATGCACTCTTTGTTTGCTTATTGTGCGCATTACAATGTTCTTGTTATAACGACGAAATGATGAGTTCCAAATTCTTTGGCAAACAATATTATAGTGTCTTTGCCTTTCCATTGTTGCTGTCTTAACTTGTAATGTCTTTGTTTCAGATATAGGTGTGATGACGCGTAAAGCACACGCTCGTTGGGAACCCCAAGTGGAAGGTGTGATGCGTACATCAGCAAGTTTCCCTCAGTAAGAAACCAAGGTTTATCGAACCAGTAGGAGTCAAGAAGCACGTTGAAGGTTGATGGCGGCGAGATGTAGTGCGGCGCAACACCAGGGATTCCGGCGCCAACGTGGAACCTGCACAACACAACCAAAGTACTTTGCCCCAACGAAACAGTGAGGTTGTCAATCTCACCGGCTTGCTGTAACAAAGGATTAACCGTATTGTGTGGAAGATGATTGTTTGCAGAAAACAGTAAAACAGTATTGCAGTAGATTGTATTTCAGTAAAGAGAATTGGACCGGGGTCCACAGTTCACTAGAGGTGTCTCTCCCATAAGACAAACAGCATGTTGGGTGAACAAATTATAGTTGGGCAATTGACAAATAAAGAGAGCATGACCATGCACATACATATCATGATGAGTATAGTGAGATTTAATTGGGCATTACGACAAAGTACATAGACCGCCATCCAACTGCATCTATGCCTAAAAAGTCCACCTTCAGGTTATCATCCGAACCCCTTCCAGTAATAAGTTGCAAAGCAACAGACAATTGCATTAAGTATGGTGCGTAATGTAATCAACAACTACATCCTTAGACATAGCATCAATGTTTTATCCCTAGTGGCAACAGCACAACACAACCTTAGAACTTTCTCACATCCGTCCTGTGTCAATGCAGGCATGAACCCACTATCGAGCATAAATACTCCCTCTTGGAGTTACAAGCATCTACTTGGCCAGAGCATCTACTAGTAACGGAAAGCATGCAAGATCATAAACAACACATAGATATAACTTTGATAATCAACATAACAAGTATTCTCTATTCATCGGATCCCAACAAACGCAACATATAGAATTACAGATAGATGATCTTGATCATGTTAGGCAGCTCACAAGATCCGACAATGATAGCACAATGGGGAGAAGACAACCATCTAGCTACTGCTATGGACCCATAGTCCAGGGGTAGACTACTCACACATCACACCAGAGGCGACCATGGCGGTGTAGAGTCCTCCGGGAGATGATTCCCCTCTCCGGCAGGGTGCCGGAGGCGATCTCCTGGATCCCCCGAGATGGGATCGGCGGCGGCGGCGTCTCAGTAAGGTTTTCCGTATCGTGGCTCTCGGTACTGGGGGTTTCGTCACGGAGGCTTTAAGTAGGCGGAAGGGCAAGTCAGGAGGGGGCACGAGGGGCCCAGATGACAGGGCCACGCGGCCAAGACCTAGGCCGCGCCGCCCTGTAGTCTGGCCGCCTCGTGGCCCCACTTCGTTGACTCTTCGGTCTTCTGGAAGCTTCGTGGCAAAATAGGACCCTGGGCGTTGATTTCGTCCAATTCCGAGAATATTTCGTTACTAGGATTTCTGAAACCAAAAACAGCAGAAAACAGCAACTGGCACTTCGGCATCTCGTTAATAGGTTAGTTCCAGAAAATGCACGAATATGACATAAAGTGTGCATAAAACATGTAGATAACATCAATAATGTGGCATGGAACATAAGAAATTATCGATACATTGGAGACGTATCAAGGTGCTGCATGGACAACTTAAAAGATTTGCCGGATCCCTTCATTGTATTGCTAGGTTTAATTACCATTCAATTTCTCTGGGTTCTGTAATATTTTTTCAATGCCTTGCAGCTGATGTAATATTTAGTTAGTTTTTATAGTTCTTTCGCGCATTTTTTCTTTGGTGCTTGTGGTAAGTGAGGCTATCAGACAGAAATCAATGCTGCGTAAATATTCTCAGTAGCTAAATCACGAATTCCCATCCCTTAAACGACCCAATTAAGCGAAATCACATATGTGCCGGCCCGCAAAATCCTAAAGCGCCTATTACGCCGGCATATAAACAGCAACTAAACGGGCTGGCCCACTTACTTATTGGGCTAGCCCACTTGATTTACTGTGGACCCCACACTTTTATTGGGCCGGCACACTTGCTTTAAGGTGGACCCCACCCACTACTGGGTTGGCCCACTAACTAGTTGGGCCAGCCCAATTGCTTTTGTGGTGGCCCCCACATACTAAATGGGCCGGCCCTTTAAGACGAAAGTGGGACCCACCTGTGTTTTTGGCCCGGCCCACTATCTTGTTGGGCCGGCCCACTTGCTATATGGTGGACCCCACATACTAAATGGGCCGGCCCTTTAACTGAAAAGTGGGACCCACCTGTGTTTTTGGCCCGGCCCACTAGCGTGTTGGGCCGGCCCACTTGCTATATGGTGGACCCCACATACTAAATGGGCCGGCCCTTTAACAGGAAAGTGGGACCCACCAGTGTTTTGGCCCGGCCCACTATCTTGTTGGGCCGGCCCACTTGCTATATGGTGGACCCCACATACTAAATGGGCCAGCCCTTTAACTGGAAAGTGGGACTGTCGTTGCCTAATCGACGGTACCTCGGAGGAGGGATCCTCACGAGGGGGAGAAGAAGTAGGGGCCATAGGGCGGAGTGCACACGGGACGGTGGTACGCGAGTTACCCAGCTTCGGAACACCTGCACGATGACAGGGCCTACTGCTGCTTGTCTGGAATTATCTGGGCGCTTTCGCGTTGTTACAATGAGTTGTGGTCGTCCCTCTAGGGGTCCCGGGATCCGGCTTATAAAGGCGCACGGATCTAGGGTTTACATGGAGAGTCCTAGCCGGATTACAGATAGCCTAGCTACGGTACAATATCTTGCCGTGCACGTCACGGATCCGCCTTCCATACACGTCGCATCGATCCGGGTTCCTCATGGGCCTCCATGGATCCGGTTACTCGTAAGGTCGGTACGGATCCGGCCCGCCGATCCCGGGCTGGACTTCTTCCTTCATGATCAACAAAGAATCGGGCCGCCCGATGGGCCACATGCCTCATCACCGTCTGTGGGCCACCCGGGCTTGCCGGATCTAGGCACTGTCGATGGTACACCCATGAAGTATACCCACAACAGTAGCCCCCAGAGTTCTCCGAGTTTCGCCTGCAGTTTCCGCTTTGCTGGTCCATCATGATCTTCGGCAAACGTTGGTAACGCAGAGAAACTTGAAGAGCTCCAACTTTGCATTTTCTTCTTTTTCCAACTTATAGCCGGAAAATGCTCCCATCCCGCGGGACTTCATCCATCGACGTTCCAAAGAACATTTCCGGGTTACTCCCTGCTCGAATGAGAGACAACTTATCTTCACAGAATTACCCGGAATCTTAAAAGACTCAAACGGTTCCGGAAATCCTTCATCTTCAGATCATACTTAACAACGGAAGTTCCACATTTCCCGCACACAACTTCCTCATTTCCCGCGCTAAATTTTCGCAGATGCAAATCTTCAGCCGGAATTTTCGGGAGTGCAGGGTTAAGTTACCTCCACGTCGTTTTACCGCAGTTGACCTAAACACGTGTCATCCATCCAACGGCGTGACCGTTCAGTTTCCACCGTTGGATCCGGATCCGAATCTCCGAGCGGGGCCTATAAAGACGCCGCGGCCCGGTTAAAATCCATTCTTTTCACCCCTCTCACCACATCGTCTTCCTCCTCGCGCCGCTCCGCCCGCCAGATCTCGATTCCGGCGAGCTTCGCCACGGTGAACTTCGCGCGCCGCCGAACCAAGGCTCCCCTCGCGCCAAGATTCCCACGTTTGAACGAGAAATTCGCTCCGCCGCCGATTCGTGGTCACGCGGGACGATTTCCTTCAAGTTCGGCGACCTCATCTTCGCCGGAGTTCCGTCGAGCCACCGCGCCATTAGCGGTAAGTACGCCGGCCTTGTAGAAGACAACCTAGTGTAGAAGATAGACTTAGTGATCCGGTACTCAAACACTTTGTATGGGTGCAGCCGGAAGCATGCCACTCGAATCGTCACTTTGTACGGTAGCTCTTCGAGTAGCCCGGATCCCAACCAAATAGAACCCATATGCCCGGATCCCATATCATTCCGCCACCGTATGTTTCCGACATCGACTAGCTCAACCTTTTTCCGCATCTTCCAAAGACCGCTCCAGGCCGGATCCCTACCCTCCAAGAGCTCCAAGAAGAACTCGAGGGACAAGCTCGGATGGCAGCAAAGGTGCAGGAGGCGGAAAACAAGAGGGCGTCCAAGGCCCGGATCCGCGAAGGAGAACGGGGTCAATGGTGGCCTTGCGCGACCACCGACGTGGAGCTTAGAGAGCTCCAGAACGAGGGCATGATCTCCACACACTGGAGTTTCACTCGTGACTCCGACGTCCCCAAGCCGTAAGCCGGAGAAATTGTCATGACCAAGGCTTGGGTGGAACGCGGACTTTCACTCCCTTGTTCGGAATTTTTCTCTCCATCCTCAACACCTACGGGCTCCAGCCCCACAACATTTGCCCAAATTCATACCTTCTCTTGTCCAACTTCGTGACTCTCTGTGAAGGACATCTTGGGATCCGGCCAGATGTTAAGTTGTGGCAATTCTTTTTCCGGGTGAAGAAAGAAACCAAGGACAAAGCAATGGTGAACTGCGGAAGCATGACATTTATGCTCCGCCCTAACCGCATGTATCCTCCCCACGACTCGCATGAATCCGTCCGGTACTGGAATGCCGGATGGTTCTATGAGAAGAATGCTTCAGTCCCGGAAGTCCACGAAGGCCTGCCTCAGTTCGTCAACGAACCTCCGGAAGAACTTGCAAGCTGGAGCTTCGTCCCTTCACTCGCCCTGACTCCGATCTTGGAAAAGGCCGCGCGGAGAATCTCCTGGCTAGTCCACGACGGACTGACCGGAGCCCAGCTCACACTTAGCTGGTTTTCCCGGAGAATCCAGCCTCTACGCTACAACGCGCGCCTGATGTGCGCTTATACTGGGGCGGATGATCTTCTCCGGGTTACCCGCCACGATCTTCCGGCCGACTCTCTGAAGAGAAGGTTCAAGACGCTGGTGAAGATTCCGAGGGGCCAACAGGTCCCGGAACTGTTCAAGGATATTTACACGAACGATCAGTGTCCTCCGGTAAGCTTTGTTCTTTCCGTTGCTTCAAACTTCCCAAGTTTTTTGATGTTTAACTCTAACTCTTGTTCATTTTCCTTCCAGCTCAACACTTTGGCGGAGGAAAACTTCCGCACCATCATTCGCGTCCCCGTCACCGGCGACACGGTGGAGGAGGCTCCGGAAGACGACGAGGAGGAAGAGGACCAGGCACCCCGCAAGGCGGCCCCTCGACCTACAAAGCGTCCCCGCGCCAAAGCTTCCGGCTCGCCGGAGCTAGCGGCGAGGCCTCCGCCAAGAAGACGAAGACGACAAAACCACCTCCGCTAGACTCAAGTAATGCGGAGCGTGCGTGTCTAAGCATGCTCTCGAAAGATGGCCATGGCAAACGACCCATAATCCCTGGCGCCCCGTAAGTTTCCGAGCATGATGCAATTTTAACTTAGCGAAATTATCTCTTGTCTAAACCCTTTCACTTGTTTGCAGGAATCCGAAAACCGCTGCCACGCGGACCACCAGCCAGGAGCCCATCACAAAATACATGAAGAAATCTCCGGCTGTTGGTCCCTCTACCCCAGTTCCACCAAGCGTCTCCCACCCAACTCCCCAACCGTCGCCCCCTCAGGCTGATCCATCTCCCCCACCTGCCGCAAACACTCCACCGGAAATAATTCCGGTTAGCAGCGGGCATGCGGGCGAAGAAGATCCTAAGGCCAAAGGCCCTGCCCAAGAAGAGGCGGAAAAACAAGGCCAAGGAGAGGTTGAAGTAACTTCTTCCGAGAAAGCTGGAGAGGGCGCTGGCGACATGGTCGTTTTTCCGAAGAACTTTTGAGATCCGGCTGACACCACTTCCACCCCCAAGGCGTATGCCACTAAGTTTTTCAACAAGCTGACTGAAGCGGAGAAGTGGGAGCTTGAACAAGACCTGCTCAACGCCATGCTGAACAACGCACAGGGAAGCCTGATTCCGTGACATCGGAAATCCAGGACTTCAAGAAAAACGTTGGCCGTTCTGCGATCAACTTATCTGCAAGCAAAAGGTACTCCCCGGTAGCCCCCAAGCATGTAGGCGGAAACTCAAAAAGTAGTTAGCGCTTAGATGCTTAGAGAAAGATTACTTCCGGGAAAGTTTTTAGAATGGACCGGTAGCCCCAAGCATTATGGCGGAAAAGTTCCCGGCAATGATGCTTTAAAAGAAACCACACTGCTACAGGTGAATTTTTACTCCTGCAATGTTTAAATTTTACAGAACAACAGTGCTGCACTACGAGCTGCACAAGAACATTGCCACTGCAGCGCTCGCGTTACTACGAGTCGGGCGGAAAATATCCGGACCACTGAAGGATGAAAATGCAGAATCAAGCTAAACAATCGGCGGACGCCCAAGGTTGGTTTCCGCCTTCTTCGTCATTAACCAAATTCCGACTTTAGATTTGTCGTTAACTTATGTTATTATAGGCGCATCCTCCTCCCTTGCAACAGCTTCGTCGAACTTGAGAACCTGCGCTCCTCGTACCAAGAGCTGGAGACGAAACTAAAGGAGGCGGAACTTAAAAGGGAGCAGGCCGAAAGCAGTGGCGGAGAGAAACTCCGAGCATATCAGGGAAAAGGCCGAGCTGGAGCAGAAAAACAAAGCAGATAGCGAGACCATCAGGAGGCAGCAAAAAGAGCACAATCCACTACGGAAATATATGGAGACGGCGGAGCAGCACTGGGACTTGCTCAATGAGAACATCTTGGGTATGATATCGGAACCTTGTCAAGATATTTGCTCCGATTTTTTTTTACTTTGCGCTCAAATTGCGTGCTTATATCCTGATTATCTTTTGTGCAGAGCCGCTTGGGTACCCGGAACAGCGCCGGAATTTGTTCCCGCGGGACGACCTTCTGCAACTCGCGGGCGATGACTGCAAAGATCTCATCTCCGCCTCCCGCAAGATATGCTATAACTTGAACATCAAGAGGAGCCGCACTTGCGACGTGCGCAAGCTTATTGGTAAGATGGATGTTCTGCCGGAGCTGGTGACAGATTCCGCAAGCATCTTCAGCCCGAGGCGCAGCTGCAATGGCCTTGACCATGTGCCTAGCACATACTCCGGGTCTTGAACTTGATGAAGTGACCACGGGCGTTCCTCCGGATGCGGATGTCGGCGCGCTGCTTGATGCAGTGAGCGGCTACGACACCCGTATCGCGCGCAGGATCCGGCACGAGGAATTCTACGACACGGTCGTCCTCCTGAGACGAGCCCTTAGAAGCGGAACTTCAAAAGGAACTCGAGGCCAAGGCGCGACCTGCGGAATCCGGAACCCAGTTTACCTGGACCAGCTCCAAGGATGCTCCCCAAGAGGAACCCAAGACCAGCACCGCTGCTTCTGAAGAGAAAGAAAGTGAAGAAGACGTGTCTTCTCCGGCCAAAGGCGCCAAGGAACAGGATCCAGAGGGCAAGACTTCTCCGGCTAAGGGGGAGTGAAAACTTTTATTCCTGCGGGAAAAACAATGCATCATTTTTGGCCCCAGCGAGGGTTTGTAATAAGACTTTAAATTCTTAAGTGGCTAGGAACGAAACGATTATGCATGGGGCGGAAACACTTATCCTGCTATCTGTTAAATATTATGTGCATGTTTCGTTTTATGTCGGAAAGCAAGTGCTGACTTCGTTATTTTCCGGCTTGCCCGCTTGACCTTCCACGAGCCGGGAAACCTTAGCCGGAAACGCTCGCCAGCGGCGACGAAGCCCAATGGCAGTCCGTCCATAACCGCGGAAACAAGCCCCCAAGCATAGGTGCCGGAAATCGCTACTAGGAATCCACGAGTTCGCAACAGATAACAACTTAATCAGAAAACTTAAGCTTACGTCCTAAAGGACGATTTTGAAAATCACAACTTTCATACACGCCTAGGCGGAAATATCCAGCTCTGCGGTTTTAGTCGGAAAAACATACACGATCTAAAATGAACAAGTAAAGGGGGTAAAAGACTCAAAGAGTGAACCATAAGCTTTATTTCATTGATCATGTATAACTATTACAGAGTTTATAACTCGGAAAAAATATGCTAAGTGTAGAAAGGACGTAGCTGTGCGATATTCCAAGGGCGATCTGTTTCATCGTAGATGTCATCCGGATCCTCACGCTTGCGTTTCCGGTGCCAGTTAGCAGGTCTATCCCTTAGCTCGCGGAAATCAACAAGGTAGTACGACCCGTTATGAAGCACTTTGCTAACGACGAAGGGTCCTTCCCATGGAGATTGCAGCTTATGGTCTTTCACCTGTCGAAGGCGGAGGACCAGGTCTCCTGCCATAAAGGAGCGTTTCCAACTCGACGACCGTGATAGCGTCGGAGCTTCGCTGGTAGATGGCGGAACGCTGGTCAGCTAAGTTCCGAGCTTCCTCGATCAGGTCCACAGATAGCTGTCCGCCTCGTCAGCTGTTTCTTCATTGTAGGCGGAAACTCGCGGTGAGTCGTGGATGATGTCGGAGGGAAGCACGGCTTCGGATCCGTATACCAGGAAAAATGGGGTAAACCCTGTTGATCTGTTAGGGGTAGTTCGTAAACTCCACAAAACAGCTTCCAACTCGTCAGCCCAAGCTCCGGCTGCTCGTCGCAGCGGTTCTTCAAGGCGCGGCTTAATTCCTGATAATATTAGACCGTTAGCCCGTTCAACCTGACCGTTAGATTGTGGATGAGCCACCGATGCAAGGTCCAGTCGGATCCCCATTGTGTCACAATAATCCCTTAACTCTCCCTGAGCGAAGTTTGTGCCATTATCTGTGATTATGCTGTGTGGGATGCCGAATCTCATCACGAGGCTGCAGACAAATTTTAGTGCCGTAGCACCGTCGGCTTTTCTCACTGGCTTAGCCTCGATCCATTTGCTGAACTTGTCAACAGCGACCAGGAGGTACTCAAAACCGCCAGGAGATGATCTTTTTAACTTACCAACCATATCGAGCCCCCAGACCGCAAACGGCCAGGTGATAGGTATGGTCTTCAGCTCTTGGGCTGGAGCGTTTGGTTGAGTAGCGTAGTACTGACAACCTCGGCAGGTCTTGACTATTTTATCAGCGTCTTCTTTAGCTGTAAGCCAATAGAAACCTAACCGAAAAGCTTTTGCAACGAGTGATCTGGGAGCGGCATGATGCCCGCAACCCCTGCGTGGATCTCTCTGAGGATTTCAATGCCATCTTGATTGGAGACGCATTTAAGAAATACCCCTGCTGCACTTCGTTTGTAGAGCTGTCCATCAACTATTGTGTAGGTTCTTGCTCGTCTGACGATCTGTCGTGCGAGGACCCCGTCCTCTGGCAACTTTTGATCGATGAGGTAGTCCAGGAAAGGCTGTGTCCAAGCCGGAATGATAGCCATCACTTCCCTAGCCGGAGACACTGCCACCTCTGGGTTTTCCGGGTTAGCGCCCTTAACTGAGGGTATTCGGAGATGCTCCAGGAAAATGCCAGGCGGAATTTGTTTCCTGCCGGATCCGAGCTTGGATAGCATGTTTGCCGCTGTGTTGTCGTCTCTTCTGACGAACTTGACTTCGTATCCGAGGAAGCACTTGGCGAGCTCATCAACTTCGTCTCTGTAGGCCGCCATGACGGAATTTCTGGCGTTCCAGGTTCCGGCTACTTGTTGTGCCACCAGGTCGGAATCTCCACAGCATATGATGTGCTTGATCCCAATTTCCTTAGCGATGCGCAGACCGTGTAGTAGAGCCTCATATTCCGCCATGTTGTTAGTAGCTTCAAAGTGGATTTGTAGAACATACTGCAGTTCTTCTCCGGTAGGGGACTTCAGGGTGACTCCGGCTCCTGAGCCTTGATGCTGCTTGGATCCGTCGAAGTGCATGACCCATGTTTCTGGTTCCGGCTCCAGACTTGCATCCGGAGCTTCTGTCCAATCTGCGACGAAATCTGCCAAGACTTGGGATTTAACCGCAGTCCTGGGCTTGTAAGCGATGTCAAAGGCGGATAATTCGATGCCCCATTTAGCCGTACGTCCTGTTGCGTCAGCGTTGTTGAGAATTGTAGATAGCGGAGCCTTGCTCACGACTGTTACTGGATGCTCTTGGAAATAGTGCCTCAACTTCCGGCTACCCAGGAACACTCCATAGGCTAGCTTCTGAAAGTGAGGGTACCTTTGTTTTGACTCCGTCAGCACCTCGCTAATGTAGTAGACAGGTCTTTGGACGTCATATTCATGACCTTCTTCCTTTCGCTCCACCACGATGACGAGGCTGATGACTTTGTTGGTAGCTGCCAGATAAAGGAGCATTGGCTCTGACTCTGCTGGAGCTGCCAAGATAGGTGGGGAGGTGAGAATTTCCTTCAACCCTCGAAGAGCTGCGTCAGCTGCGTCGTCCCAGACAAACTTGTCTGTTTTCTTCAGCAACTTGTACAGAGGTAGCGCCTTCTCGCCAAGACGGCTAACAAACCTACTGATTGCTGCGACGCAACCAGTTAGTCGTTGCACATCTTTGAGACAAGTTGGCCGTTTGATGCACAGGATTGCCTTGATCTTTTCCGGGTTAACCTCAATGCCTCTGTGAGAGACTATGAAGCCAAGGCGTTTTCCGGCTGGCACGCCAAAAACGCACTTCAGCGGATTCAACATCATCTTGTACCTGCGGAGGTTGTCGAAGGTTTCTGTGAGGTCGCTGATCAAGTCGGAACCTTTCCGGGTCATGACCGCGATGTCGTCGACGTAGGCGTGCACGTTCCGGCCGATTTGGTCCTTCAGGCACCGCTGCATCGTGCGTTGGTAAGTAGCACCTGCGTTTTTCAAACCAAAAGGCATAGTAACATAGCAGTAAGTACCAAACGGGGTAATGAATGAAGTCGCCTTTTGGTCGGATTCCTTCATCCGGATCTGATGATACCCGGAATACGCATCAAGAAAACACAGAAGTTCCGCCCCCGCCGTCGAATCAATGACTTGGTCAATGCGCGGCAAGGGGAACGGATCCTTCGGGCAATGTTTGTTCAAGCCAGAGTAATCGATGCACATTCTTAGTATTTCAGTGTTCTTTTTTGGTACAAGGACGGGATTCGCGACCCAATCGGTATGGATAACTTCTATTACAAAACCTGCTTCTAGTAACTTTGCTAGTTCCATTCCTATGGCGCGGCGCTTCTTATCTCCAAAGCGTCGCATAGCTTGCTTCACTGGTTTGGCCCCTGGATTTATGTTGAGGTAGTGCTCGGCGAGTTCCCTAGGTACTCCGGACATGTCAGAAGGTTGCCATGCGAAGATATCCATGTTAGCGCGGAGGAACTCGACGAGCGCGCTTTCCTATTTGGGGTCCATGTTGGCTCCGACTGAAACCTGCTTGGAAGAGTCACCTGGGATGAGGTCATGCTTCTTGGTTTCTATCGCGGGCTTGAAGGAGGTTTTCTGCTCGGAGATCTGCTTCTTGGTGGTCTGCATCTCAGTCGGATCCACCGCGGCTCTGTAGCCTTTCAGCTCTTCTCCGGATATCACAGACTCTGCGAAGGCGGCTTCGCCTAACTCGCACTCATGAGCCTTTTTGTAGTCTCCGGATACGGTAATCATACCTTTAGGACCCGGAATCTTGAGCTTGTTGTAGATGTAGCACGCTCTTGCGTGGAACTTGTGGTAGGTGGGCCTGCCAAAGATGACGTGGTAGGAGCTCTTGAAGGGCACAACTTCAAACGTGATCTTCTCTTCGCGGAAATTATGAACATCGCCAAAGGCCACGGGAAGTGTGATGCTGCCGAGGGAGTTCGCCTTCTTACCCGGAACCACACCATGAAACTCAGTGGTGCTGTGCTTGAGCTGTTCCTTGGTGAGGTTCATCCGCTCTAGAGTCTCCAGGTACATGATGTTCAAGCTAGCTCCGCCATCCATGAGGCACTTGGAGAAGTCATACCCATCTATGCGGGGACTTACAACCAAGGCGTAGCATTCCTTTGGCACGATTGCGGGGTGATCCTTCCGATCAAATGTGCACGGGATTTCCGACCACCTGACGTATCGCGGCACAAACGGAACTATGGCGTTCAGGATCCGGGTAGCTGACTTGGAGGCGCGTCGTTGGAGTTCCGAGGAAAGTGTGGTAAGCCCCCACGCTCTTTTTGTCGAATGGATTGGATTTACCTGCGGCTCCTGCCTTGGGATCCGGCGAGTTATCATCCTCATCCATCGCCTCGGAACTATCGTCCTCTTTGTCCTTGTTCTTGCCCTTGCCACCCTTGCCGCGTGGGCGGTGCTTCCGGGCGCGCTTGTATCCTGCCTCCGGGTCGTTCTTTAGATCATTGACCCACTTGCAATTGCGGTTGGTGTGAGTGGACTTCCCCGTAGCCGGATCCAGATGGGCCAGGCAGGGCATGTCTCTATATTCCTCGTAGGTTTGCGGGGCGCGGGATCCGCCAGCAGTGACCTCGGAGGTATGCTGCTGACCCCTGCCGGCTCCGCCTCCGCGTCCGCGTCCTCTGCCGCCTCCTGAACCTCCGCGTTGAAACGCCATGGCGATCATCTCGGATCCGCCACTCTTCTGGTCATCAGGGTTCTTGCGCTTATGGCTGCTGCTGCTACCGTTGTCACGGTTCTTCTTTTGCTGATGCAGGGGGATTGCTGTGGCTGCGAGGTCACCGCCTGCGTCGTCATCGGCGGCAGTGTGATCGCTGGCGATGGTGATCATGTCGTCCAACGTCAGTTGATTTGCATTGACCATGCAAGTTAGCTTGTGCCGTAGCAATCCTCCTCGCTGCAAGCCCCCAATGAAGGCGTGCATTGCTGTGCGGTTGTCAACGTTCTCGCACTCGTTTCTGCATGCCAACCATCGGGTGAGGAAATTCCTCGATGTTTCGCCCTTCTTCTGGATGCATGCCTGTAGGTCGCTTGTTGTGGCAGGTCTCTTGTAGGTGCCCCTGAAGTGTTTCTCGAAAGCGTTCTTCAGGTCGAACCAGCAAAAGATGGAATTCTTCTCGAGGTCGCTTAGCCAGATCCGGGCTGGACCTACAAGGTACAACTGAAGCATGCGGCAGGCGATGTTAGGGGTTCCTCCGGCGAAGGTTACAGCATTGTAGTAATCCTCAATCCAGGTATCCGGCCTTTCGGTGCCATCATAATGCTTCAGATTTCCGGGTAGCTTGAGGTTCATCCTTGGCTTTGGTTCCTCTCGAATCATCCTGCCAAAGCACTTCGGACCAATGTAGTCGGTTCTGTACTCGTTAAGGCGGTCCCGCGCGTCGCGCGAGCCGTGGCGAGGAGATTTTGAGCGAGTGCGAGATCTCCGGCCATTGCCTCCGCCTCCACCTCCGCCGCCACCGCTAGGTGGTGGTGAGGGAGACCTGCGAGGTGGGCGGTCTGACCTCTTGCTTCCGCCATCTGAATCTCCTCAGCCTTCCTGATGCTGGCTCTGGCTCCTGTGGCTGCCTTCGCCTTGGCGCTGGCTGCCCTGGTCATTCCGGCGAGGCTCCGGATCACGGCTCCGGCGAGGCTCTGGGTCCCGGCTCCGGCGAGCTTCTGGACCGCGGACCTCATTCCGACTCCTCCTGGGCTCGGGCTCATGAACAATGTTCTGGTTCCGGCGAGGTTCCGGCGAGCGCTCCCTGTTTCTGTTTCTTGGCAGCACGTTGTCGCGGATAACAATCCCACCATGCCCTGGGGGCCTGGTGTTTTCGGCTGGACTACGGCGGCGAGGGGGTCGCGGGTAACCGTTGGGCGGAGGAGAGGGGTTGCGGTATTTATCTCGTCCAGAGTACATCGCATCCTTTCCCTTTCTTGGGTCTGACGGTGGCGTCTTTGACGGTACGGGGATCGGATTTGGGTGTTCCCTGGCTTTCCTTCTGCGCTCCGAGGATCCGGTGTGTGATTCGTCATCGGGTCGCCGATCAGCGCGGGCGTCCTTCTGCGCGGTAGATATACAGTTATCCGGATTGGATTCCAACCTGCGCGAAGTATCCGCCTTGCTTTGCTGCTGCATTGCTGAAGCGACGAGAGTGCGAAGATAGTTGATATCAACCTCTTCGTCCTTCTTCTGCAGTAGTTCCGCAGCTTTTAGCATGTTGTCCTTTGGGGTTTCGAGCGGCTGGTGCTCTGCGGGCGTGTTGAAGGGTATCCTGCGAGGCGGAATTGCTTCTCTAACAATTCGATCGGCCTCCGCCTGTGCATAGATCATCTTTACCTCCCACTCAGCCCTCATGCTCTTGACCTGCTCGAGTGTGGCAGCAATCTCGCGGTCCTGTCTGTCGAAGTTTTCCGCCCAGGCTGCATGATCTGCTCGCCCTACCTTTAATGCAGCTTCGGTATCGGCGAGCTTCTTGGCTGTGGCCAGCATTTCCTTTCTGGTGGTTTCTAGAGCCTCCAAATCTGCGGCGTCGCCCGGGGTTATAGGTGTGTTAAGAACTGCTCGCGCGGCCACCTCCTCTGCCGACAGGATTTCCTCCGAGGAAGAATCCCTTTGGGGTCGTACCCGAGACATTGGAGATCCTTGTTGGGATGGTTGAGGGTCGGATTGGCTGGTTGGTTCTTCAGATCCAGTTTGTCCCTGCGCTGCTATCGTTGCGAGAACCTGCTTAGGCTGGGCGGAGTCGACTTCAGGCTGATCACTGTATCCGTATTCCCTTATCTTGCGAACGAAGTCATCAGACTCCATGGAGGGGGTATCTCCGGAAATTGGGCTCAGGTTGCCCAAAATCGACTCTTCAACCGGAGTCTCGCTCTCTCCGACCAGCTCAGCCTGATCCGGATCCGCGTTGTGTTCCGGTGCCTCTTCCTGCTCAGGACCAGCTCCGTCTTCTTGAGGGGCGGTTCCGGCGGTATGGGCCAAGAAGTGTACGAAGTGGCACCTCTGCTTTTCTAACACCTGGGAGACCCAGGCGGATCTGCATTGGTCTTCCACCTTTGTTTCCTGCTCAGGGGCGGATTGGGTGGGCTTTGAAATTTCCAGATCCAAGGCGGAATCTTCCTTGGGAAGCTCCTGCGTCTTAGATCGGATCTTCGCGACAGCGTCCAGCTCTGCGGCGGTCGCGTCTGCGTTACTCACCAGTGGGTTTCCGTCGGAATCGACGGTTTCCCCGATGAAGATGTGTATGCCGCCAATTGGGACGATGGAGAGCTTGACGGGGTTTGTCCTAGCCGGAATCCAGCACTCATCCGGAGGGACGATCGGCAGATTCCCGGCGTAAAGGACGCGTCCCACAGCGATGGTGTCGTCGTAGCTTCCCATGGCGGAACCCTCCTGTTCCGGCCTCCGCACGCCACAGGCCCCACGGTGGGCGCCAACTGTCGTTGCCTAATCGACGGTACCTCGGAGGAGGGATCCTCACGAGGGGGAGAAGAAGTAGGGGCCATAGGGCGGAGTGCACACGGGACGGTGGTACGCGAGTTACCCAGCTTCGGAACACCTGCACGATGACAGGGCCTACTGCTGCTTGTCTGGAATTATCTGGGCGCTTTCGCGTTGTTACAATGAGTTGTGGTCGTCCCTCTAGGGGTCCCGGGATCCGGCTTATAAAGGCGCACGGATCTAGGGTTTACATGGAGAGTCCTAGCCGGATTACAGATAGCCTAGCTACGGTACAATATCTTGCCGTGCACGTCACGGATCCGCCTTCCATACACGTCGTACTGGATCCGGGTTCCTCATGGGCCTCCATGGATCCGGGTTACTCCTAAGGTCGGTACGGATCCGGCCTGCTGATCCTGGGCTGGACTTCTTCCTTCATGATCAACAGCAACTGGGCCGCCCGATGGGCCACATGCCTCATCACCGTCTGTGGGCCACCCGGGCTTGCCGGATCTAGGCACTGTCGATGGTACACCCATGAAGTATACCCACAACAGGGACCCACCTGTGTTTTTGGCCCGGCCCACTATCTTGTTGGGCCGGCCCACTTGCTATATGGTGGACCCCACATACTAAATGGGCTGGCCCTTTAACAGGAAAGTGGGACCCACCGGTGCTTTTGGCCCGCCCCACTGGCTTGTTGGGCCAGCCCATTTGATCAAATGTGGACCCCACGTACTAAATGGGCCGGCCCGATAGCAGGAAAGTGGGACCCACATGCTTATTGGGCCGGCCCAATAACTTCTTGGGCCGGCCCAGTTGCTTTAATGTGGACCCCACTTTGTAAATGGGCCGGCCCGATAGCAGGAAAGTGGGTCCCACATGTCTTGTGGGCCGGCCCTTTTGCCTGTTGACCGGTCAACGAGTGCATTCGGCCCGGCCCACATGCTTAGTGGGCCGGCCCATTAAAGTTTTGACCAGTCAACCTTAGAGGTTAGGCCCGGCCCACGTAACTAATGGACCAGCCCAGCTATATAGTTGACCGGTCAAACTAAGTCAGCTGGCCCGGCCCGCAAACTTAATGGGCCGGCCCGCTTAAGACGTGGCAGGCCTCGTGTGGGCCTACCATCTACCACGGGGTTTCAGCCGGTTAACGCCGTTAATCGCGATTAACGGCGTACGCCACGTGTCGGTTGCATGACGTCAGCAGTCAACGGGCTCCCGGAAACACTTGGGCAACGGTCCGATTTTCCGTGGCGGAAGGGCGCCCAAGCGCGACGGACCGAAAAAATCGTCGTAGGACTTTGCCTGACGCAGTTTCCACAACAGAACCCATATCGTCGGGTTAGGCCCATAGGCGACGAAAAATACCCCTTAGCGGACGATTTTGAGACGTTGTCTATCAGAACTTTTCTTGTAGTGACTTGAGCTTGATCATGAGTTGAGGATGTTTCGTGATCGTCATCATGATCTTGCTCCATGGAATGAGGATCTTCTTCTTGTTCTTCGGATTGAGACTCATCTTGAGTAGAGGGTGGTTCTTGAGTTGCACTTGATGGTTCGGCTTGAGTTGAGCTAGGCTCCACTTGTGGCGTGCTTGAAACATCTACTCCATCATCTTGATCATCATTATGAACCTCCATGGGCCGGATGTGTCCAATGCCCATATGCTTGATGGCACTAGATGGATCATCATCATTACCTGCAACACATGGAACAACTTGCTCCACTTGGGAGCCATTATCCTCCAAGAACACCACGTCACAAGATACTTCAATGGTCCCGGAGGATCGGTTGTAGTATCTATAGGCGTGAGAGTTCTCCGCATATCCAACAAATATACCCTCTATGGTTCTAGTTTCAAATTTACCGAGCTTTCCTTTGTAGTTCTTAACAAGGCATTTGCATCCAAAGACACGAATATACATGACATTAGGCTTGTTACCGGTAAGGAGCTCGTATGGGGTTTTGTTGTGGAGGGGACGGAGGAAGAGCCGGTTGGAGTAGTGGACAGCCGTAGAGATGGCTTCTCCCCAAAAGTTGTGGGGTGAGTTGAATTCACTCAACATGGTTCTTGCCATCTCAATGATAGTCCGGTTCTTCCTTTCAACAACACCGTTTTGTTGAGGAGTGTATGGCGCCGAAAACTCATGCTTGATGCCCTCATCATCAACAAACTCTTGCATAGTGTAGTTCTTGAACTCGGTGCCATTGTCGGTCCTAATTGCCTTGATCTCGGATTCATACATACGTTGAGCTTTCTTGGCGAAGGTGATGAACTCTCTATGGGTCTCGTCCTTAGACTTAAGGAGAAAGACCCAAGAGTATCTTGAGTAATCATCAACAATTACAAGTACATACTTGCTCCCACCAAGAGTATCATAATGTGATGGCCCAAAGAGGTCCAAATGAAGGAGCTCCAAAGGCCTAGATGTGGTAACAATACTCTTGATGGGATGCTTCTTCTTGATTTGCTTTCCGGCTACACATGCACTACAAACACGATCTTTCTCAAAAGAAACGCCGGTTAGTCCCACAATATGCTCACCCTTTAGGAGTTGTTTAAGATTCCTCATGTTAACATGACCAAGGCGGCGATGCCACAACCATCCTTCGTCATGCTTGGCCGCCATTAGACATGTGGAGAAGGAGGGGCTCTCTTTCGAGAGGTCAACCACGTAAAGGTTGTTCTCCACATATCCAACAAGGACCAATTTGAGATTGTCACTCCTAAAGACTTGCACATAATATTTAGTGAAATATGAATTTTACCCGGCATCGGCAAGATGATATATAGAAAGTAAGTTATAGCCAAGGTGTTCAACAAGCATAACCGTCTCAAGGCACAAGTCCTTAGAGATTGCTACCTTGCCATACCCAAGTACCTTTCCCTTTGAGTTGTCACCAAAGGTAATGCTTGACTTCTTGTTGATATCTTCAATGAATTGATCAAGCACACCTTTTCCTCCGGTCATATGATTGGTGCATCCACTATCAAACACCCATTTTGGACCACCGGAGGAATACCCCTACAAAATCAAGTAGAGGATTTAGGAACCCATCGATTAATGGGTTCCTTTGCAATGGCAACAATATCTTTTGGTACCCAAATTGAGTACTCTCTATAAGCATAGCCATTAGGAGGGCCAACATAGTTAGCATAGACATCACCATAATAATCAACAAATAATGCATAGTGATCGTTTGGCCCCGTGCGGTCACCACTAGTGGCTTTGCCCTTTGAGGCTTTGCCATTGTTAGTGACCTTCTTGTTCTTATCTTGAGCGGGTTTCTCCTTCTTGTAGTTGTTCTTCTTGTGGGACTTGGGAGCATATCCAAGTCCATACTTTTGATTGTTTGACCTTTGCTTACTCAAGAGGTCATCCAATCCCATCTTGTTCTTAGCGGTGGTGAACTTTGCAAGTTCCTTTGTTAGCCTAACATTTTCCTCAAGAATAGATGCTTGCTCACAAGAAGATTCATTAGGATGATAGTCAAGACCATATTTGGTCACCAAGGACTCAAGATATGCATTGGTCTCAACATGCAAAGAAAGTTCCTCTTGTAAACGAATATGTTCCTCAACAAGTTTAGCATGCTCACTAGTAAAGGAAATGGAGGAACAAGCAAGCTTTTCAACATCAATGGGATCCTTCATTGATCCAAGAGCCCTTTTGTAGGATTCTTGAAGTAGATCATGGTTCTCTCCAAGTTTCTTGAGCTCATCCTTGACAAGCTTGTTAGCTCTTTCAAGGTGGTCAAGATCCCTAGTGAGAGAAGCATGAGCCACTTCAAGTTCCTCCTTTGAGGCATTGAGCTCTTGGGTCAATAATTGAGCCCTATCAATAGTTTCTAGGTCCTTAACTTTATCAAGTTCATAAGTTTCAATTTGTTGCTTAAGGCCTTGAGATATGCACCTTTCGGTTTTTAGCTCTTGTCTTAGGAGATTGAATCTCCGTTCCTTCTCATTCAATTGATATTCTAATTCCTCAATGGACTCATCCTTTTCTTTGAGTGAGTCCATCAAGAAATCAAACTTGACAAGAGCTTCACCACGAAGGGTGCATCTAACATCATAGAGTTCCTTAAGCACAATTAATTCTTCTTGATCTTTGTTTTCATCATCAAGAACACTAGATAGGGAAGGTGGAGGTTCCATTACCTTGGTTTCCCTTGCCATAAGACAAGAGCCAATGATTGGAGAGGAGGGAGAGTCATCGGAGTCATCATCTTGAGTTGTTCTTGCCATGAAGGAAGAGCCAACATCATTCTCCGTGGAGTAATCTATGGAGTAGTCATATGTGAAGAGTGACCCGGGCTTAGAGAAAGCTAAACCGGCCACTCCGGCCTCCTTCTCCTCATCTTCCTCTTCTTCATCGGACAAGTACTCGGCCCCAACAAAAGCTCTTCCCTTGTTCTTCTTGTACCGATCGTTGATTGGGTTCGGCTTCAATCTTGGCTTGGCCCCTTTGATGAACTTTGGCTTGTCTACCCTTTTCTCATAAGGGCACTCATTTGCAAAGTGGTTATCTTCATCACAATTGTAGCAAGTTCTCTTCTTCTTCTTGTCATTGAGGAGCATTGGGAACTTTTCCTTGTACTTCTTGGCAAAGAAAGCAAAGTCGGTAGCAATGTCACTAGTTGAAGTCGTCTCTTCATCTTCTTCAATTTCATAGTCTTCTTTGCTTCCATGGTCGGCTCTAGCTTTGAGAGCAAGGTTGTGTGATGCTTCATGGTTGTGTGAGGCTTCATCAACACGGTTCATTGCCTTGAGCCTCTTTCCGGCTTTGGCCATGCTTTCATTGGCGGCCACATAGGAGACTAGATCATCGGAGTTGAGATCGGCACTCTTGGTCATGATTTGCAAGTTGAGTGCAAGGTTGGTGTCTTCTTGTTTGACGGCAATCATAGCAATGACCTTGGATTTTATGAAGGCTTCGTTCATCTCGAAGCCGTCATTGTACTTCTCAGCACCAAGTCCCTTGACCCTTACTCTCAGAGCACCAAGCCTAGCATAGGCATCGGATACGGATTCTCCATCTCGAATCATGAACTGGTGGGCCTCTTGCTTTGCGGTCTCATAAAGAGCTGATTGGATCAAATCGGTTCCCTCTTGGAGTACTACGATCCGATCCCACAACTCTTTAGCGGAGACAATGTCATCGACTTGATCAAGAAGCTTGCGGTTGATGCCACTTCTAATCTTGTCACGTGCGGATGCATTGAGTTGACGGTTGTAGAACTCGGTGGAGGTCAACCGAGTAGGATCTTGTGGCTCCCGATGTCCATGAACAATGAGCTCCCATAGCTCCACACTGCAGCTGCGAATATGAGATTCCATAGCAGATTTCCAATGTGGAAAGTGAGTTCCATCATAATGGGGAACGGTCCCACTATGGTTTATATGAGGCATGGGTGAAGTGTTTTTGGGATAGTCATGGTTAACTTCATGGTAGGTTTCCTTAGAGGCCGAAGCCCCACTAGGAGTTCCACCCGCAGTTAGGTTCTTAAGCATGGCAGTCATTTCTGTCATTTGGTTTTGTAACTCATCCTCCTTTTTCTTCTTCTCGGCATCATATGCCAAGAATCTAGATTTCATCTCTTTAACCGAAAGGTTAGAGTCGTCATCTAGACCCTCGAAGAGTTTATCCATCTCACTCTTAAGGCGGTGAAGCCCTTAATAAGAGTCCAGGCTCTGATACCAATTGAAAGTATAGAGATGGTAAACCTAGGGGGGGGGGTGAATAGGTTTCTACAGATTTTAATTCTTTCTTTGCAATATTAGGCTTTGCGGAATATAAAGGTGAGCCTAATGCAAACTAGGTGAGGCAACCTATATGAGGATACAACTAACTCAAGCACGAAGGCTCTCACAGGCAGTTAAATCACAAGTAAGGAGTTCGGTTTAGAGATAACCGATAGCACGCGGAGACGAGGATGTATTCCCGTGTTCCCTTGCTTTGCAACAAGGTACGTCACGTTTGGAGGAGTGGAGGTCCCACGAAGGATTCCCCGCGCCACGAAGGCTCACCCTATTCTCCGGAGCCTATCCCACGAAGGAATAGCTCACTCACTTGTGGTAGACTTTGAGGTAGCCTCCAAACCTTCACAATCTTGCCCGGAGCAAATCCACAGCCCGGATGCTTCCGGACTCCTCTTGCCCACCTAGGGTTTCCAAGGAACCCTAGGAAGCAAGCTTCTCAATGAATACAAGGGGGAATGAGATTTGGCTTGGTAGAACGGTAGATCGGGTCCTCCTCTAACGATTCCCCGGAGGGATTTGAGTTTGGGTGGAGGAGGAGGGAGATCTGAGGCTTTTGGTGTTTCTAGCAATGGAGTAAGTGAGAGAGAGCTCAAGAACAGCTTGTAGTGTAGTGCCTAACTATTCAGAGGTAGGAGAAGGGCTACTTATAGTGTCACTTGAAATATGGCCGTTGCTCACTTGACACATCAGCTTTCTCCCGAGAAACCCGGTCAACCGGACCACAGACCGGACAGCCAATGCGAGGGCGGTCCGACCGGACCAGGGACCGGACCCGCCGGTCCAAACCGGACGACAGACCGGATCATGACCGGACCCTCGAAGTGACGCGCAGTACTCCTCCGGTTGCAGCCGCCGCAGAGCTCGGTTGGCGCCGGGGCGCCGGTCGGGAGCCCTTGATCGGGCCGAGGACCGGACCCGCCGGTCCAAACCGGCGGCAGACCGGACCTTGACCGGGGACTTCTTCGTGTCTTCCAAGATCGTCGCCAGTTGCCGTCGGCGCAGAGCCGGTTGGCGCCGAGCGTCCGGCCCAGCGCCCGGTCGACCGGACGGCAAACCGGAAGTCGCCGGCGCACGGGCCGGTCCAACCGGACCTATGACCGGCGGCTCGGAGAACCCCTTTTGATTGTTGTCGAAGTGGGGGGGTCTCCTTTAGCCTTCTTGTTCCTTGATACACCATTTATGCCTCTTTGGCTAATACCTGGGATTATCTTTACAAACATGTATTAGGCCAAATACTCTAGCACGGTGTCATTGTAACCAAAACAATGGATAAGGGTAAAATACCCTTACAACATCCATCTGCCAAATCTCATAATCGAAAAATGCAGCTATTGCTAACAAAATCCTCACAGATTTTAGCTTCGCTACAGGTGAGAAAGTCTCATCGTAGTCAACACCTTGAATTTGTCGGAAACCCTTTGCGACAAGTCGAGCTTTAAGACAGTAATATTACCATCAGCATCTGTTTTTCTCTTGAAGATCCATTTATTCTCGACAGCCTTTCGGCTATCAGGTAAGTCTACCAAAGTCCATACTTTGTTATCATACATGGATCCCATTTCGGATTTCATGGCTTCTTGCCATTTGTTGGAATCTGGGCTCATCATCGCTTCTTCATACGTCGCAGGGTCCTCATCATTGTTGTCCACAATCATGACATTTAGACAAGGATCATACCAATCAGGAGTGGCACGTTCCCTTGTCGATCTGCGAGGTTCAGTAGCTATCTCGTTTGAAGTTTCATGATCATTATCATTAGCTTCCTCTGTTGTTGGTGTAGGCGGCATAGGAACAACTTCCGGTACTGCGCTACTCTGATCAACTAGTGAAGATTCATCAATCTCATCGAGTTCTACTTTTCTTCCAGTCACTTCTTTAGTGAGAAATTCTTTCTCAAGAAAGGTTCCGTTCTTAGCAACAAAGATTTTGCCTTCGGATCTGTGATAGAAAGTGTACCCTATAGTTTCCTTAGGGTATCCTATGAATACGCACTTCTCTGCTTTGGGTTCTAGCTTGTCCGGTTGTAACTTCTTTACATAGGCTTCGCAACCCCAAACTTTAAGGAACGACAGCTTAGGTTTCTTGTTAAACCATAATTCATACGGTGTCGTTTCAACGGATTTTGATGTTGCTCTATTTAAAGTGAATGCGGCTGTCTCTAATGCATAACTCCAAAATGATAACGGCAAATCAGTAAGAGACATCATAGAACGAACCATATCTAAGAGAGTTCGATTACGACGTTCGGATACACCGTTACGTTGTGGTGTTCCCGGCGGTGTCAATTGTGAAAGTATTCCGCATTTCTTTAAATGCATGCCAAACTCATAACTCAGATATTCACCTCCGCGATCAGATCGTAGAAATTTGATCTTCTTGTTACGTTGATTTTCTACTTCACTTTGGAATTCCTTAAACTTCTCGAAAGTTTTGGATTTATGTTTCATGAAATAGATATACCCATATCTACTCAGATCATCTGTGAAGGTTAGAACATAACGATAACCACCGCGCGATGCTATGCTCATTGGTCCGCACACATCGGTATGTATGATTTCCAATAAGTCAGTAGCTCGCTCCATCATACCAGAAAATGGAGTCTTAGTCATTTTTCCCATTAGACATGCTTCGCATCTATCAAGTGACTCAAAGTCAAGTGATTCAAGTAATCCATCGGTATGGAGTTTCTTCATGCGTTTCACTCCAATATGACCAAGACGACAGTGCCACATATAAGTAGAATTATCATTCAATTTAATTCGCTTAGCATCAATGTTATGTATATGTGTATCACTACTATCGAGATCTAACAGAAATAAGCCATTCTTTTCAGGTGCTCGACCATAAAAGATATTATTCATAAAAATAGAACAACCTTTATTCTCAGACTTGAATGAATAACCGTCTTGCATTAAACAAGATCCAGATATAATGTTCATGCTCAACGCGGGTACAAAATAACAATTATTTAGGCTTAAAACTAATCCCGAAGGTAGATGTAGAGGAAGTGTGCCGACAGCGATCACATCGACTTTGGATCCATTTCCAACGCGCATCGTCACTTCATCTTTCAGTAGTCTTCGTTTATTTTTTAGTTCCTGTTTCGAGTTACAAATATGAGCAACCGAACCAGTATCAAATACCCAGGTACTAGTACGAGAACCAGTAAGATAAACATCTATAACATGTATATCAGATATACCTTCTTTCTTCTTCTTGACAAGGCCGCTCTTCAGATCCGCCAAATACTTGGAGCAATTACGCTTCCAGTGTCCCTTCTCCTTGCAGTAATAGCACTCAGCATCAGGTTTAGGGCCAGTCTTAGGTTTCACAGGAGGCGTGGCAGCTTTCTTGCCACCCTTCTTGAATTTGCCTTTAGACTTGCCCTGTTTCTTGAAACTGGTGGTCTTGTTGACCATCAACACTTGGTGCTCTTTCTTGATCTCAATCTCAGCAGCTTTAAGCATGGAGAAGAGTTCAGGTAACTCTTTGTTCATGTTCTGCATATTGTAGTTCATCACAAAGTTCTTGTAACTAGGTGGCAGTGATTGAAGGATACGATTAATCCCCAGTCTATTAGGAATAACTATTTCCAAGTCACTAAGTTTCTTCGCATGCCCGGTCATAACGAGCATGTGCTCACTAACGGAGCTACCTTCTTCCATCATGCAACTAAAGAAGTGTTTCGATGCTTCATAGCATTCCACGGCCGCATGAGTTTCAAAAATAGTCTTCAACTCTTTTATCAACTCATGTGGATCGTGGTGCTCAAAACATTTTTGAAGATCGACTTCCAGACTGCATAGGATGGCACACTGAACTTGAGAGTACCGAGTTTTCCGAGTCGCGTAAACATTCTTTACTTCATCGGTTTCTGTTTCTGCAGGAGGGTCACCTAGCGGTGCATCAAGCACATAATGCAGATTTCCGCCAGCGAGGAAAATCCTCACATGACGGAACCAGTCGGTGAAGTTGCTACCGTTGCTCTTAATCTTTTCTTTCTCTAGGAACTGGTTAAAATTGATTGGGGACGCCATATCTACAACATATATTTGCAATAGTTTAGACTAAGTTTATGAAAAATTTAGTTCAAATTTTAATTCAACATAATTAAAAACTAGGTGAACTCCCACTCAAAACAATATCCCTCGCATTGTCTTAGTGATCACACGAACCAAATCCACCACACCAAGTCCGATCATCACGAGACAAGATGTAACTTCAATGGCGAACACTCAAAGTGTTCATCATATCAATCATATGATTCATGCTCTACCTTTCGGTATCACGTGTTCCGAGACCATGTCTGTACATGCTAGGCTCGTCAAGGCCACCTTAGTATCCGCATGTGCAAAACTGGCTTGCACCCGTTGTATGCACTTGTTGATTCTATCACACCCGATCATCACGAGATGCTTCGAAACGACAAGTCTTGGCAACGGTGCTACTAAGGATGAACACTTTATTATCTTGATATTTTAGTGAGAGGGATCATCTTATAATGCTACCGTCGCGATCTAAGCAAAATAAGATGCATAAAAGGATTAACATCACATGCAGTTCATATGTGATATGATATGGCCCTTTTGTCTTTGCGCCTTTGATCTTCATCTCCAAAGCACGGACATGATCTCCATCATCATCGGGGCATGATCTCTATCATCGTCGGCGTAGCGTCAAGGTCAATGGCGCCGTCTTCATGATTGTTCTCCCATGTAGCAACTATTACAACTTCTTTGAAATACTACTCAACATGAATTTTAAAGACAACCATAAGGCTCCTGCCGGTTGCCACAATACAATATTGATCATCTCATACATAGTCATCATCACATTATGGCCATATCACATCACCAAACCCTGCAAAAACAAGTTAGACGTTCTCTAATTTGGTTTGCATATTTTACGTGGTTTAGGGTTTTCGAGTAAGATCCAATCTACCTACGAACATGAACCACAACGGTGATACTAGTGTTGTCAATAGAAGAGTAAATTGAATCTTCACTATAGTAGGAGAGACAGACACCCGCAAAGCCACTTATGCAATACAAGTTGCATGTCGAGCGTGGAGCAAATCTCATGAACACGGTCATGTAAAGTTAGCCCGAGCCGCTTCATCCCACTATGCCACAAAGATGCAAAGTACTCAACTAAAGATAACAAAAGCATCAACGCCCACAAACCATTGTGTTCTACTCGTGCAACCATCTATGCATAGACACGGCTCTGATACCACTGTAGGAAAACGTTGCATAGAAAACAAAAATTTTCCTACCGCGAACACGCAATCCAAGCCAAGATGCAATCTAGAAGATGGTAGCAACGAGGGGGTATCGAGTCTCACCCTTGAAGAGATTCCAAAGCCTACAAGATGAGGCTCTTGTTGCTGCGGTAGACGTTCACTTGCCGCTTGCAAAAGCGCGTAGAAGATCTTGATCACGATCAGTTCCGGCGCCACGAACGGGCAGCACCTCCGTACTCGGTCACACGTTCGGTTGTTGATGAAGACAACGTCCACCTCCCCGTTCCAGCGGGCAGCGGAAGTAGTAGCTCCTCTTGAGTCCGATAGCACGACGGCGTGGTGTCGGTGGTGGTGGAGAAATCCGGCGGAGCTTCGCTAAGCGTGCGGGATGTGGTGGAGGAGAGAGACCGCTAGGGTTTGGGGAGAGGGGGCGCCGGCCACTAAGGGGTGCGGCCACCTTGGTGGTTCTTGGGTGGCCGGCCCCCTCCCCTTGGCCCCTCATTATATAGGTGGAACCCCAAGTGTTGGTCTCCAAGTCTTCGAATAAGACCCGAACCAAAAACCTTCCATATGGTGGGGAAACCTACCCAAGCTAGGACTCCCACTAGAGGTGGGATTTCCACCTCCCATATGGGGGGGTGGCCGGCCCCCTAAGGGGGAGTCCACTTGGGACTCCTCCCCCACTAGGGTTGGCCGGCCATGGAGGTGGAGTCCACGGACTTTTCTAGAACCTTCTAGAACCTTCCATAGAACCTTCCGCGACATTTTAATTCACATAAAATGACATCCTATATATGAATCTTATTCTCCGGACCATTCCGGAACTCCTCGTGATGTCCGGGATCTTATCCGAGACTCCGAACAAATATTCGAACTCCATTCCATATTCAAGTTCTACCATTTCAACATCCAACTTTAAGTGTGTCACCCTACGGTTCGTGAACTATGTGGACATGGTTGAGTACTCACTCCGACCAATAACCAATAGCGGGATCTGGAGATCCATAATGGCTCCCACATATTCAGCGATGACTTTAGTGATCGAATGAACCATTCACATACAATACCAGTTCCCTTTGTCACGCGATATTTTACTTGTCCGAGGTTTGATCTTCGGTATCACTCTATACCTTGTTCAACCTCGTCTCCTGACAAGTACTCTTTACTCGTACCGTGGTATGTGGTCTCTTATGAACTTATTCATATGCTTGCAAGACATTAGACGACATTCCACCGAGAGGGCCCAGAGTATATCTATCCGTCATCGGGATGGACAAATCCCACTGTTGATCCATATGCCTCAACTCATACTTTCCGGATACTTAATCCCACCTTTATAGCCACCCATTTACGTAGTGGTGTTTGGTGTAATCAAAGTACCTTTCCGGTATAAGTGATTTACATGATCTCATGGTCATAAGGACTAGGTAACTATGTATCGAAAGCTTATAGCAAATAACTTAATGACGAGATCTTATGCTACGCTTAATTGGGTGTGTCCATTACATCATTCATATAATGATATAACCTTGTTATTAATAACATCCAATGTTCATGATTATGAAACTAATCATCCATTAATCAACAAGCTAGTTAAGAGGCATACTAGGGACTCTTTGTTATTTACATATCACACATGTATCAATGTTTCGGTTAATACAATTATAGCATGATATATAAACATTCATCATAAACATAAAGATATATAATAACCACTTTTATTATTGCCTCTTGGGCATATCTCCAACAAAATGTTCCTATTCCTATTCCACATATCTTGTCTCATGGTTCACCACCACTGCTTGAATCCAATAGCTTTGAAAATTGGCAGTTCTTAATACGTTCTCATGTGCGCAGCGCATCCGCCGAGCTATGGCGGATCATCGAGGAAGGTTAGTCACCACGAGATACAAGACACTTGACAAGGAGAGAAGTGGTGGATGACCAACTCAACGACACCGCCATCAAAATGATCCACATGGCCGTCACACCCAAGGACCGCGCTCATATCTGCTCGCTCAAGACCGCCAAAGAAGCATGATAAACGTGACAAGCTCTTCCTCGGAAATGAAAGCATTCAAAGCTCTCGTTTCGATGAAGTGAACAACATGGCCGACAACTTCGTCATGATTGAAGGAGAATCTCCCGAAGAGATGTACCGTCGCCTCATCGCTCTAGCCGTGCAAATGCAAGATCTTGGAGCCACTTTTGTGGATGATCATTTGATCAAGCGAAAGTTCTACAACGCTCTCCTCCCCTATGAGGAAGTCAAGTTGACGGCCATCCGCCAAAATGCCTCCTTCGACGTTATGACATCCGATGAAGTTCTTAGTGAAGTCATCGCTTTGGACATATCCAAGAAAAATGCGGAGGATCTTGTTGCACGTGCTCACAAGACCCACAAGCCCAACCTCGCTTTTAAGATGAAGGAGCATGTAGCTAGTGAAAGTGATGAGGATCTCATTGAGTAGGGTCCGGATGATCTCAAAACCAACTATCATGAACACATGCTCTCGCCGCCAAGAGCTTTTGGGATGGGAACAAGCCTAGAAGTTCAAGACCAAGAAGATACTCTCCTCGTGATTCTCAAGAAATTTTTCAAGAGCCCAAGGGAGGGGCAAAGAGGGAGAACATGAAGGGAAGACAATGGTGGAAGGCTCATCCGCAAGGACAAGTTCAAATCCCTCTCCAAAGGATTTTCCAAGTTCTCCTCCAAGCCTAGTGACGCCAAGGTCTCCTTCACCAAGAAGCCTAGAGCTTTCATTATCCGTGAGGAGTATTCCTCCGATGAAGGTGAAGAGCGTGAAGACAAAGCTCGAACAAGGAAGAAGAGAGAGTAGCCCCCCTCGCCATCTCCATTCCCTCTTCGACTCTCCTACATAGGGCATGTCTTCCAGACTACAAACTTACAAAGTAACTCTAAAATGTTGCCTTTGGGGTCTAGAATTGCCCCCCGCCCCTCCTTCTCGCTGTCATTAAGAATTTCATTAAAATACCTCAGAAGTGACCATGGTATGTGGTTATTAGTTGTATGTAGATCTCTCAAATTTGTCCCCTCAATTATCTTTACATCCTTCTTCCACATCAGCACAAGACCTCCCATCACTCTCATGAATTAGCATGTGATGAAAGTCCAAGCGACGCATCCATTTATTTTGCTTTATCTCTATTCAAACGTATCTCAGATAGAAAAACACATTTGGTTTTAATTACCTCGGAACCTCATGAAGCGAAAGGAACCTCATGAAGCGAAGAACTACACGGGTACCAGATACATCGCAATTCCATCCTCCCATCACTCTCATGAATTAGCATGTGATGAAAGTCCAAGCGACGCATCAATTTATTTTGCTTTATCTCTATTCAAACGTATCTCAGATAGAAAAACACATTTGGTTTTAATTACCTCGGAACCTCATGAAGCGAAAGGAACCTCATGAAGCGAAGAACTACACGGGTACCAGATACATCGCAATTCCATCCTAGGATTTTCATTGAACCCCGCAATCCACCTTGAAGGAGGTCATTAATCATGATAGTATCAGTTTTGATGCAGGCCGTCGTTAAAATATGAAAATATGAGCAGCCGTAAAGATTTGCACATGATAGTGTTGTGTGTCCAGCGGAGATACCACATCGTTTGTACAAAAGTGGACTGAAATACTAAATGATACACCCGCAGGCTGCATGTTGTACTCCCTGACTCAAAGATAGCCAGCAACAGCTTTGATATACAATAAAACCATCAACAACATTCAACATGGATAATAAGCTCGCAAGTCAAATCAGCCATGCAATCCAGCACGACACAATGGTACAAATGACACAAGTAGCAGCAATTGCTAAATAATAATCTGTCCGTGGTTTACTTTGATCAAGAAAGAAATGCAAGGGCATTCCCATCAAAATCCATGCAATGCAGCACAGGAAAAACAGCGCTGCTTTGGCCCCAATTGTATGCAAAAGCATATACATCACCACAACAGAGATCTCAGTCCAACCTGTATCCACTGTTGTCTCAGCGATGAAACAAAGCCAAAGGAAGAAAAACAAGACTGGTGAACCTCGGAGAACCAGGTAGCATCGCCCATCACAGCTGCATTATTTCTGCCTAACTCGCGCATGGATAGAATGGACAGACCCCTCAGGAAATTTAATCTAAGTTCTCACGTGTTGGCCGTACATGAGTCACCATAGAGTGGTGCCGCCGTGGAGCTCTCCCAGGGGCTCGAGCAGCACCAATTCGCTGTACCCTTTGAGTGCTAACTGATTCTTGCTGAATATCAGAAGAACCAACTGCATTAGTTGAGAAATTACGCCTAGGTCTCTCCCTGTGCCTTCTGTGAGCCCTGCTGTGTGAGTCTCCACTTGCGACTCGCCTGCTATGACTAAATAAGGATGCCAGGAAGTCAATGCTCTCATCCAAACTACCCTCTGAGGACTCATAGAAGTCAATCCTCTCATTCAGAGTGCGATCGAGAGACGTGAAGAAATTGAGTCTCTCATCCAACTCAAATTCATCCCCATCAGCAAACATAGTGTTGTTGCTGCCGCCATTCAATTCAAGGACATAATCCCCCATAATCACAGCTCCTGGGTTGGAAGCCCTGATAGTGCTGATTGCATCCTGGCGCTCTCTTTCACATTCAAACTTCTTCCACTCGCTTGCAAGTGCAGGATCAACTTCACGAGCTTTTGCTGAAGGGTGCTTGGAGTTCACATGCTTGCAAAGTTCTTTATATGAACCAACGAATGAGCAGCCATCATGCACACATGCTCTCTTCTTGCGGTTGAGATACTGACGGGCTGGTTCAACGACAGTCCATCCTTTGACCTCCCCACGGCACAGAGGGCATGCAAGTTCCATTGTAGATGGCTGCTTGTCTGCGGGAAGGCTAAGTGCAGACTCGGTAGAAACACCAAGGGCTAATTTCTCTTTCGCATAAGCTTCTTTGAAGTGCTCAAGACAGTTAGAGTGATGGTAGTTGGTGCCACACATATATGGTCGGCAACCCTTGTGGTGAGCAGTACAGAGGAGGAGGACGGCATCATGTGGATGCTCCAAGCACACTGGGCAAGTAGCACCTTTCCATTCTCTTTTCTCACAGGCCGACGGCAAATCAGTCTGTTCGCCTATTTGTTTTGTCTTCCAATAGCAGGAACGTCCCTTAGATGAAGATAACCTACGTCGACGAGCTGGGACGTTTCGGGCTGTTGAAGATCTCACCATGCCTTAAAACCAGGGAGTGCAAGGGAACTGCAAGAATGGAAAGACAGATATAAGTTAGGTCATAAATTTAACTACAACTTCTTCATCTATGCGATATTATAGACAAAAACTTGCACTAGTCAATTATGGACATCATTTAAGTTAGAAACTTCAGATATTCTGTAAGCAACGGCTTAAATAGTCAGGAAATTTACACATGTTTTAGCAACAGTACAGGTAGGGGTAATGACAGTCTAAGAGATTGATAGGACAAAGCTATATATTGTTATGTTCCTGCATATAGGAGGGTCGAAGATTTGTCCCGATAAAGCAAGTACTGGGGAAGGGTTCACATGCTAGCTACCCTGCTCCAACTCTCTAGCCTTGGCAGAAACTCTCCAAGCCTCAAACTCTCACTTCGACCAACAGGAAACTCGAACTTTGCACCAGCAGGAAACTCGAATTTCACATGGACACACCGACAAGAAACTCGAACTTTGCACCAACGAGTGGCTCGCATCAGTGGGAAGCTCGCACCACACATCAGCAAAAGGTGGTATGCTGAGCAACTTGCCTTGAAGAACATTAGTGCATATAGGGTCAGACTAGCAAATGGCCAGAGGTAAAAATTGTAACTTCCTCAACCCTTCACCAAAAGGTTCCAATTTCTGAAATAGAGTTTTTTATTCCTTCCATGCAACATCTTTTGGTCCTTTTGCTGTTTGCGAGTAACTTTATGTCAGGCCGCAAATGTACACGAGCGGGCATCTTCGCCTCAACTTTCCTGCATGCTCCATGAAGGTCTTTGTATGCGGACAGGGTCACAGGGGTACTACATGTTCGTTGTCTAGCCTTGTCGCTACAACAGCAAGAAATTAAGTAATGCCTCCCCACAATTACATGGCAGGAGGAGTGTTCAGCACGAGGGGCCGTGTTTAGTGCTCTCACCGCTACAATTAGTGCTTTATCTTTATCATCAAACCATAACACCTCAACATGACTTAAGAAATGCACAAACTAGCAAAAAACTCCATCAGACATAATGATAAGAAATGAAATTAAAAGCTAAAAGCATTTTTTATTGTTATTCAAAGACAAAAGATGTATTTTTTTAACAGAATTATTTATGTTTTTGGCAAAGAGACCAAAAAGATTGTTTTCACAAGACGTTATGTGGGGAAGTCCTTAGGAGAGGACGAAGTTCATAACACAGCCACACCTGAGTTGGAAGGTTAGAAAGAGGTGATGACTTCTAATTAGGAAAGAGTATTGTACTGCTAGATTGAAGTCAGTTCAATAGAACCGGCAGGATTCACATCCTGCAAGAGAGCTTTAGTTGTATCTGTTGAGGATACTAAATTCTTGAGTCGCCTATACAATGCCCCTAAGCTGCATCGACTGATACAAGCTATCAATAAAGTAATTTAGTCCCTAATCTCCTTCTGATCTCTCCTATGCTCGTTAGCTTCTCTGTTCGCACACCAGATACGCCCCACACCCCTCGCCGATGACTCGTCAGCGCTTTACCGCCTCCTCGCCACGGATGCCCCCTTTAGTCCATACTCCATAGGCTCTAACACTAGAAATGGTCAGAAAAGTATAGTAGCGAAACAACATTACTGGCCTTTTGGATAAAATATGCTAAGAATATGCTGAAGTGGACAAATATGAGATGAACAACTTGTCATCCATTACAGAATTGAGATGTGTAAACATGACCATATTTGAAATAGCAAGCATAGCACAAAATGTGTGAATAAGGTGCAAACAGAACAGCAACATAAAAGCTGCTATCCATACAGAAACTAAGTGTATTTTGCAGTTTTGCATCATCTGTATGAAGCATAACTAGAAGGTTGCTCATTTAAAATAAAACAGAGATTTACACATCACTAGAGCAAGCCAAGATTAACAGAGGATGTATTTCTCAGTAGGGCACCACTGCATCACCAGCAAGGTACAAAAGGTGGGGGCTTTATAGTGTCAAACCAAAAGAAACACTACCGGAACAATCAAAATCCCGAAATAGTTAGTCCGCAATTCACAAATCTATGATTAAGGATAACATCCGAGGGCAAAGCATATGGGTGAAACGACTGTGCACGAGAAACTATAGGGCAGCAGATGCAGGTGACGAGAGTGGGTGGGAGACTGGGAGGGGGAGGACCGAGGACGGGGGGGACGGGGGGGACGTGAGCTGCGCCTTCTCTGAGGGGCGCGTCGGCAGAAGGGAACGACGGACGGATCTTGTACCGGCGACGAGGTGCAGATGCAGGGGAGAAGAGTGGATAGGTAGGGGAGGGGTGGGGTGAGGTGGGGAAGGGCGACGGGAGAAGAGGGGGCGAAGAAGACAGCGAGGGGGATGGAACCAGTACCTCCACAGCGGCGAGGCGCGGCGGCGAGGCGGACGGCGGAGACGTGGGCGGGATCTCTGGAGAAGGTCTCCAGAGGGAGTTGTGTCAGCAGTGGGCACTGAGGAGCGACCAGCGACTTAACTTTCAGGAAGAGATAATTCCAGCGAAATTACCATCCACGGCGGCGAAATGAACATTAAGACCGTGAAAAATATCAAAAAAAGATCGTGAAAAATGTCAAAAATTTCAAAAAATGAATTTTCCATGTGTTTATATTGTATATTTTTAAAAAACACAGTTAACTCGCAAATGCGTACATACACTTACCATCTACAAACACACGCACGTTCTAATTTTATGAACATTCATTGGTTTGATTCCTGATAAGCTAAAAATACATTTTTTTCCTAACCATTTAACCACGTATTAGTTCTAGTGTTCATATTATACTCTAGTGCTCCACCAAATTTAAAACGGTGGTGTGTAACATGTTTTCCTAAAATAAAATATAAGTATATACGTATCTAATTACGCACAGGAGCATGTGCTCTACGTGTATTTTTGAATTATCGCTTACTCGGATACGTACCCTTGACTAAATATAAATATGGTTATGTTCCCTTACATGTGATAGTATGATACCATGTTCTATTGCCTGAGGCTCTATATAAAAGTCCTTCCAACATACGCCACAAAACACGCTATAATCGGGTCAGGGTTTTGCCTCCTAACTCTCCTTGTGCACTAGCGAACATGAGAGTAGGTAGAGTAGGTATTTAGAACAAATCTCCATTCTAATTTCTATACGTGAGAGGACGAATTAGGTTTTTGAGAAGCGCTTCGTGTGATTGTTCGCATTCTCCATCACGGGTGGTGTACCATCTAAGTCGGGTGGTGCAACGTACCGCCATATCCATCATCATCTACTTCCACTTGTCTTCACCAACATTGCCGTGAACAAATTCTTGCACTAGCGGCTACTTCATCTACCACCAATCGGTATGTGCGACATATTTCGATCCCCTCTTTTGTTATGGATGTTTTGCATACGCGCTGCTATTGTTCATGTTGATAACTATATCTAGTGTGTTTGAGTTTCACATGATAGTAGCTATTGTCGTAATGTTTAATATTTTGAAAAACATGAAAGTATTTCCTAATTATCCAAAAATCCAAATATATAATTGTAGGAAATTTGTTGACTTAACTATGACTGTGTTAGCTCGTGCACTCAAGATGGACAAATTTACAAGTGCGCACTTTAAGAGGTAGCAAGTTAATGTTCTTTCTTAGTGATCTGAAAATCATGTGGGTGACTAATGGCATGCCTAAAGGAATGATTAGGCGTGTTCCCTTTTCCCTTTCAGATTTTTGAAATAAGTATATGAACCTTATTTGCGGTGGTGTTAATGATGACGCCAGTGTTTGACGATCTCGTTTATGTCACATAATTTTGGTTTAGTGTCTCAACAATTTAGTACAAGTTTAATTCCGAACTTTACTATTCCCAAAGGTTCTAAGTGCCATATATGTGTGCAATTAAAGCTAATTAGGAAGCCTCATAAGGCAGCCGAGGAGACAAACGTTTCACCTCTCGAACTCATACATTCTAATCTATGTGAGACGAATGGTGTGTTGATAAAAGTTGGAAATAGATATTTCATGACACTGATTGATGATGATGCGACTATATTTTTCTATCTTTATTTGTTGCAAAATACAAATCAAGCTTTAGACTGTTTAAAAATTTATAAGTTAGGATTTAAAAATCATATAGAGAGAAATATAAGTGTCTTAGGTTGAATTGTGGTGGTGAGTATTTTCCCAAAATTGTAGGGATTCGTTGCATAGAAAACAAAAAAATTCCTACCGCGAGAACGCAATCCAAGCCAAGATGCAATCTAGAAGACGGGAGCAACGAGGGGATGAACGAGACTCACCCTTGAAGATTTCCAAAGCCTACAAGATGAGGCTCTTGTTGATGCGGTAGACGATCACTTGCCGCTTTCAAAAGCGCGTAGAAGATCTTGATGGTGCCACAATCGGGCAGCACCTCCGTACTCGGTCACACGTTCGGTGTTGATGAAGACGACGTCCTTCTTCCCGTTCCAGCGGGCAGCGGAAGTAGTAGCTCCTCCTTGAATCCGGCAGCACGACGGCGTGGTGGCGGTGGCGATGTAGATCTCCAGTGGAGCTTCGCTAAGCGTTGCGGGAGAGGTGGAGGAGTGGGGCGGCTAGGGTTTGGAGAGAGGGGGTGGCCGGCCTCCAAGGGGTGCGGCCAAGGTGGTGGCTTTGGTGTGGCCGGCCCCCTCCCCTTGCTCCTCATTATATAGGTGGAACCCCCAAGTGTTGGACTACAAGTCTTCGAATAAGACCCCAACCCAAAAACTTCCATGTGTAGGGAAACCTACCCAAGGTGGGATTCCCACCTCAAGTGGGACTCCCACCCTTCCATGAGGGGTGGTGGCCGGCCCCCTTGGTGGAGTCCACCTGGGACTCCACCCCTCTAGGGTTGGCCGACCATGGGAGGTGGAGTCCCTCCGGGACTCCGCCTTCCAAAGTGATTTCTTCCGGACTTTTCTAAAACCTTCTAGAACCTTCCATAAATGCACCAGATCATTTTCAAACTTATAAAATGACTTCCTATATATGAATCTTATTCTCCGGACCATTCCGGAACTCCTCGTGATGTCCGGGATCCCATCCGAGACTCCGAACAAAACTTCGAACTCCATTCCATATTCAAGTTCTACTAATACGACATCAAACCTTAAGTGTGTCACCCTACGGTTCGCGAACTATGTAGACATGGTTGAGAACTCTCTCCGACCAATAACCAATAGCGGGATCTGGAGATCCATAATGGCTCCCACATATTCAACGATGACTTAGTGATCGAATGAACCATTCACATACGATACCAATTCCCTTTGTCACGCGATATTTTACTTGTCCGAGGTTTGATCATCGGTATCTCTCTATACCTTGTTCAACCTCGTCTCCTGACAAGTACTCTTTACTCGTACCGTGGTATGTGGTCTCTTATGAACTATTCATATGCTTGCAAGCTATTTAGACGACATTCCACCGAGAGGGCCCAGAGTATATCTATCCGTCATCGGGATGGACAAATCCCACTGTTGATCCATATGCCTCAACTCATACTTTCCAGATACTTAATCCCACCTTTATAACCACCCATTTACGCAGTGGCGTTTGATGTAATCAAAGTACCTTTCCGGTATAAGTGATTTACATGATCTCATGGTCGAAAGGACTAGGTAACTATGTATCGAAAGCTTATAGCAAATAACTTAATGACGTGATCTTATGCTACGCTTAATTGGGTGTGTCCATTACATCATTCATATAATGATATAACCTTGTTATTAATAACATCCAATGTTCATGATTATAAAACTATAATCATCCATTAATCAACAAGCTAGTTAAGAGGCTTACTAGGGACTCATTGTTGTTTACATAACACACATGTATCAATGTTTCGGTTAATACAATTATAGCATGGTATATAAACATTTATCATAAACACAAAGATATATAATAACCACTTTTATTATTGCCTCTTGGGCATATCTCCAACAGTCTCCCACTTGCACTAGAGTCAATAATCTAGATTACATTGTAAGGTACCTAACACCCATGGTATTCTGGTGTTGGTCATGCTTTGCCCTAGGGAGAGCTTTAGTCAACGGATCTGCTACATTCAGATCAGTGTGTACTTTGCAAATCTTTACTTCTCCATCTTCGATGTACTCGCGAATCGAATGATAACGCATCTTGATATGCTTCAGCCTCTTGTGTGACCTTGGTTCTTGTGCATTGGCGATGGCACCCATGTTGTCACAGTAGATGACTAGTGGGTCCAATGCACTAGGAACCACACCGAGCTCTACAATGAACCTCTTCATCCGTACTGCTTCTGATGAAGCCTCTGAAGCCGATATGTACTCCGATTCTGTTGAAGACTTTGCCACCTTGCACTGCTTCGAGCTTGCCCAGCTTACTGCAGCACCATTCAATATAAACACGTACCCAGACTGAGACTTAGAGTCATCAGGATCAGTGTTCCAACTTGCATCGGTGTATCTGGTTACAACGAGCTCTTGGTCACCTCCATAACAAAGAAACATATCCTTAGTTCTTTTTAAGTACTTCAGGATATTCTTGACCGCTGTCCAGTGTTCCATTCCTAGATCACTTTGATATCTGCTAGTCAAACTAACATCATGTGCTATATCCGGTCTAGTACATAGCATGGCATACATGATAGAGCCTACTGCCGAGGCATAGGGGATCTGACTCATCCTTTCTCTTTCTTCTGCCGTAGACGGACCTTGAGTCTTACTCAAGACTTTGCCTGGTAACATAGGTAAGAACCCTTTCTTACTTTCGTCCATTCTAAACTTCTTTAGAATCCTGTCCAGATATGTACTCTGTGAAAGCCCTATTAGGCGTCTTGATCTATCTCTATAAATCTTGATGCCTAATATGTACGATGCTTCACCAAGGTCTTTCATTGAAAAACTTTTATTCAAATAACCTTTTACACTTCTTAATAGTTCTATATCATTCCCAATCAATAATATGTCATCTACATATAATATCAGGAATGCAACAGAGCTCCCACTCACTTTCTTGTAAATACAGGCTTCTCCATGACACTGTATAAACCCGAAGTCTTTGATCACCTTATCAAAACGTCGGTTCCAACTTCTGGATGCTTGCTTCAGTCCATAAATTGAACGCTAAAGTTTGCACACCTTGTCAACATTTTTAGGATCAACAAAACCTTTGGGTTGTACCATATACAACTCTTCCTCAATGTCTCCATTAAGGAACGCCGTTTTGACATCCATCTGCCAAATCTCCTAATCGAAAAATGCAGCTATTGCTAACAAAATCCTCACAGACTTTAGCTTCGCTACAGGTGAGAAAGTCTCATCGTAGTCAACACCTTGAATTTGTCGGAAACCCTTTGCGACAAGTCGAGCTTTATAGACAGTAATGTTACCATCAGCATCTGTTTTTCTTTTGAAGATCCATTTATTCTCGACAGCCTTGCGGCTATCAGGTAAGTCTACCAAAGTCCACACTTTGTTATCATACATGGATCTCATTTCGGATTTCATGGCTTCTTGCCATTTGTTGGAATCTGGGCTCATCATCGCTTCTTCATACGTCGCAGGATCCTCATCATTGTTGTCCACAATCATGACATTTAGACAAGGATCATACCAATCAGGAGTGGCACGTTCCCTTGTCGATCTGCGAGGTTCAGTAGCTATCTCGTTTGATCATTATCATTAGCTTCCTCTGTTACCGGTGCAGGCTGCACAGGAACAACTTCCGGTACTGCTCTACTCTGATCAACGAGAGAAGATTCAGTAATCTCGTCGAGTTCTACTTTTCTTCCAGTCACTTCTTTTGTGAGAAATTCTTTCCCAAGAAAGGTTCTGTTCTTTGCAACAAAGATTTTGCCTTCGGATCTGTGATAGAAAGTGTACACTATAGTTTCCTTAGGGTATCCTATGAAGACGCATTTCTCCGCTTTGGGTTCTAGCTTGTCCGGTTGTAACTTTTTTACATAGGCTTCGCAACCCCAAACTTTAAGGAACGACATCTTAGGTTTCTTATTAAACCATAATTCATACGGTGTCGTTTCAACGGATTTAGATGGTGTCCTATTTAAAGTGAATGCAGCTGTCTCTAATGCATAACTCCAAAATGATAACGGCAAATCAGTAAGAGACATCATAGAACGAACCATATCTAAGAGAGTTCGATTACGACGTTTGGACACACCGTTTCGTTGTGGTGTTCCCGGCGGTGTCAATTGTGAAAGTATTCCGCATTTCTTTAAATGCATGCCAAACTCATAACTCAGATATTCACCTCCGCGATCAGATCGTAGAAATTTAATCTTCTTGTTACGTTGATTTTCTACTTCACTTTGGAATTCCTTAAACTTCTCGAAAGTTTCGGATTTATGTTTCATGAAATAGATATACCCATATCTACTCAGATCATCTGTGAAGGTTAGAACATAACGATAACCACCGCGCGAGGCTATACTCATTGGTCCGCATACATCGGTATATATGATTTCCAATAATTCTGTAGCTCGCTCCATAATACCGGAGAATGGAGTCTTAGTCATTTTTCCCATTAGACATGCTTCGCATCTATCAAGTGACTCAAAGTCAAGTGATTCAAGTAATCCATCGGTATGGAGTTTCTTCATGCGTTTCACTCCAATATGACCAAGACGACAGTGCCACATATAAGTAGAATTATCATTCAATTTAATTCGTTTAGCATCAATGTTATGAACATGTGTATCACTACTATCGAGATCTAATAGAAATAAACCATTCTTTTCAGGTGCTCGACCATAAAAGATATTATTCATAAAAATAGAACAACCATTATTCTTAGACTTGAATGAATAACCGTCTTGCATTAAACAAGATCCAGATATAATGTTCATGCTCAACGCGGGTACAAAATAACAATTATTGAGGTTTAAAACTAATCCCGAAGGTAGATGTAGAGGAAGTGTGCCGACAGCAATCACATCGACTTTGGATCCATTTCCAATGCGCATCGTCACTTCATCCTTCAATAGTCTTCGTTTATTCTTTAGTTCCTGTTTCGAGTTACAAATATGAGCAACCGAACCAATATCAAATACCTAGGTACTAGTACGAGAACCAGTAAGATAAACATCTATAACATGTATATCAGATATACCTTCTTTCTTCTTCTTGACAAGGCCGCTCTTCAGATCAGCCAAATACTTGGAGCAATTACGCTTCCAGTGTCATTTCTCCTTGCAGTAATAGCACTCAGCATCAGGCTTAGGGCCAGTCTTAGGTTTCACAGGAGGTGTGGCAGCTTTCTTGCCACCCTTCTTGAATTTGCCTTTAGACTTGCCCTGTTTCTTGAAACTGGTGGTCTTGTTGACCATCAACACTTGGTGCTCTTTCTTGATCTCAATCTCAGCAGCTTTAAGCATGGAGAAGAGTTCAGGTAACTCTTTGTTCATGTTCTGCATATTGTAGTTTATCACAAAGTTTTTGTAACTAGGTGGCAGTGATTGAAGGATACGATTAATCCCCAGTCTGTTAGGAATAACTATTTCCAAGTCACTGAGTTTCTTCGCATGCCCGGTCATAACGAGCATGTGCTCACTAACGGAGCTACCCTCTTCCATCATGCAACTGAAGAAGTGTTTCGATGCTTCATAGCATTCCACGACCGCATGAGTTTCAAAGATAGTTTTCAACTCATTGATCAACTCATGTGGATCGTGGTGCTCAAAACGTTTTTGAAGATCGGCTTCCAGACTGCATAGGATGGCACACTGAACTTGAGAGTATCAAGTTTTTCAAGTCTCGTAAACATTCTTTACTTCATCGGTTTCAGTTTCTGCAGGAGGGTCACCTAGCGGTGCATCAAGCACATATTGCAGGTTTCCACCAGCGAGGAAAATCCTCACATGACGGAACCAGACGGTGAAGTTGCTACCGTTGCTCTTAAGTTTTTCTTTCTCTAGGAACTGGTTAAAATTGATTGGGGACGCCCTATCTACAACATATATTTGCAATAGTTTAGACTAATGTTTATGACAAATTGAGTTCAAATTTTAATTCAACAAAATTAAAAACTAGGTGAACTCCCACTCAAAACAATATCCCTCGAATTGTCTTAGTGATCACACGAACCAAATCCACCGCACCAAGTCCGATCATCACGAGACAAGATGTAACTTCAATGGCGAACACTCAAAGTGTTCATCATATCAATCATATGATTCATGCTCTACCTTTCGGTATCACGTGTTCCGAGACCATGTCTGTACATGCTAGGCTCGTCAAGGCAACCTTAGTATCCGCATGTGCAAAACTGGCTTGCACCCGTTGTATGCACTTGTTGATTCTATCACACCCGATCATCACGAGATGCTTCGAAACGACAAGTCTTGGCAACGGTGCTACTAAGGATGAACACTTTATTATCTTGATATTTTAGTGAGAGGGATCATCTTATAATGCTACCGTCGCGATCTAAGCAAAATAAGATGCATAAAAGGATTAACATCACATGCAGTTCATATGTGATATGATATGGCCCCTTTGTCTTTACGCCTTTGATCTTCATCTCCAAAGCACGGACATGATCTCCATCATCAATGGGCATGATCTCCATCATCGTCGGCGTAGCGTCAAGGTCAATGGCGCCGTCTTCATGATTGTTCTCGCATGTAGCAACTATTACAACTTCTTTGAAATACTACTCATCATGAAATTTAAAGACAACCATAAGGCTCCTGCCAGTTGCCACAATACAATAATGATCATCTCATACATATTCATCATCACATTATGGCCATATCACATCACCAAACCCTGCAAAAACAAGTTAGACGTCTCTAATTTGGTTTGCATATTTTACATGGTTTAGGGTTTTCGAGTGAGATAATCTACCTACGAACATGAACCACAACGGTGATACTAGTGTTGTCAATAGAAGAGTAAATTTAATCTTCACCATAGTAGGAGAGACAGACACCCGCAAAGCCACTTATGCAATACAAGTTGCATGTCGAGCGTGGAGCAAATCTCATGAACGCGGTCATGTAAAGTTAGCCCGAGCCGCTTCATCCCACTATGCCACAAAGATGCAAAGTACTCAAACTAAAGACAACATAAGCATCAACGCCCACAAAACAATTGTGTTCTACTCGTGCAACCATCTATGCATAGACACGGCTCTGATACCACTGTAGGGATTCGTTGCATAGAAAACAAAAAAATTCCTACCGCGAGAACGCAATCCAAGCCAAGATGCAATATAGAAGACGGGAGCAACGAGGGGATGAACGAGACTCACCCTTGAAGATTTCCAAAGCCTACAAGATGAGGCTCTTGTTGCTGCGGTAGACGATCACTTGCCGCTTTCAAAAGCGCGTAGAAGATCTTGATGGTGCCACAATCGGGCAGCACCTCCGTACTCGGTCACACGTTCGGTGTTGATGAAGACGACGTCCTTCTCCCCGTTCCAGCGGGCAGCGGAAGTAGTAGCTCCTCCTTGAATCCGGCAGCACGACGGCGTGGTGGCGGTGGTGATGGAGATCTCCAGCGGAGCTTCGCTAAGCGTTGCGGGAGAGGTGGAGGAGTGGGGCGGCTAGGGTTTGGGGAGAGGGGGTGGTCGGCCTCCAAGGGGTGCGGCCAAGGTGGTGGCTTTGGTGTGGCTGGCCCCCTCCCCTTGCTCCTCATTATATAGGTGGAACCCCCAAGTGTTGGACTACAAGTCTTCGAATAAGACCCCAACCTAAAAACTTCCATGTGTAGGGAAACCTACCCAAGGTGGGATTCCCACCTCAAGTGGGACTCCCACCCTTCCATGAGGGGGGTGGCCGGCCCCCTTGGTGGAGTCCACCTGGGACTCCACCCCTCTAGGGTTGGCCGGCCATGGGAGGTGGAGTCCCTCCGGGACTCCGCCTTCCAAAGTGATTTCTTCCGGACTTTTCTAGAACCTTCTAGAACCTTCCATAAATGCACCGGATCATTTTCAAACTTATAAAATGACTTCCTATATATGAATCTTATTCTACGGACCATTCCGGAACTCCTCGTGATGTCCGGGATCCCATCCGAGACTCCGAACAAAACTTCGAACTCCATTCCATATTCAAGTTCTACTAATACGACATCAAACCTTAAGTGTGTCACCCTACGATTCGCGAACTATGTAGACATGGTTGAGAACTCTCTCCGACCAATAGCCAATAGCGGGATCTGGAGATCCATAATGGCTCCCACATATTCAACGATGACTTAGTGATCGAATGAACCATTCACATACGATACCAATTCCCTTTGTCACGCGATATTTTACTTGTCCGAGGTTTGATCATCGGTATCTCTCTATAACTTGTTCAACTTCGTCTCCTGACAAGTACTCTTTACTCGTACCGTGGTATGTGGTCTCTTATGAACTATTCATATGCTTGCAAGCTATTTCGATGACATTCCACCGAGAGGGCCCAGAGTATATCTATCTGTCATCGGGATGGACAAATCCCACTGTTGATCCATATGCCTCAACTCATACTTTCCGGATACTTAATCCCACCTTTATAACCACCCATTTACGCAGTGGCGTTTGATGTAATCAAAGTACCTTTCCGGTATAAGTGATTTACATGATCTCATGGTCGAAAGGACTAGGTAACTATGTATCGAAAGCTTATAGCAAATAACTTAATGACGTGATCTTATGCTACGCTTAATTGGGTGTGTCCATTACATCATTCATATAATGATATAACCTTGTTATTAATAACATCCAATGTTCATGATTATGAAACTATAATCATCCATTAATCAACAAGCTAGTTAAGAGGCTTACTAGGGACTCATTGTTGTTTACATAACACACATGTATCAATGTTTCGGTTAATACAATTATAGCATGGTATATAAACATTTATCATAAACACAAAGATATATAATAACCACTTTTATTATTGCCTCTTGGGCATATCTCCAACAAAAATATGTAATGAATTATGCAAGGGACATGGAATTACTCATGAGAGGATAGCTCCGTACCCGCCCCAATCAAACGGAGGTGCTGACATGAAAAATATACACCAACTACAAGGTGGATCCCATATTAGCCATTGTTGATTTATCAAAGCCATGGTGGGGCGGCTTTCTTGACTTTGTGTCATGTATTGAGTAGAGTTCCTAACAAGAATAAAGAGAAAACCCTCTGCGGGGAGTGGGTTGAAAGAAAACCATCACTTTCTTATTTGCATAATTTGGGATACGTGGTAAAGTTAAACATATGAACCCTAAAGAAAGGGAAATTCAATCCAAAGAAAGTGGATTGTATCGATTGTACCTTTTTAGGTAACATTCAGAGGAGCGTTGGCAATTGATTATTAGTATTTAAATCCATGTCATCTGATATGCATGTTGATATTGTCATGGAATCATATACTGCGATATCTTTTATAAATTTTTTACCTATGAAAGATATGATATCTCTGTTACGATTTTTCCAAGGTAATTCATGAATCTAGTGCATCTAATGAGTAGTTTGAACAACCACATAAGAACCTACGTGAGAAGTATGACAATGATTCTCCTACAAGGAGCAAGATACAAATGATTGCAAAAAAAAATTTGGAGATGATTTCATTGTGAATGCTGTGGATGATGCTCCCATGTCCATTTCACATGCATATGCATCTCCAAATGTAGATGATTGGAGCGAATCTGCCTATAACGAGATGAACTCGATTATAGTGGAACATGGAAGCTATTAGAACGACCCCATGGTCGTAAGCTTGTGGGTTGCAAGTGGATATTTAAAAAGAAGCTAAGACATGATGGTACTATTGAGAAGTATAAGGTGTGACTTGTAACAAAAGGTTACACATAGAGAGAAGGCAAGATTATTTCAACACCTATTCCCATGTCAATAGACTAACCACCATCAGAGTACTACTTTTCCATGTTGCCTCTAATGGTTATATCGTTCATCAAAATGGAGGTACAAAACAATTTTCCTCAATGGAGGTTGGAACACAAAATATATATGGAGCATCCTAATGGGTTTGTGGTAAAGTGTGAAGAGAGAAATGTGTGCAAGTTCGTAAAATCTTTATATGTCCAAAACAAGCACCTAAGCAATGACATGAGAAGTTTAATAGAACTTTAACTTATGTTGGCTTCGGCCTTCGTTGGTAATGCGCCTGATAAGTGAATTTACTATCACCATGGTGAGGCGAAGGTGTTATAATATGTTTTTATGTGGATGATATCTTGATCTTTATTACAAACATGAAAGTGATAAACAAGGTCATGTTTTTCTTGTGAAAGAGCTATGACTTGAAAGATCTGGAAGAATCTGATGTGATTCTAAACATCAAGTTGATTAAGAACGAGAATGGTATTATTTAACACAATCTCATTAATCATGTGGAAAATATCTTGATCATGTTTGGATTTATTGATAGAAGGTCTTCTCCAAACACTTTATGGCCCTAGTGTGACACCACGAAAGAATTGAAGGATTGCTAGATATCAATTGAGATATTCTCAAATCACCGACTCACTCATGTACTTAACAAGCGCAGTAAGACCTAGCATATGTTTTGATGTTAGAAAGTTCATTAGGTTCATGTCAAACACGAAAACCGATCATTGACATGCACTTGAAAGGGTCATGTGCTATCTTTGTAGTGCACTGAGTTACGAGATTTAGTATTTAGGGCACTCCACTATGCTTGACGGATATAGTGATTTAGACAAGATCTCTAATATAGATGAGCTCTATGAACAAGTTGGTATGCGTTTACGATTACAATGATACTCCATAGAACAAGTTGGTATTCCATTCTAGCAACTTTTGATCTACTCCTTGAAAGGATCGTATGCTCGCACCCAGAGGCGGGTGAATAGGTGCTAACCAATTTTTAGTTCTTTTTCAATTTAGTCTTGACACAAAGGTAAATTCTCTAGATATGCAACTATGTGAATTTACCTATATGACAAGATCAACTACTAAGCAAGATATAGCTAGACAAGATATAGTAGTGCTAATAAGGATAGAGGTAACCGAGAGTGGAGCACGCGGAGACACAGAGATGATTCCCATAGTTCCTTCCTTTTAAGGGGAAGTACGTCTACGTTAGGAGGAGTGTGGTCTCCATGAAGGCCAGACCAACGCCACAAAGGCCTCACGCAGGTATCCTGTGAGCAACGCCACAAAGACCTAGCCCACTTCCACTAAGGGATTTCCTCGAGGCGGAAATCCGGCCTTTACAAGGTTCTTGGGGCACACATCCACAACTGAATTGGAGGCTCCCAATATATGTAATAACACAACAACAACAACAACAAGAACAAATCAACCACAAACAACTAGGGTTTCCAAAGAGGAACACTAGCAAGGGGGCCCTCAAACATATGAGGGGGAAATGCAAATCGCTTTGGTGAAGATGTAGATCGGGGTCTTCTCCTTTGATTCTCCAAAGCTCAAGAGATTTGGGTGGTTGAGGGAGGATATCTGATGGTTTTGGTGTTCTTGGTGGCTCGGCAATGGTGGAACAAGTCTTGAATGTTTGAGCAACTTTCCAAGGTAGGAGAAGGGTTCCTTAAATAGCCCTCCACCAAATCTACCCGTTGGGACGACTTCAGCGGCAGTGCCGGCCCTGTAACAGCGGCATTGCCGGCCATGAAATTTAGGTCAAAGTGGTCGACAGGAGATAGCCGGCAGTGCCGGGGTGCAACCATCGGCAGTGCTGGGGTGCATCCACCGGCAGTGCCGGCCTTCTTCCACTGGCAGTGCCGGCATTGGAGATTTTCTGCCCAACTCTTTTCTTCCTTTTTTAGGGGATCGATATTATCAGATGTGATACTTTTTCTTTATATGTCGCACACTTAGCATAAAGTTAGATCATCACTGGTGTTGTTACCAAACACGCAAAACCCAAGAGATCATGAAATGTTCTTTCAATCTCCCCCTTTTTGGTGTTTGATGACAATACCGGGATTTAGCAAATAGAGAACATTTAGCATATTGTATCAACAAAAGAGAAGCTCCCCCTAAATGTGTGCATAAAGGAAATTTGTGTTTGAACACAAATGCGAACATTAGGTACAAGGCACTCTTATCATCAAGGTACAGGCAACAATATGCTAACCTATCACATATGGCAGATAAGAGACAGAGAAATATAAGAGTTGAGATATAGTGACCATACCCTTCCATAAAGATATACTCAACCATGTATAATTCCGAAAGCCATATTTCTCATGATCATACCATGCATCAAATTGAGATATATCAATTGTCAAATTGAGATATATACCGATCATACCATTCATAGTGACAATCTCAACCATATAGAATTCCGAAATCCATAATAATATGTCCCACACTAATATGTCTTGCCACCACACATAGAACAGAGTTTTAAACAACAAGGAACAAACGATAAATAGCTCAACATAAGCACAAATGATAAAAGGAGGACACAAGCTTTAAAAGAATGGTAAACGCATATGCTTATGCCTCAACCCGTGCAAATCCCGTGCAAGTCCTAATAGACCTTCGTCTCCCCCTTTGGCACTAAAACACCAAAAAGGAGAAAAGAAGCGATGCTACAACGTCCCATGGAAGCTCAGAAATCTCCAGAATGCTCAGTGGACTCTTCTGTCTCGTCGTCGTCCTCGGACTCGGCGGGCTCAGGCTCACTGTCTTCATCATTACTAGCAATACACTGTCGGCGAGAAGGTCCGGGTAGCCCAAGCTTCTCACATTCTGTCACATTGCCATGCTTGGATAGCCACTCTTCCTCGGGAGTAATAACCTCTTCTGACCCGCTCTCAACAGGAATTTCCAATTTTCGCATAATGAGCTTGGTGTTCCTTCTCTCCATCTTTGTTTCCCTGTGAGCTTGGTATTGACGCCTGTTGTTGTCAGACTTGAGACAAAACATCTTGGCAAGCTTGGCCTCAATACGAGCAAACCATCCACTGTTAGCTCCAGGGGGATATACTCCATATATGAGTCGTCTTCATCATCATCAGTGGGGGCACCAGGAGGAGAGGGATGAGTCTTGACCTTGAGTTCCTTGGATTTGTGAGGCAAAGTGATAACATCATCAAGGAGATTACCATACCCAACATTATCCCAGCGAGAGCAAATGAAACACATGAAGTAAGGTGCAAAGACCGGAGACTTGCGAGATATGATGCAAGTCCAAAACTCCTCCCACAGATAATCCATCACATCAAGTTGGAGGTCGTTGTCACGGTGCTGGTGGGTGAGATACAGAAGATTTCCAAGATAGCCATAAATCTAATCAACACAGCCAACCTTGGGATTGAGGACTTCTTTGTAAATGCGAGGAAGAATGTCATATACTGGATGGAGGAACTTCTGAGAGCCATACATCACTTCGCTAGGTTGATAGAGATCATCCAGGAGAGAATTAGCAAGGGGCTTTGGAGTGTTGTGAGCCCAGAAGTAGCCTTCCGAGTTGTCAGGAAGTACAGGATAGCCCAGACAGGCGGCGAACTGTCCCCAAGTGCCATGCAACATGCGACCCTCGGTCAACCAAGTCATTGTCTTGTCATCATCATTGTAAACATACACAGTGGCAAAGAATTGGTCGATGATATCAACATTCTAAGGATGATGAAACTCTATCAGAGGGATGAGACCAAGTTGTTCACAAATCTCCCGAGCCTCTGTGAAATACTGAGCATGCTTGTCCATGTGAGAAAAGTTGATGTGGTGCATGAGAGAAACACGATAGGCAGCCTCAGCATATAGATCCACATAGATCTTCTATTGATATTTAGTCCAAAATTTCGCAGAACAGTTGGCGGCCTTGGGTGTGACATATACATTTGTCTGTCGCAGCTGAGCATACTCATGATCAGGCCATTTCCCAATAGGCATGCTTCGCAGCCTTTTGATGATGAGGTTGCGAGGTTCTGTTTCATCCATCCCCTTCTCCCGACGACATGCCTTCCTCATCGACAAGATCTCAGCTTCAAAGTCTTCAAGAACAGCCCGTTTTCCCGAGTTTCCCTTACGATGTGAACCACCTGCACCTGAGACAGCAAGGGACAGAGGGAAATGAAGGTAGAGTACACTAGATTTAAGAAAAACAGACACCATTGCATTACAAATGAATTGTTAAAGATACAAATGCAAAGGCCATGGAGGATCTGGTAACAAGCATAGCCGGCAGTGCCGGTGTGAGTTCGGCGGCAGTGCCGTCCCAACCGGCAGTGCCGGGCTTCTAGGGGTGGCAGTGCCGCTGAGGGGTGGCCGACAGTACCGGTCAAGCATGAAATCTGCTAGATCCACCGAAGAATCTCACATTGTGCCTAAAACATTCATCTAAGCAATGTAATAGACCATCTACACCCATGGTAATTCCTACGGAGCAAATCCACCCACAATCTTTCTTCTAGGCAGGTCAACCAAGCCTAGAGAGGGAGAGAGAGGATGAGGAAGAGCATATCGGAGGAGCAAGCCATGGAGGAGGGCAGCCGGCCAAGGCTATGTCGACCAGAGGTCGAGGGAGGGCTTGGGACGGCGGCGGCAGGGCTGGGGCGGCGTCGGCGGTGGCTGGGGCGACGAGTGGGAGGAGAGGGGTGCAAGGGGAAGAATGGGGCGGTTTCCCTAACTTCCCTTGGGCCTCATCACTTAATCCCACCGTCAGCGGTAGTGTCGCCCGGCTGAGACCGACAGTGCCGGCAAACATGCCCCAGGCCCAAAAACCCCTTGAATTTTTTCAAAAAAATGGTGTACGAAGATTGGAGTGGTTTCTTTGATAAGGTGGGGCTTAGGATAGATGATCCAAACTGTGAGATGGTACATGATCACTCATTTTTGCAAACATTGCAAATAAAGACCAAAAACGAGTGATTTCCCATAAGAAAATATAAAAGTCAGATAAAATCCATTAAGATCCATATAACACCAACTCTTCACAAAGAAGAATGTGGTGGCCTAGGCCACCATGTATGAGTGTTATGGTATGGCACCGCGAAGATATATCTTGGGCCCAAAACCAATACTCGTCATTGAAGCTCACATATCAACACATGATATAAAGAGAATGATTTATAACTATTGGCAATATGGGGGGAGGGATAGCTCAATAATTTAAACCGCACTCCCCCTATATCCATGCCCACATCTAAACCAAATAAAGTTTTGAGAAGAAGGTGTGTTTGCAAGATGGTCAAGCTATACTTCTTGAATCAATGATATTTAGCTCATTCCTCAAATAACAAAACCTTGCTTCATCAAGAGGCTTTGTGAATATATCGGCGAGTTGATCTTTGGTTGGAACGTAGCATAGCTCAATATCACCACGGGCAACATGATCCCTAATGAAATGATTCAGGATCTAAATATGCTTCATTCTTGAATGTTTTTTTTTGACCAACCACTATGAGGCAACAACCCCACATCAAATTTTATTTCAAAGCAAAAAAGTCTTATGTACAAAACAAGAACTAGAGAAAAAGGGCAAGGAGACCTACCTATCCAGGATAAAAGACTCTAAGGCAGAGACCTAATCCAATCTAACAAACCTTCCCTATGTTTAACTTTTATTCTATGTCTCAATAAATAAACATCATGAATAAAACCTGCCTTCCACCTTGCAAAGGTAGGCCTCTCACTCCTGAAATTTTTCCCATTCCTGATGACCCAAATGTTCCAGCAGGCCAGCATTAGTATCTCCATGAAGAATGGCTTTGCAAACTCCTTCCTAGCATGGGCAATCACCAACTGCAAATCATCATTGAGCTTCCATTCAAATTGGAGATAATTCCAGATCCTAACACTGAAGTTGCACTCAAAAAATAGATATATCCTATCCTCGTGTGTACATGCAAAGGACATAGTTCACAGTGATAAACATCAGGGACGTGCCAATGTCGACGCTTTAACAGATCCCTCGTATTTAAACGATCCACCAGAAGAAGCCATGCAAAGACCTTGGTTTTCATCATACAACTAGACTTCCAGATCCACTCATATACTTTGGGCACCTTGATATGCTTATGAATATGCGAATAAAACTTAACAGAAGCATAATTTCCACCCTAATAGTAGGTCCATTCATCAGTACAACCTGTGACGGGGTTATCCTGCATCATTATAATTAACTCTTGTAATTCAGAGAAAGCTGGCTGGGACAATGGGGTATAGAAAAGTTAAATTATATTTTTCATGGCATAAACCTCTGCAGCCACCACCTCTTCTTTCAAGACAAAGGAGAACAACCTTGGGAACTTATTCTTTAGAATCAATGGAACACCATCTATTAACCAGTTATCTGTCCAAAACAGAAAATATCTCCAGTGCCCATTTTAACTCTCGCCACAGCTCTGAAATTATCCACTTATCTAAGCACATCCCTCCACCAAAATGAGCCACACAGGTTTTCAGCATGGGCACCTTACCAGCATAGTGTTTTTCCAAATTAAGTTCACCCAAGGTAAGTCTCTTTTATTATAAAACTTATCCAAAAATTTAATAAGAAATGCTGCATTTTGCTTTTGGAAATTGACAATACCTAAGCCTCCTCTCATTTTGGGCTTACAAATCATTTCCCATGCAGCTAAGGATTGCTTTGGTTCCCCTTCTCTATCTCTCCATAGACACTGCCTCAATATTCTATCCAATTGCACAGTAAGACCCATTGGCAATTGTAAAGAGCACAAGAAATATAGGGGCATGGAAGCAAGTGCAGAATTAATCAGCTGTAATCTAGCACCTTGAGAAAGAAAACTTGAGCTTGCATACAATTTCCTTTCCAATCTACAAACCAGAGGAGATAGCTCAGTAATTGTAGGTTTCATTGTCCCAAGGGGCAAACCCAAATAAGTGAAATGCATTTTCCCAATCTGACAACCAAAATCCTTTGCCAATTGCTTTAATACTCCTTCTAGCACATTGATAGATACCATTTGGGATTTATCAAAGTTAATCCTCAAGCTTGTGGAATTTGAGAATCTGTGTAACACCTCTTTCAAAGCCAATAACTGATCTGTGTCAGCTGGTAAAATAAGGAGGGTATCATCAGCATATTGTACTATAGGAAAGTCCATATCATTAGTATCAATTGGCCTACACAACTTGCCAAGATGAACCAACTCATTCACTGCTGACTGTAGTAAATCTGAGCCAAACAGATAGAACAAAGGAGAGATAGGATCCCCTTGTCTAACTCCTCTCTTACACTCAAACTGCTTGCCTGGAATACCATTCTTCATTCTTGAATGTTGCACCAGATTATAGACAATCTTGATGGCACTTTCATTGTCACATAAAAAGGCACTTTGTCACAAGTGACATTGTATTCCCTTAAAGTTTGCCTTATCCATAACAATTGAGTGCATCCACTTGCGGAGGTAACATATTCGGCTTCGGCGGTGGAGAGAGATATACAATTTTGCTTCTTAGAAGACCAGCATACCAAGGACCTACCAAGAAATTGGCAAGCCCCGGAAGTTGATTTCCTATCATCCTTGTCTCCCACCCAATCTGCATATGTGTATCCACTAAGAAAGAAACTTGAGCCTTTACGATACCAAAGAACATACCTTGGGGTATCAACCAAATATCGAAAGATTATTTTGAGATCCATCATGTGGCTCTCTTTAGGAGAACCTTGATACCTTGCACACACACCAACACTTAACACTATGTCCGGTCTAGATGCGCAAAGGTAAAGCAAGGATCCAATCATGGAGCGATATAAATTTTGATCCACCTCTTTACCATTGGGATCTAGTGCAAGATGACACTTGGTAACCATTAGTGTGGCTACACCCTTCAGTTCCGTCATCTTGAACCTATTGAGCATGACTTGAAGATATTTTGCTTGATTGATGAAAGTCCCTTCTCTCAATTGCTTGATCTCAAAACCAAGAAAGAACCTCATCTCTCCCATCATAGACATCTCATACCTATCGGTCATAAGCTTTGAAAATTCATCATTGAAAGCTTTGTTAGTAGAGCCAAAGATAATATCATCAACATATAATTGGCAAACGAAAAGCTCCCATTGACCCTCTTAGTAAAAAGAGTGGGATCGATTAGCCCAACATCAAACCCATGGTCTATCAACAATTCTTTAAGGTGCTCATACCAAGCTCTAGGATCTTGTTTGAGACCATAAAGTGCTTTATCAAGCTTATAGACATGGTTAGGAAAGTCGAGATCCTCAAACCTCGGGGGTTGCTTAACATAAACCTCTTCATGCAAAGGACCATTAAGAAAAGCACTTTTAACATCCATTTGTTGTAACTTAAAATTATGATGTGATGCATATGCAAGAAGGATTGTAAGGGTATATTGCCCCTATGTGTGGTTTTGGTAATTAATGACAACCCCTATGGACTAATGTTTTCATTGAGTTTATATGAAGGAATATTCCATAGGTACTACTTGTATTCCATGTGTTGGATTCAAGTATGGATGCCATGAAGATAAAGATACTCCTTGTGTATTGGCGTCAAGATCATCCATCAAGATAGTATGATAGAGCATGAGAAGATACAAGGTTGAGCAATACAAAGAGTGAAGAATAGATTCAAGTTTGGTCAACACATGAAGCATGAAGAATGTGCCACGTGAAGTCACGTGGTATGCCCATGAGAGGATGACGGCAAGTGGTGATCATCATCAAGGTTGAGTTGGGCAAGTTCAAGTTAAGCATCTTGAGAGGATCATATGCTTGAAGCTTGCCGTCCATTTGATGATAGTGGACATGTGAAGATGTGCATCAATGGAGTTTTCCCATCATGGTGTATGGGGGAGCATTTGTGAGTCTTCACGAAGCAACAATGATCAAGTGTGGCATTCCGGCTTGAGTGGAGCTTGAAGAGTTATCATCAAGATCAAGCGGGATGCGCAAGGCAAAGGTATGGCCTTGATAGGTATTCCTTTTATCAGTCTCAAGGTGGTTGATGGGAGACCGGATTATAGGATAGATAGCCGCACTATCAAGAGGGGCTTTCGGTTGGGTAACTTGATCACATCGTCTTAGGGAGCTCAACCCTTTGCATGCTTTGCATTCCATAAATCTTGTTGTTTCTCTGTGTGAAGTTATTTAGCTTGTTGCTAGCTTTACAACATGCCCAAGTTCATCGAAAACGGAATCCATATGCATCTTCTATTGCATTTTCGAGCTTGGAGGTTTTACCGGTGTTTCTTTTATAGATACGTCAAAACATTCATATTATGGTTTTTACTCCGTGGGTGGACAATGATGTTTCTATGCATAAAGTTGTAGGGCTTGTTGTCCTGATTCCAACAAGCCCAAGATCATCGAAATCGGAGTCCGGACTCAAAAGTTATCATGGTTTTTGTAAAACATGTTTTCATGATTGGCCCGGTGCCTCGCCCGGCGTGACCGGCCGTCCCACCGGATGGCCCGGTTTCAACCGGCCCCTGGACTGGTGCCAACCGGGACATGTACTGTAAGTCCCCGATCCGCCCCGGTCACGGCCCGTCCTCAGGTCTGGTTTGGACCAGGCGGCCCGGTCTGTGGCCCGGTCGGACCGGCTCTCACGCCAGGCGTCCAGGTGCCTGGTCCGGTCGACCAGCTCTCGCGCCAGGCGTCCCGGTGCCTAGCCCGGTCGACCAGCTCTCACGCCAGGCAGCCCGGTCTGTGGCCCGGTCCCTGGCCCGGTCGACCAGCTCTCACGCCAGGCGTCCCGGTCCCTGGCCCGGTTGACCAGGCTGCTGACCAGGTTGCACGAAAAACTCCCAGATCTGCCCCAAACGGTCATATTTTGTTTGGCTATAAAAGGGGCTTCTTCCCCTACATTTTTCTAGGGTTCTTGAGCACCTTTTTTACCACCATTGTTGAACCTCTTGAGCTTGCTTCCTCTCCCTTCCCTCCCATGATTCTTGCTCATTCTTGAGGGATCTAAGAGAGGAGATCTAGATCTACAACCTCCACCAATCCATTTCTCCTCTAAGTGAGGGGAACCCTTGGGATCTAGATCTTGGAGTCATTTGTTGATTTCCTCCATTGTTCTTCCTCTCTAATCTCATCCTAGCATTTGTTGCTTGGGTGGGATTTGAGTGTGAAGGATTTGAACACCTCTAGTGTTCTTTCTTTGCATCATTGCATAGTGTTGAGCTCTCCACCACGATTAGTTCGAGTGAGAGACCGTGAGCTTGTTACTCTTGGAGGGAGACCTCCTAGTTGGCTTGGTTGGTGTCCCGGTGACCTCTTCGTGGAAGATTGTGAAGGGACCCGGGCTTCTCCTTCGTGGAGCTTGTAAAGTGGTTGTGGAGTTTGCCATCTCCGGAGTGGAGGAAAAGCTAACCATAAGGACAGGGCCATTATCCTTCGTGGGTGTGGCTCGGAGAATAGGGTGAGCCTTCGTGGCATTGGGGAATCCTTCGTGGGACCTCCACTCCTCCAAACGTGACGCACCTTCTTGCAAAGGAAGGGAACACGGGAATACATCCTCGTCTCTGCGTGCCTCGGTTATATCTATACCCGAGCTCTCTTTCCTTGTGATAGCCATCGTGCTTGAAGTACATATATCTTGCTATCACTTGTGCTACATATATCTTGTGCCTATCTTGCTTAGCTCTAGTTGTTCTTGTTACACTTAGTTGAGCTTAGCATATTTAGGGTTTGTGCTTGTAATCTAAACGTTAGTTTAATTCCGCATTCTTACAAGACAAATATGTAAGAGTTTTTAATTGCCTATTCACCCCCCTCTAGGCGACATCTCGAGCTTTCAATTGGTATCAGAGGGTCTCTCCTTGTTTAAGGCTTCGCCGCCTTGAGAGTAAAGATGTCGGCTAGTAATATAGTGCACAATGACACAATTATCTTTAATGGCACAAATTATCTTTTGTGGAGAAATTGCTTGCTTTGTAATCTTCGGACCTTGTGTACAAATATAGAGTGATTTCTAGATGTAGGTTTTTCTCCTTCGATGGATCCTTAAAATCTATCTTTAGAGGATGAGAAAAACTTACATCTTGAAGCTCAAGTATCTAATGAGCTTTTATTCTCCTTGAGACCAGATTTTCGTAGGTTCTTGATATATATAAAGCGAAAATCGTCTCATGAGATGTGGATCAAGCTTAAAGAAATGTTTGGTGGATCCATTTCTCATTAGGTCGATTGTGTCTCCGAGGAGCATTCTTCCCCTTCACATCATGAAGAGCTCCAAGTTTCTTCCACCTCCGGCCATGATGATATATCATCTTCTTCCACTTCACCAACGTGTTGCAAGACACAAGGTAATGATATGGTGAGTGGTGAGGAAAATTGCAATTTTTATATTGTTCTCAATAGTGATGATTCTTCATCTCTATCCCATTGCAATGTTTCTGTTGGGGGGATGACCCCCGGTATGCCAAAGGCATGCCAAACCGGATGGTTTGAGCCTTTCAAGATACCGGTTTAATGTTTATTCCGGGGCTTGAAGTTAAGCGTTGGGCTAAGTTAGCCTGTACCGGCATCCCAAAGAGGGGTGTACCGGTATAAACTAAGGAGACACCGGAAGACCGGTAATATGTGCACTGTAACACGTCAACAAGACTGGTCAAAGATTCTCTCCAGAGCTAGAGGACAAAGATGACCTAGGCAAAGCAGCTTTAAACTAAGCCCTGGCGCCAAAGAGGAAGGTGACGCCAAAAGCAACCGGAGGACGTCAGCTTCCTTGGTTAAAGAAGATACCGGCGTCACCTATGATTAAAGTAACTTTGTAAAGTAGTTTGTCTAGTCAAAGATGCCATTAGGGTTTCCTAGGGTTTCTTCCCCTGTAAGCCACCCTCTCCCCTATATAAGGAGAGGGGGCACAGCCCTTCGCGGACACGATGCAAGGTACTGAGAAAAGACCTGTAATCTTGCTTGAGGAGATAATAGAAAGATCTGAGGAGGAGTTGGCTCTTGTGTTCATCTTCTTCTTCCTCTTGTCTAGGCCCTGTTCTTGAGCAGTTCATCCGGAAATCCTCTCCACCTTTACCAAAACCCTCCCCCGAATCCTCCAGCGCATATTCGGCCCCAACTTAAGCCATCCCATGGCATCTGTCTGTTCACCACGACGACAGTTGGCGCCCACCGTGGGGCCAGCAGCTGCGCTTGCTAGAGTTCATATTCGGGCGGGCCTCCTCACCATCGACGGCGAGCGTGTCGTCACCGCGCTCGTCGACCGCGTCCTCGACATGGACTTCATCAACGACAACACAGGCTACTTCGCCAGCGGCGGTAAGTACCCCAAGAAGAAGCACACCGTCGAGCTCGGGAGCTTCCGCGTCTACTACGGTACCGTCCCCGAGCGCCAGTACCTCTCGCCGGTGCTGGTGGCTCCGGACCCGCCAAGATCTACGCTTCCCAGCGGCCACGTCGCCGGCAGCGTCGAGGTGCTGGTCGTTGGCGCAGGCGACGCTGGCAAAGGAGCTGCGGCGGAAGGCGCTGGACCGACAAAGTCCATGCGCATGGCCAAGTCGCCGACCGAACGTGACCAGGTGGTTGCGGGCGCCTCCGCGGTGCTACCGGAAACTCCACTTCAAGCGGCGATGAGCGTCCTCGCCACGCCCATCGCGCAGAATGTCGATCCGGCAGCGGCTCAGGCGGAGCTGGAGGTGCAGCGCCAGAAGTTGCTCTCCAAGGGCGAGGACATCATCCGGGCGCAGCGCGAGCTGAACCTAACCCTACGTGAGTATAACGCTGCCCATGGCTTTGCTTCTGTTAGCGCTCATCCGGCTAGGCAACCGGAAAACAGGCTTAGAGCTCGCAATCTAGATCAGGATTTGCGCAAGGAAATTCTTACCGGAAAGAGTGCCTCTGCATCTGTGAGCATCGTAGAGAGACCGAAATACAGTAGTCCGGATAAAACCATTAAAGCTGCTAGGGCTGCGGTAGAGCTATGTGAGTCGCTTACCGGAGATGCGTTGGCAAAACAACAAGATCGTGTTAGGGAGTTGCTTGACATGATTGAGCAGCAAAATGCTGAGCAGCTCGCAAAAGTAAACAAGGCTGCAGCATCAAAATCTGTGCGTCCACAAAGAATGCCGGAAGCAAGTCCCATGGGCAGGCATCGTACCCCCATCCGGACAAGAGAAAAGAAAAAACGAATGCACAGCAAATGACTGTGTACGATCCGGTACTTGCCGGAAAACAACAAGCCGGGCGGTACGAGGCCGGTAGAAAAAATCAAGGGGCAACAGGTGTTTATGCCGGAAACGGTTACGCCGCAAGAGATTATACCGACAGAGAAGAAAGTGGGCAAAATTTTCGCGCTGCAAGAGCAGCGTACGTGGAAGAGGAAATGCCTCCGCCAAGGTACCGGCAGGCAAGAGCCGCGGTACCGGAAAGATATGAATAGGTTGATTCAGGAGCTGAGAGAATTGCAGCTTACCGAAATCCATTGGGAGACCGGTTAGGCGAAAGATGCCTACCAGACCGGGATGCAAGGCACAGGCTGGATAGGGTGTACTTATCTGAAATAGTGGAGGCGGAAGGTCCTCCAGGCCCCAAGTGTTTTGGCCCAAGGATCATGAGAGAGGAACCACCAGTTCGCAATTTCACATTGCCCCGTGACACTAAAACTTATGATGGCACCACCAAGCTGGAAGACTGGCTCGCGGATTACGTAACCGCAGTATATGTTGCCGGTGGCGGAGGAACCGTCACTGGTGGAGGAAACCGGCGCTGGGCCGTAAGAATTGTACCATCTTTCCTGGTAGGACCAGCGCGCATCTGGCTAAACAATTTGCCGGCAGGAAGTATAAATCTCGGGGACTGCCTCTACCGGAATTGCATGCAATATGTTTATTTTTTCAGTTTACCGGTTGATTGCAGAACATCTTTTCTTTCCGGTTTAGTAGCGTGCTAAACCTACCGGAGTCTTCGACTCTGCTGCTGTCCGAAACCCGGCTTCATGGCAAGCAAGATAAACCGGTAGGAACTAAGCACGCGAACCACGAAAAGAGGAAATGGGAACAAACAATCCGGAAAGTTTAACTAACCCCGGTTATACCGGTTTTTTGTGAAAATTTTTGAGTTATTTCTAAGTTCAAGAAAGTGCTTGCTTGGCAAAAGAACTTTGTAACTCATACGCCAAAAAACCCAGAGGGTAGGCAGAGGCAAAGCAAAAGAACCAAGTGTGCATCGGATTGAATGCCGAAACAATTTCGGAATATTCACAGTGCAAGATAAAAAAGGCAAACCATGAGCAAAGTGCTAGGTCGATGAACAAACATAACTTAATAACCTACCGGTAAAACATGCCGGCAGATAATATGGTAGTACGGCCAAAAGAACGGCTAAGTTTTATATTACATCATAACCCAGGCATACCGGGGTAGAATTTAACAGGCATTGTTTTAAGTCACCAGGGCGCAACAAGCGCAAAATAGGCACATTCAAGCAGTAGGAGCTTCAGGAGGAACGTTACCGGCGTCAGGACCTTCCGGAGGTGCATCTTCTCCGGCATCCTCATCATCATCTTCCTCTTCTTCATAGTCACTAAGATAATCAGTGACGCCAAGAGGAGGAGGAATGAAGGTGCGGACTGCCGCGTACTCAGCTATCCGGTAGGCGCGCTCCTTTCGCTTGGCGGTGAGGGCCGGATCCGTGTCAGTGGGAGCATCTTGGCGCACGGTGGCGAAGGCGTCCAGGTCCAGGTCTTCGTACCAGGAACAGGCGGTGCGTAACGCCTCGTCTGCTCCGGCACGAGCCGCTGACCACTGCCACTCGCGGATCCTCCGGCCGACACCTTTCAGGCGTTCGGAGGTGAGCGTCAGGTTAGCCAGCACTTGCTCCTCAGGCCATAGCACCTTGAAGAGCTGGATCGCCACCTCGGGGATGTCGGCAAGGTTCCGGTCCACCACGCGCATGTGCGAGACCCGGGCAGAAAGCGCGATCAGGTGGTCATAAGGATCCCAGGGCGCATCCGGATTCTTGAACGCTTGCTGAACCCGGCGCTCGACAACCTTCTTCTGCACATACGCCTATGAGTCCGGAAAGAGCCCTGCAAGACAAAATAAAAAGATAAGGACATGCTACCGGAAGATATAAGCTTATAAGCAGAGACCCGAAAAGAAAGAAGAAAAACTTACTGAGGGCGAGCGCGTCGGTTTGCATGACCAGTAGGTCATACTCCTTTTGCTCCGCCTCTAGGTGGGCGGCCTGGTCCTCGGCTGCTTTCCGCGCCTTGTTTCCCTCCTCCAGCTCTGCCCGCAGCACCGCGGTGTGTAGGGATTCGTTGCATAGAAAACAAAAAATTTCCTACCGCGAGAACGCAATCCAAGCCAAGATGCAATCTAGAAGACGGTAGCAACGAGAGGATTATCGAGTCTCACCCTTGAAGATATTCCAAAGCCTACAAGATGAGGCTCTTGTTGCTGCGGTAGACGTTCACTTGCCGCTTGCAAAAGCGCATAGAAGATCTTGATCACGGCGCCACGAACAGGCAGCACCTCCGTACTCGGTCACACGTTCGGTTGTTGATGAAGACGACGTCCACCTCCCCGTTCCAGCGGGCAGCGGAAGTAGTAGCTCCTCTTGAATCCGACAGCACGACGGCGTGGTGTCGGTGGTGGTGGAGAATCCCGGCGGAGCTTCGCTAAGCGTGCGGGGAAGAAGGAGTAGTGGGGCGGCTAGGGTTTGGGGAGAGGGGGGCGCCGGCCATCTAGTGGTGCGGCCACCTTGTGGTTGTTTGGGGTGGCCGGCCCCTGATACGTCTCCGACGTATCGATAATTTCTTATGTTCCATGCCACATTATTGATGATATCTACATGTTTTATGCACACTTTATGTCATATTCGTGCATTTTCTGGAACTAACCTATTAACAAGATGCCGAAGTGCCAGTTCCTGTTTTCTGCTGTTTTTGGTTTCAGAAATCCTAGTAACGAAATATTCTCGGAATTGGACGAAATCAACGCCCAGGTTCCTATTTTCACCGGAAGCATCCAGAACACCCGAGAACCGCCGTAGGGAAGCCACTGGGGCCCCACACTACACCCTGGCGCGGCCAGAGGGGGCCGCGCCGCCCTATGGTGTGGTGGCCCTGGCCCTCCGAGGCTGCCCTTCCGCCTATTTAAAGCCTCCGTCGCGAAAACCCTATGACGATCGACGAAACCCACGTAAACCTTCCCCGAGCCGCCGCCATCGCGAAGCCAAGATCCTGGGGACAGGAGTCTCTGTTCCGGCACGCCGCCGGGACGGGGAAGTGCCCCCGGAAGGCTTCTCCATCGACACCGCTGCCATCTCCACCGCCATCTTCATCACCGCTGCTGCTCCCATGAGGAGGGAGTAGTTCTCCATCGAGGCTCGGGGCTGTACCGGTAGCTATGTGGTTAATCTCTCTCCTATGTACTTCAATACAATGATCTCATGAGCTGCTTTACATGATTGAGATCCATATGATGAGCTTTGTATCGCTACTAGTTGTGTGCTACTCATGTGATGTTATTAAAGTAGTCTATTCCTCCTACATGGTGTAAAGGTGACTAGTGTGTGCACCATGTGGTTCTTGTCGTAGGCTATGATCATGATCTCTTGTAGATTGTGGAGTTAATTATCATTATGATAGTATTGATGTGATCTATTCCTCCTTCATAGTGTAATGTGGACAGTGTGTGCACTATGTTAGTTCTTGGTTTATTTTGCAATGATCTATTATGCTCTAAGGTTATTTAAATATGAACATTGAATTGTGGAGCTTGTTAACTCCGGCATTGAGGGTTCGTGTAATCCTACGCAATGTGTTCATCATCCAACAAAAGAGTGTATGTAACACATATGAGAAAGAGTTATTTATTATGCGATCAATGTTGAGAGTGTCCACTAGTGAAAGTGTAATCCCTAGGCCTTGTTCCTAAATACTGCTATCGCTGCTTGTTTATCGTTTTATCATAAGCGTTACTACTGCTGCAATACTACCACCATCAACTACACGCCAGCAAGTTATTTTCTGGCACCATTGCTACTGCTCATATATATTCATACCACCTGTATTTCACTATCTCTTCGCCGAACTAGTGCACCTATTAGGTGTGTTGGGGACACAAGAGACTTCTTGCTTTGTGGTTGCAGGGTTGCATGAGAGGAATATCTTTGACCTCTTCCTCCATGAGTTCGATAAACCTTGGGTGATCCACTTAAGGGAAAACTTGCTGCTGTTCTACAAACCTCTGCTCTTGGAGGCCCAACACTGTCTACAGGAAAAGGAGGGGGCATAGACATCAAGCTATTTTCTGGTGCCGTTGCCGGGGAGGAAAGGTAAAAGGTACTCACACTCCGGATCTCGGCTACTAAGCTATTTTCACCGTTGTAAGTACTCGAAGCTATTTCCTTTAGATCCTGCAATTGCATCTTTTTGTTTCTTGTTTACACTAGTTTGGCATAATGGACAAGAATGAGCTTCTTATTCTATTTCCTGATTTAAAACATGGATTGTTTGATGCGAAAATTAAAAAACCTATGGAATCTTATTTGCATGCTGGTAGTAATATTAGTATGAACGCTTTGAACACCATTGTTGATAATAATATAGAAAGTTCTAAGCTTGGGGAAGCTGGTTTTCATGATCTTTTTAGTCCCCCAAGAATTGAGGAGAAAATTTACTTTGATGATACTTTGCCTCCTATATTTGATGATGAGAATAATAATGATAGCTACTTTGTTGAATTTGCTCCCACTAGTACTAATAAAATTGATTATGCTTATGTGGAGAGTAATAATTTTATGCATGAGACTCATGATAAGAATGCTTTATGTGATGGTTATATTGTTGAGTTTTCTCATGACACTACTGAAAGTTATTATGAGAGAGGAAAATATGGTTGTAGAAATTTTCATGTTACTAAAACACCTCTCTATGTGCTGAAATTTTTGAAGTTACTCGTGTTTTATCCTCTTATGCTTGTCACTTTGTTCTTCATGAGTTCATTTGTGTACAAGATTCCTCTTCATAGGAAGCATGTTAGACTTAAATTTGTTTTGAATTTGCCTCTTGAAGCTCTCTTTTGCTTCGAATACTATTTCCTGCGAGTGGATCATTAAAACTGCTGAGCCCATCTTAATGGCTATAAAGAAAGAACTTCTTGGGAGATAACCCATGTGTTATTTTGCTACAGTACTTTGTTTTATATTTGTGTCTTGGAAGTTGTTTACTACTGTAGCAACCTCTCCTTATCTTAGTTTTGTGTTTTGTTGTGCCAAGTAAAGTCTTTGATAGCAAGGTTCATACTAGATTTGGATTACTGCGCAGAAACAGATTTCTTTGCTGTCACGAATCTGGGCAAAATTCTCTGTAGGTAACTCAGAAAATTATGCCAATTTATGTGACTGATCCTCAGATATGTATGCAACTTTCATTCAATTTGAGCAAGTCTGGTGCCTCAATAAAATTCGTCTTTACGGACTGTTCTGTTTTGACAGATTCTGCCTTTTATTTCGCATTGCTTCGTTTGCTATGTGGGATGGATTTCTTTGTTCCATTGACTTCCAGTAGCTTTGAGCAATGTCCAGAAGTGTTAAGAATGATTGTGTCACCTCTGAACATGTGAGTTTTTGATTATGCACTAACCCTCTAATGAGTTTGTTTCGAGTTTGGTGTGGAGGAAGTTTTCAAGGGTCAAGAGAGGAGGATGATATACTATGATCAAGAAGAGTGAAGAGTCTAAGCTTGGGGATGCCCCGGTGGTTCATCCCTGCATATATCAAGAAGACTCAAGCGTCTAAGCTTGGGGATGCCCAAGGCATCCCCTTCTTCATCGACAACATTATCAGGTTCCTCCCCTGAAACTATATTTTTATTCGGTCACATCTTATGTGCTTTGCTTGGAGCGTCGGTTTGTTTTTGTTTTTGTTTTGTTTGAATAAAATGGATCCTAGCATTCTTTGTGTGGGAGAGAGACACGCTCCGCTGTTGCATATGGACAAGTATGTCCTTAGGCTTTACTCATAGTATTCATGGCGAAGTTTCTTCTTTGTTAAATTGTTATATGGTTGGAATTGGAAAATGCTACATGTAGTAATTCTAAAATGTCTTGAATAATTTGATACTTGGAAATTGTTGTGCTCATGTTTAAGCTCTTGCATCATATGCTTTGCACCCATTAATGAAGAAATACATAGAGCATGCTAAATTTGGTTTGCATATTTGGTCTCTCTAAAGTCTAGATAATTTCTAGTATTGAGTTTGAACAACAAGGAAGACGGTGTAGAGTCTTATAATGTTTACAATATGTCTTTTATGTGAGTTTTGCTGCACCGGTTCATCCTTGTGTTTGTTTCAAATAGCCTTGCTAGCCTAAACCTTGTATCGAGAGGGATTACTTCTCATGCATCCAAAATACTTGAGCCAACCACTATGCCATTTGTGTCCACCATACCTACCTACTACATGGTATTTTCCGCCATTCCAAAGTAAATTGCTTGAGTGCTACCTTTTAAATTCCATCATTCACCTTTGCAATATATAGCTCATGGGAACAATAGCTTAAAAACTATTGTGGTATTGAATATGTATTTATGCACTTTATCTCTTATTAAGTTGCTTGTTGTGCGATAACCATGTTTCTGGGGACGCCATCAACTATTCTTTGTTGAATATCATGTGAGTTGCTATGCATGTTCGTCTTGTCTGAAGTAAGAGAGATCTACCACCTTATGGTTAAGCATGCATATTGTTAGAGAAGAACATTGGGCCGCTAACTAAAGCCATGATCCATGGTGGAAGTTTCAGTTTTGGACATATATCCTCAATCTCATATGAGAAAATTATTAATTGTTGTTACATGCTTATGCATAAAAGAGGAGTCCATTATCGGTTGTCTATGTTGTCCCAGTATGGATGTCTAAGTTGAGAATAATCAATAGCGAGAAATCCAATGCGAGCTTTCTCCTTAGACCTTTGTACAAAGTGACATAGAGGTACCCCTTTGTGACACTTGGTTAAAACATGTGCATTGTGATGATCCGGTAGTCCAAGCTAATTAGGACAAGGTGCGGGCACTATTAGTATACTATGCATGAGGCTTGCAACTTGTAAGATATAATTTACATGATACATATGCTTTATTACTACCGTTGACAAAATTGTTTCATGTTTTCAAAATCAAAGCTCTAGCACAAATATAGCAATCGATGCTTTTCATCTATGGAGGACCATTCTTTTACTTTCATTGTTGAGTCAGTTCACCTATTTCTCTCCACCTCAAGAAGCAAACACTTGTGTGAGCTGTGCATTGATTCCTACATACTTGCATATTGCACTTATTATATTACTCTATGTTGACAATATCCATGAGATATACATGTTACAAGTTGAAAGCAACCGCTGAAACTTAATCTTCCTTTGTGTTGCTTCAATACCTTTACTTTGAATTATTGCTTTATGAGTTAACTCTTATGCAAGACTTATTGATGCTTGTCTTGAAGTACTATTCATGAAAAGTCTTTGCTATATGATTCACTTGTTTACTCATGTCATATACATTGTTTTGATCGCTGCATTCACTACATATGCTTTACAAATAGTATGATCAAGTTTATGATGGCATGTCACTTAAGAAATTATCTTTGTTATCGTTTTACCTGCTCGGGACGAGCAGAACTAAGCTTGGGGATGCTGATACGTCTCCGACGTATCGATAATTTCTTATGTTCCATGCCACATTATTGATGATATCTACATGTTTTATGCACACTTTATGTCATATTCGTGCATTTTCTGGAACTAACCTATTAACAAGATGCCGAAGTGCCAGTTCCTGTTTTCTGCTGTTTTTGGTTTCAGAAATCCTAGTAACGAAATATTCTCGGAATTGGACGAAATCAACGCCCATGTTCCTATTTTCACCGGAAGCATCCAGAACACCCGAGAACCGCCAGAGGGAAGCCCTGGGGGCCCCACACTACACCCTGGCGCGGCCAGAGGGGGGGCCGCACCGCCCTATGGTGTGGTGGCCCCAGGCCCCCTCCGAGGCTGCCCTTCCGCCTATTTAAAGCCTCCGTCGCGAAAACCCTATGACGATCGACGAAACCCACAGAAACCTTCCAGAGCCGCCGCCATCGCGAAGCCAAGATCCGGGGACAGAGTCTCTGTTCCGGCACGCCGCCGGGACGGGGAAGTGCCCCCGGAAGGCTTCTCCATCGACACCGCTGCCATCTCCACCGCCATCTTCATCACCGCTGCTGCTCCCATGAGGAGGGAGTAGTTCTCCATCGAGGCTCGGGGCTGTACCGGTAGCTATGTGGTTAATCTCTCTCCTATGTACTTCAATACAATGATCTCATGAGCTGCTTTACATGATTGAGATCCATATGATGAGCTTTGTATCGCTACTAGTTGTGTGCTACTCATGTGATGTTATTAAAATAGTCTATTCCTCCTGCATGGTGTAAAGGTGACTAGTGTGTGCACCATGTGGTTCTTGTCGTAGGCTATGATCATGATCTCTTGTAGATTGTGGAGTTAATTATCATTATGATAGTATTGATGTGATCTATTCCTCCTTCATAGTGTAATGTGGATAGTGTGTGCACTATGTTAGTTCTTGGTTTATTTTGCAATGATCTATTATGCTCTAAGGTTATTTAAATATGAACATTGAATTGTGGAGCTTGTTAACTCCGGCATTGAGGGTTCGTGTAATCCTACGCAATGTGTTCATCATCCAACAAAAGAGTGTATGTAGCACATATGAGAAAGAGTTATTTATTATGCGATCAATGTTGAGAGTGTCCACTAGTGAAAGTGTAATCCCTAGGCCTTGTTCCTAAATATTGCTATCGCTGCTTGTTTACTGTTTTACTGCATTACTACTGCTGCAATACTACCACCATCAACTACACGCCAGCAAGTTATTTTCTGGCACCATTGCTACTGCTCATATATATTCATACCACCTGTATTTCACTATCTCTTCGCCGAACTAGTGCACCTATTAGGTGTGTTGGGGACACAAGAGACTTCTTGCTTTGTGGTTGTAGGGTTGCATGAGAGGGATATCTTTGACCTCTTCCTCCCTGAGTTCGATAAACCTTGGGTGATCCACTTAAGGGAAAACTTGCTGCTGTTCTACAAACATCTGCTCTTGGAGGCCCAACACTGTCTACAGGAAAAGGAGGGGGCGTAGACATCAGCCCCCTCCCTTGGCCCTCATTATATAGGTGGAACACCCAAGAGTTGGTCTACAAGTCTTCGAATAAGACCCCAAATCAAAACCTTCCATATCACATGAAACCTACCCAAGCTAGGACTCCCACTAGAGGTGGGATTCCCACCCTTCCTTGGGAGGGTGTGGCCGGCCCCCTTAGGGGAGTCCACTTGGGACTCCTCCCCCTTTAGGGTTGGCCAGCCATGGAGGTGGAGTCCCTCCGGGACTCCGCCTTCCTTAGTGGTTTCTTCCGGACTTTTCTAGAACCTTCTAGAACCTTCCATAAAACCTTCCGGATCATTTTAAATCTTATAAAATGACTTCCTATATATGAATCTTATTCTCCGGACCATTCCGAGACTCCTCGTGATGTCCGGGATCTCATCCGGGGACAAATATTCGAACTCCATTCCATATTCAAGTTTAACCATTTCAACATCCAACTTTAAGTGTCTCACCCTACGGTTCGCGAACTATGCAGACATGGTTGAGTACTCACTCCGACCAATAACCAATAGCGGGATCTGGAGATCCATAATGGCTCCCACATATTCAACGATGACTTTAGTGATCGAATGAACCATTCACATACGATACCAATTCCCTTTGTCACGCGATATTTTACTTGTCCGAGGTTTGATCATCGGTATCACTTCATACCTTGTTCAACCTCGTCTCCTGACAAGTACTCTTTACTCGTACCGTGGTATGTGGTCTCTTATGAACTTATTCATATGCTTGCAAGACATTAGACGACATTCCACCGAGAGGGCCCAGAGTATATCTATCCGTCATCGGGATGGACAAATCCCACTGTTGATCCATATGCCTCAACTCATACTTTCCGGATACTTAATCCCACCTTTATAACCACCCATTTACGCAGTGGCGTTTGATGTAATCAAAGTACCTTTCCGGTATAAATGATTTATATGATCTCATGGTCATAAGGACTAGGTAACTATGTATCGAAAGCTTATAGCAAATAACTTAATGACGTGATCTTATGCTACGCTTAATTGGGTGTGTCCATTATATCATTCACATAATGACATAACCTTGTTATTAATAACATCCAATGTTCATGATCATGAAACGATGATCATCTATTAATCAACAAGCTAGTTATACAAGAGGCTTACTAGGGACTCCTTGTTGTTCACATAACACACATGTATCAATGTTTCGGTTAATACAATTATAGCATGGTATGTAAACATTATCATAAACTCAAAGATATTATAATAACCATTTTATTATTGCCTCTTGGGCATATCTCCAACAGTCTCCCACTTGCTCTAGAGTCAATAATCTAGTTTACATTTGTAAAGATATAACACCTTGGCCTTCCGGTGCTTTATCATGTTTTGCTCACGGGAGAGGTTTTAGTCAACGGATCTGACATGCTCAGAATCGTATGTATTTTGTAATTCATTTGCGTCTCAACGCATCACTCATTTCCAAATGAGTCGACATTAAATATGTTTGGTCTTCTGGTGGAACCTTAATTCCATGGTCTGAAATATGTCACTAATATTGTCGCACACAATATAGCTTCAAAGTTCTGACTCTGTCGGAACTACACCAAGTTCTAAAAGAACCTCTTGACTTAACATCCTTTGTTATTGTCAAAACAATGACATACTCTGCCTTCTTTTGTAAAATCCGTCACAATATTTAGAACTCTTCTAAATCTAGCATAGACAACTTCTAGCTCATTGTGCTACCTTTTAAACAATACTTAGTCTAATTTGAAATTGAAATTTTATTTTCATATGTGACAAAACAAATATCGGTGCAACACTTTACAGCGATTTGTTTGTCATTTCTTCATACAAAAACTATATATATATATTCTTGGTTCTTCTTAAGTACTCAAAAATATTCTTACTGTTTTTCAATGATCATCACATGAATCATTCTGGTATATGCTCCTAACTTTTTAGAGCACAAGATATCTGATTATGTACATATTATTCATGATCTAAAATCACTCATGTGTTTTTACTCATCGAGTGTCAGATACACTCAAGTCTTGTTAAACCTTCACATGACAAGAACATTTTCTTAATATTTTTATATTGAACTACTTCAATATCCATTCTATGTACTTTGACTTAAACTTATCATGTGTTTCAATCTATCTTCATAGATCTTGACACTAAATATGTTCCAGTCCATATCCTTTCATTGAATTTTAATTTTCAATGAAACCTTTTAATCAAGTATATAATTACATCATTTATAACCAACTATATGTCATCTACATAAGTATTATAAATATGTCTCAGCGCTCCCACTTAATTTCTTGCAAATGCAAGTCTCTTCATCATCTCTGATGAAATCAAAAACTCTTTGACTATTTCATCTGGTGAAGATTCCAACTCCGTGATACTTACTTCATCCAATTGAAGTTTGTATACCTATCTAGTATCCCATGGACCAGCAAAACTCTTGGTTGTATCTTGTATACACCTTTAATACATACTTTTGATAAGTAATGTATTTTGCCATCCTACTATCATATCTCATAAAAGAAATATGTAGTGATTACTAGAATAATCCACATAGACTATAAGCATTGCTACGGAAGATCTAATCTTATCGTAGTCAACTCTTTGAACTTTATCGTAAACAATTTTTCGACAAGTCGAGCTTATTCAAGGATATTCCATCCAAGTCCATCAATTTTATAGATCCATTTACTTTCAAAAAGTATTCATCTATCTTGGATTTCATGGCGTATAGCCATTTTAACGGAGTCAGGGCCCATCATAACTTCTTTGTTTGTAGTTGGTTTATGATTGTTCAAAATCAATCCTTTGTCCACAAATCATTTATTTGATCACAAAGTAAACCACACCTACAAGGTTCAATAAATACTTCGATCTCCATGGCTAAAACACTTTGTAGTCATGGATGCCATGATCGTTGTGGCCGCTTCCGGAACCATTTCCGATGCTGCGCTACTCTGATCATTATGCTCAGGTTCATAAACCTTATCAAGTTCTATTGTCCTCCCACTCAAATACTTCGCTAGAAACAATTTCTTGGAAATAAGAAACATTAACAAACACTTTTGTCTTTGTCTCCATAGTGGAAAGAATTCTCAATCAATTCTCTGGGATAACCAACAAAGACATTCATCCGATTTTGGTTGTAAACTTATTTACTTATGCTATGCATACCAAAATTTAAGAAAAGACTATTAGGATTCATACCCATGCCATAACTCGTATGGTGTCATTTCAACGGATCATGATGATGCTCTATTAAGTGTAAAAGCGGTAGTCTCTAAAGCATAATCCACAAAAATATAATGGCTTTATTTTATCTCATCATTAATCCAACAAGGTTTGGATACATCTCTCAGATACTATATCATCATTATGATACTCCAAGAAATGTGAGTTGTAGAACAATTTCATGACTATCTTAGATGTTCGCTAAAACTCGTAATTCAAATATTTTCCCAATGATCCAATCATAGATATTTGATTTTAGTATTACGATGATTTCCACTTCATGCTGAAATTTATTTGAATCCATTCAAATGTTTCAAACTTCTTCCTTATTGAATATATCCACACATATATACTCAATTCATTGTTGGAAATTTTCATGAAGTAGAAGAATCTTCCGCACACAACTATGTCTAGTGAACCACATACATCATCATGTATTTTTCAACTAATTTAGTTGCCCGTTCAACTCTTGGCCTATGAACGGTATTTTAGTCATTCTCTTTAGAAAAGATTTGCAAGCGCCAAACGATTCAAAAATCAAATGACTCCAAAAATCCATTTGCATGGAGTTCCTTCATGCGTTCCTTTCTAACATGACCTAAATGGCGGTTCCACAAATAAGTAGATTTCAAATCATTTGCCTTATGGCATTTTAGCGTCAGTGTTATGTATGTGTGTTTCACCATTAAGATTTATAATAACTTATCCATCGTACATGGAGTAATGTCATAATTTGAACAACTCATTGTTTTCATTTGACCAGAGCAAAATAACAATTATTAAGTTCTTTATTATAAATTCTAAGGGCTAGATAGAATGCTAACGACGAACATAATAACACTTTATTTTGTTCCAGACATGCATTCCTATCATATTCCTTGTCAGTCACTTAGGCCATTGTATTCTTGTATTGCGTTGTTTTGTATGACACTTCATACCAACCAATATAGTACTAATACTCAAGAATTTCATAGTGTGACTTAACTAGGAATACAACCATAACATGTATATCATTTATATACACCTGAGCTAGACTTTCTAGTCTTTTCTTTCTTTCTGCCAATAATCTTTTGTAGTTTCTCTTTTAGCTTTCCTCATTATTCAGAAAAACACTTCAACTTCAATAACTTCTCGGTTTGTTGGTCAAATACCAATAACCTTGAGGTTCTTACTTTGAAGTTGATCATCATATGACAAGTGTTCTGGATTCCACTATTAGTAACCTTGTAATATGATGAACAATTTCACTCATAATTTTATCCATTGTATCATGATGACTTTCTGAGACCATGTCTGTACATGCTAGGCTCATAAAGTTTTAACCTTGGTATTCGCATGTGCAAATCTGGCTTGCACCCGTTGTATGCACATGTAGAATCTATAACACCCGATCATCACGTGATGCTTCGATACGACGAGTCTTAGCAACGGTGCATACTAAGGATGGTAACTTCATGGATATACGAATATTATTAGTGCCCCAATAGTTGGAGGATTGTGACGCCTGGCGTCTTTAACCTTCATACATTCCCATAAAACTTATGAGTTTATGTAGTCTCACCAAATTTATATTCTATCATCTTGCAATAAGGTCTTAGATATCACATATATCTCATACCTTGATTATTTCTGAAAACTAAATTTTCAGCTCCTTACTTTTCAAACAGATTTGAACTTCAAGTTTCACGGAGACAAGATAACTTTAGGTACTAATTGAAACCATAGCTCTTTGAATCAACAATGTGAGGTTTACTAAAAGTTTGCTATAGGACTTAATCACTTCTTGATTCTTTAACAATACGGTACCAATCCGTAAAGTTTCTTGTCAGATTTTAACAGTATTTCTATATCAATAACAAGACTAGCGCATGGTAGAAAAACGGATGCCAATACTACAAAATTAATTCAAAATACTACTCAGACTATGTTTATGATAATTAGTTCATGTTTTAATCTAATTACTAATGAACTCCCACTTAATACAACATCCCTCATAGTTGTTAAGTGGTACACGATCCAAATCCACTACACCAAAACCGATCATCACGTGAGATGATGTAGCTTCAATGGTGAACATCAACATGTTGATCATATCATCCATATGACTCGTGTTCAACCTTTCGGTTTCCGTTGTCCCGAGGCCATGTCTGTACATGCTAGGCTCGTCAAGCAAACCCAAGTATTCTGCGTGTGCAACATGGCTTACACCCGTTGTATATGAACGTTGAATCTATCACATCCGATCATCACGAGATGCTTTGAAACGACGAACTTTGGCAACGGTGCATACGAGGGGAGAACACTTTATTATCTTGATATTAATGTGAGGGATCATCTTATAATGCTACCGCCGCGTTCTAAGCAAAATAAGATGCATAAAGGATTAACATCACATCAATTCATATGTGATATGATATGGCCCTTTTGTCTTTGCGCCTTTGATCTTCATCTCCAAAGCATGAACATGATCTCCATCATCAACGGGCATGATCTCCATCATCGTCGGCGTAGCGTCAAGGTCCATGGCGCCGTCTTCATGGTTGTTCACCTCATGTAGCAACTATTACAACTACTTTGAAATACTACTCAACATGAAAATTAAAGACAACCATAAGGCTCCCGCCGGTTGCCACAATACAATAATGATCATCTCATACATATTCATCATCACATTATGGCCATATCACATCAGCAAACCCCTGCAAAAACAAGTTAGACGTCTCTAATTTGGTTTGCATATTTTACGTGGTTTAGGGTTTTCGAGAGAGATCTAATCTACCTATGAACATGAACCACAACGGTGATACTAGTGTTGTCAATAGAAGAGTAAATTGAATCTTCACTATAGTAGGAGAGACAGACACCCGCAAAGCCTCTTATGCAATACAAGTTGCATGTCGAACGAGGAACAAGTCTCATGAACGCGGTCATGTAAAGTTAGTCCGGGCCGCTTCATCCCACTATGCCACAAAGATGCAAAGTACTCAAACTAAAGATAACAAGAGCATCAACGCCCACAAAACCATTGTGTTCTACTCGTGCAACCATCTATGCATAGATACGGCTCTGATACCACTGTAGGGATTCGTTGCATAGAAAACAAAAAAAATTCCTACCGCGAGAACGCAATCCAAGCCAAGATGCAATCTAGAAGACGGTAGCAACGAGAGGATTATCGAGTCTCACCCTTGAAGAGATTCCAAAGCCTACAAGATGAGGCTCTTGTTGCTACGGTAGACGTTCACTTGCCGCTTGCAAAAGCGCGTAGAAGATCTTGATCACGGCGCCACGAACGGGCAGCACCTCCGTACTCGGTCACACGTTCGGTTGTTGATGAAGACGACGTCCACCTCCCCGTTCCAGCGGGCAGCGGAAGTAGTATCTCCTCTTGAATCCGACAGCACGACGGCGTGGTGTCGGTGGTGGTGGAGAATCCCGGCGGAGCTTCGCTAAGCGTGCGGGGAAGAAGGAGTAGTGGGGCGGCTAGGGTTTGGGGAGAGGGGGGCGCCGGCCATCTAGTGGTGCGGCCACCTTGTGGTTGTTTGGGGTGGCCGGCCCCCTCCCCTTGGCCCTCATTATATAGGTGGAACACCCAAGAGTTGGTCTACAAGTCTTCGAATAAGACCCCAAACCAAAACCTTCCATATCACATGAAACCTACCCAAGCTAGGACTCCCACTAGAGGTGGGATTCCCACCCTTCCTTGGGAGGGGGTGGCCGGCCCCCTTAGGGGAGTCCACTTGGGACTCCTCCCCCTTTAGGGTTGGCCGGCCATGGAGGTGGAGTCCCTCCGGGACTCTGCCTTCCTTAGTGGTTTCTTCCGGACTTTTCTAGAACCTTCTAGAACCTTCCATAAAACCTTCCGGATCATTTTAAATCTTATAAAATGACTTCCTATATATGAATCTTATTCTCCGGACCATTCCGAGACTCCTCGTGATGTCCGGGATCTCATCCGGGACTCCGAACAAATATTCGAACTCCATTCCATATTCAAGTTCTACCATTTCAACATCCAACTTTAAGTGTGTCACCCTACGGTTCGCGAACTATGCGGACATGGTTGAGTACTCACTCCGACCAATAACCAATAGCGGGATCTGGAGATCCATAATGGCTCCCACATATTCAACGATGACTTTAGTGATCGAATGAACCATTCACATACGATACCAATTCCCTTTGTCACGCGATATTTTACTTGTCCGAGGTTTGATCATCGGTATCACTTCATACCTTGTTCAACCTCGTCTCCTGACAAGTACTCTTTACTCATACCGTGGTATGTGGTCTCTTATGAACTTATTCATATGCTTGCAAGACATTAGACGACATTCCACCGAGAGGGCCCAGAGTATATCTATCCGTCATCGGGATGGACAAATCCCACTGTTGATCCACATGCCTCAACTCATACTTTCCGGATACTTAATCCCACCTTTATAACCACCCATTTACGCAGTGGCGTTTGATGTAATCAAAGTACCTTCCCGGTATAAATGATTTATATGATCTCATGGTCATAAGGACTAGGTAACTATGTATCGAAAGCTTATAGCAAATAACTTAATGACGTGATCTTATGCTACGCTTAATTGGGTGTGTCCATTATATCATTCACATAATGACATAACCTTGTTATTAATAACATCCAATGTTCATGATCATGAAACGATGATCATCTATTAATCAACAAGCTAGTTATACAAGAGGCTTACTAGGGACTCCTTGTTGTTCACATAACACACATGTATCAATGTTTCGGTTAATACAATTATAGCATGGTATGTAAACATTATCATAAACTCAAAGATATTATAATAACCATTTTATTATTGCCTCTTGGGCATATCTCCAACACGGTGGAGTTGACAGAATCCTCCAGGACCGCATTAAGCTTCTCCTCAGCTGCAGCTTTGGCATCCTTCAGCTCCTGATCATGCCGGAGCCCAAATTGGATGAGCTGATCCTTTAGCCCCCTGGTAGCGAGCTCCTGGGCGTCCAGAGCTTTGCGGTGCTCCTGGATGAGCTGCTCCTTTTCATCTAGAATCCGGGAAGGAAAGGTTAACAAAAGAAAGTTGGTAAAACGCAGAAAGGCAAATCAACCGGAAAAGGAGAGATACCATGAAGGGTGCGGAGCTGGTTCTTGAGGGCATCAATGGAGGCTTCCGGGATGGATGTTATGCAAAATTTTGTAAGTAACGAAAAGGGAAAACCAACCGGTGAAAAGAAGCCGGAGGTAAAAGAGCTCACCTTGGCAGCGGCTGTGGGCCTCGGAAAGATCCCGGTGCTCCCACAGGAGCTCCTCAAAGAGGCGCTTCCGGGCGTCTGCCGTGCTCTATTCAAGTAAAAAGGACTATAAGAAGAAGCCGGTTTCTTCTTGTTCTTAACTAAGTTTCGCGCTAAGAGCTACGCTCTCAACACGAAACTCGGGGACTGAGGAGATATGCGTAGTTCGGAAAAAGAGAAACCGGCACAAGCTGAAAAAATTGCGAAGAGTTGGTATAACTTACCACCACGTTGTTGGTGGCATCATGCCACGCGTTGTCGAGCTCCTTCACCGCACGCCGCAGCCGGATGAAGTGCTGCTCAGTACACCGGGGGCCAGCGGGGTCAATCGCCGGAAGCCGGTCCTTCCCCAGGCCGCGCGTAGCCGTGGACACATCCGCTCGATTCCACTTTTCAGCGTAATCGCGCAAATGGCCCAGCTCGTGGCCTCCGCGTGTCAGCTCTGTGATTTGGCCTAGCAGGCCAGTAGCTGTTTCTCCGGCTGCGACAGCAGCGCGGCCGGCATGCAGCGCCAACTGCTGCGAGCCAGAGGTAGCAGTTCCGGAAGCTGTGGCCTTCCCTTTGAGAGGTTCCGGCTTGAGGAGCTTGGTACCTTCTGGCGGTGGCGTCGATGTGGCCCCAGCTGGCTCAGCGGTGGGAGCTTCTGGTGGCGGTGCGGGAGTAGTCTTGGGCGACGGAGGGGCGTCAGGTGCGTCCTGGCCCAGAGGAGAGCTTGCCGGCACGGAAGAGTCCAGCACGGACTTGGAGGGGGAAGAATCTGTAGTCTTCTTCTTCTTTCTTTTCGGGACGGGAGGAATCTCAGGTTCCGCCCTCCCGGCAGCTTCTGCATCGGCGCCGATGTTGCTGGCGCTGGTATCTTGTGTTTCTTGAGGAGAGACATGCTCCTCCTCCGCGCGGTGATCTGGAGGTGTAGGGGCCGCGCGCCCCGCACTTGGAGTGCCTCCCAGAGGGGAGGCAGAAGCATTGCCGGTACCAGATGGTACCGGGCTTGAGTAAAGAGGAGATGAGGTCCTTGCGGTTCCCTCAGAGCTCTTCGGCCTCGCGCCGCTAGCGCCCTTGGAGAGCTTGACCGCAGGGCTGAGCAAGAAAAAGAGAAGGGGTTGGAAAAATCAACCGGAAGAAAAAGTTCGTAAAACAAAGCGAAAGGAGAAACGAAAGCTTACCCGGAAGCGACCGACATCTGTTTGCCTTGGTAGCGCTTCTTGCCTACCGTTTTCCCTCCGACAACTTCGGTCCGGGAGCGATTGGCAGGAGGGCCTTGGCCCGAACCGGCCTCAGGTGCCGGAGCCTTGTTCTTCTTGCCCTGTGAGGTGAGTTTCTCCAGGAACTCGCGGCCAGCCTCGGCCTCCAGAGGAGCCACGTGCTCGTGAACCTGTGGTTGGGTGCTAGCTGAGGGAGCATCTACAGAAGAGAAATAACAAAAAAGCATGAGACACCGGAAGAGAAAGCTACCTCAAGGATAGCGACCTCATCATCGGAACCGGAAGCTTCGGTTGAAAAGTTACCGGGGCGCGAGGTGTGGGTGCGGCCCATATTGAGGTCTGTCCAATGGATATAAGGATCAGGGTCAACCTCGTCAAGATCCCGCCTCTGCTTGGGGCCTCGTTTCTCCGCAGCGATGCGAGGAAAACGCTCCTTGGCCTAAAAAAGAATGGAAAGATAGTTAGCCACAACACAAAAGCTACCGGTACAACAACCCGGATTACATAATCTCTTACTTCATCAGTTGGAGGGTTGGTGGAGCTGAGAGGCACGAAGCCCCACTCCCAATCCATCGGCATCTCAGTTTGGCAGATCTGCCTGGCCTTAAGCACTATATCCTCCTTGCTTAGAGGGAGGCCGCAGATCTTGGTAGGATCGCGAGGGCCATACATTTCACTTATTTTGTGCGCCCGACGCTGGAGGGGAAGCACCCGACGAGAAATGAAGGTGCAGATGATATCGTCAGAACTAATGTTCGTTTCCTTCATCAGATTATCCATGAAGCGGATGATCTGGTTGGTCTCGATGTGATTAGTCTTCGGATTAAAGCTCCAATTGACCTTCGTGGGCACCGCCGGATTGAAAGCCGGCAGGTTGATAAGATCCGCCTCGCCGGTGTTCTTCACATAGAAAAAGGTCTCTTTCCATGCCCGGCATGACTCGAGACCGGAAAACTTAAAAAAGGGGCTCCCTTGGCGGGAGCCGATGATGCAAGACCCGCATTGAACGGGGGGTTTGGGCTTAGGAATGTCCTTGCCTTGGACCGAATTGATCCGAAGGCTAAAGAAGCGAGCGAAAGTTTCCTTAGTAGGACGGAGGCCGATGTAGCCCTCCATGAAGGAAACGTAACAAGAAAGGTAGAAAATGGCGTTGCCAGGAAGGTGGTGAGGCTGGAGTTGATAGAAGTCCAAAAACTCGCGAAAGAAATCAGAAGCCGGAAGACCGAAGCCACGCTCAAAGTGAGCAAGGAAAATGACAGACTCACCGGGTTCGAGCACCGGTTCGATCTCGTTGCCTGGAAGCCGGCAAGAGACTTCTGCCGGTATCCTCCGGGAACGGTATAGCCAGTCTATCTCGTGCTGCGTCACGTCGGAGCCTTTCCAGGCCCCGCGGGTGATACCGGAAAGATCCACCCCGGAACCCTGGCCGGAGCTGCCGGTCTCTTGACCTCTTCCGGTGTCAGATTCCATCCGGATGAGTTCGACGGAGAGACCGTCGGAGGCTTCGCTTTGGCGGCTACTCGAGGAGGATTCGGAAGACATAAAGACTCAACGATGCCGGTTTCTACCCAAAAAACAGGTTTCCCAAGATCTACCCTTGCACGAAGATCTACGAGTAAGAGAAAAGTAACAGAAAAGCCACAATAAATACCCTACCGGCCCAAGATCTGAAAAGCAAAGAAGAGGGAGGCAAATGTGCATAAAGCCTAACCTGAGGCGGCGGAGGCGCTGAGAGGGAAGGTCACCGAAGGCGCGGCGAGCTCGTGGGCGTTGACGGAGGTCGGCGACGGAGAAGGGCGGAAGTCGCTGAGGAAAGCTTGAAGCAGCGGCGGCGAAGGAGCACCGGTGGACCTCTGCGCGGCGGAGATCCTCACCGCGGCAAGAGCAACAGCGCGGGTTCGTCGGAGCAGTGCTCTGGCGGCAACCGGCGACGGTGAGATTGCGAGGGGCGAAGAGCTCGAAGCGCAGGGAAGTGGGCAAATGTGGGGAAAAAGATGAAGTGGAACCGCACTCCACTTATATAGAAGAAGGAGTTATTGGGCTAGCAACCGTTGGGCCACGGCGGTTCAGTTCATGGGCCGCCACGTGGCACAATGATACACGCGCGGAAAATAGACTGCCACAGATAAGCCGCACGGATCCGGAACGGTAGCCGGGATCCGGTGTGGTGCAGTAAATGCGGGCGCAAAAGCCGAAGGGAAGTGACCCCTGGCACAGGCGCGTCAGAAACAGTGCGCATGTCTCTGACATGCACTGTACTCGAGAAATTCTCGACTTCACCGAGGAGACATTTAATAAGAGAGATACCGGAGAAACCGGAAAGAGGCACAAGTGCAGTAAAGGTGCTGAACAACTTGATCCGGATTCCGGAAGAGTTAAACCGGTACCTTGAGAAAATAGAACCTGGCATGGTTCGTTGGATAGGATCCACCGAACTATACCAGCTTCGGGGACTAATGTTGGGGGGATGACCCCCAGTATGCCAAAGGCATGCCAAACCGGATGGTTTGAGCCATCAAGATACCGGTTTAATGTTTATTCCGGGGCTTGAAGTTAAGCGTTGGGCTAAGTTAGCCTGTACCGGTATCCCAAAGAGGGATGTACCGGTATAAACTAAGGAGACACCGGAAGACCGGTAAGATGTGCACAGTAACACGTCGGCAAGACTGGTCAAAGATTCTCTCCAGAGCTAGAGGACAAAGATGACCTAGGCAAAGCAGCTTTAAACAAAGCCCTGGCGCCAAAGAGGAAGGTGACGCCAAAAGCAACCGGAGGACGTCAGCTTCCTTGGTTAAAGAAGATACCGGCGTCACCTATGATTAAAGTAACTTTGTAAAGTAGTTTGTCTAGTCAAAGATGCCATTAGGGTTTCCTAGGGTTTCTTCCCCTGTTAGCCACCCTCTCCCCTATATAAGGAGAGGGGGCACAGCCCTTCGTGGACACGATGCAAGGTACTGAGAAAAGACCTGTAATCTTGCTTGAGGAGATAATAGAAAGATCTGAGGAGGAGTTGGCTCTTGTGTTCATCTTCTTCTTCCTCTTGTCTAGGCCATGTTCTTGAGCAGTTCATCCGGAAATCCTCTCCACCTTTACCAAAACCCTCCCCCGAATCCTCTAGCGCACATTCGGCCCCAACTTAAGCCATCCCATGGCATCTGTCTGTTCACCACGACGACAGTTTCCTCTTTGGACTTGAACACATATAGCACTAAAAATAATCTACATGCTTGTGTTGATAGTCCTTGCATATCATGTGTAAATTGCTTACATAGATCTCATGATGATATGCTTGCCTTGTCTTGTTTCCATAATCAAAATGCTTCTATTTCCTCTAGTTGTTTGTTGACTAACAATGTAGAGCAAACCGAACACTCTATGGATCAAGACACGATTTCAAATGGGGATTCAAGAATATCCTCATTATCATCCTCCGGTATGCACATGTGCCTTATGGCAAATGGATCAAAGGTATCTCCTACTTTGACTCCTAACACATCCTCTAATTATGAGAGTGATGATGATGATAATGATGAAGAGTATAATACTTTGTTGCATGATATGGGAATGGTATATGCTTCTCTTCATGGTAATAAAGAAGCTCGTGCTAATCTCGAACACTCTATGGAAACCTTGAATAAATACAAGGAAACCATAGTGGAGTTGGAGTCCCATGTTGAAAATGGGAGAATGAGATTCAATCTCCTCAAGCAAGAGCTAAAAGATGAGAAGCATACTAATTTTATGCTCACACAAAAAATTGAATCCTATGAGCTTGAAAATGAAAAATCTATTGATGATGCTTGTGCTAGTAACTCTAATTCTTGTGAAGCATCTACCTTAGAGGAGAATGTTGAGCTAAGGGCTCAACTTGAGTTGCTAACTAGCAATTATAGGGAATTGGAAGAAAGTCATAAAAGGCTCTCAAGCTCTCGTAATGATCTTCTAATTTCCTATGATGGGCTAAAGTTAGCTCATGAGGCAAGTATCACTAAAGTAGTATCTTGTGAGCCTCATGTGGACATTAGCACAACCTCAACTCAAAATGCTATTTTGCCATGTGCTAGTCCTAGTAATCCATCTAGTCAAACTAGTGATACACCTTGTGTTAGATTACTTGCTTTGCCTTGTTGCTCTAACAATGAAGCTTCTACTTCCTCTGGTACTTGTATTTCTACTAACCATGTAGAGGAAATAAAAGAGCTCGAGGTCCAAGTCCTTTCTTTGAAGAAAGACTTGGAAAAGCGTCATGAAGGGAAATCCGTACTTGACAAGATGTTGAGTATGCAACAATCCCCCAATGACAAGAGTGGACTTGGATTCAACTCCAATAACAAGAACAAGTCCAAGAGAAAGAGCAACAAGAAGAAGGGCCAAGACAAAGTCAAGGATTCGGCCAAGATTGCTTGCTTCAAGTGCAAGGTTAAAGGGCATCATGTTAGATCATGCCCATTGAAGAAGAAGAAGCACTTAAGTGAGAAGCAACAAGGGAAACAGTCACAAGGTCAAGGTCAAGGTCAAGCTCAAGCTCGACCTCAAGTTGAAGATAGGCCATTTCCCAAAGAGAACCAAGCTAAAGTTTCCCAAGTGAAGAAATCAATAAAGAAGAAAAAGGGGAACACTTGCTACGTATGTCGTGAGAAGGGGCACCTTGCTTCTTCATGTTTAAGTGGTACCTTATCTAACCCTATAATTGTTGATGATGATTATTCTCTAGGGAAGGATAAGGATGGCAATGTGTTTGCCAAGTTTGTTGGAACTCAATGTGGTTTCAAGAAAAGAACCATTTGGGTTGCCAAGCTTATTGTGACGAACCTCTTAGGATCCAACTTGGTTGGGGACCAACAAGCTCAAACTTGATCAATAGGTGTATGTGGAGGGCATTGGAGACTTGGCTACTTCATGAAGAATTAAGGGATCTTCATATATTATATTTTTACCAAGCCAAGTCGTATGGATTATCATCTATATCTTATATCCAATGTTCCTCTTTGCGGTAACTTATACTTCAACTCAGCATATTTATTGTAAGTTACTTGCCCCTTTGCATGTTTGGTTTTGTACCAAATATGTGTTTGTATGTGTTGTGTCTTACTTGCCTATCTTGTGTATTCAAGTATGTTTGTTTGACTCATCATATACTTGTGTATTGTTTTGAGCCTAATGCATCTTGATGACATCTTATTTGGCTCTCTTTGAGTGATTATGGAACATCCCATTTTGGGGGAGTGATATGCATTGTGCATCTCTCTTTCTTTAAAATGTGTGTATATGGGTACCACCACTTAGTATTGATATTGCAAGATTATCTAGTCACTATGTGGTGTGTCATACTCATGAGAAATTCAAATTCTAAATGTCCATTAATCATCTCTAGTCGATTTTAATTGCCTCTTGATTAGAAGAAATGCTTTATCACATTATGGGGGAGTAATATGTTTTGTACATATCACAAGCCTAGAAAATGTGAACATATGAGGTTTTTCCACTCAGGGTTGATGCTCTTAATTATCTTATTCCTAGGTGGCATGTTTGCTCAAACAAGCTCCATTTTTATTAAAAAGCTTTTATTACTCATCTTATGGGTTCTTGGTGCGGTTTTTCCTCAAATACATATCTCTATATCTTATTTGGGACACCGTTTGCTTCAAGTTATTCTAATCATTGTCGTGCGTGATTGTTTGACTAGTTGAAGCTATCAAGAATCTTCATCCGTGCATAGTACTTAATTCTATATACTTATCCTATGCCTTTTATTTGTGAAGTTGATCCTTACTATCATTGTCAATACTCCACCGGAAATTATTTCCAATATACTCATTGTCTTTGACAATTGATAACCTTGTATGTGGTTGAATTTATGGATCATCTTCACCTTGGATTGCTTCTTATTGCCTCCATTTTATTTCCAACAAATCTTTGTTGCTCCCATGTGTTTTCCTTGTCCCTTTGAAAAATCTTTTGATAAATTCTCTTGATTCATATCAAGTGTTTGTTTTGGAAGACAAACCTTTTCTTTACGGTACATTGTGCCATTGTGAAAAGTGTAGAGGGTTTGGTTTATTTGTTTGAACCTTGCTCTTTTGGGAGCTTTGCTATCTCATTCCTTCTTCTATGCCTTATTTGTTGAATGAGATAAATCTTTGAGCATGTTTGCTTTATTTCATCCTTTATGCTCAATGGTTTCTTCTTAGTTCATTTGTTGAACTTTGTTGAACAAATCTTTGTGATTTGCTTCTTTGATATAATTTGGACAACAAATTTGTTTGGTCACACCTTTATGCCTTCTTGAATTCATTTGGTGTTTTGTCCAAAGTGTGTCTTTATTGGATCTTTAAAGTCTTTATGCGTGCTTATATGTAATTTGTTTATATTTGTAGCATGCTTGCTTTCTTTGAACCATTATATAGGGTATACTCCATCAAATCCTAAATGGCTAAGATGTGCATGAAATTCAAATTTCATCTAAATATGCACATATTTATATGGAGTGTGTCCTATATATTATGGTTAGTCTAACCATGTTGGACCCAATAAGTTTGGTGGCCAAGATGTACTTGAATGTTGTTTTAGGTACATTGGAGATGCAATGGAGGCTTGTCTCATCTATAAGGAAGGTGTTATCACCATATGAGGATTGGAGTCAAGCTAGGATGATCGATCAACTCTTATCTACTACATCATGCCATTGCTATCTCGGTAACAAGTATCTTATTCATGCATACTCATATAGCATCCAACCTCTTGCAGGTTGCATCTTGGCATGAAATTCTTTATTTTGAAAATATTACGGTTATTGAAAAATCTTTTAAATAAAACTTCTTATTGTACATTTGAGTAATTTAAGAAGATGCATACGATGGGAATATATATATATCATGTTTATGATTCACCTATCCCAAATATGCCCTCTAGCAATTTATTGCATATCAATTCCTCAAAGAGCTCTTATGTGCAATATTGATGAAATTATGAAATAAGTCCCTATTTGTGATACTTGTTGCCTTTCTCAAAACATTCCAACTAGCTTTACTTCCCTTATTTTTAGTTGTGATGTTTATGAGATTTTCTTGGTTGAAGCTCATTCATATACCACAAGTGAAAATTGGAGCCATAGGCTATATATGCTTTTTAAGCAAACATCCTTTGGTATATTTTATGACTTAATCTTGGATATCTTGTCTTATTTATTTTATTAACCTCTTCTGTGTGCATGTTTCTTTATGGATCACTTTGTCCACTTTAGAAACTTATATACATGAGAGCGTTAATCCATCACCTTGATATCCTTGTTCTTTGCCGACCATCTTTTTTTGTCCTCTTGATTTTAGTGGTGTTGGTAAAGAAGATTTATGAGTTCTTGGTTTATTTGTTTTTCTTCATGCACTCATATCTCGTAATTGTTGGACTCAAGTTGTTCTTGATAAGCATATTCTCTTTATCTTGGTTATGTTCTAAATGATATAGAGGGAGTAAGGATTCCATGTTTGTGCATATTGTATTCAAATGCAAACATTATAAATTATGCGCGAACCTTGGGGAGCTTCCTTATTTTATTTAGAGCAGTATATCTCTCTTATCATGATATCTTTGTTTGTCCAATTGGATCTTTGATTGCTTGCTTTATTTGTTGAAGCTTACTTCATCATGTTATCTTTATGCAATCTTTGATCCTCAATATAGTTTGATTTCCTTCAAGTATTCATCATTGGATATGTGCATTTGATTCCACTCAAATTATGAGAAGTGCACACCGTGGGGAGGAACTCACATTGTCTTTCTAAATTTTTCACCCATTTTGGCACTTGTTGCCAATGGGGGAGAAGTTTAGAGGGTTTAAGGGAATGGTTTTATACTTAAGTTTGGTTTGTGCTTAAGTGTTCTACCTCTCATGCATTCCATATTTATTAGGGATTTCTATTTTCGTGCCCTCGGTTCCTTAGTTGTGCTCAGTTTTCCCCAGCTCCTTAGTTTTTCCTCAGTTTTACCCAAGCGTTTGTCTGAAACCATCACACGTGATGTAACGCCCGGTTGCCCGACGGTTGACCGTTATCTTCTGACTAGTGGGGCCACGTAGAGCCTGCAAAGACACGTTAGACCATCCATCTTTGTTTGACCGTAAGCATCGCTGTATCCCTGACCAAAACGCGAACGAGTGGGGCTTCGCTATATCAAATGACAAGTGGGGCCATGGCGCTGATACAAGGGGCAATACACGGGTAGGATTAGATTTTTAAACGGAGCTCTACAGCGATGGCACGGAGGAGGTGGCCTGCGGAGTGCCGAGATGAGATCGACGTCCACAAAGAACTGCATGAGGCGAGACCAGACGCATTAGATAGATATGAACTAGACGCGTTTAACCATGCAAAGAAGAGAAGAAATGGTCAACGACATCGACGACTACCTCAAAACTTTGACTGACCGTGTCCGACACGAACGCGAGCAATGTAGAGAAAACTAGTGTCTCTCCTTTCTGGCGTGTATAGATGGGTGCTAGAAGAGTGTGGTGGCGAAGGGAAAGACCTCGCGGTGGTCTGTGGCGTCCAACATAGCGGGGCGGCGTGGCCGTGCCCACATCGGCGTGGATGCATGTTCGGCATTGGCATCAGCATGTACGTTCGGCATTGGCCTCGGTGGTATCTCTGGTGTGTCAGTGATCGAATTAGGGGACGGGATTGAGGGTGCATCCCGACGGTGACCTAGCAGTGGCGTCGAGCATAGCCGTTCTGACCATGCCGATATCGGCATCGGCAAAGTTTGGAGGCTGTGGTGCTCGAATCAAGGAGGGATTTGTTTCTTGTACGCCAAAAGTGATTTGAAACAAGTTTCGTGTTGAAGGTTAGGTAACGAAAGTTTGTAAGTAAGCCCAAAATTATACTAGCGCCATGGTGAGGTTCTTTTTGATAGAGCTATACGGTTGGGCAAACTTTTTGACACTTTTTAGATAGGGTTCCTTGTTGTTACACGTATGGCATCATGTATGGCAAATTTGGGATCATTTGGAGATGTTCGAAAAAATCACTTTGCTTAAACGCATGCCGTTTCGTCTCACTGAAACCAGCTTTTCTAACAAGGTGATTTATTCTACCTCCTCTAAATGACCTCAAATTTCATACAGCTGATCTTCTATACATAGATAGATAGATTGTTTCGTTTTTATATTTTTTGAACTTTTTATTTCCCTTTATAATATCCAATTGATTTTCAGGTCATAAACTCGAAAAACCTCATCATGTATGGCATCATTTTCGCCATAAATTTCAAATTTTGTGAAACTTTCCCTTTTAGATATTCCTTGTTGTTATAGATATGGCATAATGTATGCCAAATTTGGTTAGGTCTCATCAAACCAGCTTTTGTAACAAGTTAGGTTTTATCGACCTTCTCAAAAGGGATTTTTTTCTACCTTCTCTAAATGACCTCAAAAATCATACAGACGATCTTCTATACAAAGATAGGTAGATTGTTTCGTTTTTACATTTTTTGAGCTTTTATTTCCCTTTATAATACCCATTTGTTTTCAGATCAAAACCTCGAAAGTTAACATAACTAGATGGTGAACCCTTCCAAACTTCAAATACAGAGATAGATAGATTGGTTCGTTTATCATTTTTACCGTGAATAGTAATGGCTACAAGAAATCGGTGATGGTCTATCATTTTTTGCGTGAAAAGTAATGGCTACAACAAATCGGTGATGGTTTATCATTTGGGATTTTCGTGAAAATTAATGGCTACAACAAATCGGGTGACGGTTTATCCTTTTTTGCGTGAAAATTTATGGCTCCAACAAATCGGTGTTGGTGTATCATTTTTTGCGTGAAAAGTAATGCCTCCAAGAGTTTATAATTTTTAGCGCGGGGAAATAAATACAGAAAACCGCCATTTAGCAAACTTAGAGAGTGGAAGGTAACCGCCGACAGAGAGAGGGAGGGGTTATCCTGCCCGTTAGATCATACGATCAACAGTCGGCGGGCACGATCCGCGTGACATGGGCTAGACCAATCAGGGCAATGTTGCACGTGTGAGAGAATTTGTGGAGGGAGAGGGCAAAACTGAGTAGTATCAAGAAACCAAGGGCACCTATGTAATAAACAGACTAAGGGATTCAAATATGAGATTTAAAAAATGAAAAATGCGTGTTTTGTAGAATAAAACCCATCTTGGCCTATCTCAAACTATTTGCAATACAAATATACATGAGTGTGAGAATTGTGGCCTCATTTAGACAAAGTATGTTTTGGGGAAAGCTGTTTTGGGAAGGGCTTATTGTGGAAAACCATGCACCTTCATAGCTACTAGGTGATTTGAGAAGGCCTTTGAGAAGTGGCAATTTGTGGTAAAACTTGATTTATCTATGACTTATCTATGTTTTGAGAACTGGAAATTTGTGGTAAAGACTCCATGAGTATGTGCCACTATTTTTCGGAATTTTTTGCACATTAAATGACTCATTTAACTAGTTAATCCCATTTGTTGACTGTACATGACCAGCTACTTGAGGGTAAAAGCGAGCATATTGCACTAGCCGGTACTAGCACTCAAGGGGAAAACTGAGCACACAAAAAATGCTAGTATAATGCTCGAGGTTATAACTGAGTATATCTAAATTTTCAGGGTTAGACTCGAGGACGCGTGTTGCGGTGCAGAAATGAAAGACGTGCAATATTTGACGCGTAGACGCCGGTCGCGGTGCAGAAGTGGACGCGTAGGACGCGGGTCGCATTAACCACCACTAGCCTTTATAGACGCCTCCTCCCACTATCTCTGTCACTCTCACTCGCCTACGCAACGCCGCCTCTCTCACGTCCCATCATCTTCTCCAAAGCAAAAAACCCTCTCCCTCTCCCTCTCCTCTGCCGGCGAGATGGACAAGGAGAATGCCAATCCCATCGTCCACGGCGCCGTCGGCTCCAAGCGCGACGCCTCCCTCTTCGACGCCGTCCCCTCAACGGACGTCGCCGCCGTCCCCTCAACGGACGTCGCCGCCGCCTCCGCCGGTGCATCGGAGGCTGCTGCCGCCGGTCGCGGTCAGATCCCACCGGGATGGGACCCCTACGAGCCGGTGCCGTACGTCCCGCCCCCGAACCGCTACGACACCTCCATAGAGGACCCATGGAACGAGGTAATAACTACGGTTTGCTTCCTTTTTTGTTCCCCATTCCTTTTTGAACCCTATTTGTGCTGGTGTAGATGGATCTGTGGATGGATGAGTATTGGGCTAATATTTGCGCCGATTTTATTCCATTTTGCTTTGATCCCTCCTTGATTTCGTTCAAGATTTGGGTTTCGGCCGTTCGGTTAATTTATGCAAATAATAATGGGATCTCAATCAGTTAATTTATGCAAGTAATCATAGGATCTCAATCAGTTATTTTATGCACGAATCAAAAGATATCAACCGTTTAATTTTGCAAATAATCTGGAATGTGTTCAAGTTCAGATCTGAAATCTGTTTCTTTGCCTATGATGAATCGGTGGGCACAGATTTTTACAGGGAGGGTTCAGCGAACCATTTCTGTGTACAAATCTGTTGTGCATGAGCTTTGGTTCGCTTACACCGTCCCTGTAGACATATAATCGTGTCCACTCTAACTGAGGCTGCCTCTGTTTTTCCTAACTTTGTTATCATGCACGTTTGCAACTCATTCACTAATAAATTCCCGTTTGATATGGATCAGCTGTCGGCAGCGACGTCGGCAGCGACGACGAGCACCATGACGTCAAGACTCGCCAGTGCTGCGGAGGCTGTAGGTCGGCCAAGATGTCTCCTACCTCGACGTCGCCAAGGGTGTCTACAGGTGCCCCTTCTGCACTAGGAGGCTCGGCGGCACTGACTTCAACTGCGTCCTCACGCATGCCGAGAACATCGGCCACACCAACCCCAAGGTCGGCACGTCGGTGAACCCCAACTCCTTCCGCCAAGCACTTGGCGCTCGGCATGCACCTCCGCAGCATCCGGCGGGTGGAGATCTCCGGCGGGCGCATGCCTCCGCTCAAGCCAAGGCTCCCAAGGGGAGCAACAAGTGGAGGCAGAGGCAGATGGGGTAGGCGGAGTCTGGACGTGTCTTCTTCTGCCTCCTCCATTTTGTTGTTGGGATCCCTTTGTTGTTAGTTAGGGATCCCTCGTTGTTATGTTGTTAGTATGATGGTGCTGTCTTTGTGAAGAACCTCGAACCCTACTATGTTTGGCTGCTGAATGCAGCTTATTATCTATATTATCTATCCCTATTCTACTATATGACCTTGTGAATTTATCGTACATTCCCTGTAGATTTGCTTCTAGATTTAACTACATACATATGGACCAGATGGAGTACTAGATTGGGCTCCCTACTAGATTTGCTGCCATATTGGGAAAACAACCAGGGCCAAAAGGCACAAATAATAATTGAAGAAAGACAGAAATGCAAGCTTCTCTAGATTTGATACTAATTATGTGAAAAAAGGCAGAGAGAAGGAGGCAGAAAAGGTACTCTTAAAAGGGAAATGCCAATGGCCGAGAGAGACAAAACCCAGCTCCTGCTCACGTGCAACCAAACGCAATCTCGTCCTGTCCCACGCGGTCCCTTTCTACCAGCCCCACGCGACGCGGGCCCACACGACGCGGCCCCACACGTCAGAACGGAGCGGTCAACTTAACGGGAATCCTGCCGTCTGAGCTGCCTTCTGCGGGTTTCAAACAAGGACTTGGGGAAAAGTGAGGAAAAACTAAGGGGCTGGGGAAAACTGAGCACAACTAAGGAACCGAGGGCACGAAAATAGAAATCCCTATTTATTATGTCTTTCATGGTTGTTTATATATAGTGGAAATTGTCCCAAAGGTTAATCTTGACAATGTATGCAATGAATTCATGTTCATCACATGTGCATACATTGTGGGGGAGTTTGCTCTATATATATTGGTTATACTCACATCCCTTGCATTAGTTGTAGTTGTGTGAGTAGAGTTGGTTTTGATATGGGATAGTACCTTTGTGTTACTTGACCATATCAAATACAACCTCTTGTATACAACTTATTCTCGGATAAGTTGCGTACTTGTCTCTAATATTCATTATATAAACCCTCTTATTGTGGTTGTCATCAATTACCACAATGGGGGAGATTGTAAGGGTATATTGCCCCTATGTGTGGTTTTGGTAATTAATGTCAACCCCTATGGACTAATGTTTTCATTGAGTTTATATGAAGGAATACTCCATAGGTACTACTTGTATTCCATGTGTTGGATTCAAGTATGGATGCCATGAAGATAAAGATACACCTTGTGTATTGGCATCAAGATCATCCATCAAGATAGTATGATAGAGAATGAGAAGATACAAGGTTGACCAATACAAAGAGTGAAGAATAGATTCAAGTTTTGTCAACACATGAAGCATGAAGAATGTGCCACGTGAAGTCACGTGGTATGCCCATGAGAGGATGACGACAAGTGGTGATCGTCATCAAGGTTGAGTTGGGCAAGTTCAAGTTGAGCATCTCGAGAGGATCATATGCTTGAAGCTTGCCGTCCATTTGATGATAGTGGACATGTGAAGATGTGCATCAATGGAGTTTTCCCATCATGGTGTATGGGGGAGCATTTGTGAGTCTTCACGAAGCAACAATGATCAAGTGTGGCATTCCGGCTTGAGTGGAGCTTGAAGAGTTATCATCAAGATCAAGCGGGATGCGCAAGGCAAAGGTATTGCCTTGATAGGTATTCCTTTTACCAGTCTCAAGGTGGTTGATGGGAGACCGGATTATAGGATAGATAGCCGCACTATCAAGAGGGGCTTTCGGTTGGGTAACTTGATCACATCGTCTTAGGGAGCTCAACCCTTTGCATGCTTTGCATTCCATAAATCTTGTTGTTACTCTGTGTGAGGTTCTTGAGCTTGTTTCTAGCTTTACAACATGCCCAAGTTCATCGAAAACGGAATCCATATGCATCTTCTATTGCGTTTTCGAGCTTGGAGGTTTTACCGGTGTTTCTTTTATAGATGCGTCAAAACATCCATCATATGGTTTTTACTCCGTGGGTGGACAATGATGTTTCTACGCATAAAGTTGTAGGGCTTGTTCTCTTGATTCCAACAAGCCCAAGATCATCGAAATTGGAGTCCGGACGCAAAAGTTATCATGGTTTTTGTAAAACATGTTTTCATGATTGGCCCGGTGCCTCGCCCGGTGTGACCGGCCGTCCCACCGGATGGCCCGGTTTCAACCGGCCCCTGGACTGGTGCCAACCGGGACATGTACTGTAAGTCCCCTATCCGCCCCAGTCACGGCCCGGCCTCAGGTACGGTTTGGACCAGGCGGCCCGGTCTGTGGCCCGGTCAGACGGGCTCTCACGCCAGGCGTCCCGGTGCCTGGCCCGGTCGACCAGCTCTCACGCCAGCCGTCCCGGTCCCTGGCCCGGTTGACCAGGCTGCACGAAAAACTCCCAGATCTACCCCAAATGGTCATATTTCGTTTGGCTATAAAAGGGGCTTCTTCCCCAACAGTTTTCTAGGGTTCTTGAGAACGTTTTTGACCACCATTGTTGAACCTCTTGAGCTTGCTTCATCTCCCTTCCCTCCCATGATTCTTGCTCATTCTTGAGGGATCTAAGAGAGGAGATCTAGATCTACAACCTCCACCAATCCATTTCTCCTCTAAGTGAGGTGAACCCTTGGGATCTAGATCTTGGAGTCATTTGTTGATTTCCTCCATTGTTCTTCCTCTCTAATCTCATCCTAGCATTTGTTGCTTGGGTGGGATTTGAGTGTGAAGGATTTGAACACCTCTAGTGTTCTTTCTTTGCATCATTGCATAGTGTTGAGCTCTCCACCACGATTAGTTCGAGTGAGAGACCGTGAGCTTGTTACTCTTGGAGGGAGACCTCCTAGTTGGCTTGGCGGTTGGTGCTCCGGTGATCTCTTCAAGAAGATTGTGAAGAGGCCCGGGCTTCTCCTTCGTGGAGCTTGCCATCTCCGGAGTGGAGGAAAAGCTAACCATAAGGAAAGGGCCATTATCCTTCGTGGGTGTGGTTCGGAGAATAGGGTGAGCCTTCGTGGCGCGGGGAATCCTTCGTGGGACCTCCACTCCTCCAAACGTGACGCATCTTCTTGCAAAGGAATGGAACACGGGAATACATCCTCATCTCCGCGTGCCTCGGTCATTTCTATACCCGAGCTCTCTTTCCTTGTGATAGCCATCGTGCTTGAAGTACATATATCTTGCTATCACTTGTGCTACATATATCTTGTGCCTATCTTGCTTAGCTCTAGTTGTTCTTGTTACACTTAGTTGAGCTTAGCATATTTAGGGTTTGTGCTTGTAATCTAAACGTTAGTTTAATTCCGCATTCTTACAAGACAAATCCGTAAGAGTTTTTAATTGCCTATTCACCCCCTCTAGGCGACATCTCGATCTTTCAAGGATACGGATAGACTCAAGGCGAGCCACGGGAGCATAAGTTTCTCTAAAGTCAATTCCTTCAATTTGAGAGAAACCTTGAGCTACCAATCTTGCCTTGTTCCTCACAACAATTCCAAACTCATATTGCCTGTTCTTGAATATCCATTTGGTGCCTATAACATTGCGGCACTCCTTTGGCTTCTCTACTAAAGTCCATACTTTGTTGCGCTTGAAGTTGTTGAGTTCATCGTGCATAGCTTCCAACCAATCCGGATCTTCAAGAACTTCAAATACTTTCTTTGGTTCCACTAAGGAGATATAAGCATGATGATTGCTAAAGTTAGCCAATTGTCTTCTTGTTGACACTTGTGCTCTTACATCATCAAGAACCTTGTCATGTGTGTGTTCAAGACGTCCCAAAGTTTTAGCTCTTCTAGCAACATGACGGGCCTCAGTCTCTTCCTTGGACTTGCTAGTCCTTCGAGGGATCACTTGATCAAATTGATCATTTGGGTCCCCGTCTTGACCTTCAATTTGAGTTTCCTCAATTTCTTGAGAGTGCTCAACATCATGTGCTTGATCTTGGACATTATTCGGTGAGAGGAGAATATTGAATGGATACTCATCGGATCCATCATGAATCCTTGGTTGATCTTGTCCTTGATCTTGCACACAAGAGGGAGGGTCTTGTTCTTGTTCTTGGGTTGGTGCATCATTAGCTTCAAGAGATGGTGTTTGTTGATGTTGTGAAGATGAGGGCTCTACCATAGTAGAGCATAGTCCTTCCCGAGACGCCACACCGTGTCCCTCAATGGGGCGGAAAAATCCCACACCCATTCTTACTATGGCATCTTGAGGTATTTCATCACCTGCACAAACATCAACTTGCCCCACTTGGGAGCCATCATTTTCCTCGAACTTCACACTACAAGATTCGATGATAATCCCGGAGGATATATCAAAGACTCTATAAGTGTGAGATTCGGCACTGTAACCAACAAATATACCCTCCAAAGCTTTAGGAGCAAATTTAGATAAACAAACTCCTTTGATTTTATAGAAACACTTACACCCGAAGACCTTGAAGTATGAGATATTAGGCTTGTTCCCAGTGAGTATTTCATATGGAGTCTTGTTCAAGCTCTTACGAAGATAGAGCTGATTAGAAGAATGACAAGCGACGGAGATGGCTTCGGCCCAAAAATTATAGCGGGATTTGTACTCCGCCATCATAGATCTTGCCATATCCATAAGAGTCCGGTTCTTCCTCTCTGCAACACAATTTTGTTGAGGGGTGTATGCAGCAGAATATTGATGTCTTATCCCCCTCATCACTAAGAAAGTCATTCAGTGTGTAGTTCTTGAACTCGGAGCTGTTGTCACTTCTTATAGAGAGGTTGTGTTGACGTTGCACCTCAGTGGCGAATTCAATGAAGATATGTTGAGTCTCATCTTTCTTCTTGAGAAAAAGACCCAAGTATATCTTGAATAGTCATCAACAGTCACCAAGCAATGTTTCTTCGCACCAAGACTTGCATGAGTGGTTGGACCAAAGAGATACACATGAAGGAGCTCCAAGATCCTCTTGGAAGATATAATAGTCTTGCTTGGGTGCGGAGAGTCATGCATTTTTCCTTCAACACAAGCCCTACAAACACGATCTTTGGCAAAAGAAACATTGTCCATTAGTCCCACAATATGGTTCCCCTTGTGAAGACTTTGCAAAGTTCTAATGTTGACATGGGCCAAGAGGCGATGCCACAACCAACCCACATTCGCCTTTCCAAATAGGCACATCGCATTTGATGTGGTGGCCCCCGAGAAGTCCACCACATACAAGTTGTTTTCGTGATACCCAACGAAAGAGACTTTTAGAGTCTTGCTCCACAATAGGGCCACAATATCATTATCAATAAAGATATCAAAACCCATCTTGCCAAGGGCGGAAACAGACAACAAATTGTAACCAAGGGTTTTGACAAGCATGACATCCACAATAGTAATGTTGTGTGCAACCACAACCTTGCCAAAACCCAATACCTCGGATGTTGAGTTCTCACCAAAGGAAATGGTGATTTCATTAAACTTGGGCCTAACTCCTTGACGAGATTCTTGCCGCCGGCCATATGACTTGTGCATCCACTATCAAGCACCCATTTTGAACCTCCAGCGGCATAGTCCTACATGAGATCAATTCTTGGATTTAGGTACCCATTTTTAAATGGGTCCTCTTTTGTTAGCAACAAGGGTCTTTGGGACCCAAATAGACCAAGCAATGTAACCATCATAAGGGCCAACATATTTTTCATAAACATCACCACAGTAATCTTTAAATAAAACATAGTGAGGGTTAGCAATTCCCGCATCATCATCATTAATGGTTTTGGACTTTGGGGCATCATCATTAATGACAACTTTCTTTTTTTCTTGTGCGGGCTTGGCCTTCTTCTTGTTTGTCTTCTTTGCCTTGGCATTAAATCCAATGCCCTCCTTCCCATTGTTTGACCTTTGCTTACTCAAGAGGTCATCCAAAGATAACTTACATTGGGGACATGAGGCCTTAGCAAGTTCATCCTTCAACCTAGCATTTTCCTCAAGAATATTTGCATGATCACAAGTAGAGGTAGAGAAGCTAGGCACATCGTATTTAGCAAGCCTAATTTGAAGTTGCTCATTAGACTTGGAGAGGAGAGAGTATTCACTCTTCAAGGCTTTGTGAGCCTTGTCTAGTTCATCTAGATCCTTCACAAGGTTCTCATGATCAACACCAAATTTGACATTTTCCTTTGGGATTTCTATTTCCGTGCCCTCGGGTCCTTAGTTGTACTCAGTTTTCCCCAGCTTGTTAGTTTTTCCTCAGTTTTCCCCTTCCTCTAGTTTGAAAGCCCTCGCAGACGATGGAACGGCCGGTTGCCGTCTGGTCTGAGGCCTTGACCATTAATCTGATGGATGGGGCTGCACAGGGGCAGTTCCTCCCTGAACGTCTCGTGCTGACGGGTAGGGTCAAGAGACACGTCAGAGCAGCCATCCATCTATCGCTGACGTGTGGGCCATTTTATTTCCTGATTGTATACGCGGTGCTGCAAATGACAAATGGGGCCGCTCTATAGGGCTGCCGCAGCCAATGACCAGTGGGGTTGTATATTTTTCAGGAAAATACATATATTGCCGCTTTGTGGGGCTGCCGCAGCCAATGACCAGTGGGGTCGTGTATTTTTCAGGAAAAGACATATATTGCCGCTCTGTGGGGCTGCCGCAGGCAATGACCAGTGGGTCGTCTATTTATTAAAGAAAACCATATATTTCCACCGGTAGCCCCCAAATAGTATTTTGAAATTTAAAATTTGGGGATGCTGCTCCCACACCGGCGCCCCCCATACGCCAGCCCCGATAGATTTTGAAATTTAGAATGCTATTTAAAAACCCAAATTCATACGAAATTTATACAAAAGTAGCTCGAATTTAAACATAACTAAAACTTAAACACCCTAAACTTAATCCTGATCTACAGGCTATCGGTTGGGGCGCCCTGCCTCGTCATCATTCTTCGCCATTTCCGCATGCGTCTGTGCCCGCTTCTCCTCCCTTGCTTCGCGCATCTGGCGGTGGAGGATGGCAGCCGGCGTCGCAGGGGCTTGCCGGCGGTGCTGTCCCCACGCTTCCAGCCTTTCCCGAGAAGCTTCGATCTCTACGCGGCTCACGTGCTGGCGGGCGAACGCCTCGTAGTGGCAATGAGCGTTGAGCTCTGCGAGCTTTTGTCGCTCCGCCTCCATGAGGCGCCGTCCCACCTCCTCTGTGGCCGCTCGCTGGCGCGAGATCTCGAGGACGTGCTCGAGATTCACGTCATTGATGAACTCGCGCTGCTCCTCCTTTAACCGCTGGTATCGTTGCGCGTTCAGCGATGCGAGGATCGTCGCCTGCTCCGGCTGGGTGGGGGCGTGCGGTGGCTCGCCTGACTGTGCTGCCTCCTTCGCCGCCTCTGCTTCCGCATCTGCGACATATGACTCGTGCCACGCCGCGAACCGTGGGTCCTCGTCCTCGTTGGAGCTGTACTCTGTGTCGGCCTACGGCTCCGGCAGCGGCTGCGGCTGCGGTGGTGGTGGAGGCAGCGCGCGGCCGTTGAAGCCAAGCATCGAGTAGGTGGTCTCCAGATGGCGCAACATTTTGATGTGGAGAGGAGAGAATGGAGCGACGGTGGTGAAGATGAGAGGAGAGAATGGATCGGTTGGTAGTGACCGATGTGAACCGTCGCGTCCTCTCGCTGACAAGGCGCCCCCACCAGCTATATACTCCCTCCGTCTATAAATAGATACCAAAAATTTATTTAAATTCGGATGTATCTATACACTAAATTATGTCTAGATACATTCAAATTTAGATAAATTTTTGGCATCTATTTATGGACAGAGGTAGTACTGTATTTTGGTGTGGCTGTAACCACTGTATTTTGGCGTACAATTTCCTAGTTGTGCTATAATTTTAGCATGCATGAACATCTTATAAAAGTGAAGGGATCCCAAAAGTGAAAGCATGTACCAGCCTCTCGGATTAAATACATATCAATATTCCCAATCAAGTTGCGATAGAATTCAAATCATACATACGGATGTACATGGACACATCGAGAAAGTGGAGAAGCTTTTTTTGAGATGAAGGTAGTAGTTCGAACAAATTTATCATAATTTATCCCAATTTGCAGCGTCGAACATGGTCGTGCAGCATTGGGCTGGATCTACGGCTTCACAACCACTCTTGGCACCGGCGCCGTCTTGGTGTACTTCATCAGCGGCGGATCTGAGGAGGGTGATACGTCGCAGTGATGTTGTAGGCGATGGCTTGAATGCTCTTGGCATCGATGACCACTATCGGCACGGCCGCTGTCTTGGTGTTCTTCATCAGCAATGGATCTGAGGAGGGCAACGGAAGTGAGACATCGGCTGGCTCCGACATTGAAGGTTCAATCTACGCCGTCGCAGTGATGTTGTAGGCGATGGCTTCAATGTTCTTGGCATCGATGACCACTGTCGGCACGACCGCCGTCTTGGTGTTCTTCATCAGCGATGGATCCGACGAGGGCTGGATCGGCTGATTCGCAGTGCAGTTGTAGACGATGGCTTCAGTCGTCTTGGCATCGATTCGCACGGCCGCCGTCAAAGCAATGTTGTAGGCGATGTCTTCAATGTTCTTGGCATCGATGACCACTCTCGGCACAGCCGCCGTCTTGGTGTTCTTCATCAGCAACAGATCTGAGAAGAGAAACGAAAGTGAGACAAAGAGAGACATTTCAAATATTTCTGAGGGTTAGATCCTCACCGGCACTCTTAGAGAGCCACCGTACGCACGCTGCAGATCCGCGCCGCTGCACGCACGTTGCAGATCCGCACCGCCGCGGCCACCAGAGTAAGAGAGGACATATGAGAGAGGAAGATGCGACTGCCAGGGTTGGTAGGTATGTGCTCTGCTCTTCTCTATGTATGCGTCCATCGAGGTAGAGAGAGATATACAGGCCGTCCGATCATAAATGATCCAATGGTGCAAGTGTACATTGAGCTATCAACCAACCAAGATCCGTGTGACATACATCTCGACCAATCAGAGATCAGCCAGTGAGTACAAGTGAGGAAAACTGAGTAGAACTAAGTGGGGGGAAAGTGAGGAAATGTTTATCAGAAGGGCAAAACTGAGTAGGACTGAGTAAAACAAGTGGACCCGGAGGGGGAAAATTGAGTAAAACTAAGTAAAACAGGGGCACCCAATAATAAAGGGAGTAAGGGAAATTGAATCTTTTGGCATAAAAATTGTTAGATTGTGTTATTTGAACAATATATTGCATTTTGGCCGATGTGATATTGTTAGCAATTCAAAGATACACAAGTGTGACGAATTTGGACTCATTTGGACAAAGTTTGTAAGCATAGTTGGTATTTTGGAGGTGTGTTGAGTAGAAAGCCCTACATCTTCATAGCTAGTAGCTCATGGACTAGGAAGTGGTTTTGGGAAAAACTTCATATCTCTATATTTCCTTTTCCATTATTATTTCTCTAGGTTGTAGGTAACATAACAAGACTCCATGGGAAGGTTCCGCCATGTTTTGAATTATTTTGAATTAAACTAAACCCAAAACTATATTTTTTGAGTTTAGTCACTTAGAAAATGATAAATGTGGCTGAAGCGATGAACTTATTCGAGGTGCATGACCATAGAAAACTTGCAATAACACATACATTATTTTGATTATTCAACATACAAAGGGATCCCCAATACAAATTTTTCATACAAAGGGATCCCCAATACATATTGTTCATACAAAGGGATCCCCAATACAAATTTTTCATACAAAGGGATCCCCAATACATATTGTTCATACAAAGGGATCCCCAATACAAATTGTTCATACAAATTCAAATTAATTGTTCATACAAAGGGATCCCCAATACAAACTGTCCATATAAAGGGATCCCCAATACAAAGGGATCCCCAATACAAATTGTTCATACAAATTCAAATTAATTGTTCAAACAAAGGGATCCCCAATACAAATTGTTCATACAAAGGGATCCCCAATACAAAGGGATCCCCAATACAAATTGTTCATATAAATTCAAATTAATTGTTCATACAAATTCAAATTAATTGTTCAAATCTTTCTCTTGCTCCTGGTGTGACTCGCTGGGGCCACCACCTTACTCTGGGTAACCCTACCAGGGATATTACCGGTGTCTACCTTCCTTTTGCCCTCTTTCTAGTTCTTCTTCTTCTCTTCGGGTTGTGCAAAGACAACCATATCATACGAAGCTTGTGCTCTTTCTTCTAATGCATTTTCTTCCCTTGCTTGTACAATCTGCTCTTCCAACAGTTCTCTCATCTAGCGCACCAGTTCTTCACCGGCCTCTCAATCCATCTGTTCCCTCTGCTCTCGATCCATCGGTTCAAGCAGGTCTCGATCCATCTGTTCCCTCTGCTCTCGATCCATCGGTTCAAGCAGCTCTCGATCCATCAGTTCAAGCAGCTCTTCATCCATCGGTTCAAGCAGCTCTCGATCCATCGGTTCAAGCAGCTCTCGATCAATCTCCTCATGTTGAATTGCTGCTTCAATCTCCTCATGTTGAATTGTTGTTTCATTCTCCTCTGCATTTGCTGCTCCCTCTTGATCATCCATTCCAAAAGCTGGGTCAACTTCATTTTCACAAAGCCTAGCAATGTGTCCAGGGATTCCACAACGTTTGCACTTACGTTTTCGAATCGGTGCACCACCCTCTGCACTAGCTCTGATCCTACTTTTCCTCGGCCTACCTGCCGGTCTAGTCAAAACTGGAGAGTATAGTTTGAAGCCTGGATCGACTTTCATCCATTGGTCTTTTCCCAACAAGGTAGGAAAATTCATAGCATATGCAGCCCTAAATTTGGCAACAGAGAAATACTCTGACATAAGTTCACCTTCTGCACCCCCTATAACACTCATGAAAAACAATGCATGTATGCAGGGTATCCCACGGATCTGTCATCGCCTACATTGGCATGTCCTATCAACCAAACTCACTGGATACCTCCACTGCAAGTTTTTACTGTCAGTGTAGGTTACCTCAGCCTCCATTCCTTTTCTGATGCATTTCGTCTTCAATTGTTTTGCCCTGGCATGCAAAGACTTAATCAAAGATGGGAGCATGAGATGGCCTTGATATTTGTTGGTTGCAATTCTTTGACACAGATCGATCTTTATCATGATCATCTGCCTAATCTTATCAAATATTTGCCACAGTGTAAGCCCTTTCAATGACTTGACCTTTCCATTGAAACTCTCCGCAAGGTTACTTGTTACATAGTCTACCTTGCAAATTTCATTGAATTGGCTTCTTGACCACACCCTACCATGATGTTCATCCAAGTACTCCTTCACCCCAGGTTTTTGTTTATACAACACATCCAAATGAAACAGATACTTCCTACTGTTGCATGTGTATGAAGTTGGCCATAGGTTGTCAGTAAAAACTTTACCCTTGAATTTCTTTGTAAAATTCGGTACCAAGTGTCGCATACATTCCCTATGCTCCACTCCAGGGAATACTGCTTCTACTGCACTCTCCAAACCTTTGCAAGCGTCTGTGTGGATAACAAGTCCTGGTGGTTGACCTATAAGGTCGCGCAAATTCTGCAGAAACCAATCCAACTTTCCTCTGACTGAACCTCCAAAACTCCATAAGCAACAGGGAACATCCAATGGTGTCCATCAACTGCAGTAGCAACAACTAGCTGTCCTTTAAACCTGCCATGAAGAGTTGTTGCATCCACGGCCAAATAAGGCCTGCAACCTCCAGAAAGCCTTTCCAGCAAGCTTTGAAACAAACAAAAGCCCTTCTAAAACATTCCTTATGCATTATCCTCCTGCTTTTCAATTTGTAGGGAACTGTATGCTTGTCTATCGCTACAACACTGCCTGGACTAGCCATCTCCACTTCAGCTTTGAAAGTGTAAAGCAACTGAAAACTTTCATTCCATGGACCATTGATCCTATCAAGAGCCATTTCCTTTGCATAGAACATCCTCATGTAAGGTATATGTATACCATACTTCTCTTTAATCTTTTTTTAGCGTTGTTGGACCAAATGAAGGAGTTTCTCTCAGCCAATCTATGATTGCATCTACCAACCACCTAGTCTTCGCTAGCTTTGTTTTCTCCTCTCGCGCTCCCCCTCGAGGTGGACAACTATGGCCGATCGAGTTCTTCTTTATCTAAAATATAATGATAAGGGATGTCAGTAACAGTTAACAAATTTTACACCGTGATCTAAAATACACAACTGGTTGGCATAGTACCTGAACCAGGGTGCTTCTGAGCATTGTGGATGCATGCAGCCTCCACCTATACCTCTTGTATGGGCATTTAACTGTGAGCCTACCTGGCTCACTTTTAAGAACCTCATAATCATTCTTGGAGAGAATGCAATATGTAGTAAGTGCATTACGGCAGTCCATCATCGTTTGAAATACGGTGCCTTCTGCAAGCTGAGGGTCCGCCTTGTTCCACTCAATTGTTGGCAAGTCATCACCTTCGTAATCGGCTAAAACGAGGTTGCCATTATTCTCAGCCTTCTCTTCATCATCAGTGTCATCAAATCTGGAACCTTTTGCAATATCTTCCATGTATTGATCCTCCATTGCCTGCTTACTGCATCGATCTACCAATTCAGGAAACATCAACTCATCCTCATCATCTTGAGGACACTGATTCTCAATATCTGCATCGTCCTCCACATCGACCGCAGGAACGATCTGGCTACCACTAGCACTGGGGACAGATGGTGCTGCTGTGGACTTACAAGGAGTACGGCGGCACACACTATTAGCAGAGGGAGCAACAATATAAAGACATGATGCCTGACCATCTGATGATGCCCCAACACCAGATGATGCATGGACCCTGTCCACATGGATACGAATTTTACCAACATGGCAAGAAGCATTCAAAGCAAAAAAGAATTCCTAGATCCTCGTTGGAAGTTAGTGGAACATTTCTCCCCTCCGTGCTGTCGAAATATTCGAAATCAACTGAATCACGAGGGCTCCAGATTTTGTACATAGCGCAGATGTTTTCTTTCAAATTCCTGAGCGAGATGGTGTTTGCAACCACCGCTGGGATGTTAAATCCGCTCATATTGCGTTCAGAACCATGCAAAAAGCCAGTATCCAGCCTAACCACCAGCCGAAAAGCCAGCGCTGGATCAATCCTATTCGAAAAGCAACGCAGTTAGTTGAGCAACAACGATTCGCGCTCAAAAACTGCCTACTGTTAATTCACATAGGTAGACGATGCTTACCCAGATGGAATCCATGCGTTAGATCCCTCCGATTCCGAATCTTCGCCGCGGTTGAGGGACATAATCGGCACACCAGACGGCACGAAAAAATCTAGCGCGAAAGGGGTAGATCTAGTGGAGGCGGAGCCTCCTCTCCGCCTCCCGGGGTGGTGGTGGGGGCGGGGGAGGCTTGGTGGCGGACGACGCCATAAGGTAGGAGGCAGGACGGCGTGACGCCATAAGGCAGGACGGCGTGGCGGCAGGATTTTCTTCGCGAGGTAGGAGTGAGTTTCTTTATCCACGATCGTGTGGCTCCACTCAAATGCACCTGAATGCTTTGCATAGCTGTTGCCCTGGTTCCTCCTGTGAGCTTCACTGTCTCGAGATAATCAACTAGCCAATCCTCTGGATCTTGAAGGCCGTCGAACTTCTTGAAGTTGTCGGGTAACTTGAATCCTGAGGGGACTCGAGTTTTTCGGACTCTCCTCGTGAAGCATGGCAAGCCGCACATATCTTCATCGTTAAGCTCCGGAGATTGCCGATGGTCCCTTCTGCTTTGCCACGCTCTGTCGACCCTTGTTTGTGCTGCTGTGTCTCTGGCTCCACTTGGTCCTTCAGGTGCTGCCGCCGTTGCTGCTGCAGGTCGTGGACTATTTTGTCTTGCCGTTCCTTCGGGAGGCGTTGATACAAATGCTGTTCCCATAGCTCCAACCCCTGCTATCGCCATATTGTATAGTGTTTCCCTTGGATCACCTGGAGGTGGTTTAGATGCAAGGATAAAGGCTTGTGTCGCCATATACCCAGCTTCTGGTGTCTTAGGGATAATGTTCCCTCTTGTATCTATCGACATAAAGGACATGTCGAGATTTTGAACCAAGTGCTCTCTTTTAGCTTCGGGTATGTGTTGTAACCTTGATCTTCCTCTGTTCCGAGCCTCCCTGTGGCTATCACCCGAAGTTCTAGATTGTCGACTTAGATCTGCTCTTCTCCTGCTAGATGCATAAGCTGCCTCCTTTCTTCTGTTTAACTCGATTGTCTGTTTTTCCAATTCTCTGGCAGCTCGTGCGAGCCTATATTGATATGCTTGTAATTCCTCTGGTGTGGCCGTGGTAGCCATTGGTTCTGTACCGTTCATAGCTCTCGCGGCTCTGTCCCATGCTGTTTGTGAAAGTTGAACTCTGTCTCGCGGCTCTGGTCCGACGTACTTGTTGCCCAGGCCTTGTCGTAGATTGGAGGGATCGACGTATGGATTTCCCAAATCGTCGAAAGCCTCAGATGTTTCCTCTTGATCTTCAATGGCATAAATCTGATGATGCTTTGTACTCAGATCTATGTTGGGTTTGGTGACATCATTGTTGAGATTGATGAAGACCTTGCCCACTGTGATAGATTTGTCGATGAAGTCGTAACTGTCGACATCACTTGAGCCATCGCTTATATATGAGTCCGCCGATGACTCAAACGACATGTCGTTGAAGAACTTGGCGAGTTTTTCTCTTGTCCTGGTACCGACGTAGCGTGTCGATGGAGTTTCTTCTTCTCCTGACTCGGTTGACGATGTATAGCTTGAAAAATCGGAATCGACCGCCGACGATCCCGACGAGATCGGAATTTCGACACGATACGATCCTTCTTTCTCGACGCGAAAACGAAACCTTCCGAACGTCATCTCCATAGGCTCCGCCAGGTACGCATATGCATCCAAACGGGAGGGTGGGTGAGGAACAAAATCAATAAGACCAGCAGCGATCTGTTTACCTCGATCCATTATGTTGCTTGCGGTTGATGATGTCGAAGAGTTTTGAACGTGCCATCGAGATCAGATCCTTATGCCTCTAGTTCCCACAGACGGCGCCAATTGACAAGGTATCAACTTGTCAATGCCTATGGATTATAGGCTAGGGTTTAGCTAGAAGTAGAGGGCAAGTAGATCTCGAAGGTTTCAGCCGAAAAGTACTCGACGATTATGAAAACTAGGGTTTGTAACAATGATTCGATTGCCTCTTCGTCCCTCGACTCCCCCTTTATATAGGAGGTGGAGCCGAGGGTTTCATTTTGTACAAGTTACAGAGTCCGGGACGGTTTCTAACTCATCCCGCCAGATTTACAAATAACACTTCCTATTACAATTCTAACTTTCCTTAATATATCTCGGGCTCCCGAATCTCTTTATTCTTCGAGTACTGGGCCTTCAGTAAACCCCGGGTACTATCTTCGGCAGGCCCATTTGGGTTGCCTATGTCAGGGGGGGAGGGGAAAGCTTTTTTAGGGGAAAGCTTTGTGTTAGCTCTTCCAGTACGATGTGTCTCATTGGGTCAACAATCAACACCATTCAAAAGCGACGGTCAATTCACAACCACCGCGGCTCCCTAGCCGTCACCATTAACAGCAACGCCTCTAACCAGACGGCAACCCTCCCGTCCGAGCGTCTGCGAGGGGTTTCAAACTAGAGGGAGGGGAAAACTGAGGACAAGTTAAGCGGCTGGGGAGAACTGAGTACAACTAACGAACCAGTGGCACGGAAATAGAAAGCCCTTTCCCTTTTTAAGCATTTTTCCTTAGCCCTAGCAAGATCTCTTTCTTTGGTAAGCTTATCAATTTGATCTTGAGGCTCTTCAAGAGTTTCTAGTTTCTCTTCAAGAGTAGCTATAGTTTCTTGTCCGTCCTCAAGGGCATTTTTTAGAGCGGCTATTTCAAGAGAATCCCCTCTCTCTATTTGACATTTTTTTATCAAGGGTATCATCTAGTTGTGCTAGACGAACCATGAGAGCCCCAACATGCTTTTTAGTGTCACGTTTCAAGTTAAGAATGAACTCATCAAAATCAAGCATTTCTTGTTTCATTTTTAAGCTAGCATGATCAACCCCTAGAGCATTTGATATGTTAGGCATAGAGGGGTTAGGGGATGATACCTCGCATCAAGCAATTTTCTTCCTTCATATGAATATTCTCATTGGGAGATTCAATTGGTGATGAAGAGTTGGTGGAGAGGGAAGCAAGAGCAACCAACCCATTGGAAGTTTATCTTCTTCATCATCATCATCATGTCCGGATGTGTATTCTTCTTGAGTTGATAGCACAATGGATGTGTCCAAGGAGGACCTTGCCATGAAGCTATGTGCATTCTTGATGTGAGGGTTCTCATTGGGGGATTCAAAGAGGGATGAAGAGGGAATATTGGTGGTGGAAATGGCGGCCACTTCCTTTGAGGTCTCTTCTTCATCACTACCACTATCATTGTCATCGGAAGAATACTCTTCCTTAGTCATTAGCACAATCCTTGATGGCCTCTTGTTCTTCTTATTCTTGTTGTAGATTTCTAGTTGGGGGCCTTTGAATCTTTGCTCTTTTCCTTGGGAATGAGCCTTCCACCACGAGTTTCTCTATTCTCATAGGGGCATTGGGCGATGAAAGGGTACTTGTCACCACAACTGAAGCATGATCTTGATCTTGGGCCCAAGCTCTTGAACCCACTTGTGTTTTTTCTCTTGATGTTTTCTTCGTTTGCTTTGGATGGATCCATCCAAAAGGTTTTTGCATGGAATGCCATGTGGTCATGGTAGTGGTATTCCAAATCTTTCGGATAGGACATGCTCCAAGAGGTCCTATATGGTTCTTGAGTGTTCACTTCTTCCACGGTATTGACCATCAAGGCAAGGTTTGTACCTCTTGCCATTCCAATAGCACGATTGCGAGAATCTTGAGAGTTTTGTTCGGCCACCTTGAGAGCTTGCAACTCGTGCACAACTTGTTGGGAGGTAAGTGAAGAATAGCTTTCTCTTCCAAGGAGACTCTTGACATCAATGGGTTCATAAGGGATCATGCAATCAATATACTTGTCCTTTATCCAAAAGTCATCAATATTTTGGGCACCCACATTCCGAAAGGCATCGGCAATGGTGATAAGCCTTCTATACATCTCTTGATGATCTTCATCTCGCAACCTCATGAATCCTTCGGCTTGGTTCCGAAGAGCACTATACTTGTTTCTCTTCATGCTTTCACTTCCCATGAAGATTATGGAAAAACCCTCCCAAGCTTCCTTGGTGGTGGTGAATTTCCGAACATAAGCCAAGTCCTTTTTCCCCGCACTTGTTTGAATCATGTTCAAGGCAATGGAGTTGAGTTGGTTGTCAACCTCTTCTCTTCTAGTCAACTTGTTGGGGTTGTAAGGGTTGAAACCTTCTATAATGATTCTCCAAAGTTCATTGGAGGCACTATAAACATGAGAGCGAAACTCAAATTTCCATGTACTAAAATCTTCAATATTAAACTTGGGTGGATCACCCCTAGAGTTAATATGAGGATGGGGAGCCGGGATATCGGGAGAGAGGAAAAGTGGAGGAACGACATTGAAGCTCACTCCGACAGTTATTGCCCTAGGAGAAGCAATGGGGTTTTTTAATTTTGTCTAAGTGATCACCATCCCTCTTCTAACACACCCTTGTCATTTTCCTCTATGTCGGGTATGACGAGGGGAACCGGCGTTATAAGCCCAAGAAGCATTATCTTTATACTTTCCATTTGAGCTTCCATGGAGGACCTCAAAGATGTTTCCATCAACTTGAGATCTTCCATAGGGACCGGCTTCGCGGCCCCTTCCGTAACATCATCGTTTGGCATACTCTTAGGCGGTTAAGCCCGAAATAAGAGCCGAGGCTCTGATACCAATTGAAAGGATCGTATGCCACACCTAGGGGGTGGGGGTGAATAGGTGCTAACCAAATTTTAGTTCTTTTTCAATTTAGGCTTGACACAAAGGTAAATTCTCTAGATATGTAACTATGTGAATTTACCTATATGACAAGATCAACTCCTAAGCAAGATATAGCTAGACAAGATATAGTAGTGCTAATAAGGATAGAGGTAACCGAAAGTGGAGCACGCGGAGACACAGAGATGATTCCCGTAGTTCCTTCCTTTTGAGGGGAAGTACGTCTATGTTTGGAGGAGTGTGGTCGCCACAAAGGCTAGACCAACGCCACAAAGGCCTCACTCAGGTCTCCTGTGAGCAACACCACAAAGGCCTAGCCCACTTCCACTAAGGGATTTCCTCGAGGCAGAAATCAGGCCTTTACAAGGTTCTTGGGGCACACATCCAGAACCGAATTGGAGGCTCCCAATATCTGTAACAGCACAACAACAACAAGAACAAATCAACCACAAACAACTAGGGTTTCCAAAGAGGAACACTAGCAAGGGGGCCCTCAAGCATATGAGGGGGAAATGCAAATTGTTTTGGTGAAGATGTAGATCAGGGTCTTCTCCTTCGATTCTCCAAAGCTCAAGAGATATGGGTGGTTGAGGGGGGAGATCTGATGGTTTTAGTGTTCTTGGTGGCTCAACAATGGTGGAACAAGTCTTGAGTGTTTGGGCAACTTTTCAAGGTAGGAGAAGGGTTCCTTAAATACCCCTCCACCAAATCTGCCCGTTAGGACGACTTCAGCAGCAGTGTCGGCCCTGTGTCAGCGGCAGTGCCGACCATGAAATTTAGGTCAAACTGGTCGACATGAGATAGCCGATAGTGCTAGGGTGCAACCACCGGCAGTGCCGGCCATTGGAGATTTTCTGCCCAACTCTTTTCTTCCTTTTTGAGGGGATCGATATTATCAGACGTGATACTTTTTGTTTATCTATCACACACTTAGCATAAAGTTAGATCGTCACCGATGTTGTTATCAAACACGAAAAACCCTAGAGATCATGAAATGTTCTTTCACTCCTTCTGTCAATAAATCGATGTATGTGGTTTTTTAAGTAGATGTATCTATATATTAAATAGCGTCTAGATACATAGATTTAGATAAATTTCAGACATCTATTTATAGACGGAGCAAGTATCTTTTAATGGGGCCAATAAAATAAGATCTCCTTGTCCTGTCATTGCTCTAAATATTGTGTTTTTATTTCTTCTGAATCAGCTAAAGTTGTAGCATTTTCTCAAGGAAGTTATGTTATCAACAATTTTTCTCAAACAAACGCCAAAGCGTGTGTATTTGTGTATTAGAAAATACCAATAAAACAGGTTAAATACAACGCGTAGCAAAACCATAAAACCAGAAATAGAAAATACAATAAAAAGAGGACTATAGAGAGTCTGGGGCTCATTTTAAGGTTTCATCTGGTAGACGCGCATGGAGAGGCAAACAACATAGCTCCTTAGCACCCGCCAAGATCCATAGACGAGCTTCTTCACACTTTTGCATGGTGCCTAGCTACTGGCATGTATACTAAGTACATCACACTTTGCTAACCACAAGTTTGATCGAGTTGGCCGTTCAATGGAAGAAGCATATTGCTTGCGCACAGTTGACGCGGGCGTAGTAGCTTCCTTGTGACGGTAAAGCACTCGTCTGTTGGGAACCCCAAGAGAAAGGTATGATGTGTACAGCAGCAAGTTTTCCCTCAGTAAGAAACCAAGGTTTATCGAACCAGTAGGAGCCAAGAAGCACGTTGAAGGTTGATGGCGGCGAGATGTAGTGCGGCGCAACACCAGGGATTCCGGCGCCAACGTGGAACCTGCACAACACAACCAAAGTACTTTGTCCCAACGAAACAGTGAGGTTGTCAATCTCACCGGCTTGCTGTAACAAAGGATTAGATGTATAGTGTGGATGATGATTGTTTGCAGAAAACAGTAAAACAAGTATTGCAGTAGATTGTATTCGATTAAAAGAATGGACCGGGGTCCACAGTTCACTAGAGGTGTCTCTCCCATAAGATAAATAGCATGTTGGGTGAACAAATTACAGTTGGGCAATTGACAAATAAAGAGAGCATAACAATGCACATACATGATATGATGAGTATGGTGAGATTTAATTGGGCATTACGACAAAGTACATAGACCGCTATCCAGCATGCATCTATGCCTAAAAAGTCCACCTTCAGGTTATCATCCGAACCCCTTCCAGTATTAAGTTGCAAACAACAGACAATTGCATTAAGTATGGTGCGTAATGTAATCAATAACTACATCCTCGGACATAGCATCAATGTTTTATCCCTAGTGGCAACAGCACATCCACAACCTTAGAACTTTCTGTCACTGTCCCAGATTTAATGGAGGCATGAACCCACAATCGAGCATAAATACTCCCTCTTGGAGTTAAGAGTAAAAACTTGGCCAGAGCCTCTACTAACAACGGAGAGCATGCAAGATCATAAACAACACATAGGTAATAGATTGATAATCAACATAACATAGTATTCTCTATCCATCGGATCCCAACAAACACAACATATAGCATTACAGATAGATGATCTTGATCATGTTAGGCAGCTCACAAGATCCGACAATGAAGCACATAAGGAGAAGACTACCATCTAGCTACTGCTATGGACCCATAGTCCTGGGGTGAACTACTCACTCATCACTCCGGAGGCGACCATGGCGGTGTAGAGTCCTCCGGGAGATGATTCCCCTCTCCGGCAGGGTGCCGGAGGCGATCTCCTGAATCCCCCGAGATGGGATTGGCGGCGGCGTCTCTGGAAGGTTTTCCGTATCGTGGCTCTCGGTACTGGGGGTTTCGCGACGAAGGCTATTTGTAGGCGGAAGGGCAGAGTCGGGAGAGTCACGAGGGGCCCACACGCTAGGCCGGTGCGGCCAGGGCTTGGGCCGCGCCGCCCTACTGTGGCGTCGCCTCGTGGCCCCACTTCGTTAGTCCTCCGGTCTTCTGGAAGCTTCGTGTGAAAATAGGCCCCTAGGCGTTGATTTCGTCCAATTCTGAGAATATTTCCTTACTAGGATTTCTGAAACTAAAAACAGCAGAAAACAACAACTGGCTCTTCGGCATCTCGTTAATAGGTTAGTGCCGGAAAATGCATAATAATGACATATAATGTGTATAAAACATGTGAGTATCATCATAAAAGTAGCATGGAACATAAGAAATTATAGATACGTTTGAGACGTATCAAGCATCCCCAAGCTTAGTTCCTACCCGTCCCGAGTAGGTAAACGATAACAAAGATAATTTCTTAGTGACAATGCTACCAACATAATCTTGATCAATACTATTGTAAGCACATGTAATGAATGCAGCGATTTGAAACAATGGTAAATGACATGAGTAAACAATTGAATCATAAAGCAAAGACTTTTCATGAATAGTACTTCAAGACAAGCATCAATAAGTCTTGCATAAGAGTTAACTCATAAAGCAATAATTCAAAGTAGAGGTATTGAAGCAACACAAAGGAAGATGAAGTTTCAGCGGTTGCTTTCAACTTGTAACATGTATATCTCATGGATATTGTCAATGTAGAGTAATATAACAAGTGCAATATGCAAGTATGTAGGAATCAATGCACAGTTCACACAAGTGTTTGCTTCTTGAGGTAGAGAGAAATAGGTGAACTGACTCAACATAAAAGTAAAAGAAAGGTCCTTCAAAGAGGAAAGCATTGATTGCTATATTTGTGCTAGAGCTTTGGTTTTGAAAACAAGAAACAATTTTGTCAACGGTAGTAATAAAGCATATGTATCATGTAAATTATATCTTACAAGTTGCAAGCCTCATGCATAGTATACTAATAGTGCCCGCACCTTGTCCTAATTAGCTTGGATTACCGGAATTATCATCGCAATACACATGTTTTAACCAAGTGTCACAAAGGGGTACCTCTATGCCGCCTGTACAAAGGTCTAAGGAGAAAGTTCGCATTGGATTTCTTGCTTTTGATTATTCTCAACTTAGACATCCATACCGGGACAACATAGACAACAGATAATGGACTCCTCTTTAATGCATAAGCATGTAGCAACAATTAATGTTCTCATATTAGATTGAGGATATATGTCCAAAACTGAAACTTCCACCATGATTCATGGCTTTAGTTAGTGGCCCAATGTTCTTCTCTAACATTATGCATGCTCTAACCATTAAATGAGTGGTAAATCTCCCTTACTTCAGACAAGACGGACATGCATAGCAACTCACATGATATTCAACAAAGAGTAATTGATGGCGTCCCCAGAAACATGGTTATCGCTCAACAAGCAACTTAATAAGAGATAAAGTGCATAAGTACATATTCAATACCACGATAGTTTTTAAGCTATTTGTCCCATGAGCTATATATTGCAAAGATAAAGAATGGAAATTTTAAAGGTAGCACTCAAGCAATTTACTTTGGAATGGCGGAGAAATACCATGCAGTAGGTAGGTATGGTGGACACAAATGGCATAGTGGTTGGCTCAAGGATTTTGGATGCATGAGAAGTATTCCCTCTCGATACAAGGCTTAGGCTAGCAAGGTTGTTTGAAACAAACACAAGGATGAAGCGGTGCAGCAAAACTCACATAAAAGACATATTGTAAACATTATAAGACTCTATACCGTCTTCCTTGTTGTTCAAACTCAATACTAGAAATTATCTAGACCTTAGAGAGATCAATCATGCAAACCAAATTTTAGCATGCTCTATGTATTTCTTCATTAATAGGTGCAAAGTATATGATGCAAGAGCTTAAACATGAGCACAACAATTGCCAAGTATCACATTATTCAAGATATTATACCAATTACCATATATATCATTTTCCAATTCCAATCATATAACGATTTAACGAAGAAGAAACTTTCGCCATGAATACTATGAGTAAAGCCTAAGGACATATTTGTCCATATGCAACAGCGGAGCATGTCTCTCTCCCACACAATGAATGCTAGGATCCATTTTATTCAAACAAAACAGAAACAAACACAAACCGACGCTCCAAGTAAAGTACATAAGATGTGATGGAATAAAAATATAGTTTCAGGGGAGGAACCTGATAATATTGTCGATGAAGAAGGGGATGCCTTGGGCATCCCCAAGCTTAGACGCTTGAGTCTTCTTGATATATGCAGGGGTGAACTACCGGGGCATCCCCAAGCTTAGAGCTTTCACTCTCCTTGATCATAGTGTATATCATCCTCCTCTCTTGATCCTTGAAAACTTCCTCCACACCAAACTCAAAACAAACTCATTAGAGGGTTAGTGCATAATCAAAATTCACATATTCCGAGGTGACACAATCATTCTTTATACTTCTGGACATTGCACAAAGCTACTGAAAGACAATGGAATCGAAAAATCCATCAACCATGACAAAACAGGCAATGCAAAATAAAAGGTTGAATCTGTCAAAACAGAACAGTTCGTAAAGACGTATTTTTAACAGGCACTAGACTTGCTCAGATGAGAAAACTTAAAACTAATGAAAGTTGCGTACATATCTGGGGATCACTCACGTAAATTGGCATAATTTTCTGAGTTACCTACAGAGAATTAGACCCAAATTCGTGACAGCAAAGAAAACTGTTTCTGCGCAGTAATCCAAATCTAGTATCATACTTCTATTAGAGACTTTACTTGGCACAACTATGCAATAAAACTAAGATAAGGAGAGGTTGATACAGTAGTAACAACTTCCAAGACTCAAATATAAAACAAAAAGTACTGTAGTAAAAACATGGGTTGTCTCCCATAAGCGCTTTTCTTTAACGCCTTTCAGCTAGGCGCAGAAAGTGTGTATCAAGTATTATCAAGAGACGAAGTATCAACATCATAATTTGTTCTAATGATAGAATCAAAAGGCAACTTCATTCTCTTTCTAGGGAAGTGTTCCATACCTTTCTTTAGAGGAAATTGATATTTAATATTACCTTCCTTCATATCAATGATAGCACCAACAGTTCGAAGAAAAGGTCTTCCCAATATAATGGGACAAGATGCATTGCATTCAATATCCAAGACAACAAAATCAACGGGGACAAGGTTATTGTTAACGGTAATGCGAACATTATCAACTCTCCCCAAAGGTTTCTTTATAGCATTATCAGCAAGATTAACATCCAAATAACAATTTTTCAATGGTGGCAAGTCAAGCATATTATAGATTTTCTTAGGCATAACGGAAATACTTGCACCAAGATCACATAAAGCATTACAATCAAAGTCATTGACCTTCATCTTAATGATGGGCTCCCAACCATCCTCTAGCTTCCTAGGAATAGAAGTTTCGCGATTTAGTTTCTCTTCTCTAGCTTTTATGAGAGCATTTGTAATATGTTTCGTGAAAGCCAAATTTATAGCACTAGCATTAGGACTTTTAGCAAGTTTTTGTAAGAACTTTATAACTTCAGAGATGTGTGATAGCGTGTATACACACGTCCATTGGGAACCCCAAGAGGAAGGTGTGATGCGTATAGAAGCAAGTTTTCCCTCAGTAAGAAACCAAGGTTTATCGAACCAGTAGGAGCCAAGAAGCACGTTGAAGGTTGATGGCGGCGAGATGTAGTGCGGCGCAACACCAGGGATTCCGGCGCCAACGTGGAACCTGCACAACACAACCAAAGTACTTTGCCCCAACGAAACAGTGAGGTTGTCAATCTCACCGGCTTGCTGTTATAAAGGATTAGATGTATAGTGTGGATGATGATTGTTTGCAGAGAACAGTAAAACAAGTATTGCAGTAGATTGTATTCGATGTAAAAGAATGGACCGGGGTCCACAGTTCACTAGAGGTGTCTCTCCCATAAGATAAATAGCATGTTGGGTGAACAAATTACAGTTGGGCAATTGACAAATAGAGAGGGCATGACAATGCACATACATGATATGATGAGTATTGTGAGATTTAATTGGGCATTACGACAAAGTACATAGACCGCTATCCAGCATGCATCTATGCCTAAAAAGTCCACTTTCAGGTTATCATCCGAACCCCTTCCGGTATTAAGTTGCAAGCAACAGACAATTGCATTAAGTATGGTGCGTAATGTAATCAATAACTATATCCTCGAACATAGCATCAATGTTTTATCCCTAGTGGCAACAGCACATCCACAACCTTAGAACTTTCTGTCACTGTCCCAGATTTAATGGAGGCATGAACCCAATATCGAGCATAAATACTCCCTCTTGGAGTTACTAGCAAAAACTTGGCCAGAGCCTCTACTAACAACGGAGAGCATGCAAGATCATAAACAACACATAGGTAATAGATTGATAATCAACATAACATAGTATTCTCTATTCATCGGATCCCAACAAACACAACATATAGCATTACAGATAGATGATCTTGATCATGTTAGGCAGCTCACAAGATCCGACAATGAAGCACATGAGGAGAAGACAACCATCTAGCTACTGCTATGGACCCATAGTCCAGGGGTGAACTACTCACTCATCAATCCGGAGGCGACCATGGCGGTGTAGAGTCCTCCGGGAGATGAATCCCCTCTCCGGCAGGATGCCGGAGGCGATCTCCTGAATCCCCCGAGATGGGATTGGCGGCGGCGGCGTCTCAGTAAGGTTTTCCGTATCGTGGCTCTCGGTACTGGGGGTTTCGCGACGGAGGCTTTAAGTAGGCGGAAGGGCAGGTAAAGGGGCGTCACGAGGGGCCCACACCACAGGCCGGCGCGGCCAGGGCCTGGGCCGTGCCGCCCTGTTGTGTCGCCACCTCGTGGCCCCACTTCGTCTTCCCTTCGGTCTTCTGGAAGCTTCGTGTGAAAATAGGACCCTGGGCTTTGATTTCGTCCAATTCCGAGAATATTTCCTTACTAGGATTTCTGAAACCAAAAACAGCAGAAACAAAGAAGCGGCTCTTCGGCATCTCGTTAATAGGTTAGTGCCGGAAAATGCATAATAATGACATATAATGTGTATAAAACATGTGAGTATCATCATAAAAGTAGCATGGAACATAAGAAATTCTAGATACGTTTGAGACGTATCAAGCATCCCCAAGCTTAGTTCCTACTCGTCCCGAGTAGGTAAACGATAACAAAGATAATTTCTTAGTGACAATATCAATAAATACTATTGTAAGCACATGTAATGAATGCAGCGATTTGAAACAATGGTAAATGACATGAGTAAACAATTGAATCATAAAGCAAAGACTTTTCATGAATAGTACTTAAAGACAAGCATCAATAAGTCTTGCATAAGAGTTAACTCATAAAGCAATAATTCAAAGTAAAGGTATTGAAGCAACACAAAGGAAGATAAAGTTTCAGCGGTTGCTTTCAACTTGTAACATGTATATCTCATGGATATTGTAAATGTAAAGTAATATAACAAGTGCAATATGCAAGTATGTAGGAATCAATGCACAGTTCACACAAGTGTTTGCTTCTTGAGGTGGAGAGAAATAGGTGAACTGACTCAACATAAAAGTAAAAGAAGGGCCCTTCGCAGAGGGAAGCATTGATTGCTATATTTGTGCTAGAGCTTTGGTTTTGAAAACAAGAAACAATTTTGTCAACGGTAGTAATAAAGCATATGAGTTATGTAATTTATATCTTACAAGTTGCAAGCCTCATGCATAGTATACTAATAGTGCCCACACCTTGTCCTAATTAGCTTGGACTACCGGGATTATCGCAATGCACATGTTTTTAACCAAGTGTCACAAAGGGGTACCTCTATGCCACCTGTACAAAGGTCTAAGGAGAAAGCTCGAATTGGATTTTTCGCTATTGATTATTCTCCACTTAGACATCCATACCGGCACAACATAGACAACAGATAATGGACTCCTCTTTTATGCATAAGCATGTAGCAACAATTATTTTTCTCATATGAGATTGAGGATATATGTCCAAAAATGAAACTTCCACCATGGATCATGGCTTTAGTTAGCGGCCCAATGTTCTTCTCTAACAATATGCATGCTCTAACCATAAGGTGGTAGATCGCTCTTACTTCAGACAAGACGAACATGCATAGCAACTCACATGATATTCAACAAATAGTAGTTGATGGCGTCCCCAGGAACATGGTTATCGCACAACAAGCAACTTAATAAGAGATAAAGTGCATAAGTACATATTCAATACCACAATAGTTTTTAAGCTATTTGTCCCATGAGCTATATATTGTAAAGGTAAAGAATGGAAATTTTAAAGGTAGCACTCAAGCAATTTACTTTGGAATGGCGGAGAAATACCATGTGGTAGGTAGGTATGGTGGACACAAATGGCATAGTGGTTGGCTCAAGGATTTTGGATGCATGAGAAGTATTCCCTCTCGATACAAGGTTTAGGCTAGCAAGGTTATTTGAAACAAACTCAAGGATGAACCGGTACAGCAAAAATCACATAAAAGACATATTGTAAACATTATAAGACTATATACCGTCTTCCTTGTTGTTCAAACTCAATACTAGAAATTATCTAGACCTTAGAGAAACCAAACATGCAAATCAGATTTTAGCATGCTCTATGTATTTCTTCTTTAATAGGTGCAAAGTACATGATGCAAGAGCTTAAACATGAGCACAACAATTGCCAAGTATCACATTATTCAAGATATTATACCAATTACCACATATATCATTTTCCAATTCCAACCATATAACAATTTAACGAAGAAGAAACTTTCGCCATGAATACTATGAGTAAAGCCTAAGGACATATTTGTCCATATGCAACAGCGGAGCGTGTCTCTCTCCCACACAATGAATGCTAGGATCCATTTTATTCAAACAAAACAAAAACAAAACAAACAGACGCTCCAAGCAAAGTACATAAGATGTGATGGAATAAAAATATAGTTTCAGGGGAGGAACCTGATAATGTTGTTGATGAAGAAGGGGATGCCTTGGGCATCCCCAAGCTTAGACGCTTGAGTCTTCTTGATATATGCAGGGGTGAACCACCGGGGGCATCCCCAAGCTTAGAGCTTTCACTCTCCTTGATCATAGTGTATATCATCCTCCTCTCTTGATCCTTGAAAACTTCCTCCACACCAAACTCAAAACAAACTCATTAGAGGATTAGTGCATAATCAAAATTCACATATTCAGAGGTGACACAATCATTCTTTATACTTCTGGACATTGCACAAAGCTACTGAAAGTCAATGGAACAAAGAAATCCATCTAACATAACAAAACAGGCAATGCAAAATAAAAGGCAGAATCTGTCAAAACAGAACAGTTTGTAAAGACGAATTTTTAACAGGCACCAGACTTGCTCAGATGAGAAAACTTAAAACTAATGAAAGTTGCGTACATATCTGAGGATCACTCACGTAAATTGGCATAATTTTCTGAGTTACATACAGAGAATTTTACCCAGATTCGTGACAGCAAAGAAAACTGTTTCTGTGCAGTAATCCAAATCTAGTATCTCACTTCTATTAGAGACTTTACTTGGCACAACAATGCAATAAAACTAAGATAAGGAGAGGTTTCTACAGTAGTAAACAACTTCCAAGACTCAAATATAAAACAAAATTACTGTAGTAAAAACATGGGTTGTTTCCCATAAGCGCTTTTCTTTAACGCCTTTCAGCTAGGCGCAGAAAGTGTGTATCAAGTATTATCGAAAGATGGAGCATCTACAGCGGGGTGTGGAGTTTTCTCAACCATGCAAAGTATTTTGGATACATAGGTTTCAGCGGCTCCCTTTTCATTAGTCTTGGGCTTGCTACTCTCATCAAACAAATTTTCAGGAACAAGCCAAGCATAATTATCATCTAGAGCTTCATGCATCGCTAGGAGCTTACATGGTATTGGTGCTTTAATCTCCCCACCATCATTAACATTATTAGTGTACTTAATTCTATCCATATCCATCTTTTCAAGTGTTCTTTTAAAATCGGTGATCATACCAAGCCTATCATGCTTACTAAAAACTTTTCTAGCTTCTTTGGCTACATCCTCAAATTCTCGCACTAGGACTTTTAAAACAAAATCTCTCTTCTCTCCCCTCTCCATATCAGAAAGTGTAAGAAACATGTGTTGTATCATGGGGTTGAGACTAATAAATCTAGCTTCCATCATGCGTACCAAACAAACAGAGGCATCTTCATAGGTAGGGACAGTTTTTGCAAGGGGTATATCTTTAAGATCTTCATGCATACTAACATGGGTGAAAAATTCTTCTATATTATCTCTTCCAATTATAGACCCTTGTCCTACCGGTATATCTTTTTCAGTAAAATTAAAAGGAAACATGATGAAATAAGTAAAGTAAATGCAAGTAACTAATTTTTTGTGTGTTTTTGATATAGCAAACAAGATAGTAAATAAAGTAAAACTAGCAACTAATTTTTTTGTGTTTTGTTTTAGTGCAGCAAACAAAGTAGTAAATAAAATAAAGCAAGACAAAAACAAAGTAAAGAGATTGCGATGTGGAGACTCCCCTTGCAGCGTGTCTTGATCTCCCCGGCAACGGCGCCAGAAAAAGAGCTTGATAGCGTGTATACACACGTCCGTTGGGAACCCCAAGAGGAAGGTGTGATGCGTATAGAAGCAAGTTTTCCCTCAGTAAGAAACCAAGGTTTATCGAACCAGTAGGAGCTAAGAAGCACGTTGAAGGTTGATGGCGGCGAGATGTAGTGCGGCGCAACACCAGGGATTCCGGCACCAACGTGGAACCTGCACAACACAACCAAAGTACTTTGCCCCAACGAAACAGTGAGGTTGTCAATCTCACCGGCTTGCTGTTACAAAGGATTAGATGTATAGTGTGGATGATGATTGTTTGTAGAGAACAGTAAAACAAGTATTGCAGTAGATTGTATTCGATGTAAAAGAATGGACCGGGGTCCACAGTTCACTAGAGGTGTCTCTCCCATAAGATAAATAGCATGTTGGGTGAACAAATTACAGTTGGGCAATTGACAAATAGAGAGGGCATGACAATGCACATACATGACATGATGAGTATTGTGAGATTTAATTGGGCATTACGACAAAGTACATAGACCGCTATCCAGCATGCATCTATGCCTAAAAAGTCCACTTTCAGGTTATCATCCGAACCCCTTCCGGTATTAAGTTGCAAGCAACAGACAATTGCATTAAGTATGGTGCGTAATGTAATCAATAACTATATCCTCGAACATAGCATCAATGTTTTATCCCTAGTGGCAACAGCACATCCACAACCTTAGAACTTTCTGTCACTATCCCAGATTTAATGGAGGCATGAACCCACTATCGAGCATAAATACTCCCTCTTGGAGTTACTAGCAAAAACTTGGCCAGAGCCTCTACTAACAACGGAGAGCATGCAAGATCATAAACAACACATAGGTAATAGATTGATAATCAACATAACATAGTATTCTCTATTCATCGGATCCCAACAAACACAACATATAGCATTACAGATAGATGATCTTGATCATGTTAGGCAGCTCACAAGATCCGACAATGAAGCACATGAGGAGAAGACAACCATCAAGCTACTGCTATGGACCCATAGTCCAGGGGTGAACTACTCACTCATCAATCCGGAGGCGACCATGGCGGTGTAGAGTCCTCCGGGAGATGAATCCCCTCTCCGGCAGGGTGCCGGAGGCGATCTCCTGAATCCCCCGAGATGGGATTGGCGGCGGCGGCGTCTCAGTAAGGTTTTCCGTTGGCGCCCACCGTTGGGCTTGAAGTGGCGCTTGATGGAGTTCACATTCGGGCGGGCGTCCTCGAGGTCTCCGGCGAGCGTACGGTGTCCGCGTTGGTACAGAGCATCTACGCCATGGACTTCATCAACGACAACGCGGGCTGCTTCGCCAACGGCGGCGTCTTCCCCAAGAACGGCCGCATCATCGAGTTCGGCAGCCACCGCGTCTACCTCGGCACCGTCCCCGTGCGCCAGCGCCTCTCGCCGGTGCTGGTGGCACCGGACCCGCCAAGATGGCTTTGTGCTGGCCGCGCCGCCGGCAGCGTTGAGGTAATGATGACCGGTGTGGCTGGTGCAGGAAAGGAGGTTGCGGCTGAAGGTGCCGGTCGCGCGGTTTCGACCCGTGCGGCTAAGCCACCGCTGGAGCGTGGCGCAGGCGCAGCGGGAGCATCATCCGCGCCACCGGAGACACCGCTCCAGGCGGCGATGAACGTCCTCGCCACCCCCATCGCGCAAAACATCGACCCGGCAGCGGCTCAAGCGGAGCTGGAGGCGCAGCGCCAGAAGATGCTGGAGAGCGGCAAGGACATCGTCAGGGCGCAGCGCGAGCTGAACCTAACCGTACGTGAGTACAACGCTGCCCATGGCTTTGCTTCTGTTAGCGCGCATGCTGCTAGGGTGCCGGAAAACCGGCTAAAAGCTCGCAACCTAGATCAAGATTTGCGCAAGGAGATTTTTGCCGGCAAGAGCGCCTCTGCATCTGTTAGCATCGTGGAAAAGCCTAAGTATAGCAGCCCGGATAAAACTATAAAAGCTGCTAAGGCTGCAGTAGAGCTATGTGAGTCGCTTTCCGGAGAGGCTTTGGTAAAGCAGCAAGAGCGCGTCAGAGAGCTGCTGGAAACCATAGAGCAGCAAAACGCTGAGCAGCTGGCTAAACTGAACAAGGCAGCGGCCTCAAAATCCGCGCGTTCAACAAAGAATGCCGGTAGCAAATCCCATGGGCAGGCTTCGTCCCCCCATCCGGATAGAAGGAGAGAAAAAGAAGTGAATGCGCAGCAGATGACCGTGTACGATCCGGTTCTTGCCGGAAAGCAACAAGCCGGGCAACACGATGCCGGTAGAAAAAGCCAAGGGGCAGAGCGAGGCTACGCCAGAGGTTATGCCGGAAACAATCATGCCGGTAGATATGAGACCGGGCAAAACTATCGAGCTGCAAGGGCAGCGTACGACGAGGAGGAAATGGATCCCCCAAGGTACCGGCAGGCAAGGGCCGCGGTACCGGAATGTTACGATGAAGCCGATTCCACCAGACCGGCAGCATACCGGAACCCGTTGGGAGAACGCTTGGGAGAGAGATACTTACCGGAACGGGATGCGAGGCACCGTCTGGATAGAGTGTACTTGTCAGAAATGATCGAGGAGGAAGGTCCTCCAGGTCCAAAGTGTTTTGGCCCAAGGATCATGAAAGAAAAACCACCAGTTCGCAACTTTATGTTGCCCCGTGACACAAAAACGTATGACGGCACCACAAAGCCGGAAGATTGGCTCGCGGATTACGTGACCGCGGTATACGTTGCAGGCGGTGGAGGAACCGTAGCAGGAGGAGGAAACCGGCGTTGGGCCGTGAGAATCATACCATCGTTTTTGGTTGGACCGGCAAGAATCTGGTTAAACAACTTGCCGGCAGGAAGCATAAATGGCTGGCTGGATTTTGAGGAGGCCTTTGTGAGCAATTTCAGCAGCACCTATCAGAGGCCAAACAGGCCGCAGCAACTTGCTCTGTGTGTGCAGCGTCCGAACGAAACAGACCGGGATTATCTGGCCCGGTGGAACACCACAAGGAACTCCTGTGAAGGGGTAATCGAGGCACAAGCCATTGCTTGGTTTAGCAGTGGATGCGAAGAGGTTCACCGTTGTGGCAAAAGTTGCGGCGCAACATGCCGACAACGTTGGCAGAAATGATACGTGTGGCGGATAGCGATGCGTGGGGAGACCCAACGCAGCCGGCGGTCTAACCGGAGCCGGAACAGCTGCGCCACGAACAGCACCGGGACAACCGGAATAACAAAAGAAGAGAAGCGTTTCCGGATCGAAGGTACGGTCCGCAGCAAGTTGCTTCTTGTGCGGGAAAACTTTGAGGCCAGCGACGACCAGAGGCAAAAACCGGATCGCAGCCATGGGCGGGTCCTAAGAAACAATGGGTGGAAAAGAAACCTTGGGTCCAGAAGAAGAAGCTGGCAAGAACCCGCAAAATACACCATTTAAGCTGCCATGGATCCACCTTTCCGCTGTCACTCGCCGTATCCGGCACATCCGTCAAACCATCGACAAAGGATTGTACCTGGACCAAGTACTTGATGCAAAAAGGAACAGGTGAAAGATGCGCGGCCACCGCAAGACATGCCGCAGCAGCAACAACAGCCTACCGCCACCACCACCACTTACCGGGGCAAACGCCTTACCGGTGCAGCCAAACCGGCAGAACATCAGCAAGTTAACCGGGTGGAGCAAAATGATAACCAGCCACCTCCACCGGCACCTTTAGGCCGGAATGTTTACGAAGATCCGCATCTGTGCTGTGTTGTCTTTGTCATCGAGCCAACAGACCGGCAAAGTGTACACCGGCGCTCCATGGAGGTCAATGCCGTGATGCCGGTTCCCAAGTACATGATGTGGTCCAATCGGAAATTACCTGGTCATCCAAGGATCACCCAAAGATCATGCCTAATCCGTGTGGACATGCTCTTGTTGTGGTCCCGATCATGAAAGGGCCGCAAACTCGAGTGAAGTTCAGCAAGGTGCTGATAGACAATGGCGATAGCATCAACATCATGTACAAGCACACCATGCAAACGCTGGGCATAACAGAAAACATGCTTCAGCCAACGCGCACAACGTTCCACGGGATTGTTCCTGGCTTGTCCTGTGCCCCGATAGGAAAAGTTCGGGTGGACGTGGCATTTGGAGGACGTGACAGTTGCCGGGTGGAAAATCTGGAGTTTGAGGTGGTGGATCTAGACAGCCCCTACCATGCATTGCTGGGGAGACCGGCATTGGCAGCCTTCATGGCCACCACTCATACGGCTTACCTCAAGATGAAGATGCCGGCACCTCGTGGGCCATTGACTGTGGTGGGAAACTATAAGATCTCACTGGAAACAGCATCTGCCGGATCAAACTTAGCAGAATCGCTGGTGATTGCGGAGGAAAAGAAAAGAATGCAGACAGCTGTTGCGCTGGCTCAATCCTCGCAAATGAGCTTAGCAGCAATGAGTGAAAACATGGGCACACCGGCATTCAAGCCAACCAATGAAACAAAGAACATTGTGCTGGATCCGGCTTACCCAGAGCGCACCATTCGTATCGGTGCCGGCCTTGACCAAGCATAGGAAAGCGCGCTCGTCAGCTTCCTCCGTGAGAATCGGAATATCTTTGCCTGGTCAACTGATGATTTGGTAGGTGTTCCGAGGGAGCTGGCTGAGCACTCTCTAAACGTCCGGAAAGATGCCAAGCGGTGCGGCAACCACTGCGCCGGTTCGCTGAAGACAGAAGAAAGATCATAGGAGAAGAGGTAACCAAGCTGCTAGTTGCCGGGTTCATTGTGGAGGTCACGCACACGTAGTGGCTGGCCAATCCGGTAATGGTTGAAAAGAAGAAAGATGAGAACCTGAGGCAAAAGCTCCGAAGGTGTGGCGCATGTGCATCGACTACACCAACCTGAACAAGGCTTGCCCAAGAGATCCTTTTCCTTTGCCACGAATCGATCAAGTGATTGATTCAACTGCTGGGTGTGAGTTGTTGTCCTTCCTGGATGCCTATTCCGGTTTCCACCAAATTCCTTTGAAAAAGGAAGATCAAATAAAAACTGCGTTCATTACCCCGCACGGGGCTTATTGCTATGTCACTATGCCTTTTGGGTTGCGCAACGCTGGTGCAACGTACCAGCGCTGTATGCGTAAATGCTTGTTTGATCAAATTGGAAAAAATGTACAAGTCTATGTGGATGACATCGTGATAAAAACTAAGGTAAAGAACACTTTAATCGATGACATCCGGCAAACATTCGATAACCTAAGACGGTTCCGGATGAAACTCAATCCGGCAAAATGCACCTTTGGTGTCCCCGCCGGCAAGCTGCTCGGTTTCTTAGTATCAAGCCGGGGCATAGAGGTTAATCCGGTAAAGATCCGAGCAATAGAAAGAATGGCTATCCCTCGAGAGTTAAAAGATGTGCAAAAGTTTACCGGAAGCTTGGCATCGCTAAGCCGGTTTGTAAGCAGGTTGGGAGAAAAAGCTCTGCCACTCTATGCTCTCATGAAAAAATCCGACACGTTCGTCTGGACCCCTCGAAATGACGCAGCGTTTAAAGAGCTGAAAACAATGCTAGCCACAGCACCCATACTGGCTTCACCTTTAGAAAGAGAGCCTATGCTGTTATACATAGCAGCAACAAACCGGGTTGTGAGTGTAGTGGTTGTAGTTGAAAGAGAAGAGGAAGAAAAAACCGTCCAGAGGCCGGTATACTACTTGAGCGAGGTGCTTTCCCTCTCAAAACAAAACTACCCTCACTTCCAGAAAATGACTTATGGCGTGTACATGGCCGCCACCAAGCTCAAGCACTACTTTGAGGAGCACCCCATGAAAGTGGTGAGCGAAGCACCAATTTCCGACATCATGTGCAACAAAGATGCCAGCGGCCGGATTGCGAAATGGGCAATCCAGATATCACCGTACGTACCGGTGTATGAAAGAAGAGATGCCATAAAATCACAGGCTTTGGCTGATTTCCTTGTCGATTGGGCGGAGATGCAGTACAAGCCGCCAGATCAGAGGATAGAATACTGGAAGATGCACTTTGATGGATCCAAGCTCAAGGAAGGTCTAGGTGCCGGTGTGGTGCTCACTTCCCCAAAAGGAGATCACCTCCGGTATGTTTTACAAGTGCATTTCAGGGCATCAAACAATGTCGCTGAATATGAAGCTTTGATCCATGGGCTTAAGGTCGCAAAAGAAATCGGTGCACACCGGATCATTTGCTACGGAGATTCAGACCTTGTGGTACAGCAGTGTTCCGGAGATTGGGATGCAAAAGATGCCAACATGGCCTCGTACCGGTTTCACGTGCAAAAGATTGCCGGATTCTTCGAAGGGTGTGAGTTTCACCATGTGCCGCGAACAGAAAATGAGGCCGCGGATGCTTTGTCCAAGCTGGGCTCATCTAGGCAAGAAATTCCTCCCGGAATAGCTTTGGCTCACCTAAGAGTGCCATCGATTAAACCGAGCCCGGAGTCAGAATCAATTTTTGTACCAGAGTCACACGTAGTACCCATGGATATCGATGAAGGGAACCCGGGGACTGCTCCGGTAGGCTCGGGGACTGCTGTACCCATACCGGAAGAAACGATGCTGGTAGATAGCATGGAGATAGATGCACCGGTGTTTTTGGTTCGAGAAATACCATCATGGGTTAAACCTATTAAGGAATTCCTGATCGGCGGCACCTTGCCGGCTGACGAAAATGAATCAAGGAAGATACAAAGAAGGTCCAAAGCTTACACATTCATCAATGGTGAGGTGTACAAGAGAAGCGTTACCGGTGTCCTTCAAAGATGTGTGGAACCGGAGGAAGGAAAAGAAATGCTTGAGGAAATTCACCAAGGAGAATGTGGGCATCATGCTTCATCAAGGGCTTTGGTAGCAAAAGTGTTCCGGCATGGGTTCTATTGGCCCACTGCTTTGGAGAACGCTGAGGATTTGGTAAGAAAATGCAACGGCTGCCAGAGGTGCGCCAAGCAAAACCATACCCCAGCATCCGGTTTAAAAACAATACCGCTAACATGGCCATTTGCTGTTTGGTGCCTGGACATGGTTGGACCATTCAAAACTGCAAGAAGCAGCATGACTCACATCTTGGTCATGGTGGATAAGTTCACCAAATGGCTAGAAGTAAAACCTATCGCAAAGTGTGATGGGCATACAGCAGTGAAATTCCTAAAAGATGTCATTTTGCGGTATGGATACCCGCACAGCATCATCACTGATAATGGAACCAATTTTGCTCAAGGTGAGTTCAAAAGGTTCTGTGAAGACAACAACATCCGGCTGGATTTGTGCTCAGTGGCACATCCACAAGGCAATGGCCAAGTGGAAAGAATGAATGCTTTGGTGCTTTCTGGTATCAAGCCCAGACTCATTGATGCGGTGGAAAAGTCACCGGGATGTTGGCTCGATGAGCTACCATCGATCTTGTGGAGTATAAGAACAACCCCAAACCGGTCTACCGGATACACTCCTTTCTTCATGGTCTATGGAGCGAAGCGGTGATACCAACCGATATCATTCATGATTCACCAAGGGTACAGCTCTATACCGAGCAGAGGTCAAAGAGGCCAGAGAAAACGATGTGGACTTGCTAGAAGAAGCAAGAGAGCTGGCTTTGGCAAGAACAGCCATTTACCAGCAAAACCTAAGACGCTATCATAACCGGAAGGTTAACCCGAGAGTTTTCCGGGAAGGAGATCTTGTACTTCGCACAGTGCAGCGTGACCGAAGGCCGGCATAAGCTCTTGCCACCATGGGAAGGTCCCTTCATTGTAAGCAAGGTGCTTCACAATGATGCATACTACTTGATCGATGCACAGGAGTGGAAGAAAGGAAAGGCGGACAGGTCCGGAGAGGAAAGCAAGCGTCCATGGAACGTAGCTCTGTTGCGCCCTTTCTACTCTTGAAGTGGTGGTGTAAGAAGTTCCTTTTTGTACCTTATATGCTATGAATAAAAGATGCCGGAACCTTGAATGAATCTCGGGGACTACCCCAACTTAAGTTGCATGTAACTTGTTTATTTTTTTCAGTTTACCGGTTGCTTATTGAATGTTTTTTCTTTCCGGTTTAGTAGTGTGCTAAATCCTACCGGAGTCTTCGACTCATTGCTGTCCGCAAACCGGCTTCATGGCAAGCAAGATAAACCGGTAGGAGATAAGCACATGAACTGCGAAAAGGGAGAGCAGGAAAGAACAATCCGGAAAGTTTAACTAACCCCGGTTAAACCGGTTTTTTGCAAAATTTCAAGGTTATTTCTAAGTTCAAGAAGATGCTTGTTTGGTGAAAGAACCTTGTGCTCATACGCCAAAGAACGCCCAGAGAAGGCAGGCAGAGCCAAGGCAAAAGAACCAAGTATGCATCAAATTGGATGCGGAAGCAATTGAGAAATCTTTGCAGTGCAGGATAAAATCAAAACCAAAAGCAAATTATGCTAAGGCAAACTCATAAGTACTTAGCTACCGGTATAACCTACCGGCAGGAAATGTTGTAGCACAACCACAGGCAAACTTAAGTCTTACATCATAAGCCCCGGCATTCCGGGGCAGGATTTAACAGATATTGTCTTAGAGCAACAGGACCAGCAGATATAATGAGCAAACACTTCAAAGGAAATCATCATGCGGCAGGGGTTTCCGGAGGAGCAGCACCGGCATCAGCGTCATCCGAGCTCTTCTTCGGCTTCATCCTCCTCCTCGTCGAGATAGTCCGTGACGCCAGGAGGGGGAGGGATGAAGGTGCGCATGTCGGCATACTCCGCGATGCGGTACGCGCGATCCTGCCGCTTGGCGGAGAGGATCGGGTCCAGATCCGTTTCTGCACCTTCGCGCACACCGGTAAGGGCGTCCAGATTGAGCTCCGGTACCGGGAGCAGCGACGCGGAGGGCGGAGTCCGCGCCAGCGCGGGCAGCAGAGCACTGCCACTCGCGGATCCTCTTGCCGGCACCTTTCAGACGGTCGCTGATGAGGGAGAAGGTGTCCGGCACCACCTCGCCAGGCCACAAAGTCCTGTATAGCTGGGTAGCTACATCAGGGATGTCCGAAAGATTGCGGTCTATGCAGCGCATATGGGACACCCGCGCGTTAAGCGCGACCAGATGGTCCTTGGGCGTCCATGGCACGGTAAGATCCGCTTGGCCCTTGTCCTTGCGCTGCGCGTCGACCTTCTTGACGGCATACCTCTGCGAGTCTGGAAAGAGGCCTGTGCAAAGAAAGAAAAAGCTTAAGAAAAAGAGTCCGGAAGAAAAAGAGTCCGGAAGAAACAGAGACCGGAGAGAAATGAATCCGGAAGAAGAAAGACCGGACGGAAAGATAGCGGAAAGAAAATGGGGTCGAAGGAAGAAAGGCTTGTGTGCAGTAGTCAAAGTGTAAAAGAAAACAACTTACGGAGGGCAAGAGTGTCGGTCTGCAGGATCAGCTGATCGCACTCCTTGTGCCCTCCTCCAGCCGCGCGGCCTTTTCCTCGGCACCCTTCCGGCCTTGGCCATCTCCTCCAGCTCTGCCCGCAACACCACGGTGGCGTTGCAAGCATCCTCCGAGCCTCGTCCAACTTGGCCGCTGCGGTCACTTCAGCGGCTTTGAGGACCTTGGCGTGGTCAAGCCCCACTGAATCAGCCGAGACTTGAGCTCCTGGTAGCTGGTCTTGAGGGCGTTCAGCTCCTCCACAGTGCTGCCGGTGAGCTCATCCTTCTCCCCCGTAACCGGAAAAATGAATGTTAGCAAGGTTACACTGGTAAAAATGAAAAGAAACCTAGTTCAAAGGAAGGAAAATATAATACTTTTGTCCTAGGCGAGCTGCTCTTTCAGTGGATCGATGTAAGCTTCCGGGATCACTGTTGAACAGAAATTATGAATATCACAAGGAAAAAAGGCTTCCGGTAGCAAAGATGCCGGTGGAACAAAAACTTACCTTTGCACTTGTCATGTGCCTCAGCGAGCTCCCGGTGCTCCCACAAAAGCTCCTCGAAAAGGGCCTTCCGAGTGTCAGCGTTGACCTGTTCAAGAAAAAGAAGAAATGAGTTAAGTTTTGCGCTAAGAACAAAGTTCTTAACCCAAAACTCGGGGATCGGGCACCAGTTTTGCGCGTTTCTAAGGTAAATTATGTGTTAAGAAGAAGAGGTTTAACCCGAAACTCGGGGACTGGCGGTGCCGGTTTCACGCTAAAATCTTAAGTTAAGTTTTGCGCTAAGAGCTGCGCTCTCACCACAAAACTCGGGGACTGGGAAGATAGACAAGAGAGAAACCGGCACGAACTAAGGAAAAGATAAGGCAGAACCGGAAACAAAGAAACCGGCAAAGGTTGAAAGTTAGTAGAACGTACCGTTAGATTGTTCGTGGAGTCATACCACGCGCTGTCAAGCTCTTTTACGGCAGCCCGGAGCCGCATGAAGTGCTCCTCAGAGCTCCGATCCCCGACAGGATCAGGTGCCGGCAGCCGATCCTTGCCCATGCCGCGGGTCGCCGGAGTGATGTCCGCGGCGTTCCACTTTTGGGCATACGGCGGGAGGTGCCCCGAGATCCCGGCCTTGGCGCTGGAACTCCGTAATGCGGCCAAGGAGGCCGGTGGCCTTCATCTTGGCGCTTTTGGCAGCCTTGGAGACGTGCAGCACCAAGGGCTGCTGGCCGCCCGAAGGGGCGCTGGAGGCCGTCGCCTTCCCCTTGATGAGCTTGGAGGGCTTGGGCGGCGGCGCGGTAGAAGAGGCCCCGGAAGTCTTGGCCGGCGGCGCGCCAGGAGCGGCCTTGGAGGGCTGGGCGCGAGGAGCCTCAGGCGGAGGCATGAGGATGGTGCGTGGAGAAGGGGGAGCGCTAGGAGCGTCACCCGTCTTGGAGCCTTCCGGCGCGGAAGTTGTCTTTTCGAGGACGGGAGGAGCAAAAGGCTCCGCCCGCCCGGCAGCTTCTTCTTCTCCGGCGCCGGTGTTGCTGGCGCCGGTGTCTTGGTGTTCCGGGAGGAAGGAAAGATCCTCCTCCGTGCGGTGATCTGACAGTGAAGGGGCCGCACGCCCCGAATTTGTTGTGCCCCCCGAAAGGGAGGCAGAGGTGTTGCCGGCACCAGATGGTGCCGGGCTTGAACGAGGAGGAGGGGTTGAGGTCCTTGCGGATCCCTCAGAGCCCGATGGCCTCGGGCCAAGTTTGAGAGCGGGGCTGAGAAAAAGAGAAAAGACAAGTGGTTGAGAAAAAGCAACCGGAAAAGGAACTTAGCAGAAAAGGAGGCAAGCCGGAAAATGAAATTACCCGGAAGCGGTTGGCATCGCTTTGCGCCCGTAGCGGCGCACGCCCACTTCTTTCTCCCCCACGGGCTCCGTCCGGAAGCGCTTGGAGGGAGGAGCATGGCTGGAGCCGGCAGTAGATGCCGGCTGCTTGTTCTTCTGGCCCTGGGCCATGAGTTTGTCCACAAACTCAATGCCGGCCTCGGCGCGTAGGGGCGGCACGCGCTCGTGGATCTGTGGGTTGAATATGGCTAAGAAGCGATTCGCAAGAAAGCGATAATGGCAAAGTATAAGAAGCCGGAAAAGAAAATACCTCGAGCACAACCAGCTCCTCGGGGTTTCCGGTGGGCTCCGGCGGGTCCCGGCCAAGGCGTGCAGCCGGGGTCTTCCCCATCTTCAGGTCCTTCCAAAAGATGTAGGGATCCGGGTCGAAGGAGTCAAAGGCACGCTTCCGGAGAGGTCCTCGCGGCTCTGCCTGGATAGAGGGGAAGCGGTCCCTGGCCTGAAACAAGGTAAAAAAGAAGGTTAGCAAAAGCAGAAACTTACCGGCAAGGACAACCCCAAGTTGCGCAATCTCTTACTTCTTGGGTCGGACGGTTAGAGGAACTGAGGGGAAGGAGGCCCCATTCCCAAGTAAAAGGCATAGCAGTTTGACAAATCTGCTTAGCCTTGAGAACAACATCTTTCTTGCTGAGAGCACGGCCGGTGATCTTGGTAGGATCGCAAGGGCAATACATCTCGCTCATCCTATGTGCGCGGCGCTTAAGAGGAAGCACCCGGCGCGATATGAAAGTCCGGATGACATCGTCGGAACAGATGTTGGTCTCCTTCTTCAAAGAGGCCAAGAAGCGCACCACCCGATTGGTTTCGGCATGTTCTGTCCTCGGGTTGTAGCTCCAGTTGGCTCTGCTGGGGGGCCCCTCTTGGTATGGAGGAAGGTTGATGCGATCGGCGCGGCCGGTGTTCTTCACGTAGAAGAAAGTTCCTTGCCAGGTGCGGCAAGACTCGAGGCCGGTAAACTTAAGAAAAGTGCTCCCTTGGCGGGAGCCGACGATGCAGGAGCCGCCTTTGCACGGGCGGCTTGGGCTTAGGAATCTCCTTGCCCTGGACGGAGTTGATCCGCAAGTTGAAGAAGCGGGCAAACGTCTCACAAGTGGGACGAATGCCGATGTAAGCCTCCATGAAGGTGGCATAACAAGAGAGATAGAAAATGGCGTTGCCGGGGAAGGTGGTGAGGTTGGAGTTCGTAGAAATCTAGGAACTCCCGGAAAAAAGTAGAGGCAGGAAGGCCGAAGCCGCGCTCAAAGTGAGCAAGAAAAACAACAAACTCGTCGTCTTCCGGATCCGGTTCGATCTCGTCATCCGGAATCCGACAGAAACTCCTTCCGGAATCCTTCGAGACCGGTACAGCCAATCAATCTCGAACTCGGTAACGTTGGAGCCCATCCAGCTCCGCGAGTGGGTGGGGAAGGCTCCTCGCCGGAAGATTGGCTGGAGCTGCTAGAGGCTTGGCCAGAGCTGCTGGCCTCTTGGCTACCGGAAGCTTGGCTAAAGCTACCGGATTCTAGGTTGCCGCCGGACTCTTGGGGGTTACCGGATTCCTGCTGGCTGCCGGAATCGGTTTCCATTGGATCTGAGGCCGTAGATTCACCGGGAGAAGGTCTACGGCGCTTAAGAGAAAGGGAAGAAGAGGATGCGGAGGAGGATTCCTCGTCGGACATCGCGAGGGTAGGTGGAGAAACAGAAATCCCAGACTCGAACCCCGCGTGAAGATCTACGAGTAAGAGGAAAACCAAAGAAAAAGGAGCAAATAAGAACACCAAAGGCTCAAGATCCGAAAGCAAGCGAACGGCGAGTAAAGAGAAATTAATACCAACCTTGAGCGGCGCGGTCGCTGGGAGAGAGTTTGCTGGCGGAGAAGCGGGTCTACAGCCGCCGGCGAGCACCGTCGACGGCGAGGCGGGGAAGCTTCGCGAAGAAGCACAAATGCGGCAGACGCGAAGAAGTTGCTGCCGAAGATCTCCGCACAGCGAAGTCCGGCGGCGGCACGGGGTGTGTTCGCCGGCACCGAAGCTCGAACGGGCGACGGCGGACGGAGAGCGGCGGAGGCGCAAAGGCGTGGAGCTCTGTGCGCGAAGGAGAAGAATGCGAAGAAGATGAAGAGGAACGGGCAGTTGCGTTTATATAAGAGAGAGAAAGTGGGCGTGGAACCGCTGGGCCGCGGCGGTTCGCCTCACGGCCCGCGACGGTTCGCGCCTTGGGCCACCACGTGGCGGAGGAATACACGCGCGAAAACGGAGGCCACACGGAGGCGCACGCGGGATCCCGAAAAGGTAGTGGGATCCGCTGCGGTGCATTAAATGCGTGCGCGGGAGTCGAAACGATGTGACAGCGGACATCGGCGCGTCGATTACGGTGCGCATGTCAGCGACGAGCGCGGGACCCGATATATTCTCGACTTCGCCGAGAAAGGAGTAAAGACACAAGGTGCCGGAGAAAAGAGGTGCCGGAACAAGCCTTGCGAAGAGAAGAAAAGGAACAAGGGTAAAGGTGCCGGAACCAAGCTCAAAAGATGAGTGACTAAACCGGTATCTTAAAAAGATGAAAACCTGGCATGGTCCGTAGGATAGAATCCTCCAGACTATACCAGCTTCGGGGACTAATGTTGGGGGGATAACCCCCGGTATGCCAAAGGCATGCCAAACCGGATGGTTTAAGCCATCAAGATACCGGTTTAATGTTCTTACCGGAAGCCTAGTAGGAATCCGGGAGAGCAAGGCTAAGCCGGTATCCCCAAAGGGGTATGCCGGAACCCGGTATAGAAGATACCGGAAAGGAGAGCCTGTCGGCAGGTCTGGTCAAAGATTCTCTTCAGAGCAAGAAGACAAGGATGAGCCAAGCAAAGTAACTTTATTCAGAGCCCTGGCGCCAAAGAGAGAGGTGACGTCCAAAGAAGCCGGAGGACATCGCAGCCTTTGATAAAAGAAGGCCCCGGTGTCATCTATGATTAAAGTAGCTTTGTACAGAGCTCGTAAAGTAGTTTGTCCGATCAAAGATGCCGTTAGGGTTTCTTGCAGTGTAAGCCACCCTCTCCCCTATATAAGGAGGGGGCAGCCCTTCTTCACGGGCAAGCAAGTATGTACGCGCGTGTGTAGGAAGGCGAGCACAGAACTTGTGAATCAATGAAAATGGTGATCTAGAGGGAGTTCTTCCTTGTGTCTTTCTTCTTCAACCTCTGGCCTTGGCCAAGTTCTTGAGGAAACCATCCGGAATCTCTTCCCACCTGATCGCAAACCCTCCCCCGAATCCTCTTGCGTCCATTCGGCCCCAATCTAAGCCATCCTATGGCATCTGCTCGTTCACCACGACGACAATCGTGGCTCTCGGTACTGGGGGTTTTGCGACGGAGGCTTTAAGTAGGCGGAAGGGCAGGTAAAGGGGCGTCACGAGGGGCCCACACCACAGGCCGGCGCGGCCAGGGCCTGGGCCGCGCCGCCCTGTTGTGTCGCCACCTCGTGGCCCCACTTTGTCTTCCCTTCGGTATTCTGGAAGCTTCGTGTGAAAATAGGACCCTGGGCTTTGATTTCGTCCAATTCCGAGAATATTTCCTTACTACGATTTCTGAAACCAAAAACAGCAGAAAACAGCAACTGGCTCTTCGGCATCTCGTTAATAGGTTAGTGCCGGAAAATGCATAATAATGACATATAATGTGTATAAAACATGTGAGTATCATCATAAAAGTAGCATGGAACATAAGAAATTATATATACGTTTGAGACGTATCAATGTGGCAATCATCAAAATCTAAACCATTATGATCTAAAGCAATGGGATCATTGTCCCCAATGTTGGAAAAAATTTCAGCAGTTTTATCACAGGCAGTTTCAGCAGTTTTATCAGTTTCAGGTAGCTTTTCGCGCTTTGCATTAGAAGTGGAAACATTGCTAACACCAATTCTTTTACCATTATTAGTAGGAGGTGCAGCAACATGTGTAGCATTAGCATTGCTAGTGGTAGTAATAGTCCAAACTTTAGCTACATTATTCTCTTTAGCTAGTTTTTCATTTTCTTCTCTTTCCCACCTAGCATGCAGTTCAGCCATTAATCTTATATTCTCATTAATTCTAACTTGGATGGCATTTGCTGTAATAACAATTTTATTTTCATTATCCCTATTAGGCATAACTTTCAATTTCAAAAGATCAACATCAGCAGCAAGACTATCAACTTTAGAAGCAAGTATATCAATTTTCCCAAGCTTTTCTTCAACAGATTTGTTAAAAGCAGTTTGTGTACTAATAAATTATTTAAGCATGGCTTCAAGTCCAGGGGGTGTATTCCTATTATTGTTGTAAGAATTCCCATAAGAATTACCATAACCGTTACCATTATTATAAGGATATGGCCTATAGTTGTTACTAGAATTGTTCCGATAAGCATTGTTGTTGAAATTATTATTTCTAATGAAGTTCACATCAACATGTTCTTCTTGGGCAACCAATGAAGCTAATGGAACATTATTAGGATCAATATTAGTCCTACCACTCACAAGCATAGACATAATAGCATCAATCTTATCACTCAAGGAAGAGGTTTCTTCAACAGAATTTACCTTCTTACCTTGTGGAGCTCTTTCCGTGTGCCATTCAGAGTAATTAATCATCATACATCAAGAAGCTTTGTTGCTGGCCCCAAAGTGATGGACATAAAGGTACCTCCAGCGGCTGAATCCAATAGGTTCCGTGAAGAAAAATTCAATCCTGCATAAAAGGTTTGGATGATCATCCAAGTAGTCAGTCCATGGGTTGGGCAATTTTTAACCAAAGATTTCATTCTTTCCCATGCTTGTGCAACATGATCAGTATCCAATTGTTTAAAATTCATTATGCTACTCCTCAAAGATATAATTTTAGCAGGGGGATAATATCTACCAATAAAAGCATCCTTGCATTTAGTCCATGAATCAATACTATTCTTAGGCAGAGATAGCAACCAATCTTTAGCTCTTCCTCTTAGTGAGAAGGGGAACAATTTTAATTTTATTATGTCACCATCTACATCTTTATACTTTTGCATTTCACAAAGTTCAACAAAATTATTAAGATGGGCAGCAGCATCATCAGAACTAATACCAGAAAATTGCTCTCGCATAACAAGATTCAGTAAAGCAGGTTTAATTTCAAAGAATTCCGCTGTAGTAGCGGGTGGAGCAATAGGTGTGCATAAGAAATCATTATTATTTGTGGTTGTGAAGTCACACAACTTAGTATTTTCAGGAGTATTCATTTTAGCAATAGTAAATAAAGTAAACTAGATAAAGTAAATGCAAGTAACTAATTTTTTTGTGTTTTTGATATAGCAAACAAGATAGTAAATAAAATAAAACTAGCAACTAATTTTTTTGTGTTTTGATTTAGTGCAGCAAACAAAGTAGTAAATAAAATAAAGCAAGACAAAAACAAAGTAAAGAGATTGGATTGTGAAGACTCCCCTTGCAGCGTGTCTTGATCTCCCCGGCAACGGCGCCAGAAAAAGAGCTGCTTGCGCACAGTTGACGTGGGCGTAGTAGCTTCCTTGTGACGGTAAAGCACTCGTCTGTTGGGAACCCCAAGAGGAAGGTATGATGTGTACAGCAGCAAGTTTTCCCTCAGTAAGAAACCAAGGTTTATCGAACCAGTAGGAGCCAAGAAGCACGTTGAAGGTTGATGGCGGCGAGATGTAGTGCGGCGCAATACCAGGGATTCCGGCGCCACAACACAACCAAAGTACTTTGTCCCAACAAAACAGTGAGGTTGTCAATCTCACCGGCTTGCTGTAACAAAGGATTAGTGTGGGGACCCCGGACTAGCTGTCCGAAATTCCCTGTTATGTATACAGTTCACGATCCCATGATCAGTGCGCCGTGAACACATAACCGAACTGATATCAAATTACACCATCCATTACAAAGCGGAATAAGAAAATTACAATGAGGTCACATGACCAATACTTACATATTAGCCTCGAAGGGCCTAACTAAACATCAGAGTAGCATCATCACTTCAACAGCACGGAGCCCAAGTCATCTGCCATAAACCCTACAGGTAACTGACTGGGAAGACGTTCCTAGCTCGCATAGACGTCGCCAACTCCTTCTTCATCAGTCATGTTCCTCCAAGTCTGGCCAAGTAAATAGCCAGGGACAAAGCCGTGAGTACATTGGAATTGTACTCGCAAACCATCAAGAAGGTACTTTGCAAGAGTGCAAGATAACAAGTGCTAATCTAAGATGACAAGAGGGAAGATCTAATTTCTCAAGTGGAAATAGCATGTGAAAGAGAAATAGTTTCTCTTGTGGATATAGCATGAGAAAGAGAAGTAGTTTCTCTTGTGGATAAGAAAATGGGAAGAGAAGAAGTTTTCTTTGGTGGAGAAAGCATCCTGACTCCACGGTCGGAGGGGACACTTAGGAATTCATCTGAGACATCTCTACATTTCTATAGAAGAAGATACTTCAAAAGAGGAAACTACAACATAAACACTAGGAAGGGTAAACCCATTTTTGTTTCCTTTCCGACCATCTCCATATGGTCACCACAATTTTCCAGTACCATCCTGGTACTCCAAAACAAAGTCCTTTTCTTTCTTTGTTCAAAACACTTTCGTAAACCAAAACACATCAGGCTAAGCAACAGCCATTCCAACCGTCCATGACCGCGGACGCGGCTATTCGAATAGATTTAACTCTGCAGAGTGTGCGCACTTTCCCCACAAGATCTGATAAATCCGCCGGGATCATCCCCGGTTCGTCATACGAAAGTATGCGAGTCTCGGATAATCAGTCGAAGCCTTTCGCCCATTCAACTTAGCAAGAGGTCCTACCCTATGGAGTATGTACCTCCCCGGCACCGTGGCAGCTCACCTCACTTTGAGCGTGGCTCCACCGCCAAGCCAGGAGACCCATAGTGTCTTCCGGACGGGTCAGCCCCGAAGGCCTCCCGTTATACTATTGTCCCAACGATGACAACCCGGACTCGGGGGTAACCGTACCCTTGTATAGTTGTGCGGTGCCTCATGCTAAGAAGAACAAACGTCAAGCTAAGCCCCGTGCCCACGTTGGAGTAGTGTGGTTGCGCTAGTTAATTGTCATGGGTGAGTACTTAGGCGCCAAAGTTTTCATAAACAAGATTTCTCCTTCCAATCACCTTTGCCAAAGTCCTTTCCTTTCATAAACACACACTTAGGTAAGTCCAACTCACCCAAGGTTTTCAAAATTCTTTTCAACAAGGTATTTTTCCAAGGGGTTCCCAACCTATAGTTTTGTGTAGGAACTAAGAGTCACAATGACATGATGCTAACCATCATACCACTAAGGGGATGATGATTGAGGTGCCAAGGGGTCATACATACTTAGGATAAGCATGCATAGGGACAACATAAGTGTCAACACCCGGATTTTTAAGTCCGAATGCCTATTATGTCATACATCGCAATCCCAGGAATATTGTTGTTGCGAGGCATAATAGTTAAGTATCACAGTCATCATTCATTACAACCCATAAGTCTTACAAATTGGAATCACATGATCCATATTACACGAATAGTTGATCTATTGATCAACGAACCAACACAAGTTCATAGTTCAACATAGCGGAAGCGTAAGATACAAGGACTCTCTAGTCCACAGGCCAACGCTTGACGTCGGAAGGCGCTTAGTTGTCGTAGGCGTCCTGCTGGTCATCTCCTTGTTCATCTTCATACTCTGGCCATTTGAATAGCCAGGGACAAAGCCGTGAGTACGTTGAGTACTCGCAAACTAATTCAAGAAAAAGTGCTAGACATTCTAGTAGGGTTTGCTAAGCTCTAGTTTATTTGCATAAAGCTAGTTTTGGTTCACAAAGTTTTGAGAAAAACTTATTCAAGTGCTAACTAACCCAAAGGGGGAACATTAGGGTCATTCCCACCATTCAAGTGGTGATTTCAATTCCATTCACCACAAGTCAAATCACCATCACCTTTCAACATCATTTTCAAAGATATGACATCGGAAACTGTATGGCCTTTCCAACCGTCCGTAACCGTGGACGCGGCTATTCGAATAGGTTTACACTCTGCAGAGGTTGCACACTTGTGCCACAACATTTGATTTCATCCGTCGGGATTTCCCCGAATAATCGTAACACAGTACGCGGATCATCAACCATAACCTTTCACTTACGAATCCTAGTATGAGCACCTCTCCCCATGAGCTTGGCCTCCCAGTGAAGACCAACTGTCAACCTGGGAACTGCACAGGGCTTGGGCCGGACATTCACCTCATTTCGCATCATATCGTATCGTTTCTTTTGTGGTAGAGGCAGCTTTCGGCATAACCCCGATGACGCTTGTTTAGAGGGAACCCATACTAAGACGCATAAACTTCCAGTTAAGCCCTACCCATAATCAGGTATTGTGGGGGTACTTGAGAATTGGAAAGGTATCGCATTCAAACCAACATCATGTTTTATCAAAAATCACCATCTTCTCTTGGTCATATTCACCTTCAAAACTCAATCAATGGAATGCATCTTCATTCCAAGGTTTCAAAATCCTTCCAAAATCACAAAGTTCCCATCTAGAGTAGTCAAGTTTAATTCATTAGCACTAGCTCTAATTCATGAGAGGTGCTACCTTGCTTTGCTTGGAAAGGCTAACTCACTACTCTAACAACCACTTGTATTTTGACCAAAGTTAACTATAAAAGGAAAAATCATTTGGAAAACAAGTAAAACTTGGGATGGGTTCACATAAGAAAAGGTAAGACATGGTGCCTTGCCCCAAGGGGGCTTTGCACTTGGCAAGAATAAAAGCTTGCATAGTAATTTAGCTTGCCTTGGTAGTTCTCAAACTGTTCCTCTTCCTCCTCCTGGTAACAACCTTCTTCTTCGGCGTACTCTCCGGTGCTACCGTCTAAATTTGAATACGAGTATAATTACTCACTAATTCCAGGGCTATTCCACACATCACAAATCAACACACCACTACTCTAGGCACACACATAAATAAACTAGGGTGCATGGGTGGTGGGATTTAAATAGGGTTTGTATTCTATATGTAAATGATAGTTTCCATAGGGTTCTTGAGAAATAATTTCCTCTCATTGAAATCTTCTTAAGATTTAATTTCTCCAACAATCATGGATGAACTCATCTTGACCTAGATCAAATGTTCATCATCATCATCATTTGGTAGAATGATTTAAATGAGGTGGAACACCTCATTCCATTTAAATAACACTATATTTGATTTAAATCTCAAGAAATTCATATAAGAGAGTTTGGAACCAGGGGTCCAAACATCCCATGAATTCATGTGAGACAATTTTTAAATGAAGTGTAAGACTTCACACAATTTAACTTTAATAGTTTTGGATAATATCAACTAGTTAAACTAGTCAAAATATCCATTCATTAAACCATGGCATGATCATGCAAAGTGACCACACCATTTTATTGCATAAACAATTAGTGTAAGTCAAAAGTGAGCTATTAGAGTTGGAATTAACTTAATATCTATTTTGGTTGATTTTTAAGAATTATTTGAATAGGGAAAAGTCCCTGGCTTGTTATTTTTGTCACATTAATTCTACAAAGAATTTGACCAAGAGGCCAGTGGCATTGGATAGAGAATTTCAGTGGCTTTCCAACAATGTCAAATTCACTAAATTTGGTTTAGCCAATTGGAAACTATTTAATTTCAAAGTTTGGGCAGTATTGAAAATGCTTGGAAAAATGTTTAAAACGAATTTGAATTAAACAGGCCGGCGGGAAAAGCTAACGGGCTGAAATGGTTTAAACAGGCCCAAGGCCAGCCCACCACGCGTCTGTGCCCGCGTGGGCTGCCTGACAGGGGGTCCCGCATGTCAGCGGCGTTTAAACGCCGAAGCGGTACGGGGCGACGTGGAGCGTAGGATTAGAGAGGGATCTAACGGCTGAGGTGCATCGTCTCGCCGGCGAGAGAGAGGTTCGCCGGCGGCTCGGGTAGGGGGTGGGAGAGCTAACCAGGGCTCCCGCGGTGGCTGGCAGTGCGTGATGTCGATGTGGACGACGGCGAAGCTCCCGGCACCGGCGGCGTCTCCTGGATCGGCTCCAATCGACGGCGGCGAGGTGCGGCATCGGCGGGCTCCGGGCTTCAAATTGGAGCAACTCCGGCAAGAATCGAGCGAGTGGTTGGGTGGAGGAGAAGCAGTGGAGGGTGGTGAACGTGGTGGTGTGCTCAGCTTCGTCCAGGGAACGCGGTATTTATAGATGGCCAAGGGTGCGGCTTGGCCGTGAAGAAGTCGACCAGGGCACGGCGTCTACGGCGAGCGGTCGAGCTAGGCGAGGTGGTGGCAGTGTTCTACGGCTCCTGGCGATGCTATTGGCGGCGACAGCGGGGTCGGGCGGTGGCTTGGTTGGTCGCGTTGCTTCCGCGACGGGCGCGTCCGCGGCGGATCGGGGTTCTCTTCTCCGGCGGCGGCGGGCACGGGTCGTGGTCGAGATCCTGTCTAGGCGCGCTGCGGTGTCACAGTGAGGCTCAACGTGTTCGCCGGGGGTCCAGGGGGTGCTCGAGGTCATGGCGTGGCGCGTGGCCAGGGTGTGTCCGCGGCGTGCACGCGCTCGACGCGAGCGGCGTCCAGGGCGCCATGGACGCGTGCTGGTCTGGCCAATGCAGGGCTCCTCCTCGACAACGGCCGAGGCTAGGCGACTCAGTAGAGTGAGGTGGAGTGCAGGGACATGGTGGCCAGGGTCGGCGATGAAGGAGAGAGGGGGAGGTGCGGCATGGCCGGCATGTGGCCGGCATGGCCATGCCATGCATGTTCTCTCTCTCTCCCTAGGGTTTCTATGCTGGGGTTAGTGAGAGAGGGGACCAGGGGACCATTTGGGGTTGGTTAGAGTAGGTTAGTTTGAGTAGATCACTATTTGCTATAGTGTATGAATAGGGTTCAAATTTGGAAAATACAAAAATATCAAAAATGGAAATAATTCAAATGGTGAATGTTTTTGAAAAGTGAAAGTTGAGATAAGTTGTATTTGACCAGAGATGAGTTGAGGTGGTGGTGGAAAAATTGGATTTCAAAAATGGCCCAAAATGGCTAAGTGAAGATTGTTGAACTTATTATAAAGTTGCAACTTTGGATGAGCATAGCTAGTGATCAAAGATGAATTTGGCAGGGTGGTCTTCATCAAAGTTGTTCACCTTGATGTTGACTTTGAAATGGTGCAAGGAGTTAGCAAAGAATGGTTTGGGAAAATTGAATTGCAGGGGCTCAAAGTGGTGACCAGACTATAATTGGCAGATTTGGTCATCATCACATGTGATTGGGAAAAGTGTTGGAAATTCATTTGAATGGTGAACCCTTGATTCCAAAAGTTGTAATAAGTGTTTCACAACATTATTCAACTAATGGTGAAGACCAAATAGGTCTAGGGTTAAAATTTCGAAAAATGCCATAGGGCATATGTGAGGGTTTTTAGGGTTTTTCAATTATGGGAATTTCTTCCCTTTTTGATTTATTTGGTTGGTGATCTCCACATGATCACTCTAGGGTTTTAGAGCATATCAATAACAAGTAATAACAATCATCATGGCATATCACTCAAATGCACAAGTCCTATGCATGGTACTATATGCAAAAGAAAAGTTTTTGTTGATTTGAAAATTTGTATTTCTGGAATTCTCTAACTTTCTTTTTCATTGAAATTTGGGGTGTTACAAACCCTTCCCCCTTACAAAAGATCTCGTCCCGAGATCAAAAAGAAAGTTAGGTACTAAAGAGATCTGGGTACTCCTTCTTCATGAAGTCTTCGCGTTCCCAGGTGGCTTCATCCTCGGTATGATTGCTCCATTGGATCTTTAGAAACTTGATGCTTCGGGTGCGGGTGGTTCTGTAAGCTTCTTCTAGGATGCGAATCGGCACTTCGCGGTAAGTCAGATCCTTGTTGATATCCACCGATCGGTGATCGATGTTCTTGAACACTTCGGTCTTCTCAGGGACTTCAAGACATTTCCGGAGAAGTGAGATGTGAAAAACGTCGTGCACAGCCGACATTTCTTCAGGCAACTCCAGTTGATAAGATACTTCACCTTGGCGGCTGAGGACTTGGAAAGGTCCCACGTAGCGAGGTGCAAGCTTTCCTTTCAGCTGAAACCTTTGCATCCCTTTCAAGGGGGATACTTTGAGATAGACAAAATCTCCGATCTCAAAGGTCATCTCCCGACGTCTCTTGTCGGCGTAGCTCTTCTGTCTGGATTGCGCAGTCTTGAGGTACTCACGGATCTTGTGAACCTTCTCTTCGGCTTCACGAAGAACGTCTGGGCCGAAAACTTGACTCTCTCCGACTTCTGACCAGTTCAGGGGGGTACGGCACTTCCTTCCGTACAAGGCTTCAAAGGGGGCCATCTGTAGGCTGGCTTGATAACTATTGTTGTATGAGAATTCTGCGTAAGGTAGGCAGTCTTCCCACTTGGATCCGTATTCCAGTACGCATGCTCTAAGCATGTCTTCCAGTATCTGGTTTACTCTCTCAGTCTGTCCGTCGGTCTGAGGGTGATAGGCGGTGCTGAAATTTAGGCGAGTGCCTAGTCCTTTCATTTGATTTCAAAGTTAAATTTTTCAGAACGCCCATTCTAACTAAGGTCTTCTAAGGTCAAACAATGGCTCTGATACCAACTTGTCAACACCCGGATTTTTAAGTCCGAATGCCTATTATGTCATACATCGCAATCCCAGGAATATTGTTGTTGCGAGGCATAATAGTTAAGTATCACAGTCATCATTCATTACAACCCATAAGTCTTACAAATTGGAATCACATGATCCATATTACACGAATAGTTGATCTATTGATCAACGAACCAACACAAGTTCATAGTTCAACATAGCGGAAGCGTAAGATACAAGGACTCTCTAGTCCACAGGCCAACGCTTGACGTCGGAAGGCGCTTAGTTGTCGTAGGCGTCCTGCTGGTCATCTCCTTGTTCATCTTCATACTCTGGCCATTTGAATAGCCAGGGACAAAGCCGTGAGTACGTTGAGTACTCGCAAACTAATTCAAGAAAAAGTGCTAGACATTCTAGTAGGGTTTGCTAAGCTCTAGTTTATTTGCATAAAGCTAGTTTTGGTTCACAAAGTTTTGAGAAAAACTTATTCAAGTGCTAACTAACCCAAAGGGGGAACATTAGGGTCATTCCCACCATTCAAGTGGTGATTTCAATTCCATTCACCACAAGTCAAATCACCATCACCTTTCAACATCATTTTCAAAGATATGACATCGGAAACTGTATGGCCTTTCCAACCGTCCGTAACCGTGGACGCGGCTATTCGAATAGGTTTACACTCTGCAGAGGTTGCACACTTGTGCCACAACATTTGATTTCATCCGTCGGGATTTCCCGAATAATCGTAACACGCACGCGGATCATCAACCATAACCTTTCACTTACGAATCCTAGTATGAGCACCTCTCCCCATGAGCTTGGCCTCCCAGTGAAGACCAACTGTCAACCTGGGAACTGCACAGGGCTTGGGCCGGACATTCACCTCATTTCGCATCATATCGTATCGTTTCTTTTGTGGTAGAGGCAGCTTTCGGCATAACCCCGATGACGCTTGTTTAGAGGGAACCCATACTAAGACGCATAAACTTCCAGTTAAGCCCTACCCATAATCAGGTATTGTGGGGGTACTTGAGAATTGGAAAGGTATCGCATTCAAACCAACATCATGTTTTATCAAAAATCACCATCTTCTCTTGGTCATATTCACCTTCAAAACTCAATCAATGGAATGCATCTTCATTCCAAGGTTTCAAAATCCTTCCAAAATCACAAAGTTCCCATCTAGAGTAGTCAAGTTTAATTCATTAGCACTAGCTCTAATTCATGAGAGGTGCTACCTTGCTTTGCTTGGAAAGGCTAACTCACTACTCTAACAACCACTTGTATTTTGACCAAAGTTAACTATAAAAGGAAAAATCATTTGGAAAACAAGTAAAACTTGGGATGGGTTCACATAAGAAAAGGTAAGACATGGTGCCTTGCCCCAAGGGGGCTTTGCACTTGGCAAGAATAAAAGCTTGCATAGTAATTTAGCTTGCCTTGGTAGTTCTCAAACTGTTCCTCTTCCTCCTCCTGGTAACAACCTTCTTCTTCGGCGTACTCTCCGGTGCTACCGTCTAAATTTGAATACGAGTATAATTACTCACTAATTCCAGGGCTATTCCACACATCACAAATCAACACACCACTACTCTAGGCACACACATAAATAAACTAGGGTGCATGGGTGGTGGGATTTAAATAGGGTTTGTATTCTATATGTAAATGATAGTTTCCATAGGGTTCTTGAGAAATAATTTCCTCTCATTGAAATCTTCTTAAGATTTAATTTCTCCAACAATCATGGATGAACTCATCTTGACCTAGATCAAATGTTCATCATCATCATCATTTGGTAGAATGATTTAAATGAGGTGGAACACCTCATTCCATTTAAATAACACTATATTTGATTTAAATCTCAAGAAATTCATATAAGAGAGTTTGGAACCAGGGGTCCAAACATCCCATGAATTCATGTGAGACAATTTTTAAATGAAGTGTAAGACTTCACACAATTTAACTTTAATAGTTTTGGATAATATCAACTAGTTAAACTAGTCAAAATATCCATTCATTAAACCATGGCATGATCATGCAAAGTGACCACACCATTTTATTGCATAAACAATTAGTGTAAGTCAAAAGTGAGCTATTAGAGTTGGAATTAACTTAATATCTATTTTGGTTGATTTTTAAGAATTATTTGAATAGGGAAAAGTCCCTGGCTTGTTATTTTTGTCACATTAATTCTACAAAGAATTTGACCAAGAGGCCAGTGGCATTGGATAGAGAATTTCAGTGGCTTTCCAACAATGTCAAATTCACTAAATTTGGTTTAGCCAATTGGAAACTATTTAATTTCAAAGTTTGGGCAGTATTGAAAATGCTTGGAAAAATGTTTAAAACGAATTTGAATTAAACAGGCCGGCGGGAAAAGCTAACGGGCTGAAATGGTTTAAACAGGCCCAAGGCCAGCCCACCACGCGTCTGTGCCCGCGTGGGCTGCACAATGGGGGTCCCGCATGTCAGCGGCGTTTAAACGCCGAAGCGGTACGGGGCGACGTGGATCGTAGGATTAGAGAGGGATCTAACGGCTGAGGTGCATCGTCTCGCCGGCGAGAGAGAGGTTCGCCGGCGGCTCGGGTAGGGGGTGGGAGAGCTAACCAGGGCTCCCGCGGTGGCTGGCAGTGTGCGTGATGTCGATGTGGACGACGGCGAAGCTCCTGGCACCGGCGGCGTCTCCTGGATCGGCTCCAATCGACGGCGGCGAGGTGCGGTACTGGCGGGCTCCGGGCTTCAAATTGGAGCAACTCCGGCAAGAATCGAGCGAGTGGTTGGGTGGAGGAGAAGCAGTGGAGGGTGGTGAACGTGGTGGTGTGCTCAGCTTCGTCCAGGGAACGCGGTATTTATAGATGGCCAAGGGTGCGGCTTGGCCGTGAAGAAGTCGACCAGGGCACGGCGTCTACGGCGAGCGGTCGAGCTAGGCGAGGTGGTGGCAGTGTTCTACGGCTCCTGGCGATGCTATTGGCGGCGACAGCGGGGTCGGGCGGTGGCTTGGTTGGTCGCGTTGCTTCCGCGACGGGCGCGTCCGCGGCGGATCGGGGTTCTCTTCTCCGGCGGCGGCGGGCACGGGTCGTGGTCGAGATCCTGTCTAGGCGCGCTGCGGTGTCACAGTGAGGCTCAACGTGTTCGCCGGGGGTCCAGGGGGTGCTCGAGGTCATGGCGTGGCGCGTGGCCAGGGTGTGTCCGCGGCGTGCACGCGCTCGACGCGAGCGGCGTCCAGGGCGCCATGGACGCGTGCTGGTCTGGCCAATGCAGGGCTCCTCCTCGACAACGGCCGAGGCTAGGCGACTCAGTAGAGTGAGGTGGAGTGCAGGGACATGGTGGCCAGGGTCGGCGATGAAGGAGAGAGGGGGAGGTGCGGCATGGCCGGCATGTGGCCGGCATGGCCATGCCATGCATGTTCTCTCTCTCTCCCTAGGGTTTCTATGCTGGGGTTAGTGAGAGAGGGGACCAGGGGACCATTTGGGGTTGGTTAGAGTAGGTTAGTTTGAGTAGATCACTATTTGCTATAGTGTATGAATAGGGTTCAAATTTGGAAAATACAAAAATATCAAAAATGGAAATAATTCAAATGGTGAATGTTTTTGAAAAGTGAAAGTTGAGATAAGTTGTATTTGACCAGAGATGAGTTGAGGTGGTGGTGGAAAAATTGGATTTCAAAAATGGCCCAAAATGGCTAAGTGAAGATTGTTGAACTTATTATAAAGTTGCAACTTTGGATGAGCATAGCTAGTGATCAAAGATGAATTTGGCAGGGTGGTCTTCATCAAAGTTGTTCACCTTGATGTTGACTTTGAAATGGTGCAAGGAGTTAGCAAAGAATGGTTTGGGAAAATTGAATTGCAGGGGCTCAAAGTGGTGACCAGACTATAATTGGCAGATTTGGTCATCATCACATGTGATTGGGAAAAGTGTTGGAAATTCATTTGAATGGTGAACCCTTGATTCCAAAAGTTGTAATAAGTGTTTCACAACATTATTCAACTAATGGTGAAGACCAAATAGGTCTAGGGTTAAAATTTCGAAAAATGCCATAGGGCATATGTGAGGGTTTTTAGGGTTTTTCAATTATGGGAATTTCTTCCCTTTTTGATTTATTTGGTTGGTGATCTCCACATGATCACTCTAGGGTTTTAGAGCATATCAATAACAAGTAATAACAATCATCATGGCATATCACTCAAATGCACAAGTCCTATGCATGGTACTATATGCAAAAGAAAAGTTTTTGTTGATTTGAAAATTTGTATTTCTGGAATTCTCTAACTTTCTTTTTCATTGAAATTTGGGGTGTTACAATAAGTAAGATGATTCGACAAGGGTTATCATCGTACCACTAGGAAGGTGATAATTATAGGTGGTCAAGGGGGCATACATGCTTAGGGTAAGCATGCATAACATCAACAAGGTGTTCAACATACTTGGGAGCAAGTATGCATAGTGTAGATGACCAATCATAACACAACATACAAGGAACCAAGTATATAATGGAACAATGAACACAACAAGAAGGATAAATAGCAAGAGATCAAAAGATGGCTTGCCTTGGTTGGCTTATTTGTCCCTGGACCTTTTCAACTCCATTCAAATAAGAATTCCAACAATATAAGTAAAATCCTTGTCCGAACCAATTCTTCTTCTTTCCCGAAATTGTTCGCATCTATCGCCGGAAAATATAAAATGAACACAATCAACACATTGCACCAACATAGAAAACATGCAACAAGAAACAATCAATATCTAACCACTCTACTAAAGTCTAACATACTAAGGACTTATAGCTATTTCAAAAACAACCTTTGAAAGAAAAACAATTTATTTCACTTCATAAAAGCATGAGAGTCTCACAAATTATCAATTGTCTCCTTGGGTATCACCATGGCATAGATAATTATCCCCTGGTAGATAACACCAAAAAGACGAAAAGTGCATTGGTTTGGCATCAAAAACATTCAAAGTTTATTTTCAAACATTTTTGGAAAGGCACAAAACATTTCCTACTTTATTTGGCTAACAGACGCTATACACAAATAGGAAGTAAACAATATGCCACACTATTTTGAATACTAAAAAAAACATTGAAATTAAGTTTAAGTTGCAGAGGTTTTGTTTTGCAAGAATAAAACAAAGGTTGACCACTTTCAAATAAATAGAGGTGGTCAAAGATTTTAAAATAAACAAAAAAGTTTTGGTTCAACGATTCATGTAACACACTTATGTCACTAACAGTAACAAATATGTAGGAACAGATACTAATAATATTTTTCCTAGATGATCAGTACTAAAACAAGATCAACACAATTGGATTCATCCAAAAATATTAATCCTACAATTTTAGAAATTACAAATACTAAACAGAATACAGAGATCATGTTTAATGCACCAAAAATCGTAAACAAATCCTAAAAATACGGGACCAGTGGCATTGGAAAGGTAATAAAATTTATAAACTAATGCAATTTGTTTCACTCGATTTGGGTTTGTGGATCTCGAGTTATACTCAAAACAGTGCTACTGGTTTCAACAAAATTTAACAGCAAATTTTTTTAAAGTTCAAACGATAAACGGGCGGGAACATTCCTGGGCCACGCGGTAGAGTGTTGGGCTGGCCCAGGTAGGTTTCCAGGTGGAGCTGAGGGAAAAAAATAAGAAAAAGAAAGGGAGAGGGCCAGGCCTTTGCATGGCCGACGTGGCCATGCAAGCCACGCAGCCGCACGGGTTCCTTTCCCTCGCGACGCACGCAATGCCTGTAGCGGACGGAGATCGGGAGCGGCGCTCCAGGGCTCACCTGGCGACGAGGAGGGGTCGGCAGAGGTTGTGCAGGTTGGCGGCGAGGCGGGGCTGTGCAGGGGCGAGCTCGCGGCGCCTTCTCCGCGTGCAGCAGCTCCGCCCGAGAGCTTCGGCGTCGCAGCACCTCCCGGCAAGGCGACGACGGAGGCAGCTCCGGCGAACCTGGAGGGCAACAGAGGGAGTGGTTAGGGCCAGAGGAGGTAGGAGAAGGATTTGAAATGGAGAGGGAGCGACGAGGTCGACGGGGGCGACGTCCACTTCTCCCGCCTCCTTGATGGTGACCACGGCAGTGGTGACCACGCCGGCGTGCTGCAGCAAGGGGATGCCTTGGTGCTCTCTGTGAGGGCTCAGGGAGGTGGAGAGAAGGGGTCTGGAGTGGAGAGGAGTGGTGAAGGGAGAGGCTGGGGCATTCGGCCAGCTTTTATAGCCAAGGTCGGGTTTATGGTGGACACGGTGCACACAGCGGGTGATCACGCCCAAGGAGATCGTGGCGAGGTTCCTACAGGGTAGGGTTGGCCTCGGGAGGGTGCGCATCGGGGAGAGAGACGCCAGTACTACATCATGGCACAGCCTCGGGCGTTGTGATGCTCGATTCCTTCTTGACCAAGATATGGTGACCACCAGGTTGGCATGCTCGAGTGGGAGGATGGGGAGCCTTGGGGCTCGAGGGATAAGCATCACACGTCTCCAGGAATCAAGGGAGAGCTGCTAGACAAGGTTAGGGGTGCAGGGTTGCAGGTCTAGAGCATGTGGGTCAAGACCTATGTCATTCATGGCATTGGGAAGGAAGAAAAGAGGAGGGAGGTGGAGTAGTGGTGTAGGGCTGGCTAGGGGAGCAAGGTAGAGGTGCAGGTCGTGGAGTAGCAATGCAGATCCGTGGTTGCTCAAAGGTTGGTCAAGACAAGGGATTGGGAGGTGCACCACTCTTGCCATGAGTGCCTCGGGTGCTCCCTTCTTTCCTTTCCCAACGTGGTGCTGCAGGCTTACCACAGGGAGGGAGGACAGTAGGAGGGATCAAGGATGCATGGGTGAAGATTTAACTAATCAAAGATAGATATGGATGGAGGGATGTGGTCAAAAGAAATAAAGCATGGGCATGGCCGGCCACTTTTTGCATTGCCTAGGTGACATGCATATTGCTAGAATGGGTCAAGGGGGTGGATAGGTAGGGTTGAAGTTGATGGCCATGCCCCAAATAAATCTTTGATATGGTTAAAAAAAATTATAGGAAGAGATTGAAAAAGAGATGAAAATGGTTGATGAACAAAATTCATTCACAAAGTTGTGCTCTCAAAAACTAGTAATGGTAGGAGGTAGATAAAAGGGGTGTGATGGATGCATAGAAGGTGCCATTTGAATTAGAGATTTATTTGCAAGGTATTTCAACACCTCAATTGTCGAGGGACAATTGGGAAGGAATTTAATTTTAAAAAAATAAAGAGGAGCAAGATAGAAAAATAGGTCTTCAAAAAGCTCTACTCACTTTATTAAACAAGGTAGATTTTCTTAAATAGAAACAAGAGATTAAATAAATAGGGATTATTTTTGGGTGGAAATAAGGTGATATAGAATACCACACACATCTCCCATTTTCTTCGAGAAAATAAATTGAAAGGCAAAATAAAACTAGAAGTGGCTTTATGGTGAAAATTAGGGAAGAATCCTAAAGAGGATTTTTGGCAAATAAAGTATTTTGGGAGAAGTGATCTCAAGGGTAGAGGGTGGCTACATAATGTAACTACCATCTTCACTCTTGGTTTTGAGGAGATTTAACATGGATTTAAAATAAAGACAAGCGGTAAAAGAAGGAGAAGTGATCGAGTGGTGAAACAGTGAGAAGGGTGTAAGATCAAGTGAAAAATATAGGGTGCAAAGGCGTTAAGGTACATGCAAGACGTGGGAGTTGTAAAAGGTGCTGCATAGATGAGATCCATGCATTGAGGTCACCAATAACAGTTGTGGGTGCTTAGAGATCAACTGCCAAAGTTTGAACATTTTAAGCCTGCCAAAGCAGATTGTTGACTTGGCCTCAAAACCAACGAGGATAAGTGGGTATAAGATTGATCTGTTTCAAAGAAAATACACGGTTGGGGAAGTGCTCCTGATAAGGTAGGTCTAAGGCCAAGTGCATTGCTTTAGATGGCAAGGGGTAGCTTAATCCAGGGGCTCCAAAATGGAACCTGGAAATAGGTTTAGGACTTAGCCAAAATTTGTGATGGTTGAGGGTTTTTGACTAGGGTATGAGAGAAGGATGTAGTAAGAAGGAAAACAATTTTTCCTAAACCACACATGTGTTGAATTAGGTGAGTTGCTTGTTTCACCTCTAGGAGTGTTGTTCTTTGGTGTAGCTCAAGACAAAACTCAACAAGCAAATCAAGACAATTCATCTATCAACAGATCAAAGCAATTCATTTCAACAAACAGATCAAGGAAATTCATCTAATTCATCTAAGAAAAAGTTTTTTGTTCCCCCTGATTTTTGCACTAAGGACAATTAAAAATGGTTGCAAAAGTTGGGGTGTGACAGATCTTCCACCCTTAAAATAATCTCGTCCCGAGATTACAAAGCGTAGGACTGGATAGGTTGACTTATGTTAGACTCATGTTCTCGTAGACGCGAAGTCGTTGATAATGTTATAGCTTCAGCTTCTGAGAGACACGGTAGATTTCTATCGAGGAAAAGCGTTGTGAAGAGGTTGACTACTCCATGCAAGTGTTAGATCTGAAGCTTCTTAACGATCCTAGCGGGGTTCATGATTCTAGGAGAGTTAGTGCGCCCCAATGGTGCTTGAGTAGGGTTGAAAACTTTTTAGAGTTAGCTTAAATTTAGTGGAAGACGAAGTCTTCCACCCTTAAAATTGTTTATCGGGGGAGGGGTTTGAAAACTCCAAGCTTCGGCCACGGGTCTTGTCGGTTCTTTCGAAGAAGTCATTGATCTCCTGTCTTGTGTTGAAAACATCTTCAGGGGGCGATGTATAATCCACCGCTTCAAGGAGAGTTAACGCATCCCAAGTTTCCAACGGTGTTTTAGAAAGGTTGAAGATTTTTGGGTTAGCTCCAATTTTTAGTGGAAGACAAATTCTTCCACCCTTAAGATTTTTCGTCGGGCTCTTGGAAAAACTCAGAGCTTTTGCCTTGTAGTTCTGTCTGGGGCGTCCGAAGAAGGCATCGATCTTCCTCATTCAGTTGAAGAATCTTCAGGGGAGGCGTGTGTAGACCACGGCTTCAATAGATAAACACGTTGTTTACTAAACCATAGAACGCGCGGTAAGTTAGTAAGTTGATAAAATGCCTGGTTGGTATCCATATGAAGTAGCAACAAAGGTCGTCAAAGACAATCTTCAGCTTGAGGGTCGGTGCTAACTTATACTAGCTAAGAAGTGAGCAGGTAAACTACACCTAATCTTGAGCCTTGAGGTATCTTCATGAGCTTCACTTGAACCATGTGATGTAGCTTGGCTTTGACGCTATTGTTTCTCATCTGGTTTGACGGTGGGGTTAGAGGGTGGTTTCAAGAAGATAGCCTCGAGGTTAGCACGATTATACTCCAAGGTTAGACCAAGTTAGTATGTCTTCTCGCAGAGGTGCAGTCACTCTTGAAGGTGCGGGCTTCTGCTTTTTTTTGGCGGAGTAGAGATGCTTCAGCTGATCTTGAAGGTTGTTAGCGTAGATGGGGGGTTTAGGTTAGTTTTTCTGACGGTTGAAAAACAACTGTTAACGGTTTTAGAGTTAGAGTCTTTCGTTAACCTATCCAACTAAATAGCAGTTAGCAATACATCGGCAAGGTAGCTGAGGGTGAAAACATCTTAGGGAGGCTTCCTACGCTAAGAGTATTTTTCAGGTCGAAAGAGTAGACACACAACAAACATATAAATGACACTCAATGCAGCACACTAGGAAACCACAAGCAATCATCACACAAACAAAGCACTCGAAGCATCTAGGGATGCCTAATACGTCGGGGTAGCTCAATCGAAGCGATTGAGTTTGTCCTATCCATCCTATAAGTTTGGGGGTTGGTCACATATGCTGATGTCTTCTTCTTGTTGATATCAACTTCAACAAGGATTCTCGAAGCAGTTGGTGGTGATGCGGCCTGGTGTTGAGTCGTCGATATTGAGGCAGAGGCTAAAACTGTGTAGTCTTCTTGTTCAACCTCCCGGGGACGTAAGGTCTTTGAAGGGGTAGTTGTTGAGGTACTCCCAAAGTCGACAACTTCTCGTGGCTGGCCTAAAAATTACTAGTCAAGAATTGAGGACTTGATCCCTGACGACTGCAAAAGGTGCAAGTCCATGGAGGAACAAGGTCAGCTCCTTGACAGACTTTGGTGATAACCAAAGATATGATGTTATCATCCCTATGTGTGCACGGCTAAGTCGACATCCACTCTTTAATAGCTGTTGTTGGAGATACATGAGTCTTCCCGAGGGATTGAGATATCTTTGAGTTCGAGTCTCCGGTCTCAGTTGGCGACATCGTCCAATATGTAAGTTTGAAGTGGATGAGACAATAGAGTAAGAATTTTCAAACATTTATAGAGCGGAGAGATAAGAATGTAGAAGTTTTGAAGGAATAAGAGGAGTAGAAGCTATGCTTCCAGTTAAAAAAAGAATTTGTTTGGTAAATAGTTTTGCTCAAGTACTTGTTTCCTAACTAACGTCCATGCTAACTAAGGTCTCCTACAGTCAGGATAGCTCTGATACCAGCTCTGTGGGGACCCCGGACTAGCTGTCCGAAATTCCCTGTTATGTATACAGTTCACGATCCCATGATCAGTGCGCCGTGAACACATAACCGAACTGATATCAAATTACACCATCCATTACAAAGCGGAATAAGAAAATTACAATGAGGTCACATGACCAATACTTACATATTAGCCTCGAAGGGCCTAACTAAACATCAGAGTAGCATCATCACTTCAACAGCACGGAGCCCAAGTCATCTGCCATAAACCCTACAGGTAACTGACTGGGAAGACGTTCCTAGCTCGCATAGACGTCGCCAACTCCTTCTTCATCAGTCGTGTTCCTCCAAGTCTGGCCAAGTAAATAGCCAGGGACAAAGCCGTGAGTACATTGGAATTGTACTCGCAAACCATCAAGAAGGTACTTTGCAAGAGTGCAAGATAACAAGTGCTAATCTAAGATGACAAGAGGGAAGATCTAATTTCTCAAGTGGAAATAGCATGTGAAAGAGAAATAGTTTCTCTTGTGGATATAGCATGAGAAAGAGAAGTAGTTTCTCTTGTGGATAAGAAAATGGGAAGAGAAGAAGTTTTCTTTGGTGGAGAAAGCATCCTGACTCCACGGTCGGAGGGGACACTTAGGAATTCATCTGAGACATCTCTACATTTCTATAGAAGAAGATACTTCAAAAGAGGAAACTACAACATAAACACTAGGAAGGGTAAACCCATTTTTGTTTCCTTTCCGACCATCTCCATATGGTCACCACAATTTTCCAGTACCATCCTGGTACTCCAAAACAAAGTCCTTTTCTTTCTTTGTTCAAAACACTTTCGTAAACCAAAACACATCAGGCTAAGCAACAGCCATTCCAACTGTCCATGACCGCGGACGCGGCTATTCGAATAGATTTAACTCTGCAGAGTGTGCGCACTTTCCCCACAAGATCTGATAAATCCGCCGGGATCATCCCCGGTTCGTCATACGAAAGTATGCGAGTCTCGGATAATCAGTCGAAGCCTTTCGCCCATTCAACTTAGCAAGAGGTCCTACCCTATGGAGTATGTACCTCCCCGGCACCGTGGCAGCTCACCTCACTTTGAGCGTGGCTCCACCGCCAAGCCAGGAGACCCATAGTGTCTTCCGGACGGGTCAGCCCCGAAGGCCTCCCGTTATACTATTGTCCCAACGATGACAACCCAGACTCGGGGGTAACCATACCCTTGTATAGTTGTGCGGTGCCTCATGCTAAGAAGAACAAACGTCAAGCTAAGCCCCGTGCCCACGTTGGAGTAGTGTGGTTGCGCTAGTTAATTTTCATGGGTGAGTACTTAGGCGCCAAAGTTTTCATAAACAAGATTTCTCCTTCCAATCACCTTTGCCAAAGTCCTTTCCTTTCATAAACACACACTTAGGTAAGTCCAACTCACCCAAGGTTTTCAAAATTCTTTTCAACAAGGTATTTTTCCAAGGGGTTCCCAACCTATAGTTTTGTGTAGGAACTAAGAGTCACAATGACATGATGCTAACCATCATACCACTAAGGGGATGATGATTGAGGTGCCAAGGGGTCATACATACTTAGGATAAGCATGCATAGGGACAACATAAGTAAGATGATTCGACAAGGGTTATCATCGTACCACTAGGAAGGTGATAATTATAGGTGGTCAAGGGGGCATACATGCTTAGGGTAAGCATGCATAACATCAACAAGGTGTTCAACATACTTGGGAGCAAGTATGCATAGTGTAGATGACCAATCATAACACAACATACAAGGAACCAAGTATATAATGGAACAATGAACACAACAAGAAGGATAAATAGCAAGAGATCAAAAGATGGCTTGCCTTGGTTGGCTTATTTGTCCCTGGACTTCTTCAACTCCATTCAAATAAGAATTCCAACAATATAATTAAAATCCTTGTCTGAACCAATTCTTCTTCTTTCCCGAAATTGTTCGCATCTATCGCCGGAAAATATAAAATGAACACAATCAACACATTGCACCAACATAGAAAACATGCAACAAGAAACAATCAATATCTAACCACTCTACTAAGGTCTAACATACTAAGGACTTATAGCTATTTCAAAAACAACCTTTGAACGAAAAACAATTTATTTCACTTCATAAAAGCATGAGAGTCTCACAAATTATCAATTGTCTCCTTGGGTATCACCATGGCATAGATAATTATCCCCTGGTAGATAACACCAAAAAGACGAAAAGTGCATTGGTTTGGCATCAAAAACATTCAAAGTTTATTTTCAAACATTTTTGGAAAGGCACAAAACATTTCCTACTTTATTTGGCTAACAGACGCTATACACAAATAGGAAGTAAACAATATGCCACACTATTTTGAATACTAAAAAAAACATTGAAATTAAGTTTAAGTTGCAGAGGTTTTGTTTTGCAAGAATAAAACAAAGGTTGACCACTTTCAAATAAATAGAGGTGGTCAAAGATTTTAAAATAAACAAAAAAGTTTTGGTTCAACGATTCATGTAACACACTTATGTCACTAACAGTAACAAATATGTAGGAACAGATACAAATAATATTTTTCCTAGATGATCAGTACTAAAACAAGATCAACACAATTGGATTCATCCAAAAATATTAATCCTACAATTTTAGAAATTACAAATACTAAACAGAATACAGAGATCATGTTTAATGCACCAAAAATCGTAAACAAATCCTAAAAATACGGGACCAGTGGCATTGGAAAGGTAATAAAATTTATAAACTAATGCAATTTGTTTCACTCGATTTGGGTTTGTGGATCTCGAGTTATACTCAAAACAGTGCTACTGGTTTAAACAAAATTTAACAGCAAATTTTTTTTAAAGTTCAAACGATAAACGGGCGGGAACATTCCTGGGCCACGCGGTAGAGTGTTGGGCTGGCCCAGGTAGGTTTCCAGGTGGAGCTGAGGGAAAAAAAATAAGAAAAAGAAAGGGAGAGGGCCAGGCCTTTGCATGGCCGACGTGGCCATGCAAGCCACGCAGCCGCACGGGTTCCTTTCCCTCGCGACGCACGCAACGCCTGTAGCGGACGGAGATCGGGAGCGGCGCTCCAGGGCTCACCTGGCGACGAGGAGGGGTCGGCAGAGGTTGTGCAGGTTGGCGGCGAGGCGGGGCTGTGCAGGGGCGAGCTCGCGGCGCCTTCTCCGCGTGCAGCAGCTCCGCCCGAGAGCTTCGGCGTCGCAGCACCTCCCGGCAAGGCGACGACGGAGGCGGCTCCGGCGAACCTGGAGGGCAACAGAGGGAGTGGTTAGGGCCAGAGGAGGTAGGAGAAGGATTTGAAATGGAGAGGGAGCGACGAGGTCGACGGGGGCGACGTCCACTTCTCCCGCCTCCTTGATGGTGACCACGGCAGTGGTGACCACGCCGGCGTGCTGCAGCAAGGGGATGCCTTGGTGCTCTCTGTGAGGGCTCAGGGAGGTGGAGAGAAGGGGTCTGGAGTGGAGAGGAGTGGTGAAGGGAGAGGCTGGGGCATTCGGCCAGCTTTTATAGCCAAGGTCGGGTTTATGGTGGACACGGTGCACATGGCGGGTGATCACGCCCAAGGCGATCGTGGCGAGGTTCCGACAGGGCAGGGTTGGCCTCGGGAGGGTGCGCATCAGGGAGAGAGACGCCAGTACTACATCATGGCACAGCCTCGGGCGTTGTGATGCTCGATTCCTTCTTGACCAAGATATGGTGACCACCAGGTTGGCATGCTCGAGTGGGAGGATGGGGAGCCTTGGGGCTCGAGGGATAAGCATCACAAGTCTCCAGGAATCAAGGGAGAGCTGCTAGACAAGGTTAGGGGTGCAGGGTTGCAGGTCTAGAGCATGTGGGTCAAGACCTATGCCATTCATGGCATTGGGAAGGAAGAAAAGGGGAGGGAGGTGGAGTAGTGGTGTAGGGCTGGCTAGGGGAGCAAGGTAGAGGTGCAGGTCATGGAGTAGCAATGCAGATCCGTGGTTGCTCAAAGGTTGGTCAAGACAAGGGATTGGGAGGTGCACCACTCTTGCCATGAGTGCCTCGGGTGCTCCCTTCTTTCCTTTCCCAACGTGGTGCTGCAGGCTTACCACAGGGAGGGAGGACAGTAGGAGGGATCAAGGATGCATGGGTGAAGATTTAACTAATCAAAGATAGATATGGATGGAGGGATGTGGTCAAAAGAAATAAAGCATGGGCATGGCCGGCCACTTTTTGCATTGCCTAGGTGACATGCATATTGCTAGAATGGGTCAAGGGAGTGGATAGGTAGGGTTGAAGTTGATGGCCATGCCCCAAATAAATCTTTGATATGGTTAAAAAAAAATTATAGGAAGAGATTGAAAAAGACATGAAAACGGTTGATGAACAAAATTCATTCACAAAGTTGTGCTCTCAAAAACTAGTAATGGTAGGAGGTAGATAAAAGGGGTGTGATGGATGCATAGAAGGTGCCATTTGAATTAGAGATTTGTTTGCAAGGTATTTCAACACCTCAATTGTCGAGGGACAATTGGGAAGGAATTTAATTTTAAAAAAATAAAGAGGAGCAAGATAGAAAAATAGGTCTTCAAAAAGCTCTACTCACTTTATTAAACAAGGTAGATTTTCTTAAATAGAAACAAGAGATTAAATAAATAGGGATTATTTTTGGGTGGAAATAAGGTGATATAGAATACCACACACATCTCCCATTTTCTTCGAGAAAATAAATTGAAAGGAAAAATAAAACTAGAAGTGGCTTTATGGTGAAAATTAGGGAAGAATCCTAAAGAGGATTTTTGGCAAATAAAGTATTTTGGGAGAAGTGATCTCAAGGGTAGAGGGTGGCTACATAATGTAACTACCATCTTCACTCTTGGTTTTGAGGAGATTTAACATGGATTTAAAATAAAGACAAGCGGTAAAAGAAGGAGAAGTGATCGAGTGCTGAAACAGTGAGAAGGGTGTAAGATCAAGTGAAAAATATAGGGTGCAAAGGCGTTAAGGTACATGCAAGACGTGGGAGTTGTAAAAGGTGCTGCATAGATGAGATCCATGCATTGAGGTCACCAATAATAGTTGTGGGTGCTTAGAGATCAACTGCCAAAGTTTGAACATTTTAAGCCTGCCAAAGCAGATTGTTGACTTGGCCTCAAAACCAACGAGGATAAGTGGGTATAAGATTGATCTGTTTCAAAGAAAATACACGGTTGGGGAAGTGCTCCTGATAAGGTAGGTCTAAGGCCAAGTGCATTGCTTTAGATGGCAAGGGGTAGCTTAATCCAGGGGCTCCAAAATGGAACCTGGAAATAGGTTTAGGACTTAGCCAAAATTTGTGATGGTTGAGGGTTTTTGACTAGGGTATGAGAGAAGGATGTAGTAAGAAGGAAAACAATTTTTCCTAAACCACACATGTGTTGAATTAGGTGAGTTGCTTGTTTCACCTCTAGGGGTGTTGTTCTTTGGTGTAGCTCAAGACAAAACTCAACAAGCAAATCAAGACAATTCATCTATCAACAGATCAAAGCAATTCATTTCAACAAACAGATCAAGGCAATTCATTTAATTCATCTAAGAAAAAGTTTTTTGTTCCCCCTAATTTTTGCACTAAGGACAATTAAAAATGGTTGCAAAAGTTGGGGTGTCACAATTAGATGTATAGTGTGGATGATGATTGTTTGCAGAAAACAGTAAAACAAGTATTGCAGTAGATTGTATTCGATTAAAAGAATGGACCGGGGTCCATAGTTCACTAGAGGTGTCTCTCCCATAAGATAAATAGCATGTTGGGTGAACAAATTACAGTTGGGCAATTGACAAATAAAGAGAGCATAAAAATGCACATACATGATATGATGAGTATGGTGAGATTTAATTGGGCATTACGACAAAGTACATAGACCGCTCTCCAGCATGCATCTATGCCTAAAAAGTCCACCTTCAGGTTATCATCCGAACCCCTTCCAGTATTAAGTTGCAAACAACAGAAAATTGCATTAAGTATGGTGCGTAATGTAATCAATAACTACATCCTCGGACATAGCATCAATGTTTTATCCCTAGTGGCAACAGCACATCCACAACCTTAGAACTTTCTGTCACTGTCCCAGATTTAATGGAGGCATGAACCCACTATCGAGCATAAATACTCCGTCTTGGAGTTAAGAGTAAAAACTTGGCCAGAGCCTCTACTAACAACGGAGAGCATGCAAGATCATAAACAACACATAGGTAATAGATTGATAATCAACATAACATAGTATTCTCTATCCATCGGATCCCAACAAACACAACATATAGCATTACAGATAGATGATCTTGATCATGTTAGGCAGCTCACAAGATCCGACAATGAAGCACATAAGGAGAAGAAGACCATCTAGCTACTGCTATGGACCCATAGTCCAGGGGTGAACTACTCACTCATCACTCCGGGGGCGACCATGGCGGTGTAGAGTCCTCCGGGAGATGATTCCCCTCTCCGGCAGGGTGCCGGAGGCGATCTCCTGAATCCCCCGAGATGGGATTGGCGGTGGCGGCGTCTCTGGAAGGTTTTCCGTATCGTTGCTCTCGTGACTGGGGGTTTCGCGACGAAGGCTATTTGTAGGCGGAAGGGCAGAGTCGGGAGAGTCACGAGGGGCCCACACGCTAGGCCGGCGCGGCCAGGGCTTGGGCCGCGCCGCCCTACTGTGGCGCCGCCTCGTGGCCCCACTTCGTTAGTCCTCCGGTCTTCTGGAAGCTTCGTGTGAAAATAGGCCCCTGGGTGTTGATTTCGTCCAATTCCGAGAATATTTCCTTATTAGGATTTCTGAAACCAAAAACAGCAGAAAACAGCAACTGGCTCTTCGGCATCTCGTTAATAGGTTAGTGCCGGAAAATGCATAATAATGACATATAATGTGTATAAAACATGTGAGTATCGTCATAAAAGTAGCATGGAACATAAGAAATTATAGATACGTTTGAGACGTATCACATATACCTAGCTACTACCTTCCAGCTCCTGCTACCGCTTTGGTGTTGTGGGGGCCATGGAGAGGATTTTCGGCGTTTTATCCGGTGTAAAAAGATTAATCTTTTGTTTGATTATGGTGTTCTTGCAATGTTTTTTAGATAGTGGTGATTATGTAGTCTCGAGTAATTTCCCAGGTTTTATGAAAACCATGAGATTCACATTTTTGGGCTGGTCTCATGGCCACAAAGATTTTTGTTTCCTTTTGGCTCTTTCTCCATTAAGGATGGATCTGAGATAAGGTTCTGGGAGGATAAATTGCTAGGGAATGCCACACTCCATGAACAATATTCTTCTTTGCATAATATCGTGCGTCATAAGGGAGATACCTTAGGCAAGATGATGGATTCGGTCCCACGGCTGTGACGTTCATACGAGACCTTGTTGGATTGCGGTTGGCATCATGGGATGAATTGCTACAACGATTAGCTCATGTCCATCTGACACCGGGATCTGATGAGTTCAAGTGGAATCTTATAGATAGTCATAAATTCTCTGTAAGTTCCATGTACAAAGTATTGATTCAACTAGTTGAACCGATAATTAATAATAAGTTCATCTGGATGATGAAGATACCACTGAAAACTAAGGTTTTTTTGCTTGGTACCTACGGCGCGGTGTTATTTTTACCAAAGATAACCTTGCAAACCGCAACTTGCATGGATGTAAGAAATGTGTATTTTTTTCATCAAAATAAGACAATAAAACATCTATTCTTCCAATGTGAGTTTGCGAGATCCTTATATCCACCGTGTATCGTTGCAAATATTTGTGGCAACTAGATTAATGGGGGTGGATCATAGGTTTAAGTTACTTATCAGCGTGGGGCGATCGTCGTTATATGGTCGCTTTGGCTATGTAGAAATGATAAGTTTTTAATGACAATTTTTTTTCTCTTATGCAAGTCATATACTGGTGTACGGCTATGCTCCATTCATGGTCGTCTCTTCAGCGTATGAAGAATCACGATCTTTTTACGGAGGTGTCTACACGGTTAAAGGATACGGCGAAGGAGTTTATTACTCGCATTGGAGGGCTGCATAGCCTCAGTATTGCCCCACCTCTTGTCTAGTTCTTGTGGCTTTGATCGTTTTGACATTTGTATCGCTTCTTTGTATTTCGGAACTTCAACGGGATGTGTGTGTTGTAACTTGTAAGTATGCAGAGGCTGGATGTAATACTTAAACTTCTTGAGTAATAAAGCGTTATTTATCAAAGAAATGTAGTCTCAAGTAAAAGTATTCCTGGCTCCAATCCCGTGTTCGTGGCACTTGGTTTCACGTTGCTGAGGAACTTCGATATTTTTGTCCCCGTCGGTCTTCATGGATGACGGGCGGACTATTGTTTCTCGGGAATTCTATTTTCGTGCCCTCGGGTCCTTAGTTGTACTCAGTTTTCCCCAGCTCCTTAGTTTTTCCTCAGTTTTCCCCAATCCCTTGTCTGAAACCCGCAGAAGGAGCTCGGACGGAAGGAATCCCGTTAAGTTGACCGTTCCGTGCTGACGAGTGGGGCCGCGTCGTTGGTGCTGCCAAGTGGGGCCGCTGTTGGTGCCCCGCAGTGGACACGTCTCCACTTATCCAGATCATCGTGGGACCCACAACTTGTCCAAGTTAGTGCGCCGGACTCACAGCTTACCTAGGTGACCATTGCAAAATGGGAGCCCGAGCCAGCCCCGCGCCCGTGCCCGTGCCTGTGCCATTGCTTCCCCTTTCTTTCCCCGCGCCCCATTGTTCTTCTTCTCCGCCAGCGGCAGCCCTTCTCCGGCAGGCGGGTGATGTCTAGTTTCTCTTCGACCTCCCGTTCTTCATGGCCGCAGTATGGACCCGTGCCTTTGACAAGATGCCCTGACTGCCCACGCCAGGAGCCTCTGAAGCGGTCGATCTGTAAGACGGACAACAACGGCAACCGTGGACGTGAGTTTCTTGCATGCGAGAGCTTGCCATATAGAGATAGGGATAAGGTTAGATCTCGCTCCAATTTCTCTGTTTTCTCTCGATTTTCTTGTTATTCCCTCGGATTTGGGATTTAGGGTTCACGTTATTGTTTTCAGATCCTGAAGAAATGCAGGCATTTCGAGTGGATCGATGTGTACGTTCAGAGGCTTCAATTGCAGGAATCAATTGGCGCTATTGGGGAGTGCAATTTGGGAGGGGGGACTTGCTGTAGAGAATGCGGCGGAGAGAGGAGCCGTTTTGATTATGCCTAATTCTCCCAATGCAGGACTGGTGGAAGTGAAGGGAGAACTAAAGAAAATGAACAAGAAGTTAAGGCAACTGATCGAGTTGAAGAAGCAAGCTAATCTGATGGCTAGTTGTTTTTTTGTTGTATAATTGCGATCGGATTCTTATCATTGCTCAACAGGCGCTAGAAGTTGTTACCAGGGATACCTTGTTACAAATCCATTATTCAGTTACATGTACTTGTAGTTGTTTTCAAAGTTAGTGTGTGCATTCTCCGAAATTACCAACTATATTCCCTAAAAGAAAAGGAATGCTAAAGAAAGTTGATAATTGCTAGAGGGGTGACAAATAATCCATTCACCGAAATCCGCAAATATGTATGCCTCATGTTTATTACAAAATTATACCACTTTTGGGCCGTTTCAAATTACCAAAACTATATCCCAAACTATATTCCCTAAATGAAAAATGAAAGCTAAAGATAGTTGATAATTGTTAGAGGGGTGACAATAATGCATTCACCAAAATCCGCAAATATGTATGCCTCATGTTTATACCAAAATTATACCACTTTTGGGCTGTTCCAAATTACCAAAACTATATCCCAAACTATATTCCCTAAAAGAAAAGGAAAGCTAAAGATAGTTGATAATTGTTAGAGGGGTGATAATAATGCATTCACCGAAATCCGCAAATATGTATGCCTCATGTTTATACCAAAATTATACCACTTTTGGGAAGTTTCAAATTACCAAAACTATATCCCAAACTATATTCCCTAAAAGAAAAGGAAAGCTAAAGATAGTTGATAATTGTTAGAGGGGTGACAAATAATGCATTCACCGAAATCCTCAAATATGTATGCCTCATGTTTATACAAAAATTATACCACTTTTGGGCCATTTCAAATTACCAAAACTATATCCCAAACTATATTCCCTAAAAGAAAAGGAAAGCTAAAGATAGTTGATAATTGTTATAGGGGTGACAAATAATGCATTCAGCGAAATCCGTTAGAGGGGTGGTAAACTCGTTATTGCACATAAATAGAGGGGTGGCACTCTCCACCGACAGAGAGAGAGAGGGGTGGTCGCGAAGAGAGAGAGAGGGGTGACCACGAAGAGACGGAGAGGGGTATACTGCCCGTTAGATCAGTGGATCAACGGTTCGTGGAGTCGATCCATGTGACAACGGCTCAACCAATCAGGATAAGTTTGGGCTTCTGAGAGCATTTGTGACAGACCTTAGGGCAAAACTGAGTAGTACTAAGAATCCAAGGGCACATAAATAGTAAATAGACTAAGGGATTCAAACAAAAGAATTACAAAATGAAAAATGTGTGTTCTGTACAATATAATTCATATTGGGCTACATCAAATTATTTGCAATTCAAATATACATGAGTGTGACAATTATGGCATCATTTAGACAAACTATGTTTTTGGGGAAGATGTTTTGCAAAGGGATTTGAGTGGAAAACCATGCATCTTCATAGCTACATTAGTGATTCTGAAAAGTGGAAATTTGTGGTAAAACACTATTTATATATGTTTGTTAAGGTTTTCTAGGTGGCAGGTTGCGTAGGAAGACTCCATGAGTAGGTGCCACTATGTTTTTATTTTTTTGGATTTTTTATGCATGAAATGACTCAATTATCTATGTTAATCTCATTTGTTGACTCTCTCTTGACTATCTACTTGAGGGTAAAACTGAGTATATTGCACTTGCCAGTCTAAGTACTCGAGGGGAAAACTGAGTACAGATAAAATTTCTGTATAAGGCCCGAGGTTATAACTGAGTACACCAAACGTCCCAGGGTTAGACTCGTGTCGCGGTGCATGATACGTCTCAAACGTATCTATAATTTCTTATGTTCCATGCCACTTTTATGATGATACTCACATGTTTTATACACATTATATGTCATTATTATGCATTTTCTGGCACTAACCTATTAACGAGATGCCGAAGAGCTAGTTGCTGTTTTCTGCTGTTTTTGGTTTCAGAAATCCTAGTAAGGAAATATTCTCGTAATTGGACGAAATCAACGCCCAGGGTTCTATTTTTCCACGAAGCTTCCAGAAGTCCGAAGAGAAGACGAAGTGGGGTCACGAGGCGCCGCCACACCAGGGCCGCGCGGCCAAGGGTGGGGCCGCACCACCCTGTGGTGTGGGGCCCCCGTGAGGCCCCCTGACCTACCCTTCCGCCTACATAAGCCTTCATCGATAATAGTTCCAGTACCGAGAGCCACGATACGGAAAACCTTCCAGAGACGCCGCCGCCGCCAATCCCATCTCGGGGGATTCAGGAGATCGCCTCCGGCACCCTGCCGGAGAGGGGAATCATCTCCCGGAGGACTCTACACCGCCATGGTCGCCTCCGGATTGATGTGTGAGTAGTTCACCCCTGGACTATGGGTCCATAGCAGTAGCTAGATGGTTGTCTTCTCCTCATTGTGCTATCATTGTTGGATCTTGTGAGCTGCCTAACATGATCAAGATCATCTATCTGTAATGCTACATGTGCGTTTGTTGGGATCCGATGAATAATGAATACTATGCTATGTTGATTATCAATCTATCTATGTGTTGTTTATGATCTTGCATGCTCTCCGTTGCTAGTAGAGGCTCTGGCCAAGTCATTGCTTGTAACTCCAAGAGGGAGTAATTATGCTCGATAGTGGGTTCATGCCTCCATTAAATCTGGGGGAGTGACAGCAACCTCTAAGGTTGTGGATGTGATGTTGCCACTCGGGATAAAACATCAATGCTATATCTAAGGATGTATTTATTGATTACATTACGCACCATACTTAATGCAATTGTCTGTTGTTTGCAACTTAATACTGGAGGGGGTTCGGATGATAACCTGAAGGTGGACTTTTTAGGCATAGATGCATGCTGGATAGCGGTCTATGTACTTTGTCGTAATGCCCAATTAAATCTCACACTACTCATCATAACATGTATGTGCATTGTTATGCTCTCTTTATTTGTCAATTGCCCAACTGTAATTTGTTCACCCAATATGCTATTTCTTATGGGAGAGACACCTCCAGTGAACTGTGGACCCCGGTCCATTCTTTTACATCGAATACAATCTACTGCAATACTCGTTCTACTGTTTTCTGCAAACAATCATCTTCCACACTATACATCTAATCCTTTGTTACAGCAAGCCGGTGAGATTGACAACCTCACTGTTAAGTTGGGGCAAAGTACTTGGATTGTGTTGTGCAGGTTCCACGTTGGCGCCGGAATCCCTGGTGTTGCGCCGCACTACACTCAGCCGCCATCAACCTTCAACGTGCTTCTTGACTCCTACTGGTTCGATAAACCTTGGTTTCTTACTGAGGGAAAACTTGCCACTGTACGCATCACACCTTCCTCTTGGGGTTCCCAACGGACGAGTGCTTTACCGTCACAAGGAAGCTACTTTCTGGCGACGTTGCAATCCCACGTCAACTCCCACGTCAGCAGCACTTTTTCTGGCGCCGTTGCCGGGGAGATAAGACACGCTGCAAGGGGAGTTTCCACCTCCAATCTCTTTACTTTGTTTTTGTCTTGCTTTACTTTACTTTTATTTACTACTTTGTTTGCTGCACTAAAACAAAACACAAAAAAATTAGTTGCTAGTTTTACTTTATTTACTATCTTGTTTGCATTCTCTATCAAAAACACACAAAAAAATTAGTTACTTGCATTTACTTTATTTACCTTTCGTTTATTTCATCATGCTTTCCTCTAAGTTCACTCTGAAAGACATACCGGTAGGACAAGGGTCTATCATTGGAAGAGATAATATAGAAGAATTTTTCACTCACGCTAGTATGGTTGAAGATTTTGAAGATAGACATTTGGTAGAACTTGCTCCTACTTATGAAATTGCTACTGCTTCTTTGGTACACATGTTCGAAGCTAAATTTGTTAATCTCAACCCCATGATACAACACATGTTTCTTACACTTTCTGATATGGAAATAGGAGAAAAGAGAGATTTTGTTCTAGAGGTCCTCCTCAAAGAATTTGGAGGTATAGCAAGAGAAGCTAGAAAAGTTTTTACTAAATATAATATGCTTGGCTCTTATACCAACTTTGCTAGTATCCTTGAAAAGATGGACATGGATAGATTAAAGTACACTAATAATGTCAATGGTGAGGGGGAGATTAAAGCGCCGATACCTTGCAAGCTCTTAGGAATGCATGAGGCTCTAGAAAAGAATTTTGATTGGCTTGTTCCCGAAAATTTGTTTGATGAGAATAGCAAGCCTAGAAGTAATGAAAAAGGAGCCTCTGAAACTTATATAGATAAAATACAATGCATTGTTGAGAAAACTCCAAACCCCACTGTTGATGCTTCATCTCTTGATAACACTTGATACACACTTTCTGCGCCTAGCTGAAAGACGTTAAAGAAAAGTGCTTATGGGAGACAACCCATCATTTTACTACAGTACTTTTGTTTTATATTTGAGTCTTGGAAGTTGTTACTACTGTAGCAACCTCTACTTATCTTAGTTTTATTGCATTGTTGTGCCAAGTAAAGTCTTTAATGATAAAGTTGATACTAGATTTGGATTACTGCGCAGTAACAGATTTCTTGCTGTCACGAATTTGAACAGTAGTCTCTGTAGGTAACTCAGAAAATTATGCCATGTTACGAGCGTGATCCTCAGATATGTACGCAACTTTCATTAGTTTTGAGTTTTCTCATTTGAGCAAGTCTGGTGCCCCAGAAAAATACGTCTTTACGGACTGTTCTGTTTTGACAGATTCTGCCTTTTATTTCGCATTGCCTGTTTTGCTATGTTTGATGGATTTCTTTATTCCATTAACTTTCAGTAGCTTTGTGCAATGTCCAGAAGTGTTAAGAATGATTGTGTCACCTCTGAATATGTGAAATTTTGATTATGCACTAACCCTCTAATGAGTTTGTTTTGAGTTTGGTGTGGAGGAAGTTTTCAAGGATCAAGAGAGGAGGATGATACAATATGATCAAGAAGAGTGCAAGCTCTAAGCTTGGGGATGCCCCGGTGGTTCATCCCTGCATATTTCAAGAAGACTCAAGCGTCTAAGCTTGGGGATGCCCAAGGCATCCCCTTCTTCATCGACAACATTATCAGGTTCCTCTAGTGAAACTATATTTTTATTCCATCACATCTTATATGCTTTACTTGGAGCGTCTTTATGTTTTTGTTTTTGTTTTTGTTTTGTTTGAATAAAGTTGGATCCTAGCATTCATTGTGTGGGAGAGAGACACGCTCCGCTGTTGCATATGGACACATATGTCCTTAGGCTTTACTCATAATATTCATGGCGAAGGTTGAACTGCTTCGTTAAATTGTTATGTGGTTGGAAACGGGAAATGCTACATGTGGTAATTGGTATAATATCTTGAATAATGTGATACTTGTCAATTGTTGTGCTCATGTTTAAGCTCTTGCATCATATATCTTGCACCTATTAATGAAGAAATACATAGAGCTTGCTAAAATTTGGTTTGCAGAATTGGTCTCTCTAAGGTCTAGATATTTTCTAGTAAAGGTCGAACAACAAGGAAGACGGTATAGAGTCTTATAATGCTTACAATGTGTCTTTTATGTGAGTTTTGCTGTACCGGTTCATACTTGTGTTTGCTTTAAACAACCTTGCTAGCCTAAACCTTGTATCGAGAGGGAATACTTCTCATGCATCCAAAATCCTTGAGCCAAACACTATGCCACTTGTGTCCACCATACCTATCTACTGCATGGTATTTCTCCGCCATTCCAAAGTAAATTTCTTGAGTGCTACCTATAAAATTTCTATTCTTTATCTTTGCAATATATAGCTCATGGGACAAATAGCCTAAAAACTATTGTGGTATTGAATATGTACTTATGCATCTTATCTCTTATAAGTTGTTTGTTGAGCGATAACCATGTTCCTGGGGACGCCATCAACTATTTCTTTGTTGAATATCATGTGAGTTGCTATGCATGTTCGTCTTGTCTGAAGTAAGGGTGATTTACCATGAGTTGAATGGTTTGAGTATGCATATTGTTAGAGAAGAACATTGGGCCGCTAACTAAAGCCATGATTCATGGTGGAAGTTTCAGTTTTGGACAAATATCCTCAACCTCATATGAGAATTTTATCTGTTGCTAAATGCTTATGCATTAAAGAGGAGTCCATTATCTGTTGTCTATGTTGTCCCGGTATGGATGTCTAAGTTGAGAATAATCAAAAGCGAGAAATCCAATGCGAGCTTTCTCCTTAGACCTTTGTACAAAGTGGCATAGAGGTACCCCTTTGTGACACTTGGTTAAAACATATGTATTGCGATGATAATCCAGGTAATCCGAGCTAATTAGGACAAGGTGCGGGCACTATTGGTATACTATGCATGAGGCTTGCAACTTGTAGGATATAATTTACATGATACATGTGCTTTATTAGTACCGTTGACAAAATTGTTTCTTGTTTTCAAAATAAAAGCTCTAGCACAAATATAACAATCCATGCTTCCCTCTGCGAATGGCCTTCCTTCTACTTTTATTGTTGAGTCAGTTTACCCATTTTCTTCTATCTCAAGAAGCAAACACTTGTGTTAACTGTGCATTGATTCCTACATACTTGCATATTGCACTTATTATATTACTTTATGTTGACAAGTATCCATGATATATACATGTTATAAGTTGAAAGCAACCGCTGAAACTTAATCTTCCTTTGTGTTGCTTCAATGCATTTTCTATGAATCTATTGCTTTATGAGTTAACTCTTATGCAAGACTTATTGATGCTTGTCTTGAAAGTACTATTCATGAAAAGTCTTTGCTATATGATTCAGTTGTTTACTCATTACATTAACCATTGCTTCGAATCGCTGCATTCATTACATGTGCTTACAATAGTATTGATCGAGATTATGATAGCATGTCACTTAAGAAATTATCTCTGTTATCGTTTACCTACTCGGGACGAGTAGGAACTAAGCTTGGGGATGCTTGATACGTCTCAAACGTATCTATAATTTCTTATGTTCCATGCCACTTTTATGATGATACTCACATGTTTTATACACATTATATGTCATTATTATGCATTTTCCGGCACTAACCTATTAACGAGATGCCGAAGAGCCAGTTGCTGTTTTCTGCTGTTTTTGGTTTCAGAAATCCTAGTAAGGAAATATTCTCGGAATTGGACGAAATCAACGCCCAGGGTCCTATTTTTCCACGAAGCTTCCAGAAGTCCGAAGAGAAGACGAAGTGGGGCCACGAGGCGCCGCCACACCAGGGCCGCGCGGCCAAGGGTGGGGCCGCGCCGCCCTATGGTGTGGGGGCCCCGTGAGGCCCCCTGACCTACCCTTCCGCCTACATAAGCCTTCGTCGATAATAGTTCCAGTACCGAGAGCCACGATACAGAAAACCTTCCAGAGACGCCGCCGCCGCCAATCCCATCTCGGGGGATTCAGGAGATCGCCTCCGGCACCCTGCCGGAGAGGGGAATCATCTCCCGGAGGACTCTACACCGCCATGGTCGCCTCCGGATTGATGTGTGAGTAGTTCACCCCTGGACTATGGGTCCATAGCAGTAGCTAGATGGTTGTCTTCTCCTCATTGTGCTATCATTGTTGGATCTTGTGAGCTGCCTAACATGATCAAGATCATCTATTTGTAATGCTACATGTGCGTTTGTTGGGATCCGATGAATAATGAATACTATGCTATGTTGATTATCAATCTATCTAGGTGTTGTTTATGATCTTGCATGCTCTCCGTTGCTAGTAGAGGCTCTGGCCAAGTCATTGCTTGTAACTCCAAGAGGGAGTAATTATGCTCGATAGTGGGTTCATGCCTCCATTAAATCTGGGGGAGTGACATCAACCTCTAAGGTTGTGGATGTGATGTTGCCACTAGGGATAAAACATCAATGCTATATCTAAGGATGTATTTATTGATTACATTACGCACCATACTGAATGCAATTGTCTGTTGTTTGCAACTTAATACTGGAGGGGGTTCGGATGATAACATGAAGGTGGACTTTTTAGGCATAGATGCATGCTGGATAGCGGTCTATGTACTTTGTCGTAATGCCCAATTAAATCTCACACTACTCATCATAACATGTATGTGCATGGTCATGCCCTCTTTATTTGTCAATTGCCCAACTGTAATTTGTTCACCCAATATGTTATTCTTATGGGAGAGACACCTCTAGTGAACTGTGGACCCCGGTCCATTCTTTTACATCGAATACAATTTACTGCAATACTCGTTATACTGTTTTCTGCAAACAATCATCTTCCACACTATACATCTAATCCTTTGTTACAGCAAGCCGGTGAGATTGACAACTTCACTGTTAAGTTGGGGCAAAGTACTTGGATTGTGTTGTGCAGGTTCCACGTTGGCGCCGGAATCCCTGGTGTTGCGCCGCACTACACTCAGCCCCCATCAACCTTCAACGTGCTTCTTGACTCCTACTGGTTCGATAAACCTTGGTTTCTTACTGAGGGAAAACTTGCCGTTGTACGCATCACACCTTCCTCTTGGGGTTCCCAACGGACGAGTGCTTTACCGTCACAAGGAAGCTACTTTCTGGCGATGTTGCAATCCCACGTCAACTCCCACGTCAGCAGTGCACGCTGCAACCGTGCATAGCGGACGCGTGTTGCGGTACACGCCACCTTCGTCTTTATAGAGCCCCTCTTTCTCTCCCTCGACGCACGTTCTCACTGCAACCGCCTCTCCTGTCCCATCATCTTCTCCACAATCGAAGAAAAAACCCCGAAGAAAACCGCCAGCGATGGAGAAGAATGAGATGCCCATTGTCGGCACATCAGCCGCCGGTGCATCGGCCGCCGCCCCCGTACAGGCCCCTGTCGCTGCTTCCAACGTAGCAGCCGGCGCATCAGCCGCCGGCGCATTGGCCGCCGCCACCGTCCAGGCCCCCTTCGCTTGGAACTCGTACGAACCAGTGTCGTACGTCGCGCCGAAGAACCCCTACCACACCAGCATCATCGATGATGAGCCGGAGGCAACCCTTTGTTCCCTTGTTCTTATCCCATTTCAATCCTTTTGTGTTAGATCTAGCGTTATTAGGGTTCGTCTGTTCCTAGTTCAATCCATTTGTGTTAGATCTTGCGTTATTAGGGTTCATCTGTTCGTAGTTCAATCCTTTTGTGTTAGATCTTGCGTTATTAGTGTTTGTGATTTGTTTTTGTTTAAGATTTGTGCCGATGATGATGAATATTTGGGCACAAATTGATTCAGGGTTTGGTCAGTAAACAATTGGTGTGTAAAAATTTGTTGTGCATGATCTTCGGTTGACTGACTCAAATCCTGGATATAAGTGTGTCCAATATAACTGATGCTACCTCTTTTTTTGAGCCCATATTATCATGCATGATCTTTTGTTCACTCTCTGTTCCATCATCGTTGCAATTGTCTCTGTGTTTTTTGCACGATCTTTGGTGCTACGTGACAGGTGCAGAGTAGTGATGTCGACAGCGACGACAAGTCCTTCCACACCAAGAATCGTCACGTCCTCAGGAGGCTGCAGTCCGGTCATTACGATGGCCCCTTTGCTCGAGGCATTTACAAGTGCCCCTTCTGCAACAGGAAGCTCCGCGCCAGCGACTTCAACTGCCTGGTGAACCATGCTGAATCCATTGGCAGATGCGGCGCTAGAGTTGGAACGACCGTGAACGTGCATGCGTTCATGGCCAAACACTTACAGACTTGGGATTCACCTGAGCAACCTCCAAGCGAGTCACAAGCGCTACCTGGAGGCGTTGAAAGTGCCTACTGCACTCTCTGTATGTGACTGCTCTATCTGTAGAGCAGCTTAAATTCATGTAAAATGTAGCTTATGTTGTATCTATCGGTACTACTATTGGATCTGTCGTGAATATATCTATGCTATGTTGGCTGCTGTATGCAGCTTATCCTATATTTTGTCTGGATATGTGCCATAGATTTCTTACCGGATTGGGTAAAAACGAAGGCATAAAGAAATGAATGGCGTTAAAAAACAGAAGGAGAAACTGCTCTAGATTTTCTACCAATTTGGGCTATCAAGAATGAATGAGATCGAGCGAGAGAGAGAGAGAAAAAAGGTACATCGAAAACTGCTAATCTGGGCGAAAGAGACAGAAACCACTCGTGCCCACGTCCCGGACCCACACGACTCCACACGCTACGGCCCCACACGCTACGGCCACCGCTCCGCTCGTATGACCAAACACGGTCTTATCCTGTCCCACGCGGTCCCTTCCTACCAGCCCCACACGACGCGGCCCCACAAACAACGCGGCCCCACTCGTCAGCACGGAACGGTCAACTTAACGGGATTCCTTCCGTCCGAGCTCCTTCTGCGGGTTTCAGACAAGGGCTTCGGGAAAACTGAGGAAAAAACTAATTAGCTGGGGAAAATTGAGTACAACTAAGAACCTGAGGGCACGATAATAGAAATCCCTTGTTTCTCCGGGCAACTCCATGGCAACGGTAGACCGATAACGTCCTCTTCAACAAATAGAAAGTTTAGTATGTGATTAATGATTTTGTTTAGTTTACTAAATAATGTGCTTCTAATATGTGAACATACCACATTAAGCGTCAGAACTCAACTGCGCTTAGACTAGTCACAGTGGGAAGTATCATGGACTAGTATCATACATATGATACTAGTTTATGATACAACACCTCCAATGCATTGTATCATGAATTCGTATCATAGTTCCATCATATTTAATGTTTTGTAGAATCTCAATGCAAATATGTGTACATGATGTGTTTGCCACTAAAATTTCTAGTTTTACGTGCTATGATACGGTATCTATCTATGATACTACTCTCATCTCTCTCCTCATTAATTGATGTGCCACATCAGATTTTTGCCTACATGGCATGCATGATACTACCTATAATACTCCCACTGTGGCTAGTCTTAGAGCAATTCCAATAGTGCAGCCGGGTGCTGGCTATAAGGTCAGCTATAGTCAGCTTATAGCTAACTTGTACAATAGTTGGCTTTAAGGATTGATAACTTTATGTGTAAAAGGCCCACCACATATACTCACAAAGTGCCTAGGAGCACGTGCAAGAGCTAGCTCTTGCATGAGCCTCCACTTCTCTCTCATCCACCTAAGCAAAACAATAATATTTTAATTCTTATAGCCTACTGAGTCAGCTTTATTGTACTTGCTCTTAGAGCAACGCGATACTATGTTATGTGCATTCATTGTGAAAATGATTCAGGCAGCCACTGAAATAGTTAATTTCAGCACAGTTGACAAACATCAATCGACGCGCAGATTTTACTGCTGATCTCGTGCGAAGCTGATATCATAGCCACTGTTTCTATTCAGCCTTTTTCGAGATTCGTGCCAATGGTTCCCACGTGAAAAGGGAATCTGCAGCTGTCATATGTACACAAATAGAAATACTTTTCACAAATACTACATGTACCATTCAAACAAATTTGGAAGGACTTTATAAAATCAGTACTATATATCGCAGGACTACATGGACGTAGTGTCCGGACTATATGCCCAAGTAATAGAGAACTCTATAGATGCAGTTTACAAAATAACTTTTAAAATATTGAATATTAGACTCATTTTGAAGAGCTCGTCGCGAGGAAGTCGAATATGAAAATAAAAATTCATTTGAATTTATTACGTGAAAGTTGTGCTAGTTTTTCAATTGGTAGTGTATTTAGAGAAGAGAATCTTGTAAAGTGGCTATGCCATGCAAGGATCCAGATTTCAGCTTTGCCCCAGATCAGCTTTGCATCAGCATTTTCGAACATCAATGCAAAAAAGAATAGGCAAGAACACTCCTAGTACGTACATGGAACCGACCAGCAGATTCGCGGCGCCATGATCCCGGGCACCTAGTACATCGAGTAAAATTGCCCGCCAATCTGAGAGTTCTATTGTGGAAAGACGCTGGACTCCTAGTAGTCCGGTGCCGACCATGCCACATCGACTGCCTCTTCCTCCTGTGAAATCTCGAGTCCTGCTTCGGTGCTCCCCCTCTTGAAACTTCTCAAGGGCATTTTGGTCTAAGGTACTTATTTAGTGTGGTAGAATCCATCCGATCTGGCGCCCCTAATTACGCCATGGAAAACTGAAACTGCGCCTGCAACCGTTCAGATCGATCATACGCCCACCTTCATCAACAGTCCACTAATTCTTCCCTAACCTGCAGCTGGATGCCGCCGGCCAAGCTGCTCGCCGCCGTGAATGGTCCGGCCTCCAAGCTGCTCGCCGTCATGAATGATCCGGCCGCAAACCTTAACTGTTTTCTTAACCTGCTGCTAGATATACCTGCTAGATATACCGGTCTTGCGGCCGGCCGCACGCACGTGTACACGTTGCCGGCCGATCAGCTCCAGTACGTGTATCTAGACTTCATGGCATCAACCAAGCTGGCCGCCGGGCGTGCTGATCAGTTCATATCGTCGGCTGTGCTCTCTCCGCCGATAGCCACATGCACGCGTACGTGGACATCACGTCGCCGGCCGACCTGCTCGCCGTAGGCACTCGTACATGAATTTCAGAGACGTGGCTGACAAGGACGTCATACGGATAAAATAGTACAAGTGCCCGTATATTTATGAATTTGGGCAATACGGGTTTTAGTGCTTAACACTAAATTAACACTACGCAAAAAAAACATAAATTAACTAATGACAATTATACCCTTAATTATGAAGGGGTATAGAGTAATCTAGACCCTTGATGTGTTTAGGGGGGAGCACTGAAGCAGAAGCGTGAAATCTCTCCAATGAAATGGTCACCAATAGGACCGAAGCCGTACTGGACACGCTTGGAGCTATACTAGGATCGGAGCCTAGATCGACTTGGACATTGTTTTGGAGAGAGGCCAGATGTGGGTGAAGTCGCTCCAAGGGATCAGATTTATCAGGCAATACTAGAAAGAACATTATGAAACCACATATTGATGGACAGGTGTAAGGGATTGGGTTCTGCCGACATGCCGTTAGCCATATTCCAAGCTGCTGAATGTACAAGTGGCCGACATCTCTCGTAGGGAAAGAATCCAACAAAAATCGTACACACCATGAAGGCGATGCATTGTCTCATCTCACTCTCTCAGGTCTCAGCAATGGCGCGGACGCTCTATTTAAACAAGGAACACGGGTCTCCACAATAAGCAAACGAAGAAGAGAGAACACAAGCTCCATCATCGACCTGTGAAATGTCTAGCTGGTTGCAGGAGAAGTCGGGGGAGGTGCAGGCTAAGGCCGGCGAGGCCACGAAGATAGCCTCCGAGACGGGGCAGTCCGTCCAGGACCGCACCGTCGAGGCGAAGGACCAGGCCGGCAGCTTCCTCGGCGAGAAGACTCAGGCCGTCACCACGGCGGCCTCGGAGACTGCCGAGGCAGCAAAGAAGATGGGGGACGAAGCCGTGGGGAAGGCGTCCGAGGCGGCGCAGGCCGGCACGGACCGTGCCGTCGACAGCAAGGACCAGACCGGCGGCTTCCTCGGCGAGAAGACCGACGCCGCCAAGAAGGCGGCTGCGGAGTCCGCCGACGCCGCCAAGGAGAAGGCCAACGCGGCCTCGCAGTACGTCCAGGACAGGGCCTCCGACGCGGCAGAGTACACCAAGGCCGAGTCCCCGGTCGCCCCCAAGGAGAACGTCTTTCAGCAGGCCGGCGGGAATGTGATGGGCGCCGCCGTGGGCGCCAAGGACGCCGTCCTCAGCACGCTCGGTATGGGAGGAGATGCTGCCGCCGAGAAGACCACCAAGGACTAGCTCTCTCGCCCTCTTTTCCTTTCGTTATTCCCTCCGTATATGGTTCCATTCTCCCTTCCAAGACTGATTTCTACCCGCGCATTTGGTTTTAACTTCGATGTACGCGACCAAAGCATAAATATACTTCCACCTATCTGAATCGATCATGACCTTTTTTTTCTTATTATGAATCGTGAGCCTGTTTCGTCGTGAATGAAACTCGATGTATACACACATTACTGCAAGGAAATAGTTTATCGTCGGCGTGCCAAAAAACAGGCTTAATGGCACGCTATCTTATATCGCCGCTAGTAAATGTTATCGATGGGCCTGTCATAACGTCACCGGTAACATAAATGATTTTCTGAATGATCGTGAGTGTGTTTTTTTTTTGGCAGAATTGTAAGTCTGTTTTTCTGGCGGAGGAATCGAATTTCATTACCAACAAGATAACAAAACAAAGACCAAATGGCCTACAACATTCTAGATACAAAGAAATGAAAGAGCCAACGTTTATCTCCACGTGCAGTTAAAATAAGATAAAATGAACAGTTAACACCAATTCAGATACCTCGCCAGAACTCAAGAGTTCAGATCCATGTCCATTTACGGGATCGGATTAAAAACAACGGCTAAAATTCAGAAGTACCAACGTAAGAAAATAACCAAATAAAGAACACATTAAATACAAAAATAGGAGCAGAATTAATGAAAATCAAATCATCAAGATCCAAATGCATATATCCATGAGCCCATCACAATCAGGAACACAAGAGATCCATCCATCTTGGACCATGCTAACATTCTACCATGTAAACATCATTGTAGATAAATTTGACTCTTCCAAATTAGCTTTAGAACAATGAACAATACCATTTTGTAACACTCTTAGTGAACTGACAGTCTTCATGTACATCACCACATCACCATCTTCATGTACATGATCACAATATCACATCACCAAACTCAGTGTTCTCTTCATAATGCTGCTGATCCAAGGTGAGCCTCACTTTCCAAATTTCATGGAAATACAAGTTAGCATTAGGGAACTTTGTTCCCAATACCACATTTGTGGCTTCATAGAATACGGTCAGCAACCTGCAAATAGCATCAACATTTTCCCAATCCTCAAATGAAGGTTTGAAATGATAATTTATATCTTGAACGGCCAACAAATTGAACACTTCACGATACTCTCTTGTTGTACCAATCATCATGTAGGTTGAATTCCAACAGGTTGGAGTGTCAAGGCTTGGGTATTGTCCACAATATATGCCTACTTGCTCAACTATTTTTTCAAACTTTTTTTTTAGTTTCTAAGCTTTGAATGTATTTGATACTGTCTCACGTATCTTGCTGATCATGGGGTCAAGAAAATCTAATCCAGCTTGACATGCAAGGTTGATGACATGAGCAACACAGCTATAATCTGAAGTCAAGATATCTTGGATTTGGAGTGTAGAAATATCGCTTGTAGCCTACGCGTCTCTTCCTTGAATGCTTTCAAGCAGTCATTCTTGATTGTTTTTCTACCGACCATTTTAAAACTCGGATTTAAACTGGAGACAAATCTTCTAAAGCCATCATATTCCTCCTCCCCGTCTTCTCTTTCTCTTCTTAATCAGCAACATCTTCAGAATCAACCATTGTGTATCACGTGAGCAAGCTGCTGAAAAGCGACTAAAGAGTTAACATTGCAATGACGTAAGAACTTATCAACTCTTTAAGTTGCATCCCTTTAAATGAAATATTAATAAAATCTCACCATGATAATCTCTGCAAATGTTTATCCAAGAAGGAGGAAAGCATTGGGGGTGGTGGAGCCCTTGTCCTTGTTGCACCGGATATTAACAACGAGCTACCACGTTGGTGCTCTTCATTACCCCTTTCTTCCTCGTCCATGTTTCTAATCAGAGTAAAATATATGAACATCGGAGAGCATCAACTTTCAAAATCAAAACCAGATGTACTACAAGGACTTCATCTTTATCTTATGAAGCTCAATCAAAATTGAATTGATTGTAAATTAAATTAATTAGCAATGGAACAGTGCATGCACTAACAATTGCAGATTCTGAACTAAAACTTATAAGTCACTTCAGCTCATAGATCCTATGATGTCACTGCAGCTCATGGATGTTCAGATTCTAAACTAAAACTTAATTAGCTCTGCTTCTTCCTCCGGACGGCCAACTTGATCAAACCTGTGCTGCATCAGAGTGGGACGTACCTAGTAAGCCAACCAAACATGCCAATAGGCAACGTGCCATGACTGATAGCATACCTTTGAGAAATTCGTACAACTTCAGCTAATCTGGAAGAAATGAACACACCATATTTAGACATTCAGAGCACCGACAAGGCAGGCAATTGAACCAAAAATATACTATAGTATTATTTCATCTTCTCCAAGGAAAGATAGACCATTAGTTGCTAGAATGGGAAAATCATTATCAGTAAACAGTAACTGCAGAAGCTAGAATGTTGCACGTTCAAACGCCTTCGCTCAGCATGCAACACTCGTTTTTTTGCAGATAAAACAGCAACTTTCTGACGCTCATACACATGGAGTGTATTCAGAACAAGATACATGACCTAAGAATAAAACGATTCTGCAGCCAAACATTAGTGAAGTTTTTAAGACACCGTGGACTCAACAACTGATTTATTAAGACACCATCGACTGGTCAGAAGTTTATGCCAACATCAACTCCTTAACCTTTGACTCAGTGCTCACCAGTGCCTCAAATAGAAATCCTCATTTGCTTCCACTAGTCTTTTTTGCTTCAGCGCTGCTTCCGAAGTGATCACGAACAGGATGCAGCATCATGTTTATAGCCTTTGCAAGGGAGTCCTTCACATCAGAGGGATCTAGAGCTCCTCTTTCATAATCAACATTAAACTCTTCCATGTCCACAAATGTCTTGCTAGCACCATGCCACCATTATCTCCCTTCCGAACCACCTAACTTTCCGAACCAAGGTAATACCATATACTTTACATAATCCAAACACGGGTTGCCTTGGACAGATTCTGAAGGGCAGAACCCATCACTTTTACTAATGACGTCTTCCTCATCATCTTCCATGAAGATGGGCTGGGATCATCAACCGCACATAACGCCGGGGTTTCTAACAAATTACGGGGCATACCGTTGAAAATGCAATCGGTCTATTTTCCATCTCCATGCGATCGCAGTATCGGCGAGCTAGCATGTCGGCCCCAGTCTGCTCGTGGCCCAGCAACCATATGTCAGCCTTCTGAAACACTATGCAGGCGTTCTGCAAGCAAGGGTTGAATATCTCAGCAGCATTACAATCTCTAAACTCATAAGGATTCATATCCCCATGGCCCCTGCCCCCTGGTATGAATCGACGCATGGAGATGAAGCCAGTATTTTATTGCGCCCACATCGCTTCTCCTCGCGATGTCCATAGCAAGCGGCCAGTATTCACCCGCGTTCCTGCGCATCAATTCTGACAGCCACACCAGCTCTACCCCATCGAGATCCATGCCGGCCGCTCTCCACGTCTCGGCATTGTAGAGGCCAACGCTCTGCATTCTACTTGGGTCGCCGCCGGTGGCTTGCACAATGTGACCAATCTTCCAGTCAAGCCAAGCAAACCAATCTGCCATCAAAATCTTAACTTTGCAGCCGGCTTTTATCATCTTGTTGACGTTGAGTGCCATCAAGATGCCCTGGGTTATGTGCATCCAGGGGGGAGACATCACACCAAACGTAGCAAACAGGGGCAGATTTTTTCTTCAGGAGCGGGCCGAGTTCATACTGGTTGGCACACTCCCCAACGCTACGCACTGTTGCAAGCATCTCTTCAAAGCTCCTGCCACTCGTAGAGTCAAGAGGAGTGTCATCTGAATTCTTCACAGTGCCATCTGATTCCAAGATACAGGTAGCGGTAGGAGGAGCTGCACTGCTATTGTGCAGCGGGAAACCGTCAGCTGCTGGTTCTGATTGAGCAAGGAGGTGGTGAAAATGCCGTGGCATCTTCGAACCGAAGCGAACCACGGCAGATGATCTCTGGACGAAGAGATCTAGCGGGCATTTGGAACCCTTCCCCAGCACATGAGAAAACGCCCGCGATAGCATTGTTTCGACCGCCAACAGTCTTGGACGCTCTGTCGCTCTTTCTAATGGAACTCGGCGGTGGGGGTATCCCGCCTGAAAATCCGATCCGCGCGGCTCAGATAAGAATGAAAGGTTTTTAGGGTTCGGATTTCTGAAGAATTATGCCTGACAACGGGCTGGGCATAGGCAAACCTGAAAGGCCAAGGCGACCGCATGGAGCGTGTTTATTTTGCTCCACGGACGGATTGTCAACATCCCCCCACCCCCACCACCATTGGTGATCAAAATAAAATCCACACTCAGTGATAACAGACCAGCGATCTTCCTCGCAGAGACTTGGATGAAGGAGGTTTGTCAAAGACGACGTTATCTTATCGCTGGCCATGACCTTGGAGCTGCTCCAACAAACAACAATCCGCTCGCCGTCCATGAAAACCGACGGGAGCAAAAACTAAAAGCTCCTCGGCAACATGAAACCAAGTGACACCGACACGGGGATTGGAGGTGGAGTACTTTTATTCGAGACAACATCGCCACAACACCAAAAGTCAAACAATCCAAATCTTTTTACACAGGATAAAACAATGAAAATCCACTCCCCGCCCCTAGGGTGCAGTTGTCGAAGGTGGAAGGGAGCGGAGATTGGACCTGGAGGTGGCAGCAAGGTTTCTGCTTCCAAAGGATGGCCAGCTCGATCAAACTTGTGGTGCAGCAAAGTGTGACCTACTTAGTATACCAACCAAACATGCCAACAGGCACCGTGCCATGACTGATACTCCTCTAGAAACTTGTGGAGTAGTAGTATCTTCGTAGAGAAATTTGTACAACTTCAGCTGATAAACACACCAACACGACAAGGAGACAGCCATTGCACTAGAAAATATAATATATCATTTCATCTACTCCAGTGAAAGATAGAACAAAAGTTGCTACGAGTTCAAAAAACAATAGAACAAAAGTTGCTAGAATGGGAGAATCATTATCAGTAAACAATACCTGCAGAAACTAGAATGTTACATGTTCAAGCGCCTTTGCAATAAAAGTTTGCATGCGACAACATCAGAAAATAGGGACACCAGAATGCCCATCAATTATGTGGCCTAAAAAAGCAAATATGTAAATCATGTGGCAGGAAAACTGCCATACATTTTTAACCTAACATCGCCAACCAAAACACAGAGTCAACAAACACAAGTCTGAAGTTGTCTCTTTCGAGAAACATCCACAGCCATCATTTCTCATGGCCTTCTTTTGTGAATTCATAGGATGGTACACAGGTCAAGCAGCATGATGAAAGATGCTGGAATGCTCGATATTCAGGTAGACTCAGCTTTGCCACCGCTCCCGCTAGATTACAGAGCTATCTTATGTGAATGATCATGTTGTCAAAGAGCGCCTTATGCTCTGGAAAATATTCCAGCAGCTCGTCTTTGGTCACCCACACGTGGTCCTCACATTTCCTGATATCGAGTTTTGTGGTGCCAATCACTTGCGACTTGAAGAAGAAACGCTGCCAGAAGCATTTAGAGGATTAAGAGACAATACCATGGTAGTGCATCATGTTGAACTAAAGTATAGTACAGAAGCTATCATTATTTTCATATGGTAGAACAAAAAAAATACCTTGAAAGATGAAACACTAGCATCTTCTGTTTGTTCATCTACCATATGAGCCATTGGAGCATTGCCAACAAAATATGTGTTGTCAAGTCCACCAAGAACAGATTTTAGCGCTGACTCAGCACACTGAAATCAAATACCCAATATGTAAACATATGAAACATGACAATCTAAAACTACATTTCTAATCTGGTTGTGCAAACACAAAGGTGAAAAATAGTACAACTAAACTGGAACTGAAGTACAGCATGGAACATATATAAATATATATATATGGAAATTTAACATGTATTTTTTTCTCAAAATGCATACCAAACGCAAAGTGTCTTCATTTTCATACACTTTTTCTGGAAAATGCCAAACAGGCTTGCCATCAGGAGCCCCAAAAGTCTTGCCAAACAGAAGAAGGTACAGTTTATTATCTAGAGCACGCTGTAGTGACCTGTAGAAAACATTGAGTTAGCATAAGCTAGATACCTTGTTACACTTACACTCACAGAGCAGCATTGTCACAAGAGCTCATTCACAAGATATTTGAGTTTCAGCACATGCTGAGTTCTCGTGGGTAGCAAAATATGTTATTACATAGGAAAATACATGCAAATGATAGCCGGTAAATGGGCACATACAAGACTAAACTACAGGTTCCAGCAGCCATGCATGTGGCGCCCGGAGACAATATCACTGACAAAAAGTTGTGCAAGAATACGATTATATCACTAACATTACACCATAATTTCAGTTTTTTAAAATAGAGATAATCGCATGGTTGGTCACAGAACTTAACAGAGATGAGCACTTTAGTCACAAAACTTCAGAAGAGGAGTCCGCTAGTCACTCAGGATTGTTTTATGAGCAAACTGGTCACTCCCGTCATGACACCGTTAGCCAAGATGACGTGGCACGTTGACTAGGAAGTTGACTGGAGATAATCGCATGGTTGGTCACAAAACTTACCAGAGATGAGCACTTTAGTCACAAAACTCAGAAGAGGAGTCCGCTGGTCACTCAGGACTGTTTTATGAGCAAACTGGTCACTTTCTGTTAAGTAGCACGTTGAGAGCCTGTTGACCACGTTAGGATGTCCTTTTTTGCAAAAAAATACACACCCTAAACAATCAACATAGTCCTCTTAATCTCATGTCTCTCTGGACCCTCGTTGGCTAGTGGGTCCCACTGGTCAGGTGCATCTTCTTCCCCGTCCTAGCACATTGGAGCATCCTGTCCGCGCCCTTCGACACAGTGCCATCGGCGATGAGCTGATGACTGCGATTGACGAGGGTGCTCCTCGGCAATACCCACCTTTTGGGGCTTAGGGTTGACGGAATCCTGCAGGCTGACACGAGACATTGGATACGAAACAGACAGAGAGAGAGATTTACCCAGGTTCGGGGCCCTCGATGAGGTAAAACCCTTACTTCCTGCTTGTCTGATCTTGATTATCGAATATATCGGGTTACAATGGGATAGCCGAAGGCTATGACTAAGATCTCGTCGAGAGGTTAAGATTCTAATGACCTAGCTCTAGACTTGTGATGAATCTATCTGTTGTGATTGTGTGTCCCTCGACAGACCCTCTCCTGATCCTGTTGTTCATCAGCTCATCGCCGAGGGCACTGTGTCGGAGGGCGCGGACAGGACGCTCCAATGTGCTAGGACGGGGAAGAAGATGCACCTGACCAGTGGGACCCACTAGCCAACGAGGGTCCAGAGAGACCTGAGATTAAGAGGACTGTGTTGATTGTTTAGGGTGTTTTTTTTGCAAAAAAGGACATCCTAACGGGGTCAACGGGCTCTCAACGTGCTACTTAACAGAAAGTGACCAGTTTGCTCATAAAACAGTGCCGAGTGACCATCGGACTCCTTTTCTGAAGTTTTGTGACTAAAGTGCTCATCTCTGGTAAGTTTTGTGACCAACCATGCGATTATCTCCAGTCAACTTCCTAGTCAACGTGCCACGTCATCTTGGCTAACGGTGTCATGACGGGAGTGACCAGTTTGCTCATAAAACAATCCTGAGTGACTAGCGGACTCCTCTTCTGAAATTTTGTGACTAAAGTGCTCATCTCTGGTAAGTTCTGTGACCAACCATGCGATTATCTCTTTAAAATAAATAGGCCATTATACTTAAGATGAGGAACAAAAGAAGTAAACAGATGGCACCTGGTAAGGGTATACAAGGTAGAGGGGATGAGAAACTGAATCAGTTTACTGCAGCCTAGAACGCAATTAAATTAGAATGCTCGAAAGACAAAACCAGACTAAGATTTAATAGTATTAATTAAATTACATGTTTATATGATACTACCTCCGTTTCAAGGAATAAGGCGCACACGTATTCCAAGACGAACTTTGACCATAAAAGTTGAGCAACAAAATCTTGATTATATTGTATATATTATCGTTGGATTCGTATTGAAAAGCACTTTTTAATGATGCTAATTTCATACAAACAATCTTTATCTATTTAAAGTAATTCTTGGTCAAATAAAAAGCTCGTAAAACGAGAGCGCCTTATTCCTTGAAACGGAGGTAGTACTATATAAGTAATTAGAAACATTCAGGGCAGCTCAATGTACAATATAACTATCACATGCATATTTGATAAGAGGAAAATTAAAACTGACAACGAGCACAAGAAATATTTGAGAAAGAATGCAACCAAGCAAATTAGGCTGAGAAACAAAACGACATGAATCCTGAATGAAAGCTGAAAACTTACTTCCGATCATTTATTTTGTCAGCTTCTGTGATTCTTGGAGCAGGCACATAATCTATCTGGTAATCACCCTTGCCCCTACACACAAAAACGAGCAAGTTGCAATGTATTTGAGACCAGGCATATATAGTGAGAAGAAAATAGCTGAATCAAAGACCATCCACAAACATCCATTACCGCATTCAAGTCACTGTATATAGTCAAAAGCCTAAAGTGTCATGCAGGATCTATGTTACGGAGCAGATAACTTTGGCAGCAGGTGTAATTAACGGCCATATAGCTATGCAAGGGATTCTAAAATTTTCCATGTCTTATTATACACAACTCTTATGGCATAGGACTCAAATTTCGTGCTGCCCAGAAATACAGCAACGAAAATGTGTTACAGATACCACATAGTGCACTAAGAACCCATTAATTTTGCTAGCATCAAACCTAGGGTAAGAAAATGGACCAGAAATGGCACACAACACGAAAAACGCAAGGGGGGAAATGGAAATGTCACCTCGCCTCCGCCTTGCCGAGGACGTCGTCGGGGTACTTCCGCCTGTACTGCTGCCTCCAGCGGAACCTAGCAAAGAGGAGGAGACGACGGGATCAGACAAAGGAACGACGAAGCGTGGTGTTTACTGGACGGGAGGCGGGCTGGATCTGGCGGTACGAGAATTCTTGGAAGGCGTAGACGACGGGGTTGATCTTGGGGATGACGACGGGGAGGCGCTCGAAGACCACCGACGCCACGATCTTGCCGTCCGCCGTGGAGGCTGAGGGCGAGGGAGAGGACGACGCGCTGAAGCATCGGGCCCACCGGAGCCGCCGGAGGTGGAGGCTCGCCGGGGATCGCGGCAGCATGGTGTGGGTGGGGGTGGCGCCGCAAGAGAGGAGGCCGAAGATGGGAGGCAGTGAGGGAGAAGAAAGAACCCTGCTTAAACCCGGCCGCTCGTGGGCCTTATGCTTTCTTTGCAGTTGGGGATTTCGGGGAGTCTCGACGGGGAAGAAGACCCTGATGAGTGGGTCCCACTCGTCAGCAGCTCAGCCAAAACGTTCTAGGCCCCATTTCGGAATGGAGAGCCGGAGTATTGGATTGGATGAAAATATTACAGTGTTTCCAAACAAAAATTTATAACAGGGAAGTGATTACTTTCCATCCAACAATATTTCTCGGGCCAGGTAAGGGCAGCCTCAGGCCCTCAGCGTTCTGCCAAAAGCAAGGTTTAAAATAGCATGGTACTTCTCCGCTAATGGATGAAGCCTGGTGATCAGGGGATACGTGAGCACTCCTTCTCTGCTCGATACGTGTCTAACGACGTTAGCGTTGTACACGTATCGACGCGTTACAACGTCGAGTGGAAGGACGGAGAGATGCGGGGAAGGTGCACGGTGACACGCTTGGTCGGGGAGACACTGGCGCGACCTCAGGTGCGCGAGGTGGACGCCGGGGAGGTGGAGATGGAGTCGGCGAGGTAGTGGTCATCAATGAGTGGTCGTTAGTGAGTAGCAGAATCCAACGGTGATAACCGGGTGCTCACGTATTCCCTGGTCACCAAATTCACTCTCGCTCCGCTAATAGCGCGCCATAGCATATCTAGAGGGTGTTGGAGATATGCCCAAGAGACAATAATAAATGGTTATTATATATCTTTGTGTTTATGATCATGTTTATATATCATGCTATAATTGTATTAACCGAAACATTGATACATGTGTGTTATGTAAACAACAAGGAGTCCCTAGTAAGCCTCTTGTATAACTAGCTTGTTGATTAATAGATGATCATAGTTTCATGATCATGAACATTGGATGTTATTAATAAACAAGGTTATGTCATTATGTGAATGATGTCATGGACACACCCAATTAAGCGTAGCATAAGATCACGTCATTAAGTTATTTGCTATAAGCTTTCGATACATAGTTACCTAGTCCTTCGATCATGAGATCATGTAAATCACTTATACCGGAAGGGTACTTTGATTACATCAAACGCCACTACGTAAATGGGTGGTTACAAAGGTGGGATTAAGTATCTGGAAAGTATGAGTTGAGGCATATGGATCAACAGTGAGATTTGTCCATCCCGATGACGGATAGATATACTCTGGGCCCTCTCGGTGGAATGTTGTCTAAATAGCTTGCAAGCATATGAATGGTTCATAAAGAGACCACATACCACGGTACGAGTAAAAGAGTACTTGTCAGGAGACAAGGTTGAACGAGGTATAGAGATACCGATGATCAAACCTCGGACAAGTAAAATATCGCGTGACAAAGGGAATCGGTATCGTATGTAAATGGTTCAATCGATCACTAAAGTCATCGTTGAATATGTGGGAGCCATTATGGATCTCCAGATCCCGCTATTGGTTATTGGTCGGAGAGAAGTCTCAACCATGTCTGCATAGTTCGCGAACCGTAGGGTGACACACTTAAGGTTTGATGTCGTTTAAGTAGATATGGAATATGGAATGGAGTTCGAAGTTTTGTTCGGAGTCTCGGATGGGATCCAGGACATCACGAGGAGTTCCGGAATGGTCCGGAGAATAAGATTCATATATAGGAAGTCACTTTCCAAGTTTGGAAATGATCCGGTGAATTTATGGAAGGTGGTTTCTAGAATTATCTGGAATAAATCACTATGGAAGGAGGAGTCTCGGAGGGACTCCACCAACCCTAAAACAGCCAACCAAGTGGGAGGGTGGAGTCCATGGTGGACTCCACCTCCTTGGCCGGCCAACAAAGGGGGAAGGGGAGAGTCCCTGTGTTATCACCAGATTTTGGCCAAATCAGGAGGTGGGCCGTAAGAGGGATGGGCTTGGAAGATTACATATGGAAGATCTCTGAAGCGGCCTTGCACGAAGAGTTTGGGCTAGATTGCCCGTGTATCTTTAATTATAGTAGATTACATCTTAGATTAGAAGATAGAGTTTTACCCGTGCACGGTTAGGTGCACGCCTGAATTAGAAAGTCCCCTGGACTATAAATATGTATCTAGGGTTTATGGAATAAACAACAACCAACGTTCAACCAACCAAATCAATCTCGGCGCATCGCCAACTCCTTCATCTCGAGGGTTTCTATCGGTAAGCAACATGCTGCCTAGATCGCATCTTGCGATCTAGGCAGCACAAGCTCCACGTTGTTCATGCGTTGCTCGTACTGAAGCCTTGTTGATGGCGAGCAACGTAGTTATCATAGATGTGTTAGGGTTAGCATAGTTCTTCGCGTAACATGCTATCGTAGTGCAACCCTTGCATATCTAGCCGTCCTCACACCTATCTCAGGTGTGGGGGCGGCACCCCGCTTGATCTTTATTTAAGTAGATCCGATCCGTTACGATCGCTCCTCGTTCATCGAGGATTAGTTTAATATCTGCAATAGTTAGGCCTTACAAAGGGTTGGAGGATCCAGCGGCACGTAGGGTGTCGTTTGCTAGTCCTAGACAGGATGTTCCGGGGATCAACCTCATGTTGGTTTTTAGGCCCTATCTAGGATCGGCTTACGATCACCGTGCGTGGCCGCGAGGCCCAATCGTGAGTAGGATGATCCGATTATGCGGTGAAAACCCCAGATCGTCGTAGATCTCATTAGCTTTATCTTGATCAAGCAGGACCACCATATATTCGTGCACCTCGTACGAATCATGGGTGGATCGGCTCCTTGAGCCGATTCACGAGATAACCTGAGAGCCGATCGAGGCTCGTATTTAATGTTTACGTGTATGCCATGCAGGAAACTAAGCGAGGCATCTCCATCACCTTCCTGACCAGGTATAGGTCAGGTGGCACGCCCTTGCATCAGCATCGGACGTGTGTACCAGAAGGCTTTGCGGGCCGTCGCTCGGAGGGACCTCGGCCAGCCGCAGCCCTAGGTTGTTCCCGGCTCTACTGTGTTGCCCGTCGCTGCCCGCCGGTGGGTTTTGGCAGCAACACATTCTGGCACGCCCGGTGGGACAAGCTTCTACATCAACCACATCGCCATCTACATCTGAGATGGCGGACGGCACGCCAGTCACGTACGAGGATCTGACCGACGAGCTCAAGAAGAAGTATGACGAGATCAAAGTCATCCTCGAAGCCGACCTCATCGGCTCTTTCCACGTAACCCGTTCACATGGCATCAGGTGGAAGGGGTTCACGCCTGATGGTGCACTCGATGGGATAGACCTCTCTGCCCCGTCAGAAGAACGCACCAGGTCCCTGCGGCGGGAGATCAACTACATGGTGGCTCACTCGCTACACCGCCACTCTGAGAACCTGGTCAACACGTTGGAGCGTGTCGCTCTTCGCGTGATCCAGGAGATCATGAGGCACCAGTACTCGCCGTCAGGACCGGCTCTCGGGACGCATCAAGGGGAGTTGCCACTCCAGTCCCGTCCACCACTGCCATTTGCGTGGGCAGCACCAGAAGTGCCGAATTCACCGGCATTCGTCGTCTGCAAGATCGGTGGTGACCCTAGTGACTGCCAGTTCTTGCAAGAGGCGCCTAAGGAGATCCCTCACGGGTATACGTGCACATATGTGCCAGATTGCGGTAACTGGGCGCTCACAAACCAGGCCGCGACATCGTGACTTCGGGAAAGCAGAGGAACGTCGGCAACAGATGTTGAGAAGCGACGTGGCTAACTAAATATGCCACCCCGACGAACCTCCAGTAGCTCAGCTCCTACGGTTGGCTCGTAGCTGGAAAAGCAAACATGGCTGGCTAAGTACGCCACCCCGGCGAATCTTCGCAGTTCAACTCCTGCAGCCGGCAACGTGGATCAGATCAGCAACATACTGAGAGACCAGTTCGGCATGGTGCCGAAACGGAGCGCAATCGGCTATTCCAAGCCGTACCCCGATGACTACGAGATGATCCCGCTACCACCTAAATATCGGCTCCCTGACTTCTCCAAATTCAGTGGATCAGATGGTTCCAGCTCCATCGAGCACGTGGGCCGATATTTGGCACAACTAGGACCGGCCTCGGTGTCGGATCCACTACGCGTGAGGTTCTTCTCACAGTCCCTCACGGGATCGGCTTTCGGGTGGTACACCTCGTTGCCACCAGACTCGATCCGGACTTGGAAGCAGTTGGAAGAACAGTTCCATACGCAGTACCACTCAGAGGCTTCCGAGTCTGGCATTGCCGATCTAGCACAACTACGTCAGAAGCGTGGAGAAACTGTGGCAGAATACATCCAGCGCTTCAGGAATCTTAGGAACCGATGTTATTCGGTTCGTTTAACTGAAAAGGAAGCAGTGGAGTTGGCAGTAGCGGGCCTCGCAACACCGCTCAAGGACATGGCCTCCCAAGTAGACTATCCCTCACTGGCGCACATGGTTCGGAAATCACAAGATATGAACAGCGCCACCGGACTGTACCGGGACAAATTCAAGCGTGCGATAGTCCTGGTCGATGCGAGAGGAAGACGAAGTTTCTGCGGGAGATCAAGAGGTAGCAGTGGCTGAATGGACTTGGGGGAGAGCCCCCGTGTCCTGCAAATGGGTAAAGCCACCAGGCCCGCCCAGGGGGTTTGATTTTGACGTGACCAAAACTGAGCAAATCTTCGACCTCCTGCTTAAGGAGAAGCAGTTGACAATTCCTGAAGGTCTCAAATTCCCCACGGTGCAAGAGCTGAACGGAAAGCCATACTGCAAATGGCATAACTCGCTCTCCCATGCCACCAACGACTGCAGGGTGTGGCGTCAGCACATCCAAGCGGCGATAGAAAAGGGGCGGCTGATTTTCAACCAGTACGCCATGAAGGTCGACACCCAACCCTTCCCCGCCGTTAACATGGTAGAATGTACTTACCCTGAAGGTTGCCAGCCAGGGTCCTCGTTCAGCATCAACATGGTAGGACCTGGGCATCACTCTGGCAAAGACGGAGACGAGGGCAGCTGCTCTCGTAGCAAGGACACAGAGGAGGCCGCTCCACGTGATCGGCTCCGTCATGATGGCAAGCGCTACGTCACAGAGGGAGAAGTGAAGAACATGAGATATCAGCGACCCCTCTCTGATCACCTCCTCAACAAGTATGTGAGTCAGTATGACCAACGCCGATGATCCAGTGATGATGATGAGAGAGATCGTCTGGCTAGAGAAGCCAGAAGACATCGTCGGCACAATCACGATGAGGAGGAGCACGAGCGCCGTGCCAAAGGAGAATCAAGGGAGCAAGATGACAACGACAGGCACTGGGACTGCCCCTTCTTCAGACACTGCTGGGATTCAGGAATGAGCCGATTGCCCACAATCGGCAATTGCCCAGAATGCAACCAGAAGAAGAAGGAGGCAGCCAACGTGTCTGTGTTCAGGCGCTTAGGGCCTCTCCCGCCACAAAGCAAACGCGCTGAGTCCCCTCGGTGGGCAGATCTCGAGGATTCAGAAGACGAGGGACAAGAAGAAGAAGAAGAAGACAGGTACCACCGGCCAAGGTGGTGCCCTGATGGACTCAGCCGTTCCCAAAAGCGCAGGGTTCAGCGATTGCGCGGCCTGGAGGAAGCCGAAAGGTTATACTTGCATACGTTAAGGAAGGCACGACCTGATCTGGCTGCGAAAGTTCAGCGAACCCTGGACGAAGAGGGTCGTCCACGGAAAATGGAGTGGCGTCCCAAGCAAAGGAAAGCCGATGATGAAACATCGGCTGGTACAAACATGGTGCTCGTCCTCCCGACGGAGCTTAGTGCTCCACGATTCTACGATGCACTCAAGGTGGACGACAGCAAGCGCATCAAGTCAGAGGTTGGGCTGGTTTTATCCACCAGCCTGACCAAGTAGCTGAAGCAAAGCGATGGGCAAACGTGGCAAGGCTGATCCTTGTGATCGGCCCCAAAAATTAGGAAGGAGCATTACAGAACCTTCAGTCAGCGCCTCAATCGATATGGAGGCCGATTCCAGCAATCGGCTAAAATTATCTTCACCACATGTTTTGCTTATGTTCAGCATCGAGCTACTGGGCAGCGGCCACGTCGGCGGATGAAAATCAGCACGAATCCTCGCGGAACCGACGTGCAAGTGCAGGGCCCTGGCTAACCACAAAAGCCGATATCTGCAGTCATCTGGCAGATTCGGCTCGGGGGGCATATAGTCAGATGAACATGTGCAGATAAACATGTGTAAACATGCGTGCAGTAAAACATTGGGGGCCAATTAGGAAAAATCGGCCAATAAAAATTTTTGCACAAGAAGCGAAGCCGATGCACAGCCATCGACTCTAGTACAGTCACACCAGACCAGGAAAGTTCGCATCAACATCGACGTTCAGTAGAAGAAAGCTGATGTGCGTCCTCGCCGGTATTCTCGCCTTGATTAAGGCTCGGGGGGGTAGCTAACTTGGTAGATGTTCTGTTTTGGGAGCCGATTGGAGTCGCATCGACTGACCCTGCATCGTGATCTTCTCTGAAAGCAGTTCAGGTGTTGCAAAAAGAAAACTGCTAAAGCTACGGAGAGGAACCGGAAGAAGAGGTCGTCGGCTTTACAGGTTTTGGACCGTCCTGTCGCTGCAAGAAAGGGACTCGATTCTCAAAATAGCCGATGAGTAGTCATCGGCTAAGGGGTTGCGAGAAATCATGGTCAGATATCAAATCACAGCCTGAATTTGAGAAGTGCTTGACTGGCGGTCTAATTGACATTTGAGTCCGGCTTCACGGGCGTCCAAAGGAAAAGGGATCCGATATGTTGCTATCAGTTTTGGTATGACTAGCGGAAGGAGTGAAATTGGATTAATTGAAAGAACAATTTCATTAATTCAAAGGAGCGGCTTTACAAGAAAGAGCCGATGGCTCTCAAAAGAGGGATCGGGTGCCTAGTGCACTGCTACTACTAGTCCTATTCTACTAGCCGTCGCTGTCCTCATCATCGCCGTCGTCGAGATCGTTGGCGCTGCTCCCAGGAAGCTCCTCGTCGCTGCTACCCCAGCCCTTGGCCGGAGGTTCGTCTTCCTCGTCATCATCATCATCCTCGCTGTCCGCCCAGGAGCGGAAGCGCTTGGTCGGCGGATACCCGATGGAGGAGGAGGATTCATCCTCCTCCTCTCCCTCCTCGTCATCATCATCGTCTTCGCTGTCCGCCCAAGCGCGGAATCGCTTGGCCGGCAGAAGCTTAGCGGGGGGAGAGGAGCCCCCCTCCTCTTCTTCTTCCTCTTCCTCTACTTCTTCCCCCTTCCCGTCGGGGGAGGTGGGTTTCGCCCAGGGATGGAGGTCGTCTTCACTTTCGCTTATCAGCTCCCCATTGACGAGGAACTTGAGGTCCTCTTCCCCATCGGTTAGAGGCAGGTCGCCCTCTGGCGCGTGATCGGAGTTCCACTCCGGCTCGCTCGAAGAGAAGGACTGGAGGGAGAGGCCGGAGGAGACAGAGGAAGAGGAAGACATCGTTACAGGGGAGGAGGGTTTTTTGGTGCCGATGGCTGGAACAGAGGAAGGGGATGAAGAGAGCTAATCGATCGGCACAGTTAAATAATGAGAAGCCTGGTGGTAATTTAATGCCATTGCAGTTTCCGAGGAAGCGATGCCAAAGCTATCGAATTTTGCAGAGAAGCTGGAAAGACAGGTCATCATGATGAAGAATACTGCGCCAGGTCTGCTCGGCCACGACATGACCCTTCGAAGGAAAAACAGAGTGGTTTTGAAATTATCATTGCCAAAACCAGGGGGCATGTGTTATCACCAGATTTTGGCCAAATCAGGAGGTGGGCCGTAAGAGGGATGGGCTTGGAAGATTACATATGGAAGATCTCTGAAGCGGCCTTGCACGAAGAGTTTGGGCTTGCCCGTGTATCTTTAATTATAGTAGATTACATCTTAGATTAGAAGATAGAGTTTTACCCGTGCACGGTTAGGTGCACGCCTGAATTAGAAAGTCCCCTGGACTATAAATATGTATCTAGGGTTTATGGAATAAACAACAACCAACGTTCAACCAACCAAATCAATCTCGGCGCATCGTCAACTCCTTCATCTCGAGGGTTTCTATCGGTAAGCAACATGCTGCCTAGATCGCATCTTGCGATCTAGGCAGCACAAGCTCCACGTTGTTCATGCGTTGCTCGTACTGAAGCCTTGTTGATGGCGAGCAACGTAGTTACCATAGATATGTTAGGGTTAGCATAGTTCTTCGCGTAACATGCTATCGTAGTGCAACCCTTGCATATCTAGCCGTCCTCACACCTATCTCAGGTGTGGGGGCGGCACCCCGCTTGATCTTTATTTAAGTAGATCCGATCCGTTACGATCGCTCCTCGTTCATCGAGGATTAGTTTAATATCTGCAATAGTTAGGCCTTACAAAGGGTTGGAGGATCCAGCGGCACGTAGGGTGTCGTTTGCTAGTCCTAGACAGGATGTTCCGGGGATCAACCTCGTGTTGGTTTTTAGGCCCTATCTAGGATCGGCTTACGATCACCGTGCGTGGCCGCGAGGCCCAATCGTGAGTAGGATGATCCGATTATGCGGTGAAAACCCCAGATCGTCGTAGATCTCATTAGCTTTATCTTGATCAAGCAGGACCACCATATATTCGTGCACCTCGTACGAATCATGGGTGGATCGGCTCCTTGAGCCGATTCACAGGATAACCTGAGAGCCGATCGAGGCTCGTATTTAATGTTTACGTGTATGCCATGCAGGAAACTAAGCGAGGCATCTCCATCACCTTCCTGACCAGGTATAGGTCAGGTGGCACGCCCTTGCATCAGCATCGGACGTGTGTACCAGAAGGCTTTGCGGGCCGTCGCTCAGAGGGACCTCGGCCAGCCGCAGCCCTAGGTTGTTCCCGGCTCTACTGTGTTGCCCGTCGCTGCCCGCCGGTGGGTTTTGGCAGCAACACCCTGTCCCTCTAGGTTTCGTTCATAAGGCAGTTTTTCTGTTGGGGTCTTATTCGAAGACTTTGGACAAACCCTTGGGGTTCCACCTATATAATGAGGAGAGGGAGGGGCAGCCCTCATGACTTGGCCGCACCACCCATAGGGGGCCCCTGGCCGGCGCCCCTACCTCCCTCTCTCCCAAACCCTAGCACCCCTCCTCCACATACTACTCCCGCAGCGCATAGGCGAAGCCCTGCCGGAGTTCTCCACCACCACCACCGCCACCACGCCGTCGTGCTGCCGGGATTCCGAGGAGGATCTACTACTTCCGCTGCCCGCTGGAACAGGGAGAAGGGCGTCTTCATCAACACCGTACGTGTGACCGAGTACGGAGGTGCTGCCCGATTGTGGCACCGTCAAGATCTTCTACGTGCTTTTGAAAGCGGCAAGTGATCGTCTACCGCAACAACGAGAGCCTCCTCTTGTAGGCTTTGGAAATCTTCAAGGGTTAGTCTCGTTCATCCACTCGTTGCTCCCGTGTTCTAGATTGCATCTTGGCTTGGATTGCGTTCTCGCGGTAGAATTTTTTTTGTTTTCTATGCTACGAATCCCTTCAGTGGTATCAGAGCCGTGTCTATGCATAGATTGGTTGCATGAGTAGAACACAATTGTTTTGTGGGCGTTGATGCTTTGTTGTCTTTAGTTCGTGTACTTTGCATCTTTGTGGCATGGTGGGATGAAGCGGCTCGGGCTAACTTTACATGACCGCGTTCATGAGACTTGCTCCACGTTCGACATGCAACTTGTATTGCATAAGTGGCTTTGCGGGTGTATGTCTCTCTCACCATAGTGAAGATTCAATTTACTCTTTCTATTGACAACACTAGTATCACCGTTGTGGTTCATGTTCGTAGGTAGATTGGATCTTACTCGAAAACCCTAAACCACGTAAAATATGCAAACCAAATTAGAGACGTCTAACTTGTTTTTGCAAGGTTTGGTGATGTGATATGGCCATGATGTGATGATGAATATGTATGAGATGATCATTATTGTATTGTGGCAACCGGCAAGAGCCTTATGGTTTTCTTTAAATTTCATGTTGAGTAGTATTTCAAAGTAGTTGTAATAGTTGCTACATGAGGTAAACAACCATGAAGACGGCGCCATGGACCTTGACGCTACGCCGACGATGATGGAGATCATGCCCGTTGATGATGGAGATCATGTCCGTGCTTTGGAGATAAAGATCGAAGGCACAAAGACTAAAGGGTCATATCATATCACATATGAATTGCATGTGATGTTAATCCTTTATGCATCTTATTTTTCTTAGAACGCGACGGTAGCATTATAAGATGATCCCTCACATTAATATCAAGATAATAAAGTGTTCTCCCCTCGTATGCACCGTTGCATTGTTCGTCGTTTTGAAGCATCTCATGATGATCGGGTGTGATAAACTCAACATACAACGGGTGTAAGCCATGTTGCACACGCAAAATACTTGGGTTTGCTTGAAGAGCCTCGGGACAACGGAAACCGAAAGGTTGAACACGAATCATATGGATGATATGATCAACATGTTGATGTTCACCATTGAAGCTACATCATCTCACGTGATGATCGGTTTTGGTGTAGTGAATGTGGATCGTGTACCACTTAACAACTATGAGGGATGTTGTATTAAGTGGGAGTTCATTAGTAATTAGATTAAAACATGAACTAATTATCATAAACATAGTCTGAGTAGTATTTTGAATTAATTTTGTAGTATTGGCATCCGTACTCTACCATGCGCTAGTCTTGTTATTGAGATAGAAATACTGTTCAAATCTGACAATAAACTTTACGGACTGGTACCGTATTGTTAAAGAATCAAGAAATGATTAAGTCCTATTGCAAACTTTTAGTAAACCTCACATTGTTGATTCAAAGAACTATGGTTTCAATTAGTACCTAAAGTTATCTTGTCTCCGTGAAACTTGAAGTTCAAATCTGTTTGAAAAGTAAGGAGCTTAAAATTTAGTTTTCAGAAATAATCAAGGTATGAGATATATGAGATATCTAAGACCTTATTGCAAGATGATAGAATATAATTTGGTGAGACTACATAAACTCATAAGTTTTATGGGAATGTACGAAGGTTGAAGGCGCAAGGCGTCCCAATCCTCCAACTATTGGGGCACTAACGATATTCGCATATCCATGAAGTGATCGTCCTTAGTATGCACCGTTGTATAAGACTCATCGTTTCGAAGCATCACGTGATGATTGGGTGTTATAGATTCTACGTGTGCTTACAACGGGTGCAAGCCAGATTTGCACATGCGAATATTGAGGTTAAACTTTACGAGCCTAGCATGTACAGACATGGTCTCGAAAAGTCGTCATGATATGATGGATAAAATTATGAGTGAAATTGTTCATCATATTAAAAGGTTACTAATAGTGAAATCTGAAACACTTGTCATATGATGATTGATACGTCTCCAACGTATCGATAATTTCTTATGTTCCATGCTAATTTTATGATGATACTCACATGTTTTATACATACTTTATGTCATATTTATGCATTTTCCGGCACTAACCTATTAACGAGATGCCGAAGAGCCAGTTGCTGTTTTCTGCTGTTTTTGGTTTCAGAAATCCTAGTAAGGAAATATTCTCGGAATTGGACGAAATCAACGCCCAGGATCTTATTTTTCCACAAAGCTTCCAGAAGTCCGAAAGGGAAACGAAGTGGGGCGACGAGGTGGCCACACAACAGGGCGGCGCGGCCCACCCCTTGGCCGCGCGGCCCTGGCGTGTGGGCCCCTCGTGGCGCCCCCTGACCTACCCTTCCGCCTACATAAGCCTTCGTCGATAATAGTTCCAGTACCGAGAGCCACGATACGGAAAACCTTCCAGAGACGCCGTCCCCGCCAATCCCATCTCGGGGGATTCGGGAGATCGCCTCCGGCACCCTGCCGGAGAGGGGAATCATCTCCCGGAGGACTCTTCACCGCCATGGTCGCCTCCGGATCGATGTGTGAGTAGTTCACGCCTGGACTATGGGTCCATAGCAGTAGCTAGATGGTTGTCTTCTCCTAATTGTGCTATCATTGTTAGATCTTGTGAGCTGCCTAACATGATCAAGATCATCTATTTGTAATGCTACATGTTGCGTTTGTTGGGATCCGATGAATATGGAATACTATGCTATGTTGATTATCAATCTATCTATGTGTTGTTTATGATCTTGCATGCTCTCCGTTATTAGTAGAGGCTCTGGCCAAGTCATTACTTGTAACTCCAAGAGGGAGTATTTATGCTAGATAGTGGGTTCATGCCTCCATTAAATGCAGGACGGTGAGAAAGTTCTAAGGTTGTGGATGTGCTGTTGCCACTTGGGATGAAACAGAACTGGTATGTCTTAGGATGTATTTGTGGATTTCATTACTCACCATACTTTATGCAATTGTCTTTTGTTTGCAACTTAATGCGGAGGGGTTCGGATGATAACCTGAAGGTGGACTTTTTAGGCATAGATGCATGCTGGATAGCGGTCTATGTACTTTGTCGTAATGCCCAATTGAATCTCACACTACTCATCATAACATGTATGTGCATGGTCATGCCCTCTTTATTTGTCAATTGCCCAACTGTAATTTGTTCACCCAACATGCTATTTATCTTATGGGAGAGACACCACTAGTGAACTGTGGATCCCGGTCCATTCTTTTACATCAAATACAATCTACTGCAATACTCGTTCTATTGTTTTCTGCAAACATCATCATCCACACTATACATCTAATCCTTTGTTACAGCAAGCCGGTGAGATTGACAACCTCACTGTTAAGTTGGGGCAAAGTAATTTGGTTGTGTTGTGCAGGTTCCACGTTGGCGCCGGAATCCCTGGTGTTGCGCCGCACTACACTTCGCCGCCATCAACCTTCAACGTGCTTCTTGGCTCCTACTGGTTCGATAAACCTTGGTTTCTTACTAAGGGAAAACTTGCTGTTGTACGCATCACACCTTCCTCTTGGGGTTCCCAACGGGCGTGTGCTTTACCGTCACAAGGAAGCTACTTTCTGGCGACGTTGCAATCCAACTCCCACGTCAGCAGCACGTTTTCTGGCGCCGTTGCCGGGGAGATCAAGACACGTTGCAAGGGGAGTCTCCACCTCCAATCTCTTTACTTTGTTTTTGTCTTGCTTTACTTTTATTTACTACTTTGTTTGCTGCACTATATCAAAAATACAAAAAAAGTAGTTGCTAGCTTTACTTTATTTACTGTCTTGTTCTCCATATTAAAAACACACAAAAAATTAGTTACTTGCATTTACTTTATTTAGTTTGCTTTATTTACTATTGCTAAAATGAATAATCCTGAAGTTGAAGTTCGTTCGTTTAAGCAACAAGGGGGAGAATGTTTAAAAGATGCTTGGTATAGAATTAGTGACACTCATAATAGGTGCACTAAGAAGCACTCCACCACTATCTTACTTAGGAATATTTATGTTGGTATCTCTAGCTGGAATAGGTATGTTCTTGATTGTCTTGCGGGGGGTAATTTCCTAGGCACTCCCTCTTTAGAAGCTATTTGCATAATTGAGAGTCTATTTGGAATACCACCTATTAATAAAGTTAAAATTGAAATCTCTCTTGAAGATGTCATGAAAAAGTTGGAGACAATAGAGCAAAATCTTCCAAGAATTGAGACTAATTTGGGAGCATTACTTGATAGCACTGACAAACTTGATAAATCTCTAGGTGGAATTAATGAGAGAATTGCCATCTTAGAAGCTTGTGTTATTCATGATAATCAAACCCAAAGGATTAGTGAACTTGAAGAGGCTATGGGAACATTGGGTTCAACTTTTTCTTCTATTAAATTTAAGGAGAAAGCTTATGTGGGTAAGGAGCAAAAGTTCATGTATGCCTCTAAGGTGCCTAAACCAAAAAACCATTATAGGCCTAAAATTGACAAAGCTCTTAATACCACTATAGATAATGGAGCATCCAATGCTTCGTCTCTTGATAACACTTGATACACACTTTCTGCGCCTAGCTGAAAGGCGTTAAAGAAAAGCGCTTATGGGAGACAACCCATGATTGTACTACAACACTTTTGTTTTATATTTGAGTCTTGGAAGTTGTTACTACTGTAGCAACCTCTCCTTATCTTAATTTTGTTGCATTGTTGTGCCAAGTAAAGTCTTTGATAGTAAGGTTCATACTAGGTTTGGATTGCTGCGCAGAAACAGATTTCTTGCTGTCACGAATTTGAGCAGTAGTTTCTGTAGGTAACTCAGAAAATTCTGCCAATTTACGTAAGTGATCCTCAGATATGTACGCAACTTTCATTCAATTTGAGCATTTTCATCTGAGCAAGTCTGGTGCACCTATAAAATTCGTCTTTATGGACTGTTCTGTTTTGATAGATTCTACCTTTTATTTCGCATTGCCTGTTTTGCTATGCTTGATGGATTTTTCTATTCCATTAACTTTCAGTAGCTTTGTGAAATGTCCAGAAGTGTTAAGAATGATTATGTCACCTCTGAACATGTGAATTTTGATTATGCACTAACCCTCTACTGAGTTGTTTTGAGTTTGGTGTGGAGGAAGTTTTCAAGGATCAAGAGAGGAGGATGATACAATATGATCAAGGAGAGTGAAAGCTCTAAGCTTGGGGATGCCCCGGTGGTTCATCCCTGCATATTTCAAGAAGACTCAAGCGTCTAAGCTTGGGGATGCCCAAGGCATCCCCTTCTTCATCGACAACATTATCAGGTTCCTCTAGTGAAACTATATTTTTATTCGATCCATCACATCTTATGTGCTTTACTTGGAGCGTCTGTATGTTTTTGTTTTTGTTTTGTTTTAATAAAGTTGGATCCTAGCATTCATTGTGTGGGAGAGAGACACGCTCCGCTGTTGCATATGGACAAATATGTCCTTAGGCTTTACTCATAATATTCATGGCGAAGGTTGAACTGCTTCGTTAAATTGTTATATGGTTGGAAACAGGAAATGCTACATGTGGTAATTGGTATAATATCTTGAATAATGTGATACTTGGCAATTGTTGTGCTCATATTTAAGCTCTTGCATCATATACCTTGCACCTATTAATGAAGAAATGCATAGAGCTTGCTAAAATTTGGTTTGCATGATTGGTCTCTCTAAGGTCTAGATATTTTCTAGCAAGGGTCGAACAACAAGGAAGACGGTGTAGAGTCTTATAATGCTTACAATATCTCTTTTATGTGAGTTTTGTTGTACCGGTTCATACTTGTGTTTGTTTCAAACAACCTTGCTAGCCTAAAACTTGTATTGAGAGGGATTACTTCTCATGCATCCAAAATCCTTGAGCCAAAAACTATGCCATTTGTGTCCACCATACCTACCTACTACATGGTATTTCTCCGCCATTCCAAAGTAAATTGCTTGAGTGCTACCTTTAAAATTTCTATTCTTTATCTGTTCAATATATAGCTCATGGGACAAATAGCCTAAAAACTATTGTGGTATTGAATATGTACTTATGCATCTTATCTCTTATAAGTTGCTTGTTGAGCGATAACCATGTTCCTGGGGACGCCATCAACACTTTGTTGAATATCATGTGAGTTGCTATGCATGTTCGTCTTGTCTGAAGTAAGGGCGATTTACCATGAGTTGAATGGTTTGAGTATGCATATTGTTAGAGAAGAACATTGGGCCGCTAACTAAAGCCATGATTCATGGTGGAAGTTTCAGTTTTGGACAAATATCCTCAACCTCATATGAGAATATTATTTGTTGCTAAATGCTTATGCATTAAAGAGGAGTCCATTATCTGTTGTCTATGTTGTCCCGGTATGGATGTCTAAGTTGAGAATAATCAAAAGCGAGAAATCCAATGCGAGCTTTCTCCTTAGACCTTTGTACAGGCGGCATAGAGGTACCCCTTTGTGACACTTGGTTAAAACATATGTATTGCGATGATAATCCAGGTAATCCGAGCTAATTAGGACAAGGTGCAGGCACTATTGGTAATCTATGCATGAGGCTTGCAACTTGTAGGATATAATTTACATGATACATATGCCTTATTACTACCGTTGACAAAATTGTTTCTTGTTTTCAAAATAAAAGCTCTAGCACAAACATAGCAATCAATGCTTCCCTCTGCGAAGGGCCTTTCTTCTACATTTATGTTGAGTCAATTCACCCATTTCCTTCTATCTCAAGAAGCAAACACTTGTGTTAACTGTGGATTGATTCCTACATACTTGCATATTGCACTTGTTATATTACTTTATGCGGACAATATCCATGAGATATACATGTTATAAGTTGAAAGCAACCGCTGAAACTTAATCTTCCTTTGTGTTGCTTCAATGCCTTTACTATGAATTTATTGCTTTATGAGTTAACTCTTATGCAAGACTTATTGATGCTTGTCTTGAAAGTACTATTCATGAAAAGTCTTTGCTATATGATTCAATTGTTTACTCATTGCATTTACATTGCTTCGAATCACTGCATTCATTACATGTGCTTACAATAGTATTGATCAAGATTATGATGGCATGTCACTTCAGAAATTATCTTTGTTATCGTTTACCTACTCGGGACGAGTAGGAACTAAGCTTGGGGATGTTGATACGTCTCCAACGTATCGATAATTTCTTATGTTCCATGCTACTTTTATGATGATACTCACATGTTTTATACATACTTTATGTCATATTTATGCATTTTCCGGCACTAACCTATTAACGAGATGCCGAAGAGCCGCTTGTCGTTTCTGCTGTTTTTGGCTTCAGAAATCCTAGTAAGGAAATATTCTCGGAATTGGACGAAATCAATGCCCAGGATCTTATTTTTCCACGAAGCTTCCAGAAGTCCGAAAGGGAAACGAAGTGGGGCAACGAGGCGGCCACACAACAGGGCGGCGCGGCCCACCCTTGGCCGCGCGGCCCTGGCGTGTGGGCCCCTCGTGGCGCCCCCTGACCTACCCTTCCGCCTACATAAGCCTTCGTCGATAATAGTTCCAGTACCGAGAGCCACGATACGGAAAACCTTCTAGAGACGCCGCCGCCGCCAATCCCATCTCGGGGGATTCAGGAGATCGCCTCCGGCACCCTGCCGGAGAGGGGAATCATCTCCCGGAGGACTCTTCACCGCCATGGTCGCCTCCGGATCGATGTGTGAGTAGTTCACCCCTGGACTATGGGTCCATAGCAGTAGCTAGATGGTTGTTTGATGACCCACAAGTATAGGGGGTGTATCGTAGTATCTTCGATAAGTAATAATGTCGATCCCAACGAGGAGCAGAAGGTGTTGACAAGCAGTTTCGATGAAGGATTCACTGTAAATGCTCACAGACAAGTATTCAGGGGGTTTTGATATCACAGATGAATAAAGTACGAGTAAGTAAAGTGCGAGAGTAACAATTGCAGCGAGTGGCCCAATCCTTTTTAGCACAAAGGACAAGCCGGTTTGTTTACTTATAATAACCAAACGTTCTTGAGGACACACGGGATTTTAGTCTAGTGCTTTCGCTACATACGGCTAATTAATCTTCATTGTTTTGATAAGTGTTGTGTGGGTGAACCTATGCTAATGTACCGCCCTTCCTAGGACTAATACATACTTGTGATTATACCCCTTGCAAGCATCCGCAACTACAAGAAAGTAATTAAGATAAATCTAACCACAACCTTAAACTCTGAGATCCTACTATCCCTCCTGCATCGATATACCAACGGGGGCTCAGGTTTCTGTCACTCCGGCAACCCCGCAATTGGCAAACGAGTACAAGATGCATTCCCCTAGGCCCATAAAGCTGAAGTGTCATGTAGTCGACGTTCACACGACACCACTAGAAGAATAACACCACAACTTAAATATCATAACATTGAATATTACTCAACCATACTTCACTACTAACATTTAGACTTCACCCATGTCCTCAAGAACTAAACGAACTACTCACGAGACATCATATGGAACATGATCAGAGGTGATATGATGATGAATAACAATCTGAACATAAACCTTGGTTCCACGGTTTCACTCAATAGCATCAATAACAAGTAGAAATCAACACCGGGAGAGTTTCCCCTATCAAACATTTCAAGATCAAACCCAAATTTCTACGGCGGTGACGATGTGTGATACGTCTCCAACGTATCGATAATTTCTTATGTTCCATGCCACATTATTGATGTTATCTACATGTTTTATGCACACTTTATGTCATATTCGTGCATTTTCTGGAACTAACCTATTAACAAGATGCCGAAGTGCCAGTTGCTGTTTTCTGCTGTTTTTGGTTTCAGAAATCCTAGTAACGAAATCTTCTCGGAATTGGACGAAATCAACGCCCAGGGGCCTATTTTTCCACGAAGCTTCCAGAAGTCCGAAGACGAAACGAAGTGGGGCCACAGGGTGGCCAAACCCTAGGGCGGCGCGGCCCACCCCCTGGCCGCGCCGACCTATGGTGTGGGGCCCCTGTGCCCCCTCCTGACTTGCCCTTCCGCCTACTTAAAGCCTCCGTGACGAAACCCCCAGTACCGAGAGCCACGATACGGAAAACCTTACTGAGACGCCGCCGCCGCCGATTCCATCTCGGGGGATCCAGGAGATCGCCTCCGGCACCCTGCCGGAGAGGGGATTCATCTCCCGGAGGACTCTACGCCGCCATGGTCGCCTCCGGTGTGATGTGTGAGTAGTCTACCCCTGGACTATGGGTCCATAGCAGTAGCTAGATGGTTGTCTTCTCCCCATTGTGCTATCATTGTCGGATCTTGTGAGCTGCCTAACATGATCAAGATCATCTATCTGTAATTCTATATGTTGCGTTTGTTGGGATCCGATGAATAGAGAATACTTGTTATGTTGATTATCAAAGTTATATCTATGTGTTGTTTATGATCTTGCATGCTTTCCGTTACTAGTAGATGCTCTGGCCAAGTAGATGCTTGTAACTCCAAGAGGGAGTATTTATGCTCGATAGTGGGTTCATGCCTCGCATTGACACCGGGACAAAGGATGTGAGAAAGTTCTAAGGTTGTGTTGTGCTGTTGCCACTAGGGATAAAACATTGATGCTATGTCTAAGGATGTAGTTGTTGATTACATTACGCAACATACTTAATGCAATTGTCTGTTGCTTTGCAACTTAATACTGGAAGGGGTTCGGATGATAACCTGAAGGTGGACTTTTTAGGCATAGATGCAGTTGGATGGCGGTCTATGTACTTTGTCGTAATGCCCAATTAAATCTCACTATACTCATCATGATATGTATGTGCATGGTCATGCTCTCTTTATTTATCAATTGCCCAACTGTAATTTGTTCACCCAACATGCTGTTTGTCTTATGGGAGAGACACCTCTAGTGAACTGTGGACCCCGGTCCAATTCTCTTTACTGAAATACAATCTACTGCAATACTGTTTTACTGTTTTCTGCAAACAATCATCTTCCACACAATACGGTTAATCCTTTGTTACAGCAAGCCGTTGAGATTGACAACCTCACTGCTTTCGTTGGGGCAAAGTACTTTGGTTGTGTTGTGCAGGTTCCACGTTGGCGCCGGAATCCCTGGTGTTGCGCCGCACTACATCTCGCCGCCATCAACCTTCAACGTGCTTCTTGACTCCTACTGGTTCGATAAACCTTGGTTTCTTACTGAGGGAAACTTGCTGCTGTACGCATCACACCTTCCACTTGGGGTTCCCAACGAGCGTGTGCTTTACGCGTCATCAAGCTAAATTTCTGGCGCCGGTGCCGGGGAGATCAAGACACGCTGCAAGGGGAGTCTCCACTTCTCAATCTCTTTACTTTGTTTTTGTCTTGCTTAGTTTTATTTACTACTTTGTTTGCTGCACTAAATCAAAATACAAAAAAATTAGTTGCTAGTTTTACTTTATTTGCTATCTTGTTTGCTATATCGAAAACACAAAAAAATTAGTTTACTTGCATTTACTTTATCTAGTTTGCTTTATTTACTGTTGCTAAAATGGCCAACGCTGAAAATACTAAGTTGTGTGACTTCACAACCACAAATAATAATGATTTCTTATGCACACCTATTGCTCCACCTGCTACTACAGCAGAATTCTTTGAAATCAAACCTGCTTTACTGAATCTTGTTATGCGAGAGCAATTTTCTGGTGTTAGTTCTGATGATGTTGCTGCCCATCTTAATAATTTTGTTGAATTATGTGAAATGCAAAAATATAAGGATGTAGATGGTGACATTATAAAATTAAAATTGTTCCCTTTCTCATTAAGAGGAAGAGCTAAAGATTGGTTGCTATCTCTGCCTAAGAATAGTATTGATTCATGGACTAAATGCAAGGATGCTTTTATTGGTAGATATTATCCCCTGCTAAAATTATATCTTTGAGGAGTAGCATAATGAATTTTAAACAATTAGATACTGAACATGTTGCTCAAGCTTGGGAAAGAATGAAATCTCTGGTTAAAAATTGCCCAACCCATGGACTGACTACTTGGATGATCATCCAAACCTTCTATGCAGGACTAAATTTTTCTTCACGGAATTTATTGGATTCAGCTGCTGGAGGTACCTTTATGTCCATCACTCTTGGTGAAGCAACAAAGCTTCTTGATAATATGATGATCAACTACTCTGAATGGCACACGGAAAGAGCCACAAGGTAAGAAGGTAAATTCTGTCGAAGAAACCTCTTCCTTGAGTGATAAGATTGATGCTATTATATCTATGCTTGTGAATGATAGGACTAATATTGATCCTAATAATGTTCCATTAGCTTCATTGGTTGCACAAGAAGAACATGTTGATGTGAACTTCATTAAAAATAGTAATTTCAACAACAATGCTTACCGGAACAATTCTAGTAACAACTATAGGCCATATCCTTATAATAATGGCAACGGCTATGGTAATTCTTATGGGAATTCTTACAACAATAATAGGAGTTCACCCCCTGGACTTGAAGCCATGCTTAAAGAATTTATTAGTACACAAACTGCTTTTAACAAATCTGTTGAAGAAAAGCTTGGGAAAATTGATATACTTGCTTCTAAAGTCGATAGTCTTGCCTATGATGTTGATCTTTTGAAATCGAAAGTTATGCCTAATGAAAATCATCATAATAAATTTGTTACTACAGCAAATGCCATTCAAGTTAGAATTAATGAGAATATAATATTAATGGCTGAACTGCGTGCTAGGTGGGATAGAGAAGAAAATGAAAAACTAGCTAAAGAAAAGAATGTAGATAAAGTTTGGACTATTACCACCACTAGTAATGCTAATGCTACACATGTTGCTGCACCTCCTACTAATAATAATAAAAGAATTGGTGTTAGCAATGTTTCCACTTCTAATGCAAAGCGAGAAACTGCAAATCGCTAAAACCGCTGAAACCGCTGTGATAAAGCTGCTGAAATTTTTTCCAACATTGGGGATGATGATCCCATTGCTTTAGATTATAATGGTTTGAATTTTGATGATTGCCACATCTCTGAAGTTATAAAGTTCTTGCAAAAACTTGCTAAAAGTCCCAATGCTAGTGCTATAAATTTGGCTTTCACACATCATATTACAAATGCTCTCATAAAAGCTAGAGAAGAGAAATTAGAGCGTGAAGCCTCTATTCCTAAAAAGCTAGAGGATGGTTGGGAGCCCATCATTAAGATGAAGGTTAAAGATTTTGATTGTAATGCTTTATGTGATCTTGGTGCAAGTATTTCTGTTATGCCTAAGAAAATTTATAATATGCTTGACTTGCCACCGCTGAAAAATTGTTATTTGGATGTTAATCTTGCTGATCATTCTACAAAGAAACCTTTGGGGAAAGTTGATAATGTTCACATTACCGTTAACAATAACCTTGTCCCCGTTGATTTTGTTGTCTTGGATATTGAATGCAATGCATCTTGTCCCATTATATTGGGAAGACCCTTTCTTCGAACTGTTGGTGCTATTATTGATATGAAGGAAGGTAATATAAAATATCAATTTCCTCTCAAGAAAGGTATGGAACACTTCCCTAGAAAGAGAATGAAGTTACCTTTTGATTCTATTATTAGAACAAATTATGATGTTGATGCTTCATCTCTCGATAATACTTGATACACACTTTCTGCGCCTAGCTGAAAGGCGTTAAAGAAAAGCGCTTATGGGAGACAACCCATGTTTTTACCTACAGTACTTTGTTTTTAACTTGTGTCTTGGAAGTTGTTTACTACTGTAGCAACCTCTCCTTATCTTAGTTTTGTGTTTTGTTGTGCCAAGTTAAGCCGTTGATAGAAAAGTAAGTACTAGATTTGGATTACTGCGCAGTTCCAGATTTCTTTGCTGTCACGAATCTGGGTCCACCTCCCTGTAGGTAACTCAGAAAATTAAGCCAATTTACGTGCATGATCCTCAGATATGTACGCAACTTTCATTCAATTTGAGCATTTTCATTTGAGCAAGTCTGGTTCCATTTTAAAATTCGTCAATACGAACTGTTCTGTTTTGACAGATTCTGCCTTTTATTTCGCATTGCCTCTTTCGCTATGTTGGATGAATTTCTTCGATCCACTAATGTCCAGTAGCATTATGCAATGTCCAGAAGTGTTAAGAATGATTGTGTCACCTCTGAATATGTCAATTTATATTGTGCACTAACCCTCTAATGAGTTGTTTCGAGTTTGGTGTGGAGGAAGTTTTCAAGGATCAAGAGAGGAGTATGATGCAACATGATCAAGGATGTTTATGAGTTAACTCTTATGCAAGACTTATTGATGCTTGTCTTGAAGTGCTATTCATGAAAAGTCTTTGCTATATGATTCGCTTGTTTACTCATGTCATATACATTGTTTTGATCGCTGCATTCACTACATATGCTTTACAAATAGTATGATCAAGATTATGATGGCATGTCACTCCAGAAATTATCTGTGTTATCGTTTTACCTGCTCGGGACGAGCAGAACTAAGCTTGGGGATGCTGATACGTCTCCAACGTATCGATAATTTCTTATGTTCCATGCCACATTATTGATGTTATCTACATGTTTTATGCACACTTTATGTCATATTCGTGCATTTTCTGGAACTAACCTATTAACAAGATGCCGAAGTGCCAGTTGTTGTTTTCTGCTATTTTTGGTTTCAGAAATCCTAGTAACGAAATATTCTCGGAATTGGACGAAATCAACGCCCAGGGGCCTATTTTTCCACGAAGTTTCCAGAAGTCCGAAGACGAAACGAAGTGGGGCCACAGGGTGGCCAAACCCTAGGGCGGCGCGGCCCACCCCCTGGCCGTGCCGACCTATGGTGTGGGGCCCCTGTGCCCCCTCCTGACTTGCCATTCCGCCTACTTAAAGCCTCCGTGACGAAACCCCCAGTACCGAGAGCCACGATACGGAAAACCTTACTGAGACGCCGCCGCCGCCGATCCCATCTCGGGGGATCCAGGAGATCGCCTCCGGCACCCTGCCGGAGAGGGGATTCATCTCCCGGAGGACTCTACGCCGCCATGGTCGCCTCCGGTGTGATGTGTGAGTAGTCTACCCCTGGACTATGGGTCCATAGCAGTAGCTAGATGGTTGTCTTCTCCCCATTGTGCTATCATTGTCAGATCTTGTGAGCTGCCTAACATGATCAAGATCATCTATCTGTAATTCTATATGTTGCGTTTGTTGGGATCCGATGAATAGAGAATACTTGTTATGTTGATTATCAAAGTTATATCTATGTGTTGTTTATGATCTTGCATGCTTTCCGTTACTAGTAGATGCTCTGGCCAAGTAGATGCTTGTAACTCCAAGAGGGAGTATTTATGCTCGATAGTGGGTTCATGCTCGCATTGACACTCTGGGACGGGTGAGAAAGTTCTAAGGTTGTGTTGTGCTGTTGCCACTAGGGATAAAACATTGATGCTATGTCTAAGGATGTAGTTGTTGATTACATTACGCACCATACTTAATGCAATTGTCTGTTGCTTTGCAACTTAATACTGGAAGGGGTTCGGATGATAACCTGAAGGTGGACTTTTTAGGCATAGATGCAGTTGGATGGCGGTCTATGTACTTTGTCGTAATGCCCAATTAAATCTCACTATACTCATCATGATATGTATGTGCATGGTCATGCTCTCTTTATTTGTCAATTGCCCAACTGTAATTTGTTCACCCAACATGCTGTTTGTCTTATGGGAGAGACACCTCTAGTGAACTGTGGACCCCGGTCCAATTCTCTTTACTGAAATACAATCTCTTGCACATCGTTTTTTCTTGTTTTCGCAAACAATCATCTTCCACACAATACGGTTAATCCTTTGTTACAGCAAGCCGGTGAGATTGACAACCTCACTGTTTCGTTGGGGCAAAGTACTTTGGTTGTGTTGTGCAGGTTCCACGTTGGCGCCGGAATCCCTGGTGTTGCGCCGCACTACATCTCGCCGCCATCAACCTTCAACGTGCTTCTTGACTCCTACTGGTTCGATAAACCTTGGTTTCTTACTGAGGGAAACTTGCTGCTGTACGCATCACACCTTCCACTTGGGGTTCCCAACGAGCGTGTGCTTTACGCGTCATCAATGTGCAGCGGTGGAGACGGCGGTGATGATGATGAAGATGATGATGATGGCCATGGAGATGATGTCCAACTCGATGGCGGTGACGATGGCGTCGATTTCCCCCTCCGGGAGGGAATTTCCCCAGCGGATCTCAGCCTGCCGGAGAGCTCTTTTCTCTCTGGTGTTCTCCGCCTCGCAGAGGCGGCTGTGACTCTTCGCGACCTATCCCCTCGAGCTTAGGTTTTCGGGACGATGACGTTTGCGAAGAAAAGGAGGCGAGAGGGGGTTGTGGGCCCCCTCCTCACAGGGCGGCGCAGCCAGGCCTTGGGCCGCGCCGGCCTATGAGGTGGGCCCACCTCGGGTCCCCTCAGCTCCCCCTTCTGGCTCCCTTCGTCTTCTGGAAAAATAGGATTTTTCATATAATTTCCGTCAACTGTTGATCTTCCGAAATATTGCATTCTGACGGCGCTTTTTCCAGCAGAATCCTGACTCCGGTGCGCGATCCTCCAATAATCATGAATCATGCAAAATAGATGAAATAACATAAGTATCATCTCCAAATATGAAATATATCAATGAATAACAGCAAATTATGATATAAAATAGTGATGCAAATTGGACGTATCAACTCCCCCCAAGCTTAGACTTCGCTTGTCCCCAAGCGAAACTGAACTCGGTAAACAGGACCACATGTTTATGGAGTGAAGAGTCGATAAATAAAATACGGACAAGAAGCTTGATATTCATTCACACAAGACATTTTAGTAAACAACTTTCTCATATAATTCAACTTGAAACAAGTATAAGGTAATCGCAAATAAAGGTGCATAAGAAATCATAGTTGGTGATGGCAAACTTCGTTCTTGGTCAAAGAACAGTTAACAGGTTATACTTATCTATCGAGCAGCGCTCTTATGTTAAAGTTTATATGGCACAACTTGCATACTCAATCTTAATAATCTCCTCATGATCATTGATAACTTTCAAAGCTATATTCATTCAGATAAAACTTTTACTAAACAAGGAAAAGTAAAATACATGATGAGGTAAATCACAATATAATGGTTTGATCACAACAACTCAAATGCTTGCTTAAGATGGAGGGAAATAGGTTTACTGACTCAACATAAAGTAAAAGACAGGCCCTTCGCAGAGGGAAGCAGGGATTAAATCATGTGCTAGAGCTTTTTAAGTTTTGAAATCATATAAAGAGAATGAAAGTAACATTTTGAGAGGTGTTTGTTGTTGTCAACGACTGGTAGCGGGTACTCTAACCCCCTTGCCAGACAAACCTTCAAAGAGCGGCTCCCATTTTATTTTTATTCTTGTGTGGCACTCCTTCCAACCTTTCTTTCACAAACCATGGCTAACTGAATCCTCGGGTGCCTGCCAACAATATCATACCATGAAGGAGCGCCTTTTTATTTTAGTTTTATTATGATGACACTCCCCCCAACCTTTGCTTACACAAGCCATGGCTAACCGAATCCTTCGGGTGCCGTCCATCAATCACATACCATGGAGGAGTGTCTATTTAGGTTAATTAATTTGTGACTGGGAATCCCATTGCCAGCTCTTTTTGCAAAATTATTGGATAAGCGGATGAAGCCACTAGTCCATTGGTGAAAGTTGCCCAACAAGATTGAAAGATAAAACACCACATACTTCCTCATGAGCTATAAAACATTGACACAAATAAGAGATAGTAAATTTTGAATTGTTTAAAGGTAGCACACGAAGTATTTACTTGGAATGGCAGGAAATACCATGTAGTAGGTAGTTATGGTGGACACAAATGGCATAGGTTTTGGGTTAAGGTTTGGATGCACGAGAAGTATTCCCTCTCAGTACAGGTCTTGGCTAGCAAGGTTAATTAGCAAGCATAAGAGTCGAGGGAAACAAACAAATATACATGTGATAGAAACAATCATGCAGCTTCCTTGTAAGCACAAACAATTTTAACTTCAAAATAATAAGCTATGAGCTAACAAGAAAGAAAGATAATGAAACAACTACATGTATTTCTCTTTTCTACTTAAACCTCAAAGTGTTGTTGCTATTGACCAATGCTAAGTTTGCCAAAACCAAATAGATTTATTCAGTGCTCCCAAAGTGATACCAATACTAATAACAAGATCAATCATATAATAAGGATTGCAAACTAAAATAAGATGTGCAATATGTAAATGATAAGACTTCTCATTAATATTCCATACCGATAACTCACACCAAGGGATACATAGACGACCAACTAAAGGAGAGATACTTCCACACTGCAACCCATTTTATATGATAACTTCCCTACTCATGATATGACACTACTTGATAGTAAAAAGTAAAAGATAGTGATGATGTGATACCGCGGCACTCCCCCAAGCTTGGAACAAACCAAGGGGATGCCAATACCGATGATGAATTACTCCTTCGGCGATGGTGGTGATGAATTCTTGACAAGCTTCTCAACAAGCTCCCGAAGCTCATCAATCTTGTACATGAGGTTGCGGATCATCTCCGAATTGTGCTCGACGTGGTTAAGAAGTATGTCTGACGGCGAGTCCCAACTCTTGGAGTTATTTCCCCACTCTTCACCCTCAGGCTTCATCCTTCATGCAGTGTTAGAACGATCTATTTCCCAATTGCTAGGCAATGCTGCCTTGGGAGTCCTTTCAATTTGACTATTGAAAATTAGATTGCGGAAGGGATGGTGAGTGCCTGAAGAAGATGTCTTTGGAGCTAGGTGATGATGTGGAACCCTTCCTCCGGTGCGAATTCTTGCGCTCTTGTTTGCACTAAAAGGGTTATCCACCACCTCGATGCTTGCGATGGTAGCACGCGGGTATGCGCGCGAGTCTTCCTCCACCTTTTCTTCATCCTCTTCCTTGACGCTTTTGTCCAACTCTTTCCACTCGGGATCTTGAATATCTTCATCCGAAAACTCCTTGCCCTTGTTCTTGGAGACCATGGTGCTTCTAGACTGAAAACAGATCCTGGCAGAAACAGCTCGAAACAAAACACGTCGAGAAAATGATATACGGACCTCCAGGGGTCCGGGGGATTATATAGAATAAATTTTTACGACGAACGAAAAGTACCAGGTCGAACCAGAGTCGGAAAGAGGCGACGAGGTGGCCAGCTCATAGGGCGGCGCGGCCTGGCTGGGGCCCGCGCCGGCCTATGGGGGCACGCCCTCGTGCGTCTCCTCCACTCCGTTTCAATCTCGTAATTTTTCATATTTTCCAAAAACAGAAAAAACATTGTTCGGAGAGTAAATTACGAAATTTTTATTACCAATACTGTTACCTATTCAAAGTCGAGTTCTGGCGGACTGTCAGTTTGTCCTTTGATGAAAGCCTCCGGTGTTTCCACTCGAATAACATCAACATCTACATTGTAAGAATCACCTGAGATATAATGCTTGAGTCTTTGTCCATTCACAACTTGTGTGGCATTGCCTTGGAGAGAGCTAATTTTTATTGCTCCTGAACGATACACCTCCTCAACAACATATGGTCCTTCCCATTTCGAGAGTAATTTCCCTGCAAAGAATCTGAGACGAGACCGATACAATAGGACTTTATCCCCAATATTAAATTCTCTTTTGATAATCCTTCTATCATGCCATTTTTTAACTTTCTCTTTAAAGAGTTTAGCATTTTCATAAGCTTCACTTCTCCATTCATCTAGAGAACTCAATTGCAGCAACCTCTTATTACCAAATTAGTTTAGGATCTTTATTTAATTCTCTAACAGCCCAATAAGCTTTGTGCTCTAGTTCTAAAGGTAAATGACAAGCTTTTCCATAAACCATTTTATAAGGTGACATTCCCATGGGATTTTTATAAGCAGTTCTATAAGCCCATAGTGCTTCCTTCAATTTACTAGCCCAATTCTTTCTAGTTTTATTAACAGTCTTTTGCAAGATAGATTTAATTTCTCTATTTGATAGTTCTACTTGCCCACTAGTTTGAGGATGATAAGCGGAAGCAATTCTATGACTAATACCATATTTAGCAAGAGTTTTTCTAAAACCACCATGAATAAAATGAGAACCTCCATCAGTCATAATATATCGAGGAACTCCAAATCGAGGAAAAATAATATCTAAAAGCATTCTTAAAGAGGTCTCACCATTAGCACTTTTTGTAGGTATGGCTTCCACCCATTTAGTAACATAATCAACAGCGACAAGTATATGAGTGTTACCTTCTGAAGAGGGAAAAGGTCCCATGAAGTCAAATCCCCAACAATCAAACGGTTCAATAACAAGAGTATAATTCATAGGCATTTCATTGCGTCTGGAGATATTACCAACCCTTTGGCATTCATCACAAGATAAAATAAACTTCCTTGCATCTTTGAAGAGAGTTGGCCAATAAAAACCTGATTGTAGAACCTTTTGCGCGGTTCTATCTCCGGCGTGATGTCCTCCATAAGCACTCCCATTACATTTACTCAATATCTCTTGCTGTTCATATTCGGGAACACATCTTCGCAGAATACCATCCACTCCTTCTTTATATAAGTGTGGGTCATCCCAGAAATAATGCCTCAAGTCATAAAAGAATTTCCTCCTTTGCTGAGCTGAAAAGGTCGGAGGCAAGTACTTGGAAACAATAAAGTTAGCATAATCAGCATACCAAGGACTGTCTCGCGAGCTCACCTTTATTACAGCCAATTGTTCATTTAGAAAACTATCATTAACAGGAACAGGATCATAAGCAATATTTTCCAATCTAGACAAATTATCAGCAACAGGATTATCAGCACCTTTCCTATCTACAATATGTAAATCAAATTCTTGCAACAGAAGCACCCATCTAATAAGCCTTGGCTTAGCATCTTTCTTTTGCATAAGGTATCTGATTGCAGCATGATCAGTATGAATAGTAACTTTTGAATCAACAATATAAGATCTAAACTTATCACAAGCAAAGACTACAGCTAACAATTCTTTTTCAGTAGTAGCATAATTTCTTTGAGCAGCATCAAGAGTTTTACTAGCATAATGAATAACATTCAATTTTTTATTTACTCGCTGTCCAAGAACAAAATCACTAGCATCACACATAATTTCAAATGGTAAGTTCCAATCAGGAGGTTCAACTATAGGAGCAGTTGTTAAGGCTTTCTTTAGAGTTTCAAAAGCTTCCTTACAATCATCATCAAAAACAAAAGGTACATCTTTTTGAAGAAGATTAGTAAGAGGCTTTGAAATCTTGGAGAAATCTTTAATAAACCTCCTATAAAACCCAACATGACCAAGAACACTACGAATACCTTTAACATCCCTTGGATAGGGCATCTTCTCAATTGCTTCAACTTTAGCTCTATCAACTTCAATACCTCTCTCGGAAATTTTATGTCCCAATACAATTCCTTCATTAACCATAAAGTGGCACTTTTCCCAATTAAGAACAAGGTTAGTTTCTTCACATCTCTGCAAAACTTTATCAAGGTTCCGCAAGCAATTATCAAAAGAATTCCCATAGACAGAAAAATCATCCATGAATACCTCTACAATACTCTCGCAAAAGCCATGAAAAATAGCAGACATGCATCTTTGAAAAGTAGCAGGAGCATTACATAAACCAAAAGGCATACGTCTATAAGCATAAGTTCCATAGGGACAAGTGAAAGTGGTTTTCTCTTGATCCTTAGTTTTAACAGCAATTTGTGAAAACCCAGAATAACCATCAAGAAAGCAAAAATGAGTATTTTTGGATAACCTTTCTAACATTTGATCAATAAAAGGCAAAGGGTAATGATCTTTCTTAGTAACTTTATTAACTTTACGATAATCAATGCACATTCTATACCCTACAACTACTCTTTGAGGTATGAGCTCATCATTATCATTAGGCACAACAGTCATTCCTCCTTTCTTAGGAACACAATGCATAGGACTAACCCATCTACTATCAGCAATAGGATATATAATACCAGCTTCAAGAAGTCTTAATACCTCATTTCTTACCACATCCTTCATCTTAGGAATTAGACGACGCTGAGGTTCAACAACAGGCTTCGCATCATCTTCCATATTAATGGCGTGTTGGAAAATAGAAGGAGAAATCCCCTTCAAGTCATCAAGAGTGTAGCCAATAGCTCCTCGGTGCTTCTTCAATATTTCCAACAACCTTTCTTCTTCAAACTCTGTAAGCTTGGAACTAATAATAACAGGATATATTTTCTTATCATCAATATGAGCATATTTAAGATTATCAGGCAATGGTTTTAAATCAAAGACAGGATCTTCCTTTGGTGGTGGTGTTGTACCCAGATCTTCCACCGGTAAATCATGCTTAAGAATAGGTTGACGGAGAAAAATTTCATCAAGCTCATTTCTTTCTTCCCTAAAAACTTCACTCTCACTATTCTCCAAATGTTGCTGCAAAGGATTATTAGGAGCAAGAGTAATAGATGCACACTGTTCAAATCTAAAATCGTTATTAGGCAAATCAGCTTTATAAGGAGTTTTGGTAAATTTAGAGAAGTTAGACTCATAAGATTCACCAGCATATTTTGTTAAAATTTTCTCTTTCTTGCAGTCTATAATAGCTCCACAAGTATTTAGAAAAGGTCTACCAAAAATGATAGGACAATATTTACTAGCAGCAGAACCTAGTACCAAAAAGTTAGCAGGATATTTAATCTTACCGCATAGAACTTCCACATCTCGAACAATACCAATTGGAGAGATAGTCTCTCTATTAGCGAGCCGAATTACCACATCAATATCTTCAAGTTCACAAGAACCAATTTCGTGCATAATCTCCATGTAAAGCTCATAAGGAATAGCACTAATGCTTGCACCAATATCACATAAATCATAATAACAATGATCTCTGATTCTAACAGATAGCATAGGAACACTAGCTTTCTGATACGTCTCCAACGTATCCATAATTTCTGATGTTTCATGCTTGTTTTATGACAATACTTACATGTTTTGCTTGCACTTTATAATGTTTTTATGCGTTTTCCGGAACTAACCTATTAACAAGATGCCACAGTGCCAGTTCCTGTTTTCTGCTGTTTTTGGTTCCAGAAAGGCTGTTCGGGCAATATTCTCGGAATTGGACGAAATCAACGCCAAAGATCTTATTTTTCCAGGAAGGCTCCAGAACACCGAAGGGGAGTCGGAGGAGGGCCAGAGGGCCACCACACCATAAGGCGGCGCGGCCAGGCCTGGGCCCGCGCCAGCCTATGGTGAGGAGCCCCCAGGCACCCTCCTGCGCCGCCTCTTCGCATATAAAACCCCTTTCGACCTAAAAACGCAGTACCAATTGACGAAACTCCAGAAAGACTCCAGGGGCGCCGCCGCCATCGCGAAACTCCAATTCGGGGGACAGAACTCTCTGTTCCGGCACCCTGCCGGGACGGGGAAGTGCCCCCGGAAGCCATCTCCATCGACGCCACCGCCTCCATCATGCTCCGTGAGTAGTTCCCCCATGGACTACGGGTTCTAGCTGTAGCTAGTTGGTATTCTCTCCCCCATGTACTTCAATACAATGATCTCATGAGCTGCCTTACATGATTGAGATTCATCTGATGTAATCGGTGTTGTGTTTGTTGGGATCCGATGGATGATACATTATGATTAGTCTATCTATAAAGTTTGTGAAGTTATTGTTGCTGCAATCTTGTTATGCTTAATGCTTGTCACTAGGGCCCGAGTGGCATGATCTTACATTTAAGCTCTATACTTATTGCTTAGATTGTATCTACAAGTTGTATGCACATGTCACTGTCCGGAACCAAAGGCCCCGAAGTGACAGAAATCGGGACAACCGGAGGGGATGGCGGTGATGTAAGGGACACATGTTTTCACGGAGTGTTAATGCTTTGCTCCGGTGCTCTATTAAAAGGAGTACCTTAATATCCAGTAGATTCCCTTGAGGCCCGGCTGCCACCGGCTGGTAGGACAATAGATGTTGTGCAAGTTTCTCATTGCGAGCACGTACGACTATATATGGAAAACATGCCTACATGATTAATGAATTGATGTTCTTTCTTAATGCCTTATCAATCCTATCAATTGCCCAACTGTAATTTGTTCACCCAACACTTGTCACTTGTTATTGGAGAGTTACCACTAGTGTAGATCGCTGGGAACCCCGGTCCATCTCTCATCATCATATACTCGTTCTACATGTCATTAGAAGTAGTATCAACTATCTTCTGGTGCCATTACCTCTGTGTTACTATTACTGCTGTTGTGTTACTGTTACTATTGCTCTCATATCACTGCTACTTTCACATCACCCCTGTTACTAGTGCTTTTCCAGGTGCAGCTGAATTGACAACTCAGTTGTTAAGGCTTATAAGTATTCTTTACCTCCCCTTGTGTCGAATCAATAAATTTGGGTTTTACTTCCCTCGAAGACTGCTGCGATCCCCTATACTTGTGGGTTATCACTTTCTTAGACTTATTAGGATGTGAAACAATATTAGAAGCATCTTCACAGAAAATAATATGACCATCCTCCACATTTTCAGTCACAAGATCTTTAACTATTGCAACAGCAGGTTCAACTTTTATTTGTTCTTCAGGTTCTATAGGTTTCTTTTCACTTTTATGAACCACACTATTTATAACAGAGTACTCCTTCATTTTAGCAGGGAAAGGAGTTTTTTCAATATAAGCTTCAGGAATAACATGATCAACAGTTTCAACTACAACACATTTATTTATAGATGAATCAATTTTATCTTTATACGGTTCATGATACTTATCAAAATTCTTCCTAGGCAATTAAAAATGAGAGGCAAAAGCTTTATAAAGATTTGCAGCAACTTGAGAATCAAGACCATAAGTAGCACTCATATTACGAAATTTATCAGTATCCATAAAAGCTTCAATGCATTTATAATCATAATTTATACCCGATTCTCTATCTTTGTCGTTCTCCCATCCTTCAGTATTTTCCTGGATCCGATTAAGAAGGTCCCTTTTAAACTCTTCTTTGTTGCGCGTAAATGATCCAGAACAAGAAGTATCCAGCAAGGTCTTGTCTTCAAAAGAAAGTCTTGCATAGAAATTATCAATAATAACATTACCAGGAAGCTCATGAATGGGGCATTTGAGCATTAAAGACTTCAATCTCCCCCATGCTTGGGCAATACTCTCTCCATCATGAGGCCAAAAATTATATATGCGGTTCCGATCCTTGTGAATTTCACTTGGAGGATAGAACTTAGAATAAAACCGGGGCACAATATCATTCCATTCAAGAGAATCCCCATTATCCAGTAATTTATACCAATTCGCCGCTTTACCAGACAGCGATATAGAGAATAGTTTCTTCCTCACTTCATCCATAGCAATACCTGCACACTTGAATAAACCGCATAATTCATGTAAAAACAGTAAATGATCTCCAGGGTGGACAGTTCCATCCCTTGTATAACGGTTATCCACTACACGTTCAATAATTTTCATAGGTATTTTGTATGGTATCTCTTCCTCACCTGGCACCTCATCCACTACCTTTGCAGTAGTAGTAGATTTCCCAAATAAACACTGAAGAGAAGATCTCTCCATAATGAATTATGGCAGCAGGCAGAAATAAAATCAGCACAAACAGTAGAAATTTCCCTTACCAATTCCACTTACCAATAGCGCTTCACTCCCCGGCAACGGCGCCAGAAAATAGTCTTGATGATCCACAAGTATAGGGGGTGTATCGTAGTATCTTCGATAAGTAAGAATGTCGATCCCAACGAGGAGCAGAAGGTGTTGACAAGCAGTTTCGATGAAGGATTCACTGTAAATGCTCACAAACAAGTATTCAGGGGGTTTTGATATCACATATGAATAAAGTACGAGTAAGTAAAGTGCGAGAGTAACAATTGCAGCGAGTGGCCCAATCCTTTTTAGCACAAAGGACAAGCCGGTTTGTTTACTTATAATAACCAAACGTTCCTGAGGACACACGGGATTTTAGTCTAGTGCTTTCGCTACATACGGCTAATTAATCTTCATTGTTTTGGTAAGTGTTGTGTGGGTGAACCTATGCTAATGTACCGCCCTTCCTAGGACTAATACATACTTGTGATTATACCCCTTACAAGCATCCGCAACTACAAGAAAGTAATTAAGATAAATCTAACCACAACCTTAAACTCTGAGATCCTGCTATCCCTCCTGCATCGATATACCAACGGGGGCTCAGGTTTCTGTCACTCCGGCAACCCCGCAATTGGCAAACGAGTACAAGATGCATTCCCCTAGGCCCGTAAAGCTGAAGTGTCATGTAGTCGACGTTCACACGACACCACTAGAAGAATAACACCACAACTTAAATATCATAACATTGAATATTACTCAACCATACTTCACTACTAACATTTAGACTTCACCCATGTCCTCAAGAACTAAACAAACTACTCACGAGACATCATATGGAACATGATCAGAGGTGATATGATGATGAATAACAATCTGAACATAAACCTTGGTTCCACGGTTTCACTCAATAGCATCAATAACAAGTAGAAATCAACACCGGGAGAGTTTCCCCTATCAAACAATCAAGATCAAACCCAAATTGCTACGGCGGTGACGATGTGCAGCGGTGGAGACGACGGTGATGATGATGAAGAAGATGATGATGGCGATGGAGATGATGTCCAACTCGATGGCGGTGACGATGGTGTCGATTTCCCCCTCCGAGAGGGAATTTCCCCGGCAGATCTCAGCCTGCCGGAGAGCTCTTTTCTCTCTGGTGTTCTCCGCCTCGCAGAGGCGGCTGTGACTCTTCGCGACCTATCCCCTCGAGCTTAGGTTTTCGGGACGAAGACGTTCGCGAAGAAAAGGAGGCGAGAGGGGGCTGTGGGCCCCCTCCTCACAGGGCGGTGCGGCCAGGCCTTGGGCCGCGCCGGCCTATGAGGTGGGCCCACCTCGGGTCCCCTCAGCTCCCCCTTCTGGCTCCCTTCGTCTTCTGGAAAAATAGGATTTTTCATATAATTTCCGTCAACTGTTGATCTTCCGAAATATTGCATTCTGACGGCGCTTTTTCCAGCAGAATCCTGACTCCGGTGCGCGAACCTCCAATAATCATGAATCATGCAAAATAGATGAAATAACATAAGTATCATCTCCAAATATGAAATATATCAATGAATAACAGCAAATTATGATATAAAATAGTGATGCAAATTGGACGTATCATTGTCTTCTCCTAATTGTGCTATCATTGTTAGATCTTGTGAGCTGCCTAACATGATCAAGATCATCTATTTGTAATGCTACATGTTGCGTTTGTTGGGATCCGATGAATATGGAATACTATGCTATGTTGATTATCAATCTATCTATGTGTTGTTTATGATCTTGCATGCTCTCCGTTATTAGTAGAGGCTCTGGCCAAGTCGTTACTTGTAACTCCAAGAGGGAGTATTTATGCTAGATAGTGGGTTCATGCCTCCATTAAATCTGGGACAGTGACAGAAAGTTCTAAGGTTGTGGATGTGTGATACGTCTCCGACGTATCGATAATTTCTTATGTTACATGCCACATTATTGATGATATCTACATGTTTTATACACATTATATGTCATATTTATGCATTTTCCGGCACTAACCTATTAACGAGATGTCGAAGAGCCAGTTGCTGTTTTCTGCTGTTTTTGGTTTCAGAAATCCTAGTAAGGAAATATTCTCGGAATTGGACGAAATCAACGCCCAGGGTCCTATTTTCACACGAAGCTTCCAGAAGACCGAAGAGAAGACGAAGTGGGGCCACGAGGTGGCCAAACACTAGGGTGGCGCGGCCTGGCCCTTGGCCGCGCCGGCCTGTTGTGTGGGCCCCTCGTGACTCTCCCGACTCTGCCCTTCCGCCTACTTAAAGCCTTCGTCGCGAAACCCCTAGTACCGAGAGCCACGATACGGAAAACCTTCCAGAGCCGCCGCCGCCGCCAATCCCATCTCGGGGGATTCAGGAGATCGCCTCCGGCACCCTGCTGGAGAGGGGAATCATCTCCCGGAGGACTCTTCACCGGCATGGTCGCCTCCGGAGTGATGAGTGAGTAGTTCACCCCTGGACTATGGGTCCATAGCAGTAGCTAGATGGTCGTCTTCTCCTTATGTGCTTCATTGTCGGATCTTGTGAGCTGCCTAACATGATCAAGATCATCTATCTGTAATGCTATATGTTGTGTTTGTTGGGATCCGATGGATAGAGAATACTATGTTATGTTGATTATCAATCTATTACCTATGTGTTGTTTATGATCTTGCATGCTCTCTGTTATTAGTAGAGGCTCTGGCCAAGTTTTTACTCTTAACTCCAAGAGGGAGTATTTATGCTCGATAGTGGGTTCATGCCTCCATTAAATCTGGGACAAGTGATGAAAGTTCTAAGGTTGTGGATGTGCTGTTGCCACTAGGGATAAAACATTGATGCTATGTCCGAGGATGTAGTTATTGATTACATTACGCACCATACTTAATGCAATTGTCTGTTGTTTGCAACTTAATACTGGAAGGGGTTCGGATGATAACCTGAAGGTGGACTTTTTAGGCATAGATGCATGCTGGATAGCGGTCTATGTACTTTGTCGTAATGCCCAATTAAATCTCACAATACTCATCATGTCATGTATGTGCATTGTCATGCCCTCTCTATTTGTCAATTGCCCAACTGTAATTTGTTCACCCAACATGCTATTTATCTTATGGGAGAGACACCTCTAGTGAACTGTGGACCCCGGTCCATTCTTTTAATCGAATACAATCTACTGCAATACTTGGTCTACTGTTCTCTGCAAACAATCATCATCCACACTATACATCTAATCCTTTGTTACAGCAAGCCGGTGAGATTGACAACCTCACTGTTTCGTTGGGGCAAAGTACTTTGGTTGTGTTGTGCAGGTTCCACGTTGGCGCCGGAATCCCTGGTGTTGCGCCGCACTACATCTCGCCGCCATCAACCTTCAACGTGCTTCTTGGCTCCTACTGGTTCGATAAACCTTGGTTTCTTACTGAGGGAAAACTTGCCGCTGTACGCATCACACCTTCCTCTTGGGGTTTCCAACGGACGCGTGATGTACGTGTATCAAGCTCTTTTTCTGGCGCCGTTGCCGGGGAGATCAAGACACGCTGCAAGGGGAGTCTCCACATCGCAATCTCTTTACTTTGTTTTTGTCTTGCTTTATTTTATTTACTACTTTGTTTGCTGCACTAAATCAAAACACAAAAGAATTAGTTGCTAGTTTTACTTTATTTGCTATCTTGTTTGCTATATCAAAAACACAAAAAAATTAGTTACTTGCATTTACTTTACTTATTTCATCATGTTTCCTCCTAAGTTCACTCTGAAAGACATACCGGTAGGACAAGGTTCTATCATTGGAAGAGATAATATAGAAGAATTTTTCACTCATGTTAGTATGGTTGAAGATTTTGAAGATAGACACTTGGTAGAACTTGCTCCTACTTATGAAATTGCTGCTGCTTCTTTAGTACACATGATAGAAGCTAAATTTGTTAATCTCAATCCTATAATACAACATATGTTTCTTACACTAGGAGATATGGAAGAAGGAGAAAAGAAAGATTTTGTTTTAGAAACACTTCTCAAAGAATTTGGAGGTATAGCAAGAGAAGCTAGAAAAGTTTTTACTAAATATAATATGCTTGGCTCTTATACCAACTTTGCCAGTATCCTTGAAAAGATGGATATGGATAGAATAAAGTACACTAATAATGTTAATAATGGTGGGGAGATTAAAGTACCGATACCTATTAAACTCCTAGGAATGCATGAAGCACTAGAAAAGAATTTTGATTGGATTGTTCCTGAAAATTTGTTTGATGAGAGTAGCAAGCCTAAGGGTAATGTAAAGGGAGCCTCTGAAACTTACATAGATAAGATACAATGCATTGTTGAGAAAACTCCAAACCCCACTGTCAATACACCATCTCTTGATAATACTTGATACACACTTTCTGCGCCTAGCTGAAAGGCGTTAAAGAAAAGCGCTTATGGGAGACAACCCATGTTTTTACTACAGTACTTTTATTTTATATTTGAGTCTTGGAAGTTGTTACTACTGTAGCAACCTCTCCTTATCTTAGTTTTGTGCATTGTTGTGCCAAGTAAAGCCGTTGATAGTAAGGTTCATACTAGATTTGGATTACTGCGCAGAAACAGATTTCTTTGCTGTCACGAATCTGGGTCTAATTCTCTGTAGGTAACTCAGAAAATTATGCCAATTTACGTGAGTGATCCTCAGATATGTACGCAACTTTCATTAAATTTGAGCATTTTCATTTGAGCAAGTCTGGTGCCTCAATAAAATTCGTCTTTACGAACTGTTCTGTTTTGACAGATTCTGCCTTTTATTTCGCATTGCCTGTTTTGCCATGCTTGATGGATTTTTCGATTCCATTGACTTTCAGTAGCTTTGTGCAATGTACAGAAGTGTTAAGAATGATTGTGTCACATCTGAACATGTAAATTTTGATTGTGCACTAATCCTCTAATGAGTTGTTTTGAGTTTGGTGTGGAGGAAGTTTTCAAGGATCAAGAGAGGAGAATGATACAACATGATCAAGGAGAGTGAAAACTCTAAGCTTGGGGATGCCCCGGCGGTTCACCCCTGCATATATCAAGAAGACTCAAGCGTCTAAGCTTGGGGATGCCCAAGGCATCCCCTTCTTCATCGACAACATTATCAGGTTCCTCCCCTAAAACTATATTTTTATTCCATCACATCTTATGTACTTTGCTTGGAGCGTCGGTTTGTTTTTGTTTTTGTTTTGTTTGAATAAAATGGATCCTAGCATTCATTGTGTGGGAGAGAGACACGCTCCGCTGTTGCATATGGACAAATATGTCCTTAGACTTTACTCATAGTATTCATGGCGAAAGTTTCTTCTTCGTTAAATTGTTATATGGTTGGAATTGGAAAATGATACATGTAATAATTGCGAAAATGTCTTGGATAATATGATACTTGGCAATTGTTGTGCTCATGTTTAAGCTCTTGCATCATATACTTTTGTCGTGGTATCGTCACGGCATATGCTACGGGGTAGCTAAAGAGAGGTGGTTCCTGTATGGGCGTCGACGGTATCCGGAGGCGGGATTGGTACACAGCACACGGTGATGTACCCAGGTTCAGGGCCCTCGCGGTGGAGGTAAAACCCCTACTCCTGCATGTCTGATGTATATGAGCACATATGAGTGATACAGAGTTGCTCCTTGAGCTGTTTGTCCTGAGGAGGAAGAAGCTACTGTGAGCTAAGTGGGAGCCTGACCGGCTTGGAGAGAGCCTGGCCGACTGCTCGTATGTGAGCTGGGAGAGGGAGGCAGCGATGGCCCTGTTTACAATCTGAGCCTGAAGGGCTCCCCCTGGTGTGCCTTATATAGTGGCACCCAGGGGACAAAGGATGGCCCGCACGCACTGTAGCTGAGTTGACTACTGGGGTTCCATCAACTGTACACACAGTGGTACTATCGCACCACAGTGAGTCTAGCCTGTACGTAGAGCAGAGCAGCACGATGCCTTGTCACCGATCGCTATCCTGGCAGGAGGATCCGATGCTGGTTGCCTTGGATCCTGTACGTGGCCTTGATCGATCTCCTGTGTGCATGGTTGAAGCTGGCTCGTACGTGGAAGCCGGCCATGCATACACATGAGCTATCACAAGCTGGCCACGTTCTTGGTCATCACGTGGAGGTGGGTGCATGCATGATATTGATTGGAGCCGGCCAGGTGAATGCATGGGAGCCGGCCATGCATGCTCCTGGAACGATCGAGCGATCGAGCCGGCCGGAGGCTGACCCGGCCGATCGATGGAGCAGGGGAGGAGCCGGAAGCTGGCCTGGGAGCGGTCCACCCAGACATGGCCCAGCGCGCGGGAGGCCCTGTCGGCCAGGGGGAGCCGGGCGGCCCAGCTGGGGATATGGCCCAGCCGGCCAGGGGGAAGCCGGCCCCGGGCGGGCCAGGCGGAAGCCGGCCCAGGCGCAGGCGGAGCGGGCCGCGGGAGCCGGAAGTCGGCCCGGTACGCGGTTCCTCTTCTGTTTTCTTCTTTTCTTCATATCTTTTGCATCGTAGCATATTTTCCTGATCCGCGAAGTGCGGCGCGCTCGTAAACTCGAGGACTTTGCCATACCGGGGGTCATTCCCCCGACATTAGCCCCCGAGCCTACGTGGGACTCGAATAGCAGTCGAGTCGTGGGGAGGGTCCTGAACGCGATGTTATTGATGTAGATGGTAATGGCGATGTCGATGTAAACCATGGCGTGGCGTGAATGAGAGGCGCGGAGCCACCAGGGCTGATCTCAACCATGCGTAAGGCGGCCAATGCGCACCCGGATGATGGCGGCGAGGGGCGCAGCCGGACGAGGCGGCGAGGGCGCAGCCGGACGAGGCGGCGGGACGAGGCTGAGGCGCAGCCGGACGGTGCGGCGAAGGCGCAGCCGGTCGAGGTGGCGAAGGCGCAGCCGGACGAGGCGGCGAAGGCGCAGCCAGTGAAGGCGCAGCTGGACGAGGCGCGAAGGCGCAGCCGGCCGAGGCGGCGAAGGCGCAGCCTGGACGAGGCGGCGAAGGCGCAGCCGGACGAGGCGATGAAGGCGCAGCCGGACGAGGCGACGAAGGCGCAGCCGGACGAGGCGCGAAGGCGCAGCCGGACGAGGCGGCGAGGGCGCAGCCGGACGAGGCGGCGGGACGAGGCTGAGGCGCAGCCAGACGGTGCGGCGAAAGGCGCAGCCGGGATGAGGCGACGAATCGCAGCCGGACAAGGCGCAGCCGGCCGAGGCGACGAAGGCGCAGCCGGACGAGACGACGAAGGCGCAGCCGGACGAGGCGCAGCCGGACGAGGCGCGAAAAGGCGCAGCCGACGAGGCGACGAAGGCACAGCCGACGAGGCGACGAAGTCGCAGCCGGACAAGGCGCAGCGGACGAGGCGACGAAGTCGCAGCCGGACAAGGCGCAGCCGACGAGACGACGAAGGCGCAGCCGGACGAGGCGCAGCAGACGAGGCGGCGAAGACGCAGCCGACGAGGCGATGAAGTCGCAGCCGGACGAGACGGCGAAGGTGCAGCCGTACGATGAGGCGAAGGCAGCCGGACGATGCGGCGAAGGCGCAGCCAGCCGGACGAGGCGGCGGAGGCGCAGCCGACGAGGCGGCGAAGGCGCAGCCAGCCGACGAGGCGGCGAAGGCGCGCTGAGCGATGAGGCGGGCCAGCCGGACGAGGCGGCGAAGGCGCAGCCAGCCGGACGAGGCGGCGGAGGCGCAGCCGGACGAGGCGGCGAAGGCGCAGCCAGCCGGACGAGGCGGCGAAGGCGCAGCCAGACGATGAGGCGGCAATCGCAGCCAGCCGACGAGGCGGCGAAGGTGCAGCCAGACGATGAGGCGAAGCCAGCCGGACGATGCGGCGAAGGCGCAGCCAGCCGGACGAGGCGGCGGAGGCGCAGCCGGACGAGGCGGCGAAGGCGCAGCCAGCCGGACGAGGCGGCGAAGGCGCAGCCGGACAAGGCGGCGAAGGCGCAGCCAGCCGGACGAGGCGGCGAAGGCGCAGCCGGACGATGAGGCGAAGCCAGCCGGACGATGCGGCGAAGGCGCAGCCAGCCGGACGAGGCGGCGAAGGCGCAGCCGGACGAGGCGACGAAGGCGCAGCCAGCCGGACGAGGCGGCGAAGGCGCAGCCGGGCGAGGCGGCGGAGGTGCAGCCGGACGATGGCGGAAGTGGTCGCTGAGGACCGCCAGCTCGAAGGCTCTGGGCCACTGGCAAGGTGGACGCGGTGTCCGCCGGCTCGTGCTGAAGAGCACCCGGAAGTGGTCGCTGAGGACCGCCAGCTCGAGGGCTCTAGGCCGCTGGCAAGGTGGACGCGGTGTCCGCCGGCTCGTGCGGAAGAGCACCCGGAAGTGGTCGCTGAGGACCGCCAGCTCGAGGGCTCTAGGCCGCTGGCAAGGTGGACGCGGTGTCCGCCGGCTCGTGCTGAAGAGCACCCGGAAGTGGTCGCTGAGGACCGCCAGCTCGAGGGCTCTAGGGCCGCCGGCAAGGTGGACGCGGTGTCCGCCGGCTCGTGCTGAAGAGCACCCGGAAGTGGTCGCTGAGGACCGCCAGCTCGAGGGCTCTAGGCCGCTGGCAAGGTGGACGCGGTGTCCGCCGGCTCGTGCTGAAGAGCACCCGGAAGTGGTCGCTGAGGACCGCCAGCTCGAGGGCTCTAGGCCGCTGGCAAGGTGGACGCGGTGTCCACCGGCTCGATGGAGTCCATCGGAGATAGTCATATAAGAGACAAAGTTAGTCAGTAAAGACATATAATATATGTAGCCTTAGCAGTGCTAGCTTTATGTAGAGGGATGTTGGCTCGGTTTCGTCCGAGCCCCCTGGAGTCATTTTCATGTCCCCCCCGCTCTTTGGCTTTTTCTCTTGCCAGCCATACAGCCGGATTGCGGTCTGTAGCTGGATCAAGAGTGGGCCGCAAAGTGGAGCGCACAGTACTTAGACTTTGAGGGGCGGACTCATTCGAGCTACATCGGCGAAGGCCGGGATGCCCAAGGTGATCTCTCTTTGGACGTTGTTCATGTGAGGCGACCTCCAGCTTTTGCTCTTGCTAGCCATGAAGCCGGGTTGCGGACAACAGCTGAGTCGAAGAGTGGGCCTTTGGTACCGTACACACTACTAAGCCGTCTGTGGGATAGAGCATCGTGGACCAGCCGGCGAGCCCCCGGGACGAGTTGAGTCGGTCCGGGGTTAAGCAGCGAAGTGCGGCGGAAGAGGGGGTAGCCCCCGAGTGTAACTCGGGTTACCCGGCTGAGCAGCGGTGCGGAGAGTTACTCAACGATACTTACATTTTGTTTTCGATGTAGGGTTGATTTCGATAGTGATGACGAGTTGTGGAAGCCGTAGAGGCGAGGGAGTGGCTGGTGGCCTCAGCCGGCTTGGTTCCGGCCGGCCAAGCCATCAAACGCGCTGCGGGTGGCGCTGAGGGGCGCAGCCGGCAGGCGAGTCGGTGCAAGCGCGACCGGAAGAGGGCGAAGGCGCGGCCGGTGGCGGTGAAGGCGCAGCCGGAAGAGGTGCGGAGGCGCAGCCGGTGTGAGAGGGGACAGCCCCCGAGTGTCTCTCGGGGTGGCCGATTCGCGCGCGCGGGGAGGTGTCGATGGCTGATGGCCTCAGCCGGCTTGACTCCAGCCGGCCAAGCTACCAAACGCGCTGCAGATGTACGAGTCGATGCAGATTCCGGCTGCTCAGGTTCAGCCGGACGGGCGACCAAACGCGCTCGGGCTGGTTCAGTCGGTGCAGGCTCCACTCATCCCATTCCCAGCCGGCCTGGACAGGCGGAACCGGTACGAGCGGAGTCGAGCGACCAACCAAACAGACCCAGCCCCAGCCGGGTTAAGGACAGCCCGCCCAGCCGGCACCGGCGCAGCCGGCTCGATCGATCGAACATCGAGCGGATTCAGTAGGCGGCATGTTTCAGCCGGACACAATCTTTTTTTTTTTTTTTCAGCCGGCTAAGTATTTTCAGCCGGAGCATTTTTTTTTTTTTTTTTTTTTTCAGCCGGCCGGACCACTTCTTTTCAGCCGGCCACTTATTTTCTTGTTCTTTTTTCTTTTGCTCCAACCGGCATGCATATCAGCCGGCCCCATTTTTTTTTTCTTCATTTTTCTTTTTCTTAGCCGGCAGCCGCACGCTCAGCTGGCCCCACTCGTTTTCCTTTTTCAGCCGGCCACATCATCAAGCGGCAGGGACATCAGCCAGCTTGGGCTTTTTCTTTTTCTTTCGCTGATACTCGCGCGCATGCAAGCTTTGCTGCTGCCAGGGGCGCGCGGCGCCGCCAGCTGATGTGCTGCTTCCGGTTGCGTTCGCCGCACGCGCGTCGCGCGGGACGACGGAGATGGGCGCTGGAGCTGCTGCTTGGGCGCAGGTGACGCGCGCACGCGGCTCGCAGCTTGCTGCTGCCTTCCGCGAGGATGCTACCGCTGCTTCGCGTAGGCTCGCTGCTAGGTGCGGGCGAGAGCGCATGGCCACGAGGGCGCGCGGAAGGGGATGGAGAAGAGGCGCAGCGTGCAGCCATGAACGATGGCCCGCCCGGCGGAGGCGCTGCTGCCGAGCTCTAAGCCCTCGGGCGTTGCTGGAGACGTAGGGATGCAGCGGAGGCGAAGCCCGCGGCGGCGTCAACGGGGAAGGTGGCCGCGGCGTTGCCGGCGGCGATGGCGATGATGGTGAAGAAGCCCGCGGCAGCGAGGGCCGGGGCGGAGACGAAGCTCGCGGCGTTGAAGGCCGCGGTGGTGAGGACCTGCCCGAAGAGGGCGGCGATGCCGGCGGCGTTGAAGGCCGCGGCGGTGAAGCCGTGCCCGGAGAGGGCGGCGATGCCGGCGGCGTTGAAGGCCGCGGCGGTGACGATGATGAGGAAGGGTCCCGTCCGGACGAACTCCGGCCGGCGCCACTTCAGGCCCCACGGTGGGCGCCAAATGTCGTGGTATCGTCACGGCATATGCTACGGGGTAGCTAAAGAGAGGTGGTTCCTGTATGGGCGTCGACGGTATCCGGAGGCGGGATTGGTACACAGCACACGGTGATGTACCCAGGTTCAGGGCCCTCGCGGTGGAGGTAAAACCCCTACTCCTGCATGTCTGATGTATATGAGCACATATGAGTGATACAGAGTTGCTCCTTGAGCTGTTTGTCCTGAGGAGGAAGAAGCTACTGTGAGCTAAGTGGGAGCCTGACCGGCTTGGAGAGAGCTCCGCCGATCGCTCGTATGTGAGCTGGGAGAGGGAGGCAGCGATGGCCCTGTTTACAATCCGAGCCTCGAAGGGCTCCCCCCGGTGTGCCTTATATAGTGGCACCCGAGGGGACAAAGGATGGCCCGCACGCACCGTAGCTGAGTTGACTACCTGGGTTCCATCAAGCTGTACACACGGTGGTACTATCGCACCACGGTGAGTCTAGCACAGTACGTAGAGCGAGCAGCACGATGCCTTGTCACCGATCGCTATCTGGCGGGAGGATCCGATGCTGGTTGCCTTGGATCCGGTACGTGGCCTTGATCGATCTCCTGTGTGCATGGTTGAAGCTGGCTCGTACGTGGAAGCCGGCCATGCATACACATGAGCTATCACAAGCTGGCCACGTTCTTGGTCATCACGTGGAGGTGGGTGCATGCATGATATTGATTGGAGCCGGCCAGGTGAATGCATGGGAGCCGGCCATGCATGCTCCTGGAACGATCGAGCGATCGAGCCGGCCGGAGGCTGACCCGGCCGATCGATGGAGCGAGGAGGAGCCGGAAGCTGGCACGGGAGCGGTCCACCTGGACATGGCCCAACACGCGGGAGGCCTGTCGGCCGGGGAGCCGGGCGGCCCAGCTGGGGATATGGCCCAGCCGGCCAGGGGGAAGCCGGCCCCGGGCGGGCCAGGCGGAAGCCGGCCCAGGCGCAGGCGGAGCGGGCCGCGGGAGCCGGAAGTCGGCCCGGTACGCGGTTCCTCTTCTGTTTTCTTCTTTTCTTCATATCTTTTGCATCGTAGCATATTTTCCTGATCCGCGAAGTGCGGCGCGCTCGTAAACTCGAGGACTTTGCCATACCGGGGGTCATTCCCCCGACAACTTTGCACCTATTAATGAAGAAATACATAGAGCATGCTAAAATTTGGTTTGCATAATTGGTCTCTCTAAGGTCTAGATAATTTCTAGTATTGAGTTTGAACAACAAGGAAGACGGTGTAGAGTCTTATAATGTTTACAATATGTCTTTTATGTGAGTTTTGCTGCACCGCTTCATCTTTGTGTTTGTTTCAAATAAACCTTGCAAGCCTAAACCTTGTATCGAGAGGGAATACTTCTCATGCATCCAAAATCCTTGAGCCAACCACTATGCCATTTGTGTCCACCATACCTACCTACTACATGGTATTTCTCCGCCATTCCAAAGTAAATTGCTTGAGTGCTACCTTTAAAATTTCCATTCTTTACCTTTACAATATATAGTTCATGGGACAAATAGCTTAAAAACTATTGTGGTATTGAATATGTACTTATGCACTTTATCTCTTATTAAGTTGCTTGTTGTGCGATAATCATGTTCCTGGGGACGCCATCAACTACTCTTTGTTGAATATCATGTGAGTTGCTATGCATGTCCGTCTTGTCTGAAGTAAGGGAGATTTACCACTCATTAAATGGTTAGAGCATGCATACTGTTAGAGAAGAACATTGGGCCGCTAACTAAAGCCATGATCCATGGTGGAAGTTTCAGTTTTGGACAAATATCCTCAATCTCATATGAGAAAATTAATTGTTGCTACATGCTTATGCATAAAAGAGGAGTCCATTACCTGTTGTCTATGTTGTCCCGGTATGGATGTCTAAGTTGAGAATAATCAAAAGCGAGAAATCCAATGCGAGCTTTCTCCTTAGACCTTTGTACAGGCGGCATAGAGGTACCCCTTTGTGACACTTGGCTAAAACATGTGTATTGCGATGATAATCCAGGTAATCCAAGCTAATTAGGACAAGGTGCGGGCACTATTAGTATACTATGCATGAGGCTTGCAACTTGTAGGATATAATTTACATTACACATATGCTTTATTACTACCGTTGACAAAATTGTTTCTTGTTTTCAAAATCAAAGCTCTAGCACAAATATAGCAATCGATGCTTTCCTCTTTGAAGGACCTTTCTTTTACTTTTATGTTGAGTCAGTTCACCTATTCCTCTCCACCTCAAGAAGCAAACACTTGTGTGAACTGTGCATTGATTCCTACATACTTGCATATTGCACTTGTTATATTACTTTGCATTGACAACTATCCATGAGATATACATGTTACAAGTTGAAAGCAACCGCTGAAACTTAATCTTCCTTTGTGTTGCTTCAATACCTTTACTTTGAATTATTACTTTATGAGTTAACTCTTATGCAAGACTTATTGATGCTTGTCTTGAAGTACTATTCATGAAAAGTCTTTGCTTTATGATTCAATTGTTTACTCATGTCATTTACATTGTTTGGATCGCTGCATTCATTACCTATGCTTACAATAGTATGATCAAGGTTATGATGGCATGTCACTCCAGAAATTATCTTTGTTATCGTTTACCTGCTCGGGACGAGCAGGAACTAAGCTTGGGGATGCTGATACGTCTCCGACGTATCGATAATTTATTATGTTCCATGCCACATTATTGATGATATCTACATGTTTTATACACATTATATGTCATATTTATGCATTTTCCGGCACTAACCTATTAACGAGATGCCGAAGAGCCAGTTGCTGTTTTCTGCTGTTTTTGGTTTCAGAAATCCTAGTAAGGAAATATTCTCGGAATTGGACGAAATCAACGCCTAGGGTCCTATTTTCACACGAAGCTCCAGAAGACCGAAGAGAAGACGAAGTGGGGCCACGAGGTGGCCAAACACTAGGGCGGCGCGGCCTGGCCCTTGGCTGCGCCGGCCTGTTGTGTGGGCCCCTCGTGACTCTCCCGACTCTGCCCTTCCGCCTACTTAAAGCCTTCGTCGCGAAACCCCCAGTACCGAGAGCCACGATACGGAAAACCTTCCAGAGACGCCGCCACCGCCAATCCCATCTCGGGGGATTCAGGAGATCGCCTCCGGCACCCTGCTGGAGAGGGGAATCATCTCCCGGAGGACTCTTCACCGCCATGGTCGCCTCCGGAGTGATGAGTGAGTAGTTCACCCCTGGACTATGGGTCCATAGCAGTAGCTAGATGGTCGTCTTCTCCTTATGTGCTTCATTGTCGGATCTTGTGAGCTGCCTAACATGATCAAGATCATCTATCTGTAATGCTATATGTTGTGTTTGTTGGGATCCGATGGATAGAGAATACTATGTTATGTTGATTATCAATCTATTACCTATGTGTTGTTTATGATCTTGCATGCTCTCCGTTATTAGTAGAGGCTCTGGCCAAGTTTTTACTCTTAACTCCAAGAGGGAGTATTTATGCTCGATAGTGGGTTCATGCCTCCATTAAATCTGGGACAATGATAGAAAGTTCTAAGGTTGTGGATGTGCTGTTGCCACTAGGGATAAAACATTGATGCTATGTCCGAGGATGTAGTTATTGATTACATTACGCACCATACTTAATGCAATTGTCTGTTGTTTGCAACTTAATACTGGAAGGGGTTCGGATGATAACCTGAAGGTGGACTTTTTAGGCATAGATGCATGCTGGATAGCGGTCTATGTACTTTGTCGTAATGCCCAATTAAATCTCACAATACTCATCATGTCATGTATGTGCATTGTCATGCCCTCTCTATTTGTCAATTGCCCAACTGTAATTTGTTCACCCAACATGCTATTTATCTTATGGGAGAGACACCTCTAGTGAACTGTGGACCCCGGTCCATTCTTTTAATCGAATACAATCTACTGCAATACTTGTTCTACTGTTCTCTGCAAACAATCATCATCCACATTATACATCTAATCCTTTGTTACAGCAAGCCGGGAGATTGACAACCTCACTGTTTCGTTGGGGCAAATTACTTTGGTTGTGTTGTGCAGGTTCCACGTTAGCGCCGGAATCCCTGGTGTTGCGCCGCACTACATCTCGCTGCCATCAACTTCAACGTGCTTCTTGGCTCCTACTGGTTCGATAAACCTTGGTTTCTTACTGAGGGAAAACTTGCCGATGTACGCATCACACCTTCCTCTTGGGGTTCCCAACGGACGCGTGCTGTACGCGTATCAATGTGCTGTTGCCACTAGGGATAAAACATCAATGCTATGTCTAAGGATGTATTTGTTGATTACATTACGCACCATACTTAATGCAATTGTCTGTTGTTTGCAACTTAATACTGGAGGGGGTTCAGATGATTATCTGAAGGTGGACTTTTTAGGCATAGATGCATGCTGGATAGCGGTCTATGTACTTTGTCGTAATGCCCAATTGAATCTCACACTACTCATCATAACATGTATGTGCATGGTCATGCCCTCTTTATTTGTCAATTGCCCAACTGTAATTTGTTCACCTAACATGCTATTTATCTTATGGGAGAAACACCACTAGTGAACTGTGGACCCCGATCAATTCTTTTACATCAAATACAATTGATACGTCTCCGACGTATCGATAATTTCTTATGTTCCATGCCACATTATTGATGATTTCTACATGTTATATGCACACTTTATGTCATATTCGTGCATTTTCTGGAACTAACCTATTAACAAGATGCCGAAGTGCCAGTTCCTGTTTTCTGCTGTTTTTGGTTTCAGAAATCCTAGTAACGAAATATTCTCGGAATTGGACGAAATCAACGCCCAGGTTCCTATTTTCACCGGAAGCATCCAGAACACACGAGAAGGACCAGAGAGCGGGCACAGGCCCACCAAACCACAGGCCGGCGCGGCCAGGGGGGGCCCGCGCCACCCTATGGTGTGGGCACCCCTTCGACCCTCCTGCGCCGCCTCTTCGCCTATTTAAAGCCTCCGTCGCGAAAACCCTGGTACGTTCGACGAAACCCACAGAAACCTTCCAGAGCCGCCGCCATCGCGCCGCAAAGATCTGGGGGACAGGAGTCTCTATTCCGGCACGCCGCCGGAATGGGGAAGTGCCCCCGGAAGGCTTCTCCATCGACATCGCTGCCATCTCCACCGCCATCTTCATCACCGCTGCCGCTCCCATGAGGAGGGAGTAGTTCTCCATCGAGGCTCGGGGCTGTACCGGTAGCTATGTGGTTCATCTCTCTCCTATGTACTTCAATACAATAATCTCATGAGCTGCTTTACATGATTGAGATTCATATGATGATGCTTGTAATCTAGAAGTCATTATGCTAGTCAAGTGAGTTTTACTTATGTGATCTCCGGAGACTCCTTGTCCCACGTGTGTAAAGGTGACAGTGTGTGCACCGTGTGGGTCTCTTAGGCTATACTTCACAGAATACTTATTCACTGTTATGAAGAGCATAGTGAAGTGCTTATTTATATCTCTTTATGATTGCAATGTGTTTGTATCACAATTTATCTATGTGCTACTCTAGCAATGTTATTAAAGTAGTTTTATTCCTCCTGCACGATGTAATGGTGACAGTGTGTGCATCCGTGTTAGTACTTGGTTTATGCTATGATCATGATCTCTTGTAGATTGCGAAGTTAACTATTGCTATGACAGTATTGATGTGATCTATTCCTCCTACATATGCATGAAGGTGACAGTGTGCATGCTATGTTAGTACTTGGTTTAGTCTTTTGATCTATCTTACACTCTAAGGTTACTTAAATATGAACAATGAATTGTGGAGCTTGTTAACTCCGGCATTGAGGGTTCGTGTAATCCTACGCAATGTGTTCATCATCCAACAAGAGTGTAGAGTATGCATTTATCTATTCTGTTATGTGATCAATGTTGAGAGTGTCCACTAGTGAAAGTCTAATGCCTAGGCCTTGTTCCTAAATACTGCTGCGTTACTACTGCTTGTTTACTGTTTCACTGTGTTACTACTGCTGCAATACTACCACCATCAACTACACGCCAGCAAGCTATTTTCTGGCACCGTTGCTACTGCTCATATATATTCATACCACCTGTATTTTACTATCTCTTCGCCGAACTAGTGCACCTATTAGGTGTGTTGGGGACACAAGAGACTTCTTGCTTTGTGGTTGCAGGGTTGCATGAGAGGGATATCTTTGACCTCTTCCTCCCTGAGTTCGATAAACCTTTGATGATCCACTTAAGGGAAAACTTGCTGCTGTTCTACAAACCTCTGCTCTTGGAGGCCAAACACTGTCTACAGGAAAAGGAGGGGGGCGTAGACATCAAGCTATTTTTCTCGGCGCTCGTTGCTTCTGGGAGGAAAGGTAAAAGGTACTCACACTCCGGATCTCGGCTACTAAGCTATTTCCCGGCGCCGTAAGTACTCGAAGCTATTTCCTTTAGATCCTGCAATTGCATCTTTTTGTTTCTTGTTTACACTAGTTTGGCATAATGGACAAGAATGATCTTCTTATTCTATTTCCTGATTTAAAACATGGATTGTTTGATGCGAAAATTAAAAAACCTATGGAATCTTATTTGCATGCTGGTAGTAATATTAGTATGAACGCTTTGAACACCATTGTTGATAATAATATAGAAAGTTCTAAGCTTGGGGAAGCTGGTTTGCATGATATTTTTAGTCCCCCAAGCATTGAGGAGAAAATTTTCTTTGATGATACTTTGCCTCCTATTTATGATGATTATAATGATATTGGTCTCTTAGTGCCGCCTACTATGGAGAGTAATTTTTATGATGATAATAATATGCCTCCTATATTTGATGATGAGAATAATAATGATAGCTACTTTGTTGAATTTGCTCCCACTACAACTAATAAAATTGATTATGCTTATGTGGAGAGTAATAATTTTATGCATGAGACTCATGATAAGAATGCTTTATGTGATAGTTATATTGTTGAGTTTGCTCATGATACTACTGAAAGTTATTATGAGAGAGGAAAATATGGTTGTAGAAATTTTCATGTTACTAAAACACCTCTCTATGTGCTGAAATTTTTGAAGCTACACTTGTTTTATCTTCCTATGCTTGTTACTTTGCTCTTCATGAACTTGTCTATTTACAAGATTCCTTTGCATAGGAAGCATGTTAGACTTAAATGTGTTTTGAATTTGCCTCTTGATGCTCTCTTTTGCTTCAAATACTATTTCTCGCGAGTGCATCATTAAAACTGCTGAGCCCATCTTAACGGCTATAAAGAAAGAACTTCTTGGGAGATAACCCATGTGTTATTTTGCTACAGTACTTTGTTTTATATTTGTGTCTTGGAAGTTGTTTACTACTGTATCAACCTCTCCTTATCTTAGTTTTGTGTTTTGTTGTGCCAAGTAAGTCTTTGATAGTAAAGTCAATACTAGATTTGGATTACTGCGCAGAAACTGTTTTCTTGCTGTCACGAATCTGGGCCTAATTCTCTGTAGGTAACACAGAAAATTATGCCAATTTACGTGAGTGATCCTCAGATATGTACGCAACTTTCATTCAATTTGAGCATTTTCATCTGAGCAAGTCTGGTGCCATTTTAAAATTCGTCTTTACGGACTGTTCTGTTTTGACAGATTCTGCCTTTTATTTCGCATTGCTTCTTTCGCTGTGTTGGGTGGATTTCTTTGTTCCATCACCTTCCAGTAGCTTTGGGAAATGTCCAGAAGTGTTAAGAATGATTGTGTCACCTCTGAACATGTGAGTTTTTGATTATGCACTAACCCTCTAATGAGTTTGTTTCGAGTTTGGTGTGAAGGAAGTTTTCAAGGGTCAAGAGAGGAGGATGATATACTATGATCAAGAAGAGTGAAAGCTCTAAGCTTGGGGATACCCCGGTGGTTCACCCCTGCATATATCAAGAAGACTCAAGCGTCTAAGCTTGGGGATGCCCAAGGCATCCCCTTCTTCATCGACAACATTATCAGGTTCCTCCCCTGAAACTATATTTTTATTCCATCACATCTTATGTGCTTTGCTTGGAGCGTCGGTTTGTTTTTGTTTTTTTGTTTTGTTTGAATAAAATGGATCCTAGCATTCACTTTATGGGAGAGAGACACGCTCCGCTGTAGCATATGGACAAGTATGTCCTTAGTTTCTACTCATAGTATTCATGGCGAAGTTTCTTCTTCGTTAAATTGTTATATGGTTGGAATTGGAAAATGATACATGTAGTAATTGCTATAAATGTCTTGGGTAATGTGATACTTGGCAATTGTTGTGCTCATGTTTAAGCTCTTGCATCATATACTTTGCACCTATTAGTGAACAAATACATAGAGCTTGTTAAAATTTGGTTTGCATGAGTGGTTTCTCTAGAGTCTAGATATTTTCTAGTGAGGTATTTTAACAACAAGGAAGACGATGTATAGTCTTATAATGTTTTCAATATGTCTTTTATGTGAGTTTTGCTGCACCGGTTCATCCTTGTGTTTGTTTCAAATAACCTTGCTAGCCTAAACGTTGTATCGAGAGGGAATACTTCTCATGCATCCAAAATACTTGAGCCAACCACTATGCCATTTGTGTCCACCATACCTACCTACTACATGGTATTTCTCCGCCATTCCAAAGTAAATTGCTTGAGTGCTACCTTTAAATTTCCATTCTTCACCTTTACAATATATAGCTCATGGGACAAATAGCTTAAAAACTATTGTGGTATTGAATATGTAATTATGCACTTTATCTCTTATTAAGTTGCTTGTTGTGCGATAACCATGTTCACTGGGGACGCCATCAACTATTCTTTGTTGAATATCATGTGAGTTGCTATGCATGTTCGTCTTGTCTGAAGTAAGAGAGATCTACCACCTTATGGTTAAGCATGCATATTGTTAGAGAAGAACATTTGGCCGCTAACTAAAGCCATGATCCATGGTGGAAGTTTCAGTTTTGGACATATATCCTCAATCTCATATGAGAAAATTATTAATTGTTGTTACATGCTTATGCATAAAAGAGGAGTCCATTATCTGTTGTCTATGTTGTCCCGGTATGGATGTCTAAGTTGAGAATAATCAAAAGCGAGAAATCCAAAATGCGAGCTTTCTCCTTAGACCTTTGTACAGGCGGCATAGAGGTACCCCTTTGTGACACTTGGTTAAAACATGTGCATTGCGATGATCCGGTAGTCCAAGCTAATTAGGACAAGGTGCGGGCACTATTAGTATACTATGCATGAGGCTTGCAACTTGTAAGATATAATTTACATGATACATATGCTTTATTACTACCGTTGACAAAATTGTTTCATGTTTTCAAAATCAAAGCTCTAGCACAAATATAGCAATCGATGCTTTTCCTCGATGGAGGAACATTCTTTTACTTTCAATGTTGAGTCAGTTCACCTATTTCTCTCTACCTCAAGAAGCAAACACTTGTGTGAACTGTGCATTGATTCCTACATACTTGCATATTGCACTTGTTATATTACTTTGCATTGACAACTATCCATGAGATATACATGTTACAAAGTTGAAAGCAACAGCTGAAACTTCATCTTCATTTGTGTTGTTTCAATACCTTTACTTTGAATTATTGCTTTATGAGTTAACTCTTATGCAAGACTTATTGATGCTTGTCTTTAAGTACTATTCATGAAAAGTCTTTGCTGTATGATTCACTTGTTTACTCATGTCATATACATTGTTTTGATCGCTGCATTCACTACATATGCTTTACAAATAGTATGATCAAGATTATGATGGCATGTCACTCCAGAAATTATCTGTGTTATCGTTTTACCTGCTCGGGACGAGCAGAACTAAGCTTGGGGATGCTGATACGTCTCCGACGTATCGATAATTTCTTATGTTCCATGCCACATTATTGATGATTTCTACATGTTATATGCACACTTTATGTCATATTCGTGCATTTTCTGGAACTAACCTATTAACAAGATGCCGAAGTGCCAGTTCCTGTTTTCTACTGTTTTTGGTTTCAGAAATCCTAGTAACGAAATATTCTCGGAATTGGACGAAATCAACGCCCAGGTTCCTATTTTCACCGGAAGCATCCAGAACACACGAGAAGGACCAGAGAGGGGGCACAGGCCCACCAAACCACAGGCCGGCGCGGCCAGGGGGGCCCACGCCACCCTATGGTGTGGGCACCCCTTCGACCCTCCTGCGCCGCCTCTTCGCCTATTTAAAGCCTCCATCGCGAAAACCCTGATACGTTCGACGAAACCCACGGAAACCTTCCAGAGCCGCTGCCATCGCGACGCCAAGATCTGGGGGACAAGAGTCTCTGTTCCGACACGCCGCCGGAACGGGGAAGTGCCCCCGGAAGGCTTCTCCATCGACACCGCTGCCATCTCCACCGCCATCTTCATCACCGCTGCTGCTCCCATGAGGAGGGAGTAGTTCTCCATCGAGGCTCGGGGCTGTACCGGTAGCTATGTGGTTCATCTCTCTCCTATGTACTTCAATACAATAATCTCATGAGCTGCTTTACATGATTGAGATTCATATGATGATGCTTGTAATCTAGATGTCATTATGCTAGTCAAGTGAGTTTTACTTATGTGATCTCCGGAGACTCCTTGTCCCACGTGTGTAAAGGTGACAGTGTGTGCACCGTGTGGGTCTCTTAGGCTATACTTCACAGAATACTTATTCACTGTTATGAAGAGCATAGTGAAGTGCTTATTTATATCTCTTTATGATTGCAATGTGTTTGTATCACAATTTATCTATGTGCTACTCTAGCAATGTTATTAAAGTAGTTTTATTCCTCCTGCACGATGTAATGGTGACAGTGTGTGCATCCGTGTTAGTACTTGGTTTATGCTATGATCATGATCTCTTGTAGATTGCGAAGTTAACTATTGCTATGACAGTATTGATGTGATCTATTCCTCCTACATATGCATGAAGGTGACAGTGTGCATACTATGTTAGTACTTGGTTTAGTCTTTTGATCTATCTTACACTCTAAGGTTACTTAAATATGAACAATGAATTGTGGAGCTTGTTAACTCCGGCATTGAGGGTTCGTGTAATCCTATGCAATGTGTTCATCATCCAACAAGAGTGTAGAGTATGCATTTATCTATTCTGTTATGTGATCAATGTTGAGAGTGTCCACTAGTGAAAGTCTAATCCCTAGGCCTTGTTCCTAAATACTGCTGCGTTACTACTGCTTGTTTACTGTTTCACTGTGTTACTACTGCTGCAATACTACCACCATCAACTACACGCCAGCAAGCTATTTTCTGGCACCGTTGCTACTGCTCATATATATTCATACCACCTGTATTTCACTATCTCTTCGCCGAACTAGTGCACCTATTAGGTGTGTTGGGGACACAAGAGACTTCTTGCTTTGTGGTTGCAGGGTTGCATGAGAGGGATATCTTTGACCTCTTCCTCCCTGAGTTCGATAAACCTTGGGTGATCCACTTAAGGGAAAACTTGCTGCTGTTCTACAAACCTCTGCTCTTGGAGGCCCAACACTGTCTACAGGAAAAGGAGGGGGGCGTAGACATCAACAATCTACTGCAATACTCGTTCTATTGTTTTATGCAAACATCATCATCCACACTATACATCTAATCCTTTGTTACAGCAAGCCGGTGAGATTGACAACCTCACTTTTAAGTTGGGGCAAAGTAATTTGGTTGTGTTGTGCAGGTTCCACGTTGGCGCCGGAATCCCTGGTGTTGTGCCGCACTACACTTCGCCGCCATCAACCTTCAACGTGCTTCTTGGCTCCTACTAATTCGATAAACCTTGGTTTCTTACTGAGGGAAAACTTGCTGCTGTACGCATCACACCTTCCTCTTGGGGTTCCCAACGGGCGTGTGCTTGACGCGTCATCAATGATCAACTTCAAAGTAAGAACCTCAAGGTTATTGGTATTTGACCAACAAACCTAGAAGTTAATGATGTTAAAGTGTTTTTCTAAATAATGAGGAAAGCTAAAAGAGAAACTACAAAAGATATTTTGGCAAAAAGAAAGAAAAGACTAGAAAGTCTAGCTCATGTGTATATAAATGATATACATGTTATGGTTGTATTCCTAGTTAGGTCATACAATGAAATTTTTGGGTATTAGTACCATATTGGTTGGTATGAAGTGTCATACAAAATAACGCAATACAAGAATACAATGGCCTAAGTGACTGACAAGGAATATGATAGGAATGCATGTCTGGAACAAAAATAAAGTGTTATTATGTTCGTCGTTGGCATTCTATCTAGCCCTTAGAATTTATAATAAAGAACTTAATAATTGTTATTTTGCTCTGGTCAAATAAAAACAATGAGTTGTTGAAATTATGACATTACTCCATGTACGATGGATAAGTTATTATAAATCTTAATGGTGAAACACACATACATAACACTGACGCTAAAATGCCATAAGGCAAATGATTTGAATTCCACTTATTTGTGGAACCGCCATTTAGGTCATTTTAGAGAAGAACGCATGAAGGAACTCCATGCAAATGGATTTTTGGAGTCATTTGATTTTTGAATCGTTTGGCGCTTACAAATCTTTTCTAAAGAGAATGACTAAAAATACCGTTCATAGGCCAAGAGTTGAACGGGCAACTAACTTAGTGAAAACATACATGATGATGTAGGATAACGTTACATAGAAAACAAAAAATTTCCTACCGCGAACACGCAATCCAAGCCAAGATGCAATCTAGAAGACGGTAGCAACGAGGGGATGATCGAGACTCACCCTTGAAGATTTCCAAAGCCTACAAGATGAGGCTCTTGTTGCTGCGGTAGACGTTCACTTGCCGCTTGCAAAAGCGCGTAGAAGATCTTGATCACGGCGCCACGAACAGGCAGCACCTCCGTACTCGGTCACATGTTCGGTTGTTGATGAAGACGACGTCCACCTCCCCGTTCCAGTGGGCAGCGGAAGTAGTAGCTCCTCTTGAATCCGGCAGCACGACGGCGTGGTGTCGGTGGTGGTGGAGAATCCCGGCGGAGCTTCGCTAAGCGTGCGGGGAAGAAGGAGGAGTAGGGCGGCTAGGGTTTGGGGAGAGGGGGGCGCCGGCCACTATAGGGGTGCAGCCACCTTGTGGTGTTTGGGTTTTCCGGCCCCCTCCCCTTGGCCCTCATTATATAGGTGGAACACCCAAGAGTTGGTCTACAAGTCTTCGAATAAGACCCCAAACCAAAACCTTCCATATCACATGAAACCTACCCAAGCTAGGACTCCCACTAGAGGTGGGATTCCCACCTTCCCTTGGGAGGGGGTGGCTGATACGTCTCCGACGTATCGATAATTTCTTATGTTCCATGCCACATTATTGATGATATCTACATGTTTTATGCATACTTTATGTCATATTTATGCATTTTCCGGCACTAACCTATTAACGAGATGCCGAAGAGCCAGTTGCTGTTTTCTGCTGTTTTTGGTTTCAGAAATCCTAGTAAGGAAATATTCTCGGAATTGGACGAAATCAATGCCCAGGGTCCTATTTTTCCACGAAGCTTCCAGAAGACCGAGGGAGAAACGAAATGGGGCCACAAGGTGGCCAGACACCAGGGCGGCGCGGCCTGGACCCTGGCCGCGCGGCCCTGTCGTCTGGGCCCCTCGTGTGGCCCCCTGACCTGCCCTTTCGCCTACTTAAGCCTTCGTCGATAATAGCCCCAGTACCGAGAGCCACGATACGGAAAACCTTCCAAAGACGCCGCCGCCGCCAATCCCATCTCGGGGGATTCAGGAGATCGCCTCCGGCACCCTGCCGGAGAGGGGAATCATCTCCCGGAGGACTCTTCACCGCCATGGTCGCCTCCGGAGTGATGAGTGAGTAGTTCACCCCTGGACTATGGGTCCATAGCAGTAGCTAGATGGTCGTCTTCTCCTTATGTGCTTCATTGTCAGATCTTGTGAGCTGCCTAACATGATCAAGATCATCTATCTGTAATGCTATATGTTGTGTTTGTTGGGATCCGATGGATAGAGAATACTATGTTATGTTGATTATCAATCTATTACCTATGTGTTGTTTATGATCTTGCATGCTCTCCGTTATTAGTAGAGGCTCTGGCCAAGTTTTTACTCTTAACTCCAAGAGGGAGTATTTATGCTCGATAGTGGGTTCATGCCTCCATTAAATCTGGGGATTGTGAGAAAGTTCTAAGGTTGTGGATGTGCTGTTGCCACTAGGGATAAAACATTGATGCTATGTCCGAGGATGTAGTTATTGATTACATTATGCACCATACTTAATGCAATTGTCTGTTGTTTGCAACTTAATACTGGAAGGGGTTCGGATGATAACCTGAAGGTGGACTTTTTAGGCATAGATGCATGCTGGATAGCGGTCTATGTACTTTGTCGTAATGCCCAATTAAATCTCACAATACTCATCATATCATGTATGTACATTGTCATGCCCTCTCTATTTGTCAATTGCCCAACTGTAATTTGTTCACCCAACATGCTATTTATCTTATGGGAGTGTTGTGGGTATACTTCATGGGTGTACCATCGACAGTGCCTAGATCCGGCAAGCCCGGGTGGCCCACAGACGGTGATGAGGCATGTGGCCCATCGGGCGGCCCAGTTGCTGTTGATCATGAAGGAAGAAGTCCAGCCCAGGATCAGCAGGCCGGATCCGTACCGACCTTAGGAGTAACCCGGATCCATGGAGGCCCATGAGGAACCCGGATCCAGTACGACGTGTATGGAAGGCGGATCCGTGACGTGCACGGCAAGATATTGTACCATAGCTAGGCTATCTGTAATCCGGCTAGGACTCTCCATGTAAACCCTAGATCCGTGCGCCTTTATAAGCCGGATCCCGGGACCCCTAGAGGGACGACCACAACTCATTGTAACAACGCGAAAGCGCCCAGATAATTCCAGACAAGCAGCAGTAGGCCCTGTCATCGTGCAGGTGTTCCGAAGCTGGGTAACTCGCGTACCACCGTCCCGTGTGCACTCCGCCCTATGGCCCCTACTTCTTCTCCCCCTCGTGAGGATCCCTCCTCCGAGGTACCGTCGATTAGGCAACGACAGTTGGCGCCCACCGTGGGGCCTGTGGCGTCTGGAGGCCGGAACCGGGAGGGTTCCGCCATGGGAAGCTACGACGACACCATCGCTGTGGGACGCGTCCTTTACGCCGGGAATCTGCCGATCGTCCCTCCGGATGAGTGCTGGATTCCGGCTAGGACAAACCCCGTCAAGCTCTCCATCGTCCCAATTGGCGGCATACACATCTTCATCGGGGAAACCGTCGATTCCGACGGAAACCCACTGGTGAGTAACGCAGACGCGACCGCCGCAGAGCTGGACGCTGTCGCGAAGATCCGATCTAAGACGCAGGAGCTTCCCAAGGAAGATTCCGCCTTGGATCTGGAAATTTCAAAGCCCACCCAATCCGCCCCTGAGCAGGAAACAAAGGTGGAAGACCAATGCAGATCCGCCTGGGTCTCCCTGGTGTTAGAAAAGCAGAGGTGCCACTTCGTACACTTCTTGGCCCATACCGCCGGAACCGCCCCTCAAGAAGACGGAGCTGGTCCTGAGCAGGAAGAGGCACCGGAACACAACGCGGATCCGGATCAGGCTGAGCTGGTCGGAGAGAGCGAGACTCCGGTTGAAGAGTCGATTTTGGGCAACCTGAGCCCAATTTCCGGAGATACCCCCTCCATGGAGTCTGATGACTTCGTTCGCAAGATAAGGGAATACGGATACAGTGATCAGCCTGAAGTCGACTCCGCCCAGCCTAAGCAGGTTCTCGCAACGATAGCAACGCAGGGACAAACTGGATCTGAAGAACCAACCAGCCAATCCGACCCTCAACCATCCCAACAAGGATCTCCAATGTCTCGGGTACGACCCCAAAGGGATTCTTCCTCGGAGGAAATCCTGTCGGCAGAGGAGGTGGCCGCGCGAGCAGTTCTTAACACACCTATAACCCCGGGCGACGCCGCAGATCTGGAGGCTCTAGAAACCACCAGAAAGGAAATGCTGGCCACAGCCAAGAAGCTCGCCGATACCGAAGCTGCGTTAAAGGTAGGGCGAGCAGATCATGCAGCCTGGGCGGAAAACTTCGACAGACAGGACCGCGAGATTGCTGCCACACTCGAGCAGGTCAAGAGCATGAGGGCTGAGTGGGAGGTAAAGATGATCTATGCACAGGCGGAGGCCGATCGAATTGTTAGAGAAGCAATTCCGCCTCGCAGGATACCCTTCAACACGCCCGCAGAGCACCAGCCGCTCGAAACCCCAAAGGACAACATGCTAAAAGCTGCGGAACTACTGCAGAAGAAGGACGAAGAGGTTGATATCAACTATCTTCGCACTCTCGTCGCTTCAGCAATGCAGCAGCAAAGCAAGGCGGATACTTCGCGCAGGTTGGAATCCAATCCGGATAACGGTATATCTACCGCGCAGAAGGACGCCCGCGCTGATCGGCGACCCGATGACGAATCACACACCGGATCCTCGGAGCGCAGAAGGAAAGCCAGGGAACACCCAAATCCGATCCCCGTACCGTCAAAGACGCCACCGTCAGACCCAAGAAAGGGAAAGGATGCGATGTACTCTGGACGAGATAAATACCGCAACCCCTCTCCTCCGCCCAACGGTTACCCGCGACCCCCTCGCCGCCGTAGTCCAGCCGGAAACACCAGGCCCCCAGGGCATGGTGGGATTGTTATCCGTGACAACGTGCTGCCAAGAAACAGAAACAGGGAGCGCTCGCCGGAACCTCGCCGGAACCAGAACATTGTTCATGAGCCCGAGCCCAGGAGGAGTCGGAATGAGGTCCGCGGTCCAGAACCTCGCCGGAGCCGGGACCCAGAGCCTCGCCGGAGCCGTGATCCGGAGCCTCGCCGGAACGACCAGGGCAGCCAGCGCCAAGGCGAAGGCAGCCACAGGAGCCGGAGCCAGCACCAGGAAGGCCGAGGAGATTCAGATGGCGGAAGCAAGAGGTCAGACCGCCCACCTCGCAGGTCTCCCTCACCACCACCTAGCGGTGGCGGCGGAGGTGGAGGCGGAGGCAATGGCCGGAGATCTCGCTCTCGCTCAAAATCTCCTCGCCACGGCTCGCGCGACGCGCGGGACCGCCTTAACGAGTACAGAACCGACTACATTGGTCCGAAGTGCTTTGGCAGGATGATTCGAGAGGAACCAAAGCCAAGGATGAACCTCAAGCTACCCGGAAATCTGAAGCATTATGATGGCACCGAAAGGCCGGATACCTGGATTGAGGATTACTACAATGCTGTAACCTTCGCCGGAGGAACCCCTAACATCGCCTGCCGCATGCTTCAGTTGTACCTTGTAGGTCCAGCCCGGATCTGGCTAAGCGACCTCGAGAAGAATTCCATCTTTTGCTGGTTCGACCTGAAGAACGCTTTCGAGAAACACTTTAGGGGCACCTACAAGAGACCTGCCACAACAAGCGACCTACAGGCATGCATCCAGAAGAAGGGCGAAACATCGAGGAATTTCCTCACCCGATGGTTGGCATGCAGAAACGAGTGCGAGAACGTTGACAACCGCACAGCAATGCACGCCTTCATTGGGGGCTTGCAGCGAGGAGGATTGCTACGGCACAAGCTAACTTGCATGGTCAATGCAAATCAACTGACGTTGGACGACATGATCACCATCGCCAGCGATCACACTGCCGCCGATGACGACGCAGGCGGTGACCTCGCAGCCACAGCAATCCCCCTGCATCAGCAAAAGAAGAACCGTGACAACGGTAGCAGCAGCAGCCATAAGCGCAAGAACCCTGATGACCAGAAGAGTGGCGGATCCGAGATGATCGCCATGGCGTTTCAACGCGGAGGTTCAGGAGGCGGCAGAGGACGCGGACGCGGAGGCGGAGCCGGCAGGGGTCAGCAGCATACCTCCGAGGTCACTGCTGGCGGATCCCGCGCCCCGCAAACCTACGAGGAATATAGAGACATGCCCTGCCTGGCCCATCTGGATCCGGCTACGGGGAAGTCCACTCACACCAACCGCAATTGCAAGTGGGTCAATGATCTAAAGAACGACCCGGAGGCAGGATACAAGCGCGCCCGGAAGCACCGCCCACGCGGCAAGGGTGGCAAGGGCAAGAACAAGGACAAAGAGGACGATAGTTCCGAGGCGATGGATGGGGATGATAACTCGCCGGATCCCAAGGCAGGAGCCGCAGGTAAATCCAATCCATTCGACAAAAAGAGCGTGGGGGCTTACCACACTTTCCTCGGAACTCCAACAGTACGCGCCTCCAAGTCAGCTACCCGGATCCTGAACGCCATAGTTTCGGCTATGCCGCAGTACGTCAGGTGGTCGGAAATCCCGTGCACATTTGATCGGAAGGATCACCCCGCAATCGTGCCAAAGGAATGCTACGCCTTGGTTGTAAGTCCCCGCATAGATGGGTATGACTTCTCCAAGTGCCTCATGGATGGCGGAGCTAGCTTGAACATCATGTACCTGGAGACTCTAGAGCGGATGAACCTCACCAAGGAACAGCTCAAGCACAGCACCACTGAGTTTCATGGTGTGGTTCCGGGTAAGAAGGCGAACTCCCTCGGCAGCATCACACTTCCCGTGGCCTTTGGCGATGTTCATAATTTCCGCGAAGAGAAGATCACGTTTGAAGTTGTGCCCTTCAAGAGCTCCTACCACGTCATCTTTGGCAGGCCCACCTACCACAAGTTCCACGCAAGAGCGTGCTACATCTACAACAAGCTCAAGATTCTGGGTCCTAAAGGTATGATTACCGTATCCGGAGACTACAAAAAGGCTCATGAGTGCGAGTTAGGCGAAGCCGCCTTCGCAGAGTCTGTGATATCCGGAGAAGAGCTGAAAGGCTACAGAGCCGCGGTGGATCCGACTGAGATGCAGACCACCAAGAAGCAGATCTCCGAGCAGAAAACCTCCTTCAAGCCCGCGATAGAAACCAAGAAGCATGACCTCATCCCAGGTGACTCTTCCAAGCAGGTTTCAGTCGGAGCCAACATGGACCCCAAATAGGAAAGCGCGCTCGTCGAGTTCCTCCGCGCTAACATGGATATCTTCGCATGGCAACCTTCTGACATGTCCGGAGTACCTAGGGAACTCGCCGAGCACTACCTCACCATAAATCCAGGGGCCAAACCAGTGAAGCAAGCTATGCGACGCTTTGGAGATAAGAAGCGCCGCGCCATAGGAATGGAACTAGCAAAGTTACTAGAAGCAGGTTTTGTAATAGAAGTTATCCATACCGATTGGGTCGCGAATCCCGTCCTTGTACCAAAAAAGAACACTGAAATACTAAGAATGTGCATCGATTACTCTGGCTTGAACAAACATTGCCCGAAGGATCCGTTCCCCTTGCCGCGCATTGACCAAGTCATTGATTCGACGGCGGGGGCGGAACTTCTGTGTTTTCTTGATGCGTATTCCGGGTATCATCAGATCCGGATGAAGGAATCCGACCAAAAGGCGACTTCATTCATTACCCCGTTTGGTACTTACTGCTATGTTACTATGCCTTTTGGTTTGAAAAACGCAGGTGCTACTTACCAACGCACGATGCAGCGGTGCCTGAAGGACCAAATCGGCCGGAACGTGCACGCCTACATCGACGACATCGCGGTCATGACCCGGAAAGGTTCCGACTTGATCAGCGACCTCACAGAAACCTTCGACAACCTCCGCAGGTACAAGATGATGTTGAATCCGCTGAAGTGCGTTTTTGGCGTGCCAGCCGGAAAACTCCTTGGCTTCATAGTCTCTCACAGAGGCATTGAGGTTAACCCGGAAAAGATCAAGGCAATCCTGTGCATCAAACGGCCAACTTGTCTCAAAGATGTGCAACGACTAACTGGTTGCGTCGCAGCAATCAGTAGGTTTGTTAGCCGTCTTGGCGAGAAGGCGCTACCTCTGTACAAGTTGCTGAAGAAAACAGACAAATTTGTCTGGGACGACGCAGCTGACGCAGCTCTTCGAGGGTTGAAGGAAATTCTCACCTCCCCACCTATCTTGGCAGCTCCAGCAGAGTCAGAGCCAATGCTCCTTTATCTGGCAGCTACCAACAAAGTCATCAGCCTCGTCATCGTGGTGGAGCGAAAGGAAGAAGGTCATGAATATGACGTCCAAAGACCTGTCTACTACATTAGCGAGGTGCTGACGGAGTCAAAACAAAGGTACCCTCACTTTCAGAAGCTAGCCTATGGAGTGTTCCTGGGTAGCCGGAAGTTGAGGCACTATTTCCAAGAGCATCCAAGAATGTGGGCCGTGGAGCAAGGCTCCGCTGTATAGAATTCTCAACAACGCTGACGCAACAGGACGTACGGCTAAATGGGGCATCGAATTATCCGCCTTCGACATCGCTTACAAGCCCAGGACTGCGGTTAAATCCCAAGTCTTGGCAGATTTCGTCGCAGATTGGACAGAAGCTCCGGATGCAAGTCTGGAGCCGGAACCAGAAACATGGGTCATGCACTTCGACGGATCCAAGCAGCATCAAGGCTCAGGAGCCGGAGTCACCCTGAAGTCCCCTACCGGAGAAGAACTGCAGTATGTTCTGCAAATCCACTTCGAAGCTACTAACAACATGGCGGAATATGAGGCTCTACTACACGGTCTGCGCATCGCTAAGAAAATTGGGATCAAGCACATCATATGCTGTGGAGATTCCGACCTGGTGGCACAACAAGTAGCCGGAACCTGGAACGCCAGAAATTCCGTCATGGCGGCCTACAGAGATGAAGTTGATGAGCTCGCCAAGTGCTTCCTCGGATACGAAGTCAAGTTCGTCAGAAGAGACGACAACACAGCGGCAGACATGCTATCCAAGCTCGGATCCGGCAGGAAACAAATTCCGCCTGGCATTTTCCTGGAGCATCTCCGGATACCCTCAGTTAAGGGCGCTAACCCGGAAAACCCAGAGGTGGCAGTGTCTCCGGCTAGGGAAGTGATGGCTATCATTCCGGCTTGGACACAGCCTTTCCTGGACTACCTCATCGATCAAAAGTTGCCAGAGGACGGGGTCCTCGCACGACAGATCGTCAGACGAGCAAGAACCTACACAATAGTTGATGGACAGCTCTACAAACGAAGTGCAGCAGGGGTATTTCTTAAATGCGTCTCCAATCAAGATGGCATTGAAATCCTCAGAGAGATCCACGCAGGGGATTGCGGGCATCATGCCGCTCCCAGATCACTCGTTGCAAAAGCTTTTCAGTTAGGTTTCTATTGGCTTACAGCTAAAGAAGACGCTGATAAAATAGTCAAGACCTGCCGAGGTTGTCAGTACTACGCTACTCAACCAAACGCTCCAGCCCAAGAGCTGAAGACCATACCTATCACCTGGCCGTTTGCGGTGCAGGGGCTCGATATGGTTGGTAAGTTAAAAAGATCATCTCCTGGCGGTTTTGAGTACCTCCTGGTCGCTGTTGACAAGTTCAGCAAATGGATCGAGGCTAAGCCAGTGAGAAAAGCCGACGGTGCTACGGCACTAAAATTCGTCTGCAGCCTCGTGATGAGATTCGGCATCCCACACAGCATAATCACAGATAATGGCACAAACTTCGCTCAGGGAGAGTTAAGGGATTATTGTGACACAATGGGGATCCGACTGGACCTTGCATCGGTGGCTCATCCACAATCTAACGGTCAGGTTGAACGGGCTAACGGTCTAATATTATCAGGAATTAAGCCGCGCCTTGAAGAACCGCTGCGACGAGCAGCCGGAGCTTGGGCTGACGAGTTGGAAGCTGTTTTGTGGAGTTTACGAACTACCCCTAACAGATCAACAGGGTTTACCCCATTTTTCCTGGTATACGGATCCGAAGCCGTGCTTCCCTCCGACATCATCCACGACTCACCGCGAGTTTCCACCTACAATGAAGAAACAGCTGACGAGGCCAGACAGCTATCTGTGGACCTGATCGAGGAAGCTCGGAACTTAGCTGACCAGCGTTCCGCCATCTACCAGCAGAAGCTCCGACGCTATCACAGTCGTCGAGTTGGGAAACGCTCCTTTATGGCAGGAGACCTGGTCCTCCGCCTTCGACAGGTGAAAGACCATAAGCTGCAATCTCCATGGGAAGGACCCTTCGTCGTTAGCAAAGTGCTTCATAACGGGTCGTACTACCTTGTTGATTTCCGCGAGCTAAGGGATAGACACGCTAATCGGCACCGGAAACGCAAGCGTGAGGATCCGGATGACATCTACGATGAAACAGATCGCCCTTGGAATATCGCACAGCTACGTCCTTTCTACACTTAGCATATTTTTTCCGAGTTATAAACTCTGTAATAGTTATACATGATCAATGAAATAAAGCTTATGGTTCACTCTTTGAGTCTTTTACCCCCTTTACTTGTTCATTTTAGATCGTGTATGTTTTTCCGACTAAAACCGCAGAGCTGGATATTTCCGCCTAGGCGTGTATGAAAGTTGTGATTTTCAAAATCGTCCTTTAGGACGTAAGCTTAAGTTTTCTGATTAAGTTGTTATCTGTTGCGAACTCGTGGATTCCTAGTAGCGATTTCCGGCACCTATGCTTGGGGGCTTGTTTCCGCGGTTATGGACGGACTGCCATTGGGCTTCGTCGCCGGCGGCGGCGTTTCCGGCTAAGGTTTTCCGGCTCGTGGAAGGTCAAGCGGGCAAGCCGGAAAATAACGAAGTCAGCACTTGCTTTCCGACATAAAACGAAACATGCACATAATATTTAACGGATAGCAGGATAAGTGTTTCCGCCCCATGCATAATCGTTTCGTTCCTAGCCACTTAAGAATTTAAAGTCTTATTACAAACCCTCGCTGGGGCCAAAAATGATGCATTGTTTTTCCCGCAGGAATAAAAGTTTTCACTCCCCCTTAGCCGGAGAAGTCTTGCCCTCTGGATCCTGTTCCTTGGCACCTTTGGCCGGAGAAGACACGTCTTCTTCACTTTCTTTCTCTTCAGAAGCAGCGGTGCTGGTCTTGGGTTCCTCTTGGGGAGCATCCTTGGAGCTGGTCCAGGTAAACTGGGTTCCGGATTCCGCAGGTCGCGCCTTGGCCTCGAGTTCCTTTTGAAGTTCCGCTTCTAAGGGCTCGTCCGCAGGGAGGACGACCTTGTCGTAGAATTCCTCGTGCCGGATCCTGCGCGCGATACGGGTGTCGTAGCCGCTCACTGCATCAAGCAGCGCGCCGACATCCGCATCCGGAGGAACGCCCGTGGTCACTTCATCAAGTTCAAGACCCGGAGTATGTGCTAGGCACATGGTCAAGGCCATTGCAGCTGCGCCTCGGGCTGAAGATGCTTGCAGATCTGTCACCAGCTCCGGCAGAACATCCATCTTACCAATAAGCTTGCGCACGTCGCAAGTGCGGCTCCTCTTGATGTTCAAGTTATAGCATATCTTGCGGGAGGCAGAGATGAGATCTTTGCAGTCATCGCCCGCGAGTTGCAGAAGGTCGTCCCGCGGGAACAAATTCCGGCGCTGTTCCGGGTACCCAAGCGGCTCTGCACAAAAGATAATCAGGATATAAGCACGCAATTTGAGCGCAAAGTAAAAAAAATCGGAGCAAATATCTTGACAAGGTTCCGATATCATACCCAAGATGTTCTCATTGAGCAAGTCCCAGTGCTGCTCCGCCGTCTCCATATATTTCCGGAGTCCATTGAGCTCTTTTTGCTGCCTCCTGATGGTCTCGCTATCAGCATTCTTTTTCAGCTCCAGCTCGCCCTTTTCCCTGATATGCTCAGAGTTTCTCTCCGCCAGCTGCTTTTCTGCCAGCTCCCTTTTAAGTTCCGCCTCCTTTAGTTTCGTCTCCAGCTCTTGGTACGAGGAGCGCAGGTTCTCAAGTTCAGACGAAGCTGTTGCAAGGGAGGAGGATGCGCCTATAATAACATAAGTTAACAGCAAATCTAAAGTCGGAATTTGGTTAATGACGAAGAAGGCGGAAACCAACCTTGGGCGTCCGCCGATTGTTTAGCCGATTCTGCATTTTCATCCTTCGAAGTCCGGATATTTTCCGCCCGACTCGTAGTAACGCGGCGCTGCAGGAAATGTTCTTGTGCAGCTCGTAGTGCAGCGCCTTTGCTCTCTGTAAAATTTAAACAGTGCAGGAGTAAAAATTCCGCCTGTAGCAGTGGTTTCTTTTAAAGCATCATTGCCGAAACTTTTCCGCCATAATGCTTGGGGGCTACTGGTCCATTCTAAAAAACTTTCCCGGAAGTAATCTTTCTCTAAGCATCTAAGCGCTAACTACTTTTTGAGTTTCCGCCTACATGCTTGGGGGCTACTGGGGAGTACCTTTTGCTTGCAGATAAGTTGATCGCAGAACTGGCCAACGTTTTTCTTGAAGTCCTGGATTTCCGATGTCCTGGAATCAGGCTTCCCCCAGGCGTTGTTCAGCATGGCGTTGAGCAGGTCTTGTTCAAGCTCCCACTTCTCCGCTTCAGTCAGCTTGTTGAAAAACTTAGTGGCATACGCCTTGGGGGTGGAAGTGGTGTCAGCCGGATCTCCAAAGTTCTTCGGAAAAACGACCATGTCGCCAGCGCCCTCTCCAGCTTTCTCGGAAGAAGTTACTTCAACCTCTCCTTGGCCTTGTTTTTCCGCCTCTTCTTGGGCAGGGCCTTTGGCCTTAGGATCTTCTTCGCCCGCATGCCCGCTGCTAACCGGAATTATTTCCGGTGGAGTGTTTGCGGCAGGTGGGGGAGATGGATCAGCCTGAGGGGGCGACGGTTGGGGAGTTGGGTGGGAGACGCTTGGTGGAACTGGGGTAGAGGGACCAACAGCCGGAGATTTCTTCATGTATTTTGTGATGGGCTCCTGGCTGGTGGTCCGCGTGGCAGCGGTTTTCGGATTCCTGCAAACAAGTGAAAGGGTTTAGACAAGAGATAATTTCGCTAAGTTAAAATTGCATCATGCTCGGAAACTTATGGGGCGCCGGGGATGATGGGGCGTGTGCCCTGGCCAGCTGTCGAGAGCATTCTTAGACGCGTACGCTCCGCTTTCCTTGAGTCTAGCGGAGGTGGTTTTGTCGTCTTCGGCTTCTTGGCGGAGGCCTCGCCGCTAGCTCCGGCTTCAGAGCCGGAAGCTTTGGCGCGGGGATGCTTTGTAGGTCGAGGGGCCGCCTTGCGGGGTGCCTGGTCCTCTTCCTCCTCGTCGTCTTCCGGAGCCTCCTCCGCCGTGTCGCCGGTGACGGGGACGCGAATGATGGTGCGGAAGTTTTCCTCCGCCAAAGTGTTGAGCTGGAAGGAAAATGAACAAGAGTTAGAGTTAAACATCAAAAAACTTGGGAAGTTTGAAGCAACGGAAAGAACAAAGCTTACCGGAGGACACTGATCGTTCGTGTAAATATCCTTGAACAGTTCCGGGACCTGTTGGCCCCTCGGAATCTTCACCAGCGTCTTGAACCTTCTCTTCAGAGAGTCGGCCGGAAGATCGTGGCGGGTAACCCGGAGAAGATCATCCGCCCCGGTATAAGCGCACATCGGCGCGCGTTGTAGCGTAGAGGCTGGATTCTCCGGAAAACCAGCTAAGTGTGAGCTGGGCTCCGGTCGATCCGTCGTGGACTAGCCAGGAGATTCTCCGCGCGGCCTTTTCCAAGATCGGAGTCAGGGCGAGTGAAGGGACGAAGCTCCAGCTTGCAAGTTCTTCCGGAGGTTCGTTGACGAACTGAGGCAGGCCTTCGTGGACTTCCGGGACTGAAGCATTCTTCTCATAGAACCATCCGGCATTCCAGTACCGGACGGATTCATGCGAGTCGTGGGGAGGATACATGCGGTTAGGGCGGAGCATAAATGTCATGCTTCCGCAGTTCACCATTGCTTTGTCCTTGGTTTCTTTCTTCACCCGGAAAAAGAATTGCCACAACTTGACATCTGGCCGGATCCCAAGATGTCCTTCACAGAGAGTCACGAAGTTGGACAAGAGAAGGTATGAATTTGGGCAAATGTTGTGGGGCTGGAGCCCGTAGGTGTTGAGGATGGAGAGAAAAAATTCCGAACAAGGGAGTGAAAGTCCGCGTTCCACCCAAGCCTTGGTCATGACAATTTCTCCGGCTTCTGGCTTGGGGACGTCGGAGTCACGAGTGAAACTCCAGTGTGTGGAGATCATGCCCTCGTTCTGGAGCTCTCTAAGCTCCACGTCGGTGGTCGCGCAAGGCCACCATTGACCCCGTTCTCCTTCGCGGATCCGGGCCTTGGACGCCCTCTTGTTTTCCGCCTCCTGCACCTTTGCTGCCATCCGAGCTTGTCCCTCGAGTTCTTCTTGGAGCTCTTGGAGGGTAGGGATCCGGCTTTGGAGCGGTCTTTGGAAGATGCGGAAAAAGGTTGAGCTAGTCTGATGTCGGAAACATACGGTGGCAGGAATGATATGGGATCCGGGCATATGGGTTCTATTTGGTTGGGATCCGGGCTACTCGAAGAGCTACCAGTACAAAGTGACGATTCGAGTGGCATGCTTCCGGCTGCACCCATACAAAGTGTTTGAGTACCCGGATCACTAAGTCTATCTTCTACACTAGGTTGTCTTCTACAAGGCCGGCGTACTTACCGCTAATGGCGCGGTGGCTCGACGGAACTCCGGCGAAGATGAGGTCGCCGAACTTGAAGGAAATCGTCCCGCGTGACCACGAATCGGCGGCGGAGCGAATTTCTCGTTCAAACGTGGGAATCTTGGCGCGAGGGGAGCCTTGGTTCGGCGGCGCGCGAAGTTCACCGTGGCGAAGCTCGCCGGAATCGAGATCTGGCGGGCGGAGCGGCGCGAGGAGGAAGACGATGTGGTGAGAGGGGGTGAAAAGAATGGATTTTTACCGGGCCGCGGAGTATTTATAGGCCGCGCTCGGAGATTCGGGATCCGGATCCAACGGTGGAAACTGAACGGTCACGCCGTTGGATGGATGACACGTGTTTAGGTCAACTGCGGTAAAACGACGTGGAGGTAACTTAACCCTGCACTCCCGAAAATTCCGGCTGAAGATTTGCATCTACGAAAATTTAGCGCGGGAAATGAGGAAGTTGTGTGCGGGAAATGTGGAACTTCCGTTGTTAAGTATGATCTGAAGATGAAGGATTTCCGGAACCGTTTGAGTCTTTTAAGATTCCGGGTAATTCTGTGAAGATAAGTTGTCTCTCATTCGAGCAGGGAGTAACCCGGAAATGTTCTTTGGAACGTCGATGGATGAAGTCCCGCGGGATGGGAGCATTTTCCGGCTATAAGTTGGAAAAAGAAGAAAATGCAAAGTTGGAGCTCTTCAAGTTTCTCCGCGTTACCAACGTTTGCCGAAGATCATGATGGACCAGCAAGGCGGAAAGCTGCAGCGAAACTCGGAGAACTCGGGGGCCATCTTGTTGTGGGTATACTTCATGGGTGTACCATCGACGGTGCCTAGATCCGGCAAGCCGGGTGGCCCACAGACGGTGATGAGGCATGTGGCCCATCGGGCGGCCCGATTCTTGTTGATCATGAAGGAAGAAGTCCAGCCCAGATCGGCGGGCCGGATCCGTACCGACCTTAGGAGTAACCCGGATCCATGGAGGCCCATGAGGAACCCGGATCCAAAGATTTACGTGTATGGAAGGCGGATCCGTGACGTGCACGGCAAGATATTGTACCGTAGCTAGGCTATCTGTAATCCGGCTAGGACTCTCCATGTAAACCCTAGATCTGTGCGCCTTTATAAGCCGGATCCCGGGACCCCTAGAGGGACGACCACAACTCATTGTAACAACACGAAAGCGCCCAGATATTTCCAGACAAGCAGCAGTAGGCCCTGTCATCGTGCAGGTGTTCCGAAGCTGGGTAACTCGCGTACCACCGTCCCGTGTGCACTCCGCCCTATGGCCCCTACTTCTTCTCCCCCTCGTGAGGATCCCTCCTCCGAGGTACCGTCGATTAGGCAACGACAGGGAGAGACACCTCTAGTGAACTGTGGACCCCGGTCCATTCTTTTAATCGAATACAATCTACTGCAATACTTGTTCTACTGTTTTCTGCAAACAATCATCATCCACACTATACATCTAATCCTTTGTTACAGCAAGCCGGTGAGATTGACAACCTCACTGTTTTGTTGGGGCAAAGTACTTTGGTTGTGTTGTGCAGGTTCCACGTTAGCGCCAGAATCCCTGGTGTTGCGTCGCACTACATCTCACCGCCATCAACCTTCAACGTGCTGCTTGGCTCCCACTGGTTCGATAAACCTTGGTTTCTTACTGAGGGAAAACTTGCCGCTGTACGCATCACACCTTCCTCTTGGGGTTCCCAATGGACGCGTGCTGTACGCGTATCAAGCTCTTTTTCTGGCGCCGTTGCCGGGGAGATCAAGACACGCTGCAAGGGGAGTCTCCACATCGCAATCTCTTTACTTTGTTTTTGTCTTGCTTTATTTTATTTACTACTTTGTTTGCTGCACTAAATCAAAACACAAAAAAATTAGTTGCTAGTTTTACTTTATTTGCTATCTTGTTTGCTATAACAAAAACACAAAAAAATTAGTTACTTGCATTTACTTTACTTATTTCATCATGTTTCCTCCTAAGTTCACTCTGAAAGACATACCGGTAGGACAAGGGTCTATCATTGGAAGAGATAATATAGAAGAATTTTTCACTCATGTTAGTATGGTTGAAGATTTTGAAGATAGACACTTGGTAGAACTTGCTCCTACTTATGAAATTGCTGCTGCTTCTTTAGTACACATGATAGAAGCTAAATTTGTTAATCTCAATCCTATAATACAACATATGTTTCTTACACTAGGAGATATGGAAGAAGGAGAAAAGAAAGATTTTGTTTTAGAAACCCTTCTCAAAGAATTTGGAGGTATAGCAAGAGAAGCTAGAAAAGTTTTTACTAAATATAATATGCTTGGATCTTATACCAACTTTGCCAGTATCCTTGAAAAGATGGATATGGATAGAATAAAGTACACTAATAATATTAATAATGGTGGGAGATTAAAGTGCCGATACCTATTAAACTCCTAGGAATGCATGAAGCACTAGAAAAGAATTTTGATTGGATTGTTCCTGAAAATTTGTTTGATGAGAGTAGCAAGCCTAAGGGTAATGAAAAGGGAGCCTCTGAAACTTACATAGATAAGATACAATGCATTGTTGAGAAAACTCCAAACCCCACTGTCAATACACCATCTCTTGATAATACTTGATACACACTTTATGCGCCTAGCTGAAAGACGTTAAAGAAAAGCGCTTATGGGAGACAACCCATGTTTTTACTACAGTACTTTTATTTTATATTTGAGTCTTGGAAGTTGTTAATACTGTAGCAACCTCTCCTTATCTTAGTTTTGTGCATTGTTGTGCCAAGTAAAGTCGTTGATAGTAAGGTTCATACTAGATTTGGATTACTGCGCAGAAACAGATTTCTTTGCTGTCACGAATCTGGGCCTAATTCTCTGTAGGTAACTGAGAAAATTAAGCCAATTTACGTGAGTGATCCTCAGATATGTACGCAACTTTCATTAGATTTGAGCATTTTCATTTGAGCAAGTCTGGTGCCTCAATAAAATTCGTCTTTACGAACTATTCTGTTTTGACAGATTCTGCCTTTTATTTCGCATTGCCTGTTTTGCCATGCTTGATGGATTTTTCGATTCCATTGACTTTCAGTAGCTTTGTGCAATGTCCAGAAGTGTTAAGAATGATTGTGTCACATCTGAACATGTAAATTTTGATTGTGCACTAACCCTCTAATGAGTTGTTTTGAGTTTGGTGTGGAGGAAGTTTTCAAGGATCAAGAGAGGAGAATGATACAACATGATCAAGGAGAGTGAAAACTCTAAGCTTGGGGATGCCCCAGCGGTTCACCCCTGCATATATCAAGAAGACTCAAGCGTCTAAGCTTGGAGATGCCCAAGGCATCCCCTTCTTCATCGACAACATTATCAGGTTCCTCTAGTGAAACTATATTTTTATTCCATCACATCTTATGTACTTTGCTTGGAGCGTCTGTTTGTTTTTGTTTTTGTTTTGTTTGAATAAAATGGATTCTAGCATTCATTGTGTGGGAGAGAGACACGCTCCTCTGTTGCATATGGACAAATATGTCCTTAGGCTTTACTCATAGTATTCATGGCGAAAGTTTCTTCTTCGTTAAATTGTTATATGGTTGGAATTGGAAAATGATACATGTAGTAATTGCTAAAATGTCTTGGATAATGTGATACTTGGCAATTGTTGTGCTCATGTTTAAGCTCTTGAATCATATACTTTGCACCTATTAATGAAGAAATACATAGAGCATGCTAAAATTTGGTTTGCATAATTGGTCTCTCTAAGGTCTAGATAATTTCTAGTATTGAGTTTGAACAACAAGGAAGACGGTGTAGAGTCTTATAATGTTTACAATATGTCTTTTATGTGAGTTTTGCTGCACCGCTTCATCCTTGTGTTTGTTTCAAATAACCTTGCTAGCCTAAACCTTGTATCGAGAGGGAATACTTCTCATGCATCCAAAATCCTTGAGCCAACCACTATGCCATTTGTGTCCACCATACCTACCCACTATATGGTATTTCTCCGCCATTCCAAAGTAAATTGCTTGAGTGCTACCTTTAAAATTTCCATTCTTTACCTTTACAATATATAGCTCATGGGACAAATAGCTTAAAAACTATTGTGGTATTGAATATGTACTTATGCACTTTATCTCTTATTAAGTTGCTTGTTGTGCGATAACCATGTTCCTGGGGACGCCATCAACTACTCTTTGTTGAATATCATGTGAGTTGCTATGCATGTCCGTCTTGTCTGAAGTAAGGGAGATTTACCACTCATTAAATGGTTAGAGCATGCATAATGTTAGAGAAGAACATTGGGCCGCTAACTAAAGCCATGATCCATGGTGGAAGTTTCAGTTTTGGACAAATATCCTCAATCTCATATGAGAAAATTAATTGTTGCTACATGCTTATGCATAAAAGAGGAGTCCATTATCTGTTGTCTACGTTGTCCCGGTATGGATGTCTAAGTTGAGAATAATCAAAAGCGAGAAATCCAATGCGAGCTTTCTCCTTAGACCTTTGTACAGGCGGCATAAAGGTACCCCTTTGCGACACTTGGTTAAAACATGTGTATTGCGATGATAATCTCGGTAATCCAAGCTAATTAGGACAAGGTGCGGGCACTATTAGTATACTATGCATGAGGCTTGCAACTTGTAGGATATAATTTACATAACACATATGCTTTATTACTACCGTTGACAAAATTGTTTCTTGTTTTCAAAACCAAAGCTCTAGCACAAATATAGCAATTGATGCTTTCCTCTTTGAAGGACCTTTCTTTTACTTTTATGTTGAGTCAGTTCACCTATTTCTCTCCACCTCAAGAAGCAAACACTTGTGTGAACTGTGCATTGATTCCTACATACTTGCATATTGCACTTGTTATATTACTTTGCATTGACAACTATCCATGAGATATGTATGTTATAAGTTGAAAGCAACCGCTGAAACTTAATCTTCCTTTCTGTTGCTTCAATACCTTTACTTTGAATTATTGCTTTATGAATTAACTCTTATGCAAGACTTATTGATGCTTGTCTTGAAGTACTATTCATGAAAAGTCTTTGCTTTATGATTCAATTGTTTACTCATGTCATTTACATTGTTTGGATCGCTGCATTCATTACATATGCTTACAATAGTATGATCAAGGTTATGATGGCATGTCACTCCAGAAATTATCTTTGTTATCGTTTACCTGCTCGGGACGAGCAGGAACTAAGCTTGGGGATGCTGATACGTCTCCGACGTATCGATAATTTCTTATGTTCCATGCCACATTATTGATGATATCTACATGTTTTATGCATACTTTATGTCATATTTATGCATTTTCCGGCACTAACCTATTAACGAGATGCCGAAGAGCCAGTTGATGTTTTCTGCTGTTTTTGGTTTCAGAAATCCTAGTAAGGAAATATTCTCAGAATTGGACGAAATCAATGCCCAGGGTCCTATTTTTCCACGAAGCTTCCAGAAGACTGAGGGAGAAACGAAGTGGGGCCACGAGGTGGCCAGACACCAGGGCGGCGCGGCCTGGACCCTGGCCGCGCGGCCCTGTCGTCTGGGCCCCTCGTGTGGCCCCGTGACCTGCCCTTTCGCCTACTTAAGCCTTCGTCGATAATAGCCCCAGTACCGAGAGCCACGATACGGAAAACCTTCCAGAGACGCCGCCGCCAATCCCATCTCGGGGGATTCAGGAGATCGCCTCCGGCACCCTGCCGGAGAGGGGAATCATCTCCCGGAGGACTCTTGTTGACTGCCAAAACCCACCGGCGGGCAGCGACTGTCAACACGGTAGAGCCGGGAAGAGCCTAGAGCTGCGGCTGGCTGAGACCCCTCCGAGCGACGGCCCGCAATGCTCTTCTGGTCACACGTCCGATGCGAAGTGCAAGGGCGTGCCACCTGACCTATACCTGGTCAGGAAGGTGATGGGGATGCCTCGCTTAGTTTCCTGCATGGCATACACGTAAACATTAAATACGAGCCTCGATCGGCTCTCAGGTTATCCTGTGGATCGGCTCAAAGAGCCGATCCACCCATGATTCGTACGGGGTGCACGAACATATGGTGATCCTGCTTGATCAAGATAAAGCTAATTAGATCTACGACGATTTAGGGTTTTCACCGCATAATCGGATCATCCTACTCCAGGTTGGGCCTCGCGGCCATGCACGGTGATCATAAGCCGATCCTAAACAAGGCCTAAAAACCAACATGAAGTTGATCCTCGGAACATCCTGTTTAGGACTTGCGAACGCCACCCTACGTGCCGCTGGATCCTCCCCCCCTTTGTAAGGCCTAACTATTGCAGATATTAAACTAATCCTTGCAGAACAAGGAGCAATCGTAACGGATCAGATCTACTAAATAAAGATCAGCGGGGTGCCGCCCCACACCCGAGATAGGTGTGAGGGCGGCTAGACATGCAAGGGTTGCACTACGTAAGCATGTTATACGAAGAACTATGCTAACCCTAACACATCTATGATAACTACGTTGCTCGCCATCAAAGACGCTTCAAGATGCGAGCAACGCATGAACAACGTGGGGCTTGTGCTGCCTAGATCGCAAGATGCGATCTAGGCAGCATGTCGCTTACCTGATAGAAACCCTCGAGACGAAGGAGTTGGCGATGCGCCGAGATTGGTTTGTTTTGGGTTGAACGTGAGTTGTTGTTTATTCCATAAACCCTAGATACATATTTATAGTCCAGGGGACTTTCTAATTCGGACGTGCACCTAACCGTGCACGAGTAAAACTCTAACTTTTAATCTAAGATGCGATCTACTATATTACAGATACATGGGCAATTCAGCCCAACTTCGTGTATAAGGCCAATTCTTGTTCTTCCTTCCATGTATATCTTCAAGTCTATCTCAATCGTGGCCCACCTCTGACTCGGTCAAATTCTGGTGATAACACATGCCCCCCTGGTTTTGGAATTGGTAATTCCAAAATCACTCTGTTTTCCTTTGTCGGGTCATGTCGTGGCAGAACCGTTGCAGTATCCTTCATCATGATGCCCTGCCTTCTCAACTTCTCCGCGTGAACTGGCAGTTTTTTTTTTCTTTAGGTACCACTTCCTCGGAAACTGCTGTGGCATTGAATTTCCACTATATCCCCTTTTATTTAACCGCTGCGAACAGTTCTCCTCTGCATCTCCTTCGCATTAGCACTCCAAAAGCCCTCCTGCCACCATGTCTTCTTCCTCCTCTGCTCCATCGGATCCTTCCAGCCAGTCCTCCACATCCCGTGAGCCGACGCCGGAGTACAACCCGGCAGAGGTCCACGCGGCGAACATCCGCCGCGCCATTGCGGCCGGGGAGGAGTCAGACCATGACTTCTCCATCTGGTCCGAGGACGATCAGTCCTCGACGGACGGGGAGAGCGACCTCCGCTTCCTCGCCAACGGGGAATCGGAGGAGGGGAGCGATGACGATCGCTTCCCCTGGGATGACTTCACCTCCTCCGAGGGGGTGGAGGAGGAGGAAGAGGAGGAGGAGGACGACGACGACAGCTCCTCCGACGAGCCGCCGGCCAAGCGGTTCTGCCCTTGGCCGGGCAATCTTAGCGACTTCGACAGCGACGAGGACGACGCTGACGAAGAAGATGAAGACAACGAGGGCCCGGTCGGCGGCCATTGGAGCGACGACGAGCCCGCCGGGAGCAGCGCCGACAGCGGCGACGACGGCGACGACGAGGGCAGTGATGGCCCGTAGATAGGACCTCTAGAATAGGGCCAGCAGTAGTAGATGGGGCAATGTATCCCCTAGTATTTCCTTTTGAGAGCAATTAGCTCTTTATGTAAGAAATCTCGCCTATCAATGAAGAACTTTTCCCCAATTTGATTCTGCCGATTTCGTCTGAGTTTAATTGAGCCGATTCCCTCTTCTACAGACCTTGCCGATTCGTCCCCTTTGCCAATGCGTATTGAACCGATAGCACCGCATCGGTTCTTTGAAATTCACCTTTCCCTTCTTCAACTGATGATTTTCTAAATCTGGTGGAAAATGCAGGATCTTCAGGGAAACCTTTGAACTTTTCCAACCAAATACAATAATCCTCTTCAGTACTCATCATTGTGAAGAAGGTTGCAATGAAGGAGCAGCCGATGGTATCCCCATCGGCTCTTTAAACAGAGTAAAACAGAGCATCCACCAGGCCTGCTGCCCCCCGAGCCCTACTCGAGCCTGCTGCCCCCCGAGCCTTACTCGAGGCGAGAATGCCAGAGAGAATGCGCCAAAGCCAATCCTCCTTCTTCCTCAGACAGCCGATAATCTTCCGTTTCAGCTGAACTAGCCCCAGAGATTGGAAATCCTCGACAAAAAGGTTCAGAAACCCGGATCGGCTCGAAGCCGCTGAAGAAATTCCCATTGTTTTATTCCCTCGAAGCAACAGAAGGCACCACCGTTGGCCTGGATTTGGTGGAGAGTCGATAAACATCGCATAATTCCACTAGAGTCGATGGCTGCGCATCGGCTGTTTCTCAATTCTAAAGTCGATGCCCTTGCATCGGCTGTAAATTTTTTTTTTTACCGGCCGATTTTCTCCTATCGGCCCCCAGTATTTCATTGCACACATGTACCCCTGCATCTGTTCCCATGTTTAGGTGCCCCCCGAGCCGAAGCTGTCAAAGAATGGCAGATATCGGCTCTGTAATTCGCACGTCGGCTCCTGATAGGGTCAAGGGCGAACACAAGCAGAACATGTGGTGAGGATAATTTTGGCCGATTGCTGGGATCGGCCTCCATAATGATTGGAGCGCTGACTGAAGGTTCTGTAATGTCCCTTCATAGACCTTTGGGGCCGATCACAAGGATCAGCCTCGCCAAGTTGCACATCGCTTCGCTTCAACTACATGGTCGTGCCGTTGGATAAAACCAGCTTAACCCTTCCCTTTGTCACATCGATGCGCTCGCAGTCGTCCAAGTTGATGCCTGAGAGGGGTTCTTGGCCTGCTGCTTCCCATGCGTTCATGCCAGCCGTTGAAATTTCGGCTGAGTCATCGGCCTGGACGACCTCTACCTCATCTCCATCCCACTGTATTATGCATTGGTGCATCGTGGAGGGAATACAAAGGTTGGCGTGGATCCAATCTCTTTCCCAGAAGACAAAGATAACTGCTCGTGCTATCAATGATGAAGAACGTTGTAGGGATAGTTTTCCTTCCTACAGTCAGATCCACGTTCAGAACTCCTTGTGCCTCAGACGCTTGGCCGTTGAAATCGCTCAATGTTACGTTGGTCTTGATTAGATCCGAGCTAGAGCGTCCCAGCCGACGTAGCATAGAGTACGGCATGATGTTAACTGCCGCTCCGGTGTCCACCAGCATCTTATTTATAGGCCTCCCATCGATATATCCTCGCAAGTACAGGGCCTTCAGATGCCTGTAGCTCTTTTCTCGTGGCTTCTCAAAGATAACCGGCCGTGGGCCGCAGTCAAGTTGTGCCACGGATGACTCATCTAACCCTGGAGCACTGAACTCTGAAGGGAGGATGAACACCATGTTCGTGCCAGCCGATGTTTCATCATCGGCTCTCCTTTGTTTGGGGCGCCACTCCATTTTCCGTGGACGACTCTCTTCATCCAGGGCTCGCTGAACCTTTGCAGCCAGATCAGGCCGTGCCTTCCTTAGCGTATGCAGGTATAACCTTTCGGCTTCCTCCAGGCCGCGCAACCGCTGAACCCTGCGTTTCTGTGAACGGCTAAGTCCGTCAGGGCACCACCTTGGACGGTGGTACCTGTCTTCTTCTTCTTCTAGTCCCTCGTCTTCGGAATCCTCAAGATCTGCCCAACGAGGTGACTCAGCACGTTTGCTCTGTGGCGGGAGAGGCCCTAATCGCTCGAACACAGACACGTTGGCTGCCTCCTTCTTCTTCTTGTTGCATTCTGGGCAATTGCCGATTGTGGGCAATCGGCTCATTCCTGAATCCCAGCAGTGTCTGAAGAAAGGGCAGTCCCAGTGTCTGGCGTTGTCATCTTGCTCCCTTGATGTGTCCGTGGCACGGCGCTCGTGCTCTTCCTCCTCGCGATCCTGCCGACGATGTCTTCTGGCTTCTCTAGCCAGACGATCTCCTTCATCATCATAATTGGACCGTCGGCGTTGTTCATACTGACTCACATATTTGTTGAGGAGGTGATCAGAGAGAGGTCGTTGATATCTTATATTCTTCACCTCTCCCTCTGTGACGTAGCGCTTGCCATCATGATGGAGCCGATCGCGTGGAGCGGCCTCCTTTGTGTCCTTGCTATGAGAGCAGCTGCCCTCATCTCCATCTTTGCCAGAGTGGTTTCCAGGTCCTACCATGTTGATACTGAACGAGGGACCTGGCTGGCAACCCTCAGGGTAGGTGACTTCCACCATGTTAACGGCGGGGAAGGGTTGGGTGTCGACCTTCATGGCGTACTGGTTGAAAATTAAACGCCCCTTCTCTATCGCCGCTTGGATGTGCTGACGCCACACCCTGCAGTCGTTGGTGGCATGGGAGAGCGAGTTGTGGAATTTGCAGTACGGCTTTCCGTTTAGCTCTTGCGCCGTGGGGAACTTGAGACCTTCAGGAATCGTCAAATGTTTCTCCTTGAGCCGGAGGTCGAAGATTTGTTCAGTCTTGGTCACGTCAAAATCAAATCCCCTGGGCGGCCCTGGTGGCTTTACCCATTTGCAGGACACGGGGGTTCCTCCCCGAGTCCACTCAGCCACTGCTACTTCTTGGTCTCCCGCAGGAACTTCGTCTTCCTCCGCATCGACCAGGACTACTGCACGCTTGAACTTGTCTAGGTACAGGTCCGGGTGGCGCTGTTCATATGCTGATAATTTCTGAACCATGTGCGCCAGCGAGGGATAATCTGCTTGGGAGGCCATGTCCTTGAGCTGTGTTGCAAGGCCAGCTACTGCCAACTCGACTGCTTCCTTTTCAGTTATACGAACCGAATAACATCGGTTCCTAAGATTCCTGAAGCGCTGGATGTACTCTGTCACCGTTTCTCCGCGCTTCTGACGTAGTTGTGCTAGATCGGCAATGCTGGACTCGGAAGCTTCTGAATGGTATTGCATATGGAACTGCTCTTCCAATTGCTTCCAAGACCGGATGGAGTTTGCTGGCAAAGAGGTGTACCATCCAAAAGCCGATCCCGTGAGGGACTGTGAAAAGAGCCTCATGCGTAGCTGATCCGACACTGAAGCCGGTCCTAGTTGCGCCAAATATCAGCCGACGTGCTCGATGGAGCTGGAGCCATCTGATCCACTGAATTTGGAGAAGTCAGGGAGCCGATATTTAGGTGGCAGCGGGATCATCTCGTACTCGTCGGGGTACGGCTTGGAATAGCCGATTGCCCTTCTTTTCGGCACCATGCCGAACTGGTCTCTCGGTATGGTACCGATCTGATCCGCCGTCTTGGCTGCAGGAGTTGCACTCGAAGATTCTCCGGTGGCGTACTTAGCCAGCCATGTTTGCTTTTCCAGCTACGAGCCAACTGCAGGAGCTGGGCTCGGAGTTTCGTCGGGGTGGCATACTTAGTTAGCCACGTCTCGCTTCTCAAGCTCTGTCGCCGACGCTCCTCCCGTCTTCGCCGGAGTCCCTGATGTTGTGGCCTGGTTTGAGAGTGCCCAGTTGCCACAATCTGGCACATACGTGCACGCGTATCCTTGAGGGATCTCCTTAGGCGCCTCAGCCAAGAACTGGTAGTCACTAGGGTCACCACCGATCTTGTAGACGACGAATGCCGGTGTAGCCGGCACTTCAGCTGGTGCTGCCAACGCATATGGCAGCGGTGGACGGGACTGGAGTGGCAACTCTCCTTGATGCGTCCCGAGAGCTGGTCCTGACGGCGAGTGCTGGTGGCTCATGATCTCCTGGATCACGCGCAGAGCGAGACGCTCCAACACGTTGACCAAGTTTTCAGAGTGGCGGTGTAGCGAGTGAGCCACCAAGTAGTTGATCTCCGCCGCAGGCCCCGGTGCGTTCCTCCGACGGGGCAGAGGTCTATCCCATCGAGTGCACCTTGCGGTGAGAATCCCTTCCATCTCGATGCCATGGGAACGGGTTCTCTGAAAAGAGCCGATGAGGTCGGCTTCGAGGGTGACCTTGATCTCGTCGTATCTCTTCTTGAGCTCGTCGAGCAGCTCCTCGTAGGTGATCGGGCGTGCCGTCCGCCATCTCGTATGTAGATGGCGATGTGGTTGATGTAGACGATTGTCCCACCGGGCGTGCTGTAATGTGTTGACTGCCAAAACCCACCGGCGGGCAGCGACCGTCAACACGGTAGAGCCGGGAAGAGCCTAGAGCTGCGGCTGGCCGAGACCCCTCCGAGCGACGGCCCGCAATGCTCTTCTGGTCACACGTCCGATGCGAAGTGCAGGCGTGCCACCTGACCTATACCTGGTCGTGAAGGTGATGGGGATGCCTCGCTTAGTTTCCTGCATGGCATACACGTAAACATTAAATACGAGCCTCGATCGGCTCTCAGGTTATCCTGTGGATCGGCTCAAAGAGCCGATCCACCCATGATTCGTACGGGGTGCACGAACATATGGTGATCCTGCTTGATCAAGATAAAGCTAATTAGATCTACGACGATTTAGGGTTTTCACCGCATAATCGGATCATCCTACTCCAGGTTGGGCCTCGCGGCCACGCACGGTGATCATAAGCCGATCCTAAACAAGGCCTAAAAACCAACATGAAGTTGATCCTCGGAACATCCTGTTTAGGACTTGCGAACGCCACCCTACGTGCCGCTGGATCCTCCCCCCCTTTGTAAGGCCTAACTATTGCAGATATTAAACTAATCCTTGCAGAACAAGGAGCAATCGTAACGGATCAGATCTACTAAATAAAGATCAAGCGGGGTGCCGCCCCCACACCTGAGATAGGTGTGAGGGCGGCTAGACATGCAAGGGTTGCACTACGTAAGCATGTTATACGAAGAACTATGCTAACCCTAACACATCTATGATAACTACGTTGCTCGCCATCAAAGACGCTTCAGTACGAGCAACGCATGAACAACGTGGGGCTTGTGCTGCCTAGATCGCAAGATGCGATCTAGGCAGCATGTCGCTTACCTGATAGAAACCCTCGAGACGAAGGAGTTGGCGATGCGCCGAGATTGGTTTGTTTTGGGTTGAACGTGAGTTGTTGTTTATTCTATAAACCCTAGATACATATTTATAGTCCAGGGGACTTTCTAATTCGGACGTGCACCTAACCGTGCACGAGTAAAACTCTAACTTTTAATCTAAGATGCGATCTACTATATTACAGATACATGGGCAATTCAGCCCAACTTCGTGTATAAGGCCAATTCTTGTTCTTCCTTCCATGTATATCTTCAAGTCTATCTCAATCGTGGCCCACCTCTGACTCGGTCAAATTCCGGTGATAACAACTCTTCACCGCCATGGTCGCCTCCGGAGTGATGAGTGAGTAGTTCACCCCTGGACTATGGGTCCATAGCAGTAGCAAGATGGTCGTCTTCTCCTTATGTGCTTCATTGTCGGATCTTGTGAGCTGCCTAACATGATCAAGATCATCTATCTGTAATGCTATATGTTGTGTTTGTTGGGATCCGATGGATAGAGAATACTATGTTATGTTGATTATCAATCTATTACCTGTTGACGTCAGAAACCCACCGGCGGGCAGCGACGGGCAACACCGTAGAGCCGGGAACAACCTAGGGCTGCGGCTGGCCGAGGTCCCTCCGAGCGACGGCCCGCAAAGCCTTCTGGTCACACGTCCGATGCTGATTGCAAGGGCGTGCCACCTGACCTATACCTGGTCAGGAAGGTGATGGAGATGCCTCGCTTAGTTTCCTGCATGGCATACACGTAAACATTAAATACGAGCCTCGATCGGCTCTCAGGTCATCCTGTGAATCGGCTCAAGGAGCCGATCCACCCATGATTCGTACGGGGTGCACGAATATATGGTGGTCCTGCTTGATCAAGATAAAGCTAATTAGATCTACGACGATTTAGGGTTTTCACCGCATAATCGGAACATCCTACTCAGGATTGGGCCTCGCGGCCACGCACGGTGATCGTAAGTCGATCCTAGACAAGGCCTAAAAACCAACACGAGGTTGATCCCCGGAACATCCTGTCTAGAACTAACGAACGACACCCTACGTGCCGCTGGATCATCCAGCCCCTTGTAAGGCCTAACTATTGCAGATATTAAACTAATCCTTGATGAACAAGGAGCAATCGTAACGGATCAGATCTACTAAATAACGATCAAGCCGGGTGCCGCCCCCACACCTGAGATAGGTGTGAGGGCGGCTAGATATGCAAGGGTTGCACTACGATAGCATGTTTACGCGGAGAACTATGCTAACCCTAACACATCTATGATAACTACGTTGCTCGCCATCAACAAGGCTTCAGTACGAGCAACGCATGAACAACGTGGAGCTTGTGCTGCCTAGATCGCAAGATGCGATCTAGGCAGCATGTTGCTTACCGGTAGAAACCCTCGAGATGAAGGAGTTGGCGATGCGCCGAGATTGATTTGGTTGGTTGAACGTTGGTTGTTGTTTATTCCATAAACCATAGATACATATTTATAGTCCAGGGGACTTTCTAATTTAGGCGTGCACCTAACCGTGCACGGGTAAAACTCTAACTAACCGACACATATCCTAATATGTTACAGATACACGGGCAGTTTGCCCAACTTGGTACATAAGGCCGATTCACGTATTTCTTCTATGTATAAATTCTTCAACTTCATCTTGATCGCGGCCCACCTCTGACTCGGTCAAATTCTGGTGATAACACATGCCCCCCTGGTTTTGGAATTGGTAATTCCAAAATCACTCTGCTTTTCTTCGTCGGGTCATGTCGTGGCAGAACCGTCGCAGTATCCGTCATCATGATGCCTTGCCTTCTCAACTTCTCCGCGTGACCTGGCAGTTAATTTTTTTCTTTTAGGCACCACTTCCTCGGAAACTGCTGTGACATTGAATTTCCACTATATCCCCTTTTATTTAACCGCTCCGCACAGTTTATTTCCGTATCTTCTTCGCACTAGCACTCCAAAAGCCCTCCTGTGCCACCATGTCTTCTTCCTCCTCTGCTTCATCGGATCTCTCCATCCCGTCCTCTTCCTCTCGCGAGCCGACGCCGGAGCCGAACCCGGCGGAGGTCCACGCAGCCAACACCCGCCGCGCCATTGAGGCCGGGGAGGAGTCTAGCCATGACTTCTCCATCTGGTCGGAGGATGACAAGTCCCTGACCGACGGGGAGAGCGACCTCCGCTTCCTCGTCAGCGGAGAAACGGAGGAGGAGAGCGACGACGACCGCTTCTCCTGCGACTTCACCTCTCCCGAAGAGGTGGATGAGGAAGAAGAGGAGGAGGAGGAGGATGACACCTCCTCCGACGAGCCGCCGGCCAAGCGGTTCTGCCCCTGGCCGGGGAACCTCAGCGACTTCGACAGCGACGACGACGACGCTGATGAAGAGGACGAGGATAATGAAGGCCCGGTCGGCGGCCATTGGAGCGACGATGAGCCCGCCGGGAGCAGCGCCGACAGTGGCGACGACGGCGACGACGAGGGCAGCGACGGCCCGTAGATAGGACCTCTAGTATAGGACCAGTAGTAGTAGATGGGGCAATGTATCCCCTAGTACTTCCTTTTGGGAGCAATCAGCTCTTTATGTAAGAAATCTATCAATGAAGAACTTTTCCCCAATTTGATCTTGCCGATTTCCTTTGAGTTTAATTTAGCCGATTTCCTCTTCTACTGTCCTTGCCGATTTGTCCCCTTTGCCAATGCGTAATGAGCCGATAGCAATGCATCAGTCCTTTAAAATTTCACCCCTCCATTCTTCAACCGATGATCTTGAAATCTGGTGGATAATATAGAACCTTCAGGGAGGTCTTTGAATTCTTCCAACCAAACCTAATGGTCTTCTTTAACACTCATCATCTGTGAAGAAGGTTGCGATGAAAGATCAGCCGATGGTACCCCAATCGGCTCATGAACAGAGCGTCTACCACTGCTGCCCCCCGAGCCTTACTCGAGGCGAGAATGTTAGAGAAGATGCACCAAAGCCGATCACCTTTCTCCTTTAGAAAGCCGATATATCCCTTCTGTCAACACGGCTAAACTAGTATCAAAGGTTGGAAATCCTCGATAGCTGAACTAGACTTGGTGGAGATCCCCTTGGCGGAAATCCTCGTATAATTCTAAAGTCGATGCCCTTGCATCGGCTGTCTGTTATGAATTTTTTTTTTACTGGCCGATTTCTCTCTAATCGGCCCCTAATGTTTCATTGTACACATGTTTGCTGCACATGTCCATCTGACTATATGCCCCCCGAGCTGAATCTGCCAGGTGACTGCAGATATCGGCTTTTATGATTAGCTAGGGCACTGCACTTGCACGTCGGCTCCGCAAGGATTCGTGCTGACTTTCATCTGCCGACGTGGCCGCTGCCCAGTAGATTGACGTTGCATACAGGCCGAACATGTGATTAGGATAATTTTGGCCGATTGCTGGAATCGGCCTCCATATTGATTGGAGCGCTGACTGAAGGTTCTGTAATGCTCCTTCACAATTTTTGGGGCCGATCACAAGGATCAGCCTCGCCGCGTTTGCTCATTGCGTTGCTTCAGCTACATGGTCAGGCCAGTGGATAAAACCAGCTTAACCCTCCCCTTCGTCACGTCGATGCGCTCGCAGTCGTCCAAATTGATACCTGAGAGGGGTTCTTGGCCTGCTGCTTCCCATGCATTCATGCCAGCCGTCGAAATTTCGGCTGAGTCGTCGGCCTGGACGACCTCCACCTCATCTCCATCCCACTGTATTATGCATTGGTGCATCGTGGAGGGAATGCAGCAGTTGGCATGGATCCAATCCCTTCCCAGCAGAACAGCATAAGTGCTCGCGCTATCGACGATGAAGAACGTTGTAGGGATAGTTTTCCTTCCTACGGTCAGATCCACGTTCAGAACACCTTGTGCGTCAGATGCTTGGCCATTGAAATCGCTCAATGTCACGTTGGTCTTGATTAGATCTGAGCTAGAGCGTCCCAGCCGACGTAGCATAGAGTATGGCATGATGTTGACTGCCGCTCCAGTGTCCACCAGCATCTTATTTACAGGCCTCCCATCGATGTAACCTCGCAAGTACAGGGCCTTCACATGTCTGTAGCTTCTTTCTCGTGGCTTTTCAAAGATAACCGGCCGTGGGCCGCAGTCAAGTTGTGCCACAGGTGCCTCGTCTAATCCTGGAGCACTGAACTCCGAAGGGAGGATGAACACCATGTTTGTGCCAGCCGATGTTTCATCATCGGCTTTCCTTTGCTTGGGGCGCCACTCCATTTTCCGTGGACGACCCTCTTCGTCCAGGGTTCGCTGAACTTTCGCAGCCAGATCAGGTCGTGCCTTCCTTAACGTATGCAAGTATATCCTTTCGGCTTCCTCCAGATCGTGCAAACGCTGAACCCTGCGCTTTTGTGAATGACTGAGTCCATCAGGGCACCACCTTGGCCGGTGGTACCTGTCTTCCTCTTCTTGTCCCTCATCTTCTGAATCCTCGAGATCCGCCCACCGAGGGGACTCAGCGCGTTTGCTCTGTGGCGGGAGAGGCCCTAAGCGCCTGAACACGGACACGTTGGCTGCCTCCTTCTTCTTTTGGTTGCATTCTGGGCAATTGCCGATTGTGGGCAATCGGCTCATTCCCGAATCCCAGCGATTAATCGAAGAAGGGGCAGTCCCAGTGCCTGTCGTTGTCATCTTGCTCCCTTGATTCTTCTTTGGCACGGCGCTCGTGCTCCTCCTCATCGTGATCGTGCCGACGATGTCTTCTGGCTTCTCTAGCCAGAAGATCTCTTTCATCATCATCGCTGGATCGTCGGCGTCGGTCATACTGACTCACATACTTGTTGAGGAGGTGATCAGAGAGGGGTCGCTGATATCTGATGTTCTTCACTTCTCCCTCTGTGACGTAGCGCTTGCCATCATGACGGAGCCGATCGCGTGGAGCGGCTTCCTCTGTGTCCTTGCTATGAGAGCAGCTGCCCTCGTCTCCATCTTTGCCAGAGTGGTGCCCAGGTCCTACCATGTTGATGCTGAACGAGGATCCTGGCTGGCAACCTTCAGGGTAAGTGCATTATACCATGTTAACGGCGGGGAAGGGCTGGGTGTCGACCTTCATGGCGTACTGGTTGAAAATCAGTCGTCCCTTCTCTATCGCCGCTTGGATGTGCTGACGCCACACCCTGCAGTCGTTGGTGGCATGGGAGAGCGAGTTATGCCATTTGCAGTATGGCTTTCCGTTCAGCTCTTGCACCGTGGGGAATTTGAGACCTTCAGAATCGTCAACCGCTTCTCCTTGAGCAGGAGGTCGAAGATTTGCTCAGTCTTGGTCACGTCAAAATCAAATCCCCGGGCGGGCCTGGTGGCTTTACCCATTTGCAGGACACGGGGTTCCTCCCCGAGCCCATTCAGCCACCGCTACCTCTTGGTCTCCCGCAGAACTTCGTCTTCCTCCGCATTGACCAGGACTACTGCACGCTTGAATTTGTCCCTGCACAGGTCCGGTGGCGCTGTTCATATGCCGACGCTTTCGAACCATGTGCGCCAGTGAGGGATAGTCTGCTTGGGAGGCCATGTCCTTGAGCGGTGTTGCGAGGCCTGCTACTGCCAACTCGACTGCTTCCTTTTCAGTTAAACGAACCGAATAACATCGGTTCCTAAGATTCCTGAAGCGTTGGATGTATTCTGTCACCGTTTCCCCGCGCTTCTGACGCAATTGTGCTAGATCGGCAATGCCGGACTCGGAAGCCTCTGAATGGTACTGCGTATGGAACTGCTCTTCCAACTGCTTCCAAGTCCGGATGGAGTCTGGTGGCAACGAGGTGTACCATCCGAAAGCCGATCCCGTGAGGGACCGTGGAAAAGATCCTCACGCGTAGTTGATCCGACACCGAAGCCGGTCCTAGTTGTGCCAAATATCGGCCCACGTGCTCGATGGAGCTGGAACCATCCGATCCATCGAATTTGGAGAAATCAGGAGCCGATATTTGGGTGGTAGCGGGATCATCTCGTAGTCGTCGGGATACGGCTTGGAATAGCCGATTGCCCTCCTTTTCGGCACCATGCCGAACTGGTCTCTCAAGATGGTATCGATCTGATCCGCTGTGCTGGCTACAGGAGTTGAACTCTGAAGATTCGCCGGGGTGGCGTACTTAGCCAACCATGTTTGCTTTTCCAGCTCTGAGCCAACTGCAGGAGCTGAGCTCTGGAGGTTCGTCGGGGTGGCGTACCTAGTTAGCCACGTCTGCTTCTCAAGCTCTGTCGCTGACGTCCCTCCCGTTTTCCCAGGAGTTCCTAATGCTGTGGCCTGGTTTGTGAGTGCCCAAGCTACCACAATCGCGGCACATACGTGCACGTGTACCCGTGAGGGATCTCCTTAGGCGCCTCAGGCAAGAACTGGTAGTCACCAGGGTCACCACCGATCTTGTAGACGACGAATGCCGGTGAAGCCGGCACTTCTGGTGCTGCCAACGCATATGGCAGCGGTGGACGGGACTGGAGTGGCAACTCTCCTTGATGTGTCCCGAGAGCTGGTCCTGACGGCGAGTACTGGTGCCTCATGATCTCCTGGATCACGCGAAGAGCGACACGCTCCAACGTGTTGACCAGGTTCTCAGAGTGGCGGTGTAGCGAGTGAGCCACCAGGTAGTTGATCTCCTGCCGCAGGGACCTGGTGCGTTCTTCCGATGGGGCAGAGAGGTCTATCCCATCTAGTGCACCATTAGGCGAGAACCCCTTCCACCTGATGCCATGGGAACGGGTTCTGTGGAAAGAGCCGATGAGGTCGGCCTCGAGGATGACCTTAATCTCGTCATACTTCTTCTTGAGCTCATCGGTCAGGTCCTCGTACGTGACTGGCGTGCCGTACGCCATCTCAGATGTAGATGGCGATGTGGTCGATGTAGAAGCTTGTCCCACCGGGCGTGCGTAATGTGTTGACGTCGAAACCCACCGGCGGGCAGCGACGGGCAACACCGTAGAGCCGGAACAACCTAGGGCTGCGGCTGGCCGAGGTCCCTCCGAGCGACGGCCCGCAAAGCCTTCTCGGTCACACGTCCGATGCTGATTGCAAGGGCGTGCCACCTGACCTATACCTGGTCGGGAAGGTGATGGAGATGCCTCGCTTAGTTTCGCATGGCATACACGTAAACATTAAATACGAGCCTCGATCGGCTCTCAGGTTATCCTGTGAATCGGCTCAAGGAGCCGATCCACCCATGATTCGTACGGGGTGCACGAATATATGGTGGTCCTGCTTGATCAAGATAAAGCTAATTAGATCTACGACGATTTAGGGTTTTCACCGCATAATCGGAACATCCTACTCAGGATTGGGCCTCGCGGCCACGCACGGTGATCGTAAGTCGATCCTAGACAAGGCCTAAAAACCAACACGAGGTTGATCCCCGAACATCCTGTCTAGGACTAACGAACGACACCCTACGTGCCGCTGGATCCTCCAGCCCCTTGTAAGGCCTAACTATTGCAGATATTAAACTAATCCTTGATGAACAAGGAGCAATCGTAACGGATCAGATCTACTAAATAACGATCAAGCGGGGTGCCGCCCCCACACCTGAGATAGGTGTGAGGGCGGCTAGATATGCAAGGGTTGCACTACGATAGCATGTTTACGCGGAGAACTATGCTAACCCTAACACATCTATGATAACTACGTTGCTCGCCATCAACAAGGCTTCAGTACGAGCAACGCATGAACAACGTGGAGCTTGTGCTGCCTAGATCGCAAGATGCGATCTAGGCAGCATGTTGCTTACCGGTAGAAACCCTCGAGATGAAGGAGTTGGCGATGCGCCGAGATTGATTTGGTTGGTTGAACGTTGGTTGTTGTTTATTCCATAAACCCTAGATACATATTTATAGTCCAGGGGACTTTCTAATTTAGGCGTGCACCTAACCGTGCACGGGTAAAACTCTAACTAACCGACACATATCCTAATATGTTACAGATACACGGGCAATTCGCCCAACTTGGTACATAAGGCCGATTCACGTATTTCTTCTATGTATAAATTCTTCAACTTCATCTTGATCGCGGCCCACCTCTGACTCGGTCAAATTCTGGTGATAACATTACCTATGTGTTGTTTATGATCTTGCATGCTCTCCGTTATTAGTAGAGGCTCTGGCCAAGTTTTTACTCTTAACTCCAAGAGGGAGTATTTATGCTCGATAGTGGGTTCATGCCTCCATTAAATCTGGGACAAGGATGATGTAAAGTTCTAAGGTTGTGGATGTGCTGTTGCCACTAGGGATAAAACATTGATGCTATGTCCGAGGATGTAGTTATTGATTACATTACGCACCATACTTAATGCAATTGTCTGTTGTTTGCAACTTAATACTGGAAGGGGTTCGGATGATAACCTGAAGGTGGACTTTTTAGGCATAGATGCATGCTGGATAGCGGTCTATGTACTTTGTCGTAATGCACAATTAAATCTCACAATACTCATCATATCATGTATGTGCATTCTCATGCCCTCTCTATTTGTCAATTGCCCAACTGTAATTTGTTCACCCAACATGCTATTTATCTTATGGGAGAGACACCTCTAGTGAACTGTGGACCCCAGTCCATTCTTTTAATCGAATACAATCTACTGCAATACTTGTTCTACTGTTTTCTGCAAACAATCATCATCCACACTATACATCTAATCCTTTGTTACAGCAAGCCGGTGAGATTGACAACCTCACTGTTTCGTTGGGGCAAAGTACTTTGGTTGTGTTGTGCAGGTTCCACATTGGCGCCGGAATCCCTGGTGTTGCGCCGCACTACATCTCGCCGCCATCAACCTTCAACGTGCTTCTTGGCTCCTACTGGTTCGATAAACCTTGGTTTCTTACTGAGGGAAAACTTGCCGCTGTACGCATCACACCTTCCTCTTGGGGTTCCCAACGGACGCGTGCTGTACGCGTATCAGTGGCCGGCCACCATAGGTGGAGTCCACCTGGGACTCCACCCCCTAGGATTGGCCGGCCATGGTGGTGGAGTCCCTTCGAGACCCCGCCTTCCAAAGTGACTTTCTTCTGGAATATTCTAGAACCTTCTAGCACCTTCCATAAATGCACCGGATCATTTTCAAACTCATAAAATGACTTCCTATATATGAATCTTATTCTCCGGACCATTCCGGAACTCCTCGTGATGTCCGGGATCCCATCCGAGACTTCGAACAATACTTCGAACTCCATTCCATATTCAAGTTCTACCATTTCAACATCAAACCTTAAGTGTGTCACCCTACGGTTCGCGAACTATGTGGACATGGTTGAGAACTCTCTCCGACCAATAACCAATAGCGGGATCTGGAGATCCATAATGGCTCCCACATATTCAACGATGACTTTAGTGATCGAATGAACCATTCACATACGATACCAATTCCCTTTGTCACGCGATATTTTACTTGTCCGAGGTTTGATCATCGGTATCACTCTATACCTTGTTCAACCTCGTCTCCTGACAAGTACTCTTTACTCGTACCGTGGTATGTGGTCTCTTATGAACTTATTCATATGCTTGCAAGACATTAGACGACATTCCACCGAGAGGGCCCAGAGTATATCTATCCGTCATCGGGATGGACAAATCCCACTGTTGATCCATATGCCTCAACTCATACTTTCCGGATACTTAATCCCATCTTTATAACCACCCATTTAAGCAGTGGCGTTTGATGTAATCAAAGTACCTTTCCGGTATAAGTGATTTACATGATCTCATGGTCATAAGGACTAGGTAACTATGTATCGAAAGCTTATAGCAAATAACTTAATGACGTGATCTTATGCTACGCTTAATTGGGTGTGTCCATTACATCATTCATATAATGATATAACCTTGTTATTAATAACATCCAATGTTCATGATTATGAAACTAATCATCCATTAATCAACAAGCTAGTTAAGAGGCATACTAGGGACTCTTTGTTGTTTACATATCACACATGTATCAATGTTTCGGTTAATACAATTATAGCATGGTATATAAACATTCATCATAAACATAAAGATATATATAATAACCACTTTTATTATTGCCTCTTGGGCATATCTCCAACAGTCTCCCACTTGCACTAGAGTCAATAATCTCGATTACATTGTAAGGTACCTAACACCCATGGCACTCTGGTGTTGGTCATGCTTTGCCCTAGGGAGAGCTTTAGTCAACGGATCTGCTACATTCAGATCAGTGTGTACTTTGCAAATCTTTACTTCTCCATCTTCGATGTACTCGCGAATCGAATGATAACGCAGCTTGATATGCTTCAGCCTCTTGTGTGACCTTGGTTCTTGTGCATTGGCGATGGCACCCATGTTGTCACAGTATATGACTAATGGGTCCAATGCACTAGGAACCACACCGAGCTCTACAATGAACCTCTTCATCCATACCGCTTCTGATGAAGCCTCTGAAGCCGCTATGTACTCCGATTCTGTTGAAGACTTCGCCACCGTGCACTGCTTTGAGCTTGCCCAGCCATCGCAGCACCATTCAATATAAACACGTACCTGCATCGTGACTTAGAGTCATCAGGATCAGTGGTCCAACTTGCATCGGTGTAACTGGTTACACCGAGCTCTTGGTCACCTCCATAACAAAGAAACATATCCTTGGTTCTTTTCAAGTACTTCAGGATATTCTTGACCGCTGTCCAGTGTTCCATTCCTGGATCACTTTGATATCTGCTAGTCAAACTGACAGCATGTGCTATATCTGGTCTAGTACATAGCATGGCATACATGATAGAGCCTACTGCCGAGGCATAGGGGATCTGACTCATCCTTTCTATTTCTTCTGCCGTAGCCGGTCCTTGAGTCTTACTCAAGACCTTGCCTGGTAACATAGGTAAAAAACCTTTCTTACTTTCGTCCATTCTAAACTTCTTTAGAATCTTGTCCAGGTATGTACTTTGTGATAGCCCTATTAGGCATCTTGATCTATCTCTATAAATCTTGATGCCTAATATATACGATGCTTCACCAAGGTCTTTCATTGAAAAACTATTATTCAAATAACCTTTTACACTGCTTAATAGTTCTATATCATTCCCAATCAATAATATGTCATCTACATATAATATCAGGAATGCTATAGAGCTCCCACTCACTTTCTTGTAAATACATGCCTCTCCATGACACTGTATAAACCCGAAGTCTTTGATCACCTTATCAAAGCGTCGGTTCCAACTTCTCGATGCTTGCTTCAGTCCATAAATTGAACGCTGAAGTTTGCATACTTTGTCAGCATTTTTAGGATCGACAAAACCTTTGGGTTGTACCATATACAACTCTTCCTCAATGTCTCCATTAAGGAATGCCGTTTTGACATCCATTTGCCAAATCTCATAATCGAAAAATGCAGCTATTGCTAACAAAATCCTCATAGATTTTAGCTTCGCTACAAGTGAGAAAGTCTCATCGTAGTCAACACCTTGAATTTGTCGGAAACCCTTTGCGACAAGTCGAGCTTTATAGACAGTAATATTACCATCAGCATCTGTTTTTCTCTTGAATATCCATTTATTCTCGACAGCCTTTCGGCTATCAGGTAAGTCTACCAAAGTCCACACTTTGTTATCATACATGGATCCCATTTCAGATTTCATGGCTTCTTGCCATTTGTTGGAATCTGGGCTCATCATCGCTTCTTCATACGTCACAGGGTCCTCATCATTGTTGTCTACAATCATGACATTTAGACAAGGATCGTACCAATCAGGAGTGGCATGTTCCCTTGTCGATCTGCGAGGTTCAGTAGCTATCTCGTTTGAAGTTTCATGATCATTATCATTAGCTTCCTCTGTTGTCGGTGTAGGCGGCACAGGAACAATTTCCGGTACCGCGCTACTCTGATCAACTAGTGAAGATTCATCAATCTCATCGAGTTCTACTTTTCTTTCAGTCATTTCTTTAGTGAGAAATTCTTTCTCAAGAAAGGTTCCGTTCTTAGCAACAAAGATTTTGCCTTCCGATCTGTGATAGAAAGTGTACCCTATAGTTTCCTTAGGGTATCCTATGAAGACGCATTTCTCCGCTTTGGGTTCTAGCTTGTCCGGTTGTAACTTCTTTACATAGGCTTCACAACCCCAAACTTTAAGGAACGACAACTTAGGTTTCTTGTTAAACCATAATTCATACGGTGTCGTTTCAACGGATTTTGATGGTGCTCTATTTAAAGTGAATGCGGCTGTCTCTAATGCATAACTCCAAAATGATAACGGCAAATCAGTAAGAGACATCATAGAACGAACCATATCTAAGAGAGTTCGATTACGACGTTCGGACACACCGTTACGTTGTGGTGTTCCCGGCGGTGTCAATTGTGAAACTATTCCGCATTTCTTTAAATGCATGCCAAACTCATAACTCAGATATTCACCTCCGCGATCAGATCGTAGAAATTTGATCTTCTTGTTACGTTGATTTTCTACTTCACTTTGGAATTCCTTAAACTTCTCAAAAGTTTCGGATTTATGTTTCATGAAATAGATATACCCATATCTACTCAGATCATCTGTGAAGGTTAGAACATAACGATAACCACCGCGCGAGGCTACACTCATTGGTCCACACACATCGGTATGTATGATTTCCAATAAGTCTGTAGCTCGCTCCATAATACCAGAGAATGGAGTCTTAGTCATTTTTCCCATTAGACATGCTTCGCATCTATCAAGTGACTCAAAGTCAAGTGATTCAAGTAATCCATCGGTATGGAGTTTCTTCATGCGTTTCACTCCAATATGACCAAGACGACAGTGCCACATATAAGTAGAATTATCATTTAATTTAATTCGCTTAGCATCAATGTTATGTATATGTGTATCACTACTATCGAGATCTAACAGAAATAAGCCATTCTTTTCAGGTGCTCGACCATAAAAGATATTATTCATAAAAATAGAACAACCATTATTCTCAGACTTGAATGAATAACCGTCTTGCATTAAACAAGATCCAGATATAATGTTCATGCTCAACGCGGGTACAAAATAACAATTATTTAGGCTTAAAACTAATCCCGAAGGTAGATGTAGAGGAAGTGTGCCGACAGCGATCACATCGACTTTGGATCCATTTCCAACGCGCATCGTCACTTCATCCTTTAGTAGTCTTCGTTTATTCTTTAGTTCCTGTTTCGAGTTACAAATATGAGCAACCGAACCAGTATCAAATACCCAGGTACTAGTACGAGAACCAGTAAGATAAACATCTATAATATGTATATCAGATATACCTTCTTTCTTCTTCTTGACAAGGCCGCTCTTCAGATCCGCCAAATACTTGGAGCAATTACGCTTCCAGTGTCCCTTCTCCTTGCGAATAGCACTCAAAGATCGTGTTTAGGGCCAGTCTTAGGTTTCACAGGAGGCGTGGCAGCTTTCTTGCCACCCTTCTTGAATTTGCCTTTAGACTTGCCCTGTTTCTTGAAATTGGTGGTCTTGTTGACCATCAACACTTGGTGCTCTTTCTTGATCTCAATCTCAGCAGCTTTAAGCATGGAGAAGAGTTCAGGTAACTCTTTGTTCATGTTCTGCATATTGTAGTTCATCACAAAGTTCTTGTAACTAGGTGGCAGTGATTGAAGGATACGATTAATCCCCAGTCTGTTAGGAATAACTATTTCCAAGTCACTGAGTTTCTTCGCATGCCCGGTCATAACGAGCATGTGCTCACTAACGGAGCTACCTTCTTCCATCATGCAACTGAAGAAGTGTTTCGATGCTTCATAGCATTCCACGGCCGCATTAGTTTCAAAAATAGTCTTCAACTCTTTTATCAACTCATGTGGATCGTGGTGCTCAAAACGTTTTTGAAGATCGACTTCCAGACTGCATAGGATGGCACACTGAACTTGAGAGTACCGAGTTTTCCGAGTTGCGTAAACATTCTTTACTTCATCGGTTTCAGTTTCTGCAGGAGGGTCACCTAGCGGTGCATCAAGCACATATTGCAGATTTCCGCCAGCGAGGAAAATCCTCACATGACGAAACCAGTCGGTGAAGTTGCTACCGTTGCTCTTAAGCTTTTCTTTCTCTAGGAACTGGTTAAAATTGATTGGGGACGCCATAGCTACAACATATATTTGCAATAGTTTAGACTAAGTTTATGACAAATTGAGTTTAAATTTTAATTCAACATAATTAAAAACTAGGTGAACTCCCACTCAAAACAATATCCCTCGAATTGTCTTAGTGATCACACGAACCAAATCCACCACACCTAAGTCCGATCATCACGAGACAAGATGTAATTTCAATGGCGAACACTCAAAGTGTTCATCATATCAATCATATGATTCATGCTCTACCTTTCGGTATCACGTGTTCCGAGACCATGTCTGTACATGCTAGGCTCGTCAAGGCCACCTTAGTATCCGCATGTGCAAAACTGGCTTGCACCCGTTGTATGCACTTGTTGATTCTATCACACCCGATCATCACGAGATGCTTCGAAACGACAAGTCTTGGCAACGGTGCTACTAAGGATGAACACTTTATTATCTTGATATTTCAGTGAGAGGGATCATCTTATAATGCTACCGTCGCGATCTAAGCAAAATAAGATGCATAAAAGGATTAACATCACATGCAGTTCATATGTGATACGATATGGCCCTTTTGTCTTTGCGCCTTTGATCTTCATCTCCAAAGCACGGACATGATCTCCATCATCATCGGGCATGATCTCCATCATCGTCGGCGTAGCGTCAAGGTCAATGGCGCCATCTTCATGATTGTTCTCCCATGTAGCAACTATTACAACTTCTTTGAAATACTACTCAACATGAAATTTAAAGACAACCATAAGGCTCCTGCCAGTTGCCACAATACAATAATGATCATCTCATACATATTCATCATCACATTATGGCCATATCACATCACCAAACCCTGCAAAAACAAGTTAGACGTCTCTAATTTGGTTTGCATATTTTACGTGGTTTAGGGTTTTCGAGAGAGATCTAATCTACCTACGAACATGAACCACAACGGTGATACTAGTGTTGTCAATAGAAGAGTAAATTGAATCTGCACTATAGTGGGAGAGACAGACACTCGCAAAGCCACTTATGCAATACAAGTTGCATGTCGAGCATGGAGCAAATCTCATGAACGCGGTCATGTAAAGTTAGCCCGAGCCGCTTCATCCCGCTATGCCACAAAGATGCAAAGTACTCAAACTAAAGACAACATAAGCATCAACGCCCACAAACCATTGTGTTCTACTCGTGCAACCATCTATGCATAGACACGGCTCTGATACCACTGTAGGATAACGTTGCATAGAAAACAAAAAATTCCTACCGCGAACACGCAATCCAAGCCAAGATGCAATCTAGAAGACGGTAGCAACAAGGGGATGATCGAGACTCACCCTTGAAGATTTCCAAAGCCTACAAGATGAGGCTCTTGTTGCTGCGGTAGACGTTCACTTGCCGCTTGCAAAAGCGCGTAGAAGATCTTGATCACGGCGCCACGAACGGACAACACCTCCGTACTCGGTCACACGTTCGGTTGTTGATGAAGACGACGTCCACCTCCCCGTTCCAGCGGGCAGCGGAAGTAGTAGCTCCTCTTGAATCCGGCAGCACGATGGCGTGGTGTCGGTAGTGGTGGAGAATCCCGATGGAGCTTCGCTAAGCGTGCGGGGAAGAAGGAGGAGTAGGGCGGCTAGGGTTTGGGGAGAGACGGGCGCCGACCACTATAGGGGTGCGGCCACCTTGTGGTGTTTGGGTTTTCCGGCCCCCTCCCCTTGGCCCTCATTATATAGGTGGAACACCCAAGAGTTGGTCTACAAGTCTTCGAATAAGACCCCAAACCAAAACCTTCCATATCACATGAAACCTACCCAAGCTAGGACTCCCACTAGAGGTGGGATTCCCACCTTCCCTTGGGAGGGGGTGGCCGGCCACCATAGGTGGAGTCCACCTGGGACTCCACCCCCTAGGATTGGCCGGCCATGGTGGTGGAGTCCCTTCGGGACTCCGCCTTCCAAAGTGACTTTCTTCTGGAATATTCTAGAACCTTCTAGCACCTTCCATAAATGCACCGGATCATTTTCAAACTCATAAAATGACTTCCTATATATGAATCTTATTCTCCGGACCATTCCGGAACTCCTCGTGATGTCCGGGATCCCATCCGAGACTTCGAACAATACTTCGAACTCCATTCCATATTCAAGTTCTACCATTTCAACATCAAACCTTAAGTGTGTCACCCTACGGTTCGCGAACTATGTTGACATGGTTGAGAACTCTCTCCGACCAATAACCAATAGCGGGATCTGGAGATCCATAATGGCTCCCACATATTCAACGATGACTTTAGTGATCGAATGAACCATTCACATATGATACCAATTCCCTTTGTCACGCGATATTTTACTTGTCCGAGGTTTGATCATCGGTATCACTCTATACCTTGTTCAACCTCGTCTCCTGACAAGTACTCTTTACTCGTACCGTGGTATGTGGTCTCTTATGAACTTATTCATATGCTTGCAAGACATTAGACGACATTCCACCGAGAGGGCCCAGAGTATATCTATCCGTCATCGGGATGGACAAATCCCACTGTTGATCCATATGCCTCAACTCATACTTTCCGGATACTTAATCCCATCTTTATAACCACCCATTTACGCAGTGGCGTTTGATGTAATCAAAGTACCTTTCCGGTATAAGTGATTTATATGATCTCATGGTCATAAGGACTAGGTAACTATGTATCGAAAGCTTATAGCAAATAACTTAATGACGTGATCTTATGCTACGCTTAATTGGGTGTGTCCATTACATATTCATATAATGATATAACCTTGTTATTAATAACATCCAATGTTCATGATTATGAAACTAATCATCCATTAATCAACAAGCTAGTTAAGAGGCATACTAGGGACTCTTTGTTGTTTACATATCACACATGTATCAATGTTTCGGTTAATACAATTATAGCATGGTATATAAACATTCATCATAAACATAAAGATATATATAATAACCACTTTTATTATTGCCTCTTGGGCATATCTCCAACAGATGATATATGTGGTTCACTGGGCATAGTTGTGTGCGGGAGATTCTTCTACTTCATGAAAACTTCCAACAATGAATTGAGTATATATATGTGGATATATTCGATAAGGAAGAAGTTTGAAACATTTGAATGGATTCAAATAAATTTTAGCATGAAGTGGAAATCATCGTAATAGAAAAGTCAAATATCTATGATTGGATCATAGTGGAAATATTTGAATTACTAGTTTTAGCGAACATCTAAGAGAGTTATGAAAATTTTCTACAACTCACGTTTCTTGGAGTATCATAGTGATGATGGAGTATCTGGGAGATGTATCCAAACCTTGTTGGGTCAATGATGAGATAAAATATTGATGCCATTATATTTTTGTATATTATGCTTTAGAGACTACCGCTTTTACACTAAATATAGCATCATCATGATCCGTTGAAATGACACCATACAAGTTATGGCATTGGTATAAACCCTAATAGTCCTTTCTTTAAATTTTGGTCTAAGAGTTTTCAACCAAAATCGGATGAATGTCTTTGTTGGTTATCCCAAAGAATTGATTGAGAATTCTCTCCACTATGAAGTAAAAGACAAAAGTGTTTGTCAATGTTACTTGCTTATTTCCAAGAAATTGTTTTCTAGCGAAATATTTGAGTGGGAGGACAATAGAACTTGATAAGGTTTATGAACCTGAGCATAATGATCAGAGTAGCGCAGCATCAGAAATTGGTTCCGGAAGCGGCCACGACGATCATGGCTTCCATGACTACAAAGTGTTTTAGCCATGGAGATCGAAGTACTTATTGAACCTTGTAGGTATGGTTTACTTTGTGATCAAATAAATGATTTGTGGACAAAGGATTGATTTTGAACAATGATAAACCAACTACAAACAAAGAAGTTGTGATGGGCCCTGACTCCGTTAAAATTTCCATGCGCCATGAAATCCATAATAGATGAATACTTTTTGAAAGTAAATGGATCTATAAAATTGATGGACTTGGATGGAATATCCTTGAAGAAGCTCGACTTGTCGAAAAGTTGTTTACGACAAAGTTCAAAGAGTTGACTACGATAAGATTAGATCTTCCGTAGCAATGCTTATAGTCTATGAGGATTATGCTAGTAGGATGGCAAAATACATTACTTATCAGAAGTATATATTAAAGGTGTATACAAGATACAACCAAGAGTTTTGCTGGTCCGTGGAATACTAGATAGGTATACAAACTTCAATTAGATGAAGTGAGTATCGCGGAGTTGGAATCTTCACCGGATGAAATTAAGTGGGAGCGCTGAGACATATTTATAATACTTTATGTAGATGACATATAGTTGGTTATAAATGATGTAATTATATACTTGATCAAAAAGGTTTCATTGAGAATTAATTTCAATGAAAGGATATAGACTGAAACAAATTTAGTTTCAAGATCTATGAAGATAGATTGAAATACATTATAAGTTTAAAGTCAAAGTACATAAAATGGATATTAAAGTAGTTTAATACAGAAATATTAAGAAAATGTTCTTATCATGTGAAGTTTTAACAAGACTTGAGTGTATCTTACACTCAATGAGGAAAAACACATGAGTGATTATAGATCACGAATAATATGTACACAATAAAATGTCCTGTGCTCTTAAAAATGTTATGAGCATGTACCAGAATGATTCATGTGATGATCATTGAAAAACAGTAAGAATATTCTTGAGTACTTAAGAAGAACCAAGGATATATATATATAGTTTTGTATGGAGAAATGACAAACAAATCATTGTAAGGTGTTGCATCGATATTTGTTTTGTCACATATGAAAATAAAATTTCAATCTCAAATTAGACTAAGTGTTGTTTAAAAGGTAGCACAATGAGCTAGAAGTTGTCTATTCTAGATTTAGAAAAGTTCTAAAATATTGTGACGGATTCTACAAACGAAGGCAGAGTATGTCATTGTTTTGACAATGACTGAGGATGTTAAGTCAAGAAGTTCTTTGAGAATTTTGTGCAGTTCCGATAATGTCAGAACTATGAAGCTATATTGTGTGTGACAATATTAGTGACATATTTCAGACCACGGAATTAAGGTTCCACCAGAAGACCAAACATATTTAATGCCAACTCATTTGAAAATGAGTGATGCGTTGAGACGTAAATGAATTACAAAATACATACGTTTCTGAGCATGTCAGATCCGTTGACTAAAACCTCTCCCGTGAGCAAAATATGATAAAACACCGGAAGGCCTAGGTGTTATATCTTTACAAATGTAAACTAGATTATTGACTCTAGTGCAAGTGGGAGACTGTTGGAGATATGCCCAAGAGGCAATAATAAATGGTTATTATATATCTTTGTGTTTATGATAATGTTTATATATCATGCTATAATTGTATTAACCGAAACATTGATACATGTGTGTTATGTAAACAACAAGGAGTCCCTAGTAAGCCTCTTGTATAACTAGCTTGTTGATTAATAGATGATCATAGTTTCATAATCATGAACATTGGATGTTATTAATAAACAAGGTTATGTCATTATGTGAATGATGTAATGGACACACCCAATTAAGCGTAGCATAAGATCACGTCATTAAGTTATTTGCTATAAGCTTTCGATACATAGTTACCTAGTCCTTCGATCATGAGATCATGTAAATCACTTATACCGGAAGGGTACTTTGATTACATCAAACGCCACTGCGTAAATGGGTGGTTATAAAGGTGGGATTAAGTATCTGGAAAGTATGAGTTGAGGCATATGGATCAACACTGAGATTTGTCCATCCCGATGACGGATAGATATACTTTGGGCCCTCTCGGTGGAATGTTGTCTAAATAGCCTGCAAGCATATGAATGGTTCATAAAGAGACCACATACCACGGTACGAGTAAAAGAGTACTTGTCAGGAGACAAGGTTGAACAAGGTATAGAGATACCGATGATCAAACCTCAGACAAGTAAAATATCGCGTGACAAAGGGAATCGGTATCGTATGTAAATGGTTCAATCGATCACTAAAGTCATCGTTGAATATGTGGGAGTCATTATGGATCTCCAGATCCTGCTATTGGTTATTGGTCGGAGAGAAGTCTCAACCATGTCTGCATAGTTCGCGAACCGTAGGGTGACACACTTAAGGTTTGATGTCGTTTAAGTAGATATGGAATATGGAATGGAGTTCAAAGTTTTTGTTCGGAGTCTCGGATGGGATCCAGGACATCACGAGGAGTTCCAGAATGGTCCGGAGAATAAGATTCATATATAGGAAGTCACTTTCCAAGTTTGGAAATGATCCGGTGAATTTATGGAAGGTGGTTTCTAGAATTATCCGGAATAAATCACTATGGAAGGAGGAGTCCCGGAGGGACTCCACCAACCCTAAACCAGCCAACCAAGTGGGAGGGTGGAGCCCATGGTGGACTCCACCTCCTTGGCCGGCCAACAAAGGGGGAAGGGGAGAGTCCCTGTCCCTCTAGGTTTCGTCCATAAGGCAGTTTTTCTGTTGGGGTCTTATTCGAAGACTTTGGGCAAACCCTTAGGGTTCCACCTATATAATGAGGAGGAGAGGGAGGGGCAGCCCTCATGACTTGGCCGCACCACCCATAGGGGGCCCCTGGCCGGCGCCCCTACCTCCCTCTCTCCCAAACCCTAGCACCCCTCCTCCACATACTACTCTCGCAGCGCATAGGCGAAGCCCTGCCGGAGTTCTCCACCACCACCGCCACCACGCCGTCGTGCTGCCGGGATTCCGAGGAGGATCTACTACTTCCGCTGCCCGCTGGAACGGGGAGAAGGACGTCTTCATCAACACCGTACGTGTGACCGAGTACGGAGGTACTGCCCGATTGTGGCACCGTCAAGATCTTCTACGCGCTTTTGAAATCGGCAAATGATCGTCTACCGCAGCAACGAGAGCCTCCTCTTGTAGGCTTTGAAAATCTTCAAGGGTTAGTCTCGTTCATCCACTCGTTGCTCCCGTCTTCATCTTGGTTTGGATTGCGTTCTCGCGGTAGGAAATTTTTTGTTTTCTATGCTACGAATCCCTTTAGAGGGTCCATGCTAAATTTTAGTAATTTTGCTCGCTATGGCGCTATTTGCAAAATAGCATGCTATATCCCCCTAAAACTTCATAGCGTTAGCGCGCTATTTTTTTCAGGTAAGTTGCTTTCACTTTTCGTGGTGATGAACTGCAATCTATTGGTTCCACTTCTAATCAGAAGATAATATCGCTAACGCTTATCTTACGTTATTGCATTGTAAAATGCTGATGTTAGCCTTCTAAAATACATGAGATATATTTTTATATGTGGTTATGTATGTATGATTCAGTCACTTTTAGACTATATATCCATTCGTTCTCGTAAAATTATTTATTTTTAGGCCATATTTAGTATTATTTTGAAAATACTATTTAAGATGTAGCACGCTATTAACACGATATAGCGTCCATAGCGTTTGAAGGAGGCTGCCACAAATTCATTTAGCATACTATTTTAAACCTTGGCCAAAAGCATTTTAAAAATGAGTTTTTGGCTTTCATAACAGTTTCCTTCCCTACACGATGGAGAATGTTCCAAAAATACTACTCCCTCCGTTTAACAATATAAAACGTTTAAACAAGCTAGATTGGTTAGCTAAAACGGCTTACATTTCTAAACAGAGAAAGTAAATTTGAGAAACGGAGCGGCTCCTTGCTCCGATGCCAAATTCTCCCCTGACGGTAAAATACAATATCTATCCTTGCTTCATAGCTAGGAACATGCATCCACATCTACCAACTCGATGAAGTTCTGATGTGGACATAAAGAATGCCTAGTTTCATTGGCGGTGGAACCTATGATGCAGATATTTAGAATCACAATATTGTGAAGCTCTAGTAATATTTCACACCAAAGCTAAATTCAGTGGTTTGTATTATTTAGGGATGGCAACTTGCGGCCATCCTAATTTACTCTAGTTAGTAGTATCTGTTTTTAGAGGTATGAATTTTCTTTGCTCCTAAAAAGAGCCTCCAAATGTACAACATCTAGAAGTATTTATACGGTATATCTAGATCTCATGCATGATTAAGACCATGTACTATGTGGTATGAAAGTGATATATTTGGACTTTTTAACCGATTCCACACATAGTAGAACATCGCACCATGATGTCTGTCGGAAAAAACGAACCACAAACTTGGTTCGATTCCATGCATATAATCTATCAGGAGCAAGGTAGGTCTACATGCCAAAGAGAGAAGATGAGCCAAGTATGAGGGAATGGTAGATAAAATATAGATTGCATGCTCCATCTATCAATCATTGCTTCACATGAAAAGTGATTCCAACACTACAGCTAAACCAAAGCCGCTCATAAATCTGACACATTTTTTTTTTGAACCGACACTACATAGTGCATGGTCTAACTCACTCAAGACCAATTCAGATAGGTGGAAGTATCCAGCGTTTCTGTCGATAGCGAGGTGTCTATGGTGATTTCGTCAATCTCAAGATCCGCTAAATCAGTTTCCTGATCTGAGGCTCTTGGAGGTTCTCGTAGTAGGATGTGTGTGCGTATCTTCATAGGGGTGAGATATATATATATGTATGTGTAAGTATCTATGATTGTAGCGAGTGTAAAAAAAATAGGTGGAAGTATCTTCATACCCAAATTCTAATTATTGCCTGGGCACTCTCCGGTTTTACACGGTGCTCCACCTTCGCGTCCGTCCGATCGCCATCTGGTTGCTGGAACGAAACCGCATTACCGTCCAAGCTAACCACACAGCGCATCTCTCTTCCTTCCCTTCGTCGGTTGCCATCCTCTCCATTCCCCTCTCCGCCTCTAGGCTTGGTCCACTCTTCTCACGAATCCACCGCTAAATCGGGCTCGTTGGCGGCGAGACGACCGGCGGAAATCAGCGCTGATCCGGTGTACTGCTTGTGGGGGAGTACTGGTGGGCGTCGATGGCGGGGTCGTGTGGATCGACACTCCCAACGTGCTTTCCATGGCGAGATCCCTCCCTCCACCCCCTCATATCACCTCCTCATCCCCCACCACCCTCGCCATGGCCACAACCGCGGCCTGCGCGGCCTCCCTCCTCCGCTGCAGCGTGCGCGGGTCCGGCCACCTGCAGGGCGCTCTTCCCAACCTCCGTGACGTCTCTGCGCGCGTACCCGCCGCTGCTCCTCACGTTCCGCCGCCCCGCAGCATCCACCACCGCGACCCCGCAGAACGCGGCCATAGAGGACGAGGAGCAGGACGAGGTGCCCGTCCAGTTCGACGACATCAACGACAAGTCGACAATTACGAGGATGGGTTCGTTCGGTGGCGCGACCTCCTGATTCGACGCGTCCGAGGCCGGTGACCGTCACGGGAGGGCCGCTGAGGGACCGTCGTCGACTCTTCATCGCGAATCGACGCGTCCACAGTGTGGTTAGTCTTCCAATCCACTCCCCCACGTCATTGCTTCTCTACTGCTAGTTTTTCTTGATTTCACGTTGGGTGGTAGGAGCTAGCAGGCGCGGTGGTGCTCATGGGGGGAGGGGGGTCGGGTTCAGTTTACATCCTCCATGAGGTGTGTTTAATCTGTTTTAGAGTAGGCTCAGGTATTACATGTAGATTTAGCTCAATAATACATATACAGGACATCACAATTGTATGTAGGATGTATTTTTCAGTCATAATCATTCTGCTGTTTTGGTTCTGAAGCAGCACCACAGCCGGTTGAGGTCTGTTATTGTCTGCTTGTTACCGCATCTCTTCATGTGCAGAGGAAGATGGTGCTGCTGAAGACCATCGGGAAGTACAGGGTCGGGCCGGACCATTGGAAAGGATGCCTTTGCCAAGGTCAGGCTCGTCGTCGACGTAGAGACCAGCGGCACCGTCGCCGTGAAGTTCATCGACAGGAGCACGGTTTTCTGGAACAACCTCATGTATCAGGTATGTCACTGTCCGTGGTTTAGCTGCAGGCTGCATTGGTCCTACGTGTCTTTGCAAACAATGTTCTGGTGTTCAACTGAATCTTCTTTATGGTTGCATTGCTTAGTTTTTTGAAGGTGAAGAGAAAGATCAGCGCGAAGCTTCTCAATCACCCGAACATAGTTAAGATACACGACCTAAACAGATGGGATTCGGTATGTAAAAACATCTGAATTTATATAGCCTCAGCCATATTTTCTCAAGGCTGATGTGAACCATATTAGAAATGATTTAGCCAGCTCAGAATTAGCAATACTACTTTGGTTCACCTTTACACTTATTTCGCTTCCACATATATGTAATAGTACTACCCAATAAGGAGCTTACCATTTTAAGCAGAAATGAGCCTTTTTTTTGTGCATATATGTACCCGCAGTTGGTCGCGTGAAGGGCGAAGATATGCCTGGTGATGGAGTATGTTCCAGGAAGGCAGCTATCCTACAAGCTAGTAAGATAGCCAAACCGTTCTTGATTATAGTCTCAAAGACTTGGTTAAACCAGGTGATTTTAATTTCTTATATTTCCTGATTTTTTTAGTTTCAGAGCACTGCATTCAGATAGTTGTATAGCAGGATGTATATTTTCTGTAATATATACATCCTGGGTATCTGGCCTTAGCATTTGCGCTCTCACAGGATGTATCTTTTGGTACACTTGTGCTTTTTTAACCAGAAGCAAAGTACTGGGATATTTTTGCAAACCCACCGGTTGTAAATATGGAAAATGTGTACATCCTAATCTAAATGATTTAGTTTTTTTTGCGACATACAGGAGGTAGTTTTTGTTTTCTGTAGTTTTTAATCATAATATGCAGTGTGGATGTTCCTGCTAGTATCATAGGATGGAAAAACTTGGTAATAAATACATCATAGTATGGTCATAGATTACTAGCATTTTCATAGGATGTACATTTATACACTCGGTGTTAATTATAGGTAAGCTCTTTGTCTTGTTTTTGCATTGACACGGGATGTAAAAAATGGGCAATACATACATATAAACGCATGGAGCTGGGTTTTTTTTACAACACATAGGTTGTTGTTTTTAAAATACCAGTAGTTCAAATTATTTTTATGTTGTGTGTGGGTTTTTACCGCATATATCATGTATGATGTAAAATTGGGCAGTAAATACATAATCACAGATTTTTAATTAGTATGTAGGATGTATTTTTCTGTTAGCATTAACACTTTTGTACGTAAATACAGTAGTGTTTTTGCAGCGATCATTGATGTAACAATCCCAGTAAATAACACTTTGTATGTAATTATATAGTAGAGGATGTATGTTTTTGTTGATCATCTTCTTCATCTTCAGTGGATTGTTTAGGTCAGGAAACCAGAATTCCATACCTGCAAAACCAGAGGAATAGAAGAACTGTCAGCACAATGTTTCTGTCCCTTTTGTTTTTCAAATCAGCATTTTTTATACATGCCATGATTCTTCTTCACTTTTTAAAAATCAATACACAATAACTACTAATTCTTTTATAGTTGTGCTTCTGTTTTTTTTTTGCAGTTAAAGCATAGCAGGGTATTATCTTATGAAGATTTCATAAATTCCAAAATTTCGAAGATATTGAAATGCTCCTGGGAGATTTCATGTATCCCATGCTTCCTTACAGGTTCTTTGCGCATGAAGTTTGTCATGTTTCGTGTCAGTTCGAGATGTTCATGGGTTGTCACAGTTCACATTTCTAGTTCCATAGTCTAGTTGTAAGTTTGGTTCCTAAAACTAGGCAAAACCTGATGCTTTTGTAAATGCTCTGTACTGCAAGTACAAATATATACATCCTACTATGCAAATCGTGATGTATCTTTTAGTTTCCCTGTTATTTTCCTCGATCATTTGCATGTAATTTTATACTTCAATAATTTTTTGCAAACCATGGAGTTCTCCTGCCAATCGGGATGTATCTTTTAGTTTCTCTTTGTATATTTGGCTGAGATCAGGATCTTCGGTCCTATTTGTTACAGCTAGAAATTAGAGGCTTGGACAGCTCGGGCAGTTTTGCAGTGATTGCCTCACGCCTCAGAGTGATAAATTTGTCAAAACTGGATGATCGGTTACCTGCATCTGCATGTCAGCATGTGCATGTGCAAGTCTGGGGAAGGAAACGTGGACGACGAGAACTGTTCAGTAGCCTTATTTTCCTGGGACCGCATTCTATTTTCGGTTAGCTGTCACTATCAGATAGTGGGCCCACTTTCTATTTCGGGAAATATCCTGTTCCGACAGGGAGGGCACCGTGGTAGACTACCCGGTGCCCGGGCACTGTGTAGAATCGTCCATCTTCATATTGATACCTCGGTCGCATACATCAAAGTTACACCAATAATGCACGCGTACAAATCAGTCGTGGAACGGAAATCAGAACAGTACATTAGTAAAGGATAATAACGAGATAAAAAAAGGGCAAGAGCTAGAGAGGACCACGCAAACGAACATCATTATCACTTCTTCTCGGCGGCGGCATCTCCTCCCATGCCAAGCGTGTTCATGACGGCGTCCTTGGCGCCCACGGCGGCGCCCATCACCTGCCCGCCGGCCTGCTGGAAGACGTTGCCGGGGGCGGCCTCCTCCTTGGCGGCAGCGGGGCCCTTGGTGTACTCCACAGCGTCGGCGGCCCTGTCCTGGACGTACTGCGCGGTCTCGGTGGCCTTCTGCTTGGCGGCGTCGGCGGTATCCGTGGCGGCTTTGGTGACCGCCGTAGTTTGCTCGCCGATGAAGGTGCCGGCCTGGTCCTTCGCCGCGATGGCGCGGTCCTGGATGGACGGCGCCTCCTCGGGCTTAACCTCGGTCGAGAACCAGCCAGACATTTTCTGAAGTGGATAGATGAGGCTTGTGTTCTTTTTTCTTCTTTTCGTTTGCTTATTGTGGAGAGCTCCGTTCTTTCTTTAAATAGAGCGTTTGCATCGTTGCTGAGACCTGCTGCGTACGGTTTCATTGGATATTTTGCTTGCATATCGATCGTTGTCGGCCACTTGTACATGCAGCGGCATTGATGGCTGGAATGTCGGCAGAACCCAGTTGCTTGACATGTGTCCATCACATATGTCGGCAGAATCCAATTGCTTCCAATATGTGGTTTCACGATGTTTTCTCCGGGGCTTGCCATAGACTATGTGGATGCGTCTCTTTTCCCTTTAACATCTATTGCATTCACGTGTTTCAAAAATTAGTTACTAGTTCTCATCAACCAAGCGGTGCAGATAGATAGGATAATTTTCGCACCAAATTTGCTTTCTATCCGTTTAAGAGAATTTATATCTAATTTGAAGGAATCTGATTGATAGGAATATCAGATTCCAAAATTGACACCGTATACGGTATCAGATATGGTATACCAAATAGCACCCGGATATCTATATCCAATAATTATGAAGGATTATCTGATGATTTTTATCCGAATAATCTGATTTTGATCTGAAACATCAAAGCTAACAGAGCATATGTGGTGGTTAGTTAGTTGCCGAGCGTGTGTATTAAACAATAGCTCACTTTTATAGTCACTCTATGGAATATGAATGTTTTGTTGAATTTGTTTTATTAATTATTTTTGGTTGTATGGTTTGTAGGCATACTTATACGCGTACATATACGATTAATTTTGTTTCCATCCCGAGCCCATTATGTTTCTATTCCGAATCAGCCATCTCATGTTTTTGGATTCGAATCCATAATCGATCATTGACCCATCCGCTTTAATAGGATATGGTAACAACACAATCCGATCCATTTACATCCCTACATGCACAGGGTATGTTGTTGGACACAAATAAAACTTTTGCATTATGTTTCTGAAATGAAATGTAAATTTCCAACACTTCCTAAGTGAGATGAGCACATAGAAATTTTTTAAGTGATATGGACTACCACACAAATTTTCCATATTTTGGAAAAGCCGTGTGATATCAGCTCTTTTGCAATGGGTTTACCTTGTACATTAAGTAGTGCTTAGCAATTTTTATGAAGATTAGCTATATGTTATTGGTTTCAGCTAACACTTGACATTGGTGTCCACGTGTTGCTTGTCTGGCCTTGACTCCATTCCATCCACATAGATGTGCAAATTTGTGGTACCCTTAGATATTATCTGACCTTTTTTTTAACTCAAGCAAATGAAGTAATTATCCAAAAGTCATATTATTTATGAAAATTTAGCCAACTTAAGTGAAGTAAAGAGGTAAGAATGGATGGTGTCACCCATTTCATATTTCCACGGTTTCACTGGACAAAGCCATCTCTTTCAACCATTCGATCTCCAAAGAACAACCACATGGTAAGAGCATCTCGCGTCCTCCAAATCGTTCGCTAAAGGCCTTTGGAGCGCACCGGGCAAAAAACCGCGCCTGACCACGCGCCCCAAAGGTCATTTTCGTCGAGCGCGTCAATAAACTATCTAGCGTCCTGAGGCCATCCCGTCTCACAAGGGATGTGCTAGGCAGTGGGCACACCCGTTGCCACGTAGGTAAAATACAAACGGGTATCACTTTCTAGGATCCCAACCCACTTACCCCCTCTTCCATGACGTGCCTCCCCATCCCCCACCGCCTCCATTGTCGCCCTTTTTGATGTCGGTAGTTCGCATTCGCCTGTTTCCACAATGCCTACCCCTCACCTCCCGCACATTTCCACGCCTAGCGTCCGTCGACTTGAGCCCGAAACGCCGCGGCCACTTCGCACGCCCATCATGAACGTCAGGTGCTCGATCGTTTGCTTTGGTAGGCGACATTCTCGTAGTTGTTGCTTCCGTCGCCGCCGCACATTTGATTGATGACTTTTGTTGTTGACACGTAGACATGGTTAACGAGAACGACATGAAAATTCATCAATTGATGGAGGAGGATGTTGTTAGTGCTGATATTTTGGGAGGACTTGTCGATCCTAACTTGTCTTCGACAAATGCAAGTTGCCGAGGAGGAAAAGGCTGGTCCACGACGTCGAAAGGGTTAAAAAATGAACAAACATATTTGGATGACGTCATTATTTCAGATTTTTAGTTCATTTTTGGGAACAAAAAAAAAAGAGAAGGTAAAGGTACCCTAATATTGCCCCACTTGACATCAATGTGTTAGCCGGACCGCACGTTTTACCAACCAGCTGATTCGATCGCGCGCGCGCACACACACAGTCGCCTGGACGATCACGATGCAAGTTTTTTTTTTTTTTTTGGCGGGGATCACGATGCAAGTGTTGCCTGGCTCCAATCGGCTTCGTGCCTGCACGCAATCACTTGCACTGTCCGTGTATCATGGTGTCATCTGTCATGATAGTGTTGTTCATCTCACATGCCAATTTCTTAACACCATACACACCTACATCTGCTCATGGATCGATCGATCCATTTTCTTTCTTCTCTGATCACTGCCATCCTCAACCAGTTGCCAGCGAGTTAGCCTAGACTAGTCTGCTTTTACCGTTGCTGTGCAGACACTGGTGCCATGCCAACATGTGGAGAATAGCTATCGAATCGAGGAATATGTTTTTGCTGGACGAGTTCTCTGAAATTCACAAATCAGCTCTGTTTTTTTGCAAGGCGATTTTCTGAACTCTGGTTTCTTGAACTTTTCCTACACTCTGATTCAAGGGTACAGAACACAGAAGTGCCTAACTGCCTAAGGGCCTTGCGAGCTTGAGTAGTCGGATTAGTCCGAGGCCCATTCATCATAAACGAGCAAAGTCAAAGAGTGACCGGAAGAAGAGCTGGACCTCCTATTGGCAGCCCAGCATTGTGCGTGCTCTATGGTCACTCCGCCTAAAGGTGGTTTTATGGGCTTCACTAATTGCGGCCCAAATAGAGGGTACTGCTTTTATTTTTTTCTTTAATTACCAAGTTTCTATTTATTTATTATATTCAATCTAATGACACACAATTTTTTTTCTAACCATGTGAACATATTTTTGGAGAACGAATGATTTTTTTAAAATCATGAACGTTTCTTCGAATAAGTTTTTTAAATTTGTGAATATTTTTAAAAACATAATCCCTTCTTTATTTTTAAAAATAAAAATAAAAAAAGGGGTGAAGGAAACTTTTAAAAAAATTCAATATCTACATTGGGTCCATTGAATATAATAGCTTGGTATTATAGATCTTATTACTTATTTCTACTAATTGATCAGTCCTAAACATGTTTGATCTAAGACCATATTAACATGACTTTTTGCGAGCAAAGATTAATAGGAATTATATGTATGAAAGAGAGGAATATCTTGTAAGTGTTATTTTCCGCATTAAAACATGTCGACGCCCTTTCTACCACTTTCTTCTATCTCTTAGTCCGAAGCACTCACAACAAGAATTTGTTTGAAATGAGTTTTTTTTCCCTCTGTCACTTATTAACATGGAGAAAACGTAGTTTTAGTTTTACAAGGTCGGAGCCAATACCATCCAAAAACGCGGGAACAAGCATGCTAAAGGAGGACAAAAGTGAAAAAAAAACGTAAGGGTTACTCTTTTTTTAAACATAAGGCTCGACGAGCCCAGCTTTGAATTAACAAAGCCATCAACCGGTCAGGAGTACAAGGTAGCATGCGACAAAGAAAAAAGAAAAGAAAAGAAAAACTGGGGATACCAGCTCTAGATACAAGCCCAGGTGGTGAAGAGCTAAAGCCTACTACAAAGGAACAAGCAGACCAGGGCTAAGCCCTAAACTACAGGATCTCCAAGAGCGCCCAAGACTTCAAGAAACACCGGCGGCTCGGCCTTGAGACCCAGCCCCGAGCCGCCACTCCGCGGATCTGAACCATGCAGGACTAGCACACTGAACATCCTGTCAAACAGAGGACCACCAACACCCCGAGATCTGGCTAACTACGCTAGTGAAGCCGGCGAAACTCCAGAGCTCAAAGGGGAAGCTTCATGACAGCGCCTCCAGGAAGGAAAATGGCGCTCGCGAGCGTCATCGTTGTCGGCACAGACCAGCTGTGCAATGCTTTCGCGGAGGCTTCGGCACCCACCCCAAGAGAACGCCTAAGTCTCAACGCATGCCAATCACGACACACCACCAGCTGTTGAAGAACACCGGGGTGCCTCACCACGACGCACCCTGCATGCCCACCCTAGGCTCGGGAATGGTCGCGCAAAGGGAGACACACCGTCTATATGGAGCCGGCACGCCCGACGCATGGCCTCAACGAAAGGGGTTTCGAGGAGGAGCTCGGATGGATCACTAGTAACTAGGGTAGCGCACGAGCCCAGGGTCTAGCAAGCGGCGACAGGTTTTGTGTCGTGGCCTCGCCTCCACGAAGGTGAACGGCGTCCAAGGACGTCGTCGTCGCCGGCAATGGCAAACGCCTTGCTTTGCTTTCGCAAACACCCCAACGAGCCCTCCAGGCGTCCCTGAAGGTCGTGGAGTCCAAGTGGTGCCACACTAGACTGCGGAACAAAAATCCGAGACACACCATTCCCCGGTGGTCAAGGGTGGCCGGAGGGCAACAAGAAGGCGATGCTCGGCAACCGCCACCGCACCAATGGAGCACCCCCTCCCAACCACCAAACCCCACCATCCTCCGGCCGAGCACGCCGGAGATGGCATCTTGGTCCCTACCAAGAACGACCCGTAGGAGGCACGAGCACCGCCAGCCCGGCCATACCCGGCCGACGGCCTCGACCCGCACCAACCTCTGCCGTCGGGGCACCGGGCAACACCCGCCGCCCAGAACGAGACCCTCAGGCCAACCCAGCCCGAGCAGCCCACGCCCGGCCCAGATCTAAGCCCACCGGCCCAGATCCGTGCCCGCCGCCGCCACCCATGGCCACGGACGCGCCGGCGTTGGGACGCGCCAAAGAAGGAGCCGCCCGCGCCGCCACCTCGCCGGAACCACGCAGCCTCGCACCGTCCGGCGCCGTCGCCTCTCGCGCGAGACGCGCCCCGCCGATCGCGCCGCGCCCGCGCCGCCATCGCGCACGAGGGGGAGAGGAGGCCCCGCCGCCGCCGGCGCCCCAGAGCTTTGCCCGGAGACGCCCTCCGGCGGCGGCGAGGGAGGAAGGAGGCGGAGGGAGGGGTGGTCGCCGGGTGGAGGCTAGGGTTCCGCCCTGCCGCTCGCGGGAGCAGGCAGGACGAAACGTTTTCCTATACGTTCACGTAAGGGTTACTCTCCAGCATGAAATCTTCTCTTTCATAATAGATGACCCCAATTTGCTAAAAATATGGCCAGACCGACACGCTCCAGGCGGGCCACGCCCGATCGCCACGCTCAAGACGCCACACACGCCACGGTCCAGACGCCACGCTCGATCGCCCTCTCCCCATCGATCTCTACTGCCCTTCCTCGCCAGAACCATGCGTGGACCAGATGGACCGACACCGGCCCATGACCCAGCCGACAGTCTTCCTCTTCCTCGCGTACGTTCCGTCTCTCCCCATCGATCTCTCCCCCACCATGTTCCGCCTCCCGTTCATCTTCCTCCATGGCCACCGCTCGCACTACTCCGCCTCCGTTCGGCTTCTTAGTTCGCCCCCGCTCGCAAGTCCCAACGACTCTGCTCTCATGCCAATCTCCTACCATTGAACACAATAAATCCCATTAATTCTTCACGGCGCATAGCCCATTTAATTCTTCCTTTGCCGGCTCCTCTATTCACAGGTTCCTCTTTCTGGCCAAACTTCTGATTTCCAACTGCTCCGTTCCTCTTCCTCATTATTGCAACAAAATCCGACCTGAAATTAAATAAGGGGAGTCGACCAGTCCACGATCTCCAGAAGGAGGTAGCTGGTCAGCCTTCTCTTCCTTTTAAATACCAGGACAAACACCACATTACTTCCGTAGATCTTCATCTCACTCCCTTCCCCTTTGCTCTAGATCCGGTCGACACTCCTCAAACCGGTGAGGTGTCGCAGCGCCACCCAAATAGCCTGTCCGGGAAACTCTGCCACAAGAAGCACGCCCCGCACACACCTTGAGACCGACCCAAGTTACCTGATCAGAGCATGTTCATTGTTCGTTGGAGGGGATATCTGTCCTCGATCTCTCCTACTGCAATGGAATGGTCAAGGGTTCTGCATCTGATGAGAGTCCTATTTTATATTCTCTTTTCAGGTCAGCTGATAGGAGTTCTCTGTCTGGAGATCCCGTGCTTGAGTTCAGTCTTTCAAGTTCTGATTCTGCACAAGTTGTTTATTCTAAAGTGTAGATTCAATCTTGACCTCACATCGTTAAAAGTGCTGCGTATATGTCCTGCTAATTATTTTAATCATTAATTTTAATATCACAAAATCTCAGTAGATGAGTCACCTTCAGTTGTTTTGTCATAATCTTCCTTTTTACTGTTACTTTTTTCATTGCTTCAAAATTTTACTTCTTCCCAGTTTGACAAAAGAGCAGGATAAAAAAATTATTAATTACTTTCTAGATTCTTGATGGAATTCCCGGTTAAACTTTAAATAGAAGATATGCACCGCAGTTTTGTGGAGACAAGGATGAGTGAGGCGCTCGAAAAAACCCCCTCGTCTCGCGACCGCGTCGTCCCCCGCGGGCGACGGGGCCGCGCCGCCGCTGCCCCTTGTCTCGCGCCCCCTCCTCCTTTTCTCCCCTGCCGTCGTCGGCGTGCGTCGCCGGGTAAGCCCCGGACGGCACCGGCGGCCCCTCGCGATTCCCCTCTCGGTCTGCGCCTGCGCGGGGTAGGTGCGGCGGGTGGTGCTCCTCGGCCGGCGGCGGTCCGGCGTGGCGGCGTGATTCCCGCACGACGGGTGGGAGGAGGTGCGGCGGTGTTGTCGTTGGCGGCAGAGCAGCACAGGCGGTGGTACTAGGGCGGGCTGGTTCGGCCCAGATCTGGGCCCAGATTGGGGCCCACATGGGTTGGACGGGCTCTCTGCTCCGGGCGCGCTGGTGATGCTCCCTGGAGGCAGAGAAGGCGCGGCAGCGGTGGCTGGGTGGCGGCGGTGCTCTGGCCAGCCTGCTGCAGCATGGCCATGGGGACTTTACGGGTCTGTGAGGACCCGGCTGGGCCTGGCGGGCCTGGTTTGACCTCGATGCCATGTCCGGTCGGCTACCGCGAAGGCGGTGGAGGTAGTTCCCTCCCGCGCTGCTGAGGCACTGCTACCCCCGACCCGGCTGCCTCTCTTCTCTGCATCTAGGCCCTGCTCCGATGTCCATAGTTTGATGGCGAGGATGGCTTCAAGACCGCGGTGGCGTGTGCTGGTGGGTGGCAAGCTAGGTGGAGCACGTCGGATCGCCCGGGTTTGTGGGTTTGATGGGCGGGAGAAATCCTAGTCGGCATGCCCGACACCGACACGGTGACGCCTGTGGGTGTCGCCCTACCTTCCTGAAGGGCGTCGGTTGTCCCTCTTCCCCAATCCCTTCCGCGTATCGGGGGAAACCCTAGGATTAGTTCCGGCAGCAGCGGCGTTATCGTCGTTTTCCTTGTTGAAGGTGTTGCTTGATATGTGGCGTTTCGGTGTGTGCTTGGAGTGTGGTAGAATTCTCCGGAGGGCGCAGCGGTTGCGAGTCGTCTTTTTTCTTGTCAAGCTGCCGGTGTTGGCATTATTTTATTTTTCCTATTTCTCTTGTGTTCTTTGGGCTTTGGTTGTGCTGCGGTCCCAGCGTGCTTGTTGTATCGATCGGTTGCTATATTAATATAGCGGGGCGAAAGCCTATTTCGAGGATACAAGGGTGAGTAGCTTTGTCAGGCTTCATACTTGCTACATGGTCGTCATGATGAATAATCCAAGGTGCCCCAGGCGTCCAATGTTTCACTATACCTTCTTTCTTCTTGAAGCAGAAATTTACATTGTAGTTTGTTGTTCCAGCTACGTCTGCTAATTTCAGCATTCCTACTATTTTCTATCAATTAGAGAACAACCATTCTACATGTCAATCTCCTAGGCAGGTAACAACCGTTCTCTTCTATTTCTATTGCTTTCCATTATATACTTAATCTGGAATCACATGTTTTATAAATAAGATGCAGGAATTACTCTCAGTGTGTCAATTCCAGAATAACTCTCAGTGTGTCGATTATGTGACTCCTCCTTTGGTTTCTGTTCTTTCCTGCTATGATTAAATCCGTATTGACACATCTGAGTACCTAAAGTTGTACATAGTCAACCTGTAAGGCTCAAGTGTCACTAGGTTTGTCACACCCTGTGAGGATCGCTTCATGTGATATCCTTTCTTATCGCTCTTGCTAGCCGAAGAACTGAAAACACTCAAACTTTAATTGATAATTCATGTGAAATGTGCTGCTACTTAACTTCTGCTGCCACAAAAAAAATATTCGTTGAAATCCGAGTAATATGTTACCTATAACAGTGACTGTTTCAATAGCTTGCAATTACATTTCGTACTTTCTTCACCCTGTAAAATTTTGACTATTTTATTTTCAGTAGTTGTCGTAATACATCTCATGATAGAGTGGTATTTATTTGAAAATGTCAGCTACGTGCGTTTCTAAAGATAACTAGAACAACATCCAACCTCCGTGGCTATTTCTTGACATTATGAATCTTTTTTAATTTGATATATTTAATTTTTAGGTGAATACACTAAAAGGTGGTGATGCCAATATGGACCATCGAAAATGAAGGCACGACGTAACTGGCTATGCACTTCTGAGGTTTTTTCTTCTTCTGTAAGTGTATATAGTGCAATTGGCGAACGTACGCATCAAAGTGGTGAAGGGAAATTCCAATGATATACTTATACCACAATGTATGTTTCTTTTTAAGTTGTAAATCGTGTATGCTAGAAGTTTGGATTTTTATTTCCTACATCAAGTATCATATGTAATACTTTATGTCGTCCAATGATTCCGCAGCAACGCGCGAGGTATCATCTAGTTTATCCAACATTTCACACCATTGTAAATTGTGATCCAAATCTTCATCTCCTCCTTGACGTTCACAACAACTAAGAGATTCAAGAGTTGCGCTCGGTCTAGATCTTCGACAGACTAAAGTGATGATGAAAGCAACAACCTTGCGAGAAAGCTCTTGCGACGAGCAACGCATGGACCAACAAGCCTTGATGGCTTGCAAAACACCCCAACAGGTCGGTTGCGCATGGGAGAGGAAGATCGCGTACGCAATGGAAATGGAGCATGAGCAAAGAAAAAATATTGAAGGAGCACATGTAATTAAAAAAATATTTGCAAATAGTGTAAACAGGTATAATACATCTAGGGTACAACTAGAAAAGTTGTTCCTCACAAAAAAAAACTATAAAAGTTGTTGTTTTAAGGTTAATTTGCATCCAAATAGAGCCAATTCCGATACTATTACCTCTGTTCGGGATTATAATACCTACACGTATACCTAGGTAGTCAATTTGACCAACATAATGTGAATTGTACAAAACAAAAATTATATCATTAGAAAGTAGAACATCTAAACTTTCTAATGATATACTACCTCCATCCCAAAGTTTAAGGCTTATATTATTTTTTAAAAATTAAATCTTATGTCCAGTTTGACTAAGTTTTACCAAAAATCATTAACATGCAAAATATAAAATCAATATCATTAGATAGATAATAAAATATATTTTTGTGTGGTACCTAAAAAAGATAGTATTTGTTGATATATTCTTCTTGATTTTTCAAAAAAAAGCCTTAAATTTTGGGATGGTGGTAGTATATTTTAAAATATAAACCTGGTATACATTAGTTAAATTTATGATCTAGGGACATGGGTCGGTCTTATAGTATAGCTCAGTGATTGCGTACAACGGGCCCCAATACTTACAACCAGGTGCAACGATATACTCCGTAGTAGCATCTAGCATGCGAGGCCATGCGTACACGCATCCGTGCATGTGTAGTGTGTGTGAACACTCTGCAGATTCTACCTTGGAGAAGGAGCTCAACAACGGTACTCGGTAGGCGAATCGGCCTAGAAGTGAAGGCCAAATTTAATTTGTTCTTCCGTCCAGGACTCAGGACTCATGGAGTGTAAATTAAGCCCGTTTGGTCACTGATCGGCCGTCGCCTATAAAAGGCACCGCCGAGGCGCTGAAGCATCAAATCCAGCCCAGCACACTTTGGACATATAGTTACACAGCCCCAGCTTCATCTTCATCTGATCAGCACCTAGCTAGCAGAATGGCGGACGTGGTGCTGCTGGACCTGTGGGTTAGCCCGTTCGGGCAGCGGTGCCGGATCGCGCTGGCGGCGAAGGGCGTCGCGTACGAGTACCGCGAGCAGGACCTGTCCAACAAGAGCGAGCTGCTGCTCCGGTCCAACCCCGTCCACCGGATGATCCCGGTGCTGCTCCACGGCGGCCGGCCCGTCTGCGAGTCCCTCCTCATCGTCCAGTACATCGACGAGGCGTGGCCCGTCGCGCCGCGGCTCCTCCCCGGCGACCCCTACGCCCGCGCGCAGGCTCGCTTCTGGGCAGACTTCGTCGACAAGAAGGTGCGTGATCTTGCTCGATATCCTGCCATTCCAGGATGAATCCGCTGTCGTGTCCAACTAAATTTGTTGAAACCAGATCTTCGACTGCGGCACCCGGTTGTGGAAGTGCAACGGGGCGGCCCTGGAGCAGGCCACGAGGGACATGATCGAGGCGCTGGGGGCCCTGGAGGCGGAGCTCGGCGGCAAGGACTACTTCGGCGGCGAGGATTTGGGATTCCTGGACGTGGCCCTGGCGCCGTTCACGTCGTGGTTCCGCACCTACGAGCAGTGTGGTGGGTTCGCCATCGCGGAGCACTGCCCGGGGCTCGCCGCTTGGGCCGACCGGTGCAGAGGCCGCGACGCTGTCGCGTCGGCGCTCACCGACCCCGACAAGGTGTATGAGTTCGCCCTGACGCTCAAGAAGAAGTTTGGGGACAAGTAGACGGTGATTCGGCTCCCTGCCCGTGTATTGGTTGCAGCCCGGGCGCACGGCCGCAGTTTGTTTGTGCATTGCTGTGTTTGTAATTTGTATGTGCGCGTGCACGCACCTGTCATCAGATTGTGGCTTTCTTACGTACGTGGTTTGTCGGCAAGGCTTGAGGTTAGCTTATCCGCTGCCTTTGCCTTTTGAAATAAAAAGTTCTTCAGTTTTACGATTTCTAATTCTAGGATTGAGTTGAATAGTTGGTGCCTTTGGCTAGTTTGTTCCTTGAATATGGATGTTGGTGTGTCAATTTGACATTATCTATCCAACATGTCCATCATTGTTTGAAATGGCTAAGTAGTGGCATCCGTGTTGTCACATAGTAAAAAATAATTATATTCAGGGATTATTTAACTTCACACACATACATATTCAACATGCATTTATTAAAAAAAAGGTTGTGCCGGGGCATCCCCGTTTCGAAAAAAACATATTCAATGTGCGCATGTCCGCTAAGTGCCAACGCCTTAATTTCTTTTCAAGTTCTCACTTTAGGTTGACCACTGTGCTTCTATTAGTTCTTCTACGCTACGGTGCCCACCGTAAGTCATAAGAAAACATAGCATGGCCTTTCTCCTCTATCTCTCTTGTCTTCTTCCATTCCTTGGCTAAGTCACTTCTACTAATTTACTACCGCAGATTCTCGAATGTTGAGTGAAAAAATGTTGAGCGGTTAGAGAAACGTTTGTGCTTCTTGAGAGGAAAACTCATGTATGTCGAAGGAAGCTTAGTCCTCATTAACTCAGTCCTCAACAACATGGTGTTGTATATGATATCTTTCTTCCAAGATTGAAAAGGAGTATTTCAACATATGGATTATTGGTGGTCTTAGTTCTTTTGGCAGTGATATATAGTGCAAAAAAAGGAGTATAGATTGATCAAATGTAGTGTACCAGGGGGCCGTGGAATTCAAGACCTAGAGGCCAACAACAACACACTCTTTGGTAAATGGCTATATAAGCTACTTAGTGAGGAAGGTGGTATGACAAAATCTCCCAAGAAGAAAATATATGGACTCAAAGGTTATTTATCAACACTACTAGAAACCATGGGATGCAAACTTCTGGGTAGGTCTGATGGCAAAAAAAGAATCTTCCACTATGGATCTTTTCTCATTAAGAACGGCTGAGAGGCTCTCTTTTTTTTGGAGAATTCATGGCTTGGTAATGCCCCTATTTGGGGGTGGAGGTTTCGCTCTAGTGAGCTATGCTCCCGTATAAACAAAACAAAATCTGAATTTTTTGTACTTGTTTTCGTAACTTTTGTTACCATTATTCGTGTTCATACAAATTATCATTGCGGAATTTTGGACTTGACTTTTTATCACAGGTTGCAATATTTGTGTTTCTTTTCCATAGAAATTTGCAACCAAATGATACGAACATATACATGTCTGACTTTCTAAATATTATATTGACATCCATAAAGTTTTTGTCCACATGCAAAGGCATGTGCTCTTGCGAGCCGAATTACATTTTTTGCATGTTCGGAAACAATATCCAACTTTGTACAACATTACACATGAAAAAAAGTGATACAATCGTGTAGGCGTTGGGAACATCCCTAATAAACATGTCATTTATGCGGATCTCATCGGTGAATGTCTTGCGTCATGATACGCTTTAAAGAGCGGTTGTATTTTATCTAACTATCGTGAGGACACCACGAATTCAAGGAAATCAACATGAGAATGGTAAATTTCAGTGGAATCTATCTACAAGGTATTAGTCCATTTTGATGTGTCTATATCGTCAATAACAAACAAATTTTGAAGATGAAAATGCCACTTAAAATTAAAATACTTATGTGATATCTTTATCGAGGTGTTATCCTAATCAAAGACAGCATTGCAAAACGTAGCTGGCAAGGAAGTAGAAAGTGTTGCTTCTGTCACCAAGGCAAGAATATAAAACACTTATTTTTTTTCCAATGCAAGCTTGCACACTATATGATCGGTTATCCAAGTGGTTCCAAAAATGTACTTGGTTGCACGATATAGATCATAGAGATACGATCCTAATACGGGTGGGAACGGTTGCATTATTATGGTCGCTATGTCTATGTTGAAACAACATGCTTTTTACTGCTAAATATTCTTCTCCTATACAGGTTTTCCAATGTGTTCACTATCTCCATATGTGATCTACTCTTTAGAAACCGAAACACCCTACCTTGTTTACAAAGGTTTGCTCACAGCTGGATCAAGTGGTGAAAGATACTTTTATCCTAGATGGGTGGCAGCATAGTGTGCGAATAGGTCCACCTTCTGATGTGGGCATTACCCTTCGTGTACCGGACATTGATCTAACTCATTTGGACCAACAAGGGGCCCATGAGGATTGCCATGATTCAAGGTGGGTCCATACGTCGGTTACAACAAAGAAGACTTACAAGAAGATGTATTCTTGACGAACAAGGTAAGAAGATGTCGATAAAGGAAAGGATAGATTAGATCTTGATTAAACCTAGTCGAGTTCGAACAGGACTCTTGGGACCTGGCCTGCTATATAAAGGCTAGGAGAGAGCCTGCCGAACGATAACACGCGAAGCCCGTACAATCTAGCATACACAAACCCTAGAAACCTTGCTTCTCGATGAGTTCACCATAGCAGTCTATCGGCGGCCCCATTGTAACCTATTTTACTCGATAAATCAAGATCTGACAAGCAGGAGTAAGAGTTTTACCTCATCAAGGGCCCCGAACCTGGGTAAATCTCGCTCCATAATCGTTTGGTATCCGATGTCTCGTGTTAACCTGAAGGATTCCGTCAACCCTAAGCCCCTCATGGTGGGCATTGCCGAGGAGCTCTCTCATCACCTTCGCCATAGGCTATTTTAAGGTGGAAAATATGGGAAATGCTCCCGCTACAATTTTCAATATTATAAAAAATGGGCATGCACAAAGGTCGAGGATATTTAAAGAGAATAAATAAAATAACAAATCTCAAAAAAGTTAAAGATCAAGTTTGTTCTTGAAGCCATGTTTTGAGTTGAGTTGTACCCTTGGCCTTCATCCTATACCCCAGCAGGTGAAGTTCGGTAAATTAGGATCTTGATTCTTGAAATTCCTGATATTTCAATAGATCAAATCCTTCAAGTAGATATAATTTGGATATCCATAGCAAATGGTAAACTGAGCTTGTTCCTGATGTCATTGAAAGCTTCCATTTCTAGCTCTTTGGGGACAACTGAAGTCCCAACATTCGACAACAAATGGACATGTCCAGAACAGGTAAATCAAGGTCTCTTTATGAGCACATTGTAAAGTGGCACAATTTTATGTTTGAAGATTAAAGAAGATTTCTTGTATCCGGTCTATGATGCAACAGTAACCAAAATGATTTTTGTGTGCTTGGGCTGACAGGAAGTTTCCAAATCCATGAGAACTTAGGTGGAGCCGGGTTAAAAGCAATCATAACATTGTAAGCTTTCCGTGAATTGCAAATTGGGGTACCCGAGATATATGTCCAAACATCAGACTGCTCATTTTGAATGGCAATGCTGTTTCATCCAAATAGTCTCCATTTTAATAAATTCTTGATTTGCTTGTCTACAAAGTGGTAGATGAAAAAGGTTTTTAGATAATTCTTGATTCATAGCTCTTTTAACTGTTATATTTTAATATTTGGCAAAATTGAATAGACGAGGAAAACCATGATGCAAGCATTTGTTATGCTAGGGATCATGCCAAAAGAAAATAAAATCCCCAGTGCCAATAATGTATCTTGCCATTGACCTAAAATTATCCAAAAGTTGACGTGAGCTCTCCACCAAAAAGTTCTATCCATGGGACATGATGGGAGTACCAAGTATTCTACCATTATTATAATAAGATTCCCAAAACATGTTGACCCAAGGGATATCTAGCTTATTGTAGAATTAATGGAGATTTTTTTAGTAAGAAAGGTTTGTTTTCGACCTCCAGATTAAGAACTCCCAACCCCCCTTGATTTATGTTAAACATACGGTCTTGTTTCATAGTCTTTTCTTCATATGTAATTTGCCTAATGGGTTATCTTTCTTCGTTCTTCATTCGACTTCTGCCTCTTTGCCTTAAAGTGGCGGAGCTTGTATAGAACAATTGGGTGCAAATGAACTCAATGCTTTTTTGCAAATCCTTCACTAAATTAGTCATGCCAATGATTTTTAGTGGAAGATTATACCTTAATAAATAGAGCTGCACCAATAGATCCGTTCTCCAGCTTCGCCACTGCCGATGTTGTGTAGAAACCGGGTGTGGGCTTTTTGTCTGTAACATCTCAGTGTAAACTTTTCGATCTTGTTCATAGATCATGATGATATCTATATCCTCATAGATCCTATTCAGGAATGTCTATCCAGCATGCCTGCCATTGATGAAATTTGATCAGAATAGGTTCCACGCGGTGGTAGCTAATCCCTGCATAAACCATAATCCCTATAGCCCTGCCCCGGCCCTAAGAAATACCAGTTCAGAGACTACTCCCTCGGCCCCTCCATCCACAACAAATGTACATCTAAGTTTTGTTCTAAGTCAAATGTTATAAAGTTTGGTCAACTTTATAAGAAAATGAATAATAATATTTGCAACATTAATTTGACATCACTAAATACATCTATGAATGTTGTTTTACAATATATTAATTTCATATCATAACATTGCTATGATTTTCTATGAAGTTGGTCAAACTTAAAATATTTGACTTCGACAGGCCCTAGAAGTGCAGAGCCAGAGCGAGCAAGTGTCGAAACTCGCCATCATGGCGCCAGGCTCGCGGCCCAGACTGCTTGCCGCCAAGCTAGCCTCCTTGTCGCTCTTCCTGCTCGTCCGTTGATCACTTCCATGTGATGCCTGGTCTCGTCCGTTAATCGTTCGTCGCCTCGTCGGGTCCGTGCCTGCAGTCCTGCGCCCTGCAGGCAGTTTCTTGCACTCTTCGGGAGATCTTGGGCAGCCTGCATGGATTTCTAAATCTGCTCATCGGTGCACGGTATCGTGATACTAGCACTGCTCACACGGTGTGCCCATTTCCTCAGGCTACTTCAGGGTCTGCAAGGACTCGATTTTCTCGAGACCTCATCCACGCATGTCTTCTCTATATTCTCTGGTCAAAGCGACGCTCAACCTGCTCCCAGGCCAGCGAGCTAGCATAGCCAAGCCTGTTTCTGTGCAGTCATATGTCATGGCATCGGGACTGTGCGTATCTGCGCGGCCTCGAGGGAATGCCACGAGGGCATTTTAAGGGGGCGACCCAAACGGGTGCTCGTTTCAGTCCGGCCGAAAAATGTGTCTGGAACAAGTTTCACCAGAGCGACGCATATTGACCGAGCCATCCCAGCGACGTAAATCTGACCCAAATATGCGCCTCAGATGTCTCTGACGCTGCGCGAACGCGCAAACTATCCGCTCGGTCCCGTCTGGCAGTGACCCGAGATCGATGCGTCTTCTCAGCGGCGCCAGTACTAGCGTCGCTTCGGCAGTCTGCGGCCGCGTAATGGTGATGTCTCGCGTGACGCGCGGCCGTCGCCTACCTTTGCGCACGAAGTAATGGCGATGTCACGCGTGCCGCGGCGGCTTACAGGCCGCACGCATCTCATCTCCTCCCACACTAAACGCTAGCCGCCGCACAACCTCCACCGTAGCGCCGATGCCGCTCAACCTCCACCTTTGCCACCATGAGCAGCGCCGGCCGCGGCTAGGCTGCTGCGCCTCTACCTCCACCTCCACCTCCGACTCCACCTCCCCCGGCCTCGAGCTCCGACGAGGAGTTCGACGACGACGACATCACCGATGACCTCCTCGACCCGGTCAGGGACGCCAAGTTCCTAGCTGACGTGGAGAAGGAAGCAAAGGAGGAGCATGCGGCCCATGCGACGTTCGACGCCGAGATGGAACGCCACAGGGTGGCGGTCGCCGCAGCCGCATATGACGACGACTCCGACATCTCATGGTCTTCTGATGACCCTGATGCGCCTACCCCGGAGGAGAAGGCGGCGGAGCAGAGGGCGTTAGTCGATGATACGTCTCCAACGTATCTATAATTTCTTATGTTTCATGCTAGTTTTATGACAATACCTACATGTTTTATTCATACTTTATATCGTTTTGATGCATTTTTCGGAACTAACCTATTAACGAGATGCCGAAGTGCCAGTTCCTGTTTTCTGCAGTTTTTGGTTTCAGAAATCCTACAAAGGAAATATTCTCGGAATTGGACAAAATCAACGCCCAGTATCTTATTTTTCCCGGAAGCTTCCAGAGCACCGAAGAGGGGCCAGAGGGGAGCCAGGGGGCCCACCCCACAAGGCGGCGCGGCCAAGGGGGGACGCGCCCCCCTATGGTGTGGCCCCACCAGGACTCCTCCGAGGCTGCCCTTCCGCCTACTTAAAGCCTCCGTCGCGAAAACCCTAGAAGAATAAGCCACGGGACGAGAAAAGTTACGCAGCCGCCGCCATTGCGAAGCCAAGTTCGGGGGACAGAAGTCTCTGTTCCGGCATGCCGCCGGAACGGGGAATTGCCCCCGGAAGGCATCTCCATCGACATCACCGCCATCTTCATCGCCGCTGCTATCTCCCTTGATGAGGAGGGAGTAGTTCTCCCTCGAGGCTAAGGGCTGTACCGGTAGCTATGTGGTTAATCTATCTCTCATGTACCTCAATACAATGGTCTCATGAATTGCCTTGCACGATTGAGATCCATATGATGAGCTTTGTATCACTATTAATCTATGTGCTACTCTAGTGATGTTATTAAAGTAGTCTATTCCTCCTTCATGATGTAAAGGTGACGGTGTGTGCATCATGTAGTTCTTGGCGTAGGTTATGATTGTAATCTCTTGTAGATTATGGAGTTAACTATTACTATGATAGTATTGATGTGATTTATTCCCCCTTTCATAGCTTATTGGTGACGGTGTGTATGCTATGTTAGTACTCGGTCTAAATTGCAATGATATATTATGCTCTAAAGGTTACTTAAATATGAATGCCGAATGTTGTGGAGCTTGTTAACTCTGGCTTGAGGGAGCTCTTGTAGCCCTACACAATGAATGGTGTTTGTTATCAAACAAGAGAGTGTATGTAGCACAAGTGAGGAGAAGTTATTTATTTGTTATGTGATCAATGTTGAGAGTGTCCACTAGTGAAAGTATGATCCCTAGGCCTTGTTTCCAAATACTGCAAACATCGCTTGTTTACTGTTTTGCTGCATCTTTACTTTCTGCAATATTACCACCATCTATACCACCTGTGTTTTACTATCTCTTCGCCGAACTAGTGCACCTATACATCTGACAAGTGTATTAGGTGTGTTGGGGACACAAGAGACTTCTTGTATCGTAATTGCAGGGTTGCTTGAGAGGGATATCTTTGACCTCTACCTCCCTGAGTTCGATAAACCTTGGGTGATTCACTTAAGGGAAACTTGCTGCTGTTCTACAAACCTCTGCTCTTGGAGGCCCAACACTGTCTACAGTAATAGAAGCGTGGGTAGACATCAAGCTATTTTCTGGCGCCGTTGCCGTGGAGGTAAGGTAAAAGGTATTCACATCCTCCGACAACTAAGCTATTTCCTAGCACTGTTGCCGGTGTGTGGGTGCTCGAAGATATTTCCTTTAGATCCTGCAATTATATCTTTTTGTTTCTTGTTTTCACTAGTTAGGCTTAATGGAAAACAACAACAAAATGAGAGATCTTTATGAACTTTATCTTGAATTAGGACATGATGTGTTTGAAGAGAGAATTAAAAAACCCATGGAACTTTATACGTATGCTAATGGGAATGTTATTAGTATGAATGCTTTGAACACCATTGTTGCTAATGCTATGGAAAATTCTAAGCTTGGGGAAGCTGGTTTTGATGAGCATGATATTTTTAGTCCCCCAAGTTTTGAGGAGAAAATTTTCTTTGATGATACTTTACCTCCTATTTATGATGATTATAATGATAGTGGTATTTTGGTGCCACCTACTATGGAGGATAAAGGTTATTATGATTATACCATGCCTACAATTTATGATGATTACAATGATGGTTATGGTAGTTTTACTCCCACTATTACTAATAAAATTGATTATGCTTATGTGGAGAGTAATGATACTTTTATGCATGTGAATAAGAATGCTTTATGTGATACTTATATTGTTGAGTTTGTTCATGATGCCACTGGAAGTTATTATGAGAGAGGGAAACATGGTTATATGCATCTTAATAATATTAAGTTTCCCCTCTTTATGTTGAGAATCTTGAAGTTGCACTTGTGTTGCCTTTCTATGGTTGTTGCATTGTGCTTACATGACTTGTTTATTTTCAAGATTCCTTTTCATAGGAAGTGGGTAAGGCTTAAATGTGTTTTGAATTTGCTTCTTGATGCTCTCTTTTGCTTCAATTCTTATTTCTTATGCGAGCATCATTAAAATTACTGAGCCCATCTTAATGGCTATAAAGAAAGCACTTCTTGGGAGATAACCCATGTCTTTATTTTGCTACTGTTTTGTTGTGTCTTGGAAGTTTTTACTACTGTAGAAACCTCTCCTTATCTTTATTTTATTGCATTGTTGTGCCAAGTAAAGTCTTTGATAGTAATGTTGATACTAGATTTGGATTACTGCGCAGAAACAGATTTCTTGCTGTCACGAATTTGAGTAGAATTCTCTGTAGGTAACTCAGAAAAATCTGCCAATTTACGTGTGTGACCCTCAGATATGTACGCAACTTTCATTCAATTTGAGCTTTTTCATATGAGCAAGTTAAGTACCCCAGAAAAATTCATCTTTACGGACTGTTCTGTTTTGACAGATTCTGCCTTTTATTTCGCATTGCCTGTTTTGCTATGTTTGATGGATTTCTTTGTTCCATTAACTTCCAGTAGCTTTGTGCAATGTCCAGAAGTGTTAAGAATGATTGTGTTACCTCTGAACATGTGAATTTTTGATTATGCACTAACCCTCTAATGAGTTTGTTTCGAGTTTGGTGTGGAGGAAGTTTTCAAGGGTCAAGAGAGGAGGATGATATACTATGATCAAGAAGAGTGAAAAGTCTAAGCTTGGGGATGCCCCCGTGGTTCATCCCTGCATATTTCAAGAAGACTCAAGCGCCTAAGCTTGGGGATGCCCAAGGCATCCCCTTCTAAATCAACAACTTATCAGGTCATCTCTAGTGAAACTATATTTTATTCCATCACATCTTATGTACTTTACTTGCAGCGTCTGTGTGTTTTTATTTTCGTTTTGTTATTTTCATTCTCTGAATAAATTCATGCTTGTGTGGGAGATAGACACGCTCCGCTTTTTCATATGAACACTAGTGTTCTTCGCTTTTACTTTTAATGGTTCATGGCGGAGTTGAAAACCGCTTCGTTAATTGCTATTTAGTTGGAAACATAAAATGCTTCATGTGGTAATTGGTATATTGTCTTGAATAATTTGATACTTGGCAATTGTTGTGCTCAAATAGATCATGTTTAAGCTCTTGCATCATGTACTTTGCACCTATTAGTGGAGAACTACTGTAGAGCTTGTTGAAATTTGGTTTGCATGATTGGTCTCTCTAGAGTCTAGATATTTTCTGGTGAAGTGTTTGAACAACAAGGAAGACAGTGTAGAGTCTTATAATGCTTGCAATATGTTCTTATGTAAGTTTTGCTGTACCGGTTCATACTTGTGTTTGCTTCAAACAACCTTGCTAGCCAAAGCCTTGTACTGAGAGGGAATACTTCTCGTGCATCCAAAACCTTGAGCCAAAACCTATGCCATTTGTGTCCACCATACCTACCTACTATGTGGTATTTCTCTGCCATTCCAAAGTAAATTACTTGAGTGCTACCTTTAAAATTTCATTCCTTGTATTTGCAATACATAGCTCATGGGAAAATAGCCTTAAAAACTATTGTGGTATTGAATATGTTGCTATGTATCTTATTTCTTATAAGTTGCTTGTTGAGCGGTAACCATGTTTCTGGGGACGCCATCAACTATTACACCTTTGTTGAATATCATGTGAGTTGCTATGCATGTTCGTCTTGTCTGAAGTAAGAGTGATTTTCATGATCAAATGGTTTGAGTATGCATATTGTTAGAGAAGAACATTGGGCCGCTAACTAAAGCCATGAATCATGGTGGAAGTTTCAGTTTGGACACTAATCCTCAATCTCTTATGAGAATATTATCTGTTGATGAATGCTTATGCATTAAAGAGGAGTCCATTATCTGTTTTCTATGTTGTCCTGGTATGGATGTCTAAGTTGAGAATAATCAAAAGCGAGAAATCCAATGCGAACTTTCTCCTTAGACCTTTGTACAGGCGGCATAGAGGTACCCCTTTGTGACACTTGGTTGAAACATATGTTATGCAATGATAATCCGTGTTAATCCAAGCTAATTAGGACAAGGTGCGAGCACTATTGGTATTCTATGCATGAGGCTTGCAACTTATAGGATGTCTTATACATAACACATATGAATTATTACTACCGTTGACAAAATTGTTTCTATGTTTTCAAAATAAAAGCTCTAGCACAAAAATAGTAATCCATGCTTCCCTCCGCGAAGGGCCATTCTTTTACTTTATGTTGAGTCAGTTTACCTACTTTCTTCTATCTTAGAAGCAAACACTTGTGTCAACTGTGTGCATTGATTCTTACATGTTTACTTATTGCACTTGTTATATTGCCTTATGTTGACAACTATCCATGAGATATACATGTTACAAGTTGAAAGCAATTTGCTGAAACTTAATCATCCTTTGTGTTGCTTCAATGCCTTTTACTTTGAATCTATTGATTTATGAGTTAACTCTTATGCAAGACTTATTGATGCTTGTCTTGAAAGTACTATTCATGAAAAGTCTTTGCCATATGATTCAGTTGTTTAATCATTATCTTTACCATTGCTTTGAATCACTTCATTCATCTCATATGCTTTACAATAGTATTGATCAAGATCATGTTGGTAGCATGTCACTTATGAAATTATTCTTGTTATCGTTTACCTACTCGAGGGCGAGTAGGAACTAAGCTTGGGGATGCTTGATACGTCTCCAACGTATCTATAATTTCTTATGTTCCATGCTAGTTTTATGACAATACCTACATGTTTTATTCATACTTTATATCGTTTTGATGCATTTTCCGGAACTAACCTATTAACGAGATGCCGAAGTGCCAGTTCCTGTTTTCTGCTGTTTTTGGTTTCAGAAATCCTACAAAGGAAATATTCTCGGAATTGGACGAAATCAACGCCTAGTATCTTATTTTTTCCGGAAGCTTCCAGAGCACCGAAGAGGGGCCAGAGGGGAGCCAGGGGGGCCCACCCCACAAGGCGGCGCGGCCAAGGGGGGCGCGCCCCCCTATGGTGTGGCCCCACCAGGACTCCTCCGAGGCTGCCCTTCCGCCTACTTAAAGCCTCCGTCGCGAAAACCCTAGAAGAATAAGCCACGGGACGAGAAAAGTTACGCAGCCGCCGCCATCGCGAAGCCAAGTTCGGGGGACAGAAGTCTCTGTTCCGGCACGCCGCCGGAACGGGGAATTGCCCCCGGAAGGCATCTCCATCGACATCACCGCCATCTTCATCGCCGCTGCTATCTCCCATGATGAGGTGAGAGTAGTTCTCCCTCGAGGCTAAGGGTTGTACCGGTAGCTATGTGGTTAATCTCTCTCTCATATACCTCAATACAATGATCTCATGAATTGCCTTGCACGATTGAGATCCATATGATGAGCTTTGCATCACTATTAATCTATGTGCTACTCTAGTGATGTTATTAAAGTAGTCTATTCCTCCTTCGTGATGTAAAGGTGACGGTGTGTGCATCATGTAGTTCTTGGCGTAGGTTATGATTGTAATCTCTTGTAGATTATGGAGTTAACTATTACTATGATAGTATTGATGTGATCTATTCCCCCTTTCATAGCTTATTGGTGACGGTGTGTATGCTATGTTAGTACTCGGTCTAAATTGCAATGATCTATTATGCTCTAAAGGTTACTTAAATATGAATGCCGAATGTTGTGGAGCTTGTTAACTCCGGCTTGAGGGAGCTCTTGTAGCCCTACACAATGAATGGTGTTTGTTATCAAACAAGAGAGTGTATGTAGCACAAGTGAGGAGAAGTTATTTATTTGTTATGTGATCAATGTTGAGAGTGTCCACTAGTGAAAGTATGATTCCTAGGCCTTGTTTCCAAATACTGCAAACACCGCTTGTTTACTATTTTACTGCATCTTTACTTTCTGCAATATTACCACCATCTATACCACCTGTGTTTTACTATCTCTTCGCCGAACTAGTGCACCTATACATCTGACAAGTGTATTAGGTGTGTTGGGGACACAAGAGACTTCTTGTATCGTAATTGCAGGGTTGCTTGAGAGGGATATCTTTGACCTCTACCTCCCTGAGTTCGATAAACCTTGGGTGATTCACTTAAGGGAAACTTGCTGCTGTTCTACAAACCTCTTGGAGGCCCAACACTGTCTACAGGAATAGAAGCGTGCGTAGACATCAGTCGACTCCTTCAAGACACTCAAGAAGGCCGAGGATGCCGCGAATGACAGGCTACGGCGGTGCCTGCTAGAGGACGCGGCGGCGCACCGAGCCCTAGCGGCCGCACGGCAGGCGACGGAGAAGCAGACGAGGCCGAGACGCAACGACGGGGCCGGGCCGTCGGGCAGCAAGTAGTCTAGGTTTCTACAACTAGTTTGTATAGATTCTATGTAGTAGATTATGCTTTTTAAATATTTTTCAAAACAAAAAATGGGTCACCCCTAGACGCAACGGGACACACGTTCGTCCGCGGGGCGACGCAAACGGACGCTCGCGACCATTTTTGGGCGTTCGATATGCGCCGCCCCGTTGGAGATGCCCTGATACAAAGATCGTCTCAGCCGATTCAAATGAAATAGTTCACGCAGACAGGTCGACAACACGCGCCCGCCATCTCCGCCGCCACCTCAGGTAGCGCCGATGTCTGCGCTCTAGGTCGATGTTGTCATCGCCACTTCCCATTGGATCCTGCTGTCCTGAAGCCATGTTCTCTTGCCGCCTTCTTGCATCATCACCACAAAAGAGCTTGTTGGAGCATCTCCAGTCGCGTCCCCCAAAGCGTCCCCCAAACCGCGCCGGATTGAGCGTTTGGGCGACGTGTTTCGTTCGTGCCGCGTTTGGGGGACGTCGCTCCCCAGCCGCGTCCCCCAAACGCCGCCCCCAAACATAAAAAATGCTTCTTTTTAACACAGAACCATTTATCAAATATAGCATATGAATAAAAATGTTTGCGATGATTGTTTTCAAATTAAAATACAACAAACAATAAAACAAGTAAACAAATATAATAAATAGGGCTAGATGCTAGATCAAGGTGCCACGGTATTTTCTTTGATCCTCCACAAATGCTCAACGAGATCAGCTTGAAGTTGATCATGAACATTGTTGTCACGGATCTCTGCGTGCATGGCGATGAAATTAGCAAAATCTGCAGGCAACTCATGATCAACCTCCGCAAGAGGGCCCTCACACTCATAGGGACCAACATGTGTCCTGGATTGATTCTTGCGGTCATCCTCGATGATCATGTTGTGCATGATCACACAAGCCTGTATCACCTCCCACATTTGGTCGTGAGACCAGCTTAGAGCAGGGTACCGGACAATGGCAAATTGTGCTTGAAGCACACCAAATGCCCGCTCGACATCCTTCCTGCAAGCCTTCTATCGCATAGCAAAGTGGGAATTCTTCAGACCTGATGGATTCGAGATTGTTTTGACAAAAGTGGCCCATTTTGGATATATATCATCGGCTAGATAATAGCCTTTGGTATATTCGTGGCCATTGATCTCATAGTTGCATGGTGGAGCATGCCCTTCCACTAGTCTGCTGAACACCGGAGACTGCTGCAACACGTTGATGTCATTGTGTGATCCCGCCATGCCAAAAAAGAATGTCAAATCCACAGGTCATAATCTGCCACAGCTTCAAGCACAACACTGCAATATCCATGATGCCCTTTGTATATACCTTGCCAAGCAAACGGGCAGTGACAAGGGATTAACTTGTCAATGCCTACGGGTTGTAGACTAGGGTTTAGTTGGAAGTAGAGGGCAAGTAGATCTCGAAGGTTTCAGCCGAAAAGTACTCGACGAATATGAAACTAGGGTTTGAGAAACAATGATCCGATGCTTTCTTTGTCCCTCGACTCCCCCTTATATAGGAGGCGGAGCCGAGGGATTCGTATTGTACAAGTTACAGAGTCCGGGAAGGTTTCTAACTCCTCCCGCAAGATTACAAATAATGCTTCCTATTATAATTCTAGCTTTCCTTAACAATATCTTGGGCTTCCGAGTCTTCTTATTCTTCGGGTAGTGGGCCTTCAATAAACCCCGGGTACTATCTTTGGCAGGCCCATTGGGGATGCCTATGTCAGTAGCCCCCGAGATTTTGCTTGAATCGTAGAGTCAGGGAAAATCTCTACCGTTTATTTTTACTCGACAATTTAAAACTTTTCTATGTTTCTTCACATAAATTTCTATATTGTGCAGGGATAATAGTAGTTGGGGCTAGTTCATCTGACGGATCAGGTACTAGTTAACTGCTCTAGTGGCAATCCGCAAGAACCTACTTCAAAATCACGTCCCTGGACATGATCTCGGGATACTGGTGTAAACTTCGACAGGTGCCGCTTAAGGTCTTACCATTCTGTCGAGTCCCAGTCATATTTATCGGGTACCTAACGCGTCCGTTAGGATTTTTCTTTGTATCTGTTGATACGGATAAAAGTAGCAAACCGACGTCAGAGACGGCGCCACGCCTCACAGAACGGATCTGGGGTCTTACCTTCGCAAAGTTTTGCGGCATTCAGAAATTGATCGCAACTTTGGCGTTCTGAGAATATATTGTCGAGTGCTTATTCGGCTGTTGGAATGGCACATTTTATTGAGTCAAAGATGACTTATATTTCTCTCCCGATGGGAGTATATGCAGAGTTATTTATAACTCGAAATATACTCTTTTGCCCTTCTATCTTTCTTCTTTTCATTCTCTCTTTCTTTTTTATAATTTCATCGGGCACGCGAACAGCGTTCCCGATGGGAGTAGCCCCCGAGGCTACAGCCAAGGACTTGTGCTTGGTTGTAGGCTCCACGCCTTATGCCGCTATATTTTCTTTCTCTCCCGAAGTTTTATAATTTCTCGGGTGCGCGAATAGCGCTCCCGATGGGAGTAGCCCCCGAGGCTATGAACAAATATTTGTATTTGATCATAGGCTCACGCTATTTCTATTTTGTCTTTCTTGATCTTTTCATTTTTTCAAAGTAGCCCCCGAGCATTTGATCAAAAACTTGTATTTGATCAAAGGCTCTCCAATATTTTTGCATGTCGCCTTTTTATGCAGCTGTTGAATCGAATTTTTCTGTCTGCCAAGGTGACGTTATTGCTGACGATAGCCACGATTGTGAGTCTGAAAATCGCGAGAAGTTTTCTCTCTGCTGCCTTGCGGGCCCAAATTATCCATTATCTTGACACGTCGTGTAGGTGGGGGACACACGTCCTCCACTTTTCCTGGCGCACGTACAGTAACTTCTCCAGTGTGAAAATACTTTTTTACCCTTGTTTCCACGTGGTTATCATCTGCCACACACTTTTTCCATCCAACGGTCCGCCGCTTCGCCGCACCTCTATATAAGATCTCCTTCTTCTTCCTCGAGCACTTCGCCGCGCCGCTCTCCTGCTCTTCTTTGCAAAACCTCCTCCTGCGCCCCACAACTTCCTAAGCTCATCTTCTCCAAGCTGCATTCCTGCGCCATTGTTGATGCCACCGCGTCGGTTGATCAAGCGCAGCACGCCTGAATCGTCAATGGCTACCGTAGATCTGGGAAGCGCGGAATGGGAAAGGTCCAAAATTTCCTCTCAGGACATCAATCTCTTGAAGAAGCTAGGGATTAGCAAGAAGCCCAAGGCGCTGTGCTTCCCTAGTGAAGAAAGCTACCCAACCCCTCCAATGGGGTATCGGGTAAGTTTCGTCGACCATCTCATCCGCGGTCTTTCCGCCCCCATTCATCCTTTCCTCCGTGGATTGCTTTTTGTTTATGGTCTTCAACTTCACCACCTCACGCCCAACTCAATCCTCCATATCTCCATTTTCATCACCCTCTGTGAGGCCTTCCTTGGCGTCGAGCCTAACTGGGCACTATGGAAGCGCATTTTCTTTTGTCGCCGCAATGGCTCTCCCAATGTCGCCTATAATATAGGCGGCGTTGTTATTTCTGTTCGCCCCACAGTCGATTACTTCGACGTCAAACTCCCTGACTCAGTTCAAGGGTGGCGCAAGAAGTGGTTGTACATTCAGGAGGAGAACCATGGATGTGCTGAAGACAACATCCCTCCTTTCGATGGTGCCGAGAAAATCCTTTGCCGCCGCTCCTGGGATGCAGAGGCTACCGAGGAAGAAAAAACATCGACAGAGGCCTTGATGACTCGCATCCATGAGTTGTAAAATACTCGCGGCAAAGAATTGTCAGGTATCCAAATCACAGCGTATTTTCTTAGAACCAGAGTGCAGCCTCTTCAGGCTCGCAAATACCCTCTCTGGAAGTATGCTGGCGACGAGGACGCATATCGGTTGTCAGCGGATTTGGAGGTCAAGGACTTAGAAAAGCTTGTCCGAAAAATCTCCTCTCTCAGCAAAAAAGATTATGTCCCTTCTTCTTGTCGTGTAAAACCGTACAGCGCCACCAATGTGCTCCCCAAGGTAAACTTTTGTCGATTGATTTGTTATTGCCTTGCTATATTTTTGTAACTCCTTTTTTGACATCCTCCCCTGTTTTTGTATAGAACCATCCAAATCTTGTCTCGCTTCCTCCCCTTCCTGAAGGTGGAAAAGTCGAGGAAAGGGTCGTTGTCACCGACGACAACCAAGATGCCCCCTCTTTTGTGAATGAACCCGCAGATTCTCAAAAATCTGCGAGGTCTTCTGAAGGCACTGCATCGGCACAATCTCCTCCTCCTGCTGTTTCTCCAAAGAACAAAAGGAAAAGGAATGTTGTCGAAGATTCCGGCACCTCCAAAGTCGAAGAAGCTGTTCCTTCACGTCAGAAGGCAGCTTATGATCCATACCTCGAGGCCCTCATCAGTTCGTAAGTCACCCTTTTTTTATTGTACTCGAAGATTGTTGTTTACCTTGTTTTTTACGCTGCCAACATTTAATCGCAGTGATGATGAGGGAGAAGCACCAGCTTTTGATGTGGCTGCTCGAACGAGTACGTCACATACTCTAGTTGTTTCGGAGACGCCAGTTGAAGGAGAGGAATCCTCGCCTCCTCAACAAAACGTCGGCGTTCCTACACCTCCTTCAAGCCCCCTTGTCCCTTCACCGAAAAGGACAAGGATTGAAACAATCCCGGAGCCTACTCTCCAATTGAGTAGCTCCTCTAACCCTCTCTTCGATGATGTAAGTTCTTAATTTTCTTGTCATTGTCTATATTTCCTCTGTTTGCTTCTTTATGCCATCATATTTTTCCCATATCGACATTTTCTTTCTTTGTCCTTCTTTGACAGCCTATGATCAAAGAGCTTATTCGCATCGGTGCCCAATTCATTGGGTATCGTGAGTATGCCAGTAAGACTGAAGGTAATAATTTCTTTGCTGTCCCTTGTTTATAACTTCTTGCTCCTGTTTTGTTGCAACTTTGACTATTTTGGCAGAAAAACTTGCGGAAGCCGACAAGCTTGTCGACACGCTTGCTCAGAAATTAGAGCAAAGTGAAGCGGCTCGCAAGAAGGCTGAACTTGATGCTAGCAAGGCTAAAGCGGAAGCTGATAAGGCTAAGGCAGAAACTGCTGGTGTCAAAGATCTGCAAAAAAGACTTGATGATGCCGAAACTGCTTTGAACGAGCACAAAACCGCGCAGGCTACTCGTGAAAAGGCGATCATCAAGCGCTTGAACATGCAGAGTCGGCGCTTTGTTGGTAATCTTGTCGATCCATTCTTTTTTTTTATTTTTTTTATTTACGGTCGACCAACATATATTTTCTGCGACAGGTAGAACAAACCAAGAATTTGAGCTTGAAGATCCCGACAACGATCCTCTTCTTGATGCGCTCTCTGTCCTTGAGTTTCATGGAACCGAAGTTCGCGAAGGCATTGAACAGGCTGAAGCAGGATTGTTACGGCTGTTCCCCTATTTCTTCCCGAAGAAAGCGGAACCCAAGACTTTCCTTGCTCTTGCCAAGGACTTCAATCCACAAGAGGATCTTGGACTGAAGATGCGCCAGGAGAACATGAAGATTGCTGTCGAAAGCACTGTTGCCTTGGTCGCTGATAGCCAACAAACTATCGACTGGACGAAAGTAGGCGACACAGAACAGATAGAACAAACAAAATGGCGATCGTTGATCAAGGCGGTAAAGCCCAACACGAAGAAAATCCTGTCCTATCTCGGGATCAAGCCATCTTCAACTCCTAGCTCATCAAAGCCGGAGGTCTAGTTGAATGCCCCTTCTTTTTATTTTTCCTGTTTCTTTAGCTATTGTCGCCACATTAGCTTTGGCGACAATTACCTTAGTAGTCCTTTTGAAGAACTCCTTCTGTAATATCCATGTAAATTTCTTGAAGATTAATGGAATTCTGTTTTGTGCAATCCTTTGATATTGGAATTTTCTTTTCCAGTTAATATTTGATAACTACTCTGCCAATCCTCATTCTGCCGATACTTCTCCTGCTTCCTCCTTCTCGAAGAAAACACTAGTCAATGATAACCTCATCGAAGGTTCTTCAAGACAACATTTGTCGCAAGATTTGCAAGAATTGCGCCAACAACTCCAATCCATGAAGAAACAAACTCTTGCGATGATGGAACAATCTCGACAAGAATCCGAGAGAGAGAATATTGCTCTTCAACAGGCAAAAGAAGCCATTGCTGCAAAGGATGCTGCTGTTGCTGAGGCTACCGAAGCTTCTTCTCGAGAAAATTATATGCTTCAGCTATTGACTGATGCCAGCCTGGACATGTGATGACCCACAAGTATAGGGGATCGCAGCAGTCTTCGCGGGTAGTAAAACCCAATTTATTGATTCGACACAAGGGGAGACAAAGAATACTTGAAAGCCTTAACAGCGGAGTTGTCAATTCAGCTGCACCTAGAAACAGACTTGCTCGCAAGAGTTTATCAGTAGTAACAGTTTTATAGCAGTAGCAGTAGTGAAATAACAGCAGCAGAGTAACAGAGACAGCAGTAGTGATTATAGTAAACAGCAGGATTAAAATACCGTAGGCACGGGGACAGATGAACGGGCGTTGCATGGATGAGAGAAACTCATGTAACAATCAAAGCAGGGGCATTTGCAGATAATAATAGAACGGTATCCAAGTACTAATCAATCAATAGGCATGTGTTCCATATATAGTCGTACGTGCTCGCAATGAGAAACTTGCACAACATCTTTTGTCCTACCAGCCGGTGGCAGCCGGGCCTCAAGGGAATCTACTGGATATTAAGGTACTCCTTTTAATAGAGTACCGGAGCAAAGCATTAACACTCCGTGAACACATGTGATCCTCACATCACTACCATCCCCTCCGGTTGTCCCGATTTCTGTCACTTCGGGGCCATTGGTTCCGGATAGCGACATGTGTATACAACTTGCAGGTAAGACCATAAACAATGAATATCATGATGAAGTAATAACATGTTCAGATCTGAGATCATGGCACTCGGGCCCTAGTGACAAGCATTAAGCATAACAAGTTGCAACAATATCATCAAAGTACCAATTACGGACACTAAGCACTATGCCCTAACAATCTTATACTATTACATGACCAATCTCATCCAATCCCTACCATCCCCTTCAGCCTACAGCGGGGGAATTACTCACACATGGATGGGGGAAACATGGCTGGTCGATGGAGAGGCGTCGGTGGTGATGGTGGCGATGATCTCCTCCAATTCCCCGTCCCGGCGGAGTGCCAGAACGGCGACTTCTGGCTCCCGAGACGGAGTTTCGCGATGTGGCGGCGTTCTGGAGGGTTTCTGGCGACTTCGACTTCCTCCCGTGCGTTTTTAGGTCGAAGGCAATAAGTAGTTCGAAGGAGGGCATCGGGGGCCAGCCGAGGCCACCACACACTAGGGCCGCGCGGGCCCCTCCTGGGCCGCGCCGGCCTAGTGTGTGGGGCCCTCGTGCCCCCACCTGGCTTGCCCTTCTGGCTCCGCCAATATTCTGGGAAAATAGGACCTTCTGCATAAATTCCGAGGATTTTCCTGAAAGTTGGATTTCTGCACAAAAACGAGACACCAGAACAGTTCTGCTGAAAACAGCGTTAGTCCATGTTAGTTGTATCCAAAATACACAAATTAGAGGCAAAACAATAGCAAAAGTGTTCGGGAAAGAAGATACGTTTTGGACGTATCAACTCCCCCCAAGCTTAGCTTATTGCTTGTCCTCAAGCAATTCAGTTAACAACTGAGCGATAAAAGAACTTTCACGAACACATTTGTTCATATGATGTAAATATTCTCATGCTATGGCTAACACTTAGGCAGTTCATAATAAGATACATGCAAATAAGATCATCCAATAGCTATGTCAATCATGGAAAAGTACCAACAATTAATAATAAGCATCATGAATCATGTATATAAGCAGGATTGCAATGTTCATAAAAGAGTATGATAGAGTGGTATCTCGCTTGCCCATATTTGATCAGCAAAACATAAATACTCAGGCACCTCTGAAGTTCATAGAAAGACTAGAAATAGTGATTGTCAAAGATAAAAGCATCAAAGTTATACCACAATCAATCATATTTTGAGACAAGCATATTATACTAAGAATGACAGTTGTGCTCTCAAGAAAGTGCTCAAAGAAAGGATGGAGACACAACATAAAAGTAAAAGATTGACCCTTCGCAGAGGGAAGCAGGGATTAACATGCGCTAGAGCTTTTCATTTTTAAAACAGGAGTAAAATTGTTTTGAGAGGTGTTTGTTGTTGTCAACGAATGGTAATGGGTACACCAACTACCTCGTCAACCAGACTTTCAAGAGCGGCTCCCATGAAATTTTATTTTTGGGTGGTACTCCTTCCAACCTTGCTTTCACAAACCATGGCTAACCGAATCTTCGGGTGCCTGCCAACAATCTCATACCATGAAGGAGTGCCTTTTTATTTTAGTTTTATTTAGATGACACTCCTCCCCACCTTTGCTTTCTCAAGCCATGGCTAACCGAATCTCGGGTGCCAACCAACAATCACATACCATGGAGGAGTGTCTATTTATAAATTTATGAAGGTTAATTAATTGGGGCTGGGAACCCCATTGCCAGCTCTTTTTGCAAAATTATTGGATAAGCGGATGTGCCACTAGTCCATAATGAAAGTCCGTCCGGAGTAAATGACAAGATTGAAAGATAAACACCACATACTTCCTCATGAGCTATAAAACATAAACACAAATTGAGGAGCATTTTGAAGGTTTAAAGGTAGCACATGAAAATTTACTTGGAATGGTTTGAAATGCCATGCATAGGTATTTATGGTGGACACTTTGGAACAACTTGGTTTTCATGTGTTTGGAGGCACGAGCAGCGTTCCCGCTCAGTACAAGTGAAGGCTAGCAAAAGACTAGGGAGCGACAAATCAAGAGAGCAGTAACTGTCATAATCATGCTTGCGGCAAAATAAATTAACTGAGGCATAAGAGTGATACAAGAACTCTGAAGCAATGTAAATCATCGAGGCTTAATTGAATTTTGTTCAGTCATATGCATGCGTGAGCATGTGCCAAGTTAATTCAAACGAATTATTCAGAGGAGGATACCACAATATCATACCTATCTATGAATAAAACAATGCAAACAAACATCCATGACATGTTACTCATATTAATAAATTGGAGCTAAACATGAGAGATCATGAACTACTAGACTTCCTTAAATGACATATACCTCACATGAACCAACTAAGCATGCTCACATGGATGAGTATATGTACAAAAATGAAAACAAATAGAGTTCATACCAGCCTCTCACCACAATCAGATTGTCGAACATCGTCATTATTGCCTTTCACTTGTGTAGCTTGGATAATATGAAATGAAAACCACGCTCCAGCCACCGAAGACCATTGAACTCATAAAGAACTTTACAAAACCAAAGAAGAACAGCAAATATTTTTGGTGTTTTCGAATTTGGAAGCAAGAACAAAAGGAAACAAGCAAACAAAGCAAAATCTTTTTGGATTTTCTTATAGAAAACCAACGATAGCAAATAAAGCAAGATAAAAGCAAGAAACTAAAATAAACAAGTGGTGAAGAGAAACAACAGAAATATTTTTGGTCTTTTTATGTTTTAGGAAAGAAACAAAGTAAGAATAAGAAAATGAAAACTAAAAGAAACACATAAAAGCAGGATGGCAGAAATCTGCCAAAACCTGACAGCAGTACAGAAATCGATTTTTACAAAAATCTTCCGCTGCTCAGCTCGAAAAGTTTTCAACTAATGAAAGTTAGATAACAACCTGGGGAACATGCACAAAAATTGGCAGCTCAAAATAACGTTCTGGCTGTGCGCACGAATTTTTTTAGTAACAGTCCAGAATCTGTTTTCAGGCAGCACTTCCCCAAATATCATCTTCCTCTCATTAGAAAACCACTCAAAGAAACTAAACAAGTATATACAAGTATCCAGCAACCATAATATGCAAAGAATGAGTGATGCCGGTATACCTCCCCCCAAGCTTAGGCTTTTGGCCTAAGTGGAGATCAACCCCATGGTGCCCATGAACATTTTTGGGTGTTAAAATTATTATTACAGGGCAGAAAAAGATTTTCAAACCTCTAACTAACTAAGGAACTTTACAAAACAAAAGTGCTACAGCAAGTAGAACAAGTGGAGGAAGAAAGAGATGTTGTTTACCTCCTCTATGCATATAAAAAGTATTTGTTAACAAGGTTGATCAAGTCTTGCCACCAAATAAATTTTACATAGCATAAGAAGAAATAAACCTCAAATCAATCATGTTACCTTGAATTGTATTGATATGGATCCAATCACAAGAGTTTGATATTCTTCTTTAGGCTCATATATAGGACAATCAATGGTTCCCACTTTGATAGTTCTCACATTAGAAATTGTATTAACTCCACATGCTTTCTCAATCCTCTTGGGAAAATAAACGGTATGCTCCTTGTCATCAACATTGAAAGTAACTTTTCCTTTATTGCAATCAATAACAGCCCCTGCGGTGTTAAGAAAAGGTCTCCCAAGAATAATAGACATATTATCATCTTCAGGCATTTCCAACACAACAAAATTAGTTAATATCAAGCAGTTATTAGTAACTTGAACAGGAACATCCTCACATATACCAACAGGAATAGCAGTAGATTTATCAGCCATTTGCAAAGATATATCAGTAGGTATCAACTTATCTAAGTAAAGTCTCTTATAAAGAGAAAAAGGCATAACACTAACACCGGCTCCCAAGTCACATAGAGCAGTTTTAACATAATTATTCTTAATAGAACAAGGAATAGTCGGAATACCTGGGTCGCCAAGCTTCTTTGGAACCTTACCATTGAAAGAGTAATTAGCAAGCATAGTGGAAATCTCCTCATTAGGAATTTTCCTTTTGTTAGTGACAATATCTTTCATATACTTTGAATAAGGAGGCAATTTAATAGCATCAGTCAAAGGGATTTGCAAGAATAAAGGTTTCATCCAATCACAAAATTTATTATAGTGTTCTTCTTCCTTTGATTTTAATTTCTTAGCAGGAAAAGGCATTTGCTTTTGAACCCAAGGTTCTCTTTCATTACCATGTTTCTCAGCAATAAAATCTTCTTTAGTATACTTTTTGTTTTTAACATGCTTTTCAGGTTCTTCTTCAACCTCTTCTTTATCAGGAGTATCATTCTTATCATTATCTTTATCATGTTCATTACCACTTTCAGTTTCAGCATCAGAAATAGAAATACTATTAGGATCATTAACAGGTTCAGAGGATTCTACAACATTCTTATGTTTCTTTTTCTTAGATGGAGCACTAGTTTTAGTTCGTTCAGAATCTTGTTCAACTCTTTTGGGATGTCCTTCAGGATATAGTGGATCCTGGGTAGAAACACCACCTCTAGTTGTTACTTCATAAGCATGTTTTTCTTTAGAATTATTTCCCAACAAGTCATTTTGCACTTTAGTGAGTTGATCAATTTGAGTTTGAACCATATGAAAATGTTTAACAAGCATCTTAACATCATTGGAGGTTCTCTCCACAATACCATGCAATTCACTAATAGCTCGAGAATTTTCCATTAAATGATTCTCTACTCTCATATTAAAATTTTCTTGCTTAACAATATAATTATCAAACTCATCTAAGCATTGAGCAGGAGGTTTCGAATACGGAATATCTTCCCTAGTAAAGCGTTGAAGAGAGTGTACCTCAATCATTGATGAAGGGGGAGTTATCTTACATAAATCTTCTATAGGAGGTAAATTCTTCACGTCTTCAGGTTTAATACCCTTCTCCTTAAGAGACTTCTTGGCTTCCCTCATATCTTCATCATTTAATTTAATCATACCCCTCTTCTTCAATATCGGTGTCGGGGTTGGTCTGTGTGTAGTCCAATCATCATGATTCCGCCTATTTTAGCCAATAATTCTTCAAAATGCCCTGGAGTTCTTTTCCGAAACACAACCAGCACAACTATCCAGGTATGCCCTAGACTCAATGGTTAGTCCACTATAAAATATATCAAGTAAATCATGCTTTTCCAAATCATGTTCAGGCCGAGCTCTAATAAGAGAGCAAAATCTCGCCCAAGCTTCAGGCAATTTCTCTCCATCTTCCTGGTCAAAATTATAAATTCTCTGCAAAGCAATATGTTGAGCACTAGCAGGAAAGTATTTCCGGAAGAAAACATCAAGCAATTCTTTTGGACTTTTAATAGAATCAGGTGGCAAACTATTATACCAAGTTTTAGCGTCATCCTTTAATGAGAATGGAAAGATTTTAGCAACAAAGTAAGTACGCTTCTTAACATCATCAGAAAACAAGCTACTCAGAGTAGATAGCTCAATCATGTGTTCAACAGCACTTTCTTTTTCAGTACCACAAAAGGGTGTTTTCTCAACAATAGCTATATGAGATAGATCAAGAGAAAAATCATAATCTTTATCCTTAATGTTTATAGGAGATGTGGCAAATTTAGGATCAGGAGACGCTTTATATCTAATAAAGATGTTACGCAAGCAACTTTTTAATTTTTCTTGCATCAGTAGTAGCATTGCATTTTTCAATAAAATCATCATCAAGTTCCACATAATCTTCATCAAGATCATCACTAGAATATTCAACAGACTCAGGTGAATTAACAGGTGTAGCAGCATTTTCATTAGGAGTTTCAGTATTTTCAATTTGTCTAGACTTAGCAATTGTAGCATCTAGAAAAGATCCTAACGAACCATCATTATCAAGCACAGCAAAAGCATCATCAAAATTATAAGAGGAATTTTCAGATTCAGCAGAAGTATCAGCATTTGAAGCATGTGGTGGTGAAACAAGTTTACTTATCACAGATGGTGAATCAAGAGCAGCAGAGGTACTCAGAGTTGTACCTTTTCTTGTAGTGGATAGTAATATGGCGACTTTAGTATCGCGAGGTTTACCCATGATGGAGAATTTGCAGCGAACAATATCAATCCAAGTGAACTTCCAAATAAAGCTATGCTCCCCGGCAACGGCGCCAGAAAACAGTCTTGATGACCCACAAGTATAGGGATCGCAGCAGTCTTCGCGGGTAGTAAAACCCAATTTATTGATTCGACACAAGGGGAGACAAAGAATACTTGAAAGCCTTAACAGCGGAGTTGTCAATTCAGCTGCACCTGGAAACAGACTTGCTCGCAAGAGTTTATCAGTAGTAACAGTTTTATAGCAGTAGCAGTAGTGAAATAACAGCAGCAGAGTAACAGAGACAACAGTAGTGATTATAGTAAACAGCAGGATTAAAATACCGTAGGCACGGGGACGGATGAACGGGCGTTGCATGGATGAGAGAAACTCATGTAACAATCAAAGCAGGGGCATTTGCAGATAATAATAGAACGGTATCCAAGTACTAATCAATCAATAGGCATGTGTTCCATATATAGTCGTACGTGCTCGCAATGAGAAACTTGCACAACATCTTTTGTCCTACCAGCCGGTGGCAGCCGGGCCTCAAGGGAATCTACTGGATATTAAGGTACTCCTTTTAATAGAGTACCGGAGCAAAGCATTAACACTCCGTGAACACATGTGATCCTCACATCACTACCATCCCCTCCGGTTGTCCCGATTTCTGTCACTTCGGGGCCATTGGTTCCGGATAGCGACATGTGTATACAACATGCAGGTAAGACCATAGACAATGAATATCATGATGAAGTAATAACATGTTCAGATCTGAGATCATGGCACTCGGGCCCTAGTGACAAGCATTAAGCATAACAAGTTGCAACAATATCATCAAAGTACCAATTACGGACACTAGGCACTATGCCCTAACAATCTTATACTATTACATGGCCAATCTCATCCAATCCCTACCATCCCCTTCAGCCTACAGCGGGGGAATTACTCACACATGGATGGAGGAAACATGGCTGGTCGATGGAGAGGCGTCGGTGGTGATGGTGGCGATGATCTCCTCCAATTCCCCGTCCCGGCGAAGTGCCAGAACGGAGACTTCTGGCTCCCGAGACGGAGTTTCGCGATGTGGCGGCGTTCTGGAGGGTTTCTGGCGACTTCGACTTCCTCCCGTGCGTTTTTAGGTCGAAGGCAATAAGTAGTCCGAAGGAGGGCATCGGGGGCCAGCCGAGGCCACCACACACTAGGGCCGCGCGGGCCCCTCCTGGGCCACGCCGGCCTAGTGTGTGGGGCCCTCGTGCCCCCACCTGGCTTGCCCTTCTGGCTCCGCCAATATTCTGGGAAAATAGGACCTTCTGCATAAATTCCGAGGATTTTCCTGAAAGTTGAATTTCTGCACAAAAACGAGACACCAGAACAGTTCTTCTGAAAACAGCGTTAGTCCGTGTTAGTTGTATCCAAAATACACAAATTAGAGGCAAAACAATAGCAAAAGTGTTCGGGAAAGTTGATACGTTTTGGACGTATCAACATGATAGGTATGTTTCCTGTTCATAACCATGTTGGATGTTATTTTGCTATTTTTCCTTCCTTGTTAATTTATTTGCTGTACCAGGCTCATTTTTGGATACTGCTGCCGAAGATCAACGTGTTGAAGCTCGAGCCAATGTTCTGCTCAGACTGGCTGCACAACATGGTTCTAACTTTTGGGTTACTCCTGAGCGTACCCGTCAAATTGTCAGATTCCAAGATCGCGCGGCTCAGGTCCGTGACTTCCTTGACTTCTGTACGAAGACTTTATTTTTAGTTTATGGAACCATGTTCCCTCGCAACAAGATGACAGAAACTCTTCCTGCATTCATGGAAAAATTTCGAGATGCTCCTCGAATCCATGGCTTTGTGCGGGCCCAACTTTCTGCTGGCGCAAGATTTGCTATGATGATGATAAAGATTTGCTATCCAAAATTGCCCATGAATCAAATTGTTCCCACGTGCCTGGCTAAAATGTCGAAGAAAAAGAGAAACATGGGCAAGATTGATGATCTGGTGACTCCTGTAGCCAAAGATATGATGGATGAACTTCTTCGGATGGACGCTGAGTTTTTTGTGAAGGGTAGCTATGCCGAGCATAGTACTCGTCCTTCCAATGAACGAATAACTATCGACCATGTGCTAGGTATCCATTGAGGGTTTTTTCCTTCTTCTTGCTGTAGTTTCACCATTGATACGTCTTTGTAGACATGATCTATATTGTAAAGCTATCAACTCTTTAAGTATGTATTGTTTCTATTTTTGATCGTCGAGCCCCCGAGCCTTTGGCTGGAGCTTATACTGTTTTGTTATCCCGAAGATTTTTCTCTTATTGCGAGAAGGTATATATATTTTGCTATCAATGGGAACGAGCCCCCGAGTGTCTTGGTGGTGACGTTCTATATTTTTGTTGCGAGGTTTTCATACCAAAGCAATAACATTTTGACGAGTACACTATATTTATAGTTGTTAGCTTCCGATGTTCTATTTGGCGAGGTATTCTTGTACCAAGGCGAAATATTTCGGTAAGTCTAGTTTATCTATATGGTATATATTTTGTAACTTGAAGGCATTGAGCCCCCGAGCGTGTCGAAGAATAAGAAGTATATCTCCACTATCTTTATTATATTGCAGCACCGCGAGCCCGCCTCATTAAAAACCTTTCCGGCCCCACTCGGTGCCCCGAAAAGGAAAAGAGTGCGTCTGAAAACTCGCGGGCGTTTCAGTACATTGTATTTTTACAGAGGAGGACTATATTTCGACTCTAAGCGTAGAACCGCCTGAGCTGCGCCACGTTCCAGGGGTTTTTCTCGGGAACCCCTGTCTTCTTGTCCTTGATCCTGTACGCTCCTCCGTCGATGACTTCTGTGACGACGTAAGGTCCCAACCATGGTGACTCGAGCTTCTCAGTACTTTGCTGGTTGAGCCGTAGGACCAAATCGCCGACCTGGAAAGATCTGGGCCGCAATCGTCGACTGTGGTACTTCTTCAGGTCTTGCTGATACTTGGTAACTCGTGATAGTACTTCATCTCGAGCTTCATCGAGTGCATCCATATCATCCTCCCGAGCTTTTCGTGATGTTTCCTCGTCATACTCTGTTACTCTTGGAGAATCGTGCTCTATTTCAATTGGTAGTACTGCTTCAGCTCCGTGGACGAGGAAAAACGGAGTTTCTTGTGTCGCCGTATTTGGTGTTGTCCGGATGCTCCACAAAACACTTGGCAATTCTTCTATCCAGGTGTGTCGAGCCTTTTCAAGCGGTCCCAGCAGACGTTTTTTAATGCCATTGCAGATGATACCATTGGCTTTTTCGACTTGACCATTGGTTTGGGGATGTGCAACTGACGCGAAGTGCAATTTGATGCCTACCTCTGCATAGTACGCCTTGAACTCCTTCGACGTAAAGTTGCTGCCATTGTCTGTGACAATGCTATGAGGTACTCCAAACCGAAAAACGAGGCCTTTCACAAACTTTATTGCCGATGCTGCATCTGGTGAATTTATTGGCTTCGCTTCTACCCACTTGGTGAATTTGTCGACAGCAACCAACAGGTACTCATATCCTCCTGGCGAAGCTTTGTGCAACTTGCCCACCATATCGAGTCCCCATTGGGCAAAGGGCCATGACAATGGTATTGGCATCAGCTCCGCCGCCGGAGAGTGAGGTTTTGCGGCGAATCTCTGGCACGCGTCGCAGGTTCGTACTATCTCTTTTGCATCCTCAATTGCTGTCAACCAGTAAAATCCTGCCCGAAAAACCTTGGCTGCGATAGCTCGACTGCTCGCGTGGTGACCACATATTCCTTCATGCACATCCTTTAGGATTATCCTTCCTTCTTCGGGTGTGACGCACCTTTGCAGGACGCCTGAAATACTTCGCTTGTATAACTCCCCTTTGACCACTGTGAAAGCTTTGGATCGTCGAATAATTCGCCTTGCCACAACTGGATCGTCGGGTATTTCTTTCCTGAGGATATACGATATGTACGCTTGCATCCAAGGAACTTCTACCATCATCACAAGCTCTTGGTACTCTTCGTCCTCCACGGCTTCTTTGAGGGGCGCCGAAGTTTTTTCTTCCTTTGCTTTTTTCTGCGCCTTCTTCGGCTTTGTGGACCTCTCTGCTATTTCTTCCCAAAATACGCCTGGCGGGATTGGAAGGCACTGCGACCCGATGTTTGCGAGAACGTCGGCTTCATCATTGCTCAACCTACTGATGTGATTTACCTCGCATCCATCAAACAGCTTCTCAAGCTCATTGTACACCTCCTTATATGCTATCATGCTATCATTGACTGCATCACATTGGTTCATAACTTGCTGAGCCACCAATTGTGAGTCGCCAAAGATTTTTAGTCGAGTTGCGCCGTAAGCTTTCGCCATCTTCATCCCGTGTATGAGGGCTTCGTATTCTGCTTCATTGTTGGATGCGTTTGGGAACGTCATCCGTAGGACATATTTTAACTTGTCGCCTTCAGGTGATATAAGTATCACTCCTGCGCCAGCTCCTTCTACTCTCTTGGATCCGTCAAAGTTCATGGTCCAAGTTCTCGACAAATCTGGGGGTCCCGTGTTTTGCAGCTCCATCCACTCTGCAATGAAATCTGGCAAAACTTGCGACTTGATTGCCTTTCTTTTTTCATACGTGATATCCCGAGGGGAAAGTTCTATTCCCCAAAGGGAGACACGCCCTGTAGCTTTTGGACTGTTCAGTATATTTGAGAGTGGTGCTTCATTGACTACTATTATCGGGTGTGCCAAAAAATAGTGGCGCAACTTTCTTGCCGTTGTAATCACTCCATATGCTAGTTTCTGGTACTGCGGGTACCGCTGTTTGGAAGGCGATAAAACTTCACTGATGAAATATACCGGCCTTTCACTCCATGGATTTTTCCTTCTTCTTCTCTTTCGACAACTAGCGCCGTGCTAACCACCTGGGGTGTGGCTGCAAGATACAGCAGGAGAGGTTCTTTTTCCTTCGGCGCCACCAAGACTGGTGGTGTCGAGATTGTGCGTTTCAGATCCTCGAAAGCTCTATCGGCTTCTTCGTTCCACTGGAATTTCTCCCCTTGCTTTATTAAAGCGTAGAACGGTAACGCTTTTTCTCCCAGCCTGGCGATGAATCTGCTTAAAGCTGCGACTCGCCCAGTTAGCTGTTGTATTTCTTTCAACTTCGTTGGCTTCCTCATTGTTACGATGGCTTGTATTTTGTCGGGATTTGCTTCAGTCCCTCTTGCTGAGACTAGGAACCCAAGAAGTTCTCCTGCTGGGACGCCGAAGGAGCATTTCGTCGGGTTCAGTTTGAGACAAAATTTGTCGAGGTTGTCGAAGGTTTCCTTTAAGTCCTCGATTAATGTTGCCCCCTTTTTTGATGTGATGACGACGTCGTCGATGTACACTTGTACATTTTTCCCAATCTGTGTTGCTAAGCACTTCTGCATCATCCGTTGATATGTTGCTCCCGCGTTTTTCAACCCGAAAGGCATTGTCCTGTAACAAAATACGCCATATGGTGTAATGAACGCTGTCTTGGCTTCGTCATCTTCTTTTAATCTGATCTGGTTATAACCAGAATATGCGTCCAAGAAGGAAAGACGTTCACATCCGGCCGTGGAGTCGATAATTTGATCGATCCTTGGGAGGGGAAAGTGATCCTTTGGACAATGTATATTGAGGCACGTAAAGTCGACACACATGCGAAGGACTTTCGTGTTTTTCTTCGGCACCATCACTGGGTTAGCTACCCAGGTGGCCTCTGTGGATATTTCTTTAATGAAACCAACTTCTCTGAGTCGATCAATTTCTGACAACATGGCTTTGCGGTTTGGTTCCGAAAAACGCCGCAAAGGTTGTTTGATTGGTCTCGCTATTGGATCCAAGTTTAGGTGGTGCTCGGCAAGTTCCCTGGGTACTCCTGGCATGTCAGCTGGACACCATGCGAAGATTTTCCAGTTCTCACGGAGGAACTCGACGAGCGCGCTTTCCTATGCGAGGTCCATGTCGTTTGCGATGGATGTCGTCTGTTTTGGATCCGTCGGGTGAATCTGCACCTCCTTAGAGTTTTCTCAGTGTTGAAAGTTGATTCTTTATTTGGCCTTCCAACGTCTGGTAGCACGTCGTAATCAGTCATGAGCCTTGACGCCAAATACTCAGATTGCATCCCGAAAGTTTCTGATATTCGATGAAAATCCTTATCACATTTATCGGCTAGGGCGAAGCTTCCTTTGATTGTGATTGGTCCCTTAGGTCCAGGCATCCTCCACAACAGGTACGTATAATGTGGTACCGCCATAAATCTAGCATATGCTGGTCGTCCCAACAGAGCGTGGTATTGTGACGGGAAATCTACGACTTCAAACTCTAACTTCTCGATTCTGTAATTTTCTCGGGTCCCAAACTGAACGTCGAGATTAATCTTCCCCAGCGGATAGCTTGGCTTCTCTGGTGTGATACCGTGGAATCTCGTGTCTGTTGGCTTCAAGTTTGCTAGGGATATGTTCATCTTCCTTAATGTATCTGCGTACATAAGGTTTAAGCTGCTGCCGCCATCTATAAACACGCGAGATACGTCAAATCCTGCGATGACCGCTGGTAGTATGAGTGCTGACTGCCCTGGTCGAGGAACTTGTTGTGGATGATCTGCTATAGTAAAGCCAATGTCTTGCCCTGACCAATTAAGTTACTCGACTGTTGGTGGAGGCATTTTCTCTGCCATGAACACCTCCGCGAGATTACTTTCTGAGTTCTATTGGATGGCCTTCCCTTCTGAATCATCGAGACCACTCCGTTAGAGTTAGGATCAACGTAAGGTGGTGGTGCAGGTGCCGCCGCTATTCTGAGCTGATGTCGATTGTCGTCCGTAATCGCGGGAGGAGGTGGCAAGTGAATCTCACTTCTGGGTTCTTGAGGATTTCTTTGCGCTGCCTGAGCATTAGCATGCCCTGCATACCTTAGCATTTCTTGGAAATTGCGACAATCCTTCTGCAGATGTCCCGACTGTCTTTTTCCGTTGCTGTCGAGGAAAAAGTGCATCTGACACGGCCCGTTCATCATCTCTTCGGGAGACACGAAAGGCCTCTGGAACCTTGGCCCGCTATTTTGCCTACTGTTTCGAGATTCATCTCTATTGTCGCCTCGTTGCTCATTACTTCTCTGGTAATCATCTCTGTTGTTTCCTCCTGCGCTTGCTTGGAAACCAGCCGAGATTTGTCCTGGAGCATCATAGCTCGAGTACTGCCGAGGAAATCGTCGCCTTGGTTGATAATTTCGACCGCGGTCTTCCTCTGGCGACCTATGCCGTTTGTTGTGGACAGGATCTTCTCCATCTGCCCATCTATTTGCTATTTCCATTAATGCGGACACTGTCTTTGGATTGGTCCTTCCCAAATCCTCGACAAAATCTCCACGCCTGATCCCTGCGACAAACGCATCTATTGCTCTCTCGTCAGATATATTTTCTGCCGAGTTTTTGATGATGTTCCACCTTTGGATATATTTTCTCATTGGCTACTCTGGCTTTTGTCGGCACGCTCTCAACTCCTCTAATGACGCAGGTTTCTTGCATGTGGACCGGAAGTTCTTGACGAACACGTCCTCGAAGCTTTCCCAGCTGTCGATAGATCCTGGAAGAAGTTTCTTTATCCAAGATCGCGCGGCTCCACTCAAATGCACCTGGATGCTTTGCATAGTTGTTGCTCTCGTTCCTCCTGTGAGCTTTACCGTCTCGAGATAATCAACTAGCCAATCCTCTGGATCTTGGAGGCCGTCGAATTTTTTGAAGTTATCAGGTAATTTGAATCCTGAAGGGACTCGAGTTTTTCGAACTCTCCTTGTGAAGCATGGCAAACCACACATATCCTCGTCATTTAGCTCTGGGGACTGCCGATGTTCCCTTCTGCTTTGTCGCACTCTGTCGACCCTTGCTTGTGCTGCCGTGTCCCTTGCTCCACTTGGTCCTTCGGGAGCTGCTGTTGTTGCTGCCGCAGGTCGTGGACTATTTTGCCTTGCCGTTCCTTCAGGAGGTGTTGATATAAACGCCGTTCCCATGGCTCCAACTCCTGCCATTGCCATGTTATATAATGCCTCCCTTGGATCTCCTGGGGGTGGCCTGGATGCAAGGATGAAAGCTTGTGTCGCCATATACCCAGCTTCTGGTGTCTTGGGGATGATGTTCCCTCTCGTGTCTATCGACATAAAAGACATGTCGAGGTTTTGAACCAAGTGTTCTCTTTCCCCTTCGGGTACGTTTTGTAACCTTGATCTTGCTCTGTTCCGAGCTTCTCTGTGGCTATCACCCGAAGTTCTAGAATGTCAACTCAGCTCTGCCCTTCGCCTACTTGATTCAGAGGCTGCCTCCTTTCTTCTGTTTAACTCAGCTGTCTGTTTTTCCACTTCCCTTGCAGCTCATGCGAGCCTATATTGATATGCTTGTAATTCTTCTGGCGTGGCTGTGGTGGCCATTGGTTCGGAGCCATCTATAGCTCTTGCGGCTCTATCCCATGCTGCTTGTGGAAGTTGGACTCTATCTCGCGGCTGTGGCCCGATATATTTATTGCCTAGGCCTCGCCGCAGATCAGAGGGATCGACGTATGGATTTCCCAAATCGTCGAAAGCCTCAGATGTTTCCTCCTGGTCACGGCTTGGCTCTCCGATGACATAAATCTGATGATACTTTGTATTCAGATCTATGTTGGGTGATGGCGTGTACAGCACACATCCGTTGGGAACCCCATGACAAGGTATTAACTTGTCAATGCCTACGGATTGTAGACTAGGGTTTAGTTGGATGTAGAGGGCAAGTAGATCTCGAAGGTTTCAGCCGAAAAGTACTCGACGAATATGAAAACTAGGGTTTGAGAAACAATGATTCGATGATATCTGTGTCCCTCGACTCCCCCTTATATAGGAAGCGGAGTCGAGGGATTCGTAATGTACAAGTTACAGAGTCCGGGAAGGTTTCTAACTCCTCCCGCAAGATTACAAATAATGCTTCCTATTACAACTCTAGCTTTCCTTAACAATATCTTGGGCTTCCGAATCTTCTTATTCTTCGGGTAGTGGGCCTTCAGTAAACCCCGGGTACTATCATCAGCAGGCCCATTGGGGATGCCTATGTCAGTAGCCCCCGAGATTTTGCTTGAATCGTAGAGTCAGGCAAAATCTCCACTGTTTATTTTTCACTCGACAACTTAAAACCTTTCTATATTTCTTCACATAAATTTCTATATTGTACAGGGATAATGGTAGTTGGGGCTAGTTCATCTAACGGATCAGGTACTAGTTAACTGCTCTAGTGGCAATCCGCAAAAACCTACTTCAAAATCACGTCCCTGGACATGATCTCGGGATGCTGGTGTAAACTTCGACAGGTGCCGCTTAAGGTCTTACCATTCTGTCGAGTCCCAGTTAAATTTATCGGGTACCTAACGCGTCCGTTAGGATTTTTCTTCGTATCTGTTGATACGGATAAAGTAGCAGACCGACGTCAGAGACGGCGCCACGCCTCACAGAACGGATCTGGGGTCTTACCTTCGCAAAGTTTTGCGGCATTCAAAAATTGATCGCAACTTTGGCATTCTGAGAATATATTGTCGAGTGCTTATTCGGCTATTGGAATGGCACATTTTATTGAGTCAAAGATGACTTATATTGCTCTCCCGATGGGAGTATATGCAGAGTTATTTATAACTCGAAATATACTCTTTTGCTCTTCTATCTTTCTTTTTTATAATTTCATCGGGCACGCGAACAGCGTTCCCGATGGGAGTAGCCCCCGAGGCTACAGCCAAGGACTTGTGCTTGGTTGTAGGCTCCATGCCTTATGCCTCTATATTTTCTTTCTCTCCCGCAGTCTTATAATTTCTCGGGTGCGCGAACAGCGCTCCCGATGGGAGTAGTCCCCGAGGCTATGAACAAATATTTGTATTTGATCATAGGCTCATGCCATTTCTATTTTGTCGTTCTTGATCTTTTCATTTTTTCAGAGTAGCCCCCGAGCATTTGATCAAAAACTTGTATTTGATCAAAAGCTCTCCAATATTTTTGCATGTCGCCTTTTTATGCCGCTGTTGAGTCGAATTTTTCTCTCTGACAAGGTGACGTTGTTGCTGACGATAACCATGATTGCGAATCCGAAAACTGCGAGAAGGTTTCTCCCGCTGCCTTGCGGGCCAAAATTATCCATTATCTTGACACGTCGTGTAGGTGGGGGACACACGTCCTCCGCTTTTCCTGGCGCACGTACCGTAACTTCTCCAGTGTTAAAATACTTTTTTACCCTTGTTTCTACGTGGTTATCATCTGCCACACTCCTTTTCCATCCAACGGTCCGCCGCTTCACCGCACCTCTATATAAGATCTCCTTCTTCTTCCTCGAGCACTTCCGCTCGCGCCGTTCTCCTACTCTCCTCTGCAAAACCTCCTCCTGCGCCCCACAGTTCCCTAAGCTCATCTTCTCCAAGCTGTATTCCTGCGCCATTGTTGATGCCACCGCGTCGGTTGATCAAGCGCAGCACACCTGAATCGTCAATGGCTGCCGTAGATCTGGGAAGCGCGGAGTGGGAAAGGTCCAAAATTTCCTCTCAGGACATCAATCTCTTGAAGAAGCTAGGGATTAGCAAGAAGCCCAAAGCGCTGTGCTTCCCTAGTGAAGAAAGCTACCCAACCCCTCCAATGGGGTATCGGGCAAGTTTCGTCGACCATCTCATCCGCGGTCTTTCCGCCCCATTCATCCTTTTCTCCGTGGATTGCTTTTTGTTTATGGTCCTCAACTTCACCACCTCACGCCCAACTCAATCCTCCATATCTCCATTTTCATCACCCTCTGTGAGGCCTTCCTTGGCGTCCAGCCTAACTGGGCGCTATGGAAGTGCATTTTCTTTTGTTGCCGCAATGGCTCTCCCAATGTCGCCTATAATATAGGCGGCGTTGTTATTTCTGTTCGCCCCACAGTCGATTACTTCGACGTCAAACTCCCTGACTCAGTTCAAGGGTGGCGCAAGAAGTGGTTGTACATTCAGGAGGAGAACCATGGATGCGCTGAAGACAACATCCCTCCTTTCGATGGTGCCGAGAAAATCCTTCGCCGCCGCTCCTGGGATGCAGAGGCTACCGAGGAAGAAAAAACATCGACAGAGGTCTTGATGACTCGCATCCATGAGTTGCAAAATACTCGCGGCAAAGAATTGTCAGGTATCCAAATCACAGCGTATTTTCTTAGAACCCGAGTGCAGCCTCTTTAGGCTCGCAAAAACCCTCTCTGGAAGTATGCTGGCGACGAGGACGCAGATCGGTTGTCAGTGGATTTGGAGGTCAAGGATTTAGAAAAGCTTGTCCGAAAAATCTCCTCTCTCAGCAAAAAAGATCCTATCCCTTCTTCTTGTCGTGTAAAACCGTACAGCGCCACCAATGCGCTTCCCAAGGTAAACTTTGTCGATTGATTTGTTGTTGCCTTGCTATCTTTTTGTAACTCCTTTTTTGACATCTTCCCCTGTTTTTATATAGAACCATCCAAATCTTGTCTCGCTTCCTCCCCTTCCTGAGGGTGGAGAAGTCGAGGAAAGGGCTGTTGTCACCGACGATAACCAAGATGCCCCCTCTTTTGTGAATGAACCCGCAGATTCTCAAAAATCTGCGGGATCTTATGAAAAGGAGGCTGCCTCTGAAGGCACTGCATCGGCACAATCTCCTCCTCCTGCTGTTTCTCCAAAGAACAAAAGGAAAAGGAATGATGTCGAAGATTCCGGCACCTCCAAAGCCGAAGAAACTGTTCCTTCACGTCAGAAGGCAGCTTATGATCCATACCTTGAGGCCCTCATCAGTTCGTAAGTCACCTTCTTTTTTTTACTCGAAGATTTTTGTCTATCTTGCTTTTTATGCTGCCACCATTTAATCGCAGTGATGATGAGGAAGAAGTACCAACTCTTGATGTGGCTGCTCGAACGAGTACGTCACATACTCTAGTTGTTTCGGAGACGCCAGTTGAAGGGGAGGAATCCTCGCCGCCTCAACAAAACGTCGGCGTTCCTACACCTCCTTCAAGCCCCCTTGTTCCTTCACCGAAAAGGGCAAGGATTGAAACAATCCCGAAGCCTGCTCTCCAATTGAGTAGCTCCTCTAACCCTCTCTTGGACGATGTAAGTTCTTAATTTTCTTGTCACTGTCTATATTTCCTCTGTTTGCTTCTCTATTCCATCATATTTTTCCCATATCGACATTTTTTCTTTGTCCTTCTTTGACAGCCTATGATCAAAGAGCTTATTCGCATCGGTGCCCAATTCATTGGGTACCGTGATTATGCCAGTAATACTGAAGGTAATGCATTGCTGCTTCTTTTTCCCCTTGCCTTCTTACTCCTTTGTTGTCGATGTTTCTAAATTTTATCTTTTCTTGGCAGAAAAACTGGCGGAGGCCAACGAGCGCGCCAATACACTTGCGCAAAAATTAGAGCAAAGTGAAGAGGCTCGTGAGAAGGCCGAATTAGATTCTATTCAAGCTAAAGCAGAAGCTGACAAGGCCAAGACCGATGCTGCTGGTGTCGAAGATCTTAAGAAGAAACTTCACGATGCCGAGACTTCGCTGAGCGAGCATATAGCCGCACAATCTGCTCGCGAGGAAGCGATTGTTAAACGCGTAAGGTCGCAAAACTGTCGCTTTGTCAGTAAGTATCTGAACCACTTCACATCCTTTGGACTTTCTTTCCTTCACTCGTTTTGTTGATCAATAAGTTTTTATCTTGACAGGTAAAACATCTCAAGAATTTGAGCTTGAAGATCCCGACAATGATCCTCTTCTTGACGCCCTTTCGTTCCTTGAGTTTCATGGAACAGAAGCACGCGAGGGCATTGATCAAGCTATGGCGGGGCTGTCGCGACTCTTCCCCTACTTCTTCCCGAAGAAAGAGGAACCCGCAACTTTCCTTGCTCTTGCCAAGTGCTTTAATCCACCAGAGGATCTTGGACTGAAGATGCGCCAGGAAAACATGAAGATTGCTATCGAAAGCACTGTTGCCTTGGTTGCTGATAGCCAACAAACTATCGACTGGGCGAAAGTAGGCGACACAGAACAGATAGAGCAGGCAAAATGGCGATCGTTGATCAAGGCGGCGAAGCCCAACACGAAGAAAATCCTGTCCTATCTCGGGATCAAGCCATCTTCAACTCCTAGCTCATCAAAGCCGGAGGTCTAGTTGAATGCCCCTTCTTTTTATTTTTCTTGTTTCTTTAGCTATTGTCGCCATATTAGCTTTGGCAACAGTTTCCTTAGTAGTCCTTTTGAAGAACTCCTTCTGTAATATCCATGTAACTTTCTTGAAGATTAATGGAATTATGTCTTGTGCAATCCTTTGATGTTGGTGTTTTCTTTTCCAGTTGATATTTGATAACTACTCTGTCAATCCTTATCCTGCCGATACTTCTCCTGCTTCCTCCTTCTCGAAGAAAACACTAGTCAATGATAACCTCATCGAAGGTTCTTCAGGACAACATTTATCGCAAGATTTGCAAGAATTGCGCCAGCAACTCCAATCCATGAAGAAACAAACTCTTGCGATGATGGAACAATCTCGACAAGCATCTGAAAGAGAAAAAATTGCCCTTCAACAAGCAAAAGAAGCCATTGCTGCAAAGGATGCTGCTGTTGCTGAGGCTACCGAAGCTTCCTCTCGAGAAAATTATATGCTTCAGCTAATGACTGACGCCAGCCTGGACATGACAGGTATGTTTCTTGTTCATAACCATGCTGGATGTTATATTTGCTATTTTTCCTTCCTTATCGATTTATTTCCTGTACCAGGCTCATTTTTGGATACTGTTGCCGAAGATCAACGTGTTGAAGCTCGAGCCGATGTTCTGCTCAAACTGGCTGCACGGCATGGTTCTAACTTTTGGGTTACTCCTGAGCGTACCCGCCAAATTGTCAGATTCCAAGATCGCGCAGCTCAGGTCCGTGACTTCCTTGACTTCTGTACGAAGACTTTATTTTTAGTTTATGGAACCATGTTTCCTCGCAACAAGATGCCAGAAACTCTTCCTGCATTAATGGAAAAATTTCGAGATGCTCCTCGAATCCATGGCTTTGTGCGGGCTCAACTTTCTGCTGGCGCAAGATTTGCTATGATGATGATAAAGAGTTGCTATCCAAAATTGCCTATGAATCAAATTGTTCCCACGTGCTTGGCTAAAATGTCGAAGAAAAAGAGAAACATGAGCAAGATTGATGATCTGGTGACTCCTGTAGCCGAAGATATGATGGATGAACTTCTTCGGATGGATGCTGAGTTCTTCGTGAAGGGTAGCTATGCCGAGCACAGTACTCGTCCTTCCAATGAACGAATAACCATAGACCATGTGCTAGGTATCCATTGAGGGTTTTTCCCTTTTTCTTGCTGTAGTTTCACCATTGATACGTCTTTGTAAACATGATCTATATTGTAAAGCTGTCAACTCTGTAAGTATGTATTGTTTCTATTTTTGATCGTCTAGCCCCCGAGCCTTTGACTGGAGCTTGTACTATTTGGTTATCCCGAAGATTTTTCTCTTATTGCGAGAAGGTATATGTATTTTGCTATCAATTGGCATGAGCCCCCGAGTGTCTTGGTGGTGACGTTCTATATTTTTGTTGCGAGGTTTTCAGACCAAAGCAATAATATTTTGATGAGTACGCTATATTTACAGTCGTTAGCTTCCAATGTTCTATTTGGCGAGGTATTCTTGTACCAAGGCGAAATATTTCGGTAAGTCTATATTGTATATATTTTGTAACTTGAAGGCATTGAGCCCCCGGGCGTGTCGAAGAATAAGAAGTATATCTTCACTATCTTTATTATATTGCAGCACCGCAAGCCCGCCTCATTAAAAACCTTTCTCGGCCCCACTCGGTGCCCCAAAAAAGGAAAAGAGTGCGTCTGAAAACTCGCGGGCGTTTCAGTACATTGTATTTTTATAAGGAGAACTATATTTTGACACTAAGCGTAAAAACGCCTTAGCTGTGCCACGTTCCAGGGGTTTTTCTCGGGAACCCCTGTCTTCTTGTCTTTTATCATGTACGCTCCTCCTTCGATTGCTTCCGTAATGACGTAAGGGCCAAGCCATGGTGACTCGAGTTTTTCAGTACGCTCTTGATTGAGTCGCAAAACTAGGTCTCCAACTTGAAAAGATCTTGGTCGCAAACGTCGACTGTGGTAGTTTTTCAGGTCCTGCTGATATTTAGTTACTCTTGACAATACTTCGTCTCGAGCTTCGTCGAGTGCGTCGACTTCGTCTTCCAAAGCTTTCCTGGAAACTTCTTCGTTGTATTCTGTGACTCTGGGGGAGTCGTGCTCTATTTCTATCGGCAGTACTGCCTCTGCTCCGTGGACTAGGAAGAACGGGGTCTCCTGTGTTGCTGTATTTGGTGTTGTTCGGATGCTCCATAACACACTTGGTAACTCTCCTGGCCAGGTATGTCGAGCTTTTTCCAGTGGTCCTAACAGGCGTTTCTTGATGCCATTGCAGATGATGCCATTGGCTTTCTCGACTTGACCATTGGTTTGAGGATGTGCAACTGACGTGAAGTGCAATTTGATGCCTACCTCTACACAATACGCCTTGAACTCTTTTGACGTAAAGTTGCTGCCATTGTCCGTGACGATGCTGTGAGGTACTCCAAATCGAAAAACGATGCCCTTCACGAACTTTATTGCTGATGCTGCATCTGGTGAATTTATCGGCTTTGCTTCTATCCACTTGGTGAATTTGTCAACAGCAACCAACATGTACTCGTATCCTCCTGGCGAAGCTTTGTGTAATTTTCCCACCATATCGAGACCCCATTGAGCAAAAGGCCAAGATAAGGGTATTGGCATTAATTCTGCTGCCGGAGAGTGAGGTTTTGCGGCAAATCTCTGACATGCGTCACAAGTTCGCACTATCTCCTTCGCGCCCTCAATTGCTGTCAACCAGTAGAATCCTGCTCGAAAAACTTTGGCTGCAATAGCTCGACTGCTCGCGTGGTGGCCACATACTCCTTCGTGTACGTCCTTCAGAATTATCCTTCCTTCTTCGGGTGTGACGCACCTTTGTAACACACCCGAGATACTGCGTTTGTACAACTCCCCTTTGACCACCGTGAAAGCTTTAGATCGCCTAATGACTCGCCTTGCTTCAACTGGATCATCGGGTATTGTCTTTCTTAGGATGTATGATATGTACGCTTGCATCCATGGGATTTGTACCATCAGTACTAGATCCTGTTCCTCATCTTCTTCTTCCAATGCTTCTTTCAGAGCCCCCGAGGGTTTCTCGCTCTTCTCTTTCTTTGTTAATTTCTTCGGCTTCGTGGATCTCTCTGTTATTTCTTCCCAGAACACACCTGGGGGAATTGCGAGGCACTGCGACCCGATGTTTGCAAGAACATCGGCTTCATCATTGCTTAGCCTACTGATATGGTTTACTTCGCATCCGTCAAACAGCTTCTCCAGCTCATTATACATCTCTTTGTACGCCACCATGCTATCATTGGCCGCATCACATTGGTTCATGACTTGCTGAGCTACCAATTGTGAGTCGCCAAATATTTTTAGTCGAGTTGCGCCACAGGCTTTCGCCATCTTCATCCCATGTATAAGGGCTTCATATTCTGCCTCATTATTAGATGCGTTTGGGAACGTCATCCGCAAGACGAATTTCAATTTGTCGCCTTCAGGTGATATGAGTATTACCCCTGCTCCAACTCCTTCTAACCTTTTGGACCCGTCGAAGTTCATAGTCCAGGTTCTCGATAAATCCGGAGGTCCTGTGTTTTGCAAGTCCATCCACTCTGCGATGAAGTCTGGTAGAATTTGTTACTTTATTGCCTTTCTTTTTTCATACGTGATGTCCCGAGGAGAAAGTTCTATTCCCCAAAGGGAGACACGGCCTGTAGCTTCTGGATTATTGAGTATGTTGGATAAAGGCGCCTCATTGACCACTATTATCGGATGCGCCGAAAAATAGTGGCGCAATTTTCTTGCGGTTGTGAATACTCCATATGCTAGCTTTTGGTACTGCGGGTACCTCTGTTTTGAAGGCGATAATACTTCGCTGATGAAATATACTGGCCTCTGCACTCCATGGAGTTTTCCTTCTTCTTCTCTTTCGACAACTAGTGTCGTGCTGACCACCTGAGGTGTAGCCGCAATATATAACAGGAGCGGTTCTTTCTCTTTTGGCGCTACTAGAATTGGTGGTGTCGAAATTTTCCGTTTGAGGTCCTCGAAGGCCCTATCTGCCTCTTCGTTCCACTGGAACTTCTCTCCTTGTTTGATTAGGGCGTAGAATGGTAGCGCCTTTTCTCCTAGCCTGGCGACGAATCTGCTTAAAGCTGCGACTCGCCCAGTTAGCTGCTGTATTTCCTTCAACTTTGTTGGCTTCCTCATTGTTACGATAGCTTGGATTTTTTTGGGATTTTCTTCAATCCCTCTTGCTGAAACTAGGAACCCGAGAAGTTCTCCTGCAGGGACGCCGAAAGAACATTTCGTCGGATTCAACTTAAGACAAAATTTGTCGAGGTTGTCGAAAGTTTCCTTCAAGTCCTCGATTAATGTTGCCCCCTTTTTTGATGTGATGACGACGTCGTCGATGTACACTTGTACATTTTTCCCAATCTGTGTTGCTAGGCACTTCTGCATCATCCGTTGATATGTTGCTCCCGCGTTTTTCAACCCGAAGGGCATTGTTTTGTAACAAAATACGCCATACGGTGTGATGAACGCTGTTTTGGCTTCGTCGTCTTCTTTTAATCTGATCTGATTGTAACCAGAATATGCGTCCAAGAAGGAAAGACGTTCACATCCTGCCGTGGAGTCGATAATCTGATCGATCCTTGGGAGGGGAAAGTGATCCTTTGGACAATGTTTATTGAGGCACGTAAAGTCGACACACATGCGAAGGACTTTCGTGTTTTTCTTCGGCACCATCACTGGGTTAGCTACCCAAGTGGCCTCAGTAGATATCTCTTTGATGAAACCAGCTTCTCTAAGTCGATCAATTTCTGACAGCATGGCTTTGCGGTTTGGTTCCGAAAAACGCCGCAAAGGTTGCTTGATTGGTCTCGCAATAGGATCCAAGTTTAGGTGGTGCTCGGCAAGTTCCCTGGGTACTCCTGGCATGTCAGCTGGACACCATGCGAAGATTTTCCAGTGCTCACGGAGGAACTCGACGAGCGCGCTTTCCTATGCGAGGTCCATGTTTGTTGCGATGGACGTTGTTTTCTTCGGATCTATCGGGTGAATCTGCACTTCCTTAGAATCTTTTGCTGTATTGAAAGTTGATTCCTTGTTGGGCCTTCCTACGTCTGGCAGCACATCATAATCAGTCATGAGCCTTGATGCTGCGTACTCTGCCTGCATCCCGAAAGTTTCTGATAGTCGATGAAAATCTTTGTCGCATTTATCGGCTAGCGCGAAGCTTCCTTTGACTGTGATTGGTCCTTTAGGTCCAGGTAACCTCCAAAGCAAGTACGTGTAATGTGGTACCGCCATAAACCTGGCATATGCTGGTCACCCCAACAAAGCGTGATACTGCGACGGGAAATCCACAACTTCGAATTCCAACCTTTCTATCCTGTAGTTTTCCCGGGTCCCAAACTGAACGTCGAGATTGATCCTCCCCAGTGGGTAACTTGGTTTCTCTGGTGTGATACCGTGGAAACGTGTGTCGGTTGGTTTCAAATTTGCAAGGGAGATATTCATTTTCCTTAACGTATCTGCGTACATAAGGTTTAAACTGCTGCCGCCATCTATGAATACCCGAGATACATCGAATCCCGCAATTACTGATGGTAAGATCAGTGCTGACTGCCCTGGTCGAGGAACTTGCTGTGGATGATCTGCTATTGTGAAGCCAATATCTTGCCCTGACCAGTTAAGGTACTCGACTGTTGGTGGTGGCATCTTCTCTGCCATAAACACCTGTCGCGAGATTACTTTCTGAGCTCTATTGGATGGCCTTCCTTTCTGAATCATCGAGACCGCTCCATTAGAGTTAGGATCAACATAGGGTGGTGGAGCAGGTGCTGCCGCTATTTTGAGTTGATGTCGATTTTCATCTGTAACTGCGGGAGGAGGTGGCAAGTGAATCTCACTCCTAGGTTCTTGAGGATTTCTGTGCGCTGCCTGAGCATTTGCATGTCATGCCCATCTTAACATTGCCTGGAAATTTCGGCAATCTTTTTGCAAATGTCCCGACTGTCTTTTTCCATTGCTATCGAGAAAAAAATGCATCTGACACGGTCCGTTCATCATCTCTTCGGGAGACACAAAAGGTCTCTGGAACCTTGGCCCGCTATTTTGCCTGTTATCTCTATTGTGGCCTTGCTGTGCATTATTTCTCTGGTAGTCATCTCTACTGTTTCCTCCATTATTTCCCCGAAAGCCAGCCGATATTTGGCCAGGTGCATCGTAACTTGAAAATTGACGGGGGAATCGACGTCTATTTTGAAAATTTCGACTGCGATCTTCCTCTGGGGACCTATGTACCGCATCTTCGCCATCTGCCCATCTGTTTGCTATCTCCATTAAAGCTGATACTGTTCTTGGGTTTGTCCTCCCCAAGTCCTCCACGAAATCTCCTCGTCGAACTCCTGCAACAAATGCATCTATCGCTCTTTCGTCAGATATATTTTCTGCCGAGTTTTTGATGATGTTCCACCTTTGGATGTACTTCCTCATTGATTCATCATGCTTTTGTCGACATGACCTCAACTCCTCTAGTGTCGCAGGTTTCTTGCAGGTTGACCGGAAATTCTTGATAAACACGTCCTCGAAACTTTCCGAGCTGTCGATGGAACCTGGGGGAAGCTTTTTTATCCATGATCTGGCGGCTCCGCTCAGATGTATCTGGATGCTCTGCATGGCTGTCGCTCTGGTCCCGCCTATCAATTTTACTGTCTCGAGGTAATTGATACGTCTCCGACGTATCGATAATTTCTTATGTTCCATGCCACATTATTGATGTTATCTACATGTTTTATGCACACTTTATGTCATATTCGTGCATTTTCTGGAACTAACCGATTAACAAGATGCCGAAGTGCCAGTCGCTGTTTTCTGCTGTTTTTGGTTTCAGAAATCCTAGTAAGGAAATATTCTCGGAATTGGACGAAATCAAAGCCCAGGGGCCTATTTTCTCACGAAGCTTCCAGAAGTCCGAAGGAGAGACGAAGAGGGGCCACGGAGGGGCCACACCATAGGGCGGCGCCCCCCCCCCCTTGGCCGCGCCGGCCTGTAGTGTGGGGCCCCCGTGCCGCCTCTTGACCTGCCCTTCCGCCTATAAAAAGTCTCCGTGACGAAACCCCCAGTACCGAGAGCCACGATACGGAAAACCTTCCAGAGACGCCGCTGCCGCCGATCCCATCTCGGGGGATCCAGGAGATCGCCTCCGGCACCCTGCCGGAGAGGGGAATCATCTCCCGGAGGACTCTACGCCGCCATGGTCGCCTCCGGTGTGATGTGTGAGTAGTCTACCCCTGGACTATGGGTCCATAGCAGTAGCTAGATGGTTGTCTTCTCCCCATTGTGCTATCATTGTCGGATCTTGTGAGCTGCCTAACATGATCAAGATCATCTATCTGTAATTCTATATGTTGCGTTTGTTGGGATCCGATGAATAGAGAATACTTGTTATGTTGATTATCAAAGTTATGCTATGTGTTGTTTATGATCTTGCATGCTCTCCGTTATTAGTAGATGCTCTGGCCAAGTTGATGCTAGTAACTCCAAGAGGGAGTATTTATGCTCGATAGTGGGTTCATGTCTCCGTGAATCTGGAGGAGTGACAAGAACCACTAAGGTTACGGATGTGCTGTTGCCACTAGGGATAAAACATTAGTGCTATGTTCAAGGATGTAGTCACTAGTTACATTACGCATAATACTTAATGCAATTGTCTGTTGTTAGCAACTTAATACTGGAGGGGGTTCGGATGATAACCTGAAGGTGGACTTTTTAGGCATAGATGCAGTTGGATGGCGGTCTATGTACTTTGTCGTAATGCCCAATTAAATCTCACTATACTCATCATAATATGTATGTGCATGGTCATGCCCTCTTTATTTGTCAATTGCCCAACTGTAATTTGTTCACCCAACATGCTGTTCGTCTTATGGGAGAGACACCTCTAGTGAACTGTGGACCCCGGTCCAATTCTCTTTACTGAAATACAATCTACTGCAATATTGTTCTACTGTTTTCTGCAAACAATCATCTTCCACACAATACGGTTAACTCTTTGTTACAGCAAGCCGGTGAGATTGACAACCTCACTGTTTCGTTGGGGCAAAGTACTTTGGTTGTGTTGTGCAGGTTCCACGTTGGCGCCGGAATCCCTGGTGTTGCGCCGCACTACATCTCGCCGCCATCAACCTTCAACGTGCTTCTTGGCTCCTCCTGGTTCGATAAACCTTGGTTTCTTTCTGAGGGAAAACTTGCTGCTGTGCGCATCATACCTTCCTCTTGGGGTTGCCCAACGAACGTGTGAAATACACGCCATCAAGCTCTTTTTCTGGCGCCGTTGCCGGGGAACTGAAGAAAAGCTACACCACAGAGAATTGCCTCCCACGGCAACAGCTCTTTTTCTGGCGCTCGTTGCCGGGAGATCAAGACACGCTGCAAGGGGAGTCTCCACTTCTCAATCTCTTTACTTTGTTTTTGTCTTGCTTAGTTTTATTTACTACTTTGTTTGCTGCACTAAATCAAAATACAAAAAAATTAGTTGCTAGTTTTACTTTATTTGCTATCTTGTTTGCTATATCTAAAACACAAAAAAATTAGTTTACTTGCATTTACTTTATCTAGTTTGCTTTATTTACTGTTGCTAAAATGGCCAACGCTGAAAACACTAAGTTGTGTGACTTCACAACCACAAATAATAATGATTTCTTATGCACACCTATTGCTCCACCTGCTACTACAGCAGAATTCTTTGAAATTAAACCTCGCTTTATCAATCTTGTTATGCGAGAGCAATTTTCTCGGTGTTAGTTCTGATAATGCTGCTGCCCATCTTAATAATTTTGTTGAATTATGTGAAATGCAAAAATATAAAGATGTAGATGGTGATATTATTAAACTAAAATTGTTCCCTTTCTCATTAAGAGGAAGAGCTAAAGATTGGTTGCTATCTCTGCCTAAGAATAGTATTGATTCATGGACTAAATGCAAGGATGCTTTTATTGGTAGATATTATCCCCCTGCTAAAATTATATCTTTGAGGAGTAGCATAATGAATTTTAAACAATTAGATACTGAACATGTTGCTCAAGCTTGGGAAAGAATGAAATCTCTGGTTAAAAATTGCCCAACCCATGGACTGACTACTTGGATGATCATCCAAACCTTCTATGCAGGACTAAATTTTTCTTCACGGAATTTATTGGATTCAGCTGCTGGAGGTACCTTTATGTCCATCACTCTTGGTGAAGCAACAAAGCTTCTTGATAATATGATGATCAACTACTCTGAATGGCACACGGAAAGAGCTCCACAAGGTAAGAAGGTAAATTCTGTCGAAGAAACCTCTTCCTTGAGTGATAAGATTGATGCTATTATGTCTATGCTTGTGAATGGTAGGCCTAATGTTAATTCTAATAATGTTCCGCTAGCGTCATTAGTTGCTCAAAAAGAATATGTTGATGTGAATTTCATTAAAAATAACAATCACAATGATTCTAGGCCATACCCTGCTAATGGTAATTTTTATGGTAGATATGCTTCATCTAATGAAGAAAAGATGCTAGAAATTGAAAGATCCACCAAGAGCTTTATGCAATCACAATATGAGCAAAATAAATTGTTTACTAAAACTATGAATGAGCAATCTACCTTGTTGAAGAATATAGGGAATCAACTTGAAAATCTGAATAGGGAGATCTCGGGGTTGCAAACTAAACTTGCTAGTGCTGAAACCCGAATCTCATATATGTCTGCATCACAATCTTCTTTAATTAATAAAATGGCTGCTAAACCTGAGAATCATCATAATAAAATTACTACTACAGCAAATGCCATTCAAGTTAGAATTAATGAGAATATAAGATTAATGGCTGAACTGCGTGCTAGGTGGGATAGAGAAGAAAATGAAAAACTAGCTAAAGAAAAGAATATAGCTAAAGTTTGGACTATTACCACCACTAGTAATGCTAATGCTACACATGTTGCTGCACCTCCTACTCATACTAATAAAAGAATTGGTGTTAGCAATGTTTCCACTTCTAATGCAAAGCGCGAAAAACTGCTCGAAACTGCTAAAATCATTAAACTTTGTGATAAAGCTGCTGAAATTTTTTCCAACATTGGGGATGATGATCCCATTGCTTTAGATTATAATGGTTTGAATTTTGATGATTGCCACATCTCTGAAGTTATAAAGTTCTTGCAAAAACTTGCTAAAAGTCCTAATGCTAGTGCTATAAATTTGGCTTTTACACATCATATTACAAATGCTCTTATAAAAGCTAGAGAAGAGAAACTAGAGCGTGAAGCCTCTATTCCTAAAAAGTTAGAGGATGGTTGGGAGCCCATCATTAAGATGAAGATTAAAGATTTTGATTGTAATGCTTTATGTGATCTTGGTGCAAGTATTTCTGTTATGCCTAAGAAAATTTATAATATGCTTGACTTGCCACATTTGAAAAATTGTTATTTGGATGTTAATCTTGCTGATCATTCTACAAAGAAACCTTTGGGGAAAGTTGATAATGTTCGCATTACCGTTAACAATAACCTTGTTCCCGTTGATTTTGTTGTCTTGGATATTGAATGCAATGCATCTTGTCCCATTATATTGGGAAGACCTTTTCTTCGAACTGTTGGTGCTGTTATTGATATGAAGGAAGGTAATATAAAATATCAATTTCCTCTCAAGAAAGGTATGGAACACTTCCCTAGAAAGAGAATGAAGGTACCTTTTGACTCTATTATGAGAACAAATTATGATGTTGACACTTCGTCTCTTGATAATACTTGATACACACTTTCTGCGCCTAGCTGAAAGGCGTTAAAGAAAAGCGCTTATGGGAGACAACCCATGTTTTTACCTACAGTACTTTGTTTTTATTTTGTGTCTTGGAAGTTGTTTACTACTGTAGCAACCTCTCCTTATCTTAGTTTTGTGTTTTGTTGGGCCAAGTTAAGCCGTTGATAGAAAAGTAAGTACTAGATTTGGATTACTGCACAGTTCCAGATTTCTTTGCTGTCACGAATCTGGGTCCACCTCCCTGTAGGTAGCTCAGAAAATTAAGGCAATTTACGTGCATGATCCTCAGATATGTACGCAACTTTCATTCAATTTGAGCATTTTCATTTGAGCAAGTCTGATGCCATTTTAAAATTCGTCAATACGAACTGTTCTGTTTTGACAGATTCTGCTTTTTATTTCGCATTGCCTCTTTTGCTATGTTGGATGAATTTCTTTGATCCATTAATGTCCAGTAGCATTATGCAATGTCCAGAAGTGTTAAGAATGATTGTGTCACCTCTGAATATGTCAATTTATATTGTGCACTAACCCTCTAATGAGTTGTTTCGAGTTTGGTGTGGAGGAAGTTTTCAAGGATCAAGAGAGGAGTATGATGCAACATGATCAAGGAGAGTGAAAGCTCTAAGCTTGGGGATGCACCCGGTGGTTCACCCCTGCATATATCAAGAAGACTCAAGCGTCTAAGCTTGGGGATGCCCAAGGCATCCCCTTCTTCATCGACAACATTATCAGGTTCCTCCCCTGAAACTATATTTTTATTCCATCACATCTTATGTGCTTTTTCTTGGAGCGTCGGTTTGTTTTTGTTTTTTGTTTTGTTTGAATAAAATGGATCCTAGCATTCACTTTATGGGAGAGAGACACGCTCCGCTGTAGCATATGGACAAGTATGTCCTTGGTTTCTACTCATAGTATTCATGGCGAAGTTTCTCCTTCGTTAAATTGTTATATGGTTGGAATTGGAAAATGATACATGTAGTAATTGCTATAAATGTCTTGGGTAATGTGATACTTGGCAATTGTTGTGCTCATGATTAAGCTCTTGCATCATATGCTTTGCACCCATTAATGAAGAAATACATAGAGCATGCTAAAATTTGGTTTGCATATTTGGTTTCTCTAAGGTCTAGATAATTTCTAGTTTTGAGTTTGAACAACAAGAAAGACGGTGTAGAGTCTTATAATGTTTTCAATATGTCTTTTATGTGAGTTTTGCTGCACCGGTTCATCCTTGTGTTTGTTTCAAATAAGCCTTGCTAGCCTAAACCTTGTATCGAGAGGGAATACTTCTCATGCATCCAAAATACTTGAGCCAACCACTATGCCATTTGTGTCCACCATACCTACCTATACTACATGGTATTTTTCCGCCATTCCAAAGTAAATTGCTTGAGTGCTACCTTTAAAATTCCATCATTCACCTTTGCAATATATAGCTCATGGGACAAATAGCTTAAAAACTATTGTGGTATTGAATATGTAATTATGCACTTTATCTCTTATTAAGTTGCTTGTTGTGCGATAACCATGTTCACTGGGGACGTCATCAACTTTTCATTGTTGAATTTCATGTGAGTTGCTATGCATGTCCGTCTTGTCTGAAGTAAGAGAGATCTACCACCATATGGTTAAGCATGCATATGTTAGAGAAGAACATTGGGCCGCTAACTAAAGCCATGCTCCATGGTGGAAGTTTCAGTTTTGGACAACAATCCTCAAATCTCAAATGAGAAAATTATTAATTGTTGTTATATGCTTATGCATAAAAGAGGAGTCCATTATCTGTTGTCTATGTTGTCCCGGTATGGATGTCTAAGTTGAAGAATAATCAATAGCGAGAAATCCAATGCGAGCTTTCTCCTTAGACCTTTGTACAAAGCGGCATAGAGGTACCCCTTTGTGACACTTGGTAAAAACAATGCATTGTGATGACCCGGTAGTCCAAGCTAATTAGGACAAGGTGCGGGCACTATTAGTACACTATGCATGAGGCTTGCAACTTATAAGATATAATTTACATGATGCATATGCTTTATTACTACCGTTGACAAAATTGTTTCATGTTTTCAAAATCAAAGCTCTAGCACAAATATAGCAATCGATGCTTTTCCTCTATGGAGGACTATTCTTTTACTTTCAATGTTGAGTCAGTTCACCTATTTCTCTCCACCTCAAGAAGCAAACACTTGTATGAACTGTGCATTGATTCCTACATACTTGCTTATTGCACTTATTATATTACTCTATGTTGACAATATCCATGAGATATACATGTTACAAGTTGAAAGCAACCGCTGAAACTTAATCTTCTTTTGTGTTGCTTCAATATCTCTACTTCGAATTATTGCTTTATGAGTTAACTCTTATGCAAGACTTATTGATGCTTGTCTTGAAGTGCTATTCATGAAAAGTCTTTGCTATATGATTCACTTGTTTACTCATGTCATATACATTGTTTCGATCGCTGCATTCACTACATATGCTTTACAAATAGTATGATCAAGATTATGATGGCATGTCACTCCGAAATTATCTCGTGTTATCGTTTTACCGCTTCGGGACGAGCAGAACTAAGCTTGGGGATGCTGATACGTCTCCGACGTATCGATAATTTCTTATGTTCCATGCCACATTATTGATGTTATCTACATGTTTTATGCACACTTTATGTCATATTCGTGCATTTTCTCGAACTAACCTATTAACAAGATGCCGAAGTGCCGATCAAATTTCTGCTGTTTTTGGTTTCAGAAATCCTAGTAAGGAAATATTCTCGGAATTGGACGAAATCAAAGCCCAGGGCCTATTTTCTCACGAAGCTTCCGGAAGTCCGAAGGAGAGACGAAGAGGGGCCACGGAGGGGCCACACCATAGGCGGCGCGGCCCCCCTTGGCCGCGCCGGCCTGTAGTGTGGGGCCCCGTGCCGCCTCTTGACCTGCCCTTCCGCCTATAAAAAGTCTCCGTGACGAAACCCCCGCACCGAGAGCCACGATACGGAAAACCTTCCGAGAGACGCCGCCGCCGCCGATCCCATCTCGGGGGATCCAGAGATCGCCTCCGGCACTTCGCCGGAGAGGGCAATCATCTCCCGGAGGACTCTACGCCGCCATGGTCGCCTCCGGTGTGATGTGTGAGTAGTCTACCCCTGGACTATGGGTCCATAGCAGTAGCTAGATGGTTGTCTTCTCCCCATTGTGCTATCATTGTCGGATCTTGTGAGCTGCCTAACATGATCAAGATCATCTATCTGTAATTCTATATGTTGCGTTTGTTGGGATCCGATGAATAGAGAATACTTGTTATGTTGATTATCAAAGTTATGCTATGTGTTGTTTATGATCTTGCATGCTCTCCGTTATTAGTAGATGCTCTGGCCAAGTTGATGCTAGTAACTCCAAGAGGGAGTATTTATGCTCGATAGTGGGTTCATGTCTCCGTGAATCTGGAGGAGTGACAAGAACCACTAAGGTTACGGATGTGCTGTTGCCACTAGGGATAAAACATTAGTGCTATGTTCAAGGATGTAGTCACTAGTTACATTACGCGCAATACTTAATGCAATTGTCTGTTGTTGGCAACTTAATACTGGAGGGGGTTCGGATGATAACCTGAAGGTGGACTTTTTAGGCATAGATGCAGTTGGATGGCAGTCTATGTACTTTGTCGTAATGCCCAATTAAATCTCACTATACTCATCATAATATGTATGTGCATGGTCATGCCCTCTTTATTTGTCAATTGCCCAACTGTAATTTGTTCACCCAACATGCTGTTCGTCTTATGGGAGAGACACCTCTAGTGAACTGTGGACCCCGGTCCAATTCTCTTTACTGAAATACAATCTACTGCAATATTGTTCTACTGTTTTCTGCAAACAATCATCTTCCACACAATACGGTTAACTCTTTGTTACAGCAAGCCGGTGAGATTGACAACCTCACTGTTTCGTTGGGGCAAAGTACTTTGGTTGTGTTGTGCAGGTTCCATGTTGGCGCCGGAATCCCTGGTGTTGCGCCGCACTACATCTCGCCGCCATCAACCTTCAACGTGCTTCTTGGCTCCTCCTGGTTCGATAAACCTTGGTTTCTTTCTGAGGGAAAACTTGCTGCTGTGCGCATCATACCTTCCTCTTGGGGTTGCCCAACGAATGTGTGAAATACACGCCATCAGTAATCCACAAGCCAATCCTCGGGGTCTTGCAGGCCATCGAATTTCTTGAAACTATCGGGTAGCTTGAATCCTGATGGAACTCGAGTTTTTCAGACCCGTCGTGTGAAACATGGAAGTCCACACATGTCCTCTTCAGCAAGTTCTGGTGAATGCCGACGTTCCCTTCTTTCTTGTCGCGCTCTATCAACTCTGGCCTGAGTTGTTGTGTCCCTGGCTCCACTTGCTCTTGGTGGATCTTGCACTGCTGCGGTAGGTCTCGGACTATTTTGCCTTGCAGTTCCTTCGGGAGGTGTGGCTGTGAACGCTGCTCCCATGGCTCCACATCCTGCCATGGCCATGTTGTACAACGCTTCTCTTGGATCTCCGGGAGGTGGCCTGGACGCTAAGATGAAAGCTTGTGTCGCCATGTACCCTGCTTCCGGTGTTTTTGGGATAATATTCCCCCTCGTGTCGATTGACATAAAGGACATGTCGAGGTTTTGGATTAGAGTCTCTCTTTCAGCTTCCGGTATATTTTGCAGCCGAGATCTTGCTCTCCTCCGAGCTTCTCTGTGACTATCTCCCGAAGTTTCTGAGTGTCGACTTAATTCCGCTCGTCGCCTGCTTGATGCGGAAGCTGCCTCCCTTCTTCTGTTCAAAGCAGCTGTCTGTTTTTCCAACTCTCTTCCAGCTCGGGCGAGTCTATATTGATAAGCTTGCAGTTCTTCGACTGTAGCAGTTGTTTCCATTGGTTCGGAACCATCCAAAGCTTTCGCAGCTCTATCCCAGGCTGCTTGTGGAAGTTGAACTCTGACACGTGGTGTAGGCCCGACATATTTAGTGCCCAAACCTCTCCTTAGATCTGAGGGATCGACATAGGGGTTTCCCAAATCGTCGAAAGCCTCTGATGTTTCCTCTTGATCGCGACTTGCTTCTCCAATGGCATAAACTTGGTGATATTTTGGAATTTTCACTTTGCTTGGTTTGGTGACACCATCATAAAGATTGGTGAAGACCTTCCCAACAGAGATGGATTTGTCGATGAAGTCGAAGCTGTCGGTGTCGCTTGAATCATCGCTTATATAGGAGTCCGCCGATGACTCGAAGGACATGTCGCTGAAGATTTTGGCGAGTTTTTCACTTGCCCTGCTGCCGATGAAGCGTGGCGACGAAATCTCCTTGTCGTTTGACTCGATGGATGATACTGAGTTTGAGAAATCAGTACCAACCGCCGATAATCCCGACGAGATCGGAACTTCGAGACGATACGCTCCTTCTTTCTCGACGCGGAAGTGGAACTTTCCAAACGTCATCTCCATGGGCTCCTCCAGATACGCATATGCATCCAAACGGGAGGGCGGGTGAGGAATAAAATCAACGAGACCAGTTTCGATCTGTTTACCTCTTTCCATGATGTTGCTTGCTACTGATGAAGTCGACGATCTTGAACGTGCCATCGAGATCAGCTCCTTGTCGCCTCTAGATCCCACAGACGGTGCCAATTGACAAGGTATTAACTTGTCAATGCCTACGGATTGTAGACTAGGGTTTAGTTGGATGTAGAGGGCAAGTAGATCTCGAAGGTTTCAGCCGAAAAGTACTTGACGAATATGAAAACTAGGGTTTGAGAAACAATGATTCGATGATCTCTGTGTCCCTCGACTCCCCCTTATATAGGAGGCGGAGCCGAGGGATTCGTAATGTACAAGTTACAGAGTCCGGGAAGGTTTCTAACTCCTCCCGCAAGATTACAAATAATGCTTCCTATTACAACTCTAGCTTTCCTTAACAATATCTTGGGCTTCCGAATCTTCTTATTCTTCGGGTAGTGGGCCTTCAGTAAACCCCGGGTACTATCATCGGCAGGCCCATTGGGGATGCCTATGTCACCCGAAGAGGAAGGTATGATGCGCACAGTAGCAAGTTTTCCCTCAGAAAGAAACCAAGGTTTATCGAACCAGGAGGAGCCAAGAAGCACGTTGAAGGTTGATGGCGGCGGGATGTAGTGCGGCGCAACACCAGGGATTCCGGCGCCAACGTGGAACCTGCACAACACAACCAAAGTACTTTGCCCCAACGAAACAGTGAGGTTGTCAATCTCACCGGCTTGCTGTAACAAAGGATTAGATGTATAGTGTGGATGATGATTGTTTGCGTAAAACAAGAAACAAGTATTGCAAGAGATTGTATTCGATGTAAAAGAATGGACCGGGGTCCACAGTTCACTAGAGGTGTCTCTCCCATAAGATAAATAGCATGTTGGGTGAACAAATTACAGTCGGGCAATTGACAAATAGAGAGGGCATGACAATGCACATACATGATATGATAAGTATAGTGAAATTTAATTGGGCATTACGACAAAGTACATAGACCGCTATCCAGCATGCATCTATGCCTAAAAATTCCACCTTCAGGTTATCATCCGAACCCCTTCCAGTATTAAGTTGCAAACAACAGACAATTGCATTAAGTATGGTGCGTAATGTAATCAATAACTACATCCTCGGACATAACATCAATGTTTTATCCCTAGTGGCAACAGCACATCCACAACCTTAGAACTTTCTCGTCACCGTCCTGCATTTAATGGAGGCATGAACCCACTATCGAGCATAAATACTCCCTCTTGGAGTTAAGAGCAAAAACTTGGCCAGAGCCTCTACTAATAACGGAGAGCATGCAAGATCATAAACAACACATAGGTAATAGATTGATAATCACCATAACATAGTATTCTCTATCCATCGGATCCCGACAAACACAACATATAGAATTACAGATAGATGATCTTGATCATGTTAGGCAGCTCACAAGATCCAACAATGAAGCACATAAGGAGAAGACGACCATCTAGCTACTGCTATGGACCCATAGTCCAGGGGTGAACTACTCACTCATCACTCCGGAGGCGATCATGGCGATGAAGAGTCCTCCGGGAGATGATTCCCCTCTCTGGCAGGGTGCCGGAGGCGATCTCCCGAATCCGCCGAGCTGGGAGGGGCGGCGGCGGCGTCTCCGGGAAGGTTTCGTATCGTGGCTCTCGCATCGGGGTTTCGCGACGGAGGCTTTAAGTAGGCGAAAGGGTAGGTCAGGGGGCGTCACGAGGTGGCGACACAACAGGGCCGCGCGGCCAGCACCTGGGCCGCGCCGCCCTAGCGTGTCGTCGCCTCGTGGCCCCACTTCGTTTCCTCTTCGGTCTTCTGGAAGCTTCGTGCAAAAATAGGACCCTGGGCGTTGATTTCGTCCAATTCCGAGAATATTTCCTTACTAGGATTTCTGAAACCAAAAACAGCAGAAAACAGCAACTGGCTCTTCGGCATCTTGTTAATAGGTTAGTGCTGGAAAATGCATAAATACGACATATAATGTGTATAAAACATGTAGATATCATCAATAATGTAGCATGGAACATAAGAAATTATCGATACGTCGGAGACGTATCAGCATCCCCAAGCTTAGTTCCTGCTCGTCCCGAGCAGGTAAACGATAACAAAGATAATTTCTGGAGTGACATGCCATCATAACCTTGATCATACTATTGTAAGCATATGTAATGAATGCAGCGATCAAAAACAATGGTAATGACATGAGTAAACAAATGAATCATAAAGCAAAGACTTTTTATGAATAGTACTTCAAGACAAGCATCAATAAGTCTTGCATAAGAGTTAACTCATAAAGCAATAAATCAAAGTAAAGGTATTGAAGCAACACAAAGGAAGATTAAGTTTCAGCGGTTGCTTTCAACTTATAACATGTATATCTCATGGATAGTGTCAATGTAAAGTAATATAACAAGTGCAATATGCAAGTATGTAGGAATCAATGCACAGTTCACACAAGTGTTTGCTTCTTGAGGTGGAGAGAGATAGGTGAACTGACTCAACATAAAAGTAAAAGAAAGGTCCTTCAAAGAGGAAAGCATCGATTGCTATATTTGTGCTAGAGCTTTGGTTTTGAAAACATGAAACAATTTTGTCAACGGTAGTAATAAAGCATATGTATCATGTAAATTATATCTTACAAGTTGCAAGCCTCATGCATAGTGTACTAATAGTGCCCGCACCTTGTCCTAATTAGCTTGGGTTAACACTGATCATCATTGCATAACATATGTTTCAACCAAGTGTCACAAAGGGGTACCTCTAAGCCGCCTGTACAAGGGTCTAAGGAGAAAGTTCGCATTGGATTTCTCGCTTTTGATCATTCTTCAACTTAGACACCCATACCGGGACAACATAGACAACAGATAATGGACTCCTCTTTTAATTCTTAAGCATTCAACAACAGTTAATATTCTCATAAGAGATTGAGGTTTTATGTCCAAACTGAAACTTCCACCATGATTCATGGCTTTAGTTAGCGGCCCAATGTTCTTCTCTAACAGTATGCATACTCAAACCATTTGATTGTGAAAACCGCCCTTACTTCAGACAAGACGAACAAGCATAGCAACTCACATGATATTCAACAAAGAGTTGATGGCGTCCCCAGGAACATGGTTATCGCACAACAAACAACTTAATAAGAGATAAAGTGCATAAGTACATATTCAATACCACAATAGTTTTTAAGGCTATTTTGTCCCATGAGCTATATATTGCAAAGGCGAATGATGGAATTTTAAAGGTAGCACTCAAGCAATTTACTTTGGAATGGCGGAGAAATACCATGTAGTAGGTAGGTATGGTGGACACAAATGGCATAGTGGTTGGCTCAAGGATTTTGGATGCATGAGAAGTATTCCCTCTCGATACAAGGTTTAGGCTAGCAAGGTTTATTTGAAACAAACACAAGGATGAACCGGTGCAGCAAAACTCACATAAAAGACATCAAAACTCAATACTAGAAATTATCTAGACTTTAGAGAGACCAAATATGCAAACCAAATTTTAGCAAGCTCTATGTATTTCTTCATTAATGGGTGCAAAGTATATGATGCAAGAGCTTAAACATGAGCACAACAATTGCCAAGTATCAAATTATTCAAGACATTTTAGAATTACTACATGTAGCATTTCCCGATTCCAACCATATAACAATTTAACGAAGAAGATTCAACCTTCGCCATGAATACTATGAGTAAACCCTAAGGACATATTTGTCCATATGCAACAGCGGAGCGTGTCTCTCTCCCACACAATGAATGCTAGGATCCATTTTATTCAAACAAAAACAAAAACAAAAACAAACAGACGCTCCAAGCAAAGTACATAAGATGTGACTGAATAAAAATATAGTTTCAGGGGAGGAACCCGATGATGTTGTCGATGAAGAAGGGGATGCCTTGGGCATCCCCAAGCTTAGACGCTTGAGTCTTCTTAAAATATGCAGGGGTGAACCACCGGGGCATCCCCAAGCTTAGAGCTTTCACTCCTCTTGATCATAGTATATCATACTCCTCTCTTGACCCTTGAAAACTTCCTTCACACCAAACTTCAAGCAAACTCATTAGAGGGTTAGTGCACAATAAAAATCCACATGTTCAGAGGTGACACAATCATTCTTAATACTTCTGGACATTGCACAAAGCTACTGGACATTAATGGATCAAAGAAATTCATCCAACATAGCAAAAGAGGCAATGCGAAATAAAAGGTAGAATCTGTCAAAAACAGAACAGTCCGTAAAGACGAACCTGGAAGGGGCACTTAACTTGCTCAAACGGAAAAACTAAAAACTAATGAAAGTTGCGTACATATCTGAGGATCACGCACGTAAATTTGCAGATTTTTTTGATTTTTTTACAGAGACTTCTGCGCGAATTCGTGACAGACAACAATGCTGTTTCTGTGCAGCAATCCAAATCTAGCATCAACTTTACCATACAGACTTTACTTGGCACAAAAACATGATAAGGAGAGGTTGCTACAGTAGTAAACAACTTCCAAGACTCAAATAAAAAACAAAGTACTGTAGTAAAAACATGGGTTGTCTCCCATAAGCGCTTTTCTTTAACGCCTTTCAGCTAGGCGCAGAAAATGTAAATCAAGTATTATCAAGAGATGAAGCATCGAAATTATAATTTGTTCTAATAATAAAATCATAAGGTAACTTCATTCTTTTTCTATAGAAGTGTTCCATACCTTTCTTGAGAGGAAATTGATATTTAATATTACCTTCCTTCATATCAATAGTAGCACCAACGGTTCGAAGAAAAGGTCTTCCCAATATAATGGGGCAAGATGCATTGCATTCAATATCCAAGACAACGAAATCAACGGGGACAAGGTTATTGTTAACCATAATGCGAACATTATCAACTCTCCCCAAAGGTTTCTTTTTAGCATTATCAGTGAGATTAACATCCAAATAACAATTTTTCAATGGTGGCAAGTCAAGCATATCATAGACTTTCTTAGGTATAACAGAAATACTTGCACCAAGATCACATAAAGCATTACAATCAAAATCATTGACCCTTATCTTAATGATGGGCTCCCAACCATCTTCTAACTTCCTAGGAATATAAGTTTCAAATTTTAGTTTCTCTTCTCTAGCTTTGATGAGAGCATTTGTAATATGTTTTGTAAAGGCCAAATTTATAGCACTAGCGTTGGGACTCTTAGCAAGTTTTTGTAAGAAATTTATAACTTCAGAGATGTGGCAATCATCAAAATCCAAACCATTATGATCTACAGCAATGGGATCATCACCCCCAATGTTGGAAAAAATTTCAGCAGTTTTATCACAAGCAGTTTCAGCAGTTTTAGCAATTTCAGGCAGTTTTGTACGCTTTGCACTAGGAGTAGAAACATTGCCAACACCAATTATTTTACCATTGATAGTAGGAGGTGTAGCAACATGTGAATCATTATCATTACTAGTGGTGGTAATAGTCCAAACTTTAGCTATATTATTCTCTTTAGCTAGTTTTTCATTTTCTTCTCTATCCCACCTAGCACGCAATTCAGCCATTAATCTTATATTCTCATTAATTCTAACTTGGATGGCATTTGCTGTAGTAGTAATCTTATTATCAATGTCCTCAGGTTTAGCAGCCATTTTATTAATTAAAGAGGATTGTGACGCGGACATGTATGAGATTCGGTTTTCAACATTTGAAATTTTAGTTTGCAAACCTGAAATCTCCATATTCAAGTTTTCAAGTTGATTTCCTATATTTTTCAACAAGGTAGATTGTTCATTCATAGTTTTAGTAAACAATTGATTTTGCTCATATTGTGATTGCATAAAGCTCTTAGTGGATCTTTCAATTTCTAGCATCTTTTCCTCATATCTACCATAAGAATTACCATAATCATTACCACTGGCAGGATATGGCCTATAGTTGTTACCCAAATTGTTCCTATAAGCATTGTTGTTGAAATTATTATTTTTAATGAAATTCACATCAACATTTTCTTCTTGAGCAACCAATGAAGCTAAAGGAATATTATTAGGATCAACATTAGATCTACCATTCACAAGCATAGACATAATCACATCAATCTTATCACTCAAGGAGGAGGTTTCTTCTACAGAATTTACCTTCTTACCTTGTGGAGCCCTTTCAGTGTGCCATTCAGAGTAATTTATCATCATATCATCAAGAAGCTTTGTAGCCGCCCCCAAAGTGATGGACATAAAGGTACCTCCAGCAGCTGAATCCAATAGGTTTCGCGAAGAAAAATTTAGTCCTGCATAGAAGGTTTGGATGATCATCCAAGTAGTCAGTCCATGAGTTGGGCAATTCTTTACCAAAGATTTCATTCTCTCCCATGCTTGAGCAACATGTTCATTATCTAATTGCTTAAAATTCATTATGCTACTCCTCAAAGATATAATTTTAGCGGGAGGATAATATCTACCAATAAAAGCATCCTTACATTTAGTCCATGAATCAATACTATTCTTAGGCAAAGATAGCAACCAATCTTTAGCTCTTCCTCTTAATGAGAAAGGAAACAATTTCAATTTTATAATATCACCATCTACATCGTTATACTTTTGCATTTCACAAAGTTCGACAAAATTATTAAGATGAGCAGCAGCATCATCAGAACTAACACCAGAAAATTGCTCTCTCATAACAAGATTCAGTAAAGCAGGTTTAATTTCAAAGAATTCTGCTGTAGTAGCAGGTGGAGCAATAGGTGTGCATAGGAAATCATTATTATTTGTGGTTGTGAAGTCACACAACTTAGTATTTTCAGGGGTATTCATTTTAGCAGTAGTAAATAAAGCAAACTAGATAAAGTAAATGCAAGTAACTAATTTTTTTTGTGTTTTTTATATAGAGAGCAAGACAGTAAATAAAGTAAAGCTAGCAACTAATTTTTTTGTGTTTTGTTTAAGTGCAGCAAACAAAATAGTAAATAAAATAAAGCAAGACAAAAACAAAGTAAAGAGATTGGATTGTGGAGACTCCCCTTGCAGCGTGTCTTGATCTCCCCGGCAACGGCGCCAGAAAAAGTGCTTGATGGCATGTACAACACACATCCGTTGGGAACCCCAAGAGGAAGGTATGATGCGCACAGTAGCAAGTTTTCCCTCAGAAAGAAACCAAGGTTTATCGAACCAGGAGGAGCCAAGAAGCACGTTGAAGGTTGATGGCGGCGGGATGTAGTGCGGCGCAACACCATGGATTCCGGCGCCAACGTGGAACCTGCACAACACAACGAAAGTACTTTGCCCCAACGAAACAGTGAGGTTGTCAATCTCACCGGCTTGCTGTAACAAAGGATTAGATGTATAGTGTGGATGATGATTGTTTGCAGAAAACAGTAAAACAAGTATTGCAGTAGATTGTATTCGATGTAAAAGAATGGACCGGGGTCCACAGTTCACTAGAGGTGTCTCTCCCATAAGATAAATAGCATGTTGGGTGAACAAATTACAGTCGGGCAATTGACAAATAGAGAGGTCATGACAATGCACATACATGATATGATAAGTATAGTGAAATTTAATTGGGCATTACGACAAAGTACATAGACCGCTATCCAGCATGCATCTATGCCTAAAAAGTCCACCTTCAGGTTATCACCCGAACCCCTTCCAGTATTAAGTTGCAAACAACAGACAATTGCATTAAGTATGGTGCGTAATGTAATCAATAACTACATCCTCGGACATAACATCACAAGATCCAACAATGAAGCACATAAGGAGAAGACGACCATCTAGCTACTGCTATGGACCCATAGTCCAGGGGTGAACTACTCACTCATCACTCCGGAGGCGATCATGGCGATGAAGAGTCCTCCGGGAGATGATTCCCCTCTCCGGCAGGGTGCCGGAGGCGATCTCCTGAATCCCCCGAGATGGGATTGGCGGCGGCGGCGTCTCTGGAAGGTTTTCCGTATCGTGGCTCTCGGTACTGGGGGTTTCGAGACGGTGGCTTTAAGTAGGCGAAAGGGTACGTCAGGGGGCGTCACGAGGGGGCGACACAACAGGCCCGCGCGGCCAGCACCTGGGCCGCGCCTTCCTAGCGTGTCGTCGCCTCGTGGCCCCACTTCGTTTCCTCTTCGGTCTTCTGGAAGCTTCGTGCAAAAATAGGACCCTGGGCGTTGATTTCGTCCAATTCCGAGAATATTTCCTTACTAGGATTTCTGAAACCAAAAATAGCAGAAAACAGCAACTGGCTCTTCGGCATCTTGTTAATAGGTTAGTGCCGGAAAATGCATAAATACGACATATAATGTGTATAAAACATGTAGATATCATCAATAATGTAGCATGGAACATAAGAAATTATCGATACGTCGGAGACGTATCATTGGGTTTGGTGACACCATCATTAAGATTGGCGAAGACCTTGCCCCTTGTGGTAGATTTGTCGATGAAGTTGTAGCTGTCGATTATGTAAGAGTCCGCAGATGACTCAAACGACATGTCGCTGAAGATCTTGGCGAGTTTTTCTCTTGCCCTGGTGCTGATGAAGCGTGACGATGAAGTTTCTTCCTCTCCAGATTCGGTTGATGATGTATAGCTTGAAAAATCGGAATCGATCGGCGACGATCCCGATGAAATCGGAATTTCGACACGATACGATCCCTCTTTCTCGACGCGAAAGTGAAATCTTCCGAACGTCATCTCCATAGGCTCCTCCAGATACGCATATGCATCCAAACGGGAGGGCGGGTGAGGAACAAAATCAACAAGACCAGTTGCGATCTGTTTACCTCGATCCATTGCATTGCTTGCAGTTGACGAAGTCGACGATCTTGTACGTGCCATCGAGACCAGATCCTTGACGCCTCTAATCCCCACGGTCGGCGCCAATTGACAAGGGATTAACTTGTCAATGCCTACGGGTTGTAGACTAGGGTTTAGTTGGAAGTAGAGGGCAAGTAGATCTCGAAGGTTTCAGCCGAAAAGTACTCGACGAATATGAAACTAGGGTTTGAGAAACAATGATCCGATGCTTTCTTTGTCCCTTGACTCCCCCTTATATAGGAGGCGGAGCCGAGGGATTTGTATTGTACAAGTTACAGAGTCCGAGAAGGTTTCTAACTCCTCCCGCAAGATTACAAATAATGCTTCCTATTATAATTCTAGCTTTCCTTAACAATATCTTGGGCTTCCGAGTCTTCTTATTCTTCGGGTAGTGGGCCTTCAATAAACCCCGGGTACTATCTTTGGCAGGCCCATTGGGGATGCCTATGTCAGGCAGTTCTTCCATGCCCAGTGCATGCAATCGATGCTTCCAAGCATTCCAGGAAATCCTCTGGCAGCATTTTGTGCCATGATCCTTGCAGTCGCTTCCTCAGTTGGCCCTCTCAAGTAGTATTTGCCAAACTTTCCCACCACAGCTCGACAAAACTTGTACATGCACTCAATGGCAGTAGACTCACTCATGCGAAGGTAGTCGTCCTGTGTATCGGCAGGTGCTCCGTATGCAAGCATCCTCATGGCGGCGGTGCACTTCTGAATCGACGAGAACCCGATAACGCCTACAACGTCGAGCTTGAGATTGAAGTAGGGGTCGAACTCTCGAACGCCGTGGAGGATATTCAAGAACAGCCCCTTGCTCATCCTGAACCAGCGCCGAAAATTGTCGGCATGTGTTGCATCGTCGTTGAAGTAGTCGTTGTGCAGCATGGCATGCCCCTCCATCCTCTGCCGGGGCTTGGACTTCCTTCTCCCCGGCCTTGATCCTCCGCGGCGTGGCCTCTTCCTCTTCTCCGCCTCGGCGTCAAGCATGTCCTGGAGGGACGCGATGATCAGCAAATGCTCCCGGAGGTCGTAGTCGAAGGCTTTCTCATCCTCCAGTAGCAGGGCAACCATCTCATCGTCGCTATCCATGTCTAAAAGCAAAATCAATGGTTAAAATTGCGCCGAGGCAGACGACGCAACGAACAGCGGCCAATCGCACCTACCTGGCAAGTCGTCGAGCACCTTGTGTGCGCGGAGGTGGGGCGGATTTGACGCCGCGTTCTGGGACGCGATGGCCAAGCGGCGGCGACGGAACGACCGGCGGGAGCGCCAGCCGCGGCGACGGCGCCGACTCTCAGAAGAGATCAGACGCTCAAACGGCCGGAAAGTCCAGCGGCGGCGGAGGGGTGGGAGGTGCGGGAAGGAAGGAGCGACGAGAAAAAAGGCGCGAATCAACGGTTTATGCAACACGTCTCCGACATGTGGGAGCCCACGTCGCTTCGCCTCGCTTTTCGTTGTGTCCGACGTGCCCGGAGCGTCCCCTGTGGGACGGGGACGGCCTCGGGGCATCGGACACAGTATCGGGGCGCGCCGGACAAAATTGGGCTTTGGGGGACGCGGCTGGAACCGTTTTTTGGTCCGACGCGCCCCAAATTGCTTTGGGGGCGCTTTGGGGGACGCGACTGGAGATGCTCTTGGTTGTTTCCATCCTCGGTTGTCGTCACGAGTGTTTCTCCCATTTCCAGCAACATCGTAGCCCGCGCGCGTTGCTAGGGATCAATGTTGTCAGAATCGTGATTTTGAATGGAATCGAAACCTCTATGACAGGATCACAAACCGTAGGATCTTAACTTTTAGAATCATAAAATCTTAGATTCTACTTAGCAGAATCGTTGAATCGTTCCACTCAATTTGGGTCGTAAAGTCGTAGAGTCGCATAGTAGAATCATGCTTGTGACAACTATGCTAGGGATGGCTACATTTTGTGGCTCCATCCTACGACCGGCCACAACACCTTCTCTTCGTCGGCCACACACTCAGCCGTCGCTAGCCCGTGCACCCACAACCTGCTCATCTAGTCGCCCGACTGCACGATGCGGCTGCATAAACTGACCAACAACGTCAGCTTGTGCAGATGGGTAGTAAGGCAATCGAGCTTTTCTACAAGAAAGTCATCGAATCATCGGCAGACGAGGAGTCCAACAGTGAGACTGAACTTTTGTTTTCTGCTGCAAGCATGATGCACGTCCACTACCTATTGACAAAGCATAGGGGGTGGCTCATCGATGAAGTGCAAGGTCAACACCGATTGTGATCGAGTAGGATGCCACGTGGGCCTTATGAGGGACTACTTCCACCTAGCCGATCTGGTGTATAAAGTGAAGACATTCTATCGCCTCGGATGTCCAGATCATTTATCTTGGAGATTCTCCATGGCTTAAGGGAATATGATGAATATTTTGTGGCTAAACTCGATGCTACCGGTAAGGTTGTCTTATCTTCTTACCGAAAATGTTTGGTGGTCATTTGGCACCTTGCATATGAAGTAAGAGGTGATCTTGTTGATGATTACTTACTCATGAGAAAGTCCACATGCCTTGATGCCATGTACAAGTTTTGCAAAACAGTTATTGCGGTGGTTTGGCAAAGTTTATTTGATAGAGGCAAACACCAAAGACACTACCCACCTCTTGTCCAAACGAAAAGAGGGCGTTTCTTGGGGTGCTAGGAAGCATAGACTACATGTACTGAGAGTGGAGAACAATCCTTTTGGTTGGAAACAAAAGTTCAAAGGGCACGCGGAGGGGTACACGATCATACTAGAGGTAGTTGCTTCACATGATATATGGATTTAACACTCCTTCTGCTGGTAGAATTTAACAATGATATTGATGTGCTCTAACGAGACTCGCTGGTATTTGCTAGGCTTTGTAGAAGACAATGCTCATAAGGTTTCCTATGAGATCAATGGTAATATTTATGACAAGGTTTATTATGTAGCTGATGGCATCTATCATTCATGTTCACCTTTGTGAAGATAGTCCGCAACCCTGAAGATACGAAATGTAAGAGGTCCGCGAAAGAGACATGCGTTGCTCGGAAGGATGTGGAGCGGACATTTGGTGCGCTTCAATCACGGTGGGCGATTGTTTGACACCCTGCTAGAACCTGGAGCATGGGGATCATGTGGGAGGTGATGAAAACATTTGTGATCATACATAACATGATCGTGGAGGACAAGCGTGATGACATCATCTATGATCAAGGATGGAAATTTGAGGGAGACTTGGTTGAGACACATGTTGGGCCAACGTCTTGGGAACAATTAAGGTATGTGCATTATACGTTGCATCATCAGACCACTCGTGACCGCCTTCAAGCCGATTTGATTGAGCATGTGTGGGCGCATGTGGGAAACCAATATGGCTAGTCAAATCCTCGTGTTTGTGAAACTACGTGGTTGTGAAACTATGCATGTCGGCATGCATATCCGCCATCTCCTTGTTAGAACTTACCATCAGGTGTGTGTAACCCGTCAACCCTATACAAGTTGTCACCAAGAATGGTTGCATCATGATCAAATCCTTCTAAACCAGCTAGCACATATGTATCAAAATCAACATCAACCAACAGATTATAACTGTTATAATGCTTCCTTCTGTATGCTAAACAATGTGCGTTCGGAACCCTAGATGTCACATGAGTACATCCATAACCCCAATACAATACTATCAACAAGCAAACATAGAGTCATGTTTATGACAATAGTAGTCATATGATGAAAATACACTGGAGAATTAGAGCTCACCCTGAAATATGACCACCATTTGTAGTTGTTCTTGATCTTCGGAGGTGTGTGACCACTTAGTAGTTTGATTATATCTGCCGCTCTGAGCTCTCCAACTGCATACATCACCTGCTTAAAATGACGAACAATAGTCTTCATGGATCTCCTGAATGTGGTATAGATCACTCTAAACCCATGGTTATAAACCACGACATGAAGAAACATAACAACTTGCTCTTCTACATAGGTGTGGATAATACCTTCAAGCGGTCCTCTTGAAAAGTGCATATAAATGAGATCTTCTCACCGAAAGCATTTGGACAGACTATACACTGGAATTGTAGACGTAGTTTAGGTTTGCTATCATCTCATGATCTCGTTGTAACATGCTCTTGCGTAGAAGCTGGATCCATGTATGAATGGCAACAATAACTGCTAGTGACTTGTGGATATATAAGCTCGATCTGGCCAAATGAAGGAATATTAGCTAAACCGACCCTACACAGTGCTAACTAAATTGATATATGGTTAGGCCGGAAGATAGTAGAGGAGGACAATGTGATTTACCCCCGCCATGGCGGACGAGTGGGACGAGCCGGGGTCAGAAAAGTAGGAGAGTAGACCCTTCTTTCGCTAGACACGGCTACGCTGATCCAGTGCCGGTGCCAGAGACGTAGAATACGAGCTCCTCCATAGAACGGCGACAACGGCATAGTGCCGGAGTAGAAGGAACATGTCGGTGAGGTAGATCAGCCCCCACGCCGCCGCCAGTATCAAAATAGGGAAAGATGATTTTGGACGGTGGTGGGGGTAAGCATGAAGGCCAAGGCACCAATGTTGTAGATGCAAACGCATGTCAAACGAGTGGGACGAGCTAGGTCGGTGAAGTACGAGAGTAGCCCCTGCTTTCGCTAGACATGCCGACGCTGATCCGATGTCGGAGACAAAGACGACGAGCTCCTCCAGAGGACGACGACGACATAGTGCCGGAGTAGAGGGAAGGAACCTACCGGTGGGGTAGATCTGCCTCCTCCTCCCCCCCACCGTTGGCGGTATCAAAATAGGAAAAGTGGATTTCGGGTGGTGGTGGGGTTAAGCAAGAAGGCCAAGGCACCGATGCTGTAGATGCAAACGCCATGGCAAACGAGTGGGACGAGCCGGGGTCGGAGAAGTAGGAGAGTAGCCCCTGCTTTCGCTAGACGCAGCATGTTGATTCGGTGCCGGTGCCGGAGACGAAGAAGACGAGCTCCTCCAGATGACGACGACGACATAGTGCCGGAGTAGAAGGAAGGAACCTACCGGTGGGGTAGATCTACCTCCTCGCCGCCGCCGGTATCAAAATAGGAAAAGAGGATTTTGGGTGGTGGTGGGGTAGTTAAGCAAGAAGGATTCGGTGCCGGTGCCGAAGACGAAGAAGACGAGCTCTCTTCCAGAGCGACGACGACATAGTGCCGGAGTAGAAGGAAGGAACCCGCCGGTGGGGTAGATCTGCCTCCTCGCCGCCGCCACCGGAGTATCAAAATAGGAAAAGACGATTTTGAGTGGTGGTGGTGGTAAGCAAGAAGGCCAAGGCACCGATGCTGTTGATGCAAACGCCGGACCACCACCAGCTTCCGCACGCCGACGGCCGAGCCACGCCCACGGGACACACACGAAGCGGAACACGAAGCACCACCACCGCGAATTGCCCAAATGCGGAATGCCAAACCAACCCAACAAATCTCGCCAGCCGGCAGCCAGGCTGCAGGTTCGGAGCGGATTGTGATTAATCCCTCCCTTCCAACCCGATCCCGGCTGCGGCTGCGCGCGGTGCAGGAGCGCCGGCCCCCACAAAATTCCATGCCTTTATCACCTCCACCCCACGGCCGGCCTCCCTCTCGCTCGCTATAAATCTCTCGCCTTTGCTAGCTCTCCGCCTACCCCTCCTCCTCCCACTCCAATCTGTCCACCTACCCGGCTAGCCTAGGGTTTTGGCCGGGGGTTACCTACGAGTCGGCCATGGAGAGGGAGGGTCACCCCGCGTCCGCCGCCGCCCCGACCCCGATCCGCCGCTGGGCGGAGGACGTGATCGTGCTGTCGTCGGGGAGGCCGTCCGCGGAGGCGGCGGACCTGCCGCCGCCGGAGAAGCTCTACTACAAGACCAAGCTCTGCGACAAGTACGAGACCAGCGGCCGCTGCACGTACGAGGACGGCTGCACCTTCGCGCACGGCCGCGCCGAGCTCCGCCCGCCGGTCCCGCCCCTCTCCTCCGCCCCGCCCCACGGCTTCGGCGGCGGGGTCTGGCGCAGGCCGCCCGGCCCCGACCAGGACCACCGCGGCGGCGGCTACGGCGGCGGCAAGGTGTGCCACAATTTCAGGGACAAGGGCTCCTGCCATTTCGGGGACAAGTGCGCCTTCCCCCACGCGTCCCCCGCTCCCGGTACGTGCTTCCACTACGCTCTCCCTGCTCGCTTTCCTCCTACTAGATCTCGCACGTGCCCGTGCATGGCCCGATCGCGCGGGGACGATCTCACGGATTCCGCGCCTCGATCTTTCTTTCAGGCGCGCAGATTCGCGGCCCCGGCGGGGAGCAGAAGCTGGCGGCGGACGCGCGGAGGAGCGCGACGCCCGGCACGGCGCCGCCGCGCTACGTCGGCGCCCCACCGGCCCCCGGGAGGGCGTTCCCGCCGGTGCCTGGCAAGGCGACCGTCCTGGAGCAGCTGGCCCTCCGCAAGACCAGCGGCATCTACGGCGACTGGCCGGAGCAGTACTCCTCCTGATCGATCACACCGGCCGATCTCTCCAACTCCAACAAACAAACACCATGCGCGCCCGCAAGCGTATAGCCATATATACAACAATCTGCCGTTGCGAATCGCAGTCAACATAACAAGAGGGGACGCATTTCCTAAGTTGATGATAATTTCGATTTTGTTGTTGTTCAATCCGTGCATGCGAAAATCCATGTAATCCGTATCAGCAAACCTGCGTCGCTGTCCCCGTATTATGAGAACTGAATATTCTGTCTCAAGTTGATGTTTTTCTGTCCGTCGTCATCATCTCCACCCGTGTTTTCTGTGGGCCTTCACGGCCCATTGGGCTCCCATTTCTCGCTTTACTCGTTCGTTATATATTCGAGAGAGATGCGGATCTGTTCATTTGCAGGGGACTGACCGGATCCCTGGGAGCAGAGCTGCAGTCTTCTGGACTTGCCTGCAGGGGAGGAAGAAGAAGAAGAGGAAGCATGGGATCTGGGGTTGGACCCATACTCGTGCTTGTGGCAGCATGTATAACACTGGCGCCACCCTGCGCTCTGGCTTCATCTCGCAAGTAAGTTCCTCTTTTGCTCTTTTGTCCCTCTGCTCTGAGGATCCCTGGTTGGATTTGGGGCACCGGGTCCCAGGAGATGTGTTTCTGTCTAGAGATCAATTGTGTATGTCTGGCTTGATCCAGTTTCTAGGATTGAATCTTCACTGATTTATGGTTTGATGATTTGTACGATAGTTGTTGAGGGCAGCTTTGTTTCTGCTGATAGTAGTAAATGCAGGGTCAACCAATTTAGTGCCCCCAACCCTGCATATTGATTCAAGCCTGATCGCAATCTTGCCTCTGTAATAGCATACTCCCCGCCAGTTTGAGTTAATTGATGAAATGGTCGAACTGGCACTAGCTTCAGTTCACAAGGCCTGAATTAAACTACCAAACATAATATTATCTATATTGGAGTTGTTGGTTTAAAGCTTGAGTGAGATGCTTTGATGCTCATACAGTTTACATAACATCAGCTACAGAAAGAGCCATGTACATTACATTTTTCGTTGAACACCCGCCAAAATGCCTGTCCCTTTTTTATTTAAGGAGAAAAAACCATGATGCACCCCCTATGGAGCACGGTCCTCGAACGCGCGTGGTGGGTTGTGTGTGCGCCTGCGCGCATGCCACTAGCCATCTGGCCAACACCCGGTTCCCAAAAGCAAATTGCAATAATAACATATAAGGCGTGTTTCTATCTGGAGATCAACTGTGTATGGCTGGCTTGATTCAGTGTCTAGGATTGGATCTTCACTTGTTTAAGGTTTCATCTGTTCAATAGTTTTTGGTGTGGGCAGCTATAGTAAATGCAAGGCCAACACATCAAGTGCCCACAGCCTTGCATATTGATTCAATTCTGATCACAATCTTTCCTCTGTTATGGCATACTCACCATTTTGAGTTAATTGGTGAGATGGTCAAAGTGACACTAGTTCAGTTCAGAAGACCTGAGTTAAACTGCCAAACATAGTATTATTATCTATACTGGAGTTGTTGGTTTAAAGCTTGAGTGAGAGGCTTTGATGATCATTTTAGATAACATCAGCTACAGAAAGAGCCAAGTACATTACATTTTTTGTCGAACACCCGCCAAAATGCCCGTCCCTTTTTTATTTAAGGAGAGGACCATGACGCACTCCATGTGGAACATGGTACTCGAACGCGTGTGGTGGGTTGTGCGTGTGCCTGCACGCATGCCACTAGCCATCTGGCCAACACCCGGTTCCCAAAAGTAAATTACAATAATAACATATAAGGCGTGTTTCTATCTGGAGATGAACTGTGTATGGCTGGCTTGACTCAGTTTCTAGGATTGGATCTTGACTGATTTAAGGTTTCATCTATTCAATAGTTGTTGACGTGGGCAGCTATAGTAAATGCAGGGCCAACCCATAAAGTGCCCACAGCCTTGCATATTGATTCAATTCTGATCACAATCTTTCCTCTGTTATGGCATACTCGCCATTTTGAGTTAATTGGCGAGATGTTCAAAGTGACACTAGCTTCAGTTCAGAAGGCCTGGATTAAACTTTCAAACATAATACTCCCTCCTTTTCATGAAACATGTCTAAGATTTGTCAAAATTCGGATGTATGTAGATGGTATGTGCTGTCTAGATTCGTCTAAATTTAGATAAACCTTTGACATGTTTCATAGGACGGAGGGAGTATTATCTATACTGGAGTTGTTGATTCAAAGCTTGAGTGAGTTGCTTTGATAATAATAAAGTTACATCATCAATTATAGTCTTATCAAGAACACTGATTAAGAATTTAATATCAGCCACAGAAATGCCAAGTCAATTGTAAGGAGAAGGTATATTCCATTTTGTTTTCTTGAACATGCGCCAAGTGTCTGTGGCTTTTTAAAATTAATGATAGAAAACCATGAGGAATTCCCTGCAGAGCACAGTGTTCGAACGCGGGTTGAGAGCTATGCATGCACCCACGCGTGTGCCTCTATCCATCTAGCTGACGCCTGGTTCCCAAAAGTACTCCCTCTGTTTGGAAATGTAAGATGTTTTAGCTTCTTATAAAGTAGACTAGATACAACCTAAAGTGAGTGAACCTACACACTAAAAATAGACTAGATACAAACTAAAGTGGGTGAACCAAAGAAAGTGCCTCAACATCTTACATTTCCAAACGGAGGGAGTATTTTGCAAGAATAACTTATAAAATGTGTTCCTATTTGGAAATGAACTGCCTATGGCTGATTCAGTTTCTAGGATTGGATCTTAACTGGTTTTATTTGTTCAGTAGTTGTTGATTTGGGCAGCTATAGTAAATGCAGGGTCAACTCATTATGTCCCCCAACCCTGAATATTGATTCGAGTCTGATCACAATCTTTCCTCACCAATTTGAGTTGATTTGTGAGATGGTGGAACTGACATTAGGTTCAGTTCAGAAGGCCTGAAGTAACCTGTAAGACATACATCTATACAGTAGCTGGCTTGAAGATTGAGTGAGATACTTCGATTATTATACAGTTTACATCATCAATTTAGTCTTATCAATGACCACTAAAGTACTCCCCACTTTACCAAGAGGTCTTGGCTTCGACGCAGCCTCTCTGCATTGCACTTTGCAGGTGGGCTGGTGCAGTGTTGAAGTACTCTCCACTTGTGGCAAGAGGTCTTGGGTTCGACTCAGCTTCTCTGCATTGCATTTCGCAAGGTTAAGGCTTGCTGATATAATCCTTCCCCAGACCCCACCTATTGTGGGAGCTTCTAGCACTGGGTCTGTCCTTTTTTTAATTACCACTAAAGTAGTATCCAATTAAACATCAGCTACAGAAATAGCCAAGCCAAATCTATGAAGAGTATTTTACAAAAATATTCCCAACCACGCGCTAAAGGTCTAGGTCTTTTTTTAATATGGAGAGACACCCCCTGTGGTGCACAGTGAACGTGGCGGTGAGCTGTGAGTGCACCCGCGCGCGTGCCTCTGGCCATCTGGTTGATGCCCCGTTCCTGAAAGTAAATTACAATTATAAGATGTTATTCATGGAAGATATTAAGGTGCACTTCAATTGTTACCCTTTTCAGGTTTGATCTAAATATTGCACAACCAAAATTACTGAACTTCACAGATGGCTCTTTAGCTGCAAGCTCACATGTTGATTATGACCCTTCAAAATCAAAGCGACTCTCATGGCATCCAAGGTTTGTCTCACCACCTCACTATCACGGAACTATACCTTGAAAAACAAGAGATCATTTGATTTTCCTCTTTACTAGCAGTACCATGAATTTGTTGTCATTTTCTCAAAATAAAAAATTATGTGGTGCATGTAAGATCTGCTATACTTATAGTTGTGTACTCAGATGCTCTCTCCTTTTTATGTGGACAAATTCCATGTTCCTTACCTTAATTTAGGGTCTTCTTGTATGAAGGTTTTCTCTCTCACATGGAGTGTGACTACTTAGTATCTATGGTAATTTATCTCATTAACCGTATCACAGCTCAGTTTTTGCATTCAGGTTATGTTTAAAAAAAGGATTGCATGCTTTTATTAAATGTTGTATTCTCATTATTGCAGGCACGTGGTAAGATAGGGTCATCTTTACTTGTTACTGATGGTGCTAGAAATATTTCTGAGAACAATGGTGATGCAGGCATCACATTGCACCTGGCTGATAGCAAGGTGAGCATACATACTGCTTTCCATGATATTTTTATGTGTGGCTCTTTGGCAATCAATTGTAAATATACAAACAGAACGAACAATGCAAAAGAACCTTGAAACCCTTTTATTAACAGTGGTATCATTTCATCTGCAATTTAATGCTTAGCTGTAGGTAACATGTGCAGTAAACAAATATGTAACTACATGAAGTTGGAATTACTGTTTTCTTGATATTGCAAGTTTGCAACCTTTGGAGAAAATGTACATTTATCTACAATTATTTTGGATATATACTATGTTGTAGATGGTAAAACTTTCCAAATTGAAAAATATGGCAATTGGGTCTAGTACTAAGCCTGGACTGTTATCTAAATATTGATATTTTGTACTCCTTTTGAAGGACATTGTTATTTCAAAGATTGAAGATAGGATATCATTATGGAGTTTTATTCCAAAAGGTATCACTTGTTCCGCGCAATTCACTCTTCTGTTATTCTGTGTAACCTTGCTTGCTATGTGTCGGTTGCTGACATTCTTAGTGGTCTCAGAGCATGGAGAGAGCATGCAGATTTTGAAGTATGGAGCAAACCAAAGTGACCCCAACAAGGATATAACTCAATCAAGCAGTGGTGGCAATAGGATTGTGACCATTTTAATGTACCTTTCTGATGTCAAGCAAGGTGGTGAAACAGTTTTTCCCAGATCTGAGGTAATGATGTTGTCAACAGGCCTACTTGTTCAATGCCCTTGTCAGACTAGGCACAACTGATATTGATATGTTCTTTCCTTATATAATTTGATTCAAGGGGAAAAAAAGAGTCTTAATCAAATATATGTGTTGGCACAGCTGAAGGATACCCAAGCTAAGGAAGGGGCCCTTTCTGAATGTGCTGGTTATGCAGTGAAACCTGTGAAGGGCAGTGCGATTCTGCTGTTCAATCTAAAGCCTGACGGAGCAACCGACAAGGATAGTCAGTACGAGGTTTGTTCTGTCCTCCAAGGGGATAAATGGCTTGCCATAAAACACATGCGTGCAAGCAAGATTGAGAAACCAAGATCTTCACCGCCATCAGACGATGATTGCACTGATGAAGATGATAAGTGTGTCGGTTGGGCTGCTGCTGGCGAATGTGAGAGAAATCCAGTGTTTATGATAGGCAGCCCTGACTACTATGGCACTTGTCAGAAGAGCTGTCGTGCGTGCTGACTGCTTTCTATTTTTACTGTCCTTGGCGAGCTTTTGTATTCATGTTTTGATTAATTCATATTGATGTTGTAGGGGAAATGATCCAACATTTTTTTTCGTTTATATAATGTTGTTTGGATGTCGGAATTGACCATTCTTACCAACTTATGAAAAATAATGCTAATCGTGTACATGGATAATTTATGCATAGAGTGTCTATGTCCTTCTGTATTGTTGATGTTTCATATTCTAGACAGTTTTTTTTAACGTACTTTGGGCATGCTCTTGTCAGTTGCAGACTTGCAGCAATGGACAAATTATTGTTAGAAGTGGAAAAACGGAAAGCAAGCAAGCAAGGTGCCAGATATAAGTTTCCTAGAATTCCAGGGGTAAACACCATGATGCACAGTTCGATATCCAACTCACAAGAAAAATAAGAGTAAAAGTTGCAAGGGAGCACACAGCTCATATTTGTGATGGTAATGCTCGCGATGCTAACATTGTTTTTTTTTTTCGAGGGTACGCCAAAGCAATAGTTTGTACAAGAACCGATGCTAGGATGCGAACATCTTAGCCGGTGACTCCACCCACGCACACACACACTCACCCTCTAGCCTACTCTCGCGGCATTGGTCCTCCAACTTCTCTCCTCGCCAACTTCCACAGGGCAAACTCATCCTTGATCCTGACCACCAGCTGCGGCACATTACATTGTTGCCTAACGTTGTTGAACACCTTAGCATTCCTTTATTTCCAAAGCATCCATGCGGTCAGAGGCGCGACATGCGATGCTAACATTGTAGGACGCATAATACTGGTGAGAGGCGCGACAACTTCAAACGGGGCGGAACTAACGAAGCTACAGGCTAATGCTTAAAAACAGTTGCGAATACAATATTTACGAACATTTCGAAATACCGTCAACCAAGTCGTTGTAGTATAGTGGTAAGTATTCCCGCCTGTCACGCGGGTGACCTGGGTTCGATCCCCGGCAACGGCGATTTCTTGATTTTTTTTCCTGTATTAGTAAACATACCCCTGCTAATCTTTTTTTTTTAAGTTCTTCTTCTCTAGTTTTTTCGTGTTGGCACCGAGCTGCTAAAATCTCCTCCTTTTATGTTGTGTGTATGTATAATATCTAACATCAGTCATCATCACAGGATCAATGTTCAAAAGTTTTTTCAATGTCTTACCGTATCGGAAAAAAATACCATCATTTTAGGACCTGTGCATAACCCTAAAATCAAAAGAATCAGAAAGACAGGCCACACCGCCACTCGGTTCCACCTATGGGACATCACCATGTAAGTCTTTATTTGCTCCTGGTCGTTCACTTGCTTCGAGGGCTTCCTTCTTTCGCCGCATCCTCGTTGAGAGCTTTTAATTATTTTTTATTTACTTTATGCACTTTATTTTTATTGCAAACTACACACCTAAAATACTAAAATTGCTATTTTACTACTCCCTCCGTTCCTTTCTATAGTGTCTATTGTTTTTTGGCACGGAAATTAGCGCAAGCCGTTTTTTGACACAAAACCCCATAGCGATATCACAGACAAAATAGTAAACTGAAAACAGATCTCCGAAATACATGACCAGATCGGTTTATAGATTTTCTGAACTTGACCTGATCAGTGGAAGGGGTTCTTTGCAAAAAAAACATAGCTTTACTCTTATATTCTGAAACAAATGCGAAAAAACAATAGGCATTATAGAAAGGAACGGAGGGAGTATTATTATTTTCCGGTCAATTCTGCTAACCAATACCTTCAGCTCCTCGTGGGTTCGACAATCTTTTTTATTGAAAAGTACTACAATTGATCTCCTGCACTTGGAGCCATCAGTTCCCTAGGTGGCGTGTCCATGATTGGCGGCTGTCAGCGAGCCCCTGGCGTCGCTCTCTCGGCGGCGTTCCCTTCCATCCAACGGTGCTTGTCAACATCCTAGTGAGGGGATCTTGTTCTAGAGTTGGTGGCGGCAGATGTCTCGCTGACGGGTCATTTGAATGCGAGTTGGCCTCCTCCTTCCATCGAAGGTGGTTACTCCAACATACAAGTGGTGGGACAGAGTCTTGGTGTGGCATATCGGGGCGAAAACCCTAGGTCTCGGCTTTGTCCATAGCCGACGATGGCGACGACTTGTGCGTTCTTGAAGGCATCATTGAGGTGAAGGTTCCATCTCCTTCTAGTACCCTCCCGGGGAATCCCTGGATATATGGATTGGATGATGGCAATGCCTCTTCGCCGTTCCCCTCTTGGGGGCATATGTCTTGGTGGTGTGCATCGCGAGGGACCACTGGTTGTGTTCTTGGAGGGGTGGTGTTGTTTCTAGCGTTTCGATGACCGCAAAGTGGCACGTCGGGTCTAGTTGGAGGTTGCGTGATGTCGACACGTGCAAGGAGGAAGCGTTGTTTGGCGTAATGGTGATATCGATAGCATGAATGGTGAAGTTTGTGTGAATCTTTATCCTGGAGATTGCTCGGCGTTTTGATGGTGGTGACAGCTTCGTGCAGGGGTGCATGAGGTGCTTGCAAGAGTCTACTAGACCAGATGAGTGCTCCCGTTTCAGCATGTCTCTCGAGATATGCGATGTTCCCGGTTTCTAGTTGATGGGAATTGTTTGGTTCTAGAAAATAAGCTCATGTTGACATGATTTTCACCCATCGTCAGATTTCTAGGTGTTGTGTGGTAGCTCCGAGTGTTTTGATGTATGATTTTTATCAAACCTTTGTTAAATAAAATAATAAAGGAGATCAATCGATGCATAGTTACCATTTCGGGAAAAAAAAAGATAGGCAGCCTGACTGCTATGGAACTTGCCGGAAGAGCTGTTGTGCGTGCAGAATGCTTTTGCTTTCGTTGTCTTCATGAATGATGAATCATGAGCATGCTATACATGTTTTGTTTGATACAAGTCTTGATGTTATAGGAGGAATGATCCAACAATTTTTCGTTTATGTAATGTAGTTTGGAGGTCCAAGTTGACCATTTTTATCAACTTACGAAAAATAATGCTAATCCTGTACTAATTCAATAGTGTTACATTTCAGCTCTTTGGGGCGTAACATGGATAAGTTGTGCATGAAGTGTTTATAGCCTTCTGTATTGCAGATGTTTCGTACTAGATAATTTTTTAACGCACCCTCAACCTTTGGGCATGCTCTTGTCAGTTGCAGCAATGGACAAATTATTGTGAGAGAAGTGGAACAATGGTAAGCAAGCAAGGTGCCAGATATAGCTTTCCTTTTCCTAGAATCCCAGGTGTAAATACCGTGATGCACAATGTGATCTCCAACTCAAATGGAAAAAAGAGTGAAAACTGCTAAGGAGCACTCAGCTCATCCAGGGACGAACGAAGGGAACGAATGGGCTGTGAACAGTAAGATCGCCAGTAAATTTAATAATTAGTACCATTTCTAATTATTTCCAACAAAGTCGTTGTAGTATAGTGGTAAGTATTCCCGCCTGTCACGCTGGTGACCCGGGTTCGATCCCCGGCAACGGCGATTTTTTTGTTTTTTCCTGTATTAGTAAAACTACCCCTACTAATCTTTCTTACTGACTAATGTCCAATAGTTTTCTCCGTGTTCTTCTTCTCTAGTTTTTTTTGTGTTGGCACTCTTTATTTTTTCCTGTATTAGTAAACATACTCCGCTAGTGGAAAACGGGGCTATAGGCCCGGTTTATTTGGGCCTTCAGTCCCGGTTTCCAAACCGTGACCAATTAGGCGGGACTAAAGGTCCCCCCTTTAGTCCCGGTTGTAAAACAAACCGGGACTAAAGGTCCCGCCACGTGGGCTGCTGGTGCGCGTCGAGGAAATAACCTTTAGTCCCGGTTTGTAACACGAACCGGAACTAAAGGTTATTTTGTTATTTTTTTTATCTATTTGGTTATGCCCAATTATTTTTCGCTCCTCTTTTTTTCCTATTTTTTCAGAATTTCTAGTATTTCAGTTATTTAACTAGTTTAGTTTCTAACTCCACTTAATCTCTAACTACGCTTAATCTCTAGTCAAATTACTTACCCGTGGTCCAACTTCCCGCTCGGTCACCCATCCTCCCACTACTCCAGCACTAGCACGCTTAAGTTCCAAGTTCCTTTCCTGTTGTGGGTATACTTCATGGGTGTACCATCGACAGTGCCTAGATCCGGCAAGCCCGGGTGGCCCACAGATGGTGATGTGGCACGCGGCCCATCGGACGGCCCAGTTGCTGTTGATCCTGAAGGATGAAGTTCGGCCCAGGAGAAGGGAGCCGGATCCGACCGACCTTTGGAGGTACCCGGATCCATGAAGGCCCAGTAGGAACCCGGATCCGGGACGACGTATAGAGGGAGGCGGATCCTTGACGTACACGGCAAGACATTGTACCGTAGTTAGGCAAACTTGTATCCGGCTAGGACTCTCCATGTAAACCCTAGATCCGTGCGCCTTTATAAGCCGGATCCCGGGAGCCCTAGAGGCACAACTACAACTCATTGTAACAACGCGAAAGCGCCCAGATAATTCCAGACAAGTAGCAGTAGGCCCTGTCATCGAGCAGGTGTTCCGAAGCTGGGTAAATCGCGTACTACCGTCCCGAGTGCTCTCCGCCCTATGGCCCCTACTTCTTCTCCCCCTCGTGAGGATCCCTCCTCCGAGGTACCGTCGAATAGGCAACGACAGTTGGCGCCCACCGTGGGGCCTGCGGCGTCTGGAGGCCGGAACCGGGAGGGTTCCGCCATGGGAAGCTACGACGATACTATCGCTGTGGGGCGCGTCCTTTACGCCGGAAATTTGCCAATCGTCCCTCCGGATGAGTGTTGGATTCCGGCTAAGACAAACCCCGTCAAGCTCTCCATCGTCCCAGTCGGCGGCATACACATCTTCATCGGGGAAACCGTCGATTTCGACGGAAACCCACTGGTAAGTAACGCTGACGCGACCGCCGATGAGCGGGACGCAGTCGCAAAGATCCGATCTGAGATGCAGGAGCTTCCTAGAGAAGATTCCGCCTTGGATCTGGAAAAATCAAAACCCGCCCAATCCGCCCCTGAGCAGGAAACAAAGGTGGAAGACCAATGCAGATCCGCCTGGGTCTCCCAGGTGTTAGAGAAGCAAAGGTGTCACTTCGTGCACTTCTTGGCCCATACCGCCGGAACCGCCCCTCAGGAAGACGGAGCTGGTCCCGAGAAGGTCGAGGCACCGGAAAACAACGCTGCTCTGGATCAGCAGGAGGCTGTCGGAGAAAGCGGAACTCCGGTTGAAGAGTCGATTCTGGGTAACCTAAGCCCAATTTCCGGAGATGCCCCCTCCATGAATACGGAAGAGTTCGATCGCAAGGTGTCGGAACTCGGATATGGTGAACAGTCTGAAGTTGAATGCGCCCAGCCTAAACAGGTTCTTGCAACTTTGGCGGCGCTGGATCAGCGACATTCTGATGACAACACCTATTCCGATCCACAACCATCCATTGCAGGATCTCCGTTCTCGCGGGAGCGTCCGCACAAGGAAGTGCTGTCCCCAGAGGAGCTGGTTGAACAAGCAGCCATGGAAGCAATCGCACACTCAGATATTCTCAACAAACCCATAACCCCTGACGATGCCGCAGATCCAGAGGCTCTAGAAGCTAAAAGACAGGAGATGCTGGCAACAGCCCAGAAATTCGCCAGAACCGCAGCGGCAATGTTGGATGAGAGGAAAGAAGCCGCGCACTTCGTGGAAAATTTCCACCAGCGGGAGCTTGAGGTTGACGAACAACTGGTAAAAGTCAAGGAGCTCCAGCAACACTGGAAAGACAAGGTCACCGAGCTTCAGCGGGAGGCCGATAAAATCAGGCGGGATGCTATACCTCCCCGCTGTTGGAGATATGCCCAAGAGGCAATAATAAAATGGTTATTATAATATATCTTTGTGTTTATGATAATGTTTACATACCATGCTATAATTGTATTAACGGAAACATTGATACATGTGTGTTATGTGAACAACAAAGAGTCCCTAGTAAGCCTCTTGTATAACTAGCTTGTTGATTAATAGATGATCATGGTTTCGTGATCATGAACATTGGATGTTATTAATAACAAGGTTATGTCATTATATGAATGATGTAATGGACACACCCAATTAAGCGTAGCATAAGATCACGTCATTAAGTTTTTTGCTATAAGCTTTCAATACATAGTTACCTAGTCCTTATGACCATGAGATCATGTAAATCACTTATACCGGAAAGGTACTTTGATTACATCAAACGCCACTGCGTAAATGGGTGGTTATAAAGGTGGGATTAAGTATCCGGAAAGTATGAGTTGAGGCATATGGATCAACAGTGGGATTTGTCCATCCCGATGATGGATAGATATACTCTGGGCCCTCTCGGTGGAATGTCGTCTAATGTCTTGCCAGCATATGAATAAGTTCATAAGAGACCACATACCACGGTACGAGCAAAGAGTACTTGTCAGGAGACGAGGTTGAACAAGGTATAGAGTGATACCGATGATCAAACCTCTGACAAGTAAAATATCGCGAGACAAAGGGAATTGGTACCGTATGTGAATGGTTCATTCGATCACTAAGTCATCGTTGAATATGTGGGAGCCATTATGGATCTCCAGATCCCGCTATTGGTTATTGGTCGAAGAGAAGTCTCAACCATGTCTACATAGTTCGCGAACCGTAGGGTGACACACTTAAGGTTTGATGTCGTTTAAGTAGATATGGAATATGGAATGGAGTTCGAAGTTTTGTTCGGAGTCTCGGATGGGATCCAGGACGTCACGAGGAGTTCCGGAATGGTCCGGAGAATAAGATTCATATATAGGAAGTCATATTCCAAGTTTGGAAATGATCCGGTGCATTTATGGCAGGTTCTAGAAGGTTCTAGAAAAGTCCGGAAGAAAGGCACTATGGAAGGTGGAGTCCCGGAGGGACTCCACTAGCATGGCCGGCCAAACCCTAAGGGGGAGGAGTCCCAGGTGGGCTCCACCTTGGTGGCCAGCCAGCCCCACCTCAAGGAAAGGTGGGGGTCCCACCTTGAGTAGGACTCCCCCCTTGAGTAGGTTTCCCACCTTTGGGAAGTTTTGGTGTTGGGGTCTTATTCGAAGAGTTGGACTACAACACTTGGGGCTTCCACCTATATAATGAGGGACAAGGGGAGGGTGGCCGGCCACTCTTGCCTCCAACTTTGGCTGCCCCCTTCATGGCCGGCTCCCAAGGCACCCCTCTCCCCAAACCCTAGCGCCCCTCCTCCACATACAACTCCCGCATACGCTTAGGCGAAGCCCTGCCGGAGTTCTCCATCGACACCGCCACCACGCTGTCGTGCTGCCGGGATTCCGAGGAGGATCTACTACTTCCGCTGCCCGCTGGAACGGGGAGAAGGACGTCGTCATCAACACCGAACGTGTGACCGAGTACGGAGGTGCTGCCCGATTGTGGCACCGTCAAGATCTTCTACGCGCTTTTGAAAGCGGCAAGTGATCGTCTACCGCAGCAACGAGAGCCTCCTCTTGTAGCTTTTGGAAATCTTCAAGGGTTAGTCTCGTTCATCCCCTCGTTGCTCCCATCTTCTAGTTTGCATCTTGGCTTGGATTGCATTCTCGCGGTAGGAAATTTTTTGTTTTCTATGCTACGAATCCCTACAGTGGTATCAGAGCCGTGTCTATGCATAGATGGTTGCACGAGTAGAACACAATTGTTTTCTGGGCGTTGATGCTTATGTTGTCTTTAGTTCGAGTACTTTGCATCTTTGTGGCATGGTGGGATGAAGCGGCTCGGGCTAACTTTACATGACCGCGTTCATGAGACTTGCTCCACGTTCGACATGCAACTTGTATTGCATAAGTGGCTTTGCGGGTGTCTGTCTCTCCCACCATAGTGAAGATTCAATTTACTCTTTCTATTGACAACACTAGTATCACCGTTGTGGTTCATGTTCGTAGGTAGATTAGATCTTACTCGAAAACCCTAAACCACGTAAAATATGCAAACCAAATTAGAGACGTCTAACTTGTTTTTGCAGGGTTTGGTGATGTGATATGGCCATGATGTGATAATGAATATGTATGAGATGATCATTATTGTATTGTGGCAACCGGCAGGAGCCTTATGGTTGTCTTTAAATTTCATGTTGAGTAGTATTTCAAAGTAGTTGTAATAGTTGCTACATGAGGTGAACAACCATGAAGACGGCGCCATGGACCTTGACGCTACGCTGATGCTGTCCAGGACTGGCGCGTGGTTGACGAGGTAGGAAAGCTTGTTCCTTCAGGTCCCCGGCAACGGCGCCAGAAAATAGCTTGATGTCTACGCCCCCTCCTTTTCCTGTAGACAGTGTTGGGCCTCCAAGAGCAGAGGTTTGTAGAACAGCAGCAAGTTTTCCCTTAAGTGGATCACCCAAGGTTTATCGAACTCAGGGAGGAAGAGGTCAAAGATATCCCTCTCATGCAACCCTGCAACCACAAAGCAAGAAGTCTCTTGTGTCCCCAACACACCTAATAGGTGCACTAGTTCGGCGAAGAGATAGTGAAATACAGGTGGTATAAATAAGTAGCATCGGCACCAGAAAAGTGCTTTGCCCAGGACAGTAAACAAGCAGTAGTAACGCAGCAGTAGTAACACAACAGTAGTAACGCAGCAGTAGTAAACAAGTAGCGATAGCAGTATTTAGGAACAAGGCCTAGGGATTACACTTTCACTAGTGGACACTCTCAACATTGATCGCATAATAAATAACTCTTTCTCATATGTGCTACATACACTCTTTTGTTGGATGATGAACACATTGCGTAGGATTACACGAACCCTCAATGCCGGAGTTAACAAGCTCCACAATTCAATGTTCATATTTAAATAACCTTAGAGCATAATAGATCATTGCAAAATAAACCAAGAACTAACATAGTGCACACACTGTCCACATTACACTATGAAGGAGGAATAGATCACATCAATACTATCATAATGATAATTAACTCCACAATCTACAAGAGATCATGATCATAGCCTACGACAAGAACCACATGGTGCACACACTAGTCACCTTTACACCATGCAGGAGGAATAGACTACTTTAATAACATCACATGAGTAGCACACAACTAGTAGCGATACAAAGCTCATCATATGGATCTCAATCATGTAAAGCAGCTCATGAGATCATTGTATTGAAGTACATAGGAGAGAGATTAACCACATAGCTACCGGTACAGCCCCGAGCCTCGATGGAGAACTACTCCCTCCTCATGGGAGCAGCAGCGGTGATGAAGATGGCGGTGGAGATGGCAGCAGTGTCGATGGAGAAGCCTTCCGGGGGCACTTCCCCGTCCCGGCGGCGTGCCGGAACAGAGACTCCTGTCCCCCAGATCTTGGCTTCGCGATGGCGGCGGCTCTGGAAGGTTTCTGTGGGTTTCGTCGAACGTGATAGGGTTTTCGCGACGGAGGCTTTAAATAGGCGGAAGGGCAGCCTCGGAGGGGGCCTGGGGCCACCACACCATAGGGCGGCGCGGCCCCCCCTCTGGCCGCGCCAGGGTGTGGTGTGGGGCCCCCAGGGCTTCCCTCTGGCGGCTCTCGGGTGTTCTGGATGCTTCCGGGCAAAATAGGAACCTGGGCGTTGATTTCATCCGATTCCGAGAATATTTCGTTACTAGGATTTCTGAAACCAAAAACAGCAGAAAACAAGAACTGGCACTTCGGCATCTTGTTAATAGGTTAGTTCCAGAAAATGCACGAATATGACATAAAGTGTGCATAAAACATGTAGATAACATCAATAATGTGGCATGGAACATAAGAAATTATCGATACGTCGGAGACGTATCAGCATCCCCAAGCTTAGTTCTGCTCGTCCCGAGCAGGTAAAACAATAACAAAGATAATTTCTGGAGTGACATGCCATCATAACTTTGATCATACTATTTGTAAAGCATATGTAGTGAATGCAGCGATCAAAACAATGTATATGACATGAGTAAACAACTGAATCATAAAGCAAAGACTTTTCATGAATAGTACTTCAAGACAAGCATCAATAAGTCTTGCATAAGAGTTAACTCATAAAGCAATAATTCATAGTAAAAGCATTGAAGCAACACAAAGGAAGATTAAGTTTCAGCGGTTGCTTTCAACTTGTAACATGTATATCTCATGGATATTGTCATCATAGAGTAATATAATAAGTGCAATATGCAAGTATGTAGGAATCAATGCACAGTTCACACAAGTGTTTGCTTCTTGAGGTGGAGAGAAATAGGTGAACTGACTCAACAATAAAAGTAAAAGAATGGTCCTCCATAGAGGAAAAGCATCGATTGCTATATTTGTGCTAGAGCTTTGGTTTTGAAAACAAGAAACAATTTTGTCAACGGTAGTAATAAAGCATATGTATCATGTAAATTATATCTTACAAGTTGCAAGCCTCATGCATATGTAGGATAACGTTGCATAGAAAACAAAAATTTTCCTACGGCGAACACGCAATCCAAGCCAAGATGCAATCTAGAAGACGGTAGCAACGAGGGGGTATCGAGTCTCACCCTTGAAGAGATTCCAAAGCCTACAAGATGAGGCTCTTGTTGCTGCGGTAGACGATCACTTGCCGCTTGCAAAAGCGCGTAGAAGATCTTGATCACGATCGGTTCCGGTGCCACGAACGGGCAGCACCTCCGTACTCGGTCACACGTTCGGTTGTTGATGAAGACGACGTCCACCTCCCCGTTCCAGCGGGCAGCGGAAGTAGTAGCTCCTCTTGAATCCGACAGCACGACGGCGTGGTGTCGGTGGCGGTGTAGAAGTCCGGCGGAGCTTCGCTAAGCTACGCGGGCAATATGAAGTGGAGGAGCAAAGCTAGGGTTTGGGAGGGGGTGGCCGGCCACTCAAGGGGGGCGGCCAAGCTATGGTCTTAGGGGTGGCCGGCCCCCTCCCTTGGCCCCTCATTATATAGGTGGATCCCAAGTGTTGGTGTCCAAGTCTTCGAATAAGACCCGAAACCAAAACCTTCCATAGGAGGGGGGAAACCTAGCCCAACTAGGACTCCCACCCAAAGGTGGGATTCCCACCTCCCATGTGGGGGGTGTCCGGCCCCCTATGGTGGAGTCCACTTGGGACTCCACCCCCACTAGGGCTGGCCGGCCATGGAGGTGGAGTCCCTTGTGGACTCCACCTTCCTTGGTGGTTTCTTCCGGACTTTTCTAGAACCTTCTAGAACCTTCCATAGAACCTTCCGCGACATTTTATTTCACATAAAATGACATCCTATATATGAATCTTATTCTCCGACCATTCCGGAACTCCTCGTGATGTCCGGGATCTCATCCGGGACTCCGAACAAATATTCGAACTCCATTCCATAATTCAAGTACTACCATTTCAACATCCAACTTTAAGTGTGTCACCCTACGGTTCGAGAACTATGTGGACATGGTTGAGTACTCACTCCGACCAATAACCAATAGCGGGATCTGGAGATCCATAATGGCTCCCACATATTCAACGATGACTTTAGTGATCGAATGAACCATTCACATACATTACCAATTCCCTTTGTCTCGCGATATTTTACTTGTCCGAGGTTTGATCTTCGGTATCACTCTATACCTTGTTCAACCTCGTCTCCGACAAGTACTCTTTACTCGTACCGTGGTATGTGGTCTCTTATGAACTCATTCATATGCTTGCAAGACATTAGACGATATTCCACCGAGAGGGCCCGTAGTATATCTATCCGTCATCGGGATGGACAAATCCCACTGTTGATCCATATGCCTCAACTCATACTTTCCGGATACTTAATCCCACCTTTATAGCCACCCATTTACGCAGTGGTGTTTGGTGTAATCAAAGTACCTTTCCGGTATAAGTGATTTACATGATCTCATGGTCATAAGGACTAGGTAACTATGTATCGAAAGCTTATAGCAAATAACTTAATGACGAGATCTTATGCTACGCTTAATTGGGTGTGTCCATTACATCATTCACACAATGACATAACCTTGTTATTAATAACATCCAATGTTCATGATTATGAAACTAATCATCCATTAATCAACAAGCTAGTTTAAGAGGCATACTAGGGACTTCTTGTTTGTCTACATATCACACATGTACTAATGTTTCGGTTAATACAATTCTAGCATGATATATAAACATTTATCATAAACATAAAGATATAAATAATAACCACTTTATTATTGCCTCTAGGGCATATCTCCTTGAGTCTCCCACTTGCACTAGAGTCAATAATCTAGATTACATTGTAATATACCTAACACCCATGGCATTTTGGTGTTGGTCATGCTTTGCCCTAGGGAGAGCTTTAGTCAACGGATCTGCTACATTCGGATCGGTGTGTACTTTGCAAATCTTTACTTCTCCATCTTCGATGTACTCGCGAATCGAGTGGTAACGCAGCTTGATATGCTTCAGCCTCTTGTGTGACCTTGGCTCTTGTGCATTGGCGATGGCACCCATGTTATCACAGTAAATGATTAATGGGTCCAATGCACTAGGAACCACACCGAGCTCTACAATGAACCTCTTCATCCATACCGCTTCGATGAAGCCTCCGAAGCCGCTATGTACTCGATTCTGTTGAAGACTTCGCCACCGTGCACCGCTTCGAGCTTGCCCACCATCGCAGCACCATTCAATATAAACACGTACCCAGATTGTGACTTAGAGTCATCGGGATCGGTGTTCCAACTTGCATCGGTGTAACTTGTTACAACGAGCTCTTGGTCACCTCCATAACAAAGAAACATATCCTTAGTTCTTTTCAAGTACTTCAGATATTCTTGACCGCTGTCCAGTTGTTCCATTCCTGGATCACTTTGATATATGCTAGTCAAACTAACGGCATGTGCTATATCCGGTCTTGTACATAGCATGGCATACATAATAGAGCCTACTCAGAAGCATAGGGGATGTTACTCATCCTTTCTCTTTCTTCTGCCGTAGCTCGGTCCTTGAGTTTTACTCAATACCTTGCCTGGTAACATAGGTAAGAACCCTTTCTTACTTTCGTCCATTCTAAACTTCTTTAGAATCTTGTCCAGATATGTACTCTGTGATAGCCCTATTAGGCGTCTTGATCTATCTCTATAAATCTTGATGCCTAATATATATGATGCTTCACCAAGGTCTTTCATTGAAAAACTATTATTCAAATATCCCTTAACACCGCTTAATAGTTCTATATCATTCCCGATCAATAATATGTCATCTACATATAATATCGGGAATGCTACAGAGCTCCCACTCACTTTCTTGTAAATACAGGCCTCTCCATGACACCGTATAAACCCGAAGTCTTTGATCACCTTATCAAAGCGTCGGTTCCAACTTCTTGATGCTTGCTTCAGTCCATAGATTGAACGCTGAAGTTTGCATACTTTGTCGGCATTTTTAGGATCGACAAAACCTTTGGGTTGTACCATATACAACTCTTCCTCAATGTCTCCATTAAGGAACGCCGTTTTGACATCCATCTCGCCAAATCTCATAATCGAAAAATGCAGCTATTGCTAACAAAATCCTCACAGATTTTAGCTTCGCTACGGGTGAGAAAGTCTCATCGTAGTCAACTCCTTGAATTTGTCGGAAACCCTTTGCGACAAGTCGAGCTTTATAGACAGTAATATTACCATCGGCATCTGTTTTTCTCTTGAAGATCCATTTATTCTCGACAGCCTTTCGGCTATCGGGTAAGTCTACCAAAGTCCATACTTTGTTATCATACATGGATCCCATTTCGGATTTCATGGCTTCTTGCCATTTGTTGGAATCTGGGCTCATCATCGCTTCTTCATACGTCGCAGTGGTCCTCATCATTGTTATCTACAATCATGACATTTAGACAAGGATCATACCAATCGGGAGTGGCACGTTCCCTTGTCGATCTGCGAGGTTCGATAGTTTCCTCGTTCGAAGTTTCATGATCATTATCATTAGCTTCCTCTCGTTGCCGATGTAGGCGGTACAGTACAACTTCCGATCATCGCGCTACTCGATCAACGAGTATAGATTCATCAATCTCATCGAAGTTCTACTTTTCTTCCAGTCACTTCTTTAGTGAGAAATTCTTTCTCAAGAAAGGTTCCGTTCTTAGCAACAAAGATTTTGCCTTCGGATCTGTGATAGAAAGTGTACCCTATAGTTTCCTTTAGGGTAACCTATGAAGACGCATTTCTCCGCTTTGGGTTCTAGCTTGTCCGGTTGTAACTTCTTTACATAGGCTTCGCAACCCCAAACTTTCAGAACGACAGCTTAGGTTTCTTATTAAACCATAATTCATACGGTGTCGTTTCTACGGATTTTGATGGTGCTCTATTTAAAGTGAATGCGGCTGTCTCTAATGCATAACTCCAAAATGATAACGGCAAATCGGTAAGAGACATCATACTACGAACCATATCTAAGAGAGTTCGATTACGACGTTCGGACACACCGTTTCGTTGAGGTGTTCCCACGGTGTCAATTGTGAAAGTATTCCGCATTTCTTTAAATGCATGCCAAACTCATAACTCAGATATTCACCTCCACGATCAGATCGTAGAAATTTGATCTTCTTGTTACGTTGATTTTCTACTTCACTTTGAAATTCCTTAAACTTCTCGAAAGTTTCGGATTTATGTTTCATGAAATAGATATACCCATATCTACTCAGATCATCTCGTGAAGGTTAGAACATAACGATAACCACCGCGCGATGCTACGCTCATTGGTCCACATACATCGGTATGTATGATTTCCAATAAGTCGATGGCTCGCTCCATCATACCGTAAAATGGAGTCTTTGTCATTTTTCCCATTAGACATGCTTCGCATCTATCAAGTGACTCAAAGTCAAGTGATTCAAGTAATCCATCAGTATGGAGTTTCTTCATGCGTTTCACTCCAATATGACCCAGACGACAAGTGCCACATATAAGTAGAATTATCATTAAGTTTAATTCACTTAGCATCAATGTTATGTATGTGCGTATCACTACTATCGAGATCTAACGTAAATAAGCCATTCTTTTGTGGTGCTCGACCATAAAAGATATTATTCATAAAAATAGAACAATCATTATTCTCGTACTTGAATGAATAACCGTCTTGCATTAAACAAGATCCAGATATAATGTTCATGCTCAACGCAGTACATAATAGCAATTATTTAGGCTTAAAACTAATCCCGAAGGTAGATGTAGAGGAAGTGTGCCGACTGCGATCACATTGACCTTGGATCCGTTTCCAACGCGCATCGTCACTTCATCTTTCAAGCGCTTGTCGTTTATTCTTTAGTTCCCTGCTTTCGAGTTACAAATATGAGCAACCGAACCAAGATCAAATACCCAGGTACTAGAACGAGAACCGATTGAAATGAACATCTATAACATGTATATCAAATATACCTTCTTTCTTCTTCTTGACAAGGCCGCTCTTCGTATCAGCCGAGATACTTGGAGCAATTACGCTTCCGGTGTCCCTTCTCCTTGCAAGAATAGCACTCAAGATCGTGCTTAGGGCCGTTCTTAGGTTTCATAGGAGGCGTGGCAGCTTTCTTGCCACCCTTCTTGAATTTTCCCTTAGACTTGCCTGTTTCTTGAAACCGGTGGTCTTGTTGACCATCAACACTTGGTGCTCTTTCTTGATCTCAATCTCAAGAGCTTTTAGCATGCCAAAAAGTTCGGGTAACTCCTTGTTCATGTTCTCGCATATTGTAGTTCATCACAAAGTTCTTGTAACTTGGTGGCGGTGATTGAAGGACACGATTAATCCCGATCTGTTAGGAATCACTATTCCCAAGTCATCGAGTTTCTTCGCATGCCCGGTCATGGCGAGCATGTGCTCACTAACGGAGCAGCCTTCTTCCATCATACAGTGAAGAAATGTTTCGATGCTTCATAGCATTCCACGGCCGCATGAGTCTCGAATATAGCTTTCAGCTCATTCATCAACTCATGAGGATCATGGTGCTCAAAACGTTTTTGAAGATCGGATTCCGTACCGCACAGATGGCACACCGAACTTGAGAGTACCGAGTTTTCCGAGTCGCGTAAACAGCTTTTACTTCATCGGATTCATCTTCTGGCAGAGGGTCACCTAGCGGTGCATCAAGCACAAATTGCAGATTTCCGCCGTAGAGGAAGATCCTCACATGACGGAACCAGTCGGTGAAGTTGCTACCGTTGCTCTTAAGTTTCTCTTTCTCTAGGAACTGATTAAAATTGATTGGGGACGCCATCTCTACAACATATATTTGCAATAGTTTAGACTAAGTTTATGACAAATTGAGTTCAAATTTTAATTCAACATAATTAAAAACCTAAGTGAACTCCCACTCAAAACAATATCCCTCGCATTGTCTTAGTGATCACACGAACCAAATCCACCGCACCTAAACCCGATCATCACGAGAAAAGGTGTGATTTCAATGGCGAACACTCAAAGTGTTCATCATATCAACCATATGATTCATGCTCTACCTTTCGGTATCACGTGTTCCGAGACCATGTCTGTACATGCTAGGCTCGTCAAGGCCACCTTAGTATCCGCATGTGCAAAACTGTCTTGCACCCGTCATATGTACTTATTGAATCTATCACACCCGATCATCACGAGGTGCTTCGAAACGACAAGACTTGGCAACGGTGCTACTAAGGATGAACACTTTATTATCTTGAGATTTTAGTGAGGGATCATCTTATAATGCTACCGTCGCGATCTAAGCAAAATAAGATGCATAAAAAGGATTAACATCACATGCAGTTCATATGTGATATGATATGGCCCTTTTGTTCTTGCGCCTTTGATCTTCATCTCCAAAGCACGGATATGATCTCCATCATCTTCGGGCATGATCTCCATCATCGTCGGCGTAGCGTCAAGGTCAATGGCGCCGTCTTCATGATTGTCCTCCATGTAGCAACTATTACAACTACTTTGAAATACTACTCAACATGAAATTTAAAGACAACCATAAGGCTCCTGCCGGTTGCCACAATACAATAATGATCATCTCATACATATTCATCATCACATTATGGCCATATCACATCACCAAACCCTGCAAAAACAAGTTAGACGTCTCTAATTTGGTTTGCATATTTTACGTGGTTTAGGGTTTTCGAGAGAGATCTAATCTACCTACGAACATGAACCACAACGTTGATACTAATGTTTTCAATAGAAGAGTAAATTGAATCTTTACTATAGTAGGAGAGACAGACACCCGCAAAGCCTCTTATGCAATACAAGTTGCATGTCGAACGAGGAACAAGTCTCATGAACGCGGTCATGTAAAGTTAGTCCGAGCCGCTTCATCCCACTATGCCATAAAGATGCAAAGTACTCAAACTAAAGATAACAAGAGCATCAACGCCCACAAACCATTGTGTTCTACTCGTGCAACCATCTATGCATAGACACGGCTCGATACCACTGTAGGATAACGTTGCATAGAAAACAAAAATTTTCCTACGGCGAACACGCAATCCAAGCCAAGATGCAATCTAGAAGACGGTAGCAACGAGGGGGTATCGAGTCTCACCCTTGAAGAGATTCCAAAGCCTACAAGATGAGGCTCTTGTTGCTGCGGTAGACGATCACTTGCCGCTTGCAAAAGCGCGTAGAAGATCTTGATCACGATCGGTTCCGGCGCCACGAACGGGCAGCACCTCCGTACTCGGTCACACGTTCGGTTGTTGATGAAGACGACGTCCACCTCCCCGTTCCAGCGGGCAGCGGAAGTAGTAGCTCCTCTTGAATCCGACAGCACGACGGCGTGGTGTCGGTGGCGGTGTAGAAGTCCGGCGGAGCTTCGCTAAGCTACGCGGGCAATATGAAGTGGAGGAGCAAAGCTAGGGTTTGGGAGGGGGTGGCCGGCCACTCAAGGGGGGTGGCCAAGCTATGGTCTTAGGGGTGGCCGGCCCCCTCCCTTGGCCCCTCATTATATAGGTGGATCCCAAGTGTTGGTGTCCAAGTCTTCGAATAAGACCCGAAACCAAAACCTTCCATAGGAGGGGGGAAACCTAGCCCAACTAGGACTCCCACCCAAAGGTGGGATTCCCACCTCCCATGTGGGGGGTGGCCGGCCCCCTATGGTGGAGTCCACTTGGGACTCCACCCCCACTAGGGCTGGCCGGCCATGGAGGTGGAGTCCACAAGGGACTCCACCTTCCTTGGTGGTTTCTTCCGGACTTTTCTAGAACCTTCTAGAACCTTCCATAGAACCTTCCGCGACATTTTATTTCACATAAAATGACATCCTATATATGAATCTTATTCTCCGGACCATTCCGGAACTCCTCGTGATGTCCGGGATCTCATCCGGGACTCCGAACAAATATTCGAACTCCATTCCATAATTCAAGTACTACCATTTCAACATCCAACTTTAAGTGTGTCACCCTACGGTTCGAGAACTATGTGGACATGGTTGAGTACTCACTCCGACCAATAACCAATAGCGGGATCTGGAGATCCATAATGGCTCCCACATATTCAACGATGACTTTAGTGATCGAATGAACCATTCACATACATTACCAATTCCCTTTGTCTCGCGATATTTTACTTGTCCGAGGTTTGATCTTCGGTATCACTCTATACCTTGTTCAACCTCGTCTCCTGACAAGTACTCTTTACTCGTACCGTGGTATGTGGTCTCTTATGAACTCATTCATATGCTTGCAAGACATTAGACGATATTCCACCGAGAGGGCCCAGAGTATATCTATCCGTCATCGGGATGGACAAATCCCACTGTTGATCCATATGCCTCAACTCATACTTTCCGGATACTTAATCCCACCTTTATAGCCACCCATTTACGCAGTGGTGTTTGGTGTAATCAAAGTACCTTTCCGGTATAAGTGATTTACATGATCTCATGGTCATAAGGACTAGGTAACTATGTATCGAAAGCTTATAGCAAATAACTTAATGACGAGATCTTATGCTACGCTTAATTGGGTGTGTCCATTACATCATTCACACAATGACATAACCTTGTTATTAATAACATCCAATGTTCATGATTATGAAACTAATCATCCATTAATCAACAAGCTAGTTTAAGAGGCATACTAGGGACTTCTTGTTTGTCTACATATCACACATGTACTAATGTTTCGGTTAATACAATTCTAGCATGATATATAAACATTTATCATAAACATAAAGATATAAATAATAACCACTTTATTATTGCCTCTAGGGCATATCTCCTTCAGCATAGTATACTAATAGTGCCCGCACCTTGTCCTAATTAGCTTGGACTACCGGATCATCGCAATACACATGTTTTAACCAAGTGTCACAATGGGGTACCTCCATGCCGCCTGTACAAAGGTCTAAGGAGAAAGCTCGCATTGGATTTCTCGCTATTGATTATTCTCAACTTAGACATCCATACCGGGACAACATAGACAACAAATAATGGACTCCTCTTTTATGCATAAGCATGTAACAACAATTAATAATTTTCTCATATGAGATTGAGGATATATGTCCAAAACTGAAACTTCCACCATGGATCATGGCTTTAGTTAGCGGCCCAATGTTCTTCTCTAACAATATGCATGCTTAACCATAAGGTGGTAGATCTCTCTTACTTCAGACAAGACGAACATGCATAGCAACTCACATGATATTCAACAAAGAATAGTTGATGGCGTCCCCAGTGAACATGGTTATCGCACAACAAGCAACTTAATAAGAGATAAAGTGCATAAGTACATATTCAATACCACAATAGTTTTTAAGCTATTTGTCCCATGAGCTATTTATTGCAAAGGTGAATGATGGAATTTTAAAGGTAGCACTCAAACAATTTACTTTGGAATGGCGGAAAATACCATGTAGTAGGTAGGTATGGTGGACACAAATGGCATAGTGGTTGGCTCAAGGATTTTGGATGCATGAGAAGTAATCCCTCTCGATACAAGGTTTAGGCTAGCAGGGTTATTTGAAACAAACACAAGGATGAACCGGTGCAGCAAAACTCACATAAAAGACATATTGAAAACATTATAAGACTCTACACCGTCTTCCTTGTTGTTCAAACTCAATACTAGAAATTATCTAGACCTTAGAGAGACCAAATATGCAAACCAAATTTTAGCATGCTCTATGTATTTCTTCATTAATGGGTGCAAAGCATATGATGCAAGAGCTTAAACATGAGCACAACAATTGCCAAGTATCACATTACCCAAGACATTATAGCAAATTACTACATGTATCATTTTCCAATTCCAACCATATAACAATTTAACGAAGAAGAAACTTCGCCATGAATGCTAAAAGCTAAGAACACATGTGTTCATATGAACCAGCGGAGCGTGTCTCTCTCCCACACAAGCATTTATTCAAACAAAAACAAAAAACAAAAACAAACCGACGCTCCAAGTAAAGTACATAAGATGTGATGGAATAAAAATATAGTTTCAGGGGAGGAACCTGATAATGTTGTCGATGAATTGGGACGCCTGGCGTCTTCAACCTTCATACATTCCCATAAAACTTATGAGTTTATGTAGTCTCACCAAATTATATTCTATTATCTTGCAATAAGGTCTTAGATATCACATATATCTCATACCTTGATTATTTCTGAAAACCAAATTTTCAGCTCCTTACTTTTCAAACAGATTTGAACTTCAAGTTTCACGGAGGCAAGATAACTTTAGGTACTAATTGAAACCATAGCTCTTTGAATCAACAATGTGAGGTTTACTAAAAGTTTGCAATAGGACTTAATCATTTCTTGATTCTTTAACAATACGGTACCAGTCCGTAAAGTTTCTTATCAGATATTAACAATATTTCTATCTCAATTATAAGACTAGCGCATGGTAGGAAACGAATGCCAATACTACAAAATTAATTCAAAATACTACTTAGACTATGTTTATGATAATTAGTTCATGTTTTAATCTAATTACTAATGAACTCCCACTTAATACAACATCCCTCATAGTTGTTAAGTGGTACACGATCCACATCCACTACACCAAAACCGATCATCACGTGAGATGATGTAGCTTCAATGGTGAACATCAACATGTTGATCATATCATCCATATGACTCGTGTTCAACCTTTCGGTTTCCTGTGTTCCGAGGCCATGTCTGTACATGCTAGGCTCGTCAAGCAAACCCAAGTATTCCGCGTGTGCAACATGGCTTACATCCGTTGTATGTGAACGTTGAGTCTATCACATCCGATCATCACGAGATGCTTCGAAACGACGAACTATATCAACGGTGCATACGAGGGGAGAACACTTTATTATCTTGATATTAATGTGAGGGATCATCTTATAATGCTACCGTCGCGATCTAAGCAAAATAAGATGCATAAAAGAATTAACATCACATGCAGTTCATATGTGATATGATATGGCCCTTTTGTCTTTGCGCCTTTGATCTTCATCTCCAAAGCACGGACATGATCTCCATCATCAACGGGCATGATCTCCATCATCGTCGGCGTAGCGTCAAGGTCAAAGGCGCCGTCTGCATGATTGTTCACCTCATGTAGCAACTATTACAACCTCTTTGAAATATTACTCAACATGAAATTTAAAGACAACCATAAGGCTCCTGCCGGTTGCCACAATACAATAATGATCATCTCATACATATTCATCATCACATCATGGCCATATCACATCACCAAACCCTGCAAAAACAAGTTAGACGTCTCTAATTTGGTTTGCATATTTTACGTGGTTTAGGGTTCTCGAGTAAAATCCAATCTACCTACGAACATGAACCACAACGGTGATACTAGTGTTGTCAATAGAAAGAGTAAATTGAATCTTCACTATGGTGGGAGAGACAGACACCCACAAAGCCATTTATGCAATACAAGTTGCATGTCGAACGTGGAGCAAGTCTCATGAACGCGGTCATGTAAAGTTAGCCCGAGCCGCTTCATCCCACCATGCCACAAAGATGCAAAGTACTCGAACTAAAGACAACAAAGCATCAACGCCCACAATACAATTGTGTTCTACTCGTGCAACCAATCTATGCATAGACACGGCTCTGATACCACTGTAGGGATTCATAGCATAGAAAACAAAAAATTTCCTACCGCGAGAACGCAATCCAAGCCAAGATGCAATCTAGAAGACGGGAGCAACGAGTGGATGAACGAGACTAACCCTTGAAGATTTCCAAAGCCTACAAGAGGAGGCTCTCGTTGCTGCGGTAGACGATCACTTGCCGCTTTCAAAAGCACGTAGAAGATCTTGACGGTGCCACAATCGGGCAGCACCTCCGTACTCGGTCACACGTACGGTGTTGATGAAGACGTCCTTCTCCCTGTTCCAGCGGGCAGCGGAAGTAGTAGATCCTCCTTGGAATCCCGGCAGCACGACGGCGTGGTAACGGTGGTGGTGGAGATCTCCGGCAGGGCTTCGCCTATGCGCTGCGAGACAGATATGTGGAGGAGGGGCGCTAGGGTTTGGGGAGAGAGGGGGTCTAGGGCGCCGGCCACTTGGAGGCTGCGGCCTAGAAGGCTTTGGTGTGGCCGGCCCTCCCCTTGGCTCCTCATTATATAGGTGGAAGTCCCCAAGAGTTATAGTCCAAGTCTTCGAATAAGACCCCAACAACAAAACCTCCCAAAAGTGGGAAACCTACTCAAGGAGGGAGTCCTACCCAAGGTGGGACTCCCACCTTTCCCTTAGGTGGGGTGGCCGGCCACCTATGGTGGAGTCCACCTGGGACTCCACCCCCTTAGGGTTGTCCGGCCATGCTAGGTGGAGTCCTTCCAGGACTCCGCCTTCCATAGTGATTTCTTCCGGACTTTTCTAGAACCTTCTAGAACCTGCCATAAATGCACCGGATCATTTCCAAACTTGGAATATGACTTCCTATATATGAATCTTATTCTCCGGACCATTCCGGAACTCCTCGTGATGTCCTGGATCCCATCCGAGACTCCGAACAAAACTTCGAACTCCTTTCCATATTCCATATCTACTTAAACGACATCAAACCTTAAGTGTGTCACCCTACGGTTCGCGAACTATGTAGACATGGTTGAGACCTCTCTCTGACCAATAACCAATAGCGGGATCTGGAGATCCATAATGGCTCCCACATATTCAACGATGACTTTAGTGATCGACTGAACCATTTACATACGATACCAATTCCCTTTGTCACGTGATATTTTACTTGTCCGAGGTTTGATCATCGGTATCTCTATACCTTGTTCAACCTCGTCTCCTGACAAGTACTCTTTACTCGTACCGTGGTATGTGGTCTCTTATGAACCATTCATATGCTTGCAAGCTAATTAGACGACATTCCACCGAGAGGGCCCAGAGTATATCTATCCGTCATCGGGATGGACAAATCCCACTGTTGATCCATATTCCTCAACTCATACTTTCCGGATACTTAATCCCACCTTTATAACCACCCATTTACGCAGTGGCGTTTGATGTAATCAAAGTACCCTTCTGGTATAAGTGATTTACATGATCTCATGGTCGAAAGGACTAGGTAACTATGTATCGAAAGCTTATAGCAAATAACTTAATGACGTGATCTTATGCTACGCTTAATTGGGTGTGTCCATTACATCATTCATATAATGACATAACCTTGTTATCAATAACATCCAATGTTCATGATCATGAAACTATGATCATCTATTAATCAATAAGCTAGTTATATAAGAGGCTTACTAGGGACTCCTTGTTGTTTACATAACACACATGTATCAATGTTTCGGTTAATACAATTATAGCATGATATGTGAACATTATCATAAACACAAAGATATATAATAACCATTTATTATTGCCTCTTGGGCATATCTCCAACATCTTGATGAGGAGCCGGATCCTCTTGTCAATGGCATCGGCGGAGAGATTGTCCTTCGTGGCGCGCATTGGGTCGTCGCGCCCCGTGTAGTGGAACATCAAGAGGTCCCTGTGTTGGAGTGGCTGGATCCGCTTGGTGAACCAAGACAAGGTAAGGTCCTTCCCCGTCAGCCCCTCATCCGTGAGCTTGCAGATCCGCCTAACAGCGCGGGTCAGCTGGGGCGACTCGGAGAGGTGGGGGCATTGCGTCCATGCCGGAGTTTCGCTGGCGGGACAGTTCTTGAAGGGCGGCAGCCTCCTTTCGCCCGCCGGGTCGAAGACGTCCTTCAAGTAGAAGAAACCCCCTGACCAATACCGCGCGGATTCGTGGCGGTCGGTATGGGGGTAGATGCGGCCAGGGCGGAGCATGAAGGTGATGGACCCGTATGTCGCCAACTCGGAGGTCTGGCGGATCTTCTCCTTATTGACGGAGAAATAGTATTGGAAAAGAGAGAGTTCGGGAGATACCCGGAGATGGCCCTCGCAGAGGGTGACGTGGTTGCTGATCGCTAACACGCTGTTCGGTGATATGTTGTGGGGCTGGAGCCCATACACCTTCAGGATTTCCGAGAAGAAATCCGAAGGCGGAAACGAAAAGCCCCGCTCCACCAGCGCTTTAGTCAGCACCATCTCGTTATCTTGGGGGGCTGGAGCCAAGGAATTCGGAACTATCCGCCAGCTTCCGGGTTGCAGGAAACCTTCCGCCTCCAGGTTCTTCAACTCCATTTCAGTGGTGGTGCAGGGCCACCATTTCCCTTTGGCTTCGGAGTCTCGCTGACGAGCCTTGGATTTCTTGGCGGCGTTTTCTTCCGCCTTCTGTTCCGCCTGTTCCGCCCTGGAGGTTTTCTCCAGGTTAGCAGAGGTACCTTCGGCGTCCTTACCGGAATCCTTAGTGGGATCCAGTTGGACTGGGACGAAGGGAGGAGGGGCGGAGGAGAGGGGGGTCGCCATGATTGGCTCGGAGGTTGGAGGCGGAGTCGTCGAAGACATCTGAAGAAAAACGATGGCGGAAAGCTTAGCCTAGTCGGATCCACATCGTCATCCTGAAGCTCATCCCTACCAACTACGGCGCAAGGACGAAGTTCGGAAGCTTACCGTAATGGATTCCGCGGTGGTCGGAGTCGTCGGCGACGAGGTTTTTGCGCGGTGGCTCGCCGGAGTTAAGAACAGTATGAACACTGCACGGCGGTGAAGCAGCTCCGGCGAAACTCCGGTGGAACTCCGGTAGACTCCGGCACGGCGGAAGGGGGAGCTCGAGGGCGGCGCTTCGCAAAGAGGTGAAAGAGGGGGTGAATGAGAGGTTTAGGGTTGACGGTGGATATTTATAGGCCGCGGGGAGGAGATTCGTGCTCCGCATCCTGTGGTCGGAACGCAAGCGTCGCGCCGTTGGATGCGTGACACGTGTCAAAATCCTAAACGGTAAAAATGGCTAAGGATAAGTTACCGCTCAAATTGCGCGAAAATGGCGCCAGAATTGGCGGAACCGTTTGAGTCTTTTAAGATTCCGGGTAACCGCGCGAAGATAAGCAGATCTCGTTCGCAAGCAGGGGAGTAACCCAGACACATGTCTTGAACTGTCGATGGATGAAGTCCCGCAGGATGAGAAGATTTTCCGACTAAAAGGTTGGGAAAGAAGAAAATGTGAAGTTGGAGTTCTTCAAGTTTCTCCGCGTTACCAACATTGCCGGAGACCATGAGGCGCTAGCAAGGCGGAAACAGGAGGTGAAACTCGGAGAACTCTGGGGGCTACTGTTGTGGGTATACTTCATGGGTGTACCATCGACAGTGCCTAGATCCGGCAAGCCCGGGTGGCCCACAGATGGTGATGTGGCATGCGGCCCATCGGGCGGCCCAGTTGCTGTTAATCCTGAAGGATGAAGTTCGGCCCAGGAGAAGGGAGCCGGATCCGATCGACCTTTGGAGGTACCCGGATCCATGAAGGCCCAGTAGGAACCCGGATCCGGGACGACGTATAGAGGGAGGCGGATCCTTGACGTACACGACAAGACATTGTACCGTAGTTAGGCAAACTTGTATCCGGCTAGGACTCTCCATGTAAACCCTAGATCCGTGCGCCTTTATAAGCCGGATCCCGGGAGCCCTAGAGGCACAACTACAACTCATTGTAACAACGCGAAAGCGCCCAGATAATTCCAGACAAGCAGCAGTAGGCCCTGTCATCGAGCAGGTGTTCCGAAGCTGGGTAAATCGCGTACTACCGTCCCGAGTGCTCTCCGCCCTATGGCCCCTACTTCTTCTCCCCCTCGTGAGGATCCCTCCTCCGAGGTACCGTCGAATAGGCAACGACATTTCCCATCCCGCTTCCAAGTGCTTCGCGCGCATGTTGTGATACTAGTATCATATCAATCCTATTAACATGTTTGTCGATGTCACACTTATTTATTATTCAAATTTCAAATAATTATTTTAATAAACAAAACTAATAACGTAATAACATGTTGTGGTAATGGTATTATAATTAGAATTTTTTAAATTTGTATTATAATTGGCTAACTTTATGGTTAAGTAATAGTAATCTTTATGCATGATGTAATTATTATTTTTAAAAAAATAAAAAATATAAAATTCCGAATTTCTGGCAAAAACTAAAATCTTCATGCTTTCATATTTTCATTTGGAATTTTGAGAATCTAAAAATTGGCTAACCGGATAAACCCGGGTGAATTCGGATGTAACCTTTTCCCAGGATTTTTTTTGATATATTATACGTTTTTTTCCAACGTCGTATGCAAAAGTTATTGCGGTTTTACCATTTTTTAAACTTTTTTTGCAAAAAAAGTGAAAATTCGAATTTCTTAATTTCTCCGAATAGTCGGTTGCATAACATACAAGAAACTAAAAACAATTTTTTTTTCAATTTTCTATCATTTTCTTTTGTATTTTACAAACCAAAAAAGGCGATCCACTGGGGGGGGGGTGGTATAGGTGCATGGGGAGGCAAAAAACCCTTTAGTCCCGAAAGGGTAGACCTTTAGTCCCGGTTGGTAATACGAACCGGGACTAAAGACTTTTGCCCCATAGACCACCCTTTAGTCCCGGATTATATTACCAACCGGGACTAAAGGGTCCAAACGAACCGGGACTAAAGGGTTTTCATGATGAACCGGGACCAATACCCCCAATTGGTCCCAGTTTGGTTCAAAACAGGGACATTTGCTTGGGACGAAAGGTCTCTTTTCCACTGGTGCCCCCTACTAATCTTTCTTATTGACTAATGTCCAATAGTTTTCTCCGTGTTCTTCTTCTCTAGTTTTTTCGTGTTGGCACCGAGCTGCTAAAATCTCCTCCTTTTATGTTGTGTGTATGTACAGTATCTAACATCAGTCATCATCGCATGATCAATGTTCAAAAGTTTTTTCAATGGCTTACCATTATTTTTCTTTATCGAGAAAAAATACCATCATTTTGGGACCTGTGCATAACCCTGAGATCAAAAGGATCAGGAAGACGGCCCGATTCACCACTCGGTTCCACCTACGGGATATCACTTGCTTCGAGGGACTCCTTCAGCCATTGCTTTCACCGCTTCGAGGGGGGGGGGGGGGTTACCGGTCCTGTTGGAGCGTCGCCGGTATCGAGGGGTTTGGTCCGTCAGAGTCGATTGTGGTGGAGCTAAACCAAGCTCCCACACCATCTCCAAACCAATGATGTATGTCGACGAGGTTTCTAAGGGCCATTTTCCTTATTTGCGCCAGGATCTACCTAAAATTATTATGTTTCTCTTATGGGGACTTCAGCGGTTGCGTATGTTTATTCGATGGAGTGGGCGAAGAATAACTTACTTGTCCGTTTCATAGGAGGCGCAGAGCCTAAGGTTGCGGAATACTCTGGTGCCACAGAAGGAAGGCGTTAACCTTGTCAAGGAACATGTATCGAATATTGAGTGCTCCGACCTAAAGGGACACGTTCTTCAGGAGAAGGAGGAGGCTCATCGAAGAAGCTTGCTGCAGTGCAAGCTCTTCATGGGCAGAAGGCAAGGCTAGAGGAGGAACTGGCCCAGAAGGCCCTGGTGCGCCTCGCCTAGGGTGAAGGACAAGTTCCCTGCTGAGCTGAATCGGGCCCGCTAGGGTTACCTTGCAAAATCCCTCCAACCCAAGATGCGTGCCCGCTCACCCCCTCTCTCCCACACTCAAAAAAATCGCCACATGTGCCACCTACATATCCCCATCGTCCATCACTGTTGATGTGCCATTGCTTCCTCAGGGCACCATCAGTTCCGCCTCTTCTCCCTCATATGTGCTTCCATGGAGCTCAAGAGCGCCACATGGCAACACCGATCCCATTAGCTCCAACACTGGAGCCACCCTTTACCTCACCTTCTAAAGCTCCACCCGCACCTCACCTCCCATTGCATCGTTGGATTCCCCGGGAGGACCCCTAAGCACTGGACATTTTGAAGCAAAGATCGATGTGGTGAAATGGAAAGAATGACGGTGGGTGATCCATTCCGAAGGGTATTAATATGGACCTTTCTGAAAGCAAAAAATGGTATGGCGAAAACATAAGTGTACAATGAATTCACATGGCATAGTCGGGATTTTTTGTTACTCTAAAATTTCATTTCTATACCTAATAATAAAGGAGCTAAGGTTTCTGCCAAAATTTTCGTCCAACTTTTATTTGGACGATTTTGCCCTCCCACCAAATTGCATAATACATACACATGCCATGGTACCGGTTCGCTTAGATCAATCGCTGGCGCTCGGCGTTCATCCTCTGTCGCGCTGCGAAGGGCCGTATATGCATCAACTAATGGGCCACAAGCCAAGTCCATCGGTAACAGAAATCACGAAACCGCTTGCAGTCAACTAATTGAATTGGGTTGAATAGTCCCACACTCTTTTCCTAGGATGAATTCCACCGGTTTATATACGTTCTAATCTGCTTGGAGTATCAGCGAGGTGAATCAACAAGAGGAAGCACCATTGATTGGTCTGAAATACATTAGTGTATCTAAACTAAATCGATCGATTGCCAAACAGTACCGCATGAAAGGGGAAGCTCGGATCATCAACTGTGTGCCGGTCGGTTGACGGCGTTGGGTGCCGAAAGAGCGGGCGAGAGCAACGTTGAGCGGGCCGTCGGTCCCAGACTGGTGCCGTCGGGCTGGAGCTACGGGCGGTCCCAGACTGGTAGGGGTGAAGCAGAAGCCGGCGCGAGGTACCTCCTCGCCGGAGGTGGCTGGAGCTCCAGGGCGAGGATGAGGTAGCGTGCAGAGCTCGCGCTGGGCGTTGGACTGGATTGCTTTTACAAAAAAAGAGCTGGGGGTTGGAATAGAAAACGACCATGGTAGATAGGGTTTGCTTCGGTTTAGTGGCGGAGCATTTTCTGGGCCTTAGCCGGTTGCTGGGCTGCTCACACAATCATAAGCCCTTTTCTTTTTAATTTATTCCTCAAAAACCTTTTGACCAGATAAATTTAAGAAAAGGGGATGATACATGAGTCGTAGGGTGAAATAGGCAAAGAGTCCTCAAATTTTATCCCACGTTCACATCTCCTCTGCGACCTATTTCATTGGCCTTGAAGAAAAAAAAACTTCCACCACACATCCCTAACCCTAGACGGGCGCTCGTAGCCACCATTATCATGTCGCTCTTGTGGGCGTCGGTCTTCCTAGCGTTAACCACCTTCACGACAGCCTTGTACACCACTGTCATCGCAGCGTCTGTCACCGTCATCGCGGCGGCTGGAAAATGTTCAGTCTAATGATATGCAATTTCCGGTGTACATTCTTCAGAAATCCGCATTCTGTTCATTGGGCTGAACTCAACATACTCGTACATGCTAGAGAAATTAAATCAGATAGAGAGAGCATACTTATGTTCTGTTTCCAGTCCTGGACAATTCATTGGTGAACAACCGTAATGTGACCCCGATTTGAAAAACTGAATTAATTTTGCCGATGTTGTTTAAAGATTACACTTGGTCTACGTCAAATTCACACTAGGAGTAATTCTCCACGATAGCACATTTCTGCCTCACAAATGCACTATAAGTACGTGTGTTGATGTACGATTACTACATGTGAAGTTTCTTATTGTCGGTTACTTTATTATGGTGTTGATGAATTCAGACTACATTACTGGTATGTATACTTTTAACTGTCTCAAGTTAACTATTACATTTATAATTTTGAATTGCAATTTATAAGGACCGGAATACAGAAATTATAGCGTTGATATTAGCAGAGGTACCTGCTTTGTGGCCTGCAACATGAGTAAGACCATCGTATTTTGTTAATTCAGCTCTAATTTAAACTATTTCTGCCCTAAGATTTTTACTGAACAAAAAAAAATTAGTATACCATCCATTTCTTTCTTTTTGTCGCAAATTTAGATGTATCTAGACATATTTTGTGAATAGATACATCTGAATTCGCGACACGAATAATGGAGTGAGTACTAAATTTTTGAACCGTTAGAAGAGTAACTTATGGAACGGAGTGAGTACTAATTTAGTATTCATATCGTAATAAAATTTAAGTATGTTGCCAACCATTCTTACAAGTTTACGGTATTATAAATCAAGATGCAGCCAGGGGCTTGCAATCTACCATGGTCCGGCGAATGGTGAGAAAGAGGAGAATTGTCAACATCTTGGGTATTTGGTTACCCGATGCAACGCACGGGCACTTTTGCTAGTACCATTAAACAGAAAGAAGATCTCCAACTAAAATGTGGATGTAAAATATGTCATATCAAATGCAAACATACTAGTATCCTGCCCGTACGGTACAGGCTACATCTAGTGAAACAAATGGAAACTTTGTTATTAGGTAAGTGATAGACACACGTGGAAACATAATTTGACCAAAATTTATACGTACACGGTATACTTTTTTGAAGTGAAAAAATGTAGCCTTGACTCTTTTTTGGGTTTGCGGGTAAGTGATATTGTAGAGATCACATGTAAACTATAGTACATATATACAAATTGAAGGAAGCATTGAATATTAAACTAATCTTAGCCTCTTAAGGGGTTATCGTAAGCCGACAATTCTAGAAATAAGTAGGGATCAAGTTGATTGACAAGAAAAATAACTTGAGCTAATAAGTATTTCCTAATAGATTTACTTGGTCGATATTAGTTGTGTCAAATCTCGCTATTTTTTTTGGATTGGTATAATGTAATATAATATGATTGTGTAAATGTATTGTGTTATGTCCATTGCAAAAATGATCCACCTCATAAATTATAGTATCCTTCTCCACCATAGAAAATGGATCAGTAAAATGGCAAGCAAACCGGATGAGGATATGCAGGTTTTTGAAAAATAAAAAAGTACTTGTATAGGAGATGTGCCGTCGATTCTTGAACTTACCATAATAATTTGGAAGGAAATTCTCGCTTGGTGTGGGGTTCAAAACATCTCTCCAATTATTTGGGTGACCAAAGTTTCCATTAATGAGTGGTGGAAAAAGGTGGCAATGTAAAAAGGAAAAGAAAGGAAAGCAATGGCTTCCTTGAAAATGCTAATTTTGTGTGAAATTTGGAATAAGCAAAATGCACAGGTTTTTCGACATCATTCATCTTCGATGGCCCTCCTTATAAAGAAGATCAAAGACGAAGCAAGACAATGGTGTTTAGCCAGGGAAATTCTTTTGAGCTATGTAATAACAAGAGAGTAGTCTTGTATGCTAACGACTTAAAGACCTAGGGTTTGCCATATGCAATTGTCTAAAACTTCTTCTCTATCAATGGAATTGGCAAATCTTCTGTCTCCTTTTAAACAAAAAATTATACTTTTGAGTATTAATTTTTCTAATTGTTTGGTGGATTCGTATACATGTTGTATGCATTTTACATTTTTTCTTAGTTTCAGTGGAAATTGCACTGTATTTTGAACTGTAGAAACAATTATGGAAATATATAAGGTATTAAAAACTACGTTTTCCCTGTAATTTGGATTTTTTAAAAGAAAATTGCACCGTCCATAGTGGATGTGTATACGCCTGTATATTTTTGCGCAGATATTTTCAGAGACCTAGAAATACAGTTTTTGAGAATTTCAAAAATAGAGAGCATTAATGCTCGGGTGGTGCTGTGGATTTTCGAAACAAACCTCACTAAAATCTCTACAGACAAGTCACCACACTCACCAGATCGGCTTGACGGGTTCTTGCCAGACCACCCTCTGCTTTATTTCCGCCACGCCGGTGACGAACCTCTCAGCTCCTCCACTCCCCGTCAGATCGGATCGCTCCGCCGTGAGCCCGCCCCCTCGAACATGGCGGCTCTGCTGATGCGACGGCTCGCCGGGTCGTACCGCGGCCGCGCGCCGCTCGCTGCAACCGCCGCCGCCGCCGCTGGTGGGGCGGCGCTCTTCTTCGCCTCGTCGACCCCCACCGTCGTACGAGACCTGCCCGCCCCTCGCCTCCATTCACCCTTCGTTCTTTTTTTTCCTTCTCCATTCTTTGCCCTAGTTAGTAGGGGGGAGAAGCAGTAGCGAGGTTTCTGTTTGCCTCACCGTGCCGTGTGATTGCAGGCGCACATGGAGGAGAAGGGGGAAGAGGCCGCTGCTAAAGTTGGTGAGCTCCAGTTCCCTTCGTTCTGAATTCTAAAAATTCCTATCGATCTAGCTCTACTGGGTTTATGGATTTGTCAGGTTTATCCGGTTCTGCTTATAAATTTGTATCTCACGCGTCATGTTGTGCTATTTCCCGGTGTGTGCCTTTGCAATTGAAGCAGCAAATTATGTGCGCATCCAGAAGGGCAGAAAACTCCACACCATATTTTTTTTTTGGATAGTAGGACTTCTAGATGAATTTTGTAGGATCATGAACATGATTACACTGCAGTAGAAAATGTCCTATATTATTGTTATGACCAGCAGATCAAGGCCTTTTGTGTTAATCGGGAGATGCCACTATCAATTATTTAGTGTACATAAAGTTACAATATCAGATCTTGAAATGCTGGAATTTGGCACGAGCTGTTAGAAATGGCCCTGTCAAAGTTTAACATATGTCCAATCATTTAACTAGAGTGACCTCTTATGTCCCTAATTTGACTACTTGTTCCAAAGTGTGTTGCTGTTTCATAACTGTTTACCACGACTTTGTTGCTTAGAAGACATCCAATGGGTTGAACTTCAGAGTCTGAGAATCCTGTTATCAAGGCCCAAACTCTGGGTTTAGGTTTTTTTTTACCATGTACTCTGGGTTTAGGTTGCTAGATTTCTCTTAATTTAATGTGTTGTTTGTTATAAAAATCACTCATTTCGGTGTGCAATGACACCATTGTGCTTTAGGTTTAACTAGATGACGTATGTCTTTGTTTTTTCAGCACTTAACCCTGACAAGTGGTTGGAATTCAAGCTCCAAGAGAAGGCAACAGTTAGCCATGACTCACAGCTATTCAGGTAATGGTTACCGGTGCCGCACTTCTACTTCTGTGGTAACATAATTGCATCAATAGTTTATTCTGTTATGCCATAGTGTAGGAGGTTATGTTGTTAATGTGCAGATTATCTTCTAGCATATCTAGCATGCTGCAATAGAATGCTTGTACATATTGGTTACTAAGTTCAACTTCAATTTCCCGTGTTCATGTTAATGGCTTCTCTGTAGTTTTTTTTTCCTTTTGCTCAACTTGCACATCCAAATTACTGGTAAAATAGATATAAAATAATCAAAATGGCACAAACTTATATCCCTTAATCTTTCAAATGTCAGTTCCGAATCATGCTATTTTATTTTGTAAATTCATTTTTTGTAGTCTGAGTCTTATGAAAGTGACTTTACCTGGCAGATTTTCATTTGACCCATCTACTAAGTTGGGCCTGGATGTTGCTTCGTGTCTCGTAACAAGGTATCTATGTATTTACTGACATCTCCTAGATACCTCTACTAAGATATTATTTTATATAAAATCTAAAAGGAAATCATGTGAAAAAATGCCGTAAATCTTGTTGATATTGGATTTCGAGTCGACGGGTCATTCTAGGGCAGCGACTCAGAGACTAGTCGAGACTAGTCTCGACTCGGCAAGACTCATGTTTAATACTAAATAAATAATATGTATAGATATAAGGCTGGGGACAGGGGAGTTGGGGAAAACCTGGGCAATTCCTTGCAATGGCCAAGGCCTTCCTCTTTTCCATGAACCAGCAGCCTACAAAAGATAGAGACATCAATCAAATTTGTGACATCAAAGTATCAAACAGATTTCCATTGACACCACTACTCTAGCAGTCCACCGCAACTATGAACAAGGCAAGCAAATAGTTCAACACTGAAATTAAACAAACACAACGGGTCCAACATTAAGTTACATCAACCAGGTCCAAATGCAAGTAAATAAGTTCAACACATCTTCAAGCAATCATTCGTCAAGAAGCATGTCATCAATCTGAAACTCGACGTCTTGAACTTGATCATTTTTTGCATCGGCTTCAACTGCAGCTTGAGCTGAACGAATGACTTGGGATATCTCTGGCTGGGACATGGTGCTTCCTGTGAATGGCATGGTAATGAATCATATAAGTTGTTTTCCTAATGGATCCGGGATCCCCCTAAGCAGAAGCACTGGGGCAGATCAGAGGAAAAAAGAAGTAGAGGGATTGTTACCACTTACCAGCAGCAGCTGTGGAGGAGCAGACCAGCAGCAGCCGTGGAGGAGCAGACCAGCAGCAGCCGGTGGAGGAGCAGACCAGCAGCAGCCGACGGTGGAGGAGCTCGTGGTGGACAAGGATCTTGTGTTGGAGGAGGAGCTCGTGGAGGAGGAGGTGCTGACGATGGCTGGTTCTTGCAGAGGCGGCGGCCGGTTCTTGCAGAAGAGGCGGCCAAGAGAGGGAAAGCCCAGATGCGTTTTGGGTTGAGCGGGGGAAATTGTCTCTGGATCTAGGTTTCACGGGGGGAAATAGACAGGGGAGGGAAAGAATGGAAAAAAACATGACATGTGGGGCCATTTTAAAGTCGACCGACTCACAAACCTAGACTAGTCGATCGACTCAACTTTTGAGTCGAGTCGACTGGCCGAGTCGACCTTGCAAATGCGACTCGTAGACTAGTCGTCGACTAGTCTCGACTAGTCTTTCGACTCGAAAACTCAAACCACTGTTCTATCAGAAAATAGTATTGTGGAGAAAAAGATGCCATGTTTATTAAGCAAATAAAATTTTAACCATGTGTTAACTATCTAAACACGTTGATGTCATTTCAGGGCCCCCATAGGTCAGGAAGTGGAGGGAAGAAGAAAATTCGTTATTCGCCCGTAAGGAGACATTCAAGCTATTCAACATTTATGCATATGCTAACCTGATGTTAATCATTTTTTAATTACTTAATTTGATTTGAACAAGACATCTATCCTGTTGTCTGCAGGTACACCCCTATCTCTGACCCTGATTCTAAAGGACACTTTGACCTATTAATCAAGGTATACACACAATTTGTTGTCTACACTCCATAACCTGCTAGCTGCTTGTGAATATTTGTTGCTCTTTTTATTGTCCTACTTTAGTTTACAAAATTGTTTTGGAAATGGAATCACGATTACTGAGAAAATGTTCTATGCACAGGTTTATCCTGATGGGAAAATGAGTCAGCATTTTGCTAACTTGAAGCCAGGAGATGTTCTCGAAGTCAAAGGGTAAAGTGGAATGAGAATCTGATCAGCCGTCTTACATATTATTGTCTGTCTATGACTGAAGTCTTTCCTCTTCTTCTAGGCCCATTGAAAAGCTCAGATATAGCCCAAATATGAAAAGACACATTGGCATGGTAAGGCCGAACATTAGGACTTAAGCTGTGCAAAGTATCTTCTTCTTAAATTCATTAAAGGCATGCCAAAGTTGGAAATAGATATTTGCGTTAAATGTTTGACTTATAAATTTAGTTTAGCCCCTTTGAGGAGCTGGTTCTTTTCCTTAAAAAAAAATTCAAACATAGCGCTGTAGCCCTGCCAACTCTACTTAATAAGTTGATTTTTGTGCTTCCAGATCGCTGGTGGTACTGGCATAACGCCAATGCTGCAGGTTGTCAGGGCCATCCTCAAAAACCCTGATGACAACACTCAGGTAAGCTGTTTATCACAGTTTTGCTTCTTGGCACTGACTTGCATGCGTTCCTTTGATGCTTACGCGTCTTGTAGCGGAAGTATATTTACTTGACATCTTGAACATTGTATAACACTATGCCATAATTAACAGTACAGCAAGGCAGATTGGCATGTCTATTTCATATAATTTTCAGGAACAACATTAATAGTTCCTTGTATATTCTAACATTATGGTTTCTTTATTATTCCTGTCTAGGTTTCCTTGATTTACGCCAATGTGTCGCCAGACGATATCTTGCTGAAAAGGGAATTAGACAGACTTGCCAGCAGCTATCCTAATTTCAAGGTAGGTATTTCTGGGGTTAGTCAACTGCCACCTGGGTGAAGTTAGTTTTAAGCATGTCATCCTTGCAAAATTTCAGGTATTTTATACAGTTGACAAACCATCAAGTGATTGGAGGGCTGGTGTTGGCTACATATCAAAGGACATGGTTTTGAAAGGTTTGCCAGGCCCAGGGGAGGATTCTCTTATTCTTGTGAGTAGTTTCTGAAACTTCTGCTTAGAGTTGTATTAAAAATGTTGTCCTTTTGGAAAAATACTAGTCCCTCCGATCCATATAAACTTTGTACAAAATCTCTGACACTTATTATGGATCAGAGGGAATATTTAAATAAAATTTCCCATGTTAGCTCGTTTCTTATCTCTGTCAAATAATCCTCGTGTATGGATATCATTATCGTCATTGTTATAATTGGATTATTAAGATGCCTTCTCAATTTCATGGTTTTTGCTTGGTCAGGTTTGTGGTCCTCCTGGACTGATGAATCACATATCTGGAGATAAGGCCAAGGATAGATCACAGGGCGAGGTACTGCTAATTTATTAAGTCATTGATATTACATTTGATTGCAAGTTAGTAACCTTATAATCTGGCAGTACTCAATTGGAGCAAGGCGGTAGAATTAGGACATTTATTTGCATGCTGAATTTTTCCGTCTAATAGACCTGTGAAAAACTGACCAGTGAGAAGTACAGCATTGATCTGGATTGTACACTATACTTGCAGTGTCCCCTTCACCATGCCATATATTTATCCTTTTTTCAGTCTTTTCATGATCCAATTTGGTTTTGTTTTGCAGGTCACTGGCCTTCTCAAAGATTTAGGATACACAGCTGATATGGTGTACAAATTTTGAGTGCATGGTTGAACACATGGGGTCCCTGACAGTGACATGCCTGCTGCCATTGGCACTCTAAAATAAACGGCATCAGTACTTTTTGTGGCGCCAGTTTTGCGCGAAACTTGAAGAGTTTTGACCCCTTTTCCCCTTAATGCTCTCTGAGAATATTTAAGACACGGATTATCTGTAGTCTTTATGTTGTTCTCAAGTTGGAATGCCTGCCTGCGCAGTTGTTCAACACTCTTGTTTTATTTTGCAAGAGCTAGTGAATTTTAGAGACTTAATCTGTGGGTTTGTTGTTGATGAATATGGTACCAGTTGTGCCCTGTGATTTTCTTCTAATAATGGATGTGGTATCATAGTTTGTGCATCGACAGATTCAGGGCAACTAATTCCTGCACAACTCGACACTCTGCAATGCTGTGATCACATGATATCACTTCACACGTAGGTTTATAGGTAGATGAAACTGTAAGTTCATGCGAACAGACAGAGATTGACAAGTGTAATGCACACGAATCTTAAAGCACCGGATCGGTGGCTAAAACATGCACTGGACCTCCCAGGAGGAGAATCGCCGCTCTCCCTCCCTATAATTCTCGTTCACTTTAACCCATCTTATAATTGGCCGCAAAGTCTTACAGTAGGGAAAAAATGAATACAATTCAGGTGGAGGGCTTTCTCTTCTCAATCATAGTATTAATCTCTCTCTCTCTCAGTATGTGAACAGTGCCCATCTCCTTACACGATTCGGTGCATTTTTTTGAAGTACATGATGTAATTTTCTAGCCTGTAGATATGCAGCTGACGTATATGACGGTGCTTAGTTATGTTGCTTTTTGTATATATCTTCAAGACGCGGTGCCATATCTTCAAGATTTTTTTAGATCTTCATATCTTCAGGATTGTTGGCCGTGCTGCCATAGCTTTAATTAAAATATACAATTAATGTATGCGTCTAATTTATTATATAATCATATGTCTGCAAATGAGGCTATAAAAACCCAACCATCTCAAACAACTCCTGCACCCCACACATTCCCAGAGGAACGACAACAACTTTCATTGTAACATCTGATAGATAGAGAAGGCGGAGAGATAAAAACCATGGCCATGGTCAACCTCATGTGCTTATGTTGCGTTCTCCTGGCTATGGCAATGGCCGTGTCGGGTGACAGCTGCGAGGGTGACCGGAAGGACATGATCAGGGAGTGCGGCCAGTATCAGAAATGGCCGGCAGAGCCAAAGTTGGACCCATCAGATGCGTGTTGTGCCGTCACTACAACAAAAGAGTCACCTACGGACGTTCAATCTACGACGTTTTTATGTTCGTCTCAAAAATCAAAATCAATTAGCACCTAGAGACATCTTTTGAGACGATGCACCAAACGTCGCATCTTTTAACTACACCACGTTTAGTAGGCCTCAATACGGAGTAGTTTATGGCCTTTCCTCTTTTTTTTTTTTTTTTGGCAAACTGATGCTTTATTTAACACGTCTGGCAGTGAACTGCCAGCAGCCTCCCAAAGGGATAACTGAGATTACAAAGAGAAGTCCTGCATAAACAAAGCGAAGGAGACAACAGGTTTGATTTACATCTGAACAAACTGCGGGAATCTGCATGATCCCGAAAGGCGCGCTTAGCAAGCGCATGAGCCACCTTGTTCTCGGCACGAGGAACTTTGATAATTCTTTCAGCAAACTGATTCCTGCGATTGAACACATCAGCAAGGACTGGTCTGATCGACCAGTGGCCTGTAGCAGAGAGTAAATCATTTGCTGAGGCTGCGTCAACAAGCATTTTGTTGTCAGAGAGGAAAGAAACTCCAGTCCATCCCAGTGCATGTACCACCCGAACAGCCAGCAATAAGGCATGTGCATGTAGTTTATGGCCTTTCCTCTTGAGTTAGGGGAAAAATTTACGCCTCCTCCCAGCACGATAAGATCTGAGATGGCAAAACCTTCTGCCGCCGCCGCCGGTTCCCATCCCCACACCGTTGACGATCTCTTTACGCCGCCGATCTTTCGCCGCCGCCCCATCTTCTTCCTGCCCCTCCTCTCGTAACCATCCTCTCTCCCAGCATCGCCAGTTCACACTGCTGGTGTTCTTGCCACCACCTCATCGACCTGCATCCACTCGCTCCATGGACTCCCAGATCAGGAAGCAACGCCCTTTCTCTCCACCCTCGCCGGCGGTCAAGGCGGCCCAGTGGCTTCTACCGACGAACTCCGGCTCTCCTTCAAGAAGAACCCAACAATTTGTGAGGCCCGTGGTGCTGCTGGTTCACTCAGGCGACATCCACAGGTTTGACCACCGTTGCCTTCTATCCTATATCTATACATGTAATTGTTTCATAATTTTAGTAAGATTTTTCTTTCTGACCCTGTAGATAACTTCTACAACATGGCATCTGGTTTCCTGAAGCTGGGCTTCTTCTATTTTTCTGAATCTTTGTTACTGTGGGAAATTCCAAATGATGGAACAAGGTACTAAACTCCACCAGATTCCCCCGCTAGATACATTACAGGCCGTGTTATAATATTTTGCTTAAATTTCGTTGTGCATGAATTGATTAGATGATGATGAATTACATCACTGCTCCGCATGATTTGCCACTCTCTCCTCCAAGTGATATTATGTTCAATGTTCATGCACGTGCTTCACAGACTGAATCTCATATGTTGTGCCACACCCTTCTTTATTTCTTAACCATGACTTTTGACACTAAATTCTAGAGCATGTTAGCATGTTGTTTATCTTTTTTTCCTGTAGACCGTGCAACAAAGAAGATGGAATATCAAAGTGAAGACATCGGCTCGTCTGCTATGGATGCTGCTCCCGATGGTAGAATAACTGAACATCTATGCAGTCCCACTTTGGTTATGAATGATCCAGTTGATTTGTTCAGCAATTGCAGGATATGTCGATGGTTCGATAGGACCCTAGCGATGGACCTTAAACTTGCCTCTTATTTGAGGAGAGAACACAAATTGATCCAAGGTAGCAAAACACAGTTCACATTAGTCACTAGTTTTCCGAAAATGATCTCATGCATGTTCAACCAAATATATACTCTTCCTATGTATATATTTATTCATTGATATATATCGTTAATTTATCTTATTCGTGTGCCTGTTGAAAAGTGAGACTTGCTATTGAAGTTCGCTAGTTGATATGATTGTGTTTGATTTGGCATTTTCTACAGGGTAACCTTTTCTGATGATTCTTGAAGCTGGATATTGGACAGCAAAAATACCACGGAAATATATGGAGTAATTAAGATGACGACATCACTAGTAGAAAACCTCTCATCCATCTAAGCCATTGGTACCGGTTCCCTTACGAACCGGTACCAATGGGGTCATCTATACCGGTTCAATGGCTCTGGCGGGCGAGGAGATTTGGTACCGGTTCGTGAGGAGCTTTCGTACCGGTTCGTGTTAGGAACCGGTACGAAAGGTCTTCGGCCAAAATTCAGACGCGTGGTGGGGCCCGGGCTGGACCTTTGGTACCGGTTCGTAACACGAACCGGTACCAAAGGGTACCCAGCTATATCAAATCGCCCAGATCCCTTCCCGAGCCCCCTGCTGGCTCTCATTTTTCTCTTCTTCCTCACACTCTAAATTTTTCTCCACCTCTCACACTCCAATAATCTTTATTTTTCTCCACCATTTTAACAAGATTAACGGCATACATCTATCCAAGGGTTAGCAATATCATCCTTCCTTCCGGCGTTCCTAATTTAGCTCAGTTCTTTGGTAGTTTTAACTCGTACTATTTTTGTAGTGCAAGCAAGGTGTTCGATGAAATGCCTAAGTTAGTGATTTTATTTTTTTATATGCAATTTGAGCTGAAATTATGGTATGTTTTGTAGGTTTTAATTAGTATCATCCCCGTCCTTACATTGTCGATCGCCAGCGTCGTCCCCTAGCCGGCACGGTACCACCTCGGTGAGCCCCTCTTCTTTTATAAAAAAACAATTAGTTTTATGTGATGAACTTGAATATTAATTAAGTTGGTCACTCATATATCCATGATGTTGTGATTTTAATGATTTTTGATATACATATAAAATGCAGATGAGTCGACAATGGATGTACGGTGACCGGTGCCATCCCGAGTTCATTACTGGCATGCATTATTTTCTCAACGTGGCTGAGGCAAACAGGCGGTCAAATGGTTTCATGTATTGTCCATGTAGTTCCTGTAAGAATATGAAGGATTACTCTACCTCGAAGACCCTTCACGTCCACCTGCTGGAGAATGGTTTCATGCCCAGCTATAATTGTTGGACCAAGCACGGAGAAAGAGGGGTTATATTGGAAGACAACGAAGAAGAAGAGGATAGTGACAACTATCCCTTATTCACTGAAGACGGTGGTAGAATGGGGGAAGACGAAGATGAAGAAGAGCTCATTTTCGATGAGCCGATTTTTGATGACCCGGATGACGATTTGGGTCGGGCCATTCTTGATGCGAAGATGAACTGCGGAAATGAAAAGGAGAGGTTGAAGTTGGAGAAAATGTTAGAGGATCACAACAAACTGTTGTACCCAAATTGCGAAAATGGTCGAAAAAGCTGGGTACCACGCTGGAATTGCTGCGGTGGAAGGCAGAGAATGGTACTTCCGACAAGGGATTTGAAAAGTTGCTGAAAATAATAAAGAAGATGCTTCCAGGGGAGAACGTGTTGCCCTCTAGCACGTACGAAGCAAAGAAGGTTGTCTCGCCCTCTAGGATTAGAGGTGCGAGAAGATACATGCATGCATCAATGACTGCATCCTCTACCGCGGGCAGTACGAGAATTTGAATGCATGCCCGGTATGTACTGCATTGAGGTCTAAGATCAGGCGAGATGACCCTGCAGATGTTGAGGGTGAGTCCACCCCCATGAAGAGGGATCCTGCGAAGGTGATGTGGTCTGCTCCTATAATACCACGGTTGAAACGTTTGTTCCAGAACAAAGAGCATGCCAAGTTGTTGCGATGGCACAAAGAGGACCGTAAGAAAGATGTGATGCTGAGACACCCCGCTGACGGGTCGCAGTGGAGAAAAATCGACAGAGAGTTCAAATCATTTTCAGATGACGCAAGGAACTTAAGATTTGGTCTAAGTACAGATGGCTTTAATCCTTTCGGGGAGCGTAGCTCCACCATAGCACTGACCAAAGGACTCTATGTATCTATAACCTTCCTTCTTGGTTGTGCATGAAGCGGAAGTTCATTATGATGCCAGTGCTCATCCAGGGCCCGAAGCAACCAGGCAACGACATTGATGTGTACCTGAGGCCATTGGTTGAAGAACTTTTAGAGTTGTGGCGTGACGAAGGTGTACCTGTGTGGGATGAGCACGAACAAAAGGAATTTAACCTACGAGCGTTGTTATTTGTAACCATCAATGATTGGCCTGCTCTTGGTAACATTTCAGGGCAGTCAAACAAGGGATACAATGCATGCACACACTGTTTAGGTGAGACTGATAGTAATTATTTGGGAAACAAGAATGTGTACAGGGCATCGTCGATTTCTTCCAAAACAACATCACGTAAGAAAGAGAGGAAAGCATTTCGGAGGTGAGGCAGATAACCGAACGAAGCCTACCCGCCATAATGGGGAAGTTATATATGATATGGTCAAGGATTTAAAAGTGATCTTTGGAAAGGGTCCCGGCGGACAATCTGTTCCGCATGATGTTGACGGACACGTACCCATGTGGAAGAAGAAGTCGATATTTTGGGAGCTACCCTCATCGAAATTCTTAGAGGTTCACTCTGCAATCGACGTGATGCACGTGACGAAAAATCTTTGCGTGAACCTGCTAAACTTCTTGGGCGTGTATGGGAAGACAAAAGATACACCGGATGCACGGCAGACCAGCAAAGTATCCACGAAGGAAACAACCTGAATCCAGAGAAGTATCAAGGTCCCGGCTATGCTCTTACCAAAGAGGAGAAGGAGATCTTTTTGAAGTCCCGAGTAGCATCAAGGTTCCGTCTGGCTTCTCGTCGAATATAAAGGGAATAATAAACATGTCGGAGAAAAGTTTCAAAACCTAAAGTCTCATGACTGCCACGTGATTATGACACAATTACTTCCGGTTGCATTGAGGGGGCTTCTGTAGGAAAATGTTCGAGTACCCATTGTGAAGCTATGTGCGTTCCTCAATGCAATTTCTCGAAGGTGATCAATCCACTTACTCTACAAAATTTACGAAGGATGTGGTCCAATGTCTAGTCGCCTTCGAGTTGGTGTTCCCACCATCCTTCTTCAATATTATGACACATCTCCTAGTTCACCTGGTCGAAGAGATTGGCGTTCTCGGTCTGTATTTCTACACAACATGTTCCCCTTTGAGAGATTCATGGGAGTCTTAAAGAAGTACGTTCATAACCGTGCTAGGCCGTAAGGAAGCATCTCCAAGGGCTGTGGAACAGAGGAGGTCATTGAGTTTTGTGTTGACTTTATTCCTGACCTTAAGCCGATCGGTGTTCCTGAATCGCGCTATGAGGGGACACTGCGTGGAAAAGGCACGCTAGGAAAGAAATCAGCAACGTGTATGGACGGACATTCTTTCACTCAAGCACACTACACAGTTCTACATAATTCCATCTTGGTGGCTCCGTACAAAGAGGAACACAAGGAGATCTTACGCTCTAAATACCCGGAGCAACGTGAAGATTGGATTGATGGAGAACACATGAAGACTTTCGGCGGTTGGTTGCAAACACGTCTCATGAATGTCACCGATGACGAGCAGCTGTACTTGTTGGCCAAGCAACCATCTTCTACTATATCGACTTTTCAAGGGTACGAGATTAATGGGAACACATTTTACACTTTCGCCCAAGACAAAAAGAGCACCAACCAAAACAGTGGTGTCCGCTTTGATGCGTAAGATGGCAATGGGAACAAGGTCACATATTATGGGTACATAGAGGAGATATGGGAACTTGACTATGGACCTAATTTCAAGGTCCCTTTGTTCCGGTGTAAATGGTTCAACCTGAAAGACGGGGTACAGGTAGACCCGCAGTACGGAATGACTACAGTGGATTTCAAGAATCTTGGGTACGACACCGAACCATTCGTCCTAGCCAGTGAAGTGGCTCAGGTTTTTTATGTGAAGGATATGTCTAGCAAACCGAAAAAAAGAAAAGAAAGGCAAGAGGACACATCATACGATGAGCCAAAGCGGCACATAGTTCTTTCAGGAAAAACAAACATCGTGGGAGTAGAGGACAAGACAGACATGTCAGAAGATTATAATAAGTTTGACGATATTCCACCCTTCAAGGTAAAAATTGACCCAAGCATCATCTTAAACAATGAAGATTGTCCATGGTTGCGTCGCGATAAGAAGAAAGGGAAACGGGCGAAGAAAACTCGAAGACTAGAGGAGATGGAGTATAACTTGTGTATCTCAATATGGAAATCACTTTTGTGTAATGATGTTACCGTATGTAAGATATTAACAATGGAGATGGTTGGCTTGTTTTACTAGTTAAGTCACGGGCTTGCAGTGGAAATTTTTCCGAGGCGGAACTTCCGAATATGCCATATATAGGGCATGTGCACCAAGGGCATATTCGAGAAGTTCCGCCACGGAGATTTCCCAACCCTTTCCGCAACATTGTTAGAGGAGATGGAGTCTTCCACGGGCTTGCAGGGAAATTTTTCCGAGGCGGAACTTCCGAAGATGCCATAGGGCGTGTGCACCAAGGGCATCTTCGACAAGTTCCGCCACGGGAGATTTCCCAACCCTTTCCCCAACATTGTTAGAGGAGATGGAGTCTTCCATGGGCTTGCAGGGAAATTTTTCCGAGGCGGAACTTCCGAAGATGCCATAGGGCGTGTGCACCAAGGGCATCTTCGACAAGTTCCGCCACGGGAGATTTCCCAACCCTTTCTTCCATCCATGGTGATGAAACTCTCCATCCATGTTGGCTTGTTGAGCTGCTTCCCATGGTCTATCGATGCTCCTTTTATAGGCAGAGCGTCCTTATCCTGCCGACAGCTTTAGTACCGGTTGCAGACACCAACCGGTACTAAAGGTTACCCACGCGTCCTTATCCCACCGACAGGGCGTCGTGCGCTACATACTTTATCTCATCGAGCAGGGCGTCCTTATCCCGCCGACAGCTTTAGTACCGGTTGCACCCACCAACCGGTACTAAAGGTTACCCACGCGTCCTTATCCTGCCGACAGCTTTAGTACCGGTTGCACCCACCAACCGGTACTAAAGGTTTGCCTCGATCTGTCTTCCCGCCTATTTTCTTCCCGCGCTTTCCACCGGTTCCCGCCTCTGTCTTCCCGCCATTTTTTCACTATATATATGTAGGCTTGGCCACCATTTACATATCACATCTAGACTCATATCTGCAAACCTCATCATTCTCTCCCATGGCTTCCATCGCATCTCTAACCCCCCGGGAGGCGGAGGCGTGATGGCGTGTATTTCACACGTTCGTTGGGCAACCCCAAGAGGAAGGTATGATGCGCACAGCAGCAAGTTTTCCCTCAGAAAGAAACCAAGGTTTATCGAACCAGGAGGAGCCAAGAAGCACGTTGAAGGTTGATGGCGGCGAGATGTAGTGCGGCGCAACACCAGGGATTCCGGCGCCAACGTGGAACCTGCACAACACAACCAAAGTACTTTGCCCCAACGAAACAGTGAGGTTGTCAATCTCACCGGCTTGCTGTAACAAAGGATTAACCGTATTGTGTGGAAGATGATTGTTTGCAGAAAACAGTAGAACAAGTATTGCAGTAGATTGTATTTCAGTAAAGAGAATTGGACCGGGGTCCACAGTTCACTAGAGGTGTCTCTCCCATAAGACGAACAGCATGTTGGGTGAACAAATTACAGTTGGGCAATTGACAAATAAAGAGAGCATGACAATGCACATACATATCATGATGAGTATAGTGAGATTTAATTGGGCATTACGACAAAGTACATAGACCGCCATCCAACTGCATCTATGCCTAAAAAGTCCACCTTCAGGTTATCATCCGAACCCCTTCCAGTATTAAGTTGCAAAGCAACAGACAATTGCATTAAGTATGGTGCGTAATGTAATCAACAACTACATCCTTAGACATAGCATCAATGTTTTATCCCTAGTGGCAACAGCACAACACAACCTTAGAACTTTCACATCACTGTCCTGTGTCAATGCAGCATGAACCCACTATCGAGCATAAGTACTCCCTCTTGGAGTTACAAGCATCTACTTGGCCAGAGCATCTACTAGTAACGGAGAGCATGCAAGATCATAAACAACACATAAGCATAACTTTGATAATCAACATAACAAGTATTCTCTATTCATCGGATCCCAACAAACGCAACATATAGAATTACAGATAGATGATCTTGATCATGTTAGGCAGCTCACAAGATCCGACAATGATAGCACAATGGGGAGAAGACAACCATCTAGCTACTGCTATGGACCCATAGTCCAGGGGTAGACTACTCACACATCACACCGGAGGCGACCATGGCGGCGTAGAGTCCTCCGGGAGATGATTCCCCTCTCCGGCAGGGTGCCGGAGGCGATCTCCGGATCCCCGAGATGGGATCGGCGGCGGCGGCGTCTCCGGGAAGGTTTTCCGTATCGTGGTTCTCGTCACCGGGGTTTTCGTCACGGAGGCTATTTGTAGGCGGAAGGGCAGAGTCGGGGGCCGGACGAGGGGGCCACACCATAGGGCGGCACGGGCCCCCGGGCCGCGCCGCCACGTGGTGTCGCCACCTCGTGGCCCCACTTCGTGTGTTCTTCGGTCTTCCGGAAGCTCCGTGGAAAAATAGGCCCTGGGCTTTGATTTCGTCCAATTCCGAGAATATTTCCTTACTAGGATTTCTGAAACCAAAAACAGCAGAAAACAAGAATCGGCACTTCGGCATCTTGTTAATAGGTTAGTTCCAGAAAATGCACGAATATGACATAAAGTGTGCATAAAACATGTAGATAACATCAATAATGTGGCATGGAACATAAGAAATTATCGATACGTCGGAGACGTATCAGCATCCCTGCTTAGTTCTGCTCGTCCCGAGCAGGTAAAACGATAACACGTATAATTTCTGGAGTGACATGCCATCATAATCTTGATCATACTATTTGTAAAGCATATGTAGTGAATGCAGCGATCAAAACAATGTGTATGACATGAGTAAACAAGTGAATCATATAGCAAAGACTTTTCATGAATAGCACTTCAAGACAAGCATCAATAAGTCTTGCATAAGAGTTAACTCATAAAGCAATAATTCAAAGTAAAGGTATTGAAGCAACACAAAAGAAGATTAAGTTTCAGCGGTTGCTTTCAACTTGTAACATGTATATCTCATGGATATTGTCAACATAGAGTAATATAATAAGTGCAATAAGCAAGTATGTAGGAATCAATGCACAGTTCACACAAGTGTTTGCTTCTTGAGGTGGAGAGAAATAGGTGAACTGACTCAACATTGAAAGTAAAAGAATGGTCCTCATAGAGGAAAAGCATCGATTGCTATATTTGTGCTAGAGCTTTGATTTTGAAAACATGAAACAATTTTGTCAACGGTAGTAATAAAGCATATGCATCATGTAAATTATATCTTATAAGTTGCAAGCCTCATGCATAGTGTACTAATAGTGCCCGCACCTTGTCCTAATTAGCTTGGACTACCTGGATTATCACCGCAATACATATGCTTTAACCAAGTATCACAAAGGGGTACCTCTATGCCGCCGTACAAAGGTCTAAGGAGAAAGCTCGCATTTGGATTTCTCGCTTTTGATTATTCTCAACTTAGACATCCATACCGGGACAACATAGACAACAGATAATGGACTCCTCTTTTAATGCTTAAAGCATTCAACAACAATTAATTCTTTTCTCATTAGAGATTTGAGGATGTTTGTCCAAAACTGAAACTTCCACCATGGAACATGGCTTCGGTTAGCGGCCCAATGTTCTTCTCTCACAATATGCATGCTCAAACCATTCAACTCCGAGTAGATCGCCCTTACTTCAGACAAGACGAACATGCATAGCAACTCACATGAAATTCAACAATGAGTTGATGGCGTTCCCCAGTAAACATGGTTATCGCACAACAAGCAACTTAATAAGAGATAAAGTGCATAATTACATATTCAATACCACAATAGTTTTTAAGCTATTTGTCCCATGAGCTATATATTGCATAGGTGAATGATGAAATTTTAAAGGTAGCACTCAAGCAATTTACTTTGGAATGGCTGGAAAATACCATGTAGTAGGTAGGTATGGTGGACACAAATGGCATAGTGGTTGGCTCAAGTATTTTGGATGCATGAGAAGTATTCCCTCTCGATACAAGGTTTAGGCTAGCAAGGCTTATTTGAAACAAACACAAGGATGAACCGGTGCAGCAAAACTCACATAAAAGACATATTGAAAACATTATAAGACTCTACACCGTCTTCCTTGTTGTTCAAACTCAATACTAGAAATTATCTAGACCTTAGAGAAACCAAATATGCAAACCAAATTTTAGCATGCTCTATGTATTTCTTCATTAATGGGTGCAAAGCATATGATGCAAGAGCTTAAACATGAGCACAACAATTGCCAAGTATCACATTACCCAAAACATTTATAGCAATTACTACATGTATCATTTTCCAATTCCAACCATGTAACAATTTAACGAAGGAGAAACTTCGCCATGAATACTATGAGTAGAAACCAAGGACATACTTGTCCATATGCTACAGCGGAGCGTGTATCTCTCCCATAAAGTGAATGCTAGGATCCATTTTATTCAAACAAAACAAAAAACAAAAACAAACCGACGCTCCAAGAAAAAGCACATAAGATGTGATGGAATAAAAATATAGTTTCAGGGGAGGAACCTGATAATGTTGTCGATGAAGAAGGGGATGCCTTGGGCATCCCCAAGCTTAGACGCTTGAGTCTTCTTGATATATGCAGGGGTGAACCACCGGGTGCATCCCCAAGCTTAGAGCTTTCACTCTCCTTGATCATGTTGCATCATACTCCTCTCTTGATACTTGAAAACTTCCTCCACACCAAACTCGAAACAACTCATTAGAGGGTTAGTGCACAATATAAATTGACATATTCAGAGGTGACACAATCATTCTTAACACTTCTGGACATTGCATAATGCTACTGGACATTAGTGGATCGAAGAAATTCATCCAACATAGCGAAAGAGGCAATGCGAAATAAAAGGCAGAATCTGTCAAAACAGAACAGTTCGTATTGACGAATTTTAAAATGGCACCAGACTTGCTCAAATGAAAATGCTCAAATTGAATGAAAGTTGCATACATATCTGAGGATCATGCACGTAAATTGGCTTAATTTTCTGAGTTACCTACAGGGAGGTGGACCCAGATTCGTGACAGCAAAGAAATCTGGAACTGTGCAGTAATCCAAATCTAGTACTTACTTTTCTATCAACGGCTTAACTTGGCACAACAAAACACAAAACTAAGATAAGGAGAGGTTGCTACAGTAGTAAACAACTTCCAAGACACAAAATAAAAACAAAGTACTGTAGGTAAAAACATGGGTTGTCTCCCATAAGCGCTTTTCTTTAACGCCTTTCAGCTAGGCGCAAAGTGTGTATCAAGTATTATCAAGAGATGAAGTGTCAACATCATAATTTGTTCTCATAATAGAATCAAAAGGTACCTTCATTCTCTTTCTAGGGAAGTGTTCCATACCTTTCTTGAGAGGAAATTGATATTTTATATTACCTTCCTTCATATCAATGGTAGCACCAACAGTTCGAAGAAAAGGTCTTCCCAATATAATGGGACAAGATGCATTGCATTCAATATCCAAGACAACAAAATCAACGGGAACCAGGTTATTGTTAACGGTAATGCGAACATTATCAACTTTACCCAAAGGTTTCTTTGTAGAATGATCAGCAAGATTAACATCCAAATAACAATTTTTCAGCGGTGGCAAGTCAAGCATATTATAAATTTTCTTAGGCATAACAGAAATACTTGCACCAAGATCACATAAAGCATTACAATCAAAATCTTTAACTTTCATCTTAATGATGGGCTCCCAACCATCCTCTAGCTTTTTAGGAATAGAGGCTTCACGCTCTAGTTTCTCTTCTCTAGCTTTTATGAGAGCATTTGTAATATGATGCGTGAAAGCCAAATTTATAGCACTAGCATTAGGACTTTTAGCAAGTTTTTGCAAGAACTTTATAACTTCAGAGATGTGGCAATCATCAAAATTCAAACCATTATAATCTAAAGCAATGGGATCATCATCCCCAATGTTGGAAAAAATTTCAGCAGCTTTATCACGTGCAGTTTAAGCAGCTTTAGCAGTTTCAGTGCTTTTTCGCGCTTTGCATTAGAAGTGGAAACATTGCTAACACCAATTCTTTTATTAGTATGAGTAGAAGGTGCAGCAACATGTGTAGCATTAGCATTACTAGTGGTGGTAATAGTCCAAACTTTAGCTATATTCTTCTCTTTAGCTAGTTTTTCATTTTCTTCTCTATCCCACCTAGCACGCAGTTCAGCCATTAATCTTATATTCTCATTAATTCTAACTTGAATGGAATTTGCTGTAGTAATAATTTTATTATGATGATTCTCATTAGGCAAAACTTTTGATTTCAAAAGATCAACATCAGCAACAAGACTATCGACTTTAGAAGCAAGTATATCAATTTTCCCAAGCTTTTCTTCAACAGATTTGTTAAAAGCAGTTTGTGTACTAATAAATTCTTTAAGCATGGCTTCAAGTCCAGGGGGTGAACTCCTATTATTGTTGTAAGAATTTCCATAAGAATTACCATAGCCGTTGCCATTATTATAAGGATATGGCCTATAGTTGTTACTAGAATTGTTCCGGTAAGCATTGTTGTTGAAATTATTATTTTTAATGAAGTTTACATCAACATGTTCTTCTTGTGCAACCAATGAAGCTAATGGAACATTATTAGGATCAATATTAGTCCTATCATTCACAAGCATAGACATAATAGCATCAATCTTATCACTCAAGGAAGAGGTTTCTTCGACAGAATTTACCTTCTTACCTTGTGGAGCTCTCTCCGTGTGCCATTCAGAGTAGTTGATCATCATATTATCAAGAAGATTTGTTGCTTCACCAAGAGTGATGGACATAAAGGTACCTCCAGCAGCTGAATCCAATAAATTCCGCGAAGAAAAATTTAGTCCTGCATAGAAGGTTTGGATGATCATCCAAGTAGTCACCCATGGGTTGGGCAATTTTTAACCAGAGATTTCATTCTTTCCCAAGCTTGAGCAACATGTTCAGTATCTAATTGTTTAAAATTCATTATGCTACTCCTCAAAGATATAATTTTAGCAGGGGGATAATATCTACCAATAAAAGCATCCTTGCATTTAGTCCATGAATCAATACTATTCTTAGGCAGAGATAGCAACCAATCTTTAGCTCTTCCTCTTAATGAGAAAGGGAACAATTTTAGTTTAATAATATCACCATCTACATCTTTATATTTTTGCATTTCACATAGTTCAACAAAATTATTAAGATGGGCAGCAGATCATCGTAACTAATTCCAGAAAATTGATATTTCATGACAAGATTCATTAAAGCAGGTTTAATTTCAAAGAATTCTGCTGTAGTAGCAGGTGGAGCAATAGGTGTGCATAAGAAATCATTATTATTTGTGGTTGTGAAGTCACACAACTTAGTATTTTCAGCGTTGGCCATTTTAGCAACAGTAAATAAAGCAAACTAGATAAAGTAAATGCAAGTAAACTAATTTTTTTTGTATTTTTGATATAGCAAACAAGATAGCAAATAAAGTAAAACTAGCAACTAATTTTTTTGTATTTTGATTTAGTGCAGCAAACAAAGTAGTAAATAAAACTAAGCAAGACAAAAACAAAGTAAAGAGATTGAGAAGTGGAGACTCCCCTTGCAGCGTGTCTTGATCTCCCGGCAACGGCGCCTTAAAAAAGAGCTTGATGGCGTGTATTTCACACGTTCGTTGGGCAACCCCAAGAGGAAGGTATGATGCGCACAGCAGCAAGTTTTCCCTCAGAAAGAAACCAAGGTTTATCGAACCAGGAGGAGCCAAGAAGCACGTTGAAGATTGATGGCGGCGAGATGTAGTGCGGCGCAACACCAGGGATTCCGGCGCCAACGTGGAACCTGCACAACACAACCAAAGTACTTTGCCCCAACGAAACAGTGAGGTTGTCAATCTCACCGGCTTGCTGTAACAAAGGATTAACCGTATTGTGTGGAAGATGATTGTTTGCAGAAACAAGAGAACAAGTATTGCAAGAGATTGTATTTCAAGAAAGAGAATTTGACCGGGGTCCACAGTTCTCTAGAGGTGTCTCTCCCATAAGACGAACAGCATGTTGGGTGAACAAATTACAGTTGGGCAATTGACAAATAAAGAGAGCATGACCATGCACATACATATCATGATGAGTATAGTGAGATTTAATTGGGCATTACGACAAAGTACATAGACCGCCATCCAACCGCATCTATGCCTAAAAAGTCCACCTTCAAAGTTATCATCCGAACCCCTTCCAAATATTAAGTTGCAAAGCAACAGACAATTGCATTAAGTATGGTGCGTAATGTAATCAACAACGACAACCTTAGACATAGCATCAATGTTTTATCCCTAGTGGCAACAGCACAACACAACCTTAGAACTTTCTCACATCGTCCTGTGTCAATGCAGCATGAACCCACTATCGAGCATAAGTACTCCCTCTTGGAGTTACAAGCATCTACTTGGCCAGAGCATCTACTAGTAACGGAGAGCATGCAAGATCATAAACAACACATAAGCATAACTTTGATAATCAACATAACAAGTATTCTCTATTCATCGGATCCCAACAAACGCAACATATAGAATTACAGATAGATGATCTTGATCATGTTAGGCAGCTCACAAGATCCGACAATGATAGCACAATGGGGAGAAGACAACCATCTAGCTACTGCTATGGACCCATAGTCCAGGGGTAGACTACTCACACATCACACCGGAGGCGACCATGGCGGCGTAGAGTCCTCCGGGAGATGATTCCCCTCTCCGGCAGGGTGCCGGAGGCGATCTCCTGGATCCCCCGAGATGGGATCGGCGGCGGCGGCGTCTCTGGAAGGTTTTCCGTATCGTGGTTCTCGCATCGGGGTTTTCGTCACGGAGGCTATTTGTAGGCGGAAGGGCAGAGTCGGGGGCCAGACGAGGGGGCCACACCATAGGGCGGCGCGGGCCCCCCCTGGGCCGCGCCGCCACGTGGTGTCGCCACCTCGTGGCCCCACTTCGTGTGTTCTTCGGTCTTCTGGAAGCTCCGTGGAAAAATAGGCCCCTGGGCTTTGATTTCGTCCAATTCCGAGAATATTTCCTTACTAGGATTTCTGAAACCAAAAACAGCAGAAAACAAGAATCGGCACTTCGGCATCTTGTTAATAGGTTAGTTCCAGAAAATGCACGAATATGACATAAAGTGTGCATAAAACATGTAGATAACATCAATAATGTGGCATGGAACATAAGAAATTATCGATACGTCGGAGACGTATCAAGGCGCTTTGCGCCTCGAACTACCCCTGCCCGCCGGGCTACCGCGTCCCGACCGGCTGGTTGCTAAGCTCGGAGGCATACCGGTCCCTCCAGTCCCTCTAGGTGTGGCGCGCGAGATGGCCATCACGAACCACTACTACTTCGAGCTCACGCCAGAGCAGCGGAGGAATCCCCCAGTGGCATCCCGACTACAGCCCGACTTGGGAAAGCTTCTTCATCAATCGGCGTGAGAGGACGCTTGCCAGGCACGAGGAGGGCGGCCCGCCTCCTCCGAACTTCAACGAGGCCGGCCGTCGGCTGTGGTGGCGCGGCCGGACTCTCCAGGGCGTCATGGCCTACCGTGGCCCCCGCCTGCGCTACCCTCAGTCCCAGCCCACGCGTGCTCACCCGCCGACGTTCGAGTACCGCGACCCCGATGCCAGCGACGATGATGACGGCGACTACGACGACTACAGTGGCGACTACTACAGGGCTAGGCACGAGTATGACTGAATGACTCCAACAGTAGAATTTGGTCATGTATCTTTAATTTTCAGTTAAGCTATGTACTTTTAATTCGAGTTCAATCATAATAAAATTTCATTCCCGCCCTTTCTTTTCCGCCTTTTTTCTCCCACGCGCGGCGTCGTGGCGGGAAAGTTTCCCGCGCGACGTCGGGGCGGGAAAGTTTCCCGCGCGGCGTCGTGGCCGGAAAGTTTCCCGCGCGACTTCGGGGCGGGAAAGTTTCCTGTGCGGACGGCGTCGTGGCGAGAGTAAAGAAAAGAAATAGAATAGAGAAAAGAAATAGAAAAGAAAAACAAAAGCAATAGAAAAAATAAATAGAAAAGAAATAGAAAAGAAAGGAAAAAGAAAAGTAATAGAAAAAATAAATAGAAAAAATAAATAGAAAATAAAGAAAAAGAAATAGGAATAGAAAAGAAACAGAAAAAAAAGAAAAGCAATAGAAAAAAGAAATAGAAAAGCAAAAGAAAAGAAACAGAAAATAAAAAGAAAAGAAACAGAAAATAAAAAGAAAAGAAACAGAAACAGAAACAGCAAAAGAAACAGGAAAGAAAAAGAAAAGAAAAAGAAAAACAAAAAAACCTTTGGTACCGGTTGGTACCACTAACCGTACGAAAGACCTTTCGTACCGGTTGGTGGTACCAACCGGTACCAAAGGTATTTCCCCTAGTTAGGACTTAGCGCGGGCAAAAATTCCCCAACTTCTTCTTCCGCGCGCGCCAACCTCGCAGAGCTCCGTCGCCGACGCCGACTCCGTCATCGCCGTCGCCGTAGCGGCCGCCTCGCCGTCGCCCTCGCCGTAGCCGCCGCCGTCGCCCTCACCGAAGCCACCGCCGTCGCCGCCGCGTCGCCCGCGCGCCGCTCCACCTCTCCCCGCCGCCGTCGCCCTCACCGAGGTGAGCACCCGGCCCCTCCTCTCCCTCCCTCGCCTCCCTCGCCTCCCTCGCGTCGCCTCCCTCGCGTCGCCTCCCTGGCCGGCGCGCCTCGCCGGGAGGAGCCCGCGCGCGCGTCGGCTGCCGCGCCACGGTCGCCGCCGGCCTCCCCCTCACGCACGCCCGCAGGGTGTTCGAGGAAAAGCCGCGCCGCGCCGCCACCAGCTAGCGCGCCCCTGTAGCACACGCCTGTTCGACGAAAAGCCGCGCCGCGCCGCGGCCATCTACCCCTGGTAGCCGCCGTGTGGAGGGTAGGCGCCGGCGGCATGGTCATGGCCGTGCCCGTTGCCTGCCCCTGCCGCTGCCGTGCTGCTGCCCTGCCCCTGCCCGTGCCGCTGCCGTGCTGCCCTGCCCTGCCCGTGCCGCTGCCGTGCTGCCCTGCCCGCCGCGCGGTGCGCCCGCCGCTGCCCTGCCCCTGCCGCTGCCGTGCTGCTGCCCTGTCCCTGCCCGTGCGCCGTGCCGCTGCCCTGCCGTGCCCTGCCGTGTCGCTGCCCTGTCGCTGCCGTGCCGCTGCCGTGCATTGCCGTCTTTGCTGCCCCTGCCCGCCCGTGCGCCGTGCCGCTGCCCTGCCGTGCCGCTGCCCTCTGTCGCTGCCGTGCCGCTGCCGTGCCGCTGCCATGCTAGAAAATCAAAGAAAAAGGGAAGAAAGTGAAAAAACCTAAGTGACATATGCTAATGGTCAAATCTGCCAAAAATAATATGATGCCTACTTTGAGCCCCTTTGGTTAACTATTTCTAAACTAAACTTGCTAATCTTTTTGCCCAGATCAATAGTACTCATAAAAGTGAACAACTTGGTCAAAGTCAACCTTGCTGATTCAAAGTCAAACTCTTAATATAAGCATGCAAAGTGGCAACTTTGAAACAAATTTTAGATTGCCCCAAATTTTGGAATATTCACAAACCAACTCCAAATTGCAAACCAAGACCACCAATTGCCGCCGCGGCATAGAGAGAAGAGCGAGAGGAGGAGCGCCGAGTGTTAGGGTTAGGGTGCAGAAGCGGTGCGAGTCCGTGGCGGTGCCGCCGCGACATAGAGAGAAGAGCGAGAGGAGGAGCGCCGAGTGTTAGGGTTAGGGTCGAGAAAAAGAGAGAAGAGCGAGAGGAGGAGGGGGAACACCGTGTCCGTGGCCGTGGCGGTCCGTTAGGGTTTTTTTGCTTTCTTCATTTCAATTGTTATCCATCTAGCAATCTGTTATATGATCATGACATGATGAATGAAATACAATTGCTTTCTTAATTTTGCAGTGACATTGAGGTATGGAGGACGGCACCTTCGTCCGAGATGAGGAGGGGGAAGAAGCGGTGCAGCAATTGATCTATGAGAGTGCCCGTGGTCCGGAACCCGACGATGGAGATGACAACGAGTTCCAAGACTTTCTGAATGATTTTGGCGAGGGACTTGAGTCTGAACAAGTTAGAAGAGACAACGAAGTGTCCATCACAAACTCCAGCGAGGTGTATATCTATGTATCAATTAGTCTATATGTTCATCCCTAGATGCATTCATTTATTTGTATTGCACTTATTAACGAATAATTTTTTGTTTTAGCCTTCTGGATCATCGAGCAAGTCTGTTAGATCAAAACGAGGCCCGACGCGGGTGCTAAAGGGCGAGGGCAGGTTAGCCCTCACGGCATTCAAGGATAATGGTGAACCAGTGGAGCCCAAGGAGTTTTGCCGCAAATTTACAAGTCAATCCGGAGTTATTGTTAGGGACCATGTACCGATCAGCATTCAAGAGTGGCATAAGCCGAAGAACCCGGAGAGTGGTGCTAGTTATGTCAACGACAAGATGAAAAAATTTCTTTGGGACACGCTACTGACAAAGTTCAGCCTACCGGAAGACATGACGGAAGGCCAGAAGAATAAAGTCAAGGAATGGACATGGAAGAAGATGGCCATACAATTCCGTAGCTTCAAGAAAAATTTATGGGACAAATATAAGAATGAAGATCCGATTCGATGATAATCTAGTGAAGATAAAAGATCACCGGGCCGCATTTAAGGAGTATAAGAAATCGTCTACTTTTGTGTCCCGATCGAAGAAAAATACCGAATATGCTGCAAAGAAGAAACTTCCGCATCATTTGGGGTCAGGTGGCTACAAGAGTGCCAGTCCGAAGTGGACAGCGTTTGAGAATAAACTGATGGATCATGGAATCACTCCACAGACATGGGACTGGCCCGAACGGTCCAAGTTCTGGTTGTTCGCTCATGGGGCAGGGTTGGACCCAAAGACAGGGTTGATCGTTGCGAAGGGAAAATGGAAGGAAAAAATTGAGGCAATTGTACCGAAGCTTGTAGATGCAATTGAAAAGGTCGTAAAGGGAGAGTACATTCCCGATCGAGAGAATGACGAGCTGACACTCGCTCCGGGGAACCCCGAACATGTTGGACGGGTACGAGCTCGCCCAGGTCTCACCATGAAGGAAGCGTGGCCGGACAGCGCTGACACTTATAGAAGCCGTTCGCGAAAGAAGAAGAAGGACGCCGACATTGTAACGGAGTTGTTATCTAGGGTGGAGGCTCTTGAGAGAAATCGAGGGCACCCGATCAGCCGCTGTTTCTACAGATCCACAAGCCGATGCTGCCCCATCTCAGCCGAAGAAGCAAAGTGTCGGTTCCCTCGCATCTTGACGGATGTGGAGGAAGCTACCCCGTGGATTATGTCACGGAGAAGACAGATTGCGCGCTACATATGTTAATCAGACCGCGTCTCGTTAAGGTGGCGCTCGGCTATGTGTACCCAAGTGAAGATGGAGCAATGCACCATCATATGCCCATTCCACCTGGTTGTGTTCGTGTCGGGGTGGATGAAGTTGTTTCGGGTTTTGAAAAAGTGGAGATTGATATTCCTAGAGGAGAAGATGAGAGGACACCGGCCGATGTCAAGCACGGTTTCGCCCTATGGCCGAAGAAGTACGTCGTCCTTTTGCAAAGGCCACCGACTCCTACACATGAGCAGCAAATGCCATCGACTCCTCCCGGTGGCAGTCCTGGTGAGCAGCCAAGTCCACACCTACCGAGAGGGACCCCAGCGTGAGTCCACCATCTCGAGATCCTCCGCGTAAGACAACGTCCGTTGCGGAACGGTACGCCGCCTAGGAAGAAAGCTAGAAAGGAGAAACAATCGCTGCCTACCGAGAAGTTACCTTGGGAAAAAACTCCAGAGGAAAACGCGGAGGCCGTTCAGCCGAGGTGAAGAAATTTTTGCACCGAAAGTGCCGTAGATACCTTTCGAGAAGACACTAGATCGGGAGAAAGTTGTGCGTACCGTTGACAATCTATATGACCTCGTACCATCGCCGCCATCCGACTATGCGCGTTCTATTGAAAGGTCGTATGACAAGATGATCGAGGCGACAAAACCCGTTCAATCGGGTATCGTGGAGATAAAAGGGATACACGGTGTCTACCAGCTCGGACAACAACCCGTTCAATCGGTCGCCCCTCTCAAGGTGTTTGACGGAAGACCGTTCAAAGTTCTCGACAAGACGCAACTGATTACGCCTTAGCTGAACGAGCATATCAGTTTGTTCAAGGGAAAGATTTGGTCGAGAATCTCGTGAAGGTACCAACATGTATGCGTAACTTGCATTCGTGGTACCTTAAGGCCTCAAAGGAAGGGATCCAGACTATCATGGTGCGAGTTAGGGAAGAGCACTACTTCCAGAGTACCGTGTGAACGTTGACTTCGCCGAACTCTTTCGGTTATACAATCTCCGGGCCCTCGACAAATCAATCATCAGTTGCTATTGTCTGTAAGTGATTTATTTATTTAATTTGAGAAGTCGTTCATTGTCTGCAGATTATAATCTTTTGTGCGCTATATTATGCAGATCGAAGATGCTCGAATGCAAAAGGGACGATATCACAGACATTGGGTTCATTGACCCGAACACAATGCATGTTAAAACCATAGAGAATCCCCTCTATAACAAGGATACACCGCAGACTTTGCTAAGGTTTTTGAAGCGACAACGTGACAAAAAGCTAATACTTTGGCCTTACAACTTCGAGTGAGTCTTACTGTCTTATAACACATTATATTTTGCTCACCGTATGTCAAAATTTTAACTAATGACTTATATATATGACACTACATATTGAAACGTGCGTAGGTTTCACTTTATTCTTCTCGTCATCAATTTGGAAATTGGAGAAGTTGAAGTCTTGGACTCACTAAGCAAAAAAAAGGATCTATACGTGTCTTGTTTTTTAATGCTCAGAAGGTAATTTTAATTCTTATCGGTTTGTTTCGTTAATTTTGTCGAGCAACGTATGACTCTTTTATGCATTTTCTTTTGTCGAGCAGCGTATCGCAAACTTTCATCAAGGAAGATACGTCCCGTGAATGGACACCGAAGCTGCGATGGCGTGCGAAAGTAAGTAGTACTACCTAGGTCCACACACCTTTTAATTATCATACTTGACTATTGTTTGATTGAATTATATTCTTGTAAAGAAATGCCCGCAACAACCTCCGGGGACCGATCTCTGTGGATTCTTCGTTTGCGAGTACATCCGCAGAATTGTCAACGAGAGAACGAATAATGAAAGAAATAAAGAGGTACAAAAACAATCTTCACAAATTTGTTTTGTTATCATAAGTTGTGCTGAGTTTCAGTAATAGTTATTTCATGTATTCATTTGTATCTTATTCTTTTATAGTTGGCAAGAAAGCGGAACAAGCTCTCAATCGATGACCGCTTCATAGCAATAGGCGAGGAATTGGCGGGATTTTTCCTTCGGGACGTCATACCACAACTCGCAGAGCACCACTATGAATGAAGATGTACATGTTACATATATAGTTGACTCGAAGAGTACCACTATGCTACATGTAATAGACATATATAGAGTACGCCTCGGAGAGCACCACTATGCATGAAGATCGATCTTCATGCATAGTGCTACTTAATTTGCGATCTCATGCAATAACATGTGTGTTATATTATATGCACCAACTTGCTATGCATCATCTTGATCTTCATGTACTACCTAAACCCAAACGCGTTTCTGGTGCATCGACGCGATATGAAACAAACCGATATCCCTAAACCTCTCCAAAACCCTAAAAAGCCAATTCTCTGCCGCGGCAGAGATTTGGGCAAATTCCCTGCCGCGGGGGGAACCTTTGGTACCGGTTCTTATTACCAACCGGTACCAAAGATCCTTAGCCCTGAGCTCTCCTGGTGGCCCACGTGGAGGCCCCTTTTATACCGGTTCGTAAGCAACCGGTACGAAAGGGGGGGGGGGGCTTTAGTGCCGGAAGTTTTATACCGGTTGCAAAACCGGTACGAATGCCCCTCTGGAACCGGTACGCATGGACGTTTTTCTACTAGTGCATGTGGATTTGTGATTTCATGTACTGTTATCAGCGTGCAGAAGCTTGTAGATAGATAGATTGTAACTTTGGTAGTATGGTAGACAAGAGGGTAGACGGAGTATTCTGGATTCTTGTGATTTTTTCTGGTGGCGGTCTAAATTTTGCAATGAATGTACCATTCGATTGTAAAATACAGTTAGTCTGAGAAAATAAAGATATTTCTTTTGACGAGTTGTACTTTTATGTTTGTTTGGTTCTTTCTGACAGAAATAAAGCATGTAATTCTTGTTTTGAATTGATAATTGTCGTCTATATCCAACAAAAATAAGCGATATTAAAAAAAGTAAATGTGTTGGAATTATTTAAGACACAATAAAACTGCTCAAAACAAGAGACGGTCGATAAGGGCGTCTACCAAAACGTCTTTACAATGATGGGATGCTTTATAGACGTCTCAATGTCTCTTAAACACGCTTTGCATAGCGTCTGTACGAATTTTGAGACGGTGCATAACTAGACGCTTCTAAGACGTTTTACTTAGCGACTCTAAATACACGTAGGGACGGAATTAAGCGTCTTTAGCGTATAAATGGGACATCTCTACATGTCCTTTTCTTGTAGTGCGTGTGGCAGAAGGCCGACATTCCGTGTCTCTGCGCCGGTCTCACCAAGGAGAAAGAGAAGCTATGGTGCATGGACAAGGTCGCCTACGTTGCTAATTTCGCAAGAAGCCGTTCGCGCATGGCTACAAGTGCGGACGTAAGTGAAATATGCATAGCACAAAGATGAGAATTGCATGCATGCAGTTTTGATCATTTTTATATGTACCTATACATGCTCTACTCAACTTATGTTTTGTTTGATTTGAATGATATTTGCAGCCTACACATTTCCTCTTCTGGGGCAATAATGATGCAAGTTTAGTTGTCGGAGGAGAAGCGCTGGCCGGGGTTTAGCTTCTAGTGCCTGCTATCACTAGAGCTTCCTATTCCATATCTCCAATCTATGAAGTTGTGCTTAAAATAGATTCTGTTCAGCCCTCTGTATAGGAATAATTGTGAAATTAATAAAGACTGCTCCTCACGTTATCTGATCTTTGTTTGGTCATATATCATTTTCTGGTTACATATACCTGGTGGTAATGGTGGAAATGAAGGGGACAAGTAAAAATGTTGTACTAGAAGCAACACCGTAACGTTTTAGGTGCCTCTTTGTTTCAAAAAAATGCAATAACCATCATCACCATTTGTTTTGCATGCTTTAAAATGCAATAGCCTCTGTAGCCCCCAGAATGGATTGATCCCCTTCCCTACTTCCCTGCGCTACCTCAGCACTACTGGAACACCCACTAGCGGCCCATTCACATTCACTGCCCATGCTCAAATACCATGAAGAAATCGCTTGAAAATCTCACTTCTCCTCAGAGTGAACAAGGGAAGCTTCAGGATTTCTCTGGCTATCAAAGTGCAGCCACACAATTCTCTTCTTTTTGTATATTGTATACAAAATTATTGATTTGTCCTCTGTACATCTACGACGTGATTGGTATCCCGCATGCATGAAGTCCAAGTGCAGACAAAAGCTTTATTGTGTGTCATGATAGGTGATGACTCCCAAGTGCAGGAGATCATTATTGTAGTACTTTTCAATAATAAAGGTTGTTGAACCCACGAGGAGCTGAATGTATTGGTTAGCAGATTTGACAAGTAAATAATAAAAAGTATGTATTAGTTTTGGTGTTTTGGGTGTATAGTTTGCAACGAAATAAAGTACTGAGTTCAAGTGTGTGTGAACTTATGCTGCATTTCTCCGTCTAATAGACCTGTGAAAAACTAACCAGTGCGAAGTACGACATTGATCTGGATTGTACACTAATACTTGCAGTGACCCCTTCACAGTTCACCATGCCATATGTTATCCTTTTTCAGTCTTTTCATGATCCAATTTGGTTTTCTTTTGCAGGTCACGACCTTCTCAAAGATTTAGGATCAGGATACATAGCCGATATGGTGTACACATTTTGAGTGCATGGTCGAACACATGGGGTCCCTGACAGGGCATGCCTGCTGCCATTGGCAGTCTAAAATAAACGGCATCAGGACTTTTTGTTACGCCAGTTTGGCGTGAACTTGAAGAGTTTTGACCCCTTTTCCTCTCAATGCTCTCTGAGAATATTTAAGACATGGATTATCTGTAGTCTGAATGTTGTTCTCAAGTTGGAATGCCACTATCTGCCTACGCTTGATTGCATGCGAGGTTGTTTTATTTTGCAAGAGATAGTGAGTTTTAGAGAATTAATTTATGGGTTTCTTGTGGATGAATATGGTACAGTTATGCTCTGTGATTTTCTTCTAATAATGGATGTGGTATCATGGTTTGTTTTTTCGAATTAAGGGGCATAGCCCCCGATTTTCATTGCTGGGAATTAAACCAGATAAACATCATCGTTTGAGGTTTTACAGTTCCTCTAATCCACCCAAACACTACTAAACTTTTTGAAGACCGCCCCAGCTCACTACTAGAGCTTCGGAAGCTTCCACCTTTAGGTAACATACACAAAATTAAAACTTCTACCTCCAGGCAACATAAAGACAACTAAGAACAACACACTGTGTCCACCATCACACTCTTCCTCAAGGTTCTTCCCCTACTGATACTCTTCTTATATTTCTTCCTCTTCTTATTTTCTTCCCATACACTTCACTTGGCAAGTCTGAGCACCATCGGTGCCTAGTCCTTCTTCTTACTGAATATTTCAGCTGCCACATGCAGCAGTGTTCTTGCTCCTTTGCTTGCAAGCCTCATCAACCTTTGATATGAAGAATAGCCCACGAATCCATCCAATGAGCCGTTTGAGCAATTACACTAGTCGGATCATACAGAAATACATTATTAAAACAAGCAACATTTCTAGTTTTTCATAAAGCCCACATTACCGCAGTAACACCGGTCGCCACTAAACCTCTAACACTAGGTGAAAACATAAACACCCAATCAATAATGTCAGAAACTGATTTAAAATCAGTCTTGATATCAAAAGCACATTGTACAACTCCTAGGCATATCTAGCCATGGAGCAGTGTACAAAAAGATGACCGATCACTACAGAAAAGACATCTGCCACTAATCCCTACACAGCTTGACACTCTGCAATGCCGTGATCACATGATATCACTTTCTCGCCGCGTATGTTACGAACACGGTTTGCGTGCCGATCTGTTCAATACGATTGTTCGTCGGTAAGATTGAACCGACGTACGGCGGGGATAAAAATCCCCCACCACCGCCAGAACCTGAGCAACCCGACCCCTGCTTTGCTCCTATCGGATTGGCCTCGATCGACGCGTTCCTCCACCTCTCTATCGATCCATCTCCAGACCGGCTCTCCCATGTCGTCCGTCGGCGGCGGCGCCCTGGCCCACCGCAGCGCCGCCTCGCCCTGCTCCCGCTGCGGAGGCGCGGGCCACTTCGAGCCGCTCTGCACCACCCCCGCCGTATCTGACGCCACCGACGGCGCCGCCGCTCGCTGCGGCGTCTGCGGCGGCGCGGGCCACGGCGGCAGTAACTGCGCCACCACCGAGACCGCCGACATCCGCTGCGAGACCTGCGGCGAGCTGGGCCACCGGCCCATCGACTGCCCAGCGCGTGCCGGCATCCGCTGCGAGACCTGCGGCGAGCTGGGCCACCGGCCCATGGACTGCCCAACGCGCGCCGCCGACCTCGACGACCCGAACCTCGCCTCGGTGGACTACCACTCGTGCGCCACCTGCGGCGAGCCGGGGCACTTCGCGCCGGCTTGTCCTGACTTCTCAGTCGATTGGTCTGCTCTGTAATTTCCTCTAGGCGCGTGGTATATTTCTACGGTACATTTTTCCATGGATCATGATTTTAGCAAGAGCTTATCTCGACCGATTTATAATATTGGTTTTGCTATGTCTCAGTCAACTGAGATTTTCTTATGTCTAAGTCACTTACAAAAATATGCTTTGAGTTGCACTTTTCTGTTAAAAAAGTGCAATTGCACTTTTCTTACAGAAATGTGCAACTGAACCGAGTTGCACTTTTCTTTGAACTGCAGTTGCACTTTTCTGAGTTGATTGAGACTTAAGAAAATCTCAGTCAACTGAGACATAGGCACACCCTTATAATATTACCTCTGTTTATAAGAGGGTGTTGAAAGTTTGTTCAAATTTAGACAAACTCTAGTGGATAGATATATTTGAATTTAGATAAATCTCTATAGCATCCTTTTATATACTGAAGGAGTAGTATATTTTCCGGTAGACATTATATATAAAATTATCTTGTACCTTTTGTATTTGCGCTGAAAGATTGCAAACAGTGATTTTACTGTAAACGGGGGGCTACAAGTGAATCCACCTTTTGTCGATAAAGTGGACAGCAGTAGTTACAAAGAAATTCTTGGATGGTGACGACGAAGGACGTGTGTGCTTAGTACTTGCGGTGATAGCAGTGTGTGCGGTATTATTACTGTTTGTATCTTTTTTGTGTTATGTTGCTTATATATGTGCCAACTCTGTATTATTGTGTTTATAAATACAAGTAATGTATATCTATGGGGGTATATATCGTCAAAAGAAAAATCCAGAAGTTACAAGAAACCAGGTCATACAATCAAAGATCCATGCACATCAAATACCCTTATAAGCCCCCCTAGTACTAATGGCCACAATCATCTCTCTCCATGGAGTCTCCTCCACCAGAGCATCTGCCAAAGCCCATTTCTCTCATACCTCCAACATCCTCTCCTTGCTGTCATTCTCCTTCATTCGCAACATAAAACAAAACATCAAGCCCTTGCAGGATATGAATGTTGAGATGTTTGATGAAAACAAATTGAACTTTTTGCTAAGAGGACTTGTTTAAGATGTTGAAAAATATCACAAATTTTATAGATTCACGAAAAAAAAACATTGTAAAAAGATGTTGCACTCCGAAAATTGTTGCACCCGGAGGCCTAAGACTTTCCTGAAAAGGCGACCGAACGACCTAAAGGTGGCTAATTTCTAATACCGGACATAGGAAATGCGTTGGCCCATTTGCTAGAAAATGAAATTAGAGTCGGTCAATTTTCTTAGATGATGTGCACCCAGAGGACGGCCCCTCGTCCCTGCCGCCGGGCGCTGCGTTCCCACCCTTACCACCCCATCTCTTGCATGGGGCTACGCTGGTGATCGGGAAAATATCTAGTGATACCACACCTCACATGATACCATGATACCACTTTACAAAATTTAAATTTTTAAGTGACAAAAAAATTTACAAAAAATTTGTGGCTGTTCACAAGATGTGTGTTTACATTGTCTAAAATTTTCAGATCCAAATTTAAAATATACAAAGAGAAAGAAAAAAAGACAAATGTTGTGTGAATAGTGGCATTTTGTGTTTTTGTCTTTATGTGACACTATTCATGCTGGATTTTTTTTTTTTGTTTCTCTAAGGATATTTCGAATTTGGTTACTTGTGAACACACAAAATTTTAGTTCCAATTTTTTTGACATTTACAATTTAATTTTTAAAGAGTGGTATCATGGTATCAAATAAGGTGTGGTATCACTAGATATGTTCTCGCTGGTGATCCACCACACGGAATCAGCTAGCCCAAGCTAAGTAATTCAAGTGAGAAATAACAACCACAAGAAAATAACAGACTCAAGAAAATACCACTAGAACAGATTGTTTAGATTATTCAGATTATAAAGACCGGATAAGGTCTGCTCTAGTGAGCTGAGCCTACACAAGTTCCACATGTACGCCATGGGAAGTTTCTGCAGCGTTAGCGCGGCATCGCGGCGGCCGCTCAGGCTAGACAGCAGGTTATTGGTGCAACGGTCCGGGTCGCCGGTATCCGTGGCGATATCTTTGACATCCACCTCGCAGCCAGGCTGCCAGTCTGTTAATGAACAGACAGGTATCGGCATGCTCCATGTCGTGGTCTTCCATCCGCCAGGGCTGGTGCTCTTAGGGCGCATGCGCACCCACTCCAGATAGGAATCAGTAGGCGGGGTGTCGAGGTCTCTTGGCGGCCAGATTTCCATCTCCATGTACTTGATGGTGTCTTTGTGGCGACTGATGGCAACGTCGCGGATGTAGTTGTGCTCGCATTGCTCGAGGAGACGACCCCAGTTTCCTCTCGCAGGTATGGGCAGCGGGATGTCCTGGAAGCGCAGTGGTCGCTCCTCCCCGAGCACGTCGCAGAGGAGTATGCCCCGCCAGAGGTCAACCCAGGCGACGGTGCCGCGCTCGCCGCCGATACGAGGCCGTCTTGTGATACAGCATGTCGCCCTCCACGTCGCAAGGTAATGGGACGAGCTTGTCCCTCAGGAGCTCCTTGAGTGACACGGGCGTGGTGATCCACCCCTTGTTGGAGTCGGTGGAGCGGTACACGTGGAGCCGGAAATACCACCTGATGATCGACTCCCTCCTGCTGCTCTCGTACTGTGGGCACCAATTGCTGATGGCGGCAACGGCGTACGAGGCGCCGTGTTCGCGGCTGAGGAGGGCGGTTGCAGAGTCAGGGAAGGTCATGGGGTACGGGCTAGGGAGCAGCTCCAGCTGATGGGCTCGCAGCCTGTATAACAAGTACTCCCAAGACTGTTCAGAACGGTGCGCCTCGTTGGCGATGGGGACGCGGAGGAGCACCAGGTCGGCGTCGGTCGCGACGACTCTGGGCTCTGAGCGGTGGAAATCCAGGTCGGGGCAGTGGACGCAAAAGTTTTTTTCCAAACGATCCTAGGATCGGATTTCATTATCAGCAGATAACGAAACAAACGAGTATCACATGCCCATCAGGCACGCTCCAACACAACCACCACAACACAAAGAAAATAAAGGCTGCCTGGGGCAAGCCAACAACTCAACACATCTAACAGTTTTTCTCCCAACACAGAGAGATACCGCATCGAAACAGCACCAAAAAAGGTTATCGCAGCTAACACCAGCCAAAAGCATAAACCGACAGAAGTTCTTCACCAAGATGAGCACATCAGGGGATGTCAACATGATCATCCTCCTCCATATCGTCCTCATCAACGTCAGCGTTCCTTGCTTCCCTGATCATCAGCGGCCTCTGTGCCGGGGGAGGCCTGTTCTGAGCCCCAGCAGCGACATTTTGAGTATTAGCTAGCTTCAGAAGTCCATCAGCTCCCAAACGCAGGTCTTCAGCGTCCTTCTCTCCGTGCAAACCTGCCCAGTATTTCATGAAGACAGTAGAATAACTAATCAGTTCAACCGGATCCTTGATCAATTTATGATCAAAGCAAGCTCTATTCCTCAGTTTCCATATTGCCCAGCAAATCGCAGCCAACCCCGCAATTTGCGTGTTTCTGCTTGCAGGGATAAAACGTGGGATCCACCAGAAGAACTGAGTAAAGGAACCAGGTCTGGTTCTCGCTCCAATCAGCTTCCCAACCGCACTCCAAACGAACTTTGCAGCTGGACAGGAGAAGAAAATGTGGGAAATACTTTCAGGACAACTGCAGAATTGACAGGAGGCATTCCCATGCCAGTTCCTCTTTAACAGATTGTCTTTTGTAGCAATAGCATTGTGCCATATCATCCACAGCCAGATTTTGATTTTCAGAGGAATTTTACTTTTCCATAAGTGCTTGAAGGTTCTGTCCATCCCATTACTACACAGGTGATTATATACTGACTTAACAGTAAATTGACCACTTTTCGTCCATTTCCAGTGAGGTTTATCCTGTCTGTCAGTTAACACTGTCTGTGACATGATTTGATGTAGGCCATGGATCTGCAGAGCAATATCAGGTGTCATCCATCTCCTGAATGTAAAATTCCAGTTCATATTGGCAGAATCAGCAACAGACACATCTTGCTCAATACATATATCAAAAATTTCAGGGAATCTGTCTTTTAAAGGGTTCTGCTCACACCAAGCATCACACCAGAAACTAGTATTCTTACCATTCCCCACTTTCATCCTTCTCCCTTTCAAATAAATCTGTTTCACCTGCAGCATATCAGACCAGAGAGGGGAGTCTCCAGGTTTTTTCTTTGCAAGACATACACCACCCTGTTTGAGATATTTGTTCCTCATCAGATCTTGCCAAGGTCCTGATTCATTCTCAATTTTCCACCACCATTTACACATCAAGCTGATATTAAACAAATGAAGATTTTTATGCCCAAACCTCCTTTCTTCTTTGGTTTGCAAATCCAATTCCATTTGATAAAGTGGTATTTCCTTTTATCAGCACTCCCAACCCAGAAAAAAGATCTGATGGGCCTGTCAATTTGTTCAATGGTTGACTTATGGAGCAACCTCATGGACATCTGATAAACAGCAACACTGGAAAGGCAGGCATCAATTTTGACAACTCTCCCTCCAATGGACATGGCATTCCCTACCCACCCACTCATTTTCTTTTTTGTTTTTTCCCCCAGAAATTTCATCTCTGCAACAGTTGGTCTTCTTGCACAAACAGGAGTGCCAAGGTATTTAATTGGCCAAGTCCCCTGTTGACAATTAAAAAGGAAATCAAAGAACTGTGATTTCACCTCATCCTCAAGGATCATCATAACCTCACTTTTCTCAAAATTGATTTTAAGTCCAGACATTGATTCAAAAATATACAGAATGAGTTTCAAATTCACAGCTTGCTCAGCATCATCCTGAATGAGCAGAATAGTGTCATCAGCATACTGCAGCAGAGAAATGCCTTTTTCAACTAGATTGTCAGCAAGCCCTTTGATGAGCCCATTCTGTTGAGCCAGGGATATCATCTTGGATAAGCTGTTGGCTGCCATATTGAACAGAAAAGGAGCAAAAGGATCCCCCTGTCTAACTCCCTTACAACTAGCAAAATAGGGACCAACATTGTCATTTAATTTCACACTTAAAGTACCATTTGTCACCACTTTTTTGATCCACTCAAGCCAGCTGTTGCTGAAGCCCTTCTGATGGCAGCAATCAAACAGGAAACTCCAGTTTACTTTATCATATGCCTTCTCAAAATCAATTTTCAACACCACACCCTGTTGCTTTCTAAATTTGCTTTCTCTCAGGACTTCTTGGAGAAGCATAACCCCATCTGTGATATATCTCCCTTTGATGAAAGCAGTTTGGTGATTGGACAGCAGTTTCTCCATCACTGGGGTAACTCTGACAGTAAGAGTTTTGGTGATAATTTTGAACAGAACTTGCAATAAGCAAATAGGTCTGAATTTTTGGATCCTATCAGCATCATCACCTTTAGGGATTAAAGTAATAACACCATAGTTAATACTGGCAAGGTCAATTTTATGTGCATGTAAGTCATGAAACACTGCCATAATATCCTCCTTGATAATATCCCAGCAAGCATGATAAAATTCAATGGGGAAACCATCAGGGCCTGCTGCCTTATTCTTCTCCATCAGATCCACTACATCTTTGACTTCTTGTTCAGTAAATCTTCTGGACAGAATCTCCCTATCTCTGTCATCAAGTTTTTCTGCATTTTCCCATATATATCTCAGCATTCAGTCTGACCCCTCTATCTTCTGCAGGTCCAAAAAGATTTTTATAGAACTGAGTGGCATGGTTCAACAACTCTTTATCACCTTGAATAACAGAGTCTCCATTTTTCAAAGAAAAAATCTTAGATTTTCTCTTACATCCATTGGCCAATCTATGAAAGAAAGCTGTATTACTGTCTCCTTTCAAAAGCCAATTATCTCTTGCCCTTTGTCTCCAGAAACATTCCTCCTTATCTAGAATGTCAAGCATTTCTTGCTGGAGTGCAGCTTTCTGCTGGATATCAGTATCAGACAAAGGAGATATTTCTTCTTTCATTTCCAGCTCAGCAAGCAGGAGGGAAATATCACATTTTCTTTTTTTTTATCTCTCCCTCTTAAATTGTATCCCCACCCCTTCAAACTATTCTTTACAGCTTTGAGCTTTTTCTGTACTCTGTCCAGGCTGTTTTTGGCTCTGAAATTTTGTTGCCAAATTCTGTCAACTCTGCTCAGAAAATCTTCTTCTCTGATCCAATTCTTTTCAAATCTGAATTGATACTTTTTCTTTGGCTTATTCTCCATGGTATCAAGGATTAAGGGATTGTGATCAGAAACATCTCTATTTATCTTGTGAACTATTGCCAAAGGGAAAAGATCTTCCCATTCACTATTCATCAAGAATCTATCCAATTTTTCAAGAGTGGGGTCAGCCTGATTATTTGACCAAGTATACTGACCACCAGATAAATGGATTTCTCTCAAAGCATAAGTGTTAATGATGTTGTTGAACATATCTGTCCATCTATTGGCTCGCATGAATTTGTTCTTCTCAGAAGAAAATCTAATGATATTAAAATCTTCACCAATGAGAGTAGGATGCCTTTGATCACTGCACACTCTGCCAAGTTCAATCAAGAAATCTTCCTTATCATTCATCTGAGCAGCACCATAAACAATAACCAAACACCAAGTCACATTGAGCTTAAGATCCATCAAAGTAACTTTGATGAAGAATCTGCCAACCACAGTGTCAGTGATATTGAATCTGGACAGCCTAAAACCACCCAGAATTCCACCACTTCTACCAACAGAACCAATCCATTTCCAAGCAAACAGATTCTGAGGGTCTATAGCCCTAAAAAAAGCAGGAGAATACTCCTTCTTGATTGTTTCCTGTAACCCAATGAAGTCCACTTCTTGCTCTCTGATAAAATCCACCAAAAAACAACTCATACCTTTTTTTCCCACACCCCTGCAGTTAAGAGTTGCACCTATCATAGATATCTTGGGTTTTTTTTCCTGCATCTGGTCCCAGTGACAATGCCACTCAAAGGGTGAGCATTGTTCACTTTCCCCAAGGCAGCACTTGATTTTGACTGTGCTCCTTCAGAGGAATCACCTGATTTTGCTGGTGACCCTCTTCTTTTCCCAGAGTTAATCAGACTTCTTCTTTTCTTTCTTTTTTTCCTGGACAAAACAGGTGTAAAACCCTCTTCATCTTCACTCCCTTGCTCTCTGTTAAATTCCAGAAGCATAACTTTTTCTACATCTGACTCAATCTCTGATTCAATGTCAGTGTGTGCCACAGCAATAGCATGTCTGGCCTGTTCTAGATCTTTCAAATAGTTGATATTATCCAAATTAAAAGTTTTAGGATCAACCCCTATTTCTAAGGCCCTTGCATGTATAACATCATCATCAAGTAAAGCAAAGGAATTATGAGAGGTTAAGTTTGTACCTGACACATCTCTTGCAGCAGCAATTTTGACAGCTTTATCTGCAATCTTGATGGAATGAGAATCTTGTGAGATAATCCTGGAGCTCATGCGGCTAGGTTGAGGACCACCATCTGCTTGATGTAGAGAAACATTGTCACCAGTGTCAGTGTTAGGTTCCACAGCAGTGGGGTTATCCACTTGGGACAGAGGATCTTCTTGTGTGCCATCAACCTCAACTTGTGAATCAATGACAGGACTATCAACAGCCATTCTGTCTTGAAGAGTAGGTGCAGCTAGTGCCATAACTCCCTGACCAGGGTTTATATATCTCACAGACGTTGCAGCACTATCAGATTCAGTGGAATCATAGTCAACCTGTTCCTCAAATGCTTCTTCTTCATTAACTGCTTCCAGGATGGGCCCCAGCTCTTTTCTATACTGCTTTTGAATGGTGAAGGCTTTGTCACTGCCAGACTTTATCAAAGTATGCAGGAACTGTGCATAAGAAGAAGAGGGGGCAGATGCACTAGAGGATGCTTGCCCAGGTGACAGAACTGATGGAGCAAAGGCTTTAGTTACATATTTATGCACCTCAGACAGCACAACATTGGTACCACTTTTATCTTGCAGGGAAATGGGAATGCTAGACTCCACATTCACCACATTATCATCCTTGTCTTGAATGTCTCTCTCAAACAGCTTCCTTTTTCCATTATCTCTGCCAGAAGCAACATAAATGGCTGCAGCAGTCTGCCTGGTTGAAACATTGTTCCTGGTAGAATTATTGGTTATTTTAGGAGGAGCAGATTGAGAGCCTGCATCTGAGTCGTTTCTACCAGTCCTTTGTCTCTTTGGTGTCCCATGATCACCCTCACCATCTTCATTAGTATTAGCAACCATGATTCTGGTACCAGGGGTAGGAATAGGTTCACACAATTCTCTGGTGTACTGAAGCTCATAAAAACCTCCTTCCATCTCACCAACTCTTGTGTTAGGGACTAGAGATAAATCCTGACTTCCAATCTTAACTCCGACATATGAGAAGTTCCTGAGAAAATTCTTGTCAAGAGCCAAGGGTTTGCCTACCAAACTGGCAGCATAGAAAACAGTAGAATTACACCTGAAATTCATAGGAATCCCTTTCACCCGAAACCAAGCTTCCTCCATCCTAGAGACTGGTTGAATATCACCAACCCATTTCTCCAGAGAAATGATAGCACCTGGAACTGTCTTCATGAAGAGTTTGCCGAAATGTGCAAGCTCATCAATAGCTTTAGCAGATGGAAATCTAGTTCTGAACTCAGTGGGAGAGACCTCTTTTGTAAAGAACCTCCAGTTAATCTTCATAGACTCAGCCCATACATTAAATTCATGTTCAATGTTTCTGCTGTTTACTTCACCCTTTTCAACAGTAATATGAGCATAATTCAATTGTTCCACAGGCTGATTCTCCATGACAGGAACTGGGATAGAATAGAACCCAGAACCAAACTCTTCACTGCCATAAAAAGGTGCTTTGTAATCCCAAGGCTCTCTAGTCTAACAGACATCAAAATGATGTTCCCCACGACAGTTCATGCAAGATCCTTTGAACGTAGCGAATCTATTATCAGCAGCCCTAGCAGTGGACGTGTTCAAACCCAAAACCGGTAGAGGTACAGAGGACCCTACTGGCTCAGGTAGAACAACAGGTACAGGAGGAACATTCGAACTAGGTGCAGGCTGTTGCTGATTCAAACTAAGCGCTGATTGATTTTGAGCCAGACTAGCAACACCCCTATCAGACCCTGCAGCAGCAATCGAAGGCGGAATGGAAGAGGAGTTGTTCATACTTACATCAATCGATCTGAGGGGGTCCTCCTGATGTCTACGTTCCCCCTCCTTTCCTGTAGACAGTGTTGGGCCTCCAAGAGCAGAGGTTTGTAGAACAGCAGCAAGTTTCCCTTAAGTGGATACCCAAGGTTTATCGAACTCAGGGAGGAAGAGGTCAAAGATATCCCTCTCATGCAACCCTGCAACCACAAAGCAAGAAGTCTCTTGTGTCCCCAACACACCAAATAGGTGCACTAGTTCGGCGAAGAGATAGTGAAATACAGGTGGTATAAATATATATGAGCAGTAGCAACGGTGCCAGAAAAGTGCTTGGCGTGTAGTTGATGGTGGTGGTATTGCAGCAGTAGTAACGCAAAGAAACAAGAAACAAGCAGTAGTAACTCAGCAGTATTTAGGAACAAGGCCTAGGGATTACACTTTCACTAGTGGACACTCTCAACATTGATCACATAACAGAATAGATAAATGCATACTCTACACTTTTGTTGGATGATGAACACATTGCGTAGGATTACACGAACCCTCAATGCCGGAGTTAACAAGCTCCACAATAATGCTCATGTTTAAGTAACCTTTAGTGTAAGATAGATCAACGCTACTAAACCAAGTACTAGCATAGCATGCACACTGTCACCTTCATGCATATGTAGGAGGAATAGATCACATCAATATTATCATAGCAATAGTTAACTCCATAATCTACAAGAGATCATGATCATAGCACAAACCAAGTACTAACACGGTGCACACACTGTCACCATTACACACGTGCAGGAGGAATAGAACTACTTTAATAACACATCGCTAGAGTAGCACATAGATAGTAGTGATACAAAACTCAGATGAATCTCAATCATGTAAAGCAGCTCATGAGATCATTGTATTGAAGTACATGGAGAGAGATTAACCACATAGCTACCGGTACAGCCCCGAGCCTCGATGGAGAACTACTCCCTCCTCATGGGAGCAGCAGCGGTGAGGAAGATGGCGGTGGAGATGGCAGCGGTGTCGATGGAGGAGCCTTCCGGGGGCACTTCCCCGCTCCGGCAGCGTGCCGGAACAGAGATCCTGTCCCCCAGATCTTGGCTTCGCGATGGCGGCGGCTCTGGAAGGTTTTCGTGGGTTTCGTCAATTGGTGTAGGGTTTTCTGATCCAGGGGCTTCTTATAGGCGAAGAGGCGGCGCAGGAAGGTCGAAGGGGGGCCCACACCCTAGGGGGGCACGCCCTAGGGCCGCGCCGGGTGTGGTGTGGTGGCCCTGCCTCCCTTCTCTCGGCGGTTCTCGTGTGTTACTGGATGCTTCCGGTAAAATAGGAACCCGGGCGTTGATTTCGTCCGATTCCGAGAATATTTCGTTACTAGGATTTCTGAAACCAAAAACAGCGAAAACAAAGCAATCGGCACTTCGGCATCTTGTTAATAGGTTAGTTCCAGAAAATGCACGAATATGACATAAAGTGTGCATAAAACATGTAGATAACATCAATAATGTGGCATGGAACATAAGAAATTATCGATACGTCGGAGACGTATCAGCATCCCCAAGCTTAGTTCTGCTCGTCCCGAGCAGGTAAAACGATAACACAGATAATTTCTGGAGTGACATGCCATCATAACCTTGATCATACTATTTGTAAAGCATATGTAGTGAATGCAGCGATCAAAACAATGTATATGACATGAGTAAACAAGTGAATCATAAAGCAAAGACTTTCCATGAATAGCACTTCAAGACAAGCATCAATAAGTCTTGCATAAGAGTTAACTCATAAAGCAATAATTCAAAGTAAAGGCATTGAAGCAACACAATGGAAGATTAAGTTTCAGCGGTTGCTTTCAACTTGTAACATGTATATCTCATGGATAGTTGTCAATGCAGAGCAATATAACAAATGCAATATGCAAGTATGTAGGAATCAATGCACAGTTCACACAAGTGTTTGCTTCTTGAGGTGGAGAGAAATAGGTGAACTGACTCAACATTGAAAGTAAAAGAATGGTCCTTCAAAGAGGAAAAGCATCGATTGCTATATTTGTGCTAGAGCTTTGATTTTGAAAACATGAAACAATTTTGTCAACGGTAGTAATAAAGCATATGCATCATGTAAATTATATCTTATAAGTTGCAAGCCTCATGCATAGTATACTAATAGTGCCCGCACCTTGTCCTAATTAGCTTGGACTACCGGATCATCACAATGCACATGTTTTAACCAAGTGTCACAAAGGGGTACCTCTATGCCGCCTGTACAAAGGTCTAAGGAGAAAGCTCGCATTGGATTTCTCGCTATTGATTATTCTCAACTTAGACATCCATACCGGGACAACATAGACAACAGATAATGGACTCCTCTTTTATGCATAAGCATGTAACAACAATTAATAATTTTCTCATATGAGATTGAGGATATTGTCCAAAACTGAAACTTCCACCATGGATCATGGCTTTAGTTAGCGGCCCAATGTTCTTCTCTAACAATATGCATGCTTAACCATAAGGTGGTAGATCTCTCTTACTTCAGACAAGACGAACATGCATAGCAACTCACATGAAATTCAACAAAGAATAGTTGATGGCGTCCCCAGTGAACATGGTTATCGCACAACAAGCAACTTAATAAGAGATAAAGTGCATAAGTACATATTCAATACCACAATAGTTTTTAAGCTATTTGTCCCATGAGCTATATATTGCAAAGGTGAATGATGGAATTTTAAAGGTAGCACTCAAGCAATTTACTTTGGAATGGCGGAAAATACCATGTAGTATAGGTAGGTATGGTGGACACAAATGGCATAGTGGTTGGCTCAAGTATTTTGGATGCATGAGAAGTATTCCCTCTCGATACAAGGTTTAGGCTAGCAAGGCTTATTTGAAACAAACACAAGGATGAACCGGTGCAGCAAAACTCACATAAAAGACATATTGAAAACATTATAAGACTCTACACCATCTTCCTTGTTGTTCAAACTCAATACTAGAAATTATCTAGACCTTAGAGAAACCAAATATGCAAACCAAATTTTAGCATGCTCTATGTATTTCTTCATTAATGGGTGCAAAGCATATGATGCAAGAGCTTAATCATGAGCACAACAATTGCCAAGTATCACATTACCCAAAACATTATAGCAATTACTACATGTATCATTTTCCAATTCCAACCATATAACAATTTAACGAAGAAGAAACTTCGCCATGAATACTAAAAGCTAAGAACACATGTGTTCATATGCAACAGCGGAGCGTGTCTCTCTCCCACACAAGCATTTATTCAAACGAAAACAAAAATAGAAACAAACAAACAGACGCTCCAAGAAAAGCACATAAGATGTGATGGAATAAAAATATAGTTTCAGGGGAGGAACCTGATAATTTGTCGATGAAGAAGGGGATGCCTTGGGCATCCCCAAGCTTAGACGCTTGAGTCTTCTTGATATATGCAGGGGTGAACCACCGGGTGCATCCCCAAGCTTAGAGCTTTCACTCTCCTTGATCATGTTGCATCATACTCCTCTCTTGATCCTTGAAAACTTCCTCCACACCAAACTCGAAACAACTCATTAGAGGGTTAGTGCACAATATAAATTGACATATTCAGAGGTGACACAATCATTCTTAACACTTCTGGACATTGCATAATGCTACTGGACATTAGTGGATCAAAGAAATTCATCCAACATAGCGAAAGAGGCAATGCGAAATAAAAGGCAGAATCTGTCAAAACAGAACATTTCGTATTGACGAATTTTAAAATGGCACCAGACTTGCTCAAATGAAAATGCTCAAATTGAATGAAAGTTGCGTACATATCTGAGGATCATGCACGTAAATTTGCTTAATTTTCTGAGCTACCTACAGGGAGGTGGACCCAGATTCGTGACAGCAAAGAAATCTGGAACTGCGCAGTAATCCAAATCTAGTACTTACTTTTCTATCAACGGCTTAACTTGGCACAACAAAACACAAAACTAAGATAAGGAGAGGTTGCTACAGTAGTAAACAACTTCCAAGACAGAAAATAAAAACAAAGTACTGTAGTAAAATAACACATGGGTTATCTCTCAAGAAGTTCTTTTCTTTATAGCCATTAAGATGGGCTCAGCAGTTTTAATGATGCACTCGCAAGAAATAGTATTTGAAGCAAAAGAGAGCATCAAGAGGCAAATTCAAAACACATTTAAGTCTAACATGCTTCCTATGCATAGGAGTCTTGTAAATAAACAAGTTCATGAAGAGCAAAGTAACAAGCATAGGAAGATAAAACAAGTATAGCTTCAAAAATTTCAGCACATAGAGAGGCATTTTAGTAACATGAAAATTTCTACAACCATATTTTCCTCTCTCATAATAACTTTCAGTAGCATCATGAGCAAACTCAACAATATAACTATCAAATGAAACATTCTTATCATGAGTCTCATGCATAAAATTATTACTACCCCCAACATAAGCATAATCAGTTTTATTAGTTGTAGTGGGAGCAAATTCAACAAAGTAGCTATCATTATTATTCTCATCATCAAATATAGGAGGCATATTGTAATCATAATCAAATTCACTCTCCATAGTAGGTGGCACCAAAAGACCACTATCATTATAATCATCATAAATAGGAGGCAAAGTATCATCAAAGAAAATTTTCTCCTCAATGCTTGGGGGACTAAAAATATCATGAAAACCAACTTCCCCAAGCTTAGAACTTTCTATATTATTGTCAACAATGGTGTTCAAAGCGTTCATACTAATATTACTACCAGCATGCAAAGAAGATTTCATAGGTTTTTTAATTTTCGCATCAAACAATCCATGTTTTAAATCAGGAAATAGAACAAGAAGCTCATTGTTGTCCATTATGCCAAACTAGTGTAAACAAGAAACAAAAAGATGCAATTGCAGGATCTAAAGGAAATAGCTTCGAGCACACACACGACGGCAACAGAAAAATACTTTACCTGGGACCGTAGTATGAGAGCCTTTTACCTTTCCTCCCGGCAACGGCGCTTTAAAAGTGCTTGATGTCTACGTTCCCCCTCCTTTCCTCAGAGATGTTGTTGGGCCTCCAAGAGCAGAGGTTTGTAGAACAGCAGCAAGTTTCCCTTAAGTGGATACCCAAGGTTTATCGAACTCGGTGGAGGAAGAGGTCAAAGATATCCCTATCATGCAACCACCGCAACCACAAAGCAAGAAGTCTCTTGTGTCCCCAACACACCAAATAGGTGCACTAGTTCGGCGAAGAGATAGTGAAATACGGGTGGTATAAATATATATGAGCAAGAGTAACGGTGCCGTAAAAGTGCTTGGCGTGTAGTTGATGGTGGTGGTATTGCAGCAGAGTAACGCAAAGAAACAAGAAACAAGCAAAGTAGTAACTCAGCGGTATTTAGGAACAAGGCCTAGGGATTACACTTTCACTAGTGGACACTCTCAACATTGATCACATAACAGAATAGATAAATGCATACTCTACACTTTTGTTGGATGATGAACACATTGCGTAGGATTACACGAACCCTCAATGCCGGAGTTAACAAGCTCCACAATAATGCTCATGTTTAAGTAACCTTTAGTGTAAGATAGATCAACGCTACTAAACCAAGTACTAGCATAGCATGCACACTGTCACCTTCATGCATATGTAGGAGGAATAGATCACATCAATATTATCATAGCAATAGTTAACTCCATAATCTACAAGAGATCATGATCATAGCACAAACCAAGTACTAACACGGTGCACACACTGTCACCATTACACACGTGCAGGAGGAATAGAACTACTTTAATAACACATCGCTAGAGTAGCACATAGATAGTAGTGATACAAAACTCAGATGAATCTCAATCATGTAAAGCAGCTCATGAGATCATTGTATTGAAGTACATGGAGAGAGATTAACCACATAGCTACCGGTACAGCCCCGAGCCTCGATGGAGAACTACTCCCTCCTCATGGGAGCAGCAGCGGTGATGAAGATGGCGGTGGAGATGGCAGCGGTGTCGATGGAGGAGCCTTCCGGGGGCACTTCCCCGCTCCGGCAGCGTGCCGGAACAGAGATCCTGTCCCCCAGATCTTGGCTTCACGATGGCGGCGGCTCTGGAAGGTTTTCGTGGGTTTCGTCAATTGGTGTAGGGTTTTCTGATCCAGGGGCTTCTTATAGGCGAAGAGGCGGCGCAGGAAGGTCGAAGGGGGGCCCACACCCTAGGGGGGCGCGCCCCCCCCTAGGCCGCGCCGGGGTGTGGTGTGGTGGCCCTGCCTCCCTTCTCTGGCGGTTCTCGTGTGTTCTGGATGCTTCCGGGTAAAATAAGAACCTGGGCGTTGATTTCGTCCGATTCCGAGAATATTTCGTTACTAGGATTTCTGAAACCAAAAACAGCAGAAACAAAGAATCGGCACTTCGGCATCTTGTTAATAGGTTAGTTCCAGAAAATGCACGAATATGACATAAAGTGTGCATAAAACATGTAGATAACATCAATAATGTGGCATGGAACATAAGAAATTATCGATACGTCGGAGACGTATCACCTCCCCATGAGAAGATTCACCAGGCAGCATCTCGGCTCGGTGAGCCCAACGATCACGCACACGAGCTTCGTCTTCAATGCGCCGCTTGTCTGCCAGCGCCCTTTCACGAGCCAAACGCTCAGAGACGCGGGACGCTTCCCGCTGACGATCTTCATCAAGACGCCGACGTTCCTCTATACGGCGGCGCTCCTCAGATCGCAACCGCTCTTGATCTGCAGCTCTTCGATCCTCCTCCCCGCGGCGTTCATCTTCAAGCCTCCATTCCGCTTCACGGCGTCTCTCTTCTTCCCATCGGCGCTGTTCATCGCGCCGATCCGCCTCCGAACCATGTCGAGGGCGATTGGCGAAGTAGTTCCTTGGCGGCGATCTCCTCGGTGGGGTGCGTCTAGGACCACCGTACCGTCGATCCATTGGTGGAGGTGACTGCACCACCTGCACGAACGATCTCCGGTCGCCGGTAATGCTTCCAGACCAATTTTGCGGTGGTTTTGGAGTAGGAGATTGAGATCTGGGTGCGAGCAGTTGGGGAACGAAAACGATGGCACCTGTCGATCTGGATCTAGGGTTGATCCGTGGTGGAATGAGAGCAGATAAGGGGAGATCGTGCACAGTACTGGGCTGAGGCCCAGATAAGGCAGAGGCCGCCATGGATCGGGCCAAACCTTGTTCACCACCCAACCGAACCACGTCACAAACGCGCACGCAGGGCGGTTCGCGACGAAAATCTCGGCGAGAAACCTGATCCACCTGCATCTCTGGCCCAATTTTGACCCACATACCATTGATCCAACGACTCGAGCCTCCATTAATCGAATCCAAACACACATCAGGACCAATTTGGCGCCAATTATGATCAAACACCCAAACCCTAGTTCCTGCGATCCTAAGAAAGCCCGATTTCCGCACGATCGTGTCATTGGAGATCGAGATCAGGGCAGCTTTGTGCACCAGGAGCTGACCGGAGGCGTGGACGGAGGAAGCGGAGGTACCGGTGGCGGCGGTGGTGACGGCGGTGGTGGTCGGGTCGCCCGTGTCGCCCGTGTCGCAGGAGCCCGTGTCGCCTGTCATCCCGAAGTACTAATGTGCTGCCAGTGGACGCAAAAGTAGGAGAGGATCGGCGGGCTGGCGGCGCAGAAGGTCACCTGGATAACCAAGCCTCTCCTCGTCGTGACCCAGGCGGTGGTGGCGTTGCGAAGGTTCGTGATGTAGCACCGCATGTCGAGGGGGACGGCGTCATCGTAGCGGTGGCACTCGACAACGGTAGGCGGAATCCAAGCGGCGGCGGCGGCCATGGCCATGGGGGTGGGGAGGAGGTTTTAGGCTTTTACAGCCCGTTTGGTTTTGGGGATTCGTGGAGATGGGCTTTCGCCCGGCTTTGTATTAAAGCAATCACACCATCCAACTTATGAACAGACAAAAAAGCGCAGGGGCAAGAGCAAAAATGTCGCGCGGGTCTGGGTGAGGCTGGGGATGGGAGGCTCTCCCGCCGATGGTGGGGGTTTAGGGGAGGGTACGTCCCTGAGTGCTCGTGGTGGGGATGCAGGGTAGGAGGCGGCCCTCGGCACCGGTGGCGGGGAGGCAGTGGAGCGGACAAAGATAGGTTGGGAGAGGGAGTGGGAAGATGAGGACTGAGGTGATGTCTAGTGAGGATTCAGGGGAAGGGACGGACCTCAGCACCGGTGGCGGGGATGCAGGGTAGGGGGTGATCCTCGGTGCCGCCGGCGGGGATGTAGGGTAGGGGACGACCCTCGGTGCCGGTGGCGGGGAGGCAGTGGAGCGGGAGGGAGCTTCACAGAGGGAGTGGGATGATGTTCGATTTGGGCAAAAAAAAATCTTTTGTCGTAGGGCTGACCGACTGAGCATCATCAACTTAGAGGTACGACACGCTCCTTTATTTTCTTGTCAACCTAAGTGGTGTATTTACAAAATAACAATTACACTTCATGGTGGTTTTGATTATCAATTTCAAGCTTTTTGAAATAGACCAAAATCAAAGATCCCTTTTATTTCAATTCGGAGGAAACTAATGTTAGTGATTTTCTTTGGTCTAGCTAACTTTAGTATTGTATTACAATTTTAAACATCATCTTTGCTTCTAATTTTCTAAACTTTTTAAGATCTTTTTGGTAATTTGTATTGATTATATTGAAAAATGCATTATTAAAATTCTATAGGTAGGTAATCATACATTGTGTGGCGTCTGGATGTTAAACTTATGTACGTCAGGACATTTCTGAGTATGTATTTTCCTCATTATCATGATACTTATTCTATATCATACGAGTATCTGAAAATTGAAGTCGTCGGTCTCATGTGACAAAACGTAGAGACCCGGTTTGAAGGAAAATTGGGATGCTGGAAAGAAAAATTACTATCGTATGGCGATAGATTAGTACTTATCAATTCTGTCTTAACAAGTCTTCCAATGTTCATGTTATCTTTTCTGGAAATACCCGTCGGGTAAGGAAGCGTCTTGATTTCTATAGATCTAGATTCTTCTGGCAGTCGGATGAAGAAAAGAGAAAATATAGGCTCACAAGATGGAATATAATTTGCCGACCAAAGGATCAAGGAGGTTTAGGTATTGAAGTCCTTGAACTCAAAAATAAATGTTTACTGAGTAAATGGCTCTTTAAACTACTTAATGAGGAAGGGGTGTGGCAAGAATTACTACATAACAAATACCTAATCAAAAAAACACTTGCTGAAGTACAAACAAAACCGACCGATTCCCCCTTTTGGAAGGGGCTCATGCGGATAAAAAATGATTTTTTTACTAAAGGATATTTTAAAATTGGTAACGGTATATCGACAAGATTCTGGGAAGATATTTGGTTAGGAGAATCCTCGTTAGCTAGTCAGTACCCATCTTTATATAATATTGTGAACCATAAGAATGTATTGGTGGCTCACGTATTAGCTTTCAGACGTGTACTATCTGGTAATAAGTGGACAGCATGGTTACACTTATGCCAAAGATTAATGATGGTTAATTTAAATAATGAATCGGACTATTTTATGTGGAAGCTAACAACTAATGGGTTGTTTACAGTCAAATCTATGTATGAGGATCTTATGAATGATCATACAACGTACTTGCGGAAATATCTTTGGAAGATGAAAATCCCCCTAAAAATTAAAATTTTTATGTGGTTCCTAATTAATAAGGTGCTATTAACAAAAGACGGTGTAATGTGTTTTTTGCGGAGAACAAGAGACGGTGGAACACTTATTCTTATCGTGTCCCTTTGCTAAACTAATATGGCGAACCATTAATTTCACGCCAACCAATATTACAAATATGTTTGGAAATTGATTAAAAGGTGTTGACAAACAATCCAAGGTTTTAACTCGCATTGGCGTATCAGCCTTATGTTGGTCAATATGGAGATACCACAATGATAATTTTTAACAACAAGAAAGATTTCAATTTTTTACAGGTGATCTTCTCCATGGTGCATTGGATCCAACTCTCTCTCGCCGCAAGAGCAACGGGATGTCATGGCTTCTGGATGCACATGACTCCAGATGGTCGCTCAGGATATCTTGTGCCGGGCTGGTTGGCAGCATATTAGTCGACTAGAGGATGCTTAGTCACTTTGTGCTGTTTGTTGATTTTTGTATCAACTTTAAGCGACTTGAGATGTAATAAGTACTTCTGAACAAAATATGTTGGGTTTTAATAAAGGGATGTGTGCATCATCACGATGCAGAAGCCGGGTTTATCCCTTTTTTTTAAAAAAACTATTGTTTTAGTCGATTGTAAATGAATGATGGCCGGTAAGAAGTCAACAGTTCGAAGATGGTTGGGACATGGAACCTATTAAATGCCACACAGGATAAATATTCGTTAAAATGAATTGATTAAAAGATACATAAATATTTTAAAATCATGTTCATTTGTATATACTTTTCACATAATTGTATAATATATATGTAGGACAGTTTAAAACTAAAAAGCTATTTTTGGTACATATTATAAAGTACTAAGGAAATGAAGTTTTAAGCAATATCCTAGCTATTGAACGAAACCTTATAGATCACATGGATAGGTGGACCTTTAGAGAAGAACGATTATCAACAAGTAAATAGTACATATAATATTGCTTAGTTGTTATTTTTATGTTTTTTTATAACTAATCTTTACTATTAAATTGCAATGCAACTGTGGTACGTCGTCCGATCGCTCACTCCTGATAAGCAGTCACATCCCCTAGCTCACGGAAAACAACCAATGGGCCTAGAAAACAAGTCCAACAAAGGAAACAAGAGAACTCGACTATGATATGTACACAGTCTGAACTTCAAAAGAAGAGAGGTAAAATTGTGCACACTAGCAAAGAGCAAATTTCATCGATTTCAGATCCTCAATGCAAAACGGTACATACTGCCCGTACGCCGTGAAGTGCGTTTCGCCCAACACCTCCACCTGCGGGGTGCTCGGACAGGACGTTCTTTACCTCTCCGGGAGAAGCAGCACGGAGCTGGCTAGGTGGCTCAGACGCCCATCGTCTTCGGGTGCAGGCGGGAGAAGATAGGCAACTTCCTGGACTGTCTGATAGGGCTCGGCGTGTGCAAGGTCTCCGTGCCCAGCTTGCTCACCCGCAGCTGCCACGTCGCAACGACCAGCTCTATGTGCTTCAGCGACGACAAGGGTCGCATCAATGTTAGCGGAGGAGGAACTCGACCTATACAAACAATAATAGGAGATGTTTACTGACTTGGATCAACATGGTATTGGTACGTAACACTGCTGTCAAATACATGCGCTGGTACGTGACAGCAAAGGGTGAGCTACGGATGCTTCAGGAGTTCACCAGAGAGCACGTGGCAAGGAGCTATCAGAGATAGTATCATTTAGATACGTACAAGACGAATCAACAGACTGGCCAGGTTCTCTTCTACTACCATGCTGCATATTAGTGACGTCAGAGAACTGATCCTTAATGGCATTAGACTCGAATTAGCGGCATATATCGTTCAATTGGCTCTACAATGAATTTGGTCTTTATCAGTTTTGCATTGTTTTTTGACGCTCGCAACATCCTTGATTCGTGAAAGGCAAAGAAAAACATCCAACATTGTCTTTGTTAAAAAGGTCAGAAACAAATTATGTGCTAATTATAAGAACGATGTCGACGAGGTTGACATCTGCTATGAATTACTGCAACATGCTCTTTGTCATATAGGACGATCAAAAGTATACGTTACCACACAAAGAATATGTTTATGTGCAACGATGAAAAAGATGGAGAAACCTTAACATGCCGTAGCAATGCACGGACACTCAGCTAGTTATAATACATACATTTAAATCAAAGGCAGCAATCTCTCATTATTTGGTGCATCACATTGCAGCATGACACAAAGGCCGGCCCAAGCACCGTGGCGCCAAGCGTCAAGACATTGGCCCTGAGAGGGCTGCTCTGGTGCTCCCCCCTAAGTGAAGTTGAGGGATCATATTGATTTTTTTTAAAGCGTTGGGTCCGCTCGAACCCATATCTAGCCCGTGTATACCCGTATGTATGGATACGGTATATGTACATCACGTTTGAAAAAAAGAGGAGATCACGTGAGCAGTTAAAATCTAATCCGTCTAAAACTCGCCGATCGTCGTGCATGTGCCTTCTGTTGCCGCGATCGTCGCGAGGAGATGTTGTACTCCCTCGTCGGAAACCCTAGCACGAGCATGAGCTGGTGGGGGTAGGGTTAATCTTCCTCTCGGGAGGGATCTGCCACCGGCGCGCCAGCCGTCTCCGCCGTCGTGCACGTGCCCTTCTGTTGCCTCGATCGCCGTGAGCATTTTACTCCTCCTTGGAACCCTAGCTTGAGCCCGATGCACCACCGACTTGGTGGGTGTAGGGTTCCTCTTCCTCCCGGGTGGGATCTGCCGCCGGCGCACCGGCCGTCTCCGCCGTCGCCCTTGATCGCTCCAACCAGATAAGTCTCGGCGCGGCTAGGGTTAGGGCTGGCTCCTCTTGCCCTTGAGCGTGGCCTAGATTCTTCCTCCTCGGACGCATCGATCGACGCCTGTGGTGGGGGTAGGTTTACTCCTCCGGCGCATCGAGTGTTAGGTACGTACATGATCACTCACCTTGTGTTTGATCATTTTAACTTCTGATAGAATTTCATGCGGATGTATTGAATTTGTGATTTTTGTTGTAGCTAGGAAATGGATGAGACGAGGTCTGGTGTTTGTGAGGTAGAGAAGGTTCCTAGAATTGGAGTTCATGGAGATGAGTCAGATAATTGTAGAACGGGGCTTGGTGATGAATCTTTATCAGCAAGTGAGAATATTTTTGTTGGTTCAAGGTCAGATAATTCCATGAGCTCAGAGCATGAGAGGGAAGCAACATTACAATTAGAACCCCTCTAAAGCAATACATACTTAACAACGGTGTAAATATTCGTTGCAATTTTTTTATCATAGATACCATATACAGATTGCAGCGGAAATAACCTTTACAAGCCAAGCCCAGTAAGCTCTCTTAAGTTTTTAACCCAAGAACCCGTGCGATGCGATCGTCCGCAACCGTAGTCTCGCTCTCCACCTCCCAAGTCCCAACCTAGCCGCCTCTCTTCTCTCCCCATCGCGCCGCTCGGCCGTCTCCTTGCCGGTGTTGCAGCTCACGCTGACACCTTCAGTCCCGCTCCACGCCTTCTATTGTTAGGTGAGGATTCAAGGCATCTGGAAGGGATGATTCGACCATGGCCGTTAATTGCATACCATGAGATCGTCAGATTCGCTCCCAGTGCGGCAAAGATGGGCTCGGGCTAGTCCATGACGCGGAGCTCTCTCGAAGAGCCGCGGCCGCGAGTTGGATCATGGGGGTGCGGTAGCCGGTAGAGCCACGGAGTTACAGAAGTTCAAGTTACAGGCACAATTTCTAATTTTTCCTTATCGTTTCCTCTTCCCGTTTCGCTTGACTTAATTCGTTTTCCACTGTTTTTCAGGATTTGTATGTATCCCTGCCCATTCCTACCATCGGCAGATGATGGTATGCAGTTATTGTTTCTTGTTTCAGTCGGCTTCTCCCCTTTCTAATCTTTTTTTTTGAAAGGGGGCAAAAGCTTTGCCCCATTCATTGAATAAGAAAGAGTTATGGTTTGTTACAAGCCGAGTACAAACTCGGAAAACAAAAGATCACTCTCGCGGCATGATAGAACCCAAGTGTGTAGCACCCGCCGCGCTCCAAAGAGCCGCCTCTCCTTTAATTTTAGCTACAACAATCATCGGCATGGTGGAAACCTTACGGAAAATCCTCGCATTGCGCTCGTTCCAAATTTCCCAAGAGGTGAGCATGATGAGAGACGCTAAGGATTTCCGTCTTGTGCCATTGACGAAGATGAAGCTTAGCCACCAATCTTCGACCGTCATGAAGTTAGGCCAATTAGAGATGTCGACCGAGATGATCCCAAGACAAGAAAGTAAAGAGTTCCAAATCCTCCGGGAGTAGCGGCATTTGAAGAGGAGGTGTGTTGCGGACTCGGGTTCCCTCATGCATAATTGGCAAACCCCGCAATTTGGCCATCCACGCTTTTGGAGCCGGTCGGCCGTCTGATACGCGTTCAGCACGCGTCCGTTGGGAACCCCAAGAGGAAGGTGTGATGCGTACAGCGGCAAGTTTCCCTCAGTATGAAACCAAGGTTATCGAACCAGTAGGAGCCAAGAAGCACGTTGAAGGTTGATGGCGGCGGGATGTAGTGCGGCGCAACACCAGAGATTCCGGCGCCAACGTGGAACCTGCACAACACAACCAAAGTACTTTGCCCCAACGAAACAGTGAGGTTGTCAATCTCACCGGCTTGCTGTAACAAAGGATTAACCGTATTGTGTGGAAGATGATTGTTTGCAGAAAATAGTAGAACAAGTATTGCAGTAGATTGTATTTCAGTAAAGAGATTTGGACCGGGGTCCACAGTTCACTAGAGGTGTCTCTCCCATAAGATAAACAGCATGTTGGGTGAACAAATTACAGTTGGGCAATTGACAAATAAAGAGGGCATGACCATGCACATACATATCATGATGAGTATAGTGAGATTTAATTGGGCATTACGACAAAGTACATAGACCGCCATCCAACTGCATCTATGCCTAAAAAGTCCACCTTCAGGTTATCATCCGAACCCCCTCCAGTATTAAGTTGCAAAGCAACAGACAATTGCATTAAGTATGGTGTGTAATGTAATCAACAACTACATCCTTAGACATAGCATCAATGTTTTATCCCTAGTGGCAACAGCACAACACAACCTTAGAACTTTCTGTCACTGTCCCAGGTGTCAATGCAGGCATGAACCCACTATCGAGCATAAATACTTCCTCTTGGAGTTACAAGCATCTACTTGGCCAGAGCATCTACTAGTAACGGAGAGCATGCAAGATCATAAACAACACATAGATATAACTTTGATAATCAACATAACAAGTATTCTCTATTCATCGGATCCCAACAAACGCAACATATAGAATTACAGATAGATGATCTTGATCATGTTAGGCAGCTCACAAGATCCGACAATGAAGCACAATGGGGAGAAGACAACCATCTAGCTACTGCTATGGACCCATAGTCCAGGGGTAGACTACTCACACATCACTCCGGAGGCGACCATGGCGGCGTAGAGTCCTCCGGGAGATGAATCCCCTCTCCGGCAGGGTGCCGGAGGCGATCTCCTGGATCCCCCGAGATGGGATCGGCGGCGGCGGCGTCTCAGTAAGGTTTTCCGTATCGTGGCTCTCGGTACTGGGGGTTTCGCGACGGAGGCTATTTGTAGGCGGAAGGGCGGGTCAAGAGGCGGCACGAGGGCCCCACACCACAGGGCCGCGCGGCCAAGGGGGAGGGCCGCGCCGCCCTAGGGTGTGGCTCCCTCGTGGCCCCTCTTCGTCTCCTCTTCGGACTTCTGGAAGCTTCGTGGCAAAATAGGACCCTGGGCGTTGATTTCGTCCAATTCCGAGAATATTTCGTTACTAGGATTTCTGAAACCAAAAACAGCAGAAAACAAGAATCGGCACTTCGGCATCTTGTTAATAGGTTAGTTCCAGAAAATGCACGAATATGACATAAAGTGTGCATAAAACATGTAGATAACATCAATAATGTGGCATGGAACATAAGAAATTATCGATACGTCGGAGACGTATCAGCATCCCCAAGCTTAGTTCTGCTCGTCCCGAGCAGGTAAAACGATAACACAGATAATTTCTGGAGTGACATGCCATCATAATCTTGATCATACTATTTGTAAAGCATATGTAGTGAATGCAGCGATCAAAACAATGTATATGACATGAGTAAACAAGTGAATCATATAGCAAAGACTTTTCATGAATAGCACTTCAAGACAAGCATCAATAAGTCTTGCATAAAAGTTAACTCATAAAGCAATAATTCAAAGTAAAGGTATTGAAGCAACACAAAAGAAGATTAAGTTTCAGCGGTTGCTTTCAACTTATAACACGTATATCTCATGGATATTGTCAACATAGAGTAATATAACAAGTGCAATATGCAAATATGTAGGAATCAATGCACAGTTCACACAAGTGTTTGCTTCTTGAGGTGGAGAGAAATAGGTGAACTGACTCAACAATAAAGTAAAAGAATGGTCCTCCATAGAGGAAAAGCATCGATTGTTATATTTGTGCTAGAGCTTTGATTTTGAAAACATGAAACAATTTTGTCAACGGTAGTAATAAAGCATATGAGTTATGTAAATTATATCTTACAAGTTGCAAGCCTCATGCATAGTATACTAATAGTGCCCGCACCTTGTCCTAATTAGCTTGGACTACCGGATCATCACAATACACATGTTTTAACCAAGTGTCACAATGGGGTACCTCCATGCCGCCTGTACAAAGGTCTAAGGAGAAAGCTCGCATTTTGGATTTCTCGCTTTTGATTATTCTCAACTTAGACATCCATACCGGGACAACATGGACAACAGATGATGGACTCCTCTTTTATGCATAAGCATGTAACAACAATTAATAATTTTCTCATTTGAGATTGAGGATATATGTCCAAAACTGAAACTTCCACCATGGATCATGGCTTTAGTTAGCGGCCCAATGTTCTTCTCTAACAATATGTATGCTCCAACCATTAAGGTGGTAGATCTCTCTTACTTCAGACAAGACGGACATGCATAGCAACTCACATGATATTCAACAAAGAATAGTTGATGGCGTCCCCAGAAAACATGGTTATCGCACAACAAGCAACTTAATAAGAGATAAAGTGCATAAGTACATATTCAATACCACAATAGTTTTTAAGCTATTTGTCCCATGAGCTATATATTGTAAAGGTGAATGATGGAATTTTAAAGGTAGCACTCAAGCAATTTACTTTGGAATGGCGGAAAAATACCATGTAGTAGGTAGGTATGGTGGACACAAATGGCATAGTGGTTGGCTCATGTATTTTGGATGCATGAGAAGTATTCCCTCTCGATACAAGGTTTAGGCTAGCAAGGCTTATTTGAAACAAACACAAGGATGAACTGGTGCAGCAAAACTCACATAAAAGACATATTGTAAATATTATAAGACTCTACACCGTCTTCCTTGTTGTTCAAACTCAATACTAGAAATTATCTAGACCTTAGAGAAACCAAATATGCAAACCAAATTTTAGCATGCTCTATATATTTCTTCATTAATGGGTGCAAAGCATATGATGCAAGAGCTTAAACATGAGCACAACAATTGCCAAGTATCACATTACCCAAGACATTTATAGCAATTACTACATGTATCATTTTCCAATTCCAACCATATAACAATTTAACGAAGAAGAAACTTCGCCATGAATACTATGAGTAGAAACTAAGGACATACTTGTCCATATGCTACAGCGGAGCGTGTCTCTCTCCCATAAAGTGAATGCTAGGATCCATTTTATTCAAACAAAACAAAAAACAAAAACAAACCGACGCTCCAAGCAAAGCACATAAGATGTGATGGAATAAAAATATAGTTTCAGGGGAGGAACCTGATAATGTTGTCGATGAAGAAGGGGATGCCTTGGGCATCCCCAAGCTTAGACGCTTGAGTCTTCTTAGAATATGCAGGGGTGAACCACCGGGGCATCCCCAAGCTTAGTGCTTTCACTCTCCTTGATCATGTTGCATCATACACCTCTCTTGATCCTTGAAAACTTCCTCCACACCAAACTCGAAACAACTCATTAGAGGGTTAGTGCACAATAAAAATTAACATGTTCAGAGGTGACACAATCATTCTTAACACTTCTGGACATTGCATAAAGCTACTGGACATTGGTGGATCAAAGAAATTCATCCAACATAGCAAAAGAGGCAATGCGAAATAAAAGGCAGAATCTGTCAAAACAGAACAGTTCGTATTGACGAATTTTAAAATGGCAACAGAGTTGCTCAAATGAAAATGCCCAAATTGAATGAAAGTTGCGTACATATCTGAGGATCACTCACGTAAATTGGCTTAATTTTCTGAGCTACCTACAGGAAGGTAGACCCAGATTCGTGACAGCAAAGAAATCTGTTTCTGCGCAGTAATCCAAATCTAGTACTTACTTTTCTATCAAAGACTTTACTTGGCACAACAAAACACTAAACTAAGATAAGGAGAGGTTGCTACAGTAGTAAACAACTTCCAAGACACAAAATAAAAACAAAGTACTGTAGGTAAAAACATGGGTTGTCTCCCATAAGCGCTTTTATTTAACGCCTTTCAGCTAGGCGCAGAAAGTGTGTATCAAGTATTATCAAGAGACGAAGTGTCAACCTTACCTTGGGCTTTACCCTTACCTTTATTGTTTTTCTTTCCCTTTGACTTAGGAAATATATGATTTCCCCCCGGTATAGAGGTGAATTTCAGGGTGCTTTCTCCCACATCAATGACTGCTCCCAATAGTTTCAGCAGGGATCTTCCGAGTGTGATTTTTCCTGTCCCTACACATTCAACAACAAGATAATCAATGGATATTGTTCTTCCAAGAATGGTTGTATGCACACCTGCGGCTATTCCCTTAGGAATTATAACAGAGTTATTAATGAGAGTTATTTCCTCTCCTCCTTCATCGACTCCCCAAAGTTTCAAAGATTTATAAATGCTCTCAGGCATAAGGCAAAATTCAGACATAATATCACAGTTGGCGCGAAGAGTTCGATCACCGATAACAATTTTAACAGTAGGATCCCACAACGAAAGTTTAGAGTTCACTAAAACTTGTTCAAGACGATTACGAACATGGCAATAGTTATCATCCAAGCGAGATGTACTTGTCTCGAGATTGTTTAATCTATTATAAATGCTAGTGAGGGCTGAATCAAAGTTATTAGCTGAATCATGTGATGCAACCAACTTCTTTATGGCATTAAAAGCTTGATCCCCATTGCAATGAAGGAAATCTCCTCCCACTAAAGTATCCAAAGCATATCTATAGCGAATCATAAGACCAAAATAAAAATTACTAAGGAGCAAACTTAGAGTCATTTGAGGTTCAGTTTTACGATAAGAAGTAAAAATTCTAGACCAAGAATCCTTAAAACTCTCCTCATCCCCTTGTTTAAAAGTGAAGACTAATTCTTCAGGCGAAGAAGTAACAGGTTCAGAGCTAGACATGGTATCAAAAGTAACTAATTTTTTTTGTATTTCTAATGTAGAGTGCAAGACAGTAAATAAAGTAAAGCTAGATAAAGTAAATGCAAGTAACTAATTTTTTTGTATTTTTGATATAGCAAACAAGATAGCAAATAAAGTAAAACTAGCAACTAATTTTTTTGTATTTTGATTTAGTGCAGCAAACAAAGTAGTAAATAAAACTAAGCAAGACAAAAACAAAGTAAAGAGATTGGGAAGTGGAGACTCCCCTTGCAGCGTGTCTTGATCTCCCCGGCAACGGCGCCAGAAAAAGCTGCTTGATATGCGTTCAGCACGCGTCCGTTGGGAACCCCAAGAGGAAGGTGTGATGCGTACAGCGGCAAGTTTCCCTCAGTATGAAACCAAGGTTATCGAACCAGTAGGAGCCAAGAAGCACGTTGAAGGTTGATGGCGGCGGGATGTAGTGCGGCGCAACACCAGAGATTCCGGCGCCAACGTGGAACCTGCACAACACAACCAAAGTACTTTGCCCCAACGAAACAGTGAGGTTGTCAATCTCACCGGCTTGCTGTAACAAATGATTAACCGTATTGTGTGGAAGATGATTGTTTGCAGAAAACAGTGGAACAAGTATTGCAGTAGATTGTATTTCAGTAAAGAGATTTGGACCGGGGTCCACAGTTCACTAGAGGTGTCTCTCCCATAAGATAAACAGCATGTTGGGTGAACAAATTACAGTTGGGCAATTGACAAATAAAGAGGGCATGACCATGCACATACATATCATGATGAGTATAGTGAGATTTAATTGGGCATTACGACAAAGTACATAGACCGCCATCCAACTGCATCTATGCCTAAAAAGTCCACCTTCAAAGTTATCATCCGAACCCCTCCAGTATTAAGTTGCAAAGCAACAGAGACAATTGCATTAAGTATGGTGCGTAATGTAATCAACAACTACATCCTTAGACATAGCATCAATGTTTTATCCCTAGTGGCAACAGCACAACACAACCTTAGAACTTTCTCACATCGTCCCGGTGTCAATGCAGGCATGAACCCACTATCGAGCATAAATACTCCCTCTTGGAGTTACAAGCATCTACTTGGCCAGAGCATCTACTAGTAACGGAGAGCATGCAAGATCATAAACAACACATAGATATAACTTTGATAATCAACATAACAAGTATTCTCTATTCATCGGATCCCAACAAACGCAACATATAGAATTACAGATAGATGATCTTGATCATGTTAGGCAGCTCACAAGATCCGACAATGAAGCACAATGGGGAGAAGACAACCATCTAGCTACTGCTATGGACCCATAGTCCAGGGGTAGACTACTCACACATCACTCCGGAGGCGACCATGGCGGCGTAGAGTCCTCCGGGAGATGAATCCCCTCTCCGGCAGGGTGCCGGAGGCGATCTCCTGGATCCCCCGAGATGGGATCGGCGGCGGCGGCGTCTCAGTAAGGTTTTCCGTATCGTGGCTCTCGGTACTGGGGGTTTCGCGACGGAGGCTATTTGTAGGCGGAAGGGCGGGTCAAGAGGCGGCACGAGGGCCCCACACCACAGGGCCGCGCGGCCAAGGGGGGGGCCGCGCCGCCCTAGGGTGTGGCCCCCTCGTGGCCCCTCTTCGTCTCCTCTTCGGACTTCTGGAAGCTTCGTGGCAAAATAGGACCCTGGGCGTTGATTTCGTCCAATTCCGAGAATATTTCGTTACTAGGATTTCTGAAATCAAAAACAGCAGAAAACAGCAACTGGCACTTCGGCATCTTGTTAATAGGTTAGTTCCAGAAAATGCACGAATATGACATAAAGTGTGCATAAAACATGTAGATAACATCAATAATGTGGCATGGAACATAAGAAATTATCGATACGTCGGAGACGTATCACCGTCCAAACACGATCTTGCAACACGAGCCATGCAAAAAGCTTGCACTTAGGAGGGGCCCAGTTGTTCCACACCAATTGGGGCATAGGGGAAAAGGGCATGCCCTCAAATTGGGCCTTGTATGACGACACGGCCGTGTAGACACCCGAGTTAGTGAACTTCCATTTGATGTCATCCGTAGTGCCCTCGGTTAGGCGAACCTCATGAACCCTTGACCATAGATCCACAAACTCGGAGATGTTGTTTGTCGAGATGCCCCCGGCGGTGTCGATCTTATCAATCCAAAAATCAAGGTGTAGCCCTTTATTGACGGTGAAGTTCTTGCGTTTAGAGATGGCGAAAAGGGATGGTGCAATGTCCTTAGGCTTCACACCATCAAGCCAAGGAGCATGCCAAAAACTCACAATGCGCCCATCTCCGATCGTTATGGTGGTAGCCGCATAGAAGAAATTCATATCCGCGTCATCACAAGGGTGGTCCGCACCAATCAACGCCTTAGAGGGATCTTTCCAAACAAGCCACGGCCACCTAAGCCTCAAAGCTCTCGCAAATTTATCCAAGTCGATGATGCCGAGACCACCTCTCTCCTGCGGCCTACAAACAATTTTCCAATTAACTTTGCATTGCCCCCCCGATACTTTGTCCGTCCCCGCCCAAAAGAAGGACCTTTGAAGCTTGTTGATGGTTTGCAAGACACCCGGTGGCACCACAAGCGACGTGATGTGGAAGATGGCTTGGGAAGTGAGCACCGATTTAACCAAAGTGCCCCGACCGGCGGCGGCGATAGTCTTGCCTTCCCAAGGGACGAGCTTGGAAGCCACTTTGTCCACAAGGGGCTGCACATCAACGCCCTTGAGGCCTCTAGTCGAGAGAGGCAAGCCGAGGTATTTGATTGGGAAGTTGGTGCGCCTAATAGGGAAGCCTTGCATAATATCATCAAGATCAAGGGCGGAGCAGCGAATGGGCACGGTAATGCTCTTGTGCATGTTAGTAACAAGCCCCGTAACTTCCCCAAAGCCTTCAAGAATATGAGCCAAAGCCACAAAGTCCTCTTTGAAAGGAGCAATGAAGATTGCCGCATCGTCGGCGTAGAGGGATGTGCGAATAGAAGGACCACGCCCACGAAGCCGATGGAGGTCGCCATTGGCCGTAGCCAAGTCAAGAAGCTGCTGCAAGGGGTCAATGGCAAGGTCGAATAGAAGAGGAGATAAGGGGTCCCCTTGCCGCAACCCCCTCCCATGCACAATGGGGGCCCCTGGCACACCGTTGAGAAGCACGCGGGAGGAGGAGGTGATGAGAAGAGCCGTAACCCAGTTTCGGTACCTCGATGGAAAGCCACATCTTTGCATGAGGTCAAGCAAATAGTCCCACCTCACCGAATCAAACGCCTTCTTGATGTCAAGTTTGAGAAAAACTGTGGGTGTTTTTGTACGATGAAGCCTACGGGTGAAGCTGCGGACGTTTAGAAAGTTGTCATGGATGCTCCTTGTCTTGATGAAAGCGCTTTGGGACTTGGATATGAGAGTGTCCATGAATGGGGAAAGCCGCAACGACATCATCTTCGCAATAATCTTAGCCACGCCATGAATGAGGCTAATAGGCCGGAAGTCCGTGAGTTGCTCCGCGCCATCTTTCTTAGGCAAGAGTGCAATGTTTGCGGAGTTTAGCCAGCGAAAATTCTGCGCATGAAGGTTGGAGAAAAGGTAGATCACTCTCATAACATCGACTTTGATTATAGGCCAACAAGCTTTGTAGAAAGCCCCGGTGAAGCCATCCGGGCCGGGAGCTTTGTCACTAGGCAAAGATTTGATGGCCCCAATAACCTCCTCCTCCGTAAAATTCTCCCCAAGAACCGCAAGGTCGCAATCGGGAAAAACCATGCCCGCCCAATTGAAATCATGATGCCTAGGGGGGCCTTTTCCCATAACCCGTGCTCTGTATATCCATTGATGGTTTTTTTCCCTAGATGATGCCTCGTGGACCAGTCGGTGCTTACATTGCCTTCCTTTCCTTTTCTTCCTTCTCACAGTTTTGTTTTTTACTTTTATATTTGGTCAGTAGTCACTACTAACCCGTTGAGGATATCAAATCGTAATCTCTTTTTGCTGCAGGTGGCATATGTCACTAATAAGTAACTTGGAACAGATTGTGCATCACCACGAAAGGGAAATGGAGACAATTCATCTGATAAAGATGGAGGTACACGGATACTGACCATCTAGCTTCAGTTTCACCATCTCTTTGTACTAACTACCTATTTGTGAGAAGTAAAAATATTAGTGTAACACCAGCTTATTTATCCTCGCACGCATATACTAGGTATATTAGAGATGGCAGGCTTTTAAAAAAAGATGGAAGACGGAGAAAACCAAAATTTGGTTGAGGAGGATGTATAGAAAGAGGCACATGTGGGCTGACGGAGGGTTTTTGGCTTGGTATGAAGAGCAACCAGCGGAGTGAAAGTCTGAATTACTGCCTTCCCCTGCACCTTGATGGAGAAATGACTTTAGTAGACATGATATTTCACTATGAGAATTGCATTACCCGCACCCGTGAGAATGAGGCGCATGATGACTGCACGGCCTCACATACATTATCTATGCCCGTAACAAGCTGCAGGGGTCTGGAGGTATTTGCTTCCCACGTGTTTACCCCGGCGAATTTCTATATATTGCAACTAGATTTGAGGTCAGTTGGTGACATAGTGACTTTGGAAAGAAAGCTGGGATGTGGGTCCGAAACTTTTGTAGTGGCATGACATAATAAACCAAAGAGCTAGTTCACCGTGGAATATACACTGGGAAATCCTAAAGAAACTATAAACTGCAGCTGCGGGAGAATTTCAATGTAGCTCTGAATTTCGATGATAAACCCGACCCAGATAAAAATGCAAACCCGGATGCATCAACTGATTTGACGTCTGAACTAGTTGACGCAGCTATAATGTTCCTGGAGCTTGCATCTCGGTCAGAGCAACATAAAAAAGAATGTTTACCGAAGTGCAATCGGCGATGAAGTTAATGCTGAACGTCTTCGTGTAGTTCTGGACGAAAGATGGTTATCAGATGATGTAAGTGCGTAGAACACGTGTATTTACAAGGTAACTATTTACATTGGGCATTTGGCCCTCCGTGTTGGGCATGATCGCTTCTTGTGTCCAGCATGAAGATCTTTAAATACACTTGTTCTACGCACCTACATCATCTGATAACCATCTTTCATCCAGAACTACACGAAGACGTTCAGCGTTAACTTCATCGCCGATTGCACTCCGGTAAACATTCTTTTTATTATGATGCTCTGACCGAGATGCAAGCTCGAGGAACATTATAGCTGCGTCAACTAGTTCAGACGTCAAATCAGTTGATGCATCCGGGTTTGCATTTTTATCTGGGCCGGGTTTATCATCGAAATTCAGAGCTGCATCGAAATTCTCCTGCAGCTGCAGTTTATAGTTTCTTTAGGATTTCCCGATGTATATACCACGGTGAACTGGCTCTTTGGTTTATTATGTCATGCCACGACAAAAGTTTCGGACCCATATCCCAGCTTTCTTTCCAAAGTCACTATGCCGCCAACTAGCCTCAAATCTAGCTTCAATATATAGAAGTTTGCCGGGGTAAACACGTGGGAAGCAAATACCTCCAGATCTCTGCAGCTTGTTACGGGCACAAGTAATGTATGTGAAGCCGTGCAGCCATCACGCGCCTGGTGAGATGCGGGTAATGCAATTCTCATAGTGTAATACCATGTTCACTAAAATCATTTCTCCATCAAGGTGCAAGTGAAGGCAGAAATTCAGACTTTCACTCCGCTGGTTGCTCTTCATACCAAGCCAAAAACCCTCCGTCAGAAAAGCTGCAGCCCACATGTGCCTCTTCCTGTACATCCTCCTCAACCAAATTTCGGTTTTCTCCGTCTTCCATCTTTAAAAAAAAACCTGTCATCTCTTCTCAAATTCGGCTATGGACGTGCTATAGTATAACATAGACCGGAACTCGCCCAACGACTTGTGACTGAGATGGATCTTCATATATTTTTAAACATGCCACGTACATATGCGGTGCCAGACATCGGGAAATACACTGCGGATTGCCCTAATCATCGCCGAGTCGGCGTCCGTAATTACACTTAAAGGCTTCTTCTGACACATTGCCTTTAGAGATGTTTGCAGCAACCACACATAAGTTTCTTATGTCTCATCTGAAACTATGGCACAACCAAAAACCGTAGTCCTACAGTGATTGATCAGACCAACAAAAGGTATGAATGGCATACCATAGCGATTCATCTTGTACGTGTTGTCAAACACAAGGACATCTCCATAGTCCTGTGTAGAGTGCGAGTCACACCAGAACATTCTCTTCAGCCGTCCTTCTTCATCTAAGTCGTAGTCGAAATAAAAAACTTGGGTCCCTCTCCTTTCTGCTCGCCGTACTGCCTATGGTCGTGGCAGCATCACCCTTCGCAAGTACTTTCCTCTTTTCCTTGCTGCAAAGGTTATACAGATCCCGTCGGACACACCCAACACCGCCATACCATTCACTTGTGCTACTCATGGAATCCACTATGGTGTGCTTCCTAATACCTGCAGCTCCCATAGCTAATATCTCAGTGATGCTCTTTGATTTTTCTATGCGACCAAAGAAAAGGTGTTTCATTCGGACTTGCTAACGTATGACTGTGCTTGTCATCAAAACTTTCAACATACCAAATACCAATTTTTGCATTCAGCTTCACAGCTGCGCCTCAGAGTTGCATCGAGACAGTGGTCTGAGCTCCGACTATGTCCATCTTCGGTCATCAACTTTGGATCACGCTCACCTTCCCTTGAACACACAAAACGCCTGTAACGCTTATGTCTCGTACTTTTTTTTGCTATATCTGACTTTATCCAATCTGATGTTGAATCCATTATCTTTGGCATAGCTGTTGTAGAATACGAATGCAACTTCTTCACTAGGAAAAGTCATCTCCTTTATCATCATGTACAACTCCATCATATCCTCCACCTGACAAGTTTGACTGAGGTTCACATCATCACCATCATCAACATGGGACTGTCACATGAAAAACATAGCAATCAAACTCTATTTTTTATGTGTCCGTACCACAAATAATTACCCAATACATGCCTCCATGCTGTTCGATGGCTTTGACTCCCCAGAATGTTTGCCACCTACTGACTCATCAAAAAAACAACTCTCCATGTCGGATAAACCATAATAGTCATACACATTTTCAAGTCCAGATATTTCGTGCAAAAATTAATGACAACAAGTAAATGTACCTCATTAATGTTTCCCAGTTTTTAATGGTAATCTCATTTCGTTGCATATAAATTAACAATTACACTACATATACCTCATTGATATTTTCCGAACGGGGCCTCACAAATATCTCTCTCATAATCATTATCATTGTCCATCTACATATTCAATGATAACATGACAATGTTAAAACATTTATCGTTCTGCATTTGCTTTCCATGAAAAAAGTTGAATATATCAAAGACACTTGCATTAATATTTGCTTCCCTCCCATGCTCTGAGCTCATGGAATTATCTGACCTTGAACCAACAAAAATATTCTCACATGCTGACAAAGATTCATCACCAAGCCCCGTTCTAGAATTATCTGACTCATCTCCATGAACTCCAATTCCAGGAACCTTCTCTACCTCACAAACACCAGACCTCGTCTCATCCATTTCCTAGCTACAACAAAAATCACAAATTCAGTACATCCGCATGAAATTCTATCGGAAGTTAAAATGATCCAACACAAGGTGAGTGATCATGTACGTACCTACCACTCGATGCGCCGAAGGAGTAAACCTACCCCCACCATAGGGGTCGATCGATGTGTCCGCGGAGGAAGAAGCTAGGCCACGCTCAAGGGCAAGAGGAGCCGGCCCTAACCCTTGCCTCGCCGAGACTTATCTGGTTGGAGCGATCAACGGCGACGGCGGTGACGGCCGGCGCGCCGGCGGCAAATCCCACCAGGGAGGAAGAGGAACCCTACCCCCACCAGGTCGGTTGATGCGTCGTGCTCGCGCTAGGGTTCCAAGGAGGAGTAAAATGCTCACGGCAATCGCGGCAACAGAAGGGCACGTGCACGACGGCGGAGACGGCCGACGCGCCGGCGGCAGATCCCTCCCGAGAGGAAGATCAACCCTACCCCCACCAGCTCGTGCTCGCGCTAGGGTTTCCGACGGGGGAGTACAACGTCTCCTCACGATGATCGTGGCAACAGAAGGCACATGCACGACGATCGGCGAGTTTTAGGCGGATTAGATCTTAACTGCTCACGTGATCTCCTTTGTTTTCAAACGTGACGTACATATACCGTATCCATACGTACGGGTATACACGGGATGGATATTGGTTCGGGCGGGCCCAACGCTTAAAAAAAACTCAATATGACCCCTCAACTTCACTTGGGGGAGCACCGGTGCAGCCCTCCGGCCCTGAAGGGTGAACTTTGGTGTCCTTGAGGAGGCCAAGATGCTTGCCAGCATTCTCAGATGCTTTCCTAATGTTGACACGCTGCACGTCGTGGTGACGTCCTAGTATCCTGCACCTTCCTTCAGTTAGTCGTTTGTCTTTCATATCACAGATTATATGCGATTCGGGTGCTTGAACCACTGTTCGCTGTTATGATTTGGGAGTCTGTCACAACTGATGATAAAGCCACTGCAAGACTCCATGCCAAGTTCTGGCGAGAGATCCATCATATCAAATGCGTGAAGTCGCATGTCAACATGATAATTATCCACAAATTCCGCGGGGAGCAAAGCGAAATCGAATTCCTTAAGTTCGTTGGCAGGAGTGTAGAGAAGCTGCGGGCTTTGGTCGCTGTGGTTACCAAAGAAATATTCACGTCGGCGTGCAAGTTGAATGAGGTGATTACCAAAGCAGTGGCTCTATCGCGTGGAGCATGGGCCTGCCATGTCTGTGTAGTGTAATGGTGGTCGGGCCTAGTGTGGAGAATTGCTGGAGCTTCCGCAGACTGTCTGATCCCTCTGTTAACGACCCATTCGACTGTTCAAGCTTGGCACCACATCTGATCTACCCGCAGAATACTCCTTCAGTTCGTGGGCATGGATGTAGAAAGGGCAGAATTCAGGTAGGATGAGTAGCTGCAAGTGTTGAAGTTGGCAAAATCTGATGATTTGACTAGTTATCTAGTGTGTATGATCGACGTTGATCTGTGTTTGATGCTGGCAGAAGTAAAATATGCAGTTAGTTACATCTGGAGCCCCTCAAAAAAAAAAGGTTACATCTGGAGACTTTGTATTGCTTACTATCATATCATTTTTCGTTCAAATGCTCTTTTTTTTGTTTCCTTCAGCAACTAGGCAACATTCCATGTCCTGATTTCGTGCAGGTATTATATGTGCAGTAGCAGTATTCGACCCGCGAAGGAAGTCGTAGCAGTGCGCTACACCTGTCTTGAGGTACACTTTCTGAAAGAATAAGAGTGGCAAAAGGTTGGATAGAAGAGTGTGCTGATGTGTGTTTGCTTAGTTGGGTTGCGACGGCTTCTGTGGATCCGTCGTGAGGTGATGTGATTTGTAGAACAATTGGGGATGTAGATGCATGGCTTAATTGGCAGCCACTCGACAAATTACAACACATTAGTAAATTTTAGCTCAAAATTAGGCTGTTCAAGCAAAAGGTTCAAGAGTAAAATGTACTGATCTTGTGGTTTGCTGATGTCGGAATGGTTGATATGGTAGATAATTTAGTCAAATATGTAGTTAACTCTTACACGCACTAGAGCCAGAAACGTGTCTAGTAGATAAAGGATGCTTTGGTTTGTCTCAATGATTGCTTCATGTCAATTCAGTGTGCAGTCGTACCTTCCAAGCATCCTAATCCTTACCAGTATGCGTGCCTGTCACCATCTTGACCCTTATCCCAGCAATTTGCTGTACTTTCCAATCTGTTGATATGCATGCTATTTAGCTACAACATATCACTGTCCTCTCCCAGCCCTCATTACACAGCCATAAAACCACCTAGAGACAAACCCGGAGGCAGAGAAGATGGCTGGACTGCAGAGATCTTCAATGACATTCAGGAGGTCTGGTTCATCAGGCTTGGTCTGGGATGAGAGGCTTATGTCGGAGGACCATAGCCAGATGGAGCCAGAGTTGAAGGAGCTCAAGCACTCCCGCAGCGTTGGGTCTGTTGGCCTGCAGCGCAGGCGAGACGGTGGCGTGGAGCGAGGCAGCCAGGCTTACTCTGCACGGCGTGTAACCCCGACACTGGATCCGCCTTCACCCAAGGTTCCTGGTTGCATCTTCTGTGGGATTTTCAGAAAGACGGGATCTTCAAGGCCATCTAAGACCAGAAGGTACTAGAATGGTATGTGTGGACGGGGTTATCAGGTTTTCAGTATAGATGTTAGTAGTCGGTCATATAGTCGCAGATTGGATAAAGTTTGCTAGTATGTGCTAAATAAGCTCCTTTGTGTATTTTCTTTATTTCTCTATCTCTTGATAGTTTGCTGATGCAACTGTATTCTTGTATAAATCAATATATATTTGTAACCCGAGGGAGTATTTCATGACTTCAATTATTTTTAGAAGATCTTAATATTTATATCTCCTCTTCATTATTATCAGTGAACTGATTTTCTCTAAACCTCTTGCACTTTTATACTGGTGGGCAAGTTCTCTGTTGTTTGAGATACAATGATTCTATGTTGAGAACTGTTGTAAAGAGATCAGTGGGACAGAAATTCAATTCGGCACATGGGAGCATATGCTCCTGCCACCGGAAAAAATATTTTAAAATATTAAAAAATTCGAACAAAAAATTTCTCGCTTACGTATCGACATTTGACGTGCGCACATCAAGTTTCGCGAAAAATCGATATTTTTTGTGACTTGTGTGAAAAAGACAAACAAAACGTCTCGTGCGCAACCTTTTCCTACAGCAAAATTTATCTTTTTTGCAGATGACACTCAAAGTGTCGGTTTTCTGTGCAACCACTTTGTGAACGTGTAGAATTTTGAGCTGTATCCACTAAATTTTGTGTTCAAATTTTTTAACATTTTGAAAGTATATTTAAAATGAAGTTTAAAAACCAGGAGCATATGCTCCCGGGTGCCAAAACATCACTCCCTGGGTGGACAAGCTGACATCCTGCACTTTTACATTTGGAGGGATGGCTTGTACCCTAGGGTAGTTAGAGCATATCCAGTCGCGTCCCCCAAACGGCGTTTGGGGGACGGCGGACAAGAAATGGAGAAAATCGCGTCCCAGTCGCGTCCCCCAAAGCTAAATAGCGCCTAATGAGAGCCCATATGCATGCATGCAGTCCCTAGTCCCCACATGCCATTCTCTTTCCCCACATTTTCTCTCACCTACTTTTCCCACATGGGGTGGTCCCTTCTATTAAAATGCATGCATCCGGACGCTGTTTGAGGGACGCGGCTGGAAAGAGTCTTTTTTCTGTACAGATTTTTGATCTCTTTTTGTCCGGCGCGGTCCTAAACGTGCCCCAAATCATTTGTGCCGGACGTTTTTTGAGGGACGCGACTGGAGATGCTCTTATATTACGTGTTCCTTTTTTTTACTTTTCGGATTTATGTTCTTCGTCGGCTGCAACTGGAAATTACATGAGCGGATACCTGGATGGTTATCTGAAACATGAGTATTGCACGAAGCTGTGTGGTCGGGTTCAATTTCGTAGCAGTACTAAGAACTCAACTAATCCTAGAATTATGGAAGCCTTTTTTTATGAGGTATTCTTGCAGATTGAAAAGAATTGCGGGATTCCGTTCTTTCTCTTCAAACTTACTACTACCTCCGTTTCAGACTATTAAGCTTACCCAAAACGTTTTACAGTACGGAACAAATCAAGTACTTCCTCCGGTCCATAATAAGTGTTAGTGGTTTCAGTTCATATTATAGACAGGAGGGAGTACAATGTTGCAAGTACTTAGTATGGACATCTGTATTGAAGGGATTCTTTTTCCATGTTGACAACATGTTTCAAACTTACTATATTGCATTGCTTTCTTGTAGGTTCCTGTCACTATCCTTTGACCTTCACGCCTCCTGTCAAGTTTTCTGGCACTTATTGTTGTGTCCATTCTCAACTAATTGCCTGAAAAGGCAAGCACTTGTGTATCTCCATCCATCTAACCTTTTCATTTATGTTCCTATCTGTTTTGATTTCCTCGCTAGGAAGTGTGTTCCGTTAGGTTTCTGGTAGTAAAAGTTTTCATCATGTATCTGCACTTTCATTTTTGAAGTTCGAACCAAGGGAAGGTTTATGTTTGTCGGCCATTTATAAATGTAAAACGAGACCAGCAGAGTAGGGACCTGCGGTACTAAGAGCATGTCTAGTAGAGCCCCTAAACCCCTAAATCTGTAAAAATAACCGCTTTTTTACAGTTTTTGACGAAAAAATCGCAAAGACTAGAGCCCCTAAAACTGTAAAACTGTAAAAAAATTCCCTGTGTCGGACACAGGAATCCCTTCTTGGCCTGTAGAAACGAGGGTTGGGCAATCCAACCCGTCCCCGACCTGTAGTCGTCTCGGACACGCGCGGGAGGGAACATTCAGCTCGTTCCCCTCTTCCTCCCTCTTCCTCCCCCGATCCCGCCGCCCTCCAGCCCCGCCGCGCCCCGCCTCCGCCGCGCCCCGCCTCCTCCGCCCCGCCTCCGCCGCGTCCCGGCCTCCTCCGCTCCGCCGCGTCCGGCCTCCTCCGCTCCGCCGCGTCCCGGCCTCCTCCGCTCGGCCCTCCTCCGCCTGCCCGCCGCGCCCGCCCTCCTCCCGCCCGCCCTCCTCCCGCTCGGCCCTCCTCCCGCTCGGCCCTCCTGCCGCCCGCCCCTCCTCCCGCCCCGACCTCCTCCCGCTCGGCCCTCCTGCCGCCTCCCGCCGCCACGTCCCGGCCTCCTCCGCCTGCCGCCGCGTCCCGGCCTCCTCCGCCTGCCCCGCCGCGCCCCGGCCTCCTCCGCATCGGCTCCTAGCCGCCGCCGCCCCGGTCAAGGTATGTTCTTTTTTTTCTTTTGTTTCATTTCTTTTGTTTCATTTTGTAGCACTAATTGACGGTTGATTTTTTTGCAGATGGAGATGAACAACGACGTTGTCACAGACTCGATGTCGGATTCGTCGGATTGGTCGACATCCGACGATTCCGACATTGATGAGTTGTTGCAAGACGATGATGTCGAGATGATGAGCCTCCTCGTCGAGGTGCAATCGTTTGAAGACCGCGCGAAGCTGATGGATCAGAGGAGAGGGTCGACGATGGGGCGAACCACCATCTACCGGAACCGCGCTCTCGGACACGAGCATTTGATGGAAGACTGCTTCGCCGAGGTACCTACATACCCTCCTCGCCTCTTCCGCATAAGGTACCGAATGCGCCATAGTCTATTTGTGAAGATTGTCACCGACTGTGAGGCGGCCTCCACATATTTCAAGCGTCGTAGATCCGCCGCCGGTATCATGGGGTTTAGTGCATACCAAAAGATATCGGCGGCAATGCGGGTTTAGTGCATACCAAAAGACATCATGAAGTGTTGTGTGATTCTACACAACATGATCCTAGAAGATGAGAGGGGGTTAAACTTGCCTTGTTTCTATGACAATGTTGGCACACGTGTGCAACCGGAAAGAAACCCTTCTCGTGTAGAAGCTTTTCTTCAAGCACATCGTGAGATTGAAGATGCAGCCACTCATGGTCGTCTCCGTGATGATCTAGTCGAGCACCAGTGGCAGTTGGATGGGCAGCGCCGTGGCGCATGATTTATCTTTGTTCTATTTGATTCGAACAATTATTGTTGTATGGTCCAACATTGTTGTAACAATTTGAATGATTATTGTTTTATGTGCTCAAATGTACTATTTGGTGTTGTAATAATAACTAGAATGATTATTGTTTTATGTGAAATGTGATGATATTTGTGATATGTGAAATGATGATATGTGATGAAAACTGTGATATGGCATATGACAGTTTTAGAGGTTGGGGTTGAGCCAAAGACTAGAACCATCAAACTGCATTCTTTAGGGATTTAGGGGTTCTACTCTTTACCCCTGTTTTTCAACCTGTAAAAGTGCACAAAAATAGCTATTTCCAACCTGTAAAACTGCACAAAAATGGCTATTTCCAACCTGTAAAACTGCTATAGAGGTTTGAGTGTTTAGCCGTTTAGGGGCTCTACTAGACATGCTCTAAGTTAAGAAGAAACTTCGGCACAAACCGCAGAACTGGAGGCTCAATTCCAGATCGTGGGCTGGCTGCGCAGACTGCGCTGCGCTAGCCAACTGGCCGATCAACGCCTAGTGCCCTTGTCATTTATAAATGTCAGACTTCATTTGCAATCTTTTGCTGGTTTTGTTATTACATTTAATTTGATGATTGGTCATGAACTCATGATGATCAGATTCGGAAGTGGATTGTAGAAAGTCATCAAGATCAAGAACTTTAACAAAAATTAATTGAAAATATATAAGGTTAGTTGGTATATTTTTGTCCACATTTATGATTTTTTACTTATCTATAACACTATGTAGTGCACCGATAACTTTGAGTGTTGGTCTACAGATCATCAGATGCTCGCGGTCTGATCAAAAGGAAGCAAATCTAGGCATATCCACTCGTTGGACTCTATAAATCACATGATTATGTCATATCCTATTGTGATTGTTGCGTACGTAAAATCAAAAGTTATGAGAGAAGAATGTTTCCTATTGTGATTCTGCCAAATGCTTCCTGTTCCAGTGAATTTTCCGTCCGTTCCAGAGAATAACGGAAACGAGGCACAAATATGGAAAGAGAAACATCAATTGACAGAATGGAAGCAGAGACATAAATTTCTCACGTAAACATAAGCTAGAATGAAACAATATTTTTAGAGTAATACTCCCTCCGTTCCTTTCTATAATGCCTATTGTTTTTTCGCTTTTGTTTCAGAATATAAGAGTAAAGCTATATTTTTTGCAAAGAACCCCTTCCACCGATTTGATCCGTTTCCAGAAAATCTGGAAACGGATCTGTTCGCGTCCAGTAAATCTGGAAACCAATCTGTTCCCATCCAGAAAATATGGAAACCAATCTGATTATGGAAAGAACAGCGGGAGAGAGGGAGTACATGACGTGATCGGTTATGGAAACAAGATTATTTTCTGAGATCTGATTTCAGTTTCCTATTTTGTTTCTAAGATTGCTAGGGGATTTTGTGTCAAAAATTAGCTTGCGCTAATTTTCGTGCCAAAATACAATAGGCACTATAGAAAGGAACGGAGGGAGTACATCATAATATTTGTAGTCATCTTAGAAATTAAGTTTGTCAGTTTGGTTGTGTTTATTTATGGTTCAAATAGTTCTTGAGTTTTGGCAAACTTTCGCTTCTATTTGTTATCAGTTTTTTTCAAGCTTCCTCCAACTTTCTGAAACAAATCTGGCAACACTCGGTTTATGTATGGGTCTAGAACTTTCCACCTACACGGCAAACAAATTAAGTTAAACAATTACACTGACATGCCGCAAGCAGTATAATATTGTAATATATTGTTTTCCTCATCGAACTAGCCAGTAGCTTTGGTGTGGTGCACTACAAAGTCGCAAGCTCGGGCTTTGTAACCAAAAGGCTGAAGAACACAACAAGTGACCAGTTTGTTCAATCAACAACATAATACTAAAATAGTAGATGGGAATATTTTGAAAGCCATATAATTTGTGATTAAAATAGAATATGGAAAAATGGTGTGCATTTATGTGGTGACAAAAAATATAAAAAAATCAGAATGTGCAATATATTATTCTTATGGATAAATCATACCAATAGTAAAATTAGGATCAACGAGAAGATTCTTGTGGATATGATCACTGATGATGATGACAATAATAATAATAATAATAACAACAAATCGGAATCCACATTCGAAATGACTTCCTACACATTTGTATGATTTTTCTATATATAATAATAATAATAAATTATACTATAAACTTACCAACCATATTTCGAATCGAACGTTACTCTATCTTACCTGATCACGTAGACATGCTACCTTTGAAATGATACATATGCCGTCTAGAGGGAGGGTGAATAGACGGTTTAAAACTTTTACGAATATGGCTTAACAAATACGAAATAAAATTAGCGTTTAATTTGTCGAGCACACAACCTATATAACTAGGTTTCACCTATGTGCACCAACGACTTATGCTAAACAATTCAAGCATCTATGTGATAGCAAGATATATAATTTCAAGCACGAAGGCTATCACAAAGTAAAGTGCATAAGTAAAGAGCTCGGGTATAAGATTAACCGAAGTGACGCAGAGACAACGATGTATCCCGAAGTTCACACTCTTGCGAGTGCTACTCTCCGTTGGAGCGGTGTGGAGGACAAGTCACTCCAAACGCACGAGGGCCACCGTATTATCCTCGAGAATTCCCACCAAAAGGGATGTCCTCGATCTACTATGGAACCTTAGGGTGGTCACCGAACCCGCACAAAGCTTGGGGCTGTCTCCACAACTTAATTGGAGGCTCCCAATATTCCGCCACAAAGGTCTTGCACTTGAGGAATCTCCACAATTTAATTGGAGGCCCCAAGAACACCACTTAGCCACAAAGCTACAAACTTGATGCAATCTCCACAACTTAATTGGAGACCCCAAGAACACCACAAAGACCACTAAGCCATCTAGGGTCCAAATACCCAAGAGGAACAAGCTTCGGGAACAAGCTCCCGAAGAGAATATCTCACGAACTTTCACCTCCACGTATCACCGCGGAGAAGTCAAACCGATGCGTGCAATGGAAAGAACACCACAAAGATGCTCAAGTCCTTCTCTCTAAAATTCCAACAAAGCTGCAAAAACTATTGGGGGAATAAGAGAGGAAGAACAAATAGGCGGAGGAACACCAAATTTCTCCAAGATCTAGATCTAGTGGATTTCCCTCACAAAGAGAGGAATTTGTTTGGTCAAGATGTAGATCTAGATCTTCTCTATCTTTTCCTCAAATATGAGAAAGAATCATGGATGGATTACAGGAAGAGGGAGCTTCTCAAAATCAACAATGGAGTAGAGAGGGTAGAAGAAGCAACTAGCTCAATAGGGAAGAAGGGGATTATATATGGCCTCCAAAATAGAATCTAACCGTTGAAAACGCACCTCAAAACAGCACCCAGTCGGACCTTCCGGGCTTGGCCGGACCAATCTGGCCGACCGGACTCTTCCGGCCAACTCCGAACCATTCTGGGCATAATTTTCGTGCACCATGGACCCTGGCCAAACTAAGGCTGGTCCGTGGCCGGACCAGTCTGGCCGGCAGCACACCCCACACCGAAAACATCGTCATTTTCACATCCGGCTCTGAATTTGATGATTTTTGGCTCGTTAGAATCACAATAAAAAGCTTTGCAAGATCATGCAGGGAAACATCATAGTTCAACCACGGAGTATAATATAAAATAGGAAAAGATTTAACCTATCTATAAGAGCCAAATCGGTCACACCTCCAATAGGGAAAATGCAACAATTTGAGTTAGGAAACTCGGATTTAGGTGAAACCAATTTTGTTGCAAAGATGGTGACAAGAGCTACACCACTAAGAGATAAAATCTTAAGAACAAGTGAGATACATTTATTCATGAATTTAGAGGTGAAATCTCTCAATACGAAAAACCGGGAAAAACTCCAATATCAAAAACACAACAAGTATTCCATGTGGAATCCGTTTTCGATGAACTAGAGCTTGCCATGAGAATAAGAACAAGATCTAAACACCATATGGATAAGATCTAAATAACAACCAAGAAAGATGATGCAAGGATGCAAAGGTTTGACCTCTCTTTGAATGATACGACCGAGTTACTCACTCGAGAGCCCCTTGATAGTGCGGTAACTAACCTATACCCCGGGTTCCCAACTAAACCATGAGACCGGTAAGAAAGAAACACTATCAAGAGCAAACCTTGACCTTGCGCCTTCCACTTGAGCTTGATGATGACGATCTTGACCGCAATAAGATGTAACGCCTTTCTTGATGAAGTCTTGCGAGTGCTCCCCCATAATGTACTGTCGGAGAGCTTCTGATTCGGCGCATCTTCACATATCCATGAAACATATGGATGACAAGCTCAAGCTCATGATCTCATCGGGGTGGCTCATCTTAAACTTGCACACCAATTCCTTCTTCCTCCATCTTGTTGATGTCTTGAAGATACACTTGAGAGATCACTCAATCTTCTTCTTCAAGATATACTTATCACTTGATCTTCATCACATCATTCTATTTGCAACCTTGAATCCAATATATGGTTCAAGCATTGCCTATGGACAACTCCTACAAATATAATTCAATGCAAACATTAGTCCATAGGGATTATCATTAATTACCAAAACCATACATGGGGTCTCCATGCTCTTTCAACCTTCTACTAGGCTCATCATAGATGTATCTCTTAACCACTACAATATTACCATTTGTGACCTTATTGTACATGATGGAGTTCTTACAAATCATATTTACTATATCTCCAGCATCTTTTGCACGTTGAACTTCTTCTATCATTTCAGTTATTAGTACCAAAAAATAGCTGATGGCTATATTTGTATTGAATTATTAACTATATTGGAATACAACAATAACATTTCCCTCTGAGAAACCTGTGATCAGAGGGTGCTTATTTGAAGTCATTTTTTTTTCATTTGCAACTCCGAATCTATTATGGGCGATTTATTAAAAGCTAACTTGAACCCACAGAAGTTCAAGTTGTCATAGTGATTTTTTCTCTAGAGGGAATCGTGTTCAGTAGCTTTATATCACATCTCATTATCTGGTTTCTAGAAGTGGACCTTATGTCATTCATTGAAGTACTTACACATTTCAGGGGAAAAATCCCCAAAAAAATTAATGAATGAACATGATAGATTATGTGTGTTTGTGGAAGAAGGGAAGAGTCATGCCCTGTTATCAGTTATGGCCATGCTTAATATCTATTGAACTTATGATTTCAAAGCTTCCTTCGAAGATGCCTCTTAGTATTTCAAGACAACAATTTATTTTGTTCTCGTAGAGCAATTTAGTTTGTTTGGCTTGGGATAAGTTAGGTTTGTTGAGTGATGAGTACTTGAATATCAATAATATTGTAGCATCAAGATTGTCAAAGTAATTTGGGGCATGCATCCATCCATGATTAGTTAGGTCAACAAAAAAAGGAAAGGCGAGGGAGGGTCTAGGTGGATTGCGAGAATATGTCTCTTTTTCAAAATGAAAGCAAAGGATCTTTTACCAAACAGATAGTTGCCATAGTGACCCTAATTGTTTCTTTAATTATGTCTCTACCAAGAGCATGTGCTAATTCCAAGATCTTCTCAATTCAGGAAATAATTCTCTAAATGCTTTTGGTTACACGGTTTAGAAACTAGACTAGAGATTAGACTAGATGGCCTCTTTATTCCTCAAAAAGAGAAGACTAGATAGCCTCTCAAGAAGGAAAAATGGAAAAGATGTGGTAACTGATTCGTGTACAGTACATGTTTGGTGGCATGGATGCCACTAGATTTTATCATTTGCAACTTGTTATGTACATGAAGAAAAATATATAAAAGTAGATGGACTTGTAGAGAGCCATATATGCTGGTGTATATGTAATGCACATGCTTCATGCTTAGCGCAGTGATACGGCATCGGCGTGCATCACGGCAGCCCACCATGCCGCCACGTCGTCCCGCTTCTCCACCATACACGCAATGCATGGCTAGGTTCCGCACGCCTCGGCATGATGCATGTGAACTTGATATTTTTCTGAATTATATTATAATTCGTTTCTGGAATGCACTACCACGTATGCGACGAGCTAGATCACGTCGCAGATAGACACCCTCACGCCAGCAACGTTGTCATTGTGTCCAGGAGCGGTGGGATACACATCTCATGTATGACGTGATGAGACGGTGTGGGGTGACGTTGTGCGTTATGACGTGTACGCTCACCGCTATATATTTGAATGTTTTATTATATGTGGAAAATAATATATATGCATATGCATAGACATTATAATCTACATCACATGCTATTTTATTTGTACATGTACACAAGTTTTATATTGCCCAAACTCAACAAAACATCAAATTCCATGGTTTGTACATCCAAACATGAATTGAAATTGGGTACACCCTCCTTTGATTCCAACAGTAAATATTTCAAGCACAGGCAAACAATGGAATTTGAATTGGATGCCAATTTATTCCATCTTAGATTTGAAATTTTCAGTCCAATTCAATTTCAGATCTAATGCACTGAATCCAAACATATCGTTAGTGGTTCTCCGATTTGTCACACACACAGAGTGTGAAGGGAAAGAGGTTAGGCAGAATCCATCCTCAAAAGGCAAACATCTGAACCACCAAACCACGCATCGTACGACACATCCATCCTGCCGCTATTCTTCCGTGTGTCACTTACGTTCCAGATTCGTCACGTGTTTCCCTACAATCTCTTGAGTGAAAGATTTTTCCTGTCTCGATCAGGAAAAGGTATGGCGTGGGAATCGGATGGACGTGCACGCGGCCACGCTCCCGAGGCGGTCACCGTCAGATGCGGCGGGCGCGCGTGTGGTGCACCGCCGCGCCACGCTACACGCGCCGCCGCCGTCCGATGGCCGTGCCGTGGACGGCGGGGATCGCGTCTCGTGCCCGAAAACGCCCACACTGACCTCCTCCATTTCTCCCTCCTCCGCCCCCAGTTTCCCGTTCCTCTCTCCCCATTCCGTTCCTCTCTCTCTCCCATCCGATCTGCATCTGCCCCGCTCTCTGTTTCCGCTCCTGTTCTTTCGGTCTCTGTAGTGCCAAGATTTGTTTTTTTTTCTTCTTCTCGGAGCTGCTGCGGCGGCGGCACTTGGTGGTTGTGCCGGCGGCGGTGTTAGGGGTGGAGATTCAGGGAGATCTAGCTTGATCTGCTCCTGTTCTTGGAGTTTGGGACGGGGGCAGTGGGAGATGGCGGCGCAGGAGCAGGAGCAGCAGGCCAAGACGAGCACCACGAGCTCGCTGCCGTCCAGCAGCGACCGCTCCTCCAGCTCCGGCCCCAACAACCTCAAGGAAGGAGGTACCTCGATTTCCCGCTTCCTAAGCGCTCGCTTGGCAAATCAGGCGGCTCGAGATGCTGACGTGTTGTGTTCATGTGTTCTGGTGGCAGGGGCGGAGAGCGACGAGGAGATACGGCGGGTGCCGGAGATGGGCGGCGGCTCGGCGTCGTCGGGCGCGGGCGCCGACGGCGGGGACAGCAAGGAGCTGGCGCAGGCGGCGGCCGGGGACGGGGGCCAGGCCCCCAAGGGGGCCAAGAAGCGCGGCCGCGCCGCGGGGGACAAGGAGCAGAACCGGCTCAAGCGCCTGCTAAGGAACCGCGTGTCGGCGCAGCAGGCTCGGGAGCGGAAGAAGGCATACATGACGGAGCTGGAGGTCAAGGCCAAGGACCTGGAGCTACGCAATGCCGAGCTCGAGCAGAAGGTCTCCACGCTCCAGAACGAGAACAACACGCTCCGACAGGTAAATGCATCCTCCATCTCTATGCTCAATCAATTGCCTCTCGATTTCGCTCCCATGGTAGTCATGGCGGCAATATGGTCATGGCGATACTGAATCTTGGAGTTGCGCGCCTCAGATACTGAAGAACACCACGGCGCACGCCGTGAAGAAGCCCAGCGGCAGCGGCGGCGGGAAGGGAGGAGGAGACGGCGCCAAGAAGCACCACCACTTCAGCAAGAGCTGAGGAGGAGCTGCTCGTCGACGTCGGCTCATCTGACCGTTGTTAGGACACTGCTGCTGCTCTTGTTGCTAGTAGTTTGACGCTTGTCTTGTCTTCTTCTTCTATGGTGGTTTGCTCGCGCCTCTCACTGTGTCTACCTGTCCATTGTAGCGTCTTCTTAGGTGAAGTTGATCTGTGAACTTTGTTGTTGTGTATTACTTGTACTTAGACTGTTCAGTTCTTCACCTGTGCGAATTGCGGCATCCCGATCCGAGGTAGGAGTAGAAGCAAACTCGGTCACTGAAACTGCCCTGGCCAGTGGCACCAAATGAAGTGCAGAAGACGTGGAACAATGCAATTCCCATATGGACAAATTCCCTCCTTCTAAAACTTGAAATTCAGCACCTGATGCTAAGCAGCAGTAGTTGCAATGTTTTTTCGCCAGAATTTGTGTGGCGTTTTTTGTGCATGTCAAAAGCACGTCGGTCTAATATGCTGCCGCAACAAATCTCACAGTATATTTTTTTGCGTTCTTGATTTTGGATTTTGCGAAGCACAAGGTGTTGATGAGGAGAATACTTGCTCCAGATGAATTCACTACTACTAGTGTTCTTTGGCAACCTGGGAGCTGGTGTCCAGTCAAAGAACAGCCGACAATGTCCTTTTAGCAAACACGTGACTTCAAAATTGCCTGCACAGTGAGGAACCAGTAACTCTTTTCTTTTTAGAACACAACCTTCACATATAGTTTTGGACAAGACTTTATAACTGGATTTCAATCTGAAGAGCAATAAAAGAATAGAATTCAGAAGAAATTGTGGCTGCTCATGCCTCGCATTCTTGCGCCCACAATAAGAAGAGCCAGGATGGGACCCTGATATAAACTGCAAGAACTGAACCACTTCATTTATTTATCCAGGTATCACATAGTCCCAACAAATTACTTTTGTCCCATAACTTTTCCGGCGTGTACAGTCCACCATAAAGAACAATGACTATGAATCAGGATTCAGTTCTTTCTATCCTCAGCAAACTACTTTCTTCAGAAATTCTACTTTAACCGACATTTTAAGCACCTCTTCGGCCGAAAATATGGTGTAGAACCTGGATGCCAGCGCACCTGGTTTCAATTTTTTTGAAAAATGCTATTTTTGAAATAATTCACGTGTGTATATGCCGCCTTGATACTTGCCTGTGCAAATTTTTAGTAAAAAATATGAACGTATGTGACCTATACAAAAAAGAGAAAACTGAACTTTGTTATACTATACTTGTACTTCTTACACTGTAAACAATATGATTTTTTATTTTTGTATAGGTTATATACTTTCATATTTTCGGTTCAAACTTAACATGCACATACCTGAATACATTCTCTACACACATGATTTATGCCTAATTTTTATAATTATTTTTTATATTTTTATAAATTTATTGTTGAGAACGGGCGCACCCGAGAGCCAAAAATCTGCGTCCCCTCTTCAGCTACCTATTAAGCACCTCTTCTCTTTTTTTTCTTCAGACCATGCTAAGTTACCGCTAGTATTAGTAGCGCTAACACTATGGTAGATCTGCTAGCACTTTACATTTCATCTACCAGTTATTGTTCGGCATCATCGACAAGTCAAACTCACTCGAGAAGCCTCAACGGCGTGATGAACCAGCGTTTTCTAATTGTGCGTTGTTTACAAACTATTACTCCGTAGTATAAGTAGTGCTACTGCAGGGAGATTAGATCACATCAATGATGCCCTCCAAGCAGAAGCGGAAGCATGCAGTCGAGCGTTGATGGTAGAGCAAAACTAGGGCATTTCTCAAATTGTTGTTGAGTCAGACTCGCAGCTGCTAGTCCAGGAAATCAACAGAGAGGAAGATGACCGTGGCCCGAATGGTGTCCTCAAGGAGATAAAGGAGTCTTTGTTCCTGAATTTTATTTCCTTCAAATTCAGTTTCTGCCAGAGGGCATGTAATAGAGTCGCGGATATTCTCGCCGCTTATGGTGCAAGGTTGGGTGATGAATCCCAAGCCGTATGGCCGGATCATGTTCCAGCCTTCGCACAAGTCGTTGTTGCCAGCGATCTTGCTGAGCATGTTGAGTAATGGAAAGTTTTTCCAATTTCAAAAAGAAAAAAAGTAGTGCTACTAATAGTCCCAGAACTTCTCCGGCGTGTACAGGCCATCAAACTACTTTCTTCAGACATTAATACTACCTTTAACCGACTTGCATCTTTTTGGCTTTTGCTTCAGAACATGTAAAGTTACCGCTAGTATTAGTAGCCGCTAACACCATGGCAGATCTCCTAGTACTTACCATCACATCTACCGGTAATTTTTTGGCATCAGTGATAAGTCAGACCCACTAGAGAAGCCTCAACGGTCCCATCGTGCTAAGTGTGAGTGGCCCTCATCGTGTACTCTGCTACAAGCTTTGAGAACAGGGACGACTTGCCCTCCAGCAACTTGGCTGGCGTGCCGCACTCCACGGCCACACCTGCAAAGATCGGAACAGCGTTTAATCGGACCAGTAGTTATGCCGAACACATGGGATTAGGCAGATTATTTAGACGTGAAAGTGATTGTTTTAAAGGGCTGATGACTGACCGTTGTCGAGAAGCAAGACCATGTCACTGTCAAGGACCGAGGTGATTCGGTGCGCAATTGTGATGACCGTCGCCTCTGAAAAATTCTCCCGTAGCGTTTTCTGGATCAAGTTGTCTGTGGCCGTATCCACTGAAGCTGTGGCTTCGTCCAGAACCAGTATCTTGGTCCTTTTCAGAATCACTCTGCCCAGGCAGACAAGCTGACGCTGACCCACGCTCCAGTTCTCTCCATTCTCTATCACTGCAAGGTAAATTCGCAGAAATTTACAGTTTTCGAAAAAACATGCAGTGGCACTAGCATGTGGTATGGCTTTTGGATGGAAAACTGGTACTGAAACGTGAAAAGTATGCAAGTTTAGTACTCCCTTCTATCCAAATAAGTGTCGGAGATTTTGTATTAATGTAGTACAAAGTTTGTACTATGTGACGACACTTATTTTGAACTGGAGGGAGTATCAGACTTTCAACTGCATGAAGAAAAATACAAGTATCAATATATCAGACCTGGCGAGTCAAGTTTCAGCTCCTTTTTCCTAACCTCATCTCCCAGCTGACAATTATCCAAGGCCTGAAATGGAGAAAAGACAAGTTGACACTAGGTCCAGTTGTTAAGAAGATAATTAGAGGATTGACAAGAAATGAAGTATGTGAAAATCGAAACTACCCCCCAAATTTGATTGTCATTGTACTCTCCAAGAGGGTCAAGGTTGCTCCGGATAGTTCCCTCGAACATCGTTGGGTCTTGTGGAATGATGCTCAGTCTAGATCTCAGATCATGCAGTCCAATGGTGCAAACATCAACATCATCTACTAGTATCCGACCGAAAGTAGGATCCACAATGCGGAAAAGGGCCTGTATAAGAGTTGATTTACCACTGCCTGTTCTTCCAACAATACCAGTCTTCATGGCTCCAGGAAAAGTGAATGTAAGGCCCTTCAGAACAAATGGTAGTTGTGGAGCATATCTCACCTGCATCAAACTGAAAAGTTACACATCTGTGCTATCCAGAATAATTGTATTCGTGTTTGCCAAATCATTGATGTTACAATTAGCATTCCCATCAGACTGGATTTTATTAAAATCACAGCTCACTTACAATGGCAAAGATATGAATTTCTGCAGAACATGGTATAATACAGAAAAAGGAAAGTAAGTAAACAGGAGAAAGTATGAGGGCATTTACATGGAGGTTTTGGAGCTGAATTTCTCCCTCTGACGGCCATTTATAAGGCAACTTATCTCCTGACATTGAAAGAGAGGGCTCTTCGGGAATGCTTATATATTGCAGAATTCTTTCTACTGATATGATCTTGTTCTCCAAGTTACACATGTACCAGACTACAGATCTTTGTAGTGTGTTCAAATTAAGCCCATATGTGACAGCGAGACCGGCAATTGCTGAATGCAAGATATAAATTAGTTACAAGCCCATATCAACTCACATTGTATCTACTAGTACCATCTATTTATTATAAATACTGTTCCAAACAAGTAACAACATACCTGGATCAATGAGACCAGCCGGTAGACTGATCAGAAATATCAAAGAGAACGCAAATGTAAGGCATGATAGTGCAAACAGGCGGAAGCAAAGCCACTCCTTTGCTGCAGCGTTATAGAATTTTGGTCGAGAGAAGGCATCGATTAGATGGCTATTAGTTGATACAAACTGATTCTCCTTGCCAAAACTTCTGATGGTTGCTGATCCAGTAATGGATTCTGCAAAATGTTGTATTATAGGAGCTTTGCAAACCCCTACCAGCCTTTGCAGCTCTCTGGATGTATCAATGTAGTAGCGCTGCAAAAGGTAAATATAATGACGTGCTAATTTTGCAGTAAAAGCAGTACGGAGAATAAGTAGGTTAAATAAATTACCTGATACCAGAAGCAGGCCCCAGTTAGAGGAACAAAAACAACGAACACCTGCCATGCAACCTGAGACATCACAGCAATAATTCCAACTAGTTGTATGATGGAAAATGCGACAGAACCCATCTGTTCAGCAATGCTGGTGTCCACTGCACTTTGATCAGATGAGGCCTAAATAATTTAATTCTTGTGTGAGCATCATTGAAGCGAATAAACTAAACTTTCTAACAAATTTGAGTAAGTTCTAACTTACTCTATTCAAGATGCGCCCACTCGGAGTGGAATCGAAGAAAGACATAGGAGCCCTGAATATTGACATATGCATCTTATCGAACAACAGAGTTGCTGTCTTGTATGCAGCTGTCACGAGAAACAGTGCTCTTATGAGGATGCACAGCGAGCTTGCACCAGCCAATGCGACGAAGACGTAGATCAGTGTTGACATGCTCACTGGAGGCTCAACATCTTTCGACACGGGAGAGGCCAAAGCCATCCAGTAATTGCTAGCAATCTGAAGTACTTGAAATAGTATCTGAGCTATTAACACAAATGGTACAAGAGCTCCCCCATAAGCCAATGTAAGGTACTTCCAGTAGACCCAGAATCCAACCGTGCCCTTTACCCTTTCCTCTTCCTGCACCAGCTGCCCACTTTGAACCTTGCTAACGTCTTCTTTGTCATTTTGTTTATCTTTCTCCTCAGCTGATGACAATGACCTGGAAAGGCTTGCTGCGCCACTGGAAGAGAAAGGATCACTGACTCCATTAGCAACATCAATCACGTCCAATGCTGTGAGAGCATCTTGGTGAGCACCAACCAGTTCCATTAGCTCTTCCCCTGAGCAAAGTATTTCATCATATTTTCCTGCCTGTGCTATTCTCCCACCTTTCATTACCTACATCAGAATTATTTTATAAAGAAAACCAAAAATTTATGACAACGAATTTAGATGAAGCTTGCACCAACAAAATTCTCACCAGAATAAGATCAGCTGCAGGTAGGAATTCAATCTGATGAGTAACATAAACCACTGTTTTTGAACCCAAAGCCCCAAGCAAGCATTCCTGCAAATGGTAGAAACCTTAAGAATGTGTTGTCAAACTTCTACTGATCAGAAAACATCATATTATACCTTGAAGAGGTGGGATCCTGTATGCGCATCGACTGCACTGAATGGATCATCGAATAAATAGATGTCGGCATCTTGATACAAAGCTCGTGCTATCTGAATCCTTTGCTTTTGCCCGCCACTAAGATTTATGCCTCGCTCGCCAATAACCGTCTTGTCGCCAAATGGTAATATCTCCAAGTCTTTCTTCAGAGAACACGACTCAAGGACACTGTCATACTTCTCACTGTCCATATCCTTGCCAAAGAGTATGTTGTCCTGAATTTTGCCGCTCTGTATCCATGCCAACTGGCTGACATATGCGATCGTTCCGCAAGTCTTGACCTCTCCTGATAGCTTTGGCATCTCACCAAGAATGCAAGAGAGCAAGCTTGATTTCCCAGAGCCGACCGTCCCGCAGACTGCAACACGCATGCCTTGGCGAGTTTGAAAGTTCAGGTCCTTCAGAGTTGGCACTTCAGCCGATGCATCCCAGGAGAAGCACCCATTGCTGACCTCAATTGCGACATCTGAGTTACCACTTGGCAACCTCTGCACAGTATCCATCGGCAACTCCTCAAGACATAGGAAAGATGCTATTCTATCAAGAGACACCTTAGTCTGAATTATCATTGAAATTGTGTCAGGAAGGTTGTATATTGGTTCTTGAAGCACCCGGAACGTGGCCAATGCAGACAGCACCTTCCCTGAGTCCAATGGTACCCCTAGAAGCATGCAGGCTCCAAAGGTTATCATCGCGATGAAGGTCGGGGCACCCCAGAACACGAAGGTGGCCACGGTGGACGTGTAAAGATACTTCTTGAGCCAGCTTTCCTCTGTCTTCCTCAGGTCAATGATCTTGGACAAGAACTTAATCTCCCACCCCTGCAGTTTAAGAATTCTCATGTTGCGCAAGATCTCAGATGTCGCCTTCATCCTGACATCCTTGCAGTCCATCAGCTCCTGCTGGAACTTCTCCTGCATTTTCATCGGAGGCACATTTGCAAGCATAACGATAACGGTGGCACCAAGTGCTGCCACCGAGGCGACCCCGAGGGTGGAGTACAGGATGAACAATGCCATGGCTATTTGGAGGGGCATCAACCAGATATCGTGGATGTACCACGAGAAGAGGTCCACACGGCCGGCATCCACGTTGATGATGTTGATCATCTCGCCGCTGCTGCAGCTCTGTCTCGAGATGCTGGACAGGGAGAGCCCTTTCTGGTACACGAGGGAGACAAGCGCGGACCGCGCACGTATCCCGGCTTGCTGTATCCGGAAGTACCAGTGTCTCTGTGAGAAGCACTCGAACACCTTGGCTGCAATGAAGGTGAAAACAAGGAGCTTCCCCTTGCCGGCGTACCTCTCGTCGCCGTTGAGGTACTTTACCAGGGAGTCGATGAAGTAAGGGCCAACGTAGATGGCAAGGCTGTAGATCAGAGCATAGAGCGCGGTCACCGCGATGTGCCACCACACGGTGCGCACCAGGGCCCTAGTGAGCTTGAAGGCCGTGACCTTCTGGCCACCGCTGGTGAGTGCCTCGAGGTTATCCTTGAATGACGGGAGCAGGCCGGCGACGGTGTCGCCGTGGTCAAGGTCCGGGACGTCGTCGAGGTCAAGCGTCTTCCTGTGGCCGATGGCGAGCAGGGGCCACATCCAGGAAAATGTGAGGAGGCTGAGGAAGCCGGCGCTCGTGAACATGGAAGACTCGACGGTGTCGCTCGCGTCATTGAGCAGAGGCTCCTCGGAAGCAGAGCCACCCACCGCGCCCTTCTCGGCCGAGAACCCGGCGACGAGCAGCACAGCGCCCGCGAGGACCGAGAAGGCGTCGCGCGCCCATGATAGCGCGGGCACGGGGATTTTGTACTGGAGGCCCGCCACGGCGTGGACGGCGACGACGAGCACGGAGAGCAGCAGGAAGAGCGCCCACCAGAGCCTGAGCGGCGCGGGGAACCGCTCCTCCCCGCGGCTGCGGTACTGGAGCTGCAGGTAAGTCGCGAGCAGCAACCATGCCACCGCGCGGGACACGGCGTCGGCCTGGTCCGCCACCGCGTCGGGCGGCCCCCATCCACCGCCTCCGGTCATGTCCAGGTACCACGAGACCAGCGTGTACGCGGCGAGGAAGACGTCGGACGCCGCCAGAGCCCACGTGGTGCGCACGGCGAGCCGGCACCACTGGAACCCGGCGCGTCTCGCCGCCGCCGCGGCCGGTTCCTTACTGCGGTGGCTGCCGGCGGCGAAGACGAGGTGGCCGGCGACGGCGAGCGCGAGCAGGAGGTGGGCCGCGGCGCCGGCGCCGTGGAGGAGGACCGGACGGAGGAGCAAGGGCAGGGGCTGCTGTTCGAGAACCGCCGCCATCGCTGCCGCCAAAGGCAACGACGCGGGCGCGAGCGCGGTGGGCATGGACATGTAGACGGGCGGCTGAGTGAGTGGAGCCGGTGGGGTAGCGTGGGTTATATGGGCGGCAGCACGACACGTGTGTCACTGTCACCGCCGCGCCCGCCATTGGTCGCCGGGTGGAAAGGTCGTGATGGATGGCGACGGCGGCTGCAGCTCGCTCAACTCCTTGGGGCGGAAGGTTCCGCACCACGCCGCCACCCCTGTCCCCAATCCCCGTTACACCGGGGGCCGGCCGGCCGCCACGACAGGAGAAGAAGAAGGGGAACTCTTTCTCGCACTCAATCCACTCCAGTGGCCAACGGGGAAGGAAGGGTAAAGAACTGGAGCGGGGATTGACAGCCGTAGAGGTAAAGAAAGGTTAACGAAAATGGTGTTTTCGTGGATCAAAATGTCATTAGAGCATCTCTACCACAGCCCATAAGAATGGCCGAAACTGAAAAAGTTCGCCGAAAATACGGGTTCAGACTGAAATTGGACCATAACGGAGCCCGAATTTGCGGCCTGGCCTTTAAAACGAGTTCGAGGCTCCAGAGAAACTCGACAGCCGCAGTATTAAAAGGGGTCACAGAGAGGAGTTCGGTTTCCAAACCCTACTCACATCCGCCGCTTCCACTCCCTACGTCGTCGCCTGCTTCTGCTCCGGCGAGCAATCCAGCTCGTAGCAGCCACCACTCCCCCCCCCCCCCGCTCCGCAACGCGATGGCCTCCCGTGGTAGCTCAGCAGGGCGCGGCGCCGGATTGGGCGGCGGGAACTCGCCGCTGCGGCCCCCCGTGTTCCGCACCGATGCAGAACGCCGGAAGTGGAACCGGTCGGAGGGTGCGCGCAAGCGCAGCGCCCGCCGGTGAACGAACTGGGGGCTCACGCCCCCAGGGAAGCTCGCGAGGTACGACAACGGCGGCGAGGGTTCGTCATCAGGCAGCTCAAGTCGCCCACCGCGGCCCACCTTAGACGAGGAGGAGCTCGTCCCCGCGCGGTCGCCGACGTTCTCCGCGGGCGACTACGTCCACGGCTCTGACGAGGAGGACGCCGTCATAGCGCAGGTGGCCGCCATCACGGAGGCGGAGGCGCGAGCTCACTGGCGCCGGGAGGAGGCGGACGCCGCCTGCCAAGTTCGCGCGTTCGAGGCGGCTAGCCGCGAGCAGCGCGTCCGCCGCGTCAAGCTCGAGATAGTCGAGCTTGACGACGAGGAGTGAAGCTTCTCACCCGCATCGACGCCGTCGTCCGCCTCGACGCTCCGCCACCACCGGCATCGCCGCGTGCAGAGGCCAATTTGGCCGCATTTTGCTTCAAACTAGTTAGCGCGGTTAGGTGTACTAAGTAATTTAGGTTTTCTTATCAAATTATGTAACTTACGATGCTCAATGGGAGCATCAAATCCATCTATATATATGATCGTCCCCTGCGATATTTGAAATGCACTTTTCCAGTTCATGTTTTACGGGTTCTGCTCCTTGTCAACGATTTTTCGACCCGTAAACACGAGTTTGGTGAACTGAACTCCGAATTTTCAGTTCACGTGTTTACGGGCTCTGCTAGAGATGCTCTTAGAGGCACAATGTCACTATCTATGTGCGCGTTTGATAGGATGTGAGGGCCTCTTTTTTTGCATGAGCTGGGACGTGGAACGGGCTGTTTGGTTGCCTGCAAGTCGTTGCGTTCTTGCATCAACCGGATTTTAAAGCACTCCGGGACAAGCCCTGGAGGAACGCCTGGAATGGCAGTTTCTGTGGAGTTGTTGTCTACTGGTGGCTTCTTTTCCTGTAGACAGTGTTGGGCCTCCAAGAGCAGAGGTTTGTAGAACAGCAGCAAGTTTTCCCTTAAGTGGATCACCCAAGGTTTACCGAACTCAGGTAGGAAGAGGTCAAAGATATCCCTCTCAAGCAACCCTGCAATCACGATACAAGAAGTCTCTTGTGTCCCCAACACACCTAATACACTTGTCAGATGTATAGGTGCACTAGTTCGGCGAAAAGATGGTGAAATACAAGTAATATGAATGTATATGAGTGGTAATAGCAATCTGAATAAAAGGTGGCAGCAAGCAAACATGCAGTAGAACTTGATGGAAACGGTGTTTCAATGCTTAGAAGGCCTAGGGATCATACTTTCACTAGTGGACACTCTCAACATTGCAATCATAAAGGAATATAAATAAGTACTTCACTATGCTATTCTGAATTACTCTCTGGCAAGATAACGAACTCTAATTCATCATGTAGGCAAACCTTAAAGATGTATTCCCAAGTACTAATAAACACCCCACGCTGTCACTGTGAGCATTCATAGGAGGTACTAACACACCACAATTTCATAGAGACATCCAACTCAAATCATAACTCAGTGAACAAGTATTCTGTGAAATATAGCCTAAGAGACCCACACGGTGCACACACTGTCACCTTTACACACGTGGGACAAGGAGTCTCCGGAGATCACATAAGTAATCCACTTGAATAGCATAACGACATCTAGATTACAAAGCTCATCATATGGATCTCAATCATGTAAAGCAGCTCATGAGATCATTGTATTGAAGTACATGGGAGAGAGATTAACCACATAGCTACCGGTACAGCCCTTAGCCTCGATGGAGAACAACTCCCTCCTCATGGGAGACAGCAACGGTGATGAAGATGGCGGTGGTGTCGATGGAGATGCCTTCCGGGGGCACTTCCCCGTCCCGGCGGCGTGCCGGAACAGAGACTTCTGTCCCCCAGATCTTGGCTTCGCGATGGCGGCGGCTCTGGAAGGTTTCTCGTACCGTGGCTTATTCCCCCGAAGTTTTTAGGTCAGGAAGGCTTTTATAGGCGGAGAGTCGGAGTCGAAGGGGCCCTGGTGGGGCCAGACAATAGGGGGCGCCCCCCCTTGGGCCGCGCCGCCACCATGTGTGGTGGCCCTGTGGCTCTGCTCTGGTCCCTCCCTGGCTCTCTGGAAGCTTCCGGGAAAAATAAGGTTCTGGGCGTTGATTTCGTCCAATTCCGAGAATATTTCCTTACTAGGATTTCTGAAACCAAAAACAGCAGAAAACAAGAACTGGCACTTCGGCATCTCGTCAATAGGTTAGTTTCGGAAAATGCATAAAAACGATATAAAGTGTGAACAAAACATGTAGGTATTGTCATAAAACAAGCATGTAACATAATAAATTATCGATACGTTGGAGACGTATCAGCATCCCCAAGCTTAGTTCCTACTCGTCCTCGAGTAGGTAAACGATAACAAAGATAATTTCTGAAGTGACATGCTACCAACATAATCTTGATCCAATAATAATGTAAAGCATATGAACTGAGATCAAATCACTCAAAGCAAATGTCTATATTGATATAAGAGATGATAATGCAAGAGTTAAACAAGCTAGAAGTTTTCATGAACTATTGCTTTAAAGACATGAAACTGTACAAAGTTCATTAAAGATGTGTTAAGTATTCAGCGTAGAAATTCTATCCTTCATTCCAAGCATCAAGTAAATTTTCACAACATAAGAAGGATTCAGTCAAGTAAACATAAACATGAACGTCATGAATCAACTGTTTCGAAGTCTACTCAACCGGTGAGCGCAAGGATTTGGTATTAGCACCAGGATGTTATGGCATGAAGAACGTTAATGGGGGTTTGGAAGGCCAAATGGAAGAAAGTCTTACAAAGCTATAAGTGATTATTAGACAAGAGGAAGTCTTATAATCGAAGCTATGCAAGGAGTAGTGATTGCCATGCAACGGATGCACATAAAGCTATATGTGTATGAAATCTCTCCAATGGAACTAGTTGTAGGATAACGTTGCATAGAAAACAAAAATTTTCCTACCGCGAACACGCAATCCAAGCCAAGATGCAATCTAGAAGACGGTAGCAACGAGGGGGTATCGAGTCTCACCCTTGAAGAGATTCCAAAGCCTACAAGATGAGGCTCTTGTTGCTGCGGTAGACGTTCACTTGCCGCTTGCAAAAGCGCGTAGAAGATCTTGATCACGATCGCTTCCGGCGCCACGAACGGGCAGCACCTCCGTACTCGGTCACACGTTCGGTTGTTGATGAAGACGACGTCCACCTCCCGTTCCAGCGGGCAGCGGAAGTAGTAGCTCCTCTTGAATCCGACATCACGACGGCGTGGTGTCGGTGGCGGTGGAGAACTCCGGCGGAGCTTCGCTAAAGCTACGCGGGAGATATGGAGGAGAGGGGGGCGGCTAGGGTTTGGGAGGGGGTGGCCGGCCACTTCAATGGGGCGGCCAGCTTGTGGTCTTGGGGTGGCCGGCCCCCTCCCTTGGCCCCTCATTATATAGGTGGAACCCCAAGTGTTGGACTCCAAGTCTTCGAATAAGACCCGAAACCAAAACCTTCCATATGAAAAGGAAACCTACCTATGGTGGGAATCCCACTTGGGGTGGGATTCCCCCCTTCCATATGGGGGGGTGGCCGGCCCCCTAAGGGGGAGTCCACTTGGGACTCCTTCCCCACTAGGGTTGGCCGGCCATGGAGGTGGAGTCCCACCGGGACTCCACCTTCCTTGGTGGTTTCTTCCGGACTTTTCTAGAACCTTCTAGAACCTTCCATAGAACCTTCCGCATCATTTTAATTCACATAAAATGACATCCTATATATGAATCTTATTCTCCGGACCATTCCGGAACTCCTCGTGATGTCCGGGATCTCATCCGGGACTCCGAACAAATATTCGAACTCCATTCCATATTCAAGTTCTACCATTTCAACATCCAACTTTAAGTGTGTCACCCTACGGTTCGTGAACTATGCGGACATGGTTGAGTACTCACTCCGACCAATAACCAATAGCGGGATCTGGAGATCCATAATGGCTCCCACATATTCAACGATGACTTTAGTGATCGAATGAACCATTCACATACGATACCAATTCCCTTTGTCACGCGATATTTTACTTGTCCGAGGTTTGATCTTCGGTATCACTCTATACCTTGTTCAACCTCGTCTCCTGACAAGTACTCTTTACTCGTACCGTGGTATGTGGTCTCTTATGAACTTATTCATATGCTTGCAAGACATTAGACGACATTCCACCGAGAGGGCCCAGAGTATATCTATCCGTCATCGGGATGGACAAATCCCATTGTTGATCCATATGCCTCAACTCATACTTTCCGGATACTTAATCCCACCTTTATAACCACCCATTTACGCAGTGGCGTTTGGTGTAATCAAAGTACCTTTCCGGTATAAGTGATTTACATGATCTCATGGTCATAAGGACTAGGTAACTATGTATCGAAAGCTTATAGCAAATAACTTAATGACGAGATCTTATGCTACGCTTAATTGGGTGTGTCCATTACATCATTCATACAATGATATAACCTTGTTATTAATAACATCCAATGTTCATGATTATGAAACTAATCATCCATTAATCAACAAGCTAGTTTAAGAGGCATACTAGGGACTTCTTTGTTGTCTACATATCACACATGTACTAATGTTTCGGTTAATACAATTATAGCATGATATATAAACATTTATCATAAACATAAAGATATAAATAATAACCACTTTATTATTGCCTCTAGGGCATATCTCCTTCAGTCTCCCACTTGCACTAGAGTCAATAATCTAGATTACATTGTAATATACCTAACACCCATGGCATTCTGGTGTTGGTCATGCTTTGCCCTAGGGAGAGCTTTAGTCAACGGATCTGCTACATTCAGATCAGTGTGTACTTTGCAAATCTTTACTTCTCCATCTTCGATGTACTCGCAAATCGAGTGGTAACGCAGCTTGATATGCTTCAGCCTCTTGTGTGACCTTGGCTCTTGTGCATTGGCGATGGCACCCATGTTATCACAGTAAATGATTAATGGGTCCAATGCACTAGGAACCACACCGAGCTCTACAATGAACCTCTTCATCCATACCGCTTCTGATGAAGCCTCTGAAGCCGCTATGTACGCTGATTCTGTTGAAGACTTCGCCACCGTGCACTGCTTCTAGCTTGCCCAGCTTACTGCAACACCATTCAATATAAACACGTACCCAGACTGTGACTTAGAGTCATCAGGATCAGAGTTCCAACTTGCACCGGTGTAACCACTTACAACGAGCTCTTGGTCACCTCCATAACAAAGAAACATATCCTTAGTTCTTTTCAAGTACTTCAGGATATTCTTGACCGCTGTCCAGTGTTCCATTCCTGGATCACTTTGATATCTGCTAGTCAAACTAACAGCATGTGCTATATCCGGTCTAGTACATAGCATGGCATACATGATAGATCCTACTGCCGAGGCATAGGGGATATTACTCATCCTTTCTCTTTCTTCTGCCGTAGCCGGTCCTTGAGTCTTACTCAAGACCTTGCCTGGTAACATAGGTAAGAACCCTTTCTTACTTTCGTCCATTCTAAACTTATTTAGAATCTTGTCCAGGTATGTACTCTGTGATAGCCCTATTAGGCGTCTTGATCTATCTCTATAAATCTTGATGCCTAATATATACGATGCTTCACCAAGGTCTTTCATTGAAAAACTATTATTCAAATAACCTTTAACACTGCTTAATAGTTCTATATCATTCCCGATCAATAATATGTCATCTACATATAATATCAGGAATGCTACAGAGCTCCCACTCACTTTCTTGTAAATACAGGCCTCTCCATGACACTGTATAAACCCGAAGTCTTTGATCACCTTATCAAAGCGTCGGTTCCAACTTCTTGATGCTTGCTTCAGTCCATAGATTGAACGCTGAAGTTTGCATACTTTGTCAGCATTTTTAGGATCGACAAAACATTTGGGTTGTACCATATACAACTCTTCCTCAATGTCTCCATTAAGGAACACCGTTTTGACATCCATCTGCCAAATCTCATAATCGAAAAATGCAGCTATTGCTAACAAAATCCTCACAGATTTTAGCTTCGCTACAGGTGAGAAAGTCTCATCGTAGTCAACTCCTTGAATTTGTCGGAAACCCTTTGCGACAAGTCGAGCTTTATAGACATTAATATTACCATCAGCATCTGTTTTTCTCTTGAAGATCCATTTATTCTCGACAGCCTTTCGGCCATCAGGTAAGTCTACCAAAGTCCATACTTTGTTATCATACATGGATCCCATTTCGGATTTCATGGCTTCTTGCCATTTGTTGGAATCTGGGCTCATCATCGCTTCTTCATACGTCGCAGGGTCCTCATCATTGTTATCCACAATCATGACATTTAGACAAGGATCATACCAATCAGGAGTGGTACGCTCCCTTGTCGATCTGCGAGGTTCAGTAGTTTCCTCGTTCGAAGTTTCATGATCATTATCATTAGCTTCCTCTGTTGCCGGTGTAGGCGGTACAGGTACAACTTTCGGTACTGCGCTACTCTGATCAACGAGTATAGATTGATCAATCTCATCGAGTTCTACTTTTCTTCCAGTCACTTCTTTAGTGAGAAATTCTTTCTCAAGAAAGGTTCCGTTCTTAGCAACAAAGATTTTGCCTTCGGATTTGTGATAGAAAGTATACCCTATAGTTTCCTTAGGGTATCCTATGAAGACGCATTTCTCCGCTTTGGGTTCTAGCTTGTCCGGTTGTAACTTCTTTACATAGGCTTCGCAACCCCAAACTTTCAGGAACGACAGCTTAGGTTTCTTATTAAACCATAATTCATACGGTGTCGTTTCTACAGATTTTGATGGTGCTCTATTTAAAGTGAATGCGGCTGTCTCTAATGCATAACTCCAAAATGATAACGGCAAATCAGTAAGAGACATCATAGAACGAACCATATCTAAGAGAGTTCGATTACGATGTTCGGACACACCGTTCCGTTGAGGTGTTCCCGGCGGTGTCAATTGTGAAAGTATTCCACATTTTTTTAAATGCATGCCAAACTCATAACTCAGATATTCACCTCCACGATCAGATCGTAGAAATTTAATCTTCTTGTTACGTTGATTTTCTACTTCACTTTGAAATTCCTTAAACTTCTCGAAAGTTTCGGATTTATGTTTCATGAAATAGATATACCCATATCTACTCAGATCATCTGTGAAGGTTAGAACATATCGATAACCACCGCGTGATGCTACGCTCATTGGTCTGCACACATCGGTATGTATGATTTCCAATAAGTCAGTAGCTCGCTCCATCATACCAGAAAATGGAGTCTTAGTCATTTTTCCCATCAGACATGCTTCGCATCTATCAAGTGACTCAAAGTCAAGTGATTCAAGTAATCCATCAGTATGGAGTTTCTTCATGCGTTTCACTCCAATATGACCAAGACGCAGCGATTGCCACATATAAGTACAATTATCATTCAATTTAATTCGCTTAGCATCAATGTTATGTATATGCGTATCACTACTATCGAGATCTAACAGAAATAAGCCATTCTTTTGTGGTGCTCGACCATAAAAGATATTATTCATAAAAATAGAACAACCATTATTCTCAGACTTGAATGAATAACAGTCTTGCATTAAACAAGATCCAGATATAATGTTCATGCTCAACGCGGGTACAAAATAACAATTATTTAGGCTTAAAACTAATCCCGAAGGTAGATGTAGAGGAAGTGTGCCGACAGCGATCACATCGACTTTGGATCCATTTCCAACGCGCATCGTCACTTCATCTTTCAGTAGTCTTCGTTTATTCTTTAGTTCCTGTTTCGAGTTACAAATATGAGCAACCGAACCAGTATCAAATACCCAGGTACTAGAACGAGAACCAGTGAGATAAACATCTATAACATGTATATCGTATATACCTTCTTTCTTCTTCTTGACAAGGCCGCTCTTTAGATCAGCCGGATACTTGGAGCAATTACGCTTCCAGTGTCCCTTCTCCTTGCAGTAATAGCACTCAGCATCAGGCTTAGGGCCGTTCTTAGGTTTCATAGGAGGCGTGGCAGCTTTCTTGCCACCCTTCTTGAATTTTCCCTTAGACTTGCCCTGTTTCTTGAAACTGGTGGTCTTGTTGACCATCAACACTTGGTGCTCTTTCTTGATCTCAATCTCAGCAGCTTTTAGCATGCCAAAGAGTTCAAGTAACTCCTTGTTCATGTTCTGCATATTGTAGTTCATCACAAAGTTCTTGTAACTCGGTGGCAGTGATTGAAGGACACGATTAATACCCAGTCTGTTAGGAATCACTATTCCCAAGTCACTGAGTTTCTTCGCATGCCCGGTCATGGCGAGCATGTTCTCCCTAACGGAGCTGCCTTCTTCCATCATACAGCTGAAGAAATGTTTCGATGCTTCATAGCATTCCACGGCCGCATGAGTCTCAAAAATAGCTTTCAGCTCATTCATCAACTCATGAGGATCGTGGTACTCAAAACGTTTTTGAAGATTGGATTCCAGACTGCACAGGATGGCACACTGAACTTGAGAGTACCGAGTTTTCCGAGTCTCGTAAACAGCTTTTACTTCATCGGTTTCAGTTTCTGCAGGAGGGTCACCTAGCGGTGCATCAAGCACATATTGCAGATTTCCGCCAGAGAGGAAGATCCTCACATGACGGAACCAGTCGGTGAAGTTGCTACCGTTGCTCTTAAGTTTTTCTTTCTCTAGGAACTGGTTAAAATTGATTGGGGACGCCATCTCTACAACATATATTTGCAAAAGTTTAGACTAAGTTTATGACAAATTGAGTTCAAATTTTAATTCAACATAATTAAAAATCTAGGTGAACTCCCACTCAAAACAATATCCCTCGCATTGTCTTAGTGATCACACGAACCAAATCCACCGCACCTATGTCCGATCATCACGAGACAAGGTGTGATTTCAATGGCGAACACTCAAAGTGTTCATCATATCAACCATATGATTCATGCTCTACCTTTCAGTATCATGTGTTCCGAGACCATGTCTGTACATGCTAGGCTCGTCAAGGCCACCTTAGTATCCGCATGTGCAAAACTGTCTTGCACCCGTTGTATGCACTTGTTGATTCTATCACACCCGATCATCACGAGATGCTTCGAAACGACAAGTCTTGGCAACGGTGCTACTAAGGATGAACACTTTATTATCTTGAGATTTTAGTGAGGGATCATCTTATAATGCTACCGTCGCGATCTAAGCAAAATAAGATGCATAAAAGGATTAACATCACATGCAGTTCATATGTGATATGATATGGCCCTTTTTGTCTTTGCGCCTTTGATCTTCATCTCCAAAGCACGGACATGATTTCCATCATCTTCGGGCATGATCTCCATCATCGTCGGCGTAGCGTCAAGGTCAATGGCGCCGTCTTCATGATTGTCCTCCATGTAGCAACTATTACAACTACTTTGAAATACTACTCAACATGAAATTTAAATACAACCATAAGGCTCCTGCCGGTTGCCACAATACAATAATGATCATCTCATACATATTCATCATCACATTATGGCCATATCACATCACCAAACCCTGCAAAAACAAGTTAGACGTCTCTAATTTGGTTTGCATATTTTACGTGGTTTAGGGTTTTCGAGAGAGATCTAATCTACCTACGAACATGAACCACAACGTTGATACTAATGTTTTCAATAGAAGAGTAAATTGAATCTTCACTATAGTAGGAGAGACAGACACCCGCAAAGCCTCTTATGCAATACAAGTTGCATGTCGAACGAGGAACAAGTCTCATGAACGCGGTCATGTAAAGTTAGTCCGAGCCGCTTCATCCCACTATGCCACGAAGATGCAAAGTACTCAAACTAAAGATAACAAGAGCATCAATGCCCACAAACCATTGTGTTCTACTCGTGCAACCATCTATGCATAGACCTGGCTCTGATACCACTGTAGGATAACGTTGCATAGAAAACAAAAATTTTCCTACCGCGAACACGCAATCCAAGCCAAGATGCAATCTAGAAGACGGTAGCAACGAGGGGGTATCGAGTCTCACCCTTGAAGAGATTCCAAAGCCTACAAGATGAGGCTCTTGTTGCTGCGGTAGACGTTCACTTGCCGCTTGCAAAAGCGCGTAGAAGATCTTGATCACGATCGCTTCCGGCGCCACGAACGGGCAGCACCTCCGTACTCGGTCACACGTTCGGTTGTTGATGAAGACGACGTCCACCTCCCGTTCCAGCGGGCAGCAGAAGTAGTAGCTCCTCTTGAATCCGACAGCACGACGGCGTGGGGTCGGTGGCGGTGGAGAACTCCGGTGGAGCTTCGCTAAAGCTACGCGGGAGATATGGAGGAGAGGGGGCGGCTAGGGTTTGGGAGGGGGTGGCCGGCCACTTCAATGGGGCGGCCAGCTTATGGTCTTGGGGTGGCCGGCCCCCTCCCTTGGCCCCTCATTATATAGGTGGAACCCCAAGTGTTGGACTCCAAGTCTTCGAATAAGACCCGAAACCAAAACCTTCCATATGAAAAGGAAACCTACCTAGGGTGGGAATCCCACTTGGGGTGGGATTCCCCCCTTCCATATGGGGGGGTGGCCGGCCCCCTAAGGGGGAGTCCACTTGGGACTCCTCCCCCACTAGGGTTGGCCGGCCATGGAGGTGGTTTCTTCCGGACTTTTCTAGAACCTTCTAGAACCTTCCATAGAACCTTCCGCATCATTTTAATTCACATAAAATGACATCCTATATATGAATCTTATTCTCCGGACCATTCCGGAACTCCTCGTGATGTCCGGGATCTCATCCGGGACTCCGAACAAATATTCGAACTCCATTCCATATTCAAGTTCTACCATTTCAACATCCAACTTTAAGTGTGTCACCCTACGGTTCGTGAACTATGCGGACATGGTTGAGTACTCACTCCGACCAATAACCAATAGCGGGATCTGGAGATCCATAATGGCTCCCACATATTCAACGATGACTTTAGTGATCGAATGAACCATTCACATACGATACCAATTCCCTTTGTCACGCGATATTTTACTTGTCCGAGGTTTGATCTTCGGTATCACTCTATACCTTGTTCAACCTCGTCTCCTGACAAGTACTCTTTACTCGTACCGTGGTATGTGGTCTCTTATGAACTTATTCATATGCTTGCAAGACATTAGACGACATTCCACCGAGAGGGCCCAGAGTATATCTATCCGTCATCGGGATGGACAAATCCCATTGTTGATCCATATGCCTCAACTCATACTTTCCGGATACTTAATCCCACCTTTATAACCACCCATTTACGCAGTGGCGTTTGGTGTAATCAAAGTACCTTTCTGAAGGAGATATGCCCTAGAGGCAATAATAAAGTGGTTATTATTTATATCTTTATGTTTATGATAAATGTTTATATATCATGCTAGAATTGTATTAACCGAAACATTAGTACATGTGTGATATGTAGACAAACAAGAAGTCCCTAGTATGCCTCTTAAACTAGCTTGTTGATTAATAGATGATTAGTTTCATAATCATGAACATTGGATGTTATTAATAACAAGGTTATGTCATTGTGTGAATGATATAATGGACACACCCAATTAAGCGTAGCATAAGATCTCGTCATTAAGTTATTTGCTATAAGCTTTCGATACATAGTTACCTAGTCCTTATGACCATGAGATCATGTAAATCACTTATACCAGAAAGGTACTTTGATTACATCAAACACCACTGCGTAAATGGGTGGCTATAAAGGTGGGATTAAGTATCCGGAAAGTATGAGTTGAGGCATATGGATCAACAGTGGGATTTGTCCATCCCGATGACGGATAGATATACTCTGGGCCCTCTCGGTGGAATGTCGTCTAATGTCTTGCAAGCATATGAATGAGTTCATAAGAGACCACATACCACGATGCAGTAAAGAGTACTTGTCGAGGAGACGAGGTTGAACAAGGTATAGAGTGATACCGAAGATCAAACCTCGGACAAGTAAAATATCGCGAGACAAAGGGAATTGGTAATATATGTGTATGGTTCATTCGATCACTAAAGTCATCGTTGAATATGTGGGAGCCATTATGGATCTCCGGATCCCGCTATTGGTTATTGGTCGGAGTAAGTACTCAACCATGTCCGCATAGTTCTCGAACCGTAGGGTGACACACTTAAAGTTGGATGTTGAAATGGTAGTTCTTGAATATGGAATGGAGTTGGAATATTTGTTCGAGTCCGGATGAGATCCCGGACATCACGAGGAGTTCCGGAATGGTCCGGAGAATAAGATTCATATATAGGATGTCATTTTATGTGAAATAAAATGTCGCGGAAGGTTCTATGGAAGGTTCTAGAAGGTTCTAGAAAAGTCCGGAAGAAACCACCAAGGAAGGTGGAGTCCACAAGGGACTCCACCTCCATGGCCGGCCAGCCCTAGTGGGGGTGGAGTCCCAAGTGGACTCCACCATAGGGGGCGGCCACCCCCCACATGGGAGGTGGGAATCCCACCTTTGGGTGGGAGTCCTAGTTGGGCTAGGTTTGCCCCTCCTATGGAAGTTTTTGGTTTCGGTCTTATTCGAAGACTTGGACACCAATACTTGGGATCCACCTATATAATGAGGGGCCAAGGGAGGGGGCCGGCCACCCCAAGACCATAAGCTGGCCGCCCCCCATAGAGTGGCCGGCCACCCCTCCCAAACCCTAGCCAAGCTCCTCTCCTCCATATTGCCCGCATAGCTTAGCGAAGCTCCGCCGGACTTCTACACCGCCACCGACACCACGCCGTCGTCTTTGTCGGATTCAAGAGGAGCTACTACTTCCGCTGCCCGCTGGAACGGGAGGTGGACATCGTCTTCATCAACAACCGAACGTGTGACCGAGTACGGAGGTGCTGCCCGTTCGTGGCGCGGAAGCGATCGTGATCAAGATCTTCTACGCGCTTTTGCAAGCGGCAAGTGAACGTCTACCGCAGCAACAAGAGCCTCATCTTGTAGGCTTTGGAATCTCTTCAAGGGTGAGACTCGATACCCCTCGTTGCTACCGTCTTCTAGATTGCATCTTGGCTTGGATTGCGTGTTCGCGGTAGGAAAATTTTTGTTTTCTATGCAACGTTATCCAACAAGTGGTATCGAGCCGTATCTATGCATAGATGGTTGCACGAGTAGAACACAATGGTTTGTGGGCGTTGATGCTCTTGTTATCTTTAGTTTGAGTACTTTGCATCTTTGTGGCATAGTGGGATGAAGCGGCTCGGACTAACTTTACATGACCGCGTTCATGAGACTTGTTCCTCGTTTGACATGCAACTTGTATTGCATAAGAGGCTTTGCGGGTGTCTGTCTCTCCTACTATAGTGAAGATTCAATTTACTCTTCTATTGAAAACATTAGTATCAACGTTGTGGTTCATGTTCGTAGGTAGATTAGATCTCTCTCGAAAACCCTAAACCACGTAAAATATGCAAACCAAATTAGAGACGTCTAACTTGTTTTTGCAGGGTTTGGTGATGTGATATGGCCATGATATGATGATGAATATGTATGAGATGATCATTATTGTATTGTGGCAACCGGCAGAGCCTTATGGTTGTCTTTAATTTTCATGTTGAGTAGTATTTCAAAGTAGTTGTTATAGTTGCTACATGAGGTGAACAACCATGAAGACGGCGCCATGAACCTTGACGCTACACCGACGATGATGGAGATCATGCCCGAAGATGATGGAGATCATATCCGTGCTTTGGAGATGAAGATGAAAGGCGCAAAGACAAAAGGGCCATATCATATCACATATGAACTGCATGTGATGTTAATCCTTTTATGCATCTTATTTTGCTTAGATCGCGACGGTAGCATTATAAGATGATCCCTCACATTAATATCAAGATAATAAAGTGTTCTTCCCTCGTATGCACCGTTGCATTGTTCGACGTTTTGAAGCATCTCGTGATGATCGGGTGTGATAAACTTGACATACAACGGGTGTAAGCCATGTTGCACACGCGGAATACTTGGGTTTGCTTGACGAGCCTAGCATGTACAGACATGGCCTCGGGACAACGGAAACCGAAAGGTTGAACACGAGTCATATGGATGATATGATCAACATGTTGATGTTCACCATTGAAGCTACATCATCTCACGTGATGATCGGTTTTGGTGTAGTGGATTTGGATCGTGTACCACTTAACAACTATGAGGGATGTTGTATTAAGTGGGAGTTCATTAGTAATTAGATTAAAACATGAACTAATTATCATAAACATAGTCCGAGTAGTATTTTGAATTAATTTTTGTAGTATTGGCATCCGTTTACTACTATGCGCTAGTCTTGTTATTGAGATAGAAATACTGTTAAAATCGACAAGAAACTTTACGGATTGGTACCGTATTGTTAAAGAATCAAGAATTGATTAAGTCCTATTGCAAACTTTTAGTAAACCTCACATTGTTGATTCAAAGAGCTATGGTTTCAATTAGTACCTAAAGTTATCTTGTCTCCATGAAACTTGAAAGTTCAAATATGTTTGAAAAATAAGGAGCTGAAAATTTAGTTTTCAGAAATAATCAAGGTATGAGATATATGTGATATCTAAGACCTTATTGCAAGATGATAGAATATAATTTGGTGAGACTACATAAACTCATAAGTTTTATGGGAATGTATGAAGGTTGAAGACGCAAGACGTCACAATCCTCCAGCACTATGGGCACTAATGATATTCGCATATCCATGAAGTTATCATCCTTAGTATGCACCGTTGCTAAGACTCGTCGTTTCGAAGCATCACGTGATGATCGGGTGTTATAGATTCTACGTGTGCTTACAATGGGTGCAAGCCTGATTTGCACATGCGAATACTAAGGTTAAACTTTATGAGCCTAGCATGTACAGACATGGTCTCAAAAAGTTGTCATGAATTGATGGATAAAATTATGAGTGAAATTGTTCATCATAGTTACTAATATGTGAAATCTAGAACACTTGTCATATGATGATCAACTTCAAAGTAAGAACCTCAAGGTTATTGGTATTTGACCAACAAACCTAGAAGTTATTGATGTTGAAATGTTTTTCTGAATAATGAGGAAAGCTAAAAGAGAAACTGCAAAAGATATTTTGGCAACAGAAAAGAAAAGACTAGAAAGTCTAGCTCAGGTGTATATAAATGATATACATGTTATGGTTGTATTCCTAGTTAAGTCACACAATGAAATTCTTGGGTATTAATACCATATTGGTTGGTATGAAGTGTCATACAAAACAACGCAATTCAAGAATACAATGGCCTAAGTGACTGACAAGGAATATGATAAGAATGTTCACTGGAACAAAAATAAAGTGTTATTATGTTCGTCGTTGGCATTCTATCTAGCCCTTAGAATTTATAATAAAGAGCTTAATAAATTGTTATTTTGCTCTGGTCAAATGAAAACAATGAGTTGTTCAAATTATGACATTACTCCATGTATGATGGATAAGTTATTATAAATCTTAAATGGTGAAACACACATACATAACACCGACGCTAAAAATGCCATAAGGCAAATGATTTGAATTCCACTTATTTGTGGAACCGCAATTTAGGTCATGTTAGAAAGGATCGCATGAAGGAACTCCATGCAAATGGATTTTTGGAGTCATTCGATTTGTTGAATCGTTTGGCACTTGCAAAATCTTTTCTAAAAGGTAATGACTGAAATACCGTTCATAGGCCGAAGAGTTGAACGGGCAACTAACTTAGTGAAAACATACATAATGATATATGTGGTTCATGGGCATAGTTGTGTGCGGAAGATTCTTCTACTTCATGAAAACTTTCAAACAATGAATTGAGTATATATGTGGATATATTCAATAAGGAAAAGTTTGAAACATTTGAATAGGATTCAAATAAATTTCAGCATGAAGTGGAAATCATCGTAATAGAAATCAAATATCTATGATTGGATCATGGTGGAAATATTTGAATTACGAGTTTTAGCGAACATCTAAGAGAGTTATGAAATTGTTCTACAACTTACGTTTCTTGGAGTATCATAGTGATGATGAAGTATCCAAGAGATATATCCAAACTTTGTTGGATCAATGATGAGATAAAATATTGATGCCATTATATTTTTGTGGATTATGCTTTAGTGACTACCGCTTTACACTGAATAGAGCATCATCATGATCCGTTGAAATGACACCATACAAGTTATGGCATGGGTATAAACCCTAATAGTCAACCAAAATCGGATGAATGTCTTTGTTGGTTATCCCAGAGATTTGATTGGGAATTCTTCCCACGAGACAAAGAAAAAAGTGTTTGTCAATGTTTCTTATTTCCGAGAAATTGTTTCTAGTGAAGTATTTGAGTGGGAGGACAATATATTTTGATAAGGTTTATGAACCTGAGCATAATGATCAGAGTAGCGCAGCATCGGAATTGGTTTCGAAAGCGGCCACAACGATCATGGCTCCCATGACTACAAAGTGTTTTAGCCATGGAGATCGAAGTACATATTGAACCTTGTAGGTATGGTTTACTTTGTGATCAAATAAATGATTTGTGGACAAAGGATTGATTTTGAACAATGATAAACCAACTACAAAACAAAGAAGTTATGATGGGCCCTGACTCCGTTAAAATGGCCATACGCCATGAAATCCAAGATAGATGAATACTTTTTGAAAGAAAATAAATCTATAAAATTGATGGACTTGGATGAAATATCCTTGAAGAAGCTTAACTTGTCGAAAAGTTGTTTACGACAAAGTTCAAAGAGTTGACTACGACAAGATTAGATCTTCCGTAGCAATGCTTAAAGTCTATATGGATTATTCTAGTAATCACTACATATTTCCTTTATGAGATATGTTAGTAGGATGGCAAAATACATTACTTATCAGAAGTGTATATTAAAGGTGTATACTAGATACAAACCAAGAGTTTTGCTGGTCCGTGAAATACTAGATAGGTATACGAACTTCAATTGGATGAAGTAAGTATCGCGGAGTTTGAATCTTCACTGGATGAAATAGTCAAAGAGTTTTTGATTTCATCAGAGATGATGAAGAGGCTTGCATTTGCAAGAAATTAAGTGGGAGCGCTAAGACACATTTATAATACTTTATGTAGGTGACATATAGTTGGTTATAAATGATGTAATTATATACTTGATTAAAAGGTTTCATTGAGAATTAACTTCAATGAAAGGATATGGACTGAAACAAATTTAGTGTCAAGATCTATGAAGATAGATTAAAACACATAAATAAGTTTAAGTCAAAGTGCATATGATGGATATTGAAGTAGTTCAATATAGAAATATTAAGAAAATGTTCTTGTCATGTGAAGGTTTAACAAGACTTGAGTGTATCTGACACTCAATGATTAAAAACACATGAGTGATTATAGATCACGAATAATATGTACACAATCAGATATCATGTGCTATAAAGTGTTATGAGCATATACCAGAATGATTCATATGATGATCATTGGACGACAGTAAGAATATCCTTGAGTACTTTAGAAGAACTAAGGATATATATATATTTTTTTGTATGAAGAAATGACAAACAAATCGATGTAAGGTGTTACACCGATATTGGTTTTATCACATATAAAATATAAATTCAATCTCAAATTAGACGAAGTGTTGTTTAAAAGGTAGCACAATGAGCTAGAAGTTGTCTATGCTAGATTTAGAAGGGTTCTAAATATGGTGACGGATTCTACAAAAGAAGGCAGAGTATGTCATTGTTTTGACAATGACAAAGGATGTTAAGTCAAGAGGTTCTTTGAGAACTTGGTGTAGTTCGACAGTCGAACTTTGAAGCTATATTGTGTGTGACAATATTAGTGACATATTTCAGACAGCGGAATTAAGGTTCCACCAGAAGATCAAACATATTTAATGCCAGCTCATTTGGAAATGAGTGATGCGTTGAGACGCAAATGTATTACAAAAATACATACGTTTCTGAGCGTGTCAGATCCGATGACTAAAAACCTCTCCCGTGAGCAATACATGATAAAGCACCAGAAGGCCAAGGTGTTATATCTTTACAAATGTAAACTAGATTATTGACTCTAGTGCAAGTGGGAGACTGAAGGAGATATGCCCTAGAGGCAATAATAAAGTGGTTATTATTTATATCTTTATGTTTATGATAAATGTTTATATATCATGCTAGAATTGTATTAACCGAAACATTAGTACATGTGTGATATGTAGACAAACAAGAAGTCCCTAGTATGCCTCTTAAACTAGCTTGTTGATTAATAGATGATTAGTTTCATAATCATGAACATTGGATGTTATTAATAACAAGGTTATGTCATTGTGTGAATGATATAATGGACACACCCAATTAAGCGTAGCATAAGATCTCGTCATTAAGTTATTTGCTATAAGCTTTCGATACATAGTTACCTAGTCCTTATGACCATGAGATCATGTAAATCACTTATACCAGAAAGGTACTTTGATTACATCAAACACCACTGCGTAAATGGGTGGCTATAAAGGTGGGATTAAGTATCCGGAAAGTATGAGTTGAGGCATATGGATCAACAGTGGGATTTGTCCATCCCGATGACGGATAGATATACTCTGGGCCCTCTCGGTGGAATGTCGTCTAATGTCTTGCAAGCATATGAATGAGTTCATAAGAGACCACATACCACGGTACGAGTAAAGAGTACTTGTCAGGAGACGAGGTTGAACAAGGTATAGAGTGATACCGAAGATCAAACCTCGGACAAGTAAAATATCGCGAGACAAAGGGAATTGGTAATATATGTGTATGGTTCATTCGATCACTAAAGTCATCGTTGAATATGTGGGAGCCATTATGGATCTCCAGATCCCGCTATTGGTTATTGGTCGGAGTAAGTACTCAACCATGTCCGCATAGTTCTCGAACCGTAGGGTGACACACTTAAAGTTGGATGTTGAAATGGTAGTTCTTGAATATGGAATGGAGTTGGAATATTTGTTCGGAGTCCCGGATGAGATCCCGGACATCACGAGGAGTTCCGGAATGGTCCGGAGAATAAGATTCATATATAGGATGTCATTTTATGTGAAATAAAATGTCGCGGAAGGTTCTATGGAAGGTTCTAGAAGGTTCTAGAAAAGTCCGGAAGAAACCACCAAGGAAGGTGGAGTCCACAAGGGACTCCACCTCCATGGCCGGCCAGCCCTAGTGGGGGTGGAGTCCCAAGTGGACTCCACCATAGGGGGCCGGCCACCCCCCACATGGGAGGTGGGAATCCCACCTTTGGGTGGGAGTCCTAGTTGGGCTAGGTTTGCCCCCTCCTATGGAAGTTTTTGGTTTCGGGTCTTATTCGAAGACTTGGACACCAATACTTGGGATCCACCTATATAATGAGGGGCCAAGGGAGGGGGCCGGCCACCCCAAGACCATAAGCTGGCCGCCCCCCATAGAGTGGCCGGCCACCCCTCCCAAACCCTAGCCAAGCTCCTCTCCTCCATATTGCCCGCATAGCTTAGCGAAGCTCCGCCGGACTTCTACACCGCCACCGACACCACGCCGTCGTGCTGTCGGATTCAAGAGGAGCTACTACTTCCGCTGCCCGCTGGAACGGGGAGGTGGACATCGTCTTCATCAACAACCGAACGTGTGACCGAGTACGGAGGTGCTGCCCGTTCGTGGCGCCGGAAGCGATCGTGATCAAGATCTTCTACGCGCTTTTGCAAGCGGCAAGTGAACGTCTACCGCAGCAACAAGAGCCTCATCTTGTAGGCTTTGGAATCTCTTCAAGGGTGAGACTCGATACCCCCTCGTTGCTACCGTCTTCTAGATTGCATCTTGGCTTGGATTGCGTGTTCGCGGTAGGAAAATTTTTGTTTTCTATGCAACGTTATCCAACACTTTCCGGTATAAGTGATTTACATGATCTCATGGTCATAAGGACTAGGTAACGATGTATCGAAAGCTTATAGCAAATAACTTAATGACGAGATCTTATGCTACGCTTAATTGGGTGTGTCCATTACATCATTCATACAATGATATAACCTTGTTATTAATAACATCCAATGTTCATGATTATGAAACTAATCATCCATTAATCAACAAGCTAGTTTAAGAGGCATACTAGGGACTTCTTTGTTGTCTACATATCACACATGTACTAATGTTTCGGTTAATACAATTATAGCATGATATATAAACATTTATCATAAACATAAAGATATAAATAATAACCACTTTATTATTGCCTCTAGGGCATATCTCCTTCACTAGTGGGGGTGCATCCAACTTGGTTGCTCACGAAGACCTAGAGCACTTTTGAGGAAGCTCATCATTGGAATATACAACCCAAGTTCTATAGTGTAAATTCCCCACATAGTCATACTAGTAAAACATGAAAACTCTCTCATATGGAGTATAGGTGCTAAACATGAGCACAAATGATGACTATGAATACTGCAGGTGCTAAAACATGAGCACAAGTGTGGATAAAAGATAGTAATGCTGCCCCCTTTTTCTTTATTCTTTTTTTATTTTTCTTTTCTATTTTTTTTCTTTATTTTCTTTTTCTCTTTTTGATGGCCTCCATGGCTCTTTTCACTTTTAGGGGCAACATCCTAATATGACAACACACTTTTTGGTACAAATAACTCATAATGAATAAAACATGATGTATAAAACTGTATGCCTCTGCCAGTGTAGCAGGATGTGCAATGATCTAGCGTAACATGGGTAAATCACACATCAGCTGTATAGAATCATGCAAAGCAATATATAAATAATAAATGACAACATGTATTGTAAAATGGTAGTTGCATGGCAATATATCTCGGAACAGCTATGGAAATGCTGTGGTAGGTAGGTATGGTGGCTGTTTTGAGGAGATGTATGGGCTTATGTGTAGGAGAACAAGAGAAAGTCCTCCCACCGGTTTGGATGTACTGGCGAAGTATGCACAATTCTCAATGTGAGCAAAAGGCAATGCACAGTACCGAAGAGGCTAGCAAATTTGGATGGTGGAAGTGCCAAAAACCGTAGCTTAACATTAGTCAAAAAGAACTCACAAGCTTATTGCAAACAACTAGCAGGTTCATCATTAAGAGCATGATTAAAATTTACTCCAAGGAGGGCCGTTCACGGTGGCACAAGTACCCCGCTAGCTTCCTCGACCTTCAGCACACTTAGTTATTACGATGAACTCTCAGACATGGAAAGCTATCAAGTCCAACTACACCTTCAACTATTTAAATAGAGTTTGTAGTACGGCACAAGCTTAAAGACAACAATCCACTACTAATTTTAACTTATTTATCCAGCAAGCCTTACCATCTAAATACCTCAAAACGTTTGCAAAGAATCAAGTTATCAAAGCTCAATGATCTACAAGATTATGCAAGTGTTTCATTATACCACTACCACATGCAACATTTCCTGAACCGACCAAATAACAATGAACGAAGCAGTTTCAACCTTCACCATGAACATTAAAAGCTAAGAACACATGTGTTCATATGAACCAGCGGAGCGTGTCTCTCTCCCACACAAGCATGAATTTATTCAAACAAAACAAAAATAAAAACAAACAAACGCTCCAAGTAAATTACATAAGATGTGATGGAATAAAAATATAGTTTCAATAGAAGAAACCTGATAAATTGTTGATTAAGAAGGGGATGCCTTGGGCATCCCCAAGCTTAGACGCTTGAGTCTTCTTGAAATATGCAGGGATGAACCACGGGGGCATCCCCAAGCTTAGACTTTTCACTCTTCTTAATCATATATCATCCTCCTCTCTTGACCCTTGAAAACTTCCTCCACACCAAACTCAAAACAAACTCATTAGAGGGTTAGTGCATAATCAAAAATTCACATGTTCAGAGGTGACACAATCATTCTTAACACTTCTGGACATTTCCCAAAGCTTCTGAAAGTTAATGGAATAAAGAAATCCATCAAACATAGCAAAACAGGCAATGCGAAATAAAAGGCAGAATCTGTCAAAACAGAACAGTCCGTAAAGACGAATTTTTTAGAGGCACCAGACTTGCTCAGATGAAAATTCTCAAATTGAATGAAAGTTGCGCACATATCTGAGGATCACGCACGTAAATTGGCAGATTTTTCTGAGTTACCTACAGAGAACCCTGCCCAAATTCGTGACAGCAAGAAATCTGTTTCTGCGCAGTAATCCAAATCTAGTATCAACCTTACTATCAAAGACTTTACTTGGCACAACAATGCAATAAAATAAAGATAAGGAGAGGTTGCTACAGTAGTAACAACTTCCAAGACTCAAATATAAAACAAAATTGCTGTAGTAAAATAAAAACATAGGTTATCTCCCAAGAAGTGCTTTCTTTATAGCCATTAAGATGGGCTCAGTGATTTTAATGATGCACTCCCAAGAAATAAGAGTTGAAGCAAAAGAGAGCATCAAGAAGCAAATTCAAAACAAATTTAAGCCTAACCCACTTCCTATGAAAAGGAATCTTGTAAATAAACAAATTCATGAAGCATAATGCAACAAGCATAGAAAGATAAAACAAGTGTAACTTCAAAAATTTCAGCATATAGAGAGGTGTTTTAGTAACATGAAAATTTCTACAACCATATTTTCCTCTCTCATAAAGATTTTCAGTAGCATCATGAACAAACTCAACAATATAACTATCACATGAAACATTCTTATCATGAGCTACATGCATAAAATTATTACTCTCCACATAAGCATAATCAATTTTATTAGTAATAGTGGGAGCAAATTCATCACCATAATCATCAAATATAGGAGGCATAGTGTAATCATAATAACCTTTATCCTCCATAGTAGGTGGCACCAAAAGACCACTATTATTATAATCATCATAAATAGGAGGCAAAGTATCATCAAAGTAAATTTTCTCCTCAATGCTTGGGGGACTAAAAATATCATGCTCATCAAAACCAGCTTCCCCAAGCTTAGAATTTTCCATATCATTAGCAACAATGGTGTTCAAAGCGTTCATACTAATATCATTGCTACTAGCATGCAAATAAGGTTCCATAGGTTTTTTAATTTTCGCATCAAACAATCCATGTCTTAACTCAGGAAATAGCTTCAAAAGCTCACTGTTACTTTCCATTATGCCTAACTAGTGAAATAAAAACAAGAAACAAAAAGATGCAATTGCAGGATCTAAAGGAAATAGCTTCGAGCACTCAGCAACGGCGCTAGAAAATAGCTTAGTTGCCTGGGACCGGAGTGTGAGTGCCTTTTACCTTTCCTCCCCGGCAACGGCGCGAGAAAATAGCTTGCTGTCTACTGTTGGCTTCTTTTCCTGTAGACAGTGTTGGGCCTCCAAGAGCAGAGGTTTGTAGAACAGCAACAAGTTTTCTTTTAAGTGGATCACCCAAGGTTTATCGAACTCAGGGAGGAAGAGGTCAAAGATATCCCTCTCAAGCAACCCTGCAATCACGATACAAGAAGTCTCTTGTGTCCCCAACACACCTAATACACTTGTCAGATGTATAGGTGCACTAGTTCGGCGAAGAGATGGTGAAATACAATTAATATGAATGTATATGAGTGGTAATAGCAATCTGAATAAAAGGTGGCAGCAAGCAAACATGCAGTAGAACTTGATGGAAACGGTGTTTCAGTGCTTAGAAACAAGGCCTAGGGATCATACTTTCACTAGTGGACACTCTCAACATTGCAATCATAAAGGAATATAAATAAGCACTTCACTATGCTATTCTGAATTACTCTCTGGCAAGATAACGAACTCTAATTCATCATGTAGGCAAACCTTAAAGATGTATTCCCAAGTACTAATAAACACCCCATATTTACATCCTTTGTGAGCATTCATAGGAGGTACTAACACACCACAATTTCATAGAGACATCCAACTCAAATCATAACTCAGTGAACAAGTATTCTGTGAAATATAGCCTAAGAGACCCACACGGTGCACACACTGTCACCTTTACACACGTGGGACAAGGAGTCTCCGGAGATCACATAAGTAAAATCCACTTGAATAGCATAACGACATCTAGATTACAAAGCTCATCATATGGATCTCAATCATGTAAAGCAGCTCATGAGATCATTGTATTGAAGTACATGGGAGAGAGATTAACCACATAGCTACCGGTACAGCCCTTAGCCTCGATGGAGAACTACTCCCTCCTCATGGGAGATAGCAGCGGTGATGAAGATGGCGGTGGTGTCGATGGAGATGCCTTCCGGGGGCACTTCCCCGTCCCGGCAGCGTGCCGGAACAGAGACTTTTGTCCCCCAGATCTTGGCTTCGCGATGGCGGCGGCTGTGGAAGGTTTCTCGTACTGTGGCTTATTCCCCCGAAGTTTTTAGGTCAGGAAGGCTTTTATAGGCGGAGAGTCGGAGTCGGAGGGGCCCTGGTGGGGCCAGACAATAGGGGGCGCCCCCCCTTGGGCCGCGCCGCCACTATGTGTGGTGGCCCTGTGGCTCTCCTCTGGTCCCTCTCTGGCTCTCTGGAAGCTTCCGGGAAAAATAAGGTTCTGGGCTTTGATTTCGTTCAATTCCGAGAATATTTCCTTACTAGGATTTCTGAAACCAAAAACAGCAGAAAACAGGAACTGGCACTTCGGCATCTCGTCAATAGGTTAGTTTCGGAAAATGCATAAAAACGATATAAAGTGTGAACAAAACATGTAGGTATTGTCATAAAACAAGCATGGAACATAAGAAATTATCGATACGTTGGAGACGTATCAGGAGTCAGGGCCATTATCGCGAGAAGGTTGCACGTGTGGGGAAGGGAGATGGAAATGCCGTGTCCCTTCGGGAACACAAGCCATAACTAGCCTCACCGCCCCCCTCTTCTTCGTCTCACTCGCGACCTCAGTCACACCCCCCCCCCAAACTGTCACATCACCAGGCGGTTCCCCTCCCGCCGACCAATCCGCGTGCCACCGCAAGGAGGAGCACCGGTACCGGTACCGGAGGAGGAGACGATGGCGAGTAGCACCACGATATCGGCCGCAACCTGCTCCGTAGTCTTCATCGACATCTCGAGTTTGGTCGCGAACTCGACCTTGTTCTCGACCGGAACAATGACGGTAACGACCTCGTCTTCTCACCTTCGTACTCTTTGTGCCAGAACAGGCCATGCTTGGGCATTTGTGATGACATGCAGATTAGATCTGCTAGGGTTTCCATTAGGATAGGATTCAAATAGATGTTTGCAAGGTGTTCGTCGCCATTGCTTGTTGTTCTTGTCGAATTCTTGTTGTTCACGGTCTCAATTTGCTTAGATCTGTTACTGTAATCTCCAATCGCGGCAGATCCTTCATATATCAGACTGTGGATTGGAGAAACTGTTAGATTTTACTGTGCATGCAAAAGAGGGGAAGTGTATTTTGTGCTGGGTTTTAGCATGTTGTGATTGATGTGCGAAAGATTAAGTTGTGCCGCGCTAGTTTGTTAAGACGCAAGAGGAGTGAGAGGACTTGAAGAACGAAGTTGCTCTGCTCAAGAATCTACAGAGAACACAAGCACAAGTGATGAGGGCTAACAAATAGAAATGGGAGGCACAAAGAAAGGCTTTGGAGGCTGAAAAGAGAAAGCTAGAGTATGACATATACGATCTACTCCAAGTGAACTTTGCAGTCAAGGATAAGCTCAAGATGATCAGGGCTATTTGTGATGAGTGATGAATGTATTGTAGATGTACTGTAGGCGATCATTTTAAAGGTTGATGTAGGAAGAATTTGTAATGTACCCTAAGTAGAATTTGTAATGTACCCTAAGTACCACTCGTAATATACTCAATTTGAACTGCTACTTGCGTTGTTTATGATTGAACACTAGGCCGATGATTATAACCAGTGATCATAGTGTGAGGAGATGATTGATCAGAACCTATGGCATGACTGAACATGACCATGTCATTGGTTCTGATCAAATATCTCATCTATATGTCCTCATATTATGAGGCCTATGGTATCTTGCTTTGCATGTTTCTGCTTGTTCAATTCTGCATTGGCCAACGATTGAACAATGGCACAACGGAAGGCAAGGTGCTGCCCTCAAACTTAGTCATGTGTGCCATACTACTTGCACACTAGACTTAGTTTGCGGACAATCCCTTTACCTATCGTGTGATCCTATATATGAGGCATCTTTTTGTTTGTCTACTGCATTGGCCAATGATTGAACAGAGGCACAATGGAAGGCTAGGTGGTGGCCTCAAACTTAGTCATGTGTGCCACAGTCGTTGCACACTACAGTTAGTTTGTGGCCACTCCCTATGCCTGCCGTGTGAGCCAATGTATGAGGCCTTGTGTGCTTCTTCACTTCTGCATTGGCCTGTGATTCAACAAAGCCACAATGGAAGGCAAGGTGCTGCCTTCAAACTTAGTCGTGTGTGTGACATTACTTGTGCACTAGACTTAGTTTGAGAGCAGTCCCTTGAGCTGTTGTGTGAGCTAATGTATGAGACCTCACTAATGTTTTCAATGTCCGTTTTCATATATACTTGTGAGCAGGCACACCTCTAATGTCATGTGTTCTTGTGGCAGACTGAGAAGCTCAAGCTTGGGTCACCTACTGAGCCACAGACGAGGGCCCGTCGAATAAGCGAAGGGCGACTAACGCCGGACACTTCCAGGACGAGGTAGGGCTGGAACAGTTCCTACGCATCGTCTTCAGGCCCACCTTCATCCGGATCCTCATCCCTCAAGATTTTGTCAAGTGGTTCGGAGAAATCCCTTCCAACATCATCGTCTGCACCAACACTAGATGCAGTTGGAGGATGACTACGATGAGAGAAGGCGATGACGCATACATCGACCAGGGGTTTCTATTTGTCGCCTGGGCATTGGCGTGCCCTGCCCACCTTAGTATTGCCTAAAAATTTCGACAATCCTTTTGCAGGTGTCCTGACAGTCTCTTTCCATTGTTGTCGAGATAGAAATGCATCTGACACGGCCTGTTCATCATATCCTCGGGGGGCACGAAAGGTCTCTGGAACCTTGGCCCATTATTTTGCCTGTTGTTTCGGGAGTCATCTCTATTGTCGCCTCGCTGCTCGTTGCTCCTTTGATAGTCATCTCTATTGTTTCCTCCAGCGCTTGCTCGAAAGCCAGCCGAAATTTGTCCAGGAGCATCATAACTCGAGTACTGCCGAGGAAATCGTCGCCTATTTTGATAATTTCGACCGCGGTCCTCCTCTGGTGACCTATGCCGTTTGTTGTGAACAGCATCTTCTCCATCTGCCCATCTGTTTGCTATCTCCATCAACGCGGATACTGTCTTTGGGTTGGTTCTCCCCAAGTCCTCGACAAAATCTCCCCGCCGGATTCCTGCGACAAACGCGTCTATCGCTCTTTCGTCAGATATATTCTCTGCCGAGTTTTTAATGATATTCCACCTTTGGATGTACTTTCTCATTGATTCATCATGCTTTTGTCGACACGCTCTCAACTCTTCCAACGACGCAGGTTTTTTGCAGGTGGATCGAAAATTCTTGACGAACACGTCCTCGAAGCTATCCCAACTGTCGATAGAACCTGGAGGAAGCTTCTTTATCCAAGATCGCGCGGCTCCACTCAAGTGTACTTGGATGCTCTGCATGGCTGTTGCTCTGGTTCCTCCTATCAGCTTCACCTTCTCGAGATAATCAACTAGCCAATCCTCTGGATCTTGCAGACCGTCGAATTTTTTGAAGTTATCGGGTAGTTTGAACCCCGAAGGAACTCGAGTTTTTCGGACCCTCCTTGTGAAGCACGGCAGCCCACACATATCCTCGTCATCTATCTCTGGGGAGTGTCGATGTTCCCTTCTATTTTGTCGTGCTCTATCCACCCTTGCTTGCGCTGCTGTGTCGATGCTCCCTCTTTCTCGACGCGAAAGCGGAACCTTCCGAACGTCATCTCCATAGGCTCCTCCAGATACGCATATGCATCCAAACGGGAGGGCGGGTGAGGAACAAAATCGACAGGACCAGTTTCGATCTGTTTACCTCGATCCATCGCGTTGCTTGCTATTGACGAAGTCAACGATCTTGAACGTGCCATCGAGATCAGATCCTTGACGCCTCTAATTCCCACAGACGGCGCCAATTGACAAGGGATTAACTTGTCAATGCCTACGGGTTGTAGACTAAGGTTTTAGCTAGAAGTAGAGGGCAAGTAGATCTCGAAGGTTTCAGCCAAAAAGTACTCGACGATATGAAAACTAGGGTTTGTGAGACAATGAATCGATGCTTTCTTTGTCCCTCGGCTCCCCCTTATATAGGAGGTGGAGCCGAGGGGTTCGTGATACATAAGTTACAGAGTCCGGGAAGGTTTCTAACTCATCCCGCAATATTACAAGTGTTCTCTCCTAATACAACTCTAGCTTTCCTTAACTAGCAACTTGGGCCTCCGATTCTTCTTATCCTTCGGGTCGCGGGCCTTCAGTAAACCCCGGGTACCATCTTCGGCAGGCCCATTGGGGATGCCTATGTCAGGTGGGCTTCATCGTCGCCCATCAGCTCAAGTTAGGCTTGTTGCTCACCTGGAAGAAGGTGTCCTCATTTAAGTACAGTGTGGTCATCTTCGAATACACATGCACTGAGGTGATGAGCAGGCGCCTGTACCATGGCGATGCCACCAGGTGTTTCATCTTCGAAAATCATGGCTGAAGCTTACATGGTTGTGTGTTGCTGCTACCATGTCGTGCCTAGTTGTTGTTCGTGTCGTGTCCTCAACTATGATCATGTATGTTGTGTCCTGAACTATGATCGTGTTGGAACAATGGTGTGTCCTGAACTTGTGTCGTCTATGATCAATGCTAAGTTTGCTTGTGCTTGCATTATTGTGTTCTTGATTGCGTTGTTGATCGCTGGTAACCTCCCCACTGAAGGTAAGAGGTAACCAAAAGCGAATTTTGGGTTGCAACCAAACAACAGGGGCGCCTAACTGGGCCGCTACTTGTCAACACCCGGATTTTTAAGTCCAGATGCCTATTATGCCTTACATCGCAATCCCAGGAAGATTGTTGTTGCGAGACATAACAGTCGATATCATAAGTCATCATTCATTACAAACCATACTTGTCTTAAAAATTCAGATCACATGGTCCAATATTACACAAATAGTTGATCTAATGATCAACGAACACAATACATAGCGGAAGCGTAATAGAATGGACTATCTAGTCCACAGGCCAACGCTTGACGTCAGAAGATTCCTAGTTGTCGTAGGCGTCCTACTGGTCGTCACCTTGGTAGTGTTGTTCCTCTTCATAGTCTGGCCATTTGAATAGCCAGGGACACAGCCGTGAGTACTTTAAGTACCCGCAAACTAATACTAGTGTAAGCACTATCAATTCTAGTAAGGGGGTGCTAAGCTCTAGTTTATTTTGCATAAAGCCAGTTTTAGTTCACAAGTATTTGATAAAAGAATCTTCATGTGCTAACTAACTCAAGTGGGAACATTAGTGTCATTCCCACAAATCCGTTGTGATTCAAGTCAAGTCACCATTCAATTCATCAACCATTTTCAAGAAATATCTAACACCGGAAACAGTATGGCCTTTCCAACCGTCCGTAACCGTGGACACGGCTATTCGAATAGATTTACACTCTGCAGAGGTTGCACACTTGTGCCACAACATTTGATTCCATCTGTCAGGGATAACCCTGAATCATCGTAACTCAGTACACAGATCATCAACCCTACCCTTTCACTTACATACCCTAGTATAGGTACCTCTCCCCATGAGCTTGGTCTCCCAGTGAAGACAAACCGTCAGCCTGGGAACTGCACAGGGCTTGGGCCGTACATTCACCTCATTTCACATCATTTCACCTTCTACGGAGGCAGCCTCGGCATAACCCCTATGATGCTTGTTCAGAGGGAACCCATACTAAGATGTATAAACTTCCAGTTAAACCCTACCCATAATCAGGTATTGTGGGGGTACTCAAAAGTTGGAAAGGTATCGCATCCAAACCAACATCAGTTTTAATCAAAATCCATCATATCATCCAAGTCATATTCACCTTCAAAGACCTTTCAATAGAATGACTCTTCATTCCAAGGTTTTCAGTTTCATTTCAAAATCACAAGTTCCCATCTAGAGTAGTCAAATTTATTTGTTAGCACTAGCACTAGGCATGAGGGGTGCTATCTGGCTTATCCCTTTTTGAGGCTAACTTTACTACTCTTGTAACACTCTACTTAGACCAAAGTTAACTATAAAAGTAAATCTTTGATAAACAAAGTAAAAGCTTGTAAGGTAAAAACTTGGGATGGGAACATTGCAAGTAAGGTCAGAGTAATGGTGCCTTGCTCCAATAGAGTTTTGCACTTGCAAGAATATTATCTTGCCTTGGTGGGTGTACTGATCAAAGTGGTCTTCCTCTTCCTGGAAGTAGACCTCCTCCTCCTGGTACTCATCGGTACTAGCGTCTAAAAACAGATACAAAGTAACAATCACCATACAAGGTTCAAGAGCTATACTAAGCACACCAATGGGTTCACACAAACTATCCTAGCATCATCACCTTCTTAACATATTGGTTGACTTGGTTTTCTTCTTAAGAGAAAAATAATTTCCTCTCATTACCAAACTTTACTTAGAGTTTCTATTTAAGTCTTTGAGGAAATAATTTCCTCCCATTGAATCTTGTTAAGATTTAATCTCCTCAAGCAAATAAATTATGAACCCAGGTTGACCAAGGTCAACCATTCATAATCATCATTTGAGAGAATGATTTAAATGAGGTAGAATACCTCATACCATTTATCAATACCACTTATGATTTAACATCACCAAGTAATTCAATGTGAGAGTAAGTAGACCAAGGTCACAACCTCATATGAAGTCACTTGGGACAAGGTTTAAATGAGAGCAAACCCCTCATAAGATTTAAATAATAGTTTTGGACAATATCATTTGACTAGAATAGCCATAAAGTCCTTTATTTAAACTAGGCCATGATCATACAAAGTAACCATGACATATTTTTACATAATCAATTAGAATATGTGAAATGTGATCTATGAGAGTTGAAATCAACTCAAAATCATTTTTGTTTGATTTTTAATAATTGTTTGAAGTTGCAAAAGTCCCTGCCTTGTTATTTTTGTCACATTAATTCTACAAAGAATCTCATGATGAGACCGGTGTAGTTAGTTAGGAAATTTCTTAAGATTTCCAACGGTATATAATTCATAAAATTTGGTTGAGCCAATTTGATTCTATTCAATTTTGAACAAATCATCTGCAAGCAATTTTTGAATTAAACAGAAAATGCAAATTTGAATTAAACGGGCCGGTGGGAAAACTAACTGGGCCCAATTCATTTAAACAGCGCAAAGGCCAGCCCACCACGCATCCAGCATGCATGGGCTTCATGACAGGTGGGGGCCACTCGTCAGCCTCTCTTTACAACGCGAAGCGGTACGGGGGCTGTGAGACGTTGGATTAGAACAAGATCCGACGGATCTCGTTCGTCGTCGTCACCGGCGAGAAGAGCTCACTGGCGCAGCGCAGGTAGGGGTGGGAGGCTCACCGGCGGCGTGGCGAGGGCTGGCAGTGTGCTTGGTGAAGGTGCAGTCGACGGCGAGGCTCCAGGTACCGGTGGCGTCTCCGGGGAGGGCTCCAATCGACGGCGAGCTTCCGCGGCGGCTCACGGCAGTGGTGGGGCAATTGGCGAGCTCTGGTGGCTAATCGAGGCGAGGAGGTAGTCGAGGAGGTCGAGGAAGGTGAGGTGAGTGCAGTGGTGTGAAGAACTCGACGAGGGGAGGTCTCCTTTTATAGGCGAGGAAGGGGAGGCAGGGTACTGCGGCAAGTCGACCATGGCACGGGCGATGTGGCGGCGTAGGGAGGTAGGCGAGGGCGGCATCCTGTTCAGCACGTCCTGGCGATCCTCTGGGCGGCAACGGCTAGGCTAGGCGGTGCCTAAATTGGTCGGGCGCGTGTGAGCATCTGCGCGTCCGCGGCGGAGGGTTTGGTCGTCTCCGGTGATGGCGGGCGCTGGTCGGCGTCGCGAGCGTGTCTGGCGGGTTCGCGGTGCCGTGGCGAGGTGCTGAGCGAGGGAGAGGGTCCAGGGGTGGCGCGAGGCGGCGAGGCGACGCGTGTACTGGGAGCGTCCGCGGCGTGCACGCGGCGTCGCGACCATGCCGTCCTTGTCGTGCCAGAGCGTCGAGGGCGTGCGTTGGTCTGGGCGTTGTTGGCCTCCTCTCCGGCGATGGTCAGCTCAAGTGGGTCCAGGGGAGCAAGGGGGTACTGTGGGGCATGGTAGCTAGGGTTGGAGAGGAGAGGAGAGAGGGGAGTGTGTCCATGGGGGACATGGCCGGCATTGCCATGGCTAGGCCATGTTGTGCCCTTCTCCTAGGGTTTCATTGCTTGGGTTTGGGTTAGAGGGGACCAGGGAACATAGTGGAGGCAAGTGGTGAGCAGGGTTTGGCCAAACACTATTGAGAATAGTGATTTTGGATTTGAGTTGGATTTGATCACCAAGTGTTTGTCCAAGTTGCCCCATGCAAGTAAATTTGAAAATTTTGTAAGAGATGGATTGGACTTGCTTCAAAAGATCAACAACACACATTGGTGGTGGTGGCATTCAAAAATAAAAAGATTTGCAAAAGTTGCAAAATGGGATAATCTTAGTTTTGCTTCAAAGTCTCATGTTGGCTTGAGCATAGTTTTTTGATCTAGGATGAATTTGTACTGGTGGTCTTTATCAAAGTTGTTCACCTTGATGTGTACTTGGATGAGGTTCAAAGAGTTTGAATTGTTTCGTTTGAAAATCTCCAAATACAGAGGCTCAAAGTAGTGATCAAGTTAAAAATGGCAGATTTGACCATTATTGCATGTGAGCACAATTTGATTTCAAATTTGATTTGATTTGAGTTTCTTTGATTCCAAAAGTGTTAATAAGTATTTAATAACATTATACAACTAATAGTGCAAGCCAAAATGGTTTAGGTTGATGATTTGCAAAAATGGCATAACCCATATGTGAGGGTTTTGGGGATTTTTCCATTTCTTTTCTTTTCTTCCTATTTGATTTTCTTTGTGATCTTCAAAGGGTCAAGTGAGGGTTTTAGGTTGTAGCACATAAGCACACAAGTAGTCATCATGGCAATATCACACAAATATGCACAAACCCTATGCAGGGCACTATATGCAAATAAAAGTTTTTGTTGGTTCTAAAATTTGAGTATTTGGAAATCTTCTTCTTCATTGATTTGAAATTTGGGATGCTACAAACCCTTCCCCTTATAAAAGATCTCGTCCCGAGATCGTAAAGAAAATTAGGTACTAAAGAGATCTGGGTATTCCTTCTTCATATAGTGTTCTCGCTCCCAAGTGGATTTGTCTTCGGTATGGTTGCTCCACTGAATCTTCAGGAACTTGATACTCCTGGTGCGAGTGGTTCTAAAAGCTTCTTCCAGTATGCGAATAGGCACTTCACGATACGTCAAGTCCTTGTTGATATCCACCGATCTGTGATCGATGTTGTTGAACACTTCGGTCTTCTCGGGCACTTCTAGACACTTCTAGAGTAGTGAGATATGAAACACGTCGTGCACAGCCGACATTTCTTCCGGTAGTTCCTGTTGATAAGATACTTCTCCTCGGCCACTCAGAACTTTGAAGGGTCCGACATATCAGGGTGCAAGCTTTCCTTTGAGCTGGAATCTCTGCATTCCTTTCAGGGGGATACTTTGAGATAGACAAAATCTCCGATCTCGAAGGTCATCTCTCTGCGTCTCTTGTCAGCGTAACTCTTCTGTCTTGATTGCGCCGTCTTGAGGTATTCGCGGATCTTATGCACCTTCTCTTCGGCTTCACGAAGAACATCTGGTCCAAAGACTTGGCTCTCTCCGACTTCCGACCAATTCAGAGGGGTACGACACTTCCTTCCGTACATGGCTTCAAAGGGGGGCATTTGTAAACTGGCTTGGTAACTGTTGTTGTACGAGAATTCTGCGTAAGGCAGGCAGTCTTCCCACTTAGATCCATATTCCAGTACACAGGCTCTCAACATGTCTTCGAGTATCTGGTTGACTCTTTCAGTCTGTCCATCGGTCTGCGGGTGATAGCCGGTGCTGAAATTCAGCCGGGTTCCTAGTCCTTCATGTAATTTCTGCCAAAACCTTGAGGTGAATTGAGATCCTCTATCTGACACAATTGACTTCGGGGAATCGTGCAGGGCGACTATGCTGGAGATGTATAACTCAGCTAGCTTGGGGCCTTGGTATGTGGTCTTGACTGGGATAAAATGGGCTACTTTGGTCAATCTGTCAACCACTACCCAAATGGAATCATTTCCTTTGCTAGATTTGGGCAAACCCGTGATAAAGTCCATTCCTACGGAGTCCCACTTCCATTCTAGAATCTGCAGGGGTTGCAGCAATCCTGCGGGTCGCTGATGTTCCGCCTTGACTCTCTGACAGATATCACACTTGGCGATGTAGCTTCCAATTTCTCTCTTCATTCCATGCCACCAGAATTTCTCTTTTAAATCTTGATACATCTTGGTTCCTCCGGGATGAATTAGGTAAAGGTTGTCATGGGCTTCTTTCAGGATGACTTGCTTTAACTCAGAATCTGCTGGCACACATAGGCGTCCTTTGTACCAAAGAACTCCTGCTTCATCTTCGGTGAATCCCGGTGCTTTCCATGCAGCTATTTGGCTCTTGATTCCGTTGATGCTAGCATTTCCCTCTGGGCTTCTTTGATCTGGTTAATTAAGGTAGGCTGAAGCTCTATGCTGGCTAGGAATCCTTCACTAACTAGCTCAAGTCTAAACTATTCAAACTCTTGAAACAGGCTGGGTTGCTCTATTGAGATCATGGAATTCAACTGACACGGCAGTCTACTCAGGGCATCTGCTACCGCATTGGCCTTGCCGGGGTGGTAGTGAATTTCCATGTCGTAATCCTTGATCAATTCTATCCATCTCCTCTGCCTCATATTCAGCTCCTTCTGGGTGAAGATATACTTCAGGCTCTTGTGATCCGAATAGATCTCGCATCGATTACCCATGAGGTAATGATGCCAAACTTTCAAGGCTAAGACTACGGCTGCAAGCTCTAAGTCATGGGTTGGGTAATTCTGCTCATGTTGCTTCAGCTGTCTTGACAGATACGATATCACCTTGCCTTCTTGCATAAGCACACATCCAAGACCAATCTTGGAAGCGTCGCAGTAGACGTCAAAGGGCTTGGTGATGTCCGGCATGATCAAAATTGGGGCTGAGGTCAATCTACTCTTGAGTTGCTGGAAACTTTCTTCACATTTATCAGTCCATTCGAACTTCTTGTCCTTCTTCAACAATTGGGTCATTGGTCTAGCTATTCTTGAAAAGCCTTCAACAAATCTGCGGTAATATCCGGCTAATCCAAGAAAAGCGCGGACCTCGGTCTGAGTGGTTGGGGCTTGCCATTTTGTAACGGTCTTGATTTTGGCGGGATCTACGGCAATTCCTCCTACAGACAAGATATGTCCCAGGAATCCTACTTCCTTCAACCAAAACTCACATTTGCTGAACTTGGCATACAACTTGTGTTGTCTAAGGGTTTCTAGGATAATCTCCAAATGTTGCTCATGTTCTTCTTCGGATTTGGAGTAGATAAGAATGTCGTCGATGAAGACAACGACAAACTTATCCAAAAAGTTCATGAAGATCTTATTCATGAGGTTCATGAAATAAGCTGGGGCATTGGTTAGTCCAAATGACATGACGTTGTACTCATACAACCCATATCTGGTGGTAAAGGCAGTTTTTGGGATATCGGTGGCACGAATCTTCAGCTGATGATAAACAGTCCTAAGATCGATCTTAGAAAACACTTTGGCACCGGTCAGCTGATCAAACAGGTCCTCTATCTTGGGTAGGGGGTACTTGTTCTTGATGGTGACATTGTTAAGCTTACGGTAATCCGTACATAACCGAGTGGCAACATCCTTCTTGTCCACAAACAAAACTGGTGATCTCCAGGGTGATGCACTAGGTTGAATCAAACCTTTGGCTAACATATCATCAAGTTGTTTCTTCAACTCCACTAGCTCTGTTGGGTTCATACTATAGGCTCTCTGGGCTATAGGTCCGGTTCTGGGGATTAACTCGATGATAAACTCGATATCCCGATCAGGGGGCATACCGGGTAGATCATCCGGAAACACATCAAGGTATCGACAGATGACCCTGATCTGATCCAGAGTTGGTTTGGCTACACTTTGGTTGCAGGTAAACTTTCTGGGCAGCCTTTCAGATATGTTCTGTACTAACACACCGGTGCTACTAGTCATGGTGATGGCTTTCTTGGCACAGTCAATCAATCCATGGTGTTTTGACATCCAGTCCATACCCAGTACTACTTCCAGGCCTTTCGTTCCCAGAACAATCAAATTGGCATAAAAATCTACTTCATGGATTCTAATAGGCACATCTTTGAAAAAATTCTAGCTTTGGTGGTTGACCCAGGTATTTGAACTACCATGACATGCTTCAAACTGATGGGTTGGATTTTACTTGCGCATGCAAAGTCTTCGGTGACAAATGAATGCGATGCTCCAGAATCAAACAACACTCTGGCAGGGACTGAGTTAACAGAAAACATACCCAGTACCACATCTGGTGCTTCTTGGGCTGCATTCATGTGGAAGAGACGGCCGTTGCGGTTATTGGGGTTGTTGGGGGCGAACTTTCTGCCGGTGGAGACGCGGCGTTGCTGCTGAGCAGGTGCAGCGGTGTTGGCGGCATTCTTGGCTAACCTCTTGGGGCACTCGTTGGAGTAGTGTCCCACCACTCCACACTCATAACAAGTGATGGTGGACTTGTCCTTGGGGGCGACGGGGATAGCGTTGCTCCCAGTCCTCGGAGCAGTGTTGGTGTTGTTGTTGTTGGGGGCTCGGGGCGGGGCGCGGTTGAAGTTGTTGTTGTTGTTGTTGTGGTTGTTGTGGCCTCCTAGCCTGGGGTTTCCTCCACTCCGGTTCTGAAAACCCGGACGTGAAGTCTGCATCTGGGGCTTGTTGTTTCTTGGGGCAAAACCTCCGCTTGAGATGGGGCGATACTTCGGAGTATTACTGGGCCCACTCTGGTGCATCATGCGGTGTTTGCGGTTCTTGTTGGCTTGGTGGAGTTTGCCCTCCATCTGGATGGCGGAGTCCACCAAGGCTTCAAGGTCGGCAAAGGGAATGTTGACTAGCACCGTCTGCATCTCATCGTGCAGTCCGTTCAGGAATCTCTCCTGCCTCTTCTCGGTGGTGTCTGTCTCATCGGGGGCGTACCTTGACAGTGTAAGGAACATGTCGCGGTATTCTACCACCGACATCCGTCCTTGCTTGAGTTCTCGGAACTCGTCCCTCATCTTCTTGATTAGACCCGGGGCCACGTGGTACTTGCTGAACTTGAGCTTGAAATCTGCCCAAGTCATGATCTGTCCGGCGTTCATGGCACGGGTGCTGGTCCACCAGGCTCGGGCTGGTCCTGCAAGATAATGGGTTGCAAACAGGACCTTCTCTGCGGCTTCAACTCCCGCTACTTCTAAGTTGTTCTCCATGGTCTGGAGCCAGTCGTCGGCATCGAGGGCCTCTTCTGTCTTGCTAAACACCGGAGGGTTGGTGTTCTGGAAGTTCTTGAGCTTTGATCCGGGGTGATCATGCTTTCCATGGCCTTGGTTAGCGAGGTGGTGCAGTGCAGCTATGTTGGCTTGGCATTCAGCTCTTTCAGTCTCTCGATCTGCCATCAAAGTCTGCAGCAGTTGCATCATGGCATCTTGATTTGCATCGCGGGTTGGAGGGGTCATCTAAACATTGAGATAGATCATGAGATGAGAGGGAATTTTCTATGGCTTTTTTTGGGTAAGTTCATAAATTTAAAACTTGAATTATTTTGATGTGGAACACAAACACACATTCATTCATTCAAACATCACATATCACATGCTAACACACCCATGGTTTTAAGAACCATTTCTCACGCTACGATACAACGGACGGGATACAACTCACACCTACTCCAGTGATCAGGTGCAACTACTCCTCATCATCCACCTCGATCGGGACGAAATCATATGCTTCGGCCTCCAGGAACTCATAGTCCTCCTCCTCACTGAACTCGTCTTCCTCAAAGTCATCGTCATCACTCAGGAAGGCTCCTCCTCCCTGAATGTATTCACCTTCATCTTCCATCTCCCTCAGCTGGTCCTCTTGGGCCTTGACAGTGGCCTCTAAGGATACTATCTTTGCGCGAAGACGCGCGATGGTAGCGTCCTTCTTGGCACGCTGTTGGCGGAGTGACCTGCGATCCTTGGCAAGCAGCTTGATAGCCTCTCCTTGCTCAGTTATGTGAGCGTGAGTCTGGTTGGAGTACACACGGGCGCTGTCCAGGTCCTTATGTGTCTGGTACACCATAAAGTCCAGATACTCCGCGTGGTGCCTCAGCTCAGGGTGGGGCTGCAGTTCCATGGGTACTCCCATGGAGTCACGCCTCACGAGGTGAGCAAAGCGAGACGCGAGGATCGCCACCACGTTCTACCCGCACAGACGGGCAAGTGCTTCCTGAAGAGCACGAGCGAGTCCGTCCAGCCAGTTGTTCTCCCTGAAGGAGAAGAGGATCCTCTCAGAAGTAGGAGGCTCCATCTTGCCCCTCAGATCAGCGGTGATGATCCACTGAAGTTCCCCTCCGGGCTGGTCATTGACCTCTATTCCGTGAAACTCCGGGTGCGGGCGTCCAAGAAGGTCAGACAGGGCATTCAGGTCCCTCTCAAAAATCAGGCTACCTCCATTCCCAAGCTGGTAAAACTTGGTGTTGATTGGCTCCATTGGCTCCATCTGAAGGTGAATTGGATGAGTAAGTTAGAGAAGTGAACAAGTGTGTCAAAATTTTATGTAGATTCATAAGGAAGAGCATGATTCATCAATTTGAAAAGATCTCAAGGAAAGAGTGTGAATAATTTTTCATAAATAATCCCTTCATTTGGTTTCAAAACTAAGTTTTTCTGAACGCCCATTCTAACTAGGGTCTTCTAAGGTCAAACAATGGCTCTGATACCAACTTGTCAACACCCAGATTTTTAAGTCCAGATGCCTATTATGCCTTACATCGCAATCCCAGGAAGATAGTTGTTGCGAGACATAACAGTCGATATCATAAGTCATCATTCATTACAAACCATACTTATCTTACAAATTCAGATCACATGGTCCAATATTACACAAATAGTTGATCAAATGATCAACGAACACAATACATAGCGGAAGCGTAATAGAAGGGACTATCTAGTCCACAGACCAATTCTTGACGTCAGAAGATTCCTAGTTGTCGTAGGCGTCCTGCTGGTCGTCACCTTGGTAGTGTTGTTCCTCTTCATAGTCTGGCCATTTGAATAGCCAGGGACACAGCCGTGAGTACTTTAAGTACTCGCAAACTAATACTAGTGTAAGCACTATCAATTCTAGTAAGGGGGTGCTAAGATCTAGTTTATTTTGCATAAAGCCAGTTTTAGTTCACAAGTATTTGAAGACTCTTCATGTGCTAACTAACTCAAGTGGGAACATTAGTGTCATTCCCACAACTCCGTTGTGATTCAAGTCAAGTCACCATTCAATTCATCAACCATTTTCAAGAAATATCTAACACCGGAAACAGTATGACCTTTCCAACCGTCTGTAACTGTGGACATGGCTATTCGAATAGATTTACACTCTGCAGAGGTTGCACACTTGTGCCACAACATTTGATTCCATCCGTCAGGGATAACCCTGAATCATCGAAACTCAGTACGCGGATCATCAACCATAACCTTTCACTTACATGCCCTAGTATAGGTACCTCTCCCCATGAGCTTGGCCTCCCAGTGAAGACAAACCGTCAGCCTGGGAACTGCACAGGGCTTGGGACGTACATTCACCTCATTTCGCATCATTTCACCTTCTATGGAGGCAGCCTCGGCATAACCCCTATGATGCTTGTTCAGAGGGAACCCATACTAAGATGTATAAACTTCCAGTTAAACCCTACCCATAATTAGGTATTGTGGGGGTACTCAAAAGTTGGAAAGGTATCACATCCAAACCAACATCAGTTTTAATCAAAATCCACCATATCATTCAAGTCATATTCACCTTCAAAGACCTTTCAATAGAATGACTCTTCATTCCAAGGTTTTCAATTTCATTTCAAAATCACAAGTTCCCATCTAGATTAGTCAATTTTATTTGTTAGCACTAGCACTAGGCATGAGGGGTGCTATCTGGCTTATCCCTTTTTGAGGCTAACTTTACTACTCTTGTAACACTCTACTTAGACCAAAGTTAACTATAAAAGTAAATCTTTGATAAACAAAGTAAAAGCTTGTAAGGTAAAAACTTGGGATGGGAGCATTGCAAGTAAGGTAAGAGTAATGGTGCCTTGCTCCAATAGAGTTTTTCACTTGCAAGAATATTAGCTTGCCTTGGTGGGTGTAGTGATCAAAGTGGTCTTCCTCTTCCTGGAAGTAGACTTCCTCCTCCTGGTACTCCTCGGTACCAGCGTTTAAAAACGGATACGAAGTAACAATCACCATACAAGATTCAAGAGCTATACTAAGCACGCCAATGGATTCACATGGTTGACTTGGTTTTCTTCTTAAGAGAAAAATAATTTCCTCTCAGTAGCAAACTTGACTTAGAGTTTCTATTTTAAGTCTTTGAGGAAATAATTTTCTCCCATTGAATCTTGTTAAGATTTAATCTCCTCAAACAAATAAATTATGAACCCAGGTTGACCAAGGTCAACCATTCATAATCATCATTTGAGAGAATGATTTAAATGAGGTAGAATACCTCATATCATTTATCAGTACCACTTATGATTTAACATCACCAAGTAATTCAATGTGAGAGTAAGTAGACCAAGGTCACAACCTCATATGAAGTCACTTGGGACAAGGTTTAAATGAGAGAAAACCCCTCATAAGATTTAAATAATAGTTTTGGACAATATCATTTGACTAGAATAGCCATAAAGTCCTTTATTTAAACTAGGCCATGATCATACAAAGTAACCATGACATATTTTTACATAATCAATTAGAATATGTGAAATGTGATCTATGAGAGTTGAAATCAACTCAAAAGAGTTTTTGGTTGATTTTTAATAATTCTTTGAAATTGAAAAAGTCCCTGCCTTGTTATTTTTGTCACATTAATTCTACAAAAAATCTCATGATGAGACCGGTGTAGTTAGTTAGAAAATTTCATAAGCTTTCCAACGGTATATAATTCATCAAATTTGGTCAAGCCAATTTGATTCTATTCAATTTTGAACAAAGCATCTGCAAGCAATTTTTGAATTAAACAGAAAATGCAAATTTGAATTAAACGGGCCGGCGGGAAAACTAACTGGGCCCAATTCATTTAAACAGCGCAAAGGCCAGCCCACCACGCGTCCAGCACGCGTGGGCTTCCTGACAGGTGGAGGCCACCCATCAGCCTCTCTTTACAATGCGAAGCGGTACGGGGGCTGTGAGACGTTGGATTAGAACAAGATCCGACGGATCTCATTCGTCGTCGTCGCCGGCGAGAAGAGCTCACTGGCGCGTCGCAGGTAGGGGGTGGGAGGCTCACCGGCGGCGTGGCGAGGGCTGGCAATGTGCTTGGTGAAGGTGTAGTCGACGGCGAGGCTCCAGGTACCGGCGGCGTCTCCGGGGAGGGCTCCAATCGACTGCGAGCTTCCGCGGCGGCTCACGACAGTGGTGGGGCAATTGGCGAGCTCTGGTGGCTAATCGAGGCGAGGAGGTAGTCGAGGAGGTCGAGGGAGGTGAGGTGAGTGTAGTGGTGTGAAGAACTCGACGAGGGGAGGTCTCCTTTTATAGGCGAGGAAGGGGAGGCAGGGTACTGCGGCAAGTCGACCATGGCGCGGGCGCTGCGGCAGCGTAGGGAGGTAGACGAGGGCAGCGTCCTGTTCAGCACGTCCTGGCGGTCCTCTGGGCGGCGACGACTAGGCTAGGCGGTGCCTAAATTGGTCGGGCGCGTGTGAGCATCTGCGCGTCCGCGGCGGAGGGTTTGGTCGTCTCCGGCGACGGCGGGCGCGGGTCATCGTCGCGAGCATGTCTGGCGGGTTCGCGGTGCCGTGGCAAGGTGCTGAGCGAGGGAGAGGGTCCAGGGGTGGCGCTAGGCGGCGAGGCGACGCGTGTACTGGGAGCGTCCGCGGCGTGCACGCGGCGTCGCGACCATGCCGTCCTTGTCGCGCCAGAGCGTCGAGGGCGCGCGTTGGTCTGGGCGTTGTCGGCCTCCTCTCCGGCGATGGTCAGCTCAAGTGGGTCCAGGGGAGCAAGGGGGTACTGTGGGGCATGGTAGCTAGGGTTGGAGAGGAGAGGAGAGAGGGGAGTGTGTCCATGGGGGACATGGCCGGCATGGCCATGGCTAGGCCATGTTGTGCCCTTCTCCTAGGGTTTCATTGCTTGGGTTTGGGTTAGAGGGGACCAGGGAACATAGTGGAGGCAAGTGGTGAGCAGGGTTTGGCCAAACACTATTGAGAATAGTGATTTTGGATTTGAGTTGGATTTGATCACCAAGTGTTTGTCCAAGTTGCCCCATGCAAGTAAATTTGAAATTTTTGAAAGAGATGGATTGGACTTGCTTAAAAAGATCAACAACACACAATGGTGGTGGTGGCATTCAAAAATAAAAAGATTTGCAAAAGTTGCAAAATGGGATAATCTTAGTTTTGCTTCAAAGTCTCATCTTGGCTTGAGCATAGTTTTTGATCTAGGATGAATTTGTACTAGTGGTCTTTACCAAAGTTGTTCACCTTGATGTGTACTTGGATGAGGTGCAAAGAGTTGGAATTGTTTGGTTTGAAAATCTCCAAATACAGAGGCTCAAAGTAGTGATCAGATAAAAAATGGCAGATTTGACCATTATTGCATGTGAGCACAATTTGATTTCAAATTTGATTTTATTTGAGTTTCTTTGATTCCAAAAGTGTTAATAAGTATTTAATAACATTATACAACTAATGGTGCAATCCAAAATGGTTTAGGTTGATGATTTGCAAAAATGGCATAACCCATACATGAGGGTTTTTGGGATTTTTCCATTTCTTTTCTTTTCTTCCTATTTGATTTTCTTTGTGATCTTCAAAGGGTCAAGTGAGGCTTTTAGGTTGTAGCACATAAGCACACAAGTAGTCATCATGGCAATCTCACACAAATATGCACAAGCCCTATGCAGGGCACTATATGCAAATAAAAGTTTTTGTTGGTTCTAAAATTTGAGTATTTGGAAATCTTTTTCTTCATTGATTTGAAATTTGGGATGTTACACTACTGGGCGTGAAAACCGGCCTACCAAATGGACAGAGCCCAAATCTCCACGGGGCCAAAAAAAACTCTGCGCAGGCCACCAAACAAAGTGGCTTTTCTGACCCATGACCCGTCTGGGACGCCCAGGGGCCTTCTTCCCACTGCGCTAGTGGTGCAGGAAATTAGTGCAGGCTACCAAACACGCCCTATGCCTCCCACATACCTTTGGATAGCTGACATCATCTCTTTTGCCATTAACCTGCAACCCATGTGTTGCCTCATTGATCCTCCTATGTTAGAGGATCTCCAGTCGTGTCCCCAAAGCGTCTCTCAAATCGCGCCGGATCGAGCATTTGGAGGACAATTTTCTTCGTGTCGCGTTTGTGGACGACGCCGCTCAGCCGCGGCCCCCAAGCGAGGTCCTATTTTTTTTGTTAGATTATTCGAAAACACAACCATTTTATTAAACATAGCATATAAATAAATATGTTTGCTAAAATTGTTTTCAAATTAAAATACAAAAAAAATAAGAAACTAAACAAATATAATAAAAGTTGGGCTATATCAAGGAGCCGACGCATTTGCTGATAATCCTTTGATCCTCCACAGATGCTCAACAAGATTATTTTGAAGTTGCTCGTGAACATTGCTATCACGGATCTCTGTGTGCATAGCGAGGAAATCAACAAATCTGCAGGCACGTCATGATTAACCTCCGCAAGAGGGCCCTGACACTTATAGGGACCAACGTGTTTCCTGACCCGATTCTTGCGATCATCCTCGATGATCATGTTGTGCATGATCACACAAGCCTGCATCACCTTCCGCATTTGGTCCTGAGACCAACTTAGAGCAGGGTACCGAACAATAGCAAATTGAGGTTGAAGCACACTGAATGCCCTGCAAGCCTCCTCCTGTCACGAAGCAAAGTTGCAATTCTTCGGACCTGATAGAGCTGGGATTGTTTTGAAAAAAGTCACCCATTTTGGATATATACCATCAGCTAGATAATAGCCTGGTGGCCATTGATCTCATAGTTGCATGGTGGAGCATGACCCTTCACTAGTTTGCTGAACACCGAAGACCGCTGCAACATGTTGATGTTATTATGTGATCCCGCCATGCCAAGGAAAGAATGCCAAATCCATAGGTCATAATCCGCCACAGCTTCAAACACCACACTTCAATCTTCAAACACCACACTTCAATATCCATGACGCCCTTTGTATATACCTTGCCAAGCAAACAGACAGTTCTTCCATGACTAGTGCATACAATCGATGGGAATCCTTTCGCTGCATTTTGTCTTGCAGTCTCTTCTTCAGTTGGCCCTCTCAAGTAGTATTTGCCAAACTTTTCCACCACATCTTGGCAAAATTTGTACATGCACTCAATGGCAGTAGAATCACTCATGCGAAGGTAGTCGTCATGTGTGTCGGCAGGTTCTCTGTATGCAAGCATCCTCTTGGCGGCGGTGCACTTCTGAATCGGCGAGAACCCGACAGTGCCAACAACGTCGTGTTTCAACTTGAAGTAGGACTTGAATTCTCGAATGACGTGGATGATATTCATGAACAAACCATTGCTCATCATATACCGGCGCCAAAAATTGTTGGCATGTGTTGCTTCATCTGCGAAGTAATCGTTGTGCAGCATGGTATGCCTCTCCATCCTCTATCGGGGCTTCGACTTCTTTATGGGTTATACTATCTCTGTTGTCTGCGTATACTCTATTTTCTCTAGGCTTTTTGGAGCTAGTCCTCCCATCTCACGAGGGAAACGAGACCCCAAAAGTGAAGGGGAAACTTGCTCACATGCCACTGCCACGCAGAAACAAGCGACACGGCAACCCAGCCAGCATGGCACGGCGAGTTCAAAATTTCAAAAAATGATACCAGGTGGTGTGTAGACAAAAGAATATCATCTTTGGTCTGCCATTGTGCAGCGGTATGCACAGGAGCATGCGTGATCCATTACTCGATCATGAGTAGCCAAGTTGCCAATATGTGTCCTGAAATTTGGTTTTAGATAGAGGAATTGCGATAGCAAGGAAATTTATTTGTCCCTTAATTCAGAAGATGTCTTAAGTTAGTCTAAACTGCAATTGCTGGTAAAAGATCTACTCCCTCCGATTCATATTACTGGAATCTAATATGGATGTATATGTATCTAGAGCCTAAAATATGTCTAAATCCATTCATATTAAAGTCAATTAATATGAATTGGAGGGAGTACCCAATTCTTGCTCTCCTTTCCTATTTGTGAATTATAATTGTTACAGTACCATCTATGCATCTAAAACAATCATTCAAGAGTTCCATTGACTTGACTTGACATGGCACAATTGGTCATCGGTCAAACACAGAAAGGACTTTCATGACTGATGAGGACCCTTGCTGTAAAAACTTGTAGTCCATTGGAAAATTCGAGCGAAATTGAACCGGGCAACTGTAACCAGTGGCATCACCCTGCACACGAGTCTTTTTCTATGAGAAGATGCTTCTGGCCATGACGTAGCAACCACCGGAGACCAGTAAGAGGCAGAAATCATACTATAAGCAGCTTCCGAAGACAAAAAGATAACAGAGCATATATTTGCACCATGTAACTAACTAGCAAAAAGACCACATACTAGAGTGATCCTCATGGTATACACCAAATAACAATTTCTCATGAGTATATTATGTTGCAATGAGATATCAATTTGTCAGAAGTAAACCATCAAGTCTAACTGCACACAATTCAAAATATCCATTCCGCTTTCCCCCTTTGGGTACTTTGTGCTGGGTGAATAAATCAGTGAAATGCTCAAGTGTACTCTGTATCCATTTTAAGACCCCTATAAGAACATTAAAAATTACCAAAGAAGCGCATCCAGCAGTTCATTCCATAGGCATATATTCAGAAAACCAGAAGCAAAAATAGCAACTGCCGCCAGGCCTGCTATCAGGAAGCAAAAAAAAAAAAAAAAAGTTGCAATATAGAAAAAGCTACAACTACTCAAGTACAACAGTAAGTTGCAACATAGAAAAAGGAACAACTAATTTTTTTTTGAGTGTTCACAACAACTATTCAGAGTACAGCTTCAATGGATTGGTCCGATGCATCAACTAGCAGAAGCCTACACCATGTCACCTCATTAACAGTAGCACTCCCAGACTGCATGAGATACGTTGCAGATATGTAAGCATCTAAATATGCCTTACACATTTGATAGGCAACCAAAAGGTTCAAAATTCAGTACCTTCAGATCGCAACATATGGTCAACAGCCTTTGCTGAACAGAATCCCAACGTTCTGGTTTCGGACATTGTTAGGAGCAAAACTGAAATGAACTTGTATCCTACGTAAAAATGTGCTATTTGCATCCGTGACGCATCAGTAACTCAGTAATCCCGCGAGCAAAACTATTTGACAAAGAGAAGTCCTTTGCTCACAGGATTGACAGAATGATCATTATCGTGCTAGTACCAATCAAAAACATCCAGGTCATCATCATCAGCATTTCCAGAAGCTTGATCGCCTTCTTTGACCTCAGATTGGTGCGTGCCCAGCTCGTCATCTGACCAGTTGGGACCATTGTCTTCCTCCTCGTTGATGACATGAGACACATTCTTCAAAACAGAAATACAGAAAAAAAAGGTTAATGAAATAATTAAGTATTAAATACTGTGCATGTTGTTTCAGAAGAAACCTCATTTCCAGTGTCTCCTTCATTTGAGGCAACCTCCTGTTTATCTGTACTGTTGATGTCTCTCTGCAAATCTTCAATGTTGAGCTGTTTGATTACTTGCTTCAAATACACATTATCTGCATAAAGTTGCAAAACATAAGCATTAAGTTAAGCACAATCACAAATCAGAATACGGGCTGGACCAGTTATAAAGAAATTGCTAACCTTTCGATCGATGAAGTATAGCATCGTGGACTTGCATTGGATGCCTTTTCTCCTCAGATTTAAACTTTTGCCGCACCTGATCACGGGACTTATCAGGGAATAGTTGCTGTATCATTGCAAAATCACTACCAAACTGTTGAACTCCCTGGACCAGAACCGATAAAAAAAAGTTAAGTTTCCCTTAGATAGGTAAGCCTAAACGTCAGCACAAAAGAGGTATATTCAACATGAAAATAGTTTCCTAAGTAGTTGATTTCTAAATACCTGGTAGAACAAGTCAGTGTCAGATTTTGTCCATCTGGCCCGTGTTTGTCTGTTCATGTAGGAATGGTAATTCAGTTTGATTGCATTTTCTGCCGCATCATTCTCTGTTCTGTCATTGACATAGTTATCTCCAAAAGGATCAAAATCATCTGTATCTCCATACAGTGAGCTGTTGCGAAACAACACGAACAAAGAACAGGAAGGGGGAAAAGTCAGTAGAAAACGTGATCGAATAGCTGGTTAAAATAACCTCTATGAAACAGTGAAATATCTACATGATAAATAGAAAGGTTGCAAATCAACGACTGGTCATATTACTACACTATCTGGATAGAAAATAAGAAATGACACTTAAACACGATAGAAGAGAAAATATCCATGCATAATAGTTGAAGCGGATAAAAGAGCACACCTTTGATTAGAGAATGATGGTCCTGACGGAATTGTTTTACTCTGGGAAGAGAAAAAAAAATCATGAGGCGACAGCATAATAATGTTTCATAAATAGAGCCAATAAATGTTCAGCAGCACAACTCACCTGAATACGCTCTCTGGCCTCTTGTAACAACCTGAGATGCATCACACTTAGCTTCATACGATCTATCTCATGATCAGGTTTTGCCAGTAAGGTTTGAACTTCTGAAACTACGAAGGCCGAAATTGCATAAGTTAAGAGCTTATATTATGTAAAATTGATGCTTTTTATCTGGGTGACGTCGTTATTTTAGCAAGATACCTTTTGTTCTTTTTTGACGAATTCTGTGAGTAAGCTTCTTCTCAGGCTGTTCTGTCGATGCATCTTTCAAGGCTCTTTTACGACCACGTGAATGTCCTTCACTTTTATTTTTTTGCTGGCTTTGCTTTGGTGGCTTTTCTGCAGCTAAATTCTTCGAGGTGCGCCTCGAACCCCTCACAGGTTCTTTATCTGGATCTTTCTCCCTCGACTTCCTCTGTGGCTTCTGCTTTTCTCCAGCAGTGTACTCATCACCACTATCATTATCTTGTTCAGCTGCTGAAGGTTCAGCATAGTCTTCATCAAAATTATCATCAGTAATATGCTCAGATACCCCAACTTCCTTTCTCCTGTTTCTTAGTTTCATAGATAAATCTGGTTTTTCAGCACTCAATTTTGGTTGTTCTTTAACACCATGATCTGACAGTGCTCCCTCATGGTACTGACTCTCCTTGTCAGTATATTCCCCATCATCTGAAAGCTCTTCAGTAAGACAATGCTGAAAAAAATACAAAGTAAGAGTAGTTTTTGAAAAAAATCTAACACAAGTACAAATTTCAGCAGACTTACCTTTTGAGCTGTTTGCTGAGGCAAGATGTTCAAATTTTCATCAGCCCTTATGTCATTCTGGTCCTCAGAATTGGTATCTCTTGGAGCGACCACCTCGGAATCATCCGGTAGAACAAATGTTACTGATTTGCGTTTGCCCTTTTTCCTTCGAACATTAGGTAGAAATTTAGCAGTGGCTTCAGCTGTACCAGAAATATGTGCCGACTATGAGAAAATAAGAACCAGGAAAAGTAGTCAAAGCTATATACAGTAATAAATCCAGGCAGCAATTCAGAAGATACTTTCTGGTCAGAGTGGCCATTATTCAAGGTAGCCCAATTAATATCCCTCACAATTTGAAGAGAATTTTTTTGTAAACTGATAACAAAGAAGCATTTAATATTTCATTCTATATTATTTCCTAGAACATTAAGGGTATTGGGAACATATGAAATCATACAAGTACTGAAGCAATTGGCAATTTATGTTTACCAATGTGTTGATAACTTGTGGTTTATACAGGCACTATAGTAATAGTTCAAACTAAACATTGTTACCTGCAGAGAAAATGCTAATTAAGATTACTAGAAATGTAAGGGAAAAGAATCAAAATTATCGCCTGATGGAAAGGAAAAATCCACCAAAAACGATGAAATTTGAGCAAATGCAGATTCTAAACAAAACTAGCTGAATACTCGTGCGTTGCCACGGAATAATAATATATTTTTTAACAAACACCGGTGCAAAGTATGACACACATGTACCTTTTAACTACATTATGTTACGCCACATGTGTTTCCTCTACAAATATTTCGTTAACCGCCATGCAACTATATCTAGATATATTTCCCATTCTCTCGCCAAGCCTATCTCCTTCTACAAAATTCACCTCATTTATCTGGTTTTCTCCAAGTCTTACTAATAAACCAATGGGAATTTAGAGAAATTCTTTGAAATATAGAAAATTCAGGGATAATTCAAAAACTTATTCTAAAATGTGAAAGAATGAAATTAAGAAAATATAACTTCTTAATCACATATTTTTCCTTGTATGGTTCATATTGGCATGTGTGTTTTAAGCTTGTATCCTAATTCCCCTTTGATTTTCATGTTTCCTTTATTATCAAAAGTTTTGTGTTAACTAAGATGTGAAGTGTGCACTTATACCTCGCCCCCCTCAGCTTCTTTTCTCATTGAAAACATGTGAGACAAAAAACGGTCGCTCTTTTCCTGGTAGAAGGGATCGTTGTAAAGCGATCTGGTAGGGCCTCCTGAAACGGCGATGATGTGTTCTGGCAGCAATGTGCAAGCGACCTCGATGAGCTCCCCGGTGCGCCTGTCGACACTATTCTGGATGAACCCGTGCGTGGATGCCGCAAGCATGTGCGTCATATGTGACACATGTGACTTTCCAACTGCATCATAATTAATGTTGGAGTATTAGCTGACAACATGTGGCTTTCCAACTGCATCATAATTAATGTTGGAGTATTAGCTAACAACCACAAGGGAACCCTCATGTCCGGGCTATCTTCCTCGCTATATTGTCTAGACTCTCTCTATTTAGTTCGTACACACCCACCATATTTGTTGGAAGTGAGGTTGCTGGTGTGTTTTGTGTCAAAATTCACATTGTCGGCTTGGCCTCTGATATATTCTGACAAGTTTATGCACAGCGCAGTAGCATTATTTTTCCTACATAAGTTCTACTCCCTCCGATCTATAATAAATGTCGGTGTTTTAGTACTGATTTAGTACAAAGTTTGTATTAAATCACCGACACTTGTTTTGTATCGGAGGTAGTTAATTTTTGTCCTTACCTTGGTATAGAATAGTCAGGGCACTGATATCGATATGTTAATTGCACAATTTTAGTTCTACCACCATCTAAGTAAATATGATTTCATGTTATGTGATAAGTAAATTTTGCAAGCCATCACGAGAATTCTCACTAATTAAGATCATGGCTACGAAAACATGCAGTTTTTCCTACTCAAGACCATCCATTCTACTGGACTAATGTTGAAGACACTACAAAACAATAATTTTTAGGGTCCACATGGAAGTCAAAATTGTATACCGTTAGCTCGACCTCCTATTTAAGTAGGTTTAATGAGATTATAGATCAGGTTTTGCAGAACCAGAGTTGAGTGTACTTGGCATACCAGTGCTTGCCTATGCAAAAATCATGCTTGAAGAAAAACAGAAACTAAAAGATAAGTTACAAGCTAGAAACAACCGCAATATTCAGAGATGATATAAGATTCACCAAACAAGATGACCATTATATATTTCGTAACATGTTATTAGGAAGGTAGAGCTTTAGGCCCTTTTTCTTGTTTTTATTGAACTTTGGAAAGTATCCATATTTGCAGCCAGTAGTTCTGAACCCCATTTGGCATGCAACAAAAATCTAAATAACACACGAAATCAGAGCCTGAACAATAGAAATGTCTCCACGAAATAGTGAATAAATTATTCATCAGGAGATGTGATGGAGGCAGCCAGGTAGGGGACAACAGTTCTGTCACGTTGATAAGCTTGAGAAGCGGAACAGATCCAGCAGCTCCAGCTCTACTCTGACCCTTCACCACTGGCAGGCGTGATCGACTACTTCAACACCAGCCGGAACCACCAGACCACCATGTTCGCCGTCGGCTATTCTTGAAAAAAATGTCCGCCATCAGCAATTGCAAGTTTTGCAAAGATGCCTAACAAACCTTACTGAGAGATTAGAAATTCATGCTACTGCTGGGACCTCGCATCGTCGCTGACCACCATAGACCGATTCCTCGTGTTATTCCCTGGAAGGAACTGCATGCAGGTATAAACGGAAATAATTCTTCATGGCAAGTCCGGCTCCAGCGACGGTCTGACCCGCATCGGCACTGGCCAAGACTGGGCCCATCTTCATATTCTTCTTGTCGGAGAAGATGTGTCCACCAGGACGGCCAGGTCCAGAGTAGGTAGATGTCTTCTTTTTAGAGGAAAAGAAGGCAATGAGCGCTGGCTGGCAGAGATGGCCATGCTCTCACCATGCACGGCGTGAAACCCCGTTACTTGCCCGATATTGAGTTGTCCCTGTACCGATTACACTGTAACATGTGTCCGGCAACAGCACAAAGCTCGTGTCCCCAATCTTGCTCACTGTGGAGGGTAACCTCTATTTCTGCATCTTCTGTTTTTTCTCTTCATAAAATAGGGAGGCGTCAGGTGCCAACTATCCTGTACGTGTGCCACTTTGTTCGAGAGCACTGATACATGGGAACGGTCTTGCAGATCCGCAGGAAGTGCCGTTTGGCTATTTCAAAGGGAGACCAGTTTTAATTTGTTGGCATATGTACAAATTTGTTGTAGCTGCTGGGGTTAGCGGGACAGAAGCCTGATGGCACACTGGTTGTAATTAGTATGAAGTGTGACAACGCCAGTCACCTATTTACCTTAACAGTAAAGAAAAATCGTCCATTCAACTAATAGAAAAAAGTACTGGATCAGAGCCCTCCCCCCTTTGGGCAGTGGAGTGCCATTGCGGTTGCGGAGTGGACGGCGTCACAGCGGAGGAGGGCAAGGTCGCCCCCATCTACAATCTTGAGGAAATCTGTGAGCCTAGTGGTCAAGCAGAAGTTGTTCTGTTCTTATTTTGATTAAGTTGAAAGGGGTTTACTGCAAAACGTAATTACAGTATGCCTTCCAAGACACTTTTTTTAGGATCGGAGGGAGTAGAAGATTTCAAGCAAAATTCATATTAGAGTTCAATCCCTCTGGTAACTGTTGTGAATGAGCAACTAGTAGGCCAGTACATGTACATGGTGCAATATGCAGGGAACCCCTCATACACTGGGAATATACTGTAAAAGGGGTCTATACATCACTAACACCCCTCCCCCCTCAAACTCATGGTGGATGAACAACACTGAGTTTGGAGAGAAAGAACCCATGCTGTGCTCTAGTCTGGGCCTTCTGAAGAAGTCAGCAAGCTATAGCTCGGAAGGCACATAATGAAGAGCCATAACCTGATCCTGCACAGCCTGACGCACATAGAAGGCATCAACACCGATGTGTTTTGTGAGCTCGTGCTTCACCGGATCACGCGCAATGCTGATAGCACCAGTACTGTCCGATAAGAGAGGAGTCGGGGCGTTAGCAGAAACACCAAAGTCTGCAATTAACCAGCGTAACCAAGTCACCTCAGCCGTCAATAGAGCCATCGCTCGCAACTCAGCCTGAACACTCGAACGAGAGACTGCAACCTGCTTCTTGGTCTTCCAAGCAATGAGAGAGCCACCAAGAAAGACATAGTAGGCAGAAAGAGACTTGCGATCCTCTGGATCGCTAGCCCAAGTAGCATCTGAGTAGGTCTGTAAGGAGCTGGAGCTAGGAAAGAAGAGATGACGGGAGATAGTGCCACAAATATACCGTAGGACACGAAGGAGATGACTATAGTGGACACTAGTGGGAGCAGACATGAACTGACTCAGAATGTGGACCGGGTAGGAGATGTCAGGACGAGTGACAGCAAGATAGACAAGGCTCCCAGCCAGGTGACGATAGCGAGTCGGGTCCGGGAGAGGATCCCCATCAGTGGCACGGAGGCGAACATTGAGCTCCATAGGAGTCTCGACAGTGCGCTCATCACCAAGAGCGGCACGAGTGAGAAGGTCCTGAATATACTTCTCCTGGAAGATATTGAAGCCATCGGAGGTAGAGGAAACCTCAAGCCCAAGAAAGTAGCGGAGAGGACCAAGATCGGTCATGAGAAACTGATTACGAAGAAGACGGGCCTTGACAAAGGCAATGTACTCAGGGTCCTCACCTGTGATGATCATGTCATCAACATAAAGAAGGAGAGTCCGACCACGAGAAGATGTGTGAACAAAGAGCGCAGGGTCATGTGCGCTAGGGACAAAGCCAGCAGAGGTCACCACGGAGGCAAAACACTGAAACCAGGCGTGATGGGCTAGCTTAAGGCCATAGAGAGAGCGCCGGAGACGACAGACCATGCCATCGGGAATAGAGTAGCCAGGAGGTGGCTGCATGTATACCTCCTCACTTAACTCACCGTTAAGAAAAGCATTCTACACATCAAGCTGAGAGACAGACCAGTGACGAACAGAAGCAACGGCAAGAAGAGTACGAACAGTGGTCATGTGAGCCACTGGAGCAAAGGTCTCGTTATAGTCACGGCCATGCTCCTGCTGAAAGCCGCGAGCGACAAGACGAGCCTTGTAGTGCTCAAGAGAACCATCAGAGCGAGTCTTGATCTTGTAGACCCACTTGCAGGTGATGGGACGAACAGAGGAAGGAGGAGTGACAACATCCCAGATGCCAGTACGCTCAAGAGCAGCAATCTCCTCAGCCATCGCTAGCTGCCATTCGGGATGAGCAAGTGGTCGGCTCACGGACAGCAGAAAGACCGTAATGAGTGGGAGAATAGCGATCAGGAGGAGGACGAGGACGAGAACGAAGATGATGAGTCGGCTCGGACGGAAAGGGCATCGCACCAGAGGTGGAGGGCATGTCAGGAGGAGCAGGATCATCCTCGCGTGGACGACGAGAGTAGTGAAAAGGGTAGGGAGGGACCACCGTGGGCGAGGAAGGTGACATGGGAGAGAAAGGTGTGGAGGGTGGGGAAGGTGAAGGAGATATGCCCAAGAGGCAATAATAAAAGTGGTTATTATATATCTTTATGTTTATGATAAATGTTTATATACCATGCTATAATTGTATTAACCGAAACATTGATACATGTGTGATATGTAAACAACAAAGAGTCCCTACTATGCCTCTTAACTAGCTTGTTGATTAATGGATGATTAGTTTCATAATCATGAACATTGGATGTCATTAATAACAATGTTATATCATTGTATGAATGATGTAATGGACACACCCAATTAAGCGTAGCATAAGATCACGTCATTAAGTTATTTGCTATAAGCTTTCGATACATAGTTACCTAGTCCTTATGACCATGAGATCATGTAAATCACTTATACCGGAAAGGTACTTTGATTACATCAAACGCCACTGCGTAAATGGGTGGTTATAAAGGTGGGATTAAGTATCCGGAAAGTATGAGTTGAGGCATATGGATCAACAGTGGGATTTGTCCATCCCGATGACGGATAGATATACTCTGGGCCCTCTCGGTGGAATGTCGTCTAATGTCTTGCAAGCATATGAATAAGTTCATAAGAGACCACATACCACGGTACGAGTAAAGAGTACTTGTCAGGAGACGAGGTTGAACAAGGTATAGAGTGATACCGATGATCAAACCTCGGACAAGTAAAATATCGCGTGACAAAGGGAATTGGTATCGTATGTGAATGGTTCATTCGATCACTAAAGTCATCGTTGAATATGTGGGAGCCATTATGGATCTCCAGATCCCGCTATTGGTTATTGGTCGGAGTAAGTACTCAACCATGTCCGCATAGTTCACGAACCGTAGGGTGACACACTTAAAGTTGGATGTTGAAATGGTAGAACTTGAATATGGAATGGAGTTTGAATATTTGTTCGGAGTCCCGGATGAGATCCCGGACATCACGAGGAGTTCCGGAATGGTCCGGAGAATAAGATTCATATATAGGAAGTCATTTTATAAGATTTAAAATGATCAAGAAGATTGTATGGAAGGTTCTAGATGGTTCTAGAAAAGTCCGGAAGAAACCACTTTGGAAGGCGGAGTCCCAAAGGGACTCCACCACCATGGCCGGCCAACCCTAGAGGGGGAGGAGTCCCAAGTGGACTCCTCTAAGGGGGCCGGCCACCCCCTCCCAAGGAAGGGTGGGAATCCCACCTCTAGTGGGAGTCCTAGCTTGGGTAGGTTTCATGTGATATGGAAGGTTTTGGTTTGGGGTCTTATTCGAAGACTTGTAGACCAACTCTTGGGTGTTCCACCTATATAATGAGGGCCAAGGGGAGGGGGCCGGCCACCCCAAGACCACAAGGTGGCCGCACCACCTAGATGGCCGGCGCTGTTGGAAATAATCTTGTAGTTGCTTAGTAGTTAAGCTAGCAGCACTAGTTCAGTTTGGGTTTTGCTTGTAGCAGCAAAACGCCATCTAGACATTAGCTGTACTTGGTCGGCCACTGTAGCAGGTCGGCCACTGTAGCAGGTCGGTCACCGTAGCGAGGTTAGTTATCGTACTAGGTCGGTCACCGTAGCACCGACACGAAAACCTCTATATAAGAGGCACCCTATGTGAAGCAATAGAGAGAGAAAAAATGTAGCAGTCTAGAGCTGCACCAAGCTACTTGTGTCCACTTTCAATTTGAGTTGAGAGTGTGTGTGTCCAAGTGCAAAGAGTGAGTAGCAGCAACTCTTAATAGTAGCTTTCATTTGGTATCAGAGCCACGGCGATGGCGTTGGTTCCGCACGGTGGTGGCGCCGGGGGGAGCGCGATGCCGCTCTTCTGTCCGATACTCACCCGCGACAACTACACTGTCTGGGCGATCAAGGTCGAGGCCAACCTCGACGTGCAGGGCGTCTGGGAGGCGGTGGTTCCGGAAGACTCGACGGTGGCGGTCGATCCGGAGAAGAACAAGAGGGCGAGGGCATACCTGCTCGGCGCGCTCTCGGAGGACATTCTCCTGCAGGTGTCGTCGAAGAAGATGGCGGCGGCGATCTGGGAGTGCCTCAAGGCGCGGTTCGTCGGCGCGGATCGCGTCAAGGCAGCTCGGCTGTCGACGCTCCGCGGCGAGTTCGATCGGCTGATCATGGCGGACGGCGAGGAGCTAGACATCTACGCCGGCAAGATCGGTGCATGGCCACCAAGTTTGCAAGCCTCGGCGGGACGCCGAGCGACGCCCGAATGGTGAAGAAGCCGCTCGACACCGTTCGGACTCGCTGTTCGCGGCAGGGCCGACATCGAGCGCTTCGCGACGTCGAGACCATCCGCTTCGACGACGTGCTCGGGCGTCTCAAGGCGTTCCAGAGCGGACGGAGCGGCGCAAGGCGGCTGTTGGCGGAGAGCGTCGTGGCGACCAGCTGCTGCTCACGGCCGCTCAATGGGAGGCACGACGACGTCGGCGCGGCCGTGGCCACGACCACAACGACATCGGGAGCAGCGTGGACTCAGCGCGAGGGACGGCGCGGCAAGTGCTTTGGAACCGTGGCGTTCGCGGCCACTTTTCCCGTGATCGCCCGAGCCCCGGGAAGGAGAAGGCGTTTCTCGCCAACGTCGATCGCGAGCCGTCGTTGTACTAGGTTGTGACTTGGGGGAGATAAGCCATTTCGTGCGGTGTCGACGACCGGCGTGTTCGTGCGCGTCTAGGTTGTACATGGCCGTGGCAGGAGTGCCCAGCTTGTCGTGCGTCAGAGAGCGTTGGTGATCTGTTGAAGGCCTGCGGCGTTGTGCGCGTTGGAGCGTGTTGTGCGTGCGGCCGGTATGTGCGGATCAAGCAGCCAAGTGCGCGTCTCAAGATGAAGACGAGGAAGAAGATGACAAGATTAGGGGGGTGATTGTTGGAAATAATCTTGTAGTTGCTTAGTAGTTAAGCTAGCAGCACTAGTTCAGTTTGGGTTTTGCTTGTAGCAGCAAAACGCCATCTAGACATTAGCTGTACTTGGTCGGCCACCGTAGCGTGGTCGGCCACTGTAGCAGGTCGGTCACTGTAGCAGGTTAGTTACTGTACTAGGTCGGTCACTGTAGCACCGACCTGAAAACCTCTATATAAGAGGCACCCTATGTGAAGCAATAGAGAGAGAAAAAATGTAGCAGTCTAGAGCTGCACCAAGCTACTTGTGTCCACTTTCAATTTGAGTTGAGAGTGTGTGTGTCCAAGTGCAAAGAGTGAGTAGCAGCAACTCTTAATAGTAGCTTTCAGGCGCCCCCCTCTCCCCAAACCCTAGCCGCCCCACTACTCCTTCTTCCCCGCACGCTTAGCGAAGCTCAGCCGGGATTCTCCACCACCACCAACACCACGCCGTCGTGCTGTCGGATTTAAGAGGAGCTACTACTTCCGCTGCCCGCTGGAACGGGGAGGTGGACGTCATCTTCATCAACAACCGAACGTGTGACCGAGTACGGAGGTGCTGCCCGTTCGTGGCGCCGTGATCAAGATCTTCTACGCGCTTTTGCAAGCGGCAAGTGATCGTCTACCGCAGCAACAAGAGCCTCATCTTGTAGGCTTTGGAATCTCTTCAAGGGTGAGACTCGATAATCCCCTCGTTGCTACCGTCTTCTAGATTGCATCTTGGCTTGGATTGCGTGTTCGCGGTAGGAAATTTTTTGTTTTCTATGCAACGAATCACTACAGTGGTATCAGAGCCGTGTCTATGCATAGATGGTTGCACGAGTAGAACACAATGGTTTTGTGGGCGTTGATGCTCTTGTTATCTTTAGTTTGAGTACTTTGCATCTTTGTGGCATAGTGGGATGAAGCGGCTCGGACTAACTTTACATGACCGCGTTCATGAGACTTGTTCCTCGTTCGACATGCAACTTGTATTGCATAAGAGGCTTTGCGGGCGTCTGTCTCTCCTACTATAGTGAAGATTCAATTTACTCTTCTATTGACAACATTAGTATCAACGTTGTGGTTCATGTTCATAGGTAGATTAGATCTCTCTCGAAAACCCTAAACCACGTAAAATATGCAAACCAAATTAGAGGCGTCTAACTTGTTTTTGCAGGGTTTGGTGATGTGATATGGCCATAATGTGATGATGAATATGTATGAGATGATCATTATTGTATTGTGGCAACCGGCAGGAGCCTTATGGTTGTCTTTTAATTTCATGTTGAGTAGTATTTCAAAGTAGTTGTAATAGTTGCTACATGGAGGACAATCATGAAGACGGCGCCATTGACCTTGACGCTACGCCGACGATGATGGAGATCATGCCCGATGATGATGGAGATCATGTCCGTGCTTTGGAGATGAAGATCAAAGGCGCAAAGACAAAAGGGCCATATCATATCACATATGAACTGCATGTGATTTTAATCCTTTTATGCATCTTATTTTGCTTAGATCGCGACGGTAGCATTATAAGATGATCCCTCACTAAAATCTCAAGATAATAAAGTGTTCATCCTTAGTAGCACCGTTGCCAAGACTTGTCGTTTCGAAGCATCTCGTGATGATCGGGTGTGATAGAATCAACAAGTGCATACAACGGGTGCAAGCCAGTTTTGCACATGCGGATACTAAGGTGGCCTTGACGAGCCTAGCATGTACAGACATGGTCTCGGAACACGTGATACCGAAAGGTAGAGCATGAATCATATGGTTGACATGATGAACACTTTGAGTGTTCGCCATTGAAATCACACCTTGTCTCGTGATGATCGGACTTAGGTGCGGTGGATTTGGTTCGTGTGATCACTAAGACAATGCGAGGGATATTGTTTTGAGTGGGAGTTCACCTAGATTTTTAATTATGTTGAATTAAAATTTGAACTCAATTTGTCATAAACTTAGTCTAAACTTTTGCAAATATATGTTGTAGAGATGGCGTCCCCAATCAATTTTAACCAGTTCCTAGAGAAAGAAAAGCTTAAGAGCAACGGTAGCAACTTCACCGACTGGTTCCGTCATGTGAGGATCTTCCTCTCTGGCGGAAATCTGCAATTTGTGCTTGATGCACCGCTAGGTGACCCTCCTACAGAAACTGAAACCGATGAAGTAAAGAATGTTTACGCGACTCGGAAAACTCGGTACTCTCAAGTTCAGTGTGCCCTCCTGTGCAGTCTGGAAGCCGATCTTCAAAAACGTTTTGAGCACCACGATCCTCATGAGTTGGTCAATGAGCTGAAAGCTATATTTGAGACTCATGCGGCCGTGGAATCTTTGTGAAGTATCGAAACACTTCTTCACCGCATGATGGAAGAAGGCAGCTCCGTTAGTGAGCACATGCTCGCCATGACCGGGCATGCGAAGAAACTCGGTGACTTGGGAATAGTGATTCCTAATAGACTGGGATTAATCGTGTCCTTCAATCACCGCCACCAAGTTACAAGAACTTTGTGATAAACTACAATATGCGAGAACATGAACAAGGAGTTACACGAACTCTTTGGCATGCTAAAAGCTGCTGAGATTGAGATCAAGAAAGAGCACCAAGTGTTGATGGTCAACAAGACCACCAATTTCAAGAAACAGGGCAAGTCTAAGGGAAAATTCAAGAAGGGTGGCAAGAAAGCTGCCACGCCTCCTATGAAACCTAAGAACGGCCCTAAGCCTGATGCTGAGTGCTATTACTGCAAGGAGAAGGGACACTGGAAGCGTAATTGCGTATCTGGCTGATCTGAAGAGCGGCCTTGTCAAAAAAAAAAAGAAGGTATATCGATATACATGTTATAGATGTTTATCTCACCGGTTCTCGTTCTAGTACACAGGTATTTGATACTGGTTCGGTTGCTCATATTTGTAACTCGAAACAGGAACTAAAGAATAAACGAAGACTACTGAAAGATGAAGTGACGATGCGCGTTGGAAACGGATCCAAAGTCGATGTGATCGCTGTCGGCACACTTCCTCTACATCTACCTTCGGGATTAGTTTTAAGCCTAAATAATTGTTATTTTATACCCGCGTTGAGCATGAACATTATATCTGGATCTTGTTTAATGCAAGACGGTTATTCATTCAAGTCTGAGAATAATGGTTGTTCTATTTTTATGAATAATATCTTTTATGGCCGAGCACCTGAAAAGAATGGCTTATTTCTGTTAGATCTCGATAGTAGTGATACGCATATACATAAATGCTAAGCGAATTAAATTGAATGATAATTCTACTTATATGTGGCACTGTCGTCTTGGTCATATTGGAGTGAAACGCATGAAGAAACTCCATACCGATGGATTACTTGAATCACTTGACTTTGAGTCACTTGATAGATGCGAAGCATGTCTAATGGGAAAAATGACTAAGACTCCATTTTCTGGTATGATGGAGCGAGCTACTGACTTATTGAAAATCATACATACCGATGTGTGCGGACCAATGAGTGTAGCATCGCGCGGTGGTTATCGTTATGTTCTAACCTTCACAGATGATCTGAGTAGATATGGGTATATCTATTTCATGAAACATAAATCCGAAACTTTCGAGAAGTTTAAGGAATTCCAAAGTGAAGTAGAAAATCAACGTAACAAGAAGATTAAATTTCTACGATCTGATCGTGGAGGTGAATATCTGAGTTATGAGTTTGGCATGCATTTAAAGAAATGCGGAATACTTTCACAATTGACACCGCCAGGAACACCACAACGAAACGGTGTGTCCGAACATCGTAATCGAACTCTCTTAGATATGGTTCGTTCTATGATGTCTCTTACTGATTTGCCATTATCATTTTGGAGTTATGCATTAGAGACAGCCGCATTCACTTTAAATAGAGCACCATCAAAATCCGTAGAAACGACAGCGTATGAATTATGGTTTAATAAGAAACCTAAGCTGTCGTTCCTTAAAGTTTGGGGTTGCGAAGCCTATGTAAAGAAGTTACAACCGGACAAGCTAGAATCCAAAGCGGAGAAATGCGTCTTCATAGGATACCCTAAGGAAACTATAGGGTGCACTTTCTATCACAGATACGAAGGCAAAATCTTTGTTGCTAAGAACGGAACCTTTCTTGAGAAAGAATTTCTCACTAAAGAAGTGACTGGAAGAAAAGTAGAACTCGATGAGATTGATGAATCTATACTCGTTGATCAGAGTAGCGCGATCGGAAACTGTTCCTGTACCGCCTACACCGGCAACAGAGGAAGTTAATGATAATGATCATGAAACTTCGAACGAGGAAACTACTGAACCTCGCAGATCGACAAGGGAACGTGTCACTCTTGATTGGTATGATCCTTGTCTAAATGTCATGATTGTGGACAACAATGATGAGGACCCTGCGACGTATGAAGAAGCGATGATGAGCCCAGATTCCAACAAATGGCAAGAAGCCATGAAATCCGAAATGGGATCCATGTATGATAACAAAGTATGGACTTTGGTAGACTTACCTGATAGCCGCAAGGCTGTCGAGAATAAATGGATCTTCAAGAGAAAAAAGATGCTGATGGTAATATTACTGTCTATAAAGCTCGACTTGTCGCAAAGGGTTTCCGACAAATTCTTTCTCACCTGTAGAGAAGCTAAAATCTGTGAGGATTTTGTTAGCAATAGCTGCATTTTTCGATTATGAGATTTGGCAGATGGATGTCAAAACGGCGTTCCTTAATGAAGAGATTGAGGAAGAGTTGTATATGGTACAACCCAAAGGTTTTGTCGATCCTAAAAATGCTGACAAAGTATGCAAACTTCAGCGTTCAATCTATGGACTGAAGCAAGCATCAAGAAGTTGGAACCGACGCTTTGATAAGGTGATCAAAGACTTCGGGTTTATACAGTGTCATGGAGAGGCCTGTATTTACAAGAAAGTGAGTGGGAGCTCTGTAGCATTCCTGATATTATATGTAGATGACATATTATTGATCGGGAATGATATAGAACTATTAAGCAGTGTAAAAGGTTATTTGAATAATAGTTTTTCAATGAAATACCTTGGTGAAGCATCGTATATATTAGGCATCAAGATTTATAGAGATAGATCAAGACGCCTAATAGGGCTATCACAGAGTACATACCTGGACAAGATTCTAAACAAGTTTAGAATGGACGAAAGTAAGAAAGGGTTCTTACCTATGTTACCAGGCAAGGTCTTGAGTAAAACTCAAGGACCGGCTACGGCAGAAGAAAGAGAAAGGATGAGTAATATCCCCTATGCCTCGGCAGTAGGATCTATCATGTATGCCATGCTATGTACTAGACCGGATATAGCACATGTCGTTAGTTTGACTAGCGAGATATCAAAATGATCCAGAATGGAACATCGGACAGCGGTCAAGAATATCCTGAAGTACTTGAAAAGAACTAAGGATATGTTTCTTTGTTATGGAGGTGACCAAGAGCTCGTTGTAAGCGGTTACACCGATGCAAGTTGGAACACCGATCCCGATGACTCTAAGTCACACCGAGTACGTGTTTATATTGAATGGTCTTTGCGATGGTGGGCAAACTCGAAGCGGTGCACGGTGGCGAAGTCTTCAACGTAATCGTAGTACATAGCGGCTTCGCAGGCTTCATCGAAGCGGTATGGATGAAGAGGTTCATTGTAGAGCTCGGTGTGGTTCCTAGTGCATTGGACCCACTAGTCATCTACGTGACAACATGGGTGCCATCGCCAATGCACAAGAACCAAGGTCACACAAGAGGCTGAAGCATATCAAGCTGCGTTATCACTCGATTCGCGAGTACATCGAAGATGGAGAAGTAAAGATTTGCAAAGTACACACTGATCTGAATGTAGCAGATCCGTTGACTAAAGCTCTTCCTAGGGCAAAGCATGACCAACACCAGAATGCCATGGGTGTTAGGTACCTTACAATGTAATCTAGATTATTGACTCTAGTGCAAGTGGGAGACTGAAGGAGATATGCCCAAGAGGCAATAATAAAAGTGGTTATTATATATCTTTATGTTTATGATAACTGTTTATATACCATGCTATAACTGTATTAACCGAAACATTGATACATGTGTGATATGTAAACAACAAAGAGTCCCTACTATGCCTCTTAACTAGCTTGTTGATTAATGGATGATTAGTTTCATAATCATGAACATTGGATGTCATTAATAACAAGGTTATATCATTGTATGAATGATGTAATGGACACACCCAATTAAGCGTAGCATAAGATCACGTCATTAAGTTATTTGCTATAAGCTTTCGATACATAGTTACCTAGTCCTTATGACCATGAGATCATGTAAATCACTTATACCGGAAAGGTACTTTGATTACATCAAACGCCACTGCGTAAATGGGTGGTTATAAAGGTGGGATTAAGTATCCGGAAAGTATGAGTTGAGGCATATGGATCAACAGTAGGATTTGTCCATCCCGATGACGGATAGATATAATCTGGGCCCTCTCGGTGGAATGTCGTCTAATGTCTTGCAAGCATATGAATAAGTTCATAAGAGACCACATACCACGGTACGAGTAAAGAGTACTTGTCAGGAGACGAGGTTGAACAAGGTATAGAGTGATACCGATGATCAAACCTCGGACAAGTAAAATATCGCGTGACAAAGGGAATTGATATCGTATGTGAATGGTTCATTCGATCACTAAAGTCATCGTTGAATATGTGGGAACCATTATGGATCTCCAGATCCCGCTATTGGTTATTGGTCGGAGTAAGTACTCAACCATGTCCGCATAGTTCACGAACCGTAGGGTGACACACTTAAAGTTGGATGTTGAAATGGTAGAACTTGAATATGGAATAGAGTTTGAATATTTGTTCGGAGTCCCGGATGAGATCCCGGACATCACGAGGAGTTCCGGAATGGTCCGGGGAATAAGATTCATATATAGGAAGTCATTTTATAAGATTTAAAATGATCCGGAAGGTTCTATGGAAGGTTCTAGAAGGTTCTAGAAAAGTCCGGAAGAAACCACTTTGGAAGGCGGAGTCCCAAAGGGACTCCACCACCATGGCCGGCCAACCCTAGAGGGGGAGGAGTCCCAAGTGGACTCCTCTAAGGGGGCCGGCCACCCCCTCCCAAGGAAGGGTGGGAATCCCACCTCTAGTGGGAGTCCTAGCTTGGGTAGGTTTCATGTGATATGGAAGGTTTTGGTTTGGGGTCTTATTCGAAGACTTGTAGACCAACTCTTGGGTGTTCCACCTATATAATGAGGGCCAAGGGGAGGGGGCCGGCCACCCCAAGACCACAAGGTGGCCGCACCACCTAGATGGCCGGCGCCCCCCTCTCCCCAAACCCTAGCCGGCCCACTACTCCTTCTTCCCCGCACGCTTAGCGAAGCTCAGCCGGGATTCTCCACCACCACCGACACCACGCCGTCGTGCTGTCGGATTCAAGAGGAGCTACTACTTCCGCTGCCCGCTGGAACGGGGAGGTGGACGTCATCTTCATCAACAACCGAACGTGTGACCGAGTACGGAGGTGCTGCCCGTTCGTGGCGCCGTGATCAAGATCTTCTACGCGCTTTTGCAAGCGGCAAGTGATCGTCTACCGCAGCAACAAGAGCCTCATCTTGTAGGCTTTGGAATCTCTTCAAGGGTGAGACTCGATAATCCCCTCGTTGCTACCGTCTTCTAGATTGCATCTTGGCTTGGATTGCGTGTTCGCGGTAGGAAATTTTTTGTTTTCTATGCAACGAATCCCTACAGAAGGTGATGAGGGAGGAGAGGGGGTCTAGTGGGCGAAGGAGGAGAGGGTGGTGAGAGACTCGACGGAGCAGGGACCTGAGGCACAGGAGGAGGTGAGTCAGGAAACATGAGAAAAGAGATCATCCACCGAGAAGGAAGAGGAGGGACGCGGGTAGAAGGGACGGGACTCATCAAAAGTGACATCCCGAGATATGCGCATCCGACGACCAATAGGATCCCAACACTTATATCCCTTGTGCTCAGGGCTGTAGCCAAGGAAGACACACTCAACAGATTGTCCCTTGAGCAGTCAGCTTGGTGTGTTCGCGTGGAGCAAGAAGAACATAGCAAACGCAACCAAAAAGACGAAGGGTCGAGTAATCAGGAGTGTGACCAGTAAGACGCTCAAGAGGAATACCACCCTGCAAAGCTGTGGATGGCTGAAGGTTGATGAGATAGGCGGAAATAGACATAGCCTTAGCCCAGAAGTGAGGAGGAAGAGAGGCAGCGATCATCATCGCACGAGCCGTCTTAAGCAGGTGGCGATGCTTGCACTCAGCCACGCCATTTTGGGCATGAGCACCAGGGCAGGAGAACTGGGCAAGAGTACCCTGCTCAGCAAGAAAACCACGCAACAGCTGGGAGATATACTCACCAGCAGAATCAGCCCGAAAGACACGTATAGGCGTGGAAAACTGAGTATGGACCATGGAAGCAAAATGCTTATATATCGAGAGAACCTCGCTGCGAGAAGTCATAAAATATATCCAAGTGTGGCGAGAGAAGTCATCGATAAAAATAACATAGTAGCGGTGGCCTCCCTTGGAAGCAAAGGGAGCCGGACCCCATACATCAGAATGGACCAAATCAAACGAACGCTGAGATATAGACTCACTAGTAGGATAAGGTAACTGATTCTGTTTAGCAAGCCTACAACCCTGACAACCCTGAAGCCAGGCATCTCCTGAGACATGCCCCAGAAGACCTCGACGAAGTAAAGACGACAAGCGAGACCACAAAGATGACCAAGACGATGATGCCACTTCTGAAAGGAGGCGGTAGTGGAAGCAGCAAGCACACATGGTGCAGTTGGTGAAGTGGTAGAAGAAGGAACATGAAGCCAGTCAAGCTCCCAAAGTCCTTGGGAGTCACGGCACCGAGGGCCAGCCCCAACCAGTGCCCGAGTGTGAGTGTCCTGAACAGAACAAGAATCAACATAAAAAATGACCCGACAACCAGAATCAGTGAGTTCAGCAGCGGAAAACAAGTTCATGGTAAGATGGGGAACATGAGAGACATCAGGAACGGGAAATGAGGGAGTAGAAAGAGTGCCACGAGTAGCAACAGGAAGAGAAGTACCATCGGCAGTAAGAACACGAACAGGAAGAGGAAGAGGTCGAAGAGAAGAAAGAGAGGGAGGATCAGGAGACATGTGAAAAGAAGCTCCAGAATCTAGAACCCACGAGGATGTACCTGACTGTGTAGAGGAAACAGCCGAAGGCAACAGTACCCGTCGAAGCAGAGCCGGAGGAGGCAAGGAGACGCTGAAGTCTCGCTATATCCTGCTCAGTGAAGCCGGTGGTGACAGGCACTGAAGGTGGAGCACGAGGCACACCCCGGTGCTTCTGATAGTAGTCAGACTCAAGTTGACCAGGCGTGCAGAACCGAGGAGGACGAGGGCGACCCCCACCGCGAGAAGGGCGGGCTCCTCCAGAAGCAGCAGGCGCTGGTGTGGGTAAAAGCGGCGGTGCAGGAGCAGTGGGAACTCGAGCAGCAAGAACAGAAGGTGTCCCAAGCGATCCCGGCCCACGCGAGACGAGTCTCCTCAGCACGAAGCTCAGTCAACACCTCTGAGATAGGAACACGGCCTCGAGCAAACAACTGAGCACGACGAGGCTCAAACTCTGGACGAAGTCTAGACAGGAACTCATGAATCCTCTGAAAGTCCATATCTAAACGTACTGTCCGGCAACACTGGCAAGTACCACAGACAGCACCATGAAGAGAGTCAAACTAGCGCCAGATCGCCGCACTGAGTCACCCTGCTGAAGATCATGCTCCTGACGCAACACAGAATCCCCAGAAGGCTGGTAGCGCTGACGAAGGTGAGACCACATCTCAGCGACAGTAGCGAGGCCCATAAACTCAGAAGAAAACTGTGGCTGAGCACTCTGCGAAAGAACGACAGCAGCTCTAGCATCCTCATCACACCACTGAGTAAAAATAGCCAAACTATCGCAGTAGGAGCCAAGAGCCTCTGAATAGGCAAGTACCTGCTCCTCATATGCCTCATCAGCAGCAGCCTCGGCAGACTTGGCTGCATCCCGATCAGCCTGAGTAGCATCCTCAGCAAGGGCCTGTGGCACGGACGGAGTAGGAAGCACAGGAGCAGTGGGGTGCGGCAGACAAGAGACATCGCCAGTAAGAACACCCCACAACCGAAGACCGCGCATGTGAATGCGCATAAAGGCAGCAAACTCGCCATAGTTGGTACCATCAAAGATCACTGGGCACCGAGGAATACTGATATAGCCAGACGTGGAGGACGCCATCATCCGGGAAATTTTTTTTTTCAGATCTGGATCTGGCCAGAAATAACACAGGCAGCACTGCCCGTGGCCAGCCACTGGCCGGCCGGAAGAGGGAGCGCCGGGGCGGGGTCGGTGAGGGCCGGGCAGGCTGGCAGGTGGCAGGGTGGCGCCAAGCCGGAGCCGACGATGGCCGGAGATGGCCGGGGCAGTCCCGACGATGGCCGGAGATGGCCGGGGCAGTCCCGACGGTGGCCGGAACGGGGCCAGCAAGAGGTGGCCGCGGCGGGGCTGACGGGGGCCGAGACGGGGCCGACCGGAGGATGTCGGAGCAGGGCCGGCAGTGGCCGGGGCAGGGCTGGCCGGAGGAGACCGCGGCCGGGGCAGGCCGGAACGGAGCCGGCCGGAGCTTGGTCGGCTTGAGACGCCGGTTTTGAGCTCCAAAACGAGCTCCGAATCAATAAAAAAAGGTAAATCCCGACAGGAACGGGAGAGAAGAAGAGAGTGGAGCAGCGGCGGCCGGAAAGATCATCGGCGGCGGCGCGGATCGAGCACGGAGTTGCAGCGTGCAAAGAACTAAACCGTGAGCTCTGATACCATGTTGTGAATGAGCAACTAGTATTCACTGTTGGGACAAAGGCCAGTACATGTACACGGTGCAATATGCAGGGAACCCCTCATACACTAAAAGGGGTCTATACATCACTAACAGTAACAACGCCAATTTGGAATATAAGGGTTTCCGGAAAAAACAAAGAAAAAACTCTCAAATGCAACGAACCAAGAGGTTATCGGTTCTTTGAACTACTAGATGTCATGCTACATGGAAAAAGAAGTTCCTCAAGTAAATGAAATGCACACCTGAGGATTCTCCAAAGATTGGTTGGGTGTCATCAGTATGAGAATTTATGAGCCCATCTTGAGAGTCTAAATCAACAGTACCATTGATATCCTAAAAACAATCAAAAGTAGAGCAATCAGCATATCATATTTGAAAAGTTAGTTAAAATCCTAATAGATTTGTAAACCTGTTAATATATAGACTAACATGTGGCGGCCAAGTGTCTGGGCCAGTAGCGGCTTCCTGATCTGTACATTTTTGGCACATATCATTGTTCTGGTCTTCACCATGGTTATCATCTTGAGATATCACATCTGATGCAAAAAGCTTGCGAGCTTCTGAGTCACAAATCGTTTCACAAACAAGGAGGGTTGAAGATGCAATTTCCTGATTGGCAGAAAGTCCTTGAGACAAATTATCTTGGCTTAGAGCTCCAACCTTCTCACTGGATGTTTCCACAGAACGATTGGGTACAACAGGTCTTGATGGCATGGATGGCTTTCGGGGCTTTGCCCGCACATTCGGATGGAATTTTGGAGCGGCTTGCGCTTCTGCTGGGACATCGGTGATGTCGCCAAAGTCAGCCTCGTCCATGTCCAACCAACGTTGTAGCCTCCAAGAAACTGTTTTGACCAGCCGAAGTCACCTAAGGAAATATTGCACCTTCAGAAAGCAGCAGCAAGGGGGTGCATACTATGAAATATAGACGGATGGTATGTTATCTGACAAACAACAAAACAGAAGGATAATGGAACTCCTGCTGGTGCTATATTTCTAAGGGGTATAAAATGACTAGATGAAGAAGGCAAGAAGCACAGGCGCGATCTCTCTGCCGTGTCAAACAGCATACTTAATCATAGCAAAAGTGCAATCGATATGATCTACTTGAGCCATGTGCTGAAGTTTAAAGCAAAATTGGAAACTGAAAAGCGCAGATTGTGCGAGGAAAATCATGGCGCCCAACGAAAACTCATCGCATCATCCCTAACATCTATAGATGCAAGTGGTGCGGTTCGGACCGATCGAGTTGCTGGACCGCTGCACCTGTAGGATATTTCGTGGGTCAAGGTTCGACCCGAACCTTTCTGCCAGGATAACGGGTAAATTCTAGGTTCAGCCAAGCCTTGGGTTCGGCCCTCCCGCTAGCTTCTGTCTGCTAGATAGTTTTGAATTGTAGAGCAGCCGAAGAGGCCGCGACCACTACAGAGGAAAAACAGATGCTCCTACAGTCCTACGTGATGCTGCCAGGAGGCATATAGAAAGCCTAGGAGAAATTTTAAGTGTTGATCGAAAACTGCAATTGCAGTACAAAGCGAAGCAATCATGAATGTCATTGCATCCGCGATTCTGAAAATAGGATCACAGAGGATAAATAAAGAATAACAAAACAGTCCAATCATGGACAAGCTATGTCGCTTCATGAAAATTATACCAGAATCATATAAGAATCCTTATTTTTTTTACAAAAAAATTGCCTTTATGAAAATTTTCCAACAAGGATAAAAATATCATCTGCCGCCGCCTTGTTGACACCAATACACAAAGCATTGATGCAAGTTCTGCAGAGAATGGAGGCATAATTTTTCCGTCGGCGTTACCATATACTCCACGGCTGTTCACCCATCGACCTAGTGGCATCACTGTAGACAAATAACCACTACTACAAATAATAGACGACGCCTCCAAGGAGGAAGAACGGCGTCAGCAGACGTCATCGCCGCCGCAAGGCCAGGGCCTTGCACAACTTTCGCCAGCGCCCACTCCACCAACCTGCAGACACCACTCGGCACACACAAATTGAAGACGGACTTGACAGGGGAGAGAACACCGTTGGAACCCAAGGCCAAGCAACAGCCCCGACAACCACCCTGGTCTCGAGGTTGGCCGCACAATATGAGGAATCCACCGTCTATAAGACGCCAAGACGGCTGCAGAGAAGGACACCACCGGCCGGGGAACCCGTGGAGGAAACCGATACCACGAGGCCGATAGGAAAAGGAGCGGCAAAAGGCGACGCAGCTTAGTGAACCGATGGGAGGGGCATGGATGCGACGCCCCCAAGGAGTAAAACGGCGCCTGCGGGCGTTTCGCTGAAGTCCATACAAACGAGAGGGATAGCAACACAATGGGATGACGGGAGGAGGCATGGCATATGCCTACGAGGTGGGCACGGAAGGGTTGCGGCTGGAACGCACGAAAGCGCAGGTAGAATTGAGTGAGCGGGGGAGGAGCCGCGAGCCCCTGCTCCAGCTCCGGCGGCGTCACGGACCTCACACTGAGGCCGAGATATACAACCCCTAAAAACACATATCCACACCGATTGAAGAAGACTAGCCCTGCCAAGACCAACAAAACAACGGGCCGGCACACTGCCGACACCGGCCGCTGGAGACACCACCTCCGCGAATAAACAACAGGGGCACAACCGCCCCGGAGAAGTGGCGACATGGTCCCAACCGCGCCGCCGGTAGCGCGGCACCTACCACGCCACCCTCTGCCAGATCCCGGCGCCACCAAGGCCACCACCGGCGAGACACTAAACCCTAGAGCCCGCCCCCACCAGATCCAGATCTGAACTCCTGCCACCATGACGGGGAGCTCGGTCTACCGTGGCAGCCAACCTGGGAGGGAGGAGGCGACGCACAAGAGGAGGAAAGGATCACCAAGCAGCGAATATAAATTGTGAAGGCTAACTCCAACTTGTTGAAAAGCAGAACAAATACTTATCACTCTGAGTATGCAACTGACCATTATTGAAGCACACTAGTAAAACTGACCATTATTGAGGCACACTAGTGGTTCATTCATTGTTAATATTTGCGGTCAGAGACGCGGTAGTTCGGTGTATGTCAAAATGGATTGTGTGAAAAAGTAGCATAACCGAGGCATAATTTGGAGCGAGAAAACGTAGTATTCAGTAGCATGCAGATTCTATACAAAGAAATTCTTTAATGCAATCGAGAAGCATGTATGTGGATAATGATGGAAATTGATCTATTAACAGCAGCTACAGTTTACACAGGATAAAAGTAACAGAATTAACATCACCTGGACCCTACGATAAATCCTATGATAAATAGAAATCATAAGATCACAGAATTAATAAGTTTGTAGACTATCTCGCAACAGGATAGATGGAGTTGTGTTGTCCCATCTGAAACACTAGAATGCAACTTTCACTTTGGCAGCAGGCACTGAAACGTAAGTTTGTAGACTGTTTCGTAAGGAAGACAGAGCTGTGCATAAAACACATTTGCAATTTCAAATGGTTAATGTGCTTTCGACTTGTTAATCTCTTCCCAAATGCAATCAAAATTCTAGAAGCAGACATAATTATCCTATGACTGACATGAGATTCAGAGATACCGCAAAATTCAGAGTAGACAAACCCCAGTCCACGCTGCATCAGCAGAGTTCTTGCATACAGTACCTGGGGGGCTGCTGATGGAGAGAGGCCGGCAGGGGGGAGGGAGAGCCGCTGCTGGAGAAGGTGGTTTCGGACGGGGTGCTTCGCGAGCTCGGAGTGCTCTCCGGCTTCGACCGCCTCCTGCACTTCACGGCGTTCCGGCGGGCGGCAAAGGATCAGGACGGCGGTGTGCTCTACCCGGCGAATTTATTCCGGTGCCGGCGGGTCTCCTGCTTCAGCGGCGGCGACGGTCATCTGCCCGCTGCAGAGAGGAGAGGAGAGGGTCGAACGGGTGAGGTTCCTGTTGGACCTAAACTTTCGTGGGCCGGCCCGTTAACCTAGTTGTAACATACTTATCGCGAGCCAGTCGCATCTCCGTCCCGTTATCAACGTGGGCCAGCCCATTAACAGCAACGCGAAAGAAAATCTTTCCGTGGCCTGTTTCGCGGAAAAGGGGGAGCTCCTATTGCCCGCTTTAAGCGGGAGCGAGCCTCCCTCCCGCCTGAAGCAGCATGTTTATGGGCCTCCCCGCTGCGGCCCAATAAAAGGTGGTCTCTCTTTTTTCGGTTCCTTTTTGTTTTTTCTATTTTCTGTTTTTTTTCGTTTGTAAGGCATTTTAAATCTGAAGTTTTAGAAAACTGAACATTTTAAATTATTTTAAAATTAAACATTTTAAAAATGAACATTTTTTGGAATTGAACAAATTTCAAAGTGAACATTTATTAAAACTGAACTTTTTCAAACTCTAAATAAATTTCATTTTGAAAAAGTTTCAAACATAAACAAATTTCGAAATTGAGAAAAAACTAAAATTAAAATCTGAACGAATTTCAAAATTTCAAAATCTGAACAAATTTCCAATCTGAACAAATTTTGGAAATTTGAAGAAATTTTAAATCTGAACAAATTTGGAAATTTGAACAAATTTGGAAATTTGAACAAATTTTAAATCTGAACAGATTTCAAAAAAGTTGGAAATTGAAAAAAAATCATAAATTCAAAACGTTCAAATAAACTGAACAGAAAAGTGTTGAAAAACCTGAAAATCGAAAGAAATAAAAAAGGCCAAAAACCAGAACCTGAAGGGGAAGAAAAGCTGTCCGTTACATGGGCCCGGCCCAGAACTGCTTTCCCTAAGCGGCGACCCAGGTTTCCGCCGCAATGAGCGGAGAATAGGAGCGGCCGGTAAAAGGTGTGCCTTTTCTCCATTGGATCTCCTATATATATCTGCGTCTTGCCTACATTCCGAGCAATCACGCACCACAACTAGAAGTACAAACAGCATATGAAACCGATAAAGCATGCATGTAGAGGACGACCATGGCCCTGGTTATACCGCAAGAGCCGCTGACAATTTCCGCGTTCCTAGCTAGAATCTCCATCTCCGCATCCGCGATCTCGCCCTTCTTCTGCAACCCATCGACGGGGCCAGAGGCGCTCGCCATCCTGAGGCTACGTTGTTGTCGTTGTTGTGGCGACGACAAAAAAGGTTTGGCAGAGGGACGGAGGGAGCGGCGGCAGTGATGTGACTGGGTTGGGAGAGGGGATTGGGGGCAAAACCTCGCCGTTCGCTTCAGTTACTTTCTCTCTCACATGTATGCTCTGTCTCGCATTTGGACCACCACTGTAGCAAAGTGGCCCCTCTCTAGCCATCTATCAATGGGCCCACCTTCAGGACTTCTGAGGTGATTCGCTGGTTGGTTGATTGGCGACTGAAGGAGATATGCCCTAGAGGCAATAATAAAGTGGTTATTATTTATATCTTTATGTTTATGATAAATGTTTATATATCATGCTAGAATTGTATTAACCGAAACATTAGTACATGTGTGATATGTAGACAAACAAGAAGTCCCTAGTATGCCTCTTAAACTAGCTTGTTGATTAATGGATGATTAGTTTCATAATCATGAACATTGGATGTTATTAATAACAAGGTTATGTCATTGTGTGAATGATATAATGGACACACCCAATTAAGCGTAGCATAAGATCTCGTCATTAAGTTATTTGCTATAAGCTTTCGATACATAGTTACCTAGTCCTTATGACCATGAGATCATGTAAATCACTTATACCGGAAAGGTACTTTGATTACACCAAACACCACTGCGTAAATGGGTGGCTATAAAGGTGGGATTAAGTATCCGGAAAGTATGAGTTGAGGCATATGGATCAACAGTGGGATTTGTCCATCCCGATGACGGATAGATATACTCTGGGCCCTCTCGGTGGAATGTCGTCTAATGTCTTGCAAGCATATGAAAGAGTTCATAAGAGACCACATACCACGGTACGAGTAAAGAGTACTTGTCAGGAGACGAGGTTGAACAAGGTATAGAGTGATACCGAAGATCAAACCTCGGACAAGTAAAATATCGTGAGACAAAGGGAATTGGTAATGTATGTGAATGGTTCATTCGATCACTAAAGTCATCGTTGAATATGTGGGAGCCATTATGGATCTCCAGATCCCGCTATTGGTTATTGGTCGGAGTGAGTACTCAACCATGTCCGCATAGTTCTCGAACCGTAGGGTGACACACTTAAAGTTGGATGTTGAAATTGTAGTTCTTGAATTATGGAATGGAGTTCGAATATTTGTTCGGAGTCCCGGATGAGATCCCGGACATCACGAGGAGTTCCGGAATGGTCCGGAGAATAAGATTCATATATAGGATGTCATTTTATGTGAAATAAAATGTCGCGGAAGGTTCTATGGAAGGTTCTAGAAGGTTCTAGAAAAGTCCGGAAGAAACCACCAAGGAAGGTGGAGTCCACAAGGGACTCCACCTCCATGGCCGGCCAGCCCTAGTGGGGGTGGAGTCCCAAGTGGACTCCACCATAGGGGGCCGGCCAACCCCCACATGGGAGGTGGGAATCCCACCTTTGGGTGGGAGTCCTAGTTGGGATAGTTTTGCCCCTACTATTGATGGTTTTGGTTTAGTTTATTTTTCGATGACTTGGACACCTACTCTTGGTTTCCACCTATATAATGAGGGGCCAAGGGAGGGCCGGCCACCCCAAGACCATAGCTTGGCCGCCCCCTTGAGTGGCCGGCCACCCCCTCCCAAACCCTAGCTTTGCTCCTCCACTTCATATTTCCCGCGTAGCTTAGCGAAGCTCCGCCGGACTTCTACACCGCCACCGACACCACGCCGTCGTGTCGTCGGATTCAAGAGGAGCTACTACTTCCGCTGCCCGCTGGAACGGGGAGGTGGACATCGTCTTCATCAACAACCGAACGTGTGACCGAGTACGGAGGTGCCTTTGCCCGTTCGTGGCGCCGGAACCGATCGTGATCAAGATCTTCTACGCGCTTTTGCAAGCGGCAAGTGATCGTCTACCGCAGCAACAAGAGCCTCATCTTGTAGGCTTTGGAATCTCTTCAAGGGTGAGACTCGATACCCCCTCGTTGCTACCGTCTTCTAGATTGCATCTTGGCTTGGATTGCGTGTTCGCGGTAGGAAAATTTTTGTTTTCTATGCAACGTTATCCTACAAAGGGTATCGTAGCCGTGTCTATGCATAGATGGTTGCACGAATAGAACACAATGGTTTGTGGGCGTTGATGCTCTTGTTATCTTTAGTTTGAGTACTTTGCATCTTTGTGGCATAGTGGGATGAAGCGGCTCGGACTAACTTTACATGACCGCGTTCATGAGACTTGTTCCTCGTTCGACATGCAACTTGTATTGCATAAGAGGCTTTGCGGGTGTCTGTCTCTCCTACTATAGTGAAGATTCAATTTACTCTTCTATTGAAAACATTAGTATCAACGTTGTGGTTCATGTTCGTAGGTAGATTAGATCTCTCTCGAAAACCCTAAACCACGTAAAATATGCAAACCAAATTAGAGACGTCTAACTTGTTTTTGCAGGGTTTGGTGATGTGATATGGCCATAATGTGATGATGAATATGTATGAGATGATCATTATTGTATTGTGGCAACCGGCAGGAGCCTTATGGTTGTCTTTAATTTTCATGTTGAGTAGTATTTCAAAGTAGTTGTTATAGTTGCTACATGAGGTGAACAACCATGAAGACGGCGCCATGAACCTTGACGCTACACCGACGATGATGGAGATCATGCCCGAAGATGATGGAGATCATATCCGTGCTTTGGAGATGAAGATCAAAGGCGCAAAGACAAAAGGGCCATATCATATCACATATGAACTGCATGTGATGTTAATCCTTTTATGCATCTTATTTTGCTTAGATCGCGACGGTAGCATTATAAGATGATCCCTCACATTAATATCAAGATAATAAAGTGTTCTTCCCTCGTATGCACCGTTGCATTGTTCGACGTTTTGAAACATCTCGTGATGATCGGGTGTGATAAACTTGACATACAACGGGTGTAAGCCATGTTGCACACGCGGAATACTTGGGTTTGCTTGACGAGCCTAGCATGTACAGACATGGCCTCGGGACAACGGAAACCGAAAGGTTGAACACGAGTCATATGGATGATATGATCAACATGTTGATGTTCACCATTGAAGCTACATCATCTCACGTGATGATCGGTTTTGGTGTAGTGGATTTGGATCGTGTACCACTTAACAACTATGAGGGATGTTGTATTAAGTGGGAGTTCATTAGTAATTAGATTAAAACATGAACTAATTATCATAAACATAGTCCGAGTAGTATTTTGAATTAATTTTGTAGTATTGGCATCCGTTTACTACTATGCGCTAGTCTTGTTATTGAGATAGAAATACCGTTAAAATCGACAAGAAACTTTACGGATTGGTACCGTATTGTTAAAGAATCAAGAATTGATTAAGTCCTATTGCAAACTTTTAGTAAACCTCACATTGTTTATTCAAAGAGCTATGGTTTCAATTAGTACCTAAAGTTATCTTGTCTCCATGAAACTTGAAAGTTCAAATATGTTTGAAAAATAAGGAGCTGAAAATTTAGTTTTCAGAAATAATCAAGGTATGAGATATATGTGATATCTAAGACCTTATTGCAAGATGATAGAATATAATTTGGTGAGACTACATAAACTCATAAGTTTTATGGGAATGTATGAAGGTTGAAGACGCAAGACGTCACAATCCTCCAGCTATTGGGGCACTAATGATATTCGCATATCCATGAAGTTATCATCCTTAGTATGCACCGTTGCTAAGACTCGTCGTTTCAAGCATCACGTGATGATCGGGTGTTATAGATTCTACGTGTGCTTACAATGGGTGCAAGCCTGATTTGCACATGCGAATACTAAGGTTAAACTTTATGAGCCTAGCATGTACAGACATGGTCTCAAAAAGTTGTCATGAATTGATGGATAAAATTATGAGTGAAATTGTTCATCATAGTTACTAATATGTGAAATCTAGAACACTTGTCATATGATGATCAACTTCAAAGTAAGAACCTCAAGGTTATTGGTATTTGACCAACAAACCTAGAAGTTATTGATGTTGAAATGTTTTTCTGAATAATGAGGAAAGCTAAAAGAGAAAGCGCAAAAGATATTTTGGCAACAGAAAGAAAAGACTAGAAAGTCTAGCTCGTGTGTATATAAATGATATACATGTTATGGTTGTATTCCTAGTTAAGTCACACAATGAAATTCTTGGGTATTAATACCATATTGGTTGGTATGAAGTGTCATACAAAACAACGCAATTCAAGAATACAATGGCCTAAGTGACTGACAAGGAATATGATAAGAATGTTCGCCTGGAACAAAAATAAAGTGTTATTATGTTCGTCGTTGGCATTCTATCTAGCCCTTAGAATTTATAATAAAGAGCTTAATAAATTGTTATTTTGCTCTGGTCAAATGAAAACAATGAGTTGTTCAAATTATGACATTACTCCATGTATGATGGATAAGTTATTATAAATCTTAAATGGTGAAACACACATACATAACACTGACGCTAAAAATGCCATAAGGCAAAAGATTTGAATTCCACTTATTTGTGGAACCGCAATTTAGGTCATGTTAGAAAGGATCGCATGAAGGAACTCCATGCAAATGGATTTTTGGAGTCATTCGATTTGTTGAATCGTTTGGCACTTGCAAAATCTTTTCTAAAAGGTAATGACTGAAATACCGTTCATAGGCCGAAGAGTTGAACGGGCAACTAACTTAGTGAAAACATACATAATGATATATGTGGTTCATCGGGCATAGTTGTGTGCGGAAGATTCTTCTACTTCATGAAAACTTTCAAACAATGAATTGAGTATATATGTGGATATATTCAATAAGGAAAAGTTTGAAACATTTGAATAGGATTCAAATAAATTTCAGCATGAAGTGGAAATCATCGTAATAGAAATCAAATATCTATGATTGGATCATGGTGGAAATATTTGAATTACGAGTTTTAGCGAACATCTAAGAGAGTTATGAAATTGTTCTACAACTTACGTTTCTTGGAGTATCATAGTGATGATGAAGTATCCAAGAGATATATCCAAACTTTGTTGGATCAATGATGAGATAAAATATTGATGCCATTATATTTTTGTGGATTATGCTTTAGTGACTACCGCTTTTACACTGAATAGAGCATCATCATGATCCGTTGAAATGACACCATACAAGTTATGGCATGGGTATAAACCCTAATAGTCAACCAAAATCGGATGAATGTCTTTGTTGGTTATCCCGTAGATTTGATTGGGAATTCTTCTCACGAGACAAAGAAAAAGTGTTTGTCAATGTTTCTTATTTCCGAGAAATTGTTTCTAGTGAAGTATTTGAGTGGGAGGACAATATATTTTGATAAGGTTTATGAACCCGAGCATAATGATCGAGTAGCGCAAAGCATCGGAATTGGTTTCAAAGCGGCCACAAAGATCATGGCTCCCATGACTACAAAGTGTTTTAGCCATGGAGATCGAAGTACATATTGAACCTTGTAGGTATGGTTTACTTTGTGATCAAATAAATGATTTGTGGACAAAGGATTGATTTTGAACAATGATAAACCAACTACAAAACATAGAATGTATGATGGTCCCTGACTAAGTTAAAAGGGCCATACGCCATGATTTCCAAGATAGATGAATACTTTTTGAAAGAAAATAGATCTATAAAATTGATGGACTTGGATGAAATATCCTTGAAGAAGCTTAACTTGTCGAAAAGTTGTTTACGACAAAGTTCAAAGAGTTGACTACGACAAGATTAGATCTTCCGTAGCAATGCTTAAAGTCTATATGGATTATTCTAGTAATCACTACATATTTCCTTTATGAGATATGTTAGTAGGATGGCAAAATACATTACTTATCGAAGTGTGTATTAAAGGTGTATACAAGATACAACCAAGAGTTTTGCTGATCCGTGGAATACTAGATAGGTATACAAACTTCAATTTGATGAAGTAAGTATAGCGGAGTTTGTATCTTCACTAGATGAAATAGTCAAAGAGTTTTTGATTTCATCAGAAACAATGAAGAGGCTTGCATTTGCAAGAAATTAAGTGGGAGCGCTAAGACACATTTATAATACTTTATGTAGGTGACATATAGTTGGTTATAAATGATGTAATTATATACTTGATTAAAAGGTTTCATTGAGAATTAACTTCAATGAAAGGATATGGACTGAAACAAATTTAGTGTCAAGATCTATGAAGATAGATTGAAACACATAAATAAGTTTAAGTCAAAGTGCATATGATGGATATTGAAGTAGTTCAATATAGAAATATTAAGAAAATGTTCTTGTCATGTGAAGGTTTAACAAGACTTGAGTGTATCGACACTCAATGATTAAAAACACATGAGTGATTATAGATCACGAATAATATGTACACAATCAGATATCATGTGCTATAAAGTGTTATGAGCATATACCAGAATGATTCATATGATGATCATTGGACGACAGTAAGAATATCCTTGAGTACTTTAGAAGAACTAAGGATATATATATATATATTTTTGTATGAAGAAATGACAAACAAATCGATGTAAGGTGTTACACCGATATTGGTTTTATCACATATAAAATATAAATTCAATCTCAAATTAGACGAAGTGTTGTTTAAAAGGTAGCACAATGAGCTAGAAGTTGTCTATGCTAGATTTAGAAGGGTTCTAAATATGGTGACGGATTCTACAAAAGAAGGCAGTATGTCATTATTTTGACAATGACAAAGGATGTTAAGTCAAGAGGTTCTTTGAGAACTTGGTGTAGTTCGACAGAGTCGTAACTTTGAAGCTATATTGTGTGTGACAATATTAGTGACATATTTCAGACAATGGAATTAAGGTTCCACCAGTAAGATCAAACATATTTAATGCCAGCTCATTTGGAAATGAGTGATGCGTTGAGACGCAAATGAATTACAAAATACATACGTTTCGAGCGTGTCGATCCGATGACTAAAAACCTCTCCCGTGAGCAATACATGATAAAGCACCGAAGGCCAAGGTGTTATATCTTTACAAATGTAAACTAGATTATTGACTCTAGTGCAAGTGGGAGATCAAGGAGATATGCCCTAGAGGCAATAATAAAGTGGTTATTATTTATATCTTTATGTTTATGATAAATGTTTATATATCATGCTAGAATTGTATTAACCGAAACATTAGTACATGTGTGATATGTAGACAAACAAGAAGTCCCTAGTATGCCTCTTAAACTAGCTTGTTGATTAATGGATGATTAGTTTCATAATCATGAACATTGGATGTTATTAATAACAAGGTTATGTCATTGTGTGAATGATATAATGGACACACCCAATTAAGCGTAGCATAAGATCTCGTCATTAAGTTATTTGCTATAAGCTTTCGATACATAGTTACCTAGTCCTTATGACCATGAGATCATGTAAATCACTTATACCGGAAAGGTACTTTGATTACACCAAACACCACTGCGTAAATGGGTGGCTATAAAGGTGGGATTAAGTATCCTAAAGTATGAGTTGAGGCATATGGATCAACGGTGGGCTTTGTCCATCCCGATGACGGATAGATATACTCTGGGCCCTCTCGGTGGAATGTCGTCTAATGTCTTGCAAGCATATGAAAGAGTTCATAAGAGACCACATACCACGGTACGAGTAAAGAGTACTTGTCAGGAGACGAGGTTGAACAAGGTATAGAGTGATACCGAAGATCAAACCTCGGACAAGTAAAATATCGTGAGACAAAGGGAATTGGTAATGTATGTGAATGGTTCATTCGATCACTAAAGTCATCGTTGAATATGTGGGAGCCATTATGGATCTCCGTATCCCGCTATTGGTTATTGGTCGGAGTGAGTACTCAACCATGTCCGAATAGTTCTCGAACCGTAGGGTGACACACTTAAAGTTGGATGTTGAAATGGTAGTTCTTGAATTATGGAATGGAGTTCGAATATTTGTTCGGAGTCCCGGATGAGATCCCGGACATCACGAGGAGTTCCGGAATGGTCCGGAGAATAAGATTTATATATAGGATGTCATTTTATGTGAAATAAAATGTCACGGAAGGTTCTATGGAAGGTTCTAGAAGGTTCTAGAAAAGTCCGGAAGAAACCACCAAGGAAGGTGGAGTCCACAAGGGACTCCACCTCCATGGCCGGCCAGCCCTAGTGGGGGTGGAGTCCCAAGTGGACTCCACCATAGGGGGCCGGCCAACCCCCACATGGGAGGTGGGAATCCCACCTTTGGGTGGGAGTCCTAGTTGGGCTAGGTGGGCCCCCTCCTATGGAAGGTTGTGGTTTGGTCTTATTCGAAGACTTGGACACCAACACTTGGGATCCACCTATATAATGAGGGGCCAAGGGAGGGGGCCGGCCACCCCAAGACCATAGCTTGGCCGCCCCCCTTGAGTGGCCGGCCACCCCCTCCCAAACCCTAGCTTTGCTCCTCCACTTCATATTTCCCGCGTAGCTTAGCGAAGCTCCGCCGGACTTCTACACCGCCACCGACACCACGCCGTCGTGCTGTCGGATTCAAGAGGAGCTACTACTTCCGCTGCCCGCTGGAACGGGGAGGTGGACATCGTCTTCATCAACAACCGAACGTGTGACCGAGTACGGAGGTGCTGCCCGTTCGTGGCGCCGGAACCGATCGTGATCAAGATCTTCTACGCGCTTTTGCAAGCGGCAAGTGATCGTCTACCGCAGCAACAAGAGCCTCATCTTGTAGGCTTTGGAATCTCTTCAAGGGTGAGACTCGATACCCCCTCGTTGCTACCGTCTTCTAGATTGCATCTTGGCTTGGATTGCGTGTTCGCGGTAGGAAAATTTTTGTTTTCTATGCAACGTTATCCTACAGCGACCGATTTGGCGTGCTTGTTAATTGTTATCAACGGGTATTCGTGGTGTCTATTTTATCTGTCATATCATCTATAGCAGATCCTTAAGTGGCTAAACCTGTAAAATTATGGATTTTTACGGTTTTGGTTGAAATATTTGTGCCGATCATATCCCGTGAAATAGCCCGATCCTCAAGTTTATCTAGATAGAGACGTGTTTGTTGACTAGATACATCTAGGTCAAGATAAAACTAAGTCAATTAGATGACGATGGCACCCCTAGCCCACCAATGTTTAAACTCTAAGGTTGACTTTGACACTTTATGTCTCATAAAGGCGGAATATTTTTTAGTGGGAGGCGATGTTTCCATTGATAACGAGACGTATGTGGTGACTTCATCAATCTCAAGACCCAACAAATTTTTTTGAACTCGATATCTCAAAGTTACTCATAGAGGTAGGGTGTGCATGCGTTCACATGGTGTATGCACGTATTTGTGAGTGTTTACGTCTCTACTGTGTTTCGCAAAAAAAATGTGTGGGTAGGAATCACATACGCGCTAACAAAAACGTACATAAACTCATTCCTGCGAACGCACGCACATCCTAACCGTACAAGCACCTTCGATAGTCTGAGTCCAAGAAACTGATCGTTGGGTCTTGAGATTGACGAAGTCAACAAATGTGTCTTGCTATCGACGACAACGTCATCCGCGCTAAAAAAAATATTTCGCTTTTACGAGACACCAAAGTGTCAATGTCAGTCATAGAGTTTAAACTCTGGTGGGCCAGGGGTGTCACTACCCTCGTAACCATTCAACCACTAATTGATTCTCCTCTTGCTTTTATATTAATTGACTTAATGTTATCTTGATCAACATGTATCTAGTCAATAAATACACCTATATCAGATAAATTTAAGTTAATTAATTTAGATCGGAAGGAGAATCATTTTCTTTTGCTACGGTCCAACGGTATGCAATGTATATGCGTTAGAGCATCTCTAGCAGAGCCCGTAAACGTGCAAACCGTAAAACGTGAGTTCACGCAACTGAACTCGCATTTACGGATCAAAAAAGTGCCGACGCCAAATCAGAACCCGTAAAATAAAACTGTAAAAAACATATTCTAAAATATGCCACTGGACCCACCTTTTTTTTTTCTTTTTTTCATAACTTCTTCTTCTTCCTTAAGCTTTCCTGTGTGCACAATCCGCCAAGGTCCAGCTCACGCATCGGGCTGCCACGCCGCGCCGCTGCCGCCTCGCCGCCCAGTTCGTCCGGCCGCTTCCCTCCTAACCCCTCGCGCCCGCCGCCCGCCCCTACCTCCCGCGCCCCGCCTCTACCCGCGTCCGCGCCAGTGTCGCTCCGCTTCGCTCGCTTCGGCAATGCCGCTTCTCTCGCCCCGGCAGCGCTGCCCGCGCTGCCCGACCCCCGTGCCGCTTCCGCTCCCGCCCCGCCCGCCCCCGCCCGCCGCCCAACACCGCCATGGCGAGCTCAACCCTGCCCCGCCTCATCACGGACGCCTCCAGGGCCGTCCCGGCCGCGCCCGGCGAACTCGTGGCCGGCCGGCTGTCCGCTCTCCCTTCCCCGAGCTCGCAACGCATGGCTCCACCGAAATTTGGTTGACATTCGGCTGGATTTTATCGAATTTGTTCATATTCCGGTAGTCCTCCGGCGGAAGTGCACTGTTTGGAGCTGAAGTTTCAACCCGCCAAAACACCATTAGAAGTATAGTTCAGCGTTCAGTCCGACCTTTCGACCCCCGTAATTTTTTTTCGGTTTCATCCCGTTTACAGTAACTGATCTGCGCCGATTTTCGAACAGAGACTGACGGTTATTTTTGGTTTTAAGCTGTTAGAGATGCTTTTAGTACGCGTGGTCCGAGAACAGAACCGTGCAACTCGTGTCCATTCCGTTGGACTCGAGCCATTTCCTTGACGGCGGTGTTTGTTCCCGCACAGGACGTCACATGGTGAAATCTCTAGTTTTATATTCTGAGGTATGAAATCACTAAGGTTTAATTGCATGCCAATTTCGTTTGACATTCCGAAACGTTATGAAACTGAATGAACTGGTAGCACAGATCTCAAGGCATAAAACTGAGTGAGTGAATCGGATGGCATGCATGGAAGGTCTGTACACGGGATAAATCATTTCCTCCATTTTCCTTGGTAATAAAATGAGAGTTTCTTACTCCTACTCCTCCGTCACTGTTTCTGTCGATCGAGCGCTGGAGCACCGAGCTCTTGTGACGTTCGTTCGACGAAGCAGCGGCGCCGGAGTTCCGAGTTCAGTTTTTGCTCTGCATACTGCTCGGTTGCAATCGATACTTGTTGATTGCGGTTCGGAGCCATCCCAGTCTAGAAATTAATTTATTCTCTCTCTGTCGCCGTCGCTGCAGAATATACGTGCACATACTTGGCGACCAAGTACGCGAGCCGTCAACGCTAGCTTAGCCGTCATCGTTGGCTGCCCCTCAAGTCCTCAACTGTCAGGCATAGCAGGATTATTCAGCGTGGAAAAGCCCAGCGGTGGGCCAATAATTGATTGCGGCCGGGTTGGTTGGTTGGCGATCGATTCGGCTTCGTGGTGTCCATTTTATCCACGAAGTAGTATTTTTTTTTTAAATGGACTAGGAAATTTACCCGTGCGTTGCTACGGTTTAATTTTTATTGCCCATTAGACCCATTTTTTATTATCAACAAATAAACAATACTCCCTCGGTGCATAATAAGTATCATGGTTTTAGTTTATTCTCCCAATAAACAATACTACTTATAACATCGAAGTAAAATAATGTATGGATTGGGATCACTAAAATGATCAAAGTGTCGTCAAAAATATCTTGGGGTCTCATAAACAATAAAATCTTGCTAATTATCTAAAAAAAATCATCTTATGATCAACAAAAATAAGTCGTTTACATATTGGCAGCCTACAAAGTAGCAGTTTGGCCGCAGTTCATTCGATCATTCATAACATTTACCAATCAATAAAATAGGATGGAGGAAAGTTATAAACGCTTAGATGCAAAAGGAAAACAGACTATTTATAACAAAACATAGAAGAAAAGGAAGTGAGGGAGAGACCGTGCGTTCATACTCGAGTGGGTAGTTCTTCTTCAGAAGATGCGCCTTCTCCATGATCAACCCAGAAACAAAGATCTTTAAAGACATTTTTTAAATTATGTTGTTACCGTTTTAGCTTAGGGTGCGTTTGGTTTGAGCCCCAACAAGCCCTACCAAATTTTTGGCATGACCAAACCAAGGGCATGACCAAAATATTGGCAAAGTCTTGTTGTTTGGATTATAGCCATTGCCCATCCAAAACTTTGGTTGAATAGTACGTATGTTTGGTTTGCAACCAAACTGATTTGGCATGCATTTGCATCTTATATTGGCCGATTCTTGATTTGATGCCAATTCAATCAAAATAATTCTTCATAAAGTATTTTTTAAGAACAAGAAAAGTCGTGAGCCAAATAATCCTAGGGGACTACGGCATGCAGTTCGAAGCAGCTAGCTCAATTGTATGAACCAGTAAAATAGAAGAACGCTTAAAGATGTTTTGTAATACTAGTTCTTTTCCTAGTACGTAGTTAGCAGAATGATGTATTTTTATACCACAAAAAAAAAGTTCTCGCTGGACCATCGTCGCGTGTTGGCCAGTATAGCAAGGGAATGCATTAATTACATGGGGCCCACCAGGAAGAAGCGGGCTGATGGAGCTGCCAATATTTTGGCGATGGATTTCTGCGCCCTCAGCGCGCCCTCGCGCGGGCGGAAATCACACGGGCAGCCCGGGGCGAACTTTGGCGAGCCAATTTGTGGGCTTCACTCCAAACAACTACCAAATGTTGTGGGCTTGCCAATTTTTTGGTGTGGCAGGTGTTGGCTGCAAACCAAACATACCCTTAAATACTTCCAGTATTCTCTCTCCGACTCTGAACATCCTGATGAAGCAAAATATCATCACTGGATCCAGCAATCAGAGATTCAAACATTAATTATATTTAGCAATCGATTCCATGCACACTATTTGAGGTCATAGAAGATGGAGAACCTCTACTCATTCCTACATGCCAAATTTTTGAACCTTAGGCCAAATAGTAGCGTACACCACCAACGTGTTGAAGGTAAATTTGTTATCTTAAATAGGGAACGAATTAATGAACTCACCTCCTCTCAAAAGAAATAATCAAATCACTTTTTTCTGTGCTAAGCGGTAGTCCTCTGATAAAGACAACCATGGACTGGATGGATATAAGATAACTATTCTCTAAAATCGCTAGAGTTGTCCTAGCTTGAAGTGGCGATGGAGCAGCCCTGTAGCGCTGATCAAAGCACTGAAGAAATAGTCTCCAGCTCGACCCAGAAGGCTGAGCCGCTGAGGACTCAACCGGTGAACGCCGCAAGGCCGCCGACGGCAATTCCGTGTCTGAAATAGGAAAAATCTAGTTAGCTAAGTTCATCTTTCGGCAGTGGAGGCCACGCCAGGGGCATAAGCAGGGTGCTAGCAGAGCAGCCACAGGCGCTGGGCAATTACGCCAGATGCGTCGGTCCGCAGCAACGTAGGGTGCTACCAGCCGCGTCCTGCTCCTCACCGCGACGCACGTCCCCGATTAGAGGCAGCACGGGGGCGCTCTGTCCTGCTCGCCGCCATGCCGGCGTCCACGAATCAGAGGGCTCCGAATTCCGGAGCCGCCGGCCGTGCCCCAGCTTCCTGGAGGTGCCATGGGGCCATGGGGGGGCTTTCTGTCCTGCTCTCCGCAATGCCGGAGTCCATGATTTTGGGGGCGCCCTCAGTACGCCTGGATTCCAGCATCGACCGTCCTTGCCTCGGCTGCCTGTACGGCGCCGCACCCCGCGTCGTTTGCCCTTCCTCTGCGTTGTCGGTGCAGCGAGGGGATTTCTTTCTTTTTACCTGGGGCAAGCGGCAGATTCTGTTCGGGTAGGAGTCCTACCGTAGGACACGGTTTGCTCAATTCGGTTTAACGAAGCGTTTTATTTTAACTCGGCGGTGGCAGATTCTGTAATTTCAACCGGAAATAAGGGCAAAAATAGACGGACCAACAAGAAACCTTATTTTCTTTATTATTAGGTATAGATAATTATGGTACAAATCTTATCAAGGCCATTTATTTGTTGGCAGGTTATGAATTGTGGAGGGAGAAAGTTGAAGCAACTTAGGGCATCTCCAACCGGGCGACCCAAACCGCGCCCGCGCGTTCGGATGGGTCTAGCCGGACAAAAACGCGGCCCAGCGCGCGGACCCATCCCTAAAACGGATGGCCGCGGCGTCCGGGACGACCCAAACCCGGCCCAAATCTGGGACGAGTTTGCGTGGCCGCGGACGCCGAGTGCTGGTCGCTCGCGTCCACCCTTTGTCCGCCCCTGGCCCGCCTGTCTGTCTCCCAAAACAGAAACACTCCACTCCAGTCTCAAAACCTAGAGATGGCCGACCTGCCGACTGCCGCCGCCACCGCCAGCACCGCCACCATCGGAGACGAGGTACAGCTTGCGGACGTTGCCGCTCCTCTCGTGTCGGAGACTCCTGAACTGGATGCTCCGGTGGTCGTGGAGCCCGGGCAGGCGACGAAGAAGGCGAAGCTCGACCTCACCGCGGAGCAGAGGAAGATCGAGAGCAAGAAGCGGGGCGACCGCCGCAGGGCGCTCGAGCAACGGAAGAGGGATGTCGCTGCCGCGGAGGAGCGGCAGCGGGCGGCGGAGCAGCTCCTCCAACTCAAGACGGAGGCGAAGGCGAACGTCATGCAAGAGCATGCCATGCTCTTTTACGGCCACGCAGCGCTCGCTCAGCACTTGATCCTCCCGGGCGCCGGCACGGCCTCGGGGGGGAGCTCGGCGTCGTCCGTGACCCGGCCCCTTCCTCCAAGGTCGACACCCCTGCCGACTGCCCCGTTTGGGTACACGCCCGGCCCGCAGGAATTGGGGGCGCAGTCGGCGCGGTACGCCTACCCGTCACGGGATGGGTCACCGGAGGTGGGCGAGTCCTTCACGGGGCCGTCTCCTTCGTCCATTGACCTGAACCGTGCGCCGGCGAACTCCAAAGGCCCCAAGCAGATGGGATCAGCAGCGATGGCCGGAGCACGCAACCTGCTCGACGATTTGTCGGCTGAGCGCGCGCCGCCTCCGATGCAGGCCCCTTCGTCCTACACACAGGCAATGCCGACCACCATGCCCTATGCTTCAACCAAGCAGGCTCCCCAGCCACCTCCCATTGACACACAGCAGGACAACACTGCCTGTCCCGACAGCATTAACATCGACGACGAGCCGTTGTTCGGTCAGGAGCTCACGCAAGCCGCAGCTGCACAAGCTGGAGGTCGCCGCATAAGCAAAAGAACCAGCAACTACACGGAGAAGGAGGACAAGGTGCTCGTCGATGGATGGTTGACCATCGGGCAAGATGCATTGACGGGTGCCGAGCAGAAGGGGACCGCATTCTGGCGCCGGATCCATGATTACTTCCATGAACATCGCAAATACGGACATGAGCCATTTGAGAGCGACCGCAGGGAGCTATCGCTCCAAAAGAGGTGGGGAGCAATTCAAACGGAATGCAACAAGTTTCAGGCGGCGTATGAACACGTGAAGAGGATCCCCGTTAGTGGCATGGGTGTGAAGGACTTGGTATGATTCTTAAACCTCAACTTAGTCATCCAATGTTTGCACATATGTTTAGCATTGTTGTCTTGCTTTGCTCTAGGTGTGGCAAGCTTTGGAATGGTACAAAGGCAACAATGGAGACAAGACCTTTGCCTTCCCTCATTGTTGGAAGCAACTCCATGGCACCCCCAAGCTCCAGGAGGGGTTCGAGGGGTACATTGCGACCTTGACTGGCAACAAGACCGCCAAAGATCCCACGGTCATTGACCTTGATGGTGGGCAGCCTTGCGGTAGCTCCGCTTCTCGTGCAAGTCGTCCTCGCGGCCACAAGGCAACCAAAGCCGACTTGAAGCGTGATGCCTCGTCCATGCTATTGTTTGGCACTTTGAAGGAGATGCATGCCGACAGAGAGGTGTCCACGGACAAGAGGGATGAGAGAAGGCGCCGGGAGAAAGATGAGGACAAGAACAACTACTTCGATGTCCAAAAGAAGAAGCTTGAGATTCAAGAGGTCAAGGCCAAGACCAAAGTTAAAGAAATTGAGCTCAAAGAGAGAGAAATTGAGCTCATAGCAAAGGCAAGGGCCCAAGAGGTGGAGTTGAAGGCGAAGGAAGTTGAGCTCAAACGGCAAGCCGAGGACAACCTGATCATGCGACTTGACCAACATGAGCGAGACGAAAAGAGCTTGGTTCAAGAAGAGGCAGAAGGAGATCCTAAAGCGCCCAAATTGAGTTGACAATCTCAATTTGTAATTTTTATATTTCTTTGAACTATGCCACATTTCATTTCTTCATCATGCAACAGTTTATTTGATATTATTCTATAATTTCAAGATATTATTCTATATGTGTTAGATACTATTTATAAGTATGCGTGGCCAGATGGCCTATTTCTCAAAGAAACATGCCAAATGGCCAAATGGGTGGCCGCTGCGTTGGGCGCAGGGCGCGACCCAAACGGACGCGCGGACGCGGGGCTCCGTCCGCGCGTCCGCGCGGCCACCTAAACTGCCCAAAACGGACGGCCCAGTGCGTCCGTTTTGGTCGCCCGCTCGCAATCATGGTATAGTTCTCTGGTCGTTAAGAATAAATATATTGTGACGTGAGCTTTGTTCGTTGAAAGACCATCAATGTATGCCAAGTACCGGCTTGCTATTGAAATACGATGTATTCTAAAAAAATGTCAACAAGGACCCTTTTTGCTGTCTCACATGCAAACTTAATCCTCATCACATCCTGTTGAAGATGCCCTTACAATATAAGAGCTGGTCGTTTTAACTTTGTAAGTGAGTGAGAAATATGAGTTCATGCGCACTCTTCGTCTCCTCCTTCACTGCTGCCTACCTCGCCACGCATCGTAGACGTGTAGCGTTTTGTGAATCGAGTTTATTTTGCTTAGTGCATAAATTAAGTTGGGTATGTGTGAGCGTGTGTATGCATACTTGCCGCATGTCCCTGACTTTCAACGCATGACAGTTTCAGTCAGCCACTCCCTTCTAAGCTTATACAGGAGATGAGAGATACAACAAATCTAGAGTTTTCCACTCACTTCCGTCTCTCTCATGACCAAGTTTCTTCTATTGTGATACTCCCTAGTCTTTCCGTCTGCATGCACGACCATCTTGGAGAGGAGGCCCCCGAAACCCCATCCATCGGTGATAAGATTTTTGGAAAGCGTCTCAGCGTGATTGCTCGCTGCTGTTCGAGTTCTTCCTCACCAGTTCATCTACTTCCTCGATAGATCCAGCTTCCTTGACAACACCATGGGTGACATCAGTAACAACCATGATGATGCTGCTGCAGCGACCTTCCTGTCCGCAATGTAAATGCTTCTCTTGTTCCATATTCAGATTTTCTAGATGTGCTTAGTACATATGTGATGTTATTTTCGGTAATTAAACGCACTCAAAAATTGCTTAATAATGTAACGTTTGCATAGAAGAGATGTATACAACCCTAGCTTATTTCATTTATTTAACAAAGACCGGCAAAAAACCTTACAACAGTCATGCAAACTGAACTTGCCAGCCAAAGTATCAAAACACTACCAACTAGCAAAAATAAGGCCTTATGTCCTAGCCACAGTCACCGCCGACTCCCTAGCTAAATCCAGAGATAGCGCCCCATGCGCTCCAGTAGTATCCTGCAACATCTACCACCAATCTAAATCCAGAATGTAGATCAAAGCTAGAACCCTCACCAGACCTTCCGTTGGCGCCATCATGGTGCCAAACAGCACCACCGCTCAGCGCGCGTCCATCATCACACGTCGTCCACCGAGACTCCTCTGCTGACTTGGGCATGCCCCTATCGGGTACTCACTATTACCATACCAATGCGGTCAAACTGGAGGCCCACGTGAGGATTATGAAGCCCAAGAAGCATTGACAGTTACTAAGAAGCCGAAGTCCAAGAACCTGGCATGCGGGGCAAGAACAAGCCCAAAACAAGGAACCGTGGAGCTCGTATCCAACCTTCAGCTGACCCAGTCATGATACATGAGACCTAGCCTCTCATAAAAAGGCTAGGAAGAGTCGCTGGGGAGGACAAACAGTTCATAATCTAAACCCTAGCTACACCACACTACATCGCCATAGCCATAGCCATCAAGGCACCCATGTAATCGTCATCATCAATCAAGAACAGACAAACATCACGTAGGGTTTCCCTCCAGCAGCCTGAAGCTAGGTAAATCGTGTCCCCGGTGTTGTCTGTTGCTGACGAAACAGCACGCACTCTTCCCTAAAACCCAAGTCAATAATCCATGGTTATTTCCATGGCAGCCCCACTTCAACTACACCACACACCGTCGACGTGGTAGATGCACACCGCTCCACCTCTTGCCTACTCCATCCTACAACTGCTCCAACAACAATACCCCAAGAGGGAGAGCGGCACCAAGATCATCATCATCATCTGATCCGGAATACCTGGATCCGAGGTTTCCCTCGAAGCGGAGCAAGTGGGCGGACTACCATTGCAATGGTAATACCTTCAAACAGCCAGCTGACCACCCCCGGCGGAGGAGGAGATCATCACGACCACGCCCAGGGCCAGAGCCCCGGGCTTCCTCGCTTTGCGGGTCTTGCCCCACTGCCGCTGCCACCGTCTGTGGCACCCTCCACGCTGCCATCTGGTACCCTGACTTATTGCAACCCCTTCTTCACATTTTATTTCTCTACTAGATCGTCAGCAGATGTGTTGGTAACAGTAACCTATATCCAAATTTCGGATTTTGGCGAACACAAGATGATGACGAGGAGAATACTTGCTCCTGCTGAATTCACCACTCTGTTCTTTGTCAGGATGCAGCTGGGATTCTTGCACCCAAAGCAGACCCAGAATATGTCCAAGCCCAGAATTGAAAACCGGTACGTGAGAGACAACCCAGGCGGCGGAAAAAAACACAAACCCATCTAGGGTTCCATCCTCCTCGCCGGTGGCGCCGGTTCGCTCCGCCTCCAGTGGCCTTGGGGCCTTGGAGGTGTGACGGACCACAGTTCCTCGCCGGCGGGGAGTTTCCGTTCTTAATTTAGTTTGCTTTTCGGTCTCTTTTTTGGGATGGTGAGGCGGCGGCTACATCCTGAAGTCAGAATAAGGTTCTCCCCGCCCTATCCTCGCTCCGGTGGTGCATCTAGCGCTGACGGAGGGCGTGTGGAGTTGTGTGCCCGGATCTCCTGGGTCTGGTCGGTTTTCGTCTTTGTTGGTGTGGTTTTATGTCAGTCTCTTCCGGTCTACGGTTGTCATCATTGGCGATGGTTGCTGCTCTGGTGCGCTGGTCCTTTGGGACCTTAGCACGACGACTTCCCGTTTGTCTACTACAACAAGCTCTACTACGACAAGCTTTGCCTGACTCCGGCGATGGAGGGGCGAGGATAGCGGCGCGCCTTCAGCTCGTGCTAGTGTTTGTAGTCGTCGCTAGGTGGTTCGAGTACCAATTTGTAATTTTCTTTACGTTTTAGATTATTTGTACTACTGTTGATGATTATTAATAGATGGGTGGATTTTTCGCAAAAAAAAGCAGACCCAGAATATCAACAAAATTACCTAGTCCCACAACTTTTCCGGCGTGCACAGCCCACCGTAAAGAAAGCCACTATGAACCAGGATTCACTTCTTTCTATCCTCCGCAAACTACTTCATTCAGACATAAATTCTACTTTAACCTAGTTTTAAGAACCTTATCGCGGCTGTTTGCTTCGGACCACGTGAAGTTACCAGCTCAACGCTGATATTGGTAGCACTAACACCATGGTAGACCTTCTACTTCACATCTCACCTAGAAGCAACTTTTCAGCATTATCGACAGTCATGCTTGCTTGAGAACTGTTCGAGAAGCCTTAACGGCGTGGGAGGAGGATCACTGGAGCTTTCACTCGTTTCGCTATGTGTGTGTCGCCCTCATCGTGTACTCTGCCACAAGCTTTGAGAACAGAGACGACTTATCCTCCAGCAACTTCGCCGGCGTCTCCCGCTCCACAGCCACACCTACAAAGATCGAAATGGCGTTTAGTCAGACAAACAGTTATGCCAAACACATGGGATTAGGCGGATTATTTAGACCTGATAGTGATTTTTCTTAAAGGGCAGATGACTGACCGTTGTCAAGAAGCAAGACCATGTCGCTGTCAAGGACCGAGGTGATTCGGTGCGCAATCGTGATGACCGTCGCCTCTGAAAAATTCTCCCGTAGTGTTTTCTGGATCAGGTTGTCCGTCGCGGTATCCACCGAAGCGGTGGCTTCGTCCAGAACCAGTATCTTGGTCCTCTTCAGAATCACTCTACCAAGACAGACAAGCTGGCGCTGACCCACGCTCCAGTTCTCTCCATTCTCTATCACTGCAAGTAAAATTCACAAAAAATTTCAGTTCCCAATAGAACAAGTAGTGGCTTTCTGTTGTAATTTTTCAATTTTGGAAATAAAAAGAACTAGTAGTAGGAAAAAGGTGGAGGATACGCAAATTCAGTATCAGACTTTCAACTGCATGACTCAAATTATACATATCACCATATCAGACCTGGTGAGTCAAGTTTCAGGTCCTTTCTCCTGACCTCATCTCCTAGCTGACAGTTATCCAATGCCTGAAATGGAACAAAAGGATTCAGACTACAAGTTTACTAAAGGTCTAACTGTAAAAAAGAGAGCTATGTATGTAAAAATCGAAACTACCTCCCAAATTTGATTGTCATTGTACTCTCCAAGAGGGTCAAGGTTGCTCCTGATAGTTCCCTCGAACATCGTTGGGTCTTGTGGAATGATGCTCAGTCTACATCTCAGATCATGCAGTCCAATGGTGCAAATGTCGACACCGTCTACTAGTATCTGGCCAATAGTAGGATCCACGATACGGAAAAGGGCCTGTATAAGAGTTGATTTACCACTGCCTGTTCTTCCAACGATACCAGTCTTCATGCCTCCAGGAAAAGTGACTGTAAGGCCCTTCAGAACAAATGGTAGTTGTGGAGCATATCTCACCTGCATCGAATTAGAAGTTAGAGATCCGTGCTATCTATAATAAAAAAAATCGCAACACTGAAAGTAATATTCGCATGCCCATCAGACTGGATTTCTTAGAGATAATTGCATATTGCTACCACAATTGAGGCTAGGGCTTCAAAAAACTACCACTTTTCCGGTCAGTTGCAAAAAACTACCACTTTTGCGTCTAATTGCTTCAGAAAACTACCAATTGTGTGTAACACTCGGTTTGGTCCAATTTAATCATGTTTCTAACAGAGATGGCCCACCATTTGATCAAGTTTTCTATCTGAATGACATGGTGGGCCATCTCTGTCAAAAACTTGATCAAATGGGCCAAACCGATTGTTACACATAACTGGTAGTTTTTTGAAACCATTAAACGCAAAAGTGGTAGTTTTTTGCAGTTGACCTAAAAAGTGGTAGTTTTCTGAAGCCCTAGCCGCAATTGTGGTAGCAATATGCAATTTTCTCGGATTTCTTATCAATAGCTCACTCAGATGGCAATGATATGAAATTTCTGCAGGACAACATGGTAACACAGGAAAAGAAGCCTAAGTAAACAGGATGAAAAACAATGAGGGCATTTACATGGAGGTTATGCAGCTGAATTTCTCCCTCTGACGGCCAGTTACACAGCAACTTATCTCCTGACATTGAAAGAGGGGGCTCTTCGGGAATGCTTATATATTGCAGAATTCTTTCTACTGATATGATCTTGTTCTCCAAATAGCACATGGACCATACTACCCATGTTTGCAGCGTGTTCAAATTAAGCCCATATGTGACCGCGAGGCCAGCAATTGCTGAAAGCAGCATGTAATTTAGTTAGAAGACCATATCACTACGATCGTATCTACTAGTACCATCTATTTAATATAAATAATTTCCGAACAAGTAATGACATACCTGGATCAATGAAACCAGTCGGTAAACTGATAAGAAATATCAAAGAGAACGCAAATGTAAGGCATGATAGCGTATCCAAGCGGAAGCAAAGCCACTCCCTTGCCGCAGCGTTATAGAATTTTGGTCGAGAGAAGGCATCCATTAGATGGCTATTAGTTGATACAAACTCATTTTCCTTGCCAAAACTTCTGATGGTTGCTGATCCAGTAATGGATTCAGCAAAATGTTGTATTATAGGCGCTTTGCAAACCCCTACCAGCCTTTGCAGCTCTCTGGCTGTATCAATGTAGTAGCGCTGCAAAATGATAAATATAATGACATGCTAATTTTGCAGTTAAAACTTAAAACGGCACAGAGAATAAATAGGTTAAATAAAATACCTGATACCAGAAGCAGGCAACACTTAGAGGAACAAAAACAACAAACACCTGCCACGCGACCTGAGACATCACAGCAATAATTCCAACTAGTTGTATGATGGAAAATGCAACCTGACCCATCTGGTCAGCAATGTTGGTGTCCACATCACTCTGATCAGTTGAAGCCTAAACAATTTAACACTTGTGTGAGGGTGAAAGCCAATAATAAACTACCTAACAAATTTGAGGAAGTGCTGACTTACTCTATTCAAGATGCGCCCACTCGGAGTGGAATCGAAGAAAGACATAGGAGCTCTGAATATGGACATGTGCATCTTGTCGAACAACAGAGTTGCTGTCTTGTATGCAGCTGTCACAAGAAACAATGCTCTTACGAGGATGCACAGTGAGCTTGCACCAGCCAATGCGACGAAGACGTAGATCAGTGTTGACATGCCCACCGAAGGCTCGACATCTTTAGACACAGGAGAGGCCCATGCCATCCAGTAATTGCTAGCAATCTGAAGTACTTGAAAAAGTGTCTGAGCTATCAACACGACTGGTACAAGAGCTCCCCCATAAGCCAATGTAAGGTACTTCCAGTAGACCCAGAACCCAACCCTGCCCTTTTCCCTTTCCTCTTCCTGCACCAGCTGCCCACTTTGAACTTTGTCAAGTTCTTTGCCATTTTGTTTATCTTTCTCCTCTGCTGATGACAATGACCTGGAAAAGCTTGCTGCGTCACTGGAAGAGAAAGCCTCACCACCTCCATTAGTAACATCAATCACGTCTAATGCTGTGAGAGCATCTTGGTGAGCACCAACCAGTTCCATTAGCTCTTCCCCTGATCCAAGTATTTCATTGTATTTGCCTGCTTGTGCTATTCTCCCACCTTTCATTACCTACATTACAATTATCTTATAATAAAAAAAAGACAATTTATTACATCAAATTTAGATGAAATTTGTGCCAACGAAATTCTCACCAGAATAAGATCAGCTGCAGGAAGGAATTCAATCTGGTGAGTAACATAAACCACTGTTTTTGAACCCAAAGCCCCAAGCAAGCATTCCTGCACATGGTAAAAACTTTAAGAAATGTATTCTCAAACATATACTGAACAGAAGAGATCATATCATACCTTGAAGAGGTGGGATCCTGTATGAGCATCGACTGCGCTGAATGGATCGTCAAATAAATAGATGTCAGCATCCTGGTAAATAGCTCGGGCTATCTGAATCCTTTGCTTCTGCCCGCCACTAAGATTGATGCCCCGCTCTCCGATGACGGTCTCATCACCGAATGGTAATATCTCCAAGTCTTTCTTCAGAGAACACGACTCAAGGACCCTTTCATACTTCTCACCGTCCATCTCCTTACCGAAGAGTATGTTGTCCTTTATTTTGCCGCTCTGTATCCATGCCGACTGGCTGACGTATGCCATTGTTCCGCAAGTCTTGACCTCTCCTGATAGCTTTGGCATCTCACCAAGAATGCAAGAGAGCAAGCTTGATTTTCCAGAGCCGACCGTCCCGCAGACTGCAACACGCATGCCTTGCCGAGCTTGAAAGTTCAGGTCATTCAGAGTTGGCACTTCAGATGAGGTGTCCCAGGCGAAGCACCCATTGCTGACTTCAATTGCGACATCTGAGTTGCCACTTGGCAACCTCTGCACAGCATCCATGGGTAACTCCTCGAGACACAGGAAAGATGCTATCCTGTCAAGAGAAACCTTAGTCTGAATCAACATCGAGACCATGTCGGGGAGGGTGTATATCGGTTCTTGAAGCACCCGGAACGTGGCCAATGCAGACAGCACCTTCCCTGAGTCCAGTGGTATCCCTAGGAGCAAGCAGGCTCCGAAGGTTACCACCGCAACGAAGGTCGGGGCACCCCAGAACACGAAGGTGGACGCGGTGGACGTGTAAAGATACTTCTTGAGCCAGCTTTCCTCTGTCTTCCTGAGGTCAATGATCTTGGACAAGAACTTCATCTCCCACCCCTGCAGTTTAAGAATCCTCATGTTGCGTAGGATCTCGGATGTGGCCTTCATCCTGATATCCTTGCAGTCCATGAGCTTCTCCTGGAACTTCTCCTGCATTCGCATCGGAAGTACAGTGGCAAGCATGACGACAACCGTGGCACCGAGCGCTGCCAGCGAAGCAATCCCCAGGGTGGAGTACAAGATGAACAATGCCATGGATACTTGGAGCGGCACCAACCAGAAGTCATGCATGAACCATGAGAAGAGCCCGACGCGGTCTGCATCCACGCTGATGATGTTGATCATCTCGCCGCTGCTGCGGCTCTGTCTCGAGCTGCTGGACAGGGAGAGCCCTTTCTGGTACACAACAGAAACAAGCGCAGACCGCGTACGTATCCCGACTTGCTGTAGCCGGAAGAACCAGTGCCTCTGTGAGAAGCACTCGAACACCTTGGCTGCGATGAAGGCGGCAACAAGGAGCTTCCCCTTGCTCGCGTACCTCTCGTCGCCGTTGAGGTACTGTACCAGGGAGTCAATGAGGAATGGGCCAACGTAGATGGCCAGGCTGTAGATCAGAGCGTAGAGCGAGGTCAGCGCGATGTGCCACCACACGGTGCGCACGAGAACCCTGGTGAGCTTGAACGCCGTGACCTTCTGGCCGTCGCCAGTGAGCGCCTCGAGGTTCGCCTTGAACGGCGGGAGCAGGCCGGCCACGCTGTCGCCACGGTCAAGGTCCGGGACGTCGTCGAGGTCGAGCGTCTTGCTGTGGCCGACGGCGAACAGGGGCCCCATCCAAGAAAACGTGAGGACGCTGAGGAAGCCGGCGCCCGTGAACATGGAAGCGTCGACGGTGTGGTTCTCGGAAGCGCCATTGAGCAGAGGCTCCTCGGAAGCAGAGCCGCCCGCCGCGCCCCTCTCGGCCGAGAACCCGGCGACAAGCAGCACCGCGCCCGCGAGGACCGAGACGGCGTCGCGCGCCCAGGAGCGCGCAGGCACGGGAAGCTCGTACTGAAGGCCCGTCGCGGCGTGGACGGCGACGGCGAGCACCGAGAGCAGCAGGAAGAGCGCCCACCAGAGCCTGAGCGGCGCGGGGAACCGGTCCTCCCCACGGCGGCCATACTGGAGCTGCAGGTACGCCGCGAGCATCAGCCACGCCACCGCGCGGGACAGGGCGTCCGCCTGGTCCGTCACCGCGTCGGGGTCCCCCCACCCTGTCCCACCGTCGAGGAACCACGAGAGCAGCGAGTACGCGGCGAAGAAGACCTCGGACGCCGCCAGAACCCACGTGGCGCGCACGGCGAGCCGGAACCATCGGAACCCGGCGCCTCTCGCCGCGGCCGCGGCCGGTTCCTTTCGGCGGTGGCTGCCGGCAGCGAAGAGGAGCCGGCCGGCGACGGCGAGGGCGAGCAGGAGGTGGGCCGCGGCGCCCACGCCGTGTAGGAGGACCGGCCGCAGGAATAGGGGCAGAAGGTGCTGGTCGACGTCAGCCGCCGCCATCGCTGCCGGCAAAGGCCACGACGCGGGCGCGGTGGCCATGGACATGGAGACGGGTTGCTGGATGAGTGGAGCGGGTGGGGTAGAGCGTGGTTATATAGGGGGCGACACGACACGTGCGTCGCCGCCGCGCCGGCCATCGGTCAAAGGTCGTGCTGGCGATGGCGGCTGCGATTCGGTCGGCTCCTTGGGGTGGAAGGTACCTCACCACGGCACCACCCCCTGCCCCGTATTTACGCCCCATGGCCATGGCCGGCGCCAATCCGAGCTCCGATCCAATCCAAATAGGGGGAGGAGTGAAGAATTTGAGCGGGATTGACAGACGAAGAGGAAGAGGTCGAGGTAAATTGCGATAGTGCCGAGCGTCCTCGGATCTAGGGGAAAAATTCCTCGGCCCCACCCTTCGAAGCACCGTTTGCAGCATTTGAGGATCATCTATAAAGATTCCTTTTTATAGATGTTGTGGCCCCCGACCACAAATCCGTCCGCCCCGCCCCCCCCCCCCCCCCCCCCATGCCCTCCGCCGGCCCCTGCTCCCCTGCTTCCTCCCAGCACGGCGCCCGACGGCGGCTCCCTCCCATGCCCTCCGGCTCTCTCCTCGTCGCCTGCAGCTTCCGATTCACGCGGTAGGCGAGCGGAATCGCGCGGGAGGCGTGCGGGCAAGGGAGCAATGATCCTGGCTTGGTCACCCAGATGTGGAGGACGCACCCAAGAGCTGGATGGACATCTATCGACCCATGTCCATATACATGTGCTGCTAGAGACGGTTTTTTAGACTCGGTCCTCTATATGTCGTATAGATGTCCATTTGGATGATCTCCTGGAGATGCTCTTATGTCTCCAATTTAACCAACGTAACACAAGATATATACTACAAAATACATATCACTGGAAAAGTTCAGATATTGTATTTTTTAATGGTTAATTTTATAGTGTAAATCTTATATTATATTGGTTAAATTGATGATCTTGGAATACGCGTAGGCCTTGTAAACCGGAATGGAGGTAGTAATATATATTATTTGTTCAGTTGGTCAAATTGACGACCTAGAAATACGTGTAGGACTAGTAAACTGAAATAGTGAGAGTAGATAAAACATCAGATGTTTGGATAGGGTGACCGGAGACTAACTCTCTCATGACCTAGCGCCGCCTATGGCGACTAGGATTTTCCTCCGTCGCCGTCGGAATCATCCCCGGCTCAGAGTCCCTCTCGCCCCTGATCTGATCACCTCGCTGCCTGTGGGAAGCGAATCTCTGGTTGGGGTTCCTTCCTTCTTTGCGTGGCGGCTAGGGAATGCAGGCTAGGGTTTGCTTCGGGAGAAGGTTTTTGTCTTGCAATGGCTAGCTCTGATTCGTCCTTGTCGAATATGGCCAGTGGTTCGGGTTCGAAGAAACAAGAGACCATTGATGATATGATTCAGAGATTAGGAATTGAGGACGATGAACTTGATGCCCTATTTTTTAGGATGAGGAGGAGGCTCCGAAAGAGGGATTGAAGTGGATGGCTTTGGCAAAAGTACACACGACAGATTACTTCAGTGCTCAAACTTTTGAGCAGCATATGCGAGTTAAAAGAGGTATAGTTTCAGTATCTGGAAGGCAACCTCTTTTCGGTTCAATGTTTCTGCAAGGGAGATTGGTTGAAAGTTGAAAAGGGAGGACCATGGTTGTTTCGCCAAGCAGTGGTTAGCACCGAACCTTACGATGGGCTATTGGGGCCTGAAACGATTGATCAGAATTACTTCACTACATGGATGCAAATCCATAAATTGCTCGTGGGATATAAATTGAAGACGATGATCAAGAACCTGACTGAAAGACAAGTCGGGAAGGCTGTTGAAGTTCAAACGGATGTTCAAGGAGCAGGAAATTTCGTGCGGGTTAGAGTGAGATTGGATGTTAGAAAACCTCTGGCTAGGGTCATTTCGATGTATCGTAGTGGCCAGAGAGAGATTTTTGAAGTGAAATATGAGAAGATGCTAAGGTTTTGTGGTGCGTGTCGATTGGCTGGATATACTCATCTAGAGTGTGGCTTAGGGGAATACGAGGAGGAAAAACTGAAGTGGGGTGAATCACTGAAAGCTGACTGGGGAACTTGGTTTGGCCGCGGCGTGGGAGGAATGCGCTGACTGGTCCAATAGGGGTGGCCGGTTTCTGTGGAGGACAGGCGCGAGACACGGGAAGAAACAACGATTAATATACTAGCTGGAGACACAATGCTATACATATTGTTGAGAGGCCAAGTCACCGTGAAGACGATCTGGATGATATGGCGGCTAGTCCTGTTAAAAACCCGGAAAAACCATGACTTAATCTGATGACCATAGCATAGATTCAGGTGCCAAAAGGCGATTGAACCTTGATGAGAATATACTGTTAGAGAGGGAGGATGGCGGTGCTAATCTGATGATCATGGATGGTGCAATGCATGCATCTTCTACGGAACATGAGTCGGAGGAAGATCATACAAAACGCCCAAAGAAGGCTGGAGTTGTCTCCCCTTCACTCGGATCGGCGGGTTCCCAAGAGGAACCTGTCCGAACACAATGAAGATATTAGGAATGAACTGTTAGGAATTGGGGAACGACCCTACCATTCGAGCGCTTTCGGATATCCGAAGGCAATGTAACAACGATATAATGTTCTTATCAGAGACACATATAATCTGGATGATTATCCAGCTGAATGTATCCGCAAAAGAATGGATATGGATTGTAAAATTGCGCAACAATGGGAGAAGTGGTGGTTTGATTATGCTTATGGAAGAAAGAAATAGGGCGATTGAACCTTGATGAGAATATACTGCCAGAGAGGGAGGATGGCGGTGCTAATCTGATGATCATGGATGGTACAATGCATGCATCTTCTACGGAACATGAGTCGGAGGAAGATCATACAAAACGCCCAAAGAAGGCTGGAGTTGTCTCCCCTTCACTCGGATCGGCGGGTTCCCAAGAGGAACCTGTCCGGACACAATGAAGATATTAGGAATGAACTGTTAGGAATTGGGGAACGACCCTACCATTCGAGCGCTTTCGGATATCCGAAGGCAATGTAACAACGATATAATGTTCTTATCAGAGACACATATAATCTGGATGATTATCCAGCGGAATGTATCCGCAAAAGAATGGATATGGATTGTAAAATTGCCAGTCGCAACAATGGGATAAGTGGTGGTTTGATTATGCTTATGGAAGAAAGAAATAGCGATTCAGAAAATTATGTCAACTCCAAAATATATTGATGTTCGTATTATTGAGGGTCCAAACAAATAATGGAGACTGGCCGGTTTGTACGGTGAACCTAAGTGGGAAGATAAATATAAAACGTGGGACAAACTCAGAAAGCCCAATGGTAATATTGACATCCCCTGGATTGCAATTGGAGATTTTAAAGAAATACTCTACTCACATGAGAAGGAAGGTGGTAAATCCAGACCACAAGGTTATATGCAATCGTTTCGGGATGCATTGACGGACTGTGACTTAGATGATTTGGGTTTCTCTAGAGATCCTTTCACATGGACTATTTTCATGTTTCTGTATCTCTACGGCGCTCAATTCTCGAGAACCCTCGAGGGTCATATATATAAGGGGTTTTAGGTCAAAATAAGTTGGTTCGTGAAAGTATCAAGCGAATCGACGATCAATGGTGAAATCAGGGCAGGTGGCGCGCCCTCCCTACTGGGCGCGCCACCTGGTCTCTTTTGGGCCTCAAGGCCCTCCAGATGAGGTCCAGATGCTCCAGGTGCTTCTCTTGATGAAAAATTTACGTCCCCGAAATACTAGCTTAATTTGACTCCGTATAGGTCTCTGAAAGTAAAAAATACACAAACCAGGGGTTCCTGTTTTGCAGAGTTATAACCCAAATAAAGTGAATCATTGGTAAATCCCCATAAATCAAAATAAAACATGGAAATAACATCATATATGTTGCAAATATGTGGGAATATGTGTTAATGAAGTACAAAGTTCATGTATGTGTTTTACATGCATGAATTGCCCGAGCAAGTACAAGTGAACCTACTTCAAACTCAGAGTCTCCAGACGCGAATACAGATAATTGGTGTAATCGAGCTTAGGCCATGGAGGTCTTATTGAGTTCTAAATTCCAACAAAAGATTAAGGGTACCCAACGCGTCGGTGATGACGGCTATTAGCAACGCCAAAAGATATTGATACGCTGGGATTCCGAGTGCAGAGTGTTGTATCAGCAGAGTATTTTCTCCATTAGGATGACTCGAGGGTTTATATCGAACTCTCGGGGAACTGGACAAACAGTATACCCTTCTCCCTTCTTCTAGAAATCCTGCAAGTAAAATAAATGTCTTGTGTCCCCAACTTCACCGTGTGGTTGTCAAGCACAAGGTTTCGCGTAAGTAAATAAACACAAGTAGAAATAAAACAAAATAAAACTAGACTAGATAAAATAACTAAGTAAAAACTGTAAAGGGGTTGATTGTTTTTGGTGTTTTGGATGCAAATAAGAAAGGGATTTCTATTTTCGTGCCCTCGGTTCCTTAGTTGTGCTCAGTTTTCCCCATCTCCTTAGTTTTTTCTCAGTTTTCCCCAAAACCTTGTCTGAAACCATCACAGGTGCTGTAATGGCCGGTTGCCCGACGGTTGACCGTTATCTTCTGACTAGTGGGGCCACGTAGAGCCCGCAAAGACACGTCATACCATCCATCTTTTTTGACCGTAAGCATCGTTGTATCCCTGACCAAAACGCGTGCTTGTGACGGTAAAGCACACGTCCGTTGGGAACCCCAAGAGGAAGGTATGATGCGTACAGCAGCGAGTTTTCCCTCAGTAAGAAACCAAGGTTATCGAACCAGTAGGAGATGAAGGCCACGTGAAGGTTGTTGGTGAAGGAGTGTAGTGCGGCGCAACACCAGGGATTCCGGCGCCAACGTGGAACCTGCACAACACAATCAAAATACTTTGCCCCAACTTAACAGTGAGGTTGTCAATCTCACCGGCTTGCTGAAAACAATGGATTAAACGTATGGTGTGGAGAATGATGTTTGCTTGTAGAAAGCAAAAGAGAAAAGTGATTGCAGTGGGTTGTATTTCAGATGTAAAAGAATGGACCGGGGTCCACAGTTCACTAGTGGTGTCTCTCCAATAAGATAAATAACATGTTGGGTGAACAAATTACAGTTGGGCAATTGACAAATAGAGAGGGCATAACAATGCACATACATATCATGATGACTACTATGAGATTTACTTAGGGCATTACGACAAAGAACATAGACCGCCATCCAACATGCATCTATGCCTAAAAAGTTCACCTTCGGGTTAGCATCCGCACCCCTTCAAGTATTAAGTTGCAAACAACAGACAATTTCATTAAGTACTGTGCGTAATGTAAACAATACAAATATCCTTAGACAAAGCATTGATGCTTTATCCCTAGTGGCAACAGCACATCCACAACCTTAGAACTTTCTGTCACTGTCCCAGATTCAATGGAGGCATGAACCCACTATCTAGCATAAATACCCCCTCTTGGAGTTACAAATATCAACTTGGCCAGAGCCTCTACTAGCAACGGAGAGCATGAAAGATCATAAACAACATATATGATAGATGAATAATCAACTTGACATAGTATTCCATATTCATCGGATCCCAACAAACACAACATGTAGCATTACAAATAGATGATCTTGATCATGATAGGCAGCTCACAAGATCTAAACATGATGGCATAAGAGGAGAAGACAGCCATCTAGCTACTGCTATGGACCCATAGTCCAAGGATGAACTACTCACGCATCAGTACGGAGGCGGGCATGGTGATGTAGAGCCCTTCGGTGATGATTCCCCTCTCCGGCAGGGTGCCGGAGGTGATCTTCAGAACCTCCCGAGATGGGGTTGACGGCGGCGGCGTCCCTAGAACTTTTCTCGTATTTTGGCTCTCAGTAATAGGGTTTTCCGATACGAAGGAATATATAGGCGAAGAGGCAGCATCGGGGGAGCCAGGGGGTGGCCTCCCCACACCTGGGCGCGGCAGGAGGTGGGGCCGCGCCGCCCCATGGGGTGGCCCCCCTGCTGTCCTTCTCCGACTCTTCTTCGATGTTCTGGAACACTCAGTGGAAAATAGGGCCGTGGACTTTTGTTTCGTCCAATTCCGAGAATATTTCCTGTGTAGGATTTCTGAAACCAAAAACAGCAGAAAATAGGAACTGGCGCTTCGGCATCTTGTTAATAGGTTAGTCCCGGAAAATGCATAAAAATGATATAAAGTATGAATAAAACATGTAGGTATTGTCATAAAACTAGCATGGAACATAAGAAATTATAGATACGTTGGAGACGTATCAACGCGCACGAGTGGGGCTTCGGTATATCGAATGACAAGTGGGCCATGGCACTGATACAAGGGGCAATACACGGGTAGGAATAGATTTTTAAACGGAGCTCTACAGCGATGGCACGGAGGAGGTGGCATGCGGGGTGCTGAGATGAGATCGACGTCCACAAAGAACTGCATGAGGCGAGACCAGACACATTAGATAGATATGAACTAGACGCATTTAACCATGCAAAGAAGAGAAGAAATGGTTGACGACATCGATGACTACCTCAAAACTTTGATTGACCGTGTCCGACACGAACACGAGCATGTTGGAGATATACCCAAGAGGCAATAATAAAGTGGTTATTATATATCTTTGTGTTTATGATAAATGTTTATATACCATGCTATAATTGTATTAACCGAAACATTGATACATGTGTGTTATGTAAACAACAAGGAGTCCCTAGTAAGCCTCTTGTATAACTAGCTTGTTGATTAATAGATGATCATAGTTTCATGATCATGAACATTGGATGCTATTAATAACAAGGTTATATCATTATGTGAATGATGTAATGGACACACCCAATTAAGCGTAGCATTAGATCACGTCAGTAAGTTCATTTTCTATAAGCTTTCGATACATAGTTACCTAATCCTTTCGACCATGAGATCATGTAAATCACTTATACCGGAAGGATACTTTGATTACATCAAACGCCACTGCGTAAATGGGTGGTTATAAAGGTGGGATTAAGTATCCGGAAAGTATGAGTTGAGGCATATGGATCAACAGTGGGATTTGTCCATCCCGATGACGAATAGATATACTCTGGGCCCTCTCGGTGGAATGTCGTCTAATTAGCTTGCAAGCATATGAATGGTTCATAAGAGACCACATACCACAGTACGAGTAAAGAGTACTTGTCTAGGAGACGAGGTTGAACAAGGTATAGAGATACCGATGATCAAACCTCGGACAAGTAAAATATCGCGTGACAAAGGGAATCGGTATCGTATGTGAATGGTTCATTCGATCACTAAGTCATCGTTGAATATGTGGGAGCCATTATGGATCTCCAGATCCCGCTATTGGTTATTGGTCGGAGAGAGGTCTCAACCATGTCTGCATAGTTCGCGAACCGTAGGGTGACACACTTAAGGTTTGATGTCATTTAAGTAGATATGGAATATGGAATGGAGTTCGAAGTTTTGTTCGGAGTCTCGGATGGGATCCAGGACATCACAAGGAGTTCCGGGATGGTCCGGAGAATAAGATTCATATATAGGAAGTCATTTTATAAGTTTGAAAATGATCCGGTGCATTTATGGAAGGTTCTAGAAGGTTCTAGAAAAGTCCGGAAGAAATCACTATGGATGGCGGAGTCCCGAAGGGACTCCACCTAGCATGGCCGGCCAACCCTAAGGGGGTGGAGTCCCAGGTGGACTCCACCATAGGTGGCCGGCCACCCCCTTCCAAGGGAAGGTGGGAATCCCTCCTTGAGTGGGAATCCCTCCTTGGGTAGGTTTCCCACCATACGGAAGTTTTTGGGTTGGGGTCTTATTCGAAAACTTGTAGTCCAACACTTGGGGGTTCCACCTATATAATGAGGAGCAAGGGGAGGGGGCCGGCCACACCAAAGCCTTGGCCGCCCCCTATAGTGGCCGGTGCCCCCCTCTCCCCAAACCCTAGCCGCCTCTCCTCCTCCACCTCTCCCGTATACGCTTTGGCGAAGCCCTGCCGGAGATCTCCACCACCACCGTCACCACGCCGTCGTGCTGCCGGGATTCCTAGGAGGATCTACTACTTCCGCTGCCCGTTGGAATGGGGAGAAGGACGTCTTCATCAACACCGAACGTGTGACCGAGTACGGAGGTGCTGCCCGATTGTGGCACCGTCAAGATCTTCTACGCGCTTTTGAAAGCGGCAAGTGATCATCTTCTGCAACAACGAGATCTAATCTCGTAGGCTTTGGAAATCTTCAAGGGTTAGTCTCTTTATCCCCTCGTTGCTACCGTCTACTAGATTGCATCTTGGCTTGGTTTTCGTTCTCGCGGTAGGAAATTTTTTGTTTTCTATGCTACGAATCCCTACAGTGGTATCAGAGCCGTGTCTATGCATAGATTGGTTGCACGAGTAGAACACAATTGTTTTGTGGGCGTTGATGCTTTGTTATCTTTAGTTTGAGTACTTTGCATCTTTGTGGCATAGTGGGATGAAGCGGCTCGGGATAACTTTACATGACCGCGTTCATGAGATTTGCTCCACGCTCGACATGCAACTTGTATTGCATAAGTGGCTTTGCGGGTGTCTGTCTCTCCTACTATAGTGAAGATTCAATTTACTCTTCTATTGACAACACTAGTATCACCGTTGTGGTTCATGTTCGTAGGTAGATTAGATCTTACTCGAAAACCCTAAACCACGTAAAATATGCAAACCAAATTAGAGACGTCTAACTTGTTTTTGCAGGGTTTGGTGATGTGATATGGCCATAATGTGATGATGAATATGTATGAGATGATCATTATTGTATTGTGGCAACCGGCAGGAGCCTTATGGTTGTCTTTAAATTTCATGTTGAGTAGTATTTCAAAGAAGTTGTGATAGTTGCTACATGGGAGAACAATCATGAAGACGGCGCCATTCACCTTGACGCTACGCCGACAATGATGAAGATCATGCCCGTTGATGATGGAGATCATGTCCGTGCTTTGGAGATGAAGATCAAATGCGCAAAGACAAAGGGGCCATATCATATCACATATGAATTGCATGTGATGTTAATCCTTTTATGCATCTTATTTTGCTTAGATCACGATGGTAGCATTATAAGATGATCCCTCTCACTAAAATATCAAGATAATAAAGTGTTCATCCTTAGTAGCACCGTTGCCAAGACTTGTCGTTTCGAAGCATCACGTGATGATCGGGTGTGATAGATTCAACATGTGCATACAACGGGTGCAAGCCAGTTTTGCACACGCGGATACTAAGGTTGCCTTGATGAGCCTAGCATGTACAGACATGGTCTCGGAACACGGGATACTGAAAGGTAGAGCATGAATCATATGATTGATATGATGAACACTTTGAGTGTTCGCCATTGAAGTTACATCTTGTCTCGTGATGATCGGAATTGGTGTGGTGGATTTGGTTCGTGTGATCCCTAAGACAATTCGAGGGATATTGTTTTGAGTGGGAGTTCACCTAGATTTTTAATTTTGTTGAATTAAAATTTGAACTCAATTTGTCATAAACTTAGTCTAAACTATTGCAAATATATGTTGTAGATTATGGCGTCCCCATCAATCAATTTTAACCAGTTCCTAGAGAAAGAAAAGCTTAAGAGCAATGGTAGCAACTTCACCGACTGGTTCTGTCATGTGAGGATTTTCCTCGCTGGTGGAAACCTGCAATATGTGCTCGAAGCACCGCTAGGTGACCCTCCTGCAGAAACTGAAACCGATGAAGTAAAGAATGTTTACGAGACTCGGAAAACTCGGTACTCTTAAGTTCAGTGTGCCATCCTATGCAGTCTGGAAGCCGATCTTCAAAAACGTTTTGAGCACCATGATCCACATGAGTTGGTCAATGAGCTGAAAGCTATCTTTGAAACTCATGCGGCTGTGGAATGCTATGAAGCATCGAAACACTTCTTCAGTTGCATGATGGAAGAGGGCAGCTCCGTTAGTGAGCACATTCTCATCATGACTGGGCATGCGAAGAAACTTAGTGACTTGGGAATAGTGATTCCTAATAGACTGGGGATTAATCGTGTCCTTCAATCACTGCCACCTAGTTACAAGAACTTTGTGATGAACTACAATATGCAAAACATGAATAAAGAGTTACCTGAACTCTTCGCCATGCTGAAATCTGCTGAGATTGAGATAAAGAAAGAGCACCAAGTGTTGATGGTCAACAAGACCACCAGTTTCAAGAAACATGGCAAGTCTAAAGGAAAATTCAAGAAGGGCGGCAAGAAAGCTGTCGCGCCTCCTATGAAGCCTAAGGCTGGCCCCAAGCCTGATGCTGAGTGCTATTACTGCAAGGAGAAGGGACACTGGAAGCGTAATTGCTCCAAGTATTTGGCTGATCTGAAGAGCGGCCTTGTCAAGAAGAAGAAAGGTATATCTGATATACATGTTATAGATGTTTATCTTACTGGTTCTCGTTCTAGTGCCTGGGTATTTGATACTGGTTCGGTTGCTCACATTTGTAACTCGAAACAGGAACTACGGAATAAACGAAGCCTATCGAGGGATGAAGTGACGATGCACGTTGGAAATGGATCCAAGGTCGATGTGATCGCTGTCGGCACGCTCCCTCTACATCTACCTTCGGGATTAGTTTTAAACCTCAATAATTGTTATTTAGTGCATGCGTTGAGCATGAACATTATATCTGGATCTTGTTTAATGCAAGACGGTTATTCATTCAAGTCTGAGAATAATGATTGTTCTATTTTTATGAATAATATCTTTTATGGTCACGTGCCTGAGAAGAATGGTTTATTTCTATTAAGTCTCGATAGTAGTGATACACATGTTCATAACATTGATGCTAAGCGAATTAAATTGAATGATAATTCTACTTATATGTGGCACTGTCGTCTTGGTCATATTGGAGTGAAACACATGAAGAAACTCCATTCCGATGGATTACTTGAGTCACTTGACTTTGAGTCACTTGATAGATGCGAAGCATGTCTAATGGGAAAAATGACTAAGAATCCATTCTCTGGTATTATGGAGCGAGCTACAGACTTATTGGAAATCATACATACTGAGGTGTGCGGACCAATGAGTGTAGCCTCGCGCGGTGGTTATCATTATGTTCTAACCTTCACAGATGATCTGAGTAGATATGGGTATATCTATTTCGTGAAACATAAATCCGAAACTTTCGAGAAGTTTAAGGAATTCCAAAGTGAAGTAGAAAATCAACGTAACAAGAAGATTAAATTTCTGCAATCTGATCGCGGAGGCGAATATCTGAGTTATGAGTTTAGCATGCATTTAAAGAAATGCGGAATACTTTCACAGTTGACACCGCCGGGAACACCACAACGAAATGGTGTGTCCGAACGTCGTAATCGAACTCTCTTAGATATGGTTCGTTCTATGATGTCTCTTACTGATTTGCCGTTATCATTTTGGAGTTATGCATTAGAGACAACTGCATTCACTTTAAATAGAACACCATCTAAATCCGTTGAAACGACACCGTATGAATTATGGTTTAATAAGAAACCTAAGCTGTCGTTCCTTAAAGTTTGGTGTTGCGAAGCCTATGTAAAAAAGTTACAACCGGACAAGCTAGAACCCAAAGCGGAGAAATGCGTCTTCATAGGATACCCTAAGGAAACTATAGGGTATACTTTCTATCACAGATCCGAAGGCAAAATCTTTGTTGCGAAGAACGAACCTTTCTTGAGAAAGAATTTCTCACTAAAGAAGTGACTGGAAGAAAAGTAGAACTCAACGAGGTTACTGAACCTTCTCTCGTTGATCAGAGTAGCGCAGTACTGGAAGATGTTCCTGTGCCGCCTGCACCGGTAATAGAGAAAGCTAATGATAATGATCATGAAACTTCAAGCAAGATAGCTACTGAACCTCGCAGATCGACAAGGGAACGTACCACTCCTGTTTGGTTTGATCCTTGTCTAAATGTCATGATTGTGGACAACAATGATGAAGACCCTGCGACATATGAAGAAGCGATGGTGAGCCCAGATTCCAACAAATGGCAAGAAGCCATGAAATCCGAAATGGGATCCATGTATGATAACAAAGTGTGGACTTTGGTAGACTTACCTGATAGCCGCAAGGCTGTGGAGAATAAATGGATCTTCAAGAGAAAAACAGATGCTGATGGTAATATTACTGTCTATAAAGCTCGACTTGTCGCAAAGGGTTTCCGACAAATTCAAGGTGTTGACTACGATGAGACTTTCTCACCTATAGCGAAGCTAAAGTCTGTGAGGATTTTGTTAGCAATAGCTGCATTTTTCGATTATGAGATTTGACAGATGGATGTCAAAACGGCGTTCCTTAATGGAGACATTGAGGAAGAGTTGTACATGGTACAACCCAAAGGTTTTGTCAATCCTAAAAATGCTGACAAGGTGTGCAAACTTCGGCGTTCAATTTATGGACTGAAGCAAGCATCCAGAAGTTGGAACCGACGCTTTGATAAAGTGATCAAAGACTTTGGGTTTATACAGTGTCATGGAGAGGCCTGTATTTACAAGAAAGTGATTGGGAGCTCTGTAGCATTCCTGATATTATATGTAGATGACATATTATCGATTGGGAATGATATAGAACTATTAAGCAGTGTAAAAGGTTATTTGAATAAGTGTATTTCAATGAAAGACCTTGGTGAAGCATCGTACATTTTAGGCATCAAGATTTATAGAGATAGATCAAGACGACTAATAGGGCTTTCACAGAGTACATACCTGGGCAAGATTCTAAAGAAGTTTAGAATGGACGAAAGTAAGAAAGGGTGCTTACCTATGTTGCCAGGTAAGGTCTTGAGTAAAACTCAAGGTCCGGCTACGGCAGAAGAAAGAGAAAGGATGAATCAGATTCCCTATGCCTCGGCAGTAGGCTCTATCATGTATGCCATGATGTGTACTAGACCGGATATAGCACATGCTGTTAGTTTGACTAGCAGATATCAAAGTGATCCAGGAATGGAACACTGGACAGCGGTCAAGAATATCCTGAAGTACTTGAAAAGAACTAAGGATATGTTTCTTTGTTATGGAAGTGACCAAGAGCTCGTTGTAACCAGTTACACCGATGCAAGTTGGAACACTGATCCTGATGACTCTAAGTCTCAGTCTGGGTACGTGTTTATATTGAATGGTGCTGCAGTAAGCTGGAGTAGCTCGAAGCAGTGCACGGTGGTGAAGTCTTCAACAGAATCGAAATACATAGCGGCTTCACAGGCTTCATCAGAAGCGGTATGGATGAAGTGGTTCATTTTTGAGCGCTGTGTGGTTCCTAGTGCATTGGACCCACTAGTCATCTATTGTGACAACATGGGTGCCATCGCTAATGCACAAGAACCAAGGTCACACAAGATGCCGAAGCATATCAAGCTACGTTATCATTCAATTCGCGAATACATCGAAGATGGAGAAGTAAAGATTTGCAAAGTACACACTGATCTGAATGTGGCAGATCCGTTGACTGAAGCTCTCCCTAGGGCAAAGCATGACCAACACCAGAATGCCATGGGTGTTAGGTACCTTACAATGTAATCTAGATTATTGACTCTAGTGCAAGTGGGAGACTGTTGGAGATATGCCCAAGAGGCAATAATAAATTGGTTATTATATATCTTTGTGTTTATGATAAATGTTTATATACCATGCTATAATTGTATTAACTGAAACATTGATACATGTGTGTTATGTAAACAACAAGGAGTCCCTAGTAAGCCTCTTGTATAACTAGCTTGTTGATTAATAGATGATCATAGTTTCATGATCATGAACATTGGATGTTATTAATAACAAGGTTATATCATTATGTGAATGATGTAATAGACACACCCAATTAAGCGTAGCATTAGATCACGTCATTAAGTTCATTTGCTATAAGCTTTCGATACATAGTTACCAAATCCTTTCGACCATGAGATCATGTAAATCACTTATACCGGAAGGATACTTTGATTACATCAAACGCCACTGCGTAAATGGGTGGTTATAAAGGTGGGATTAAGTATCCGGAAAGTATGAGTTGAGGCATATGGATCAACAGTGGGATTTGTCCATCCCGATGACGGATAGATATACTCTGGGCCCTCTCGGTGGAATGTCGTCTAATTAGCTTGCAAGCATATGAATGGTTCATAAGAGACCACATACCACGGTACGAGTAAAGAGTACTTGTCAGGAGACGAGGTTGAACAAGGTATAGAGATACCGATGATCAAACCTCGGACAAGTAAAATATCACGTGACAAAGGGAATCGGTATCGTATGTGAATGGTTCATTCGATCACTAAGTCATCGTTGAATATGTGGGAGCCATTATGGATCTCCAGATCCCACTATTGGTTATTGGTCGGAGAGAGGTCTCAACCATGTCGGCATAGTTCGCGAACCGTAGGGTGACACACTTAAGGTTTGATGTCATTTAAGTAGATATGGAATATGGAATGGAGTTCGAAGTTTTGTTCGGAGTCTCGGATGGGATCCAAGACATCACGAGGAGTTCCGGAATGGTCCGGAGAATAAGATTCATATATAGGAAGTCATTTTATAAGTTTGAAAATGATCCGGTGCATTTATGGAAGGTTCTAGAAGGTTCTAGAAAAGTCCGGAAGAAATCACTATGGAAGGCGGAGTCCCTTCGGGACTCCACCTAGCATGGCCGGCCAACCCTAAGGGGGTGGAGTCCCAGGTGGACTCCACCATAGGTGGCCGGCCACCCCCTTCCAAGGGAAGGTGGGAATCCCACCTTGAGTGGGAATCCCTCCTTGGGTAGGTTTCCCACCATATGGATGTTTTTGGGTTGGGGTCTTATTCGAAGACTTGTAGTCCAACACTTGGGGGTTCCACCTATATAATGAGGAGCAAGGGGAGGGGGCCGACCACACCAAAGCCTTGGCCGCCACCTATAGTGGCCGGCGCCCCCTCTCCCCAAACCCTAGCCGCCTCTCCTCCTCCACCTCTCCCGCATACGCTTTGGCGAAGCCCTGCCGGAGATCTCCACCACCACCGTCACCACGCCGTCGTGCTGCCGGGATTCCGAGGAGGATCTACTACTTCCGCTGCCCGCTGGAACGGGGAGAAGGACGTCTTCATCAACACCGAACGTGTGACCGAGTACGGAGGTGCTGCCCGATTGAGGCACCGTCAAGATCTTCTATGCGCTTTTGAAAGCGGCAAGTGATCATCTTCTGCAACAACGAGATCTAATCTCGTAGGCTTTGGAAATCTTCAAGGGTTAGTCTCGTTATCCCATCGTTGCTACCGTCTACTAGATTACATCTTGGCTTGGTTTTCGTTCTCGCGGTAGGAATTTTTTGTTTTCTATGCTACGAATCCCTACAGAGCAATGTAGAGAAAAATAGTGTCTCTCATTTTTGGCGTGTATAGATGGGTTCTAGAAGAGTGTGGTGGCGAAGGGAAAGACCTCGCGGTGGTCTGTGGCGTCCAGCATAGCCGGGCGGCGTGGCCGTGCCCACAGCGGCGTGCATGCATGTTCGGCATTGGCATCAGCATGTACTTTCGGCATTGGCCTCGGCGGTATCTCTGGTGTGTCAGTGATCGAATGAGGGGACGGGATTGAGGGTGCATCCCGACGGTGACCTAGCAGTGGCGGCGAGCATAGCCGTTCTGACCATGCCGATATCGACATCGGCATCGTTTGGAGGCTGTGGTGCTCGAATCAAGGTGGGATTTGTTTCTTGTACACCAAAAGTGATTTGAAACAAGTTTCGTGTTGAAGGTTAGGTAACGAAAGTTTGTAACTAAGCCCAAAATTATACCAGCGCCATGGTGAGGTTCTTTTTGATAGAGCTATACGGTTGGGCAAACTTTATTGACACTTTTTAGATAGTGTTCCTTGTTGTTACACGTATGGCAAATTTGGGGTCATTTGGAGATGTTCGAAAAAAATCAATTTGCTTAAACGCATGCCGTTTCGTCTCACTGAAACCAACTTTTCTAACAAGGTGATTTATTCTACCTTCTCTAAATGACCTCAAATTTCATACAGCTGATCTTCTATACATAGATAGATTGTTTCGTTTTTACATTTTTCGAACTTTTTATTTCCCTTTATAATACCCAATTGATTTTTAGGTCAAAACCTCGAAAAACAACATCATGTATGGCATCATTTTCGCCCTAAATTTCAAATTTTGTGAAACTTTCCCTTTTAGATATTCCTTGTTGTTATAGATATGGCATAATGTATGCCAAATTTGGTTAGGTCTCACTGAAACCAGATATTGTAACAAGTTAGGTTTTTTCGACCTTCTCAAAAGGGATTTTTTCTACATTCTCTAAATGACCTCAAAAATCATACAGACGATCTTCTATACAAAGATAGGTAGATTGTTTCGTTTTTACATTTTTTTGAACTTTTATTCCCTTTATAATACCCATTTGTTTTCAGGTCAAAACCTCAAAAGTTAACATAAGTAGATGGTGAACCCTTCCAAACTTCAAATACAGAGATAGATAGATTGGCTCGTTTATCATTTTTACCATGAATAGTAATGGCTACAAGAAATCGGTGATGGTTTATCATTTTTTGCGTGAAAGGTAATGGGTACAACAAATCGGTGATGGTTTATCATTTTTTTGTGAAAATTAAAGGCTACAACAAATCGGTGATGGTTTATCATTTTTTGTGTGAAAATTAATGGCTACCACAAATCAGTGATGGTTTATCATTTTTTGCGTGAAAAGTAATGCCTAAAAGAGTTTATAATTTTGAGCGCGTGAAAATGAATACAGAAAACCGCCCTTTAGCATACTTAGAGAGTGGAAGGTAACCGCCGAGAGAGAGAGAGGGGTTATCCTGCCCGTTAGATCGTACGATCAACGGTCGGCGGGCACGATCCGCGTGACATGGGTTAGACCAATCAGGGCAATGTTGCACGTGTGCGGGAATTTGTGGAGGGAGCGGGCAAAACTGAGTAGTATCAAGAAACCAAGGGCACCTGTGTAATAAACAGACTAAGGGATTCAAATATGAGATTTAAAAAATGGAAAATGTGTGTTTTGTACAATGAAACCCATCTTGGCCTATCTCAAACTATTTGCAATACAAATATACATGAGTGTGAGAATTGTGGCCTCATTTAGACAAAGTATGTTTTGGGGAAAGCTGTTTTGGGAAGGGCTTATTGTAGAAAACCATGCACCTTCATAGCTACTAGGTGATTTGAGAATGCCTTTGAGAAGTGGAAATTTGTGGTAAAACTTGATTTATCTATGACTTATCTATGTTTTGAGAACTGGCAATTTGTGGTAAAGACTCCATGAGTATGTGCCACTATTTTTCGGAATTTTTTGCACATTAGATGACTCATTTAACTAGTTAATCCCATTTGTTGACTGTCTGTTGACCAGCCACATGAGGGTAAAACTGAGCATATTGCACTAGCCAGTATTAGCACTCAAGGGGAAAACTGAGCACACAAAAAATGCTAGTATAATACTCGAGGTTATACCTGAGTATATCTAAATTTCCAGGGTTAGACTCGAGGACGCGTGTTGCGGTGCAGAAATGGAAGACGTGCAATTGTTGACGCGTAGACGCGGATCGCGGTGCAGAAGTCGAAGACGTGCAATCGTGGACGCGTGTCGCATTGCAGAAGTCCAAGACGTGCAGTGATGGACGCGTAGGACGCGGGTCGCATTAACCACCCCTCGCCTTTATAGACGCCTCCTCCCACTATCTCTGTCACTCTCACTCGCCCACGCAACGCCGCCTCTCTCACGTTCCATCATCTTCTCCAAAGCAAAAAACCCTCTCCCTCTCCCTCTCCTCTGCCGGCGAGATGGACAAGGAGAATGCCAATCCCATCGTCCACGGCGCCGTTGGTTCCAAGCGCGACGCCGTCCCCTGAACGGGCGTCGCCGCCTCCTCCGCCGGTGCATCGGAGGCTGCTGCCGCCGGTCGCAGTCAGATCCCGCCGGGATATGACCCCTACGAGTATGTGTTGTACGTCCCGCCCCCGAACCCCTACGACACCTCCATGGAAGACGCATGGAGCGAGGTAACTACGGTTTGCTTCCTTTTTTGTTCCCCATTCCTTTTTGAACCCTATTTTTGCTGGTGTAGATGGATCTGTAAATGGATGAGTATTGGGCTAATATTTGCGCCGATTTTATTCCATTTTGCTTTGATCCCTTCTTGATTTCGTTTAAGATTTGGGGTTCGGCCGTTCGGTTAATTTATGCAAGTAATAATGGGATCTCAATCAGTTAATTTATGCAAGTAATCATATGATCTCAATCAGTTATTTTATGCACGAATCAAAAGATATCAACCGTTTAATTTTGCAAATAATCTGGAATGTGTTCAAGTTCAGATCTGGAATCTGTTTCTTTGCCTATGATGAATCGGTGGGCACAAATTTTTACAGGAGAGTTCAGCGAACCATTGCTGTGTACAAATCTGTTGTGCATGAGCTTTGGTTCGCTGACTACATCCTTGTAGACATATAATCGTGTCCACTCTAACTGAGACTGCCTCTGTTTTTCCTAACTTTGTTATCATGCACGTTAGTCATCGTTGCTACTCATTCACTAATAGTTCCCGTTTGATATGGATCAGCTGTCTGGCAGCGATGTTGGCAGCGACGACGAGCACCATGACATCAAGACTTGCCAGGTGCTGCGGAGGCAGCAACTCAGCCAGTACATCTCCTACTTCGCCAAGGGTGTCTACAGGTGCCCCTTCTGCACTAGGAGGCTCGGCGGCACTGACTTCAACTGCCTCCTCACGCATGCCGAGAACATCGGCAACACCTTTCCCAAGGTCGGCGCGTCGATGAACCCCCACTCCTTCCGCGCCAAGCACATGGCGCTCGGCATGCACCTCCGCAGCATCCAGCGGGTGGAGATCTCCGCCAGGCGCATGCCTCCGCTCAAGCCCAAGGCTCCCAAGGGGAGCAACAAGTGGAGGCAGAGGCAGATGGGGTAGGCGGAGTCCTGGACGTGTGCTGCTGCCGCCTCCTATTTTGTTGTTAGCTAGGGACCCCTTGTTGTTATGTTGTTAGTATGATGGTGCTGTGAAGAACCTCGAACCTATTACTATGTTTGGCTGCTGTATGCAGCTTATTATCTAGGGAGGGATCCCTATTATCTATCCCTATTCTACTATATGACCACGTGAATTTATCGTACATTCCCTGTAGATTTGCTTCTAGATTTAACTACATACATATGGACCAGATGGAGTACTAGATTGGGCTCCCTACTAGATTTGCTGCCATATTGGGCAAACAACGAGGGACAAAAGGCACAAATAATAATTGAAGAAAGACAGAAATGCAAGCTTCTCTAGATTTGATACTAATTAGGTGAAAAAAGGCAGAGAGAAGGAGGCGGAAAAGGTACTCTTAAAAGGGAAAATGCCAATTTGGGCCGAGAGAGACAAAACCCAGCTCCTGCTCACGTGCAACCAAACGCTATCTCGTCCTGTCTCACGCGGTCCCTTTCTACCAGCCCCACGCGACGCGGGCTCACACGACGCGGCCCCACACGTCACCACGGAACGGTCAACTAAACGGGAATCCTGCCGTCTGAGCTGCTTTTGCGCGTTTCAAACAAGGACTTGGGGAAACTGAGGAAAAACTAAGGAGCTGGGGAAAACTGAGCACAACTAAGGACCCTGCTTGTGACGGTAAAGCACACGTCCGTTGGGAACCCCAAGAGGAAGGTATGATGAGTACAACAGCGAGTTTTCCCTCAGTAAGAAACCAAGGTTATCGAACCAGTAGGAGATGAAGATCACGTGAAGGTTGTTGGTGAAGGAGTGTAGTGCGGCGCAACACCAGGGATTCCGATGCCAACGTGAAACCTGCACAACACAATCAAACTACTTTGCCCCAACTTAATACTGAGGTTGTCAATCTCACCGGCTTGCTAAAAACAAAGGATTAAACGTATGGTGTGGAAAATGATGTTTGCTTGCAGAAAACAAAAGAGAACAATGATTGCAGTATGTTGTATTTCAGAGGTAAAAGAATGGACCGGGGTCCACAGTTCACTAGTGGTGTCTCTCCAATAACATGTTGGGTGAACAAATTACAGTTTGGCAATTGACAAATAGAGAGGGCATAAAAACGCACATACATATCATGATGACTACTATGAGATTTACTTAGGGCATTACGATAAAGAACATAGACCGCCATCCAGGATGCATCTATGCCTAAAAAGTCCACCTTCGGGTTAGCATCCGCACCCCTTCCAGTATTAAGTTGCAAACAACAGACAATTTCATTAAGTATTGTGCGTAATGTAAACAATACAAATATCCTTAGACAAAGCATTGATGTTTTATCCCTAGTGGCAACAGCACATCCACAACCTTAGAACTTTCTTTCACTGTCCCAGATTCAATGGAGGCATGAACCCACTATCTAGCATAAATACCCCCTCTTGGAGTTACAAGTATCAACTTGGCCAAAGCCTCTACTAGCAACGGAGAGCATGCAAGATCATAAACAACATATATGATAGATCAATAATCAACTTGACATAGTATTCCATATTCATCGGATCCCAACAAACGCAACATGTAGCATTACAAATAGATGATCTTGATCATGATAGGCAGCTCACAAGATCTAAACATGATGGCACAATAGGATAAGACAACCATCTAGCTGCTGCTATGGACCCATAGTCCAAGGATGAACTACTCACGCATCAGTCCGGAGGCGGGCATGGTGATGTAGAGCCCTCCAGTGATGATTCCCCTCTCCGGCAGGGTGCCGGAGGAGATCTTTCGAACCCCCCGAGATGGGGTTGACAGCGGCGGCATCTCTGGAACTTTTCTCGTATTTTGGCTCTCCGTACTAGGGTTTTCGCAGACGAAGGAATAAATAGGAGGAGAGGCAGCGTCGGGGGAGCCAGGGGGCTCCCTCCCCATAGGTCGGTGCGGGGGGCCCCACTGCCGCGCCGCCTTATGGTGTGGGTCCCCTGCTGACCTTCCTCGACTCTTCTTCGGACTTCTGGAAGACTCCGTGGAAAATAGGGCCGTGGGCTTTTGTTTCGTCCAATTCCGAGAATATTTGTAAACTAGATTTTCTGAAATCAAAAACTGCAGAAAACAGGAACTGGCACTATGGCATCTTGTTAATAGGTTAGTCCCAAAAAATGCATAAAAACATTATAAAGTGTGAACAAAACATGTAGATATTGTCATAAAACTAGCATGGAACATAAGAAATTATAGATACATTGGAGACGTATCAAACATCCCCAAGCTAAGTTCCTACTAGCCCTCGAGTAGGTAAACGATAAAAAGAATAATTTCTGAAGTGACATGCTACCAACATAATCTTGATCAATACTATTGTAAAGCATATGAGATGAATGAAGTGACTCAAAGCAATGGTCTATAGTTTGCTAGCAAAAAAGATAATGACTAAACAACTGAATCATATAGCAACAACTTTTCACGAATAGTACTTTCAAGACAAGCATAAAAAATTCTTGCATAAGAGTTAACTCATAAAGCAATAGATTCTTAATAAAAGGTTTTCAAGCAACACAAAGGAAAATTTAAGTTTCATCAATTGCTTTCAACTTTCAACATGTATTTCTCATGGATAATTGTCAACACAAAGTAATATGATGAGTGCAATAAGTAAGCATGTAAGAATCAATTCACACAGTTGACACAAGTGTTTTCTTCTAAGATAGAAAGAAGTAGGTAAACTGACTCAACATAAAGTAAAAGAAGGGCCCTTCGCAGAGGGAAGCAAGGATTAAATCATGTGCTAGAGCTTTTCAAGTTTTGAAATCATATAAAGAGCATACAAATAAAGTTTTGAGAGGTGTTTGTTGTTGTCAACGAATGGTAGTGGGCACTCTAACCCCCTTGTCAAACAGACTTTCAAAGAGCGGCTCCCATGAAGGACATTATCTCTACCGGCAAGGTAGATCACCCCTCTTCTCTTTTGTTTACACATGTATTTTAGTTTTATTTATAGATGACACTCCTCCCAACATTTTGCTTTCACAAGCCATGGCTAACCGAATCCTCGGGTGCCATCCACCATTTCACATACCATGGAGGAGTGTCTATTTGCAAATTAAGTTGCTTACTGATAAATCGGGGCAAAACATGTGAAGATAATTATTAATGAAAGTTGATTAATTGGGGCTGGGCACCCCGTTGCCAGCTCTTTTTGCAAAATTATTGGATAAGAGGATGATGCCACTAGTCCATTGGTGAAAGTATGCCCAACAAGATTGAAAGATAAAACACCACATACTTCCTCATGAGCTATAAAACATTGACACAAATAAGGAGTAATAAAGTTTTGAATTGTTTAAAGGTAGCACATGAAGTATTTACTTGGAATGGCAGAAAAATACCACATAGTAGGTAGTTATGGTGGACACAAATGGCATAGGTTTTGGCTCAAGGTTTTGGATTCACGAGAAGCATTCCCTCTCAGTACAAAGCTTTGGCTAGCAAGGTTGTTTGAAGCAATCACAAGTATAAACCGGTATAGCAAAACTTACATAAGAACATATTGCAAGCATTATAAGACTCTACACTGTCTTCCTTGTTGTTCAAACACTTTTACCAGAAAATATCTAGACCTTAGAGAGACCAATCATGCAAACCAAATTTCAACAAGCTCTTTGGTAGTTCTTCACTAATCGGTTTAAACTACATGATGCAAGAGCTTAAACATGATCTACTTGAGAGCTCAAACCAATTTCCAAGCATCAAATTATTCAAGACAATATACCAACTACCACATGAAGCATTTTCTGTTTCCAACCAAAAAGCAATAAGTGCAGCGGCTTTCAGCTTTTGCCATGAACATTAAAAATAAAACGAAGAACACCAGTGTTCAAATGAAAAAGCGGAGCGTGTCTCTCTCCCACACAAGTATGTTAGGATCCGATTTATTCAGAGAATGAAATAACAAAACAAAAATAAAAACACACAGACGCTCCAAGTAAAGCACATAAGATGTGACCGAATAAAAATATAGTTTCGCTAGAGGTGACCTGATAAGTTGTTGATGAAGAAGGGGATGCCTTGGGCATCCCCAAGCTTAGACGCTTGAGTCTTCTTGAAATATGCAGGGATGAACCACGGGGGCATCCCCAAGCTTAGAGTTTTCACTCTTCTTGATCATATTATATCATCCTCCTCTCTTGATCCTTGAAAACTTCCTTCACACCAAACTCAAAGCAATCTCATTAGAGGGTAAGTGCATAATCAAAAATTCACATGTTCAGCAAGGACACAATCATTCCCAACACTTCTGGACATTACCCAAGGTTACGGAAATTTAATGGAGCAAAGAAATCCACTCAAACACAGTAAAAGAGGCAATCCAAAATAAAAGGCAGAATCTGTCAAAACAGAACAGTCCGTAAAGATGAATTTTCGAGGCACTTAACAAGCTCAGATGGAAAAGATCCAGTTGAATGAAAGTTGCGTACATATCTGAGGATTACTCATGAAATTTTTCAAGATTTTCAGATTTTTCTACGGAGAGAAAAAACGCAAAACCGTGACAGCTAGAAATCTGTTTCTGCGCAAAAATCCAAATCAAGTATCAACTTTCTATCAAAGACTTTACTTGGCAAAACAATGCAATAAAATAAAGATACAAAGGTATTGCTACAGTAGTAACAAACACCTTGACTCAATTATAAAACAAAAATTGCATAAATAAAACAATGGGTTTTCTCCCAAGAGCGCTTTTCTTTAACGCCTTTCAGCTAGGCGCAGAAAGTGAAAATCAAGTAACATCAAGAGAAGAAGCATCAACATCATAATTTTCCATAAAAACACAACTTGTCGCAACAGGTATCTTAGATGCTCCATTATCTAAATTTCCCATAGTGGTACTGAAGGTTTTATCAATTTTAAGCTCATAATGATTCTTTGGCTTTGACATCTTAGGGACATACATGAACTTTTGCTCCTTAGCCACATAAGCTTTCTCCTTAAACTTAAGAGAAGAAAAAGTTGAACCCAAGGTTCCTATAGCTTCTTCAAGTTCACCAATCCTATGGGTTTGATTATCATGGATAGCACAAGTTTCTAAGACAGCAATTCTTTCATTAATTCCTCCTAGGGATTTATCAGGTTTATCAGTATTATCAAGTAATATTCCCAATTTAGTCTCAACACTTGGAAGATTTTTCTCTATGGTCTCCAACTTTTTCATGACATCCTCAAGAGAGATTTCAATTTTAGCTTCATTAACAGGTAGTATTCCAACTAGACTCTCAATGATGCAACTAGCTTCTAAAGCGAGAGTACCTAGGAAATTACCCCCTGTAAGAGTATCAAGAACATATTTGTTCCAGCTAGAGATACCAACATAAAAGTTCCTAAGGAGGATAATAGTGGAGTGTTTCTTAGTGCACCTATGATGAGCATCACTAATTCTATACCAAGCATCTTTAAAACTTTCTCCTCCTTGTTGCTTAAACGAACGAACTTCAACTTCAGGACTACTCATTTTAGCAATAATAAAAATAAATAAAGCAAAACCGAATTAAATAAAGTAAAACAAGTAACTAATTTTTTTGTGTTTTTGATATAAAGAAAGCAAACAAGACAGAAAATAAAATAAAGCAAGACAATAAACAAAGTAAAGAGATTGGGTGTGAGAGACTCCCCTTGCAGCGTGTCTTGATCTCCCCGGCAACGACGCTGGAAAAGTAGCTGCTTGTGACGGTAAAGCACACGTCCGTTGGGAACCCCAAGAAGAAGGTATGATGAGTACAGCAGCGAGTTTTCCCTCAGTAAGAAACCAAGGTTATTGAACCAGTATGAGATGAAGATCACGTGAAGGTTGTTGGTGAAGGAGTGTAGTGCGGCGCAACACCAGGGATTCCGATGCCAACGTGGAACCTGCACAACACAATCAAACTACTTTGCCCCAACTTAATAGTGAGGTTGTCAATCTCACCGGCTTGCTGAAAACAAATGATTGAACGTATGGTGTGCAAAATGATATTTGCTTGCAGAAAACAAAAGAGAACAATGATTGCAGTAGGTTGTATTTCAGATGTAAAAGAATGGACCGGGGTCCACAGTTCACTAGTGGTGTCTCTCCAATAACATGTTGGGTGAATAAATTACAGTTGGGCAATTGACAAATAGAGAGGGCATAACAATGCACATACATATCATGATGACTATTATGAGATTTACTTAGGGCATTACGACAAAGAACATAGACCGCCATCCAGCATGCATCTATGCCTAAAAAGTCCACCTTCGGGTTAGCATCCGCACCCCTTCCAGTATTAAGTTGCAAACAACAGACAATTGCATTAAGTACTGTGCGTAATGTAAACAATACAAATATCTTTAGACAAAGCATTGATGTTTTATCCCTAGTGGCAACAACACATCCACTAGAACTTTCTGTCACTGTCCCAGATTCAATGGAGGCATGAACCCACTATCTAGCATAAATACCCCCTCTTGGAGTTACAAGTATCAACTTGGCCAGAGCCTCTACTAGCAACGGAGAGCATGCAAGATCATAAACAACATATATGATAGATCAATAATCAACTTGACATAGTATTCCATATTCATCGGATCCCAACAAACACAACATGTAGCATTACAAATAGATGATCTTGATCATGATAGGCAGCTCACAAGATCTAAACATGATGGCACAATAGGAGAAGACAACCATTTAGCTACTGCTATGGACCCATAGTCCAAGGATGAACTACTCACGCATCAGTCCGGAGGCGGGCATGGTGATGTAGAGCCCTACGGTGATGATTCCCCTCTCCGGCAGGGTGCCGAAGGAGATCTTCTGAACCCCCCGAGATGGGGTTGACGGCGGCGGCGTCTCTGGAACTTTTCTCGTATTTTGGCTCTCCGTACTAGGGTTTTCGCGGACAAAGGAATAAATAGGCGGAGAGGCAGCGTCGGGGGAGCCAGGGGGCTCCCTCCCCATAGGTCGGCGCGGGGGGGGGGGGGGGGCACTGCCGCGCCGCCTTATGGTGTGGGCCCCCTGCTGACCTTCCTCGACTCTTCTTCGGACTTCTGGAAGACTCCGTGGAAAATAGGGCCGTGGGCTTTTGATTCGTCCAATTCTGAGAATATTTGTAAACTAGCTTTTATGAAATCAAAAACAGTAGAAAACAGGAACTGGCACTGTGGCATCTTGTTAATAGGTTAGTCCCAGAAAATGCATAAAAACATTATAAAGTGAAATTATAGATACGTTGGAGACGTATCAGACCCGAGGGCACGAAAATAGAAATCCCAATAAGAAAAGTAAATATTTTTTGTATTTTTCGATTAAAATAGTGCAGCAAATAGAAAAACAAGGTAAAAGCAATATAAAGATGTTTCTTATGATGAAAAGTGGACCGTGGTTCATGGGTTCACTTGACTATTCTCTCTTTAAGTTGTGGTGGACAAATAGCAATTCATCAATGAGATATAAATGTGGAAATAATAGTATATGGAAGATCAGAATTAATATGGGCATCACATCCTAACATAGAGATGATGCAACACATCTCTCTTATACTCCACAGGAAAGAAACTTCATCAATCTTGTATTAAGAATTAACAGAGCATAGCCATAATTACTTGAACATTGAGTTTGAATATCAAATATGCTACCTTGAACAAACAAGATTATCACTACTGTCACGTGACGAACATAGCACATGCATTCACTTTATCCCTAGTGAGGTAGCAAAAGAAAAGGAAAAGCCATAATAGATCTTGAACATATTGTCATTATCCAATCACTAAAACCATGATACTCCATCTAATACACACATCACCCCACACACGCTCTTGGATAGATGTTTGATCAGAAGAAATACTTAAGAACGGGGTACATAATATGCATCTATCAATACATCTTACACATAATATGATCAGATCTCATAGCACAATATCATAGAATAAGGATCCATCACATAGGTATTACAAATATGGCCATAATCATGTTATGCAGCTCATATGACACTAAGAACTATGAAAAACATGAGATAAATAGATCAAGCTACTGCCAAAAATTTGTAGTACAGACGTGGACTACTCACCGTTGCTCATGGTGATGACGATGAAGATATTGGAGAAGGTGGAGATCCCTCCGGCGGTGATCCCGACGGAGTTTCCCCCTCCAATCTTCTCAGCATCAGCCTCCATTTTTGTGTTTCTATGTTTGTGCGGAGTTCCCCTCCCGAGAACTCTTCGGGGCCATATATATAGTGATTTTTAGGGCAAACGAACGATCAACGGCTGAAAGAGCTAGCCTGGGTGGCGCGTCCTACCTTGCTGGGCACGCCACCTGGCCTCTTTCGCCCCCCAGGCCTCTCCAGGTGAGCTTCCAAGGCCCAGGGTGCTTCTCCCGATGAATAAATGATGCTCCAAAAATCCCAAATCAATTTGACTCTATATAGGTCTCTCAAAGTGAAAAATACGCAAAACAGGGTTTTGCTATCCTGCAGAGTTATAACTCAAATAAAGAGTATCATTGGTAAATCCCCATAAAACAATGTAAAAAATGGTATTATCATCATATATGTTGCAAATATGTGGGAATTCAATATGATAAAGGACAAAGTTCATGTATGCATTTTACATGCATCAGTCGGTTGATATTTTTTTATCATATCATGGATATGGATAATTTCTAGCAGAGCGCAGTCTTGGGCGAGTACTAGGCCTCACAGGACGGATCCTGGTGGTCTTAGCTTCATGTTGAAAAGCATGGCTTCCGGAAATTTTATCGCGGTGGACGCGGTCTATATTTTTTTTTGCCGGATGCCTTGCTTTGGTGTTACAATGGACGAAGTTATCGGGTTCTCTTTTATCGGGTGTCCATGGACCCAATGGGAGCAAAGGACAAGATTATCTTCGCAAGTGTTTGATACGTCTTAAACGTATCTATAATTTTTGATGCTCCATGATTGTTTTACACCAATTCATATATGTTTTGTGTACACTTCGTTGCACTTTTACAGGATTTCCGGCACTAACCTATTAACAAGATGCCACAGTGCCATTTCCCTGTTTTCTGTTGTTTTTGTGTTTCAGAAAAGTTGTATAGGAAATATTCTCAGAATTGGACGACACAAAATCCGAAGTCAATATTTTACTGAAACGAAGACGAAGTGCAGAGGGGGGTCGAAGAGGCGCCAAAGGGCGGCCAAACCCACCCTAGGTGCGGCCTGGACCTGGCCCGCACCTAGGGGTGGTCTAGGCCCACTAGGCGCCCCATCGACCTAATTCCTCCTCCTATTTATACATCTTCTCGGGAAAACCCTGGATACCCGAGCCTCCAACCACGAAAAGTTTCGTCACGGCCTCCATCGCAGAACCCATCTCGGGGGGTTCTGAAGCTCTTCCCGGCACCCTGTCGGAGGGGGAAATCATCGCCGAAGGCATCTAGATCGCCATGCCCGCCTCCGAAGTGATGCGTGAGTAGTTCATCCCTGGACTATGGGTCCATAGTAGTAGCTAGATGGTTATCTTCTCCACTTTGTGTTTCATGTATGGATCTTATGAGCTGCCCTACATGATCAAGATCATCTTTATGTAATCATATATGTTTGGTTTGGTGGGATCCGATGAATATTGTATACTCTGTTGAGATTGATTATATATTCATGTCATATGTTATTTTTGATCTTGCATGCTCTCCGTTGCTAGTAGAAACTGTGGCCAAGTGGACACTTGTGACTCCAAGAGGGGGTATTTATGCTCGATAGTAGGTTCATGCCTCTAGTTTTCTGGGAGAGTGACTTGATAATTTCTAAGATTGTAAATGTGTTGTTGCTACCAGGGAGAAAACAATAATGTTTTATCCGAGGGTAATTCTATTGTTTACTTTACACACATTGCTTAATGCGATAGTCTGTTGCTTGCAACTTAATACTGAAAGGGGTGTGGACGCTAACCTGAAGGTGGATTATTAGTCATGGACGCATTTGGATTACAGTCTATGTATTATGTTGTAATGCCCATATCAAATCTCATTGTAATCATCTTGTCATGTATTGATCGATATTCTGTCAATTGTCCATCTGTAATTTGTTCATCCAACATGCTATTTCTTTACGGAGAGACACCTCTAGTGAACTGTGGACCCTGGTCCTATTTCCTTTACTGATAAATTCTACTGCAATCATGTTCTGTTTACTTTCTCCAAACATCTCCTTCCATTCGATACGTCTAATCCTTTGTGTTCAGCAAACCAGTGAGATTGACAACCTCACTGTAAGTTGGGGCAAAGTACTTTGGTTGTGTTGTGTGTAGGTCCACGTTGTTGCTGAAGCCGGTAGTGTGCCCTGCCACTAGTCAGCCAGTAACACCTTCAGAAGTCACGCATTTGTCCTACTGGTCGATTAAACCTTGGTTTCGTACTGAGGGAAACCCCAAGAGGAAGGTGTGATGAGCACAGCAACAAGTTTTCCCTCGGTACGAAATCAAGGTTTAATCGACCAGTAGGAGAAAGGCGTGACTTCTGAAGGTGTTGCTGGCTGACTAGTGGCAGGACGCACTACCGGCGTCAGCAACAATGTGGAACCTACACACAACACAACCAAAATACTTTGCCTCAACTTACATTGAGGTTGTCAATCTCACCGGTTTGCTGAACACAAAGGATTAGACGTATCGAGTGGAAAGAGATGTTTGCAGTAATTAAAGAGAACAAGAATTGCAGTAAGTAAATAGAACATGATGATTGTACCAGTGTAAGAGAAAGGGACTGGGGTCCACATTTCACTAAAGGTGTCTCTCCATAGAGATAAATAGCATGTTGGGTGAATAAATTACAGCTGGACAATTGACAGAATATCGATCATACATGACAAGTTGATTACTATGAGATTTATTTGGGCACTACAACATAATACATAGACCGTGATCCAACTGCGTCTATGACTAATAATCCACCTTCCGGTTATCGTCTGAACCCCTTTCAGTATTAAGTTGCAAGCAACAGATTATCGCATTAAGCAATGTGTGTAAAGTAAACAATAGAATTACCCTTGGATAAAACATTGTTATTTTCTCCCTAGTAGCAACAACACATCTACAATCTTAGAAGTTATTGTCACTCTTCCACCAAACTAGAGGCATGAACCTACTATCGAGCATAAATACCCCTTCTTGTAGTCACAAGCATCTACTTGGCCAGAGTATCTACTAGCAACGGAGAGAATGCAAGATCACAAATAACATATGCATGGATATATAATCGACCTCAACATAGTATACAATATTCACTGGATCCCAGCAAACACAACATGTAGGATTACATAAGGATGATCTTGATCATGTAGGGCAGCTCACAAGATCTATACATGAAACACAAATTAGAGAAGACAACTATGTAGCTACTGCTATGGACCCATAGTCCAGGGATGAACTACTCACGCATCACTTCGGAGGCGGGCATGGCGATGTAGATTCCTACGGCGATGATTTCCGCCTCCGGCAGGGTGCCGGGAAGAGCTTCAGAACCCCCTGAGATGGGTTTTGCGATGGCGGGCGCGACATAAATTTTCGTGGATGGAGGCTCGGGTATCCAGGGTTTTCCCGAGGTCGTGAATAAATAGGCAAAGGGGCGATGTCGGTGGAGGCCAGGGGGCCCACACCACCCCTAGGCGCGGGCCAGGGCTAGGCCGCGCCTAGGGTAGGTGTGGCCGCCCTGCTGCCCCTCTCTAACTCCCCTCTGGACTCAGTCTTCGTTACGGTAAAATATTGACTTCGGCTTTTGTTTCGTCCAATTCCGAGAATATTTCTTGTACAACTTTTTTGAAATACAAAAACAGCAGAAAACAGGAACTGGCACTGTGGCATCTCGTTAATAGGTTAGTGCCGGAAATCATATAAAAGTGCATCGAAGTGTAAGCAAAACATATATGAATTGGTGTAAATTGTAAAACAAGCGTGGAGCATCAAAAATTATAGATACGTTTAAGACGTATCAGTGCGCGATCAGCATTCCAGATGGGAGTAGCCACCGAGGCTATGCTCGAGTACTTATAGTCGAGGATAGACTCGAAGTCTTTTTTCCAAAAGTTTTGCTTGACTTGAATTCTTGAATATGCTTATCGGGTACACGGTCAGCACTCCCGATGGGAGTAGCCTACGAGGCTATGCTCGAGTGCTTGTATTCGAGGATTGGCTCAAATTCTTTGTATGTCCCCGAGGATTTTCATCGATCGAGTCTTGAACTTTTCCCGCACTTGTAAATTTTTTAAATGTGCTCATGACGTCATTGCTGGCGATGATGGTGTGTTCGGGTTTGCCCGCAGAGATGCTTGACATGACTGGACGTTGCTGGGCCCTCCACCATGATGACGAATGCGTGGTGTGCGCCATGTCGTTGATTTTGACCGCAGGACCGTGCGAGAACCGAGGCGCCTAAGCAGCGCAACAACTTCCTCATTTTATGCGTTATTAGAGTAACTGCGACTGGCGGTTCGTATCTGTGCGACACGTGTGTTCCCTAAATTGTCTCCCCGGGAACCGTCCCTTTTGATCGGAACACCCTCCGTTGTCAAGCCGGAAGTTAAAAGGAAATATCTTTTCTCTGGGACAGTCATTTTCCCCTTGCGCCACTAACTTCATCTTGTTCCTCACGCTGCTGCTCTGTTCCTCTGCAACTTTTCTTCCCCCTTCCTTTTCCAATCACCGCACCTTCTGCTGGTGCCATGGGAAAGCCGAAAGGCAAGTGTGCGGCGGCCGGCGACGTGACGTCCAAGAAGGGACGCGCCAATGGCTGAGTGCGGTCTACCTTCAGCATCGATGATCTTAAAATCCTGCGCACCTCTGGCGCGCTCTCCACTGCGTCAACTCTTTGATGAAAGATGAAAAAACCAAAAAAGAAACTCAGCCCTTCCATCTCTTGGATAGATAGAGAAGGAGGGCAAAGGCCTTTGGTGTCCCATTCACAATTACTAGCTACTATTTTATCTCATGTCTTTCCTCGTTCATGGTTCGATATTACGGTGTCCTAGGCCTAGTGGAACCACACTAATCCATCCCAAATTTGGCGGTTAAACTCTACCGCGGTAACGATACTGGAGGGGAGGTCCTGCGGCAAAATAGCTCGACGCCAGAATGATAAAAAGCTTAACACCTCTTATTTTACTTTTTCACTATTGTGAAATACGAAAAAGATCCAAATAAAAAATGCAAAGGTCGTCTTATTCAAAACCTCAATCATCACATCCCCTCTCTCCCACTTCATGCCTCTTGACTGAGCCCTTAAATAGGAACTTACTAATTGACTACAGATTCATTTCTAAGTCATGAAAGAAGGTACTACTCATGTTAATCCATCTATTTTTGTTTGCTGAATTCATATACTGTGTGAGACTTTAGCTCTTACAATATCTTAGCAAGTTTCATTTTCATTATGTTTGTTGTTTGGTAGCCTATATTTTTCTGTTTGAATGAACAAATGAACATTTGCTGTTTACTGGCAAGGTAGAAGTTCGTCATACATGAATTGGACATGAGGTGATGTAAAGCTTTGATGTATACTAGAAAGAAATAGTGGAAATGTCCTGTTAATTTTGGAATGTGAATATAGTTATCCTCATGCTTGGCACTCTTGCACCGAAAGCAGACCCACAGCATTAATAAGAACACTCAGGATGGGACCCTGACATATCTGTGAATATGTCTTCTTAGCAGAGTGGTAAACTGCAGAATCTGAACCACTTCATCTATTTATTCAGGTATCACAAAGTCACAGCAAATTACCTAGTTCCAGAAATTTTTAGGCTTCTATCTATCCTCAGCAAAACTACTTTGTTCAGACATTAATACTACTTTAACCGACCTATTAAGCACCTCTTCAGCTACCTTTTAAGCACCTCTTCGCCTTTTTTTTTTTGCTTCAGACCATGCAAAGTTGCCGCTAGAATTTGCAGCACTAACACCATGGTTAATCTGCCAGTACTTCACATTTCAACTACCAGTAATTTTTCGGCATCGTTAACTGTCAGACTCACTAATCAAGCCTCGATGGCATGTGACAATAGCTGGGCCTTTCGCTTATTTCGCTATGTATGCGTCGCCCTCATCGTGTACTCTTCTACGAGCTTTGAGAAGAGAGACGACTTGTCCTCCAGCAACTTGGCCGGTGTGTCGAGCTCCAATGCCACACCTGCAAAGATTGGAATTGCTTTTAGTCAACCAACAGATGTGCCAAACAGATTGGATTTTGACGAATCAATGGGGCACGATGGTGCTTTATTTTTAAGGGCTAATGGCTGACCATTGTCAAGAAGCAAGACCATGTCGCTGCCAAGGACCGAGGTGATTCGATGGGCAATCGTGATGACCGTTGCTTCTGAAAAATTCTCCCGTAGTGTTTTCTGGATCAAGTTGTCCGTCGCGGTATCCACTGAGGCGGTGGCTTCGTCCAGAACCAGTATCTTGGTCCTTTTCAGAATCACTCTGCCAAGGCAGACAAGCTGGCGCTGACCCACGCTCCAGTTCTCTCCATTCTCTATCACTGCAAGGATAATTCACATAAATCTTTGGTTGGAATTTGGAAACAAAATTTAGTACTGGGAAAAATGTGAATGGTGTATGCTTAGTACTCCCTCCGTCCCATAATATAAGATGTTATTGGGGCTGATGGAGTATCAGATTTTCATTCCAGGAATCAAAATACGCAGAACACTATATTATACCTGGCGAGTCAAGTTTCAGCTCCTTTTTCCTGACCTCGTCTCCCAGCTGACAGTTATCCAAGGCCTGAAATGGAGCAAAAGAATCGGACTACAAGTTTAATTGTTAAGAAGAGAATCAGAGGACTGACAAGAAATGAAGTACCTGGAAATCTAAATTACCTCCCAAATTTGATTGTCATTGTACTCTCCAAGAGGGTCAAGGTTGCTCCTTATTGTTCCTTCGAACATCGTTGGGTCTTGTGGAATGATGCTCAACCTAGATCTCAGATCATGCAGTCCAATGGTGGAAATGTCGACACCATCTACTAGTATATGACCGATAGTAGGATCCACAATGCGGAAAAGGGCCTGTATAAGAGTTGATTTACCGCTGCCTGTTCTTCCAACAATACCAGTCTTCATGGCTCCAGGAAAAGTGACTGTAAGGCCCTTCAGAACAAATGGCAGTTGTGGAGCATATTTCAACTGCATCAAATTTAGAAGTTACAGATCTGTGCTATCTAGAATAATTATTCGCGATTAACAAACTACTGAAACTAATATTCTCTTGCCCATCAGAAAAGATTTATTATCAATAGCTCACTAAGAATGGCAGTGATATGAAATTTCTGCAGAACAACATGGTAACACAGGAAAAGGAGCTTAAGTAAACAGGATGAAAAACAATGAGGACATTTACATGGATGTTATGCAGCTGAATTTCACCCTCCGACGGCCAGTTATGAGGAAACTTATCTTCTGACATTGAAAGAGGGGGCTCTTCCGGAGTGCTGATATATTGAAGAATTCTTTCTACTGATATTATTTTGTTCTCTAAATTGCACATGCACCAGACTACCCATGTTTGCAGCATGTTCAAATTAAGCCCATATGTGACAGCAAGACCAGCAATTCCTGAAATCAGGATGTAAATTTAGTTACAGGCCCATAGCAACTCACCTCTTCTTTACTAGTACCATCTATTGGGTATAAATGTTGTTCCGAACTAGTAACAGCATACCTGGGTCAATGAGACCAGTCGGTAGACCGATCAGAAATATCAAAGAGAACGCAAATGTAAGAGCATCCCCACTCGTTGGCGCTCCCCACGCCCAAATCCGGCGAAATTTTCGTCCGGATTGGAGGAAGATTTGGCGTGGGGAGGAGTAGTTTCCCAGTCGTGTGCTCCCCAAGCGGCGTTTCTCGGGGAAAAAGAGGATGGCTCGGGGAATCCGGACGAAAGAGGAGACACGTGGGCGTGGGCGGTTGGTTTAGCTTCATCCGGAGTCCCCGGGAGACCCCCGGGAAACCGAGGATGGCATGGGGAGTCCGGACGAAAATAGGCTCAAATCCGGACCAAAACGAGGAACCGGGGGCCTGACTGGGCCGTTTTTCGCCGTCCGGATGAAAAAAGTGGCCATGGGGGGCTCTTTGGGGAGACGAGTGGAGATGCTCTAAGTGAAGATAGCACATCCAAGCGGAAGCAAAGCCACTCCATTGCTGCAGCATTATAGAATTTTGGTCGAGAGAAGGCATCCATTAGATGGCTATTAGTTGATACAAACTGATTTTCCTTTCCAAAACTTCTGATGGTTGCTGATCCAGTAACTGATTCTGCAAAATGCTGTATTATAGGAGATTTGCAAACCCCTACTAACCTTTGCAGCTCTCTGGCTGTATCGATGTAGTAGCGCTACAAAAAGATGAATATAATTTAGGTGCTGATTTTGCAGTTTAAACAGTATGGAGAATAAATGGGTTAAATAAAATTACCTGATACCAGAAGCAGGCAATGATTACAGGAACGAAAACAACAAACACCTGCCATGCAACCTGAGACATCACGGCAATAATCCCAACTAGTTGTATGATGGCAAATGCGACGGAACCCATCTTGTTAGCAATGCTTGTGTCCACTTCACTCTGATCATTTGAAGCCTAAACAATTTAACACTTGTGTCAGCATTGTCGAAGCAAATAAATTAAACTTTCCAGGAAATTTGAGGAAGTGCTGACTTACTCTATTCAAGATACGCCCACTCGGAGTGGAGTCGAAGAAAGACATAGGAGCTCTGAATATGGACACGTGCATCTTGGCGAACAGCATGGTTGCTGTCTTGTATGAAGCTGTCACAAGAAATAGTGCTCTTACAAGGGTGCACAGCGAGCTTGCACCAGCCAATGCAACGAAGACGTAGATCAGTGTCGACATGCTCACTGGAGGCTCAACGTCTTCCGACACAGGACAAGCCCAAGCCATCCAGTAATTGCTAGCAATCTGAAGTACTTGAAAAAGTGTCTGAGCTATCAACACGAATGGTATAAGAGCTCCCCCATAAGCCAATGTAAGGTACTTCCAGTAGACCCAGAACCCAACCCTGCCTTTTTCCCTTTCTTCTTCCTGCACCAGCTGCCCACTCTGAACCTTTTCAACATCTTCTTTTCCATTTTGTTTATCTTTCCCCTCAGCTGTGGACAATGACTTGGAAAAGCTTGCAGCGTCACTGGAAGAGAAAGCCTCACTGCCTCCGTTAGCAATATCAATCACATCCAATGCTGCGAGAGCACCTTGATGAGCACCAACCATTTCCATTAGCTCTTCCCCTGAGCCAAGTATTTCGTTGTACTTGCCTGCTTGTGCTATTCTTCCACCTTTCATTACCTACAATAGAATTCTTTCATCAGGAGAACCACACAATTTTTGAGGGTAAATTTACATGGAACTTTTGCCGATGAAATTCTGACCAAAATAAGATCAGCTGCTGGTAGGAATTCAATCTGGTGAGTAACATAAACCACTGTTTTTGAACCCAAAGCCCCAAGCAAGCATTCCTGCAAATGGTAGAAACTTCAAGAAATGTTCTGAAACTTATACTGAACAGAAGAGATCATATCATACCTTGAAGAGGTGGGATCCTGTATGAGCATCGACTGCACTGAATGGATCGTCAAATAAATAGATGTCGGCATCCTGGTACAGAGCTCGGGCTATCTGAATCCTTTGCTTCTGCCCACCACTAAGATTGATGCCCCGCTCTCCGATGACTGTCTCATCACCGAATGGTAAAATCTCCAAGTCTTTCTTCAGAGAACACGACTCAAGGACCCTGTCATACTTCTCACTGTCCATCTCCTTGCCGAAAAGTATGTTGTCCTGAATTTTTCCGCTCTGTATCCATGCCGACTGGCTGACATATGCCATTGCCCCGCAAGTCTTGACCTCTCCTGATAGCTTTGGCATCTCACCAAGAATGCAAGAGAGCAAGCATGATTTTCCAGAGCCGACTGTTCCACAGACCGCGACACGCGTGCCTTGCCGAGCTTGAAAGTTCAGGTCATTCAGAGTTGGCACTTCAGATGAGGCATCCCAGGAGAAGAACCCATTGCTTACCTCAATTGCAACATCGGATTTACCACTGGGCAACCTTAGCACAGCATCCATAGGCAACTCTTCGAGACAAAGGAAAGACGCTATCCTGTCCAGAGACACCTTAGTCTGAATCAAGACAGAGATTGCGTCAGGAAGGTTGTATATTGGTTTTTGAAGCACCCGGAACGTGGCCAACGCAGACAGCACCTTCCCTGACTCGAGTGGTATCCCTAGGAGCATGCAAGTTCCAAATGTTACGACGGCGACGAAGGTCGGGCCACCCCAGAACACAAAGGTGGCCACGGTGCACGTGTAGAGATACTTCTTGAGGCAGCTTTCCTCTTTGTTCCTGAGGTCAATGATCTTGGACAAGAACTTCATCTCCCACCCCTGCAGTTTAAGAATCCTCATGTTGCGCAGAATCTCAGAAGTGGCCTTCATCCTGACATCCTTGCACTCCATCAGCTTCCGCTGGAACTTCTCCTGCATTTGCATCGGAGGCACATTGGCGAGCATGACGAGAACGGTGGCACCGAGCGCAGCAAAGGAGGCAACCCCGAGGGTGGAGTAGAGGATGAACAATGCCATGGCTACTTGGATCAGCACCAACCAGAGGTCGTGCATGTACGATGAGAAATAGCCGACACGGTCGGCATCCACGCTGATGAGGTTGATCATCTCACCGCTTGTGCGGCTCTGTCGCGAGGTGCTCGACAGGGAGATCCCTTTTTTGTAGACGACGGAGACGAGCGCGGACCGCGCGCGTATCTCGGTCTGCTCCACCCGGAAGAACCAGTGGCGTTGCGACAAGCACTCGAACACCTTGGCTACGATGAAGATAACGACGATGAGCTTCCCCTTGCTGGCGTACCTCTCGTCGCCGTTGAGGTACTGTACCAGGGAGTTGATGAGGTATGGGCCGACGTAGATGGAAATGGTGTAGATCAGAGCGTACAGGGCTGTCAACGCGATGTGCCACCGCACGGTGCGCACAAGGGCCTTGGCGAGCTTGAACGCTGTGACCTTCTGGCCCCCGGAGCATAGTTGCCAGTAATCTGGGTCGCCCGGGTCGAGGAACGGGGTCGCGGGTCGCGGTTCCCTATCTCCAGGAACGAGGTTCGTAGAGGGGTATACCTCTCCGGGTCGCCATTTTGGTACGAGGATCGTGACCCACACAATTTTGGATCGATGGCCCTGGTATCATAAGAGGGATTGTTGTACCAAGGTATAGGTCAACTCCCTTAATCCCACTAGAAATTAATCTCACCTACGCGTCCCTTCGGGGACATCCGATAATCTCACCTACGCACTAATATTTTCCCCATTAATTGATCATCAATTCACATCCAAACTCTGGCGTCCTGGTACTCCGTTGCCCACAGATCGAGTTCTAGACCAACCAATAACCAACCAGCACTCTATCGCCGCAATCGGTGAGAGATCTTCCGGCCGGCCGGTGTAGCCATCCGTTTGGGACGGAGATGCTAAGCCTCCATGAACTCTAATCTTCTTCCCATCTTGGACTCTGATTTGGAGTCATCAAAACTTCGATTTGGATCGCGACCCGCCAGCGACCCACGTCGATCCATCTTCGTCCCCGACCCTCGATCCGGGTCGGTCGACCCCGGGTCACGGAACGGACCTTCGACCCCGAACCTGGCTACTATGCCCCGGAGCCGACGCCGGTGAGCGCCTCGAGGTTGGCATTGAACAAAGGGAGCAGGCCGGCCACGCTGTCGCCGATGTCAAGGTCCGGGACGTCGTCGAGGTCGAGCGTCTTCCTGTGGCCGACGGCGAGCAGGGGGGCCATCCAGGAGAAGGTGAGGAAGCTGAAGAAGCCAGCGCCGGTGAAAATGGAAGCGTCGACGGTGCCGTTCTCGGCGGCAGTGTTGCTTGCGCCATTGAGGAGAGGCTCCTCGGATTCCGAAGCAGAGCCGCCCACCGCCTCGCTCTTGGCCGAGAATCCGGCGACGAGCAGCACCACGCCCACGAGGACCGAGACGGCGTCGCGCGCCCACGAGAGGGCGGGCACGGGGAGTTTGTACTGGAGGGTCGTAGCGACGTCGACGGTGACTGCGAGGACGGAGAGCAGCAAGAAGAGCGCCCACCAGAGCCTGAGCGTCGCCGGGAACCACTCCTCCAGGCGGGGGCCGTACTCGAGCTGCAGGTACGCCGCCAGCAGAAGCCACGCGACCGCGCGCGTCGCGTAGTCAGCCACTGCGTCGGGCGCCCCCCACCCGGTCCCACCGTCCAGGTACCAGGAGACGAGTGAGTACGCGGAGAAAAAGACCTCGGACGCCGCCAGAGCCCACGTGGCGCGCAGCACGAGGCGGCACCACCGCAACCCGGCACCGGGGCCGCCTCTCCCTGACGCCGTAGACTCCTTCCCGCGGTGGCCGGCGGCGGCGGCGAAGAGGAGCCGGCCCGCGACGGCGAGCGCGAGCAGGAGGTGGGCCCCGGCGCCCACGGCGTGGAGTAGGACCGGACGCAGGAAGAATGGCAGGGGTTGCTGGTCGACGCCCGCCGCCATGGCTGCCGCTAAAGGCGACGAAGTGGAGGCGGACGAGGTGCGCATGGGGCGCGGCTGAGTGGAGTGGAGCGGGCTGCGGAGAGTGCGGTTAATATATATAGGCGGCGAGACGGCACGTACGTGCGTCACCGCTATGGCCGCCACCGGTCGTGACGGCGATAGGGAGGGTGCAAGGTACGTAGCGCCACCCCCGTCACCGTATCACCGTGGTCGTGACGACGGGAGATCCAATCCGCGGCCCGGCTGATCGAATTAAGGTTTTGGCACTGGTCCAGGATGTCTGCCGTCTTCAGTTTAAAAGGCTCATCACGAGCAGCTATTGTGCATCGTAAGAAACAAATGCAGCATTGATCAGAGAATAATGTGTCGGCATTGTTGAGTATAATACAGATTCGCATGCAGCTTTGATCAGAGCAAAATCTCGGTCATGCTGTTAGGCTGGACTCATAGTGCTAGTATCTTAGATAATATTATGCATCTTAGATCTACAAAAATGCTAATGTAGCATCTAATTAAGGAGGATAGATAGAATTAGAATAACATAGGTGGATACTTTATCATAACATCCGTTACGAAAAAGTTAATGCTAAATAGATCTTGTACACAGATTTGTATTGATATTTTACAAAACAATTAATTTAGAAGATTATATTACTGCTCTATAGAGATACGTAGTAGTATCATAGATAAGTATCACATGCATGATACTACTATATGATACTATGCACTATGATCAGCCTAATGATACTCTCCTTTGAACTGGGGAAAAAATGTCTCTGTTCCCATTTTGAGTGCTCCCATTAGCAATTTGTCGAGATCAACGTCAAAAACACAAGTTGGCTTGTTGACATAGGGCCGAGTGTATTAAGATTGGCGACTCAATTTTTGTGAAAACATCCTTAGGCAGTGTTCAAATTCCTAGCAGAGAGTCCTTTCTAGTTATAAAGTTCTTCACATCTGGCGTGTGGATTCATTGTTTCGATAAAGTTTTTCGCAACTTTTTATATGGATCTATTATTGTTTTTCTCATGTTCTTCAGAGATTGAAGATGAAGATCTAACAGTCAAAAGGTTCTTCACAAAAAAATTGTGTGTATCTATTGTTGCCGTTATAAGTATCATTTATCAGATCTATGTAAAGTTCTTCATAGATCTACCACAGTTAAGAAAGCATCTATTACAAAAATCTACAAGATACGATCTACAGAAGATCCATGAAAAAAATCTACAGAAGATCCATAACAAAAATCTGCAAATCCAATCCAGGAGCTTCAACAAGATCTAACAAAAGAAAAAGGGGAAGAAATAGAAAAATTAAAAATGAATCCTCGATGGCGTCCATCCGCGGCAGTCCGGCCGTGCTGGCTGGCGGCGGCCGTGTCTCTAGCGTCGGAGAAAGCTGCGGCGAGCCATCAGAGATCTCTAGGCCGGCACGAGGCGGACCGCGCCAGATATACCATGCGACGGGAGGCGGCGAGGCGTCAGAGATCCCCAAGCTTGGGCTTTGGCGTGGTGGAGGATGTTCGTCGCTGGAGGAGGGTGAGGGGGCGGCGAGGTGACGGATTCTGCAGCCGGGAGGGCGCTGATGGCCAGGAGGAAGAGGGGAGGTGGCTGGGAGCTGCTGGCAGCTAGGAGGCTGCAAGGTTAGGTTAGGGTTTCAATAGAGGACCAAGACGATTTTATACTGAGATCTTATAGAACACTAGTTGAAGGTCTGTCTCTTGCCACGGTTTCTATTCTTTTTCACGACATGTCAACATTTACACATCTTAATAATATCGGTGGGTCGACGAGCGGCTTGCCGGTATCGCGGATGGACATGGCGATCACCGTGTCGAGGTCGCCCCTTCAGGCGTCCTTGTCGTTCAGCGACGCTAAGTACGCTGGTCGCAGCCCTAGGCAGTCCTCGGGGTCGTCGCTACTGCCGCTCGTACTCCGCCAGCCGCGCTGCCTTCACCGCTTCCTTGTCGTCTGATACGCGTACAGCACGCGTCCGTGAGAACCCCAAGAGGAAGGTGTGATGCGTACAGCGGCAAGTTTTCCCTCAGTAAGAAACCAAGGTTTATCGAACCAGTAGGAGCCAAGAAGCACGTTGAAGGTTGATGGTGTCAACACCCGGATTTTTAAGTCCGGATGCCTATTATGTCATACATCGCAATCCCAGGAATATTGTTGTTGCGAGGCATAATAGTTAAGTATCACAGTCATCATTCATTACAAACCATATTGTCTTACAATTGGAATCACATCATCCATATTACACGAATAGGTGATCTATGGATCAACGAACAAACACAAGTTCATAGCGGAAGCGTAAAATACAAGGACTCTCTAGTCCACAGGCCAACGCTTGACGTCGGAAGACTCCTAGTTGTCGTAGGCGTCCTGCTGGTCATCTCCTTGTTCATCTTCATACTCTGGCCATTTGAATAGCCAGGGACAAAGCCGTGAGTACTTCAAGTACTCGCAAACTAATACTAGTGTAAGTGCTAGACATTTCTAGTAAGGTTTGCTAAGCTCTAGTGTATTTGCATAAAAGCCAATTTTTGTTTGCAAGTATGTGAGAAAAGCTTATTCATGTGCTAACTAACTCAAGTGGGAACATTAGTGTCATTCCCACCAGTCAAGTGGTGATTTCAATTCAATTCACCACTTCACAATTCATTTCACCATCATTTTCAAGAATTGGACATCGGAAACTATATGGCCTTTCCAACCGTCCGTATCCGTGGACACGGCTATTCGAATAGATTGACACTCTGCAGAGGTTGCACACTTGTGCCACAACATTTGATTTCATCCGTCGGGATTACCCCGAATCATCGTAACACAGTACGCGGATCATCAACCATAACCTTTCACTTACAAATCCTAGTATGAGCACCTCTCCCCATGAGCTTGGCCTCCCAGTGAAGACCAAGCTGTCAACACAGGAGCGCACAGGGCTTGGCCATACAATTCACCTCAATTCACATCCTTTCTCAACAACGGAGGCAGCCTCGGCATAACCCCTATGATGTGTGTTCAGAGGGAACCCATACTAAGATGCATAAATTTCAAGTTAAGCCCTACCCATAATCAGGTATTGTGGGGGTACTCAATATTGGAAAGGTATCGCATTCAAACCAATATCAGTTTTATCAAAAATCACCATCTTCTCTTAGTCATATTCACCTTCAAAAATCATTCAATGGAATGCTTCATCATTCCAAGTTTCAAAATTCAGTTCAAGTCACATTGTTCCCATCTAGAGTAGTCAAGTTTTAAATAATTAGCACTAGCTCTAATCATGAGGGGTACTATCTTGCTTTGCTAGTTTGATACTAACTTTACTACTCTAGTAACCATCTTTAACTTAGACCGAAGTTAACTATAAAAGTAACTTCTTGAGAAAACAAGTAACAACTTGTAAGGTAGAAACTTGGGATAGGCTTATGGTAAGAAAAGGTAAGACTAATGGTGCCTTGCCCCAAAGGGCTTTGCACTTTGCAAGAATATTAGCTTGCCTTGGTAGTTCTCAAAGTTCTCCTCCTCCTCTTCTTGGTAGCAACCTTCTTCCTCCGGGTATTCTCCGGTGCTAGCGTCTAAATTTGAATACGAGTATAATTACTCAACTAATTCAATGGCTATTCCATACATCACATATATTCACACAAACTATTCTAAGCACACAATTAATCTAATTAGGGTGCATTGGTGGTGTTGCTTGAGGAGAAATAATTTCCTTTTATTTAATATGTAAATGATAGTTTCCATAGGGTTCTTGAGAAATAATTTCCTCTCATTGAAATCTTCTTAAGATTTAATTTCTCAAACAATCATGCATGAATTTATGTTGGCCTAAGTCAACCATTCATTATCATCATTTGAGAAAATGAGTTAAATGAGCCTAGGGGGTCGGAGGGCTAACCAGGGCTCCCGCGGTGGCTGGCAGTATGCTCGAGGAAGGTGTAGTCGACGGCGAAGCTCCTGGTACCGGCGGCGGCTCCTGGAACGGCTTCAATCGAGGGTGAGCTTCCGCGGCGTCTGGCGGCAGTGAGGCTTCGATTGGGCGGCGTCAGTGGCTAATGTCGACGGTGGAGTGGCTCTGGCGGTCGAGTGAGAAGAGGGGAAGGTGATGGTGTGCTCAGATCGACGAGGGGTGGTCTCCTTTTATAGGCGAGCGAGGGTGCTGCGGGGCAGTGGCAAGGTCGACAAGCTCGCGGCGATTCCGGCGAGCGGTTGGGCTAGGCGAGGGTGCAGCGACGTTCTCCTCGTCCAGGCGAAGCTAGAGGTAGCGACAGCATGGTCGGGCGGCGTCTGAGGTGTCACGGCGATGCTCAACGCGTTGCTAGCGGGGCCAGAGCGAGAGTGAGATGGTGGGGTGGCGCGTGGCCAGTGATGCCCACGGCATGCACACTCGCGACGCGAGCGGCATCCTGGCGCGATCTTGGCACGCGATCTCCAGCGAGTGGTCACTGCTTCCTCGACCATGGCTGGTGTAGGCGTTGCTAGGGAGTGAGGTGGCGTCGTTTGGGCACGGTGGCCAGGGCAGGAGGAAGGAGAAGAGAGGGGGTGCGGCATGGTGTGGCATGGGCCGGCATGGCCATGCCATGCAAGCTATGCTTTCCCTCCTAGGGTTTCTATGCAGCATTGAGTGAGAGAGGGGACAAGGGAACCAAGTAGGGTAGTTTGGGGCAGGTTAGGGTGGTGTAGATCACTATTTGAAATAGTGTGTAATAGTTCCATATTTGAATTTTGTAAATTTTGTCCAATTTTGAGTGAGTTCAAATGTTTGCACAATTTGAAAAGTGTGTGTTTGGTTTAGTTGTAAATGACCAGAGAAGATGAGAGGTGGTGGTGGATTTGTTAAATTCAAAGAAATGCAAAAATGGCTAAGTGTGAGATTGTTCCACTTAATAAAAAGTTCCAACTTTGGATGAGCATAGTATTTGATCTAAAAAGAATTTGGCATGGTGGTCTTTACAAAAAGTGTTCACCTTGATGTGCTCTTGGATGAGGTGCAAAGAGTTGACCAAGTTTAGTTTGAAAAATTTGAATTGCAAGGGCTCAAAGTAGGGATCAGACTAAAAATGGCAGATTTGACCATTATCATATGTGATCCAAATTTAAGTTTGAAATTCATTTGATTTGTGTTTCTTTGATTCCAAAAGTTGTAATAAGTGTTTAATAACATTATTCAACTAATGGTGAAGACCAAAATGGTCTAGGGTCAAAATTTATAAAAATGGCATAAGCCATATGTGAGGGTTTTAGGATTTTTCTTTTATTTGATTTCTTTCTCTTTTTGATTTATTTGATTGGTGATCTTCACATGATCACATTAGGGTTTTAGAGTATAGCACATACACATAATAACACTCATCATGGCATATCAATCAAATGCGCAAGTCCTATGCATGGCACTATATGCAATTTAAAAGTTTTTGTTGGTTTGAAATTTTGCTCTCTGGAATTCTTCTAACTTTCTTTTTATTGAAATTTGGGATGTTACAAACCCTTCCCCCTTACAAAAGATCTCGTCCCGAGATCTAAAAGAAAGTTAGGTACTAAAGAGATCTGGGTACTCCTTCTTCATGAAGTCTTCGCGTTCCCAGGTGGCTTCATCTTCAGTATGATTGCTCCACTGTATCTTTAGAAACTTGATGCTTCGGGTGCGGGTGGTTCGGTAAGCTTCCTCCAGGATGCGAATCGGCACTTCGCGGTATGTCAGGTCCTTGTTGATATCCACCGATCGGTGATCGATGTTCTTGAACACTTCGGTCTTCTCAGGGACTTCAAGGCACTTCCGGAGGAGTGAGATGTGAAACACGTCGTGCACAGCCGACATTTCTTCGGGCAACTCCAGTTGATAAGATACTTCACCTCGGTGACTCAGAACTTTGAAGGGTCCGACATATCGGGGTGCGAGCTTTCCTTTCAGCTGAAACCTCTGCATTCCTTTCAAGGGGATACCTTGAGATAGACGAAGTCTCCAATCTCGAAGGTCATCTCCCGACGTCTCTTGTTGGCGTAGCTCTTCTGTCTTGATTGCGCCGTCTTGAGGTACTCGCGAATCTTGTGTACTTTCTCTTCGGCTTCACGAAGAACATCTGGGCCATAAACTTGGCTTTCTCCGACTTCCGACCAGTTCAGGGGGGTACGGCACTTCCTTCCGTACAAAGCTTCAAAGGGGGCCATCTGTAGGCTAGCTTGATAGCTGTTGTTGTAAGAGAATTCTGCGTAAGGTAAGCAGTCTTCCCACTTGGATCCATATTCCAGTACACATGCTCTCAGCATGTCCTCTAGTATCTGGTTGACTCTCTCAGTCTGTCCGTCGGTCTGAGGGTGATAGGCGGTGCTGAAATTCAGACGGGTTCCTAGTCCTTCATGCACCTTCTGCCAAAATCTTGAGGTGAACTGTGATCCTCTATCTGGCACTATCGACTTCGGGGTTCCGTGCAGAGCGACTATTCTGGAGATGTACAGTTCAGCTAACTTTGGGCCTTGGTATGTGGTCTTGACGGCGATGAAATGGGCTACCTTGGTCAGTCTATCGACAACTACCCATATTGAATCATTGCCTTTGCTGGATTTGGGCAGACCGGTGATAAAGTCCATTCCTACGGAGTCCCACTTCCATTCTGGAATCTGTAGGGGTTGCAACAGTCCTGCGGGTCGTTGATGTTCTGTCTTGACTCTCTGACAGATGTCACACTTGGCGATGTAGCTGCCGATTTCTCTCTTCATTCCATGCCACCAGAATTGCTCCTTCGGGTCTTGATACATCTTGGTACCTCTGGGGTGGATTGATTAAAGGGTGTCATGGGCTTCTTGCAGGATGACTTGCTTCAAGTCTGAGTCCGATGGTACGCAGAGGCGTTCTTTGTACCAAAGAACTCCGGCTTCATCAACAGTGAATCCGGGGGCTTTTCCTGCGGCTATCTGTTTCTTGATTCCATCAATGCTAGCGTTGTCCTTCTGGGCTTCCTTGATCTGGCTAACCAAGGTGGGTTGCAGTTCTATGCTGGCTAGGAATCCTTCACTAACAAGTTCAAGTCTGAACTGTTCAAACTCTTGATACAAGCTGGGCTGCTCGGTTGCGATCATGGAGTTCAACTGACACGGCAGTCGACTCAAAGCATCCGCTACCACATTGGCCTTGCCGGGGTGGTAGTGAATCTCCATGTCGTAATCCTTGATCAATTCGATCCATCGGTGTTGTCTCATGTTCAGCTCCTTCTGGGTGAAGATATATTTCAGGCTCTTGTGGTCGGAGTAGATCTCACATCGATTACCCATGAGGTAATGACGCCAAACTTTCAAGTCTAGGACCACGGCTGCAAGCTCGAGGTCATGGGTGGGGTAGTTCTGTTCATGTTGCTTCAGTTGTCTTGAAAGGTAGGATACAACTTTGCCTTCTTGCATAAGCACACATCCAAGACCAGTCTTGGAGGCGTCACAGTATACGTCAAAGGGCTTGGTGATGTCTGGCATGATCAGGATTGGGGCTGTGGTCAGTCTACTCTTGAGCTGTTGAAAGCTCTCTTCACATTTGTCGGTCCACTCAAACTTCTTGTCCTTTTTCAACAGTTGGGTCATTGGTCGAGCGATGCTCGAAAAGCCTTCTACAAATCTGCGGTAATATTCGGCTAATCCAAGAAAAGCGCGGACCTCGGTTTGGGTGGTTGGGGCTTGCCATTCCATAACAGTTTTGATCTTGGCGGGATCTACGGCAATTCCTCCTGCAGACAAGATATGTCCCAGGAATCCTACTTCCTCCAACCAAAACTCACACTTGCTGAACTTGTCATACAACAGGTGGTGTCTAAGGGTTTCTAGGACAGTCTCCAAATGTTGTTCATGTTCCTCTTCGGACTTGGAGTATACCAGAATGTCATCGATGAAGACAACGACAAACTTGTCCAAAAAGTTCATTAAGATCTTATTCATGAGATTCATGAAATAAGCGGGGGCATTGGTTAGTCCAAACGACATGACGTTGTACTCATACAACCCATATCTGGTGGTGAAGGCAGTCTTTGGAATGTCGGTGGCTCGGATCTTCAGCTGATGATATCCTGTTCTAAGGTCTATCTTGGAGAAAACTTTGGCTCCGGTTAGCTGATCAAACAAGTCTTCTATCTTAGGTAGGGGGTATTTGTTTTTGATGGTGACATCGTTAAGCTTACGATAGTCCGTACATAAACGATTGGCACCATCCTTCTTGTCCACAAACAAAACTGGGGATCTCCAGGGGGATGCACTAGGCCTAATCAGACCCTTGGCTAACATATCATCTATCTGTTTCTTCAGCTCCACAAGCTCTGTTGGGTTCATGCTGTAGGCTCTCTGGGGTATAGGTCCAGTTCCGGGGATTAACTCGATGATGAACTCGATATCCCGATCTGGGGGCTGATACGTCTCCGACGTATCGATAATTTCTTATGTTCCATGCCACATTATTGATGATATCTACATGTTTTATGCACACTTTATGTCATATTCGTGCATTTTCTGGAACTAACCTATTAACAAGATGCCGAAGTGCCAGTTGTTGTTTTCTGCTGTTTTTGGTTTCAGAAATCCTAGAAAGGAAATATTCTCGGAATTGGACGAAATCAACGCCCAGGGTCCTATTTTGCCACGAAGCTTCCAGAAGACCGAAGAGTCAACGAAGTGGGGCCACGAGGCGGCCAGACCACAGGGCGGCGCGGCCTAGGTCTTGGCCGCGCGGCCCTGTCATCTGGGCCCCTCGTGACGCCCCTTGACCTGCCCTTCCGCCTACAAATAGCCTTCGTCGCGAAACCCCCGATGCAGAGAGCCACGATACGGAAAACCTTCCAGAGATGCCGCCGCCGCCAATCCCATCTCGGGGGATTCAGGAGATCGCCTCCGGCACCCTGCCGGAGAGGGGAATCATCTCCCGGAGGACTCTACGCCGCCATGGTCGCCTCCGGAGTGATGTGTGAGTAGTCTACCCCTGGACTATGGGTCCATAGCAGTAGCTAGATGGTTGTCTTCTCCTCATTGTGCTTAATTGTCGGGTCTTGTGAGCTACCGAACATGATCAAGATCATCTATCTGTAATTCTATATGTTGTGTTTGTTGGGATCCGATGAATAGAGAATACTTGTTATGTTGATTATCAAATTTATATCTATGTGTTGTTTATGATGTTGCATGCTCTCCGTTATTAGTAGAGGCTCTGGCCAAGTTTTTGCTATTAACTCCAAGAGGGAGTATTTATGCTCGATAGTGGGTTCATGTCTCCGTGAATCTGGGGGAGTGACAGAAACCTCTAAGATTATGGATGTGCTGTTGCCATTAGGGATAAAACATTGGTGCTATGTTCGAGGATGTAGTTACTGATTACATTACGCACAATATTTAATGCAATTGTCTGTTGTTAGCAACTTAATACTGGAGGGGGTTCGGATGATAACTTTGAAGGTGGACTTTTTAGGCATAGATGCATCTTTGGATAGCGGTCTATGTACTTTGTCGTAAAGCCCAATTAAATCTCACTATACTCATCATAATATGTATGTGCATGGTCATGCCCTCTTTATTTCTCAATTGCCCAACTGTAATTTGTTCACCCAACATGCTGTTTATCTTATGGGAGAGACACCTCTAGTGAACCGTATGGACCCCGGTCCAATTCTCTTTCTTGAAATACAATCTCTTGCCAATCTTTGTTCTCTTGTTTTCTCGCAAACAATCATCATCCACACTATACATCTAATCCTTTGTTACAGCAAGCTGGTGAGATTGACAACCTCGCTGTTTCGTTGGGGCAAAGTACTTGGTTTGTGTTGTGCAGGTTCCACGTTGGCGTCGGAATCCCTGGTGTTGCGCCGCACTACATCTCGCCGCCATCAACCTTCAACGTGCTTCTTGACTCCTACTGGTTCGATAAACCTTGGTTTCTAACTGAGGGAAACTTACTGCTGTACGCATCACACCTTCCACTTGGGGTTCCCAACGGTCGCGTGCTGTACGCGTGTCAAGCTAAATTTCTGGCGCCGTTCTTGCAGGGAGATCAAGACACGCTGCAAGGGGAGTCTCCACATCCCAATCTCTTTACTTTGTTTTTGTCTTGCTTAGTTTTATTTACTACTTTGTTTGCTGCACTAAATCAAAATACAAAAAAAATTAGTTGCTAGTTTTACTCTATTTTCTATCTTGCACTCTATATCAAAAACACAAAAAAATTAGTTACTTGCATTTACTTTATCTAGTTTGTTTTATTTACTATTGCTAAAATGAGTAATCCTGAAGTTGAAGTTCGTTCGTTTAAGCAACAAGGGGGAGAATGTTTAAGAGATGCTTGGTATAGAATTAGTAATGCTCATAATAGGTGCACTAAGAAACACTCCACCACTATTTTACTCAGGAATTTTTATGTTGGTATCTCTAGCTGGAATAGGTATGTTCTTGATTGTCTCGCGGGAGGTAACTTCCTAAGTACTCCTGCATTAGAAGCTAGCTGCATTATTGAGAGTCTATTTGGAATACCCCCTGTTGATGAAGTTAAAACTGAAATCTCTCTTGAAGATGTTATGAAAAAATTGGAAACCATAGAGAAATTTTTTCCAAGTATTGAAACTAAATTGGAAATGTTACTTGATAAAACTGATGAACTCGATAAATCCTTAGGAGGAATTGATGAAAGAATTAGTGTCCTAGGAACTTGTGTTGTGCATGATAATCAAACCAATAGGATTGGCGAACTTGAAAAAGCTATGGGAACCTTGAGTTCAACTTTTTCTTCTCTTAAATATAAGGAGAAAGCTTATGTGGGTAAGGAGCAAAAGTTTATGTATGTCTCTAAAGTGCCTAAACCAAAGAAGTATTATTATAGGCCTAAAATTGACAAAGCCCTTAGTACCACTACGGATGGGGGAGCTTATGATAACGATGCTCCATCTTTTGATAATACTTGATACACACTTTCTGCGCCTAGCTGAAAGGCGTTAAAGAAAAGCGCTTATGGGAGACAACCCATGTTTTTTACTACAGTACTCTATTTTTATTTTGTGTCTTGGAAGTTGTTTACTACTGTAGCAACCTCTCCTTATCTTAGTTTTGTGTTTTGTTGTGCCAAGTAAAGTCGTTGATAGTAAAGTTCATACTAGATTTGGATTACTGCGCAGAAACAGATTTCTTTGCTGTCACGAATCCAGGCAAAATTCTCTGTAGGTAACTCAGAAAATTATGCCAATTTACGTGAGTGATCCTCAGATATGTACGCAATTTTCATTCCATTTGAGCATTTTCATTTGAGCAAGTCTGGTGCCTCAATAAAATTCGTCAATATGAACTGTTCTGTTTTGACAGATTCTGCCTTTTATTTCGCATTGCCTGTTTTGTTATGTTCGATGGATTTTTCGATTCCATTGACTTTCAGTAGCTTTGTGCAATGTCCAGAAGTGTTAAGAATGATTATGTCACCACTGAACATGTATATTTTGATTGTGCACTAACCCTCTAATGAGTTGTTCTAAGTTTGGTGTGGAGGAAGTTTTCAAGGATCAAGAGAGGGAGATGATACAACATGATCAAGGAGAGTGAAAGCTCTAAGCTTGGGGATGCCCCGGTGGTTCACCCCTGCATATATCAAGAAGACTCAAGCGTCTAAGCTTGGGGATGCCCAAGGCATCCCCTTCTTCATCGACAACATTATCAGGTTCCTCCCCTGAAACTATATTTTTATTCCATCACATCTTATGTGCTTTTCTTGGAGCGTCGGTTTGTTTTTGTTTTTTGTTTTGTTTGAATAAAATGGATCCTAGCATTCATTGTATGGGAGAGAGACACGCTCCGCTGTAGCATATGGACAAGTATGTCCTTAGGCTCTACTCATAATATTCATGGCGAAGTTTCTTCTTCGTTAAATTGTTATATGGTTGGAATTGGAAAATGATACATGTAGTAATTTGCTAAAATGTCTTGGATAATGTGATACTTGGCAATTGTTGTGCTCATGTTTAAGCTCTTGCATCATATACTTTGCACCCATTAATGAAGAAATACATAGAGCATGCTAAAATTTGGTTTGCATATTTGGTCTCTCTAAGGTCTAGATAATTTCTAGTATTGAGTTTGAACAACAAGGAAGACGGTGTAGAGTCTTATAATATTTTCAATATGTCTTTTATGTGAGTTTTGCTGCACCGCTTCATCCTTGTGTTTGTTTCAAATAGCCTTGCTAGCCTAAACCTTGTATCGAGAGGGAATACTTCTCATGCATCCAAAATACTTGAGCCAACCACTATGCCATTTGTGTCCACCATACCTACCTACTACATGGTATTTCCCCGCCATTCCAAAGTAAATTGCTTGAGTGCTACCTTTAAATTTCCATTCTCCACCTTTACAATATATAGCTCATGGGACAAATAGCTTAAAAAAACTATTGTGGTATTGAATATGTACTTATGCACTTTATCTCTTATTAAGTTGCTCGTTGTGCGATAACCATGTTCCTGGGGACGCCATCAACTACTCTTTGTTGAATATCATGTGAGTTGCTATGCATGTTCGTCTTGTCTGAAGTAAGGGAGATCTACCACCTTATGGTTAGAGCGTGCATATTGTTAGAGAAGAACATTGGGCCGCTAACTAAAGCCATGATCCATGGTGGAAGTTTCAGTTTTGGACAAATATCCTCAATCTCAAATGAGAAAATTAATTGTTGCTACATGCTTATGCATAAAAGAGGAGTCCATTATCTGTTGTCTATGTTGTCCCGGTATGGATGTCTAAGTTGAGAATAATCAATAGCGAGAAATCCAATGCGAGCTTTCTCCTTAGACCTTTGTACAGGCGGCATAGAGGTACCCCTTTGTGACACTTGGTTAAAACATGTGCATTGCGATAATCCCGGTAGTCCAAGCTAATTAGGACAAGGTGCGGGCACAATTAGTATACTATGCATGAGGCTTGCAACTTGTAAGATATAATTTACATGATACATATGATTTATTACTACCGTTGACAAAATTGTTTCTTGTTTTCAAAATCAAAGCTCTAGCACAAATATAGCAATCGATGCTTTCCTCTTTGAAGGACCATTCTTTTACTTTTATGTTGAGTCAGTTCACCTATTTCTCTCCACCTCAAGAAGCAAACACTTGTGTGAACTGTGCATTGATTCCTACATACTTGCATATTGCACTTATTATATTACTCTATGTTGACCATATCCATGAGATATACATGTTACAAGTTGAAAGCAACCGCTGAAACTTAATCTTCCTTTGCGTTGCTTCAATGCCTTTACTTTGAATTATTGCTTTATGAGTTAACTCTTATGCAAGACTTATTGATGCTTGTCTTGAAGTACTATTCATGAAAAGTCTTTGCTATATGATTCACTTGTTTACTCATGTCATATACATTGTTTTGATCGCTGCATTCACTACATATGCTTACAAATAGTATGATCAAGGTTATGATGGCATGTCACTCCAGAAATTATCTTTGTTTATCGTTTACCTGCTCGGGACGAGCAGGAACTAAGCAGGGATGCTGATACGTCTCCGAAGCGTATCGATAATTTCTTATGTTCCATGCCACATTATTGATGATATCTACATGTTTTATGCACACTTTATGTCATATTCGTGCATTTTCTGGAACTAACCTATTAACAAGATGCCGAAGTGCCGATTCTTTGTTTTCTGCTGTTTTTGGTTTCAGAAATCCTAGTAAGGAAATATTCTCGGAATTGGACGAAATCAACGCCCAGGGTCCTATTTTGCCACGAAGCTTCCAGAAGACCGAAGAGTCAACGAAGTGGGGCCACGAGGCGGCCAGACCACAGGGCGGCGCGGCCTAGGTCTTGGCCGCGCGGCCCTGTCATCTGGGCCCCTCTTGACGCCCCTTGACCTGCCCTTCCGCCTACAAATAGCCTTCGTCGCGAAACCCCCAGTACCGAGAGCCACGATACGGAAAACCTTCCAGAGACGCCGCCGCCGCCAATCCCATCTCGGGGGATTCAGGAGATCGCCTCCGGCACCCTGCCGGAGAGGGGAATCATCTCCCGGAGGACTCTACGCCGCCATGGTCGCCTCCGGAGTGATGTGTGAGTAGTCTACCCCTGGACTATGGGTCCATAGCAGTAGCTAGATGGTTGTCTTCTCCTCATTGTGCTTAATTGTCGGGTCTTGTGAGCTACCGAACATGATCAAGATCATCTATCTGTAATTCTATATGTTGTGTTTGTTGGGATCCGATGAATAGAGAATACTTGTTATGTTGATTATCAAATTTATATCTATGTGTTGTTTATGATCTTGCATGCTCTCCGTTATTAGTAGAGGCTCTGGCCAAGTTTTTGCTATTAACTCCAAGAGGGAGTATTTATGCTCGATAGTGGGTTCATGTCTCCGTGAATCTGGGGGAGTGACAGAAACCTCTAAGATTATGGATGTGCTGTTGCCACTAGGGATAAAACATTGGTGCTATGTTCGAGGATGTAGTTACTGATTACATTACGCGCAATACTTAATGCAATTGTCTGTTGTTAGCAACTTAATACTGGAGGGGGTTCGGATGATAACCTGAAGGTGGACTTTTTAGGCATAGATGCATGCTGGATAGCGGTCTATGTACTTTGTCGTAATGCCCAATTAAATCTCACTATACTCATCATAATATGTATGTGCATGGTCATGCCCTCTTTATTTGTCAATTGCCCAACTGTAATTTGTTCACCCAACATGCTGTTTATCTTATGGGAGAGACACCTCTAGTGAACTGTGGACCCCGGTCCAATTCTCTTTACTGAAATACAATCTCTTTGCACATCTTTGTTCTCTTGTTTTCTGCAAACAATCATCATCCACACTATACATCTAATCCTTTGTTACAGCAAGCCGGTGAGATTGACAACCTCGCTGTTTCGTTGGGGCAAAGTACTTGGTTTGTGTTGTGCAGGTTCCACGTTGGCGTCGGAATCCCTGGTGTTGCGCCGCACTACATCTCGCCGCCATCAACCTTCAACGTGCTTCTTGACTCCTACTGGTTCGATAAACCTTGGTTTCTAACTGAGGGAAACTTACTGCTGTACGCATCACACCTTTCACTTGGGGTTCCCAACGGTCGCGTGTTGTACGCGTGTCAGGGGCATACCGGGTAGATCATCCGGAAACACATCAGGGTAGCGACAAACGACCCTGATTTGATCCAGAGTTGGCTTGGATACACTTTGGTTGCAGGTGAATTTTCTGGGTAGTCTTTCAGAGACATGTTCTACTAGGATACCGGTGCTGCTAGTCATGGTGATGGCTTTCTTGGCACAGTCAATCAAACCATGGTGTTTTGACATCCAATCCATTCCTAGTACGACTTCCAAACCTTTGGTTCCCAGAATGATTAGATTGGCATAGAAATCTACATCATGGATTTTGATGGGTACATTTTTGCAAAATTTTCTGGCTTTGGTGGTTGATCCGGGAATTTGAACTATCATAACATGCTTCAAACTGATGGGTTGAATTTTACTTGTTGATGCAAAGTCTTCAGTGACAAAAGAATGAGATGCTCCGGAATCAAACAACACTCTGGCAGGGATGTGGTTGACAGAAAACATACCCAGTACTACATCTGGTGCTTCCTGGGCTTCTTCGGCGTTCATGTGGTAGAGACGGCCGTTGCGGTTATTGGGGTTGTTGGGGGCAAACTTCTTGCCGGTGGAGACACGGCGTTGCTGCTGAGCAGGTGCAGCGGTGTTGCCTGCGAGCTTGGCGAGCCTCTTGGGACACTCGTTGGAGTAGTGCCCCACTACACCACACTCATAACAAGTGATGGTGGCCTTGTCCTTGGTCGCAACGGGGATGGCGTTGCTCCCGGTTCTGGGGGCGGTGTTGGTGTTGTTGTTGTTGTTGTTGGGGACTCTGGGCGGAGCGCGGTTGTAGTTGTTGTTGTTGTTGTTGTTGTAGTTGTTGTTGTTGTAGCCTCCTGGCTTGGAGTTTCCTCCACTCCGGTTCTGATAACCGGGGCGCGAGTTCTCCATCGGGGGCTTGTTGTTGTTTCTCGGAGTGAAACCTCCGCTTGAGCTGGGGCGATACTTCTGGGCATTGCTAGACCCACTCTGGTGCATCATACGACGCTTGCGGTTCTCATTGGCTTGGTTCAGCTTGCCCTCCATCTGGATGGCGGAGTCAACAAGGGCTTCAAGGTCGGCGAAGGGGATGTTGACGAGGACAGTCTGCATCTCATCATGCAGTCCATTCAGGAATCTCTCCTGCCTCTTCTCAGTGGTGTCGGTCTCGTCGGGGGCGTACCTTGACAGGGTAAGGAACCTGTCGCAGTATTCTACCACCGTCAAGCGACCTTGCTTCAGTTCACGTAACTCATCCCTCATCTTCTTGATAAGGCCCGGGGGTACATGGTACTTGCTGAACTTGAGCTTGAAATCCTCCCAAGTCATGAACTGACCTCCGTTCATGGCACGGGTGCTTGTCCACCAAGCGCGGGCTGGTCCGGCAAGATAATGGGTTGCAAACAAAACCTTCTCATTGGCTTCCACTCCGGCTACTTCCAAGTTGTTTTCCATAGTCTGGAGCCAGTCGTCAGCGTCGAGGGGTTCTTCAGTCTTGCTAAACACCGGAGGATTGGTGTTCTGAAAGTTCTTGAGCTTGGATCCGGGGTGGTCATGATTTCCATGGCCCTGATTGGCAAGGTTCTGCAAGGCTGCGATGTTGGCTTGGCGTTCAGCTCTTTCTGTCTCCCTGTCAGCAAGCAGGGTTTGCAGCAGTTGCATCATCGCATCGTTGGTGCGATTGGGAGGGGCCATCTGAAGATAGAGAAGATCATGAGATAAGAGGGAAATTTCTATGGTTTATTTTGAGTAAGTTTGAAAACATTTGAAACTTGTAATCTTTTCATGACAAACATAACATTCATTCATTCATTCATCACATAGTACAAACTAACACACACCTACTACCATGGTTTTAAGAACCATTCTCATGCTACGATACAAAGGACGGGATACAACTCACACCTACATAAGTGCAACTACTCCTCATCCTCGACGTCGATCGGGACGTAGTCGTCAGGTCCTGCCTCCAGGAACTCGTAGTCCTCCTCCTCGGTGAACTCGTCCTCCTCGAAGTCGTCGTCGTCGCTCAGGAAGGCTCCTCCTCCCTGAAGGTCGATACCTCCGTCGTCATCCTCCATCTCTCTAATCTGATCCTCCTGGGCCTTGACAGTGGCCTCAAGAGATGCAATCTTGGCGCGAAGGCGCGCAATCGTAGAGTCCTTCTTGGAACGCTGCTGGCGAAGGCTCTTGCGGTCGTTGTTGAGTAGCTTGATCGCCTCACCCTGCTCGATGATGTGAGCATGGGTCTAGTTCGCGTAAGCGCGAGTGGCGTCGAGGTCCTTCTGAGTCTGGTAGAGCATGAAGTCCAGGTGCTCAGCATGGTGCCTCAACTGCGGGTGCGGCTGCAGCTCCATGGGCACTCCCATGGCATCACGCCTCACGAGATGCGCGAAGCGCGAAGCGAGGATGCGCACCACGTTCTGTCCATAGAGGCGCGCAAGTGCCTCCTGAAGGCCACGTGCGAGTCCGTCGAGCCAGTTGCTCTCGCAGAAGGAGAAGAGGATCCTCTCCGAGGTGGGAGGCTCCATCTTGCCCCTCAAGTCGGCAGTAATGATCCACTGCAACTCTCCTCCAGGAGTGTCGTCCACCTGAATCCCGTGGAACTCAGGGTGCGGGCGCTCGAGGAAGTTTGAAAGGGCGTTGAGGTCGTGCTCGAAGATCAAGCTCCCTCCGTTCCCAAGCTGGTAAAACTTGGTGTTGATGGGTTCATTCGGCTCCATCTGAAAGAGAATTTGGATGAGTAAGTTGGAGAGTGAAAAGTGTGGCAAAATTTTAAGTAGATTCAAATAAGATAGAACATGATTCATCAAATTTTGGAACAGTCTCAAAGACAAGAGTGTAAGTAAATTTTCACAAATATTCTCTTTGTTTGATTTCAAAGTTAAGTTTTTCAGAACGCCCATTCTAACTAAGGTCTTCTAAGGTCAAACAATGGCTCTGATACCAACTTGTCAACACCCGAATTTTTAAGTCTGGATGCCTATTATGTCATACATCGCAATCCCAGGAATATTGTTGTTGCGAGGCATAATAGTTAAGTATCACAGTCATCATTCATTACAAACCATATTGTCTTACAATTGGAATCACATCATCCATATTACACGAATAGTTGATCTATGGATCAACGAACAAACACAAGTTCATAGCGAAAGCGTAAGATACAAGGACTCTCTAGTCCACAGGCCAACACTTGACGTCGGAAGACTCCTAGTTGTCGTAGGCGTCCTGCTGGTCATCTCCTTGTTCATCTTCATACTCTGGCCATTTGAATAGCCAGGGACAAAGCCGTGAGTACTTCAAGTACTCGCAAACTAATACTAGTGTAAGTGCTAGACATTTCTAGTAAGGTTTGCTAAGCTCTAGTTTGTTTGCATAAAAGCCAATTTTTATTCGCAAGTATGTGAGAAAAGCTTATTCATGTGCTAACTAACTCAAGTGGGAACATTAGTGTCATTCCCACCAGTCAAGTGGTGATTTCAATTCAATTCACCACTTCACAATTCATTTCACCATCATTTTCAAGAATTGGACATCGGAAACTGTATGGCCTTTCCAACCGTCCGTATCCGTGGACACGGCTATTCAAATAGATTGACACTCTGCAGAGGTTGCACACTTGTGCCACAACATTTGATTTCATCCGTCGAGATTACCCCGAATCATCGTAACACAGTACGCGGATCATCAACCATAACCTTTCACTTACAAATCCTAGTATGAGCACCTCTCCCCAAGAGCTTGGCCTCCCAGTGAAAACCAACTGTCAACATGGGAACTGCACAGGGCTTGGCCGTACAATTCACCTCAATTCACATCCTTTCTCAACAACGGAGGCAGCCTCGGCATAACCCCTATGATGTGTGTTCAGAGGGAACCCATACTAAGATGCATAAATTTCCAGTTAAGCCCTACCCATAATCAGGTATTGTGGGGGTACTCAATATTGGAAAGGTATCGCATTCAAACCAATATCAGTTTTATCAAAAATCACCATCTTCTCTTAGTCATATTCACCTTCAAAAATCATTCAATGGAATGCTTCATCATTCCAAGGTTTCAAAATTCAGTTCAAGTCACATTGTTCCCATCTAGAGTAGTCAAGTTTTAAATAATTAGCACTAGCTCTAATCATGAGGGGTGCTATCTTGCTTTGCTAGTTTGATACTAACTTTACTACTCTAGTAACCATCTTTAACTTAGACCAAAGTTAACTATAAAAGTAACTTCTTGAGAAAACAAGTAACAACTTGTAAGGTAGAAACTTGGGATAGGCTTATGGTAAGAAAAGGTAAGACTAATGGTGCCTTGCCCCAAAGGGCTTTGCACTTTGCAAGAATATTAGCTTGCCTTGGTAGTTCTCAAAGTTCTCCTCCTCCTCTTCTTGGTAGCAACCTTCTTCCTCCGGGTATTCTCCGGTGCTAGCGTCTAAATTTGAATACGAGTATAATTACTCAACTAATTCAATGGCTATTCCATACATCACATATATTCACACAAACTATTCTAAGCACACAATTAATCTAAATAGGGTGCATTGGTGGTGTTGCTTGAGGAGAAATAATTTTCTTTTATTTAATATGTAAATGATATTTTCCATAGGGTTCTTGAGAAATAATTTCCTCTCATTGAAATCTTCTTAAGATTTAATTTCTCAAACAATCATGCATGAATTTATGTTGGCCTAAGTCAACCATTCATTATCATCATTTGAGAAAATGAGTTAAATGAGGTAGACCACCTCATACCATTTAATAATTCTTCAAATGATTTAAATCTCCAAGTATTTCATATAAGAGTGTTTGTCCAGGGGTTCAAACATCTCATGAATTCATTTGGGACAAGATTTAAATGAAGTAGAATACTCCATATGGTTTGCATAATAGTTTTGGACAATATCACTTATATAAACTAGCCATATTGTCCATTAATTAAACTAGGGCATGATCATGCAAAGTGACCACACCATTTTCTTGCAGAAACAATTAGTGTAAGTCAAATGTGAGCTATTGGAGTTGGAATTAACTTAATATCTATTTTAATTGATTTTTAATAATTATTTGGATATGGAAAAGTCCCTGCCTTCATCTTTTTATCAGATTAATTCTACAAAATATCTTGAGGTGGGACCAGTGGCATATTGTAGAACTTTTTACTAGCTTTCCAACAATATCAAATTTGTTAAATTTGGCCAAGCCAAACAGATTCTATGAATTTTCAAAGTGGGGTTCAGTATTGAATTGAATTGGATTTGAATTAAACTAGATTTGAATTAATGGGCTGGCGGGAAAGCTAAGTGGGCTGAAACAATTTGAAACGCAGCAAATCGGCCTAGTAACGCGTCCAACGCGCGTGGGCTTGCTGACAGCATGGGGGCCACTAGTCAGCGACTGTTTAATACCGAATCGGTATGATCTAACGTGAGGCGTAGGATTAGAAAGCAGATCGACGGCTCAGAGCCATCGTCTTCTCCGGCGAGATGCCGAGGGTCTGGCGGCGAGCCTAGGGGGTCGGAGGGCTAACCAGGGCTCCCGCGGTGGCTGGCAGTATGCTCGAGGAAGGTGTAGTCGATGGCGAAGCTCCTGGTACCGGCGGCGGCTCCTGGAACGGCTTCAATCGACGGCGAGCATCCGCGGCGTCTGGCGGCAGTGAGGCTTCGATTGGGCGGCGTCAGTGTAGGATAACGTTGCATAGAAAACAAAAATTTTCCTACGGCGAACACGCAATCCAAGCCAAGATGCAATCTAGAAGACGGTAGCAACGAGGGGGTATCGAGTCTCACCCTTGAAGAGATTCCAAAGCCTACAAGATGAGGCTCCTGTTGCTGCGGTAGACGATCACTTGCCGCTTGCAAAAGCGCGTAGAAGATCTTGATCACGATCGGTTCCGGCGCCACGAACGGGCAGCACCTCCGTACTCGGTCACACATTCGGTTGTTGATGAAGACGACGTCCACCTCCCGTTCCAGCGGGCAGCGGAAGTAGTAGCTCCTCTTGAATCCGACAGCACGACGGCGTGGTGTCGGTGGCGGTGAAGAAGTCCGGCGGAGCTTCGCTAAGCTACGCGGGCTATATGGAGGAGAGGGGGGCGGCTAGGGTTTGGGAGGGGGTGGCCGGCCACTTCAAGGGGGGCGGCCAGCTTGTGGTCTTGGGGTGGCCGGCCCCCTCCCTTGGCCCCTCATTATATAGGTGGATCCCCAAGTGTTGGTGTCCAAGTCTTCGAATAAGACCCGAACCAAAACCTTCCATAAGAGGGGAAACCTAGCCCAACTAGGACTCCCACCAAAAGGTGGGATTTCCACCTCCCATGTGGGGGGGTGGCCGGCCCCCTATGGAGGAGTCCACTTGGGACTCCTCCCCATCTAGGGTTGGCCGGCCATGGAGGTGGAGTCCCATGTGGACTCCACCTTCCTTGGTGGTTTCTTCCGGACTTTTCTAGAACCTTCTAGAACCTTCCATAGAACCTTCCGCGACATTTTATTTCACATAAAATGACATCCTATATATGAATCTTATTCTCCGGACCATTCCTAACTCCTCGTGATGTCCGGATCTCATCCGGGACTCCGAACAAATATTCGAACTCCATTCCATATTCAAGTACTACCATTTCAACATCCAACTTTAAGTGTGTCACCCTACGGTTCGTGAACTATGCGGACATGGTTGAGTACTCACTCCGACCAATAACCAATAGCGGGATCTGGAGATCCATAATGGCTCCCACATATTCAACGATGACTTTTAGTGATCGAATGAACCATACACATACATTACCAATTCCCTTTGTCTCGCGATATTTTACTTGTCCGAGGTTTGATCTTCGGTATCACTCTATACCTTGTTCAACCTCGTCTCCTGACAAGTACTCTTTACTCGTACCGTGGTATGTGGTCTCTTATGAACTCATTCATATGCTAGCAAGACATTAGACGACATTCCACCGAGAGGGCCCAGAGTATATCTATCCGTCATCGGGATGGACAAATCCCACTGTTGATCCATATGCCTCAACTCATACTTTCCGGATACTTAATCCCACCTTTATAGCCACCCATTTACGCAGTGGTGTTTGGTGTAATCAAAGTACCTTTCCGGTATAAGTGATTTACATGATCTCATGGTCATAAGGACTAGGTAACTATGTATCGAAATCTTATAGCAAATAACTTAATGACGAGATCTTATGCTACGCTTAATTTGGGTGTGTCCATTACATCATTCATATAATGATATAACCTTGTTATTAATAACATCCAATGTTCATGATTATGAAACTAATCATCCATTAATCAACAAGCTAGTTTAAGAGGCATACTAGGGACTTCTTGTTTGTCTACATATCACACATGTACTAATGTTTCGGTTAATACAATTCTAGCATGATATATAAACATTTATCATAAACATAAAGATATAAATAATAACCACTTTATTATTGCCTCTAGGGCATATCTCCTTCAGTCTCCCACTTGCACTAGAGTCAATAATCTAGATTACATTGTAATATACCTAACACCCATAGCATTCTGGTGTTGGTCATGCTTTGCCCTAGGGAGAGCTTTAGTCAACGGATCTGCTACATTCAGATCAGTGTGTACTTTGCAAATCTTTACGTCTCCATCTTCGATGTACTCGCGAAGCGAGTGGTAACGCAGCTTGATATGCTTCAGCCTCTTGTGTGACCTTGGCTCTTGTGCATTGGCGATGGCACCCATGTTATCACAAGAAATGATTAATGGGTCCAATGCTCTAGGAAGCACACCGAGATCTACACTGAACCTCTTCATCCATACCGCTTCGATGAAGCCTACGAAGCCGCTATGTACTCTGATTGTTGAAGACTTCACCACCGTGCACCGCTTCGAGCTTGCCCGACTTCGCAGCACCATTCAATATAAACACGTACCCAGTTGTGACTTAGAGTCATCGGGATCGGTGTTCCAACTTGCATCGGTGTAACCGTTTACAGCGAGCTCTTGGTCACCTCCATAACAAAGAAACATATCCTTAGTTCTTTTCAAGTACTTCAGGATATTCTTGACCGCTGTCCAGTGTTCCATTCCTGGATCACTTTGATATCTGCTAGTCAAACTAACAGCATGTGCTATATCCGGTCTAGTACATAGCATGGCATACATGATAGATCCTATTGCCGAGGCATAGGGGATATTACTCATCCTTTCTCTTTCTTCTGCCGTAGCCGGTCCTTGAGTCTTACTCAATACCTTGCACAGTAACATAGGTAAGAACCCTTTCTTACTTTCGTCCATTCTAAACTTCTTTAGAATCTTGTCCAGATATGTACTCTGTGATAGCCCTATTAGGCGTCTTGATCTATCTCTATAAATCTTGATGCCTAATATATACGATGCTTCACCAAGGTCTTTCATTGAAAAACTATTATTCAAATAACCTTTAACACTGCTTAATAGTTCTATATCATTCCCAATCAATAATATGTCATCTACATATAATATCAGGAATGCTACAGAGCTCCCACTCACTTTCTTGTAAATACAGGCCTCTCCATGACACTGTATAAACCCGAAGTCTTTGATCACCTTATCAAAGCGTCGGTTCCAACTTCTTGATGCTTGCTTCAGTCCATAGATTGAACGCTGAAGTTTGCATACTTTGTCAGCATTTTTAGGATCGACAAAACCTTTGGGTTGTACCATATACAACTCTTCCTCAATGTCTCCATTAAGGAACGCCGTTTTGACATCCATCTGCCAAATCTCATAATCGAAAAATGCAGCTATTGCTAACAAAATCCTCACAGATTTTAGCTTCGCTACGGGTGAGAAAGTCTCATCATAGTCAACTCCTTGAATTTGTCGGAAACCCTTTGCGACAAGTCGAGCTTTATAGACAGTAATATTACCATCAGCATCTGTTTTTCTCTTGAAGATCCATTTATTCTCGACAGCCTTTCGGCTATCAGGTAAGTCTACCAAAGTCCATACTTTGTTATCATACATGGATCCCATTTCGGATTTCATGGCTTCTCACCATTTGTTGGAATCTGGGCTCATCATCGCTTCTTCATACGTCGCAGGGTCCTCATCATTGTTATCCACAATCATGACATTTAGACAAGGATCATACCAATCAGGAGTGGCACGTTCCCTTGTCGATCTGCGAGGTTCAGTAGTTTCCTCGTTCGAAGTTTCATGATCATTATCATTAGCTTCCTCTGTTGCCGGTGTAGGCGGTACAGGTACAACTTCCGGTACTGCGCTACTCTGATCAACGAGTATAGATTCATCAATCTCATCGAGTTCTACTTTTCTTCCAGTCACTTCTTTAGTGAGAAATTCTTTCTCAAGAAAGGTTCCGTTCTTAGCAACAAAGATTTTGCCTTCGGATCTGTGATAGAAAGTGTACCCTATAGTTTCCTTAGGGTATCCTATGAAGACGCATTTCTCCGCTTTGGGTTCTAGCTTGTCCGGTTGTAACTTCTTTACATAGGCTTCGCAACCCCAAACTTTCAGGAACGACAGCTTAGGTTTCTTATTAAACCATAATTCATACGGTGTCGTTTCTACGGATTTTGATGGTGCTCTATTTAAAGTGAATGCGGCTGTCTCTAATGCATAACTCCAAAATGATAACGGCAAATCAGTAAGAGACATCATACTACGAACCATATCTAAGAGAGTTCGATTACGACGTTCGGACACACCGTTTCGTTGAGGTGTTCCTGGCGGTGTCAATTGTGAAAGTATTCCGCATTTCTTTAAATGCATGCCAAACTCATAACTCAGATATTCACCTCCACGATCAGATCGTAGAAATTTGATCTTCTTGTTACGTTGATTTTCTACTTCACTTTGAAATTCCTTAAACTTCTCGAAAGTTTCGGATTTATGTTTCATGAAATAGATATACCCATATCTACTCAGATCATCTGTGAAGGTTAGAACATAACGATAACCACCGCGCGATGCTACACTCATTGGTCCACATACATCGGTATGTATGATTTCCAATAAGTCTGTAGCTCGCTCCATCATACCAGAAAATGGAGTCTTTGTCATTTTTCCCATTAGACATGCTTCGCATCTATCAAGTGACTCAAAGTCAAGTGATTCAAGTAATCCATCAGTATGGAGTTTCTTCATGCGTTTCACTCCAATATGACCAAGGCGACGATTGCCACATATAAGTAGAATTATCATTCAATTTAATTCGCTTAGCATCAATGTTATGTATATGCGTATCACTACTATCGAGATCTAACAGAAATAAGCCATTCTTTTGTGGTGCTCGACCATAAAAGATATTATTCATAAAAATAGAACAACCATTATTCTCAGACTTGAATGAATAACCGTCTTGCATTAAACAAGATCCAGATATAATGTTCATGCTCAACGCGGGTACAAAATAACAATTATTTAGGCTTAAAACTAATCCCGAAGGTAGATGTAGAGGAAGTGTGCCGACAGTGATCACATCGACTTTGGATCCATTTCCAACGCGCATCGTCACTTCATCTTTCAGTAGTCTTCGTTTATTCTTTAGTTCCTGTTTCGAGTTACAGATATGAGCAACCGAACCAGTATCAAATACCAGTACTAGTACGAGAACCAGTGAGATAAACATCTATAACATGTATATCAGATATACCTTCTTTCTTCTTCTTGACAAGGCCGCTCTTCGGATCAGCCGGATACTTGGAGCAATTACGCTTCCGGTGTCCCTTCTCCTTGCAGTAATAGCACTCAGCATCAGGCTTAGGGCCGTTCTTAGGTTTCATAGGAGGCGTGGCAGCTTTCTTGCCACCCTTCTTGAATTTTCCCTTAGACTTGCCCTGTTTCTTGAAACTGGTGGTCTTGTTGACCATCAACACTTGGTGCTCTTTCTTGATCTCAATCTCAGCAGCTTTTAGCATGCCAAAGAGTTCAGGTAACTCCTTGTTCATGTTCTGCATATTGTAGTTCATCACAAAGTTCTTGTAACTTGGTGGCAGTGATTGAAGGACACGATTAATCCCGATCTGTTAGGAATCACTATTCCCAAGTCATGAGTTTCTTCGCATGCCCGGTCATGGCGAGCATGTGCTCACTAACGGAGCTGCCTTCTTCCATCATACAGCTGAAGAAATGTTTCGATGCTTCATAGCATTCCACGGCCGCATGAGTCTCGAATATAGCTTTCAGCTCATTCATCAACTCATGAGGATCGTGGTGCTCAAAACGTTTTTGAAGATCGGATTCAGACTGCACGGGATGGCACACCTGAACTTGAGAGTACCGAGTTTTCCGAGTCGCGTAAACAGCTTTTACTTCATCGGATTCATCTTCTGCGGGAGGGTCACCTAGCGGTGCATCAAGCACAAATTGCAGATTTCCGCCGAGAGGAAGATCCTCACATGACGGAACCAGTCGGTGAAGTTGCTACCGTTGCTCTTAAGTTTCTCTTTCTCTAGGAACTGATTAAAATTGATTGGGGACGCCATCTCTACAACATATATTTGCAATAGTTTAGACTAAGTTTATGACAAATTGAGTTCAAATTTTAATTCAACATAATTAAAAATCTAGGTGAACTCCCACTCAAAACAATATCCCTCGCATTGTCTTAGTGATCACACGAACCAAATCCACCGCACCTAAGCCCGATCATCACGAGAAAAGGTGTGACTTCAATGGCGAACACTCAAAGTGTTCATCATATCAACCATATGATTCATGCTCTACCTTTCGGTATCACGTGTTCCGAGACCATGTCTGTACATGCTAGGCTCGTCAAGGCCACCTTAGTATCCGCATGTGCAAACTGTCTTGCACCCGTTGTATGCACTTGTTGATTCTATCACACCCGATCATCACGAGATGCTTCGAAACGACAAGTCTTGGCAACGGTGCTACTAAGGATGAACACTTTATTATCTTGAGATTTTAGTGAGGGATCATCTTATAATGCTACCGTCGCGATCTAAGCAAAATAAGATGCATAAAAAGGATTAACATCACATGCAGTTCATATGTGATATGATATGGCCCTTTTGTCTTTGCGCCTTTGATCTTCATCTCCAAAGCACGGACATGATCTCCATCATCTTCGGGCATGATCTCCATCATCGTCGGCGTAGCGTCAAGGTCAATGGCGCCGTCTTCATGATTGTCCTCCATGTAGCAACTATTACAACTACTTTGAAATACTACTCAACATGAAATTTAAAGACAACCATAAGGCTCCTGCCGGTTGCCACAATACAATAATGATCATCTCATACATATTCATCATCACATTATGGCCATATCACATCACCAAACCCTGCAAAAACAAGTTAGACGTCTCTAATTTGGTTTGCATATTTTACGTGGTTTAGGGTTTTCGAGAGAGATCTAATCTACCTACGAACATGAACCACAACGTTGATACTAATGTTTTCAATAGAAGAGTAAATTGAATCTTTACTATAGTAGGAGAGACAGACACCCGCAAAGCCTCTTATGCAATACAAGTTGCATGTCGAACGAGGAACAAGTCTCATGAACGCGGTCATGTAAAGTTAGTCCGAGCCGCTTCATCCCACTATGCCATAAAGATGCAAAGTACTCAAACTAAAGATAACAAGAGCATCAACGCCCACAAACCATTGTGTTCTACTCGTGCAACCATCTATGCATAGACACGGCTCTGATACCACTGTAGGATAACGTTGCATAGAAAACAAAAATTTTCCTACGGCGAACACGCAATCCAAGCCAAGATGCAATCTAGAAGACGGTAGCAACGAGGGGGTATCGAGTCTCACCCTTGAAGAGATTCCAAAGCCTACAAGATGAGGCTCTTGTTGCTGCGGTAGACGATCACTTGCCGCTTGCAAAAGCGCGTAGAAGATCTTGATCACGATCGGTTCGGCGCCACGAGCGGGCAGCACCTCCGTGCTCGGTCACACGTTCGGTTGTTGATGAAGACGACGTCCACCTCCCGTTCCAGCGGGCAGCGGAAGTAGTAGCTCCTCTTGAATCCGACAGCACGACGGCGTGGTGTCGGTGGCGGTGAAGAAGTCCGGCGGAGCTTCGCTAAGCTACGCGGGCTATATGGAGGAGAGGGGGGCGGCTAGGGTTTGGGAGGGGGTGGCCGGCCACTTCAAGGGGGGCGGCCAGCTTGTGGTCTTGGGGTGGCCGGCCCCCTCCCTTGGCCCCTCATTATATAGGTGGATCCCCAAGTGTTGGTGTCCAAGTCTTCGAATAAGACCCGAACCAAAACCTTCCATAAGAGGGGAAACCTAGCCCAACTAGGACTCCCACCAAAAGGTGGGATTTCCACCTCCCATGTGGGGGGGTGGCCGGCCCCCTATGGAGGAGTCCACTTGGGACTCCTCCCCATCTAGGGTTGGCCGGCCATGGAGGTGGAGTCCCATGTGGACTCCACCTTCCTTGGTGGTTTCTTCCGGACTTTTCTAGAACCTTCTAGAACCTTCCATAGAACCTTCCGCGACATTTTATTTCACATAAAATGACATCCTATATATGAATCTTATTCTCCGGACCATTCCGGAACTCCTCGTGATGTCCGGGATCTCATCCGGGACTCCGAACAAATATTCGAACTCCATTCCATATTCAAGTACTACCATTTCAACATCCAACTTTAAGTGTGTCACCCTACGGTTCGTGAACTATGCGGACATGGTTGAGTACTCACTCCGACCAATAACCAATAGCGGGATCTGGAGATCCATAATGGCTCCCACATATTCAACGATGACTTTTAGTGATCGAATGAACCATACACATACATTACCAATTCCCTTTGTCTCGCGATATTTTACTTGTCCGAGGTTTGATCTTCGGTATCACTCTATACCTTGTTCAACCTCGTCTCCTGACAAGTACTCTTTACTCGTACCGTGGTATGTGGTCTCTTATGAACTCATTCATATGCTTGCAAGACATTAGACGACATTCCACCGAGAGGGCCCAGAGTATATCTATCCGTCATCGGGATGGACAAATCCCACTGTTGATCCATATGCCTCAACTCATACTTTCCGGATACTTAATCCCACCTTTATAGCCACCCATTTACGCAGTGGTGTTTGGTGTAATCAAAGTACCTTTCCAGTATAAGTGATTTACATGATCTCATGGTCATAAGGACTAGGTAACTATGTATCGAAAGCTTATAGCAAATAACTTAATGACGAGATCTTATGCTACGCTTAATTTGGGTGTGTCCATTACATCATTCATATAATGATATAACCTTGTTATTAATAACATCCAATGTTCATGATTATGAAACTAATCATCCATTAATCAACAAGCTAGTTTAAGAGGCATACTAGGGACTTCTTGTTTGTCTACATATCACACATGTACTAATGTTTCGGTTAATACAATTCTAGCATGATATATAAACATTTATCATAAACATAAAGATATAAATAATAACCACTTTATTATTGCCTCTAGGGCATATCTCCTTCAGTCAGTGGCTAATGTCGACGGTGGAGTGGCTCTGGCGGTCAAGTGAGAAGAGGGTAAGGTGATGGTGTGCTCAGATCGACGAGGGGTGGTCTCCTTTTATAGGCGAGCGAGGGTGCTGCGGGGCAGTGGCAAGGTCGACAAGCTCGCGGCGATTCCGGCGAGCGGTTGGGCTAGGCGAGGGTGCAGCGACGTTCTCCTCGTCCAGGCGAAGCTAGAGGTAGCGACAACATGGTCGGGCGGCGTCTGAGGTGTCACGGCGATGCTCAACGCGTTGCTAGCGGGGCCAGAGCGAGAGTGAGATGGTGGAGTGGCGCGTGGCCAGTGATGCCCACGGCATGCACACTCGCGACGCGAGCGGCATCCTGGCGCGATCTTGGCGCGCGATCTCCGGCGAGTGGTCGCTGCTTCCTCGACCATGGCTGGTGTAGGCGTTGCTAGGGAGTGAGGTGGCGTCGTTTGGGCACGGTGGCCAGGGCAGGAGGAAGGAGAAGAGAGGGGGTGCGGCATGGTGTGGCATGGGCCGGCATGGCCATGCCATGCAAGCTATGCTTGCCCTCCTAGGGTTTCTATGCAGCATTGAGTGAGAGAGGGGACAAGGGAACCAAGTAGGGTAGTTTGGGGCAGGTTAGGGTGGTGTAGATCACTATTTGAAATAGTGTGTAATAGTTCCATATTTGAATTTTGTAAATTTTGTCCAATTTTAAGTGAGTTCAAATGTTTGCACAATTTGAAAAGTGTGTGTTTGGTTTAGTTGTAAATGACCAGAGAAGATGAGAGGTGGTGGAGGATTTGTTAAATTCAAAGAAATGCAAAAATGGCTAAGTGTGAGATTGTTCCACTTAATAAAAAGTTCCAACTTTGCATGAGCATAGTATTTGATCTAAAAAGAATTTGGCATGGTGGTCTTTACAAAAAGTGTTCACCTTGATGTGCTCTTGGATAAGGTGCAAAGAGTTGACAAAGTTTAGTTTGAAAAATTTGAATTGCAAGGGCTCAAAGTAGGGATCAGACTAAAAATGGCAGATTTGACCATTATCATATGTGATCCAAATTTAAGTTTGAAATTCATTTGATTTGTGTTTCTTTTATCCCAAAAGTTGTAATAAGTGTTTAGTAACATTATTCAACTAATGGTGAAGACCAAAATGGTCTAGGGTCAAAATTTATAAAAATGGCATAAGCCATATGTGAGGGTTTTAGGGTTTTTTTTTTATTTGATTTCTTTCTCTTTTTGATTTATTTGATTGGTGATCTTCACATGATCACATTAGGGTTTTAGAGTATAGCACATACACATAATAACACTCATCATGGCATATCAATCAAATGCACAAGTCGTATGCATGGCACTATATGCAATTTAAAAGTTTTTGTTGGTTTGAAATTTTGCTCTCTGGAATTCTTCTAACTTTCTTTTTATTGAAATTTGGGATGTTACAGATGGTGTCGGAGTGTAGTGCGGCGCAACACCAGGGATTCCGGCGCCAATGTGGAACCTGGACAACACAACCAAATTACTTTGCCCCAACGTGACAGTGAGGTTGTCAATCTCACCGGCTTGCTGTAACAAAGGATTAGATGTATAATGTGGATGATGATGTTTGCAGAGAACAGTAAGAACAAGTATTGCAGTAGATTGTATTCGATGTAAAGAATGGACCGGGGTCCACAGTTCACTAGTGGTGTCTCTCCGATAAGAAATAGCATGTTGGGTGAACAAATTACAGTTGGGCAATTGACAAATAAAGATGGCATGACAATGCACATACATGTTATGATGAGTAGTGTGAAATTCAATTGGGCATTACGACAAAGTACATAGACCGCTATCTAGCATGCATCTATGCCTAAAAAGTCCACCTTCAGGTTATCATCCGAACCCCTTCCAGTATTAAGTTGCAAACAACAGACAATTGCATTAAGTATGGTGCGTAATGTAATCAACAAATACATCCTTAGACATAGCATTGATGTTTTATCCCTGGTGGCAACAGCACATCCACAACCTTAGAACTTTCTGTCACTGTCCCAGATTTAATGGAGGCATGAACCCACTATCAAGCATAAATACTCCCTCTTGGAGTTACAAGTAACGACTTGGCCAGAGCCTCTACTAATAACGGAGAGCATGCAAGATCATAAACAACACATAGATGATAGATTGATAATCAAAATAACATAGCATTCCATATTCATCGGATCCCAACAAACGCAACATGTAGCATTACAAATAGATGATCTTGATCATGTTAGGCAGCTCACAAGATCCGACAATGATAGCACATGAGGAGAAGACAACCATCTAGCTACTGCTATAGACCCATAGTCCAGGGGTGAACTACTCACACATCACTCCGGAGGCGACCATGGCGGTGAAGAGTCCTCCGGGAGATGATTCCCCTCTCCGGTAGGGTGCCGGAGGCGATCTCCTGAATCCCCCGAGATGGGATTGGCAGCGGCGGCATCTCTGGAAGATTTTCCGTATCGACGAAGGCTTATGTAGGCGGAAGGGTAGGTCAGGGGTGCCACGAGGGGCCCACACGCTAGGGCCGCGCGGCCCCAGGCCTGGCCGCGCCGCCCTGCTGTGTGGCCGCCTCGTCGCCCCACTTCGTTTCCCTTTCGGACTTCTGGAAGCTTCGTGGAAAAATAAGATCTTGGGCGTTGATTTAGTCCAATTCCGAGAATATTTCCTTACTAGGATTTCTGAAACCAAAAACAGCAGAAAACAGCAACTGGCTCTTCGGCATCTTGTTAATAGGTTAGTGCCGGAAAATGCATAAATATGACATAAAGTATGTATAAAACATGTAGGTATTGTTATAAAGCAAGCATGGAACATAAGAAATTATCGATACGTTGGAGACGTATCAGCATCCCCAAGCTTAGTTCCTACTCGTCCCGAGTAGGTAAACGATAACAAAGATAATTTCTGAAGTGACATGCTATCATAATCTTGATCAATACTATTGTAAGCACATGTAATGAATGCAGCGATTCGAAGCAATGGTAAAGACAATGAGTAAAGAACTGAATCATATAGCAAAGACTTTTCATGAATAGTACTTTCAAGATAAGCATCAATAAGTCTTGCATAAGAGTTAACTCATAAAGCAATAAATTCATAGTAAAGGCATTGAAGCAACACAAAGGAAGATTAAGTTTCAGCGGTTGCTTTCAACTTGTAACATGTATATCTCATGGATATTGTCAACATAAAGTAATATAATAAGTGCAATAAGCAAGTATGTAAGAATCAATGCACAGTTAACACAAGTGTTTGCTTCTAAGACAGAAAGAATTAGGTGAACTGACTCAACATAAAAGTAGAAGAAAGGCCCTTCGAAGAGGGAAGCATTGATTTCTATATTTGTGCTAGAGCTTTTATTTTGAAAACAAGAAACAATTTTGTCAACGGTAGTAATAAAGCATATGCATTATGTAAATTATATCCTACAAGTTGCAAGCCTCATGCATAGATTACCAATAGTGCCCGCGCCTTGTCCTAATTAGCTCGGATTTACATGGATTATCATCGCAATACATATGTTTTAACCAAGTATCACAAAGGGGTACCTCTATGCCGCATGTACAAAGGTCTAAGGAGAAAGCTCGCATTGGATTTCTCGCTTTTGATTATTCTCAACTTAGACATCCATACCGGGACAACATAGACAACAGATAATGGACTCCTCTTTAATGCATAAGCATTCAACAACAAATAATATTCTCATAAGAGATTGAGGATTGCTGTCCATAACTGAAACTTCCACCATGGATCATGGCTTTAGTTAGCGGCCCAATGCTCTTCTCTAACAATATGCATACTCAAACCATTCAACTCATGATAAATCACCCTTACTTCAGACAAGACGAACATGCATAGCAACTCACATGATATTCAACAAAGGGTAGTTGATGGCGTCCCCAGGAACATGGTTATCGCTCAACAAGCAACTTAATAGGAAATAAGATACATAAGTACATATTCAATACCACAATAGTTTTTAGGCTATTTGTCCCATGAGCTATATATTGCAAAGACAAAGAATAGAATTTTAAAGGTAGCACTCAAGCAATTTACTTTGGAATGGCGGAGAAATACCATGTAGTAGGTAGGTATGGTGGACACAAATGGCATAGTTTTTGGCTCAAGGATTTTGGATGCACGATAAGTAATCCCTCTCAATACAAGGCTTAGGCTAGCAAGGTTATTTGAAGCAAACACAAGTATGAACCGGTACAGAAAAACTTACATAAAAACATATTGCAAGCATTATAAGACTCTACACTGTCTTCCTTGTTGTTCAAACCCTTACTAGAAAATATCTAGACCTTAGAGAGACCAATCATGCAAACCAAATTTCAGCAAGCTCTATGTATTTCTTCACTAATAGGTGCAAAGTATATGATGCAAGAGCTTAAACATGATCCATATGAGCACAACAATTGCCAAGTATCAAATTATTCAAGACATTCTACCAATTACCACATGTAGCATTTCCCGTTTCCAACAATATAACAATTAACGAAGAAGATTCAACCTTCACCATGAACATTATGAGTAAAGCTAAGGACTTATTTGTCCATATGCAACAGCGGAGCGTGTCTCTCTCCCACACAATGAATGCTAGGATCCAATTTTATTCAAACAAAACAAAAACAAAAACATACAGACGCTCCAAGTAAAGCACATAAGATATGATGGAATAAAAATATAGTTTCACTAAAGGAACCTGATAATGTTGTCGATGAAGAAGGGGATGCCTTGGGCATCCCCAAGCTTAGATGCTTGAGTCTTCTTGAAATATGCAGGGATGAACCACCGGGGCATCCCCAAGCTTAGAGCTTTCACTCTGCTTGATCATATTGTATCATCCTCCTCTCTTGATCCTTGAAAACTTCCTCCACACCAAACTCAAAACAACTCATTAGAGGGTTAGTGCATAATCAAAATTCTCATGTTCAGAGGTGACATAATCATTCTTAACACTTCTGGACATTGCACAAAGCTACTGAAAGTTAATGAAATAAAGAAATCCATCAAGCATAGCAAAACAGGCAATGCGAAATAAAAGGCAGAATCTATCAAAACAGAACAGTCTGTAAAGACGAATTTTTTAGGTGCACCAGACTTGCTCAAATGAAAATTCTCAAATTGAATGAAAGTTGCGTACATATCTGAGGATTACTCACGTAAATTGGCAGATTTTTCTGAGTTACCTACAGAGACTACTGCTCAAATTCGTGACAGAAAGAAATCTGTTTCTGCGCAGTAATCCAAATCTAGTATGAACCTTACTATCAAAGACTTTACTTGGCACAACAATGCAACAAAATTAAGATAAGGAGAGGTTGATACAGTAGTAACAACTTCCAAGACTCAAATATAAAATAAAAGTGCAGAAGTAAAATCATGGGTTGTCTCCCATAAGCGCTTTTCTTTAACGCCTTTCAGCTAGGCGCAGAAAGTGTGTATCAAGTATTATCAAGAGATGATGTATCAACAGCGGGGTTTGGAGTTTTCTCAACTATGCATTGTATCTTATCTATGTAAGTTTCAGAGGCTCCCTTTTCATTAGTCTTAGGCTTGCTATTCTCATCAAACAAATTTTCAGGGACAAGCCAAGCATAGTTATTTTCTAGTGCCTCGCACATTCCTAAGAGCTTGCAAGGTATTGATGTTTTAATATCCCCCTCATAATTAACTTGATTAGTGTACTTTTGTCTATCTTTTTCCATCTTTTCAAGGGTACTAGCAAAGTTGGTATAAGAGCCAAGCATATTATATTTAGCAAAGACTTTTCTAGCTTCTCTTGCTACACCACCAAATTCTTTAAGAAGGGTTTCTAATACAAAATCTTTCTTTTCTCCTTCTTCCATATCACTGAGTGTAAGAAACATATGTTGAATCACGGGATTGAGATTAACAAATCTAGCTTCTAACGCGTGTACTAAAGAAGCAACAACAATTTCATAAGTAGGAGCAAGTTCTACCAAGTGTCTATCTTCAAAATCTTCAACCGTACTAATATGAGTGAAAAAATCTTCTATATTATCTTTCCCAAGGATAGACCCTCGGCCTACCGGTACATCTTTAAGAATAAACTTAGGAGGAAACATGATGAAATAAGTAAAGTAAATGCAAGTAACTAATTTTTTTGTGTTTTTAATATGGAGAACGCAAACAAGATAGTAAGTAAAGCCAGCAACTAATTTTTTTGTATTTTGATATAATGCAGCAAACAAAGAAGTAAATAAAAGTAAAGCAAGACAAAAACAAAGTAAAGAGATTGGAAGTGGAGACTCCCCTTGCAGTGTGTCTTGATCTCCCCGGCAACGGCGACAGAAAAAGAGCTTGATACGCGTACAGCACGCGTCCGTTGGGAACCCCAAGAGGAAGGTGTGATGCGTACAGCGGCAAGTTTTCCCTCAGTAAGAAACCAAGGTTTATCGAACCAGTAGGATCCAAGATGCACGTTGAAGGTTGATGGTGTCGGAGTGTAGTGCGGCGCAACACCAGGGATTCCGGCGCCAACATGGAACCTGCACAACACAACCAAATTACTTTGCCCCAACGTGACAGTGAGGTTGTCAATCTCACCGGCTTGCTGTAACAAAGGATTAGATGTATAGTGTGGATGATGATGTTTGCAGAGAACAGTAAGAACAAGTATTGCAGTAGATTGTATTCGATGTAAAGAATGGACCGGGGTCCACAGTTCACTAGTGGTGTCTCTTCGATAAAAAATAGCATGTTGGGTGAACAAATTACAGTTGGGCAATTGACAAATAAAGATGGCATGACAATGCACATACATGTTATGATGAGTAGTGTGAAATTCAATTGGGCATTACGACAAAGTACATAGACCGCTATCCAGCATGCATCTATGCCTAAAAAGTCCACCTTCAGGTTATCATCCGAACCCCTTCCAGTATTAAGTTGCAAACAACAGACAATTGCATTAAGTATGGTGCGTAATGTAATCAACAAATACATCCTTAGACATAGCATTGATGTTTTATCCCTAGTGGCAACAGCACATCCACAACCTTAGAACTTTCTGTCACTGTCCCAGATTTAATGGAGGCATGAACCCACTATCGAGCATAAATACTCCCTCTTGGAGTTACAAGTAACGACTTGGCCAGAGCCTCTACTAATAACGGAGAGCATGCAAGATCATAAACAACACATAGATGATAGATTGATAATCAAAATAACATAGCATTCCATATTCATCGGATCCCAACAAACGCAACATGTAGCATTACAAATAGATGATCTTGATCATGTTAGGCAGCTCACAAGATCCGACAATGATAGCACATGAGGAGAAGACAACCATCTAGCTACTGCTATGGACCCATAGTCCAGGGGTGAACTACTCACACATCACTCCGGAGGCGACCATGGCGGTGAAGAGTCCTCCGGGAGATGATTCCCCTTTCTGGCCGGGTGCCGGAGGCGATCTCCTGAATCCCCCGAGATGGGATTGGCGGCGGCGGCGTCTCTGGAAGGTTTTTCGTATCGTGGCTCTCGGTACTGGAGTTATTATCAACGAAGGCTTATGTAGGCGGAAGGGTAGGTCAGGGGGCGCCACGAGGGGCCCACACTCTAGGGCCGCGCGGCCCCAGGCCTGGCCGCGCTGCCCTGCTGTGTGGCCGCCTCGTCGCCCCACTTCGTTTCCCTTTCGGACTTCTGGAAGCTTCGTGGAAAAATAAGATCATGGGCGTTGATTTCGTCCAATTCCGAGAATATTTCCTTACTAGGATTTCTGAAACCAAAAACAGCAGAAAACAGCAACTGGCTCTTCGGCATCTTGTTAATAGGTTAGTGCTGGAAAATGCATAAATATGACGTAAAGTATGTATACAACATGTAGGTATTGTCATAAAGCAAGCATGGAACATAAGAAATTATCGATACGTTGGAGACGTATCATCGTCCTGCTCCTCCTTCACCTCCGGCTTCAGGATGAGGAGGGCGCCGCCGCGCCTCTCTTGCTGACGTCGGCTACCGCTGCCGCCGCGCCTAGGATTGATGGGCGTCGCCGGCTCCTCCTTCACCACGCGATTGGGGACGGTGTAGGGCGCGGAGCGGTATGACGAGGACGGCGTCGATCGGGCCGGTCCTAAGGAGGAAGAGTTTGAGGAGGACGAGTACGTCCTCCTCGGCTGCCATTGCGCTGCGGGAGATGGTGGCGGTGAGGACGGCGCCTCCAACTTTGGAGCGTCGTTGTGGATGTCATCGATGACGTTCTGCAGGGTGCGCCCCGGAACGCCCTAGAACAGGGCGCGCCCTTCCCTGTTCCAGCTATTCAGCCCGCCGACGAGGCCGATGGTGCTGCGCATCTCCATGTCGTACTTCGCCTCGAAGTAGGTGCCCCACCAGGCATCGTTGTTTTTGGCCGCACAGGTCGGATCGGCCCGCTCCACGGCATCGAGTTCAGCCCGATGGGCCTTGATGGCGTCCTTCCAGCGCTCCGTGCCCGGCGTCGATGGCGGCGGGACGCCTATGCCATACACGACCATCTTCCAGCCGCCGCCGCTTGGCAAGCGCATATCCGGCGGGGCGGGATATGCCGCGCGGTACAGCGCCCACGCCTCCTTCACGTGAGGCTGCCGCGGCCGAAGCCGTTCGCCACGGCGATCTTGCGGGAGGACGACGAACAGCGAGGAAAAGATCTGGGGGCGGCGAGGAGAAGATTTGGAAGCGGTGATACGTCCAAAACGTATCTACTTTCCCGAACACTTTTGCTATTGTTTTGCCTCTAATTTGTGTATTTTGGATACAACTAACACGGACTAACGCTGTTTTCAGCAGAATTGCTCTGGTGTCTTGTTTTTGTGCAGAAATTCAACTTTCGGGAAAATCCTCGGAATTTATACCAAAGGGCCTATTTTACCAGAAGACTCACGGAGCCAGAAGGGCAAGCCAGGTGGAGGCCCGAGGGCCCCACACACTAGGCCGGCGCGGCCCAGGAGGGGGGGGCACGCCGCCCTACTGTGTGGCCCCCTCGGCTGCCCTCTGACGCCCTCCTCTGGACTACTTAAAGGTTTCGATCTAAAAAAGCGAAACGAGAAGTCGAAGTCGCCAGAAACCTCCCAGTACGCCGCCACATCGCGAAACTCCGTCTCGGGGACCAGAAACTCCGTTCTAGCACTCCACATGGATGGGGAATTGGAGGAGATCATCGCCATCATCACCACCGACGCCTCTTAGGCTGTGAGTAATTCCCCCGCTGTAATTCCCCCGCTGTAGGCTGAAGGGGATGGTAGGGATTGGATGAGATTGGTCATGTAATAGCATAAGATTGTTAGGGCATAGTGCCTAGTGTCCGTAATTGGTACTTTGATAATATTGTTGCAACTTGTTATGCTTAATGCTTGTCACTAGGGCCCGAGTGCCATGATCTCAGATCTGAACATGTTATTATTTCATGATGATATGCATTGTTTTATGATCTTACCTGCAAGTTGTATACACATGTCGCTGTCCGGAACCCGAGGCCCCGAAGTGACAGAAATCGGGACAACCGGAGGGGAAGGCGGTGATGTGAGGATCACATGTGTTCATCGAATGTTAATGCTTTGCTCCGGTACTTTATTAAAAGGAGTACCTTAATATCCAGTAGATTCCCTAGAGGCCCGGCTGCCACCGGCTGGTAGGACAAAAGATGTTGTGCAAGTTTCTCTTTGCGAGCACGTACGACTATATACGGAACACATGCCTATGGATTGCTTTGTACTTGGACACCGTTTTATTATTATCTGCAAATGCCCTGCTTTGATTGTTACATGAGTTTCTCTCATCCATGCAACGCCCGTCATCCATCCCTGTGCCTACAGTATTTTAATCCTGCTGTTTACTAAAATCACTACCGCTGTCTCTGTTACTCTGCTGCTGTTATTTCACTACTGCTACTGCTATAAAACTATTACTACTGATAAACTCTTGCGAGCAAGTCTGTTTCCAGGTGCAGCTGAATTGACAACTCCGCTGTTAAGGCTTTCAAGTATTCTTTGTCTCCCCTTGTGTCGAATCAATAAATTGGGTTTTACTTCCCGCGAAGACTATTGCGATCCCCTATACTTGTGGGTCATCAAGACTATTTTCTGGCGCCGTTGCCGGGGAGCATAGCTTTATTTGGAAGTTCACTTGGATTGATATTGTTCGCTGCAAATTCTCCATCATGGGTAAATCTCGCGATCCTAAAGTCGCCATATTACCATCCACTACAAGAAAAGGTACAACTATGAGTACCTCTGCTGCTCTTGATTCACCATCTGTGATGAGTCAACTTGTTTCACCACCACAAGCTTCACTTGCTGGTACTTCTGCTGAATCTGAAAACTCTCATAATATTGATAATGTTTCTGCTGTGCTTGATGATAGTGGTTCATTGGGATCTTTTCTCGATGCTACAATTGCTAGGTCTAGACAAATTGAAAATACTGAAACTCCTAATGCTGCTACACCTGTTAATTCACCTGAGTCTGTTGATTATTCTAGTGATGATCCTGATGAAGATTATGTGGAACTTGATGATGATTTTATTAATAGATGCAATGCTACTGCTGATGCAAGAAAAATTAAAAAGTTTCTCGCACAATATACTGTTAGATATAAGCTATCTCCTGATCCTAAATTTGCCACATCTCCTATATGCATTAAGGATAAAGATTATGATTTTTCTCTTGATCTATCTCATATAGCTATTGTTGAGAAAACACCCTTTTGTGGTACTGAAAAAGAAAGTGTTGTAGAACACATGAATGAATTTTCTTCTATGAGTAGCTTGTTTTCTGATGATGTCAAGATGCGCACTTATTTTGTTGCTAAAATTTTTCCTTTCTCATTAAAGGATGATGCTAAAACTTGGTATAATAATTTGCCTCCTGGTTCTATTAAAAGTCCAGGTGATTTGCTTAATGTTTTCTTTCGGAAATACTTTCCTGCTAGTGCTCAACATGCTGCTTTACAGAAAATTTATAGCTTTGACCAGGAAGATGGAGAGAAATTGCCTGAAGCATGGGCAAGATTTTGCTCTCTTATCAGAGCTCGATCTGGACATGATTTGGAAAAGCATAATTTACTTGATATATTCTATAGTGGACTAACCGTTGAGTCTAGAGCATATTTGGATAGTTGTGCTGGTTGTGTTTTCAGGAAAAGAACTCCAGATGAAGCTGAACAATTACTGGCTAAAATAGGCCGGAATCATGATGATTGGACTACACCTGAACCAACTCCGATGCCAATATTGAAGAAGAGGGGTTTAATTAAATTAAATGATGAAGATATGAGGGAAGCCAAGAAGTCTTTTAAGGAGAAAGGTATTAAATCCGAAGATGTGAAGAATTTACCTCCCATAGAAGATATATGTGAGATAGTTCCCCCTTCATCCATGACTGAGGTAAACTCTCTTCAACGCTTTACTAGGGAAGATATTCCGTATTCAAAACCTCATGCTCAATGCTTAGATGAGTTTGATAATTATATTGTTAAGCAAGAAAATTTTAATATGAGAGTAGAGAATCATCTAATGGAAAATTCTCAAGCTATTAGCAATTTGCATGATATTGTGGAGAGAACCTCCAATGATGTTAAGATGCTTGTTAAACATTTTCAAATGGTTCAAACTCAAATTGATCAACTCACTAAAGTGCAAAATGACTTGTTAAAAAATAATTCTAAAGAGAAACATGCTTATGAAGTAACAACTAGAGGCGGTGTTTCTACTCAGGATCCTCTATATCCTGAAGGGCATCCCAAAAGAGTTGAACAAGATTCTCAACGAATTGAACCTAGTGCTCCTTCTAAGAAAAAGAAGAAGAAACATAATTTTTTTATAGAATCCTCTGAACCTGTTAATGATCCTAATAGTATTTCTATTTCCGATGCTGAAACTAAAAGTGGTAATGAACATGATAATGATAATGATAAGAATGATGCTTCTGATAAAGAAGAGGTTGAGGATGAACCTGAAAAGCATGCTAAAAATAAAAAGTATACTAAAGAAGATTTTATTGCTAAGAAACATGGTAATGAAAGGGAACCTTGGGTCCAAAAGCAAATGCCTTTTCCAGCTAAGAAACTAAAATCAAAGGAAGAAGAACACTATAATAAATTTTGCGATTGGATGAAACCTTTATTCTTGCAAATCCCTTTGACGGATGCCATTAAATTGCCTCCTTATTCAAAGTATATGAAAGATATTGTCACTAACAAAAGGAAAATTCCTAATGAGGAGATTTCCACTATGTTTGCTAATTACTCTTTCAATGGCAAAGTTCCAAAGAAGTTGGGCGACCCAGGTATACCGACTATTCCTTGTTCTATTAAGAATAATTACGTTAGAACTTCTCTATGTGATTTGGGAGCCGGTGTTAGTGTTATGCCTTTTTCTCTTTATAAGAGACTTTATTTAGACAAGTTGATACCTACTGATATATCTTTGCAAATGGCTGATAAATCTACTACTATTCCTGATGGTATATGTGAGGATGTTCCTGTTCAAGTTACTAATAACTGCTTGATATTAACTGATTTTGTTGTGTTGGAAATGCCTGAAGATGATAATATATCTATTATTCTTGGGAGACCTTTTCTTAACACCGCAGGGGCTGTTATTGATTGCAATAAAGGAAAAGTTAATTTCAATGTTGATGACAAGGAGCATGCCATCTATTTCCCCAAGAGGATTGATAAAGTATGTGGAGTTAATACCATTTCTAATGTGAGAACTATCAAAGTTGGAACTATTGATTGTCCTATATATGAGCCTAAAGAAGGATATCAAAATCTTATGATTGGATCCATATCAATACAATTCAAGGTAACATGATTGATTTGAGGTTTATTTCTTCTTATGCTATGTAAAATTTATTTGGTGGCAAGACTTGATCAACCTTGTTAACAAATACTTTTTATATGCATAGAGGGGGTAAACAACATTTCTTTCTTCCTCCACTTGTTCTACTTGCTGTAGCATTTTTGTTTTGCAAAGTTCCTTAGTTAATTAGAGATTTCAAAAAAAATTCTGTCCAGTAATAATAAACTTAATACCCAGAAATGTGCATTTTTCAAAGTTTCAAAAATTCACAAAAATTATACCGTTGGTCCTATTTTTCGAAGACGCACCTGGGAGCACCTGGGGATGACCAGTGGGGCACCCCAGGGTGGCACCCCACAGGCCGGCGCGGCCAGTAAGGGGGGCGCGCCACCCTGGCGTGTGGGTCCCCCTTTGCCCCACTTTTTCATCTTTTCCTCCCACTCTCTTCTCTCTCCCGAAAAAACTCGCACCAGCTTTCTCTCACTCGCGTTTCTGCTCAAGAGCTCAAGATTTCTCGATCTCTTTGCTCAGCCCAGATTTCTGTCTGAAATTTGGCACATTTGCTCCCCGGTATGTGACTCCTCCTATTATCCAAGTAGAATTTTGTTTGGTTGAGTATATCTTAAATATTTTACTGCTGTAGGTAACATGTTTAGTGAGCTTGCATGCTTGTTCTAAGTTGTAGAAACTAGTTTTGATGCATGATTAGTACTCTAGCAAGTTCCTATAGTAGTTTCCCTCAACTATATGTCACCAAATCAAATTTTATAATGTTTGTTGAAAAAATTCAGAAAATGGAGTGGAATAGACATCAACTAAAAAACAAGAATTGGAGGTGCAACAAGTCATGAGAGTGAACCGCGAAGAGGGAGTATACCCCTCTTACTACCCGTGCACAGATTTCATGAGAAGTGCACGAATCTTGGGAGATGTTCAGAATCTAATTTCTCGTGCAGGGTTGAATGATTTTGTTGACGGAGAACCATGACAATATGCAAAATTGACTATGTCTGTTGTGCAGGATTTTAAGTTCAATTGGTCGCAATCTAACCCCATGGTTCAGTACAAAATTTATAATAAAACTGTCAACTTGCCATTCGATGACTTTTGTACAGCAATTAGAGTGCCGCAATGGGGATCATGCGAGAAGATAAGGGGATCGCCGCAAGAGCTCTTGAACCTCTTCGGGATGATTTGTCATGGAAGGAGCTTCTCGGAGGATGGTGGTAAAATCAGTAGCATTCAACTCCCAGCTATCCGCTACTTTGCTTATTTCATTACTAAGTGTGTTCTTGCTAGAAAGAATGCAAGTAAATTATCTATCCAAGATTTAGCTTTTCTAGCTGCTGCATTGCAAAGTAATAAGGCTTATAATTTGGGTGCGTTGATAGCCTATAGACTTGCTACTAGCCATGAGAAGGGCGGAATTTGTGGAGGTCTCATCGCCTCTCGTTTACTAGCTTTGCATGGTGTAGAACCTCACCATCTTGATATTCAACTTCCCATAGAGAAACTTGACATAGTCTCCATGATTAAACATGAATTTGTTTCTGATTCATCTAACTTGGGTAACCAGTTTTACAAGATAACATTTTACAAGAAAGCTTGGAGAATAACTAAGAAAACTGAAAAACTAGTAAGATTTCCTGCACCTGTTCTATTTAACCTTGATTCCAGGGAGGATTGGTCAGTCACGGAAGGTGCACTGAATGCATACATAGAGGGAGGAGGCCGAGGAACACCTCGACTCGTCATCCGATGCAGCAAGTTCTTCGCATCAACATTTTGGGCATGTGGACCCTCCACGCTTTTCTTCTGCACAGGGACCTCACTATGACTACGCCATGTATGATCCACCGGCGTGGAACAGCGACCCTCGCTGGGGTTGAACTCCACTTAGGCCAAAAGCCTAAACTTGGGGGGAGGTATACCGGCATCACTCATTCTTTGTATATTATGGTTGCTGGATACTTGTATATACTTGTTTAGTTTCTTTAAGTGGTTTTCTAATAAGAGGGAGATGATATTTGAGGAAGTGATGCCTGAAAACAGATTCTGGACTGTTACCGAAAAAATTCTCAAAAATAGCCAGAACGATATTTTGCGAAGACATTTTTTGTGCATGTTCCCCAGGTTGTTATCTAACTTTCATTAGTTGAACACTTTTCAAGCTGGGCAGTGGAAGAATTTCTTAAAAATCTATTACTGTACTGCTGTCAAGTTTGACAAATTCCTCCTGCTTTGTGTTTATGTGACTCTTCTAGTTTTCATTTTCTTGTTTTTGCTCTGTTTCTTTCCTAAAACACAAAAAGATCAAAAATATTTCTGTTGTTTCTCTTCACCACTTGTTTATTTTGGTTTCTTGCTTTTATTTTGCTTTATTTGCTATTGTTGGTTTGCTAAAAGAAAATCCAAAAAGATTTTGCTTTGTTTGCTTGTTTCCCTTTGTTCTTGTTTCAAATTCGAAAACACCAAAAATATTTGCTGTTCTTCTTTGGTTTTGTAAAGTTCATTATGAGTTCAATGGTCTTCAGTGGCTGGAGCATGGTTTTCATCTCATATTATCCAAGCTACACAAGTGAAAGGCAATAATGACGATCTACGACAATTCGAATGTGGTGAGAGGCTGGTATGAACTCTATTTGTTTTCATTTTTGTACATATACTCATCCATGTGAGCATGCTTAGTTGGTTCATGTGAGGTATATGTCATTTAAGAAAGTCTAGTAGTTCATGATCTCTCATGTTTAGCTCCAATTTATTAATATGAGTAGCATGTCATGGATGTTTGCTTGCATTGTTTTATTCATAAATAGGTATGACATTGTGGTATCCTCCTCTGAATAATTCATTTGAATCGACTTGGCACATGCTCACGCATGCATATGACTGAACAAAAGTCAATTAAGCCTCTATGATTTACATTGCTTCAGAGTTCTTGTATCACTTTTATGCCTCCGTTAATTTATTTTGCCACAAGCATGATTATGACAGTGACTGCTCTCTTGATTTGTCGCCCCCAGTCTATTGCTAGCCTTCACTTGTACTGAGCGGGAACGCTGCTCGTGCTTCCAAACCCCTGAAAACCAAGTTGTTCCAAAGTGTCCACCATAAATACCTATGCATGGCATTTCAAACCATTCCAAGTAAATTCTCATGCGCTACCTTTAAACCTTCAAAATGCTTCTCAATTTGTGTTAATGTTTTATAGCTCATGAGGAAGTATGTGGTGTTTATCTTTCAACCTTGTCATTTACTTTTGACAGACCTTCATAATAAGAGCTGGCAACGGGGTGCCCAGCCCCAACTAATAACTTCATTAATAATTCTCTTCACATGTTTTCCTCTGATTCATCAGTAAGCAACTTAATTTTGCAAATGGACACTCCTCTATGGTATGAGATTGATGGTAGGCACCCGAGGATTCGGTTAGCCATGGCTTGTGTAAGCAAAGGTTGGGGGAGTGTCACCCATAATAAAACTAAAATACGTGTGTAAACAAAAGAGAAGAGGGATGATCTACCTTGCTGGTAGAAATAACGTCCTTCATGGGAGCTGACATAGGCATCCCAAATGGGCCTGCCGAAGATAGTACCCGGGGTTTACTGAAGGCCCACTACCCGAAGAATAAGAAGATTCGGAAGCCCAAGATGTTATTAAGGAAAGCTAGAGTTGTAATAGGAAGTGTTATTTGTAATCTTGCGGGATGAGTTAGAAACCGTCCCGGACTCTGTAACTTGTACAGCACGAATCCCTCGGCTCCGCCTCCTATATAAAGGGGGAGTCGAGGGACGAGGAGATCATCGAATCATTGTTTACAAACCCTAGTTTTCATAATCGTCGAGTACTTTTCGGCTGAAACCTTTGAGATCTACTTACCCTCTACTTCTAACTAAACCCTAGCCTACAATCCATAGGCATTGACAAGTTGATACCTTGTCAATTGGCGCCGTCTGTGGGGACTAGAGGCGTAAGGATCTGATCTCGATGGCACGTTCAAGATCTTCGACATCATCAACCGCAAGCAACGCAATGGATCGAGGTAAACAGATCGCTGCTGGTCCTATCGATTTTGTTCCTCACCCACCCTCCCGTTTGGATGCATATGCGTATCTGGCGGAGCCTATGGAGATGACGTTCGGAAGGTTTCGCTTTCGCGTCGAGAAGGAAGGATTGTATCGTGTCGAAATTCCGATTTCGTCGGGATCGTCGGCGGTCGAGTCCGATTTTTCAAGCTATACATCGTCAACCGAATCAGGAGAAGAAGAAACTTCGTCGGCACGCTACGTCAGCACCAGGGCAAGAGAGAAACTCGCCAAGATCTTCAGCGACATGTCGTTTGAGTCATCTGCGGACTCATATATAAGCGATGACTCAAGCAGTGTCGACAGTTACGACTTCATCGACAAATCTATTGCAGTGGGCAAGGTCTTCATAAATCTCAACGATGATGTCACCAAACCCAACATAGATCTGAATACAAAATATCATCAGATTTATGCCATTGAAGAGCCAAACAACGATCAAGAGGAAACATCTGAGGCTTTCGACGATCTGGGAAATCCATACGTCGATCCCTCCGATCTGCGACGAGGCCTGGGCAATAAATACGTTGGGCCACAGCCGCGAGACAGAGTTCAACTTTCGCAAGCAGCGTGGGATAGAGCCGCGAGAGCTATGAACGGTTCAGAACCAATGGCCACCACAGCCACACCAGAGGAATTGCAAGCATATCAATATAGGCTCGCACGAGCTGCAAGAGAATTGGAAAAACAGACAGCTGAGTTAAACAGAAGAAAGGAGGCAGCTTCTGCATCCAGCAGGAGAAGGGCAGATTTGAGTCGACAATCTAGAACTTCGGGTGATAGCCACAGGGAGGCTCGGAACAGAGGAAGATCAAGGTTACAACACATACCCGAAGCAGAAAGAGAGCACTTGATCCAAAACCTCGACATGTCCTTTATGTCGATAGATACAAGAGGGAACATCATCCCTAAGACACCAGAGGCTGGGTATATGGCGACACAAGCTTTTATCCTCGCATCTAAACCACCTCCAGGAGATCCAAGGGAAACACTATACAATATGGCGATAGCAGGAGTTGGAGCTATGGGAACAGCGTTTGTATCAACACCTCCCGAAGGAGCGGCAAGGCAAAATAGTCCACGACCTGCAGCAGTAACAGCGGCAGCCCCTGAAGGACCAAGTGGAGCAAGAGACACGGCAGCACAAGCAAAGGTCGACAGAGCGCGGCAAGGCAGAAGGGAACATCGGCAATCCCCAGAACTTAACGACGAGGATATGTGTGGCTTGCCGTGCTTCACGAGGAGAGTCCGAAAAACTCGAGTCCCTTCAGGATTCAAGTTACCCGACAACTTCAAGAAATTCGACGGCCTTCAGGATCCAGAGGACTGGCTAATTGATTATCTCGAGACGGTGAAGCTCACAGGAGGAACTAGGGCAATAGCTATGCAAAGCATCCAGGTGCATTTGAGTGGAGCCGCACGATCTTGGATAAAGAAACTCCCTCCAGGATCTATCGACAGCTGGGAAAGCTTTGAGGACGTGTTCGTCAAGAACTTCCGGTCCACATGCAAAAAGCCTGCGTCGTTGGAAGAATTGAGAGCATGTCGACAGAAGCCGGACGAGCCAATGAGAAAATATATCCAAAGGTGGAACATCATCAAAAACTCAGCAGAAAATATATCTGATGAGAGAGCGATAGATGCGTTTGTCGCAGGAATCAGGCGTGGAGATTTTGTCGAGGACTTGGGAAGGACCAACCCAAAGACAGTATCCGCGTTAATGGAGATAGCCAACAGATGGGCAGACGGAGAAGATGCTGTCCACAACAAACGGCACAGGTCGCCGGAGGAGGACTGTGATCGAAATTATCAACCGAGGCGACGATTTCCTCGGCAGTACCCGAACTATGACGCCCCGGGACAAATTTCGGCAGGTTTTCGGGCAAACACAGGAGGACACAACAGAGATGATTATCAGAGAAGCAATGAGCAGCGAGGCGACAACAGGGACGATTCTCGAAACAATAGGCAAAATAGCGGGCCTAGGTTCCCGAGGCCTTTTGTGTCCCCCGAAGAAATGATGAATGGGCCGTGTCAGATGCACTTTTTCCTCGACAGCAATGGAAAAAGACAGTCAGGACACCTGCAGAAAGATTGTCACAATTTCCAGGCAATGTTAAGGTATGCAGAGCACGCTAACGCTCGGGCAGCACAGAGAAATCCTCGAGAACCCAGGAGTGAGATTCACTTGCCACCTCCCCCCGCGATTACAGAAGACAATCGACATCAGCTCAGAATAGCGGCAGCACCTCCACCACCACCTTATGTTGATCCTAACTCTAACGGAGCAGTGTCGATGATTCAGAAGGGAAGACCATCCAATAGAGCTCAGAAAGTAATCTCACGACAGGTGTTTATGGCAGAAAAAATGCCTCCACCAACTGTCGAGTATCTTAATTGGTCAGGGCAAGATATTGGCTTCACCATAGCAGATCATCCGCAGCAAGTTCCTCGACCAGGGCAGTCAGCACTTATTTTACCAGCAGTTATTGCGGGATTTGATGTCTCTCGAGTGTTCATAGACGGCGGCAGCAGCTTAAACCTCATGTATGCAGATACATTGAGGAAGATGAACATATCCCTAGCGAACTTGAAGCCAACAGACACAAGGTTCCACGGTATCACACCAGAGAAACCAAGTTATCCATTGGGGAAGATCAATCTCGACGTTCAGTTTGGAACCCGAGAGAATTATAGAATCGAGAGGCTAGAATTTGAAGTCGTGGATTTTCCGTCGCAGTACCACGCTTTATTGGGACGACCAGCATATGCTAGATTTATGGCAGTGCCACACTATACATACCTGTTGTGGAGGCTGCCTGGACCAAAGGGACCAATCACAGTCAAAGGAAGCTTCGCCTTAGCCGATAAGTGCGATAAGGATTTTCATCGGATATCAGAAACTTTCGGGATGCAAGCTGAGTATTTGGCGTCAAAAAGTATGACTGACTACGACGTGCTGCCAGACGTTGGAAGGACAAATAAAGAATCAACTTTCAATACCGAGAAAAATTCTAAAGAGGTGCAGATTCACCCGACAGACCCGAAAAAGACGACGTCCATTGCAACAAATATGGATCTCGCATAGGAAAGCGCGCTCGTCAAGTTCCTCCGTGAGCACTGGAAAATCTTCGCATGGTGTCCAGCTGACATGCCAGGAGTACCCAGGGAACTTGCCGAGCACCACCTCAACTTGGATCCTCTCGCGAGACCAATCAAACAACCCTTGCGGCGTTTTTCGGAACCAAACCGCAAAGCTATGCTATCAGAAATAGATCGACTCAAGGATGCTGGTTTTATCAAAGAGATATCTACAGAAGCCACATGGGTAGCTAACCCAGTGATGGTGCCGAAGAAACACACGACAGTCCTTCGCATGTGCGTCGACTTTACGTGTCTCAATAAACATTGTCCTAAGGATCACTTTCCCCTCCCAAGGATCGATCAAATCATCGATTCCACGGCAGGATGTGAACGTCTTTCCTTTTTGGATGCATACTCTGGTTATAACCAGATCAGACTAAAAGAAGATGATGAGGCTAAGACAGCGTTCATAACACCTTACGGCATGTTTTGCTACAGAACAATGCCTTTTGGTCTCAAAAACGCGGGAGCAACATATCAGAGGATGATGCAGAAGTGTTTGGCGACACAGATCGGGAAAAACGTGCAAGTATACATCGACGACGTCGTCATAACGTCAAAAAAGGGGGCAACGCTGATCGAGGATCTCAAGGAAACCTTTGACAACCTCGACAAATTCTGCCTCAAGCTGAACCCAACGAAGTGTTCTTTTGGCGTCCCAGCAGGAGAACTTCTGGGGTTTCTAGTTTCAGCAAGAGGAATTGAAGCAAATCCCGACAAAATACAAGCTATCGTGACAATGAGGAAGCCAACAAAGTTGAAAGAAATACAGCAGTTAACTGGGCGAGTCGCAGCATTAAGCAGATTCGTCGCCAGGTTGGGAGAAAAAGCATTACCATTTTACGCTCTGATAAAGCAAGGAGAGAAATTCCAGTGGAACGAAGAGGCTGACAGAGCTTTCGAGGATTTGAAGCGCACAATCTCGACACCACCAATCTTGGTGGCGCCGAAAGAAAAGGAACCTCTCCTGCTGTATATTGCAGCCACACCCCAAGTGGTTAGCACGGTGTTAGTTGTTGAAAGAGAAGAAGAAGGAAAACTCCATGGAGTGCAGAGGCCAGTATATTTCATCAGTGAAGTTTTATCGCCTTCCAAACAGCGGTATCCGCAGTACCAGAAACTAGCATATGGAGTAATCGCAACGGCTAGAAAGTTGCGCCACTATTTTTCGGCACACCCGATAATAGTAGTCAACGAAGCACCTCTTTCAAATATACTGAACAATCCAGAAGCTACAGGGCGTGTCTCCCTTTGGGGAATAGAACTTTCTCCTCGGGACATCACGTATGAAAAAAGAAAAGCAATCAAGTCGCAAGTTCTGCCAGATTTCATTGCAGAGTGGATGGAGCTACAAAACACAGGACCTCCAGATTTGTCAAGAACTTGGACCATGAACTTTGATGGGTCCAAGAGAGCAGAAGGAGCCGGCGCAGGAGTAGTACTTATATCACCTGAAGGCGACAAATTGAAATACTTCCTTCGGATGACGTTCCCTAATGCATCCAACAACGAAGCAGAATATGAAGCCCTCATACATGGGATGAAGATGGCGAAAGCTTGCGGCGCAACTCGACTAAAAATCTTTGGCGACTCACAATTGGTGGCTCAGCAAGTTATGAACCAATGTGACGCAGTCAATGATAGCATGATGGCATACAAGGAGGTGTACAATGAGCTCGAGAAGCTGTTTGATGGATGCGAGGTAAATCACATCAGTAGATTGAGCAATGATGAAGCCGACGTTCTCGCAAACATTGGGTCGCAGTGCCTACCAATTCCGCCAGGAGTATTTTGGGAAGAAATAGCGGAGAGATCCACGAAGCCAAAAAAGGTGCCGAAAAAAGCAAAAGAAGAGAAAACTTCGGCACCCCTAAAAGAAACCAAGGAGGATGAAGAGGACCAAGAGCTTGTGATGATGGTACAAATTCCTTGGATGCAAGCATATATATCATACATCCTCAGGAAAGAAATACCCGATGATCCAGTCGAGGCAAGGCGAGTTATTCGATGATCCAAAGCTTTTACAGTGATCAAAGGGGAATTATACAAGCGAAGTATATCAGGCGTCCTGCAAAGGTGTGTCACACCCGAAGAAGGAAGAATAATTCTGAAGGATGTACACGAAGGAATATGTGGCCACCACGCAAGTAGTCGAGCTATTGCAGCCAAGGTTTTTCGGGCAGGATTCTATTGGTTGACAGCAATCGAGGATGCCAAGGAAATAGTAAGAACTTGCGACGCGTGTCAAAGGTTTGCCGCAAAACCTCACTCTCCAGCGGCAGAACTAACACCAATACCATTGTCGTGGCCCTTTGCCCAATGGGGACTCGATATGGTGGGCAAGTTGCACAAAGCTTCGCCTGGCGGGTACGAGTACTTGCTGGTCGCTGTCGACAAATTCACCAAGTGGGTGGAAGCGAAGCCAATAAATTCACCAGATGCAGCATCGGCAATAAAGTTTGTGAAAGGCCTCGTTTTTCGGTTTGGGGTGCCTCATAGCATTGTTACCGATAATGGTTCAAACTTCACATCCAAGGAATTCAAGGAATACTGCGCAAAAGTAGGCATTAAATTGCACTTTGCGTCAGTTGGGCACCCGCAAACTAATGGACAAGTCGAGAAAGCCAATGGTATCATCTGCAACGGCCTCAAAAAGCGCCTGCTAGGACCGCTTGAAAAAGCTCGACATACTTGGCCAGAGGAATTGCCAAGCGTTTTGTGGAGCATCCGAACAACACCAAATACGGCGACACAAGAAACTCCGTTTTTTCTCGTCCACGGAGCCGAAGCAGTACTACCAATTGAAATAGAGCATGATTCTCCAAGGGTAACAGAGTATGACGAAGAAACATCACAAAAAGCTCGGGAGGATGATATGGACGCACTCGACGAAGCTCGCGATGAAGTACTTTCACGAGTCACCAAATACCAGCAAGACCTCAAAAACTACCACAGTCGACGGTTAAGACCAAGATCTTTTCAAGTTGGAGATTTGGTCTTGCGGTTAAATCAAAAAAGTACTGAGAAGCTCGAATCCCCATGGTTGGGACCTTACGTTGTCACGGAAGTCATCGACGGAGGCGCATACAGGATCAAGGACAAGAAGACAGGGGCTCCCGAGAAAAACCCCTGGAATGTAGCGCAGCTCAGGCGGTTCTACGCCTACAGTCGAAATATAGTCCTTCTCTGTAAAAATACAATGTACTGAAACGCCCGCGAGTTTTCAGACGCACTCTTTTCCTTTTCGGGGCACCGAGTGGGGCCGGAAAGGTTTTTAATGAGGCGGGCTCGCGGTGCTGCAATATAATAAAGATAGTGGAGATATATTTCTTATTCTTCGACACACTCGGGGGCTCAACGCCTTCAAATCTCAAAATACGTACAATATAGACAAATCAGACTTACCAAAATATTTCGCCTTGGTACACTAAATACCTCGCCAAATTATAAATATAGTGTACACCTCAAAAAACTTATTGCTTTGGTCCAAGATACCTCGCAACAAAAATATAGAACTTCAACATAAAGATACTCGAAGGTTTACAACCTCTTCGGTGAAAAAAGTAAAGATATCTCCTCACGACAAGAGAAAAAAGTTTTCGAGATAGAAAAAATAGTACAACTCTAGCCAGAAGGCTCGGGGGCTCCAACAATATAGAGCAGTTTACAATATACAATAAATTTCTTCGGAAATCAAAAAAGATACAGACATAATGTTGTCCAATATAGTACAAATCAGTCAAAACCTAAAATACTGTAATATCCTAGGTTTAGAGACAATCGAGGGGTAGATTTTAGAAAGGGATGTGCATTGCATAGTAAATTCTGGGGAAATTTCGCGCTTTTAAACAAAAACTGCATCGAAGGGGGACAAGTTTCTCTCTCGACACCTTACAGGGTTAGGGTTTCGAGAGTGCGACAAACTTGCATCTCACTTCATTAGTTTAGGGTTTTAAGAAGAGAGGGGAGAGTTGCATGATTGAATTCTTGATAAGTGACATGGTTAAATTTAAACCAAGGTTGAATTTGAATTTCAAATTCAAACATTAAATAATAACCCTAAATAAGTCAATTATGAAGAAATTCATTAAGTAATTAAACAATAATAATCAATATGAACAATTATAATAAAGTAAAGCTCATTAGAGAAAACTTTGAGCTTTATTGATCATCACACAAATTACATTGTCATTACAATATTCATAAGTGAAATAAATGATTAATACAACACATTACATAAATGGCAGAATAGAAGAAAGAAAAATAAAGAAAAATTACAAGTTAATGATCTATCCTAAACTACACAAGATGATCATCATGGAGATCTTGCCAAGAGGATCTTGATCTTCATCCAGAGCATCACATTGTTCCCTGTAATCACACAAACAAAGACAAAGACAAGTGTTATGCCAAGTGGCATTGCCACTTGGCAGGTTAGCAAGAAAAAAATGAGAAGTGACAGGATATTATCAAGATCAGCCGAGCTGATCCACCAAAAGGACCAAGTTCCAACCTGGAACTACACAAGCAGCTCACAAGGCAGTGTGCATGTCCACCAGCACATACACAGCCAGGGAGAGTCACCAAAGTGATCAGGTCAAGCTGTCGACCAGAGAGAGCAAGAGAGCATCATATATAAACTTTTCACAGCCAAACCCTAGCCATTCTGTCGACAGAACTTCCCAGGGTAAGATCATCAAGAACAGATAGAACAGGAAGAACACCAGGCTTCCCAAACAACCAATCTATCCATAACAGTTTCACTAGAACTGTTGTAGAACAAGGCACAAGCAGGAAATCAAGCACAGGCTAACCAGGAGGAGCAGGGCAAGCTCACATCACAATCCTGAAGCCAAATCCTCTACACCAACAACCACTTTCTAGGAGCTGGAGTGAGGTATAAACAGATCAACCTGAGCAAAACCCTGGTTTGCTCATAAATAAGCATTTGCATTTGTCACAGAAGCCAAAACGGGTAGAATACCCAGATTGTATCATCATCTGGCTACCAAGTCAGTTGGTGCAAGCAAAAATGGGTGAAGCCAATAGGAAATCACCAAGGGAACACTGGCTAGACCAAAACAGTGGCATAACCAAGGGAATCCAGCAAGGAAATGATCCTATCTATTCAACCAAAGCCACCTAGCACCTAAAACCTAGCACACCATCAGATAGATAGACAATATGTGTCTGTTCTTGTTTGTCAACATCAAAGATCACTGGAAATCCAACAAGGAATTACCCAGTGATGCATTCACTAAGCCATAGCAAGCCAACAAGGGTGGGAGCTACCTAAACAGCAATGAATTGCTGTCAAGGTCACCTCAACCACTGAACCAGCCCAAACTAATAAGCCATGCACAGTTATCATCACCCAGATGGGTTCAAAAGGAGGGCTAGGGTACCCAACCAAGTGGTGGCATCCATCTAGCCCTGCCAAACTCAATGAAATGATCATTACTGCAAGCAGTTCACATCACTTATCCATTTTAGTAAATCCAGGTAATACAGATAAGTGAATCATATAAGGAATCAAAGCACCAGAGTCTTGCAGCTGATCCAATGGATCATTGCAAGCATCAAGAATCGCTTGAGCAAGCAAAAGCATGCATCAAGACTGATTTTGGTGTCACACGAGACACAAAGATGAAGCGAGAAGAGAGGCACAGTCATAACACAGCAGCTTTTACAAGCAACTGATGATCATATGATCATCAGAAGCTTGCTAGAGCATGCTAAGACATGCTAGAGCCAAGCCTAGCAACCACACATTTAACCAGATCAACTATATAGCCACATCTCATAAATAATTGCATCACAGATAAGTAAATAAATTAAATACAATTGTATCCAGAAGCACACCAATAAGGGATGGTGTTATTTAGTCAACAGCCATGCTCAATTGAGCATTTCCAAGATTCACAACCCTATACACATCACACCCAGGGCACTGGCACTTGCATAATGCAAGGATCATGCATCATGATCAAGCCAGGGGCAAGGAAATGCACACACAGGAGAGGCAGGATCCATATAGCAACAGCAGGAACAATTTAATAGAGCATAAGCATCACAATTTTCTCTTGAGCAAGAGCTCAAGAGTTACAACAGCAAGATATAGGGAAGAGCAGCACACACAGAAGCAGCATATGCACAACAGCAGCATGCGCATGGCAGCAGCACATCACATCAGCTAGGATCCATGGCAACAGCAGAGAGCACAGTAGCTTACACGCATTCACAGCAAGCACAGCAGCAGAGGACATAGATGTAGAAGCAGCAGCACAATCAGGTGGATGCCAGGGCATCCAGAGGAAGGAGAAGAGGTAGAACAGGTAGCAGAGGAGAAGGAGGAGCACATACCGGGGAGGAGGTGGTCGACACGACCACGGCGGCCACGGCAGCGCACGCCAGGGCACACGACGGCACCAGGCCTGGCCAAGCCAAGCCACGGCGACCACCACAGCACCCCAGCACAGCACCACGCACCCAGGGGAGCGCCAGGAGGAAGGTCCACGGCATCTCCAACGCGCGGTGGCGGCGGACGCCAAAAGCCAGGCGCACGGGAGAGTCGATGGCGAGCGAACGAGGACGCACGCGTCAGATCGACGCGGACCACCATGTCCGCCGTCGAGAGGCGGTCCAGATCCGCACAATCTCGTCGCCGGCGATGGCCGGAGACGGCCATATTAAAGCGGCGACGGCGGAGGCGATTTCGGCGTCGCGGGAGCCGAAAGGGGGATTAGGGTTAGGACATAGCGAGAAGACGACGCGACTGGGTAGGTTGGACCGAGCCCAGCGGGCTGGTCCAACCTAACCAGCTCGGCCGCGTGACAGGTGGGCCCGAGGGGTATTTTGGACATTTCCAAAATACCCATTTAAATGAGAATTTCCAAAAAATTTATAAAATAAAATACAGCTCTAAAAAAATAAGTAAAAATATGAAAATTAATCAGCATAAAATTCTCTATCTAAATAAAATATCAAAGAGAATTTTTGAAGACAATGAAGAATAAGTCTTAATTTGATGATCTAAAATAATGATTTAAATCACACATATTATTTTCAATAATGAAAATAAGTCCATTAATGCATTTGGACTTTAAAAAAAACCTTGACAACATTTCAAGGTTGTATTTTACTTTAAATCAAGAATCCCCAAATTATTCTTAGTATTAACCTCTTACATGAAATAATAACGACATCGGAAGGGGGGAACAAACCCTAAAAATGGAATCATGCATAATTGCCTCTTTAACCATTGCCCTTATCGGACAATGATGCTATTTTTCAGAAACAGAGGACAAGGGTCAGTCCACACCTTCCAACTGCAAAACTTTGCAGTGTTCAGGCAAGTTCATCACTTGCTCATGTCATTTGAGTATTTCTACCAAATTACTTGCAAAGTATTATGGTTATCACTATTGCATAAAAACCAAAACCACTACTTTCATAACTATGAATATGACTATGTGGTGGGCAATGGAACCATGGATGGTGTTGATATGGTGGAGGTTCCATTGCAAAGGTTAATATCCATCTAGGATTAAACAACAAATGTCGCCAGTGATTCTTGTGCCGTAATACCCGTGTTAACCATAAGATCTGGAGTGGGACGGAGTAGTCAAAAGTGTTTCCACCTCTCGTACATCAACGGATGCGCTTACCGTAGACACTTGACCCAGGTTGGGCAAGCGGTGGGGTGGGGATCCCATTCTAATTCCCCACGGTAAGTGGTCTATGATGGGTTGCAGCTGCCGGCGAAGGAGTTTGGTTAACGAGTCCCAAACTGTTGTCGTGGTCGGGGTCCATCCTTAATTGGTATAAGAGGACCGACGAGGACCCAGGGTCGGGGTATGCAACAAAGGGTGGGTGTGCGAGGTAGCGGAGGAACATGATTGGCTAGACCTTATACCGGGCCTCACACCGAAGGAAGTGTGGACGGGAAAGCTGCCCGGTTGGCATCAAGGTTAAGATCTCTTATGGGTAAAGCAACACACCTCTGCAGAGTGTAAAGAACTGTGACCTGTCACTCCCTGTTCCGGGATTGAGGAACTGCGAACGCGGCCGGAAAGGAGCTCCATGAAGTTCTAGTAAACCGGTGAAGGCTGACGGACATAGCTCTTTGAAATAAAAGCAATCTCTTGAAGAAATGTTTATCAAAATTTGCATTGGTATTAGACTTTCTGGTCTAATATCGTAGTTAGTGCATTAAACACCTCTTATCTATAATGAACTTGTTGAGTACGCTCGTACTCATACCACTCTTAAATCCCATGCTTAGATTGTCTGAACCGTCTGGAGGAGGACTACGACAACAATGAAGGAGCCGAGATTATCGGCTATGATGAACCTGACCTCTCAGGAGGAGTTGAAGGCGTAGACTATCTCATAGTCTACGGAACCGGGGAGGCTTCCGGTGGAGATCAAGCCTAGACAAACCTAGTAGTAGTTGTATCCGAGCAGCACGAACTCTTTATATTTAGCTGCTTGAGGAAATAAATGTATCACTTAATGAAACTTATATATTGTAAACTAAGTTGGGTTCGCCTCGAACCCAGGAGTATTCCTCTTAGGACCCAAGAGGAGCTCCGAGACGACATGTGTATGTTAATTGTAATAATATGTGAATGAGTTATGGACCTTGCTATGTTCTGTTGTACTACTCTGAGGGATGTAATATTTGCGGAATGGTACTTCGTGAATGTTATATCAACGACTGGCATACTACAACATGCAGTGGTATGCAGGGTCACCACAGTTGGTATCAGAGCAAAAGCTTTGACCTTAGGTTGGAACCTAGTAAATGGGACCAAACGTTAGGAGTCAAATAGGACTAGTAAAGAATTCTCTAAAAATATGGTGTATATTCAATTGAGAATATAACAATCATATATTTTAGTGCGATAATTCTTTATTATCTCTATTATGATGCATTATTACTAATCTTATAATCTTTCTATTTCTACAGCCAACATGGCAAGTTCACGACCGGGAAGAAACGTGAAAGTTATGGATTCCACACTGAACGAATACCAAGGAGGACTTGCAGATATCTTACGAGCCATGTTACTAGAATTTGGGTGCGATCCCCAGATTCCAGTAAAGAAGTACATGTTCTATGATGGTCCGGTATTGGCCAAGTGCAGGGTAGGACTGCGACTTCCCGAATCCTTGGGAATGAGCGTAGTCATGCCAGCTGGGGAAGCTAGGACAACAAACACAGCCTACCATATAGCTGTTATGAGAGCCATAACCGACATACGGGAACATAAGACAAAAGAGCTTATGGATTCCGAGTTCTCCCATATTCCTCATAATCAGGAGGAAGAAGATCCCATGCTCAACCACTACAAATACGCCAAACGCAAACCCATAGCAGCGGCAAAATATATGGATAATAGCCGTAACTTCATATCACTACTCTTTCAGTTGAACCATCATCTGATAGGAGCAATTGATACGATGCTTGAGGAATTCACTGAACCCAAGGAGGAGAGTAGGGGGAAAGAACCTATGGAGAATGTGGTGCACACACCAGTTTATTCAGCTGGTGACTACATCAGTATTGATCCACTTGCACGTGAAACCACACCTGCTACACCTGGGAACTACCTGGGTAGTTCCTATGGGGGATACGAAGGCGGAGAGGAATCCGGAAACAACCAGCGTTCCGAGACTCCAATCGAGAATTCCAGGGGTTGGCGTTGGGGATATGATACTGGAACCCATAGTACCACTGAGTATTATGATGGGGAGATGAATGATGACGCAACAACCCAGAACCAGAGGTATCCTAGTAATGAAGGAGTGGATGGAGGATATCCGACACAAGTTGAGTCGGGTATGAGTTTTGGTAACCCTTATGGTGGGGCTACAGGAGAGTACACCCGATGGGTGGACTACGATGCACTCAACGATCAGTTTGTGAACACTGATTTCTCCTTAGGATCATCATCTGATTCGGACTACAAGCCAACGGGGAGACCTTATGTTCCAGGGTCTATCAGGAGGACGACACGTTCGACCGGATGGAAGCCTGGGATGTACCGGGAGTGAAGATCGACTAGAGTCCACCAAGGGAGGCGAGGCTATAATACACAAGTACCACGTGCATTATAGTTTGTAATATTTGTATAAATTTGTACATATACTTTAATAAGTGAGTTTGCATACTCACATCGACTTGAGTATTGTAATAAGACCACTTAAGTATGTATATACAGGGTATATGTTTTGTATGATTTGGATTTGCTTCTTGATTTCCATTGCGTGACTAGTTCTGTGCACAAAGTTGAGCTCAGAAAACTTGCGCATGGAGTAATTATGAGTATCATCTTGTGTTGCCGAACTAGGGGGTTATGTCGGGAACGCTAGGAGATGAGACTGAAGCGCAGCGCATGGAGCGCGAAGCAAAACAAAAGGAAGAGGCTGAGGGTGCAGCCAGAGATCAGTTTCCACCACCACCACCACCCATGACGCAGCAAAACTTTATCCAGTACATGCAGCTGGTAGAGGAGAGACAGCGAGTAACACTGGAGCAGCAGAACAAATTCTTCCAAGATTTGCTGCAGCAGAACAGGGTAGAGAGACCTGAGAACCCGGGAGTCACATTAGCAGACTTCCAAAACACTAAGCCTATATCTTTCGCATACGCGCCCGAGCCAATGGACGCGGAAGATTGGCTGATGGATACTGAGCGAAAGCTCAACACCGTGGGATGTAACGACCAAGAGAAGGTTCGTTATGCTACCCATCTGCTATGTGGACCCGCCGCATCATGGTGGGATAATATTGTAGCCGTTTATCCGGCGGGAAAGGTATTCACCTGGGAGGAATTCACAAGGAAGTTCAGGGAATCCAATGTCCCTGAAAGTATTGTGGAGCTCAAACGTCGAGACTTTGAAAATCTCGAGCAGAAGGACAAGGCAATCCTGACCTATGTCAGGGAGTTCTCAAAGCTGTCCCGGTACGCTGTTGAAGAAGTCAACACCGAGGACAAGAAAAAGAAGAGGTTTCTGAAGGGGTTAAGTCCCCAGTTCAAGGTACAGCTACGTATGATGAGAGCAACGGAATTCCAAGAGTTGGTGGATGCAGCCATCACTCTTGAAGATGACTTCAAACAACTGCAAGAAGAGAAGAGGAAGAAGGCCAAGTTTGAGCCTAAGAGGTTTGTTAGTAACAAGCCCAATACCAGCTTGAGTTTCAAGCCACGGTACAACAACAACAACAACAACAACAACAACCAGAGGAGGAACCAAGGATATCAGTCTGCAAACCAGATTATATGCCATTCCTGTGGATTCAAAGGACATGTCGCGAAAGATTGTAAGAAGCCAAAGATTATATGCTTTGGTTGTCGCCAGGAGGGGCACATGCTGAAGGACTGCCCCAAGAGAAACACTGGAGGAGGTCAATCTGGAGGAGGAGGAAATCGAGGAAACACCGGAGGCAACTGGAAGAATAAGAAGCCCTTCGGCAAGCTGAACTGTACCAGTCTGGAGGAGGTGGTCAACTCTGACCAGGCGGTGATAGGTACACTCCAGATACTCACTCATCCTGGCAAAGTACTTTTTGATACTGGTGCAACTACATCATTCATTTCTCAACAATTCATCACCAAACATGGGATTAGTTGCACTAAGTTAGATACACCCATAACCATACTTTCTGCGGGGGGAACGATAGTAGTAACCCATGCCAAACAAAAACTAGTCATTATGATCAATAAGTGCACGTTTGACGCGGACCTGTTCATTTTACCGATGAAGGACATTGATGTCATTCTTGGTATGAACTGGTTAGAAGCGAATGGAGCATTGATCGACTGTGTAAACAAGACGGTATCATTGAAAAGTCCCGATGGAAGTAGAATGATCTACCAAGGCGACAAACATACACAGATTGAAGTCGAGCTGCAGCTTAACAGCATGAAGGAGGTGAAGTTAGAAGATATACCTGTAGTAAATGAATTCCAGGATGTGTTTCCTGCGGAATTACCTGGTATGCCACCAGATAGGGAGATAGAATTCACTATCGACCTAATCCCAGGAACAGCTCCGATTGCTAAGGCACCATACAAAATGGGGCCTAAGGAGTTGAAAGAACTTAAGGAGCAACTGGATGACTTGGAACAAAAGGGATTCATTCAGGAGAGTGTTTCACCATGGGGATCACCTGTGATCTTCGTGGATAAAAGAGATGGAGGAAGAAGGATGTGCGGAGACTACAGGAATTTGAACAACGTCACAATCAAGAACAAGTATCCACTTCCAAGAATACAAGATCTATTTGATCAAGTTAGAGGCGCGGGAGTCTTTTCCAAGATTGATCTACGATCCGGTTATCACCAGATAAAGATCAAGAAGGAAGACGTTCCGAAAACTGCCTTTGTCTCAAGGTATGGACACCATGAATACCTTGTAGTACCTTTTGGATTAACCAATGCCCCAGCAATATTCATGAATCTCATGAATAAGATCTTCATGCCATATCTAGACAAGTTTGTCATCGTATTTATCGATGATATCTTGATATATTCCAAGAACAAGTCCGAACATGCTGAACATTTGAGGTTAGTGTTGCAAACACTAAGGGAACATCAACTCTATGCCAAACTTAGTAAGTGTGAATTTTGGCTAGATCAAGTGGAATTTCTTGGTCATGTCATTAGTAAAGATGGAATAGCTGTTAACCCGAGTAAGGTAGCAGCAGTTCTAGAATGGGAAGCACCCAAGACTGTCAAGGAAATCCGAGGATTCCTCGGAATGGCAGGATATTATCGGAGATTCATTGAAGGATTCTCTAAGATAGCAGGACCTATGACAAAGTTGTTAAGGAAGAACACACCATTCGTGTGGTCCGAGGAGTGTGAAAAGAGCTTTCAAACTCTAAAAGAGAAACTCACCACGGCACCGGTGTTAGCGGTTCCTGAAGTTGGCAAGGACTACACCGTGTACTGTGACGCATCCAAGCATGGATTGGGTTGTGTTCTCATGCAAGATCGGAAAGTGATATCTTATGGATCGAGGCAACTCAGACCTCATGAAGTGAATTATCCAACACATGACTTGGAATTAGCAGCAGTCGTATTTGCACTCAAAACTTGGAGACATTTTCTCTATGGGGCTAAGTGTGAGCTCTATACAGATCATAAAAGCCTCAAATATTTCTTCACTCAGAAGGAACTCAACATGAGACAGAAAAGATGGTTAGAATTGATCAAGGATTATGACCTGACAATCAATTACACACCAGGGAAGGCTAATGTTGTAGCAGACGCCCTGAGTAGGAAGAGTACTGGAGGAGTTGAACAAGAAATATCACCGGAGTTGAGGAAGGAAATAAGTCAAGCCCAAATACAACTTTGGGAGAAGGAAGCCCATGAAGGATTATCGGCGTTGCAAGTAGCCGATGAGTTGAATGTCAACCTGAAGAATGAGATAATGATGGGTCAGCTGGACGATCCATTCATCATGGAGGAGATAAGAAGAATAGATGAGGGAAGACCATCAGAATTTCACCGCGGAGAATCTGGATCCTTATGGTTCCAGAAAAGAATTTGCGTTCCGGATATTGCTGAAATTAAGGAAGTAATACTCCGGGAAGCTCATCAAACCCCATATTCCATACATCCGGGAAGTACAAAGATGTACATGGACCTAAAGGAACTATTCTGGTGGAATAACATGAAGAGGGAGATAGCACAATATGTGGCAGAATGCCATACATGCCAGAGAGTGAAGGCTGAACACCAGAGTCCGGCAGGGAAGTTACAACCTTTACCTATTCCAGAGTGGAAATGGGAGGAAATAGGGATGGATTTCATCACCGGACTACCCATGACCAATAAAAAGAAGGACATGATATGGGTAATCGTGGACCGGTTGACGAAGAGTGCTCACTTCTTAGCGGTAAACCAGCAGGATAAAGGAGAGAAACTCATCGATCTTTACATCAAAGAGATCGTGAGTAAGCATGGAGTGCCTAAGAAGATAGTATCGGATCGAGGATCCGTGTTCACATCAGCATTCTGGAAGCAACTTCACAAAGCTTTAGGATCTAAGTTGGACTATAGTACCGCTTACCATCCACAGACCGGGGGACAAACCGAGAGAACCAACCAGATCTTAGAGGATATGCTTAGGGCTTGTGCCCTAGACTTCGGAGGATCATGGGAAGAGCACTTACCACTAGCAGAGTTTTCATATAACAATAGTTACCAAAGTAGCATCAAGATGGCACCATTTGAAGCTCTGTATGGAAGGAAGTGTAGATCACCAATATGTTGGTATGAAGCCGGAGCAAGCAAGGAGTTCAACCCTGATTATGTCAAGGAAAAATAACAAATCATTGACATTATCAGAGACAGGCTTAAGATAGCCCAAAGTTGGCAAAAGAGTTATGCCGATCAGAAGAGAGGGACATGGGAACCACAAGTTGGAGACATGGTTTATCTTAAGGTAAGCCCGATGAAAGGACTCCAGAGATTTGGAGTTAAAGGAAAACTCAGTCCTAGATATATAGGACCTTTCAAGATACTGAGTCAGAACCGAGGCTTAGCCTTTGAATTGGATCTACCGGGAAGGTTAGCTCAAGTTCACAATGTATTCCATGTGTCACAACTTCGAAAATGTTTGAAGACCCCAGATGAACCAATAGAACATGATGAGCTTGAGTTACAACCAGACTTGACATACATCGAGAAGCCAGCCAAGATTCTCGAGGAGAGCTGGAAACAACTCAGAAATAAGGCGATCAAGTATTGCAAGATACAATGGAAGCATCACCCCGAGAGGGAAGCCACCTGGGAAAAAGAGGAAGACCTGAGGAAAACATACCCAGAGCTGTTCAGGTATTACAACCACAACTTCGGGACGAAGTTTTCTTTAAGGGGGAAAGGCTGTAATATCCCAGGTTTAGAGACAATCGAGGGGTAGATTTTAGAAAGGGATGTGCATTGCATAGTAAATTCTGGGGAAATTTCGCGCTTTTAAACAAAAACTGCATCGAAGGGGGACAAGTTTCTCTCTCGACACCTTACAGGGTTAGGGTTTCGAGAGTGCGACAAACTTGCATCTCACTTCATTAGTTTAGGGTTTTAAGAAGAGAGGGGAGAGTTGCATGATTGAATTCTTGATAAGTGACATGGTTAAATTTAAACCAAGGTTGAATTTGAATTTCAAATTCAAACATTAAATAATAACCCTAAATAAGTCAATTATGAAGAAATTCATTAAGTAATTAAACAATAATAATCAATATGAACAATTATAATAAAGTAAAGCTCATTAGAGAAAACTTTGAGCTTTATTGATCATCACACAAATTACATTGTCATTACAATATTCATAAGTGAAATAAATGATTAATACAACACATTACATAAATGGCAGAATAGAAGAAAGAAAAATAAAGAAAAATTACAAGTTAATGATCTATCCTAAACTACACAAGATGATCATCATGGAGATCTTGCCAAGAGGATCTTGATCTTCATCCAGAGCATCACATTGTTCCCTGTAATCACACAAACAAAGACAAAGACAAGTGTTATGCCAAGTGGCATTGCCACTTGGCAGGTTAGCAAGAAAAAAATGAGAAGTGACAGGATATTATCAAGATCAGCCGAGCTGATCCACCAAAAGGACCAAGTTCCAACCTGGAACTACACAAGCAGCTCACAAGGCAGTGTGCATGTCCACCAGCACATACACAGCCAGGGAGAGTCACCAAAGTGATCAGGTCAAGCTGTCGACCAGAGAGAGCAAGAGAGCATCATATATAAACTTTTCACAGCCAAACCCTAGCCATTCTGTCGACGTAACTTCCTGTGGTAAGATCATCAAGAACGAGATAGAACAGAAGAACACCAAGCTTCCCAAACAACCAATCTATCCATAACAGTTTCACTAGAACTGTTGTAGAACAAGGCACAAGCGGGGAAATCAAGCACAAAGCTAACCAGGAGGAGCAGGGCAAGCTCACATCACAATCCTGAAGCCAAATCCTCTACACCAACAACCACTTTCTAGGAGCTGGAGTGAGGTATAAACATATCAACCTGAGCAAAACCCTGGTTTGCTCATAAATAAGCATTTGCATTTGTCACAGAAGCCAAAACGGGTAGAATACCCAGATTGTATCATCATCTGGCTACCAAGTCAGTTGGTGCAAGCAAAAATGGGTGAAGCCAATAGGAAATCACCAAGGGAACACTGGCTAGACCAAAACAGTGGCATAACCAAGGGAATCCAGCAAGGAAATGATCCTATCTATTCAACCAAAGCCACCTAGCACCTAAAACCTAGCACACCATCAGATAGATAGACAATATGTGTCTGTTCTTGTTTGTCAACATCAAAGATCACTGGAAATCCAACAAGGAATTACCCAGTGATGCATTCACTAAGCCATAGCAAGCCAACAAGGGTGGGAGCTACCTAAACAGCAATGAATTGCTGTCAAGGTCACCTCAACCACTGAACCAGCCCAAACTAATAAGCCATGCACAGTTATCATCACCCAGATGGGTTCAAAAGGAGGGCTAGGGTACCCAACCAAGTGGTGGCATCCATCTAGCCCTGCCAATCTCACTGAAATGATCATTACGCAGCGAGTTCACATCACTTATCCATTTTAGTAAATCCAGGTAATACAGATAAGTGAATCATATAAGGAATCAAAGCACCAGAGTCTTGCAGCTGATCCAATGGATCATTGCAAGCATCAGCAACTGCTTGAGCAAGCAAAAGCATGCATCAGTACAGATTTTGGTGTCACACAGACACAAAGATGAGCAGAAGAGAGGCACAGTCATAACACAGCAGCTTTTACAAGCAACTGATGATCATATGATCATCAGAAGCTTGCTAGAGCATGCTAAGACATGCTAGAGCCAAGCCTAGCAACCACACATTTAACCAGATCAACTATATAGCCACATCTCATAAATAATTGCATCACAGATAAGTAAATAAATTAAATACAATTGTATCCAGAAGCACACCAATAAGGGATGGTGTTATTTAGTCAACAGCCATGCTCAATTGAGCATTTCCAAGATTCACAGCCCTATACACATCACACCCAGGGCACTGGCACTTGCATAATGCAAGGATCATGCATCATGATCAAGCCAGGGGCAAGGAAATGCACACACAGGAGAGGCAGGATCCATATAGCAACAGCAGGAACAATTTAATAGAGCATAAGCATCACAATTTTCTCTTGAGCAAGAGCTCAAGAGTTACAACAGCAAGATATAGGGATGAGCAGCACACACAGGAGCAGCATATGCACAACAGCAGCATGCGCATGGCAGCAGCACATCACATCAGCTAGGATCCATGGCAACAGCAGAGAGCACAGCAGCTTACACGCATTCACAGCAAGCACAGCAGCAGAGCACATAGATGTAGAAGCAGCAGCACAATCAGGTGGATGCCAGGGCATCCAGAGGAAGGAGAAGAGGTAGAACAGGTAGCAGAGGAGAAGGAGGAGCACATACCGGGGAGGAGGTGGTCGACACGACCACGGCGGCCACGGCGGCGCACGCCAGGGCACACGACGGCACCAGGCCTGGCCAAGCCAAGCCACGGCGACCACCACAGCACCCCAGCACAGCACCACGCACCCAGGGGAGCGCCAGGAGGAAGGTCCACGGCATCTCCAACGCGCGGTGGCGGCGGACGCCAAAAGCCAGGCGCACGGGAGAGTCGATGGCGAGCGAACGAGGATGCACGCGTCAGATCGACGCGGACCACCATGTCCGCCGTCGAGAGGCGGTCCAGATCCGCACAATCTCGTCGCCGGCGATGGCCGGAGATGGCCATATTAAAGCGGCGACGGCGGAGGCGATTTCGGCGTCGCGGGAGCCGAAAGGGGGATTAGGGTTAGGACACAGCGAGAAGACGACGCGACTGGGTCGGTTGGACCGAGCCAAGTGGGCTGGTCCAACCTAACCAGCTCGGCCGCCTGACAGGTGGGCCCGAGGGGCATTTTGGACATTTCCAAAATACCCATTTAAATGAGAATTTCCAAAAAATTTATAAAATAAAATACAGCTCTAAAAAAATAAGTAAAAATATGAAAATTAATCAGCATAAAATTCTCTATCTAAATAAAATATCAAAGAGAATTTTTGAAGACAATGAAGAATAAGTCTTAATTTGATGATCTAAAATAATGATTTAAATCACACATATTATTTTCAATAATGAAAATAAGTCCATTAATGCATTTGGACTTTAAAAAAAACCTTGACAACATTTCAAGGTTGTATTTTACTTTAAATCAAGAATCCCCAAATTATTCTTAGTATTAACCTCTTACATGAAATAATAACGACATCGGAAGGGGGGAACAAACCCTAAAAATGGAATCATGCATAATTGCCTCTTTAACCATTGCCCTTATCGGACAATGATGCTATTTTTCAGAAACAGAGGACAAGGGTCAGTCCACACCTTCCAACTGCAAAACTTTGCAGTGTTCAGGCAAGTTCATCACTTGCTCATGTCATTTGAGTATTTCTACCAAATTACTTGCAAAGTATTATGGTTATCACTATTGCATAAAAACCAAAACCACTACTTTCATAACTATGAATATGACTATGTGGTGGGCAATGGAACCATGGATGGTGTTGATATGGTGGAGGTTCCATTGCAAAGGTTAATATCCATCTAGGATTAAACAACAAATGTTGCCAGTGATTCTTGTGCCGTAATACCCGTGTTAACCATAAGATCTGGAGTGGGACGGAGTAGTCAAAAGTGTTTCCACCTCTCGTACATCAACGGATGCGCTTACCGTAGACACTTGACCCAGGTTGGGCAAGCGGTGGGGTGGGGATCCCATTCTAATTCCCCACGGTAATTGGTCTATGATGGGTTGCAGCTGCCGGCGAAGGAGTTTGGTTAACGAGTCCCAAACTGTTGTCGTGGTCGGGGTCCATCCTTAATTGGTATAAGAGGACCGACGAGGACCCAGGGTCGGGGTATGCAACAAAGGGTGGGTGTGCGAGGTAGCGGAGGAACATGATTGGCTAGACCTTATACCGGGCCTCACACCGAAGGAAGTGTGGACGGGAAAGCTGCCCGGTTGACATCAAGGTTAAGATCTCTTATGGGTAAAGCAACACACCTCTGCAGAGTGTAAAGAACTGTGACCTGTCACTCCCTGTTCCGGGATTGAGGAACTGCGAACGCGGCCGGAAAGGAGCTCCATGAAGTTCTAGTAAACCGGTGAAGGCTGACGGACATAGCTCTTTGAAATAAAAGCAATCTCTTGAAGAAATGTTTATCAAAATTTGCATTGGTATTAGACTTTCTGGTCTAATATCGTAGTTAGTGCATTAAACACCTCTTATCTATAATGAACTTGTTGAGTACGCTCGTACTCATACCACTCTTAAATCCCATGCTTAGATTGTCTGAACCGTCTGAAGGAGGACTACGACAACAATGAAGGAGCCGAGATTATCGGCTATGATGAACCTGACCTCTCAGGAGGAGTTGAAGGCGTAGACTATCTCATAGTCTACGGAACCGGGGAGGCTTCCGGTGGAGATCAAGCCTAGACAAACCTAGTAGTAGTTGTATCCGAGCAGCACGAACTCTTTATATTTAGCTGCTCGAGGAAATAAATGTATCACTTAATGAAACTTATATATTGTAAACTAAGTTGGGTTCGCCTCGAACCCAGGAGTATTCCTCTTAGGACCCAAGAGGAGCTCCGAGACGACATGTGTATGTTAATTGTAATAATATGTGAATGAGTTATGGACCTTGCTATGTTCTGCTGTACTACTCTGAGGGATGTAATATTTGCGGAATGGTACTTCGTGAATGTTATATCAACGACTGGCATACTACAACATGCAGTGGTATGCAGGGTCACCACAAATACTATCTATGGACAAGCCTCTGGTTGTTTTATGCTCAGCATAGGATCCCTTGACGAAGAATTCTGAGTCCATCCGAAGAAGTTCATCTATCATCGACTCAGCTACAGGAGTTACCATCTCATTGATTGAGTCAATATCATTTTTTCGCCGCGATTTCTTCGCCAGGCAATCAGCAACAATCTTCGTCAGGTCTAATTTTGGATGGCAAATATTTATCATAATCATGGCGAACCTTGCTCCAGCAGTCAACTGAGCTCGCACAAAATTATGAATGCGGGGAGCATCTCTGAAAACTTCCAGCAATTCAGGAAGAGTCTTGGGAATTTCATTCCGAGGAAACAAAGTTCTGTAAACAAGGGTTAATGTTGTCGTGCAAAAATTGAGAAATTCGCGCACTTGGCAAGCACGATCTTGAAACCTGACAATCTGCTGGGTTCGTTCAGGGGAAGCCCAGAATAAAGAGCCATGGTTAAGGGAAAGATTGATGAGAATATTTGTTCTCTCGTTTACTCTTCGATCCTCGGCGGCAGCATCAAGAACCGAGCCTATTAAGCGACAAGGCAAGAAATTTGAAGGAGGGTACAGCAAAATAAAGAGGAGGCATTGCGAGGTTGGAAAAACATACCTAACATATCTGTGCTAGCCTCCAACATTAGCTCGAGCATGCTATTTTCTCGAGTAGTGGCTCCTTTTGCTTCCAATATAGCAGTATCCTTGGCAGCCACAGCCTCTTTGGCTTGTTGGAGAGCAAGTTTTTCCTGTTCGGATGCTCTCCGAGATTGTTCCATCATCGCAAGAGTTTGTTTCTTCATGGATTGAAGTTGCTGTCGAAGTTCTTGCAAATCTTCTGACGAATGTTTGCTTGAAGAACCTTCGAGGGGGTTATTATCGATTAACATTTTCTTCGAGAAGGAAGAAGCAGGAGAAGCATCGGCAGAGCAAGGATTGGTCGAATAGTTGTCAAATATTAACTGGAAAAGAAAGCACCAGGATCAATAATAGTGCCAGAGGGAATTTCATTAATTTCTAGAAATATTTACATAGGCATTACAAAAGAAGTTTCTCCTAAAGGACTACCAGGATAATTGTCGCCACAGCTAAATTGGCGACAAGGGCAAAAGAAACAGAGAAAGAAAAAACAAAGAGGCATGCAACTAGACCTCCGGCCTTGATGAGCTAGGAGTTGAAGCTGGTTTGATCCCGAGATAGGCCAGGATTTTCTTCGTGTTGGGCTTGGCTGCCTTAATCAACAACCTCCATCTTGATTGCTCTATCTGATCGGTGTCGCCAACCTTCATCCAATCAACAGTTTGTTGGCTGTCCGCAACCAAGGCAACAGTACTCTCAACAGCAATCTTCATGTTCTCCTGGCGCATTTTCAGTCCAAGATCTTCTGATGAATTGAAGCTCCGGGCAAGGGCAAGGAAAGTCGTAGGTTCCTCTTTCTTCGGGAAGAAGTAGGGGAACAGCTTCGTCAAGCCCGCGTCAGCATTCGCCACGCCTTCCCGAATTTCGGATCCATGAAACTCCAGATAAGAAAGTGCGTCAAGGAGAGGATCATTGTCGGGATTCTCCAGATCAAACTCTTGGTTTGTTTGGCCTGCCACAGGAAACAAATGTTGGTCACAAACAAGAAAAAGCAGGTCATATAAAAAATAGAAGAGAGCGAAAAGATTACCTTTGAAGCGCCGACTTTGCGAATTCACGCGCTTGAGGATTCCCTTTTCACGGGCAGCCTGTGCGGCTTTGTGCTCATTCAATGCAGCTTCAGCATCCTCAAGTTTCTTCTGCAGTTCCTCGACACTAGCAATTTCTGCTTTGGCTTCATCAGCCTCTGCTTTGGCTTCGCTAGCAACAAGTTCGGCTTTCTTGCGGGCCGCTTCACTTTGCTCCAGTTTTTGAGCAAGTGCGTCGGCACGTTTGTTGGCCTCTGCAAGTTTCTCTGTCGAAATAAAAAAAAGCAAGGTCAAAAATTGCGACAAACGACAGAAGCAAGAAGTCAAAAACAACGACAGCAAAAAAGTTATTACCTTCGGTTCTGCTGGCATATTCACGGTACCCAATGAATTGGGATCCGATGCGGATAAGTTCTTTGATCATGGGCTGTCAAAGAAGAACAAAGAAATAAAAACATCGGTATGAAAAAAGAGTGAAGGCGTAAAAAAGCAAAATAGAGGAAATATAGATATTGGCAAGGACATTAACAAACTTACATCGTCCAAGAGCAAAGAAGAAGAGCCACCCAATTGAGGGGCAGGCTCAATGATCGTTTCAATCCTTGTCCTTTTTGGCGAAGGAGCAAGGGGGCTTGATGGCGGAGTAGTGGTGACGACGTTTCGTTGAGGAGGCGAGGATTCTTCTCCTTCAACTAGCGTATCCGAGGCAAGTAAAGTATGTGACGTGCTCGTCCGAGGAGCCACGTCAACAGTTGGTACTTCTTCCTCGTCATCGCTGTGATTAAAAATTGACAGCATAAAAAGTAAGACAACACAAACATTTCGAGTACAGAAATAAGATGAAATACAGGTGACTTACGAGCTGACAAGGGATTCAAGATAAGGATCGTAAGCTGCCTTCTGATGTGAAGGATCAACTTCTTCGGCTTTGGAAGTGCCAGAATCTTCGACATCATCCCTTTTCCTTTTGCCTTTCGGGGAGACAGCGGGAGGAGGAGATTGTGCCGATGCAGTACCTTCGGAAGTACCCGCAGATTTTCGAGAATCCACGGGTTCATTCACAAAGGATGGAGCTTCTTGATTGTCATCCGTGACAATGGCCCTTTCTTCGACTTCTCCACCCTCAGGAAGAGGAGGAAGCGAGACAAGGTCTGGATGATTCTGTGCAAAATAAAATAGGGAGACACATCAGAAAAGAAGTTACAAAAAAGTTAGCACAGCAACAACAAGATAATAGACAGGGATTACCTGGGGGAGTGGATTGGCGGCGCTGAATGGTTTTACACGACAAGAAGCAGGGACAGGATCCTTTTTGCTGAGAGATGAGATTTTTCGGACAAGCTTTTCCAAGTCTTTGACCTCCAAATCCACCGACAGCCGATCTACATCCTCGTTGCCAGCATATCTCCATAAAGGATATTTGCGAGCCTGAAGCGGCTGCACTCTAGTCCTAAGAAAATATGCAGTAATTTGGATACCCGATAACTCTTTGCCGCGAGTATTTTGCAACTCGTGGATACGAGCCATCAAGTTTTCTGCCGACGCCCTTTCTTCTTCGGTAGCCTCCGCGTCCCAGGAGCGGCGGCGCAAAATTTTCTCCGCACCGTCAAAAGGAGGGATGTTGTCCTCCGCACATCCATGGTTCTCCTCCTGAATGTACAACCACTTCTTGCGCCATCCTTGAACTGAGTCAGGAAGCTTGACGTCGAAGTAGTCGACAGTGGGTCGAACAGAAATCACAACGCCGCCTATATTATAGGCGACATTGGGCGAGCCATTACGGCGGCAGAAGAAAATGCGCTTCCAAAGCGCCCAGTTAGGCTGGACGCCAAGGAAGGCCTCGCACAGAGTGATGAAAATAGAAATATGGAGGATTGAATTTGGCGTAAGGTGGTGGAGTTGCAGACCGTAGATAAAAAGAAGTCCACGAAGAAAAGGATGAATGGGGGCGGAAAGACCGCGGATGAGGTGGTCGACAAAACTTACCCGGTACCCCATTGGAGGGGTTGGGTAGCTTTCTTCACTGGGGAAGCGCAATGCCTGGGGTTTCTTGCTGATCCCCAGCTTCCTCAGCATGTTGACGTCCTGAGCGGAAATCTTCGATCTTTCCCACTCCGCCGTTCCAAGATCCACGGCGGCCATGGAGGATTCTGGCGTGCTATGCCTTGTCGAGCGACGAGGTGGCATCAACAATGGCGCAGGATTCGCAGCAGGGAGGCAAAGAGCTTAGGAAGCTGTGGATTGCAGGAGAAATTTGCAGCTGAGAGAAAGAGGACGGCGCGAGCGGAAGTACCCAAGGAGGAAGAAGATGAACTTATATAGGGGTGCGGTGAAGCGACGAACCGTTGGATAAGGAAAATGTGTGACAGATGATAGCCACGTGGCATCAAGGGTAAAAAAGTAATTCAACGTTGCGGAAGTTACGGTGCGTGCGCCCGAAAAAGCGGAGGACGTGTGTCCCCCACTTGCACGACGTGTCAAGATAATGGATTAATTGGGCCCGCATGGCAGCGAGAAAAGGCTTGTCGCAAATTTTTGACAGGCAATCGTGGCTATCGTCAGCAACAACGTCATCTTGACAGAAGAAAAATTTCGACTCAACAGCTTCATAAAAGACGACACGGAAAAATAATGGTTGAGCCTTTGATCAAATACAAGTTTCTGATCAAATGCTCGGGGGCTACTTTGGAAAAAAGAAAAAAGATCTAGAAAGACAAAATAGAAATGGCGTGAGCCTATGACCAAATACAAATATTTGTTCATAGCCTCGGGGGCTACTCCCATCGGGAGCGCTGTTCGCGCACCCGAGAAATTATGAAACTTCGGGAAAGAAAAGGAAATATGTCGGCATAAGGCGTGGAGCCTACACCCAAGTACAAGTCCTTGGCTGTAGCCTCGGGGGCTACTCCCATCGGGAACGCTGTTCGCGTGCCCGATGAAATTATAAAAGAAAGAAAGAATGAGGAAAAAGAAAGATAGAAGGGCAAAAGAGTATATTTCGAGTTATAATTAACTCTACATATACTCCCATCGGGAGAGTAATATAAGTCATCTTTGACTCGATAAAATGTGCCATTCAAACAGCCGAAAAAGCACTCGACAATATATTCTCAGAACGCCAAAGTTGCGATCAATTTCTGAATGCCGCAAGTTTGCGAAGGTAAGACCCCAGATCCGTTCTGCTGGGCGTGGCATCGCCGAAGACTGCGCTCTGCTACTTTTATCCGTATCAACAGATACGAAGAAAAATCCTAACGGACGCGTTAGGTACCCGATAAACTTTACTGGGACTCGACAGAATGGTAAGACCTTAAGCGGCACCTGTCGAAGTTTACACCGGTATCCCGAGATCATGTCCTGGGACGTGATTTTGAAGTAGGTTTTTGCGGATTTCCACTAGAGCAGTTAACTAGTACCTGATCCGTCAGATGAACTAGCCCCAATTACCATTATCCCTGTACAATATAGATGTCAATGAGGAAAAATATAGAAAAGTTAAAGCTGTCGAATAAAAATAAACAGTGGAGATTTTCCTTGACCCTACGATTCAAGCAAAATCTCGGGGGCTACTGACATAGGCATCCCAAATGGGCCTGCCGAAGATAGTACCCGGGGTTTACTGAAGGCCCACTACCCGAAGAATAAGAAGATTCGGAAGCCCAAGATGTTATTAAGGAAAGCTAGAGTTGTAATAGGAAGTGTTATTTGTAATCTTGCGGGATGAGTTAGAAACCGTCCCGGACTCCGTAACTTGTACAGCACGAATCCCTCGGCTCCGCCTCCTATATAAAGGGGGAGTCGAGGGACGAGGAGATCATCGAATCATTGTTTACAAACCCTAGTTTTCATAATCGTCGAGTACTTTTCGGCTGAAACCTTCGAGATCTACTTACCCTCTACTTCTAACTAAACCCTAGCCTACAATCCATAGGCATTGACAAGTTGATACCTTGTCAGGAGCCGCTCTTGAAAGTCTGGTTGGCGAGGTAGTTGGTGTACCCATTACCATTCGTTGACAACAACAAACACCTCTCAAAATAATTTTACTCCTATTTTAAAAATGAAAAGCTCTAGCGCATGTTAATCCTTGCTTCCCTCTGCGAAGGGTCAATCTTTTATTTTCATGTTGTGTCTCCATCCTTTCTGTGGTGACCCTGCATACCACTGCATGTTGTAGTATGCCAGTCATTGATATAACATTCACGAAGTACCATTCCGCAAATATTACATCCCTCAGAGTAGTACAACAGAACATAGCAGGTCCATAACTCATTCATTTATTATTACAAGCATAATATACATATCATCTCGGAGCTCCTCTTGGGTCCTAAGAGGGATACTCCTGGGTTCGAGGCGAACCCAACTTAACTTATAATACAAGAGTCTTGCTAAGTGGTACATTTATTCCCTCGAGCAGTTAAGTACTAAAAGTTCGTACTGCTCGGATACTACTACTACTCGGTTAGTCTAGACTTGATCTCCTCCGGAATCCTCCCCGGTTCCGTAGACTATAAGGTAGTCTACGCCTTCAACACCTCCAGAGAGGTCTGGTTCTTCATAGCCGATGATCTCGGCTCCTTCAGGGTTGTCGTTGTCCTCCTCCAGACGGTTCAGACAATCTAAGCAGGGGATTTAAGAGTGGGATGAGTACGAGCGTACTCAACAAGTTCATTATAGATAAGAGGTGTTTAATGCACTAGCTACGATATTAGACCAGAAAGTCTAATACCAATGCAGGTTTTGATAAACATTTCTTCAAGAGGTTGCTTTTATTTCAAAGAACTATGTCCGTCAGCCTTCACCGGTTTACTAGAACTTCATGGAGCTCCTTTCCGGCCGCGTTCGTAGTTCCATATCCCGGAACAGGGAGTGACAGGTCATGGTTCTTTACACTCTGCAGAGGTGTGTTGCTTTACCCATAAGAGATCTTAACCTTGGTGCCAACCGGGCAGCTTTCCCGTCCACACTTCCTATGGTGTGAGGCCCGGTATAAGGTCTAGCCAATCATGTTCCTCCGCTACCTCGAACACCCACCCGTTGCTGCAATCTCCAACCCTGGGTCCACGCCGGTCCCATTATTCCCATATTTCAGGGTGGACCCCGACCACGACGACAATGCAGGGCTCTACCGTACATTCCTACGCCGGCAGTTGCAACCCATCATAGACCACATTACCGTTGGGACTTCTACGGGTTCCCACCCCTGCATCTTGTCTCTCGAGATCAAGTGCACCCGGTAATGCGCATCCGTTGATGAACGAGAGGTGGAAACACTTTTGACTACTCCGTCCCACTCCGGATCTTATGGTTAACACGGGTATTACGGCACAAGAATCACTGGACGACATTTGTTGTTTAATCCTAGATGGATATAAACCCTTGCAATGGAACCTCCACCATATCAACACAATCCATGGTTCCATTGCCCACCACATAGTCATATTCATAGTTATGAAAATAGTGGTTTTGGTTTTTATGCAATAGTGATAAACATAGTACTTTGCAAGTAATTTGATAAAAATACTCAAATGGTATGAGCAAGTGATGAACTTGCCTGAACACTGCAAAGTGTTGCAGTTGGATGGTGTGGACTGACCCTTGTCCTCTGTTTCTGAAAAATAGCATCATTGTCCGATAAGGGCAATGGTTAAAGAAGCATTGATTCATGTTTCCAGTTTTAGGGTTTGTTTCCCCCCTTCCGATGTCGTTAATATTTCATGTGAGAGGTTAATACTAAGAATAATTTGGGGATACTCTATTTAGGGCAAAATACAACCTTGAAATGTTGTCAAGGTGTTTTTAAAGTCCAAAGGATTGTATGGACTTATTTTCATTATTGAAAATAATACGTGTGATTTCAATGATTAATTTAATCATCAAATTTGAACTTATACTTGTTTATCTTCAAAAAATCTATTTCATATTTTATTATGATAGAGTTTTTTCTACTGAGTGGTTTTCATATTTTTAGTTATTTTTTAGAGTTAGGAAACATTTTCTATTGATTTTTAAAGTTTCTGTATTTTTGTTAATTGGTGAAATGGCAAAAATGCCCCTGGGCCCACATGTCAGTGAGGCCCAGTGGTGTTAGGTCGACCGACCCACCTGGTCCGGTTCGACCAGCTCACTCCTCTCTCTCTCGCGCGCGCGTCCGAACCGTAACCCTAATCCCTCTCTGGCGATCCGCGTCGCCTCCGTCGTCGCCGCTCGATTCCGGCGAGCTCCGCCGGAACTGGCCCCCGCCGTGGTGCGCAATCGACGCGCCTCCCGACGGCGGTCATCCTCATCCGTGTCGATCTGGAGCGGTGCTGCTCCAGCTCGTCTTCGTCCTCCTCTACGGCGGCTAGGGTTACGGGATCCGGACGATCCCGCCGTTCCTGGCGCCCTGGTGCTGTGGCGCCATCATGGCTTCGCCGCCGTGGTGCACGTGGTGCCGTGGTGCTGCCATGGCCTGGCTTGGCCTGGCGCCGCCGCGCTCCGGCATGTGCCGCCATGGCCGCCATGGCTGCGCTGTTCTCCTCGACTCCGGGTAAGTGCGCCTCCTTTTCTGCTTCCCTCCTGTGCCTGACCTTCTTCCTCCTCTAGCTCTACTGCTGTGTTGTGCTTGCCTACGCAAGAGCTGTTGTGCTCTTCTGCAGCGCCATGTGTGCCTGCTTCTGCTGTGCTATGCTGCTGCGCTATGCATGTGCTACTGCTGTGTGCAGCCCTGCCATGCCTCTGTGCAAGAATTCCTAGCCTAAGCACTTGTTGTGCTAGCATTTTTTGTCTAATTCCATTCATGTGCCTCTGTTCTTGTTGATAATCTTGCCAGATCCTCAAGTGTATTCATTTCAATTGCTATGGCTTGATTACAGTGTGTAATTCTTGCATATTTGCAAGTGCCTGAGCCACTGTGGCTAACTCTTGTGCTCAATTTTATGATTATGCTCAATTGATTATCACTGTGGCTTATCTGTGTTATACAGTGATGAATTTATATGTTTGGCTGGTGTATTATGATCCAGTGTTTCATCAAGCATTTGATGTGCTTCTGGATACAATCATAATTTATTTATATGATTAGCTGTGAAGCAAATGTTGATGATTTGGTGTTGTGTTAGTCAAATGATTCATGATTTGTTGCTAGGTTGGCTCTAGCATGTACTGGCATGCTCTAGCAAGTTTCTGATGATCACATGATCATCAGTTGCTTGTAAATGTTGATGTTTCATCATTGTGCCTCACTATTGCTCTCTCTGTGTGGTGTGTGCATCACACAGGCTTGGCCTGGTGTGTGCTGGTGCTTGCTTAAGCATCAGTTGATGCTTGCAATGATCCAATGGATCATCTGCAAGGCTCTGGTTAATCTATTGCTTGTATATTCATTTATCTGTGTTGTCTTGCTTGGCTAAGTGGATAAATGATGTGATCTGCTTGCAGTTATGATCATCTTTTTACTTGTGAAAGGCTAGCTGGATGCCAACCCTTGGTTGTGTACCCTAGTCCATTATTTGAACCCTTCTGGTGATGATAAATGTGCAAGGCTTGTGATTTGGGATTGTTGCAGTGGTTGAGGTGGCCTCAACAGCAGTTCTTCTTCAGAAGCTCCCACCCCGTTGGTCTGGTCGTGGCTTAGTGAATGCATTACTAGATAATTCCATGTTGGATTTCCAGTGATCTTTGATGTTGACAAACAAGAATAGACATAATTTGTCTATCTGTCTGATGGTGTATTGGTCATAGGTGCTAAGTAACTGTGGCTAGCTAGATAGGATCATCTCTTGCTGGATGTCTTTGGTTATGCCACTGGTTTGGCATAGCCAATGTTCCCAGGGTGACTTCCTATTGGTTTCTTTCTGGTTTACTTGCACCAATTTGGCTATTAGCCATATGATGACTCACACATAGGGTTTCTACCCACTTTGCTTCTGTGATGCAAGTGTATGCTTATTTATGAGCAAATCAGTGTTTTGCTCAGGTTGATTTGCTTTATACCTCACTCCAGCTCCTAGAAAAGTTGTTGGTGTAGAGGTTTAGCTGCTGTGTTGATCTTATGCTTGCCCTGCTCCTCCCTGCAAGCTGGTGGTGCTTGATTTGGTTCTGTGGTGTTCTTGAGCAGGTTGAGCAGCAAAGTTGTTCTTCATGTTCTTGTGTTCTTGGTTTGATGGTGACTTACCTAGTGCAGCTTGTCGATGGATTTGGCTTAGGGTTTACTGTGGAGGCTTATATATCACCCTTTCCTTGTTCTCCTGGTCGACAGCTTGGCCTGGCACTCCTGATGACTCACTGGCTGGTGTGTGTGTGTGTTGTGCAGCATGCACCCTTGGTGTCCTGCGGTTGGGCATGCACACTAGCTGTGTGAGCAGCTAGTGTGTGTGTGTATACCAGATGCTTGGTATCTGGCTTGGGACTTGGCTGTGAGCTGATCAGCTCGGCAGCTGTTGGTCATATCCTCTCTAATTCCATTTCTTTCTAACCTGCCAGGTGGCTATGCCACTTGGCATAACTTGTGTTTGCTGTGTTTGTATGCAGGGATCAAGATGATGATCAAATGGACATGAAGATCATCAAGCTCAAGACTAAATGATGATTAGCTTGTAGTTTTAGGATAGATCAATATGTTGTACTTTTCCTTTTTATTTCTATTTCTATTTTTCCAATTCTTGTAATGTGTTGTAATATTCCTTTATTTCAATTTGTGAATATTGTAAAGACAATGTATATTGTGTGATAATCAATAAAGCTCAAGGTTTTCTCTAATGAGCTTTACTTATTATTTGTATTGTTCAATTTGTGTAATATTATAATTCCTTTATTGAATTTCCTCACAATTGAATTATGAGATATGTATTTAATGTTTGAATTTGAAATTCAAATTCAACTTGGGTTTGAATTCAATCATGCAACTTAAATTTGAATTCAATCATGCAACTTAAGTTTGTGATGCAATAACCCTTCTCTCTTCTCCAAAACCCTAGTTTAGTTGAATAAGAGCAAGTTTGTCGCACTCTCGAAACCCTAACCCTGTAAGGTGTCGAGAGAGAAACTTGTCTCCCTTCGATGCAGTTTTCTTTAAAAAGCGCGAAATTTCCCCAGAATTTACGATGCAATGCACATCCCTTTCTAAAATCTACCCCTCGATCGTCTCTAAACCTGGGACATTACAGCCTTTCCCCCTTAAAGAAAACTTCGTCCCGAAGTTGTGGTTTGTAATACCTAAAGAGTTCGGGGTATGTTTTCCTCAGGTCTTCCTCTTTTTCCCAGGTGGCTTCTCTCTCGGGGTGATGTTTCCACTGTATCTTGCAGTACTTAATAGCTCGATTCCTGAGTTGTTTCCAGTTCTCCTCGAGAATCTTCGCTTGCTTCTCGATGTAAGTCAAATCTGGTTGTAACTCGAGCTCCTCATGTGATACTGGCTCATCTGGGGTCTTTAAGCATTTTCTGAGTTGCGACACATGGAATACATTGTGAACTTGAGCTAACCTTCCCGGTAGCTCCAATTCAAAGGCTAACCCTCGGTTTTGACTCAGAATCTTGAAAGGTCCGATGTATCTAGGGCTTAACTTCCCTTTTACTCCAAATCTCTGAAGTCCTTTCATCGGGCTCACCTTGAGATATACCATGTCTCCAACTTGTGGCTCCCAAGTCCTTCTCTTCTGATCGGCATAACTCTTTTGTCGACTTTGAGCTATCTTAAGCCTATCTCTTATAATGTCAATGATTTGTTGCTTTTCTTTGACATAATCAGGGTTAAACTCTTTGCTTGATCCAGCTTCATACCAGCATATGGGTGATCTACACTTCCTTCCGTACAAAGCTTCGAATGGTGCCATCTTGATGCTGCTTTGATAGCTATTATTGTATGAAAACTCTGCTAGTGGCAAGTGCTCCTCCCATGATCCTCCAAAGTCTAGGGCACAAGCCCTAAGCATATCCTCTAGGATCTGGTTAGTTCTCTCTGTTTGTCCACCTGTCTGAGGATGATAGGCGGTACTATAGTCCAACTTAGATCCTAAAGCTTCATGTAATTGCTTCCAAAATGCTGACGTGAACACGGATCCTCGATCTGACACGATCTTCTTGGGCACTCCATGTTTACTCACGATCTCTTTGATGTAAAGATCGATGAGTTTTTCTCCTTTATCCTGCTGATTTACTGCTAAGAAGTGTGCACTTTCCGTCAACCGGTCCACAATTACCCATATATTGTCCTTCTTTTTATTGGTCATGGGTAGTCCGGTGATGAAATCCATTCCTATCTCCTCCCATTTCCATTCTGGGATGGGTAAAGGTTGTAACTTTCCTGCCGGACGCTGATGTTCAGCCTTCACTCTTTGGCAGGTATGGCATTCCGCCACGTATTTTGCTATCTCTTTCTTCATGTTATTCCACCAGAATAATTCCTTAAGATCCATGTACATCTTTGTACTTCCCGGATGTATGGAGTATGGTGTTTGATGGGCTTCCCGGAGTATTACTTCCTTGATCTCAGCAATATCCGGAACGCAAATCCTCTTCTGAAACCATAGTGATCCTGATTCTCCTCGGTGGAATTCTGATGATCTTCCTTCATCAATCCTTCTCATCTCCTCCACAATGAATGGATCGTCCAATTGACCCATCATTATCTCATTCTTTAAGTTAACATTTAGCTCATCGGCTACTTGTAAAGCCGATATTCCTTCATGAGCCTCTTTCTCCCAAAGTTATATTTGGGCTTGGCTTATTTCCTTCCTCAACTCCGGTGATAATTCTTGTTCTACTCCTCCAGTGCTCTTCCTACTTAAGGCATCTGCTACAACATTGGCCTTTCCTGGGGTATAATTGATGGTCAAATCATAATCCTTGATTAGTTCAAGCCATCTTTTCTGCCTCATATTGAGTTCCTTCTGAGTGAAGAAGTACTTGAGACTCTTATGATCCGTATAGAGCTCACACTTGGCTCCATAGAGGAAATGTCTCCAAGTTTTAAGTGCAAATACGACTGCTGCTAGTTCTAACTCATGTGTTGGATAATTCACTTAATGAGGTCTGAGTTGCCTCGATCCATAAGATATTACTTTCCGATCCTGCATGAGTACGCAACCCAATCCATGTTTGGATGCGTCACAGTACACGGTGTAATCCTTGCCAACTTCCAGAACTGCTAACACCGGTGCTGTGGTGAGTTTCTCTTTCAGAGTTTGAAAACTCTTCTCACACTCCTCCGACCACACAAATGGTGTGTTCTTTCTTAACAGCTTCGTCATTGGTCCTGCTATCTTGGATAACCCTTCAATGAATCTCCGATAATATCCTGCCATTCCTAGGAATCCTTGGATTTCCTTGACAGTCTTTGGTGCTTCCCAATCTAAAACTGCTGCTACCTTGCTCGGGTTAACAGCTATTCCATCTTTGCTAATGACATGACCAAGAAATTCCACTTGATCTAGCCAAAATTCACACTTGCTGAACTTGGCATATAGTTGATGTTCTCTTAGTGTTTGCAACACTAACCTCAGATGTTCAGCATGTTCAGTTTTATCTTTGGAGTATATCAAGATATCATCGATGAATACGATGACAAACTTGTCTAAATAGGGCATGAAGATCTTATTCATAAGATTCATGAAGATTGCTGGGGCATTGGTTAATCCAAAAGGCACTACAAGGTATTCATGATGTCCATACCTTGAGACAAAGGCGGTTTTCGGAACGTCTTCCTTCTTGATCTTTATCTGATGATAACCGGACCTTAGATCAATTTTGGAAAAGACTCCCGCGCCTCTAACTTGATCAAATAGATCTTGTATTCTAGGAAGTGGGTACTTGTTATTGATTGTGACATTGTTCAAATTTCTATAGTCTCCGCACATCCTTCTACCTCCATCTCTTTTATCCACGAAGATCACAGGTGATCCCCATGGTGAAACACTCTCTTGTATGAATCCTTTCTGTTCCAGGTCATCCAATTGCTCCTTAAGTTCTTTCAACTCCTTAGGCCCCATCTTATATGGTGCTTTAGCAATCGGAGCTGTTCCTGGAATCAGGTCGATAGTAAATTCTATCTCCCTATCTGGTGGCATTCCAGGTAATTCCTTAGGAAACACATCCTGGAATTCATTTACTACAGGTATATCCTCCAACTTCACCTCCTTCATGCTGTTCAGCTGTAGCTCGACTTCGATCTGTGTATGCTTGTCTCCTTGGTAGATCATTCTACTTCCATCGGGGCTTTTCAAAGACACAGTCTTATTCACACAGTCGATCAATGCTCCGTTGGCTTCTAACCAGTTCATACCAAGAATGACATCAATGTCCTTCATCGGTAAAATGAACAGGTCTGCATCAAACGCGCATTTATTGATCATGATGACTTGTTTTTGTTTGGTATGGGTTACTACTATCGTTCCCCCCGCGGAAAGTATGGTTATGGGTGTATCTAACTTAGTGCAACTAATCCCATGTTTGATGATGAATTGCTGAGAAATGAATGATGTAGTTGCACCAGTATCAAAAAGTACTTTGCCAGGATGAGTAAGTATCTGGAGCGTACCTATCACTGCCTGATCGGAGTTAACCACCTCCTCCAAGCTGGTGCAGTTTAACTTGCCGAAGGGTTTCTTGTTCTTCCAATTCCCTCCGTTGTTTCCTCCTCGGCTTCCTCCTCCTCCAGACTGACCTCCTTTATTCTTATTCCTAGGGCAATCCTTCATCATGTGCCCCTCCTCACGACAACCAAAACAGATTATCCTGGGCTTCTTGCAGTCCTTGGAAAAATGTCTTGTACCTCCACAACTACGGCAAATAATCTGAGCCATAGGCTGGTTGTACGGTCCTTTTCGGTTGTTGTTGTTGTTGTTGTTGTAGCTGTTGCTGTTGTTGTACCTTGGTTTGAAACTCAAGCCTGTATTAGGCTTGTTGATGACAAACCTCTTAGGCTCGAATTTAGCCTTCTTCCTCTTCTCATCCTGCAGTTGCTTGAAGTCATCTTCAAGAGTGATGGCTGCATCCACCAACTCTTGGAATTCAGTTGCCCTCATCATCCTAAGCTGAACCTTAAACTGGGGATTCAATCCCCGCATGAACCTCTTTTTCTTCTTGTCCTCGGTGTTGACCTCCTCAACAGCGTACCGGGACAGCTTTGAAAACTCCCTGACATAAGTCAGGATGGCCTTATCCTTCTGCTCGAGACTTTCAAATTCTCGACGCTTCAACTCCACAATGCTTTCAGGGACATTGGATTCCCTGAACTTCCGCTTGAAATCCTCCCAGGTGAATACCTTCCCAGCAGGATAAACGGCTACTATATTGTCCCACCATGATGCGGCAGGTCCACACAACAAGTGTGTTGCGTATCTGACCTTCTCCAGGTCATTGCATCCAACGGTGTTGAGCTTTCGCTCAGTGTCCATCAGCCAATCATCCGCGTCCATAGGCTCGGGAGCGTATGCGAAGGATATGGGCTTAGTATTCTGGAAGTCTGACAGAGTGACTCCCAGGTTATCAGGTCTTTCCACCTTGTTTTGTTGAAGCAGCTCCTGGAAGAACTTGTTCTGCTGCTCCAATGTTATCCGTTGCCTCTCTTCCATCATTTGCATGTACTGGACGAAATTCTGCTGCGTCATGGGTGGTGGTGGTGGAAACTGATTTCTGGCTGCTTCATCAGCCTCTTCCTTTTGCTTAGCCTCGCGCTCCATGCGCTGCGCTTCACTCTCCTCACCTACCGGTCCCGACATAACCCCCTAGTTCTGCAACACAAGGTGATACTCATAATTACTCCATGCGCAAGTTTTCTGAGCTCAACTTTGTGCACAGAACTAGTCACGCAATGGAAATTAAGAAGCAAATCCAAATCATTCAAAACATATACCATGTATATACATACTTAAGTGGTCTTATTACAATACTCAGGGTCGATGTGAGTATGCAAACTCACTTATTGAAGTATATGTACAAATTTCTACAAATATTACACACTACAATACATGTGGTACTTATGTATTGTAGTCTCGCCTCCCTTGGTGGTCTCTAGTCATACTTCACTCCCGGTACATCCCAGGCTTCCATCCGGTCGAACGTGTCGTCCTCCTGACAGAGTCTGGAACGTAGGGTCTTCCCGTTGGCTGGTAGTCGGAATCAGAGGATGATCCGAGGGAGAAATCTGTGTTCATGAATTGATTATTCAAAACAACATAATCCACCCATCGGGTATACTCCCCTGTGACTCCGCCATAGGTATTACCTCCATCGGTATCTGACTCGATCAGTATAGAGTACTCCTCATAGTCACCCCTATTATACTGATTGCCCTGGAACTGGTTTGTGGCGTCCTCATTCATCTCCGCATTATTTCTGACTGAATTGCCAGAGTTTCCTGTATCTGACCCCCAACGCCAACCTGTTGAGTTCTCTATAGGAGTCTCGGAACGCTGATTGTTTCCGGATTCCTCTCCACCCTCATATCCTCTATAGGAACTACTAGGATAGTACCTAGGTGTAATGGGTGTGGTTTCTAGTTCAGGATGGTCAATACTAATGTAGTCACCAGCTGAGTAAACTGGTGTGTGCACTTCATTCTCTATGGTTTCCTTCCCCTTAGTCTCCTCCTTGGGTTCAGTGAACTCCTCTAGCATTGTATCAATTGCCCCCGACAGATGTCGGTTCAACTGAAAGAACAATGATAGTAAGTTGCGGCTATTGTCCATGTACTTAGCGGCTTCCGCTGGTTTGCGTTTTGCAAATTTGAAGTGGTTAAGCATAGGATCATCTTCCTCCTCCATATGAGGAATGTGTGAGAATTCGGAACCCATAAGCTCTTTCATCTTATGCTCCCGGATATCAGTGATGGCTCTCATAATGGCTATATGGTAGGCTGTTTGGGTAGTTCTAGCCTCACCTGCTGGCATTACTATGCTCATTCCTAGGGATTCTGGAAGTCTTAGTCCTACCCTACACTTTGCCAATACAGTACCGTCGTAGTACATGTATTTCTTTACTTGGATCTAGGGATCACACCCAAATTCAAGTAACATGGCACGTAGAATATCTGCGAGTCCGCCTTCATATTCACTCAGTGTTGAATCCATCACTTTCACGTTTCGTCCCGGACGTGAACTTGCCATAGTTGGCTGTAGAAATAGAAAGAATATAAGATTAGTAGTAATGCATCATAATAGAGATAATAAAGAATTATCGCACTAAAAGATATGATTGTTGTATTCTCAATTGAATATACACCATATTTTTAGAGAATTCTTTACTAATCCTATTTGACTCCTAACGTTCGGTCCCATTTACTAGGTTCCAACCTAAGGTCAAAGCTTTTGCTCTGATACATACTGTGGTGACCCTGCATACCACTGCATGTTGTAGTATGCCAGTCGTTGATATAACATTCACGAAGTACCATTCCGCAAATATTACATCCCTCAGAGTAGTACAACAGAACATAGCAGGTCCATAACTCATTCATTTATTATTACAAGCATAATATACATATCATCTCGGAGCTCCTCTTGGGTCCTAAGAGGGATACTCCTGGGTTCGAGGCGAACCCAACTTAACTTATAATACAAGAGTCTTGCTAAGTGGTACATTTATTCCCTCGAGCAGTTAAGTACTAAAAGTTCGTACTGCTCGGATACTACTACTACTCGGTTAGTCTAGACTTGATCTCCTCCGGAATCCTCCCCGGTTCCGTAGACTATAAGGTAGTCTACGCCTTCAACTCCTCCAGAGAGGTCTGGTTCTTCATAGCCGATGATCTCGGCTCCTTCAGGGTTGTCGTTGTCCTCCTCCAGACGGTTCAGACAATCTAAGCAGGGGATTTAAGAGTGGGATGAGTACGAGCGTACTCAACAAGTTCATTATAGATAAGAGGTGTTTAATGCACTAGCTACGATATTAGACCAGAAAGTCTAATACCAATGCAGGTTTTGATAAACATTTCTTCAAGAGGTTGCTTTTATTTCAAAGAACTATGTCCGTCAGCCTTCACCGGTTTACTAGAACTTCATGGAGCTCCTTTCCGGCCGCGTTCGTAGTTCCATATCCCGGAACAGGGAGTGACAGGTCACGGTTCTTTACACTCTGCAGAGGTGTGTTGCTTTACCCATAAGAAATCTTAACCTTGGTGCCAACCGGGCAGCTTTCCCGTCCACACTTCCTATGGTGTGAGGCCCGGTATAAGGTCTAGCCAATCATGTTCCTCCGCTACCTCGAACACCCACCCGTTGCTGCAATCTCCGACCCTGGGTCCACGCCGGTCCCATTATTCCCATATTTCAGGGTGGACCCCGACCACGACGACAATGCAGGGCTCTACCGTACATTCCTACGCCGGCAGTTGCAACCCATCATAGACCACATTACCGTTGGGACTTCTACGGGTTCCCACCCCTGTATCTTGTCTCTTGAGATCAAGTGCACCCGGTAATGCGCATCCGTTGATGAACGAGAGGTGGAAACACTTTTGACTACTCCGTCCCACTCCGGATCTTATGGTTAACACGGGTATTACGGCACAAGAATCACTGGACGACATTTGTTGTTTAATCCTAGATGGATATAAACCCTTGCAATGGAACCTCCACCATATCAACACAATCCATGGTTCCATTGCCCACCACATAGTCATATTCATAGTTATGAAAATAGTGGTTTTGGTTTTTATGCAATAGTGATAAACATAGTACTTTGCAAGTAATTTGATAAAAATACTCAAATGGTATGAGCAAGTGATGAACTTGCCTGAACACTGCAAAGTGTTGCAGTTGGATGGTGTGGACTGACCCTTGTCCTCTGTTTCTGAAAAATAGCATCATTGTCCGATAAGGGCAATGGTTAAAGAAGCATTGATGCATGTTTCCAGTTTTAGGGTTTTTTCCCCCCTTCCGATGTCGTTAATATTTCATGTGAGAGGTTAATACTAAGAATAACTTGGGGATACTCTATTTAGGGCAAAATACAACCTTGAAATGTTGTCAAGGTGTTTTTAAAGTCCAAAGGATTGTATGGACTTATTTTCATTATTGAAAATAATATGTGTGATTTAAATGATTAATTTAATCATCAAATTTGAACTTATACTAGTTTATCTTCAAAAAATCTATTTCATATTTTATTATGATAGAGTTTTTTCTACTGGGTGGTTTTCATATTTTTAGTTATTTTTTAGAGTTAGGAAACATTTTCTATTGATTTTTAAAGTTTCTGTATTTTTGTTAATTGGTGAAATGGCAAAAATGCCCCTGGGCCCACATGTCAGTGAGGCCCAGTGGTGTTAGGTCGACCGACCCACCTGGTCCGGTTCGACCAGCTCACTCCTCTCTCTCTCGCGCGCGCGTCCGAACCCTAACCCTAATCCCTCTCTGGCGATCCGCGTCGCCTCCGTCGTCGCCGCTCGATTCCGGCGAGCTCCGCCGGAACTGGCCCCCGCCGTGGTGCGCAATCGACGCGCCTCCCGACGGCGGTCATCCTCATCCGCGTCGATCTGGAGCGGTGCTGCTCCAGCTCGTCTTCGTCCTCCTCTGCGGCGGCTAGGGTTACGGGATCCGGACGATCCCGCTGTTCCTGGCGCCCTGTTGCTGTGGCGCCACCATGGCTTCGCCGCCGTGGTGCACGTGGTGCCGTGGTGCTGCCATGGCCTGGCTTGGCCTGGCGCCGGCGCGCTCCGGCGTGTGCCGCCGTGGCCGCCATGGCTGCGCTGTTCTCCTCGACTCCGGGTAAGTGCGCCTCCTTTTCTGCTTCCCTCCTGTGCCTGACCTTCTTCCTCCTCTAGCTCTACTACTGTGCTGTGCTTGCCTGCGCAAGAGCTGTTGTGCTCTTCTGCAGCGCCATGTGTGCCTGCTTCTGCTGTGCTATGCTGCTGCGCTATGCATGTGCTACTGCTGTGTGTAGCCCTGCCATGCCTCTGTGCAAGAATTCCTAGCCTAAGCACTTGCTGTGCTAGCATTTTTTTTGTCTAATTCCATTCCTGTGCCTCTGTTCTTGTTGATAATCTTGCCAGATCCTCAAGTGTATTGATTTCAATTGCTATGGCTTGATTACAGTGTGTAATTCTTGCATATTTGCAAGTGCCTGAGCCACCGTGGCTAACTCTTGTGCTCAATTTTATGATTATGCTCAATTGATTATCACTGTGGCTTATCTGTGTTATACAGTGATGAATTTATATGTTTGGCTGGTGTATTATGATCCAGTGTTTCATCAAGCATTTGATGTGCTTCTGGATACAATCATAATTTATTTATATGATTAGCTGTGAAGCAAATGTTGATGATTTGGTGTTGTGTTAGTCAAATGATTCATGATTTGTTGCTAGGTTGGCTCTAGCATGTACTGGCATGCTCTAGCAAGTTTCTGATGATCACATGATCATCAGTTGCTTGTAAATGTTGCTGTTTCATCATTGTGCCTCACTATTGCTCTCTCTGTGTGGTGTGTGCATCACACAGGCTTGGCCTGGTGTGTGCTGGTGCTTGCTTAAGCATCAGTTGATGCTTGCAATGATCCAATGGATCATCTGCAAGGCTCTGGTTAATCTATTGCTTGTATATTCATTTATCTGTGTTGTCTTGCTTGGCTAAGTGGATAAATGATGTGATCTGCTTGCAGTTATGATCATCTTTTTACTTGTGAAAGGCTAGCTGGATGCCAACCCTTGGTTGTGTACCCTAGTCCATTATTTGAACCCTTCTGGTGATGATAAATGTGCAAGGCTTGTGATTTGGGATTGTTGCAGTGGTTGAGGTGGCCTCAACAGCAGTTCTTGCTGTTCAGGAAGCTCCCACCCCTGTTGGCTGGCTGTGGCTTAGTGAATGCATTACTAGATAATTCCATGTTGGATTTCCAGTGATCTTTGATGTTGACAAACAAGAATAGACATAATTTGTCTATCTGTCTGATGGTGTATTGGTCATAGGTGCTAAGTAATTGTGGCTAGCTAGATAGGATCATCTCTTGCTGGATGTCTTTGGTTATGCCACTGGTTTGGCATAGCCAATGTTCCCAGGGTGACTTCCTATTGGTTTCTTTCTGGTTTACTTGCACCAATTTGGCTATTAGCCATATGATGACTCACACATAGGGTTTCTACCCACTTTGCTTCTGTGATGCAAGTGTATGCTTATTTATGAGCAAATCAGTGTTTTGCTCAGGTTGATTTGCTTTATACCTCACTCCAGCTCCTAGAAAAGTTGTTGGTGTAGAGGTTTAGCTGCTGTGTTGATCTTATGCTTGCCCTGCTCCTCCCTGCAAGCTGGTGGTGCTTGATTTGGTTCTGTGGTGTCCTTGAGCATGTTGAGCAGCAAAGCTGTTCTTCCTGTTCTTGTGTTCTTGGTTTGATGGTGACTTACCCAGTGCAGCTTGTCGATGGATTTGGCTTAGGGTTTACTGTGGAGGCTTATATATCACCCTTTCCTTGTTCTCCTGGTCGACAGCTTGGCCTGGCACTCCTGATGACTCACTGGCTGGTGTGTGTGTGTTGTGCAGCATGCACCCTTGGTGTCTTGCTGTTGGGCATGCACACTAGCTGTGTGAGCAGCTAGTGTGTGTGTGTATACCAGATGCTTGGTATCTGGCTTGGGACTTGGTTGTGAGCTGATCAGCTCGACAGCTGTTGGTCATATCCTCTCTAATTCCATTTCTTTCTAACCTGCCAAGTGGCTATGCCACTTGGCATAACTTGTGTTTGATGTGTTTGTATGCAGGGATCAAGATGATGATCAAATGGACATGAAGATCATCAAGCTCAAGACTAAATGATGATTAGCTTGTAGTTTTAGGATAGATCAATATGTTGTACTTTTCCTTTTTATTTCTATTTCTATTTTTCCAATTCTTGTAATGTGTTGTAATATTCCTTTATTTCAATTTGTGAATATTGTAAAGACAATGTATATTGTGTGATAATCAATAAAGCTCAAGGTTTTCTCTAATGAGCTTTACTTATTATTTGTATTGTTCAATTTGTGTAATATTATAATTCCTTTATTGAATTTCCTCACAATTGAATTATGAGATATGTATTTAATGTTTGAATTTGAAATTCAAATTCAACTTGGGTTTGAATTCAATCATGCAACTTAAATTTGAATTCAATCATGCAACTTAAGTTTGTGATGCAATAACCCTTCTCTCTTCTCCAAAACCCTAGTTTAGTTGAATAAGAGCAAGTTTGTCGCACTCTCGAAACCCTAACCCTGTAAGGTGTCGAGAGAGAAACTTGTCCCCCTTCGATGCAGTTTTCTTTAAAAAGCGCAAAATTTCCCCAGAATTTACGATGCAATGCACATCCCTTTCTAAAATCTACCCCTCGATCGTCTCTAAACCTGGGACATTACACTTTCTTTGAGTACTTTCTTGAGCACAACTGTCATTTTTAGTATAATATGCTTGTCACAAAATATGATTGATTGTGGCATAACTTTGATGCTTTTATCTTTGACAATCTCTATTTCCTGTCTTTCTATGAACTTCAGAGGTGCTTGAGCATTTATGTTTTGCTGATCAAATACGGGCAAGCGAGATACCACTTTATCATACCCTTTTATGAACATTGCAATCCTGCTTATAGACATGATTCATGATGCTTATTATTAATTGTTGGTACCTTTCCATGATTGACATAGCTATTAGATGATCTTATTTGCATGTATCTTATTATGAACTGCCTAAGTGTTAGCCATATCATGAGAATATTTACATCATATGAGCAAATGTGTTCTTGAAAGTTCTTTTATCGCACTCAGTTGTTAACTGAATTGCTTGAGGACAAGCAATAAGCTAAGCTTGGGGGGAGTTGATACGTCCAAAACGTATCTGCTTTCCCGAACACTTTTGCTATTGTTTTGCCTCTAATTTGTGTATTTTGGATACAACTAACACGGACTAACGCTGTTTTCAGCAGAATTGCTCTGGTGTCTTGTTTTTGTGCAGAAATTCAACTTTCGGAAAAATCCTCGGAATTTATACCAAAGGGCCTATTTTACCAGAAGACTCACGGAGCCAGAAGGGCAAGCCAGGTGGAGGCCCGAGGGCCCCACACACTAGGCCGGCGCGGCCCAGGAGGGGGGCGCGCCGCCCTACTGTGTGGCCCCCTCGGCTGCCCTCTGACGCCCTCCTCTGGACTACTTAAAGGTTTCGATCTAAAAACGCGAGACGAGAAGTCGAAGTCGCCAGAAACCTCCCAGTACGCCGCCACATCGCGAAACTCCGTCTCGGGGACCAGAAACTCCGTTCTGGCACTCCGCCGGGACGGGGAATTAGAGGAGATCATCGCCATCATCACCACCGACGCCTCTCCATCGACCAGCCATGTTTCCCCCATCTATGTGTGAGTAATTCCCCCGCTGTAGGCTGAAGGGGATGGTAGGGATTGGATGAGATTGGTCATGTAATAGCATAAGATTGTTAGGGCATAGTGCCTAGTGTCCGTAATTGGTACTTTGATGATATTGTTGCAACTTGTTATGCTTAATGCTTGTCACTAGGGCCCGAGTGCCATGATCTCAGATCTGAACATGTTATTATTTCATGATGATATGCATTGTTTTATGATCTTACCTGCAAGTTGTATACACATGTCGCTGTCCGGAACCCGAGGCCCCGAAGTGACAGAAATCGGGACAACCGGAGGGGAAGGCGGTGATGTGAGGATCACATGTGTTCACAGAATGTTAATGCTTTGCTCCGGTACTTTATTAAAAGGAGTACCTTAATATCCAGTAGATTCCCTAGAGGCCCGGCTGCCACCGGTTGGTAGGACAAAAGATGTTGTGCAAGTTTCTCTTTGCGAGCACGTACGACTATATACGGAACACATGCCTATGGATTGCTTTGTACTTGGACACCGTTTTATTATTATCTGCAAATGCCCTGCTTTGATTGTTACATGAGTTTCTCTCATCCATGCAACGCCCGTCATCCATCCATGTGCCTACAGTATTTTAATCCTGCTGTTTACTAAAATCACTACTGCTGTCTCTGTTACTCTGCTGCTGTTATTTCACTACTGCTATTGCTATAAAACTGTTACTACTGATAAACTCTTGCGAGCAAGTCTGTTTCCAGGTGCAGCTGAATTGACAACTCCGCTGTTAAGGCTTTCAAGTATTCTTTGTCTCTCCTTGTGTCGAATCAATAAATTGGGTTTTACTTCCCGCGAAGACTGTTGCGATCCCCTATACTTGTGGGTCATCAAGCGGCGAGAGATTGAGATGAACCGCAGGGCCTCTTAATGTACATCGGCGGCAGGCAAAGCGGCAGTGGGTGGTTGGACGCAATAACGCCGGTGCGGACGGCCACGCGGCCATGCACGACGCGACGCGTCCCTGCGTCGCCTGGGAAAACTGAGACGCCATTAACATCGCTTGACCAAAGGTAGGCGACGGGGTTTTAGGCTTTCCAGCCGCTGACGCGTCGGTCCCGCCACGCCTCGTCTCGTTTTTCGTTGTGTCTGGCGTGTCCGGAGCGTCCCCTGTGGGCGGGGATGGCCTGGGGGCGCCGGACACTGTATCGAGCCGCGCCGAACAAAAAACGGATTTCGGGGACGCAGCTGGAACGTTTTTTTTCTAGCGCGCCCTAAATTACTTTGGGGAACGGTTTAGAGGACGCGACTCGAGATGCTCTAATAACTTCCCTGACAGGCCACACGGCTCTGCCCTCCTTCTGTTCTACCCGGCCATGCTTGCGCTGCCGCGTAATCTCCACCACTCCGGCCGGTGGCTACCTCGCCTCTGAGAGCTCCACGGCGTTGGCCTCCTCGCCCCGCGGGACAAGAAGGTGAGCCGGAACGAGGGCTTAGGGACACCACCACCGGTTTATGCGCCTCGGCGGCTGGTCCGTTCGTGATCCATCGCCGTTCCTCGCCCATCCTCTCACTGGCTGACGGCGGCGGGGAGCCACTGCAGTACATGATGGTGCACGCTCAGTCGTACTTCGAGGTGCAGCTCTAACATGACACCGTCTGATTTCCGCCCCTTCCGACGATCTCTTTCCACGTTGACCAAACTCGGATTCCATAGGTGATTCGCTTCTGGCCAGCCCCAAGATCTTGCTTCTATTTGTACAGAATCATCTGATTGATTGATTTGATCCAAGTACACAGGACGTGGTTGTGTTGTCCATGGAACTGAAATCTCACCATTCTTAATTTTTTTGTTGATTCTTGTGCGGCAATGGCTAATTGACTAGGAAATTAATGTATTGTAGAACAAACTGACGGTGAAGTTAGACGAGTGGTTCAGTCATTGCTTATCCCTGATATTTCATATTTTCTGCAGGTCATCTGATTGAAATCTAATATTTTCTGGTTGCTGAGAAAAGAAAATTCTGAAGTTCAATGTGTGGAAAAGTAAATACTCCTATCTAGCAAGCTGTTCACTGTTTTTTTATGTATACTGTAGCTACATATATTTTACCTCACTTTCAAGATCGTTATGCTGATCTTTAACTTAACAAGATGATGCAACATTAAAGTCTACATTCCAGTTGATACTAAACTTGACACACCTTTTATTCTCAATCTCACCTTCCATAGGCTGCCCAGCGGTGGTAGCGGGGAGCTCCTGGTGTGGAACAAGCATCTCTTCTCCATGCTCCTGAACTCTCTTCTCCATGCTCCTGTTCAGGGTGCCGGTCCTCTTCCTGCCTCAAATAGCTGTAACATATTGCAAAAAATCAGAAAAATATAGAGATAGGAGGGAAGATGGAAAATTGAGAGGGGAAAGGCGTCTCGGTTCAACCACCACCCGCCTCACGCATTCAAGCAATGGCGTCCTCGGGACCATGCATCGTTAGGGTCGCCCCGCACGCCTCTATACGCCGGCCGCACGCAGCAGCAGGTCGCCGCCGAGCCGTATGACTGATGAGAGAAATAATAGCCCACCTAATGGAATAGAGGAGACTGATAGATGCGGTAAACATCATAAGCAGCATCGAATCGGGGAGGCTAATGCTTCAGATCATGGGTGGCAAAGCGGAAGAGCGGTGGCGCTGCCGAGCTCCATGGCACCGCTGGCGAGGTCGGCGATGGCCACCGGTGAGAGCGCCCCACCGGTGGTTATGCAGCCGCGCGAGGCTCTCCAAGGAGAGTGGCAGCGGAAGGTCATTTTGAGAGATGAGGAGAGAGCGTGCAAGGAAAGAGAGAGAGGCCACGTGAGGGTTTCCTGGGAGAGAGGAATAAATGGTGTGAGAGTTTCCTGGGAGAGAGGAATAAATGGTGTGATTGTGCACCATTTTGGCAACTAATATGTGATTTGTTCATGGCTTGCTTTATTAGTAAGGCTAATTGCATGTAGAGAAAGGAAATACCATTATGGCTAATTAATGGAGAAGTGATTTGATTGATCCTCTCATATGCGGGAGCACTGGAAAAATGGTCGACCGAAGCAAAGACCTCTGATTAGATTAAACGGTCTAGATGCTCCGAATCTCCTTCATCAAACGCGCTGTATGACCTACGACCAACTGCAATATAATAGTAAAGATGTGCACCATTTTGGCAATTAATATGTGATTGATTCATGGCTTGTTTTATTAGTAAGGCTAATTGCATGTAGAGAAAGGAAATACTGGCTAATTAATGGAGAAGTGATTTGATTGATCCTCTCATATGCGGGAGCACTGGAAAAAGGTCGACCGAAGCAAAGACCTCTGATTAGATTGAACGGTCTAGATGCTCTGAATCTCCATCACTAAACTCGTTATATGACCTATGACCAACTGCAATATAATAGTAAAGATGTATTGTAGAACAAACTGACGGTGAAGTTAGGCGAGTGGTTCAGTCATTGCTTATCCCTGATATTTCATATTTTCTGCAGGTCATCTGATTGAAATCTAATATTTTCTGGTTGCTGAGAAAAGAAAATTCTGAAGTTCAGCGTGTGGAAAAGTAAATACTCCTATCTAGCTAGCTGTTCACTGTTTTTTTATGTATACTGTAGCTACGTATATTTTACCTCACTTTCAGGATCGTTATGCTGATATTTAACTTAACAGGATGATGCAACATTAAAGTCTACATTCCAGTTAATACTAAACTTGACACACCTTTTGTTCTCAATCTCAACTTCTATAGGCTGCCCAGCGGCGGTAGCGGGGAGCTCCTGGTGTGGAACAAGCATCTCTTCTCCATGCTCCTGAACTCTCTTCTCCATGCTCCTGTTCAAGTTGCCGGTCCTCTTCCTGCCTCAAACAATTGTAACATATTGCAAAAAATCTGAAAAAATATAGAGATAGGAGGGAAGATGGAAAATTGAGAGGGAAAAGGCGTCTCGGTTCAACCACCGCCCGCCTCATGCATTCAAGCAATGGCGTCCTCGGGACCATGCATCATTAGGGTCGCCCCGCACGCCCCTATACGCCGGCTGCACGCAGCAGCAGGTCGCCGCCGAGCCGTATGACTGATGAGAGAAATAATAGCGCACCTAATGGAATAGAGGAGACGGATAGATGTGGTAAACATCATAAGCAGCATCGAATCGGGGAGGCTAATGCTTCAGATCATGGGCGACAAAGCGGAAGAGCGGTGGCGCTGCCGAGCTCCATGGCACCGCTAGCGAGGTCGGCGATGGCCACCGGTGAGAGCGCCCCACCGGTGGTTATGCAGCCGCGTGAGGCTCTCCAAGGAGAGTGGCAGCGGCAGGTCATTGTGAGAGATGAGTATAGAGCGTGCAAGGAAAGAGAGAGAGGCCACGTGAGGGTTTCCTGGGAGAGAGGAATAAATGGTGTGAGAGTTTCCTGGGAGAGAGGAATAAATGGTGTGATTGTGCACCATTTTGGCAATTAATATGTGATTGATTCATGGCTTGCTTTATTAGTAAGGCTAATTGCACGTAGAGAAAGGAAATACCATTATGGCTAATTAATGGAGAAATGATTTGATTGATCCTCTCATGTGCGGGAGCACTGGAAAAATGGTTGACCGAAGCAAAGACCTCTGATTAGATTGAACGGTCTAGATGCTCCGAATCTCCTTCACCAAACGTGTTGTATGACCGATGACCATCTGCAATATAATAGTAAAGATGTGCACCATTTTGGCAATTAATATGTGATTGATTCATGGCTTGCTTTATTAGTAAGGCTAATTGCATGTAGATAAAGGAAATACCATTATGGCTAATTAGTGGAGAAGTGATTTGATTGATCCTCACATATGCGAGAGCACTGGAAAAATGGTCGACCGAAGCAAAGACCTCTGATTAGATTGAACGGTCTAGATGCTCTGAATCTCCTTCACCAAACGCGTTGTATGACCTACGACCAACTACAATATAATAGTAAAGATATCCTCATTAGAAAAAAGTGGAGGGTCCTTTTTGCAAAATGGTCATGCACAAATCTCCAGCGAAACCAGATGCGTGGGATACAGTCCAGGCGCCATATCATCCACTCGCTGTAAATATCGGACACATCGGGGATGCGGCTAGATGTGGAAGCCCACACCTCTGCAGCCACTCTACCGTCCAACACTGGTTTTTATAAGCAAGCCATGCAAAGAACCGATGAAAATACATGTTGGGTCTTATAAGATCCAACGAAACCCGAAATAATGTAGCGTCCCAAAATTCGTATTTCTGAATCTCCAAAAATTCAAAATAAAATATTTTGCATGTAGAGGATGAACGTAGTACGTGCATGCTATTTTTCATACCCAAATTTAAATATATGTAGCAGAAATGACAAATTTTAAATGCGCATCATAAAGGAAAATTTTCTGTAACTTAGCACCCTTTACCTCCACACTTGGTCTACTCCCTCTGCTTTGGTCATGGTGGCAAAGAATTCCATGTAGAGCATTATATAACTCTCAATGATTTAGCTCCATCGAAAATTGCAAATGCCAAGTTACATGTAGTCCTTTATTTTTAAAAATTCAAAAATCATACCTTTAAGTTTCAAAAAAATATGGACACATTTCCTGGATGTAGACAATGATGAAATCTACAAACGGGCAAAATCTCAATGTGATATTCTTTATATCGTAGACTATACAAAAATGATAAAATCTGACAGGTTTTATAGTTTTAAAATGTGCAATATTCACTATTCTCAGATCCACACACTTTTCATTTTTGTGTAGCCTAAAGTGCTAATAATTTCACATTGAACTTTTACATGCGTGTAGATACCATCGTTGGCTAAATCCAAAAAATTGAAATTTAAAAGTTTGATTTCCAAAATTTTGAAAATAAAAGACTACATGTAGCTCAGCCGCTATTTGTCCACTCTCGCTTATGTACACAGCTACGCCCAAAGAAGGTTTGGGGTAGTGCCATTCCACCATGTCAATTTTCCATGAACAATTTACCCGTCGTGCCATTACATCCAGGTATTGGAATGCTCAAAATTTCTCTAAGCGCTCATTAGGTAGCCATCATTTCACCCCGAAATTATGGAATTCAGTCGAGATTCCATAGCAATTATGCTTGGCTGTCATGAAATTGGAACCATCATTTCAATTGAAACTTTGAAGGAGTTGGAGTACAAATCATTTCATTTGATCAGTCCTTGTGGCACCCAAACATGATTTTTGAGATTGGAATTCAAATAAAAAAGTGAAATGATGGCATTCGTGTCCTTCCATTTTATTTCTACCAAATAAAATGAAATGAGGGTTGCCAAACAAGCGTACGAGTATTTCATATTTCGAAAAATATCATCTTCAACTACGGATCATTAAGTGAGTATTTAAATTTAAGCTCCATGTTTCATGTCTATATATTTTTATATATCTGTAATGTAAGTTCTAATCATTCTACCCAAAAAAAAGTACAGTACATGCACCTATGCACGGCGACGACAGCCATTGTGGTCTATCCCAGCGGTCCTAATCCTAACAAACCCTCTTATCTCCCGAACACACCCTCCCAGTTGCCTCTCCTTCCTCCCTTCCCCCTCCCTTCCTCTCCCGATTCCTCGGCCACCAAGCGATGGCCGCAAAAAGTTATCCGTGGCAGATCTGCTAATACTTCCTACCAGCAATTGTTCTGCATTATCAACATTCAGACTAGCTCAACAAAAGCCGCGGAGCTTTCACTCGTTTGCTACGTAGCCCTCATCGTGTACTCTGCTACAAGCTTTGAGAACAGAGACGACTTATCCTCCAGCAACCTGGCCGGTGTGTCACTCTCCACGGTAACACCTTCAAAGATTGGCATGCAGTTTGTCAGACCAACATATTTTTTCGCCAAACAAATTAATAAGACGTGATTGTGATTTTTTTTTGAAGGGATGATGGCTGACCGTTGTCAAGAAGCAAGACCATATCACTGTCGAGGACCGAGGTGATTCGATGCGCAATTGTGATGACCGTCGCCTCCGAAAAATACTCCCGTAGTGTCTTCTGGATCAAGTTGTCTGTCGCGGTATCCACTGAAGCAGTGGCTTCGTCCAGAACCAGTATCTTACTCCTTTTCAGAATCACTCTACCAAGACAGGCAAGCTGGCGCTGACCCACACTCCAGTTCTCTCCATTCTCTATCACTGCAAGGTAAATTCACAAAAAAAAATCAGTTTTCAGAAAACATGCAGTAGCATGTGCTGCAGTTTTTTAATTCTGGAAGTAAAAAAATATAAAACATGAAGGAAATGCTATTTCAGCATCAGAGTTGCAACTGCATGATTCAAAATATACATATCACATTATCACTCTATCAGACCTGGTGAGTCAAGTTTCAGCTCCTTTTTCCTGACCTCATCTCCTAGCTGACAGTTATCTAATGCCTGAAATGGAGCAAAAGATTCAGACTACAAGTTTACTAAGAGTTTTCAATTGTTGTGAAGAGAATCTGAGGACCGACAAGAAATGAAGCCCGGGAAAAAATTGAAACTACCTCCCAAATTTGATTGTCATTGTACTCTCCGAGAGGGTCAATGTTGCTCCTTACAGTTCCCTCGAACATCGTTGGGTCTTGTGGAATGATGCTCAGTCTAGATCTCAGATCATGCAGTCCAATGGTGCAAACGTCGACACCGTCTACTAGTATCTGACCGATAGTAGGATCCACAATACGGAAAAGGGCCTGTATAAGAGTTGATTTACCACTACCTGTTCTTCCAACAATGCCAGTCTTCATGGCTCCAGGAAAAGTGACTGTAAGGCCCTTTAGAACAAATGGTAGTTGTGGAGCATATCTCACCTGCATCAAACTGAAAAGTTACAGATCTGTGTTGTCTAGAATACTTGTTATACGCGCTTGGCAAAGCACTGAAGCTGCAATTCACATGCCCATCAGACTGGATATCTTATCGATAGCTCACTCACCGTGTGAAAGATACAGAACTTCTGCAGAACAACATGGTAATACAGAATAAGTAAACAGGAGGAAAAAGGATGAGGACATTTACATGGAGGTTATGGAGCTCAATTACTCCCTCTGACGGCCAGTTATAAGGCAACTTATCTCCTGACATTGAAAGAGGGGGCTCTTCTGGAATGCTTATATATTGCAGAATTCTTTCTACAGATATAATCTTGTTCTCCAAACTGCACATGCACCAGACTACAAATGCTTGGAGTGTGTTCAAATTAAGCCCATATGTGACAGCGAGACCAGCAATTGCTGAAAGCAAGATGTAATTTAGTTACAAGCACATATAAACTCACATCCTATCTACTAGTACCATCTATGTAGTATAAATACTGTTCCGATCAAGTAACAACATACCTGGATCAATGAAACCAGTCGGTAGACTGATCAGAAATAACAAAGAGAACGCAAATGTAAGGCATGATAGCGTATCCAAGCGGAAGCAAAGCCACTCCCTTGCTGCAGCGTTATAGAATTTAGGTCGAGAGAAGGCATCCATTAGATGGCTATTAGTTGATACAAACATATTTTCCTTGCCAAAGCTTCTGATGGTTGCTGATCCAGTAATGGATTCTGCAAAATGCTGTATTATAGGAGCCTTGCAAACCCCAACCAGCCTTTGCAGTTCTCTGGCTGTATCAATGTAGTAGCGCTGCAAATATATAAATACAATGACATGCTAATTTTGCACTTCAAACAGCGTGGAGAATAAATAGGTTAAATAAAATACCTGATACCAGAAGCAGGCCACAGTTAGAGGAACAAAAACAACAAACACCTGCCATGCAACCTGAGACATTACAGCAATAATTCCAACTAGTTGTATCATGGAAAATGCGACTGAACCCATCTGTTGAGCAATGCTGGTGTCCACTTCACTTTGATCAGCTGAAGCCTAAACAATTTAATGCTTGTGTGAGCATGGTTGAAGCCAATAAACTAAACTTCCAAAGAAATTTGCGGAAGTTCTGACTTACTCTATTCAAGATGCGCCCACTTGGAGTGGAATCGAAGAAAGACATAGGAGCTCTGAAAATTGACATATGCATCTTGCCGAATAACAGAGTTGCCGTTTTGTATGCAGCTGTCACAAGAAACAGTGCTCGTATGAGGATGCACAGCGAACTTGCACCAGCCAATGCGACAAAGACGTTGATCAGTGTTGACATGCTCACTGGAGGCTCGACATCCTTCGACACAGGAGAGGCCCAAGCCATCCAGTAATTGCTAGCAATCTGAAGTACTTGAAAAAGTATCTGAGCTATCAACACGAATGGTACAAGAGCTCCTCCATAAGACAATGTAAGGTACTTCCAGTAGATCCAGAACCCAACCCTTCCCTTTTCCCTTTCCTCTTCCTGCACCAGCTGCCCACTTTGAACCTTGCCAAAGTCTTGTTCACCATTTTGTTTATCATTCTCCTCAGCTGATGACACTGACCTGGAAAGGCTTGCTGCACCACTAGAAGAGAGAGCCTCACTGCCTCCATTAGCAACATCAATCACGTCCAATGCTGTGAGAGCATCTTGGTGAGCGCCAACCAGTTCCATTAGCTCTTCCCCTGAGCTAAGTATTTCATCATATTTGCCTGCTTGTGCTATTCTCCCACCTTTCATTACCTACATTACAATTCTCTTATGAGGAAACCAAAAGCATACGGCAATAAATTTAGATGAAATTTGCGCAACGAAATTTTCACCAGAATAAGGTCAGCTGCAGGAAGGAATTCAATCTGGTGAGTAACATAAATCACTGTTTTTGAACCCAAAGCCCCAAGCAAGCATTCCTGCAAATGGTAGAAACCTTAAGCAACATGTTATTCTAAAACTTCTAATTAAACAAAAATGATCGTATTATACCTTGAAGAGATGGGAGCCTGTGTGAGCATCGACTGCGCTGAACGGATCATCAAATAAATAGATGTCGGCATCCTGATACAAAGCTCGGGCTATCTGAATCCTTTGCTTCTGCCCGCCACTAAGATTGATGCCTCGCTCTCCAATTACTGTCTCGTCACCGAATGGTAATATCTCCAAGTCTTTCTTCAGAGAACACGACTCAAGGACCCTGTCATACTTCTCAGTGTCCATCTCCTTGCCAAACAGTATGTTGTCCTGAATTTTGCCGCTCTGTATCCATGCCAACTGGCTGACATAGGCCATTGTTCCACAAACCTTGACCTCTCCTGATAGCTTTGGCATCTCACCAAGAATGGAAGAGAGCAAGCTTGATTTTCCAGAGCCGACCATCCCACAGACTGCAACCCGCATGCCGTGGCGAGCTTGAAAGTTCAGGTCCGTCAGCGTTGGTACTTCAGATGAGGCGTCCCAGGAGAAGCACCCATTGCTGACCTCAACTGAGACATCAGAGTTACCACTTGGCAACCTCTGCACAGCATCCATCGGCAACTCCTCGAGACACAGGAAAGATGCTATCCTCTCAAGAGACACCTTAGTCTTAATAAACATCGAGATCATGTCGGGAAGGGTGTATATTGGTTCTTGAAGGACACGGAACGTGGCCAATGCAGATAACACCTTCCCTGAGTCCAATGGTATCCCTAGGAGCATGCAGGCTCCGAAGGTTACCACCGCTACGAAGGTCGGGGCACCCCAGAACACGAAAGTTGTCATGGTCGACGTGTAAAGATACTTCTTGAGCCAGCTTTCCTCTGTCTTCCTCAGGTCAATGATCTTGGACAAGAACTTCATCTCCCACCCCTGCAGTTTAAGAATCCTCATGTTGCGCAGGATCTCAGATGTCGCCTTCATCCTGACATCCTTGCAATCCATCAGCTTCCCCTGGAACTTCTCCTGCATTTGCATCGGAAGCACAGTGGCAAGCATGACAATAACGGTGACACCGAGCGCCGCAAGCGAAGCAATCCCGAGGGTGGAGTACAAGATGAACAATGCCATGGATACTTGGAGCGGCACCAACCAGAAGTCGTGCATGAACCATGAGAAGAGCCCGACGCGGTCTGCATCTACACTGATGATGTTGATCATCTCGCCGCTGCTGCGGCTCTGTCTGGAGCTGCTGGACAGGGAGAGCCCTTTCTGGTACACGGTGGAGACAAGCACAGACCTTGTTCGTATCCCGGCTTGCTGTAGCCGGAAGAACCAGTGCCTTTGTGACAAGCACTCAAACACCTTAGCTGCGATGAAGGTGACAACAAGGAGCTTCCCCTTGCCGGCGTACCTCTCGTCGCCGTTGAGGTACTGTACCAGTGAGTCGATGAGGTATGGGCCAACGTAGATGGCCAGGCTGTAGATCAGAGCATAGAGCCCGGTCACCACGATGTGCCACCACACGGTGCGCACTATGGCCCGGGTGAGTTTGAACGCCGTGACCTTCTGGCCACCGGAGCCGTCGCCGGTGAGCGCGTCGAGGTTCGCCTTGAACGACGGGAGCAGGCCGGCCACGCTGTCTCCGTGGTCAAGGTCCGGGACGTCGGCGAGATCAAGCGTCTTCCTGTGGCCGACGGCTAGCAGTGGCCACATCCAGGAAAACGTGAGGAAGCTGAGGAAGCCGGCGCCTGTAAACATGGAAGCGTCGATGGTGTCGCCGGCCGTCCTGTTCGCGCCGCTGAGCAGAGGCTCCTCTGAAACAGAGCCGCTCGCCGCCTCGCTCTTGGCCGAGAACCCGGCGACGAGCAGCACCGCGCCCGCGAGGACCGAGACGGCGTCGCGCGCCCATGACAGCGGGGGCACGGGCAGTCTGTACTGGAGGCCCGTCGCCGCGTGGACGGCGACGGCCAGCACCGAGAGCAGCAGGAAGAGCGCCCACCAGAGCCTGAGCAGCGCCGGGAAACGCTCCTCCCCGCGGCCGCGGTACTCGAGCTGCAGGTACGCCGCGAGCAGCAGCCACGCCACCGCGCGGGACACGGCGTCCGCCTGGTCCGCCACCGCATCGGGCGCCCGCCACCCCGCGGCTCCGCCGCCCCCGCGGGTGTTGTCGAGGTACCAGGAAACCAGGGAGTACGCGGCGAGGAAGACCTCGGACGCCGCCAGAGCCGACGTGGCGCGCACCGCTAGCCGGGCCCACCGGAACCCGCCGCCTCTCGCCGCCGCCGGTTCCTTCCCGCGGCGGTTGCGGGCGGCGAAGATGAGCTGGCTGGCGATGGCGAGGGCGAGCAGGAGGTGGACTGCGGCACCCACGCCGTGGAGGATGACCGGGCACAGGAATATGGGCAGAGGCTGCTGGTCGGCGTGACCCGCCGCCATCGATGCCGCCAAGGGCCACGACGAGGGCGCGGCCGCGGTGGGCATGGACATGGAGACGGGTGGCTGACTGAGTGGAGCGGGTAGGGGAGCACGGAGTTAAATAGTCGCCGGTGACGCGACACGGGCGTCACCGCCGCGCCCGCCATTGGTCGCTGGGTGCACAGGTCGCGATCGATGGCACGGCGGCTGCGGCTCGCTCGACTCCTTGGGGTCTGACGGACGGAGAGGTAGAGGTAAATAGGGGTTATGGTGGATCAAGATGGCCGGCTTGAGATTATAGAGGTGGATTGACACACATGAATACGGAGTAGTTCACAAGGACTATATCTTACAAGTCAAATCATTTTTTTTTACATGAACAAACCAAATCATTTAAACGAGGAAAACAATTCTAAAGACTGAAACCCTAAAATGTTACAACTTCTTTGATCATTTTTAGCGGATACCTAAGAACATCTCATAGCCGATGCCCAAAAATTTAGAGGAGCAAACGGCGAAGTAAAATAGAGAAGAATATTTTTGCTCCTCTAAATGATGTCTGCCAGATTGGAACCCCTAAATCTTAAAGGTGCAAACATCTCGAACATACAAAGTTCAAACATGCATACATATTATTCCAATAACAACAAATTGATCAAATTTGATCCAAAAGCACAACATGGCATGTATATGTTGTCGAGGCCACCACCACCCCGGCCACCACTTCCTCGACCACCTCAAACACCACCACCACCACCACTCTCTCAGGCCAAGATCTTTGCCCGGGTGATCTTCCAATATACCCTAGCTTTATCATCCAATGAGCTAGGGTTCATGAACATGATGGTGCCGGGTCGGCATCCTCCCTCTCCTTGACCAACTTCTCCACCTCAAGTGCAAGCCTTTACTCTTCTATCTTCTTCTCCTTCGCCATTCTTTTTTCATGTAGTGCCTTCCTTCTTTTCCTCCACCGCCAACTTGGACCGCCACTTCTCGTCCTCAAGAGCTTTGAGCTCCCTCCACCTAGCCTCCTTGTCCTCTTTGCGTTCGGTCGCCAATGCTTTCTTGTTTTCAGTGATAGCATTGAACTCATCCTTATAGGCTGCCAGACCTCCCCTTTTCTTCTTCTCTTTTGCTATTTTGGCACCTTCTGCCTCCTTTTGAGGTCTTCTTATTCTTCATTATCATCAACATCAATGCCCCTGCTAATTCTCGCCATCTTTGGTGTGGTCTCATAGTTTCTTTTAAGCCACTTATCATTGCCCTCTAGTTTGTGGCCACCTTTCTTGTTGTGGTGGTTGTATATGTCTTGTTGAATAGGTCCATATCGGGTGATTGGCACACCACTCGGTGGTGCACTGGTCACCTACTCAACGACATCGTCCATCTATTGCAATACTCAAGGATTGTGCCCCAACGATGACTAAGAGAGCCTTGGGTTCGGTATGCATGATGGAATGTTGACCAACTAGAGGTAGCTCTCCTCAATTCTTTGCCAAAACTTATCTGTGCATTGATTCATGCCAACCGATGCATCGAACGACACATTCATCCAAGCATGGAACAATGCAACATCTTCTTCTTCGCTATAGTTGGCGGACCTCTTGCTCTTGGCATTTACATTGTCTTTTGGCGCCGCCACCTTGGTCACCACGTCATCGGCCTCATCTTCCACGGCCACCACTTCCGCGGACTCTTCTTCCTCGGCGTAGGCACCGTCGTAACTATAACCCTCACCGAAGTGGAGATCGTCAAGCCCTTGAGTGTGCGAAGAATCCAATTCGGAAACCCCAATCTCGATCGCACGGCTTGCCCACAGTCGAGGACTTGCCCGTGGCCTTGGTTGTCACTACCGTCGGCCGCACCGGTATTACCCAACCTCTTTGGCGACATCGTGGCGTCGTGGGGTTCAAATCGGGTGGCGAATTGCCGACGGAAAACTCTAGCGGACATGCGGGGATGAGAACTGGTGCCATTCCGGCCGGGGAGGGGAGAACGGTGGTGTCGACGATGACGGACGGCGGACTTGGCGGGAGAGGCAGCCAGTCGGTGGGAGCTCAATTTTTTGGGATCGAGTTGGGCGGGGAGGAAATATGAGAGAGGTGCCTCTCGTTTTAGGGACCACTCTTATTTTTTCTCCTTTAGCCCTTTTTGGGCTTCGGCTAGAGTCGGCCTAGGCGTTAGCGGTGCATTTTTGGTCCTCTGAAGCCGGTTTGGGCTTCAGCAAGAGATGCTCCAAAAGAAGGTATACCCAAAAAAAAAGGAGGGGCGGGCGTTGTCTCCACGCCAAGTCGACCACGACAAGGCCTCCACGAAGGAAGAAAGCTAACGAGCCTCACAGCTCATCATGCGGCTCCACCGACGACTGTTACCCCTGTGGCGTCCACGACTGCCACCTCTAACGTGATCAACGTTGATGCCCACAACGTGTTCGGTGAATCACCAAATATGTTCAAACTCGTGTTCATGCTTATACTTTAGATGTATATATGTGCCAAATTCGTGCAAGATTTAGTAATTGTTGTTTATCTTATTGTGTAGTTTTTGATTTGCATAGCACTCTTCGTTTCCTATGTGAGCAGGATGCAAGATTTAGAATTCAATCTAGATGTGCCACTTGATAAATATGATTCTCAAGATGAATATTGTGAATCTATGGGCATGGACGACGTGTTTGATACTTCTCAATGCAAGAAGGGATTAAAAGGAAAAAAAAACAAAGTGAATTACATAAATGATTAAATTAAGCTTTGGTGAAGGCATGGGAGAATATCACGCTAGATGAGGTCACATAAATGATTTTTTAAACTAATGGTTCGAAATGAGCCGTTCTTTAAATTAAATAAGTCATCAACCGGCCAGGACAACAAACATAAACATGATGGGATTCTAGCTCTACAGAACAAACAAAGAAGAAAGAACAGAGGGCTACAAATAGCCAAGTAGAACTAAGCTAGCTTAATCAAGATTGAAGGAGCCATGTCTTCTGTTGCACGGAGCTTCCTGTCTAAACCAACAAACCTCCACCTCACCAACATAGCTGCCCAAGGAAACTAGACGATGGGCCAGCAACCTAATGGGCCATGAGAACCCAAAGAAGGGATGCTTGCGTCGACGTCGCCAAGAAGGTGAATGACGCAACAACACGTCATCATCGGCGATAGAGACCAAGGTCATACAAATTAAAGCTTTCGCCTAGACCCCAAACCACCAACCCTAGAGCATAGCCTAGTCACGAACCAAACAACCAACATCGAACAAAAGTAGTGGGGAGAAATCGCCGCCATCAAATATGGCGTTATGCCGAACTACCAAGCCCCCTAGGCACTAGGATGGCCACGAGCAACCAAAGGACACGTTGTGTATATGCAGCCACACTAAGATTGTTGCAGGGTTGTGACACCAGATGATCAAAGGGTGATTCGGAAGACATTGCAAGAGGAGCTCACACTAGGTGAGGACACCTGGAGGAGCAGATTGAAGCGGAGGAGTCGAGTCCATCAAACAAGAAAAGGGGTATCTCCATGATGATGACTTCAACAAGTGGACGACACCCGCAGGTGTCGCCGTTGCCAGCAACGGCCATTGGCATGTGAAGCTTTCGCTGAGAACTTGGCCCCGCCATGAGGACGTAGAGAGGACGCAGAGAGGACATAGAAAGACATCGTTGTTGGAACCACCAAACCGAGAAGCGTACTGGTCTAGCCCCAACAAGGATCACCCTCGTAACATACATATCCGGAAACCCTAGACCTATTGGAGATATGTCCAAGAGGCAATAATAAAGTGGTTATTATAATATCTTTGTGTTTATGATAAATGTTTGCATACCATGCTATAATTGTATTAACCGAAACATTGATACATGTGTGTTATGTAAACAATGAGTCCCTAGTAAGCCTCTTGTATAACTACCTTGTTGATTAATGGATGATCATGGTTTCGTGATCATGAACATTGGATGTTATTAATAACAAGGTTATGTCATTGGTTGAATGATATAATGGACACACACCCAAATGAGCGTAGCATAAGATCAAGTCATTAAGTTCAAATTGCTATAAGCTTTCGATACATAGTTGTCTTAGTCCTTCGACCATGAGATCATGTAAATCACTTACACCGGAAGGATACTTTGATTACATCAAACGCCATTGCGTAAATGGGTGGTTATAAACATGGGATTAAGTATTTAGAAAGTGTGAGTTGAGGCATATGGATCGATAGTGGGATTTGTCCATCCTGATGACGGATAGATATACTCTGGGCCCTCTCGGTGGAATGTCGTCTGATTAGCTTGCAAGCATATGATTTGATCATAAGAGATGACATACCACGGTACGAGTAAAGAGTACTTGTCGGTAACGAGGTTGAACGAGGTATGGAGATACCGATGATCAAACCTCGGACAAGTAAAATATCGTGTGACAAAGGGAATTGGCATCGTATGTAAATGGTTCAATCGATCACTAAGTCATCGTTGAATATGTGGGAGCCATTATGGATCTCCAGATCCCGCTATTGGTTATTGCTCGGAGAGGAGTCTCGACCATGTCTGCATAGTTCGCGAACCGTAGGGTGACGCGCTTAAGGTTCGATGTCGCATAAGTAGATTTGAATATGGTATGGAGACGAAGTTTGTTCGGAGTCTCGGATGTGATCCAGGATGTCACGAGGAGGTCCGGAATAGTCCGGAGAATAAGATTCATATAAGGGAAGTTGATTTCTGGGTTTCAGAAAAGTTCGGGATTTTTCCGGTGATTGACTGGAAGGTTCTAGAAGGTTCCGGAGGGGTCCACCATGGGGCCCATGGACTAGGAGGGCTAGCATGGGCCGAGGGGATGCTCCCTGACCTAATGGGCCGGGGGCACTTGCCCCCCAAGGCCCAGGCCGGCCAACCCCTAGGGTTTCCCTAGGGGGGATCAACTTGGGGGGGAGGAAATCCCTCTCCCCCCACTTGGCCGCCGCCCCCCTAACCCTAGATGGGAAGGGGGGCCACCCCACCGACCTGGCCCCCTATATAAAGAGGGGAGGGGGTGGCCGGCCACCCATCCCATCATTAGCCCCTCCTCTGGCCGCCTCTCTCCTCCACCATACGCTGCTCCGGCTTAGGCAAAGCCCTACAGTTTTCTTCCTCCACCTCCACCACCACGCCGTCGTGCTGCTGGAACTTGGAGGAGATATACCACACCTCCGCTGCCCGCTGGAACGGGGAGAGGAAGGAGCTTCATCGACACCGTACGCGCGATCGAGTATGGAAGTGCTGCCGGATTGCAGCACCGGAACGATCGTCTACACCAACAACGAGATTAATCTCGTAAGCTTTGGAATCTTCGAGGGTTAGTCTCATCTCTATCTCGTTGCTTCGATCTTGTAGATTAGATCTTGGGTGTTCCATAGATTAGATCTTGGATTTATTCGTCTTTGCGGTAGGAAATTTTTTGTTTTCTATGCAACGAACCCCATCAGTGGTATCAGAGCCATGTCTGTTGCACGAGTAGAATACAATGGTTTTGTGGGCGGTGATGTTTGATACGTCTCCAACGTATCTATAATTTCTGATGTTCCATGCTAGTTTTATGACAATACCTACATGTTTTGCTCACACTTTATAATGTTTTTATGCATTTTCCGGGACTAACCTATTAACAAGATGCCGAAGCGCCAGTTCCTATTTTCTGCTGTTTTTGGTTTCAGAAATCCTACACAGGAAATATTCTCGAAATTGGACGAAACAAAAGGCCACGTTCCTATTTTTCCAGTGGCTTCACGGAGTCCGAAGGAGAGACGAAGGGGGGCCGCGAGGAGCCCACACCCTAGGGGGCGCGAGCCACCCCTTGGCCGCGCCGCCAGGTGGGGACCCCACCTCGGGACTCCACCGACATCGCCCCTTCGCCTATATATTCTTTCCGTCGCGAAAACCCTAAAGAATCGATGATATTCCAGAAAGACTCCAGGGGCTCCGCCGCCATCGCGAAAATCCGTTTCGGGGGACAAAAGTCTCTGTTCTGGCACGCCGCCGGGACGGGGAATTGCCCCCGGAGTCATCTCCATCGACACCACTGCCATCTTCATCGCCGTTGCTGTCTCCTATGATGAGGAGGGAGTAGTTCTCCCCCGAGGCTGAGGGCTCTACCGGTAGCTATGTGGTTCATCTCTCTATCCCATGGTGTGATCTTTATGAATATGTAGATGTTACTCTTGTCTATTATGCACTCTAGAGGTTACTTTAATATGAACTCCGGATGTTGTGGAGCTTGTTTACTCCGGCTTGAGGGAGCTCTTGTAGTCCTACATAATGAATGGTGTTTGTTATCCAACAAGAGAGTGTTTGAGAGTAGCACTTATTTGTTCATCTATGTTATCATAGGCTTTACAATCTAGATGTCATATGCTATTCAAGTGTTTTATTATGTGAACTTTGGAGTTACTGTGACCTCGGTGTAATGGTGACAGTGTGTGCGCCGTGTGTAACTCCCTTATGAATTGTGGTGTGTTAGTACCTCATATGAATGCTCACGGTGACAGTGTGGGGTGTTTATTAGTACTTGGGAATACGCCTTTGAGGTGTGCTTTTGCACACTTGCCCAATGAATTTGAGTTCTTTATCCAACAGGAGAGTAGTATGATGAAGTGCTTATATTTGCATTCAATTATGATAGCAATGTTGAGAGTGGCCACTAGTGAAAGTAGGATCCCTAGACCTTGTTTCCAAATACTGCAAACATCGCTTATTTACTGTTTTACTGCATCTTTACTTCCTGCAATATTTACTTCAGATCGCAATTACCGTTTACCACCATCTATACCACCTGCGTTTTAATATCTCTTCGCCGAACTAGTGCACCTATACATCTGACAAGTGTATTAGGTGTGTTGGGGACACAAGAGACTTCTTGTATCTTAATTGCAGGGTTGTTCGAGAGGGATATCTCTGACCTCTACCTCCCTGAGTTCGATAAACCTTGGGTGATTCACTTAAGGGAAACTTGCTACTGTTCTACAAACCTCTGCTCTTGGAGGCCAACACTGTCTACAGGAATAGAAGCGTGCGTAGACATCAAGCTATTTTCCGGCGCCGTTGCCGGTGAGGTAAGGTAAAAAGTATTCACATTCTCCGACTACTAAGCTATTTCCTAGTACTGTTGCCGGTGTGTGAGTGCTCGAAGGTATCTCCTTTAGATTCTGCAATTTTATCTTTTTGTCTCTTATTTTTATTTTCACTAGTTAGGCTTAATGGAAAACAACAAAAAAATTAGAGATCTTTATGAACTTTATATTGAATTAGGACATGATGTGTTTGAAGAGAGAATTAAAAAGCCCATGGAACTTTGTTTGCAAAATAGTTGTAGCAATGTTATTAGCATGAACTCTTTGAATACTATTATTGCTAATGCTATGGAAGAATTTAAGCTTGGGGAAGCTGGTTGTGATATTTTTAGTCCCCCAAGTTTTGAGGAGAAAATTTTCTTTGATGATACTTTGCCTCCTATATATGATGATTACAATGATGACTATCATATTTTCAGTGCACCTACTATTGAGGGGAAAATTAATTATGATTACAATATGCCTCCTATATATGATGATTATGGTGATGAGAATAATAATGATAGCTATTTTATTGAATTTGCTCCCACTACAATTAATAGTAATGACTATGCTTATGTGGAGAGTAATAATTTTATGCATGTAGCTCATGATAAGAATGTTTCATGTGATAGTTATATTGTTGAGTTTGTTCATGATGCTACTGAAAGTTATTATGAGAGAGGGAAACATGGTTATATGCATCTTAATAATATTAAGTTTCCCCTCTTTATGTTGAGAATCTTGAAGTTGCGCTTGTGTTGCCTTTCTATGCTTGTTGCATTATGCTTACATGACTTGTTTATTTGCAAGATTCCTTTTCATAGGAAGTGGGTTAGACTTAAAAGTGTTTCTTATTTGCTTTTGATGCTCTCTTTTGCTTCAACTCTTATTTCTTGCGCGAGCATCATTAAAATTACTGAGCCCATCTTAATGGCTATAAAGAAAGCACTTCTTGGGAGATAACCCATGTGTTTATTTTGCTACTGTTTTGTTGTGTCTTGGAAGTTGTTACTACTGTAGCAACCTCTCCTTATCATGTTTGTTTTGTTTTTGTGCCAAGAATTGCCTCTAATGGTAAGAAAGTGGTATTTGGGAGATTTGCAATCTTGTTTACTGTTTCTGGTTCGTCACGCGCAAAATCGCCAAAAATCACCAGAACGTAAGTTTGAGCTGCCAATTTACGAGCATCTTCCCCAGGTATTTATCTAACTTTCATTAGTTCAGAGTTTTTCGAGTTACGCAGCGTAACTATTTTTCAAAAATCTATTTTTATGAACTGTTCTGTTTTGACAGATTCTTGCACTGTTTTGCATTTGCATCTTTTTGCCCACCTTTTTGAGCTCTCTTGATCAAAGAACCTTATTGAAGTTGTGCTACAGTAGCTAATGCTTATTAAAATGCTTTTCATATGTCATACTGAACTTTGTAGATTTGATTAATATTATCATTGCACTAACGCTGCTAATGAGATTTGTGATGAGTTTTGTATGAAGGAAGTTTTCAAGTGTAGGAAAGAAGAATGATGAGATGAGATGAAGAATGGAAAAAAGCTTAAGCTTAGGGATGCCCATGTCACCCCAAGATATATTCAAGAAGTACAAGCGTCAAAGCTTGGGGATGCCCAAGGCATCCCCTTCTTCATCAATAAAAATATCAGGTCCTGTTTCTGTTCACTATATTTTTATTGCTTCATATAATATGTGTTATTCTTGGAGCGTCTTTATTTTCTGTTGTGTATTTTATTTTCAATAAAGTGGGCACCATCATACCATGTTTGTTTGGGAGAGAGACACGCTTTACTTTTTCATATGAACACTGGTGTTCTTCGCTTTTACTTTAATATTCATGGCTAAAGCTGAAAGCCTCAACACTTATTGTTATTTGGTTGAAAACAGAAAATGCTTCATGTGGTAGTTGGTATATTGTCTTGAATAATTTGATACTTGGCAATTGTTTTGAGCTCTCAAGTAGATCATGTTTAAGCTTATGCATCATATAGTTTAAACCTATTAGTGGAGAACTACCGTAGAGCTTGTTGAAATTTGGTTTGCATGATTGGTCTCTCTAAAAGTCTAGATATTTTCTGGTAAAAGTGTTTGAGCAACAAGGAGACAGTGTAGAGTCTTATAATGCTTGCAATATGTTCTTATGTAAGTTTTGTTGTACCGGTTCATACTTGTGTTTGCTTCAAACAACCTTGCTAGCCTAATGCTTGTACTGAGAGGAAATGCTTCTCGTGCATCCAAAACCTTGAGCCAAAACCTATGCCATTTGTGTCCACCATATCTACCTACTATGTGGTATTTCCTACCATTCCAAGTAAATACTTCATGTGCTACCTTTAAACAATTCAAAAGCTATTATCTCTTATTTGTGTCAATGTTTTATAGCTCATGAGGAAGTATGTGGTGTTTATCTTTCAACCTTGTCATTTACTTCTGACAGACTTTCACCAATGGACAAGTGGCATATACATCCGCTTATCCAATAATTTTGCAAAAAGAGCTGGCAACGGGGTGCCCGGCCCCAATTAATTAACTTGCATTAATAATTCTCTTCACATGTTTTGCCCTGATCTATCAGTAAGCAACTTAATTTTGCAAATAGACACTCCTCCATGGTATGTGAATGTTGGAAGGCACCCGAGGATTCGGTTAGCCATGGCCTGTGTAAGCAAAAGGTTGGGAGGAGTGTCATCAATAATGAAACTAAAATACATGTGTAAACAAAAGAGGAGAGGGATGATCTACCTTGTTGGTAGAGATAACGTCCTTCATGGGAGCCGCTCTTGAAAGTCTGGTTGATAAGGTAGTTAGAGTGCCCACTACCATTCGTTGACAACAACAAACACCTCTCAAAACTTTACTTTTATGCTCTCTATATGATTTCAAAACTTGAAAAGCTCTAGCACATGAGTAATCCATGCTTCCCTCTGCGAAGGGCCTTTCTTTTACTTTATGTTGAGTCAGTTTACCGACTTCTTTCTATCTTAGAAGCAAACACTTGTGGCAACTGTGTGCATTGATTCTTACATGTTTACTTATTGCACTTGTTATATTGCTTTATGTTGACAACTATCCATGAGATATACATGTTACAAGTTGAAAGCAATTGCTGAAACTTAATCATCCTTTGTGTTGCTTCAAAACCTTCTATTAAGAATTTATTGCTTTATGAGTTAACTCTTATGCAAGACTTTTTGATGCTTGTCTCGAAAGTATTCATGAATTTTTTTTGCTATATGTTATCTATTTGTTAGCAAGCTATAGATCATTGCCTTGAGTCACTTCATTCATCTCATATGCTTTACAATAGTATGATCAAGATTATGTTAGTAGAATGTCACTTTAGAAATTATTCTTTCTATCGTTTACCTACTCGAGGGCGAGTAGGAACTAAGCTTGGGGATGCTTGATACGTCTCCAACGTATCTATAATTTCTGATGTTCCATGCTAGTTTTATGACAATACCAACATGTTTTGCTCACACTTTATAATGTTTTTATGCATTTTTCGGGACTAACCTATTAACAAGATGCCGAAGCGCCAGTTCCTGTTTTCTGCTGTTTTTGGTTTCAGAAATCCTACACAGGAAATATTCTCGGAATTGGACGAAACAAAAGGCCACGTTCCTATTTTTCCAGGGGCTTCACGGAGTCCGAAGGAGAGACGAAGGGGGGCCGCGAGGAGCCCACACCCTAGGGGGGCGCGGGCCACCCCTTGGCCGCGCCGCCAGGTGGGGACCCCACCTCGGGACTCCACCAACATCGCCCCTTCGCCTATATATTCTTTCCGTCGCGAAAACCCTAAAGAATCAATGAAATTCCAGAAAGACTCCAGGGGCGCCGCCGCCATCGCGAAACTCTGTTTCGGGGGACAGAAGTCTCTGTTCCTGCACGCCGCCGGGACGGGGAATTGCCCCCGGAGTCATCTCCATCGACACCACCGCCATCTTCATCGCCGTTGCTGTCTCCTATGATGAGGAGGGAGTAGTTCTCCCCCGAGGCTGAGGGCTCTACCGGTAGCTATGTGGTTCATCTCTCTCTCCCATGGTGTGATCTTTATGAATATGTAGATGTTACTCTTTTCTATTATGCACTCTAGAGGTTACTTTAATATGAACTCCGGATGTTGTGGAGCTTGTTTACTCCGGCTTGAGGGAGCTCTTGTAGCCCTACACAATGAATGGTGTTTGTTATCCAACAAGAGAGTGTTTGAGAGTAGCACTTATTTGTTCATCTATGTGATCATAGGCTTTACAATCTAGATGTCATATGCTATTCAAGTGTTTTATTATGTGAACTTTGGAGTTACTGTGACCTCGGTGTAATGGTGACAGTGTGTGCGCCGTGTGTAACTCCCTTATGAATTGTGGTGTGTTAGTACCTCCTATGAATGCTCACGGTGACAGTGTGGGGTGTTTATTAGTACTTGGGAATACGCCTTTGAGGTGTGCTTTTGCACACTTGCCCAATGAATTTGAGTTCTTTATCCAACAGGAGAGTAGTATGATGAAGTGCTTATATTTACATTCAATTATGATAGCAATGTTGAGAGTGGCCACTAGTGAAAGTAGGATCCCTAGGCCTTGTTTCCAAATACTGCAAACATCACTTATTTACTGTTTTACTGCATCTTTACTTCCTGCAATATTTACTTCAGATCGCAATTACCGTTTACCACCATCTATACCACCTGCGTTTTAATATCTCTTCGCCGAACTAGTGCACCTATACATCTGACAAGTGTATTAGGTGTGTTGGGGACACAAGAGACTTCTTGTATCTTAATTGCAGGGTTGCTTGAGAGGATATCTCTGACCTCTACCTCCCTGAGTTCGATAAACCTTGGGTGATTCACTTAAGGGAAACTTGCTGCTGTTCTACAAACCTCTGCTCTTCGAGGCCCAACACTGTCTACAGGAATAGAAGCGTGCGTAGACATCAATATTTTTGTTGCTTTAGTTTGTGTACTTTGCTTCTTGCGGGATGGTGTGATGAAGCGGCCCGGGCTAACTTTACATGACCGCGTCTCATGAGACTTGCTCCACACTTGACGTGCAACTTGTATTGCATAAGTGGCTTTGCGGGTGTCTGTCTCTCCCACCATAGTGAAGATTGTAATTTGCACTTCTATTGTCAACACTAGTATCACCGTTGTGGTTCATGTTCGTAGGTAGATTGGATCTTACTCGAAAACCCTAAACCACGTAAAATATGCAAACCAAATTAGAGGCGTCTAACTTGTTTTTGCAGGCTTTGGCGATGTGATATGGCCATGATGTGATGATGATTATATTTGATGTATGAGATGTTCATTATTGTATTATGGCAACCGGCAGGAGCCTAATGGTTGTCTTTAATTTTTGTTAAAGACCTGCGTGTCTATTCATCATGTAATAGCTTTATTTCAAGTAGTTGTTATAGTAGCTATAAGTGATGGACAACCATGAAGCGGCGCCACTGACCTTGACGCCATGCTGGTGATGATGGAGATCATGTCCGTGCTTTGGAGATGGAGATCAAAAGCACAAGAAGAAAGGCCATATCATATCACACATTATGAATTGCATGTGATGTCAATCCTTTTTATGCATCTTATTTTTCTAAGATCGCGACGGTAGCATTATAAGATGATCCCTCTCACTAAATATCAAGATAATAAAGTGTTCATCCTCAGTATGCACCGTTGCTAAGATTTGTCATTTCGAAGCATCTCGTGATGATCGGGTGTGATAGACTCTACATGTGCATACAACGGGTGCAAGCCAGATTTGCGCACGCGGATACCAAGGTTGGCTTGACGAGCCTAGCATGTACAGACATGGTCTCGGAACACGGGATACCGAAAGGTAGAGCATGAGTCATATGAATGATATGATGAACACTTTGAGTGTTCGCCTTTGAAGCTACATCTTTTCTCGTGAAGATCGGACTTGGTGTAGTGGATTTGGTTCGTGTAATCACTAAGACAATGCGAGGGATGTTGTTTTAAGTGGGAGTGCACCTAGTTAATTTAAGAATTAAAATTGAACTCATTTTATCATAAACTTAGTCTAAACTCTTTGCAAATATGTTGTAGATCATGGCGCCCCCCTCCATCAATTTTAACCAGTTCCTAGAGAAAGAAAAGCTTAAGGACAATGGTAGCAACTTCACTGACTGGTTCCTTCATGTGAGGATTTTCCTCACTGGTGGAAGCCTGCAATATGTGCTCGATGCACCGCTAGGTCCCCCCACCTCCTGCAGTGTCCGAGGACATAAAGAATGTTTATGAGACTCGGGAAACTCGGTACTCCGAAGTTCAGTGTGCCATCTTGTGCAGCTTAGAGGCAGAGCTCCAAAAGCGTTTTGAGCACCACGACCCCTGTGAGATGATGCGTGAGCTCAAACTTATCTTTGAAACTCATGCGGCCGTGGAGAGCTATGAGGCCTCGAAACAGTTCTTTAGCTGCATGATGGAACAGAGCAGCTCCGTTAGTGAGCACATGTTTGCCATGTCCGGACATGCGAAGAAGCTCAGTGACATGGGGATGATGATCCCTAACCAGCTGGGTATTCATCGTGTCCTTCAATCACTGCCACCAAGTTACAAGAACTTCGTGATGAACTACAACATGCAGAACATGAACAATGATTTACCTGAACTCTTTTCCATGCTGAAATCTGCTGAAGTAGAGATTAAGAAGGAGAAACAAGTGTTGATGGTCAACAAGACCACCGGTTTCAAGAAGCAGGGCAAGCCTAACAAGGGCAACTTCAAGAAGGGCGGCAAGAAAGTTGTTGCGCCTTCTGAGAAGCCTAATGCTGGTCCTAAACCTGAGACTGTGTGTTATTACTGCCAGGGGAAGGGGCACTGGAAGCGCAATTGCTCCAAATACTTGGCCGATCTGAAGAGCGGCCATGTCAAAAAGAAAGGTATATTTGATATACATGTTATTGATGTCTATCTTACTGGTTCTCGTAGTAGTGCCTGGGTATTTGATACTGGTTCGGTTGCTCACATTTGTAACTCGAAACAGGAAATACGGAATAGACGAAGCCTGGCAAGGGACGAGGTGACGATGCGCGTTGGAAATGGATCCAAAGTCGATGTGATCGCCGTCAGCACGCTCCCTCTACATCTACCTTCGGGATTAGTTTTAAACCTTAATAATTGTTATTTGGTACCTGCGTTAAGCATGAACATTATATTTGGATCTTGTTTAATGCAAGACGGTTATTCATTTAAGTCTGAGAATAATGGTTGTTCGATTTATATGAGTAATGTCTTTTATGGCCATGCACCTGAGATGAATGGTTTATTCTTGTTAAATCTCGATAGTAGTGATACACATGTTCATAACATTGATGCTAAGCGAATTAAATTGAATGATAATTCTACTTATATGTGGTAATCTGCTGCCTTGGTCATATTGGAGTGAAGCGCATGAAGAAACTCCATTCCGGTGGACTTCTTGAGTCACTTGACTTTGAGTCACTTGACAGATGCGAGGCATGTCTAATGGGAAAAATGACTAAGACTCCATTTTCTGATACAATGGAGCGAGCTACAGACTTATTGGAAATCAAACATACCGATGTGTGCGGACCAATGAGTGTAACATCGCGCGGTGGTTATCGTTATGTTCTAACCTTCACGGATGATCTGAGTAGATATGGATATATTTACTTTATGAAACATAAGTCCGAGACTTTTGAGAAGTTCAAGGAATTCCAAAGTGAAGTAGAAAATCAATGTAACAAGAAGATTAAGTTTCTGCGTTCTGATCGCGGAGGCGAATATCTGAGTTATGAGTTTGGCATGCATTTAAAGAAATGCGGAATACTTTCACAGTTGACACCGCCTGGAACACCACAGCGCAATGGTGTGTCCGAACGTCGTAATTGAACTCTCTTAGATATGGTTCGATCTATGATGTCTCTTACTGATTTGCCGTTATCATTTTGGGGTTATGCATTAGAGACAGCCGCATTCACTTTAAATAGGGCACCATCAAAATCCGTTGAAACGACACTGTATGAATTATGGTTTGGGAAGAAACCTAAGCTGTCATTCCTTAAAGTTTGGGGTTGCGAAGCTTATGTAAAGATGTTACAACCTGACAAGCTAGAACCCAAAGCGGAGAAATGCGTCTTCATAGGATACCCTAAAGAAACAATTGGGTACACTTTCTATCACAGATCCGAAGGCAAAATCTTTGTTGCCAAGAACGGATCCTTTCTTGAGAAGGAGTTTCTCACTACAGAAGTGACTGGAAGGAAAGTAGAACTCAACGAGGTTGATGAACCTTCTCTCATAGATCAGAGTAGCGCAGTGCCAGAAGAAGTTTTTGCGCAGCCTATGCCGATAGGAGAGGAAGCAAATGATGATGATCATGAAACTTCGAACGAGGAAGCTACTGAACCTCGCAGATCGACGAGGGAACGTACCACTCCTGATTGGTATGGTCCCTGTCTAAATGTCATGATTGTGGACAACAATGATGAGGACCCTGCGACGTATGAAGAAGCAATGATGAGCCCAGATTCCAACAAATGGCAAGATGCCATGAAATCCGAAATGGGATCCATGTATGATAACAAAGTATGGACTTTGGTAGACTTACCTGATAGCCGCAAGGCTGTCGAGAATAAATGGATCTTCAAGAGAAAAACATATGCTGATGGTAATATTACTGTCTATAAAGCTCGACTTGTCGCAAAGGGTTTCCGACAAATTCAAGGTGTTGACTACGATGAGACTTTCTCACTGATACGTCTCCGACGTATCGATAATTTCTTATGTTCCATGCCACATTATTGATGATATCTACATGTTTTACGCATACTTTATATCATATTTATGCGTTTTCCGGAACTAACCTATTGACGAGATGCCGAAGGGCCAGTTGTTGTTTTCTGCTGTTTTTGGTTTCAGAAATCCTAGTAAGGAAATATTCTCGGAATCGGACGAAATTAATGCCCAGCATCCTATTTTTCCACGAAGCTTCCAGAACACCCGAGAGCCAGCAGAGGGGGGCCACAGGGCCACCAGATGATAGGGCGGCGCGGCCAGGGCCTGGGTCGCGCCCCCCTACTGTGTCACCGCCTCGTTAGCCTTCCGACTCCGCCTCTTCGCCTATTTAAAGGTCCCTGACCTAAATCTTCGATACGGGAAAAGCCACGGTACGAGAAACCTTCCAGAGCCGCCGCCATCGCGAAGCCAAGATCTGGGGGACAGGAGTCTCTGTTCCGGCACCCTGCCGGGACGGGGAAGTGCCCCCGGAAGGCTTCTCCATCGACACCACCGCCATCTTCATCACCGCTCCTGTCTCCCATGAGGAGGGAGTAGTTCTCCATCGAGGCTAAGGGCTGTACCGGTAGCTATGTGGTTAATCTCTCTCCTATGTGCTTCAATACAATAATCTCATGAGCTGCCTTACATGATTGAGATTCATATGATGATGCTTGTAATCTAGATGTCATTATGCTAGTCAAGTGGATTTTACTTATGTGATCTCCGGAGACTTCTTGTCCCACGTGTGTAAAGGTGACAGTGTGTGCACCGTGTGGGTCTCTTAGGCTATATTTTACAGAATACTTATTCGCTGTTATGAATGGCATAGTGAAGTGCTTATTTATATCTCTTTATGATTGCAATGTGTTTTGTATCACAATATATCTGCGTGCTACTCTAGTGATGTTATTAAAGTAGTTTATTCCTCCTGCACGGTGTAATGGTGACAGTGTGTGCATCGTGTAGTACTTGGCGTAGGCTATGATTGTGATCTCTTGTAGATTATAAAGTTAACTATTGCTATGATAGTATTGATGTGATCTATTCCTCCTTTCGTAGTGTGAAGGTGACAGTGTGCATGCTATGTTAGTACTTGGTTTGGTTATGTTGATCTGTTATGCACTCTAAGGTTATTTAAATATGAACATTGAATATTGTGGAGCTTGTTAACTTCGGCATTGAGGGTTCGTGTAATCCTACACAGTTAGTGGTGTTCATCATCCAACAAGAGGGTGTAGAGTCTAGCATCTATTTATTTATTCTGTTATGTGATCAATGTTGAGAGTGTCCACTAGTGAAAGTATGATCCCTAGGTCTTGTTCCTAAATACTGCTATCGCTGCTTGTTTACTGTTTTACTGCATTTATACTGCCTGCAATATTACCACCATCAACCACACGCCAGTCCTGGATAGCAAAGCACTTTTCTGGTGCCATTGCTACTGCTCATACTTATTCATACCACCTGTATTTCACTATCTCTTCGCCGAACTAGTGCACCTATTAGGTGTATTGGGGACACAAGAGACTTCTTGCTTTGTGGTTGCAGGGTTGCATGAGAGGGATATCTTTGACCTCTTCCTCCCTGAGTTCGATAAACCTTGGGTGATCCACTTAAGGGAAACTTGCTGCTGTTCTACAAACCTCTGCTCTTGGAGGCCCAACACTGTCTACAAGAATAGAAGCACCCGTAGACATCACTCACCTGTAGCGAAGCTAAAGTCTGTGAGGATTTTGTTAGCAATAGCTGCATTTTTCGATTATGAGATTTGGCAGATGGATGTCAAAACGGCGTTCCTCAATGGTGATATTGAGGAAGAGTTGTATATGGTACAACCCAAAGGTTTTGTCGATCTTAAAAATGCTGACAAGGTATGCAAACTTCATCGTTCCATTTATGGACTGAAGCAAGCATCCCGGAGTTGGAACCTACGCTTTGATAGGGTGATCAAAGACTTCGGTTTTATACGGACTCATGGTGAGGCCTGTATTTACAAGAAAGTAAGTGGGAGCTCTGTAGCGTTCCTGATATTATATGTAGATGGCATATTATTGATTGGGAATGATATAGAACTATTAAGCAGCGTTAAAGGTTATTTGAATAAGTCTTTTTCAATGAAAGACCTTGGTGAAACAGCGTATATTTTAGGCATCAAGATTTATAGAGATAGATCAAGACGCCTAATAGGCCTTTCACAGAGTACATACCTGGACAAGATTCTAAAGAAGTTTAGAATGGATGAAAGCAAGAAAGGGTTCTTGCCTATGTTGCCAGGAAAGGTAGCATCATCGACACCGTACGCGCGACCGAGTACGAAAGTGCTGCCGGATTGCAGCACCGGAACAATCGTCTACACCAACAACGAGATTAATCTCGTAAGCTTTGGAATCTTCGAGGGTTAGTCTCATCTCTATCTCGTTGCTTCGATCTTGTAGATTAGATCTTGGGTGTTCCATAGATTAGATCTTGGATTTATTCGTCTTTGCGGTAGGAAATTTTTTGTTTTCTATGCAACGAACCCCATCAAGACCTCCAGGCAGGGCCCCTACCGCCGATGAGTCCACTAACATCCCGAGAGGCGAGATACGACCGCGAGGCCAGGAAGATCCATCCCGCCTGTAATATCCACCCAAGGATCTAGGGCACCCCGCACTCGAGTAGGGGTAGCATCACTGGGAGGCACGACGTGGCAATGAGGACCAGCGAGGATGAATTTCCGTAGCCTAACTTGCCCGACGAGGGGGGTGAGAGGGTCGGCGAAGCCAGACGTGCTCTCAGGGAGGAGGAGAAGAGGGAGAGGGGAAAGTGCAATAGAGGAGGAAGCAACAGGGGGCACCGCTATAGGCCGACGCCACAGCGTGGGGATGAGACGCTCCAATGTCGCCTAAGAGTGACACGGTAGTGGGTTGGGTCTTCGTCACTGAAATTATCAAACGGAAAAAAAACTACTTATTGAGGACTTGTTCCATTAATTTATGCTCGAACCAGATCTCTACAAGGGCGGTGGAAAATGATCAAAGCTTCTTTTAGTCAGTGGAGGCGTTGCCTGGAGCAACTGAGAAATGCACTACGAGAGAATAATAGGGTTAAAAGACAAACCATTTATGCTGGAACATTATTGGAAATTTCTAGAGAATAGAAAACTGGATGTTGAGGGATGGTGAAGATCCTCCAGTAATTAAAGAAACTTGAGGTCAAGTAGCTCATCCTCTTAGAAGTTGGACCATGATGATGATGGAGGTTGCAACGAGTAAAGGAGAATCCCGAGAAAGAAGTTGGCCTAGGAGAAGCGAACGATCATCTTTGACGAGGATAGACTTCTTATTGAGAAGAATCAGATGAGGCACGAAATCGTAGCTGAGGAGAACCAAATCATAATGATGGATCCAAACATATCATCTTGTTTTTCCTTTTATTTTGCCATGGTGCAGTGGTATGCAAGATACAGGAGCATGCGTGATCCATCACTCGATCAGAAGAGTCCACCTCGATCGTGTCCCATTCCGTTGGACTCCCAAACATTTCCTTGGTATAGATCGAGAGTTTCTTAGCGCCTACTGCTCCTCCGTCGCCGGCGCCGTCGTTGTCGATCATGCGCTGGAGCACCGAGGTATAGAGACGCTGGTTCGACGAAGCAGCGGCACCGGAAGTGCTGCCAGCTTATGATGCATCTTATCACGTACGTACCCCTTCGCTCGTGACCTCAGGCGATTAGGGTTAACTGCCTCCCGTCGGCGGCCGCCTCCGATCTGGCCGCCTCTGTGGCCTTCGGACCATGGAGGTGGGGCAGATCGCGGCCCTCGTCGGCGGGAGGGCTCTGTTTCCCAGTTTTGGGAGCTTCGTTTCCCGTCTTTAGGGCTTTTGTTTGTAGGGGCAGCGCTCAGGTGGTGGTGGCGGCGCCTCGTGCAATAATATTTCCCCGGCTTCAACCTCATCTCGACGGCGACGTCGAGAAGCTTGTGGGTATGGTGTGGTCTTCGAGGATTTTGTCTGGCTGTGGGGATCTTCGAATCGTCAAAGAGCTTCATCGGCAGTTCATCCTACTTCTTCGTCTCCGGGACGGATGTGGTCTTTTCGACCCGTTCGGCGACTTCTCGTCCGCAATCAACAACGTCAGGCTGGCTCAGGGAGGAGCGGCAGCGGCGGCGCGCCGTCGACACGGTCTGGAGGTTGAAGATGAAGGGCTTCTCAAGAATCTCGTTGTAATTTTCGTTTTTCTTGAGCTTCTTTGTACTATTCGGTGTTTCTTTTAATGCCAGTGTCCTATTCGCAAAAAAAAAAAAAAGGAAGTGCTGCCAGCTTTGGTGATCTAAGTCACGATCAGGCCAGGTTAATTTGTGAGACCGTTCAGCTCTTGGGTAGCAGTAGATCGTAGTACGCTCTGCTCCGCATGCGAGTGGCTAGCTGATGCTGCTCTGTTGCAATCAGGATTCAGAACTTGCATGCCATGCCCCATGCGGTGTCCGAATCTCGCCATTAATTTATGGAAACTGCTGGGCGTCCCCCGGGGGATCTGATTCCCCAGCCCCCGGGTCCCCAGCCGTCGGATCAACCATTTTGACGGTTAGATTTGCATGTAGCAAAAAAAACCTCCGGCAGCAAAAAATCACCCCCGGCAGCAAATGACTGAAGCAAAAAACGGTTCGTTCAAAAAAGAAAATAAAAAAGGCTGGGCTCGCCGTAGACCTCGCCGGAGACCTCGCCGGAGACCACGTAGCAAAAAATGGTGCTAATGTAGCAAAAATGAAAAACAGCAAAACTGTATTGCACAAAATTATACTAATGTAGCAAAACAGCAAAACTGTATTGCACAAAAAAGTGATATTGTATAAAAAACACATAGCACTTGTAGCAAAAAAAAGTGCTAATGTAGTAAAAACAGACATCGTCAGAAACATCAACGGGGACCTCGCCGGTGACCTCACCGGAGACCCCCCCGGAGACCCGGTAGCAAACATATTGTACAGTTGTATCAAAACCGCAAAAATGTTGTATCAAAAAATTTATGCTAACGCCAGAGACCTAAGTCAGCAAACTCCCGGTAGCAACGGCCGTCGCCCATGACAGCAACTTCGATGGCCGCCGGCAGCAACTCCGCCAGTCTCATGTAGCAACGCCCGTCGCCCATAAGGTAGCAGCTCGGAGGCGGCCGGCGATAACGATGGGGTGGCTGCAGGAGGAGGTAGGCGGCGCGATGGCATGGGCAAACACCGGCGAGAGGGAGGCGCGGGAGAACGGCGGCTCGGCGGAGGAGTGCGCGAGCGGAGGACGTGGAGGGGATCAGGGCAGGGGAGCCGGCGACCGCAGGGGACGATCAGGACAGGGGAGCCGGCGACCGCTCGCAGGGCTCCTCTGATGGCTCCTGGTGACGGGGCTCCCGGCGGCGGGCTTCTCCGATGGCTACTGGCGGCGGGGCTCCCGGCGGCGGGGCTTCTCCGATGGCTACTGGCGGCGGGGCTCCTCCGACGACTACTAGCGGCGGAGGTGTGGGAGGGAGGCGCGGAAGGCTGGGGCGGCGGTGCGCGTGGCCGGAGCTGCGGCGGCTCGCGAGGCCGGAGCTGCGGCGTTGCCCGTGGCTGGTGTGTGGCCTGGAACGAATCGTGGGAGGATAAGGCTGGGCCTAGATATTTCTTGCAGATAGTGGGCCACGTGGACGAAGGCAGCCCGCACGATCGGTATGATTGAACGGACACCCACCAGGAGGTTGCGAGAGCTTGATCCCCCGGGGGAACAGGATCATTTTCCTTAATTTATTCTCTATATGTCGTCCTCGCATGCGGAATATATGTGCAGATACCTTGGCGACCAAGTTCGCGAGTCGTCAACGCTAGCTTAGCTGTGGCAGTCAACGTTGACTGCCCGTCACTTGTCACAGGCCTATTATTCAGCGTGGAAATTTGCAAAACGGTGGCCCAAGATTGAGGTGGATCGCTGGCTGATTGCCAATTTGTCCCCGTCCTTCTTTGTTCGATCTTTTTTGCTTTTCAAAAATGGAGGTTGAGACCCTCGGTTTTTGCATCCAAGAGGTACATATCTATTTTTATATTTTATTTAACACATAACTGGTAAGAGCATACGATAAAATATCAAAGCCACCACAAAACAACTTCAAACCTGATAATGGGAAAAAAGTACCATCAGAGTCTTAAAGCATCTCCAGTCACGTTCTTCAAAATGACTGCCAAAGCTTTTTGGGGCGCCGGCTATTTTATCTCCCCTAGCCGCGCGTCTCAAAGGGTCTTTTTCGTCCGATGTGGTCTAATACGGTATCCGGCGTCACGAGCCATCCTCGCTCCACCCGGCGAAAAGCGAGGCAGGTAACCACCCAGCGACGATCACATCCAGGACGGTTGCTTCCCGCCTTCATTTCTCGTCGCGCATCCCTTCCCGCGCCTCCCACCCCTCCATCGCTGCTCGATTTTCCGGCAATCTCGACGGACAATTTCTCCTACGTTGACATCGCCGTGACAACTGACTTCCTCGCCGTCCCCACCACCGCTTCACCAACGCATCCCAAAACACGCCGGCAAATCCGCCCCTCCCCCGCGCACAGAAGGTGTTCGGCGATTTTTCTGGTAGGTGCAACATGTCGCTATTCGTTGCCTCCTCTGTCACGGATGAATTTTAACCATTTGTTTTGCTTCAGACATGGATAGAAAGGACGAGATGATTGTAGAAATGATGGAGGAAGAGGAAGCCTTCAACGACGACCTTCGGGGGCATTTGTCGATCATCGCGTCCCTCCAAAACATGCTTGATGCCGACGCGGAGAGGAAGAAGAGGCCGCGCCGTGAAGGTTCAAAGCCGGGAAGAAAGAAGTCAAAGCCCCGGCAAAGGTTGGAGGGGCATAGCATGCTGCACAACGACTACTTCACAGAAGAGGCAACACATGCCGGCAATTTTCGCCGCCGGTATAGGATGAGCAAGGGTTTGTTCATGAATATCCTCCACTGCGTTCGACAGTTCGACCTCTACATCAAGCTGAAGCACGACGTTGTTGGCACGGCTGATTTCTCGTCGATTTAGAAGTACGTCTCCGCCATGAGAATGCTTGCATACGGAGCACCTGCCAATACACATGACGACTACCTTCGCATGAGTGAGTCTACTGTCATTGATCGCATGTATAAGTTTTGCTGGTGGGAAAGTTTGGCAAGTACTACTTGAGAGGGCCAACTGAAGAAGAGACTCCAAGGATCATAGCCCAAAATGCAGCAAGGGAATTCCATGCGATGCTTGGAAGCATCAATTATATGCACTGGTCATGGAAGAACTGCCCGTTTGCTTGGCAAGGTAGAGCATCGTGGATATTTCAGTGCGGTGTATGATCTATGGATTTGGCATTCTTTTTTGGCATGACGGGATCACAAAATGACATCAACGTGTTGCAGCGGTCTCCGGTGTTCAACAAACTAGTGGAAGGTCATGGTCCACCATGCAACTATGAGATCAATGGTCACCAATATACCAAAGGCTACTATCCAGCCATGATATATATCCAAAATGGGCAACATTTGTCAAACAATCCCGGTGCCATTAGGTCAGAAGAATTGTCACTTTGCTTTGCGACAGGAGGCTTGTCGGAAGGATGCCGAGCAGACATTTGGTGTGCTCCAAGCTTAATTTGCTATTGTTCGGTACCCTGCTCTAAGCTAGTCTCACGAACAAATGTGACAGGTGATGCATGCTTGTGTGATCATGCACAACATGATTATCTAGAATGACTGCAAGAATCGGGGTCAACTGCAACATGATCTCGTTGAGTATCCGTGGACAGTCAAAGGATTATCAGCAAATGCGGTGGCGCCTTGATCTAGCACAACTTATATTTGTTTGGTTTGTTGTTGTTTGTTGTATTTTAATATGGAAATAATTTTAGCAAATATATTTATTTGTGTGCTATGTTTAATAAATTGGCCTTGTTTGGGGGCGTGACTAGGGAGAGACGACGTGGCACCAAGCAATAGCGTCCCCCAAACGCTCGATCCAACACGATTTGGGAGCCGCTTTGGGAGACACTTTGGGGGGACGCGGCTGGAGATTTATGCCCTAAAAACACATCTAGACCAGCAGACCATCATCGAGCACCTTGTGTCCATGCTTCAGAAATCATCACCTTCATCGAACCGTCGAGCCAACTCTAGGGCAGAGATCCGCATAGCCCTTGACATGCATGTATTTGGCGACGCCACGATGCTAGACACTGACTCCACCGTACGCGATTCATTGGCACGTTCGTCACCGACCCTACTGCACCATGTCGTCATGACTTGCCATCTCATTGTGATCGATGCAACACCGCTCCATGACTTGACCCCTCCAGCCAGAGCTTGTTCCAAAATGACGCCCAAGTGGTAGAACGACACCAAAAGTGTCGCCATTGTCTGATCCGGGAGACCCAGATCTACACTTTCCCAGAAACATGTGGGGCTAGGAGATTCGCAGCAACGACGCCTTCAACAAGGTAATGACACTTCTTATATGCTTCACCTCCTAGATCCTCCACGAGCCAATCTGCCACAGGGTAGGGAGCTGCCTCCCAATCTACCTGCAACTCTGCCTTGAGGAGGTCGACGAGACAAGTCCGGTCAGCACCGCCACCCCAAGGAGCCATGATGGCCACCGACCCCACGAAACCTTCGTTTTTCCACCTATGTCGCCCAGCGATGGCTCTCCTTCGTGTTGAGGGAACCATCGGGGCACACCGAACGTCACCTCCATCTTTGTCGGTCGAGCGTGGCCGCCACCGCCGGTGGCATCGGTAGCATTCTGCTTGGAGAACGGTGGGGAACCTCCATAGTCGCCTCGTGTGAGATGACCCGGGAGGTGGTAGGGAGGAGGGAAGAGCAACGACTGTGGAGAAGAAGTCGGTGTTGAGAGTCGGGTGTAGTTTTATCGGATGTCCCCGAAGGGACAGTCGGGGTGTAGTTGTCCAACGCTCGTTACACACAACGACCTAAAATCTATATCTTCTGTAAAAATATGATACGTATTTTGGGGTATTCTAAAAAGAAATTCTTGACGGAGGATACGATGAGACAACACATGTGCACGCATTTGCCACGTTACGTTCCATACGATCCCGAATTTTTGAGGTTGAGAAGAAATTGTTACTCTCTCTCAATTTCTCTTTTTTTAGAGCTGGTAAAAAAAATTCTCTTTTTAGAGAGGACGCCCACTTTCCCTCTGGCTCTTGCTTCCCATGCATCCTCGCTTTACAACTTCACGAGCAAGGACGCACACGTTACACCAACCATCAAATGCGCCGAGTTCAACACAAACACGCACTGACGCATGCACGCACATCGAATGCTCTTGTAGCCAACTTTGGCTGGTTATCACTTGTCAGTGCCACGACTGTTCAGCTTGTGGATAAAACAGCAACGCTGATGGAGTACCTTTTTTTCTTTTGGTTGTGTATGAGCAACAGAGTATACCTAGTGTGCTGGTGGCCACATCATTGGCCGACCTACATTTACAGATTTATTATTTATATATGTATAGACTCCATAGTGCGTACTCATTTTCGAATTTAGGTTGCCACTTTTGTTTCCTATATGTAAATCGACTTGAGAGAGAGAGAGAGAGAGAGAGAGAGAGAGAGAGAGAGAGAGAGAGAGAGAGAGAGAGAGAGAGAGAGAGAGAGAGAGAGAGAGAGAGAGAGAGAGAGAGAGAGAGAGAGAGAGAGAGAGAGAGAGAGAGTGTGAGTGAGAGAGAGAGAGAGAGTGAGAGAGAGAGAGAGAGATGGAGATCGGAAGTTGCAACGGATCAATGCTATCAATGTTGTGAATGGAGGTAGGAGCGTGGATTTTTGTAGGATGAGCTATTTTTTGATAAATGCTAAAATGATACTATTTTAGATTTTCGAGAAATCTGAAAAAGAATCTACTCCCTCTGATTCAAATTAATTATCTCCACTTTATCTAGATACGGATGTCTCTAGTCGACAAACCCATCTAGATACACCCGTATATAGATAAAGTGGAATTAACTAATTTGAATCCGAGAGAGTAGATGTAGACAAATGGTGGGTTCTATCAATCTAGATTTTGAGGGTTTAAAAGTTTACACTGTTGAGTTATTTTAGATGTTGGATTTTATCAGTTTTGCACAGCCTAGATTATATGGTATTTTGACTTGAAAATTTTCATGTTGGTAGAGCACAACATTGTCATCTAGATTTTTTTCAGATTTCTTTTGATATTTTAAAATGCTATATCTTTTTTAAACAAGCTATATATAACTCGGGCTAAACTTGTGGTTTCTAGCCAATTCAGTGAAGCCAACAATCTTAACCTCAGGCTACAATATCCAGCTCGTGAAGACACAGTTTGCTACTCTAAACTGACTTGACAGAAAAGTTTTTTTTCCTGAAGGGGAGGCGTGAACATGGGTAGCAAAACCCCAAATGTCAACAAATACAAATTCAAGCATATGCGGAACGAATGAAAAGTAGTTTTCAGAATAAGCCGATATCTCCTAGAAATCTTCTCTAATTACAACTGGCGACGTTTTCAAACATTGGACTTTTTTTTTGAATCTAACGGCCCATCCTAGATTCACCAACCTCCACCTCCTCCAACATTGTAATCCAGTTGAAATTCATCCTCATCAACACCTCCTTTTGGTTAGGGCATGCCATCGCTTTCTCCATCGAATCAAGCATCAATCTATCCACCGTACACACTTTTGGCGTTGGTGAACTGGCACAACTCCATCGCCCTCACACTCTGCTTTCCTCACACTAGCCAAGAGAGAACAACGCAAAATCGACTACCTGGGGGGGGGGGGGACAAAAAAACTCGAGCTACCGTCACCCTCGTCTCCCCTCTCCTTCATCCACCCTACTACAGCCAGAGGAAATCGACCGCTAAAGCCCGCTCCGTGGGCGGCGGTGACAGGGTCTCATTTCCTACCGCTGCGCGGTCCTGCAACCTAGTGTGGCATGTGGCTCTAGACGGTGTCACACTGGAGAGAGCTCGGAAACTGAATGGCGGCCATAGAACCTTTTGGTGTTGGCTTGGTTGAGGCGACTGCAAGGGCATCGTAGTAGCCGTGTGAGGATATGCGTACACTAGTAGAAAACAGGTCTTTCGTCCAGCACCCCTGGGAGCAACAGTCCCGGTTTTGGAGCAAACCGGGACCAATGGGGGCACTGGTCCCGGTTAGTTCTGCGCGGGACGACTCCACCCATTGGTCCCGGTCCATTTGGGGTCTCTGGTACAAACCGGGACTAAAGGGGTAGTGGCAGGGCGTGGCAGGCCGTGTCAGGCCTCGGATGAACGAAGGAGGAGAAGCCTGCCATGGTAGAGGTGGTGACTCGTGGTACGGCAGTGCTCCCATCTGAATGGGTACTGTGGCTTCATGTTGTTGCGGTCTCAAGATTGGCATTCGTGTGCGGACGTTTCAGCTGGACAATATAAAGAATTTTTTAAGGGTCCCCCTTTTATTGCAAGTATGTCATCGGCCGATGGAGAGGATGACATGTTTCAGTGGTTCCTATCGATCTGTTCGTCGCCCGTTAACGAACCGATATGGGCATCGAGTTTGGTTGCTTGTTGTCGAACACGTCAGATATGTGTGTGGGAGCCTTGTTCGGATGGCCCAACATTCAGGATGTAGACGTTCTGAGATGTCATGTTCCATGGTTGCACGAGGCTTCTGAATATTCATTGTCGAGTGGTCTTGGACACGACGGGTATATGAGTATATCGTATATGTGTGTGTTCAAGTAAAGAAGGTGACGGTCAAAGGGCTGCGACAACACATCAAGGTAATTTTTTTGGTGTACCCGAGCTCGAACTCTAAAGTGAAAACCCGTGGTCTGATCTTCGCTTGTCATACTTGGCAATACCGGTGCTTTGGCATCGTTACCTTGCTAAAATCATTGCATTAATTTGCCAAGTCCTGCTCTCCACGGTAAAGACTCAGGACTATATATTCTTTGATTTGATTCGGGGATAGTGACCGTGTGCCTTACATCTTGATTTTTCTTTTACTTTTTAATATCGACTATGTATGTTATCGATGTCTTGAATTGCTGGTGATATCATGTTGTTGTTGGAACTGAGTGTACTTTATATGTTCTTAATATTAATATGTTACTCTTTCTCGAAAAAAGAGACATAAAAAACATAAACTTGGAAGAACAATAGTTCAACAATAAGATTCCACTACAACAATGTTGCCAGGATGTCCCATTTTTTGCCTCTATTTCGCAAGCATGTGAAGTAAAGCCGGTCTTTCACATACCAAAAACGTACATTAGAATTTGCAACATTTGCAGCACTTCACTCTTTAGGATTGAGCCCTGTACTGCATCGTTTGATTTGAAATTTATCCTTGCGTATTATATTCATATGTGCCACATTCCACTCAATTATTATGAAAGAGTGTTGTTTAGTCCAAACTTTTCACTATAATGTTTTGTGCTGCAACTATGGAATGCAACTAGCCCCAAAAGAGAATTTACTTGTTTTTCGTGCGCAACCTTTTACAATTTTGAGTTGTCAATCGGTGGCATCCAACCGTGTACCGTATCATATTCAGAACCATTCTAGTTATAGAGTGTATAATTAAACATGAGCTAAAAGAAGAGAATGTGTGTCTTTAACAAGAATCACCAAGATTCCAATAACATGATTCTCTGAATGAAGAATAACCATGCGTTGGTGATTCATCGATGCAATCATGCATAGCTATAGGACTAGCTACTTTCCACACAACTAATAGAGCTGAGCAAGTGAAGTGCGGGAGTAATAATATATAGATGCTAGGTATATATTGTAGCAACATTAGTATATTGGGAGAAAGCTACGGCATCAAATATATGATCTGCTGATCAAACTTGAAAGCTCAGCTTGCATGTTGAGAAAGAAAAGAAAGTAAAGGATTCTAAAAAAAGTAACGGGTGAACCGATGAGGCAGTACCTTTTTTTTTTCATTTCGAGTGGGACAAGCACCAAAGCTGCCGCGGAAAAGCCCATTCACTATCCTAAGCACACTTCCATATACCACAGAAGAAGATCCTCCATAGTTTTTTTGATGCATGTCGCAAGATTGCTGATGAGTGTGAGATGGCCTAAATTTGGTAACAGAATGTTAGAGCATCTCTGATGTAAATTAGGCCTAGTACCCTAAAAACTGATTTATAGGGCCCTTGAGATACAAAAAAAAAATGTTTCTTAGAGGTGCCATATAGCTATTTGGTGATGCAAATTTTCTAGGGCAGCCAAAATTTTCCCTATGCAAATATGTAGCACCTGGCGGCTGCAGCAAAACAAATCGCCGCACAAGAGACGCCAACCACCACACTGAACCTTGCCACCCCGCCTCCCGCCACGATTTGACCGCTGCCGGCCACCAGAACTCTATGGATAGCGAGCCTGAAACCATGCCACCCCTTCCACCCCTCCCGCCGCCGATTTGACAACTCCCATGCCTCTAGCAGCTACCGCCCCAACCAATCGCCGATGCTGAAAATTTGAGCCAGGGCGTCACCACGACGGGGAAGCAACCAACCAAAGGGAAGAAGACACATGTGGTCACTGGCGAAAATAGGCAGATGGCGGCGCCCACTAGCGAAAAGCGAAAGAAGCAATATGTGGCCGCCAACCATGGATCAAAGCCAAAAAAAAAACGGCAAGGACATCGCGCCGGTAAAAAACTAACCTGCTGGTGCCACCGACACCATTTGCACCGCCGCCACCTTCAACTTGTTCGACGAAATGTCACAAGGGTGTGAAAAAAATTCGTTTCTTATGCTATTTCAATTTTTGATTAATGTTGAAGTTCTTCAATGCAATTGAGTGCCTATGATATTCAATGTAGTTGTATGTAGTGCCGATGATGATTCGTTTTTGCAAAGTATGAATGTTGCATCTCAAGAGTTTGTGTCTCAAGAAACTCCATCAAAAGAATATGAAACAAACTATGATGATGAAAAATCGTGATTTGGATGATGAGGGATTCTTGCATGCAATTCTGAGGGGAGGAACGGCTAAGTGCACTGTGGCGGAAGACGAGTTGATTTGTTTGGAATGAAAAACGGCGGGGCTAGATAGGGCGGTTAGCATTGAGCAACCGTAGGACACCTATTGGAAGTGGTTTTAATCAATAATTCGGCGCACGCATGAGGAGTGGCTATGATACATGTTTGTGTTGAACTATTTCTATGGCGATGCTATGCTACAGGATTTAAAGTGCTCCCTCTGTCCCATAAAACATGTTTGAAATTTATTTAAATTTTAATATATCTGATAGGGGAGTATATAATATAATATTATATCTGATGATCTTGCAAGGTTTAAATTTATTTGTTTTCATCGCCTCCTATCTCGAAAATGCAAAACTGTCGTCTTATATCCTTGTTTTTTTGTGTGTGTCCTGTAACTTTTTGTGACTGCATTTTGTATCGTCTATTAGAGATGCTTTTGTGAGCCCCTGAATTTGTTTATTACGGGATCGGAGATCCCACAGACTGTACTTGGCGGAACATCCTCTGATCAAAGCTGCATGATGTCTATATTATAACGCAGTACGGACAGAGTATTCTCTGATCATCGCTCTGATATTTATTCATACGATACACAACCGCTGTTCGTGGTGACACCTCAAAAGCTGCGATACGGCTGGTGCTGTCCTGCACTGCACGAGACCCCGCACCGCACCGGGATTCTCTAATCTCAACTGCTTGTCTCACGGTAAGAGTGATCCACCATCTCCACAAAACCCCAACTTAACCTCTATCTTCACCTCCCATTCTCTCGGAGAAAATTACAAAAAACCACCACAATTAGAGTTAGAGGGTATCAAAAACTCACCACAATGCTATTTTTTTTTTGCAAAGTTCTACCGGTAATCAGTAACAATGTAACAAATTGCATTGATCACGATTGCTAAGAAAGTTTGAAGGGTGGACCCCATTGTCAGACCTATGCGGCACGACGAAAATGGTCAAGGGTGACATACGTTAGACTAGTTACAAATTACTATCTTTTATGTAAATTTTCGTGGAAATTTACTAAAGTGGCCCTCCATCTCTCTTTGTGAAAGAATCCCAATGGCCACTGCTGGTGGTAATGGTCGCCACCGCCACCTTGATCCCCACTGGCCGCGTGCCACCATCTCATCTCCTCCACCCGCACCCCCCCCCCCCCACCCCGCTTCCCTCCTCTCCCTTTGACGTGGGCATTACCCTTCGGGTAACCGACATTGGCCTATCCTATACGGTCCAACTGGAGGCCCATGAAGATACCCGATGGCAAGGTGGGTCACTAGGACGGTGCTGGAGAAGATTCCTTGGAGAACGAGACGAACAAGAGCCGAACAAGGAAAGTTTAGAGCTAGGTCTTTTGTAAACCTAGTCGTACCCGGACAGATCTCTTGAGAACTGGCCTCCTATATAAAGGCCAGGAGAGGGGCTGCCGAGGGACACAATCAATCTTAGCAACTTTAGCCACCATAAGTCTAGAGCTAGGTCGCCGTAGCACTTAGCCTCTCGACGAGATCACAGCCGAAACCTTTGGCACCCCATTGTAACCCAATATTTTCATAATCAAGATCAGACAGGTAGGACGTAAGGGTTTTACCTCATCGAGGGCCCCGAACCTGGGTAAATCGCTCTCCCCGCTTGTCTGTTAACCGATGTCTTGTGTCAGCCTACAGGATTCCATCAACCCTAAGCCCCAATCGGAGGGCATTGCCGAGGAGTACCCTCGACAATTGGCGCCGTCTATGGGAACCCTGTTGGCACAAGATCCGTCATCGGCAGATCCAGTCATGTCGTCGGCAGCTTCGTCGACGCCATCATCGTCATCATCGCCAATCTTAGGAAGCCCTATTCGATTCGGCTCCTACGAGTTCACCCCTCACAGCGACTCTTCTCGATCGACTTTTTCAGATCTGCAAGGAAACATGGAGATAACGTTCAGCAGCGTCCACTACAACGTCAACGCGGAAGGAGTCCTTCGGGTGCTAGAACCGTACGCCCCCAGATCAGCAAGGAAATCACCACCATCGGCCGCAGGGCCAAGCATGTCGTCATCAGTTGACCTTTCGGCTGGCCTGACGGACTCGACGAACTCATCCTCACCATCGACTCCTCGGTCGACGTATTCTATGTCGGTTGGATCCGATAACCCCGTACCTTCAGAGATGACCTCGTACTACTGCTTGAACTGCGACACCAGGCACGGGCTGGGATCGAGCGACACACCGTTCATCTGCAGCGCTCAGTATTCATCGGGAGAGGACATTGTCGACAGCGTTGTCAAGGAAGTCACTTGGAGAACGGTGCACCACCAAGTTTATGACGCCAACAACACAGGAAACTCAAGGAACGGGGGAGGTGGAGATCACACCCCTCGCTCTAGCAGGCGACGTAGCTTCGAAAACAGTGTTAGTAACAATAATAGCGATTACACCATCGCGGAAGAAGAATGGGTAGCCGCTAGGGCAGCCGTACTTAACACACCGCTTCCCGCTGGAACTTCGGTTAGAACCCTCAACGCCTATCGCTCAATATTGGAGAAGAATCGTGAACGGCTATCGAATGAGCAAGCCACCCTCGAGAGACGTCTACTCACAGCAGAACAATCCAGCGAACGACGAAGGGGATCGCGAGGAAGCGCCTCCCGAAGCAGCCAGGGCGCGGGAAAGCACCGGTCAAGGTTATCCAGGCTCTCAGAAGATGATGCTAGGGAAATAACATCAAATTTGTGCAAGTCCTTCATGACCATGGACACTGCAGGAATGTTAAGGCCAAAAACCGTCGAGGGAGCAACTGCTAACCTCGCGGCATACCTTATCAACCAACGACCCAAAGGTTCAATGGCTCAAGCTCATCGGGGCGCCCTGGAAAGCCTCGCAATCCTGGGGGACAACCTGGTTCCACGAAAGGAAAAGACCACGCTCCAGGCCAGCGGCTCAAATCATCGCTCAAGGGATGCCCGAGACGAGATTACCCAGAGCAGAATCGATAGAGCCAGGCGACGGCGAGCCGCGAGGGGGGACGATGACAGCGACACCTCGGAAGAAAGCCAGGAATACGACGGCGAGTTAAGGGGGGCTGACTGCTTGAGCTACAAGATATGTGAAATGATGTCACCGAAGAAGTTCAAACCGACCCCTACTGACGACGCTAAGTATGACGGGAAGCAGGAGCCGAGGTCATGGATAGACGATTACCTACAAACTGTGATCCTACACAAAGGAAATCAGATAGCAGCGATGCAGTGTTTGCAGCTTTACCTGAAAGATTCGGCACGGGCTTGGCTGAGAGGCCTGCCGAAGGGATCCATCAAATCATGGGACGACCTGGTGGACGCTTTTGTCGCTAACTTCCAAGCGACGTACAAGAGGCCTGTTGGGATCGAGGAGTTACGGCATTGCCAGCAGAAGCAGAAGGAGTCGATGCGCGCATACATCAGAAGATTCACAAACCTCCTGAACGCTGCCGAGGATGTTTCCGTCGACAGAGCAATCGATGCCTTCAGCGACGGCATCCGACGTGAAACTTACATAGAGGAACTTGGGCGCAAGAAGCGAAAAACCATAACCAAGTTAATGGAAATCGCCAACAGTTGGGCTGATGGCGAAGACAACGTACGGAGACCACGACAACGCAGCGACGACGAAGATGATGATCAGCCGAAGAACGATTCGGGTGGTCGCAGGGATCGCCGCAAGAAAAGGAAAGACCGCAGTTACGACGACAGCAACTTGGTAGCCGCCGGATATTCCGATCGACAAGATGATCGGTATGATGACAACCGAGATGATCGACAGGACGGCAATCGGAGCAATTTTGGGAACCGCGGCAACTACAAACCACGACCACAGAGGACCCCCGAGTTACCCTTCGCTGAGCAGATAAATGCTCCTTGCTACCGGCATGCGTACATCGATTCTAAAGACAACAAGAAGAAGTCAAGTCATCTGCTCAGGGATTGTCGACAGTTCATCGAGATGCAGAAGCTCATTCAGCAGCAGCAGCAGCCGCCACCACCACCGCCCCCACCTCAGCACCAGGTCCAGCAAGTTCAGCCTCACAACAACAACGAATCCTTTCCGCCGCCACGTGGGCAGATGAGCATGATTCACAGAACTGGTGTTTCGAGAAGGGAGATGAAGAAGCTCACCCAAGAAATCAACCTGGCGAAAAGTATCATGGCTAATATCCCTGAATACATCGACTGGTCATCTCAGAGCATTACATTCAGTAGAGCGGATCACCCGATGACAATTCCAAAGCCAGGACATGCTGCGTTAGTAGTTGAGGCGCAAATTGGAGGATTTAAAATGAGCAAAGTTTTCATGGATGGTGGAAGCGGACTAAACCTGATATTCCTCGACACGATCAAAAGTATGGGAATTACAATGAGGATGCTAGAAGAGACAGATACCTGTTTTCATGGGATCCTCCCCACCTCACCGGCGTACTCTATTGGCAAAGTCTATCTGAACGTTGTCTTTGGTAAATCCGACAACTTCAGGAAGGAAAAGATCGAGTTCGAGGTGGTAAATTGGGAATCACAGTACCACGCTATACTCGGAATATCAGCTTATGCCAAGTTCATGGCTGTGCCGCACTACGCGTACCTCAAGCTGAAAATGCGTGGGAACAATGGGACAAACATTACAGTCTATGGAAGTTTTCCACGCTCGGATAACTGTGATCGCGATTTCCAGAGGATCGCTGCAAATTTTGGGCTCATGCAGGAAGTTGTTGATCTCCCCTCAAAATCGTCGGCACATGATAGTAAGGAAGATGAACGCATCAGGAAGACGAAGAAGAAGCCAGCCGATCTTGCTCTAGAAGCTTCGGCAGTAAAAACTTCGGCAGCTGATGGCGCAGCGGTCATAGAAGAAAATAAAACACCGGCAATCACTGCCGGAACCCCTGGGGAAATCAATGACGCTTCCAAAGTCGCTGACGCGATGGACAAGCTAGAAGATAAGAAGAACCCTCCTCTTGCTTAAGCGGATGGATATCACCTAGTTTTTTCTTTCTTTTCAACAGGGCTCTTTTTTGCCCCTTAGTTTCTTGCTTACTTTATTAATGAGAACTCAAGTTTTGTTTCCTTAAAAGCATTGCAGTAATTCGGAACACCCGAACCACATCATCATGAACCTTGTTCGCATATTTTGGCGAACACTGGTGCGATGAAGAACACGTCCAAAGATTGCACTTCAAAAAAGCCTCTGAAATTACGAGTGCTAAAGGATGCGAAAGTAACGGGGAACCTGCTCTTTTTCTTTGCTATAGATGACTCAAAGAGTGCCATAAATAGCAAGGATCAAGAAACACGTATATTAACGACCCACGTTCGGTACTTTACTTATGGAAGTATCAAAGAACGACGGAGTCATCGGCAGAGCTAGTGCTACCGATATATTCGGGAGCTGCTGTCAAGACATGCATTGGTTGAAAGCAAAGTTGCACATACAACGGGTCTAGCAAGACCCGCAACACGAGCTGATCACTCAAATAATTTGCTGACAAACGAACACATATACGCTTAAACGAGTAATTAAGATTTGCTCCTTCAAAAACCTGCCAACGGCATCAACATGGTAAAAGTGCATATATATGCACCTACCGATAAAAATAGTTTAAACCTAATAATCCAAACACTCGGATGTAATAAGTAACCAAGTCTTTGATACGTCCAAAACGTATCTACTTTCCCGAACATTTTTGCTATTGTTTTGCCTCTAATTTGTGTATTTTGGATACAACTAACACGGACTAACGCTGTTTTCAGCAGAATTGCCCTGGTGTATTGTTTTTGTGCAGAAACTCAACTTTCAGGAAAATCCCCGGGATTAATTCCAATGGGCCTATTTTCACAGAAGATTAACGGAGCCAGAAGACCAGAAGGAGGGGAGCCACGAGGCGCCCACCCCACAAGGCGGCGCGGTGAGCCCCTGGGCCACGCCGGCCTATGGTGGCGGCGCCTCGGCCAGCCTCCGACGCCCCCCTTTCGACTACTTAAGGGTTTCGACCTAAAAACGCACGGGGGTTAGACGGAATTGCCAGAAGACATCCAGAACACCGCCGCCATCGCGAAACTCCATCTCGGGACCAGAAACTCCGTTCTGGCACTCCGCCGGGATGGGGAATTGGAGGAGATCATCGCCATCATCACCACCGACGCCTCTCCATCAACCAGCCATGCTTCCCCCATCCATGTGTGAGTAATTCCCCCGCTGTAGGCTGAAGGGGATGGTAGGGATTGGATGAGATTGGTCATGTAATAGCATAAGATTGTTAGGTCATAGTGCCTAGTATCCGTAATTGGTACTTTTATGATATTGTTGCAAGTTGTTATGCTTAATGCTTGTCACTAGGGCCCGAGTGCCATGATCTCAGATCTGAACATGTTATTGTTTCATGATGATATTCATTGGTTTATGATCATACCTGCAAGTTGTATACACATGTTGCTGTCCGGAACCCGAGGCCCCAAAGTGACAGAAATTGGGACAACCGGAGGGGAAGGCGGTGATATGAGGATCACATGTGTTCACGGAGCGTTAATGCTTTGCTCCGGTGCTCTATTAAAAGGAGTACCTTAATTACCAGTAGATACCCTAGAGGCCCGGCTGCCACCGGCTGGTAGGACAGAAGATGTTGTGCAAGTTTCTCATTGCGAGCACGTACGACTATATATGGAACACATGCCTATAATTGTTTAGTACTTGGATACTGTTTTATTATTATCTGCAAATGCTCTACCTTGATTGTTACATGAGTTCTCTTATCCATGCAGCGCCCGTTCATCCATCCATGTGCCTACAGTATTTTAATCCTGCTGTTTACTATAATCACTACTGCTGTCTTTGTTACACTGCTTCTGATATTTCACTACTGCTACTGCTATAAAACTGTTGCTACTGATAAACTCTTGCGAGCAAGTCTGTTTCCAGGTGCAGCTGAATTGACAACTCCGCTGTTAAGGCTTACAAATATTCTTTGGCTCCCCTTGTGTCCAATCAATAAATTGGGTTTTACTTCCCTCGAAGACTGTTGTGATCCCCTATACTTGTGGGTTATCAAGACTATTTTCTGGCGCCGTTGCCGGGGAGCATAACTTTATTTGCAAGTTCACTTGGATTGATATTGTTGCTACAAATTCTCCATCATGGGTAAACCTCGCGATACTAAAGTCGCCATATTACCATCCACTACAAGAAAAGGTACAACTCTGAGTACCTCTGCTGCTCTTGATTCACCATCTGTGATAAGTCAACTTGTTTCACCACCACAAGCTTCACGTGTTGGTACTTCTGTTGAAACTGAAAATTCCTCTGATAATTTTGATGATGCTTCTACTGTACTTGATGATAATGGTACATTAGGTCCTTTTCTAGATGCTACAATTGCTAGGTCTAGAAAAATTGAAAATGCTGAAATTCCTAATGAAAATACTATTACACCTGTTAATTCACCTGAGTCTGTTGAACACTCTAGTGATGATCTTGATGAATATTATGTGGAACTTGATGATGATTTTATTGATAAATGCAATGCTACTACTGATGCAAGTAATATTAAAAAGCTTCTTGCACAACGTGCTGTTAGATATAAACTGTCTCCTGATCCTAAATTTGCCACATCTTCTATAAACATTAAGGATAAGGATTATGATTTTTCTCTTGATTTATCTCATATATCTATTGTTGAGAAAACACCTTTTTGTGGTACTGAAAAAGAAAGCGATGTAGAGCACATGAATGAGCTTTCTACTTTGAGTAGCTTGTTTTCTGATGATATTAAGATGCGTACTTATTTTGTTGCTAAAATTTTTCCTTTCTCATTAAAGGATGATGCTAAAACTTGGTATAATAGTTTGCCTCCTGATTCTATTGATAGTCCAGGTTGTTTGCTTGATGTCTTCTTTCGAAAATATTTTCCTGCTAGTGCTCAACATATTGCTTTGCAGAAAATTTATAGTTTTGACCAGGAAGATGGAGAGAAATTGCCTGAAGCTTGGGCAAGGTTTTGCTCTCTTATCAGAGCTCGGCCTGGACATGATCTGGAAAAGCATGATTTACTTGATATATTTTATAGTGGACTAACCATTGAGTCTAGAGCATACCTGGACAGTTGTGCTGGTTGTGTTTTCAGGAAAAGAACTCCAGACAAAGCTAAAGAATTATTGGCTAGAATAGGCCGAAATCATGATGATTGGACTACACCTGAACCAACCCCAACACCAATATTGAAGAAGAGGGGTATGATTAAATTAAATGATGAAAATATGAGGGAAGCCAAGAAATCTCTTAAGGAGAAAGGTATTAAATCTGAAGATGTGAAGAATTTACCTCCCATAGAAGATTTATGTAAGATAACTCCCCCTTCATCCATGATTGAGGTACATTCTCTTCAACGCTTTAGTAGGGAAGATATTCCGTACTCAAAACCTCCTGATCAATGTTTAGATGAGTTTGATAATTATATTGTTAAGCAAGATAATTTTAATATGAGAGTAGAGAATCATTTAATGGAAAATTCTCGAGCTATTAGTGAATTGCATGATATTGTGGAGAGAACCTCTAATGATGTTAAGATGCTTGTTAAACATTTTTATATGGTTCAAACTCAAATTGATCAACTCACTAAAGTGCAAAATGACTTGTTGAAAAATAGTTCTAAAGAAAAACATGCTTATGAAGTAACAACTAGAGGTGGTGTTTCTACTCAGAATCCTCTATATCCTGAGGGGCATCCCAAGAGAGTTGAACAAGATTCTCAACGAACTAAAGAAATTAGTGCTCCTTCTAAGAAAAAGAAGAAGAAACATAAAACTGTTGTAGAATCCTCTGAGCCTGTTAATGATCCTAATAGTATTTCTATTTCTGATGCTGAAACTGAAAGTGGTAATGAACATGATAAAGATAATGATAAGAATGATGCTTCTGATAAAGAAGAAGTTGAAGATGAACCTGAAAAGCATGCTAAAAATAAAAAGTACACTAAAGAAGATTTTATTGCTAAGAAACATGGTAGTGAAAGAGAACCTTGGGTTCAAAAGCAAATGCCTTTTCCTGCTAAGAAACTAAAATCAAAGGAAGAAGAACACTATAATAAATTTTGTGATTGGATGAAACCTTTGTTCTTGCAAATCCCTTTGACTGATGCTATTAAATTGCCTCCTTATTCAAAGTATATGAAAGATATTGTCTCTAACAAAAGGAAAATTCCTAATGAGGAGATTTCCACTATGCTCGCTAATTACTCTTTCAATGGCAAGGTTCCAAAGAAGCTGGGTGACCCAGGTATACCGACTATTCCTTGTTCCATCAAGAATAATTATGTTAGAACTGCTCTATGTGATTTGGGAGCAGGAGTTAGTGTTATGCCTTTTTCTCTTTACAAGAGACTTGATTTAGATAAGTTGATACCAACTGATATATCTTTGCAAATGGCTGATAAATCTACTGCTGTTCCTGTTGGTGTATGTGAGGATGTTCCTGTTCAAGTTACTCAAAATTGCTTAATATTAACTGATTTTGTTGTGTTGGAAATGCCTGAAGATGATAATATGTCTATTATTCTTGGAAGATCTTTTCTTAACACTGCAGGGGCTGTTATTGATTGCAATAAAGGAAAAGTCACTTTCAATGTTGATGACAAGGAACATACTATTTATTTTCCCAAGAGGATTGATAAAGTATATGGAGTTAATACAATTTCTAATTTGAGATCTATCAAAGTGGGAGATATTGATTGTCCAATTATGAGCCTAAAGAAGAATATCAAACTCTTGTGATTGGATCCATAGCAATACAATATAAGGTAACATGATTGATTTGAGGTTTATTTCTTCTTATGACATGTAAAAATTATTTGGTGGCAAGACTTGATCAACCTTGTTAACAAGTATATTTTATATGCATAGAAGAGCTAAACAACATTTCTTTCTTCCTCCACTTGTTTTACTTGCTGTAGCACTACTTGTTTTGCAAGATGCTTAAGTTGTTTAGAAGTTTGAAAATCTTTTTATGTCCTGAATTAGTAATTTTAGCACCCAGAAATGTGCGTTTTTCAAAGTTCTAAAAAATTTACAAAAATTATACCGTTGGTCTTATTTTTCGAAGAGCAACCTGGGAGTGCCTGGGGCTGACCAGTGGGGCACCCCAGGGCTTCCCCCCATGAGCCGGCGCGGCCAAGGAGGGGGGCGCGCCACCCTGTGGTGTGGGCCCCTCCTTGCCCCACTAAGTCATCTCTTCCTCCCATTCTACTCTCTCTCCCAAAAAAACTCGTACCAACTTTCTCTCTCTCACGTTTTTGCTCAAGAGCTCAGGATTCTTCGATCTCTTTGCTCAGCCCAGATTTCTGTCTGAAATTTGGCACATTTGCTCTCCGGTATGTGACTCCTCCGATTATCCAAATAGAATTTTGTTTGGTTGAATATATCTTGAGTATTTTGCTGCTGTAGGTAACATGTTAAGTGAGCTTGCATGCTTGTTCTAAGTTGTAAAAATTAGTTTTGATGCATGTTTAGTACTCTATCAAGTTCCTATAGTAGTTTCCCTCATTTATGTGTCTCCAAACCAACTTTTATAATGTTTGTTGAAAAATTTCAGAAAATGAAGATGCATAACCATACCTTTGGAGAGGTGTTCGAAAGAGAAACGACAAGCACGGGGAGGCCCTCAAGGGCAGCCACTCGAATTAGACGATCCTATAATGAGGATGTCATCGCACCGAGCTTCGAAGTTGAAGAGGATAATGGAGTTCCTAATGCTTCATCCTTTCCATGCTATGACTTTTTGCGTAATGCAGGGCTGCTTGATGACTTCTTGTTCCTCATCAGTAATGTGGGCTTATCTACCTATATAGAAGATGAGAGGAGTCAATACTACATGCTAACTAAAATCTTTGTTGAAAGCTTTAAGTTCAACAACACACACTTCACACCACCAGTTTCATTTAGGATTTATGATAGGCCTATTACTATGAAGTTGAAGGATTTTTGTGTTGCATTGGATATTACTCCTGTAGGTACAGCGAAGAAGATCGAGAAAAGCCCAAAAGCTTTGACGGAGCTCTATCGAGAAGTTGCCAATGATGATGGCCGCGCCATTCAACGCGGCAAGATAAGGAACATTCAACTCCCTGCCATTAGATATTTCGCTTACTATCTTGCTACTAGCATTCTTGGTAGGGAGAACACTAGCAACATTTCTAGTTATCATCTTGCTTTTCTAGTTGCTGCACTTACTGGAGATACACCTTATCATCTTGGTGCTCTTGTTGCTCGTCGTTTATCCAATAAGGGGCCTATTTTTGGAGGAATTGTTGCCTCACACATTATGGCACATCTAGATCTTCCTCTTGATCCTACTAATGAGAAATTAACTCCTATAAGGCTTGATATTGCTGCTATGAAGAGTCACCAATTTGTCACAACTGACTCTAGTTTAGAAAATATTGTCTATAAAATGTTGTTTATTGACGGGGATGAGAAGGAAATCCCTTTGCCGCAGGCCGACTTGTTCAGTGTTCACAGGAGACCGTGGTCGCGCTTTAAGGAGGAGGTGGATGAGCAGCTGAGGATACAAGGTTTCCACCAGCAGCATGACTCCGAGGACGCCGAGCCCTCCTACGGGTACACTGTCACGTATCCTGGTGCGTCTTCCAGCACATACCCAGAACATGATCCTTCTTCGTCATACTGCGGAGGTGCCACTTCATGGGCACCATGGGGTTGATCTCCACTTAGGCCAAAAGCCTAAGCTTGGGGGGAGGTATACCGGCATCACTCATTCATTGCATATTACAATTGACGGATACTTGTATATATTTGTTTAGCTTCTTGAGGTGGTTTCTAATAAGACGGAGATGATATTTGGGGAAGTGCTGTTTGAAAACAGATTCTGGACTGATACTAAAAAAATTCCTGTGCGTAGCCATAACGTTATTTTGAGCTGCAAATTTTTGTGCATGTTCCCCAGGTTATTATCTAACTTTTATTAGTTGAGCACTTTTCGATTTGAGCAGCGGAAGATTTTCGTAAAAATAGATTACTGTACTGCTGTCAAGTTTGACGAATTTCTGCTACTTTGTGTTTAGGTGATTCTTTTAGTTTTCATTCTCTTGTTTTTGCTTTGTTTCTTTCCTAAAACACAAAAAGACCAAAAATATTTCTGTTCTTTCTCTTTACCATTTGTTTATTTTGGTTTCTTGTTCTTATTTTGCATTATTTGCTATCGTTAGGTTGCTATGAGAAAATTCAAAAAGATTTTGCTTTGTTTGCTTGTTTCCTTTTGTTCTTGTTTCCAATTCAAAAACACCAAAAATATTTGTTGTTCTTCTCTGGTTTTGTAAAGTTCATTATGGAGTTCAGCGGTCTCCGGTGGCTGGAGCTTGGTTTTCATTTCATATTATTCAAGCTACACAAGTGAAAGGCAATAATGACGATCTACGACAACTTGACTGTGGTGAGAGGCTGGTATGAACTCTATTTGTTTTCATTTTTGTACATATACTCATCCATGTGAGCATGCTTAGTTGGTTCATGTGAGGTATATGTCATTTAATGAAAGTTTAGTAGTTCATGATCTCTCATGTTTAGCTCCAACTTATTAATATGAGTAGCATGTCATAAATATTTGCTTGCATTGTTTTATTCATAGATAGGTATGACATTGTGGTATCTTCCTCTGAATAATTCACTTGAATCGGCTTGGCACATGCTCATGCATGCATATGACTAAACAAAAAGTCAATTAAGCCTCGATGATTTACGTTGCTTCAAAGTTCTTGTATCACTCTTATGCCTCTTTTAATTTTATTTTGTCGCAAGCATGATTATGACAGTTATTGCTCTCTTGATTGTCGCTTCCCAGTCTATTGCTAGCCTTCACTTGTACTGAGCGGGAATGCTGCTCGTGCTTCCAAATCCCTGAAAACCAAGTTATTCCAAAGTGTCCACCATAAATACCTATGCATGGCATTTCAAACCATTCCAAGTAAATTTTCATGTGCTACCTTTAAAACCTTCAAAGTACTTCTCAATTTGTGTCAATGTTTTATAGCTCATGAGGAAGTATGTGGTGTTTTATCTTTCAACCTTGTCATTTACTCCTGACGGACTTTCACCAATGGACTAGTGGCACATCCGCTTATCCAATAATTTTGCAAAAAGAGCTGGCAACGGGGTTCCCAGCCCCAATTAATTAACTTTCATCAATAATTCTCTTCACATGTTTTGCCCTGATTTATCAGTAAGCAACTTAATTTGCAAATATACACTCCTCCATGGTATGTGAATGTTGGAAGGCACCCGAGAATTCGGTTAGCCATGGCTTGCGTAAGCAAAGGTTGGGGGGAGTGTCATCCATAATGAAACTAAAGTATATGTGTAAACAAAAGAGAAGAGGGATGATTTACCTTGCTGGTAGAAATAACGTCGTTCATGGGAGCCGCTCTTGAAAGTCTGGTTGACGAGGTAGTTAGAGTGCCCACTATCATTCGTTGACAACAACAAACACCTCTCAAAACAATTTTACTTCTGTCTTTAGAAAAATGAAAAGCTCTAGCACATGTTAATCCCTGCTTCCCTCTGCGAAGGGCCAATCTTTTACTTTTACATTGAGTCACCATCCTTTCTTTGAGTACTTTCTTGAGAGCACAACTGTCATTCTTAGTATAATATGCTTGTCCCAAAATGTGATTAACCGTGGTATAACTTTGATGCTTTTATTTTTGATAATCTCTACTTCCAGTCTTTCCATGAACTTCGAAGGTGCCCGGGCATTTATGTTTTTCTGTAAAAATACGAGCAAGCGAGATACCACTTTATCATATCCTTTTATGAACATTGCAATCCTGCTGATAGACATGATTCATGATACTTATTATTAATTTGTTGGCACCTTTTCCATGATTGACATAGCTATTAGATAACTTTATTTGCATGTATCTTATTATGAATTGCCTAAGTACTTGTCCATATCATGAGAATATTTACATCATATGAATGAATGTGTTCGTGAAAGTTCTTTTATCGCACTCAGTTGTTAACTGAATTGCTTGAGGACAAGCAATAAGCTAAGCTTGGGGGAGTTGATACGTCCAAAACGTATCTACTTTCCCGAACACTTTTGCTATTGTTTTGCCTCTAATTTGTGTATTTTGGATACAACTAACACGGACTAACGCTGTTTTCAGCAGAATTGCCCTGGTGTCTTGTTTTTGTGCAGAAACTCAACTTTCAGGAAAATCCCCGAGATTAATTCCAATGGGCCTATTTTCACAGAAGATTAACGGAGTCAGAAGACCAGAAGGAGGGGAGCCACGAGGCGCCCACCCCACAAGGCGGCGCGGTGGGCACCTGGGCCGCGCCGTCCTATGGTGGCGGCGCCTCGGCCAGCCTCCGACGCCCCCCTTTCGACTACTTAAGGGTTTGGACCTAAAAACGCACGGGGGTTAGACAGAATTGCCAGAAGACATCCAGAACACCGCCGCCATCGCGAAACTCCGTCTCGGGACCAGAAACTCCATTCTGGCACTCCGCCGGGATGGGGAATTGGAGGAGATCATCGCCATCATCACCACCGACGCCTCTCCATCAACCAGCCATGCTTCCCCCATCCATGTGTGAGTAATTCCCCGCTGTAGGCTGAAGGGGATGGTAGGGATTGGATGAGATTGGTCATGTAATAGCATAAGATTGTTAGGGCATAGTGCCTAGTATCCGTAATTGGTACTTTTATGATATTGTTGCAACTTATTATGCTTAATGCTTGTCACTAGGGCCCGAGTGCCATGATCTCAGATCTGAACATGTTATTGTTTCATGATGATATTCATTGTTTTATGATCATACCTGCAAGTTGTATACACATGTTGTTGTCCAGAACCCGAGGCCCCAAAGTGACAGAAATTGAGACAACCGGAGGGGAAGGCGGTGATATGTGGATCACATGTGTTCACGGAGCGGTAATGCTTTGCTCCGGTGCTCTATTAAAAGGAGTACCTTAATTACCAGTAGATTCCCTAGAGGCCCGGATGCCACCGGCTGGTAGGACAGAAGATGTTGTGCAAGTTTCTCATTGCGAGCACGTACGACTATATATGGAACACATGCCTATAATTGTTTAGTACTTGGATACTGTTTTATTATTATCTGCAAATGCTCTACCTTGATTGTTACATGAGTTCTCTTATCCATGCAGCGTCCGTTCATCCATCCATGTGCCTACAGTATTTTAATCTTGCTGTTTACTATAATCACTATTGTTGTCTTTGTTACAGTGCTGCTGATATTTCACTACTGCTACTGCTATTAAACTGTTGCTACTGATAAACTCTTGCGAGCAAGTCTGTTTCCAGGTGCAGCTGAATTGACAACTCCGCTGTTAAGGCTTACAAATATTCTTTGGCTCCCCTTGTGTCGAATCAATAAATTGGGTTTTACTTCCCTCGAAGATTCTTGCGATCCCCTATACTTGTGGGTTATCAGTCTTCTATTTACAATAGGAGCACGACTCTGAATTATTTCTATGAAGTTTCTTTTTCTTCAGGTGCCTTCGAGTTCTCTTCAAGCCTGTCGACAATTATATTGGCAGGCAGTACCACCTTCGGGTACAGCGGGTCCAACTCACCCACCGCATTGGCAATTGATAGCAGGTTTGCCGAAGAGTAACGCACAAGGACGAGGGCAAGTGTAAACCTAGCTCCTGCAAAAAGTTGAGCTCGAACCAAGTCTCGGATTTTCTTGATGTTACCAAATTCTGACATCAAAGTCAACAGCGTGGGAGGGACCGCGTTCAAAGGGAACATCGTCTTCCATATTACTCTCAGCCCTTTGTAGCACTTGTCGAAGAAGCGATGGACCTGCTGGACCCGATCTTGGAACTTTCCGACAGCCGAAGCTTTCGAGTGCTATTTCCAGAAAACCTCATCCGCTGATGATAGCTGAGTCAATGCGTTCACACGCTCGTGAATCCGCTTGTTCTCCTCAGCAGGGTTCAGAGCTATGACTAGCAAAGGAAACAAGGGAAGTTCGGACGATGCATTTTGCAGAAAAATAAGGAGCAAAAAGACAAGGGGGCTTACAGTTTAAACTTTCGGTGGCCCTATGTAATTCAGTAAGAGCATAGCGCTCTACGTCAGCTGCAATCTCGCTCTTCTTTTTGATAATGACAGCCAAGGCATAAATACTGCGCATATCCCTTTCCATCTGTGTGATCCAATCCTTCATCCGCTGGAGTCGATCACTCTCAGAGACAGCACCCGAAGAATCATCAACAAATGCAGGCACAGGAAAAACCTGCAAAACATGGTTAAAGGGCATGATGGATTGTTTGGATACAACATTGGAAGTTACTCCCATCGGGAGAGTGCAAGCGAAAATATCATAAATAAGAGTACACTGGCAACATTGCCAGCATGAAATTTATTACAACCATACAAGTCTTACGGCAGGACATTGTTTTAATCAAACTAAGTTACAAGAATCAAGGGGCCTGGGTCTGGTTCAACAAGCTTGGACCAGCTGATGATTTCTTTGCGGAAACTTGCTCAAGAAGCTGGCGAGCACACTTGAGAGCCGAGGTTTTAAAGACACCCAGGTCGACAAATTGCCCGTCTTGCTCTTTCGGCAACTCTTTGGACATCTCTTCAATATTGGCTTTGAAGCCATGACCCATCATGAGTTGAAAGGCTAGGAGGGCACCATAGGTACGCGAAGTACGTTTGAATACCTCGATAACCTCCTTGGTGTTGACGGTGAAAGCATCGATCAGCTGCCCCAAAGTTTTGTCTTGATTAATCTTGGGAAAGATCAACGAGTGCATCCGCGTCATGGCTCCCTTGCTCTTCTGGAGAAGGTCCTGCATGAGCCGATGAGAAGCAAGAGTCATCGACAGAGCGTTCGCCGGGGAATTGTCCGGAAGCTTGTCCAAAGCTTCGACAGGGATATCGGTAGCCTCTGTGAAAGAATGAAATAAGAGGAAATCACTAACAAAGGATTGAATTTGCAAAACAATCATCAACAAGAAAGCAGAAAGAGAATTACTGAGCAAAGCTAAGGAAGATTGGCGAAGAAGATCATCCTTCTCAATCGCCCAAGCTTCGACGGCCAGCCTGGATGTCTTTTCGTCCTTCAGCCTCTTCTTCAGACCCTCGAGGTCTGAAGGAGATATGCCCTAGAGGCAATAATAAAGTGGTTATTATTTATATCTTTATGTTTATGATAAATGTTTATATATCATGCTAGAATTGTATTAACCGAAACATTAGTACATGTGTGATATGTAGACAAACAAGAAGTCCCTAGTATGCCTCTTAAACTAGCTTGTTGATTAATGGATGATTAGTTTCATAATCATGAACATTGGATGTTATTAATAACAAGGTTATGTCATTGTGTGAATGATATAATGGACACACCCAATTAAGCGTAGCATAAGATCTCGTCATTAAGTTATTTGCTATAAGCTTTCGATACATAGTTACCTAGTCCTTATGACCATGAGATCATGTAAATCACTTATACCAGAAAGGTACTTTGATTACACCAAACACCACTGCGTAAATGGGTGGCTATAAAGGTGGGATTAAGTATCCGGAAAGTATGAGTTGAGGCATATGGATCAACAGTGGGATTTGTCCATCCCGATGACGGATAGATATACTCTGGGCCCTCTCGGTGGAATGTCGTCTAATGTCTTGCAAGCATATGAATGAGTTCATAAGAGACCACATACCACGGTACGAGTAAAGAGTACTTGTCAGGAGACGAGGTTGAACAAGGTATAGAGTGATACCGAAGATCAAACCTCGGACAAGTAAAATATCGCGAGACAAAGGGAATTGGTAATATATGTGTATGGTTCATTCGATCACTAAAGTCATCGTTGAATATGTGGGAGCCATTATGGATCTCCAGATCCCGCTATTGGTTATTGGTCGGAGTGAGTACTCAACCATGTCCGCATAGTTCTCGAACCGTAGGGTGACACACTTAAAGTTGGATGTTGAAATGGTAGCACTTGAATTATGGAATGGAGTTCGAATATTTGTTCGGAGTCCCGGATGAGATCCCGGACATCACGAGGAGTTCCGGAATGGTCCGGAGAATAAGATTCATATATAGGATGTCATTTTATGTGAAATAAAATGTCGCGGAAAGTTCTATGGAAGGTTCTAGAAGGTTCTAGAAAAGTCCGGAAGAAACCACCAAGGAAGGTGGAGTCCACAAGGGACTCCACCTCCATGGCCGGCCAGCCCTAGATGGGGTGGAGTCCCAAGTGGACTCCACCATAGGGGGCCGGCCACCCCCCACATGGGAGGTGGGAATCCCACCTTTGGGTGGGAGTCCTAGTTGGGCTAGGTTTCCCCTCCTATGGAAGGTTTTGGTTTCGGGTCTTATTCGAAGACTTGGACACCAACACTTGGGATCCACCTATATAATGAGGGGCCAAGGGAGGGGGCCGGCCACCCCAAGACCATAAGCTGGCCGCCCCCCATAGAGTGGCCGGCCCACCCCTCCCAAACCCTAGCCAAGCTCCTCCACTCCATATTGCCCGCATTGCTTAGCGAAGCTCCGCCGGACTTCTACACCGCCACCGACACCACGCCGTCGTGCTGCCGGATTCAAGAGGAGCTACTACTTCTGCTACCCGCTGGAACGGGGAGGTGGACGTCGTCTTCATCAACAACCGAACGTGTGACCGAGTACGGAGGTGCTGCCCGTTCGTGGCGCCGGAACCGATCGTGATCAAGATCTACTACGCGCTTTTGCAAGCGGCAAGTGATCGTCTACCGCAGCAACAAGAGCCTCATCTTGTAGGCTTTGGAATCTCTTCAAGGGTGAGACTCGATACCCCCTCGTTGCTACCGTCTTCTAGATTGCATCTTGGCTTGGATTGCGTGTTCGCCGTAGGAAATTTTTTGTTTTCTATGCAACGTTATCCTACAGTGGTATCAGAGCCGTGTCTATGCATAGATGGTTGCACGAGTAGAACACAATGGTTTGTGGGCGTTGATGCTCTTGTTATCTTTAGTTTGAGTACTTTGCATCTTTATGGCATAGTGGGATGAAGCGGCTCGGACTAACTTTACATGACCGCGTTCATGAGACTTGTTCCTCGTTCGACATGCAACTTGTATTGCATAAGAGGCTTTGCGGGTGTCTGTCTCTCCTACTATAGTAAAGATTCAATTTACTCTTCTATTGAAAACATTAGTATCAACGTTGTGGTTCATGTTCGTAGGTAGATTAGATCTCTCTCGAAAACCCTAAACCACGTAAAATATGCAAACCAAATTAGAGACGTCTAACTTGTTTTTGCAGGGTTTGGTGATGTGATATGGCCATAATGTGATGATGAATATGTATGAGATGATCATTATTGTATTGTGGCAACCGGCAGGAGCCTTATGGTTGTCTTTAAATTTCATGTTGAGTAGTATTTCAAAGTAGTTGTAATAGTTGCTACATGGAGGACAATCATGAAGACGGCGCCATTGACCTTGACGCTACGCCGACGATGATGGAGATCATGCCCGAAGATGATGGAGATCATATCCGTGCTTTGGAGATGAAGATCAAAGGCACAAGAACAAAAGGGCCATATCATATCACATATGAACTGCATGTGATGTTAATCCTTTTTATGCATCTTATTTTGCTTAGATCGCGACGGTAGCATTATAAGATGATCCCTCACTAAAATCTCAAGATAATAAAGTGTTCATCCTTAGTAGCACCGTTGCCAAGTCTTGTCGTTTCGAAGCACCTCGTGATGATCGGGTGTGATAGATTCAATAAGTACATATAACGGGTGCAAGACAGCTTTTGCACATGCGGATACTAAGGTGGCCTTGACGAGCCTAGCATGTACGTACATGGTCTCGGAACACGTGATACCGAAAGGTAGAGCATGAATCATATGGTTGATATGATGAACACTTTGAGTGTTCGCCATTGAAATCACATCTTTTCTCGTGATGATCGGGTTTAGGTGCGGTGGATTTGGTTCGTGTGATCACTAAGACAATGCGAGGGATATTGTTTTGAGTGGGAGTTCACTTAGGTTTTTAATTATGTTGAATTAAAATTTGAACTCAATTTGTCATAAACTTAGTCTAAACTATTGCAAATATATGTTGTAGAGATGGCGTCCCCAATCAATTTTAATCAGTTCCTAGAGAAAGAGAAACTTAAGAGCAACGGTAGCAACTTCACCGATCGGTTCCGTCATGTGAGGATCTTCCTCTCGGCGGAAATCTGCAATTTGTGCTTGATGCACCGCTAGGTGACCCTCCTGCAGAAGATGAATCCGATGAAGTAAAAGCTGTTTACGCGACTCGGAAAACTCGGTACTCTCAAGTTCGAGTGTGCCATCCTGTGCCGTCTGGAATCCGATCTTCAAAAACGTTTTGAGCACCATGATCCTCATGATTTGATGAATGAGCTGAAAGCTATATTCGAGACTCATGCGGCAGTGGAATGCTATGAAGCATCGAAACATTTCTTCAGCTGTATGATGGAAGAAGGCAGCTCCGTTAGTGAGCACATGCTCGCCATGACCGGGCATGCGAAGAAACTCGTGACTTGGGAATAGTGATTCCTAACAGATCGGGGATTAATCGTGTCCTTCAATCACTGCCACCAAGTTCCAAGAACTTTGGGATGAACTACAATATGCGGTACCTGAACAAGGAGTGACCTGTCCTTGTTGGCATGCTAAAAGCTGCTGAGATTGAGATCAAGAAAGAGCACCAAGTGTTGATGGTCAACAAGACCACCAGTTTCAAGAAACAGGGCAAGTCTAAGGGAAAATTCAAGAAGGGTGGCAAGAAAGCTGCCACGCCTCCTATGAAACCTAAGAACGGCCCTAAGCCTGATGCTGAGTGCTATTCGCAAGGAGAAGGGACACCGGAAGCGTAATTGCTCCAAGTATCCGGCTGATCCTCGAAGAGCGGCCTTGTCAAGAAGAAGAAAGAAGGTATATTTGATATACATGTTATAGATGTTCATTTCACTTGTTCTCGTTCTAGTACATTGGTAATTGATACTGGTTCGGTTGCTCATATTTGTAACTCGAAACAGGAACTAAAGAATAAACGACAACTGCTGAAAGATGAAGTGACGATGCGCGTTGGAAACGGATCCAAGGTCAATGTGATCGCAGTCGGCACACTTCCTCTACATCTACCTTCGGGATTAGTTTGAAGCCTAAATAATTGCTATTATGTACCTGCGTTGAGCATGAACATTATATCTGGATCTTGTTTAATGCAAGACGGTTATTCATTCAAGTCTGAGAATAATGGTTGTTTTATTTTTATGAATAATATCTTTTATGGTCGAGCACCACAAAAGAATGGCTTATTTCTATTAGATCTCGATAGTAGTGATACGCATATACATAACATTGATGCTAAGCGAATTAAACTTAATGATAATTCTACTTATATGTGGCACTCGTCGTCTTGGTCATATTGGAGTGAAACGCATGAAGAAACTCCATACCGATGGATTACTTGAATCACTTGACTTTGAGTCACTTGATAGATGCGAAGCATGTCTAATGGGTAAAATGACAAAGACTCCATTTTCTCAGTATGATGGAGCGAGCTACCGACTTATTGGAAATCATACATACGAGATGTATGTGGACCAATGAGCGTAGCATCGCGCGGTGGTTATCGTTATGTTCTAACCTTCACAGATGATCTGAGTAGATATGGGTATATCTATTTCATGAAACATAAATCCGAAACTTTCGAGAAGTTTAAGGAATTTCAAAGTGAAGTAGAAAATCAACGTAACAAGAAGATCAAATTTCTACGATCTGATCGTGGAGGTGAATATCTGAGTTATGAGTTTGGCATGCATTTAAAGAAATGCGGAATACTTTCACAATTGACACCGCCGGGAACACCTCAACGAAACGGTGTGTCCGAACGTCGTAATCGAACTCTCTTAGATATGGTTCGCAGTATGATGTCTCTTACTGATTTGCCGTTATCATTTTGGAGTTATGCATTAGAGACAGCCGCATTCACTTTAAATAGAGCACCATCAAAATCCGTAGAAACGACACCGTATGAATTATGGTTTAATAAGAAACCTAAGCTGTCGTTCCTGAAAGTTTGGGGTTGCGAAGCCTATGTAAAGAAGTTACAACCGGACAAGCTAGAACCCAAAGCGGAGAAATGCGTCTTCATAGGATACCCTAAGGAAACTATAGGGTACACTTTCTATCACAAATCCGAAGGCAAAATCTTTGTTGCTAAGAACGGAACCTTTCTTGAGAAAGAATTTCTCACTAAAGAAGTGACTGGAAGAAAAGTAGAACTCGATGAGATTGATGAATCTATACTCATTGATCGAGTAGCGCAGCATCGGAAGTTGTACTGTACCGCCTACACCGGCAACAGAGGAAGCTAATGATAATGATCATGAAACTTCGAACGAGGAAACTATTGAACCTCGCAGATCGACAAGGGAACGTGCCACTCCTGATTGGTATGATCCTTGTCTAAATGTCATGATTGTAGATAACAATGATGAGGACCCTGCGACGTATGAAGAAGCGATGATGAGCCCAGATTCCAACAAATGGCAAGAAGCCATGAAATCCGAAATGGGATCCATGTATGATAACAAAGTATGGACTTTGGTAGACTTACCTGATAGCCGAAAGGTTGTCGAGAATAAATGGATCTTCAAGAGAAAAACAGATGCTGATGGTAATATTACTGTCTATAAAGCTCGACTTGTCGCAAAGGGTTTCCGACAAATTCAAGGAGTTGACTACGATGAGACTTTCTCACCTGTAGCGAAGCTAAAATCTGTGAGGATTTTGTTAGCAATAGCTGCATTTTTCGATTATGAGATTTGGCAGATGGATGTCAAAACGGCGTTCCTTAATGGAGATATTGAGGAAGAGTTGTATATGGTACAACCCAAAGGTTTTGTCGATCCTAAAAATGCTGACAAAGTATGCAAACTTCAGCGTTCAATCTATGGACTGAAGCAAGCATCAAGAAGTTGGAACCGACGCTTTGATAAGGTGATCAAAGACTTCGGGTTTATACAAAGGTCATGGAGAGGCCCGTATTTACAAGAAAGTGAGTGGGAGCTCTGTAGCATTCCTGATATTATATGTAGATGACATATTATTGATCGGGAATGATATAGAACTATTAAGCAGTGTTAAGGGTTATTTGAATAATAGTTTTTCAATGAAAGACCTTGGTGAAGCATCGTATATATTAGGCATCAAGATTTATAGAGATAGATCAAGACGCCTAATAGGGCTATCACAGAGTACATATCTGGACAAGATTCTAAAGAAGTTTAGAATGGACGAAAGTAAGAAAGGGTTCTTACCTATGTTACCAGGCAAGGTATTGAGTAAAACTCAAGGACCGGCTACGGCAGAAGAAAGAGAAAGGATGTGTAACATCCCCTATGCCCTCGGCAGTAGGATCTATCATGTAGGCCATGCTAGGTACTAGACCGGATATAGCACATGCCGTTAGTTTGACTAGCAGATATCAAAGTGATCCAGAATGGAACACTCGGACAGCGGTCAAGAATATCCCGAAGTACTTGAAAAGAACTAAGGATATGTTTCTTTGTTATGGAGGTGACCAAGAGCTCGTTGTAAACGGTTACACCGATGCAAGTTGGAACACCGATCCCGATGACTCTAAGTCACAATCTGGTACGTGTTTATATTGAATGGTGCCGCAGTAAGCTGGGCAAGCTCGAAGCGGGCACGGTGGCGAAGTCTTCAACGTAATCGAGTACATAGCGGCTTCAGAGGCTTCATCGAAGCGGTATGGATGAAGAGGTTCATTGTAGAGCTCGGTGTGGTTCCTAGTGCATTGGACCCATTAATCATTTATGTGATAACATGGGTGCCATCGCCAATGCACAAGAGCCAAGGTCACACAAGAGGCTGAAGCATATCAAGCTGCGTTACCACTCGATTCGCGAGTACATCGAAGATAGAGAAGTAAAGATTTGCAAAGTACACACCGATCTGAATGTAGCAGATCCGTTGACTAAAGCTCTCCCTAGGGCAAAGCATGACCAACACCGTAATGCCATGGGTGTTAGGTATATTACAATGTAATCTAGATTATTGACTCTAGTGCAAGTGGGAGACTGAAGGAGATATGCCCTAGAGGCAATAATAAAGTGGTTATTATTTATATCTTTATGTTTATGATAAATGTTTATATATCATGCTAGAATTGTATTAACCGAAACATTAGTACATGTGTGATATGTAGACAAACAAGAAGTCCCTAGTATGCCTCTTAAACTAGCTTGTTGATTAATGGATGATTAGTTTCATAATCATGAACATTGGATGTTATTAATAACAAGGTTATGTCATTGTGTGAATGATATAATGGACACACCCAATTAAGCGTAGCATAAGATCTCGTCATTAAGTTATTTGCTATAAGCTTTCGATACATAGTTACCTAGTCCTTATGACCATGAGATCATGTAAATCACTTATACCAGAAAGGTACTTTGATTACACCAAACACCACTGCGTAAATGGGTGGCTATAAAGGTGGGATTAAGTATCCAGGAAAGTATGAGTTGAGGCATATGGATCAACAAAGTGGGATTTGTCCATCCCGATGACGGATAGATATACTCTGGGCCCTCTCGGTGGAATGTCGTCTAATGTCTTGCAAGCATATGAATGAGTTCATAAGAGACCACATACCACGGTACGAGTAAAGAGTACTTGTCAGGAGACGAGGTTGAACAAGGTATAGAGTGATACCGAAGATCAAACCTCGGACAAGTAAAATATCGCGAGACAAAGGGAATTGGTAATATATGGGTCTGGTTCAGTCGATCACTAAAGTGATGGTTGAATATGTGGGAGCCATTATGGATCTCCGTATCCCGCTATTGGTTATTGGTCGGAGTGAGTACTCAACCATGTCCGCATAGTTCTCGAACCGTAGGGTGACACACTTAAAGTTGGATGTTGAAATGGTAGCACTTGAATTATGGAATGGAGTTCGAATATTTGTTCGGAGTCCCGGATGAGATCCCGGACATCACGAGGAGTTCCGGAATGGTCCTAGAATAAGATTCATATATAGGATGTCATTTTATGTGAAATAAAATGTCGCGGAAAGTTCTATGGAAGGTTCTAGAAGGTTCTAGAAAAGTCCGGAAGAAACCACCAAGGAAGGTGGAGTCCACAAGGGACTCCACCTCCATGGCCGGCCAGCCCTAGATGGGGTGGAGTCCCAAGTGGACTCCACCATAGGGGGCCGGCCACCCCCCACATGGGAGGTGGGAATCCCACCTTTGGGTGGGAGTCCTAGTTGGGCTAGGTTTCCCCCTCCTATGGAAGGTTTTGGTTTCGGGTCTTATTCGAAGACTTGGACACCAACACTTGGGATCCACCTATATAATGAGGGGCCAAGGGAGGGGGCCGGCCACCCCAAGACCATAAGCTGGCCGCCCCCCATAGAGTGGCCGGCCCACCCCTCCCAAACCCTAGCCAAGCTCCTCCACTCCATATTGCCCGCATTGCTTAGCGAAGCTCCGCCGGACTTCTACACCGCCACCGACACCACGCCGTCGTGCTGCCGGATTCAAGAGGAGCTACTACTTCCGCTACCCGCTGGAACGGGGAGGTGGACGTCGTCTTCATCAACAACCGAACGTGTGACCGAGTACGGAGGTGCTGCCCGTTCGTGGCGCCGGAACCGATCGTGATCAAGATCTACTACGCGCTTTTGCAAGCGGCAAGTGATCGTCTACCGCAGCAACAAGAGCCTCATCTTGTAGGCTTTGGAATCTCTTCAAGGGTGAGACTCGATACCCCCTCGTTGCTACCGTCTTCTAGATTGCATCTTGGCTTGGATTGCGTGTTCGCCGTAGGAAAATTTTTGTTTTCTATGCAACGTTATCCTACAAGGTCATCCTTCAGGGAGTCGACTTCTTGGCGAGGTTCGGCAGCTATTTTTATTGCACCCTCCAGCTTCGAGGAAGAAGACTTGACCTCCTTTTGCAGTTGAGCCTTGTCAGCTTCCAGGGAAGTGTATTGGGAGGCGAAAGTCTCTAAAGAAGATATGACAGCTCGCAAATCCTTAAGAAAAAAGGAAAACCAGATATTTTAGGAAAGGATTACTAATCAAGGTCCATTCAGGAAAGCTTGCGTTGCGACAGAAAAAGACTTACAGGTTTCCCTGAAGAAGGAGTTGCGGCAGCGGTAGTCGAAGGAGCATCCTTCCCCTTTGAAAGGGAGGAAGCAGTTGATATCTGGGCCGCGGGGGCTACAGCAGGGGCTGAAGCCTCGGAAGCTGCAGGATTCGGCAGAACAACGTCAGATTTGGCCTTCTTGGATGGAGGCTCGATGAAACCTTCGTCGCTGCGAAAAAGAAAAATGGGCAAAGTCAAGAAGAGAATGTGAATGGTAAGGACAAAATACAAATTCTGAGAAAGGAAGCAAGGACTTACAGATCGAAAAGATCATCTTCGTCGGCAAAGCCGCCGGATGATCTCTTCACAGGCGAAGCTTTGGCCTCCTCCATAGCTGCATCAACAAAGGCATCATGATCAGCGTCATCGTCATGCATTGACCCCGCTGTGTCGCTAACATCGTTGGCTGGGGATAGAGGATCAATAAAGTCAGCCTCAGAATTTATCAGATCACCGCATTCATCCTTTGGGCTCGCATTTTCTTCAGTATGAAATACTACAGGAGCTGAAGAATCTCTTCCCTCAGAAGTATCGTTCGGCAGGTCTCGCAAATCTTCAGGAGCTATGAGGATCTGTCGAAGTAAAACAAGTAAGAACAGTGGCCGTTGCATTGACCAAGGGAAACAACGCAATAAGAATATGGAGAGGAGAATTTACCTTCGTTGGCGGATGATCAGCATCAAATGGTGGATGGGAAGATATCAGCGGGATTGAATCTTCCTGGCTGAAGAGAGTGAGGCGCCGAACTTCATCAAGCAGTTCCTTTTCCGATAATTCAGATGCGTTTATCCTAGTCTCGTCCTTGGGACCCGAATATAACCATAGCGGATGAGTCCTAGCCATGATCGGCTGCACTCGATGCTTTAAGAACACAGCGGCTACCTCCGTGCCTATCATGGTCTGGCCATCGGCTTCCTTGATCCGAAGAAACTTATCAAATAATTTGTCGACTGCTAGCCTTTCATCGGGAGAGAGGGTATTCTTCCAAGACTGCTTAGGCTTGGCATCAAGAACATCGGAGAAGCGAGGGAGCTGAGACTCAATTATTGAAGAGTCCCTAATGTAGAACCACTTCAGTCTCCACCCTTGCACAGATTCTCTCATCGGAAAGTTGAAGTAATTGACTTCTTTGCGAGCGAAAAAACGAACTCCCCCAATGACAAAGGATCCGCTGCTACTGTTGTACCTTTTCACGAAGAAAATTTTCTTCCACAACCCAAAGTGGGGCTCAATGCCCAAGAATGCTTCACAAAGAGTGATAAAAATGGCAAGGTGAAGGATTGAGTTGGGGGTTAGCTGCCATAGTTGGATCTCGTAAACTCGAAGAAGATGATGAAGGAATTTGTGGGCAGGAAGCGAGAGACCTCGGTACAAGAACGACAAGAACATCACGGTAAAACCAGCGGGAGGATTGGGCCGCGAAATCGCACCTGGGAGAATGACATTCCCCTCGTCGGAAGAAATCAGTCCGAGGCTTCGGGCTTTCTTCTCATCGCGCTTTGTGGTGGTAGATACCGGCCAATCGCCGGAGGAGGGTCCAGCCATGGAGCTTGATGGCGTTGGCGGCGCCGGAGCTAGAGGAGGAGCATCTGGAGCACCTCTCCTCGGCGGATTTGGAGGAACCTTGGCGGCGGCGCCGCTGCTCGCAGCGCTGATGGCGACGGTGGAGTTCTTCTTCTTCACCATTGTTGGATCTGGGGAAGATCTGGAAGCGGCGGCGGCGGCGCAGCGGTTATGGGTGAAGAAGATGAAAGAAAGAGAAGAGGATGCGAGGATGAAGTATGGAAAAGGGAGAGCTTGCTCTGAAAGATTATAAAGTGCAAAGAAACCTGAGGAATGAGTGGGCACGTGTCGTTGTTTCCAATTCATTAAGAGGACCCTCTTTTCATCATGGATCGCAGAAATCGAGGAGACGCCTTGGTAACAATACGCGAATAGCGGTCATTTCTTAAAACAGAGCCACGCAGAAGTAGGATGGGCCCCAACGGGTCGTGTCCTGTCAGTCAGAATTGCAACAGTGATTACGTCATCAGTGATGTCGTGAAGCCCGCCGGAAGCATCCGAAGAAAAACGAAAAACGTCGGATGGTTAACTTGAGTTTACGCACGAATCGCAAGCATCCGCACCTAGACTCGGGAGCTACTCCCATCGGGAGCGCTGGACGCGCACCCGATAAACGTGAACTCGAAGATATTCCTGTGAAGTAATATTTGAAGAAAAGGATGGAATGCCCAGCTCGAGTCTGCACCCGGTCACAAGCGCCCGTGCTCAGACTCGGGGGCTACTCCCATCGGGAGCGCTAGACGTGCACCCGATAAAACTTTTTTGCACTCCAGGATCAGGCCCGGGGACTTTATTCTGTGTAGGGTAACGTTGTTTTGCCATCGGCAGTTAACCAGCAAAGCTGGGCGCGTTACTCAATATCCTTTACGCGTTCAAACCTTACTGAAAAATACAAGCCCCGATACAAATGTATCGGGTGACCTATGAAGACCAGCAGAAAACTTCGGCAGAAGAAGACTTTCGAGTAGCACAACTTGAGTCTACACGCGGATCGCAAGCATCCGCACCTAGACTCGGGGGCTACTCCCATCGGGAGCGCTGGACGCGCACCCGATAAAAGAAGATAATGCTGTTACAAAATGGACAAGAACAATCAGTGGAGGCATGCTTTAGTCTCTACCCGAAAAATCTTCGGCTAGACACTCGGGGACTACTGACGTGGGCATTACCCTTCGGGTAACCGACATTGCCCTATCCTATACGGCCCAACTGGAGGCCCATGAAGATACCCGATGGCAAGGTGGGCCACTAGGACGGTGCTAGAGAAGATTCCTTGGAGAACGAGACGAAGAGGAGCCGAACAAGGAAAGTTTAGAGCTAGGTATTTTATAAACCTAGCCGTACCCGGACAGATCTCTTGAGACCTGGCCTCCTATATAAAGGCCAGGAGAGGGGCTGCCGAGGGACACAATCAATCTTAGGAACTTTAGCCACCATAAGTCTAGAGCTAGGTCGCCGTAGCACTTAGCCTCTCGACGAGATCACAACCGAAACCTTTGGCACCACATTGTAACCCAATATTTTTATAATCAAGATCAGACAGGCAGGACGTAAGGGTTTTACCTCATCGTGGACCCCGAACCTGGGTAAATCGCTCTCCCCGCTTATCTGTTAACCGATGTCTCGTGTCAGCCTACAGGATTCCATCAACCCTAAGCCCCAATCGGAGGGCATTGCCGAGGAGTACCCTCGACACCCTTGCCTAGCCCGCTTCACCTACATGCCAGCGGTTGATGGGGACGTCTGGGAGGCACACAAAATCCTGGTGGTCCTCGTAGGACACTCGTAAGCTCCCTCCGATCGGAATTCGTCCCTAGAGTCGTAGCGACAACCTCCTCGGAAGTCAGAACGACGACTAACTGGTTAGTTGCATCTGCTCTGGCTCCCCATGGATGCGGGCTGGAGTTTCGGGGTGATGGTGATAGAGGTCCGAGCTCCCCATCAAAGCTTCCACGTGGTGGCTGCCGCTCACTGCTCCAGCCGGCCATCGGTGACAAAGGTCAATCAGGGGTCAACGCCCCAGCTCGTCACCTCTCCCTACCCATCCCCACCCCGCCCCCTCCGCTTCCTGGCCGCCTCCGACCAGAGAAGGAAAGGAGCAGCAGACTGACATTTCGACCACTCTCATCACGGTTGTTGCCGGTGTACGGTCATGCTTCCCTCTGTTTTATTTTTGAGAGAATGGAGAGCAGAGGGAATCCGATCTGACAAGTAGGTCCCACCCAAATTTTGCAAAAGACCCGCAAAATTATAACTATAGTCTAACATATGTCTCCCTTGACCGTTTTCATACCGCCACATTAGCATAAAAGTGGGGTCCACCTGGTATCCCTTAGGGCATGACCAATGCTGGGCGCTTGGGTAGGCGCTTGAGCCGAGAAAGAAAGACAATTAATCTCAGCGTTCCTTGGCAAGAGTTCAGAGATACAACGGTAGGCGTCAATCTGAGGCGCTTATTTATCCAACTTCTTCTCACGCTGCAAGCCAAACTGTATTCAAGCGCCCGCCGCAACATCTTGAGGCGACGCCTTGAGGCGACGCCTGAAATTAAGCACCTGTAAGCCGGGATCCTACGACCCAACTGCTATTTTGCTGGGATTAGAACCCTGACGCCCGCCCTTAGCGCCTCCTGCGGTAGTTGCCCTTAGCGGGCGTAAACTTGTCGATCAGTGCATTTTGTTACTCCCTCCGATTCATATTAATTGATGCTAAAATGGATATATCTACAAATAAAATATATCGAGATACATCTACATGAACATCAAGAATCGAAGGGAGTATAGTGTTAGTGCAAAAACGAATTGCCTTTTTCAAACCCTAGCCCTAATTATGGTGGCCTTTTCCAATTTTCTTTTCCTCCCCCGTCAATCCCCGCTCCAATTCTTTACGCACTCCTCCCCATCGGATTGGATTAACCGATCGCGGCGCGGCGGAGTTCCCTCTCTTCTCCCATGTCACAGCGGCGGAGAAACGTGGGGAAGTCGGTACCTTGCATCTCAAGAAGCCGCGCCTTGACCGCCATCGCCGTCACCACCCGTGCACCGGTGACCCACGTGTCGCCGCCTATATAACCCCGCGCTCCCCCACCCACTCCACTCAACTCAGCCGCTTTCCCGACCCGGCTCGACCACCCATGCCCACCGTGTCCGCGTCGTTGCCTTTGGCGGCAGCGATGGCGGCGGGCGATGACCGGCAGCCGCTGCCTTTCCTCCTGCGGCCAGTCCTCCTCCACGGCGCCGGCGCCGGGGCCCACCTCCTGCTCGCGCTCGCCGTCGCCGCCCGCCTCCTCTTCGCCACCGCCAGCCGCCGCGCCAAAGAATCACCCGCGGCGGCTGCGATTGGCTTCCGGTGGTGCCGCCTCGCGGTGCGCGCCACGTGGGTTCTTGCGGCGTGCGAGCTCTTCCTCGCCGCGTACTCGCTCGTCTCGTGGTACCTGGACGGCGGGGCCAGGTGGGCGGCGCCCGACGCGGTCGCGGACTACGCGGACGCCGCGGCGCGCGCGGTGGCGTGGCTGCTGCTCGCGGCGTACCTGCAGCTCGAGCACCGCCGCCGCGGCGAGGACCGGCTCCCCGCGCCGCTCAGGCTCTGGTGGGCGCTCTTCCTGCTGCTCTCCGTCCTCGCCGTCGCCGTCCACGCCGCCACGGTCCTCCTGTACAAGCTCCCCGTGCCCGCGCTTGCGTGGGCGCGCGACGCCGTCTCGGTCGTAGCATCCCTTGTGCTGCTCGTCGCCGGGTTCTCGGCCAAGACCCCGGCGGCGGGCGGCTCTGCTTCCGAGGAGCCTCTGCTCAATGGCGCGAGCGAGACGGCCAGCGCCGAGAACGACACCGTGGACGCCTCCATGTTCACGGGCGCGGGATTCCTCAGCGTGCTCACCTTCTCCTGGATGGGGCCGCTGCTCGCGGTCGGCCACAGGAAGACGCTCGACCTCGACGACGTCCCGGACCTCGACACCGGGGACAGCGTGGCCGGCCTGCTCCCGCCCTTCAAGGCCAACCTCGACGCGCTCACGGGCGACGGGAAGGTCACGGCTTTCAAGCTCACCAAGGCCCTGCTGCGCACCGTGTGGTGGCACATCGCGGTGACCGCGCTCTACGCGCTCATCTACAACCTGGCCACCTACGTCGGCCCGTACCTCATCGACTCCCTGGTGCAGTACCTCAACGGCGACGAGAGGTACGCCAGCAAGGGCAAGCTCCTCGTCGTCACCTTCATCGTAGCCAAGGTGTTCGAGTGCTTGTCGCAGCGCCACTGGTTCTTCCGGCTGCAGCAAGCCGGGATACGCGCGCGGTCCGCGCTTGTCTCCGTCGTGTACCAGAAAGGGCTCTCCCTGTCCAGCACCTCCAGACAAAGCCGCACCAGCGGCGAGATGATCAACATCATCAGTGTGGATGCCGACAGAGTCGGCCTCTTTTCATGGTACATGCACGACCTCTGGCTGGTGCCGCTCCAAGTAGGCATGGCGCTCTTCATCTTGTACTCCACCCTTGGGGTCGCCTCGCTTGCAGCCCTCGGTGCCACCGTCGTCGTCATGCTTGCCAATGTGCCTCCGATGCAAATGCAGGAGAGGTTCCAGCAGAAGCTCATGGACTGCAAGGATGTCAGGATGAAGGCCACATCTGAGATCCTGCGCAACATGAGGATTCTTAAACTGCAGGGGTGGGAGATGAAGTTCCTGTCCAAGATCATTGACCTGCGGAAGACAGAGGAAAGCTGGCTCAAGAAGTATCTGTACACGTCCACCGTGGCCACCTTCGTGTTCTGGGGTGCCCCGACCTTCGTCGCCGTGGTAACATTCGGAGCCTGCATGCTCCTAGGGATACCATTGGAGTCAGGGAAGGTGCTGTCTGCATTGGCCACGTTCCGAGTGCTTCAAGAACCAATATACAACCTTCCCGACACAATCTCGATGATGATTCAGACTAAGGTGTCTCTTGACAGGATAGCTTCTTTCCTCTGTCTCGAGGAGTTGCCAACTGATGCTGTGCAGAGGTTGCCAAGTGGTAACTCGGATATCGCAATTGAGGTCAGCAATGGGTGCTTCTCCTGGGATGCCTCAGCTGAAGTGCCAACGCTGAAGGATCTCAACTTTCAAGCTCGGCAAGCCATGCGGGTCGCCGTCTGTGGGACGGTTGGGTCTGGGAAATCAAGCTTGCTCTCTTGCATTCTTGGTGAGATGCCAAAGCTATCAGGAGATGTCAAGACTTGCGGAACAATGGCATATGTCAGCCAGTCAGCATGGATACAGAGTGGCAAAATTCAGGACAACATACTGTTCGGCAAGGAGATGGACACTGAGAAGTATGACAGGATCCTTGAGTCATGTTCCCTGAAAAAAGACTTGGAGATATTACCATTTGGTGACAAAACGGTCATTGGAGAGCGAGGCATCAATCTTAGTGGCGGGCAGAAGCAAAGGATTCAGATAGCCCGAGCTTTGTATCAGGATGCCGACATCTATTTATTCGATGATCCATTCAGCGCAGTGGATGCCCATACAGGGTCCCACCTCTTCAAGGTATAATATGATCTTTTATTTGTTCAGTTAGATGCTTGAAAACACATTTCTTAAGGTTTGTACCATTTGCAGGAATGTTTGCTTGGGGTTTTGGGTTCAAAGACAGTTGTTTATGTTACGCACCAGATTGAATTCCTACCTGCGGCTGATCTTATTCTGGTGAGAATTTCATTGGCAAAAGTTCCATGTAAACTTATTGTCATAAATTGCGTGGTTCTTCTTATAATAAGATAAATTAATGTAGGTAATGAAAGGTGGGAGAATAGCCCAAGCAGGCAAATACAACGAAATCCTTGGATCAGGGGAAGAGCTAATGGAACTGGTTGGTGCTCACCAAGATGCTCTCACAGCATTGGATTTGATTGATGTTGCTAATGGAGGCAGTGAAGCTTTCTCTTCCAGTGGCACAGCAAGCCTTTCCAGGTCATTGTCCACAGCTGAGGAGAAAGATAAACAAAATGGCAAAGAAGACGTTGACAAGGTTCAGAGTGGGCAGCTGGTGCTGGAAGAAGAAAGGGAAAAAGGCAGGGTTGGGTTCTGGGTCTACTGGAAGTACCTTACATTGGCTTATGGAGGGGCTCTTGTACCATTCGTGTTGATAGCTCAGATACTTTTCCAAGTCCTTCAAATTGGTAGCAATTACTGGATGGCTTGGGCTTCTCCTGTGTCAGAAGACGTCGAGCCTCCAGTGAGCATGTCGACACTGATATACGTCTTTGTTGCATTGGCTGGTGCAAGCTCGCTGTGCATCCTCGTAAGAGCTCTGTTTCTTGTGACAGCTGGGTACAAGACAGCAACCCTGTTGTTCGACAAGATGCATATGTCAATATTCAGAGCTCCTATGTCTTTCTTCGATTCCACTCCGAGTGGCCGCATCTTGAATAGGGTAAGTTAGCATTTTCCTCCAATTTTATTAGGTAGTTTAGTTTATTGGCTTGAAACCATGCTCACACAAGAATTTTATTGTTTAGGCTTCAACTGATCAAAGTGAAGTGGACACCAGCATTGCTTACCAAATGGGTTCGGTCGCATTTTCCATCATACAACTAGTTGGAATTATTGCTGTGATGTCTCAGGTTGCATGGCAGGTGTTTGTTGTTTTCGTCCCTGTAATTGTTGCCTGCTTCTGGTATCAGGTATTTTAATTAACCTGTTTATTCTCCTTGCTGTTTTAACTGCAAAATCAGCATCTGCTTATGTTTATCATTCTGTAGCGTTACTACATTGACACAGCCAGAGAGCTGCAAAGGCTGGTAGGGGTTTGCAAAGCTCCTATAATACAACATTTTGCTGAATCAATCACTGGATCTGCAACCATCAGGAGTTTTGGCAAGGAAAATCAGTTCGTATCTACTAATAGCCATCTAATGGATGCCTACTCTCGACCAAAATTCTATAATGCTGCAGCAATGGAGTGGCTTTGCTTCCGCTTGGATACACTCTCGTCTGTTACATTTGCCTTCTCTTTGATATTTCTGATCAGTCTACCGACTGGTCTCATCGATCCAGGTATGTTGTTACAAGTTCGCAACAGAGATTTATACTGAATAGATGGTATTAGTCGATAAGATGTGAGTTAATATGGGTCTGTAACTAAATTAACATCATGCTTTCAGGAATTGCTGGTCTTGCTGTCACATATGGGCTTAATTTGAACATGCTGCAAACATGGGTTGTCTGGTGCATGTGCAATTTGGAGAACAAGATAATATCAGTAGAAAGAATTCTGCAATATATGAGCATTCCCGAAGAGCCCCCTCTTTCAATGTCAGGAGATAAGCTGCCTCATAACTGGCCGTCAGATGGAGAAATTCAGCTGCGTAACCTACATGTAAATAACCATCACCATCCCTTTTTCTCCTGTTTTCTTACTTTGCTATTTCTGTCTTACCATGTTGTTGTGCAGAAAGTTCATATCTTTGCCATTTTGTGTAAACTATGCATAAGAAATCCAGTCTGATGGCCATGCGATTTGTAGCTTCAGTGTTTTGCCAAACGCGAATATCAATTATTCTGGATATCACAGATGCCAAATGTTTAACTTTTTCAGTTTGGTGCAGGTGAGATATGCTCCACAACTACCATTTGTTCTGAAGGGTCTTACAGTTACGTTTCCTGGAGCCATGAAGACTGGTATTGTTGGAAGAACAGGCAGTGGTAAATCAACTCTTATACAGGCCCTTTTCCGTATCGTGGACCCTACTATCGGTCAGATACTAGTAGATGGTGTCGACATTTGCACCATTGGACTGCATGATCTGAGATCTAGACTGAGCATCATTCCACAAGACCCAACGATGTTCGAGGGAACTGTGAGGAGCAACCTTGATCCTCTTGGAGAATACAATGACGATCAAATCTGGGAGGTAGTTTTGATTTTCACATAATTAATATCTTTTCTGTCCGCAAATTCTCTCCACAACAATAGAAAACCTTTAGCTGTAGTCTGAATCTTTTACTCCATTTCAGGCCTTGGATAACTGTCAGCTAGGAGATGAGGTCAGGAAAAAGGATCTTAAGCTTGACTCGCCAGGTCTGATATAATGATATATATAGTTTGTGCCATGCAGTTGGTACTCTGATACTGAATTTTGCATATCTTTCACGTTCTTCCCAGTACTAGTTTTTTATACAATCCCAAAGTACAAAAACTACAGCACATGTTAGTTTGCTACTGCATGAATTTAGAGAACTGAAAAATTCTGTGAATTTACCTTGCAGTGATAGAGAATGGAGAAAACTGGAGCGTGGGTCAGCGCCAGCTTGTCTGTCTAGGTAGAGTGATTCTGAAAAGGACTAAAATACTGGTTCTGGATGAAGCGACAGCTTCAGTAGACACTGCGACGGACAACTTGATCCAGAAAACACTACGGGAGAATTTTTCAGATTCAACGGTCATCACAATTGCTCATCGAATCACCTCGGTCCTTGACAGCGACATGGTCTTGCTTCTCGACAATGGTCAGTCATCAGCCCTTCAAAACAAATCACGATCGCATCTTATTGATCTGTCTGATCCAATGTGCTAGGCATGCCTGTTTTTCTGACTATAACGCCACTCCAATCTTTGCAGGTGTGGCCGTGGAGCGCGATACGCCGGCGAAGTTGCTAGAAGACAAGTCGTCTCTGTTCTCAAAGCTTGTAGCAGAGTACACGATGAGGGCAACACATACGTAGTGAAACGAGTGAAACCTCCAGCTATTCTCCCACGCCGTTGAGGCTTCTTGAGCAAGTCTGATAGTCGACGATGATGAAAAATACTGGTAGATGAGATGTGAAACATTAGCTGATCTACGATGGTGTTAGCCCTGCTAATACTAGCGGTGACTCTTACATATTCTGAAGCATAAAGCCGAAAAGATGCTTAAAAGTCGGTTAAAGTAGTATTAATTTCTAAAGAAAGTAGTTTGCTTAGAATAAGAACGGAATCCTGATTCATAGTCGTGTTCTTTATGGTAGAGTACACGCCAGAGAAGTTTTGGGACTAAGTAATTTGGACTGTGTGATACCTGGATAAATAAGAGGTTCAGTTTTTTGCAGTTTACCAGTATACGTTTTAAGAGGACAGATAACAGATATCTCACTATTCAGGGCCCCATCCCGACTCTTCATGTTCTTACAGTGAGTGTGCGTTGGGGCTTATGAATTCTCTTGTTTTTATCTCTAGATTATAAGCCAATCTCCACCGTACTGTACATAGACCGACAGACCGTGTCCAGAGCTATGTGAAGCCTGAAGGCTGTGCTTTATTAATTTTTTTTTTACTTGTTCCTCACTCTGCAGGTGCTTGCTCATTTGCTCTGTGACTGAGCAGTAAGTTCCCAGGTTGCCGAACTATCATCTAGCTGCTAGATTAGTTTATAGTGAAGTGGCATTCAAAGATTTGGCGCCTCAGGAGTCACCTTGCGGTAGTTTCAATTCATGACTCAGGGGGGAAAATTGTCCTTGCGAACAGCTTTTGTTATCCAAAATCCCAAATCCAGACCAAGTGTTGTTACACACATCTGATGACAATGTAAAAATAACTAGAGAAGTGTTCGATTGCAATCAAAGAGACACCCAAAATACCGCGGGATATTCCGAAGAGAACAAGAGCACTTTTGAACCCGAGCTCATTTGCTCCTGCTCGAATATTTTTTTTTGTAAAAATAGCTAATAAAAAATCTGAATTCTTTTACAACGAACATGAGAATGCATAACATCATTGTGAAGAGAAATGACATATTTGGTGGTCTATGCAAAATAACAAAATTTGGTGCTGGTTGGAGCATTTGGATTGTTGTTTGCAACAATCAGATTTGTGTTTTTTACATGGGCCAGTACATATATCTTTTCTAGGAGATTTTTGGCATGGTGTTAGAACACATGTTCATGTTCGTTGTACAAAAAATTCAGAATGTTTTGATGTTATTTGCTATTTTTCAGATTTTTTTATTGGAGCAAGAGCATATGAGCCCGGGAGCAAAAAAACCATGTCCCACCAAGATTATGCTATTGAAAGTTTCTTTGGAACATAGTGATCGAAGAGCAAAAAAAAACGTGCATAAATAGAATATCATGACATGTAGAATCCTTAAGAGGTTGAAACAAAGGAAATCGGTAGAAGCTGTCACCCGATGAATTTTGTGTAGGTATAATCTTTTGGTAGGAATACCATGGAACTGTAAATATGAAAGAATTCATACGATTTGTATAGGTTTTGTTCCTTTGAAGCAAAATGCCCCTACACAAAACTGTTTTGAGTTGGAATCCTAAAAAATCTTTTGAGGTCTTTCAATTCAAAGAAGCCCTTGGCCTGTTCACTTTGTCATGGTGTTTGGCGTTGCTCTCATCTGGTTTCTTCACTCCGTAAATATTGACCTTGGCACGCGCAACCACGCCATATGTCGCCATAAAATTTATCTAACATAAACAATTTCAGGCAAAAACCAGAAACAAATGTGGCATTGTGGCTTAGCATCATCTTCTCAAGTTAGGGAGTTGTTAGCATAGAACCACCACATTTGCAGCTAAATCTTCAATTTGGTACCACTTTGTGTTTCAGGAGCAAAAAACTACCGGATTTTTCGTCGGTTTTCTCAAAAAACACTAAATCGCCTCTGATCATGAATTGACTCGAAATGATGGCCAGAAAACACTAATAGCATCATCTTCTCAAGTTACGAAGGTTTAAAAAATATATTTGAAATATCTTTTAAAAATTGAGTAATTTCCATATTAAAAGTTTTACCAATTGAATTAGTATTTAAAAGTTATGAAGGTTTGAAAAAAGTTTATATTTGAAATATTCAAACATTTGTTAGCACTTTTCGTAGAAAAAGTTTTGAAATTTAAATTTGTTTTTAAAAGTTATGAGTGTCTTAAAAATAAATAGCAGATTTTCTGAAAAACTGCGGGGTGTGAGGGACATGTGCGTAATTAGTGACAAAAATTTGAGGACCTACATGCAAAATGGCAAGCGGTATGCTGTCTAGCAGTGCCACGTCACCCTGGATAGTGGGTCCCGATGGCAGTAAGGCCATCAATCCGTGTCAATTCTTGATTAGAGATGGTTTAGTGTTTTTTGAAAAATCTGACGAAAATTTTGGTAATTTTTTGCTAGCGACACATAAAGTAGTACCAAAATGAAGATTTAGCTGTCAATGTGGTGGTTTTAGGGCATCTCCAGCGGCGCGACGCATTTCGGACGTCGAAACGGACGCGTCGTGTCCGTTTGCGTCGGCCGAAATGGTCGAAATCGTCCGGGCGTCCGTTTGCGTCGGGGGGTGGCTCCAGCGGCGCGACGCTGTAAGGGTACATTGCCCCTATGTGTGGTTTTGGTAATTAATGACAACCCCTATGGACTAATGTTTTCATTGAATTTATATGAAGGAATATTCCATAGGTACTACTTGCTCTCCATGTGTTGGATTCAAGTATGGATGCCATGAAGATAAAGGTATACCTTGTGTATTGGCATCAAGATCATCGGTATGAAGATATATATATATATATATATATATATATATATATATATATATATATGATCAATAAGAAGAAATGAAGATGGAGTTCTTATGTGGAACTCAATATTAGCCATGCTCTATCTTAAGTGAGTATGTGAAGATACAAGGTTGAGTTGGGCAAGTTCAAGATGAGCGTCTCAAGTGAATCACATACTTGAAGCTTGTCGTCCATTTGATAATAATGGACTAGTGAAGATGTGCATCAATGGAGCTTTCCCATCATAGTGTATGGGGGAGCATTTGTGAGTCTTCACGAAGCAACGTTGGTCAAGAGAGGCATTCCGGCTTGAGTGAAGCTTGAAGAGTTATCATCAAAATCAAGCGGGATGCGCAAGGCAAAGGTATGGCCTTGCTAGGTTTTCCTTTTACCGGTCTCAAGGTGGATGTTGGGAGACCGGATTATAGGATAGATAGCCGCACTATTAAGAGGGGCTTTCGGTTGAGTAACTTGATCACATCGTCTTAGGGAGCTCAATCCTTTGCATGCTTTGCATATCCTTATTGCTTCTTGGTGTTTTTCTATGTGAGGTTCTTGAGCTTGTTGCTAGCTTTACAACAAGCCCAAGTTCATCGAAAACGGAGTTCGCATGCATCTTCTATTGCGTTTTCGAGGTTGGGTGATTTTACCGGTTATTCATGATATAAGGTTCTACCCTTTTATATTCATGATAAAATCCCCTCCTACAGTTTCTTGTGTTTGCACTTTCTATTGGATAGCATTCGTTGTTATCTTTCCAACGAAATTAGTTTCATGTCAACCGGAGTTCGGGAGCAATAGTTATTAAAGAAAAGGGAAAAGGAGTAAATATAAAAGAAAAAGAAAAAAGGGGAAAGGGGCCGCCGGTTGGGCGCCCGGCCTGCCAGGCCACGCGCCGGCGCAGCCGGCCAGGTCCGGGCGCCAACCGGACCGGGCGCCCACCGGCCTGTGACCGGCCTTGGGCCAGGTCCGCGACCGGCCCGCCCAGCTGAAGGAGATATGCCCTAGAGGCAATAATAAAGTGGTTATTATTTATATCTTTATGTTTATGATAAATGTTTATATATCATGCTATAATTGTATTAACCGAAACATTAGTACATGTGTGATATGTAGACAAACAAAGAAGTCCCTAGTATGCCTCTTAAACTAGCTTGTTGATTAATGGATGATTAGTTTCATAATCATGAACATTGGATGTTATTAATAACAAGGTTATATCATTATATGAATGATGTAATGGACACACCCAATTAAGCGTAGCATAAGATCTCGTCATTAAGTTATTTGCTATAAGCTTTCGATACATAGTTACCTAAGTCCTTATGACCATGAGATCATGTAAATCACTTATACCGGAAAGGTACTTTGATTACACCAAACGCCACTGCGTAAATGGGTGGTTATAAACGTGGGATTAAGTATCCGGAAAGTATGAGTTGAGGCATATGGATCAACAATGGGATTTGTCCATCCCGATGACGGATAGATATACTCTGGGCCCTCTCGGTGGAATGTCGTCTAATGTCTTGCAAGCATATGAATAAGTTCATAAGAGACCACATACCACGGTACGAGTAAAGAGTACTTGTCAGGAGTCGAGGTTGAACAAGGTATAGAGTGATACCGAAGATCAAACCTCGGACAAGTAAAATATCGCGTGACAAAGGGAATTGGTATTGTATGTGAATGGTTCATTCGATTACTAAAGTCATCGTTGAATATGTGGGAGCCATTATGGATCTCCAGATCCCGCTATTGGTTATTGGTCGGAGTGAGTACTCAACCATGTCCGCATGGTTCACGAACCGTAGGGTGACACACTTAAAGTTGGATGTTGAAATGGTAGAACTTGAATATGGAATGGAGTTCGAATATTTGTTCGGAGTCCCGGATGAGATCCCGGACATCACGAGGAGTTCCGGAATGGTCCGGAGAATAAGATTCATATATAGGATGTCATTTTATGTGAATTAAAATGATGCGGAAGGTTCTATGGAAGGTTCTAGAAGGTTCTAGAAAAGTCCGGAAGAAACCACCAAGGAATGGGACTCCACCACCATGGCCGGCCAACCCTAGTGGGGGAGGAGTCCCAAGTGGACTCCCCCAAGGGGGGCCGTCCACCCCCTCCATGGAAGGTGGAACTCCCACCTCAAGTGGGAGTCCTAGCTTGGGTAGGTTTCCCTATTCTATGGAAGGTTTTGGGTTCGGGTCTTATTCGAAGACTTGTAGTACAACACTTGGGGTTCCACATATATAATGAGGGGCCAAGGGAGGGGGCCGGCCACCCCAAGACCACAAGCTGGCCGCCCCCCTTGAAGTGGCCGGCCACCCCCTCCCAAACCCTAGCCGCCCCCTTCTCCTCCATATCTCCCGCGTGCTTTAGCGAAGCTCCGCCGGAGTTCTCCACCGCCACCGACACCACGCCGTCGTGCTGTCGGATTCAAGAGGAGCTACTACTTCCGCTGCCCGCTGGAACGGGAGGTGGACGTCGTCTTCATCAACAACCGAACGTGTGACCGAGTACGGAGGTGCTGCCCGTTCGTGGCGCCGGTGATCAAGATCTTCTACGCGCTTTTGCAAGCGGCAAGTGATCGTCTACCGCAGCAACAAGAGCCTCATCTTGTAGGCATTGGAATCTCTTCAAGGGTGAGACTCGATACCCCCTCGTTGCTACCGTCTTCTAGATTGCATCTTGGCTTGGATTGCGTGTTCGCGGTAGGAAATTTTTTGTTTTCTATGCAACGTTATCCTACACCAGCTGCCCCTCCGGTCCGACCGGGATCCGGACTGGGCTGCCTCCCCGCGCCAAGGCCCACGCGGCCTGCCTCTCCCCCGCGCGGCGTGTGCCTTTCCGCCGCCCAGCGCGCGGTCTGCTGCCGCCCGGTTGCTGGGCCGGTCGGACCAGGCTGCCGACCTGGCTCCTCAGCGCCCAGGCCGGTCGGCCGGCCTGGCAACCGGCTGGGCACCTTTTTCAGCCCGATTTTTATGCGATTTTCACCCTGCTTTTTCCCCAACGGTTATTTTTCTCCTTAGACTATAAATAGCCCTTCTTCCACCTTGAGCAACAACTTCTTCCCTTTTTCTCTCACCTCCATTGTTGCATTTGAAGCTCTCTCCCTTGATTCCTCCAACCATTCTTGCTCATACTTGAGGATTTGAGAGAGGAGATCTAGATCTACACTTCCACCAAACCATTTCTTCTCTAAGTGAGAGAATCTCTTGGGATCTAGATCTTGGAGTCTTTGGTTGACTTTCCCCCTTGTTCTTCCTCTCCAATCTCATCCTAGCATTCGTTGCTTTGGTGGGATTTGAGTGTGAAGGACTTGAACACCTCCGGTGTTCTTGCTTTGCATCATTGCATAGTGTTGAGCTCTCCACCACGATTTGTTCGAGTGAGAGACCGTGAGCTTGTTACTCTTGGAGGGTGACCTCCTAGTTGGCTTGGTTGGTGTCCCGGTGATCTCTTCGTGGAAGATTGTGAAGGGGCCCGGGCTTCTCCTTCGTGGAGCTTGTGAAGTGGTTGTGGAGCTTGCCATCTCCGGAGCGGAGGAAAAGCTAACCATAAGGAAAGGGCCATTATCCTTCGTGGGTGTGGTTCGGAGAATAGGGTGAGCCTTCGTGGCGCGGGGAATCCTTCGTGGGACCTCCACTCCTCCAAACGTGATGTACCTTGTTGCAAAGCAAGGGAACACGGGAATACATCCTCGTCTCCGCGTGCCTCGGTTATTTCTATACCCGAGCTCTCTTTCCTTGTGATAGCCATCGTGCTTGAAGTATATATATCTTGCTATCACGTGTGCTACATATATCTTGTGCCTATCTTGCTTAGCTCTAGTTGCTATTGTTACACTTAGTTGAGCTTAGCATATTTAGGGTTTGTGCTTGTAAACTAAACGATAGTTTAATTCCGCATTCTTACAAGACAAATCCGCAAGAGTTTGTAATTGCCTATTCACCCCCTCTAGGCGACATCTCGATCTTTCAATTGGTATCAGAGCAAGGTCTCTCCTTGTTTAAGGCTTCACCGCCTTGAGAGTAAAGATGTCGGCTAGTATAGTGCACAATGACACAATTGTCTTTAATGGCACAAATTATCTTTTGTGGCGAAATTGCTTGCTTTGTAATCTTCGGACCTTGTGTCCACATATAGAGCAATTTCTAGATGTCGGTTTTTCTCCTCCGATGGATTCTCAAAATCTATCTTTAGAGGATGAGAAAAACTTACATCTTGAAGCTCAAGTATCTAATGAGCTTTTATTCTCCTTGAGACCCGATTTTCGTAGGTTCTTGATATATATAAAGCGAAAATTGTCTCATGAGATGTGGATCAAGCTTAAGGAAATGTTTGGTGGATCCACTTCTAAATTGGTCGGTGGTGACTCCGAGGAGCTCTCTTCCCCTTCACATCATGAAGAGCTCCAAGTTGCTTCCACCTCCGGTCGTGATGATATATCATCTACTTCCACTTCACCAACGTGTTGCAAGACACAAGGTAATGATATGGTGAGTGGTGAGGAAAATTGCAATATTGATATTGTGCTCAATAGTGATGACTCTTCATCTCTATCTCATTGCAATGTTTCCTCTTTGGACTTAAACACATCGAGCATTGAAAATAATCTACATGCTTGTGTTGATAGTCCTTGCATATCATGTGTAAATTGCTTACATAGATCTCATGATGATATGCTTGTCTTGTCTTGCTCCCATAATCAAAATGCTTCTATTTCCTCTAGTTTCTTGTTGACTAACAATGTAGAGGAAACCGAACACTCTATGGATCAAGACATGATTTCAAATGAGGATTCAAGAATATCTTCATCTTCATCCTCCGGTATGCACATGTGCCTTATGGCAAATGGATCAAAGGTATCTCCTACTTTGACTCCTAACACGTCCTCTAATGATGAGAATGATGATGATGATAATGATGAAGAATATAATACCTTGGTGCATGATATGGCAATGGTTTATGCTTCTCTTCGTGGTAATAAAGAAGCTCGTGCTAATCTCGAACACTCTATGGATACCTTGTATAAATATAGGGAAACCATAGTGGAGTTGGAGTCCCATGTTGAAAATGGGGAAATGAGATTCACTCTCCTCAAGCATGAGCTAAAAGATGAGAAGCATACTAATTTTATGCTTACACAAAAAATTGAATCCTATATGAATGAAAATGAGAAAACTATTGTTGATGCTTGTGCTACTAATTCTACTTCTTGTGAAGCATCTATCTTAAAGGAGAATGTTGAGTTAAGGGCTCAACTTGAGTTGCTAACTAGCAATTATAGGGAATTGGAAGAAAGTCATAAAAAGCTCTCGGGCTCTCATGATGACCTTCTAATTTCCTATGATGGGCTAAAGTTAGCTCATGATGCTAGTATCACCAAGGTAACATCTTGTGAGCCTCATGTGGACATTAGCACAATCTCTACTACAAATGCTATATTGCCATGTGCTAGTCCTTGTAATCCATCTAGTCAAACTAGTGATACACCTTGTGTTGGATTACTTTCTTTGCCTTGTTGCTCTAACAATGAAGCTTCTACTTCCTCTAGTACTTGTATTTCTACTAACCATGTAGAGGAAATCAAAGAGCTCGAGGCCCAAGTCCTTTCTTTGAAGAAAGACTTGGAAAAACATCATGAAGGGAAATCCGCACTTGACAAGATGCTAAGTGTGCAACAATCCCCCAATGACAAGAGTGGACTTGTATTCAACTCCAATAACAAGAACAAGTCCAAGAGCAAGAGCAACAAGAAGAAGGGCCAAGATAAAGTCAAGGATCCGGCCAAGTTGGTTTGCTTCAAGTGCAAGGTTGAAGGGCATCATGTTCGATCATGCCCATTGAAGAAGAAGAAGCACTTGAGTGAGAAACAACAAGGGAAACGGCCACAAGGTCAAGGTCAAGCTCATGCTCGACCTCAAGTTGAAGATAGGCCACTTCCCAAGAAGAATCAAGATATTGTTCCTCAAGAGAAGAAATCAATAAAGAAGAGAAAGGGGAACACTTGCTACTTATGTCGTGAGAAGGGGCACCTTGCTTCTTCTTGCTTAGGTGGTACCTTATCTAACCCTATAATTGTTGATGATGATTATTCTCTAGGGAAGGATAAGGATGGCAATGTGTTTGCTAAGTTTGTTGGAACTCAAAGTGGTCTCAAGAAAAAGACCATTTGGGTTGCCAAGCCTATTGTGACTAACCTCTTAGGACCCAACTTGGTTGGGGACCAACAATCTCAAACTTGATCAATAGGTACAAGTGGAGGGCATTGGAGACTTGGCTACTTCATGAAGAATTAAGGGATCTTCATATATTATATTTTTACCAAGCCAAGTCGTATGGATTATCATCTATATCTTATATCCAATGTTCCTCTTTGCGGTAACTTATACTTCAACTCTTCATGTTTATTGTAAGTTACTTGCCCCTTTGCATGTTTGGTTTTGTACCAAATATGTGTATATATGTGTTGTGTCTTGCCTATCTTGTGTATTCAAGTATGTTTGTTTGACTCATCATATACTTGTGTATTGTTTTGAGCCTAATGCATCTTAATGATATCTTATTTGGCTCTCTTTGAAGTGATTAATGGAACATCCCATTTTGGGGGAGTGATATGCTTTGTGCATCTCTCTTTCTTTAAAATGAGTGTACATGAGTACCACCACTTAGTATTGATATTGCAAGATTATCTAGTCACTATGTGGTGTGTCATACTCATGAGAAATTCAAATCCTAAATATCCATTAATCATCTCTAGTTGAATTTTAGTTGCCTCTTATTTAGAAGAAATGTTTTATCACATTATGGGGGAGTAATATGTTTTGTACATATCACAAGCCTAGAAAATGTGAACATATGAGGTTATGCCACTTAGAGTTGATGCTCTTAATTATCTTGTTCCTAGGTGGCATGTTTGCTCAAACAAGCTCCATTCCCAATAAAAATATTTTATTACTCATCTTGTGGGCTCTTGTTTGAATATGAAATTCTTGGTACGGTTTTTCCTCAAATACATATCTCTATATCTTATTTGGGACACCGTTTGCTTCAAGTTATTCTAATCATTGCCATGCGTGATTGTGTGACTAGTTGGAGTTATCAAGAATCTTCATCCGTGCATAGTGCTTAATTCTATATACTTATCCTATGCCTTTTATTGTGAAGTTGATCCTTACTATCTTTGTCAATTCACCACCGGAAATTATTTCCAATATACTCATTGTCTTTGACAATTGATAACCTTGTATGTGGTTGAATTTTTGGATCATCTTCACCTTGGATTGTTTCTTACTTCCTTATTTTATCTCCAAGAAATCTTTATAGCTCCCATATGTCTTCCTTGTCCCTTTGAAAAAACTTTTGATAAATCATCTTGATTCATATCAAGTGTTTGTTTTGGAATACATAGCTTTTCTTTACGGTACATTGTGCCATTGTGAAAAGTGAGGGTTTGGTTTATTTGTTCGAACCTTGCTCTTTTGGGGAGTTTGCTATCTCATTCCTTCTTACATATTTTATTAGCTTGAATGAGATAAATCTTTGAGCATGTTTGCTTTATTTCATCCTCTATGCTCAATGGTTTCTTCTTAGTTCATTTGTTGAACTTTGTTGAACAAATCTTTTGAGATTTGCTTCTTAGATATAACTTGGACAACAAATTTGTTTTGTGGCACCTCTATGCCTTATTTAATTCTTTTGGTGTTTTGTCCAAAGTATATCTTTCTTGGATCTTTAAAAGTTTTGGTGCATGCTTATATGTAATTTGTTTATACTTGTAGCATGCTTGCTTTCTTTTGATCCATTATGTAGGATATACTCCATCAAATCCTAAATGGCTAAGATGTGCATGAAATTCAAACTTCATCTAAATATGCACATGTTTATATGGAGTGTGTCCTATATATTGTGGTTAGTCTAACCATGTTGGACCCAATAAGTTTGGGGACCAAGATGTACTTGAATAATGTTTTAGGTACATTGGAGATGCAATGGAGGCTTGTCTCATCTATAAGGAAGGTGTTGTCACCATATGAGAATTGGAGTCAAGCTAGGATGATCGATGAACTCTTATCTACTACATCAAGCCATTGCTATCTCGGTAACAAGTATCTTATTCATGCATTCTCATATAGCATCCAACCTCTTGTAGGTTGTATCTTGGCATGAAATTATTTATTTCAAAAAATATTGCGGTTCTTGAAAACTCATTTTTAAAGTAAAACTTTTTATTGTACATTTGAGTAATTTGAGAAGATGCATATGTTGGGAATATATATAAATCATGTTTATGATTCACCTACCCAAATATGCCCTCTAGCAATTTATTGCATATCAATTCCTCAAAGAGCTCTTATGTGCAATATTGATGAAATTGCGAAATAAATCCATATTTATGATACTTGTTGCCTTTCTCAAAACACTCCAACTAGCTCTATTTCCCTTATTGTTAGTTGTGATATTTTTGAGGTTTAACTTGGTTGAAGTTCATTCATATACCATAAGTGAAAATTAGAGCCATAGGCTATATATGCTTCCTAAGCAAACATCCTTGGTATATTTTATGACTTCATTTCGGATATCTAGTCTTATTTATTTTGTTAACCTCTTGTGTGTGCATGTTTCTTTATGGATCATTTTGTCCACTTTAGAAACTTATATACATAAGAGCGTTAATCCATCACCTTGATATCCTTGTTCTTTGCCAACTATCTTCTTATCCTTTTGATTTTAGTGTTATTGGTAAAGAAGATTTATGAGTGCTTGGTTTATTTGTTTTTCTTCATGCACTCATATCTCGTAATTGTTGAACTCAAGTTGTTCTTGATAAGCATATTCTTTTTATCTTTGTTGTGTTCTAAATGATGTATAGGGAGTGAGGATTCCATGTTTGTGCATATTGTATTCAAATGCAAACATTATAAATTGTGCACGAACCTTGGGGAGCTTTCTTATTTTTAGAGCACTATATCTCTCTTATCATGATATCTTTGTTTGTTCAATTGGATCTTTGATTGCTTGCTTTATTTGTGAAAACTTTCTTCACCATGTTATCTTTATGCAATCTTTGATCCTCAATATAGTTTGACTTCCTTCAAGTATTCATCATTGGATATGTGCACTTGATTCCACTCAAATTATGAGAAGTGCACACTTTGGGGAGGAACTCACATTATATTGGATTTCTAATTTTTTCACCCATTTTGACAATCGATGCCAATGGGGGAGAAGTTTAGAGGGTTTAAGGGAATGGTTTTATACTTAAGTTTGGTTTGTGCTTAAGTGTTTTGCCTCTCATGCATTCCACATTTATATGTCTTGCATGGTTGTATATATATAGTGGAAACTATCCCAAAGGTTAATCTTGACAATGTATGCAATGAATTCATGTTCATCACACGTGCATATATTGTGGGGGAGTTTTGTCTATATATATTGGTTCTACTCACATCCATTGCATTTGTTGTAGTTGTGTGAGTAGAGCCGGTTTTGATATGGGCTAGTAGCTTTGTGTTACTTGACCATATCAAATACAACCTCTTGTATACAACTTATTCTCGGATAAGTTGCGTACTTGTCACTAATATTCATTATATAAACCCTCTTATTGTGGTTGTCATCAATTACCAAAATGGGGGAGATTGTAAGGGTACATTGCCCCTATGTGTGGTTTTGGTAATTAATGACAACCCCTATGGACTAATGTTTTCATTGAATTTATATGAAGGAATATTCCATAGGTACTACTTGCTCTCCATGTGTTGGATTCAAGTATGGATGCCATGAAGATAAAGGTATACCTTGTGTATTGGCATCAAGATCATCGGTATGAAGATATATATATATATATATATATATATATATATATATATATATATATATATATATATATATATATATATATATATGATATGATCAATAAGAAGAAATGAAGATGGAGTTCTTATGTGGAACTCAATATTAGCCATGCTCTATCTTAAGTGAGTATGTGAAGATACAAGGTTGAGTTGGGCAAGTTCAAGATGAGCGTCTCAAGTGAATCACATACTTGAAGCTTGCCGTCCATTTGATGATAATGGACTAGTGAAGATGTGCATCAATGGAGCTTTCCCATCATAGTGTATGGGGGAGCATTTGTGAGTCTTCACGAAGCAACGTTGGTCAAGTGAGGCATTCCGGCTTGAGTGAAGCTTGAAGAGTTATCATCAAGATCAAGCGGGATGCGCAAGGCAAAGGTATGGCCTTGCTAGGTTTTCCTTTTACCGGTCTCAAGGTGGATGTTGGGAGACCGGATTATAGGATAGATAGCCACACTATTAAGAGGGGCTTTCGGTTGAGTAACTTGATCACATCGTCTTAGGGAGCTCAATCCTTTGCATGCTTTGCATATCCTTATTGCTTCTTGGTGTTTCTCTATGTGAGGTTCTTGAGCTTGTTGCTAGCTTTACAACAAGCCCAAGTTTATCGAAAACGGAGTTCGCATGCATCTTCTATTGCGTTTTCGAGGTTGGGTGATTTTACCGGTTATTCATGATATAAGGTTCTACCCTTTTATATTCATGATAAAATCCCCTCCTACAGTTTCTTGTGTTTGCACTTTCTATTGGATAGCATTCGTTGTTATCTTTCCAACGAAATTAGTTTCATGTCAATCGGAGTTCGGGAGCAATAGTTATTAAAGAAAAGGGAAAATGAGTAAATATAAAAGAAAAAGAAAAAAGGGGAAAGGAGCCGCCGGTTGGGCACCCAGCCTGCCAGGCCACGCGCCGGCCCAGCCGGCCAGGTCCGGGCGCCAACCAGACCGGGCGCCCACCGGCCTGTGACCGGCCTTGGGCCAGGTCCGCGACCGGCCCGCCCAGCTGCCCCTCCGGTCCGACCGGGATCCGGACTGGCCGCCTCCCCGCGCCAAGGCCCACGCGGCCTGCCTCTCCCGCGCGGCGTGAGCCTTTCCGCCGCCCAGCGCGTGGTCTGCTGTCGCCCGGTTGCTGGGCCGGTCGGACCAGGCTGCCGACCGGGCTCCTCAGCGCCCAGGCCGGTCGGCCGGCCTGGCAACCGGCTGGGCACCTTTTTCAGCCCGATTTTTATGCGATTTTCACCCTGCTTTTTCCCCAACGGTTATTTTTCTCCTTAGACTATAAATAGCCCTTCTTCCACCTTGAGCAACAACTTCTTCCCTTTTTCTCTCACCTCCATTGTTGCATTTGAAGCTCTCTCCCTTGATTCCTCCAACCATTCTTGCTCATACTTGAGGATTTGAGAGAGGAGATCTAGATCTACACTTCCACCAAACCATTTCTTCTCTAAGTGAGGGAATCTCTTGGGATCTAGATCTTGGAGTCTTTGGTTGACTTTCCCCCTTGTTCTTCCTCTCCAATCTCATCCTAGCATTCGTTGCTTTGGTGGGATTTGAGTGTGAAGGACTTGAACACCTCCGGTGTTCTTGCTTTGCATCATTGCATAGTGTTGAGCTCTCCACCACGATTTGTTCGAGTGAGAGACCGTGAGCTTGTTACTCTTGGAGGGTGACCTCCTAGTTGGCTTGGTTGGTGTCCCGGTGATCTCTTCGTGGAAGATTGTGAAGGGGCCCGGGCTTCTCCTTCGTCGAGCTTGTGAAGTGGTTGTGGAGCTTGCCATCTCCGGAGCGGAGGAAAAGCTAACCATAAGGAAAGGGCCATTATCCTTCGTGGGTGTGGTTCGGAGAATAGGGTGAGCCTTCGTGGTGCGGGGAATCCTTCGTGGGACCTCCACTCCTCCAAACGTGATGTACCTTGTTGCAAAGCAAGGGAACACGGGAATACATCCTCGTCTCCGCGTGCCTCGGTTATTTCTATACCCGAGCTCTCTTTCCTTGTGATAGCCATCGTGCTTGAAGTATATATATCTTGCTATCACTTGTGCTACATATATCTTGTGCCTATCTTGCTTAGCTCTAGTTGCTATTGTTACACTTAGTTGAGCTTAGCATATTTAGGGTTTGTGCTTGTAAACTAAACGATAGTTTAATTCCGCATTCTTACAAGACAAATCCGCAAGAGTTTGTAATTGCCTATTCACCCCCCCCTCTAGGCGACATCTCGATCTTTCAGACGCATATTTTTTTTTTCATTCATGCAACCATAATTTACGTTAAAAAAAAAACATAAAAAGCCATAAAGGCGTGCTAAAAGTTGCTGCTGCCTACTGGTCGTCGTCGCTGACGAGGTTAATGAACTCCGGCGTCGGCCATGGAAGCTCGTACGCCGGCGGTGGAGGAGGTACCGCCGCATGGGCAGGAGGCTGTGGCCAGGGATCCCACGCCGGAGCAGCAGGCGGAGCGCGGTCGTTGGAACGCGTCGGCGTAGCCGGAGGAGTCGCCGGCCTCCCCTACGCGAGCGCTGACTCCCGCAGCTCGATTGCGAGCCCCTCCCACAAAGCGAGCTCGTTGAGCTCGTCCTGCGCGCTGTTGGCCAGTGCCATGGCAATGGCCTCATCCTCGGAAAGGTCCGGCGGCTGGGTCTCCGGATCCCACGCCGGCCCGCCGTCGTCGTGGTCGTAGTCGACCATGTCGACGTCCTCCTCGTCGTCCGCGTCCTCCTGGTCATTCTCTTCTTCTTCTGCGGCGATCTCTCGGTCGAAGAAGTCCACGTCGCCGAGGTAGCCAGCGCGGTGGCGCGCGTCGAACTCCCACGTCCCGAATGAAATCCAGTTGTAGGAGTTCAGCGCGTACGCCTCATCCTCCCGCAGATCCGGCGGCAAGATCGCTCGGCGGCGGCGCACCTCGTCCCGTGATACGTCTCCGACGTATCGATAATTTCTTATGTTCCATGCCACATTATTGATGTTATCTACATGTTTTATGCACACTTTATGTCATATTCGTGCATTTTCTGGAACTAACCTATTAACAAGATGCCGAAGTGCCGCCTCGTTTTCTGCTGTTTTTGGTTTCAGAAATCCTAGTAACGAAATATTCTCGGAATTGGACGAAATCAACGCCCAGGTTCCTATTTTGCCCGGAAGCATCCAGAACACCCGAGAGCCACCAGGGAGGGGGCACAGGCCCACCAAACCCTAGGCCGGCGCGGCCAGGGGGCCCGCGCCACCCTATGGTGTGGGCACCCCTTCGACCCTCCTGCGCCGCCTCTTCGCCTATTTAAAGCCTCCGTCGCGAAAACCCTGATACGTTCGACGAAACCCACAGAAACCTTCCAGAGCCGCCGCCACCGCGACGCCAAGATCTGGGGGACAGGAGTCTCTGTTCCGGCACGCTGCCGGAACGGGGAAGTGCCCCCGGAAGGCTTCTCCATCGACACCGCTGCCATCTCCACCGCCATCTTCATCACCGCTGCTGCTCCCATGATGAGGGAGTAGTTCTCCATCGAGGCTTGGGGCTGTACCGGTAGCTATGTGGTTCATCTCTCTCCTATGTACTTCACTACAATAATCTCATGAGCTGCCTTACATGATTGAGATTCATATGATGATGCTTGTAATCTAGATGTCGTTATGCTAGTCAAGTGAATTTTACTTATGTGATCTCCGGAGACTCCTTGTCCCACGTGTGTAAAGGTGACAGTGTGTGCACCGTGTGGGTCTCTTAGGCTATATTTCACAGAATACTTATTCACTGTTATGAAGAGCATAGTGAAGTGCTTATTTATATCTCTTTATGATTGCAATGTGTTTTGTATCACAATTTATCTATGTGCTACTCTAGCAATGTTATTAAAGTAGTTTTATTCCTCCTGCACGATGTAATGGTGACAGTGTGTGCATCCGTGTTAGTACTTGGTTTATGCTATGATCATGATCTCTTGTAGATTGCGAAGTTAACTATTGCTATGATAGTATTGATGTGATCTATTCCTCCTACATATGCATGAAGGTGACAGTGTGCATGCTATGTTAGTACTTGGTTTAGTCGAATTGATCTATCTTACACTCTAAGGTTATTTAAATATGAACATTGAATTGTGGAGCTTGTTAACTCCGGCATTGAGGGTTCGTGTAATCCTACGCAATGTGTTCATCATCCAACAAGAGTGTAGAGTATGCATTTATCTATTCTGTTATGTGATCAATGTTGAGAGTGTCCACTAGTGAAAGTCTAATCCCTAGGCCTTGTTCCTAAATACTGCTGCGTTACTACTGCTTGTTTACTGTTTCACTGTGTTACTACTGCTGCAATACTACCACCATCAACTACACGCCAGCAAGCTATTTCCTGGCACCATTGCTACTGCTCATATATATTCATACCACCTGTATTTCACTATCTCTTCGCCGAACTAGTGCACCTATTAGGTGTGTTGGGGACACAAGAGACTTCTTGCTTTGTGGTTGCAGGGTTGCATAAGAGGGATATCTTTGACCTCTTCCTCCCTGAGTTCGATAAACCTTGGGTGATCCACTTAAGGGAAAACTTGCTGCTGTTCTACAAACCTCTGCTCTTGGAGGCCCAACACTGTCTACAGGAAAAGGAGGGGGAAGTAGACATCAAGCTATTTTCTGGCGCCGTTGCCGGGGAGGAAAGGTAAAAGGTACTCACACTCCGGACCTCGGCTACCAAGCTATTTTCCGGCGCCGTAAGTACTCAAAGCTATTTCCTTTAGATCCTGCAATTGCATCTTTTTGTTTCTTGTTTACACTAGTTTGGCATAATGGACAAGAATGAGCTTCTTATGCTATTTCCTGATTTAAAACATGGATTGTTTGATGCGAAAATTAAAAAACCTATGGAATCTTATTCGCATGCTGGTAGTAATATTAGTATGAACGCTTTGAACACCATTGTTGATAATGATATAGAAAGTTCTAAGCTTGGGGAAGCTGGTTTTCATGATCTTTTTAGTCCCCCAAGCATTGAGGAGAAAATTTTCTTTGATGATACTTTGCCTCCTATTTATGATGATTATAATGATAGTAGTCTTTTGGTACCACCTGTTATGGAGGATAAATTTGATTATGATTACAATATGCCTCCTATATTTGATGATGAGAATAATAATGATAGCTACTTTGTTGAATTTGCTCCCACTACAACTAATAAAATTGATTATGCCTATATGGCGAGTAATAATTTTATGCATGAGACTCATGATAAGAATGCTTTATGTGATAGTTATATTGTTGAGTTTGCTCATGTTGCTACTGAAAGTTATTATGAGAGAGGAAAATATGGTTGTAGAAATTTTCATGTTACTAAAACACCTCTCTATGTGCTGAAATTTTTAAAGCTACACTTGTTTTATCTTCCTATGCTTGTTACTTTGCTCTTCATGAACTTGTTTATTTACAAGATTCCTATGCATAGGAAGCATGTTAGACTTAAATGTGTTTTGAATTTGCCTCTTGATGCTCTCTTTTGCTTCAAATATTATTTCTTGCGAGTGCATCATTAAAACTGCTGAGCCCATCTTAATGGCTATAAAGAAAGAACTTCTTGGGAGATAACCCATGTGTTATTTTGCTACAGTACCTTGTTTTATATTTGTGTCTTGGAAGTTGTTTACTACTGTAGCAACCTCTCCTTATCTTAGTTTTGTGTTTTGTTGTGCCAAGTGAAGCCTCTAATCGAAGGTTGATACTAGATTTGGATTTCTGCGCAGAAACAGATTTCTATCTGTCACGAATCTGGGCTGTTTTCTCTGTAGAAAAATCAGAAAAATATGCCAATTTACGTGCGTAATCCTCAGATATGTATGCAACTTTCATTAGTTTTGAGTTTTCTGATCTGAGCAACGGAAGTATTTATTAAAAATTCGTCTTTACGGACTGTTCTGTTTTGACAGATTCTGCCTTTTATTTCGCATTGCTTCTTTCGCTGTGTTGGGTGGATTTCTTTGTTCCATTACCTTCCAGTAGCTTTGAGCAATGTCCAGAGGTGTTAAGAATGATTGTGTCACCTCTGAACATGTGAGTTTTTGATTATGTACTAACCCCTCTAATGAAGTTTATGAGAAGTTTGGTGTGAAGGAAGTTTTCAAGGGTCAAGAGAGGAGGATGATATAGTATGATCAAGAAGAGTGAAAGCTCTAAGCTTGGGGATGCCCCGGTGGTTCACCCCTGCATATATCAAGAAGACTCAAGCGTCTAAGCTTGGGGATGCCCAAGGCATCCCCTTCTTCATCGACAAATTATCAGGTTCCTTCTCTTGAAACTATATTTTTATTCGGTCACATCTTATATGCTTTGCTTGGAGCGTCTGTATGTTTCTTATTTTTGTTTGTGTTTGAATAAATTGGATTACATCATGCTTGTGTGGGAGAGAGACACGCTCCGCTGTAGCATATGGACAAGTATGTCCTTAGGCTCTACTCATAGTATTCATGGCGAAGTTTCTTCTTCGTTAAATTGTTATATGGTTGGAATTGGAAAATGATACATGTAGTAATTGCTATAAATGTCTTGGGTAATGTGATACTTGGCAATTGTTGTGCTCATGTTTAAGCTCTTGCATCATATGCTTTGCACCCATTAATGAAGAAATACATAGAGCATGCTAAAATTTGGTTTGCATATTTGGTCTCTCTAAAGTCTAGATAATTTCTAGTATTGAGTTTGAACAACAAGGAAGACGGTGTAGAGTCTTATAATGTTTTCAATATGTCTTTTATGTGAGTTTTGCTGCACCGGTTCATCCTTGTGTTTGTTTCAAATAGCCTTGCTAGCCTAAACCTTGTATCGAGAGGGAATACTTCTCATGCATCCAAATCCTTGAGCCAAACAACACTATGCCATTTGTGTCCACCATACCTACCTACTACATGGTATTTCCTGCCATTCCAAAGTAAATTGCTTGAGTGCTACCTTTAAACAATTCAAAATTTATCACCTCTGATTTGTGTCAATGTTTTATAGCTCATGAGGAAGTATGTGGTGTTTATCTTTCAATCTTGTTGGGCAACTTTCACCAATGGACTAGTGGCTTCATCCGCTTATCCAATAATTTTGCAAAAAGAGCTGGCAATGGGATTCCCAGTCCCAAATTAATTAACAAAAATAGACACTCCTCCATGGTATGTGATTGTTGGACGGCACCCGAAGGATTCGGTTAGCCATGGCTTGTGTAAGCAAAGGTTGGGAGGAGTGTCATCATAATAAAACTAAAATAAAAAGGCACTCCTTCATGGTATGAGATTGTTGGCAGGCACCCGAGGATTCGGTTAGCCATGGTTTGTGAAAGAAAGGTTGGAAGGAGTGCCACCCAAAAATAAAATAAAATGGGAGCCGCTCTTTGAAGGTTTGTCTGGCAAGGGGGTTAGAGTACCCGCTACCATTCGTTGACAACAACATACACCTCTCAAAACTTTATTTTTATGCTCTCTTTATGTTTTCAAAATAAAAGCTCTAGCACAAATATAGCAATCGATGCTTTTCCTCTATGGAGGACCATTCTTTTACTTTTATTGTTGAGTCAGTTCACCTATCTCTCTCTACCTCAAGAAGCAAACACTTGTGTGAACTGTTCATTGATTCCTACATATTTGCATATTGCACTTATTATATTACTCTATGTTGACAATTATCCATGAGATATACATGTTACAAGTTGAAAGCAACCGCTGAAACTTAATCTTCCTTTGTGTTGCTTCAATACCTTTACTTTGATTTATTGCTTTACGAGTTAACTCTTATGCAAGACTTATTGATGCTTGTCTTAAAGTGCTATTCATGAAAAGTCTTTGCTTTATGATTCACTTGTTTACTCATGTCATATACATTGTTTTGATCGCTGCATTCACTACATATGCTTTACAAATAGTATGATCAAGTTTATGATGGCATGTCACTCCAGAAATTATCTTTGTTATCGTTTTACCTGCTCGGGACGAGCAGAACTAAGCTTGGGGATGCTGATACGTCTCCGACGTATCGATAATTTCTTATGTTCCATGCCACATTATTGATGTTATCTACATGTTTTATGCACACTTTATGTCATATTCGTGCATTTTCTGGAACTAACCTATTAACAAGATGCCGAAGTGCCGGTTCTGTTTTCTGCTGTTTTTGGTTTCAGAAATCCTAGTAACGAAATATTCTCGGAATTGGACGAAATCAACGCCCAGGTTCCTATTTTGCCCGGAAGCATCCAGAACACCCGAGAGCCACCAGGGAGGGGGCACAGGCCCACCAAACCCTAGGCCGGCGCGGCCAGGGGGGCCCGCGCCACCCTATGGTGTGGGCACCCCTTCGACCCTCCTGCGCCGCCTCTTCGCCTATTTAAAGCCTCCGTCGCGAAAACCCTGATACGTTCGACGAAACCCACAGAAACCTTCCAGAGCCGCCGCCACCGCGACGCCAAGATCTGGGGGACAGGAGTCTCTGTTCTGGCACGCTGCCGGAACGGGGAAGTGCCCCCGGAAGGCTTCTCCATCGACACCGCTGCCATCTCCACCGCCATCTTCATCACCGCTGCTGCTCCCATGATGAGGGAGTAGTTCTCCATCGAGGCTTGGGGCTGTACCGGTAGCTATGTGGTTCATCTCTCTCCTATGTACTTCAATACAATAATCTCATGAGCTGCCTTACATGATTGAGATTCATATGATGATGCTTGTAATCTAGATGTCGTTATGCTAGTCAAGTGAATTTTACTTATGTGATCTCCGGAGACTCCTTGTCCCACGTGTGTAAAGGTGACAGTGTGTGCACCGTGTGGGTCTCTTAGGCTATATTTCACAGAATACTTATTCACTGTTATGAAGAGCATAGTGAAGTGCTTATTTATATCTCTTTATGATTGCAATGTGTTTTGTATCACAATTTATCTATGTGCTACTCTAGCAATGTTATTAAAGTAGTTTTATTCCTCCTGCACGATGTAATGGTGACAGTGTGTGCATCCGTGTTAGTACTTGGTTTATGCTATGATCATGATCTCTTGTAGATTGCGAAGTTAACTATTGCTATGATAGTATTGATGTGATCTATTCCTCCTACATATGCATGAAGGTGACAGTGTGCATGCTATGTTAGTACTTGATTTAGTCGAATTGATCTATCTTACACTCTAAGGTTATTTAAATATGAACATTGAATTGTGGAGCTTGTTAACTCCGGCATTGAGGGTTCGTGTAATCCTACGCAATGTGTTCATCATCCAACAAGAGTGTAGAGTATGCATTTATCTATTCTGTTATGTGATCAATGTTGAGAGTGTCCACTAGTGAAAGTCTAATCCCTAGGCCTTGTTCCTAAATACTGCTGCGTTACTACTGCTTGTTTACTGTTTCACTGTGTTACTACTGCTGCAATACTACCACCATCAACTACACGCCAGCAAGCTATTTCCTGGCACCGTTGCTACTGCTCATATATATTCATACCACCTGTATTTCACTATCTCTTCGCCGAACTAGTGCACCTATTAGGTGTGTTGGGGACACAAGAGACTTCTTGCTTTGTGGTTGCAGGGTTGCATGAGAGGGATATCTTTGACCTCTTCCTCCCTGAGTTCGATAAACCTTGGGTGATCCACTTAAGGGAAAACTTGCTGCTGTTCTACAAACCTCTCTGCTCTTGGAGGCCCAACACTGTCTACAGGAAAAGGAGGGGGAAGTAGACATCATCCCGCCTTTCTCGGCCCTCGCGCGACACGGGGGGGACCGGCACGCGCCGCGAGTTCAGGTACCAGCCCCCTCCCGGCAAGTTCGCGTCCGGCCATGGCACAAGCCGGTTTTCCTCCCATAGCTGCCGCCCGAGCTCAACGCGCACGTACCGGCCGACCCTTGCCTTCTTGCCGGAACGCGAGCCGCTTGCCTCCTGGTCGTTCTTCGTCTTGCGGAACGGCCAACATTTCTTTCCCATGGCGTCGGTGGGGTGGATACTGTGGGATTTGGCAATGGTTTGGTCGTCGAAATGGACGCCGGCAGCGTCCATTTAAAAGGCTCCGACGCCATATCGCCTTCAATGGCCTGCCAGTGCAACGTCTACTAGATGCGCACGCTCGCGGAAGCCGAGGCACGCCATTAATGCGGCCCTGCTAAGGCTGCAGCGCGCCGCCCGGAAGTAATGCCCGAAGACGAAGCAGTTGTGCCGCTGCCAGGCAGGCCCGTGCGAGGACCGAGCGGACACTTTGCGCGTCCGCGCAGCGTCCGCCGAGACGCAAACCTGGCGCATATTTGGGCCAGGTTTGCGTCTCTGCGGACGGCCCGGTCACTTTGCGTCGCGCCGCTGGAGGTGGTGCACGACGCATTTTCGGTCACGGCGGACATAAACGGTCGCTCAACGTCCGTTTGCGTCGCGCCGCTGGAGATGCCCTTATGCTAACAACTCCAAGTTAGGCCGTGGGAGGCGTAATTCGTCTTGTGAAGCCATTTTTCGTGCATCTTGGCGACGAAGTTCAAGCGCCCGAATCTGCAAAGATAGAAGTTTTTTTTAACCTCGGATTAGGAAGCAGTGTTCGCAGAGGTGAAGAACAAAACAGGATAATTTAATCGATTTAATGTTCTTAGATCAATTTCCGTGAGAATAAGCTAGTACAATGGACAGGGATCCAACAATGAGAGACGAGAGGAACCCGTAGAAAAAGAAGACAAGGCAAACATCAAGAGAAGCAGTGTGCTAAGGGTCAGATCAGAGTATCAGACGTCGACGAGCAGCTCACACCGTCCATCAACCGCAATGCTCTTAGCTCTTACTGAAGTGGTGGTGCTTTTTGGCGCTGTCTCACTGTCATCCTCAAGGTTTTTTTTTTTCTCGGTAGGCAAAAAGTACCTGGTAACGGTCGGAAATACCAGAAAAATACCAGCCAAACACCAGCCAATTTTTGTCAAACCAATTTACTGTTTCATCCAAGATTTATTAAAATAATTAAATTTGGGAAAATTATTTAAATACTGGAATGTTTGTTCGGTATTATTTTTTCTCCGTGGTAACTGGTAAAACCGGTTTCCGCCTTGAAAATTTCGGCCGAGAACCCTCTCATCCCTCCTTCCCGCGGCCGTGCCTGGGCTTCCCAACTGTGTCGTCGTGTTCTTTAATTTACACAATCCCACCGGTTATTGGGCAATGCTGCGTGATTATTAGAGTTTAGAGTCCTCGAAAGAATGCAGAAAATCATGCTTCACAAAGAAAGACACTGTCATACTTCTGAATCAAAGAGTTTTCCCGTTGTCACGAAAATCGGAGTGAGCATCATCTACAATTACTGTACATGGTTAATCAACACACATCGATCCTCTTTGTACATTCACATCATCGATAAGGAGAAAGATTTGGGTCGTCATGTTATGAGGGCTGAACTTTATAGAGCCACACATGTCAACAAATAAGAATTACATGTTGATGAAGCGTCAGGGCAAATTCTAGTAGGATTTTCACTAGTTATTCACTATCTTAGTACATATGATGCGTATGTAGTGACTGAGTTAGTTTTGGTATACCTGTAACCATTAAGCTAAGAATAATAAATATTGTAGACCAAAATGGAAAAGGCATTTTGGGAGCTTGGGCCATATGGTTAACCAGAAATGCAAACCTATTCAGAGCTTGTTTGGTACTAGAGTTTTAGTGGGAATTAGCGGGGATAATTCGTTCCAAACTTTAAATTCACACTTATCTCCAATACATGTTTGGTGCTAGAGTATGAGCGAGTTTAATCCCCACTTATCCCCACTTTTTCCCAAATTTTAGTGTAATTTTTTATTTGCCTCCCTTTTCCTCCCTTTTCCTTGTACATCTGTGTACAAACGTCTTGCACATTTGTAACATACTATTGAAACTCAATAAAAATAAGCAGCAGAGCACTAATGCTTTCGTGAGAAAAAAAGAGTCCAAGCCAAATGATGAGAGTGATCTTTATTCTCATGTATTTTCTAAAGAAAACGAAGACAGAATTCGTGCATTGGGGGGTTTTAGCACATGCCTGCAAGTTGCTCGCCATTGCAGTACAATCAGCGGTGTTTATAAGTATTATCAGAAGGCAAGAGCTTAGGGATGGTGGTAGCGTGGTAACCAAAACCAGAGGCATACTAATTTGAAACTTGTTAGAAGGATGAAAGGCTGGAAAAATGTGGTAGCAGCTCTGCTGAATGTGTGTGTTGATGCTGTCACCGTATGTTAATCAATCAGCTAATGGATCGGAAGATACCCCATGTGCAGGACTAATGTTGGTATATACAATTTCTACAGCCTGAGGTCCAAAAAAATAAGGTGAAACTTTAAACCCTTTGAGATCAACTAAATGCGAAACTCCCGCTGGTGACCACAGAGAATGGCTGTAAAATTCTTCCGCACTGTAAAATGTGTAGCTCCGTGTGCCATCCACCGAAGAATGCATTGAGTAAACTCTTCAACACAAAAGCCAAGTCTAACATGCACTCTATCTTTGGAGAATGGCTGTAAAATTCTTCCGCACTGTAAAGTGTGTACCTCCGTGTGTCATTCACCTTGGTTGCTGCCTATCTTGGATCCGCAGTGGTTTGATGGATGCCCCCAATATCATGGACTGTCTTTGCAGGCGCGGTGTTGGTGGCTCGTGTTTGGAGTGTTTGTTCGTGTGGTTTTAGGTGTTGACTAGAGCGGATGTGACTGTGTTGTTTTGGATCTTTATTGGGCTTGGATGTGGGTGTGTGGGTTTAGTCGTGTTGTTATAGGTTTTCGCTCGGTTTCTCCTAAAAACTAGCCCCTTTCTTCTTAGTTAATGGACGAAACAAAGCTTTTACTTCCATTTCAAAAAATCTTTGATCATTGTATCGTGAAGACCTAAACAGATGAGGCCAAACTGAACTGCTAATCAGCCAGCAATCGCCTCAATCTTGTTCCACTGTTGCTTTTTTCCACGCTGAATAATCGGCCTGACAAGTGACGAGCAGCCAAGGTTGAAGGTTCGCGTACTTGGTCGCCAAGGTACCTGCATACACTGCATGTTCTGCAACACCGCAACGAGGACGACAGCGAGAATAAATTAACTGCGAGATTCCACAACTCCACAGCATTCAGGTCCTGATTGCAACGGAGCAGTACGTGCGTGTCTAACACTCGCGTGCAGAGCATACGTAACCCAGGATAAGGTCGATGTAGCTGGCTCAACACGGGTCACGAACCTGATCGCCACTTCACTTTGCCAAAGTTGGCACCACTACGCTGCGCACTTCCGTCGCCCTGCTTCCTGGAACGAACGTCTCTTGGACTGTGCTCCAGCGACGGGATCGACAACGAAGCGACGGAGGAGTAGGCTTTTACGAAATTCTCCATTGAAGGATTGTGTGTTGGAGTCCAACAGAGTAGGACACTTTGCGAATGCGACGAGGAAACTGTTTCCGAGCAAGGGATCAAGCTAGAGCATGTTTGGTAGGTCGTATGCTTTACCTAGGCTCGGTGCAGAAGCAATTGGGTTGATTGGTTGCCTGGTCTCCCATGCTAAGGAGGCCCGCACTTTGTGCTCTCACGTGAAGGCGCAGAAAAACGACCTTTAGAGAATCTCAGTCGCCTCGCCCAAAACGTCACTCAAACTGATTTGGGCGCGTCAGATCAAAAAACGCTTTCAGCCCCCCAAAGCCGAATTTTATCCGGCGCAGTCCGATACGGTGTCCGGCACCCCGAGCCCGTCCCCGTCCCACAGGGAACGCACCGGGCACGCCGAACACAACGAAAAGCGAGGCGAAGCGACACGGGCCCAACGCGTCAGCGACTCATTCAAGTTTGGACCTAACCGTTGCCTACCTCGCGGCGGAAGTTATTCGCACGTAGTGACACACGACAGCATCTTTGCCTTAATGGCGACGGAGGGGCAGGCGAGACGTCTCATCGGTGCTGCCGAGCCTCCACGCGTCGCCGGCGTTCGCACGCCACCGCCCGTTCCTGCGCTTTCTTCCCGCCTCTTCTCGCCTATTCCCGCGCTTTCTTCCCGACGTCGGCACTCCCGGCTCAATGGTAGCCACCACAGCCGCCGACACCACTTTCTCCACCACAAGCACAGTCCTCGTCGCTCCACCGCCGTCTCCTCCACCACCAGTTGGCAATGGTGAACCGCCCCGGCGTTGGCCAGTTCCCTCCACCGTCGTCTTCTCCAGCACCACCTCCACCACCGGATTCGCAGTTCGGCATCAACGTTGCCGCCCGTGAAGAGCGGCGGCGGCGAGGGATGGAGAATTACCGTGCACATCATCAGGAGTGACGGGAGGCACTCGAGCTACAGGCCCGCCAACGGCGTGAGGCGGCACGCGGCGGATGTAGAGGCGTTCGACGCCCCTGGCCCCGCAGCTGCCGAGAGCGCGGCGGCAGCAGCGTGGCAGGAGGAGGCGCTGGCGGACACCATTGCGGCGTTCGACGCCTCCATGGAAGAGGAGGCGCGGCGGCGCAGGACGGAGGAGATGAGCCAGCGGTGGGATGATGAGCACCGACGCTAGCGCGAGGAGCGGGAGGCGCAGTACCGTAAACGGTGGGTGGCGATCGAGCGCCGGCGACGGGAGTCGCTCGAGCGCCAGCAGCAGCTGGCGGCGGAGGAGCGTCAGCAGCGGGAGGCGGCGCTGGCGGCAACGGAGGCAGCCTGGAGGAGGCAGGCAGATGAGTTGGCGGCGGAGGCCGACGCGTTGGCGGCGGCAATGATGGAGACGCCAATGGATGAGGAGGAGGCTCCAATGGAGGAGGAGGAGGCCGAGGCGGAGGAGGAGGAGACCAATGTGGAGGAGGACGACAACGTCGAGTTCGAGTGGTCTGATGACGACGGGACGCACCCAGACAAGACAGCCGATCAGCAACCCGCGCTCGTCGAGTCCTTCGAGTCGGAGAAGAAGCTCCAGGACGACACCCGTGCCCGCGAAGAGGCGCAGATTCGTCGCGCCGTCGAGCTCTCCCGCCAGGCGGCGCAGCAGGGGAGGGCGGACGTCGACCCGCTGCTGGAGCAGCGGCGTCTGGCCACCCCCCTACGCATGGAGAGGCGGCGCACGCAGCAAGAGCTGCGTTGGAGGTGAGGCGACGACGGGACGGGCCGTCGAACGCACCACCGGGCGGTCTGTAGGCTAGGTTTAGATGAAATCTAACCGTTTTCATTCAAACTTTGTAATATATAATCAAATTTGAATGAAAAACCTTTATTTTCGTGCACCAATATTCATTTGGGGAGGGCGTTTGGGGGGATGCGACTGGGGAGCGATGTCCCCCAAACGCTCAATCCGGGGCGGTTTGGGGGACGCGACTGGAGATGCTCTTAGTACCGGTTCTAGAGGGGGTCTTTAGTACCGGTTTTGAAACTGGTAGTAAAAATTCGGGACTAAAACCTCTCCTTTGGTACCGGTTTCTTAGAGCATCCCCACTCGTTTGGGCTCCCCACGCCCAAATCCGGCGAAATTTTCGTCCGGATTGGAGGAAGATTTGGCGTGGGGAGGCCCATTTTCCCAGCCGCAAGCCCAGGATGGATGCAACGTAATACGACGAATTCAGACAAAATAGGTGAATTCGTTCAAACATAAGCGAAATTTAATGATATTTAACATATAGAGGCGAGTTCGTACATAAATAGGCCGAATTCGTACATATATTTGAATTCGGCGATTGGCAAACTAATACTAAAACTAAAAGCGGCCTCCTACATGCCGAAATGGCGGTAGAAGGTCGTGTAGTCGCCGCCGTCGTCGTCGTCACTGGAGCCGGCGTCGTCCTGGGGCGGCGGCGCCTCGTACCAGCGGCTCGTGCCCTGGCCAGCGTCGCCGGCGCGTGGAGGCGACGGCCGGTAGATGTCGTCGTCGCTGCTCTCCTCGAGCTTGATCACCTCCCTGGGCGCGGCGTTCCGCGAGGACGACGGTGCGGCGGCGCGGGCGGCGAGTTGTCGCGCGGCGGCCAGATCCAACATCCGCCGCTGCTGCTCCGCCTCCTGGCGCTCCCAGTCGCGCCTGGACCACTCCAGCGCGGCGTCGATGGGGAGGCTGTTGTCGGCGGGCACCAGGTCCTTCAGCGACCTGGCGATCGCCTCCGCCACCGCGGCGTCCTCCGCGCGCTTCGCCTCCTCCTCGGCGAGCTGGTTGGCGGCGGCCGCGGCGGCCTCATTCTTCGCCGTCTTCCTCTTCCGCCCGCGTTGCGGCGAGGAGGGCTGGTCGCGGATGACGAGCGCGCCGCTGCTGCGCCCTCTGGTCGGCGGTGGAGACGCCGGCTCCTTCTTCACGGTGGCCGGAGACGGCCACTCCTTCTTGACGGTGGCCGGCGTCGACCCGCCGGACCTAGACGCCGATCTCGAGCCCGACGACGAAGAGGACGGCGCCATCCTCCTCGGTATCCAGGAACTACCGTGCCGGCGCGACACGGTAGCCGCCACCGGCGGCGGCATCCCCAGGACAGGGGAGTTCCCGTCCTCGATGTGCGCGAGCACATTCTCGAGGGTGCGGTTGGGCGCGCTCCACCATCGGCGGCGGCCGGCGGCGTTGTTCCTTGCCGGAGGAGGAGGAGGGCCGTCGTAAGCGGCGAGTTCGCGTTCGTACCTTCGCCGGAAGAACGCGATCCACGCTTCGTGGTTGTCGGGGAAGAAGCGCGGATCCGCGCGCTGCTCGTCACTGAGAGTGACGAGCACCTCGTCGATCGCCGCTTCGAGTGCGCCGCCACCCGTTGGCGGCGGCGGGATCGGCACGCCGCCTGCGCTCAGCCTCCAGCCTCCCGGCGCGCGGAAGTCCGGCGGCGCAGGGTAGCCCGCCGCGTGCAGGAGTCGCCCCTCCCATTGGTGGAGAGAGCGGCGGCCGAAGCCGTTGTTGGCCGCACCGTCGTTCGCCATTGCTGGTTCCTTCGAGTTCGGGGATGATTTGGGGGAAGACGAGCGAGGAGGTGAATGCGGGGCAGCCGGGGTAGTTCGGCGATAAATAGCGGTAGGCACGCATGAAACCGAGGCGGCGGCATTAACTCGCCGCGTGGAAGCTACGCGTCCGGCGAATGCTGACCGGCGGCAGGCTTTTACAGCGCGCGGAAGACGATGCGATGATGACGACGATCGGTGTCTCTCGCCGACAAGTTGGGGCCACCAGACGCGCGGGAACGTTTCGCGCGCTTTCGTTTCGTCCGGAGTCCCCGAGCGCTCCCCGGGGGGCCGGGGATGGCGTGGGCTCGCCGGATGGATGAAGGGCCAAATCCGGACGAAAACGAGGAACCGGGGGCGCGACTGGGCCGAATTTCGCCGTCCGAATGGGAAAAACGTCGCTCGGGGGCCTCGTCGGGGGACGAGTGGAGATGCTCTTACGAACTGGTACAAAAGTTGCCTCCACGTGACCACGGAGGAGTCTGCGTGCTGGAGACCTTTGGTACTGGCTCGTAACACAAACCGGTACTAAATGATACCAGTGTCATTTTTTATATCATTTTTTTATCTATTTTTTCACTCCCTCTTTTTATCTATTTTTTGAATTATTTTTCACTCCCTCTTTTTATCTATTTTTTCAGAATTTCTAATATTATATGTCCCCTCGAGTTTTTCCCAATCCAGATCCTCCGTCGTCGCCGCTAGCGCGCCTCCTCCGTATCCCGCCCTCCCTGCTTCGCGCCCCCTTCCTCTGGCCGGCGCAGCTGCTGCACCGGCGCGCCCTCTCCATATCCCGCCCTCCCTGATCCCCCCCTGCAAACCCGATGGTATCCTTTGACCAGTTTGTGGCCGAGGGGTTGGGGACGAACAGGAGGAAGCCCCATACATCGCTGGGCCCCAACATGCCAAGGTGACTCAGGTCTCAGGTTGCGACGCGGACAACGAGGACAGCGTTGGGAACGGTGGCCACGGCAACCCTGGGGAAGCAACTTGCTGCCGTTGGAGAGGAGAACGTAGGGGGGATGCTATTTGCAGTTTTGCACCTGATGAAGGTGAGTTTTATCTTTACATGGATTCCAATTTGAAATTAACAATGGGTTGTTTTCCGAGTTTACACATATTCTTGATTTGGAAACGCTAAAAAACGCAGGGTGCTGCTGGACATGCCGTCGGTGAGGATCAGGTGGCCGAGAACGTGGTCGCCAGTGCCATCGACTTTGCAGCCGTGATGGTTCCGCTTGGAGACGGCGACTCGTCTTCAGAAGCTTAAACATAAGGCTCATCGAGCCCGACTTTGAATTAACAAAGTCATCAACCGGCCAGGAGTACAACGGGAACAACCACAACAGAAAAAAGAAAACAAAAATTGGGCCCCCAGCTATAGATACAAGTACAAGTGCTAAGCTAAAGCCTAAACCAAGAAGGAATCATGCAGCGCGGAACTAGGCCCCAAACTGAAAGATCTACAAAGGAGCCTGTCGAGAGTACTCCTCGGCAATGCCCTCCGATTGGGGCTTAGGGTTGATGGAATCCTGTAAGCTGACACGAGACATCGGTTCACAGACAAGCGGGGAGAGCGATTTACCCAGGTTTGGGGCCCTCGATGAGGTAAAACCCTTACGTCCTGCCTGTCTGATCTTGATTATGAAAATATTGGGTTACAATGGGGTGCCGAAGGGTTCGGCTGAGATCTCGTCGAGAGGCTAAGTGTTGCGGTGACCTAGCTCTAGACTTCTGGTGGCTAAGATTGGTAAGATTGATCGTGTCCCTCGGCAGCCCCTCTCCTAGCCTTTATATAGGGGGTGCAGGTCTCGAGAGGTCTGACCGAGTACGACTAGGTTTACAGTAGTTTTAAATCTAAACTTTTCTTGTTCGACTGCTTCCTTATCTTGCCCGCCAAGGAATCTTCTGGTGCGCCATCCAAGTGGCCCGCCTTGCCTTCAAGTGCCTTCATGGGCCTCCAACTAGATAATACATGTCAACACCTGGATTTTTAAGTCCGGATGCCTATTATGTCATACATCGCAATCCCAGGAATATTGTTGTTGCGAGGCATAATAGTAAGTATCACAGTCATCATTCATTACAAACCATATTGTCTTACAATTGGAATCACATCATCCATATTACACAAATAGTTGATCTATTGATCAACGAACAAACACAAGTTCATAGCGGAAGCGTAAGATACAAGGACTCTCTAGTCCACAGGCCAACGCTTGACGTCGGAAGACTCCTAGTTGTCGTAGGCGTCCTGCTGGTCATTTCCTTGTTCATCTTCATACTCTGGCCATTTGAATAGCCAGGGACAAAGCCGTGAGTACTTCAAGTACTCGCAAACTAATACTAGTGTAAGTGCTAGACAAATCTAGTAAGGTTGGCTAAGCTCTAGTTTATTTGCATAAAGCCAATTTTAGTTCACAAGTATTTGAGAAACGCTGATTCATGTGCTAGACTAACTCAAGTGGGAACATTACTGTCATTCCCACCATTCAAGTGGTGATTTCAATTCAATTCACCACTTCACCATTCATTTCACCCATTTCACTTCAACATCATTTTCAAGAATTTGACATCGGAAACTGTATGGCCTTTCCAACCGTCCGTAACCGTGGACGCGGCTATTCGAATAGATTTACACTCTGCAGAGGTTGCACACTTGTGCCACAACATTTGATTTCATCCGTCGGGATTACCCCGAATCATCGTAACACAGTACGCGGATCATCAACCATAACCTTTCACTTATAAATCCTAGTATGAGCACCTCTCCCCATGAGCTTGGCCTCCCAGTGAAGACCAACTGTCAACCTGAGAACTGCACAGGGCTTGGCCGTACAATTCACCTCAATTCACATCATTTCTCAACAACGGAGGCAGCCTCGGCATAACCCATATGACGTGTGTTCAGAGGGAACCCATACTAAGATACATAAACTTCCAGTTAAGCCCTACCCATAATCAGGTATTGTGGGGGTACTCAATATTGGAAAGGTATCGCATTCAAACCAATATCATTTTTATCAAAAATCACCATCTTCTCTTGTTCATATTCACCTTCAAAAATTATTCAATGGAATGCTTCATCATTCCAAGGTTTCAAAATTCAGTTCAAGTCACATTGTTCCCATCTAGAGTAGTCAAGTTTTATTCATTAGCACTAGCTCTAAAGTATGATGGGTGCTATCTTGCTTTGCTTGATTGAGACTAACTTTACTACTCTAGTAAACTTCTTTACTTTGACCAAAGTTAACTATAAAAGTAACTTCTCGAGAAAACAAGTAAAAACTTGTAAGGTATAAACTTGGGATAGGCTTATGTAAGAAAAGATAAGATTCATGGTGCCTTGCCCCAAAGGGGCTTTGCACTTTGCAAGAATATTAGCTTGCCACATTATAACTTGCAATAGTCTAGCTTGCATTGGTGTTAGCTTGCCTTGGTTGTTGAGGTGGTCAAAGTGCTCTTCTTCTTCTGGGTAGAATCCTTCCTCTTCCTGGTATTCTCCGGCACTAGCGTCTATACACGAATACGAGGATACAATCACCAAACAATACTTAAGTAGCCCTAATTAGCCTTAATGGCTCACTCCAAATGATCTAGCATCATTACTTAACATTGCTACTTAAAATTAATCTAGGGTTTCTTACTTAGTGTTAGAGAATAACTTCTCTCCTTATATATGTAAATGACAGTTTCCATTTAGTTCTTGAGGAATAATTTCCTCTCAATGAATCTTCTTAAGATTTAACTTCCTCAAACAATTATACATGAACTCATGTTGACATAAGTCAACCATTCATCATCATCATTTGAGGAATTGATTTAAATGAGGTAGAATACCCCATACCATTTAATAATGCCTATTATGATTTAAAATCACCAAGCATTTCATTTGAGAGTATTTGACCAGGGGTCAATACTTCATATGAAAGTATTTGGGACAAGATTTAAATGAAGTGAAGCACTTCATATAATTTGCATAATAGTTTTGGACAATATCACTTAAACAAACTTGCCATATTGTCCCTTAATTAAACTAGGGCATGATCATGCAAAGTGACCAAACCATTTTCTTGCAGAAACAATTAGTGAAAGTCAAATGTGAGCTATTGGAGTTGGAATTAACTTAATATCTATTTTGGTTGATTTTTAATAATTATTTGAATAGGGAAAAGTCTCTGCCTTCTTCTTTTTATCAGATTAATTCTACAACTAATCTTGAGGTGGGACAAGTGGCATATTGTAGAACTTTTAACTAGCTTTCCAACCATATGCAATTTGTTAAATTTGGCCAAGCCAAACAGATTCTATGGATTTTCAAAGTGGGGTTCAGTATTGAAAATTGTTTGAATTGAATTAAATCAAATTCGAACTAAACGGGCTGGCGGGAAACAGAGTGGGCTGAAACAGTTTAAAACGCAGCAAAGCAGAGTTGGGCCGGCCCAGCTAGCGCTGCGGGCCTGCTGACAGCAGGACCCACCCGTCAGCGACCGTAACTTACCGAAACGGTATGTTTTAAAGAGGGCCGCTGGATCAGATGATGATCGGACGGTCGCGCGTCGTCGTCGTCGATGAGAGGGGGGTGCTGCTGCGGCGGAGGTAGGGTGTCGACGGAGATCCTGGACTCCGGCGAGGTGCGGCGATGGTGCTAGTCGACGTTGTCGTCGACGGCGAGTCTCCTGGTACCGGTGGCGTCGCCGATGGTGCTCCAATTCGTCGACGATGATCTCAGGTCCGCCGCGGGCTCCGGCGATCGATTGGGCGGCTCCGGTGAGTAATTGGGTGAGAGGAGTGGACGAGGAGGATCAGAAGAGAGAGGGGCGCAAGTTTGCTGTGAAGAGGATGGCGCAGGGGTGGCTCCTTTTATAGCGCGCAAGGTGGTCGTGAGGTGAGCGGCGAGGTCGACAGCGTAGCGGCTGCTCCGGCGAGGGAAGGGGGCTGGCGAGCTAGGCTCGAGGTAGAGGGCGTCTAGGTGGTGCTAGCAAGCTAGAGGGCGAGGTGGGGGATGGCCTGATACGCGCGCTAGAAGGCGAGGCTCTAGCGGCAGGGTGGCGGGAAGGGTGCACGGTGGTCGTCGGCGACAGGGTTCGCGCGGGCAGCGGAGCTTGTCTGGCGGGCTGGTGTCGCGGCGGCGCAGCTTGTCGTGCAGCTAGGGGGTCCAGGGGAGGTGTGGAGAGAGGGGACGGCGCGTGGCCAGAGTTGGCGTTGGACGCGCCCGTGACGTCCACGGCATCGACCAGAGCGCGCCAATTCCGGCGAGGATCGTCGTCCTCCTCGACAAGTGGCCAAGCTAGATGGGGTAGGGTGGTGCTGTGGAGCCAGGGGCATGGTGGCCAGGGTGAGGAGGAAGGAGAAGGGAGGGGAGCTTGCCATGTGTGGCATGGCCGGCATGGCCATGCCATGGTGGGTTTTGGCCCCCCTCTTAGGGTTGCTATTCATGGAGTAGAGTGAGAGGGGACCAGGGAGCAATGGGGAGGGATTTGGGGCAGGTTAGGGTAGTGTAGATCACTATTTGACATAGTGTCAAATAGTGCCATAATTGGAATTTGCAAATTTGCCCAATTTTTTAGTGAGTTCAAAAGGTTGCACAAATTTCATTGTGTGTGTTTGGTTAAGTTATAAATGACCAGAGAAGATGAGGTGTGGTGGTGGAATTTTCCAATTCAAAGATTTGCAAAAACTCCAAGTGTGAGAATGTTCCACTTAATAAAAAGTGCCAACTTTGGATGAGCATAGTATTTGATCTAAGATGAATTTGACATGGTGGTCTTTACAAATGTGTTCACCTTGATGTGCTCTTGGATGAGGTGCAAAGAATTGGCAAAGTTTAGTTTGAAATTTTTTAATTGCAAGGGCTCAAAGTAGTGATCAGACTAAAAATGGCAGATTTGACCATTATCACATGTGATCACAATTTGAGTTTAAATTTGATTTGATTTGTGTTTCTTTGATTCCAAAAGTGGTAATAAGGGTTTAGTATCATATTACAACTAATGGTGAAGACCAAAATGGTCTAGGTCAAAGATTTAGAAAAATGGCATAAACCATATGTGAGGGTTTTGTGAATTTCTAACTTTTATTTTTTTTATTTTTCTTTGCTTCATTTTGACAAGAGTGAGGTTTATTTGGTGTTAGATTGAGTTGGGTGAAAGATTCGCACCATTTTGAGGCAATGGAAGTGGCTAGGTCAAGATTTGATAATTTGGCTAAGTGCCACATATGCCTCTATGCATATGTTGGATTTTATTTTGTTTCTCACTTAAATTGGTTGGTAGGTGCTTTGTTGAGTGTGTTGAGGTATTTCAATTCATCTACTCAAGGTAGACAAGGCAAAGCTCATCATTTTCAAAAAGTAGCCATAGGCTTGCATATGCCTTTTTCTTAAATAAGATCTTTTCTTTTTATTTTATTTTTCAAAGATTGATGACAAGAGGGATGAGGCTTAGGTTTTAGTAAGTTTTGCAATGGTTCACCACCATTTAGCAAAGTAAGAAAGGTAGAGTTCCAAATTTACACATTAGGGCTACATGCCCATATATGTCTTTTTCTTTATTTTAGGTTTCTCAAAATAGATCCAAATGATTTTTGAGAAGGTTAGGGTTTAGGGTTTCTCTTATTTGAGTTCTTTCTCTTTGATTTTATTTGGTTTGTGATCTTCACTTCATCACTTTAGGGTTTTAGGTTTTATCACATAAGCATAAGAACACTCATCATGGCAAAAACACAAGTAATAGGTATGAGCACTAAGCATAGCATCTATGTAAGAAAAGTTTTTGTTGGTTCTCATTTTTGGAAAAAGGAAATTCATTTTCTCTTTGTTTTGAAATTTGGGGTGTTACAAACCCTTTCCCCTTAAACAAATCTCGTCCCGAGATTTTAAGAAAAGTTAGGTTCCTAAGAGAGATTGGGCGATATGATTTAACAGGAAGACATACTTGGCATGGCCTGAGGTGCTTCTTGGGCTTCAGTGGCAGTCATGTTGTAGTAGCGGCCGTTGTTGTTCTGGTTCTTTCTTGCGGCAAAGTGGCGTTGGTTCTGAGCAGGTGCAGCGGTGTTGGCGGCAATCTTGGCGAGTCTCTTGGGGCACTCATTGGAGTAATGCCCAACCACTCCACACTCATAGCAAGTGATGGTGGCCTTGTCCTTGTTGGCGATGGGGATGGCGTTGCTTCCAGTCCTAGGGCCAGTATTGTTGTTGTTGTTCCCGTTGTTGTTGTTGTTGGGGTTGTTGTTGCTGGTGTGATTGTTGTTGTTTTTGTTGCCTCCGGGCTTCGGGGGTCCTCCGTGGTTGTTGGCGTAGTTTGGGTGGTAATTCTGAGCAGGGGTCTTGTTGTATTTTGGAGTATATCCTCCAGATGAGTGGTTGCGGTACTTCTGGGTATTGCTGGACCCATGCTGGTTCATCATCCGACGTTTGCGGTTCTCGTTGGCTTGGTGAAGCTTGCCCTCCATCTGGATGGCGGAGTCCACCAGGGCTTCTAGGTCAGCAAAGGGAATGTTGACCAATACAGTCTGCATCTCGTCGTGGAGTCCGTTCAGAAATCTTTCCTTCCGCTTCTCATTGGTGTCGGTTTCGTCTGGGGCGTACCTTGACAGAGTAAGGAATCTGTCGCGGTATTCTACCACGGACATTCTGCCTTGCTTGAGTTCGCGGAACTCGTCTCTCATCATCTTGATCAGTCCTTGGGGCACATGGTACTTGCTAAACTTCAGTTTGAAGTCTTCCCAGGTCATCATCTGTTCCGCATTCATTGCGCGGGTGCTGGTCCACCAGGCTCGTGCAGGTCCTGACAGGTAGTGGGTGGCGAACAGTACTTTCTCTGTGGCTTCAACTCCTGCCACCTCCAGGTTGTTCTCCATTGTCTGGAGCCAGTCATCGGCATCGAGGGGCTCTTCGGTCTTGTTGAAGATTGGTGGGTTGGTGTTCTGAAAGTTCTTCAGTTTTGACCCAGGGTGGTCATGGTTTCCATGGCCGTTGTTGTTCTGAGCGAGCTGTTGTAGTGCAGTAATGTTGGCTTGGCGTTCAGCTCTCTCGGCTTCTCGGTCGGCCATCATCATCTCTAGCATCTGCAGCATGGCGTCTTGGGTGGCGTTGCGGGTTGGTGGGGCCATCTGAACATCGGAGTGGATGATAAGATAAGAGGGAAATTTCTACGGTTTGTTTGAATTAAAGTTCACGAAGTTCAAAACTTGAAAATTTGAGTAGTGTTGAGGGGGTATAACCAACAACACTTTTTCATTCATACCAAACATCACACATTACAAATCTAACACTCCGTTGGTTTGAAGAACCATTCATTCGCTCTACTATACAAGGGGATCCTGATACAACTCACACCTACTTAAGTGCTGGAGTGATACTGCTCTTCGGGGTGGATTCTTCGTCGTCATAGGTAATGTGCTTGGCGAGAGGCGAGGGCGTTGTCCAACTCCTTGCGGGTCTTGTACAGCATGAAGTCGAGGTGTGCTACATAGTGGTTCATCTCCGTGTGCGGGGGCATGGTCATCGGTCTTCCGGTGGGGTCATGTCTTGGGTAGTAGATGAAGCGAGTGTTCTTGATCTTGTTCTCATTTTGTCCACACAGACGGGCAATTGCTTCTTGCATAGCTCTGACTAGTCCTTCCTTCCAAGTGTTTCCCGTTACAGAAAACCATATGGTTTCCCATACCGGGGCTCCAAGCTTCCTTCGTAGATCGGCAGAAACTTCCCACCGAGGTGATCCTCCGGAGTGATTGTTGAGGGGTGTTCCGAAGAACTCGGGATACGGGCGTCCTAGATAGTCCACTAGTTGCTTCAAGTCTTTCTCGAACATCAGGTTTCCTCCGTGACCAAGCTGATAGAACTCCCATTTGTACTCCATCTGTGAGCAATTAGGATGAGTAAGTTAAAGAGGTGGTCAAGTGTGTAAAATTTTATGTCATTCTCAAGGGAAAAGTAGAGCATGAAATTCTCATTTTTGAAAAAGATCTTCAAGGATAAGAGTGAGAATAAGTTTTTCACAATTATTCACTTCTTTTGTTTTGAAACTAAGTTTTTCAGACGTCCATTCTAACTAGGGTCTCCTAAGGTCAAACAATGGCTCTGATACCAACTTGTCAACACCCGGATTTTTAAGTCCGGATGCCTATTATGTCATACATCGCAATCCCAGGAATATTGTTGTTGCGAGGCATAATAGTAAGTATCACAGTCATCATTCATTACAAACCATATTGTCTTACAATTGGAATCACATCATCCATATTACACAAATAGTTGATCTATTGATCAACGAACAAACACAAGTTCATAGCGGAAGCGTAAGATACAAGGACTCTCTAGTCCACAGGCCAACGCTTGACGTCGGAAGACTCCTAGTTGTCATAGGCGTCCTGCTGGTCATCTCCTTGTTCATCTTCATACTCTGGCCATTTGAATAGCCAGGGACAAAGCCGTGAGTACTTCAAGTACTCGCAAACTAATACTAGTGTAAGTGCTAGACAAATCTAGTAAGGTTGGCTAAGCTCTAGTTTATTTGCATAAAGCCAATTTTAGTTCACAAGTATTTGAGAAACGCTGATTCATGTACTAGACTAACTCAAGTGGGAACATTACTGTCATTCCCACCATTCAAGTGGTGATTTCAATTCAATTCACCACTTCACCATTCATTTCACCCATTTCACTTCAACATCGTTTTCAAGAATTTGACATCGGAAACTGTATGGCCTTTCCAACCGCCCGTAACCGTGGACGCGGCTATTCGAATAGATTTACACTCTGCAGAGGTTGCACACTTGTGCCACAACATTTGATTTCATCCATCGGGATTACCCCGAATCATCGTAACACAGTACGCGGATCATCAACCATAACCTTTCACTTATAAATCCTAGTATGAGCACCTCTCCCCATGAGCTTGGCCTCCCAGTGAAGACCAACTGTCAACCTGGGAACTGCACAGGGCTTGGCCGTACAATTCACCTCAATTCACATCATTTCTCAACAACGGAGGCAGCCTCGGCATAACCCATATGACGTGTGTTCAGAGGGAACCCATACTAAGATACATAAACTTCCAGTTAAGCCCTACCCATAATCAGGTATTGTGGGGGTACTCAATATTGGAAAGGTATCGCATTCAAACCAATATCATTTTTATCAAAAATCACCATCTTCTCTTGTTCATATTCACCTTCAAAAATTATTCAATGGAATGCTTCATCATTCCAAGGTTTCAAAATTCAGTTCAAGTCACATTGTTCCCATCTAGAGTAGTCAAGTTTTATTCATTAGCACTAGCTCTAAAGTATGAGGGGTGCTATCTTGCTTTGCTTGATTGAGACTAACTTTACTACTCTAGTAAACTTCTTTACTTTGACCAAAGTTAACTATAAAAGTAACTTCTCGAGAAAACAAGTAAAAACTTGTAAGGTATAAACTTGGGATAGGCTTATGTAAGAAAAGATAAGATTCATGGTGCCTTGCCCCAAAGGGGCTTTGCACTTTGCAAGAATATTAGCTTGCCACATTATAACTTGCAATAGTCTAGCTTGCATTGGTGTTAGCTTGCCTTGGTTGTTGAGGTGGTCAAAGTGCTCTTCTTCTTCTGGGTAGAATCCTTCCTCTTCCTGGTATTCTCCGGCACTAGCGTCTATACACGAATACGAGGATACAATCACCAAACAATACTTAAGTAGCCCTAATTAGCCTTAATGGCTCACTCCAAATGATCTAGCATCATTACTTAACATTGCTACTTAAAATTAATCTAGGGTTTCTTACTTAGTGTTAGAGAATAACTTCTCTCCTTATATATGTAAATGACAGTTTCCATTTAGTTCTTGAGGAATAATTTCCTCTCATTGAATCTTCTTAAGATTTAACTTCCTCAAACAATTATACATGAACTCATGTTGACATAAGTCAACCATTCATCATCATCATTTGAGGAATTGATTTAAATGAGGTAGAATACCCCATACCATTTAATAATGCCTATTATGATTTAAAATCACCAAGCATTTCATTTGAGAGTATTTGACCAGGGGTCAATACTTCATATGAAAGTATTTGGGACAAGATTTAAATGAAGTGAAGCACTTCATATAATTTGCATAATAGTTTTGGACAATATCACTTAAACAAACTTGCCATATTGTCCCTTAATTAAACTAGGGCATGATCATGCAAAGTGACCACACCATTTTCTTGCAGAAACAATTAGTGTAAGTCAAATGTGAGCTATTGGAGTTGGAATTAACTTAATATCTATTTTGGTTGATTTTTAATAATTATTTGAATAGGGAAAAGTCTCCGCCTTCTTCTTTTTATCAGATTAATTCTACAACTAATCTTGAGGTGGGACCCATGGCATATTGTAGAACTTTTAACTAGCTTTCTAACCATATGCAATTTGTTAAATTTGGCCAAGCCAAACAGATTCTATGGATTTTCAAAGTGGGGTTCAGTATTGAAAATTGTTTGAATTGAATTAAATCAAATTCGAACTAAACGGGCTGGCGGGAAACAGAGTGGGCTGAAACAGTTTGAAACGCAGCAAAGCAGAGTTGGGCCGGCCCAGCTAGCGCTGCCGGCCTGCTGACAGCAGGACCCACCCGTCAGCGACCGTAACTTACCGAAACGGTATGTTTTAAAGAGGGCCGCTGGATCAGATGATGATCTGACGGTCGCGCGTCGTCGTCGTTGTCGACGAGAGGGGGGTGCTGCAGCGGCGGAGGTAGGGGGTCGAAGGTGATCCTGGACTCCGGCGAGGTGCGGCGATGGTGCTAGTCGACGTTGTCGTCGACGGCGAGTCTCCTGGTACCGGTGGCGTCGCCGATGGTGCTCCAATTCGTCGACGATGATCTCAGGTCCGCCGCGGGCTCCGACGATCGATTGGGCGGCTCCGGTGAGTAATTGGGTGAGAGGAGTGGACGAGGAGGATCAGAAGAGAGAGGGGCGCAAGTTTGTTGTGAAGAGGATGGTGCGGGGGTGGCTCCTTTTATAGCGCGCAAGGTGGCCGTGAGGTGAGCGGCGAGGTCGACAGTGTAGTGGCTTCCCCGGCGAGGGAAGGGGGCTGGCGAGGTAGGCTCGAGGTAGAGGGCGTCTAGGTGGTGCTAGCGAGCTAGAGGGCGAGGTGGGGGACGGCCTGATACGCGCGCTAGAAGGCGAGGCTCTGGCGGCAGGGTGGCGGGAAGGGTGCACGGTGGTCGTCGGCGACAGGGTTCGCGCGGGCAGCAGAGCTTGTCTAGCGGGCTGGTGTCACGGCGGCGCAGCTTGTCGTGCAGCTAGGGGGTCCAGGGGAGGTGTGGAGAGAGGGGACGGCGCGTGGCCAGAGTTGGCGGTGGACGCGCCTGCGACGTCCACGGCATCGACCAGAGCGCGTCAATTCCGGCGAGGATCGCCATCCTCCTTGACAAGTGGCCAAGCTAGATGGGGTAGGGTGGTGATGTGGAGCCAGGGGGCATGGTGGCCAGGGTGAGGAGGAAGGAGAAGGGAGGGGAGCTTGCCATGTGTGGCATGGCCGGCATGGCCATGCCATGGTGGGTTTTGGCCCCCCCCCTCTTAGGGTTGCTATTCATGGAGTAGAGTGAGAGGGGACCAGGGAGCAATGGGGAGGGATTTGGGGCAGGTTAGAGTAGTGTAGATCACTATTTGACATAGTGTCAAATAGTGCCATAATTGGAATTTGCAAATTTGCCCAATTTTTGAGTGAGTTCAAAAGGTTGCACAAATCGAATTGTGTGTGTTTGGTTAAGTTATAAATTACCATAGAAGATGAGGTGTGGTGGTGGAATTTTCCAATTCAAAGATTTGCAAAAACTCCAAGTGTGAGAATGTTCCACTTAATAAAAAGTGCCAACTTTGGATGAGCATAGTATTTGATCTAAGATGAATTTGACATGGTGGTCTTTACAAAAAGTGTTCACCTTGATGTGCTCTTGGATGAGGTGCAAAGAATTGGCAAAGTTTAGTTTGAAAATTTTGAATTGCAAGGGCTCAAAGTAGTGATCAGACTAAAAATGGCAGATTTGACCATTATCACATGTGATCACAATTTGAGTTTGAATTTGATTTGATTTGTGTTTCTTTGATTCCAAAAGTGGTAATAATGGTTTAGTATCATATTACAACTAATGGTGAAGACCAAAATGGTGTAGGTCAAAGATTTAGAAAAATGGCATAAACCATATGTGAGGGTTTTGTGAATTTCTAACTTTTATTCTTTTATTTTTCTTTGCTTCATTTTGACAAGAGTGAGGTTTATTTGGTGTTAGATTGAGTTGGGTGAAAGATTCACACCATTTTGAGGCAACGGAAGTGGCTAGGTCAAGATTTGATAATTTGGCTAAGTGCCACATATGCCTCTATGCATATGTTGGATTTTATTTTGTTTCTCACTTGAATTGGTTGGTAGGTGCTTTGTTGAGTGTGTTGAGGTATTTAAATTCATCTACTCAAGGTAGACAAGGCAAAGCTCATCATTTTCAAAAAGTAGCCATAGGCTTGCATATGCCTTTTTCTTAAATAAGATCTTTTCTTTTTATTTTATTTTTCAAAGATTGATGACAAGAGGGATGAGGCTTAGGTTTTAGTAAGTTTTGCAATGGTTCACCACCATTTAGCAAAGTAAGAAAGGTAGAGTTCCAAATTTACACATTAGGGCTACATGCCCGTATATGTCTTTTTCTTTATTTTAGGTTTCTCAAAATAGATCCAAATGATTTTTGAGAAGGTTAGGGTTTAGGGTTTCTCTTGTTTGAGTTCTTCCTCTTTGATTTTATTTGGTTTGTGATCTTCACTTGATCACTTTAGGGTTTTAGGTTTTATCACATAAGCATAAGAACACTCATCATGGAAAAAACACAAGTAATAGGTATGAGCACTAAGCATAGCATCTATGTAAGAAAAGTTTTTGTTGGTTCTCATTTTTGGAAAAAGGAAATTCATTTTGTCTTTGTTTTGAAATTTGGGGTGTTACAATACAGGATAGGGCAATGTCGGTTACCCGAAGGGTAATGCGCACGTCAGTAGCCCCCGAGTGTCTAGTCGAACATAGTTCGGGTAGAGACTGAAGCATGCCTCCTCTTAATGTTCTTCTCCTTGATTGTTCTTGTTCATCTTGAATCAGCATCATCTTCTTCTGTCGGGTGCGCGTCAGCGCTCCCGATGGGAGTAGCCCCCGAGTCTAGGTACGGATGCTTGCAATCCGTGCGTAGACTCAAGTTGTACCACTCGAACGTTCTGCTCGGCCGAAGTTTTTCTGCAAATCTTCATAGGTCATCCGATATATTTTCCGCATGCAAGGGATAATGAGTAACGTGCCTAGCTTTTGCTGGTTAACTACCGATGGCAAAACAACGTTACCCTACACAGAATCAAGTCCCCGGGCATGATCCTGGAGTGCAAAAAAGTTCTGTCGGGTGCGCGTCCAGCGCTCCCGATGGGAGTAGCCCCCGAGTCTGGGCACGGGTGCTTGCAACCGGGTGCAGACTCGAGCTGAGCAATCATCTTTTTCTTCAATCTTTTTTCTTCGAGGCCTCATTCTGTCGGGTGCGCGTTCAGCGCTCCCGATGGGAGTAGCCCCCGAGTCTGGGCACAAGACCATCCGATGTTTCTTCATTTTTCTTCGACTGCTCACAACAATCTTTATGACGTCACTGTTGACGTGCTGATGCTGTGGTTTGATTGACAAGACTTGACCTGACGGGCCCACCCTAGTTCTGCGCGGGCAGTTTTTAGGAATTGACCAGTGCACGCGCGACGACCGAGGCGTCTCCTCGATTCTCGCACAACGTGGGAATAATGGGCCACCGGTTCCGTTCTTTCTTTAAACGCCATGTGTACAGCCAGATCTGATCCACCTCCCACGACGTCTGTGGGGTTATGGCCACGACCTTGCATAAATTCTTACGGCATAAATAGAGGGCCTCCTTGTTTTTACTTTTCACGCCTCTTACTGCTCATCTTCTCGTTCAAGCTTTCCTGCCTCCCCTGTTCCTCCTTCAGAAGCTCCGCACGCCATGGGCAAGAAGAAGAGAGCCAGCACCTCGGACGCGGCCAAAGTTGGCCGCGACTGGAGCGCCTCCGCCATTTCCATTCGCGATGTGAACAAGCTGCGCACCCTCGGCTTCATCTCCGCATCTGACGATGATTCGTCTTCCAGGTGCTGTTTCTCGCCAAAGGCCCCCGAAGGGCTTCACCGTCATGTTCGTTGCCTTCTTGTTCCGTGGTCTCTCTCTTCCAGCCCACGAGTTCCTTCGCTCCCTTCTTTTCTTCTACGGGATTCAGCTCTGGCAGCTGACCCCAAACTCCATTCTCCACCTCTCCATCTTCATCACCATTTGTGAGGCCTTCCTTGGCATTGACCCCCACTGGGGTCTTTGGAGGAAGATCTTCTATGTGAAGCGTCACAACGACAGCAATGCCCCCCCCCGTCATCGGTGGCGTTGGCTTTGTCGTCAGAAAGGAGGTCGACTACTTCGACTACCCGATGAAGGAATCCGTCCAGGGCTGGCGCAACAAATGGTTTTACCTGCGAGATCCCGTGGTGCCTGGGCGGCGCTCGAATCTCCCTCCCTTTGAAGACGTCCTGGTAGCTCATCAGAAGAAGTCCTGGCGAAACGCCCTTTCTCCCGAAGAGAGGGTGACAGCCGACAGACTGTTCGAGCAGGTCGTCGTCCTGAAGAATATGGGAGGCTTGACGATGTGCGGCACTGAAGTAGTTTCAGTGTTCTTGCAACGTCGAGTGCAACCGCTAATGTCTCGACCCCACCAATTATGGCTTTATACTGGCAAGGACGACAAGTCAAGGGTTAGCTCTGCCGACCTGTCGGCAGATGAACTTCGAGACGAGGTTCGCCGCTTGACGTGCCTCAGTATGAAGGATAATATTGTTTTGACATCGGCTCGTTCTCCTTATGAATTTGACCATCTCCCGACTGAGGTAATTTTTGCTGCTCCTTGCTTGCTTTCATCTCTTCTTTCTTCGTTGTGCTTTACAAACTTCCTTTTTCTTAATAGGCCTCCACCGTCGCTCAATGCTATCCTCCCACGCCGGAAAGCGGTGTGGAACCAGAGGACGACGATGACCATTCTGAGGAGACCGAGGATGTCCAGCAGGTCTTTGAGGACAGCGATGTCCAAGAGGACGACACTGCCGAGGATGCTGCTTTCACCAGAAGCAAGCGTCGTAAGCAGATAGGCGAAGATTTTATTACAACGGCTGAATCAAGTCCCAGTGAACAAGATAATGATGCCGTTGGAGCTTCTCCGCCTTCTCCTGCCAACAAGGGGCCGTCAGGCTTCTTTGCTGCCGAAGATGACCTAGAACTGTGAGCATCTTTACTCCTTCGTAACTTGTCCTTTGTTATTTTGTATGCTAATCATTCTTTTTTCTCAAGCAGCTCTGATGATGATCATGTTCCTCTCGCGAAGAGGGCTAAATTATCTGTTGAGAAAACGGCATCAGCTAAGGAGCCGAATCCTTCTCCTGACAAGTCAACGCCTCCCACTAGGACGGCCGTGGAAAAAATTTCAGTGTCGAAGGTTATTCCTCCTGGCGATGCTCCTACTTCGCCGGCTGCTCGTGACCACGTAAGTATTTAATCTACCTTGTTCTGCTGGGTTTTTTTATATCCAACTGAGTCCTCTTGATTTATGCCACAGTCGATGCTGTGGTAGATTTCGCTGAGCAGTTTACCCGACTAGAGGTTGAAAACGCCCAGCTTCGGAAGACTGTCAAATCTTCGGCTGATCAGGTGCTGGAGGCCAACAGGCTTGCCACCGACGCCAAGAATGAAAATGCCTTGCTGAAGGAGGAGTTGAAGAAGCTGAAGCGGCAGATGAAGGATGAACAGGACGCCAGGCATGCGGCAGCGGTTGCAACCGATAAGAAGGAAGGCGTCCTCCGCGAATCCATCAAGGATTTATTGGGTAAAATCCATGGCTCATGGTTTCTTTCTTAGTTTTTCCTTTCTGGCTACTGATCTGTCTTTCTTTCAGAGGCCGCCAATATAACCATCACTCGACGCCATCAGCTCCGGGAGGACTCTACATCCGATGCCCTTTCGCTCGCCGCTGAGTCCAATGTCCAAGTCCTTGGACTTCTGCAAAAGACTAAAGGAGCATTGTCGAGGCTATACTCGATGATCTTCCCAAAGATGAAGCAGGACAAGACTCTTGGCGAGATGGCAGATGCTTTCCTTGTCGATCCCTCCGAGCCTGTAGAGGTATTAAAACGCCGCTCCCGCTTGTTTGGGGCGGTTCTTACTTTCCAGCTGCTGATGGGCCATGGGATGGGGTCTGACTTGGAGAAGTTTTCTAAGGCATTGCCTGTGGATGACGACAATCATTTAGTCGACCTTGAACCCTTCAAAAGATCGGCAGTAACATGTGCCAATCAGCTCCTGAAGTTGGTAGATGAAGCACAGGCCAAGCCTATTCCTGAAGCTGCCCCTGGCTCATCATCGGCGCCTCCTTGAAATTTTGTTTCATTAATTGTAAATAAGACCAACCGCAATTTGACTTAGCCCAACTTTTATTTTGGCTCTGTTGCCAGTTTGAACAAGCTTTTGAATGTAATATACATGCTGAGCGCTCCCGATGGGAGTTTTATGTTAATGTCGTTCTGAACCGAAGATTGTACTGCAGATTCCTTCATCTTCTTCCCGTGCCGAGCTTTTTCCAAATCCTTCGACTAACGACGAATCTGACCTTGTTCGTCGCTTGCGTGACCAAGTGTCTCGTTTGAATAAAGACATCACCTCTCTTCGCGCAATGGCAGCGTTGGTGAAGAAAAAGGGTGAAATAGCAACTGCTATTGAGCAATATGCTCTCGATGGTCTTCATATCGCTACGGAAAGTTTGGGCTGTAAGTGTTAACCCTTCTTCTGATTTCCTGACATAGCTTGGATGTTCTTTTAACTGATATTCGTTCCTTTACAGTTGTGTCTTCAGATAAATCTGAAGAGGACAAGAAGATCCATGAAAAGGTCGAGGCGATGACTGATGTTGCTCACCCGAAGCACGATTTGTGGCTGCATCGTCCGAAGGCTGTTATCATGGCGAAGTTTGAGCATCGGGTGGAGAAGCTACATTACTACTTTGATAAATTCCACGCCCATCTCACGATGGTTTGGAAGACTTTGTTTCCTCTGGACCAGGCACCCGAAACTTTGTCTGCCCTGTTTACCCGATTTAAGTCTCCTGAGAGGATTCGACAGCTGGTGCGGAAAGAACTTCTGGCTGGTGCTGAACTTGCCTTTGCTTCGGTATTGGCATGTCATCCATCTTTAGACTTGAAAGACGTAGCAAACAACGAGAGGAGTTTAGGCCAATATTATGATATTGCTAGAGGTCCTGCATATACCATTATCTCTCGGATGGAAACAGGCCTTGAGAGGGATCTGAGGGCCCAAGGGAACCAGGGAGCCCAATCATGAATGTAATAACCTTGTACCTGCATAAGATTGTTTTGTATAAATTTACTATGTGCGTTGCACACTATGTTAGTTCGATTGGTAATTTATTGTCGAGGGCGGCTGAGTGATCAGTTCAACCTGCTCTCCCGACGACTTCGTTGTAATTTGCAATTTTATTGCGAAGTCGATATGTAAGTTTTATAAGAGCGAGACCCATCGACTTAGTCGAGGGAATTAGACGCTTGGCTTCGTCACGCGGTGCACCGGTTTGAGCCTTATTTTGTTATAATAATGTAACCATCGACTGCAGCACTCGTGTATTTTCTCGAGGCTTGGATTGGTTGTTTTTGTGTGTCATTAATCTTAGCTCCCGTTGAGAGTATTTAATTAATGACACTGTGTAAGCGTATTTTTTAGGCCAACGCTCCCGATGGGAGTAAGAGCCAATGGTAGGGACCCCGAACGATCTGTTCGGGTGATAGGGCCTGGATTAAGAAAAAGGTAGAAAACCGGATTAGAACTTTATTCATAACGCAAAAGCAACCTTAAGGGCTGTCGAGTAATAACGCAAAAGTAACCTTAAGGGCTGTCGAGTAATAAAAAACAATTGCATCCTATGTATAGAACCGTCGCAACTGTGCGATGTTCCATGGATTCTCAACGTCTTTTCCTGAAGCTCGGTTTTTGAGCCGATATGCTCCTCATGGTATCACTTCAGTGATGATGTATGGACCTTCCCATGGGGATTCAAGTTTCAAGGGTCTTTCTTGCTTCAGCCGAAGTACCATATCCCCAACATTAAAGCTTCGACTGCGTATTCGTCGGCTGTGATAATTTCTCAATGTCTGTTGGTATACATTCGTTCTTGCCAAGGCAATATCTCGCGCTTCGTCAAGGAGGTCCACAGCATCTTGCAGCGCGATGTTGGAAGAGGATTCTGTGTATGCTGTCACCCGAGGAGCTTCAAACCGAACGTCGGCTGGTAGAACTGCTTCGGCTCCGTGTACCAAGAAGAATGGGGTGTACTGAGTCGACCTGTTAGGTGTAGTACGCAAACTCCAGAGTACGGATGGTAACTCCTCGACCCAGGCTCCAGCTACACCTGTAAGGCGTTTCTTGAGGCCATCCCCTATTAGACCATTGATCCTTTCCACCTGGCCGTTGGTCTGTGGGTGGGCCACTGATGCAAACTTCAATTTGATTCCTCCGTCATCACAAAATTTTCAAAACTCTTTGGAATCAAAGTTAGATCCGTTGTCTGTGACGATACTGTGGGGCATACCAAATCGACAAGTTATTCCTCTGAAAAACTGAACTGCTGTTTCGGCTTTCTGGTTTCGAACGGGTACTGCCTCGATCCACTTGGTGAACTTGTCGACTGCGACCGGTAAGTACGTGTGCCCTCCAGGCGACGACCTCGGCAGTGGTCCAACTTGGTCGAGTCCCCACTGAGCAAAGGGCCATGCCAGAGGTATTTTCATTAGATCTATCGCAGGGGCGTGCGGCTTTGGAGAAAAGCGCTGACAGGGGTCACATTTCATGACTAGATCTCGAGCATCCGACGCCGCCGTTGGCCAGTAAAATCCTGCCCTGAAGGCTTTTGCCACAAGGGCCCTGCTTCCTGCATGGTGTCCTCAAGTTCCCTCGTGTATCTCGTGCAACAGTGCTTTTCCATCGTCAATGGCGATACACCTTTGGAAGATACCCGAGATGCTACGCTTGTAAAGCTCGCCATTTACCACAGTGAAGGCTTTTGACCGTCTGACGATTCGCCTTGCTTCCACAGAATCCTCCGGCAACTCCTGCTTCATCAGGTATGCTAGGAATGGTTTGGTCCATAATGGCTCGAGGAGGAGGACTTGCTCCGCTGATGGAGGTGAAGGTTCTTCAACAGTTTGTTGCTGGCTTGCCTCTGATTCATCAGTCGACAATTTTAAGGGTGCCGAAGCTTTCTCTTTTATCGATCACTGAGTAATGACTTCGTAGAACACTCCGTCTGGAATGGGGGAGCACATGGACCCGATATTCGCCAGGGTGTCGGCTTCCTCGTTGCTGGCTCTGCCGATATGTTTGAGCTCACATCCTTCAAATTTGGCTTCCATATTTTGATACAATTGTCGGTAGGCGATCATGTTGTCACTGACCGCATCACATAAGTTCATCGACTGCTGCACCACCAAGTTTGAGTCTCCGTAGATTTCTAGGCGAGTTGCCCCGCATGCCTTTGCCATCTTCATTCCGTGCAGCAGCGCTTCGTATTCTGCTTCATTGTTCGTTGGCAGGGAGAAATTCATACGTAGTATGTATTTCATCTTATCTCCCTGTGGTGATATCAATATCACTCCTGCTCCTGCGCCCGTGCTCCGTTTTGACCCGTCGAAATACATTGTCCATGATCCCGACATGTCTGGTGCTGCTGGTGCCTGTGACTGGATCCAATCTGCCACGAAATCTGGAAGGACTTGGGATTTTATCGCCGTTCGATTAACGTAAGTTATGTCGTGTGGCGCTATTTCGATGGCCCACTGGGACACTCGACCCGTGGCTTCTGGGTTAGTCATTATGATCTTCAATGGCGCTTCACTTACGACGACAATCGGGTGCTCCGTGAAATAATGGCGCAGCTTGCGAGCCGACTTCCATACTGCATACGCCAGCTTCTGATGATGAGGGTATCTCTGCTTTGCGGGTGTGAGTACTTCACTGAGGTAGTAAACAGGCCTCTGAACACCGTGGACTTTTCCTGCTTCTTCTCGCTCAACAACCAAAACACTGCTGAAGACTTGTGCTGTTGCGGCTATGTACATAAGCAGCGTTTCTTTCTCGCGCGGGGTTATGAGGACTGGGGACGTCGACAAGATTTTCTTCAGGTTGTCGAAGGACTCCTGCGCCTCCTTTGTCCACTCAAACTTTTCTGACGTTTTCATCAAGTTGTAGAAAGGCAAAGCTTTTTCTCCTAGCTTGGCGATGAATCTACTAAGCGCTGCTAAACGTCCTGCCAACTGCTGCACTTGGTGCAGATTCTTTGGTGGCTCCATGTCGAGAATAGCTTTGATCTTCAAAGGGTTGGCTTCAATCCCTCTGGCTCAGATGAAGTACCCGAGTACTTGTCCCCCTGGCACTCCGAAGAAGCATTTTTTGGGATTCAGCTTGATTTTGTACTTGTCTAGGTTGTCGAAAGTTTCCCGCAAATCATCGATGAGAGTGGCGGCGTGCTTCGTCTTCACCACGATATCGTCGATGTAAACTTCGATGTTCCTCCCAATCTGCTCTCCAAGGCAAGCCTGCATGCAATGTTGGTAAGTTGCCCCTGCGTTTTTCAGCCCGAAGGTCATGACGTTGTAACAAAAAACATCGTGTGGGGTGATGAACACGGTTAGCTCCTGGTCTTCTTTCTTCAGCTTGATCTGATTATACCCGGAGTATGAATCAAGGAAGGAGAGGCGATCGCATCCAGCTGTGGAGTCGACTATCTGATCAATACGAGGCAGCGGGAAGTGATCTTTCGGACAGTGTTTATTAAGGCTGGTGTAATCGATACACATGCGCAGAGCGGTGGTGTCCTTTTTGGGCACCATGACAGGGTTGGCCACCCACTCGGCTTCCTTGAGCTCCCGAATGAATCCTGCTTTACGGAGTCGACTGATTTCTTCGCCAATTGCTCTCCTCTTTGGTTCGGAAAATCGGCGCAATTACTGCTGCACTGGTTTGGCTGTTGGGTCAACATTAAGGGCGTGCTCAGCGAGTTCCCTGGGGATACCTGGCATGTCGGATGGTTCCCATGCAAATATCTCCCAATGCTCACGGAGGAACTCGATGAGTACGCCTTCCTATGCATCAGTAAGGTCAGCCGATGTATTGACCGTTTTCTTTGGGTCAGTGGGGTGCACCTGCAGCTTCTTGGCTTCCTTCGCAGCGTCAAACTCGTCGGCTCTTACGTTTCGATTGTCGGCTGGTGGTTGCGTGTGATCTGTAACGGCGTCGACTGCGTTGAGTTCTTCCTTGGCTCCGAATCTCGAGGCAATCTTCTGGAAGTCCCTGTCGCAGTTGTCTGATCGAGCAAAGCTTCCATGAACGGTTATTGGGGTCCCGTTGTTGCCTGACATCTTCAGTTTTAGGTATGCATAATGGGGTACGGCCATGAATTTGGCAAACGCGGGCCTGCCGAGGATGGCGTGATACTGAGATTCCCAGTCAACTACTTCGAACTCGATCTTCTCTTTCCTGAAATTGTTGGGCGTGCCGAAGACCACATCCAATGATGTTTTACCAAGAGAATAAGCGGGTCGAGTCGGTATAATGCCGTGGAATCCTGTGTCAGACTCTCTTAGCATATCGACTGTTAAACCCATTGCTCTCATTGTGCTGGCGAATAATAGGTTCAGGCCACTTCCTCCATCCATGAATACTTTGCTCATATTCTATCCTCCAATCTGTGCTTCAAGAACAAGGGCTGCGTGACCAGGCCTCGAAACAACTTTCGGGTGATCCGCCCTGCTGAAGGAAATACTCTGATCTGACCAGTCGATGAAATCGGGTGTATCGACCATGGCAACTTCCGCATATTTTACTTTCCGGGAGAACTTTTTGATTTCTCTCTTTGAAAAGCTGGTTTTATGGATCATGTTGACTTGCCCGCATGGTTCCGGAAACACCTCAGTCGGTACATGCTCGCCTCCTCCTGCTGGTGCGTGATACGTCTCCAACGTATCGATAATTTCTTATGTTCCATGCTACTTTATTGATGATATACACATGTTTTATACATACTTTATGTCATATTTATGCATTTTCCGGCACTAACCTATTAACAAGATGCCGAAGAGCCAGTTGCTGTTTTCTGCTGTTTTTGGTTTCCGAAATCCTAGTAAGGAAATATTCTCGGAATTGGACGAAATCAACGCCCAGGATCTTATTTTTCCACGAAGCTTCCAGAAGTCCGAAAGGGAAACGAAGTGGGGCGACGAGGCGGCGACACGCCAGGGTGGCGCGGCCCAGCCCCAGGCCGCGCGGCCCTAGCGTGTGGGCCCCTCGCGTCGCCCCTAAACCTACCCTTCTGCCTATAAGAAGCCTTCGTCGATAATAACTCCAGTACCGAGAGCCACGATACGGAAAACCTTCCAGAGACGCCGCCGCCAACCCCATCTCGGGGGATTCAGGAGATCGCCTCCGGCACCCTGCCAGAGAGGGGAATCATCTCCCGGAGGACTCTTCACCGCCATGGTCGCCTCCGGAGTGATGTGTGAGTAGTTCACCCCTGGACTATGGGTCCATAGCAGTAGCTAGATGGTTGTCTTCTCCTCATTGTGCTATCATTGTTCGATCTTGTGAGCTGCCTAACATGATCAAGATCATCTATTTGTAATGCTACATGTTGCGTTTGTTGGGATCCGATGAATATAGAATGCTATGTTATGTTGATTATCAATCTATCATCTATGTATTGTTTATGATCTTGCATGCTCTCCGTTATTAGTAGAGGCTCTGTCCAAGTCATTACTTGTAACTCAAAGAGGGAGTATTTATGCTCGATAGTGGGTTCATGCCTCCATTAAATCTGGGACAGTGACATAAAGTTCTAAGGTTGTGGATGTGCTGTTGCCACTAGGGATAAAACATCAATGCTATGTCTAAGGATATTTGTGTTGATTACATTACGCACCATACTTAATGTAATTGTCTGTTGTTTGCAACTTAATACTGGAAGGGGTTCGGATGATAACCTGAAGGTGGACTTTTTAGGCATAGATGCATGCTGGATAGCGGTCTATGTACTTTGTCGTAATGCCCAATTGAATTTCACACTACTCATCATAATATGTATGTGCATTGTCATGCCATCTTTATTTGTCAATTGCCCGACTGTAATTTGTTCACCCAACATGCTATTTCTTATGGGAGAGACACCACTAGTGAACTGTGGACCCCGGTCCATTCTTTACATCGAATACAATCTACTGCAATACTTGTTCTTACTGTTCTTTGCAAACATCATCATCCACACTATACATCTAATCCTTTGTTACAGCAAGCCGGTGAGATTGACAACCTCACTGTCACGTTGGGGCAAAGTAATTTGGTTGTGTTGTGCGGGTTCCACGTTGGCGCCGGAATCCCCGGTGTTGCGCCGCACTACACTCCGCCGCTATCAACCTTCAACGTGCTTCTTGGCTCCTACTGGTTCGATAAACCTTGGTTTCTTACTGAGGGAAACTTGCCGCTGTACGCATCACACCTTCCTCTTGGGGTTCCCAACGGACGCGTGCTGTACGCGTATCAAGCACATTTTTCTGGCGCCGTTGCCGGGGACGTGAAGGAAATTACACCACAGAGATTTCTAACTCCCACGTCAACTGCACGCCAGCAAACATTTTTCTGGCACCGTTGCCGGGGAGATCAAGACACGCTGCAAGAGGAGTCTCCACTTCCAATCTCTTTACTTTGTTTTTGTCTTGCTTTATCTTTATTTACTTCTTTATTTGCTGCGCTATATCAAAATACAAAAAAAATTTAGTTACTTGATTTACTTTATTTACTATCTTGTTTGCGTTCTCTATATTAAAAACACAAAAAAAATAGTTACTTGCATTTACTTTACTTATTTCATCATGTTTCCTCCTAAGTTTATTCTTAAAGATGTACCGGTAGGACGAGGGTCTATCATTGGAAAAGATAATATAGACGATTTTTTCACTCATATTAGTATGGTTGAAGATTTTGAAGATAGACACTTGGTAGAACTTGCTCCTACTTATGAAATTGCTGTTGCTTCTTTAGTACACGCGTTAGAAGCTAGATTTGTTAATCTCAATCCCGTGATTCAACATATGTTTCTTACACTCTGTAATATGGAAGAAGGAGAAAAGAAAGATTTTGTATTAGAAACCCTTCTTAAAGAATTTGGTGGTATAGCAAGAGAAGCTAGAAAAGTCTGTACTAAATATAATATGCTTGGCTCTTATACCAACTTTGCTAGTATCCTCGAAAAGATGGAAAAAGATAGACAAAAGTACACTAATCAAGTTAATTATGAGGGGGATATTAAAACATCAATACCTTGCAAGCTCTTAGGAATGTGCGAGGCACTAGAAAAGAATTATGATTGGATTGTTCCTGAAAATTTGTTTGATGAGAATAGCAAGCCTAAGAGTAATGAAAAAGGAGCCTCTGAAACTTACATAGATAAGATACAATGCATAGTCGAGAAAACTCCGAACCCCGCTGTTGATGCATCATCTTTTGATAACACTTGATACACACTTTCTGCGCCTAGCTGAAAGGCGTTAAAGAAAAGCGCTTATGGGAGACAACCCATGATTTTACTTCTGCACTTTTGTTTTATATTTGAGTCTTGGAAGTTGTTACTACTGTAGCAACCTCTCCTTATCTTTATTTTATTGCATTGTTGTGCCAAGTAAAGTCTTTGATAGTAAGGTTCATACTAGATTTGGATTACTGCGCAGAAACAGATTTCTTGCTGTCACAAATGTGAGCAGTGTTCTCTGTAGGTAACTCAGAAAAATCTGCCAATTTACGTGAGTGATCCTCAGATATGTACGCAACTTTCATTCAATTTGAGCATTTTCATTTGAGCAAGTCTGGTGCACCTAAAAAATTAGTCTTTATGGACTGTTCTGTTTTGACAGATTCTGCCTTTTATTTCGCATTGCCTGTTTTGCTATGTTTGATGGATTTCTTTATTCCATCAACTTTCAGTAGTTTTGTGCAATGTCCAGAAGTGTTAAGAATGATTATGTCACCTCTGAACATGTGAATTTTGATTATGCACTAACTCTCTAATGAGTTGTTTTGAGTTTGGTGTGGAGGAAGTTTTCAAGGATCAAGAGAGGAGGATGATACAATATGATCAAGGAGAGTGAAAGCTCTAAGCTTGGGGATGCCCCCGTGGTTCATCCCTGCATATTTCAAGAAGACTCAAGCATCTAAGCTTGAGGATGCCCAAGGCATCCCCTTCTTCATCGACAACATTATCAGGTTCCTCTAGTGAAACTATATTTTTATTTCGTCACATCTTATGTGCTTTACTTGGAGCGTCTGTATGTTTTGTTTTTGTTTTGTTTGAATAAAGTTGGATACTAGCATTCATTGTGTGGGAGAGAGACACGCTCCGCTGTTGCATATGGACAAATATGTCCTTAGCTTTACTCATAATGTTCATGGCAAAGGTTGAAACTACTTCGTTAATTGTTATATGGTTGGAAACGGGAAATGCTACATGTGGTAATTAGTAGAATGTCTTGAATAATTTGATACTTGGCAATTGTTGTGCTCATATGGATCATGTTTAAGCTCTTGCATCATATACTTTGCACCTATTAGTGAAGAAATACCTAGAGCTTGCTAAAATTTGGTTTGCATGATTGGTCTCTCTAAGGTCTAGATATTTTCTAGTAAGGGTTTGAACAACAAGGAAGACAGTGTAGAGTCTTATAATGCTTGCAATATGTTTTTATGTGAGTTTTGCTGTACCGGTTCATACTTGTGTTTGCTTCAAACAACCTTGCTAGCCTAAGCCTTGTATTGAGAGGGATTACTTCTCATGCATCCAAATCCTTGAGCCAAAAACTATGTCATTTGTGTCCACCATACCTACCTACTACATGGTATTTCTCTGCCATTCCAAAGTAAATTGCTTGAGTGCTACCTTTAAAATTCCATTCTTTATCTTTGCAATATATAGCTCATGGGAAAAATAGCTTAAAAACTATTGTGGTATTCAATATGTACTTATGTATCTTATTTCTTATCAAGTTGCTTGTTGAGCGATAACCATGTTTCTGGGGACGCCATCAACTATCTTTGTTGAATATCATGTGAGTTGCTATGCATGTTCGTCTTGTCTGAAGTAAGGGTGATTTATCATGAGTTGAATGGTTTGAGTATGCATATTGCTAGAGAAGAACATTGGGCCGCTAACTAAAGCCATGATCCATGGTGGAAGTTTCAGTTCTGGACAACAATCCTCAATCTCTTATGAGAATATTATTTGTTGTTGAATGCTTATGCATTAAAGAGGATTCCATTATCTGTTGTCTATGTTGTCCCGGTATGGATGTCTAAGTTGAGAATAATCAAAAGAGAGAAATCCAATGCGAGCTTTCTCCTTAGACCTTTGTACAGGCGGCATAGAGGTACCCTTTGTGATACTTGGTTAAAACATATGTTATGCGATGATAATCCATGTAAATCCAAGCTAATTAGGACAAGGTGCGGGCACTATTGGTAATCTATGCACGAGGCTTGCAACTTGTAGGATATCTTATACATAATACATACGCTTTATTACTACCGTTGACAAAATTGTTTCTTGTTTTCAAAATAAAAGCTCTAGCACAAATATAGCAATCCATGCTTCCCTCTTCGAAGGGCCATTCTTTTACTTTTATGTTGAGTCAGTTTACCCACTTCCTTCTGTCTTAGAAGCAAACACTTGTGTTAACTGTGCATTGATTCTTACATGTTTACCTATTGCACTTATTATATTACTTTATGTTGACAATATCCATGAGATATACATGTTACAAGTTGAAAGCAACCGCTGAAACTTAATCTTCCTTTGTGTTGCTTCAATGCCTTAACTTTGAATTTATTGCTTTATGAGTTAACTCTTATGCAAGAATTATTGATGCTTGTCTTGAAATTACTATTCATGAAAAGTCTTTGCTATATGATTCAGTTGTTTAACCATTGTCTTTACCATTGCTTCGAATCGCTGCATTCATTACATGTGCTTACAATAGTATTGATCAAGATTATAATAGCATGTCACTTCAGAAATTATCTTTGTTATCGTTTACCTACTCGGGACGAGTAGGAACTAAGCTTGGGGATGCTGATACATCTCCAACGTATCGATAATTTCTTATGTTCCATGCTACTTTATTGATGATATACACATGTTTTATACATACTTTATGTCATATTTATGCATTTTCCGGCACTAACCTATTAACAGGATGCCGAAGAGCCAGTTGCTGTTTTCTGCCGTTTTTGGTTTCAGAAATCCTAGTAAGGAAATATTCTCGGAATTGGACGAAATCAACGCCCAGGATCTTATTTTTCCACGAAGCTTCCAGAAGTCCGAAAGGGAAACGAAGTGGAGCGACGAGGCGGCGACACGCCAGGGCGGCACGGCCCAGCCCCTGGCCGCGCGACCCTAGCGTGTGGGCCCGTCGCGTCGCCCCTAAACCTACCCTTCGGCCTATAAGAAGCCTTCGTCGATAATAACTCCAGTACCGAGAGCCACGATACGGAAAACCTTCCAGAGACGCCGCCGCCGCCAATCCCATCTCGTGGGATTCAGGAGATCGCCTCCGGCACCCTGCCGGAGAGGGGAATCATCTCCCGGAGGACTCTTCACCGCCATGGTCGCCTCCGGAGTGATGTGTGAGTAGTTCACCCCTGGACTATGGGTCCATAGCAGTAGCTAGATGGTTGTCTTCTCCTCATTGTGCTATCATTGTTCGATCTTGTGAGCTGCCTAACATGATCAAGATCATCTATTTGTAATGCTACATGTTGCGTTTGTTGGGATCCGATAAATATAGAATGCTATGTTATGTTGATTATCAATCTATCATCTATGTGTTGTTTATGATCTTGCATGCTCTCCGTTATTAGTAGAGGCTCTGGCCAAGTCATTACTTGTAACTCCAAGAGGGAGTATTTATGCTCGATAGTGGGTTCATGCCTCCATTAAATCTGGGACAGTGACATAAAGTTCTAAGGTTGTGGATGTGCTGTTGCCACTAGGGATAAAACATCAATGCTATGTCTAAGGATATTTGTGTTGATTACATTACGCACCATACTTAATGCAATTGTCTATTGTTTGCAACTTAATACTGGAAGGGGTTCGGATGATAACCTGAAGGTGGACTTTTTAGGCATAGATGCATGCTGGATAGCGGTCTATGTACTTTGTCGTAATGCCCAATTGAATTTCACACTACTCATCATAATATGTATGTGCATTGTCATGCCATCTTTATTTGTCAATTGCCCGACTGTAATTTGTTCACCCAACATGCTATTTCTTATGGGAGAGACACCACTAGTGAACTGTGGACCCCGGTCCATTCTTTACATCGAATACAATCTACTGCAATACTTGTTCTTACTCTTCTTTGCAAACATCATCATCCACACTATACATCTAATCCTTTGTTACAGCAAGCCGGTGAGATTGAAAACCTCACTGTCACGTTGGGGCAAAGTAATTTGGTTGTGTTGTGCAGGTTCCACGTTGGCGCCGGAATCCCTGGTGTTGCGCCGCACTACACTCTGCCGCCATCAACCTTCAACGTGCTTCTTGGCTCCTACTGGTTCGATAAACCTTGGTTTCTTACTGAGGGAAACTTGCCGCTGTACGCATCACACCTTCCTCTTGGGGTTCCCAACGGACGCGTGCTGTACGCGTATCAGTGCGTACGGTTCCGGTACGTATGGTTCTGGTGGATAACTGTAGGACCCTGCCCTTCTCTTCATTGCATGAACTCTTGACATGGCCTCGGCTCTGAGGTCGTCGCAGAACTGCCGAATTTCCAGAAAATGTCGATAGTTCCTTAACAGGTGACTGGATTTCTCTCGACCATCCTTCAGATCGATGTAAGAATGGAGGTAACATGGTGCCTCGAGATGCTCTGTAGCCGATAGATATGGTGAGCGGGTGCGACCCTTGATTGATAACGTGTCATGGCATCCTTGTTCAAACTGACGAAGGTGAGCTGCTGTTCATCCTTCCTCCTCGCGGTGTGAGTCCCTTCGTCTTTTCCTCCGCCCTGCCATGACGTCGAAACTTCCTCGGTTGCTCTCTTGTATGTTCCTGGGTGGAACTTTTAGGGTTGCCATTGGAGGAACGCCTTCCGAAACCGCGGCCTTCAGGCCGGATGCGCTGTTCCTAGGGAGGCGAAGGAAGCCTCCGGAGTCGATGATGAAGTGGACACCACCGAAAGTAGCATCCATGTCGCCAGACGATCCTACAGGGATCAGGTGAGGCGCTTCGTGGTGCGGCACGAAATCGAAGGACCCGCAGCGGATTGAATCTCTTGGTTCTGCTGGCGTCGGTGATTCGAGTAAGAACGCCGCAGATGTGACTAGTACTGCCGATGACTTGCCTGGTGCCGACAGGCTTCCCAAAGACGGCGCCAATTGTCGAGGGTACTCCTTGGCAATGCCCTCCGATTGGGGCTTAGGGTTGATGGAATCCTGTAAGCTGACACGAGACATCGGTTAACAGACAAGCGGGGAGAGCGATTTACCCAGGTTCGGGGCCCTCGATGAAGTAAAACCCTTACGGCCTGCCTGTCTGATCTTGATTATGAAAATATTGGGTTACAATGGGGTGCCGAAGGGTTCGGCTGAGATCTCGTCGAGAGGCTAAGTGCTGCGGTGACCTAGCTCTAGACTTCTTGTGGCTAAGATTGCTAAGATTGATCGTGTCCCTCGGCAGCCCCTCTCCTGGCCTTTATATAGGGGGCCAGGTCTCAAGTGGTCTGACCGAGTACGAATAGGTTTACAGTAGTTTTAAATCTAAACTTTCCTTGTTCGGCTGCTTCCTTATCTTGCCCGCCAAGGAATCTTCTGGTGCGCCATCCAAGTGGCCCGCCTTGCCTTCAAGTGCCTTCATGGGCCTCCAACTAGATAATACAGGATAGGGCAATGTCGGTTACCCGAAGGGTAATGCCCACGTCAGAGCCCGAGGCCTCAGCTAAACACCGGCAGCTCAGCCGGAATCTTCAAGCACCGAGCCGCCACTCCGTGGAGCTGCACCAAACTGAAGTAGCACACTAGGCCGCCTGGCAGAGAACCACCAACACCGAGGGAGTTAGCTAACAGCGCAAGTGAACAAGCAAGTTTCCAGAGTTCAAAGGGGGGAAACCTTCACAACAGCGCCTCCAAGAAGGGACACGACGCTCACGAGCGTCGTCGATGTCGGCACAGAGGAGCTGTGCAATGCTTTCACATGTGTTTCAACACCCACCCCAAGGAAAGCCTAAGTCTTTGCAAATGTCATCAGGTTAGCCACCAGCTATTTTGAGAACCACCAGTGTCCCCCTGCCACGACCCCAACTCCTACAACCACCCTAGGCCTGAGAGCGGCCGAGCAAACCGGAAGCACACCGTCTATATGAAGCTGGTCGCAGCAAGACACAGTGCATCGACGAGTAGGGGATCCGAGGAGGACCTCGGAGAACTCGCAAGTCAGCAGGGCAGCAGACAGAACCCAAGGCAAGGCAACCAGCAGAAGGATGTGTGTCATGGCCACGCCTCCAAGGAGGTGAACGGCATCCGCAGACGTCGTCGTCGCCGGCATTGGCCTAAGTCTTGCGGTGCTTTCGCGGACACGCCATCGAGCTCTAGCGTCCCTCCGGGCCAAACCTAACTCAACCAAATCAGTCTGCCGGAGCAACTCCGAGACGCACCATCCCCATGGTTGTCATGGCTGGCTGTAGGGAATCAAGCATCCGGTGGCAGCGAGTCGACACCAGTACAGAGAAGCGCCGCCCTATCAGCCAAGCACCCATGTTCTTTCAAGCCGGAGAAAACCCGAGAGAAACACGCGTGATGTCCTGCCCTGTCAAGAACACCAATCGGAAGTACGGGACAGAGGGGCCAAGGATTTCGACCCAGCCCGGGTCACGTCGTCGATCACCGGAACCGCCAAGCGCAAGCCTCAGCCTATACGAGGGCAGGAGCGAGCCTGTACCCAAACAGATTCTTGTTCAAAAAAAAAACAGATTCGAGCTCCCGTCAGATCCGTCCAACCCAGATAAAGCCCAGACCTAGGCCCGCCGGCCCAGATCTGGGTCCGCCGCCGCCACCCCTGGCCGCAGCCGCAGCACGACGATAGGGTACCAGGCCACAGATGAGCACGAAGATAGCGGCGACAAGGTGCTCATCCCCCGTCATGGTTTCGTCGGCGATGGCGTCTGGAACGTCATGCTGCGTCGGGTCCGCGCTCGGCTTGTCTGATTGTGGTTCGGACGCCATGATGTAGTTAGTCGTCAGTTACTCAGTTAGCATTTTATTCTGACAGTTAGCGAGAGATGTTTTCTTTTGGTCGCCAAAGGGCAGTTAGTGATCGGGTTCAGTTAGCTAGCTGTGGTTTATTCTAATTTGGTCGTTACCCTGGCAAATCAGTTTAGAGATGTTTGTGCTGGAACCTCTATGGCCGATGAGTCCTAGCAAGAAATCCAGTGTTGTACCAAACAGTGAAAATTGTAATATAGTTGTGTTGGGGGGATGACCCCCGGTATGCCAAAGGCATGCCAAAACGGATGGTTTGGGCCATCAAGATACCGGTTTAATGTTTATACCGGAGCACAAAGATAAGAGTTTGGCTAAGTAAAGCTAAGCCGGTATCCCCAAGAGGGGTATACCGGAACCGGATAAAGAAGATACCGGGCTACCGGAAAGAAGAGCATGTCGGCATGACTGGTCAAAGATTCTCTTCACAGCTAGAAGACAAGGATGAGCTAAGCAAAGTGACTTTAATCGAAGCCCTGGCGCCAAAGAGAGGGGTGACGCAGAAAGAAGCCGGAGGACGTCAGCGTCCCTGATTAAAGAAGACCCCGGCGTCATCCATGATTAAAGTAGCTTTGTAAAGTAGTTTGTCCAGTCAAAGATGTCATTAGGGTTTCTTGTTCTGTAAGCCACCCTCTCCCCTATATAAGGAGAGGGGGCACCGTCCTTCATGGACACGCTCATGTACGCCCAGAAACCTGTAACCATGTTGAGATCAATGAAGCTGGCGATCTAGAGCAGAGTTCTTCCTCTTGTGTTTCTTCTTGCATATCGGCCTTTGGTTGTGTTCTTGAGGAAAGCATCCGGAAGTTCATCCCATCTAGTCGCAAACCCTCCCCCGAATCATCTTGCACCCATTCGGCCCCAACTTAAGCCATCCCATGGCATCTGCTCGTTCGCCACGACGACAGTTGGCGCCCACCGTGGGGCATGAAGTGGCGCTTGCTGGAGTTCACATTCGGGCGGGCATCCTCGATGTCGCCGGCCAGCGTACGGTGTCCGCGCTGGTGCAGCGCATCTACGCCATGGACTTCATCAACGACAACGCGGGCTGCTTCGCCAACGGCGGCATCTTCCCCAAGAACGGCCGCATCATCGAGTTCGGCAGCCACCGCGTCTACTTCGGCACCGTTCCTGTGCGCCAGCGCCCCTCGCCGGTGCTAGTAGCGCCGGATCCGCCAAGGTGGCTACACGCAGGCCGTGCTCCTGGCAGCGTGGAGGTGATGATGGCAGGCGCGGTCGACGCCGGCAAAGAAGCTGTGGAAAAAGGTGCTGGGCGTGCGGTTTCGACCCGTGCGGCCAAGCCACCGCTGGAACGCGGCGCAGGCGCTGCGGGAGCATCATCCGCACCACCGGAAACACCGCTCCAAGCGGCGATGAACGTCCTCGCCACCCCATCGCGCAGAACATCGACCCGGCAGTGGCTCAGGCGGAGCTGGAGGCGCAGCGCCAGAAGATACTCGAGAGCGGCAAGGACGTCGTCAGGGCGCAGCGCGAGCTGAACCTAACCGTACGTGAGTATAACGCTGCCCATGGCTTTGCTTCTGTTAGCGCTCATGCTGCTAGGATACCGGAAAACCGGCTTAAGGCTCGCAATCTAGATCAGGATCTGCGTAAGGAAATTCATGCCGGCAAAAGCACCTCTGCATCTGTGAGCATAGTAGGAAAACCTAAGTACAGTAGCCCGGATAAAACAATGAAAGCTACTAAAGCTGCTGTGCAACTATGTGAATCGCTTTCCGGGGACGCTCTGGCAAAACAACAAGAGCATGTCCGGGAGCTTCTTGAAACTATCGAACAACAGAACGCTGAGCAGCTTGATAAGCTGAACAAGGCTGTGGCTTCAAAATCCGCGCGTTCGACAAGGAATGCCGGTAGCAAGTCCCATGGGCAGGCTTCGTCCCCCCATCCGGACAGAAGAAGAGAAAATGAGATGAATGCGCAGCAGATGACTGTGTATGATCCGATTCTTGCCGGAAAGCAACAAGCTGGGCAACACGATGCCGGTAGAAAAAGCCAAGGGGCAAATACAGGCTATGCCAAAGAAGGCTATGCTGGAAACAATCATGCCGGTAGACATGAAACCGGGCAAAATTATCGAGCTGCAAGGGCGGCGTACGATGAGGAGGAAATAGAGCCCCCAAGGTACCGGCAGGCAAGGGCCGCGGTACCGGTATGTTATGATGAGGCTGATTCGACAACACCGGCATCATACCGGAACCCGTTGGGAGAACGCCTGGGAGAAAGATACCTACCAGAACGGGATGCGAGGCACCGTCTGGATAGAGTATACCTATCGGAAATGATCGAGAAAGAAGGTCCTCCGGGCCCAAAGTGTTTTGGCCCAAGGATCATGAAAGAAAAACCACCGGTCCGCAACTTTGTGTTGCCCCGTGACACAAAAACATACGATGGCACCACAAAGCCGGAGGATTGGCTCGCGGATTACGTGACCGCGGTATACGTCGCAGGCGGCGGAGGAAGCGTAGCAGGAGGAGGAAACCGGCGTTGGGCCGTGAGAATCATACCATCATTCTTGGTAGGACCGGCAAGAATTTGGCTGAACAACTTGCCGGCAGGAAGTATAAATGGTTGGTTGGACTTTGAGGAAGCTTTTGTGAGCAACTTCAGCAGCACGTACCGGAGGCCAAACAGGCCGCAGCAGCTCGCTCTATGCATACAGCGCCAGAATGAAACGGACCGGGACTACCTGGCCCGGTGGAATACCACAAGGAACTCCTGTGAAGGGGTGATAGAGGCGCAAGCCATTGCTTGGTTTAGCAGTGGGTGCAGAAGAGGTTCGCCGTTGTGGCAAAAGCTGCAGCGAAACATGCCAACAACGTTGGCAGAGATGATACGTGTGGCGGATAGCTATGCGTTGGGAGACCCAACGCAGCCGGCGGTACAACTTGAGCCGGAACAGTCAAACCCGCCACAGCAGCGCCAAGAGCAACACCGGGATAACCGGAACAACAAAAGAAGGGAAGATTTTCCGGATCGAAGGTACGGTCCGCAGCAAGTTGCTGCTGTACAAGAAAACTCTGAGGCCAGCGGCAGTCAGAGGCAGAGAACCGGATCGCAGCCATGGGCGGGTCCAAAGAAACAGTGGGTCGAAAAGAAACCCTGGGGCCAGAAAAAGAACTGGCAAGAACCCGCGAAGTACACCATGGAAGCTGCCATGGACCAACCTTGCCGGTGGCACACACCGAATCCGGCACACCCATCAAACCATCTGACGAAGGATTGTACCTGGACCAAGTACCTGATGCAAAAGGGAACGGTGAAAGATGTGCAGCCACCGCAAGACATGCCGCGGCAACAACAGCTACCGCCACCACCACCGCTTACCGGGGCAAACGCCTTACCGGTACAGCCAAACCGGCAGCAGTACCAACAAGTTAACCAGGTGGGAGAAGGCAATGGCCAACCGCCTCCACCGGCACCTTTGGGCCGGAATGTTTACCATGACCCAGATATGTGCTGCGTTGTGTTCGTAACTGAGCCAACCGACAGACAAAGCCTGCATCGCCGTTCTATGGAAGTGAACGCGGTGATGCCGGCAGTACCAAAATACATGCTGTGGTCTGATCAAGAGATCTCGTGGTCATTCAAGGATCACCCCAAGATCATGCCTAATCCGGGTGGCTATGCTCTCGTCTTGGACCCAATCATGCAAGGGCCAAACGCTCGAGTCAAGTTCAGCAAGGTGCTGATAGACAATGGGAGCAGCATAAACATCATGTACCGGCACACAATGAACATGCTGGGCATAACAGAAAACTTGCTACAGCCAACTCGTACGACTTTCCATGGAATCGTTCCGGGTCTGTCCTGTGCACCGGTTGGAAAAGTCTGGGTGGATGTGTCATTTGGAGGGCGTGACAACTGTCGGGTTGAAAACCTTGAGTTTGAGGTGGTGGACTTAGATAGTCCTTATCATGCATTGCTGGGGAGATCGGCGTTGGCTGCTTTCATGGCCTCAACTCACACGGTGTATCTCAAGATGAAGATGCCGGCACCTCGTGGACCCTTAACGGTGGTGGGAAACTACAAAGTCTCACTGGAAACAGCTTCCGCCGGATCAAACCTGGCAGAGTCGCTGGTGATCGCAGAGGAAAAGAGGAGGATGCAAACTGCAGTTGCGCTGGCTCAGTCCTCACAGCTGAGCTTAGCAGCAATGAGTGCAAACTTGGGCACACCGGCATTCAAGCCGACAAAACAAACAAAGGACATTGTGCTGGACCCGGCTTACCCTGAGCGCACCGTTCGTATCGGTGCCGGCATGAACGAGGCATAGGAAAGCGCGCTCGTCAGCTTCCTCCGTGATAATCGGAATATCTTTGCCTGGTCTACTGATGACTTGGTAGGAGTTCCGAGGGAGCTGGCTGAGCACTCATTAAATGTCCGGAAATATGCAAAGCCGGTAAGGCAGCCGCTGCGCCGGTTTGCTGAAGACAGGAGAAAGATCATTGGAGAAGAGGTGACAAAGTTACTGGTTGCCGGTTTCATCGTGGAAGTACTGCACACTGAGTGGCTAGCCAATCCGGTGCTGGTCGAGAAGAAGAAAGAAGAGAACATGGAAGCAAAAGCTCCAAAGGTGTGGCGCATGTGCATCGACTACATCAACTTGAACAAAGCTTGCCCGAAAGACCCTTTCCCTTTACCTCGGATCGATCAAGTGATTGATTCCACTGCAGGATGTGAGCTATTGTCTTTCTTGGATGCTTATTCCGGTTTCCACCAAATCCCCTTGAAAAAGGAAGATCAAATAAAAACTGCGTTCATTACCCCGCACGGGGCTTATTGCTATGTCACTATGCCTTTTGGTTTGCGCAACGCTGGTGCAACGTACCAGCGCTGTATGCAAAAATGCTTGTTTGATCAAATCGGAAAAAACGTGCAAGTCTATGTGGACGATGTCGTGGTAAAAACCAAGGTAAAAGAAACCTTAATCGATGACCTCCGACAAACATTTGATAACTTGAGAAGATTCCGGATGAAGCTCAATCCAGCAAAATATACCTTTGGTGTCCCTGCCGGCAAGCTGCTTGGCATTCTCGTATCGAGCCGGGGCATTAAGTTTAATCCGGTGAAAATCCGGGCCATCGAAAGAATGACTATACCGCGCGATCTCAAAGACGTGCAAAAGTTTACCGGAAGCTTGGCATCGCTAAGACGGTTCATAAGCAGGTTGGGAGAAAAAGCTCTGCCACTCTATGCTCTCATGAAGAAATCTGATACGTTCGGCTGGACCCCTCAGGCAGACGCGGCGTTCAAAGAGCTAAAAACAATGCTGGCCCTATACTGGCTTCACCTCTAGAGAGAGAGCCTATGCTGTTGTATATAGCAGCAACAAACCGGGTTGTGAGTGTAGTAGTTGTGGTTGAAAGAGAAGAGGAAGGAAAAACCGTCCAGAGGCCGGTATACCACCTGAGCGAGGTGCTCTCCCTCTCAAAACAAAACTACCCTCACTTCCAGAAAATGACTTATGGCGTGTATATGGCTGCCACAAAGCTTAAGCATTACTTTGAGGAGCACCCTATGAAAGTGGTAAGTGAGGCACCCATTTCCGATATCATGTGCAACAAAGATGCTAGCGGAAGGATTGCAAAATGGGCAATTCAGATATCACCATATGTACCGGTGTACGAAAGGAGAGATGCCATAAAATCGCAAGCTTTGGCAGATTTCCTTGTTGATTGGGCAGAAATGCAATATAAGCCGCCGGATCAAAGAATAGAGTACTGGAAGATGCACTTTGATGGATCCAAACTCAAAGAGGGTCTAGGTGCCAGTGTGGTGCTTACCTCACCTAAGGGAGATCATCTCCGGTATGTTTTGCAAGTGCATTTCAGGGCATCAAACAATGTTGCTGAGTATGAGGCTCTGATTCATGGGCTTAAAGTCGCAAAAGAAATCGGTGTGCACCGGATCATTTGCTATGGAGATTCAGATCTCGTGGTACAACAGAGTTCCGGAGATTGGGACGCAAAAGATGCAAACATGGCCTCGTACCGGTTTCACGTGCAAAAGATTGCCGGCTTCTTCGAGGGCTGTGAGTTTCACCATGTACCGCGAGCGGAAAATGAAGCCACGGATGCTTTGTCCAAACTGGGCTCATCTAGGCAAGAAATTCCTCCCGGAATAGCCTTGGAACACTTAAGGGTACCATCGATCAAACCGAGCCCGGAGTCGGAATCAATTTTCGTACCGGAGTCACACATAGTACCCATGGACATCGATGAAGGGAACCCGGGGACTGCTCCGGTAAACTCGGGGACTGCACCGGCAAGCTCAGGAGCTGTTGGACCTATACCGGAAGAGACAATGCTGGTGGATAACATGGAGATAGACGCACCGGTGTTTCCAGTTCGGGAAGCACCATCGTGGGTTAAACCTATTAAGGAATTCCTGATCAACGGCACCTTGCCGGTTGACGAAAATGAATCCAGAAGGATCCAGAGGAGGTCCAAAGCGTACACCATCATCAATGGCGAGGTGTACAAGAGAAGTGTTACCGGTGTCCTTCAAAGGTGTGTGGAACCGGAAGAAGGAAAAGAACTGCTTGAGGAGATTCACCAAGGAGAATGTGGGCACCACGCTTCATCAAGGGCGCTGGTAGCAAAAGTATTCCGGCATGGGTTCTACTGGCCCACTGCTTTGGAGAACGCTGAGGATTTGGTAAGAAAATGCAATGGGTGCTAGAGGTACGCCAAGCAAAATCATACCCCAGCGTCCGGTTTAAAAACAATACCGCTAACATGGCCATTTGCTGTTTGGTGCCTTGATATGGTTGGCCCATTCAAAACTGCAAGGAGCAGCATGACTCACATCTTGGTTATGGTGGATAAATTCACCAAGTGGCTAGAAGTGAAACCTATCGCAAAGTGTGATGGACACACAGCAGTGAAGTTCTTAAAAGATGTCATTTTGCGGTATGGCTACCCGCATAGCATCATCACAGACAATGGAACCAACTTTGCTCAAGGTGAGTTCAAAAGATTTTGCGAGGATAACAATATCCGGCTGGATTTGTGCTCAGTGGCACACCCACAAGGCAATGGCCAAGTAGAGAGAACGAATGCTTTGGTACTTTCCGGTATCAAACCAAGACTAATCGAAGCGGTGGAAAAGTCACCGGGGTGTTGGCTCGATGAGCTACCATCAGTGCTATGGAGTATAAGAACAACTCCAAACCGGTCCACCGGATACACTCCATTCTTCATGGTTTACGGAGCAGAAGCAGTCATACCAACCGACATCATCCATGACTCACCAAGAGTGCAGCTCTATACCGAGCAAGAGGTCAAAGAGGCCAGAGAAAACGATGTGGACTTGCTAGAAGAAGCAAGAGAGTTGGCATTGGCAAGAACAGCCATTTACCAGCAGAACCTCAGACGCTATCATAGCCGGAAGGTTAACCCGAGAGTATTCCGGGAAGGAGATCTGGTGCTACGCCTGGTGCAGCGCACTGAAGGCCGGCATAAGCTTTCACCCCCATGGGAAGGTCCCTTCGTGGTGAGCAAGGCTCTCCACAATGATGCTTATTACTTGATCGACGCACAGGAATGGAAAAAGGAAAGGCGGACAGGTCCGGAGAGGAAAGCAAACGTCCATGGAACGTAGCTCTGTTGCGTCCTTTCTACTCTTGAAGTTGTGGAGTAAGAAGTTCCTTTTTGTACCTTATATGCTATGAATAAAAAGATGTCGGAACCTCGAATGAATCTCGGGGACTACCCCTAAAGTTGCATGCAATATGTTTATTTTTTCAGTTCACCGGTTGCTTAGTGAACATTTTTTCTTTCCGGTTTAGTAGCGTGCTAAACCTACCGGAGTCTTCGACTCTGCTGCTGTCCGCAAACCGGCTTCATGGCAAGCAAGATAAACCGGTAGCAATTAAGCACGCGAACTGCGAAAAGAGAGAGTGGGAACAAGCAATCCGGAAAAGCTTAACTAACCCCGGTTAAACCGGTTTTTTGCAAAAATTTCGAGTTATTTCTAAATTCAAGAAAATGCTTGTTTGGCAAAAGAACCTTGTGCTCATACGCCAAAGAACGCCCAGAGAAGGCAGGCAGAGCCAAGGTTAAAGAGCCAAGTGTGCATTAAATTGGATGCGGAAACAATTCCGAAATGTTTGCAGTGCAGGATAAAATCAAAATGATAAGCAAATATGCTAAGGCAAACATAAGATAATTAACTACCGGTATAACATACCGGCATGAACTGTTGTGCCACAACCAAAAGGGAGATTAAAGTTTTACATCACGAACCCCGGCATACCGGGGTAGAATTTAACGGACAGTGTTTTGAGTCAAGCAGGACCAACAGGCATTTCATAAGCAAACAGTTAACAGCAGATAATCAAGCAGCAGGGGCTTCAGGAGGAGCGTCGCCAGCTCCAGGACCATCCAGCGGCTCGTCATCAGCTTCGGCCTCCTCATCAGCTTCACCTTCCTCCTCGTCGCTGAGATAGTCCTTGACGTCTGGAGGAGGAGGGATGAAGGTGCGCATGTCAGCGTACTCCGCGATGTGGTACGCTCGATCCTGCCTCTTAGCGGTGAGGACCGAGTCCAGATCGGTTTCAGCTCCTTCGCACACTCCGATGAGGGCGTCCAGGTCCAGCTCCGGGTACCAGGAGCAGGCAACGCGAAGCGCGGAGTCTGCTCCGGCACGGGCAGCAGAGCACTGCCACTCCCGGATCCTTCTACCGGCACCCTTCAGGCGGTCGTTGATAAGGGAGAAGGTGTCTGGCACCACTTCTCCAGGCCAGAGAGTGCGGAACAGCTGTGTGGCCACATCAGGGATGTCGGATAGATTCCGATCTATGGCGCGCATGTGCGAGACCCGCGCGTTCAGTGCAACCAGGTGGTCATAAGGATCCCAGGGCGCACCCAGGTTCTCATAGGCCTGGGCTATCCGGTGCTCTTCAACCCTCTTCATGGCAAACGCATGGGAGTCCGGGAAAAGCCCTACAAGATGAAGGAAAGAAGTTAAGCAAAGGCTACCGGAAGAGATAAGCTTGTAAACAGAAACCGGAAAGAAAAAGGAAGAAGCTTACGGAAGGCAAGCGCATCAGTCTGCGTGACCAGAAGGTCATGCTGCTTCCGCTCCGCCTCCAGCCGCGCGGCCTTGTCCTCAGCAGCCTTCCGCGCCTTGGCAAGCTCCTCCAGCTCCGCCTGCAACACCGCATTGGCATTGCCGGCATCCTCCAGCGCTTCGTGCAGCTTGGTCACCGCATCGGCTTCGGCAGCCTTCAGCGCCTTGGCATGGTCAAGACCAAGCTGGATGAGCTGACCCTTGAGCTCCTGGTAGCTGGTTCTCTGGGCGCTCAGCTCCTCCTGGTGCTGCCAGATAAGCTGGTCCTTTTCCTCTGGAACCCGGAAAGAAAATGTTAGTAAAAGTTGCACCGGTAAAATGAAGAAGGAGCAAGCCAACCGGAAAATAGGAAGCTGTACCTTGGGCGGCGGCAAGCTGCATCTTGAGGGCCTCAATGGAAGCTTCCGGGATAGCTGTCGAAACAGAAAATCGTAAGTACTCAGAGAAAGAAAAGTTACCGGTAAGAAGATGCCGGAGGCACAAAAGTTTACCTTGGCACTTGTCATGTGCCTCAGCAAGATCCCGGTGCTCCCAGAGAAGCTCCTCAAAGAGGACCTTCCGAGCGCCAGCCGTGGTCTGTTCAAGAAAAAAGAGATTAGTCAAGTTTCGCGCTAAGAACAAAGATCTTAACCCGAAACTCGGGGATTGGCTATGCTGGTTTCGCGCGTTTCTAAGTTAAGTTTCGCGCTAAGAACAAAGATCTTAACCCGAAACTCGGGGACTAGCTATGCCGGTTTCGCGCGTTTCTAAGTTAAGTTTCGCGCTAAGAGCAAAGTTCTTAACCCGAAACACGGGGACTGGCTATGCCGGTTTCGTGCGTTTCTAAGTTAAGTTTCGCGCTAAGAGCAAAGTTCTTAACCCGAAACTCGGGGACTGGCTATGCCGGTTTTGCGCGTTTCTAACTAAGTTTCGCGCTAAGAGCAAAGTTCTTAACCCGAAACTCGGGGACTGGCTATGCCGGTTTTGCGCGTTTCTAACTAAGTTTCGCGCTAGGAGCAAAGTTCTTAACCCGAAACTCGGGGACTAGCTATGCCGGTTTCGCGCGTTTTTACTTAAGTTTCGCGCTAAGAGCTACGCTCTCAACACGAAACTCGGGGACTGGGAGAATAGACAAGATTCAGGAAAAAAGAGAAACCGGCAAAAGTTTAAAAGATGAAGAAAACATAGACAAGATCCGGAAGGAAACAAGCCGGCAAGAGTTGAAAAAAGTTGGTGGAACTTACCATCAGGTTGTTCGTGGCGTCATACCACGCGCTGTCCAGCTCTTTGACGGCCCGACGCAGCCGCATGAAGTGCTCCTCGGCGGACCGGTCTCCAACAGGGTCAGGCGCCGGCAGCCTGTCCTTGCCCATGCCGCGGGTCGCCGGGGACATGTCCGCGGCGTTCCACTTCTGCGCGTAGGGCAGCAGGTGCTACAGCTCCCGGCCTTCGCGCTTGAACTCGGTGATCTGGCCAAGCAGGCCGGTGGCCTTCTCGCCGGCAGCGCTGGCGGCGCGAGAAACGTGCAGCACCAAGGGCTGCGGACCGCCGGAGGGGGCGCTGGAGGCCGTCGCCTTTCCCTTGATGAGCTTCGAGGTCTTGGGCGGCGGCGGAGTTGGAGTGGCGCCGGCTGGCTCGGTGCGAGGAGCTTCCGGCGGTGGCGTTGGAGCAGTTTTTGGAGAAGGGGGAGCGCTAGGCGCGTCACCCAAGTTGGAGCTTTCCGGCACGGAAGTTTCCGGCACGGAAGTCTTCTTCTTCTTTTCTAGGATGGGAGGAACCAGAGGTTCCGCCCGCCCGGCAGCTTCTTCTTCGGCGCCGGTGTGGCTGGCGCCGGTGTCTTGGTTCTCGGGAGGGGAGACAAGATCCTCCTCCGCGCGGTGTTCTGGCGGTGTAGGGGCCGCGCGCCCCGAACTTGAAGTGCCGCCCAGAGGGGAGGCAGAGATGTTGCCGGCACCAGAAGGTGCCGGGCTTGAGTGAGGAGGAGGGGTTGAGGTCCTCGCGGTACCCTCAGAGCCCTCAGGCCTTGGGCCAAGCTTGAGCGCAGGGCTGAACAAAAGAAAAAGAGAGAGTTGGAAAAAAGAAACCGGCAAAAGAACTTGGTAAAAATGAAACAAGCAGGGAACCAGGAACTTACCCAGAGGAGGTCGGCATCTGCTTGCGCTTATAGCGCCTCACGCCTGCTTCCTTCCCCGCCAAAGGCTCCGTCCGGAAGCGCTTCGGCGGAGGGGCCTGACTGGAACCGGCATCGGATGCCGGAACCTTGTTCTTCTGGCCCTGGGCCATCAGCTTCTCCACAAATTCAGAACCGGCCTCGGCCTGCAGCGGAGGCGCGTGCTCGTGGATCTGCGAGTTCAAGATAGCTGAGGAAAGATCTGTAGAGGGGCGATAATGAAAAAGTATAAGAGATTAAAAAGAAAGCTACCTCGAGCAAGGTCAGGTCATCCGAGGAACCGGTTGGTTCCGGCACGGACTTGCCAAGGCGCGAGGCTTTGGTCCGGCCCATCTTCAGGTCCTGCCAACGGATGAAAGGATCCGGGTCAACCGAGTCCAGGGCACGCTTCACGCAAGGGCCTCGTCGGTCCGCGTCGATGCGGGGGAAGCGTTCCTTGGCCTGAAACAAGTAAAAAGAAGGTTAACAACAGCATAAAAGTTACCGGAAGGCCGACCCGAGTTGTATAATCTATTACTTCTTGGGTCGGAGGGTTAGTAGAACTGAGAGGCTGGAGGCCCCATTCCCAATCATCCGGCATGGCAGTCTGGCAGATCTGCCTAGCCTTGCGGACGACGTCCTTCTTGCTGAGAGGAAGACCGGTGATCTTGGTGGGATCACCGGGACCATACATCTCGCTCATCTTGTGCTGCCGGCGCTTAAGAGGAAGCACCCGGCGCGAGATGAAGGCGCGGATAATATCGTCGGAGTAGATGTTAGTCCCATTCATCAGCTGCGACATGAAGCGTACCACCCGGTTGGTTTCGATGTGATCTGTCTTCGGGTGGTAGCTCCAGTTGATCTTCCTGGGCGGCGCCGGATTAAAAGGCGGCAGATCGATGAGATCTGCGACGCCGGTGTTCTTCACATAGAAGAAGGTCCCTTGCCATAACCGGCATGACTCGAGACCGGAAAACTTGAAGAAAGGGCTCCCTTGGCGGGAGCCGATGATACAAGACCCGCACTGCACGGGGGGTTTGGGTTTAGGAATTTCCTTGCCCTGAACGGAATTGATCCGTAGAGCAAAGAAACGGGCAAACGTCTCGCGAGTGGGACGAATGCCGATGTAAGCCTCCATAAAGGTGGCGTAGCAAGAAAGGTAAAAAATGGCATTGCCGGGAAGATGATGAGGTTGAAGCTGATAAAAATCAAGGAATTCCCGGAAGAAAGGAGAGGCGGGAAGGCCGAAGCCGCGCTCAAAGTGAGCGAGGAAAACAACGCGTTCACCGGGTTCGAGCACCGGTTGAATCTCGTCGCCAGGGAGCCGGCAGGATACTCCCTCCGGAATCCTCCTGGACCGGTAAAGCCAGTCTATTTCGTACTGGGTGACGTTGGAACCCATCCAGGCCCCGCGTGTGGCACCGGAAGGATCTACGCCGGAAGCTTGGCTAGAGCTACCGGCTTCTTGGTCGCTACCGGCATCAATGTCCATCTCGGCGAGATCGGCGGTTAAACCGTCGGAAGATTGGCTACGCCGGCTACCAGAAGAAGAAGCCGAAGAAGAGGCAGAAGAAGAAGCAGAGGAGGAGGCAGAGGAAGACTCCTCGCTAGACATAAGGTTAGATGCAGAAAAACAGGAATCCCACAATTTGCCCCCGCGCGAAGATCTACGAGTAAGAGAAAAAAGCAAAAGAAAAGGGGAAATAAATATACTACCGACCCAAGATCTGAAAAGCAAGCAAAGAGGGGTAAAGGTAGATTGAACCTAACCTGAGGCGATGCAGTCGCGGAGGAAGAAGTTCGCCGGAGGAAAGAAGAGCTTGCGGCTGCAGAAGAGGTCCGTCGACGGTGAGGCGGAGAAGAGCTCGAAGAAGCGCGAATGCAGCGGTCGCGAGAGGAGCACTGCGAAGAATCTCCGCACGGTGAAGTCCGGCGAAGAAGTGGCGCAAGTTCACCGGGCGGCAGGGCTCGAGCGAAGAACGGCGGACGAAGAGCGGCGGAGGCGCAGAGAGCAAATGGCACTGTGCGCGAGGAAGTGGAGAATGCGAGAAGAGGAAGAAGAGGGGGTGGTTCTGCCTTATAAAGGAAGAGAGAGAAGTGGGCCGAAAACCGTCGGGCTGCAGCGGTTCGCTCCGCGGGCCGCGACGGTTCGCACCACAGGCCGCCACGTGGTGCGGCGGTACACGCATAAAAATGAAAAGCCACAGGAAGGTGCACACGGATCCGGAGCGGCGACTGGGATCCGCTGTGGAGCAGTTAATACGCGCGCGGAAGTCGAAGGGAAGTGACCCCTGACACTGGCGCGTCAGTCACAGTGCGCATGTCACTGACAGGCGCGGGGCCCGAGAAATTCTCGACTTCGCCGAGGAGGTAGTTAATGACTAAGATGCCGGAAGATAAGATACCGGAGAATACTCAGCAGAAAAGAAAGAGTGAGTCCGGGCAAAGATGCCGGATCTAAGCTAAGCGTCGGAAATATCAAACCGGTATCCTAAGACGTAAGAACCTGGCATGGTCTGCCGGATAGAATCCTCCAGACTATACCAGCTTCGGGGACTAATGTTGGGGGGATGACCCCCGGTATGCCAAAGGCATGCCAAACCGGATGGTTTGGGCCATCAAGATACCGATTTAATGTTTATACCGGAGCACAAAGATAAGAGTTTGGCTAAGTAAAGCTAAGCCGGTATCCCCAAGAGGGGTATACCGAAACCGGATAAAGAAGATACCGGGCTACCGGAAAGAAGAGCATGTCGGCATGACTGGTCAAAGATTCTCTTCACAGCTAGAAGACAAGGATGAGCTAAGCAAATTGACTTTAATCGAAGCCCTGGCGCCAAAGAGAGGGGTGACGCAGAAAGAAGCCGGAGGACGTCAGCGTCCCTGATTAAAGAAGACCCCGGCGTCATCCATGATTAAAGTAGCTTTGTAAAGTAGTTTGTCCAGTCAAAGATGCCATTAGGGTTTCTTGTTCTGTAAGCCACCCTCTCCCCTATATAAGGAGAGGGAGCACCGTCCTTCATGGACACGCTCATGTACGCCCAGAAACCTGTAACCATGTTGAGATCAATGAAGCTGGCGATCTAGAGCAGAGTTCTTCCTCTTGTGTTTCTTCTTGCATATCGGCCTTTGGTTGTGTTCTTGAGGAAAGCATCCGAAAGTTCATCCCATCTAGTCGCAAACCCTCCCCCGAATCCTCTTGCGCCCATTCGGCCCCAACTTAAGCCATCCTATGGCATCTGCTCGTTCGCCACGACGACAAGTTGTTTCCCACCGGTGTTGATTATTCGATGAAAACTGCAGTCCAAACTCTAGCAATTATGGAGGAACAAATTAATATCCTTCTTAAGCTGATTTAAGTCACTAGAACGAGCCAAGTTGATGTTGTTCTCCTGTTTGAAACTTTGAAATATCCTGCTCTAGCTGTCGTGCTTGGAGAGCGCTGTGTATTTCCACCATTCGCGGACGCGTGCACAGGTCTCTGCAATTTTTCCTACAGGTATGATGCGTGCCCCATAACATTAGCCCGTCTCTCAGGGGAAAGGAGGTGACTAGGCAAGAGCTGACATAGAAAGGTGATGGAGGAAGGAGAAGACACAGGAGAAAAGCATGTCCCAGGAGGCCAGGAATCCTGTATGCCTGCTTGCCTTTTTGCCGTGACCCACTGTTCTCCACTGTTGAAAGAAATGCACATACACGCAGGGATTCTTCCGACTTCTATTTTCTCCGAATCTCAAAGCAAGTTGTTGCTGTGAACGGTGATAATAGCTTCCTTACCCATACCTGCATGTACAAAGTTATTTCCGATAAATAAATAAAGAAGAATTTTTTTTTTTTACTTTTTAAATATATTTTAAATTTTATAGTAAGCATGCCCGTGCGTTGCTACGGGTTGAACAACTAAACGACCACAACTGCCTCTCCGGTACCAGTGGCGGGGACGAGCGGGAGGGTCAGATCACGAGGACCTTCTATGACGATGTGGTAAGCACAGAACGTTGACGACCGCCCTCCGTGGTAATGATGGTGAGCAGGACAGTGGATGCAAGTCGTCGGACAGTGTTCCTAAGCGATGGACAAGCTCGTCTCGGATGTGTCGGGGTTGTACTCGCCGGGGGTCTGCTCGCAGGCTACCAAGCTTGTCGCTCGCACGGTGTTCTCCTCCTCAGGAGAGTCAAGTCCAAAAATGGTGGTGGTAACGACGGAACCCAGTGTACCAGCAACAGGGGAAAATAGGAGGAGTTGCACGCTGGTACGCGATATTGTCGGTACATGTTCAGAACCAAACTCACCTAGATTCAGTAGACACTATGGAGCGAAGATAGAAGAAGCTTTCGGCTGGTCATTGATCTGCAACTCGTACGTGAGAGCAGCCGAACAATACACAGGATCGAACTTAGTTAACACTACAATGTCATGCCATGACGACCTTTACTAACACAACATGCACCAAGTTCAAGTGAACATACAGAGAGATAACGTGATGTGTTCCCAACCCGGGCGGCTGCGACCGGACCAGTGGCAGAGGCAGCGTCGGCGGCTTCGAGCATGGGCAACCTCAGAAGCTGTTGGCGCCTACTCGTCTAGTTGTCTTCCACCATCGGGAGCAGGTTCAATGTCCGGGCCCCGTTCCTGGCGTTGTTAAACCGCGGGGCCTAGATGGTGGCCATCATAAGCTTGCCAGACTTGTGTGGGCGCGAGTGTGCAGAGGCTCGCGGCTGGAACGCTCTCGCGGGTCGGCGGGTGCCGCCGCCTGGGACTTTGGGAACTGTTCTAGGGCTGGCATTGCCGCTTTGTCTTTCCTCACCTCCTGCGAGTCCTAGTCTCCCGGCACGATCGTGCCCAAGCGACGCCGGCCCGACACAGTCCTTTATTGGTTGCATCTCAGGGATGTCTTTGGTGGTGCTAGGGTCGGACTTGGAAGAAGATGGCGCGGCGGAGGTAGCTCATGGGACGAGCATTCGGCGACTTGGCGTGTTGCGCTCTTCCGTTGATCTTGATTCTTGCCTTTCTTCATTGGATTGTATAAATGAATCGTCATCCAGACATAGGCTCCTACTTGTTAGAGCATCTCCAGCCGTCTCCCCGACGAGACCCCCAGGACCGCGTTTTATTATCCGGATGGACGAAAACGGCCCAGTCGCGTCCCCGGTTCCTCGTTTTTGTCCGGAATAGGCCTTTCATCCATCCGGAGAGCCCAGGCCATCCCCGGCCCCCCCGGGGAGCGCTCGGGACTCCGGACGAAACGTAAGCGCGGGAAACGCCGAGAAAACTTCTCGTACGTCTGGTGGCCCCAACTTGTCGGCGAGAGACACCGATCGTCGTCCTCATCGCATCGTCTTCCGCGCGCTGTAAAAGCCTGCCGCCGGTCAGTATTCGCCGGCCGCGTAGCTTCCACGCGGCGAGTTAATGCCGTTGCCTCGGTATCACGCACGCCTACCTCTATTTATCGCCGAACTACCGTGCCTGCCCCACATTCACCTCGCTCGCTTTCGCCCAAATCTTCCCCGATCTCGAACGAACCAGCGGCGATCAAGCAGTGGCGAACGACGGTGCGGCCAACAATGGCTTCGGCCGCCGCTCTCTCCACCAATGGGAGGGACGGCTCCTCCACAGCGCGGGCTACCCGGCGCCACCGGACTTCCGCGCGCCGGGAGGATGGAGACTAAGCGCGGGCGGCGTGTCGATCCCGCCGCCGCCAATGGGTCGGGCTGCCCTGGAGGCAGAGATCGACGCCGTGCTCGCCACTTCCACCGACGAGCAGCGCGCGGAGCCGCTCTTCTTCCCCGACGCCTACGACTCATGGACCGAGTTCTTCCGACGCAGGTACGAGCGCGAACTCACCGCGTATGACGGCCCTCCTCCTCCTCCGGCAAGGAACAACGCCGCCGGCCGCCGCCGGTGGTGGAGCGCGCCTGGCCGCACCCTCCCGAATGTGCTCGCGCACATCGAGGGCGGGAATTCCCCCGTCCTGCAAATGCCGCCGCCGGAGGCAGCTACTGTGTCGCGCCGGTGCGGTAGCTCCTGGCTGCCGAGGTGGATGGCGCCGTCCTCCTCCTCGTTTGGGTCAAGGTCGGCGTCCAGGTCCGGCGGGTCGACGTCGGTCTTCGTTAAGAAGGAGCCGGCGTCTCCGTCGACACCGGCCTTCGCCAAGAAGGAACCGGTGTCTCCACTGCCGACCAGAGGGCGCAGCAGCGGCGCCCTCGTCATTTGCGACCAACCCTCCTCTCCACAGCGCGGGCGGAAGAGGAAGTCGGCGAAGAAGGAGGCCGCCGCGGCCGCCGCCAACCAGCTCGCCGAGGAGGAGGCGAAGCGCGCGGAGGACGCCGCGGTGGCGGAGGCGATCGCCAGGTCGCTGAAGGACCTGGTGCCCGCCGACAACAGCCTCCCCATCGACGCCGCACTGGAGTGGTCCAGGTGCGACTGGGAGCGCCAGGAGGCGGAGCAGCAGCGGCAGCTTCTGGATCTGGCCGCCGCGCGTCAACTCACCGCCCGCGCAGCCGCACCAGCCGCCGGAAGGAATGCTGCGCCCAGGGAGGTGATCAAGCTCGAGGAGAGCAGTGACGATGACATCTCCCGGTCGTCGCCGCCACGCGCCGGTGACGCTGGCCAGGATACGAGCCGCTGGTACGAGGCGCCGCCGCCCCAGGACGACGTCGGCTCGAGCGACGACGATGACGGTGACGACTACACGGCCTTCTACCATCATTTCGGCATGTAGGAGGCCGGTTTTAGTTTAAGTTTAAGTTATCCCTTGGCGAATTCAAATATATGTACGAATTCGGCCTTTTTATGTACGAAAATATCATTAAATTTCGTTTATGTTTGAACTTGCTTCGCCCAATTTTGTCTGAATTCGCCGTATTACATCAAACTACTTACATCCATCCTGGGCTCGCGGCTGGAAAAATAGGCCTCCCCAGACCAATTTTTACATCCATCCGACGCTATTTAGTGCCGGATTTCGGCCTGGGGGCCAACGGCTGGAGATGCTCTTAGAGCATCTCCACTCGTCCCCCCGAACAGGCCCCCGGCGAGCGTTTTTTCCATCCGGACGGCGTAATTCGGCCCAGTCGCGCCCCCGGTTCCTCGTTTTCGTCCGGATTTGGGCCTAAATCCATCCGGCGATCCCACGACATCCCCGGCCCCCCGGGGAGCGCTCGGGGACTCCGGACGAAACGAAAGCGCGCGTGGCCCCAACTTGTCGGCGACAATGGCCTCCGATCTACGGCAAAACCCTCGTCTTCCCGATCTACGGCAAAACCCTCGTCTTCCCGATCTACGGCAAAACCCTCGTCTTCCCGATCTACGGCAATACCCTCGTCGAACGAAAGCTTTGAACTCTCAAGTGGTGCAACATAGATAGATTATATATATATTTCGAATATAATTCGAATAAACATAAAAATTACATATAAAAACTTTAAAACTAAACTACTTCTTCTTCTTCTTAGAAGGCCCCGCCTCATCGTCGTCGCGGCGACGCTTCCGGCTCGCCACCTCCTCGTCGGAGGAAGTTGAGTCCTCGTCGTCGTCCTCATCAGCTTCTTCGTCCTCCTCCTCCTGCTCCTCCTCCTCTTCCTCGGCCTCTTCCTCGGCCTGCTCCTCGGCCTGCTCCACGGCCTCTTCGTCCTCCTCCTCGTCGTCCCACTCGTCCTCGCTGGCCGGCGGGGGGGAATCGTCGCTGCTGGACGATGCAGCTGGTTCCCACCAATGGCGCCATCCAGGCGGCTTCCCCTCGCTGTCGGTGTCCGATGGCCAAGAGATATCGCTCATGGTTGACGGAGGATGGTGACGAGAGAACAGATGAATGGCGTCGCCCGTCGAAAACCGTATATGTAGGTCTCTCGACGACAGAGAGCGCCGGTTGCTCTTCCGCGGAGTTCGTGCTCCATTACGGCGGTTCTCGCATCGAGGCCACTTCGACCGTTCCCGACGAGTCGTTCCGGCTCTCCAGTCCACTTCGCGACGGTTCAATGCGTCGAGGGAACTCCGACGATTGCCCTTCCCGGTGACTGCGCCGTCGCTTTGCACGCGGTGGGTGCGCGTCCATGGGCTCGCGGCTGGAAAAATGGGCCTCCCCAGGCCAAAAACTACATCCATCCGGCGCTAAATTCACCCGGATTTGGGCGTGGGGAGCCCAAACGAGTGGGATGCTCTTACAGCCTACGATTGTTTGGTAGATTTCCGGAAACAACGCATGCACTGATCGCCGCGTTCCCAAACTGAATTTTTGCTATTGATGATGACGGACGGAAAACAATGACCAGACAGGCGTTGGCATGAGATCACCTCTGAATTTCTTTCACGTGGACTGAATTTGCTGTCGGGAGAGAGTTCAAGACGAAACAAACTCACGTCGTATGCTTCTTTGGGAAGGCCGTGTACAGCGTGTATGTTTATACCTGATGCCTAATTTGTTTTTGTTCTAGTAGGACACGGTTCTCACGTTAGATGGACGAAACAATTCTAATAAAACACGGCCTCCGCGATGACCGACGCTAAACGAGCATAGGCAGAGACGGACGTACGACACCTAACATGGACGGACGGACGCGATTTTACGAGCGAACGGCTGCGATTTTGCGACGACCAAACCAAACCAAACCACGGAAACACTTTTGCTTTTATTATTAGGTATAGAATTTGTTTTTGCAAAATCTAAAACCTGAAAATTTGTAAATCTAAAAATTTACTAACCTTGATGGTTAAGTAATAGTAATCTTTATGCAGCATTCTTTCATATTTCTATTTGGAATTTTGAGAATCTAAAAATTGTCTAACCAGGTAAACCCTGGTAGAATCAGATGTAACTTTTTCCCACGATGATTTTGATATATTATACGTTTTTTTTCGATATCGTATGCAACCAAAGAAGCCGTTTGACCATTTTTCAAACTTTTTTTTGCAAAAAAAGTCAAAATTCGAATTTCTTAATTTCTCCGAATAGTAGGTTGCATAACATACAAGAATCTCGAATGATTTTTATTTTTTGAATTTTTCATCATTTTGTTTTGTATTTTACAAAGCAAAAAAACGCGATACACGGTGTGTGTGTGTGGGAAGCAAAAAAGGCTGTAGACCCTTAAAACCGGTACTAAAGGTGCAGTGCGAGCCCCACCTCAGTCTCAAATTTGGCGCGAAACCCTTTAGTACCAGTTCGTATCATGAACCGGTACTAAAGATCCCAACGAACCGGTACTAAAGGTTGTCGTCGCCCTGGGCAGCGAAACCGATACTAATGCAACCTTTAGTATCGGTTCGCAACCTTTAGTACCGGTTCGTAAGGAAACCGGTACTAAAGGTCAAATCCTTTGGCCGTTTTTCTACTAGTGCCTATATAATCCAAAAAATGTAGTAATTTCAAATAAAGTAAACAAAATTCGAATCCTTTTGGGAATCAAATATAATCCAGTATTGTACTCGTATAAAATTGTTTGGCCAAGAAATGATTCACATTGACTTCAGGCAAAAAACAAATCTATAACGAATAGAGCGTGAATAGTACTTTAATATAGGACCTTCAAGTCTGTTTTTGTTTTACCCAGGAAACAAGAAAAGTTATTCCACGGCGAATCTTTCATATACGAGTACAATACATGATCATCTTTGATTCCCAAAAATATTTAATTTTTTTACCTTTTTCTGAATTACTAATTCTTTTTAATATAGAGTACCCTTGCTCTGAGGTTCACCAGCGTATTTTCGGGGAAATTCTCCCCTATAAGCTTCCCTAGGAAGAACCTTAGATGGGCATGACGATCTTGTCCCTGGTAACCAGATGTTACCAACCAAATAGTCTTATTTACTCATCAATCTAGTGGACTAAAAAACGCAAAATTTACAACAAATGGGAACATCCCACTTGACACCTTTGCCAATTATTAGAAGGATTTGGTAGACAATCTATACAGTGGAGGACCTAAGATTTCAGCAAAGGGTATGCCTCTCCTAAATTTTGACATGCCTATTTATTTTAATTTTTTCTTAAAATATAATGAATACATGGTAATTATGAAATATTACAAAATAACTAATTAAAAAGGGATTTTTCATCTCTACTACTTAAAAAGACTAAAGTGGTTCCTTATTCTGCCATCCACGATACGTTTGGTTGCTTCGTCGTTCCTTTCCTCGTCGCGCTTCCTCGTCCGTCGTCCACATGGGCCAGGCCCAAATCCCGCTGCCCAGGACTTGGTCTCTTCGTCAAACGACAAACCCTAACCATCCCCGCCGCCGCAGCCCGACATGCCTCCCAGCCGCCGCCACCGTCCCCGGGGGCACCCGTTTTCCCGCGGGCAGCATCTACGGTGCTCCCGGACCCGGCGCGGTTATTCGCCCCCGAGCTCCTCGCCACGCCGCTCCCCACCAACTCCTTCCTCCACAACTTCGCACTCAACAATGGGGACCAGCCGGAGTACACACACCCGTAGTCGGTCAAATCCGCCGCCGGGGCGCTCACGGTCTGCTACCCCAAGAGCGTCCAACTCCCCGCCCTTCCACGCCCAGACCTTCGTCGCCGACCTCACCGTCTCGTCCCCGTCGTATGCCACCGCGCCGCGCCCCACCGCATCGCCGCCTTCAACGACCTCTCCGTCACCCTCTACTTCTCCCCATCGCTGCACGCGTTCCTCGTCTGCGGCAGCCCCTTCGTCACGGTCACCACCGCGGGGGTCTCCGTCGACATCTCCCTCGCCTCTGTCCACGCCTTCCTCGAGGCCGCCCCCAGTAACAGCACGCTCACCAGGTGGCGCCTCTGGATGAACAGCGTCCAGACCTTCCTCCTCTACGCTTCCGCGCCGATCCGCCTTTCGATGTCCAGCGTCACGCAGCTCGCGGCGCCCGGCTTCTCCCGCGTCATCCGTGTCACCTTCCTGCCCGACGAGGCCATGGAGACAGTCCTTGACCTGCACAGCGGCTGCTTCCTGACGGCCCGGAGGCCGCGCTGAACCGTCCCTTCTCCAACGAGGCCATGGGTCGTGGACTATTTGTGTTAGTAGCGCGAAGTATTGTCTAGCAGTCCAAGCCCATCCGAAGTGATCTGCCTCTGTTCTATCTCACGCACAAGAACTCCTAATGGAAACATAGGAATATAGAGGCTCGATTGCCGGCGGGCAGTGGACAATGGCTAATGATGGTGTTTGCGGCACAAACATGCGGTGGGGTGGATTTGGGAAAAGTAGAACAGAGGCACTGGCTGTGGTTAAGCAGAAGCAGCCAAGCAGGGGCACGACATGCAGTCGTTTGGAAGACTGAGAGGAAGGGAATGGAGCAGAATCTTATCAGAGGTATAAACGTTTTCTTCACTGAGAGTTCAACATTTGTGTAGTTAAGAGTTTCAGCCACTCAGTGATTGTGCATCTCAGTATTGTATTTCAGACTTTGAGTGATGAGGTGCTTAGTGCTTTTCTCATGTTCTGAATTGCAGATTTGACTCACTTAATAGTGGCACTGTATCATACTTGAGTCAAAATGTTGGTGTGAATTTTGTGGAAAACTAATGGATCGTGGCAACACATGGATGTGTTAATCATGTATGTGAATACTGCACCATGAGGATACTTCCGCAGCTACTAATTTTGTAGAAATATACTGTTTTTGTACTACTAATTTTCCTAACTCGTGGCAAAACTTCAGCTACTTTTTCCATGACGCAGTGTAACTGTGAACATTTCGATCACTGGTAGCTGGATGGTGTCAAATTTTCGAAGTGAAGTGGGTAATTCAAAGTTTTCTATCAGCATGCATCTCTATTATTTTCTGCTACAAAACTAAGTTTCAGTGGTATAAAAACATGTGTTCTCTGAAATACCTGTAATTTGACCAAGCTGTTAGGCTGTGTAAAAAGTTCGATGGCCTTAAGAGCTTGCAAACTGTAGACAAGAAGATCAAGCTGGGCCAAGGTGCATATGGATCTCCATTTCTGTCTAAGAACAATTGAATGACGGAAGGTACGATTGATAAATCGACGATTACTGACATTTCCGGTCTACCCAGAGCCGTAGTGCCCGAGTTCAAGGTGAACAAGGTGAGTGCGAAACGCAGACGCGCTGATCTATTTTTTTGCAGTCATATATGTTTTATTTGTTTTCTCCTTATTTCTTTGATTTCCTCTACCTATGATATTTTTGGTACTACACAACCTGGTTGTGTTTCTACTAATTTATTATGATCTACTTGGCTTCCTGAATAGTAGCATATATGGAAGCATGATGAATTTAGTATGTAGTGCTATCTCTATCTCTACTACTTAAAAAGACTAAAGTGGTTCCTTATTCTGCCATCCACGATACGTTTCCGAAGGGAGACAAATGTTTGGTCGTCCTTGGTTGCTTCCCTTTACCCTCGCTCCGCACGGGCGCAGCTAACTGGGCCAAGCCCAACCCATGTTCAGGAGTCGTAACTCTCACCGTCGAAACCTATCTCGCCCCCCTCTCTTTTTGCTCTCCCTCTAACCGTGGCAGCCCTTTGATCTTCGTCTCCACCGCCCCCTTGATCCCCAACACCATCGCCTCCCCCTGCAAGAGGCATCGCACACAGACCCTGTTTGAAGGATGGAATCGAGTTTGCCTGCCTGGGTTCTTCGGAGGCCATCGCGGTAGTGACGAGGTCGTCCTTGATCTGCACCCGATGGGAGGTGGGCGACACGGACGATGCCGCGGCCTTCACCGGCTTCCACGGAGTCGCCAGCACTTGTGTTTCCGCGGCCTAGAGGCATCCCCTTTTGAGGATGACGGTGCAGCTTTGGAGATGTTTGGCGAAGCCGTTCCCAACCTGGATCTGGTTTCAGCCATGTTTGGTTTGCATCCATTCCTACCTATCATATCGATTTTGTCTGTACTCATACTTATGGAGCTCTCACACCCACATTTGTTAGATTCTTTCATCCAGGCGATAGTGGATAGGGTCCAGTCATTCAGGTTGATCAATTCGTGAGTGCACCTACCATATGCGGGACTGCGGCTTGATTTCCAGAAAACAAAGGGATTCAAGGTAATTAAACCCATAAAGTGGATTATTACCTGTATACGTTAATCGTTCCAATGTTTTATCCAGGTATTCAAGGTAATTTTTTATACATTTTCTCTATTCTGTAAGAGATAGTGTGATGGAAGTTTTATCCTGATGCTTCCATTGTGGTCCATTTACTAAAATTTCATGTCATGTGTTTGTATATTGTCAAATAGATGTATCTTTGAATAAGTGAAGTTCTAGAAAGATTTGAAGTTTTATATCGCAGGTTAGCTTAGACAACTTCACGTGTCAAACTGAAAGAATAGATGCATTTCCAGTTAAATCATTACAACACATCTCTGTTAAAGAATCGTACCATTTATTGAAAATAACCCAATTGTTAAAAATTTAACAATTTGTGATGAGATTCAGCAATGTACACATGAGCTCTCTATCTATGAAAGAGGTAATGAATGGTGGCAGTAGCAGATGTGACAGTTGGGGGGGGGGGGGGGGGGGGGTTTTTAATTTCTTGCTTAGGAATTATGGGGGATTTGATATGCTTTCCAATTGCAGTGCTTATTTCCTGTGTATATCATTAAGTTAGTACATATATGTTGCAGTGACTAATTTGCTTCTCTCACCCTATGTGAACTTGTGCATCTATCTGCGTTGTTAAACTTGCTACTGGTCACATGTTTATCTACAGTTTTTCTTTGATGATTTCGTTTATTAATGGGGTACTATGAACATGTGAACATGAGAATCTTGTGTCTAAGGAGTAAGGACTGCATTTTGAATGCTTTTGTAGAACATATTCGGTGCAATTTACTGCATTTGTTGTTGTGTTAAACTGTTCTATGATTTGATTTATCTTATCTTATCTTGCAGGATCCAAAAGATAGTGTTCGATTGTCACTGATGCAGTGAGTTTTCCTGCAATGAATATGTGGTTTATCTTAAATCCACTAAGTCCCGCAACAATACGAACTGAAACCTGGGTGAGTTGAAATGGCTCCCTGCTGATTTCAGTTCCAGATCTACGCAGAAGGGCATTCGAGATCCAAGATACACTGATGCACTGAATCACTTAGGCTCTTACTTGCCTATTCCTTTCTCTGAGCAAAGTTCTACTCTTCAACCATGAAGATGTCATAGTCTGAAAAGACATGAGCAGATTGTGCGAGATAGATATGAAGGGTAAAGTAAATGGTGCTCTACTGCTCTGGAGAAATGCAGCTCTGGAGGGTTAGCATCAACAGGCTTGCATCATGCATGAGAACCTTGTTAATTATAATAGCATGTGTTCTGTCAATCCGTTTATAGTATAAGGAAAAATGGACATAATCAAGATTAATGTTTGGTGTCCTATTCAAGGATACATCGCCAGCCTGGACAATGAACTGAAACATGAAGTTATGGTATTCAGAGTTACGTTAGCACTGGTTTTACTGAAGACCATATTTTTTTAATCTGAGTCTGGCTGTAGACAAGAACCCAAAGGTGTGTTGTTCATGGAGTGGCCCGGCAACTTCTCTCTGGTCAGCTGCACGGACCCACAAATGTAACTCACGTGCAGCAATTCAACCAGAAGCAGCAAAACCAGTTTGATATATGAGGTAATGCAAGCGGTGTCGGCTGGTATTCTTTTTGCTAATGACAGCTATGTAGTGAGTTATCGCGATTAAACGCTTAGGTGCTTATTTTCTCTATTCAGTGTATATGAAATCGGTATCATATACTTGGATGTCATGGCTACTTTAACCAGTACTTGTGTGTATTTATTGTTGCTAGAAGAACTTTCATTGTCATTAGGAGGATACCAAACAAACGTATCGTTAGTTAGTGATAAGTGTGACAAAAGTCAAGTTTCACAGTTCTGCATAGCCTACATGCTGTCAAACGTAAATAGTTCAGGTCTTGCATATAGCTTTTCTTTATTGTTACAGTGTCAACTATTGATATTTTTCTTGCAGCTATGTGCTGCTGCTGCAGGGTTAACTACACTTCCTGATGGTAGTCAAAAATCAAGGTTGAGAGCTGTGACCGCTAATTTGTACAACCTGCTAACAAATTCAACTGATTAGTCATCAAAAACCATTCTTTCCTTTTGTGCCTTGTGAGATACATATGCATATACATAAAATTTACGTTTGTTTAAATATGCATTTACGGTGGTTTCTATCTTTTTCATATCTTTGAAACGGCTGAGGAAAGTTTGCTAAAGCTACTAATATGTACTGCAATTTGTCTAAAGATGATTTTTTTCCATGTACTGAACTCTCCTGCTTCTTTCAGAGAAAGGCAGTTTCAATGGAGCAAAGGGAAGGAAGAGAATGGAGTTCAATAGAGAGGATAGTATAAGGAAGTAGATATCAGGAAGCATCAATGTAAAGAATTGGGTTCGATCCAATACATGATAGAATATATGGATATTTATTTGATTTATTGAGGATATAGTTGACAAATCATCATGATTGCATTTTTTATTGCTCGAGACATGCGTTACCATGGATAAAATTTACTTTCCCCTAATTTGGCTTGTCAATTAAAGTACGTGTACACATTTCTTTCCATCCAAGTTAGCTGATGATGTTGACGTTGCCAATATCTTGATATTCAAGTTAACTAATGTTGTGAAGTTGCCAATAATTTGTTAGCTTTATTACAACTTGTCCCGTCATTTTAGTCATAAAAAGGTTTTGCCACATATTGACTTTTCGGTATCTATATCTTCATTACTTAAATTGCCTCACAAATGGGCTTAACTATCGTTTTTCATTGATGCGGAAACCATTCTTTGCTACTGGAAGCTTAATTTTGTTTCAAACACTAACGTATAGGGGAAGTACATAGCAAAATTTTGGGAACTTTCCTTTCCGAAACATGGCGGTATTGCTTACATGCTATATATTGTTAGGAGTTGCTGAAATAGGCACAATTTGGTTTATTTAATTTTTCCTTTTCCTAAGGATATAGTTAGAATGTATCAATTTTGTTTGATTAGTCTATGTGTTAATTGTCTTTACCAAATACTTGAGAAACTTTGAATCTTTACATGCAGGAGATAAGGTTTGTTGTGAAGGTTTCGGATATTCAGTTTTGGGAATTGATGATTCCTTGTGTTCTCCTTCTACTCCATGATAATTTTAAAGAGAAATAATATTTATTTGTCGTGATAAAGTAAAATCTTAACTTTGACAAGACTTGAGTTTGTCTTCTGTGCATGATGTTATCCGGAAGATGATATTTTAGCAAGCAGTAAGCACAAAGCCATTGGATGTGCTCAGTGCAAACTGTCAAGAGTATGAATTTGCAACGGAATATATGTTTTAAAACAAGCTCTGATTCACTGTGGGGGTGATGAAAGGATGAAAAATATTTAGCATGACAAATGGATTGATGGAGCAGTTCTTAGTATACCTCAGGGAAGCATAGGTTATTCTCCGATTCAGTTGGTGGATGATTTCATAAATCATGTAGATAATCAGTGGAAGAGGTAGTGTACAGGGTGGTCGGAGAGAAATTTGGACGTGTTCCACTTATCGAGAACTAGCGAGGAGACATTGTTTTGCACGCTGGTGCAGTTGGATCCTTGAACGTCTTGAAAGATATTTGGAAAGCTCTACGGAAGCTTAAGTGATGCCCAAAATTTTGGTAGCGAGTAGTGAACAATATATTGCCTTGCTTTGGTGAATTGAAAATAAGACACACACATGACCTTTTAGTTTTTGTCCTTTGTGTGTTCATAAAGAAGATTTGTACCATGCTTTAATACGTTGTGAGCATGCCACACTCTTCTGGTATGCAGCAAGAAATTATTTTGGTCTGTATGTGCCTAACTTGCACCCTATTACATGGGCGAGGGACGTTCTGAACAGCCAGCATTGCAGTTTCAGTTATGTGGGGCATGTGGAGAAACTAGAAAAAAATTATCATCATGGACATGGAGAGAGAAGTACCAGCCAGGAAGAGTGAATGAACTGATAAAATATATTTATTTTTGAAAAAAACTATTTATCATTTGTTAATCTGTTGCGGTGGGGGAGGATTGAGCAGGCTTTGCAAATAGTGGAATAAACGAACTTAGAGGGAGGAGGTTACAAAAGGCGAACTGAGATGGTTAGGTGGGTTGATCGATATTGAGGGAAAAATCTTAGATCGCTCAGATGTTATTGACAAGGAGTTTATTTATTTCTCTCATGTTGTACGTATGGGCTTGTTTTCTGTCTTTTATATGTGCAACTTAAACTTGCCTCTTTTTTATTTGTTGACGAGTCCTTGGGTCGGGCGGTACATGGTTATGAGTCCTTGGGCTAGGTGGTGCGCGGTAGAATTCGACGAAGGGGAAAGGGGTGGTGCCAAAGAATTATAAAATGGTACGAAGCCAGAGTTGGCGAGCAAGATTGGGGCGGGATCCTGTTGGTGGTGTGAAGACGATGTGCGGATAGAAGGGGTGGTGCGCTACGATAATTCATGTGTGGTTGGTAGGGCGAAAAGAGTGGATGACCAATAGCTATTAATTTGTCTCTTTGTAGTACTCTCCTTTTTATAGTGAATTGTAAATTATAGATGTGTATTGAGAAATAAAATTTGAAAACCCGTGGCAACGCACGGGCATTTTAACTAGTTATAATCCAAAAGGTAAATTGTTGGACCTATTGACCGATGATGGGCGCTCTAATAAGGTGTGACCTTAAATTTCCAAAGTATTTTGATCGTTGGATATTCATTCCGACAACACTATAAAATACAGCTAGATTGTACAAAGAAGAAAATCAAAATATGTAAAAATGATGTTACAAAAAGCTACTTCCTCCATTTTAAAATAAGTGACCCAAATTTATCTAAATTCGCATGTATATAGACATTAAAATACATCTAGACACATTGAAATCTAGATAAATCTATTTCACTTATTTTAAAATATAGAAAGTACAAAGGAATTAAACATATACTTGATTATCAACACAAAATTATCGGTTAACTAAATTATCACCATATGCTACCCAACTAGCTCATATACTACTAAAACGTAATGTAAAATCGCTTCAATGTACGGCCGCTAGATGTTTCCATTTATTAGACAGCCAATCATGTCAAGTGGCATCGCGAGCCTGAATGCAGCAATTAATGGATGGTCAATTGGCTACCAAAGCTAATTAAAGCTGGTCATAATGCGTAGTATCATATAATAGTATCATGTACTGTATATGATATTTTTGTATGATACTAGATCAATAATGCATAGTATCATAGACTAGTATTATAGTTTCGCTATATTGATTGATTTGTAGAATCTCAATACAAATTTGTGTACAAGATTTATTTGATACTAACTTTTCTCGTGATATGCGCTATGATACAGTATCTACCTATGATACTCTAATCTCCTCTCTCATTCATAATTACCTGCCACATGAGCATTTTTTGTGGGGCTAGGATGTATGATACTAGCTATGATACTAGCACTATGGCTAGCCTAAGTCCCAGGTCCAGAACCAGGACATGTTTGGCAGCGCGCTGCATGCTTAGCTTAGCTCGAGAGCAGGCTTAGTCGGCTGGGCCGCAGGGTATGCCGTGCCATACTCGGCATACCTTGTAGGTTCGCCACTTAATTCTAGATGCATTCACTAACCTGGATCTGGTCGCTGGCACACATAGAGATGCATCACACCCTTTCTCCCCCTCGCCACCCAGGCCGGCCAGGAAAAGAGGAGCTAGCATCACCAAGAAGCCTCCGCTCTTCCCCTCGCCTCCATGGCCGGCTAGAAGGGCTTCAAGATCTTGGATCCTACATTGGCCTCAAAGATCATCCGCCACTACTTTATTGAAGAAGGTGTACCGGCCTTCTCTCCTGGTCGCCTCCTTCCAGAGGAGACAAATCAGCACGCCTAAGCCACGGATCCGACTGAGATCCATGGCTCCACCTCTACTACAGGGCAACTGCCCAATCTCTGGCAAGACGCCAAATAATAACACTAAAACCTATCCTAAACTACTCCGGCGCCATACAAAGACTAACCCCAGCCAGCTATTCCGGCGGAGCGGCGTCGACAGCCCGACCGGCGGTGGACAGCCCTCAAGGTAATGTAGAGGCCTGAGAGCTGAGAAGGGAAAAGAGGCATCCCTAGCTGCAGCTACGTCACCCTCTCCTTGGGTCGCTACAAAACTGGCATATGCCTTCCTCCTTGAGATGTTTCTTCTTTGCCACTAAATTCCACAATAAACACCAACCATTCCGAATTAGCATCTTGGAATTGCATATTTGGACACACAATCTGCATTTGCATCATATCGCGATGGTTTAGTAGCCACCACTCACAGATGACAAATGTAGGTAACTCAACATTCCTAGATAGGTAGGGCGCATTTGGTAGCCTGCAACCATTTCGTGGCTCACTGCATCAGTGAGATGGGCTGACATGCGCGTTGCAAACGGGCCATGGGCCATGAAACGCGGATCGTTTGGTATCCTGGGCGGCCTTTTTTGCACCCGGACAGGGAAGCCAGGCTCCATCATTTGGTTGCCCGTTTCCAGCTCAACTTGCATGCAAAAAAAGATGAATCAACTGTTTGGTTGCTCAAATCACAGTTTCATATCCTTACCACAATACAAATAGGGTGATATTACCATGCCATAGCATTACATACGATCAGACACCAGTTAGAAGAACAAGATCCTCACGATCATCACGGTGAGGAAGACGATGATGTAATCTTTGAACCGACTCAGACGTACCTCCTGTGGTGCTCCTTGTAGAGAATGCACTTCCTCCGGCGGTAGCTGTGTTAATGGCACTGGCTCATCGATGGCCTGATCTGCCATGAACTCATCTTCCAGGAAGGTGAGGTACTCTTGTTGTGCCTCCTCCAATGTTTCATACCCTCGGTAGCTGTTGTTGGAGTAGCCATTGGCCTGGTCTTGACACACCCTCAATGAGCTGTAGATTCCTGGAACCCGTCTGTGGAACACTACATACCACTAGCACGACATAAAAGAAGAACATGTAATCGATCACAACCATGAACCAAATCATAAGAGAGCAATAGAACTACACAACTATTGACATCAAATGATAAACTTGTTGGAGATATGCCCAAGAGGCAATAATAAAATGGTTATTATAATATATCTTTGTGTTTATGATAATGTTTACATACCATGCTATAATTGTATTAACCGAAACATTGATACATGTGTGTTATGTGAACAACAAGGAGTCCCTAGTAAGCCTCTTGTATAACTAGCTTGTTGATTAATAGATGATCATAGTTTCATGATCATGAACATTGGATGTTATTAATAACAAGGTTATGTCTTTATGTGAATGATGTAATGGACACACCCAATTAAGCGTAGCATAAGATCACGTCATTAAGTTATTTGCTATAAGCTTTCGATACATAGTTACCTAGTCCTTTCGACCATGAGATCATGTAAATCACTTATACCGGAAGGGTACTTTGATTACATCAAACGCCACTGCGTAAATGGGTGGTTTTAAAGATGGGATTAAGTATCCGGAAAGTATGAGTTGAGGCATATGGATCAATAGTGGGATTTGTCCATCCCGATGACGGATAGATATACTCTGGGCCCTCTCGATGGAATGTCGTCTAATTAGCTTGCAAGCATATGAATGGTTCATAAGAGACCACATACCACGGTACGAGTAAAGAGTACTTGTCAGGAGACGAGGTTGAACAAGGTATAGAGATACCGATGATCAAACCTCGGACAAGTAAAATATCGCGTGACAAAGGGAATCGGTATCGTATGTAAATGGTTCAGTCGATCACTAAAGTCATCGTTGAATATGTGGGAGCCATTATGGATCTCCAGATCCCGCTATTGGTTATTGGTCAGAGAGAGGTCTAAACCATGTCTGCATAGTTCGCGAACCGTAGGGTGACACACTTAAGGTTTGATGTCGTTCAAGTAGATATGGAATATGGAATGGAGTTCGAAGTTTTGTTCGGAGTCTCGGATGGGATCCAGGACATCACGAGGAGGTCCAGAATGGTCCGGAGAATAAGATTCATATATTGGAAGTCATATTCCAAGTTTGGAAATGATCCGGTGCATTTATGGCAGGTTCTAGAAGGTTCTAGAAAAGTCCGGAAGAAATGACCATGGAAAGTGGAGTCCCGGAGGGACTCCACCTTGCATGGCCAGACAAACCCTAAGGGGTGGAGTCCCAGGTGGACTCCACCATAGGTGGCCGGCCACCCCACCTAAGGGAAAGGTGGGAGTCCCACCTTGGGTAGGACTCCCCCCTTGAGTAGGTTTCCCACCTATGGGAGGTTTTGTTGTTGGGGTCTTATTCGAAGACTTGGACTACAACTCTTGGGGATTTCCACCTATATAATGAGGAGGAGAGGGAGGGGGCATCCACTCTTGGCCGCACCACCTAGGGCTGCCCATGGCCGGCGCCCTGGACACCCCCTCTCCCCAAACCCTAGCCTCTCCTCCTCCACATAATACTCCCGCAGCGCATAGGCGAAGCCCTGCTGGAGTTCTCCACCGCCACCACGCCGTCGTGCTACCGGGATTCCGAGGAGGATCTACTACTTCCGCTGCCCGTTGGAACGGGGAGAAGGACGTCGTCATCAACACCGAACGTGTGACCGAGTACGGAGGTGCTGCCCGATTGTGGCACCGTCAAGATCTTCTACGCGCTTTTGAAAGCGGCAAGTGATCGTCTACCGCAGCAACGAGAGCCTCCTCTTGTAGGCTTTGGAAATCTTCAAGGGTTAGTCTCGTTCATCCCCTCGTTGCTCCCTTCTTCTAGATTGCATCTTGGCTTGGATTGCGTTCTCGCGGTAGGAAATTTTTTGTTTTCTATGCTACGAATCCCTACAGTGGTATCAGAGCCGTGTCTATGCATAGATGGTTGCACGAGTAGAACACAATTGTTTTGTGGGCGTTGATGCTTATGTTGTCTTTAGTTTGAGTACTTTGCATCTTTGTGGCATAGTGGGATGAAGTGGCTCGGGCTAACTTTACATGACCGCGTTCATGAGATTTGCTCCACGCTCGACATGCAACTTGTATTGCATAAGTGGCTTTGCGGGTGTCTGTCTCTCCTACTGTAGTGAAGATTCAATTTACTCTTCTATTGAAAACACTAGTATCACCGTTGTGGTTCATGTTCATAGGTAGATTAGATCTCACTCGAAAACCCTAAACCACGTAAAATATGCAAACCAAATTAGAGACATCTAACTTGTTTTTGCAGGGTTTGGTGATGTGATATGGCCATAATGTGATGATGAATATGTATGAGATGATCATTATTGTATTGTGGCAACCGGCAGGAGCCTTATGGTTGTCTTTAAATTTCATGTTGAGTAGTTTTTCAAAGTAGTTTTAATAGTTGCTACATGAGGTGAACAACCATGAAGGACGGCGCCATGGACCTTGACGCTACGCCGACGATGATGGAGATCATGCCCGTTGATGATGGAGATCATGTCCGTGCTTTGGAGATGAAGATCGAAGGCGCAAAGACTAAAGGGCCATATCATATCACATATGAATTGCATGTGATGTTAATCCTTTATGCATCTTATTTTGCTTAGAACGAGACGGTAGCATTATAAGATGATCCCTCACATTAATATCAAGATAATAAAGTGTTCTCCCCTCGTATGCACCGTTGATATAGTTCGTCGTTTCGAAGCATCTCGTGATGATCGGATGTGATAGACTCAACATTCACATACAACGGGTGTAAGCCATGTTGCACACGCGGAATACTTGGGTTTGCTTGATGAGCCTAGCATGTACAGACATGGCCTCGGGACAACGGAAACCGAAAGGTTGAACACGAGTCATATGGATGATATGATCAACATGTTGATGTTCACCATTGAAGCTACACCATCTCACGTGATGATCTGTTTTGGTGTAGTGGATTTGGATCGTGTACCTCTTAACAACTATGAGGGACGATGTTGTATTAAGTGGGAGTTCATTAGTAATTAGATTAAAACATGAACTAATTATCATAAACATAGTCTGAGTAGTATTTTTAATTAATTTTGTAGTATTGGCATCCGTTTTTCTACCATGCGCTAGTCTTGTAATTGAGATAGAAATACTGTTAAAATCTGACAAGAAGCTTTACGGACTGGTACCGTATTGTTAAAGAATTAAGAAATGATTAAGTCCTATTGCAAACTTTTAGTAAACCTCACATTATTGATTCAAAAAGCTATGGTTTCAATTAGTACCTAAAGTCATCTTGTCTCCGTGAAACTTGAAGTTCAAATCTGTTTGAAAAGTAAGGAGCTGAAAATTTTGTTTTCAGAAATAAGCGAGGTATAAGATATATGTGATATCTAAGACCTTGTTGCAAGATGTTAGAATATAATTTGGTGAGACTACATAAACTCATAAGTTTTATGGGAATGTATGAAGGTTGAAGACGCCAGGCGTCCCAATCCTCCAACTATTGGGGCACTAACGATATTCGCATATCCATGAAGTGATCGTCCTTAGTATGCACCATTGCTAAGACTCGTAGTTTCGAAGCATCACGTGATGATCGGGTGTTATAGATTCTACGTGTGCATACAATGGGTGCAAGCCAGATTTGCACATGCGAATACTGAGGTTATACTTTACGAGCCTAGCATGTACAGACATGGTCTCGAAAAGTCGTCATGATATGATGGATAAAATTATGAGTGAAATTGTTCATCATATTAAAAGGTTACTAATAGTGAAATCCGGAACACTTGTCATATGATGATCAACTTCAAAGTAAGAACCTCAAGGTTATTGGTATTTGACCAATAAACTTAGAAGTTATTGATGTTGAAGTGTTTTTTTGAATAATGAGGAAAGCTAACAGAGAAACTACAAAAGATTATTGGCAGAAAGAAAGAAAAGACTAGAAAGTCTAGCTCAGGTGTATATAAATGATATACATGTTATGGATGTATTCCTTGTTTGGTCACATAATGAAATTCTTGGGTATTTGTACCAGGTTGGTTGGCATGAGATGTCATACAATACAACGCAATACAAGAATACGATGGCCTAAGTGACTAATAAGGAATATGGTAATAATGCACGTCTGGAACATAATAAAGTGTTATCATGTTTGTCGTTGGCATTCTACCTAGCCCTTAGAATTTATAATAAAGAACTTAATAATTGTTATTTTGCTCTGGTCAAATGAAAAAATGAGTTGTTCAAATGATGACATTACTCCATGTACGATGGATAAGTTATGATAAATCTTAATGGTGAAACACACACACACATAATACTGACGCTAAAATGCCATAAGGCAAATGATTTGAATTCCACTTATTTGTGGAACCGCCATTTAGGTCATGTTAGAAAGGAACGCATAAAGGAACTCCATGCAAATGGATTTTTGGAGTCATTTGATTTTTGAATCGTTTGGCGCTTGCAAATCTTTTCTAAAGAGAATGACTAAAATACCATTCATAGGCCAAGAGTTGAACGGGCAACTAACTTAGTGAAAACATACATGATGATATATGTGGTTCACTGGGCATAGTTGTGTGCGGGAGATTCTTCTACTTCATGAAAACTTCCAACAATGAATTGAGTATATATATGTGGATATATTCGATAAGGAAGAAGTTTGAAACATTTGAATGGATTCAAATAAATTTCAGCATGAAGTGGAAATCATTGTAATAGAAAAGTCAAATATCTATGATTGGATCATTGGGAAAAATATTTGAATTACAAGTTTTAGCGAACATCTAAGAGAGTTATGAAATTGTTCTCAACTCACATTTCTTGGAGTATCATAGTGATGATATAGTATCCGAGAAATGTATCCAAACCTTGTTGGGTTAATGATGAGATAAAAATAAAATGATGCCATTATATTTTTGTGGATTATGCTTTAGTGACTACCGCTTTTACACTAAATAGAGCATCATCATGATCCGTTGAAATGACACCATACGAGTTATGGCATGGGTATAAACCCTAATAGTCCTTTCTTTAAATTTTGGTCTAAGAGTTTACAACCAAAATCGGATGAATGTCTTTCTTGGTTATCCCAAAGAATTGATTGGGAATTCTTTTCACTATGAAGTAAAAAACAAAAGTGTTTGTTAATGTTACTTTCTTATGTACAAGAAATTGTTTTCTAGCGAAGTATTTGAGTGGGAGGACAATAGAACTTGATAAGGTTTATGAACCTGAGCAAAATGATCAGAGTAGCGCAGCATCGGAAATGGTTCCGGAAGCGGCCACGACGATCATGGCTCCCATGACTACAAAGTGTTTTAGCCATGGAGATCGAAGTTGTAGGATAACGTTGCATAGAAAACAAAAAATTTCCTACGGCGAACACGCAATCCAAGCCAAGATGCAATCTAGAAGACGGTAGCAACGAGGGGGTATCGAGTCTCACCCTTGAAGAGATTCCAAAGCCTACAAGATGAGGCTCTTGTTGCTGCGGTAGACGATCACTTGCCGCTTGCAAAAGCGCGTAGAAGATCTTGATCACGATCGGTTCCGGCGCCACGAACGGGCAGCACCTCCGTACTCGGTCACACGTTCGGTTGTTGATGAAGACGACGTCCACCTCCCCGTTCCAGCGGGCAGCGGAAGTAGTAGCTCCTCTTGAATCTGACAGCACGACGGCGTGGTGTCGGTGGCGGTGTAGAAGTCCGGCGGAGCTTCGCTAAGCAATGCGGGCAATATGGAGTGGAGGAGCTTGGCTAGGGTTTGGGAGGGGGTGGCCGGCCACTCTATGGGGGGCGGCCAGCTTATGGTCTTGGGGTGGCCGGCCCCCTCCCTTGGCCCCTCATTATATAGGTGGATCCCAAGTGTTGGTGTCCAAGTCTTCGAATAAGACCCGAAACCAAAACCTTCCATAGGAGGGGGAAACCTAGCCCAACTAGGACTCCCACCCAAAGGTGGGATTCCCACCTCCCATGTGGGGGGTGGCCGGCCCCCTATGGTGGAGTCCACTTGGGACTCCACCCCATCTAGGGCTGGCCGGCCATGGAGGTGGAGTCCCTTGTGGACTCCACCTTCCTTGGTGGTTTCTTCCGGACTTTTCTAGAACCTTCTAGAACCTTCCATAGAACCTTCCGCGACATTTTATTTCACATAAAATGACATCCTATATATGAATCTTATTCTCCGGACCATTCCGGAACTCCTCGTGATGTCCGGGATCTCATCCCGGACTCCGAACAAATATTCGAACTCCATTCCATAATTCAAGTGCTACCATTTCAACATCCAACTTTAAGTGTGTCACCCTACGGTTCGAGAACTATGCGGACATGGTTGAGTACTCACTCCGACCAATAACCAATAGCGGGATCTGGAGATCCATAATGGCTCCCACATATTCAACGATGACTTTAGTGATCGAATGAACCATACACATATATTACCAATTCCCTTTGTCTCGCGATATTTTACTTGTCCGAGGTTTGATCTTCGGTATCACTCTATACCTTGTTCAACCTCGTCTCGACAAGTACTCTTTACTCGTACCGTGGTATGTGGTCTCTTATGAACTCATTCATATGCTTGCAAGACATTAGACGACATTCCACCGAGAGGGACCAGAGTATATCTATCCGTCATCGGGATGGACAAATCCCACTGTTGATCCATATGCCTCAAATCATACTTTCCGGATACTTAATCCCACCTTTATAGCCACCCATTTACGCAGTGGTGTTTGGTGTAATCAAAGTACCTTTCTGGTATAAGTGATTTACATGATCTCATGGTCATAAGGACTAGGTAACTATGTATCGAAAGCTTATAGCAAATAACTTAATGACGAGATCTTATGCTACGCTTAATTGGGTGTGTCCATTATATCATTCACACAATGACATAACCTTGTTATTAATAACATCCAATGTTCATGATTATGAAACTAATCATCCATTAATCAACAAGCTAGTTTAAGAGGCATACTAGGGACTTCTTGTTTGTCTACATATCACACATGTACTAATGTTTCGGTTAATACAATTCTAGCATGATATATAAACATTTATCATAAACATAAAGATATAAATAATAACCACCTTATTATTGCCTCTAGGGCATATCTCCTTCAGTCTCCCACTTGCACTAGAGTCAATAATCTAGATTACATTGTAATATACCTAACACCCATGGCATTCTGGTGTTGGTCATGCTTTGCCCTAGGGAGAGCTTTAGTCAACGGATCTGCTACATTCAGATCTGTGTGTACTTTGCAAATCTTTACTTCTCCATCTTCGATGTACTTGCGAATCGAGTGGTAACGCAGCTTGATATGCTTCAGCCTCTTGTGTGACCTTGGCTCTTGTGCATTGGCGATGGCACCCATGTTATCACAAGTAAATGATTAATGGGTCCAATGCACTAGGAACCACACCGAGCTCTACAATGAACCTCTTCATCCATACCGCTTCGATGAAGCCTCCGAAGCCGCTATGTACTCTGATTCTGTTGAAGACTTCGCCACCGTGCACCGCTTCGAGCTTGCCCAGCTTACTGCAGCACCATTCAATATAAACACGTACCCAGATTGTGACTTAGAGTCATCGGGATCGGTGTTCCAACTTGCATCGGTGTAACCGTTTACAACGAGCTCTTGGTCACCTCCATAACAAAGAAACATATCCTTAGTTCTTTTCAAGTACTTCAGGATATTCTTGACCGCCGTCCCGTGTTCCATTCCTGGATCACTTTGAGATCTGCTAGTCAAACTAACCGCATGTGCTATCTCCGGTCTAGTCCAGAGCAGGGCATACCTGATAGATCCTACTGCCGAGGCAGAGGGGATGTTACACATCCTTTCTCTTTCTTCTCGTAGCCGGTCCTTGAGTTTTACTCAATACCTTGCCTGGTAACATAGGTAAGAACCCTTTCTTACTTTCGTCCATTCTAAACTTCTTTAGAATCTTGTCCAGATATGTACTCTGTGATAGCCCTATTAGGCGTCTTGATCTATCTCTATAAATCTTGATGCCTAATATATACGATGCTTCACCAAGGTCTTTCATTGAAAAACTATTATTCAAATAACCCTTAACACTGCTTAATAGTTCTATATCATTCCCGATCAATAATATGTCATCTACATATAATATCGAATGCTACAAGAGCTCCCACTCACTTTCTTGTAAATACAGGCCTCTCCATGACATCAGTATAAACCCGAAGTCTTTGATCACCTTATCAAAGCGTCGGTTCCAACTTCTTGATGCTTGCTTCAGTCCATAGATTGAACGCTGAAGTTTGCATACTTTGTCAGCATTTTTAGGATCGACAAAACCTTTGGGTTGTACCATATACAACTCTTCCTCAATATCTCCATTAAGGAACGCCGTTTTGACATCCATCTGCCAAATCTCATAATCGAAAAATGCAGCTATTGCTAACAAAATCCTCACAGATTTTAGCTTCGCTACAGGTGAGAAAGTCTCATCGTAGTCAACTCCTTGAATTTGTCGGAAACCCTTTGCGACAAGTCGAGCTTTATAGACAGTAATATTACCATCAGCATCTGTTTTTCTCTTGAAGATCCATTTATTCTCGACAGCCTTTCGGCTATCAGGTAAGTCTACCAAAGTCCATACTTTGTTATCATACATGGATCCCATTTCGGATTTCATGGCTTCTTGCCATTTGTTGGAATCTGAGCTCATCATTGCTTCTTCATACGTCGCAGGGTCCTCATCATTGTTATCTACAATCATGACATTTAGACAAGGATCATACCAATCAGGAGTGGCACGTTCCCTTGTCGATCTGCGAGGTTCAGTAGTTTCCTCGTTCGAAGTTTCATGATCATTATCATTAGCTTCCTCTGTTGCCGGTGTAGGCGGTACAGGTACAACTTCCGGATCGCGCTACTCTGATCAATGAGTATAGATTCATCAATCTCATCGAGTTCTACTTTTCTTCCAATCACTTCTTTAGTGAGAAATTCTTTCTCAAGAAAGGTTCCGTTCTTAGCAACAAAGATTTTGCCTTCGGATTTGTGATAGAAAGTGTACCCTATAGTTTCCTTAGGGTATCCTATGAAGACGCATTTCTCCGCTTTGGGTTCTAGCTTGTCCGGTTGTAACTTCTTTACATAGGCTTCGCAACCCCAAACTTTCAGGAACGACAGCTTAGGTTTCTTATTAAACCATAATTCATACGGTGTCGTTTCTACGGATTTTGATGGTGCTCTATTTAAAGTGAATGCGGCTGTCTCTAATGCATAACTCCAAAATGATAACGGCAAATCAGTAAGAGACATCATACTACGAACCATATCTAAGAGAGTTCGATTACGACGTTCGGACACACCGTTTCGTTGAGGTGTTCCCGGTGGTGTCAATTGTGAAAGTATTCCGCATTTCTTTAAATGCATGCCAAACTCATAACTCAGATATTCACCTCCACGATCAGATCGTAGAAATTTGATCTTCTTGTTACGTTGATTTTCTACTTCACTTTGAAATTCCTTAAACTTCTCGAAAGTTTCGGATTTATGTTTCATGAAATAGATATACCCATATCTACTATTATCATCTGTTAAGGTTATATCATAACGATAACCACCGCGCGATGCTACGCTCATTGGTCCACATACATCTCGTATGTATGATTTCCAATAAGTCAGTAGCTCGCTCCATCATACCAGAAAATGGAGTCTTTGTCATTTTACCCATTAGACATGCTTCGCATCTATCAAGTGACTCAAAGTCAAGTGATTCAAGTAATCCATCAAGATGGAGTTTCTTCATGTGTTTCACTCCAATATGACCAAGACGACGATTGCCACATATAAGTAGAATTATCATTAAGTTTAATTCGCTTAGCATCAATGTTATGTATATGCGTATCACTACTATCGAGATCTAATAGAAATAAGCCATTCTTTTGTGGTGCTCGACCATAAAAGATATTATTCATAAAAATAGAACAACCATTATTCTCAGACTTGAATGAATAACCGTCTTGCATTAAACAAGATCCAGATATAATGTTCATGCTCAACGCAGTACATAATAGCAATTATTTAGGCTTAAAACTAATCCCGAAGGTAGATGTAGAGGAAGTGTGCCGACTGCGATCACATTGACCTTGGATCCGTTTCCAACGCGCATCGTCACTTCATCTTTCAGCAGTTGTCGTTTATTCTTTAGTTCCTGTTTTGAGTTACAAATATGAGCAACCGAACCAAGATCAAATACCCAGGTACTAGAACGAGAACCAGTTGAAATGAACATCTATAACATGTATATCAAATATACCTTCTTTCTTCTTCTTGACAAGGCCGCTCTTCAGATCAGCCAGATACTTGGAGCAATTACGCTTCCAAAGGTCCCTTCTCCTTGCGATAATAGCACTCGGCATCGTGCTTAGGGCCGTTCTTAGGTTTCATAGGAGGCGTGGCAGCTTTCTTGCCACCCTTCTTGAATTTTCCCTTAGACTTGCCCTGTTTCTTGAAACTGGTGGTCTTGTTGACCATCAACACTTGGTGCTCTTTCTTGATCTCAATCTCAGCAGCTTTTAGAATGCCAAAAAGTTCAGGTAACTCCTTGTTCATGTTCTCGCATATTGTAGTTCATCACAAAGTTCTTGTAACTTGGTGGCAGTGATTGAAGGACACGATTAATCCCCAGTCTGTTAGGAATCACTATTCCCAAGTCACTGAGTTTCTTCGCATGCCCGGTCATGGCGAGCATGTGCTCACTAACGAAGCTGCCTTCTTCCATCATACAGCTGAAGAAATGTTTCGATGCTTCATAGCATTCCACTGCCGCATGAGTCTCGAATATAGCTTTCAGCTCATTCATCAACTCATGAGGATCATGGTGCTCAAAACGTTTTTGAAGATCAGATTCCAGATCGCACAGGATGGCACACCGAACTTGAGAGTACCGAGTTTTCCGAGTCGCGTAAACAGCTTTTACTTCATCGGATTCATCTTCTCAGGAGGGTCACCTAGCGGTGCATCAAGCACAAATTGCAGATTTCCGCCGTAGAGGAAGATCCTCACATGACGGAACCGATCGGTGAAGTTGCTACCGTTGCTCTTAAGTTTCTCTTTCTCTAGGAACTGATTAAAATTGATTGGGGACGCCATCTCTACAACATATATTTGCAATAGTTTAGACTAAGTTTATGACAAATTGAGTTCAAATTTTAATTCAACATAATTAAAAACCTAAGTGAACTCCCACTCAAAACAATATCCCTCGCATTGTCTTAGTGATCACACGAACCAAATCCACCGCACCTAAACCCGATCATCACGAGAAAAGATGTGATTTCAATGGCGAACACTCAAAGTGTTCATCATATCAACCATATGATTCATGCTCTACCTTTCGGTATCACGTGTTCCGAGACCATGTCTGTACATGCTAGGCTCGTCAAGGCCACCTTAGTATCCGCATGTGCAAAACTGTCTTGCACCCGTTATATGTACTTATTGAATCTATCACACCCGATCATCACGAGGTGCTTCGAAACGACAAGACTTGGCAACGGTGCTACTAAGGATGAACACTTTATTATCTTGAGATTTTAGTGAGGGATCATCTTATAATGCTACCGTCGCGATCTAAGCAAAATAAGATGCATAAAAAGGATTAACATCACATGCAGTTCATATGTGATATGATATGGCCCTTTTGTTCTTGCGCCTTTGATCTTCATCTCCAAAGCACGGATATGATCTCCATCATCTTCGGGCATGATCTCCATCATCGTCGGCGTAGCGTCAAGGTCAATGGCGCCGTCTTCATGATTGTCCTCCATGTAGCAACTATTACAACTACTTTGAAATACTACTCAACATGAAATTTAAAGACAACCATAAGGCTCCTGCCGGTTGCCACAATACAATAATGATCATCTCATACATATTCATCATCACATTATGGCCATATCACATCACCAAACCCTGCAAAAACAAGTTAGACGTCTCTAATTTGGTTTGCATATTTTACGTGGTTTAGGGTTTTCGAGAGAGATCTAATCTACCTACGAACATGAACCACAACGTTGATACTAATGTTTTCAATAGAAGAGTAAATTGAATCTTTACTATAGTAGGAGAGACAGACACCCGCAAAGCCTCTTATGCAATACAAGTTGCATGTCGAACGAGGAACAAGTCTCATGAACGCGGTCATGTAAAGTTAGTCCGAGCCGCTTCATCCCACTATGCCATAAAGATGCAAAGTACTCAAACTAAAGATAACAAGAGCATCAACGCCCACAAACCATTGTGTTCTACTCGTGCAACCATCTATGCATAGACACGGCTCTGATACCACTGTAGGATAACGCTGCATAGAAAACAAAAATTTTCCTACGGCGAACACGCAATCCAAGCCAAGATGCAATCTAGAAGACGGTAGCAACGAGGGGGTATCGAGTCTCACCCTTGAAGAGATTCCAAAGCCTACAAGATGAGGCTCTTGTTGCTGCGGTAGACGATCACTTGCCGCTTGCAAAACGCGTAGAAGATCTTGATCACGATCGGTTCCGGCGCCACGAACGGGCAGCACCTCCGTACTCGGTCACACGTTCGGTTGTTGATGAAGACGACGTCCACCTCCCGTTCCAGCGGGCAGCGGAAGTAGTAGCTCCTCTTGAATCTGACAGCACGACGGCGTGGTGTCGGTGGCGGTGTAGAAGTCCGGCGGAGCTTCGCTAAGCAATGCGGGCAATATGGAGTGGAGGAGCTTGGCTAGGGTTTGGGAGGGGGTGGCCGGCCACTCTATGGGGCGGCCAGCTTATGGTCTTGGGGTGGCCGGCCCCCTCCCTTGGCCCCTCATTATATAGGTGGATCCCAAGTGTTGGTGTCCAAGTCTTCGAATAAGACCCGAAACCAAAACCTTCCATAGGAGGGGGAAACCTAGCCCAACTAGGACTCCCACCCAAAGGTGGGATTCCCACCTCCCATGTGGGGGTGGTGGCCCCCTATGGTGGAGTCCACTTGGGACTCCACCCCATCTAGGGCTGGCCGGCCATGGAGGTGGAGTCCCTTGTGGACTCCACCTTCCTTGGTGGTTTCTTCCGGACTTTTCTAGAACCTTCTAGAACCTTCCATAGAACCTTCCGCGACATTTTATTTCACATAAAATGACATCCTATATATGAATCTTATTCTCCGGACCATTCCGGAACTCCTCGTGATGTCCGGGATCTCATCCGGGACTCCGAACAAATATTCGAACTCCATTCCATAATTCAAGTGCTACCATTTCAACATCCAACTTTAAGTGTGTCACCCTACGGTTCGAGAACTATGCGGACATGGTTGAGTACTCACTCCGACCAATAACCAATAGCGGGATCTGGAGATCCATAATGGCTCCCACATATTCAACGATGACTTTAGTGATCGAATGAACCATACACATATATTACCAATTCCCTTTGTCTCGCGATATTTTACTTGTCCGAGGTTTGATCTTCGGTATCACTCTATACCTTGTTCAACCTCGTCTCCTGACAAGTACTCTTTACTCGTACCGTGGTATGTGGTCTCTTATGAACTCATTCATATGCTTGCAAGACATTAGACGACATTCCACCGAGAGGGCCCAGAGTATATCTATCCGTCATCGGGATGGACAAATCCCACTGTTGATCCATATGCCTCAAATCATACTTTCCGGATACTTAATCCCACCTTTATAGCCACCCATTTACGCAGTGGTGTTTGGTGTAATCAAAGTACCTTTCTGGTATAAGTGATTTACATGATCTCATGGTCATAAGGACTAGGTAACTATGTATCGAAAGCTTATAGCAAATAACTTAATGACGAGATCTTATGCTACGCTTAATTGGGTGTGTCCATTATATCATTCACACAATGACATAACCTTGTTATTAATAACATCCAATGTTCATGATTATGAAACTAATCATCCATTAATCAACAAGCTAGTTTAAGAGGCATACTAGGGACTTCTTGTTTGTCTACATATCACACATGTACTAATGTTTCGGTTAATACAATTCTAGCATGATATATAAACATTTATCATAAACATAAAGATATAAATAATAACCAACTTATTATTGCCTCTAGGGCATATCTCCTTCAGAAGTACCTATTGAATCTTGTAGGTATGGTTAACTTTGTGATCAAATAAATGATTTGTGGACAAAGGATTGATTTTGAACAATGATAAACCAACTACGAAACAAAGAAGTTATGATGGGCCCTGACTCAGTTAAAATGGCTATACGCCATGAAATCCAAGATAGATGAATACTTTTTGAAAGTGAATGGATCTATAAATTGATGAAGCTTGACTTGTCGAAAAGTTGTTTACGACAAAGTTCAAAGAGTTGACTACGATAAGATTATATCTTCCGTAGCAATGCTTATACTCTATGTGGATTATTCTAGTAATCTACATATTTTTTTATGAGATATGCTAGTAGGATGTCAAAATACATTACTTATCACAAGTGTGTATTAAAGGTGTATACAAGATACAACCAAGAGTTTTGCTGGTCCGTGGAATACTAGATAGGTATACAAACTTCAATTGGATGAAGTGACTATCGCGGAGTTGGAATCTTCACCGGATGAAATAGTCAAAGAATTTTTGATTTCATCAGAAACGATGAGGATGCTTGCATTTGCAAGAAATTAAGTGGGAGTGCTGAGACATATTTATAATACTTTATGTAGATGACATATAGTTGGTTATAAATGATGTAATTATATACTTGATTAAAAGGTTTCATTGAGAATTAACTTTAATGAAAGGATATGGACTGAAACATATTTAGTGTCAAGATCTATGAAGATAGATTAAAACACATAATAAGTTTAAGTCATAGTACATAGAATGGATATTGAAGTAAGTTCAATATATGTTGGGGGGATAACCCCCGGTATGCCAAAGGCATACCAAACCGGATGGTTTGGGCCATCGAGATACCGGTTTAATATTCTTACCGGAAACAAAGGTAGGAGTTTGGGCTAAGTGAAGCTAAGCCGGCATCCCCAAGGGGGTATGCCGGAACCCGGTAAAGAAGTTACCGGAAAGAAGGGCCTGTCGGCAGGACTGGTCAAAGATTCTCTTCAGAGCAAGAAGACAAGGATGAGCTAAGCAAAGTGGCTTTAATCAGAGCCCTGGCGCCAAAGAGAGGGATGACGCTAAAAGAAGCCGGAGGACGTGAGCGTTCCTGATTAAAGAGGACCCCGGCGTCATCTATGATTAAAGTAGCTTTGTAAAGTAGTTTGTCCAGTCAAAGATGCCATTAGGGTTTCTTGTCCTGTAAGCCACCCTCTCCCCTATATAAGGAGAGGGGGTACTGCCTCCTACAGGCGCGTGCCCTCAGAAGGGATTAGACGATAGAGCTTGTGTTCATGCACTTGTAACCATGTTGAGATCAATGAAACCAGCGATCTAGTAAAGAGTTCTTCCTCTTGTCTCTCTTCTTGTATACCGGCCTTTGGTTGTGTTCTTGAGGAAAGCATCCGGAAGTTCTTCCCATCTAATCGCAAACCCTCCCCCGAATCCTCTAGCGTCCATTCGGCCCCAATCTAAGCCATCCTATGGCATCTGCTCGTTCACCACGACGACAATATAAAAATATTAAGGTGTTCTTTTCATGCGTAGGTTCAACAAGACTTGAGTGTAATTGACACTCGATGAGTAAAAACACATGAGTGATTTTAGATCACTAATAATATGTACAAACTCAGATGTCCTATGCTCTAAAAGGTTAGGAGCATATACCATAATGATTCATGTGATGATCATTGGACAAACAGTAAGAATATCCCTGTGTGCTCTAGAAGAACCAAGGATACATATATATATATATTTATATGGGGTAATGACAAACAAAACGCTGTAAGGTGTTGCACCGATATTTGTTTGGTCACATATAAAAATGAAATTCAAATCTCAATTAGGCTAAGTATTTAAAAGGTAGCACAATGCTCGATTTAGAAGAGTTCTAAATATTGTGACGGATTCTACAAACGAAGGCATAGTATGTCATTGTTTTGACAATGACTAAGGATGTTTAAATCGAAAAGTTCTTTGAGAACTTGGTGTAGTTCCGATAGTGTCAGAACTTTGAAGCTATATGTGTGTAACAATATTAATGACATATTTCAGACCGCGGAATTAAGGTTCCACCAGAAGACCAAACATATTTAATGCCGACTCATTTGGAAATGAGTGATGCGTTGAGACGCAAATGAATTACAAAATACATACGTTTCTGAGCGTGTCAGATCCGTTGACTAAAACCTCTCCCGTGAGCAAAACATGTTAAAGCACCGGAAATCCAAGGTGTTATATCTTTACAAATGTAAACTAGATTATTGACTCTAGTGCAAGTGGGAGACTGTTGAAGATATGCCCAAGAGGCAATAATAAAATGGTTATTATAATATATCTTTGTGTTTATGATAATGTTTACATACCATGCTATAATTGTATTAACCGAAACATTGATACATGTGTGTTATGTGAACAACAAGGAGTCCCTACTAAGCCTCTTGTATAACTAGCTTGTTGATTAATAGATGATCATAGTTTCATGATCATGAACATTGGATGTTATTAATAACAAGGTTATGTCATCATGTGAATGATGTAATGGACACACCCAATTAAGCGTAGCATAAGATCACGTCATTAAGTTATTTGCTATAAGCTTTCGATACATAGTTACCTAGTCCTTTCGACCATGAGATCATGTAAATCACTTATACCGAAAGGGTACTTTGATTACATCAAACTCCACTGCGTAAATGGGTGGTAATAAAGATGGGATTAAGTATCCGGAAAGTATGAGTTGAGGCATATGGATCAACAGTGGGATTTGTCCATCCCGATGACGGATAGATATACTCTGGGCCCTCTGATACGTCTCCAACGTATCGATAATTTCTTATGTTCCATGCTACTTTACTGATGATATACACATGTTTTATACATACTTTATGTCATATTTATGCATTTTCCGGCACTAACCTATTAACAAGATGCCGAAGAGCCAGTTGTTGTTTTCTGCTGTTTTTGGTTTCAGAAATCCTAGTAAGGAAATATTCTCGGAATTGGACGAAATCAACGCCCAGGATCTTATTTTTCCACGAAGCTTCCAGAAGTCCGAAAGGGAAACGAAGTGGGGCGACAAGGCGGCCACACAGCAGGGCGGCGCGGCCAGGCCTGGGGCCGCGCGGCCCTAGCGTGTGGGCCCCTCGTGTCGCCCCTAAACCTACCTCTCCGTCTATAAGAAGCCTTCGTCGATAATAACTCCAGTACCGAGAGCCACCATACGGAAAACCTTCCAAAGACACCGCCGCCGCCAATCCCATCTCGGGGAATTCAGGAGATTGCCTCCGGCACCCTGCCGGAGAGGGGAATCATCTCCCGGAGGACTCTTCACCGCCTTGGTCGCCTCCGGAGTGATGTGTGAGTAGTTCACCCCTGGACTATGGGTCCATAACAGTAGCTAGATGGTTGTCTTCTCCTCATTGTGCTATCATTGTCGGATCTTGTGAGCTGCCTAACATGATCAAGATCATCTATTTGTAATGCTACATATTGCGTTTGTTGGGATCCGATGAATATGGAATGCTATGTTATGTTGATTATCAATCTATCATCTATGTGTTGTTTATGATCTTGCATGCTCTCCGTTATTAGTAGAGGCTCTGGCCAAGTCGTTACTTGTAACTCCAAGAGGGAGTATTTATGCTCAATAGTGGGTTTATGCCTCCATTAAATCCGGGACAATGACAGAAAGTTCTAAGGTTGTGGATGTGCTGTTGCCACTAGGGATAAAACATCAATGCTATGTCTAAGGATATTTGTGTTGATTACATTACGCACCATACTTAATGCAATTGTCTGTTGTTTGCAACTTAATACTGGAAGGGGTTCGGATGATAACCTGAAGGTGGACTTTTTAGGCATTGATGCATGCTGGATAACGTTCTATGTACTTTGTCGTAATGCCCAATTGAATTTCACACTACTCATCATAATATGTATGTGCATTGTCATGCCATCTTTATTTGTCAATTTCCCAACTGTAATTTGTTCATCCAACATGCTATTTCTTATGGGAGAGACACCACTAGTGAACTGTGGACCCCGGTCCATTCTTTTACATCGAATACAATCTACTGCAATACTCATTCTACTGTTTTCTGCAAACATCATCTTCCACACTATACATCTAATCCTTTGTTACAGCAAGCCGGTGAGATTGACAACCTCACTGTCACGTTGGGGCAAAGTAATTTGGTTGTGTTATGCAGGTTCCACGTTGGCGCCGGAATCCCTGGTGTTGCGCCGCACTACACTCCGCCGCCATCAACCTTCAACGTGCTTCTTGGCTCCTACTGGTTCGATAAACCTTGGTTTCTTACTGAGGGAAACTTACTGCTGTACGCATCACACCTTCCACTTGGGGTTCCCAACGGTCGCGTGCTGTATGCGTGTCAAGCTAAATTTCTGGCGCCGTTGCCGGGGACCTGAAGAAAAGTTACACCACAAAGATTTCTAACTCCCACGTCAACTGCACGCCAGCAAATAAATTTCTGGCGCCGTTGCCGGGGAGATCAAGACATGCTGCAAGGGGAGTCTCCACTTCCAATCTCTTTACTTTGTTTTTGTCTTGCTTTACTTTTATTTACTTCTTTGTTTGTTGCATTATATCAAAACACAAAAAAATTAGTTACTAGCTTTACTTTATTTACTATCTTGTTTGCCATATTAAAAACACAAAAAAATTAGTTACTTGCATTTACTTTATCTAGTTTGCTTTATTTACCATCGCTAAAATGAGTAATCCTGAAGTTGAAGTTCGTTCGTTTAAGCAACAAGGGGGAGAATGTTTAAAAGATGCTTGGTATAGAATTAGTGATGCTCATAATAGGTGCACTAAGAAACACTCCACCACTATTCTACTTAGGAATTTTTATGTTGGCATCTCTAGCTGGAATAGGTATGTTCTTGATTGTCTCGCGGGAGGTAATTTCCTAGGCACTCCTGCTTTAGAAGCTAGTTGCATTATTGAGAGTCTATTTGGAATACCACCTATTAATGAAGTTAAAACTGAAATCTCTCTTGAAGATGTCATGAAAAAGTTGGAAACCATAGAGCAAAATCTTCCAAGTATTGAGACTAAATTGGGAGAATTACTTAATAGCACTGATAAACTTGACAAATCTCTAGGTGGAGTTAATGAGAGAATTGCCATCTTAGAAGCTTGTGCTATTCATGATAATCAAACCCAAAGGATTAGTGAACTTGAAGAAGCTATGGGAGCCTTGGGTTCAACTTTTTCTTCTATTAAGTTTAAGGAGAAAGCTTATGTAGGTAAGGAGCAAAAGTTCATGTATGTCTCTAAGGTGCCTAAACCAAAAAACCATTATAGGCCTAAAATTGATAAAGCTCTTAATACCACTGTAGATAATGGAGCATCTAAGATACCTAATGTGACATGTCGTGGTATCGTCACGACATATGCCATAGGATGGCTAATGAAGGTGGTTCCTAGTGGTCTCACGGCGGTATCCGGATGCGGGTATGGGAACGAGTGACACGGTCGACGTACCCAGGTTCGAGGCCCTCCTGTGGAGGTAAAACCTCTACTCCTGCTATGAGTGTATATGGTGATCACACAGTACAATGGTGCTCCTAGAGCTGTATCCGGCTTGCCCTGGGAGGCTAAGGGAGACGAAGGTCTCTCTCACAGGGCAGCGCTAAGGCTAGAATGAAGTGAGAATGATCGATCCCCTGCACGAGAGGGGGTAGTGCGGCTTATATAGGTGCCGGCACTTTACAAAGAAGTCCCTATGAACTATTGGCCGGCTTGGCCGGCTTCGGCTTCCGCTCCTTCCCGAGGCGTTGACGTCAGTAGCCGTTGAGGCCTCATGGCCTGTCCCATCCGGCTGCCTGACTCGGCGGTATGGAGAGGAAGCGTCTCTGTCGCCATCATGCCCTGTAGCTGGTACGGATCAACGTACGCCATGATGGCCTGTCCGTCGCGAGGCACTGTTGCTCCACAGTGTCCCTTGCTTTACGGGAGATGAGGTCAGCGTGGACCTCCGAACCCGGACCACCTACCCGGTTCCTTCTCTTGCAAGACTCGCCAGCCTCGAGTCGGTCTAGAGGATATGACCCCAGTCGGATATGGCTTGTAGAAGCCGGCCCAGCTACAGCGAAGTCGGCCGTAGCCAGGCCGACTAGGACTTAGAGCCAGCCGGCTTCCGAGGCTAGCCGGCCACGGCTCCAGCCGGCTGCTCCTCAGCCGGACTTTGCCGCGAGCCGGCCGGCCTTCAGCCGGCTGCTCCACGTCCATTGCCCTACCCGGCGTCTTCCCCCCGACATTAGCCCCCGAAGCTGGCATGGTCCTACGTTAAGAGGGACCTAGGCAGGTTTTCCTGGCTTCCGATATCTCTTGAATATGTTTGACGACACTTGGAGGGGCCGACTGAGAATTTCCATTCAGTCGGCTGCGCCCTCATCCGGCTCGTTTTGTCCGGCTGCTTCTAGCTGGACGCTATTTTCGCTTCTGCAGCTTTTACTTTTCCACAAGTATTGGCGATGTTTCCGCCTTGCTAGGAGAATTTGGGGCTAGACTGAATTTAATGTCCGGCTCCGGCTTGGGTGAGCCGGAGTCTCCGCCGCCTCGGGCACTGCGCCCGACTTGACTGGTCTGACGTTTGGCTGCTGCTGCCGCTTCGTCTGGTCGCATCAATGTCGCCTCCGGATCCGATGCGGTTGTGGGGGACGTGGTGTGGCAGTTTCCGGTAACCGTAGCGGTCGTGGGGAGCGTTAATGCGCAGTTAATCCTGAGATCGTGGCCCACGTCCGCCACTTGGAGGCCAACCGCCCGCGGCAGGTGGCTATAAATGCCGCGGGGGAGGCATCGAGGCGGCCACTGTGCCATCTTCTTCCTCCTTGCGCTCCCGCTTCGTTCTCTTCTCCGCTCGAGCTTTTCATCGCTCCGGCGCATTTTCTTCACCGTCTCCCTGGCGAACTCCGGCGGGCATCAACTTCTCCGACGCTCCTCCGCCGAGCCGCCGCCGCCACTCCGTCGATCCGGCGCCACGGGGCCACGGGGCCACGCGTGTCCACGGTACGCTCTCCGCCGCCGCTGTCGCCGCCGTCTCGTGGTTCTTCCTCGCCGTTTCCCCTTTCTTGGTCTTCTTCGTCTTCCTCCTCATCGATGGCCCAACCAAGTGGTTCTTGGAGGGGTTCATACATGCGGGAGGATGACATCGAGCGTCTTGTGCACCTCCGCCGGATTCCGCCGGAGGTGATCGCGAGGGTGCCCGGCGAGGAGCTGGAGCCCAGGCCGAACCCCGGCGAACGTGTGGTCTTCGGGGCGCACTTCGATCGAGGGTTGGGCCTGCCGGTTTCAAACTTCTTTCGCCACTTCTTGGACTTCTTCGGCTTGCAGCCTCATCACTTGCCGGCCAACGCCTGCGTCCTCCTCAGCTGCTACGTGGCCTTCATGGAGGGCTACGCCGGCTTGTGGCCGGACATCGACTTCTGGAGCCGGCTTTTCTTCATCAAGGCGCAGACGACCGACGGCCACCTGCGGGCCTGCGGCGCCGCCTCGATCTACTCCCGCCCGGGCACGCCCTTCCCGAAGATCCCGACGGTGGACTCGGTAAGAATTGGCAGATGTCGTTCTTCTACGTGCGGAACGAGAACCCGGCCTTCGACCGGATCAACCTGCCGGAATACAACCCGGCGCCGCCAGTCGGCCGGATCAACTGGGGCCATAACGCCAGGACAACGGACCCGGACGCGGAGGTGAACCAGTTGTGGGACTTCCTGGGGGCCTGCGTCAGTGGGGGCCGGCTGAGTGCCGAGGACCTCCTCTGCACCTACGCCGAGCGCCGGGTGCTGCCGCTCCAGCTGCGCACCCACAAGATCGGTCACATGTCCGGCTGGTTTGATCCGACCCGGACGTCCAAGGTGGAGCTCTCCAAGGCCCAAGTGGCTCGCCGGGTGAACAACGTCACCAAGGCCAACCTGCCGGATAACTGGAACTGGGGGCTGGCGCCCTTCAATCGGGAGATGCCGCCTGAACTGGTAAGTTTCTCTGTTTTGGCCGACTTCCGGCTTGCGGCTGCATGGCCGACTTTATTTTTTGCCGACTTCCGGCTTGCGGCTTACTTATACCCTTTGTTTTGTCTTTTAGCTTTTCGACCGCCAGGGCCTTGAGGACAGCGACCTGGCGCAGAAGGTCTGGACACCGGATCATGCTGATCCGGCTGACCAAGCCGGCAACGACGAGCTGCCGCAGGTGCCCGACCAAGGCGGACAAGGGGAGCACAACCCACCTCCTTCGCCAGAGCAGCAGGAGGAGGACGAGCCGGCGACGTCCGCCACGGGGCCGATCCCCGCGGTGCCCCTGCGCATGAGGCCGCCTGGCGCCTCGGCGACTTCGGCGCCCAAGGGGAAGAAGCGGGTCAGCGACCGCTCCACCGCCGCCTTGGAGGCGAAGGTGAAGAAGCAGCACCGGCTGGGGCCCAAGAAGGTTCCAGAGCAAGCCGGGTAAGTCTTTCTCTCTTCGTTGTTTTGATTCCTTTTCTTTCCTTTCTTTCTGTATTTATCTTTTGTTGTTTGTCCGACTAGGGCTCCTATAATGTTCACCCAGGGCGGCGGCTCTTGGCCGGCTATGCGTGTCGTGTCGCCGCTTCAGCGGCAGAGGAGGGAGTCGACGCCGCAATCTTCGGCGCGTGCGCCTACGCCGCCCGTCATCATCGTGCCGCCCCCCGCGGGGGCGTCTTCTTCAGCTGTACCTCTTCCTACGGCGCCTGACCGTGGCGCCCAGGGTGAGCCGGCACGCCGGCCAACTCTCGACGACCTTTTTCCGCGCCGCGCTCGATTTCTGGAGCCGACGGCTGGAGCCGGCAGGGGTATGCCGCCTGCGACCGGAGCCGGAGCTGGCGGGGCTGCGCCGCCTGAGACTGGAGTAGGCGGTGCCGCTCCCAGCGTCGTGGTGTTGGAGAGCCCGGAGGGAGCTCATCAGGCGCCGGAGACGGCGGCTCCCACCGGGCCGACTGTTTCGACTGCGCTGCCTCCATCTTCGGAGCCGTCGAGGGAGGAGCCGGCTGGGAAGGAGCCGGCCAGGGACGAGCCGGCGCGCTCGAGAGACGCCGAATCCCGGGCGTTAGTGAGGACGGAGGGCCCGTCGGCGCCGCCTGTAGGCCTCCACGTGGCCAAAGGCGCCCGGCTACTGAACGTGGCGTCCGCCTCCGACTCCAGCCTTGGGTCGGCTGGCACCATGGAGAATGCGTGGCATCACGCGGACGCCTGCGAGGTGACCAGCCGGGAGGGGAATCCGGGCGTGGCGCCCATGAAGATGTTCTACTCCGGCTTCCGCGCCAATCTCAAGGCCAGGGCCGCCGAGACCGCCGCCAACCTGGCAAAGCTGGAGGAGGCTAGCAAGGTATGTGTTTCATCTTGTCTCGCAACTTTTTGTTGTTATCCTGGTAGCCCTCCGAGGCATGGGCCGGCTGCTCGGAGCCGGTCCGGGTTTCGCCTAGGCATCTGACTTTGTTTTCCTCAGACGGTTACGGAGCGACGCACCGTCTTGTTCAACGAAGTCGTGACCCGCTACCACAAGGCCAAGATTGAGCGGGCCGGCTTGGCTCGTGAGCTGGAGGCCGTCAAGGGTGGGGTTTTCTTCTTTTTGACTTGATTTCTTTTTCTTCGATATCACTCGGCTAACGGCTTTTCTTGCTGACTTGCAGCTGAAGCCGCTCGGGTCCCGCAACTGGAGGTGGACCTTCGTGCCGCCCGCGCCCAATGCGCCGAGAGCGAGGAGGCGGGCCGGGCTACTGCCGCCAAGCTGAAGGTGGCTGAGGGGGAGCTGACGCGGCTGCGCCGGCTTGAGGATAACCACCTCAAGGAGCTTGCCGCCCTCAGGAAGGCTGAGGAGGAGAAGGTGGAGGGCCCGAGCAAGCGGCTGGAGGAGGTGGACCAGCAACGGCTTGCGCTTTGCCAAGAGGTGACCGCTAAGTCCGAGGAGCTGTCGGCCACCGCCAAGCGGTGGGTGGAGGAGATTGGCGCGCTCGACCGCGGCTTGGCGGGTGAGTGCCTTTTCTTTCTTCCTTTCCCCTTGCCGGCTTTCGGCTGTTGGCTGTCGGCTTAGGTTGGCAGCCAGTGGCAGAAACTGATTTTTTTTCGATATCTCCATCTTCGGGCTGGGGGCAGTCGGCTCGTGCCGGCTGCCGCCAGTCTTTTTTCTTTTAACTTCGAAATCTCCATCTTCGGGCTGGGGGCAGTCGGTTCTTGCCGGCTGCCGCCAGTCTTTTTTCTTTTAACTTTGAAATCTCCATCTTCGGGCTGGGGGCAGTCGGTTCTTGCCGGCTGCCACCAGGCTTACTTTTAGAGCTTCGGAATCTCCATCTTCGGGCTGGGGGCAGTCGGCTCGTGTCGGCTGCCGCCAGTCTTTTTTCTTTTAACTTCGAAATCTCCATCTTCGGGCTGGGGGCAGTCGGTTCTTGCCGGCTGCCGCCAGGCTTACTTTTAGAGTTTCGGAATCTCCATCTTCGGGCTGGGGACAGTCAGCTCGTGCCGGCTGCCGCCAGTCTTACTTTAGGACTTCGAAAGTTTGCATTTTTCAGCTTTTTTCCGGCTTCGATAAACTTCTGACATGTTTTTTCTTTGCAGCGGCCTTCCCCGAGGCACAGGAGGCGGCGCTAGCGGCCGTTGGTGCTGCGCGCGATGCCCGGAGGTGGGAAACCGGCGAGGGCAGCGCCGAGTACTTCACCATGGAGGATTACTTGGCGTCCATGGCCGCCCGCGTCGAGCCCGTCACGAAGCTTGGCTGGGAGCTTCGGAAGGCGGCGGAAGAGTTGATCCGGCTGCTGTGGCCGACTAAGACTCTGCCGCAGGACCTCGCCAACCTTATCACCTAGCTGGAGAGGGCGTCTGACCGCTTCCTCGACTGGAGGGAATCTGCTGCGCGCGCCGGGGCCGACATGGCGCTATCCTTCGTGCTTTCTGGTATAACGAGGTCAGCCTCGACCAGCTTGAGTGCCGGCGCGCCGGCGTGGAGGATGCGCTCCCGGCGGAAGACAAAACTGCTCGCCTGGCCCGAGCCTGCGCCATTGCCGACTTCGTCGACAAGGGTGTCTTCATCGAAGATCCGAGCCCGCCGTCTGAAGACGAGGGTGAGGAGGCAGAAGATGAGGAGGCGGAGGACATGCCTGAGGAGGACCCGGCAGCCGGCTCCGCTGATGCTCCCCCGGCTGGTCCTGATCCAGCCGGTTCTTAAATGTACCTCTCTTAGATGTTGCTTTTGCAAGAAAATTTCGTTAAATCCCCGGGATGCCGGGTGCATATGTATGAATATTTAATTTTCCTTTAATTAAGGCACACTTTAATGTGTTTGTTAATCATTTGTGTGCCGGCTTGCTTTCTTCTGACTTGTTCGCTTTTTCCCATCCGCCCCACTCTTTGGCTTTGCTCTTGCCGGTCGTACGTCCGACTTGCGATCCGTCGCCGGATCAAGAGCGGGCCGCTGGGTGAGGCCGACAGTATTTCAGTCGAACGAGCCGAGTTCGGCAATCCAGCACTTTTATGAAAGTTTGCAAGTAAATTCGCTTTCACTCTTTCTCTTAACCGTCTTTCGCGTGCCGGCTCCCTAGGCACTTACTCCCGCCAGCCGGACAGCCGGGTTGCGGTCTGTAGCTGGATCGGAAGCCGGCTGTCGGAAACCGGATCACGTTACTAAGCCGGCCGCGTGAGAGGGTGTTAGCCAATCGGCGAAATAAAGTAGAGTACGCGAAAAACTTGTCGGAAAACGGCGCTCTTGGCGTTTGCTTTTTCATAGCTTACAAAAGGAGTACAAGGATACATACATTCCTGCTCTCAAGTATAAAATGGGCAAAGCAAGTTGACATTCCAGGGACGTTTAGTCTCCTCGTCAGCCTTGTTCGGCTTGTTCTTTCTGGCCTCTTGGGCATCTATGAGATAGTAGTAATCGTTGCCTACTGCCTTGCTCACGATGAAGGGACCCTCCCATGGGGATGACAGTTTATGCTGCCCGGCTGTCCGTTGGATCAGCCGGAGCACTAGGTCTCCTTCTCGGAATGCTAAGGGCTGGACCTTCCGGCTGTGATAGCGTCGGAGGCTTTGCTGGTAAATGGTAGATGTGGACACGGCCAGCAGTCGGGCCTCTTCGACCATGTCGACTCCATCTTCGCGAGCTTCTTTGGCTTCAGCTTCTGTGTAGAGCTTGATCCTTGGCGCGTCGTGCTCGATATCAGTCGGCAGGACGGCCTCGGCCCCGTATACGAGGAAGAATGGTGTGTAGCCAACTGAGCGGTTTGGCGTTGTACGCAGGCTCCACAATACATTGGGCAGCTCTTCAATCCAGCAGCCGGCTGCTCGCTCGAGCGGCTCCACCAGACGGGGCCGGATGCCGGCTAGGATCAAGCCGTTGGCCTTCTCCACCTGCCCGTTGGAATCCGGGTGCGCCACGGACGCTAGATCTATCCAGATCCCCATTTCCTCGCAATAGCGAGAGACGATGCCTTGGGCGAAGTTGGTGCCATTGTCGGTGATGATTCTGTGGGGGTAGCCGTTCTGAATGGGCCCACCATATCCAAGCCCCATACGGCGAATGGTCAGGTGATGGGGATGGTTTTCAAGGCGGAAGCCGGCGAGTGCCTCTTCTTTGCGAAGCGCTGGCAGCCGTTGCACTTCTTTACCAGTTCTTCCGCGTCCTTGAGCGCAGTCGGCCAGTAAAAACCGTGCCGGAAAGCTTTGGCCACTATGGCTCTGGAGGAGGCGTGATGGCTGCACTCTCCTTGATGGATTTCCCGTAGGAGTTCAATCCCTTCAGCCGGCTCGACACACCGCTGGAACACCCCACTTACGCTGCGTTTGTACAGCTTGTGGTTGATGATGGTATAGGCCTTGGCCCTTCTCTCAATCTGCCTGGCCTGGACTCTGTCATCAGGCAACGCACCGTCGGTGAGGTAGGAGAGGAAATCATGTGCCCATGAAGGTACGCATCATATCTCGAATACGCTAACCAACAGGGCCTCCTGCGTGGGAGCTTCCAGATTCGACTGCTTGGTCGCCGGGTTCGGCTTGGAAGCCGGCGGGTTCGGCTTGCTAGCTCCGGAGTTTGGCGATGAAGCCCCCGGGTTCGGCATGGAAGCCGGCGGGTTTGGCTTTGAAGCCCCCGACTTGGGCGATGAAGCCCCCGGGTTCGGCTGAGCAGCCCCCGGATCAGCCGGCACGAATATGGAATCCGAGTCCGGTGACGGTGTGATGGACGGCTTCTTGAGAAGCGCCAGGGCAACGCCCGGCGGAATAGCTTGCCGGGTTGAGCCAATCTTGGATAGGGCGTCAGCCGCCTCGTTGTTTGCTCGCGGCACATGGTGGAATTCGCAGCCGTCGAAGAAGCCGGATAGCTGCTGGACGTGGAAGCGGTATGAGGCCATGTTGGCATCCTTCGCATCCCAGTCGCCAGATGCTTGTTGTATAACCAAGTCGGAGTCGCCGAAGCAAAGAATGCGACGCACGCCTATCTCCTTGGCTAGCTTCAGCCCATGGATGAGCGCTTCGTACTCTGCCACATTATTGGATGCGGCGAAGTGGATCTGCAGGACGTAGTCCAGCCGGTCTCCCTTGGGAGAGGTGATGATGATGCCGGCTCCCAAGCCGTTGCGCATCTTTGAGCCGTCGAAGTGCAGCTTCCAGTGCGTGGAGTCCGGCACAGGCGGCAAGTATTGCATCTCGGCCCAGTCGACGAAGAAGTCCACGAGGATCTGCGACTTGATGGCCGTTGATGTCTACGGGTGCTTCTATTCTTGTAGACAGTGTTGGGCCTCCAAGAGCAGAGGTTTGTAGAACAGCAGCAAGTTTCCCTTAAGTGGATCACCCAAGATTTATCGAACTCACGGAGGAAGAGGTCAAAGATATCCCTCTCATGCAACCCTGCAACCACAAAGCAAGAAGTCTCTTGTGTCCCCAACACACCTAATACACTTGTCAGATGTATAGGTGCACTAGTTCGGCGAAGAGATAGTGAAATACAGGTGGTATGAATATATATGAGCAGTAGTAACGGCACCAGAAAATAGCTTGATGCTACAACTGGCGTGCAGTCAATGGTGGTAATATTGCAGGCGATCTGCGGATGCGATGAAACAGTAAACAAGCAGCGATTTCAGTATTTGGGAACAAGGCCTAGGGATCATACTTTCACTAGTGGACACTCTCAACATTGATCACATAACAGAATAAATAGATAAATGCTATACTCTACACTCTCTTGTTGGATGATGAACACCACTAATTGTGTAGGATTACACGAACCCTCAATGCCGGAGTTAACAAGCTCCACAATATTCGATATTCATGTTTAAATAACCTTAGAGTGCACGATAGATCAACACAACTAAACCAAGTACTAACATAGCATGCACACTGTCACCATCACACTATGAAGGAGGAATAGATCACATCAATACTATCATAGCAATAGTTAACTTCATAATCTACAAGAGATTACAATCATAACCTACGCCAAGTACTACACGATGCACACACTGTCACCATTACACCGTGGAGGAGGAATAGACTACTTTAATAACATCACTAGAGTATCACATAGAATAGTAGTGATACAAAACTCATATGAATCTCAATCATGTAAGGCAGCTCATGAGATCATTGTATTGAAGTACATAGAAGAGAGATTAACCACATAGCTACCGGTACAGCCCTTAGCCTCGATGGAGAACTACTCCCTCCTCATGGGAGACAGCAGCGGTGATGAAGATGGCGGTGGTGTCGATGGAGGAGCCTTTCGGGGGCACTTCCCTGTCCCGGCGGCGTGCCGGAACAGAGACTCCTGTCCCCCAGATCTTGGCTTCGCGATGGCGGCGGCTCTGGAAGGTTTCTCGTACCATGGCTTTTCCGTCTCGAAGATTTAGGTCAGGGACCTTTAAATAGGCGAAGAGGCGGAGTCGGAAGGTCGACGAGGCGGCGACACAGTAGGGGGGCGCGGCCCACCCCCTGGCCACGCCGGGCACATGTATGGGGCCCACAGGGCCCTCCTCTGGTGGCTCTCGGGTGTTCTGGAAGCTTCGTGGGATTCTAAGATGCTGGGCGTTGATTTCGTCCAATTCCGAGAATATTTCCTTACTAGGATTTCTGAAACCAAAAACAGCAGAAAACAGGAACTGGCACTTCGGCATCTCGTCAATAGGTTAGTTCCGGAAAACACATAAAAATGACATAAAGTGTGAACAAAACATGTAGGTATTGTCATAAAACAAGCATGGAACATAAGAAATTATCGATATGTCGGAGACGTATCAGCATCCCCAAGCTTAGTTCCTACTCGTCCTCGAGTAGGTAAACGATAAAAAAGATAATTTCTGAAGTGACATGCTACCAACATAATCTTGATCATACTATTGTAAAGCATATGAGATGAATGCAGCGATTCAAAGCAATGCAAATGCAATGAGTAAACAATTGAATCATATAGCAAAGACTTTTCATGAATAGTACTTTCAAGACAAGCATCAATAAGTCTTGCATAAGAGTTAACTCATAAAGCAATAAATTCAAAGTAAAGGCATTGAAGCAACACAATGGAAGATTAAGTTTCAGCGGTTGCTTTCAACTTGTAACATGCATATCTCATGGATAGATGTCAATGCAAAGCAATATAACAAGTGCAATAAGCAAGTATGTAGGAATCAATGCACAGTTCACACAAGTGTTTGCTTCTTGAGATGAAGAGAAATAGGTGAACTGACTCAACATAAAAGTAGAAGAATGGACCTTCGCAGAGGGAAGCATTGATTGCTATATTTGTGCTAGAGCTTTGGTTTTGAAAACAAGAAACAATTTTGTCAACGGTAGTAATAAAGCATATGTATCATGTAAATTATATCCTACAAGTTGCAAGCCTCATGCATAGTATACCAATAGTGCCCGCACCTTGTCCTAATTAGCTCGGATTACCTGGATTATCATCGCAATACATATGTTTTAACCAAGTATCATAAAGGGGTACCTCTATGCCGCCTGTACAAAGGTCTAAGGAGAAAGCTCGCATTGGATTTCTCGCTTTTGATTATTCTCAACTTAGACATCCATACCGGGACAACATAGACAACAGATAATGGACTCCTCTTTAATGCATAAGCATTTAGCAACAATTAATGTTCTCATATGAGATTGAGGATATTTGTCCAAAACTGAAACTTCCACCATGAATCATGGCTTTAGTTAGCGGCCCAATGTTCTTCTCTAACAGTATACATGCTCTAACCATTCAACTAGTGGTAAATCGCCCTTACTTCAGACAAGACGGACATGCATAGCAACTCGCATGATATTCAACAAAGTGTTGATGGCGTCCCCAGAAACATGGTTATCGCACAACAAGCAACTTAATAAGAGATAAAGTGCATAAGTACATATTCAATACCACAATAGTTTTTAGGCTATTTGTCCCATGAGCTATATATTGCAAAGATAAAGAATATAAATTTTTAAAGGTAGCACTCAAGCAATTTACTTTGGAATGGCGGAGAAATACCATGTAGTAGGTAGGTATGGTGGACACAAATGGCATAGTGTTGTTTGGCTCAAGGATTTGGATGCATGAGAAGTATTCCCTCTCAATACAAGGCTTAGGCTAGCAAGGTTGTTTGAAGCAAACACAAGTATGAACTAGTACAGCAAAACTCACATAAAAGACATATTACAAGCATTATAAGACTCTACATTGTCTTCCTTGTTGTTCAAACACCTTACTAGAAAATATCTAGACTCTAGAGAGACCACTCATGCAAACCAAATTTTAACAAGCTCTATGTATTTCTTCACTAATAGGTGCAAAGTATATGATGTAAGAGCTTAATCATGAGCACAACAATTGCAAAGTATCACATTATTCAAGACATCATACCAATTACTACATGTGGCATTTCCCGTTTCCAACCATACAACAATTAACGAAGCAGTTTCAACCTTCGCCATGAACATTAAAAGTAAAGCTAAGAACACATGTGTTCATATGAACCAGCGGAGCGTGTCTCTCTCCCACACAAGCATTTATTCAAACAAAAACAAAAACAAAAACATACAGACGCTCCAAGTAAAGTACATAAGATGTGACCGAATAAAAATATAGTTTCAAGAGAAGGAACCTGATAATTTGTCGATGAAGAAGGGGATGGCTTGGGCATCCCCAAGCTTAGACGCTTGAGTCTTCTTGAAATATGCAGGGATGAACCACCGGGGCATCCCCAAGCTTAGACTTTTCGCTCTTCTTGATCGTAGTATATCATCCTCCTCTCTTGACCCTTGAAAACTTCCTCCACACCAAACTCAAAACAACTCATTAGAGGGTTAGTGCATAATCAAAAACTCACATGTTCAGAGGTGACACAATCATTCTTAACACTTCTGGACATTGCCCAAAGCTACTGGAAGTTAATGGAACAAAGAAATCCATCCCACATAGCAAAAGAGGCAATGCGAAATAAAAGGCAGAATCTGTCAAAATAGAACAGTCCGTAAAGATGAATTTTAAAGAGGCACCAGACTTGCTCAAATGAAAATGCTCAAATTGAATGAAAGTTGCATACATATCTGAGGATCACTCACGTAAATTGGCATAATTTTCTGAGTTACCTACAGAGAATTAGGCCCAGATTCATGACAGCAAGAAATCTGTTTCTACGCAGTAATCCAAATCTAGTATGAACCTTACTATCAAAGACTTTACTTGGCACAACAATGCAGCAAAACTAAGATAAGGAGAGGTTGCTACAGTAGTAACAACTTCCAAGACTCAAATACAAAACAAAGTTACTGTAGCAAAATAAACACATGGGTTATCTCCCAAGAAGTTCTTTCTTTATAGCCATTAAGATGGGCTCAATAATTTCAATGATGCACTCCCAAGAAATAGTATTTGAAGCAAAAGAGAGCATCAAAAGGCAAATTCAAAACACATTTAAGTCTAACATGCTTCCTATGCATAGGAATCTTGTAAATAAACAAGTTCATGAAGAGTAAAGTGACAAGCATAGGAAGATAAAACAAGTGTAGCTTCAAAAATTTCAGCACATAGAGAGGTGTTTTAGTAACATGAAAATTTCTACAACCATATTTTCCTCTCTCATAATAACTTTCAGTAGTATCATGAGCAAACTCAACAATATAACTATCACATAAAGCATTCTTATCATGAGTGTCATGCATAAAATTATTACTCTCCACATAAGCATAATCAATTTTATTAGTAATAGTGGGAGAAAATTCAACAAAGTAGCTATCATTATTATTCTCATCATCAAATATAGGAGGCATATTGTAATCATAATCAAATTTATCCTCCATAACAGGCGGCAACAAAAGACTACTATCATTATAATCATCATAAATAGGAGGCAAAGTATCATCAAAGTAAATTTTCTCCTCAATGCTTGGGGGACTAAAAAGATCATGCTCATCAAAACCAGCTTCCCCAAGCTTAGAATTTTCCATATCATTAGCAACAATGGTATTCAAAGTGTTCATACTAATATGTTCCATGGGTTTTTTAATTTTCGGATCAAACCATCCATGTCTTAACTCAGGAAAAAGAATAAAAAGCTCCATGTTGCTTTCCATTATGCCAAACTAGTGATAAACAAGAAACAAAAATATGCAATTGCAGGATCTAAAGGAAATAGCTTCGAGTAATTACAACTTCGGAAAATAGCTTAGTAGCCGAGATCCGGAGTGTGAGTACCTTTTACCTTTCCTCCCCGGCAACGGTGCCAGAAAAGTGCTTGATGTCTACGGGTGCTTCTATTCTTGTAGACAGTGTTGGGCCTCCAAGAGCAGAGGTTTGTAGAATAGCAGCAAATTTCCCTTAAGTGGATCACCCAAGGTTTATCGAACTCAGGGAGGAAGAGGTCAAAGATATCCCTCTCATGCAACCCTGCAACCACAAAGCAAGAAGTCTCTTGTGTCCCTAACACACCTAATACACTTGTCAGATGTATAGGTGCACTAGTTCGGCGAAAAGATAGTGAAATACAGGTGGTATGAATATATATGAGCAGTAGTAACGGCACCAGAAAATAGCTTGATGCTACAACTGGCGTGCAGTCAATGGTGGTAATATTGCAGGCAGTACAGATGCAGTAAAACAGTAAACAAGCAGCGATTTCAGTATTTGGGAACAAGGCCTAGGGATCATACTTTCACTAGTGGACACTCTCAACATTGATCACATAACAGAATAAATAGATAAATTCTATACTCTACACTCTCTTGTTGGATGATGAACACCACTAATTGTGTAGGATTACACGAACCCTCAATGCCGGAGTTAACAAGCTCCACAATATTCGATATTCATGTTTAAATAACCTTAGAGTGCACGATAGATCAACACAACTAAACCAAGTACTAACATAGCATGCACACTGTCACCATCACACTATGAAGGAGGAATAGATCACATCAATACTATCATAGCAATAGTTAACTTCATAATCTACAAGAGATTACAATCATAACCTACGCCAAGTACTACACGATGCACACACTGTCACCATTACACCGTGGAGGAGGAATAGACTACTTTAATAACATCACTAGAGTATCACATAGAATAGTAGTGATACAAAACTCATATGAATCTCAATCATGTAAGGCAGCTCATGAGATCATTGTATTGAAGTACATAGAAGAGAGATTAACCACATAGCTACCGGTACAGCCCTTAGCCTCGATGGAGAACTACTCCCTCCTCATGGGAGATAGCAGCGGTGATGAAGATGGCGGTGGTGTCGATGGAGGAGCCTTCCGGGGGCACTTCCCCGTCCCGGCGGCGTGCCGGAACAGAGACTCCTGTCCCCCAGATATTGGCTTCGCGATGGCGGCGGCTCTGGAAGGTTTCTCGTACCGTGGCTTTTCCGTCTCGAAGATTTAGGTCAGGGACCTTTAAATAGGCGAAGAGGCGGAGTCGGAAGGTCGACGAGGCGGCGGCACAGTAGGGGGGCGCGGCCCACCCCCTGGCCGCGCCGGGCACATGTGTGGGGCCCACAGGGCCCTCCTCTGGTGGCTCTCAGGTGTTCTAGAAGCTTCGTGGGATTCTAAGATGCTGGGCGTTGATTTCGTCCAATTCCGAGAATATTTCCTTACTAGGATTTCTGAAACCAAAAACAGCAGAAAACAGGAACTGGCACTTCGGCATCTCGTCAATAGGTTAGTTCCGGAAAACGCATAAAAATGACATAAAGTGTGAACAAAACATTTAGGTATTGTCATAAAACAAGCATGGAACATAAGAAATTATCGATACGTCGGAGACGTATCAGTCGTGCATGCCTCGTAGAGGATGGTGTGGGCGGCTAGCTCCAGGGCCCATTTGGCAACCCGGCCATTGGCGTCTTTGCTGCCAATGATTTCTGCCAGGGGTGCTGTGGCAACCACCTTGATGGGGTGCTCTTGGAAGTAGTGCTTGAGCTTCTTGGCCGCCATGTACACGCCGTAGGTGACCTTCTGGTAGTGGGGGTAGTTTTGCTTCGACTGGGAAAGCACCTCGCTGAGGTAGTAGACTGGGCGCTGAACTGGCTGCTCTCTGCCGGCTTCTTTGCGCTCCACCACCAGGACAACGCTAACCACTCGGTTGGTGGCAGCGATGTACAACAGCATCGGCTCCATTGAAGCCGGCGTTGCGAGGATGGGCGCGGTTGAAAGCACGCGCTTTAAGTCACGGAAGGCTTCATCCGCCTGCGGTGACCAGACAAATTTGTCCGACTTCTTCAGCAATTGGTACAGGGGCAGTGCCTTCTTCCCCAGCCGGCTGACAAAGCGGCTCAAGGAGGCCAGGCAACCAGTGAACTTCTGGACGTCCTTGAGGCACTGCGGCAGTTCCATCTTCTCCAGGGCACTGATGTTCTCCGGGTTGGCTTCGATCCCTCGCTGAGAGACGAGGTAGCCAAGGAGTTGGCCGGATGGCACGCCGAACGTGCACTTGGCCGGGTTGAGCTTCATCCAGAATCTTCACAGATTGGTGAAGGTTTCTCTCAGGTCATCAAGGAGGGTAGTCGTCTCCTTGGTCTTTACAACGACATCATCCACGTATGCGTGAACGTTTCTGCCGATTTGATCCTGCAATCATTTTTGCATGTACCTTTGGTAGGTGGCGCCTGCATTTTTCAAGCTGAACGGCATAGTCGTGTAGCAATAAGCCCCATACGGGGTAATGAATGAAGTCTTTATTTGATCATCCGGATTCAAAGGAATCTGGTGGTAGCCTGAATAGGCATATAGAAAGGACAACAGTTCACAGCCGGCAGTCGAGACTATGCCTTGATCTATGCGCGGCAAGGGGAAGGGGTCCTTCGGGCACGCCTTGTTCAGGCTGGTGTAGTCGATACACATGCGCCAGGAGCCGTTCTTCTTCAGGACCAGGACCGGGTTCGCCAACCAGTCCGGGTGCAGTACTTCCATGATGAAGCCGGCTGCCAGCAGCCGGGCAATTTCTTCACCGATGGCCTTCCTTCTTTCTTCAGCGAAGCGCCTGAGAGGCTGCTTCACCGGCTTGGCTTCAGGCCGGACGTGGAGGTGGTGCTCAGCCAACTCCCTCGGCACACCCGGCATGTCTCTTGGAGTCCATGCGAAGATGTCCCGATTCTCATGGAGGAAGATGGTGAGCTCGCTTTCCTATTTCTTGTTCAAGCCGGCACCGATGGTGACGTACTTGTCTGGCTGCGCCGGGTCCAGCAGGATCTTCTTGGTGTTGTTGGCCGGCTGGAAGTGAGTCGTCCCAGCCGGGTTGCCTGCAGCCGGCATGTCAGTCTGCGCGGCCTTGGCCAAGGCGACAGCGTCGTGGATGAGCTGCTTCTCAGTGGCGATGATCAGCGTCTGGGCCATCTTGGAGCTCTGCGTGGCGCAGTCCATGGAGCGGCGATAGTCGCCGGCTATGGTGATGACCCCCTTTGGGCCAGGCAGCTTCATCTTCAGGTACCCGTAATGGGGCACCGCCATGAACTTGGTCATGGCTGGGCGGCCTAGGAGCGCGTGGTAGGGACTGACGAGGTCCACCACCTCGAACTCGATCTTCTCGGTGCGGAAGTGATCCGGCTTCCCGAACATCACCTCCGGCGTAATCCGGCCGATCGGCTGGCAGCAATGGCCCGACACGATGCCATGGAAGACGGTGGGGGTGGGATGCAGCTCGGCTTCTTGGATGCCTAGCTTGCGGGCGGTGTCGCGGTAGAGGATGTTGATGCTGCTGCCCCCATCGATGAGGACGCGTGAGAAGCGCACGCTGCGCCGGGTTGTGCCAATGGTGGGGTCGAGGACCATGGCGTAGCTGCCCGGCTTCGGAAGGACAACCGGTGTGTCGCGGCGATCGAAAGTGATGGCCTGCTCTGACCAGTTTAGGTACTGGGGGACCGGTGGTATGACCGCATTGACCTCGAGGGAACGGCTCTACTGGCTCGTCTTGTCCTCGGGCTCGGAGGTGAAGATGATGTAGGTGGCATCTTTGGCCAGGTAGCGGCCGTGCTGCACTTGGTTAGCCTCGTGGTGCTCGAGGTTGGCGTTCTCTGCGCCGGCTTGGCCACCCGGCCCGCCGGCTGGAGGGGGCGGGGGTGGAGGCGGGAGAGGTTCGCCGCTTGTCAGCCGCTTCATGAAGTGGCAGTCCCGGGTGGTGTGGTTGGAGGGGTTCTTGCCGCTGTGGTACTTGCACGGCGAGTCGAGCATCTGCTCAAACGTGAACTTCGGCTCCCAGGGCCGGTCCTGCTTCTGGCGCTGGCTGCCGCCTGCCGCGTTGTCTGACACGGCTGCCACATGGGCAGAACCGTACCGGCGGTCTGGCTGGTCGCTGTGCCGCTTGCCGCGGTAGTTGTCCCGCCGGCTGCCATGGGAGGCGCCGTCTGCCGGCTTGTTCTCAGCCGACTTGTGGTGGTCCCGCCTGGCAGGAGCCGGCGATGCTTCAGCCGGCGCCTTGCCGGCTTCTTCAGCCAGCGCGTACTTGTCGGCGATGGTCATGAGGGAGGCCATGGTCTTGGGCTCGCTGCGGCGCAGCTTGTGCCACATCATGGTGTTGGGCCGGCAGCCGCCCATGAAGAAGCTGATGGCCTGGATCTCGTGCACGCCCTCGCAGGAGTTGCGCGTCTCGCACCAGTGCGTCAGGTACGCGCGATCCGTCTCGTCCGGGCCCTGCTTGCACATCTCTAGCTGCTGGGGGCGACCCGGCCGGCGGTAGGTGCCGGTGAAGTTGCTGACGAAAGCTTCTTCAAAATCAAGCCAGCCGTTGATGCTGCCGGCTGGCAGGTTGTTGAGCCAAGTGCGGGCGGAGCCGACTAGCATCAGGGGGGAGTATCGCACCGCCCAGCGCTTGTTGCCCCTGGAGATGCCGACTGCGGTGGAGTAATCCAGCAGCCAATCCTCCGGCTTGGCGGTGCCGTCGTACTTGGGGGTGTCGCGCGGGAGCTGGAAGCCGTCCATCATGGGCTCGTTGGCAATGCGGGGCCTGAAGCACTTTGGGCAGGCTGGCCCCTCTTCCTCCGCGATGCGGGATTCGACCAGCCGGTCAAGGCGGTCTCTTGCGTCGGTGGGCTCGATGCGGGGGCCCAGCCGGGAACGTGCCGGCTGGCGAGTGCCGACTGGCTCTGGAGCCGGCCGGTGTTGGCGCCTTGGCGCCGCCTGCTCGGAGTCGTGCTCCTGGTTCCGGCTTGGTGGTGGCCGGCTGCGGCCGCTCTGGCCGCTATCCAGCCAGCTTGTCCGGCTTGAACCTGCGTGGGTGGCGCTGGAGTCTTTGCGCCGGCTTGGTCCTGGCGAAGAGGACTCGGCCGTGTCCCTGGGGGCGTCCTTGCTGTTGCCTGCAGCAGTGCGAACGTGAGGGGCTCTAGGAGCGCTGTACCTGGGGTCCTTGGTCTGCTCGGCTGCAGCCCAACACAGCTCAGCTACCCGCTTCGTCTGGTGGCGCAGCTCTTCTCCTTCGAGGAGGCCCAGTTCTTCCGCAGCGGCTTCAGCTGCGAGGATGTTCTTATCGGGGGTGTTGTAGACGGGTAGCTCCATGGATGGAGCCGGCGCTTTCGCGCCGTCGCGCTCGATCTCGGCGCCTAGGCCGCCTCCTCGCCGGCGGATCACGCCGGCTCGGCTGGGCTTGTTGCCGCCTGGCGTGAGGCCATGAGCGCGCTCGTACTCGTGCTGGGTGATTTCCAGCTGGCGCTTGGCAGTGGCCAGCTCGTCGGCCTGCTTGAGGAGGAGCTGGCGATGCACCTCCAGGTCCGTCTCGACGGCGGCGGCGTCGCCGCCTGCGGTGAGCGGAGAGCTCAGCTTTGCCCGGACTTCGTCCAGCCGGGATGGTGGCGGGGGCGCCTTTCGGCCCGAGCCGGATGCGTGGGGGTCGACGTTGCGCTCCAGGTTGGGGCCGCGAACGCGAGTGGACTTGGTGGGGAGCTCCTTCCCAGTCGTCATGACTTCGACGCAGGGGCTGGCGGGAACGCTGCTGACGCCGGCTCCTGGAGGAGGGCTTGCGTAGCGCAGCACCTGCCGCGGGTAGCGCGGCGGTGCGACGGTGGCGACGTAGACGTCGTGGCCGCCGAAGGAGATGACGCTGCCGCCGGCTGGGAAGGGCCGGTCGGCGAAGCAGCCAGCGTTGTCGCTGACGCAGTCGAGGGAGCCGAATCTCCAGATCAAGCCTGAAGCGACTCGCTCGCCGGTGGTGATGGTGAGGCCCGTCCGGATGAAGACACCGGCCGAGGACGCTGAAGGCCCCACGGTGGGCGCCAAATGTCGTGGTATCGTCACGGCATATGCCATAGGATGGCTAATGAAGGTGGTTCCTAGTGGTCTCACGGCGGTATCCGGATGCGGGTATGGGGACGAGTGACACGGTCGACGTACCCAGGTTCGAGGCCCTCCTGTGGAGGTAAAACCTCTACTCCTGCTATGAGTGTATATGGTGATCACACAGTACAATGGTGCTCCTAGAGCTGTATCCGGCTTGCCCTGGGAGGCTAAGGGAGACGAAGGTCTCTCTCACAGGGCAGCGCTAAGGCTAGAATGAAGTGAGAATGATCGATCCCCTACACGAGAGGGGGTAGTGCGGCTTATATAGGCGCCAGCACTTTACAAAGAAGTCCCTATGAACTATTGGCCGGCTTGGCCGGCTTCGGCTTCCGCTCCTTCCCGAGGCGTTGACGTCAGTAGCCGTTGAGGCCTCATGGCCTGTCCCATCCGGCTGCCTGACTCAGTGGTATGGAGAGGAAGCGTCTCTGTCTCCATCGTGCCCTGTAGCTGGTATGGATCGACGTACGCCATGATGGCCTATCTGCCGCGAGGCACTGTTGCTCCACAGTGTCCCTTGCTTTACGGGAGATGAGGTCAGCGTGGACCTCCGAACCCGGACCACCTACCGGTTCCTTCTCTTGCAAGACTCGCCAGCCTCGAGTCGGTCTAGAGGATATGACCCCAGTCGGATATGGCTTGTAGAAGCCGGCCCAGCTACAGCAAAGTCGGCCGTAGCCAGGCCGACTAGGACTTAGAGCCAGCCGGCTTCCGAGGCTAGCCGGCCACGGCTCCAGCCGGCTGCTCCTCAGCCGGCCTTTGCCGCGAGCCGGCCGGCCTTCAGCCGGCTGCTCCGCGTCCATTGCCCTACCCGGGGTCTTCCCCCCGACATGACAAGTTATGATGTTGATGCTTCATCTCTTGATGTTACTTGATTCACACTTTCTGCGCCTAGCTGAAAGGCGTTAAAGAAAAACGCTTATGGGAGACAACCCATGATTTTACTTCTGCACTTTTGTTTTATATTTGAGTCTTGGAAGTTGTTACTACTGTAGCAACCTCTCCTTATATTTATTTTATTGCATTGTTTTGCCAAGTAAAGTCTTTGATAGTAAGGTTCATACTAGATTTGGATTACTGCGCAGAAACCGATTTCTTGCTGTCACAAATTTGAGCAGTAGTCTCTGTAGGTAACTCAGAAAAATCTGCCAATTTACGTGAGTAATCCTCAGATATGTACACAACTTTCATTCCATTTGAGCATTTTTATTTGAGAAAGTCTGGTGCACCTAAAAAATTCGTCTTTACGGACTGTTCTGTTTTGACAGATTCTTCCTTTTATTTCGCATTGCCTGTTTTGCTATGTTTGATGGATTTGTTTATTCCATTAACTTTCAGTAGCTCTGTGAAATGTCCAGAAGTGTTAAGAATGATTATGTCACCTCTGAACATGTGAATTTTGATTATGCACTAACCCTCTAATGAGTTGTTTTGAGTTTGGTGTGGAGGAAGTTTTCAAGGATCAAGAGAGGAGGATGATACAATATGATCAAGGAGAGTGAAAGCTCTAAGCTTGGGGATGCCCCGGTGGTTCATCCCTGCATATTTCAAGAAGAATCAAGCATCTAACTTGGGGATGCCCAAGGCATCCCCTTCTTCATCGACAACATTATCAGGTTCCTCTAGTGAAACTATATTTTTATTCCGTCACATCTTATGTGCTTTACTTGGAGCGTCTGTATGTTTTGTTTTTGTTTTGTTTGAATAAAATTGGATCCTAGCATTCATTGTGTGGGAGAGAGACACGCTCCGCTGTTGCATATGGACAAATATGTCCTTAGCTTTATTCTTAATGTTCATGGCGAAGGTTGAAACTGCTTCGTTAATTGTTATATGGTTGGAAACGGGAAATTCTACATGTGGTAATTGGTATAATGTCTTGAATAATTTGATACTTGGCAATTGTTGTGCTCATATGGATCATGTTTAAGCTCTTGCATCATATACTTTGCACCTATTAGTGAAGAAATACATAGAGCTTGCTAAAATTTGGTTTGCATGATTGGTCTCTCTAAGGTCTAGATATTTTCTAGTAAGGGTTTGAACAACAAGGAAGACAATGTAGAGTCTTATAATGCTTGCAATATGTTTTTATGTGAGTTTTGCTGTACCGGTTCATACTTGTGTTTGCTTCAAACAACCTTGCTAGCCTAAGCCTTGTATTGAGAGGGATTACTTCTCATGCATCCAAATCCTTGAGCCAAAAACTATGCCATTTGTGTCCACCATACCTACCTACTACATGGTATTTCTCCGCCATTCCAAAGTAAATTGCTTGAGTGCTACCTTTAAACAATTCAAAAGTTATTACCTCTTATTTGTGTCAATGTTTTATAGCTCATGAGGAAGTATGTGGTGTTTATCTTTCAATCTTTTTGGGCAACTTTCATCAATGGACTAGTGGCTTCATCCGCTTATCCAATAATTTTGCAAAAAAAGCTGGCAATGGGGTTCCCAGCCCCAAATTAATTAACTTTCATAATTTTACAAAAAATAGACACTCCTCCATGGTATGTGATTGTTGGACGGCACCCGAGGATTCGGTTAGCCATGGCTTGAGAAAGCAAAGGTGGGGAGGAGTGTCATCTAAATAGAACTAAAATAAAAAGGCACTCCTTCATGGTATGAGATTGTTGGCAGGCACCCGAGGATTCGGTTACCCATGGTTTGTGAAAGCAAAGGTTGGAAGGAGTGCCACCCAAAAATAAATATCTTTCATGGGAGCCGCTCTTTGAAAGTCTGCCTGGCAAGGGGGTTAGAGTGCCCACTACCATTCGTTGACAACAACAAACACCTCTCAAAACTTTACTTTTATGCTCTCTTTATGTTTTCAAAATAAAAGCTCTAGCACAAATATAGCAATCCATGCTTCCCTCTGCGAAGGGCCATTCTTCTACTTTTATGTTGAGTCAGTTTACCTACTTCTCTCTGTCTTAGAAGCAAACACTTGTGTTAACTGTGCATTGATTCTTACATATTTACCTATTGCATTCATCATATTACTTTGTATTGACAATATCCATGAGATATACATGTTATAAGTTGAAAGCAACCGCTGAAACTTAATCTTCCTTTGTGTTGCTTCAATGCCTTTACTATGAATTTATTGCTTTATGAGTTAACTCTTATGCAAGACTTATTGATGCTTGTCTTGAAAGTACTATTCATGAAAAGTCTTTGCTATATGATTCAATTGTTTACTCATTGTATTTACCATTGCTTCCAATCGCTGCATTCATTACATGTGCCTTACAATAGTATTGATCAAGATTATGATAGCATGTCACTTCAGAAATTATCTTTGTTATCATTTACCTACTCGAGGACGAGTAGGAACTAAGCTTGGGGATGCTGATACGTCTCCAACGTATCGATAATTTCTTATGTTCCATGCTACTTTATTGATGATATACACATGTTTTATACATACTTTATGTCATATTTATGCATTTTCTGGCACTAACCTATTAACAAGATGCCGAAGAGCCAGTTGCTATTTTCTGCTGTTTTTGGTTTCAGAAATCCTAGTAAGGAAATATTATCGGAATTGGACGAAATCAACGCCCAGGATCTAATTTTTCCACGAAGCTTCCAGAAGTCCGAAAGGGAAACGAAGTGGGGCGACGAGGCGGCCACACAGCAGGGCGGCGCGGCCAGGCCTGGGGCCGCGCGGCCCTAGCGTGTGGGCCCCTCGCGTCGCCCCTAAACCTACCTCTCCGTCTATAAGAAACCTTCGTCGACAATAACTCCAGTACCCAGAGCCATGATACGGAAAACCTTCCAGAGACGCCGCCGCCACCAATCCCATCTCGGGGGATTCAGGAGATCGCCTCCGGCACCCTGCCGGAGAGGGGAATCATCTCCCGGAGGACTCTTCACCGCCTTGGTCGCCTCCGGAGTGATGTGTGAGTAGTTCACCCCTGGACTATGGGTCCATAGCAGTAGCTAGATGGTTGTCTTCTCCTCATTGTGCTATCATTGTCGGATCTTGTGAGCTGCCTAACATGATCAAGATCATCTATTTGTAATGCTACATGTTGCATTTGTTGGGATCCGATGAATATGGAATGCTATGTTATGTTGATTATCAATCTATCATCTATGTGTTGTTTATGATCTTCTATGCTCTCCGTTATTAGTAGAGGCTCTCGCCAAGTCGTTACTTGTAACTCCAAGAGGGAATTTTTATGCTCGATAGTGGGTTCATGCCTCCATTAAATCTGGGAGAGTGACAGAAAGTTCTAAGGTTGTGGATGTGCTGTTGCCACTAGGGATAAAACATCAATGCTATGTCTAAGGATATTTGTGTTGATTACATTACGCACCATACTTAATGCAATTGCCTGTTGTTTGCAACTTAATACTGGAAGGGGTTCGGATGATAACCTGAATGTGGACTTTTTAGGCATAGATGCATGCTGGATAGCGGTCTATGTACTTTGTCGTAATGCCCAATTGAATTTCACACTACTCATCATAATATGTATGTGCATTGTCATGCCATCTTTATTTGTCAATTGCCCAACTGTAATTTGTTCACCCAACATGCTATTTCTTATGGGAGAGACACCACTAGTGAACTGTGGACTCCGATCCATTCTTTTACATCGAATACAATCTACCGCAATACTCATTCTACTGTTTTCTGCAAACATCATCTTCCACACTATACATCTAATCCTTTGTTACAGCAAGCCGGTGAGATTGACAACCTCACTGTCACGTTGGGGCAAAGTAATTTGGTTGTGTTGTGCAGGTTCCACGTTGGCGCCGAAATCCATGGTGTTGCGCCGCACTACACTCCGCCGCCATCAACCTTCAACGTACTTCTTGGCTCCTACTGGTTCGATAAACCTTGGTTTCTTACTGAGGGAAACTTACTGCTGTACGCATCACACCTTCCACTTGGGGTTCCCAATGGTCGCATGCTGTACGCGTGTCACCCTCTCGGTGGGATGTCGTCTAATTAGCTTGCAAGCATATGAATGGTTCATAAGAGATCACATACCACAGTACGAGTAAAGAGTACTTGTCAGGAGATGAGGTTGAACAAGGTATAGAGATACCGATGATCAAACCTCGGACAAGTAAAATATCGCGTGACAAAGGGAATCGGTATCGTATGTAAATGGTTCAGTCGATCACTAAAGTCATTGTTGAATATGTGGGAGCCATTATGGATCTCTAGATCCCGCTATTAGTTATTGGTCAGAGAGAGGTCTAAACCATGTCTGCATAGTTCGCGAACCGTAGGGTGACACACTTAAGGTTTGATGTCGTTCAAGTAGATATGGAATATGGAATGGAGTTCGAAATTTTGTTCGGAGTCTCGGATGGGATCCAGGACATCACGAGGAGGTCCGGAATGGTCCGGAGAATAAGATTCATATATAGGAAGTCATATTCCAAGTTTGGAAAAGATCCGGTGCATTTATGGCAGGTCCTAGAAGGTTCTAGAAAAGTCCGGAAGAAATCACCATGGAAAGTGGAGTCCCGGAGGGACTCCACCTTGCATGTGAAGGAGATATGCCCTAGAGGCAATAATAAGGTGGTTATTATTTATATCTTTATGTTTATGATAAATGTTTATATATCATGCTAGAATTGTATTAACCGAAACATTAGTACATGTGTGATATGTAGACAAACAAGAAGTCCCTAGTATGCCTCTTAAACTAGCTTGTTGATTAATGGATGATTAGTTTCATAATCATGAACATTGGATGTTATTAATAACAAGGTTATGTCATTGTGTGAATGATATAATGGACACACCCAATTAAGCGTAGCATAAGATCTCGTCATTAAGTTATTTGCTATAAGCTTTCGATACATAGTTACCTAGTCCTTATGACCATGAGATCATGTAAATCACTTATACCAGAAAGGTACTTTGATTACACCAAACACCACTGCGTAAATGGGTGGCTATAAAGGTGGGATTAAGTATCCGGAAAGTATGATTTGAGGCATATGGATCAACAGTGGGATTTGTCCATCCCGATGACGGATAGATATACTCTGGGCCCTCTCGGTGGAATGTCGTCTAATGTCTTGCAAGCATATGAATGAGTTCATAAGAGACCACATACCACGGTACGAGTAAAGAGTACTTGTCAGGAGACGAGGTTGAACAAGGTATAGAGTGATACCGAAGATCAAACCTCGGACAAGTAAAATATCGCGAGACAAAGGGAATTGGTAATATATGTGTATGGTTCATTCGATCACTAAAGTCATCGTTGAATATGTGGGAGCCATTATGGATCTCCAGATCCCGCTATTGGTTATTGGTCGGAGTGAGTACTCAACCATGTCCGCATAGTTCTCGAACCGTAGGGTGACACACTTAAAGTTGGATGTTGAAATGGTAGCACTTGAATTATGGAATGGAGTTCGAATATTTGTTCGGAGTCCCGGATGAGATCCCGGACATCACGAGGAGTTCCGTAATGGTCCTGAGAATAAGATTCATATATAGGATGTCATTTTATGTGAAATAAAATGTCGCGGAAGGTTCTATGGAAGGTTCTAGAAGGTTCTAGAAAAGTCCGGAAGAAACCACCAAGGAAGGTGGAGTCCACAAGGGACTCCACCTCCATGGCCGGCCAGCCCTAGATGGGGTGGAGTCCCAAGTGGACTCCACCATAGGGGGCCGGCCACCCCCACATGGGAGGTGGGAATCCCACCTTTGGGTGGGAGTCCTAGTTGGGCTAGGTTTCCCTCCTATGGAAGGTTTTGGTTTCGGGTCTTATTCGAAGACTTGGACACCAACACTTGGGATCCACCTATATAATGAGGGGCCAAGGGAGGGGGCCGGCCACCCCAAGACCATAAGCTGGCCGCCCCCATAGAGTGGCCGGCCACCCCCTCCCAAACCCTAGCCAAGCTCCTCCACTCCATATTGCCCGCATTGCTTAGCGAAGCTCCGCCGGACTTCTACACCGCCACCGACACCACGCCGTCGTGCTGTCAGATTCAAGAGGAGCTACTACTTCCGCTGCCCGCTGGAACGGGGAGGTGGACGTCGTCTTCATCAACAACCGAACGTGTGACCGAGTACGGAGGTGCTGCCCGTTCGTGGCGCCGGAACCGATCGTGATCAAGATCTTCTACGCGCTTTTGCAAGCGGCAAGTGATCGTCTACCGCAGCAACAAGAGCCTCATCTTGTAGGCTTTGGAATCTCTTCAAGGGTGAGACTCGATACCCCCTCGTTGCTACCGTCTTCTAGATTGCATCTTGGCTTGGATTGCGTGTTCGCCGTAGGAAATTTTTTGTTTTCTATGCAACGTTATCCTACTGGTATCGAGCCGTGTCTATGCATAGATGGTTGCACGAGTAGAACACAATGGTTTGTGGGCGTTGATGCTCTTGTTATCTTTAGTTTGAGTACTTTGCATCTTTATGGCATAGTGGGATGAAGCGGCTCGGACTAACTTTACATGACCGCGTTCATGAGACTTGTTCCTCGTTCGACATGCAACTTGTATTGCATAAGAGGCTTTGCGGGTGTCTGTCTCTCCTACTATAGTAAAGATTCAATTTACTCTTCTATTGAAAACATTAGTATCAACGTTGTGGTTCATGTTCGTAGGTAGATTAGATCTTACTCGAAAACCCTAAACCACGTAAAATATGCAAACCAAATTAGAGACGTCTAACTTGTTTTTGCAGGGTTTGGTGATGTGATATGGCCATAATGTGATGATGAATATGTATGAGATGATCATTATTGTATTGTGGCAACTGGCAGGAGCCTTATGGTTGTCTTTAAATTTCATGTTGAGTAGTATTTCAAAGTAGTTGTAATAGTTGCTACATGGAGGACAATCATGAAGACGGCGCCATTGACCTTGACGCTACGCCGACGATGATGGAGATCATGCCCGAAGATGATGGAGATCATATCCGTGCTTTGGAGATGAAGATCAAAGGCGCAAGAACAAAAGGGCCATATCATATCACATATGAACTGCATGTGATGTTAATCCTTTTTATGCATCTTATTTTGCTTAGATCGCGACGGGAGCATAATAAGATGATCCCTCACGACAAGCTCAAGATAATAAAGTGTTCATCCTTAGTAGCACCGTTGCCAAGTCTTGTCGTTTGAAGCACCTCGTGATGATCGGGTGTGATAGATTCAATAAGTACATATAACGGGTGCAAGACAGTTTTGCACATGCGGATACTAAGGTGGCCTTGACGAGCCTAGCATGTACGTACATGGTCTCGGAACACGTGATACCGAAAGGTAGAGCATGAATCATATGGTTGATATGATGAACACTTTGAGTGTTCGCCATTGAAATCACATCTTTTCTCGTGATGATCGGGTTTAGGTGCGGTGGATTTGGTTCGTGTGATCACTAAGACAATGCGAGGGATATTGTTTTGAGTGGGAGTTCACTTAGGTTTTTAATTATGTTGAATTAAAATTTGAACTCAATTTGTCATAAACTTAGTCTAAACTATTGCAAATATATGTTGTAGAGATGGCGTCCCCAATCAATTTTAATCAGTTCCTAGAGAAAGAGAAACTTAAGAGCAACGGTAGCAACTTCACCGATCGGTTCCGTCATGTGAGGATCTTCCTCTCTCGGCGGAAATCTGCAATTTGTGCTTGATGCACCGCTAGGTGACCCTCCTGCGAGAAGATGAATCCGATGAAGTAAAAGCTGTTTACGCGACTCGGAAAACTCGGTACTCTCAAGTTCGGTGTGCCATCCCGTGCGATCTGAATCCGATCTTCAAAAACGTTTTGAGCACCATGATCCTCATGAGTTGATGAATGAGCTGAAAGCTATATTCGAGACTCATGCGGCAGTGGAATGCTATGAAGCATCGAAACATTTCTTCAGCTGTATGATGGAAGAAGGCAGCTTCGTTAGTGAGCACATGCTCGCCATGACCGGGCATGCGAAGAAACTCGGTGACTTGGGAATAGTGATTCCTAACGGTGAGGATTAATCGTGTCCTTCAATCACCGCCACCAAGTTACAAGAACTTTGTGATGAACTACAATATGCGTAACATGAACAAGGATTTACCTGAACTTTTTTGCATGATAAAAGCTGCTGAGATTGAGATCAAGAAAGAGCAACAAGTGTTGATGGTCAACAAGACCACCGGTTTCAAGAAACAGGGCAAGTCTAAGGGAAAATTCAAGAAGGGTGGCAAGAAAGCTGCCACGCCTCCTATGAAACCTAAGAACGGCCCTAAGCCCGATGCTGAGTGCTATTATCGCAAGGAGAAGGGACAACTTTGGAAGCGTAATTGCTCCAAGTATCCGCTGATCTGAAGAGCGGCCTTGTCAAGAAGAAGAAAGAAGGTATATTTGATATACATGTTATAGATGTTCATTTCACCGGTTCTCGTTCTAGTACACTGGGTATTTGATACTGGTTCGGTTGCTCATATTTGTAACTCGAAACAGAACTAAAGAATAAACGACAAGCTGAAAGATGAAGTGACGATGCGCGTTGGAAACGGATCCAAGGTCAATGTGATCGCAGTCGGCACACTTCCTCTACATCTACCTTCGGGATTAGTTTTAAGCCTAAATAATTGCTATTATGTACTGCGTTGAGCATGAACATTATATCTGGATCTTGTTTAATGCAAGACGGTTATTCATTCAAGTCTGAGAATAATGGTTGTTCTATTTTTATGAATAATATCTTTTATGGTCGAGCACCACAAAAGAATGGCTTATTTCTATTAGATCTCGATAGTAGTGATACGCATATACATAACATTGATGCTAAGCGAATTAAACTTAATGATAATTCTACTTATATGTGGCACTGTCGTCTTGGTCATATTGGAGTGAAACACATGAAGAAACTCCATACTGATGGATTACTTGAATCACTTGACTTTGAGTCACTTGATAGATGCGAAGCATGTCTAATGGGTAAAATGACAAAGACTCCATTTTCTCAGTATGATGGAGCGAGCTCGACTTATTGGAAATCATACATACGAGATGTATGTGGACCAATGAGCGTAGCATCGCGCGGTGGTTATCGTTATGTTCTAACCTTCACGGATGATCGGAGTAGATATGGGTATATCTATTTCATGAAACATAAATCCGAAACTTTCGAGAAGTTTAAGGAATTTCAAAGTGAAGTAGAAAATCAACGTAACAAGAAGATCAAATTTCTACGATCTGATCGTGGAGGTGAATATCTGAGTTATGAGTTTGGCATGCATTTAAAGAAATGCGGAATACTTTCACAATTGACACCACCGGAACACCTCAACGAAACGGTGTGTCCGAACGTCGTAATCGAACTCTCTTAGATATGGTTCGTAGTATGATGTCTCTTACTGATTTGCCGTTATCATTTTGGAGTTATGCATTAGAGACAGCCGCATTCACTTTAAATAGAGCACCATCAAAATCCGTAGAAACGACACCGTATGAATTATGGTTTAATAAGAAACCTAAGCTGTCGTTCTGAAAGTTTGGGGTTGCGAAGCCTATGTAAAGAAGTTACAACCGGACAAGCTAGAACCCAAAGCGGAGAAATGCGTCTTCATAGGATACCCTAAGGAAACTATAGGGTACACTTTCTATCACAAATCCGAAGGCAAAATCTTTGTTGCTAAGAACGGAACCTTTCTTGAGAAAGAATTTCTCACTAAAGAAGTGACTGGAAGAAAAGTAGAACTCGATGAGATTGATGAATCTATACTCATTGATCAGAGTAGCGCAGTACCGGAAGTTGTACCTGTACCGCCTACACCGGCAACAGAGGAAGCTAATGATAATGATCATGAAACTTCGAACGAGGAAACTACTGAACCTCGCAGATCGACAAGGGAACGTGCCACTCCTGATTGGTATGATCCTTGTCTAAATGTCATGATTGTAGATAACAATGATGAGGACCCTGCGACGTATGAAGAAGCAATGATGAGCTCAGATTCCAACAAATGGCAAGAAGCCATGAAATCCGAAATGGGATCCATGTATGATAACAAAGTATGGACTTTGGTAGACTTACCTGATAGCCGAAAGGCTGTCGAGAATAAATGGATCTTCAAGAGAAAAACAGATGCGATGGTAATATTACTGTCTATAAAGCTCGACTTGTCGCAAAGGGTTTCCGACAAATTCAAGGAGTTGACTACGATGAGACTTTCTCACCTGTAGCGAAGCTAAAATCTGTGAGGATTTTGTTAGCAATAGCTGCATTTTTCGATTATGAGATTTGGCGTATGGATGTCAAAACGGCGTTCCTTAATGGAGATATTGAGGAAGAGTTGTATATGGTACAACCCAAAGGTTTTGTCGATCCTAAAAATGCTGACAAAGTATGCAAACTTCAGCGTTCAATCTATGGACCGAAGCAAGCATCAAGAAGTTGGAACCGACGCTTTGATAAGGTGATCAAAGACTTCGGGTTTATACAGTGTCATGGAGAGGCCTGTATTTACAAGAAAGTGAGTGGGAGCTCTGTAGCATTCCTGATATTATATGTAGATGACATATTATTGATCGGGAATGATATAGAACTATTAAGCAATGTTAAGGGTTATTTGAATAATAGTTTTTCAATGAAAGACCTTGGTGAAGCATCGTATATATTAGGCATCAAGATTTATAGAGATAGATCAAGACGCCTAATAGGGCTATCACAGAGTACATATCTGGACAAGATTCTAAAGAAGTTTAGAATGGACGAAAGTAAGAAAGGGTTCTTACCTATGTTACCGAGGCAAGGTATTGAGTAAAACTCAAGGACCGGCTACGGCAGAAGAAAGAGAAAGGATGTGTAACATCCCCTATGCCTCGGCGATGGGATCTATCATGTATGCCATGCTATGTACTAGACCGGATATAGCACATGCTGTTAGTTTGACTAGCAGATATCAAAGTGATCCAGGAATGGAACACTGGACAGCGGTCAAGAATATCCTGAAGTACTTGAAAAGAACTAAGGATATGTTTCTTTGTTATGGAGGTGACCAAGAGCTCGTTGTAAACGGTTACACCGATGCAAGTTGGAACACCGATCCCGATGACTCTAAGTCACAATCTGGGTACGTGTTTATATTGAATGGTGCTGCGATGAAGCTGGGCAAGCTCGAAGCGATTGCACGGTGGCGAAGTCTTCAACAGAATCGAGTACATAGCGGCTTCGCAGGCTTCATCGAAGCGGTATGGATGAAGAGGTTCATTGTAGAGCTCGGTGTGGTTCCTAGTGCATTGGACCCATTAATCATTTACCGTGATAACATGGGTGCCATCGCCAATGCACAAGAGCCAAGGTCACACAAGAGGTGAAGCATATCAAGCTGCGTTACCACTCGATTCGCGAGTACATCGAAGATGGAGAAGTAAAGATTTGCAAAGTACACACTGATCTGAATGTAGCAGATCCGTTGACTAAAGCTCTCCCTAGGGCAAAGCATGACCAACACCAGAATGCCATGGGTGTTAGGTATATTACAATGTAATCTAGATTATTGACTCTAGTGCAAGTGGGAGACTGAAGGAGATATGCCCTAGAGGCAATAATAAGGTGGTTATTATTTATATCTTTATGTTTATGATAAATGTTTATATATCATGCTAGAATTGTATTAACCGAAACATTAGTACATGTGTGATATGTAGACAAACAAGAAGTCCCTAGTATGCCTCTTAAACTAGCTTGTTGATTAATGGATGATTAGTTTCATAATCATGAACATTGGATGTTATTAATAACAAGGTTATGTCATTGTGTGAATGATATAATGGACACACCCAATTAAGCGTAGCATAAGATCTCGTCATTAAGTTATTTGCTATAAGCTTTCGATACATAGTTACCTAGTCCTTATGACCATGAGATCATGTAAATCACTTATACCAGAAAGGTACTTTGATTACACCAAACACCACTGCGTAAATGGGTGGCTATAAAGGTGGGATTAAGTATCCGGAAAGTATGATTTGAGGCATATGGATCAACAGTGGGATTTGTCCATCCCGATGACGGATAGATATACTCTGGGCCCTCTCGGTGGAATGTCGTCTAATGTCTTGCAAGCATATGAATGAGTTCATAAGAGACCACATACCACGGTACGAGTAAAGAGTACTTGTCAGGAGACGAGGTTGAACAAGGTATAGAGTGATACCGAAGATCAAACCTCGGACAAGTAAAATATCGCGAGACAAAGGGTATTGGTAATATATGTGTATGGGTCATTCGATCACTAAAGTCATCGTTGAATATGTGGGAGCCATTATGGATCTCCGTATCCCGCTATTGGTTATTGGTCGGAGTGAGTACTCAACCATGTCCGCATAGTTCTCGAACCGTAGGGTGACACACTTAAAGTTGGATGTTGAAATGGTAGCACTTGAATTATGGAATGGAGTTCGAATATTTGTTCTGAGTCCCGGATGAGATCCCGGACATCACGAGGAGTTCCGGAATGGTCCGGAGAATAAGATTCATATATAGGATGTCATTTTATGTGAAATAAAATGTCGCGGAAGGTTCTATGGAAGGTTCTAGAAGGTTCTAGAAAAGTCCGGAAGAAACCACCAAGGAAGGTGGAGTCCACAAGGGACTCCACCTCCATGGCCGGCCAGCCCTAGATGGGGTGGAGTCCCAAGTGGACTCCACCATAGGGGGCCGGCCACCCCCCACATGGGAGGTGGGAATCCCACCTTTGGGTGGGAGTCCTAGTTGGGCTAGGTTTCCCCCTCCTATGGAAGGTTTTGGTTTCGGGTCTTATTCGAAGACTTGGACACCAACACTTGGGATCCACCTATATAATGAGGGGCCAAGGGAGGGGGCCGGCCACCCCAAGACCATAAGCTGGCCGCCCCCCATAGAGTGGCCGGCCACCCCCTCCCAAACCCTAGCCAAGCTCCTCCACTCCATATTGCCCGCATTGCTTAGCGAAGCTCCGCCGGACTTCTACACCGCCACCGACACCACGCCGTCGTGCTGTCAGATTCAAGAGGAGCTACTACTTCCGCTGCCCGCTGGAACGGGGAGGTGGACGTCGTCTTCATCAACAACCGAACGTGTGACCGAGTACGGAGGTGCTGCCCGTTCGTGGCGCCGGAACCGATCGTGATCAAGATCTTCTACGCGCTTTTGCAAGCGGCAAGTGATCGTCTACCGCAGCAACAAGAGCCTCATCTTGTAGGCTTTGGAATCTCTTCAAGGGTGAGACTCGATACCCCCTCGTTGCTACCGTCTTCTAGATTGCATCTTGGCTTGGATTGCGTGTTCGCCGTAGGAAAATTTTTGTTTTCTATGCAACGTTATCCTACAGCATGGCCAGCCAAACCTAAGGGGTGGAGTCCCAGGTGGACTCCACCATAGGTGGCCGGCCACCCCACCTAAGGGAAAGGTGGGAGTTCCACCTTGGGTAGGACTCCCCCCTTGAGTAGGTTTCGCACCTATGGGAGATTTTGTTGTTGGGGTCTTATTCGAAGACTTGGACTACAACTCTTGGGGATTTCCACCTATATAATGAGGAGGAGAGGGAGGGGGCAGCCACTCTTGGCCGCACCACCTAGGGCTGCCCATGGCCGGCGCCCTAGCCACCCCTCTCCCCAAACCCTAGCCTCTCCTCCTCCACATAATACTCCCGCAGCGCATAGGCGAAGCCCGGCCTGCTGGAGTTCTCTACCACCACCGCCACCACGCCGTCGTGTTGCCGGGATTCCGAGGAGGATCTACTACTTCCGCTGCCCGCTGGAACGGGGAGAAGGACGTCGTCATCAACACCGAACGTGTGACCGAGTACGGAGGTGCTGCCCGATTGTGGCACCGTCAAGATCTTCTACGCGCTTTTGAAAGCGGCAAGTGATCGTCTACCGCAGCAACGAGAGCCTTCTCTTGTAGGCTTTGGAAATCTTCAAGGGTTAGTCTCGTTCATCCCCTCGTTGCTCCCGTCTTCTAGATTGCATCTTGGCTTGGATTGCGTTCTCGCGGTAGGAAATTTTTTGTTTTCTATGCTACGAATCCCTACAAAACTAGGCATGCATGATCATTCCAAAAGTGGATCACAAGTTTATCCTACACTACTATGGTATCCTACCACCACAACAATAGTGGGTGTCATCCTAACACCGCAAGTTCACCATCACCTGAGGGGTTATTATATTTATATACCACCTCATCATAGTTACAAAAGGGGGCCATCAAATGTCTTTCAGACCTAGCTACTTCCAAAATGTACATCATCAGCAACATCATCACCTCCAACCATGCATCACCTCGCCTACGACCGCAGGGCCACCTCTACACCTTGTACTTGGCAAGGTAGTTCCTTAGCCAGAGGATGCGGTGTGGATCGATCATGCCCATAAAACTGCAACCTGGGCCTTGTGGTCGACGAGTTGGCTCAGCGCCGCCACGAGATCATCCTCGGTGAAGCCAAGCATGTCCATGACCGTGTTGTACAGGTCAGGGTGCATGTTTGTGGGCTTGTTGTCCTTGATGGCCTGTGCGACGTCCTTCACAGCAACAATCATGTTGGTGAAGGCCACCAGCTCGTCGTCGGTGAAGACGCCTCTCTTCCTCTTGCCGGCGGCTGCCTTCTCAGGCGCGTCGACAGCCTTCTCAGGTGGCCCATCGAGGTTGATCATGTCGGACTCCTGGGTGTTAGCATCCTCAGGTAAAGGAGTTGCTGCAGCCGAGCCGAGGGGCTCACTGGAACCCATGGCGTACTTGCCAATGGCGAGACCGAAAGAGAAGAGGACAAGGGTTTGGAACACATGCGTTCTTCTCTATACGTTTCAAAAAGGGAGGGTCCGGGTTAGGCAAAGAGAGACAAGGGAGAACGCGCTCGCTGTCCGGCCCGATAAATTGGCAGCCCAAATTTGGGGAATGGATAGGTCGGTCCGTGCGCGGAGCTGTCCACCCATCTACGCAGACCATTTCGAACAGCCCAAAACTTTTTGGATCGCCCGTTGGAGATGCTCTAATGGTTCCACAGACAGCTATCCGTACCACTTGCTTCTCGCCAAAACTACCCAACCATGCATGAGTTGTTATCCAAGCAACATCCCTTTGCACAAAAAACCCAACACGGATTATGCTCACGATTTCAATGAATCCATGTTGTTCAGAACAGTAATCGGGAACTCGGGATAGAAGGGAGCTCCTATTGAGCTCTCGACGCGAACGCGAAGGCTAGCACGTCGAGGCCTCAAGAGAGGATCCCGCGTGGGCCGGCCCATATATGGGAAACGTAACAAGTATCGAGCGAATCCGGCCGCTTGTTGTTCAGTTTTTTCTTTGTCGTTCTTTTCGGGCATCCAGATGTGCTCATATTCAAATTTGAATAACTCAAATTTGAAAATACGAAAAATTTCAAAATTTCAAAATTGTTCAAATACGAAAAAATTTAGATACTAAAATTGTTCAAATACGAAATTTTTTCAAAATTTGAAGAAGATCAGATTCGGAAAATGTTCAAATCCAAAAAATGTTCAAAATTAAAAAATGTTTAAAATTCGAAAATGTTCAATTTTTTTAAAAAAGTTCAGATTCAGAAAATTGTCAAATCCAAAAAATGCTCTAAATTCAAAATTGTTCAAATTTAAAAATGCTCACATTTTAAAAGGTTCGGATTTGGGAAATGTTCAGATTGCAAAATATGCGAATTTTGAAAATAATGTTCAATTTAATAAGGTTCATATTTTAAAATATTTAAATATAAAATGTTCATAATTTGAAAATGTTCAGATTTGAAAAGGATAGGAAAAGAAAACAGAAACAGAAAAAAACTGGAGAAACCAGGGAAAACCGACCAGACACCAAAAAAACAGAGAAAACCGAACCAAAAAAGATCTAGAATATTCGCAAAACCGGAAGAGACATAGTTTGTACTGGGCCGGCACAGTTTGAATCGCTAAGGAAGAAAAGGGGTACGCGGAGGCTGGCTAACCGACGCAATAAGCGTCAAATAGGATTTCTCAAGATAGAAGGTCTCAATGAACGTCACTTGAAGTCTTGAATGCAGAAAAAGGCCCCATACCACTTTCTTTGATAGTGAACAACAGTAAAAGGGCCCAAGCCCAAGAAAATAAGTAAGCCCAGTCTAACCGAAGGAAAGAAAAAGGGCCCAAGTTTCTGGGCAACAAAAACGGGCACTGCTTTACACCGACCTGGTCGGTGCCGAGCATGGAGCCGCACACCCCGGCCGTTGTTGGGCCCGGCCCACTATCCCCGACCGGCTGTTTTATTTCGCTGTTGCCTGCGGTGGCTAGCTGGGCCGCGGCCCACTAGAAGTAATTCTCATTTCGTTTCCTTATTTTTCTGCTGTTTCTTTTTTATTTTTCATAATCCGGGTTTTTCCGGAAAATTTCTATTTTTCACAAACATGAAATTTAAAAAAAACGAATATTTTTTAAAAAATATATTTTTAAAAAATAGAATAGTTCTCAAATTTGATAGATTTTTAATTTTGAACGATTTTTAAGTTTGAACGATTTTTAAATTTGAACAATTTTTTATTTTGAACTATTTTTATGTTTGAACGATTTTTTGAATATGAATGATTTTCCTATTTGAACATTTTTGGAATTTAAACGATTTCCAGATTTGAACATTTTTAAAATTTGAACAAAATTTAGATTTAAACTTTTAAATTTTTTTTAAAAATAAAATAAACATGAAAGAAACAAAAACAAAAAAAGAAACAGAAACAAAAGAAAAGAAAAAGAAAAAAAAACAAAAACAAAAAAACAACAGAAAACAAAAAACAGAGAACAGAAAATAAACGTGAAATGGGCCGACCAGGCCGGCCCATACCCCGCGCGCGGGGGTGTGCGGCGCGGGGTAACCACCGACCTGGTCGGTGTATAGGAATTGCCACAAAAACGCTTCGTCCACATAGGGCATAGGGCATTGCTGTTAGCGCCGCTCCGACGTGATGCTCAGTTGAGGAGTCGACAGTCGATTTCCATGACGATGTGCCTGCAACCTGTATTGCTCTTGTCTCCTCCAATAGGCGCTAATGATCGCAATTCAGGCACCAGGGACCAAGCGATGCCGTGACGGCCGCAGCTAATCGGCTTTGTCTCTGCGCGTGACACCACCGTCTAGTTCAGTAAACGTATCAGCCACCACCGGACCAATTTTTCAAGGTATATACGCGAACTACTTCTAATCGTCTTGCCTGCTATGTAATGCCTACGTGCGTTCAGATAATAGATGTAGATCTAAATTACCTTTTGTTTCAGTTCAGGTATACTTCCGTAGTTTAATACTACTAACAATTTTTTTTTAGATAAAAGGCAGAGACTGCCCGACTTTAAATTAATAAAGCCCTCAGGTTCAACAAGGATGTAAATACTACTAACAATGATTGGAAAGAAATAGGACAGACTGTTTTTTACTAAGCCACCTGATTCAGTCTCTAGATTTCTCGTCGAAATTTTAGATTCAACTGTTGTAGGTCCAATGTTAACTGCACACTTCTTATGGATTATCACAAATCAAAATTAAACTGAGGTTGTCAAATTAACACACTGGTTATATGCTTGTATATCTAGAAAATTTTGGAACTTGCAGCATCATTGCAAAAGAAAATGCTGCTATACATGCTATTATATGCGAGGCTTCATATGCGTGTATATTATATAGAGTACGAGAGTGCCGTCTCTAGCACCCTCCTATGTCCAAATCCTGGCTCCGCCCCTGCGAGTACACCCTAGCTTGCAATATAAGTTTAATTATGGATAAAAATCTAAAATTACCATGTACAAAAACAACATAATGGGCACTGTGATGTTACTTTTTATGGTGACATTAATAGTTCGCACACAAATTAAAGATGATTAAATTTGTTTCTCTCACAAACGATATTTTATTTATCATAATACTTATAGTGAGTAGAGAATTAATTTTTTAGAGGAGAACTTTTTCAATTGTAATAAAGTAATATAACATAAGTTTATATAGTGAGATCCTAATAGAATAATATAAAAATTTATATAGTGCGATGCGAAATAAACTTCAGCCACTTTCCTTCACATCTGCGAGGGGCACTCTGCTAGTTAAACTAAAAATACATGAAATTTTTATTCAGTGCACGTAAATAATTACTATAAAATATATGGGCATAGATAAGAAACAATAATGTTTTTCTTCAGATAACAATATTTTTCCATATTCACATTTATTTAAAATAGAAATAAAATTCAAATTTATATAAAGGAAATTATACACCTAAGTTAATGGGTCACGCCAAATTCTGCCCATTTATAGGCAGCTCCAGGCCAAGAGAGTGTTACTTCCTTCCTCGTTAAACTTGGGCCCGGACCCATTTCTCAATAACCAACCATGGTGGGACCGTGCATGCTGCCTGAAGACTGCCGAGGATCAATCGTGGCAAATTATTTTTTGTGAAAATCCCACCGATCTATTAATAGTTGTCAACTGTAGTACAAATAGTCTCAAAATAAATAAAAATTACAAATAGACAATAACGACTACAAACACTAATGCGGGCCGAAGGCGCGCCGCCGTCCTCGCCGCACCATCAACGGAGCCAGGCAAAACTTATCGTAGTAGGGCTTGTAATAGTAGACAAACAAGAAGTCATCGTATTAAGACTCCAAAGAACCAGCACACCATAGCAACAATAATCGTCAATGATGATAACTGTAGATAGGAATAGAAGGACCTCAAACCATACCAACGAACCCAAAAACCGACCGAAACCTAGGAGATCTCCCGGGCACACAACTCCACACGTCCTCCGCCGGCGCTAGATGCCCCACCAGAGCGAGTATAGGATGGGGAGGGCCTTATTCTGACTTCAAGATTTAGCTGGTGCCTCAACGTCCCAAAAAAAACACTAAAGTTGATGTAAATAAAGAACGAGAACCCTCCCGCCGGCAAGAGGCCTAGGACCGCCACACCTCCAAGGCCCTAAAGCCACCGGAGGCGAACTCGGCGGCATCGTACACGAGGGGAACGGAAACCCTAGATGGGTTTACTTTGGCTATCGTCTCCGGCCCGATTGCCCGTGTCCCTAGACATGTACCGGTTCGGGGTTCGTTGTTCAATCACGGGAATATTGACCAATGCAGGTTGAAGAAATCTATCAGACATGCATATCCATGTGAATGTGCATATAGGTTTTGCAGATGTAGATGTGAAGTTAGTCTCTCCAGTATTCTTGAACGCTCGCAAGAATTTGAAAGGTAGGTTTGACGGAATGGAATGTAGTACATTCTAAGTTGGCAAGTAACACTGCAGTTTAATATTCAATAATAATTTCAAGGTAGGATTGACGGAATGGAATGTAGTACATTCTAAGTCTTCTTCTGATCCGCATGCGTTTTGACTTCATTAGGTTATAACTATTTTATCATGCACCATGCAACAGTGGCGGAGCCAGCTTGTGTAAGGGTGGGGCATGCTCCACCCTAGCATTTCACATAGCACATACTTTAGTGAGAAATAAGAAAAAACTAGGAAAGCTAACTCATACATACATCAAGTTATTTTGGTTGCCCCACCCTAAGCAAAATTTCTAGATCCGCCACTGCCATGCAACTAAGTGCCATGACATGCAAGGTTATACATTCGCTGCCGGCCTGAAAGGCTACTTAATCGTCGACCGAAGAAGAAACAAAGATGCCAAACAGGTTGACTTCACATGCCAATGGACCCTAATTGGGCGTAGTATACCAGATGAGCGAGCCAGCATAAACCCTTACCAACTAATTGTACCATAGCACGTCCTCTCATGATGCTGCAAATATGTTGTATAATTGTCCTAATTAATTGTTTGTTTGTTGTCGATCGGAATAATAACTCATGCGGAGCAACTGTTTCCTTACTACTTATTTTTGAAGGGTGGAGAGATATTAAAGCGAACAAAAGAATTAGGAGTATTAATTTATTATACAACTATACATCCTACTGTTATCATGATAGTGCGCATTTGGTGAGGAATTGTAGCCTGTCTTTCAAGCAAGGGCTGGAAGATAAACACAGGCTGTGCATGCAGGGTGCAATTACGAATTAGTTGCAAAACGAGATCACACTGAATCATGTTCTGTGAGTAGACAGATGCTAGATTATTTTTCTGCGGATAGATGACAAATACATGTGGAGTGATACCCTCCTGAATGAACAGATCTCAGCAAACATAAATATACATGTGCAAAGCAACTCGCTAACTGTCTGTGACTGTACGCAAGAGATCAACGGATCGCTGCAGATCGCTCGCTATACCTGAAGATGCATATACCAATACAATTGGCCATTTTACGTAAAAAGATATAATGGAAACAAAGGACACTAAATACAGCTAATCACGGGCAACGAAACATGAACAAATCTGGTCGACACTTGGTCAAAACGTTCCATCTTGGAATGACAGGAGTGCTAGACCTGCATGCAGGCTTGCTCCGGGCATGCCATCATTGCGCTAGCAGTGACCTCCTCGCCGACGCACCCGCCGCCGGTAGTTTTTGCCGGTGCGGGCTCCGCCACGGCCACCGGGACAGTGAACTGCTGCTTGGAGGCGGCGGCGGCCCTCTTGCAGATCGGCGCGGGCACGAGGGGGATGACGGGGAGGTTGTCACAGGTGCAGACCTCGACCATGAAGCCGTCGGGGTCGTGGAAGAAGAGCTGGTCCACGTAGATGCCGCCCTCCTCCACCCGCCGCTGCACGTACTGGATGCCCATCTCCTTGAGCCGCCGCTGGACCACCTCCAAGCTCTCGCACTGCACGGTGGACATCGACATGTCATCGCATGAACTAGTTAATTACCCATGCATCCACAGCCACACACGCACCCATCGATGAAACCTATCGTCATTGGGTAGACCCTGTCGCAAACTATCACATCGCAGATACTATAGGACTTTTAAAACGCGGGGCACTAGATGCCGGGAGGGGTTTGCGCATGTGACTTGTCACATTGTCCAGCTCATGCGTGCGATCCCCCGTGGCATCGTGTCACGGGTGCTATGGATGGAGCATCTCTTTCGTGTGCATGCAGACAAAAGAATTATGTATCTGCAGTTCCACACACCGCCGATCCAACTATACAGGTACCAGAGCAGACAGTAACACGGTACTGCATTCACTACCTGAACAGGTACTAAACATGATACAGTTAACTCATGATGGAGTGCTGCACTGTGCATGGATCAAGGCAGAAACTTCTTTATTATTATCTGTGAGGTCAAGCTAGGTTGGACATGCATGAAAGCATGAGTACCTGCTGCATGTGTGGGAAAACCTAATTTTGTTTTAAAATCGGGATCTCCGGGTCCTATGCATTCAGCTAAGTTGCTGTCAAGTCGTGTGTATACGACTATACGTTACCTGTTCAGTTGAGCTCTGTAATGATCACTGGATCCAGATATGTTTGGACACATATGCATTCAGAAATACTATCCGAAGGCAGACACACTTGTGCAAGTTGAACTAAGCAGTAGAATAAAAAGAGAGAAATCTCTGCCAACGAGATGTGGAGGATTGACGGCGTAAAGGGCTATTAGGCGGCAACCGTGACTTGGCACTCCCTTCCAGTTAGTAGAGTATTCCCAAATGGGGTAGCATATAGTACCATATAGCATGTGTGCCTTGGGTACCAACTCAATTGCGTCACATGGACCTTGTTTCTACATCTCAGAAATGTGGAGAGCGAGTCGCCAATGTCCACCCCCTAAGGGAAAGGAGTTGCCAATGTCCACTGACTAGTTTTCTTTTGTGTCACTTGCTACGTCAAATAACTTGTCAGGCAACGACGTATTAATTACGAATCATGCCTCTAGCCGTGGGGGTATAAGAACTGAACAAGTGCATGGGTAAAGGCATGGTATTGCTTATATGTTGGTGCTTACAGTGAAGGAGATGTGGTTGTCCTTGGGGTCGATCTCCGTCTTCATTGGTGGCATGCTCTCTGGGTCCTCCGCCTGCAGCAGATGCACGCCGATCCCGAAGTTGAAAAGCCTGGGTAGACAAATCAATCCACCATAATTTCATCAGATCGATCGAGGACCGTGGTATTGGTATGTACTTCACCGATCGAGACCGACGGTGATGAAAAACGAGCCTACGCCCTACGGATGCACGTACATACCATGCGCCGTCGAAGTCGAAGGATCCTGGTCGGCGGATGGGGAAGAAGCCGAGCACGTCGCAGTAGAACGCCAGCGAGCTCTCCAGGGACCGGCACACCACCGAGATGTGGTTCAGCGACGCCAGCCGCAGCCCCCCGCCCTGCGCCGCTGACTTCGTGTTCACCATATCGTTCTCCTCAATAATGTACGTACGTACGTGTTTCTTCTTCTCCGACGAGACGGCGCCGACCCAACAAGGTAATAGGGCCAAACACGTTGCAAATCGACCAACGCCGCCGAGACCAGGTCGAGAGTCGAGACTCTATGGAAATGTGGCCGTTCGGTGCGTCGGCGCACGATAACGTACTTCTGTGAAGACGCGCTCGCCGGAGGCGAGGGAGGAGACTGTGGGAGAAAACAAACGAATGTACGGCACCGACGGAGAGTGAGATACGAACTATGTGGATGGATGGGAGCTAGCTAGTGGCTGTGGCCTGTGGGTGTGATCTGCGAGATACCTAGAGGCAGGTATATATAGCGATCGAGAGAGGAGCGAGCGCATGTGCACCAGCTGGTAGTGGTCGGAAGCTGGGTTCAGATGACTAGGCTGAGATAAGAGCACTCTACTACAGGACAAGCCTGTGAGCTGCGTATAAAATAGGCGAAGGTGCCAGAAGCCGAAATTAACCACATCTTGTTCACCCATGAAAAAAAAGGAAAACGCACACCTCGCCACACTACGGGAACCAGCCGAGGGGCCGACGGCCTCCGGCCGTCGGCACAGCACCACCTGCCGTCGGCCCACGTCTGTGCCGACGGCCGCCGTCGGCACACCGCCGTCGGCACAATAATGCCTCGGCACAGACTGGCTCGCCGTCGGCCCAGCCTTCGCCGTCGGCACAGAAGCCAGCCCGACGGTCGAACGACGCCCGTCGGCCACGCATGGCCGTCGGCACGGTCGACGTGGGGCCCGCGGAGCGTCTAACGGCCGTTTGGGCAAGGGAGTTCTTGCCGACGGCGGCCAAGCCGTCGGCCTAGACACTGCCATCGGACGACCAGGGGCTGCCACGCGTCCACGCCCCCTGCTCCTGTGCCGACGGCCAAGCCGTCGGCCCAGGTCCTTCGGCCCAGACGCGCTACCGCCCGCTCCGCGCCACCGCTGGGCACCACCATAGCCGTCGGCACAGCCCCTGCCATTTGGCACGTCCAGGTGGTTGTGCCGACGGCTATGCCGTCGGCACAGACATGACCATTTGTTTTCCCGCTTCGTTTCCTGGCTTTGCATAAATAGCAGTAATATACATTGAAATGCATCACACATGTTGCACAGCACATAATCATCATCAAATGTATTAACAACATCATCCTGATACAAATATTTAGCATGTAGCACACACGATCATCATACATCGTCAACACATGGCACACATGATCGACACAGACCAGCTAGACACCTAGCTAAGGGGGAACTAAGATCAGGGGGTCCAACCAAGTTCCCGACTCGTAAATTCAGGCGTCCGGCCTTTGTCGAGGTAGACCGAAGTAGAACCATGGCCTGAACCATCGCCAGCAGGAGAAAACCCTGAAGCATCGGGAGAATGGCGGCCGGGGTGCATCGGTGTGCCCTCACGCGACGAACCAGGAGAGGGTCGGTTCCGCGAACTTCCCGTGCCCTACATGTTTGACAAGAGTTAGCATCTTAGACATGCGAAAGGAAAGCGGTGAAAGCATCTTAGACAATGGTTAGGCACAGGACTTACCGGAGTCCGTGCGTAGTATGTGGCCGCGAAAGCTTCCCTCGATGGGGACACTGGAGTCGGCCCCGGCCTAGCTGGCTCCTCGGCCGGAAGTGTGATCCTCTCTCCAGTCTGGAAGAACGTCCTGAGCGCCTGCCAGATAGTTTAGATGTCAAGCGCTGCAGATATAAAAAAAGGGGAGGTGGGACTTGTCATGTCTTCGAACCATAAAAGATTGGAACTTACACGACTCGTCGCCTCCTGGTACTCTTCCCAAGCCGCTCTCTTGAGGTCCCACTCTGCTACAACCGTCAAATACTTCTCATAAGCGGCCGCGTAGGCGGCCTCAAAGTGAGCCTACAATTTCCAAGAAAAGGAGTCATGTCAATTTAGCCATTCAGGGATGAATGTTGGAAAGAAGATGGAAATGAGAAAACTTACATCCGTACGACGGTGTCGAGGAGGCGCGACCGGTGGGTCGCCGGTGGTGAGGGTAGACCTGATCTGTGTGAGGGTCCTCTGCGGCTTGATCACCCCACTAAGAAGCTTCGTGCGGCCATGCTCCGCGCCGCTCCCCGCCACCATAATCGCCGTCAAGTCGGTCTCCTGCTCAATAGGATCATCCACCTCCGGATGAAGACCCTTGAACACCGAGCAGTACTTCTCCAACTCCTCTTCGGCATAGCCGAAGTACTCGGGCAGCGAGGGCTGAGGCTGGCTCAGATCGGGCTGCTTCAGCTTCATCTTCTGCCACCCTCCCACCTCGGTGAGAGGCTCCCCGAGTTCCGCCTCCTGCATAGCAAGATAAATGTTATGTGTATCAAGTAGTAATATGAGGGGAAATAAATGCAAGTTGTTCCATGTATATATGTACCTTGTGCTTCATGTAGCGCTCAGTGCTGCGGCTTCCCGCACTGTGTGTTCCTCCAGTGCCCCGGTTTGCCTTGTTGCGCGCTCTTGGCGTTGAAGTCGGCGTCTTCGCCAACCCACCTCGCTACCAAGGCCTCAAATGCGTCTTCCTTATTCTCGCACCATAGGGGCATAACCTGAAAAACCAAAACTCATTTGAAGAACACATAATGCAATCCCAACTATGCAGCAACATAGAGTCTCATTGAATATTTACTTACCTTCAAGTAATCTTCCTTTGTCACCGAGGATCGTCCCCGATATTGTCGCCTTTCTTGACCCTCGTGCCCGCTCACCTTGAAGTGCCCGATGCAGTATGCTTGATTGTACCACCGTTGCCTTGTCAACCTCTGACAAGCCCTAGTCAGTACCGCCTTCCCTTGCTCAACCATATCATCAGGCACCTTATAATGGGTCTGCAATCATGCATAAGAATAATTGTGAGAGAGACATGAGTTAGCATAGTGTGGTCATCAACTATGAAGTAAACTCGAGAAGCATGCTTTACCCAAAACTTGGTGTACACGGCGTCAGAAGCTGTCCCAAAGCCCGGGCAAGGAGCTGCCTCATAGTCCGCCCAAGTCTCGGCTAGCTTCTTCTCGCCGCCGGGGACCGGAGTGTAAAAGCCCGGCCCGATCTTTGCCTAATAAGAGCTCCAATCATGCTCGACGGCCGGCGAACCCCTTGTCATATGTCCAATTGCTGCACAATAATCAAAACATTAGTATGCCAATCAGTTATGCACAATAATGAAAACATTAGTACATAGCAAAATGAATCTAAATGTTCAAAATTAAACTTACTCTTTTTCGTTCGGGATGATGACGGCTTTCGCATCCTGGCTAGTAGGCTCCCTCCTCTCATCAGGGACTTGCGCTTCACCACGAATGCGCAACTTCTTCGGCGCCATCTCCCTCTCGGCCTCCTCGTCCTGCCCCTCCACCTCCATCTCCACCTCCATCTCCACCTCAGTAGACTGTGTGTGAGCGGACTGGGAAGCCATGTCGCCAGAAGCAGAGGGTATGTCACCAAGGAAAGGTCCACCTCGTCCTCGTCCTCCACCTCCACCTCGTCCTCGTCCTCCACCTCCGCCTCCACCTCGTCCTCCAGCTCGTCCTCCACCTCCACCTCGTCCTCCACCTCCACCACGTCCTCCACCTCCACCTACACCTCCACCTCCACCTCCACCTCCACCTCCACCTCCACCACGTCCTCCACCTCCACCTACACCTCCACCTCCAACTCCACCCGTGTCATCGTCCGCGTAACGCGAGCTGGCACGCGTTGGTCTTCCACTTCTAGTGGTCCCGGTGAACTTCTGTTGGCTCATACTCTTCAAAATGGAGTTCATGGATTGCTTGCTTCCGCTCATATTGATCAATCACCTGCATTGACAAAGAGTAAACAAGTAAGCATTCATGCCTTAATAAAATGTAGACACTAAGCAAAAAAAACATATGGCGAAGCATGCTGAAAAATAGATACTAAGCATAAGAAGCATATTGAAAAATAGATACTAAGCATAAGAAGCATATTGAAAAATAGATACTAAGCATAAGAAGCATATTGAAAAATAAATACTAAGTATAAGAAGCATATGGAAAAATAAATACTAAGTATAAGAAGCATATGGAAAAATAGATACTAAGCATAAAGGCATAAAGGACCCTCACCTCGAATCATCACTATCATAATGAGGCATTGGGTTCTCATAACGAGGCATTGGGTTCTCATTTTCACTATCACTATCAGTATCATGTGAGTAATGAGGTTGGGTGGGAATGTCCGGTGGAGGCTCATCATTGAACCCATTGCCCTCATGTAACTTGGTGAGCATTTGTATGTCCTTTAGGTCCACCACTGTTTCACCATGAAGATGTGCCTCGTTCTCGAGGTCCTCAAGACCAATTTCTATTTCGAAATCCCCAAAGTTCTCTTGCTCTTGATAAAAAATTCCCTCGTATGTTACAGGGTCAATGTTATTGTAATCCTCGTCGGAGGGCATGGGTAGCTTACCATGTGGTGATACCTTGAACACGACTTCCCAGCCTTTGAGGTACTCCTTTTGACATGGGTAGGGCAAATAATAAACTTGCTTGGCTTGGTGAGCCACAACAAAGACATCGGCTCCGCTATAGCAGGTTGAAGGCCTAACTTCAACTAACCCAATGGAAGGAGTGCTTCTCTGTCGAACTTGTGGGTCGAACCAGTGGCATTTGAACACAACAAGATTGAGTTGTATGTTTGTCCTATTGAATGTCAGCTCGTATACATTCTCTAACCTTCCGTAGTATTCTATGTCATCGGATCCTTTGGTGAAGACCCCAGTATTTATAGTTTTTGGGTTAGGCCGATTCTTCTGGTGATACTCTGTATGGAAGCGATACCCATTCACATCGTACTTCTCATACATTGAGATTCTACGGTTGCAACCCTGGGAAACACATCTCAGCTCATCCGTCATCTCAACGTTGGATCACCTCCCTACAAATTCAGTTCAAATTGTTTCTTTGCATTAGTTACGTGTAATAAGAGGGACAAGTCACGGATTGCAAAAGTATTGGCTAAAAGGGACTTGTTAGAAATTACTTTTTCGTAGAACCAATCCAGGAATTTTTTCTTTCCGGGACGACTCTCTTTCAAAAGAATCTCCATCTCTGCATCAGAGGAATCCGTCGATCTCGTCCAATATTCATCCTTGTATTGGCTAAAAGGGAGAAAAAACGTATTAGACCAAAATCGAGTTACTAATTGCAAAGTAATTTGTTCACCATTTTACCTTATGAATTTGAGCACTTCTTGCATGTTCGTAACCACATAAAACATTATGCAATCTTTCTCTTCCTTTGTCAAGATGCCCTTTTTAGAGGCACCAGCCTTGCCACCGTGACATTTGAAGAGGAGGAGCTTGGGGTCATGCTTGGGCTCGTCGATATTGTACCGAGATATCGGGTTATGCATAGTGGGAACATCATCCGCATAGTACGTTGTCGTGGCGTCTGCCATCTCCCGGAGGATAGTTGCCTCAGCTATGCATGCTTCAATCTTATTTTTGTTGCCACATTTGTTTCGAATATACTTGAACTCTCTCTCAATACAAAACTGCCAACGATACTGCACCGGTCCACCCAAGAGTGCCTCGTTCGCAAGATGCACAATGAGATGTAACATCGGAGTAAAGAAACCTGGTGGAAAGATCATCTCTAACTTGCATAACAACTCCGGCACTTGATCATGCAACTTCGCAATCACCGACTCACATATCTGCTTAGCACAGACCGTGCGGAAGAAATGGCTCAACTCCGCAAGCACTCGCCAGACATGCTCGGGGAGATACCCTCGAACCATCACCGGCATCAGTCGCTCAATCCATATATGATAGTCGTGACTCTTCAGCCCGTTTACTTTTCCTGTTGTAAGATTGACTCCCTTACTCATATTCGAACAATAGCCATCTGGGAACATAACGGCGTATTTCAGCCACATCATTGCCTCCTTCTTCTGGAGACTATCAAGCACGTAGTTGGCATGCGGCTTGACCCAATTTTTTCTATTGCCCTCAGGAGGATGCATGTGTAGTCTTTGCCTGTCACACAGATTCTCAACATCGACTCTAGCCTTGACATTATCCTTTGTCTTGTCAGGAATGTTCAGGACGGTGTTAAAAACGGACTCCCCCACATTCTTTTCGGTGTGCATCATATCGATGTTATGGGGAAGTTCGAGATCCTTGTAATACTCGAGCTGAGTTAAGCCTGGCACGTGAGTCCAGTTGTGTGTCTCACCATATCCCACATATGTTTTGCCGGGTTCTTTACTACGCTGGAGAGCACGTAGCTCACCATCAACAGTTTCACCATTGAACTTTGGTATCGTTTCTTCTTCACGCACAACTTTGCCCTTTGTGAAGTTCTTTTTGTCTCCTCTGAACCGATGCCCTCTTTTGAGGTACTTTCGATGTTTGTCAAATGCGACATATTTGCGACCCGCATTCAGCCAAATGAACTCCAGTCGGTGCCTGCACACTGGGCATGGAAACCTACCAGCTGTACAATGCCCGCAAAATAGAGCGTACCCAGGTAGGTCGTGCATGGAATATTGGAACCAAACTTTCATGACAAAGTTTGTCTTTGTTGCTCGGTCGTATGTCAAGGTCCCATGGTGCCAAGAGTGGTGCAAATCATCCACAAGCGGTTGCATGAATACACTCAAATTCTTCCCCGGGTAATCAGGCCCTGGAATGATCATCGACAGGAATATGGTCTTCCTTTGCATAAGGACTCCGGGATGGAGATTGAGCGTTATAACAAACACGGGCCAACAGCTGTACGCGGATGCTGACATACCATATGGATTGAATCCATCGGTTGCTATCGCAATTCTGACATTCCGAGCATCATTTGCCTTATCAGGGTGTTTTGCATCGAAGTTCTGCCATGCTTTACCATCAGATGGGTGCCCCATGTTTAGTCGTCCCTCCGCGTCCTTGAATCTCAACCCGTTCTTATGCCACGTCATCTGTTTGGCTGACTCCTCGGACATGTAAAGCCGTTGGATTCTTTTTATGAACGGGAGATAACGAAGAATCTTCACGGCGACTTTTGTCTGCACCTTCTCACCATTAGCTCTGGTTATCTCATGATACCTAGAGGACCCACACTTGCTACAATATTTGTCATCCGCAAACTCTTTCCAAAACAAAAGACAGTTTTTGGGACAACAATCATACTTCACATAATCCATGCTGAGCGCTTTCAACATTTTCTTTGCTGCATACATGGTTTTAGGCAGACAATGGCCTTCGAGCAACATGTTACCAACTGTTACCAGATTTTTTTGAAAGCATGCACGGTGTCTTTGTCGAATCGGGCCTTGTCGGCTAGTACTTGCGCGATGGCATCGAGCTGAGAAATTTTTGCACCCTCGTATAGAGGCCTCTTAGCCGCAGCCATCATATCATAGAAGGCCTTTGCGGTAGGCTCGGGTTCCTCCGGTTCTGGCGGTTCCTCCGGTTCTGGCGGTCCCTCCGGTTCTGGCGGTTCCTCCTGTTCTGGCGATTCTGGCATGTAGGCATCGTGGAGATCATCTAGCAAGTATCTAATCCCATCGTCCTCATTGCCATCGATTCGCTGCCTCATCACCTCACCTCTGTCACGTTAAATGCGAGCAAAGTCGACACACGTGACGTAATCAGGCATATACCCATTCAACCAAAGATGTTTAGTCATATCATCCTTTCCGTGACGATGACGCCTCTTGCAACGAGCGCAAGGGCAACTTGGACGAACGCCTGACTTTGAACCACGCGCTAACTCCTTCACTAATAAATTGGTCTTCCATACCCACTCTTCTCGTCATTTCGATCGAACTAGCACGGCCACTGTACATCCACCCATTATCAGCCATCCTCTGCTTGATTGGGAGACAAACAACAAATAGTACCATGAAATTAAATGCATCATATTTTTATTTATTTTACCGGGCGAAACGCATGCATCAACCTACATCTCTACTAGGTGGGCTCCTAGCAGCCGCCGGATCCGTAGTTGGCTACGTTCTCCATGCTCTACCCCGGTCCAAGTCAGAATTTTGGCAGCACCTCCCCGCTGCTCTCCCGATACACGTCTCGGCAAAAAACCGAGAGGATGTGCATCCGGAGAACAACGGGGAGGCGCCGCCGAAATCCTGACTCGGACCGGAGTAGAACATGGAAAACGTAGACAACTACGCATCCGCCGACTGTCCCGTAAATGCCGCAAGCGTTACGGTTGAAAATATGCCGACCACTAATGCATATTTATCCGCGTAACGCTCGCGGACGGGAAGTGACACCTAGGTTACGCAACTTTACTTGAAAAATGAATCTAGTGATGTAATAATATGGAGGAGGTGGAGTTTTAGCTCACCCTCGGCGATGTCGGCGACCGTCTCGAATCGCGTCAAGCAGCAGGGACCCGGGGTCGTCACGCCATCGGCCTAGTTTAGACAACAACAAATTCAAATTTTTAAAATCATATTTCTATTTCTATAATCCATTTTTATTTCTATTTGCTATTTTCCATTTCTATTTTGTATTTGCTATTTTCCATTTCCATTTGCTATTTTCTATTTCTATTTCTATCTCTATTTCTATCTCTATTTCCTATTTTCCATTTCTATTTCTATTTCTATCTCTATTTTCTATTTTCCATTTCTATTTTCTATTTGCTATTTACAAATTGCAACAATTAGTAATTAGTAAATGCAAAAAATGTACCTAATCCGAGCAGCAGACGCGGCAGGGGACGCCGAGCAGATGCGGCGCGGCAGGGGACGCCGAGCAGCAGGCGCGGCAGGGGAGAAGCAGCAGGCGTAGCGGCGGAAGGATCTGCGGCAGGGAGGAGGTGCGGCGGCGGCGGCCGGGCGACAGCGGCCGGGGAGGAAGGTGCGGCGGCAGGAGGAGCAGTCTGCGGCGGCGGGCTAGGGAGGAAGGCGGCGCGCGGCGGCCGGGGGAGGAGGTGCGGCGGCGGCGGTCAACCGGCGGCAGGCCGGAGGAGGTGCGGCGGCGGCGGCTGGGGGAGGAGCGCGGGGTTGGAAGAGGGAGGCGGGGCGGGTCTGTGAGCCGAATTTGGTCCGGTTGGACCAGTTAACCAACCCTAACTGTGCCGACGGCTAGGCCGTCGGCACACTTTTTTTCATTTTTTTTTATTTTTTTATTTCTATTTCTATTTTTATTTTTATTTTTCTTTCTATTTTTATTTTTATTTTTCTTTTTTCCTTTTTATTTCTTTATTTACTTTTGCAGTGGTTGCTAGGAGCTGAGCGCGCGGGGTGGAGGAGCTGAGGGTGGCGACACATAAAATGACGCCACGCGGTTATTTCTATTTCTATTTCTATTTTTCTATTTTTCTTTTTATTTCTTTATTTTCTTTTGCAGTGGTAGCTAGGACACATAAAATGTCGCCCCAGTTCAAATCCGGTCAGTTTCCAGCGGATTCGGTGGGACACCGCAGGAAGCGGGAGGGATTCCCAGATGGCTACCGCGCGCATATGGCATGTGATAGGTGGTGCGTAGGAGGTATCCTACCGCTGCGCGGAGGTCCCGCGCAATACTGAAATGCGCACCATGTAGCTGCTTCACAAAAAAAAGCCCTTCCGGCACCCCGAAAATGGAAAAACCGTCGCCCGTGGTTCGGATTGGAAATCCGCGACCGGGGCCTTGCTTCCCATCTTAGGGCCCACGCACGTGCCAAATATGGCCTCGTTCCGACAAACTATGTGGTGAAACGGGCCGTTTCCTACTCATTTCCCCTAAAAGCCATTGAACTCCGGACGTGATAGCCCTGTTCGTGAAGGGGTTTTCAAGATAATTGCCGTATCCCAGTTCCGTCTTTTGCAGTGGTTGCTAGGACACATAAAATGACACCACGCGGCTCCGCGCGATTTTATGACTTCGTTTACTTCGCCAACTGTGCAAAACGGGGCCGCCGGGACATGCGGTATGGCCGTACCGGGCGCGCGGTTGCACCCGTCCTCCAACGCGCGAAACGGAAAACATTTAGCACATAAAATGACGCGTCATAGACCTAAAACCATTTTTCCCTCCATTTATTGAGCGAAGGAAAGTGTCGCCCCAGTTCAAATCCGGTCAGTTTCCAGCGGATTCGGCGGGACACCGCAGGAAGCGGGAGGGATTCCCAGATGGCTACCGCGCGCATATGGCATGTGATAGGTGGTGCGTAGGAGGTATCCTACCGCTGCGCGGAGGTCCCGCGCAATACTGAAATGCGCACCATGTAGCTGCTTCACAAAAAAAGCCCTTCCGGCACCCCGAAAATGGAAAAACCGTCGCCCGTGGTTCGGATTGGAAATCCGCGACCGGGGCCTTGCTTCCCATCCTAGGGCCCACGCACGTGCCAAATATGGCCTCGTTCTGACAAACTATGTGGTGAAACGGGCCGTTTCCTACTCATTTCCCCTAAAAGCCATTGAACTCCGGACGTGATAGCCCTGTTCGTGAAGGGTTTTTCAAGATAATTGCCGTATCCCAGTTCCGTCTTTTGCAGGTGTTGCTAGGACACATAAAATGACGCCACGCGGCTCCGCGTGATTTTATGACTTCGTTTACTTCGCCAACTGTGCAAAACGGGGCCGCCGGGACATGCGGTATGGCCGTACCGGGCGCACGGTTGCACCCGTCCGCCAACGCGCGAAACGGAAAACATTTAGCACATAAAATGACGCGTCATAGACCTAAAACCATTTTTCTCTCCATTTATTGAGCGAAGGAAAGTGTCGCCCCAGTTCAAATCCGGTCAGTTTCCAGCGGATTCGGCGGGACACCGCAGGAAGCGGGAGGGATTCCCAGATGGCTACCACGCGCATATGGCATGTGATAGGTGGTGCGTAGGAGGTATCCTACCGCTGCGCGGAGGTCCTGCGCAATACTGAAATGCGCACCATGTAGCTGCTTCACAAAAAAGCCCTTCCGGCACCCCGAAAATGGAAAAACCGTCACCCGTGGTTCGGATTGGAAATTCGCGACCGGGGCCTTGCTTCCCATCCTAGGGCCCACGCACGTGCCAAATATGGCCTTGTTCCGACAAACTATGTGGTGAAACGGGCCGTTTCCTACTCATTTCCCCTAAAAGCCATTGAACTCCGGACGTGATAGCCCTGTTCGTGAAGGGTTTTTCAAGATAATTGCCGTATCCCGGTTCCGTCTTTTGCAGTGGTTGCTAGGACACATAAAATGACGCCACGCGGCTCCGCGTGATTTTATGACTTCGTTTACTTCGCCAACTGTGCAAAACGGGGCCGCCGGGACATGCGGTATGGCCGTACCGGGGGCGCGGTTGCACCCGTCCGCCAACGCGCGAAACGGAAAACATTTAGCACATAAAATGACGCGTCATAGACCTAAAACCATTTTTCTCTCCATTTATTGAGCGAAGGAAAGTGTCGCCCCAGTTCAAATCCGGTCAGTTTCCAGCGGATTCGGCGGGACACCACAGGAAGCGGGAGGGATTCCCAGATGGCTACCGCGCGCATATGGCATGTGATAGGTGGTGCGTAGGAGGTATCCTACCGCTGCGCGGAGGTCCCGCGCAATACTGAAATGCGCACCATGTAGCTGCTTCACAAAAAAGCACTTCAGGCACCCCGAAAATGGAAAAACCGTCGCCCGTGGTTCGGATTGGAAATCCGCGACCGGGGCCTTGCTTCCCATCCTAGGGCCCACGCACGTGCCAAATATGGCCTCGTTCCGACAAACTATGTGGTGAAACGGGCCGTTTCCTACTCATTTCCCCTAAAAGCCATTGAACTCCGGACGTGATAGCCCTGTTCGTGAAGGGTTTTTCAAGATAATTGCCGTATCCCAGTTCCGTCTTTTGCAGTGGTTGCTAGGGCACATAAAATGACGCCACGCGGCTCCGCGCGATTTTATGACTTCGTTTACTGCGCCAACTGTGCAAAACGGGGCCGCCGGGACATGCGGTATGGCCGTACCGGGCGCGCGGTTGCACCCGTCCGCCAAAACGCGAAACGGAAAACATTTAGCACATAAAATGACGCGTCATAGACCTAAAACCATTTTCCCCTCCATTTATTGAGCGAAGGAAAGTGTCGCCCCAGTTCAAATCCGGTCAGTTTCCAGCGGATTCGGCGGGACACCGCAGGAAGTGTAGGATAACGTTGCATAGAAAACAAAAATTTTCCTACCGCGAACACGAAATCCAAGCCAAGATGCAATCTAGAAGACGGTAGCAACGAGGGGATTATCGAGTCTCACCCTTGAAGAGATTCCAAAGCCTACAAGATGAGGCTCTTGTTGCTGCGGTAGATGTTCACTTGCCGCTTGCAAAAGCGCGTAGAAGATCTTGATCACGATCGGTTCCGGCGCCACGAACGGGCAGCACCTCCGTACTCGGTCACACGTTCGGTTGTTGATGAAGACGACGTCCACCTCCCCGTTCCAGCGGGCAGCGGAAGTAGTAGCTCCTCTTGAATCCGACAGCACGACGGCGTGGTGTCGGTGGTGGTGGAGAAGTCCGGCGGAGCTTCGCTAAGCGTGCGGGACGTGGTGGAGGAGAGAGGCCGCTAGGGTTTGGGGAGAGGGGGCGCCGGCCACTAAGGGGTGCGGCCACCTTGGTGGTTCTTGGGTGGCCGGCCCCCTCCCCTTGGCCCCTCATTATATAGGTGGATCCCCAAGAGTTGGTCTCCAAGTCTTCGAATAAGACCCGAACCAAAAACCTTCCATATGGTGGGGAAACCTAGCCAAGCTAGGACTCCCACTAGAGGTGGGAGTTCCACCTCCCATATGGGGGGGTGGCCGGCCCCCTAAGGGGGAGTCCACTTGGGACTCCTCCCCCACTAGGGCTGGCCGGCCATGGAGGTGGAGTCCCATGTGGACTCCACCTTCCTTGGTGGTTTCTTCCAGACTTTTCTAGAACCTTCTAGAACCTTCCATAGAACCTTCCGCGTCAATTTTATTCACATAAAATGACATCCTATATATGAATCTTATTCTCCGGACCATTCCGGAACTCCTCGTGATGTCCGGGATCACATCCGGGACTCCGAACAAATATTCGAACTCCATTCCATATTCAAGTTCTACCATTTCAACATCCAACTTTAAGTGTGTCACCCTACGGTTCGCGAACTATGCGGACATGGTTGAGTACTCACTCCGACCAATAACCAATAGCGGGATCTGGAGATCCATAATGGCTCCCACATATTCGACGATGACTTTAGTGATCGAATGAACCATTCACATACGATACCAATTCCCTTTGTCACGCGATATTTTACTTGTCCGAGGTTTGATCTTCGGTATCACTCTATACCTTGTTCAACCTCGTCTCCTGACAAGTACTCTTTACTCGTACCGTGGTATGTGGTCTCTTATGAACTTATTCATATGCTTGCAAGACATTAGACGACATTCCACCGAGAGGGCCCAGAGTATATCTATCCGTCATCGGGATGGACAAATCCCACTGTTGATCCATATGCCTCAACTCATACTTTCCGGATACTTAATCCCACCTTTATAACCACCCATTTACGCAGTCGCGTTTGATGTAATCAAAGTACCTTTCCGGTATAAGTGATTTACATGATCTCATGGTCATAAGGACTAGGTAACTATGTATCGAAAGCTTATAGCAAATAACTTAATGACGAGATCTTATGCTACGCTTAATTGGGTGTGTCCATTACATCATTCATATAATGATATAACCTTGTTATTAATAACATCCAATGTTCATGATTATGAAACTAATCATCCATTAATCAACAAGCTAGTTTAAGAGGCATACTAGGGACTTCTTGTTGTCTACATATCACACATGTACTAATGTTTCGGTTAATACAATTATAGCATGATATATAAACATTTATCATAAACATAAAGATATAAATAATAACCACTTTATTATTGCCTCTAGGGCATATCTCCTTCAGTCTCCCACTTGCACTAGAGTCAATAATCTAGTTTACATTTGTAAAGATATAACACCTTGGCCTTCCGGTGCTTTATCATGTTTTGCTCACGGGAGAGGTTTTAGTCAACGGATCTGACACGTTCAGAAACGTATGTATTTTGTAATTCATTTGCGTCTCAACGCATCACTCATTTCCAAATGAGTCGTCATTAAATATGTTTGATCTTCTGGTGGAACCTTAATTCCGCGGTCTGAAATATGTCACTAATATTGTCACACACAATATAGCTTCAAAGTTCTGACACTATCGGAACTACACCAAGTTCTCAAAGAACTTCTTGACTTAACATCTTTTGTCATTGTCAAAACAATGACATACTCTGCCTTCTTTTGTAGAATCCGTCACAATATTTAGAACTCTTCTAAATCTAGCATCGACAACTTCTAGCTCATTGTGCTACCTTTTAAACAACACTTAGTCTAATTTGAGATTTGAGATTCTATTTTTATATGTGACAAAACAAATATCGGTGTAATCACATTACATCGATTTGTTTGTCATTTCTCCATACAAAACTATATATATATATATCCTTGGTTCTTCTAAAGTACTCAAGGATACTCTTACTGTCGTTTAATGATCATCTCATGAATCATTCTGGTATATGCTCATAACATTTTAGCGCACAGGACATCTGATTGTGTACATATTATTCGTGATCCATAATCACTCATGTGTTTTTACTCATTGAGTATCAGATACACTCAAGTCTTGTTAAAACTTCACATGACAAGAACATTTTCTTAATATTTCTATACTGAACTATTTCAATATCCATTCTATGTACTTTGACTTAAACTTATTTTGTGTTTCAATCTATCTTCATAGATCTTGACACTAGATATGTTTCAGTCCATATCCTTTCATTGAAATTAATTTCTCAATGAAACCTTTTTAATCAAGTATATAATTACATCATTTATAACCAACTATATGTCACCTACATAAAGTGTAATAAATGTGTCTTAGCGCTCCCACTTAATTTCTTGCAAATGCAAGCCTCTTCATCGTCTCTGATGAAATCAAAAACTCTTTGACTATTTCATCTGGTGAAGATTCAAACTCCGTGATAGTCACTTCATCAAATTGAAGTTTGTATACCTATCTAATATTCCACGGACCAGCAAAACTCTTGGTTGTATCTTGTATACACCTTTAATACATACTTCTGTTAAGTAATGTATTTTGCCATCCTACTAGAATAATCCATATAGACTATAAGCATTTCTACGGAAGATCTAATCTTATCGTAGTTAACTCTTTGAACTTTGTCGTAAACAATTTTTTGACAAGTCGAGCTTCTTCAAGGATATTTCATCCAAGTCTATAGATCCATTTACTTTCAAAAAGTATTCATCTATTATGGATTTCATGGCGCATGGCCATTTTAACGGAGTCAGGGCCCATCATAACTTCTTTGTTTGTAGTTGGTTTATCATTGTTCAAAAACAATTCTTTGTCCACAAATCATTTATTTGATCACAAAGTAAACCATACCTACAAGGTTCAATATGTACTTCGATCTCCATGACTAAAACACTTTGTAGTCATGGGAGCCATGATCGTTGTGGCCGCTTCCGAAACTAATTCCGATGCTGCGCTACACTGATCATTATGCTCAGGTTCATAAACCTTATCAAATTATATTGTCCTCCCACTCAAATACTTTACTAGAAACAATTTCTCGAAAATAAGAAACATTGACAAACACTTTTGTCTTTGTCTCGTGGGAAGAATTCCCAATCAAATCTCTGGGATAACCAACAAAGACATTCATCCGATTTTGGTTGTAAACTTATTTACTTATGCTATGCATACCAAAATTTAAGAAAAGACTATCAGGTTTCTTACCTATGCCATAACTCGTATGGTGTCATTTCAACGGATCGTGATGATGCTCTATTTAGTGTAAAAGCGGTAGTCACTAAAGCATAATCCACACAAAAATATAATGGCGTCATAATATTTTATCTCATCATTAATCCAACAAGATTTGGATACATCTCTCGGATACTATATCATCATTATGATGCTCCAAGAAATGTGAGTTGTAGAACAATTTCACGACTCTCTTAGATGTTCGCTAAAACTCGTAATTCAAATATTTTCACCATGATCCAATCATAGATATTTGATTTTTCTATTACGATGATTTCCACTTCATGCTGAAATTTATTTGAATCCATTCAAATGTTTCAAACTTCTTCCTTATTGAATATATCCACATATATATACTCAATTCATTGTTGAAAGTTTTCATGAAGTAGAAGAATATCCCGCACACAACTATGCCCAGTGAACCACATACATCCTCATGTATTTTTCCACTAAGTTAGTTGCCCGTTCAACTTTTGGCCTATGAACGGTATTTATATCATTCCCTTTAGAAAAGATTTGCAAGCGCCAAACGATTCAAAAATCAAATGACTCCAAAAATCCATTTGCATGGAGTTCCTTCATGCGTTCCTTTCTAACATGACCTAAATGGCGGTTCCACAAATAAGTGGAATTCAAATCATTTGCCTTATGGCATTTTAGCGTCAGTGTTATGTATATGTGTTTCACCATTAAGATTTATAATAACTTATCCATCGTACATGGAGTAATGTCATAATTTGACCAGAGCAAAATAACAATTATTAAGTTCTTTATTATAAATTCTAAGGGCTAGATAGAATGCCAACGACGAACATAATAACACTTTATTTTTGTTCCAGACGTGCATTCTTATCATATTCCTTGTTAGTCATTTAGGCCATTGTATTCTTGTATTGCGTTGTTTTGTATGACACTTCATACCAACCAATATGGTACTAATACCCAAGAATTTCATAGTGTGACCTAACTAGGAATACAACCATAACATGTATATCATTTATATACACCTGAGCTAGACTTTCTAGTCTTTTCTTTCTTTCTGCCAAAATATCTTTTGCAGTTTCTCTTTTAGCTTTCCTCATTATTCAGAAAAACACTTCAATATCAATAACTTCTAGGTTTGTTGGTCTAATACCAATAACCTTGAAGTACTTATTTTGAAGTTGATCATCATATGACAAGTGTTCTAGATTTCACTATTAGTAACTTTTTAATACGATGAACAATTTCACTCATAATTTTATCCATCAATTCATGACAACTTTCTGAGACCATGTCTGTACATGCTAGGCTCATAAAGTTTAACCTTAGTATTCGCATGTGCAAATCTGGCTTGCACCCGTTGTATGCACACGTAGAATCTATCACACCCGATCATCACGTGATGCTTCGATACGACGAGTCTTAGCAACGGTGCATACTAAGGATGATAACTTCATGGATATGCGAATATCGTTAGTGCCCCAATAGTTGGAGGATTGTGACGCCTGGCGTCTTCAACCTTCATACATTCCCATAAAACTTATGAGTTTATGTAGTCTCACCAAATTATATTCTATCATCTTGCAATAAGGTCTTAGATATCACATATATCTCATACCTTGATTATTTCTGAAAACTAAATTTTCAGCTCCTTACTTTTCAAACAGATTTGAACTTCAAGTTTCACGGAGACAAGATAACTTTGGGTACTAATTGAAACCATAGCTCTTTGAATCAACAATGTGAGGTTTACTAAAAGTTTGCAATAGGACTTAATCAATTCTTGATTCTTTAACAATACGGTACTAATCCGTAAAGTTTCTTTATCAGATTTTAACAGTATTTCTATCTCAATAACAAGACTAGCGCATGGTAGAAAACGGATGCCAAAACTACAAATTAATTCAAAATACTACTTAGACTATGTTTATGATAATTAGTTCATGTTTTAATCTAATTACTAATGAACTCCCACTTAATACAACATCCCTCATAGTTGTTAAGTGGTACACGATCCACATCCACTACACCAAAACCGATCATCACGTGAGATGATGTAGCTTCAATGGTGAACATCAACATGTTGATCATATCATCCATATGACTCGTGTTCAACCTTTCGGTTTCCGTTGTCCCGAGGCCATGTCTGTACATGCTAGGCTCGTCAAGCAAACCCAAGTATTCCGCGTGTGCAACATGGCTTACACCCGTTGTATATGAACGTTGAGTCTATCACATCCGATCATCACGAGATGCTTCGAAACGACGAACCTTGGCAACGGTGCATACGAGGGGAGAACACTTTATTATCTTGATATTAATGTGAGGGATCATCTTATAATGCTACCGTCGCGATCTAAGCAAAATAAGATGCATAAAGGATTAACATCACATGCAGTTCATATGTGATATGATATGGCCCTTTTGTCTTTGCGCCTTTGATCTTCATCTCCAAAGCACGGACATGATCTCCATCATCTTCGGGCATGATCTCCATCATCGTCGGCGTAGCGTCAAAGTCAATGGCGCCGTCTTCATGATTGTTCTCCATGTAGCAACTATTACAACTACTTTGAAATACTACTCAACATGAAATTTAAAGACAACCATAAGGCTCCTGCCGGTTGCCACAATACAATAATGATCATCTCATACATATTCATCATCATATCATGGCCATATCACATCACCAAACCCTGCAAAAACAAGTTAGACGTCTCTAATTTGGTTTGCATATTTTACGTGGTTTAGGGTTTTCGAGAGAGATCTAATCTACCTACGAACATGAACCACAACGTTGATACTAATGTTGTCAATAGAAGAGTAAATTGAATCTTCACTATAATAGGAGAGACAGACACCTGCAAAGCCTCTTATGCAATACAAGTTGCATGTCGAACGAGGAACAAGTCTCATGAACGCGGTCATGTAAAGTTAGTCCGGGCCGCTTCATCCCACTATGCCACAAAGATGCAAAGTACTCAAACTAAAGATAACAAGAGCATCAACGCCCACAAAACCATTGTGTTCTACTCGTGCAACCATCTATGCATAGACACGGCTCTGATACCACTGTAGGATAACGTTGCATAGAAAACAAAAATTTTCCTACCGCGAACACGAAATCCAAGCCAAGATGCAATCTAGAAGACGGTAGCAACGAGGGGATTATCGAGTCTCACCCTTGAAGAGATTCCAAAGCCTACAAGATGAGGCTCTTGTTGCTGCGGTAGATGTTCACTTGCCGCTTGCAAAAGCGCGTAGAAGATCTTGATCACGATCGGTTCCGGCGCCACGAACGGGCAGCACCTCCGTACTCGGTCACACGTTCGGTTGTTGATGAAGACGACGTCCACCTCCCCGTTCCAGCGGGCAGCGGAAGTAGTAGCTCCTCTTGAATCCGACAGCACGACGGCGTGGTGTCGGTGGTGGTGGAGAAGTCCGGCGGAGCTTCGCTAAGCGTGCGGGACGTGGTGGAGGAGAGAGGCCGCTAGGGTTTGGGGAGAGGGGGCGCCGGCCACTAAGGGGTGCGGCCACCTTGGTGGTTCTTGGGTGGCCGGCCCCCTCCCCTTGGCCCCTCATTATATAGGTGGATCCCCAAGAGTTGGTCTCCAAGTCTTCGAATAAGACCCGAACCAAAAACCTTCCATATGGTGGGGAAACCTAGCCAAGCTAGGACTCCCACTAGAGGTGGGAGTTCCACCTCCCATATGGGGGGGTGGCCGGCCCCCTAAGGGGGAGTCCACTTGGGACTCCTCCCCCACTAGGGCTGGCCGGCCATGGAGGTGGAGTCCCATGTGGACTCCACCTTCCTTGGTGGTTTCTTCCAGACTTTTCTAGAACCTTCTAGAACCTTCCATAGAACCTTCCGCGTCAATTTTATTCACATAAAATGACATCCTATATATGAATCTTATTCTCCGGACCATTCCGGAACTCCTCGTGATGTCCGGGATCACATCCGGGACTCCGAACAAATATTCGAACTCCATTCCATATTCAAGTTCTACCATTTCAACATCCAACTTTAAGTGTGTCACCCTACGGTTCGCGAACTATGCGGACATGGTTGAGTACTCACTCCGACCAATAACCAATAGCGGGATCTGGAGATCCATAATGGCTCCCACATATTCGACGATGACTTTAGTGATCGAATGAACCATTCACATACGATACCAATTCCCTTTGTCACGCGATATTTTACTTGTCCGAGGTTTGATCTTCGGTATCACTCTATACCTTGTTCAACCTCGTCTCCTGACAAGTACTCTTTACTCGTACCGTGGTATGTGGTCTCTTATGAACTTATTCATATGCTTGCAAGACATTAGACGACATTCCACCGAGAGGGCCCAGAGTATATCTATCCGTCATCGGGATGGACAAATCCCACTGTTGATCCATATGCCTCAACTCATACTTTCCGGATACTTAATCCCACCTTTATAACCACCCATTTACGCAGTGGCGTTTGATGTAATCAAAGTACCTTTCCGGTATAAGTGATTTACATGATCTCATGGTCATAAGGACTAGGTAACTATGTATCGAAAGCTTATAGCAAATAACTTAATGACGAGATCTTATGCTACGCTTAATTGGGTGTGTCCATTACATCATTCATATAATGATATAACCTTGTTATTAATAACATCCAATGTTCATGATTATGAAACTAATCATCCATTAATCAACAAGCTAGTTTAAGAGGCATACTAGGGACTTCTTGTTGTCTACATATCACACATGTACTAATGTTTCGGTTAATACAATTATAGCATGATATATAAACATTTATCATAAACATAAAGATATAAATAATAACCACTTTATTATTGCCTCTAGGGCATATCTCCTTCAGGAAGCGGGAGGGATTCCCAGATGGCTACCGCGCGCATATGGCATGTGATAGGTGGTGCGTAGGAGGTATCCTACCGCTGCGCGGAGGTCCCGCGCAATACTGAAATGCGCACCATGTAGCTGCTTCACAAAAAAAGCCCTTCCGGCACCCCGAAAATGGAAAAACCGTCGCCCGTGGTTCGGATTGGAAATCTGCGACCGGGGCCTTGCTTCCCATCCTAGGGCCCACGCACGTGCCAAATATGGCCTTGTTCCGACAAACTATGTGGTGAAACGGGCCGTTTCCTACTCATTTCCACTAAAAGCCATTGAACTCCGGACGTGATAGCCCTGTTCGTGAAGGGTTTTTCAAGATAATTGCCGTATCCCAGTTCCGTCTTTTGCAGTGGTTGCTAGGACACATAAAATGACGCCACGCGGCTCCGCGCGATTTTATGACTTCGTTTACTTCGCCAACTGTGCAAAACGGGGCCGCCGGGACATGCGGTATGGCCGTACCGGGCGCGCGGTTGCACCCGTCCGCCAACGCGTGAAACGGAAAACATTTAGCACATAAAATGACACGTCATAGACCTAAAACCATTTTTCTCTCCATTTATTGAGCGAAGGAAAGTGTCGCCCCAGTTCAAATCCGGTCAGTTTCCAGCGGATTCGGCGGGACACCGCAGGAAGCGGGAGGGATTCCCAGATGGCTACCGCGCGCATATGGCATGTGATAGGTGGTGCGTAGGAGGTATCCTACCGCTGCGCGGAGGTCCCGCGCAATACTGAAATGCGCACCATGTAGCTGCTTCACAAAAAAAGCCCTTCCGGCACCCCGAAAATGGAAAAACCGTCGCCCGTGGTTCGGATTGGAAATCCGTGACCGGGGCCTTGCTTCCCATCCTAGGGCCCACGCACGTGCCAAATATGGCCTCGTTCCGATAAACTATGTGGTGAAACGGGCCGTTTCCTACTCATTTCCCCTAAAAGCCATTGAACTCCGGACGTGATAGCCCTGTTCGTGAAGGGTTTTTCAAGATAATTGCCGTATCCCAGTTCCGTCTTTTGCAGTGGTTGCTAGGACACATAAAATGACGCCACACGGCTCCGCGCGATTTTATGACTTCGTTTACTGCGCCAACTGTGCAAAATGGGGCCGCCGGGACATGCAGTATGGCCGTACCGGGCGCGCGGTTGCACCCGTCCGCCAACACGCGAAACGGAAAACATTTAGCACATAAAATGACGTGTCATAGACCTAAAACCATTTTTCCCTCCATTTATTGAGCGAAGGAAAGTGTCGCCCCAGTTCAAATCCGGTCAGTTTCCAGCGGATTCGGCGGGACACCGCAGGAAGCGGGAGGGATTCCCATATGGCTACCGCGCGCATATGGCATGTGATAGGTGGTGCGTAGGAGGTATCCTATCGCTGCGCGGTGGTCCCGCGCAATACTGAAATGCGCACCATGTAGCTGCTTCACAAAAAAAAGCCCTTCCGGCACCCCGAAAATGGAAAACCGTCGCCCGTGGTTCGGATTTAAAATCCGCGACCGGGGCCTTGCTTCCCATCCTAGGGCCCACGCACGTGCCAAATATGGCCTCGTTCCGACAAACTATGTGGTGAAACGGGCCGTTTCCTACTCATTTCCCCTAAAAGCCATTGAACTCCGGACGTGATAGCCCTGTTCGTGAAGGGTTTTTCAAGATAATTGCCGTATCCCAGTTCCGTCTTTTGCAGTGGTTGCTAGGACACATAAAAATACGCCACGCGGCTCCGCGCGATTTTATGACTTCGTTTACTTCGCCAACTGTGCAAAACGGGGCCGCCGGGACATGCGGTATGGCCGTACCGGGCGCGCGGTTGCACCCGTCCGCCAACGCGCGAAACGGAAAACATTTAGCACATAAAATGACGTGTCATAGACCTAAAACCATTTTTCCCTCCATTTATTGAGCGAAGGAAAGTGTCGCCCCAGTTCAAATCCGGTCAGTTTCCAGTGGATTCGGCGGGACACCGCAGGAAGCGGGAGGGATTCCCAGATGGCTACCGCGCGCATATGGCATGTGATAGGTGGTGCGTAGGAGGTATCCTACCGCTGCGCGGAGGTCCCGCGCAATACTGAAATGCGCACCATGTAGCTGCTTCACAAAAAAAAGCCCTTCCGGCACCCCGAAAATGGAAAAACCGTCGCCCGTGGTTCGGATTGGAAATCTGCGACCGGGGCCTTGCTTCCCATCCTAGGGCCCACGCACGTGCCAAATATGGCTTCGTTCCGACAAACTATGTGGTGAAACGGGCCGTTTCCTACTCATTTCCCCTAAAAGCCATTGAACTCCGGACGTGATAGCCCTGTTCGTGAAGGGTTTTTCAACATAATTGCCGTTTCCCAGTTCCGTCTTTTGCAGTGGTTGCTAGGACACATAAAATGACGCCACGCGGCTCCACGCGATTTTATGACTTCGTTTACTTCGCCAACTGTGCAAAACGGGGCCGCCGGGACATGCGGTATGGCCGTACCGGGCGCGCGGTTGCACCCGTCCGCCAACGCGCGAAACGGAAAACATTTAGCACATAAAATGACGCATCATAGACCTAAAACCATTTTTCCCTCCATTTATTGAGCGAAGGAAAGTGTCGCCCCAGTTCAAATCCGGTCAGTTTCCAGCGGATTCGGCGGGACACCGCAGGAAGCGGGAGGGATTCCCAGATGGCTACCGCGCGCATATGGCATGTGATAGGTGGTGCGTAGGAGGTATCCTACCGCTGCGCGGAGGTCCCGCGCAATACTGAAATGCGCACCATGTAGCTGCTTCACAAAAAAAAGCCCTTCCGGCACCCCGAAAATGGAAAAACCATCGCCCGTGGTTCGGATTGGAAATCCGCGACCGGGGCCTTGCTTCCCATCCTAGGGCCCACGTATGTGCCAAATATGGCCTCGTTCCGACAAACTATGTGGTGAAACGGGCCGTTTCCTACTCATTTCCCCTAAAAGCCATTGAACTCCGGACGTGATAGCCCATGTCTGTGAAAATCGTCAACGCCGGGTACATGCAAGGTTGGCCAAACCCTACATCACACTTGTGCACATATGCTAGGGACATATGCAAGTTTTTAAGCGGTTCCGACGCTCCGCTGATCTGTATCTTCGGAAACCCTAGGGCGGGGACCCCGCAGATCTACCCCTATAGCTTTCTCCGTGTGACGGTGTAACAATGGATTTTTTTATTTGCTTTGGTTTGTTTAGGACATATGTACATGGTAAACCATAGGTTGGGCTTACTTTACCATAAAATAGGCTCCGTTTTAGCCGTACCAGGAGTTTGCACATACAGATCCTGGATTTTCACCAAGTGCTGGCCCATGTCTGCGAAAATCGTCAACGCCGGGTACATGCAAGGTTAGCCAAACCCTACATCACACTTGTGCACATATGCTAGGGACATATGCAAGTTTTTAAGCATTTTCGACGCTCCGGTGATCTGTATCTTCGGAAACCCTAGGGCGGGGACCCCGCAGATCTACCCCTATAGCTTTCTCCGTGTGACGGTGTAACAATGGATTTTTTTATTTGCTTTGGTTTGTTTAGGACATATGTACATGGGAAACCATAGGTTGGGCTTACTTTACCATAAAACAGGCTTCGTTTTAGCCGTACCAGGAGTTTGCACATACAGATCCTGGATTTTCACCAAGTGCTGGCCCATGTCTGCGAAAATCGTCAGCGCCGGGTACATGCAAGGTTAGCCAAACCCTACATCACACTTGTGCACATATGCTAGGGACATATGCAAGTTTTAAGCGGTTCCGACGCTCCGGTGATATGTATCTTCGGAAACCCTAGGGCGGGGACCCCGCATATCTACCCCTATAGCTTTCTCCGTGTGACGGTGTAACAATGGATTTTTTTATTTGATTTGGTTTGTTTAGGACATATGTACATGGGAAACCATAGGTTGGGCTTACTTTACCATAAAATAGGCTCCGTTTTAGCCGTACCAGGAGTTTGCACATACAGAGATCCTGGATTTTCACCAAGTGCTGGCCCATGTCTGCGAAAATCGTCAACGCCGGGTACATGCAAGGTTAGCCAAACCCTACATCACACTTGTGCACATATGCTAGGGACATATGCAAGTTTTTAAGCGGTTCCGACGCTCCGGTGATCTGTATCTTCGGAAACCCTAGGGCGGGGACCCCGCAGATCTACCCCTATAGCTTTCTCCGTGCGACGGTGTAACAATGGATTTTTTTTATTTGCTTTGGTTTGTTTAGGACATATGTACATGGGAAACCATAGGTTGGGCTTACTTTATCATAAAATAGGCTCCGTTTTAGCCGTACCAGGAGTTTGCACATACAGAGATCCTGGATTTTCACCAAGTGCTGGCCCATGTTTGCGAAAATCGTCAATGCCGGGTACATGCAAGGTTAGCCAAACCCTACATCACACTTGTGCACATATGCTAGGGACATATATATGCAAGTTTTTAAGCGGTTCCGACGCTCCGGTGATCTGTATCTTCGGAAACCCTAGGGCGGGGACCCCGCAAATCTACCCCTATAGCTTTCTCCGTGTGACGGTGTAACAATGGATTTTTTTATTTGCTTTGGTTTGTTTAGGACATATGTACATGGGAAACCATAGGTTGGGCTTACTTTACCATAAAATAGGCACCGTTTTAGCCGTACCAGGAGTTTGCACATACAGATCCTGGATTTTACCCCTATAGTCTATAATCTGCCTGAGTTTTGGGACCATTTCCGCCCTCCGATGCTCGATTTCTGACGACACACAATATTGATACACTTAAGAACTTGAGACCCACACACGATACAATTAAAGCACTTAAAAAACTAGACCCAAGCACGAACCGAAACACTTAAAGAACTACACCCACACACAGTAACCAAAACACTTAAAGAACTACACCCACACAGGAACCAAAACACTTAAAGAACTAGACCCACACACAAACCAAAACATTTAAAGAACTACACCCACACACGAAAAAAGCACTTAACACTGGGTCGACGCATGACCTGCTAGACACATGGACTCGACACACACACATATTAATCAGAGAAGTCGAAATCTTCGTCCTCGCTGGGGGTGTCCTCTGAAGCGGTAGTTGTGAGGTTCCACGACCACCGTTCATCATCCTCCCCCCATGTCGACGCCTCTCCTTTGGCATACTCTGCTTCAACCGCGGCCTTCCTCTGCCGCTTTCCCGCCCTCCTCTCTCTCCTGTACGTCTGCTTGTCCTTCCAGAATGCGCGCTCTGCCTCGACGGCTCCGGGATGGTCTCTGCGCCACTGTGCCATGAACTGCTCGTCCGCCTCGGTGGTATCAATCCGCCGCTGGCCAGACCTGTACCGCCGCGCTTCACTCTGTGAGCGAAGTAGCGGCTCAGTAGAGAGACTCTGGGCTTCCGTCAGAGACCTGACCTCCGGGAAGTTCAATTCGTGGCGCGGCCGGCCAAACCTCCAAGCCGCAACGTCGTATGCGCGGGCAGCAGCCTCCTTCGTGTAGAAGGTGCCGAGCCACACACGCACACCACCGGCGGTGATTTCAGACGCGAAATGGCCCGCAGCCCGCTGGCGAACGCCGATGAAGCCCGTGTTGCTACGGCGACGAGGAGCCATCTCGACGGCAGCTCAGCTCAGAGGATTCTGTGGTGTTTTTTGGATGAGAGAGTTGATGAGGAGAGAAATGTTGCTGGTGATGTTAGTGGAGAAGACATGGCTATATATAGGACGACGACGGCTGAAACGGCGGGAAAACTTGGCGGGAGAAAATGGACGTGAGAAGAATGGCGGGAAAAAAGGGCGGGAGGGAAGGAGCGGGGAAAAATGGTGGGAATGTTGGAGGAAAAATTGGCGGAAAGCTGTGCCGACGGCCTGGCCGTCGGCCTACATTGGAAATGGCGCGAAAAGAATGGCGGGAAAAAGGGCGGGAGGGAGGAAAAATTGGCGGGGAAGCTGTGCCGACGGCCTGGCCGTCGGCCCACATCACGCCGTTTTCCACCTGCTGACGCCGTTGTCGGTGGCTGTCGGTGGTCCCACCATATGTCCATGTGCCGACGGCTAGGTTACATGCCGTCGGCACAGACTGGGTTTGTGCCGACGGCTAAAGTGTGCCGACGGCGGCCGTCGGCTCTGGGGGTTCTGTGCCGACGGCCAGGCTGTGCCGACGGCCACTTTACTGGACTGACGGCGAGTGAGGCTGTGCCGACGGCGGCCGTCGGCACAGATTCTGGCCGTCGGCACGTCGGCGGGTTCCCGTAGTGCCAGTAGAAACCTCGCCACAAACATGGAAGCAAAAGATTGTTGCTATTGTATCAAAACCAACCTCGTCAAGGACATTGCCGGAGAAACTAAAATTGTGCTAAAGTAGCAAAACAGATATCGTCGGAGACATAGTTGGAGACTATCGCTGGGAGATCTCGTAGCAAACCATTTGTACTACCGTAGCAAAAACACAAAACTATTATAGCAAACCCTATTTCACCAAAAACTCACCTGAGACCTCATAGTAATAATTTTGCTACGGCAAAAATAATTTACTACTATGATGCAAATCCGCAGAACATATGGTGCAAAATAGTTGTAAAGTTGTAGCATTTTTTAGATATTAATGCTAGCAACATATAAAAATTATGCAAAAAAAGTGAAGCCCGCTCTGCCGATGGTAGCATCGCCGTTCAGCCATGGTAGCACTAGTTGAACCTTTTGGCAGTATAACACGACTGCGCTGGGAGCATCTATGTGACATGGTTTGGCAACACCCACGTGATTGGAGATTTGATCCTCCTGTCACTCTCACCCCTTTTATATCTCCTACAATGGTGCAAATATTCTAACGTGAAGTTACTTATATTGAGTATGTCTCCCTGCCAATGATGTATCTTACTCCCTCCGTTTATAAAACGATGTCGCAAATTTATCTAAACTTACATGCATCTAGACATTATTTAGTGTATAGATACACCTGAATTTAAACAAATGTACGACATCTTTTTATGAACATACGTAGTACATAAATATGAAAAAACAAATCTTACAAGTTATATAATATTGAAATGTGCACACACTTGTCATTGGCTACATCAAGAATTGCTATTTTTGTAACTTTTTAAAACTTTCAAATATAATTTTCGATTTTCTAAAAGTAAAGGGCTGGCTGGGCCTCCATTTATAGTTTCCGCGAGCATACATAGTCGCTGGGATGTTGCTATCATTCTCGAGAAAACAGAAGTATCGCTATCATGGCATCCATCTGTGCCTCCCACGCCAAGCGTACGCGTTGTCTGGAGTTGGCTCGATTTGCTGACTGGGTTTGATATCATTGACAGCGCACGTTTTTATCGTTGAGGCTATATATGTACGTAAGTGTGTACGTACGTGAACCATGTGGAAGTCTTATCGAGTATGTCTCCCTGCCTCGTCAGGTCACTCCATGGCACCCAGCGCACAAAAGCTTCAACATCGGCTACTTGCCAACAAGCACTTGAAAGTATACTAAACAGCTGTTTCAGGCCCTGAAGGTTTGGTATCCAATCATTCCAAAATTGAACCTTCTGTCAGAAAATAAAACAAACTTTTGATATCTTTAAGTTTATGGTGTAAAAATAATTAACTATTTTATAACAACTGAAAATGTTGACCCGTAAAATAGAATAGAAACATCCACGATCTCGTGAATAATACACAGGAGGATACATATATATTTTTGATAAATGAAATATATTTATATCGACAGATACCAACACCTAGTACATGCAACACCGCAATGCTCTAATTGCAGATCGGATACACATATACAAAAATAGGAAAAGGAACTAAGAAAAAAAAGTCCCGCTAAGATATTCTAGCCCTAACAGAAACAATACATCCACCACCAAGATAACACATGAACTTCACGCTCTCCAATTCCTCCAAGAAGCGAACATTACGTGCACAAACGCTGCCGTCGTCCGATCAAAGATCTCAGATTTTCTCAAAACAATGTCTCCAACAAGGCTATTGCCAGGCACAACCAGTTAAGGACATACATTGGATTTTCACCATGGAAGGTAAGACTCAGAACTTCACCTGTGTTGCTGCCCGCACTTTCATACTGCTGTTGCGAAACCCAAAACACCAAGCAAGTCCCTCAATAGTACAGAAAATTGAACCTCCATTGCTAGCACTCCAATCCGACACTCATGGTATTCTCCGCCTCTAACTTTTCCATGGAGCAAAATGTCTCCAGATGGAAAGAAAGAACACAGCTTCGCACCGCTCCATCCAGAACCAAACAACCGGAATAAAAGCATGGGTGCGCACGACCGAATACCACCTGATCTAGCAAACTCCAGACATAATGTCATCATTACATTCACCGGTGGAACCTTCCGGAACTCACCACTCCGGCCAGATCAAGAAGTGCCCGAAGCAGGAAAGTATCCATCTTCACACAAGAGGGACCCTAGGACCTCCACCTTGATGCATTCGAACCAGTAGACCCCTCACGAACGGCCAGCTATCTGCGAGCAAAAGAAGCTGGCCGACCTCCAGGCCCAGACGAGCCCAAAGGTGAGCCCTAGATCGGCTCTCGCAGTAACGACCAAGTGGGATCAAACCCTAGGACGACGCCATGGGGGATCGAGCCGCCGCACACACCACCGCGTGCGTCGCCTCAGCCTCCGTTGCGCCTTGCCGCTGTGCGCCGGTGGGCGCCGCACTAGACGAGCGCCACCCCCCACAACCTGGACTTCACCTGCACTGCCTTGTCTACCCTCGCGCGCGAGGGAAGATTAACAGCCGTGCCATACCTGCCATTTGTCTTCGATAGCCAGTCGAGACTGCCACCTCCGGCGCCTGCGGCGGCAGCGGCCGGTGAGGAGGAGAAGGCCTTGGTTGCTAGGTTTTGGGGGGCACCGGACCCACCCTCGCGCGAGCTTCCCTGGAGGGTTTCCTATCTAGGATCATGATCGTTCACTCTGATTGTGGTGATGTAGTTTTTGCATGAGGATTTGGTAATTTGGTGGGTATGTGACGAGAACAAATCTTTCCAAGCTGGCTTTCGACATTCTCTTCGGAGATAAACATCACGTCCTCATTTGGAAATAGTCGAATATACTTACATGATGATTAGATTGGTCACAATGGAAAATATAATTCATTAGTATCAAGCATATGTTCTAGTTTATGATACCACCCATAGACACAATGGGTAGTATCATGCATACAGTAGTGGTGTATGATACTATCTCTGCAATGCATGGTATCATATAGTAGTATGATGTTCTTATTGCATTTATAAATTTGTACAATCTCAATACAAATCTATATCCAAGATTTATTTGACATTATTTTTTTTAGTTCTACGTGCTATGATACGACATCTATCTATGGTACCACTATTCTCTCTATCTCATTATTAGTCGCAGTGCCACATCAGGTGTTTTGCATGCATGGAATGCATGATACTACCTATGATATCTTCATTGTGGGTAGTCATGCGCATAGAATCATGAGGTAGTATCATAATTTTACCATATTTAGTATTTTGTAGAATATTAATGTAAATTTATGTATTTACTATCTCAATGTAATTTTATGATATTTAATATGCCATATCAGTATGTGTGCTCACCTTGAAATATGGATGCCACCTGTTTTGTATCTTACTTGGTGTTTCACTAGAAGAAGGCTTGACCATATCTTGCCTTAGCTCTCCAATTGCATACATAATATGGTTGAAATAGCAGGAAATAGTTTCTATGGATCTCCTAAATGTGCTATGAATAAATTTGAACCTCTGATTATGGATAGTAACATCAAGAAGCATAGCAACTTGCTCTTCCACACGTGCGTGGATGCTATCTTGCAAAAACCCTCTCTCCCTAAACCTTTTAACAAGTTCAAAGAAGAGGGATCTTCTCATCTGAAGAATCTGACCAACCTCTATATCATTCGAGTTGTAGATGTAGTTCAGATTGATAATCCTTTCTCAATCTTGGACAAGCATTGGACCATAAGTTACTGGTGGATAGCTAGCTCGCATGACTGATCTTTTATGAAGGAGTAAGATTCAGACCTGAATCATAGCTATCAATGCTAGTGGATGAGACTCATCTCAGTCATCTGGTCGGCCTAGGCAATGTGATCTAATATGAGTGTTTGCTAAATCTACCGCACAAGCTAAGAACTAATGTCGGAGATAAAATAAATGGGAGAACATGGTGATTTGTCTCCATGATTGCCCACGAGGGGGAGTCGACGTGGTCGGAGAAGAACAAGAGCTCGCCCGCGGCTCACGGGCCGGAAACGAAGGAGATCAGCTGTTATGACGACCTATGTCGGACAAGAAGAAGAGCTTGCATGTGGATCCTGCACCGGAGTGAGACAGATCTACCATACCAACGCCGCCGCTAATGTCAAGAGCGAAAAATGGGGTTGTTTTACTGAGAGGTGACCGAAGAGAGAAGGTGACACTAGCTTACAGCTGGGCATGGGCAGCCCAGCCCGGACGGCCCGGCCCGAAAATCCTGGGCCGGTCCGGGTCGGGCTTGCATGTCGGGCCGGGTTCGGGCCTGATTTCTGAGCCCGAACGTCGGGCCGGGCCGGGCTCGGGCTTGCAGAAAACGTGGTTTACGCCTAGTTCAGGCCGGTCTTGTCGGGCCATGCCAGGTTTTTCTGTGTTCGGGCCGGGTTCGGGCCCGATTTGTAAGCCCGAAGGTCGGGCCGGGCCGGGCTCGGGCCTGGGAATTTAGGTTCGAGATTTTTCGGGCCTAGCCGGAGCCCGGCCCGACCCGAGGAATACCCAGCTATACTGCGAAACACAGCTAGTGATTTCTGTTTCTCCCGTCATTTCGCGCCGGCCTCCCACGTGCACGCTGTTTCCACTTTTCTCACAGCTAAGAGCATCTCCAACAGGCGCGGTATAAATCGGCGCGCTATACCACGCTGCCGCCGCGCTGTAAACTGATGGCGCGCGCCGGAGCGATTTTTCCCCGCCGGATGCTCCATTTTACAGCGCGTGTTGGCGCGCAAAAAAAGCACCTCCGCCGGACGCTCTATTTTGCAGCGCGCGGGCGCGGCGCAAACAACAAACAAACACAACTATGCATCGAACATGATCAAACAACCATATAAAATTCAAAAATAAAATGTACCATCCGAATACAATACATTGTTCACACCAAATACAACAAGTCGAACATACAACAATACAACATAGTTTTGAGACAATACAACACATAATTTTCAAACAAATACAACAAGTATGCAACTACTGTTGTCCATTCCAATTCCACCATTCTTCCATTAGATCTTTTTGAAGCTCATCATGTGTGTCGTTGCACCGAATGGCATGGTATGAGGCAATGAACCGGGCAATCCTATGTGCGGACCTCCTCACTTGCACGGGAACCCCCATCAAGTCGTAGTGGGTATGATCCACATCTTTTCCGCGATCATCCTCTATAATCATGTTATGCATGATGACACACGCGGTCATGATATACCAAAGACATTCTTGATCCCAAAATCTAGCCGGTCCTCTAACAATGGCAAATTGGGCTTGCGAAATCCCAAATGCTCTCTGTACATCTTTCCTAGCCGCCGCTTGTGCATTATGGAATTGGGTTTGCTTCTTACCTCTTGGTTGAATAATCGGCTTCACAAATGTTTGCCACCTTGGATATATGTCGTCGACGAGGAAGTAGCCATAGTTGTACTTGTGGCCATTTGCTTCAAACTCCACCAATGGACCTTCCCGCATTGCAAGTCTTGTCATTAGTGGTGACCGTTGAAGAACATTGATGTCATTGCAAGATTCGGGCATTCCAAAGAATGCATGCCATATCCAAGTCTCTTGATCGGCCACCGCTTCAAGTACTATGGTGGCATCCTTCTTGTAGCCTTTGAATTGTCCATGCCACGCCGCTGGATAATTCTTCCAACTCCAATGCATACAATCAATGGAACCAAGCATACCGGGAAACCCCCGGTTGGCGTTGATATCCAAAAGCCTTGCCGTGTCTTGAGCATTGGGGGCTCTCAAATATGTGGAGCCAAATACATTGACAATTGCAACGACAAAGCGCTTCACACACAAGATAGAAGTGCTCTCTCCCATGGCCAAATGATCATCAACAAGATCCGCCGGTATACCATATGCCAACATACGCAAGGCGGCGGTCACGTTTTGATATGTGCTATGACCAAGTTCTCCGGCGGCATTCCTCCTTTGCTCAAAGAAGCGATCATATTTGGTGACCTCCGTTGCAATGTGCTTGAACAAGTTAAGACTCATCCGGAAACGCCGACGAAAATAGCTTTCGGGGAATATCGGATTCTCATTAAAGTACGACCGCATCAATTTCTCATGCCCTTCAATCCTTTCTCTCCACAACTTCTGTCTACCGAACACCGATCCACCAAATTTTGGCCTCTTAACGGCGCGGTATGCTAATAGTAGCGCTATGTTCTCCTCTTCCTCTTGATCATACTCGTCATCCGGTGAATCGTATGATGAACTCTACAAACATATGTATGAAATTACTTAACTATTGTAGCTAATTGGCGAGTAAAAATAGACGCCGACCGGCGGAGGCGCATACCTTGCGAGCAAATGGGCGAGCACCATGGGCGCGCCATATTGCTAGCGAGCTCAAAGACGATGACGACGACATGTCGACGGCCGTGCGGAGGAGAACGCGACGCCGGCGGGAAGGGGGACGCGGAGGAGGAGCGCCGACTGTAGCCCGTCGCTGGCGGCCGCGCGAGCGCCACAGTGCGGCGGAGCGGCCGCTGCTGCCAGGAGGGTGTGCGGGCGAGGCGGGTCTACGCCGCGGCGGCGCGCAGCAGCGGGGGCGGCGACGGATTTGACCGGCGGCGGCGGGATTTCGCGCCGGCGGTAGGTGGGGAAATGAAGGCGCGGGCGCTGGCAGGGAAAATTTCCAGCCGTTGGCTTTTCGCGCGGGCGCGGAGCGTTGCCGCGCGCTGTAGCCGACGCGGCAGATATGCCGCTACGGTTTGTGCAAAACGCCGCACACCCTAAAAAATTTACAGCGCCGCGCCGTTTACCGCACCTGCTGGAGCGCCTGATTCCCTCACGCGCGCGGTATACTGGCCGTTTTTTTGCAGCGCGATCTATATAGCTCGCCTGATGGAGATGTTCTAACATCTACATCTAAGGAAACGACAGATTCAAACGTATCTTCAGGGCCTAGCCCGAAGCTGCTTTGAGCAACCTGCGAGGCACAGTGCAAACCACTTCCAAAACTCCAAACACGAGATTTTGCAACCCGGAGCCTGTTTGCAGGGGATGTGGCTCCATGTGAACTGGGCGCGTGCTCTGCTGCCGTCCGAATAATTTGGGCATAGGCTGCCTTTTCGTTCTCTTTGCAAGGATGTGATACATTGAAACACGCATCCCCTACACATGCGAATCACGCTCATGGGAGCACCATGTGCGCAAATGTACGTGAAGATGGTTTTATTCAAGGACAAATGTGAATGGGTTGTTCAAACCCTGATGTGTGAAGTCGTCGATAGGTCCAGGTGTAGGGATCGATTGATTAAATTAGAACAGACGAACAGTGCGTTTCTCCCATCGTTTGCACGGAGGGGGGGAGGGGGGGGCTTATTTTTTATGTTGCTACCGAACAGGTAGCAGTTTGGTACTCTGGTAGTCTTTTCCTGTGTTTTTTGCACCGTGAAAAGCGGCGACTGAGCTTTAAAAAAAAGATAGCACGGTGTTAGAATATTTCCAATGGTCGCGCTATCCCGCGCCCGCGCTAGAGCGCGGAGATAAATTAGCTCCTCCAGTAGGCATCCTATCCGCACCGGCGCTGCAAAAAAATTTTGCGCGCTGTGTTTTGCCCTATCCCGAGTGTCATATCTCAGACGTCGGGTGCAGCGCGCGGCATCGTTTCGCAAACGCGCTAAGCTTCAATGGCTGGAAATTTCACCCGCGCCCTATCTCTCCCCACCTGCGACACCGTCGCACGATTTCGCCGCCGCCCCCGGTCGACTTCGCCGCCGCACCGTAGATCCGCCTCCCCCGCGCCCCCTCCCGCCAGTTTCAAGTACTCCACCGTGATGTACCGAGACGATGCCGCCGCCTCCACCAACGGGTACAAGGTCCGCACTACCGACGGCACCGCGCTGTCAACACCCGGATTTTTAAGTCCGAATGCCTATTATGTCATTCATCGCAATCCCAGGAATATTGTTGTTGCGAGGCATAATAGTTAAGTATCATAGTCATCATTCATTACAACCCATATTCTCTTACAACTTGAATCACATGATCCATATTACACGAATAGTTGATCTATTGATCAACGAACAAACACAAGTTCATAGCGGCAGCGTAAAGATAAATGGACTCTCTAGTCCACAGGCCAACGCTTGACGTTGGAAGACTCCTAGTTGTCGTAGGCGTCCTGCTGGTCATCTCCTTGATAGTTATGTTCGTCTTCATACTCTGGCCATTTGAATAGTCAGGGACAAAGCCGTGAGTACTTCAAGTACTCGCAAACTAACACTAGTGTAAGTGCTAGACAATTCTAGTAAGGGTGCTAAGCTCTAGTTTGAATTGCATAAAGCCAATTTTAGTTCACAAGTATTTGAGAAAAGACTTATTCAAGTGCTAACTAACTCAAGTGGGAACATTACTGTCATTCCCACAATTCAAGTGGTGATTTCAATTCAATTCACCACTTCACCATTCACTTCATCAACATTTTCAGAAATCTGATACCGGAAACTGTATGGCCTTTCCAACCGTCCGTAACCGTGGACGCGGCTATTCGAATAGGTTTACACTCTGCAGAGGTTGCACACTTGTGCCACAACATTTGATTTCATCCGTCGGGATTACCCCGAATCATCGTAACACAGTACGCGGATCATCAACCATAACCTTTCACTTACAAACCCTAGTATGAGCACCTCTCCCCATGAGCTTGGTCTCCCAGTGAAGACCAACTGTCAACCTGGGAACTGCACAGAGCTTGGCCGTACAATTCACCTCAATTCACATCATTTCTCAACAACGGAGGCAGCCTTGGCATAACCCCTATGATGTGTGTTCAGAGGGAACCCATACTAAGATGCATAAATTTCCAGTTAAGCCCTACCCATAATCAGGTATTGTGGGGGTACTCAAAATTGAAAAGGTATCGCATTCAAACCACTATCAGTTTTTGTCAAAAATCACCCTCTTCTCTTGGTCATATTCACCTTCAAAAATCATTCAATGGAATGACTCATCATTCCAAGGTTTCAAAACTCAATTCAAATCACCTGTTCCCATCTAGAGTAGTCAAGTTTTAATATTTAGCACTAGCACTAATAATGAGGGGTGCTATCTTGCTTGGCTAGCTTGATACTAACTTCACTACTCTAATAACCTTCTTAACTTCAGACCAAAGTTAACTATAAAAGTAACTCTCTAATAAAACCAGTAAAAACTTGTAAGTCAAAAACTTGGGATAGGCTTGTGGTAAGAAAGATAAGACTAATGGTGCCTTGCCCCAAAGGGCTTTGCACTTTGCAAGAATATTAGCTTGCCTTGGTAGTGGTCAAAGTTCTCCTCTTCCTCCTCTTGGTAGCAACCTTCTTCCTCCGGGTATTCTCCGGTGTTTGCGTCTAAATTCGAATACGAGGTATAATCACTCAACTAGTTCAATGGCTATTCCAAACATCACATATATTCACACAAACTATTCTAAGCACATAATGAATACAATTTGGGTGCATTGGTTGTGTGATTCGAGGAAAAATAATTTCCTCTCATTACATATGTAAATGATAGTTTCCATATAGTTTTTAAGAAATAATTTCCTCTCATTGAATCTTCTTTAAGATTTAAATTCTCAATTGATCACACATGAAATCATGTTGACCTAAGTCAACCATTCATCATCATCATTTGAGAAAATGATTTAAATGAGGTAGACCACCTCATACTATTTGATAATTCTCCAAATGATTTAATATCACCAAGTATTTCATGTGAGGTTATTTGACCAGGGGTTCAAACTCCATATGAAAGTACTTGGTACAATATTTAAATGAAGTGAAACACTTCATACAATTTGCATAATAGTTTTGGACATTATCACTTAAGTAAACTAGCCCTATTGTCCATTTATTAAACTAGGGCATGATCATGAAAAGTGACCACACCATTTTGTTGCAGAAACAATTAGTGTAATTTAAATGTGAGCTACTATAGTTGGAATTAACTAAATATCTATTTTGGTTGATTTTTAAGATTTAATTGAATGTGAAAAAGTCCCTGCCTTCATCTTTTTGTCACTTTATTTCTACAAAAGATCTCAAGGTGATACCAATGGCAAGTTGTAGAACTTTTCCAGGGCTTTCCAACAATATAAAATTTGTTGAATTTGGCCCAGCCAAACAGATTCTATGAAATTTCTAAGTTGGAGCCAATATTGAAATTGGAATTGAATTGATTAAACAAAATTAGAATTAATAGGCCGGCGGGAAAACGAGGTGGGCCGTAACGATTCAAAAAGAGAGAAAACGGCCCAGCAGCGCAGCTCGTGCGAGTGGGCCGCCTGACAGAGTGGTGGTCACTCGTCAGCGACTCTTCAAAGCCGAATCGGTACGCATCAACCAGAGGCGTTGGATTAAAACAGAATCGGACGGTGCCAGTGCATCATCTTCTCCGGCGAGAGAGGGTTGCTGGCGCGGCGAGCCTAGGGGGTCGGAGGGCTAACCGTAGGTCCGGCGAGTGGCAGCGGTGGTCGAGGCGAGGTTGTCGATGAAGGGGAAGAAGCTGGTAGCAGTGGCATCGCTCGAGGAGGCCTGGATCAACGGCGATTGCACCAGGGCTTTCACGGCTCCGATCGATCGATTGGGCTTGCTCCGGCTTCGATTGAGATAGTTAATGGTGCGAGAAGAAGCAGGGATGGGAGGAGAATGGATTGGTGTGCTCAATGGCGTCCAGGGAACGCTCTATTTATAGAGAAGCTTGGGTGCTGCGGGGCAGTGGCAAGGTCGACATGCTCGCGGCGATTCCGGCGAGTGTTGGGGCTAGGCGAGGGTGTAGCAGTGTTCTCCTCGTCCAGGCGAAGCTAGAGGTGGCGACAGCTTGGTCGGGCGGCTTCTGGAGAGCTCGCTTTGCTTCCATGTCTGGCGGCGGCGTCTACGGAATGTTCTTCGTCGTCTCCGGCGGCGGCGGTCCAGGGTCGGGTCGAGCGCGTGTCTGGCGGGTCTGAGGTGTCACGGCGATGCTCAACTCGTTGCTAGCGGGGCCAGAGCGATGGCATGCTGGTGGGGTGGCGCGTGGCCAGTGCGCGTCCGCGACGTGCATGGTCGCGACGCGAGCGGCATGCTGGCGCGTTCTGGGCGCGCGTTCTCCGGCGAGGCTATGGCGTCTACGTCGATGATATCGGTGCTAGACGAGGTAGATGAGCGAGGTGGCGAGCTAGGGCACGGTGCCCAGGGTGGAGAGGAAGGAGAGGAGGGGTGGCTCGGCATGGTGGCGACATGGCCGGCATGGCCATGCACATGTGGGCTAGCCTCTCCTCTTAGGGTTAATATGCAGGATTAAATGAGAGAGAGAACTAGGGGACCATGTAGAGTAGTTTAGGACAGGTTAGGGTTGAGTAGGACACTATTTGAAATAGTGTTGAATTGTTCCCTATTTGAAATTTGCATTTTTTGTTCAAATTAAAATGATTTCAAAAGGTGTCAAGATTTGGAAGTGGTGTGTTTGAGTGAGTTGTAAATGACCAGAGAGAATGAGAGGTGGTGGTGGAATTTAGAAAATCAAAGAATTGCAAATTTGGCTAAGTGTGAGATTGTTCCACATCACAAAAAGTTCCAACTTTACATGAGCATAGAATTTTATACAAAGTGAATTTGGCATGGTGGTCTTTACCAAAGTTGTTCACCTTGATGTGCTCTTGGATGAGGTGCAAAGAGTTGGCAAAGTTTAGTTTGAAAATTTTGAAAAGCAAGGGCTCAAAGTAGGGATCAGATTATAAATGGTAGATTTGACCATCATCATATGTGATCCCATTTTGAGTTTGAATTTGATTTGATTTGTGTTTCCTTGATTCCAAAAGTTGTTATAAGTGTTTAATAACATAACACAACTAATGGTGAAGACCAAAATGGTCTAGGGTAAAGATTTGCAAAAATTGGCCTAAACCATATGTGAGGGTTTTAGGGTTTTAATCTTATTTGATTCTTTTCTCTTTTTGCTTTATTTGATTTGTGATCTTCACTTGATCACATTAGGGTTTTAGGGTTTAGCACATAAACAAATGTAACAATCATCATGGCATATCACTCAAATGCACAAGTCCTATGCAGGGTACTATATGCAAATAAAAGTTTTTGTTGGTTTGAAATTTTGATCTCTGGAATTCTTCTTCTCTCTTTTATTGAAATTTGGGATGTTACAAACCCTTCCCCCTTACAAAAGATCTCGTCCCGAGATCTAAAAGAAAGTTAGGTACTAAAGAGATCTGGGTACTCCTTCTTCATGAAGTCTCCGTGTTCCCAAGTGGCTTCATCTTCGGTATGGTTGCTCCACTGAATCTTTAGAAACTTGATGCTTCGGGTGCGGGTGGTTCTGTAAGCTTCCTCCAGTATGCAAATCGGCACTTCGCGGTACGTCAAGTCCTGGTTGGTATCCACCCATCGGTGATCGATGTTCTTGAACACTTCGGTCTTCTCAGGGACTTCAAGGCACTTCCGGAGGAGTGAGATATGAAACACGTCGTGCACAGCCGACATTTCTTCTGGTAGCTCCAGTTGATAAGATACTTCGCCTCGGCGACTCAGAACTTTGAAGGGTCCGACATATCGGGGTGCGAGCTTTCCTTTCAGCTGAAATCTCTGCATTCCTTTCAAGGGGGATACCTTGAGATAGACGAAGTCTCCGATCTCGAAGGTCATCTCTCGACGTCGCTTGTCGGCGTAGCTCTTCTGTCTTGATTGCGCCGTCTTAAGGTACTCGCGGATCTTGTGAACTTTCTCTTCGGCTTCACGAAGAACATCTGGTCCAAAGACTTGGCTTTCTCTGACTTCCGACCAATTCAGAGGGGTACGGCATTTCCTTCCGTACAAGGCTTCAAAGGGGGCCATTGATAACCCACAAGTATAGGGGATCGCAGCAGTCTTCGCGGGTAGTATTACCCAATTTATTGATTCGACACAAGGGGAGACAAAGAACACTTGGAAGCCTTAACAACTGAGTTGTCAATTCAGCTGCACCTGGAAACAGACTTGCTCGCAAGAGTTTATCAGTAGTAACAGTTTTATAGCAGTAGCAGTAGTGAAATAACAGCAGCAGAGTAGCAGAAACAGCAGTAGTAATTGTAGTAAACAGCAGGATTAAAATACTGTAGGCACAGGGATGGATAACGGGCGTTGCATGGATGAGAGAAACTCATGTAACAATCATAGCAGGGCATTTGCAGATAATAATAAAACGGTGTCGAAGTGCAAAGCAATCAATAGGCATGTGTTCCAATTATAGTCGTACGTGCTCGCAATGAGAAACTTGCACAACATCTTTTGTCCTACCAGCCGGTGGCAGCCGGGCCTCAAGGGAATCTATTGGATATTAAGGTACTCCTTTTAATAGAGTACCGGAGCAAAGCATTAACACTCCGTGAACACATGTGATCCTCACGTCACTACCATCCCCTCCGGTTGTCCCAATTCTTGTCACTTCGGGGCCATTGGTTCCGGACAGCGACATGTGTATACAACTTGCAGGTAAGACCATAAACAATGAATATCATGATGAAATAATAACATGTTCAGATCTGAGATCATGGCACTCGGGCCCTAGTGACAAGCATTAAGCATAACAAGTTGCAACAATATCATCAAAGTACCAATTACGGACACTAGGCACTATGCCCTAACAATCTAATGCTATTACATGACCAATCTCATCCAATCCCTACCATCCTCTTCAGCCTACAGCGGGGGAATTACTCACACATGGATGGGGGAAACATTGCTGGTTCATGGAGAGGCGTCGATGGTGATGGCGGTGATGATCTCCTCCAATTCCCCGTCCTGGCGGAGTGCCAGAACGGAGACTTCTGGCTCCTGAGACGGAGTTTCGCGATGTGGCGGCATTCTGGAGGCTTTCTGGCGACTTCGACTTCTCCCCGTGCGTTTTTAGGTCGAGGGCGATAAATAGTCCGAAGGAGGGTGTCGGAGGCCGGCCGAGGGGGCCACACCACATGGCCGCGCGGCCCCCCCTGGGCCGCGCCGCCTCATGGTGTGGGGCCCTCGGGCCTCCACCTTACTTGTCCTTCTGGCTCCGTCAGTATTCTGGGAAAATAGGGCCTTCTGCATAAATTCCGAGGATTTTCCCGAAAGTATAATTTCTGCACAAAAACGAGACACCAGAACAGTTCTGCTGAAAACAGCGTTAGTCCGTGTTAGTTGTATCCAAAATACACAAATTAGAGGCAAAACAATAGCAAAAGTGTTCGGGAAAGTAGATACGTTTTGGACGTATCAACTCCCCCCAAGCTTAGCTTATTGCTTGTCCTCAAGCAATTCAGTTAACAACTGAGCGATAAAAGAACTTTCACGAACACATTTGCTCATATGATGTATATATTCTCATGCTATGGCTAATACTTAAACAGTTCATGACAAGATACATGCAAATAAGATCATCTAACAGCTATGTCAATCATGAAGAGGTACCAACAATTAATAATAAGCATCATGAATCATGTATATAAGCAGGATTGCAATGTTCATAAGAAAGTATGATAAAGTGGTATCTCGCTTGCCTGTATTTGAACAGCAAAACATAAATGCCCAGGCACCTCTGAGGTTCATAGAAAGACTAGAAATAGAGATTGTCAAAGATAAAAGCATCAAAGTTATACCACAATCAATAATATTTTGAGACAAGCATATTATACTAAGAATGACAGTTGTGCTCTCAAGATAGTGCTCAAAGAAAGGATGGAGACACAACATAAAAGTAAAAGATTGACCCTTCACAGAGGGAAGCAGGGATTAACATGCGCTAGAGCTTTTCATTTTTAAAACAGGAGTAAAATTATTTTGAGAGGTGTTTGTTGTTGTCAACGAATGGTAATGGGTACACCAACTACCTCGCCAACCGGACTTTCAAGAGCGGCTCCCATGAATTATTTGCATATTTATGTGGCACTCCTTCCAACCTTTCTTACACAAACCATGGCTAACCGAATCCTCGGGTGCCTGCCAACAATCACATACCATGAAGGAGTGCCTTTTTATTTTAGTTTTATTATGATGATGACACTCCCCCCAACCTTTGCTTACACAAGCCATGGCTAACCGAATCCTTCGGGTGCCGTCCATCAATCACAAACCATGGAGGAGCGTCTATTTAAGTTAATTAATTCGGGACTGAGAATCCCATTGCCAGCTCTTTTTGCAAAATTATTGGATAAGCGGATGTGCCACTAGTCCATGTGAGAGTCCGTCAAAAGTAAATGACAAGGTTGAAAGCTAAACACCACATACTTCCTCATGAGCTATGAAACATTAACATAAATTGAGAGGCATTTTGAAGGTTTTAAGGTAGCGCATGAGAATTTACTTGGAATGGTTTGAAATGCCATGCATAGGTATTTATGGTGGACACTTTGAAACAACTTGGTTTTCAGGTGTTTGGAAGTACGAGCAGCGTTCCCGCTCAGTACAAGTGAAGGCTAGCAATAGACTGGGGAGCGACAAATCAAGAGAGCAAAGAATCGTCATAATCATGCTTGCGGCAAAATAAATTAACGGAGGCATAAAAGTGATACAAGAACTCTGAAGCAATATAAATCATAGAGGCTTAATTGACTTTGGTTCAGTCATATGCATGCGTGAGCATGTGCCAAGTCGATATAAATGAATTATTCAGAGGAGGATACCACAATGCCATACCTACTTATGAATAAAACAATGCAAGCAAACATCCATGACATGCTACTCATATTAATAAATTGGAGCTAAACATGAGAGATCATGAACTACTAGACTTTCTCAAATGACATATACCTCACATGAACCAACTAAGCATGCTCACATGGATGAGTATATGTACAAAAATGAAAACAAATAGAGTTCATACCAGCCTCTCACCACAATCCAATTGTCGTAGATCGTCATTATTGCCTTTCACTTGTGTACCTTGGATAATATGAAATGAAAACCACGCTCCAGCCACCGAAGACCATTGAACTCAAAATGAACTTTACAAACCAAAGAAGAACAGCAAATATTTTTGGTGTTTTCGATTTTGAAACAAGCACAAAAGGAAACAAGCAAACAAAGCAAAATCTTTTTGGGTTTTCTTATAGCAAACTAGCAATAGCAAATAAAGCGAAACAAATGCAAGAAACCAAAACAAACAAATGGTGAAGAGAAACAACAGAAATATTTTTGGTCTTTTTGTGTTTTGGGAAAGAAACAAAGCAAAAACAAGAAAATAAAAACTAAAAGAAACACAGAAAAGCAAGGTGGCAGAAATCTGCCAAAACTTGACAGCAGTACAGAAATCGATTTTTACAAAAATCTTCCGTTGCTCAGCTCGAAAAGTGTTCAACTAATGAAAGTTAGATAACAACCTGGGGAGTATGCACAAAAATTGGCTTCGCAAAATAACGTTCTGGCTGTTTTTGAGAATTTTTATGGTGACAGCCCAGAATCTGTTTTCAATCAGCACTTCCCCAAATATCATCTCCCTCTCATTAGAAAACCACTCAAACAAACTAAACAAGTATATACAAGTATCCAGCAATCATAATATGCAAAGAATGAGTGATGCCGGTATACCTCCCCCCAAGCTTAGGTTTTTGGCCTAAGTGGAGTTCAATCCCATGGCGCCCATGAAGTAGCGCCTCCGTAGTACGATGAAGATGGGTCATAGTCCGGGTATGTGCTGGAAGAAGCACCCGGATACGTGACAGTGTAGTCGTAGGAAGACTCGGCGTCCTCGGAGTCATGCTGCTGGTGGAAGTCTTGTATCTTCATATGTTCCTCCACCTCCTCCTTAGTGCGCGACCATGGTTGCCTGTCAATACTGAACAAACCTGGCTGGGGAAAAGGAATTTCCTTCTCATCCCCGTCAGCAAACAACATTCTATATACCATATTATCTAAAGTGGAATCAACGGTAACAAAATGATGGCTTTTCATGGTAGTAATATCTAGCCTCCTAGGAGTTAATGGAACATCATTAGAATCAAGAGGAAGCCTTAAATGTGTTAAAACGTGCAATGCAATGATTCCTCCAAAAATAGGCCCCCTGCTAGACAGGCGGCGAGCAATAAGAGAACCAAGATGATATGGTGTCTCTCCAGTAAGTGCAGCAATTAAGAAAGCAAGATGGTAACTAGAAATATTACTAGTGTTCTCCCTACCAAGAATGCTAGTAGCAATGTAATAGGCAAAATACTTAATGGCGGGAAGTTGGATATTTCTTATCTTGCCACGCTGAATGGTGCGGCAATCATCATTGGTAATCCCTCGGTAGAGCTCCAATAAGACCCGGGGGTTGTCCTTAATCTTCCTTGATGTACCTACAGGGGCAATACCCAATGCAACACAAAATTCTTCCAATTCCATAGTAATAGGATTACCATAGATCTTGAATGCAACTGTCGGCCCATATTGCTTGTTGTGGAACTTGAAGCTCTCGACGAAGATTTTGGTGAGCATGTAGTATTGCTCCCTTTCATCTCCTACGTAGGCGGCTAAGCCCGCCCTGTTGACGAGGGTGAAGAAATCATCCAACAACCCTGCATTTCTCAGAAAATCATAACACGGGAAAGACGAAGCATTAGGAGCCCCATTGTCTTCCTCGGGCGCGAAGCTTGGTGCGATGATATCCTCATTGTAGGATCGCCTAAGTTGGGTGGCGGTCCTAGATGGCCTTCCGGTGCTGGTTGTCCCTCTCTTGAACAACTCTCCAAAGTTGAAGTTCTTCATCCTTTTTCTTGTATTATATTGATATGGATCCAATCATAAGAGTTTGATATTCTTCTTTAGGCTCATATATAGGACAATCAATAGTTCCAACTTTGATAGTTCTCACATTAGAGATAGTATTAACTCCACATGCTCTTTCAATCCTCTTGGGAAAATAAACGGTATGCTCCTTATCATCAACATTAAAAGTAACCTTTCCTTTATTGCAATCAATAACAGCCCCTGCGGTGTTAAGAAAAGGTCTCCCAAGAATAATAGACATATTATCATCTTCAGGCATTTCCAACACAACAAAATCAGTTAATATCAAGCAGTTAGTAGTAACTTGAACAGGAACATCCTCACATATACCAACAGGAATAGCAGTAGATTTATCAGCCATTTGCAAAGATATATCAGTAGGTATTAACTTATCTAAATAAAGTCTCTTATAAAGAGAAAAGGGCATAACACTAACACCGGCTCCCAAGTCACATAGAGCAGTTTTAACATAATTATTCTTAATAGAACAAGGAATAGTAGGTATACCTGGGTCGCCCAACTTCTTTGGAACTTTGCCATTGAAAGAGTAATTAGCAAGCATGGTGGAAATTTCCTCATTGGGGATTTTCCTTTTGTTAGTAACAATATCTTTCATATACTTTGAATAAGGAGGTAATTTAATAGCATCAGTCAAAGGGATTTGCAAGAATAAGGGTTTCATCCAATCACAAAATTTATTATAGTGTTCTTCTTCCTTTGATTTTAGTTTCTTAGCAGGAAAAGACATTTGCTTTTGAACCCACGGTTCTCTTTCATTACCATGTTTCTTAGCAATAAAATCTTCTTTAGTATACTTTTTATTTTTAGCATGCTTTTCAGGTTCATCTTCAACCTCTTCTTTATCAGAAGCATCATTCTTATCATTATCTTTGTCATTATCATGTTCATTACCACTTTCAGTTTCAGCATCGGAAATAGAAATACTATTAGGATCATTAACAGGTTCAGAGGATTCTACAACATTTTTATGTTTCTTCTTCTTTTTCTTAGAAGGAGCACTAGGTTCAATTCGTTGAGAATCTTGTTCAATTCTTTTGGGATGCCCTTCAGGATATAGAGGATCCTGGGTAGGGACACCGCCTCTAGTTGTTACTTCATAAGCGTGTTTCTCTTTAGAATTATTTTTCAACAAGTCATTTTGCACTTTAGTGAGTTGATCAATTTGAGTTTGAACCATTTGAAAATGTTTAACAAGCATCTTAACATTATTGGAGGTTCTCTCCACAATATCATGCAAATTGCTAATAGCTTGAGAAATTTCCATTAGATGATTCTCTACTCTCATATTAAAATTTTCTTGCTTAACAATATAATTATCAAACTCATCTAAGCATTGAGCAGGAGGTTTTGAATACGGAATATCTTCCCTAGTAAAGCGTTGAAGGGAGTTTACCTCGATCATGGATGAAGGGGGAATTGTCTCACATATATCTTCTATGGGAGGTAGATTCTTCACATCTTCGGATTTAATACCTTTTTCCTTGAGAGATTTCTTAGCTTCCCTCATATCTTCATCATTCAATTCAATTAAACCCCTCTTCTTCAATATTGGCGTTGGAGTTGGTTCAGGCGTAGTCCAATCATCATAGTTCCGGCTTATTCTGGCCAATAATTTTTCAGCTTCGTCTGGAGTTCTTTTCCTGAAAACACAATCAGCACAACTATCCAAATATTCTCTAGATTCAATGGTTAGTCCACTATAAAATATATCAAGTAGATCATTCTTTTCTAAATCATGTCCAGGTCGAGCTCTGATAAGAGAACAAAATCTTGTCCAAGCCTCAGGCAATTTCTCTTCATCTCCCTGGTCAAACCTATAAATTTTCTGTAAAGCAATATGTTGAGCACTAGCAGGAAAGTATTTTCGAAAGAAAACATCACGCAAATCAGTTGGATTTTTAATAGAACCAGGAGGCAAATTATTATACCAAGTTTTAGCATCATCCTTTAATGAGAAAGGAAAAATTTTAGCGACAAAGTAAGTACGCATCTTGACATCATCAGAAAACAAGCTACTCATAGAAGAAAGCTCAATCATGTGTTCTACAACACTTTCTTTTTCAGTACCACAAAAAGGTGTTTTCTCTACAATAGCTATATGAGATAAATCAAGAGAAAAATCATAATCTTTATCCTTAATGCATGTAGATGTGGCGAATTCAGGATCAGGAGATAACTTATGTCTAACAGTATATTGTGCGAGAAACTTTTTAATTTTTCTTGCATCAGTAATGGAATTGCATTTATCAATAAAATCATCATTAAGCTCCACATAATCCTCATCAGGATCATCACTAGAATAATCAAGTTCAGGTGAATTAACAGGTGTAGCAGCATTAGGAGTTTCAGCATTTTCAATTTGTCTAGACCTAGCAATTGTAGCATCTAGAAAAGATCCCAATGAACCACTATCATCAAGCACAGCAGAAACATTATCAATATTATGAGAGTTTTCAGATTCAGCAGAAGTACCAGCAAGTGAAGCTTGCGGCGGTGAAACAAGTTGACTTATCACAGATGGTGAATCAAGTGTAGCAGAGGTACTCAGAGTTGTACCTTTTCTTGTAGTGGATGGTAATATGGCGACTTTAGGATCGCGAGATTTACCCATGATGGAGAATTTGCAGCGAACAATATCAATCCAAGTGAACTTCCAAATAAAGCTATGCTCCCCGGCAACGGCGCCAGAAAACAGTCTTGATAACCCACAAGTATAGGGGATCGCAGCAGTCTTCGCGGGTAGTATTACCCAATTTATTGATTCGACACAAGGGGAGACAAAGAACACTTGGAAGCCTTAACAACGGAGTTGTCAATTCAGCTGCACCTGGAAACAGACTTGCTCGCAAGAGTTTATCAGTAGTAATAGTTTTATAGCAGTAGCAGTAGTGAAATAACAGCAGCAGAGTAGCAGAAACAGCAGTAGTAATTGTAGTAAACAGCAGGATTAAAATACTGTAGGCACAGGGATGGATAACGGGCATTGCATGGATGAGAGAAACTCATGTAACAATCATAGCAGGGCATTTGCAGATAATAATAAAACGGTGTCGAAGTACAAAGCAATCAATAGGCATGTGTTCCAATTATAGTCGTACGTGCTCGCAATGAGAAACTTGCACAACATCTTTTGTCCTACCAGCCGGGCCTCAAGGGAATCTACTGGATATTAAGGTACTCCTTTTAATAGAGTACCGGAGCAAAGCATTAACACTCCGTGAACACATGTGATCCTCACGTCACTACCATCCCCTCCGGTTGTCCCAATTCTTGTCACTTCGGGGCCATTGGTTCCGGACAGCGACATGTGTATACAACTTGCAGGTAAGACCATAAACAATGAATATCATGATGAAATAATAACATGTTCAGATCTGAGATCATGGCACTCGGGCCCTAGTGACAAGCATTAAGCATAACAAGTTGCAACAATATCATCAAAGTACCAATTACGGACACTAGGCACTATGCCCTAACAATCTAATGCTATTACATGACCAATCTCATCCAATCCCTACCATCCCCTTCAGCCTACAGCGGGGGAATTACTCACATATGGATGGGGGAAACATTGCTGGTTGATGGAGAGGCGTCGGTGGTGATGGCGGTGATGATCTCCTCCAATTCCCCGTCCCGGCGGAGTGCCAGAACGGAGACTTCTGGCTCCTGAGACGGAGTTTCGCGATGTGGCGGCGTTCTGGAGGCTTTCTGGCGACTTCGACTTCTCCCCGTGCGTTTTTAGGTCGAGGGCGATAAATAGTCCGAAGGAGGGTGTCGGAGGCCGGCCGAGGGGGCCACACCACATGGCCGCGCGGGCCCCCCCTGGGCCGCGCCGCCTCATGGTGTGGGGCCCTCGGGCCTCCACCTTACTTGTCCTTCTGGCTCCGTCAGTATTCTGGGAAAATAGGACCTTCTGCATAAATTCCGAGGATTTTCCCGAAAGTTGGATTTCTGCACAAAAACGAGACACCAGAACAGTTCTGCCGAAAACAGCGTTTGTCCGTGTTAGTTGTATCCAAAATACACAAATTAGAGGCAAACAATAGCAAAAGTGTTCGGGAAAGTAGATACGTTTTGGACGTATCAGCCATCTGTAGGCTGGCTTGGTAGCTGTTGTTGTAGGAGAATTCTGCGTAAGGTAGGCAGTCTTCCCACTTGGATCCATATTCCAGTACACATGCTCTCAGCATGTCCTCCAATATCTGGTTGACTCTTTCCGTCTGTCCATCGGTCTGCGGATGATAGGCGGTGCTGAAATTCAGACGGGTTCCTAGTCCTTCGTGCACTTTCTGCCAGAATCTTGAGGTGAATTGTGATCCTCTATCTGACACTATCGACTTCGGGGTTCCGTGCAGGGCGACTATTCTGGAGATGTACAGTTCAGCTAACTTTGGGCCTTGGTAGGTGGTTTTGACGGCGATGAAATGGGCTACCTTGGTCAGTCTATCGACAACTAGCCAAATTGAGTCATTGCCCTTGCTAGATTTGGGCAAACCTGTGATAAAGTCCATTCCTACGGAGTCCCACTTCCATTCTGGAATCTGCAGAGGCTGCAACAGTCCTGCGGGTCGCTGATGTTCCGCCTTGACTCTCTGACATATATCACACTTGGCGATGTAGCTTCTGATCTCTCGCTTCATTCCATGCCACCAGAATTGCTCCTTCAGGTCTTGATACATCTTGGTACCTCCGGGGTGGATTGAGTAAAGGGTGTCATGGGCTTCTTGCAGTATGAATTACTTCAAGTCCGAGTCCGATGGTACACAAAGGCGTTCTTTGTACCAAAGAACTCCGGCTTCATCTACGGTGAATCCCGGTGCTTTGCCTGCGGCTATCTGGTTCTTGATTCCGTCGATGCTAGCGTTTCCTTTCTGGGCTTCCTTGATTTGGCTAACCAAGGTGGGTTGAAGCTCTATGCTGGCTAGGAATCCTTCACTAACAAGTCCAAGTATAAGCTGTTCAAACTCCTGAAACAGGCTGGGTTGCTCGATTGCGATCATGGAGTTCAACTGACATGGCAGTCTGCTCAAAGCATCCGCTACCACATTGGCCTTGACGGGGTGGTAGTGAATCTCCATGTCGTAATCCTTGATCAATTCTATCCATTGGCGTTGTCTCATGTTCAGCTCTTTCTGGGTGAAGATATATTTCAGGCTCTTGTGGTCGGAGTAGATCTCGCATCGATTACCCATGAGGTAATGACGCCAAACTTTCAAGGCTAGGACAACGGCTGCAAGCTCGAGGTCATGGGTGGGGTAATTCTGCTCATGCTGCTTCAGTTGTCTTAAAAGGTATGATATCACTTTGCCTTTTTGCATCAAGACACATCCAAGACCAATCTTGGAAGCATCGCAATAGACGTCAAAGGGCTTGGTGATGTCCGGCATGATTAGGATTGGGGCTGAGGTCAGTCTACTCTTGGGTTGTTGGAAACTCTCTTCACATTTGTCAGTCCATTCGAACTTCTTGTCCTTCTTCAGCAGTTGGGTCATTGGTCGAGCGATGCTCGAAAAGCCTTCTACAAATCTTCGGTAATATCCGGCTAATCCAAGAAAAGCGCGGACCTCGGTTTGGGTGTTTGGGGCTTGCCATTCCATAACGGTTTTGATTTTGGCGGGATCTACTGCAAGTCCTCCCGCAGACAAGATGTGTCCCAGGAATCCTACTTCCTTCAACCAAAACTCACATTTGCTGAACTTGGCATACAATTGGTGGTGTCTAAGGGTTTCTAGGACAGTCTCCAAATGTTGTTCATGTTCCTCTTCGGACTTGGAGTAGATAAGAATGTCGTCGATGAAGACAACGACAAACTTGTCCAAAAAGTTCATGAAGATCTTATTCATGAGATTCATGAAATAAGCGGGGCATTGGTTAATCCAAACGACATGACGTTGTAATCATACAACCCATATCTGGTGGTAAAGGCAGCCTTTGGAATGTCGGTGGCGCGAATCTTCAGCTGATGATAACCAGTTCTAAGATCTATCTTGGAGAAAACTTTGGCTTCGGTCAACTGATCAAACAGGTCTTCTATCTTGGGTAGGGGGTATTTGTTCTTGATGGTGACATCTTTAAGCTTACGGTAGTCCGTACATAAACGAGTGGCACCATCCTTCTTGTCCACAAACAAAACTGGTGATCTCCAGGGGGATGCACTCGGTCTAACCAAACCTTTGGCTAACATATCATCGATCTGCTTCTTCAGCTCCACAAGCTCCGTTGGGTTCATGCTATAGGCTCTCTGGGCTATAGGTCCAGTTCCGGGGATTAACTCGATGATAAACTCGATATCCCGATCCGGGGGCATACCGGGTAGATCATCCGGAAACACATCAGGGTATCGATAAACGACCCTGATCTGATCCAGAGTTGGCTTGGCTACACTTGAGTTGCAGGTAAACTTTCTGGGTAGCCTTTCAGACACATGCTCTACTAGGATACCGGTGCTGCTAGTCATGGTGATAGCTTTCTTGGCACAGTCAATCAAACCATGGTGTTTTGACATCCAGTCCATTCCTAGTACGACTTCCAAACCTTTGGTTCCCAGAATTATCAGATTTGCATAGAAATCTACTTCATGGATTTTGATGGGTACATTTTTGCAAAATTTTCTGGCATTGGTGGTTGATCCGGGAATTTGAACTATCATAACATGCTTCAAACTGAGGGGTTGAATTTTACTTGTTGATGCAAAGTCTTCGATGACAAAAGAATGAGATGCTCCGGAATCAAACAACACTCTGGCAGGGATGGAGTTGACAGAAAACATACCCAGTACCACATCAAGTGCTTCCTGGGCTTCTTCGGCATTCATGTGGAAGAGACGGCCGTTGCGGTTGTTGGGGTTGTTGGGGACGAACTTCTTGCCGGTGGAGACACAGCGTTGCTGCTGAGCAGGTGCAGCGGTGTTGCCTGCGATTTTGGCAAGCCTCTTGGGACACTCGTTGGAGTAGTGTCCCACTACACCACACTCATAACAAGTGATGGTGGATTTGTCCTTGGGGGCGACGGGTATGGCGTTGCTTCCTGTTCTGGGGGCGGTGTTGGTGTTTTTGTTGCTGGTGTTGGGGGCTCGGGACAGAGCACGGTTGAAGTTATTGTTGTTGTTGTAGTTGTTGTGGCCTCCTGGCCTGGAGTTTCCTCCACTCCGGTTCTGATAACCGGGGCGCGAAGTCTGCATCTGGGGCTTGTTGTTGTTTCTCGGAATGAAACCTCCGCTTGAGCCGGGGCGATACTTCGGGGCATTGCTAGGCCCACTCTGGTGCACCATGCGGCGCTTGCGGTTCTCATTGGCTTGGTTCAACTTGCCCTCCATCTGGATGGCGGAGTCTACTAGGGCTTCAAGGTCGGTGAAGGGGATGTTGACGAGGACAGTCTGCATCTCATCATGCAGTCCGTTCAGGAATCTCTCCTGCCTCTTCTCGGTGGTGTCGGTCTCGTCGGGGGCGTACCTTGACAGGGTAAGGAACCTGTCACGGTATTCTACCACCGTCATGCGTCCTTGCTTGAGTTCGCGGAACTCGTCCCTCATCTTCTTTATAAGACCCGGGGGCACATGGTACCTGCTAAACTTGAGCTTGAAATCTGCCCAAGTCATAACTTGACCTCCGTTCATGGCACGGGTGCTAGTCCACCAGGCTCTGGCTGGTCCAGCAAGGTAATGGGTTGCGAAAAGGACCTTCTCGTTGGCTTCTACTCCGGTTACTTCCAAGTTGTTCTCCATAGTCTGGAGCCAATCGTCGGCGTCGAGGGGTTCTTCAGTCTTGCTAAACACCGGAGGATTGGTGTTCTGGAAGTTCTTGAGCTTGGATCCGGGGTGGTCATGATTTCCATGGCCTTGGTTGGCAAGGTTATGCAGGGCTGCGATGTTGGCTTGGCGTTCAGCTCTTTCAGTCTCCCTGTCAGCCAACAGGGTTTGCAGCAGTTGCATCATGGCATCGTTGTTGTTGCGATTGGGAGGGGCCATCTGAACATAGAGAAGATCATGAGATAAGAGGGAAATTTCTATGGTTTATTTTGAGTAAGTTCATAAAATTTGAAACTTGAAGTCTTTTCATGACAAACACAAACATTCATTCATTCATTCAACATCACACATTACAAACTAACACTTAACACTTCCCATGGTTTTAAGAACCATTCTCATGCTACGATACAACGGACGGGATACAACTCACACCTACATAAGTGATCAAGTGCAACTACTCCTCGTCATCGACGTCTATCGGGACGAAGTCGTCAAGTCCTGCCTCCAGGAACTCGTACTCCTCCTCCTCGGTGAACTCGTCCTCCTCAAAGTCGTCGTCATCGCTCAGGAAGGCTCCTCCTCCCTGAAGGTCGATACCTCCATCGTCTTCCTCCATCTCTCTCAGCTGGTCCTCCTGGGCCTTGACAGTGGCCTCAAGAGATGCTATCTTGGCGCGAAGGCGCACGATAGTAGCGTCCCTCTTGGCACGCTGCTGGCGGAGTGTCTTGCGGTCCTTGGCGAGCATCTTGATCGCCTCACCCTGCTCGGCGATGTGAGCGTGGGTCTGGTTCGCGTAAACGCGGGAGGCGTCCAGATCCTTCTGAGTCTGGTACATCATGAAGTCGAGGTGCTCGGCGTGGTGCCTCAGCTCGGGGTGGGACTGCAGCTCCATGGGCACTCCCATGGCATCACGCCTCACGAGATGCGCGAAGCGGGAAGCGAGGATGCGCACCACGTTCTGTCCACAGAGACGCGCAAGTGCCTCCTGAAGGCCACGTGCGAGTCCATCGAGCCAGTTGCTCTCGCGGAAGGAGAAGAGGATCCTCTCCGAGGTGGGAGGCTCCATCTTGCCCCTCAAGTCAGCAGTGATGATCCACTGCAACTCTCCTCCAGGCTGGTCATCCACCTGGATCCCGTGGAACTCGGGGTGTGGGCGGCCAAGGAAGTCCGAGAGGGCGTTGAGGTTGTGCTCGAAGATCAAGCTTCCACCATTCCCAAGCTGGTAGAACTTGGTGTTGATGGGTTCATTCGGCTCCATCTGAAAGCGAAATGGATGAGTAAGTTAAAGAGTGAACAAGTGTGGCAAATTTTTTAGTAGATTCAATTAAGGAAGAACATGATTCACCAAATTTTGAAAAAGTCTCAAAGGCAAGAGCGTAAGTAAATTTTCACAAATATTCTCTTCTTTTGATTTCAAAGTTAAGTTTTTCTGAACGTCCATTCTAACTAGGGTCTTCTAAGGTCAAACAATGGCTCTGATACCAACTTGTCAACACCCGGATTTTTAAGTCCGAATGCCTATTATGTCATTCATCGCAATCCCAGGAATATTGTTGTTGCGAGGCATAATAGTTAAGTATCATAGTCATCATTCATTACAACCCATATTGTCTTACAACTTGAATCACATGATCCATATTACACGAATAGTTGATCTATTGATCAACGAACAAACACAAGTTCATAGCGGAAGCGTAAAGATAAATGGACTCTCTAGTCCACAGGCCAATGCTTGACGTTGGAAGAATCCTAGTTGTCGTAGGCGTCCTGCTGGTCATCTCCTTGATAGTTCTGTTCGTCTTCATACTCTGGCCGTTTGAATAGCCAGGGACAAAGCCGTGAGTACTTCAAGTACTCGCAAACTAACACTAGTGTAAGTGCTAGACAATTCTAGTAAGGGTGCTAAGCTCTAGTTTGAACTAGATGATACCCCGCACGTTGTTGCGTGATTCTTAGAAATATATGTTTCTTAATAAAAATGCTTATTGGCAATTATCTTATATCACATCAATGCTCCATGAAGTACTTAACAAAGACGCTATAGATTAGAAATGGATTCAACTCTTTGTTAGAATGCCGTTATGAGCATACACCATCATCATGATGATATTTGGATTCAAGTCAAGTCAAATAAATAAAAGATGACACTGGCATGAATGTTTTGGCACTAAAATTTTAACTATAAAGAAATGATTATATATGTCAAACGGTAACCAAAAATCCCAGAAAAACAATATGGTATTTAGAAGAGATAAATGTTTACGCCAGCAGGGCTGGAGCTTTCTTGAACTTCGGCTATAAGCAGACTATGAAAGTTTGGACCCGCGTGCCTGGATATCAGTGGATTATTCGATTTATCAAAGCCGCATGCCAACATTCATTATTTGATATTGCAGTGAATAGCATTTAGAAATAGGTCGGATGATAAATATGGGGAGCTCTACATCAAATCATAGGGCGGACAATGACTTCAGTCTGCAAGTAGGTATTACTCATTATATGGAATATATCGAGCTTGAAACTATAGAAGGCCAACTGTACCTCTTTTGTTTCCCATTTTGCAACACTTGCCATTTTCATTGGAAACCTTTGGTGCCAACTTCTCCGTTTTCTGAGTCCTGAAAGTATTTATTGAAGATAACAATGCCCTTTGTCTAAATCAACCAATGAATAGTGATTTATTAGCAAACTGCAATTTCTGAAAACATGCTCACAATAGTCCTTGCATTTCTAGTACAATAGCTAATTGAAAATCACTGCCTACAAACTTCATAGGACATTCCACAAACTGAAAGTTATACCAAAACTCCTAGTCGATAACCTGCATCTATTCTTGTATTTCTAGTACGTATAATATTTCTTGGACTGGGGCTGAAATATCATTAGTTTAAAAAGGATTCCAGTATGTTATCTGTCTTTATCTAATCTCTGGGTTGGATTATAAAGCACAGCCCACAAAATTCAATTGAGATCATCTAAGCATAACCCATGAATAAGCAGAACCCACGAATAACCTACACGTCAACAACGAACTAAATATAAGCCCTGATTGATGTCGAAATAATGACGTAACAACATAAATGGAAATGAAACGACGCCAGTACTTCAGCAGAAGCTAGTTCCAGCCTCTTTCTAATCCATTAGAACAAAATGCAGACTCTTTGTCTGTCTTTCCGCTGACAGAAAGGTCTCGAGTCATAAACATTCATATCCAAACAATAGAAAAGAAATATTCCGATCCTGCGACATCAATAGATTGGAAGAAATATCAAGAAAGTAACTTAATTGCCTATATCTGTGACATACTCCTTCTGCAAATAACAGGTGAAGAAAAATATATAGTTAAGCCTGAAAGAAAATGGAAGTCGCTGGCAAAGATAAAGCAATTAGTTTCTTCAGTATCACTCAAGCAAGATTAAGGAATTATTTTTTTCAGAGAAATGATTAAAGAATCACATACCTAAGTAGCTTTGTTTTGCGAAAATATTCCTGAATACCTGACTAATAGAAAATGGTGAATGGCTGGTCAGGCCATGTCAATATGGAGGCAGAAGATCTGCAGGCTTCAATTGTAGAAAAAATAAATCAATGCTATGTTTGATGATGTGGCCAAAAGTGTAATAGGTTCCTTCGATGGATCAAAAGTCCAAACACCTTCCATATGCAACAGTCTGGTACAAAAACAAATCGAATCAGTAGGTAGCAAGAATCCATGTTGAGACTTGAGAGGCGGATCAATAATCACATCATCAGGTCGTAGATGTACAGGTCGTGGAGGGAATTCACCGAGCAAGCGGCCTGGTAGAGATTTAACGATGCGATGTACAGGTCGTGGAGGGAATTCACCGAGCAAGCGGCCTGGTAGAGATTTAACGATGCTTGTTTGAAAGATATACTGGAGGTCTGGAGCAATGGATGTAGGCGGTCGGCCGGCCATCCCAGGGAAGCAGATGGCTGCTCCGCTGATGATTCAGGAGGCGATGGATGGCCATCATCTTGACTTCTACAACTGCAAGCATAGAGCATTACCGGCCGGCAGCAGCGGATGATTCCCAGGGAAGCAGCTGCTCTGCTGATGATTCAGGAGGCGATGGATGACCATCATCTTAACCTCGACAACTGCAGGTATAGAGCATTACCAACGTGCGCCGCTGGAAAAGGACGGCGGACTCAGCGCCATCCGTCTTCGTCTAGGACTCCAGGGTAGCGAGGTACCGCTCGGCCCTCATCTGGTGAAGAAATGTAAGAGGGAGTAGATATACCGGCTGTGCAGTCACAAATGGAGGAGGATGACATGAAATTCGGAATGGGAAGGGGAGAGGACGCATGACACAAAGACTATTAAATGGGTCTCAATGGACACCGGAAATTAATGATGTGGTGCAGAGGAAGAGAAGAGGATACATGTGTGCACAGAATATACAAAGACACTAAAACGCACTGCAACACCAACTGATGACGTGGCAGAAAAAACTGAGGTGGCAAGAAAGATGATGTGGCATAGCTGCATGTTAAGAGAAATAGGTTAGTGTGGATGAACATCTTAGTTATATAGGATTCCATAAAGCCAATTTTAGTTCACAAGTATTTGAGAAAAGACTTATTCAAGTGCTAACTAACTCAAGTGGGAACATTAGTGTCATTCCCACAATTCAAGTGGTGATTTCAATTCAATTCACCACTTCACCATTCACTTCATCAACATTTTCAGAAATCTGATACCGGAAACTGTATGGCCTTTCCAACCGTTCGTAACCGTGGACGCGGCTATTCGAATAGGTTTACACTCTGCAGAGGTTGCACACTTGTGCCACAACATTTGATTTCATCCGTCGGGATTACCCCGAATCATCGTAGCACAGTACGCGGATCATCAACCATAACCTTTCACTTACAAACCCTAGTATGAGCACCTCTCCACATGAGCTTGGTCTCCCAGTGAAGACCAACTGTCAACCTGGGAACTGCACAGGGCTTGGCCGTACAATTCACCTCAATTCACATCATTTCTCAACAACGGAGGCAGCCTTGGCATAACCCCTATGATGTGTGTTCAGAGGGAACCCATACTAAGATGCATAAATTTCCAGTTAAGCCCTACCCATAATCAGATATTATGGGGGTACTCAAAATTGGAAAGGTATCGCATTAAAACCACTATCAGTTTTTATCAAAAATCACCCTCTTCTCTTGGTCATATTCACCTTCAAAAATCATTCAATGGAATGACTCATCATTCCAAGGTTTCAAAACTCAGTTCAAATCACCTGTTCCCATCTAGAGTAGTCAAGTTTTAATATTTAGCACTAGCACTAATAATGAGGGGTGCTATCTTGCTTGGCTAGCTTGATACTAACTTCACTACTCTAATAACCTTCTTAACTTCAGACCAAAGTTAACTATAAAAGTAACTCTCTAATAAAACCAGTAAAAACTTGTAAGTCAAAAACTTGGGATAGGCTTGTGGTAAGAAAGATAAGACTAATGGTGCCTTGCCCCAAAGGGCTTTGCACTTTGCAAGAATATTAGCTTGCCTTGGTAGTGGTCAAAGTTCTCCTCTTCCTCCTCTTGGTAGCAACCTTCTTCCTCCGGGTATTCTCCGGTGTTTGCGTCTAAATTCGAATACGAGGTATAATCACTCAACTAGTTCAATGGCTATTCCAAACATCACATATATTCACACAAACTATTCTAAGCACATAATGAAAACAATTTGGGTGCATTGGTTGTGTGATTTGAGGAAAAATAATTTCCTCTCATTACATATGTAAATGATAGTTTCCATATAGTTTTTGAGAAATAATTTCCTCTCATTGAATCTTCTTTAAGATTTAAATTCTCAATTGATCACACATGAAATCATGTTGACCTAAGTCAACCATTCATCATCATCATTTGAGAAAATGATTTAAATGAGGTAGACCACCTCATACTATTTGATAATTCTCCAAATGATTTAATATCACCAAGTATTTCATGTGAGGTTATTTGACCAGGGGTTCAAACTCCATATGAAAGTACTTGGGACAAGATTTAAATGAAGTGAAACACTTCATACAATTTGCATAATAGTTTTGGACAATATCACTTAAGTAAACTAGCCCTATTGTCCATTTATTAAACTAGGGCATGATCATGCAAAGTGACCACACCATTTTGTTGCAGAACAATTAGTGTAAGTTAAATGTGAGCTATTAGAGTTGTAATTAACTAAATATCTATTTTGGTTGATTTTTAAGATTTAATTGAATGTGAAAAAGTCCCTGCCTTCATCTTTTTGTCACTTTATTTCTACAACAGATCTCAAGGTGAGACCAATGGCAAGTTGTAGAAATTTTCCAGGGCTTTCCAACAATATAAAATTTGTTGAATTTGGCCCAGCCAAACAGATTCTATGAAATTTCTAAGTTGGAGCCAGTATTGAAATTGGAATTGAATTGATTAAACAAAATTTGAATTAATAGGCCGGCGGGAAAACGAGGTGGGCCGTAACGATTCAAAAAGAGAGAAAATGGCCCAGCAGCGCAGCTCGAGCGAGTGGGCCGCCTGACAGAGTGGGGGTCACTCGTCATCGGCTCTTCAAAGCCGAATCGGTACGCATCAACTAGAGGCGTTGGATTAAAACAGAATCGGACGGTGCCAGTGCATCGTCTTCTCCGGCGAGAGAGGGTTGCTGGCGCGGCGAGCCTAGGGGGTCGGAGGGCTAACCGTAGGTCCGGCGAGTGGCGGCGGTGGTCGAGGCGAGGTTGTCGATGAAGGGGAAGAAGCTGGTAGTAGTGGCTTCGCTCGAGGAGGCCTGGATCAACGGCGATTGCACCAGGGCTTCCGCGGCTCCGATCGATCGATTGGGCTTGCTCCGGCTTCGATTGAGATAGCTAATGGTGCGAGAAGAAGCAGGGATTGGAGGAGAATGGATTGGTGTGCTCAATGGCGTCCAGGGAACGCTCTATTTATAGAGAAGCTTGGGTGCTGCGGGGCAGTGGCAAGGTCGACATGCTCGCGGCGATTCCAGCGAGTGTTGGGTCTAGGTGAGGGTACAGCAGTGTTCTCCTCGTCCAGGCGAAGCTAGAGGTGGCGACAGCTTGGTCGGGCGGCTTCTGGAGAGCTCGCTTTGCTTCCATGTCTGGCGGCGGCATCTACGGAATGTTCTTCGTCGTCTCCGGCGGCGGCGGTCCAGGGTCGGGTCGAGCGCGTTTCTGGCGGGTCTGAGGTGTCACGGCGATGCTCAACTCGTTGCTAGCGGGGCCAGAGCGATGGCGTGCTGGTGGGGTGGCGCGTGGCCAGTGCGCGTCCGCGACGTGCATGGTCGCGACGCGAGCGGCATGCTGGCGCGTTCTGGGCGCGCGTTCTCCGGCGAGGCTATGGCGTCTACGTCGATGCTATCGGTGCTAGACGAGGTAGATGAGCGAGGTGGCGAGCTAGGGCACGGTGGCCAGGGTGGAGAGGAAGGAGAGGAGGGGTGGCTCGGCATGGTGGCGACATGGCCGGCATGGCCATGCACATGTGGGCTAGCCTCTCCTCTTAGGGTTACTATGCAGCATTAAGTGAGAGAGGGAACCAGGGGACCATGTAGAGTAGTTTAGAACAGGTTAGGGTTGAGTAGGACACTATTTGAAATAGTGTTGAATTGTTCCCTATTTGAAATTTGCAATTTTTGTTCAAATTCAAATGAGTTCAAAAGGTGGCAAGATTTGGAAGTGGTGTGTTTGAGTGAGTTGTAAATGACCAGGGAGAATGAGAGGTGGTGGTGGAATTTAGAAAATCAAAGAATTGCAAATTTGGCTAAGTGTGAGATTGTTCCACATCACAAAAAGTTCCAACTTTACATGAGCATAGAATTTTATACAAAGTGAATTTGGCATGGTGGTCTTTACCAAAGTTGTTCACCTTGATGTGCTCTTGGATGAGGTGCAAAGAGTTGGCAAAGTTTAGTTTGAAATTTTTGAAAAGCAAGGGCTCAAAGTAGGGATCAGATTATAAATGGCAGATTTGACCATCATCATATGTGATCCCATTTTGAGTTTGAATTTGATTTGATTGTGTTTCCTTGATTCCAAAAGTTGTAATAAGTGTTTAGTAACATAACACAACTAACGGTGAAGACCAAAATGGTCTAGGGTAAAGATTTGCAAAAATTGGCCTAAACCATATGTGAGGGTTTTAGGGTTTTAATCTTATTTGATTCCTTTCTCTTTTTGCTTTATTTGATTTGTGATATTCACTTGATCACATTAGGGTTTTAGGGTTTATCACATAAACAAATGTAACAATCATCATGGCATATCACTCAAATGCACAAGTCCTATGCAGGGTACTATATGCAAATAAAAGTTTTTGTTGGTTTGAAATTTTGATCTCTGGAATTCTTCTTCTCTCTTTTATTGAAATTTGGGATGTTACACGCGCCTCCCTCCTCTTGCCAGCGCAGCGTTCCAACAGCGACCATGTCCTCCTCGAGCCTACTTTCAACATGGCACAGCCAAGATGCTCGCCAAAAATGCTCGCAAGGTATGCGCCTCCATCGGCCACCAACATTTTTTGCTCGATTTTTTTTGATTACAACTACTAGTATTAAGTCATTTCATATGTATATTTGTAGAGTTCATCATACTATTCATCGAACGACAAGTACGATATAGGGGAAGAAGAGAATATATCCATACTATTGGCATACCACGCCATTAAGAAGCCAAAAATAGGTGGATCAGTGTTCAGTAGACAAAAGTTGTGGAGAGAAAGGATTGAAGGGCATGAGAAGTTGATGCGGTCGTATTTCAATGAAAATCCAACATATCCCGAAAGCTATTTTCGGCGGCGTTTTTCGGATGAGCATCACTTGTTCAAGCACATCGCAACGGAGGTGGCGAAGTATGATCGGTTCTTTGAGCAACGGAGAAATGTCGCCAGAGAACTTGGGCATATCACCTATCAGAAGGTGACCACCGCCTTGCGTATGTTGGCATACGATATAAAGGCGGATCTAATTGATGAGAACTTGGCCATGGGTGAGAGCACGGCTATCATGTGTGTCAAGCGCTTTGCCGAAGCAATTGTGAATGTTTTCGGATCCACATACTTGAGAGCCCCCAATGCTAAAGACACGACGAGACTTTTGGAGTTCAACGCTGGCCGGGGATTTCCAGAAATTCTTAGCTCAATTGATTGTATGCATTGGAGTTGGAAGAATTGTCCAGCGGCATGGAATGGACCATTCAAAGGGTACAAAAAATATGCCACACTTTGAAGTGGTCGCCTATCATGAGACTTGTATATGTCATGCATTTTTTGGAATGACTGGGTCTTGCAATGACATCAATGTTCTTCAACGGTCACCACTAATGACAAGACTTGCATTGCGTGAAGGTCTATTGGTGGAGTTTGAATCAAATGGCCACAAGTACAACTATGACCACTTTCTCGCCGATGACATATATCCAAGGTGGCAAACATTTGTCAAGCAGGTTATTCAATCATGAGGTAAGAAACAAACCCAATTTCACAACGCACAAGCGGTGGCTAGGAAAGATGTAGAGAGAGCATTTAGGATTTTGCAAGCCCAATTTTCCATTGTGAGGGGGCCGGCTAGATTTTGGGACAAGGAGTGCCTTTGGTATATCATGACTGCTTGTGTCATCATGCATAACATGATTATAGAGGATGATTATGGGAAAATGTGAATCATACCCACTATGAATTGATGGGGGTTCATGTGCAAGGGAGGAGATCCGCACATAGGGTGGCCCGATTTATTTCCTTGTATCATTTCATTCGTTCCAACGAAACACATGATGAGCTTCAAAAAGATCTAATGGAAGAATGGAGGAATTAGCATGGACAACAATAGTGCCTAATTCTAATTTGCATATTTGTTGTATTGTTTGAAAACTATGTTGTATTGTTGATCCATAAACTTGGTGTATTTGTTGTGAATAAGTTGATGTACTTGTTGTATTATTTGCTTGTGTTGTAATAATAGATAGTGCACTTATTCGTGAATTTTGAACCTTGTTTGATCCTATTGAATGCATAGTAGTGTGTGAATATTGTTTTGCGTCGGCGGCTGATACGTCGCAAACGTATCTATAATTTTTGATGCTCAATGCTTGTTTTACACCAATTCCAATATGTTTTGTTTACACTTCGTGGCACTTTTATGCATTTTTCGGCACTAACCTATTAACAACATGCCATAGTGTTAGTTCCCTGTTTTCTGCTATTTTGTATTTTAGAAAAGTTATACAGGAAATATTCTCGGAATTGGACGAAACAAAACCCAAAGTCAATATTTTTCCGTAACGAAGACAGATTCCAGAGGGGAGACAAAGAGGAGGCGCAGGGTGGCCACACCTACCTTTAAACCTTCAAACATTACTACCTGTTTTGTGTTTTGTTTTAGCTCATGAGAAAGTATTAAATGGTTTATTGTCTTTTCATGACATGACACCTTGAATAGCATGCATAATGTGCTAAAGTCCTTAATATTGCAAAAAGAGCAAGGCAACTGGGTGCCCATCCCAAATAAAATATAAAATAAACAAATAAACAAATAATGCTCCGCACATTACGTACTGGAGAGATCCTAAATAATGGTGTGCAATGCAGAACTACATGGGAGCCGCTCTTGAGGTCACTATATGAAAGGATGATAGATTTTTTGATGCCATTCATTGACATAGACATGCATACCTCTCAAAATAAATTTTTTCAACACTCCTATTGCATTCAAAATTAAAAGCTCTAGCACATGAGTAATCTCGCTTCTCTCTGTGCAGGGCATTTCTTTTACTTTTATGTTGAGTCTTCACCTTCTTCTTTATGCACCAATTAAGAGAGCATAGTTGTCATTCTGAGTATAATGTGCATAGTCCCAAAATCTATTATTGATTGATTCATGATTTTGATTATTGCTTGTTCTCAAATTATTTGTATCTAGTCACCCCTTAAACTTTAAAGGTGTCCTGGTATTTATGTTTTGCTACTCCATAAAGGACATGTTGAATACCACTTTGCTATGTTTTCGCAATGCTCATAAACAAATAGTTGGTTTCAGTGCATTATTATTCATGATCTTTTGTTTGAGTTACTTCTCATGTTGTAACATATAGTTGCTAAGCTCTATTGTAGAATTATATCTATCATGTCTATGTTTAGAGTACTTTGATCTCAGCTTAAAATGCTTTACAATAACTTGATCAAGATTGTGTTGGCTTCATGTCACCTTAAAAAAATATTTTTGTTATCACTTACCTACTCGAGTACGAGCAGGAGTTAAGCTTGGGGATGTTTGATACGTTGCAAACGTATCTATGTATTTTGATGCTCCATGCTTGTTTTACACCAATTCCAATATGTTTTATTTACACTTCGTGGCACTTTTATGCATTTTCTGGCACTAACCTATTAACAAGATGCCACAGTGCCAGTTCCTAATTTTCTGTTGTTTTGTATTTAAGAAAAGTTGTACAGGAAATATTCTCGGAATTGGACAAAACAAAAACCGAAGTTGCTATTTTACCGAAATGAAGACGAAGTCCCAAGGGGGTCGAAGAGGCGCAGCAGGGCGCCCAAACCACCCCTAGGGGTGGCCTAGACTTGGCCCGCGCCTAGAGTAGGTGTGGGGCCACCTGGCGTCCACCGACCTTGCCCTTCCGCCTACATAAAGCTCCCGACGCAAAAAACACTAAATATACAAGCCTCCATCCACAAAAAGTTCCGTAGCTCCGCTGTCATCGTAGACAAGATCCGGGGGACAGAAGTCTTTGTTCCAGCATCATGCCGGGATGGGGAATTGTTCCCGGAGCCATCTCCATCGACTCCACCGCCATCTCCATCGCCGTTGCTGACTCCCATGATGAGAAGGGAGTAGTTCTCCCCCGGGGCTGAGGGTTCTACCGGTAGCTATGTGGTTTATCTTTCTCTCCCATGGTATGATCTTTATGTGACCATGAGCTTTGTAATTTAGATGTCGTTATGCTATTCAAGTGGATTTTACTTATGTAATCTCCGGAGACTCCTTGTCCCTCGTGTGTAAAGGTGAGGGTGTGTGCACCGTGTGGGTCTCTTAGGCTATATTTCACAGAATACTTGTTCACTGAATTATGATTTGAGTTGGATGTCTCTATGAAATTGTGGTGTGTTAGTACCATCTATGAATGCTCAAAGTACAGCGTGGGGTGTTCATTAGTACTTGGGAATACGTCTTTAAGGTTTGCTTTTGCAGCCCTACATGGTGAATTAGTGTTCGTTATCCAACCGGAGAGTAGTTCAGAATAGCACAGTGAAGTGCTTATATTTATATTCCTTTATGATAACATTGTTGAGAGTGACCACTAGTGAAAGTATGATCCCTAGGCCTTGTTTCCAAACATCGAATCACCGTTTATTTACTGTTTTGCTGCATGTTTACTTGCTGCCATATTTATTTGAGATTGTTATTACCACTCATATTCATCCATATCACTTGAATTTTACTATCTATTTGCCGAACTAGTGCACCTATACATTTAACAAGTGTATTGGGTGTGTTGGGGACAGAAGAGACTTCTTGTATGTTAATTGCAGGGTTGCTTGAGCGGGATATCTTTGACCTCTACCTCCCTTAGTTCGATAAACCTTGGGTGATCCATTTAAGGGAAACTTGTTGTTGTTCTACAAACCTCTGCACTTGGAGGTCCAAAACTATCTACAAGAATAGAAGCGTGTGTAGACATCAAGCTCTTTTCTGGCGGCGTTGCCGGGGAGGTAAGGTAAAAGGTACTCACATCCTTTGGCTACTAAGTTTTTTAGTTGCTGGTGAGTGCTCGAAGTTATTTCCTTTATATTCTGCAATTATATGTTTTTATTTCTTGTTTTTATTTTAACTAGTTAGGTTTAATGGAAAACAAAAAAATAGAGAGCTTTATAGTATTTATTTTGAGTTAGGACATGAGGTGTTAGAAGAGAAAATTTAAAAAATCTATGGAACTTTACTTGCATGCTAGTAGCAATATTATTAGTACGAATTCTTTGAACACCATTATTGATAATGCTATGGAAAAGTCTAAGCTTGGGGAAGCTGGTTTTGATGAGCATGATATTTTTAGTCCCCCAAGCACGAAGGAGGAAATTTACTTTGATGATACTATGCCTCCAATATATGATGATTATGTAATTTTCAGTCCACCTACTATTGAGGATAAAGTTAATTATGATTACTATATGTCTCCTATATTTGATAATTATGGTGATGAGAATAATAATGATAGCTATTTTGTTCAATTTGCTCCCACTACATATAATAAGAATGACTATGCTTATGTGGGGAGTAATAATAATTTTATGCATGTGGCGCATGATAAGAATGTTTTATGTGATAGTTATATTGTTGAGTTTATTCATGATGTTACTGAAATTTATTATGAGAGAGGAAAATATGGTTGTAGAAGTTTTAATGTTACTAAAACACCTCTCTATATGCTGAAAATTTTAAAGTTACACTTGTTTTGCTTTCCTATGCTTGTTACTTTGTGCTTCTTTGATTTATTTTCTTACAAGATTTCTATGCATAGGAAGTGGGTTAGACTTAAATTTGTTTTATAGTTGCTTCTTGATACTCTCTTTCACTTCAATTCATATTTTTTATGTGAGCATCTTCTCAAACTACTGAGCCTAGCTGAAAGGCGTTCAAGAAAAGCACTCTTGGAAGATAACCCATGTTTATTTCTGTAATTTTTTTTTGTTGAGTCTTGGAAGTTATTGCTTCTGTAATAACCTCTCCTTATCATTTTTATTTCATTTTTGTGCCAAGAATAACCTCTAATAGGAAGAAAGTAAGATTTGGGGAAGTTGCTATCCAGAAACAGATTCTGTGTTGTCACCATAAAAATTCGTATAAATAGCCAGAGAGGAATTTTGAGCTTCCATTTTTATGCATATGAGCGATGTTATTATCTAACTTTCGTTAGATGACCACTTTTCGATATGAGCAACAGAGGATTTTAGAAAAAAACGATCTTTACCTGCTGTTCTATTTAACAGATTTATGCACTATTTGCATTTGCCTCTTAAATCTTTTTTTTAGTTCTTTTGATCAAAGAGATTTTTTAAGAGTTGCTACGGTAGCTAATGTTTTAATATATTCTTGATATATGTTAGTAGTGAACCCAAGTGGATCTGTTTATTTTGATTGTACTAATGCTGCTAATAGAGAATTGTGTGATGTTTTGTATGAAGGAAGTTTTGAAGTGTAGAGAGAGAAGGATGTTGTGATGAGATGAATAATGAACAAAAGCTCAAGCTTGGGGATGCCCTTGCACCCCAAGAAATATCCAAGAGGTACAAGCGTCAAAGCTTGGGGATGCCTAAGGCATCTCCTTCTTCATCAACAAAGTATCAGATCATTCAAGACACTATATTTTTATTGCTTCATATACTATGTGTTGTTCTTGGATGTCTTTATTTTTTGTTTTTAGTTTTTTTTTGTTTTGTTTGATGTAGCATATGGTTTATCCTAGTATTCTTGTGTGGAGAGAGACACGCTCTATTTTAACTGCATAGAACACTCTAATTTTCGCTCTTATTGTTCTGCGAGTGTTATAATTTGCTAGTACTGCATTTAGCTCTTGGTTTTCATTCTTATTTTATTCAGAGCTTGTTAGTTTTATTTAGTTATGTATGATTAGCTCTATGGTCCATATTGATTTTCATCTCTGAGAGCTATTTCAAATAAGTTGATTGGTGTTGGATACGAGTAAAATATTGCATGCTTATATTGATGCAAATGGAAGCTTGTCTAGACTGTGGCATAGACTTCGGCATGTCATGTTGGATGTTATTCTTATTATATGTTTATTATTTATTGTTGTAGCACTTGTCTCAAATAGCTGAGAGTGCATAATGTCCTATTCAAAGAATCATATGTTGTTTTCATCATACAAAGCATAATATTGTGGTATTCTCCTTTGATGCTTTATTGGGTTGACTTGGCACATGATTACACCATGTAATAACTACAAACCAGTCACCTAAAGCCTCTATGATCATTTAGATTTTGACTTATAATATCACTTTATGCTTTGATTAATAATGTTTTGTCACTATGCATGATTATGGCCATTATTGCTCTCTTAATTGGTCGCTCCTAGAATTTTGCTAGCTTTCGTGTGTACTGAGTATGAGCTCTACTCTTGCATCCAACCACCAAAAACCAAAGTGCCAATTGTGTCCACCATACATACCTATATGTGGTATTTCACCGCCACTCCAAAGTGAATTGCTTGTGTGCTACCTTTAAACCTTCAAACATTACTACATGTTTTGTGTTTTGTTTTAGCTCATGAGGAAGTATTGAATGGTTTATTGTCATTTCATGACCTGACACCTTGAATAGCATGCATAATGTGCTAAAGTACTTAATATTGCAAAAAGAGCAAGGCAACTAGGTACCCATCCAAATAAAATATAAAATAAACAAATAATGCTCCGCACATTATGTACCAGAGAGATCCTAAATAATGGTGTGCAATGGAGAACTGCATGGGAGCCGCTCTTGAGGTCACTATATGAAAAGATGATAGATTGTTTGATGCCATTCATTGACATAGATATGCATACCTCTCAAAGAATTTTTTTTCAACACTCCTATTGCATTCAAATTAAAAAGCTCTAGCACATGAGTAATCTTGCTTCCCTCTGCGCAGGGTCTTTCTTTTACTTTTATGTTGAGTCTTCACCTTCTTCTTTATGCACCAATTAAGAGAGCATAGTTGTCATTCTGAGTATAATGTGCATAGTCCCAAAATATATTATTGATTGAATCATGATTATGATTATTGCTTGTTCTCAAATTATTTTTATCTAGTCACCCCTTAAACTTTAAAGGTGTCCTGGCATTTATGTTTTGCTACTCCATAAAGGACAAGCTGAATACCACTTTGCTATGTTTTCGCTATGCTCATAAACAAACAATTACTTTCAGCTTGGGAGTGATGTTTTGGCCCATGGGAGCGTATGCTCCCTTATTTTGAAATACATGTTAGATACATTTTAAAATGTTAAAAAATTGAAACAAAAATTTCGCACGTACATCTTCATGTGCTACGCGCTCATAAAGTCGTTTCATGAAAAATCGACATGTCATGTCACGTGTGTAAAAAAGAAAAAATTTGGTGCTGATACAAAGACTTGTCACAAGATAAATTTTCTCTTTTTCGCTTAGATTACAATAAATATTATTTTTCGTGAAAATTGACGAATACACATATATTATGGAGATGTACATGTAAATTTTTTTGTTAAATTTTTTTAACACTTGAAAATATGTGTTTATGGTAGAGGGATCATACGCACCCAGGTGCCGAATTGAGTTTTGTTGCTTTGCATTATTATTCATGATCTTTTATTTGAGTTACTTCTCATGTTGTACATATAGTTGTTAAGTTCTATGGTTAGAATTATATCTATCATGTTTATGTAAAGAGTACTTTGATCTTAGCTTACAATGCTTTACAATAACTTGATCAAGATTGTGTTGCCTTCATGTCACCTAAAAAAATATTTTTGTTATCACTTACCTACTCGAGGACGAGCAGGAGTTAAGCTTGGGGATGCTTGATACGTCGCAAAAGTATCTATAATTTTTGATGCTCCATGCTTGTTTTACACCAACTTCAATATATTTTGTTTACACTTCATGGCACTTTTATGCATTTTCCAATACTAACCTATTAACAAGATGCCACAATGCTAGTTTCCTGTTTTCTGCTGTTTTCTATTTCAGAAAAGTTGTACAGGAAATATTCTCGGAATTGGACGAAACAAAAGCCGAAGTTGCTATTTTACAGAAACGAAGACAAAGTCCGAAGGGGGGTCGAAGAGGTTCAGCAGGGCGCCCAAACCACCCGTAGGCGCGACCTGGACCTGGCCCGCACCTACGGTAGGCGCGGGGCCACCTGGTGTCCACCGACCTCGCCCTTTCGCCTATATAAAGCTCCCGACACAAAACCCTAAATATACAAGCCTCCATCCACGAAAAGTTTCGTAGCTCCGCCGCCGTCGCAGACAAGATCCGGGGACAGAAGTCTATGTTCCGGCATGCTGCCGGGACGGGAAATTTCCCCCGGAGCCATCTCCATCGACTCCACCGCCATCTCTATCGCTATTGCCGACTCCCATGATGAGGAGGGATTAGATCTCCCCAAGGCTGAGGGCTCTACCAGTAGCTATGTGGTTTATCTCTCTCTCCCCCATGGTATGATCTTTATGTGACCATGAGCTTTGTAATTTAGATGTCGTTATGCTATTCAAGTGGATTTTAATTATGTGATATCCGGAGACTCCTTATCCCACATGTGTAAAGGTGAGGGTGTGTGCATCGTGTGAGTCTCTTAGGCTATATTTCACAGAATACTTGTTCACTGAATTATGATTTGAGTTGGATATCTCTATAAAATTGTGGCGTGTTAGTACCGCTTATGAATGCTCAAAGTGTAGCGTGGGGTGTTGATTAGTACTTGGGAATACATTTTTAATGTTTGCTTTTGCATCCCTACACGGTGAATTAGTGTTCATTATCCAACCAGAGAGTAGTTCAGAATAGCATAGTGAAGTGCTTATATTTATATTTCTTTATGATAACATTGTTGAAAGTGGCCACTAGTGAAAGTATGATCCCTAGGCCATGTTTCCAAACATCAAATCACCGTTTATTTACTGTTTTACTGCATGTTTACTTTCTGCCATATTTATTTCAGATTTTTATTACCACTCATATTCATCCATATCACTTGCATTTTACTATCTCTTTGCCGAACTAGTGCACCTATACATCTGATAAGTGTATTGGGTGTGTTAGGGACACAAGAGACTTCTTGTATCTTAATTATATGGTTGCTTGAGAGGGATATCTTTGACCTCTACCTCCCTGAGTTCGATAAACCTTGGGTGATCCACTTAAGGGAAACTTGGTGCTGTTCTACAAATCTCTGCACTTGGAGGCCCAACGCTGTCTACAAGAATAGAAGGTGCGTAGACATCAGCGACGCGCGCTGTAATTTGGAGCGCCCGATGGAGGACCATTTTTTGCGCCGGCGCTCACTGTAACATCCCAAATTTCAATAAAAGAGAGAAGGAGAATTCCAGAGATCAAAATTTCAAACCAACAAAAACTTTTATTTGCATATAGTACCCTGCATAGGACTTGTGCATCTGAGTGATATGCCATGATGATTGTTATATTGTTTTGGTGATAAAACCTAAAACCCTAATGTGATCAAGTGAAGATCACAAACCAAATAAATCAAAAAGAGAAAGAAATCAAATAAGAATAAAACCCTAAAACCCTCACATATGGTTTATGCCATTTTTGCAAATTTTTACCTTAGACCATTTTGGACTTCACCATTAGTTGTTTTATGTTATTAAACACTTATTACAACTTTTGGAATCAAAGAAACACAAATCAAATCAAATTCAAACTCAAAATGGGATCACATATGATAATGGTCAAATCTTCCATTTATAATCTGATCCCTACTTTGAGCCCTTGCAAATCAAAATTTTCAAACTAAACTTTCCCAATTCTTTGCATGTCATCCAAGAGCACATCAAGGTGAACAACTTTGGTAAATACCACCTTGCCAAATTCATCTTGGATCAAAAACTAGGCTCATGCAAAGTTGAGACTTTTTATTATGGGGAACAATCTCCAACTTTGCAATTTTGCAATTCTTTGATTTTTAAAAATTCCACCACCACACATGTTTGGTTCTAGTCAATTGCAACTTAACCAAATACACCTTTTTCAAATTTTGCAACAGTATGAACTCAACCAAATTTGGGAAAATTTTGCAATTTTCAAATAGGGAACTATGGAAACACTATTCAAAATAGTGTTTGACATAAACCCTACTGACAAGGGATTAACTTATCAATGCCTACAAGTTGTAGACTAGGGTTTTGCTGGAAGTAGAGGGCAAGTAGATCTCGAAGGTTTCAGCCGAAAAGTACTCGACGATTATGAAAACTAAGGGTTGGTGAGACAATGATTCGATCCTTTCTTTGTCTCTCGACTCCCCCTTATATAGGAGGCGGAGCCGAGGGATTCGTGATACACAAGTTTACAGAGTCCGGGAGGGTTTCTGACCCGTCCCGCAAGATTACAAGTCTATGTTTTCTAATACAACTCTATCTTTCCTTAACACTATCTTGGGCTACCGAACTTCATATTCTTCGATACATGGGCCTTCAGTAAACCCCGGGTACTATCTTCGGCAGGCCCATTGGGGATGCCTATGTCAGTAGCCCCCGAGATTTTGCTTGAATCGAAGAGTCAGGAAAAATCTCCAATTTTATATTTTTGCCAAGCTCATCACATATCTTTAGATACGTAATTCTATATTGCACAGGGATTTTGGTAGTTGGGGCTAGTTCATCTGACGGATCAGGTACTAGTTAACTGCTCTAGTGGCAATCCGCAAAAACCTACTTCAAGATCACGTCCCAGGACATGATCTCGGGATACTGGTGTAAACTTCGAAAGGTGCCGCTTAAGGTCTTACCATTCTGTCGAGTCCCAGTCATATTTTATCGGGTACCTAACGCGTCCGTTAGGATTTTTCTTCGTATCTGTTGATACAGAAAAAAGTAGCAATCCGACGTCAGAGACGGTGCCACGCCGCTCAGAATGGATCTGGGGTCTTACCTTCGTAAAGTTTTCCGGCATTCAGAGATTATTCGCGACTTTTAGCGCTCTGAGAATATATTGTCGAGTGCTTTATCGGCTGTTGGAATAACACATTTTATTGAGCCACAGATGACTTATATTGACTTCCCGATGGGAGTATATGTCGAGTTATTTGGGTAACTCGAAATATGCTCACTTCTTGTATTATTTCATCGGGCACGCGAACAGCGTTCCCGATGGGAGTAGCCCCCGAGGCTACAGCCAAGGACTTGGACTTGGTTGTAGGCTCCACACTTTATGCCGCTATATTGTCATTCTTTCTCGAGCTTTTCATATCTATCGCGTGCGCGAACAGCGCTCCCGATGGGAGTAGCCCCCGAGGCTATGAACAAATGCTTGCGTTTGATCATAGGCTCCCGCAATTTCTATATTGTCATACTCGAATTTTACTTTTTTCTAAAGTAGCCCCCGAGCATTTGGGAAAAAACTTGTATTTGATCAAAGGCTCCCGAAATAATTTTTCCTGCCGCCAATCTTCTCTTTTTTTTACTGTCGAGATTTTCCCCTTGGTCAAAGTGACCTCATTACTGACGATAGCCACGATCTTTGCATCCGGAAAGCGCGAGTGCTACTCTCTCTCTGTCTTGTGGGTCCAAATTTCCTGTCATGTTGACACGTCGTGCAAGTGGGGGACACACGTCCTCCGCTTTTCCTGGCGCACGTACTGTAGCGCCTGTTCTGTTCCATCCTAGTAAAAATACCTTTTTACCCTTCAGTTACGAGTTCATTTTCCACCGTACGATTTCTCCATCCAACGGTGCGTTGCTTCGCCAAATCCCTATATAAGTCCTTCTTCTACCTCCGTTCACACCTTCGCTCACGCCGCACCTCTGCTCCCCTCTGCAAAAAAACCTCCATTGCGCCCAGTGCTTTCTGAGCTCGCCCACGCACAAGCTTCGCTCCTTCATCTTCATTGGTGCCACCACGCGCGCGACTTACTCGCCACAGCACGCCCGAATCCAAGATGGCCGCTGAAGATCTTGAGTGGGAGAGATCCAAAATCTCCAACCAGGACGTTAACATGCTGAAGAAGCTGGGATTGATGAAGAAGGAGGGCGCCATCCGCTTCCCCAGCGAAGAAAGCTACCCCACTCTGCCAATCGAGTATCGGGTTAGTTTTGTCGACCACCTCATTCGCGGTCTCTCCACCCCTATCCATGATTTCCTCCGCGGCCTTCTCTTTGTCTATGGGGTTCAGCTGCACCAGCTGACCCCCAACTCCATCCTCCATGTCGCCATTTTCATCACCCTCTGCGAGTGCTTCCTCGGAGTCCCTCCTAACTGGGCTCTGTGGAAGCGCATCTTCTGCCTCCGCCGCAATGGCTCCCACAACGCCGCTTACAACATAGGCGGCATTGTTATCTGTGTCCGCTCTGACGTCGAGTATTTTGACGTCAAATTCCGTGACTCCGTCCAAGGTTGGCGCAAAAGATGGCTCTATGTGCACGAAGAAAGTGGCAACTCCGTCGAGCACAACATAGCTCCTTTTGATGGAAGCGCCAAGATTCTTCGCCGCTGTTCCTGGGATGCTGAAGCTACCGAAGAAGAGAAAACGGCGACAGAGGCCCTCATGTCCCGTATCCGTGAGCTTCAGAATACCCGAGGCAAGGAACTGTCGGGTATCCAGATCACAACCTATTTCCTTAGGATTAGAGTGCAGCCTCTGCAGGCTCGCAAAAATCCCCTCTGGACTTACGCTGGCGAAAAAGATGCTAATAGGCTCTCCAAAGATCTTTCTGTAAAGGACTTGGAGAAGCTTATTCGAAGAATTTCATCCCTCAGCAAGAAGGATCCTATTCCATCCTCTTCCGCGTGGAGCCATACACCACCACCAATCCTCTCCCCCAGGTACTTTCCTTGTATTATGTCCTCTCGACTTTTTGTCTTCCCGAACTTTTGCTGTTTTATCGACTGCTGCTTTTTTTCACTAACACCCCTGCATATTTCCTTGTCGCTATTTTTCTATAGAACCATCCGGTCCTAGCTTCTCTTCCTCCTCTTCCCGAAGACGGAGAAGTTGAAGAACAGGCTGTTGTCACTGACGACAACCAGGGTACTTCTCTCCCTGAGAGTGAAGTCGCAGGTTCTCGCAAATCTGTGGCTCCTCTGAAAAAGAAGTTGAATCTGACGCCAGCGAGTCGACACAATCCCTTCCTTCTGCTGTTTCCCCAGGAAACAAAAGAAAGAGGCTCGAGGTTGTCGACACTGGCACGTCCAAGGCCGGCACATCCCATGCCGAAGAAGTTGCTCCTACTGAAGAAAGGACAACTTTAAACCCTTATGAAGCTGCCCTTATCAGCTCGTAAGTATTTCTGTTACTTTTTTTTTGCTCCCGAAATTTTGTCTATATTATCCTCTTATATTGTAACCTATTTTTTGCAGTGATGAAGAGGAGGACAATCCCCCCATTGACGTGACTGCTCGAACGAGCACGTCTCGTACTTTGGTTATCTCGGAAGCTCAACATGATGGAGACGAAACCTCGACTCCTCAACGAGGTGTTGAGCTTACTGCTCCAGCTGTAAGCCCCCGAGCCCCTTCACCGAAGAGAGCCAGGGTTGAACCAGTCAAAGAATCCACCCAAATAACTGGTGGTTTCACGACTCCTTCATTGAATGACGTAAAATTTCCCCTTGTTCTTCTATGTACCTCTATTTTGCTTGCAGCTTTCGAACTTTTTCCGCACTATATTTGATTTTTCTTTCTTTGGCTCTTTCTTCAGCCTTTGATGAAGGAATTTTTCCGTCTCGGTACCCAATTTGTCGGGTACCGTGATCTTTCGAACAAGCTGAAAGGTACTATCTTGCTATTCTTCTCTTGATTGACTAGTCTTTCTCATAATTTTTGTCATGACAATTATTACCGTCGATTATCTTTCCAGTCGACCTTGCAGAAGCCAACAAACGTGCTGACGCTCTTGCTCTAAAATTGGAGCAAAGCGAAAAGGCTCGCAAGAAGGCTGAATCCAGCGCCGCCGTTGTTGAAGATCGTCGAAAAAGACTTCACAACGCGGAAACCTCTCTGAGTGACCACATCACTCTGCAAACTTCTCGAGAGAAAGAAATTGTCTCTCGCTTAGAGTCGCAGAGTCGACGTTTTGTTAGTAAGTACTCTAACTATCTCTTTGTTCTTTGGGTACCGTGCTTTTCTTGGTGTTCCTTTTTTGACAAGCTATATTTTCCGCTAGCAGGGAGGACGCGTCAAGATTATGAACTCGAATTTCCTGAAAGTGACCCCCTTCTCGACGCGCTCTCCCTCCTCGAGATTCATGGAGATGAAGCACGCCAAGGCATGGAGGATGCTGACTCAGGCCTGGCAAAGCTGTTTCCATATTTCTTCTCGAAGAAAGAAGAACCCAAGACTTTTGGTGAACTGGCCAAATGCTTCAACGTTGAAGAAGATCTTGGACACAATCTTCGACAAGAAGGCTTGAAGGTTGGTGTTGAAGGCACCATTGCCTTGGTTGCTAGCAGTCAACAAAACGTCGACTGGGCCAAGGTTGGCGACGTGCCGAAGATGGAGACAAAGACATGGGTGTCTTTGATCAAGGCTGCCAAGCCGAACTCAAAGAAAATCCTTGCTTTCCTTGGATTCAAACCAACTCCAGCTCCAAGTTCGTCGAAGCCGGAGGTCAAGTAGACCACTTCTTTTTTGTTTTGCTGTCCTTCTTTTGATGTTGTCGCCATGATAGTTTTGGCGACAACTCTACCACTTGTTCACTAGGAACTCTCCTTGTAATGGCTATTGTAAATATCTAGACTTATTAATGAAAATCTATCTTGCCGAAATTATTGATACCGAAGTTTTTTCCTTTTCCAGTTGATTTTTGACAACTATACCGTGGTGCCCCCGCCAACTGTCTTGCCTTCTGTACCTTGCTCGAAAAAATCCTCTGCTGGCGAGTTTATCAAAAATTCTTCGAGTACTGCCCATACCGAAGATTTGAACGAACTTCGTCAACAGTTGCAGTCGATGAAGAAACAAGCTCTCATAATAATGGAGCAATCCCGAAAGTATTCTGAAAAAGAAAAAATTGCTATTCAACAAGCTCAAGAAGCCATGGTACTGAAAGAAACTGCAGTTGCTGAGGCTGCGCAAGCTGCCTCTCGAGAGAACTGCATGCTTGATTTGATGATTGAGGCAAGTCAGGATATAGCGGGTATGTTTCTCAATCCTGTCCTTCCCCTTTTCCTTTTCCTGTTTCCTATTTTTAACTCGTATGCTGCCACCAAGTAGGTCCCTTTTTAGACGCTGATGCTGAAGATCAACGGGTTGACACAAGATCCAATTATCTCATTAACCTTGCACTTGACCATGGCGTTCTTTTTTGGGCTACCCCTGAACGCACCCGACAAATCGTCAGATTTCAAGATCGAGCCTGCCAAGTTCGTGAATTCCTTGACTTCTGTACCAAGACCCTGTCCATGATTTACAACTCCATGTTTCCTCGAAATGTTTAGCCTAAAACCCTTCCTGAGCTGATGGAAAAGTTTGAGGATTCACACAAAATCCATGGTTTTGTGAAAGCTCAGCTAATAGCTGGCGTCAGGTTTGCTCTTATCATGCTTCAGATTTGCCACTCGAAACTTGACATGACCAAGGTTGTAGAGAAAGTTCATGATAAGCTGAAGCGACGCAAAGCGGGTGTCGATAAAATTGATGCAAAAGTTACGCCTGTGTCCGAGGAGATAATTGGTGACCTTCTTCGGATGGATGCCGACTTTTTTGCAGACGGCCACTATGCCAATTTTCTGGGCGCCGCTCCCGAAGAAGGAAAAATCACGCTTGATGATATATTGAAGCATGATTAATTATATTTCTTTAGTAGATAGCTTTCTTTGTCGAAAAGAACTGTAACTATATTGCAGAACAAAGACGTATATATATTTTTCTAGCCCCCGAGTGTTTTGATGGCGATTTTATGTATTGTATTTACGAGGTTTAAACCAAGGCAAAGATTTTCTATATTGTCTTCTGCGGGTACTAGCCCCCGAGCTTTCTGTTGATCACTTTTTTTATCTTTATTGATTTGCGAGGTATGTTATACCAAGGCAAACTATTTTTTTGTAGTTTGGAAGAACTATATTGTAATTGTCGGGTTGAAGCCCCTGAGCGTGTCGAAAGAGAAGATGTATGTCATCAATATCTTTACTATATTGCAGCACCGCGATCCCGCCTCATTAAAAACCTTTCCAGCCCCACTCGGTGCCCTGAAAAGGAAAAGAGTGCGTCTGAAAGCTCGCGGGCGTTTCAGTACATTGTATTTTTACAGAAGAGGATCTATATTTCGACTCTAGGCGTAGAACCGCCTGAGTTGCGCCATGTTCCAGGGGTTTTTCTCGGGAACCCTGGTCTTCTTATCCTTTATCCTGTATGCTCCTCCTTCGATTACTTCTGTGACGATGTAAGGGCCAAGCCATGGCGACTCGAGTTTCTCATGGCTTTTTTGCGTGAGCCGAAGAACTAAATCTCCCACCTGGAAGGATCTTGGTCGCAAACGTTGACTGTGGTAGTTCTTCAAATCCTGCTGATACTTGGTGACCCGTGACAACACTTCATCTCGAGCTTCGTCAAGTGCATCGACATCATCCTCCAGTGCTTTCCTCGAAGTTTCTTCATCATATTCCGTGACTCGTGGATAATCGTGCTCTATTTCGATTGGTAGTACTGCTTCAGCTCCGTGGACCAGGAAGAACGGAGTTTCTTGTGTCGCTGTATTTGGTGTTGTTCGTATACTCCATAACACACTGGGCAATTCCTCTGGCCAAGTATGTCGAGCTTTCTCCAGTGGTGCTAATAAGCGCTTCTTGATGCCATTGCAGATGATGCCGTTGGCTTTCTCGACTTGGCCATTGGTTTGCGGGTGCGCAACCGATGCAAAGTGTAGTTTGATGCCTACTTCTGCACAGTAGTCCTTGAATTCATTGGATGTGAAGTTACTACCATTGTCTGTTACGATGTTGTGCGGTACCCCGAACCTGAAGGCTATACTTTTCACGAATTTGATGGCAGACGCTCCGTCCGGCGAATTTATCGGCTTTGCTTCTATCCACTTTGTAAATTTGTCGACAGCGACGAGCATATACTCGTATCCTCCTGGCGAAGCTTTGTGTAGTTTTCCCACCGTGTCGAGACCCCACTGAGCAAAAGGCCAAGACAGGGGTATTGGCAAATCTCTGGCACGCGTCACAAATACGAACTATTTCTTTCGCATCTTCGATTGCTGTTAGCCAATAAAACCCTGCTCTGAAAACCTTGGCTGCTATAGCTTGACTGCTTGCGTGGTGTCCGCAGATTCCTTCGTGTACGTCCTTCAAGATCATCCTTCCTTCTTCGGGTGTGACGCACCTTTGTAGTACTCCCGAAATACTTTGTTTGTATAACTCCCCTTTGACCACAGTAAAGGCTTTAGATCATCTAATAACTCGCCTCGCTTCCACTGGATCGTCGGGTATCTCTTGCCTTAGGATGTATGATATGTATACCTGCATCCAAGGTATTTGCACCATCATAACCAGGTCATGTTCCTCTTCTTCTTCTGGTACTTCTTTTATAAGCCCCGAGGGTTTCTTTTCTTTCTCCTTCTTCTTTGGTTTCTTCGACTTCGTTGATCTCTCCGCTATCTCCTCCCAAAATACTCCTGGTGGAATTGCGAGACATTGCGACCTGACATTTGCGAGAACATCGGCTTCATCATTGCTCAGCCTGGTGATGTGATTTACTTTGCATCCATCAAACAGCTTCTCTAGCTCGTTGTATACTTCCTTATATGCTATCATGCTATTGTTGACTGCATCACATTGATTCATGACTTGCTGGGCCACCAATTGCGAGTCACGAAGATTTTTAGTCGAGTTGCACCACAAGCCTTCGCCATCTTCATCCCGTGTATGAGAGCTTCGTACTCTGCCTCGTTGTTAGATGCGTTTGGGAACGTCATCCTCAAGACATAATTCAGCTTGTCGCCCTCAGGTGATATTAGTATCACGCCTGCTCCAGCTCCTTCCAATCTCTTGGACCCGTCGAAGTTCATAGTCCAGGTTCTCGATAAATCCGGTGGTCCTGTATTTTGTAACTCCATCCACTCTGCGATGAAGTCTGGTAAAATCTGCGACTTTATTGCTTTTCTTTTTTCATACGTGACGTCCCGAGGGGAAAGCTCTATTCCCCAAAGGGAGACACGACCCGTAGCTTCTGGATTGTTTAGTATATTGGACAAGGGTGCCTCATTGACCACTATTATCGGGTGTGCCGAAAAATAGTGCCGCAATTTTCTTGCGGTTGTGAACACTCCATATGCTAGCTTTTGGTACTGAGGATACCGCTGTTTTGAAGGCGATAAAACTTCACTGATGAAGTATACTGGCCTCTGTACTCCATGGAGTTTTCCTTCTTCCTCTCTTTCGACAACAAGTGCTGTGCTTACCACCTGAGGTGTGGCCGCAATGTATAACAACAGAGGTTCCTTCTCCTTCGGCGCCACCCAGATTGGTGGTGTCGAGATTGTGCGTTTGAGATCCTCGAAGGCTCTGTCTGCCTCTTCATTCCATTGGAACTTCTCTCCCTGCTTGATCAAGGCGTAGAATGGCAACGCCTTTTCACCTAACCTGGCGACGAATCTGCTCAAAGCTGCGACTCGCCCAGTTAGTTGCTGTATTTCTTTTAACTTTGTTGGCTTCCTCATTGTTACGATAGCTTGTATTTTTTCTGGATTGGCTTCAATCCCTCTTGCTGAAACTAGGAACCCGAGAAGTTCTCCCGCAGGGACGCCGAAAGAGCACTTTGTTGGGTTTAGCTTGAGGCAGAACTTGTCTAGGTTGTCGAAATTTTCCCTTAGGTCTTCGATCAACGTTGCCCCTTTCTTTGTTGTTATGACGACATCGTCGATGTATACTTGTAAGTTCTTCCCAATATGTGTTGCCAGCCACTTCTACATCATCCGCTGGTATGTTGCTCCCGCGTTTTTTAAACCGAAAGGCATTGTTTTGTAGCAAAACACACCATAAGGTGTTATGAATGCTGTCTTGACCTCATCTTCTTCTTTTAATCTGATCTGGTTATAACCAGAATATGCGTCCAGGAAGGAAAGACGTTCGCAGCCTGCCGTGGAGTCGATAATTTGATCGATCCTTGGGAGGGGAAAGTGATCCTTTGGACAATGTTTATTTAGACACGTGAAGTCGACGCACATGCGAAGGACTTTAGTGTTTTTCTTCGGCACCAGCACTGGGTTAGCTACCCACGTGGCCTCTGTATGTAATTCCTTGATGAAACCAGCTTCTCTTAGTCTATCAATTTCTGACAGCATAGCTTTGCGGTTTGGTTCCGAAAAACGCCGCAAAGGTTGTTTGATTGGTCTCGCTATTGGATCCAAATTTAGGTGGTGCTCGACAAGTTCCCTGGGTATTCCTGGCATGTCAGCTGGACAACATGCGAAGATTTTCCAGTGCTCACGGAGGAACTCGACGAGCGCGCTTTCCTATGCGAGGTCCATGTCTGTTGCGATGGACGTCGTTTTCTTCGGATCCGTCGGGTGAATCTGCACTTCCTTGAAATCTTTCGTAGTGTTGAAGGTTGGCTCCCTGAGAGGCCTTCCTACATCTGGTAACACATCATAGTCAGTTGTGAGCCTTGACGCCATGTATTCTGCCTGCATCCCGAAAGTTTCTCACAGCCTATGGAAATCCTTGTCGCACTTATCAGCTAGCGCAAAGCTCCCTTTGACTGTGATTGGTCCTTTAGGCCCAGGTAGCCTCCATAGCAGATACGTGTAATGTGGTACCGCCATAAACCTGGCATATGCTGGTCGTCCCAACAAGGCGTGGTATTGCGATGGGAAATCAACAACTTCGAACTCCAACCTTTCTATTCTGTAGTTTTCTCGAGTACCAAACTGAACGTCGAGATTAATCTTCCCCAATGGATAACTTGGCTTCTCTGGTGTGATGCCGTGGAAACGTGTGTCCGTAGGCTTAAGGTTTGCCAAGGATATGTTCATCTTCCTTAGTGTATCCGCATACATAAGGTTTAAGCTACTGCCTCCATCTATGAATACTCGAGATACGTCAAATCCTGCGATCACTGCTAGCAAGATAAGTGCTGACTGCCCTGGTCGAGGAACTTGCTGCGGATGATCCGCAATTGTGAAACCAATGTCTTGTCCTGACCAATTTAGGTAGTCAATCGTTGGTGGAGGCATCTTCTCTTCCATGAACACCTGTCACGAAATTACTTTCTGAGCCCTGTTGGATGGCCTAGCCTTTTGAATCATCGACACCGCACCATTGGAATTGGGGTTGACATATGGAGGTGGATGTGGAGCTGTCGCTATTGTCAACTGGTGCCGATTTTCGTCCGTGATTGCGGGAGGAGGTGGTAAGTGGATCTCACTCCTAGGTCCCTGAGGATTTCGACTCGCTGCCTGAGCATTGGCTTGCCCAGCGAACCACAACATTGCTTGAAAGTTTCGGCAATCCTTCTGCAGATGCCATGACTGCCTCTTCCCGTTATTGTCGACATAGAAGTGCATCTGACACGGGCCGTTCATCATGTCCTCGGGAGACACATACGGTCTCTGGAACCTTGGTCCACTATTTTTCCTATTGTTTCGAGACTCATCAATATTGTCGCCTTGCTGCTCGTTGCTTCGTTGGTAGTTATCTCTATTGCTTCCTCCACTGCCTGCTCGAAAACCAGCCAATATTTGGCCAGGAGCATCGTAACTCGAGAACTGCCGGAAAGAACGTCGTCTATTTTGAAAATTTCGACCACGGTCCTCCTCTGGTGACCTATGTCGCTTATTGTGAACAACATCTTCTCCATCCGCCCACCTGTTTGCTATCTCCTTCAGTGCTGATACTGTCTTTGGGTTGGTTCTTCCCAAGTCCTCGACGAAATCACCTCGCCGGATTCCTGCCACGAACGCATCTATTGCCCTCTCGTCAGATATGTTCTCTGCCGAGTTTTTAATGATGTTCCACCTATGGATGTACTTTCTCATAGATTCGTCATGCTTTTGTCGACATGACCTCAGCTCCTCTAGCGATGCAGGCTTTTTGCAGGTGGATCGGATATTCTTGACGAATATGTCCTCGAAGTCATCCCAACTGTCGATGGAACCTGGAGGAAGCTTCTTTATCCAAGACCTTGCAGCTCCACTCAAGTGCACCTGAATGCTTTGCATGGCCGTTGCCATTTTTCCTCCTATCAGCTTCACCGTCTCGAGATAATCGACCAGCCAATCCTCGGGATCTTGCAGGCCATCGAATTTCTTGAAATTATCGGGTAACTTAAACCCCGAAGGCACCCGAGTTTTTCGGACCCTCCTCGTAAAACATGGTAACCCACACATGTCCTCTTCAGCTATGTCTGGAGAATGTCGATGCTCCCTTCTATTTTGTCGTGCCCTATCTACCCTTGCTTGAATTTCTGTGTCCCTTGGTCCGCTTGTTCTCTCAGGAACTGGCGCTGTGACAGCAGGTCGTGGACTATTTTGCCTTGCTGATCCTTCAGGAGGTGAATTTACGAACGCCGCTCCCATGGCTCCAACTCCCGCCATGGCCATGTTGTACAATGCCTCTCTTGGATCTCCGGCAGGTGGTTTGGATGCGAGGATGAAAGCTTGCGTCGCCATGTACCCTGCTTCTGGCGTCTTAGGAATAATGTTCCCCCTCGTGTCTATCGGCATAAAGGACATGTCGAGGTTTTGGACTAGATTTTCCCTCTCAGCCTAAGGTATGTTATTTAGTCGAGACCTTGCCCTGTTGCGAGCCCCTCTGTGACTGCTTCCCGAAGTACCTGATTGTCGACTCTGTTCCGCTCTTCGCCTGCTCGATGCTGATGCTGCTTCTTGCCTTCTGTCTAGCTAGATCTTCTGTTTTTCGAGTTCTCGCATGGTACGCGCGAGCCTATATTGATATGCCTGTAACTCCTCTGGTGTCGCCGCTACAGTCATTGGCTCTGTCCCATTGATAGCTCTTTCCACTCGGTCCCATACTGCCTGCGGAAATCGCACCATCTCTCGCGTTGTCGTGCCGATATATTTTGTCCCTAGGGCTCGCGTGAGATCCGCAGGATCAACGAACGGATTTCCCGCCTCGTCGAAGTTCTCTGATGTCTGTTCTTGAGGTCGACTTGGTTCTCCGATCGCGTAGATCTGATGATACTTTATTTTTTCTATTTTGCTGAGATTGGTGACACCATCGTGTAGACTGGCGAAGACCTTTCCCACAGAGATGGATTTGTCGATGAAGTCGAGACTATCGACACTGTCAGAATCGCTGCTTATATTGGAGTCCGCAGACGACTCGAAGGACATGTCGCTGAAGATCTTGGTGAGTTTTTCGCTTGCCCTGGTACTGATGAAGCATGGCGAGGAGATTTCTTCATCGCCTGACTCGACCGATGATGTCGAGCTCGAAAAATCAGGATCGACCGCAGATAATCCCGACGAGATCGGAATTTCGAGACGATACGCTCCTTCCTTCTCGACGCGAAAGTGGAACCTTCCGAACGTCATCTCCATGGGCTCCTCCAGATACGCATATGCATCCAAACGGGAGGGCGGGTGAGGCACAAAATCAACTAGACCAGTTTCGATCTGTTTACCTCTGTCCATCGCTTTGCTTGCAGTTGATGAAGTCGACGGTCTTGAACGTGCCATCGAGATCAGCTCCTTGACACCTCTAATTCCCACAGACGGCGCCAATTGACAAGGGATTAACTTATCAATGCCTACAAGTTGTAGAATAGGGTTTTGCTGGAAGTAGAGGGCAAGTAGATCTCGAAGGTTTCAGCCGAAAAGTACTCGACGATTATGAAAACTAAGGGTTGGTGAGACAATGATTCGATTCTTTCTTTGTCCCTCGACTCCCCCTTATATAGGAGGCGGAGCCGAGGGATTCGTGATACACAAGTTTACAGAGTCCAGGAGGGTTTCTAACCCATCCCGCAAGATTACAAGTCTATGTTTTCTAATACAACTCTATCTTTCCTTAACACTATCTTGGGCTTCCGAACTTCATATTCTTCGATACATGGGCCTTCAGTAAACCCCGGGTACTATCTTCGGCAGGCCCATTGGGGATGCCTATGTCACCTACTGCCCCCTCTCACTCCAACCTGTCCCCTTGTCCCCTCTCTCTCACCTGCCTGCATAGGAACACTAGGAGGAAAAGCATAGCATGCATGGCATGGCCATGCCGGCCATGTCGCCACCATGCCGTGCCATCTCCTCTCCCCTTCCTCTCCACCCCTGGCCCTAGTGCCCAAGCCCGCCACCTTGCTCTACTGCACCACCTAGCAACGGCCATGGTCGAGGAAAACGCAGCCACTCGCCGGAGAACGCGCGCCCAAAACTCGCCAGGATGCCGCTCGCGTCGCGCGTGTGCATGCCGTGGACGTCACTGGCCACGTGCCGTTCCACCAGCACGAGCAAGCCCTGGCCCCTCTCTCAACTCTCTGAGCATCGCAGCGCCACCTCAACTCCGCCAGACACGCGCTCGACCAGACCCTGGACCGCCGCCACCGGAGACAACGAACACGATCCCGTAGCCGCCGCGGCAGACACGGAAGAAATGCGAGAGATCCAGTTGCCGCCATTAGCTTCGCCTGGACACGCTGAACAGCCCTGCGCCATCGGCTAGCTCCATAGCTCACCGGAATCGCCGCGCGCATGTCGACCCTAACCCTGCCCCGCAGCGCCATTGCTCCTCTATAAATAGCGAGCTCCCCTGAGCAATCCAAGCACCGCACCATCCTCTCCTCCCATCCTTGCTTCTCCACCACCACTCCACTCACTCAATCGGCGCCGGAGCAGCCCCAATCGGACGATCGGAGCCGCGGAAGCCCTGGAGCAATCGCGGTCGACGCAGGCCTCCCCAAGCTCCGCCACTGTTACAGGCTGCTTCCTCGTCGTCGACAACCTCGCCCTGAACACCGACGCAGCTCGCCGGACCACCGGTTAGCCCTCCGACCCCCTAGGCTTGCCGCGCCAGTGGCTCGATCTCGTCGGAGTAGACGACGACCCTGCGCCGTTAGATCTTGTTCTAATCCAACGCTTCTCGTTGATTCATACCGTTTCGGGTTTAAACAGTAGCTGACAGGCAGGCCCCACCTTGTCAGCAAGCCCACTCGCATGAGATGCGCTATTGGGCCGTTTCTCTTTATTTGAATCGTTTCGGCCCACTTCGTTTTCCCGCCGGCCCTTTTAATTCAAATCTCGTTTAATAAATACAATTCAAATTCAATACTGGCTCCAACTTTGAAATTAAATAAAATCTGTTTGAATCGGCCAAATTTAACAAATTTTATATTGTTGGAAAGCTATTGAAAAGTTCTACAACTTGCCACTGTTCTCACCTTGAGATCTGTTGTAGAAATAAAGTGACAAAAAGATGAAGGCTGGGACTTTTTCACATTCATTTAAATCTTAAAAATCAACCAAAATAGACATTGAGTTAATTCCAACTCCAATAGCTCACATTTAACTTGCACTAATTGTTTCTGAAATAAAATGGTGTGGTCACTCTGTATGATCATGCCCTAGTTTAAATAAGGGACAATATGGCTAGTTCACTTAAGTAATATTGTCCAAAACTATTATGCAAATTGTATGAATTGTTCCACTTCATTTAAATCTTGTCCCAAGTACTTTCATATGAAGTTTGAACCCCTGGTCAAATACTCTCACATGAAATACTTGGAGATTTTAAATCATAATAGGCATTGTTAAATAGTATGAGGTGGTCTACCTCATTTAAATCATTTTCTTGAATGATGATGATGAATGGTTGACTTAGGTCAACATGAATTCATGTATGATTGTTTGAGAAATTAAATCTTAAAGAAGATTCAATGAGAGGAAATTATTTCTCACAAACTATATGGAAACTATCATTTACATATGTAATGAGAGGAAATTATTTTTCCTTATTCAAGAAAACCCAATGCACCAAATGGTTTAAGTGTGTGATTAGAATAGCTTGTGTGAAGTGATGATGTGCCTAGTATAGATCTTGAACTAGTTGAGTGATTATACCTCGTATTCGAATTTAGACGCAAATACCGGAGAATACCAGGAAGAGGAAGGCTTCTACCAAGAGGAGGAAGAGGAGCACCTTGGGGCAAGGCACCATTAGTCTTACCTTTCTTACCTTAAGCCTATCCCAAGTTATTACCTTACAAGTTTTTACTTGTTTATTTCAAGAGTTACTTTTATAGTTAACTTTGGTCTAAGTCAAGAAGGTTACTAGAGTAGCAAAGTTAGTTTCAAGCTAGCCAAGCAAGGTAGCACCCCTCATGATTAGTGCTAGTGCTAAATACTAAAACTTGACTACTCTAGATGGGAACATGTGACTTGAAATGAATTTTGAAACCTTGGAATGATGAGTCATTCCATTGAATGAATCTTGAAGGTGAATATGACCAAGAGAAGATGGTGATTTTTGATAAAACTGATATTGATTTGAATGCGATACCTTTCCAATATTGAGTACCCCCACAATACCTGATTATGGGTAGGGCTTAACTGGAAGTTTTGCATCTTAGTATGAGTTCCCTCTGAATACACATCATAGGGGTTATGCCGAGGCTGCCTCCGTTGTTGAGAAATGATGTGAATTGAGGTGAATTGTACGGCCAAGCCCTGTGCAGTTCCCAGGTTGACAGTTGGTCTTCACTGGGAGGCCAAGCTCATGGGGAGAGGTGCTCATACCAGGGTATGTAAGTGAAAGGTTATGGTTGATGATCCGCGTACTGTGTTACGATGATTCGGGGTAATCCCGATGGATGAAATCAAATGTTGTGGCACAAGTGTGCAACCTCTGCAGAGTGTAAATCTATTCGAATAGCCGCGTCCACGGTTACGGACGGTTGGAAAGGTCATACAGTTTCCGGTGTCAGATTTTTGAAAATGAATGGTGAACTTGTGACTTGTTGTGAATCACAACAAATATTGTGGGAATGACACTAATGTTCCCACTTGAGTTAGTTAGCACATGAATAAGTCTTTTCTCAAATACTTGTGAACTAAAATTGGCTTTATGCAAATAAACTAGAGCTTAGCACCCCTTACTAGAATTGTTAGCACTTACACTAGTATTAGTTTGCGAGTACTTAAAGTACTCACGGCTTTGTCCCTGGCTATTCAAATGGCCAGAGTATGAAGACGAATAGAACTACCAAGGTGATGATCAACAGGACACCTACGAAAACTAGGAGTCTTCCGACGTCAAGCGTTGGCCTGTGGACTAGAGAGTCCATTTATCTTTACTCTTCTGCTATGAACTTGTGTTTGTTCGTTGATCAATAGATCAACTATTTGTGTAATATGGATCATGTGATTCAAGTTGTAAGACAATATGGGTTGTAATGAATGATGACTATGATACTTAACTATTATGCCTCGCAACAACAATATTCCTAGGATTGCGATGAATGACATAATAGGCATCTGGATTTAAAAATCCGGGTGTTGACACTCATGCTGCAATTTGTTGCCTCTGGTGGAGGAAAACAGTGCGCATCGCGCGGTATTGCATTCCAACGCAAACGCAGCGACGTTTACAACGCAAAAATATGACCCGACTGTTGGAGATGCTCTTACTGGTATGCCTAGTACAAAATATTTTTGCGCACACATCTTATCTACACCCTTTGTACCAAATTATGAAATGTTTTAGATATCTAATATGGGTTATATATGTACATATAGAAAAATGCATGGTAATGCTTGTACATATACTGAAATAAGTGAACACGCACACTAAAACGGACCTATAGATGTTAAAAATATTATAATTTGGAACGGAGGGTGTACAACTCCTCCCTGCCAGTTTAAAGGGGTAATACTACCTCCATCCGAAGGCTTAAGGCCTATATTTTTTTAGAAAGTCAAACAAAGTAAAGTTTGACCAAACTTTAAGAAGAATTTATCAATAAATATGATATTTTGTAGGTACCATATGAAAATATATTTCATTATCTATCTAATGATATTAATTTTGTACTTTTCATGTTAATGATTTTTGATAAAAACTTAGTCAAACTTAACATAGTTTGACTTCCTGGAAAAAATATAGGCCTTAAGCGTTGGGATGGAGATAGTAGAAATTTTGGAGAGATACCAACTAATTAGGCTAATTTATGAATTAATTGCCTCAAATTAATTTCACTGTGCCCCTTTCCTGTCTCTCTCTTCCTCCTTTTTTTTGGGATTAGTCTTGTGTTTCTGGTGGGTTTCCTTGATGGCATGTGAAACCAAATGACCAATGCATACGCTACATTCTCGTCTCTGTTTATAGAGCAGTAGTTAATGTTGGGCATTGCAAGCAATATTCTATGTGCAATTATTATCTTACCACTCCCCGTGTTACTTTTTTGATAAAGGTGCTCTATTACTCAAAAAATTAAAAATTACACCCAGTATTTGTATAACTAAGATGCACACAGCCGTTCGAGTATCTAGAAGAACCAAAAAACCACAAAGTAGTAAAAAACAACCAACAAAATTAAACTACGTTGGCTACAATCCGACGACTATGCAGACATCCATGTCGGGAAATTAACTTATTTAACGTATTCTCCAACCGTGTAGATACCTCCTTAGAGAGGCTTCAATCCTCCAAGCGTTGAAGTGTCGATCATAAACGGAGCAAAACCATACACCGGTAAATGATCTGCAATAGAGAAGAATTTTTATAATTAAAAACTTGTCATTTCTACACAGCCAAAGCGAACATACAACCGCAATGGCGCCCACTGTGATAAGTGTTTTATACCTAATATCGACCCATGAAGCCAATTACCGAAAATATTTGCAATGATACGAGGTGGGTATAAGGTAGAACTTATCTAGATGATTGACCATATAGACCTAGCAACCTGACAGTTAAATAAAAAGGTGTTTGATTGTCTTCTCTTCATGATACAAATATATTTCTTACATCCTTGCCAGTTGTGTTTTGCAAGGTTATCCTTAGTTAGAATCACACCCCAACGAGGATATCATGCAAAGACCTTTTTTAAGAGGTATCTTCATCTTCCAGATGGATTTATTATTGACAACTGGTTGAGTGCACATAATTAATGCTTTGTACATGGAGCTTACCGAGAATACACCATTTTTGATGATGCTCCAACGAGATTCATCAGTCCCCAGCACCAGCTGAACTGAAGATAACCTTTGTAGCAATTCATTTCAAGCAGCTAGACGGGGACCGATATGATCACGCCTGAACATCATAGAGGGCGAAGAAGTTTCCAACACCTTTTGCAAGGTATCTTTCTTATGTCGAACAATATTGTACAAGGCTGAATATTTTTCACGAAGAGTGGTTGTTCCCAACCACCTATCCTCCCAGAACCATATCTCGGACCCATTCCTAGGGGAAAGAACCAATGGGAAAAAGTGCCTTTTAGTTGCCATATATCCATCTCAAATATGCAAATCGCTTGATTTCCAAAGAACCTGACAGATTGCTTTTGATCCTATGTACTTTTTCTGCAATAGTTGTTGCCATACACTATCCTCAGTTAACAACCTGGCCAGCCATTTCCCTAGGAAGGCCCTTTTTTTAACCTCAAGATTATGAACCTCAAGTCCACCTTGATCTTTTGGATGACAAACAACGCTCCATTTGGTCAACCGATTTTTTTCTTCTTACTATCCCCTTGCCAAAAGAATCTTGATCGGTAATAAACCAATCGATGCAAGACTCTGATACGTTGCAAACGTATCTATAATTTTTGATACTCCATGCTTGTTTTACACAAATTTCTATATGTTTTGATTACAGTTCGTTGCACTTTTATGTATTTTCTGGAACTAACCTATTGACAAGATGCCATAGTGCCAGTTCCATGTTTTCTGTTGTTTTGAATTTCAGAAAAGTTGTACAAGAAATATATTCTCGGAATTGGACGAAACAAAAGCCGAAGTTCCTACTTTACTGTAACGAAGATGGAGTCCAGAGGAGAGATGAAGACGTGCCAGGAGGCGGCCACGCCATGCCTAGGTGCGGGCCACCCCCTAGCCGCGCCTAGGGGTGGTGTGGGCCCCTCGGGCGCCCACCGACCTCGCCCTTCCACCTATTTATTCACCTGTTCGGGAAAAGCGTAAATACCCGAGTCTCCATCCTCGAAAAGTTCCATCGCGGCCGCCATCGCCGACCCTAGCTCGGTAGGGTTCCGAAGCTCTTCCCGGCATCCTTCTGGAGAGGGAGATCATCACCGGAGGCCTCTACATTGCCATGCCCACCTCCGAAGTGATGCATGAGTAGTTCATCTCTGGAATACGGGTCCATAGCAGTAGCTAGATGGTTGTCTTCTCCAATTTATGCTTCATGTTTAGATCTTGTGAGCTGCCTATCATGATCAAGATCATCTTTATGTAATGTTACATTTTGTGTTTGTTGGGATCTGATGAATATTGAATACTATGGTTGAGATTATTATATACTTGACATATGTTATTTGTGATCTTGCATGCTCTCCGTTGCTAGTAGATGCTCTGGCCAAGTATGTGCTTATGACTCCAAGAGGGAGTATTTATGCTCGATAGTGGGTTCATGCCTCTAGTAATCTGAGAGAGTGATAATAACTTCTAAGGTTGTAGATTTGTTGTTGCTACTAGGGATAAAACAACATTCCTTTGCCTAAGGATAATTCTATTGTTTACTTTACACATTTTTCTTAATGCAATAATCTGTTGCTTGCAACTTAATACTAAAAGGGGTGCGTACGCTAACCGGAAGGTGGATTATTAGTTATAGACATAGTTGGATTACGGTCTATGTATTATGTTATAATGCCCAAACGAATCTCATAGTAATCATCTTGCCATGTATGCTCTTTTTTCTGTCAATTGCCCAGCTGTACTATGTTCACCCAACATGTTATTTATGTTTATAGAGAGACACCTCTAGTGAATTGTGGACCCCCATACTTTATTTTACACTAATGAATTCATCTAATGCAAACACCTGTTCAATTTACTTACTGCAAGCACTGTTCTCTTTAATTCCACTGCAAACAAACATCTCTTTCCACACTATATTGGTAATCCTTTGTTTTCAGCAAAACCGGTGAGATTGGCAACCTCCCTGTAAGTTGGGGCGAAGTATTTTGGTTGTGTCGTGTGTAGGTTCCATGTTGTTGCTAACGCCGGTAGTGCGTCCTACCAAAAGTCAGCTAGCAACACCTTCAGAAGCAATTTCTTTCTCCTACTGGTCGATTAAACCTTTGTTTTTTTACCGAGGGAAATTTGCTACTGTGCTCATCATACTTTCCTCTTGGGGTTCCCCAATGGTGTGCTGAATGTACTAGGACGTCGCCTAGAGGGGGGGGGGGTGAATAGGCGGTGTATAAAAACTTCTACTTGAGAACTAAACTAGGCGGAATAAAACTACACATGTGTTTACTAGTTTAGCTCAAGGCCTAACAACTAGGGGTTTGCCTAGGAGCACCAACAACCTATGCCAGCATGATGAGCAACAAGGTGATAACAAGCTAGGTATAGCACATCAAGCAAGATAGATATAACAAGGTAAAGCGCATAGGTAAAAGAGCTCGGGTTGAGAAGTAACCGGTGCACAAGGAGACGACGATGTATCCCGAAGTTCACACCCAAGGGTGCTACATCTCAGTCTGGAGCGGTGTGGAGGCACAAGGCACTCCAATGAGCCACTAGGGCCACCGTATTCTCCTTGAGCCTTTCCACCAAGGGGAAAGCCTCGATCCACTAAGGGACCCTATAGGGTGGTCACCGAACCCGTACAAGCTTGGGAAAAACCTCAAGTATCAAGCTTGAGACAACTCCACAACACGGAGGCTCTCAAGTACAAGGCCACAAGAGGCTACAACACGCCACACCGGCAACAAAGCCACCAAGACACCAACGCGCCACAACCGGATCCAAAACCACAAAGGCTACCACACTCCACAAAGGCAACAACACCACAAAGGCTACAACGCCACAAAGACGACAAGGCCACAAAGGCTAGAACACCACAAAGGCAACAAGGCCACTAAGGCAACAACACCACTAAGGTCAACATGCCCTCTACGAGAAAACCCCGGAGAGAACCCAAACCGATGCACCTAATGCAATGGCTAAGAACACCACTAAGATGCCCAAGTTCTTCTCTCCCAAATTCCAACAGATATACAAAAGCTATTGGGGGAATAAGGGAGGAAGAACAAATATGAGGAGAAACACCAAATAACTCCAAGACCTAGATCTAGCAAGATCCCCTCACTTGGAGAGGGATTCAATTGGTGAAGCTCTAGATCTAGGTCTCCTCTCTCCTTTCCCCCAAAAATATGCAAGATATAGTGGGGGGGATCAAGAGGAGGAAGAAGCAACTCAAGGTCAACAATGGAGGAGAGAGAATGGAGAGGAAGAAGTGTTTGGGTCGGAGGTGGAAGAGAGGTATAAATAGGGGGCCCAAAATATAGCTGTTGGGGCTGAGAAAACGGTCAGATTCGCGCCCGAGCGGTACTACCGCTTTGGTAAGCGGTACTACCGCTCGGATTCGAAATCCCCACAGAACTTGTCCACGTGGACACAGAGCGGTACTACCGCTCGCGGTACCGCTCAAGGTACCGCAATAGGGTCCAAACCTTACTGGACTCAAAGCGGTACCACAACGGTACCGAGGCGGTACTGCCGTAACTTAGTTACGGTACTTAAGCGGTACCTTAGGTGGTACTACCGCTTCAAGCGGTACTACCGCTCAAGGTACCGTAAAGGTACCATAACTTGTTCTGTGGGACTTTTTCAGTGCAATGTAAAATCCATATGTTGAGCTAGGGAACTCGGAATGACATGAAACCAATTTTGCCGGAATGACATGTAAAATCCATATCTTAATATGGAAAAGAGTGAGTGATGCTTTTCTCATGGTCATATAGGTGTAACCTATCAATATTGTATATCGGGAAAATCATCACCCTCGCACATGGAACATGCGATGTATCCGGAATCCATTTCCGATGAGCTAGAGCTTGTCATGAGAATGAACACAAGCTCTAACCCATCTCATGGATAAGAACCAAGAACAACCAAGAAACACGATGCAATGCATGCAAGGTTTGAGCTCTCTCCGATGATGCGACCTACTATCCTATCGAGCACAAACCTTATCCTTGCGCGTTCCTCTCGAGTCGGCAAGCTCCATCTTCATCTTCTTCAACCTTGTTCATGCCACCATCTTCCTCCAACATACACGCACGCCACCGTCTTCATCCATCTTCTACGCCGTATTCATCTCTCTTCAACACCATCTTCGTCATCCTTCGACACCATCTTCATCGGTCTTCTTCATCGTACACGATCTTCTCCATCTTACAACCTTGAGACCAACACATGGCTATGGACTCGACCTAAGATAGATTCTCAATGCAACCGTTAGTCCATAGGGATTGTCATCAATTACTAAAACCACACATGGGGCAATGGACATGTTCTTACATGTGCTCTTCACTCATCAAGCTAATTTTCGGGCGCCATTGCTGGGGAGAAAGAAGTTTTTTGCAAGAGGAGTCTCTCATCTCCAATCTCTTTATTTTGTTATTGTTTTTCTTAGTTTATTTTATTTTGTCTTGTTTGCTTCTTTATAACGAAAATACAAAAAAATAGTTTCTTTTATAGTTGTTATTTTGTTGCTTTATTTTTAGCTCATTATGTGTATCCCTAAGTACGCTCTAAAAGACCTATCAATAGGTAGTGGTTCTATAATTTGGAGAGATAAAATTGAAGAATTCTTTAATCGTGTTAGTAAGATATTGAGGATAGATCCTTAGTAGAAGTTGCTCTTAGTTATAAAACTGCAGCAGCTTATTTAGTTCAAATGTTAGAGGCTAGGTTTGTTAGCCTTAACCCCATAATGCAGCAAATGTTTCTTAAACTTCATGAAGTTGAGGATGATGAAAAGAGACATTTTATCCTTCAAACTTTGCTTAGATAATTTAGAAATATTTTTATAGAAACTAGGAAAGTCTTTGATCGGTTTAAGATGCTAAGCCCATGTGTAGATGTTATCAGAACACTTGAAAAGATAGAAAAAATCAAATCTGAAAATAGGGAAGAAATCAAAATACCAATACCTTTCAAACTCGTAGGAATGCATGAAGCTTTGGAAAAGAATTTTGACTGGATTGTTCCTGAAAACATATTTGATGAAAGTAGTGAACCCAAAAGTGTTGAGAGGGGGTCTTCTAAAAATTATATGGATAAAATATAATTCCTTGTTGAAAAGACTTCTGGCATTGATCTTGATGCTTCCTCACTTGAAAATACTTGATGCGAGCTCTTTTTCCGCGCCTAGCAGAAAGGCGTTAAAAAAAGCACTCTTGGGAGATAACCCATGTTTTATTTGCACTCTTGGGAAATAACCCATGTTTTATTTCTGTAATTTTTCTTTTGTTGAGTATTGAAAGTTATTACCTCAGTAATAACCTCTCCTTATCATTTTTATTTTGTTTTTGTGCCAAGAATAGCCTATAAGAGGAAGAAAGTAAGATTTGGGGAAGTTGATGTCCTGAAATAGATTCCCAGGAAGAACGTAATTTTAAGCTGCTAATTTTTTAGCATATTCCTCAGGTTATTATATAATTTTCATTTGTTTTGCACTTTTCAATTTGAGCAACAGAGAATTTAAAAAAAATCGATCTTTACATGTTGTTATGTTTTGACAGATTTCTGCCACTATTTGCATTTGCCTCTTAATCTCTTTCTTTTTGAGTTCTTTTCAGAGAAATAGTTCTTTTGAAGAAGTTCCTATAGTAGCTAATGTCTTAATGGATGTTTGACATATGTTAGAACTGAACTCAAGTGGATTTTTTATTTTGATTACACTAATGTTATTAATGAAAATTGTTTGAAGTTTTGTATGAAGAAAGTTTTTAAGTGTAGGGAGAGAAGAATGATGTAATGAGATGAAGTATGGAGAAAAAACTCAAGCTTGAGGATGCCCATGTTAGCCCAATAAATATCCAAGAGGTACAAGCGTCAAAGCTTGGTGATGCCCAAGGCATCCCTTCTTCATCAACAAAGTATTAGGTCATCTTTCAAGACGTTATATTTTTATTGCTTCATATGCTATGTGTTGTTCTTGGAGCATCTTTATTTTATTTTTTAGTTTTCTTCTATTTTATTTGCTGTGGCATATTGTTGGATCCCAACATATTTTCTTTGGAGAATGACACACTCCGTTTTAATTGCATAGAACACTCTAGTTTGTACTCCTGTTGTTCTGCGAGGGTTCTCTTTTGCAAGTACTAGGTTCAGCTCTGGTTTTCCACTCTTATTTTGTTCAGAGCTTGTTAGTTTTCTTTAGTAAGGTATGGTTAGCTCTCTAGTCTTTATTGATTATTATCTATGAGATTTTTTTTCAAATAAATTGATTGTTGTTGGAGACGAGTAAAATGTTTCATGCTTACAATGATGAAAAAGGAAGCTTGTTTCGACTATGACATATACTTTGACATGTCATGTTGGATGTTATTTTAATCATATGCTTAGTATTTATTGTTTTAACATGACTTATCTCAAATAGCTGAGAGTGCTTAATGTGCAATTGAAAGAATCATGTGTTGTTTCCATCATACAAAGCATAATATTGTGTTATTCTCCTTTGATGCTTTATTGGATTGAGTTCGCACATGCTTACATCATGTTATGACTACAAACCAGTCACCTAAAGCCTCTATGATCATTTAGTTTTTGACTTGTAATATCACTTTATGTTTTGATTAATAATTTTTTGTCGCTATGTATGATTATGGCCATTATTAATCTCTTAATTGGTCGCTTCCAGTCTTTTGCTAGCCTTCACCTATACTGAGTGATGGTGCTCCGGTGATTGCGTCAGACAATCTTGTTGAGCGTTGTTGTGGAAGAGGTTGAGAAACCCCAAGAGGAATGTGTGATGAGCACAACAACAAGTTTTCCCTCACTACAAAACCAAGGTTCAATCGACCAGTAGGAGAAAGGCGTGACTTCTGAAGGTGTTGCTAGCTGACTAGTGGTAGGGCGCACTACCGGCGTCAGCAACAACGTGGAACCTGCACACAACACAACCAAAGTATTTTGCCTCAACTTGCAGTGAGGTTGTCAATCACACTGGTTTGCTGAACACAAGGAATTAGACATATCGAGTGGAAAGAGATGCTTGCAGAAAGTAAACATAACAGGATTGTAGTAAGTAAACATAACAGGATGATTGTATCAGTGTAAAGGAAAGGACCGGGGTCCACAGTTCACTAGTGGTGTCTTTCCATCAAGATAAATAGCATGTTGGGTGAACAAATTATAGTTGGGAAATTGATAGAATATCGACCATACAAGACAAGATGATTACTATGAGATTTGATTGGGCATTACAACATAATACATAGACCGTAATCCAACTGCGTTCATGACTAATAATCCACATTCTGGTTATCATTCGAACCCCTTTCAGTATGAAGTTGCAAGCAACAGATTATCGCATTAAGCAATGTGTGTAAATTTAATAATAGAATTACCCTCGGATAAAACATTGTTGTTTTCTCCCTATTAGCAATAGCACATCTACAATCTTAGAAGTTATTGTCACTCTCCTAGAAAACTAGAGGCATGAACCTACTATCGAGCATAAATACCCCCTCTTGGAGTCACAAGCATCTACTTATCTAGAGTATCTACTAGCAACGAAGAGCATTCAATATCACAAATAACATATGACATGAATATATAATCGACCTCAACATAGTATACAATATTCATCGGATCCCAGAAAACACAACATGTAGGATTACATAAGGATGATCTTGATCATGTAGGGCAGCTCAAAAGATCTATACATGAAGCACAAATTGGAGAAGACAACCACCTAGCTAATGCTATGGACTCATAGTTCACGGATGAACTACTCACGCATCACTTTGGAGGCGGGCATGGCGATGTAGATGCCTCCGACGATGATTTTCCCCTCCGGCAGGGTGCCGATAAGAGCTTCAAAACCCCCCGAGATGGGTTCTGCGATGGCGGCCGCGACGAAACTTTTCGTGGATGGAGGCTCGGGTATCCAGGGTTTTCCTGAGAGGATTTAGGTCGGTGTGGTGCCTGGAGGGCCCACACCATGCCTTGGCGCGGGCCCTGGCTTGGCCGCGCCAAGGGAAGGTGTGGCCGCCCTATGGCGCCACTTCGTCCCCCCTCCGGACTTCGTCTTCGTTTCGGTAAAATATTGACTTCGGCTTTTGTTTCGTACAATTCTGAGAATATTTCATGTACAACTTTTCTGAAATACAAAAACAGCAGAAAACATGGAACTGACACTGTGGCATCTTGTTAATAGGTTAGCGCCGGAAATCATGTAAAAGTGGAACGAAGTATGAGCAAAACATATATGAATTGTTGTAAAACAAGCATGGAGCATCAAATTTTATAGATACGTTTGAGACGTATCACTGAGTATGAGCTCTACTCATGCATCCAACTCCCAAAAACCAAAGTTTGCCAATTGTGTCCACCATACCTACCTATATGTGGTATTTCACCGCCACTTCAAAGTGAATTGCTTGTGTGCTACCTTTAAATCTTCAAAACTTATTACATGTTTTATGTTTTGTTTTAGATCATTAGAAAGTGTTGAATTATTTATCATCTTGATGACCCACAGGTATAGGGGATCGCAACAGTCTTCAATGGAAGTAAAACCCAATTTATTGATTCGACACAAGGGGAGCCAAAGAATATTTGTAAGCCTTAACAGCGGAGTTGTCAATTCAGCTGCACCTGGAAACAAACTTGCTCGCAACAGTTTATCAGTAGCAACAGTTTTATAGCAGTAGCAGTAGTGAAATATAAGCAGCAGTGTAATAAAGACATCAATAGTGATTATAGTAAACAGCAGGATTAAAATACTGTAGGCATAGGGATAGATGAATGGACGCTGCATGGATAAGATAACTCATGTAATAATCAAGACAAGACATCACTTATATACTAAAAGCAAAATAAGAGTGTTTTTCGAGGCACCAAGTTAATCCACATCATCTAAATTATTTGATCCGTCAGATTAATAATTTACGGCTAGAATTAAATAGAATTATATAGTTACGTAACGCGGACCAACGTGACAGGTCACCCGTGCTGGTGGTCGATCGTACACGTTGATGACCAAAAGCTGTTCGGTTACAAAAAAAAACGGACGTACGCACAGGAAGATCAAATAGATCTGATCTCCAAAAGACATTGGTGTGTAAATAGGACTCCTGCTAAGTCCGTTTAAAACAAAAGAGATCATGCATGTATGTTAGCCCAAAGTTGACCGACCGTGAGGCTACAAGAGTCTATTCGTTGATGTTCAAATCATATATCATATAAACATGTTAACATATTTCAGACCGGGTTTTTTCCTTCTTAGTAGCAAAAGAATTCTGGTGAGCGCCGGTAAATATAGTTTATGGAAATACTGGTTATAATATTGTCCTAGATTTGTAAAATAAATTTATAAATTTATCCAAAATTATTAAAATGTTGAGCTAATTATTTGAATACCGGCAACTTTTATCCAACATTGTAGTTTTCCGTTTCTGGAAATATCGTCCGAGCGAAACATCTCTAACCCTGATGGATCAGCAATACGCCAAGAAATATGGGTGAAAACAGGGAGCCATCTCGCAATGCCGGTGGTTCGTGCGTCTCAGGCATCCTATGTATGCATATAAGACTACCAGACCAATCTTGGATTGTAAATTGCGTTAACGGGCATCGGTAAATATGGTTAATGAAAATACCGGCTAAGATATACCCTGAGATTTGTCAAATAACTTGGAAATTTTTGTTTAAAATTATTTAAAATTTAAGCTAATTATGTGAATTCCTATAACTTTTGCCCAGTATAATAGTTTTTCGGTGGATCCGCTAAATACTACACGCTAAAATATGTTGTCTGATTTACCGTTTACTCTATCCAACTTAAAATTAAATAGAAGTTATATAGTTAGGTAAGACGGGCGAACGTGGCAGGTCGCTCGTGCTGGTCCTACATGAAGCTGACTAACATAAAATTGATGAGTGCAAAAAATAATAGAGTTCAAAATTGATAATATGTATGTACAGAAAAAGCCAAATTAGACTGATCATCAAGGTTGTTCAGCATAAATCTTGCTACCATGTTCGAAGTTTCAGACATATTTGGACATAGTGGAACCTTCAACAACAGTATTAGCATTCCTAATTTTGAGCGACTGGACATCAGGGTCTGATTTCAGCTTAGTTATGCACCACGTTAGTCCATACCATGATTATTATTTGGACAATTGTATCTAAATGTCATCACTACACGATTGAATTGTAGTAGTATACAAGTTCTAATTCGCCGAGCATACATCATTAGTGACATATTGTAGGGTAAAGTAAATTTTTTCATGGATTTGCATCTATGAAATAAGTGCCTAATACAAGTTAAAGAAGAGCCGGTGCCAAATATAGACGTGTTCTATATGGACACAAAAAGAACCCAGTTTAATCCACTTTACCTGAATTATTTAAAAAGTTGAATCTGTAATTAATAGATGAGATGTAAATTACATATACAAGGTTAATCGCGTAAACAGCTCATGTAAACATCTTCAACACACAACACATTACAACATGCATTTTACTTTGGAAAACTTTGCTCAAATGAACAGCGGCAGGTGTTGCGTTGATGCAAATAATATTCTTTTCAAAAAATACATATTATTTACACACTAATATATATATCTAGATATTTGCGAATGTAGATAAGTTCAAGTCAATCCATTCGATAGTCTGTAGCTCATAGTCTGTTAAAACAATTCCACTAAGTCATCATAGTCTTATTTTGTTTTATCGTACAATTCATTAATCTAACATATTTTGTAAGCACCCAAAGTACTACTTACTCTTCAGTCAAGTTCTTTGTGTCAATGGACATGTTTAGCTTGGACACCTGATGATAAATTACTCTAAAAAATAGGAGACGAGACATTTTCAAAAAGAAAATAAATAAATACATGTAAATTTACCTGACACATTTAAGCGCCGAAACCACCCAGCCTACATGCGATGGTTGTATTTAAAGGTGCTTAAAAGATTCCATAGATAATCATGCCGTGTCAATTAAAAACATTTTAACATCTCACTTATTTAATGTGCCCTTAAGGCCTTGACTACAGAGCCATATTATTTTCTAAATCATATAAATATTTTGAAAAAAGATGAGTAACACCAAATGTGTACTTTAAAGACGACGCTGCGAGGGCCACTGTGCTAGTTAATAATAAAATAATATCCAAGTACTAAATAACCATAGGCATGTGTTCCGTATATAGTCGTACGTGCTCGCAATGAGAAACTTGCACAACATCTTTTCTCCTACCAGCCGGTGGCAGCCAGGCCTCTAGGGAAACTACTGGTAATTAAGGTACTCCTTTTAATAGAGTACCGGAGGAAAGCATTAACACACCGTGAACACATGTGATCCTCATATCACAGTCTTCCCCTCCGGTTGTCCCAATTTCTGTCACTTTGGGGCCTCGGGTTCCGAACAGCAATATGTGTATACAACTTGCAGGTAAGATCATAAAACAATGAATATCATCATAAATCAATAACATGTTCAGATCTAAAATCATGGCACTCAGGCCCTAGTGACAAGCATTAAGCATAACAAGTTGCAACAATATCATAAAAGTACCAACAACGGATACTAGGCACCATGCCCTAACAATCTTATGGCTATTACATGAACAATCTCATCCAATCCCTACAATCCCCTTCAGCCTACAGCGGGGATTTACTCACACCTGGATGAGGGAAACATGGATGGTCGATGAAGAGGCGTCGGTGGTGATGATGGTGATGATCTCCTCCAATTCCCCATACCGGTAGGGTGCCAGAACGGAGTTTCTGATCCCGAAATAGGGTTTTCGATGGCGGCGGAGTTCTGGATGTCCTCTGGAAAATTGGTCGAACCCCCCGTGCGTTTTTAGGTCAAGGGCTTTAAGTAGTCCAGAGGGAAGCGCCAGGGGGTGGCCGAGGCGGCGTCCCCATGTGGCGGCGCGGCCAGGGGCCCACCGCGCTGCCACGTGGTGTGCGCGCCTTGTGGCCCCCCTCCGTCTCATCTTCCCGCTCCGTGGGTCTTCTGTAAAAATAGGCCCATTGCAATTATTTCCGGGGATTTTCCTGAAAGTTGATTTTCTGCACAAAAATAAGACACAAGGGTAATTCTGCTGAAAACAACGTTAGTCCGCGTTAGTTGTATCCAAAATACACAAATTAGAGGCAAAACAATAGCAAAAGTGTTCAGGAAAGTAGATACGTTTTGGACGTATCAACTCCCCCCAAGCTTAGCTTATTGCTTGTCCTCAAGCAATTCAATTAACAACTGAGTAGGATAAAAGAACTTTCACGAACACATTGGCTCATATGATGTATATATTCTCATTATATGAACGAGTACTTAGGCAACTCATAATAAGATAAATGCAAATAAAGTCATCTAATAGTTATGTCAATCATGAAAAAGATACCAACAAACTAATAATAAGCATCATGAAACATATCTATCAGCAGGATTGCAATGCTCATAAAAAGATATGATAAAGTGGTATCTCGCTTGCCCATATTTGTACAGCAAAACATAAATGCTTAGGCACCTCTGAAGTTCATGGGAAGACTAGAAGTAAAGATTATCAAAGATAAAAGCATCGAAATTATACAACAGTTAACCATATTCTGGGAAAAACATATTACACTAAGAATGACAATTATGCTCTCAAGAAGGTGCTCAAAGAAAGGATGGTGACTCAACATAAAAGTAAAAGACCCTTCGCAGAGGGAAGCAGGGATTAACATGTGCAACAGATTTTCATTTTTAAAAGAGAAGTAAAATTGTTTTGAGAGGTGTTTGTTGTTGTCAACGAATAGTAGTGGGCACTCTAACTACCTTGTCAATCAGACTTTCAAGAGCGGCTCCCATGAAGGACGTTATCTCTACCAGCAAGGTAGATCATCCCACTTCTCTTTTGTTTACACATGTATTTTAGTTTCATTATGGATGACACTCCTCCCAACCTTTGCTTACACAAGCCATGGCTAACCGAATCCTCGGGTGCCTTCCAACATTCACATACCATGGAGGAGTGTCTATTTGCAAATTAAGTTGCTTACTGATAAATCAGGGCAAAACATGTGAAGAGAATTATTAATGAAAGTTAATTAATTGGGGCTGGGCACTGATACGTCTCCGACGTATCCATAAGTTCTGTCGTTCCATGCTTGTTTTATGACAATACTTACATGTTTTGCTTGCACTTTATGATGATTTTATGCATTTTCCGGAACTAACCTATTAACAAGATGCCACAGTGCCAGTTCCTGTTTTCTGCTGTTTTTGGTTCCAGAAAGGTTGTTCGGGCAATATTCTCGGAATTGGACGAAATCAACGCCAAACCTCCTATTTTTCCCGGAAGGCTCCAGAACACCGAAGAAGAGTCGGAGAGGGGCCAGAGGGCCACCACACCATAAGGCGGCGTGGCCTGGCCTGGGCCCGCGCCAGCCTAGGGTGAGGAGCCCCCAGGCGCCCCCTTGCGTCGCCTCTTCGCCTATTTAACCCCTTTCGACCTAAAAACGCGATACCAATTGACGAAACTCCAGAAAGACTCCAGGGGCACCACCACCATCGCGAAACTCCAAATTAGGGGACAGAAGTCTCTGTTCTGGCACCCTGCCGGGACGGGAAAGTGCCCCCGGAAGCCATCTCCATCAACGCCATCGCCTCCATCATGCTTCGTGAGTAGTTCCCCCATGGACTACGGGTTCTAGCTGTAGCTAGTTGGTATTCTCTCCCCCATGTACTTCAATACAATGATCTCATGAGCTGCCTTACATGATTGAGATTCATCTGATGTAATCGGTGTTGTGTTTGTTGGGATCCGATGGATGATACATTATGATTAGTCTATCTATAAAGTTTGTGAAGTTATTGTTGCTGCAATCTTGTTATGCTTAATGGTTGTCACTAGGGCCCGAGTGGCATGATCTTAGATTTAAGCTCTATACTTATTGCTTAGATTGTATCTACAAGTTGTATGCACATGTCGCTGTCCGGAACCAAAGGCCCCGAAGTGACAGAAATCGGGACAACCGGAGGGGATGGCGGTGATGTGAGGATCACATGTTTTCACCAAGTGTTAATGCTTTGCTCCGGTGCTCTATTAAAAGGAGTACCTTAATATCCAGTAGATTCCCTTGAGGCCCGGCTGCCACCGGCTGGTAGGACAAAAGATGTTGTGCAAGTTTCTCATTGCGAGCACGTACGACTATATATGGAAAACATGCCTACATGATTAATGAATTGATGTTCTTTCTTAATGCTTTATCAATCCTATCAATTGCCCAACTGTAATTTGTTCACCCAACACTTGTTATTGGAGAGTTGCCACTAGTGTAGATAGCTGGGAACCCCGGTCCATCTTTCATCATCATATACTCGTTCTACATGTCACTGGAAGTATATCAACTATCTTCTGGTGCCATTGCTCTCATATTACTGCTACTGCTGCTGTGTTACTGTTACTATTGCTCTTATATCACTGCTACTTTCACATCACCCCTGTTGCTAGTGCTTTTCCAGGTGCAGCTGAATTGACAACTCAGTTGTTAAGGCTTATAAGTATTCTTTACCTCCCCTTGTGTCGAATCAATAAATTTGGGTTTTACTTCCCTCGAAGACTGCTGCGATCCCCTATACTTGTGGGTTATTAAGACTGTTTTCTGGCGCCGTTGCCGGGGAGGCATAGCTCTACTCATAAGTTCACCTGGGGAGTACACTCTACCTCTCTCTCTTCTTTTATTTTGTTTTATTTTGTTTTGCTTAGTTTTATTTTGTCTAGTTTATTTGTGCTTAGTTTATTACTGTCTAGTATTATTTTGCTTAGTTTACTTTTGTTTAGTTTCTTTTTGTCTTGTTTTACTTTTCTCATATATCAAAAAATCCATAAAAATTTGAAAAATCTAAAAATTAAAAAACTGTTGTTATGGGAGAACCAACAACCTACTTGGAGCTTATAGAATGTTATAATAATTATAGAGAATCAAGAACTGGTAAAGTAATGAGTGCTGTGATAGAAAAATTGAATACAATGGCTAAAATCTTGCTTAAACGCCATGATATAAACTGTTGCTCTCAACAGGATACTGAACATCTTAAATTTCAATGTGGCTTTAGTGAGGAATTTTTTATTAAGAGCTATAATCGGAATTGCTATATTCATTATGGGTTCGAAGAGGTAGAACAATTTGTCGTATTTATGGGAGCCTCTGAGATAGAATCCTTCATGGTTAAGAATTATGAAACTTGTGCTGTTGACCTTAAAGATTATGTCTCTTCTATCCTTAATTTTTTCAATGAAAGTTACAGTGATAATCCTTATATCATTGATTATAAAGAGAGACTCATTAATGCACAAGAATGCACTCACAATTTGCAGGAACCTGTGGAAGAAGAAACTGATGAACCTGAAAGCTCATTGGATGAAAAAGAGGAGGAAATTGATGAACGGGAAAGCTCATTGGATGAAAAAGAAGAGGAGAGCGACGAACAAAAGGAGGAAGAATGGATTAGCTACCCATGCCAACCTTCTAATGAGAGTAACTCTTTATCCCCTACACTATTTGATTGTCCTCCATGCTTACCGAAAAAGGTTGAATGTTATGTTCCTGTGGATTCTCTTGAAATATTACCTATGAGTAAAACTTGTGAGAATAATTATGCTACTGTTATATATGATAATCCATGCTACTTTGATAAATCTTATGATAATGCTTTGTTTGTGCCTGATGTCGAAATGCATGGTACTAAAGAATTTTGCTTAGCAAATGTTTATGATAAATCTCTATATGATGGTCCTATGTTACTTGATAATATTAATTGTACTACTAATGAAAATGGGATTGGAGAGTTCTTGACATTATCTATGAGTCCCATATCTCTTGAGATTGATCAATCATCATGTTATATTATTGATAAAAGTGGATTTGAAAGTTTTGATCCCACTATTTTTGAGCTTGATAAAAATTATATGTTTATGGATCATGAGAAACATGCTTCATGTGATAGTTATATTGTTGAGTTTGTTCATGAAGCTACTGAAAATTATTATGAGAGAGGAAAATATGGTGGTAGAAATTTGCATGGTACTAAAACACCTCTCTATATGCTTAAAATTTTGAAGTTACTCATGTTTTATCTTCTTATGCTTGTCACTTTGTTCTTCATGAATTTATTTGTGTACAAGATTCCTATGCATAGGAAGTGGGTTAGACTTAAATGTGTTTTGAATTTGTTTTTTGATGCTCTCTTTTGCTTCAACTCTTATTTCTTGCGAGTGCATCATTAAAACTGCTGAGCCCATCTTAATGACTATAAAGAAAGAACTTCTTGGGAGATAACCCATGTGTTTATTTTGCTACTGTTTTGTTGTGTTTTGGAAGTTGTTACTACTGTAGCAACCTCTCATTATCTTTATTTTATTGCAATGTTGTGCCAAGTGAAGCCTCTAATCGAAGGTTGATACTAGATTTGGATTTCTGCGCAGAAACAGATTTCTATCTGTCACGAATCTGGGCTGTTTTCTCTGTAGGTAACTCAGAAAAATCTGCCAATTTACGTGCGTGTTCCTCAGATATGTACGCAACTTTCATTAGTTTTGAGTTTTCTTATTTGAGCAACGGAAGTACCTCTTTAAAATTCGTCTTTACTGGCTGTTCTGTTTTGGCAGATTCTGTCTCTGTTTTTTGCATTGTCTCTTGTGGACTTTAAGCGAGGTTTTCTAGACGTGGAGAGCTGTAGCTAATGTTTTATTGAGTTCTTGCAATGTGTCACTACAGGACCAAGGTGGATTCAAGTTTTTTGAGTACTAACCCCTCTAATGAAGTTTATGAGAAGTTTGGTGTGAAGGAAGTTTTCAAGGGTCAAGAGAGGAGGATGATATATGATCAAGAAGAGTGAAAAGTCTAAGCTTAGGGATGCCCCGGTGGTTCATCCCTGCATATATCAAGAAGACTCAAGCGTCTGAGCTTGGGGATGCCCAAGGCATCCCCTTCTTCATCAACTTATCAGGTTTCTTCTATTGAAACTATATTTTTATTCGGTCACATCTTATGTGCTTTACTTGGAGCGTCTGTGTGTTTTTATTTTTGTTTTTGTTTGAATAAGATCGGATCCTAGCAATCCTTGTTTGGGAGAGAGACACGCTCCGCTTTTTCATATGAACACTTGTGTTCTTCGTTTTACTTTTAATGTTCAATGATAAAAGTTGGAAGCTACAATACTTATGGTTATTTGGTTGGAAACAGAAAATGCCTCATATTGTCTTGGATAATTTGACACTTGGCAATTGTTTTGAGCTCTCAAGTAGATCATGATTAAGTTTTTTTTCATGTAGTTTAAATCTATTAGTGGAGAACTACCGTAGAGCTTGTTGAAATTGGTTTGCATGATTGGTCTCTCGTAAGGTCTAGATATTTTCTGGTAAAAGTGTTTGAGCAACAAGGAAGACAGTGTAGAGTATTATAATGCTTGCAATATGTTCTTCTGTAAGTTTTGCTGTACCGGTTCATACTTGTGTTTGCTTCAAATAGCCTTGCTAGCCTAAGCCTTGTACTGAGAGGGAATACTTCTCGTGCATCCAAAACCTTGAGCCAAAACCTATGCCATGTGTGTCCACCTTACCTACCTACTATGTGGTATTTCCTGCCATTCCAAGTAAATACTTCATGTGCTACCTTTAAACAATTCAAAATTTACTATCTCTTATTTGTGTCAATGTTTTATAGCTCATGAGGAAGTATGTGGTGTTTTATCTTTCAATCTTGTTGGACAGCTTTCACCAATGGACTAGTGGCTTCATCCGCTTATCCAATAATTTTGCAAAAAGAGTCATGCGGGGTTCCCAGCCCCCAATTAATTAACTTCATTAATAATTCTCTTCACATGTTTTGCTCTGATTCATCAGTAAGCAACTTAATTTTGCAAATAGACACTCCTCCATGGTATGAGATTGTTGGAAGGCACCCGAGGATTCGGTTAGCCATGGCTTGTGTAAGCAAAGGTTGGGAGGAGTGTCAACCATAAATAAAACTAAAGTACATGTGTAAACAAAAGAGAAGAGGGATGATCTACCTTGCTAGTAGAGATAACGTCCTTCATGGGAGCCGCTCTTTGAAAGTCTGTTTAGCAAGGGGGTTAGAGTACCCACTACCATTCGTTGACAACAACAAACACCTCTAAAAACTTTACTTTTATGCTCTCTATATGATTTCAAAAACTTAAAAAGCTCTAGCACATGATTTAATCCCTGCTTCCCTCTGCGAAGGGCCTTTCTTTTACTTTATATTGAGTCAGTTTACCTACTTCCTTCCATCTTAGAAGCAAACACTTGTGTCAACTGTGCATTGATTCTTACATACTTGCTTATTTGCATTCATCATATTACTTTGTGTTGACAATTATCCATGAGATATGCATGTTGAAAGTTGAAAGCAACTGCTGAAACTTATATCTTCCTTTGTGTTGCTTCGATGCCTTTACTCTGAATTTATTGCTTTATGAGTTAACTCTCGTGCAAGACTTTTGATGCTTGTCTTGAAAGTACTCTCCATGAAAAGTTTTGCTATATGTTATCTATTTGTTAGCAACTATAGATCATTGCCTTGAGTCACTTCATTCATTTCATATGATTTGTAATAGTATGATCAAGGTTATGTAAGTAGCATGTCACTACAGAAATTATTCTTTTTATCGTTTACCTGCTCGGGACGAGCAGGAACTAAGCTTGGGGATGCTGATACGTCTCCGACGTATCCATAAGTTCTGTCGTTCCATGCTTGTTTTATGACAATACTTACATGTTTTGCTTGCACTTTATGATGATTTCATGCATTTTCCGGAAATAACCTATTAACAAGATGCCACAGTGCCAGTTCCTATTTTCTGCTGTTTTTGGTTCCAGAAAGGCTGTTCGGGCAATATTCTCGGAATTGGACGAAATCAACGCCAAACCTCCTATTTTTCCTGGAAGGCTCCAGAACACCGAAGAAGAGTCGGAGAGGGGCCAGAGGGCCACCACACCATAAGGCGGCGCGGCCTGGCCTGGGCCCGCGCTAGCCTATGGTGAGGAGCCCCCAGGCACCCCCTTGCGCCGCCTCTTCACCTATTTAACCCCTTTCGACCTAAAAACGCGATACCAATTGACGAAACTCCAGAAAGACTCCAGGGGCGCCGCCACCATCGCGAAACTCCAATTCGGGGGACAGAAGTCTCTGTTCCGGCACCCTGCCGGGACGGGGAAGTGCCCCCGGAAGCCATCTCCATCAACGCCATCGCCTCCATCATGCTCCGTGAGTAGTTCCCCCATGGACTACGGGTTCTAGCTGTAGCTAGTTGGTATTCTCTCCCCCATGTACTTCAATACAATGATCTCATGAGCTGCCTTACATGATTGAGATTCATCTGATGTAATCGGTGTTGTGTTTGTTGGGATCCGATGGATGATACATTATGATTAGTCTATCTATAAAGTTTGTGAAGTTATTGTTGCTGCAATCTTGTTATGCTTAATGCTTGTCACTAGGGCCCGAGTGGCATGATCTTAGATTTAAGCTCTATACTTATTGCTTAGATTGTATCTACAAGTTGTATGCACATGTCAGTCGGAACCAAAGGCCCCGAAGTGGCAATCGGGACAACCGGAGGGGATGGCGGTGATGTGAGGATCACATGTTTTCACCAAGTGTTAATGCTTTGCTCCGGTGCTCTATTAAAAGGAGTACCTTAATATCCAGTAGATTCCCTTGAGGCCCGGCTGCCACCGGCTGGTAGGACAAAAGATGTTGTGCAAGTTTCTCATTGCGAGCACGTACGACTATATATGGAAAACATGCCTACATGATTAATGAATTGATGTTCTTTCTTAATGCTTTATCAATCCTATCAATTGCCCAACTGTAATTTGTTCACCCAACACTTGTTATTGGAGAGTTGCCACTAGTGTAGATAGCTGGGAACCCCGGTCCATCTTTCATCATCATATACTCATTCTACATGTCACTGGAAGTAGTATCAACTATCTTCTGGTGCCATTGCTCTCATATTACTGCAACTCTTTGCTGTGTTATCGTTACTATTGCTCTCATATCACTGCTACTTTCACATCACCCCTGTTGCTAGTGCTTTTCCAGGTGCAGCTGAATTGACAACTCAGTTGTTAAGGCTTATAAGTATTCTTTACCTCCCCTTGTGTCGAATCAATAAATTTGGGTTTTACTTCCTGATACGTCTCTGACGTATCGATAATTTCTTATGATCCATGCCACATTATTGATGTTATCTACATGTTTTATGCACACTTTATGTCATATTCGTGCATTTTCTGGAACTAACCTATTAACAAGATGCCGAAGTGCCGATTCTTTGTTTCTGCTGTTTTTGGTTTCAGAAATCCTAGTAACGAAATATTCTCGGAATTGGACGAAATCAACGCCCAGTCCCTATTTTTCCACGAAGCTTCCAAGTCCGAAGACGAGACGAAGAGGGGCCACGAGGGGCCACACCCTAGGCGGCGCGGCCCCCCTTGGCCGCGGGGCCCGGTGGTGGTGGGGCCGCGTGCCGCCTCTTGGCCTACCCTTCCGCCTACTTAAAGCCTCCGTGACGAAACCCCCGGTCTGAGAGCCACGATACGAGAAAACATACTGAGACGCCGCCGCCGCCAATCCCATCTCGGGGGATTCTGGAGATCGCCTCCGGCACCCTGCCGGAGAGGGGAATCATCTCCCGGAGGACTCTACACCGCCATGGTCGCCTCCGGAGTGATGAGTGAGTAGTCTACCCCTGGACTATGGGTCCATAGCAGTAGCTAGATGGTTGTCTTCTCCCCATTGTGCTTTCATTGTTGGATCTTGTGAGCTGCCTAACATGATCAAGATCATCTATCTGTAATTCTATATGTTGCGTTTGTTGGGATCCGATGAATAGAGAATACTTGTTATGTTGATTATCAAAGTTATATCTACGTGTTGTTTATGATCTTGCATGCTTTCCGTTACTAGTAGATGCTCTGGCCAAGTAGATGCTTGTAACTCCAAGAGGGAGTACTTATGCTCGATAGTGGGTTCATGCTGCATTGACACCGGGACAGTGAGAAAGTTCTAAGGTTGTGTTGTCTTTGTTGCCACTAGGGATAAAACATTGATGCTATGTCTAAGGATGTAGTTGTTGATTACATTACGCACCATACTTAATGCAATTGTCTGTTGCTTTGCAACTTAATACTGGAAGGGGTTCGGATGATAACCTGAAGGTGGACTTTTTAGGCATAGATGCAGTTGGATGGCGGTCTATGTACTTTGTCGTAATGCCCAATTAAATCTCACTATAATCATCATGATATGTATGTGCATGGTCATGCTCTCTTTATTTGTCAATTGCCCAACTGTAATTTGTTCACCCAACATGCTGTTCGTCTTATGGGAGAGACACCTCTAGTGAACTGTGGACCCCGGTCCAATTCTCTTTACTGAAATACAATCTCTTGCAATACTTGTTCTCTTGTTTCTGCAAACAATCATCTTCCACACAATACGGTTAATCCTTTGTTACAGCAAGCCGGTGAGATTGACAACCTCACTGTTTCGTTGGGGCAAAGTACTTTGGTTGTGTTGTGCAGGTTCCACGTTGGCGCCGGAATCTCTGGTGTTGCGCCGCACTACATCCCGCCGCCATCAACCTTCAACGTGCTTCTTGGCTCCTCCTGGTTCGATAAACCTTGGTTTCTTACTGAGGGAAAACTTGCTGCTGTGCGCATCATACCTTCCTCTTGGGGTTCCCAACGAACGTGTGAGTTACACGCCATCAAGCTCTTTTTCTGGCGCCGTTGCCGGGGAGATCAAGACACGCTGCAAGGGGAGTCTCCACTTCTCAATCTCTTTACTTTGTTTTTGTCTTGCTTTATTTTATTTTTGTTTGCTGCACTAAATCAAAATACAAAAAAATTAGTTGCTAGTTTTACTTTATTTGCTATCTTGTTTGCTATATCAAAAACACAAAAAAATTAGTTTACTTGCATTTATTTTATCTAGTTTGCTTTATTTACTGTTGCTAAAATGGCCAACGCTGAAAATACTAAGTTGTGTGACTTCACAACCACAAATAATAATGATTTCTTATGCACACCTATTGCTCCACCTGCTACTACAGCAGAATTCTTTGAAATTAAACCTGCTTTACTGAATATTGTTATGCGAGAGCAATTTTCTGGTGTTAGTTCTGATGATGCTGCTGCCCATCTTAATAATTTTGTTGAACTATGTGAAATGCAAAAATATAAAGATGTAAATGGTGATATTATTAAACTAAAATTGTTCCCTTTCTCATTAAGAGGAAGAGCTAAAGATTGGTTGCTATCTCTGCCTAAGAATAGTATTGATTCATGGACTAAATGCAAGGATGCTTTTATTGGTAGATATTATCCCCCTGCTAAAATTATATCTTTGAGGAGTAGCATAATGAATTTTAAACAATTAGATACTGAACATGTTGCTCAAGCTTGGGAAAGAATGAAATCTCTGGTTAAAAATTGCCCAACTCATGGACTGACTACTTGGATGATCATCCAAACCTTCTATGCAGGACTAAATTTTTCTTCGCGGAACCTATTGGATTCAGCTGCTGGAGGTACCTTTATGTCCATCACTCTTGGTGAAGCAACAAAGCTTCTTGATAATATGATGATCAACTACTCTGAATGGCACACGGAAAGAGCTCCCCAAGGAAAGAAGGTAAATTCTGTCGAAGAAACCTCTTCCTTGAGTGATAAGATTGATGCTATTATGTCTATACTTGTGAATGGTAGGCCTAATATTAATTCTAATAATGTTCCATTAGCGTCATTAGTTGCTCAAAAAGAATATGTTGATGTGAATTTCATTAAAAATAACAATCACAATGATTCTAGGCCATACCCTGTTAATGGTAATTCTTATGGTAGATATGCTTCATCTAATGAAGAAAAGATGCTAGAAATTGAAAGATCCACTAAGAGCTTTATACAATCACAATATGAGCAAAATAAATTGTTTACTAAAACTATGAATGAGCAATCTACCTTGTTGAAGAATATAGGGAATCAACTTGAAAATTTGAATAGGGAGATCTCGGGGCTGCAAACTAAACTTGCTAATGCTGAAACCCGAATCTCATATATGTCTGCATCACAATCTTCTTTAATTAATAAAATGGCTGCTAAACCTGAGGATTTAGATGATAAAATTACTACTACAGCAAATGCCATTCAAGTTAGAATTAATGAGAATATAAGGTTAATGGCTGAACTGCGTGCTAGGTGGGATAGAGAAGAAAATGAAAAACTAGCTAAAGAGAAGAATATAGCTAAAGTCTGGACTATTACCACCACTAGTAATGTTAATGCTACACATGTTGCTGCACCTCCTACTAATACTAATAAAAGAATTGGTGATAGCAATGTTTCCACTTCTAATGCAAAGCGAGAAACCGCTCGAAATCGCTAAAATCACTGAAACTACCTGTGATAAAGCTGCTGAAATTTTTTCCAACATTGGGGATGATGATCCCATTGCTTTAGATTATAATGGTTTGAATTTTGATGATTGCCACATCTCTGAAGTTATAAAGTTCTTGCAAAAACTAGCTAAAAGTCCTAATGCTAGTGCTATAAATTTGGCTTTTACACATCATATTACAAATGCTCTCATAAAAGCTAGAGAAGAGAAACTAGAGCGTGAAGCCTCTATTCCTAAAAAGCTAGAGGATGGTTGGGAGCCCATCATTAAGATGAAGGTTAAAGATTTTGATTGTAATGCTTTATGTGATCTTGGTGCAAGTATTTCTGTTATGCCTAAGAAAATTTATGATATGCTTGACTTGCCACCGCTGAAAAATTGTTATTTGGATGTTAATCTTGCTGATCATTCTACAAAGAAACCTTTGGGTAAAGTTGATAATGTTCGCATTACCGTTAATAATAACCTTGTTCCCGTTGATTTTGTTGTCTTGGATATTGAATGCAATGCATCTTGTCCCATTATATTGGGAAGACCTTTTCTTCGAACTGTTGGTGCTATCATTGATATGAAGGAAGGTAATATAAAATATCAATTTCCTCTCAAGAAAGGTATGGAACACTTCCCTAGAAAGAGAATGAAGTCACCTTTTGATTCTATTATGAGAACAAATTATGATGTTGACACTTCGTCTCTTGATAATACTTGATACACACTTTCTGCGCCTAGCTGAAAGGCGTTAAAGAAAAGCGCTTATAGGAGACAACCCATGTTTTTACCTACAGTACTTTGTTTTTATTTTGTGTCTTGGAAGTTGTTTACTACTGTAGCAACCTCTCCTTATCTTAGTTTTGTGTTTTGTTGTGCCAAGTTAAGCCGTTGATAGAAAAGTAAGTACTAGATTTGGATTACTGCGCAGTTCCAGATTTCTTTGCTGTCACGAATCTGGGTCCACCTCTCTGTAGGTAACTCAGAAAATTATGCCAATTTACGTGAGTGATCCTCAGATATGTACGCAACTTTTATTCAATTTGAGCATTTTCATTTGAGCAAGTCTGGTGCCATTTTAAAATTAGTCAATACGAACTGTTCTGTTTTGACAGATTCTGCCTTTTATTTCGCATTGCCTCTTTCGCTATGTTGGATGAATTTCTTTGATCCACTAATGTCCAGTAGCATTATGCAACGTCCAGAAGTGTTAAGAATGATTGTGTCACCTCTGAATATATCAATTTATATTGTGCACTAACCCTCTAATGAGTTGTTTCGAGTTTGGTGTGGAGGAAGTTTTCAAGGGTCAAGAGAGGAGTATGATGCAACATGATCAAGGAGAGTGAAAGCTCTAAGCTTGGGGATGCCCCAGTGGTTCACCCCTGCATATATCAAGAAGACTCAAGCGTCTAAGCTTGGGGATGCCCAAGGCATCCCCTTCTTCATCGACAACATTATCAGGTTCCTCCCCTGAAACTATATTTTTATTCCATCACATCTTATGTGCTTTTTCTTGGAGCGTCGGTTTGTTTTTGTTTTTTGTTTTGTTTGAATAAAATGGATGCTAGCATTCACTTTATGGGAGAGAGACATGCTCCGCTGTAGCATATGGACAAGTATGTCCTTGGTTTCTACTCATAGTATTCATGGCGAAGTTTCTCCTTCGTTAAATTGTTATATGGTTGGAATTGGAAAATGATACATGTAGTAATTGCTATAAATGTCTTGGGTAATGTGATACTTGGCAATTGTTGTGCTCATGATTAAGCTCTTGCATCATATGCTTTGCACCCATTAATGAAGAAATACATAGAGCATGCTAAAATCTGGTTTGCATATTTGGTTTCTCTAAGGTCTAGATAATTTCTAGTATTGAGTTTGAACAACAAGGAAGACGATGTAGATTCTTATAATGTTTTCAATATGTCTTTTATGTGAGTTTTGCTGCACCGGTTCATCCTTGTGTTTGTTTCAAATAAACCTTGCTAGCCTAAACCTTGTATCGAGAGGGAATACTTCTCATGCATCCAAAATACTTGAGCCAACCACTATGCCATTTGTGTCCACCATACCTACCTACTACATGGTATTTTCCGCCATTCCAAAGTAAATTGCTTGAGTGCTACCTTTAAAATTCCATTCTTCACCTTTGCAATATATAGCTCATGGGACAAATAGCTTAAAAAAACTATTGTGGTATTGAATATGTAATTATGCACTTTATCTCTTATTAAGTTGCTTGTTGTGCGATAACCATGTTCACTGGGGACGCCATCAACTAGTCATTGTTGAATTTCATGTGAGTTGCTATGCATGTTCGTCTTGTCTGAAGTAAGAGAGATCTACCACCTTATGGTTAAGCATGCATATGTTAGAGAAGAACATTGGGCCGCTAACTAAAGCCATGATCCATGGTGGAAGTTTCAGTTTTGGACATATATCCTCAATCTCAAATGAGAAAATTATTAATTGTTGTTACATGCTTATGCATAAAAGAGGAGTCCATTATCTGTTGTCTATGTTGTCCCGGTATGGATGTCTAAGTTGAAGAATAATCAATAGCGAGAAATCCAATGCGAGCTTTCTCCTTAGACCTTTGTACAGGCGGCATAGAGGTACCCCTTTGTGACACTTGGTAAAAACAGTGCATTGTGATGATCCGGTAGTCCAAGCTAATTAGGACAATGTGCTGGCACTATTAGTACACTATGCATGAGGCTTGCAACTTATAAGATATAATTTACATAACTCATATGCTTTATTACTACCGTTGACAAAATTGTTTCATGTTTTCAAAATCAAAGCTCTAGCACAAATATAGCAATCGATGCTTTTCCTCTATGGAGGACCATTCTTTTACTTTCAATGTTGAGTCAGTTCACCTATTTCTCTCCACCTCAAGAAGCAAACACTTGTGTGAACTATGCATTGATTCCTACATACTTGCTTATTGCACTTATTATATTACTCTATGTTGACAATATCCATGAGATATACATGTTACAAGTTGAAAGCAACCGCTGAAACTTAATCTTCTTTTGTGTTGCTTCAATGCTTTTACTTTGAATTATTGCTTTATGAGTTAACTCTTATGCAAGACTTATTGATGCTTGTCTTGAAGTGCTATTCATGAAAAGTCTTTGCTTTATGATTCACTTGTTTACTCATGTCATACACATTGTTTTGATCGCTGCATTCACTACATATGCTTTACAAATAGTATGATCAAGATTATGATGGCATGTCACTCCAGAAATTATCTGTGTTATCGTTTTACCTGCTCGGGACGAGCAGAACTAAGCTTGGGGATGCTGATACGTCTCCGACGTATCGATAATTTCTTATGATCCATGCCACATTATTGATGTTATCTACATGTTTTATGCACACTTTATGTCATATTCGTGCATTTTCTGGAACTAACCTATTAACAAGATGCCGAAGTGCCGCTGTCTTTGTTTTCTGCTGTTTTTGGTTTCAGAAATCCTAGTAACGAAATATTCTCGGAATTGGACGAAATCAACGCCCAGGTCCCTATTTTTCCACGAAGCTTCCAGAAGTCCGAAGACGAGACGAAGAGGGGCCACGAGGGGGCCACACCCTAGGGCGGCACGCCCCCCCCCCTTGGCCGCGCGGCCCTGTGGTGTGGGGCCCTCGTGCCGAATCTTGACCTACCCTTCCGCCTACTTAAAGCCTCCGTGACGAAACCCCCAGTACCGAGAGCCACGATACGAGAAAACATACTGAGACGCCGCCGCCGCCAATCCCATCTCGGGGGATTCTGGAGATCGCCTCCGGCACCCTGCCGGAGAGGGGAATCATCTCCCGGAGGACTCTACACCGCCATGGTCGCCTCCGGAGTGATGAGTGAGTAGTCTACGCCTGGACTATGGGTCCATAGCAGTAGCTAGATGGTTGTCTTCTCCCCATTGTGCTTTCATTGTTGGATCTTGTGAGCTGCCTAACATGATCAAGATCATCTATCTGTAATTCTATATGTTGCGTTTGTTGGGATCCGATGAATAGAGAATACTTGTTATGTTGATTATCAAAGTTATATCTACGTGTTGTTTATGATCTTGCATGCTTTCCGTTACTAGTAGATGCTCTGGCCAAGTAGATGCTTGTAACTCCAAGAGGGAGTACTTATGCTCGATAGTGGGTTCATGCCTCGCATTGACACCGGGACGATGTGAGAAAGTTCTAAGGTTGTGTTGTGCTGTTGCCACTAGGGATAAAACATTGATGCTATGTCTAAGGATGTAGTTGTTGATTACATTACGCACCATACTTAATGCAATTGTCTGTTGCTTTGCAACTTAATACTGGAAGGGGTTCGGATGATAACCTGAAGGTGGACTTTTTAGGCATAGATGCAGTTGGATGGCGGTCTATGTACTTTGTCGTAATGCCCAATTAAATCTCACTATAATCATCATGATATGTATGTGCATGGTCATGCTCTCTTTATTTGTCAATTGCCCAACTGTAATTTGTTCACCCAACATGCTGTTCGTCTTATGGGAGAGACACCTCTAGTGAACTGTGGACCCCGGTCCAATTCTCTTTACTGAAATACAATCTACTGCAATACTTGTTCTACTGTTTTCTGCAAACAATCATCTTCCACACAATACGGTTAATCCTTTGTTACAGCAAGCCGGTGAGATTGACAACCTCACTGTTTCGTTGGGGCAAAGTACTTTGGTTGTGTTGTGCAGGTTCCACGTTGGCGCCGGAATCTCTGGTGTTGCGCCGCACTACATCCCGCCGCCATCAACCTTCAACGTGCTTCTTGGCTCCTCCTGGTTCGATAAACCTTGGTTTCTTTCTGAGGGAAAACTTGCTGTTGTGCGCATCATACCTTCCTCTTGGGGTTCCCAACGAACGTGTGAGTTACACGCCATCACTTCCCTCGAAGACTGCTGCGATCCCCTATACTTGTGGGTTATCAGGCACCCCGTTGCCAGCTCTTTTTGCAAAATTATTGGATAAGCGGATGTATATGCCACTAGTCCATTGGTGAAAGTCTGACTGACAAGATTGAAAGATAAAACACCACATATTTCCTCATGAGCTATAAAACATTGACACAAATTGAGAAGTACTCTGAAGGTTTTAAAGGTAGCACATGAAAATTTACTTGGAATGGTTTGAAATGCCATGCATAGGTATTTATGGTGGACGCTCTGGAATAACTTGGTTTTCAGGGATTTGGAAGCACGAGCAGCATTCCCGCTCAGTACAAGTGAAGGCTAGCAATAGACTGGGAAGCGACAATCAAGAGAGCAATAACCGTCATAATCATGCTTGCGACAAAATAAAATTAACTGAGGCATAAAAGTGATACAAGAACTCTGAAGTACAGTAAATCATCGAGACTTAATTGACTTTTTTTTCAGTCATATGCATGCGTGAGCATGTGCCAAGTCAATTCAAATGAATTATTTAGAGGAGGATACCACAATGTCATACCTATCTATGAATAAAACAATGTAAGCAAATATTTATGACATGCTACTAATTATTAATAAATTGGAGCTAAACATGAGAGATCATGAACTACTAGACTTTCATTAAATGACATATACCTCACATGAACCAACTAAGCATGCTCACATGGATGAGTATATGTACAAAAATGAAAACAAATAGAGTTCATACCAGCCTCTCACCACAGTCGAGTTGTCGTAGATCGTTATTATTGCCTTTCACTTGTGTGGCTTGAATAATATGAAATGAAAACCAAGCTCCAACCACCGGAGACCGCTGAACTCCATAATAAACTTTACAAAACCGAAGAAGAAGAACAAATATTTTTGTTCATTTCGAATTGGAAACAAGAACAAAAGAAAACAGGCAAACAAAGCAAAATCTTTTTGGATTTTTGAATAAGAAGCAAACTAGAACTAGAAAGTAAAGCATACTAATACTAAATACTAAATAAATAAGTAGAGAGAAACAACAGAAATATTTTTGGTCTTTTCGTGTTTTGGAAAACAGAAAGAAACAACAAACAACAAAAAGAAAGAAAGAAAATCGAAACATGGATATACAAAGTACCGACAAGATATGATATGTAAATGAGTGAGATGTCGATGTACCTCCCCGCAAGCTTAGGCTTTTGGCCTAAGTGGAGATCAACCCCAGCGAGGGTCAGGGTTCCATGCCGGTGGATCATACATGGCGTGGTTGTAATAAGATCCCTGTGCAGAAGAAGAGGATGAAGGCTCCATATGCCCATACTGATGTGAAGAACTTGCTGCGTCGAATGACAAGTCAAGGGGCTCCACGGCCTCCTCCATGCCGCCCCCTGCGTGATGGCCTCACCTCTCTATGTATGCATCAAGTTCATCTTCTGTGATCGACCAACTTTTCCTGGAATCAAGGTTAAACAAAGCAGGTGCAGGCAATCCAACTAGCCTTTCAGATTTAATTACTCTCCACTTTTTCTTGAAAAAGGTTATCTCATAGGACAGGTTATTAGAGTTAGACCAATTAGAAACAAAGTCATGTTTTATCATGGAAACAATATCAAGTTTCTCTACAGAGAGCTGAACATCAAGAGAGTGAGGTTCTACACCATGCATAGCTAGCAAACGAGAGGCAATGAGACCTCCAAAAATTCCTCCTTTATCACGGTTAGTTGCAAGCCTAAAATCTATCAAAGCACCCAAATTATAAGTTCTATCACGTTGCAATGCAGCAGCTAAGAAAACCAAGTCATGGATGGATAACTTATTTGCATTCTTTCTAGCAAGAACGCACTTGGTGATAAAGTAGGCAAAATAGTGAATAGATGGGAGTTGAATACTACAAATTTCACCACTCTCATCCGAGAAGCTTCTCCCTTGGCAGATCATCTCATATAGATTCAAGAGTTGCGGTGGCAGCCTGATACGTCTCCGACGTATCGATAATTTCTTATGTTCCATGCCACATTATTGATGTTATCTACATGTTTTATGCACACTTTATGTCATATTCGTGCATTTTCTGGAACTAACCTATTAACAAGATGCCGAAGTGCCAGTTCCTGTTTTTTGCTGTTTTTGGTTTCAGAAATCCTAGTAACGAAATATTCTCGGAATCGGACGAAATCAACGCCCAGGTTCCTATTTTTCCCGGAACCATCCAGAACACCCGAGAGCCGCCAGAGGAGCCCTGGGGCCCCACACCACACCCGGCGCGGCCGAGAGGGGCCGCGCCGCCCTATGGTGTGGGCCCCCGTAAGCCTCTCCCGCGCCGCCTCTTCGCCTATATAAAGCCTCCGTCGCGAAAACCCGATGCGTTCGACGAAACCCACACGTAAACCTTCCGAGCCGCCGCCATCGCGAAGCCAAGCTCGGGGGGACAGGAGTCTCTGTTCCGGCACGCCGCCGGAACGGGGAAGTGCCCCCGGAAGGCTTCTCCATCGACACCGCTGCCATCTCCACCGCCATCTTCATCACCGCTGCTGCTCCCATGAGGAGGGAGTAGTTCTCCATCGAGGCTCGGGGCTGTACCGGTAGCTATGTGGTTCATCTCTCTCCCATGTACCTCAATACAATAATCTCATGAGCTGCTTTACATGATTGAGATTCATATGAGTTTGTATCACAATTTATCTATGTGCTACTCTAGCAAAGTTATTAAAGTAGTTTTATTCCTCCTGCACGTGTGTAAAGGTGACAGTGTGTGCACCGTGTTAGTACTTGGTTTATGCTATGATCATGATCTCTTGTAGATTGCGAAGTTAACTATTGCTATGATAATATTGATGTGATCTATTCCTCCTACATATGCATGAAGGTGACAGTGTGCATGCTATGTTAGTACTTGGTTTAATCTGTTGATCTATCTTACACTATAAGGTTACTTAAATATGAACAAATTGTGGAGCTTGTTAACTCCGGCATTGAGGGTTCGTGTAATCCTACGCAATGCGTTCATCATCCAACAAGAGTGTAGAGTATGCATTTATCTATTCTGTTATGTGATCAATGTTGAGAGTGTCCACTAGTGAAAGTCTAATCCCTAGGCCTTGTTCCTAAATACTGTTGCGTTACTACTGCTTGTTTCTTTGTTTCTTGTGTTACTACTGCTGCAATACTACCACCATCAACTACACGCCAGCAAGCTATTTACTGGCACCATTGCTACTGCTCATATATATTCATACCACCTGTATTTCACTATCTCTTCGCCGAACTAGTGCACCTATTGGGTGTGTTGGGGACACAAGAGACTTCTTGCTTTGTGGTTGCAGGGTTGCATGAGAGGGATATCTTTGACCTCTTCCTCCCTGAGTTCGATAAACCTTGGGTGATCCACTTAAGGGAAAACTTGTTGCTGTTCTACAAACCTCTGCTCTTGGAGGCCCAACACTGTCTACAGGAAAGGAGGGGGAACGTACACATCAATTGCAACTTTTTGTTTCTTGTTTACACTAGTAAGGCATAATGGACAACATCTGTGAGCTTTTTATTCTATTTCCTGAGTCAAGACATGAATGGTTTAATGCGAAAATTAAAAAACCTATGGAATCTTATTTGCATGCTAGTAGCAATGATATTAGTATGAACGCTTTGAACACCATTGTTGCTAATGAGATGGAAAATTCTAAGCTTGGGGAAGCTGGTTTTGATGAGCATGATCTTTTTAGTCCCCCAAGCATTGAGGAGAAAATTTTCTTTGATGATACTTTGCCTCCTATTTATGATGATTATAATGATATTGGTCTTTTAGTGCCGCCTACTATGGAGAGTAATTTTTATGATGATAATACTATGCCTCCTACACTTGATGAGAATAATAATGATAGCTACTTTGTTGAATTTGCTCCTACTACAATTAATAAGAATAACTATGCTTATGTTGGGAGTAGTAATAATTTTATGCATGAGACTCATGATAAGAATGCTTTATGTGATAGTTATATTGTTGAGTTTGCTCATGACACTACTGAAAGTTATTATGAGAGAGGAAAATATGGTTGTAGAAATTTTCATGTTACTAAAACACCTCTCTATGTGCTGAAATTTTTGAAGCTATACTTGCTTTATCTTCCTATGCTTGTCACTTTGCTCTTCATGAACTTGTTTATTTACAAGATTCCTATGCATAGGAAGCATGTTAGACTTAAATGTGTTTTGAATTTGCCTCTTGATGCTCTCTTTTGCTTCAACTACTATTTCTTGCGAGTGCATCATTAAAACTGCTGAGCCCATCTTAATGGCTATAAAGAAAGAACTTCTTGGGAGATAACCCATGTGTTATTTTGCTACAGTACTTTATTTTATATTTGTGTCTTGGAAGTTGTTTACTACTGTAGCAACCCCTCCTTATCTTAGTTTTGTGTTTTGTTGTGCCAAGTAAAGTCTTTGATAGTAAAGTCAATACTAGATTTGGATTACTGCGCAGAAACTGTTTTCTTGCTGTCACGAATCTGGGCAAAATTCTCTGTAGGTAACTCAGAAAATTATGCCAATTTACGTGAGTGATCCTCAGATATGTACGCAACTTTCATTCAATTTGAGCATTTTCATCTGAGCAAGTCTGGTGACATTTTAAAATTCGTCTTTATGGACTGTTCTGTTTTGACAGATTCTGCCTTTTATTTCGCATTGCTTCTTTCGCTGTGTTGGGTGGATTTCTTTGTTCCATTACCTTCCAGTAGCTTTGAGCAATGTCCAGAAGTGTTAAGAATGATTGTGTCACCTCTGAACATGTGAGTTTTTGATTATGCACTAACCCTCTAATGAGTTTGTTTCGAGTTTGGTGTGAAGGAAGTTTTCAAGGGTCAAGAGAGGAGGATGATATATTATGATCAAGAAGAGTGAAAGCTCTAAGCTTGGGGATGCCCCGGTGATTCACCCCTGCATATATCAAGAAGACTCAAGCGTCTAAGCTTGGGGATGCCCAAGGCATCCCCTTCTTCATCGACAACATTATCAGGTTCCTCCCCTGAAACTATATTTTTATTCCATCACATCTTATGTACTTTACTTGGAGCGTCTGTTTGTTTTTGTTTTTGTTTGTGTTTGAATAAATTGGATTACATCATGCTTGTGTGGGAGAGAGACACGCTCCGCTGGTTCGTATGAACACATGTGTTCTTAGCTCATAATATTCTTGGCGAAGTTTCTTCTTCGTTAAATTGTTATATGGTTGGAATTAGAAAATGATACATGTAGTAATTGCTATAAATGTCTTGGGTAATGTGATACTTGGCAATTGTTGTGCTCATGTTTAAGCTCTTGCATCATATGCTTTGCACCTATTAATGAAGAAATACATAGAGCATGCTAAAATTTGGTTTGCATATTTGGTCTCTCTAAGGTCTAGATAATTTCTAGTATTGAGTTTGAACAACAAGGAAGACGGTGTAGAGTCTTATAATGTTTTCAATATGTCTTTTATGTAAGTTTTGCTGCACCGGTTCATCGTTGTGTTTGTTTCAAATAACCTTGCTAGCCTAAACCTTGTATCGAGAGGGAATACTTCTCATGCATCCAAAATCCTTGAGCCAACCACTATGCCATTTGTGTCCACCATACCTACCTACTACATGGTATTTCTCCGCCATTCCAAAGTAAATTGCTTGAGTGCTACCTTTAAATTCCATCATTTACCTTTACAGTATATAGCTCATGGGACAAATAGCTTAAAAACTATTGTGGTATTGAATTTGTACTTATGCACTTTATCTCTTATTAAGTTGCTTGTTGTGCGATAACCATGTTCCTGGGGACGCCATCAACTATTTCTTTGTTGAATATCATGTGAGTTGCTATGCATGTTCGTCTTGTCTGAAGTAAGGGTGATTTATCATGATCAAATGGTTTGAGTATGCATATTGTTAGAGAAGAACATTGGGCCGCTAACTAAAGCCATGATCCATGGTGGAAGTTTCAGTGTGGACAACAAACCTCACTCTCTTATGAGAATATTATCTGTTGTTGAATGCTTATGCATTAAAGAGGAGTCCATTATCTGTTGTCTATGTTGTCCCGGTATGGATGTCTAAGTTGAGAATAATCAAAAGCGAGAAATCCAATGCGAGCTTTCTCCTTAGACCTTTGTACAGGCGGCATAGAGGTACCCCATTGTGACACTTGGTTGAAACATGTGCTATGGTATGATAATCCATGTAAATCCAAGCTAATTAGGACAAGGTGCGGGCACTATTAGTATACTATGCATGAGGCTTGCAACTTGTAAGATATAACCTACATAATACATGTGCTTTATTACTACCGTTGACAAAATTGTTTCTTGTTTTCAAAACCAAAGCTCTAGCACAAATATAGCAATCGATGCTTTTCCTCTATGGAGGACCATTCTTTTACTTTCAATGTTGAGTCAGTTCACCTATTTCTCTCCACCTCAAGAAGCAAACACTTGTGTGAACTGTGCATTGATTCCTACATATTTGCTTATTGCACTTATTATATTACTCTATGTTGACAATATCCATGAGATATACATGTTATGAGTTGAAAGCAACCGCTGAAACTTAATCTTCCTTTGTGTTGCTTCAATACCTTTACTTTGAATTATTGCTTTATGAGTTAACTCTTATGCAAGACTTATTGATGCTTGTCTTGAAGTACTATTCATGAAAAGTCTTTGCTTTATGATTCACTTGTTTACTCATGTCATATACATTGTTTTGATCGCTGCATTCACTACATATGCTTTACAAATAGTATGATCAAGGTTATGATGGCATGTCACTCCAGAAATTATCTGTGTTATCGTTTTACCTGCTCGGGACGAGCAGAACTAAGCTTGGGGATGCTGATACGTCTCCGACGTATCGATAATTTCTTATGGTCCATGCCACATTATTGATGTTATCTACATGTTTTATGCACACTTTATGTCATATTCGTGCATTTTCTGGAACTAACCTATTAACAAGATGCCGAAGTGCCAGTTCCTGTTTTCTGCTGTTTTTGGTTTCAGAAATCCTAGTAACGAAATATTCTCGGAATCGGACGAAATCAACGCCCAGGTTCCTATTTTTCCCGGAACCATCCAGAACACCCGAGAGCCGCCAGAGGGGAGCCCTGGGGCCCCACACCACACCCGGCGCGGCCGGAGGGGGCCGCGCCGCCCTATGGTGTGGGCCCCCCAGAAGCCCTCCTGCGCCGCCTCTTCGCCTATATAAAGCCTCCGTCGCGAAAACCCTGATGCGTTCGACGAAACCCACAGAAACCTTCCAGAGCCGCCGCCATCGCGAAGCCAAGATCTGGGGGACAGGAGTCTCTGTTCCGGCACGCCGCCGGAACGGGGAAGTGCCCCCGGAAGGCTTCTCCATCGACACCGCTGCCATCTCCACCGCCATCTTCATCACCGCTGCTGCTCCCATGAGGAGGGAGTAGTTCTCCATCGAGGCTCGGGGCTGTACCGGTAGCTATGTGGTTCATCTCTCTCCCATGTACCTCAATACAATAATCTCATGAGCTGCTTTACATGATTGAGATTCATATGAGTTTGTATCACAATTTATCTATGTGCTACTCTAGCAAAGTTATTAAAGTAGTTTTATTCCTCCTGCACGTGTGTAAAGGTGACAGTGTGTGCACCGTGTTAGTACTTGGTTTATGCTATGATCATGATCTCTTGTAGATTGCGAAGTTAACTATTGCTATGATAATATTGATGTGATCTATTCCTCCTACATATGCATGAAGGTGACAGTGTGCATGCTATGTTAGTACTTGGTTTAATCTGTTGATCTATCTTACACTATAAGGTTACTTAAATATGAACAAATTGTGGAGCTTGTTAACTCCGGCATTGAGGGTTCGTGTAATCCTACGCAATGCGTTCATCATCCAACAAGAGTGTAGAGTATGCATTTATCTATTCTGTTATGTGATCAATGTTGAGAGTGTCCACTAGTGAAAGTCTAATCCCTAGGCCTTGTTCCTAAATACTGCTGCGTTACTACTGCTTGTTTACTGTTTTACTGTGTTACTACTGCTGCAATACTACCACCATCAACTACACGCCAGCAAGCTATTTACTGGCACTGTTGCTACTGCTCATATATATTCATACCACCTGTATTTCACTATCTCTTCGCCGAACTAGTGCACCTATTGGGTGTGTTGGGGACACAAGAGACTTCTTGCTTTGTGGTTGCAGGGTTGCATGAGAGGGATATCTTTGACATCTTCCTCCCTGAGTTCGATAAACCTTGGGTGATCCACTTAAGGGAAAACTTGCTGCTGTTCTACAAACCTCTGCTCTTGGAGGCCCAACACTGTCTACAGGAAAGGAGGGGGAACGTAGACATCACAGCCCCCTGATCTTCTCACGTGATCCCTATCGTGGCACTTTAATAGCTGCACAAAAATCATCAAAGGGCAAGTTGATAGTTTTATTGTAGATTTTATATTGAACCATGGGGTTAGGTTGGGACCAATGGAATTCAAAATCCTGCACCACTGACATGGTTAGTTTTGCATATTGGTAAGGTTCACCAACAACAAAATCTTCTAACCCTGCATTAGAAATTAGATTTTGAACATCCTGAAAAATTCCTGCACTCTTCATGAAATCGGTGCATGGGTAGTAGGAGGGGAATACCCCCTCTTCACGGCGGACTCTCATAACTTCATGCACCTCCAATTCATGCTAGTTGAGTTGGTGTCTATTCCACTCCATTTTCTGAAATTTTTCAACAATCATTATAAAAGTTGATTTTGAGACATATAAATGAGGGAAACTACTATAGGAACTTGATAGAGTACTAAACATGCATCAAAAATAATTTTTACAACTCAGAACAAGCATGCAAGCTCACTTAACATGTCACCTACAGCAGCAAAATACTCAAGATATACTCAACTAAATAAAATTCTATTTGGATAATCGGAGGAGTCACATACCGGAGAACAATTGCTCCAAATCTCAGCAGCAAAGATGGGCTGAGCAAGGAGATCGAAAATCTCGAACAAGAACAGCAAGAAACTCGGGTTTGAACAATGGTGTCGTATTTTCCCGTGGAAGAGAGTGGAGTGGTAGGTGGATGAGTGAGTGAGGGGCCAGGTGGGGCCCACACCACAGGGCGGCGCGCCCCCCATGCTAGCCGCGCCAGCACATGGGGTGCAGCCCTGGGGTGCCCCACTGGTCAGCCTCAGGCACTCCCAGGTTGCATTTTGAAAAATAGGACCTGTGGTATAATTTTTGTAAATTTTTGAAAACTTCGAAAAATGCACCTTTCTGGGTGTTAAAATAACTGTTTCGGGGCAGAAAAAGATTTTCAAAATTTTAAACAACTAAAGCATCTTGCAAAACAAGTAATACTACAGAAAGTAAAACAAGTGTGGAGAAAGAAAGAAATGTTGTTTAACTCTTCCATGCATTTAAAATGTACTTGTTTACAAGGTTGATCAAGTCTTGTCACCAAATAAATTTTATATTGCATAAGAAAAATTAAACCTCAAATCAATCATGTTACCTTATATTGTATTGGTATAGATCCAATCATGATATTTTGATATCCTTCTTTAGGCTCATATATAGGACAATCAGTAATTCCCACTTTGATAGTTCTCAAATTAGAAATTGTATCAACTCCATATACTTTATCAATCTTCTTCGGAAAATAAACAGTATGCTCCTTGTCATCAACATTGAAAGTAACTTTTCATTTATTGCAATCAATAACAGCCCCTGCAGTGTTAAGAAAAGGTCTTCCAAGAATAATAGACATATTATCATCTTCAGGCATTTCCAACACAACAAAATCAGTTAATATTAAGCAATTATTAGCAACTTGAACATGAACATCCTCACATATACCAATAGGAACAGCAGTAGATATATCAGCCATTTGCAAAGATATATCAGTTGGTATCAACTTATCTAAATAAAGTCTCTTGTAAAAAGAAAAAGGCATAACACTAACTCCTGCTCCCAAATAACATAGAGCAGTTCTAACATAGTTATTCTTGATGGAACAAGGGATAGTCGGTATACCTGGGTCTCCCAGCTTCTTCGGAACCTTGCCATTGAAAGAATAATTAGCAAGCATAGTGGAAATATCCTCATTAGGAATTCTCCTTTTGTTAGAGACAATATCTTTCATATACATTTAATAAGGAGGAAATTTAATAGCATCAGTCAAAGGAATTTGCAAGAACAAAGGTTTCATCCAATCACAAAATTTATTATAATGTTCTTCTTCCTTCGATTTGAGTTTCTTAACAGGAAAAGGCATTCGCTTTTGAACCCAAGGTTCTCTTTCATTACCATGTTTCTTAGCAATGAAATCTTCTTTAGTGTACTTTTTATTTTTAGCATGCTTTTCAGGTTCATCTTCAACCTCTTCTTTATCAAAAACATCATTCTTATCATTATCTTTATCATGTTCATTACCACTTTCAGTTTCAGCATCAGAAATAGAAATACTATTAGGATCGTTAACAGGTTCAGAAAATTCTACAACAGTTTTATGTTTCTTCTTCTTTTTCATAGAAGGAGCACTAGTTTCTTTAGTTCGTTGAGAATCTTGTTCAACTCTTTTGGGATGCCCCTCAGGATATAGAGGATCCTGAGTAGAAACACCACCTCTAGTTGTTAATTCATAAGCATGTTTTTCTTTGGAAGTATTTTTTAACAAGTCATTTTGCACTTTAGTAAGTTGATAAATTTGAGTTTGAACCATATGAAAATGTTTAACAAGCATCTTAACATCATTGGAGGTTCTCTCCACAATATCATGCAATTTACTAATAGCTTGAGAATTTTCCATTAGATGATTCTCTACTCTCATATTAAAGTTATCTTGCTTAACAGCATAATTATCAAGTTCATCTAAACATTGATCAGGAGGTTTTGAGTAAGGAATGTCTCCTTTATCAAAGCGTTGAAGAGAATGTACCTCAATTGTGGATGAAGGGGGAGTTATCTTACATAAATCTTCTATGGGAGGTAAATTCTTCACATCTTCAGATTTAATACCTTTCTTTTTAAGAGATTTCTTGGCTTCCCTCATATCTTCATCATTTAATTCAATCATACCCCTCTTCTTCAATATTGGTGTTGGGGTTGGTTCAGGTGTAGTACAATCATCATGATTTTGGCTTATTCTAGCCATTAACTCTTCAGCTTCGTCTGGAGTTCTTTTCCTGAAAACACAACCAGCACAACTATCCAGGTATGCCCTAGACTCAATGGTTAGTCCACTATAAAATATATCAAGTAAGTCATGCTTTTCCAAATCATGTCCAGGCCGAGCTCTAAGAAGAGAGCAAAACCTTGCCCAAGCTTCAGACAATTTCTCTCCATCTTCCTGGTCAAAACTATAAATTTTCTGCAAAGCAATATGTTGAGCACTAGCAGGAAAATATTTTCGAAAGAAGACATAAAGCAAACTAGTTGGACTATCAATAAAATCAGGAGGCAAACTATTATACCAAGTTTTAGCATCATCCTTTAATGAGAAAGGAAAAAATTTAGCAACAAAATAAGTATGCTTCTTGATATCATCAGAAAACAAATTACTCAAAGTAGAAAGTTCATTCATGTGTTCTACAGCACTTTCTTTTTCAGTACCACAAAAAGGTGTTTTCTCAACAATAGATATATGAGATAAATCAAGAGAAAAATCATAATCCTTATCCTTAATGTTTATAGGAGATGTGGAAAATTTAGGATCAGGAGACAGTTTATATCTAAGAGCATGTTGTGCAAGAAGCTTTTTAATGTTACTTGCACTAGTAGTAGCATTACATTTATCAATAAAATCATCATCAAGTTCCACATAATCTTCATCAGGATCATCAATAGAGTGTTCAACAGACTCAGGTGAATTAACAGGTGTAACATTATTTTCATTAGAAATTTCAACATTTTCAATTTGTCTAGTTCTAGCAATTGTAGCATCTAGAAAAGGACCTAATGAACCATTATCATCAAGCACAGTAGAAGCATCATCAAAATTATCAGAGGAATTTTCAGATTCAGCAGAAGTACCAACACATGAAGCTTGTGGTGGTGAAACAAGTTGACTTATCACAGATGGTGAATCAAGAGCAGCAGAGGTACTCCGAGTTGTACCTTTTCTTGTAGTGGATGGTAATATGGCGACTTTAGCATCGCGAGGTTTACCCATGATGGAGGATTTGCAGCGAACAATATCAATTCAGGTGAACTTGCAAATAAAGCTATGCTTCCCGGCAACGGCGCCAGAAAATAGTCTTGATGACCCACAAGTATAGGGGATCGCAACAGTATTCGAGGGAAGTAAAACCCAATTTGTTGATTCGACACAAGGGGAGCCAAAGAATATTTGTAAGCCTTAACAGCGGAGTTGTCAATTCAGCTGCACCTGGAAACAAACTTGCTCGCAATAGTTTATTAGTAGCAACAGTTTTATAGCAGTAGCAGTAGTGAAATATAAGCAGCAGTGTAATAAAGACAGCAGTAGTGATTATAGTAAACAGCAGGATTAAAATACTGTAGGCATAGGGATGGATGAACGGGCGCTACATGGATAAGATAACTCATGTAATAATCAAGACAAGGCATTTGCAGATAATAATAAAACAGTATCCAAGTACTAAATAACCATAGGCATGTGTTCCGTATATAGTCGTACGTGCTCGCAATGAGAAACTTGCACAACATCTTTTCTCCTACCAGCCGGTGGAAACCGGGCCTCTAGGGAAACTACTGGTAATTAAAGTACTCCTTTTAATAGAGTACCGGAGCAAAGCATTAACACTCCGTGAACACATGTGATCCTCATATCACAGCCTTCCCCTCCTGTTGTCCCAATTTCTGTCACTTTGGGGCCTCGGGTTCCAAACAGCAATATGTGTAAACAACTTGCAGGTAAGATCATAAAACAATGAATATCATCATGAATCAATAACATGTTCAGATCTGAAATCATGGCACTCGGGCCCTAGTGACAAGCATTAAGCATAACAAGTTGCAACAATATCATATAAGTACCAACAACGGATACTAGGCACCATTCCCTAACAATCTTATGGCTATTACATGAACAATCTCATCCAATCCCTACCATCCCCTTCAGCCTACAATGGGGATTTACTCACACATGGATGGGGGAAACATGGATGGTCGATGGATAGGCGTCGGTGGTGATGGTGGCGATGATCTCCTCCAATTCCCCGTCCCGACAGGGTGCCAGAACGGAGTTTCTGATCCCGAAATAGGGTTTTTTATGTCGGCGGAGTTCTGGATGTCCTCTGGAAAATTGGTCGACCCCCCCGTGCGTTTTTAGGTCAAGGGCTTTAAGTAGCCCAGAGTGGAGCGCCAGGGGGTGGCCGAGGCGGCGTCCCCATGTGGCGGCGCTGTTAGGGGCCCACCGCGTCGCCACGTGGTGTGCACGCCTCGTGGCCCCCCTCCGTCTCGTCTTCTGGCTCCGTGGGTCTTCTGTAAAAATAGGCCCATTGCAATTATTTCCGGGGATTTTCCTGAAAGTTGATTTTCTGCACAAAAATAAGACACCAGGGTAATTCTGCTGAAAACAGCGTTAGTCCGCGTTAGTTGTATCCAAAATACACAAATTAGAGGCAAAACAATAGCAAAAGTGTTCGGGAAAGTAGATACGTTTTGGACGTATCACATCTCTTTCATGTTTATTATGGATTCACACCTTGACTAGCATGCACAATGTGGTAGTCCTTAATTTTGCAAAAGAGTAGGCGCAGGTGCCCACCCACTAAATATAAATTGAAGCAATAATCTAAATCTTCTAACACTATGTACTTGAAAAATCATGAACTTAGCTTGTTTAAACGAAGGAGAAGAGGAACTTTATTGTTTTCTCTATGGGAGCTGCTCTTGAAGCCATTAAACATGAAAGGATGATAGATCATTTGATACCATTCATTGATATAGACATACATACCTCTTAAAATATAGTTTCAACACCTCTACTTTATTCAAAATAAAGCTCTAACACATGAGTAATCTTGTTTCCCTCTATGCAGTGCCTTTCTTTTATTTTTATGTTGATTCTTCATCTTCTTACTTTATGCACCAATAAAGAGAGCATAGTTATCATTCTGAGTATAATGTGCATAGTCCCAAAATTTATTATTGATTGATTCATGATTATGCTATTGCTTGTTCTCAAATTACTTGTATCTAGTCAACCTTTGAACTTTAAAGGTGTCCTAGCATTTATATTTTTCTATTCCATAAAGGACAAGCTGAGTACCACTTTGCTATGTTTTCTCTATGCTAAAAAACAAACAGTTGCTTTCAGTACACAATTATTCATGATCTTTTGTTTGAGTTACTTCTCATGTGGTGACATAGTTGCGAGGTTCTATTATTAGAATTATATCTATCATGCCTATGTTTAGAGTACTTTGATCCCAGCTCACAATACTTTTACAATGACTTGATCAATATTGTGTTGGCTTTATTTCACCTCAAAAATTATTTTTGTTAGCACTTACCTACTCGAGGACGAGCAGAAGTTAAGCTTGGGGATGTTGGTACGTTGCAAACATATCTATAATTTTTGATGCTCCATGCTTGTTTTACACCAATTTCTATATGTTTTGTTTACACTTCGTTGCACTTTTATGCATTTTCTGGAACTAACCTATTGACAAGATGCCACAGTAACAGTTCCCTGTTTTCTGTTGTTTTGTATTTCAGAAAAGTTGTATAGTAAATATTCTCGGAATTGAACGAAACAAAATTCGAAGTTCCTTTTTTACTGTAACGAAAACGGGGTCCAAAGGAGAGACGGAGATGTGCTAGGAGGCGGCCACGCCATGCCTAGGCGCAGGCCACCCCTAGTCGCGCCTAGGGGTGGTGTGGGCCCCTCGGGCGCCCACCGACCTCACCCTTCCGCCAATTTTTTCACCTGTTCGGTAAAAACTAAATACCCGAGCCTCCATCCACGAAAGGTTCTGTCGCGGCCGTCATCGCCGACCCTAGATCGGGAGGGTTCCGAAGCTCTTCCCGGCACCCTGCCGGAGAGGGAGATCATCACCGGAGACCTCTACATTGACATGCCCGCCTCCGAAGTGCTGCGTGAGTAGTTCATCTGTGGACTACGGGCCCATAGCAGTAGCTAGATGGTTGTCTTCTCCAATTTATGCCTGAAACCATATCATGATCAAGATCATCTTTATGTAATGTTACATGTTGTGTTTGTTGGGATCCGATGAATATTGAATACTATGGTTGAGATTGATTATATACTTGGCATATGTTATTTCTGATCTTGCATGCTCTCCGTTGCTAGTAGATGCTCTGGCCAAGTATGTGCTTGTAACTCTAAGAGAGAGTATTTATGCTTGATAGTGGGATCATGCCTCTAGTAATCTGGGAGAGTGACAATAACTTCTAAGGTTGTAGATGTGTTGTTGCTACTAGGGAGAAGACAACAATACTTTGTCTAAGGATAATTCTATTGTTTACTTTACACACTTTGCTTAATGCAATAATCTGTTGCTTGCAACTTAATACTGAAAGGGGTGCGGACGCTAACCGGAAGGTGGATTATTAGTCATAGACGCAGTTGGATTACGGTCTATGTATTATGTTGTAACGCCCAAATGGATCTCATAATAATCATTTTGCCATGTATGGTCTTTATTGTGTCAGTTGCCCAACTGTAATTTATTCACCCAACATGTTATTTATCTTTATGGAGAGACACCTCTAGTGAACTATGGGCCCCGGTCCTTTCTTTTACACTCGTTTCATCTACTCCAAACACCTGTTCTCTTTACTTACTGCAAACAAACATCTCTTTGCACACTATACGGTTAATCCTTTGTTTTCAGCAAAACCGGTGAGATTGACAACCTCGCTGTAAGTTGGGGCAAAGTATTTCAGTTGTGTTCTGTGCAGGTTCCACATTGTTGCCGACGCTGGTAGTGCGCCCTGCCAAAAGTCAGCTAGCAACACCTTCAGAAGTGATTTCTTTGTCCTACTGATCGATTAAACATTGGTTTCTTACTGAGGGAAAACTTTCTACTGTGCTCATCATACCTTCTTCTCGGAGTTCCCAACGGTGTGCTCTGCACTCATGAGACTCCGTTGGGCAACTAGAAAAAAGAAATCATATACAGTACCATATTCGTAAGTACTGAATTTATAAGAAATAATCTTCCTCCTAGGGATAGTAATTTTACTTTCCAACTACTAAGACATTTAAGTCTTTTCTCAACAGGTTTGCATTCAACCAACGTTAGTATCCGATAGTGAATCAGAATACCAAGATAGCTAATAGAAAAACAACAAAGCCCACAACCAAATAATTCGGCATATAGGTTGGTATTGTCTTTGGCTTCACCAAAACAAACAATTCACTTTTATGAAAATTAATCTTAACACCTAACAAATGCTTGAATTATGAAAATTAATCTTAAAACCTGACAAATGCTCGGATAATGTAAGAATTAACTTCATATTTCTTACTTTTTCCAAATCATGTTCCATAAAAAAGAATTGTGTCATCGACGTACTGAAGAATGGATAAGCCCTCGTCAAATAAATGAGGAACTACACCTTCAATCTAGCCTTAGGATATTTTGCTATTGCAAAGTAGCGCATGATTATCTCATAATAATCTAGTAAATTGTCTTCCATTTTTCTCCACTATAATCTCTTTAGCAAATTTAATTTTGAAATAGAGGTTGGAACCCTAGGCTCTGAATCGAAAAGATCATATAGCACTCTTTATGATATATTATTTAACAAAGGAGTGACAAAAACATATATTAAAAATGCGAAGGCACCACAACACACCTATAGACTCGACAATGGGGGAAACTATGCTATCGGGGCCTTGCGCCCTAGACACATAAAGAATACCCACCAGTTAGATACGGAGGCATCACCGACTCATCCTATGAAGCTCTGGGAGCACACATGCATCCAGTCCAGACCAAGTTTCTTTTTGGTGACAGATTTTTTACCGGAGGACACCGGAAAATCTGGTTTCCACGAAATCTCGGAAATCTCTGGTTTTCTTCGTTCGAGATTATTCAAACAAAATTTGAAATTAAAAAATTTTGAGCAAAAAGCAAAGAAATTTCTAGGGTAAATTAACTATACAGCTCATGCAGCGCCACGGTAAAACTCTTCCATCTAGTACTAACAGGTTCCGACCTCGAATCACAGCTTCTCATCTTTTAATGCAAAACACATAATAAATAGAAAACAATAATTATTTCGCGTTTCCATGTTGTTGAACTGGAAAACTTAGGAAACTCCAAGTCTCCAACGCACCATGCCACCACGCCACACCAAGCTTTCTATAGAATGCATCATACGTCCCCTATTTGACCAAAAATTAGAGTTTAAATTCAAATATAGCTGAAAGTTTCTGAACGGTATCAATAATTCCCGAAGGTAATGGAATTTTCGGTTTCCACCGAAATTTCAGCCGAGAAAAAAACCCTCGTATTCCCGTTTCAGAAGCAGCTGTTAAAATATATAGCTTTTTTTTGGGGGATAAAATATATAGCTACAGACTAGTTCTTTCCAATAGATTGGACTTTTAAAAAACTTGACTAGTGCATCAATCTAATATGGTATCAGAGCCGGGAAATCTTAATTTCAAGCCTTGGCTAATGCACTATTTAATTTACTTCAAATAGTTGCATCCTTGATTACCCACGTCTAGTGTCTTCCTATTTATCCAGCCTAGACGTGAGGGGGTGTGTTAAAATATATAACTACATACTAGCCATTTTCAACAGTTCAAACTTTTAAAAAACTTAGCTAGTGCATCAATCTAATAGCAGCCACCGCTATTGTACCGTTAACCCATCTTTAGAGCAAGATCTGTATGATTCTTGCAACCCTGCCATCAACACCGCCAGGGTGTCAAAAAGCATCATCACCGTGACTTTGATGCATCATGCCACCGAGACTCACCATTGACACGGAAGACGTTGCTCCGGTCAAGCTACATTGCTCGTCACCCACGAGAGACCAGTGGAGAGATGGCTGTACTCCTTAACTCATGTGCAGTGATACAAGTAGCAGGCAACGTATAGGGCACTGCACATCTCTCTGTCATTTGATCAACTGATCATCAAGTCTCGATTGATCCGTCAACTAATTAAGCACTGGTAGTTGATCGCTAATAAGGTGTACGTGATATGGACGCATGCTGGCACGAGGTGGCCGGATCGATATAAGCGGCCGGGAGTTAAATTGGTCATGTGATATGTTTTTTTTTTTTTGCGAACTACATACAGACTTAGACGCTCACACATACGTACATACACACCCCTATGAACATACGTACGTACACTCTACCCTATGAGTACCTCCAAGTGTGATGTGTTACGTATCCTCAACATACATCATAGTACAGCTGAAATTACAACTGTGTTTTTTTTAGGTTATTTATACTCCCTCTGGCAAACTGCATTATTGGTTTGAGTGTATAGGTATCACCCCCTCGCGTCATCTCCTCTAGGTGACAGATGGGCCATAACCCTAACCCCCTCCGCTGCTGGTTTCCACACTCGCTCCCCTTCTCCTCACTGTCCCCTATGGATGTGGCTGCTACCTGCAAAGCCTTGCAGCACCCATGATGGGGGGGGGGGGGGGGGGGGGCAAGGATCTGCTCATGTGACCCCCTGTGCGGCGGAATGTAGGCAGCCCGCGCCGTGTGGGCGATGGCCTCTGCTCGGTGGCTCCTCCTTCTCACCCTCTGCTCGCTTGCCAGCGCTTGGGTGGCATGGAGGTGGCGCTGCTCGTTGCGATCCTAGAAGGGTCCATGGAAACAAGGGTGGCGGTCCTCGATGGCGAAGATGGCGTAGACCTGGTGGCGGGTGGTGGCTGTCAGTGTTGCAGACCGCGGTCTTCGGCTGTGTGGGCGGTGAGGGGGTGGTGGGTGTGTGTATTGTGTGGAGGTCACCCCTCTGGCTTCAGATCTGAAGATGGTTGCTCCTCCCTGCGGTGTTCGACTCACCTCCCAGACCCCGGATCTTGATTCGATGGTTGGGTGGGGCCGCAAGTGGGCTTTGGACCGGAGCAAACCCTTGGCGATGGTGGCGTCCACGATGTTGATGACGATGTCGGCGTCATTCTCCTTCTTGAAGGTGACAACGAGGTTGTAACCCCTCCCTCCTTGACCTACACCTATCTCCGATGAAGGGTGGCGTCGCGGTGAGGCTAGTGCTCGGAGTTCTTCTCACTGGAAGCTGACTTCCAATACCCATGTGTGCTCAGGGGGAGCTGTCTACCTCAGACAGGTGCGGCGCCCTCCGATCGGGGGCGAGAAACTAGGGACCTTTTGAAAGGATCGTATGCCGCACCTAGAGGGGGGGTGAATAGGTGCTACCCAATTTTTAGTTCCTTTTCAATTTAGGCTTGACACAAAGGTAAATTCTCTAGATATGCAACTATGTGAATTTACCTATATGACAAGATCAACAACTAAGCAAGATATAGCTAGAGAAGATAATAAGGATAGAGGTAACCGAGAGTGGAGCACGCGGAGACATAGAGATGATTCCCGTAGTTCCTTCCTTTTGAGGGGAAGTACGTCTACGTTTGGAGGCGTGTGGTCATCACGAAGGCCAGACCAACGCCACAAAGGCTTCATTCAGGTCTCCTGTGAGCAACGCCACAAAGGTCTAGCCCACTTCCACTAAGGGATTTCCTAGAGGCGGAAATAGGGCCTTTACAAGGTTCTTGGGGTACACATCCACAACCGAATTGGAGGCTCCCAAAATATGTAACAACACAACAACAACAACAACAACAACAAGAACAAATTAACCACAAACAACTATGGTTTCCAAAGAGGAATACTAGCAAATGGGCCCTCAACAAAATGAGGGGGAAATGCAAATCGCTTTGGTGAAGATGTTGATCGGGGTCTTCTCCTTCGATTCTCCAAAGCTCAATATATTTGGGTGGTTGAGGGAGGAGATTTGACGATTTTGGTGTTCTTGGTGACTTAGCAATGGTGGATGAAGACTTGAAGGTTTTAGCACCTTTCCAAGGTAGGGGAAAGGTCCTATTTATACCACTCTATAGAATCTGCCTGTTGGAGCGTCTTCAGCGGTACTACCGTTGAAAATGGGTGGCACTACCGTTCCTGGTTCGAAGTGTAGAGTTCTGGTGACGCAGAGGTTTCCAGGCGGTACTGCCGCCAGTGACAGCGGCAGTGCCGCCCGAGGCAGCGGAACTGCCGGTGGTCCGGGAGGTAGTGCTGTTGACCAGACGAAGTGCTGCCAGAGCAGCGGTAGTACGTGCCGCCAAGATCAGCGGAAGTGCCGCCACTACCAACGGTAGTGCCGCCCTGGACAGCGGTAGTGCCGCCCTGGGCAGCGGCAGTGTTGCTTGACTTTTAGCAGGGGCAGTCATATTAGGTTTTTTGCAACACTTAGCAACTCATTAAACCATCTCCAATATTGTTATCAAACACACAAAATATTAGAGGTCATGAAATGCACTTTCAGTCTCCCCCTTTTTGGTGTTTGATGATAATATCGGGATTTTGCAAGAACGTAGATAAGACCAAATTGTTTCAAGATATGAAAAAGGCTCCCCCTAAATGTGTGCACATAAGAGATTTGTTTCTGAATATAAGTGCATGCATTAGGTATAGAGCACAAACAACAAGACAAACATGCAACAATGTGATCTCAACAATTTGCAACACAAAGAGACATAGAAAGACATAGGTTGAGATATGATGACTATACCATTTCATAACGATAATCTCAACCATGCATATATCCGAACGCCGTATGTCTCAAGGCATATAAATCCTTTCTAGTGAGAAGAAGCCATATATGACTTGAGATATATATAGATCAAGTTGTCCATAATAGCAATCTCAATAATTTAAGATACCGAAATCCATAATAATTATATGTCTTCCACCTTGAATGTCTCACTTCCACACTTAGAACAGAGTTTTAAACAAGATAAGCAACAAATTGTTCAAGCACGACACAACCGATAATAAACAGGACACAAGCTCTTAGGGAATGATAAAAATCAAATGCTTGTGTCCCACCCTTGCATTACCCCGTGAGAAATCCTAAACAGACCTTCTTCTCCCCCTTTAACATCAAAACGCCAAAAAGAGACAAGAAGCGATGCTACAAACGTCCCAAGAAGACTCAACCTTCGTCGGACTCCTTGACATCATCAGAATATGGCTCCTCGTCCTCATCATCAGACTCAATGGGCTCAGGGTCGGTCATCTCTGCATCACTATCAACAGGCTGGCGAGAGGGGCCAGGCATCCCAAGCTGTTCAAACTCAGTCACATTTCCATGCTTGTACAACCATTCCTCCTCTTGAGTAATGCTCATCTCAGAACCATCCTCAACTGGAATGTTCATCTTCCTCATAATCAGCTTGGTGTCCCTTTTCTCCATCTTCCGGGCCCTGTGAGCTTGGTATTGGTGTTGATTTATGTTAACCTTGAGGCAAAACATCTTAGCAATCTTAGCCTCCATGCGAGCCATCCATCCCTTGTCAGCATTAGAAGGAAAGTAAGCCTTAGTGTCCTGGGGGGCAGCAGTAGGAACACCAAGGGGCATGGGGTGAACCTTGACCTTGAGATCCTTAGCCTTTTGTTGCGTGCAGTGACAAACCTCCATAAGATCCCCAAATCCGATAGCTAGCCTCCCAGGGAGCAGCAATGAACCTCATGAAGTACGGAGCATAGACTGGAGCCTTACGAGTCATGATACAAGTCCAAAACTCCTCCCAAATGTAGTCCATCACATCAAGTTGTTGACCCGTGCCACGGTTTTGGTGAGTGAGGTATAGAAGGTTCAGCAGGAAGCCAAAAATCTGATCCTTCACCCAACCTTTGGATTCAAAACTTCACGGTATATGCGCAGAAGGATGTCATAGACCGGAATGAGAAACTTGGAGGAGCCAAGCACAACATGGCCAGGAAGGTAGAGATCAGCTAGCAGGGCCTTGTCAATGGGCTTCTTGGTGTAGTGAGCAATAAAGACATTTTCAGTGTTGGGAGGGAGCACGGGATAGCCCAAACAGTGAGCAAACCGAGGCCAAGTGCCAGAAAGTTGTTTCCCATGTGTCAGCCAAATCATGGTCTTGGCATCATCGGTTCCCACATAGACAGTAGCAAAGAACTGAGCAATGATATCTTCATTATAGTTATGAGAAAACCTCATCAGCGGAATCATCCCAATCTCCTCACAGATCTCCTTGGCTTCAGCAAAATAAGCTGCATGTTTGTTCATATGACCAAAGTTGATGGAGTGCATTGGGGCAACTCGGTAAGTCTTCTCCGCATATAAGTCATCATAGATCTTCTGCAGAGTGGGCTTTCAGAACTCTGCTAAGCAACGGTCACTTCGGGGCTTTGCATATGCATTGGACTGCCTCAACTTAGCATACTTCTTTTCTGACCACTTCTTGATGTTCTTGGAGTTAAGCTTCTGAATTTTTTCCCTCTGAGCTTGCTTGGCAATAGCTGCACGCTCGCGGCGAGTAAGCCTAGACTCTTCATCTTCATCTTCGACTGATGGTGCCCACTCAGTTTGGGGCATGCGGCGCATGCGCTTCGAGCCTTGCTCACCTGCACCTGTGAATGAGAGCAACGGCGGGAGAGATAAACAATATTGCACAAGTTTCCATGGATCAGAAACTAGATGAGCAAGCGAATACACGGTAAATTGGTTAGATGCAAGCAGCTAAAGCTCAGGCATCAGGCGGCGGCAGTGCCGCCAGGGTTGGGCGGCAGTGCCGGCCCAGATCCCCAGCAGCGGCAGTACCGCTGCACATTAGCGGTAGTGCCACCGGACCAAGAAGGTCACAGATCTGCGAAAATGCTAGATTTTTGCATCAACCAAATTCACCATTGTATGCATTTGATCATCTAGTCCATCAACACCTTTCTAGAACTCCAAATCCACACCACAGTTTCATCTAGGGAGGTCTACCAACCCATAGAGAGGGAGAGCGAGGAGGGAGAGGGGTACCAGAGGAGGAGGCCATGGAGGAGGGAGGTCCTGGGAGCACCCTGACCCGACCGGCGCTCGAGGAGACGCCGGAGGCGTGGACGGACACGGCACCAGGTCACCGGGGGCGGCGGAGGCGCGAGAGAGAGGAGAAGGGAGCACAGGGGGAAACTGGCCAAGATGCCAGATCGACCACCCGTGCGTACCCCTTGACCTAGTCGGCCACCAGCAGTGCCGCCCGGATCCAGCGGTAGTGCCGCTCATGTGTATGTGGGCGGCAGTGCCGACCCACAATGGCGGCGGTGCCGGTGAGCCCCCAGGTCCCATTCTCTAGGCATTTTCAAGAGGAAACAAGTGCAATAGAGTTTTTGGAGAGGTTTTCGGGGATAAGGCAAGGTTTGGGATAGAAAGTTTACATTGTGAATGGTACATTATCACTCATTTTTGCAAACATTATAAACCAAGACCAAAAAGGAGTGATTTCCCATAAGAACAAGTAGATGTCAAATAAAATCCATTTAAGATCCAAATAACACCAACTCTTCACAAATAAGAGTGTTGTGGCCTAGGCCACCATGTATGAATGTTATGGTATGGCACCGCGAAGATATATCTTGGGCCCAAAACCAATACTCGTCATTGAAGCTCACATATCAACGCATGATATAAAGAGAATGATTTCTTACTATCGGCATTATGGGGGGAGGGATAGCTCAATAGTTTAAACAGCACTCCCCCTATCTCCATGCCCACATCTAAACCAAATAAAGTTTTGAGAAGAAGGTGTGTTTGCAAGATGGTCAAGCTATACTCCTTAAATCAATGATATTTAGCTCATTCCTCAAATAGCAAAACCTTGCTTCATCAAGAGGCTTCGTAAATATATCGGTGAGTTGATCTTTGGTAGGAACATAGCATAACTCAATATCACCACGGGCAACATGATCCCTAATGAAATGATTCCGGGTCTCAATATGCTTCGTTGTTGAATGTTGCACCAGATTATAAGCAATCTTGATGGCACTTTCATTGTCACATAAAAGAGGCACTTTGTCACAAGTGACACCGTATTCTTTTAAAGTTTGCCCATCCATAACAATTGAGTGATGCGGCGGCAACATATTCGGCTTCGGTGGTTGAGAGAGATATACAATTTTGCTTTTTAGAAGACCAACACACCAAGGACCTACCAAGGAATCGGCAAGCCCCGGAGGTTGATTTTCTATCATCCTTATCTCCCGCCCAATCTACATCGGTGTATCCATTGAGATAAAAACTTGAGTGTTTAAGGTACCAAAGACCATATCTTGAGGTATCAACTAAATATCAAAAGTATAGGCACCGAACTTCGACCGTACATGGCCATCTTGTTCCTAGGACCAAACGTGTGGCACGAAGAGTCTGGTCGTGATCGACCCGTGAGTAGAATCCAGCAAACAGAGTCCTCGTCTCGTGCCCCGGTTCCGCTCGTGGCCGGATGCGTGCGGACAAGATCCGGGCGGCACGTTCGAATGTTCGCCGAGGTGATCATTCCTATGTGAGGTAGAGACTCGATCTGTGGCTGTGCAGCACTGCAAGTGCAGCTGTGTACATACACGAGAATGAGATTACTTCAGTTTCAGCTACCTGCTGTGCGTGCATATAAGCATGCGGGTATCATTCGGGTTGTCCCAATAATTGAGCATAGCCTGTGTTTAGATGGGGCGGCATGTGTGTACATGGGCATGGACTGCCCAAGAGTCTGACTACCTAAGTCTCTGAGTCACTTACATGTGGGCATCCCTAATGTGTGAACCATATGTCAGCAAAACTAAAGGCATCTCCGACCGTTTACATCCGCCGTGATCGAAAATGTGTTTGGACCCTGCTCCAATGGAGCGACGTAAAGTAATCGGGCCATCCGCGGTGACGCAAACCTGGCCCAAATATGCGCCAGGTTTGCGTCTTCGCGAACGCTCCGCGATCGCGCCGAGTTTCCGCCGAAAATGACGTAGGATCCGCGCGTCAGTGACAGGGAGGCCGATAATATTCTCACCAGTGGCTATTTCCCGCGCGAAAAATCAAAGTAGACCGGCACGAGCAGTCTACAAGCTATGGACGTCCTCGCCGTCGCAGCCACCACCATGGATTCAGAGGCAACCCTCGCACCCGCCGCCGCCCCACACTCCCCCATAGCCACGACCATAGCTAGAATGGAGGCTGCAGTTCCGGTGGAAGCAAAGCGGGCTGCCACCGGCGGCCGGGACGCTAAGCCGAAGGCGGCAAAGAAGGTGCTGTCCAAGGAGAAGAAAGGCGTCGAGGCCGCGAAGCGTTGCGGCCGGCGCAGGAACCTGAAGGAGAGGAATGCAGCGGCCACCGCCATGGACGCCGGCCAGCAGGCGTGGCAGATGCAGATGAAAGCCGGCATCGCGCAAGTAGGCCTCCATCCGACCTTAGCGGAGGCCTACATGCTCGTCAAGCGAGAGGGGATCGCCGGCGTCACTCCTCCGGCCTCGTCGATGAGCTCGGTAAGTTCCCAGCTGCATCCTGGAACTCCCGCTCACTTGCAGGTCCACTCGGCATCGCGGTTCACCTCCGGCGTGGCGGCAGTGCAGTTCAACGGGGCGCAGGTGCAGTTCAATGGGGCGCCGGTTCCTGACCTCAACCGGACGCCTAGAAGCGGTGACTCGTGCCCGGGCACGGCACACAAGACACGCCAGCTGCCGGAGGAGAGCATGCCAGTACCCCGCATACTGTTTGACAAAATGGAACCGACTGCCCCGACGATGGACGACCCGGTACGTGAGCTCTCTCAATGTGTGTGATTGTCGTGTATCATGCTGACGTCCAGTCATTCGTAGGCCTATTGGAAGGACCGGAATGACAAAGACATCGAGGCCATGATCTTCGGCAACGACTTCGTTGGCGACGCCAGGGCCGGGACATGCCCGCATGATGAGTGGGCACCGATGCAAGATACGGAGGACATCGATGGCGCACATCTATTCTCCACCCAGCCCATGCAGCCAACACCCGTGTGCGTCGACGACTTTGAGGACGCGCCAACAGGGCCTATCCTCTCCACGGATAATGCTACCAAGAAGAAGGGGAGAGCCGCATGACACAAGGATTCATCGACGACGAGGACAAGTGTGTGTGCGATGCGTGGCTGGCAACAAGCCATGAGTGTATTAATGACGCCCAACAAAACGGCAAGGTGTACTAGGCCAAGGTCATGCAGGAGTACAACAAGACGAAGATGCACCCGCCCTACCACATCCCAAGCCCTCGCACCGAAGAGTCCCTCAGAAAAAGATGAAACTACATCAAACAAGAGAAAAACAAGTTCTAGTCAGCCGTCGAACATACTAAGAGCCACCCCGTTAGCGGCGCTGGCGTGATTTCAGTGGTAAACAAGAGACAACCATCATCATTCTATTCTATTTAAATCATTGTATGTACATCATTGGCGGCGTTGGCGTGATTGCAGGTATCCCGGACCTTGAAGAGGTTCAAGGCAGTGCATAAGAAGAGCTACCATATGGTCCATTGCTGGGAGAAGCTCAAGGACGCGCAAAAGTGGCAGACAAGCTTTGCGGCCTACAATGAAGCTGTGAAGAATGGGGCAGCGGTTAACCTCGACGGCGAAGACGATGATCATGGCCGTTGCTGTCCACAACTGGCGCGTGGTTGACGTGGGAGGTTTAATGGCGGTTGACGGGCTTGATGGAGTGTCTTGATTCTTTCCCCGGCAACGGCGCCAGAAAAGTGCTTGATGTCTACGCTCGCTTCTATTCTTGTAGACAGTGTTGGGCCTCCAAGAGCAGAGGTTTGTAGAATAGCAGCAAGTTTCCCTTAAGTGGATCACCCAAGGTTTATCGAACTCAGGGAGGAAGAGGTCAAAGATATCCCTCTCAAGCAACCCTGCAACCACAATACAAGAAGTCTCTTGTGTCCCCAACACACCTAATACACTTGTCAGATGTATAGGTACACTAGTTCGGCGAAGAGATAGTGAAATACAGGTGGTATGAATGTATATGAGCAGTAGTAACGGCGCCAGAAAAGTGCTTGCTGGCGTGTAGTAAGTAAAGATGCAGCAGAACAGTAAATAAGCGATGATTGCAGTATTTGGAAACAAGGCCTAGGGATCGTACTTTCACTAGTGGACACTCTCAACATTGATCACATAATAAAACCACTCTACACTCTCTTGTTGGATGATGAACACCACTAATTGTGTAGGGCTACAAGAGACCTCAATGCCGGAGTTAACAAGCTCCACAATATTCGTATTCATATTTAAATAACCTTAGAGTGCATGATAGATCATTGTAATTATACCAAGTACTAACATAGCATGCACACTGTCACCTTCATACTATGAAAGGAGGAATAGATCACATTAATACCATCATAGTAATAGTTAACTTCATAATCTACAAGAGATCATAATCATAAACTACGCCAAGTACTACATGATGCACACACTGTCACCATTACATCATGAAGGAGGAATAGAGTACTTTAATAACATCACTAGAGTAGCACATAGATGAATAGTGATACAAAACTCATATGAATCTCAATCATGTAAGGCAGCTCATGAGATCATTGTATTGAAGTACATAGGAGAGAGATTAACCACATAGCTACCGGTACAGCCCCTTAGCCTCGATGGAGAACTACTCCCTCCTCATGGGAGACAGCAGCGTTGATGAAGATGGCGGTGGTGTCGATGGAGATGCCTTCCGGGGGCACTTCCCCGTCCCGGCGGCGTGCCGGAACAGAGACTCCTGTCCCCCAGATCTTGGCTTCGCGATGGCGGCGGCTCTAGAAGGTTTCTCGTACCGTGGCTTATTCGTATCGAAGTTTTAGGTCAAGGACCTTTAAATAGGCGAAGAGGCGGAGTCGGAAGGCTGACGAGGCGGTGATACACTAGGGTGGCGCGGCCTACATGTGTGGGGCCCACAGGGCCCTCCTCTGGTGGCTCTCGGGTGTTCTGGAAGCTTCGTGGAATTCTAAGATGCTGGGCGTTGATTTCATCCAATTCCGAGAATATTTCCTTACTAGGATTTCTGAAACCAAAAACAGCAGAAAACAGGAACTGGCACTGCGGCATCTCGTCAATAGGTTAGTTCCGGAAAACGCATAAAATCATCATAAAGTATGTATAAAACATGTAGGTATTGTCATAAAACAAGCATGGAACATAAGAAATTATCGATACGTCGGAGACGTATCAGCATCCCCAAGCTTAGTTCCTACTCGTCCCGAGTAGGTAAACGATAACAATGATAATTTCTGAAGTGACATGCTACCAACATAATCTTAATCATACTATTGCAAGGTATATGAGATGAATGCAGCGATTCAAAGCAATGGTAAAGACACTGATTAAACAACTGAATCATATAGCAAAGACTTTTCATGAATAGTACTTTCAAGACAAGCATCAATAAGTCTTGCATAAGAGTTAACTCATAAAGCAATATTTTCAAAGTAGAGCATTGGAGCAACACAAAGGAAGATTAAGTTTCAGCGGTTGCTTTCAACTTGTAACATGTATATCTCATGGATAGTTGTCAATGCAAAGTAATATAATGAATGCAATAGGTAAACATGTAAGAATCAATGCACAGTTAACACGAGTGTTTGCTTCTAAGACAGAAAGAAGTAGGTAAACTGACTCAACAATCAGTAAAAGAATGGCCCTTCGCAGAGGGAAGCAGGGATAAAATCATGTGCTAGAGCTTTTTAAGTTTTGAAATCATATAGAGAGTATAAAAGTAAAGTTTTGAGAGGTGTTTGTTGTTGTGAACGAATGGTAATGGGTACTCTAACTACCTTATCAACCAGACTTTCAAGAGCGGCTCCCATGAAGGACGTTATCTCTACCAGCAAGGTAGATCATCCCTCTTCTCTTTTGTTTACACATGTATTTTAGTTTCATTATTGATGACACTCCTCCCAACCTTTTGCTTACACAAGCCATGGCTAACCGAATCCTCGGGTGCCTTCCAACATTCACATACCATGAAGGAGTGTCTATTTGCAAAATTAAGTTGCTTACTGATGAATCAGAGCAAAACATGTGAAGAGAATTATTAATGCAAGTTGTAATTAATTGGGGCTGGGAACCCCATTGCCAGCTCTTTTTGCAAAATTATTGGATAAGCGGATGAAGCCACTAGTCCATTGTGAAAGTCTGTCAAAAGTAAATGACAAGATCGAAAGATAAAACACCACATACTTCCTCATGAGCTATAAAACATTGACACAAATAAGAGATAATAGCTTTTTAATTATTTAAAGGTAGCACATGAAGTATTTACTTGGAATGGCAGAGAAATACCATGTACTAGGTAGGTATGGTGGACACAAATCGCATAGTTTTTGGCTCAAGGATTTGGATGCACGAGAAGAATTCCTCTCAATACAAGGCTAGGCTAGCAAGGTTGTTTGAAGCAAACTCAAGTATAAAACGGTGCATCAAGACTCACATATGAACATATTGTAAGCATTATAAGACTTTACATCGTCTCCTTGTTGCTCAAACCCTCACCAGAAAATATCTAGACTTAGAGAGACCAATCATGCAAACCAAATTTTAACAAGCTCTACAGTATTTCTTCAGTAATAGGTGCAAAGTATATGATACAAGAGCTTAAACATGATCTATAAGAGCACAACAATTGCCAAGTATCAAATTATTCAAGACATCATACCATTACCATATGTAGCATTTTCTGTTTCCAACCATATAACAATTAACGAAGCAGTTTCAACCTTCGCCATGAACACTAAAAGTAAAGCTAAGAACACATGTGTTCATATGAACTAGAGGAGCGTGTCTCTCTCCCACACAAGAATTTATTAAAGCAAAAAAAACAGACGCTCCAAGTAAAGTACATAAGATGTGACCGAATAAAAATATAGTTTCAAGAGAAGAAACCTGATAAGTCGTCGATGAAGAAGGGGATGCCTTGGGCATCCCCAAGCTTAGATGCTTGAGTCTTCTTGAAATATGCAGGGATGAACCACGGGGGAATCCCCAAGCTTAGACTTTTCACTCTTCTTGATCACATTATATCATCCTCCTCTCTTGACCCTTGAAAACTTCCTCCACACCAAACTCAAAACAAACTCATTAGAGGGTTAGTGCATAATTAAAAATTCACATGTTCAGAGGTGACACAATCATTCTTAACACTTCTGGACATTGCCAAAGCTAAGGGAGGTTAATGGAACAAAGAAATCCATCCAACACAGCAAAAGAGGCAATGTGAAATAAAATGCAGAATCTGTCAAAACAGAATAGTCCGTAAAGACGAATTTTTTAGAGGCACCAGACTTGCTCAGATGAAAATGCTCAAATTGAATGAAAGTTGCGTACATATCTGAGGATCACGCACGTAAATTGGCTTATTTTTATGAGTTACCTACAGACGTAGGGACTCAATTTCGTGACAGCAAGAAAACTGTTTCTGCGCAGTAATCCAAATCTAGTATCAACTCTACTATCAAAGACTTTACTTGGCACAACAATGCAATAAAATAAAGATAAGGAGAGGTTGCTACAGTAGTAACAACTTCCAAGACACAAATATAAAACAAAAATTGCTGTAGTAAAATAAACACATGGGTTATCTCCCAAGAAGTGCTTTCTTTATAGCCATTATGATGGGCTCAGCAGTTTTAATGATGCACTCGCAAGAAATAAGAGTTGAAGCAAAAGAGAGCATCAAAAAGCAAATATGAAACACTTTTAAGTCTAACCCACTTCCTATGAAAAGGAATCTTGTAAATAAACAAATTCATGAAGCATAATGCAACGAGCATAGAAAGATAAAACAAGTGCAGCTTCAAGATTTTCAGCATATAGAGAGGTGTTTTAGTAACATGAAAATTTCTACAACCATCTTTTCCTCTCTCATAATAACTTTCAGTAGTGTCATGAGCAAACTCAACAATATAACTATCACTTATAGCATTCTTATCATGAGTCTCATGCATAAAATAATTACTACTCCCAACATAAGCATAGTCATTCTTATTAATTGTAGTGGGAGCAAATTCAACATAGTAGCTATTATCAAATATAGGAGGCATATTGTAATCATAATCAAATTTATCCTCCATAGTAGGTGGCACCAAAAGACTACTATCATTATAATCATCATAAATAGGAGGCAAAGTATCATCAAAGAAAATTTTCTCCTCAATGCTTGGGGGACTAAAAATATCATGCTCATCAAAGCCGGCTTCCCCAAGCTTAGAATTTTCCATAGTATTAGCAACAATGGTGTTCAAAGCATTCATACTAATATCATTATTACTAGCATGCAAATAAGGTTCCATAGGTTTTTTAATTTCCGCATCAAACCATCCATGTCTTAAATCAGGAAATAGCTTAAAAAGCTCACTGTTACCTTCCATTATGCCTCACTAGTGTAAACAAGAAACAAAAAGATGCAATTGCAGGATCTAAAGGAAATAGCTTCGAGCAATCACAACGGTACCAGAAAAGTGTTTGGTTACCTGGGACCGGAGTGTGAATGCCTTTTACCTTTCCTCCCCGCAACGGCGCCAGAAAAGTGCTTGCTGTCCACAACTAGCGCGTGGTTGACGTGGAAGGTTTAATGGCGGTTGACGGGCTTGATGGAGTGTCTTGATTCGTTCCCCGGCAACGGCGCTAGAAAAGTGCTTGATGTCTACGCTCGCTTCTATTCTTGTAGATAGTGTTGGGCCTCCAAGAGCAGAGGTTTGTAGAACAGCTGCAAGTTTCCCTTAAGTGGATCACCCAAGGTTTATCGAACTCAAAGAGGAAGAGGTCAAAGATATCCCTCTCAAGCAACCCTGCAACCACAATACAAGAAGTCTCTTGTGTCCCCAACACACCTAATACACTTGTCAGATGTATAGGTGCACTAGTTCGGCGAAGAGATAGTGAAATACAGGTGGTATGAATGTATATGAGCAGTAGTAACGACGCCAGAAAAGTGCTTGCTGGCGTGTAGTAAGTAAAGATGCAGCAGAATAGTAAATAAGCGATGATTGCAGTATTTGGAAACAAGGCCTAAGGATCGTACTTTCACTAGTGGACACTCTCAACATTGATCAGATAATAAAACCACTCTACACTCTCTTGTTGGATGATGAACACCACTAATTGTGTAGGGCTACAAGAGACCTCAATGCCGGAGTTAACAAGCTCCACAATATTCGATATTCATATTTAAATAACCTTAGAGTGCATGATAGATCATTGTAATTATACCAAGTACTAACATAGCATGCACACTGTCACCTTCATACTATAAAAGGAGGAATAGATCACATTAATACCATCATAGTAATAGTTAACTTCATAATCTACAAGAGATCATAATCATAAACTACGCCAAGTACTACATGATGCACACACTATCACCATTACATCATGAAGGAGGAATATAGTACTTTAATAACATCACTAGAGTAGCACATAGATGAATAGTGATACAAAACTCATATGAATCTCAATCATGTAAGGCAGCTCATGAGATCATTGTATTGAAGTACATAGGAGAGAGATTAACCACATAGCTACCGGAACAGCCCCTTAGCCTCGATGGAGAACTACTCCCTCCTCATGGGAGACAGCAGCGTTGATGAAGATGGCGGTGGTGTCGATGGAGATGCCTTCCGGGGGCACTTCCCCGTCCCGGCGGCGTGCCGGAACAGAGACTCCTGTCCTCCAGATCTTGGCTTCGCGATGGCGGCGGCTTTGGAAGGTTTCTCGTACCGTGGCTTATTCGTATCGAAGTTTTAGGTCAGGGACCTTTAAATAGGCGAAGAGGCGGAGTCGGAAGGCTGACGAGGCGGCGACACACTAGGGTGGCGCGGCCAGGGCCTGGGCCGCGCCGCCTACATGTGTGGGGCCCACAGGGCCCTCCTCTGGTGGCTCTCGGGTGTTCTGGAAGCTTCGTGAAATTCTAAGATGCTGGGCGTTGATTTCGTCCAATTCCGAGAATATTTTCTTACTAGGATTTTGAAACCAAAAACAGCAGAAAACAGGAACTAGCACTGCGGCATCTCGTCAATAGGTTAGTTCCGGAAAACGCATAAAATCATCATAAAGTATGTATAAAACATGTAGGTATTGTCATAAAACAAGCATGAAACATAAGAAATTATCGATACGTCGGAGACGTATCAGCCGTCAAGCCCTTCCACCTCGTCCCTGAGGCCATAAGGCTACCAATACCGATCTAGCCCGGGGCACAGGCCATTGCGTTCACCCAGAGCCTGGAGAAGATGATGGCCGAGAATCATGCCGCCTTGGCTGCTAAGGACGAGAAGAGGCGTCTGAAAAAAGAGGCCGCAGCTGCCATCTACCTCAACCTCACGAATGAGGTCATTGAGGTCCAAATGATGGACATCGAGGCCAAAAAGGCAGATTCCGAGGCCAAATTATGTGACGCCGAGGCCAGGAGGATGGACGCCGAGGCCAAGACCCGTGCAGAGGACACAAGGATCATGCTAGCCGACTTGAGCAGCGTCGACGACGACACCAGGGCCTGGTTCATGAAGAGGCGTGATGGCGTGTAACTCACACGTTCGTTGGGAACCCCAAGAGGAAGGTATGATGCGCACAGCAGCAAGTTTTCCCTCAGAAAGAAACCAAGGTTTATCGAACCAGGAGGAGCCAAGAAGCACGTTGAAGGTTGATGGCGGCGGGATGTAGTGCGGCGCAACACCAGAGATTCCGGCGCCAACGTGGAACCTGCACAACACAACCAAAGTACTTTGCCCCAACGAAACAGTGAGGTTGTCAATCTCACCGGCTTGCTGTAACAAAGGATTAACCGTATTGTGTGGAAGATGATTGTTTGCAGAAAACAGTAGAACAAGTATTGCAGTAGATTGTATTTCAGTAAAGAGAATTGGACCGGGGTCCACAGTTCACTAGAGGTGTCTCTCCCATAAGACGAATAGCATGTTGGGTGAACAAATTACAGTTGGGCAATTGACAAATAAAGAGAGCATGACCATGCACATACATATCATGATGATTATAGTGAGATTTAATTGGGAATTACGACAAAGTACATAGACCGCCATCCAACTGCATCTATGCCTAAAAAGTCCACCTTCAGGTTATCATCCGAACCCCTTCCAGTATTAAGTTGCAAAGCAACAGACAATTGCATTAAGTATGGTGCGTAATGTAATCAACAACTACATCCTTAGACATAGCATCAATGTTTTATCCCTAGTGGCAACAGCACAACACAACCTTAGAACTTTTACACATCCTTGTCCCGGTGTCAATGCAGCATGAACCCACTATCGAGCATAAGTACTCCCTCTTGGAGTTACAAGCATCTACTTGGCCAGAGCATCTACTAGTAACGGAAAGCATGCAAGATCATAAACAACACGTAGATATAACTTTGATAATCAACATAACAAGTATTCTCTATTCATCGGATCCCAACAAACGCAACATATAGAATTACAGATAGATGATCTTGATCATGTTAGGCAGCTCACAAGATCCAACAATGATAGCACAATGGGGAGAAGACAACCATCTAGCTACTGCTATGGACCCATAGTCCAGGGGTAGACTACTCACTCATCACTCCGGAGGCGACCATGGCGGTGTAGAGTCCTCCGGGAGATGATTCCCCTCTCCGGCAGGGTGCCGGAGGCGATCTCCAGAATCCCCCGAGATGGGATTGGCGGCGGCGGCGTCTCAGTATGTTTTCTCGTATCGTGGCTCTCGGTACTGGGGGTTTCGTCACGGAGGCTTTAAGTAGGCGGAAGGGTAGGTCAAGAGGCGGCACGAGGGCCCCACACCACAGGGCCGCGCGGCCAAGGGGGGGGCCGCGCCGCCCTAGGGTGTGGCCCCCTCGTGGCCCCTCTTCGTCTCGTCTTCGGACTTCTGGAAGCTTCGTGGAAAAATAGGGACCTGGGCGTTGATTTCGTCCAATTCCGAGAATATTTCGTTACTAGGATTTCTGAAACCAAAAACAGCAGAAAACAGCAACTGGCACTTCGGCATCTTGTTAATAGGTTAGTTCCAGAAAATGCACGAATATGACATAAAGTGTGCATAAAACATGTAGATAACATCAATAATGTGGCATGGATCATAAGAAATTATCGATACGTCGGAGACGTATCAGCATCCCCAAGCTTAGTTCTGCTCGTCCCGAGCAGGTAAAACGATAACACAGATAATTTCTGGAGTGACATGCCATCATAATCTTGATCATACTATTTGTAAAGCATATGTAGTGAATGCAGCGATCAAAACAATGTATATGACATGAGTAAACAAGTGAATCATAAAGCAAAGACTTTTCATGAATAGCACTTCAAGACAAGCATCAATAAGTCTTGCATAAGAGTTAACTCATAAAGCAACAATTCACAGTAAAAGCATTGAAGCAACACAAAAGAAGATTAAGTTTCAGCGGTTGCTTTCAACTTGTAACATGTATATCTCATGGATATTGTCAACATAGAGTAATATAATAAGTGCAATAAGCAAGTATGTAGGAATCAATGCATAGTTCACACAAGTGTTTGCTTCTTGAGGTGGAGAGAAATAGGTGAACTGACTCAACATTGAAAGTAAAAGAATGGTCCTCCATAGAGGAAAAGCATCGATTGCTATATTTGTGCTAGAGCTTTGATTTTGAAAACATGAAACAATTTTGTCAACGGTAGTAATAAAGCATATGCATCATGTAAATTATATCTTATAAGTTGCAAGCCTCATGCATAGTATACTAATAGTGCCCGCACCTTGTCCTAATTAGCTTGGACTACCGGATCATCACAATGCACTGTTTTTACCAAGTGTCACAAAGGGGTACCTCTATGCCGCCTGTACAAAGGTCTAAGGAGAAAGCTCGCATTGGATTTCTCGCTATTGATTATTCTTCAACTTAGACATCCATACCGGGACAACATAGACAACAGATAATGGACTCCTCTTTTATGCATAAGCATGTAACAACAATTAATAATTTTCTCATTTGAGATTGAGGATATATGTCCAAAACTGAAACTTCCACCATGGATCATGGCTTTAGTTAGCGGCCCAATGTTCTTCTCTAACATATGCATGCTTAACCATAAGGTGGTAGATCTCTCTTACTTCAGACAAGACGAACATGCATAGCAACTCACATGAAATTCAACAATGACTAGTTGATGGCGTCCCCAGAAACATGGTTATCGCACAACAAGCAACTTAATAAGAGATAAAGTGCATAATTACATATTCCATACCACAATAGTTTTTTAAGCTATTTGTCCCATGAGCTATATATTGCAAAGGTGAAGAATGGAATTTTAAAGGTAGCACTCAAGCAATTTACTTTGGAATGGCGGAAAATACCATGTAGTAGGTAGGTATGGTGGACACAAATGGCATAGTGGTTGGCTCAAGTATTTTGGATGCATGAGAAGTATTCCCTCTCGATACAAGGTTTAGGCTAGCAAGGTTTATTTGAAACAAACACAAGGATGAACCGGTGCAGCAAAACTCACATAAAAGACATATTGAAAACATTATAAGAATCTACATCGTCTTCCTTGTTGTTCAAACTCAATACTAGAAATTATCTAGACCTTAGAGAAACCAAATATGCAAACCAGATTTTAGCATGCTCTATGTATTTCTTCATTAATGGGTGCAAAGCATATGATGCAAGAGCTTAATCATGAGCACAACAATTGCCAAGTATCACATTACCCAAGACATTTATAGCAATTACTACATGTATCATTTCCCAATTCCAACCATATAACAATTTAACGAAGGAGAAACTTCGCCATGAATACTATGAGTAGAAACCAAGGACATACTTGTCCATATGCTACAGCGGAGCGTGTCTCTCTCCCATAAAGTGAATGCTAGGATCCATTTTATTCAAACAAAACAAAAAACAAAAACAAACCGACGCTCCAAGAAAAAGCACATAAGATGTGATGGAATAAAAATATAGTTTCAGGGGAGGAACCTGATAATGTTGTCGATGAAGAAGGGGATGCCTTGGGCATCCCCAAGCTTAGACGCTTGAGTCTTCTTGATATATGCAGGGGTGAACCACCGGGGCATCCCCAAGCTTAGAGCTTTCACTCTCCTTGATCATGTTGCATCATACTCCTCTCTTGATCCTTGAAAACTTCCTCCACACCAAACTCGAAACAACTCATTAGAGGGTTAGTGCACAATATAAATTGACATATTCAGAGGTGACACAATCATTCTTAATACTTCTGGACATTGCATAATGCTACTGGACATTAGTGGATCAAAGAAATTCATCCAACATAGCAAAAGAGGCAATGCGAAATAAAAGGCAGAATCTGTCAAAACAGAACAGTTCGTATTGACGAATTTTAAAATGGCACCAGACTTGCTCAAATGAAAATGCTCAAATTGAATGAAAGTTGCGTACATATCTGAGGATCACTCACGTAAATTGGCATAATTTTCTGAGTTACCTACAGAGAGGTGGACCCAAATTCGTGACAGCAAAGAAATCTGGAACTGCGCAGTAATCCAAATCTAGTACTTACTTTTCTATCAACGGCTTAACTTGGCACAACAAAACACAAAACTAAGATAAGGAGAGATTGCTACAGTAGTAAACAACTTCCAAGACACAAAATAAAAACAAAGTACTGTAGGTAAAAACATGGGTTGTCTCCCATAAGCGCTTTTCTTTAACGCCTTTCAGCTAGGCGCAGAAAGTGTGTATCAAGTATTATCAAGAGACGAAGTGTCAACATCATAATTTGTTCTCATAATGGAATCAAAAGGTAACTTCATTCTCTTTCTAGGGAAGTGTTCCATACCTTTCTTGAGAGGAAATTGATATTTTATATTACCTTCCTTCATATCAATGATAGCACCAACAGTTCGAAGAAAAGGTCTTCCCAATATAATGGGACAAGATGCATTGCATTCAATATCCAAGACAACAAAATCAACGGGAACAAGGTTATTGTTAACGGTAATGCGAACATTATCAACTTTACCCAAAGGTTTCTTTGTAGAATGATCAGCAAGATTAACATCCAAATAACAATTTTTCAAATGTGGCAAGTCAAGCATATCATAAATTTTCTTAGGCATAACAGAAATACTTGCACCAAGATCACATAAAGCATTACAATCAAAATCTTTAACCTTCATCTTAATGATGGGCTCCCAACCATCCTCTAGCTTTTTAGGAATAGAGGCTTCACGCTCTAGTTTCTCTTCTCTAGCTTTTATGAGAGCATTTGTAATGTGATGTGTAAAAGCCAAATTTATAGCACTAGCATTAGGACTTTTAGCTAGTTTTTGCAAAAACTTTATAACTTCAGAGATGTGGCAATCATCAAAATTCAAACCATTATAATCTAAAGCAATGGGATCATCATCCCCAATGTTGGAAAAAATTTCAGCAGCTTTATCACGAGTTTAATGAGCTTTAGCGCTTTCAGCAGTTTCGCGCTTTGCATTAGAAGTGGAAACATTGCTATCACCAATTCTTTTATTAGTATTAGTAGGAGGTGCAGCAACATGTGTAGCATTAACATTACTAGTGGTGGTAATAGTCCAGACTTTAGCTATATTCTTCTCTTTAGCTAGTTTTTCATTTTCTTCTCTATCCCACCTAGCACGCAGTTCAGCCATTAATCTTATATTCTCATTAATTCTAACTTGAATGGCATTTGCTGTAGTAACAATCTTATTATGATGATTCTCATTAGGCAAAACTTTTGATTTCAAAAGATCAACATCAGCGGCAAGACTATCGACTTTAGAAGCAAGTATATCAATTTTCCCAAGCTTTTCTTCAACAGATTTGTTAAAAGCAGTTTGTGTACTAATAAATTCTTTAAGCATGGCTTCAAGTCCAGGGGGTGAACTCCTATTATTGTTGTAAGAATTCCCATAAGAATTACCATAGCCGTTGCCATTATTATAAGGATATGGTCTATAGTTGTTACTAGAATTGTTCCGGTAAGCATTGTTGTTGAAATTATTGTTTTTAATGAAGTTCACATCAACATGTTCTTCTTGTGCAACCAATGAAGCTAATGGAACATTATTAGGATCAATATTAGTCCTATCATTCACAAGCATAGACATAATAGCATCAATCTTATCACTCAAGGAAGAGGTTTCTTCGACAGAATTTACCTTCTTACCTTGGGGAGCTCTTTCCGTGTGCCATTCAGAGTAGTTGATCATCATATTATCAACAAGCTTTGTTGCTTCACCAAGAGTGATGGATATAAAGGTACCTCCAGCAGCTGAATCCAATAGGTTCCGCGAAGAAAAATTTAGTCCTGCATAGAAGGTTTGGATGATCATCCAAGTAGTCAGTCCATGAGTTGGGCAATTTTTAACCAGAGATTTTATTCTTTCCCAAGCTTGAGCAACATGTTCAGTATCTAATTGTTTAAAATTCATTATGCTACTCCTCAAAGATATAATTTTAGCAGGGGGATAATATCTACCAATAAAACCATCCTTGCATTTAGTCCATGAATCAATACTATTCTTAGGCAGAGATAGCAACCAATCTTTAGCTCTTCCTCTTAATGAGAAAGGGAACAATTTTAGTTTAATAATATCACCATCTACATCTTTATATTTTTGCATTTCACATAGTTCAACAAAATTATTAAGATGGGCAGCAGCATCATCAGAACTAACACCAGAAAATTGCTCTCGCATAACAAGATTCAGTAAAGCAGGTTTAATTTCAAAGAATTCTGCTGTAGTAGCAGGTGGAGCAATAGGTGTGCATAAGAAATCATTATTATTTGTGGTTGTGAAGTCACACAACTTAGTATTTTCAGCGTTGGCCATTTTAGCAACAGTAAATAAAGCAAACTAGATAAAATAAATGCAAGTAAACTAATTTTTTTTTTTGTGTTTTTGATATAGAGTGCAAGACAGTAAATAAAGTAAAAACTAGCAACTAATTTTTTTGTATTTTGATATAGTGCGGCAAACAAAGTAGTAAATAAAATAAAGCAAGACAAAAACAAAGTAAAGAGATTGAGAAGTGGAGACTCCCCTTGCAGCGTGTCTTGATCTCCCCGGCAACGGCGCCAGAAAAAGAGCTTGATGGCGTGTAACTCACACGTTCGTTGGGAACCCCAAGAGGAAGGTATGATGCGCACAGCAGCAAGTTTTCCCTCAGAAAGAAACCAAGGTTTATCGAACCAGGAGGAGCCAAGAAGCACGTTGAAGGTTGATGGCGGCGGGATGTAGTGCGGCGCAACACCAGAGATTCCGGCGCCAACGTGGAACCTGCACAACACAACCAAAGTACTTTGCCCCAACGAAACAGTGAGGTTGTCAATCTCACCGGCTTGCTGTAACAAAGGATTAACCGTATTGTGTGGAAGATGATTGTTTGCAGAAAACAGTAGAACAAGTATTGCAGTAGATTGTATTTCAGTAAAGAGAATTGGACCGGGGTCCACAGTTCACTAGAGGTGTCTCTCCCATAAGACGAATAGCATGTTGGGTGAACAAATTACAGTTGGGCAATTGACAAATAAAGAGAGCATGACCATGCACATACATATCATGATGATTATAGTGAGATTTAATTGGGCATTACGACAAAGTACATAGACCGCCATCCAACTGCATCTATGCCTAAAAAGTCCACCTTCAGGTTATCATCCGAACCCCTTCCAGTATTAAGTTGCAAAGCAACAGACAATTGCATTAAGTATGGTGCGTAATGTAATCAACAACTACATCCTTAGACATAGCATCAATGTTTTATCCCTAGTGGCAACAGCACAACACAACCTTAGAACTTTCTCACACCGTCCCGGTGTCAATGCGAGGCATGAACCCACTATCGAGCATAAGTACTCCCTCTTGGAGTTACAAGCATCTACTTGGCCAGAGCATCTACTAGTAACGGAAAGCATGCAAGATCATAAACAACACGTAGATATAACTTTGATAATCAACATAACAAGTATTCTCTATTCATCGGATCCCAACAAACGCAACATATAGAATTACAGATAGATGATCTTGATCATGTTAGGCAGCTCACAAGATCCAACAATGATAGCACAATGGGGAGAAGACAACCATCTAGCTACTGCTATGGACCCATAGTCCAGGGGTAGACTACTCACTCATCACTCCGGAGGCGATCATGGCGGTGTAGAGTCCTCCGGGAGATGATTCCCCTCTCCGGCAGGGTGCCGGAGGCGATCTCCAGAATCCCCCGAGATGGGATCGGCGGCGGCGGCGTCTCAGTATGTTTTCTCGTATCGTGGCTCTCGGTACTGGGGGTTTCGTCACGGAAGCTTTAAGTAGGCGGAAGGGTAGGTCAAGAGGCGGCACGAGGGCCCCACACCACAGGGCCGCGCGGCCAAGGGGGGGGCCGCGCCGCCCTAGGGTGTGGCCCCCTCGTGGCCCCTCTTCGTCTCGTCTTCGGACTTCTGGAAGCTTCGTGGAAAAATAGGGACCTGGGCGTTGATTTCGTCCAATTCCGAGAATATTTCGTTACTAGGATTTCTGAAACCAAAAACAGCAACTGGTACTTCGGCATCTTGTTAATAGGTTAGTTCCAGAAAATGCACGAATATGACATAAAGTGTGCATAAAACATGTAGATAACATCAATAATGTGGCATGGATCATAAGAAATTATCGATACGTCGGAGACGTATCAAGGCGCGCCGAAATCCGCGGCGAGACGCCTGATCACCGGTGCCGTGCACCCAACACCATGGCCTCCTTTTGAACTTTTTATGTTGTTCAAGCCTTGTTGTGCTCCTTTTGGACTCCACTTTGCGCCGTACCATCTGCAAAGTATGATGAACTTATTTCAGACATCAATTTGACGTAATTTGAGACTATAATTTCGTGCAAATTTGAGCTAATTTGAGGTTACAGTCTCTTTTTTTAATTTTCTGAAACTAAACTGGCCCGCGGCAGAAATACGTCGGCCCGCTGGAGCCACCCCGAGGCAAACGGACACACGACTATTTCCGCATCCGTCAGGCGACGCAACGGACACCCGCGAACAATTTGAACGTCCGAAATACGTCGCCTCGTTGGAGATGCCCTAAGTTAACAACCTCAAAGTCAGAGAGTCCCATTCGGTGTACTCCCTCTGTCAGGTTCTGAGATGTGCGTATCGTGAGAATCTTCAAATTAACAAATATAATATAAATTATAAAATTTAAAATTTATATCCTTAAAAAGTATAACATCTGTCACTTCGAGCGATATATGTTTTACGATGTATACATTGTATTACAATCCTTACATACCAAAACAGTGTAGTGGATGTGAAACATGCACATTCGAAGTTTCCAACACTGCTCCGTGAAGTCATTAATTGGCAGGTTCGGCAGCAGGTAAACCATATCCAAATGTAGTTACGACTTAATATTTTTGCTTTTGTAGACGCACTCCATTCCTATGCAAAAGGTGTAAAAATCCTCACCTATCCCTTAAGGATCGATGACCGTGCGGAAAAACTTGGTCCACTTTCATTGGAAAAACACACAAGTATCCATGAATGCATCAAATCTATCTCCAGAAGTTTAAAAAAAAAATCTGCGGATCGAGCTGAGCATTAAGGTATGAAACATCAAAACATTTTCCAGTCCTTCATCCAATCTCATGGAGATTTCTCATGTGCCATGGAATGGCTCGGCGCCGAACCTTTTGCGTTCATGCAAGGCAGGATGATGAGTGGCTGGGCCACTACCGTCACAGCCATCACGCCGGTGCTATCGGCCTTCCGGATTAGCTATGGTGGAGATGGATGACTACATCACGACAACCAGGAGGTGGGGCCTTTCTTCGAGGGTTTCAGGTTGTACGATTTCATGTTGTACGAGGATGTTTCCTTGTCGTTGGTCGTGGTGTTGGGCGAGCGTAGAACAGACGGAGGTGAGGAGGAAGGATTAGAGAGGAGAGAGCTCAATTGTATTTCTTCTTCTCAACTATATTATATCACTGGGAGGAAGGATTAGAGGAGGAGAAAAATAATGATAATTTTAAAGCGCGTTGGTCCTTTGTTTTTAATGCAATTATTGAGCATTTAAACTTGCATGAAATTGCTCTAACTGGGAGATAATTTACATGGGCAAGTAGGATAGAAGAACCTACATATGAGAAGCTTGATAGAGTACTAACATCAATCTCGTGGGAACAAAAATTCCTTTGGTGATTGTAAGAGTTTTAACTAGAACTGATTCTTATCATACTCCAATACTTATTGATTCAGGGGTGAAAGCTCATCTGGGTAATCAAGCAAAATTGTCTTTTGGGCTACATTGGTTGCGACAAGAGATTTTTTTTTACATGATAGTAAAGGAGTACAAATCAATTGTAGGTGGAGCTAGTCCGATGGAGGTTTGGTTGAATAAGTTAAGACATATAAGAAGATTCCTTAAGGGATGGGCAAAAAATCAAAGTGAAAAGTATAAAAAAGAAAAAAAAGATTGTTAAATATCATTGATCATCTTGATTTGAAAACGGAAACAAATATTTTGAATACATATGAAAGGGAGGAATTAAAAAGGCAAATGATAGTATGAATAAATTAAGAAGAGGAGAGGAGTCTAAATGGCCCAAAGAGCGAAAGTTAAGCATATTCAAGAAGGGGCAAATAATACGAGGTATTTTCACCTAATAGCGAATGGTAAACGCCAAAAAAAGAAAATTTTCCAATTAGAGCAACAAGAGGGGACTATTGTTGGGGAAGATAATTTGAAGGTTTACATTACTGAATTCTATAAGAAATTGTTTGGGGCACCGGCACCAACCAATATTTCTTTAGTTGAAGAGGACATCCATGATATTATGCAAATTTTATCAATTGAGAATGACATCTTGACGGCCCCTTTTACGGAAGAGGAGGTTTTTGAGGCAATTTCTCAGATAGAACTGAATAAAGCTCCTGGACCAGATGGCTTTCTAGTTGAGTTCTATCAAAAAAAAGGGATGTAATAAAGGATGATCTGATGGCTTTGTTTTCACAGTTTAGCAAAGGGGATTTGCCCCTTTACAAACTAAATTTCGGTGTTATTACATTACTTCCCAAAAAAGAGAATGCGGTCCAAATACAACAATATAGACCTTTTTTTTTGCTAAATGTGTGTTTTAAGATATTCACTAAGGTTGGTATGAATCGCATATTGGGGATTGCCCCAAGAGTTATAAAGCCAACCCAATCCGCATTTATGCCAGACAGAAATATCTTGGAAGGGGTAGTCATACTTCATGAAACAATTCATGAGTTACATACTATGAAAATAGATGGGGTGTTATTTAAAATCGACTTCAAGAAAGCATATGATAAGGTGAAATGGCCTTTTTTACAACGAACCTTGCGAATGAAGGGCTTTGCTCCAGAATGGGGTAGATTAGTGAAACAGTTTGTTCAAGGAGGTAGTGTTGCGGTGAAGGTGAATGATGATATTGGTCATTATTTCCAGACAAAAAAAGGTTTAAGGCAAGGGGACCCTATGTCTCCAATGCTATTTAATATCGTAGTGGATATGCTTCACATCTTAATTGAACGTGCAAAAGGGGATGGTCAAGGCGGAGGGTTAGTTCGACATTTAGTTAATGGCGGACTCTCTATACTATAGTATTGTGGTGACCCGGCATACCACTGCATGGTGTAGTATGCAAGTCTGATACAACACCAATGAAACACCGTTCCACTAGTATTATATCGCTCAGAGTGGTACAACAGAAACATATGCGGGTCCAAGGCATGTCTATAGAATTACATACAGACTCTGTTACATAAGATCATCACAGCCTCCTACTTTACAATGAGGTAAAACTGCAAATAACTCCAGAAGAACGACTCGTAGTCTACTCCTATCACAAACTCTATTTGTAGAGTATTTAACTAGCTATAGAGGCTATGAATAGATTCTAACTAAATAGGAGCTAGGTTTAGGAAACTAGTTCCTTTCTATTGCTAATCTAGGTTTTATCCTTGTTGGATGTGGTGTTTGACTCTTCTGACAGGTTCCCGTCCCTTGAAGTAGTTGTTGATTCCTCGGTCTTCGAGTTGCACTGTAGATCCTCCTTCGATGCCTCCATATCTAAGCAGGGGATTTAAGAGTGGGATGAGTACGAGCGTACTCAACAAGTTCATTATAGGAAAGAGCTGTTTAATGCACTAGCTACGGCATTAGACCAGAAAGTCTAATACCAATGCTGGTTTTCATAACCATTTCTTCAAAAGGTTGCTTTTATTCAGAAGAACTATGTCCGTCAGCCTTCACCGGTTTACTAGAACTTCATGGAGTTCCTTTCCGGCAGCGTTCGCAGTTCCATATCCCGGAACAGGGAGTGACAGGTCACGATTCATTACACTCTGCAGAGGTGTGTTGCTTTACCCATAAGAGATCTTAACCTTGGTGCCAACCGAGTCTAGTTCTCGTCCACACTTCCTTTGGTGTGAGGCCCGGTATAAGGTCTAGCCAATCATGTTCCTCTGCTACCTCGAACACCCACCCTTTGTTGCATGCCCCGACCCTGGGTCCTCGCCGGTCCCATTATTCCCACTCATGGGTGGACCCCGACCACGACGACAGTCTGGGATCGAACCAAACTCCTTCGCCGGTAGCTGCAACCCATCATAGACCGCAATACCGTGGGGACTTAAGGCTTCCCCAGCCAACCGCTTGCTCTTCGAGCGACAAGTGTCTACGGACTATGCCGTGGGGACTTAAGGCTTCCCCAGCCAACCGCTTGCCCTGACAGATACAAGTGTCTACGGTAAAGCGCATCCGTTGATGAACGAGAGGTGGAAACACTTTTGACTACTCCGTCCCACTCCGGATCTTATGGTTAACACGGATATTACGGCACAAGAATCATTGGACGACATTTGTTGTTTAATCCTAGATGGATATAAACCCTTGCAATGGAACCTCCACCATATCAACACAATCCATGGTTCCATTGCCCACCACATAGTCATATTCATAGTTATGAAAGTAGTGGTTTTGGTTTTTATGCAATAGTGATAATCATAGTACTTTGCAAGTAATTTGATAAAGATACTCAAATGACATGAGCAAGCGATGAACTTGCCTTTCTTGACTGCAGGATTATGCAGACAAGGTCTTCGATACGCAATAACTACAAATTCTGAAAAAGCATCATCGTCCGGTAAGGATGATGTTTAAAAGATTGACAAGGATGCAATAATGCATAGGTATGAGATGCAATCGTTCTAAGCGTGTCCTAACCCCGATGATTTAGGATTAGTGAGTTGTAATGATTAGTTTCGGGTGTGTTGCACTTTTAGAATGATTCTCATAGAAGGTTCTTATTCAGGTGTGGTTACATAGTATCATAAACAGGTGCTGCAACATATCATAACAATAACATCAATAGCACACGACTATAACATTTGGTATAATCCTAACTTGTAATGAATAGTGGTTGGTTTTAGCACTACATGGCATGGTTAATGATTAATTATCATATACTTCAAAAGAATAACTTTTGAAGAACATGTTCTTTAATAAAGAACAAGTATGATAATTAGGATTGTGGGGTTCTATGGATTACTATGGTTTCAACTAGTTCTTGAGTAGATATTAGATGGATCATAACATAGTTAGATTCATCAACACCAAGGGCTTGTAAGGTTGAGTTAAGCCTAGGCATCCTAAGAAATTATCCATACAATGTTGCTATCAAGATTGGTTCATCTTGTTGGTGATAGCTAGCTAGGGTTTATGGTTCCTTATAAGCAGGATTGATGATGATTCCTTATTTTCTTCAAAAGAATAACTTTTGAAGAACATACTTCTTAAGTAATAAGAAGTATATCAATTACGGTTGAGGTGGTTTAGGTTTTACTGTTGGTTCTATTAAGTAAGGGATATTTGGCTCCTAGATAGGATGGTGGATAAGTATCCAACATTTATAGGGTTTAGTGGAATATGGTTATGTAATGCTCAAGATTTGGCATAGTTATTATTGAAGTTCATCACAATGGTGTGATGCTAAGCATGGATAGGTAAGGTTGATGTTTCTGAGAATTGAAACTAGGTTTTACATTTGGTTAACCCTATTTGATCATCTAGGTCTGATGAGGATGAACACATGTAATACCAATGTATTAAAGATGGGTCTCTACATTTTATGTGGCTAGGACAAGCATTTAATTGCTAATTATGGTTCTATGAATCAAAAGAAAGTATATGATCTCATGTTATATTTAGGGTTTAGGTTTTAGAAACAATTTAGGGTTCATATTGATTAATGGAGCTAGGGTTCCTAATTAAATTAGGTTTTTAGGTTTCACATGAAATGATGAGGTTCTAGTTTTCTTTCTTATGGAACTAGGGTTTTCTAATTACCATGTTGTTCTTAGGTTAATAACTTCATTATAAGGTTGAAGTTATTATTAACTTTGAAATTAAAATAACATTGGACTTGGTATTTTGTTATTTTTGAACACTTAATAATTAAGTTAATTATTAAGTAGGGTTTAAATTCCAACATTAAGGATTAAATAAGTTACAAATAAAGAAGAATTAGTTTTAATGTTTTCTTTATTTATTTTACTGGTTTTTATTTATTTTAGATAGTTTTCCTAATTATTGAAGTTTAATTGAATTTAGAATTAATAAATAAGGCTTAAATAACAAGTATTAAATAATTGAATTTTTATTAAAAATAAAATTTCATTTTATATTTTTATTGGATAGAGTTTAATTTTATGATTATTTTGATATCATATTTGGTATTTTTCAGAATTGAAATGAATTTTATATGAATTTGCAAAGTTGCAGTAATTATTGATTTGAAATAAAACGAAAATAACTAAAGCTACCCGGGGACTCCACCCAAACAGTCACTGACCGGTGGGCCAGTGGCCAGGTCACCTGCCACGCGTGTTTGACTGTGGTCAAAATCATCGACGTGGCCAGGGGCTCCTGGCCGGCGGCCAGTTGACGACGACGGCAGCGATTCGGGGCTCGCGCGGACGGGGAACCAGGTGGGTTCGACTCGGGGCGACACGGTGAGTAGTTTGGTGGCGCCGCCGCTCCGAATAGGTCATCGGAGCGTGACCGGCGGCGAGGTACTACGGCGGTGACCACAGGACTGCGATGCTGGGCATGCTACAGGAGGTTATTGAGCAAGGCGAGCTTGCCAGGTGGTCGAGGGGCTCACCAGGAACACGCAGAGCTTGACGGCGAGGTCAATGGTGGTCGGCATCGTCGGAACTCATCGGTGCCGGTGTCGGGGAAGACGAGCTCGTCGATGGCAATACCGAGCACGGCGGCTGATACGTCTCCGACGTATCGATAATTTCTTATGTTCCATGCCACATTATTGATGATACCTACATGTTTTATGCACACTTTATGTCATATTTATGCGTTTTCCGGAACTAACCTATTGACGAGATGCCGAAGGGCCAGTTGCTGTTTTCTGCTGTTTTTGGTTTCAGAAATCCTAGTAAGGAAATATTCTCGGAATTGGACGAAATCAACGCCCAGCATCTTAGAATCCCCGGGAGCTTCCAGAACACCCGAGAGCTGCCAGAGAGGACCCACAGGGGGCCCACACATGTTGGCGGCGCGGCCCAGGAGGGGGGCGCGCCGCCCTAGGGTGTGGTGGCCCCAGGCCCCCTCCGACTCCGCCTCTTTGCCTATTTAAGCCTCCTCGACCTAAAACTTCGAGACGGAAAAGCCACGGTATGAGAAACCTTCCAGAGCAGCCGCCATCGCGAAGCCAAGATATGGGGGACAGGAGTCTCTGTTCCGGCACGCCGCCGGGACGGGGAAGTGCCCCCGGAAGGCTCCTCCATCGATATCACCGCCATCTTCATCAACGCTGCTGTCTCCCATGAGGAGGGAGTAGTTCTCCATCGAGGCTAAGGGTTGTACCGGTAGCTATGTGGTTAATCTCTCTCCTATGTACTTCAATACAATAATCTCATGAGCTGCCTTACATGATTGAGATTCATATGATGATGCTTGTAATCTAGATGTCATTATGCTAGTCAAGTGGATTTTACTTATGTGATCTCCGAAGACTCCTTGTCCCACGTGTGTAAAGGTGACAGTGTGTGCACCGTGTGGGTCTCTTAGGCTATATTTCACAGAATACTTATTCAATGTTATGAATGGCATAGTGAAGTGCTTATTTATATCTCTTTATGATTGCAATGTGTTTTGTATCACAATTTATCTGTGTGCTACTCTAGTGATGTTATTAAAGTAGTTTATTCCTCCTGCACGGTGTAATGGTGACAGTGTGTGCATCGTGTAGTACTTGGCGTAGGCTATGATTGTGATCTCTTGTAGATTATGAAGTTAACTATTGCTATGATGGTATTGATGTGATCTATGCCTCCTTTCGTAGTGTGATGGTGACAGTGTGCATGCTATGTTAGTACTTGGTTTGGTTATGTTGATCTGCCATGCACTCTAAGGTTATTTAAATATGAACATCGAATATTGTGGAGCTTGTTAACTCCGGCATTGAGGGTTCGTGTAATCCTACACAGTTAGTGGTGTTCATCATCCAACAAGAGGGTGTAGAGTCTAGCATCTATCTATTTATTCTGTTATGTGATCAATGTTGAGAGTGTCCACTAGTGAAAGTATGATCCCTAGGCCTTGTTCCTAAATACTGCTATCGCTGCTTGTTTACTGTTCTACTGCATTTGTACTGTCCGCAATATTACCACCATTCACCACACGCCAGTCCTGGACAGCAAAGCACTTTTCTGGTGCCGTTGCTACTGCTCATACTTATTCATACCACCTGTACTTCACTATCTCTTCGCCGAACTAGTGCACCTATTAGGTGTGTTGGGGACACAAGAGACTTCTTGCTTTGTGGTTGCAGGGTTGCATGAGAGGGATATCTTTGACCTCTTCCTCCCTGAGTTCGATAAACCTTGGGTGATCCACTTAAGGGAAACTTGCTGCTGTTCTACAAACCTCTGCTCTTGGAGGCCCAACACTGTCTACAGGAAAAGGAGGGGGCGTAGACATCAAGCTATTTTCTGGCGCCGTTGCTGGGGAGGAAAGGTAAAAGGCACTCATACTTCGGTTCCAGGTAACAGTACTTTTCTGGCGCCATTGTGTTTGTGCTCGAAGCTATTTCCTTTAGATCCTGCAATTGCATCTTTTTGTTTCTTGTTTACACTAGTAAGGCATAATGGACAACAATGAGCTTCTTATTCTATTTCCTGATTTAAGACATGGATGGTTTGATGCGGAAATTAAAAAACCCATGGAACATATTAGTATGAACGCTTTGAACACCATTGTTACTAATGATATGTAAAATTCTAAGCTTGGGGAAGCTGGTTTTGATGAGCATGATATTTTTAGTCCCCCAAGCATTGAGGAGAAAATTTACATTGATGATACTTTGCCTCCTATTTATGATGATTATAATGATAGTAGTCTTTTAGTGCCACCTACTATGGAGGATAAATTTGATTATGATTACAATATGCCTCCTATATTTGATGATAGCTACTATGTTAAATTTGCTCCCACTATTACTAATAAAATTGATTATGCTTATGTGGAGAGTAATGATACTTTTATGCATGTAGCTCATGATAAGAATGTTTCATGTGATAGTTATATTGTTGAATTTGTTCATGTTGCTACTGAAAGCTATTATGAGAGAGGAAAATATGGTTGTAGAAACTTTCATGTTACTAAAACACCTCTCTATGCGCTGAAATTTTTGAAGCTACACTTGTTTTATCTTCCTATGCTTGTCACTTTGCTCTTCATGAACTTGTTTATTTACAAGATTTCTTTTCATAGGAAGCATGTTAGACTTAAATTTGTTTTGAATTTGCCTCTTGATGCTCTCTTTTGCTTCAAATACTATTTCTTGCGAGTGCATCGTTAAAACTGCTGAGCCCATCTTAATGGCTATAAAGAAAGAACTTCTTGGGAGATAACCCATGTGTTTATTTTACTACAGTACTTTGTTTTATATTTGAGTCTTGGAAGTTGTTACTACTGTAGCAACCTCTCCTTATCTTAGTTTTGTTGCATTGTTGTGCCAAGTAAAGTCTTTGATAGTAAGGTTTATACTAGATTTGGATTACTGCGCAGAAACAGATTTCTTGCTGTCACGAATCTGGGCCTAATTCTCTGTAGGTAACTCAGAAAATTATGCCAATTTACGTGAGTGATCCTCAGATATGTACGCAACTTTCATTCACTTTGAGCATTTTCATTTGAGCAAGTCTGGTGCCTCTTAGAAATTCGTCTTTACGGACTGTTCTGTTTTGATAGATTCTGCCTTTTATTTCGCATTGCCTCTTTTGCTGTGTTGGATGGATTTCTTTGTTCCATTAACCTCCAGTAGCTTTAGGCAATGTCCAGAAGTGTTAAGAATGATTGTGTCACCTCTGAACATGTGAATTTTTGATTATGCACTAACCCTCTAATGAGTTGCTTTGAGTTTGGTGTGGAGGAAGTTTTCAAGGGTCAAGAGAGGAGGATGATATACTACGATCAAGGAGAGTGAAAGCTCTAAGCTTGGGGATGCCCCGGTGGTTCATCCCTGCATATTTCAAGAAGACTCAAGCATCTAAGCTTGGGGATGCCCAAGGCATCCCCTTCTTCATCGACAACATTATCAGGTTCCTCCCTTGAAACTATATTTTTATTCGGTCACATCTTATGTACTTTACTTGGAGCGTCTGTTTGTTTTTGTTTTTGTTTTTGTTTGAATAAATGCTTGTGTGAGGGAGAGACACACTCCGCTGGTTCATATGAACACATGTGTTCATAGCTTTTAATTTTCATGGCGAAGGTTGAAACTGCTTCGTTAATTGTTATATGGTTGGAAACGGGAAATGCTACATGTAGTATTTGGTAAAATGTCTTGGATAATTTGATACTTGGCAATTTTTGTGCTCATGTTTAAGCTCTTGCATCATATGCTTTGCACCCATTAATGAAGAAATACATAGAGCTTGCTAAAATTTGGTTTGCATAATTGGTCTCTATAAAGTCTAGATAATTTCTAGTATTGAGTTTGAACAACAAGGAAGACGGTGTAGAGTCTTATAATGTTTACAATATGTCTTTTATGTGAGTTTTGCTGCACCAGTTCATCCTTGTGTTTGTTTCAAATAAACCTTGCTAGCCTAAGCCTTGTATCGAGAGGGAATACTTCTCATGCATCCAAAATCCTTGAGACAAATACTATGCCATTTGTGTCCACCATACCTACCTACTACATGGTATTTCTCCGCCATTCCAAAGTAAATTGCTTGAGTGCTACCTTTAAAATTTCCATTCTTTATCTTTGCAATATATAGCTCATGGGACAAATAGCTTAAAAACTATCGTGGTATTGAATATGTACTTATGCACTTTATCTCTTATAAGTTGCTTGTTGTGCGATAACCATGTTCCTGGGGACGCCATCAACTACTCTTTATTGAATATCATGTGAGTTGCTATGCATGTTCGTCTTGTCTGAAGTAAGAGTGATTTATCATGATCAAATGGTTTGAGTATGCATATTGTTAGAGAAGAACATTGGGCCGCTAACTAAAGCCATGATCCATGGTGGAAGTTTCAGTTTGGACAACAAACCTCAATCTCTTATGAGAATATTATCTGTTGTTGAATGCTTATGCATTAAAGAGGAGTCCATTATTTGTTGTATATGTTGTCCCGGTATGGATGTCTAAGTTGAGAATAACCAAAAGCGAGAAATCCAATGCGAGCTTTCTCCTTAGACCTTTTTACAGGCGGCATAGAGGTACCCCTTTGTGACAGTTGGTTAAAACATGTGCATTGCGATGATAATCCAGGTAATCCGAGCTAATTAGGACAAGGTGCGGGCACTATTAGTATACTATGCATGAGGCTTGCAACTTGTAAGATATAACTTACATAACACATATGCTTTATTACTACCGTTGACAAAATTGTTTCTTGTTTTCAAAATCAAAGCTCTAGCACAAATATAGCAATCGATGCTTTCCTCTTTGAAGGACCTTTCTTTTACTTTTATGTTGAGTCAGTTCACCTATTTCTCTCCACCTCAAGAAGCAAACACTTGTGTGAACTGTGCATTGATTCCTACATACTTGCATATTGCACTTGTTATATTGCTTTGCATTGACAACTATCCGTGAGATATACATGTTATGAGTTGAAAGCAACCGCTGAAACTTCATCTTCCTTTGTGTTGCTTCAATACCTCTACTATGAATTATTGCTTTATGAGTTAACTCTTATGCAAGACTTATTGATGCTTGTCTTGAAGTACTATTCATGAAAAGTCTTTGCTATATGATTCATTTGTTTACTCATGTCATTTACATTGTTTTGATCGCTGCATTCATTACATGTGTTTACAATAGTATGATCAAGGTTATGATGGCATGTCACTCCAGAAATTATCTTTGTTATCGTTTACCTGCTCGGGACGAGCAGAAACTAATCTTGGGGATGCTGATACGTCTCCGACGTATCGATAATTTCTTATGTTCCATGCCACATTATTGATGATACATTCATGTTTTATGCACACTTTATGTCATATTTATGCATTTTCCGGAACTAACCTATTGACGAGATGCCGAAGGGCCAGTTGCTGTTTTCTGCTATTTTTGGTTTCAGAAATCCTAGTAAGGAAATATTCTCGGAATTGGACGAAATCAACGCCCAGCATCTTAGAATCCCCGGGAGCTTCCAGAACACCCGAGAGCTGCCAGAGAGGACCCACAGGGGGCCCACACATGTTGGCGGCGCGGCCCAGGAGGGGGGCGCGCCGCCCTAGGGTGTGGTGGCCCCAGGCCCCCTCCGACTCCGCCTCTTCGCCTATTTAAGCCTCCTCGACCTAAAACTTCGAGAGGGAAAAGCCACGGTACGAGAAACCTTCCAGAGCCGCCGCCATCGCGAAGCCAAGATCTGGGGGACAGGAGTCTCTGTTCCGGCACGCCGCCGGGACGGGGAAGTGCCCCCGGAAGGCTCCTCCATCGACACCACCTCCATCTTCATCAACGCTGCTGTCTCCCATGAGGAGGGAGTAGTTCTCCATCGAGGCTAAGGGCTGTACCGGTAGCTATGTGGTTAATCTCTCTCCTATGTACTTCAATACAATAATCTCATGAGCTGCCTTACATGATTGAGATTCATATGATGATGCTTGTAATCTAGATGTCATTATGCTAGTCAAGTGGATTTTACTTATGTGATCTCCGGAGACTCCTTGTCCCACGTGTGTAAAGGTGACAGTGTGTGCACCGTGTGGGTCTCTTAGGCTATATTTCACAGAATACTTATTCACTGTTATGAATGGCATAGTGAAGTGCTTATTTATATCTCTTTATGATTGCAATGTGTTTTGTATCACAATTTATCTGTGTGCTACTCTAGTGATGTTATTAAAGTAGTTTATTCCTCCTGCACGGTGTAATGGTGACAGTGTGTGCATCGTGTAGTACTTGGCGTAGGCTATGATTGTGATCTCTTGTAGATTATGAAGTTAACTATTGCTATGATGGTATTGATGTGATCTATGCCTCCTTTCGTAGTGTGATGGTGACAGTGTGCATGCCATGTTAGTACTTGGTTTGGTTATGTTGATCTGTCATGCACTCTAAGGTTATTTAAATATGAACATCGAATATTGTGGAGCTTGTTAACTCCGGCATTGAGGGTTCGTGTAATCCTACACAGTTAGTGGTGTTCATCATCCAACAAGAGGGTGTAGAGTCTAGCATCTATCTATTTATTCTGTTATGTGATCAATGTTGAGAGTGTCCACTAGTGAAAGTATGATCCCTAGGCCTTGTTCCTAAATACTGCTATCGCTGCTTGTTTACTGTTCTACTGCATTTGTACTGTCCGCAATATTACCACCATTCACCACACGCCAGTCCTGGACAGCAAAGCACTTTTCTGGTGCCGTTGCTACTGCTCATACTTATTCATACCACCTGTACTTCACTATCTCTTCGCCGAACTAGTGCACCTATTAGGTGTGTTGGGGACACAAGAGACTTCTTGCTTTGTAGTTGCAGGGTTGCATGAGAGGGATATCGTTGACCTCTTCCTCCCTGAGTTCGATAAACCTTGGGTGATCCACTTAAGGGAAACTTGCTGCTGTTCTACAAACCTCTGCTCTTGGAGGCCCAACACTGTCTACAGGAAAAGGAGGGGACGTAGACATCAGTGGCCCGATTCCTTTTGCAGGAAGAGCAAGTCGACCATGGCGATTCCAATGGTAGTCACGGCGAGGCTCGAGGTGGTCTCTGTCGACGGCGACGGCCGGAGTCCGTGTGGCTAGGGTTTTGGCATTGGGGAAAATTACGCAGAGGGAGGGAAAATGGAGGGCGTCGGCGCGTTTTATAGCTTCTCCGCCATGCGCTGGCGGTCCATATCGGCGGTGACGACCACGGGACGTGGAGCTCCCGTCGAGGTGGCGAACGCCCGTGCGTCCAGAGACGGTGACAAAGACGAAGACGTTGTCTTCGGTCTTATCAACGCGAAGGGGTACCTGGGCGCGTTTGGGCCGTGCTGGGCTGAGGCAGTTGGGCTTCTGGTGGGCTACCACGGCCAGGTGAGGTTCAGGTAAGGTTTTTCTCCCCTCTTTTCTTTTTCTCTTTTATTTTCTGTTTTAAAATTCCATTTTGAATTCAGATTTGAATTCATATTTTAACTCTTTTCTAATTTACAGGTATTTCAATATGTTAAATCTATTAAGAGTTAATTTAATGATTATTAGATCACTTCCTTATTTGAAGAAAGTATTTCATACTTGATTGAATTTCATACATGTGGAATTACTCAATATATCAAATAGGCATGGGTTTATATTCTCATTTCCATTTTTCTTATGAATCAAATCTGTTTGGAATTATTAGAATTGAGAATTTCTACTTTAAGTGTTTTGGAGTTTATCATTAGAGTTTGGTCTCTTAATTAAGAATTTGGTCTTATGTATGTGATTTTATGTGGACACTTATTGATTAAGATCTTGTAGGTTTGATTATAACCTAATTTCAAGGATAGCACTATTATTGTATTTTAATAGCACCTTGAAATCCTTAGAGTAGGTAATACTCTCCTCATAGTTGGGTCTTGGTTATTAAGTCAAATGGTTGGTATGAGTGGTTATTCACCACACATGGGTTTTAATTATGGAACTTAGCATGAGGTGTTTCTTATGTTCAATAATTGAAGCATAAGGATTAATTAGTGAGCAATTTTAGGTTTCTAATTATATCCACCTAATGGCATATGGTTTGGAACTCAAATGTGAACTAGGTTTATATTTGTGATCACCCAATTGATGCACCAACTAGGGTTGAGATTTAATTCTAAGGTTATAGAGATGAAATGACACCATATTGCATGTGCTAGGGTTAATCTCCCTTAACCATGATAAGATGGTTACTTGCTTAATATTTCATGTGCTTCTCTAATTACTAAGGATTTGAGAATTGGTTTTATCTTCTACCAATTAACTACTACTATTATTATCCTCAATTTATCATTCAAGTAACCAGAGTGGTTATTGTTCTTTTTATAGTTAACTTTGGTCATATGAATGGATGGTTTCTCACCATATGAAGTATAGAGTTTACTTCTGAGTGTTCTTAGGTTCTTAACATCCTCTACCTTTAGTTCTTAGGGTTTATGATCACTACACAATTTATAATGATCAGGGTTTGGCTTCCTAAGTTATTACTAAAAGTATTTGGATATGGTTATTCCAATCAACCCTCTCACTTCACAAGGTCTTGGATTATGATCTATGGTTCTACTCAAGGAATGATGATGTGATGAACTAAACATGTGGTTTGCCTAAGAATTCTACCTTGCTATCTTTTGTAGCTTGTTCTTCAGGAATTCTGATGAACCTGCATCTTGTGGCATGCCTCCACCTCCTAGCTGCTTCATCTTGATCCTAACTATTTTATGGAGTGGCTCAATGTGTTGGTTTTCTTGCATCATGGTGCAAGATGATGGAATGAATGGAGTGTGAGGCTCCTTTTATAGGCTTGGGCATGCTCTAGTATCATGACACATAGGTGGATGACTCTTGCTTTGATTTGATGAGTAAGGTGCTTGGGTGTCATGCTCTTATCCATAGTAATCCCTTAAGCATGAGGTGGCATTGCTTAGGATGCAAGCTATGTAGATATTTTCATCCTATGTGGCATGGTATTATCCTCTCATGTGATTTGTTTTTGGATGGCCAAGTGGCTTTTGTTACTAAATGTCTTATGAATGATCTTATGCTTATGGTTGAGTCACTATATCATATGTGATTCTATTTATATTATAATTGGGATCAAAATGTCAAGAATAAGAATTATACCCCAATTTTGAATGATGATTTTGATTTCACCAAGGCATGATCATATAAGTTTCAAAGTACACATAGTTTATTTTATTCAAATAGTTTGAACTATAATTCGTAATGTAAACGAATTTAGTTTTGTGATATTCCACATATTTAATAAGTTATGATTGCAATAAGAATGTGTGTCTTTTATGCACTTAGGTCCTTGGGTTTTGCTATATTTGGTATTTAGTTTTAAAGTGAATTCAATTGTACCTCAAGGTAGTTTCTTAACTTTTAAGTGTTAATAATTTAGAGTTGCATCTTATCTCTTTGATGGTTATATACCTCTCCCAAATCTAGGGTTTAATAAGAAGCTTTGGTTGGTGTTGAGTTCAAGAATTTAGTTCAAGAATTACCATGAGATTCATGGTAAGAATATTTATTTGTTAAAGACATGGAAAAGATAAGTCAAGAATAGTTCTCTCCATTTTATTGTTACTTGATTTCCAATTGAATAGATGGTCTTATGTTATGTCAAGGAATATCATGTTATGATCTTTTATAAGATCAAGCAATTGATCCTTGATTAATATGTTATTGTGTTGGTTTTAATTCCATTTGATCTAACCCCTTAGATCAAATCATCTTTTTCCAAAACAAAGTTTTAACAAAGTCAAATTGAGGTTTATAGCGCTTGACTTGATGAGCTACTTCCATTCCACCAAGATCAAGTGAAACTTCAGTTACTGTGACTGTTTTACTTTAAAGCGCGAAAATTCCGCAGATTTTCTATGCATGAATGCAATGCACACACCTGTTTCCTCTATTTTTGTAACCCCAATACCTGGGATATTACAGTCTCTACCCCTTAAACTAAACTTCGTCCTCGAAGTTTGAACTCTCTCATGTTTTGGAGTGTGGATCTGACTTGTATAGACTAAAACTTTTCTCGAACTCCATGGTGATCTCACTGGATATAATTGAATATATCCATTGTCCAGATTCTTCCTGGAATCCAATAGTGTCTGTCTCTGAGCCATGGCTTCTCACTTCAATTCCATGTTTTCTTTCAATATCATAATCTTTTTTTGCTTTCTCATTGAAGATTCAATGATTGGGACTTCTTCCGGTGTTGCTAGTCTTAACTGAAAACTAATTTGATAATAAACTCCTAATTGCTAAACAGGTCTTTGTTTTCCCTTACTACCAAAACTGCAATAGTGGCTCATAGTAAGGTACTTACTATGGGAATGGTTTTGATGGTTTATTTCACTAAGAATGGATTAGACTTATGTAGTCCATCCAATCCTTGTTTCTAGTTGATACCTATAACTATTTTGGATTCTTTAGGTTCCATGAAAGGAATCATTCTATTAGTCTTTGATTTTGGTATTCTTAAACTCCTTCAGTCTTTGACCTTCTTGAGCTATATTTGGTCTCCGGTATTTCCTTCGTCCAACTTCATTAACCTTAGTTTACTTGAGCTATCGTACTTCTGAGCAAATATTACTCACTTGCTCAAGTTATAGTCCACTTCTTACTTCCTCGAGGTATAAACCTCGGTTTCTGGTCTGACATCTTTCTGAAAGTATTGTTTAACAACCTTATGAGAATAAGATCGAACTTCCTCTCAGTTTAGACCTTCTTCATCTATCTAGCTCAAGATATTGAGTTATTGTACATCCAACTCAATCTTTACTCTACCCCTTAGAGTTTTCTTATGGTCTTCAACTCCTATTCTTCCAACCATTGGCTTATGGTTAGAATATTGGTCTGGGTCTAGCTTCTGATTTGTATTCTTCTAAGGTTTCATGAAGAATCTTTGTGGTGTATCCACACAATTGTGGATATCCGATGTGAATCCTTCGGCTAAATGATTCTAGGTCTTAGTTATTTGGCTGACCAGATTGTATTTGTCCACAACTTCTAGGTACAAATAATCCAATGGTGGACTACTTGATACCAATTGTGGCTATTTGTTATCTAAAAATGGATTCTAATATAGGTTCTGATCAACTGGACGAGACATCCTCTACTTTATCTTGCAGTATTGATCCTATACCAATTGTGGTCTTCTGATATCAACTATGGTCTTCTTATATCTGCTATGTTTTCATAGGTCATCTTCCTTTCTTCAGGGTTTATTTTGCAAGAAAACCACTATGAATATAATATCCAAAGTGATTTCCCATGCATTCCCTCTTCTGTAGTGATTATGGATCTGCTTGAGCTTCACCATAATCACCAGATTTCTCATCTTCATGCTTCTTTCGTACGAAAGTACTCCTCTATTGAGGTAAGCATGAGTTTCTGATTAGCACTTCCTTCAGAGTATTGTGGTTGCTTCCCACAACTTTACTTCCTTTTCAGATGAACCTTCATCTTGTCTTCAAATTCTTCAGAATTCGTCGCTTCCTCACACGAATAATTTTACCCTCTAGATCTATAACATCAAGTAGGAACTTGATATTGCAACATGCATTTGCATACCAAAGTCAAACTTCATGTATGGATCTAGTCAAACAATGAAAATCCAATAAAATCCAAGAAGATTCATCTTTGTGCATATAATACACACCATCATAAGCCTGAATAATAATAATAGTTGAGTAAGACATCTCTAAACCTCAGGCTCTGATGTGTAGTATATAACACCACATAAGATAGGTTTATATCGTGATACTTAGCACGAATATATGGGATTCTACTATTTGTCTCAACCTTTACCTTAATTGCACATTTGCAATGAGATAAACTTGAAACAAAGTGGTCTAAGATAGTTAAGGTTAACCTAAAATTCTTTGGAAATATTAACTTAGCTTCCATTATATTGAGGACTACTTCACATGATATGTCTGGTACTAACATCGCTATTCTAAACACATAACTATGGAAATATAACTCCTATACTTCCAAGTGTTTCTATCATAAGACTATGGTCATGATGTGCTTGGCACACTTTTCATGGTTTTGGAACATAATTCTTACATTATTGTTTAACATCTGGCTTCTTATTGTACTCCTCCTACATACTTATGATGTTCTAGTCCATCACACAACGATTCTCAGGTGAATCATATATGATTCCTATCTCTATCATGTAAGTAGACCTATTTATTCCTATCACTCTTCTTTACCTCCCATGATTGACTCATCATGGTTTATACTCCTCATTTAACTTGTATGTATTACCTACTATCTGTTGTTTCACAAGTTTGGATAGATTACTTACCCATTACTTGTATTGGTTTACACCTTCTAATAGGATATTTTAGTTATCTTTATCACTTGATATTACTCCTATAACAGGTCTGGATAACTCTTACTTAACTATAACAAGTGTTGGTATACATCTTCCAATAGGATATCTTCCTTATGGTTGTATCCTCTCTTTGGACTACCATGTATTGTATACCAACTGTGGTCTACTCATCTATTGTTTTAAGGACTTAATGGGGTGCTACATGTCTGGGATTAGCTAGCTAATTTTACTTAGGAGAGATAGGTAAGAAGGTTGACTCAAGTGTGTCCGGGTTATTCCCAAGTGAATATCCATCTCAAGTCATTAGAACTATTTGGTTTAGCATAGTTGACTTAGCTAATATACTTCCTATAGACACTACCAAACCTATGGGTCTCCTTTAAAGGGTTTTAATCCTAGAGTCAAAGCATTTGCTCTGATACCAGCTGTGGTGACCCGGCATACCACTGCATGGTTAGTATGCAAGTCTGATACAACACCAATGAAACACCGTTCCACTAGTATTATATCGCTCAGAGTGGTACAACAGAAACATATGCGGGTCCAAGGCATGTCTATAGAATTACATACAGACTCTGTTACATAAGATCATCACAGCCTCCTACTTTACAATGAGGTAAAACTGCAAATAACTCCAGAAGAACGACTCGTAGTCTACTCCTATCACAAACTCTATTTGTAGAGTATTTAACTAGCTATAGAGGCTATGAATAGATTCTAGCTAAATAGGAGCTAGGTTTAGGAAACTAGTTCCTTTCTATTGCTAATCTAGGTTCTATCCTTGTTGGATGTGGTGTTTGACTCTTCTGACAGGTTCCTGTCCCTTGAAGTAGTTGTTGATTCCTCGGTCTTCGAGTTGCACTGTAGATCCTCCTTCGATGCCTCCATATCTAAGCAGGGGATTTAAGAGTGGGATGAGTACGAGCGTACTCAACAAGTTCATTATAGGAAAGAGGTGTTTAATGCACTAGCTACGGCATTAGACCAGAAAGTCTAATACCAATGCAGGTTTTCATAACCATTTCTTCAAAAGGTTGCTTTTATTCAGAAGAACTATGTCCGTCAGCCTTCACCGGTTTACTAGAACTTCATGGAGTTCCTTTCCGGCAGCGTTCGCAGTTCCATATCCCGGAACAGGGAGTGACAGGTCACGATTCATTACACTCTGCAGAGGTGTGTTGCTTTACCCATAAGAGATCTTAACCTTGGTGCCAACCGAGTCTAGTTCTCGTCCACACTTCCTTTTGTGTGAGGCCCGGTATAAGGTCTAGCCAATCATGTTCTTCCGCTACCTCGAACACCCACCCTTTGTTGCATGCCCCGACCTTGGGTCCTCGCCGGTCCCATTATTCCCACTCACGGGTGGACCCCGACCACGACGACAGTCTAGGATCGAACCAAACTCCTTCGCCGGTAGCTGCAACCCATCATAGACCGCAATACCGTGGGGACTTAAGGCTTCCCCAGCCAACCGCTTGCTCTTCGAGCGACAAGTGTCTACGGACTATGCCGTGGGGACTTAAGGCTTCCCCAGCCAACCGCTTGCCCTGACAGATACAAGTGTCTACGGTAAAGCGCATCCGTTGATGAACGAGAGGTGGAAACACTTTTGACTACGCCGTCCCACTCCGGATCTTATGGTTAACACGGATATTACGGCACAAGAATCACTGGACGACATTTGTTGTTTAATCCTAGATGGATATAAACCCTTGCAATGGAACCTCCACCATATCAACACAATCCATGGTTCCATTGCCCACCACATAGTCATATTCATAGTTATGAAAGTAGTGGTTTTGGTTTTTATGCAATAGTGATAATCATAGTACTTTGCAAGTAATTTGATAAAGATACTCAAATGACATGAGCAAGCGATGAACTTGCCTTTCTTGACTGCAAGATTATGCAGACAAGGTCTTCGATACGCAATAACTCCAAATTCTGAAAAGCATCATCGTCCGGTAAGGACGATGTTTAAAAGATTGACAAGGATGCAATAATGCATAGGTATGAGATGCAATCGTTCTAAGCGTGTCCTAACCCTGATGATTTAGGATTAGTGAGTTGTAATGATTAGTTTAGGGTGTGTTGCACTTTTAGAATGATTCTCATACAAGGTTCTTATTCAGGTGTGGTTACATAGTATCATAAACAGGTGCTGCAACATATCATAACAATAACATTAATAGCACACGACTATAACATTTGGTATAATCCTAACTTGTAATGAATAGTGGTTGGTTTTAGCACTACATGGCATGGTTAATGATTAATTATCATATACTTCAAAAGAATAACTTTTGAAGAACATGTTCTTTAATAAAGAACAAGTATGATAATTAGGATTGTGGGGTTCTATGGATTACTATGGTTTCAACTAATTCTTGAGTAGATATTAAATGGATCATAACATAGTTAGATTCATCAACACCAAGGGCTTGTAAGGTTGAGTTAAGCCTAGGCATCCTAAGCAATTATCCATACAATGTTGCTATCAAGATTGGTTCATCTTGTTGGTGATAGCTAGCTAGGGTTTATGGGTCCTTATAAGCAGGATTGATGATGATTCCTTATTTTCTTCAAAAGAATAACTTTTGAAGAACATACTTATTAAGTAATAAGAAGTATATCAATTACGGTTGAGGTGGTTTAGGTTTTACTGTTGGTTCTATTAAGTAAGGGATATTTGGCTCCTAGATAGGATGGTGGATAAGTATCCAACATTTATAGGGTTTAGTGGAATATGGTTATGTAATGCTCAAGATTTGGCATAGTTATTATTGAAGTTCATCACAATGGTGTGATGCTAAGCATGGATAGGTAAGGTTGATGTTTCTGAGAATTGAAACTAGGTTTTACATTTGGTTAACCCTATTTGATCATCTAGGTCTGATGAGGATGAACACATGTAATACCAATGTATTAAAGATGGGTCTCTACATTTTATGTGGCTAGGACAAGCATTTAATTGCTAATTATGGTTCTATGAATCAAAAGAAAGTATATGATCTCATGTTATATTTAGGGTTTAGGTTTTAGAAACAATTTAGGGTTCATATTGATTAATGGAGCTAGGGTTCCTAATTAAATTAGGTTTTTAGGTTTCACATGAAATGATGAGGTTCTAGTTTTCTTTCTTATGGAACTAGGGTTTTCTAATTACCATGTTGTTCTTAGGTTAATAACTTCATTATAAGGTTGAAGTTATTATTAACTTTGAAATTAAAATAACATTGGACTTGGTATTTTGTTATTTTTGAACACTTAATAATTAGGTTAATTATTAAGTAGGGTTTAAATTCCAACATTAAGGATTAAATAAGTTACAAATAAAGAAGAATTAGTGTTAATGTTTTCTTTATTTATTTTACTGGTTTTTATTTATTTTAGATAGTTTTCCTAATTATTGAAGTTTAATTGAATTTAGAATTAATAAATAAGGCTTAAATAACAAGTATTAAATAATTGAATTTTTATTAAAAATAAAATTTCATTTTATATTTTTATTGGATAGAGTTTAATTTTATGATTATTTTGATATCATATTTGGTATTTTTCAGAATTGAAATGAATTTTATATGAATTTGCAAAGTTGCAGTAATTATTGATTTGAAATAAAACGAAAATAACTAAAGCTACCCGGGGACTCCACCCAAACAGTCACTGACCGGTGGGCCAGTGGCCAGGTCACCTGCCACGCGTGTTTGACTATGGTCAAAATCATCGACGTGGCCAGGGGCTCCTGGCCGGCGGCCAGTTGACGACGACGGCGGCGATTCGGGGCTCGCGCGGACGGGGAACCAGGTGGGTTCGACTCGGGGCGACACGGTGAGTAGTTTAGTGGCGGCGTCGCTCCGAATAGGTCATCGGAGCGTGACCGGCGGCGAGGTACTGCGGCGGTGACCACAGGACTGCGATGCTGGGCATGCTACAGGAGGTTATTGAGCAAGGCGAGCTTGCCAGGAGGTCGAGGGGCTCACCAGGAACACGCAGAGCTTGACGGCGAGGTCAATGGTGGTCGGCATCGTCGGAACTCATCGGTGCCGGTGTCGTTGAAGACGAGCTCGTCGATGGCAATACCGAGCACGGCGGCCCGATTCCTTTTGCAGGAAGAGCAAGTCGACCATGGCGATTCCAATGGTAGTCACGGCGAGGCTCGAGGTGGTCTCTGTCGACGGCGACGGCCAGAGTCCGTGTGGCTAGGGTTTCGGCATTGGGGAAAATAAAGCAGAGGGAGGGAAAATGGAGGGCGTCGGCGCGTTTTATAGCTTCTCCGCCATGCGCTGGCGGTCCATATCGGCGGCGACGACCACGGGACGTGGAGCTCCCGTCGAGGTGGCGAACGCCCGTGCGTCCAGAGACGGTGACGAAGATAAAGACGTTGTCTTCGGTCTTATCCACGCGAAGGGGTACCTGGGCGCGTTTGGGCCGTGCTGGGCTGAGGCAGTTGGGCTTCTGGTGGGCTGCCACGGCCAGGTGAGGTTCAGGTAAGGTTTTTCTCCCCTCTTTTCTTTTTCTCTTTTATTTTCTGTTTTAAAATTCCATTTTGAATTCAGATTTGAATTCATATTTTAACTCTTTTCTATTTTACAGGTATTTCAATATGTTAAATCTATTAAGAGTTAATTTAATGATTATTAGATCACTTCCTTATTTGAAGAAAGTATTTCATACTTGATTGAATTTCATACATGTGGAATTACTCAAAATATCAAATAGGCATGTGTTTATATTCTCATTTCCATTTTTCTTATGAATCAAATCTGTTTTGAATTATTAGAATTGAGAATTTCTACTTTAAGTGTTTTGGAGTTTATCATTAGAGTTTGGTCTCTTAATTAAGAATTTGGTCTTATGTATGTGATTTTATGTGGACACTTATTGATTAAGATCTTGTAGGTTTGATTATAACCTAATTTCAAGGATAGCACTATTATTGTATTTTAATAGCACCTTGAAATCCTTAGAGTAGGTAATACTCTCCTCATAGTTGGGTCTTGGTTATTAAGTCAAATGGTTGGTATGAGTGGTTATTCACCACACATGGGTTTTAATTATGGAACTTAGCATGAGGTGTTTCTTATGTTCAATAATTGAAGCATAAGGATTAATTAATGAGCAATTTTAGGTTTCTAATTATATCCACCTAATGGCATATGGTTTGGAACTCAAATGTGAACTAGGTTTACATTTGTGATCACCCAATTGATGCACCAACTAGGGTTGAGATTTAATTCTAAGGTTATAGAGATGAAATGACACCATATTGCATGTGCTAGGGTTAATCTCCCTTAACCATGATAAGATGGTTACTTGCTTGATATTTCATGTGCTTCTCTAATTACTGAGGATTTGAGAATTGGTTTTATCTTCTACCAATTAACTACTATTATTATCCTCAATTTATCATTGAAGTAACCAGAGTGGTTATTGTTCTTTTTATAGTTAACTTTGGTCATATGAATGGATGGTTTCTCACCATATGAAGTATAGAGTTTACTTCTGAGTGTTCTTAGGTTCTTAACATCCTCTACCTTTAGTTCTTAAGGTTTATGATCACTACACAATTTATAATGATCAGGGTTTGGCTTCCTAAGTTATTACTAAAAGTATTTGGATATGGTTATTCCAATCAACCCTCTCACTTCACAAGGTCTTGGATTATGATCTATGGTTCTACTCAAGGAATGATGATGTGATGAACTAAACATGTGGTTTGCCTAAGAATTCTACCTTCTATCTTTTGTAGCTTGTTCTTCAGGAATTCTGATGAACCTGCATCTTGTGGCATGCCTCCACCTCCTAGCTGCTTCATCTTGATCCTAACTATTTTATGGAGTGGCTCAATGTGTTGGTTTTCTTGCATCATGGTGCAAGATGATGGAATGAATGGAGTGTGAGGCTCCTTTTATAGGCTTGGGCATGCTCTAGTATCATGACACATAGGTGGATGACTCTTGCTTTGATTTGATGAGTAAGGTGCTTGGGTGTCATGCTCTTATCCATAGTAATCCCTTAAGCATGAGGTGGCATTGCTTAGGATGCAAGCTATGTAGATATTTTCATCCTATGTGGCATGGTATTATCCTCTCATGTGATTTGTTTTTGGATGGCCAAGTGGCTTTTGTTACTAAATGTCTTATGAATGATCTTATGCTTATGGTTGAGTCACTATATCATATGTGATTCTATTTATATTATAATTGGGATCAAAATGTCAAGAATAAGAATTATACCCCAATTTTGAATGATGATTTTGATTTCACCAAGGCATGATCATATAAGTTTCAAAGTACACATAGTTTATTTTATTCAAATAGTTTGAACTATAATTCATAATGTAAACGAATTTAGTTTTGTGATATTCCACATATTTAATAAGTTATGATTGCAATAAGAATGTGTGTCTTTTATGCACTTAGGTCCTTGGGTTTTGCTATATTTGGTATTTAGTTTTAAAGTGAATTCAATTGTACCTCAAGGTAGTTTCTTAACTTTTAAGTGTTAATAATTTAGAGTTGCATCTTATCTCTTTGATGGTTATATACCTCTCCCAAATCTAGGGTTTAATAAGAAGCTTTGGTTGGTGTTGAGTTCAAGAATTTAGTTCAAGAATTACCATGAGATTCATGGTAAGAATATTTATTTGTTAAAGACATGGAAAAGATAAGTCAAGAATAGTTCTCTCCATTTTATTGTTACTTGATTTCCAATTGAATAGATGTTCTTATGTTATGTCAAGGAATATCATGTTATGATCTTTTATAAGATCAAGCAATTGATCCTTGATTAATATGTTATTGTGTTGGTTTTAATTCCATTTGATCTAACCCCTTAGATCAAATCATCTTTTTCCAAAACAAAGTTTTAACAAAGTCAAATTGAGGTTTATAGCGCTTGACTTGATGAGCTACTTCCATTCCACCAAGATCAAGTGAAACTTCAGTTACTGTGACTGTTTTACTTTAAAGCGCGAAAATTCCCCAGATTTTCTATGCATGAATGCAATGCACACACCTGTTTCCTCTATTTTTGTAACCCCAATACCTGGGATATTACAAGTATGCTGATGATACTATCCTTTTTTTGGAACATGACCTCAACAAAGCTGTTAATATGAAATTAATTTTGTGCCTCTTTGAAGAGTTATCGGGGCTTAAGATTAACTTTCATAAGAGTGAGATTTTTTTGTTTTGGAAAGGCAAAGGAGGAAGAGGACCGGTATAAGCAGATCTTTGAATGTGATGCTGGACAACTCCCCTTTAGATACCTGGGTATTTCAATCCATTACAAAAAAAAACTCAGGAATTCGGATTGGTATCCGGTAGAAACGCGGTTTGAGAGTAAATTAGGATGCTGGAAAGGGAAGTTACTATCCTATGGTGTTAGATTAGTCCTTATAAATTCAGAATTAACTAGCTTACCAATATTTATGTTGTCTTCCCTGCAAATATCTGTTGGGGTAATGAAACGTTTGGACTTCTATAGATCTAGGTTCTTTTGGCAGTCCGATGAAAACACAAGAAAATATCGGCTTACAAAATGGAACATTGTTTGTCGACCCAAAGATCAGGGGGGGCTTAGGTATTGAGGTTCTCGAAATTAAAAACAGATGCTTATTGAGTAACTGGCTCTTTAATTTTTTTAATGAAGACAGGGTGTGACAAGAATTGTTACAAAATAAATACCTAAGACAGAAGACGTTATCAGAGGTGCAAGCTAGGCTTACCGACTCCCCATTCTGGAAAGGATTGATGGGGGTTAAACAGGAGTTTTTTCTATGGGTTTTTCAAAGTGGGTAATGGTATCAGTATCCGCTTTTGGGAAGATACCTTGTTAGGAAATACTTCTTTGGCTCATCAATATCTGTCCTTGTATAATATTGTACACCATAAGAATGTCACAATTGCACAGGTATTAGCCCAAACACCGTTGAATATTACATTCCGAAGGGTGTTGAGTGGTAATAAATGGACTGCATGGTTGCAATTATGTCGGAAACTCATGGTAAATTTGAATGAAGAGGATGATCGTTTTGTTTGGAATTTGACATCTAATGGTTTGTTTACAGTGAAGTCGATGTATGAAGATCTTATATGTGATCATACCCCTTTTCTGAGAAAGTATCTCTGGAAGGTTAAAATTCCACTTAAGATTAAGATTTTCATGTTGATAAGGGGTGGCCCGATCTTCTCAGTAAGCAACGGTGGTGATGATGATCACGGGGTGATAGCAGCGGAGGAACACGACGATGTAGTGGATGATAACTTGTATGACGCAACAAGATCTCTCGGTTGGTCCCTGTCGCCAATGCAACAGCTCTCAACCCTGCAAGATATTCGCAACTCCACACACTTGCGCACGTAGCCGCCGACCACGAAGCGGTAAGTTGCAACCGTCTAATTCCCAATGGAACAGCAGATCACACAAGACTTTATCAGGATCTACACAATATCAAGCAATATGGTGTAGAGAATTCAATAGTTTTGCAGAGCAAACAACTAAGAACTAGGGTTTATCTTAAACGGGGTCTAAAGCAGCTAGGGGGTCGTCCAAGGCACTTATATAGGCGTCCGGGACGAGTTCTGGTCGAAAGATACAAGTAAAACCGACCCAGAATAGATCTGGTCGAGACAGACTCGGACTGTTCCGGTCTGGAATCCGGTTGACCGGGCCAGGGACCGGGCTGGCCGGTCTGGGGTCCGGTCGACCGGGCGCCAACCGTAAAGGTCGCAAAACTTCGTCCGGTTGGCCCCGGTATGACGCCCGGTTAGCGCCGGGGCAAATCCGGTCTGCCGCCCGGTTGACCAGGCCAGGGACCGGACGAGTTGGCGTGCCGATCGGTCTGACCGGGTTGTGGACCGGCCTGGACTTCTTCTTCTCCTCTCGCGCATGCCTCCCGCTCCTCCCTCGCGCATCCATGAGATATCTTCATGTCCAGCTCCATGTCCAGCTTCACGTCCATCTTGACGTCCGTCTTCATGTCCAGCTGCTCCTCTACTCCTCGTTTGATGCTCGTCTCCTCTTGATACCTGATGATACATAAGTAATAGGACTTAGGCAGTATAAAGTTCTCATCAATCAAAGTATCTTTTAGAAACAAGTTCACCTGTTGTTTAAGTAGCTTCGCACGAGCCCTTGTAATTGGTCCAATCCGAACTTCATTGGACTTGAGCTTCACAGCAGGTTCATTTTCATTTATCAATGACGGAGGTAGTGGTGTAGTAGGGATGTCCTCATCATCTTCCCCCCCTTCAAAAGGCATCGACCTCGATGCTCCAAGGTCTTCTCCGTCATATGGTGTCAAATCAGCAACATTGAAAGAACTACTGACACCAAACTCATCAACTGGAAGATCTATTGAGTATGCATTATCATTGATCTTGGCAAGCACTCTGTAAGGACCAGCACCACGAGGCTTCAACTTAGACTTCCGTAGCTTCGGGAACCTATCCTTGAGAAAATGTACCCAGACCATATCAACAGACTTGAACAACATCTCTTTACGCTTCTTATTCATCCTTTCAGCATTGCTCTTGCCTTTCTTCTCTATCAACTCTTTAGTCTTCACATGGATCTTACGCACAAAATCTGCCCTCTTGGATGCCTCCATATTTAACTCTCTCATGTATGGGCAAAGGCAACAAGTCAAGTGGAGTAATGGGTTTGAAACCATACACCACCTCAAAAGGGCACAGCTCTGTGGTAGAATGTACCGCCCTGTTGTAAGCAAACTCCACATGTGGCAAACACTCTTCCCACTCCTTCAGGTTTTCTTGATCATGGATCTCAATAGTTGTGACAATGTTCTATTCACCACCTCAGTTTGACCATCAGTTTGGGGATGACAAGTAGTACTGAACAGCAGCTTTGTCCCTAGCTTTCCCCACAGCGTCTTCCAAAAGTAGCTCATAAACTTCACGTCACGATCAGAAACAATAGTCTTCGGGACTCCATGTAGTCAAACAATCTCCCTGAAAAACAGGTTAGCAATATGCGACGCATCGTCGCTTTTGTGGCAGGCAATAAAGTGTGACATCTTAGAAAATCTGTCCACTACCACAAATATAGAATCATGGCCTCTCTTAGTACGCGGCAAACCCAACACAAAATCCATACTTATATCCTCCCAAGGTGTAGTAGGTGCCGGTAAAGGAGTATACAAACCGTGAGGCTTCGGCTTGGACTTGGACTTGTTGCAAGTAATGCATCTCTTCACATACCTGTCCACATCCCGCCTCATCTTTGGCCAATAAAAGTTGTCAGCTAGCATGAGTAGCATCTTCTCACGCCCAAAGTGACCCATCAAACCTCCAGCATGTGATTCCTGCAATAAGAGCAAACGCACAGACGATTCTGGAACACATAGTTTGTTAGCTTGAAACAAGAACCCATCATGTATGTGATATTTTTCCCATGCTTTACCAAGAGCACATAAGCGATATGGTTCAGCAAAATCATGATCAGTAGCATACAAATCACATAGTACTTCTAATCCAGGAATTTTAACATCAATTTGAGTTAATAGCATATTTTTCCTAGATAGAGCATCAGCAACAATATTATCTTTTCCCTTCTTATGCTTAATAATGTATGGAAAAGACTCAATGAACTCAGCCCACTTAGCAAGGCGCTTATGCAAAGTAGACTGAGCTTTCAGGTATTTTAAAGCTTCATGATCAGAATGTATGATAAATTCTTTTGGCCACAGATAATGTTGCCAAACCTCAAGAACTCTAATTAAAGCATACAATTCTTCATCATAGATAGGATAGTTCAACTTAGCACCAGACAGTTTCTCAGGAAAATATGCAATTGGACGACCCTCTTGCATCAACACACCACCAATTCCAGTACCACTAGCATCACATTCAATCTCAAATTGTTTATTGAAATCAGGAAGTGCAAGCAACGGTGCAGAAGTTAACAATCTCTTAAGTTCATCAAAAGCATGGTCTTGGGCTGCGCTCCACTCAAATACAACACCCTTTTTTGTCAAGTCATTCAAAGGTGCAGCAATAGTACTAAAGTTGGGCACAAATCTTCTATAAAACCCAGCTAGACCATGAAAACTTCTAACTTGACTCACATTCATGGGAATAGGCCAATTTTGAATAGCTTCAATTTTAGACACATCTACTTCTACTCAATGCTTAGAGACAACATAACCCAGAAATATGACCTTATCTTTGCAAAATGTGCACTTCTCAAGATTACCATAGAGTTTATTATCACGCAACACTTGCAAAACATGTCGAATATGTATAGTGTGATCCGATTCATTGCGGCTGTAGATTAATATGTCATCAAAATACACAACCACAAACTTGCCAATAAATTCACGCAAAACATGGTTCATCAGTCTCATGAAAGTGCTAGGTGCATTGGTCAAACCAAAAGGCATTACTAACCACTCATATAAACCAAATTTTGTTTTAAAGGCTGTTTTCCACTCATCCCCTTCTTTCATCCTAATTTGATGATAATGATACGTTTCCAACGTATCTATAATTTCTTATGTTCCATGCTTGTTTTATGACAATACCTACATGTTTTATACACAATTTATATCGTTTTGATGCATTTTCCGGAACTAACCTATCGACGAGATGCCGCAGTGCCAGTTCCTGTTTTCTGCTGTTTTTGGTTTCAGAAATCCTAGTAAGGAAATATTCTCGGAATTGGACGAAATCAACGCCCAGCATCTTATAATTCCACGAAGCTTCCAGAACACCGGAGAGGCACCAGAGGGGAGCCCTGTGGGCCCCACACGTGTGGGCGGCGCGGCCCAAGGGGGCGTCCCCTGTTGTTTGGCGGCCCGAGACCCCTTCCGACTCCGATTCTCCGCCTATTTAAGCCATCCTGACCTAAAAACTTCGGAGGAATAAGCCACGATACGAGAAACCTTCCAGAGCCGCCGCCATCGCGAAGCCAAGATCTGGGGGACAGGAGTCTCTGTTCCGGCACGCCGCCGGGACGGGGAAGTGCCCCCGGAAGGCATCTCCATCGACACCACCGCCATCTTCATCACCGCTGCTGCTCCCATGATGAGGAGGGAGTAGTTCTCCCTCGAGGCTAAGGGCTGTACCGGTAGCTATGTGGTTAATCTCTCTCCCATGTACTTCAATACAATGATCTCATGAGCTGCCTTACATGATTGAGATTCATATGATGAGCTTTGTATCACTATTAATCTATGTGCTACTCTAGTGATGTTATTAAAGTATTCTATTCCTCCTCCATGATGTAACGGTGACAGTTTGTGCATCATGTAGTACGTGGCATAGGTTATGATTGTGATCTCTTGTAGATTATGGAGTTAATTATTAATATTATAGTATTGATGCGATCTATTCCCCCTTTCGTAGTCTGACGGTGACGGTGTGCATGCTATGTTAGTACTCGGTATAATTGCAATGGTCTATCATGCACTCTAAGGTTACTTAAATATGAACTCCGGATGTTGTGGAGCTTGTTAACTCCGGCATTGAGGTGCTCTTGTAGCCCTACACAATGAATGGTGTTTGTTATCCAACAAGAGAGTGTAGAAGTAGCATAAGAGAAGAGAACTTATTTATTTATGTGATCAATGTTGAGAGTGTCCACTAGTGAAAGTATGATCCCTAGGCCTTGTTTCCAAATACTGCAATCATCGCTTATTTACTGTTCTACTGTATCTTTACTTCCTGCAATATTACCACCATCAACTGCACGCTAGCAAGCTATTTTCTGGCGCCGTTGCTACTACTCATATACATCCATATTACTTGTATTTCACTATCTCTTCGCCGAACTAGTGCACCTATACATCTGACAAGCAACCCTGCAATCACGATACAAGAAGTCTCTTGTGTCCCCAACACACCTAATACACTTGTCAGATGTATAGGTGCACTAGTTCGGCGAAGAGATAGTGAAATACAAGTGGTATGAATGAATATGAGTAGTAGCAACGGCGCCAGAAAAGTGCTTGCCGGCGTGCAGTTGATGGTAGTTATATTGCAGGAAGTAAAGATGCAGCAGAACAGTAAATAAGCGATGATTGCAGTATTTGGAAACAAGGCCTAGGGATCATACTTTCACTAGTGGACACTCTCAACATTGATCACATAAATAAATAAGTTCTCTTCTCTTATGCTACTTCTACACTCTCTTGTTGGATGATGAACACCATTCATTGTGTAGGGCTACAAGAGCACCTCAATGCCGGAGTTAACAAGCTCCACAACATTCGATGTTCATATTTAAGTAACCATAGAGTGCATGATAGACCATTGGAATTATACCGAGTACTAACATAGCATGCACACTGTCACCTTCAGACTATGAAAGGGGGAATAGATCGCATCAATACTATCATAGTAATAATTAACTCCATAATCTACAAGAGCTCACAATCATAACCTATGCTAAGTACTACATGATGCACACACTGTCACCGTTACATCATGAAGGAGGAATATAATACTTTAATAACATCACTAGAGTAGCACATAGATTGATAGTGATACAAAGCTCATCATATGAATCTCAATCATGTAAGGCAGCTCATGAGATCATTGTATTGAAGTACATGGGAGAAAGATTAACCACATAGCTACCGGTACAGCCCTTAGCCTCGAGGGAGAACTACTCCCTCCTCATCATGGAAGCAGCGATGGTGATGAAGATGGCGGTGGTGTCGATGGAGATGCCTTCCGGGGGCACTTCCCCGTCCCGGCGGCGTGCCGGAACAGAGACTTCTGTCCCCCGAATCTTGGCTTCGCGATGGCGGCGGCTTTGGAAGGTTTCTCGTACCGTGGCTTATTCGTTTAGGGTTTTCGCGATGGAGACTTTATATAGGCGAAAGGGCGATGTCAGAAGGGACCTGGGGGGCCCACACACTAGGGGGGCGCGACCCCCCCTTGGCCGCGCCGCCACCACGTGTGGGGCCTCGCTGGCTCCCCTCTAGCCCCTCTTCGGTGCTCTGGAAGCTTCCGGGAAAAATAAGATCGTGGGCCTTGATTTCGTCCAATTCCGAGAATATTTCCTTACTAGGATTTCTGAAACCAAAAACAGCAGAAAACATGAACCGGCACTTCGGCATCTCGTCAATAGGTTAGTTCCGAAAAACGCATCAAAACGATAAAAAGTGTGAACAAAACATGTAGGTATTGTCATAAAACAAGCATGGAACATCAGAAATTATAGATACGTTGGAGACGTATCAGCATCCCCAAGCTTAGTTCCTACTCGCCCTCGAGTAGGTAAACGATAAAAAGAATAATTTCTGTAGTGACATGCTACTTACATAATCTTGATCATACTATTGTAAAGCATATGAGATGAATGAAGTGACTCAAGGCAATGATTTATAGTTGCTAACAAATAGATAACATATAGCAAAACTTTTCATGAATAGTACTTTCAAGACAAGCATCAAAAGTCTTGCATAAGAGTTAACTCATAAAGCAATAAATTCAAAGTAAAGGCATTGAAGCAACACAAAGGAAGATACAAGTTTCAGAAGTTGATTTCAACCTTCAACATGTATATCTCATGGATAATTCTCAACGCAAAGTATTATGATGAATGCAAATAAGCAAGTATGTAAGAATCAATGCACAGTTGACACAAGTGTTTGCTTCTAAGATGGAAGGAAGTAGGTAAACTGACTCAACATAAAGTAAAAGAATGGCCCTTCGCAGAGGGAAGCATGGATTGCTATATTTGTGCTAGAGCTTTTATTTTGAAAACAAGAAACAATTTTGTCAAAGGTAGTAATAAAGCATATGTGTTATGTATAAGATATCCTATAAGTTGCAAGCCTCATGCATAGATTACCAATAGTGCCCGCACCTTGTCCTAATTAGCTTGGATTTACATGGATTATCATTGCATAACATATGTTTTAACCAAGTATCACAAAGGGGTACCTCTATGCCGCCTGTACAAAGGTCTAAGGAGAAAGCTCGCATTGGATTTCTCGCTTTTGATTATTCTCAACTTAGACATCCATACCGGGACAACATAGACAACAGATAGTGGACTCCTCTTTTAATGCATAAGCATTCAACAACAGATAATATTCTTATAAGAGATTGAGGATTGTTGTCCAAACTGAAACTTCCACCATGGATCATGGCTTTAGTTAGCGGCCCAATGTTCTTCTCTAACAATATGCGTACTCAAACCATTTGATCATGATAAACCACCCTTACTTCAGACAAGACGAACATGCATAGAAACTCACATGATATTCAACAAAGGTGTAATAGTTGATGGCGTCCCCAGAAACATGGTTACCGCTCAACAAGCAACTTATTAAGAAATAAGATACATAAGTACATATTCAATACCACAATAGTTTTTAAGCTATTTGTCCCATGAGCTATATATTGCAAAGACAAAGAATGAAAATTTTAAAGGTAGCACTCAAGCAATTTACTTTGGAATGGCGGAAAAATACCATGTAGTAGGTAGGTATGGTGGACATTGATGACCCACAAGTATAGGAGGTGTATCGTAGTATTTTCGATAAGTAAGAATGTCGATCCCAACGAGAAGCAGAAGGTGTTGACAAGCAGTTTCGGCGAAGGATTCACTGTAGATGCTCACAGACAAGTATTCAGGGGGTTTTGATGTAGCAGTTGAATAAAGTACGAGTAAGTAAAATGCGAGAGTAACAATTGCAGCGAGTGGCCCAATCCTTCTTAGCACAAAGGACAAGCCGGTTTGTTTAATTATGATGACCAAACGTTCTTGAGGACACACCGGGATTTAGTCTAGTGCTTTCGCTTCATATAGCTGATTAATCTTCATTGTTTTGATAAGTGTTGTGTGGGTGAACCTATGTTAATGCACCGCCCTTCCTAGGACTAATACATACTTGTGATTATACCCCTTGCAAGCATCCGCAACTACAAGAAAGTAATTAAGATAAATCTAACCACAGCCTTGAACTCTGAGATCCAGCTATCCCTCCTGCATCGATATACCAACGGGGGTTTAGGTTTCTGTCACTCCGGCAACCCCGCAATTAGCAAACGAGTACAAGATGTATTCCCCTAGGCCCATAAAGGTGAAGTATCATGTAGTCGACGTTCACATGACACCACTAGAAGAATAACACCACAACTTAAATATCATAACACTGAATATTACCCAACATAATTCACTACTAACATTTAGACTTCACCCATGTCCTCAAGAACTAAACGAACTACTCACGAGACATCATATGGAACATGATCAGAGGTGATATGATGATGAATAAAAATCTGAACATAAACCTTGGTTCAATGGTTTCACTCAATAGCATCAATAACAAGTAGCGATCAATACCGGAAGAGTTTCCCCTATCAAACAATCAAGATTCAACCCTAATTGTTACAGCGGTGACGAGGTGCAGGGGTGGAGATGGCGGTGATGATGATGGAGATGATGACGATGGTGATGGAGATGATGTCCAGCTCGATGTCGGTGACGATGGCGTCGATTTCCCCCTCCGGGAGGGAATTTCCCCGGCAGATTTCAGCCTGCCGGAGAGCTCTTTTCTCTCTGGTGTTTTCCGCCTCGCAGAGGCGGCTGTGACTCCTTGCGACTATCCCCCTGGTCTTAGGTTTTCGGGACGAAGATGTACGTGAAGGAGGGGGGGGCAGAGGGGGTTGTGGGCCCCCTCCTCACAGGGCGGCGCGGCCAGGCCTTGGGCCGCGGCAGCCTATGAGGTGGGCCCACGGCGGCCCTCCTCGGCTCCTCCTTCTGGCTCCCTTCGTCTTCTGGAAAAATAGGATTTTTCAGATAATTTCTGGCAATTGTTGATCTTCCGAAATATTGCCTTCTGACGACGCTTTTTCCAGCAGAATCCTGGCTCCGGTGCGCGATCCTCCAATAATCATGAAACATGCGAAATAGATGAAATAACATAAGTATCATCTCCAAATATGAAATATATCAATGAATAACAACAAATTATGGTATAAAATAGTGATGCAAAATGGACGTATCAGACACAAATGGCATAGTTTTTGGCTCAATGATTTTGGATGAACGAGGAGTAATCCCTCTCAATACAAGGTTTAGGCTAGCAAGGTTGTTTGAAGCAAACACAAGTACGAACCGGTACAGCAAAACTTACATAAGAACATATTGCAAGCATTATAAGACTCTACACTGTCTTCCTTGTTGCTCAAACACTTTTACCAGAAAATATCTAGACCTTAGAGGGACCAATCATGCAAACCAATTTCAACAAGCTCTACAATATTTCATCACTAATAGGTGCAAAGTATATGATGCAAGAGCTTAAACATGAGCACAACAATTGCCAAGTATCAAATTATTCAAGACATTATACCAATTACCACATGTAGCATTTTCTGTTTCCAACCATATAACAATGAACGAATCCTCGGGTTTGCCTTGGGCCGCGCCAGCCTATGAGGTGGGCCCACGGCGGCCCTCCTCGGCTCCTCCTTCTGGCTCCCTTCGTCTTCTGGAAAAATAGGATTTTTCAGATAATTTCTGGCAATTGTTGATCTTCCGAAATATTGCCTTCTGACGACGCTTTTTCCAGCAGAATCCTGGCTCCGGTGCGCGATCCTCCAATAATCATGAAACATGCAAAATAGATGAAATAACATAAGTAGCATCTCCAAATATGAAATATATCAATGAATAACAGCAAATTATGGTATAAAATAGTGATGCAAAATGGACGTATCAACTCCCCCCAAGCTTAGACTTCGCTTGTCCCCAAGCGAAACTGAACTCGGTAAACAGGACCACATGTTTATGGAGTGAAGAGTCGATAAATGAAATACGGACAAGAAGCATCATATCAATTCACACAAGACATTCTAATGAACAACTTCCTCATATAATTCAACTTGAAACAAGTAGAGGGTAATTACAAATAAAGGTGCATAAGAAATCATAATTGGTGATGGCAAACTTTGTTCTTGGTCAGAGAACAATTAACATATTATGTTAAAGATAATATGGCACAACTTGCATACTCAATTATAATAATCTCCTCATGATCATTGATAACTTTCAAAGCTATATTCATTCAGATAAAACTTGTACTAAACAAGGAAGAGTAAAAGATATGATGAAGTAAATCACAATATAGATAGTTTGATCACAACAACTCAAATGCTTGCTTAAGATGGAGGGAAATAGGTTTACTGACTCAACATAAAGTAAAAGACAGGCCCTTCGCAGAGGGAAGCAGGGATTAAATCATGTGCCAGAGCTTTTTCAGTTTTTGAAATCATATAGAGAATAAAAGTAAACATTTGAGAGGTGTTTGTTGTTGTCAACGAATGGTAGCGGGTACTTTAACCCCATTGCCAGAAAAACTCTCGAAGAGCGGCTCCCATAAAGTTTATTTTTGGTTGGCACTCCTTCCAACCTTTACTTTCACAAACCATGGCTAACCGAATCCTCGGGTGCCTGCCAACAATCTCATACCATGAAGGAGTGCCTTTTTATTTTAGTTTTGTTTGGATGACACTCCTCCCCTCCTTTGCTTTCTCAAGCCACGGCTAACCGAATCCTCGGGTGCCATCCAACAATCACATACCATGGAGGAGTGTCTATTTGTAAAATTATGAAAGTTAATTAACTTGGGACTGGGAATCCCATTGCCAGCTCTTTTTGCAAAGTTATTGGATAAGTGGATGAAGCCACTAGTCCATTGGTGAAAATTGCTCAACAAGATTGAAACATAAAACACCACATACTTCCTCATGAGCTATAAAACATTGACACAAATGAGAGATAGTAAATTTTGAATTGTTTAAAGGTAGCACACGAAGTATTTACTTGGAATGGCAGGAAATACCATGTAGTAGGTAGTTATGGTGGACACAAATGGCATAGGTTTGGGTTAAAGTATGGATGCACGAGAAGCATTCCCTCTCAGTACAGGTATTTGGTTAGCAAGGTTAATTAGCAAGCATAAGAGTTGAGGGAAACAAACAAATATACATGTGATAGAAACAATCATGCATCTTCCTTGTAAGCGCAAACAATTTTAACTTCAGAATAATAAGCTATGAGCTAGCAAGAAAGGAATACAATGAAACAACTACATGTATTTCTCTTTCCTACTTAAACCTCAAAGTGTTGTTGCTATTGACCAATGCTAAGTTCGCCAAAACCAAATAGATTTACTTAATGCTCCCAAAGTGATACCAATACTAATAACAAGATCAATCATATAATAGAGATTGCAAATTAAAATAAGATGTGCAATTTGTAAATGATAAGACTTCTCATTAATATTCCATAACGATAACTCACACCAAGGGATACATAGACAATCAACTAAAGGAGAGATACTTCCACACTACAACCCATCTTATATGATAACTTCCCTACTCATGATATGACACTACTTGATAGTAAAAAGTAAAAGATAGTGATGATGTGATACCGCGGCACTCCCCCAAGCTTGGAACAAACCAAGGGGATGCCAATACCGATGATGAATTACTCCTTCGGCGGTGGTGATGATGAATTCTTGACAAGCTTCTCAACCAGCTCCTGAAGCTCATCAATCTTGTACATGAGGTTGCGGATCATCTCCGAATTGTGCTCGACGCGGTTAAGAAGTATGTCCGACGGCGAGTCCCAACTCTTGGAGTTATTTCCCCACTCTTCAGCTTCAGGCTTCATCCTTCCTGCAGTGTTAGAACGATCTATATCCCAATTGCTAGGCAATGCTGCCTTGGGAGTCCTTTCAATTTGACTATTGTAAATTAGATTGCGGAAGGGGTTGTAGGTGCCTGGAGAAGATGTCTTTGGAGCTAGGTAGTGACGTGGAACCTTTCCTCCGGTGCGAATTCTTGCGCTCCTCTTGGCACTGAGAGGGTTCTCCACCACCCTGATGCTTGCGATGGTAGCACGCGGGTGCGCACGCGAGTCTTCCTCCACTTCTTCTTCATCTTCTTTCTTGACGCTCTCGTCCACCTCTTTCCACTCGGGATCTTGAATATCTTCATCCGAAAGCCCCTTGCCCTTGTTGTCGGAGACCATGGTACTTCTAGATTGAAAACAGATCCTGGTAGAAACAGCTCGAAACAAAACACGTCGAGAAAACGGTATACGGACCTCCAGGGGTCCGGGGGATTATATAGAATAAATTTTTACGGCAATAGGAAAGTACCAGGTCGAACCGGAGTCGGAGAGGGGCGACGAGGTGGCCTCCTCATAGGCGGCGCGGCCAGGCTGGGGCCCGCGCCGGCCTATGGGGGCACCCCCTCGTGCGTCTCCTCCACTCCGTTTCGATCTCGTAATTTTTCATATTTTCCAAAAACAGCAAAAACATTGTTCGGGAAGTAAAACGCGAACTTTTTATTACCAGTACTGTTACCTATTCAAAGTCGAACTCTGCAGAACTGTCAATTTGACCTTTGATGAAAGCTTCCGGAGTTACCACTCGAATAACATCAACATCTTCATTATAAGAATCACCTGAGATATAATGCTTGAGTCTTTGTCCATTCACTACTTGTGTGGCATTGCCTTGGAGAGAGCTAATTTTCATTGCTCCTGATCGATACACCTCCTCAACCACATATGGTCGTTCCCACTTTGAGAGTAATTTCCCCGCAAAGAATCTGAGACGAGACCGATACAATAGAACTTTATCCCCAATATTAAATTCTCTTTTGATAATTCTTCTATCATGCCATTTCTTAACTTTCTCTTTAAAGAGTTTAGCATTCTCATAAGCTTCGCTTCTCCATTCATCTAGAGAACTCAATTGTAGCAATCTCTTATTACCGGCAAGTTTAGGATCTTTATTTAGTTCTCTTACCGCCCAATAAGCTTTGTGCTCTAGTTCTAAAGGTAAATGACAAGCTTTTCCATAAACCATTTTATAAGGTGACATCCCCATAGGATTTTTATAAGCAGTTCTATAAGCCCATAGTGCTTCCTTCAATTTACTAGCCCAATTCTTTCTAGATTTATTAACAGTCTTTTGCAAGATAGATTTAATCTCTCTATTTGATAGTTCTACTTGCCCACTAGTTTGAGGATGATAAGCGGAAGCAATTCTATGATTAATACCATATTTAGCAAGAGTTTTTCTAAAACCACCATGAATAAAATGAGAACCTCCATCAGTCATAAGATATCTAGGAACTCCAAATCTAGGAAAAATAATATCTAAAAGCATTCTTAAAGAAGTCTCACCATCAGCACTTTTTGTGGGTATGGCTTCCACCCATTTAGTAACATAATCAACAGCAACGAGTATATGAATGTTACCTTCTGAAGAGGGGAAAGGTCCCATGAAGTCAAATCCCCAACAATCGAATGGTTCAATAACAAGAGTATAATTCATAGGCATTTCATTGCGTCTGGAGATATTACCAACCCTTTGACATTCATCACAAGATAAAATAAACTTCCTTGCATCTTTGAAGAGAGTTAGCCAATAAAAACCTGATTGTAGAACCTTTTGCGCGGTTCTATCTCCGGCGTGATATCCTCCATAAACACTACCATGACATTTACTCAATATCTCCTGTTGTTCATATTCGGGAACACATCTTCGCAGAATACCATCCACTCCTTCTTTATATAAGTGTGGGTCATCCCAAAAATAATGCCTCAAATCATAAAAGAATTTCCTCCTTTGCTGAGCTGAAAAGGTTGGAGGCAAGTACTTGGAAACAATAAAGTTAGCATAATCAGCATACCAAGGGCTATCTCGCGAGCTCAACTTTATTACAGCCAATTGTTCATTTGGAAAACTATCATTAACATGAACATGATCATAAGCAATATTTTCCAATCTAGACAAGTTATCAGCAACAGGATTATCAGCACCTTTCCTACCTATAATATGCAAATCAAATTCTTGCAACAAAAGCACCCATCTAATAAACCTTGGCTTAGCATCTTTGTTTTGCATAAGGTATCTAATTGCAGCATGATCAGTATGAATTGTAACTTTTGAATCAACAATATAGGATCTAAACTTATCACAAGCAAAGACTACAGCTAACAATTCTTTTTCAGTTGTAGCATAATTTCTTTGAGCAGCATCAAGAGTTTTTACTAGCATAATGAATAACATTCAATTTTTTATCTACTCGCTGTCCAAGAACAGCACCTACAGCAAAATCACTAGCATCACACATAATTTCAAAAGATAAGTTCCAATCAGGAGGTTCAACTATAGGAGCAGTTGTTAAGGCTTTCTTTAGAGTTTCAAAAGCTTCCTTACAATCATCATCAAAAACAAAAGGTACATCTTTTTGAAGAAGATTAGTAAGAGGTTTTGAAATCTTGGAGAAGTCTTTAATAAATCTCCTATAAAACCCAGCATGACCAAGAACACTACGAATACCTTTAACATCCCTGGGATAGGGCATCTTCTCAATTGCTTCAACTTTAGCTCTATCAACTTCAATACCTCTCTCAAAAATTTTATGTCCCAATACAATTCCTTCATTAACCATAAAGTGGCATTTCTCCCAATTAAGAACAAGGTTAGTTTCTTCACATCTCTGCAAAACTTTATCAAGGTTCCGTAAGCAATTATCAAAAGAATTCCCATAGACAGAGAAATCATCCATGAATACCTCTACAATACTCTCGCAAAAACCATGAAAAATAGCAGACATGCATCTTTGAAAAGTAGCAGGAGCATTACATAGACCAAAAGGCATACGTCCATAAGCATAAGTTCCATAGGGACAAGTGAAAGTGGTTTTCTCTTGATCCTTAGTTTTACCAGCAATTTGTGAAAACCCAGAATAACCATCAAGAAAGCAAAAATGAGTATTCTTAGACAACCTTTCTAACATTTGATCAATAAAAGGTAAAGGGTAATGATCTTTCTTAGTAACCTTATTAACTTTTCGATAATCAATGCACATTCTATACCCTACAACTACTCTTTGAGGTATGAGCTCATCATTATCATTAGGTACAACAGTCATTCCTCCTTTCTTAGGAACGCAATGCACAGGACTAACACATCTACTATCAGCTATAGGATATATAATACCAGCTTCAAGAAGTTTTAATACCTCATTCCTTACCACATCCTTCATCTTAGGAATTAGACGACGTTGATGTTCAACAACAGGCTTTGCATCGTCTTCCATATTAATGGCATGTTGGCAAATAGAGGGAGAAATCCCCTTCAAGTCATCAAGAGTGTAGCCAATAGCTCCTCGGTGTTTCTTCAATATTTCCAATAACCTCTCTTCCTCAATCTCTGAAAGGTTAGAACTAATAATAACAGGATATATTTTCTTATCATCAATATGAGCATATTTAAGATCATCAGGCAATGGCTTTAAATCAAAAACAGGATCTTCTTTTGGTGGCAATGTTATACCTAGATCTTCTACCGGTAAATCATGTTTAAGTATAGGTTGACGAAGGAAAATTTCATCAAGCTCATTTCTTTCTTCCCTAAAAACTTCACTCTCACTATTCTCCAAATGTTGCTACAAAGGATTATTAGGAGCATGAGCAATAGATGCACACTGTTCAACTCTAAAATCATTACTAGGTGAATCAGCTTTATAAGGGGTTTTGGCAAATTTAGAGAAATTAAACTCATAAGATTCACCAGCAAATTTAGTCAAAATTTTCTCTTTCTTGCAATCTATAACAACTCCACACGTATTTAGAAAAGTTCTACCAAAAATGATAGGACAATACTTACTAGCAGCAGAACCAAGTACCAAAAAGTCAATAGGATATTTAATCTTACCACATAGAACCTCCACATCTCGAACAATACCAATTGGAGAGATAGTTTCTCTATTAGCCAGTCGAATAACCACATCGATATCTTCAAGTTCACAAGAACCAATTTCGTGCATAATCTCCGTGTAAAGCTCATAAGGAATAGCACTAATACTTGCACCAATATCGCATAAACCATAATAACAATGATCACCAATTCTAACTGATAGCATAGGAACACTAACTTTCCTAGACTTATTAGGATGTGAAACAATATTAGAAGCATCTTCACAGAAAATAATATGACCATCTTCCACATTTTCAGTCACAAGATCTTTAACTATTGCAATAGCAGGTTCAACTTTTATTTGCTCTTCGGGTTCTATAGGTTTCTTTTCAATTTTATCAACCGCACTATTTATGACAGAGTACTCCTTCATTTTAGCAGGGAAAGGAGTTTTTTCAATATAAGCTTCAGGAATAACATGATCCACAGTTTCAATTACAACACATTTATTTATAGATGAATCAATTTTATCTTTATACGGTTCATGAAACTTATCAAAATTCTTCTTAGGCAATTCATAATGAGAGGAAAAAGCTTTATAAAGATTTGCAGCAACTTGAGAATCAAGACCATAAGTAGCACTCATATTACGAAATTTATCAGTATCCATAAAAGCTTCAATGCATTTATAATCATAATTTATATCTGATTCTCTATCCTTGTCGTTCTCCCATCCTTTAGTATTCTCCTGGATCCGATTAATAAGGTCCCTTTTAAACTCTTCTTTGTTGCGTGTAAATGATCCAGAACAAGAAGTATCCAGCAAGGTCTTGTCTTGAAAAGAAAGTCTTGCATAGAAATTATCAATGATAACATTACCAGGAAGCTCATGAATGGGGCATTTGAGCATTAAAGACTTCAATCTCCCCCACGCTTGGGCAATACTCTCTCCATCATGAGGCCAAAAATTATATATGCGGTTCCGGTCTTTGTGAATTTCACTTGGAGGATAGAACTTAGAATAAAACCGGGGCACAATATCATTCCATTCAAGAGAATCCCCATCATCCAGTAATTTATACCAATGTGCCGCTTTACTAGACAGCGATATAGAGAATAGTTTCTTCCTCACTTCATCCATAGCAATACCTGCACACTTGAATAAACCGCATAATTCATGTAAAAACAGTAAATGATCTCCAGGATGGACAGTTCCATTCCCTGTATAACGGTTATCCACAACACGTCCAATAATTTTCATAGATATTTTGTATGGAACCTCTTTCTCACCTGGCGCCTCATCCACTACCTTTGCAGTAGTAGTAGATTTTTCCAAATAAGCATTCGAGAGAAGATCTCTCCATAGTGAATTATAGCAGCAGGCAGAAATAAAATCAGCACTAACAATAAAAGTTTCCCTTACCAATTCAACTTACCAATAGCGCTTCACTCCCCGGCAACGGCGCCAGAAAATAGTCTTGATGATCCACAAGTATAGGGGGTGTATCGTAGTATTTTCGATAAGTAAGAATGTCGATCCCAACGAGGAGAAGAAGGTGTTGACAAGCAGTTTCGGTGAAGGATTCACTGTAGATGCTCACAGACAAGTATTCAGGGGGTTTTGATGTAGCAGTTGAATAAAGTACGAGTAAGTAAACTGCGAGAGTAACAATTGCAGCGAGTGGCCCAATCCTTCTTAGCACAAAGGACAAGCCGGTTTGTTTACTTATAATGACCAAACGTTCTTGAGGACACACGGGGATTTAGTCTAGTGCTTTAGCTTCATATAGCTGATTAATCTTCATTGTTTTGATAAGTGTTGTGTGGGTGAACCTATGCTAATGCACCGCCCTTCCTAGGACTAATACATACTTGTGATTATACCCCTTGCAAGCATCCGCAACTACAAGAAAGTAATTAAGATAAATCTAACCACAGCCTTAAACTCTGAGATCCTGCTATCCCTCCTGCATCTAACTACAAAAAATTATATCCGAATTCACCTGGGTTTACCTTGTTAGCCAATTTTTAGATTCTCAAAATTCCAAATGAAAATATGAAAGCATGAAGATTTTAGTTTTTTCCAGAAATTTAGAATTTTATTTTTTTTATTTTTAAAAATTAAAATTAATAATTATAAGATTTTTTGAGTACTAAAATATTACTATTACTTTTAGCAAATTATAAGATTTTCAAATTTTCAGGTTTTAGGTTTGGAAAAAATAATTAAAATTTAAAAAATAATTAAAAATAATACAAATTAAATTTTTTATTTAATTTATTTATTCAACATTATTATTACATCATTACTTTTGTTTATTAAAATAATTATTTGGATTTTAAACAATAAAGAAGTGTGACATCGACCAACATGTTAATAGGATTGATATGATAGTACTATCAATAACATGCGCGCGAAGCACTTGGAAGTGGAACGGGTTGGAACTCGGAAGTTAAGCGTGCTAGTGCGGGAGTAGTGTGAGGATGGGTGACCGACCGGGAAGTTTGACCACGGGTAAGTAATTTGACTAGAGATAAAGTGTAGTTAGAGACTAACGAAAATACTAGAAATTCTGAAAAAAAAAGGGAATGAAAAAAATAAAATAAAAGAGAGAGTGAAAAATAATTAGAAAAAAATGGATAAAAATTAAACGAAATAGCCTTTAGTACCGGTTCGTGTTACGAACCGGTACTAAAGGTCTTCAGCCCCGCGGGCTCCTCCGTGCCCACGTGGAGGCACCTTTAATACCGGTTCGTAAGGAACCGGTACTAAAGGCCCTTTAGAACCGGTACTAAAGGGGGGTTTCTCTACTAGTGCGGCAATGAAGCCAGCGTTTGATGCAATCGCCGCTGAAAGAGAACCAACCCCTAAAAAGTTATGGTAACGTTGCTCCTATGAAAATAGTAGAAAACATAGTTCTCTCTCATCTTTTATGACTCTCCAACCTATTAATTGAAGGAGAGGAATGAGAGGACTTGTACCATATCCTTATCATTATAGTCAACATGGGAGACTTAGCTCCTGGCAGTCCCACCCCTTGTGCGCCCTCCTCCGTCGGCAGCGGTAGGAGCCATAGGGCATAGCACGCACGGTGCTGGTGGTGGCGGGTATCTCCACCACCCGCACGTATATCAAGAGACGCGGGTACGATGAGAGCGGCGACAACACTGGGGAAGGTGGCGACGATGCTAGAGATGACGGCGACGACGCTGGGATAGCGGCGATGGTGTTGGGCGGCCAGAGTTGGCGCTGTGGTGGCGAGGGTCTATCGATCTAGGGCAGGCATGGCCCGGCCGTTCTGGCCACCTGCGCCTCGGTGCGGTCACCCGGTCCGGTCCTCGTCTATCCTCCTTGGCCCCGAGCGCATGGGTGCTTTTGTTCTGGCCGGGTTGACCTGAACCCAACGCCATCTTGGCGTGGCAGATCGGAGCGCCCGTGCGGCACTGGCGGCGAGGTGGGCGTTGCTGGGTGGCCAGCGATGCTTCTCTAAGGTGGATGCGCGCGGACATGCTGGTGAGTTCTCCCATGGTGGCACCTGCATCACTTGCGGCTTGGTGGTTGTAAGAACATGTCCTTTATCCCATGTGTGGTTTAGGTAATTGATGACAATCCCTATGGACTAACGGTTGCATTAAGAATCAATCTTAGGTCAAGTACATAACTATGTGTTGGACTCAAGGTTGTAAGATGGAGAAGACGGAATACAATGATGAAGATGGTGTCGAAGAGAGACAAAGACCGTGTTGAAGATGAAGAGAGAAGACGGCGTAGAAGATGAAGAGAGAAGACGGCATTGAAGATGGATGACGATGGTGGTGTGCGTACAAGATGGAAGAAGACGGTGGCATGGACAATGATGAAGACGGTGGCATGGACAATGATGAAGAGGGTGAAGACGGAGCTTGCCGACTCGAGAAGAACGCGCAAGGACTAGGTTTGTGCTCGATAGGATAGTGAGTCGCATCATCGGAGAGAGCTCAAACCTTGCATGCATTGCATCGTGTTTCTTGGTTGTTCTTGGTTCTTATCCATGAGATGGGTTAGAGCTTGTGGTCACTCTCATGGCAACCTCTAGCTCATCGGAAACGGATTCCGGATGCATCGCATGTTGCATGTGCGAGGGTGATGATTTTCCCGATATACCATATTGAGAGGTTACACCTCTATGACCATGAAAAATCATCACCCACTCTTTTCCATATTTTCACTTTTTGTAGTGATAGCTCTCGTCGTCCTCTTTCCGGCAAAATTGGTTTCATGTCATTCCGAGTTTCCTAGCTCAAGATATTGCATCTTCCGTATCGTCATATCTGGAAAAGTCCCACAGAACATGCTACGGTACCTTCGCGGTACCTTGAGTGGTAGTACCGCTTGAGAGCGGTAGTACCGCCCGAGGTACCGCTTAAGTACTGTAACATAATTTACGGCAGTACCGCTTCGATACCGCTTGGGATCCAGTAACGTTTGGAGCCCATTGCGGTACCTCGAGCGGTACCGCGAGCGGTAGTACCGCTTTGTGCCACGTGGATAAGTTCTGTGGGGATTTCGAATCCAAGCGGTAGTACCGCTTACTAAAGCGGTAGTACCGCTCGGGCGCGAATCTGACCGTTTTCTCAGCCCCAACAGCTATATTTTGGGCCCCCTATTTATACCTCTCTTCCACCTCCGACCCAACCAACCCTGCACCTCCACTCTCTCTCCTCCATTGTTGACCTTGGGTTCTTTCTTCCTCCTCTTGATCCCCCCACTATTTGTTGCATATTTTTGGGGGAAAGGAGAGAGGAGATCTAGATCTAGACCTTCACCAATTGAATCCTCCTCTAAGTGAGAGGATCTTGCTAGATCTAGATCTTGGAGTTTCTTGGTGTTTCTCCTCACTTTGTTCTTCCTCCCTTATTCCCCCAATAGCTTCTTCTAGCTTTGTTGGAATTTGGGAGAGAAGAACTTGGGAATCCTAGTGGTGTTCTTAGCCATTGCATTAGGTGCATCGGTTGTGCTCTCTCCGGGGTTTCGATCTCGTAGAGTGTGTGTGTTCTTCCATAGTGGTGTTCTTGCCTTAGTGGCCATCTTGCCTCTTGTGGCACATCGCATCCTTGGTGGAGTTGGTGTCCTTGGTGGAGTGTGTTAGTCTCTTGTGGCGCATTGCATCCTTGGTGGAGTTGGTTTCCTTGGTGGAGTGTGTTAGCCTCGTGTGGCGCATTGCATCCTTGGTGGAGTTGGTTTCCTTGGTGGAGTGTGTTAGCCTTGTATGGCGCATAGCATCCTTGGTGGAGTTGGTTTCCTTGGTGGAGTGTGTTAACCTCGTGTGGCGCATAGCATCCTTGGTGGAGTTGGTTTCCTTGGTGGTGTGTTGTAAGCCTCTTGTGGCCGTGTACTTGAGAGCCTCCTCGTTGTGGAGTTGCCTCAAGCTTGATACTTGGGAGTTTCCCCAAGCTTGTACGGGTTCGGTGACCACCCTCAAGGGTCCCTTAGTGGATTGAGGCTTTTCTCCTTGGAGGAAAGGCTCGAGGAGAATACGGTGGCCCTAGTGGCTCATTGGAGTGCCTCGTGCCTCCACACCGCTCCAACGGAGACGTAGCACCCTTGGGTGTGAACTTCGGGATACATCGTCGTCTCCTCGTGCACCGGTTACTTCTCAACCCGAGATCCTTTACCTATGCGCTTTACTTTGTGATATCTATCATGCTTAATGCTATACCTATCTTGTTATCACCTTGTGGCTCATCATGCTAGCATAGTTTATTGGAGCACTTAGGCAAACCCCTAGTTGTTAGGCTTTGAGCTAAACTAGTACACTCTTGTAGTTTTATTCCGCCTAGTTTAGCTCTCAAGAAGAAGAAGTTTTTATACACCGCCTATTCACCCCCCCCCCCTAGGCGACGTCCTCGGACATTCAGTGGTGCCCCTCTCAGGCGGCTTGTACCTTTGTGGGCATGGTTTCCCCCGGTATGGCGCGCTGGACGTACTTTTGACGGGATGCCCAGGCAAGGCTGGTTCTTTGAGTGGAATGGTCAGCGTGTGAGCTCCAGGCGAAGAGCGGACAATTCTTGTCGTGATGAGGTACCATGCTAGCTCCGGGTGAAGGCCCTGCCTTTCGAGGCCTGTGACTGCGACGCCTAAAAGCGCCATTTCCTCTGTGGCGTCATCGAGGAGTTCCGGCACCTCCCTTGCCTAGGATCTCAGGTTTCGGGTGAAAACCTCAGACTAATGACGTTGGATAATCAAGTGTGACCCGTGTAACTACTCGTGGAAAAGTAATAGTATCACTCTAGCTTTATCCTATGGCACATCTTTGAATTATCATGAACCTTTTTCTCTGATCCCTAACCATCTCGTTGCACCAATAAACGTATATACTTCATTCCTTTTTCTTCTTTATTACAAGTACTTCCTAATTTTTCAACAATCAACCAAACCATCACATTTATGAAATTTTGTAGAAACCTCCATGAAATCATCTTATTTGAGAGTAGTGATAACTCGGGTGCGATCAAAACGCCGAACGACATAATCTTGCCAGCTAACTGGGATTAAAAATGAACTGGGTAACTTCTCCTTACATATGCTAAGACTAACAATGTGCACTTGCATGTCATATTGAATATATAAATGGATTTGGTGGATCCATTTCGGGAGTTGACTCTAACAACCTTTTTCAATCGCAGATCTCTTGCTTCATTTTTTGTTCAAATTTCAACAAGATTGATTTTGTAAAATCTGCCACATATGGTCAAATTATTCAAAATTTATTTGACCAGAACATTGATGTCGCCATTATGCACAACTTTCATGTTGTAAGTTTTCTGTTGGGAGTGGGTAATTCTCAATTGACTAAGATATTTAATTCTCAGTCAGGTAACACCATCAAATTTTAGGGTCAACACATGTTTCAACTCATGGAAACACGAATAACGAAGCAATCTAACGGTCCGAGGCATTTTCTCAATGTAACCCATGGTGCAACTCATCACTAGCCCGATCACGGAAAAATCCAACGGTCTGAATCATTTTTATCAGTTGGAAACCGTTTGCAAGTTATAAAATCACAGTTACAACTCCATGTGTTACTGAAAAATATAAACTCACTTGCAACCTAAACCCTAATCCAACAACCCGATAGTTCGCTAATAATTCAGTTAATTCTTAGTCGACCAAAAATTAACAAAACCTATTTTTATCTTATTCAATATGTTTATGCAGATATTATACAATATATCTTGTCTCTAACTATCTTCCCAAATCTCACGTACTGGACAAAAAAAATATAAATAATCACATTCCGCAAAACATCAACGAACAAACACCGAGCTGCTAGACCTGCATGCAAGCTTGCTCTGGGCATGTCATCATCATGGAAGCAGCAGCCGGGACGTCCAGAGCCTCGATCACGACCCATCCGCCTCCGCCGCTTGATTTCGCCGGTGGCAGATCCGGCACCGCTCTCTTGCATGGCGGCCCAGGCACGAGTGGGATGATGGGGAGGTTGTCGCAGGTGCAGACCTCAATCATGAAACCATCAGGGTCATGGAAGAAGAGCTGGTCAACGTGGATACCACCCTCCTCCACCCGGCGTTGCACATACCGGATGCCCATCTCCTTGAGCTGCCATTGCACCACCTCCAAGCTCTCGCACTGCACATTAGACATGACACGTCATCGCATGAACTGACCACTCACAAATCACAGCCGCGCATGCACTCATCGATGAAATATATCCTCTACCGTTTGATTTATTCTATAGCACACCATCACATCACAGATACACCCACAGTTGTCACCTACTTCTGTTTTGGGTCAAACTCAAACTATGGAAAGTTTGATCATGAATACAACAAAATAATCAATATCCATAATATCAAATGCATATGATACAAAAATATAATTTGTAATGGTTCTAATACAATATATTTTAAATTATAGATGTTAACAATTTTCTTAAATATTTGATTAAAGTTTACAAATTTCAAATTTAACTAAGCTCATAACGTGAAGTAACTGTGAACAGTGGAAGTACATTTGTATGCACTATGTATGCAGAAAAAATTATTATATACGTACGATTCAACACAACACCAATCTAACTACAGATGGACGTAGAGAGCGGACAGTACGACGCTGCATTCACTATCTGAAGAAGTCATCAACGTACGTGATGGAGTTAATACACGATGTACTACTTAGGATTCACAGTTGCTCACTGTGCACGGATCAAGGCAGAAACTTCTCTATATATGTACTCGTGAGCGTGAGTCGTGACAGCATGAACGCGTGTTTCACGAAGTGTGTGTTTTTTAGTATTTTAGATCTCCTACATGCAAGGAGTATGTCGCTGTCATTCATGCTCTATCTATACGTTATTTTGTTTATTTGAGCTGGAATCATACTTGATCGCGAGATATGTTTGGACTTTGGATGTTAACTCACATGAGACTTTTTTTCCGCAAATAAAATCCAACTTTCGCTGCTCTCAGCCTGACGTACATTGGCTGTTACTTGTTACTTTGGCAGTGTATGAAAAACGAGGAATCGGAGGATTGCAGCCGTAAACGGCTAGCTGTACTTGGCGACAAGGGCAGCCACTAGCTCACAACTAATAATGGAAATTTCAGCTGGCCGTTTTGTATACGTCCGATCCTACGCTAGCTTTGCACGACTTCCTTCCAGTTAGCATAGCAAGCAAAACCATTGTTCACATATACTACGTACCAGTTAGATAGATCTAATGGAAGAGACTAGACAATTATAATTCAACATATTTTGTCCACTGATCTAAATTTCCTTTCCGACAAATACTACCTATTCAAAACTTAATACTCCTTAACTACAACTACGAATGCATGATGACATAACTTAATGCGTTAACTGGTGAAATACAGCTAGTGTAGTGGCCAGTGACCACCGGATAGATTTCAGATTAACTAGATGTGGATGCGTGGCATTTGGGGCCAGAAGAAGTGCAGGGGTAATGCTATTCAACAACAAGAAGAAAAACAAGGTCGGCGTACCGTGAAGGAGATGTGGTTGTCCTTGGGGTCGATCTCTGTCTTCATGGGCGGCATACCCTCCGGGTCCTCCGCCTGCAGCAGATGCACGCCGATCCCGAAGTTGAACAGCCTGAAACCGGCAACCATTTCATGAGGTTGATCGAGGAACGTGGCGCATCGCCGAGACCGGCTATGATAGAAAACGAGCCTGCGCACGTACCATGCGCCGTCGAAGTCGAAGGATCCCGGTCGGCGAATGGGGAAGAAGCCGAGCACGTCGCAGTAGAACGCCAGCGAGCTCTCCAGCGACCGGCACACCACCGAGATGTGGTTCAGCGACGCCAGCCGCAGACCCCCATCCTGGGCCGCGGCCTTGTTCACGCCCGCCGTCGTGTTCACCATATCGATCTCCTGAATGAAGTACGTACGTGTGTTTCTTCTTCTTCTCCGACAACGGGGCGGTGGTGCAGACCTAACCTCTTTTGATGAGTTTCTCAGTCCAAGCACAAGGTAACACAGAACCAAACTCGCCGCAGACACCGATGAAATGGATCGAGACTCGGCGGAGATGTATCCGGCCAGAGAACTGATCTGAAGACGAAGACGCCGGATGCGAGGGAAGAGGAGTGGGGACAACGAGCGTACGGCAGCGATACTGTGAGATACACTCGATAATGGAGGGGCGCTAGCTAGCTAGTGGCTGTGGCTGTGAGGCTGTGAGTTGCAAGATACCTCGAGCAGGAAGGTATATATAAATCGACAGAGCTCGAGCCCGCACATGCGCCAGCTGGCAGCTGGTGGGTAGTGATCGTGTCGTATGACTCAGGCCAAGATATGCTACGGTCCAGGCTGCCTATAAAATAGCCCATGGCGTCAGACGTCGAATTAACCAAAAAAAAAATGATCGAGAATGCATCCTCAATGGTACATTATATTTCATAGAAGAAGGGAACAAAATGGCGGGTACAACATGAAAAGGCTACGCGATACAAATACAATGCTGCATGGTATACTATGCAACACACACCAGCCAAACAACAAGGAATCACAATATATATGTCGTCTCGCGCCATGAATGGCAAAGAGGCGATACACCGAGCTTCTAAGCCACGTCAAGACCGAAGAAGGAAACATCAGGGAGACCGACTCCAACTTCAAGGTGGTATAAGCCAACGCACAAGCCGTCCATAAACGCTAAAAATCGGCGAGCGAACGGTGAGACAAAACCAACCAAAGGAGGTGTCGACCAATAAGTGTTAAATTGTATAAGTAGATTGCCAAACTGTTTTCATTAAATCGGTTTTTGGAATAGTTGGTTAGTGCATAAAGCTTAACATGGTATCAGAGCCAGGCTTCCGAGTTCGAGTTCTGGTTTTCACAATTTATTCTATAAATAGTTGTTATCCCCTCATGTCTGTGTAGTGGCCTCTAAAGCCGTACGCCTCTGAGAACCACTCACGACCCCAGTGCTTGATGCGAGGAAGCATTGGCAGCGCCATGACAACGCCTCTAGAAGGCGATGGCACCAGCAGGTGTCGCCGTTATCAACTTGGTGAGTTGATTTTTTCCTCGGCCTTGTTGTCGACCCCAACAACCATCGAACATGCACACCAAGGAGATGCCTTTTGGCCTCAGAGACGACGAGAGGCAAGCAAAGGATGCTTTCAGAGGATCTAGATCGCCTCCACTTGACCATCCTCCAGCAGCATCGCGCGCTCCCAACAAGCGGCACCTTTAGATGCCGCCACTCTCGCCCACTGCCGTTGGCCCTGATTTGCAGACCCAAGTGGGTCTAGATGGGTTGTGGGCCAATTTGGAGCTTATGGCCACAACAACAGAGGAACCTCCACCGTTGGAAGGGCGCTCGTCGCTGCCAGGGAAACTCGCTACCGCCGCACGAGAGGGCCCCACCATCGCCACCCGAGCTTGGCGCGACGTGTCCTCCAGCACCGAGGGATGGGTAGAGGGGGCTCAAGACTGCTCGGTGCATCACCCCCGTATCGCCTAGGATTACACGACGCTGGGGTGGTGAGAATGACCCAATAAGACTTGAATATCAAATTAACCACATCTTTGTACACATAAACAAGGAATTGCTGATTAAAATAGGGTGATAACGACAATGGAGTATATCACGCGCCACACGTGTTATTAGATAAAAATCAGTGTGCAGAGTGTGCATAAACCAAGGCCCCACGTATATATTGTGCGTACGTACGCGTTCTGGTATATCACTATCAAATCATCCATTTGTGTCCCCCCACAATCCCAGGCAAAAACGTACGCGTATGCTGGGAATTTGTCTCCGCATGCCGAGATAGCTGACCGCGATATTTATCATTTGAGAGCACGCGTTTTTGTCGAGGGCTTATCTATGTGCATACGTGAAGTACGTGGAAGTCTTATCGAGTATACGTGTACGTCTCTCTGCCTCGTCAGCTCACTCCATGGCTGCCAACACCAAAGCTCTAAGAATGGCTACTTGGCTACTAGCACTTGAAAGTCAGTCACTAATTAAACAGCTGTTTCAGATCTCTCAAGGTTTCACTAGTGGAAAACGGCTCTTTTGCACCGGTTTATTAGGGCTATATGCACCGGATTGTAAACCGTGCAAACCATTCGGTGCAAAAGCCCCCCCTCCCCCCCTTGCACCGGTTCAGTTACGAACCGGTGCTAAAGGGGGCACCACGTGGCCCGCTGAGGAGCGTCCGGCGGGGGACCTTTAGCACCGGTTCGTAATACGAACCGGTGCAAAAGGGTTGTGCCGCGGCAGGGTTTTGGTGCCCTTCCCTGCCACGGCAGGGAATTGCACTAAAATGCTACCGCGGCAGGAAATTTACACTAAAACGCTGCCGCGGCAGACTCTGCCTCCATTCGAAACACGTTATAATGCATACATATATATAGGAAACCATTATATTACGTATATCGATTGAAGTGACACACGTTCATGCATATATATATATATATATATATATATATATAGAGCCCAACTATTCTCGAACCCCCCTTAAGAGGGGTTCTAGAATAGCTATTCTCGAACCCTTTAAGTCCATCCGGCCGGACCGCCCGACGAACCCAGCTCACCGCCCACGAGAGAAAAAGTCTTCGTCTATCTCCACCTCCCAACCGCACGACCCCTGGAACCGAACTCCCCCAACCTTCTTCCCTATCGACGGGGCGCCGCCCCGACTCTAGCTCCCTCTCCACCTTATTCCCGGCGGGAGCCTGCTCGCCGCCCAACCCCAGCTCCCGCTCCGCCTTCTTCCCGGCGGAAGCCCGCATCGCCGCCCCAACCCCCGCCCCACCTTCTTCCCGGCGGCCGGCCCCAACTCCCGCCCCACCTTCTTCCCGGCGGCAGCATAGAATCCCCGCCGAAGAAGGCGGCAGCGCCCGAACTCCGACTTCCTGCGTGCCTTCTTCTCGGCGGCAGCGCCACATCCACGATCTGCCTCCTCCCTGGCGCCGCCCCGCCCTCTTGCTTCGCTCGCGCGTCACGATCTCCACCGAGCGCCCCGCCCTTCCCATTGCCGCTTGCCCCTGTTCCTCCAGCCGTCGTCGGGGGAGAGCGTTGGGAGATGGATGCGACGGGGCCGTCGCAGCAGGGTAGCTGGCCACCCGAATCATGGAGGGACGCCGTGCCTCCTCCAAGATCTCCGGTCGTCGAGGCCTCTCCAGTATCGCATCCGGCCGGAGAACCCCAACGGTGAGCTCCCGCACAACGTCTCCAACCCTGACCACACATGCTAGGTTCTAGGTGACCCATCCCTGTGCTCCATCCCCGCTCCCGCCTTGGTGAGTGGTGACCCATACCAAAGATGCCTCTGAACTGCACGGGCATGGCCACTGCTCCTAGTGTTGGGCTATCTACGGTTCAGAAACAGAGCACATTAAGTTCAGAGATTTAGTATGTGAATTTCAGAGAGAACAACATATGAACTGCTGCTCTGTGTTATTCTTTTCATACATATTGCCTTTTAGCTTTGTATTTTAGCAAAGTTTGGATGATTGCGGCGAGCGAGAAAAATATAGAAGTTCACCTAGTTTAGACATGAAATTTACTAATTTTTGCTTGGAAGTTTGTTCGTCCACTGATTTCAGTTAAAGCACATAAATAAATACTGTAAAGTTCGCCTCTATTTAAAGTGCAAATTCGCAACTCGAACTCAGGGAGTTCATCTTGTTCATTTTAGGCAGTTTGCTCTTCTAGAGCGGTTTAATTTACTTTTCAAGATCTGGATGCTCGAATCATCTGAGGAAGACATTCACTTCTTTGCAGGCAAAAAAAAGCAAGAATTTTACTTTTTTTTGTTAAGATGTACAGTGTCATTTCACTATTCCTTGTCACAAAGCTCACTTTTAAAAATCCCAGAAGTTTAAATTATTTTCCTTTTTGTTGGACAGTACAGGTATTTAAAAATCCCAGATTTGGTGAAGTTCACACCTGCTAGTTTAGATATTCCTGCTAGGTGAATTAGTCTTTCCAAATTTGATTTTATTTGTTAACTGAATTTCGAAGCTCACAAATGAAGAAATCTGAAGTTCAGACATAGAAACAAAGCTGCAGCCGTTGCTCCTGGTACTTGGTCTCGCCAACGACCTCACAACTAGCCCCGCGGTAGTTCCCTCTATTCATAACTGAAGTTCATTTATAAATTTATGGGCATGTTTTATGTTATTGCTGTATGGCTGATGGGAAAAGAATAGAAGCTCACTTTATCTATTTGACAAGTTCACTTTTATATTTCCAGGGGTTCGGGAGCACCAGGTTGTTCTGTTTTTGTTGTCCGGCCGGTAGTTTCGTGAGACGTTCAGATATTGGTACCCAATCTCCAAAAGGTAATTAAGACCCAGGTCAGACTACTCATCTCGATAATAACCTACTTAAATGTGAGCAGTTCAATTAGGCCAAATAGGGAGTTCACATTCCTGTTAAAAATATATAGAAGAAAAATGCCCTCATCACACTTGTTAGTTTATTTGGTGGTGGAGAAGTTTAGATATTCTTCGGAGGAAGTTTAATCTATGTTTTTGAAAAGTACAGTATGCTTTTATTTAATTTTGGTTTGATTTGTGTTCTTTTAGCTTGCAATTATTTAATCTAGGTTTCGTCGGGACGGGTGCGGGATGGGTGAAGTTCACTTCTTCTAATCATTATAGTTCAGTTCTCCTTAGTACCATCTGTGACCCAGTAGCCATGGCGCAGTTTACTGTAGGCCATGTTGCAGTTTGCTCTTTGTACATTGGAAGTTCGCCTTATATAAATAATAAGTCCGTTCATACTGCTGGTTACAAAAGATGATTGCTGTGAACAATATCTTATATTTGAAAAAGTACTATAACTTGCGATATAGAAGGAAAAAAGAAGTTCATATTGTTCACATGTCAAGTTTACATTTTATATTTCAGGAGCTCTTTTTGTGCTAGTCTATTGAACTGCTGATTGTCCGGTGCTGAACTGCAGATGGATTTCATTTGAAGACTCCTCATTCTAATCTGTAAAGCTCGCTTCTTCTAATCTGTGAAGCTCACTTCTCTTAATTTGCGAAGATCACATCTACTGCTTATGGAAGAGTTAATTTATTTTTCTGAATCAGGGAACCGAGTGCGCCATGTCCTGCAGTGAATTCCCCTCGAGCTCCTCTAGACTTACCCATCTAGCCAAGCGACTCCGTGCATGCACAGGCGAGCGGCTGATGCTGAACCACTACTCAAGATGCATATGAACTACGCGTGCGTGGCCTCCTAGTGTTCGGTTGTCTAGCACGGTAAGTTCAGAGATTTTGTACGTGAGTTTCAGAAGAGTGTGGTTGATCTAGGCACTGATACTTGGCTGATGTTAACCTTTGTTAAGCTCGACCAGGAAGTAATAAGCTATTGATGCGAGACATTATCTGAAGAGTGTGCTTGACTGTTAAAGATTCAACCTTGTGGCGATTTCCTTCCTTGGTAGCATTTTTTACTTTCCATGGAAGTTCACTTCTTTTTGGTTTCCAAGTTCATTTAGTGGCAGCCATGTTTTCTTTACCTTTTTATCCTTAAGAAGTTCACTTAGCTCCTGCTTATCATGTATGCACACTGCTTGTCCTTCTCAAGTCCCATGTTGGTATGCGTGTTCATCTCTTTATTTGTTTGGTGCCTCCAGCTCTTCACGAGCATTTTATTGGCTCAGATGTTTATTAAGTATATTTGGGAACTACATCATTTAATTGGCTCAGATGTTTATTACGTACATTTGAGAACTACAGTGATTGATATCTGGAAGTAGATTAGCAGCAGCAAAAAAATATTATTTATTCTTGCGCATGCTTGTTTTTTGGTTGATGCATTATACTGCTAGAGTATGTGAGTCACAGATCAGGATCTAATGATTTTTTTCAGGGAATAACTTGTAGATCGGGTAATAGAGATGTCCAGCATTTGGTGCCTTGTAAATGCTTGTGTTTGTGCCTGAGAGATAAATTATATTTTTCTTCTTACATATCAGTAAACATGTTGTAATCGCAAAAAAGAAAGATATGCATGCTTGCTTACAAGCTAATACCTGCTTTTGAAGATGCGAGTAATCAACCAGGAACGATGATGAACTTGTGAAGTTCAGATAAGTAGTGAAGTAGGGATGAACTCTGAAGTTCACCACAACCAGCCGCCGCCGCAAAGCCTATGCGGAATACCACTGGCCCTTCGCCGTGGTTGTGCCTCTCCACAATAGCACCCCGTTGTGGCAGTCTACACCAACACAGCAGGAGTCCACCAGGCGGCGCTCTGGGAGTCCACAATGGGGCAGGTAGGTACATCCTTACATTTACCGCACTTCCTCTAATGTACATTCAGTTTAAGCAACCCCTTAAGAACTTAAAACCTTCTTGACACTTGCTTTACAGTAGCAATGCCAAGGATTCAGCGAGATATTGGTCAAAATGGAATTATCTGAAGCAGCTAATTTTGGGACAAATTATCTCAAACCAATGCCAAGGACGATGGGTGAAGTTCACTTCTTCTAAACCTTGTAATTCACTTCTCCTAATTCATGAAGTTCACATCTCTTGCTACTTGATTATTTAGTTCATCCATTATTCATTTTTTCCGGCAAAAAAGGTCAATTCACCCACGAGGAAAAAGTTCAATTTTGTTGTCACGAAGTTCATTATTTTCAAATCCCGAAGTTGGCATCTTGTTAAAAACGTATATGTGTGTGGAAAATTATCCATATTTTTGGAAATTCCCTTTTTTGCTTCTGAGAAGTATACTATTTGCTGTGTGGAAGTGTAGGTGTATTGTCGTCTCCCAAAAGTTCATTTTTTTTGTCTTGTGCATCTAATCCCGCTGCATCGTTCCTTATTTATATCAGTTCATTTTGTGTGAGTCCACAGTTCAGTTTTGTGCTTTTTAATAGTGCACCCTTGTGTACAGGAGATTGCTACTGTAAAGCAAGTTAGAACTGAATTTAGATAGTGCACTTACTTTAGATCCTTGGCATTGCAGTGAATGCATTTAGATAGTGCACTTACAGTAGCAAAATTTAGATAGTGCACTTACTTTAGATCCTTGGCATTGCAGTGAATGAATTTAGATTGCATTTAGATAGTAGCAATGCCAAGGATTAAAAAGAACTGAATTTAGATAGTGCACTTACAGTAGCAAAATTATATTTTTATCAGTTCATTTTTAATAGTGCACTTACTTTACAGTAACAAAATCCATTTATTCCACTTAATTTAGATACATGAAGATATGCCACTGAACTTGATTGCGTGCAATAAGAAAATAGCAGCTAGTAGAGTTGAAGATTCATGATATGTGTTCTTTGACCGGGTACACCGTACACATGAAGTTCACTAAATTAAATATTCGAAGTCCACTTTAAAAAACATCAGGTGTCGGTGTAGGATTGTTGAGGCCTGTCTAGCGATAGACAGATTTCAGCTAACGCACATAAGCACAAAAATGTGAAGTTCGCTTTTATTAAAAATGCAAGTTCACTTTTATTTAAAATGCAATTTCCCTTGTTCACATAAGCACAAAAATGTGAAGTCGCTTTTATTTATAATGCAGGTTCGCTTGTCCACATAAGCACAAAAATGCCAACTTCGTTTTTTCTTTTTTAAATGCAAGTTTGCTTCTCCACATAAGAACAAATTGTGAAGTTAATTTTTATTTAAAATGCAAGTTTGCTTGTCCATAAGCACAAAAATGCGAAGTTCGCTTTTATTTAAAATGTAAGTTCGCTTGTCCAGCGAAGTTCGCTTTTATTTAAAATGCAAGTTCGCTTTTGTTTGAAATGCAAGTTCGCGTGTCCACATAAGCACAAAAATGTGAAGTTCGCTTTTATTTATAATGCAAATTTGCTTGTCCACATAAGCACAAAAATGTGAAGTTCGCTTTTATTTAAAACGCAAGTTTGCTTTTGTTTAAAATGTAATTTCACTTGTCCACATAAGCACAAAAATGTGAAGTTCGCTTTTATTTAAAATGCAAGTTCGCTTTTATTTAGAATGCAATTTGGCTTGTCCATATAAGCACAACAATGTAAAGTTCCATTTTATTTAAAATACAAGTTTGCTTGTCCACATAAGGACAAAAATGTGAAGTAGCAGCACATAGAGCTGGGTTGAGCATGCTCGGGCAGCAGGTCCTCCTGGTGGGTGTAAAGTGCACTATTGAGTTGTAGGTTTCTGAATTGTTGTGCTAGTTCTAAACGGCTTTTGTTTGTGGTTGTTTTAGGTTTTTTTTAACCTTATTTGTGGAGAGTAATAGCATTTTGTCTAGGCAAAAGTTCGGAATATATCAACACAAAAAAGTAATTTGTGAAGTTCACTCCTGCATGTGTGAGGTTCAGGTGTATCGTCCTTGTCCTCACTACTGGTCCTCTGTCTCTTGTTTCTCTTTATTTGTTGTTCTCAGTTTTTATGGAAAAAAAATGAATTAAGCCTGGGCAAAATATGGTACAGTACAAGTATGTGCCGATGCATGTCTGACTATAAAAGATGTTCACTACTGTCGGCTCATCTAGAAACATTAGACTATAAAAGATGTTCACTACTGTCGGCTCATCCAGAAACATTAGCCTCTCCATTCGTACACATAAAACCAATTCATGTGTGCTTTATTTGCTCTTTGCTACGGAGTTCACTAATTTGTTTCTGGAAAGTTCACTCTTTTGTAGTTAGATTAGTGGATGGGTAATTGATATATGTGTTGCACTTTTGTATAGATGCAGAAAACTAGAATTTCGGATTTAATTTTGGAGCACTGCAGTTCACATCGGCGTTGGCAAATATCCATCACCTACCTCCGTATCGGTGTTGGCGAACATCCGTGCACGCCAAGATCCCGGCTATGAAGTTCACATCTTTTTTCAGAGAAAGCTTACTGTGTGAGGGGAAAGAAGTTCAGTAAAACACTACATCAGCTAATACGTTGTGGTACAATTCATCATTGTTCATTTTATTCTGTTGGATGCTGCTGCTGATGTGTTGGTGACACTTAGTAAATGTACGTTGCACAATTTCCACAATTTCACTACATGTTTCGACATCAAAATCATACTCATACATTGATATTGCTGATTTGTGAGTGGAACACGTATCAAATGAGAGTATATTACTTTATCTTAAAGATGTGATTGAATTGTAATTTGGAGAGGTTGTAGTCTTGTTTAATTAAGCTGTACTCTTTTGTCATACACATGCAGCTTGAAGGCAAAGAAATGGGATGCAAGAAAGTTTCTTGCTTTTTCTGTAGCTAGCGTGAATGTTCAGTTCACCTAATTCGGTGAAGTTCACTCCTCCCAAGTGCTTCAGTTCAGATTTTTCCAGCTAGATGGGGCTTGTGAAGTATGTGCACGAGCAGGGACTTGTGAAGTATTGCACGAGCAGATGGTGGTGATGCTGTTGTATCCATAGTACACCTTCGATTGCTTAGAGAATAGGTAATACATATATGTTCTCGATGTGTGGGTGATAGAAAAATAGTAGTTCACTTCACCAGATTGTAAGTTAATGCTTTATTTTGGGGAAGTCGCCCCAAAATCTACTGGCAGTTCACTTTGTGTAATTGGCCAAAAGTTAACTGTATAGCCGCCTACAAAGAATTCACAGTGTAAACTTTAAATCGTGTGAATTGCACTGATGTTTCTGTTGGTGTGTACTTTCTATTAATTTTTAGAATGTAAGTTCGCTTGTCTAACTCATGCACATAAACATAAAATTGTGAAGTTCACTTTTTACTTAAAATGTAAGTTCGCTTATGCACATAAGCATAAAATAGTGAAGTTCACCATCAACCGCGTGAGAAGTTAATATTTAATATGCGGTGAACTTTTACACAGCGACTCGAAGTTCACTAACAAAACTTCATGAAGTTCACTTCTATGAACCGGGACATTTTAAGTACTTTGTTTTTCTGGGCGGAAATCATACACATAGAAATCGTTGGTAAGGCCTTTCGTTGCACAAATCGACCAGCACCACATGGAATTAGCAGTGATATAACTCTATTAATACTCTAACATGCGGCTATGCCAAACCTAATCAATTTAGATGAGCCAATTTCAAATCGCACGAGTGTCGGCGTTATCTTTGATTTTGCATATTTCTGAAATTAAACTTAAATCGTTGAGAATTTGAAAAAAGATTGAACATAAAAAAGTTGCGCCTGAGCTATATCTTTCCAACGCCATATCATTTGTAACATTCCGACAAGTGGTTCAAAATTAAACTCCAAAATACTGTGCGAAAAACTAAGAAGCTCGGAAACAAAATCACGTATTTTCAAAACTGCTCTTAAACCGTGATTAATTTAGAAAAATGTTGTACATGACAAATGTGCGCCTAGTCATCAGCTTTCCAACGGTATATCGTACGCATCATTTCGACAAACCGTTTGAAAAATACACCTAAATTACTGTATTAAAACGGAGTAATCCGCGAAAACATAGTTTGGTGTATTTAAAATTGTTTTCGAACCATAGAGAATTTGGAAAAACATTGAACATGAAAAAGTTGCGAAATTTTCATACGAATCCAACGGTATATCACACGCGTCATTCCGATTAGTGGTTTGAAAATAAACATAAAAATATTGTCCGCCTAAACATACAATTTTGAAGTTCCGCCACGAAGTTCAGTTAGAAAATGGCACGAAGTTCACAAGTGGTTCGAGAATAGTTATTCTCGAACCGGTTCGAGAATAGCAGACATATATATATATATATATATATATATATATATAGGATAAATACTTCCTACTCCTGGGTGTAACTACACCCATCTCTCGTATACGATCATACAAAAGTATATATGATACTTTATCAATTTGAGTATGTTCGTATGTTGTATCTAAGATACTCCATACCAACTTTGGTGAAAAAAAATTAAATACACCCATATTTTGCACTATATATACAAAATACATGCATATTTATACGTAAAGAAATAGTGTACGTAAAAAAGTGTACATACTACCTACAAAGTAGTATATATACCACCAAAATATTCTTACATACTTCATACTACATGTATATACTCTTCGGTATGATAAATACTACCTAGATTGTCTGAAACACACGTGGGAGTAACTACACCCGGGTGTAGCATGAATATGTCATATATATATATATATATATATATATATATACCAGCACTATTCTGCAACCGGTTGCAGAATAATATTCTGAGCACCGACTTGAACTTCTCTGGACACAAGGTTGAACTTCCTGGATAAGAGGGTTGACCTTTCTATCGAAACATACTTGAACTTCCCATTTTCTTGAAAGATAGTGATTATACTACGATTTTCTCAACCACTTGGCCAAAATGTGCAAATGATATACCGTTGGATAGATAATGAAAAACCGCAACTTTTTCATGTTCACAACTTTCGCAGATTATGCACGGTTTAAATTTAATTTTAAAAATACGAAAACGCTTCTATATGGCCAGAAAATGAACTTTTAGGTTGATTTTCGAATCGCTTATCGAAACTGTGCAAGTGATATACCGTTGGAAAGATAATGAAATTGCGCAACTTTTTCATGTTTTAAGTTTTTTCAAAATCCTCACAGTTTTTGAACAATTTTGAAAATACCGAATTTCGGACGTACTCAAAAACGAGCGGACAGTAATTTGGATGAATTTTTTCAACCGTTTGTCAGAATGATGCAAATGATATGGCGTTGGAAAGCTATGGACTAGGCGCAACTTTCTTATTCTAATTGTTTTCTCTAATTTCTTACACTTTAAGAGAATAAATCGAATTACTGTCCGCCCGTTTTATGTGACGGGCACCGAATGATTTCCCCGCGATTTCCATTTGGAGTATTTAAACAATGGAAATGATATACGGTTGGAAAGCTGTCAAAATGGCGCATCTTTTTTGTATTTACAATTTTTGCCAAATCCGAACGGTTTAAAACTAATTTTAGATGTTTTGAAATCATGTTTCCGGTATATTTTGTGAGATAACGGTTTGAATTTGATGGCTTAGATCCATTTATTTGTTGTAAATATTGTAGGTAATGAAATTAGACATATACTCTAACATATAAAGCTTTTGGTGACAATGATTGAAGTGGTTGTTGATCAAATCGATGAGATTTGGACAATAGATTTCCGCCCCGTAAAAAACAGAGCACTGAACTTCCCTCGACATGAACCTGTACTTATCGGGCAATGCTGTTGTACTTCTCAGCGTGATTTCATGAAAGTGTTCACTAAAATGGCTATAAATTTCTCGTACGGTGTCCATTTGAAGTCCATGACCACACAAAATGTCCAACACAAGCACGCGCATCTGAACTTCCCGAGACATGTTCGTGTACTTCTTGGCCTTCGTGGTTGTACTTCCCGGAAATGTTTGGATACTAGTGTGTTTACAATAACTAAACATGTGTGTTTCAGAATGATAGTTTTAGATTGTCCCTACACTCTACTTAATTATACACTTATTTGATCTTAATTTTTGAACTTCCCAACATTGCTAAGTGAACTTATGTGAGAGTATTTTTTCTTTGGAAAATTTGGAGTTCCTGTAATTACCGCTTGTACTTCCTGTAGCCTCCGCTTGTACTTTTTGGAATTATTGTTTGTACTTCCTCGCGGATGACAAGATTATTTTGTTTTTCCTAAATTTGGATTTTATCGGTTTTCTTGTACTTCCTATGTTAAATGTGTGTACTGCTGGTATCAAAAGTTTGTACTTCTCGCCATCAACTATTTGACCTTCTCTTGGGTGACGGGATTTTTTTTTCTACATTTGGATTTTATCGGTTTTCTTGTACTTCATATTATAAGTGCTTGTACTTATCTTGTCGAATGGTTGTACTTCTCGTCATCAACTATTAGAACTTCCTCGGGTGTAATGGAATTATTTGGTTTTTACTACATTTGGATTTTCTCGATTTTCTTATTCTTCCTATGCTTTGTGTTGAATGGTTGTACTTCTCAGCATCAAGTATTTCAACTTCCATATTTAGAGGGTGGACTGGTCGTGTCGAGTGGTTGTACTTCTCAGCGTCAAGTATTTCAACTTCCATATTTTTCTATTATTTTCCTACATTTCTCGAAACTGAACATTTGCGGGAGTCGTATAAGTGTACTGCTCTAATAACTATGTACTTTGAATAGCGAAATTTTAGAGCTCTCGAATACATACAATTCATATTTTTTATTTAGTGTTTTATACCTTTGGTTCTTAACGGGGTTCACATTATTTACCAAATTCAGAAAAGTGTATTTTCTTAGCATTTGCTAGGCGAACTGCCCAAAGGTGAAGACTTACTTCGTACCATATGCATTTTGATTTTCTTTTTTTTCTTATGTTTTGCGTCCAAAATGCTTCGAGCCAGTGAAGATGTCCTAAAATCGTTGGAGCTTTTTTCCACCGCACACATTCCATGCATAACCACAGATTCTATTTTTCTCCATTCTCTGAACCAGCTTAAGTGCCTCCAATTTTTTATAGATCAAATAGAGGTTGACGTGTGTAGAGGTGTGAAGTTCCATGGCAAGCAATGTGGTTCAGCTGACAGCTACAGCTAAACCTCACCCCTAGCTTGATGAGCCACGGATTAGAGTCAGGGCACATTACAAACAGAGGTGGCCTCATCGCGGCCATAGGAACAAAACAGCCATGAACTAATGGTTGTGGAGCGCCAGCTCACTGTAGGTCTGACGACGACCCACTTCAGGAGGTGCAACAACATGAAATTGTACTGCACTTCACGGTCTAAACAAGTGTGCCGTACTCTGTAAAAAGACAAAAGTTTAGTACCAATCAACAATCATACTAATGCGGACTGGACAGAGACGATGCTGGAGCAGTAGAGCTGAAACCACTAGCTTCACTGGACGACACCATCAAGCGCCAACAACATTAAAGACCAAACACCAAACATGACAATCTTTTCAGTTCAATATAGATTCTAATATGTACTTAGCCAATGAAAAACATATACTACTTGTTATGAGTATTTTTACTTCCCTGTATCAAAGAAATATACAACAACAGTAGTAATATACACATGATCATCTTGATTCAATGCGACATGTACAAGTGGAGTGCTTCTATACACAAGTGCACAACTGTAGTAAATAACAAAAAGAGAGAAAATTAGGGGATTTGATGAATCTGTGCCCTTTCCAAAACTGAAAACACGTACTTGGACTTCCTGCCACCGTGCAGTTGAACTTACTTCTGAACTTGTACGTACTGACTAGCGCATAAAATTCAGATATAACACCAAGCTGGGCAAGAGTTGAGGACCGGCACAGCGATAGCCTACAGCGCGCAGGGACATAGGCGGCGCGAGCAGATATGTAGCAAGAGATACTGCAAAATCTGGACAAGTGCTCTATAAATACAAGTGCACTTTGTCCTTAAACTTGCAGGAAATGTTTGCTAAAGCGAATGACAGATCAATTGATTGAGTTCGGAATAAATCAATAGCAGCTCAGACTGAAATTTCAGAGTTCTCGATCCAAGTACTGAACTTCCAAAATTCAGAGATAAATGGACAATGATAGGTTTTGGACTGGAATCCGCCACACACATAAACAGTACAGAGGCAAAACTAGAAAGAAAATCCAGAAAGTAGTGGATGTTCAGCTGAAGCACGCATCGTACAAGTCTAATAGAGACAAGACTAAACTGGCCATCTAACAGAGACAAGATTAAACTGGACATCTTTACGCACACGAACTGACTCAGTCCAAACTGAAACTAAAGAACGCCATCTTTACATACACGAAATTTGCAGCCCGTTCCAACAGTTTGCAGTACGAATTTCTTATAGAAAGAGAGAGTTTAGTGTTCCACAAACTAAGATATATAGAAAAGCATAGTTCGAAGAGAGATAGCAACAGTTTGCAGTTTGCAGATACGCAACACGGTTTACCATCACAACAAAACAATATAAGAAAATTACGGAAGAACATGCGCCCGTGGAGAAAAAGTACAAGTCCGCTTGGAAGTAAGTTCAACCGCAGCAGAAATCGCCAGCGGGGGGTTGAGCGAGGCAGGTTGGGGCGACGCTGACTTGCCTGAGGACGGCGCCCCGGGTCTCCCAGGCGACGGAGTCGAGCCCTCGAGATGGCCGCCCGGTGGTCCTCCCAGGCTGCGACGCGCGAGCTCTCCAAGTGGCTGCAGCGGTTGCCGGGGTCGAGAGAGGAGGGGGCGGTGCTCGCCGGGTACTGCGGAGGATGCGGCGGGGCTTGCCGGAGTCAGGGGAGGAGGCGGCCGTACTTCCCGGCGTCGCGGGAGGTGGCTGTGTGGATTCCCGGCGGAGGGCCGGGCTGGGCGGCGACTCCCCGCGGCGGGGCGACGGTTCCCGGCGGGGCGGCAGGTTCGCGCCAGCGGAAGGGGTAGCAGGCGCGCGCGGCGTGGGAGGCTGGTCGAAGGGAGCCGCTGGAGGTGAGGCGCAGTGGGGGAGGTGTGGCGCGGGGAGCGGCCAGGCTGGCGGGGGCGGGGTGGCGGGCGACGGGGGGCGGCTGGCGGCGGCGGGGTGGCCGGCGACGGGGGCCGGCTGGTGGCGGCGGGGGTGGCCGGCGTAGGACACGGTGGGGGAATTTAGATCGAACTGGGGTGGGTGGGTTTCCTGCGTGGGCAGTAGGTGGGTTCGTGGGGTTTTTTTCTCCTTTGGTTCTGCTCCGCGCGCAATATAGGGTGGGATGGTGCTCAGAATAATATTCTGAGCATCGGTTGCAAAATAGTGCAACCCTATATATATATATATATATATATATATATATATATATATATATATATATATATATATATATATATATATATATATATATATATATATGTCTACATCAACTTTCAAAATAATTTATATTCAATATTGGATGGCGGGCACATAGTGTTCTCCGTCTGGAGCTATGACTTGCTCAAGTAAGAACCCCGCCAGTTCTTCTTGAATTGCTCGTATACGCTCGGTTGCTAGAAGACCGTCCCGCAACCGTTGGATCTAATAATTTAAAGAAGGTACGGTGGTCAGTATATATATGTGTGTATGTGAATGAAACATAAGGTGATAAAATAAAGTCATGAATGTTGTTTACGCACATCAAGTTGTTCCAAAATTTTGGTCACATGGTGGGTATTCTGGCGGATGAACTCGCAAACGTAGAACCCGTATAAATTATTCCCGTTCTCTTGCCTCAAGCACTTTACGAGAACAAAGTTCAATCAAAATAATATATAATCAAGAATGATAATAATGGTATTGAAACTAGAATCAAAGAGATGTGCGGCCTAGCCACAGTAGTACTTACCGGTACATGTTTAATTCGAAGCTCTTTATTCTGTAAACCCGGAGACTTGTTGACGAACCATTTCCAAGCCTTGTGGAGGATATCAGCCATGTCCCCCCACGCCTCAAGGGGTTTACTCTTCGAGTCCATGACCTCATCAATTACACTTAACACATGGATTAAGCGAAAAATATTTAATGTGTGAAGACAGTAACACTCACGCGAAGTTGTAAGAAAATAATATTGCCCTTTTGTATGAGTTTTTCCTTAAGGAATATATCAAGTTATTCTCTGTGTCCTTGGGAGACCTGTCGACAGTATACCCATTCACGGTATATGGGTCAACGAACCCTAGATCATAGATTTGCCCCTTGCGGCATTCGCGGATCTTCATTCTGCATAATATAGATAGTTATATGCATGCAATGGACGAGCCGCGGTAGAGACTTAATTACATAAATAATACTTACAGACAGTAGACACTCAGCATAGATTTGTCGAGGGCGTCTTGATTAAATAACTGAAATAATTCACAAAATTCATCACGTCAGTTCGCCCGTAGTGCTCATCTTTGATTGCCACCATGATCCAGTTCTGACCGTCCTTACATGCATCCAAGTACCAATTATGTAGTCTTCGCATTTGTATTGATAGTTGAGGAAACTCCTCAGCTCTGACAAGAGGTTGCCCGTACGTGTAATGGTATGCTAATTGGACAGGGGCCGTGTACATGAATTCGATGCGGCTTAAGTACTCAGGAATACTCATACCGGCCGCATCTGCCTCATCTTTGTATAGTTTTACCATCGTCGGATCAAGGCACTGCAGGACATTGGGATACACTTGGAGCAGGGGGCACGAGTTTTTCTGGGTTCCAAGCTGGGGAACTGGTTTCCCTTCTTCCTTACTTTTTTGCCACCGCTCTCTTGCTACCACATTTGACTTGCGAATAGACCGGTCATAGTTCGATGAAAGACTTGGCTCAGGTTGATGAAGGCTCTTCAGCAGTTTCAACTTCTTTTCCTTGGATATAGCTGGCTCGGGCTCAGGCCGGGGCTTTTTCTTGCCAAACATGGATTTGATGTGTTGTTCCTTTGCGATCTTGTCATTTTCCTCATCTATATAGTCATAAGGTCTCTTGGGAGGAACCTTAGGCACTCTTGGGAGGGGCTCTTGTTTGTGTTTCGGTGATCGGGTACGACTCAATGTCGTAGCGGTCCGCCTTTTGCTCTTAGACTGAGTGGTGGGCTGCGGAGAAGGCTCACGCGGCGGCGGAGAAGGCTCACGCGGCGGCGGAGAAGGCTCACGCGGCGGCGGAGAAGGCTCATGCGGTGGCGGAGAAGGCTCACGCGCCGGCGGAGAAGGCTGACGCACTGGAGATGGCTGCATCGGTGGAGAATGCTGGCTCGGTGGAGACATTGTTGGCGCCTTCCAACCCGGAATCACAATGAATTCCTTTCGCCATAGAACTGTAGTGTTCTTGGCTTCTCCCAGCTCTAGCAAATCCCCTTCACCGGTAGGGTGGTCAAGCCTCAGCGGCCCATACCCATCCATAACTTGATCCACCCCGGCAACAGCGTAGCCAGGTGGAACCGGTTTGAAGTGGTATCTTTTATCAGGTACTGGCGGTAAGACATAGCCGATCGCCTCCTTGAGCGTTAAGTAGCCCATCGTTTTGAAATGTATCTCACAAGGTGTCGACTCTGTGATATAATCCACAGGGTAGAGAGGAGCCATCTGCGGATCCACCGGGGAGGGAGGAGCCATCTGCGGATCCACAGGGGAGGGAGGAGCCATCTGCGGATCCACATCTGTATCATCACCCGGCAGCTCCGTGGAAGCCACGCTGCTTTTCCGATGAGATCCCTGGCCGGTAGCATCGAATGCAACTTCTTCTATATGCTGATTAGCTTGAGGATGGGTGACTGAGCCTGAAATTATCATCCTCACTTGCTCCTCTAGCTTAGCAACGCGATCTTGAACCACATCTTTTTTCCTCTGACGGCTTCTATTGGGATATTTCTTCATTTCTGCAGGAATCCCAATACACCACGGCTTGCCACCTGGTATGGTTCGTGTTCATCCTGGGTGCTCAGGATTCCCAAGGGCGCGTGTGAGCTGGTCCTTCTCTCTTTCGGGACGGAACTTCCCCTCTTCAACTTCCTTTGCAACAGTTCTAAAGGCTTCGATAGGAAGTGGGTTTTCCTGATGTCTTCGTGTATATATACAGTTCCCTTGTGCATCCAACGTGCCCCCATGCGCGTAAAACCAATCCCTTGACCGTTGGTTCCATTTCCGTACCTCTAGCTCGATCCCTTGCTGGCGCAAAGTATACGTGGGAGTTAGAGATCTCTATGGTGCAGCTTTTCTTCAGGTCCCCGGCAACAGCGCCAGAAAACATTCTTGATGACGCGTCAAGCACACGCCCGTTGGGAACCCCAAGAGGAAGGTGTGATGCGTACATCAGCAAGTTTTCCCTCAGTAAGACACCAAGGTTATCGAACCAGTAGGAGCCAAGAAGCACGTTGAAGGTTGTTGGTGACGGAGTGTAGTGCAGCGCAACACCAGGGATTCCGGCGCCAACGTGGAACCTGCACAACACAATCCAAGTACTTTGCCCCAACTTAACAGTGAGGTTGTCAATCCCACCGGCTTGCTGTAACAAAGGATTAGATGTAGAGTGTGGAAGATGATGTTTGCAAAGAACAGTAAGAACAAGTATTGCAGTAGATTGTATTCGATGTAAAAGAGTTCGACCGGGGTCCACAGTTCACTAGTGGTGTCTCTCCGATAAGAATTAGCATGTTGGGTGAACAAATTACAGTTGGGCAATTGACAAATAGAGAGGGCATGACAATGCACATACATATCATGATGAGTAGTGTGGAATTCAATTGGGCATTACGACAAAGTACATAGACCGCTATCCAGCATGCATCTATGCCTAAAAAGTCCATCTTCAGGTTATCATCCGAACCCCTTCCAGTATTAAGTTGCAAACAACAGACAATTGCATTAAGTATGGTGCGTAATGTAATCAACAAATACATCCTTAGACATAGCATTGATGTTTTATCCCTAGAGGCAACAGCACATCCACAACCTTAGAACTTTCTGTCACTGTCCCAGATTTAATGGAGGCATGAACCCACTATCGAGCATAAATACTCCCTCTTGGAGTTACAATTATCAACTTGGCCAGAGCTTCTACTAGCAACGGAGAGCATGCAAGATCATAAACAACACATAGATAATAGATTGATAATCAACATAACATAGTATTCCATATTCATTGGATCCCAACAAACGCAACATGTAGCATTACAGATAGATGATCTTGATCATGTTAGGCAGCTCACAAGATCCAACAATGATAGCACATGAGGAGAAGACAACCATCTAGCTACTGCTATGGACCCATAGTCCAAGGGTGAACTACTCACACATCAATCCGGAGGCGATCATGGCGATGAAGAGTCCTCCGGGAGATGATTCCCCTCTCCGGCAGGGTGCCGGAGGCTATCTCCTGAATCCCCCGAGATGGGATTGGCGGCGGCGGCGTCTCTGGAAGGTTTTCCGTATCGTGGCTCTCGGTACTGGGGTATTCGCGACGAAGACTTTAAGTAGGCGGAAGGGCGGAGTCGGAGGGCTGACGGGGGCCCCACACGCTAGGGCCGCGCCGCCCTAGTGTGGCGGCGCCTCGTCGCCCCACTTCGTTTCCCTTTCGGTGTTCTGGAAGCTTCGTGGAAAAATAAGCCCCTGGGCGTTGATTTCGTCCAATTCCGAGAATATTTTCTTACTAGGATTTCTGAAACCAAAAACAGCAGAAAACAACAACTCGCTCTTCGGCATCTCGTCAATAGGTTAGTGCCGGAAAATGCATAAATATGACATAAAGTATGCATAAAACATGTGAGTATCATCAATAAAGTAGCATGGAACATAAGAAATTATAGATACGTTTGAGACGTATCAAGCATCCCCAAGCTTAGTTCCTACTCGTCCTCGAGTAGGTAAACGATAACAAAGATAATTTCTGAAGTGACATGCTATCATAATCTTGATCAATACTATTGTAACCATATGTAATGAATGCAGCGATTCGAAGCAATGGTAAAAGCAATGAGTAAACAACTGAATCATATAGCAAAGAATTTTCATGAATAGTACTTTCAAGACAAGCATCAATAAGTCTTGCATAAGAGTTAACTCATAAAGCAATAAATTCAAAGTAAAAGCATTGAAGCAACACAAAGGAAGATATAAGTTTCAGCAGTTGCTTTCAACTTGTAACATGTATATCTCATGGATAGTTGTCAACATAAAGTAATATAACAAGTGCAATAGGTAAACATGTAAGAATCAATACACACAGTTGACACAAGTGTTTGCTTCTAAGATAGAAAGAAGTAGGTAAACTGACTCAACATAAAAGTAAAAGAATGACCCTTCGTAGAGGGAAGCATGGATTGCTATATTTGTGCTAGAGCTTTTATTTTGAAAACAAGAAACAATTTTGTCAACGGTAGTAATAAAGCATATGTGTTATGTATAATATATCCTATAAGTTGCAAGCCTCATGCATAGATTACCAATAGTGCCCGCACCTCGTCCTAATTATCTTGGATTTACATGGATTATCATTGCATAACATATGTTTTAACCAAGTGTCACAAAGGGGTACCTCTATGCCACCTGTACAAAGGTCTAAGGAGAAAGTTCGCATTGGATTTTTCGTTTTTGATTACTCTCAACTTAGACATCCATACCGGGACAACATAGACAACAGATAATGGACTCCTCTTTAATGCATAAGCATTCAACAACAGATAATATTCTCATAAGAGATTGAGGTTTGTTGTCCAAACTGAAACTTCCACCATGGATCATGGCTTTAGTTAGCGGCCCAATGTTCTTCTCTAACAATATGCATACTCAAACCATTTGATCATGATAAATCACCCTTACTTCAGACAAGACGAACATGCATAGCAACTCACATGATATTCAACAAAGAAATAGTTGATGGCGTCCCCAGGAACATGGTTATCGCTCAACAAGCAACTTCTTAAGAGATAGAACACATAAGTACATATTCAATACCACAATAGTTTTTAAGCTATTTGTCCCATGAGCTATATATTGCAAAGACAAAGAATGAAATTTTAAAGGTAGCACTCAAGCAATTTACTTTGGAATGGCGGAGAAATACCATGTAGTAGGTACGTATGGTGGACACAAATGGCATAGTTTTTGGCTCAAGGATTTTGGATGCACGAGAAGTAATCCCTCTCAATACAAGGCTTAGGCTAGCAAGGTTGTTTGAAGCAAACACAAGTATGAACCGGTACAACAAAACTTACATAAGAACATATTGCAAGCATTATAAGACTCTACACTGTCTTCCTTGTGTTCAAACCCTCACCAGAAAATATCTAGACTTAGAGAGACCAATCATGCAAACCAAATTTTAACAAGCTTGATACGTCTCCGACGTATCGATAATTTCTTATGTTCCATGCCACATTATTGATATTATCTACATGTTTTATGCACACTTTATGTCATATTCGTGCATTTTCTGGAACTAACCTATTAACAAGATGCCGAAGTGCCAGTTCCTGTTTTCTGCTGTTTTTGGTTTCAGAAATCCTAGTAACGAAATATTCTCGGAATCGGACGAAATCAACGCCCAGGTTCCTATTTTTCCCGGAACCATCCAGAACACCCGAGAGCCGCCAGAGGGGAGCCCTGGGGGCCCCACACCACACCCTGGCGCGGCCAGAGGGGGGCCGCGCCGCCCTATGGTGTGGGCCCCCCAGAATCCCTCCTGCGCCGCCTCTTCGCCTATATAAAGCCTCCGTCGCGAAAACCCTGAGGCGTTCGACGAAAACCACAGAAACCTTCCAGAGCCGCCGCCATCGCGAGGCCAAGATCTGGGGGACAGGAGTCTCTGTTCCGGCACGCTGCCGGAGCGGGGAAGTGCCCCCGGAAGGCTTCTCCATCGACACCGCTGCCATCTCCACCGCCATCTTCATCACCGCTGCTGCTCCCATGAGGAGGGAGTAGTTCTCCATCGAGGCTCGGGGCTGTACCGGTAGCTATGTGGTTCATCTCTCTTCCATGTACCTCAATACAATAATCTCATGAGCTGCTTTACATGATTGAGATTCATATGAGTTTTGTATCACTACTATCTATGTGCTACTCTAGCAAAGTTATTAAAGTAGTCCTATTCCTCCTGCACGTGTGTAAAGGTGACAGTGTGTGCACCGTGTTAGTACTTGGTTTATGCTATGATCATGATCTCTTGTAGATTGCGAAGTTAACTATTGCTATGATAATATTGATGTGATCTATTCCTCCTACATATGCATGAAGGTGACAGTGTGCATGCTATGCTAGTACTTGGTTTAGTCTTTTGATATATCTTACACTAAAGGTTACTAAAATATGAGCATTATTGTGGAGCTTGTTAACTCCGGCATTGAGGGTTCGTGTAATCCTACGCAATGTGTTCATCATCCAACAAAAGTGTAGAGTATGCATTTATCTATTCTGTTATGTGATCAATGTTGAGAGTGTCCACTAGTGAAAGTGTAATCCCTAGGCCTTGTTCCTAAATATCGCTATCGCTGCTTGTTTCTTGTTTCTTTGTGTTACTACTGCTGCAATACTACCACCATCAACTACACGCCAGCATGCTATTTTCTGGCACCGTTGCTACTGCTCATATACATTCATACCACCTGTATTTCACTATCTCTTCGCCGAACTAGTGCACCTATTAGGTGTGTTGGGGACACAAGAGACTTCTTGCTTTGTGGTTGCAGGGTTGCATGAGAGGGATATCTTTGACCTCTTCCTCCCTGAGTTCGATAAACCTTGGGTGATCCACTTAAGGGAAAACTTGCTGCTGTTCTACAAACCTCTGCTCTTGGAGGCCCAACACCTGTCTACAGAAAGGAGGGGGAACGTAGACATCAAGCTAATTTTTACGGCGCCGTTGCCGGGGAGGAAAGGTAAAAGGTACTCACACTCCGTATCTCGGCTACTAAGCTATTTTCCGGCGTTGTAAGTACTCGAAGCTATTTCCTTTAGATCCTGCAATTGCAACTTTTTGTTTCTTGTTTACACTAGTAAGGCATAATGGACAACATCTGTGAGCTTTTTATTCTATTTCCTGAGTCAAGACATGAATGGTTTAATGCGAAAATTAAAAAACCTATGGAACCTTATTTGCATGCTAGTAGCGATGTTATTAGTATGAATGCAATTACTGCTAATGCTATGGAGAAGTCTAAGCTTGGGGAAGCTAGTTTTTGTGATATTTTTAGCTTCCCATCTTTAGGGGAGAAAATTTGTTCTGATAATGCTTTATCTCCCATATGCGATAACTCTAATGATGCTTCTGATATTTTGAATCCACCTGCTGAAAGTATTTCGTATAAAATACCTATGAAAATTATTGAACGTGTTATGGACAACCACTATAAAGGGGATGGAACTGTCCATCCTAGAGATCATTTACTGTTTTTGCACGAATTATGCGGGTTATTCAAGTGTGCAGGTATCTCTATGGATGAAGTGAGGAAGAAGCTATTCTCTGTTTCGCTGTCTGGTAAAGCGGCGCATTGGTATAAATTGTTGGAGAATAGTCATTCTCTTGGTTGGGAGGAAATTGCATCTCTCTTTTATTCTAAATTTTATCCTCCTCATGAAGTGCATATTGATAGGAATTATATTTATAACTTTTATCCTCGTGATGGAGAGAGTATTTCTCAAGCGTGGGGGAGATTGAAATCACTAATGCTCAAATGTCCCATTCATGAGCTCCCCCGTAATGTTATTGTTAATAATTTTTATGCGAGGCTTTCAGGACAACACAAGGACTATCTGGACGCGTGTTCGGAGGGATCTTTCACAAGCAAGGAGGTTGAAGCTAGGTGGGATCTTCTTGATCGGATTGAGGACAACGCTGAAGGATGGGAGAACGACAAAGGTAAAGAGTCAGGTATAAATTATGATTATGAATGCATTGAAGCTTTTATGGATACCGATAAATTTCGAAATATGAGTGCTACTTATGGTCTTGACTCTCAAGTTGCTGCAAATCTTTATAAAGCCTTTGCTTCTCATTTTGAATTGCCTAAAAAGAATTTTGATAAGTATCATGAACCTTTTAAAGAGGCTTGCATGAAGAATCAAATTGTTGTTAATTATTGCAATAAGCATACTCAAACTCCTAAGAATGCTATTTCTTATAAGCATGTTAATTTTTGTGGAATGCATAGACCTTGTGGAATTAATCAAGTCAAAGATGAATATTGCATCCATCATATTAATGAAAAAACTAGAAAGTGGTTTAGGGCTCTAGATGATCTTGGTAAAAAAGTTTGTGCCCTCTATCCTTTTATTTGTGAAGTTTGCCATGAAGTGGGTCATTTTAATTTTCAATGCTCCTCCAATGATAATTTGAACCCAATGAGTGCTGCAAATTTGTATTGTGATGATGAAATTACTCCTAATCAGCATGATGAACTTACTTTATTTTTGGGGTGTGAAGAACTGTCGAGAAAAATCTCTTTGTTACATATGAGTGATCTTGATATTGATGATGTCCTGCATGGGTGTTTTTCTTATTGCATTGATAATAGCCATACAAATACTTACATACAAAATATTTTAGAAGATGACACCTTGCCAAAATATGATAGGACCGCCATGTGTTTTGAACTAATTAATGAAAAAGAGGAATCCTTCCAAGTTTCTTCTATTGTTTCTGAAAGTAAATCAGGTCATGCGGACAAGCTACCCTTCAAGCCTCTTCCTCCTAAAGAAGGAAATGAGAAGAAGGGAACGAAGAAGAAGAAGAAGAATAAAAAGAAAGAGGTAACGGCGTATCCCCGCGTATATGAGATAACGATAGGTAACCGTAAGTATGTTGCTCCTGATGATTATTGTGATAATGAATCTGAATACGATGATCTTCCTATGCCCTTTACATACATTAGCAATCATGATTTGAATGAGCACACTACTTTTGATATTGCAAATCTCTGGGAAATTAATTCTGAAAATGATGATGATAATAATTGCCATAGTGTCAGTACTATCCATGCTTCCTCCCATAATGATATAGAAAGCTCTAAGCTTGGGGAAGAGGTGTTTGAAAATCCTTTAGCTACTGGTCATTATGTTCTTGATACATCTCCTTCTAATAACAATGATGGTGTGGACACAGATAAACCGACTGTGAAAGATAACTACTCTATTTCCTATGATGACACTGTGCCTCCGATCTCTGATGATTATTACAAAGAATGCTATGATATAGGTTCTAACTATCCTTATGAAACTTGTCATAGTCATGATTGGGTTACCAAAAACAATTCCCTTAATATGCAACTTGTTTACCATGTTCAAATTCTTGATAATAATCCTGCTCCAATCACTATTAATGAAAAGAACTCTTCTTATGCCAAATTTAATGATACTTCTATGCATATGAACCATGATAAGAATGTTTTAAGTGATGGGTATATTGTGGATTTCATCAATGATGCTACTGAAAGTTATTATGAGAGAGGGAAATATGGTTATATGCATCTTAATAATATTAAGTTTCCCCTCTTTATGTTGAGAATCTTGAAGTTGCTCGTGTTTTATCCTCTTATGCTTGTCACTTTGTTCTTCATGAATTCATTTGTGTACAAGAGTCCTCTTCATAGGAAGCATGTTAGGCTTAAATGTGTTTTGAATTTGCCTCTTGAAGCTCTCTTTTGCTTCAAATACTATTTCTTGCGAGTGCATCACCAAAACTACTGAGCCCATCTTAATGGCTATAAAGAAAGAACTTCTTGGGAGATGACCCATGTGTTATTTTGCTACAGCACTTTGTTTTATATTTGTGTCTTGGAAGTTGTTTACTACTGTAGCAACCTCTCCTTATCTTAGTTTTGTGTCTTGTTGTGCCAAGTAAAGTCTTTGATAGTAAAGTCAATACTAGATTTGGATTACTGCGCAGAAACTGTTTTCTTGCTGTCACGAATCTGGGCAAAATTCTCTGTAGGTAATTCAGAAAATTATGCCAATTTACGTGAGTGATCCTCAGATATGTACGCAACTTTCATTCAATTTGAGCATTTTCATCTGAGCAAGCCTGGTGCCATTTTAAAATTCATCTTTACGGACTGTTCTGTTTTGACAGATTCTGCCTTTTATTTCGCATTGCTTCTTTCGCTGTGTTGGGTGGATTTCTTTGTTCCATTACCTTCCAGTAGCTTTGAGCAATGTCCAGAAGTGTTAAGAATGATTGTGTCACCTCTGAACATGTGAGTTTTTGATTATGCACTAACCCTCTAATGAGTTTGTTTCGAGTTTGGTGTGAAGGAAGTTTTCAAGGGTCAAGAGAGGAGGATGATATACTATGATCAAAAAGAGTGAAAGCTCTAAGCTTGGGGATGCCCCGGTGGTTCACCCCTGCATATATCAAGAAGACTCAAGCGTCTAAGCTTGGGGATGCCCAAGGCATCCCCTTCTTCATCGACAACATTATCAGGTTCCTCCCCTGAAACTATATTTTTATTCCATCACATCTTATGTGCCTTACTTGGAGCGTCTGTTTGTTTTTGTTTTTGTTTGTGTTTGAATAAATTGGATTACATCATGCTTGTGTGGGAGAGAGACACGCTCCGCTGGTTCGTATGAACACATGTGTTCTTAGCTCATAGTATTCATGGCGAAGTTTCTTCTTCGTTAAATTGTTATATGGTTGGAATTGGAAAATGATACATGTAGTAATTGCTATAATGTCTTGGGTAATGTGATACTTGGCAATTGTTGTGCTCATGTTTAAGCTCTTGCATCATATACTTTGCACCTATTAATGAAGAAATACATAGAGCATGCTAAAATTTGGTTTGCATATTTGGTTTCTCTAAGGTCTAGATAATTTCTAGTATTGAGTTTGAACAACAAGGAAGACGATGTATAGTCTTATAATGCTTGTAATATGTCTTTTATGTAAGTTTTGCTGTACTAGTTCATATACTTGTGTTTGTTTCAAATAAACCTTGCTAGCCTAAACCTTGTATCGAGAGGGAATACTTCTCATGCATCCAAAATACTTGAGCCAACCACTATGCCATTTGTGTCCACCATACCTACCTACTACATGGTATTTTCCGCCATTCCAAAGTAAATTGCTTGAGTGCTACCTTTAAAATTCCATTCTTCACCTTTGCAATATATAGCTCATGGGACAAATAGCTTAAAAACTATTGTGGTATTGAATATGTAATTATGCACTTTATCTCTTATTAAGTTGCTTGTTGTGCGATAACCATGTTCACTGGGGACGCCATCAACTATTCATTGTTGAATTTCATGTGAGTTGCTATGCATGTCCGTCTTGTCTGAAGTAAGAGAGATCTACCACCTTATGGTTAAGCATGCATATGTTAGAGAAGAACATTGGGCCGCTAACTAAAGCCATGATCCATGGTGGAAGTTTCAGTTTTGGACATATATCCTCAATCTCAAATGAGAAAATTATTAATTGTTGTTACATGCTTATGCATAAAAGAGGAGTCCATTATCTGTTGTCTATGTTGTCCCGGTATGGATGTCTAAGTTGAAGAATAATCAATAGCGAGAAATCCAATGCGAGCTTTCTCCTTAGACCTTTGTACAGGCGGCATAGAGGTACCCCTTTGTGACACTTGGTAAAAACAGTGCATTGTGATGATCCGGTAGTCCAAGCTAATTAGGACAAGGTGCGGGCACTATTAGTACACTATGCATGAGGCTTGCAACTTATAAGATATAATTTACATGATGCATATGCTTTATTACTACCGTTGACAAAATTGTTTCTTGTTTTCAAAATAAAAGCTCTAGCACAAATATAGCAATCGATGCTTTTCCTCTATGGAGGACCATTCTTTTACTTTCAATGTTGAGTCAGTTCACCTATTTCTCTCCATCTCAAGAAGCAAACACTTGTGTGAACTATGCATTGATTCCTACATATTTGCTTATTGCATTTATTATATTACTCTATGTTGACAATATCCATGAGATATACATGTTATAAGTTGAAAGCAACCGCTGAAACTTAATCTTCCCTTGTGTTGCTTCAATGCCTTTACTTTGAATTATTGCTTTATGAGTTAACTTTTATGCAAGACTTATTGATGCTTGTCTTGAAGTGCTATTCATGAAAAGTCTTTGCTATATGATTCACTTGTTTACCCATGTCATATACATTGTTTTGATCGCTGCATTCACTACATATGCTTTACAAATAGTATGATCAAGATTATGATGGCATGTCACTCCAGAAATTATCTGTGTTATCGTTTTACCTGCTCGGGACGAGCAGAACTAAGCTTGGGGATGCTGATACGTCTCCGACGTATCGATAATTTCTTATGTTCCATGCCACATTATTGATATTATCTACATGTTTTATGCACACTTTATGTCATATTCGTGCATTTTCTGGAACTAACCTATTAACAAGATGCCGAAGTGCCAGTTCCTGTTTTCTGCTGTTTTTGGTTTCAGAAATCCTAGTAACGAAATATTCTCGGAATCGGACGAAATCAACGCCCAGGTTCCTATTTTTCCCGGAACCATCCAGAACACCCGAGAGCCGCCGGAGGAGCCACGGGGCCCCACACCACACCCTGGCGCGGCCAGAGGGGGGGCCGCGCCGCCCTATGGTGTGGGCCCCCCAGAAGCCCTCCTGCGCCGCCACTTCGTCTATATAAAGCCTCCGTCGCGAAAACCCTGAGGCGTTCGACGAAAACCACAGAAACCTTCCAGAGCCGCCGCCATCGCGAGGCCAAGATCTGGGGGACAGGAGTCTCTGTTCCGGCACGCTGCCGGAGCGGGGAAGTGCCCCCGGAAGGCTTCTCCATCGACACCGCTGCCATCTCCACCGCCATCTTCATCACCGCTGCTGCTCCCATGAGGAGGGAGTAGTTCTCCATCGAGGCTCGGGGCTGTACCGGTAGCTATGTGGTTCATCTCTCTTCCATGTACCTCAATACAATAATCTCATGAGCCGCTTTACATGATTGAGATTCATATGAGTTTTGTATCACTACTATCTATGTGCTACTCTAGCAAAGTTATTAAAGTAGTCCTATTCCTCCTGCACGTGTGTAAAGGTGACAGTGTGTGCACCGTGTTAGTACTTGGTTTATGCTATGATCATGATCCCTTGTAGATTGCGAAGTTAACTATTGCTATGATAATATTGATGTGATCTATTCCTCCTACATATGCATGAAGGTGATAGTGTGCATGCTATGCTAGTACTTGGTTTAGTCTTTTGATATATCTTACACTAAAGGTTACTAAAATATGAGCATTATTGTGGAGCTTGTTAACTCCGGCATTGAGGGTTCGTGTAATCCTACGCAATGTGTTCATCATCCAACAAAAGTGTAGAGTATGCATTTATCTATTCTATTATGTGATCAATGTTGAGAGTGTCCACTAGTGAAAGTGTAATCCCTAGGCCTTGTTCCTAAATACTGCTATCGCTGCTTGTTTACTGTTTTACTGTGTTACTACTGCTGCAATACTACCACCATCAACTACACGCCACCAAGCTATTTTCTGGCACCGTTGCTACTGCTCATATACATTCATACCACCTGTATTTCACTATCTTTTCGCCGAACTAGTGCACCTATTAGGTGTGTTGGGGACACAAGAGACTTCTTGCTTTGTGGTTGCAGGGTTGCATGAGAGGGATATCTTTGACCTCTTCCTCCCTGAGTTCGATAAACCTTGGGTGATCCACTTAAGGGAAAACTTGCTGCTGTTCTACAAACCTCTGCTCTTGGAGGCCCAACACTGTCTACAGGAAAGGAGGGGGAACGTAGACATCAAAGCTCTATGTATTTCTTCACTAATAGGTGCAAAGTATATGATGCAAGAGCTTAAACATGAGAACAACAATTGCCAAGTATCAAATTATTCAAAACAATATACCAATTACCACATGCAGCATTTTCTGTTTCCAACCATATAATAATTAACGAAGCAGTTTCAACCTTCGCCATGAACATTAAGGATAAAGCTAAGAACACATGTGTTCATATGCAACAGCGGAGCGTGTCTCTCTCCCACACAATGAATGCTAGGATCCAATTTTATTCAAACAAAACAAAAACAAGAACATACAGACGCTCCAAGTAAAGCACATAACATGTGGTCGAATAAAAATATAGTTTCACTAGAGGAACCTGATAATGTTGTCGATGAAGAAGGGGATGCCTTGGGCATCCCCAAGCTTAGATGCTTGAGTCTTCTTGAAATATGCAGGGATGAACCACGGGGGCATCCCAAGCTTAGAGCTTTCACTCTCCTTGATCATATTGTATCATCCTCCTCTCTTGATCCTTGAAAACTTCCTCCACACCAAACTCGAAACAAACTCATTAGATGGTTAGTGCATAATCAAAAATTCACATGTTCAGGGGTGATATAATCATTCTTAACACTTATGGACATTGCACAAAGCTACTGAAAGTTAATGGAACAAAGAAATCCATCAAACATAACAAAACAGGCAATGCGAAATAAAAGGCAGAATCTGTCAAAACAGAATAGTACGTAAATACGAATTTTTCTGGGGCACCAGACTTGCTCAAATGAGAAAACTCAAAACTAATGAAAGTTGCGTACATATCTGAGGATCACGCACGTAAATTGGCATATTTTTCTGAGTTACCTACAGACGTAGCGACTCAATTTCGTGACAGCAAGAAAACTGTTTCTGTGCAGTAATCCAAATCTAGTATCAACTTTATCATCAAAGACTTTACTTGGCACAACAATGCAATAAAATAAAGATAAGTAGAGGTTGCTACAGTAGTAACAACTTCCAAGACTCAAATATAAAATAAAAGTGCAGAAGTAAAATCATGGGTTGTCTCCCATAAGCGCTTTTCTTTAACGCCTTTCAGCTAGGCGCAGAAAGTGTGTATCAAGTATTATCAAGAGATGAAGCATCAACATCATAATTCGTTCTGATGATAGAATCAAAAGGTAACTTCATTCTCTTTCTAGGGAAGTGTTCCATACCTTTCTTGAGAGGAAATTGATATTTAATATTACCTTCCTTCATATCAATAATAGCACCAACAGTTCGAAGAAAAGGTCTTCCCAATATAATGGGACAAGATGCATTGCATTCAATATCCAAGACAACAAAATCAACGGGGACAAGGTTATTGTTAACCGTAATGCGAACATTATCAATCCTCCCCAAAGGTTTCTTTGTAGAATTATCAGCAAGATTAACATCCACATAACAGTTTTTCAAAGGTGGCAAGTTAAGCATATTATAGATTTTCTTAGGCATAACAGAAATACTTGCACCAAGATCACATAAAGCATTACAATCAAAATCATTGACCTTCATCTTAATTATGGGCTCCCAACCATCTTCTAACTTCCTAGGAATAGAAGTTTCAAGTTTTAGTTTCTCTTCTCTAGCTTTTATGAGAGCATTTGTAATATGTTTTGTAAAGGCCAAATTTATAGCACTAGCATTAGGACTTTTAGCAAGTTTTTGTAAGAACTTTATAACTTCAGAGATGTGACAATCATCAAAATCTAAACCATTATAATCTAAAGCAATGGGATCATTGTCCCCAATGTTGGAAAAAAATTCAGCAGTTTTATCACAAGCAGTTTTAGCAGTTTCAGGCAGTTTTGAACGCTTTGCATTAGGAGTAGAAACATTGCCGACACCAATTATTCTAACATTGATAGTAGAAGGTGTAGAAACATGTGAAGCATTAGCATTACTAGTGGTGGTAATAGTCCAAACTTTAGTTACATTATTCTCCTTAGTATTTTCTTCTCTTTCCCACCTAGCACGCAATTCGGCCATCAATCTAATATTCTCATTAATTCGAACTTGGATGGCGTTTGCTGTAGCAAATCACTTAATATCTTTATCTTCATTAGGCATAACTTTCAATTTCAAAAGATCAACATCAGCAGCAAGACTATCAACCTTAGAAGCAAGAATATCAATTTTACCAAGCTTTTCTTCAACATATTTATTAAAAGCGGTTTGTGTACTAATAAATTCTTTAAGCATGGCTTCAAGACCAGAGGGTAAATTCCTATTATTGTTGTAAGAATTCCCATAAGAATTACCATAACCATTACTATTATGAGAAGGATATGGCCTATAGTTGTTACTAGAGTTATTCCGATAAGCATTGTTGTTGAAATTATTATTTTTAATGAAGTTCACATCAACATGTTCTTCTTGGGCAACCAATGAAGCTAACGGAACATTATTAGGATCAACATTAGATCTACCATTCACAAGCATAGACATTATAACATCAATCTTATCACTCAAGGAGGAGGTTTCTTCAATGGAATTTACTTTCTTACCTTGTGGAGCTCTTTCCGTGTGCCATTCAGAGTAATTAATCATCATATCATCAAGAAGCTTTGTTGCGGCGCCTAGAGTGATGGACATAAAAGTACCTCCAGCAGCTGAATCCAATAGGTTCCGTGAAGAAAAATTCAATCCTGCATAAAAGGTTTGGATGATCATCCAAGTAGTCAGTCCATGGGTAGGGCAATTTTTAACCAAAGATTTCATTCTTTCCCATGCTTGAGCAACATGCTCATTATCCAATTGCTTAAAATTCATTATGTTACTTCTCAAAGATATAATTTTAGCAGGAGGATAATATCTACTAATGAAAGCATCCTTACATTTAGTCCATGAATCAATACTATTCTTAGGCAAAGATAGCAACCAATCTTTAGCTCTTCCTCTTAAAGAGAAAGGAAACAATTTTAATTTTATAATGTCACCATCTACATCCTTATACTTTTGCATCTCACAAAGTTCAACAAAATTATTAAGATGGGCAGCAGCATCATCAGAACTAACACCAGAAAATTGCTCTCTCATAACAAGATTCAGTAAAGCAGGTTTAATTTCAAAGAATTCTGTTGTAGTAGCAGGTGGAGCAATAGGTGTGCATAAGAAATCATTATTATTTGTGCTAGTGAAGTCACACAACTTAGTATTTTCAGGAGTATTCATTTTAGCAATAGTAAATAAAGCAAACTAGATAAAGTAAATGCAATTAACTAATTTTTTTGTGTTTTTAATATGGAGAACGCAAACAAGATAATAAATAAAGTAAAGCAAGTAACTAATTTTTTTTGTATTTTGATATAAGAAAGCAAACAAAGCAGTAAATAAAATAAAGCAGTAAGACAAAAACAAAGTAAAGAGATTGGAAGTGGGAGACTCCCCTTGCAGCGTGTCTTGATCTCCCCGGCAACGGCGCCAGAAAACAGTTGCTGGCGCAAAGTTGACGTGGGAGTTAGAGATCTCTGTGGTGCAGCTTTTCTTCAGGTCCCCGGCAACGGCGCTAGAAAACAGTCTTGATGACGCGTCAAGCACACGCCCGTTAGGAACCCCAAGAGGAAGGTGTGATGCGTACAGCAGCAAGTTTTCCCTCAGTAAGAAACCAAGGTTATCGAACCAGTAGGAGCCAAGAAGCACGTTGAAGGTTATTGGTGACGGAGTGTAGTGCGGCGCAACACCAGGGATTCCGGCGCCAACGTGGAACCTGCACAACACAATCCAAGTACTTTGCCCCAACTTAACAGTGAGGTTGTCAATCTCACCGGCTTGCTGTAACAAAGGATTAGATGTATAGTGTGGAAGATGATGTTTGCAAAGAACAGTAAGAACAAGTATTGCAGTAGATTGTATTCGATGTAAAAGAATTGGACCGGGGTCCACAGTTCACTAGTGGTGTCTCTCCGATAAGAATTAGCATGTTGGGTGAACAAATTACAGTTGGGCAATTGACAAATAGAGAGGGCATGACAATGCACATACATATCATGATGAGTAGTGTGGAATTCAATTGGGCATTACGAAAAAGTACATAGACCACTATCCAGCATGCATCTATGCCTAAAAAGTCTGAAAAATAGATTCTATAATTTGGAAGTGCAGATCAGGTTATCATCCGAACCCCTTTCAGTATTAAGTTGCAAACAACAGACAATTGCATTAAGTATGGTGCGTAATGTAATCAATAACTATATCCTCGAACATAGCATCAATGTTTTATCCCTAGTGGCAACAGCACATCCATAATCTTAGAGGTTGCTGTCACTCCCCCAGATTCACGGAGACATGAACCCACTATCGAGCATAAATACTCGCTCTTGGAGTTACAAGTATCAACTTGGCCAGAGCCTCTACTAGCAACGGAGAGCATGCAAGATCATAAACAACACATAGATAATAGATTGATAATCAACATAACACAGTATTCCATATTCATCGGATCCCAACAAACGCAACATGTAGCATTACAGATAGATGATCTTGATCATGTTAGGCAGCTCACAAGATCCAACAATGATAGCACATGAGGAGAAGACAACCATCTAGCTACTGCTATGGACCCATAGTCCAAGGGTGAACTACTCACACATCAATCCGGAGGCGATCATGGCTATGAAGAGTCCTCCGGGAGATGATTCCCCTCTCCGGCAGGGTGCCGAAGGCGATCTCCTGAATCCCCCGAGATGGGATTGGCGGCGGTGGCGTCTCTGGAAGGTTTTCCGTATCGTGGCTCTCGGTACTGGGGTATTCGCGACGAAGACTTTAAGTAGGCGGAAGGGCGGAGTCGGAGGGCTGACGGGGGCCCCACACGCTAGGGCCGCGCGGGCCCCCCTTGGGCCACGCCGCCCTAGTGTGGCGGCGCCTCGTCGCCCCACTTCGTTTCCCTTTCGGTGTTCTGGAAGCTTCGTGGAAAAATAAGCCACTGTGCGTTGATTTCGTCCAATTCCGAGAATATTTCCTTACTAGGATTTCTGAAACCAAAAACAGCAGAAAACAACAACTGGCTCTTCGGCATCTCGTCAATAGGTTAGTGCCGGAAAATGCATAAATATGACATAAAGTATGCATAAAACATGTGAGTATCATCAATAAAGTAGCATGGAACATAAGAAATTATAGATACGTTTGAGACGTATCACCCCTTTGCAATTAGGTCATTCTCCCATTTCTCCCACTTAGGTATGCCAGCCTTGTAGCCTCCTCGCCCCATGGTATGGAAGTACATCTTATTAGCAGCATTTTTCGTATTGGTGACTGACCTTGTCTTTGCCCTCTCCGATGTCTTGTACTTCACAAATGCCTCCCAGTGGTCTTTTATCTTCTCATAGGGGTCGTTGAAATCCGGAGTCTTCTTTTTCTTGACAAAGAAGTTGTCCAATTTCTTCTTGTAGTCGTTGAACTGTAGTGCCATCTTCTTAAGAGCCCACTTCTTGACTCTTCGTTGTACGCTATTCAGCTCGGGATCCTCAGGGTCTGGCCTGTCATTATCACTATCAGAGTTAGCTGGCTCCGAAAATATGAAATTTACCAGGAGTTTCCTAAACATCAGATTTTTGAATCTCGTATTGTGGTGACCCTGCATACCACTGCATGTTGTAGTATGCCAGTCGTTGATATAACATTCGCGAAGTACCATTCCGCAAATATTACATCCCTCAGAGTAGTACAACAGAACATAGCAGGGTCCATAACTCATTCACATATTATTACAATCATCATACACAAGTCGTCTCGGAGCTCCTCTTGGGTTCTGAGAGGATAACTCTTGGGTTCGAGGCGAACCCAACTTAACTTACAATACCATTGTCTCATTAAACTAAACATTTATTTAAACGAGCAGCTAAATAGTAAGAGTTCGCGCTGCTCGGCTACTACTCCTCCTCCTGATATCCTTAGGCTTGTTCTCCTCCGGAAGCCTCCCCGGATCCGTAGACTATGATGTAGTCTACGCCTTCAACACCTCCTGAGAGGTCTGGTTCCTCGTAGCCGATGATCTCGGCTCCATCATGGTTGTCGTTGTCCTCCTCCAGATGGTTCAGACAATCTAAGCATGGGATTTAAGAGTGGTATGAGTACGAGCGTACTCAACAAGTTCATTATAGATAAGAGGTGTTTTATGCACTAGCTACGATATTAAACCAGAAAGTCTAATACCAATGCAAATTTTGATAAACATTTCTTCAAGAGATTGCTTTTATTTCAAAGAGCTATGTCCGTCAGCCTTCACCGGTTTACTAGAACTTCATGGAGCTCCTTTCCGGCCGCGTTCGCAGTTCCTTAATCCCGGAACAGGGAGTGACAGGTCACAGTTCTTACGCTCTACAGAGGTGTGTTGCTTTACCCATAAGAGATCTTAACCTTGGTGCCAACCGGGCAGCTTTCCCGTCCACACTTCCTTAGGTGTGAGGCCCGGTATAAGGTCTAGCCAATCATGTTTCTCCGCTACCTCGAACACCCACCCTTTGTTGCATACCCCGACCCTGGGTCCTCGTCGGTCCTCTTATACCACTTAAGGATGGACCCCGACCACGACAACAGTTTGGGACTCGTTAACCAAACTCCTTCGCCGTAGTCGCAACCCATCATAGACCGCAATACCGTGGGGACTTAAGGCTTCCCCAGCCCACCGCTTGTACTTCGAGCGACAAGTGTCTACGGACTATGCCGTGGGGACTTAAGGCTTCCCCAGCCTACCGCTTGCCCTGACAGATACAAGTGTCTACGGTAAAGCGCATCCGTTGATGAACGAGAGGTGGAAACACTTTTGACTACTCCGTCCCACTCCGGATCTTATGGTTAACACGGATATTACGGCACAAGAATCACTGGCGACATTTGTTGTTTAATCCTAGATGGATATAAGCCCATGCAATGGAACCTCCACCATATCAACACAATCCATGGTTCCATCGCCCACCACATAGTCATATTCATAGTTATGAAAGTAGTGGTTTTGATTTTTGTGCAATAGTGATAACCATAATACTTTGCAAGTAATTTGATAAAAATACTCAAATGACATGAGCAAGTGATGAACTTGCCTGAACACTGCAAAGTTCTGCAGTTGGAAGGTATGGACTGACCCTTGTCCTCTTGTTCTGAAAAATAGCATCATTGTCCGATAAGGGCAATGGTTAAAGAAGCAATTATGCATGATTCCATTTTTAGGGTTTGTTCCCCCCTTCCGATGTCGTTATTATTTCATGTGAGAGGTTAATACTAAGAATAATTTGGAGATATTATATTTAGAGTAAATACAACCTTGAAATGTTGTCAAGGTGTTTTTCTAGTCCAAAATACTTTATGTACTTATTTTCATTATTGAAAATAAAAGGTGTGATTTAAATGATTATTTAAATCATCAAATTTGAACTTATTCTTGTTTAACTTCAAAAATTCTATTTCATATTTTATTATGATAGAGATTTTTATACTGAGTGGTTTTCATATTTTTAATTATTTTTTTGGAGCTTTTAAACATTTAGTATGAATTTTCAAAGTTTCAGTATTTATAGAATTTGTGAAATACCAAATTTGCCCCTGGGCCCACCTGTCAGTGGAGCCCAGTGGGTTGGGTTCGACCAGCTTGGGTCCAACCAACCCGAGCGGTCCCTCACTCCCTTTCCCACCACGCCGCCTCGACGAACCCTAATCCCCTTCTCTCTGGCGACCTGTGTCGCCCTCGCCGTCGCCGGCTGATTCCGGCGAACTCCGACCGTCATGGCCCTCGCCATGGGGCGCAATCGAACCGCCTCGTGACGCCGGTCTTTCTCATCCGCGTCGATCTGGAACTGGCGTTGCTCCAGCTCGTCCCCGACCCCCTCGCCGTGGCTAGGGTTACGGGCTCCGTGGCGATCTCGCTGCTTCCAGAGGTTCCAGGCGTGATGGCGCCGCCGTGGGCCTCGCCGCAGTGGTGCGGGGTGCTGTGGCGCTTGTCTGAGCGTGGCCTGGCCTGGCCAGGTGCTACCGTGCACTCGGCACGCGCCGCCGTGGCCGCCATGGCCGCGACTATTGTCTGCTCGCCTCGGGTACGTGCGCCACTCTCTCTCTCTCTCTATCTTTCTCTCTCTACTGTCCTTCTTCTCCATCCTCTAGCTCTGGCCACGGCTACTCCATCTCGTGGAGATGCCTGCCGTCTTCTTCTTATTCTTCTTTGCGCCTAGCTATTAACTTCTTTGTTGCGATGCACATGCTGCTAAGTGCTACTGCTAACTCTGTGTAAGAATTTCTAGCCTAAGCACTTGCTGTGCTAGTACTGCTTGCTTAATTCCATTCTTGTGCCTCTGTTCTTGTTGATAATCTTGCCAGATCCTCAAGTGTGTTAATTTCAATTGCTATGGCTTGATTATAGTGTATAGTTCTTGCATAATTGCAAGTGCCTGAGCTACTGTGGCTAATTCTTGTGCTCAAATTCATGAGCATACTCATCTGGGCATTGCTGTTGGCTTACTGGTATGATTAAAGGATGAGCACTAAGTGGTTTATTTGTTTATTATGATCCAGTGGTTCATCAAACCTTTGATGTGCTTCTGGATACAATTATAAGGTTATTGATTGATTATCTGTGAGGCAATTCCTTAGGCAATGTGTCTGTTTATTTTATATGGTCAATATAATGCTTATAATTGGGTTCTAGCATGCTTTAGCAAGCTCTGGTGATCCAGTGATCAACAGCTGCTTGGTCAATGCTTGCTTTATTCTTGCCTCTGCATGCGGCTTAGTCTGGTGACTGTGCATCACCAGGCCTTGTGCTGGTGTGTGCTGTGGTTGGCTCAAGCAATTGTTGTTGCTTCCAGTGATCTATTGGATCATGAGTAAGTGTTCCAGTTACTGGTGATCTATCTCTTTCATTTATCTCAGAAGCTTTTCCTTGTTTATTGGATAAATGAGATGAACTGCTTGCAGTGATGACTCTTATAATTTGTTTAATTGAGCTAGAGGGATGCCAACATTAGTTGGGGACCCTAGCTCCACTTTGAACCCATTCTGGGTGATGATATTTGTGCTTGACTTGATGGTTTGGCTGTTTTAGGGTTTGAGGTGACCCTGGCAGTAGTCACGTGCTGCCCCAGGGTAGCTCCCCTCTTGTTGGTTTGCTGTGGCTCACCAAATGCTTTCTGGGTGATCCATTTAGTGGATTATTACCAGTAGCTCTTGATGTTGAAATCAAAATTAGACAATGATTTGTCTAAGTCTGATGGCCTGAATAGCTGTAGGTGCTAAGTGTGTATCTAGGCTAACTTGTGCTCTCATCTCTTGCTGGATTCCTTCAGTTATGTAATAAGTGTCATAGCTGTTGTTCCCTTTAGATGATTAACCAGTGGCCTCTCTACTCTAGCTTGCACCATATGGCTTAGTAGCCAAATGATGACACAAACAGGGTACTCACACCCTTTTGCTTCTGTGTGTTTGATGCACATGCTTATTTATGAACAAAACCATCTGGTTTGTTCATGTTGAGTTGTATACCTCACTCCAGCTCCTAGATTTTGATGTTGGTGTAGAGGTTTTTCTTCAGTGTTGATCTGCTGGTTGAGTTGCTTGCCCTGCTCCTCCTGGCTAGCTGATGCTTGATCTATTCCATGATTTGTTGCTTAGCGATGGCAGTTCTTGGTGGAACTGTCTCCGGTGGGTTTTGGCTAGCTATGTGTTCTTCCTGTTCTTGAGTTCTTACCACAGGAGATTCTAGATGATCAGCTAGGGTTTGCTGGTGGAAAAGCTTTTATACCATCCAAGACCTCGCTTCATTGGTCGACAAAGACAACCATGTCACTTAGGTGACTCTCCCCCCTGGTCTGTGTGTGTTGTGAGACATGCGGCTATCCTCGTGAGCTGCCTGTGTGCTTCATAGGTTGGGACTTGGTCCTTTGGCTTGACACCCCGGCAGTGTTTGAGTTATCCTCTCAATTTGATCATATTTGCTAACCTGCCAAGTGGTTTTACCACTTGGCATAATCCCTATTTTCTTGTCTTTGTTGTCTTACTATGCAGGTTTAAGGAAATGTTCAAGAAGTTCAATCAAGTGATGTCCAAGAAAATCATGAAGATTTTCTTATCTAGTTTAGCCATTTACAATATCTTTGTAATTTTCATTTTCTATTTTTTTATTTATTCAATTCTTGTGATGTGTTGTAATATTTTAGATTTCAATTCTGGATATTGTAAAGACAATGTATCTTGTGTGATTATTAATAAAGCTCAAAGTTTCCTTAATGAGCTTTACTAAATAAATGTAATGTTTATATTCTTGATTATTAATATTTGTTTAATGAATTACCTCAATTTTGAATTATGAGATATTCATATGATGTTTAAATTTGAAATTCAAAAGTTCTTGTGTTTGAATTCAATCATGCAACTTAAGTTGTAATGCAATACTCTCCTCTCTTCTCAAAACCCTAATTTAGTTAGGTGAGTTGCAAGTTTGTCGCACTCTCGAAACCCTAACCCTGTAAGGTGTCGAGAGAGAAACTTGTTCCCCTTCGATGCAGTTTTTGTTTAAAAGCGCGAAATTTCCCCAGAATTTACTAGGAAATGCACATCCCTTTCTAAAATCTACCCCTCGATCGTCTCTAAACCTGGGACATTACACGTATCGACATAAGTAACTCCTTCGTCCGCCTTTGTAGGTTTCTTCCATTCTTGAGTGGTGATCGGGATGGTGTCCCTAACAATAACTCCGCATTGACTTACAAACTTTTTTCGTGATGCTTGGGAGAAATCGGTTCGCCATCTATAGCGATTTCCGTGATGGTGCACCTTTCATGGTCTTCCATCTTTCTGGCCGCGCCTCGTTTAGTTATGCCAGTAGAGTGTGTTGATCGGGAGGTCTAAAAGAAGAAACAACGTTAATATATGTATATGCACAAATCTGTAGGCTTGGTTAATTAATATATATACATCTCGGTGCCGTGAGCTTATCCCTCGCAGTCGTCACCTTCTCCCTCACCGGAGCCGTCTCCACGGTGGTCTTGCTCATCTTCCTCATCGGATTCGTCTCCTCGGGTTCGCTCGTCTCCCTCGCCGGATTGGTTTAGGTAAATAGAGGTGATATCGTCATCATCACGGATAATCTCCTCGACGAGGTATTCTTGTTCTAGGTCTCTTTCCATAGTTTCTGCAAAGACTTACAAGTTATTCTAATGCTATAAACACAACGAAGCAAGTTTCTGCAAAGACTTACAAGTAATTAAGAATAATGCTTAATACATGATCAAAATATTAGAGTTACACATATATATAGGTACTAATTAAGGATAATGCTCAATACATATATAGTTCTTAACTAAGGATCGATAATATAGTGCTGAAAGCAGATAGTGCAGTTACATGCATACATAGATCGGGTTCATGTTTATTTAACCCTAATACATCAATCACTACTACAACCTCTCAACCGCGCCGATCGGGACCTATAACGCGCCGACCGGGTCCTGAGCCGCACTGGGTGAACCCCCAAAGCCACGGAACAGTAACGAGAGCATAGGTAACATGAGATCCCTGCATAACTGACCATCCGGTCCTATACATGGTGTCTAACGCATACATGTAACGGCGAACGTGCTCGTCCTCCGCTGCAATGCGCTGAGCTACCTCCTCTGGCGGGGCCGGCTCCCTCTGAAACGACCGTGGCCCATAAGACCTCCACCAGAGAATATCCGGGTCGACGCATACATTGTAACAAATATTACTACTTTTTTCTAACACATACTAATTTAAAAAATAAATCTAACTAAAATAAATTTAACTACTATTTCACTACTAAAATTTTCATAACTCTAAAATTTTCTAAATTTCACTACTATTTCACTACTAAAATTTTGCTAACTCTAAAATTTTGCTAACTCTAAAATTTTCTAACTCTAAAATTTTCTAAAATCTAAAATTTCCTAATTACTTAAATTTCCTAATTACTAAAATTTTCTAACTCTAAACCTAACTAAAATTTTGCCTAACTAAAATCTAACTAAATTCTCAAAAATAAAACCTAACTAAAATTAAAAAAACTCACCTTTGCCGGCCGGCAGAGGTGGCAACACGGCGCGGGCGGAGGGGGCGGGCGGCGCGGGCGGAGGGGCCGGGCCGGCGGCGCGGCGGAGGTGGCCGGGCGGCGCGCGTGCGCGCGCGGACGATGAGGAGGAGGCGGGCGGCGCACGCGGGCGGAGAAGGGCGCGGGAGGAGGCGGTGGCGGACGGGCGCGGAGGCGAGAAGCGGCGCGGGCGGGCGGTGGCGGCGCGGTCGGCGGCGGCGCGTGATAACCCACAAGTATAGGGGATCGCAACAGTCTTCGAGGGAAGTAAAACTCAAAATGATTGATTCGACACAAGGGGAGGTAAAGAATACTTATAAGCCTTAACAACTGAGTTGTCAATTCAGCTGCACCTGGAAAAGCACTAGTAACAGGGGTGATGTGAAAGTAGCAGTAATATGAGAGCAACAGTAACAAAGCAGCAGTAATAGTAACACAGGAGCAATGGCATCAGAAAATAGTTGATACTACTTCCAATGACATGTAGAACGAGTATATGATGATGAAAGATGGACCGGGGTTCCCAGCTATCTACACTAGTGGTAACTCTCCAATAACAAGTGACAAGTGTTGGGTGAACAAATTACAGTTGGGCAATTGATAGGATTGAAATAGCATTAAGACAGAACATCAAGATTATTAATTATGTAGGCATGTTTTCCATATATAGTCATACGTGCTCGCAATGAGAAACTTGTACAACATCTTTTGTCCTACCAGCCGGTGGCAGCCGGGCCTCTAGGGAATCTACTGGAAATTAAGGTACCCCTTTTAATAGAGCACCGGAGCAAAGCATTAACACTCCGTGAAAACATGTGATCCTCATACCTAAGCCTTCCCCTCCAGTTGTCCCGATTCTTTGTCACTCACGGGGCCTTTGGTTCCAGACATAGACATGTGCATACAACTTGTAGATACAATCTAAGCAATAAGTATAAAGCTTAAATCTAAGATCATGCCACTCGGGCCCTAGTGACAAGCATTAAACACAACAAGATTGCAGCAACAATAACTTCACAAACTTTATAGATAGACTAATCATAATGTAACAATCCATCGGATCCCGACAAACACAACACCGATTACATCAGATGAATCTCAATCATGTAAGGCAGCTCATGAGATAATTGTATTGAAGTACATGGGAGAGAGAGTACCAACTAGCTACATCTAGAACCCGTAGTCCATGGGGGAACTACTCACGGAGCATGATGGAGGCGGTGGCGTTGATGGAGATGGCTTCCGGGGGCACTTCTCCGTCCCGACAGGGTGCCGGAACAGAGACTTCTGCCCCCCGAATTGAAGTTTCGCGATGGCGGCGGCGCCCCTGGAGTCTTTCTGGAGTTTCGTCAATTGGTATCGAGTTTTTAGGTCGAAAGGGCTTAAATAGGCGAAGAGACGGAGTCGGAGGGGCCACGGGGCCTCCCCACAGTAGGGCGGCGCGCCCCCCCTTGGGCCGCGCCGACCACACGTGTGGGGCCCCCAGGGCTCCCCTCTGGTCCCCGTTTGACTTTCTGGAAGGTTCCGGGAAAAATAAGATGTTGGGTCTTTGTTTCGTCGAATTCTGAGAATATTGCCCGAACAGCCTTTCTGGAACCAAAAACAACAGAAAACAGGAACTGGCACTGTGGCATCTTGTTAATAGGTTAGTTCCGGAAAACGCATAAAAACATTATAAAGTGTGAGCAAAACATGTAGGTATTGTCATAAAACAAGCATGGAACATCAGAAATTATGGATACGTTGGAGACGTATCAGCATCCCCAAGCTTAGTTCCTACTCGTCTTCGAGTAGGTAAACGATAAAAAGAATAATTTCTGTAGTGACATGCAACTTACATACCCTTGATCATACTATTACAAAGCATATGAGATGAATGAAGTGACTCAAGGCAATGATCTATAGTTGCTAATCAAATAGAATACATATAGCAAAACTTTTCATGAATAGTACTTTCAAGACAAGCATCAAAAGTCTTGCATAAAAGTTAACTCATAAAGCAATAAATTCAAAGTAAAGGCATCAAAGCAACACAGAGGAAGATTTAAGTTTCAGCAATTGCTTTCAACTTTCAGCATGCATATCTCATGGAAAATTGTCAACACAAAGTAGAATAATAAGTGCAATAAGCAAGTATGTAAGAATCAATGCATAGTTGACACAAGTGTTTGCTTCTAAGATGGAAGGAAGTAGGTAAACTGACTCAACATAAAGTAAAAGAAAGGCCCTTCGCAGAGGGAAGCAGGGATTAAATCATGTGCTAGAGCTTTTTAAAGTTTTGAAATCATATAGAGAGCATAAAAGTAAAATTTTGAGAGGTGTTTGTTATTGTCAACGAATGGTAATGGGTACTCCAACTACCTCGTCAACCATACTTTCAAGAGCGGCTCACATGAAGGACGTTATTTCTAACAGCAAGGTAGATCATCCCTCATCTCTTTTGTTTACACACGTACTTTAGTTTTATTATGGGTGACACTCCTCCCAACCTTTGCTTACACAAGCCATGGCTAACCGAATCCTCGGGTGCCTTCCAACAATCACATACCATGAAGGAGTGTCTATTTTCAAAATTAAGTTGCTTACTGATGAATCAGAGCAAAACATGTGAAGAGAATTATTAATGAAGTTAATTAATTGGGGCTGGGAACCCCGTTGCCAGCTCTTTTTGCAAAATTATTGGATAAGCGGATGTGCCACTAGTCCATTATGAAAGTCTGTCAAGAGTAAATGACAAGGTTGAAAGATAAAACACCACATACTTCCTCATGAGCTATAAAACATTGACACAAATAAGGAGTGATAAAGTTTTGAATTGTTTAAAGGTAGCACATGAAGTATTTACTTGGATTGGCAGAAAATACCATGTAGTAGGTAGGTATGGTGGACACAAATGGCATAGCTTTTGGCTCAAGGTTTTGGGATGCACGAGAAGCATTTCCTCTCAGTGCAAGGCTTTGGCTAGCAAGGTTATTTGAAGCAAACAAAAGTATGAACCGGTACAGCAAAACTTACATAAGAACATATTGCGAGCATTATAATACTCTACACTGTCTTCCTTGTTGCTCAAACACTTTTACCAGAAAATATCTAGACCTTAAAGAGTACAATCATGCAAACCAATTTCAACAAGCTCTACGGTAGTTCTCCACTAATAGGTTTAAACTACATGATGTAAGAGCTTAATCATGAACTACTTGAGAGCTCAAAACAATTGTCAAGTATCAAATTATCCAATACAATATGAATCATTTTCTGTTTCCAACCAAATAACAACAAGTGCAATAGCTTCCAACTTTTATCATGAACATTAAAAGCGAAGAACACAAGTGTTCAAATGAAAAAGCGGAGCGTGTCTCTCTCCCAAACAAGGATTGCAAGGATCCGAATTTATTCAAACATAAACAAAAATAAGAACACACAGACGCTACAAGTAAAGAACATAAGATGTGACCGAATAAAAATATAGTTTCAATAGAAGAAACCTGATAAGTTGATGAAGAAGGGGATGCCTTGGGCATCCCCAAGCTTAGACGCTTGAGTCTTCTTGATATATGCAAGGATGAACCACGGGGGCATCCCCAAGCTTAGACTTTTCACTCTTCTTGATCATATATCATCCTCCTCTCTTGACCCTTGAAAACTTCCTTCACACCAAACTTCTCATAAACTTCATTAGAGGGTTAGTGCATAATCAAAAATTCACATGTTCAGAGGTGACACAATCATTCTTAACACTTCTGGAAATTTCCCAAGGCTACTGAAAGTTAATGGAGCAAAGAAATCCATCCAACACAGCAAAAGAGGCAATGCGAAATAAAAGGCAGAATCTGTCAAAACAGAACAGTCCGTAAAGACGAATTTTTCTGGGGCACTTAACTTGCTCAAATCATAAAACTCAAAACTAATTAAAGTTTCTTACATATCTGAGGAACAAGCACGTAAATTGGCAGATTTTTCTGAGATACCTACAGAGAACCCAACCCAAATTCGTGACAGATAGAAATCTGTTTCTGCGCAGAAATCCAAATCTAGTATCAACCTTCTATTAGAGACTTCACTTGGCACAACATTGCAATAAAATAAAGATAAGGATAGGTTGCTACAGTAGTAACAACTTCCAAGACACAACAAAACAGTAGCAAAATAAACACATGGGTTATCTCCCAAGAAGTGCTTTCTTTATAGCCATTAAGATGGGCTCAGCAGTTTTAATGATGCACTCGCAAGAATTGAGAGTTGAAGCAAAAGAGAGCATCAAAAAGCAAGTTCAAAAAACATTTAAGTCTAACCCACTTCCTATGCATAGGAATCTTATACACAAATAAATTCATGAAGAACAAAGTGACAAGTATAAGAAGATAAAACAAGAGTAACTTCAAAAGTTTCAGCATATAGATAGGTGTTTTAGTACCATGCAAATTTCTACAACCATATTTTCCTCTCTCATAAAAATTTTCAGTAGCCTCATGAACAAACTCAACAATATAGCTATCACATGCAGCATGATTTTCATGATCCTCAAACATATAATTTTTATCAAGCTCAAAAATAGTGGGATTAAAACTTTCAAACTCACTTGTATCAATAATATAACAAGATGCTTGATCAATCTCAAAAGATATGGGACTCCTAGATAAATTCAAGACTTCTCCAATCCCATTTTCATTAGTAGTACAATTAATATTATCAAGTAACATAGGACTATCATCTAGAGATTTATCATAAACATTTGCTAAGCAAAAATCTTTAGTACCATGCATTTCGACATCAGGCACAAACAAAGCATTATCATAAGATTTATCAAAGTAGAATGGATTATCATAGGTAAAAGTAGCATAATTATTCTCACAAGTTTTAATCATAGGGAATATTTCAAGAGAATCCACATGAACATAACATTCAACCTCCTTTGGTAAGCATGGAGGACAATCAAATAGTGTAAGAGATAAAGAGTTACTCTCATTAGAAGGTTGGCATGGGTAGCTAATCCATTCTTCCTCCTTTTCTTCATTACTCTCCTCTTCTTTTTCATCCAATGAGCTTTCAGGTTCATCAATTTCCTACTCTTTTTCATCCAATGAGCTTTCAGGTTCATCAATTTCTTCTTCCACTGGTTCCTGCAAATTGTGAGTGCATTCTTGTGCATTAATGAGTCTCTCTTTATAATCAATGATATAAGGATTATCACTGTAGCTTTCTATGCAAAAATTAAGAATAGAAGAGACATAATCTTTAAGGTCCTTACAAACAACACAAGTTTCATAATTTCTAGCAATGAAGGATTCGATCTCAGAAGCTCCCATAAACAAAACAAATTGTTCTACTTCTTCGAACCCAAAATGAATATAGCTATTACAATTATAGTTCTTAATTAAAAATTCCTCACTAAAGCCACATTGAAATTAAAGATGTTTAGTATCCTGTTGAGAGCAACAGTTTATATCATGGCGTTTAAGTAAGATTTTAGCAATATTATCCAACTTTTCTATTACAGCACTCATAACTTTACCCGTTCTTGATTCTCTATAATTCATATATAATTCAATAAGCTCCAAATAGGTTGTAGGTTCTCCCATAATAGCAGTTTTTAATTTTTAGGTTTTTCAAATTTTTATGGATTTTCAGGTATATGAGGAAAATAAAACAAGACAAAACTAAACTAAGCGAAAGTAAACTAAGCAAAATAATACTAGGCAGAAATAAACTAAGCACAAATAAACTAGGAAAAAGTAAACTAAGCAAAACAAAATAAAATAAAACAGAGAGAGATGTAGAGTGTACTCCCCAGGTGAACTTATGAGTAGAGCTATGCCTCCCCGGCAACGGCGCCAGAAAATAGTCTTGATAACCCACAAGTATAGGGGATTGATACGTCTCCGACGTATCGATAATTTCTTATGTTCCATGCCACATTATTGATGATATCTACATGTTTTATGCATACTTTATGTCATATTTATGCGTTTTCCGGCACTAACCTATTAACGAGATGCCGAAGAGCCAGTTGCTGTTTTCTGCTGTTTTTGGTTTCAGAAATCCTAGTAAGGAAATATTCTCGGAATTGGACGAAATCAACGCCCAGGGGCCTATTTTTCCACGAAGCTTCCAGAAGTCCGAGGGAGAGATGAAGTGGGGCCACGGGGCGCCGACACGCTAAGGCGGCGCGGCCAAGGGGGGCCCGCGCCGCCCTAGTGTGTGGCCCCCCTGTCAGGCCCCCTGACCTATCTCCTCCGCCTACTTAAAGCCTTCGTCGCGAAACCCCCAGTACCGAGAGCCACGATACGGAAAACCTTCCAGAGACGCGGCTGCCGCCAATCCCAACTCGGGGGATTCAGGAGATCGCCTCCGGCACCCTGCCGGAGAGGGGAATCTTCTCCCGGAGGACTCTACACCGCCATGGTCGCCTCCGGATTGATGAGTGAGTAGTTCACCCCTGGACTATGGGTCCATAGCAGTAGCTAGATGGTCGTCTTCTCCTCATTATGCTTCATTGTCGGATCTTGTGAGCTGCCTAACATGATCAAGATCATCTATCTGTAATGCTATATGTTGTGTTTGTTGGGATCCGATGGATAGAGAATACTATGTTATGTTGATTATCAATCTATTACCTATGTGTTGTTTATGATCTTGCATGCTCTCCGTTATTAGTAGAGGCTCTGGCCAAGTTTTTACTCCTAACTCCAAGAGGGAGTATTTATGCTCGATAGTGGGTTCATGCCTCCATTAAATGCAGGACGAGTGACGAGAAAGTTCTAAGGTTGTGGATGTGCTGTTGCCACTAGGGATAAAACATTGATGCTATGTCCGAGGATGTAGTTATTGATTACATTACGCACCATACTTAATGCAATTGTCTGTTGTTTGCAACTTAATACTGGAAGGGGTTCGGATGATAACCTGAAAGTGGACTTTTTAGGCATAGATGCATGCTGGATAGCGGTCTATGTACTTTGTCGTAATGCCCAATTAAATCTCACAATACTCATCATGTCATGTATGTGCATTGTCATGCCCTCTCTATTTGTCAATTGCCCAACTGTAATTTTTTCACCCAACATGCTATTTATCTTATGGGAGAGACACCTCTAGTGAACTGTGGACCCCGGTCCATTCTTTTACATCGAATACAATCTACTGCAATACTTGTTCTACTGTTCTCTGCAAACAATCATCATCCACACTATATATCTAATCCTTTGTTACAGCAAGCCGGTGAGATTGACAACCTCACTGTTTCGTTGGGGCAAAGTACTTTGGTTGTGTTGTGCAGGTTCCACGTTGGCGCCGGAATCCCTGGTGTTGCGCCTCACTATATCACACCGCCATCAACCTTCAACGTGCTTCTTGGCTCCTACTGGTTCGATAAACCTTGGTTTCTTACTGAGGGAAATTTGCTGCTGTACGCATCACACCTTCCACTTGGGGTTCCCAACGAGCGTGTGCTTTACGCGTCAACAAGCTAATTTCTGGCGCTGTTGCCGGGGAGATCAAGACACGCTGCAAGGGGAGTCTTCACAATCCAATCTCTTTACTTTGTTTTTGTCTTGCTTTATTTTATTTACTACTTTGTTTGCTGCACTAAATCAAAACACAAAAAAATTAGTTGCTAGTTTTACTTTATTTACTATCTTGTTTGCTATATTAAAAAAAAATAGTTACTTGCATTTACTTTACTTATTTCATCATGTTTCCTCCTAAGTTCACTCTAAAAGACATACCGGTAGGACAAGGATCTATCATTGGAAGAGATAATATAGAAGCATTTTTCACCCATGTTAGCATGGAAGAAGATTTTGAAGATAGACACTTGGTAGAACTTGCTCCTACTTATGAAATTGCTGCTGCTTCTTTAGTACACATGATAGAAGCTAAATTTGTTAATCTCAATCCTATAATACAACATATGTTTCTTACACTAGGAGATATGGAAGAAGGAGAAAAGAAAGATTTTGTTTTAGAAACCCTTCTCAAGGAATTTGGAGGTATAGCAAGAGAAGCTAGAAAAGTTTTTACTAAATATAATATGCTTGGCTCTTATACCAACTTTGCTAGTATCCTTGAAAAAATGGATATGGATAGAATAAGGTACACTAATAATGTTAATGATAGTGGAGAGATTAAAGTACCGATACCTATTAAGCTCGTAGGAATGCATGAGGCACTAGAAAAGAATTTTGATTGGATTGTTCCTGAAATTTTGTTTGATGAGAATAGCAAGCCTAAGAGTAATGTAAAAGGAGCCTCTGAAACTTACATAGATAAGATACAATGCATAGATGCTTCGTCCCTTGATAATACTTGATACACACTTTCTGCGCCTAGCTGAAAGGCGTTAAAGAAAAGCGCTTATGGGAGACAACCCATGTTTTTACTACAGTACTTTTATTTTATATTTGAGTCTTGGAAGTTGTTACTACTGTAGCAACCTCTCCTTATCTTAGTTTCATTGCATTGTTGTGCCAAGTAAAGTCTCTAATAGAAGTATGATACTAGATTTGGATTACTGCGCAGAAACAGATTTCTTTGCTGTCACGAATCTGGGTCTAATTCTCTGTAGGTAACTCAGAAAATTATGCCAATTTACGTGAGTGATCCTCAGATATGTACGCAACTTTCATTAGTTTTAAGTTTTCTCATCTGAGCAAGTCTGGTGCCTCTTAAAAATACGTCTTTACGAATTGTTCTGTTTTGACAGATTCTGCCTTTTATTTCGCATTGCATGTTTTGCCATGCTTGATGGATTTTTCGATTCCATTGACTTTCAGTAGCTTTGTGTAATGTCCAGAAGTGTAAAGAATGATTGTGTCACCTCTGAATATGTGAATTTTAATTATGCACTAACCCTCTAATGAGTTTGTTTCGAGTTTGGTGTGGAGGAAGTTTTCAAGGATCAAGAGAGGAGGATGATACAACATGATCAAGGAGAGTGAAAGCTCTAAGCTTAGGGATGCCGCGGTGGTTCACCCCTGCATATTTCAAGAAGACTCAAGCGTCTAAGCTTGGGGATGCCCAAGGCATCCCCTTCTTCATCGACAACATTATCAGGTTCCTCCCATGAAACTATATTTTTATTCCATCACATCTTATGTACTTTGCTTGGAGCGTTTGTTTGTTTTTTGTTTTTGTTTTGTTTGAATAAAATGGATCCTAGCATTCACTGTGTGGGAGAGAGACACTCTCCGCTGTTGCATATGGACAAATATGTCCTTAGGCTTTACTCATAATATTCATGGCAAAAGTTTCTTCTTCGTTAAATTGTTATATGGTTGGAATTGGAAAATGATACATGTAGTAATTGCTAAAATGTCTTGGATAATGTGATACTTGGCAATTCTTGTGCTCATTTTTAAGCTCTTGCATCATATACTTTGCACCTATTAATGAAGAAATACATAGAGCATGCTAAAATTTGGTTTGCATAATTGGTCTCTCTAAGGTCTAGATAATTTCTAGTATTGAGTTTGAACAACAAGGAAGACGGTGTAGAGTCTTATAATGTTTACAATATGTCTTTTATGTGAGTTTTGCTGCACCGCTTCATCCTTGTGTTTGTTTCAAATAAACCTTGCTAGCCTAAGCCTTGTATCGAGAGGGAATACTTCTCATGCATCCAAAATCCTTGAGCCAACCACTATGCCATTTGTGTCCACCATACCTACCTACTACATGGTATTTCTCCGCCATTCCAAAGTAAATTGCTTGAGTGCTACCTTTAAAATTTCCATTCTCCACATTTACAATATATAGCTCATGGGACAAATAGCTTAAAAACTATTGTGGTATTGAATATGTACTTATGCACTTTATCTCTTATTAAGTTGCTTGTTGTGCGATAACCATGTTCCTGGGGACTCCATCAACTATTTCTTTGTTGAATATCATGTGAGTTGCTATGCATGTTCGTCTTGTCTGAAGTAAGAGCGATTTATCATGATCAAATGGTTTGAGTATGCATATTGTTAGAGAAGAACATTGGGCCGCTAACTAAAGCCATGATCCATGGTGGAAGTTTCAGTTTGGACAACAAACCTCAATCTCTTATGAGAATATTATCTGTTGTTGAATGCTTATGCATTAAAGAGGAGTCCATTATCTGTTGTCTATGTTGTCCCGGTATGGATGTCTAAGTTGAGAATAACCAAAAGCGAGAAATCCAATGCGAGCTTTCTCCTTAGAACTTTGTACAGGCGGCATAGAGGTACCCCTTTGTGACACTTGGTTGAAACATGTGCTATGCAATGATAATCCATGTAAATCCAAGCTAATTAGGACGAGGTGCGGGAACTATTGGTATACTATGCATGAGGCTTGCAACTTGTAGGATATAATTTACATAACTCATATGCTTTATTACTACCGTTGACAAAATTGTTTCTTGTTTTCAAAATAAAAGCTCTAGCACAAATATAGCAATCGATGCTTTCCTCTTTGAAGGACCTTTCTTTTACTTTTATGTTGAGTCAGTTCACCTATCTCTCTCCACCTCAAGAAGCAAACACTTGTGTGAACTGTGCATTGATTCCTACATACTTGCATATTGCACTTGTTATATTACTTTACATTGACAATATCCATGAGATATACATGTTACAAGTTGAAAGCAACCGCTGAAACTTCATCATCCTTTGTGTTGCTTCAATGCCTTTACTATGAAACTATTGCTTTATGAGTTAACTCTTATGCAAGACTTATTGATGCTTGTCTTGAAAGTACTATTCATGAAAAGTCTTTGCTTTATGATTCATTTGTTTACTCATGTCATTTACCATTGTTTTGATCGCTGCATTCATTACATGTGCTTACAATAGTATGATCAAGGTTATGATGGCATGTCACTCCAGAAATTATCTTTGTTATCGTTTACCTGCTCGGGACGAGCAGAAACTAAGCTTGGGGATGCTGATACGTCTCCGACGTATCGATAATTTCTTATGTTCCATGCCACATTATTGATGATATCTACATGTTTTATGCATACTTTATGTCATATTTATGCGTTTTCCGGCACTAACCTATTAACGAGATGCCGAAGAGCCAGTTGCTGTTTTCTGCTGTTTTTGGTTTCAGAAATCCTAGTAAGGAAATATTCTCGGAATTGGACGAAATCAACGCCCAGGGGCCTATTTTTTCACGAAGCTTCCAGAAGTCCGAGGGAGAGACGAAGTGGGGCCACGGGGCGCCGACACGCTAAGGCGGCGCGGCCAAGGGGGGGGGCGCGCCGCCCTAGTGTGTGGCCCCCCTGTCAGGCCCCCTGACCTATCTCCTCCGCCTACTTAAAGCCTTCGTCGCGAAACCCCCAGTAGCGAGAGCCACGATACGGAAAACCTTCCAGAGACGCCGCCGCCGCCAATCCCAACTCGGGGTATTCAGGAGATCGCCTCCGGCACCCTGCCGGAGAGGGGAATCATCTCCCGGAGGACTCTACACCGCCATGGTCGCCTCCGGATTGATGAGTGAGTAGTTCACCCCTGGACTATGGGTCCATAGCAGTAGCTAGATGGTCGTCTTCTCCTCATTATGCTTCATTGTCGGATCTTGTGAGCTGCCTAACATGATCAAGATCATCTATCTGTAATGCTATATGTTGTGTTTGTTGGGATCCGATGGATAGAGAATACTATGTTATGTTGATTATCAATCTATTACCTATGTGTTGTTTATGATCTTGCATGCTCTCCGTTATTAGTAGAGGCTCTGGCCAAGTTTTTACTCTTAACTCCAAGAGGGAGTATTTATTCTCGATAGTGGGTTCATGCCTCCATTAAATCTAGGACAGTGACAGAAAGTTCTAAGGTTGTGGATGTGCTGTTGCCACTAGGGATAAAACATTGATGCTATGTCCGAGGATGTAGTTATTGATTACATTACGCACCATACTTAATGCAATTTGTTGGGGGGATGACCCCCGGTATGCCAAAGGCATGCCAAACCGGATGGTTTGAACCCTCAAGATACCGGTTTAATATTGATACCGGAGGAAAGAGCCAAGGATTTGGCTAAGTTAATCTAAGCCGGAATCCCCAAGAGGGGTGTACCGGAACCGGGTAAAAAAGATACCGGAGGGAGAGCGCAATGGCACTGCTGGTCAAAGATTCTCTCTAGAGCAAGAAGACGAAAGATGAGCGAAGCACAAGTAACTTTAAGCAGAGCCCTGACATCAAAAGCGGAGGATGACGCCAAAAGCGACCAGGGGCGTCGGCCTCTGTGGTTAAAGAAGCCGGCGCCGCCCTTTTTGACTAAAGAGACGTTGTAAAAGTAGTTTGGCTAGTCAAAGATGCTGTAAGATGCCATTAGATGCTGGAATATCCTATTGGATGCTATCTAGATGCCATTAGGGTTTCTTGTTCTCCAAGGCATTAGGTTTTCTTATTCTGCAAGCCACCTCTCCATCATATAAGGAGAGGGGGTAGCTCCATTACGGAAGAGACGACGGAGACGAGATATAATCTAGGAGAATAGATAGAGATCGCGTGTAAGCCGTTGCGCTGTAACCACAAACCTGTAACTTGCTGAGAGCAATAAAGAGAAAGATCTAGAGCGGAGTTCGTCCTTGTGTTCTTCTTCCTGTTTCACTACCCTAGGTTGTGTTCTTGAGGAAAGCATCCGGAAGTTCGTCCAACCTCATCACAAACCCTCCCCCGAATCCTCTAGCGCACATTCGGCCCCAACTCAAGCCATCCCATGGCATCTGCTCGTTCACCACGACGACAGTTGGCGCCCACCGTGGGGCCAGCAGCTGCGCTTGCTGGAGTACACATTCGGGCGGGCCTCCTCACCGTCGACGGCGAGCGCGTCGTCACCACTCTCGTCGACCGCGTCCTCGGCATGGACTACCTCAATGACAACATCGGCTACTTCGCCAGCGGCGGTAAGTACCCCAAGAAGAAGCACACCGTCGAGCTCGGGAGCTTCCGCGTCTACTACGGCACCGTTCCGGAGTGCCAGCGCCTCTCGCCGGTGCTGGTGGCCCCGGACCCTCCAAGATCTGCGCTCCCCAACGGCCATGCCACCGGCAGCATCGAGGTGCTGGTCGTCGGCACGGGCGACGCCGGCAAAGGAGCTGCGGCTGATGCGGCTGCAACAACAAAGTCCACGCGCACGGCCAAGCCGCCAACCAAGCGTGACCAGGTGGGTGCCGGTACCTCCGCAGCGCCACCGGAAACTCCGCTCCAAGCGGCGATGAGCGTCCTCGCCACGCCCATCGCGCAGAATATCGACCCGGCAGCGGCTCAGGCGGAGCTGGAGGCGCAGCGCCAGAGGCTGCTCGAGAACGGCAAGGACATCATCCGGGCGCAGCGGGAGCTGAACCTAACCCTACGTGAGTACAACGCTGCCCATGGCTTTGCTTCCGTTAGCGCTCATCCGGCTAGGCAGCCGGAAAACCGGCTAAAAGGTCGCAGTCTAGAGCAAGATTTGCGCAAAGAGGTTCTTACCGGCAAAAGTACCTCCGCATCTGCTAGCATTGTAGAAAGGCCGAAGTACAGTAGCCCGGACAAAACCTTGAAAGCTGCTAGGGCTGCAGTAGAACTGTGTGAGTCGCTTACCGGTGACGCGTTGGCGAAGCAGCAAGATCGTGTAAAAGAGTTGCTTGATATGATTGAGGTGCAAAATGCAGAGCAGCAAGCTAAGATAAACAAAGCTGTGGCATCAAAATCTCTGCGTTCCGCGAGGAATGCCGGTAGCAAGTCCCATGGGCAGGCATCGTCCCCCCATCCGGACAAAAGAAAAGAAAAAACAAATGCGCACCAAATGACGGTGTACGACCCGGTTCTTGCTGGAAAGCAGCAAGCCGGTGCCGGAAAACAACAAGCCGGGCGGTATGAGGCCGGTAGAAAAAATCAAGGGGAAACAAATGCCCCCGCCGGAAACGGCAATGCCGCAAAGGAGTATGCCGGCAGAGAAGGGAGTGGGCAAAACTTCCGCGCTGCAAAAGCAGCGCACGTGGAAGAGGAAATGCCTCCACCAAGATACCGGCAGGCAAGAGCCGCGGCACCGGAAAGATATGAAGAAGTGGACTGAGGAGATGAGAGAGTTGTGGTCTACCGGAACCCGTTGGGAGGCCGGTTAGGCGAAAGATGCCTACCAGATCGGGATGCAAGGCACCGTCTGGATAGAGTGTATCTGTCTGAGATGATCGAGGCAGAAGGACCTCCAGGCCCAAAATGCTTCGGTCCAAGGATCATGAAGGAAGGACCACCGGTTCGCAACTTCCAGTTGCCCCGCGACACTAAGACATACGATGGCACCACTAAGCCGGAAGACTGGCTCGCGGATTATGTTACTGCGGTCTACGTCGCCGGTGGCGGAGGAACTGTAGCCGGAGGAGGAAATCGTCGTTGGGCGGTAAGGATCGTGCCCACATACCTAGTGGGACCGGCAAGAATCTGGCTGAACAACTTGCCAGCCGGAAGCATAAACGGCTGGCTGGACTTTGAGGAAGCTTTCGTGAGCAATTTTAGCAGTACCTATCGAAGGCCAAACAGGCCGCAACAGCTCGCTTTATGCGTGCAACGCGCAAACGAGATAGACCGGGATTACCTAGCTCGATGGAACACTACAAGAAATTCCTGTGAAGGAGTGATAGAGGCACAAGCCATAGCTTGATTCAGTAGTGGATGCAGAAGAGGATCGCCGTTGTGGCAAAAGCTACAGCGGAGCATGCCGACAACGTTGGCTGAGATGATACGTGTAGCTGATAGCTACGCATTGGGAGACCCAATGCAGCCGGCAGTACAAGCTGATCCGGAACAAAACCAACCGCACGAGAGGCAGGAACAATACCGGGACAATCGGCAAAACAAACAAAGGGAAGAGTTTCCGGATCGAAGGTATGGTCCGCAACAAGTAGCCGCGGTGCAGGAAAGTTCCGGCGCCAGCGGAAGCCAAAGGCAAAAAACCGGATCGCAGCCGTGGGCGGGTCCAAAGAAACAATGGGTTGAAAAGAAGCCCTGGCAAAGTAATGAGGAAAGATACACCATGGAATCCGCTATGGATCAACCATGCCGGTGGCATACACCAAACCCCGGAAGACCGGCTAACCACTTGACAAAAGATTGTACCTGGACCAAAAGGTTAATGGGCCAGAGCGCGCCAAAAGATGCCGGAAGGTTGCCACCGCCACCTCCGCTTACCGGACCAAACGCCGTACCGGTGAACCCACAAAACCGACCTCTTCCACAACAAGTGCACCAGGTGAGGAACGGCAACGGACAACCACCTCCACCGGCACCGTTAGGCCGGAATATTTACCATGATCCAGACATGTGCTGCGTCGTGTTCGTAACTGAGTCAACAGACCGGCAAAGTTTGCACCGTCGCTCCATGGAGGTAAACGCAGTAATGCCAGCTGTCCCAAAATACATGCTATGGTCTGATCAAGAGATCAGCTGGTCGTTCAGGGATCACCCAAAGCTAATGCCTAATCCAGGTGGTTATGCTCTTGTGGTTGACCCCATCATGCATGGGCCAAGCACTCGAGTCAAATTCAGCAAGGTGCTGATAGACAATGGGAGTAGCATCAACATCATGTACCGGCACACTATGCGCACACTTGGGATAACTGAAAACATGCTACAGCCAACGCACACAACCTTCCATGGAATCGTTCCGGGTTTGTCTTGTTCGCCCATGGGAAAAGTCCGGGTGGATGTGTCCTTTGGTGGACGTGACAATTGCCGGGTGGAAAACCTTCTGTTCGAGGTAGTGGACCTAGACAGTCCCTATCATGCGCTGCTGGGGAGACCAGCACTGGCGGCCTTTATGGCTTCAACTTACACAACCTATCTCAAGATGAAGATGCCGGGGCCTTGCGGACCCTTAACTGTGGTAGGAAATTACAAGGTCTCGCTGGAAACCGCTTCCGCCGGATCGAATCTAGCCGAATCGCTGGTGATTGCAGAGGAAAAAAGAAGGATGCAAACTGCTGTTGCGCTGGCTCAGTCTTCGCAGTTGAGCTTAGCGGCAATGAGCGGAAGCTTGGGCACACCGGCATTCAAGCCAACCAATGAGACAAAGGACATCGTGCTGGATCCGGCTCACCCAGAGCGCACCGTCCGTATCGGTGCCGGCCTCAGTGACGCATAGGAAAGCGCGCTCACCGGCTTCCTCCGTGAGAATCGGAATATCTTTGCCTGGTCTACTGATGACTTGGTGGGTGTTCCGAGGGAGCTGGCTGAGCACTGTCTTAATGTCCGGAAAGATGCCAAGCCGGTAAGGCAGCCGCTGCGCCGGTTTGCTGAAGACAGAAGAAAGATTATTGGAGAAGAGGTAACAAAGTTGTTGGTTGCCGGTTTCATTGTGGAGGTGCTACACACTGAATGGCTAGCCAATCCGGTGATGGTCGAAAAGAAGAAAGAAGAAAACCTTGAAGCAAAAGCTCCAAAGGTATGACGCATGTGCATCGACTACACCAACCTGAACAAGGCTTGCCCAAAAGATCCTTTCCCGCTGCCCCGGATCGATCAAGTGATTGATTCCACCGCAGGATGTGAGCTGTTGTCTTTCCTGGATGCTTATTCCGGTTTCCACCAAATCCCCTTGAAAAAGGAAGACCAAATAAAGACTGCGTTTATCACCCCACACGGGGCTTATTGCTATGTCACCATGCCTTTCGGTTTGCGCAACGCTGGTGCAACGTATCAGCGCTGCATGCAAAAATGTTTGTATGATCAAATCGGTAAAAACGTGCAGGTATACATGGACGACGTCGTGATAAAAACTAAGAAAAAAGAAACCTTAATCGACGATCTCCAGCAAACATTTGATAACTTAAGAAGGTTCCGGATGAAGCTCAATCCGGCAAAATGCACCTTCGGTGTTCCAGCCGGCAAATTGCTTGGTTTCCTTGTATCAAGCCGGGGCATAGAAGTGAATCCGGTAAAAATCCGGGCAATCGAAAGAATGACCATACCGCACGATCTAAAAGACGTACAGAAATTTACCGGAAGCTTGGCATCGCTAAGCCGGTTCGTAAGTAGGTTGGGAGAAAAAGCTCTGCCCCTCTATGCTTTGATGAAAAAATCCGATACGTTCGTCTGGACCCCTCAGGCAGACGCGGCGTTTAAAGAACTAAAAAAGATGCTGGCTACCGCGCCCATACTGGCTTCGCCTCTGGAAAGGGAGCCCATGTTGTTATACATCGCAGCAACAAATGGACATGGTTGGTCCATTTAAAACCGCTAGAAGCAGTTTTACTCATATCTTGGTCATGGTGGACAAGTTCACCAAATGGCTGGAGGTAAAACCTATCGCAAAATGTGATGGGCATACGGCAGTAAAATTCTTAAAAGATGTCATCTTGCGGTATGGATATCCGCATAGCATCATCACAGACAATGGCACAAACTTTGCTCAAGGTGAGTTCAAAAGATTTTGTGAAGATCACAATATCCGGTTGGATCTGTGCTCAGTCGCGCACCCACAAGGCAATGGCCAAGTGGAGAGAACAAACGCCTTGGTACTTTCCGGTATCAAGCCCAGGCTAATTGAACCTCTAGAGAAGACACCGGGGTGTTGGCTCGATGAGCTACCTTCAGTATTGTGGAGCATAAGAACGACTCCAAACCGGTCCACCGGATACACTCCGTTTTTCATGGTCTATGGGGCTGAAGCCGTGATTCCAACCGACATCATACATGACTCACCAAGAGTACAACAATACACCGAAGAAGAGGTGAAAGAGGCAAGGGAAAATGATGTGGACCTGCTAGAAGAAGCAAGAGAACTAGCCTTGGCAAGAACAGCCATTTACCAACAAAACATGAGACGCTATCATAACCGGAAGGTTAACCCGAGAACATTCCGGGAAGGAGATCTGGTGCTGCGCCTGGTGCAGCGCACTGAAGGCCGGCACAAGCTTTCTCCCCCATGGGAAGGACCTTTTGTGGTGAGCAAGGCTCTGCACAATGACGCATATTACCTGATTGATGCACAGGAAGCAAAGAAAGGAAAGGCGGACAGGTCCGGAGAAGAAACCAAGCGCCCATGGAATGTAGCCCTTTTGCGCCCCTTCTATGCATAAGGCTGTCTTGTAAGAAGTTCCTTTTTTGTACCTTATATGTAATGAATAAAAGATGCCGGCACCCTCGATAAAATCTCGGGGACTGCCTCTACCGAAATTGCATGCAACTTGTTTATTTTTTCAGCTACCGGTTGGTTGCAGAACATTTTTTCTTTCCGGCTTAGTAGCGTGTCAAACTTACCGGAGTCTTCGACTCTGCTGCTGTCCGAAACCCGGCTTCATGGCAAGCAAGATAAACCGGTAGGAATTAAGCACGCGAACGACGAAGAGGAGAGATGGGAACAAACAATCCGGAAAATTAACTAACCCCGGTCATACCGGTTTTTTGTGAAAAATTTCGAATTATTTCTAATTTCAAGAAAATGCTTGCTTGGCAAAAGAACTTTGTGACTCATAAGCCAAAAAACCCAGAGGGTAGGCAGAGCCAAAGCAAAAGAACCAAGTGTGCATCGAATTGGATGCCGAAACAATTCCGGAATCTTCACAGTGCAAGATAAAAAGCAAAAGATCGCAAGCAAAATACTAGGTTAGGCAAACATAACATAATAACTTACCGGTATAGCATACCGGCACAAACTGTTGTAGCACAGCCAAGGGCCAAAAGGCCAAGTTTTAAATTACATCAAAAGACCCCGGCATACCGGGGCAGAATTTAACCAAGTGTTTCAAGTGAAGCAGGATCAACAGGCATTGTGCAAATAATCAAGCGGCAGGGGCTTCAGGGGGAGCATCGCCAGCGTCGGGAGCATCCAGAGGCTCATCTTCAGCTTCCACCTCCTCTTCATCCCCACCCTCCTCGCCTTCTCTCAGATAATCTTGGACATCTAGGGGAGCAGGGATGAAGGTGCGCGCGTCCACGAACTCCGCGAGGTGGTACGCGCAATCCTGCCGCTTGGCGGTGAGGACCGGGTCCACGTCGGTGGGAGCTCCTTCGAGCACACCAACAAGGGCGTCCAAGTCCAGATCGGGGTACCAGGAGCAGGCCACGCGCAGCGCGGCGTCAGCTCCAGCGCGGGCAGCGGAGCACTGCCACTCCCGGATCCTTCGGCCGGCACCTTTGAGGCGGTCGCTGATGAGGGAGAAGGTGTCGGGCACCTCTTCTCCGGGCCAGAGGGTCCTGAACAGCTGGGTGGCCACCTCAGGGATGTCGGAGAGGTTGCGGTCGATGACACGCATATGAGACACCCGTGCGTTCAGCGCAACAAGGTGGTCATAAGGGTCCCACGGCGCGTCCATGTTCTGGTAACCCTGGGCAACCCGCCGCTCTCCAACTCTCTTTGAGGCAAACCCCTGGGAGTCCGGGAAGAGCCCTGCAAGGCAAAAGAAAAGACTTAAGCAAATGCTACCGGAAAGATGAACTTTTAAGCAAGAAACTGAAAAGGAAGAAGCTTACGGAGGGCAAGCGCGTCGGTTTGCATGACCAAAAGCTCATAGTCCTTCTGCTCCGCCTCTAGCCGCGCGGCTTTCTCCTCGGCAGCCTTCCGCGCCTTCGCCATCTCCTCCAACTCAGCATTGAGCACTGCGTTGGAGTTGCTAGCGTCCTCCAGAGCCGCATCCAGCTTGCTCGCGGCGGCAGCCTCGGCGGCCTTAATGGCCTCGCCATGCTTTAGCCCGGCTTGGATAAGCTGGTCCTTCAGCCCTTTGGCATAAAGATCCAGAGAATCCAGAGCCTCGCGGTGCTTCAGGACGAGCTGCTCTTTTTCGGCTAAAACACCGGAAAGAGAATGTCAATGGAATAAAAATGGAAAAGACAATTTCACCCGGAAAGGAGGCAACCATACCGTGGAGCGAGGCGACCTGCCGCTGGAGGGCTTCAATGGAAGCTTCCGGGATTGCTGTAAAGCAAGGAACTGACAGAGTTAGGAAAGAAAAGGTTTACAGGAAAAAGTTTACCGGAAAAATTTTACCGGAAAAAGTTACCGGGGCTACAAAAGGTTACCTTGGCACTTCGCGTGTGCCTCAGCGAGCTCCTGGTGCTCCCATAGTAGCTCCTCAAAGAGGACCTTCCGGGCGTCAGCTGTGTGCTGTTCAAGACAAAGGAAAAGTTAAAGTTTCACCATAAGAACAAGGGTCCTAACCCGAAACTCGGGGACTGGGCATGCCGGTCTTTCGTGTTTCTAAGTTAAGTTTTGTGCTAAGAGCTACGCTCTCAACACAAAACTCGGGGACTGGGAAGATAGATAAGAGAAAAACCGGCATGAAGTTAAGAAAAAGATAGAAAAAATCCGGAAGCAAGAGGAAAGCGGAAAAAGATAAAGAGTCTTAGCAGGACTTACCGTCAGATTATGCGTGGAATCAAACCACGCACTGTCCAGCTCCTTGGCGGCCCGCCGTAGCCGCATAAAATGCTCCTCAGAAGATTTATCTCCGGCGGGGTCAAGCAGCAGCATTCCACTTCTCAGCGTACGGCAGGAGGTGCCCCAGCTCCCGACCTTGGCGCTTGAAATCAATGATTCGACCAAGAAGCCCGGTTGGCTTTTCGCTGGCAGCGCTGGCGGCGCGGGAGGCGTGCAGCACCAAAGGCTGCTGACCGCCGGAAGGGGCGCCGGAAGCCGCCGCCTTGCCCTTGATGAGCTTGGAAGTCTTGGGCGGCAGCAAGGCGAGAGCCGCGCTAGTCTTGGGCGGCGGCATTGGAGAGGTTTTCGGTGAGAGGGGAGCGCTGGGCGCGTCGCCCGGGTCGGAACCTCCCGGCGCGGAAGTTTCCGGCGCGGGAGTCCTCTTCTTCTTCTTCTGGACGGAAGGAACCAAAGGTTCCGACCGCCCGGCTGCTTCTTCTTCGGCGCCGATGTTGCTGGCGCCGGCATCTTGGGTTTCTGGAGGGGAGACAAAATCCTCCTCCGCGCGGTGATCAGGCGGTGTAGGGGCCGCGCGCCCCGAACTTGGAGTGCCCCCCAGAGGGGAGGCAGAGGTGTTGCCGGCACCAGAGGGTGCCGGGCTTGAGTGAGGAGGAGGAGTTGAGGTCCTCGTGGAGCCTCCGGAGCTCTCGGGCCTGGGGCCAAGCTTGAGAGCAGCGCTGAGTAAAAGAAAAAGAACAGTTTGAGAAAAAGTCACCGGGGAAAGAACTTAGCAAAAGAGAAAAGCAAGAAAAGAAACCGGAACTTACCCAGAGGAGTTCGGCATCTGCTTGCGCTTCTGGTAGCGCCGCATGCCAACTTCCTTGTGCCCCAAGGGCTCCGTCCGGAACCGCTTCGAGGGAGGCTCATCGCTCGAACCGGCATCAGACGCCGAGGCCATGTTCTTCTGGCCCTGGGTCGTGAGGTTGTCCATGAACTCATGTCCGACCTCGGCTTGCAGAGGCGGCACGTGCTCGTGGATCTGTGGGTTCAAGGTACTTAAGAAAACAGCTACAAAGAAACGATGATGAAAAAGTATGAGGAATCGAAAGAGAAGAGTACCTCAATGATCTCCAGGTCGTCGGCGGTACCGGCAGGCTTAGGCACCGACGGGCCGAGGCGCGAGGCTCTAGTCTTGCCCATCTTGAGATCCTTCCACTTGATGAAAGGATCCGGATCGACGGAGTCTAGGGCGCGCTTCGCGCAGGGACCTCGTCGCTCTGTGCGGATGGAGGGGAAGCGATCCTCTAGCTGAAACAAATAAAGAAAGGGTTAACAACAGCGTAAATATTACCGGAAAACCAACCCAAGTCGCACAATCCCTTACTTCTTGGGTCGGAGGGTTAGAGGCACTGAAAGGCAGAAGGCCCCACTCCCAGTCATCCGGCATCGCAGTTTGGCAAATCTGCGTAGCCTTGCGGACGACGTCCCTTTTGCTGAGAGGGAGGCCAGTGATCTTGGTGGGGTCACCAGGGCCGTACATCTCGCTCATCCTATGCTGCCGGTGCTGGAGAGGAAGCACCCGGCGTGAAATAAAGGCGCGGATAATATCGTCAGAGCAGATGTCGGTCTCCTTCATCAAGTGCGTCATATAGCGAACCACCCGGTTGGTTTCCGGATGGCTCGACCTTGGATTGAAGCTCCAGTTGGCCTTGCTGGGAGGCACCGGATTGAAGGGCGGCAGATTGACGAGATCCGCGTCGCCACTGTTCTTCACGTAGAAGAAGGTCCCTTGCCATGCCCGGCATGACTCGAGACCGGTGAACTTAAAAAAGGGGCTCCCTTGACGGGAGCCAACGATGTAGGACCCGCATTGAACGGGGGGTTTGGGTGCAGGGATGTCCTTGTCCTGAACGGAATTGATCCGCAGAGCGAAGAAACGGGCAAACGTCTCACGAATGGGACGAATGCCAACATATGCCTCCATGAAGGAGGTGAAGCAAGAAAGATAAAAAACGGCGTTGCCGGGAAGATGATGAGGTTGAAGTTCATAGAAGTCTAAGAACCTCCGGAAAAAAGAGGAGGCGGGAAGGCCGAAGCCGAGCTCAAAGTGAGCTAGGAAAACAACATATTCACCGGGTTCAAGCACCGGTTCGATTTCGCCAGTGGGAAGCCGGCAGGTCACGCCTTCCGGAATCCGGCGGGACCGGTACAGCCAGTCAATCTCATACTGGCTGACGTTGGAGCCCATCCAGGCCCCGCGCGTGACAGCGGTAAAATTTGCGCTGGAAGCTTGGCTAGAGCTGCCGGATTCTTCGTGGCTACCAGATCCGGTATCCATCGAAGCGGAATTGGCGGATCTATCCGAGGAGGAGGAACGCCGGCTACCGGAGGAGGAGGCAGACGAGGAACCAGAGGGAGTTGCTTCGCTAGACATTAGATTAGAGAGAGAAAAACAGAAATCCCACGATTGGCCCCGCGCGAGGATCTACGAGTAAGAGGAAAATCAAAGAAAAAGGGGGAAACAAAAACACTGTCGACCCGAGATCTGAAAAACAAGGAAGGAGCAAGCAAACTGAGATTGAAACCAACCTTGAGCGGCGCAGTCGCTGAGGAAGAAGTTCGCCGGCGAAGGAGCAGGCCTGTTGTCGCCGACGAGCAGCGTCGACGGCGAGGCGGAGAAGGGCGCGAAGATACAAAAATGCCGCGGGCGCGACGGAGATGCTGCGGAAGACTTCCGCACGGCGAGGTCCAGCGGAAAGACGGCGTGAGTTCGCGGGGCGACACAGCTCAAGCCAACGGCGGCGGACGAAGAGCAGCAAGCGCGCGGAGAGCAAGAAGCACGATGCGCGAAGTTTGGGGAATGCGAGAAGAGGAAGAAGAAGGGGCGGTTTCCCTTATAAACGAGAGAGAAGTTGGGCTGGAAACCGTCAGGCCGTGGTGGTTCGCGAAGTGGGCCGCGACGGTTCGCGTAAATGGGCCGCCACGTGGCGCGGCGCTACGCGCAAGAGGGCAAGAAGCCACACGGTCAACCGCATGGATTCGAAATGGCGACGGGGATCCGCTGCAGCACATTAAATGCGCGCGCGGGAGTCGAAGAGAAGTGACCAGTGCCACTGGCCTGTCAGTCACAGTGCGCATGTCACTGACAAGCGCGGGGCTCGAGAAATTCTCGACCACATCGAGGAGGCAGTTAATGGCAAGGATACCGGAGAGTGAGATACCGGAAAACACGTTACAAAGCGAGAAAAAAGGCGAGTACGGCAAGGATGCCGGGAATAGAGTGGACCTCCGGAAAGATTAAACCGGAATCTTGAGATGTGGGAACCCGGCATGGTCTGTTGGATAGAATCCATCAGACTATACCGGCTTCGGGGACTAATGTTGGGGGGATGACCCCCGGTATGCCAAAGGCATGCCAAACCGGATGGTTTGAACCCTCAAGATACCGGTTTAATATTGATACCGGAGGAAAGAGCCAAGGATTTGGCTAAGTTAATCTAAGCCGGAATCCCCAAGAGGGGTGTACCGGAACCGGGTAAAAAAGATACCGGAGGGAGAGCGCAATGGCACTGCTGGTCAAAGATTCTCTCTGGAGCAAGAAGACGAAAGATGAGCGAAGCACAAGTAACTTTAAGTAGAGCCCTGACATCAAAAGCGGAGGATGACGCCAAAAGCGACCAGGGGCGTCAGCCTCTGTGGTTAAAGAAGCCGGCGTCGCCCTTTTTGACTAAAGAGACGTTGTAAAAGTAGTTTGGCTAGTCAAAGATGCTGTAAGATGCCATTAGATGCTGGAATATCCTATTGGATGCTATCTAGATGCCATTAGGGTTTCTTGTTCTCCAAGGCATTAGGTTTTCTTGTTCTGCAAGCCACCTCTCCATCATATAAGGAGAGGGGTAGCTCCATTACGGAAGAGACGACGGAGACGAGATATAATCTAGGAGAATAGATACAGATCGCGTGTAAGCCGTTGCACTGTAACCACAAACCTGTAACTTGCTGAGAGCAATAAAGAGAAAGATCTAGAGCGGAGTTCGTCCTTGTGTTCTTCTTCCTGTTTCACTACCCTAGGTTGTGTTCTTGAGGAAAGCATCCGGAAGTTCGTCCAACCTCATCACAAACCCTCCCCCGAATCCTCTAGCGCACATTCGGCCCCAACTCAAGCCATCCCATGGCATCTGCTCGTTCACCACGACGACACAATTGTCTGTTGTTTGCAACTTAATACTGGAAGGGGTTCGGATGATAACCTGAAAGTGGACTTTTTAGGCATAGATGCATGCTGGATAGCGGTCTATGTACTTTGTCGTAATGCCCAATTAAATCTCACAATACTCATCATGTCATGTATGTGCATTGTCATGCCCTCTCTATTTGTCAATTGCCCAACTGTAATTTGTTCACCCAACATGCTATTTATCTTATGGGAGAGACACCTCTAGTGAACTGTGGACCCCGGTCCATTCTTTTACATCGAATACAATCTACTGCAATACTTGTTCTACTGTTCTCTGCAAACAATCATCATCCACACTATACATCTAATCCTTTGTTACAGCAAGCCAGTGAGATTGACAACCTCACTGTTTCGTTGGGGCAAAGTACTTTGATTGTATTGTGCAGGTTCCATGTTGGCGCCGGAATCCCTGGTGTTGCGCCGCACTACATCTCGCCGCCATCAACCTTCAACGTGCTTCTTGGCTCCTACTGGTTCGATAAACCTTGGTTTCTTACTGAGGGAAACTTGCTGCTGTACGCATCACACCTTCCACTTGGGGTTCCCAACGAGCGTGTGCTTTACGCGTCAACAGGGATCGCAACAGTGTTCGAGGGAAGTAAAACCCAAATTTATTGATTCGACACAAGGGGAGGTAAAGAATACTTATAAGCCTTAACAACTGAGTTGTCAATTCAGCTGCACCTGGAAAAGCACTAGTAACAGGGGTGATGTGAAAGTAGCAGTAATATGAGAGCAACAGTAACACAGCAGCAGTAATAGTAACACAAGAGCAATGGCACCAGAAAATAGTTGATACTACTTCCAATGACATGTAGAACGAGTATATGATGATGAAAGATGGACCGGGGTTCCCAGCTATCTACACTAGTGGTAACTCTCCAATAACAAGTGACAAGTGTTGGGTGAACAAATTACAGTTGGGCAATTGATAGGATTGAAATAGCATTAAGACAGAACATCAAGATTATTAATTATGTAGGCATGTTTTCCATATATAGTCATACGTGCTCGCAATGAGAAACTTGTACAACATCTTTTGTCCTACCAGCCGGTGGCAGCCGGGCCTCTAGGGAATCTACTGGAAATTAAGGTACTCCTTTTAATAGAGCACCGGAGCAAAGCATTAACACTCCGTGAAAACATGTGATCCTCATACCTAAGCCTTCCCTCCAGCTTGTCCCGATTCTTTGTCACTCTGGGGCCTTTGGTTCCGGACATAGACATGTGCATACAACTTGTAGATACAATCTAAGCAATAAGTATAAAGCTTAAATCTAAGATCATGCCACTCGGGCCCTAGTGACAAGCATTAAACACAACAAGATTGCAGCAACAATAACTTCACAAACTTTATAGATAGACTAATCATAATGTAACAGTCCATCGGATCCCGACAAACACAACACCGATTACATCAGATGAATCTCAATCATGTAAGGCATCTCATGAGATCATTGTATTGAAGTACATGGGAGAGAGAGTACCAACTAGCTACAACTAGAACCCGTAGTCCATGGGGGAACTACTCACGGAGCATGATGGAGGCGGTGGCGTTGATGGAGATGGCTTCCGGGGGCACTTCCCCGTCCCGGCAGGGTGCCGGAACATAGACTTCTATCCCCCGAATTGGAGTTTCGCGATGGCGGCGGCGCCCCTGGAGTCTTTCTGGAGTTTCGTCAATTGGTATCGAGTTTTTAGGTCGAAAGGGCTTAAATAGGCGAAGAGACGGAGTCGGAGGGGCCACGGGGCCTCGCCACAGTAGGGCGGCGCGCCCCCCTTGGGCCGCGCCGACCACACGTGTGGGGCCCCCAGGGCTCCCCTCTGGTCCCCCTTTGACTTTATGGAAGGTTCCGGGAAAAATAAGTTGCTGGGTCTTTGTTTCGTCGAATTCCGAGAATATTGCCCGAACAACCTTTCTGGAACCAAAAACAACAGAAAACAGGAACTGGCACTGTGGCATCTTGTTAATAGGTTAGTTCCAGAAAACACATAAAAACATTATAAGGTGTGAGCAAAACATGTAGGTATTGTCATAAAACAAGCATGGAACATCAGAAATTATGGATACGTTGCAGACGTATCAGCGCGGGCGGCGGTGGCGCGGTCGGCGGCACGCGCGGCCGGCGCGAAATTTGGGCAGCGTTTCGGTAGGAATTTGGTCCTCGCGCGAATGGAGAAGAAGGGTGGGCGCGCGGCAGTTTATACTGGGGACCTTTTGCACCGGTTCGTTGCTGGAACCGGTGCAAAAGACCCTTTTGCACCGGTTCCAGCCACGAACCGGTGCAAAAGGGTAAAATTTCGGCTGAATTTTTTTCCTTTCTTCCCGCCTTTTTTCTTTGTTTCGCGCAGGATCGGGTTCCCACCACGACACTGTGCGGGTTTCCGCCACGACGCCGCGCGGGATATGTTCCCGCCACGACGCCGCGCGGGACATTTTCCCGCCACGACGCCGCGCGGGACATTTTCCGCCACGACGCGCAGCGCGGAGATTTCCTGCCTAAACGCCCTCTATAAATAGTACGCCCCCGTGTCTCCCATTTCACTCATGACCGAACCCTAGCCCATTTCACAATGCCTCCAAAGCCGCACCCGCCGTCGGTGGAGGTGGACCCGTAGCTCGCGGAGATAGAGGAGTGGGAGGAGCTGTAGCAGCTGCTGCGGCAGGACGCGACAGCCAGGAGGGCAGCAGCAGATGAGGTGGACCCGCAGCTCGCAGAGATAGAGGAGTGGGAGGAGGCAGTCCTAGCGGCTACCATAGAAGCATTTGAGAGGCAGAGTCTCCAGGAGCTGCATAAGCAGCCGCGTGTGGCGGATCTGGATAGTGAGGAGATGCATAAGCATCGTCGTGAGGAGGAGCTGCGGCAGGAGTCGGCAGCCAGGAGGGCAGCAGCGGATGCGCGGAAGAACTAGTAGAAGTTGTTATTTTAGTTTAAATTTAGTTAATGTTAAATTTCAATAAAGCCGTGTTGTCGTTGTTTTAGTTTAATTTTAGTTAACGTATCTTGTTAAATTTCAATAAAGTCGTTGTCGTTTTATCCCGGTTATTGGCTGGAACCGGTGCTAAAGATGGTTGATTAGTTTATATACCCCTTTTATCCCGGTTACTAGCTAGAACCGGTGCTAAAGATGGTGGATTAGTTTATATATCCTTTTATCCCGGTTCCCGGCTGGAACCGGTGCTAAAGATGGGGGGGCTAAATCTGGGGGAGGCTTATCTGGTGTTTGCCTTATCTGGGGTGGCGTCATCTGGGGAGAGGGGATTATCTGGAGGCACACACCTCTATATATAGCCCCTCCGGGGAGAGTAGAGAGAACAAAGAGAGAAGAGGCAACGACCAAGAAGGAAAGAGCCTCTCCGGCGAAGTTTCTCGAAGATGTCTTAGATGGCCGGCCGTCTTAGACATCTTCGGAAGCTTTGCAACAGAACTCTTCCCGCAAGCAAATAGGAGTCCCGCTCGCAAGCTGCTAGTATACACCCAACAAATAGTAGCTCAGGGTAAGGAGGGGAGAGCATAGAGAGCTTCCCGGGAGCTGGTATATAACCCGACGACGGCGACCTCGAAGGAAAGAGCCTCTCCGGTGGAGCTTCTCGAAGATGTCTTAGATGGACGGCCGTCTTAGACATCTTCGGAAGCTCCGCCCGAGAACTCTTCCCGCACTCATCGCACGAAAAATCCATTTTCCATTTTCGAGGTGCCGAAAAGGGGGTGTTTTGTGAAAGAACCACAAAATTAAAGTTTCACATTTGTACCAACATATTTTTCAAAAATAGTAGACCACCTAAGATGGATAATTTCCAAACCATGTGTATCTGGAACCTTTCCGTCCACCCCTCGTGAAAAAGACAAATTCCTGCCGAATCGGTAGGAGGCCGGCCAGATTTGAACTACAGGCACATGATATAATGCTCAACATTTTTTGTAAAAATATTTATTGGGTTCACAACATGCTATTTCATCAGAGATCCAGTGAAAGTTTAGCGAAACTCCGCCCCGAGTGAAGGATCTTCATGCCCGCCGTTTTGAATATAGTTTGAAACGAGCATAAAAAATTCAAAAATGATCCAAACAACGCGAAACCTTCGCGTGCCGCCATATTATGTGTCATACTTGCAAGGAAAAATAATAAACTTTGATAATTGCACACATCACAAAAAATCCTTCACAATATGGGCTATCGTGTTCGAGCTTTCATGGCATTTAGGACAAACGACCAATGTTACTGATAGAATCGCCGCATAGTTTGTGATAATGTATCCATATTGTGCACACATGTGTATCTTGGGATGTCTTACAATGTTTCAGGAGGAAGTTTTCCTTTTCATCGCACGAAAAATCAATTTTCCATTTTCGAGGTGCCGAAAAGGGGGTGTTTTGTGAAGGAACCACAAAATTTAAGTTCCACATTGGTACCAACACATTTTTCAAAAATAGTAGACCACCTAAGATGGATAATTTCCCAACCTGCGTATCTGGAACCTTTCCGTCCACCCCTCATGAAAAAGACAAATTCCTGCCGAATCGGTAGGAGACCGGCCAGATTTGAACTACAGGCACATGATATAATGCTTAACATTTTTTGTAAAAATATTTATTGGGTTCACAACATGCTATTTCATCAGAGATCCAGTGAAAGTTTAGCGAAACTCCGCCCCGAGCGAAGGATCTTCATGCCCGCCGTTTTGAATATAGTTTGAAACGAGCAGAAAAAATTCAAAAATGATCCAAACAACGCGAAACCTTCGCGTGCCGTCATATTATGTGTCATACTTGCAAGAAAAATAATAAACTTGGATAATTTCACACATCACAAAAAATCCTTCACAATATGGGCTATCGTGTTCGAGGTTTCATGGCATTTAGGGGAAACGGCCAATGTTACTGATAGAATCGCCACATAGTTTGTGATAATGTATCCATATTGTGCACACATGTGTATCTTGGGATGTCTTACAATGTTGCAGGAGGAAGTTTTCCTTTTCATCGCACGAAAAATCCATTTTCCATTTTCGAGGTGCCGAAAAGGGGGTGTTTTGTGAAGGAACCACAAAATTTAAGTTTCACATTGGTACCAACACATTTTTCAAAAATAGTAGACCACCTAAGATGGATAATTTCCCAACCTGCATATCTGGAACCTTTCCATCCACCCCTCGTGAAAAAGACAAATTCCTACCGAATCGGTAGGAGGCCAGCCAGATTTGAACTACAGGCACATGATATAATGCTCAAAAATTTTTGTAAAAATATTTATTGGGTTCACAACATGCTATTTCATCAGAGATCCAGTGAAATTTTAGCGAAACTCCGCCCTGAGCGAAGGATCTTCATGCCCGCCGTTTTGAATATAGTTTGAAACAAGCATAAAAAATTCAAAAATGATCCAAACAACGCGAAACCTTCGCGTGCCATCATATTATGTGTCATACTTGCAAGGAAAAATAATAAACTTGGATAATTGCACACATCACAAAAAATCCTTCACAATATGGGCTATCGTGTTCGAGGTTTCATGGCATTTAGGGCAAACGACCAATGTTACTGATATAATCGCCACATAGTTTGTGATAATGTATCCATATTGTGCACACATGTGTATCTTGGGATGTCTTACAATGTTGCAGGAGGAAGTTTTCCTTTTCATCGCACGAAAAATCCATTTTCCATTTTCGAGGTGCCGAAAAGGGGGTGTTTTGTGAAGGAACCACAAAATTTAAGTTTCACATTGGTACCAACACATTTTTCAAAAATAGTAGACCACCTAAGATGGATAATTTCCCAACCTGTGTATATGGAACCTTTCATTCCACCCCTCGTGAAAAAGACAAATTCCTGCCGAATCGGTAGGAGGCCGGCCAGATTTGAACTACAGGCACATGATATAATGCTCAAAATTTTTTGTAAAAATATTTATTGGGTTCACAACATGCTATTTCATCAGAGATCCAGTGAAAGTTTAGCGAAACTCCGCCCAGAGCGAAGGATCTTCATGCCCGTCGTTTTGAATATAGTTTGAAACGAGCATAAAAATTTCAAAAATGATCCAAACAACGCGAAACCTTCGCGTGCCGTCATATTATGTGTCATACTTGCAAGGAAAATTAATAATCTTGGATAATTGCACACATCACAAAAAATCCTTCACAATATGGGCTATCGTGTTCGAGGTTTCATGGCATTTAGGTCAAACGACCAATGTTACTGATAGAATCGCCACAAATGCTTCACAGTACATGATAATAATACATTATGATCGCTTCAACCGTAACCATGGAGCATCTTCAGCATTTAACGCGATGGTTGGGTCAATGTTCATTGTGAATGGCGGAATTTCAGCAAACTTACTATAATCTTCTGACATGTCTGTCTTGTCCTCGACTCCCACGATGGTTCTTTTACCTGAAAGAACTATGTGACGCTTTGGCTCATCGGATGAGCTTGTTTCCCTATGTTTTCTTTTCTTCGGTCTAGAGGACATGTCCTTCACATAGAAAACCTGAGCCACATCATTGGCTAGGACGAATGGTTCGTCTCTCTAACCAAGATTGTTGAGATCCACTGTTGTCATTCCGTACAGCTGGTCTACCTTTACCCCTTTTCCATCCAGCTTGAACCATTTGCACCGAAATAAAGGGACCTTAAAAGAAGGTCCATAGTCAAGTTCCCATATCTCCTCTATGTAACCATAATATGTGTCCTTTTCCCCACGGCTAGTGTTTGTTGCATCAATGCGGACACCACTGTTTTGGTTGGTGCTCTTTTTATCTTGGGCGAACGTGTAGAAGATATTTCCATTTATCTCGTACCCCTTGATGTCTACGCACGCTTCTATTCCTGTAGACAGTGTTGGGCCTCCAAGAGCAGAGGTTTGTAAAACAGCAGCAAGTTTCACTTAAGTGAATCACCCAAGGTTTATCGAACTCAGGGAGGTAGAGGTCAAAGATATCCCTCTCAAGCAACCCTGCAATTACGATACAAGAAGTCTCTTGTGTCCCCAACACACCTAATACACTTGTCAGATGTATAGGCGCACTAGTTCGGCGAAGAGATAGTAAAATGCAAGTGATATGGATGAGTATGAGTGGTAATAACAATCTTAAATAAATATGGCAGCAAGTAAACATGCAGTAGAACAGTAGATAAACGGTGATTCGATATTTGGAAACAAGGCCTAGGGATCATACTTTCACTAGTGGACACTCTCAACAATGATCACATAAATAAATAACTTCTCTTCACTTGTGCTACTTTCTCACACTCTCTTGTTGGATAACAAACACCATTCATTGTGTAGGGCTATAAAAGCACACCTCGAGCCGGAGTAAACAAGCTCCACAACATCCGGAGTTCATATTAAAGTAACCTCTAGAGTGCATAATAGACCGTTGCAATTTAGACTGAGTACTAACATAGCATACACACTATCAACAATAACTATGAAAGGGGGAATAGATCGCATCAATACTATCATAGTAATAGTTAACTTCATAATCTACAAGAGATTACAATCATAACCTACGCCAAGTACTACATGATGCACACACTGTCAACATTACATCATGGAGGAGGAATAGAATACTTTAATAACATCACTAGAGTAGCACATAGATTAATAGTGATACAAAGCTCATGATCACATAAAGATCACACCATGGGAAAGAGAGATGAACCACATAGCTACCGGTAGAGCCCTCAGCCTCGGGGGAGAACTACTCCCTCCTCATCATAGGAGACAGCAACAGCGATGAAGATGGAGGTGGTGTCGATGGAGATGCCTTCCGGGGGCAATTCCCCGTCCCGGCGGCGTGCCGGAACAGAGACTTCTGTCCCCCGAATCTTGGCTTCGTGATGGCGGCGGCTGCGTAACTTTTCTCGTATTGTGGCTTATCTCCTTAGGGTTTTTGCGACGGAGAGACTTTATAGGCGGAAGGGCAGCCTCGGAGGGGTCCTGGGGGACCCACACCATAGGGGGGCGCCCCCCTTGGCCGCCCCGCCATGTGGGGTGGGGCCCCCTTGGCTCCCCTCTGGTCCCTCTTCGGTGCTCTGGAACCTTCCGTGGAAAATAGGAAGTATGGCTTTTGTTTCGTCCAATTCCGAGAATATTTCCTGTGTAAGATTTCTGGAACCAAAAACAGCAGAAAACAGGAATTGGCACTTCGGCATCTCGTTAATAGGTTAGTTCCGGAAAATGCATCAAAACGATATAAAGTGTGAACAAAACATGTAGGTATTGTCATAAAACTAGCATGGAACATCAGAAATTATAGATACGTTGGAGACGTATCAAGCATCCCCAAGCTTAGTTCCTACTTGCCCTCGAGTAGGTAAACGATAATAAGGATAATTTCTAAAGTGACATGCTACTTACATAATCTTGATCATACTATTGTAAAGCATATGAGATGAATGAAATGATTCAAAGCAATGGTAAAGATAATGACTAAACAACTAAATCATATAGCAAAGACTTTTCATGAGTAGTACTTTCAAGACAAGCATCAACAAGACTTGCATAGGAGTTAACTCATAAAGCAATAAATTCTTAATAGAAGGTTTTGAAGCAATACAAAGGAAGATATAAGTTTCGGCAGTTGCTTTCAACTTCAACATGTATATCTCATGGATAATTGTCAACACAAAGTAATATGATGAATGCAAATAAGCAAGTATGTAGGAATTAATGCACACAGTTGACACAAGTGTTTCCTTCTAAGATAGAAAGAAGTAGGTGAACTGACTCAACATAAAGTAAAAGAAAGGCCCTTCGCAGAGGGAAGCATGGATTACTATTTTTGTGCTAGAGCTTTTATTTTGAAAACATAGAAACAATTTTGTCAACGGTAGTAATAATTCATATGTGTTATGCATAAGACATCCTATAAGTTGCAAGCCTCATGCATAGAATACCAATAGTGCTCGCACCTTGTCCTAATTAGCTTGGATTTCCATGGATTATCATTGCATTACATATGTTTCAACCAAGTGTCACAAAGGGGTACCTCTATGCCGCCTGTACAAAGGTCCAAGGAGATAGATCGCATTTGATTTCTCGTTTTTGATAGATCTCAACTAAGGACATCCATACCGGGACGACATAGAAAACAGATAATGGACTCCTCTTTAATGCATAAGCATTCAACAACAGATAATATTCTCATAAGAGATTGAGGATTAATGTCCAAACTGAAACTTCCACCATGATTCATGGCTTTGGTTAGCGGCCCAATGCTCTTCTCTAACAATATGCATACTCAAACCATTTGATCATGATAAATCACCCTTACTTCAGACAAGATGGACATGCATAGAAACTCACACGATATTCAACAAAGGTGAAATAGTTGATGGCGTCCCCACGAACATGGTTACCGCTCAACAAGCAACTTGTAAGAAATAAGATACATAAGTACATATTCAATACCACAATATTTTTTTAAAGGTAGCACTCAAGCAATTTACTTTGGAATGGCAGAAAAATACCATGTAGTAGGTAGATATGGTGGACACAAATGGCATAGTTTTTGGCTCAAGGATTTTGGATGCACGAGAAGTTATCCCTCTCAATACAAGGCTTAGGCTAGCAAGGTTGTTTGAAGCAAACAAAAGTATGAACCGGTACAGCAAAACTTACATCAGAACATATTGCAAGCATTATAAGACTCTACACTGTCTTCCTTGTTGTTCAAACCCTCACGAGAAAATATCTAAACTTTAGAGAGACCAATCATGCAAACTAAATTTCAACAAGCTCTATGGTAATTCTTCATTAATAGGTGCAAAGTACATGATGCAAGAGCTTAAACATGATCTATTTGATCACAACAATTGCCAAGTATAAAATTATTCAAGACCATATACCAATTACCACATGAAGCATTTTCTGTTTCCAACCAAATAGCAACGAACGAAGCAGTTTCAACCTTCGCCATGAGCATTAAAAGTAAAGCTAAGAACACATGTGTTCATATGAAACAGCGGAGCGTGTCTCTCTCCCACATAAAGAATGATAGGATCCGATTTTATTCAAACAAAAACAAAAATAAAAACATAAAGACGCTCCAAGTAAAGCACATAAGATGTGACGGAATAAAAATGTAGTTTCACTAGAGGTGACATGATAAGTTGTCGATGAAGAAGGGGATGCCTTGGGCATCCCCAAGCTTAGATGCTTGAGTCTTCTTGAAATATGCAGGGATGAACCACGGGGGCATCCCCAAGCTTAGAGTTTTCACTCTCCTTGATCATATTGTATCATCCTCCTCTCTTGATCCTTGAAAACTTCCTCCACACCAAACTCAAAACAAACTCATTAGAGGGTCAGTGCATAATCAAAAATTCACATATTCAGAGGTGACATAATCATTCTTAACACTTCTGGACATTGCACAAAGCTACTGAAAGTTAATGGAACAAAGAAATCCATCCCACATAGCAAAATAGGCAATGCGAAATAAAAGGCAGAATCTGTCAAAACAGAACAGTACGTAAAGAGGAATTTTTTAGCGGCACTTAACTTGCTCAGATGAAAACGCTCAAATTGAATGAAAGTTGCGTACATATCTGAGGATCACTCACGTAAATTGGCAGATTTTTCTGAGTTACCTACAGACAGGGCTGCTAAATTTCGTGACAGCAAGAAATCTGTTTCTGCGCAGTAATCCAAATCTAGTATCAACCTTACTATCAAAGACTTTACTTGGCACAACAATGCAATAAAATAAAGATAAGGAGAGGTTGCTACAGTAGTAACAACTTCCAAGACACAACAAAATAGTAGCAAAATAAAAGCATGGGTTATCTCCCAAAAAGTGCTTTCTTTATAGCCATTAAGATGGGCTCAGTAATTTTAATGATGCTCGCACAAGAAATAAGAGTTGAAGCAAAAGAGAGCATCAAAAGCAAATAAGAAACACTTTTAAGTCTAACCCACTTCCTATGAAAAGGAGTCTTGTACACAAATAAATTCATGTAGAACAAAGTGACAAGCATAGGAAGATAAAACACAAGTAACTTCAAAATTTTCAGCATGTATAGAGGTGTTTTAGTAACATGAAAATTTCTACAACCATATTTTCCTCTCTCATAATAATTTCCAGTAGCATCATGAACAAACTCAACAATATACCTATCACATAAAGCATTCTTATCATGAGTCTCATGCATAAAATAATTACTACTCTCAACATAAGCATAGTCATTCTTATTAATTGTAGTGGAAGCAAATTCAACAAAGTAGCTATCATTATTATTCTCATCATCAAATATAGGAGGCATAGTATAATCATAATAAAATTTATCCTCCATAGTAGGTGGCACCAAAATACCACTATCATTATAATCATCATAAATGGGAGGCAAAGTATCATCAAAGTAAATTTTCTCCTCCATGATTGGGGGACTAAAAATATCACAACCAGCTTCTCCAAGCTTAAATTCTTCCATAGAATTAGCAATAATATTGTTCAAAGAGTTCATGCTAATAACATTGCTACAACTATTTTGCAAACAAAGTTCCATGGGTTTTTTAATTCTCTCTTCAAACACATCATGTCCTAATTCAATATAAAGTTCATAAAGATCTCTAATTTTGTTGTTGTTTTCCATTAAGCCTAACTAGTGAAATAAAAACAAGAAACAAAAAGATATAATTGCAGGATCTAAAGGAAATAGCTTCGAGCACTCACACACCGGCAACAGTGCTAGGAAATAGCTTAGTAGTCAGAGGATCTGAATACCTTTTACCTTACCTCCCCGGTGATAACCCACAAGTATAGGGGATCGCGTGTAGCATTTTCAATAAGTAAGAGTGTCGAACCCAACGAGGAGCTAAAGGTAGGATAAACATTCTCTCAAGTTCTATCAACCACTGATACAACTCTACGCACACTAAGCGTCTGCAATATCTAGAAAATAAAACTAGAGCGATAACGGGTATGAGAGGTGACTTTACAGAACAATAAAATACACGGAATAAATGTTAGTGCTGCAGCAATAAAACAAACTAAACTAACAGTACCATGAGTGTGAAAAGGCGGTGGTAATAGTGGTGGCTTTGTCCAAGATCAGTTAGTGAAGATCTTGGGTTCAATGTCTTCGATGCAGCTTTCTATGTAGGAGAGGCTAAATATACATGCTCTCCCTTCGGGATTACAAGTACTATATGATTGGCGTGCTAGCAAACATCCGTAAATACTACCAAGCATTAAGGTTTCCTCAACCATAGCCTTAAGTAAATGGTCCTCTTACTCCCATACATGCAACTATCCGGTTCGCGTTCTTAGGTTTCTGTCACTCCGGCAGAACTTCCCCCTTCTAGTATACAAGTATTACCAACCCTATGGTGCTTGATCCATGCGCGCACAAATATAATGGACACCAAGGATGGTAACATATCAACATACAACTCTAATGAACCAAAGAGAAACAACCAATCAATCAAATAACAAATAAACTATGGCAACATGACATAGATCATAGGATTATAAATCAAACACCATGTTTACAAAGGGCGGTACAGAGGTTTGTGAGAGGATGGACTACTGAATACAATGAGGAGTTGGTGATGGAGATGGCGGTGAAGACGTTGGAGGGCTCAGCGAGGAGCGCCGGGAGGCGGAGGCGTGAGCGGCGCCGGCGTCGGCGCGGGGGACTCCTTCCCCGCCGCCGGCATCATGGGGGAGCGCCGCCCCTTAGCCTTCTTCTTCCTTGAGTTGGTTCTGGTGTAGATGCCAAGGAGGAGGATTTTCGTGACAATACTTGGGGGCCTGTAAAAATAGGGTTTCCCATCAATATATAGTGTTGGAGATGCAATCTAAGCCATGGGATGGATGCCCCTTTGATCCAAAGCTCTTGGGCACATCTAGAACCTTCCTAGGACTCCCCTCTGTCCTTCATGAGGCTCACAACTCGTGGCTGGGCCGAAATATCCAGGTATGGAAAGAGTTTGTGTCAAATACGTCACCAACTTTCGGAGTCCCGAGACTGCACGAACCTCCACAGTAATTCTGCTCTGCCGGATGCATCCGTTGTGCGTTCTGGACAAATAAGATGTCCAAATTGTTCGGTTTGAAATTTTCTACAACTTTGTAGTTCACGAATTTTCCATTGGATGTCGTTTTGATGGAGTTTCGAAGCGATTTTTGAAAAGTGTTCAGCAGGGACAGATTCCGGGAAATTTCAGATTTCACCATAATGAGCTATTTCCTTCCATATTTGCCTATTTCCTGCACAACAAAATTGAAACTAAGAACTTGTGCACTTTTGCAACTATTAATAGGTTATTCCCTTAAAACATATAGTAATTGGTGTAAAACAAGCATGAAATATCAAAAATTATAGATACGTTTGCGACGTATCAACATCCCCAAACTTAACTCCTGCTCGTCCTCGAGTAGGTAAGTGATAAAAAGAATAATTTTTGAGGTAACATGCACCTTCAAAGTTCAAAGGATGACTAGATACAAATAATTTAAGAAAAAGTAATAACACATTCATGGTTCAATCAATAATAATTTTGGGACCATGCACATAGAACTAAGAATGACAACTATGCTCTCATTAGACGGTGCATATAACTTAGAAGATGAAGACTCAACATAAAAGTAAAAGAATGACCCTTCGCAGAGGGAAGCAGGGATTACTCATGTGCTACAGCTTTTTTATTTTGAAAACATAGAAACAATTTTGTCAACGGTAGTAATAATTCATATGTGTTATGCATAAGACATCCTATAAGTTGCAAGCCTCATGCATCAAATACCAATAGTGCTCGCACCTTGTCCTAATTAGCTCGGATTTCCATGGATTATCATTGCATTACATATGTTTCAACCAAGTGTCACAAAGGGGTACCTCTATGTCACCTGTACAAAGGTCCAAGGAGATAGATCGTATTTGATTTCTCGTTTTTGATAGATCTCAACTTGAGGACATCCATACCGGGACAACATAGAAAACAGATAATAGACTCCTCTTTAATGCTTAAGCATTCAACAACAGATAATATTCTCATAAGAGATTGAGGATTAATGTCCAAGCTGAAACTTCCACCATAATACATGGCTTTGGTTGGCGGCCCAATGTTCTTCTCTAACAATATGCATACTCAAACCATTCAACTCATGGCAAATCACCCTTACTTTAGACAAGACGAACATGCATAGCAACTCACATGATATTCAACAAAAGTGTAACAGTTGATGGTGTCCCCAGAAATATGGTTACCGCTCAACAAGCAACTTATAAGAAATAAGATACATAAGCGACATATTCTTTACCACAATAGTTTTTAAGCTACTTTCCCATGAGCTATGTATTGCAAAAACAAGGAATTATTTTGAAGGTTTTAAAGGTAGCACATGTAAATTTACTTGGAGTGGCGGTGAAATACCACATATAGGTAGGTATGGTGGACACTTTTGGCATATTTTGGTTTTTGGTGGTTGGATGCACGAGTAGAGATCATACTCAGTACAGAATGAAGGCTAGCAAAAAGAAAGATAGCGACCAACTAAGAGAGCAATAATGGTCATAATCATACATAGCGACAAAACTTATTAATTAAAGCATATGGTGATATTAAAAGTCTAAACTAAATGATCAATTCAACCCAATTGAAACATCAGAGGAGATCTTCCATTTGCATCACTATTAATATGAAACCCTTTTACTCGTATCCAACACCAATCAACTTATTTGAAACAACTCTCATTTATAATATTCATTAAATATCAGAGAGCTAATCATATATAACTGAAGCATACTAACAAGCTCTGAACAAAATAGGAGTGAAAAACCAGAGCTAAACGCAGTACTAGCAAAAATAAAACGCTCATTGAACAATAAGAGTGAAAACTAGAGCGTTCATACAATTAAAACGGAGCATGTCTCTCTCCCAAACAAACATGGTATGATGGTGCCCACTTTATTGAAAATAAAATACACAACAGAAAATAAAGACGCTCCAAGAATAACACATAGTATATGAAGCAATAAAAATATAGTGAACAGAAACAGGACCTGATATTTTTATTGATGAATAAGGGGATGCCTTGGGCATCCCCAAGCTTTGACGCTTGTACTTCTTGAATATATCTTGGGGTGACATGGGCATCCCCAAGCTTGAGATTTTGTCCATTCTTCATCTCATCTCATCATTCTTCTTTCCTACACTTGAAAACTTTCTTCATACAAAACTCATCACAAATCTCATTAGCAGCGTTAGTGCAATGATAATATTAATCAAATCTACAAAGTTCAGTAGGACATATGAAAAGCATTTTAATAAGCATTAGCTACTGTATCACAACTTCAATAAGGTTCTTTGATCAAGAGAACTCAACAAGGTGGGCAAAAAGATGCAAATGCAAAACAGTGCAAGAATCTGTCAAAACAAAACAGTTCGTAAAAATTGATTTTTGAAAAATAGTTACGCTGTGTAACTCGAAAAACTCTGAACTAATGAAAGTTATATAAATACCTGGGTAAGATGCTCGTAAATTGGCAGCTCAAACTTACGTTCTGGTGATTTTTGGCGAATTTTCTCGTGACGAACCAGAAACAGTAAACAAGATTCCAAATCTCCCAAATACCACTTTCTGACCATTAGAGACAATTCTTGGCACAAAAACAAAACAAACATGATAAGAAGAGGTCATTACAGTAGTAATGACTTCCAAGACTCAACAAAGTAGTAAATAGCAGAAATATAAACATATTGGGTTGTCTCCCATAAAGCTATTTCTTTATAGCCATTTAAGATGGGCATGATTATTTGATGGAGCTCTCAAACCCCCTTTTTTTGTTATTGTTTTCCAATTATAAGTGAAACTGAAAAAGAAACAAGAACCAAATAAAGAACCTAATAAAACTAAATAGGATAAAACCAAATATAATAAAACCAACTATATACAATGTTTACATGTGGATGGGTAATATTGAGTTTGAAGGAGACAACCTCATGTTGGTTGATGAATAGGGGGATGCCCAAGGCATCCCCAAGCTTAAATATTTGCATCTTCTTGAATATTCTCTAGGGATCCATCTACACATCCCCAAGCTTGAGCTCTTGCATCCTCTTGCTCATCTCATATCACCATATTGATTGGAACTTAAAAACTGCATCCACATAAAGCTTCACAAAACTCATTAGTAGGTTAGTACTCTTTAAATAAAATCCACAAGTGTTCAAGTATCCCTCATTTCTATAAAATCTATCAAATATTTAGCCACTGTAATACTGAGGTTTCTTATTATTTCAATCGTACGTCGAAAACGAAGGAAACTTTTGAATCCTAAGTACAATATTTAAACAAAGAGACTAGAAATCTGTCAAAACTGAACACTCTGTAAAGATGTCACTCAATGAGATAGTTACGTAGCTCAAATCAAAAAACACATGATTAATGAAAAACAGATCATAACCTCAGGTCTATGCACAAAAAAATTTCAGATCAAGATGCCATACTGAGATTTTTCACGAATTTTTGCAGCACAGCACAGGAAATCTATCTCAACAGAATCAGTCCGTAAAGATTGAATTATTAGATCTGTCTACGTACCTCAAATCAGAAAAGTCGGAACTAACGAAAGTTAGATAGCAAGCACTAATATGCAATCGAGAAATTTCAGATCAAGATCACGTTCTGGTGATTTTTAAAATTTTCTACGGTGGAGCACATGAAATCTGTTTTCTAGGCAGCATAGTAACAAACTTGCATAACAAACTAGGGGTTATCTATACATTCTATTTACAGCGGGATATGTACACTATATACACTATTTACAAGTTTTTAATGAAAATCTTCCTTGGAAAGAATTGTTTTGGTTTCGCAGGCATGAACACTAGTGTTCAAGGTCGACCCCCACTTCACCATTACTCATCTTTCCAATCACTTTTCTTTTCTGAAAACATTTATTATTATTTTTATATAAGAAGTACAACTATTTTTTTTTTGTAATTCGCATTCCCTATCCATACAAGAGATAGAGAACAACTAGGTACAGAAAGTAAAACTACTTAGAGATAAAGCAAACAAGTGCACACGAAAATATTCGCCTACGCTATGGCTCCCCGGCAACGGTGCCAGAAAAGGTCTTGATAACCCACAAGTATAGGGGATCGCGTGTAGCCTTTTCGATAAGTAAGAGTGTCAAACCCAACGAGGAGCTAAAGGTAGGATAAACATTCTCTCAAGTTCTATCAACCACTGATACAACTCTACGCACACTAAGCGTCTGCAATGTCTAGAAAATAAAACTAGAGCGATAACGGGTATGAGAGGTGACTTTGCAGAACAATAAAATACACGGAATAAATGTTAGTGCTGCAGCAATAAAACAAACTAAACTAACAGTACCATGCGTGTGGAAAGGCGGTGGTAATAGTGGTGGGAACCCCAAGTGGAAGGTGTGATGCGTACAGCAGCAAGTTTCCCTCAGTAAGAAACCAAGGTTTATCGAACCAGTAGGAGTCAAGGAGCACGTGAAGGTTGTTGGTGACGGATTGTAGTGTGGCGCAACACCAGGGATTCCGGCGCCAATGTGGAACCTGCACAACACAATCCAAATACTTTGCCCCAACTTAAAGTGAGGTTGTCAATCTCACTGGCTTGCTGTAAACAAAGAATTAAATGTATGGTGTGAAAAATGATGTTTGTATGCGAAGAACAATAAAGAACAATGTTTGCAGTAGATTGTATTCAGATGTAAAAGAATGGACCGGGGTCCACAGTTCACTAGTGGTGTCTCTCCAATAAGAAATAGCATGTTGGGTGAATAAATTACAGTTGGGTAATTGACAAATAAAGAGGGCATAACAATGCACATACATATCATGATGAGTAGAGTGAGATTCAATTGGGCATTACGACAAAGTACATAGACCGCTATCCAGCATGCATCTATGCCTAAAAAGTCCACCTTCGGGTTAGCATCTGCACCCCTTCCAGTATTAAGTTGCAAACAACAGACAATTGCATTAAGTATGGTGCGTAATGTAATCAACACAAATATCCTTAGACAAAGCATCGATGTTTTATCCCTAGTGGCAACAGCACATCCACAACCTTAGAACTTTCTGTCACTGTCCCAGATTTAATGGAGGCATGAACCCACTATCGAGCATAAATACTCCCTCTTGGAGTTACAATTATCAACTTGGCCAGAGCCTCTACTAGCAACGGAGAGCATGCAAGATCATAAACAACACATATATGATAGATTGATAATCAACTTGACATAGTATTCCATATTCATCGAATCCCAACAAACACAACATGTAGCATTACAAATAGATGATCTTGATCATGATAGGCAGCTCACAAGATCTACAATGATAGCACATGAGGAGAAGACAACCATCTAGCTACTGCTATGGACCCATAGTCCAGGGGTGAACTACTCACACATCGATCCGGAGGCGATCATGGCGATGAAGAGTCCTCCGGGAGATGATTCCCCTCTCCGGCAGGGTGCCGGAGGCGATCTCCTGAATCCCCCGAGATGGGATTGGCGGCGACGGCGTCTCTGGAAGGTTTTCCGTATCGTGGCTCTCGGTAATAGGGTTTTCACGACGAAGGCTTTAAGTAGGCGGAAGGGTAGAGTCGGAGGGCTGACGAGGGGCCCACACCACAGGCCGGCGCGGGCCCCTCCCTGGCCGCGTCGCCCTGTGGTCTGGCCACCTCGTGGCCCCACTTCGTAAACTCTTCGGTCTTCTGGAAGCTTCGTGGAAAAATAAGACCCTGGGCGTTGATTTCGTCCAATTCCGAGAATATTTCCTTTGTAGGATTTCTGAAACCAAAAACAGCAGAAAACAACAACTGGCTCTTCGGCATCTCGTCAATAGGTTAGTGCCGGAAAATGCATAATAATGACATAAAGTGTGTATAAAACATGTGAGTATCATCATAAAATTAGCATGGAACATAAGAAATTATAGATACGTTTGAGACGTATCAAGCATCTCCAAGCTCAGTTCCTACTCGACCTCGAGTAGGTAAACGATAACAAGGATAATTTCTGAAGTGACATGCTATCATAACCTTGATCAATACTATTGTAAAGCATATGGGATGAATGCAGTGATTCGAAGCAATGGTAAAGACAATGAATAAACAACTGAATCATATAGCAAAGACTTTTCATGAATAGTACTTTCAAGACAAGCATCAATAAGACTTGCATAGGAGTTAACTCATAAAGCAATAGATTCTTAGTAGAAAGTTTTGAAGCAACAAAAAGGAAGATATATGTTTCAGCGGTTGCTTTCAACTTCAACATGTTTATCTCATGGATAATTGTCAACACAAAGTAATATGATGAATGCAAATAAGCAAGTATGTAGGAATCAATGCACGCAGTTGACACAAGTGTTTGCTTCTAAGATAGAAAGAAGTAGGTGAACTGACTCAACATAAAAGTAAAAGAATGGCCCTTCGCAGAGGGAAGCATTGATTGCTGTATTTGTGCTAGAGCTTTTATTTTGAAAACATAGAAACAATTTTGTCAACGGTAGTAATAATTCATATGTGTTATGTATGAGATATCCTATAAGTTGCAAGCCTCATGCATAGTATACCAATAGTGCCCGCACCTTGTCCTAATTAGCTTGGATTTACATGGATTATCATTGCATAGCATATGTTTCAACCAAGTGTCACAAAGGGGTACCTCTATGCCGCCTGTACAAAGGTCTAAGGAGAAAGTTCGCATTGGATTTCTCGCTTTTTGATTATTCTCAACTTAGACATCCATACCGGGACAACACAGACAACAGATAACGGACTCCTCTTTAATGCATAAGCATTCAACAACAGATAATATTCTCATGAGAGATTGAGGATTGTTGTCCAAACTGAAACTTCCACCATGGATCATGGCTTAGTTAGCGGCCCAATGTTCTTCTCTAACAATATGCATACTCAAACCATTTGATCATGATAAATCACCCTTACTTCAGACAAGACGAACATGCATAGCAACTCACACGATATTCAACAAAGGTGAAATAGTTGATGGCATCCCCAAAAACATGGTTACCGCTCAACAAGCAACTTATAAGAAATAAGACACATAAGTACATATTCAATACCACAATAGTTTTTAAGCTATTTTTTTCCCATGAGCTATATATTGCAAAGACAAAGAATGGAATTTTAAAGGTAGCACTCAAGCAATTTACTTTGGAATGGCAGAAAAATACCATGTGGTAGGTAGGTATGGTGGACACAAATGGCATAGTTTTTGGCTCAAGGATTTTGGATGCACGAGAAGTAATCCCTCTCAATACAAGGCTTAGGCTAGCAAGGTTGTTTGAAGCAAACACAAGTATGAACCGGTAAAGCAAAACTTACATAAGAACATATTGCAAGCATTATAAGACTCTACACTATCTTCCTTGTTGTTCAAACCCTCACCAGAAAATATCTAGACTTAGAGAGACCAATCATGCAAACCAAATTTCAACAAGCTCTATGGTGTTTCTTCACTAATAGGTACAAAGTGCATGATGCAAGAGCTTAAACATGATCTATTTGAGCACAACAATTGCCAAGTATCAAATTATTCAAGACATTATACAAATTACCACATGAACCATTTTCTGTTTCCAACCATATAACAATGAACGAAGCAGTTTCAACCTTCGCCATGAACATTAAGAGTAAAGCTAAGAACACATGTGTTCATATGCAACAGCGGAGCGTGTCTCTCTCCCACATAAAGAATGCTAGTATCTGATTTTATTCAAACAAAAACAAAAATAAAAACATAAAGACGCTCCAAGTAAAGCACATAAGATGTGACGAAATAAAAACATAGTTTCACTAGAGGTGACCTGATAAGTTGTCGATGAAGAAGGGGATGCCTTGGGCATCCCCAAGGTTAGATGCTTGAGTCTTCTTGAAATGTGCAGGGATGAACCACGGGGGCATCCCCAAGCTTAGAGTTTTCACTCTCCTTGATCATATTATATCATCCTCCTCTCTTGATCCTTGAAAACTTCCTCCACACCAAACTCAAAACAATCTCATTAGAGGGTTAGTGCATAATAAAAAATTCACATATTCAGAGGTGACATAATCATTCTTAACACTTCTGGACATTGCACAAAGCTACTGAAAGTTAATGGAACAAAGAAATCTATCAAACATAGCAAAACATGCAATGCGAAATAAAAGGCAGAATCTGTCAAAACAGAATAGTACGTAAAGACGAATTTTTCTGGTGCACTTAACTTGCTCAGATAAAAATGCTAAAATTGAATGAAAGTTTCGTACATATCTGAGGATCACGCACGTAAATTGGCAGATTTTTCTGAGTTACCTACAGACGGGGCTACTCAATTTCGTGACAGTAAGAGTTCTGTTTCTGCGCAGTAATCCAAATCTAGTATCATCTTTACTATCAAAGACTTTACTTGGCACAACAATGCAATAAAATAAAGATAAGGAGAGGTTGCTACAGTAGTAACAACTTCCAAGACTCAAATATAAAACAAAAGTGCAGAAATAAAATAATGGGTTGTCTCCTGTAAGCGCTTTTCTTTAACTCCTTTCAGCTAGACACAGAAACTGTGAATCAAGTATTATCAAGAGATGAAGCATCAACATCATAATTTGTTCTAATAATAGAATCAAAAGGTAACTTGATTCTTTTTCTAGGGAAGTGTTCCATACCTTTCTTGAGAGGAAACTGATATTTAATATTACCTTCCTTCAGCAAGTTCCCAAAGTGTCAAAGATTCATAAATACTTTTAGGCATAAGGCAAAACTCAGACATAATATCACAACGAGCATGAAAAGTTTCACCACAAATAGCAACTTTAATGGTAGGCACCCACATTGAAGGTTCAAAGCTTAATGGAACATAATCATAATATTCGCGAATCTGGTTGTACCCCTCTTTTAAACAGAATATATTTGTTTCGAGAGTGTTTAATCTATTATGAATGCTAGCAAGAGATGAATCAAAATTATTAGCGGAGCTAGATGATGTAACCAATTTTTTATGGCATTAAAAGCTTGATCCCCATCACAATGAAGGAAATCTTCTCCCACTACAACATCTAAGGCATACCTATAGCGAAGAATAAGCCCAAAATAAAAGTTACTAAGAAGCAAACTTAGAGTCATTTTAGGTTCAGTTTTACTATAAGAATCAAAAATTCTAGACCAGGCTTCTTTAAAACTCTCCTCACTCCCTTGTTTAAAAGTAAAGATCGATTCCTCAGGTGATAGAGTAACAGCTACGGGACTAGTCATGATAACAAAATAAAGTAAATGCAAGTAACTAATTTTTTGTGTGTTTTTGATATAGAGAACGCAAACAAGATAGTAAATAAAGTAAAGCAAGTAACTAATTTTTTTGTATTTTGATAATAAGAAAGCAAACAAAGCAGTAAATAAAATAAAGTAAAGCAAGACAAAAACAAAGTAAAGAGATTGGAAGTGGAAGACTCCCCTTGCAGCGTGTCTTGATCTCCCCGGCAACGGCGCCAGAAATTTAGCTTGATGACGCTTAAAGCACACGCCCGTTGGGAACCCCAAGTGGAAGGTGTGATGCGTACAGCAGCAAGTTTCCCTCAGTAAAAAACCAAGGTTTATCGAACCAGTAGGAGTCAAGGAGCACGTGAAGGTTGTTGGTGACGGAGTGTAGTGCGGCGCAACACCAGGGATTCCGGCGCCAACGTGGAACCTGCACAACACAATCCAAATACTTTGCCCCAACTTAACAGTGAGGTTGTCAATCTCACCGGCTTGCTGTAAACAAAGGATTAAATGTATGGTATGGAAAATGATGTTTGTATGCGAAGAACAGTAAAGAACAATGTTTGCAGTAGATTGTATTCAGATGTAAAAGAATGGACCGGGGTCCACAGTTCACTAGTGGTGTCGCTAAAATAAGAAATAGCATGTTGGGTGAACAAATTACAGTTGGGCAATTGACAAATAAAGAGGGCATAACAATGCACATACATATCATGATGAGTAGAGTGAGATTCAATTGGGCATTACGACAAAGTACATAGGCCGCTATCCAGCATGCATCTATGCCTAAAAAGTCAACCTTCGAGTTAGCATCCGCACCCCTTCCAGTATTAAGTTGCAAACAATAGACAATTGCATTAAGTATGGTGCGTAATGTAATCAACACAAATATCCTTAGACAAAGCATCGATGTTTTATCCCTAGTGGCAACAGCACATCCACAACCTTAGAACTTTCTCTCACTGTCCCAGATTTAATGGAGGCATGAACCCACTATCGAGCATAAATACTCCCTCTTGGAGTTACAAGTATCAACTTGGCTAGAGCCTCTACTAGCAACAGAGAGCATGCAAGATCATAAACAACACATATATGATAGATTGATAATCAACTTGACATAGTATTCCATATTCATCGGATCCCAACAAACAGAACATGTAGCATTACAAATAGATGATCTTGATCATGATAGGCAGCTCACAAGATCTACAATGATAGCACATGAGGAGAAGACAACCATCTAGCTACTGCTATGGACCCATAGTCCAGGGGTGAACTACTCAAACATCGATCCGGAGGCGATCATGGCGATGAAGAGTCCTCCGGGAGATGATTCCCCTCTCCGGCAGGGTGCCGGAGGCGATCTCCTGAATCCCCCGAGATGGGATTGGCGGCGGCGGCGTCTCTGGAAGGTTTTCCGTATCGTGGCTCTCGGTAATAGGGTTTTCGCGACGAAGGCTTTAAGTAGGCGGAAGGGCAGAGTCGGAGGGCTGACGAGGGGCCCACACCATAGGCCGGCGCGGGCCCCTCCCTTGCCACGCCGCCCTGTGGTCTGGCCACCTCGTGGCCCCACTTCGTAAACTCTTCTGTCTTCTGGAAGCTTCGTGGAAAAATAAGACCCTGGGCGTTGATTTCGTCCAATTCCGAGAATATTTCCTTTGTAGGATTTCTGAAACCAAAAACAGCAACTGGCTCTTCGGCATCTCGTCAATAGGTTAGTGCCGGAAAATGCATAATAATGACATAAAGTGTGTCTAAAACATGTGAGTATCATCATAAAAGTAGCATGGAACATAAGAAATTATAGATACGTTTGAGACGTATCAAGCATCACCGGTACGAAGTTCAGGCTTCACCCGGTGATCTTCCTCACCTCCGAAATGATTGCCTTTCTTTCTGACGGGGTGCCTCTTTGGAAGAAATCGACGATGCCCCAGGTACACAAACTTCTTACATTTATTCAAATAGGCACCTTCGGTCTCATCTAAACAGTGCGTGCATGCATTGTATCCCTTGTTTGTCGGTCCTGAAAGGTTACTAAGAGCAGGCCAATCATTGATGGTCACGAAAAGCAATGCTCGTAGGTTAAATGACTCCTGTTTGTACTCATCCCATGCACGTACACCTGGTTTGCTCCACAACTGTAAGAGTTCTTCAAATAATGGCCGTAGGTACACATCAATATCGTTGCCGGGTTGCTTTGGGCCTTGGATGAGCACTGGCATCATAATGAACTTCCGCTTCATGCACAACCAAGACGGAAGGTTGTAGATACATAGAGTTACAGGCCAGGTGCTATGACTGCAGCTCTGCTCCCCAAAAGGATTCATTCCATCTGTACTTAGGCCAAACCTTAAGTTCCTCGCGTCATCTGCAAAATCCGGGAACTCTCTATCGATTATTCTCCACTACGACCCATCAGCGGGGTGTCTCAGCATCTCGTCTTTCTTACGGTCTTCTTTGTGCCATCGCAACAACCTGGCATGCTCTTTATTTCTGAACAGACGTTTCAACCGTGGTATTATAAGAGCATACCACATAACCTTGGCAGGAACCCTCTTCCTAGGGGGCTCGCCCTCAACATCACCAGGGTCATCTCGCCTGATCTTATACCGAAGTGCAGTGCATACCGGGCATTTTTCCAAATTTCGTACTCAGCGCGGTAGAGGATGCAGTTATTAATGCATGCATGTATCTTCAGCACCTCTAATCTTAGAGGGCAGAGAACCTTCTTTGCCTCGTACGTACTGTCAGGCAATTCGTTATCCTTTGGAAACCTCCTCTTCATTATTTTCAGTAACTTCTCAAATGGCTTGTCACATATACCAGCCTCTGCCTTCCATTGCAGCAACTCCAGGGTGGCACCGAGCTTTGTGTTGCCATCTTCGCAATTTCGGTATAACTTCTTTTTGTGATCATCTAACATGCCCTTTAACTTTCGCTTCTCATCTTCTGTTTCTGCATCTCTGTGTGCATCAGCGATGGCCCGACGAAGATCATCATCAACGGGCTCATCTGATGCCTCTTTATCTTCACCTCCTCCTGCATCTTCATCTTCATCATGCCCTGTTGCAGTATCACCGTAGTTAGGGTACATATCATCATCCTCTTCTTCTTCGTCGTCGTCTTCCATCATAACCCCTCTTTCTCCATGCTTGGTCCAATAATTATAGCTGGGCATGAAACCTTTCCAAAGCATGTGGGAGTGAATGACTTGCCATTCAGGGTATTGCTTCAAGTTCCGGCAATCAACACATGGACAACACATAAAACCATCCGCATGTGGGTTTTTCTGAGCCACACGGATAAATTCTTTCAGTCCCGAAGTGAACTCGGGTAGACGTCGATCAACGTACATCCATTGCTGCCAGTTCATCTACATCAAATAATTAATTAAGTTTATCAAAAAACTATTACAAAACATCATAATATTTATAAATAGTGGAAATTAGCACCGTACAAATGAAAGGGTAAAGTTGTTGCTTAACCTTGATTGAGGAGGAAAGAAAGAGGAGAAAGCTTAAGTGTCGCTCTGGCACCTCATATCATTTTTGTTTTGTGTAAAATCAAGCGGCATCACTCTCTCAGACATTTCATCGAGCACCTTATGTGCATGCCAAAGAGAAGCAAGGTAGCACTCAACACACACACCTTTCTCCTAGAAAAAAATGAAGTGAGTTGGTTGGTTGGGGGTGAGCTGAATATATAGGGCAAAGGATCCTTTTGCACCGGTTCGTATTACGAACCGGTGCAAAAGATAGATCATTTGCACCGGTTCGTAATACGAACCGGTGCAAAAGGTCCCGCGGCTGGCACGTGCCTGGCGACAAACCTTTAGCACCGGTTCGTAACACGAACCGGTGCTAAAGGTCCCTGGTACGTCCAGAGGCCACGAACCGGTGCTAATGACCCCCTTTAGCACCAGTTCTTGCCAAATCCGGTGCAAAAGCTCTTTGGAGCAAAAAACCAAAGCCCTTGTTTCTACTAGTGTTTGGTCCAATCATTCCAAAATTGATTTTTTTGTGAGAAAAGAAGAAAGAGCAATTCGTTTAGTTTCCAGGGTAAAAGTACCGCTTAGCTCCAATTTCTCAAGTTTGGGGCCAATCATTAGTTATTTTCTACACATATAAAAGATCGGTGCTTTTGTTGGCTCCGCAGCCACCGGGGCACTATTCATGTGCGTACGAACATTGCGTACATGAACAGTGCTCTAGTGTGCACTTCTTCTTGACTTTAAAAAATAATTCGAACATAAATTTTAAAAAAATTGATAGTAAATTTTTGTAGTAATTGTTGGTACAAACATTAAACTTCCGAAGTAATTTGTTCTCGGTAGAAATTTTAAATGTTAACAGTAATTTGCCGATGTCAACTAAGAAACATGCCGTCAACCACCTAACTGTAAGTCTTCGAGGACGTATATTTCTGTGATGGTAATTTTTAACCGCGCACAAGCGTGCTAATTTTGACAAGAGACGTCAATATCATCCATGGTTGTGGCATTAATTTTTTGCGAGACGGTAACTACCTATATTTTTTCAGAAAAAATTCTCAGTAGAAATATTGAAGGGCAAGAGTAATTTGCCAATGTCAACTATTCTGCTGGCTCCAACAACCACCTGGGACGTTGTTCGATCATGTGCTCATGAACAGTGCTCTGGTGTGCATTATTTTTATTTTAAAAAGAATTAGACAGCAATTTTTAAAAGTTTGTGTTAGTAAATTCTCATTGTAATTGGTCGGTAAAAACATCGAAAATACGAAGTAATTTGTTCTAAGTGAAATCTTAAATATTAATAGTAATTTGCTGATATCAACTATGAAACATGCCGTTAACTATCTAAATAATTCTTCGAGGTGGCATATTTCTACAATGGTAATTTTCCCAGCGGGACAAGCGTGGTAATTTTGACACGAGTCTTAAACGTTAAGCGTAGTTCTGGCATTAATTTTTCGCGATATGGTAACTACCTATATTTTTCCTGAAAGAAATTTCTCGATAAAAAATAATGAATTGCCAACAAGAGTTTGCCGATGTCAACTACAAAACATGCGAATAACCACCTAATTGTAATTCTTTTAGGGCGCATATTTTCAGGATGGTATCTTTTTTAACGGACACAAGCACGATAATTCTTACACCAATCTTCAACCTCAACCATAGTTTTGGATAGTAATTACCCGCCGGTAATTACCAATACATAATTATTCAACGGTAATTCCGAAAGGAAAATCCAACATTCGCCACCTCTTTTACCTAGGTGAAATAATGTTGTGCTCTTACGGTACCATCGAAAAAATTACTTACTCCACCGTTCGTCGCCTCTCCTATGAGAATACTATTACCTTCTTCTATGGTACCTTCAAAAAGATATACTTTATCCATCATCCGTTGACTCTTTTAGCCTGAGAAAATACTACCGTTTTCTTCTATAGAAACTCCGAAAACGGACGAAAATACTACTGTCTTTTTTCGGTATCTCTAAAAAACTTTCAGGAGTCATTTACACTAGGCTGAATTCCTAAACTTCTGTCAGTAGGGACACTCTTATTGTGCAAATATTCAGCTTTGAGAATGTTTCCAAAAAAAATTATGTTTAAATTCCACCACCATTTGCATAATAAACTTATATTTTGCATCCTCACATGTTTAACACTAAGGCTAGCCTTATAATTAGCTCTTCAAACTTTGCCCCATTTCACCACATAATTAATATCTTGTTTTATTTTTCTTTTCATGCCAAATGAATCTCCTCTTATGTTTATCTAATCACTTGATAAATTTTTGCTCGGTATGAACATTGCCATAATATAAGAAGGAAGGCATCAACTTGATATTATTATAATTGATATAAACTTGATATTAATATATTCCATTAATCGGAAAAAACAAGCATGAAGTAAGGTTAATCTCCCACAAGAAGAAGCATGGCCCCTTTCTAGGCATCTAAAAAAATTATACATGCTTACCATAAGTGAAATCTAGACCGACAAACAATCAATGAGGAGTAAAGATCAGAAATATTATTATTTTCACAAAAATTGGCGCTTCCATCATAATGAGTTCCCAATGTGGTATCTCCAAATTTAATAGGTGCATCGCCCATACAAAGTTACTACTCGGTTCAAGGTTTGATATTGCCAGCACTTTCAAAAAACTCTATTCATTATGAGGGGGTTCCACGCCACCCCCGCTGGATCCCTCCCAAAGTCCCAAGTCCATACCGTGGAGCACGGTACGTGCAATTGCATTGCAAAATAAACAAAATGCTAGGATCTAAACCTAATAAGCTTAAATAATCAGAACGAAAAGGAAAAAAAAAGCCTATCCAGCAAGAAGCATTAGGTGGTCCTTCCTCTTCATGTGAACTGGGAAAACCCCATTGCTGGTACAACGAAGGTAAATGTAGATGCTTCTTTCATCCTAGGCAAGAGCATCCCCACTCGTTGGCGCTCCCCACACCCAAATCCGGCGAAATTTTCGTCCGGATTGGATCAATTTTTGGCATGGGGGCAGTATATTTCCAGTCGTGTGCTCCCCAAGCGGCGTTTCTCGGGGAAAAAGAGGATGGTCCGGGGAGTCCGGACGAAAGAGGAGACACGTGGGCGTGGGCGGTTGGTTTTGCTCCATCCGGAGTCCCAGAGCGCTCCCCGGGGGGCCGGGGATGGCGTGGGATCGCCGGATGAATTTAGGCCCAAATCCGGAGGAAATCGAGAAACCGGGGGGCGCGACTGGGCCGGATTTCGCCATCCGGATGTAAAAAACGGCTCGTGGGGGCTTCTCGGGGAGACGAGTGGAGATACTCTAATGGTCTTGATAATGAGAAGGGGAAAATCCTTTCCTTGGATGCTGTTAGGAAAACTCTGAGATGAACCGCACGGCATATGCACCTGCCTGAACTTGTTCTCCTATTGGCTGAGTGAGAGGTGGTCCTGCAACTCCATTGGTAATTTTTTTTAAGGGCAGTCGACAATACATCGATGAATACACAGAGGTAGGACCCGTCGGAAGAGAGAAAAAGCTAAGGAAGTTAAAGCATGGTCAATGTGTCAGACGCTCCAAATGATGTTCCTCTCTCGCGGGCGGCTCAGACGAAGCAGCACACGACGCCGATGGATGAGCATGGAGTGGCTGGGGCTCTGCGGTCTGCGGGGAGGTGCAGCGGCGACCGACTGACAGCGGCGCCAGCGGCGGCGTGCCTCCTTGATTTTCTGTAGCGTCGTCCCTCGAGCCATGTCAACGAGGAGCAGGGATGGCACTGAAGGTGGGCAGGGTGCTGGAGCTCTCGTGTTCCTCGTCACCGGCGGCCGCCAACAAGGCAACAAGGCGGCGCTGGAGGTGGCGCGCATGACGGCGGACGGCGCCATGGAAGATCCTCGTCGCCGCGCTGCTCAACTTGTCCATCGTGGAGGCCAACAAGAAGCGCAGCATGCACGCGGACGGCGCCTTGGAGGCGGTCGCCCACACCAGGGGCCTCGGCGGCGCGACGTGGCGCGCCAAGGAGAACACCGTGGCCGCGCTGTGGTAGATAGTGCTAGTGACAGTCGGCGGCAGCATCGTCTGCACCGGAGCAGCAACAACGAGAGTGCCGGGTCGCAGCGCGCACACCTCTGCCGCGTCGCTGCTCAGTTAGAAGATGGATCGAGTCGGCAGTGCTGAGCGCGTAGACGAGCGCGAACTGGGTTGTCCCAGGAGAGGAGGTTGCTACCGTTGGTGACTGCGTTTTGTTTAGGAACCAGTACACTGCAGTACCGCTGGTTCATGTCGCCAATGGTACATCTCCTCTGACGACGGCCGCTGGTTCATGGACGTCCTCCATGTCGCCAACGGGCTGCTCGCGCGCCTCGACTCCGCGCTCTCCGCCGGGCGTTCGACCCGTCGGCCAAGGAGAGGAAGCTCTGCGTGCTCGAGCTCGTCGGCGGTGACCGCCCGGGCCTCCTTTCCAACGTGTCGCCGAACTGGTCTTCCTCCGCGAAGAGGACGTGGGCGCGCCCATCCACGAGCCGGCCTGGATCAGTCGCATCAAGTCCCGCCTCCGGCACGTCCTCCGCAGCGGCGCGCGCGGCGCCAGGACAGTCCTGGTTGATGCGGCGGCGGTGGGCAACCTGGACCGGCGGCTCCACCATCTGTTGAACGAGGACGTGCAGTTGCAGCCGCGAATGGGTGTGGGGGTCCCCTGCGTGCGGGGACGAGATCGGGGCAGCGGTGGGGCTGGTTGGTCCAACCACGGGATGGAGAGCCGCATGGATGAGGAGGCGGCGGGGAACGACGGAGATTCCTCGCCGGTGAGATACAGGGAGCAAACGACGGAGAGCTCTCGCCGTCTCACGTCCGTGAAGATAGGCCAAGTGAGATATTGCTGGTGCTAGCGGTGGGTTCGTGGGACCAACGAAAACGACGATTCATTATTGTCTCGCTTGTACCGGACCATTTACCATTAATTATTATCTCAGTAACTGAACATATACCCTGCCACTATACTGATTACAGTGCTAACGTGGACCAATGAATGTTGGAGTTGCGGTGGGAGCAAATGCCGTCCGGTTCACTTTATTCACTCTCGTTAGGGATGCTTGTGAAATGTGAAATTTACTCATATTATAACCAATCATTTACGTAATCGGCGCTACAGTACTAATTGTTTGGCTAACCAGTTTTGTGGCTTCTGGCTCGTGAGAGAGCCACAATAAATTATCCAGGCTTCTTATTTTTAAATCTATTTTAGCAACAGCTTAGATATTTTTCAAGCACAGTAGCCGCAATAATCGAAATGAGAACGACTCACAAGGCGTTAGGTTCTCCGTACCGGTCGGTTGCAGTCTGAGCTGGTGTAGTTAAAGCCCTCGTGTTACACGAGACTAGTGGTGTGACGGATGTGCAGTGATACAAGTAGACGGTACGTATAAGCGCAGTGCACATCTCTGATATCTTTCTCGCCCCTTCAATCAACTGATCATTAACTCTCGATCGATCGTCCAACTAGGAGGTAGGAACGCAAGCCAATTGTATTATCTTATGCACTGCAAGCTGGTCGACGATAAGGTGGTGTGCGTGACATGGACGAACACAGCTAGACTTCTCCACATACTCGAGTACAACTAGACTTGCGAACTGTTATCTGTTTTTTTTATTACTCCCTATATCAAAAAATAGGTGTTTTTAGACTGAGGGAGTAGTACGTTTATATATGTGTAGTAATCCTCTTCTCAGGCTCTCGCTATCAGTGAATATGGAAGTTGTTGAACTAATTAAAATTATTGGAAAATATGTATCTGCATCGCAGTACATGTATTGATATCGAATAAGTTGACTAGCATTAATACTAAGTACATATATATGCAATGATGATATATATGTACACTAGTAGAAAAAGGACCTTTAGTTCCGGTTCACAACGTGCTTTAGTCCCGGTTGTGCAACCGGGGCTAAAGGGTCGCGACTAAAGCCCCCCCTCCCCTTAGTCGCGGTTGCTTACGAACCGCGACTAAAGGTCCGTCCACGTGTGCGGCTAGCGTGCGCCTGTGCTAAGGACCTTTAGTCCCGGTTTATGTCCACAACCGGGACTAAAGGCTATTTCGTTAATTTTTTGTAATTCATTTGGGTTTCTAATTTTTTTCACTCCGTTTTTTTTTTCTATTTTTTTCAAAATTTCTATTATTTCAGTTATTTGCACAACTTAGTCTCTATCTCTAACTACACTTATCTCTAGTCAAATTACTTACTCGTGGTCAAACTTCCTGCTCGATCACTCATCCTCCCACTACTCCACCTCTAGCACGCTTAACTTCCGAGTTCCATTCCGTCCCGCATCCAAGTGCTACGCGCGAATGTATGTGATACTAGTATCATATCAATCCTATTAACATGTTGGTCGATGTCACATTTTTTTATTGTTTGAATTTCAAATAATTTTTTCACAAAAAAAATAATGATGTATAAATATCGTGAATAAATAAATAAACATTAACTTTTAAATTTTTATTAATTTTTATTTTTTAAATATTTATTTTTGCCAAACCTAAAACCTAAAAATTTGAAAATCTAAAAATTGGGTAAAAGTAATAGTAATCTTTATGCTGGATGCAATTATTAATTTTATTTTTTCGAAATTTTTTAAAAATATAAAATCCGTAATTTATAGCAAAAACTAAAATCTTCCTGCTTTCGTATTTTTATTTGGAATTTTGAGAATCTAAAAATTGGCTAACCGGGTAAACCCGGGTGAATTTGGATGTAACTTTTTCCCAGGATTTTTTTGATATATTATACGTTTTTTTCCGACGTCGTATGCAAAAGTTATTACGGTTTTACCATTTTTTAAATTTTTTTTGCAAAAAAAGTGAAAATTCGAATTTCTTAATTTCTCCGAATAGTAGGTTGCATAACATACAAGAATCTGAAAACAAATTTTTTTTTAATTTTCTATCATTTTCTTTTGTATTTTACAAACCAAAAAAAGGCGATCCACGGGGGGTGGGGGGGTGGGGGTGCAGGGTGCTTGGGAGTAAAAAAAACTCGGAAAAGCCCTTAGTCCCGGTTGGTGTTACCAACCACGACTAAAGGGGTACCCTTTCGTCTCGGATGGCGAACCGCGACTAAAGCCCCCTTTAGTCGCGGTTCGAATATTTCCGGGACTAATGGGGATGGACGGAAGCCTCTTTTTCTACTAGTGGTAGTACTCCTCTTCTCAGAGGCTCACTATCAGTGAATATGGAAATTGGTGAACTAATTAAATTATTGGAAAATATGTATCTGCGTCGCAGTACATGTATTGATATCGAACAAGTTGACTAGTAATACTAGATGCATATATATGCAGTGATGATATATATAAATATATAGTACTCCTCTTCTCTGAGGCTCACTATCAGTGAATATGGAAGTTGGTGAACTAATTAAATTATTGGAACATATGTATCTGCACACAGTACATGTATTGATATCGAACAACTTAACTAGTAACACGATGTACATATGTAGTGATGATATTCTGGTGTATGTTCTTGCTCATTCTTTGTTAAATAAAATCTAAATAAAAATCGCATGCATATCGTCAATGCTGAATCCGAGGCGTCAATATTCTCTTCAAAAAACAAAACATATACAGTGAATTCACCTGGTGTCCATGCATGAGCACACCGAACCGGTGGGCGTGTGGGTCGTCGGATCCAAGAGAGTGGAAACTGATGGAGTCGGTCATTTTCTTAGGGAACCTGATATTGTTTACTTAGAAACATATATTACTCCCTGAGCTTTCACTAGTAGAAAAACGGCAGGTACCTATTCCAGGGGGCTTTGGTACTGGTTTGGCAACCGGTACCAAAGAATTTGGACTAAAGTCCCTCTCCCCCTTTGGTACCGGTTCCTTACGAACCGGTATTAAAGGTGTCTCCACGTGGGCACGTAGGAGCCCGGGGGGGCTGAAAACCTTTGGTACCAGTTTTTAACACGAACCGGTACCAAAGGTGGGGAACGCGGCAGAGAAATTGCACAAATTTCTACCACGGCAGAGAATTCAGGGTTTAGTGTTTAGAAGGGATTTAGGGGTATCGGACCGTTGTACGAGGACTAATATGGAAAGGATGGACTAATTTAAAATATTAGAACTCTAAAATGGTACTAATGCGAGGAGTTGCTTTTACATTTATGTTGATGCACAACCTCTTTAAGGACCGTGAGAAGAGAGTATATACATGTCACATATCTCAAGCCCATGTGCCGTGAGACAGCATGACGTGAATTTTTTTTAGGTTATCCATACGTAGACTTGCATGTTTATCCTCTTAAATGTTACAACAATTCGCCTAGGGCCAGTTCAGTTGCTCGTGTGGCTTTTTCCTCTTTTTCAGTTTTGGTCCGCGGGATCCTGCTTGAATGGAATCAAGTTTGGGCATGTTTCTACATTTTGTTTGGGAAAACGCTTGTGATCTACCGATCGATTGTGTGCAGAAAATCGGTCGCTTTCACGCGCGCACATCTCCGCACTTTACTTTCTCCTTGCGCGCATGCATGCACCGCAGTAGCTACTTCCTAGGGCATGCATCATCGAAGCCCATGCGTGTGGCTGTTCTGCATACGGAGCTAGCTAGCTCTCTCTCCAAGACATGCAATTTATGATTTCTCACGTGGGTTGCATTCACATCAGCTGCCTGTACTAGATTTTGGTGACTCTTGTTAATTGTTTATAATTTGTAATACATCTGACAAAGCTGTAAAAAAGATGTGGCTGCACAAACAATATTTATTCGTATATCTTTGTGCTAAGAAATATCTAATTTCTGTGGAGTTACTTAGAATTTATTTGTTAACTATTGTGGTAAACAGCTATTATTTTTGTTAAAGTTGTTGTTCACTATTATTGTAAATACACAATAATTATGTTGGATTTGTCGTTGATTTCTTGTTAATAAGCAACTGATTTATTTTTGTTGTAATCATATGTTATTTTTGTTAAAATAGGTGGTGATTTTTGTTGTAAATGAATATAGAGCAAACAAATGTTGCTTAATCATTTTTACTAATGTTGTAATTATTTGGGATTTTTGTTGAAAAGGTTGATGGTTTTTGTTGTAAATCAATCTGCAGAAAAAATGTTGTTGAACCACTTTTTTGTGGCCATTTCTTTATTAAAAAAAATGCTAAAAACTCATATTATTTTTGTTGTGTACCAACAGTAAACTGTTCCAATGTTATTTTCTGTATATGCTACAAAAAAATCTTCATATAATCATATTCGACCTGTTTATATATTTTAATTGCATCAAGCACAAGTATTAAGTGACACAAAACAATGGAGCATTAACATGCACCAGCTAGCTAGCACCTAGCAGCTAGCACATCTGCAAGGCATCCTAGCTCTTCACGGCAAGCAACCAGCAGCACATGGCGGACCCCATCAAGCCAACAATGACGGTGTACCCCTAAGCTAGCCTAAACAGCCACTGACGTAATTGCAGGATGGTGAAAGCGACGTGCCGTGCATAATTCGTTTTTCACCATGAGATGGATGCAACGGACGGCGGTCACACAACCGATTTTGGGCGCGGGGATCGGTCGGCCGACGCCCAGCATGCGCCTTGGCTGCTCACAATGTGCTTTGGTGCCTTTTTGCCCCATTGTTTGTTTGCATGCATAAGTGGTATACCTTGGTGCTAGAGGGTAACTAAGTGGTTGGTTATGTGCAAATATCTGTTCAAGTTACCTATTTCATGACTACTACAAAGGTTATAGCACACTAAGTAATACACTTATACACAAAGAATCATATTAGTATGCAGGTTGACATCTGCGTTTAGCAATCAGGGCACTAGTAGAAAATGGAGCATTCATCTAAACCTTTGGTACCGGTTCCCTTACGAACCGGTGCCAAAGGGGTCTTTTGCACCGGTTTGGGGGCTCAGGCGGGCGAGGAGCTTTGGCACCGGTTCGTGAGGGGCTTTCGTACCGGTTCGTGTTACGAACCGGTACGAAAGGTCTTCGGCCAGAATTACAGGCGCGTGTGGGGCCAGGGTTGGACCTTTCGTACCGGTTCGTGTGTTACGAACAGGTACCAAAGTGTGCCACCATATAATCACACCGTGAGCCCGTCCCTGGCTCCTTCATCTCATTTTTCTCTTCTTCGTCTCTCACACTCTAAATTTTTTTACACCTCTCACACTCGAACAAATCTCTATTTTTTCTCCACCATTTTAACAAGATTAAGGCCATACATCTATCCAAAGGTTAGCAATATCATCCTTCCTTCCGGCGTTTCTAATTTAGCTCATTTCTTTGGTAATTTGAACTCGTACTATTTTTCTAGTGCTAGGAAGGTGTTCGATGAAATGCGTAAGTTAGGGATTTTTTTATGCAATTTGAGCTGAAATTATGGTATGTTTTGTAGGTTTTAATTAGTATCATCCCCGTCCTCACCGCCGTCGATCGCCAGTGTCGTCCCCTAGCCGGCACCGTACCACCTCGGTGAGCCTCTTCTTTTTTATATCCATGATGTTGTGTAATTAATGATTTTTGATATACATATATAATGCAGATGAGTCGACAATGGATGTACGGTGACCGGTGCCATCCCCACTTCATTAATGGCATGCATTATTTTCTCAACGTGGCTGAGGCAAACAGACAGTCGAATGGTTTCATCTATTGTCCATGTAGTTCCTGTAAGAATATGAAGGATTTCTCTACCTCAAAGACCATTCACGTCCACCTGCTGGAGAACGGTTTCATGCCCAGCTATAATTGCTGGACCAAGCACGGAGAAAAAGGGGTTATATTGGAAGACAACGAAGAAAAAGAGGATAGTGACAACTATCCTATATTCACTGAAGACGGTGATAGTAGAATGGGGGAAGACGAAGCTGAAGAAGAGCCCATTTTTGATGAGCCGATTTTTGATGACCCGGATGACGATTTGGGTCGGGCCATTCTTGATGCGAAGATGAACTGCGGAAGTACAAAGGAGAGGTTGAAGTTGGAGAAAATGTTAGAGGATCACAACAAACTGTTGTACCCAAATTGCGAAAATGGCTAGAAAAAGCTGGGTACCACGCTTGAATTGCTGCAATGGAAGGCAGCGAATGGTACTTCTGACAAGGGATTTGAAAAGTTGCTGAAAATAATAAAGAAGATGCTTCCAGGGGAGAACGTATTGCCCTCTAGTACGTACGAAGCAAAGAAGGTTGTCTGCCATCTAGGCTTAGAGGTGCAGAAGATACATGCATGCATCAATGACTGCATCCTCTACCGCAAGGAGTACGAGAATTTGAATGCATGCCCGGTATGTAGTGCATTGAGGTATAAGATCAGGCGAGATGACCCTGGCGATGTTGAGGACGAGTCCAAACCCAGGAAGAGGGTTCCTGCGAAGGTGATGTGGTATGCTCCTATAATACCACAGTTGAAATGTTTGTTCCAGATCAAAGAGCATGCCAAGTTGTTGCGATGGCACAAAGAGAAACATAAGAAAGATGTGATGCTGAGACACCCCGCTGACGGGTCGCAGTGGAGAAAAATCGACAGAGAGTTCAAGTTATTTTCAGATGACGCAAGGAACTTAAGATTTGGTCTAAGTACAGATGGCTTTAATCCTTTCGGGGATCAGAGCTCCAGTCATAGCACCTGGTCAGTGACTCTATGTATCTATAACCTTCCTCCTTGGTTGTGCATGAAGCGGAAGGTCATTATGATGCCAGTGCTCATCCAGGGCCCGAAGCAACCCGGCAACGACATTGATGTGTACCTGAGGCCATTGGTTGAAGAACTTTTAGAGTTGTGGCGTGAAGAAGGTGTACCTGTGTGGGATGAGCACGAACAAAAGGAATTTAACCTACGAGCGTTGTTATTTGTAACCATCAATGATTGGCCTGCTCTTGGTAACATTTCAGGGCAGTCAAACAAGGGATACAATGCATGCACACATTGTTTAGGTGAGACTGACAGTAAATATTTGGGAAACAAGAATGTGTACCTGGGGCATCGTCGATTTCTTCCAAAACAACATCACGTAAGAAAGAGAGGAAAGCATTTCGGAGGGGAAGTTATATATGATATGGTCAAGGATTTAAAAGTGATCTTTGGAAAGGGTCCTGGCGGACAATCTGTTCCGCATGATGTTGACCGACACGTACCCATGTGGAAGAAGTCGATATTTTGGGAGCTACCCTACTGGAAATTCTTAGAGGTTCACTTTGCAATCGACGTGATGCACGTGACAAAAAATCTTTGCATGAACCTGCTAAACTTCTTGGACGTGTATGGGAAGACAAAAGATACACCGGATGCACGGCAGGACCAGCAAAGTATCCACGAAGGAAACAACCTGAATCCAGAGAAGTATCAAGGTCATGCCAGCTATGCTCTTACCAAAGAGGAGAAGGAGATCTTTTTTGAAGTCCTGAGTAGCATCAAGGTCCCGTCTGGCTTCTCGTCGAATATAAAGGGAATAATAAACATGTCAGAGAAAAAGTCTCATGACTGCCACGTGATTATGACACAATTAATTCCGGTTGCATTGAGGGGGCTTCTGCCGGAAAATGTTCGAGTACCCATTGTGAAGCTATGTGCGTTCCTCAATGCAATTTCTCAGAAGGTGATCAATTCACTTACTCTACAAAATTTACAGAAGGATGTGGTACAATGTCTAGTCAACTTCGAGTTGGTGTTCCCACCATCCTTTCTTCAATATTATGACACATCTCCTAGTTCACCTGGTCAAAGAGATTGGCGTTCTCGGTCCTGTATTTCTACACAACATGTTCCCCTTTGAGAGATTCATGGGAGTATTAAAGAAGTACGTTCATAACCGTGCTAGGCCAGAAGGAAGCATCTCCAAGGGCTATGGAACAGAGGAGGTCATTGAGTTTTGTGTTGACTTTATTCCTGACCTTAAGCCGATCGGTGTTCCTGAATCGCGCTATGAGGGGAGACTGCGTGGAAAAGGCACGCTAGGAAAGAAAGCAACAACGTGTATGAACGGACATTCTTTCAATCAAGCACACTACACAGTTCTACATAATTCCATCTTGGTGGCTCCGTACAAAGAGGAACACAACGATATCTTACGCTCTAAATACCCGGAGCAACGTGAAGATTGGATTGATGGAGAACACATGAAGACTTTCGGCGGTTGGTTGCAAACACGTCTCATGAATGTCACTGATGACGAGCAGTTGTACTTGTTGGCCAAGCAACCATCTTCGACTATATCAACTTTTCAAGGGTACGAGATTAATGGGAACACATTTTACACTTTCGCCCAAGACAAAAAGAGCACCAACCAAAACAGTGGTGTCCGCTTTGATGCAGAAGATGGCAATGGGAACAAGGTCACATATTATGGGTACATAGTGGAGATATGAGAACTTGACTATGGACCTAATTTCAAGGTCCCTTTTTTCCGGTGCAAATGGTTCAACCTGAAAGACGGGGTACAGGTAGACCCGCAGTACGGAATGACTACAGTGGATCTCAAGAATCTAGGGTACGACACCGAACTATTTGTCCTAGCCAGTGAAGTGGCTCAGGTTTTTTATGTGAAGGACATGTCTAGCAAGCCGAAAAAAAGAAAAGAAAGGCAAGAGGACACATCATACGATGAGCCAAAGCGGCACATAGTTCTTTCAGGAAAAAGAAACATCGTGGGAGTAGAGGACAAGATAGACATGTCAGAAGATTATAATAAGTTTGATGATATTCCACCCTTCAAGGTAAAAACTGACCCAAGCATCATCTTAAATAATGAAGATTGTCCATGGTTGCGTCGCAGTCAGGAGAAAGGGAAACAGACGAAGAAAACTCAGAAGACTAGCTAGATAGGGATCATAACTTGTGTATCTCAATATGGAATCACTTTTTTGTAATGATGTTACTGTATGTAAGATATTAACAATGGAGATGGTTGGCTTGTAGGGAAAATTTTCCGAGGCGGAACTTCCGAATATGCCATATATAGGGCATGTGCACCAAGGGCATATTCGAGAAGTTCCGCCACGGGAGATTTCCCAAGCCTTTCCCCAACATTGTTAGAGGAGATGGAGTCTTTCACGGGCTTGCAGGGAAATTTTTCCGAGGCGGAACTTCCGAAGATGCCATAGGGCGTGTGCACCAAGGGCATCTTCGACAAGTTCCGCCACGGGAGATTTCCCAACCCTTTCCTCCATCCATGGGGATGAAACTCTCCATCCATGTTTTCTTGTTGAGCTACTTGCCATGGCGTATCGATGCTCCTTTTATAGGCACGGCGCCGCTTCTACTTTGTCTTCTTCCTCCGACAGGGCGTCGTGTGCTACATGCTTTATCTCATCGAGCAGGGCGTCCTTATCCTGCCGACAGCTTTAGTACCGATTGCACCCACTGATACGTCTCAAACGTATCTATAATTTCTTATGTTCCATTCTACTTTTATGATGATACTCACATGTTTTATACACATTATATGTCATTATTATGCATTTTCCGGCACTAACCTATTAACGAGATGCCGAAGAGCCAGTTGCTATTTTCTGCTGTTTTTGGTTTCAGAAATCCTAGTAAGGAAATATTCTCGGAATTGGACGAAATCAACGCCCAGGGTCCTATTTTTCCATGAAGCTTCCAGAAGTCCGAGGGAGAGACGAAGTGGGGCCACGAGGTGGCCACACCACCAGGCGGCGCGGCCTGTGCCCCTGGCCGCGCCGGCCTGTGGTGTGGGCCCCTCGGGCGGCCCCCTGACCTATCTCCTCCGCCTACTTATAGCCCTCGTCGAGAAACCCCCAGTACCGAGAGCCACGATACGAGAAAACATACTGAGACGCCGCCGCCGCCAATCCCATCTCGGGGGATTCTGGAGATCACCTCCGGCACCCTGCCGGAGAGGGGAATCATCTCCCAGAGGACTCTACACCGCCATGGTCGCCTCCGGATTGATGTGTGAGTAGTTCACCCCTGGACTATGGGTCCATAGCAGTAGCTAGATGGTTGTCTTCTCCCCATTGTGCTTCATTGTCTGATCTTGTGAGCTGCCTATCATGATCAAGATCATCTATTTATAATGCTACATGTGTGTTTGTTGGGATCTGATGAATAGAGAATACTATGTTATGTTGATTATCAATCTATCTATGTGTTGTTTATGATCTTGCATGCTCTCCGTTGCTAGTAGAGGCTCTGGCCAAGTCATTGCTTGTAACTCCAAGAGGGAGTATTTATGCTCGATAGTGGGTTCATGTCTCCGTGAACTGGGAGTGACAGCAACCTCTAAGATTATGGATGTGCTGTTGCCACTAGGGATAAAACATTGATGCTATGTTCGAGGATATAGTTATTGATTACATTACGCACCATACATAATGCAATTGTCTGTTGTTTACAACTTAATACCGGAAGGGGTTCGGATGATAACCTAAAAGTGGACTTTTTAGGCATAGATGCATGCTGGATAGCGGTCTATGTACTTTGTCGTAATGCCCAATTAAATCTCACAATACTCATCATGTCATGTATGTGCATTGTCATGTCCTCTCTATTTGTCAATTGCCCAACTGTAATTTGTTTACCCAATATGCTATTTCTTATGGGAGAGACACCTCTAGTGAACTGTGGACCCCGGTCCATTCTTTTACATCGAATACAATCTCTTGCAAATCTTTGTTTCTACTGTTTTCTGCAAACAATCATCATCCACACTATACATTTAATCCTTTGTTACAGCAAGCCGGTGAGATTGACAACCTCACTGTTTCGTTGGGGCAAAGTACTTTGGTTGTGTTGTGCAGGTTCCACGTTGGCGCCGGAATCCCTGGTGTTGCGCTGCACCACATCCCGCCGCCATCAACCTTCAACGTGCTTCTTGGCTCCTACTGGTTCGATAAACCTTGGTTTCATACTGAGGGAAACTTGCTGCTGTACGCATCACACCTTCCACTTGGGGTTCCCAACGGACGCGTGCTGTACGCGTATCAAGCTAAATTTCTGGCGCCGTTGCCGGGGAGACCAAGACACGCTGCAAGGGGAGTCTCCACATCGCAATCTCTTTACTTTGTTTTTGTCTTGCTTTATTTTATTTACTACTTTGTTTGCTGCATTATATCAAAATACAAAAAAATTAGTTGCTAGTTTTACTTTATTTACTGTCTTGCACTCTATATCAAAAACACAAAAAAATTAGTTACTTGCACTTACTTTACTTATTTCATCATGTTTCCTTTTAATTTTACCGTTAAAGACATGCCGGTAGGGAGCGGGTCTATAATTGGGAGAAATAATATAGAAGAATTTTTCACTCATGTTAGTATGGCTGATGATTTTGAAGATAGACACTTGGTAGACCTTGCTCCTACTTATGAAATTGCCGCTGCTGTTTTAGCTCGTATGATGGAAACTAAATTTGTTAATCTCAATCCTATAATCCAACACATGTTCCTTACACTCGGTGATATGGAAGAAGGGGAAAATAAAGATTTTGTTTTAGAAACCCTTCTTAGAGAATTTGGTGGTATAGCAAGAGAGGCTAGAAAGGTCTTTGCTAAATATAATATGGTTCTTGCACCAATTTTGTTAGTCTCCTTGAAAAGATGGACTTGGAGAGAATAAGGTACACTAATAATATTGATGATGGTGGGGAGATCAAAGCACCAATACCATGTAAACTCTTAGCTATTAATGATGCACTAGAAAATAACTATGCTTGGCTTGTTCCCGAAAATTTGTTTGATGAGAGTAGCAAGCCCAAGACTAATGAAAAGGGGGACGCTAAAACTTATGTATCCAATATACTATGCATAGTTGAGAAAACCCCAAACACTGCTGTTGATGCACCACCCTCCGATAATACTTGATACACACTTTCTGCGCCTAGCTGAAAGGCGTTAAAGAAAAACGCTTATGGGAGACAACCCATGTTTCTACTACAGTAATTTTGTTTTTTATTTGAGTCTTGGAAGTTGTTTACTACTGTAGCAACCTCTCCTTATCTTAGTTTTATTGCATTGTTGTGCCAAGTAAAGTCTCTAATAAAAGTATGATACTAGATTTGGATTACTGCGCAGAAACAGTTTTCTTTGCTGTCACGAATCTGGGGCTAATTCTCTGTAGGAAACTCAGAAAATTATGCCAATTTACGTGAGTGATCCTCAGATATGTACGCAACTTTCATTAGTTTTAAGTTTTTTCATTTGAGCAAGTCTGGTGCCTGTTAGAAATTCGTCTTTACGAACTGTTCTGTTTTGACAGATTCTGCTTTTTATTTTGCATTGCCTGTTTTGTCATGCTTGATGGATTTCTTTATTCCATTGACTTTCAGTAGCTTTGTGCAATGTCCAGAAGTATAAAGAATGATTGTGTCACCTCTGAATATGTGAATTTTAATTGTGCACTAACCCTCTAATGAGTTGCTTTGAGTTTGGTGTGGAGGAAGTTTTCAAGGATCAAGAGAGGAGGATGATATACACCATGATCAAGGAGAGTGAAAGCTCTAAGCTTGGGGATGCCCCGGTGGTTCACCCCAGAATATATCAAGAAGACTCAAGCGTCTAAGTTTGGGGATGCCCAAGGCATCCCCTTCTTCATCGACAACATTATCAGGTTTCTCCCCTGAAACTATATTTTTATTTCGTCACATCTTATGTACTTTGCTTGGAGCGTCTGTTTGTTTTCGTTTTTGTTTTGTTTGAATAAAATGGATCCTAGCATTCATTGTATGGGAGAGAGACACGCTCCGCTGTTGCATATGGACAAATATGTCCTTGGCTTTACTCATAGTATTCATGGCGAAAGTTTCTTCTTCGTTAAATTGTTATATGGTTGGAATTGGAAAATGATATATGTGGTAATTGGTATAACATCTTGAATAATGTGATACTTGGCAATTGTTGTGCTCATGTTTAAGCTCTTGCATCATATACTTTGCACCTATTAATGAAGAAATACATAGAGCATGCTAAAATCTGATTTGCATGTTTGGTTTCTCTAAGGTCTAGATAATTTCTAGTATTGAGTTTGAACAACAAGGAAGACGGTATAGAGTCTTATAATGTTTACAATATGTCTTTTATGTGAGTTTTGCTGTACCGGTTCATCCTTGTGTTTGTTTCAAATAACCTTGCTAGCCTAAACCTTGTATCGAGAGGGAATACTTCTCATGCATCCAAAATCCTTGAGCCAACCACTATGCCATTTGTGTCCACCATACCTACCTACCACATGGTATTTCTCCGCCATTCCAAAGTATATTTCTTGAGTGCTACCTTTAAAATTTCCATTCTTCACCTTTACAATATATAGCTCATGGGACAAATAGCTTAAAAACTATTGTGGTATTGAATATGTACTTATGAACTTTATCTCTTATTAAGTTGCTTGTTGAGCGATAACCATGTTCCTGGGGACGCCATCAACTATTTGTTTGTTGAATATCATGTGAGTTGCTATGCATGTTCGTCTTGTCTGAAGTAAGAGAGATCTACCACTTTATGGTTAGAGCATGCATATTGTTAGAGATCTACCACTTTATGGTTAGACCACTTTATGGAAACTTGCTGCTGTACGCATCACACCTTCCACTTGGGGTTCCCAACGGACGCGTGCTGTACGCGTATCACCCACCAGCCGGTACTAGAGGTTACCCACGCGTCCTTATCCCACTGATAGTTTTGTTACATGACAGAAAACCACCTTTAGTACCGGTTGCACCCACCAGCCGGTACTAAAGGTTTGCCGCGCCATTGCGTTCTCGCCTCTTTTCTTCCCGCGCTTTCCACTGGTTCCCGCCTCTGTCATCCCGCCATTTTTTCACTATAGAAAAGAAATAGAAAAAGAATTAGAAAAGAAATAGAAAAGAAAAGAAACAGAAAAGAAAAATAAAAAAATAAATAGAAAAGAAAAAGAAACAACAAAATAAAAAAAAATTGCAAAAGAAAAAAAACAAAAAAAACCTTTGGCACCGGTTGGTACCACCAACCGGTACCGGTTGGTGGTACCAACCGGTACCAAAGGCCCTTGCCTTCGTTTACTTTAGCCGCGCGGCCAATCGACGCACGTAGACGCCGCCATCGCACTCCGCCGCCGACACAGCGCCATGCCGCGCAGCCTCGCCATCCGCCGCTGCCCGCTCCCCGGCGCCGCAGGTAAACTCTCCTTTCTCTCCTTCTTTCCCTCCCCCTTTCTCCTCCTCTCTGCGAGCATGGGACCAACCCGGCCCTAGCTCCGTCCGTCTCGCCATCGCTGCCGCTCCGCGCCTCCACGCCTACGCGGCCCGCGGCCACCTTGCCTCCGTGTGCCGCGTCTTCGACGGCGCCTGCAGCAGGGACGACGCCCTGGACCTCGCTCCCCACTCTCGGGCCGGCCACCTGGATGGCGCGCGCGCCCTGTGTTCGACGGAATGCCGCACCGGACGCCCGTCACCTGGAGCGCGATGCTCAGTGCCTACGTCGGCACGGGCGGCTTCGCGGAAGGTCTCGGCCAGGGAATCGGCAGCGCAGGGACTTAGGAAGGGCGATGAAGGCATGGTCCTCCAGCCAAGGAGACGTCAGCTCTGGCCTCGGCCAGGGAGAAGGAGGCGCAGGCCCTTGGCCAGGGAATGACGACGACTGGATCCGACGCCGCCTCGCCACGCGGCCACGCTGCAGACACCCACGCCCCCGCCGCAGACGCGCCGCCGCCACTGAAAGATTTGGCAGCGATGAGAGGCTCGAAGTGAGCCTTGTGCGCTGCGATGAAGGCCGGGTTGGAGATGAGGGCGCGCCACTCTCTGGACACGCAACGGAAGCGGCACAGGGACTTCAACGGCAGCCATGAGAGGATGTCAAAGATGGCGTCGGGTGGCAGCGAGACAGAAGCGACGACGTTGCGTGGTGGCGTGGGCTGTGAAGAACACCGCAAGTGCGATTGCATCATCCCCATGGGCGTTGCGCAGTGGCGACGACGGCGCTGCGATGGCGATCCCCACCCGGGTTGTGAAACTGTGGATGGCTACCCCTTGGGGATTGCTTTGAATATATACGGGAAGAGATCAGGGGAAACGATCTTGGTACAATTTATAATGAGTTCTTCATCATCGTGCTTTTAGCTATGTAACTCTTCCATCTCGATGACACTGTTGGGCGTAGTCGAGCGGGATGACACCGTTTGAGCATGAGGGGCGCGCCACCGAGTGTTAGGGTCGAGAAATAGAGATAAGAGCGAGAGGAGGAGGAGGAACGCCGAGTCAGTAGCCGTGGCGCCGCGACATCGAGGAGGAGTGCCGAGTCCGTGGTGGTGCCGCCGCGACATAGAGTTAGGGTCGAGAAATAAAGAGAAGAGCGAGAGGAGGAGGGGAACGCCGAGTCCGTGGCCGTGGCGCCGTGACATCGAGGAGGAGTGCCGAGTCCGTGGCGGTGCCAAGCCTGTGACGGTGCCGCCGCGACATAGAGTTAGGGTCGAGAAATAGAGAGAAGAGCGAGAGGAGGAGGAGCGCCGAGTGTTAGGGTTAGGGTCGAGAAAAAGAGAGAAGAGCAATAGGAGGATGGGTCTGGTGACCCTGCATACCACTGCATGTTGTAGTATGCCAGTCGTTGATATAACATTCATGAAGTAATAATCCGCAAATATTACATCCCTTAGAGTAGTACAACAGAACATAGTAGGTCCATAACTCATTCATTTATTATTACAAGAAACATGTACATATCATCTCGGAGTTCCTCTGCTTGCAGTGATGACTCTTATGATTAATTTGATTGAGATAGAGGGATGCCAACAGTTGTTGGGGACCCTATCTCCTCTTTGAACCCATCTGGGTGATGATACAAGTGCTTGGCTTGATGGTTTTGTGGTTGAGGTGACCCTAGCAGTAATCATCTATTGTTTTTGGGTAGCTCCCCTCTCTGTGGCTTGCTGTGGATTGCTAGATGCTTTCTGGGTGATCCTTTTTCTTGGATTGCTAGTAGCTTTTCATGTTGAAAATCATATAGACAATAATTTGTCTTAATGTCTTATGGTTTAGTGAACCATTTAGTGCTAGGTGAGTTGGGCTAGGCTAGTTGTGGATCAATCCATGCTGGATTCTTTGGTTTGCCTTAGTGATGATACACTAGGCTTGACCAATTCTTCCCTAGGGTTATTCTCTTCTGGCTTATTCCCCATTTTGCCGGCATCAAATGGTTTAACACCAAATGATGATGGACACAGGGTAATCATACCCTCTTCCTTGTGTATGTGTTATGCACATGCTTATGTTAGGAGAAAAACTGATGTTTGCTCATGAATTTGGGTATACCTCACTCCAGTTCCTAGATTAAGTTGTTGGTGTAGAGGATTGCTTCTGGTTTGGTTGGTTTGCTTGCCCTGCTCCTCCTTGCAAGCTTGTGATGCTTGGATTAATTTCTGTGGTTACTGGAATGGTTGAACAACAGTGGATGTTCTTCCTGTTCTATCTGTTCTTGCTGTTCTTACCCTGATGCTTGTGTAGATTAGCATCAAGGGTTTGGTGACTGAAAAGTTTATATACCTCCTGGTGCTCTTCTCCTTGGTCGACAGCATGCACCTGTGTGTGTGGTGACTCCCCCTGTGTGAGTGTGCTGGTGAGCATGCACCTCACCTTGTGAGCTGCTTGCCCTGTGCATGGTTGGGACTTGTGTGCAGTGGATCAGCTCGGCTGGTTCCTGTCATATCCACTCAATTCTTCATTCTTTTGCTAACCTGCCAAGTGGCTTTGCCACTTGGCCTAATGTGTTTTCTTATTTTTGTGTTTGTCTTTGCAGGTATCAATATGATGATCAAGGATGTCTAAAACCACTTGTTGATCAACAAATTCAAGATGATCATTTAGTGTAGTTTAGCTAGTTCTTAAATTCCTTGTAATTTTCCTTTTCTTTCTCATTTTTCCATTTATTCAATTCTTGTAATATGTTGTAATATTTCATAATTCAATTCTGAATATTGTAAATGACAATGTATCATGTGTGTTGATCAATAAAGCTCAAAGTTTCTCTAATGAGCTTTAATTATATGTTGTATTAATTATATACTTGATTAGTGATAATTGTTTAGTGAATCATCTAAATTTGAATTATGAAATAATCATGTGATGTTTAAATTTGAAATTCAAACACTAGTTGTTTGAATTCAATCATGCAACTTAAAGTTGTGATGCACTAACTCCCCTCTCTTCTCAAAACCCTAATTGAGCTAAGTGAGGTGTGATACGTCTCCGACGTATCGATAATTTCTTATGTTCCATGCCACATTATTGATGATATCTACATGTTTTATGCATACTTTATGTCATATTTATGCATTTTCTGGAACTAACCTATTGACGAGATGCCGCAGTGCCAGTTCCTGTTTTCTGCTGTTTTTGGTTTCAGAAATCCTAGTAAGGAAATATTCTCGGAATTGGACGAAATCAACGCCCAGAGTCTTATAATTGGACGAAGCTTCCAGAACACCCGAGAGCCGCCAGAGGGAAGCCCTGGGGGCCCCACACGCCAGGCTGGCGCGGCCAGAGGGGGGGCCGCGCCGCCCTATGGTGTGGTGGCCCCAGGCCCCCTCTGACGCTGCCCTTCCGCCTATTTAAAGCCTCCGTCGCGAAAACCCTATGGCAATCGACGAAACCCGCAGAAACCTTCCAGAGCCGCCGCCATCGCGAAGCCAAGATCTGGGGGACAGGAGTCTCTGTTCCGGCACGCCGCCGGGACGAGGAAGTGCCCCCGGAAGGCTCCTCCATCGACACCACCGCCATCTTCATCAACGCTGCTGTCTCCCATGAGGAGGGAGTAGTTCTCCATCGAGGCTCGGGGCTGTACCGGTATCTATGTGGTTCATCTCTCGCTCTATGTACTTCAATACAATGATCTCATGAGCTGCCTTACATGATTGAGATCCATATGATGATGATTGTAATCCAGATGTCGTTATGCTAGTCAAGTGGATTTTACTTATGTGATCTCCGGAGACTCCTTGTCCCACGTGTGTAAAGGTGACAGTGTGTGCACCGTGTGGGTCTCTTAGGCTATATTTCATAGAATACTTATTCACTGTTATGAATGGCATAGTGAAGTGCTTATTAATATCTCTTTATGATTGCAATGTGTTTTGTATCACAATTTATCTATGTGCTACTCTAGTGATGTTATTAAAGTAGTTTATTCCTCCTGCACGGTGTAATGGTGACAGTGTGTGCATCGTGTAGTACTTGGCGTGGATTATGATTGTGATCTCTTGTAGATTATGAAGTTAACTATTGCTATGATGGTATTGATGTGATCTATGCCTCCTTTCGTAGTGTGAAGGTGACAGTGTGCATGCTATGTTAGTACTTGGTTTGGTTATGTTGATCTGTTATGCACTCTAAGGTTATTTAAATATGAACATCGAATATTGTGGAGCTTGTTAACTCCGGCATTGAGGGTTCGTGTAATCCTACACAGTTAGTGGTGTTCATCATCCAACAAGAGGGTGTAGAGTCTAGCATCTATCTATTTATTCTGTTATGTGATCAATGTTGAGAGTGTCCACTAGTGAAAGTATGATCCCTAGGCCTTGTTCCTAAATACTGCTATCTCCGTTTATTTACTGTTCTACTGCATGTTTACTTACTACACGCCAGCAAGCTATTTTCTGGCGCCGTTGCCGGGGAGGAAAGGTAAAAGGTACTCACACTCCGGATCTCGGCTACTAAGCTATTTTCGCCGTTGTTTGTGCTTGAAGCTATTTCCTTTAGATCCTGCAATTGCATCTTTTTGTTTCTTGTTTACACTAGTTAGGTATAATGGACAACAATGAGCTTCTTATTCTATTTCCTGATTTAAGACATGGATGGTTTGATCCGGAAATTAAAAAACCCATGGAACATATTAGCATGAACTTTTTGAACACTATTGTTGCTAATGATATGGAAAGTTCTAAGCTTGGGGAAGCTGGTTTTGATGAGCATGATCTTTTTAGTCCCCCGGGCATTGAGGAGGAAATTTTCTTTGATGATACGTTGCCTCCTATTTATGATGATTATAATGATAGTAGTCTTTTGGTTCCACCTGTTATGGAGGATAAATTTAATTATGATTATAATATGCCTCCTATATTTGATGATAGCTACTATGTTGAATTTGCTCCCACTACAATTAATAAGAATAACTATGCTTATGTTGGGAGTACTAATAATTTTATGCATGAGACTCATGATAAGAATGCTTTATGTGATAGTTATATTGTTGAGTTTGCTCATGATACTACTGAAAGTTATTATGAGAGAGGAAAATATGGTTGTAGAAATTTTCATGTTACTAAAACACCTCTCTATGTGCTGAAATTTTGGAAGCTACACTTGTTTTATCCTTCTATGATTGTTGCATTATGCTTCTTGAACTTGTTTATTTACAAGATTCCTTTGCATAGGAAGCATGTTAGACTTAAATGTGTTTTTAATTTGCCTCTTGATGCTCTCTTTTGCTTCAACTACTATTTCTTGCGAGTGCATCATTAAAACTGCTGAGCCCATCTTAATGGCTATAAAGAAAGAACTTCTTGGGAGATAACCCATGTGTTTATTTAACTACAGTACTTTGTTTTATATTTGTGTCTTGGAAGTTGTTTACTACTGTAGCAACCTCTCCTTATCTTAGTTTTGTGATTTGTTGTGCCAAGTGAAGCCTCTAATCGAAGGTTGATACTAGATTTGGATTTCTGCGCAGAAACAGATTTCTATCTGTCACGAATCTGGGCTGTTTTCTCTGTAGGTAACTCAGAAAAATATGCCAATTTACGTGCGTGTTCCTCAGATATGTATGCAACTTTCATTAGTTTTGAGTTTTCTGATTTGAGCAACGGAAGTATTTATTAAAAATTCGTCTTTACGGACTGTTCTGTTTTGACAGATTCTGCCTTTTATTTCGCATTGCTTCTTTCGCTGTGTTGGGTGGATTTCTTTGTTCCATTACCTTCCAGTAGCTTTGAGAAATGTCCAGAAGTGTTAAGAATGATTGTGTCACCTCTGAACATGTGAGTTTTTGATTATGTACTAACCCCTCTAATGAAGTTTATGAGAAGTTTGGTGTCAAGGAAGTTTTCAAGGGTCAAGAGAGGAGGATGATATACTATGATCAAGAAGAGTGAAAGCTCTAAGCTTGGGGATGCCCCGGTGGTTCATCCCTGCATATTTCAAGAATACTCAAGCATCTAAGATTGGGGATGCCCAAGGCATCCTCTTCTTCATCGACAACATTATCAGGTTCCTCCCCTGAAACTATATTTTTATTCGGTCACATCTTATGTGCTTTACTTGGAGCGTCTGTTTGTGTTTGTTTTTATTTTTATTTGAATAAATGCTTGTGTGGGAGAGAGACACGCTCCGCTGGTTCGCATGAACACATGTGTTCTTAGCTTTTAATTTTCATGGCGAAGGTTGAAACTACTTCGTTAATTGTTATATGGTTGGAAACGGGAAATGCTACATGTAGTAATTGGTAAAATGTCTTGGATAATGTGATACTTGGCAATTGTTGTGCTCATGTTTAAGCTCTTGCATCATATACTTTGCACTTATTAATGAAGAAATACATAGAGCATGCTAAATCTGATTTGCATGTTTGGTCTCTCTAAGGTCTAGATAATTTCTAGTATTGAGTTTGAACAACAAGGAAGATGGTATAGAGTCTTATAATGTTTACAATATGTCTTTTATGTGAGTTTTGCTGTACCGGTTCATCCTTGTGTTTGTTTCAAATAAACCTTGCTAGCCTAAACCTTGTATCGAGAGGGAATACTTCTCATGCATCCAAAATCCTTGAGCCAACCACTATGCCATTTGTGTCCACCATACCTACCTACTACATGGTATTTCTCCGCCATTCCAAAGTAAATTGCTTGAGTGCTACCTTTAAATTTCCATTCTTCACCTTTACAATATATAGCTCATGGGACAAATAGCTTAAAAACTATTGTGGTATTGAATATGTACTTATGCACTTTATCTCTTATTAAGTTGCTTGTTGTGCGATAACCATGTTCCTGGGCACGCCATCAACTATTTCTTTGTTGAATATCATGTGAGTTGCTATGCATGTTCGTCTTATCTGAAGTAAGAGTGATTTATCATGATCAAATGGTTTGAGTATGCATATTGTTAGAGAAGAACATTGGGCCGCTAACTAAAGCCATGATCCATGGTGGAAGTTTCAGTTTGGACAACAAACCTCACTCTCTTATGAGAATATTATCTGTTGTTGAATGCTTATGCATTAAAGAGGAGTCCATTATCTGTTGTCTATGTTGTCTCGGTATGGATGTCTAAGTTGAGAATAACCAAAAGCGAGAAATCCAATGCGAGCTTTCTCCTTAGACCTTTGTACAGGCGGCATAGAGGTACCCCTTTGTGACACTTGGTTGAAACATGTGCTATGCTATGGTAATCCATGTAAATCCAAGCTAATTAGGACAAGGTGCGGGCACTATTGGTATACTATGCATGAGGCTTGCAACTTGTAGGATATAATTTACATAAGTCATATGCTTTATTACTACCGTTGACAAAATTGTTTCTTGTTTTCAAAATAAAAGCTCTAGCACAAATATAGCAATCGATGCTTTCCTCTTTGAAGGACCTTTCTTTTACTTTTATGTTGAGTCAGTTCACCTATTTCTCTCTACCTCAAGAAGCAAACACTTGTGTGAACTGTGCATTGATTCCTACATACTTGCATATTGCACCTGTTATATTACTTTACATTGACAATATCCATGAGATATACATGTTACAAGTTGAAAGCAACCGCTGAAACTTCATCTTCCTTTGTGTTGCTTCAATACCTTTACTTTGAATTATTGCTTTATGAGTTAACTCTTATGCAAGACTTATTGATGCTTGTCTTTAAGTACTATTCATGAAAAGTCTTTGCTTTATGATTCATTTTTTTACTCATGTCATTACCATTGTTTTGATCGCTGCATTCATTACATATGCTTACAATAGTATGATCAAGGTTATGATGGCATGTCACTCCAGAAATTATCTTTGTTATCGTTTACCTGCTCGGGACGAGCATGAACTAAGCTTGGGGATGCTGATACGTCTCCGACGTATCGATAATTTCTTATGTTCCATGCCACATTATTGATGATATCTACATGTTTTATGCATACTTTATATCATATTTATGCATTTTCTGGAACTAACCTATTGACGAGATGCCGCAGTGCCAGTTCCTGTTTTCTGCTGTTTTTGGTTTCAGAAATCCTAGTAAGGAAATATTCTCGGAATTGGACGAAATCAACGCCCAGAGTCTTATAATTGGACGAAGCTTCCAGAACACCCGAGAGCCGCCAGAGGGAAGCCCTGGGGGCCCCACATGCCAGGCTGGCGCGGCCAGAGGGGGGGCCGCGCCGCCCTATGGTGTGGTGGCCCTAGGCCCCCTCTGACGCTGCCCTTCCGCCTAGTTAAAGCCTCCGTCGCGAAAACCCTATGACAATCGATGAAACCCGCAGAAACCTTCCAGAGCCGCCGCCATCGCGAAGCCAAGATCTGGGGGACAGGAGTCTCTGTTCCGGCACGCCGCCGGGACGGGGAAGTGCCCCCGGAAGGCTCCTCCATCGACACCACCGCCATCTTCATCAACGCTGCTCTCTCCCATGAGGAGGGAGTAGTTCTCCATCGAGGCTCGGGGCTGTACCGGTAGCTATGTGGTTCATCTCTCTCTCTATGTACTTCAATACAATGATCTCATGAGCTGCCTTACATGATTGAGATCCATATGATGATGATTGTAATCTAGATGTTGTTATGCTAGTCAAGTGGATTTTACTTATGTGATCTCCGGAGACTCCTTGTCCCACGTGTGTAAAGGTGATAGTGTGTGCACCGTGTGGGTCTCTTAGGCTATATTTCACAGAATACTTATTCACTGTTATGAATGGCATAGTGAAGTGCTTATTAATATCTCTTTATGATTGCAATGTGTTTTGTATCACAATTTATCTATGTGCTACTCTAGTGATGTTATTAAAGTAGTTTATTCCTCCTGCACGGTGTAATGGTGACAGTGTGTGCATCGTGTAGTACTTGGCGTGGATTATGATTGTGATCTCTTGCAGATTATGAAGTTAACTATTGCTATGATGGTATTGATGTGATCTATGCCTCCTTTCGTAGTGTGAAGGTGACCGTGTGCATGCTATGTTAGTAGTTGGTTTGGTTATGTTGATCTGTTATGCACTCTAAGGTTATTTAAATATGAACATCGAATATTGTGGAGCTTGTTAACTCCGGCATTGAGGGTTCGTGTAATCCTACATAGTTAGTGGTGTTCATCATCCAACAAGAGGGTGTAGAGTCTAGCATCTATCTATTTATTATGTTATGTGATCAATGTTGAGAGTGTCCACTAGTGAAAGTATGATCCCTAGGCCTTGTTCCTAAATACTGCTATCGCTGCTTGTTTACTGTTTTACTGCGTTACTACTGCTGCGTTGCTACTGCTTATTTACACCACCTGTATTTCACTATCTCTTCGCCGAACTAGTGCACCTATTAGGTGTGTTGGGGACACAAGAGACTTCTTGCTTTGTGGTTGCAGGGTTGCATGAGAGGGATATCTTTGACCTCTTCCTCCCTGAGTTCGATAAACCTTGGGTGATCCACTTAAGGGAAAACTTGTTGATGTTCTACAAACCTCTGCTCTTGGAGGCCCAACACTGTCTACAGGAAAAGGAGGGGGCGTAGACATCAAGGTGCAGGTTTATCGCACTCTCGAAACCCTAACCCTGTAAGGTGTCGAGAGAGAAACTTGTCCCCCTTCGATGCAGTTTTCTTTTAAAAGCGCAAAATTTCCCCATAATTTACGATGCAATGCACATCCCTTTCTAAAATCTACCCCTCGATCGTCTCTAAACCTGGGACATTACAGCCTTTCCCCCTTAAAGAAAACTTCGTCCCGAAGTTGTGGTTGTAATACCTGAACAGTTCTGGGTAAGACTTTCTCAGGTCTTCCTCCTTCTTCCAGGTGGCTTCCCTTTCCGGATGATGTTTCCATTGAATCTTGCAATACTTAATGGCTCTATTCCTGAGTTGTTTCCAATTTTCCTCGAGAATCTTAGCTGGCTTCTCGATATAGGTCAAGTCTGGTTGTAACTCTAGCTCATCATGTGATACTAGCTCGTCTGGGGTCTTCAAACATTTTCTTAGTTGAGACACATGGAATACATTGTGGACTTGAGCTAACCTTCCCGGTAGATCCAATTCAAAGGCTAAACCTCGGTTCTGACTCAATATCTTGAAAGGTCCGATGTATCTAGGGCTAAGCTTCCCCTTTACTCCGAATCTCTGAAGACCTTTCATTGGACTTACCTTAAGGTATACCATGTCTCCAACTTGTGGCTCCCATGGTCTTCTCTTTTGATCTGCATAACTGTTTTGTCGACTTTGAGCTATTTTGAGCCTATCTCTTATGATGTCGATGATCTGCTGTCTTTCATTGACATAATCTGGATTGAACTCCTTACTTGAACCCGCCTCGTACCAACAGATCGGTGATCTACACTTTCTTCCATACAGAGCTTCAAACGGTGCCATCTTGATGCTACTTTGATAGCTATTGTTGTACGAAAACTCTGCTAATGGTAAGTGCTCCTCCCATGATCCTCCGAAGTCTATGTCACAAGCCCTAAGCATATCTTCCAAAATCTGGTTTGTCCTTTCTGTTTGTCCTCCCGTCTGAGGATGATAGGCGGTGCTATAATCTAACTTAGATCCTAAAGCTTCATGTAGTTGTTTCCAAAATGCTGATGTGAATACAAATCCTCGATCTGACACTATCTTCTTGGGTACTCCATGTTTACTCACAATCTCTTTGATGTAAAGATCAATGAGTTTCTCTCCTTTATCCTGCTGGTTTACTGCTAAGAAGTGTGCACTCTTCGTCAACCGGTCCACGATTACCCATATCATGTCCTTCTTTTTATTAGTCATGGGCAGTCTGGTGATGAAATCTATTCCTATTTCTTCCCACTTCCATTCTGGGATTGGTAAAGGTTGCAATTTTCCTGCCGGACTTTGATGTTCAGCCTTCACCCTTTGACATGTATGGCATTCCGCCACGTATTGTGCTATCTCTCTTTTCATGTTGTTCCACCAGAACAATTCCTTAAGATCCATGTACATCTTTGTACTTCCCGGATGTATAGAGTACGGTGTTTGATGTGCTTCCCGGAGTATAACTTCTTTGATCTCATCAATATCCGGAACGCAAATCCTTTTATGAAACCATAATGATCCCGAATCTCCTCGGTGAAATTCTGATGGTCTTCCCTCATCAATCCTTCTCATCTCCTCCACGATGAATGGATCGTCAAATTGACCCATGATTATCTCATTCTTTAGGTTAACAGTTAGTTCATCGGCTACTTGTAAAGCCGATAATCCTTCATGAGCTTCCTTCTCCCAAAGTTGTATTTGGGCTTGACTTATTTCCTTCTTCAGTTCTGGTGCTATTTCTTGTTCAACTCCTCCAGTGCTCTTCCTACTCAAGGCATCTGCTACAACATTAGCTTTTCCTGGAGTGTAATTGATAGTTAAGTCATAGTCCTTGATCAATTCAAGCCATATTTTCTGACTCATATTGAGTTCCTTCTGAGTGAAGAAGTACTTGAGACTCTTATGATCGGTATAGAGCTCACACTTGGCTCCATAGAGAAAATGTCTCCAACTTTTTAGTGCAAATACGACCGCTGCTAACTCTAGGTCATGTGTTGGATAGTTCACTTCATGAGGTCTGAGTTGCCTTGATCCATAAGATATTACCTTACGATCTTGCATGAGTACGCAACCCAATCCATGTTTGGATGCGTCACAATACACGGTGTAATCCTTGCCAACCTCTGGAACTGCTAACACCGGTGCTGTGGTGAGTTTCTCCTTCAGAGTCTGAAAACTCTTCTCACACTCATCAGACCACACAAACGGTGTATTCTTCCTTAACAACTTAGTCATTGGTCCTGCTATCTTAGAGAATCCTTCAATGAATCTCCGATAGTATCCTGCCATTCCTAAGAATCCTCGGATTTCTTTGACAGTCTTGGGTGCTTTCCATTCTAAAACTGCTGCTACCTTGCTTGGGTTAACTGCTATCCCATCCTTACTGATAACATGTCCAAGAAATTCTACTTGGTCTAGCCAAAACTCACACTTGCTGAATTTGGCATAGAGTTGATGTTCTCTTAGTGTTTGCAACACTATCCTAAGATGTTCAGCATGTTCAGCTTTATCCTTGGAGTATATCAAGATATCATCGATGAATATGATGACAAACTTGTCCAGACATGGCATGAAGATCTTATTCATAAGATTCATGAAGATTGCTGGGGCATTTGTTAATCCAAAAGGTACTACTAGGTATTCATGATGTCCGTACCTTGAGACAAAGGCTGTTTTCGGAACGTCTTCCTTCTTGATCTTTATCTGATGGTATCCGGATCTTAGATCAATCTTGGAAAAGACTCCCGCGCCTCTAACTTGATCAAACAGATCTTGTATTCTAGGAAGTGGATACTTGTTCTTGATAGTAACATTATTCAGGTTTCTATAATCTCCGCACATCCTTCGGCCTCCATCTCTTTTATCCACGAATATCACTGGTGATCCCCATGGTGAGATACTCTCCTGAATAAATCCTTTCTGTTCTAGGTCATCCAATTGTTCCTTTAGTTCTTTTAACTCCTCAGGCCCCATCTTGTATGGTGCCTTAGCAATTGGAGTTGTCCCTGGGATTAGGTCGATAGTGAATTCTATCTCCCTATCTGGTGGCATTCCAGGTAATTCCTTAGGAAAGACATCCTAGAATTCATTAACTACGGGTATATCCTCCAGTTTTGCTTCCTTCATGCTATTCAACTGTAGCTCTACTTCTATCTGGGTATGCTTATCTCCTTGGTAGATAATTCTACTTCCATCGGGGCTTTTCAGAGATACTGTTTTGTTTACACAGTCTATCAATGCTCCATTTGCTTCCAACCAATTCATACCAAGAATGACATCTATGTCCTTCATAGGTAGAATGAACAAGTCTGCGTCAAACGCACACTTATTGATCATAATGACCTGTCCTTGTTTGGTGTGGGTTACTACTATCGTTCCCCCCGCAAAAAGTATGGTGATAGGTTTATCTAACTTAGTGCAACTAATCCCATGTTTGATCATGAATTGCTGAGATATGAATGATGTAGTTGCACCAGTATCAAAAAGTACTTTGCCAGGATGAGTAAGTATCTGAAGCGTACTTATGACTGCCTGATCGGAGTTCACCACCTCCTCCAAGCTGGCGCAGTTCAACTTGCCGAAGGGTTTCTTGTTCTTCCAGTTCCCTCCGGTATTTCCGCCTCGGTTTCCTCCTCCTGACTGTCCTCCCCCATTCTTCTTCTTAGGGCAATCCCGAAGCATGTGCCCTTCCTCGCGACAACCAAAGCATATTATCCTTGGCCTCTTGCAATCCTTGGAAAAGTGTCCTGGTTTTCCACAGCTTCGGCAAATTATCTGATTTGCAGGCTAGAATCCCTGGCTCCTCCGGTTGTTGTTGTTGTTGTTGTACCTCGGCTTGAAACTCAAGCTGGTATTGGGCTTGTTGCTGACAAACCTCTTAGGCTCAAACTTGGCCTACTTTCTTTTCTCCTCTTGCAGTTGCTTGAAGTCATCTTCAAGAGTGATGGCTGCATCCACCAACTCTTGGAACTCGGTAGCTCTCAGCATCCTGAGCTGTACCTTGAACCGAGACAATCCAGAAAACTCCCTGACATAAGTCAGGATGGCCTTATCTTTCTGCTCGAGACTCTCAAACTCTCGACGCTTCAATTCCATTATACTTTCAGGGACGTTGGATTCCCTGAACTTCCTCTTGAACTCCTCCCATGTGAACACCTTCTCAGCCGGATAAACGGCTACTATGTTATCTGATACGTCTCAAACGTATCTATAATTTCTTATGTTCCATGCTACTTTTATGATGATACTCACATGTTTTATACACACTTTATGTCATTATTACGCATTTTCCGGCTCTAACCTATTGACGAGATGCCGAAGAGCCAGTTGTTGTTTTCTGCTGTTTTTGGTTTCAGAAATCCTACAAAGGAAATATTCTCGGAATTGGACGAAATCAACGCCCAGGGTCTTATTTTTCCACGAAGCTTCCAGAAGACCGAAGGGGATACGGAGTGGGGCCACGAGGGCCTGTACCCATAGGGCGGCGCGGCCAGCATGGGGCCCGCGCCGGCCTATGGTGTGGGGCCCCTGCGCCGCCTCCAACCCTGCCCTTCCGCCTACTTAAAGCCTTCGTCGCGAAAACCCCTGTACCGAGAGCCACGATACGGAAAACCTTCCAGAGACGTCGCCGCCGCCAATCCCATCTCTGGGGATTCAGGAGATCGCCTCCGGCACCCTGCCGGAGAGGGGAATCATCTCCCGGAGGACTCTTCATCGCCATGATCGCCTCCGGATTGATGTGTGAGTAGTTCACCCCTGGACTTTGGGTCCATAGCAGTAGCTAGATGGTTGTCTTCTCCTCATGTGCTATCATTGTTAGATCTTGTGAGCTGCCTATCATGATCAAGATCATCTATTTGTAATGCTACATGTTGTGTTTGTTGGGATCCGATGAATATGGAATACTATGTCAAGTTGACTATCAATCTATCATATATGTGTTGTTTATGATCTTGCATGCTCTCCGTTGCTAGTAGAGGCTCTGGCCAAGTTGATACTTGTAACTCCAAGAGGGAGTATTTATGCTCGATAGTGGGTTCATGCCTCCATTAAATGCAGGACGATGTGAGAAAGTTCTAAGGTTGTGGATGTGCTGTTGCCACTAGGGATAAAACATCAATGCTTTGTCTAAGGATATTTGTGTTGATTACATTACGCACCATACTTAATGCAATTGTCTGTTGTTTGCAACTTAATATTGGAAGGGGTGCGGATGCTAACCCGAAGGTGGACTTTTTAGGCATAGATGCATGCTGGATAGCGGTCTATGTACTTTGTCGTAATGCCCAATTGAATCTCACTCTACTCATCATGATATGTATGTGCATTGTTATGTCCTCTTTATTTGTCAATTGCCCAACTGTAATTTGTTCACCCAACATGCTATTTCTTATTGGAGAGACACCACTAGTGAACTGTGGACCCCGGTCCATTCTTTTACATCTGAATACAATCTACTGCAAACATTCACTACAAGAGATGGGGGATTTGTTGACGAAAACCCTGGTGACAAAAATGCATACCATCATGGATGTGTCCTTATAGGTGACGAATTCATCTTTCGTCATGCATTTAAGGTAATGCTTGACGGCATGATTTTTCGTCAACAAAAAATCGTCACCCATTACCCAAGCGGGAAGGGCTTCCATCATGTCTGATAATAGGTGACGAAATCAAAGATCGTGGTGACGAAATAATACTAAGTTACTTTATTAAATGTTATTAGTTTTATATATCATGCGTGACCCACTTGTCAGGAACATATTTAGTTAAGTAAAAATTGTGGTTTGGAAGAATCGAACAAGGGCTTTGGCGTGACCGACGCGGAGTCTTACCGCTAAGGTAGATATGGAATTTTGATCTGGATCCGTAACTAGTCTATTCTACATATTTATTTCAATGGTGTGATCTAGATGTTACGACATAATAATTCCCTTATTAATATTTATGTCGGCCGAGGGTGCCTCGTTTAAGTCGCGCCGCTAGCAGACACGGCCTATATAGGTGCTCTTGCTAACAGTCGAATCGACTAGGGTTCTCGTCGAGGTGAGAAGAATTCCGTGAAGGCTCCATTGTGGTGGCGGCGAGACGCATCATCGGTGAGTTCTCCTGATTGTTCGTTAGGTCTAGATTTTTAATCGCTTGTCAAGATCTGTTCAAGAACGTTGGCATGTTCTTAATCGAATTGTAGGCAATGGATCGAAGTTGGATAACTGATGGCACCAAGAAGTTCACAACAAAGTACATGGCAGGTGTTAGGGATTTCATCAAGTTTGCGCGAGAACACTTGGACAATACAGATGAACCCATCTTGTGCCCTTGCAAGGACTGCCTAAATCTGATACGTCAGGATATAAAAACAGTCGAGGATCACTGCAATTGTTCAGGTATGTCCATGACGTATACAAGATGGACTAGACATGGGGAAGATTTTAGTGATGACGAAGGGCAGGATAGAAACGATGATGGTGCGTATGATAGTGACAACGATGAAGAGGAAGACAATGGTGATTGTTATGTTGATGATTCGTCTAGTATGATCGATGAACTGCAGAAGTCTGGAAATAAAGGTCCTGACCTACCAAATCTGTATGCTAATCTAATTGAGTCAGCGAAAAAGAACTTTATGAGGGATGCACCTCTTTCAAGAGGTTGTCATTCATTATTAAGCTCCTTCATGTCAAATCATACAACGTGATAACAAACAGAGGATTTGATCTCTTACTTCAGCTTTTACGTACAGCTTTGCGGATGTGGACTTTCCCAAATCATATGCCGATGCTAAGAGTGTTCTTTCTGATGTTGGGCTTGGTTATGAGACAATTCATGCATGCAAGTTTGATTGTTCTTTATTTTGGGAGATAACAAGGACCAAACGAAATGCCATGTTTGTGGAATATCAAGATATAGAGACCCTACTGGAAAAAATAAAATACCTAAAAATGTGTTAAGGTACTTTACTATAAATAAAAGGTTGCAGATACTATTTGTTAAAAAGGAAATATCGACACATACTAGATGGCACAAAGAGAAGAGGGTTGTTGAGCCCAATGTACTGAGGCACCCTGCTGATGGTGAGGCATGGAAGCACTTTGATGGCAAGTTTGATTGGTTTGCTAAAGATCCTCGTAACATAAGACTAGGTTTTGCCACGAGACGGCTTCGGTCCTTTTGGAAGTATGAGTAATCCTTACAGTATGTGGCCTGTTTTTGTGATTCCTTACAACTTCCCACCATGGATGTGCATGGATCAATCGAATTACATGATGGCATTGCTAATCCCCGGAAAGTATTCCCCAGGGAAAGATTTTCATGTATTTATGCAGCCACTGATAAAAGATATGATGCAGCTATGGAGTGGTGTGGAGACATTTGATGCATGCACAGAGGAATATTTCCCATTGCATGCTGCGTTTCTTTGGTCTATTCATGATTATCCTGGATATGCCACTATCTCCTGCCGAAGCACAAGAGGATTTCATGCGTGTGTCAAATGCGATGAGAATCCTTGCGCTGAACCTTTGAAAAACAAAATTGGATATATTGGGCATCGGCGATTTCTTGATAAAAATCACCCATACAGAAAAGCAGACTTTTCAATGGTACAACCGAGACTAGAGATCCACCAAGTAAGAACACACCCAAAGAGGTAGCTGCGAAGGTAGAAAGGGTTAAGGATTTTGAACATGGGAAAAATCCAATAAGTAGAAAGCGGAAGCGTGCAATCGTACCGGTGAACCAACATGGCACCTGAAAGTTAGCTTACATCATCTACCGTATCGGCAACTTAAGATAGCTCACAACTTAGATGTGATGCATATTGAGAAGAACATATGTGACAATATTGTTGGTACACTACTTGAACTTGAGGGCAGGAATAAGGACACTGTTAGTGCTAGAATTGATTTGAAGAAATTCAAAATGTGGAAGAAGTATTGGTTGGACAAAATTGTGAAGGATGATGATGATGATGCAGCAATAACTTATGCGAAGCCCCCTGCACCGTGGACGCTTTCGAAGGAACAGAAGAGACATTTGTGTAGGTATTTGGCAAACACTAGGTTCCCAGATGGTTATTGCGCAAACTGGGGAAGATGTGTGAATATTGATGGTTGTAAGGTTACCGGTATGAAGACGCATGATTGCCACATACTTCTGCAGCGAGTGTTGCCGGCTGGGCTCAAGGGAATTGCATCTAAGGAAATGTATGTGGCTATTGCAGAGCTAGGAAGATTTTTTAGGGAGCTGTGTGCCAAAACCCTGAAAGTTGATGTGCTGAATCGATTGAAGGTTGAAATTGTTGTGATCCTATGCAAACTTGAGAAGCTCTTCCCCCCAGCTTTTTTTGATGTAATGGTGCACTTAGCTATTCATCTTCCTGAGGAGGCTCTTTCGAGGGGTCCTGTTCATTATGGTTGGATGTATCCAGTTGAGAGAAGATTAGGTTATCTAAAGTCTACGGTCCGTAACAAAGCAAGGCCAGAAGGTTCTATCGCAGAGAGCTACATTGTTGATGAGTGTTTGATTTTTTGCTCTAGATTTTTCAAGGATGGCACAGAAACAAGATTTAACAAAGATGATAGGAACCAAGACATTCGGAGAAAACCTGATCCTGACGAGATGGAAGTATTTTCAGTTGGAGCTAAAGGTCTTGGGAAATCCATTTTGAAACATTTTGACAAGGAATTTGACAACATGGTTTGGTATGTGCTGAATAACTGTGACGATGTAGATGAAGGAGATATGCCCTAGAGGCAATAATAAAGTGGTTATTATTTATATCTTTATGTTTATGATAAATGTTTATATATCATGCTAGAATTGTATTAACCGAAACATTAGTACATGTGTGATATGTAGACAAACAAGAAGTCCCTAGTATGCCTCTTAAACTAGCTTGTTGATTAATGGATGATTAGTTTCATAATCATGAACATTGGATGTTATTAATAACAAGGTTATGTCATTGTGTGAATGATGTAATGGACACACCCAATTAAGCGTAGCATAAGATCTCGTCATTAAGTTATTTGCTATAAGCTTTCGATACATAGTTACCTAGTCCTTATGACCATGAGATCATGTAAATCACTTATACCGGAAAGGTACTTTGATTACACCAAACACCACTGCGTAAATGGGTGGCTATAAAGGTGGGATTAAGTATCCGGAAAGTATGAGTTGAGGCATATGGATCAACAGTGGGATTTGTCCATCCCGATGACGGATAGATATACTCTGGGCCCTCTCGGTGGAATGTCGTCTAATGTCTTGCAAGCATATGAATGAGTTCATAAGAGACCACATACCACGGTACGAGTAAAGAGTACTTGTCAGGAGACGAGGTTGAACAAGGTATAGAGTGATACCGAAGATCAAACCTCGGACAAGTAAAATATCGCGAGACAAAGGGAATTGGTAATATATGTGTATGGTTCATTCGATCACTAAAGTCATCGTTGAATATGTGGGAGCCATTATGGATCTCCAGATCCCGCTATTGGTTATTGGTCGGAGTGAGTACTCAACCATGTCCGCATAGTTCTCGAACCGTAGGGTGACACACTTAAAGTTGGATGTTGAAATGGTAGTTCTTGAATTATGGAATGAAGTTCGAATATTTGTTCGGAGTCCCGGATGAGATCCCGGACATCACGAGGAGTTCCGGAATGGTCCGGAGAATAAGATTCATATATAGGATGTCATTTTATGTGAAATAAAATGTCGCGGAAGGTTCTATGGAAGGTTCTAGAAGGTTCTAGAAAAGTCCGGAAGAAACCACCAAGGAAGGTGGAGTCCACAAGGGACTCCACCTCCATGGCCGGCCAGCCCTAGTGGGGGTGGAGTCCCAAGTGGACTCCACCATAGGGGGCCGGCCACCCCCCCACATGGGAGGTGGGAATCCCACCTTTGGGTGGGAGTCCTACTTGGGCTAGGTTTGCCCCCTCCTATGGAAGGTTTTGGTTTCGGGTCTTATTCGAAGACTTGGACACCAACACTTGGGATCCACCTATATAATGAGGGGCCAAGGGAGGGGGCCGGACAACCCCTAGACCATAGCTTGGCCGCCCCCCTTGAGTGGCCGGCCACCCCCTCCCAAACCCTAGCTTTGCTCCTCCACTTCATATTGTCCGGTTTGCTTAGCGAAGCTCCGCCGGACTTCTACACCGCCACCGACACCACGCCGTCGTGCTGTCGGATTCAAGAGGAGCTACTACTTCCGCTGCCCGCTGGAACGGGGAGGTGGACGTCGTCTTCATCAACAACCGAACGTGTGACCGAGTACGGAGGTGCTGCCCGTTCGTGGCGCCGGAACCGATCGTGATCAAGATCTTCTACGCGCTTTTGCAAGCGGCAAGTGATCGTCTACCGCAGCAACAAGAGCCTCATCTTGTAGGCTTTGGAATCTCTTCAAGGGTGAGACTCGATACCCCCTCGTTGCTACCGTCTTCTAGATTGCATCTTGGCTTGGATTGCGTGTTCGCGGTAGGAAAATTTTTGTTTTCTATGCAACGTTATCCTACAGTGGTATCAGAGCCGTGTCTATGCATAGATGGTTGCACGAGTAGAACACAATGGTTTGTGGGCGTTGATGCTCTTGTTATCTTTAGTTTGAGTACTTTGCATCTTTATGGCATAGTGGGATGAAGCGGCTCGGACTAACTTTACATGACCGCGTTCATGAGACTTGTTCCTCGTTCGACATGCAACTTGTATTGCATAAGAGGCTTTGCGGGTGTCTGTCTCTCCTACTATAGTAAAGATTCAATTTACTCTTCTATTGAAAACATTAGTATCAACGTTGTGGTTCATGTTCGTAGGTAGATTAGATCTCTCTCGAAAACCCTAAACCACGTAAAATATGCAAACCAAATTAGAGAGCGTCTAACTTGTTTTTGCAGGGTTTGGTGATGTGATATGGCCATAATGTGATGATGAATATGTATGAGATGATCATTATTGTATTGTGGCAACCGGCAGGAGCCTTATGGTTGTCTTTAAATTTCATGTTGAGTAGTATTTCAAAGTAGTTGTAATAGTTGCTACATGGAGGACAATCATGAAGACGGTGCCATTGACCTTGGTGCTTCGCCGACGATGATGGAGATCATGCCCGAAGATGATGGAGATCATGTCCGTGCTTTGGAGATGAAGATCAAAGGCGCAAAGACAAAAGGGCCATATCATATCACATATGAACTGCATGTGATGTTAATCCTTTTATGCATCTTATTTTGCTTAGATCGCGACGGTAGCATTATAAGATGATCTCTCACTAAAATCTCAAGATAATAAAGTGTTCATCCTTAGTAGCACCGTTATCATGTCTTATCGTTTCGAAGCATCTCGTGATGATCGGATGTGATAGATTCGATAAGTACATACAACGGGTGCAAGACAGCTTTGCACATGCGGATACTAAGGTGGCCTTGACGAGCCTAGCATGTACAGACATGGTCTCGGAACACGTGATACCGAAAGGTAGAGCATGAATCATATGGTTGATATGATGAACACTTTGAGTGTTCGCCATTGAAGTCACACCTTTTCTCGTGATGATCGGGCTTAGGTGCGGTGGATTTGGTTCGTGTGATCACTAAGACAATGCGAGGGATATTGTTTTGAGTGGGAGTTCACCTAGATTTTTAATTATGTTGAATTAAAATTTGAACTCAATTTGTCATAAACTTAGTCTAAACTATTGCAAATATATGTTGTAGAGATGGCGTCCCCAATCAATTTTAATCAGTTCCTAGAGAAAGAGAAACTTAAGAGCAACGGTAGCAACTTCACCGACTGGTTCCGTCATGTGAGGATCTTCCTCTCGCGGAAATCTGCAATTTGTGCTTGATGCACCGCTAGGTGACCCTCCCGCAGAAGATGAATCCGATGAAGTAAAAGCTGTTTACGCGACTCGGAAAACTCGGTACTCTCAAGTTCGGTGTGCCATCCTGTGCGATGCGGAATCCGATCTTCAAAAACGTTTTGAGCACCACGATCCTCATGAGTTGATGAATGAGCTGAAAGCTATATTCGAGACTCATGCGGCCGTGGAATGCTATGAAGCATCGAAACATTTCTTCACTGTATGATGGAAGAAGGCAGCTCCATTAGTGAGCACATGCTCGCCATGACCGGCATGCGAAGAAACTCGGTGACTTGGGAATAGTGATTCCTAACAGACCGGGATTAATCGTGTCCTTCAATCACCGCCACCAAGTTACAAGAACTTTGTGATGAACTACAATATGCAGAACATGAACAAGGAGTTACCTGAACTCTTTGGCATGCTAAAAGCTGCTGAGATTGAGATCAAGAAAGAGCACCAAGTGTTGATGGTCAACAAGACCACCAGTTTCAAGAAACAGGGCAAGTCTAAGGGAAAATTCAAGAAGGGTGGCAAGAAAGCTGCCACGCCTCCTATGAAACCTAAGAACGGCCCTAAGCCCGATGCTGAGTGCTATTACTGCAAGGAGAAGGGACACTGGAAGCGAAATTGCTCCAAGTATCTGGCTGATCTAAAGAGTGGCCTTGTCAAGAAGAAGAAAGAAGGTATATCTGATATACATGTTATAGATGTTTATCTCACTAGTTCTCGTTCTAGTACTGGTATTTGATACTGGTTCGGTTGCTCATATTTGTAACTCGAAACAGAACTAAAGAATAAACGACAACCGCTGAAAGATGAAGTGACGATGCGCGTTGGAAACGGATCCAAGGTCAATGTGATCGCAATGACACTTCCTCTACATCTACCTTCGGGATTAGTTTTAAGCCTAAATAATTGTTATTATGTACCTGCGTTGAGCATGAACATTATATCTGGATCTTGTTTAATGCAAGACGGTTATTCATTCAAGTCTGAGAATAATGGTTGTTCTATTTTTATGAATAATATCTTTTATGGTCGAGCACCACAAAAGAATGGCTTATTTCTGTTAGATCTCGATAGTAGTGATACACATATACATAACATTGATGCTAAGCGAATTAAACTAAATGATAATTCTACTTATATGTGGCACTCGCTGCCTTGGTCATATTGGAGTGAAACGCATGAAGAAACTCCATACCGATGGATTACTTGAATCACTTGACTTTGAGTCACTTGATAGATGCGAAGCATGTCTAATGGGAAAAATGACAAAGACTCCATTCTCTGGTATGATGGAGCGAGCTCGACTTATTGGAAATCATACATACCGATGTATGTGGACCAATGAGCGTAGCATCGCGCGGTGGTTATCGTTATGTTCTAACCTTCACAGATGATCTGAGTAGATATGGGTATATCTATTTCATGAAACATAAATCCGAAACTTTCGAGAAGTTTAAGGAATTTCAAAGTGAAGTAGAAAATCAACGTAACAAGAAGATCAAATTTCTACGATCTGATCGTGGAGGTGAATATCTGAGTTATGAGTTTGGCATGCATTTAAAGAAATGCGGAATACTTTCACAATTGACACCGCCGGGAACACCTCAACGAAACGGTGTGTCCGAACGTCGTAATCGAACTCTCTTAGATATGGTTCGTAGTATGATGTCTCTTACTGATTTGCCGTTATCATTTTGGAGTTATGCATTAGAGACAGCCGCATTCACTTTAAATAGAGCACCATCAAAATCCGTAGAAACGACACCGTATGAATTATGGTTTAATAAGAAACCTAAGCTGTCGTTCCTGAAAGTTTGGGGTTGCGAAGCCTATGTAAAGAAGTTACAACCGGACAAGCTAGAACCCAAAGCGGAGAAATGCGTCTTCATAGGTTATCCTAAGGAAACTATAGGATACACTTTCTATCACAGATCCGAAGGCAAAATCTTTGTTGCTAAGAACGGAACCTTTCTTGAGAAAGAATTTCTCACTAAAGAAGTGACTGGAAGAAAAGTAGAACTCGATGAGATTGATGAATCTATACTCGTTGATCAGAGTAGCGCAGTACCGGAAGTTGTACCTGTACCGCCTACACCGGCAACAGAGGAAGCTAATGATAATGATCATGAAACTTCGAACGAGGAAACTACTGAACCTCGCAGATCGACAAGGGAACGTGCCACTCCTGATTGGTATGATCCTTGTCTAAATGGCAGGATTGTGGATAACAATGATGAGGCCCCTGCGACGTATGAAGAAGCGATGATGAGCCCAGATTCCAACAAATGGCAAGAAGCCATGAAATCCGAAATGGGATCCATGTATGATAACAAAGTATGGACTTTGGTAGACTTACCTGATAGCCGAAAGGCTGTCGAAAATAAATGGATCTTCAAAAGAAAAACAGATGCTGATGGTAATATTACTGTCTATAAAGCTCGACTTGTCGCAAAGGGTTTCCAACAAATTCAAGGAGTTGACTACGATGAGACTTTCTCACCTGTAGCGAAGCTGAAATCTGTGAGGATTTTGTTAGCAATAGCTGCATTTTTCGATTATGAGATTTGGCAGATGGATGTCAAAACGGCGTTCCTTAATGGAGACATTGAGGAAGAGTTGTATATGGTACAACCCAAAGGTTTTGTCGATCCTAAAAATGCTGACAAAGTATGCAAACTTCAGCGTTCAATCTATGGACTGAAGCAAGCATCGAGAAGTTGGAACCGACGCTTTGATAAGGTGATCAAAGACTTCGGGTTTATACAGTGTCATGGAGAGGCCTGTATTTACAAGAAAGTGAGTGGGAGCTCTGTAGCATTCCTGATATTATATGTAGATGACATATTATTGATCGGGAATGATATAGAACTATTAAGCAGTGTTAAGGGTTATTTGAATAATAGTTTTTCAATGAAAGACCTTGGTGAAGCATCGTATATATTAGGCATCAAGATTTATAGAGATAGATCAAGACGTCTAATAGGGCTATCACAGAGTACATATCTGGACAAGATTCTAAAGAAGTTTAGAATGGACGAAAGTAAGAAAGGGTTCTTACCTATGTTACTGTGCAAGGTATTGAGTAAAACTCAAGGACCGGCTACGAGCAGAAGAAAGAGAAAGGATGTGTAACATCCCCTATGCCTCGGCAGTAGGATCTATCATGTATGCCATGCTATGTACTAGACCGGATATAGCACATGCTTTGTTAGTTTGACTAGCAGATATCAAAGTGATCCGGGAATGGAACACCGGACAGCGGTCAAGAATATCCGAAGTACTTGAAAAGAACTAAGGATATGTTTCTTTGTTATGGAGGTGACCAAGAGCTCGTTGTAAACGGTTACACCGATGCAAGTTGGAACACTGATCCCGATGACTCTAAGTCACAATGGGTACGTGTTTATATTGAATGGTGCTGCAGCAGTGGGCAAGCTCGAAGCCGTGCACGGTGGCGAAGTCTTCAACAGAATCCGAGTACATAGCGGCTTCAGAGGCTTCATCAGAAGCGGTATGGATGAAGAGGTTCATTGTCGAGCTCGGTGTGGTTCCGAGTGCATTGGACCCATTAATCATTTACTGTGATAACATGGGTGCCATCGCCAATGCACAAGAGCCAAGGTCACACAAGAGGCTGAAGCATATCAAGCTGCGTTACCACTCGATTCGCGAGTACATCGAAGATGGAGAAGTAAAGATTTGCAAAGTACACACTGATCTGAATGTAGCAGATCCGTTGACTAAAGCTCTCCCTAGGGCAAAGCATGACCAACACCAGAATGCCATGGGTGTTAGGTATATTACAATGTAATCTAGATTATTGACTCTAGTGCAAGTGGGAGACTTATGGAGATATGCCCTAGAGGCAATAATAAAGTGGTTATTATTTATATCTTTATGTTTATGATAAATGTTTATATATCATGCTAGAATTGTATTAACCGAAACATTAGTACATGTGTGATATGTAGACAAACAAGAAGTCCCTAGTATGCCTCTTAAACTAGCTTGTTGATTAATGGATGATTAGTTTCATAATCATGAACATTGGATGTTATTAATAACAAGGTTATGTCATTGTGTGAATGATGTAATGGACACACCCAATTAAGCGTAGCATAAGATCTCGTCATTAAGTTATTTGCTATAAGCTTTCGATACATAGTTACCTAGTCCTTATGACCATGAGATCATGTAAATCACTTATACCGGAAAGGTACTTTGATTACACCAAACACCACTGCGTAAATGGGTGGCTATAAAGGTGGGATTAAGTATCCGGAAAGTATGAGTTGAGGCATATGGATCAACCGTGGGATTTGTCCATCCCGATGACGGATAGATATACTCTGGGCCCTCTCGGTGGAATGTCGTCTAATGTCTTGCAAGCATATGAATGAGTTCATAAGAGACCACATACCACGGTACGAGTAAAGAGTACTTGTCAGAGACGAGGTTGAACAAGGTATAGAGTGATACCGAAGATCAAACCTCGGACAAGTAAAATATCGCGAGACAAAGGGAATTGGTAATATATGTGTATGGTTCATTCGATCACTAAAGTCATCGTTGAATATGTGGGAGCCATTATGGATCTCCAGATCCCGCTATTGGTTATTGGTCGGAGTGAGTACTCAACCATGTCCGCATAGTTCTCGAACCGTAGGGTGACACACTTAAAGTTGGATGTTGAAATGGTAGTTCTTGAATTATGGAATGAAGTTCGAATATTTGTTCGGAGTCCCGGATGAGATCCCGGACATCACGAGGAGTTCCGGAATGGTCCGGAGAATAAGATTCATATATAGGATGTCATTTTATGTGAAATAAAATGTCGCGGAAGGTTCTATGGAAGGTTCTAGAAGGTTCTAGAAAAGTCCGGAAGAAACCACCAAGGAAGGTGGAGTCCACAAGGGACTCCACCTCCATGGCCGGCCAGCCCTAGTGGGGGTGGAGTCCCAAGTGGACTCCACCATAGGGGGCCGGCCACCCCCCCACATGGGAGGTGGGAATCCCACCTTTGGGTGGGAGTCCCTACTTGGGCTAGGTTTGCCCCCTCCTATGGAAGGTTTTGGTTTCGGGTCTTATTCGAAGACTTGGACACCAACACTTGGGATCCACCTATATAATGAGGGGCCAAGGGAGGGGGCCGGACAACCCCTAGACCATAGCTTGGCCGCCCCCCTTGAGTGGCCGGCCACCCCCTCCCAAACCCTAGCTTTGCTCCTCCACTTCATATTGTCCGGTTTGCTTAGCGAAGCTCCGCCGGACTTCTACACCGCCACCGACACCACGCCGTCGTGCTGTCGGATTCAAGAGGAGCTACTACTTCCGCTGCCCGCTGGAACGGGGAGGTGGACGTCGTCTTCATCAACAACCGAACGTGTGACCGAGTACGGAGGTGCTGCCCGTTCGTGGCGCCGGAACCGATCGTGATCAAGATCTTCTACGCGCTTTTGCAAGCGGCAAGTGATCGTCTACCGCAGCAACAAGAGCCTCATCTTGTAGGCTTTGGAATCTCTTCAAGGGTGAGACTCGATACCCCCTCGTTGCTACCGTCTTCTAGATTGCATCTTGGCTTGGATTGCGTGTTCGCGGTAGGAAAATTTTTGTTTTCTATGCAACGTTATCCTACAGTAGAACGTTATATCAAGTAAGTAGTTAGCTTCACTTTAATAACTACTTCTCAATGTTGCAGACATAATTGTCCTGTATTTCATATGTGTTTTTTCTATGTTTCAGTGAATTCCGACAAGAATTGGGAGGTAGGGGTGTGCGTGACATCGAGGAGACGGTTCAGAGAGAGTTTGCAGGTTGGTTTGCAAACCATGTGAGACAGTTGGACAATGCATCAGAAGATTTGAAGTCTCTGGCTGCTGGGCCAGACCGGCGTGTAGTAGTATACGCTGGTTGCAACGTAAAGGGTGCGAGGTTTCGCACGCTTACTCGGGATAAAGACCTGAAGACTCAAAATTCGGGCGTAGCGACTAAGGGATCTTTTGGTGATGCAGATGAGACCGACTACTATGGTGTTCTGCAAGAAGTTCTTGAACTGCAAGACGGACTAACAAACACGGTGACAGGTCCGTGTACTTGTTTCGTTGCGACTGGTTCGACCTTGCGAGCAAGGGTTCCAAGATTAAAGATGATGGTTTTTTTAAAAGCGTTAACACTTCTATCCTATGGTTCAAGAATTCACCATTCATATTGGCCAGTCAAGCTGAAACATGCTTCTATTTGGAGGATACAAAGTTTGGTGATCCGTGGAAAGTGGTGCAGAAGTTCAGCCATAGACATGTGTACGACGTTCCAGAATTAGAAGATGGTAACGATGATGCATTTGTACGGAATGAAGACGCATACCAGGAGGATGAAGGTTCAACGACCATACATTTCATGATGTTGTCGACCTAGACGAGGAAGCGAGAGGTGGAAGCAGAGGAGGATGATCATCGTGTCGCTGAAGTTGTACGTATTCATGATGCTCGTACAATCCGTGAACTAGAGAATGAGGAAGATAGTCCCAATGTTGACATGGATATGAGCGAAGATGAACTAGAGAATCAGGAAGATAGTGTCATTTTGGAAGAGAACATACATGATGACGAGGGAAAAATTCAGAAGAAGATAGTGATTTAGATTGATAGAAACATGTAATGCATACAACTATATGTTTTGTTCCAAACATTTGAAATGTTCTTATTTAGATGTTTACGATCTCGAACTTGTCATTGAATTATCCATAAGGGTTTAAGAGCAAATTAATATAAGCAAAAATATGGACAAATATAAGAAAGCCAACATGTCGGTAACATAACTTTGACAATGGTTTTAATTAATCGACACTTGACACGATTACAACCAGCAGCACGATATGACTAACTATTGTTTTAACACAAGCAAAATCGACAATCGCATAAAGAGTCTTACAACTTAATTTAAACCTAAAGGGGCTGCATAGTTGGACACACGGGCACCATGAATCACGGACTAGCTACTCCAGATCGATTTCGTGCACATGGGTAGCAAACAAGTAAACCCTCGCATTTCCCGGGTAAAGCAAGAACAGCATCTTGTCACCCATCTCAAGGTGCTTTTCCTTGTCCATGAACTCCTTCCACCCACCGACGCAGACGACCATCGTCTCAAGAAATTGCGTAGGACGCATGCACCAAAGTACTGGGATGGCACACAATGCGATTGCACCATATTGTTCCATATCTTTAGGAACCAAACGGCTAGGGATTTTCTGTTCCAACAAAGTAGGGACATAGTTTAGTTAACACTTGTACGTAATGTAGGTCGCAAACTTAATGAAATGATATGATCTACCTTACCACGTGTTTGTTGTAATTTTCGCTGTTTGTCCAATTCAGAGTATGCAGCATTGGGACAACTAGTGCTCCTTGATCATAATCTCCAGCATTGTGGTAGTCAACAAGGTAGTCCAAGTTGTCCACCCGAAGAATGACGGTATGCATCATCCTCCAATTTATCATTGTTCCATCAAGTACTACCGAGCGAGTCAACAATGTCACGCTTCGTACGGGACAACCGGTAGTAAGCTGCATAATTAAAATAATCGACATAAGATGGAATAATTAATATGATCAATCATTGTGTCCAAAGGTGGAAAATTACCTGGATGGATTAGTGGTTCGTTCCAGCTTATTACAAGAGTATCCTGAAAGATGAGTTAACTCTGAAAATTAACTCCATGCCAACCTTAAAATTGTACACTCTAGCAAATTCGTTCCAAAATCTTCCGTTGATATAGGTTCTGCCAGCTCTGTTGGTAACATTAACAACAAATGCATGGCCATCTTTGGTTTTGAGTGCAGCTTCAAAAGTTGTCCTGTGGGAGGTCTGGACACCATACTTCTTAAGGAAATACGGTCTATAGTAGCAAGGGATGACCTAAATTCAGTAGAGTTAATACAAAAGTAAGTTAAATATGCGTCTACTCGGATAATCACCGAGTCTCGGATCTTGGACTTCTATCGACATATCTGAACTTCTATCAGCACATATCTGAACTTCTATCAGCACATATCTGAACTTCTATCGGTATAGGACTGAACTACCGATACCTCTATCTCTAACAGCTACAACTATCGTAAAACTGGTATGAACGTAAAAGTAATCACAATTATCGTAAAACTCAACCATAAATAAGCGGTTAATACATATGGTGACCAACAATTATTACACACATCTGAATAATAGTACTAAACTAGCAATAACTACTAGGATCACGTGTTAAACTTTGATGTGGCGGCGAATTAATAAAACATCTGAATGAATTTTAAACTTGTAAGTGCATGTACCGTCTTCTCCTCAAAACCCTCTTGTAGTGTTTGGACGAAAAAACCTAACGCGACTCCCCCGCCGCACATCCCCTTCTTGTCAAAGCAAACTGGACACTGCAAAAAATATGAAGAAAGATTACAAATCGGAAACAACGATCGATCGCGAGACGTACATGTTATTTACGTACTCCACTAGTAGGCGCCATCGTTGGTCTCGACGCGGAGCGCGAGTCTTATAAGTCTCGCCGGCGAGAGACGTGGCGAGCTGTGGTGGCGAGAGACGTGGCGAGATCTGGCGGCGAGAGACGTGGCGAGATCTGGCGGCGGCTAAAGGAGGTCGTGATATGATGGCAAGTTATATCGTGGAGTAAATTTCGGTAGGTCAATAGGAGTGCAAATGGGCGGTGCTGGGTTTAGACGTGACAACACGGTCGGCTAACGCGTCGGTTGGACTAGACCCGCGTCGATTTCTCTTCGTCTGCCGTGTCAATATTGGGACGGAGTAATTAATGGGGATGATATTTATCCCCTTCCCCCTCCCCTACCGTCTCAATATTCGCACCGCATCCTGGTTTCCACTTTCCACACTTCTCGTCGTCTCCTCTCCCTCATTATCTTCGTCTCCCGCCGCTGCGTCGCCATGGACATGGATGAGCAGCAAATGTACAACTGGACTAGCACGCGCGCAGTCCACATCCACGACGAGGAGGACCTGGAGGTGGTCTACACCAACGACCCCTGGGAAGTGCGCCGCGTCCTCGACATGTACACGGAGTGGCTCATGGAGGACGAGCACAAGTTCGTCGGCCTCGACTTCGAGTACACCAACCATCGAGCCGAGGACGAGAAGAAGATCGCCGTGGTTCAACTCTGCATGCGTCGACATGTGCTGGTGTTCCACTACGCAGCGTAAGAACTAATCCCCTTTTTTAATCTTTCGATTGGGGTTTTTTACTTGCCGCCGTTCTGTCTCTCTTTGATTTTCGTTAGACATTGTTCCCGAAAATCAGTACATTCCCGATCTAAATCTGCTACACATTGTTCCAGAAAAGCAGTACATTCCCGATCTAAATCTGCTACACATTGTTCCCGATTTATTAATTTGTTTCATCTTCGTCTCCTCTGTAGGTTCTTGCATATTTGTAACTGATCTGTGACTAGTACATTACTTTGTTTCTTTGCAGTGCTAACTGGTGGGAGTCTCCGGCAATCTGCGATTTCTTTCGAGAAGGCGCTACGTTTGCGAGTGTTGACATCCGTGGTGACAAGAGAGTTCTGTGGAGGACATGGCACATGGAGATTCCTTCTGAGTACTACGTCGATCTCCAGGACGAGTACTTCAAGTACACTGGTCATGCGAGGGCTGGAATGGCTACCATGGCAGCAAGACTCATTGATTCATGGTTCGGAGATATGAAGAAGAAGTTCCACCACCATCGGCACAGACTGTGGGGGGACTTCCCACTTCCAAATATGAACATCGAGTATGCAGCCATTGATGCTTGGGTCTCGTACGAGCTCTACCGCAAGATCGTGGTCGACAAAGTCCTGCTGATGGTGGATTGATCATCTCTTCTGCTGCATGACCCCCTGATCTTTTGGTTTGGTCTCCCTCCTGCGTGAGGTGCTTTTGGCTAGTAGTCCGTTCTTTTGAAACTGTAAATATTTTGCCATGATATGTTAACAATTGTCTTGGGAGGTTTCAATTTTATGTTGTGTACATCCTAGTACTTCAAAGTGCTAGTAAACTAAATGTTCAGAGCAGTAGAGTTCTTCAAAATCAAAACATACCAGACGTAAAAATCACCAAAAATTGTGATTCAAATTTCCTTTATGACTTTTACTCATTTATCTGAAATTTTTCATCGAAAAAATCTCAAAGTGGTGAACAATAACATAATATGGTGTCCCCATGGTGGACATGTGTCGAACGAGAGGTTTTCGGACGAAAAGAGGGGGAAATCACCAAAAACTGACCAAACCACCATGGATTTGGGGCATGATTTGGCACCCTTGTGCACATTGTGATATGACACCTTGGTTGCTATGGGTTTTGATTTTTTGGAGTTGGTGGCTTGGTGTCCCCATGGTGGACATGTGTCGAACGAGGGGTTTCGGACGAAAAGAGGGGAAATCGCCAAAAACTCACCAAACCACCATGGATCTGGGGCATGATTTGGCACCCTTGTGCACATTGTGATATGACACCTTGGTTGCTATGGGTTTTGATTTTTTGGAGTTGGTGGCTTGGTGTCCCCATGGTGGACATGTGTCGAACGAGGGGTTTTCGGACGAAAAGAGGGGGAAATCGCCAAAAACTCACCAAACCACCATGGATTTGGGGCATGATTTGGCACCCTTGTGCACATTGTGATATGACACCTTGGTTGCTATGGGTTTTGATATTTGGGAGTTGGTGGCTTGGTGTCCCCATGGTGGACATGTGTCGAACGAGGGGTTTTCGGACGAAAAGAGGGGGAAATCGCCAAAAACTCACCAAACCACCATGGATTTGGGGCATGATTTGGCACCCTTGTGCACATTGTGATATGACACCTTGGTTGCTATGGGTTTTGATTTTTTGGAGTTGGTGGCTTGGTGTCCCCATGGTGGACATGTGTCGAACGAGGGGTTTTCGGACGAAAGAGGGGAAATCGCCAAAAACTCACCAAACCACCATGGATCTGGGGCATGATTTGGCACCCTTGTGCACATTGTGATATGACACCTTGGTTGCTATGGGTTTTGATTTTTTGGAGTTGGTGGCTTGGTGTCCCCATGGTGGACATGTGTCGAACGAGGGGTTTTCGGACGAAAAGAGGGGAAATCGCCAAAAACTCACCAAACCACCATGGATCTGGGGCATGATTTGGCACCCTTGTGCACATTGTGATATGACACTTTGGTTGCTATGGGTTTTGATTTTTTGGAGTTGGTGGCATGGTGTCCCGATGGTGGACATGTGTCGAACGAGGGGTTTTCGGACGAAAAGAGGGGAAATCGCCAAAAACTCACCAAACCACCATGGATCTGGGGCATGATTTGGCACCCTTGTGCACATTGTGATATGACACCTTGGTTGCTATGGGTTTTGATATTTGGGAGTTGGTGGCTTGGTGTCCCCATGGTGGACATGTGTCGAACGAGGGGTTTTGGACGAAAAAGAGGAAATCGCCAAAAACTCACCAAACCACCATGGATTTGGGGCATGATTTGGCACCCTTGTGCACATTGTGATATGACACCTTGGTTGCTATGGGTTTTGATATTTGGGAGTTGGTGGCTTGGTGTCCCCATGGTGGACATGTGTCGAACGAGGGGTTTTCGGACGAAAAGAGGGGAAATCGCCAAAAACTCACCAAACCACCATGGATTTGGGGCATGATTTGGCACCCTTGTGCACATTGTGATATGACACCTTGGTTGCTATGGGTTTTGATATTTGGGAGTTGGTGGCTTGGTGTCCCCATGGTGGACATGTGTCGAACGAGGGGTTGTCGGACGAAAAGAGGGGAAAATCGCCAAAAACTCACCAAACCACCATGAATTTGGGGCATTTAACGTCACCACATTACCCTACAACAGAAGTTTCACTTGGAAAAAGGTTTGACAACCTCTTAGTGCAATTAGGTCAACCTAGGTTTCACCAAACACTCAAACTTTCATATAAAATTGAAAATTTGTTGAAATCTTTCCAAACCTTGTGTATTGGCCAATGTGTGGCTAACACTTTCCATGGAAAATAACAAACTAGAAAAAATTTGGCATAAGGGTGCATCAACATGTGGGTAATGACGCTAGCATGCTATCTTGGCAGTTTGGTTTGAAAATTTTCAAAAATTCATCCCCTAAACTCAAGAAGAGGCTATGTGTGATCACTAATTCGTATTTCAAATAATTTAGAGTTTTTAATACCCATACTGAAAATTCTGTGCCAGCCCATCCGTCATGCGTGGGACCCATGTTAAAGTAATGGGAAAGTGGACTGACTACATGCAGCAATCCACGTTTTCACACCCACGCGTCAGAGAGAGGAACCCAAACGGCAGCACCTACTGTATATCCATCGGCCCCATCGTCTCTCCCACCCGCAACTTCTATTCCCCAATCTCTGGCGAAAAACCCTGCTTGCACCTCCACCAGCGCAACACCGACCTCCCCTTCCACCGAAGATCCCGAAGATGAAGCGTGTTCGCGGAGACGAGCCGGAGGCGAGTGCGGTCGTCAACGTCGACAGAGGCGACGGCGAGGGTCCGGTAGTAGTCGACGTCGCGGAGGCGGGATCTTCTTCCGGACCTGGAGCCGCTCTTCGCCGCGCCGTGACCGTGGAGGGCTCCGCCCAACCGGCCGTGGTCGCCGTCGGCGATGAGGCCCGGGGAGACGTCCTCGCTCCCGCGGCACAAGCAGATGACCAGGGCTTCGATCCGAATGACCCGTTCTACCGCCACTCCAGGCAGTACCGCGAGCTATATGGCCCCAGAGAGTGCGACGAGTTCGAAGAGGAGGCCTCCGACAACTGCAGCGAGGTACTCTACTATTCCGATCGATCCCCTGTTTTTCTTGATCTTACTGTTCACCATAGGGTTTGCTCATAGGGTAGATTGATTTGCCCTGTCTGCGACTTCTTGTACAAATTGATGATTCTGGGGTTCTTGCTCATCTGATTTATGGTTTGTAGTTACTAGATCTGTAATATTTGATGCACATCTTGATTCAACTGTAATGATTCCTTTTGTGTGATGAATGATACCTGCTTAGTGTAACGCTCAATGCATTTCAAACTTAAATTCATCCGAATATGAATCATACCAGAGTGATTATGATTACAAGAATTATATTATAGGTAGTATTAATTGATCTGATACATGGATTTTATAATCACCATTTGTTTTAAACTGGTGCTTATTTATACGATGAAACCATAGTGTGTACATCATTTTAATTTGGGGAACAAGTGAATTATCAGTTGCATGTAATTTATGACCATAATTTTTGTTCAATTCCTGCTTATTGACGTCATGAATCCATATTGTTTTATGAATCAGTACATCTTCAGGGAACAAATGATTGATCCCTGATCCATGAAATTTATAATCACCATTTTCTCTTAAATTGGTGCTTACTTATAATACTGAAATAATGATTGGACTACCCATGAACCAGCTTGTGACAACAGTTTAAATTGGTGGTTATTTATATTAGTGAAGTAATTATGTATGGTTGGATCTGGATCATAAATGTTGATTCTACATGATTAATTCTTAATAATGTTCATACAAAAATATTTAATGCTTCAATTGTATTTCAGTTAATTTCCTTCTCTCACTTCTTTTTTTTTTCAAAATCGCAGGAAGACTCTGAGGACGTTGACAGCGACAAGGAGGACCGGGACCGGAAGAGCCGCTTCGTTCTGAAGAAGCTGAAGACTGGCCAGATCCCTTTCCGTCGTAACGGAAAGCCACATTGCCCATTCTGCGGCAGGGTTTTCCCGAACGATCTCGTGTGTCTGATCCAAAGCACGCGACGGGAGTTGGAAAAGGTAGCAAGCGTAAGCACAATCCTGCTAGCAAGGCGAAGCACGCTGCCTTTGGCAAGTTCCTCGGGGACTACGTCGGGGCGGCCTCATCCCGCTCGTCGGTCCAGCTGTTGGCCCTCATGTTCTCCACTAAATTTAGTTTCTGTTTAGTTGTTCCCCTGTAGGTTCATGGTTAAACTATGTCATGTTTCAAAGACTATGTTCTACTTTTGTTATTTGGAACCTGGGCAATCATACCCAGTTGTTTAACTACCAGCCTAGTGGGCTTGTTCTGTTTTTCCCAAGGCCCAGGGAAGTACATATTAATTTGCAAAAAATGAACAATTAAAATCAGTGAAAATTGAACTGCGGTAGAAAAAATGCAGGACCAAATAGTCAATCGTAAAGTGTACCCCTACATAATCCCACTATACAATCCCTTCACATAAACTCACAATAAGTTCACAATGGCAAAACATCAGCACACTGAAAAATACATTGAATCATAACGTTGCACTTCAAAATTATTTAAAACCATATGATTTACAACTTCAAATGTACAACAAAATGTTGACTACATGCCTTTGTTCGGACTATAGGTTAGGTCAGAACAATTATGGCATGTTAGTCATTTTTTGAACATACATAAAAAACAAATGCTCATTTGTGGACGAAGTGCACAATTATACCAAAGTAGGCATCACTTCAACACATCAAACTACACCAAACCTCATGAAAAATTTAAATTTGAATTTTCCACATGAATGTCACAACATTTACTCAATCCCACTAGTTACTGATGATTTTACATTGAATTTAGCATTTATTATGAGTTTTACTCGTTTTGTCATTTTTTAATAAAAAAATCAACAAACACCTAAAATTGTCGAAAAATCTGAAACTCCTTAGGCACACATACCTACCCTTCATGACCACTCACAAAAATTTGTAGCTCAATCTGAGTATTTGAAGTGCAGCTTGCTTGAAAAAGAGCCCTTCACCGACATGATCGATGTGGGTCCACACATGGATCGACCCAACCAACATGAGGTTCCACAAGTGTTTTCAGACAAAATCTCACATGTGTGAACAATAACATGTATATGTGGGATGTGTTCTCACATATACCTCACATGCAAAAGGTTTTACAACTTCCGGGGTCGACGATTCGACCGTTATGCCGAAAATGCCCTCACTTGTGTAAATTCACATCAAACTACACCAAACCTCATGAAAAATTTAAATTTGAATTTTGCACATGAATGTCACAACATTTACTCAGTCCCACTAGTTACTGATGATTTTACATTGAATTTAGCATTTATTATGAGTTTTACTCGTTTTCTCGTCATTTTTTAATTAAAATATACATGTACAGTTCCATTTTCGTAGTAATATTTTTTCTTTCGCGGCAAAAACTTGTTCCCTCCAAATTGTAGTACGCCGGCTGCCAAAACGCCCAAATTTTTTGTTCCCTCCACTCCTCCGGCGCACCCCACCTATCAAATATTTCGCCCTCCCTTATATACGTCGTGCCTCTACCCCATGATTTACGAGCATCTTAACTACCCACCCCCCCGACCTCATCCTCTCGTGCTCACCCCGATCCGGTGTCTTCGCCGGACGTTCATCCATCTCGCATCTATCTCCCCGGCCGGTGGTCGCCATGGCCGGCAGTCGTCGAAACGTCGGGGGGAAGGAAAATCGCACACACACGCCGAAGAAGGCGCCCGGCTCGAAGAAACGCCAAGGTAAATCTGTCGGTGATCGGCTTGTTGTCGTGTTTTTCGGATGGTTAGATCGAGAGATCGGTTTTACATGTCTACCACGCCCGTTTGACCTATATCTAGATCTTGCATATTTGATAGATCCAATCCCGACATCATACGTATAGGGTTTATCGTTTTTATTGCAGTAGACAATCATGCCGTGCTATACAATCTTTGCCATCCCGCTGCTTTGTACAATCTTTTGCATAGACAATTGTTTGCCGAAACACTTAACTGAACTAATTCCAGCCGTTGCCGAAAACAGCCTGACGAGCTACGGTGAACAACGACATTGCTTCGTACTTTTATTCCTCGGTTTAGAGGAAGCGTAGTTTGATCTAGAACAATTGTTTGCTGTTTTCTATGGAACTAGTTAGTTTGCACCTGCAATGCACGTCTTAACAATGTAATGAAGTTTTTTTAATCATGTACTTTGTTTCATCAGTCTATTTATTTCCACAATTTTTGTTTATCTATGTCTTTCAAAAGTAAAAAATCAAATTTCAGCACATATCTGAACTTCTGTCAGCACAAATCTGAACTTCTATGAGCACATATCTGAACTTCTATCAGCACATATCTTATGTTTTCAATCAGCACGTAGACTCTTATGTTTTCAATCATTTGCTGCTGTACAATATTTTGCAAAGACAATTATTTGCTGTTTTCTATGGAATTGGCCCCCTCTTATGTTTTGTTCACGCTCCGCTCTTCCGATTATTTCAGCGGAGACACAAAACCCCGTCAAGCCGGCATATGAGCTTGCCAAGGAGAAACAAATGCAAGAAAATGTAGTACGCATGGAAAAAATTTTATTTGAAAGATATGGACCTGCCCACAAATTTCGTAAAGATTTCTCTGGTTTTGCACGTACATTAGTGTATGGTGGGGTACAAATAGGAACTAGTAACAATCTAAAGGACACAGACTGCGAAGAGATGGAGGTCGAAGAGGACCCTTCGTATGAACCGAATCCAGAAGAGATAGCTACTGCTGATGATGATCTTCATTCAGATGAGGATCAGCGCACGGTCGTCTAATCTTCAGCTCAGTGCGTGGAACTATGTCTGAACTATGATAGGAAATACGTACATGCTAAATGTTTCCTACTAATGTAGCCTCTACTTTGCTTGCAGATAGTTGCTTCTTCTGCAATAGTTGCACAGAAGAAGCGATCCATACCTGAAGTTGCACCATCCAACATTGCAACAAGATCAATGGCAACAACTGAACCTAAGGCTGGGTCATCTAATGAGCCGACGGCCACTGCTGGTCTGAACACTGAAGGAGCACCCTCACCTAACCAGATCATGACATCTGGAGGCAGCACCTCATCTCCAGAGGACAATCAACTTGTAAACTTTGAGCGGCAAGGTATGAAAATTTGTAAAAACTAAACACTGTACCGCATATTTTCATATAAAAGAGAATCATTTCATATATCTTCTTTCAGAGACACTGACAACATCTGGCGGTAGTAAGAGAAAGAGAGGTGGACGCAGACGTACCATGGGCCATGGACTACATGAGTACACAAGAAGACATGGTGGCAATAAGATGCCAATTGAATTCACTGCTGGTGTCAGGAGACCCAAGGATTATGTCCAGTCAGCAAAGCTGAGCAATGAGGTTGGTATTCACATCCGTGAAAAAATGCCGCTTGCAACACACTTGGACACGGTACAAGAAAGATGACACTCTCAAACATGTCATTCCTCATGCTATAAGTACGATGGCGGTGAGTCCTGTACAATCTTGGTTTAACCTAATTAGTATGCTACATGATCAACTATCTAAGATTCTACTGATTAATGCATCACTATTTTGAAGGGAAAGTTTAATATGGACAAAAATGATGAGGTGGCTCAAGATGTGTGCACTGATATGCTGCAAGTTAGTATTCGGCGGTTCGATATAGGCTTAAAAAGGAGTATTGGCCGAAAATTAAAAATCTCACACTGGAGCAAGCATATCTCAAGAAGCCAGATCATGTAGAAGAGAAAAGCTGGAAAGAACTGGTGAAAAGATGGTTTGATGAGAAGTACCAGGTACATAAACGTTATTCCTTTCAATAACAACTACTGAATTCTTACATTTCTCTGATCTGGATAAATAAAATGCATGTACTGAACATAGGGACTGTGTGTAATAAATGGAAAGAACAGAGAAGCTGTGAAACAGTTCCATACCACTGGATCTCGAAGCTATGTTGCTCACTGGGAACATCTAGTAAGTGTTCTGAATTTCCCAATACAGTTCATACTTGTCATACACAGGTGTACAATGGTAATGTGCATTCTACATTTTTTCAAGCGAAGGCTAAGCGGCGGGGAAGAAGAAACCTCTCCAATTGAATTTTTAGAATCACACACACTAACAAGGATAACATTATGAGTGCTGAAGCAAAAAGTGCATATGTAAGAAATATTTCTTATTAGCACAATATAATATAATCCAGTTTTGTATGTTGTCCATGCAATGATTGTAATCTTTATGCAGGATCAAATGGTGGCAAAAAAAAGCGGCGCCACGCAATGAAGATGAACCTGATTTGACTGATTTGCAAATTGTTCAGCTAGTTCTGAGCGAGAAAAGCCCATCCACCACCTGCAACAGCACATTCCTTCCAAGATTGGGCATCGCAACAAGTTCCGTGAAGTCTTCTGTCTCTACACGCATCCGAGAGCTACAACAAAGGCGGCAGATCAAGAGCAGAACTCCATACACGCAGCTGAAACGTACCACGGTGAGATGCGAGCAAGACTACAAGGACAAGATGAAAAATTTGAAGAGATCAGGAAGAAGCAGGAGGAAGAACTTGAAGCTGTGAAGAAAGCCCAAGAAGAAAAGACTCTGGCTTATGAAAAGAGGCTGGCAGAAATGGATGCCGTGCTTAATTTGCTCTTGAGGACATCCCAGCCACCATCCATGTCTCAATCCCAGGGCAACTAATCTATTGCACCACCGTCCTACAACATTATTAATCATAGGTCTTTTAATTTCTTTGTGTTCCAATTGTAATTTTCTTATGAATCTTTCGATGCAGTGAGAGACATATATACTTCTTGTGCCACCATTTAAGTATGATATTTATTGTCTACTTTTTGATATTTCGCCAGTTTTTTTGTTTCCCAAATTTCGCAAATAATTCAAATGCTCTCAAATTTTGTCAAATTCAAAAGGTGACGGAAAATGTCACAACGTCACTATTAAATGAAACCACGTGGCACCAATTTCTGGTCCCACTTGTCAGAATTTGTGGGTCCCACCAGTCAGCATTATTGGGACCCATATGTCGGCAACAACCTGGTCCCACTTGTCTGAATTTTATGGATCCCACCGGTCAGAATATTGTGGGTCCAGCTTGTCATAATATTTTGTGGGTCCCACCAGATATCCATGTCAGCGCCGTCGGACCCATGTTGTCAGAAGCCAAATGGACCCACATGTAAGGCCACGTATGCTTTTTTTGGACCAATCAGAAGCTTCCCAAGATTTAGATATTGACGAAAGTTGCAATTTTTCGTGACAAACCTGTCTGTCAACAATGAACCTTTGATGTTGACGAATTTGCAGGTCGTCACCATCAAACATTTGACGTTGACGAAAAAATGCATACCGTCACCCCCGATATTTTATGACGGAGCTTCCTTGACGAACCCCATGACGATCAAATTTTGTCACCGCGAAGTAATCCTTGACGAAAATTGGCCTTAACATGACGAAAGTGATTTGTCAAAAAAAATGTTTTCCTTTGTAGTGATTGTTCTTTACTGTTCTTTGCAAACAAACATCATTTTCCACACCATACATTTAATCCTTTGTTTACAGCAAGCCGGTGAGATTGACAACCTCACTGTTAAGTTGGGGCAAAGTATTTTGATTGTGTTGTGCAGGTTCCACGTTGGCACCAGAATCCTGGTGTTGCGCCGCACTACACTCCGTCACAAACAACCTTCACGTGCTCCTTGACTCCTACTGGTTCGATAAACCTTGGTTTCTTACTGAGGGAAACTTGCTGCTGTACACATCATACATTCCTCTTGGGGTTCCCAACGGACGAGTGCTTTACCGTCACAAGGAAGCTACTTTCTGGGGCCGTTGCAATCCAACTCCCACGTCAGAATTATCCCACCAAGATGCGGCGGGTCCACACAACAGATGCGTGGCGTACCTGACCTTCTCCAGGTCGTTGCATCCAACAGTGTTGAGCTTACGCTCAGTATACATCAACCAATCCTCCGCGTCCATGGGTTCGGGCGCGTATGCGAAGGATATTGGCTTAGTATTCTGGAAGTCCGACAAAGCGACTCCCTGATTTTCCGGCCTCTCCACCCTGTTTTGCTGCAGCAGCTCCTGGAAGAATTTATTCTGCTGCTCCATAGTCAAGCGTTGCCTTTCCTCCAACATTTGCATGTATTGGAGGAAGTTCTGTTGCGTCATGGGTGGTGGTGGTGGAAACTGGTTTCTGGCTGCTTCATCTACCTCTTCCTTTTGCTTGGCCTTTCGCTCGAGACGCTGTGCTTCACTCTCCTCGCCCGACGCTCCCGACATTTTCCCCTAGTTCTGCAACACAAAGTGGTACTCATAGTTACTCCATGCGCAAGTTTTCTGAGCTCAACTTTGTGCACAGAACTAGTCACGCAATGGAAATCAAGAAGCAAATTCCAATCATACAAAACATATACCATGTATGTACATACTTAAGTGGTTTATTACAATACTCCAGTAGTAGTGTGAGTATGCAAACTCACTTATTAAAGTATATTTACAAATTTTCTACAAATATTACATACTACAATACATGTGGTACAACTGTATTGTAGTCTCACCTCCCATAGTGGTCTCTATTCGTGCTTCACTCCCGGTACATCCCAGGCTTCCATCCGGTCGAACGTGTAGTCCTCCTGACAGATTCTGGAACATAGGGTCTTCCCGTCGGCTGGTAGTCGGAATCAGAGGATGATCCCAGGGAGAAATCTGTGTTCATGAACTGATTATTCAATGCAGCATAATCCATCCCTGGTGTGTACTCCCCCGTGACTCCGCCATAGGTATTTCCACCATCTGTATCTGACTCAATCAGTATAGGATACTCCTCATAGTCTCCCCTACTATACTGATGGTTCTGGAACTGGGTTGTGGTGTCTTCATCCATCTTAGGATTACACCTGACTGGATCGCTATAGGTTCCCATGTATGATCCCCAACGCCAACCTGTTGAGTTCTCTATAGGAGTCTCGTAACGCTGATGGTTTCCGGATTCCTCTCCGCCCTCATATCCTCCGTGGGAACTACTAGGAAAGTACCTAGGTGTAATAGGCGTGGTTTGATGTTCTGGATGGTCATTACTAATAAAGTCACCAGCTGAATAAACTGGTGTGTGAACCTCATCCTCCATTGGTTCCTTTGCCTTAGTCTCCTCCTTGGGCTCAGTGAACTCTTCCAACATTGTATCAATTGCCCCCGACAAATGTCGGTTCAATTGAAAGTACAATGTTAGTAAGTTGCGGTAGTTGTCCATGTACTTAGCGGCTTCTGCTGGTTTGCGTTTTGCAAACTTGAAGTGATTTAGCATAGGGTCATCTTCCTCCTCCATATGTGGAATGTGGGCGAATTCAGAACCAATAAGCTCATTCGTCTTATGTTCCCGAATATCAGTGATGGCTTTCATGATTGCGATGTGGTAGGCTGTTTGGATAGTTCTGGCCTCACCTGCTGGCATCACTACACTCATTCCTAGGGATTCTGGGAGTTGTAACCCTACCCTACACTTTGCCAATACTGTACCATAATAGTACATGTATGTCTTTACTCGGATTTGGGGATCGCACCCAAACTCGAGTAACATCGCACGAAGAATATCCGCGAGTCCTCCGTCATATTCACTCAGGGTTGATTCCATCAATTTCACGTTACGTCCAGAACGTGAACTTGCCATAGTTGGCTGTAGAATAGAAAGAATATAATATTAGTAGTGATGCATCATAATAGAGATAATAAAGAATTATCGCACTAAAAGATATGATTGTTTTATTCTCAAGTGAATATATACCATATTTTTAGAGAATTCTTTACTAATCCTATTTGACTCCTAACGTACTGTCCCATTTACTAGGTTCCAACCTAAGGTCAAAGCTTTTGCTCTGATACCAACTGTGGTGACCCTGCATACCACTGCATGTTGTAGTATGCCAGTCGTTGATATAACATTCACGAAGTACCAATCCGCAAATATTACATCCCTCAGAGTAGTACAACAGAACATAGCAGGTCCATAACTCATTCATTTATTATTACAAGCAACATGTACATATCATCTCGGAGTTCCTCTTGGGTCCTAAGAGGACTACTCCTGGGTTCGAGGTGAACCCGACTCAACTTACAACATAAGAGTCTTACTAGGTTATACATTTATTCTCCTCGAGCAGTTAAGTACTAAGAGTTCGTACTGCTCGGATACTACTACTACTCGGTGGGTCTATGCTTGTTCTCCTCCGGAACCCTCGCCGGTTCCGTAGACGATGAGGTAGTCTACTCCTTCGATACCTCCGGAGAGGTCTGGTTCTTCATAGCCGATGACTTCGGCTACTTCAGGGTCGTCGTTGTCCTCCTCCAGTCGATTCGGACAATCTAAGCAGGAGGTTTAAGAGTGGTATGAGTACGAGCGTACTCAACAAGTTCATTATAGAAAAGAGGTGTTTAATGCACTAGCTACGATATTAGACCAGAAAGTCTAATACCAATGCAAGTTTTCATAACCATTTCTTCAAAAGGTTGCTTTTATTTAGAAGAACTATGTCCGCCAGCCTTCACCGGTTTACTAGAACTTCATGGAGTTCCTTTCCGGCCGCGTTCGCAGTTCCATATCCCGGAACAGGGAGTGACAGGTACAGATTCATTACACTCTGCAGAGGTGTGTTGCTTTACCCATAAGAGATCTTAACCTTGGTGCCAACCGGGCAGCTTTCCCGTCCACACTTCCTTTGGTGTGAGGCCCGGTATAAGGTCTAGCCAATCATGTTCCTCCGCTACCTCGAACACCCACCCTTTGTTGCAATTCCGACCTTGGGTCCTCGCCGGCCAGCGTATCCAAGGATACCATCCGACCTCGACTATTACCAGGCACGATGGCCTGATACCTTCGCCGGTCGTTGCAACCCATCATAGACCGCGTTACTGTGGGGAACTTATGGCTTCCCAGCCTACCGCTTGCTCTTCGGGCGACAAGTGTCTACGGACTATGCCGTGGGGAACTTATGGCTTCCCCAGCCTACCGCTTGCCCCCTAGGATTACAAGTGTCTACGGCAAGCGCATCCGTTGATGAACGAGAGGTGGAAACACTTTTGACTACTCCGTCCCACTCCGGATCTTATGGTTAACACGGGTATTACGACACAAGAATCACTGGACGACATTTGTTGTTTAATGCTAGATGGATATAAGCCCTTGCAATGGAACCTCCACCATATCAACACAATCCATGGTTCCATTGCCCACCACATAGTCATATTCATAGTTATGAAATTAGTGGTTTTGCTTTTTATGCAATAGTGATAAACATAGTACTTTGCAAGTAATTTGGTAAAATTACTCAAATGACATGCGCAAGTGATGAACTTGCCTGAACACTGCAAAGTGTTGCAGTTGGATGGTGTGGACTGACCCTTGTCCTCTGCTGCTGAAAAATAGCATCATTGTCCGATAAGGGCAATGGTGAAAGAAGCAATTATGCATGATTCAGCTTTTAGGGTTTGTTTCCCCCCTTCCGGTGTTTTTATCATTTCATGTGAGAGGTAAATACTAAGAATGATTTAGGGATACTCTTTTTAAGGGAAAATACTACCTTGAAATGTTGTCAAGGTGTTTTTAAAGTCCAAAAGAATTTATGGACTTATTTTCATTATTGAAAATATAAACTGTGATTTAAATGATTATTATAATCATCAAATTAAGACTTATTCTTAATTGTCTTCAAAAATTCCTTTTGATATTTTATTCTGATAGAGTATTTTATGCTGAGCAGTTTTCATATTTTTAATTATTTTTTTAGAGCTTTTATCCATTTTCTATTTAGTTTCAAAGTTTCTGGTTTAAATGGATTTGTGAAAAGACTGAAACGCCCTTGGGCCCACCTGTCAGGGTGGCCCAGCGGTTAAGCCTAACCCGAGCCGCCTGTCCGGCTCGGTCGGACGCACCCGTCCCCTTCCTCGCTCGCTCGCGCTAACCCTAACCTCTCCCGTGCTCTGGCGACTTGCGTCGCCATCGCCTTCGCCGATTTTCTCCGGCCGCCTCCGGCCATCACCGGCGGTGAGATGGGGCGCATCTGAACCGCCGTTCGACGGCGCATCAGATCCACCACGTCAATCTGGCCTTCGTCGCCTCCTCGTCTCGCCCCCAACTCATCTTCTCGCAAGGCCGTGGTGATCCGGGGCGATTCGTCGCCCGCCGACGATCCTGGCGCCATGGCGCGGCCGTGTGCCTCACCGGGTTTGCGCTGGAGCCTCTGCGCTCGGTGAACGCCTGGCTTGGCCATGGCTTGGCGCTGCCGTGGCCAGGCTGTGCCGCCATGCCGCCACGGTGACGCCGTGGTGCTCTGCTCCAGGTCAGTACCCCTGTTCTTGTTCCTTCTCTCCTCCTCCTCTTTGTCTAGCTCTGGCTACTGGCCTTGCTTCCCCTCGTGGAGATGCTGACCATGCCTTGCTACTGCTGCTGTGCCGTGCTAGGGCTTGGCATGCTGCTGCGCTACTGATGATTTCTTAGCTCTAGTTGCCATGTCATATTGCTATGTTGTTGCCTGCTGCATGCTTGGATGCCATGATCTACTACTGTTGTTCCTTCCTTACTACTGTATATGCTACTGCCTGCTTCATTGCTTGCTTGATCACTCTAGTTGTGGCAGTGGCTTGGATATATGTGTAAGCCATCTGTTTAAGCATTTCTGGCTTACTGCTGCTTGCAATACTTGCATTTGCAAGTGCCAGCTATGCTTGTTATTTTGCTGTGAAGCTTATGCCCTTGCTCGTGAGCATGCTGTGATGCTCATGACATTGCCATGTTGCTCCAGATGTTGCTAGGCTACTGACTGATCTTGTGTAATTATATAGCTCATCCCTAGCTTGATTACTGTGTATAATCCTTGCAATTTGCAAGAGCCAGTGCTCCTGATGTGTTATTTCTTGTGCAATAATTCCTGGAAATGCTCCATTGAGCATTGTGGTTGGCTAGACAGCTCCATCCCTTGATGGAGTGCTTCTGGATACAATTCTAATGCTTCTATTTAATTATCTGGGTTGCAATTGTTCAGGTTATGTGGCTATTTAATTCATGTTGTTACTGTGTTGGTGCTAGGCTGAGCTGTAACATGCTCTGTCATGCTTTTAGCAAGCTCCTGATGATCAGATGATCATCAGTTGATTGTACAGGCTGCTGTTTGGTGTCTGTGCCTCACTACTGCTCAATTTGTGATGTGTGTGTGTCACACAGGCTTGTGCTGGTGTGTGCTGGTGTGTGCTCAAGCATCTGCTGATGCTTGCAGTGATCCTCTGGATCATGTGCAAGTGTTCCAGTTACTGGTGACTTATGTATTTCATTTATCTGTATAGCTTGTCATGGTTTATTGGATAAATGAGATGAACTGCTTGCAGTGATGAATCTTATAATTAATTTGATTGAGATAGAGGGATGCCAACAGTTGTTGGGGACCCTATCTCCTCTTTGAACCAATCTGGGTGATGATACAAGTGCTTGGCTTGATGGTTTTGTGGTTGAGGTGACCCTAGCAGTAATCATCTACTGTTTTTGGGTAGCTCCCCTCTCTGTGGCTTGCTAGATGCTTTCTGGGTGATCCTTTTTCTTGGATTGCCAGTAGCTTTTCATGTTGAAAATCATATAGACAATATTTTTTCTTAATATCCGATGGTTTAGTGAACCATTTAGTGCTAGGTGAGTTGGGCTAGGCTAGTTGTGGATCAATCCTTGCTGGATTATTTGGTTTGCCTTAGTGATGATACACTGGGCTTGACCAATTTTCCCTAGGGTTATTCTCTTCTGGCTTATTCCCCATTTTGCCCGCATCAAATGGTTTAACACCAAATGATGATGCACACAGGGTAATCATACCCTCTGCCTTGTGTATGTGTTATGCACATGCTTATGTTATGAGCAAAACTGATGTTTGCTCATGAATTTGGGTATACCTCACTCCAGCTCCTAGATTAAGTTGTTGGTGTAGAGGATTGCTTCTGGTTTGGTTGGTTTGCTTGCCCTGCTCCTCCTTGCAAGCTTGTGATGCTTGGATTAATTTCTGTGGTTACTGGAATGGTTGAACAGCAGTGGCTGTTCTTCTTGTTCTATCTGTTCTTGCTGTTCTTACCCTGATGCTTGTGTCGATTAGCATCAAGGGTTTGGTGACTGAAAAGTTTATATACCTCCTGGTGCTCTTCTCCTTGGTCGACAGCAAGGTGCTCTGTGTGTGGTGACTCCCCCTGTGTGAGTGTGCTGGTGAGCATGCACCTCACCATGTGAGCTGCTTGCCCTGTGCATGGTTGGGACTTGTGTGCAGTGGATCAGCTCGGCTGGTTCCTGTCATATCCACTCAATTCTTCATTCTTTTGCTAACCTGCCAAGTGGCTTTGCCACTTGGCCTAATGTGTTTTCTTATTTTTGTGTTTGTCTTTGCAGGGATCAATATGATGATCAAGGATGTCTAAAACCACTTGTTGATCAAGAAATTCAAGATGATCATTTAGTGTAGTTTAGCTAGTTCTTAAATTCCTTGTAATTTTCCTTTTCTTTCTCATTTTTCCATTTATTCAATTCTTGTAATATGTTGTAATATTTCATAATTCAATTCTGAATATTGTAAATGACAATGTATCATGTGTGTTGATCAATAAAGCTCAAAGTTTCTCTAATGAGCTTTAATTATATGTTGTATTAATTATATACTTGATTAGTGATAATTGTTTAGTGAATCATCTAAATTTGAATTATGAAATAATCATGTGATGTTTAAATTTGAAATGCAAACACCAGTTGTTTGAATTCAATCATGCAACTTAAAGTTGTGATGCACTAACTCCCCTCTCTTCTCAAAACCCTAATTGAGCTAAGTGAGGTGCAGGTTTATCGCACTCTCGAAACCCTAACCCTATAAGGTGTCGAGAGAGAAACTTGTCCCCCTTCGATGCAGTTTTCTTTTAAAAGCGCGAAATTTCCCCAGAATTTACGATGCAATGCACATTCCTTTCTAAAATCTACCCCTCGATCGTCTCTAAACCTGGGACATTACAATGGGGAACGCCGAGTCCGTGGCCGTGGCGGTCCGTTAGTGTTTTTTGCTTTCTTCATTTGAATTGTTATCCATCTAGCAATCTGTTATGATCATGACATGATGAATGAAATATAATTGCTTTCTTATGTAGTGACATTGAGGTATGGCGGACGGCACCTTCGTCCGAGATGAGGAGGGGGAAGAAGTGGTGCAGAAATTGATCTATGAGAGTGCCTGTGGTACGGAACCCGATGGAGATGAGAACGAGTTCCAAGACTTTCTGAATGATTTCGGCGAGGGACTTGAGTCCGAACAAGTTAGAACAGACAATGAAGTGTCCATAACAAACTCGGGCGAGGTGTATATTTATGTATCAATTATTAGTCTATGTTAATCTCTAGATGCATTCATTTATTTGTATTGCACTTATAAACGACTAAAATTTTCTTTTAGCCTTATGCATCATCGAGCAACTATGTTAAAACAAAACGAGGCCCGGCGAGAGTGTTAAAGGGCGAGGGCAGGTTAGCCCTCACGACATTTAAGGCTAATGGTGAACCGGAGCATCCCAAAGAGTACTGCCGCAAATTTACAAGTCAAGCCGGAGTTCTTGTTAGGGACCATTTACCGATCAGCATTCAAGAGTGGAATAAGCCGAAGAAAGCGGGGACTGAAGCTAGTTATGTCAACGACACGATGAATTTTTTTCTTTGGGACAGTTGATACGTCTCCAACGTATCTATAATTTCTTATGTTCCATGCTAGTTTTATGCCAATAGCTACATGTTATATCATATTATGGCATTTATTGGACTAACCTATTAACAAGATGCCACAGTGCTAGTTTATGTTTATTATGTCTGTTTATTGCAGAAAAGGCCCAAAAACCAAAGTGCTCAGAAAAATCACAGAAATTCTATTTCGCCGGAAGACTCACGGAGCCAGAAGGGCAAGCCAGGGGGAGGCCCAGGGCCTCCACACCATAGGCCGGCGCGCCCAAGAGGAGGGCCACCCCACCCTATGGTGTGGGCCCCTCGGGACTCTTCCGACTCCAACCTTTCGCCTATATATTCCCTCGCGACGCAAAAACCCTACACCAATCGACGAAACTCCAGAAAGACTCCAGGGGCGCCGCCGCCATCGCGAAACTCCGTTTCGGGGGACAGAAGTCTTTGTTCCGGCACGCCGCCGGGACGGGGAATTTCCCCCAGAGTCATCTCCATCGACACCATCGCCATCTTCATGACCGTTGCTGTCTCCTATGATGAGGAGGGAGTAGTTCTCCCCCGAGGCCAAGGGCTCTACCGGTAGGTATGTGGTTCATCTCTCTCTCCCATGGTGTGATCTTTATGTGATCATGAGCTTTGTATCACTATTAATCTATGTGCTACTCTAGTGATGTTATTAAAGTAGTCTATTCCTCCTCCATGATGTAAAGTTGACAGTGTGTGCATCATGTAGTACTTGGCGTAGGTTATGATTGTAATCTCTTGTAGATTATGAAGTTAAATATTACTATGATAGTATTGATGCGATCTATTCTCCCTTTCATAGCTATTGTTGATAGTGTGTATGCTATGTTAGTACTCGGTCTAAATTGCAACGGTCTATTATGCACTCTAGAGGTTACTTTAATATGAACTCCGGATGTTGTGGAGCTTGTTTACTCCGGCTTGAGGTGTGATTTTATAGCCCTACGCAATGAATGGTGTTTGTTATCCAACAAGAGAGTGTGAGAAAGTAGCACAAGTGAAGAGAAGTTATTTATTTATGTGATCATTGTTGAGAGTGTCCACTAGTGAAAGTATGATCCCTAGGCCTTGTTTCCAAATATCGAATCACCGTTTATTTACTGTTCTACTGCATGTTTACTTGCTGCCATATTTATTTCAGATTGTTATTACCACTCATATTCATCCATATCACTTGCATTTTACTATCTCTTCGCCGAACTAGTGCGCCTATACATCTGACAAGTGTATTAGGTGTGTTGGGGACACAAGAGACTTCTTGTATCGTAATTGCAGGGTTGCTTGAGAGGGATATCTTTGACCTCTACCTCCCTGAGTTCGATAAACCTTGGGTGATTTACTTAAGGGAAACTTGCTGCTGTTCTACAAACCTCTGCTCTTGGAGGCCCAACACTGTCTACAGGAATAGAAGCGTGCGTAGACATCAAGTTATTTTCTGGCGCCGTTGCCGGGGAGGTAAGGTAAAAGGTATTCACATCCTCCGACTACTAAGCTATTTTCTAGCACTGTTGCCGGTGTGTGAGTGCTCGAAGCTATTTCCTTTAGATTCTGCAATTATATCTTTTTGTTTCTTTCTTTTATTTCACTAGTTAGGCTTAATGGAAAAGAACAAAAATATTAGAGATCTTTATAGTATTTATCTTGAGTTAGGACATGAGGTGTTTGAAGAGAAAATTAAAAAACCTATGGAACTTTATATGCATGCTAATGGCAATGTTATTAGTATGAATGCTTTGAACACCATTGTTGCTAATGCTATGGAAAATTCTAAGCTTGGGGAAGCTGGTTTTGATGAGCATGATATTTTTAGTCCCCCAAGTTTTGAGGAGAAAATTTTCTTTGATGATACTTTGCCTCCCATTTATGATGATTATAATGATAGTGGTATTTTGGTGCCACCTACTATGGAGAATAAAGTTTATTATGATTATACCATGCCTGCAATTTATGATGATTACAATGATGGTTGTGATAGTTTTACTCCCACCATTACTAATAAAATTGATTATGCTTATGTGGAGAGTAATGATACTTTTATGCATGTGAATAAGAATGCTTTATGTGATGGTTATATTGTGGATTTCATCAATGATGCTACTGAAAGTTATTATGAGAGAGGGACACATGGTTATATGCATCTTAATAATATTAAGTTTCCCCTCTTTATGTTGAGAATCTTGAAGTTGCGCTTGTGTTGCCTTTCTATGATTGTTGCATTATGCTTACATGACTTGTTTATTTACAAGATTCCTTTTCATAGGAAGTGGGTTATACTTAAAAGTGTATCTTATTTACTTTTGATGCTCTCTTTTGCTTCAACTCTTATTTCTTGCGGGAGCATCATTGAAATTACTGAGCCCATCTTAATGGGTATAAAGAAAGCACTTCTTGGGAGATAACCCATGTTTTTATTTTGCTACTGTTTTGTTGTGTCTTGGAAGTTTTTACTACTGTAGCAACCTCTCCTTATCTTTATTTTACTGCATAGTTGTGCCAAGTAAAGTCTTTGATAGTAAGGTTGATACTAGATTTGGATTTCTGCGCAGAAACAGATTTCTAGCTGTCACGAATTTGATTAGATCCCTCTGTAGGAAACTCAGAAAATTCTGCGAAAATTCGTGAGTAATCCTCAGATATGTACGCAACTTTCATTCAATTTGAGCTTCTTCATCTGAGAATGTTAAGTGCCTTGAAAAATTCGTCTTTACGGACTGTTCTGTTTTGACAGATTCTGCCTTTTATTTCACATTGCCTCCTTTACTGTGTTTGAGTGGATTTCTTTGCTCCATTAAATTTCAGTAACCTTGGGTAATGTCCAGAAGTGTTGGGAATGATTGTGTCCTCTCTGAACATGTGAATTTTTGATTATGCACTAACCCTCTAATGAGATTGTTTTGAGTTTGGTGTGGAGGAAGTTTTCAAGGGTCAAGAGAGGAGGATGATACAATATGATCAAGAAGAGTGAAAAGTCTAAGCTTGGGGATGCCCCCGTGGTTCATCCCTGCATATTTCAACAAGACTCAAGCATCTAAGCTTGGGGATGCCCAAGGCATCCCCTTCTTCATCGACAACTTATCAGGTCACCTCTAGTGAAACTATATTTTTATTGCGTCACATCTTATGTGCTTTACTTGGAGCGTCTGTGTGTTTTTATTTTCTTTTTGTTATCTTAGTTCTCTGAATAAATTGGATCCTATCATGCTTGTGTGGGAGAGACACGCTCCGCTGTTTCATATGAATACTGATGTTCTTAGCTTTACTTTCAATGTTCATGGTGAAGGTTGAAACTGCTTCGTTCATTGCTATTTGGTTGGAAACAGAAAATGCTTCATGTGGTAATTGGTATATTGTCTTGAATAATTTGATACTTGGCAATTGTTTTTCTCAAATAGATCATGTTTAAGCTCTTGCATCATGTAGATTGCACCTATTAGTGGAGAACTACTGTAGAGCTTGTTGAAATTTGGTTCACATGATTGGTCTCTCTAAAAGTCTAGATATTTTCTGGTAAATTGTTTGAACAACAAGGAAGACAGTGTAGAGTCTTATAATGCTTGCAATATGTTCTTATGTAAGTTTTGTTGTACCGGTTCATACTTGTGTTTGCTTCAAACAACCTTGCTAGCCAAAGCCTTGTACTGAGAGGGAATACTTCTCATGCATCCAAAACCTTGAGCCAAAACCTATGCCATTTGTGTCCACCATACCTACCTACTATGTGGTATTTCTCTGCCATTCCAAAGTAAATTGCTTGAGTGCTACCTTTAAAATTTCATTCCTTGTCTTTGCAATATATAGCTCATGGGAAAATAGCCTTAAAAACTATTGTGGCGAAGAATGTGTAGCTTATGTATCTTATGTCTTATAAGTTGCTTGTTGAGCGGTAACCATGTTTCTGGGGACTCCATCAACTATTACACCTTTGTTGAATATCATGCGAGTTGCTATGCATGTTCGTCTTGTCTGAAGTAAGGGTGATTTATCATGATTAAATGGTTTGAGTATGCATATTGTTAGAGAAGAACTTTGGGACGCCAACCAATGCCATGTATCATGGTGGAAGTTTCAGTTTGGACATTAATCCGCAATCTCTTATGAGAATATTATCTGTTGCTGATTGCTTATGCATTAAAGAGGAGTCCATTATCTATTTTCTGTGTTGTCCCGGTACGGATGTCCTCAAGTCGAGATCTATCAAAAATGAGAAATCAACACTAGTAGAAAAAGGGGCAACAGGCCCGGTCCATTTGGGCCTTCAGTCCCGGTTCCCAAACCGGGACCAATTAGGCGGGACTAAAGGGGGTACCCTTTAGTCCCGGTTCAAAGTTTAACCGGGCCTAAAGGCCTTGACACGTGGTGCGGCCAGGGAGCTCACGGTGGAAGGCCTTTGGTCCCGGTTCGTGGTACGAACCGGGCCTAGGTTTCTCTGCCGCGGCAGAGAATTGCTATTTCTTCCGCCGCGGCACGAGTTTAGGGGCTGTACCAGCGTTTCTTTGCCGCGGCAGAGAAACAGGGCGTTTCTCTGCCGCGGCAGAGTTTCAGCAATGCATATATATCATTCAAGAAACCACCAAAAATCGTCATGAATATATATAGACATCGTCAACAGTACACGACATCGTCAACAGTACACGTAATGCATGCATATTTACAATACAACATCTCCTCGACGAATATCCTCCGCCGTCACGATCTGCCGATAGTGCTCTCCACCTGGGGTAATGACCTCGGTAAGAAAGAATCCCGCGATTTCCTCTTGAATTGCTCGTATTTGATCCTCCGTTATGAGAGTGTCCCGCAGGCGTATCATCTATATATATTTAAAAAATGAGATCATTATATATATATATGAATAGAACTCAATACAATAGATGGTACTAATTAAGTGAAAATTTGTTATCGTACACGAGTATGGTGTATACGGGCATCCCCACCCTTGGGACAGGCCATGTCACGAATGAAGGTGCAGACGTAGTATCCACATAAGTTATTCCCGGGTTCCTGCCTCATACACTTTACGAAAAAATAGTTCGATCAAACTAATATAGAGTTTCAATCAAGCATCGTATTGAAAGTAAATATCATATATAGAGTTTCACGGACATAGCTATATATATAGTACTACTTACAGGGTAATCTTGAAATGTAAGCTCCGGTTTCCATTTACCCGGAACAGTATTGATGAACCGTTTCCAAGCCCTGCCCGGCAATAATGAGTAAATGAGTTATTGATCAGTTGATGATATCGTCGAATTAGAACAGATGAAGATGCCAATACGAAATTGATTGAAATTACCTCTGGAGGATGGCAGCCATGTCCGCCCATTCCGCATGTTCTTTACGTTTCGAGTCCATGACATTTACGACTCCTTTGTGAAGATCAATGATTAGGAGAATAAAGTGGAAGCTGCACAAGCATAGCTCAATGATTACGAGAATAAAGTGGAAGCTGCACAAGCATAATGTATGTTATATATAACACTCACTTGAAGTTGTAGGGAAAGAATATATCCTCTTTGTTTGCTTGCTTCACTAAAAACATTACCATGTTGTCCTCTGTGTTCTTGGCGAAGTCTTTAACCGTAACTTCATGAACTGTGTCTGGGTCAATGAACCCCAGCGGTAGGAGCTTGCCTCTTTTGCATTCGAGCTTCTTCATTCTGCATAATTAAATGTATAGCGTACACAAAGAATATAGTGAGGATAATTGTTAGTGCAAATAAATGAGCGCTGAGCTACAGACTTAATTACATAAATAAATCACTTACAGGCAGTAGCAACTGATGACAGCTTTGTCGAGGGCGTCTTGATTGAATAACTGAAACAGTTCTTCCAAGTCAAGGTTTATCTCCTCCCGCCCCCGGAAGTAATGCTCATCTCTAAGATACACCGTGAGGTAGCGATCACTTCTTCGACAGGCTCTCAGGTACCATTCATGCAACCTTCGCATCTGAGTCCCTAGACGCGCGAGCTCGCCAGGTTTGACGAGATCATGTCCGTATCTATACTTGTTTACGACTTCAGCCGTTGGATAGTAATCTTCGTACTCAACTGATGCTCCCTGAGCTCTAGCCTCCCGTTCGATCATCGATGCCGTCTCTGGATCATCATAGGACTGCACGACGAAGTGGGGTATGGACTGTTTGTCCTGCTATCCAAGTTGGGCGACTTTTTTCGCTTCTTTGCTCGCTCTAGAGGACTGTCCAAGAGAGCGGTCATAATCAGCTCTCAGCTCAGGTCTCTTCATTCTCGTCTCGGCAAAGTGCTTCACTGTATGCGGTGGAATGAACATCTTCTTCGGCGCAAGAAACACCTTTTGCTCTTCAGTCTGCTCATGTGGTAACAACTCTGGAGTCTGTGCCCTCATCGGAGTTGATGATCTCTTCGGAGCTGTAGAAGGTGCCGCGGTTAGCTTCCTCTTTTGCTTAGGTGGAGGCGGCGGAGTCTCCTGACGACGACGAGGAGGAGGCGGCGGAGTATTCTCACGCGGAGGAGACTGCTCATGCACAGGGGAATCATCATCGCGTATAGGAGAATCATCACGCGGAGGAGACTGCGCAGGTGACGGAGGAGGTGGCCTGCTTGGTGGCTTCTCACCTGGAAACACAATGTTCTGCTTCTGCCATTGCACGGTGGTTCTACGGGCTTCTCCCAGTTCTTTGATTTCCCCATCTTCGCCTGCAGGGTGCTCAAGCACCAACCCCTCATATTCTCTCAACACTTCATCCACCATCACAACAGCAAAGTCGTCTTGGACCGGACGGCAATGGTAAGACCTTGTAGGTAAGAGGATGCCGACCGCCGCCTTGAAGGATAGGTTGAAAACTTTAACATGCAGCTCACAAGGACGACTCTCAGTGAGATCATCCATGGGGGGGTAGCGAGGAGGCTCGACCACCTGCTCATCATCATCATCATTATCCACCTGCTGAGTGGAAGCCACGCTGCTTTTCCGGTGTTGTTGAGATTGCAGCGGGACGATAGCATCGAGCAATGCAGGATCTACAGCCTGCCCCTGAGCCATCTGGGATGTAAGTACTTGGGTTACCATGGTTAATTGGGCTTTCATGGTGCTAAAACCCTCCTCTAAGGACGCTATGCGGTCTGTTTCCCTTGCCTTTCTCCTCTCATGGCTTTTATCAGGAAATCTCTTTCTTTCCACAGGAAAGCCATACTTCCACGGAACGGAGCCTTCTGTGCCTCGTGTTCGTCCGCCGTGTTCTTTGTTCCGAAGGGCGCGTGTCAGCTCATCGTTCTCTCTGTCGGGCTGGAACCTCCCCTCCTCCACGTCCCTATGTGCTTGTTCCAGGGCTTCAATGGGAACCTTCAGATGAGCTTTCTTATAGATGCACTTCCCTGTTTCTGGATGCAACGTTCCCCCAATCCCGTAGAACCACTCCTTGCACCGTTCGATCCAACCGTGTGTCCCTAATCTGATCCCTTTCCTGGTCAGTTCCGCCTCAGCTGCCTCCCACTTAGGACGGTTAGCCCTGTATCCACCTGGACCCAGAATTTGGTGATATAGCTTCAATGCAGCATTTGCCTTATTTGTTTCCGACCTTTTCTTAAATTCTTCTGACTCCGTGTTGTACTTCACGAATTCGTCCCAGTGATCTTTTACCTTCTCACTGTCCGGAGTCTTGTCTTTCTTGATAAAGCCGCGCAATCTTTTCTTGTGGTTCTTGAATAGTTCGGCCATCTTCTTCTTGGCAAAGTCGCGGAGGGCCTGCTCCATCTTTGCCTTTTCAGCGGCATCCCCCTCTGGAGGTACTATGTTGAAATGTGCCATGAGCTTGGTCAGAATGCTGTCTTTGGCTACATCATCGATATAAAGACCTTGAGCTGCTTCCTCTGCAGACAGCACTAGTCCCTTCGGCTTGTTCCATTCTCGAACGGTGATAGGGACGTGGTCCCTAACAAGCACTCCGCATTGAGCTATAAATGCCTTTGCACCTTTCTCTGGAGCAATCGGTTTACCATCATTACGGATATGGGTGATGTCGTGCCTAACACCGGCGTCCAACTTTTTGGCCGGGCCTCGCTTCCTCGACTTTACAGAAGAAGTGCTCGATCCGGAGGGCTAAAAAAGAAATAATTCATAGTCAGTACAATTTAATTAGTTAATGCATCTAGTCGATCAACAGCGGCTTGATTAATTTATATACCTCGGTGATAACTACAGTTCGGGAGCCATTATGATGATCTTGTTCCTCACCGGCGCCATTAGGATCTTCTTCCTCAATATTCTCCGCTCCCTCACCGGAGTCATTCAAATAAGTTGCGGTGACGTCGTCGTCACGATCATCCAGAGTACCGTTTGCTATGAGGTTCTCCATGAAATTTTCTTGAATTTCATCTCTGTCCATGTTTTCTACAACGACCTGCAAGCTATACATAGGAACCATCATATGATCAAATTAAGGATAATGCAGAAAACTGAAAATGGAGTTACATATGTAGTTCTTAACTAAGGATCGATAAATAGTGCTGAAAGCAGATACTGCAGTTACATGCATACATAGATCGGGTTCATGTTTATTTAACCCTAATACATATCAATCACTACTACAACCACTCAACGGCGCAGACCGGGTCCTAGAGGGCGCCGACCGGGTCCTGAGCCGCGCTGGGTGTACCCCCAAAGCCACGGAACAACAACGGGAGCATAGCTAACATGAGATCCCCGCATAACGCTCCATCCGGTCCTATACATGTTGTCTAACGCGTACATGTAACGGCGAACGTGCTGGTCCTCCGCTTCAATGCGCTGAGCTACCTCCTCCGGCGGGGCCAGCTCCCTCTGAAACGACCGTGGCCCATAAGACCTCCACCAAAGAATATCCGGGTCGACAACGGGACCCGGATTCCGCACCAAGGTGCGCGACCCGGAAGCTAAGACCTCCCAGTGCCACCCCGGCGGAGCCCAGTCCCGGACCTCCCCCATCTGCTCCATCTGCTCGGTGAGAGTCGGACCACGGCCCGCCGGCTGTCGCTGTCGCGGCATCGTAGCTACGAAAACAAATCATATATATATGTACCAACGTTAACATAAATTAAAAAATAAATTCACTACTTAGTCGGCGCCGGCACTACCGTTTGGGGTGCGCCGACACTACATACTTTATTTTGGGCCGGGGGCGCGGTGGCACTACATACTTACTAACTAACACTAACACTAACTAACTAATTTTTCACTAACACTAACACTAACACTAACTTTTTCACTAACACTAACACTAACTTTTTCACTAACACTAACACTAACTTTTTCACTAACACTAACACTAACAAAGTAACTAATTTTTTAACTAACAAACAAACTAACACTAACACTAGCAAACTAACACTAACACTAACACTAACAAACTAACTAATTTTCTAACTTTTCTCTAACTAATTTTACTAACACTAACTAACTAATTTTACTAACACACTAACTAATTTTACTAACACACTAACTAATTTTACTAACACACTAACTAATTTTACTAACACACTAACACATTAACTAATTTTACTAACACACTAATTTTACTAACACACTAACTAATTTAAAAATCTAAAAATCTAACAATTTCTAATACAAACAATAATCTAAAAATCTAAAAAATTAAAAAAAAAGGGTGGGCCGGGGGCTCACCCTTGGTGATGGCGGCCGGAGAGGAGGCGCGCGGCGGACGGCGACGGCGGCGCGGTGGACGGCGACACGGGCGGAGGAGAGGAGGCGACGGGCGCGGGCGTATCGGCGTCGCGCGACGGCGCAGCGGCGGCGGGCGGACGGCGCGATGGGCACGGGCGTGGCGCGCGGACGGCGACGGCGCGGGCGTAAGCGCGCGGACGGCGGTTAGCGGCGGCGCGGCGGCGCGGCGGTACGCACGGTGGACGGCGAGCGGCGCGCACGGCGTTTCGGCAGCCTGGCGGCGTCGAACTGCTTCGTCTCCGCGGGATTGATCTCCGCGGAGACGAAGTGTTGGCTTATATAGTGGACGACCCTTTGGTCCCGGTTCGTGGCACCAACCGGGACCAAAGGCCCCCCTTTGGTCCCGGTTTGTAATAGAAACCGGGACTAAAGGCCATTTTTGCTGCGGTTTTCGCTGCGCGCGCAAAAAAGACCTTTAGTCCCGGTTTGTAATACAAACCGGGTCCAAAGGCCACTTTTTTTTAAAAAAATTCATTCCCGCCATATTTCAAATGAAAAAAAAGCCACCGCCGTGTACTGGCCACCGTCGCCACCGCCGTGTACTGGCCACTGTCGCCACTGCCGTGTACTGGCCACCGTCGCCACCGTCATGTACTGCCCACCACCGCCACCGCCATGTACTGGCCACCACCGCCACCGCCACACGTGTCCCTTCCCCGTGCCACGTGTCGCCGCCGCTTCCACGTGGCTCGCGCCGCCGCCACCGCCGTGCGACGTGTAGATCTCGCTTCCGCGTACGTGCCACGCCCCGCCGCTTCCCCGCGCCACCTGTCGCCGCCGCTTCCACGTACACGCCCCGCTGCTTCAGCGCCACTGTCGCGCCGCCTTCCACGTAAGCACGCCCGCCGCTTCGGCGCTTACGCCACATGTCGCCATAAACTTGCCGCGTCGCTGTGCTATAAAGCGCCGCGTGCGCGCCGAACCACACGTCGCCGTCGCCTCCGTTCATTCGTCGCCGGGATGCCGCCGCGCCGTCGCGGCTCGTCCGGCTTCCGTGGCGTCTGAGCGCGTCCGAACGGTAGGTTCTACGCCGAGATGCGCGCCGGTGGCTTTCGGCTCACCCTCGGCACGTACAACACCCCGGAGCTGGCGGCGCGCGCTTACGACGCGGCCGCATGGCGATTTCGGCGGCCACGGCGCGACATGAACTTCCCAGACGTCGAATCGCTAGAGGAGGCGGAGTTCCTCGCGCCGACGCCGTGCCTCGTCGACGACGAGGACCGTCGCCGCCACCGCCAGGTGCAGCGCCGGATCGCCATCGCCGAGCACGACGAGGAGTTGATGCGCCAGTGGAGGGCGCAGTTCCCCAACGACGTCGACAACACCGACGCGTTCTTCGCTGACCTCCGGGCACATCGCAGGTCCAACAGGCGCCACCGTCGGGCCGTCGCCGTGTTCGAACTCGACAACCCGAATACAACTTGGGCCGACAACGACCCTCGGTGGGACGACATTTGGACCGAGACAACCTCCGACGACGAGTAGATCGACTAGACTAGTTGTTTATCTTTTTTAATTGTATTTTCAATAAAGTCGTTGTGGCAGACGCTGATGATGAGAAAAGTTCCCGCCAGATACATGGAATGAAAGTACAGAGCTCAACTGAAATTAATTAAGATACATTGCCAGATTCGACTGTTCGAGTCATTCAGTCATACTCCTGCCTAGCCCTACAAACGATTTCGCCCATCGTAGTCGTCGTACTCGCCGTCATCATCGTCGCTGGCATCGGGGTCGCGGTAGTCGAACCTCGTCGGGAGAGAACGCGTGGGCTGGGACTGAGGGTAGCGCAGGCGGGGGCCACGGTAGGCCATGACGCCCTGGAGAGTCCGGCCGCGCCACCACAGCCGACGGCCGGCCTCGTTGAAGTTCGAAGGAGGCGGGCCGCCCTCCTCGTGCCTCGCAAGCGCCCTCTCACGCCGATTGATGAAGAAGCTTTCCCAAGTCGGGCTGTAGTCGGGATGCCACTGGGGATTCCTCCGTTGCTCTGGCGTGAGCTCGAAGTAGTAGTGGTTCGTGATGGCCATCTCGCGCGCCACACCTAGAGGGACAGGAGGGACTGGTACGCCTCCAACGCTCAGCAACCAGCCGGTCGGGACGCGGTAGCCCGGCGGGCAGGGGTAGTTCGACGCGCAAAGCGCCTCCGCCTCCCGGAGGGTTAGAGATACGATGGAAGCCATGGGACAGAGTTCTTGAGGTTTGCAGATATAAATGAGTCTAGATGTGATATGTAAATGGAGGCCAAGCCTACATATATATAGTGAAAAAATGGCGGGAGGACGGAGGCGGGAAGCAGTGGAAAGCGCGGGAAGAAAAATAGGCGGGAACGCAGTGGCGCCGAAAACATTAGTCCCGGCTGGTGGGTACAACCGGGACTAAAGATCATTTTTTTTGGTCATCTAACAAAACTGTCGGTGGGATAAGGACGGTAACCTTTAGTCCCGGCTGGTGGGTACAACCGGGACTAAAGATCTTTTTTTTGTCATCTAACAAAACTGTCGGTGGGATAAGGACGGTAACCTTTAGTCCCGGCTGGTGGGTACAACCGGGACTAAAGATCATTTTTTTAGTCATCTAACAAAACTGTCGGTGGGATAAGGACGTGTGGGTAACCTTTAGTCCCGGCTGGTGGGTACAACCGGGACTAAAGATGTCGGCAGGATAAGAACGCATGGGTGGACGCACTGCTCGATGAGATAAAGCATGTAGCGCACGACGCCCTGTCGAAGGAACAAGACAAAGTAGAAGAGATGTCGTGCCTATAAAAGGAGCATCGATACACCTTGCCAAGCAGATCAACAAGCCAACCAGAGTTTCATTCCCATGGATGAAGAGAAGGGTTGGGAAATCTCCCGTGGCGCAGCTTCTCGAAGATGTCGTTGGTGCACACGCCCTACGACATCTTCGGAAGCTGCTCCTCGGAATTTTTTCCTGCAAGCCCCTGAATGACTACATCTCCTCTAACAGTGTTGGGGAAAGGGTTGGGAAATCTCCCATGGCGCAGTTTCTCGAAGATGTCGTTGGTGCACACGCCCTACGGCATCTTCAGAAACTGCGCCTTGGAATTTTTTCCTGCAAGCCCCTGAACGACTACATCTCCTCTAACAGTGTTGGGGAAAGGGTTGGGAAATCTCCCGTGGCGCAGCTTCTCGGAGTTGTGGTTGGGGCACACGCCCTACGGCATCTTCGTAAAGCGCCTTGGAATTTTTTCCCCGCAAGCCCACGAACGACTACATCTCCTCTAACAGTGTTGGGCAATCTCCCGTGGCGCATCTTCACTTTTAATATCTTACATACAGTTAAATGATTACACAAAAATAAATGGGAATTTGATTGCCACTTTTAATATCTTCATCATTTAATCTTCTTCGGCCGTAACCATGGAGCATCTTCATCATTTAACTTGATGCTTGGATCAATGTTCACTCTGAAGGGTGGAATTTCATCAAACTTATTATAATCTTCTGACATGTCTGTCTTGTCCTCCACTCCCACAATGTTTCTTTTTCCAGAAAGAACTATGTGGCGCTTTGGCTCATCGTTTGATGTATTTGTTTCCTTATGTTTCCTTTTTCTTGGTTTGGTAGACATATCCTTCACATAGAAAACCTGGGCCACATCCTTGGCTAGGACGAATGGTTCATCTCTATACCCAAGATTGTTGAGATCCACTGTTGTCATTCCATACAACTTGTCTACCTGAACCCCGCCTCCTGTTTTGTTGACCCATTTGCACCTAAACAAAGGGACCTTAAAAGAAGGTCCATAGTCAAGTTCCCATATATCCTCTATGTAACCATAATATGTGTCATTTGGGCCTTCATTCATTATTGCATCAAATCGGACACCACTGTTTTGATTGGTGCTCTTTTTATCTTGGGCGATCGTGTAAAATGTATTCCCATTTATCTCGTAACCTTGGAAAGTCACTACAGTCGAAGATGGTGTATGCAGGCCCAGCAAGTACAGCTGATCTTCAATATCTTTGTTATTCATGAGATGTTTTTGCAACCAACCTCCGAAAGTCGACATGTTTTCACGTCTAATCCAATCGTTCGACTTCCCCGGGTTGTGGGAGCGTAGAAAGTTCTTGTGGTCACCGATATACGGAGCCACCAAGGTGGAACTTTGTAGAACTGTGTAGTGTGCTTGAGTCAAAGAAATCCCGTCCCTACATATCATTGATTTCCTTCCTAGCGTGCCTTTTCCACTTAGTCTCCCTTCATGCCGCGATTCAGGAACACCAATCGACTTAAGGTCAGGAATAAAGTCAACACAAAATTCAATGACCTCCTCTGTTCCATAGCCCTTGGAGATGCTTCCTTCTGGCCTAGCACGGTTATGAACATATTTCTTTAAGACTCCCATGAACCTCTCGAAGGGGAACATATTGTGTAGAAACACAGGACCGAGAATGGAAATCTCATCGACCAGGTGAACGAGGAGATGTGTCATAATATTGAAGAAGGATGGTGGGAACACCAGCTCAAAACTAACAAGACATTGGACCACATCATTCTGCAACCTCGGTAGAATTTCTGGATTGATTACCTTCTGAGAAATTGCATTGAGGAATGCACATAGCTTCACAATGGGCAGTCGAACATTTTCCGGTAGAAGCCCCCTCAATGCAATCGGAAGCAACTGTGTCATTATCACGTGACAGTCATGAGACTTCAGGTTCTGGAATGTTTTCTTCTCCATATTTATTATTCCCTTTATATTGGAGGAGAAGCCAGACGGGACCTTGATACTTCTCAGACATTCAAAAAATATTTCCTTCTCTGCTTTTGTAAGAGCGTAGCTGGAGTAATGATGTCCTTTAACTCTCTCATGCAGTTTTTTGGGGTCTTTCCTACGTTGCTGGTCCTCCTATGCTTCTGGTGTATCTTTTGTCTTCCCGTACACGCCCAGAAAGCCTAGCAGGTTAACGCAAAGATTCTTCGTCACGTGCATCACATCGATTGAAGAGCGGACCTCTAAGACTTCCCAATAGGGTAGATCCCAAAATATAGATTTCTTCTTCCACATGGGCGCGTGTCCGACAGCGTCATTCGGAACAGACCGTCCACCAGGACCCTTTCCAAATATTACATCTACATCCTTGACCATACCAAATATATCAACACCATCACGATGGGGAGGCTTCCTCCGGTGATCAGCCTCACCATTGTAATGCTTGCCTTTCTTTCTTACGGGATGGGTAGTCCTAAGAAATCGACGATGCCCCAGGTACACGACCTTCTTACATTTTTCCAAATAATCACCTTCGAGCTCATGTAAACAGTGTGTGCATGCATTGTATCCCTTGTTTGACTGTCCTGAAATGTTACCAAGAGCAGGCCAGTCATTGATGGTTACGAAAAGCAGCGCTCTTAGGTCAAATTCCTCCTGCTTGTGCTCGTCCCACACACGTACACCTGCTGACCATAGCTATAGAAGTTCTTCGATTAATGGCTTCAGGTACACATCAATGTCGTTCCCGGGTTGCTTCGGGCCTTGTATGAGCACTGGCATCATAATGAACTTCCGCTTCATGCACAACCAAGGAGGAAGGTTATATATACAAAGAGTCACAGGCCAGGTGCTATGGCTGCAACTCTGCTCTCCAAAAGGATTCATGCCATCTGTACTTAGACCAAACCTTAAGTTCCTTGCATCCTGTGCAAAGTTTGGGAACTCTCTATCGATTTTTCTCCATTGGGATCCATCAGCAGGGTGCCTCAACATCACGTCTTTCTTACGGTCTTCTTTGTGCCATCGCAACAACCTAGCGTGCTCTTTATTTCTGAACAAGCGTTTCAGTCATGGTATTATAGGAGCATACCACATAACCTTGGCAGGAACCCTCTTCCTGGGGCGCTCGCCCTCAACATCACCAGGGTCATCTCGTCTGATCTTATACCGCAATGCAGTGCACACCGGACATGCATCCAAATTCTCGTACTCACCGCGGTAGAGGATGCAGTCATTAATGCATGCATGTATCTTTTGCACATCTAATCCTAGAGGGCAGACAATCTTCTTCGCTTCGTACGTACTGGCGGGCAATTCGTTACCCCTTGGAAGCTTCCTCTTAATTATTGTCAGTAACTTTCCAAATCCTGAGTCAGTGACACCGTTCTCTGCCTTCCATTGCAACAATTCCAAGGTGTCTTTGCCCTAGCTTTTATGGCCATCTTCGCAAGTTGGGTATAACAATTTGTTGTGATCTTCTATCATCTTGTCGAAGACCAACCTTTCCTTTTCAGTTTCACATTCTCTCCTTGCATCAGCAATGGCCCGACCAAGATCATCATCAGCAGGCTCATCTGGTGCCTCTTGATCTTCTACTTCATTGTCTTCATTGCCTTCTCCAGTATCATCGTATTCAGGAAAATTGGGATAACCGTCATCATCCTCTTCCTCTTCTTCATTGTCTTCCATCATAACCCCTCTTTCTCCGTGCTTGGTCCAACAATAGTAACTGGGCATGAAACCGAATCGCAGAAGGTGGCTGTGAATGACACTCGAGTGAGCGTAATTTACGGTATTCTTGCAGTCCACACATGGACAATACATGAAGCCACCATGTTTGTTTGCCTCCGCCACGGCCATAAAATTATCCAGGCCCGAAGTGAACTCGTCAAACCGTCGGTCAATGTACATCCATTGCCGATTCATCTGCATGATATAATTAAGCTGATCAAAACCATTACAGAACATCACGATGTATATATACACATGCATTTTATCAATTGCAGATGAAAAGGATAAAGTTGTTAACCTCGATGAAGAAGAAAAAAGCAAGTTAAGTGTGGCTTGATTTGTGTAAACTCAAGTGGCAAATCCTCTTAAGCATTTCATCGAACACCTCTTGTGCATGTGAAGAAGAGAGGAAAGAAATACACCCCTCTTGTGAAGATAGTGAAAAAATGGCCAAGTGTGGCTCACACTTGGGCAGGGGCAAGGTTATATAGCCAGAGGCGGGGCCTTTGGACCTGGTTTGTATTACAAACCGGGACTAAAGGGTTCCCCAGACTGACACGGCCTGCGGCGCCCTGCGGTGGACCCTTTAGTCCCGGTTTGTAATACAAACCGGGTCCAAAGGCCACTACATGACAGGCGCCAGCGGGTGGGGTCGTCCTGGGCAGAAACGAACCGGGACCAATGCCCCTATTGGACCCGGTTTGGTTCAGCACTGGGACATTTGTTTGGGACCAAAGGCCTCTTCTCCACTAGTGCAAATGCGATCTATCTCCTTGGACCTTTGTACAGGCGGCATAGAGGTACCCCTTTGTGACACTTGGTTGAAACATATGTAATGCAATGATAATCCATCGAAATCCAAGCTAATTAGGACAAGGTGCGAGCACTATTGGTATTCGATGCATGAGGCTTGCAACTTATAGGATGTCTTATGCATAACACTTATGAATTATTAATACCATTGACAAAATTGTTTCTATGTTTTCAAAATAAAAGCTCTAGCACAAAAATAGTAATCCATGCTTCCCTCTGCGAAGGGCCTTTCTTTTACTTTATGTTGAGTTAGTTTATCTACTTCTTTCTACCTTAGAAGCTGATACGTCTCAAACGTATCTATAATTTCTTATGTTTCATGCTACTTTATTGATGACACTCACATGTTTTATACATACTTTATGTCATATTTATGCATTTTCCGGCACTAACCTATTGACGAGATGCCGAAGAGCCAGTTGCTGTTTTCTGCTGTTTTTGGTTTCAGAAATCCTAGTAAGGAAATATTCTCGGAATTGGACGAAATCAACGCCCAGGGTCTTATTTTTCCACGAAGCTTCCAGAAGACCGAAGGAGATACGAAGTGGGGCCACGAGGTGGCGACACACTAAGGCGGCGCGGCCGAGGAGGGTCCGCGCCGCCCTGGTGTGTGGGCCCCTCGTGTCGCCCCCTGACCTACCCTTCCGCCTACTTAAAGCCTTCGTTGCGAATATCCCAGTACCGATTGACAAAACTCCAGAAACTCCAATTCGGGGGACAGAAGTCTCTGTTCCGGCACCCTGCCGGGACGGGGAAGTGCCCCCGGAAGGCATCTCCATCGACACCACCGCCATCTTCATCACCATCGCTGCTTCCATGATGAGGAGGAAGTAGTTCCCCCCCGGGGCTGAGGGCTCTGCCGTAGCTATGTGGTTCATCTCTCTCTTTGTGATCTAGTTGAATATCATCTATGTGCTACTCTAGTGATGTTATTAAAGTAGTCTATTCCTCCTCCATGATGTAATGTTGACAGTGTGTGCATCATGTAGGTATAAGCTATGATTGTAATCTCTTGTAGATTATGAAGTTAACTATTACTATGATAGTATTGATGCGATCTATTCCTCCTTTCATAGCTATTGTTGACAGTGTGTATGCTATTTTATTACTCGGTATAATTGCAATGGTCTATCATGCACTCCAAGGTTACTTAAATATGAACTCCGGATGTTGTGGAGCTTGTTAACTCCGGCATTGAGGTGCTCTTGTAGCCCTACACAATGAATGGTGTTTGTTATCCAACAAGAGAGTGTAGAGTAGTTTCAGTTATGTGATCAATGTTGAGAGTGTCCACTAGTGAAAGTACGATCCCTAGGCCTTGTTTCCAAACATCGAATCTCCGTTTATTTACTGTTTTGCTGCATGTTTACTTGCTGCCATCTTTATTTCAGATTGCTATTACCACTCATATACATTCATATTACTTGTATTTCACTATCTCTTCGCCAAACTAGTGCACCTATACATCTGACAAGTGTATTAGGTGTGTTGGGGATACAAGAGACTTCTTGTATCGTAATTGTAGGTTTGCTTGAGAGGGATATCTTTGACCTCTTCCTCCCTGAGTTTGATAAACCTTGGGTGATTCACTTAAGGGAAACTTGCTGCTATTCTACGAACCTCTGCTCTTGGAGGCCCAACACTGTCTACAGGAATAGAAGCGTGCGTAGACATCAAGCTATTTTCTGGCGCCGTTGCCGGGGAGGTAAGGTAAAAGGTATTCACATCCTCCGACTACTAAGCTATTTCCTAGCATTGTTGCCGGTGTGTGAGTGCTCGAAGCTATTTCCTTTAGATCCTGCAATTGCATCTTTTTGTTTCTTGTTTTTATATCACTAGTTAGGCATAATGGAAAACAACAAAAATTTTAGTGAGCTTTTTAATCTTTTTCCTGAGTTAAGACATGAATTATTTGATGCGAAAATTAAAAAACCTATGGAACCTTATTTGCATGCTAGTAGCAATGTTATTAGTATGAACGCAATTACTGCTAATGCTATGGAGAAGTCTAAGCTTGGGGAAGCTAGTTTTTATGATCTTTTTAGCTTCCCATCTTTAGGGGAGAAAATTTGCTCTGATAATACTTTATCTCCCATATGCGATAACTCTAATGACGCTTGTGATATTTTAAATCCACCTACTGCAAGTACTGCTTTCAAGATGCCCATGAAAATTATTGAATGTGTTATGGATAACCGTTATGAAGGGGATGGAACTGTCCGTCCTGGAGATCATTTACTGTTTTTGCATGAATTATGCGGGTTATTCAAGTGTGCAGGTATCTCTATGGATGAAGTGAGGAAGAAACTATTCTCTATTTCGCTGTCTGGTAAAGTGGAGCATTGGTATAAATTGCTGAAGAATAGTCATTCTCTTGGTTGGGAGGAAATTGTATCTCTCTTTTATTCTAAATTTTATCCTCCTCATGAAGTGCATATTGATAGGAATTACATTTATAACTTTTATCCTCGTGATGGAGAGAGTATTTCCCAAGCATGGGGGAGATTGAAGTCACTAATGCTCAAATGTCCCATTCATGAGCTCCCCCGTAATGTTATTATTAATAATTTTTATGCAAGGCTTTCAGGACATCACAAGGACTATCTAGATGCCTGTTTGGAGGGATCTTTCAAAAGCAAGGAGGTTGAAGCTAGATGGGATCATCTTGATCGGATTCAGGAGAATACTGAAGATTGGGAGAACGACAAAGGTAGAGAGTCAGGTATAAATTATGATTATGAATGCATTGAAACTTTTATGGATACTGGTAAATTTCGAAATATGAGTGCTACTTATGGTCTTGACTCTCAAGTTGCTGCAAATCTTTATAAAGCTTTTGCCTCTCATTTTGAATTACCTAGGAAGAAATTTGATAAGTATCATGAACCTTTTAAAGACACTTGCATGGAAAATGGAATTGTTGTTAATGATTGCAATAAACATGCCCAAACTTCTGAAAATGCTATTTCTTATAAGCATGTTAATTTTTGTGGAATGCATAGACCCTGTGGAATTAATCAAATCGAAGATGAATATTGTATCCATCATATGAATAAAAAAACTAGAAAGTGGTCTAGGGCTCTAGATGATCTTGGTAAAAAAGTTTGTGCCATCTATCCTTTTATTTGTGAACTTTGTCATAGAGTGGGTCATTTTAATTTTCAATGCTCCTCCAATGATAATTCGAACCCCATGAGTGCTGCAAATTTGTATTGTGATGATGAAATTACTCCTAATCAGCATGATGAACTTACTTTATTTTTGTGGTGTGAAGAGTTATCAAGAAAAATCTCTTTGTTACATATGAGAGATCTTGATATTGATGATGTCCTGCATGTGTGTTTTTCTTATTGCATTGATAATTGACATACAAATACTTACATACAAAATATTTTAGAAGATGACACTTTGCCAAAATATGATAGGACCGCTGTGTGTTTTGAACTTATTAATGAAAAGGAGGAATCCTCCCAAGTTTCTTCTATTGTTTCTGGAAATAAATCAGGTTATGTGGAGAAGCCTCCCTTCAAGCCTCTTCCTCCTAAAGAAGGGAACGAGGAGAAGGAAGAGAAGAAGAAGAAGAAGAAGGGAACGAAGAAGAAGAAGGGGAATAAAGAGAAAGAGGTAACGGCATATCCCCGCGTGTATGAGATAACAATAGGTAACCGTAAGTATGTTGCTCCTAATGATTATTACGATAATGAATATGAGTACAATGATCTTCCTATCCATTTACCTACATTAGTGATCATGATTTGAAAGAGCACACTACTTTTGATATTAAAAATCTCTGGGAAACTAACTCTGAAAATGATGATGTTAATAATTGCCATAGTATCAGTACTATCCATGCTTCCTCCCATAATGATATAGAAAGCTCTAAGCTTGGGGATGAGGTGTTTGAAAATCCTTTTTCTACTGATCATTATATGTTTGATACATATCCTTCTAGTAACAATGATGGTATGGTCACAGATGAACATACTGTGAAAGGTAACTATTCTATTTCTTATGATGACACTATGCCTCCGACCTTTGATGATTATTATAAGGAATGCTATGATATAGGTTATAACTATCCTTATGAAACTTGTCATAGTTATGATTGGATTGCCAAAAACAATTCCCTTAGTATGCAACTTGTTTACCATGTTCAAATTCTTGATAATAATCTTGCTCCAATTACTATTAATGAGAAGAACTCTTCTTATGCCAAAATTAATGATACTTTTATGCATATGAACCATGATAAGAATGTTTTAAGTGATGGGTATATTGTGGATTTCATCAATGATGCTACTGAAAGTTATTATGAGAGAGGGAAACATGGTTATATGCATCTTAATAATATTAAGTTTCCCCTCTTTATGTTGAGAATCTTGAAGTTACTCGTGTTTTATCTTCTTATGCTTGTCACTTTGTTCTTCATGAATTTATTTGTGTACAAGATTCCTATGCATAGGAAGTGGGTTAGACTTAAATGTGGTTTGAATTTGGTTTTTTATGCCCTCTTTTGCTTCAACTCTCATTTCTTGCGAGTGCATCATTAAAATTACTGAGCCCATCTTAATGGCTATAAAGAAAGCACTTCTTGGGAGATAACCCATGTCTTTATTTTACTACAGCAATTTATGTTTTATATTTGAGTCTTGGAAGTTGTTACTACTGTAGCAACCTCTCCTTATCTCTATTTTTTGCATTGTTTTGCCAAGTAAAGTCTTTGATAGTAAGGTTGATACTAGATTTGGATTACTGCGCAGAAATAGATTTCTTGCTGTCACGAAATTGAGTAGCCCCATCTGTAGGTAACTCAGAAAAATCTGCCAATATACGTGCGTGATCCTCAGATATGTACGCAACTTTCATTCAATTTGAGCATTTTTATCTGAGCAAGTTAAGTGCCCCAGAAAAATTCGTCTTTACAGACTGTTCTATTTTGACAGATTCTGCCTTTTATTTCGCATTGCCTCTTTTGCTGTGTTGGATGGATTTCTTTGTTCCATTAACTTTCAGTAGCTTTGTGAAATGTCCAGAAGTGTTAAAAATGATTGTGTCACCTCTGAACATGTGAATTTTTGATTATGCACTAACCCTCTAATGAGTTGTTTTAAGTTTGGTGTGGAGGAAGTTTTCAAGGATCAAGAGAGGAGGATGATATATGATTAAGAAGAGTGAAAAGTCTAAGCTTGGGGATGCCCCCGTGGTTCATCCCTGCATATTTCAAGAAGACTCAAGCGTCTAAGCTTGGGGATGCCCAAGGCATCCCCTTCTTCATCAACAATTTATCAGGTTCTTCTATTGAAACTATATTTTTATTCGGTCACATCTTATGTACTTTACTTGGAGCGTCTGTGTGCTTTTATTTTCGTTTTGTTATTTTCATTCTCTGAATAAATTCATGCTTGTGTGGGAGAGAGACACGCTCCGCTCGTGCATATGAACACTGGTGTTCTTAGCTTTACTTTTAATGTTCATGGCGAAGGTTGAAACTGCTTCGTTCATTATTATTTGGTTGGAAACAGAATATGCCTCATACTGTCTTGAATAATTTGATACTTGGCAATTGTTTTGAGCTCTCAAGTAGATCATGATTAAGCTCATGCACCATGTAGTTTAAACCTATTAGTGGAGAACTACCGTAGAGCTTGTTGAAATTGGTTTGCATGATTGGTCTCTCTAAGGTCTAGATATTTTCTGGTGAGGGTTTGAACAACAAGGAAGACAGTGTAGAGTCTTATAATGCTTGCAATATGTTCTTATGTAAGTTTTGATGTACCGGTTCATACTTTTGTTTGCTTCAAACAACCTTGCTAGCCTAAGCCTTGTATTGAGAGGGATTACTTCTCGTGCATCCAAAATCCTTGAGCCAAAAACTATGCCATTTGTGTCCACCATACCTACCTACTACATGGTATTTTCCGCCATTCCAAAGTAAATTGCTTGAGTGCTACCTTTAAAATTACATTCTTTGTCTTTGCAATATATAGCTCATGGAAAAAATAGCTTAAAAACTATTGTGGTATTGAATATGTACTTATGTATCTTATTTCTTAATAAGTTGCTTATTGAGCGATAACCATGTTCCTGGGGACGCCATCAACTATCTTTGTTGAATATCATGTGAGTTGCTATGCATGTTCGTCTTGTTTGGAGTAAGGGTGATTTATCATGATCAAATGGTTTGACTATGCATATTGTTAGAGAAGAACATTGGGCCGCTAACTAAAGCCATGATCCATGGTGGAAGTTTCAGTTTGGACAACAATCATCAATCTCTTATGAGAATATTATCTATTGTTGAATGCTTATGCATTAAAGAGAAGTCCATTATCTGTTGTCTATGTTGTCCCGGTATGGATGTCTGATACGTCTCCGACGTATCGATAATTTCTTATGTTCCATGCTTGTTTTATGACAATACCTACATGTTTTGTTCACACTTTATATCGTTTTTATGCATTTTCTGGAACTAACCTATTGACGAGATGCCGAAGTGCTAGTTCCTGTTTTCTGCTGTTTTTGGTTTCAGAAATCCTAGTAAGGAAATATTCTCGGAATTGGAAGAAATCAACGCCCAGGATCTTAAAATCCCACGAAGCTTCCAGAACACCCGAGAGCCGCCAGAGGGGAGCCCTGGGGGCCCCACACACCAGGCTGGCGCGGCCAGGGGGTGGGCCGCGCCGCCTTACTGTGTCGCCGCCTCGTCGACCTTCCGACTCCGCCTCTTCGCCTATTTAAAGGTCCCTGACCTAAAACTTCGATACGGAAAAGCCACGGTACGAGAAACCTTCCAGAGCCGCCGCCATCGCGAAGCCAAGATCTGGGGGACAGGAGTCTCTGTTCCGGCACTCCGCCGGGACGGGGAAGTGCCCCCGGAAGGCTCCTCCATCGACACCACCGCCATCTCCATCAACGCTGCTGTCTCCCATGAGGAGGGAGTAGTTCTCCATCGAGGCTAAGGGCTGTACCAGTAGCTATGTGGTTAATCTCTCTCCTATGTACTTCAATACAATAATCTCATAAGCTGCCTTACATGATTGAGAGTCATATGATGATGCTTGTAATCTAGATGTCATTATGCTAGTCAAGTGGATTTTACTTATGTGATCTCCGGAGACTCCTTGTCCCACGTGTGTAAAGGTGACAGTGTGTGCACCGTGTGGGTCTCTTAGGCTATATTTCACAGAATACTTATTCACTGTTATGAATGGCATAGTGAAGTGCTTATTTATATCTCTTTATGATTGCAATGTGTTTTGTATCACAATTTATCTGTGTGCTACTCTAGTGATGTTATTAAAGTAGTTTATTCCTCCTGCACGGTGTAATGGTGACAGTGTGTGCATCGTGTAGTACTTGGCGTAGGCTATGATTGCGATCTCTTGTAGATTATGAAGTTAACTATTGCTATGATGGTATTGATGTAACATCCCAAGTTTCATTAATAAAGATCAAGAAAGAAAGTTCCCAAATCTCAAATTTTGCAATTAACAAAAACTTTTTCTATGCATATAGTGCCACACATAGTTTCATGCATTTGAGTGATTTTCTTTTGTGCAATTGCCATGATGAGTGTTGGTGTGTTGAACCATTGCTAGGGAACCCTAATTCAAGATCACAAAACCCTAATTGGAAAAGAAATAAAGAAAAAAGGGAAAAACCCATAATTCACTCACATACACAATATGCCAATTTGCAAATCTTCACCCTAGGCCATATTTTCTTGCCCTATGGTTTCTAAAACTCATATATAACTCAAACTAACACAAATGCATCAAAGAAACCAAATTCAAACCAAAGGAAAATTCAAAATTTTCAATACATATGATAATGGTCATATGTGACCAAAATATTTTCTTCTCTACTTTGCCCCCCTATATTTCTTAAAACCTCAACTAAACTTTGTCAACCAAAGCCAGGTCATCCAAGACCATGTCAAGGTGAGTACTTTTCATGTTGACCACCATGGCTAGAGTTGACTAGGTTGACCAAAAATTAATTGTCAAAATAGGATCTGAGAAGAAAAACAAGATGATCCCAAATTTGAAATTTTGCAAAACAACTCCAAATTGAGCAAAACCACCACCAATCCAACACCTTAATTATATCAATGAGATCCACCAAAAAGAAAACCAAAATTCAAATAAAAAGTTCATGCGGCCATTTAATCAAACACTTGGCAGGCATTATTATCAAATTGTGTTACATGCTATTATCCAATGGATTTTGGCCTAAACCCACTTTCTCTGGTGATCATTAGCTACCCCTGGCTCCCCTGCATCAAGCTTGGTACATGCTATGGCTAGGAAAAGTGGTAAAGCATGGAGAAACCACCATGCCATTGCACTTTCGGCCACCTTTGGCATCTCCATCCCTGGCCACCATCTCAACCCTTCTCCTTGTCCTGGAATATCCCTGCAGCACAAGGACACCAATGGTACACGGCCCAGCCTCGCCAAGCCACGGCATTGGCCAGAACGCGCTCGCCCAAAACTCGCCAGAACATGCCAGCACGCGCGGAGACCGCGCTCTGGCCGCGCAAGGACGCGCCAGGACGCCCAGCACTCGATCGACGCCGTCCTCCCCCTGCATCTCTACGCCTGCATCGAGCATCGCCTCCCTGCCCTCTACGAGCTAAACACAAGCCCAGGCCTGCCCCTGCCTCGTCGCCATCGTCCTCGCCGGCAAAGTACCGCGGGTACTGCCGCACTCATCACACGCTCCCGAACGATCCCGTCACGCTTTGGCCTCGCCAGCTACACGTTGAGCATCGCCAGGACGATGCCTACACATAGCCGTCCTCGCCTTGCCCTTTCGATCGACGGAGAGGCCACGCCGTCGACGCTCCTTCTCAGCACCCGCCGGTCACCTCCCCCTCTATAAATAGAGGAGCTCCCAGCACGATTGCCTCACACCACTCGACTCACCTCCCTTCACTGCTTCTCCTCCCACCCTTAGTTCATCCCATTACCGCCGGAGTCACCGCAATTCGAAGCTGAAGGCCGCCGGAGCTCGCAGATCATCATCGTCGATTGGCGCCTCCTCACGCCTCGCCACCAGTACCAGGAGCTTCCTCATCCTCGTCAACATCGCCGCGCACCTCGCCAACACCCGCGGGAACGCCGGTAGGCTCTCCGACCCCCTACCCTTGCCGCCAGTAAACCGCCTCTCGTCGGGGAAGACGACGCCTGTGGGCCGTCGATCTCCTCTCTAATCGGACGCCTCACAGCTCGCGTACCGCTTCGGGGTTTAAAACCCGCTGACAGGTGGAGCCACCTTGTCAGGCGGCCCACGCGCACTGCTGCGTTGCTGGGCCGTAACGGTTCGTTTGAATCCTGGGCCCGTAGGCTTTTCCCGCGCGGCCCAGTTAAATCCAAATTCTGTTTAAATTTAAATTCCTCAAATGCTTGCAGATGCCAACTTCAAATTTGAATAGTTTGAAATCTGCCAAACCAAATTTAGCAAACTTTATACCGTTGGAAAGCCCATAAAATTATCTAACCAATGCCACTGGTCCCATCCCCAAATTCTAAGTAGAATTAATCTGCCAAAAATAACAAAACATGTATTTCTGCAGATTCAAACATTATTTAAAATTCAACCATAATTGGTTTTGAGTTGATTCCAACTCTCATAGTTCACCAATGATGTACTCTAATTGATTATGCAATAATATAACCAGGTTGTTTGCATGATCATGGACTAGATCAAAATAGTGGCTATGGAGCCATTTCTAGTCCATTTTAAACTTAAAATTCTAAATTCTATAATTAGTATGAAAGCTCCTCTCTAATTTAAATCTTGATCTTGAGTGATATAAGAAGAGGTAATGACCTAGGGTTAGGAAGCCTCTGATTGTATTTACTTCAAGATTTTAAATCATTTAAATGCTAAGTTTAAAATGGCATAAGGTGTGACACCTTATTTAAAATGTTTTCTCTCATAATAGATATGAAGTGTTGACCAGGGTCAACCTATATTTCATACCTTATTATTATGAGTGAGAATTAAATCTTGAAAGAATACCATAAGGAGAAATTAGTTTCTCTCCAAAAGATAAAATAACAATTCAAATGAATATTGATAAATGAGAGGAAATTACTTTTTCTCTTAACTAAGCATGAACAAAGTAATCCACCTTGATTGAATTAAGTGTGATGTTAATACTACTTGAATGGACTCTTTGGTGTGTTTAGTTTAGTATACAAGATTGGTTTGGTGTTTATACCTCGTATTCGTATATAGACGCTAGTACGGAAGAATACCCAGAAGAGGAGGAGAACCACTACCAAGAAGAGGAAGATCACTTTGACCAATACCATCAAGGCAAGCTAACCCTTGCTAAACATAAGTGCTTAGGCTCTTCAAGAGCAAAGGCACCCTCACTTTTTACCCTCATGTTTTTACCTATCCTATGTTTTTACTTAAATTCTACTTTTGCTTATTTATTTCAAAGTCTTGTTGATTTATGTCTCTTTTGGTCTAGAGTAGAACATTACTTAGCACCCCTCAAAGCTAGATAGCACCCCTCATATAGTTGCTAGTGCTAATCAATTAAAATTGACTACTCTACATGGGAACTTGGTGAAGTGAAATGACTTGGGTTGATTAAAAGTTGATGGTGAATTTGACCAAGAGAAGATGGTGATTTTTGATAAAACTGATGATTGGGTTTGAATGCGATACCCTTCCAATTATACAAGTACCACCACAATACCTGATTATGGGTAGGGCTTAACTAGAAGCTTGTGTATTTTAGTATGGGTTCCCTCTAAACAAACATCATAGGGGTTACGCCGAGGCTGCCTCCGTATATGAGAAATGATGTGAGTATGAGGTGAATGTACGACCCAAGCCCTGTGCAGTTCCCGGGTTAACAGTTGGTTTTCACCGGGAGGCCAAGCTCATGGGGAGAGGTGCCTATACTAGTATATATAAGTGAAAGGTTATGGTTGATGATCCGCGTACTGAGTTACGATGATTCGAGGTTATCCTCGACGGATGTAATCAAAAGTTGTGGCACAAGAGTACAACCTCTGCAGAGTGTTAAAACTATTCGAATAGCCGTGTCCACGGTTACGGACGATTGGAAAGGCCATACTATTCCGTTATCAAAATTTTTGGATCGTAAAAAGGAATGGTGAATTGAAAGGTGACTTGAGTTTGAATCACCAATGATTTGTGGGAATGACACTAATGTTCCCATTGGAGTTAGTCTAGCAAATGATAAGTCTTTATTGAAGTTTTGATGAACTAAACTTAGCTTTCCGCAAATAAACCTAGAGCTTAGTACCCCTGAATACAACACTTACTCTATTATTGTAGTATTAGTTTGCGAGTACTTTAAAGTACTCATGGCTTTGCCCTGGCTATTCAAATGCCAGACTTTGAGGAGGAGCAACCGTATCCGGAGGATGGACAACAAGAGGTCTACGATAACTAGGCTCGTCTCCCAACGTCAAGCGTTGCCTGTGGAACAGATAGTCCACTACTACTACGCTTCCGCTACTTATGTGTGTTGTTGAACAATATATTCGTGTAATATTGGATCATGTGATCCGTGGTTGTAAGACAAGTATGTGTTGTAATAAATGATGACTCTGAACTACTTACTATTATGTCTCGCAAAAACAATCTTCCTGGGATTGCGATGTATGATATAATAGGGCATCTGGACTTAAAAATCCGGGTGTTGACAAGTTGGTATCAGAGCCATTGTTTGACCTTAGGAGACCCTAGTTAGAATGGACGTATGACAAACCTAGTTCTAAAAACTTAAAAGGGATAGTTATGAAAAATACACTCATACCCTTACCCTTGAGGTCTGTTTATAGCAAGTATAAAATATTATTTATAAGTACTTAAAAATTTTGAACACTTCCACCACTCTAACTTGCTCATCAATCCCTCTACAGATGGATCAGCTCATCCCGACGGAGCCTTTCGTTGAGACCCAGGTGTACGACCTGGTCAACGGAGGGGACCTCATCTTTGAGAGGGACCTTGTTGCCCTCGCAGAGTTCCTTGGACGCACCCCACCGGTGTTCTACGGGGGAAAGGTCGCGGACCAGCCCGGAGGACAACTCCAGTGGGTGATCATGGCTAACCTCCCGGGGAAGCCGGAGTCGCCCATGTTCCGCCAGATCCAGTTCTCTCTCCGAGAGAACACTTGGCTCGACGGATTGGCACGCGCTCTTCAGGAGGCCCTCGCACGTCTGTGTGGGCAAAACTCGCTGGCTATCGAGGGGGAGCGCTTCGCACACCTCTCGAGGCACACCTCCCTCGGGGTTCCCATCACCCTGCCATTCCACCCCGTGCTGAGGCATCACGTGGGTCATATGGACTACATGCTGTTCGAGACTCAAGTCAAGCTGGACAACTCCCGCGCTTACGCCAACCACACCTACCTCCAGCTGGACCAACATGCGGAGACCATCAAGTTCCTCGCCAAAGAGCGTAGGGAGCTTCGCCGGCTGGTCACGAAGAGGGACTCCACCATCTACCGCCTCCGCGCCAGGATCGCCGCTCTGAAGGAGACTGTCGCCACCCAGGCAGAACAGCTCCAGGCCCTGGAAGAGGAAGGCGAGGGAGAAGACATCCAAGGGGATGGCTACTCCTACGTTAGCAACGACAACGACTACGAGGAGGAGGAAGATGGAGATCTGGACTTCCACCAGCGCCTGCCTGATGGGTTGGACACCACTTTCCCGATCCGCATCGATGGAGAGTAGTTCACCCCCTCCCTCCTATGAGCACTTGCGTCATATAAGTTGTATCGGTCCTATGTATCACCCCCTTGTATCGTAGATTGTTGAAAGGGTTCTTCAAACCCTCCGATTAGTTGACTTGTAATATTTGCTACTTCCGTGACTATGTTTGCGTGTGTAATATTATAACTATTAGTTTCATCATCTGAATCAAGTTTTAAACTTTGTGAATTTTGCATTCAAAATAAAGACATAGAAATTTCCCTCTCATCTCATGATCCCTATCACTGTTCAGATGGCCCCTCCAGCCCGCAACATGACGCAAGAGGCAATGATGCAGATGTTGTAACAAATGATGACCGATAGAGAAGTGGAGAGAGCTGAACGGCAAGCCAATTTAGCAGCACTTCAACAGATTGCCCAGGGTAATCAAGGTCACGGAAACCACGACCATCCCGGGTCAAAGTTGAAGAATTTCCAGAACACCAATCCTCCGGTATTTAGCAAAACCGAGGAGCCTCTCGACGCAGACGATTGGCTCCAAACAATGGAGAATAACCTTGAGGTTGCCGGAGTGGAACAGAACGAGAGAGTACTTTTTGCCACCCACTATCTAGCTGGACCTGCCCGTGCTTGGTGGACAAGTGCTCGCGCATTAAATGCGGGGCAAATGATGACTTGGGCTGATTTCAAGCTCAAGTTTAGCAAGTATCATGTGCCACCGGGTCTGATTAAGAAGATGAGAGATGAGTTCAGAGAGTTGAAGCAAGGTCGCCTCACCGTGGTAGAATACCGCGACAGATTCCTCACTCTGTCAAGGTACGCCCCGGACGAGACGGACACCACCGAGAAAAGGAAGGAAAGATTCTTGAATGGCCTGCATGATGAGATGCAGACGGTACTGGTCAACATTCCTTTTGCTGACCTCGAAGCTCTTGTGGACTCCGCCATTCAAATGGAAGGAAAGCTCAACCAGGCCAATGAAAACCGCAAGCGCAGAATGATGCATCAGAGTGGGCCCAGCAATACCCCCAGGTATCGCCCCAGCTCAAGCGGAGGCTTCACCCCCAGAAACAACAAACCCCCTATGCAGCACCCACGTCCGAATTATCCAAACCGGAGTGGAGGAAACCCCAGGCCAGGAGGCCACCCCAACTACAGCAACAACAACTTCAACCGCGCTCCACCCCGAGCCCCCAACCACCACAGCAACACCCCCAACACTGCACCAAGGACTGGAAGCAATGCCGTCCCCATCACCCCCAAGGACAAGTCCACCATCACCTGCTACGAGTGCGGAGTGGTGGGGCACTACTCCAACGAGTGCCCCAAAAGACTCGCTAAGACTGCCGCCAACACCTCCGGCCCAGCTCAGCAGCAACGTCGTGTCGCCAACAACAAGAAGTTCACCCCCAACAACCCGAACAACCGTAGTGGCCGCCTCTTTCACATGAGTGCGGAAGAAGCTCAGGAAGCCCCAGATGTGGTGCTGGGTATGTTCTCTGTTAACTCAATACCCGCAAGAGTGCTGTTTGATTCTGGAGCATCGCATTCGTTTGTTACTGAAGATTTTGCATGTACTAGTAAGATTCAACCCATCAGTTTGAAGCATGTTATGATAGTTCAAATACCGGGTTCAACCACTAAAGCTAGAAAAATTTGCAAAGATGTGCCAATCATAATCCACGGAATAGAATTTTATGCAAATCTGATTGTTCTGGGAACACAAGGATTGGAAGTAGTCCTGGGTATGGACTGGATGTCGAAACATCATGGGTTAATTGATTGTGCCAAGAAGGCCATCACCATGACTAGTAGCACCGGAAGATTAGTTGAGCACATATCCGAAAGGCTGCCCAGAAAGTTTACCTGCAACCAGAGTTTAGCCAAACCCACCTTAGATCAGATCAGGGTCGTTTGTCGATATCCTGATGTGTTTCCTGATGATCTACCCGGTATGCCCCCAGATCGGGATATCGAGTTTATTATCGAGTTAATCCCCGGAACCGGACCTATAGCCCAGAGAGCCTATAGTATGAACCCGACAGAATTAGTGGAGCTGAAGAAGCAACTGGATGATATGCTTTTCAAAGGTCTGATTCGACCAAGTGCGTCGCCTTGGAGGTCACCGGTGTTGTTTGTAGACAAGAAGGATGGTGCAAATCGTTTATGTACGGATTACCGTAAGCTTAACGATGTCACCATCAAGAACAAGTACCCGTTACCGAAGATAGAAGAATTGTTTGATCAGTTGACCGGTGCCAAAGTGTTCTCGAAGATCGATTTGAGGACAGGTTACCACCAGCTTAAGATTCGAGCCACCGATATCCCCAAAACTGCCTTCACCACCAGATATGGATTGTACGAGTACAATGTCATGTCGTTTGGATTAACCAATGCCCCCGCTTATTTCATAAACCTCATGAATAAGATCTTTATGAACTTTCTGGATAAGTTTGTCGTTGTTTTCATCGACGACATCCTTATCTACTCCAAGTCCGAGGAAGAGCATGAGCATCACCTGGAAGTTGTCTTGGATACCCTTCGGGAGCATCAGTTGTACGCCAAGTTTAGCAAGTGTGAGTTCTGGTTGAAGGAAGTAGGATTCTTGGGTCATATCTTGTCCGCCGGAGGAATTGCCGTTGACCCCTCAAAAATCAAGACTGTTGAAGAATGGAAAGCCCCGACCACTCAGACCGAAGTCCGTGCCTTTCTCGGATTGGCGGGATATTACCGCCGATTCGTTGAAGGATTTTCAAGTATAGCAAGACCAATGACTCAACTCTTGAAGAAGGATAAGAAGTTTGAATGGACGGAGAAGTGTGAAGAGAGTTTTCAACAACTCAAGCTTAGATTGACCACAGCCCCAATACTGATCATGCCAGACATCACCAAGCCCTTCGACGTCTATTGTGATGCATCCAAGATTGGTCTTGGATGTGTGTTAATGCAAGAAGGCAAAGTGATATCATATCTGTCGAGACAACTGAAGCAGCACGAGCAGAACTATCCAACCCATGATTTAGAGCTAGCAGCCGTGGTTTTAGCACTAAAAGTTTGGCGTCATTACCTCATGGGTAATCGATGCGAGATTTACTCAGATCACAAAAGCTTGAAGTATATCTTCACGCAGAAAGAGCTGAACATGAGACAGCGCAGATGGATAGAACTAATCAAGGATTACGACATGGAAATCCACTACCACCCCGGCAAGGCCAATGTGGTAGCGGATGCTCTGAGTAGACTGCCGTGTCAGTTGAACTCCATGTTAGCCAGCGAACAACCTAGCCTGTTTGAAGAGTTTGAACAGTTTAGACTTGAATTAGTTAGCGAAGGATACCTCGCCAGCATTGAACTCCAACCCACCCTGATTAGTCAGATCAAAGGAGCTCAGAAAGGAAACGCTAGCATTGACGGAATCAAGAACCAAATAGCCGCCGGAAAAGCACCAGGATTCACCGTAGATGAAGAAGGAGTGCTGTGGTATAACAAGCGCCTTTGCGTACCATCAGACTCAGAATTAAAGCAGGTTATTCTGAAAGAAGCTCATGACACCCTGTACTCCATCCACCCCGGAGGAACCAAGATGTACCAGGATTTGAAGGAACAATTCTGGTGGCATGGAATGAAGAGAGAAATTGGAAGCTACATCGCCAAATGTGACATCTGTCAAAGAGTCAAGGCAAAACATCAACGCCCCGCCGGACTGTTGCAACCCCTACAGATTCCCGAATGGAAGTGGGATTCTGTCGGAATGGACTTCATCACCGGGCTGCCCAAATCAAGTAAAGGGAATGATTCTATCTGGGTAGTGGTCGACAGGTTGACCAAAGTCACCCACTTCATCCCCATCAAGACCACCTATCAAGGACCAAGACTAGCAGAGTTATATATCTCCCGAATAGTCAGCCTGCACGGAACACCGAAGTCGATAGTATCCGACAGAGGATCCCAATTCACCTCCAGATTCTGGCAGAAAGTACATGAAGGACTCGGCACTCGGCTAAACTTCAGCACAGCCTATCACCCGCAGACGGATGGACAGACTGAACGAGTCAACCAGATACTAGAAGATATGTTGAGAGCTTGTGTACTAGAATATGGATCCAAGTGGGAAGACTGCTTGCCGTACGCAGAATTCTCGTACAACAACAGTTATCAGGCCAGCCTGCAGATGGCCCCCTTTGAAGCCTTGTACGGAAGGAAATGCCGTACCCCCCTGAATTGGTCGGAAGTCGGAGAGAGTCAAGTCTTTGGACCAGATATTCTCCGTGAAGCTGAAGAGAAGGTTCACAAGATCCGCGAGTACCTCAAAACAGCCCAATCAAGACAAAAGAGCTACGCCGACAAGAGACGCCGAGAGATGACCTTCGAGATCGGAGATTTCGTATATCTCAAAGTGTCCCCTCTTAAAGGAATGCAGAGATTCCAGCTTAGAGGAAAGCTTGCACCCCGATATGTCGGACCTTTCAAAGTCTTGAGTCGCCGAGGAGAAGTGTCCTATCAACTGGAGTTACCAGAAGAAATGTCAGCGGTACACAATGTGTTTCACATCTCTTTACTCCGGAAATGCTTAGAAGTACCGGAATCCACAGAAGTCTTCAAAAACATCGATCATCGAGCCGTGGATATCAACTCAGATCTGACATACCGAGAAGTACCTATTCGCATATTGGAAGAAGCTTTCAGAACCACCCGCACCAGAAGTATCAAGTTTCTGAAGATCCAATGGAGTAACCACACCGAAGAAGAAGCCACTTGGGAGAGAGAAGACTTCATGAAGACAGAGTACCCAGACCTCTTTAGTACCTAGTTTTCTTTAAGATCTCGGGACGAGATCTTTTGTAAGGGGGAAGGGTTTGTAACATCCCAAGTTTCATTAATAAAGATCAAGAAAGAAAGTTCCCAAATCTCAAATTTTGCAATTAACAAAAACTTTTTCTATGCATATAGTGCCACACATAGTTTCATGCATTTGAGTGATTTTCTTTTGTGCAATTGCCATGATGAGTGTTGGTGTGTTGAACCATTGCTAGGGAACCCTAATTCAAGATCACAAAACCCTAATTGGAAAAGAAATAAAGAAAAAAGGGAAAAACCCATAATTCACTCACATACACAATATGCCAATTTGCAAATCTTCACCCTAGGCCATATTTGCTTGCCCTATGGTTTCTAAAACTCATATATAACTCAAACTAACACAAATGCATCAAAGAAACCAAATTCAAACCAAAGGAAAATTCAAAATTTTCAATACATATGATAATGGTCATATGTGACCAAAATATTTTCTTCTCTACTTTGCCCCCCTATATTTCTTAAAACCTCAACTAAACTTTCTCAACCAAAGCCAGGTCATCCAAGACCATGTCAAGGTGAGTACTTTTCATGTTGACCACCATGGCTAGAGTTGACTAGGTTGACCAGAAATTAATTGTCAAAATAGGATCTGAGAAGAAAAACAAGATGATCCCAAATTTGAAATTTTGCAAAACAACTCCAAATTGAGCAAAACCACCACCAATCCAACACCTTAATTATATCAATGAGATCCACCAAAAAGAAAACCAAAATTCAAATAAAAAGTTCATGCGGCCATTTAATCAAACACTTGGCAGGCATTATTATCAAATTGTGTTATATGCTATTATCCAATGGATTTTGGCCTAAACCCACTTTCTCTGGTGATCATTAGCTACCCCTGGCTCCCCTGCATCAAGCTTGGTACATGCTATGGCTAGGAAAAGTGGTAAAGCATGGAGAAACCACCATGCCATTGCACTTTCGGCCACCTTTGGCATCTCCATCCCTGGCCACCATCTCAACCCTTCTCCTTGTCCTGGAATATCCCTGCAGCACAAGGACACCAATGGTACACGGCCCAGCCTCGCCAAGCCACGGCATTGGCCGGAACGCGCTCGCCCAAAACTCGCCAGAACATGCCAGCACGCGCGGTGACCGCGCTCTGGCCGCGCAAGGACGCGCCAGGACGCCCAGCACTCGATCGACGCCGTCCTCCCTCTGCATCTCTACGCCTGCATCGAGCATCGCCTCCCTGCCCTCTACGAGCTAAACACAAGCCCAGGCCTGCCCCTGCCTCGTCGCCATCGTCCTCGCCGGTAAAGTACCACGGGTACTGCCGCACTCATCACACGCTCCCGAACGATCCCGTCACGCTTTGGCCTCGCCAGCTACACGTTGAGCATCGCCAGGACGACGCCTACACATAGCCGTCCTCGCCTTGCCCTTTCGATCGACGGAGAGGCCACGCCGTCGACGCTCCTTCTCAGCACCCGCCGGTCACCTCCCCCTCTATAAATAGAGGAGCTCCCAGCACGATTGCCTCACACCACTCGACTCACCTCCCTTCACTGCTTCTCCTCCCACCCTTAGTTCATCCCATTACCGCTGGAGTCGCCGCAATTCGAAGCTGAAGGCCGCCGGAGCTCGCAGATCATCGTCGTCGATTGGCGCCTCCCCACGCCTCGCCACCAGTACCAGGAGCTTCCTCATCCTCGTCAACATCGCCGCGCACCTCGCCAACACCCGCGGGAATGCCGGTAGGCTCTCCGACCCCCTACCCTCGCCGCCAGTGACCCGCCTCTCGTCGGGGAAGACGACGCCTGTGGGCCGTCGATCTCCTCTCTAATCGGACGCCTCACAGCTCGCGTACCGCTTCGGGGTTTAAAACCCGCTGACAGGTGGAGCCACCTTGTCAGGCGGCCCACGCGCACTGCTGCGTTGCTGGGCCGTAACGGTTCGTTTGAATCCTGGGCCCGTAGGCTTTTCCCGCGCGGCCCAGTTAAATCCAAATTCTGTTTAAATTTAAATTCCTCAAATGCTTGCAGATGCCAACTTCAAATTTGAATAGTTTGAAATCTGCCAAACCAAATTTAGCAAACTTTATACCATTGGAAAGCCCATAAAATTATCTAACCAATGCCACTGGTCCCATCCCCAAATTCGAAGTAGAATTAATCTGCCAAAAATAACAAAACATGTATTTCTGCAGATTCAAACATTATTTAAAATTCAACCATAATTGGTTTTGAGTTGATTCCAACTCTCATAGTTCACCAATGATGTACTCTAATTGATTATGCAATAATATAACCAGGTTGTTTGCATGATCATGGACTAGATCAAAATAGTGGCTATGGAGCCATTTCTAGTCCATTTTAAACTTAAAATTCTAAATTCTATAATTAGTATGAAAGCTCCTCTCTCATTTAAATCTTGATCTTGAGTGATATAAGAAGAGGTAATGACCTAGGGTTAGGAAGCCTCTGATTGTATTTACTTCAAGATTTTAAATCATTTAAATGCTAAGTTTAAAATGGCATAAGGTGTGACACCTTATTTAAAATGTTTTCTCTCATAATAGATATGAAGTGTTGACCAGGGTCAACCTATATTTCATACCTTATTATTATGAGTGAGAATTAAATCTTGAAAGAATACCATAAGGAGAAATTAGTTTCTCTCCAAAAGATAAAATAGCAATTCAAATGAATATTGATAAATGAGAGGAAATTACTTTTTCTCTTAACTAAGCATGAACAAAGTAATCCACCTTGATTGAATTAAGTGTGATGTTAATACTACTTGAATGGACTCTTTGGTGTGTTTAGTTTAGTATACAAGATTGGTTTGGTGTTTATACCTCGTATTCGTATATAGACGCTAGTACGGAAGAATACCCAGAAGAGGAGGAGAACCACTACCAAGAAGAGGAAGATCACTTTGACCAATACCAACAAGGCAAGCTAACCCTTGCTAAACATAAGTGCTTAGGCTCTTCAAGAGCAAAGGCACCCTCACTTTTTACCCTCATGTTTTTACCTATCCTATGTTTTTACTTAAATTCTACTTTTGCTTATTTATTTCAAAGTCTTGTTGATTTATGTCTCTTTTGGTCTAGAGTAGAACATTACTTAGCACCCCTCAAAGCTAGATAGCACCCCTCATATAGTTGCTAGTGCTAATCAATTAAAATTGACTACTCTACATGGGAACTTGGTGAAGTGAAATGACTTGGGTTGATTAAAAGTTGATGGTGAATTTGACCAAGAGAAGATGGTGATTTTTGATAAAACTGATGATTGGGTTTGAATGCGATACCCTTCCAATTATACAAGTACCCCCACAATACCTGATTATGGGTAGGGCTTAACTAGAAGCTTGTGTATTTTAGTATGGGTTCCCTCTAAACAAACATCATAGGGGTTACGCCGAGGCTGCCTCCGTATATGAGAAATGATGTGAGTATGAGGTGAATGTACGACCCAAGCCCTGTGCAGTTCCCGGGTTAACAGTTGGTTTTCACCGGGAGGCCAAGCTCATGGGGAGAGGTGCCTATACTAGTATATATAAGTGAAAGGTTATGGTTGATGATCCGCGTACTGAGTTACGATGATTCGAGGTTATCCTCGACGGATGTAATCAAAAGTTGTGACACAAGAGTACAACCTCTGCAGAGTGTTAAAACTATTCGAATAGCCGTGTCCACGGTTACGGACGATTGGAAAGGCCATACTATTCCGTTATCAAAAATTTTGGATCGTAAAAAGGAATGGTGAATTGAAAGGTGACTTGAGTTTGAATCACCAATGATTTGTGGGAATGACACTAATGTTCCCATTGGAGTTAGTCTAGCAAATGATAAGTCTTTATTGAAGTTTTGATGAACTAAACTTAGCTTTCCGCAAATAAACCTAGAGCTTAGTACCCCTGAATACAACACTTACTCTATTATTGTAGTATTAGTTTGCGAGTACTTTAAAGTACTCATGGCTTTGCCCTGGCTATTCAAATGCCAGACTTTGAGGAGGAGCAACCGTATCCGGAGGATGGACAACAAGAGGTCTACGATAACTAGGCTCGTCTCCCAACGTCAAGCGTTGCCTGTGGAACAGATAGTCCACTACTACTACGCTTCCGCTACTTATGTGTGTTGTTGAACAATATATTCGTGTAATATTGGATCATGTGATCCGTGGTTGTAAGACAAGTATGTGTTGTAATAAATGATGACTCTGAACTACTTACTATTATGTCTCGCAAAAAAAATCTTCCTGGGATTGCGATGTATGATATAATAGGGCATCTGGACTTAAAAATCCGGGTGTTGACAATTGATGTGATCTATGACTCCTTTCGTAGTGTGATGGTGACAGTGTGCATGCTATGTTAGTACTTGGTTTGGTTATGTTGATCTGTCATGCACTCTAAGGTTATTTAAATATGAACATCAAATATTGTGGAGCTTGTTAACTCCGGCATTGAGGGTTCGTGTAATCCTACACAGTTAGTGGTGTTCATCATCCAACAAGAGAGTGTAGAGTTTAGCATCTATCTATTTATTCTGTTATGTGATCAATGTTGAGAGTGTCCACTAGTGAAAGTATGATCCCTAGGCCTTGTTTCCAATACTGCTATCGCTGCTTGTTTACTGTTTTACTGCATCTCTACTGCTTGCAATATTACCACCATTCATCACACGCCAGTCCTGGACAGCAAAGCACTTTTCTGGTGCCGTTGCATCTGCTCGTACTTATTCATACCACCTGTATTTCACTATCTCTTCGCCGAACTAGTGCACCTATTAGGTGTGTTGGGGATACAAGAGACTTCTTGCTTTGTGGTTGCAGGGTTGGTTGAGAGGGATATCTTTGACCTCTTCCTCCCTGAGTTCGATAAACCTTGGGTGATCCACTTAAGGGAAACTTGCTGCTGTTCTACAAACCTCTGCTCTTGGAGGCCCAACACTGTCTACAGGAAAAGGAGGGGGCGTAGACATCAAGCTATTTTCTGGCGCCGTTGCCGGGGAGGAAAGGTAAAAGGCACTCATACTTCGGTTCCAGTTAACTAAGTACTTTTCTGGCGCCATTGTGTGTGTGCTCGAAGCTATTTCCTTTAGATCCTGCAATTGCATCTTTTTGTTTCTTGTTTACACTAGTAAGGCATAATGGACAACAATGAGCTTCTTATTCTATTTCCTGATTTAAGACATGGATGGTTTGATCCGAAAATTAAAAAACCCATGGAACATATTAGTATGAATACTTTTAACACCGTTGTTGCTAATGCTATGGAAAATTCTAAGCTTGGGGAAGCTGGTTTTGATGAGCATGATCTTTTTAGTCCCCCAAGCATTGCGGAGAAAATTTACTTTAATGATACTTTGCCTCCTATTTATGATGATTATAACGATAGTAGTATTTTAGTGCCACCTACTATGGAGGATAAATTTGATTATGATTACAATATGCCTCCTATATTTGATGATAGCTACTTTGTTGAATTTGTTCCCACTACAATTAATAAGAATGACTATGCTTATGTTGGGAGTAGTAATTATTTTATGCATGAGACTCATGATAAGAATGCTATATGTGATAGTTATATTGTTGAGTTTGCTCATGACACTACTGAAAGTTATTATGAGAGAGGAAAATACGGCTGTAGGAATTTTCATGTTACTAAAACACCTCTCTATATGCTGAAATTCTTGAAGCTGCACTTGTTTTATCTTTCTATGCTTGTTGCATTATGCCTACATAACTTGTTTATTTACAAGATTCCTTTTTTATAGGAAGCATGTTAGGCTTAAATATTTTTTGAATTTGCTTCTTGATGCTCTCTTTTGCTACAACTCTTATTTCTTGCGAGTGCATCATTAAAACTGCTTAGCCCATCTTAATGGCTATAAAGAAAGAACTTCTTGGGAGATAACCCATGTGTTTATTTTACCACAGTACTTTGTTTTATATTTGAGTCTTGGAAGTTGTTACTACTGTAGCAACCTATCCTTATCTTAGTTTTATTGCATTGCTGTGCCAAGTAAAGTCTCTAATCAAAGGATGATACTAGATTTGGATTACTGCGCAGAAACAGATTTTCTTGCTGTCATGAATCTGGGTAAAATTCTCTGTAGGTAACTCAGAAAATTATGCCAATTTACGTGAGTGATCCTCAGATATGTACACAACTTTCATTAGTTTTGAGCATTTTCATCTGAGCAAGTCTGGTGCCTCTAAAAAATTCGTCTTTACGGACTGTTCTGTTTTGACAGATTCTGCCTTTTATTTCACATTGCCTCTTTTGCTGTGTTGGATGGATTTCTTTGTTCCATTAACCTCCAGTAGCTTTGTGCAATGTCCAGAAGTGTTAAGAATGATTGTGTCACCTCTGAACATGTGAAATTTTTGATTATGCACTAACCCTCTAATGAGTTTGTTTCGAGTTTGGTGTGGAGGAAGTTTTCAAGGGTCAAGAGAGGAGGATGATATACTACGATCAAGAAGGGTGAAAAGTCTAAGCTTGGGGATGCCCCGGTGGTTCATCCCTGCATATTTCAAGAAGACTCAAGCATCTAAGCTTGGGGATTCCCAAGGCATCCCCTTCTTCATCGACAAATTATCAGGTTCCTTCTCTTGAAACTATATTTTTATTCGGTCACATCTTATGTACTTTACTTGGAGCGTCTGTGTGTTTTTGTTTTTGCTTTTGTTTAAATAAATTCTTGTGTGGGAGAGAGACACGCTCCGCTGGTTCATATGAACACATGTGTTCTTAGCTTTTAATTTTCATGGCGAAGGTTGAACTGCTTCGTTAAATTGTTATATGGTTGGAAACAGAAAATGCTATATGTGGTAATTGGTATAATATCTTGAATAATGTGATACTTGGCAATTTTTGTGCTCATGTTTAAGCTCTTGCATCATATACTTTGCACCTATTAGTGAAGAAATACTGTAGAGCTTGTTAAAATTTGGTTTGCATGATTGATCTCTCTAAGTCTAGATATTTTCTGGTGAGGGTTTGAACAACAAGGAAGACAGTGTAAAGTCTTATAATGCTTACAATATGTTCATATGTGAGTCTTGCTGCACCGTTTTATACTTGAATTTGCTTCAAACAACCTTGCTAGCCTAGCCTTGTATTGAGAGGAATTCTTCTCGTGCATCCAAATCCTTGAGCCAAAAACTATGCCATTTGTGTCCACCATACCTACCTACTACATGGTATTTCTCCGCCATTCCAAAGTAAATTTCTTGAGTGCTACCTTTAAAATTTCTATTCTTTATCTTTGCAATATATATCTCATGGGACAAATAGCCTAAAAACTATTGTGGTATTGAATATGTACTTATGCACTTTATCTCTTATAAGTTGCTTGTTGAGCGATAACCATGTTCCTGGGGACGCCATCAACTATTTCTTTGTTGAATATCATGTGAGTTGCTATGCATGTTCGTCTTGTCTGAAGTAAGAGTGATTTATCATGATCAAATGGATTGAGTATGCATATTGTTAGAGAAGAACATTGGGCCTCTAACTAAAGCCATGATCCATGGTGGAAGTTTCAGTTTGGACAACAAACCTCAATCTCTTATGAGAATATTATCTGTTGTTGAATGCTTATGCATTAAAGAGGAGTCCATTATCTGTTGTCTATGTTGTCCCGGTATGGATGTCTAAGTTGAGAATAATCAAAAGCGAGAAATCCAATGCGAGCTTTCTCCTTAGACCTTTGTACAGGCGGCATAGAGGTACCCCTTTGTGACACTTGGTTGAAACATGTGCTATGCTATGATAATCCATGTAAATCCAAGCTAATTAGGACGAGGTGCGGGCACTATTGGTATACTATGCATGACGCTTGCAACTTGTAGGATATAATTTACATAATACATATGCTTTATTACTACCGTTGACAAAATTGTTTCTTGTTTTCAAAATCAAAGCTCTAGCACAAATATAGCAATCAATGCTTTCCTCTTTGAAGGACCTTTCTTTTACTTTTATGTTGAGTCAGTTCACCTATTTCTCTCCACCTCAAGAAGCAAACACTTGTGTGAACTGTGCATTGATTCCTACATACTTGCATATTCAACTTATTATATTACTTTGCATTGACAACTATCCATGAGATATACATGTTACAAGTTGAAAGCAACCGCTGAAACTTAATCTTCCTTTGTGTTGCTTCAATGCTTTTACTTTGAATTTATTGCTTGATGAGTTAACTCTTATGCAAGACTTATTGATGCTTGTCTTGAAAGTACTATTCATGAAAAGTCTTTGCTATATGATTCAGTTGTTTAATCATTGTCTTTACCATTGCTTTGAATCGCTGCATTCATCTCATATACCTTGCAATAGTATGATTAAGATTATGTTGGTAGCATGTCACTTCAGAAATTATCTTTGTTATCGTTCACCTACTCGGGACGAGTAGGAACTAAGCTTGGGGATGCTGATACGTCTCCGACGTATCGATAATTTCTTATGTTCCATGCTTGTTTTAGGACAATACCTACATGTTTTGTTCACACTTTATATCGTTTTTATGCATTTTCTGGAACTAACCTATTGACGAGATGCCGAAGTGCCAGTTCCTGTTTTCTGCTGTTTTTGGTTTCAGAAATCCTAGTAAGGAAATATTCTCGGAATTGGACGAAATCAACGCCCAGGATCTTAAAATCCCACGAAGCTTCCAGAACACCCGAGAGCCGCCAGAGGGGAGCCCTGGGGGCCCCACACACCAGGCTGGCGCGGCCAGGGGGTGGGCCGCGCCGCCTTACTGTGTCGCCGCCTCGTCGACCTTCCGACTCCGCCTCTTCGCCTATTTAAAGGTCCCTGACCTAAAACTTCGATACGGAAAATCCACGGTACGAGAAACCTTCCAGAGCCGCCGCCATCGCGAAGCCAAGATCTGGGGGACAGGAGTCTCTGTTCCGGCACTCCGCCGGGACGGGGAAGTGCCCCCGGAAGGCTCCTCCATCGACACCACCTCCATCTCCATCAACGCTGCTGTCTCCCATGAGGAGGGAGTAGTTCTCCATCGAGGCTAAGGGCTGTACCGGTAGCTATGTGGTTAATCTCTCTCCTATGTACTTCAATACAATAATCTCATGAGCTGCCTTACATGATTGAGATTCATATGATGATGCTTGTAATCTAGATGTCATTATGCTTGTCAAGTGGATTTTACTTATGTGATCTCCGGAGACTCCTTGTCCCACGTGTGTAAAGGTGACAGTGTGTGCACCGTGTGGGTCTCTTAGGCTATATTTCACAGAATACTTATTCACTGTTATGAATGGCATAGTGAAGTGCTTATTTATATCTCTTTATGATTGCAATGTGTTTTGTATCACAATTTATCTGTGTGCTACTCTAGTGATGTTATTAAAGTAGTTTATTCCTCCTGCGCGGTGTAATGGTGACAGTGTGTGCATCGTGTAGTAGTTGGCGTAGGCTATTATTGTGATCTCTTGTAGATTATGAAGTTAACTATTGCTATGATGGTATTGATGTGATCTATGCCTCCTTTCGTAGTGTGATGGTGACAGTGTGCATGCTATGTTAGTACTTGGTTTGGTTATGTTGATCTGTCATGCACTCTAAGGTTATTTAAATATGAACATCGAATATTGTGCAGCTTGTTAACTCCGGCATTGAGGGTTCGTGTAATCCTACACAGTTAGTGGTGTTCATCATCCAACAAGAGAGTGTAGAGTTTAGCATCTATCTATTTATTCTGTTATGTGATCAATGTTCAGAGTGTCCACTAGTGAAAGTATGATCCCTAGGCCTTGTTTCCAATACTGCTATCGCTGCTTGTTTACTGTTTTACTGCATCTCTACTGCTTGCAATATTACCACCATTCATCACACGCCAGTCCTAGACAGCAAAGCACTTTTCTGGTGCCGTTGCTACTGCTCGTACTTATTCATACCACCTGTATTTCACTATCTCTTCGCCGAACTAGTGCACCTATTAGGTGTGTTGGGGACACAAGAGACTTCTTGCTTTGTGGTTGCAGGGTTGCTCGAGAGGGATATCTTTAACCTCTTCCTCCCTGAGTTCGATAAACCTTGGGTGATCCACTTAAGGGAAACTTGCTGCTGTTCTACAAACCTCTGCTCTTGGAGGCCCAACAATGTCTACAGGAAAAGGAGGGGGCGTAGACATCAATGTCTAAGTTGAGAATAATCAAAAGCGAGAAATGCAATGCGAGCTTTCTCCTTAGACCTTTGTACAGGCGGCATAGAGGTACCCCTTTGTGACACTTGGTTAAAACATATGTTATGCAATGATAATCCATGTAAATCCAAGCTAATTAGGACAAGGTGCGGGCACTATTGGTAATCAATGCATGAGGCTTGCAACTTATAGGATATCTTATACATAACACATAGGCTTTATTACTACCGTTGACAAAATTGTTTCTATGTTTTCAAAATAAAAGTTCTAGCACAAATATAGCAATCCATGCTTCCCTCTGCGAAGGGCCATTCTTTTACTTTTATGTTGAGTCAGTTTACCTACTTCTTTCTATCTTAGAAGCAAACACTTGTGTCAACTGTGTGCGTTGATTCTTACATGTTTACCTATTGCACTTGTTATATTGCTTTATGTTGACAACTATCCATGAGATATACATGTTACAAGTTGAAAGCAACTGCTGAAACTTATATCTTCCTTTGTGTTGCTTCAATGCCTTTACTTTGAATCTATTGCTTTATGAGTTAACTCTTATGCAAGACTTATTGATGCTTGTCTTGAAAGTACTATTCATGAAAAGTCTTTGCTATATGATTCAGTTGTTTACTCATTGTCTTTACCATTGCTTCGAATCGCTCCATTCATTACATATGCTTACAATAGTATTGATCAAGATTATGATAGCATGTCACTTCAGAAATTATCTTTGTTATCGTTTACCTACTCGAGGACGAGTAGGAACTAAGCTTGGGGATGCTTGATACGTCTCAAACGTATCTATAATTTCTTATGTTCCATGCTACTTTATTGATGATACTCACATGTTTTATACATACTTTATGTCATATTTATGCATTTTCCGGCACTAACCTATTGACGAGACGCCGAAGAGCCAGTTGTTGTTTTCTGCTGTTTTTGGTTTCAGAAATCCTAGTAAGGAAATATTCTCGGAATTGGACGAAATCAACGCCCAGGGTCTTATTTTTCCACGAAGCTTCCAGAAGACCGAAGGAGATACGAAGTGGATTATGTCACGGAGAAGACAGATTGCGAGCTATATATGTTATTTAGGACCGCGTCTGTTAAGGTGGCGGTCGGCTATGTTTACCCGAATGAAGATGGAGCAACGCACCATCATATGCCCATTCCACCTTGTTGTGTTCGTGTCGGGGTGGATGAAGTTGTTCCGGGTTTTGAAACAGTGGAGCTTGATTTTCCTAGAGGTGACGATGAGAGGACAATTGCCGATGTCAAGCACGGTTTCAGCATATGGCCGAAGAAATACATCGTCCTTTCGCAAAGGCCACTGACTCCTCGTAGCAGTCCACATGAGCAGGAAAGGCCACCGACTCCTCTTGGTAGCGGTCCGCATGAGCAGCAAAGGCCATCGACTCCTCCTGGTAGCAGTCGACAGGAGCAGCAAAGTCCACACCTAACTGAGAGAGACCCCAGCGTTAGTCCACCATCTCGAGATCCTCCGCGTAAGACATCATCCTTTAAGCGGAACGGTACTCCGCCTAGGAAGAGATCTAGAATGGAGAAACCACTGCCGCCTATGGAGAAGTTACCTTGGGAAATGAGTGTCGAGGAAAATGAGGAAATATGTCAGTCCCAGCTGAAAGCCTTTTTTTGCTAAGAAAGAGCCAGAGATACCTTTTGAGAAGACACTAGATCCAGTGAAAGTTGTGCGTACCATTGAGAATCTGTATGACCCTGTACCATCGTCGCCATCTGACTATAGGCATTCTATTGAAAGATCGTATGACGCGATGGTGGAGGCGAAACAACGCAATCAATCGGGTGTCAAGGAGATAAATGGGATACACCAAGTCTACCAGCTCGGACAACAACCCGTTCAATCGGCCCCCCATCTCATGGTGTTTGACGAGAAGGCCGTTCAAAGTTCTCGACAATACACCGATTAACCCTTAGCTGAAGTACAATATAAATTTGTTCAAGGGAAAGATTTGGTCGAGAATCTCAGGAAGCTACCAACAAGTATGCGTAATTTGCATTCGTGGTATACTGATGCCACAAAGAAAGGGATCGAGTCTATCATGGTGCGAGTTAAGGAAGAGCACTACTACCAAGAATACTCTGTGAACGTTGACTTCGCCGAACTCTTTCAGTTATACAATCTTTGGACCCTCGACAAATCAATCATCAGTTGCTATTGTCTGTAAGTGATTAATTTATGTAATTTGAGAAGTCTTTAGCTCAGCTCATTCATTATATTGTCTACAAATTATAATCTTTTGTGCGCTATATTATGCAGATCGAAGATGCTCGAATGCAAAAGGGATGAAATCAAGCACATTGGGTTCATTGACCCGGATATAATGCATGAAAAAACCATAGAGGATCCCATCTATAACAGGGATACACCGGCGGCTTTGCTAAGGTTTTTGAAGCGACAACGTGACAAAAGGATAATACTTTGGCCTTACAACTTCAAGTGAGTGTTACTTTATTATAACACATTCTATTTTGCTCACGAGAAGTTCAAATTTTAAGTGATGGCTATATATATGACACTGGATATTTAAACGTGCGCAGGTTCCACTTTATTCTTATCGTCATTAAAATGTATGAAGGAGAGGTTGAAGCCTTTGACTCACAAACCAAAGAGCCCATACTATACAAGACGTGTTTTTTTATGCTCAAAAAGTAATTTTAATTCTTATCGGTCTTTTCGGTAATTTCCTCATATCAACTAATTGATAACTCTTTTATGCATTTTCTTTTGTCGGACAGTGTATGGGAAAGGTTCATCAAGGAAGATCAGTCCCATGAATGGAAACCGAAGCTGACATGGCGTGCGGCCAAAGTAAGTTGTACTACCTAGGTCCATAGACTTTTTATCATACTTGATTATTGTTTCATCGAATTATATTCTTGTACAGAAATGCCCGCAACAACCAGAGGGGACTAATCTATGTGGATACTACGTTTGCGAGTTCATCCACAAAATTGTCAGCGAGAGAACGAATAATCAAAGAAATAAAGAGGTACACACACATAGCTCATCTATTCATTTCGTTACCAAAAGTTGTGCTTAGTTTCAGTAATAATCAAAAAAATATTCACAAATTTATTTTGTTACCATAAGTTGTGCTTAGTTTCAGTAATAATTGTTTGTTTGTGATTTGATATATATACACACACACAGCTCATCTATTCATTTGTATCTCATTCTTTTACAGTTGGCAAGAAAGCGGGACATGATCTCAATCGAGGAACGCTTCAAAGCAATTGGCGATGAATTGGCGGGATTTTTCCTTCGGGACGTCATACCGCCATTCGCAGAGTTCCACTATGAATGAAGATGTACATGTAACATATAGTTTGACTCGGAGAGTACCACTATGCTACATGTAATACATAGTATGCCTCGGAGAGTACCACTATATATGCATGAAGATCGATCTTCATGCATACTACTTAGTTTGCGATCTTATGCAATTAGATGTGTTATATTATATGCACCAAGTTGCTATGCATCACCTTTATCTTCATTTACTACCTAAACCCAAACGCGTAGCAGGCGCATCGATGCGATATGAAACGGTCCAATACCCCTAAATCCCTCCTAAAACCCTAAACCCTGAATTCTCTGCCGCGGCAGAGATTTCTGCATTTTCTCTGCCGCGGCAAACAACCTTTGGGACCGGTTCGTATTACAAACCGGTACCAAACCTCTATGGCCCTGAGCTCTCCTGCGTGCCCACGTGGAGGCCATTTAATACCGGTTCGTAAGCAACCGGTATGAAAGGGGGGCTTTTGTACCGGATCTTTTGTACCGGTTGCTTAACCTGTACAAAAGCCCCTTACGAACCAGTATTGATGAGCGATTTTCCACTAGTGGGGGTTCATGCGAACACCCCTAATCAAAAGCTACCATCAACAGGGTTATTCGATGCCCCTGAAACATAAGAGGTTGAATCCCTGATCAAAGGACTCCATATTAGTTCATAAGTTTTGAAGTTCACCATGCTGAACTAGTACTACATTTGTATAGACAAAGACGTACAAACATGGTCGGCCGCTGCCTAGTCATGGTCAGGGTAGGTGTACTGCCTGGCTGTGGAGCTGTTGAACTATCTTCATGAGGAGAATGCTTGAATCTTGAACTCCATCGTGTTCTTGTAATAGAGATTTTACTTGTAGACGGTCTGCCGCCAGTTCTTCCCCAGCACCATGTGGCTGTTGTGATAGGAGACTTGCACCGACTCGTTGCACCAGTGGCAGGCGGAAACCCCCACGCCCCAGCCAGGGTTCGCCCCACGAATGCAGGAGCCTTCTCCCACATATCCAATAGAGGTCTGGACCACAAATGTGGATGCTGTTGCGGCCGCTGCTGTCAGTGTCGTCGTTGTGCATGCTCTCGAGCACATTGGAGAAGACGATTTGAGCGCCTTCGCCTAATCATGCTCGTTGTTGGTATCCGACTTCTGAAGTTGGTTTGCGACCAAAAGTTCTTTCTCCTACTGCTGGTGGATTGCGAGGTGCTTCTAAGGCGGAGATGGAGGTGGATGAGTGCCGGTCATGGAGGAAAACACCTAATGGGGTGAGTGAGTGGGGGTTTCAGCGGTGAGGGAAGTGGAGTGGGGAATTAAGGGGAACGTCTTGCCTCACGCACTTCCCAACTTGTGCAGAGGACAATGTTCCTGCTAGAGTCAGGCCGTGCGTAAGTGGCCGAATCGACTGTGCCTCCTAGGCCAAGTTTTGAGCTGCTTTAAAACTCAGGTGATGCAGAGAATCCATGTGAGCAGGGCAACCAAATGCACGGTTTTGGCTCAGTAGATACAGGAAACATGCTTGTGAGCAACCAAACTCCTCTTTCTATACATGCGACCATTTCCTAACATATCAAAGACAGAGGCTAGATATTATTGGTTTCAAACATTTACGAAAACATATTTATCAAAACTCGCATGTTATCGAGCTTTGAGGATGTTTTATTCAAAATTTTATGATATATTTCAAATATGGTTATTTTTAGTGAAGCCTTATAAGAGCATCTCTAGTAGATACCCATCCGGCCGACCGCAAAGCGCGGATGAGGTTAACTGCATCGGCAATGTTTGCAACATAAACAGAAGCGACATAACAGATATTGGAAAATAAGAACCCTAAAAAAGATTACAATAATTTTGTCGCTAGATTTTTAAACAAGTTCATCGAATCTGCTGGATTTTATAATGATTTTGCAAATGAGGAACTAAATACAAAGTTCCTAAATCAACACACTAACATAGCCCAGGGTTTATACTACTTCACCAGGACTTGGGGCGATGGTGACAGCAGCGGAGCTTCACACGAAGGGGTCCTTGTTGGCGGTGTCCTCGTCAGAGAGGCCAGTCTCGTCATCGGAGTAGTCAATGATGACGAAGCCGCGCCGCACCATCTTCGACCGAATAGATGCCCACTTGATGCATTTAAATAAACACAAGAACTTTGTCCTTTATCATATTGAATTCCCACATATTTCCAACATATATGATGATAATACCATATTTAACATTGATTTATGGGAATTTACCAATGATCCCCTTTATTTGATTTATAACTCTGCAGAACATGAATTCTATGTTTTGTGTATTTTTCACATTTAGAGATCTATACGGAGTCAAATTGACCTGGGATTTTAGAGCATCATTTTTTCATCGGGAGAAACACCCTGGGACCTAGAAGCACACATGTATGTGCCTGAGGCCCAAATGACACCAGGTGGCACGCCCAACCATGTAGGGCATGCCACCTGTGCTCTTTCGGCCATCGATTGTCCAAATCGCGTGATCTTTACGCCCACCACCGTATTTTTGACCTAAGAATCAATGTATATATGGCCCCGAAGAGTTTTCGAGAAGAGAGCACCGCAGAAAGACGGATACATGAAAACGGAGGCTGCTCCAAAGAAGATTGGAAGGGAAAACTCCGCCAGGATCACCGCCGGAGGAATCTCCACCTCTCCAACGTCTTAATCCTCATCACCATGGTCAATGGAGAGTAGTCCACCTCTGGATTACGGGTTTGTGGCAGTAGCTTGATCTATTTCTCTCATGTTCTTCATATTTCTTAGTAAGATATGAGCAGTCTCACATGATTATAGCCATATTTGTAATGCTTATGTGGTGGATCCTTACTCTATGATATTATGCTATGAGATCTGATTGTATTATGTGTAAGATGTATTGATAGATACATATTATATACCATGTTCTTAAGTATTTGTTCTGATCCAACATCTATGCAAGAGCGTGTGTGGGGTGATGTGTGTATTAGATAGAGTAGCATGGTTTTGGTGATTAAATAGTGACAACAAATTCATGATCTATTATGGCTTTGCCTTTATTTTGCTACCTCACTAGGGATAAATTGAATGCATGTGCTATGTTCATCATGTGAAAGCAATGATGATCTTGTTTGTTCAAGGTAGCATATTTGGTATTCAAACATCATGTCAAAGTACTTATGGATATACTCTGTTAATTTTTAATACAAGATTGCATGGAGTTTTTCCTTTGTTCTGGAGTATAAGAGAGATGTGTTACATCATCTCTAAGTTATGACGTGATGCCCATATGAATGCGTATCTTACTCATATTATTGTTTTGCATCCTCATAACTCATTGATGAATTACTATTTGTCCACTACAACTTAAAAGAGAGAATAGTCAAGTGAACCCATGAACCCTGGATCGCTGTGACAAGGTATTAACTTTTCAATGCCTACAAGTTGTAGACTAGGGTTTCGTGGAAAGTATAGGGCAAGTAGATCTCGAGGGTTTCAGCCGGAAAAGCTAGGGTTGTGTTGAAAATGAATCGATCCTTTCTTTCTCCCTCAACTCCCCCTTATATAGGAGGTGGAGCCGAGGGTTTCGTGATGTACAAGTTACAAACAACGAGAGACTCTTTGAGTTCGTCCCGTATTGGTCACAAGTCTTTATTCCTAATACAACTCTATCTTCCATATCGACATCCTGCTTGGGCTTCAGGGTTTCGTATTCTTCGGATCATGGGCCTTCAGTAAACCCCGGGTACCATCTTCGGCAGGCCCATTGGGGATGCCTATGTCAGTAGGCCCCAAGATTTTTCTTTAATCCGAGAATCGAGTAAAATCTCCATCATTACAATTAACACATGATTTTTCTGAGTCACTAAATAATTTTCATAAAATAATCATATATTGCACAGGGATAACGGTAAATGGGACTAGTTCATCTGACGGATCAGGTACCAGTTAACTGCTCTCGTGGCGATCCCGAAAAAACATACTTCAAGGTCAAGTCCCTGGACTCGATCCTGGTATACTGGAGTAATTCGACATGTGCCGCTTAAGGTCTTACCAGATGCCGAACTCCAGTCATATTTTATCGAGTACCTAACGCGTCTGTTAGGATTTTTCTTCGCATCTTTTGATACGGAAAAAAGTAGCAGAGCGCATTCATGTGCGATACCACACCACACAGGACGGATCCTGGGGTCTTACCTTCGTAAAGTATTACGACATTCAGAGATTTATTCGCGGCGGACGCGCTCTGAGAATATATTGTCGAGTGCCTTTTTCGGCTGCTGGAATGGCATATTTATTCGAGTCATATGATGACTTATTATCTTGACCTCCTGATGGGAGTATATGAAGAATTATATCGGAACTCAAAATATACTCAACTTGACTCCTTAAGTTTTCATCGGGTACGCGACCAGCGTTCCCGATGGGAGTAGCCCCCGAGGCTACAGCCAAGTGCTTGTACTTGGTTGTAGGCTCACCTGTTTACCATCTTGTCGCTATATTGTCAACTTTTTCATTTTTCCATTTTTATCGGGTGCGTGACCAGCGCTCCGATGGGAGTAGCCCACGTGGCTACAGTCGAGTATTTATACTTGGTTGTAGGCTCATCTTTTTGTCTTCTTTGGATCAACTCCATATCAAACTTTGAATAGAAAGTAGCCCCCGAGCATTTGAACAAATACTTGTATTTGATCAACGGATTTCTTGTACTTTTATTGTCGACATTTTCTTGTCAATATCTCGACAAAAACCAGGCGCCATTTCCTTGTGGCGACGTCAATGCTGACGATGGCCACGACCTTCACATTGGAAAGCCGCGAGTCCTGCCACTTCGCTGACATGTGGGTCCAAAACTCTGCGTCGTTGCCATGTTTGCGCAAGTGGGGGGACACACGTCCTCCGTAATTCCTGGCACGCGTGCTGTAGCACCTGTCCAGTAACTTCATAGTAAAAATACGATTATGCCCCCGATAACACGTGTAGGGCGCCGGATTCATTTCCTTTTTATCCAACGGCGCGACGGATCGATTTCTTGGTATAAATAATCTCCTTCTTCCTCAATCTTCCCCTTCGCTGCGTAGCTCAACTTTCCCCTCTCTCTGCAAAATCTCCGTTCCTGTCCCTCAAGCTCATCGCGCTTCCTCTCATCTCCACTTTCCCCCAACCCTTGTTTGAATGCCACCGCGCACCAAGCTCCTCAGGCACACCGCTCCACGAACCACCACGTCAACAGAGGAGGTTGAGATCTCTGGATGGGAGAGATCCAAGATCTCAAACCAAGACGTGAGCGCCCTCAAGAAGCTCGGGCTGATGAAGAAAGAAGAGGCGCTGATCTTTCATGGGGACGAAAGCTTCCAAACGCCTTGCATCGGATACCGGTTAACATTCATCGACCACCTCATCCGCGGCCTTTCCACCCCCATCCACGAGTTTCTTTGTGGATTGCTCTTCATCTATGGGATTCAGCTACATCAGCTGACCCCTAACTCCATCCTCCACATCTCCATGTTTGTCACTTTGTGTGAATGCTTTCTCGGGACCCATCCTCATTGGGGCCTGTGGAAACACATCTTTTATCTTCGCCGCAACAGCTCCCGCAACATCGCCTACAATGTGGGCGGTGTTGTTATCTGCATCCGTCCCGACGTCGACTACTTCGACATCAAATTCCCCGACTCCGTCCAAGGGTGGCGTAGGAAATGGCTGTACATCTGGGAGGAGGAGAACAACTCCCAAGAATACAACATGCTCCCTTTGATGGTACCGCTAAAATCCTCAGGCGCCGATCTTGGGACGCTGAAGCCACTGCCGAAGAAAGATCGGCTACCGATGCTCTGATGAAGCGCATCCATGAGCTTCAGAACACCCGCGGTAAAGAACTGTTGGGTGTTCAAATTACTGCTCACTTCCTTAGGATCAGGGTGCAGCCTCTGCAGGCTCGCAAAAAGCCCCTCTGGATGTATGCTGGCGAGGAAGACGCTGATCGCGTATCCAAGGATCTCTCTGTGAAGGATCTGGAGAAGCTGGTCCGACGCTTCACCTCGTTAAGCAAAAAATAAAGTGTTCCATCCTCCTGCCGTGTGGTGCCATATAGCAGAAACCACGCGCTTCCCGAAGTAAGTAGTTTCTCTCTCGAGTTGTACTGCTATTTTTCGACTGCTACTTTTCGATTGCTATCTCTCGAGTTGGTATTAATTTATGTTTTATTCGACAGAACCACCAAACTTTCGCTTCCCTTCCTCCCCTCCCTGAAGGTGGAGAAGTGGAAGAGCGTGTTGTCATTACTGACTAGTCGGAAGAACCTCCTCGTCCTGAGAGTGAAATCGATGGATCTCACAAATCCGCGGCTTCCTCTGAAAAAAGATACGGAGTCTGTCGCTTCTGAATCAGTACGCTCTCCCCCCCTCCGCTGTTTCTCCCAAGAGCAAGAGGAAAAGGGATGACATCGAGGATTCCGGCGCCTCCAAGCCAAACAAGCCCGCTCCCGAAGAATCGTCACCCGAAGAAGAGGGCGGCTTTAACCCTTATGATGATGCAGGCTCCGTTAGCTCGTAAGCTTCTATACCATCATTACTTGCTCCACTCTTGTTTTTTACTAGTACTCATGTTTCTGTATTGATAGTGGCGACGAAAAAGAAAAAGAAGAAACCGAGGTTCCTGGTGCGGCTCTCACGAGTACCTCCCAAACCTTGGTTCTCTCTGAAAATCGCCGTGCTGGCGAGGAATCCTCGCCTCTCCCGCAACAGGAGATAGAAACCTCGCCTCCTAGCAGCCCCGAGCCCCTTCGCCAAAGAGAGCAAGGATCGAGGCTGGCGATGGCCATGCGATTGTTGCGGAAGATCCTTCGACTTCTATTTTGGAAGATGTAAGTTTCCTGTCTGTCTCGAATTACAATTTTGTTTTGACAATCTTTCCTGACCATCTGCTTAGTTTTTCCTCATTCTAAACTTTTACTCGTCACTGTATGTAGCCTTTGATGAAGCACCTCATCAAGATTGGTACCCAATTTATTGGGTTTTGCGACTCCGCTAAAGATTTGAGGGGTAACATCCATTTTTACTCTGTATGCTTCATTTTTCCCTCGATTAAATTGTTTTATATTGGAACTAAATTTTTCCCTTCGGGTCCTCTTCAGATAACCTCAGTCGAGCCGAGAAACATGCGGAAGAACTCGCCGCTAAACTCGAACGAAGCGAGAAGGCTCGCGAGAAGGCTGAACGAGAAGCCGCTACTGTTGAAGATCTTCGACAAAGGCTTCACAAGGCCGAAAAAGCTCTAAGTGACCAGGTCTCTCAACAGATAGCGCGCAAAAATGCTATCACAACTTGCTTGGAAACCCAGAATCGGCGGTTTGTTAGTAAGTTTTCACCCTTACCATCCAGCTTCTGAAATTGGTTTTCCGTATTTTTTCATGAACTCGAATTTTGCTCCAGCAGGAAAAATTGGTGAAGATTTCACCATGCATGCAGCTGAAGAGGATCGCCTTCTCGACACCCTCTCCATCCTTGAACTGCATGGGGATTTGGCGCGCACCAATATTTCCAATGCACGGGCAGCGTTCACGCGCCTCTTCCTCCATTTCTTCCCCAAGCAGATGCAGCCGCAAACTTTCTCCGAGCTTGCCAAGCGCTTCCTTCCCTAAAAAGATCTTGCGCTGGCTTACCGACAAGAGAACATGAAGGTTGGAGTTGAAGGAACCATTGCCCTGGTTGCCAACAGCCACCAAACTGTCGACTGGGTAAAGGTTGGCGATCCCAAGGGAATGAACATGCAGAAGTGGAAAACTTTGGCGAAGGCTGCGAAGCTGCACTCGAAGAAAATCCTCAGCTTTCTGGGGCACAAACCTTCAACGTCCACCATCACTGCCAAGCTGGAGGTCAAGTAGATCATCCCACCTCTTTGTATTTCTTCTCTTTTGTAGCTGTCGCTATCCTTCCGATTTGCGACTACCTTAGGAACTAGCTTTTGTAAGGAACCCCAAATTATGTAAATATTTCATCTTATTAATGAAAGGTGATCGACTTTTGTTGAATGATTGATATCGACGTTTTCTTTCCTCCAGTTTGTATTTGATAACTATTCCGTGGTCGGTGGACCATCCTCTGCTTGTCCTGCCCCATCTCGCTCTCGACAAACTCCTGCCGATGTTTTGCCAGATGATTCTTCGGGTGCTGACTCAGCTCAGCAAGAAATAGATGAACTTCGACAACAACTTCAGGCCATGAAGAAACAAGCCATCACTATCATGGATCAATCCCGCAGATCCTCCGAACGCGAAGAAATCGCTCTGCGCCAAGCTCGCGAAGCTTTGGAACTAAAAGAAACTGCAGTTGCCGAAACTTCCCAAGCTACTTCTTGATGAAACTATATGCTTGATCTAATGAATGATGCAAGCCTGGATATGGCGGGTATGCTACGCTTTATTACTCCTGTACCATCCATACGTACCCTTGTCACCTAATTGTTCCCTTTATCTTAGTTAGGTTCCTTTTTGGATGCTGCTGCCGAAGATCAACGTGTCGAAGCAAGGTCTGCGGTTCTCACTCGAATTGCTTTGCAGAACAATGCTGATTTTGGTCTAACTCTGACCGCACCCGACAAATAGTGCGATTTCAAGACCGCGCAGCTCAGGTTCGGGAGTATCTTGATTTCTGCACGAAGACGCTATTCATGGTTTACAATGCCATGTTTCCTCAGAATGCTCAGCCTAAAACTTTTCCTGACTTGATGAACAAGTTCAAAAGTGTTCGTCGAGTCCATGGATTTGTTAAGGCCCAATTAATGGCTGGTGCCAGGTTCTCCTTAATTATGTTGCAAATATGCTATCCGAAGTTGGATGTATCCAACGTTGTTGATCTTTGCCACTCCGACTAAGAAAAAGGAGAAGGAACATCGAGAAGATCAATGACGCGGTGACGCCGGTAGCTGAAAAAATGATTGAGGACCTTCTTCGGATGGACGCAGATTTTTTCACTGAATGCCATTATGCTGATTCCGTGGGTGCTCCTGCGGAAGACGAAAGGATAAATATAGATGACTCAATATGAGCCATGTCTCCTTTTTCCTGTTGTCGATAAATCTTGTATATTGTGAGGACTATATATAGTTAAAGTATTTTTCTTTTTATCTAGCCCCCGAGTATGTTTTCAGGGAACATATGTATGTTTATTACTCGCGAGGTGTTTGACCCAAGGCGAATAATTATTGACTTATATATTGTAAGTATCAAGCATATATTGTTAACTTTGCGGGTAATAAGCCCTCGAGCCTTGACGAAGAAGATGTATATCACCAATATTTTTACTATATTGCAGCATCGCGAGCCCGACTCATTAAAAACCTTTCAGCCCCACTCGGTGCCCTGAAAGGAAAAGAGTGCGTCTGAAAAACTCGCGAGCTTTTCAGTACATTGTATGTTTACATGTATCTCTATTTTGACTTCTACGCATAAAAACGACGAAGTTGCGCCACATTCCATGGATTTGGCTCTGCGACCCCTGTCTTCTTGTCCTTCAATCTGTACGCTCCTCCTGCGATCACCTCGGTGATGATGTATGGTCCTACCCACGGTGACTCGAATTTTTCATGGCTTTCCTGTGTAAGCCGAAGAACAAGGTCGCCAACTTGGAAAGACCTCGGTCGCAAACATCGACTATGGTAGTTTTTCAGGCCCTGCTGGTACTTGGTGACTCTTGACAGCACCTCATCTCTTGCTTCGTCGAGTGCATCAACATTGTCCTCTAGTGCCTTTCTCGAAGTTTCCTCATCATATTCTGCCACTCTCGGAGAATTGTGTTCTATTTCTACCGGGAGCACCGCCTCGGCTCCATGGACCAAAAAGAACGGAGTCTCCTCTGTTGCTGTATTAGGTGTTGTCTGTATGCTCCATAGCACGCTAGGCAGCTCATCTGGCCAAGTATGTCGAGCTTTCTCCAATGGTGTTAGCAGTCGTGTCTTGATACCATTGCATATGATACCGTTTTCTTTTTCAACTTGACCATTGTTTTGCGGGTGCGCCATCGATGCAAAGTGTAATTTTATGCCTACTTCCGCACAATACGCTTTGAATTCCTTGGAGGTAAAATTGTTTCCATTGTCCGTGAGAATGCTGTGAGGGACACCAAATCGAAAAACTATGCCCTTGATGAAGCTTACCACCGATGATGCATCTGCCGAAGTTACTGGCACTGCCTCAATCCATTTGGTGAACTTATCGACAACCACGAGCATGTATACGTATCCTCCTGGCCAAGCCTTGTGCAATTTCCCCACCATGTCGAGACCCCATTGTCGAAAGGCCACGACAAAGGTATTGGCATCAGCTCTGCTGCCGATGTAACACCCCAAAATTTCAAAACAATGAAGAAGACCAATTCCCTTTTTCCAAAATTTGGAGATAACACAAACTTGAATTGCCTTACCTTATGTGCATAGTGTTCAAGCTTGTATGATTGGATTTTTGCCATGATTGTTTGTTGGAAGTGTTGAACATTTTACTAAACCCTAAACCCTACCCCTTTTCAAAATCAAAGAGAAACAAAGAAAATAAAATAAAATAAAAAGAGAGGCATATGTGAGCAAATGGCCACATTTGCAAATATGAGCCTATGCCATGTTTACTTCACTTAAATTGTTTGAAACCCTTGATCAACTCAACCTAACACTCAAGCAAACCAAAACAATGACTTTTGGTCAAATAAAATCAAAACAAAACAAAAGAAAATGAAAAACCCTAGCACATGTGATAATGGTCATATGTGACATTTTTAACATGATGCCCACTTTGAGCCCCTGTAGTTAATCTTTTCTAAACTAAACTTTTCCATTTCTTTGCTCCTCATGCAAGAACACATCAAGGTGATCACATTGGTGTTGAGGAACCTTGCAAATTCATTTCCAAATTCTTATATTAAGCAACCAAAGTAGCAACATTGAAACAGATTATAGATCCCCCAATTTTGGTTTTTACCAAACCAATTCCAAATTTCAAACCAAGGCCATCAAGAGGTGCCAAACTTTATTTGAATCACACCCATAAAATATTTTGGCAAAATTCAAATTAAAATCTCCTTCGGCCATTTTCACAAACACCTTGTGGGCACAAATTGACTTTGAGCATACACCTCAAACCCAATGGATTTTAGCCTAAACCATCCATGCCTCGTGATCATCATTGTCCTTCTTCATCCCCTGGAGAAAACCATGCCCTTTGCACCATTTTTCCTTGATGAAATTGACCAATACAAGCCCATGCCATGAGCTCATGACACCCCACCATGCCAACTCCCTCTGCTCTTACCTCTGGCCTACCTCACCATGTCTAGGAGACGTGCCTAGCTCCCCTGAGCACCACGGTACTCGCTCTGGTCGAAGAGGAGCACTGTAGCGCTAGAACGCGATGTGCCCCGTGACGCCATGACGCGCTAGAGCGTGCACGGCCATGCCCACGGGCACGCCAGTGCACATCATCGCCCCGTCGCCTCCGACCTACCCTCACCCTCTCCTCTCTCCCACACGCTCACCAGGACACCAGGAAGCTCCTAGACATGACCATTTGGACCAGAGCGCCCTGTAGCTACCGCCATCATCGGCAACTGCCGTCGGACCTGTGACAGACACCGATGTCGCCCGCACGCTCCCGTCCACCTCCTGCTACGCCATGACGCTCGCAAGGACCGCCAGATGATGCTGAACAGTCCTAGCACCTCGCCCACGCCTCTCCGCCGTTGTAGCACCATCGACGCCGACGACCTGCCCGTGCCCCGCTGCTCCTCACCGAGCCTATATAAACCGGCCTCCCCCGCTCGATTTCTTCACACCACTCGACTCCCCTCTCCTCACTGATCTCTTCAGAGCCCTCGCCCATCCACATTGCACCCCCCCTCGCCGGAATTTGGCCGAAGTTCGCCGCGGCAGTAGCCGGACGGAGACGACGACTCCGACCACCTCAACCTCTCCCCCGACACTCGTTCGCCTCGCCATCGTCTACCAGTTCAGTTGGCCGCCTCGCCGAACCGCGCCGGAGCACCGGTAAGCCCACCTCGCCGCAGCCAGGGTTTGCGCCCGTCGCTAACGACGACGAGCCTCGGCCGTCGATCGTGTTTCTAATCCTACGGCCCCCATTCGCGCGTACCGATTCGGGTTTTAACACCCGCTGACAGGTGGAGCCCCCTGTCAGGCGGCCTGCTGCGCGCTGGAGCGTAGCTGGGCCGGCCCGTTTAGTTTTCCCGTCTAGCCCACGAGTTTGAATTCGTTTATTTCATTTTAACCCAAAATCCAATACTGGTGCCTTGTTCAAATTTGAATAAAAACAAATCTACAAATCCAATTGAGTTGATTCCAATTTTGTGTGAAAGTAGATGAAAAGATCTAGTCAACCCCACTGGTCTTAACCCTTGATTCATCACAGATCGCTTGTAATAAAAATAACAAGGCAATAGGTTTTCAGATTTCAAACATTTATTAAAATTAAACCATAATTCATTTTGAGTTGATTCCAACTCTCAAAAATCACCTTTCATATTGTCTTTCTAAATATGTAAAAATATGACATGGTTGCTTCCTATGATCATGGGCTAGAACCAAATAATGTCTATGTGGCTATTTCTACCTCATTTAAATTATTTCAAAAATAGTATTTAAAATCTATGAGAATATAGCATCTCATTTAAATCACCTTTCAAGGTGAGGTGATAACATTAGTCTTCATGACCTCATATGTTATTACTTGAGAATATTAAATCATTTCGAAAGTAGTATATAAATTGCATGAGATGTAGTATCTCATTTAAATCATTTTTCCCAAATGAATATATATGAAGTGGTGACTTTGGTCAACATGATCTCATACTTTATGATTTGAGGAAATTAAATCTTAGTATTTGTTTTTCAGTGAGAGGAAATTACTTTCCCCAAAACTAAATAAGGAAGACCCTAGTATAATGTTGAGTGATGATTGTGATGATGATAGATCATCTTGTGTGAGCCATTATGGCTAAAAAGTCTCCTTAAGTATTGTTTGGTGATTGTTACCTCGTATCCATTTATAGACGCTAGTACCAAAGGCAACGAGGAGGAGGAGGTCTTCTACGAAGAATAGGAGGAACAATTCCAATTTTAGAGTACCCCCACAATACCTGATTATGGGTAAGGCTTTAGCTGGAAATTTATTTATGTTAGTATGGGTTCCCTCTGAACAAGCGTCATAGAGGTTATGCTGAGGCTGCCTCCGTTGAAGGTGAAATGATGTAAAAAAAAAGATGAATGTCCTACCCAAGCACTGTGCAGTTCCTAGGATGGCAGATTGCCATCACTAGGAGGCCAAGCTCATAGGGGAGGTGACTATACTAGAGTATGTAAGTGAAAGGTTAATGGTTGATGATCCGCATACTGAGTATGATGATTCAGTGCTATCCCTGACAGATGTAATCCAAAGTTGTGGCACAAGAGTACGACCTCTGCAGAGTGTTAAACTATTCGAATAGCCGTGTCCGTGGTCATGGACAGTTGGATGGCCATACTGTTCCGTTGTCAGTTGTTTTCTAAAATGAATGGTGACTTGAAGGGTGAATGTTGACTTGAATCACAACAGAGTTTTGGGAATGACACTAATGTTCCCACTTGAGAAATTTTAGGGCAATAAAGAGTCTTTGACTATTAAAGTGTTTATGAAATAAAACTAGCTTTGTGCAAATAAACCTAGAAGCATAGAACGCTTAATTGAGTTATTAATACTTCTATTAGTATTAGTTTGCGAGTACTTTAACAGTACTCATGGCTTTGTCCCTTGCTATTCAAATGGCCAGACTATGAAGAGGAGCCCCAGTACCAGGAAGATGGACATCATGACGTCTATGATAACTAGGATCACCTCCTGACGTCAAGCGTTGCTTGTGGAACAGATGGACCGCTACTACGTTTCTTCCGCTGTGTGTTTTGTAATTGATCCTTAGATCAACTGTTGTTGTAAGACTTGGATCATGAGATCCTTTATTGTAAGACTATTATGGTTTGTAATGAATGATGTTCTGTGATATCGACTGTTATGTCTCGCAAAAACAATCTTCCTGGGATTGCGATGTATGGCATAATAGGCATCTAGACTTAAAAATCCGGATGTTGACAAGTTGGTATCAGAGCCATTGTTTGACCTTAGGAGGCCCTAGTTAGAATGGACGTCTGAAAAATTTAGTTTCAAAACAAATGAGGTAAATATTTATGAAAACTTATTCCTACTCTTACCCTTGAGATCTCTTTAAAAAGAAGAAATCCATGCTCTACTTTTCCTTGAAATTCTACATAAAATTTGGCACACTCGACCACTAATGTCTACGCACGCTTCTATTCCTGTAGACAGTGTTGGGCCTCCAAGAGCAGAGGTTTGTAGAACAGCAGCAAGTTTCCCTTAAGTGAATCACCCAAGGTTTATCGAACTCAGGGAGGTAGAGGTCAAAGATATCCCTCTCAAGCAACCCTGCAATTAAGATACAAGAAGTCTCTTGTGTCCCCAACACACCTAATACACTTGTCAGATGTATAGGTGCACTAGTTCGGCGAAGAGATAGTGAAATACAAGTAATATGGATGATTGTAAGTAGTAATTGCAATCTGAAATAAAAATGGCAGCAAGCAAACATGTAGCAGAACTTGTTGGAAACGGTGTTTCAATGCTTAGAAATAAGGCCTAGGGATCATACTTTCACTAGTGGACACTCTCAACAATGATCACATAACTGAATAAATAAATGCTACTTTCTCACACTCTCTTGTTGGATAACAAACACCATTCATTGTGTAGGGCTACAAAAGCACACCTCAAGCCGGAGTAAACAAGCTCCACAACATCCGGAGTTCATATTAAAGTAACCTCTAGAGTGCATAATAGACCGTTGCAATTTAGACCGAGTACTAACATAGCATACACACTATCAACAATAGCTATGAAAGGGGGAATAGATCGCATCAATACTATCATAGTAATAGTTAACTTCATAATCTACAAGAGATTACAATCATAACCTACGCCAAGTACTACATGATGCACACACTGTCAACATTACATCATGGAGGAGGAATAGAATACTTTAATAACATCACTAGAGTAGCACATAGATTAATAGTGATACAAAGCTCATGATCACATAAAGACCACATGGGAGAGAGAGATGAACCACATAGCTACCGGTAGAGCCCTCAGCCTCGGGGGAGAACTACTCCCTCCTCATCATAGGAGACAGCAATGGCGATGAAGATGGCGGTGGTGTCGATGGAGATGACTCCGGGGGCAATTCCCCGTCCCAGCGGCGTGCCGGAACAGAGACTTCTGTCCCCCGAAACATCGTTTCGCGATGGCGGCGGCGTCCCTGGAGTCTTTCTGGAGTTTCGTCAATTGGTGTTGGGTTTTTAGGTCACGAGGGATTTTATAGGCGAAGAGGCGGAGTCGGAGGAGCCACGGGGCCCCCTCCCCATAGGCTGGCGCGGCCAGGGGCCATCCGCACCGCCTTATGGTGTGGGCCCCCTGCTGTGCGCCTCCGACTCTCCTTCGGTGTTCTGGAACTTTCCGGGGGAAAATAAGATATTTGGTCTTTGTTTCGTCGAATTCCGAGAATATTGCCCGAACAGCCTTTCTGGAACCAAAAACAGCAGAAAACAGGAACTGGCACTTCGGCATCTTGTTAATAGGTTAGTTCCGGAAAATGCATAAAATCATTATAAAGTGTGAGCAAAACATGTAGGTATTGTCATAAAACTAGCATGGAAAATCAGAAATTATAGATACGTTGGAGACGTATCAAGCATCCCCAAGCTTAGTTCCTACTCTCCCTCGAGTAGGTAAACGATAACAAGGATAATTTCTGAAGTGACATGCTACTATCATAATCTTGATCAATACTATTGCAAAGCATATGAGATGAATGAAGTGATTCAAAGCAATGGTAAAGATAATGACTAAACAATTGAATCATATAGCAAAGACTTTTCATGAATAGTACTTTCAAGACAAGCATCAATAAGACTTGCATGGGAGTTAACTCATAAAACAATAAATTCTTAATAGAAGGTTTTGAAGCAACACAAAAGAAGATTTAAGTTTCAGCAGTTGCTTTCAACTTCAACATGTATATCTCATGGATAATTGTCAACACAAAGTAATATGATGAATGCAAATAAACAAGTATGTAGGAATCAATGCACACAGTTGACACAAGTGTTTGGTTCTAAGGTAGAAAGAAGTAGGTAAACTGACTCAACATAAAGTAAAAGAAAGGCCCTTCGTAGAGGGAAGCATGGATTACTATTTTTGTGCTAGAGCTTTTATTTTGAAAACATAGAAACAATTTTGTCAACGGTAGTAATAATTCATATGTGTTATGTATAAGACATCCTATAAGTTGCAAGCCTCATGCATAGATTACCAATAGTGCCCGCACCTTGTCCTAATTAGCTTGGATTTACATGGATTATCATTGCATAGCATATGTTTCAACCAAGTGTCACAAAGGGGTACCTCTATGCCGCCTGTACAAAGGTCTAAGGAGAATGTTCGCATTGGATTTCTCCCTTTTGATTATTCTCAACTTAGACATCCATACCGGGACAACATAGAAAATAGATAATGGACTCCTCTTTAATGCATAAGCATTCAACAACAGATAATACTCTCATGAGAGATTGAGGATTGTTGTCCAAACTGAAACTTCCACCATGGATCATGGCTTTAGTTAGCGGCCCAATGTTCTTCTCTAACAATATGCATACTCAAACCATTTGATCATGATAAATCGCCCTTACTTCAGACAAGACGAACATGCATAGCAACTCACACGATATTCAACAAAGGTGAAATAGTTGATGGCGTCCCCAGGAACATGGTTACCGCTCAACAAGCAACTTATAAGAAATAAGATACATAAGTACATATTCAATACCACAATAGTTTTTAAGCTATTTTTCCCATGAGCTATATATTGCAAAGACAAAGAATGAAATTTTAAAGGTAGCACTCAAGCAATTTACTTTGGAATGGCAGAAAAATACCACGTAGTAGGTAGGTATGGTGGACACAAATGGCATAGTTTTTGGCTCAAGGATTTTGGATGCACGAGAAGAATTCCCTCTCAATACAAGGCTTTGGCTAGCAAGGTTGTTTGAATCAAACACAAGTATGAACCGGTACAGCAAAACTTACATAAGAACATATTGCAAGCATTATAAGACTCTACACTGTCTTCCTTGTTGTTCAAAGACCTTACCAGAAAATATCTAGACTTTAGAGAGACCAATCATGCAAACCAAATTTCAACAAGCTCTATGGTAATTCTTCATTAATAGGTGCAAAGTACATGATGTAAGAGCTTAAAAATGATCTATTTGAGAACAAAAATTGCCAAGTATCAAATTATTCAAGACGTTATACCAATTACCACATGAAGCATTTTCTGTTTCCAACCATATAACAATGAACGAAGCAGTTTCAACCTTCGCCATGAACATTAAAAGTAAAGCTAAGAACACCAGTGTTCATATGAAACAGCGGAGCGTATCTTTCTCCCACACAAAGAATGCTAGGATCCGATTTTATTCAAACACAAACAAAAACAAAAACATACAGACGCTCCAAGTAAAGCACATAAGATGTGACGGAATAAAAATATAGTTTCACTAGAGGTGACCTGATAAGTTGTTGATGAAGAAGGGGATGCCTTGGGCATCCCCAAGCTTAGATGCTTGAGTCTTCTTGAAATATGCAGGGATGAACCACGGGGGCATCCCCAAGCTTAGACTTTTCACTCTTCTTGATCATATTGTATCATCCTCCTCTCTTGATCCTTGAAAACTTCCTCCACACCAAACTCAAAACAAACTCATTAGAGAGTTAGTGCATAATCAAAAATTCACATATTCAGAGGTGACATAATCATTCTTAACACTTCTGGACATTGCACACAGCTACTGAAAGTTAATGGAACAAAGAAATCCATCAAACATAGCAAAACAGGCAATGCGAAAAAAAAGGCAGAATCTGTCAAAACAGAACAGTCCGTAAAGATGAATTTTTCTGGGGCTCTTAACTTGCTCAGATGAAAAAGCTCAAATTGAATGAAAGTTGCGTACATATCTGAGGATCACGCACGTAAATTGGCAGATTTTTCTGAGTTATCTACAGAGAAGCCTACTCAAATTCGTGACAGCAAGAAATCTGTTTCTGCGCAGTAATCCAAATCTAGTACCAACCTTACTATCAAAGACTTTACTTGGCACAACAATGCAATAAAATAAAGATAAGGAGAGGTTGCTACAGTAGTAACAACTTCCAAGACACAACAAAACAGTAGCAAAATAAAAACATGGGTTATCTCCCAAGAAGTGCTTTCTTTATAGCCATTAAGATGGGCTCAGTAATTTTAATGATGCTCACATAAGGATGAGAGTTGAAGCAAAGAGAGCATCAAAAAGCAAGTATGAAACAAATTTAAGCCTAACCCACTTCCTATGAAAAGGAATCTTGTACACAAATAAATTCATGAAGAACAAAGTGACAATCATAGCAAGATAAAACACGAGTAACTTCAAAATTTTCAGCATGTAGAGAGGTGTTTTAGTACCATGAAAATTTCTACAACCATATTTTCCTCTCTCGTAATAATTTCCAATAGCATCATGAACAAACTCAACAATATAACTATCACATAAAGCATTCTTATTCACATGCATAAAAGTATCATTACTCTCCACATAAGCATAATCAATTTTATTAGTAATAGTGGGAGTAAAACTATCACAACCATCATTGTAATCATCATAAATTGTAGGCATGGTATAATCATAATAAACTTTATCCTCCATAGTAGGCGGCACCAAAATACCACTATCATTATAATCATCATAAATGGGAGGCAAAGTATCATCAAAGAAAATTTTCTCCTCAAAACTTGGGGGACTAAAAATATCACAACCAGCTTCCCCAAGCTTAAATTCTTCCATAGCATTAGCAATAATATTGTTCAAAGAGTTCATGCTAATAACATTGCTACAACTATTTTGCAAACAAAGTTCCATGGGTTTTTTAATTCTCTCTTCAAACACATCATATCCTAATTCAATATAAAGTTCATAAAGATCTCTAATTTTGTTGTTGTTTTCCATTAAGCCTAACTAGTGAAATAAAAACAAGAAACAAAAATATATAATTGCAGGATCTAAAGGAAATAGCTTCGAGCACTCACACACCGGCAACAGTGCTAGGAAATAGCTTAGTAGTCGGAGGATGTGAATACCTTTTACCTTACCTCCCCGGCAACGGCGCCAGAAAATAGCTTGATGTCTACGCACGCTTCTATTCATGTAGACAGTGTTGGGCCTCCAAGAGCAGAGGTTTGTAGAACAGCAGCAAGTTTCCCTTAAGTGAATCACCCAAGGTTTATCGAACTCAGGGAGGTAGAGGTCAAAGATATCCCTCTCAAGCAACCCTGCAATTAAGATACAAGAAGTCTCTTGTGTCCCCAACACACCTAATACAATTGTCAGATGTATAGGTGCACTAGTTTGGCGAAGAGATAGTGAAATACAAGTAATATGGATGATTGTAAGTCGTAATTGCAATCTGAAATAAAAATGGCAGCAAGCAAACATGTAGCAGAACTTGTTGGAAACGGTGTTTCAATGCTTAGAAATAAGGCCTAGGGATCATACTTTCACTAGTGGACACTCTCAACAATGATCACATAACTGAATAAATAAATGCTACTTTCTCACACTCTCTTGTTGGATAACAAACACCATTCATTGTGTAGGGCTACAAAAGCACACCTCAAGCCGGAGTAAACAAGCTCCACAACATCCGGAGTTCATATTAAAGTAACCTCTAGAGTGCATAATAGACCGTTGCAATTTAGACCGAGTACTAGCATAGCATACACACTGTCAACAATAGCTATGAAAGGGGGAATAGATCGCATCAATACTATCATAATAATAGTTAACTTCTTAATCTACAAGAGATTACAATCATAACCTACGCCAAGTACTACATGATGCACACACTGTCAACATTACATCATGGAGGAGGAATAGAATACTTTAATAACATCACTAGAGTAGCACATAGATTAATAGTGATACAAAGCTCATGATCACATAAAGATCACATGGGAGAGAGAGATGAACCACATAGCTACCGGTAGAGCCCTCAGCCTCGGGGGAGAACTACTCCCTCCTCATCATAGGAGACAGCAATGGCGATGAAGATGGCGGTGGTGTCGATGGAGATGACTCCGGGGGCAATTCCACGTCCCGGCGACGTGCCGGAACAGAGAGTTCTGTCCCCCGAAACGGAGTTTCACGATGGCGGCGGCGTCCCTGGAGTCTTTCTGGAGTTTCGTCAATTGGTGTCGGGTTTTTAGGTCACGAGGGACTTTATAGGCGAAGAGCCGGAGTCGGAGGAGCCACGGGGCCCCTCCCCATAGGCTGGCGCGGCCAGGGGGCCACCCGCGCCGCCTTATGGTGTGGGCCCCCTGCTGCCCGCCTCCGACTCTCCTTCGGTGTTCTGGAACTTTCCGGGGAAAATAAGATATTTGGTCTTTGTTTCGTCGAATTCCGAGAATATTGCCCGAACAACCTTTCTGGAACCAAAAACAGCAGAAAACAGGAACTGGCACTTCGGCATCTTGTTAATAGGTTAGTTCCGGAAAATGCATAAAATCATTATAAAGTGTGAGCAAAACATGTAGGTATTGTCATAAAACTAGCATGGAACATCAGAAATTATAGATACGTTGGAGACGTATCAACCACTTCACTAACTTACTCATCCTAAATGGTTCACATATGGAGTACAACTATGAGTTCTATCAGCTTGGCCAAGGAGGAGACCAAATGTTCGAGAAGGATTTGGAACAACTAGTTGAATATCTAGGACGCCCGTATCTCGAGTTAGTTGGATTGCCACTCAATAATCAGTCGGGAAGACAACCTCAGTGGGAAGTTATTGCAGATCTGAGAGGAAAGCTGGGAGCCCCAATTTGGGAAACCATATGGTTTTCTGTGAGTGGGAACAATTGGAAGGATGGAATAGCCAAAGCCATGCAAGAAGCCCTTGCCCGTATGTGTGGAAAGAATATGAACAAGATCAAGACCACTCGCTTCTTCTACTACCCAAGACATGACCCCATGGGAAGACCAATAACCATGCCACCGCACCCGGAGATGAACCACTATGTTGCACACCTGAACTTCATGCTGTACAAGACCCGCCATTCCGCATGAAGAGTAGTATCCCTAGATCACTTTAGTAGAACTTACACCTACGCAAGAGAGCACTAGTGTGAGTTTGTATCTGTCCCTTTGTATCGTAGAACGAGGAAATGGTTCTTAAAACCATTGGTGTGTTAGTTTGTAATGTGTGTTGTTTGGAATGAATGAAAAAGTGTTGTTGGTTTTTACCACCTCAGCACTACTCAAGTTTTGAAACTTTTTAAACTTTACCCAAACAAGCCATAGAAAATTCCCTCTTATCTTATGATCTACCTCAATGTTCAGATGGCCCCTCCAACCTGCAGCATTGCAAGAACCAACCAAGATGCAATGCTGCAGATGCTACAAATGATGATGGCAGATAGAGAAGTTGAAAGAGCTAAGCGACAAGCCAACCTTGCCGTACTGCAGCAGATAGCCCAGAACAACCAAGGACATGGACATCAGGATCATCCTGGATCTAAGTTGAAGAATTTCCAGAATACTAATCCTCCAATGTTTAGCAAGACTGAAGAGCCCTTAGATGCAGATGACTGGCTCCAATCAATGGAGAACAACCTGGAAGTTGCAGGAGTTGAAGTTGCTGAGAAGGTGTTGTTTTCCACCCACTACATGTCAGGACCTGCCAGAGCCTGGTGGAACAGTTCCCGTGCAATGAATGCCGAACAGATGATGACTTGGGAGGACTTCAAGCTCAAGTTCAGCAGATACCATGTGCCACCGGGTCTGATCAAGAAGATGAGAGATGAGTTCAGGGAACTCAAGCAAGGAAGGATGTATGTGGTGGAATGCCGTCACAGGTTTCTTACTCTGTCTAGGTACGCCACAGATGATACCAACACCAATGAAAATAAGAAGGAAAGATTTCTGAATGGACTGCATGATGAGATGCAGACAGTGTTAGTGAATATTCCGTTTGCTGACCTAGAAGCCCTAGTTGATTCTGCCATCCAGATGGAAGGAAAGCTTCACCAAGCCAATGAGAACCGCGAGCGCAGAATGATGAACTAGAGTGGACCCAGCAATACACCAAGGTACCGTCCCAACTCAAGTGGAGGATTTGCCTCAAGACCCAACAAGTCACCTGTTTCGACATTCCGTTCAAACTTCATCAACCCCAATGGAGGACACCCGAAGCCCGGAGGCAACAACAACAACCACCACCACAACAACAACAACAACAACAACAACAACAACAACAACAACAACAACAAGACTGGTAACAACAACAACACCAACACTGCCCCAAGGACTAGAAGCAATGTTGTCCCCATTGCCCCAAAGGACAAGTCAACAGTGACCAACTATGAATGTGGAGTTACTGGTCATTACTCAATGAGTGCCCCAAGAAACTGGCGAAGACAACCCCCAATACCACTGCCCCTGCCCAGCAACAACGCCGTGTCTCAACTGGAAGGAACCCGAACAACCGCAACGGTCGTTTCTACCGCATGAGTGCAACCGAAGCCCAGGAAGCACCCACTGCCATGCAGAGTATCTTTTCCTGTTAACCCATTTGCCCAATCTCTCTCAGGATCCTAACTTTTCTTAAATCTCGGGACGAGATTTTGTTTAAGGGGGAAGGTTTGTAACAATTAAGAAGACCAATTCCCTTTTTCCAAAATTTGGAGCCAACAAAAACTTGAATTGCCTTACCTTATGTGCATAGTGTTCAAGCATGTATGATTGGATTTTTGCCATGATTGTTTGTTGGAAGTGTTGAACATGTTACTAAACCCTAAACCCTACCCCTTTTCAAAATCAGAGAGAAACCAAGAAAAGAAAATAAAATAAAAACAGAGGCATATGTGAGAAAATGGCCACATATATTTGCAAATATGAGCCTATGCCATGTTTACTTCACTTAAATTGTTTGAAACCCTTGATCAACTCAACCTAACACTCAAGCAACCCAAAACAATGACTTTTGGTAAAACAAAATCAAAACAACAGAAAAGAAAATGAAAAACCCTAGCACATGTGATAATGGTCATATGTGACATTTTTAACATGATGCGCACTTTGAACCCCTGTAGTTAATATTTTCTAAACTAAACTTTCCCATTTCTTTGCTCCTCATCCAAGAACACATCAAGGTGATCACATTGGTGTTGACCAACCTTGCAAATTCATTTCCAAATTCTTATATTAAGCAACCAAAGTAGCAACATTGAAACAGATTATAGATCCCCCCAATTTTGATTTTTACCAAACCAATTCCAAATTTCAAACCAAGGCCATCAAGAGGTGCCAAACTTTATTTGAATCACACACATAAAATATTTTGGCAAAATTCAAATTCAAATCTCTTTCAGCCATTTTCACAAACACCTTGTGGGCACAAATTGACTTTGAGCATACACCTCAAAACCCAATGGATTTTAGCCTAAACCATCCATGCCTTGTGATCATCATTGTCCTTCTTCATCCCCTGGACCAAACCATGCCCTTTGCACCACTGTTCATTGATGAAATTGACCAAGACAAGCCCATGCCGTGAGCTCATGACACCCCACCATGCCAACTCCCTCTCCTCTTACCTCTGGCCTACCTCACCATGTCTAGGAGACGTGCCTAGCTCTCCTGAGCACCACGGTACTCGCCATGGTCGAAGAGGAGCACTGCAGCGCTAGAACGCGACGACGCCATGACGCGCCAGAGCGTGCACGGCCATGCCCACGGGCACGCCAGTGCACATCATCGCCCCGTCGCCTCCGACCTACCCTCGCCCTCTCTCTCTCCCACACGCTCACCAGGATACCAGGAAGCTCCTAGACACGACCATTTGGACCAGAGCGCCCTGTAGCTGCCGCCGGACCCGTGACAGACACCGATGTCGCCCGCACGCTCTCGTCCACCTCCTGCTGCGCCATGACAATCGCAAGGACCGCCAGACGATGCTGAACAGTTCTAGCACCTCGCCCACGCCTCTCCGCCGCTGTGGCACCATCGACGCTGATGACCTGACGTGCCCCGCTGCTCCTCATCGAGCCTATATAAACCGGCCTCCCCCGCCTGATTTCTTCACACCACTCGACTCCCCTCTCCTCACTGATCTCTTCAGAGCCCTCGCCCATCCACATTGCACCCTCCCTCGCCGGAATTTGGCCGGAGTTCGCCGCGGCAGTAGCCGGACGGAGACGACGACTCCGACCACCTCAACCTCTCCCCCGACACTCGTTCGCCTCGCCGTCGTCTACCAGTTCAGTTTCACATCTTGCCGAACCGCGCCGGAGCGCCGGTAAGCCCCCAGCAACCCACCTCGCCGCAGCCAGGGTTTGCGCCAGTCGCTGACGACGACGAGCCTCGGCCGTCGATCGTGTTTCCAATCCTACGGCCCCCATTCGCGCGTACTGATTCGGGTTTTAACACCCGCTGACAGGTGGAGCCCCCTGTCAGGCGGCCTGCTGCACGCTGGAGCGTAGCTGGGCCGGCCCGTTTAGTTTTCCCGCCTAGCCCACGAGTTTGAATTCGTTTATTTCGTTTTAACCCAAATTTCAATACTGGTGCCTTATTCAAATTTGAATAAAAACTAATCTACAAATCCAATTGAGTCGATTCCAATTTTGTGTGAAATTAGATGAAAAGGTCTAGCCAACCCCACTGGTCTCAACCCTTGATTCATCATATATCACTTGCAAATAATAATAACAAGGCAGTAGGTTTTCAGATTTCAAACATTTATTAAAAATCAACCATAACTCATTTTGAGTTGATTCCAATTCTCAAAAATAACCTTTCATATTGTATTTCTAAATATGTAAAAATATGACATGGTTGCTTCCTATGATCATGGGCTAGAACCAAGTAATGGCTATGTGGCTATTTCTAGCTCATTTAAATTATTTCAAAAATAGTATTTGAAATCTATGAGAATATAGCATCTTATTTAAATCACCTTTCCAAGTAATTCAAGGTGAGGTGATGACATTAGTCTTCATGACCTCATATGTTATTACTTGAGAATATTAAATCATTTCCAAAGTAGTATATAAATTGTATGAGATGTAGTATCTCATTTAAATCATTTTTCCCTAATGAATAAATATGAAGTGGTGACTTTGGTCAACATTATCTCATACTTTATGATTTGAGGAAATTAAATATTAGTATTTGTTTTTCAGTGAGAGGAAATTACTTTCCCCAAAACTAAATAAGGAAAACCCTAGTATAATGTTGAGTGATGATTGTGATGATGATAGATCATCTTGTGTGAGCCATTATGGCTAAAAATTCTCCTTAAGTATTGTTTGGTGATTGTTACCTCGTATCCGTTTATAGACGCTAGTACCGAAGGCTACGAGGAGGAGGAGGTCTTCTACGAAGAAGAGGGGGAACACTTTGACCACTATACCACTCAAGGCAAACTATTACCAATACAAGATATTACCATGAGAAATCTCTACTAATGCCAAGCTACTAGTGCAAGATACCAAGGCACTAGTATTTTTGTTTGAAGTTTTATTCTTCCAAGTCCAAGTCTTTATTTTTTCAAGCTTTTACTTTTGTTACCAAGGCTTACTTATTGGAGTTAATTCTTGTCTAAGTATAGAGTACCACAAGAGAGTCAAACTTATCCTAAAGCTAAAATTTAGTTAGCACCCCTCATGATTAGTTGCTAGTGCTAAATCTAAAATTGAATACTCTAGATGGGAACTTGTGAATCTAGTAACTTTGAAACTTTAGGATGATGAGTCATTCTATTGAAAGTGTTGAAGGTGAATATGAACATGGAGTGACTTTGTGAATTTGACAAAAACTGATGGTTGGGTTCGGATGCGATACCATTCCAATTTTAGAGTACCCCCACAATACCTGATTATGGGTAAGGCTTTAGCTGGAAATTTATGTATGTTAGTATGGGTTCCCTCTGAACAAGAGTCATAGAGGTTATGTTGAGGCTGCCTCCGTTGAAGGTGAAATGACGTGAAAAAGAGATGAATGTCCTACCCAAGCCCTATGCAGTTCCTAGGATGGCAGATTGCCATCACTAGGAGGCCAAGCTCATAGGGGAGGTGCCTATACTAGAGTATGTAAGTGAAAGGTTAATGGTTGATGATCCGTATACTGAGTATGATGATTCAGGGCTATCCATGATGGATGTAATCCAAAGTTGTGGAACAAGAGTACGACCTCTGTAGAGTGTTAAACTATTCGAATAGCCGCGTCTGCGGTCATGGACAGTTGGATGGCCATACTGTTCCGTTGTCAGTTGTTTTCTAAAATGAATGGTGACTTGAAGGGTGAATGTTGACTTGAATCACAGCAGAGTTGTGGGAATGACACTAATGTTCCCACTTGAGAAATTTTAGGGCAATAAAGAGTCTTTGACTATTAAAGTGTTTATGAAATAAAACTGGCTTTGTGCTAATAAACCTAGAAGCATAGAACCCTTAATTGAGTTATTAGTACTTATATTTGTATTAGTTTGCGAGTAATTTAAAAGTACTCATGGCTTTGTCCCTGGCTATTCAAATGGCCAGACTATGAAGAGGAGCCCCAGTACCAGGAAGATGGACAGCAGGACGTCTATGATAACTAGGATCACCTCCTGACGTCAAGCGTTGCCTGTGGAACAGATGGACCGCTACTACGTTTCTTACGCTGTGTGTTTTGTAATTGATCCTGAGATCAACTGTTGTTGTAAGACTTGGACTCATGAGATCCTTTATTGTAAGACTATTATGGTTTGTAATGAATGATGTTCTGTGATATCGACTGTTATGTCTCGCAAAAACAATCTTCCTGGGATTGCGATGTATGGCATAATAGGCATCTGGACTTAAAAATCCGGGTGTTGACAAGTTGGTATCAGAGCCATTGTTTGACCTTAGGAGGCCCTAGTTAGAATGGACGTCTGAAAAACTTAGTTTCAAAACAAATGAGGTAAATATTTATGAAAACTTATTCCTACTCTTACCCTTGAGATCTTTTTAAAAAGAAGAAATTCATGCTCTACTTTTCCTTGAAATTCTACATAAAATTTGGCACACTTGACCACTTCACTAACTTACTCATCCTAAATGGTTCACAGATGGAGTACAACTATGAGTTCTATCAGCTTGGCCACGGAGGAGACCAAATGTTCGAGAAGGATTTGGAACAACTAGTTGAATATCTAGGATGCCCTTATCCCGAGTTCTTTGGAGTGCCACTCAATAATCAGTCGGGAAGACAACCTCAGTGGGAAGTTACTGCAGATCTGAGAGGAAAGCTGGGAGCCCCAATTTGGGAAACCATATGGTTTTCTGTGAGGGGGGAACAGTTGGAAGGATGTAATAGCCAAAGCCATGCAAGAAGCCCTTGCCCGTCTGTGTGGACAGAATGTGAACAAGATCAAGACCACTCGCTTCTTCTACTACCCAAGACATGACCCCATGGGAAGACCAATAACCATGCCACCGCACCCGGAGATGAACCACTATGTTGCACACCTGAACTTCATGATGTACAAGACCCGCAAGGAGTTGGACAACGCCCGCGCATTTCGCCAAGCACATTACCCATGAAGACGAAGAATCCACCATTCCGGATGAAGAGTAGTATCCCTAGATCACTTTAGTAGAACTTACACCTACACAAGAGAGCACTAGTGTGAGTTTGTATATGTCCCTTTGTAGTAGAACAGGAAATGGTTCTTAAAACCATTGGTGTGTTAGTTTGTAATGTGTGTTGTTTGAATGAATGAAAAAGTGTTATTGGTTTTTACCACCTCAGCACTACTCAAGTTTTGAAACTTTTTAAACTTTACCCAAACAAGACATAGAAAATTCCCTCTTATCTTATGATCTACCTCAATGTTCAGATGGCCCCTCCAACCCGCAGCACCAACCAAGATGCAATGATGCATATGCTACAAATGATGATGGCAGATAGAGAAGTTGAAAGAGCTAAGCGAAAGCCAACCTTGCCGTACTGCAGCAGATAGCCCAGAACAACCAAGGACATGGACATCAGGATCTTCCTGGATCTAAGTTGAAGAATTTCCAGAATACTAATTCTCCAATGTTTAGCAAGACTGAAGAGCCCTTAGATGCAGATGACTGGCTCAAATCAATGGAGAACAACCTGGAAGTTGCAGGAGTTGAAGCTGCTGAGAAGGTGTTGTTTTCCACCCACTACCTGTCAAGACCTGCCAGAGCCTGGTGGAACAGTGCCCGTGCAATGAATGCCGGACAGATGATGACTTGGGAGGACTTCAAGCTCAAGTTCAGCAGATACCATGTGCCACCGGGTCTGATCAAGAAGATGAGAGATGAGTTCAGGGAACTCAAGCAAGGAAGGATGTGAAAGAGCAAAGTCTAAACCCTGGGTTTTGTGTGTTTGATGACAACACTCGAATAATCTCACCGTGTACTTTGAGTATCTTTGTTAGATTTGCAAGTGCACGGTGACCTCGCTGGACATGTCAAGATCGGAGGACTGAAGCGTAGCTTATAGGTTTTCTGGTTTTGTGTGTGTATCGCGAGGTGACATGGTTGGAGACAAAAAGGGGAGAAAACCAGTTTTAGCCAGGCCAGTACTACCGGTACCAGTAGCGGTAGTACCGCTACCCCTACTGGTACCGCCCCATGGTACCGCTCTGAGTTCTGCGCTGGAATTGACCCACAGTACGAGTTGCAGTACCTCTGCGGTACCAGGAGCGGTAGTACCGCTTGCGAGCGGTAGTACCGCCCATGGTACTGCTCAAGTACCGTAACTAGTTACGGCAGTACCGCTTTGGTACCGCTGTGGTACCGCTTTGAGTCTAATAAGGTTTGGACCCCATAGCGGTACCTCGAGCGGTACCGCGAGCGGTAGTACCGCTCTGTGTCCACGTGGACCAGATCTGTGGGATTTCGAACTCAGAGCGGTGTACCGCTTGCCCCAAGCGGTAGTACCGCTTAGGAAAAAACTAGACATAACGGTTGGATTTGGAGGAGCCTATTTAGGGCTCATTTGGTTACTCGAATCCCGGCGGGTTCCCGGCCTTTTCCCGGGGAGATTTTTCCCCTAGTCTGGAGGTCAGGAATAGAATCCCGGAGTTTTGCTCGTGTTTCAGTCTATTCCCGGCGGGGAATATTTTCCCGGGGAATTTCGGTCCCAACAGCCAAATGAGCCCTTAAAGGGCCCTTCTTCCCCAACCTGATTTATCTCTTCTCTCTCTCCTCCATTGTTGCTGAGCTTCCTTGAGGATCTCCCCAACCATCCAACCAATCTTGCCCAAATTTTGAGGAGTGGTGGAGGAGACCCCGATCTATAGTTCTACCAAGAGAGATTTCACAAATTCGTTGTAGTCCTTAGTGGATCTTGCTGTTAGGGTTCCTATGGTGGGATCTTGGAGAAAGTGCACCTATGGAGGCTAGCTTGGTGTTGTACTAGCTCCATAGGGTGTTGGGAGCCTCCTTGTGGTGTGGAGCTCGCCCCAACCTTGTGAAGGAATCACCGCCTCGACCGGTGCCATAGTGGAGAAGGTGGAGCCCCTTTGTGGAGCTCTCTCGAGGAAGAAGGTGAGGCCTTCCTTCGTGGTGTGGCCGCCTAGCCTCTTGTGTGAGGCTAGCACCTCCTCAACGCAGACGTACTCCCTTTTGTGGGAGGAACTGCGGGAAACAAACCTCGCCTCGTCTCCGCGCCATCCGGTTGTCCCGCTCCTTACTCTTACTATCTTGTTTGTTTCCTTTGCTTGTTGCACTTGTCTTGGATCATTGTAGGAACACCACCAACGCTAAAGCTATCACCTTTACCTTCCGCACCGCTGAAATTGAAAAAGACTAAAACTTGACGTAGCGTCCATTCACCCCCCCCCCCTCTTGTTCGCTATGATCCATTCAGTTGGTATCAGAGCAAGGTTTTCTTGCTCGGGCTTTACCGCCTAAGAAATGGCCGAACAAGAGACGGTTGTGAATTGGTCACCTTCCCTTGTGCCACCCGCTCCATCATCTCCCGTCGATAGCACAACGGCTATGTTGGATGACCTCAAGAAATTGGAGTCATCCATCGTTAACCAAATGAAGGTAATGATGATGGAGTTGGTTGCTCAAAAACCAACCCCTATCGTAGATCCTAAGGCAAGTGCCGAGAACCCCCCACCAAAAGTTGAACAATTTCCTCTTGTTGATTTTGTCGCGCAATCGACAAAAGATCCACAAAAGGAAGGGCTTGGGGAGACCGGCACTTCAACAAAGGGGAAGGATGAGACACCGGCTGCGGAACGTCTAGGGGGTAATCATGCGGTGCCACCACCAAATGATTACACCATAAACGTTCAATACCTATGCCACATATCTTGTCACACGGTTCACCACCGCTTCTTGAATCAAATAGCTTTGAAAATTGGCAATTCTTAATGCGTTCTCATGTGCGCAGCGCATCTACCGAGCTTTGGCGTATCATCGAGGAGGGCTACTCACTACGAGACCCAAAGAGCTTGACAAGAAGAGAGGTCATGGATGACCAACTCAACGCCACTGCCATCAACTTGATTCACATGGCCGTCACGCCCAAGGACCACACTCATATCCGCTCGCTCAAGACCGCCAAGGAAGCATGGGATAAACTCGACAAGCTCTTCCTCGGAAATGAGAGCATCCAAAGCTCTCGTTTTGATGAAGTGAACAACATGGCCGAAAACTTCGTCATGAATGAAGGAGAGACCCCCAAAGAAATGTATCGGCGCCTCATCGCTCTCGCCGTACAAATGCAAGATCTTGGAGCAATGTTTGTGGATGACCATTGGATCAAACGCAAGTTCTACAACACTCTCCTCCCTTATGAGGAAGTGAAGTTGACGGCCATCCGCCAAAACGCCTCCTTCCGTGCTATGACATCCGATGAGGTTCTTAGCGAAGTCATCGCTTTGGACATCTCCAAGAAGAATGCGGAGGATCTTGTTCCTCGCGCCCACAACACCCGCAAGCCCAAAGGTTCATGAGGCTAGTGAAAGGGATGAGGATCCTATTGAGTGGGGACCGGATGATCTCAAGATCAATTATCATGAGCACATGGCTCTCGCCGCCAAGAAATTTTGGGATGGAAACAAGTCCCGAAGCACAAGACCAAGAAGATCACGTGATTCTCCAAGAGCCCAAAGGAGGGGCAAAGGGGGAGAACATGCTACAATTGCGGCGACAAGAATCATTTTGTCACGGATTGTATGTTTGAGAGAATAGAAGATAATGGTGGAAGGCTTATCCGCAAGGAAAAGTTCAAGTCACTCTCCAAAGGATTCTCCAAGTTCTCCTCCAAGCCCGATGACGACAAGGTCTCCTTCACCAAGAAGCCTAGAGCCTTCATCATTCGAGAAGAGTATTCCTCCGATGAGGATGAAGAACATGAGGACAAGAGCTCAAACAAGGAAGGAGAGGGAGTGGCCACCATCGCCATTACCACTCCCTCTATCTCCCTCTTCGACTCTCCTAATGAGAACCTCGTCACCAACAATGCTCATTGCCTTATGGCAAAGGTATCCACGGAGGTAGAATCCCCTTCCAAACACTCATCTTCAACTAACGCTTTATATATTGATGATGCCACTAGTCTCACCATTAAGCGTGAGATTATGGGTTTGGATTCTTTTCTCACTAACATGCAAGGGGATACCAAGACTCATGTTGGGGCTCTCTTGGCCCAACTTGGTGCGGCACAAGACCTTATAGAGGAGAAGGAGAGGTTTGAAAGGGAAGCGGCAAATGTGATTGCCTCTCTCAAAGAAGAGCTTGAAGAAGAACAAAATTTGCGCATGTCTCTTGAAGCTAGTGTCATCGTCCTTGAAGACTCCAACAAGGCTATTATCTCCCAACTCACCAAGGACCGAGACCGTGCTCTTGGTTTGATGGGTGATCTCAAGAAGAAGATGCTCTCTCTCGAGGAAGCCAACAAGAAGAAAGATGATGAAGACCCAAACCCTTGCCATGACGAGCTTGTTGATCAAGTTGTTTCCTTGAGAAAGCACAATGCTCTTCTCTTGGAAGTAAATGCTCTTCAAGAAGAATCCTTGGATGAATATTACCGCTTGTGCAAGGAAAAGACCTCATGTTGCAATCATGATGAAGAAATTGCCACTCTTGAGACCACCAAGGCCAAGCTATTGAGTTTGAGTAGCATGCAAGAAGAGTCTTTGGTGGAATGCCTCTGCATGAGCAAAGAGAAGGCCACTTGTTGTGATCATGAGGAAGAAATAGCCGCCTTGAAGAGGAGTGAAGCCAAACTCATGGAGGTCAATTCCATGCAAGAGGAAGCATTGAAGGAGTATTTCCCTTTGAGCAAGGACCGTGCGTGTTGCATCCATGAAAGTGACATTGCCAAGATGGAGAATGACAAGCACATACTCATGAAGATGAACACTCTCCAAGAAAAAGCTTTGATGGAACACTTCCGGGTGAACAAGGCAAAGGAAGTCCAAGTGTTTGATATTTGTCACCCTCACCCGGAACATGAAGACGAAGTCAATCGTTTGAAGGCCAAAATTGATAGACTCCAAGTTCAAGCCAAGTACTTGGAAGGAGTCATTGAAGCCAAAGATGGAGCCAAAGTGGGCTCTTGCAATGAAGGAGGAGTGGCTACCAAGCCAAAGAGGAAGAGGAATAGGAGGACCAAGAAGAAAAAGACCAAGGAGAACATTGAGCTCAATCATGAGGAAAGTGATGCTACCTCAAAAGGGGATGGAGTATCCAACTTCGCCTCGAAGGGTTTCGCCGGCTCTAACAATCCTTCTCATGTTCTTTTTGTTGATTACTATGGACATATTCGTGCTCGCTTTATTGGTCCTCAAGAGGACAATGTTGATTGGATGGTTCCCAAGCCCCTTGTTACTAACATGATAGGACCCATTGAAAAATGGGTACCTAAATCCAAGACTTGATTCCTTGTAGGACTATGCTTCCGGTGGCGCTAAGTGGGTGGTTGATAGTGGAGCCACAAGTCATATGACCGGAAGCAAGAATATTGTTGTCGACCTCGAGCCTTCTCACTCTACCGTATCATATGGCGACAACACGTGCTCTAAGGTATTGGGTCTTGGCAAGGTGGTGGTGACACCCGACATCTCACTTGTGAATGTCCTCCTTGTCGAGACCCTTGGTTACAATTTACTTTCCGTTCATCAAATTGCTCATATGGGTCTATGTACTTTCTTTGATGAACATATGGTGGTCCTCTTGTGGAGCAAGACACTCCGTGTAGCTTTTGTTGGATATGTAGAGAACGGATTGTATGTTGTTGATTTCTCCGGAAAGACAACATCCTCCGCTCTTTGCTTATTCGCCAAAGGTGACAAGGGTTGGTTATGGCATCGCCGACTAGCCCATGTCAACATGAGGACTTTGCAAAGTCTCCACAAGGGTGGCCACATTCTCGGACTAAAAGAAGATGTGTCCTTTTGCAAAGATCGTGTTTGTAGGGATTGCGTACAAGGAAAAATGCATGGAGCTCCTCACAAGCCCAAGACTATCATCACTACCACAGGATGCTTGGAGCTCCTACATGTTGATCTCTTCGGTCAACCGTCTCATGAAAGTCTTGGAGGAAAGAAGTATTGCCTCGTCATTGTTGATGACTATTCACGCTATTGTTGGGTATTCTTCTTCAAGTACAAGAGTGAGACTCAACGAACCATGATGGAGTTTGCCAATCAAGTTCAACGCAAGTACGTCACCAAGATACTCGCAATAAGGAGCAACAATGGAACAGAGTTCAAGAAATACACCTTGGATGACTTCCTCGGCGAAGAAGGAATCCAACACCAATACTCCACGCCATATACTCCCCAACAAAATGGGGTCGCCGAAAGGAAGAATCGAACCTTGATCGAAGCCGCTCGAACCATGATGATGGAGTACAAGTCTAACTACAATTTTTGGGCGGAAGCTATCTCTACTGCATGCCATGCTACTAATCGTCTCTACTTTCTCAAAGGTCTAGAGAAGACACCATATGAGATTCTCACCGGCAACAAGCCCAATGTGTCATATTTCAAGGTCTTCGGATGCAAATGCTATGTACTTGTCAAGGATACACGTCTATTTAAGTTTGATTCAAGAGCTCAAGAAGGAATTTTCGTTGCCTATATAGTCTTCAACAAGTCAAATGGGCGAGTTGTAGAATCTTGTGATGTGACATTTGATGAAGATGATAGATCTTTGGAGGAGCGAAGTGCTTCTTGTGAGAAAGGAGATGCAATTCCCCCGGATGCCGTAGGAAGGATGGGTGTTGGCATTCGCCGACCTCAAGAGCTACCTTCTATGAGTACCGGGGAAGGACCAAGTTCCACCTAAGTGCAGCCATCTACACCACAAGGCCAAGCTTCTTCCGTTGATCATACAAGTGCAACCCAACCTCTACAACAACCTCAAGTTCAACCTCAACAACTACAATCAAGTACAAGCTCACCTCAACAAGCTCAAGAACAACATCTTCCGCAAGATCATCTACCACAACAATCAACATCAAGTGACCAAGGCCAAGCTTCAAGTTCCCCTCTGAATGGCTCGGGGATGATCTTTATGGACAATCCTATTCCTAGTACCCCCGAGTCATCCGGCTCTCATGATGATGATGATGCACCTTTCAAAAGCAATGGAGGTCAAGGCGAGGACCTAAACCGTGATGAAAGCGAAGAGGACCCACAAGAATCTTCTCCTTTAGCCGACACTCGCCGTGAAGATCCTTCTACTAGACACTTGCGCCTCAAGTCCCATTCTTTGTGTAATGTCAGTGGTGATCTAAAGAGCAAAGTAACCACCCGGAGGCAACTAGCAAACTTTTGTGAGCACCACGCTTTTGTCTCTATGGTGGAACCACTCAAAGTTAATGACGCTCTTGGAGATCCCGATTGGTTGATTGCAATGCAAGAGGAACTCAACAACTTCAAGAGGAATGATGAGTGGACTCTCATGAAGCGACCCGACCATTGCCGCAATGTTATCGGCACCAAATGGGTCTTCAAGAACAAGCAAGTTGAACATGGCATCGTCATCCGCAACAAAGCAAGATTGGTGGCACAAGGCTATTCTCAAGTCGAAGGCGTGGACTTTGGTGAAACCTTTGCACCCGTTGCAAGGCTTGAGTACATCCGTATCCTTTTGTCCTTTGCCTCTCATCATGGCTTCAAGTTGCAAAAAATGGATGTTAAGAGTGCTTTTTTTAATGGTCCTTTACATGAGGAGGTATATGGGAAGCAACCCCCAGGGTTCGAGGACCCCCATTTCCCGGATCATGTCTTCAAGCTCAAAAAGGCCCTATATGGACTCAAACAAACTCCTAGAGCTTGGTATGAGCATCTAAAGGAGTTGCTTGAAGACCGTGGTTTCGAAGTGGGGAAAATCGATCCAACTCTTTTTACTAAGAAAGTCAATGGGGAACTTTTCGTATGCCAACTCTATGTAGATGACATCATATTTGGCTCGACTAACACAAAATTCAATGATGAGTTTGCTAAGTTGATGACTAATAGGTTCGAGATGTCAATGATGGGTGAACTCAAATACTTCCTTGGGTTCGAGATCAAGCAAATGCGACAAGGCACCTTCATCAATCAAGCAAAGTACCTTCAAGACATGCTCAAGCGATTTGACATGAAGGACGCCAAGGGGATTGGAACACTGATGCATCTCAAGTGTCAACTCTCCCTTGACGAGACCGGCAAGGCGGTGGATCCTAAGCTCTACCATTCGATGATAGGTTCGCTTCTTTACCTTTGTGCCTCTCGCCCGGATATAATGTTAAGTGTTGGTATGTGCGCACGGTTTCAAGCAAGTCCGAAAGAAAGCCACATTGTGGCGGTCAAGAAGATCCTTCGATATTTAGTTGATACCCCACATTTCGGACTATGGTACCCAAGGGACACGGACTTTGCTTTGGTTGGCTTCACCGACTCCGATTGGGCGGGCGACAAGGTTGATAGGAAGTCTACATCCGGAGCTTGTCACTTTGTTGGAAGATCCTTGCTGTGTTGGTCCTCGAAGAAGCAAAATTGTGTCTCCGTCTCCACCGCGGAAGCCGAGTATGTTGCCGCGACAAGTAGTTGCGCTCAAATCTTATGGATGAGGCAAACCTTGCGGGATTATGGACTCGAGTATAGCAAGGTGCCTCTTTTATGTGACAATGAGAGCGCAATCAATATCGCCTACAATCCGGTTCTTCATGGCAAGACGAAGCACATTGAGATAAGAAACCACTTCATCCGGGATCAAATTGCTCGCGGAGATATTGTACTTTCCTTCATTGGTACCAAGGAGCAATTGGCGGACATCTTCATGAAGCCCTTGGATGAGAAGAGTTTCATTGAGTTGAGGCATGAGCTAAATATCAATGATCCATCGAACTTTGCTTGACCGTCGTGCGCACGTACCACTCTCAAACTATATATCTAGATGAAAGGCACGCATGAACATAGAGGGAGTGCGGTTTAAACTTATTGAGCTATCCCTCCCCCCATAATGCATAAAGAAATCCAAAGCATATGCTATTTGTCAATCAAGTGACTAATGAGCTTCATGTTGAGTTGTAGTCATGAGTCCTAGATACATCTACGCGACCTCACACTACTATACTCCTACACGGTGGCCTCGGCCACCAACCTCCTCCTTGAGGAGTTTTTCGGTTCTTTGTGTTTCTTTGTGACCTTCTTTTTGTCCTTCTTCTTTGTTATCTTTTTCTCCATTTTTTTGAGAGTCTCATTCAAGCTTTGTTTTCCTTTTGGTTTTTGCAAGCTTGGTTGCATGTTCTCTCTTACCATCCTTATGGTTTCCTTACCCTTTTTTGGTGTTTCGATGCCAAAGGGGGAGAAGTTCCTATTCGGATGGGTCTTATGCATGGGGACTTTCGTTGATTGTAGCCTTTTGATTCTCGTTGTTTATCGTTTCTTGTGGCTACATCAACACTATGGAGGCATCTTACGGTGAGTTTGGGTTTTCTCAGTGCAAAGGTATGATAACTTCACCCAAAACTCCTTGCATGATCTTGTGTTGCCTCCATATTGCGCATATGCTATTTGAACGTGTCAAGTATCCTTGTTGCATATGTGCTTGGTTTGTAAGATCTAGGGGGAGTCATGCCTCTAGGACATGTGCATTTTCATTCAAATTCATATTCAAAATGTGCACATTTTTAGGGGGAGCTCCGTCGAGCTCTTGCAAATCTAAGTATCCGATGTCTACGCACGCTTCTATTCCTGTAGATAGTGTTGGGCCTCCAAGAGCAGAGGTTTGTAGAACAGCAGCAAGTTTCCCTTAAGTGAATCACCCAAGGTTTATCGAACTCAGGGAGGTAGAGGTCAAAGATATCCCTCTCAAGCAACCCTGCAATTAAGATACAAGAAGTCTCTTGTGTCCCCAACACACCTAATACACTTTTCAGATGTATAGGTGCACTAGTTCGGTGAAGAGATAGTGAAATACAAGTAATATGGATGATTATAAGTAGTAATTGCAATCTGAAATAAAAATGGCAGCAAGCGAACATGTAGCAGAACTTGTTGGAAACGGTGTTTCAATGCTTAGAAACAAGGCCTAGGGATCATACTTTCACTAGTGGACACTCTCAACAATGATCACATAATTGAACAATTAGATAACTTCTCTTCACTTGTGCTACTCTGAATTACTCTCCAATTGGAATCACTAATCATCACGTAGTGGCTACAAAAGCTTCACTCAAAGTTCATCAAGTACTTGACAAACAACACTCATAGGGATATCCTCATCAAATCATAATCCAAGATAATACCGCTGCAATTTAGACCGAGTACTAACATAGCATACACACTGTCAACAATACCTATGAAAGGGGGAATAGATCACATCAATATTATCATAGTAATAGTTAACTTAATAATCCACAAGAGATTACAATCATAGCCTACACCAAGTACTACATGATGCACACGCTGTCCTCTTTACATCATGGAGGAGGAATAGACTACTTTAATAACACCACTAGAGTAGCACATAGATGAAGAGTGATACAAAGCTCATGATCACATACAGATCACACCATGGGAGTGAGAGATGAACCACATAGCTACTGGTAGAGCCCTCAGCCTCGGGGGAGAACTACTCCCTCCTCATCATGGGAGACAACAACGGCGATGAAGATGGCGATGGAGTCGATGGAGATGGATTCCGGGGGCACTTTCCCGTCCCAGTGGCGTGCCGGAACAGAGACTTCTGTCCCCCGAACTTGGCTTCGCGATGGCGGCGGCTACGTAACTTTTCGTGGAGGAATACCGATATATTTAGGGTTTTTACTTATGGTAGAATATATAGGCGGAAGGGCGGCCTCGGAGGGGCCCCAGGGTGCCCTCACCACATGGTGGCGCAGCTAGGGGTGGGCCCGCGCCATGGTATGGTGTGGGGGCCCCTTGGCCCCCCTCTGGCCCTTCTCTGGCTCTTTGGGTCCGTCTCGGCAAAATATTGACTTCTGTCTTCGTGGGTCCAGTTCCGAGAATATTTCCCGTGTAAAATTTCTCAAACCAAAAACAGCAGAAAACCGGAACTGGCACTTCGGCATCTTGTTAATAGGTTAGTCCCGGAAAATGCATAAAAATTATATAAAGTGTATATAAAACATGTAGGTATTGACATAAAACTAGCTTGGAACATAGAAATTATAGATACGTTGGAGACGTATCAAGCATCCCCAAGCTTAGTTCCTACTCGCCCTCGAGTAGGTAAACGATAAAAAGGATAATTTCTGAAGTGACATGCTACCATTATAATCTTGATCAATACTAATGTAAAGCATATGAGATGAATGAAGTGATTCGAAGCAATGGTCTATAGTTTACTAACAAAAATATAATGACTAAATAACTGAATCATATAGCAAAGACTTTTCATGAATAGTACTTTCAAGATAAGCATCAAAAAGTCTTGCATAAGAGTTAACTCATAAAGCAATAGATTCTTAATAGAAGGTTTTGAAGCAACACAAAGGAAGATTTAAGTTTCAGCAGTTGCTTTCAACTTTCAACATGTATATCTCATGGATAATTGTCAACGCAAAGTAATATGATGAGTGCAAATAAGCAAGTATGTAAGAATCAATGCACACAGTTGACACAAGTGTTTTCTTCTAAGATATAAAGAAGTAGGTAAACTGACTCAACATAAAGTAAAAGAAAGGCCCTTCGCAGAGGGAAGCAGGGATTACTCATCTGCTAGAGCTTTTTATTTTGAAAACATGGAAACAATTTTGTCAACGGTAGTAATAATTCATATGGGTTATGTATAAAACTTCCTATAAGTTGCAAGCCTCATGCATCGAATACTAATAGTGCCCGCTCCTTGTCCTAATTAGCTCAGATTTCCATGGATTATCATTGCATTACATATGTTTCAACCAAGTGTCACAAAGGGGTACCTCTATGCCACCTGTACAAAGGTCCAAGGAGATAGATCGCATTTGATCTCTCAATTTTGATAGATCTCAACTTGAGGACATCCATACCGGGACAACATAGAAAATAGATAATGGACTCCTCTTTTATTTTTTAAGCATTCAACAACAGATAATATTCTCATAAGAGATTTGAGGATTAATGTCCAAGCTAAAACTTCCACCGTGATACATGGCTTTGGTTGGCGGCCCAATTTTCTTCTCTAACAATATGCATACTCAAACCATTTAACTCATGGCAAATCTCCCTTACTTCAGACAAGAAGAACATGCATAGCAACTCACATGATATTCAACAAAGGTGTGATAGGTTGATGGCGTCCCCAGATAACATGGTTACCGCTCAACAAGCAACTTATAAGAACTAAGATACATAAGCGACATATTCTTTACTACAATAGTTTTTTAGGCTACTTTCCCATGAGATATGTATTGCAAAGACAAGCAATGAATTTTTTAAAGGTAGCACGCAAGCAATTTACTTTGGATTGGCAGAAAAATACCACATAGTAGGTAGTTATGGTGGACACAAATGGCATAGGTTTTGGCTCAAGGTTTTGGATGCACGAGAAGCATTCCCTCTCAGTACAAGGCTTTGGCTAGCAAGGTTGTTTGAAGCAAACACAAGTATGAACCGGTACAGCGAAACTTACATAAGAACATATTGCAAGCATTATAAGACTCTACACTGTCTTCCTTGTTGCTCAAACACTTTTACCAGAAAATATCTAGACTTTAGAGAGACCAATCATGCAAACCAAATTTCAACAAGCTCTACGGTAGTTCTCCACTAATAGGTTTAAACCACATGATGCAAGACCTTAAACATGATCTACTTGAGAGCTCAAAACAATTGCCAAGTATCAAATTATTCAAGACAATATACCAATTACCACATGAAGCATTTTCTGTTTCCAACCAAATACCAATAAATGAAGCGGCTTTCAACTTCCGCCATGAACATTAAAAGTAAAACTAAGAACACCAGTGTTCAATATGAAAAAGCGGAGCGTGTCTTTCTCCCACAAAAGGAATGCTAGGATATGAATTTATTCAAACAAAAACAAAAATAAAAGCACACAGACGCTCCAAATAAAGCACATCAGATGTGACGGAATAAAAATATAGTTTCACTAGAGGTGACCTGATAAGTTGTTGATGAAGAAGGGGATGCCTTGGGCATCCCCAAGCTTAGATGCTTGAGTCTTCTTGAAATATGTAGGGATGAACCACGGGAGCATCCCCAAGCTTAGACTTTTCACTCTTCTTGATCACATTATATCATCCTCCTCTCTTGATCCTTGAAAACTTCCTTCACACCAAACTCAAAGCAATCTCATTAGAGGGTTAGTGCATAATCAAAAATTCACATGTTCAGCAAGGACACAATCATTCCTAACACTTCTGGACATTACCAAAGGCTACTGAAATTTAATGGAGCAAAGAAATCCACTCAAATACAGTAAAAGAGGCAATGCGAAATAAAAGGCAGAATCTGTCAAAAACAGAACAGTCCGTAAAGACGATTTTTTTAGAGGCACTTAACATGCTCAGATGAAAAAGCTCCAGTTGAATGAAAGTTTAGTACATATCTGAGGATTACTCATGAATTTTTTCAGAATTTTTAGATACTTCTACAGAGAGAAAAACTCAAATTCGTGACAGCTAAAAATCTGTTTCTGCGCAGAAATCCAAATCTAGTATCAACTTTCTATCAAAGACTTTACTTGGCACAAAAATGAAATAAACATGATAAGGAGAGGTTGCTACAGTAGTAACAACTTCCAAGACACAACAAAACAGTATCAAAATAAAAACATGGGTTATCTCCCAAGAAGTGCTTTCTTTATAGCCATTAAGATGGGTTCAATAATTTTAATGATGCTCTCGCAAGAAATAAGAGTTGAAGCAAAAGAGAGCATCAAAAGCAAATAAGAAACACTTTTAAGTCTAACCAACTTCCTATGAAAAGGAATCTTGTAAATAAACAAGTCATGTAACCATAATGCAATAAGCATAGGAAAACAAGACAAGCGCAACTTCAAGATTTTCAGCAAAAAGAGAGGTGTTTTAGTAACATGAAAATCCCTGCAACCATATTGTCCTCTCTCATAAAGATTTTCAGTAGCATCATGAACAAACTCAACAATATAACTATCACATGAAACATTCTTATCATGAGCTACATGCATAAAATTATTACTCTCCACATAAGCATAGTCATTACTATTAATTGTAGTGGGATCAAATTCAATAAAATAGCTATCATTATTATTCTCATCACCATAATCATCATATATAGGAGGCATATTGTAATCATAATTAATTTTCTCCTCAATAGTAGGTGGACTGAAAATATGATAGTCATCATTGTAATCATCATATATAGGAGGTAAAGTATCATCAAAGTAAATTTTCTCCTCCATGCTTGGGGGACTAAAAATATCATGCTCATCAAAACCAGCTTCCCCAAGCTTAGAATTTTCTATAGCATTAGCAACAATGGTGTTCAAAGCATTCATACTAATAACATTGCCATTAGCATGCATATAAAGTTCCATAGGTTTTTTAATTTTGTCTTCAAACACCTCATGTCCTAACTCAAGATAAATACTATAAAGATCTATAATATTTTTGTTGTTTTCCATTAAGCATAACTAGTGAAATAAAAAAAATAAACAAAAAGATATAATTGCGGAATCTAAAGGAAATAGCTTCGAGCACTCACACACCGGCAACAGTGCTAGGAAATAGCTTAGTAGTCGGAGGATGTGAATACCTTTTACCTTACTGATACGTCCATTTTGCATCACTATTTTATATCATAATTTGCTGTTATTCATTGATATATTTCATATTTGGAGATGATACTTATGTTATTTCATCTATTTTGCATGTTTCATGATTATTGAGGGATCGCGCACCGGAGCCAGGATTCTGCTGGAAAAAGCGTCGTCAGAAGGCAATATTTCGGAAGATCAACAATTGCCATAAATTATATGAAAAATCCTATTTTTCCAGAAGACGAAGGGAGCCAGAAGGGGGAGCCGAGGGGGGCCACCGTGGGCCCACCCCACAGGCCGGCGCGGGCCAAGCCCTGGCCGCGCCGCCCTGTGAGGAGGGGGCCCACAGCCTCCTCTGGCCCCCTCTCCTTCGCGTACATCTTCGTTCCGAAAACCTAAGACCAGGAGGATATTCGCGAGGAGTCACAGCCGCCTCTGCGAGGCGGAAAACACGAGAGAGAAAAGAGCTCTCCGGCAGGCTGAAATCTGCCGGGGAAATTCCCTCCCGGAGGGGGAAATCGACGCCATCGTCACCGACATCGAGCTGGACATCATCTCCATCACCATCGTCATCATCTCCATCATCATCACCGCCATCTCCACCGCTGCACCTCGTCACCGCTGTAACAATTAGGGTTGAATCTTGATTGTTTGATAGGGGAAACTCTTCCGGTATTGATCTCTAATTGTTATTGATGCTATTGAGTGAAACCATTGAACCAAGGTTTATGTTCAGATTGTTATTCATCATCATATCACCTCTGATCATGTTCCATATGATGTCTCGTGAGTAGTTCGTTTAGTTCTTGAGGACATGGGTGAAATCTAAATGTTAGTAGTGAATTATGGTTGAGTAATATTCAATGTTATGATATTTAAGTTGTGGTGTTATTCTTCTAGTGGTGTGATACGTCTCCGACGTATCGATAATTTCTTATGTTCCATGCCACATTATTGATGATATCTACATGTTTTATGCACACTTTATGTCATATTCGTGCATTTTCTGGAACTAACCTATTAACAAGATGCCGAAGTGCCAGTTCCTGTTTTCTGCTGTTTTTGGTTTCAGAAATCCTAGTAACGAAATATTCTCGGAATCGGACGAAATCAACGCCCATGTTCCTATTTTCACCGGAAGCATCCAGAACACCCGGGAAGGACCAGAGGGGGGGCACTGGGCCCCCAGACCATAGGGCGGCGCGGCCCAGGCCCTGGCCGCGCCGCCATATGGTGTGGCCACCCCTTCGACCCTCCTGCGCCGCCTCTTCGCCTATATAAAGCCTCTGTCGCGAAAACCCTGATGCGTTCGACGAAACCCACAGAAACCTTCCAGAGCCGCCGCCATCGCGAAGCCAAGATCTGGTGCACAGGAGTCTCTGTTCGGCACGGCTGCCGGAGCGGGGAAGTGCCCCCGGAAGGCTTCTCCATCGACACCGCTGCCATCTTCACCGCCATCTTCATCACCGCTGCTGCTCCCATGAGGAGGGAGTAGTTCTCCATCGAGGCTGAGGGCTCCGCTGTAGCTATGTGGTTCATATCTCTCCCATGTACCTCAATACAATAATCTCATGAGCTGCTTTACATGATTGAGATTCATATGAGTTTTGTATCACTACTATCTATGTGCTACTCTAGCAAAGTTATTAAAGTAGTTCTATTCCTCCTGCACGTGTGTAAAGGTGACAGTGTGTGCACCGTGTTAGTACTTGGTTTATGCTATGATCATGATCTCTTGTAGATTGCGAAGTTAACTATTGCTATGATAATATTGATGTGATCTATTCCTCCTACATATGCATGAAGGTGACAGTGTGCATGCTATGTTAGTACTTGGTTTAGTCTGTTGATCTATCTTACACTACAAGGTTACTAAAATATGAACAAATTGTGGAGCTTGTTAACTCCAGCATTGAGGGTTCGTGTAATCCTACGCAATGCGTTCATCATCCAACAAAAGTGTAGAGTATGCATTTATCTATTCTGTTATGTGATCAATGTTGAGAGTGTCCACTAGTGAAAGTCTAATCCCTAGGCCTTGTTCCTAAATACTGCTGCGTTACTACAGCTTGTCTTTGTTTCAACGTGTTACTACTGCTGCAATACTACCACCATCAACTACACGCCAGCAAGCTATTTTCTGGCACCGTTGCTACTGCTCATATATATTCATATCACCTGTATTTCACTATCTCTTCGCCGAACTAGTGCACCTATTAGGTGTGTTGGGGACACAAGAGACTTCTTGCTTTGTGGTTGCAGGGTTGCATGAGAGGGATATCTTTGACCTCTTCCTCCCTGAGTTCGATAAACCTTGGGTGATCCACTTAAGGGAAAACTTGCTGCTGTTCTACAAACCTCTGCTCTTGGAGGCCCAACAACATCTACAGGAAAGGAGGGGGAACGTAGACATCAAGCTAATTTTCTGGCGCCGTTGCCGGGGAGGAAAGGTAAAAGGTACTCACACTCCGTATCTCGGCTACTAAGCTATTTTCCGGCGTTGTAAGTACTCAAAGCTATTTCCTTTAGATCCTGCAATTGCATCTTTTTGTTTCTTGTTTACACTAGTTTGGCATAATGGACAACAATGAGCTTTTTACTCTATTTCCTGATTTAAGACATGGATGGTTTGATCCGAAAATTAAAAAACCCATGGAACATATTAAAATGAATACTTTGAACACCATTGTTGCTAATGATATGGAAAATTCTAAGCTTGGGGAAGCTGGTTTTGATGAGCATGATCTTTTTAGTCCCGCAAGCATTGAGGAGAAAATTTTCTTTGATGATACTTTGCCTCCTATTTATGATGATTATAATGATAGTAGTCTTTTGTTACCACCTGTTATGGAGGATGAATTTGATTATGATTACAATATGCCTCCTATATTTGATGATGAGAATAATAATGATAGCTACTTTGTTGAATTTGCTCCCACTAGTACTAATAAAATTGATTATGCTTATGTGGAGAGTAATAATTTTATGCATGAGACTCATGATAAGAATGCTTTATGTGATAGTTATATTGTTGAGTTTGCTCATGACACTACTGAAAGTTATTATGAGAGAGGAAAATATGGTTGTAGAAATTTTCATGTTACTAAAACACCTCTCTATGTGCTGAAATTTGTGAAGCTATACTTGTTTTATCTTCCTATGCTTGTTACTTTGCTTTTCATGATCTTGTTTATTTACAAGATTCCTATGCATAGGAAGCATGTTAGACTTAAATGTGTTTTGAATTTGCCTCTTGATGCTCTCTTTTGCTTCAACTACTATTTCTTGCGAGTGCATCATTAAAACTGCTGAGCCCATCTTAATGGCTATAAAGAAAAGAACTTCTTGGGAGATAACCCATGTGTTATTTTGCTACAGTACTTTGTTTTATATTTGTGTCTTGGAAGTTGTTTACTACTGTAGCAACCTCTCCTTATCTTAGTTTTGTGTTTTGTTGTGCCAAGTAAAGTCTTTGATAGTAAAGTCAATACTAGATTTGGATTACTGCGCAGAAACTGTTTTCTTGCTGTCACGAATCTGGGCAAAATTCTCTGTAGGTAACTCAGAAAATTATGCCAATTTACGTGAGTGATCCTCAGATATGTACGCAACTTTCATTCAATTTGAGCATTTTCATCTGAGCAAGTCTGGTGCCCTTTTAAAATTCGTCTTTACGGACTGTTCTGTTTTGACAGATTCTGCCTTTTATTTCGCATTGCTTCTTTCGCTGTGTTGGGTGGTTTTCTTTGTTCCATTACCTTCCAGTAGCTTTGAGCAATGTCCAGAAGTGTTAAGAATGATTGTGTCACCTCTGAACATGTGAGTTTTTGATTATGCACTAACCCTCTAATGAGTTTGTTTCGAGTTTGGTGTGAAGGAAGTTTTCAAGGGTCAAGAGAGGAGGATGATATACTATGATCAAGAAGAGTGAAAAGTCTAAGCTTGGGGATGCCCCGGTGGTTCACCCCTGCATATATCAAGAAGACTCAAGCGTCTAAGCTTGGGGATGCCCAAGGCATCCCCTTCTTCATCGACAACATTATCAGGTTCCTCCCCTGAAACTATATTTTTATTCCATCACATCTTATGTGCTTTATCTTGGAGCATCTGTTTGTTTTTGTTTTTGTTTGTGTTTGAATAAATTGGATTACATCATGCTTGTGTGGGAGAGAGACACGCTCCGCTGGTTCGTATGAACACATGTGTTCTTAGCTCATAGTATTCATGGCGAAGTTTCTTCTTCGTTAAATTGTTATATGGTTGGAATTGGAAAATGATACATGTAGTAATTGCTATAAATGTCTTGGGTAATGTGATACTTGGCAATTGTTGTGCTCATGTTTAAGCTCTTGCATCATATGCTTTGCACCTATTAATGAAGAAATACATAGAGCATGCTAAAATTTGGTTTGCATATTTGGTCTCTCTAAGGTCTAGATAATTTCTAGTATTGAGTTTGAACAACAAGGAAGACGGTGTAAAGTCTTATAATGTTTTCAATATGTCTTTTATGTGAGTTTTGCTGTACTAGTTCATCCTTGTGTTTGTTTCAAACAACCTTGCTAGCCTAAACCTTGTATCGAGAGGGAATACTTCTCATGCATCCAAATCCTTGAGCCAAACAACACTATGCCATTTGTGTCCACCATACCTACCTACTACATGGTATTTTCCGCCATTCCAAAGTAAATTGCTTGAGTGCTACCTTTAAAATTCCATCATTCACCTTTGCAATATATAGCTCATGGGACATATAGCTTAAAAACTATTGTGGTATTGAATATGTAATTATGCACTTTATCTCTTATTAAGTTACTTGTTGTGCGATAACCATGTTCACTGGGGACGCCATCAACTATTCATTGTTGAATTTCATGTGAGTTGCTATGCATGTCCGTCTTGTTTGAAGTAAGAGCGATCTACCACCTTATGGTTAAGCATGCATATGTTAGAGAAGAACATTGGGCCGCTAACTAAAGCCATGATCCATGGTGGAAGTTTCAGTTTTGGACATATATCCTCAATCTCATATGAGAAAATTATTAATTGTTGTTACATGCTTATGCATAAAAGAGGAGTCCATTATCTGTTGTCTATGTTGTCCCGGTATGGATGTCTAAGTTGAGAATAATCAATAGCGAGAAATCCAATGCGAGCTTTCTCCTTAGACCTTTGTACAGGCGGCATAGAGGTACCCCTTTGTGACACTTGGTAAAAACAGTGCATTGTGATGATCCGGTAGTCCAAGCTAATTAGGACAAGGTGCGGGCACTATTAGTACACTATGCATGAGGCTTGCAACTTATAAGATATAATTTACATGATGCATATGCTTTATTACTACCGTTGACAAAATTGTTTCATGTTTTCAAAATCAAAGCTCTAGCACAAATATAGCAATCGATGCTTTTCCTCTATGGAGGACCATTCTTTTACTTTCAATGTTGAGTCAGTTCACCTATTTCTCTCCACCTCAAGAAGCAAACACTTGTGTGAACTGTGCATTGATTCCTACATACTTACTTATTGCACTTATTATATTACTCTATGTTGACAATATCCATGAGATATACATGTTATTAGTTGAAAACAACCGCTGAAACTTAATTTTCCCTTGTGTTGCTTCAATGCCTTTACTTCGAATTATTGCTTTATGAGTTAACTCTTATGCAAGACTTATTGATGCTTGTCTTGAAGTACTATTCATGAAAAGTCTTTGCTTTATGATTCAGTTGTTTACTCATGTCATATACATTGTTTTGATCGCTGCATTCACTACATATGCTTTACAAGTAGTATGATCAAGTTTATGATGGCATGTCACTTCAGAAATTATCTGTGTTATCGTTTTACCTGCTCGGGACGAGCAGAACTAAGCTTGGGGATGCTGATACGTCTCCGACGTATCGATAATTTCTTATGTTCCATGCCACATTATTGATGATATCTACATGTTTTATGCACACTTTATGTCATATTCGTGCATTTTCTGGAACTAACCTATTAACAAGATGCCGAAGTGCCAGTTCCTGTTTTCTGCTGTTTTTGGTTTCAGAAATCCTAGTAACGAAATATTCTCGGAATCGGACGAAATCAACGCCCAGGTTCCTATTTTCACCGGAAGCATCCAGAACACCCGGGAAGGACCAGAGGGGGGGCACTGGGCCCCCAGACCATAGGGCGGCGCGGCCCAGGCCCTGGCCGCGCCGCCATATGGTGTGGCCACCCCTTCGACCCTCCTGCGCCGCCTCTTCGCCTATATAAAGCCTCCGTCGCGAAAACCCTGATGCGTTCGACGAAACCCACAGAAACCTTCCAGAGCCACCGCCATCGCGAAGCCAAGATCTGGGGGACAGGAGTCTCTGTTCCGGCACGCTGCCGGAGCGGGGAAGTGCCCCCGGAAGGCTTCTCCATCGACACCGCTGCCATCTTCACCGCCATCTTCATCACCGCTGCTGCTCCCATGAGGAGGGAGTAGTTCTCCATCGAGGCTGAGGGCTCCGCTGTAGCTATGTGGTTCATCTCTCTCCCATGTACCTCAATACAATAATCTCATGAGCTGCTTTACATGATTGAGATTCATATGAGTTTTGTATCACTACTATCTATGTGCTACTCTAGCAAAGTTATTAAAGTAGTTCTATTCCTCCTGCACGTGTGTAAAGGTGACAGTGTGTGCACCGTGTTAGTACTTGGTTTATGCTATGATCATGATCTCTTGTAGATTGCGAAGTTAACTATTGCTATGATAATATTGATGTGATCTATTCCTCCTACATATGCATGAAGGTGACAGTGTGCATGCTATGTTAGTACTTGGTTTAGTCTGTTGATCTATCTTACACTACAAGGTTACTAAAATATGAACAAATTGTGGAGCTTGTTAACTCCGGCATTGAGGGTTCGTGTAATCCTATGCAATGCGTTCATCATCCAACAAAAGTGTAGAGTATGCATTTATCTATTCTGTTATGTGATCAATGTTGAGAGTGTCCACTAGTGAAAGTCTAATCCCTAGGCCTTGTTCCTAAATACTGCTGCGTTACTACTGCTTGTTTCATTGTTTCACCGTGTTACTACTGCTGCAATACTACCACCATCAACTACACGCCGACAAGCTATTTTCTGGCACCGTTGCTACTGCTCATATATATTCATATCACCTGTATTTCACTATCTCTTCGCCGAACTAGTGCACCTATTAGGTGTGTTGGGGACACAAGAGACTTCTTGCTTTGTGGTTGCAGGGTTGCATGAGAGGGATATCTTTGACCTCTTCCTCCCTGAGTTCGATAAACCTTGGGTGATCCACTTAAGGGAAAACTTGCTGCTGTTCTACAAACCTCTGCTCTTGGAGGCCCAACACTGTCTACAGGAAAGGAGGGGGAACGTAGACATCAAGCTAATTTTCTGGCGCCGTTGCCGGGGAGGAAAGGTAAAAGGTACTCACACTCCGTATCTCGGCTACTAAGCTATTTTCCGGCGTTGTAAGTACTCAAAGCTATTTCCTTTAGATCCTGCAATTGCATCTTTTTGTTTCTTGTTTACACTAGTTTGGCATAATGGACAACAATGAGCTTTTTACTCTATTTCCTGATTTAAGACATGGATGGTTTGATCCGAAAATTAAAAAACCCATGGAACATATTAAAATGAACACTTTGAACACCATTGTTGCTAATGATATGGAAAATTCTAAGCTTGGGGAAGCTGGTTTTGATGAGCATGATCTTTTTAGTCCCGCAAGCATTGAGGAGAAAATTTTCTTTGATGATACTTTGCCTCCTATTTATGATGATTATAATGATAGTAGTCTTTTGTTACCACCTGTTATGGAGGATGAATTTGATTATGATTACAATATGCCTCCTATATTTGATGATGAGAATAATAATGATAGCTACTTTGTTGAATTTGCTCCCACTAGTACTAATAAAATTGATTATGCTTATGTGGAGAGTAATAATTTTATGCATGAGACTCATGATAAGAATGCTTTATGTGATAGTTATATTGTTGAGTTTGCTCATGACACTACTGAAAGTTATTATGAGAGAGGAAAATATGGTTGTAGAAATTTTCATGTTACTAAAACACCTCTCTATGTGCTGAAATTTGTGAAGCTATACTTGTTTTATCTTCCTATGCTTGTTACTTTGCTTTTCATGATCTTGTTTATTTACAAGATTCCTATGCATAGGAAGCATGTTAGACTTAAATGTGTTTTGAATTTGCCTCTTGATGCTCTCTTTTGCTTCAACTACTATTTCTTGCGAGTGCATCATTAAAACTGCTGAGCCCATCTTAATGGCTATAAAGAAAAGAACTTCTTGGGAGATAACCCATGTGTTATTTTGCTACAGTACTTTGTTTTATATTTGTGTCTTGGAAGTTGTTTACTACTGTAGCAACCTCTCCTTATCTTAGTTTTGTGTTTTGTTGTGCCAAGTAAAGTCTTTGATAGTAAAGTCAATACTAGATTTGGATTACTGCGCAGAAACTGTTTTCTTGCTGTCACGAATCTGGGCAAAATTCTCTGTAGGTAACTCAGAAAATTATGCCAATTTACGTGAGTGATCCACAGATATGTACGCAACTTTCATTCAATTTGAGCATTTTCATCTGAGCAAGTCTGGTGCCCTTTTAAAATTTGTCTTTACGGACTGTTCTGTTTTGACAGATTCTGTCTTTTATTTCGCATTGCTTCTTTCGCTGTGTTGGGTGGATTTCTTTGTTCCATTACCTTCCAGTAGCTTTGAGCAATGTCCAGAAGTGTTAAGAATGATTGTGTCACCTCTGAACATGTGAGTTTTTGATTATGCACTAACCCTCTAATGAGTTTGTTTCGAGTTTGGTGTGAAGGAAGTTTTCAAGGGTCAAGAGAGGAGGATGATATACTATGATCAAGAAGAGTGAAAAGTCTAAGCTTGGGGATGCCCCGGTGGTTCACCCCTGCATATATCAAGAAGACTCAAGCGTCTAAGCTTGGGGATGCCCAAGGCATCCCCTTCTTCATCGACAACATTATCAGGTTCCTCCCCTGAAACTATATTTTTATTCCATCACATCTTATGTGCTTTATCTTGGAGCGTCTGTTTGTTTTTGTTTTTGTTTGTGTTTGAATAAATTGGATTACATCATGCTTGTGTGGGAGAGAGACACGCTCCGCTGGTTCGTATGAACACATGTGTTCTTAGCTCATAGTATTCATGGCGAAGTTTCTTCTTCGTTAAATTGTTATATGGTTGGAATTGGAAAATGATACATGTAGTAATTGCTATAAATGTCTTGGGTAATGTGATACTTGGCAATTGTTGTGCTCATGTTTAAGCTCTTGCATCATATGCTTTGCACCTATTAATGAAGAAATACATAGAGCATGCTAAAATTTGGTTTGCATATTTGGTCTCTCTAAGGTCTAGATAATTTCTAGTATTGAGTTTGAACAACAAGGAAGACGGTGTAAAGTCTTATAATGTTTTCAATATGTCTTTTATGTGAGTTTTGCTGTACTAGTTCATCCTTGTGTTTGTTTCAAACAACCTTGCTAGCCTAAACCTTGTATCGAGAGGGAATACTTCTCATGCATCCAAATCCTTGAGCCAAACAACACTATGCCATTTGTGTCCACCATACCTACCTACTACATGGTATTTTCCGCCATTCCAAAGTAAATTGCTTGAGTGCTACCTTTAAAATTCCATCATTCACCTTTGCAATATATAGCTCATGGGACATATAGCTTAAAAACTATTGTGGTATTGAATATGTAATTATGCACTTTATCTCTTATTAAGTTACTTGTTGTGCGATAACCATGTTCACTGGGGACGCCATCAACTATTCATTGTTGAATTTCATGTGAGTTGCTATGCATGTCCGTCTTGTTTGAAGTAAGAGCGATCTACCACCTTATGGTTAAGCATGCATATGTTAGAGAAGAACATTGGGCCGCTAACTAAAGCCATGATCCATGGTGGAAGTTTCAGTTTTGGACATATATCCTCAATCTCATATGAGAAAATTATTAATTGTTGTTACATGCTTATGCATAAAAGAGGAGTCCATTATCTGTTGTCTATGTTGTCCCGGTATGGATGTCTAAGTTGAGAATAATCAATAGCGAGAAATCCAATGCGAGCTTTCTCCTTAGACCTTTGTACGAGTGACATAGAGGTACCCCTTTGTGACACTTGGTAAAAACAGTGCATTGTGATGATCCGGTAGTCCAAGCTAATTAGGACAAGGTGCGGGCACTATTAGTACACTATGCATGAGGCTTGCAACTTATAAGATATAATTTACATGATGCATATGCTTTATTACTACCGTTGACAAAATTGTTTCATGTTTTCAAAATCAAAGCTCTAGCACAAATATAGCAATCGATGCTTTTCCTCTATGGAGGACCATTCTTTTACTTTCAATGTTGAGTCAGTTCACCTATTTCTCTCCACCTCAAGAAGCAAACACTTGTGTGAACTGTGCATTGATTCCTACATACTTACTTATTGCACTTATTATATTACTCTATGTTGACAATATCCATGAGATATACATGTTATAAGTTGAAAGCAACCGCTGAAACTTAATTTTCCCTTGTGTTGCTTCAATGCCTTTACTTCGAATTATTGCTTTATGAGTTAACTCTTATGCAAGACTTATTGATGCTTGTCTTGAAGTACTATTCATGAAAAGTCTTTGCTTTATGATTCAGTTGTTTACTCATGTCATATACATTGTTTTGATCGCTGCATTCACTACATATGCTTTACAAGTAGTATGATCAAGTTTATGATGGCATGTCACTTCAGAAATTATCTGTGTTATCGTTTTACCTGCTCGGGACGAGCAGAACTAAGCTTGGGGATGCTGATACGTCTCCGACGTATCGATAATTTCTTATGTTCCATGCCACATTATTGATGATATCTACATGTTTTATGCACACTTTATGTCATATTCGTGCATTTTCTGGAACTAACCTATTAACAAGATGCCGAAGTGCCAGTTCCTGTTTTCTGCTGTTTTTGGTTTCAGAAATCCTAGTAACGAAATATTCTCGGAATCGGACGAAATCAACGCCCAGGTTCCTATTTTCACCGGAAGCATCCAGAACACCCGGGAAGGACCAGAGGGGGGGCACTGGGCCCCCAGACTATACGGTGGCGCGGCCCAGGCCCTGGCCGCGCCGCCATATGGTGTGGCCACCCCTTCGACCCTCCTGCGCCGCCTCTTCGCCTATATAAAGCCTCCGTCGCGAAAACCCTGATGCGTTCGACGAAACCCACAGAAACCTTCCAGAGCCGCCGCCATCGCGAAGCCAAGATCTGGGGGACAGGAGTCTCTGTTCCGGCACGCTGCCGGAGCGGGGAAGTGCCCCCGGAAGGCTTCTCCATCGACACCGCTGCCATCTTCACCGCCATCTTCATCACCGCTGCTGCTCCCATGAGGAGGGAGTAGTTCTCCATCGAGGCTGAGGGCTCCGCTGTAGCTATGTGGTTCATCTCTCTCCCATGTACCTCAATACAATAATCTCATGAGCTGCTTTACATGATTGAGATTCATATGAGTTTTGTATCACTACTATCTATGTGCTACTCTAGCAAAGTTATTAAAGTAGTTCTATTCCTCCTGCACGTGTGTAAAGGTGACAGTGTGTGCACCGTGTTAGTACTTAGTTTATGCTATGATCATGATCTCTTGTAGATTGCGAAGTTAACTATTGCTATGATAATATTGATGTGATCTATTCCTCCTACATATGCATGAAGGTGACAGTGTGCATGCTATGTTAGTACTTGGTTTAGTCTGTTGATCTATCTTACACTACAAGGTTACTAAAATATGAACAAATTGTGGAGCTTGTTAACTCCGGCATTGAGGGTTCGTGTAATCCTACGCAATGCGTTCATCATCCAACAAAAGTGTAGAGTATGCATTTATCTATTCTGTTATGTGATCAATGTTGAGAGTGTCCACTAGTGAAAGTCTAATCCCTAGGCCTTGTTCCTAAATACTGCTGCGTTACTACTGCTTGTTTACTGTTTCACTGTGTTACTACTGCTGCAATACTACCACCATCAACTACACGCCAGCAAGCTATTTTCTGGCACCGTTGCTACTGCTCATATATATTCATATCACCTGTATTTCACTATCTCTTCGCCGAACTAGTGCACCTATTAGGTGTGTTGGGGACACAAGAGACTTCTTGCTTTGTGGTTGCAGGGTTGCATGAGAGGGATATCTTTGACCTCTTCCTCCCTGAGTTCGATAAACCTTGGGTGATCCACTTAAGGGAAAACTTGCTGCTGTTCTACAAACCTCTGCTCTTGGAGGCCCAACACTGTCTACAGGAAAGGAGGGGGAACGTAGACATCATGGTGTCATGTGAACGTCGACTACATGATACTTCACCTTTATGGGCCTAGGGGAATGCATCTTGTACTCGTTTGCTAATTGCGGGGTTGCCTGAGTGACAGAAACCTAAACCCCCGTTGGTATATCGATGCAGGAGGGATAGCAGGATCTCAGAGTTTAAGGCTGTGGTTAGATTTATCTTAATTACTTTCTTGTAGTTGCGGATGCTTGCAAGGGGTATAATCACAAGTATGTATTAGTCCTAGGAAGGGGGGTGCATTAGCATAGGTTCACCCACACAACACTTATCAAAACAATGAAGATTAATCAGCTATATGAGCGAAAGCACTAGACTAAATACCCGTGTGTCCTCGAGAATGTCTGGACATTATAAGTAAACAAACCGGCTTGTCCTTTGTGCTAAAAAGGATTGGGCCACTAGCTGCAATTATTACTCTCGCATTTTACTTACTCGTACTTTATTCAACTGCTGCATCAAAACCCCCTGAATACTTGTCTGTGAGCATCTACAGTGAATCCTTCACCGAAACTGCCTGTCAACACCTTCTGCTCCTCGTTGGGATTGACATTCTTACTTATCGAAAATACTACGATACACCCCCTATACTTGTGGGTCATCAAGACTATTTTCTGGCGCCGTTGCCGGGGAGTGAAGTGCTATTGGTAAGTGGAATTGGTAAGGGAAAATTTCACTGTTAGTGCTGATTTTATTTCTGCCTGCTGCTATAATTCATTATGGAGAGATCTTCTCTCGAATGCTTATTTGGAAAATCTACTACTACTGCAAAGGTAGTGGATGAGGCACCAGGTGAGAAAGAGGTTCCATACAAAATACCTATGAAAATTATTGAACGTGTTGTGGATAACCGTTATACAGGGGATGGAACTGTCCATCCTGGAGATCATTTACTGTTGTTACATGAATTATGCGGTTTATTCAAGTGTGCAGGTATTGCTATGGATGAAGTGAGGAAGAAACTATTCTCTATATCGCTGTCTGGTAAAGCGGCGCATTGGTATAAATTACTGGATGATGGGGATTCTCTTGAATGGAATGATATTGTGCCCCGATTTTATTCTAAGTTCTATCCTCCAATTGAAATTCACAAAGACCGGAACTGCATATATAATTTTTGGCCTCATGATGGAGAGAGTATTGCCCAAGCATGGGGGAGATTGAAGTCTTTAATGCTCAAATGCCCCATTCATGAGCTTCCTGGTAATGTTATCATTGATAATTTCTATGCAAGACTTTCTTTTTAAGACAAGACCTTGCTGGATACTTCTTGTTCTGGATCATTTACACGCAACAAAGAAGAGTTTAAAAGGGACCTTCTTAATCGGATCCAGGAGAATACTGAAGGATGGGAGAACGACAAGGATAGAGAATCAGGTATAAATTATGATTATAAATGCATTGAAGCTTTTATGGATACTGATAAAATTCGTAATATGAGTGCTACTTATGGTCTTGATTCTCAAGTTGCTGCAAATCTTTATAAAGCTTTTGCCTCTCATTATGAATTGCCTAAGAAGAATTTTGATAAGTTTCATGAACCGTATAAAGATAAAATTGATTCATCTATAAATAAATGTGTTGTAATTGAAACTGTGGATCATGTTATTCTTGAAGCTTATATTGAAAAAACTCCTTTCCCTGCTAAAATGAAGGAGTACTCTGTCATAAATAGTGTGGTTAATAAAAGTGAAAAGAAACCTATAGAACCCGAAGAGCAAATAAAAGTTGAACCTGCTATTGCAATAGTTAAAGATCTTGTGACTGAAAATGTGGAAGATGGTCATATTATTTTCTGTGAAGATGCTTCTAATATTGTTTCACATCCTAATAAGTCTAGGAAAGCTAGTGTTCCTATGCTCTCTGTTAGAATTGGTGATCATTGCTATTATGGTTTATGCGATATTGGTGCAAGTATTAGTGCTATTCCTTATGAGCTTTACACGGAGATTATGCACGAAATTGGTTCTTGTGAACTTGAAGATATTGATGTGGTTATTCGGCTGGCTAATAGAGAAACTATCTCTCCAATTGGTATTGTTCGAGATGTGGAAGTTCTATGTGGTAAGATTAAATATCCTGCTGACTTTTTGGTACTTGGTTCTGCTGCTAGTAAGTATTGTCCTATCATTTTTGGTAGACCTTTTCTAAATACTTGTGGAGCTGTTATAGATTGCAAGAAAGAGAAAATTTTGACTAAATTTTCTGGTGAATCTTATGAGTTTAATTTCTCTAAATTTGCCAAAACTCCTTATAAAGCTGATTCGCCTAATAATGATTTTAGAGTTGACCAGTGTGCATCTATTGCTCTTGCTCCTAATAATCCTTTGCAGCAACATTTGGAGAATAGTGAGAGTGAAGTTTTTAGGGAAGAAAGAAATGAGCTTGATGAAATTTTCCTTCGTCAACCTATACTTAAACATGATTTACCGGTAGAAGATCTAGGTATAACATTGCCACCAAAAGAAGATCCTGTTTTTGATTTAAAACCATTGCCTGATGATCTTAAATATGCTCATATTGATGATAAGAAAATATATCCTGTTATTATTAGTTCTAAGCTTTCAGGGATTGAAGAAGAGAGGTTATTGGAAATATTGAAGAAACACTGAGGAGCTATTGGCTACACTCTTGATGACTTGAAGGTGATTTCTCCCTCTATTTGCCAACATGCCATTAATATGGAAGACGATGCAAAGCCTATTGTTGAACATCAACGCCGTCTAATTCCTAAGATGAAGGATGTGGTAAGGAATGAGGTATTAAAACTTCTTGAAGCTGGTATTATATATCCTATTGCTGATAGTAGATGGGTTAGTCATGTGCATTGCGTTCCTAAGAAAGGAGGAATGATTGTTGTGCCTAATGATAATGATGAGCTCATACCTCAAAGAGTAGTTGTAGGGTATAGAATGTGCATTGATTATCGAAAAGTTAATAAGGTTACTAAGAAAGATCATTACCCTTTACCTTTTATTGATAAAATGTTAGAAAGGTTGTTTAAGAATACTCATTTTTGCTTTCTTGATGGTTATTCTGGGTTTTCACAAATTGCTGTTAAAACTAAGGATCAAGAGAAAACCACTTTCACTTGTCCCTATGGAACTTATGCTTATAGACGTATGCCTTTTGGTTTATGTAATGCTCCTGCTACTTTTCAAAGATGCATGTCTGCTATTTTTCATGGTTTTTGCGAGAGTATTGTAGAGGTATTCATGGATGATTTCTCTGCCTATGGGAATTCTTTTGATAATTGCTTGCGGAACCTTGATAAAGTTTTGCAGAGATGTGAAGAAACTAACCTTGTTCTTAATTGGGAGAAATGGCACTTTATGGTTAATGAAGGAATTGTATTGGGACATAAAATTTCTGAGAGAGGTATTGAAGTTGATAGAGCTAAAGTTGAAGCAATTGAGAAGATGCCCTATCCTAGGGATGTTAAAGGTATTCGCAGTATTCTTGGTCATGCTGGATTTTATTGGAGATTTATTAAAGACTTCTCCAAGATTTCAAAACCTCTTACTAATCTTCTTCAAAAAGATATACCTTTTGTTTTTGATGATGATTGTAAGGAGGCTTTTGAAACTCTAAAGAAAGCCTTAACAACTGCTCCTATAGTTGAACCTCCTAATTGGAACTTACCTTTTGAAATTATGTGTGATGCTAGTGATTTTGCTGTAGGTGCTGTTCCTGTTAATGATACTTTTCCAAATGAACAATTGGTTGTAATAAAGGTGAGCTCGCGAGATAGCCCTTGGTATGCTGATTATGCTAACTTTATTGTTTCCAAGTACTTGCCTCCAACCTTTTGAGCTCAGCAAAGGAGGAAATTCTTTTATGGCATTATTTTTGGGATGACCCACACTTATATAAAGAAGGAGTGGATGGTATTCTACGAAGATGTGTTCCCGAATATGAACAACAAGAGATATTGAGTAAATGTCATGGTAGTGTTTATGGAGGACATCACGCCGGAGATAGAACCGTGCAAAAGGTTCTACAGTCAGCTTTCTATTGGCCAACTCTCTTCAAAGATGCAAGGAAGTTTATTTTATATTGTGATGAATGTCAAAGGGTTGGTAATATCTCCAGACGCAATGAAATGCCTATGAATTATACTCTTGTTATTGAACCATTCGATTGTTGGGGATTTGACTTCATGGGACCTTTCCCCTCTTCAGAAGGTAACACTCATATAGTTGTTGCTTTTGATTATGCTACTAAATGGGTGGAAGCCATACCCACAAAAAGTGCTGATGGTGAGACTTCTTTAAGAATGCTTTTAGACATTATTTTTCCTAGATTTGGAGTTCCTAGATATCTTATGACTGATGGAGGTTCTCATTTTATTCATGGTGGTTTTAGAAAAACTCTTGCTAAATATGGTATTAATCATAGAATTGTTTCTGCTTATCATCCTCAAATTAGTGGGCAGGTAGAACTATCAAATAGAGAGATTAAATCTATCTTGCAAAAGACTGTTAATAAATCTAGAAAGAATTGGGCTAGTAAATTGAAGGAAGCATTATGGGCTTATAGAACTGCTTATAAAAATCCCATGGGTATGTCACCGTATAAAATGGTCTATGGGAAAGCTTTTCATTTACCCTTAGAACTAGAGCATAAAGCTTATTGGGCTGTAAGAGAACTAAATAAAGATCCTAAACTTGCCGGTAATAAGAGATTGCTACAATTGAGTTCTCTAGATGAATGGAGAAGTGAAGCTTATGAAAATGCTAAACTCTTTAAAGAGAAAGTTAAGAAATGGCATGATAGAAGAATTATCAAAAGAGAATTTAATATTGGGGATAAAGTCATATTGTATCGGTCTCGTCTCAGATTCTTTGCAGGGAAATTACTCTCAAAGTGGGAAGGACCATATGTCATTGAAGAGGTGTATCGATCAGGAGCAATTAAAATTAGCTCTCTCCAAGGCAATGCCACACAAGTGGTGAATGGACAAAGACTCAAGCATTATATCTCAGGTGATTCTTATAATGAAGATGTTGATGTTATTCGAGTGGAAACTCCGGAAGCTTTCATCAAAGGTCAAATTGACAGTCCGGCAGAATTCAACTTTGAATAGGTAACAGTACTGGTAATAAAAAGTTCGCGTTTTACTTTCCGAACAATGTTTTTGCTGTTTTTGGAAAATATGAAAAATTACGAGATCGAAACGGAGTGGAGGAGACGCACGAGGGGGCGCCCCCATAGGCCGGCGCGGGCCCCATCCTGGCCGCGCCGCCCTATGAGGAGGCCGCCTCGTCGCCCCTCTCCGACTCTGGTTCGACCTGGTACTTTCCTTTTGATGTAAGAATTTATTCTATATAATCCCCCGGACCCCTGGAGGTCCGTATATCGTTTTCTCGACGTGTTTTGTTTCGAGCTGTTTCTGCCAGGATCCGTCTTTGATCTAGAAGCACCATGGCCTCCAACAACAAGGGCAAGGGGCTTTCGGAGGAAGAAGTAAAGAGGGTGTCGGCAAAACAAGAGCAACAAGCTGTTGGGAGTAAGCAAATCTTGGTGGGATCTGTTGACACTCGACGTTCTTTCTCTCATAACTTGCAGGGACCCTTACCACCTGCTCCTAGCCTCGATTCTTTCCCTGAGTTGGAAGAAGCTCTACAGGTTACCAATGAGTTTTGTGATCAATACCGTGCCTGAGTGACAGAAACCTAAACCCCCGTTGGTATATCGATGCAAGAGGGATAGCAGGATCTCAGAGTTTAAGGTTGTGGTTAGATTTATCTTAATTACTTTCTTGTAGTTGCGGATGCTTGCAAGGGGTATAATCACAAGTATGTATTAGTCCTAGGAAGGGCGGTGCATTAGCATAGGTTCACCCACACAACACTTATCAAAACAATGAAGATTAATCAGCTATATGAAGCGAAAGCACTAGACTAAATACCCGTGTGTCCTCGAGAACGTCTGGTAATTATAAGTAAACAAACCGGCTTGTCCTTTGTGCTAAAAAGGATTGGGCCACTAGCTTCAATTATTACTCTCGCATTTTACTTACTCGTACTTTATTCAACTGCTGCATCAAAACCGCCTGAATACTTGTCAGTGAGCATCGACAGTGAATCCTTCACCAAAACTGCCTGTCAACACCTTCTGCTCCTCGTTGGGATTGACATTCTTACTTATCGAAAATACTACGATACACCCCCTATACTTGTGGGTCATCACTTACCTCCCCGGCAATGGCGCCAGAAAATAGCTTGATGTCTACGCATGCTTCTATTCCTGTAGACAGTGTTGGGCCTCCAAGAGCAGAGGTTTGTAGAACAGCAGCTAGTTTCCCTTAAGTGAATCACCCAAGGTTTATCGAACTCAGGGAGGTAGAGTTCAAAGATATCCCTCTCAAGCAACCCTGCAATTAAGATACAAGAAGTCTCTTGTGTCCCCAATACACCTAATACACTTGTCAGATGTATAGGTGCACTAGTTCGGTGAAGAGATAGTGAAATACAAGTAATATGGATGATTATAAGTAGTAATTGCAATCTGAAAAAAAAAATGGCAGCAAGCGAACATGTAGCAGATCTTGTTGAAAACGGTGTTTCAATGCTTAGAAACAAGGCCTAGGGATCATACTTTCACTAGTGGACACTCTCAACAATGATCACATAATTGAACAATTAGATAACTTCTCTTCACTTGTGCTAGTCTGAATTACTCTCCTATTGGAATCACTAATCATCACGTAGTGGCTACAAAAGCTCCACTCAAAGTTCATCAAGTACTTGACAAACACCACTCATAGGGATATCCTCATCAAATCATAATCCATGATAATACCGTTGCAATTTAGACCGAGTACTAACATAGCATACACACTGTCAACAATACCTATGAAAGGGGGAATAGATCACATCAATATTATCATAGTAATAGTTAACTTCATAATCCACAAGAGATTACAATCATAGCCTACGCCAAGTACTACATGATGCACACGCTGTCCTCTTTACATCATGGAGGAGGAATAGACTACTTTAATAACACCACTAGAGTAGAACATAGATGAAGAGTGATACAAAGCTCATGATCACATAAAGATCACACCATGGGAGAGAAAGATGAACCACATAGCTACCGGTAGAGCCCTCAGCCTCGAGGGAGAACTACTCCCTCCTCATCATGGGAGACAGCAACGGCGATGAAGATGGCGATGGAGTCGATGGAGATGGATTCTGGGGGCACTTCCCCGTCCCGGCGGCGTGCCGGAACAGAGACTTCTGTCCCCCGAACTTGGCTTTGCGATGGCGGTGGCTGCGTAACTTTTCATGGAGGAACATCGATATATTTAGGGTTTTTACTTCTGGGAGAATATATAGGTGGAAGGGCGGCCTCGGAGGGGCCCCAGGGTGCCCTCACCACATGGTGGCGCGGCCAGGGGTGGGCCCGCGCCATGGTATGGTGTGGGGGCCCCTTGGCCCCCCTCTGGCCCTTCTCTGGCTCTCTGGGTCCATCTCGGCAAAATATTGACTTCTGTCTTCGTGGGGTCCAATTTCGAGAATATTTCCTCTGTAGAATTTCTGAAACCAAAAACAGCAGAAAACAGGAACTGGCCCTTTGGCATCTTGTTAATAGGTTAGTCCCGGAAAATGCATAAAAATGATATAAAGTGTATATAAAACATGTAGGTATTGACATAAAACTAGCATGGAACATAAGAAATTATAGAGACGTTGGAGACGTATCAGTATCTCATCATAATATCATATGCCATTGTAAAGTCTTGTGTTGTCATCAAACACCAAAAAGGGGGAGATTGAAAGAGCAAAGTCTAAACCCTGGGTTTTGTGTGTTTGATGACAACAATCGTATAATCTCACCGTGTACTTTGAGTATCTTTGTTAGATTTGCAAGTGCACGGTGACCTCGCTGGACACGTCAAGATCGGAGGACTGAAGCGTAGCTTATAGGTTTTCTGGTTTTGTGTGTGTATCGCGAGGTGACATGGTTGGAGAGAAAAAGGGGAGAAAACCAGTTTTAGCCAGGCCGGTACTACCGGTACCAGTAGCGGTAGTACCGCTACCTCTACTGGTACCGCCCCACGGTACCGCTCTAAGTTCTACGCTGGAATTGACCCACAGTACGAGTTGCGGTACCTCTGCGGTACCAGGAGCGGTAGTACCGCTTGCAAGCGGTAGTACCGCCCATGGTACCGCTCAAGTACCTTAACTAGTTACGGCAGTACCGCTTCGGTACCGCTGTGGTACCGCTTTGAGTCCAGTAAGGTTTGGACCCCATAGCGGTACCTCAAGCGGTACCGCGAGCGGTAGTACCGCTCTGTGTCCACGTGGACCAGATCTGTGGGATTTCGAACTCAGAGCGGTAGTACCGCTTAGGCAAAAACTGGACATAACGGTTGGATTTGGAGGAGCCTATTTAAAGGGCCCTTCTTCCCCAACCCGATTTATCTCTTCTCTCTCTCTCCTCCATTGTTGCTGAGCTTAATCCTTGAGGATCTCCCCAACCATCCAACCAATCTTGCCCAAATTTTGAGGAGTGGTGGAGGAGACCCCGATCTATAGTTCTACCAAGAGAGATTTCACAAATTCGTTGTAGTCCTTAGTGGATCTTGCTATTAGGGTTCCTATGGTGGGATCTTGGAGAAAGTGCACCTATGGAGGCTAGCTTGGTGTTGTACTAGCTGCATAGGGTGTTGGGAGCCTCCTGGTGGTGTGGAGCTCGCCCCAACCTTGTGAAGGAATCACCGCCTCGACCGGTGCCATAGTGGAGAAGGGGGGCCCTTTGTGGAGCTCTCTCGAGGAAGAAGGTGAGGCCTTCCTTCGTGGTGTGGCCGCCTAGCCTCTTGTGTGAGGCTAGCACCTCCTCAACGCAGACGTACTCCCTTTTGTGGGAGGAACTGCAGGAAACAAACCTCGCCTCGTCTTCGCGCCATCCGGTTGTCCCGCTCCTTACTCTTACTATCTTGTTTGTTTCCTTTGCTTGTTGCACTTGTCTTGGATCATTGTAGGAACACCACCAACGCTAAAGCTATCACCTTTACCTTCCGCACCGCTAAAATTGAAAAAGACTAAAACTTGACGTAGCGTCCATTCACCCCCCCCCCCCTCTTGTTCGCTACGATCCATTCAGTTGGTATCAGAGCAAGGTTTTCTTGCTCGGGCTTTACCGCCTAAGAAATGGCCGAACAAGAGACGGTTGTGAATTGGTCACCTTCCCTTGTGCCACCCGCTCCATCATCTCCCGTCGATAGCACAACGGCTATGTTGGATGACCTCAAGAAATTGGAGTCATCCATCGTTAACCAAATGAAGGTAATGATGATGGAGTTGGTTGCTCAAAAACCAACCCCTATCGTAGATCCTAAGGCAAGTGCCGAGAACCCCCCACCAAAAGTTGACCAATTTCCTCTTGTTGATTTTGTCGCACAATCGACAAAAGATCCACAAAAGGAAGGGCTTGGGGAGACCGGCACTTCAACAAAGGGGAAGGATGAGACACCGGTTGCGGAACGTCTAGGGGGTAATCATGCGGTGCCACCACCAAGTGATTACACCATAAACATTCCAATACCTATGCCACATATCTTGTCACACGGTTCACCACCGCTTCTTGAATCAAATAGCTTTGAAAATTGGCAATTCTTAATGCGTTCTCATGTGCGCAGCGCATCTACCGAGATTTGGCGTATCATCGAGGAGGGCTACTCACCACGAGACCCAAAGAGCTTGACAAGAAGAGAGGTCGTGGATGACCAACTCAACGCCACCGCCATCAACATGATTCACATGGCCGTCACGCCCAAGGACCACACTCATATCCGCTCGCTCAAGACCGCCAAGGAAGCATGGGATAAACTCGACAAGCTCTTCCTCGGAAATGAGAGCATCCAAAGCTCTCGTTTTGATGAAGTGAACAACATGGCCGACAACTTCGTCATGAATGAAGGAGAGACCCCCGAAGAAATGTATCGGCGCCTCATCGCTCTCGCCGTACAAATGCAAGTTCAGCAGATACCATGTGCCACCGGGTCTGATCAAGAAGATGAGAGATGAGTTCATGGAACTCAAGCAAGGAAAGATGTGAAAGAGCAAAGTCTACACCCCGGGTTTTGTGTGTTTGATGACAACACTCGAATAATCTCATCGTGTACTTTGAGTATCTTTGTTAGATTTGCAAGTGCACGGTGACCTCGCTGGACATGTCAAGATCGGAGGACTGAAGCGTAGCTTATAAGTTTTCTGGTTTTATGTGTGTATCGCGAGGTGACATGGTTGGAGAGAAAAAGGGGAGAAACCAGTTTTAGCCAGGCCAGTACTACCGGTACCAGTAGCGGTAGTACCGCTACCCCTACTGGTACCGCCCCATGGTACCGCTCTGAGTTCTGCACTGGAATTGACCCACAGTACGAGTTGCGGTACCAGGAGCGGTAGTACCGCTTGCGAGCGGTAGTACCGCCCATGGTACCGCTCAAGTACTGTAACTAGTTACGGCAGTACCGATGTGGTACCGCTTTGAGTCTAGTAAGGTTTGGACCCCATAGCGGTACCTCGAGCGGTACCGCGAGCGGTAGTACCGCTCTGTGTCCACGTGGACCAGATCTGTGGGATTTCGAACTCAGAGCGGTAGTACCGCTTGCCCCAAGCGGTAGTACCGCTTAGGCAAAAACTAGACATAACGGTTGGATTTGGAGGAGCCTATTTAAAGGGCCCTTCTACCCCAACCCGATTTATCTCTTCTATCTCTCTCCTCCATTGTTGCTGAGCTTCCTTGAGGATCTCCCCAACCATCCAACCAATCTTGCCCAAATTTTGAGGAGTGGTGGAGGAGACCCCGATCTATAGTCCTACCAAGAGAGATTTCACAAATTCGTTGTAGTCCTTAGTGGATCTTGGTGTTAGGGTTCCTATGGTGGGATCTTGGAGAAAGTGCACCTATGGAGGCTAGCTTGGTGTTGTACTAGCTCCATAGGGTGTTGGGAGCCTCCTTGTGGTGTGGAGCTCGCCCCAACCTTGTGAAGGAATCACCGCCTCGACCGGTGCCATAGTGGAGAAAGGGGGCCCCTTTGTGGAGCTCTCTCGAGGAAGAAGGTGAGGCCTTCCTTCGTGGTGTGGCCGCCTAGCCTCTTGTGTGAGGCTAGCACCTCCTCAACGCAGACGTACTCCCTTTTGTGGGAGGAACTGCAGGAAACAAACCTCACCTCGTCTCCGCGCCATCCGGTTGTCCCGCTCCTTACTCTTACTATCTTGTTTGTTTCCTTTGCTTGTTGCACTTGTCTTGGATCATTGTAGGAACACCACCAACGCTAAAGCTATCACCTTTACCTTCCGCACCGCTAAAATTGAAAAAGACTAAAACTTGACGTAGCGTCCATTCACCCCCCCTCTTGTTCGCTACGATCCATTCAGGATGTCTGTGGTGGAATACCGTGACAGGTTTCTTCTATGTCTAGGTACGCCCCGGATGAGACCAACACCAATGAAAATAAAAAGAAAAGATTTCTGAATGGACTGCATGATGAGATGCAGACAGTGTTAGTGAATATTCCATTTGCTGACCTAGAAGCCCTAGTTGATTCTTCCATCCAGATGGAAGGAAAGCTTCACCAAGCCAATGAGAACCGCAAGCGCGGAATTATGAACCAGAGTGGACCCAGCAATACACCAAGGTACCGCCCCAACTCAAGTGGAGGATTTTCCTCAAGACCCAACAAATCACCTGTTTCGACGTTCCGTTCAAACTTCATCAACCCCAATGGAGGACACCCGAAGCCCGGAGGCAACAACAACAACAACAACAACACCAACACTGCCCCAAGGACTGGAAGCAATGCTGTCCCCATTGCCCCAAAGGACAAGTCAACAGTGACCTGCTATGAATGTGGAGTTACTGGTCATTACTCCAATGAGTGCCCCAAGAAACTGGCGAAGAGAGCCACCAATACCACTGCCCCTGCCCAGCAACAGCACCGTGTCTCAACTGGAAAGAACCCGAACAACCGCAACGGTCGTTTCTACCGCATGAGTGCAACCGAAGCCCAGGAAGCACCCACTGCCATGCAGAGTATGTTTTCCTGTTAACCCATTTTCCCAATCTCTCTCAGGATCCTAACTTTTCTTAAATCTCGGGACGAGATTTTGTTTAGTGGGGGGGAGGTTTGTAACACCCCAAAATTTCAAAACAATGAAGAGCCAACAAAAACTTGAATTGCCTTACCTTATGTGCATAGTGTTCAAGCATGTATGATTGGATTTTTTCCATGATTGTTTGTTGGAAGTGTTGAACATGTTACTAAACCCTAAACCCTACCCCTTTTCCAAATCAAAGAGAAACAAAGAAAAGAAAATAAAATAAAAAGAGAGGCATATGTGAGCAAATGGCCATATTTGCAAATATGAGCCTATGTCATGTTTACTTCACTTATATTGTTTGAAACCCTTGATCAACTCAACCTAACACTCAAGCAACCCAAAACAATGACTTTTTGTCAAAGAAAATCAAAACAAAACAAAACAAAATGAAAAACCCTAGCACATGTGATAATGGTCATATGTGACATTTTTAACATGATGCCCACTTTTAGCCCCTGTAGTTAATCTTTTCTAAACTAAACTTTCCCATTTCTTTGCTCCTCATCCAAGAACACATCAAGGTGATCACATTGGTGTTGAACAACCTTGCAAATTCATTTCCAAATTCTTATATTAAGCAACCAAAGTAGCAACATTGAAATAGATTATAGATCCCCCCAATTTTGATTTTTACCAAACCAATTCCAGATTTCAAACCAAGGCCATAAAGAGGTGCCAAAATTTATTTGAATCACACCCATAAAATATTTTTTCAAAATTAAAATTCAAATCTCTTTCTGCCATTTTCACAAACACCTTGTGGGCACAAATTGACTTTGAGCATACACCTCAAAACCCAATGGATTTTAGCCTAAACCATCCATGCCTTGTGATCATCATTGTCCTTCTTCATCCCCTGGACCAAACCATGCCCTTTGCACCACTGTTCCTTGATGAAATTGACCAAGACAAGCCCATGCCGTGAGCTCATGACACCCCACCATGCCAACTCCCTCTCCTCTTACCTCTGGCCTACCTCACCATGTCTAGGAGACGTGCCTAGCTCCCCTGAGCACCACGGTACTCGCCATGGTCGAAGAGGAGCACTGCAGCGCTGGAACGCGACGTGCCCCGTGACGCCATGACGCGCCAGAGCGTGCACGGCCATGCCCACGGGCACGCCAGTGCACGTCATCTCCCCGTCGCCTCTGACCTACCCTCGCCCTCTCCTCTCTCCCACACGCTCACCAGGACACTAGGAAGCTCCTAGACACGACCATTTGGACCAGAGCGCCCTGTAGCTGCCGCCATCATCGACGACTTCCGTCGGACCCGTGACAGACACCGATGTCGCCTGCACGCTCCCTTCCACCTCCTGCTGCGCCATGACGCTCACAAGGACCGCCAGACGATGTTGAACAGTCCTAGCACCTCGCCCACACCTCTTCGCCGCTGTAGCACCATCGACGCCGACGACCTGCCCGTGCCCCGCTGCTCGTCACCGAGCCTATATAAACCGGCCTCCCCGCTCGATTTCTTCACACCACTCGACTCCCCTCTCCTCACTAATCTATTCAGAGCCCTCGCCCATCCACATTGCACCCTCCCTCACCGGAATTTGGCCGGAGTTTGCCGCGGCAGTAGCCGGACGGAGACGACGAGTCCGACCACCTCAACCTCTCCCCCGACACTCGTTCGCCTCGCCGTCGTCTACCAGTTCAGTTGCCCGCCTCGCCGAACCTCGCCAGAGCGCCAGTAAGCCCCCAGCAACCCACCTCGCCGCACCTAGGGTTTGCGCCCGTCGCTGACGACGACGAGCCTCGGCCGTCGATCGTGTTTCTAATCCTACGGGCCCCATTCGCCGTACCGATTCAGGTTTTAACACCCGCTGACAGGTGGAGCCCCCTGTCAGGCGGCCTGCTGCGTGCTATAGCATATCTGGGCCGGCCCGTTTAGTTTTCCCGCCTAGCCCACGAGTTTGAATTCGTTTATTTCGTTTTAACCCAAATTCCAATACTGGTGCCTTATTCAAATTTGAATAAAAACAAATCTACAAATCCAATTGAGTTGATTCCAACTTTGTGTGAAAGTAGATGAAAAGATCTAGCCAACCCCACTGGTCTCAACCCTTGATTCATCATACATCACTTGCAATAAAAATAACAAGGCAGTAGGTTTTCAGATTTGAAACATTTATTAAAAATCAACCATAGGTCATTTTGAGTTTATTCCAACTCTCAAAAATCACCTTTCATATTGTCTTTCTAAATATGTAAAAATATTACATGGTTGCTTACTATGATCATGGGCTAGAACCAAATAATGGCTATGTGGCTATTTCTAGCTCATTTAAATAATTTAAAAAAATAGTATTTGAAATCTATGAGAATATAGCATCTCATTTAAATCACCTTTACAAGTAACTAAAGGTGAGGTGATGACATTAGTCTTCATGACCTCACATGTTATTACTTGAGAATATTAAATCATTTCCAAAGTAGTATATAAATTGTATGAGATGTAGTATCTCATTTAAATCATTTTCCCAAATGAATAAATATGAAGTGGTGACTTTGGTCAACATGATCTCATACTTCATGATTTGAGGAAATTAAATCTTAGTATTTGTTTTTCAGTGAGAGGAAATTACTTTCCCCGAAACTAAATAAGGAAAACCCTAGTATAATGTTGAGTGATGATTGTGATGATGATAGATCATCTTGTGTGAGCCATTATGGCTAAAAAGTCTCCTTAAGTATTGTTTGATGATTGTTACCTCGTATCCATTTATAGACGCTAGTACCGAAAGCAACGAGGAGGAGGAGGTCTTCTATGAAGAATAGGAGGAACACTTTGACCACTATACCACTCAAGGCAAACTATTACCAATACAAGATATTACCATGAGCAAGCTCTACTCATGCCAAGCTACTAGTGCAAGATACCATGGCACTAGTATTTTTGTTTAAAGTTTGATTCTTCCTAGTCCAAGTCTTTATTTTTGCAAGCTTTTACTTTTGTTACCAAGGCTTACTTATTGGAGTTAATTCTTGTCTAAGTATAGAGTACCACAAGAGAGTCAAACTTAGCCTAAAGCTAAAATTTAGTTAGCACCCCTCATGATAGTTGCTAGTGCTAAATCTAAAATTGAATACTCTAGATGGGAACTTGTGAATCAAGTAACTTTGAAAACCTTAGGATGATGAGTCATTCTATTGAAAGTGTTGAAGGTGAATATGAACTTGGAGTGACTTTTTGAATTTGACAAAAACTGATGGTGGGGTTCGGATGCGATACCATTCCAATTTTAGAGTACCCCCACAATACCTGATTATGGGTAAGGCTTTAGCTGGAAATTTATGTATGTTAGTATGGGTTCCCTCTGAACAAGCGTCATAGAGGTTATGCTGAGGCTGCCTCCGTTGAAGGTGAAATGACGTGAAAAAGAGATGAATGTCCTACCCAAGCCCTGTGCAGTTCCTAGGATGGCAGATTGCCATCACTAGGAGGCCAAGCTCATAGGGGAGGTGACTATACTAGAGTATGTAAGTGAAAGGTTAATGGTTGATGATCCGCATACTGAGTATGATGATTCAGGGCTATCCCTGACAGATGTAATCCAAAGTTGTGGCACAAGAGTACGACCTCTGCAGAGTGTTAAACTATTCGAATAGCCGCGTCCGCGGTCATGGACAGTTGGATGGCCATACTGTTCCGTTGTCAGTTGTTTTCTAAAATGAATGGTGGCTTGAAGGGTGAATGTTGACTTGAATCACAGCAGAGTTGTGGGAATGACACTAATGTTCCCACTTGAGAAATTTTAGGGCAATAAAGAGTCTTTGACTATTAAAGTGTTTATGAAATAAAACTAGCTTTGTGCAAATAAACCTAGAAGCATAGAACCCTTAATTGAGTTATTAGTACTTCTATTTGTATTAGTTTGCAAGTACTTTAAAAGTACTCATGGCTTTGTCCCTGGCTATTCAAATGGCCAGACTATGAAGATGAGCCCCAGTACCAGGAAGATGGATAGCAGGAAGTCTATGATAACTAGGATCACCTCCTGACGTCAAGCGTTGCCTGTGGAACAGATGGACCGCTACTACGTTTCTTCCGCTGTGTGTTTTGTAATTGATCCTTAGATCAACTGTTGTTGTAAGACTTGGATCATGAGATCCTTTATTGTAAGACTATTATTGTTTGTAATGAATGATGTTCTGTGATATCGACTGTTATGTCTCGCAAAAACAATCTTCCTGGGATTGCGATGTATGGCATAATAGGCATCTGGACTTAAAAATCCGGGTGTTGATAGCCGAAGAATGAGGTTTTGCTGCAAATCTTTGGCACGCATCGCAAGTGCGAACTATATCTTTTGCATCTTCTACTGTAGTTAGCCAGTAAAATCCTGCCCTGAAAACCTTAGCTGTTATTGCTCGACTGCTTGTGTGGTGCCCGCATATTCCCTAGTGTACATCCTTCATTTTGTCTCTTCCTTCTTCGGGTGTAACGCATCTCTACAATACTCCTGATATACTTCGCTTGTACAACTCTCCCTTGACCACGGCAAAAGCTTTAGATCGTCGAATAACTCATCTTGCTTCCACCGGATCTTCGGGTATTTCTTTCCTTAGGATATATGCTACGTAAACTTGCATCCAAGGAACTTGCACCATCATAACCTCCTGTGATTCTTCTTCATCCTCCAATGTGTTTGCTTATGAGACTGCTGGAGCCCCCGAGTCCTTCTTAGGCTTCTCTTTCTTCTTTAGCTGTTTTGGTGCTTTCTTCGCCTTAGTTGATCTTTCACTTATCTCCTCCCAGAATACGCCAGGTGGTATTGCTAAACACTGTGATCCGATATTTGCCAAAACATCGGCTTCATCGTTGCTGAGTCTGCTGATATGGTTCACTTCACATCCATCAAAGAGTTTCTCGAGTTCATTGTATACCTCCTTGTATGCTATCATGTTGTCATTGACTGTATCGCATTGGTTCATCACATGTTGAGCCACCAATTGGGAGTCTCTAAAGATTTTTAGTCGAGTTGCTCCACACGCTTTCGCCATCTTTATCCCATGTATGAGCGCCTCATATTTCGCCTCATTATTGGATGCATTAGGGAACGTCATCCGCAATACATATTTCATCTTGTCTCCTTGGGGTGACATTAATATCACGCCTGCTCCAGCTCCTTCTACTCTCTTGGATCCGTCGAAGTTCATGGTCCAAGTTCTCGACAAATCTGGGGGTCCCGTATTTTGCAGATCCATCCACTCTGCGACGAAGCCTGGCAGAATTTGCGACTTTATTACTTTTCGTTTTTAATATGTGATGTCCCGAGGGGAAAGCTCTATTCCCCAAAGGGAGACATGGCCTGTAGCTTCTAGATTGTTTAAGATGTTTGATAAAGGCGCCTCATTGACCACTATTATCGGATGTGCCGAAAAATAATGTCGCAATTTTCTTGCAGTCGTGAACACTCCATATGACAACTTCTGATAATGCGGGTACCGCTGTTTTGAAGGCGATAAAACTTCACTGATGAAATATACCGGCCTTTGGACTCCATGAATTTTCCCTTCTTCTTCTCTTTCTACCACAAGAACTGTGCTGACCACCTGAGGTGTGGCCGCGATATACAACAGGAGAGTTTCCTTTTCCTTGGGAGCCACCAGTATTGGGGTGTCGAGATTGTGCGCTTGAGGTGCTCGAAAGCCCTATCTGCTTATCCGTTCCACTCGAACTTTTCTCTTTGTTTGATGAGCGCATAGAAGGGCAACGATTTTTCTCCTAGCCTGGCGACAAATCTGCTCAGAGCCGCGACACGTCCTGTCAGCTGATATATCTCCTTGAGCTTCGTCAGCTTTCTCATTGTCACAATTGCTTTTATTTTCTCAGGATTCGCCTCAATTCCCCTGGCTGATACCATGTATCCGAGGAGCTCTCCCGCAGGAATGCCAAAGGAACACTTCGTCGGGTTTAGCTTGAGGAGAAACTTGTCGAGGTTGTCGAAGGTTTCCTTGAGATCATCGTTCAAAGATAACCCATGCTTTGTTGTAATTACGATGTCGTCTCTACATACTTGAACGTTCCTGCCAATCTGCGTGGCGAGACACTTTTGCATCATCCTTTGATAAGTAGCTCCCGCGTTTTTCAATCTGAAAGGCATCGTTCTGTTGCAGAACACACCATAAGGTGTTATGAAAGCTGTTTTGACCTCATCTTCTTCTTTTAAGCGGATCTGGTTGTAACCAGAATACGCGTCCAGGAAGGAAAGACATTCGCATCCCACTGTGGATTCGATGAGTTGATCGATCCTCGGGAGGGGAAAGTGATCCTTTGGACAATGTTTATTGAGACACGTGAAGTCGACGCACATGCGAAGGACGTCAGTGTTTTTCTTTGGGACCAGAATTGGGTTAGCGACCCACGTGGCCTCCGTGTGCACCTCCTTGATGAAGTTTGCTTCTCGAAGTCGATTAATTTCTGAAAGAATAGCTTTACGGTTTGGTTCCAAAAAACGCCGCAAAGGTTGCTTGATTGGCCTAGCCCTTGGATCCAGATTAAGAGGGTGCTCGGCAAGTTCCCTAGGTACTCCTGGCATGTCAGCTGGACACCACATGCGAAGATTTCCTAGCGCTCACAGAGGAACTCAATGAGCGTGCTTTCCTATACGCTATCCATGTTTGTTGCGATAGTTGTCGTCTTCTTTGGATCTGTCGGGTGGATCTGCACTTCCTTCTAGTTCTTGGTGGTGTCAAAGGTTTGCTCCTTCAGTGGCCTCCCTCCGTCAGGCAGCACATCATAATCAGTTGTTAGCCTTGACGCCATGTACTCTGCCTGCATCCCGAAAGTTTCTGACAACCGATGAAAATCCTTGTCGCACTTATACGCCAAAGCAAAACTACCCTTTATAGTGATTGGGCCCTTGGGTCCAGGGAGCCTCCACAACAAGTATGTGTAATGTGGTACTGCCATAAATCTAGCATAAGCGGGTTGTCCTAGCAAAGCATGATACTGCGACGGGAAATCCACAAATTCGAATTCCAATTTCTCTCTTCTGTAATTCTCTCAGGTTCCAAACTGAACGTTGAGATTGATCTTTCCCAATGGATAACTTGGCTTCTCAGGAGTGATACCGTGGAAATGCGTGTCAGTTGGTATTAAGTTTGCCAGTGATATGTTCATCTTCCGCTATGTATCTGCATACATAAGGTTTAAGCTGCTGCCTCCATATATGAACACACGTGAGACGTCGAATCCTGCAATCACCGCTGGTAGGATCAGAGCTGATTGCCTTGGTCGTGGAACTTGCTGCGGGTGATCCGCTATGGTGAAACCGATGTCCTGCCCCGACCAATTCAAGTACTCAATCGTTGGTGGAGGCATTTTTTCTGCCATATAAACTCTTGTCGCGAAATCACTTTTTGAGTTCTATTCGAGGGTCTGCCCTTCTGAATCATCGAGACTGCCCCGTTGGTGTCGATATAAGGACCGTTGGTTGGAGCTGCCGCCAATTGCAACAGATGTCGATTTTCGTCTGTAATTGCGGGTGGAGGTGGACGGTGAATCTCACTCCTTGGCCCCTGAGGGTTCCTGTTCGCTACCTGTGCATTGGTATGCCCTGCGTATCTGTGCAGTGCTAGGAAAGTTCGGCAGTCCTTCTGCAGGTGCCCCGACTGCCTCTTCCCATTATTGTCGAGAAAGAAGTGCATTTGTGTGGGGACCCAGCGTACCACTGCATGGTGTAGTACACAAGTCGTTGACATAACACAAGTGAAACACCGTTCCACTCATATTGCATCCCTCAGAGTGGTACAACAGAAACATATGCGAGTCCAAGGTATGTCTATAGAAGAATACACAAACTGTTTACAGAAGATCAACAGAGCCTCCTACTTTACAGTGAGGTAAAACATCAAATAAAGCTCCAGAAGAACGACTCGTAGTCTATCTTATTGCTATCACTATCTCTAGAGATACAAGGCTTGCTATAGAATTCTAGCTACTTTGGTGCTAGGATTAGGGAAATGTTCCCTTTTAGTACTAATCAAAGTTTCCACTCTAACTGATACAGAACTTGACTCCATTGACTTCATTGAGTGGATTCTTCATCTTGTTGCAGTTGACTCCTTTGTCTTCGAGTTCCACGGTAGTTTCTCCTTCGGTGCCTTGATCTAAGAAGGGGGTTCAAATGGGAGGGAATGAGTACGAGCGTACTCAGCAAGTTCATATCAGGAAATAGGTGTATCATGCACTAGCTACAGCCATAGACCAGAAAGTCATAGGCCAATGCAAGTTTTCATAAACATTTCTTCAAAAGGTTTATTTTATTCTGAAAACTATGCCCGTCAGTCTTCACAGGTTGACCAGAACTTCATGGAGTTCCTTTCTTGCCGCGTTCGCAGTTCCCTTCCCGGAACAGGGAGTGACAGCCACAATTTGATACACTTTGCAGAGGTGCGTTACTTTTCCCATAAGAGACCTTATCCTTGTTTCCAACCAGGCGACATCTTTCCCATCCACACTTCCTTTGGTGTGAGGCCAGGTGTAAGATCCAAGCCCACACTGCCTTCTCCGCGACCCTGCAAACCCACCCTTTTGTCCAACCACACACCCCCAGTAGACATCTTCCGATAATACGGCTTTACTCACGGTGTACTTTGGACAATCCATCATAGACCGTAGAGCCCGTCATCACACACGGATGGGGATTTAAAAGGATATCCCAACCTACGGCAGTGCCTCCAACACCCCGCAGCTCTAACAGTCCGTTGGCGTGCAGGAGGGAAAAGATACGGCTGGCTTCCCCAGAGCCATTATAGATCTTATGGTCAACGCGATATGTACGGCGCTAGAATCACTGGACGGCATTGGTACTTAGTCCTAGATGAGTAGTACCCATGCAATGGAACCTCCACCATATCAACACATACCATGGTTACATTGCCCACCACATAGTCATATTCATAATTGTAAAATAATACTTTGCTTTTCAATGCATGAGTGATAAGTATAGTACTTTGCATATCGTTTGATACAAATAATCAAATAACATGATAAAGCGATGAACTTGCCTTTCTTGACTGCAAGATTATGCAGGCAAAAGCTTCGATACGTGAGAACTCCAAATTCTGAAATACCATCATTGTCCGGTAAGGACAATGTTTAAAGAACTGGCAAAGATGCTATAATGCATAGTATGAGATGCAATCATCCCGAGCGTAACCTAATCCCGATGCTTTAGGATTGATGAGTTGTAAAGATTTCTTTAGGGCGTGTTGCACTTTTAGAATGGTTCTCAAACAAGGTTATTATTAGGGTTGGTGATATTAATAGCATAAACAAGTATTATAAGGTATTATAACAAGTATACACATAAAGAATAGTGGTGAAACAATAAGTAAAGAATAGTTGTCAATTTTAAGTTCTACAGGACATGGTTGATGATTACTTATATTATACTTCAAAAGAATAACTTTTGAAGAACAGGTTAAAATAGAATATGAACTACTATACATAGGAGCTATGGCTTTCTAGGGTTTACTACTGGATTCACATTTGCTTCACTAAGTAATCAATAATGGTTTCTAAGCTAAGTGGTTTATTACTTTCTAAGTAGGGTTTAGTGGGATAGGAGCATGTGATGTGAATTGTTACACAAGGTTGATACTAGGGTTTATCTTATGGTTCTACTAGGGTTTGATGGTTGAGGTTGATTCTAATGGTATGGTATATAGGAGTGGTGATCAATGGTACTAATCCAATTAACAAGTTAGGGTTTGCTCCTAAGTGACACTAGGGAATCATATAGGTTTTAATTAAGAATAGGGACATGAAATGATAATCTCATGTGACTTGGTTTATGCTAGTGGATCATAAGCATGCATTCATTTGTTTCTTACTAGGGTTTTATAGGTATAAATGAAGCTTTTATAATCATATGGGTTAAACCCCTAGGGTTTTAGGATTGCAACTATTAAGGATGAACACACATAGAATAATGGGATCAAAGTCTTACTTATATTAATATTAGGTTTTCTAAATTATGATACAACTCTTGAACTAATAAATGATCATAGAGGTGTAGTCACTAATTACTTTGAAATAAATTTAATGATGGTATTAGCATTTTATTAATTTTAAGTGATTTAATAATTAAGATACATGCTACTTAGGGTTTTATTTAAGAATTAGGGTTTATGAATTATCACTAATATCTAAAGTTAATAAAAATATGATAAAGGAAACTAATCTTAAGATTTAATTTAGTTACTGAATAGCTAATATTTAATTTTGAAACTTTACAAATTATTGAATTCAAATTGGATTCAAAACAATTGAAAAGGCATAATTAACAAAGTTAAAAATAAGTGAATTTTTATTTTGACACACATTTTTATTTTATATTTTATTTGAATAGAGTTTATTTTTGTGAGCATTTTGATATATTATTCATATTTTTCTGAGTTCATATGAATTTTATATGATTTTGCAAAGTTTTAGCTATTTACTAGAATCTATAAATAAACATAAATCCTAAATGTACCAGGCCTAAATCTAACCCTAGTAACTGACTAGTGGGCCAATGGACACGTAGGCTGCCAGATGGGCTTGGACCGAGTCAACAAGAGGAACAGACCCCACCGGCCACGTCGACTTCGCCGGAGACGCGCCGGTGAGCAACGTCGACGGCGTTCTGGCCCTCCCGCGAGTACGCGGAGTATACTAAATGAATCGCCACGACCTACTGAGCATGCTAGGTGTGGCGCCGCTACGAAAAGGTCACCGGAGTTGCTCCGGTGAGCATCAACTGCGGCGGCGCACGGCGGCGATCTTCTAATCGGAGGCTAGGGGTGATGCCGAGACAAACGGGATAGTCCCTGAGATGCGCACGCTCACCCTGAGGCTTGTAGACTGCTTGACGAGGTGGATGGAGGACGGAGACGAGCTCCAGTTCGCCATTCCCGGAACGGCAAAATTAGCTTGACTGGAGGCACCCAAGCTCGATTCCTTTTGCAGAGAAGATCTGCACACTCTTGCGCAACTCCCAAGCCAAACCACGCTCTCCGGGGTGCTCTCAATCGATGGCGCCATGGAGGTCACCGGCGAACAGTGAAGGAATAAGCTGAGGAATAGGGGGCGACTGAGAGGAATTTGAGTGGCAGAGGTGAACAAGGGAAGCACGGAGATCCTCCTAGTGGCTTTATAGGGATTGAGATGGTCGGGAACGACGACGAGCTTGGGCGACGGGCGGCCAGGATACGGAGACGAGGTGAGTTAGGGTTCCAGTGCACGAATCGTGATGATTTTGGATAACACGGACGCGAAATCGCCAGGTGACAAGGTGTTAACTTGTCAATGCCTACAAGTAGTAGACTAGGGTTTCGTTGGATGTAGAGGGCAAGTAGATCTCGAAGGTTTCAGCCGAAAAGTACTCGACGAAATACAAACTAGGGTTTACTCAACAATGATTCGATGATCTTCTCGTCCCTCGACTCCCCTTTATATATGAGGCGGAGCCGAGGGATTCGTATTGTACAAGTTACAGAGTCTGGGGAGGTTTCTAACTCATCCCGCAAGATTACACACAACACTTCCTATTACAACTCTAGCTTTCCTTAATAATATCTTTGGGCTTCCGAGTCTTCTTATTCTTTGGGTAGTGGGCCTTCAGTAAACCCCGGGTACTATCTTCGGCAGGCCCATTGGGGATGCCTATGTCAGTAGCCCCCGCGATTTTGCTTGAATCGTAGAGTCAGGGAAAATCTCCACGGTTTATTTTTACTTGACAACTTTAACTTTTCTATATTTCTTCTCACGAATTTCTATATTGTACAGGGATAATGGTAGTTGGGGCTAGTTCATCTGACGGATCAGGTACTAGTTAACTGCTCTAGTGGCAATCCGCAAAAACCTACTTCAAGATCACGTCCCTGGACATGATCTCGGGATACTGGTGTAAACTTCGACAGGTGCCGCTTAAGGTCTTACCATTCTGTCGAGTCCCAGTCAAATTTATCGGGTACCTAACGCGTCCGTTAGGATTTTTCTTCGTATCTGTTGATACGGATAAAAGTAGCAAACCGCCGTCAGAGACGGTGCCACGCCGCACAGAACGGATCTGGGGTCTTACCTTCGCAGTGTTTTGCGGCATTCAGAATTTATTCGCAACTTTTGGCGTTCTGAGAATATATTGTCGAGTGCTTATTCGGCTGTTGGAATAGCACATTTCATCGAGTCAATTTCTGACTTATATTGCTTTCCCGATGGGAGTACATGTAGAGTTATTTTTATAACTCGAAATATGCTCCTTCTTCCTTCTTTTACTTTCTTTCTTTCTCTTTTTCTTTCTGATAATTTTCATCGGGCACGCGAACAGCGTTCCCGATGGGAGTAGCCCCCGAGGCTACAGCCAAGGACTTGTGCTTGGTTGTAGGCTCAACATTTTAGTGCACTGTGTCGCTATATTGTCATTCCTTCTCGATATTTTATTATTTTATATCTCGGGTGCGCGAACAGCACTCCCGATGGGAGTAGCCCCCGAGGCTATGATCAAATGCTTGCGTTTGATCATAGGCTCCCTCAATTTCTATATTGTCACACTCGAGATTTCCTTTTTTCAAAGTAGCCCCCGAGCATTTGGGCAAAAACTTGTATTTGATCAAAGGCTCCCGAAGTATTCAATAACTTCTCCTGTCGCCAATCTTCTTTTATTTTTCTTGTCGAAATTTTCTCCCTTGGTCAAATTTACTTCATTGCTGGTAATAGTCGCAATTTTTCCACCTATAAAGCGTAAATACCACTATCTCTCTGCCTTGTGGGTCCATTGTTTCCACCACGTTGACACGTCGTGCAAGTGGGGGACACACGTCCTCCGCTTTTTCTGGCACACGTACCGTAACTCCTCCAATGTTAAAATACTTTTTTACCCTTGTCTATACGTGGCTATCATCTGCTGCACACTTTTTTCATCCAACGGTCCGCCGTTTCGCCGCACCTCTATATAAGATCTCCTTCTTCTTCCTCGAGCACTTCCGCTCACGCCGTTGATGTGCTCTCCTCTGCAAATCCTCCTGCGCTCCACAATTCTCTAAGCTCTGTACTCCTGCGCCATTGTTAATGCCACCGCGTCGCTTGACCAGGCACAGCACGCCGGAATCTTCAATGGCTGCCGTGGATCTGGGAACCGCGGAGTGGGAAAGATCCAAGCTTTCCGCTCAGGATATCAATCTTCTGAAGAAGCTGGGGCTCAATAAGAAGCCCAACGCACTGCGCTTCCCTAGTGAAGAGACCTACCCAACCCCTCCAATGGGGTATCGGGTAAGTTTCATCGACCACCTCATCCGTGGTCTTTCCGCCCCCATTCATCCTTTTCTTCGCGGACTGCTTTTTATTTATGGTCTGCAACTTCATCACTTGACCCCCAATTCTATCCTCCATATTTCTATCTTCATCACCCTCTGCGAAGCCTTCCTTGACGTCCAGCCTAACTGGGCGCTATGGAAGCGTATTTTCTTCTGTCGCCGCAATGGCTCTCCACACGTCGCCTATAATATAGGCGGCGTTGTAATTTCCATTCGCCCCACTGTCGATTACTTCGATGTCAAACTCCCTGATTCAGTTCAGGGGTGGCGCAAGAAGTGGTTGTACATTCAGGAGGAGAACCATGGATGTGCTGAAGACAACATCCCTCCTTTTGATGGTGCCGAGAAAATTCTTCGCCGCCGCTCCTGGGACGCAGAGGCTACCGAAGAAGAAAGAAAGGGGACGGAAGCCCTGATGGCTCGTATCCATGAGTTGCAAAATACTCGCGGCAAAGAGTTATCAGGTATTCAAATCACAGCCTATTATCTGAGGACCAGGGTGCAGCCTCTCCAAGCTCGCAAACACCCTCTCTGGAAATATTCTGGCGACTTGGACGTAGATCGGTTGTCGACGGATTTAGAGGTCAAGGATTTAGAAAAACTTGTCCGAAAAATCTCGTCTCTCAGCAAAAAAGATCCTGTCCCTTCTTCTTGTCGCGTAAAACCTTTCAGCGCCACCAATCCACTTCACAAGGTAAGCTTTGTCGCTTGATTTGCTACTGTTTTGCTATCTTTATTTTTTATTTTCCTACTTTTTAACATCTTCCTCTGCTTTTTGTATAGAACCATCCAAATCCCGTCTCGCTCCCTCCCCTTCCTGAAGGTGGAGAAGTCGAGGAAAGGGCTATCATCACCGACGACAACCAAGATGCCCCCTCGTTTGTAAATGAACCCGTAGATTCTCTAAAATCTGCGGGTTCCTCCGAAAAGGAAGCTGCTTCCGAGGGCACTACGTCGGCACAATCTCCTCCTCCTGCTGTTTCTCCAAGGAACAAAAGGAAAAGGAATGACGCCGAGGATTCCGGCACTTCCAAAGCCGAAGAAGTTGATCCTTCACGTCAGAAGGCAGCTTATGATCCATACCTTGGATCCCTCATCAGCTCGTAAGTTGTCTTTATTTCTCCTTATCTTAGCACTCGAAGTTTTTTGTATATCTCGCTTTTTATGCTGTCATCTTTTATTCGCAGTGATGATGAGGAAGAACTACCAACTCTTGATGTGGCTGCTCGAACGAGTTCGTCACATACTTTAGTTGTTTCGGAGACGCCAGCTGAAGGAGAGAAATCCTCGCCTCCTCAACTAAATGTTGGCGCTCCCACTCCACCTTCGAGCCCTCTTGTCCCTTCACCAAAAAGGACAAGGATAGAAACGATCGTGGAGCCTACCCTTGAATTGGGTAGCTCCTCCAATTCTCTCTTGGATGACGTAAGTTCTGAATTTGCTTATCTACATTTCCTCTTGTTTCCTTCTTTTATGCCTTCATATTTTTTCCATACCGACGTTTTCTTTCTTTGTCTTTCTTTGACAGCCTATGGTCAAAGAGCTTCTTCGTATCGGTGCCCAATTTGTTGGGTACCGTGAATATGCTAGCAAGACTGAAGGTAATAATTTTTTCGATGACACCTGCTTTATGACTTCTTGCTCCTGCTTTGTTGCAATTTTGACGACTCTTGACTATTGTGGCAGAAAAACTTGCAGAAGCCAACAAGCTTGTCGACACTCTTGCTCAGAAACTGGAGCAGAGTGAAACGGCTCGCAAGAAGGCTGAACTTGATGCTAGCCAAGCTAAAGCAGAAGCTGAAAAGGCCACGGCAAAGGCTGCTGGTGTCGAAGATCTGCAGAAAAGGCTTGATGTCGCCGAAGCTGCTTTGAACGAACACAAGGCCGCCCAGATTGCTCGTGAAAAGGCGATCACCAAACGGTTGAATGCGCAGAATCGGTGCTTTGTCGGTAATTTTGTCGTCCCCTTCTATCTTTTCCTTTTTTAGGGTTAATTTTCCTTTCTTGCTGTCGACCAACACATATTTTCTTCGACAGCCAAAACAAACCAAGAATTTGAGCTTGAAGATCCCGACGATGATCCTCTTCTGGACGCACTCTCTTTCCTGGAGTTTCATGGAACTGAAGTTCGCGAAGGCATAGAACATGCTGACGCGGGTTTATCAAAGCTGTTCCCCTACTTCTTCCCAAGGAAAGAGGAGCCCAAAACTTTCCTTGCTCTTGCCAAGGACTTCGATTTGCCAGAAAATCTTGGACTGAAGATGCGCCAGGAGAACATAAAGGTTGCTGTCGAAAGCACTGTTGCCTTGGTTGCGGACAGCCAACAAACTGTTGACTGGATGAAAGTTGGCGCCACCGAGCAGATAGAACAGACGAAATGGCGTTCATTGATCAAGGCGGCCAAGCCCAACGCGAAGAAAATCCTGGCCTATCTCGGGATCAAGCCAGCTTCAACTCCTAGCTCATCAAAGCCGGAGGTCTAGTTGAACGCCTCCTCTTTTTCTTTCTTTTGCTTTTGATGATGTCGCCAAAGTAGCTATTTGGCGACACTTATCCCACTAGCTCCACTGTAATGCTTTGTAAATATTCTGGAAGGTCAATGAAAACTCTATCTTGCTTGTTGATTGATGTCGACTTTTTTGTTAAATTTCAGTTGGTGTTTGATAACTATACTCCGTCTTTTGCTCCTTCCGATGTTTTGCCTTCTCCTTCTCGCTCAAGAAAAGTTCTTGCTGATACTGAACCTGCCGAAGGTTCCTTGCCGCAAGAAATGGAAGAACTTCGACAGCAACTTCAGTATTTGAAGAAGCAAACACTTGTGATGATGGAACAGTCTCGCAAAGCATCTGATGCCGAAAAAATTGCGCTTCGGCAAGCTCAAGAGGCCATGGCTACTAAGGAAATCGCCGTTTCTGAGGCTGAAAAGGCGACTGCTCGAGAGAATTTTAGGCTCGAGTTAATGAATGAAGCCAGCGCGGATATGTCGGGTATGCTTGTCACATCTTTCTTTATAAGACCACGATACACTACTGCAGAAAGCCTCATAGCTGCCAGGTCATTAGTGACAGGCAAAATTATGCCTGTCACTGATTTATATGACCAGTGACAGACACATATAAGCCTGTCACTAGTACAAAACACTAGTGACAGGCGCATAGAAATGACTGTCACTGAACTTTTTTTCTTACACTGGCCGGAAGCAACAATATACTAGCGACAGGCTGATAAAAAAAGCTTGTCACTGCCATTTCGTGGAGAGGAGAGCCCAGTTAACCCACCCGGTCATCCTCTTTTTGGACCGGCAAAAGAAATCACGGTGAAACACACTAGCGGGGACTTGGCCAGAAATCAGGTCACTGCCGCCGCCCTCCAAATCCCCAACCGCTGCCGCCCTACTCCTCGCTGGTCGCCCCGAGCCATCTCTAACGCCGCCACCGCATTTCATCCCCAACCTCTGCTCCGCCATGAATCCCCAACGCGGCCCGCCTGTCCGCCCGATGCCGCACCCCTTCATCCATAACCTCTGCTCCCGGATTCCACAACGCCTCGATTTTGTGTGGTTGCAGGTCGATTCGCAGACGCTACCACACGAGGGAGCGGCCCGGTGACGTGCAAAGGCAGCCTGATTGCGACGGCGGGCTTCTTCTCTCGGCCTCGTCCCCTTACAGTCGCGTGGGGATCATGCCCCGGATTGGAGGTTTGGGTCCTTCCTCGCTTTCTCTGCTTTGTCCTTTGGTTTCTCACATGCGAGGTGTGTGTTTGGGATGGGGTGGGGGGTCCTACGGTGGCGCATGTACTGTACGATGAACTCAGTCAGGAACGGATTTTTGTAAATGGTCGGCCCTCCTTGTGGAAGGTTGCTCCGGCGGAAGTGGAGGCGGTGGTGCCCGGTTGCTCCATCCGGCACTAAAGCGCGCCCTCCGCCCTACAGCCGCCTGCCCGCCGAGCATCCACGCCGCCGCCCGGGCGAGAGAATGCACACCCACATCAGCCGCCTCCTGCACGTCCGCTGCTCCACATCTTCGCTGCAGGCTGCAGCTCGATGATTCGGTAATGCACCAGGTTTCCACATTGACTCACTATTACGGAATATTAACTGAATTTTTTGCCTTTTGAATATGTAATTCAATATAGTAGTATAAAAGGTCCACTCCTTCCAATGAATTCCTATAACGCAGGGGGTAATTTTACCCATCACTGTTTCTCATTTATAGTTGCTTCATCCGTCAGTGCTCTGTGCAGGGCGGGTACCCTTGGCCTCACTCTCGGGCTCTGAAAACCAAGACAAGGAACACATTGCTGAATGCTCTACGAGATCATAAAACAAAGACCCTACGAGGGTAAAGAAAATGTATGTGCGTTAGGAAGTTGGCTGATACTAGATCTTCTCATTACGTCAATCAGTCAACTGTATTGAGTCGAAGGCATTAGTGACGCATTAGAGTAGTTAGCATCAAAGAGGGCCAACAGACATAGTTGGATACAATGAGGAGGAACAGGTTTGTGTTGTATTATAGATGCTATTGAGAATACCTGTTTCAGTAATAATGACACACACCGTTATTGCTTTATTTAACAGGAAGTTGTATTCGGGGTTATAACCTTTGTACTTCATATTGGAAATATAACATTTGCCAAGAGAACATAAGTTGATTCATTTGTGCTTAAGGATGATAACTCCAGTTTCACCTTAACACTGCAGCAGAACTACTGGAGTGAGCATATTTTTTCCTTTCAAAAAGCCCTGAAGAAGTTTTTACTAGAAGGAGTCTGCACTGCACTTGCTAGCTGAGATGAATTAGCCAAAACACTATACTCCCGATTGTTTGATTGGTAATGCTACTCTAGCAGAAAACTCCAATTATTTTTTATTTGAAAATGCTAATTTGACTTGTGATGTTTTAATATTCAAAATAAAGCGGGGACTTTTTAATTCGACATTGTTGATCTGTTAGATGTTTTAGAATTTTGATAAGAATGCAGTTTTTTCATTTGACTAAAAATTTCAAGATGGTCAGTGAGATACCACCCTATGATGTGTGAAACTTGTCTCAAACTCTCAATTAGTTAGTTCTTGTGAACTCTCCAATTAGTAGAAGCATTTCTGAAGTTGTGTAATAACTAAATGTAGCAGTTCTAGGCTGTGGTCCAAATCATATGTCACTGTGTTTGAATGCCACTGTCAACTTATCTGGATTCTAAACATGCATCGTATGAGTGTTTATTGTTTAACCAAAAAAATTATGTGATGTATACTATTTTTCTCCCAAATTTATATATTATGTAATATCTACATTCGTTTTCAGTTACGGTGAACTCTTGAGTGTTATATGCCAACTTAGAAGGTTAAGAACCAAGTGCATAAGAGCTTTGTGAGGGCCGGAGGAAGCACAACTTGCTATGGCATTGCTTGCGCACAGTTGATGTGGGCGTAGTAGCTTCCTTCTGACGGTAAAGCACTCGTCCGTTGGGAACCCCAAGAGGAAGGTATGATGTGTACAGCAGCAAGTTTTTCCTCAGTAAGAAACCAAGGTTTATCGAACCAGTAGGAGCCAAGAAGCACGTTGAAGGTTGTTGATGGCGGAGTGTAGTGCGGCGCAACACCAGGGATTCCGGCGCCAACGTGGAACCTGCACAACACAATCTAAGTACTTTGCCCCAACTTAACAGTGAGGTTGTCAATCTCACCGGCTTGCTGTAACAAAGGATTAGATGTATAGTGTGGAAGATGATGTTTGCAGAAAACAGTAGAACAAGTATTGCAGTAGATTGTATTCGATGTAAAAGAATGGACCGGGGTCCACAGTTCACTAGAGGTGTCTCTCCCATAAGAAATAGCATATTGGGTAAACAAATTACAGTTGGGCAATTGACAAATAAAGAGAGCATAACAATGCACATACATGATATGATGAGTAGTGTGAGATTTAATTGGGCATTACGACAAAGTACATAGACCGCTATCCAGCATGCATCTATGCCTAAAAAGTCCACCTTCAGGTTATCATCCGAACCCCCTCCAGTATTAAGTTGCAAACAACAGACAATTGCATTAAGTATGGTGCGTAATGTAATCAACAAATACATCCTTAGATATAGAATTGATGTTTTATCCCTAGTGCCAACAGCACATCCACAACCTTAGAGGTTGCTGTCACTCCCCCAGATTTAATGGAGGCATGAACCCACTATCGAGCATAAATACTCCCTCTTGGAGTTACAAGCAATGACTTGGCCAGAGCCTCTACTAGCAACGGAGAGCATGCAAGATCATAAACAACACATAGATAGATTGATAATCAACATAGCATAGTATTCATTATTCATCGGATCCCAACAAACGCACATGTAGCATTACAGATAGATGATCTTGATCATGTTAGGCAGCTCACAATATCAGACAATGATAGCACAATGGGGAGAAGACGACCATCTAGCTACTGCTATGGACCCATAGTCCAGGGGTGAACTACTCACACATCAATCCGGAGGCGACCATGGCGGTGTAGAGTCCTCCGGGAGATGATTCCCCTCTCCGGCAGGGTGCCGGAGGCGATCTCCTGAATCCCCCGAGATGGGATTGGTGGCGGCGGCGTCTCTCGAAGGTTTTCCGTATCGTGGCTCTCGGTACTGGGGCTATTATCGACGGAGGCTTAAGTAGGCGGAAGGGCAGAGTCGGAGGAGTCACGGGGGCCCCACACGCTAGGGCCGCGCGGGCCCCCCTTGGGCCGCGCCGCCCTAGTGTGGCGGCGCCCCGTGGCCCCACTTCGTCTCCCCCTAGGTCTTCTGGAAGCTTCGTGCAAAAATAGGACCCTGGGCATTGATTTCGTCCAATTCCGAGAATATTTCCTTACTAGGATTTCTGAAACCAAAAACAGCAGAAAACAACAACTGGCTCTTCGGCATCTCGTTAATAGGTTAGTGCCGGAAAATGCATAATAATGACATATAATGTGTATAAAACATGTGAGTATCATCATAAAAGTAGCATGGAACATAAGAAATTATAGATACGTTTGAGACGTATCAGGCATCTTTGAATAATTTTGGGTTGCACTCCTGGTTGTTGCTGCTGGTATTCCTATTTCTTTCATATGCATGCTTACATATTGTATAAGCGCTAATGGCACAATCTAATGATCTGCTCTGTGATTAAATGTGGAAGATGTTCATAGAGTTGAAGCTCATGATGTTACGTTCTCAGCCCCTCCCAATGTGGAACATACCACATTTTAGGACATCACCAACATCCACTACTCAGGTAATTGTCAACAACTTCCTATTACTCAGGTAATTGATGAGATGCTAAATTTCTACTAGAGCAGCAAGCTAAGCTTCTTTTAAGAAGTTCGACTGGATCATACTTTTTTTCATTATCCTGTGTTACCTATCCTAGGTAACATTTTATAATCAGAATAGATGCTTACTTCATCGTGTACATTTTATGCTTGATCCTAGGTATCATCTTAAATATGCAATGGAGTTATTATGCACTCAGATTCGTATATGCAATGAAGCTATTATGCATCAAATTACAGCCTAGGAAGTAAATAACCGATTACCCTTCCGAAAGTGGGTCGGAGAGTTTGTGTGCACCTGATGGTCATCTTCAGAAGTTCTGAACTTTCTGGGTATATATTTGCTACATGGGAGGACTCCTCGATAATAATAATATATCATGATTATGGTATATAGCCGATCCTGAACATGAACAAGACATAAAATAATAATGGATTCTCTACGAAGAAATTATGGACTGTATACCAATGATTTAGAATTCCAAGTAATAAATGCTATAAGATTATAGTACATCATCTGAGAAAGCAGACCTTTGTAGTCATATTAATATTACTCCAACTGACCATATACCTTCGTAGTCATAAGAAACTGCACTAACAAAGATATACGAGTGTGCAATACAATTAAAATATTAGAAAGTGTCACTGGAATTGAGAGCTAGGTTCTTGCCACATGTTCATCTATATATAGCTCTGAACGACCAATAGCTGACTCGTGATTGGTTATATTTAATTCACAGTTGATGATATTGTTTCCATTTAAGATCAAAGTTTGAAAATGAATTAGGTAAGTGAATCTGTACCGTGATATCCTTCCAATATGCTACATCTGACCATATTTTTTTAGAAATCTAAAATCAAAATGATACAGCAACACAACTCTGACGTAAGGTTCAGTTATATTAATAGTATTGTATCTTGTTGTCTCTACTTTTTTTGGATAATAAATAAACTATAGCTAAATGCTAGAGGCCTATGTCGAGCTTCTGTTTTACATGTAGGGATATATTTGTGCTTTTGCTTATGCAATTTGTTTATTCAGTGCTAGGCCTCCTGCCGCCGTTGCCGCCTCCAGCCTCTCGCCGCCGACGTGTCCCAGGTCCGTATTCCCCATTTCTCAAGCCAAATAAATGTACATGGCTCTGAAATTGACATGTCCTATGCTGGAGATAATGAAAGATCTATTTTGCTGCTCTCTGCTTTCCACTTTATTGCTCAGTGTAGTTTACTCATTTTAACTAGCTTCTGATCATATAGCTTCATACATCTATGAGCATGAAACTATTTCTAGTATACTGTAGCTGTTTGAAATTATTCAGTAACCAAATTTTGCCTGATGTAATGTTAGTCTATTTTACTATTTCATCTGAACTGGTTACACAGTCCTAGAATGTTAACTTTCCTTCAACAATACTTTCCCTGTCATGCTCCTGAATCATAATTGATAGTGAGGAGGCACTACAAATTTCATATGGTTGTGTTGTTTCAAAAGTGCAGCCTGTTAGTGAAATAAAGAAATACATTATACACCAAATGTTTGTTTTCATATTTTTCTCATTTTTCACGTTCACCTAATCTATTTTAAAGTTTGGCTGAGTATAAAAGTTCACTGATTCTATTATCTGTGATTATTCTAGACTTTATAAAAGCAGATCTCAACAATCCTTTCTCAGGTTAACTTCGTGAAAATAGGTGACAGATGAACGTGATCTGTAGTGCAGCCTGCTAGTGAAATGAACAAATACATTATAAACCAAATAGCTGATAGATGAACGTGATCTGTATGCAATTTGAAATATGTCACAGCTTTCTATTCTGGCTACCTGTGCTCATGTGTTGCTATACTCTGTCTAAGCTATTACGGAGGCCCTTAATTCATTTTATTTTTTATTATTTACGATGCTTACGTTCCCTTTTTCCATTACAGGGCTGGTCAAGATTCTCAAGAAATATGACAAGAGAACTAGGTCCCTTATCCGTCTCCATTTCATTAAAAATGTCCTACTTCAGCCTTTCTTCACCACTGACCCATGTACCAGCTTGTGAAGGAGTGTGAGGTTATGCTCGACTAGCTCCTATAATGGAACAAACCATCTGTATCAAATGAAGATCAAATGAAGATGGAAAAGAAGATATCAACACTAAGACAAGCCTCCGAACCCTAGTTCTTTCTTGGATAGTTGAATGCATTCTAGAGCTTGATGTTCATGAAGACCATGTAAGTACGTGAAGAGCTTGATGAGATAGATTGCAACTTATGTGCAAATGTTATGTCATATTAGGTGATGTGAGCGCAGCATTGGTACAACATTATATTGTGCAATCTAAAATATTCGTGAAAAATGCATTTTATTTTCTATAACATCTTATTGTGCTAGCTGGTTGTGGAAAAGATATTTATTTTTTTATTATCAAAATTCAAACCAGTGACAGGCAGGATAATGGGCCTGTCACTACCAAACCTCCTAGGGCCGTGGCCTTCCATCACCACACCATCACCACTAGTGACAGGCATCTCTTTGTGCATGTCATTAGTATGCCCACACTAGTGACAGGCATGTGTGCCTGTCACTAGTAACCTGGTACCAGTGACTAGTCATTAGTGACAGGCGCTTTGCCTGTCACTAACAAACCATTTGTGCTTGTCACTAGAGGCCTATTCTGCAGTAGTGATACCTTCCGCCTTCCTGCTACGTCTCTTAAAAATTTCTGCACCGCTGCTTGATAGGTTCCTTTATTGATGCTGCTGCCGAAGAAGAAAGGGTAAATACTAGGACGAACCTCCTTGTTAACCTTGCCCTTGACCATGGTTCTCTGTTCTGGGCTACCCCGGAGAGGACCCGACAGATTGTCAGATTTCAAGATCGCACCTCCCAAACTCGCGTCTTCCTTGATTTTTGTACCAGGACCCTGTCTATGGTTTATAACTCTATGTTTCCTCGGAACGTTCAGCCACAAACTCTTCCTGAGCTAATGGAAAGATTTAAGGATCCCCACAAGATCCATGGTTTTGTAAAAGCTCAACTAGTAGCTGGCGCCAGGTTTGCCCTTATCATGCTTCAGATCTGCCACTCGAAGCTTGACCTGACCCAAGTTGTTGCAAAAGTTCATGAGAAGGTAAGGCGTCGAAGAGTTGGTGTCGACAGAATTAACACGAAGGTTTCGCCTGTAGCCGAAGAAATGATTGAAGATCTTCTTCGGATGGATGCCGACTTTTTTGCAGATGGTCATTATGCTGATTTTCTTGGTGCTGCTCCCGAAGAGGGCAGAATTACCATTGATAACATATTGAATCGTGACTAATTTTTCTTTGGTAGACAACTCTTCTTTGTAAGCCACAATTGTGTCTGAATTGTGAAGCAATCATCATATGTCTATATTTGTCTAGCCCCCGATTGTTTTCGGTGCCTATTTTCTGTATTTGTGTATTGCGAGGTTTTGAACCAAGGCATTTATTCAATATGTAGTTTTGGCGAGTATCAGCCCCCGAGCTTTCTTGTCGAGTACTATTTTGTATTTTTATTGACTCGCGAGGTATTTAATACCAAGGCGAGACTATCTTTTTTTTTGAAGAACTATATTGAGAATCGTCGGGCCTGAGCCTTTGAGCGTGTCGATGAAAAAGAGTTATATTGTCACTATCTTTACTATATTGCAGCACCGCGAGCCCGCCTCATTAAAAACCTTTCCCGGCCCCACTCGGTGCCCCGAAAAAGGAAAAGAGTGCGTCTGAAAACTCGCGGGCGTTTCAGTACATTGAAGTTTTACAAGGACTATATTTCGACTCTAGGCGTAGAACCGCCTGAGTTGCGCCACGTTCCAGGGGTTTTGCTCCTCCACCCCTGTCTTCATGTCCTTTATCCTGTATGCTCCTCCTCCGATTACTTCTGTGACGATGTAAGGTCCCAGCCATGCGGACTCGAGCTTTTCATGACTTTTTTGCGTGAGCCGAAGAACTAAGTCTCCCACCTGAAAGGATCTTGGCCGTAGACGTCGACTATGGTAGTTCTTCAAGCCTTGTTGATATTTGGTTACTCGAGAGAGTACTTCATCTCTAGCCTCATCGAGTGCGTCGACGTCATCTTCTAACGCTTTCCTCGACACCTCTTCGTCATATTCCACGACTCGTGGAGAATCATGTTCTATCTCAATTGGTAGTACTGCTTCCGCTCCATGGACTAAAAAGAACGGAGTTTCTTGCGTCGCTGTGTTTGGTTTTGTTCGTATGCTCCACAACACACTGGGAAGCTCCTCTGGCCAGGTGTGCCGAGCTTTCTCCAGTGGTGCTAACAAGCGTTTCTTGATGCCGTTGCATATGATGCCATTGGCTTTTTCGACTTGACCATTGGTTTGCGGGTGTGCGACCGACGCAAAGTGTAGCTTGATACCTACTTCCTCGCAGTAGTCCTTGAATTCATGGGATGTGAAGTTGCTGCCATTGTCTGTGACGATGCTATGCGGCACCCCAAATCTGAAGACGATACTTTTTATGAATTTGACGGCGGATGCTCCATCCGGTGAATTTATCGGCTTCGCTTCTATCCACTTTGTGAATTTGTCGACAGCTACCAACATATACTCCTTCCCTCCTGGCCAAGACTTGTGTAGTTTACCCACCATATCGAGGCCCCATTGAGCAAAGGGCCAAGACAAAGGTATTGGCATCAGCTCTGCTGCCGGGGAGTGAGGTTTTGCGGCAAACCTCTGGCATGCATCACAGGTTCGTACTATCTCTTTTGCATCTTCTATTGCTGTCAACCAATAAAATCCAGCTCGAAAGACTTTGGCGGCAATAGCTCGGCTGCTCGCGTGGTGACCGCAAATTCCCTCGTGTACATCTTTCAGGATCACCCTTCCTTCTTCGGGTGTGACGCACCTTTGTAGTACTCCCGAAATACTTCGTTTGTATAGCTCTCCTTTTACCACAGTAAAAGCTTTTGATCGTCTAATAACTCGCCTTGCTTCAACTGGATCGTCGGGTATTTCCTTCTTCAGGATGTATGATATGTACGTCTGCATCCATGGTATTTGTATCATCATGACCAGGTCCTGATCTTCCTCTTCTTCTTCCTCTAGTACTTCTTTGGTAGCCCCCGAGGGTTTTTTCTCCTTCTTTTTTGGTTTTGTCGACTTCGTAGATCTCTCTGCTATCTCTTCCCAAAATACTCCTGGCGGAACTGCGAGGCATTGCGACCCGATGTTTGCGAGAACGTCGGCTTCGTCATTTCTCAATCTTCTGATGTGATTTACTTCGCATCCATCGAACAACTTCTCGAGCTCGTTGTAGACTTCCTTGTATGCTATCATACTATCGTTGACTGCGTCGCATTGGTTCATGACTTGCTGAGCTACCAACTGCGAGTCGCCAAAGATTTTTAGTCGAGTTGCACCGCAAGCTTTCGCCATCTTCATCCCGTGTATGAGGGCTTCGTATTCTGCCACATTGTTAGACGCATTTGGGAACGTCATCCTCAGAACGTACTTCAACTTGTCGCCTTCTGGTGATATTAATATTATGCCTGCGCCAGCTCCTTCTAATCTCTTGGACCCATCGAAGTTCATGGTCCAAGTTCTCGATAAATCTGGTGGTCCTGTGTTTTGCAGCTCCATCCACTCTGCGATGAAGTCTGGTAGAATCTGCGACTTGATTGCTTTCCTTTTTTCATACGTGATGTCCCGAGGGGAAAGTTCTATTCCCCAAAGGGAGACACGGCCCGTGGCTTCTTGATTGTTGAGTATATTTGACAAGGGAGCTTCATTGACCACTATGATCGGGTGTGCCGAAAAATAGTGGCGCAATTTTCGTGCTGTTGTGAACACTCCGTATGCTAGCTTTTGGTACTGAGGGTACCTTTGTTTTGAGGGCGATAAAACTTCGCTGACGAAGTATACTGGCATCTGCACTCCGTGGAGTTTTCCTTCTTCCTCCCTTTCGACGACAAGTGCCGTGCTTACCCCCTGGGGTGTGGCCGCAATATACAGCAACAGAGGCTCTTTCTCTTTCGGCGCCACCAAGATTGGGGGTGTCGAGATTTTGCGCTTGAGATCTTCGAAAGCCCTGTCTTCCTCTTCGTTCCATTGGAACTTGTCTCCCTGTTTGATCAAGGCGTAAAATCGTAACGCCTTTTCTCCAAGCCTGGCGACGAATCTGCTTAAAGCTGCGACTCGCCCGGTTAACTGTTGTACTTCTTTTAACTTTGTTGGCTTCCTCATCGTTACAATGGCCTGTATTTTTTCGGGGTTTGCTTCAATTCCTCTTGCTGAAACTAAAAACCCGAGAAGTTCTCCTGCAGGGACGCCAAAAGAGCACTTTGTCGGGTTTAGCTTGAGACAGAACTTATCGAGGTTGTCGAAGGTTTCCTTCAAATCCTCAATTAGAGTGTCGCCTTTTTTGGATGTTATGACGACATCGTTGATGTATACTTGTACATTTTTCCCGATCTGCGCTGCTAGGCACTTCTGCATCATCCGTTGATATGTTGCTCCCGCGTTTTTCAACCCGAAGGGCATTGTTCAGTAGCAGAACACGCCGTAAGGGGTGATGAACGCTGTTTTCACCTCATCATCTTCTTTCAATCTAATCTGGTTATAACCAGAATAAGCATCCAGGAAGGAAAGACGTTCGCATCCTGCCGTGGAGTCGATAATTTGATCGATCCTTGGGAGGGGAAAGTGATCCTTTGGACAATGTTTATTAAGACACGTAAAGTCGACGCACATGCGAAGGACCTTCGTGTTTTTCTTCGGCACCAACACTGGGTTAGCTACCCATGTGGTCTCTGTATGTATTTCTTTGATGAAACCTGCTTCTCTGAGTCTGTTAATTTCCGACAGCATAGCCTTGCGGTTTGGTTCCGAGAAACGCCGCAGAGGTTGTTTGATTGGTTTCGCGATTGGATCCAAGTGTAGGTGGTGCTCGGCAAGTTCCCTGGGTACTCCTGGCATGTCAGCTGGACACCATGCGAAGATTTTCCAGTGCTCACGGAGGAACTCGACGAGCGCGCTTTCCTATGCGAGGTCCATGTTATTTGCGATGGACGTCGTTTTCTTCGGATCTGTCGGGTGAATCTGTACTTCCTTGGAATCCTTTGCTGTGTTGAAGGTTGACTCCTTGCTAGGCCTCCCCACATCTGGTAGTACATCGTAGTCTGTCGTGAGTTTTGACTCCATATATTCTGCTTGCATCCCGAAGGTTTCTGAGAGCCGATGAAAGTCCTTATCACATTTATCGGCAAGCGCAAAACTTCCTTTAATTGTGATTGGCCCCTTAGGTCCAGGCATCCTCCACAGCAAGTACGTGTAATGTGGTACTGCCATAAACCTAGCGTATGCTGGACGCCCCAACAGAGCGTGGTACTGTGATGGGAAATCCACGACTTCAAACTCCAGCCTTTCAATCCTGTAATTCTCTCGGGTGCCAAACTGAACGTCGAGATTGATCCTCCCCAGTGGGTAACTTGGCTTCTCTGGTGTGATGCCGTGAAAACGCGTATCCGTTGGTTTGAGGTTTGCCAAGGATATGTTCATCTTCCTTAGTGTATCTGCATACATAAGGTTTAGACTGCTTCCTCCGTCGATGAAAACTCGAGACACGTCGAATCCTGCAATTACTGCGGGCAAAATAAGTGCTGATTGCCCTGGTCGAGAAACTTGCTGCGGGTGATCCGCAATTGTGAAACCAATATCTTGTCCCGACCAATTGAGATACTCGACTGTTGGTGGAGGCATCTTCTCTGCCATGAACACCTGCCGCGAGATTACTTTCTGAGCTCTATTGGATGGTCTGCCTTTCTGAATCATCGAGACCGCTCCATGGGAGTTGGGATCGACATATGGTGGTGGTGCTGGTGCTGCCGCTATTCTGAGCTGGTGTCGATTTTCTTCCGTAATTGCGGGGGGGAGGTGATAGGTGGATCTCACTCCTAGGTCCTTGGGGATTTCGACTTGCTGCCTGAGCATGGGCTTGCGCGGCAACCCTCATCATCGCTTGAAAGTTCCGACAATCTTTCTGTAGATGTCCTGACTGCCTTACCCCATTGTTGTCGACAAAGAAATGCATCTGGGATGGACCGTTCATCATATCCTCAGGGGTCACAAAGGGCCTCTGAAACCTAGGTCCATTGTTTGGCCTGTTATTTCGCGAATCATCTCTGTTGTCACTAAGCTGCTCGTTGCTTCGATAATTATCTCTATTGCTTCCTCCTGCACCTGATCGAAACCCAGCCGAAATTTGGCCAGGTGGATCATAACTCGAAAATCGAGAGAATCGTCGCCTGCCCTGATAATTTCGACTGCGGTCCTCCTCTGGTGACCTGTGTCTCTTGTTGTGTACCGCATCTTCGCCGTCTGCCCATTTGTTTGCTATCTCCATTAATGCTGACACTGTTTTTGGATTAGTTGTAACATCCCAATTTTTAAAAGTTCAAACTTCATGCATGGCATTCATAAGCATGCATTGCATTCATAAGCATCATGACATCGTTGCTTTTTAAGAGAAACTCAAAGTTATCTCAAAACACCGAACTCTAATATAGCGCTATTAGCCACTTATGCATCTATGCAAACTTTAGTTTTAAAAGTATTTTATTTTGTTTCAAAAATGTTTCCAAAGTGAAGGATTTTTCACAAGGAATCCAACGGTATCTCATTTGCATTTTTCAGATTTTATTTGATGCCTCAAAAGCATTTTCAAATAAGAGAAAGAAAAAGAAAAAAAAAAGAGGGTGGCCGACCCAACTGGGCCGACCAGAGGCCGAAGCGGCCCAGCCGGCCAGCCCCCTCCCCGGCGCCCCACCTTCCCCTTCTCCCCTGGGCCGACCAGGCCACCACCGGCCCAGGCCAGGCCAAGCCCACCCCGCGCCCCACCTTCCTCCCTCCCCCCCTGGGCCGACCAGGCCAAGGCAGGCCCAGCCAGCCAGCCCAGGCCACCACCAGCCCAGCCGGCCAGCCCACCCCCACGACTCCCCACTCGCCTTCATCTCCAACCGCTGGCCGCACGTACAGAACGCGCACGCACAGCCAGCGAGCGAGCACGCCGGCCACCTCCTTCCTCCACTCGCCCCTCCTCCACCTTGCGCCCCCAACCGGTCCGAGCCGCCCCCTATAAAGCCCGCGCCTCCCTCTCTCCATTCCCCTTTTTCCCCGCCCCCAATCACGCCCCCAGGCCGCCGGATTGCTCGCCGGAGTTCACCGGAGCCGCGCCGCCTTCAGCCGCCGGCCGCCGCCGCCTCGGGCTGGGCCGAGCCCTGCCGCTGCCCCCATCCGACGCGCCTCGTCGCGCCGCCCCTCGTCCGCCACCACGCTGCCGCGGGAGACCGCCCGAGCGTCGCCGTCGGGCACGGCCAGCCCGCGCCGGCCATCTCCCTCACCGCCGCCACGTCATCCGCCTCGTCGCCGGCCACGCGTGCGCCACGCGTACGCCCAGTCAGCGCCACCTGGGTAATCCCCTTTTTCTCTTTTATTTCTTTCCAATCCAGTCAACAGATCTGAGCCATCCATGTTATGAAGATCCAACGGTACCAGAGCCTGATCCGTGGCGAAGGGGTACCGACAAATCACGTTGCGCCACGTGTCAGGGACACACCCTAGTTTACGTTTAAACAGCAATTCGGTAGTCCGCGCTTTGCAAAATTCATATCTAGAGATCCGTATGTCCAAAAATCACAAACTTTATATCGTTGGAATCCTAAAAATACGAGGAACATTTTGGAACAATAAAATGTGGACTTGCAGAAGTTTGAGTTTCATTCATATTTAAATGCCTAATCAGAGTACTTTACCCGTAAAATGAGATCTACACACCCTTTTCGAGTGATTCCTTTTGCATATGCTTGCAAATGTTACCCTCTGTCCAGTAGTACCAAAAACCACCATTTGTCTACTGTACCAAAACACCTTTGCATTTAATGGTAGTTTCCCCTCGCTAGTGCGACATAGATGGTCGATGGTTCGCATTAATTCAAACAACCATAAAACTTGACCATTGCATCATGCATATAGTGACAACCAGAGATCATTAAATGGAGTGCACTTGTGTAAATATCATATGCATCTCATGTCTATGCTTGTGCATTTGTGTTGTGCACTGTGTTTATGGTGCTATGTATGTATGCTTGTAGATTGCGACTGTGACAGCTGCAACCTTTGTGACTGCGAAGATTGCAACTACTCCCGCTGAAAAAGGAAAGTGACACACACCAAAAGTCCCAGTTTTAATTCTTGCACCGTAGTGTTTTTATAGTAGACATGCCTAGGGTTTATGCTTTATGCTTGCTAGTAAATCCTAGTAGTTTAGCTACACCACTTCTAGACTCCATTAGCCGCCATTAAATTTAGTTGTTACCTGCTATGCCATGGAAAAGGTTTTGATAGAGGTTAAGGAAAAACAACTAAGTTTAATGAATTACCTGGGTGAATGGTGGAGTTATGGAGAGGGTGGCTGTATCAGGGGGCAAGACCCTGGTGCTAGTTCACACTTGCGGAAAGTCACCCAGGCTTAAAGAGATTGTAGACGAATCTTGCTCACTAGCTTTCCGTACAACCACATGCTACTATGGCTCTGGCTTGACAAAGTATGTTGTATGAACCCGGATCCTAGGGGCCAGGTGGTGGTAGAGGGATACTGTAGGTGGAACGGGGCCCTTAGGGAATGGTTCGGGTGATTGCACACAGAAGGTCTCGGCCACGGTCTGCACCTGTCCTTTGAGCAAAATGTGCATCGAGGTAGAAGGATTGACCTGGCCATGTGGGTAAAGGTGTACAACCTCTCGAGAGTGAAAAATCTAAGTACTTAGCCGTGTCCCCGGTTATGGACAACTTGAGCGAACTGACAAGTCCTTGTTCGAAGATCTCCTCATCCCAATTTCTTAAATAAAATATGATGGGTGAACAAGGGTATGAAGGTACATTGGGGCTTTACCAATGTTACTGTTAATTGGTACATTGGGGATTTACCAATGTTACTGTTAGTTAGATTGAAAGAAAATGTTTTGATAAATGATAGGGAAAAATTGGCTTTATGCAAAATGAACATGAGCTCTACCTGCCAGATGTGCACGTAGGTGTAGGATGCCTTTTGAGTCCACAAAAGTGTCCTTGCCAATACAATTCCAAATGTATTGATTCCTTCGGGCTGCAACGTTTCATGTTGCAGGTATCCCTAGTTGCAGAAGAAGAAGTTAGGATCACGAGTCTTTGCCCAACATGTCTGCCTGTGGCATCCGTGAAGGAAGAGGACTCCATGCTATTTGCTTTCCGCTTGATGTTGAACTCAGATTTATGTTTATGCTAGCCCTTGAGCTATGCAAGTTGTATCGAACTATTTTATTTTTCGCTGGATCTTAGGTTGTAATAAAGACCTTTGCTACTTGGTATTTCATCTTAAAACTGTGTGTGCTAGCAGTTTGATCCAGGGACTAGCACTAATGCACAGGGACTTGCACTTTATTTAAAGTGAGGTCACTACAGATGGTATCAGAGCACTGTGTTGCCCATAGGTTCGTGACCCTAGGTTTGGATTAGAAATAGGAAGATCTTAGGATGAAATTCCATCTTATCTATCTAATCCATTCTCTATTGAAAAGAAATGTCTGCAAATTGGTTTTCTTGTATTCTCACCAATTTCATCTTCAAAAGAAATCTTCATCCTTTAGACGGCCAATCTTTGACGAACTCAAGGAAGTGGAAGAGAAGCTTGAAGCTCCCAAGATGGAAATAGAGTAGACCACCATTGTTTTCTCTTTTATCAGACCGACTATATCTTAAAAACGCATTGATCTTACCAAATTGTGGTATGACCATTCTAGTTTGTTAGTGTTTTAAAAAAAAATATTGCTTGCGTGATTTTATGGATTGTTTATTGTGTGACTTGCATGTGCATGGGTAGGAAATTTTATTTCCTAGATCTGTCTATCTTGTTTCTCATCTATGCTAAACAACCACAAATGCCGCCAAGACGTGATCCAACCCAACTGGTAATTTTGGAATCCCAAGGTCTAGATGTAATCCTGGGCATGGATTGGATGACCACTCATGGAGGCATAATAGATTGTGCAAAGAGATCAATTACACTCACAACCCCAGAAATGAAGAGGATTCGTTTCAATTCAACCTTTGAACTTAAAGGTAGTAACGTCAACTCTCTTAAGGGGGTTAGCATAGAGATGGTGCTCGTTGTGAGAGAATACCCGGATGTGTTCCCGGAAGAGTTGCCAGGAATGCCACCGGACAGAGAAGTTGAGTTCCTTATTGAACTGTTGCCTGGAACTGGACCAATAGCCAAGAGACCATACAAGATGGATGTGGAAGAATTGAAGGAGTTGAAGAAGCAGCTTAAGGAACAGCTGGAAAAAGGTTTCATTCGACCTAGTTCGTCGTCATGGGGAGCCCCTGTTTTGTTTGTGATGAAGAAAGATTCTAGCAAGAGATTGGTAATGGATTATCGATCACTCAATGAAGTCACTATCAAGAACAAGTACCCGTTGCCCAATATCAACGACCTATTTGACCAACTGAAGGGAGCAAAAGTATTTTCCAAAATCGACCTTCGATCGGGTTACTTCCAAATGAAGATCAGAGAGCAAGACATACCTAAGACCGCATTCACTACTAGATACGGTCTGTATGAGTATATAGTTATGCCATTTGGTCTAACCAATGCTCCGGCATATTTTATGTCCATGATGAACAAAGTGTTCATGGAATATTTGGATAAGTTCGTAGTAGTATTCATCGATGATATATTGATATACTCAAAGGATGAAGCCGAACATGAGAGGCACTTGCGCCTAATCATGGAGAAGCTTAGAGATCACAAATTGTATGCCAAGTTCAGCAAGTGTGAGTTCTGGTTGGATAGGGTTGGATTCCTTGGACATATAGTTTCAGCAGAAGGAGTCGCAGTCGATCCGAGTAAAGTTGCAGCTGTTACCGAGTGGGAATCACCCAAGAATGCAGGAGAGATCCGGAGTTTCCTAGGACTCGCTGGATACTACCGAAGATTTATTGAGAATTTCTCCAAGATTGCAAAGCCCATGACAGCACTGTTGAAGAAGGAGAGGAAATTCATCTGGACTGATGAGTGTGAAGCCAGTTTTCAAGAGTTGAAGCAACGCCTAGTAAGTGCACCGGTTCTATGTTTGCCGGATATCAATAAGGATTTCCAAGTGTACTGCGACGCCTCTCGTCAAGGACTTGGAGGTGTTCTAATGCAAGATGGAAAAGTAGTGAGCTATGCTTCGCGGCAACTCAAACATCATGAGAGAAACTACCCAACCCATGACTTAGAGCTAGCATCTGTTGTTCATACTCTCAAGGTGTGGAGACACTACTTGATGGGAAAGCATTGTGATGTGTTCACAGACCATAAGAGCCTGAAGTACATATTCACTCAGAAGGAACTGAACATGAGGCAAAGAAGATGGTTGGAGTTAATAAAAGATTATGATATGAACTTGCAATACCACCCAGGAAAGGCTAACGTTGTAGCCGATGCGCTGAGCCGTAAGAGCTATGTAAATGGCCTCACCGCTGGAGAATTACCCGAGGAACTGTGTGAACAGTTTAAGGACCTCAGACTAGAGGTTGTGCCCAAAGGTTATTTGGCATCACTTGAAGTTCAGCCAACACTATTAGATAAGATTAGAGAAGCCCAGAAGATAGACAAAGAAATAGAGGAGATTAAGGCCTTGATGAGTGAAGGCAGAGCAAAAGGATTTCATGCAGATGAACAAGGAACCATATGGTTTGAGAAGCGCATCTGTGTACCCCAGGACCCTGAGCTTAGGAAGTTGATTTTCCAGGAAGCCCATGATTCACCATACTCCATTCATCTGGGTAACACCAAGATGTACATGGACGTGAAGGAAAGGTTCTGGTGGAGTAATCTGAAGAGAGACATCGCTGAGTATATTGCTTTGTGTGATGTTTGTAGCAGAGTCAAGGCGGAACATCAGAAACCCGTAGGATTATTGCAACCACTACCTGTACCAGAATGGAAGTGGGAGAATATTGGCATGGATTTTATCACCGGACTGCCAAAGACTAGATCAGGATATGATTCCATTTGGGTTGTAGTTGACCGTCTAACTAAAGTGGCTCACTTCATTCCAGTGAAGACCACCTACACAAGCGCCAAATTAGCCAAATTATACATGAACAAAATCATATGTTTGCATGGAGTACCCAAGAGCATTGTGTCAGACAGAGGTACCCAGTTTACATCTCACTTTTGGCGTCAAATACATGAGTCATTGGGAACTAGACTCGAGTTCAGCACAGCATTTCATCCACAGACTGATGGACAGACTGAAAGAGTGAATCAAATCTTGGAGGACATGTTAAGAGCATGTGCATTAGACTATGGATCAAGTTGGGATGAAAATCTGCCTTATGCAGAGTTTTCGTATAATAATAGCCACCAAGCTAGTATTGGTATGGCACCCTTTGAGGCGTTGTTTGGAAGGAAGTGCACCACCCCATTGCTATGGAGTGGCGTAGGAGAAAGAAGTCTGTTTGGTCCAGACCTAATCAAGGATGCCGAAGAGAAGGTCAGACTGATCAGAGATAGATTGAAGATAGCCCAATCTAGACAGAAGAGCTACGCTGACTCAAAGCGTAGGGAAGTGACCTATCAGATAGGTGATAGAGCATACCTTAGAGTCTCACCACTACGTGGTGTGAAGAGATTTGGAGTCAAGGGAAAGTTAGCACCCCGCTTTGTAGGACCATTCAAGATCCTGGCTCGCAAAGGTGAAGTCGCGTATGAGTTGGAACTGCCAGAATCTCTAGCTGCAGTTCACAATGTGTTCCATGTAAGCCAACTGAAGAAGTGTCACCCAGAAATGGCAGAGACCCCGTTGAGAGATACAGTGCCACTTGAGGAAGTTCAGTTGGAGAGCGATCTCACATATGAAGAGAAGCCGATCAAGATACTGGAGACAGCAGAAAGAGTGACCCGTACGAAGACGATCAAATTCTGCAAGGTCCAGTGGAACCACCACACCGAGGAAGAAGCTACATGGGAACGAGAAGATGCCCTCCGTGAAGATCACCCACACCTATTTGCTAGCCACTCCGATTCTCGAGGGCGAGAATCATCTTAAGGGGGGTAGGTTTGTAACATCCCAATTTTTAAAAGTTCAAACTTCATGCATGGCATTCATAAGCATGCATTGCATTCATAAGCATCATGACATCGTTGCTTTTTAAGAGAAACTCAAAGTTATCTCAAAACACTGAACTCTAATATAGCGCTATTAGCCACTTATGCGTCTATGCAAACTTTAGTTTTAAAAGTATTTTATTTTGTTTCAAAAATGTTTCCAAAGTGAAGGATTTTTCACAAGGAATCCAACGGTATCTCATTTGCATTTTTCTGATTTTATTTGATGCCTCAAAAGCATTTTCAAATAAGAGAAAGAAAAAGAAAAAAAAAAGAGGGTGGCCGACCCAACTGGGCCGACCAGAGGCCGAAGCGGCCCAGCCGGCCAGCCCCCTCCCCGGCGCCCCACCTTCCCCTTCTCCCCTGGGCCGACCAGGCCACCACCGGCCCAGGCCAGGCCAAGCCCACCCCACGCCCCACCTTCCTCCCTCCCCCCCTGGGCCGACCAGGCCAAGGCAGGCCCAGCCAGCCAGCCCAGGCCACCACCAGCCCAGCCGGCCAGCCCACCCCCACGACTCCCCACTCGCCTTCGTCTCCAACCGCTGGCCGCACGTACAGAACGCGCACGCACAGCCAGCGAGCGAGCACGCCGGCCACCTCCTTCCTCCACTCGCCCCTCCTCCACCTTGCGCCCCCAACCGGTCCGAGCCGCCCCCTATAAAGCCCGCGCCTCCCTCTCTCCATTCCCCTTTTTCCCCGCCCCCAATCACGCCCCCAGGCCGCCGGATTGCTCGCCGGAGTTCACCGGAGCCGCGCCGTCTTCAGCCGCCGGCCGCCGCCGCCTCGGGCTGGGCCGAGCCCTGCCGCTGCCCCCATCCGACGCGCCTCGTCGCGCCGCCCCTCGTCCGCCACCACGCTGCCGCAGAGACCGCCCGAGCGCCGCCGTCGGGCACGGCCAGCCCGCGCCGGCCATCTCCCTCACCGCCGCCACGTCATCCGCCTCGTCGCCGGCCACGCGTGCGCCACGCGTACGCCCAGTCAGCGCCACCTGGGTAATCCCCTTTTTCTCTTTTATTTCTTTCCAATCCAGTCAACAGATCTGAGCCATCCATGTTATGAAGATCCAACGGTACCAGAGCCTGATCCGTGGCGAAGGGGTACCGACAAATCACGTTGCGCCACGTGTCAGGGACACACCCTAGTTTACGTTTAAACAGCAATTCGGTAGTCCGCGCTTTGCAAAATTCATATCTAGAGATCCGTATGTCCAAAAATCACAAACTTTATATCGTTGGAATCCTAAAAATACGAGGAACATTTTGGAACAATAAAATGTGGACTTGCAGAAGTTTGAGTTTCATTCATATTTAAATGCCTAATCAGAGTACTTTACCCGTAAAATGAGATCTACACACCCTTTTCGAGTGATTCCTTTTGCATATGCTTGCAAATGTTGCCCTCTGTCCAGTAGTACCAAAAACCACCATTTGTCTACTGTACCAAAACACCTTTGCATTTAATGGTAGTTTCCCCTCGCTAGTGCGACATAGATGGTCGATGGTTTGCATTAATTCAAACAACCATAAAACTTGACCATTGCATCATGCATATAGTGACAACCAGAGATCATTAAATGGAGTGCACTTGTGTAAATATCATATGCATCTCATGTCTATGCTTGTGCATTTGTGTTGTGCACTGTGTTTATGGTGCTATGTATGTATGCTTGTAGATTGCGACTGTGACAGCTGCAACCTTTGTGACTGCGAAGATTGCAACTACTCCCGCTGAAAAAGGCAAGTGACACACACCAAAAGTCCCAGTTTTAATTCTTGCACCGTAGTGTTTTTATAGTAGACATGCCTAGGGTTTATGCTTTATGCTTGCTAGTAAATCCTAGTAGTTTAGCTACACCACTTCTAGACTCCATTAGCCGCCATTAAATTTAGTTGTTACCTGCTATGCCATGGAAAAGGTTTTGATAGAGGTTAAGGAAAAACAACTAAGTTTAATGAATTACCTGGGTGAATGGTGGAGTTATGGAGAGGGTGGCTGTATCAGGGGGCAAGACCCTGGTGCTAGTTCACACTTGCGGAAAGTCACCCAGGCTTAAAGAGATTGTAGACGAATCTTGCTCACTAGCTTTCCGTACAACCACATGCTACTATGGCTCTGGCTTGACAAAGTATGTTGTATGAACCCGGATCCTAGGGGCCAGGTGGTGGTAGAGGGATACTGTAGGTGGAACGGGGCCCTTAGGGAATGGTTCGGGTGATTGCACACAGAAGGTCTCGGCCACGGTCTGCACCTGTCCTTTGAGCAAAATGTGCATCGAGGTAGAAGGATTGACCTGGCCATGTGGGTAAAGGTGTACAACCTCTCGAGAGTGAAAAATCTAAGTACTTAGCCGTGTCCCCGGTTATGGACAACTTGAGCGAACTGACAAGTCCTTGTTCGAAGATCTCCTCATCCCAATTTCTTAAATAAAATATGATGGGTGAACAAGGGTAGGAAGGTACATTGGGGCTTTACCAATGTTACTGTTAATTGGTACATTGGGGATTTACCAATGTTACTGTTAGTTAGATTTAAAGAAAATGTTTTGATAAATGATAGGGAAAAATTGGCTTTATGCAAAATGAACATGAGCTCTACCTGCCAGATGTGCACGTAGGTGTAGGATGCCTTTTGAGTCCACAAAAGTGTCCTTGCCAATACAATTCCAAATGTATTGATTCCTTCGGGCTGCAACGTTTCATGTTGCAGGTATCCCTAGTTGCAGAAGAAGAAGTTAGGATCACGAGTCTTTGCCCAACATGTCTGCCTGTGGCATCCGTGAAGGAAGAGGACTCCATGCTATTTGCTTTCCGCTTGATGTTGAACTCTGATTTATGTTTATGCTAGCCCTTGAGCTATGCAAGTTGTATCGAACTATTTTATTTTTTCGCTGGATCTTAGGTTGTAATAAAGACCTTTGCTACTTGGTATTTCATCTTAAAACTGTGTGTGCTAGCAGTTTGATCCAGGGACTAGCACTAATGCACAGGGACTTGCACTTTATTTAAAGTGAGGTCACTACATTAGTTCTTCCCAATTCCTCCACGAAATCTCCTCGTCGAACCCCTGCAACAAACGCATCTATAGCTCTCTCGTCGGATATGTTTTCTGCCGAGTTTTTGATGATGTTCCACCTTTGGATGTACTTCATCATTGATTCATCATGTTTTTGTTGACACGATCTCAACTCCTCGAGTGTCGCAGGCTTTTTGCAAGTAGACCGGAAATTCTTGATGAATATGTCCTCGAAATCTGTCCAGCTATCGATGGAACCTACAGGAAGCTTCTTTATCCACGATCTTGCGGCTCCACTCAAGTGCACCTGAATGCTCTGCATTGCCGTTGCCCTTGTGCCGCCAATTAATTTCACTGTCTCGAGGTAATCTACCAGCCAATCCTCAGGATCCTGCAATCCGTCGAATTTCTTGAAATTATCGGGTAGCTTAAACCCTGAGGGTACCCGAGTTTTTCGGACCCTCCTAGTGAAACATGGTAGCCCACACATATCCTCTTCGGCTATGTCTGGAGAGTGTCGATGTTCCCTTCTATGTTGTCGTGCCCTGTCTACCCTTGCCTGAGTTTCCGCGTCCGTTGCTTCGCCTGTTCTATCGGGAGCTGCTGCAGCAACCGCAGGTCGTGGACTATTTTGCCTTGCTGATCCTTCGGGAGGCGTCGATGCGAACGCTGTTCCCATGGCTCCAACACCTACCATGGCCATGTTATACAATGCTTCCCTTGGATCTCCAGGAGGTGGCCTGGATGCGAGGATAAAGGCTTGTGTCGCCATGTACCCAGCTTCCGGTGTTTTGGGAATGATGTTTCCTCTTGTGTCTATCGACATAAAGGACATGTCGAGGTTTTGAACTAGATTCTCTCTTTCTGCTTCGGGTATGTTTTGCAACCTTGACCTTGCCCTGTTCCGAGCTTCTCTGTGGCTATCTCCCGAATTTCCTGATTGTCGACTGAGGTCTGCCCTTCGCCTGCTTGACGCGGAAGCTGCCTCCTTTCTTCTGTTCAGATCAGCTGTTTGTTTTTCCAATTCCCTTCCAGCTCGAGCGAGTCTATATTGGTATGCCTGCAATTCCTCGACCGTGGTGGTTGTCGCCATTGGTTCTGAACCACCCATAGCTCTTGCGGCTCTGTCCCATGCTGCTTGTGGCAACTGAACTCTCATGCGTGGTGTAGGCCCAATGTATTTGTTGCCTAATCCTCGCCTTAAGTCAGAGGGATCAACGTATGGATTTCCCAGATCGTCGAAAGCCTCCGATGTTTCATTCTGATCACGACTTGCTTCTCCGATGACGTAGATTTGATGATATTTTGAATTCTGCGCCTTGCTGGATTCGGTGACACCATCATAGAGATTGGTGAAGACCTTTCCAATGGTGATAGATTTGTCGATGAAGTCGAAGCTGTCGACGCTTTCGGAATCGCTGCTTATATAGGAGTCCGCAGACGACTCGAAAGACATGTCGCTGAAGATCTTGTCAAGTTTTTCGCTTGCCTTGGTGCTGACGAAGCGTGGCGAAGAGGTTCCTTCGTCGCCTGACTCGATCGATGATGCCGAGCTTGAAGATTCAGTATGCTCCACAGGAAACCTCGGGAAGGTCGGAATTTCGAGACGATAACTTCCTTCCTTCCCGACGCGAAAGTGGAACCTCCCGAACGTCATCTCCATGGGCTCCTCCGGATATGTATATGCATCCAAACGGGAGGGCGGGTGAGGTACAAAATCAACGAGACCAGTTTCGATCTGTTTACCTCTGTCCATGATGTTGCTTGCTGCCGATGAAGTCGACGATCCTGAACGTGCCATCGAGATCAGCTCCTTGTCGCCTCTAAATCCCACAGATGGCGCCAATTGACAAGGTGTTAACTTGTCAATGCCTACAAGTAGTAGACTAGGGTTTCGTTGGATGTAGAGGGCAAGTAGATCTCGAAGGTTTCAGCCGAAAAGTACTTGACGAAATACAAACTAGGGTTTACTCAACAATGATTCGATGATCTTCTCGTCCCTCGACTCCCCTTTATATGTGAGGCGGAGCCGAGGGATTCGTATTGTACAAGTTACAGAGTCCGGGGAGGTTTCTAACTCATCTCGCAAGATTACACACAACACTTCCTATTACAACTCTAGCTTTCCTTAATAATATCTTTGGGCTTCCGAGTCTTCTTATTCTTCGGGTAGTGGGCCTTCAGTAAACCCCGGGTACTATCTTCGGCAGGCCCATTGGGGATGCCTATGTCACCAGGGCACGGTTCTGGAAGGTTTGGCGACGTCCGGCGGTGTACCTATCCTCGTCGAGGAGGTGGCAGAGGCTCGCCGGCGTCGTGTCGTCTGTAGGGAAGAGGAAGAAGACGACGCCCCTCTTTTTGTCTCGTGCCAGCGACGAAGAGGTAAGTGGCCAGGTGGGTTGGTGCTGGGCTGCGGTGCTAGGCCAAGGCTGGGCTTTCCATGGGCTGCGGTGCTGGGCTGGCACTGCCCAACAGGTAAGTCTCTCTCTTTTCTTATTTCTGTTTTCTATTTTCTGGTTCGAATTTGGTATTTGCATTCAAATTGATTTCTGTTTGTTTTTGCAGGTCCTAAATTATGTGAACATCAAAACCATTGGATAATGATACTCACTGTATTTTTTTTTCAAACAAATATTTAACCTTTGATTAAATTTGTGTTGTTGTTAAGGGTATTCAATATTTCAAATAGATATGGGTTAAGTGTTTGTCTCAATTACTTTTATTTAGAAACCAAATATATTCCAATGGTTTGAAAATGAATAACATGTGCAGGTGAATGCATTATTAGGTTTAACTAATGTGCTTAACAACATTACTTGTTCTCATATTTATACTTATAACTAGAGTTTAAGGTAAATGGTAATGAGGATGGAATTGAATCATGATTTTATGTGAATGATGATTTTTTAGGGTTTAAGAAGATGGTTGGATTCACTCTATGTTAAATAATCTTGCTTAGCAAACTACTACTTAAATTATTTAAAATAGATCCTAAGCTCATTATGGTTATTTCACTTGTATACTAAGGTACTTCTATTTTATAAAACATTATTTTACTTGGTTAACTAATCAAGTTCCTTGGAATAGAAAATAGAATTGGATATTGGTTTAGTCTACTCACTTAAATATGTAACATCCCAATTTTCCAAATTTCTAAACATCATGCATTGCATTCATAAGCATCATGTCATCATTGCATTTATAGGAAAAATCCAATTTCAAATTCGTTTCAAAACCCCGAACCCCAAAATGGCGATATAGCCACATAGGCATGTATGCCAATTTTGACTTTAATAAAGGATTTTATTTTTCTTTAAAAGTGGTCTCATAGTGAAGACCTGTTCACAAGATTTCCAACGATATTTTATTCGTATTTTTCCGACTATTTTTGAGTGCCCAAATGCATAATCAATTAAGAGAATGAAATAGAAAAAAAGAACAAAAAAAAGAGAAGGTGGCCGACCCAACTGGGCCGATCCGGCCAAGCATCGGCCTAGCCAGGCCAGCCCACACCCAGCGGCCCATCCCAAACCTCCGAACCGCCGCCACCTCCCTGTACGCACGACGCGCGCACGTACAGAGGCCCCGGCCACCACCTCCCCACGATCTCCACCTCCCCAGCACGCCTCCCTCTCCCGTCCGAGGCCGCCCCCTTAAAGCCCCCGCGCCCCTCTCTCAATTCCCCTTCTTCTCCCTCTCTATTGCGCCCCCAGGCTGCCGGAATTGGTCGCCGGAGTCCCCGCACCGCCGCCACCTCCATCCGCCGCCCACCGCCGCCTCAGGCCGAGGCGAGCCGCGCCGACAACGCCCCCATCTCCGCCATGCAGCGCTGCATCCCGTTCGCGCCTTGGCCGCCACCGGTACCGCCAGGAACGCCGCCGGCGAGCACCACCGAGCCGGCCGGCCATCTCCACCACCGCCGGCCACGTCAGCCGCCACGTCGTCGCCACCTCAGCGCCACCTGTGTAACCTCCTTTTTCCTTTTATTTCCTCTCCTACTCTGTCAATAGATCTCAGCCGTAGATGTTAGTTAGATCCAACGGTGCAAACAGCTGATCCGCGTGAAGGGGTACGCACCAATAGGAATGCGCCACATGTCAGGGACACGCCCTAGGTTTCGTTTCAACAGGATTTCAATAGTCCGCGCTTCGTAAAAATCATAACCAGAGTTCTGTAGGTCCAAAAATTACAAATCATATACCGTTGGAATCCTAAAAATATAAGAAACGTTTCGGAACAACAAAATGTGGACTTACAGAAGTTTGAAAACCATTCATATTTAAATGCCTAATCAGAGTACTTCACTCATAAAATGAGATCTACATACACTTTTCGGGTGATTCCTTTTACATATGCTTGAAAATGTTACCCTCTGTCCAGTAGTACAAAAATCATCATTTGTCTACTGTACCAAAGTACTATTTGCAATTAATGGAAGTTTCCCTTCGCTAGAGCGACATAGACGGTTCGCAATAATCTAACCAACTGTAAAACTTGACCATGGCATCATGCATATAGTTACAACCAGAGAACAATAAATGAAGTGCACTTGTCTAAACCTCATATGCATTTCATGTCTATGTTTGTGCATTTGTGTCTTGCATTGTGCTTATGGTGCAATGTTATCGGATTGTAGATTGTGATTGTGCAGACTGCAACGGTTGTGCTTGTGAAGATTGTGCCAACTCTCCACCTTATCCAGGCAAGTGACACACACAAAAGTCCCAGTTTTTATCTATGCACAGTAGAGATTTTTGTAGTATACATGTGTAGGGTTCTATGCTTTGCTATGCAATCCCAATAGTCTAGCTACCCCTACTTGACTTACTTTGTCGCTATTAAATTTAGTTGTTTCTCAGTGATACGTCTCCGACGTATCGATAATTTCTTATGTTCCATGCCACATTATTGATGATATCTGCATGTTTTATGCATACTTTATGTCATATTTATGCATTTTCCGGCACTAACCTATTAACGAGATGCCGAAGAGCCAGTTGCTGTTTTCTGCTGTTTTTGGTTTCAGAAATCCTAGTAAGGAAATATTCTCGGAATTGGACGAAATCAACGCCCAGGAGCCTATTTTTCCACGAAGCTTCCAGAAGACCGAAGAGAAGACGAAGTGGGGCCACGAGGCGGCGCCACAGCAGGGCGGCGTGGCCCAGGAGCTGGCCGCGCGGCCCTAGCGTGTGGGCCCCCCATGAGCTCCCCGACTCTGCCCTTCCGCCTACTTAAAGCCTTCGTCGCGAAACCCCCAGTACCGAGAGCCACAATACGGAAAACCTTCCAGAGACGCCGCCACCGTGAATCCCATCTCGGGGGATTCAGGAGATCGCCTCCGGCACCCTGCCGGAGAGGGGAATCATCTCCCAGAGGACTCTTCATCGCCATGATTGCCTCCGGATTGATGTGTGAGTAGTTCACCCTTGGATTATGGGTCCATAGCAGTAGCTAGATGATCGTCTTCTCCTCATTGTGCTATCATTGTTGGATCTTGTGAGCTCCCTAACATGATCAAGATCATCTATTTGTAATGCTACATGTTGCGTTTGTTGGGATCCGATGAATATGGAATACTATGTTATGTTGATTATCAATCTATCATATATGTGTTGTTTATGATCTTGCATGATCTCCGTTATTAGTAGAGGCTCTGGCCAAGTTGATACTTGTAACTCCAAGAGGGAGTATTTATGCTCGATAGTGGGTTCATGCCTCCATTTAATCTGGGACAGTGACAGAAAGTTCTAAGGTTGTGGATGTGCTTTTGCCACTAGGGATAAAACATCGATGCTTTGTCTAAGGATACTTGTGTTGATTACATTACGCACCATACTTAATGCAATTGTCTGTTGTTTGCAACTTAATACTGGAAGGGGTTCAGATGATAACCTGAAAGTGGACTTTTTAGGCATAGATGCATGCTGGATAGCGATCTATGTACTTTGTCGTAATGCCCAATTGAATTCCACATTACTCATCATGATATGTATGTGCATTGTCATGCCCTCTTTATTTGTCAATTGCCCAACTGTAATTTGTTCACCCAGCATGCTATTTCTTATCGGAGAGACACCACTAGTGAACTGTGGACCCCGGTCCATTCTTTTAATCGAATACAATCTACTGCAATACTTGTTCTACTGTTTTCTGCAAACAATCATCATCCACACTATACATCTAATCCTTTGTTACAGCAAGACGGTGAGATTGACAACCTCACTGTTTCGTTGGGGAAAAGTACTTTGGTTGTGTTGTGCAGGTTCCACGTTGGCGCCGGAATCCCTGGTGTTGCGCCGCACTACATCTCGCCGCCATCAACCTTCAACGTGCTTCTTGGCTCCTACTGGTTCGATAAACCTTGGTTTCTTACTGAGGGAAACTTACTGCTGTACGCGTCACACCTTCCTCTTGGGGTTCCCAACGGACGTGTGTTGAACGGAAAGACAATACGTCATCTACGCGCATCAAGCAGAATTTCTGGCGCCGTTGCCGGGGAGATCAAGACACGCTGCAAGGGGAGTCTTCACAATCCAATCTCTTTACTTTGTTTTTGTCTTGCTTTATTTTATTTACTACTTTGTTTGCTGCACTAAATCAAAACACAAAAAAATTAGTTGCTAGTTTTACTTTATTTACTATCTTGTTTGCCATATTAAAAACACAAAAAAATAGTTACTTGCATTTACTTTATCTAGTTTGCTTTATTTACTGTTGCTAAAATGGGTACTCCTGAAAATACTAAGTTGTGTGACTTCACAACCACAAATAATAATGATTTCTTATGCACACCTATTGCTCCACCCGCTACTACAGCGGAATTCTTTGAAATTAAACCTGATTTACTGAATCTTGTTATGCGAGAGCAATTTTCTGGTGTTAGTTCTGATGATGCTGCTGCCCATCTCAATAATTTTGTTGAACTTTGTGAAATGCAAAAGTATAAAGATGTAGATGGTGACATAATAAAATTAAAATTGTTCCCTTTCTCACTAAGAGGAAGAGCTAAAGATTGGTTGCTATCTCTGCCTAAGAATAGTATTGATTCATGGACTAAATGCAAGGATGCTTTTATTGGTAGATATTATACCCCTGCTAAAATTATATCTTTGAGGAGTAGCATAATGAATTTTAAACAATTGGATACTAAGCATGTTGCACAAGCATGGGAAAGAATGAAATCTTTGGTTAAAAATTGCCCAACTCATGGACTGACTACTTGGATGATCATCCAAACCTTTTATGCAGGACTGAATTTTTCTTCGCGGAACCTATTGGATTCAGCTGCTGGAGGTACCTTTATGTCCATCACTCTTGGTGAAGCAACAAAGCTTCTTGATAATATTATGATTAATTACTCTGAATGGCACACGGAAAGAGCTCCACAAGGTAAGAAGGTAAATTCTGTCGAAGAAACCTCTTCCTTGAGTGATAAGATTGATGCTATTATGTCTATGCTTGTGAGTGGTAGGACTAATATTGATCCTAATAATGTTCCGTTAGCTTCATTGGTTGCTAAAGAAGAACATGTTGATGTGAATTTCATTAAAAATAACAATTATAATAATTCTAGGCCATATCCTGCTAATGGTAACTCTTATGGTAGATATGCTTCACCTAATGAGGAAAAGATGTTAGAAATTGAAAGATCCACCAAGAGCTTTATGCAATCACAATATGAGCAAAATAAATTGTTTACTAAAACTATGAATGAGCAATCTACCTTGTTGAAGAATATAGTAAATCAACTTGAAAATCTGAATATGGAGATCTCTGGGTTGCAAACTAAACTTGCAAATGCTGAAAACCGAATCTCATACATGTCTGCGTCACAATCTTCTTTAATTAATAAAATGGCTGCTAAACCTGAGGATATAGATAATAAAATTGTTACTACAGCAAATGCCATCCAAGTTAGAATTAATGAGAATATAAGATTAATGGCTGAATTGCATGCTAGGTGGGAAAGAGAAGAAAATGAAAAACTAGCTAAAGAAAATAATATAGCTAAAGTTTGGACTATTACTACCACTAGCAATGCTAATGCTACACATGTTGCTGCACCTCCTACTAATAATGGTAAAAGAATTGGTGTAGGCAATGTTTCCACTTCTAATGCAAAGCGCGAAAAACTGCCTGAAACTGCTGAAACTGCTGAAACTGCCTGTGATAAAACTGTTGAAATTTTTTCCAACATTGGGGATAATGATCCCATTGCTTTAGATTATAATGGTTTGGATTTTTATGATTGTCATATCTCTGAAGTTATAAAGTTCTTACAAAAACTTGCTAAGAGTCCTAATGCTAGTGCTATAAATTTGGCTTCCACAAAACATATTACAAATGCTCTCATAAAAGCTAGAGAAGAGAAACTAGAACGCGAAGCTTCTGTTCCTAGGAAGCTAGAGGATGGTTGGGAGCCCATCATTAAGATGAAGTTCAATGACTTTGTTTGTAATGCTTTATGTGATCTTGGTGCAAGTATTTCCGTTATGCCTAAGAAAATCTATAATATGCTTGACTTGCCACCATTGAAAAATTGTTATTTGGATGTTAATCTTGCTGATAACTCTACGAAGAAACCTTTGGGGAGAGTTGATAATGTTCGTATTATGGTTAACAATAACCTTGTCCCCGTTGATTTTGTTGTCTTGGATATTGAATGCAATGCATCTTGTCCCATTATATTGGGAAGACCTTTTCTTCGAACTGTTGGTGCTGTCATTGATATGAAGGAAGGTAATATTAAATATCAATTTTCTCTCAAGAAAAGTATGGAACACTTCCCTAGAAAGAGAATGAAGTTACCTTTTGATTCTATCATTAGAACAAGTTATGATGTTGACACTTCGTCTCTCGATAATACTTGATACACACTTTCTGCGCCTAGCTAAAAGGCGTTAAAGAAAAGCGCTTATGGGAGACAACCCATGTTTTTTTTACTACAGTACTTTTGTTTTATATTTGAGTCTTGGAAGTTGTTACTACTGTAGCAACCTCTCCTTATCTTAGTTTTATTGCATTGTTGTGCCAAGAAAAGTCTCTAATAGAAGGATGATACTAGATTTGGATTACTGCGCAGAAACAGATTTCTTTGCTGTCACGAATCTGGGTCTAATTCTCTGTAGGTAACTCAGAAAATTATGCCAATTTACGTGAGTGATCCTCAGATATGTACGCAACTTTCATTAGCTTTAAGTTTTCTGATCTGAGCAAGTCTGGTGCCTCTAAAAAAATTCGTCTTTACGGACTGTTCTGTTTTGACAGATTCTGCCTTTTATTTCACATTGCCTCTTTTGTTGTGTTCGATGGATTTCTTTGTTCCATTAACCTCCAGTAGCTTTGTGCAATGTCCAGAAGTGTTAAGAATGATTGTGTCACCTCTGAACATTTGAATTTTTGATTATGCACTAACCCTCTAATGAGTTTGTTTCGAGTTTGGTGTGGAGGAAGTTTTCAAGGGTCAAGAGAGGAGGATGATACAATATGATCAAGGAGAGTGAAAGCTCTAAGCTGGGGGATGCCCCGGTGGTTCATCCCTGCATATTTCAAGAAGACTCAAGCATCTAAGCTTGGGGATTCCCAAGGCATCCCCTTCTTCATCGACAACACTATCAGGTTCCTCTAGTGAAACTATATTTTTATTCCGTCACATCTTATGTACTTTACTTGGAGCGTCTGTGTGCTTTTATTTTCGTTTTTGTTATTTTCATTCTCTGAATAAATGCTTGTGTGGGAGAGAGACACGCTCCGCTGGTTCATATGAACACATGTGTTCTTAGTTTTTAATGTTCATGGCGAAGGTTGAAACTGCTTCGTTCATTGTTATATGGTTGGAAACAGAAAATGATACATGTAGTAATTGGTAGAATGTCTTGAATAATTTGATACTTGGCAATTGTTGTGCTCATGTTTAAGCTCTTGCATCATATACTTTGCACCTATTAGTGAAGAAATACATAGAGCTTGCTAAAATTTGGTTTGCATAATTGGTCTCTCTAAGGTCTAGATATTTTCTGGTGAGGGTTTGAACAACAAGGAAGACAGTGTAGAGTATTATAATGCTTGCAATATGTTCTTATGTGAGTCTTGTTGCACTAGTTCATACTTGAGTTTGCTTCAAATAACCTTGCTAGCCTAAGCCTTGTATTGAGAGGGAATACTTCTCATGCATCCAAAATCCTTGAGCCAAATACTATGCCACTTGTGTCCACCATACCTACCTACTACATGGTATTTCTCCGCCATTCCAAAGTAAATTGCTTGAGTGCTACCTTTAAAATTTCTATTCTTTATCTTTGCAATATATAGCTCATGGGACAAATAGCCTAAAAACTATCGTGGTATTGAATATGTACTTATGCATCTTATCTCTTATAAGTTGCTTGTTGAGCGATAACCATGTTCCTGGGGACGCCATCAACTATTTCTTTGTTGAATATCATGTGAGTTGCTATGCATGTTCGTCTTGTCTGAAGTAAGGGTGATTTATCATGATCAAATGGTTTGAGTATACATATTGTTAGAGAAGAACATTGGGCCGCTAACTAAAGCCATGATCCATGGTGGAAGTTTCAGTTTGGACAACAAACCTCAATCTCTTATGAGAATATTATCTGTTGTTGAATGCTTATGCATTAAAGAGGAGTCCATTATCTGTTGTCTATGTTGTCCCGGTATGGATGTCTAAGTTGAGAATAATCAAAAGCGAGAAATCCAATGCGAGCTTTCTCCTTAGACCTTTGTACAGGCGGCATAGAGGTACCCCTTTGTGACACTTGGTTGAAACATGTGCTATGCTATGATAATCCATGTAAATCCAAGCTAATTAGGACGAGGTGCGGGCACTATTGGTATACTATGAATGAGGCTTGCAACTTGTAGGATATAATTTACATAACTCTTATGCTTTATTACTACCGTTGACAAAATTGTTTCTTGTTTTCAAAACCAAAGCTCTAGCACAAATATAGCAATCGATGCTTTCCACTTTGAAGGACCTTTCTTTTACTTTTATGTTGAGTCAGTTCACCTATCTCTCTCCACCTCAAGAAGCAAACACTTGTGTGAACTGTGCATTGATTCCTACATACTTGCATATTGCACTTGTTATATTACTTTACATTGACAATATCCATGAGATATACATGTTACAAGTTGAAAGCAACCGTTGAAACTTCATCTTCCTTTGTGTTGCTTCAATACCTTTACTTTGAATTATTGCTTTACGAGTTAACTCTTATGCAAGACTTATTGATGCTTGTCTTGAAGTACTATTCATGAAAAGTCTTTGCTTTATGATTCAATTGTTTACTCATGTCATTTACATTGTTTTGATCGCTGCATTCATTACATATGCTTACAATAGTATGATCAAGGTTATGATGGCATGTCACTCCAGAAATTATGTTTGTTATCGTTTACCTGCTCGGGACGAGCAGGAACTAAGCTTGGGGATGCTGATACGTCTCCGATGTATCGATAATTTCTTATGTTCCATGCCACATTATTGATGATATCTACATGTTTTATGCATACTTTATGTCATATTTATGCATTTTCCGGCACTAACCTATTAACGAGATGCCGAAGAGCCAGTTGCTGTTTTCTGCTGTTTTTGGTTTCAGAAATCCTAGTAAGGAAATATTCTCGGAATTGGACGAAATCAACGCCCAGGGGCCTATTTTCCACGAAGCTTCCAGAAGACCGAAGAGAAGACGAAGTGGGGCCACGAGGCGGCGCCACAGCAGGGCGGCGCAGCCCAGGAGCTGGCCGCGCGGCCCTAGCGTGTGGGCCCCCCGTGAGCCCCCCGACTCTGCCCTTCCGCCTACTTAAAGCCTTCGTCGCGAAACCCCCAGTACCGAGAACCACGATACGGAAAACCTTCCAAAGACGCCGCCACCGCGAATCCCATCTCAGGGGATTCAGGAGATCGCCTCCGGCACCCTGCCGGAGAGGGGAATCATCTCCCGGAGGACTCTTCATCGCCATGATCGCCTCCTGATTGATGTGTGAGTAGTTCACCCCTGGACTATGGGTCCATAGCAGTAGCTAGATGGTCGTCTTCTCCTCATTGTGCTATCATTGTTGGATCTTGTGAGCTCCCTAACATGATCAAGGTCATCTATTTGTAATGCTACATGTTGCGTTTGTTGGGATCCGATGAATATGGAATACTATGTTATGTTGATTATCCATCTATCATATATGTGTTGTTTATGATCTTGCATGCTCTCCGTTATTAGTAGAGGCTTTGGCCAAGTTGATACTTGTAACTCCAAGAGGGAGTATTTATGCTCGATAGTGGGTTCATGCCTCCATTTAACTGCAGGACGATGTGAGAAAGTTCTAAGGTTGTGGATGTGCTGTTGCCACTAGGGATAAAACATCGATGCTTTGTCTAAGGATATTTGTGTTGATTACATTACGCACCATACTTAATGCAATTGTCTGTTGTTTGCAACTTAATACTGGAAGGGGTTCGGATGATAACCTGAAAGTGGACTTTTTAGGCATAGATGCATGCTGGATAGCGGTCTATGTACTTTGTCGTAATGCCCAAATGAATTCCACATTACTCATCATGATATGTATGTGCATTTTCATGCCCTCTTTATTTGTCAATTGCCCAACTGTAATTTGTTCACCCAACATGCTATTTCTTATCGGAGAGACACCACTAGTGAACTGTGGACCCCGGTCCATTCTTTTAATTGAATACAATCTACTGCAATACTTGTTCTACTGTTTTCTGCAAACAATCATCATCCACACTATACATCTAATCCTTTGTTACAGCAAGCCGGTGAGATTGACAACCTCACTGTTTCGTTGGGGCAAAGTACTTTGGTTGTGTTGTGCAGGTTCCACGTTGGCGCCGGAATCCCTGGTGTTGCGCCGCACTACATCTCGCCGCCATCAACCTTCAACGTGCTTCTTGGCTCCTACTGGTTCGATAAACCTTGGTTTCTTACTGAGGGAAACTTACTGCTGTACGCATCACACCTTCCTCTTGGGGTTCCCAACGGACGCGTGTTGAACGGAAAGACAATACGTCATCTACGAGCATCACTCAGCTGTGCTATGAAATGATTTTGTTAGTGAGTTATGAAAAAACAACTAAGTTTAATGAACTACTTGGGTGGAATTGGTATTGCTCGGTTTATGTTGAGTGGTTGCACCGTAGTCATGTCTATGGCGGTCGTGTGCATCGCACTTGTGGACGGCCACCCAGGAACATAGAGATTGTAGACAACCTTGCTCATTAGCTACCGTACAGCCACATGCTAATATGGGCTCTGGCTTGACGGAGTATGTTGTGTGAACCTGGGCCCTACGCGACCTGATGATGTAGGGGAATGTAGGTTGGAGCGGGTCCGTAGAGAAAGGTCTGGGTGATCACTTCGGAAAAGTCTCGTCCTAGTCAACATCTGTCCATTTGAGCAAAATGTGCATCATGGAAGAAGAACAGACTAGGTCATGTGGGTAAATTTGTACAACCTCTGCAGAATTTTAAAACTAAGTACTTAGCCGTGTCCCCGGTTACGGACAATTTGAGCGAACTGACAAGGATCCTGTTCGAAGATCTCCTCATTCCAATTTCTTAAATAAAATTTGATGGGTGAACAGGGAATATGTCAATTGGTGCAAGTGACTATCGGCTAGCAGGTCCCGTGCCATGTCTATGGTCTGAGTCTGCAGGGGTAGGTCACCCAAACCAAGTTGATCATATGCAATAGGAAGGCTCACTGATGTCTATCGGTGGTGTCAGGGCTCACTGATGTCTATCGGTGGTGTCCAGGTTCATTGATGTCTATCAATGGTACCGCTTAATTAGTATGAAAGAAAAATGTTTTGTCAAATGATAGGATAAAATTGGCTTTATGCAAATATGCCTGAGCTCTACCAGCCAAATGTGCACTTAAGTGTTAGGTTGCCACTTGTGTCCACCATAGTGTCATCTTGCCAATACAATTCCAAATGTATTGACCTTCGGGCTGTAACGTTTTATGTTGCAGGTTACTTCTCTAGCTGAAGATGTTTGTTTAGGTTCACGAGTCTTTGCCCAACATGTCTGCCTGTGGCTTCATGAAGGAAGATGGCTCCATGCTTTAAGTTTTCTTGCTGCTTTAAACTCTGAATTTGCGCTAGCCTGAGAGCTATGCAACTTGTATCGAACTATTTTATTTCCGCTGGATCTTAGGTTGTAATGAAGACCTTTGCTACTTGGTATTTCATCTTAAACTGTGTGTGCTAGCAATTCGATCCAGGGACTAGCACGGTTGCACAGAGACTCTCACTTTTTCAGGTGAGGTCACCACAGATGGTATCAGAGCACTGTGTTGCCCATAGGTTCGTGACCCTAGGTTTGGATTAGAAATAGGAAGACCTTAGGATAAAATTCCATCTTATCTATCTAATCCATTTTCTATTGAAAAGAAATGTTTGCAAATTGGTTTTCTTGTATTCTCACCTATTTCATCTTCAAAACAAATCTTCATCTTTTAGACCTCCAAACTTTGAAGACCTCAAGGAAGTGGAGGATAAACTTAAAGCACTCAAGACAAATAGAGTGACCACCATTTTCGTTTTGCTTAGCTTTCGAGTTGAGTTTGCCGACCACCTGAGGTAGGCAAGCTAGTGTGTTTTATTTTCCATTTTTGAGACGTTTTGCGATTCACGTATTTCAAAAATAAATGTTTGATATGTGAATGCTTGTGTGTTTAAGGTTGTTTTGTGCATGTGTTGTGTGAGGGTAGGATTTTATTTCCCTTATATTCTATTTCTGAATTCTATTCTTACCTCTCAAACCCCACAGCATGCCGCCCCGTCGAGAGCCTGAAGTGCCAGCGTATGTTCAGCAAATGATGGAAGTGCAGGCTCAGCTGATGCAAGCAGTGACACAAACCATAACCCAACTAAACAACAACATGCAGAACAACAACTACAATCCACCCCCGCCACCACCACCACCTCATGTGGATATGCTGACTAGGTTCCTGAGGCTTCGCCCTGAGAATTTTTCAAGGGCAGCAGAACCCATGGTGGCCAATGATTGGCTATGTTCTGTGAACAAGGACTTGGTGACCATAGGATGCACTGACGCTGAGAAGGTCAGATTTGCTGCTCATCTGCTGGAAGGACCCGCAGCTAGTTGGTGGGAGAATTTCCAAATCACTCATCCAATAGCAGAGGTGACTTGGGCAATCTTTGAAGAAGGTTTTTGTACCGCTCACATTTCCTCTGGAGTGATGGACCTGAAGAGGACTGAATTCCTAAACCTCAGACAAGGTCATCACAGTGTGTCTGAATACATAGAAGAGTTCAGCAACTTGGCACGCTATGCACCGGAAGATAGCAACACTGATGCCAAGAGGAAGGAAAAGTTTCTTAAGGGACTGAACGACGAGCTAATGATTCAACTGTCAGTGGTTTATGTTCCTACTTACCAGTCACTGTGTGACAAAGCTATAACTCTGTAGAACACCATGAAGCAAGTGGAGAAAAGGAAGAGAAAGCATGGCTATGACAAGCATGGTTCAGGACCACCACATAAGATGCGCTCTTATGGTGAAGGTAGTGGAGGTTCTGGATATCACAAGTATGGGAACAATGATGGAGAAAGTAAGCATCAGCACCACAATGGAAATGGCCACCATTACAATGGCCATAAGAGCTATCACCACCACAACAACTCTGGGAAGAGCAATGGCAACCATCATGGAAATGGCAATGGCCACAACAATGGAAATGCCCACCGTTCTGGGAAGAGGGATATCAGTCAGGTTGAATGCTTCAAGTGCAAGAAGACGAGACATTATGCTAATGAGTGTCCTGAGAAGAAGGCCGAAGAGGCGAGGAAGCCCAACTCATTCCAGAAGGGGCATGTTAACCATGTCAATGTGGAAGAAGTATATGATGAACCGGATGCCGTGATCGGTACGTTTCTGCTTAACCATTGTTCAGCACTTGTCCTATTTGATTCTGGTGCATCACATTCCTTCATATCAAGGGTATTCGTGGATAGAAATATGATACCCACTAGGACATCAGACAAACCAATCAAAGTAAGTTCTCCTGGGGGAGAAATGATATCTACCTTTGTGTGCCATCAAATGGGACTACGCATTGGAAATCATAACTTTCCAACTAGCCTAATTGTCTTGGAAACACAAGGATTGGACGTAATCCTAGGCTTGGATTGGATGACTACGTATGAGGGCATAATAGACTGTGCTAAGAGAACCATCACACTCACAACCCCAGAGAAGAAACGCATTCGTTTTAAATCCACCTTCCAACTAAAGGGAACTAAGGTCAATTCTCTTAAGGGGGTTAGCCTAGAGGATGTACCAGTTGTGAGAGAATACCCGGATGTGTTTCCGGAAGAGTTGCCAGAACTGCCACCTGATAGAGAGGTTGAGTTTCTCATTGAACTTATGCCTGGAACTGGACCCATAGCCAAGAGACCCTATAAAATGGATGTTGAGGAACTGAAGGAGTTAAAGAAACAACTTAGGGAACAAATCGAGAAAGGATTTATCCGACCCAGTTCATCATCTTGGGGAGCACCCGTACTGTTTGTTGAGAAAAAGGATTCTAGCAAAAGATTAGTGATGGACTACCGTTCGCTGAATGAGATGACGATTAAAAATAAGTACCCATTGCCCAACATCAATGACTTGTTCGACCAATTGAATGGAGCAAAAGTATTCTCCAAGATAGATCTTCGATCGGGTTACTTCCAATTGAAGATCCGGGAGGAGGATATACCTAAGACCGCATTCACAACTAGATACGGTCTGTATGAGTATACCGTTATGCCCTTTTGACTAACCAATGCTCCGGCATATTTCATGACCATGATGAACAAGGTGTTCATGGAATATTTGGATAAGTTCGTGGTGGTGTTCATCGATGATATATTGATATATTCAAAGGATGATGTCGAGCACGAAAAACATTTGCACCTAATCATGGAAAAGCTCAGAGAGCACAAGTTGTATGCCAAGTTCAGCAAGTGCGAGTTCTGGTTAGACAGAGTTGGATTCCTTGGACACATAGTTTCAGCAGAAGGAGTCGCAGTAGACCCAAGGAAAGTTGCAGCTGTGACTGAATGGGAGTCACCTAAGAATGCAGGAGAGGCTCGGAGTTTCTTAGGACTCGCGGGATACTACCGGAGATTTATTGAGAATTTCTCCAAGATTGCAAAGCCCATGACAGAACTGTTGAAGAAGGATAAGAAATTCATATGGACTGATGAGTGTGAAGCTAGTTTTCAAGAGCTGAAGCAACGCCTTGTAAGTGCACCGGTTCTATGTTTGCCGGATATTAATAAGGATTTCCAAGTGTATTGCGATGCTTCTCTCCAAGGACTTGGACGTGTTCTAATGCAAGATGGAAAAGTGGTGAGTTATGCTTCGCGGCAGCTCAAACGTCATGAGAGAAACTATCCAACTCATGACTTAGAGCTAGCATCTGTCGTGCATACTCTCAAGGTATTGGAGACATTATCTGATGGGAAAGCATTGTGATGTGTTCACAGACCATAAGAGCCTGAAGTATATATTCACTCAGAAGGAACTGAACATGAGGCAAAGAAGATGGTTAGAACTAATCAAGGACTATGATATGAGTTTGCAATACCACCCTGGAAAGGCTAATGTTGTAGCTAATGCGCTGAGTCGTAAGACCTATGTAAACGGTCTCACCGTCGGAGAACTACCTGAAGAGTTGTGTGAACATTTCAAAGATCTCCGACTGGAGATTGTGCCTGAAGGTTATCTAGCATCGCTTGAAGTTCAGCCAATACTAATGGATAAGATTAGAGAAGCTCAGAAGTTAGACAAAGAAATAGAAGTAATCAAGGCCAATATGAGTGAAGGCAAAGCAAAGGGATTTCATGAGGATGAGCAAGGAACCATATGGTTCGAGAAGCAAATTTGTGTGCCTCAAGATCCTGAACTTAGGAAGTTGATTTTCCAGGAAGCCCATGATTCACCATACTCCATTCATCCGGGTAACACCAAGATGTACATGGACGTGAAGGAAAGGTTCTGGTGGAGTAATCTGAAGAGAGACATCGCTGAGTATATTGCACTGTGTGATGTTTGTAGTAGAGTCAAGGCGGAACATCAGAAACCCGCAGGATTGTTGCAACCCTTGCCAGTACCAGAGTGGAAGTGGGAAAATATTGGCATGGACTTTATCACCGGATTGCCAAAGACTAGATCAGGATATGATTCAATTTGGGTCGTAGTTGACTGCCTGACTAAAGTGGCTCACTTTATACCAGTGAAGACCACCTATATAAGTTCCAAGCTAGCTAAGATATACATGAGCAGAATCATTTGTTTGCATGGAGTGCCCAAGAGCATTGTTTCGGATAGAGGTACTCAATTCACTTCTCACTTTTGGCGTCAAATACATGAGTCTTTGGGAACTAGACTTGAGTTCAGCACAACGTTTCACCCACAAACTGATGGACAGATTGAGAGAGTAAACCAAATCTTGGAAGATATGTTAAGAGCTTGTGTGTTGGATTATGGATCTAGCTGGGATGAAAATTTGCCATACGCGGAATTTTCATACAACAATAGCCACCAAGCAAGCATTGGAATGGCTCCATTTGAAGCACTATATGGAAGAAAATGCACCACCCCACTGTTATGGAGTGGCGTGGGAGAAAGGGGCCTATTTGGCCCAGACTTGATCAAGGATGCAGAAGGGAAGGTCAGATTGATCAGGGATAGATTGAAGATAGCCCAATCCAGACAGAAGAGCTACGCTGACTCAAAGCGTAGGGAGGTGACCTATGAGATAGGTGATAGAGCATACCTTAGAGTCTCACCGCTTCGTGGTGTGAAGAGGTTTGGAGTCCAAGGAAAATTAGGACCCCGCTTTGTAGGACCATTCAAGATCTTGTCTCGCAAAGGTGAAGTGGCGTATGAATTGGAACTGCCAGAATCTCTATCTGCAGTTCATAATGTGTTCCATGTAAGCCAACTGAAGAAGTGCCATCCAAATATGGCAGAGACTCCGTTGAGAGATACAGTACCACTTGAGGAAGTACAGTTGGAAAGTGATCTCACATACGAAGAAAAGCCAATCAAGATACTAGAGACAGCAGAAAGAGCTACTCGTACTAAGACAATCAAGTTCTGCAAAGTCCAGTGGAATCACCACACCGAGGAAGAAGCTACTTGGGAGCAAGAAGATGATCTTCGAGAAGACCATCCACACCTATTTGCTAGCCACTCCGATTCTCGAGGGCGAGAATCATCTTAAGGGGTGTAGGTTTGTAACATCCCAATTTTCCAAATTTCGAAACATCATGCATTGCATTCATAAGCATCATGTCATCATTGCATTTATAGGAAAAATCCAATTTCAAATTCGTTTCAAAACCCCGAACCCCAAAATGCCGATATAGCCACATAGGCATGTATGCCAATTTTGACTTTCATAAAGGATTTTATTTTGCTTTAAAAGTGGTCTCATAGTGAAGACCTTTTCACAAGGTTTCCAACGATATTTTATTCGTATTTTTCCGACTATTTTTGAGTGCCCAAATGCATAATCAATTAAGAGAGTGAAATAGAAAAAAAAAGAACAAAAAAAAGAGAAGGTGGCTGACCCAACTGGGCCAATCAGGCCAGGCACCGGCCCAGCCAGGCCAGCCCGCACCCAGCGCCCCGTCCCCAACCTCTGAACCGCCGCCACCTCCCTGTATGCACGATGCGCGCACGTACAGAGGCCCCGGCCACCACCTCCCCACGATCTCCACCTCCCCAGCACGCCTCACTCTCCCGTCCGAGGCCGCCCCCTTAAAGCCCCCGCGCCCCTCTCTCAATTCCCCTTCTTCTCCCTCTCTATTGCGCCCCCAGGCTGCCGGAATTGGTCGCCGGAGTCCCCGCACCGCTGCCACCTCCATCCGCCGCCCACCGCCGCCTCAGGCCGAGGCGAGCCGCGCCGACAACGCCCCCCATCTCCACCACGCAGCGCTGCATCCCGTCCGCGCCTTGGCCGCCACCGGTACCGCCGGGACGCCGCCGGCGAGCACCACCGAGCCGGCCGGCCATCTCCACCACCGCCGGCCACGTCAGCCGCCACATCGTCGCCACCTCAGCGCCACCTGTGTAACCTCCTTTTTCCTTTTATTTCCTCTCCTACTCTGTCAACAGGTCTCAGCCATAGATGTTAGTTAGATCCAACGGTGCAAACAGCTGATCCGCGTGAAGGGTTACGCACCAATAGGAATGCGCCACATGTCAGGGACACACCCTAGGTTTCGTTTAAACAGGATTTCGATAGTCCGCGCTTCGTAAAAATCAGAACCAGAGTTCTGTAGGTCCAAAAATTACAAATCATATACCGTTGGAATCCTAAAAATATAAGGAACATTTCGGAACAACAAAATATGGACTTACAGAAGTTTGAAAACCATTCATATTTAAATGCCTAATCAGAGTACTTCACCCATAAAATGAGATCTACATACACTTTTTGGGTGATTCCTTTTACATATGCTTGAAAATGTTACCCTCTGTCCAGTAGTACAAAAATCATCATTTGTCTACTGTACCAAAGTACCATTTGCAATTAATGGAAGTTGCCCTTCGCTAGAGCGACATAGACAGTTCGCAATAATCCAACCAACCGTAAAACTTGACCATGGCATCATGCATATAGTTACAACCAGAGAACAATAAATGTAGTGCACTTGTGTAAACCTCATATGCATTTCATGTCTATGTTTGTGCATTTGTGTCTTGCATTGTGCTTATGGTGCAATGTTATCGGATTGTAGATTGTGATTGTGTCGACTGCAACGGTTGTGCTTGTGAAGATTGTGCCAACTCTCCACCTTATCCAGGCAAGTGACACACACAAAAGTCCCAGTTTTTATCTATGCACAGTAGAGATTTTTGTAGTATACATGTGTAGGGTTCTATGCTTTGCTATGCAATCCCAATAGTCTAGCTACCCCTACTTGACTTATTTTGTCGCCATTAAATTTAGTTGTTGCTCAGCTATGCTATGAAATGATTTTGTTAGTGAGTTATGGAAAACCAACTAAGTTTAATGAACTACCTGGGTGGAATTGGTATTGCTCGGTTTATGTTGAGTGGTTGCACCGGAGTCATGTCTATGGAGGTCGTGTGCATCGCACTTGTGGACGGCCACCCAGGAACAAAGAGATTGTAGACAACCTTGCTCATTAGCTACCGTACAGCCACATGCTAATATGGGCTCTGGCTTGACGGAGTATGTTGTGTGAACCTGGGCCCTACGCGACATGATGATGTAGGAGAATGTAGGTTGGAGCGGGTCCGTAGAGAAAGGTATGGGTGATCACTTCGGAAAAGTCTCGTCCTAGTCAACATCTGTCCATTTGAGCAAAATGTGCATCATGGAAGAAGAACATACTAGGTCATGTGGGTAAATTTGTACAACCTCTGCAGAGTCTTAAAACTAAGAACTTAGCCGTGTCCCCGGTTACGGACAATTTGAGCGAACTGACAAGGATCCTGTTCGAAGATCTCCTAATTCCAATTTCTTAAATAAAATTTGATGGGTGAACAGGAAATATGTCAATTGGTGCAAGTGACTATCGGCTAGCAGGTCCCGTGCCATGTCTATGGTCTGAGTCTGCAGGGGTAGGTCACCCAAACCAAGTTGATCATATGCAATAGGAAGGCTCACTGATGTCTATCGGTGGTGTCAGGGCTCACTGATGTCTATCGGTGGTGTCCAGGTTCATTGATGTCTATCAATGGTACCGCTTAATTAGTATGAAAGAAAAATGTTTTGTCAAATGATAGGATAAAATTGGCTTTATGCAAATATGCCTGAGCTCTACCAGCCAAATGTGCACTTAAGTGTTAGGTTGCCACTTGTGTCCACCATAGTGTCATCTTGCCAATACAATTCCAAATGTATTGACCTTCGGGCTGTAACATTTTATGTTGCAGGTTACTTCTCTAGCTGAATATGTTTGTTTAGGTTCACGAGTCTTTGCCCAACATGTCTGCATGTGGCTTCATGAAGGAAGATGGCTCCATGCTTTAAGTTTTCTTGCTGCTTTAAACTCTGAATTTGCGCTAGCCAGAGAGCTATGCAACTTGTATCGAACTATTTTATTTCCGCTGGATCTTAGGTTGTAATGAAGACCTTTGCTACTTGGTATTTCATCTTAAATTGTGTGTGCTAGCAGTTCGATCCAGGGACTAGCACGGTTGCACAGAGACTCTCACTTTTTCAGGTGAGGTCACCACAAAATAACACTTAAGCTTAGGTATATATGGCTTGGTTTATACTTGTGACACATGATACACAAGTTAGGGCATAATATTTTATGTGGGGTGGATCCTATATGAAAGGGTTTAGGGTTTTGATGATGCTTCACTATTTGAAGTATAAAATAGGCATGAGGCATGGCAGAGTTCTACTTATAATCCAGAATGATACTTGGATTAAACTGCAAAGATGTGGTATAGGGTTTTAGTAGTGATCACCAAAGTGATACACAACTAAGATTAGGTATGAGCATAAGCTTGGCTATGTTTAATTGGCTAGGGTTCCTCCTCCTCACTTAGGTAGAATTATTGTATCAAGGCAATGCTAGGTTTGTCTCAAGTGTTTGGATAGGCAAGGTTTAAATACCATATCAATACAACACAAGGCATGAGTATTGGTCTGGATTAACTACTATTGATATACTTATCATTTCATGAGAAGAATGAGATCTATGGATCACATATATAGGTTTAACTTATCATCTCTGTCTACAAGGTATGATCATGCATTAAACAAGATTCACTCATTCCTCACTAATCCCTCTTTAATATTCCTCTCATCACACTCATCCTAGATTCTTAGGGTTTATAATTAATACCAAGTTGTGATGATTATGGAATTGGTTTCCTAAGGTATTGCTATTGGAATAGGGTTCTCACCTCCAAAATCAAATGTTGTCTTGAACAACTAGGATTAGTACCTCTCTAATATTCTTGTATGAACATGGCTATGATTAGTATATAACTTCTCTCACTTCTCAATGTCTTGGAATATCCTAAGGTCCTACTTAAGAGATGATGATATGATCCTCTAAATATATGGTTTGCCTAGGAATTCTACCTTGGTATCTTTTGTAGCTTATTCTTCATGAAATCTGATAAACCTGCATCTTGTGGTATGCCTCCACCTCCTAGCTTCTTCATCTTGATCCTAGCTAATGTATGGAGTGGCTCTATGTGTGTTTTTCCTTGTATCATGCTACAGGATGAGCAAATGGATGGAGGGTGTGGCTCTATTTATAGGCTTGGGCAAGCTCTAGTATCATGACACATAGGTGGTGACTCTTGTGTTGGTTTGATGAGTAAGGTTCTTGGTTGTCATGCCCTCATCCATAGCAATCCTTTGGGCATGAGGTGGCAAAGCTTGGGATGCAAGTCATGTAGATATTTTCATCCTATGTGGCAAGATCATTATCCTCTCATATGATTTATTCCTGGATAGCCAAGTGGCATTTGTTACTAAATATCTTGTGGATGGTTTATTAATGTTGATGAGTCACTATATCATATTTGATTGGATTTATATTATAATATTGGTCAAAAGGTCAAGGTTGAAGGTTATTTCTCAATTTTGAATAGTTGGGTTTGATTTCACCAAGGCATGATCAAATGAGTTTCAAAATACTCATAGTTAGTTTTATTCAAATAGTTTGAACTATAATTCGTAATGTAAATGGATTTAGTTTTCTGATATTCCATATATTTAATAAGTTATGATTTAAATAAGAATGTGTAGCTTTTATGCACTTTAGACCATGTGGTTTAACTAATTTATAAGTGGATTAAATTACACACAAAGGTAGTTGCTACTTTCAAGTGTTAATAAGTTAGAGTTTGATTCTTAAAGAATGTGTTGTTGTAAATCTAATTCCATTTGATCTAATCCATAGATCAAATCATCTCTACCCAAAATAAGGTTTTAGCAAAGATCACAGTGAAGTTTATAGCGCTTGACTTGATGATCTACTTCAATTCCAGCAAGTCAAGTGAAACTTCAGTTACTGTGGTAATTTTTTTTGAAAGCGCGAAAATTCCCCGGATTTTCTATGCATGAATGCAATGCACACTTTGGTGTTCTCTCATTTTATTGACTCTAAACCTGGGATATTACAGCCTCTCCCCCTTAAACTGAACTTCGTCCCGAAGTTCAAACGCTCTCATGTTTCGGAATGTGGAACTGGCTTGAACAGATCACAATCCTTTCAAACTCCCTAGTGATCTCATTAGATATAATTGAATATATCCCTTGTCCAGATCCTTCCTGGAGTCTTCTGATGTCTGGCACTGATACTTTCTTCTATTCTATGATTTCTTCCAACACTCTAAACTTATAGGCTTACTCTCCAAAGATTCTTGGATTAGGACATCTTATTGTGTTAATGGACTTTACTAATGGTTGTGGTGACATCTTCCTTTTTTGGGTACTCAAAGCTTGGTTCTGCCAGCTATGGTGTAATATGGCACTACGGTGTACCAGCTGCGGTGCCCAAACCTTAATTCCAAAAGATTTATTTAAGGTAGGGTATTGTTTTCCCTTACTACCATAAAGAAAGTAATGGTACTTAGTAAGGTATTTACAATAGGCATGGTCCTGGTGGTTTATTCCTACGAATGGATTAGACTCATTTAGTCCATCCAATCATGGCTTCTAGTTTATGCTAGTTATCCTCCTTTTGGTTTCTTTAGGTTCCATGAAAGGAATCTTTCTAAAAGGCTTATGTTTTGGTATGGTCAAACTCCTTCGGTCTGAAGCCATCTTAAGCTTTGATTGTCCTCCGACATCTTCTTCAACCAACTTCATTATCTTAGACTTACTTAAGTTCTCTTGGTTTCGAGTAATTACAATTACCCACTCAAGTTAAGGTCTAACCCTTACTTCCTCGAGATATGAACCTCGGCTTCTGGTCTGACAACATCCTGAGAGTACTAACATATGGGTATTTCCCAACAACCTTATGAAAAGAAGATCGGACTTCCTCTCAGTTCAGACCTTTTTCTTCGTCTTTCGTACTTCCAATCATATCATAATACTTATCCTTCAATCTTCCTCTCCCCCTTGGAGTTTACTAATGATCTTTTCTTTTAATCATTAAACTCCAAGGTTAAGTAATTGGTCTATGTCTGGTTTAGAGTTTGTACTTTTCTAGAGTCTCACGAAGAATTCTTTGTGGTGTATCCACACAGTTGTGGATATCCGTTGTGAATCCTCCAACTAAATATTTACCAGCTACGGAATACCAGCTGCGGAATCCCTCTTTCCTTTATAGTGAAAGAACGATTAAGCTGTGAACTATCTGTTACCAGCTCCAGACTATGTAGTACCAGATGTGGCTTATTTAATACCAGTTGTGGACTATTTATGGTTTTAGTCAACATCTACCTACCAGATGTGGATACTTTTATGGTTTTAATTAAGATCTACCTCACTTCCAATGCTTCCTCTTCATAATTATCCTATATCAGCTGCGGTCTTATTATATCAGCTGCGACTTCACTTGTCTATTTTCCTTCTTCCAGGGTTTGTTTTGTAAGAAAACCACTTGTTGATACTATGAAGATAGTATCGTAAGTGACTCTACTTGCAATCCCTTCTTCCATAATGAATATGGCTCCACTTCTACTGCTCCATATTCACTATTTTCTCACTTTCATGGTACTTCCATGTTGAAGTACTCCTTGATTAAGGATAGAAATGAGTTTGATTGGTCCTTCCTTTAGAGTATTGTGGTTGCTTCCCACAATTTGACTTTTTCTTCAGTGAACCTTTATCTTGTCTTCCAAAATCTTCATAATTCATCACTTCCTCACACGAATACCTTTACCCTCTAGATCTATAAAATCAAGTGAGAGCTTGATATTGCAACATGCATTTGCATATCAAAGTCAAACTTCATGTATGGATCTAGTCAATCAATGAAAATCCAATAAAATCCAAGAAAATTCAGCTTTGTGCTTATAATACACATCCGTATATGTCTGAATAAAATAGTTGGGTAAGACATCCCTAAACATCAGGCTCAGATGTGTAGTACATAACACCACATAAGTGTAGGATAACGTTGCATAGAAAACAAAAAATTTCCTACGGCGAACACGCAATCCAAGCCAAGATGCAATCTAGAAGACGGTAGCAACGAGGGAGTATCGAGTCTCACCCTTGAAGAGATTCCAAAGCCTACAAGATGAGGCTCTTGTTGCTGCGGTAGACGATCACTTGCCGCTTGCAAAAGCGCGTAGAAGATCTTGATCACGATCGGTTCCGGCGCCACGAACGGGCAGCACCTCCGTACTCGGTCACACGTTCGGTTGTTGATGAAGACGACGTCCACCTCCCGTTCCAGCGGGCAGCGGAAGTAGTAGCTCCTCTTGAATCCGACAGCACGACGGCGTGGTGTCGGTGGCGGTGAAGAAGTCCGGCGGAGCTTCGCTAAGCTACGCGGGAGATATGGAGGAGAGGGGGCGGCTAGGGTTTGGGAGGGGGTGGCCAAGCTATGGTCTTTGGGGTGGCCGACCCCCTCCCTTGGCCCCTCATTATATAGGTGGATCCCCAAGTGTTGGTGTCCAAGTCTTCGAATAAGACCCGAACCAAAAACCTTCCATAAGAGGGGAAACCTAGCCCAACTAGGACTCCCACCAAAAGGTGGGATTTCCACCTCCCATGTGGGGGGTGGCCGGCCCCCTATGGAGGAGTCCACTTGGGACTCCTCCCCATCTAGGGCTGGCCGGCCATGGAGGTGGAGTCCCATGTGGACTCCACCTTCCTTGGTGGTTTCTTCCGGACTTTTCTAGAACCTTCTAGAACCTTCCATAGAACCTTCCGCGACATTTTATTTCACATAAAATGACATCCTATATATGAATCTTATTCTCCGGACCATTCCGGAACTCCTCGTGATGTCCGGGATCTCATCCGGGACTCCGAACAAATATTCGAACTCCATTCCATATTCAAGTACTACCATTTCAACATCTAACTTTAAGTGTGTCACCCTACGGTTCGAGAACTATGCGGACATGGTTGAGTACTCACTCCGACCAATAACCAATAGCGGGATCTGGAGATCCATAATGGCTCCCACATATTCAACGATGACTTTAGTGATCGAATGAACCATTCACATATATTACCAATTCCCTTTGTCTCGCGATATTTTACTTGTCCGAGGTTTGATCTTCGGTATCACTCTATACCTTGTTCAACCTCGTCTCCTGACAAGTACTCTTTACTCGTACCGTGGTATGTGGTCTCTTATGAACTCATTCATATGCTTGCAAGACATTAGACGACATTCCACCGAGAGGGCCCAGAGTATATCTATCCGTCATCGGGATGGACAAATCCCACTGTTGATCCATATGCCTCAACTCATACTTTCCGGATACTTAATCCCACCTTTATAGCCACCCATTTACGCAGTGGTGTTTGGTGTAATCAAAGTACCTTTCCGGTATAAGTGATTTACATGATCTCATGGTCATAAGGACTAGGTAACTATGTATCGAAAGCTTATAGCAAATAACTTAATGACGAGATCTTATGCTACGCTTAATTGGGTGTGTCCATTACATCATTCACACAATGACATAACCTTGTTATTAATAACATCCAATGTTCATGATTATGAAACTAATCATCCATTAATCAACAAGCTAGTTTAAGAGGCATACTAGGGACTTCTTTGTTTGTCTACATATCACACATGTACTAATGTTTCGGTTAATACAATTATAGCATGATATATAAACATTTATCATAAACATAAAGATATAAATAATAATCACTTTATTATTGCCTCTAGGGCATATCTCCTTCAGTCTCCCACTTGCACTAGAGTCAATAATCTAGTTTACATTTGTAAAGATATAACACCTTGGCCTTCTGGTGCTTTATCATGTATTGCTCACGGGAGAGGTTTTAGTCAACGGATCTGACATGCTCAGAAAGTTATGTATTTTGTAATTCATTTGCGTCTCAACGCATCACTCATTTCCAAATGAGTTGGCATTAAATATGTTTGGTCTTCTGGTGGAACCTTAATTCCGCGGTCTGAAATATGTCACTAATATTGTCACACACAATATAGTTTCAAAGTTCTGACTCTGTCGGAAATACACCAAGTTCTTAAAGAACCTCTTGACTTAACATACTTTGTCATTGTCAAAACAATGACATACTCTGCCTTCTTTTGTAGAATCCGTCATAATATTTAGAACTCTTCTAAATCTAGCATAGACAACTTCTAGCTCATTGTGCTACCTTTTAAAACAACACTTAGTCTAATTTGAGATTGAAATTTTATTTTTATATGTGACAAAACAAATATCGGTGTAATCACCTTACAGCGATTTGTTTGTCATTTCTCCATATAAAACTATATATATATACTTGGTTCTTCTTAAGTACTCAAGAATATTCTTACTGTTTTTCAGTGATCATCACATGAATCATGCTCATAACACTCTTAGAGCATAGGATATCTGATTGTGTACATATTATTCGTGATCTATAATCACTCATGTGTTTTTACTCATTGAGTATCGATATACTCAAGTCTTGTTAAAACTTCACATGACAAGAACATTTTCTTAATATTTCTATATTGAACTATTTCAATATCCATTCTATGTACTTTGACTTAAACTTATTTTGTGTTTCAATCTATCTTCATAGATCTTGACACTAGATATGTTTCAGTCCATATCCTTTCATTGAAATTAATTTCTCAATGAAACCTTTTAATCAAGTATATAATTACATCATTTATAACCAACTATATGTCACCTACATAAAGTATTATAAATATGTCTTAGCGCTCCCACTTAATTTCTTGCAAATGCAAGCCTCTTCATCGTCTCTGATGAAATCAAAAAACTCTTTGACTATTTCATCTGGTGAAGATTCTAACTCCGTGATACTTACTTCATCCAATTGAAGTTCGTATACTTATCTAGTATTCCACGGACCAGCAAAACTCTTGGTTGTATCTTGTATACACCTTTAATACACACTTCTGATAAGTAATGTATTTTGCCATCCTACTAACATATCTCATAAAAGAAATATGTAGTGGTTACTAGAATAATCCACATAGACTATAAGCATTGCTACGAAAGATCTAATCTTGTTGTAGTCAACTATTTGAACTTTGTCGTAAACAACTTTTCGACAAGTCAAGCTTCTTCAAGGATATTTCATCCAAGTCCATCAATTTTATAGATCCATTTACTTTCAAAAAAGTATTCATCTATCTTGGATTTCATGGCGTATAGCCATTTTAACGGAGTCAGGGCCCATCATAGCTTCTTTGTTTGTAGTTGGTTTATCATTGTTCATAATCAATCCTTTGTCCACAAATCATTTATTTGATCACAAAGTAAACCATACCTACAAGGTTCAATATGTACTTCGATCTCCATGGCTAAAACACTTTGTAGTCATGGGAGCCATGATCGTCGTGGTCGCTTCCGGAACCAATTTCCGATGCTGCGCTACACTGATCATTATGCTCAGGTTCATAAACCTCATCAAATTATATTGTCCTCCCACTCAAATACTTCACTAGAAACAATTTCTTGGAAGTAAGAAACATTGACAAACACTTTTGTCTTTGTCTACATAGTGGGAAGAATTCCCAATCAATTCTCTGGGATAATCAACAAAGACATTCATCCGATTTTGGTTGACTATTAGGGTTTATACCCATGCCATAACTTGTATGGTGTCATTTCAACGGATCATGATGATGCTCTATTCAGTGTAAAAGCGGTAGTCACTAAAGCATAATCCACAAAATATAATGGCATCAATATTTTATCTCATCATTGATCCAACAAGGTTTGGATACATATCTCGGATACTATATCATCATTATGATACTCCAAGAAATGTAAGTTGTAGAACAATTTCATAACTCTCTTAGATGTTCGCTAAAACTCGTAATTCAAATATTTCCACCATGATCCAATCATAGATATTTGATTTTTCTATTACGATGATTTCCACTTCATGCTGAAATTTATTTGAATCCTATTCAAATGTTTCAAATTTTTCCTTATTGAATATATCCACATATATACTCAATTCATTGTTTGAAAGTTTTCATGAAGTAGAAGAATCTTCCGCACACAACTATGCCCAGTGAACCACATATATCATTATGTATGTTTTCACTAAGTTAGTTGCCCGGCCTATGAACGGTATTTCAGTCATTACTTTTTAGAAAAGATTTTGCAAGTGCCAAACGATTCAACAAATCGAATGACTCCAAAAATCCATTTGCATGGAGTTCCTTCATGCGATCCTTTCTAACATGACCTAAATTGCGGTTCCACAAATAAGTGGAATTCAAATCATTTGCCTTATAGCATTTTTAGCGTCAGTGTTATGTATGTATGTTTCACCATTAAGATTTATAATAACTTATCCATCGTACATGGAGTAATGTCATAATTTGAACAACTCATTGTTTTCATTTGACCAGAGCAAAATAACAATTATTAAGTTCTTTATTATAAATTCTAAGGGCTAGATAGAATGCCAACGATGAACATAATAACACTTTATTTTGTTCCAGACGTGCATTCCTATCATATTCCTTGTCACCACTTAGGCCATTGTATTCTTGTATTGCTTTGTTTTGTATGACACTTCATACCAACCAATATGGTACTAATACCCAAGAATTTCATTGTGAGACCTAACTAGGAATACAACCATAACATGTATATCATTTATATACACCTGAGCTAGACATTCTAGTCTTTTCTTTCTTTCTGCCAATAATCTTTTGTAGTTTCTCTTTTAGCTTTCCTCATTATTCAGAAAAACACATCAACATCATTAACTTCTAGGTTTGTTGGTCAAATACCAATGACCTTGAGGTTCTTACTTTGAAGTTGATCATCATATGACAAGTGTTCCAGATTTCACTATTAGTAACTTTGTAATATGATGAACAGTTTCACTCATAATTTTATCCATCATATCATGACGACTTTCCGAGACCATGTCTGTACATGCTAGGCTCGTAAAGTTTTAACCTTGGTATTTGCATGTGCAAATCTAGCTTGCACCCGTTTTATGCACACGTAGAATCTATCACACCCGATCATCACGTGATGCTTCGAAACGACGAGTCTTAGTAACGGTGCATATTTAAGGATGGTCACTTCATGGATATGCGAATATCGTTAGTGCCCCAATAGTTGGAGGATTGTGACGCCTTGCGTCTTCAACCTTCGTACATTCCCATAAAACTTATGAGTTTATGTAGTCTCACCAAACTTTATTCTATCATCTTGCAATAAGGTCTTAGATATCACATATATCTCATACCTTGATTATTTCTGAAAACTAAATTTTCAGCTCCTTACTTTTCAAACAGATTTGAACTTCAAGTTTCACGGAGACAAGATAACTTTAGGTACTAATTGAAACCATAGCTCTTTGAATCAACAATGTGAGGTTTACTAAAAGTTTGCAATAGGACTTAATCAATTCTTGATTCTTTAACAATACGGTGCCAATCCGTAAAGTTTCTTGTCAGATTTTAACAAAGATTTCTATCTCAATTACAAGACTAGCGCATGGTAGAAAACGGATGCCAATACTACAAAATTAATTCAAAATACTACTCAGACTATGTTTATGATAATTAGTTCATGTTTTAATCTAATTACTAATGAACTCCCACTTAATACAACATCCCTCATAGTTGTTAAGTGGTACACGATCCAAATTCACTACACCAAAAACCGATCATCACGTGAGATGATGTAGCTTCAATGGTGAACATCAACATGTTGATCATATCATCCATATGACTCGTGTTCAACCTTTCGGTTTCCGTTGTCCCGAGGCCATGTCTCAGTACATGCTAGGCTCGTCAAGCAAACCCAAGTATTCCGCGTGTGCAACATGGCTTACACCCGTTGTATGTGAATCGTTGAATCTATCACATCCGATCATCACGAGATGCTTCAAACGACGAATCGTTACAACGGTGCATACGAGGGAAGAACACTTTATTATCTTGATATTAATGTGAGGGATCATCTTATAATGCTACCGTCGCGATCTAAGCAAAATAAGATGCATAAAAGGATTAACATCACATGCAGTTCATATGTGATATGATATGGCCCTTTTGTCTTTGCGCCTTCGATCTTCATCTCCAAAGCACGGACATGATCTCCATCATCAACGAGCATGATCTCCATCATCGTCGAGCGTAGCGTCAAGGTTCATGGCGCCGTCTTCATGGTTGTTCACCTCATGTATCAACTATTACAACTACTTTGAAATACTACTCAACATGAAAATTAAAGACAACCATAAGGCTCCTGCCGGTTGCCACAATACAATAATGATCATCTCATACATATTCATCATCATATTATGGCCATATCACATCACCAAACCCTGCAAAAACAAGTTAGACGTCTCTAATTTGGTTTGCATATTTTACGTGGTTTAGGGTTTTCGAGAGAGATCTAATCTACCTACGAACATGAACCACAACATTGATACTAATGTTTTCAATAGAAGAGTAAATTGAATCTTCACTATAGTAGGAGAGACAGACACCCGCAAAGCCTCTTATGCAATACAAGTTGCATGTCGAACGAGGAACAAGTCTCATGAACGCGGTCATGTAAAGTTAGTCCGAGCCGCTTCATCCCACTATGCCACAAAGATGCAAAGTACTCAAACTAAAGATAACAAGAGCATCAACGCCCACAAAAACATTGTGTTCTACTCGTGCAACCATCTATGCATAGACACGGCTCTGATACCACTGTAGGATAACGTTGCATAGAAAACAAAAAATTTCCTACGGCGAACACGCAATCCAAGCCAAGATGCAATCTAGAAGACGGTAGCAACGAGGGAGTATCGAGTCTCACCCTTGAAGAGATTCCAAAGCCTACAAGATGAGGCTCTTGTTGCTGCGGTAGACGATCACTTGCCGCTTGCAAAAGCGCGTAGAAGATCTTGATCACGATCGGTTCCGGCGCCACGAACGGGCAGCACCTCCGTACTCGGTCACACGTTCGGTTGTTGATGAAGACGACGTCCACCTCCCGTTCCAGCGGGCAGCGGAAGTAGTAGCTCCTCTTGAATCCGACAGCACGACGGCGTGGTGTCGGTGGCGGTGAAGAAGTCCGGCGGAGCTTCGCTAAGCTACGCGGGAGATATGGAGGAGAGGGGGCGGCTAGGGTTTGGGAGGGGGTGGCCGGCCACTCAAGGGGGGCGGCCAAGCTATGGTCTTTGGGGTGGCCGGCCCCCTCCCTTGGCCCCTCATTATATAGGTGGATCCCCAAGTGTTGGTGTCCAAGTCTTCGAATAAGACCCGAACCAAAAACCTTCCATAAGAGGGGAAACCTAGCCCAACTAGGACTCCCACCAAAAGGTGGGATTTCCACCTCCCATGTGGGGGGTGGCCGGCCCCCTATGGAGGAGTCCACTTGGGACTCCTCCCCATCTAGGGCTGGCCGGCCATGGAGGTGGAGTCCCATGTGGACTCCACCTTCCTTGGTGGTTTCTTCCGGACTTTTCTAGAACCTTCTAGAACCTTCCATAGAACCTTCCGCGACATTTTATTTCACATAAAATTACATCCTATATATGAATCTTATTCTCCGGACCATTCCGGAACTCCTCGTGATGTCCGGGATCTCATCCGGGACTCCGAACAAATATTCGAACTCCATTCCATATTCAAGTACTACCATTTCAACATCTAACTTTAAGTGTGTCACCCTACGGTTCGAGAACTATGCGGACATGGTTGAGTACTCACTCCGACCAATAACCAATAGCGGGATCTGGAGATCCATAATGGCTCCCACATATTCAACGATGACTTTAGTGATCGAATGAACCATTCACATATATTACCAATTCCCTTTGTCTCGCGATATTTTACTTGTCCGAGGTTTGATCTTCGGTATCACTCTATACCTTGTTCAACCTCGTCTCCTGACAAGTACTCTTTACTCGTACCGTGGTATGTGGTCTCTTATGAACTCATTCATATGCTTGCAAGACATTAGACGACATTCCACCGAGAGGGCCCAGAGTATATCTATCCGTCATCGGGATGGACAAATCCCACTGTTGATCCATATGCCTCAACTCATACTTTCCGGATACTTAATCCCACCTTTATAGCCACCCATTTACGCAGTGGTGTTTGGTGTAATCAAAGTACCTTTCCGGTATAAGTGATTTACATGATCTCATGGTCATAAGGACTAGGTAACTATGTATCGAAAGCTTATAGCAAATAACTTAATGACGAGATCTTATGCTACGCTTAATTGGGTGTGTCCATTACATCATTCACACAATGACATAACCTTGTTATTAATAACATCCAATGTTCATGATTATGAAACTAATCATCCATTAATCAACAAGCTAGTTTAAGAGGCATACTAGGGACTTCTTTGTTTGTCTACATATCACACATGTACTAATGTTTCGGTTAATACAATTATAGCATGATATATAAACATTTATCATAAACATAAAGATATAAATAATAATCACTTTATTATTGCCTCTAGGGCATATCTCCTTCAATAAGATAGGTTCAGGTTGTGATACTTAGCACATATATAGGCATTTCTACTATTCATCTCAATATTTACCTCGATTGCTCACTTGCAATCAAATAAACTTGAGCAATTTAGTCTAAATGGACTGTGGTTGACCTAATTTCCCTGGGAAAGTGCTAACTTAACTTCCATTCAATTTAAAACTAACCTCACATGTTCTCTCGAAACTACAACATGGCTACTCTAAACACATGATTGTTTAGAATATACCACCTATAACTCTAGGATTTCTCTATGTGATATGCTCTAAATAAGCCTTCTTTAAATTAAGGACTATGGTTCTAACATACTTGGTACAGTTATTAGGATTTTCAGGCCTAAGCTTTCGAACTATTCCCTAAATCCTACTCCTTATCATACTTATGTTATCATACTTATGATGTTCTACTCCATCACATCATGACTCTCAAGTGAATCATATATGATTACCAACTTTACCAGGAATAGTAAATCCGTATAACTCCTATTACTCTTCCCTACCTCCTATGATTGGCTCATCATAGGTATATACTACCTAATACAACTTATCTCCCTTACTTAACATCAGTCATTTGACATTACAAATGACTTTTACTTACTCATAACATGTCTTGGTATACATCTTCCAATAGGATATCTTCCTTATGGTTGTATCCTCTCTTTGGACTACCATGTGTTGTCTACCAACTGTGGTCTTCTACCACCCTTTATCTTAAGCTCCAATGGTGTTCTAATTATTTGGAATGAAGCAAGATAACTAATCAACTGTACTTAAGAAAGATAGATAAGAAAGATTGACTCAAGTGTGTCAGGATTATTCTCAAGTGAATACCCATCTCAAGTCATAAGAATATTTGGTTTAGCATAGTTGACTTAGCTAATACAACTTCCTATAGACACTACCAGACCTATAGGTCTCCTTTAAAGGTTTTTAATCCTAGGGTCAAAGCATTTGCTCTGATACCAGCTGCGGGGACCCAGCGTACCACTGCATGGTGTAGTATACAAGTCGTTGACATAAGACAAGTGAAACACCGTTCCACTCATATTACATCCCCCAGAGTGGTACAACAGAAACATATGCGAGTCCAAGGTATGTCTATAGAAGAATACACAAACTGTTTACAGAAGATCAACACAGCCTCCTACTTTACAGTGAGGTAAAACATCAAATAAAGCTCCAGAAGAACGACTCGTAGTCTATCTTATTGCTATCACTATCTCTAGAGATACAAGGCTTGCTATAGAATTCTAGCTACTTTGGTGCTAGGATTAGGGAAATGTTCCCTTTTAGTACTAATCAAAGTTTCCACTCTAACTGATACAGAACTTGACTCCATTGACTTCATTGACTGGATTCTTCATCTTGTTGCAGTTGAGTCCTTTGTCTTAGAGTTCCACGGTAATTTCTCCTTTGGTGCCTTGATCTAAGAAGGGGGTTCAAATGGGAGGGAATGAGTACGAGCGTACTCAGCAAGTTCATATTAGGAAATAGGTGTATCATGCACTAGCTACAGCCATAGACCAGAAAGTCATAGGCCAATGCAAGTTTTCATAAACATTTCTTCAAAAGGTTTATTTTATTCTGAAAACTATGCCCGTCAGTCTTCACAGGTTGACCAGAACTTCATGGAGTTCCTTTCCTGCCGCGTTCGCAGTTCCCTTCCCGGAACAGGGAGTGACAGCCACAATTTGATACACTTTGCAGAGGTGCGTTACTTTTCCCATAAGAGACCTTATCCTTGTTTCCAACCAGGCGACATCTTTCCCGTCCACACTTCCTTTGGTGTGAGGCCAGGTGTAAGATCCAAGCCCACACTGCCTTCTCCGCGACCCTGCAAACCCACCCTTTTGTCCAACCACACACCCCCAGTAGACATCTTCCGATAATACGGCTTTACTCACGGTGTACTTTGGACAATCCATCATAGACCGTAGAGCCCGTCATCACACACGGATGGGGATTTAAAAGGATATCCCAACCTACGGCAGTGCCTCCAACACCCCGCAGCTCTACCAGTCCGTTGGCGTGCAGGAGGGAAAAGATACGGCTGGCTTCCCCAGAGCCATTATAGATCTTATGGTCAACGCGATATGTACGGCGCTAGAATCACTGGACGGCATTGGTACTTAGTCCTAGATGAGTAGTACCCATGCAATGGAACCTCCACCATATCAACACATACCATGGTTACATTGCCCACCACATAGTCATATTCATAATTGTAAAATAATACTTTGCTTTTCAATGCATGAGTGATAAGTATAGTACTTTGCATATCGTTTGATACAAATAATCAAATAACATGATAAAGCGATGAACTTGCCTTTCTTGACTGCAAGATTATGCAGGCAAAAGCTTCGATACGTGAGAACTCCAAATTCTGAAATACCATCATTGTCCGGTAAGGACAATGTTTAAAGAACTGGCAAAGATGCTATAATGCATAGTATGAGATGCAATCATCCCGAGCATAACCTAATCCCGATGCTTTAGGATTGATGAGTTGTAAAGATTTCTTTAGGGCGTGTTGCACTTTTAGAATGGTTCTCAAACAAGGTTATTATTAGGGTTGGTGATATTAATAGCATAAACAAGTAATATAAGGTATTATAACAAGTATACACATAAAGAATAGTGGTGAAACAATATGTAAAGAATAGTTGTCAATTTTAAGTTCTACAGGACATGGTTGATGATTACTTATATTATACTTCAAAAGAATAACTTTTGAAGAACAGGTTAAAATAGAATATGAACTACTATACATAGGAGCTATGGCTTTCTAGGGTTTACTATTGGATTCACATTTGCTTCACTAAGTAATCACTAATGGTTTCTAAGCTAAGTGGTTTATTACTTTCTAAGTAGGGTTTAGTGGGATAGGAGCATGTGATGTGAATTGTTACACAAGGTTGATACTAGGGTTTATCTTATGGTTCTACTAGGGTTTGATGGTTGACATTGATTCTAATGGTATGGTATATAGGAGTGGTTATCAATGGTACTAATCCAATTAACAAGTTAGGGTTTGCTCCTAAGTGACACTAGGGAATCATATAGGTTTTAATTAAGAATAGGGACATGAAATGATAATCTCATGTGACTTGGTTTATGCTAGTGGATCATAAGCATGCATTCATTTGTTTCTTACTAGGGTTTTATAGGTATAAATGAAGCTTTTATAATCATATGGGTTAAACCCCTAGGGTTTTAGGATTGCAACTATTAAGGATGAACACACATAGAATAATGGGATCAAAGTCTTACTTATATTAATATTAGGTTTTCTAAATTATGATACAACTCTTGAACTAATAAATGATCATAGAGGTGTAGTCACTAATTACTTTGAAATAAATTTAATGATGGTATTAGCATTTTATTAATTTTAAGTGATTTAATAATTAAGATACATGCTACTTAGGGTTTTATTTAAGAATTAGGGTTTATGAATTATCACTAATATCTAAAGTTAATAAAAATATGATAAAGGAAACTAATCTTAAGATTTAATTTAGTTACTGAATAGCTAATATTTAATTTTGAAACTTTACAAATTATTGAATTCAAATTGGATTCAAAACAATTGAAAAGGCATAATTAACAAAGTTAAAAATAAGTGAATTTTTATTTTGACACACATTTTTATTTTATATTTTATTTGAATAGAGTTTATTTTTGTGAGCATTTTGATATATTATTCATATTTTTCTGAGTTGATATGAATTTTATATGATTTTGCAAAGTTTTAGCTATTTACTAGAATCTATAAATAAACATAAATCCTAAATGTACCCGGCCTAAAACTAACCCTAGCAACTGACTAGTGGGCCAATGGACACGTAGGCTGCCAGATGGGCTTGGACCGAGTCAACAAGAGGAACAGACCCCACCGGCCACGTCGACTTCGCCGGAGACGCGCCGGTGAGCAACGTCGACGGCGTTCTGGCCCTCCCGCGAGTACGCGGAGTATACTAAATGAATCGCCACGACCTACTGAGCATGCTAGGTGTGGCGCCGCTACGAAAAGGTCACCGGAGTTGCTCCGGTGAGCATCAACTGCGGCGGCGCACGGCGGCGATCTTCTAATCGGAGGCTAGGGGTGATGCCGAGACAAACGGGATAGTCCCTGAGATGCGCACGCTCATCCTGAGGCTTGTAGACTGCTTGACGAGGTGGATGGAGGACGGAGACGAGCTCCAGTTCGCCATTTAGAGATGATCTGCACGCTCTTGCGCACCTCCCAAGCCACACCACGCTCTCCGGGGTGCTCTCAATCGACGGCGCCATGGAAGTCACCGGCGAACAGTGAAGGAATAAGCTGATGAATAGGGGGCGACTGAGAGGAATTTGAGTGGCAGAGGTGAACAAGGGAAGCACGGAGATCCTCCTCGTGGCTTTATAGGGCTTGAGATGGTCGGGAACGACGACGAGCTTCGGCGACGGGCGGCCAGGATACAGAGACGAGGTGAGTTAGGGTTCCAGTGCACGAATCGTGATGAATTTGGATAACACGGACGCGAAATCGCCAGGGCATGGTTCTGGAAGGTTTGGCGACGTCCGGCGGCATCCCTATCCTCGTCGAGGAGGTGGCAGAGGCTCGCCGGCGTCGTGTCGTCTGTAGGGAAGAGGAAGAAGACAACGCCCCTCTTTTTGTCTCGTGCCAGCGACGAGGTAAGTGGCCAGGTGGGTTGGTGCTGGGCTGCGGTGCTGGGCCAAGGATGGGCTGTCCATGGGCTGCGGTGCTGGGCTGGCACTGCCCAACAAGTAAGTCTCTCTCTTTTCTTATTTCTGTTTTCTATTTTCTGGTTTGAATTTGGTATTTGCATTCAAATTGATTTATGTTTGTTTTTGCAGGTCCTAAATTATGTGAACATCAAAACATTGGATAATAATACTCACTGTATTGTTTTGTTCAAACAAATATTTAACCTTTGATTAAATTTGTCAGGCAGATCATGCAAAAATATAAAGTTTTTATAAACTTTGGTTTTCAAAAGATTTTTCAACCATACTCTATTTTTGTTTGGAGGTTTTGAATCTTATAAAATATTTCATTTGAGAAAGCATTAAACCCTAATAAGGCACTATAGCCATATAGACATGTATGTAAAATTTTAGTTTTTATAAAATTTATATTTGTCCCAAATGTAGTCTCATACTGAAGTGTTTTTCATAACGAATCCAACGGTATCTTATTTGCATTTTTCTGATTTTATTTGAAACCCCAAAATGTATTTCCATTTTCAGTAAAAAAAAGAATCGGACCGGCCAGGCCGACCAGCACTTCAAGGCATCCTTCATCTTCTTACTTGAAGTCTTCCTCTATTTTTCATCAGGTGGCTAGATCTTGAAACTAAACGTAGTCCGACGCTTGGCAGCACTTGCCTACTATAAGGGTATAATATTTATCCACCCTAGAGTTTAGGCTTATTCGTCGACATCTCTCTTGTGGGTATGTCTCTCTAGATTTGCAAAGTCAATATTACGAAAGCGAATAATAAGAGTAGTAGGAATGGTGATCAATCCATCATGCACCCAAATCATTACTCCATATTTGATTTATTGAATCTCGTATACTAACACTTGGTCAACCTCACAAGTTTGACAAAAAACTTTCATGGAGAATTGAATCAATGTTTTCACTCCCCATTATTGAATTGTTTTGAAAACACTTCTATCGACCATTAACTAGGGTTTTGCGTATCTCACATCCTATGCTTCTTCATCTGATAGGAAACATCTAGGTTGATTTCACTACTGTTGTCTTCAGGACCAGTTGCCGAGAAAACATTCTCTGTGTTGGGTATAGATGAGAATAGATAGAAAGGTCTAAAGAAGATTCCTACCCAAACACAACAGATCAAGGCAACTTAGCAAACAACAATCATCTAGCAAGCATCAAGCAATATTTTTCAGAACACAAAATAACTAGTATGGTCATACCTCAATTTGGTAAGATCAATACTTTGTTACTTTATCGTTGGTTCGCTAAAAGATAACTAATGGGGGTCTAGTCTATTTCTATATTGGATGCATCAAGTTTCTATTGTACTCCTTCAGTGTATCTTCGGGTGTTGTGCAGTCTGCGTCGAAGTCTTCCTTCAAGTCCTTCATTTGTCTCCCATGCAACGCATCTAGCGAAGTCGAAGAATGTCACATGAAGCAGTAGACCCTCACTTCAGGCACAAGGTCATCATCTCTACTTCCTTGATGGTTTTCATAAGGTAGGTCATCTAAGGTAAGAGGAAAACAATTTTGAAGATGTACTATGTGAGAATACTAGAAGTTTCACAAAGCAAACATCTTTTTTTTGAAATAGGATAGGACAAATTTTTCATCCTAGGGTCTTCCTATTTCTAATCCAAACCTAGGGTCTCGATCCAACAGGCAACACTATGCTCTGATACCATTCTGTAGCACCCTACCTTTCAAATAAAGGCAAGATACCTGTGTATAGTGCTATTCCCGGGATCACTGATAGCACACACATTACAAAATATAGTAATCATTCCAATAGTATCAAATTAATACATCGTTGATCCAGAGGGTAAAGTAAAACCTTACAACTTGCATAGTCACGTGTACTAGCTCAGAATAAACACAGCGGAAAGTAAATCAGCAATGAGCCTTCATCATCTTCATGTGCCACAGGCAGTCATGTTGGAATGTAGACTCGAGATCCTACCACGTACTTCTCTTCAGAAAATCCTGCACGTTTGAATATGCAGCCCCACGAATGGAGGTCAGTACAATGATGTACTGGCAAATGACACTTATATGGTGGCAGTTTTGGGCATGACTATCTACATGATATTTGGCAAGTGGAGTTTAGGCAAATTTGCATAAAGCCAATTTTATCCTACATTTTATTTCAAAACAAAACATTTTTACAAAACTTGTAATGATGTCATAAACAGTATCATGGTTACATCTCCCATGTACTATCCGACAGTTGCTACTCAAATTTTAACTTATTCAGAAAAGGTGATGAGATTCCTCCGTACATTCCTTTCCTAGAAAGCTCAAATTGTCCATAACCGAGGACACGGCTAAGATCTTAGGTTTAACTCTCGAGAGGTTGTGCACTTTCATCTAACGACCCACCCTTCCCAAGAGAAGAATGAGACAAGATCTTTCAGAAGAAGGTTTCAACCATAACCAGCTAGACCCGTTCCCGTTTGGCCGTCACCACATCATCATGTCTAGCAACAAGTTGGACCTCACAACTTACTTAATCCCGGCAGAGCCCATAATACCATAAGGCTGCACTGGAAGCTAACTAAAACATGGACGACATATTAATCTCTTTAATCCTGGGTGGCCTACCACAAGTGGAACTTACAAGCTTAAAACCTTACAGGTAGTAAACCCCCACACGATCCCCTGGTGAAAACCAGGTGTGCAGTCCAAAGCGACCACTCTACAACATGCGGACTCTCAGGGATTCATCACTTTAGTCCCTAGGGCGCGTGAGGAATTCATCACTTTAGTCCCTAGGGCGCGTGAGCCTGAGCAGCCGCCCACCAATCAACCAATCCACCCAGGTGATTCATTAAGGTTATTAATTTTAACTTCCAACAGTCACAATCCAGAATAATCAAACAGCAGTGGCATTTTGTTATTGCTAGGCAGTCTAAGAATCATAGCAAGGGTTCATGGTGGCTACACACTACTGGGATTGATAGCATAGCATAACTTTTGAAATCAAAATCCTACCATGAATACTAGTTTGAAAATCACTAATGCATATATAAGATAGGTAGGATTTGAATGTCACTTGCCTTTTGGTAGTTGAAGCGCGTTCACTTATCTTAAACAAAAATACGTGCCTCTCCGTAAAACTATAACATAGAATATAGCACAACATAAACACATCATTCAACAACATCATAATCAAACAAGACAACAATCGGAAATCACTCTATGGTACTAAGGTGTGTCATGGGGTTTGGCTTGCAAGATATGAATCGACGATATTGAATGAATGTGTCAAATACTGGGAAAGAAAATGATTATCCAAGTTAAGTACTCAGAAGAAAATGATTGACAAGAACCTATGGTCAATTGTTGTTTACTACTCAAGAATGGGAAAATTGGAATGATCCATGTGATAAATCACATGAGTCTCAAAATGGCGCAACTCAAAATATCGTTTAGTAAAGTGTGATAACACTTACTAAGATAGTATGGGTTACACATAGATTTGGGTATGAACTAATGCTATATGGAATTACTCAAATTACTCATTTGTAAGTTGAATAGTTTTAAACTAGTCAAAGGAATGAATGAAAAACAATTTGGATAGACACGATATTGATTCAAGGTAGAGTGTCTAGTGGTATTGGTGTGTGGATGTGATCATAAGTTTCACCTTCACAAAAGAATCATGTTGAGGAAGGATTATAGAAATCTCTAATGGACATATACTCAAATTCTCATATTTGAATTTGAATATTTGCAAAGTGATTCAAATATTTTGGACGGTGGTGCTATTGGATGGAGTACTGTAAAACAAGACTTATGCAATTGACCTAGTGTGACCACACTTATCAGAGTAGCACAAGGTCACACATAGCATTGGATATGGACTAATGATATATTGAACCACTCAAGTAACTCATTTGAAAGTTTGAATAGTTCGAACCAAGTGGAAGGATTGAATGGCATGAATGATATGTGGATTTGGTTCGCGGAGCCTAAGGGATAACCAAGGTTCATCACATGTGATATGGGTAGAGTATCTCCACCCTGCTAAAGCAAGGTAAAAATCTAAACTAGGACATTTCACACTTTACTCAAATAACTCAATTGTTATTTGAATAATCATGAACCAGACAACCAGGGGTAAGATATGCATTATCCGTGAACATGATAAAGAATTATAACTGGTCCTAGAAGATGGATCTGATCATCAGGATCATTTTGGCTAAAGAAACTATGTCGAAACCAGTTATAGTACTACACTTTTTGCGAAAAGTTATTAGAAAAAGTTCTTCGGATGGAAGACCTTTCTACACGGAAGTTGTAGAGAATTCCATTACAGGCATATCGCCAAAAGAATCTCTCGGAAAAGTTTTGTAGGATTTATTTTATAGATGATGTTACGGATCAAAGGGATACCGCGAAAATAAAGTGGACGAAACTGACATGCAAAATGTCTAACATGATTTACGTGATTTGCTGATTCCAACGGTATATGGTTTGTCGAAATCCGACGGATAGAACTTAAGATATGAATTTTACAAAACTAAACCTAAGTGGTTTCAGTTTTAATGGTTTACGAAAAGTTGTCCGATCAAGTTGCTCGGATGGAAAAACTTCCTACATGAAAATTGTAGAGGATCTAATTACAAGCTTAACGGAAGAACCACTATTCTAAACGGAGGTGTAGATCTAAAGAAATAAAATTGCGAAGTTACTAAAGACAATTTACGTAAAAGGAGCGGAAATCGATTTGCGAGAGATGCGTCGGATCGCGGCGTTTCCCAAATAACGTTGCAAATGTTGGGTCGCGTGTGTCGTCGTAAATAGCTGCATCGCCCAGAAAAGCAGGCGTTGCGCGTGGGGAGAATGAGAGAGGAGAGGCGCAGGATGTTTGGTATTCTTGGGGCTGCCTATTGGATCTTTATGTAGGCTGAAACTTGGAGCAAAATCATTCAAAGAAGAGAAAAACATGCGCAGGCGCGTATTGCCTTGACTTGCGGCGTGCGGCGCGTGTGCGGGGCGGCCTGGTCGCTGGCTAGGAGGCGGCTGGGCTGGGGCGAGCTGGTGGTGGCCGGGTGGGCCAATTCGGCCAAGCGGGCCGCTGTGGGGGCGAGCTGGGCTGAGCGGGCGGCGAAGTGCTGGCTGCCGCGCGGGCGGCGCTTGCTGCTGGGCCGCCGCGAGCTGGGCTGGTCGGCCTGGCCGGTCCGATTTTTTTTTTTACTGAAAATGGAAATACATTTTGGGGTTTCAAATAAAATCGGAAAAATGCAAATAAGATACCGTTGGATTCGTTATGAAAAACACTTCAATATGAGACTACATTTGGGACAAATATAAATTTTATAAAAACTAAAATTTTACATACATGTCTATATGGCTATAGTGCCTTATTAGGGTTTAATGCTTTCTCAAATGAAATATTTTATAAGATTCAAAACCTCCGAACAAAAATAGAGTATGGTTGAAAAATCTTTTGAAAACCAAAGTTTATGAAAACTTTATATTTTTGCAAAAACCTTTTAAATATCCATTTGTGAAAATAAAATAATCCTTACATACATTTGGCCATATTGCCACTTAGTCATTATTTTGTAAATAGAGTTTTCTAGGGTTTTATTTTCTCAAATACTAATCCATTAAGGATTTGAAAACTTTTAAAGCACGGATATGTTTGATTTTGAAAATGATTTAAAACCACAAGTCTTTGAAAACACTATTTTGGAATTAACTTGTATATAATTTTAAAAAGTTTTAATTCTTTGTGAATTTTCAATCAAGTTCAACCAATCGAGCATTAAATTTATTTTTATTTTACATTGCAAAATTTAGAAAATTTCGGGATGTGACAGACTACCACCCTTAAAAGAAATCTCGTCCTCGAGATTTGAGAAATGCTAGAAAGAAAAGGTTTGGGTTCAGGCCTTCTAATAGGTTCATAAACTATTGTTTCTTTTTTGAACATCTCCGAGGGAATTTCGGAAGTTAACATTGGGCGTTGAAGATGTTACACTAAACCATATGTGGTTATACCATCAATGCTATCCATTTTTATGAGAGTACTCATCCCATGGGTATTATCTTTTACATGACTATACTCAGGGGGAACTTCTTGTGATTCCTTCTCCAAATACCATCTCATGCGGCATCGGGTGTAAATCCATAATCCAAGGGTATGGCTTCTACCACCCTTAAAAGAAACTTTTGTAGGTAGTCTTAGGTCTTGGGTTTAGGTTTAGCTCTTCTTGAGTATTACTTAGGATATAACTTGACAACAGGTCGTATTTGAAAAACATCTATGGCTTTAGGGCTTCTGAGTTAAAATCGAATAGGCGAATGTTTATTCACATATAGTGAACACATATCTCTCCAAGGTGAGTCGAATAGGTTTCCTTCATGGTAGGGCTTCTATCCAAACGGTTGGTTGGACTAATTCTGATACTGATGGGTCACTCCTTGGGTCAATCGGAAAACCATTATGAGAGCACTTCAAGGCATCCTTCATCTTCTTACTTGAAGTCTTCCTCTATTTTTCATCAGGTGGCTAGATCTTGAAACTAAACGTAGTCCTACGCTTGGCAGCACTTGCCTACTATAAGGGTATAATATTTATCCACCCTAGAGTTTAGGCTTATTCGTCGACATCTCTCTTGTGGGTATGTCTCTCTAGATTCGCAAAGTCAATATTACGAAAGCGAATAATAAGAGTAGTAGGAATGGTGATCAATCCATCCTGCACCCAAATCATTACTCCGTATTTGATTTATTGAATCTCGTATACTAACACTTGGTCAACCTCACAAGTTTGACAAAAAACTTTCATGGAGAATTGAATCAATGTTTTCACTCCCCATTATTGAATTGTTTTGAAAACACTTCTATCGATCATTAACTAGGGTTTTGCGTATCTCACATCCTATGCTTCTTCATCTGATAGGAAACATCTAGGTTGATTTCACTACTGTTGTCTTCAGGACCAGTTGCCGAGAAAACATTCTCTGTGTTGGGTATAGATGAGAATAGATAGAAAGGTCTAAAGAAGATTCCTACCCAAACACAACAGATCAAGGCAACTTAGCAAACAACAATCATCTAGCAAGCATCAAGCAATATTTTTCAGAACACAAAATAACTAGTATGGTCATACCTCAATTTGGTAAGATCAATACTTTGTTACTTTATCGTTGGTTCGCTACAAGATAACTAATGGGGGTCTAGTCTATTTCTATATTGGATGCATCAAGTTTCTATTGTACTCCTTCAGTGTATCTTCGGGTGTTGTGCAGTCTGCGTCGAAGTCTTCCTTCAAGTCCTTCATTTGTCTCCCATGCAACGCATCTAGCAAAGTCGAAGAATGTCACATGAAGCAGTAGACCCTCACTTCAGGCACAAGGTCATCATCTCTACTTCCTTGATGGTTTTCATAAGGTAGGTCATCTAAGGTAAGAGGAAAACAATTTTGAAGATGTAGTATGTGAGAATACTAGAAGTTTCACAAAGCGAACATCTTTTTTTTTGAAATAGGATAGGACAAATTTTTCATCCTAGGGTCTTCCTATTTCTAATCCAAACCTAGGGTCTCGATCCTACAGGCAACACTATGCTCTGATACCATTCTGTAGCACCCTACCTTTCAAATAAAGGCAAGATACATGTGTATAGTGCTATTCCCGGGATCACTGATAGCACACACATTACAAAATATAGTAATCATTGCAATAGTATCAAATCATCGTTGATCCAGAGGGTAAAGTAAAACCTTACAACTTGCATAGTCACGTGGACTAGCTCAGAATAAACACAGCGGAAAGTAAATCAGCAATGAGCCTTCATCATCTTCATGTGCCACAGGCAGTCATGTTGGAATGTAGACTCGAGATCCTACCACGTACTTCTCTTCAGAAAATCCTGCACGTTTGAATATGCAGCCCCACGAATGGAGGTCAGTACAATGATGTACTAGCAAATGACACTTATATGGTGGCAGTTTTGGGCATGACTATCTACATGATATTTGGCAAGTGGAGTTTAGGCAAATTTGCATAAAGCCAATTTTATCCTACATTTTATTTCAAAACAAAATATTTTTACAAAACTTGTAATGATGTCATAAACAGTATCATGGTTACATCTCCCATGTACTATCCGACAGTTGCTACTCAAATTTTAACTTATTCAGAAAAGGTGATGAGATTCCTCCGTACATTCCTTGCCTAGAAAGCTCAAATTGTCCATAACCGAGGACACGGCTAAGATCTTAGGTTTAACTCTCGAGAGGTTGTGCACTTTCATCTTACGACCCACCCTTCCCAAGAGAAGAATGAGACAAGATCTTTCAGAAGAAGGTTTCAACCATAACCAGCTAGACCCGTTCCCGTTTGGCCGTCACCACATCATCATGTCTAGCAACAAGTTGGACCTTGATGTCTACGTTCCCCCTCCTTTCCTGTAGACAGTGTTGGGCCTCCAAGAGCAGAGGTTTGTAGAACAGCAGCAAGTTTTCCCTTAAGTGGATCACCCAAGGTTTATCGAACTCAGGGAGGAAGAGGTCAAAGATATCCCTCTCATGCAACCCTGCAACCACAAAGCAAGAAGTCTCTTGTGTCCCCAACACACCGAATAGGTGCACTAGTTCGGCGAAGAGATAGTGAAATACAGGTGGTATGAATATATATGAGCAGTAGCAACGGTGCCAGAAAATAGCTTGCTGGCGTGTAGTTGATGGTGGTAGTATTGCAGCAGTAGTAACACAGTGAAACAGTAAACAAGCAGTAGTAACGCAGCAGTATTTAGGAACAAGGCCTAGGGATTAGACTTTCACTAGTGGACACTCTCAACATTGATCACATAACAGAATAGATAAATGCATACTCTACACTTTTGTTGGATGATGAACGCATTGCGTAGGATTACACGAACCCTCAATGCCGGAGTTAACAAGCTCCACAATTTGTTCATATTTAAGTAACCTTATAGTGTAAGATAGATCAAAAGACTAAACCAAGTACTAGCATAGCATGCACACTGTCACCTTCATGCATATGTAGGAGGAATAGATCACATCAATATTATCATAGCAATAGTTAACTTCGCAATCTACAAGAGATCATGATCATAGCATAAACCAAGTACTAACACGGTGCACACACTGTCACCTTTACACACGTGCAGGAGGAATAGAACTACTTTAATAACTTTGCTAGAGTAGCACATAGATAAATTGTGATACAAACTCATATGAATCTCAATCATGTAAAGCAGCTCATGAGATTATTGTATTGAGGTACATGGAAGAGAGATGAACCACATAGCTACCGGTACAGCCCCGAGCCTCGATGGAGTACTACTCCCTCCTCATGGGAGCAGCAGCGGTGATGAAGATGGCGGTGAAGATGGCAGCGGTGTCGATGGAGAAGCCTTCCGGGGGCACTTCCCCGCTCCGGCAGCGTGCCGGAACAGAGATCATGTCCCCCAGATCTTGGCTTCGCGATGGCGGCGGCTCTGGAAGGTTTCTGTGGGTTTCGTCGAACGCATCAGGGTTTTCGCGATGGAGGCTTTATATAGGCGAAGAGGCGGCGCAGGAGGGCTTCTGGGGGGCCCACACCATAGGGTGGCGCGGCCCCCCCTCTGGCCGCGCCAGGGTGTGGTGTGGGGCCCCCAGGGCTCCCCTCTGGCGGCTCTCGGGTGTTCTGGATGGTTCCGGGAAAAATAGGAACCTGGGCGTTGATTTCGTCCGATTCCGAGAATATTTCGTTACTAGGATTTCTGAAACCAAAAACAATGACAGGAACTGGCACTTCGGCATCTTGTTAATAGTTTAGTTCCAGAAAATGCACGAATACGACATGAAGTGTGCATAAAACATGTAGATAACATCAATAATGTGGCATGGAACACAAGAAATTATCGATACGTCGGAGACGTATCAGCATCCCCAAGCTTAGTTCTGCTCGTCCCGAGCAGGTAAAACGATAACACAGATAATTTCTGGAGTGACATGCCATCATAATCTTGATCATACTATTTGTAAAGCATATGTAGTGAATGCAGCGATCAAAACAATGTATATGACATGAGTAAACAACTGAATCATAAAGCAAAGACTTTTCATGAATAGTACTTCAAGACAAGCATCAATAAGTCTTGCATAAGAATTAACTCATAAAGCAATAATTCAAAGTAAAGGTATTGAAGCAACACAAAAGAAGATTAAGTTTCAGCGGTGGCTTTCAACTTTTAACATGTATATCTCATAGATATTGTCAACATAGAGTAATATAACAAGTGCAATATGCAAATATGTAGGAATCAATGCACAGTTCACACGAGTGTTTGCTTCTTGAGGTGGAGAGAAATAGGTGAACTGACTCAACAATAAAAGTAAAAGAATGGCCCTTCGCAGAGGGAAGCAGGGATAAATCATGTGCTAGAGCTTTTCAAGTTTTAAAATCATACAGAGCATAAAAGTAAAATTTTGAGAGGTGTTTGTTGTTGTCAACAAATGGTAATGGGTACTCTAACTACCTCGCCAACCAGACTTTCAAGAGCGGCTCCCATGAAGGACGTTATCTCTACCAGCAAGGTAGATCATCCCTCTTCTCTTTTGTTTACACATGTACTTTAGTTTTTATTTATTTATGGGTGACACTCCTCCCAACCTTTGCTTACACAAGCCATGGCTAACCGAATCCTCGGGTGCCTACCATCAATCTCATACCATGGAGGAGTGTCTATTTGCAAAATTAAGTTGCTTGCTGATGAATCAGAGCAAAACATGTGAAGAGAATTATTAATGCAAGTTTTAATTAATTGGGGCTGGGAACCCCATTGCCAGCTCTTTTTGCAAAATTATTGGATAAGCGGATGTGCCACTAGTCCATTATGAAAGTCTGTCAAAAGTAAATGACAAGGTTGAAAGATAAACACCACATACTTCCTCATGAGCTATAAAACATTAACACAAATTGAGAAGCATTTTGAAGGTTTAAAGGTAGCACATGAAGTATTTACTTGGAATGGCAGAAAATACCATGTAGTAGGTAGGTATGGTGGACACAAATGGCATAGTGGTTGGCTCAAGGATTTTGGATGCATGAGAAGTATTCCCTCTCGATACAAGGTTTAGGCTAGCAAGGTTATTTGAAACAAACACAAGGATGAACCGGTGCAGCAAAACTTACATAAAAGACATATTGTAAACATTATAAGACTTTACACCGTCTTCCTTGTTGTTCAAACTCAATACTAGAAATTATCTAGACCTTAGAGAGACCAATTATGCAAACCAAATTTTAGCATGCTCTATGTATTTCTTCATTAATGGGTGCAAAGCATATGATGCAAGAGCTTAAACATGAGCACAACAATTGCCAAGTATCACATTACCCAAGACATTTATAGCAATTACTACATGTATCATTTTCCAATTCCAACCATATAACAATTTAACGAAGAAGAAACTTCGCCATGAATATTATGAGCTAAGAACACATGTGTTCATACGAACCAGCGGAGCGTGTCTCTCTCCCACACAAGCATGATGTAATCCAATTTATTCAAACTCAAACAAAAACAAAAACAAACAGACGCTCCAAGTAAAGTACATAAGATGTGACGGAATAAAAATATAGTTTCAGGGGAGGAACCTGATAATGTTGTCGATGAAGAAGGGGATGCCTTGGGCATCCCCAAGCTTAGATGCTTGAGTCTTCTTGAAATATGCAGGGATGAACCACCGGGGCATCCCCAAGCTTAGACTTTTTCACTCTTCTTGATCATAGTATATCATCCTCCTCTCTTGACCCTTGAAAACTTCCTTCACACCAAACTCGAAACAAACTCATTAGAGGATTAGTGCATAATCAAAAATCCACATGTTCAGAGGTGACACAATCATTCTTAACACTTCTGGAAATTGCCCAAAGCTACTGGAAGTCAATGGAACAAAGAAATCCATCCCACATAGCAAAAGAAGCAATGCGAAATAAAAGGCAGAATCTGTCAAAACAGAACAGTCCGTAAAGACGAATTTTAAAAGGGCACCAGACTTGCTCAGATGAAAATGCTCAAATTGAATGAAAGTTGCGTACATATCTGAGGATTACTCACGTAAATTGTCATAATTTTCTGAGTTACCTACAGATAATTTTGCCCAGATTCGTGACAGCAAAGAAAACAGTTTCTGCGCAGTAATCCAAATCTAGTATTGACTTTACTATCAAAGACTTTACTTGGCACAACAAAACACAAAACTAAGATAAGGAGAGGTTGCTACAGTAGTAAACAACTTCCAAGACACAAATATAAAACAAAGTACTGTAGCAAAATAACACATGGGTTATCTCCCAAGAAGTTCTTTTCTTTATAGCCATTAAGATGGGCTCAGCAGTTTTAATGATGCACTCGCAAGAAATAGTAGTTGAAGCAAAAGAGAGCATCCAGAGGCAAATTCAAAGCACATTTAATTCTAACATGCTTCCTATGAAAAGGAATCTTGTAAATAAACAAGTTCAAGAAGCATAATGCAACAAGCATAGAAAGATAAAACAAGTGTAGCTTCAAAAATTTCAGCGCATAGAGAGGCATTTTAGTAACATGAAAATTTCTACAACCATATTTTCCTCTCTCATAATAACTTTCAGTAGCAACATGAGCAAACTCAACAATATAACTATCACATAAAGCATTCTTATCATGAGTCTCATGCATAAAATTATTACTACTCCCAACATAAGCATAGTTATTCTTATTAATTGTAGTAGGAGCAAATTCAACAAAGTAGCTATCATTATTATTCTCATCAAGTGTAGGAGGCATAGTATTATCATCATAAAAATTACTCTCCATAGTAGGCGGCACTAAAAGACCAATATCATTATAATCATCATAAATAGGAGGCAAAGTATCATCAAAGAAAATTTTCTCCTCAATGCTTGGGGGACTAAAAAGATCATGCTCATCAAAACCAGCTTCCCCAAGCTTAGAATTTTCCATATCATTAGCAACAATGGTGTTCAAAGCGTTCATACTAATATCATTGCTACTAGCATGCAAATAAGATTCCATGGGTTTTTTAATTTTTGCATTAAACCATTCATGTCTTGACTCAGGAAATAGAATAAAAAGCTCACAGATGTTGTCCATTATGCCTTACTAGTGTAAACAAGAAATAAAAAGTTGCAATTGCAGGATCTAAAGGAAATAGCTTTGAGTACTTACAACGCCGGAAAATAGCTTAGTAGCCGAGATACGGAGTGTGAGTACCTTTTACCTTTCCTCCCCGGCAACGGCGCCAGAAAATAGCTTGATGTCTACGTTCCCCCTCCTTTCTCAGAGACGGTGTTGGGCCTCCAAGAGCAGAGGTTTGTAGAATAGCAGCAAGTTTTCCCTTAAGTGGATCACCCAAGGTTTATCGAACTCAGGGAGGAAGAGGTCAAAGATATCCCTCTCATGCAACCCTGCAACCACAAAGCAAGAAGTCTCTTGTGTCCCCAACACACCGAATAGGTGCACTAGTTCGGCGAAGAGATAGTGAAATACAGGTGGTATGAATATATATGAGCAGTAGCAACGGTGCCAGAAAATAGCTTGCTGGCGTGTAGTTGATGGTGGTAGTATTGCAAAGAAAGAGGTAACACGGTGAAACAAGAAACAAGCGTAGTAACGCTTGCAGCGGTATTTAGGAACAAGGCCTAGGGATTAGACTTTCACTAGTGGACACTCTCAACATTGATCACATAACGAGAATAGATAAATGCATACTCTACACTTTTGTTGGATGATGAACGCATTGCGTAGGATTACACGAACCCTCAATGCCGGAGTTAACAAGCTCCACAATTTGTTCATATTTAAGTAACCTTATAGTGTAAGATAGATCAAAAGACTAAACCAAGTACTAGCATAGCATGCACACTGTCACCTTCATGCATATGTAGGAGGAATAGATCACATCAATATTATCATAGCAATAGTTAACTTCGCAATCTACAAGAGATCATGATCATAGCATAAACCAAGTACTAACACGGTGCACACCTGCTGTCACCTTTACACACGTGCGGGAGGAATAGAACTACTTTAATAACTTTGCTAGAGTAGCACATAGATAAATTGTGATACAAACTCATATGAATCTCAATCATGTAAAGCAGCTCATGAGATTATTGTATTGAGGTACATGGAAGAGAGATGAACCACATAGCTACCGGTACAGCCCCGAGCCTCGATGGAGTACTACTCCCTCCTCATGGGAGCAGCAGCGGTGATGAAGATGGCGGTGAAGATGGCAACGGTGTCGATGGAGAAGCCTTCCGGGGGCACTTCCCCACTCCGGCAGCGTGCCGGAACAGAGATCCTGTCCCCCAGATCTTGGCTTCGCGATGGCGGCGGCTCTGGAAGGTTTCTGTGGGTTTCGTCGAACGCATCAGGGTTTTCGCGATGGAGGCTTTATATAGGCGAAGAGGCGGCGCAGGAGGGCTTACGGGGGCCCACACCATAGGGTGGCGCGGCCCCCTCCGGCCGCGCCAGGTGTGGTGTGGGGCCCCCGAGGCTCCCCTCGGCGGCTCTCGGGTGTTACGGATGGTTCCGGGAAAAATAGGAACACAGGCGTTGATTTCGTCCGATTCCGAGAATATTTCGTTACTAGGATTTCTGAAACCAAAAACAGCAGAAAACAGAAGCGCGCACTTCGGCATCTTGTTAATAGGTTAGTTCCAGAAAATGCACGAATACGACATGAAGTGTGCATAAAACATGTAGATAACATCAATAATGTGGCATGGAACACAAGAAATTATCGATACGTCGGAGACGTATCAGACCTCACAACTTACTTAATCCCGGCAGAGCCCATAATACCATAAGGCTGCACTGGAAGCTAACTAAAACATGGACGACATATTAATCTCTTTAATCCTGGGTGGCCTACCACAAGTGGAACTTACAAGCTTAAAACCTTACAGGTAGTAAACCCCCACACGATCCCCTGGTGAAAACCAGGTGTGCAGTCCAAAGCGACCACTCTACAACATGCGGACTCTCAGGGATTCATCACTTTAGTCCCTAGGGCGCGTGAGGAATTCATCACTTTAGTCCCTAGGGCGCGTGAGCCTGAGCAGCCGCCCACCAATCAACCAATCCACCCAGGTGATTCATTAAGGTTATTAATTTTAACTTCCAACAGTCACAATCCAGAATAATCAAACATCAGTGGCATTTTGTTATTGCTAGGCAATCTAAGAATCCTAGCAAGGGTTCATGGTGGCTACACACTACTGGGATTGATAGCATAGCATAACTTTTGAAATCAAAATCCTACCATGAATACTAGTTTGAAAATCACTAATGCATATATAAGATAGGTAGGATTTGAATGTCACTTGCCTTTTGGTAGTTGAAGCGCGTTCACTTCTCTTAAACAAAAATACGTGCCTCTCCGTAAAACTATAACATAGAATATAGCACAACATAAACACATCATTCAACAACATCATAATCAAACAAGACAACAATCGGAAATCACTCTATGGTACTAAGGTGTGTCATGGGGTTTGGCTTGCAAGATATGAATCGACGATATTGAATGAATGTGTCAAATACTGGGAAAGAAAATGATTATCCAAGTTAAGTACTCAGAAGAAAATGATTGACAAGAACCTATGGTCAATTGTTGTTTACTACTCAAGAATGGGAAAATTGGAATGATCCATGTGATAAATCACATGAGTCTCAAAATGGCGCAACTCAAAATATCGTTTAGTAAAGTGTGATAACACTTACTAAGATAGTATGGGTTACACATAGATTTGGGTATGAACTAATGATATATGGAATTACTCAAATTACTCATTTGTAAGTTGAATAGTTTTAAACTAGTCAAAGGAATGAATGAAAAACAATTTGGATAGTCACGATATTGATTCAAGGTAGAGTGTCTAGTGGTATTGGTGTGTGGATGTGATCATAAGTTTCACCTTCACAAAAGAATCATGTTGAGGAAGGATTATAGAAATCGCTAATGGACATATACTCAAATTCTCATATTTGAATTTGAATATTTGCAAAGTGATTCAAATATTTTGGACGGTGGTGCTATTGGATGGAGTACTGTAAAACAAGACTTATGCAATTGACCTAGTGTGACCACACTTATCAGAGTAGCACAAGGTCACACATAGCATTGGATATGGACTAATGATATATTGAACAACTCAAGTAACTCATTTGAAAGTTTGAATAGTTCGAACCAAGTGGAATGATTGAATGGCATGAATGATATGTGGATTTGGTTCGCGGAGCCTAAGGGATAACCAAGGTTCATCACATGTGATATGGGTAGAGTATCTCCACCCTGCTAAAGCAAGGTAAAAATCTAAACTAGCACATTTCACACTTTACTCAAATAACTCAATTGTTATTTGAATAATCATGAACCAGACAACCAGGGGTAAGATATGCATTATCCGTGAACATGATAAAGAATTATAACTGGTCCTGGAAGATGGATCTGATCATCAGGATCATTTTGGCTAAATAAACTATGTCGAAACCAGTTATAGTACTACACTTTTTGCGAAAAATTATTAGAAAAAGTTCTCCGGATGGAAGACCTTTCTACATGGAAGTTGTAGAGAATTCCATTATAGCCGTATCGCCAAAAGAATCTCTCGGAAAAAGTTTGTAGGATTTATTTTATAGATGATGTTACGGATCAAAGGGATACCGCGAAAATAAAGTGGGCGAAACTGACATGCAAAATGTCTAACATGATCTACGTGATTTGCTGATTCCAACGGTATATGGTTTGTCGAAATCCGACGGATAGAACTTAAGATATGAATTTTACAAAACTAAACCTAAGTGGTTTCAGTTTTAATGGTGTACGAAAAGTTGTCCGATCAAGTTGCTCGGATGGAAAAACTTCCTACATGAAAATTGTAGAGGATCTAATTACAAGCTCAACGAAAGAACCACTATTCTAAACGGAGGTGTAGATCTAAAGAAATAAAATTGCGAAGTTACTAAAGACAATTTACGTAAAAGGAGCGAAAATAGATTATTTACCAGGCGAGGGATACTCGGATCGCGGCGTTTCCCAAATAACGGTGCAGATGTTGCGTCGCGGGTGTGCGTCGTAAATAGCTGCATCGCCCAGAAAAGCAGGCGTTGCGCGTGAGGAGAATGAGAGAGGAGAGGCGCAGGATGTTTGGTATTCTTGGGGCTGCCTATTGGATCTTTATGTAGGCTGAAACTTGGAGCAAAATCATTCAAAGAAGAGAAAAACATGCGCAGGCGCGTATTGCCTTGACTTGCGGCGTGCGGCGCGTGTGCGGGGCGGCCTGGTCGCTGGCTAGGAGGCGGCTGGGCTGGGGCGAGCTGGTGGTGGCCGGGTGGGCCAATTCGGCCAAGCGGGCCGCTGTGGGGGCGAGCTGGGCTGAGCGGGCGGCGAAGTGCTGGCTGCCGCGCGGGCGGCGCTTGCTGCTGGGCCGCCGCGAGCTGGGCTGGTCGGCCTGGCCGGTCCGATTTTTTTTTTACTGAAAATGGAAATACATTTTGGGGTTTCAAATAAAATCGGAAAAATGCAAATAAGATACCGTTGGATTCGTTATGAAAAACACTTCAATATGAGACTACATTTGGGACAAATATAAATTTTATAAAAACTAAAATTTTACATACATGTCTATATGGCTATAGTGCCTTATTAGGGTTTAATGCTTTCTCAAATGAAATATTTTATAAGATTCAAAACCTCCGAACAAAAATAGAGTATGGTTGAAAAATCTTTTGAAAACCAAAGTTTATGAAAACTTTATATTTTTGCAAAAACCTTTTAAATATCCATTTGTGAAAATAAAATAATCCTTACATACATTTGGCCATATTGCCACTTAGCCATTATTTTGTAAATAGAGTTTTCTAGGGTTTTATTTTCTCAAATACAAATCCATTAAGGATTTGAAAACTTTTAAAGCACGGATATGTTTGATTTTGAAAATGATTAAAACCACAAGTCTTTGAAAACACTATTTTGGAATTAACTTGTATATAATTTTTAAAAGTTTTAAATCTTTGTGAATTTTCAATCAAGTTCAACCAATCGAGCATTAAATTTATTTTTATTTTACATTGCAAAATTTAGAAAATTTCGGGATGTGACAAATATTCCTCTCATCACACTCATCCTAGATTCTTAGGGTTTATAATTAATACCAAGTTGTGATGATTATGGAATTGGTTTCCTAAGGTATTGCTATTGGAATAGGGTTCTCACCTCCAAAATCAAATGGTGTCTTGAACAACAAGGATTAGTACCTCTCTAATATTCTTGTATGAACATGGCTATGATTAGTATTATAACTTCTCTCACTTCTCAATGTCTTGGAATATCCTAAGGTCCTACTTAAGAGATGATGATTTGATCCTCTAAATATATGGTTTGCCTAGGAATTCTACCTTGGTATCTTTTGTAGCTTATTCTTCATGAAATCTGATAAACCTGCATCTTGTGGTATGCCTCCACCTCCTAGCTTCTTCATCTTGATCCTAGCTAATGTATGGAGTGGCTCTATGTGTGTTTTTCCTTGTATCATGCTACAAGATGAGCAAATGGATGGAGGGTGTGACTCTATTTATAGGCTTGGGCAAGCTCTAGTATCATGACACATAGGTGGTGACTCTTGAGTTGGTTTGATGAGTAAGGTGCTTGGTTGTCATGCCCTCATCCATAGCAATCCTTTGGGCATGAGGTGGCAAAGCTTGGGATGCAAGTCATGTAGATATTTTCATCCTATGTGGAAAGATCATTATCCTCTAATATGATTTATTCTTGGATAGCCAAGTGGCATTTGTTACTAAATATCTTGTGGATGGTTTATTAATGTTGATGAGTCACTATATCATATTTGATTGGATTTATATTATAATATTGGTCAAAAGGTCAAGGTTGAAGGTTATTTCTCAATTTTGAATAGTTGGGTTTGATTTCACCAAGGCATGATCAAATGAGTTTCAAAATACTCATAGTTAGTTTTATTCAAATAGTTTGAACTATAATTCGTAATGTAAATGGATTTAGTTTTATAATATTCCATATATTTAATAAGTTATGATTTAAATAAGAATGTGTAGCTTTTATGCACTTTAGACCCTGTGGTTTAACTTATTTATAAGTGAATTAAATTACACACAAAGGTAGTTGCTACTTTCAAGTGTTAATAAGTTAGAGTTTGATTCTTAAAGAATGTGTTGTTGTAAATCTAATTCCATTTGATCTAATCCATAGATCAAATCATCTCTACCCAAAATAAGGTTTTAGCAAAGATCACAGTGAAGTTTATAGCGCTTGACTTGATGATCTACTTCAATTCCAGCAAGTCAAGTGAAACTTCAGTTACTGCGGTAAGTTTTATTTGAAAGCGCGAAAATTCCCCGGATTTTCTATGCATGAATGCAATGCACACTTGGGTGTTCTCTCATTTTATTGCCTCTAAACCTGGGATATTACAATTTGGCATGGTCCGTTCAGAAGATCCTCGGGTGATACATATGGCCTTTGGAATCTTAGTCCATTATTTTGCCTGCTGGGGCGGGGACCGTCCCTGTGATCGCTACGCTGCTCGTTACTTCCCTGATAATCGTCTCGATTATTACCTCCACTAGTTACTCGGAAGCCAGCCGATATTTGGCCAGGACCATCATAATCTGAGAACTGTCGAGAAAAGCGTCATCTATTTTGATTATTTCGGTTGCGGTCGTCTGATGACCCACAAGTATAGGGGGTGTATCGTAGTATTTTCGATAAGTAAGAATGTCGATCCCAACGAGGAGCAGAAGGTGTTGACAAGCAGTTTCGGTGAAGGATTCACTGTAGATGCTCACGGACAAGTATTCAGGGGGTTTTGATGCAGCAGTTGAATAAAGTACGAGTAAGTAAAATCCGAGAGTAATAATTGCAGCGAGTGGCCCAATCCTTTTTAGCACAAAGGACAAGCCGGTTTGTTTACTTATAATGACCAAACGTTCTTGAGGACACACGGGGATTTAGTCTAGTGCTTTCGCTTCATATAGCTGATTAATCTTCATTGTTTTGATAAGTGTTGTGTGGGTGAACCTATGCTAATGCACCGCCCTTCCTAGGACTAATACATACTTGTGATTATACCCCTTGCAAGCATCCGCAACTACAAGAAAGTAATTAAGATAAATCTAACCACAACCTTAAACTCTGAGATCCTGCTATCCCTCCTGCATCGATATACCAACGGGGGTTTAGGTTTCTGTCACTCTGGCAACCCCGCAATTAGCAAACAAGTACAAGATGTATTCCCCTAGGCCCATAAAGGTGAAGTATCATGTAGTCGACGTTCACATGACACCACTAGAAGAATAACACCACAACTTAAATATCATAACATTGAATATTACTCAACCATAATTCACTACTAACATTTAGACTTCACCCATGTCCTCAAGAACTAAACGAACTACTCACGAGACATCATATGGAACATGATCAGAGGTGATATGATGATGAATAACAATCTGAACATAAACCTTGGTTCAATGGTTTCACTCAATAGCATCAATAACAAGTAGAGATCAATACCGGAAGAGTTTCCCCTATCAAACAATCAAGATTCAACCCTAATTGTTACAGCGGTGACGGGGTGCAGCGGTGGAGATGCCGGTGATGATGATGGAGATGATGACGATGGTGATGGAGATGATGTCCAGCTCGATGTCGGTGACGATGGCGTCGATTTCCCCCTCCGGGATGGAATTTCCCCGGCAGATTTCAGCCTGCCGGAGAGCTCTTTTCTCTCTGGTGTTTTCCGCCCCGCAGAGGCGGCTGTGTCTCTTCGCGACTCTCCTCCAGGTCTTAGGTTTTTGGGACGAAGATGTACGCGAAGGAGAGGGGGGCAGAGGGGGCTGTGGGCCCCCTCCTCACAGGGCGGCGCGACCAGGCCTTGGGCCACGCCAGCCTATGAGGTGGGCCCACGGCGGCCCTCCTCGGCTCCTCCTTCTGGCTCCCTTCGTCTTCTGGAAAAATAGGATTTTTCAGATAATTTCTGGCAATTGTTGATCTTCCGAAATATTGCCTTCTGACGACGCTTTTTCCAAAGAGAATCCACGGCTCCGGTGCGCGATCCTCCAATAATCATGAAACATGCAAAATAGATGAAATAACATAAGTATCATCTCCAAATATGAAATATATCAATGAATAACAACAAATTATGATATGAAATAGTGATGCAAAATGGACGTATCAACTCCCCCCAAGCTTAGACTTCGCTTGTCCCCAAGCGAAACTGAACTCGGTAAATAGGACCACGTGTTTATGGAGTGAAGAGTCGATAAATGAAATACGGACAAGAAGCATCATATCAATTCACACAAGACATTCTAATGAACAACTTCCTCATATAATTCAACTTGAAACAAGTAGAGGGTAATCACAAATAAAGGTGCATAAGAAATCATAGTTGGTGATGGCAAACTTCGTTCTTGGTCAGAGAACAATTAACATATTATGTTAAAGCTAATATGGCACAACTTGCATACTCAATTATAATAATCTCCTCATGATCATTGATAACTTTCAAAGCTATATTCATTCAGATAAAACTTGTACTAAACAAGGAAGAATAAAAGACATGATGAAGTAAATCACAATATAGATAGTTTGATCACAACAACTCAAATGCTTGCTTAAGATGGAGGGAAATAGGTTTACTGACTCAACATAAAGTAAAAGACAGGCCCTTCGCAGAGGGAAGCATGGATTAAATCATGTGCTAGAGCTTTTTCAGTTTTGAAATCACATAAAGAGAATAAAAGTAACAATTTGAGAGGTGTTTGTTGTTGTCAACGAATGGTAGCGGGTACTCTAACCCCCTTGCCAGACAAACTCTCGAAGAGCGGCTCCCATAAAGTTTATTTTTGGTTGGCACTCCTTCCAACCTTTACTTTCACAAACCATGGCTAACCGAATCCTCGGGTGCCTGCCAACAATCTCATACCATGAAGGAGTGCCTTTTTATCTTAGTTTTATTTAGTTAACACTCCTCCCCACCTTTGCTTTCTCAAGCCATGGCTAACCGAATCCTCGGGTGCCTTCCAACAATCACATACCATGGAGGAGTGTCTATTTGTAAAATTATGAAAGTTAATTAACTTGGGACTGGGAACCCCATTGCCAGCTCTTTTTGCAAAGTTATTGGATAAGTGGATGAAGCCACTAGTCCATTGGTGAAAGTTGCCCAACAAGATTGAAAGATAAAACACCACATACTTCCTCATGAGCTATAAAACATTGACACAAATACGAGATAGTAAATTTTGAATTGTTTAAAGGTAGCACATGAAGTATTTACTTGGAATGGCAGGAAATACCATGTAGTAGGTAGTTATGGTGGACACAAATGGCATATGTTCGGGTTAAAGTATGGATGCACGAGAAGCATTCCTTCTCAGTACAGGTCTTTGGCTAGCAAGGTTAATTAGCAAGCATAAGAGTTGAGGGAAACAAACAAATGTACATGTGATAGAAACAATCATGCATCTTCCTTGTAAGCGCAAACAATTTTAACTTCAGAATAATAAGCTATGAGCTAGCAAGAAAGGAAGACAATGAAACAACTACATGTATTTCTCTTTTCTACTTAAAACTCAAAGTGTTGTTGCTATTGACCAATGCTAAGTTTGCCAAAACCAAATAGATTTACTCAATGCTCCCAAAGTGATACCAATACTAATAACAAGATCAATCATATAATAGAGATTGCAAATTAAAATAAGATGTGCGATATGTAAATGATAAGACTTCTCATTAATATTCCATAACGATAACTCACACCAAGGGATACATAGACAACCCACTAAAGGAGAGATACTTCCACACTGCAACCCATCTTATATGATAACTTCCCTACTCATGACATGACACTACTTGATAGTAAAAAGTAAAAGATAGTGATGATGTGATACCGCGGCATGATACGTCTCCGACGTATCGATAATTTATTATGTTCCATGCCACATTATTGATGATATCTACATGTTTTATGCACACTTTATGTCATATTCGTGCATTTTCTGGAACTAACCTATTGACGAGATGCCGCAGTGCCAGTTCCTGTTTTCTGCTGTTTTTGGTTTCAGAAATCCTAGTAAGGAAATATTCTCGGAATCGGACGAAATCAACGCCCAGAGTCTTATAATTGGACGAAGCTTCCAGAACACCCGAGAGCCGCCAGAGGGAAGCCCTGGGGGCCCCACACGCCACCCTGGCGCGGCCAGAGGGGGGGCCGCGCCGCCCTATGGTGTGGTGGCCCCAGGCCCCCTCCGAGGCTGCCCTTCCGCCTATTTAAAGCCTCCGTCGCGAAAACCCTATCACGATCGATGAAACCCGCAAAAACCTTCCAGAGCCGCCGCCATCGCGAAGCCAAGATCTGGGGGACAGGAGTCTCTGTTCCGGCACGCCGCCGGGACAGGGAAGTGCCCCCGGAAGGCTTCTCCATCATCACCACCGCCATCTTCATCAACGCTGTTGTCTCCCATGAGGAGGGAGTAGTTCTCCATCGAGGCTCGGGGCTGTACCGGTAGCTTTGTGGTTCATCTCTCTCCCTATGTACTTCAATACAATGATCTCATGAGCTGCCTTACATGATTGAGATCCATACGATGATGATTGTAATCTAGATGTCGTTATGCTAGTCAAGTGAATTTTACTTATGTGATCTCCGGAGACTCCTTATCCCACGTGTGTAAAGGTGACAGTGTGTGCAGCGTGTGGGTCTCTTAGGCTATATTTCACAGAATACTTATTCACTGTTATGAATGGCATAGTGAAGTGCTTATTTATATCCCTTTATGATTGCAATGTGTTTTGTATCACTATTCATCTATGTGCTACTCTAGTGATGTTATTAAAGTACTCTATTCCTCCTCCATGATGTAATGGTGACAGTGTGTGCATCATGTAGTACTTGGCGTAGTTTATGATTATGATCTCTTGTAGATTATGAAGTTAACTATTACTATGATGGTATTAATGTGATCTATTCCTCCTCTCATATTATGAAGGTGACAGTGTGCATTCTATGTTAGTACTTGGTATAGTTGTGTTGATCTATCATGCACTCTAAGGTTAATTAAACATGAATATCGAATGTTGTGGAGCTTGTTAACTCCGGCATTGAGGTGCTCTTGTAGCCCTACACAAATAGCGGTGTTCATCATCCAACAAGAGAGTGTAGAGTGGTTTTATTATGTGATCAATGTTGAGAGTGTCCACTAGTGAAAGTACGATCCCTAGGCCTTATTTCCAATACTGCTATCGCTGCTTGTTTACTGTTCTGCTGCATCTTTACTTACTACACGCCAGCAAGCACTTTTCTGGCACTGTTACTACTGCTCATATATATTCATACCACCTGTATTTCACTATCTCTTCGCCGAACTAGTGCACCTATTAGGTGTGTTGGGGACACAAGAGACTTCTTGCTTTGTGGTTGCAGGGTTGCTTGAGAGGGATATCTTTGACCTCTTCCTCCCTGAGTTCGATAAACCTTGGGTGATCCACTTAAGGGAAACTTGCTGCTGTTCTACAAACCTCTGCTCTTGGAGGCCCAACATTGTCTACAGGAAAGGAGGGGGCGTAGACATCACGGCACTCCCCCCAAGCTTGGAACAAACCAAGGGGATGCCAATACCAATGATGAATTACTCCTTCGGCGGTGGTGATGATGAATTCTTGACAAGCTTCTCAACAAGCTCCTGAAGCTCATCAATCTTGTACATGAGGTTGCGGATCATCTCCGAATTGTGCTCGACGCGGTTAAGAAGTATGTCCGACGGCGAATCCCAACTCTTAGAGTTATTTCCCCACTCTTCAGCTTCAGGCTTCATCCTTCCTGCAGTGTTAGAACGATCTATATCCCAATTGCTAGGCAATGCTGCCTTGGGAGTCCTTTCAATTTGACTATTGTAAATTAGATTGTGGAAGGGGTTGTAGGTGCCTGGAGAAGATGTCTTTGGAGCTAGGTAGTGACGTGGAACCTTTCCTCCGGTGCGAATTCTTGCGCCCCTCTTGGCACTGAGAGGGTTCTCCACCACCCTGATGCTTGCGATGGTAGAACGCGGGTGCGCACGCGAGTCTTCCTCCACTTCTTCTTCATCTTCTTCCTTGACACTCTCGTCAACCTCTTTCCACTCGGGATCTTAAATATCTCCATCCGAAAGCCCCTTGCCCTTGTTGTCGGAGACCATGGTGCTTCTAGATTGAAAACAGATCCTGGCAGAAACAGCTCGAAACAAAACACGTCGAGAAAACGATATACGGACCTCCAGGGGTCCAGGGGGTTATATAGCAGGAATTTCTATAACAAAAGGAAAGTACCATGTCGAACCAGAGTCGGAGAGGGGCGACGAGGTGGCCTCCTCATAGGGCGGCGCGGCCAGGCTGGGGCCTGCGCCGGCCTATGGGGGCACCCCCTCGTGCGTCTCCTCCACTCCGTTTCGATCTCGTAATTTTTCATATTTTCCAAAAACAGCAAAAACATTGTTCGGAAAGTAAAACACGAACTTTTTATTACCAGTACTGTTACCTATTCAAATTCGAACTCTGCAGAACTGTCGATTTGACCTTTGATGAAAGCTTCCGGAGTTACCACTCGAATAACATCAACATCTTCGTTATAAGAATCACCTGAGATATAATGCTTGAGTCTTTGTCCATTCACCACTTGTGTGACATTGCCTTGGAGAGAGCTAATTTTAACTGCTCCTGATCGATACACCTCTTCACTGACATATGGTCCTTCCCATTTTGAGAGTAATTTCCCTGCAAAGAATCTGAGACGAGACCGATACAATAGGACTTTATCCCCAATATTAAATTCTCTTTTGATAATTCTTCTATCATGCCATTTTTTAACTTTTTCTTTAAAGAGTTTAGCATTCTCATAAGCTTCGCTCCTCCATTCATCTAGAGAACTCAATTGTAACAATCTCTTATTACCGGCAAGTTTAGGATCTTTATTTAGTTCTCTTACAGCCCAATAAGCTTTGTGCTCTAGTTCTAAAGGTAAATGACAAGCTTTCCCATAGACCATTTTATACGGTGACATACCCATGGGATTTTTATAAGCAGTTCTATAAGCCCACAATGCTTCCTTCAATTTACTAGCCCAATTCTTTCTAGATTTATTAACAGTCTTTTGCAAGATAGATTTAATCTCTCTATTTGATAGTTCTTCTTGCCCACTAGTTTGAGGATGATAAGCAGAAGCAATTCTATGATTAATACCATATTTAGTAAGAGTTTTTCTAAAACCACCATGAATAAAATGAGAACCTCCATCAGTCATAAGATATCTAGGAACTCCAAATCTAGGAAAAATAATATCTAAAACCATTCTTAAAGAAGTCTCACCATCAGCACTTTTTGTGGGTATGGCTTCCACCCATTTAGTAACATAATCAACAGCAACAAGTATATGAGTGTTACCTTCTGAAGAGGGGAAAGGTCCCATGAAGTCAAATCCCCAACAATCGAATGGTTCAATAACAAGAGTATAATTCATAGGCATTTCATTGCGTCTGGAGATATTACCAACCCTTTGACATTCATCACAAGATAAAATAAACTTCCTTGCATCTTTGAAGAGAGTTGGCCAAATAAAAACCTGATTGTAGAACCTTTTGCGCGGTTCTATCTCCGGCGTGATGTCCTCCATAAGCACTACCATGACATTTACTCAATATCTCTTGTTCATATTCGGGAACACATCTTCGCAGAATACCATCCACTCCTTCTTTATATAAGTGTGGGTCATCCCAAAAATAATGCCTCAAATCATAAAAGAATTTCCTCCTTTGCTGAGCTGAAAAGGTTGGAGGCAAGTACTTGGAAACAATAAAGTTAGCATAATCAGCGTACCGAGGGCTATCTCGCGAGCTCACCTTTATTACAGCCAATTGTTCATTCGGAAAACTATCATTAACAGGAATAGGATCATAAGCAATATTTTCCAATCTAGATAAATTATCAGCAACAGGATTATCAGCACCTTTCCTATCTATAATATGCAAATCAAATTCTTGCAACAGAAGCACCCATCTAATAAGCCTTGGCTTAGCATCTTTCTTTTGCATTAGGTATCTAATTGCAGCATGATCAGTATGAATTGTAACTTTTGAATCAACAATATAAGATCTAAACTTTTCACAAGCAAAGACTACAGCTAATAATTCTTTTTCAGTTGTAGCATAATTTCTTTGAGCAGCATCAAGAGTTTTACTAGCATAATGAATAACATTCAATTTTTTATCTACTCGCTGTCCAAGAACAGCACCTACAGCAAAATCACTAGCATCACACATAATTTCAAAAGGTAAGTTCCAATTAGGAGGTTCAACTATAGGAGCAGTTGTTAAGGCTTTCTTTAGAGTTTCAAAAGACTACTTACAATCATCATCAAAAACAAAAGGTACATCTTTTTGAAGAAGATTAGTAAGAGGTTTTGAAATCTTGGAGAAGTCTTTAATAAATCTCCTATAAAATCCAGCATGACCAAGAACACTACGAATACCTTTAACATCCCTGGGATAGGGCATCTTCTCAATAGCTTCAACTTTAGCTCTATCAACTTCAATACCTCTCTCAGAAATTTTATGTCCCAATACAATTCCTTCATTAACCATAAAGTGGCATTTCTCCCAATTAAGAACAAGGTTAGTTTCTTCACATCTCTGCAAAACTTTATCAAGGTTCCGCAAGCAATTATCAAAAGAATTCCCATAGATAGAGAAATCATCCATGAATACCTCTACAATACTCTCGCAAAAACCATGAAAAATAGCAGACATGCATCTTTGAAAAGTAGCAGGAGCATTACATAAACCAAAAGGCATACGTCTATAAGCATAAGTTCCATAGGGACAAGTGAAAGTGGTTTTCTCTTGATCCTTAGTTTTAACAGCAATTTGTGAAAACCCAGAATAACCATCAAGAAAGCAAAAGTGAGTATTCTTAGACAACCTTTCTAACATTTGATCAATAAAAGGTAAAGGATAATGATCTTTCTTAGTAACCTTATTAACTTTTCGATAATCAATGCACATTCTATACCCTACAACTACTCTTTGAGGTATGAGCTCATCATTATCATTAGGTACAACAGTCATTCCTCCTTTCTTAGGAACGCAATGTACAGGACTAACCCATCTACTATCAGCAATAGGATATATAATACCTGACAAGGTATTAACTTGTCAATGCCTACAAGTAGTAGACTAGGGTTTCGTTGGATGTAGAGGGCAAGTAGATCTCGAAGGTTTCAGCCGAATAGTACTCGATGAAATATAAACTAGGGTTTTCTCAACAATGATTCGATGATCTTTCTCGTCCCTCGACTCCCCTTTATATATGAGGTGGAGCCGAGGGATTCGTATTGTACAAGTTACAGAGTCCGGGGAGGTTTCTAACTCATCCCACAAGATTACACACAACACTTCCTATTACAACTCTAGCTTTCCTTAATACTATCTTTGGGCTTCCGAGTCTTCTTATTCTTCGGGTAGTGGGCCTTCAGTAAACCCCGGATACTATCTTCGGCAGGCCCATTGGGGATGCCTATGTCAGTAGCCCCCGAGATTTTGCTTGAGTCGTAGAGTCAGGGAAAATCTCCCCTGTTTATTTTTACTTGACAACTTTAGCTTGTCTATATTTCTTCACATGAATTTCTATATTGTACAGGGATAATGGTAGTTGGGGCTAGTTCATCTGACGGATCAGGTACTAGTTAACTGCTCTAGTGGCAATCCGCAAAAACCTACTTCAAGATCACGTCCCTGGACATGATCTCGGGATACTGGTGTAAACTTCGACAGGTGCCGCTTAAGGTCTTACCATTCTGTCGAGTCCCAGTCAAATTTATCGGGTACCTAACGCGTCCGTTAGGATTTTTCTTCGTATCTGTTGATACGGATAAAAGTAGCAAACCATCGTCAGAGACGGTGCCACGCCGCACAGAACGGATCTGGGGTCTTACCTTCGCAGTGTTTTGCGGCATTCAGAATTTATTCGCAACTTTTGGCGTTCTGAGAATATATTGTCGAGTGCTTATTCGGCTGTTGGAATAGCACATTTCATCGAGTCAATTTCTGACTCATATTGCTCTCCTGATGGGAGTATATGTAGAGTTATCTTTATAACTCGAAATATGCTCCTTCTTCTTTCTTTTTCTTTCTTTCTTTCTCTTTTTTCTTTTTCTCTTTTTTCTTTTTTATAATTTTCATCGGGCACACGAACAGCGTTCCCGATGGGAGTAGCCCCCGAGGCTACAGCCAAGGACTTGTGCTTGGTTGTAGGCTCAACATTCTAGTGCACCTTGTCGCTATATTGTCATTTTTTCTCGATATTTTCTTCTTTTATTTCTCGGGTGCGCGAACAGCGCTCCCGATAGGAGTAGCCCCCGAGGCTATGAACAAATGCTTGCGTTTGATCATAGGCTCCCGCAATTTCTATATTGTCACCCTTGAAATTTACTTCTTTCAAAGTAGCCCCCGAGCGTTTGGGCAAAAACTTGTATTTGATCAAAGGCTCCCGAAGTATTCAATAACTTCTCCTGTCGCCAATCTTCTTTTATTTTTCTTGTCAAAATTTTCTCCCTTGGTCAAAGTTACTTCATTGCTGTTAATAGTCGCGATTTTTCCGCCTATAAAGCGTAAGTACCACTCTCTCTCTGCCTTGTGGGTACATTGTTTCCACCACGTTGACACGTCGTGCAAGTGGGGGACACACGTCCTCCGCTTTTTCTGGCGCACGTACCGTAACTCCTCAATGTTAAAATACTTTTTTACCCTTGTCTCTACGTGGCTATCATCTGTTGCACACATTTTCCATCCAACGGTCCGCCGTTTCGCCGCACCTCTATATAAGATCTCCTTCTTCTTCCTCGAGCACTTCTGCTCACGCCGTTGCTGTGCTCCCCTCTGCAAATCCTCTTGCGCTCCATAATTCTCTAAGCTCTGCACTCCTGCGCCATTTCTGATGCCTCCGTGCCGCTTGACCAGACACAGCACGCCGGAATCTTCAATGGCTGCCGCGGATCTAGGAACCGCGGAGTGGGAAAGATCCAAGCTTTTCGCTCAAGACATCAATCTGCTGAAGAAGCTGGGGCTCAATAAGAAGCCCAACGCACTGCGCTTTCCTAGTGAGGAGAGCTACCCAACCCCTCCAATGGGGTACCGGGTAAGTTTCATCGACCACCTCATCCGCGGACTTTCCGCCCCCATTCATCCTTTTCTCCGCGGACTGCTTTTTGTTTACGGTCTGCAACTTCACCACTTGACCCCCAATTCTATCCTCCATATTTCTATCTTCATCACCCTCTGCGAAGCCTTCCTTGGCGTCTGTTATCACCCGAATTTGACCAAGTCAGAGGTGGGCCGCGATCAAGATGGATTTGAAGAATATACATGGAAGAAATACGTGAATCGGCCTATTATACAAAGTTTGGGCTAGTTGGCCCGTGTATCTGTAATATAGTAGGATACGTGTCGGTTAGTTAGAGTTGGGCCCGTGCCCGGTTGGGACTATTCCCACGATTAGAGAGTCTACGGACTATAAATATGTATCTAGGGTTTATGGAATAAACAACAACCAACGTTCAACCAACAAATCAATCTCGGCGCATCGCCAACTCCTTCGTCTCGAGGGTTTCTACCGGTAAGCATCATGCTGCCTAGATCGCATCTTGCGATCTAGGCAGCTTATGCTCGTTGTTCATGCGTTGCTCGTACTGAAGCCTTTTTGATGGCGAGCAACGTAGTTATCATAGATATGTTAGGGTTAGCATTGTTCTTCGTATCATATGCTTTCGTAGTGCAACCCTTGCATGTCTAGCCGCCCTTACACCTATCTTAGGTGTAGGGGCGGCACCCCGCTTGATCATAATTTAGTAGATTCGATCCGTTACGGTTGCTCCTTGATTCTTCAAGGATTAGTTTAATATCTGCAATAGTTAGGCCTTACAAAGGGTTGGAGGATCTAGCGGCACGTAGGGTGTCGTTCGCTAGTCCTAGACAGGATGTTCCGGGGATCAACCTCGTGTTGGTTTTTAGGCCTTGTCTAGGATCGGCTTACGATCACCGTGCGTGGCCGCGAGGCCCAATCGTGAGTAGGATGATCCGATTATGCGGTGAAAACCCCAAATCGTCGTAGATTGCATTAGCTTTATCTTGATCAAGCAGGACCACCATATATTCGTGCACCTCGTACGAATCATGGGAGAATCGGCTCCTTGAGCCGATTCACGGGATAACCTGAGAGCCGATCGAGGCTCGTATTTAATGTTTACGTGTATGCCATGCAGGAAACTAAGCGAGGCATCTCCATCACCTTCCTGACCAGGTATAGGTCCGGTGGCACGCCCTTGCATTCAGCATCGGACGTGTGTACCAGAGGCTTTGCGGGCCATCGCTCGGAGGGACCAGGGCCAGCCGCATCCCTAAGTTGTTCCCGGCTCTACTGTGTTGCCCGTCGCTGCTCGCCGGTGGGTTTCGACCGCAACACATTCTGGCACGCCCGGTGGGACCATCTTCGACAACAACCCCATCGCCATCTACATCTGAGATGGCGGAAGGCACGCCAGTTACATACGACGACCTAACCGAGGAGCTCAAGAAGAAGTACGACGAGGTCAAAGCACTCCTCGAAGCCGACCTCATCGGCTCTTTTCACAGAACCCGCTCACATGGCATCAGGTGGAAAGGGTTCTCACCTCAAGGTGCGCTCGATGGAATAGACCTATCCGCCCCATCGGAAGAACGCACCAGGTCCCTGCGGCAGGAGATCAACTATTTGGTGGCTCACTCGCTACACCGCCACTCTGAGAACCTGGTGAACACTTTGGAGCGCGTCGCTCTTCGGGTGATCCAGGAAATCATGAGGCACCAGTACTCGCCGTCAGGACCAGCTCTCGGGACGCACCAAGGAGAGTTGCCACTCCAGTCCCGTCCACCGTTGCCATTTGCGTTGGCAGCACCAGAAGTGCCGAACTCACCGGCATTCGTCGTCTACAAGATCGGTGGTGACCCCAGTGACTGCCAATTCTTGCAGGAGGCGCCTAAGGAGATCCCTCACGGGTACATGTGCACGTATGTGCCAGATTGCGGTAACTGGGCGCTCACAAACCAGGCCGCGACATCAGGGGCTTCTGGGAAAACAGGAGGAACGTCAGCAACGGATCTTGAGAAGCGGACGTGGCTAACTAAATACGCCACCCCAACGAACCTCCAGAGCACAGCTCCTGCAGTTGGCTCAGAGCTGGAAAAGCAAGCATGGCTGGCTAAGTACGCCACCCCGGCGAATCTTCAGAGTTCGACCCCTACAGCCAGCACCGCGGACCAGATCACCACGATCCTGAGGGACCAGTTCGGCATGGTGCCGAAAAGAAGGACAATCGGCTATTCCAAGCCGTATCCCGATGAATACGAATTGGTCCCACTACCACCCAAGTATCGGCTCCCTGATTTCTCCAAATTCAGTGGATCAGATGGCTCCGGCTCCATCGAGCATATAAGCCGATACTTGGCGCAGCTTGGAACGGCTTCAGTGTCGGATCCACTACGCGTGAGGTACTTCTCACAGTCCCTCACGGGATCGGCTTTCGGGTGGTACACCTCGTTGCCACCAAACTCGATCCAGACTTGGAAGCAGTTGGAAGAACAGTTCCACATGCAGTATCACTCAGACGCTGCTGAGTCTGGCCTTGCCGATCTAGCACAAGTACGTCAGAAGCGTGGAGAAACCGTGGCAGAATACATCCAGCGCTTCAGGAATCTGAGGAACCGATGTTATTCGGTTCGTGTGACTGAAAAAGAGGCAGTCGAGTTGGCAGTAGCGGGCCTTGCCTCACAAATCAAGGACATGGCCTCCCAAGCAGACTATCCTTCGCTGGCGCACATGGTTCAGAAACTGTCAGCATATGAACAGCGCCACCCAGACTTGTACCAGGACAAATTCAAGCGTGCAGTAGTCCTGGTCGAAGCGGAGGAAGACGAAGTTTCTGCGGGAGATCAAGAGGTAGCAGTGGCTGAATGGACTCGGGGGGCAACCCCCGTGTCCTGCAAATGGGTAAAGCCACCAGGCCCGCCCAGGGGGTTTGATTTTGACGTGACCAAGACTGAACAAATCTTCGACCTTTTACTCAAGGAGAAGCAGTTGAAGATACCCGAGGGTCTCAAATTCCCCACGGTATAGGAGCTGAATGGAAAGCCATACTGCAAATGGCATAACTTGCTCTCCCATACCACCAACGACTGCAGGGTGTGGCGTCAGCAGATCCAAATGGCGATAGAACAAGGACGTCTGATTTTCAACCAGTACGCCATGAAGGTCGACACTCACCCCTTCCCCGCCGTTAACATGGTGGGATGCACTTACCCTGAAGGTTGCCAGCTAGGATCCTCGTTCAGCATCAACATGGTAGGACCTGGGCACCACTCTGGCAAGGATGGAGACGAGGGCAGCTGCTCTCGTAGCAAGGACACAGAGGAAGCCGCTCCACGCGATCGGCTCCGTCATGATGGCAAGCGCTACGTCACAGAGGGAGAAGTGAAGAACATAAGATATCAGCGACCCCTCTCTGATCACCTCCTCAACAAGTATGTGAGTCAGTATGACCAACGCCGACGATCCAGCGATGAAGATGAAAGAGATCATCTGGCTAGAGAAGCCAGAAGACAGCGTCGGCATGATCGCGATGAGGAGAAGTACGAGCGCCGTGCCCAAGAAAAATCAAGGGAGCAAGACGACAACGTTAGGCACTGGGACTGCCCCTTCTTCAGACACTGCTGGGATTCAGGAATGAGCCGATTACCTACAATCGGCAATTGCCCAGAATGCAACCAGAAGAAGAAGGAGGCAGCCACCGTGTCTGTGTTCCAACGCTTAGGGCCTCTCCCGCCTCAGAGCAAACGCGCTGAGTCCCCTCGATTGGAAGATCTCAAGGATTCCGAAGACGAGGGAGAAGAAGAAGAAGACAGGTACCACCGTCCAAGGTGGTGCCCTGATGGACTCAGCCGTTCCCAGAAGCGCAGGGTTCAGCGATTGCGCGGCTTGGAGGAAGCCGAAAGGTTATACTTGCATATGCTAAGGAAGGCGCGACCTGATCTGGCTGCAAAAGTTCAGCGAACCCTGGATGAAGAGGGTCGACCACAAAAAATGGAGTGGCGCCCCAAACAAAGGAAAGCCGATGGTGAAACATCGGCTGGCACAAACATGGTGCTCATCCTTCCAACAGAGCTTAGTGCTCCAACAGAGCGCATCAACGGGACAAAGGATGGGGTTAGCCTGGTCTTATCCACCGGCCTGACCGTGTAGCAAGAACAAACTGATGCGAAAACGTGGCAAGGCCGATCCTTGGGATTGGCCCCAAGGATATATGGAGGGACATTGCAAAACCTTCATTCAGCGCTTCGATCAATATGGAGGCCGATTCCAGTAATCGGCCAAAATTTATCCTCACCACGTGATCTGCTGGTGTTCAACATCGATCTACTGGGCCGTGGTTTTACGTCGGTTGATGGGTTAGGAAGAAATGGGACATTGGTCCTACCGGAGCCGACGTGCAAATACAAGAGCCTCTGTTAACTACAGAGCCGATATCTGCAGTTCCCTGACAGATTCGGCTCGGGGGGCACCTAATCAGATGAACATGTGCAGTAAACATGTGCGCAGTAAAATGCTGGGAGCCGATAGGAAAAAATCGGCCAGTAAAAAAAAAGCCGATGCGGACATCGACTTCAGAACTAAGAGACAAAGCCGATGCACAACCATCGACTCTAGCATAACCACGCAGGATCTACTGGCTACGTGTTCAAAGCACGAATCTTCACCAAGTCCAGTCCAGCTGTGGGGCCTTCTGCTTCCTCGAGAGAATAAAATGATGAGACCTTCCTCAGCTGCCTTGAGCCAATTCTGGTGCCTGAACCTTCTTATTGAGGATTTTCAGCCCTTGGTGCTAGTTCAGCAGGGCTGTCAGAAGTGATATATCGGCGTTCAAGGGAAGAAAGGTGATCGGCTTTGGTGTGCCTTCACCAACGTTCTCGCCTTGAGTAAGGCTCGGGGGGCAGCAGGCCTGGTAGATGCTCTGTTCAGAAGCCGATTGGGGTACCATCGGCTAAACCTTCGTCGCAACCTTCTTCACAAAATGATGAGTGTTTGAAGAAGACCATTGGGTCTGGTTGGAAGAATTTAAAGGCTTTCCTGAAGACTTTACGTTGCCCACCAGATCTCAGGATCATCAGTGAAGAATTGAAGGATGGATTTGAAAAGCCGATACGTTGCTATCGGTTCTTGGTGCGTTGACTTGTTTTGGCAGTCGGAAGATTTGAAATCGAACAAATGGAGAATCACATTGGAAGAACGATTTTCATTGATTCGAAGAGGGATTTTTACAAGAAAGAGCCGATGGCTCTCAAAAGATCATCCGATGCCTAATGCACTACTACTACTAGCCCTATGCTACTCCCTGATCTAAGGGCCGTCGCTGCCCTCGTCGTCGTCATCGTAGCTGCCGTTGGCGCTGCTACTGGCGGGCTCCTCGTCGCTGCTGATGAAGCCGCCGGCAGGGGCTTCATCCTCCTCGTCGTCGTCGTCGTCATCCGACCAGGCCCAGCCACGGAAGCGCTTGGCCGGCGGGTATCCCGCGGAGGAGGAGGAGTCCTCCGACTCCTCCGCCTCTTCTTCCTCCTCGTTGGAGGAGAGGACTGCCTCCCATGGGAAGAGGTCGTCGTCGCTCGCCGGTACCAGCTCCCCGTCGACGAGGAACTGGAGGTCCTCCTCCCCATCGGTGAGGGGTTCGTCGTCTTCCGATTCAATGGAGAAATCCCAGTCCCGCGCGTCCCAATACTCTGGGGCGCGGGCCTCATAGATGGCCATCAGATTGACCTCCTGCTCGAGCTCGCTGGAGGAGGAGGACTGGAAGGACAGGCTAGAGGAGGAAGAGGAATCCATGGCGGCTGAGAAGGGTTTTTTGTTTGCCGATAGCTACTGCGGAGCAGGAGGATGAAGAAGCAAACCGCTCGACGCGGTTAAAAATAAGGGGGACGGGGAGATTTAATGCTGTGGTGATTTCCGAGGAGGTGGTGCCAAAACTGTCGAATCGTGCAGAGAAGTTGAGAAGGCAAGGTGTCATGATGAAAGATACTGCGACGGTTTTGCCCTGCCGCGACATGACCCGACGAAGAAAAGCAGAGTGATTTTGGAATTATCAATTCCAAAACCAGGGGGGCATGTGTTATCACCCGAATTTGACCAAGTCAGAGGTGGGCCGCGATCAAGATGGATTTGAAGAATATACATGGAAGAAATACGTGAATCGGCCTATTATACAAAGTTTGGGCTAGTTGGCCCGTGTATCTGTAATATAGTAGGATACGTGTCGGTTAGTTAGAGTTGGGCCCGTGCCCGGTTGGGACTATTCCCACGATTAGAGAGTCTACGAACTATAAATATGTATCTAGGGTTTATGGAATAAACAACAACCAACGTTCAACCAACAAATCAATCTCGGCGCATCGCCAACTCCTTCGTCTCGAGGGTTTCTACCGGTAAGCATCATGCTGCCTAGATCGCATCTTGCGATCTAGGCAGCTTATGCTCGTTGTTCATGCGTTGCTCGTACTGAAGCCTTTTTGATGGCGAGCAACGTAGTTATCATAGATATGTTAGGGTTAGCATTGTTCTTCGTATCATATGCTTTCGTAGTGCAACCCTTGCATGTCTAGCCGCCCTTACACCTATCTTAGGTGTAGGGGCGGCACCCCGCTTGATCATAATTTAGTAGATTCGATCCGTTACGGTTGCTCCTTGATTCTTCAAGGATTAGTTTAATATCTGCAATAGTTAGGCCTTACAAAGGGTTGGAGGATCCAGAGGCACGTAGGGTGTCGTTCGCTAGTCCTAGACAGGATGTTCCGGGGATCAACCTCGTGTTGGTTTTTAGGCCTTGTCTAGGATCGGCTTACGATCACCGTGCGTGGCCGCGAGGCCCAATCGTGAGTAGGATGATCTGATTATGCGGTGAAAACCCCAAATCGTCGTAGATTGCATTAGCTTTATCTTGATCAAGCAGGACCACCATATATTCGTGCACCTCGTACGAATCATGGGAGAATCGGCTCCTTGAGCCGATTCACGGGATAACCTGAGAGCCGATCGAGGCTCGTATTTAATGTTTACGTGTATGCCATGCAGGAAACTAAGCGAGGCATCTCCATCACCTTCCTGACCAGGTATAGGTCAGGTGGCACGCCCTTGCATTCAGCATCGGACGTGTGTACCAGAGGCTTTGCGGGCCATCGCTCGGAGGGACCAGGGCCAGCCGCAGCCCTAAGTTGTTCCCGGCTCTACTGTGTTGCCCGTCGCTGCTCGCCGGTGGGTTTCGACCGCAACAGCGTCCAGCCTAACTGGGCGCTATGGAAGCGCATTTTCTTCTGTCGCCGCAATGGCTCTCCAAACGTCGCTTATAATATAGGCGGCGTTGTAATTTCTGTTCGCCCCACTGTCGACTACTTCGACGTCAAGCTCCCTGACTCAGTTCAAGGGTGGCGCAAGAAGTGGTTGTACATTCAGGAGGAGAACCATGGATGTGCTGAAGACAACATCCCGCCTTTTGACGGTGCCGAGAGAATTCTTCGCCGCCGCTCCTGGGACGCGGAGGCTACCGAAGAAGAAAGAACAGCGACTGAAGCCCTGATGGCTCGTATCCACGAGTTGCAAAATACTCGCGGCAAAGAATTATCAGGCATCCAAATCACAGCCTATTTTCTAAGGACCAGAGTTCAGCCTCTTCAGGCTCGCAAACACCCTCTCTGGAAGTATTCTGGCGCCACGGACGTTGATCGGCTGTCGACAGATTTAGAAGTCAAGGATTTAGAAAAACTTGTCCGAAAAATCTCGTCTCTCAGCAAAAAAGATCCTGTCCCTTCTTCTTGTCGCGTAAAACCATTCAGCTCCACCAATCCACTTCCCAAGGTAAGCTTTGTCGCTTGATTTGCTATTGCTTTGCTATCTTTATTTTTTACTTTCCTACTTTTTGACATCCTCCTCTGCTTTTTGTATAGAACCATCCAAATCTCGTCTCGCTCCCTCCCCTTCCTGAAGGTGGAGAAGTCGAGGAAAGGGCTATCATCGCCGATGACAACCAAGATGCCCCCTCGTTTGTAAATGAACCCGTAGATTCTCGAAAATCTGCGGGTTCCTCCGAAAAGGAAGCTGCCTCCGAGGGCACTATGTCGGCACAATCTCCTCCTTCTGCTGTGTCTCCAAGGCACAAAAGGAAAAGGGATAGTGTCGAAGATTTCGGCACCTCCAAAGCCGAAGAAGTTGGTCCTTCACGTCAGAAGGCGGCTTATGATCCATACCTTGAATCCCTCATCAGCTCATAAGTTGTCTTTACTTCTTCTTATCTTTGTACTCGAAGTTTTTTGTCTATCTTGCTTTTTATGCTGTCGTCTTTTGTTCGCAGTGATGATGAGGAAGAACCACCAACTCTTGACGTGGCTGCTCGAACGAGCTCGTCACGTACTTTAGTTGTTTTGGAGACGCCAGCTGAAGGAAAGAAATCCTCGCCTCCTCAACTGAATGTTGGCGCTCCCACTCCACCTTCGAGCCCTCTTGTCCCTTCACCAAAAAGGACAAGGGTAGAAACGATCGTGGAGCCTACCGTTGAATTTGGTAGCTCCTCCAATTCTTTCTTGGATGACGTAAGTTCCAAATTTGCTTATCTATATTTCCTCTTGTTCCCTTCTTTTATGCCTTCATATTTTTCCCATACCGACGTTTTTCTTTCTTTGTCTTTCTTTGACAGCCTATGGTCAAAGAACTTCTTCGTATCGGTGCCCAATTTGTTGGGTACCGTGAGTATGCTAGCAAGACTGAAGGTACTAATTTTTTTTATGACACCTGCGTTACGATTTCCTGCTCCTGCTTTGTTTGTATTTTTGACAACTTCTTGATTATTGTGGCAGAGAAACTTGCAGAAGCCAACAAGCTTGTCGACACTCTTGCTCAAAAACTAGAGCAGAGTGAAATGGCTCGCAAGAAGGCTGATCTTGATGCTAGCCAAGCTAAAGCAGAGGCTGAGGAGGCCACAGCCAACGCTGCTGGTGTCGAAGATCTGCAGAGGAGGCTGGCTGACGCCGAAACTGCTTTGAATGAACACAAGGCCTCCCAAGCTGCTCGTGAAAAGGCGATCACCAAGCGCTTGATCGCGCAAAATCGGCGCTTTGTCGGTAATTTTATCGTACCCTTCTATCTTTTCCTTTTTTAGGATTAATTTTTCCTTCTTGCTGTCGACCAACACGTATTTTCCTCGGCAGCCAAAACAAACCAAGAATTTGAGCTTGAAGATCCCGACGATGATCCTCTTCTGGACGCACTCTCTTTCCTGGAGTTTCATGGAACTGAAGTTCGCGAGGGCATAGAACATGCTGACGCGGGTTTATCAAAGCTGTTCCCCTACTTCTTCCCCAGGAAAGAGGAGCCCAAAACTTTCCTTGCTCTTGCCAAGGAGTTTGATTCGTCAGAAGATCTTGGACTGAAGATGCGCCAGGAGAACATGAACGTTGCTGTCGAGAGCACTGTTGCCTTGGTCACGGACAGCCAACAAACTGTTGACTGGACGAAAGTTGGCGCCACCGAGCAGATAGAACAAACGAAATGGCGTTCATTGATCAAGGCAGCCAAGCCCAACGCGAAGAAAGTCCTGGCCTATCTCGGGATCAAGCCAGCTTCGACTCCTAGCTCATCAAAGCCGGAGGTCTAGTCGAATGCCTCTTCTTTTTTTTTCTTTGCTTTTGATGATGTCGCCAAAGTAGCTAGTGGCGACACTTATCCCTCTATTTCCACTGTAATGCCTTGTAAATATTCTGAAAGATCAATGAAGCTCTATCTTGCTTGTTTGATTGATGTCGACTTTTTTGTTAAATTTCAGTTGGTATTTGATAACTATACTCCGTCTCCTGCTCCTCCCGATGTTTTGCCTTCTCCTTCTTGCTCAAGAAAAAATCTTACTAATCCTGAACCTGTCGAAGATTCCTTGCCGCAAGAATTGGAAGAACTTCGGCGGCAACTTCAGTATGCGAAGAAGCAAACGCTTGTGATGATGGAACAGTCTCGCAAGGCGTCTGAAGCCGAAAAAATTGCGCTTCAACAAGCTCAAGAGGCCATGGCTGCTAAGGACGCTGCCGTTTCTGAAGCTAAAAAGGCGACTTCTCGAGAGAATTCCATGCTTGAGTTAATGAATGAGGCCGCTGCCGATATATCTGGTATTTTTTCGTTGAACCAAAACTCCTTCTACCTGTATGCTGTATTCCCCCTGTTTTTTGAAATCTTCCTGCTGTCATTGAATAGGTTCCTGGCTTGATTCTGCTGCTGAAGATGATAGGGTAGATACGAGGACCAACTTGCTTGTCAATCTCTCTCTTGACCATGGCTGTTTGTTCTGGGCCACTCCTGAAAGAACACGACAAATTGTCAGATTTCAAGACCGCGCCTGCCAGGTTCGCGATTTCCTGGATTTCTGTACTAGAACCTTGTCGTTGGTTTATAAAACAATGTTTCCTCGTAACGAAACACCCGATACTCTTCTTGGCTTGATGGAGAAGTTTAAAGATGCCTCGAAGATCCATGACTTTATTAGGGCGCAGCTCTCTGCTGGCGCCAGATTCGCTATGATCATGATCAAGATCTGCCACCCGAAGTTTGATATGAACCAAATTATCCCCAAGTGTTTGGCGAAGATGGCGAAAAAGAAAAGGGATGTTAGCAGAATTGATGATTATGTAACCCCTGTAGCCGAAGCTATGATGGACGAACTTCTTCGGATGGATTCTGAATTCTTCGTGAGAGGCAGCTACTCTGAGCATAGCACTCGTTCTTCAAATCGACTGACCATAGATAACATACTAGGCCATCATTGATTTTTCCTTGTGATTTTTTCTCAGGATTCTTTTGTATATTATGAATATACTCTGTATTGTAAAGCCGTCAAATTATTTTTCATTGTTGAGCCCTCTTTTGTCTTGGTGTCGAATTTTTATTGTATGCGTGAGGTTTTTAAACCAAAGCGACTAGACTGTATTGGTTGCACTGTATTTGCGGGTACGAGCCCCCGTGTTTTCCTTGATTTCTATTTTGTATCTTTGTTTGTTTCGCGAGGTATTTTATACCAAGGCGAAAAATTGTCGGGAATGTATTTTGCAAGTCTGAGGCCTAAGCCTCCGAGCCTGCCAAAGAAATGTATATCTCAACTATCTTTACTATATTGCAGCACCGCGAGTCCGCCTCATTAAAAACCTTTCCTGGCCCCACTCGGTGCCCCGAAAAAGGAAAAGAGTGCGTCTGAAAACTCGCGGGCGTTTCAGTACATTGAAGTTTTACAAGGACTATATTTCGACTCTAGGCGTAGAACCGCCTGAGTTGCGCCACGTTCCAGGGATTTGGCTCCTCCACCCCTGTCTTCTTGTCCTTTATCCTGTATGCTCCTCCTCCGATTACTTCTGTGACGATGTAAGGTCCAAGCCATGGTGACTCGAGCTTTTCATGACTTTTTTGCGTGAGCCGAAGGACTAGATCTCCCACCTGAAAGGATCTTGGCCGTAAACGTCGACTATGGTAACTCTTCAGGTCCTGTTGATATTTGGTTACTCGAGAGAGTACTTCATCTCTAGCCTCGTCGAGTGCATCGACGTCATCTTCTAGCGCTTTTCTCGACACCTCTTCATCATATTCCATGACTCGTGGAGAATCGTGCTCTATCTCAATTGGTAGTACTGCTTCCGCTCCATGAACCAAGAAGAACGGAGTTTCTTGTGTCGCTGTGTTTGGTGTTGTTCGTATGCTCCATAATACACTGGGCAGCTCCTCTGGCCAGGTGTATCGAGCTTTCTCCAGTGGTGCTAATAAGCGTTTCTTGATGCCGTTGCAAATGATTCCATTGGCTTTCTCGACTTGACCATTGGTCTGCGGGTGTGCAACCGACGCAGAGTGTAGCTTGATACCCACTTCTTCGCAGTAATCTTTGAACTCGTGGGATGTGAAGTTACTGCCATTGTCTGTGACGATGCTGTGAGGCACTCCAAATCTGAAAACGAGACCTTTTATGAATTTTACTGCGGATGCCCCGTCTGGTGAGTTTATCGGCTTCGCTTCTATCCACTTTGTAAATTTGTCGACAGCTACCAGCATGTACTCCTTTCCTCCTGGCCAGGATTTGTGTAACTTTCCCACCATATCGAGGCCCCATTGAGCAAAGGGCCAAGACAAAGGTATTGGCATCAGCTCTGCTGCCGGGGAGTGAGGTTTTGCGGCAAACCTCTGGCACGCATCACAGGTTCGTACTATCTCCTTTGCGTCCTCTATTGCTGTCAACCAGTAAAATCCAGCTCGAAAGACTTTGGCAGCAATAGCTCGGCTACTCGCGTGGTGACCGCAAATTCCTTCGTGTACATCCTTCAGGATCATCCTTCCTTCCTCGGGTGTGACACACCTCTGTAGTACTCCCGAAATACTTCGTTTGTATAGCTCCCCTTTGACCACAGTAAAAGCCTTTGATCGTCTAATAACTCGCCTCGCTTCAACTGGATCGTCGGGTATTTCCTTCTTCAGGATGTATGATATGTACGTCTGCATCCATGGTACCTGTATCATCATGACCAGGTCCTGATCTTCCTCTTCCTCCTCTAGTACTTCATTGGTAGCCCCCGAGGGTTTTTTCTCCTTCTTTTTTGGTTTTGTCGACTTTGTAGATCTCTCTGCTATCTCTTCCCAAAATACACCTGGCGGAACTGCAAGGCATTGCGACCCGATGTTTGCGAGAACGTCGGCTTCGTCATTGCTCAATCTGCTGATATGATTTACTTCGCATCCATCGAACAGCTTCTCAAGCTCGTTATAGACTTCCTTGTATGCTATCATACTATCGTTGACTGCGTCGCATTGGTTCATGACTTGCTGAGCTACCAACTGCGAGTCGCCAAAGATTTTTAATCGAGTTGCACCGCAAGCTTTCGCCATCTTCATCCCGTGTATGAGGGCTTCGTATTCTGCCTCATTGTTAGACGCGTTTGGGAACGTCATCCTCAGAACGTACTTCAACTTGTCGCCTTCTGGTGATATTAATATCACGCCTGCGCCAGCTCCTTCTAATCTCTTGGACCCATCGAAGTTCATGGTCCAAGTTCTCGATAAGTCTGGTGGTCCTGTGTTTTGCAGCTCCATCCACTCTGCGATGAAGTCTGGTAGAATTTGCGACTTGATTGCTTTCCTTTTTTCATACGTGATGTCCCGAGGGGAAAGTTCTATTCCCCAAAGGGAGACACGGCCCGTGGCTTCTGGATTGTTGAGTATATTTGACAAGGGAGCTTCATTGACCACTATGATCGGGTGTGCCGAAAAATAGTGGCGCAATTTTCGTGCTGTTGTGAACACTCCGTATGCTAGCTTTTGGTACTGAGGGTACCTTTGTTTTGAGGGCGATAAAACTTCGCTGACAAAGTATACTGGCCTCTGCACTCCGTGGAGTTTTCCTTCTTCCTCCCTTTCGACGACAAGGACCGTTCTTACCACCTGGGGTGTGGCCGCAATATACAGCAACAGAGGCTCCTTCTCTTTTGGCGCCACCAAGATTGGCGGTGTCGAGATTTTGCGCTTGAGGTCCTCAAAAGCTCTGTCCGCTTCTTCGTTCCATTGGAACTTGTCTCCCTGTTTGATCAAGGCGTAAAATGGTAACGCCTTTTCTCCAAGCCTGGCGATGAATCTGCTTAAGGCTGCGACTCGCCCGGTTAACTGCTGTACTTCTTTCAACTTTGTTGGCTTCCTCATCGTTACGATGGCCTGTATTTTTTCGGGGTTTGCTTCAATCCCTCTTGCTGATACTAGGAACCCGAGAAGTTCTCCTGCAGGGACGCCAAAAGAGCACTTTGTCGGGTTCAGCTTGAGGCAAAACTTGTCGAGGTTGTCAAAAGTTTCCTTCAGGTCCTCAATTAGAGTGTCGCCTTTTTTGGATGTTATGACGACATCGTCGATGTATACTTGTACATTTTTCCCTATCTGCTCTGCTAGGCACTTCTGCATCATCCGCTGATATGTTGCTCCCGCGTTTTTCAACCCGAAGGGCATTGTTCGATAGCAGAACACGCCGTAAGGGGTGATGAACGCTGTTTTCACCTCATCATCTTCTTTCAATCTAATCTGGTTATAACCAGAATAAGCATCCAGGAAGGAAAGACGTTCACATCCTGCCATGGAGTCGATGATTTGATCGATCCTTGGGAGGGGAAAGTGATCCTTTGGACAATGTTTATTAAGACACGTAAAGTCGACGCACATGCGAAGGACCTTCATGTTTTTCTTCGGCACCAACACTGGGTTAGCTACCCATGTGGCTTCTGTATGTATTTCTTTGATGAAACCTGCTTCTTTGAGTCTGTTAATTTCCGACAGCATAGCCTTGCGGTTTGGTTCCGAGAAACGCCGCAGAGGTTGTTTGATTGGTTTCGTGATTGGATCCAAGTGTAGGTGGTGCTCGGCAAGTTCCCTGGGTACTCCTGGCATGTCAGCTGGACACCATGCGAAGATTTTCCAGTGCTCACGGAGGAACTCGACGAGCGCGCTTTCCTATGCGAGGTCCATGTTATTTGCGATGGACGTTGTTTTCTTCGGGTCTGTCGGGTGAATCTGTACTTCCTTGGAATCTTTTGCTGTGTTGAAGGTTGACTCCTTGCTAGGCCTCCCCACATCTGGTAGTACGTCGTAGTCTGTTGTGAGTTTTGACTCCATATATTCTGCTTGCATCCCGAAGGTTTCTGAGAGCCGATGAAAGTCCTTATCACATTTATCGGCAAGCGCAAAACTTCCTTTAATTGTGATTGGCCCCTTAGGTCCAGGCATCCTCCACAACAAGTACGTGTAATGTGGTACTGCCATAAACCTAGCGTATGCTGGACGCCCCAACAGAGCGTGGTACTGTGACGGGAAATCCACGACTTCAAACTCCAGCCTTTCAATCCTGTAATTCTCTCGGGTGCCGAACTGAACGTCGAGATTGATCCTCCCCAGTGGGTAACTTGGCTTCTCTGGTGTGATGCCGTGAAAACTCGTATCCGTTGGTTTGAGGTTTGCCAAGGATATGTTCATCTTCCTTAGTGTATCTGCATACATAAGGTTTAAACTGCTTCCTCCATCGATGAAAACTCGAGACACGTCGAATCCTGCAATTACTGCGGGCAAAATAAGTGCTGATTGCCCTGGTCGAGGAACTTGCTGCGGGTGATCCGCAATTGTGAAACCAATATCTTGTCCCGACCAATTGAGATACTCGACTGTTGGTGGAGGCATCTTCTCTGCCATGAACACCTGCCGCGAGATTAATTTCTGAGCTCTATTGGATGGTCTGCCTTTCTGAATCATGGAGACCGCTCCATGGGAGTTGGGATCAACATATGGTGGTGGTGCTGGTGCTGCTGCGATTCTGAGCTGGTGTCGATTTTCTTCCGTAATTGCGGGGGGGGGGGAGGTGGTAGGTGAATCTCACTCCTAGGTCCTTGGGGATTTCGACTTGCTGCCTGAGCATGGGCTTGCGCGGCAACCCTCATCATCGCTTGAAAGTTTCGACAATCTTTCTGTAAATGTCCTGACTGCCTTACCCCGTTGCTGTCAACGAAGAAGTGCATCTGGCATGGGCCGTTCATCATATCCTCAGGGGTCACAAAGGGCCTCTGAAACCTAGGTACATTGCTTGGTCTGTTATTTCGCGAATCATCTCTGTTGTCGCTTCGCTGCTCGTTGCTTCGTTGATAGTTATCTCTATTGCTTCCTCCAGCGCCCGATCGAAACCCAGCCGAAATTTGGCCAGGTGGATCATAACTCGAAAATCGAGAGAATCGTCGCCTGCCCTGATAATTTCAACTGCGGTCCTCCTCTGGTGACCTGTGTCGCTTATTGTGCACAGCATCTTCGCCATCTGCCCATTTGTTTGCTATCTCCATTAATGCTGATACTGTTTTTGGGTTAGTTCTTCCCAAATCCTCCACGAAATCTCCTCGTCGAACCCCTGCAACAAACGCATCTATAGCTCTCTCGTCGGATATGTTTTCTGCCGAGTTTTTGATGATGTTCCACCTTTGGATGTACTTCCTCATTGATTCATCATGTTTTTGTCGACACGATCTCAACTCCTCGAGTGTCGCCAGCTTTTTGCAAGTAGACCGGAAATTCTTGATGAATATGTCCTCGAAATCTGTCCAGCTATCGATGGAACCTACAGGAAGCTTCTTTATCCATGATCTTGCGGCTCCACTCAAGTGCACCTGAATGCTCTGCATTGCCGTTGCCCTTGTGCCGCCAATTAATTTCACTGTCTCGAGGTAATCTACCAGCCAATCCTCAGGATCCTGCAATCCGTCGAATTTCTTGAAATTATCGGGTAACTTAAACCCTGAGGGCACCCGAGTTTTTCGGACCCTTCTAGTAAAGCATGGTAGTCCGCACATATCCTCCTCCGCTATGTCTGGAGAGTGTCTGTGTTCCCTTCTATGTTGTCGTGCCCTGTCTACCCTTGCCTGAGTTTCTGCGTCTCTTGCTTCACCTGTTCTCTCGGGAGCTGCTGCTGCAACCGCAGGTCGTGGACTATTTTTCCTTGCTGATCCTTCGGGAGGCGTTGATGCGAACGCTGTTCCCATGGCCCCAACACCTGCCATGGCCATGTTGTACAATGCTTCCCTTGGATCTCCAGGAGGTGGCCTGGATGCGAGGATAAAGGCTTGTGTCGCCATATACCCAGCTTCCGGTGTTTTGGGAATGATGTTTCCTCTCGTGTCTATCGACATAAAGGACATGTCGAGGTTTTGCACTAGATTCTCTCTTTCTGCTTCAGGTATGTTTTGCAACCTTGACCTTGCCCTGTTCCGAGCTTCTCTGTGGCTATCTCCCGAGTTTCCTGATTGTCGACTGAGGTCTGCCCTTCGCCTGCTTGACGCGGAAGCTGCCTCCTTTCTTCTGTTCAGATCAGCTGTTTGTTTTTCCAATTCTCTTCCAGCTCGAGCGAGTCTATATTGGTATGCCTGTAATTCCTCGACCGTGGCGGTTGTCGCCATTGGTTCTGAACCATCCATAGCTCTTGCGGCTCTGTCCCATGCTGCTTGTGGCAACTGAACTCTCATGCGTGGTGTAGGCCCAATGTATTTGTTGCCTAATCCTCGCCTTAAGTCAGAGGGATCGACGTATGGATTTCCCAGATCGTCGAAAGCCTCCGATGTTTCATCCTGATCACGACTTGCTTCTCCGATGACGTAGATTTGATGATATTTTGAATTCTGCGCCTTGCTGGATTCGGTGACACCATCATAAAGATTGATGAAGACCTTTCCAATGGTGATGGATTTGTCGATGAAGTCGAAGCTGTCGACGCTTTCGGAATCGCTGCTTATATAGGAGTCCGCAGACGACTCGAAAGACATGTCGCTGAAGATCTTGGCGAGTTTTTCGCTTGCCTTGGTGCTGACGAAGCGCGGCGAAGAGGTTTCTTCGTCGCCTGACTCGATCGATGATGCCGAGCTCGAAGATTCAGTATGCTCCGCAGGAAACCTCGGGAAGGTCGGAATTTCGAGACGATAACTTCCTTCCTTCCCGACGCGGAAGTGGAACCTCCTGAACGTCATCTCCATGGGCTCCTCCGGATATGTATATGCATCCAAACGGGAGGGCGGGTGAGGTACAAAATCAACGAGACCAGTTTCGATCTGTTTACCTCTGTCCATGATGTTGCTTGCTGCCGATGAAGTCGGCGATCCTGAACGTGCCATCGAGATCAGCTCCTTGTCGCCTCTAAATCCCACAGACGGCGCCAATTGACAAGGTATTAACTTGTCAATGCCTACAAGTAGTAGACTAGGGTTTCGTTGGATGTAGAGGGCAAGTAGATCTCGAAGGTTTCAGCCGAATAGTACTCGACGAAATATAAACTAGGGTTTGCTCAACAATGATTCGATGATCTTTCTCGTCCCTCGACTCCCCTTTATATATGAGGTGGAGCCGAGGGATTCGTATTGTACAAGTTACAGAGTCCGGGGAGGTTTCTAACTCATCCCGCAAGATTACACACAACACTTCCTATTACAACTCTAGCTTTCCTTAATACTATCTTTGGGCTTCCGAGTCTTCTTATTCTTCGGGTAGTGGGCCTTCAGTAAACCCCGGATACTATCTTCGGCAGGCCCATTGGGGATGCCTATGTCAATACCAGCTTCAAGAAGTTTTAATACCTCATTCCTTACCACATCCTTCATCTTAGGAATTAGACGACGTTGATGTTCAACAACAGGCTTTGCATCATCTTCCATATTAATGGCATGTTGGCAAATAGAGGGAGAAATCCCCTTCAAGTCATCAAGAGTGTAGCCAATAGCTCCTCGGTGTTTCTTCAATATTTCCAATAACCTCTCTTTCTCAATATCTGAAAGCTTAGAACTAATAATAACATGATATATTTTCTTATCATCAATATGAGCATATTTAAGATCATCAGGCAATGGTTTTAAATCAAATACAGGATCTTCTTTTGGTGGCAATGTTATACCTAGATCTTCTACCGGTAAATCATGTTTAAGTATAGGTTGACGAAGGAAAATTTCATCAAGCTCATTTCTTTCTTCCCTAAAAACTTCACTCTCACTATTCTCCAAATGTTGCTGCAAAGGATTATTAGGAGCAAGAGCAATAGATGCACACTGTTCAACTCTAAAATCATTAATAGGTGAATCAGCTTTATAAGGGGTTTTGGCAAATTTAGAGAAATTAAACTCATAAGATTCACCAGCAAATTTAGTCAAAATTTTCTCTTTCTTGCAATCTATACCAGCTCCACAAGTATTTAGAAAAGGTCTACCAAAAATGATAGGACAATACTTACTAGCAGCAGAACCAAGTACCAAAAAGTCAGCAGGATATTTAATCTTACCACATAGAACTTCCACATCTCGAACAATACCAATTGGAGAGATAGTTTCTCTATTAGCCAGCCGAATAACCACATCAATATCTTCAAGTTCACAAGAACCAATTTCGTGCATAATCTCCGCGTAAAGCTCATAAGGAATAGCACTAATACTTGCACCAATATCACATAAACCATAATAGCAATGATCACCAATTCTAACTGATAGCATAGGAACACTAGCTTTCCTAGACTTATTAGGATGTGAAACAATATTAGAAGCATCTTCACAAAAATAATATGACCATATTCCACATTTTCAGTCACAAGATCTTTAACTATTGCAATAGCAGGTTCAACTTTTATTTGCTCTTCGGGTTCTATAGGTTTCTTTTCACTTTTATTAACCGCATTATTTATGACAGAGTACTCCTTCATTTTAGCAGGGAAAGGAGTTTTTTCAATATAAGCTTCAGGGACAACATGATCCACAGTTTCAATTACAACACATTTATTTATAGATGAATCAATTTTATCTTTATACGGTTCATGAAACTTATCAAAAAATTTCTTAGGCAATTCATAATGAGAGGCAAAAGCTTTATAAAGATTTGCAGCAACTTGAGAATCAAGACCATAGGTAGCACTCAAATTACGAAATTTATCAGTATCCATAAAAGCTTCAATGCATTTATAATCATAATTTATACCTGATTCTCTATCCTTGTCGTTCTCCCATCCTTCAGTATTCTCCTGGATCCGATTGAGAAGGTCCCTTTTAAACTCTTCTTTGTTGCGTGTAAATGATCCAGAACAAGAAGTATCCAACAAGGTCTTGTCTTGAAAAGAAAGTCTTGCATAGAAATTATCAATAATAATATTACCAGGAAGCTCATGAATGGGGCATTTGAGCATTAAAGACTTCAATCTCCCCCACGCTTGGGCAATACTCTCTCCATCATGAGGCCAAAAATTATATATGCGGTTCCGGTCTTTGTGAATTTCACTTGGAGGATAGAACTTAGAATAAAATCGGGGCACAATATCATTCCATTCAAGAGAATCCCCATCATCCAGTAATTTATACCAATGCGCTGCTTTACCAGACAGCGATATAGGGAATAGTTTCTTCCTCACTTCATCCGTAGCAATACCTGCACACTTGAATAAACCGCATAATTCATGTAAGAACAGTAAATGATCTCCAGGATGGACAGTTCCATCCCCTGTATAACGGTTATCCACAACACGTTCAATAATTTTCATAGGTATTTTGTATGGAACCTCTTTCTCACCTGGCGCCTCATCCACTACCTTTGCAGTAGTAGTAGATTTTCCAAATAAGCATTCGAGAGAAGGTCTCTCCATAATGAATTATAGCAGCAGGCAGAAATAAAATCAGCACTAACAGTAAAAGTTTCCCTTACCAATTCCACTTACCAATAGCGCTTCACTCCCCGGCAACGGCGCCAGAAAATAGTATTGATGACCCACAAGTATAGGGGGTGTATCGTAGTATTTTCGATAAGTAAGAATGTCGATCCCAACGAGGAGCAGAAGGTGTTGAAAAGCAGTTTCGGTGAAGGATTCACTGTAGATGCTCACAGACAAGTATTCAGGGGGTTTTGATGCAGCAGTTGAATAAAGTACGAGTAAGTAAAATGCGAGAGTAATAATTGCAGCGAGTAGCCCAATCCTTTTTAGCACAAAGGACAAGCCGGTTTGTTTACTTATAATGACCAAACGTTCTTGAGGACACACGGGGATTTAGTCTAGTGCTTTCACTTCATATAGCTGATTAATCTTCATTGTTTTGATAAGTGTTGTGTGGGTGAACCTATGCTAATGCACCGCCCTTCCTAGGACTAATACATACTTGTGATTATACCCCTTGCAAGCATCCGCAACTACAAGAAAGTAATTAAGATAAATCTAACCACAGCCTTAAACTCTGAGATCCTGCTATCCCTCCTGCATCGATATACCAACGGGGGTTTAGGTTTCTGTCACTCTGGCAACCCCGCAATTAGCAAACGAGTACAAGATGTATTCCCCTAGGCCCATAAAGGTGAAGTATCATGTAGTCGACGTTCACATGACACCACTAGAAGAATAACACCACAACTTAAATATCATAACATTGAATATTACTCAACCATAATTCAGTACTAACATTTAGACTTCACCCAATTCCTCAAGAACTAAACGAACTACTCACGAGACATCATATGGAACATGATCAGAGGTGATATGATGATGAATAACAATCTGAACATAAACCTTGGTTCAATGGTTTCACTCAATAGCATCAATAACAAGTAGAGATCAATACCGGAAGAGTTTCCCCTATCAAACAATCAATATTCAACCCTAATTGTTACAGCGGTGACGGGGTGCAGCGGTGGAGATGGCGGTGATGATGATGGAGATGATGACGATGGTGATGGAGACGATGTCCAGCTCGATGTCGGTGACGATGGCGTCGATTTCCCCCTCCGGGAGGGAATTTCCCCGGCAGATTTCAGCCTGCCGGAGAGCTCTTTTCTCTCTGGTGTTTTCTGCCCCGTAGAGGCGGCTGTGACTCTTCGCGACTCTCCTCCAGGTCTTAGGTTTTCGGGACGAAGATGTACGCGAAGGAGAGGGGGCCAGAGGGGGCTGTGGGCCCCCTCCTCACAGGGCGGCGCGGCCAGGCCTTGGTCCGCGCCAGCCTATGAGGTGGGCCCACGGCGGCCCTCCTCGGCTCCTCCTTCTGGCTCCCTTCGTCTTCTGGAAAAATAGGATTTTTCAGATAATTTCTGGCAATTGTTGATCTTCCGAAATATTGCCTTCTGACGACGCTTTTTCCAGCAGAATCCTGGCTCCGGTGCGCGATCCTCCAATAATCATGAAACATGCAAAATAGATGAAATAACATAAGTATCATCTCCAAATATGAAATATATCAATGAATAACAGCAAATTATGATATGAAATAGTGATGCAAAATGGACGTATCATCGTCCTCAGGCGACCTATGCCGTTTATTTTGAACAACATCTTCTCCATCTGCCCAGGGATTCGCTATTTCCATGAGCGCTGCTATTGTTTTCGGATTAGTCCTTCCCAAATTCTCGATTAGGTCATTTCTTCGGATTCCAGCAACAAACGCATCTATCGCTCTTTCGTCGGATATGTTTTCTGCCGAATTTTTTATAATATTCCACCTCTGGATGTATGTCCTCATTGGCTCATCATACTTCTGCCTGCAGGCCCTCAGCTGCTCTATTGATGCGGGTTTCTTGTATGTGGATAAGAAGTTCTTGACGAACATATCCTCGAAAGTTTCCCAGCTGTCGATCGATCCAGGTGGTAACTTTTTTATCCATGACCTCGCTGCTCCACTTAGGTGGACCTGTATGCTCTGCATGGCAATTGCTTTGGTTCCACCCGTCAATTTTACTGTCTCCAGGTAGTCGACTAACCAGTCCTCAGGATCTTGCAAACCATCAAACTTCTTGTAGTTGTCGGGCAGTTTAAACCCAGATGGGACCCGAGTTTTACGAACTCGTCGAGTGAAGCAAGGGAGCCCGCACATATCCTCCTCATCTACTTCTGGGGAATGCCGATGTTCTCTCCTTTCTTGCCGCGCTCTATCGACCTGCGCTGGCGTTGCAGTATCTCTTGCACCACCCGTTCTTGGAGGATCCTGCACTGCCACAGCGGGTCGTGGACTGTTTTGCCTTGGAGCACATTCGGGAGGTGCACTTGTAGTTGCAAACGATGTTCCCATGGCTCCAACTCCTGCCATAGCAATGTTGTACAACGCTTCTCTTGGATCTCCGGGAGGTGGCCTGGATGCCAGTATAAAGGCCTGAGTCGCCATGTATCCAGCTTCCGGTGTTTTGGGGATAATGTTCCCTCTCGTGTCTATTGACATGAAAGCCATATCGAGGTTTTGGATCAGGTGTTCCCTCTCGCCCTCAGGTATATGCTGCAGCCGAGATATTCCTCTATTACGAGCTTCTCTATGGTTATCTCCTGAAGTTCCTGCTTGTCGACTCTGCTCAGCTCTTCGCCTACTTGACGCGGAAGCTGCCGCCTTTCTCTGCTTGAGTATCACCCTTTGTTTTTCCAACTCTCGGCCAGCACGCGCGAGTCTATATTGGTATGCTTGCAACTCCTCCACCGTAGTCGTGGTGGTCATCGGATATGTACCGTTCAAGGCTCTTGATGCTCTATCCCAAGCTGCTTGCGAAATTGCACCCTTTGGCGCGGTGTAGGCCCGACATATTTGCTGCCTAAACCTCGCGTAAGATCAGCGGGATCGATGTATGGATTTCCCAAATCATCGAATGCCTCTGATGTTTCGTCCTCTTGACGACTTTGCTCACCAATCACGCAGACTTGATGGTATGTTGCCATTGTATGTGCATCTTCGGGGTCGGTGACACCATCGTAACGATCGGCGAAGACCTCCCGAATAGAGGTAGATTTGTCGATGAAGTACGTTGAAGCTGTCGATGCTTTCCGAGTCGCTGTCCAGATCAGAATCTGTGAACGACCCGAAAGATATCCCGCCGAACAGATTGGCGAGATCTCCGCCAGCGGCGGGCTTGATGCTGCTTGTCGACGAAGTTTCGCCGTCGCTTGACTTGGTTGACGATGATGATCCCGAGAAATCAGGACGAACCGCTAACGGTCCCGAACGGATCGGTGCCGCTAAACGATGTGAACCTTCTCTCCCGGCACAAAAGTAGAAGCTCCCGAACTTCATCTCCATTGGCTCTTCCAAGTAGGCATATGCATCCAAACGGGCGGGAGGGTGAGGAACAAAATCAACGAGACCAGTTTTGATCTGTTTACCTCCGTCCATCGCATTGCTTGCCACCAAAGATATCGACGATGTTGAACGTGCCATCGAGATCAGATCCTTGTTGCCTCTAATTCCCACAGACGGCGCCAATTGACAAGGTATTAACTTGTCAATAACTACAAGTTGTAGACAAGGGTTTCGTGGAAAGTAGAGGGCAAGTAGATCTCGAGGGTTTCAGCCGGAAAAGTACTCGACTGCTAAAAAGCTAGGGTTGTGTTGACAATGAATCGATCCTTTCTTTCTCCCTCAACTCCCCCTTATATAGGAGGTGGAGCCGAGGGTTTCGTGATGTCCAAGTTACAAACAACGAGAGACTCTTTGAGTTCGTCCCGTATTGGTTACAAGTCTTTATTCCTAATACAACTCTATATTCCATATCGGCATCCTGATTGGGCTTCTGGGCTTCGTATTCTTCGGATCATGGGCCTTCAGTAAACCCCAGGTACCATCTTCGGCAGGCCCATTGGGGATGCCTATGTCACCCGGTCCACTTTTTATAATTATAACTTTATAAGAAACACCTTTATATTAATTTTATCTTGTTTTCTACTTGCAGCACTATTTTAATCCGAAAATACAAAAATATTTACTTTTCTTATTTGCATCCAAAACACCAAAAACAATCAACCCCTTTGCAGTTTTTTACTTAGTTACTTTATTCCGTCTAGTTTTACTCGCATTATTTTTACTTGTGTTTATTTACTTACGCGGAACCTTGTGTTTGACAACCACGTGGTGGAGTTGGGGACACAAGGGTTTTATTTTTACTTGGAGGATTGCTAGAAGAAGAGATAAGAGAATACTCTTTGCTTAGTTCCCCGAGAGTTTGATTTAAACACTCGAGTCACCCTTGTGGAGAAAATACTCTACTGACACAACACTCTGCAGTTGGAGTCCCAACGTATCAAGATTATTTTTGGCGTTTTTTGTTTACCGTCATCAAGAAGTATTTTCTGGCGCCGTTGCCGGGAAGCTGTGTAACATCCCAAAAATTCAAAACAAAGCAAATGAATTTCCCTAGTTCCAAATTTTGGAACCAACAAAAACTTTTATTAAATTTAGTATGATACATAGTGATCTTGCTTAATTCTTGTGCTATTGCCATGTTTGCTTGTAATAATAGTTTGAAATAATCTTAAACCCTAAACCTCACCTCTCTTTTCACCACCCAAGTTAAAATAAAATAAAAGGAAATTAAATAAGAAAAAGGTATATGTGCCTATGGCTATTTTTATAAATCTTTTCCCTAGGCCTTTCTACTTTGTTTAGAGGTTTGTAAAACCTTCATAAACCTTACCTAGTGCTTATCAAACCAAATCCAAGTTGAAACAAAAGAAAATAAAAAGAAACTAAAAATGCCATAGTGGCATATGAGAGTAAAATAGCAATTTGTGAAATTGAGGATCTTGACCCTAAGACATGTTGTGAATATTTGGATCACTCCTATATACCTTTTCAACACTCAACAACACCAATTGGGTCAAGCCAAGTCAAATTAAAAACTCAAATGCAACATATGCATAGAGGCATATGTGACACATAGCCATAATCTCCAATTCTTGCCCTATGCCTTTAAACCTTGACCAAATGGTGTGCAACCATATCTAAACTTAATATAACACTAAATTGACCCTAACCCATGTCCAAGTAAAGCAAGGTCAACAATTTACAAGAATAATGAAATTTGACACATCACCTCTTATGCATTATGGCCATTTTTGCAAATCTTTGAACAAGACCATTTGAAATGGTTTCAATGGTCTTAAAATGTTTCTAAACTAATAAGAATCACATTAGAGTCAAGAAATATCAAATCAATTAGAGAGAAATCAAATGGTGAGGAATTCCATTTTTACTCACATACACATAAGGCCAATTTTGCAAATCTTCACCCAAGGCCACCATTGCTTGATCTATTGCTTGGAGAACACTTATATATGATAAACAAACACTGATGCATCAAAGAAACCAGAATCAAATCCAAGAAAATCTCAAAACCAACATACATGTGATAATGGTCAAAAGTGACTTTTATAAAATGTTCCCTACTTTACCCCCTGGTTTTGACTTTTCTTCAAACCAACCATGACCAACCATTGCCATGTCATCCAAGACCAGGTCAAGGTGAACAACTTTCATGTTGACCATTAGTGCTAATGTTGACCAGGTTGACCAGAATAGAATTGACAAGTGGAGACTTTGAAACTATGTGAAGATCAACCCCCATTTTGAAATCTCACAAACCTTCACCAAATCCACCACCACCACCATTCTTTCTCTTTAATTATATGAATGAAGTCCACCAAAAAGAATTTCGAAATTCAAACATTTTCTTCATGCGGCCATTTACTCGAACACCTGGCAGGCAACATTTGGAAATTGTGAGACATGCTTTTACACACCAGTTTTTCAACTAAACCCTGCATGATCAGAGCTGATCATTACTCCCCCTTGTCCCCTGCATCTTTCCCAGTACTTGCATTGGATGATTAAAGCCTGTGGAGAGCAAAATCCGACTATGCCGTGCACCATGCTGACCCACATACACTCATCCTCTCTACCCCTTCCCTATCCCTCTCACCATGTCAAATAGGTAGCCTACCCTCCCTTGAGCACGCCAGTACCCTTCCTAGCTCACAGCTTGCACGACATTGGCCGCAGAACGCACGCCCAGACACGCCAGAATCATGCCAGGCCACGCGGTGAGCGCGCACAGGCACGTCCTGGACGTGCCAGAGCACGCGCGTGTGCCGTCGCTCTCGTCCTCCCCTGCAGCCCTCCCTCTGCATCAAGCTTGGCCATCATCCCATCTACCCAGTAGACACGATCGCTAGCTCGAGGAAGGCCCGTCGCCGTCGCCATGATCAGAGTTCTGCCGCCCAGTACCGTCCTCGTCGCAGAAGCTCCTGAGCGATCCCATCATCCCCTGGACGCGCCAGCTACACCCAGAGCCTCGCCAAGACGTCGCCTACACGATGCGCACCTCACCTTGCCCCTTCACTCCCTGGAACGACCTCGTCGTCGTCGACCCTTCACAGCACCCGCCGGCCTCCTCACCCTCCTATAAATAGAGCTCCTCCGCCCCTTCTTCCTTCACACAATCTGCTCCCCTCCTCCTCCTTGACCTCCTCGAACACCTCCCTCGTCTCAATTCCACCGGAGCTGCTCCAATTTGAAGCCGACGGTCGCCGGAGCCCGCAGATCGCCGTCGCTAATTCACGCCACCCCGAGCCTTGCAACTGCTACCAGTCGACGTCTCGTCATCGACAACGTCGCCTAGCCTCCGCGCCAGCCCCGCGGGAACCTCCGTCACACCGCCGACCCCCTACCTCGCCGGCGCAGCAAGCCCTCCTCCCCCGTCGATGACGACGATCCACAGCCGTGCGATCGTTCTCTAATCGCACGGTCGATATCGCCAGGTACCGTTTCGGTGTTTTAAAGCCACTGACGGGTGGGACCCCATGTCAGCTGGCCCGAACTGTTACTGGGCCAGTTCCTTCGTTTAGAACATTTTGGCCCAGTTACCTTCCCGCCTAGGCCCAATATTTGAATTCGAATAAATCAAGTCTAGTCAATTTTGCTTGCAGATGCCTCATTCAAATTTGAATAGCTTCGAATTTACTCAACCAATTTTGACCAAGCTTATACTATTAGAAAGCCCATGAAATGCTTGATCCAACCCCATTGGATTCAACCCCATATCTTATGTATAATTTGAATAGCAAAATTAACAAAACAGAGACTTTTCAGTATTCAAATAAATCTAGAAAATCAACCAATTTGAATTTTGAAGTGAATCCAATTGCAATAATTCACATTTAACAAACCCTAATTTACTATGTAAAAATATGATATAGGTTCTGTACATGATCATGGGCTAGGAGCAAAATATTGGCTATGTAGTCAATACTAGTCCATTTAAACTATTTCAAATTTTAGGAATTTAAATCTATGAGGTGTAGAACCTCATTTAAATCATTTTCTCAAGTGATATGAAGTAATGTGTTGACCTTTAATTGCATAGGCTCATACTTGCTCACTTGTAGAATTTAAATCAAAGTAGTATTTAAATTACAATGGTTATTTAAATCACATGAGATGATGAATCTCATTTAAACCCTTTTTCTCAAATAATAAGTGTGAAGTGTTGACCTTGGTCAACATGTGATCATCCCTGGTTATTTGAGAAGGTTAAATCTTAAGAAGATTCAATGAGAGGAAATTATTTCTCCAAACCAAAGAAAAACCCTAATTTCAATTTTCAATGAGAGGAACTTATTTTCCTAAGACTAAATAAGGAAACCCTAGCATAATTTGTGAATAAATATAAGTAGTGATGCTAGATCAATTGTGTTAGCCAATAAGGCTAATTAAGATTACTTAAGTGTTGTTTGGTGATTGTATCCTCGTATTCGTTTATAGACGCTAGTACCGGAGACTATCAAGAGGAAGAGGTCTTCTACCAAGAGGAAGAGCAAGAAAACTTTGATCATATCACCAATCAAGGCAAGCTATTACCAGTGCAAGATAGACTAATGCAAGCTATTTTGTTTGCAAGCTTTTACCAATGCAAGCTACCTTGTGCAAAGCTCTACAAGAGCAAGGCACCATTACCTTTTTTACTTTATGATCCTATCCCAAGTTTTTACTTTACAAGTTTTCTTGTATTTTATTTATCAAAGTTACTTTTTGATTTATGATTCACTTGGTTTAGTTATGGAGTAGTTCAAGAGGATCACACTTAGCCTAGAAACAAGGCAAACCACTTAGCACCCCTCATATTTAGTGGCTAGTGCTAAAGATTAAAAGTGACTACTCTAGTTGGGAACTTGTGAATTGAAATGACTTTGAAAACCTTGGAATGAAGAGTCATTCTATTGAAAGCTTTTAAAGGTGAATGTGACTGGTGAATGATGTTGGTGAAACTTACAAAAATCTGATGGTTGGGTTCGGATGCGATACCATTCCAATTTTACAAGTACCCCCACAATACCTGAATCTGGGTAAGGCTTAGCTGGAAACTTATGTATTTTAGTATGGGTTCCCTCTGAACAAGCGTCATGGGGGTTACGCCGAGGCTGCCTCCGTTGAATGTGAAATGACGTGAAATGAGGTGAATGTACGACCCAAGCCCTGTGCAGTTCCCAGGCTGACTGTCTGTCTTCACTGGGAGGCCAAGCTCATGGGGAGAGGTGCCTATACTAGGGTATGTAAATGAAAGGTTAGGATTGGTAGTTCGCGTACTGCGTACGATAAATCAGGGCCAGTTACCCCTGACGAACTATTGCAATTGTTGTGGCACAAGTGTACAACCTCTGCAGAGTTAAACCTATTCGAATAGCCGCGTCCGCGGTTATGGACAGTTGGAAAGGCCATACTGTTCCGTCATCAGAACTTTTCCAAAAATATGAATGGTGACTGGTGATTGGAATTGAAAGGTGACTTTGACTTTGAATCACAACTGAGTTGTGGGAATGACACTAATGTTCCCACTTGAGTTAAGTTAGTACAACGAAGAGGTTTTGGTTTATTAAAGTGTTTACAAAATAAAACTGGCTTTATGCAAAAGAAACTAGAGCTTAGAACCCCCTTACTATAGTTGATAGTATTTACCTTAGTATTAGTTTGCGAGTACTTTAAAGTACTCATGGTTGTGTCCCTGGCTATTCAAATGGCCAGACTATGAAGAGGAGTACCAGAACCCGGAAGAAGGACAGCAGGACGTCTACGACAACTAGGATCACTCCTGACGTCAATAGTTGCCTGTGAAATAAATGGACCAAGACCGCTACTACTTTGCTTCCGCTATGTGATTTGTTTTTGGGTCTCTAGATCCCCTATGTTGTAATGAGACTGGATCATGTGATCCTTTATCTGTAAGACGATTATGGTATGTAATGAATGATGTGTTGTGATATCAATCTATTATGTCTCGAAAAAACAATATTCCTGGGATTGCGAGGAATGGCATAATAGGCATCTGGACTCAAAAATCCGGGTGTTGACAAGTTGGTATCAGAGCCATTGTTTGACCCTAGGAGACCCTAGTTAGAATGGACGTCTGTAAACTTAGTTTCAAAACCAAAGAAGTGAATATTTGCAAAAAACTTATTCTCATTCTTATCCTTGAGATCTTTTTCAAAAAAATAAGAAAGCTAAACTCTACTTTCTTTTCCCGCCTACATAAAATTTTGCACACTTGACTACCTCTTTAACTTACTTACCCTAATTGCTCACAAATGAAACAATGGGAGTGCTATCAGCTTGGTCATGGAGGAGAACTGAGGTTCGAAAAGGATTTGAAGCAACTAGTGGAATATCTAGGACACCCGTATCCCGAGTTCTTCGGAATACCCCTCAACAACCACTCCGGAAAACCCCCTCGGTGGGAAGTTTCTACTGATCTACGAAGAAAGCTTGGAGCCCCGGTATGGGAAACCATCTGGTTTTTCTGTAACGGGAAACACTTGGAAGGAAGGACTAGTCAGAGCTATGCAAGAAGCAATTTTCCGTCTGTGTGGACAAAATGAGGACAAGATCAAGAACACTCGCTTCATCTACTACCCAAGACATGACTCCATGGGAAGATCGATGATCATACCACCACACACGAAGATGAACCACTATGTAGCACCTCAGGACTTCAGGCTGTACAAAACCCACAGGGATTTGAACAACGCCCTCGCCTCTCGCCAAGCACATCACCCGTGAAGACGAAGAATCCACCCTGAAGAGTAGTATCACCTCAGCACTTAAGTAGGTGTGAGTTGTATCAGGATCCCCCTTGTATCGTAGAGCGATGAATGGTTCTTCAAACCAACGGTGTGTTAGCTTTGTATTATGTGATGCTTGGTATGAATGAAAAAGTGTTGTTGGTTTTACCCCTGCAACACTACTCAAATTTTTAAGTATGAACTGTTTAAACTTTAACAAAACAAACCATAGAAATTTCCCCCTTATCTTATCATCTACCTCAATGTTCAGATGGCCCCACCAACCCGCAACACCACCCAGGAAGCCATGATGCAACTGCTGCAGACAATGATGGCAGACCGAGAAGTCGAAAGAGCTGAACGACAAGCCAATATCGCTACGCTACAACAGATCGCTCAGAACAACAACGACCATGGAAACCACGACCACCCTGGGTCAAAGCTGAAGAATTTCCAGAACACCAATCCACCGATGTTCAACAAGACTGAAGAACCCCTTGATGCTGATGACTGGCTCCAGACCATGGAGAACAACCTCGAAGTTGCGGGAGTTGAAGCCGCAGAAAAAGTACTGTTCGCCCCCCACTACCTGTCAGGACCTGCCAGAGCCTGGTGGACAAGTGCCCGCGCAATGAATGCCGGACAAATGATGACCTGGGAAGACTTCAAGCTGAAGTTCAGCAAATACCACGTGCCTCAAGGACTGATCAAGAAGATGAGAGACGAGTTCCGTGAACTCAAACAAGGAAGGATGTCCGTGGTGGAATACCGCGACAGGTTTCTCACTCTGTCAAGGTACGCCCGGGATGAGACAGACACAAACGACAAAAGAAAGGAGAGATTTCTGAACGGACTGCACGACGAGATGCAAACTGTGTTGGTGAACATTCCGTTTGCTGACTTGGAAGCCCTCGTGGACTCAGCCATACAGATGGAAGGAAAGCTGCATCAGGCCAATGAGAACCGCAAACGCAGAATGATGAACCAGAATGGGCCCCACCATACCCAGAAGTACCGCAATAACTCCTCTGGAGGATTTACCCCAAGATACAACAAGCCCCCTGCTCAGAGTTATCGCCCCAACTACCCCAACAACAACGGAGGACCCCCAAAGACCGGAGGCAACAACAACAACAGCCTCATATTGTCTTGGATAATTTGACACTTGGCAATTGTTTTGAGCTCTCAAGTAGATCATGATTAAGTTTTTTTCATGTAGTTTAAACCTATTAGTGGAGAACTACCGTAGAGCTTGTTGAAATTGCTTTGCATGATTGGTCTCTCTTAAGGTCTAGATATTTTCTGGTAAAAGTGTTTGAGCAACAAGGAAGACAGTGTAGAGTATTATAATGCTTGCAATATGTTCTTATGTAAGTTTTGCTGTACCGGTTCATACTTGTGTTTGCTTCAAATAGCCTTGCTAGCCTAAGCCTTGTACTGAGAGGGAATACTTCTCGTGCATCCAAAACCTTGAGCCAAAACCTATGCCATTTGTGTCCACCATACCTACCTACTATGTGGTATTTCCTGCCATTCCAAGTAAATACTTCATGTGCTACCTTTAAACAATTCAAAATTTACTATCTCTTATTTGTGTCAATGTTTTATAGCTCATGAGGAAGTATGTGGTGTTTTATCTTTCAATCTTGTTGGGCAGCTTTCACCAATGGACTAGTGGCTTCATCCGCTTATCCAATAATTTTGCAAAAAGAGCTAGCGCGGGGTTCCCAGCCCCCAATTAATTAACTTCATTAATAATTCTCTTCACATGTTTTGCTCTGATTCATCAGTAAGCAACTTAATTTTGCAAATAGACACTCCTCCATGGTATGAGATTGTTGGAAGGCACCCGAGGATTCGGTCAGCCATGGCTTGTGTAAGCAAAGGTTGGGAGGAGTGTCAACCATAAATAAAACTAAAGTACATGTGTAAACAAAAGAGAAGAGGGATGATCTACCTTGCTGGTAGAGATAACGTCCTTCATGGGAGCCGCTCTTTGAAAGTCTGTTTAGCAAGGGGGTTAGAGTGCCCACTACCATTCGTTGACAACAACAAACACCTCTCAAAACTTTACTTTTATGCTCTCTATATGATTTCAAAAACTTAAAAAGCTCTAGCACATGATTTAATCCCTGCTTCCCTCTGCGAAGGGCCTTTATTTTACTTTATGTTGAGTCAGTTTACCCACTTCCTTCCATCTTAGAAGCAAACACTTGTGTCAACTGTGCATTGATTCTTACATACTTGCTTATTTGCATTCATCATATTACTTTATGTTGACAATTTTCCATGAGATATGCATGTTGAAAGTTGAAAGCAACTGCTGAAACTTATATCTTCCTTTGTGTTGCTTCGATGCCTTTACTCTGAATTTATTGCTTTATGAGTTAACTCTCGTGCAAGACTTTTGATGCTTGTCTTGAAAGTACTCTTCATGAAAAGTTTTGCTATATGTTATCTATTTGTTAGCAACTATAGATTATTGCCTTGAGTCACTTCATTCATTTCATATGCTTTGTAATAGTATGATCAAGGTTATGTAAGTAGCATGTCACTACATAAATTATTCTTTTTATCGTTTACCTGCTCGGGACGAGCAGGAACTAAGCTTGGGGATGCTGATACGTCTCCGACGTATCCATAATTTCTGATGTTCCATGCTTGTTTCATGACAATACTTACATGTTTTGCTTGCACTTTATGATGATTTCATGCATTTTCCAGAACTAACCTATTAACAAGATGCCACAGTGCCAGTTCCTGTTTTCTGCTGTTTTTGGTTCCAGAAAGGCTGTTCGGGCAATATTCTCGGAATTCGACGAAATCAACGCCAAAGATCTTATTTTTCCCGGAAGGCTCCAGAACACCGAAGGGGAGTCGGAGGAGAGCCAGGGGGCCCCCACACCATAGGGCCGCGCGGGCCAGACCCTGGCCGCGCCGGCCTAGGGGGAGGCCACCCTGTCGACCCTCCTGCGCCGCCTCTTCGCCTATTTAACCCCTTTCGACCTAAAAACACAGTACCAATTGACGAAACTCCAAAAAGACTCCAGGGGCGCCGCCACCATCGCGAAACTCCAATTCGGGGGACAGAAGTCTCTGTTCCGGCACCCTGCCGGGACGGGGAAGTGCCCCCGGAAGCCATCTCCATCAACGCCATCGCCTCCATCATGCTCCGTGAGTAGTTCCCCCATGGACTACGGGTTCTAGCTGTAGCTAGTTGGTATTCTCTCCCCCATGTACTTCAATACAATGATCTCATGAGCTGCCTTACATGATTGAGATTCATCTGATGTAATCGGTGTTGTGTTTGTTGGGATCCGATGGATGATACATTATGACTAGTCTATCTATAAAGTTTGTGAAGTTATTGTTGCTGCAATCTTGTTATGCTTAATGCTTGTCACTAGGGCCCGAGTGGCATGATCTTAGATTTGAGCTCTATACTTATTGCTTAGATTGTATCTACAAGTTGTATGCACATGTCACTGTCCGGAACCAAAGGCCCCGAAGTGACAAGAATCGGGACAACCGGAGGGGATGGCGGTGATGTGAGGGACACATGTTTTCACGGAGTGTTAATGCTTTGCTCTGGTACTCTATTAAAAGGAGTACCTTAATATCCAGTAGTTTCCCTTGAGGCCCGGCTGCCACCGGCTGGTAGGACAAAAGATGTTGTACAAGTTTCTCATTGCGAGCACGTATGACTATATATGGAAAACATGCCTACATGATTAATGAATTGATGTTCTTTCTTAATGCTTTATCAATCCTATCAATTGCCCAACTGTAATTTGTTCACCCAACACTTGTTATTGGAGAGTTGCCACTAGTGAAGATAGCTGGGAACCCCGGTCCATCTTTCATCATCATATACTCGTTCTACATGTCATTGGAAGTAGTATCAACTATCTTCTCGTGCCATTACCTCTGTGTTACTATTATCTAGCTGTTTGTATTCTTGTTACTACAGCTCTCATATTACTGCTACTTTCACATCACCCCTGTTACTAGTGCTTTTCCAGGTGCAGCTGAATTGACAACTCAGTTGTTAAGGCTTATAAGTATTCTTTACCTCCCCTTGTGTCGAATCAATAATTTGGGTTATACTACCCTCGAAGACTGCTGCGATCCCCTATACTTGTGGGTTATCAAGACTGTTTTCTGGCGCCGTTGCCGGGGAGGCATAGCTCTACTCATAAGTTCACATGGGGAGTACACTCTACCTCTCTCTCTGCTTTTATTTTGTTTTATTTTGTTTTGCTTAGTTTTCTTTTGTCTAGTTTATTTGTGCTTAGTTTATTTTTGTTTAGTTTCTTTTTGTCTTGTTTTACTTTTCTCATATATCAAAAAATCCATAAAAAATTGAAAACCCTAAAAATTAAAAACTGCTGTTATGGGAGAACCAACAACCTACTTGGAGCTTATAGAATGTTATAATAATTATAGAGAATCAAGAACTGGTAAAGTAATGAGTGTTGTGATAGAGAAATTGAATTCAATGGCTAAAATCTTGCTTAAACGCCATGATATAAACTGTTGCTCTCAACAGGATACTAAACATCTTAAATTTCAATGTGGCTTTAGTGAGGAATTTTTTATTAAGAGTTATAATCGGAATTGCTATATTCATTATGGGTTCGAAGAGGTAGAACAATTTGTCGTATTTATGGGAGCCTCTGAGATAGAATCCTTCATGGTTGAGAATTATGAAACTTGTGTTGTTTGTAAGGACCTTAAAGATTATGTCTCTTCTGTCCTTAATTTTTTCAATGAAAGTTACAGTAATAATCCTTATATCATTGATTATAAAGAGAGACTCATTAATTCACAAGAATGCATTCACAATTTGCAGGAACCTGTGGAAGAAGAAACTGATGAACCTGAAAGCTCATTGGATGAAAAAGAGGAGGAAATTGATGAACCTGAAAGCTCATTGGATGAAAAAGAAGAGGAGAGCGACGAACAAAAGGAGGAAGAATGGATTAGCTACCCATGCCAACCTTCTAATGAGAGTAAATCTTTATCTCTTACACTATTTGATTGTCCTCCATGCTTACCAAAAGAGGTTGAATGTTATGTTCCTGTGGATTCTCTTGAAATATTACCTATGAGTAAAACTTGTGAGAATAATTATGCTACTGTTATCTATGATAATCCATGCTACTTTGATAAATCTTATGATAATGCTTTGTTTGTGCCTGATGTCGAAATGCATGGTACTAAAGAATTTTGCTTGGCAAGTGTTTATGATAAAGCTCTAGATGATGGTCCTATGTTACTTGATAATATTAATTGTACTACTAATGAAAATGGGATTGGAGAGTTCTTGACTTATTCTATGAGTCCCATATCTCTTGAGATTGATCGATCACCTTGTTATATTATTGATAAAAGTGAGTTTGGAAGTTTGGATCCCACTATTTTTGAGTTTGATAAAAATTATGTGTTGGGAAATCATGAAAAGTATGCTGCATGTGATAGTTATATTGTTGAGTTTGTTCATGAAGCTACTGAAAATTATTATGAGAGAGGAAAATGTGGTTGCAGAAATTTTCATGGTACTAAAACACCTCTCTATATGCTTAAAATTTTGAAGTTACACTTGTTTTATCTTCCTATGCTTGTTACTTTGCTTTTCATGAACTTGTTTATTTACAAGATTCCTATGCATAGGAAGCATGTTAGGCTTAAATGTGTTTTGAATTTGCCTCTTGATGCTCTCTTTTGCTTCAAATACTATTTCTTGCGAGTGCATCATTAAAACTGCTGAGCCCATCTTGATGGCTATTGTGGTTACCCTGCATACCACTGCATGTTGTAGTATGCCAGTCGTTGATATAACATTCACGAAGTACCAGTCCGCAAATGTTACATCCCTCAGAGTAGTACACAGAAGATAGCAGGTCCATAACTCATTCATTTATTATTACAAATATCATACACATGTCATCTCGGAGCTCCTCTTGGGTCCGAAGAGGAATACTCCTGGGTTCGAGGCGAACCCAACTTAGCTTACAATATAAGAGTCTCATTAAGTTATACATTTATTTCCTCGAGCAGCTAAATACTAAGAGTTCGGGCTGCTCGGCTTCTACTACTACTCGAGATGTTTAGGCTTGATCTCCTCCGGAAGCCTCCCCGGTTCCGTAGACGATGAGGTAGTCTACGCCCTCGATACCTCCAGAGAGGTCTGGTTCTTCATAGCCGATGATCTCGGCTCCTTCATTGTTGTCGTAGTCCTCCTCCAGACGATTCAGACAATCTAAGCATGGGATTTAAGAGTGGTATGAGTACGAGCGTACTCAACAAGTTCATTATAGATAAGAGGTGTTTAATGCACTATCTACGATATTAGACCAGAAAGTCTAATATCAATGCAAGTTTTGATAAACATTTCTTCAAGAGATTGCTTTTATTTCAAAGAGCTATGTCCGTCAGCCTTCACCGGTTTACTAGAACTTCATGGAGCTCCTTTCCGGCCGCGTTCGCAGTTCCATATCCCGGAACAGGGAGTGACAGGTCACGGTTCTTTACACTCTGCAGAGGTGTGTTGCTTTACCCATAAGAGATCTTAACCTTGGTGCCAACCGGGCAGCTTTCCCGTCCACACTTCCTTTGGTGTGAGGCCCGGTATAAGGTCTAGCCAATCATGTTCCTCCGCTACCTCGAACACCCACCCTTTGTTGCATGCCCCAACCCTGGGTCCACGCCGGTCCCATTATTCCTGTAGATTTCAAGGTGGACCCCGACCACGACGACAGTGCTGGGTTCTACCATACACTCCTACGCCGGTAGCTGCAACCCATCATAGACCGCAATACCGTGGGGACTTAAGGCTTCCCCAGCCAACCGCTTGCACTTCGAGCGACAAGTGTCTACGGACTATGCCGTGGGGACTTAAGGCTTCCCCAGCCAACCGCTTGCCCTGACAGATACAAGTGTCTACGGTAAAGCGCATCCGTTGATGAACGAGAGGTGGAAACACTTTTGACTACTCCGTCCCAGTCCGGATCTTATGGTTAACACGGGTATTACGGCACAAGAATCACTGGACGACATTTGTTGTTTAATCCTAGATGGATATAAACCCTTGCAATGGAACCTCCACCATATCAACACAATCCATGGTTCCATTGCCCACCACTTAGTCATATTCATAGTTATGAAAGTAGTGGTTTTGGTTTTTTATGCAATAGTGATAACCATAGTACTTTGCAAGTAATTTGATAGAAATACTCAAATGACATGAGCAAGTGATGAACTTGCCTGAACACTGCAAAGTTTTGCAGTTGGATGGTGTGGACTGACCCTTGTCCTCTGGTTCTGAAAAATAGCATCATTGTCCGATAAGGGCAATGGTTAAAGAAGCAAGTATGCATGGTTCCAGTTTTAGGGTTTGTCCCCCCCTTCCGATGTCGTTATTATTTCATGTAGGAGGTTATTACTAAGAATAATTTGGGGATACTTGATTTAAAGTAATATACAACCTTGAAATGTTGTCAAGGTGTTTTTAAAGTCCAAATGCAATAATGGGCTTATTTTCATTATTGAAAATAATATGTGTGATTTAAGTTACTATTTGAATCATCAAATTAAGATTTATTCTTAATTGTCTTCAAAAATTCTCTTTGGTATTTTATTTAAATAGAGAATTTTATGCTGATTAGTTTTCATATTTTTAATTATTTTTTAGAGCTATTAAACAATTACTATTGATTTTCAAAGTTTCTGGTTTTAATGGATTTATGAAAAGACCAAATTGCCCTTGGGCCCACCTGTCAGGTGGCCCAATGGGTTAGGTTGGCCGACCCACCTGGTCCAGCCCAACCCACTCACTCTCTCCCTCTCCCTCTCGTGCGTGACCGAACCCTAACCCTAATCCCCTCTCTGGCGATTTGTTTCGCCATCTCCGTCGCCGCTCGATTCCGGCGAGCTCAGCCAGACTTAGCCTTCGCCGTGGGGCGCATTCGACGCGCCGCACGACGGCGGTCCTCCTCATCCGCATCGATCTGGAGCGGATGCTGCTCCAGCTCGTCTCCGATCTCCCTCGCGGCGGCTAGGGTTACGGAATCGTGGCGATCCCGCTGCTCCAAGGGTTCCAGGCGCGATGGCGCCGCCGTGGGCCTCGCCACGGTGGTGTGGGGCGCTGCGGCGCTTGTCGGCGCATGGCCTGGCCAGGTGCTACCGAGCGCTCGGCGCGCGCCGCCGTGGCCGCCATGGCCGCATCCGCTCGTCGCTGCTTGCCCGCATGTGCGCCACCTCCTGCTCTCTCTCCTTTGCCTGTTCTACTCCTTCCCTTCCTCTTCTCCGTCTAGCTTGGTCACTGGCTTGCCGTGCCTCGTAGAGGTGCGGCCATGCCATGATGCTGCTGCTGTTCTGCTCGTGCTGCTGCTACGCCGCGTGGTTTGTGGTGCTAGCCGTTGTGCTAGCCCTCTTTCTTTGTCTTCTTTATTCTTCTTGTCTGCTGCTCATGTTTTTCATGCTACTGCCTCTACTAGCCTTGGCCATTGTTGCCCTGGCCATGCTAGTGCTTGCCATTCTTGCTAGATTCTTGCTATGTGCTTTTGTTCATGTTATTATGCTTGCCAGTCACTCATGTGTGTTCATGTATGCTTCCCTGGCTCACTGCTGTGGGTGATTCTTGCTGTTTAGCAAGTACCAAAGGTCGCTTGGTTGATGAATAGAGATTGTTGGCTCATGGTAGGCTCAGCCTTGCTTAATTGTGGTCCATATACATCAATCCCTTGATGATATGCTTCTGGATACAATCATAAAAATGGTTTATATAATTATCTGTGATTCAATTATTGCTTAACTGTGGCTGTTTAATTTATATGATTCATGTGTTGATGTCAGTGATGCCCTAGCATGCCCTAGCATGCTCTAGCAAGCTTCTGATGATCATATGATCATCAGTTGCTTGTGAAAGATGTTGTGTAGCTTCAGTGTTTCACTTCTGTTTAAACTGTGATGTATGTGTATCACACAGGCTGGTCCTGGTGTGTGTTGGTGCTTACTTAAGCAGTAGCTGTTGCTTGCAATGATCCATTGAATCATCAGCAAAGCCCTGGTGCTTTGATTTATTTGTGTTGTTCACTTATCTGTATTGCCTGAATTTTACTGAAGTGGATAAGTGATGTGAGCTGCTCTGCAGTTGTGATCATCCTATTAAATGTGTTAGGGCTAGATGGATGCCAACACTCAGTTGTGTACCCTAGCCCTATACTGAATCCTAAATGGATAATGATGTGTGGTTCTTGTGCTGGCTTGGTGGTTTGCTTGCTTAAGTGGTAGAGGTGGCCTCAACAGCCATTCCTGGCTGTTCAGGAAGCTCCCAAACTTGTTGGCTTGAGTTGAATGGACAACTGCTCTCTGGCCTGACTATATTTAGTTGCCAGATGCTTTTGATGTTGACAAACATGAATAGACACTTGATAGTCTATCTGTCTGATGGTGTAGTGGCCATAGGTGCTAAGTGAATCTGGCTAGCTAGATAGGATCATCCCTTTTTGGATGTCTTTGATTATGTCACTGGTTTGACATAGCCAATGTTCCCAGGGTGCCTTCCTATTGGTTTTCCTCTTGTTTACTTGCACCAAATGGCTAGACAGCCAGATGATGACACAAACATGATTTCCTACCCTTTTGGTGTGCTTGAGATCATGCATGTGCAATTTATGAACAAAACCCTCTGGTTTGTTCATGATGATATGTATACCTCACTCCAGCTCCTAGATTATGGTGTTGTTGTAGAGGATTTCTTCTGGTTGGTTTATGAGCTTGCCCTGCTCCTCCTTGTAAGCTTGATGCTTGGATTGTTTCTGGTGACTGTGGAATATATTGAACAGCAGTAGCTGTTCTTGTGTTCTAGTGTTCTTGTGTTCTTGGTGACTTACCCAGTGAAGCTGCTGTCGATGAACAGCTAGGGTTTGGCTCTGAAAAGTTTATATTTGGTGCTCCCTTGCTCTCCCTGGTCGACAGCTTGGCCTGGCACCAATTTGGTGACTCTTCTGGCTTGTGTGTGCTGTTGAGCATGCACAAGACCTGGTGAGCTGCTAGGCTGTGTGTGTGTACCAGTACTTGGTATCTGGCTTGGTCCTTGGCTGTGAGATGATCAGCTCGGCAGAGCTGATCCATATCTGCTCAATTCCATTCTTCTGCTAACCTGCCAAGTGGTTTTACCACTTGGCATAATCTCTATTTGTTGTGTTTGTGTGCAGGGGACTTTGGAATGATCAAGATGAAGATCAACTCATCTTTTAGAATTTAGGATAGATCAACTACTTTGTAATTTTCTTTTCTCTTTCTTTTAATTTTCTATTTCTCCAATTCTTGTAATGTGTTGTAAATTTATATCTCAATTCTGGATATTGTAATTGACATTGTATTTTGTGTGAATTTCAATAAAGCCCAAGTTTTCCTTATTGAGCTTAATGTAATAGTTATATTACTTGTATTATTGCTTAATAGTAATTGTTTGTGAAATTATCTCAAATTTGAATTATGTGATGATTATTTAATGTTTGAAATTTCAAATTCAAATTTGGTTTGTATTCAATCAAACAACTTAACTTGTAATTCAATCATGCAACTTTAGTTTGTGATGCAAACTCTCCCCTCTCTTCTCAAAGCCCTAATTTAGTTGAATAAGGAACAAGTTTGTCGCACTCTCGAAACCCTAACCCTGTAAGGTGTCGAGAGAGAAACTTGTCCCCCTTTGATGCAGTTTTTGTTTAAAAGAGCGAAATTTCCCCGTAAATTACGATGCAATGCACATCCCTTTCTAAAATCTACCCCTCGATCGTCTCTAAACCTGGGACATTACAGCCTTTCTCCCTTAAAGAAAACTTCGTCCCGAAGTTGTGGTTATAATACCTGAAGAGTTCGGGGTATGTTTTCCTCAGGTCTTCCTCCTTTTCCCAGGTGGCTTCCCTCTCGGGATGGTGCTTCCATTGTATCTTGCAGTAGTTTATCGCTCTATTCCTTAGTTGTTTCCAGTTCTCCTCGAGAATCTTTGCTGGCTTCTCGATGTAGGTCAAGTCTGGTTGTAACTCGAGCTCATCATGTGATACTGGCTCATCTGGGGTCTTCAAACACTTTCTGAGTTGCGACACATGGAATATGTTGTGAACTTGAGATAACCTTCCCGGTAGTTCCAATTCAAAGGCTAACCCTTGGTTTTGACTCAAAATTTTGAAAGGTCCTATGTACCGAGGACTTAACTTTCCTTTTACTCCAAACCTCTGAAGTCCTTTCATCGGGCTCACCTTGAGATATACCATGTCTCCAACTCGTGGCTCCCAAGTTCTCCTCTTTTGATCGGCATAACTTTTCTGTCGGCTTTGGGCTATCTTGAGCCTATCTCTGATAATGTCAATTATTTGTTGCTTTTCCTTGACATAATCAGGGTTGAACTCTTTGCTTGCTCCAGCTTCATACCAACAAATGGGTGATCTACACTTCCTTCCGTACAGAGCTTCGAACGGTGCCATCTTGATGCTGATTTGATAGCTGTTGTTGTATGAAAACTCTGCTAGTGGCAAGCGCTCCTCCCATGATCCTCCGAAGTCTAGGGCACAAGCCCTAAGCATATCCTCTAGGATCTGGTTAGTTCTTTCCGTTTGTCCACCTGTCTGAGGATGATAGGCGGTACTATAATCCAACTTGGATCCTAAAGCTTCGTGTAATTGCTTCCAAAACGCTGATGTGAACACGGATCCTCGATCCGACACGATCTTCTTGGGCACTCCATGTTTACTCACGATCTCTTTGATGTAAAGATCGATGAGTTTCTCTCCTTTATCCTGTTGGTTCACCGCTAAGAAGTGTGCACTTTTCGTCAACCGGTCCACGATTACCCATATCATGTCCTTCTTTTTATTAGTCATGGGTAGTCCGGTGATGAAATCCATCCCTATTTCCTCCCATTTCCATTCTGGGATTGGTAAAGGTTGTAACTTTCCTGCCGGGCTCTGATGTTCAGCCTTCACTCTTTGGCATGTATGGCATTCCGCCACATATTGTGCTATCTCTCTTTTCATGTTATTCCACCAGAATAACTCTTTTAGATCCATATACATCTTTGTACTCCCCGGATGTATGGAGTATGGTGTTTGATGGGCTTCCCGGAGTATTACTTCCTTGATTTCAGCAATATCCGGAGCACAAATCCTCTTTTGAAACCAAAGTGATCCTGATTCTCCTCGGTGAAATTCTGATGGTCTTCCTAAGTCAATCCTCCTCATCTCCTCCACGATGAATGGATCGTCCAACTGACCCATCATTATTTCATTCTTCAGGTTAACATTTAGCTCATCGGCTACTTGTAAAGCTGATAATCCTTCATGAGCTTCTTTCTCCCAAAGTTGTATTTGGGCTTGGCTTATTTCCTTCCTCAACTCCGGTGATAACTCTTGTTCTACTCCTCCGGTGCTCTTCCTACTCAAGGCATCTGCTACAACATTGGCCTTCCCTGGAGTATAATTGATGGTCAAATCGTAATCCTTGATCAATTCTAGCCACTGATGTCTACGCCCCCTCCTTTTCCCGTAGACAGTGTTGGGCCTCCAAGAGCAGAGGTTTGTAGAACAGCATCAAGTTTTCCCTTAAGTGGATCACCCAAGGTTTATCGAACTCAGGGAGGAAGAGGTCAAAGATATCCCTCTCATGCAACCCTGCAACCACAAAGCAAGAAGTCTCTTGTGTCCCCAACACACCTAATAGGTGCACTAGTTCGGCGAAGAGATAGTGAAATACAGGTGGTATGAATAAATAGTAGCAGTAGCAACGACACCAGAAAAGTGCTTTGCCCAGGACAGTAAACAAGCAGTAGTAACGCAGCAGTAGTAATGCAGTAAAACAGTAAACAAGCAGCGATAGCAGTATTGGAAACAAGGCCTAGGGATCAGACTTTCACTAGTGGACACTCTCAACATTGATCACATAACAGAATAGATAAATGCATACTCTACACTCTTGTTGGATGATGAACACATTGCGTAGGATTACACGAATCCTCAATGCCGGAGTTAACAGGCTCCACAATTCAATGTTCATATTTAAATAACCTCAGAGTACATGAAAGATCAATAAGACTAAACCAAGTACTAACATAGCATGCACACTGTCACCTTCATGCTAAGAAAGGAGGAATAGATCATATCAATACTATCATAGCAATAGTTAACTTCATAATCTACAAGAGATCATAATCATAGCATACGCCAAGTACTAACACGGATGCACACACTGTCACCATTACACCGTGCAGGAGGAATAAAACTACTTTAATAACATTGCTAGAGTAGCACATAGATAAATTGTGATACAAAACACATTGCAATCATAAAGAGATATAAATAAGCACTTCACTATGCCATTCATAACAGTGAATAAGTATTCTGTGAAATATAGCCTAAGAGACCCACACGGTGCACACACTGTCACCTTTACACACGTGGGACAAGGAGTCTCCGGAGATCACATAAGTAAAATTCACTTGACTAGCATAATGACATCTAGATTACAATCATCATCATATGGATCTCAATCATGTAAGGCAGCTCATGAGATCATTGTATTGAAGTACATAGAGAGAGAGATGAACCACATAGCTACCGGTACAGCCCTTAGCCTCGATGGAGAACTACTCCCTCCTCATGGGAGACAGCAGCGTTGATGGAGATGGCGGTGATGTTGATGGAGGAGCCTTCCGGGGGCACTTCCCTGCTCCGGCAGCGTGCCGGAACAGAGACTCCTGTCCCCCAGATCTTGGCTTCGCGATGGCGGCGGCTACAGAAGGTTTCTGCGGGTTTCGTCGAACGTATCAGGGTTTTCGCGACGGAGGCTTTAAATAGGCGGAAGGGAGGCGTCAGAGGGCTTGTGGGGCCACCACACCATAGGGTGGCGCGGCCAGGGCCTGGGCCGCGCCACCTGCATGTGTGGGGCCCACAAGGCCCTCCTCTGGCGGCTCTCGGGTGTTCTGGATGCTTCCGAGGATTCTAAGATGCTGGGCGTTGATTTCGTCCAATTCCGAGAATATTTCCTTACTAGGATTTCTGAAACCAAAAACAGCAGAAAACAGGAACTGGCACTGTGGCATCTCGTCAATAGGTTAGTTCCAGAAAATGCATAAATATGACATATAATGTGTACAAAACATGTAGATATCATCAATAATGTGGCATGGAACATAAGAAATTATCGATACGTCGGAGACGTATCAGCATCCCCAAGCTTAGTTCCTGCTCGTCCCGAGCAGGTAAATGATAACAAAGATAATTTCTGGAGTGACATGCCATCATAACCTTGATCATAATATTGTAAGCATATGTAATGAATGCAGCGATCAAAACAATGGTAATGACATGAGTAAGCAATTGAATCATAAAGCAAAGACTTTTCATGAATAGTACTTCAAGACAAGCATCAATAAGTCTTGCATAAGAGTTAACTCATAAAGCAATAATTCAAAGTAAAGGTATTGAAGCAACATAAAGGAAGATGAAGTTTCAGCGGTTGCTTTCAACTTGTAACATGTATATCTCATGGATAGTTGTCAATGCAAAGCAATATAACAAGTACAATATGCAAGTATGTAGGAATCAATGCACAGTTCACACAAGTGTTTGCTTCTTAAGGTGGAGAGAGATAGGTGAACTGACTCAACATAAAAGTAAAAGAATGGCCCTTCGCAGAGGGAAGCAGGGATTAAATCATGTGCTAGAGCTTTTAAGTTTTGAAATCATATAGAGCATAAAAGTAAAGTTTTGAGAGGTGTTTGTTGTTGTCAACGAATGGTAATGGGTACTCTAACTACCTTATCAACCAGACTTTCAAGAGCGGCTCCCATGAAGGACGTTATCTCTACCAGCAAGGTAGATCCTCCCTCTTCTCTTTTGTTTACACATGTATTTTAGTTTCATTATTGATGACACTCCTCCCAACCTTTTGCTTACACAAGCCATGGCTAACCGAATCCTCGGGTGCCTTCCAACATTCACATATACCATGAAGGAGTGTCTATTTGCAAAATTAAGTTGCTTACTGATGAATTAGAGCAAAACATGTGAAGAGAATTATTAATGAAGTTTGATTAATTGGGGCTGGGAACCCCATTGCCAGCTCTTTTTGCAAAATTATTGGATAAGCGGATGAAGCCACTAGTCCATTGTGAAAGTCTGTCAAGAGTAAATGACAAGGTTGAAAGATAAACACCACATACTTCCTCATGAGCTATAAAACATTAACACAAATTGAGAAGCATTTTGAAGGTTTAAAGGTAGCACATGAAGTATTTACTTGGAATGGCAGAAAATACCATGTAGTAGGTAGGTATGGTGGACACAAATGGCATAGTGGTTGGCTCAAGGATTTTGGATGCATGAGAAGTATTCCCTCTCGATACAAGGTTTAGGCTAGCAAGGTTATTTGAAACAAACACAAGGATGAACCGGTACAGTAAGACTCACATAAAAGACATATTGTAAACATTATAAGACTTTACACCGTCTTCCTTGTTGTTCAAACTCAATACTAGAAATTATCTAGACCTTAGAGAGACCAATTATGCAAACCAAATTTTAGCAAGCTCTATGTATTTCTTCATTAATAGGTGCAAAGTATATGATGCAAGAGCTTAAACATGAGCACAACAATTGCCAAGTATCACATTATCCAAGACATTTTACCAATTACTACATGTAGCATTTTCTGTTTCCAACCATATAATGATGAACGAAACAATCAACCTTTGCCATGAACACTAAAAGTAAAGCTAAGAACACATGTTTTCATATGCAACAGCGGAGCGTGTCTCTCTCCCACACAAGCATGATGTAATCCAATTTATTCAAACACAAACAAAAATAAAAGCACACAGACGCTCCAAGTAAAGTACATAAGATGTGACCGAATAAAAATATAGTTTCAAGAGAAGGAACCTGATAATTTGTCGATGAAGAAGGGGATGCATTGGGCATCCCCAAGATTAGATGCTTGAGTCTTCTTGAAATATGCAGGGATGAACCACCGGGTCATCCCCAAGCTTAGAGCTTTCACTCTTCTTGATCATAGTATATCATCCTCCTCTCTTGACCCTTGAAAACTTCCTTCACACCAAACTTCTCATAAACTTCATTAGAGGGGTTAGTACATAATCAAAAAATCACATGTCCAGAGGTGACACAATCATTTTTAACACTTCTGGACATTGCTCAAAGCTACTAGAAGGTAATGGAACAAAGAAATTCACCCAACACAGCGAAAGAAGCAATGCGAAATAAAAGGCAGAATCTGTCAAAACAGAACAGTCCGTAAAGACGAATTTTAAATAAATACTTCCGTTGCTCAAATCAGAAAACTCAAAACTAATGAAAGTTGCGTACATATCTGAGGAACACGCACGTAAATTGGCATATTTTTCTGAGTTACCTACAGAGAAAAAGGCCCAGATTCGTGACAAATAAAAATCTGTTTCTGCGCAGTAATCCAAATCTAGTATCAACCTTCGATTAGAGGCTTCACTTGGCACAACAAAACACAAAACTAAGATAAGGAGAGGTTGCTACAGTAGTAAACAACTTCCAAGACACAAATATAAAACAAAGTACTGTAGCAAAATAACACATGGGTTATCTCCCAAGAAGTTCTTTCTTTATAGCCATTAAGATGGGCTCAGCAGTTTTAATGATGCACTCGCAAGAAATAGTATTTGAAGCAAACAGAGAGCATCAAGAGGCAAATTCAAAACAACTTTAAGCCTAACATGCTTCCTATGAAAAGGGATCTTGTAAATAAACAAGTTATGTAGGCATAATGCAACAAGCGTAGAAAGATAAAACAAGTGTAACTTCAAAAATTTCAGCATATAGAGAGGTGTTTTAGGAACATGAAAATTTCTACAACCATATTTTCCTCTCTCATAATAACTTTCAGTAGTATCATGAGCAAACTCAACAATATAACTATCACATAAAGCATTCTTATCATGAGTCTCATGCATAAAATTATTACTACTCCCAACATAAGCATAATCAATTTTATTAGTTGTAGTGGGAGCAAATTCAACAAAGTAGCTATCATCAAATATAGGAGGCATATTGTAATCATAATCAAATTTATCCTCCATAACAGGTGGAACCAAAAGACTACTATCATTATAATCATCATAAATAGGAGGTAAAGTATCATCAAAGTAAATTTTCTCCTCAATGTTTGCGGGACTAAAAAGATCATGCTCATCAAAATCAGCTTCCCCAAGCTTAGAATTTTCCATATCATTAGCAACAACGGTGTTCAAAGTATTCATACTAACATGTTCCATGGGTTTTTTAATTTTCGGATCAAACCATCCATGTTTTAAATCAGGAAATAGAATAAGAAGCTCATTGTTGTCCATTATGCCAAACTAGTGTAAACAAGAAACAAAAAGATGCAATTGCAGGATCTAAAGGAAATAGCTTCGAGCACAAACACAATGGCGCCAGAAAAGTACTGTTACCTGGAACCGAAGTATGAGTGCCTTTTACCTCTCCTCCCCGGCAACGGCGCCAGAAAATAGCTTGATGTCTACGCCTCCTCCTTTTCCTGTAGACAGTGTTGGGCCTCCAAGAGCAGAGATTTGTAGAACAGCAGCAAGTTTTCCCTTAAGTGGATCACCCAAGGTTTATCGAACTCAGGGAGGAAGAGGTCAAAGATATCCCTCTCATGCAACCCTGCAACCACAAAGCAAGAAGTCTCTTGTGTCCCCAACACACCTAATAGGTGCACTAGTTCGGCGAAGAGATAGTGAAATACAGGTGGTATGAATAAATAGTAGCAGTAGCAACGACACCAGAAAAGTGCTTTGCCCAGGACAGTAAACAAGCAGTAGTAACGCAGCAGTAGTAACGCAGTAAAATAGTAAACAAGCAGCGATAGCAGTATTGGAAACAAGGCCTAGGGATCAGACTTTCACTAGTGGACACTCTCAACATTGATCACATAACAGAATAGATAAATGCATACTCTACACTCTTGTTGGATGATGAACATATTGCGTAGGATTACACGAATCCTCAATGCCGGAGTTAACAGGCTCCACAATTCAATGTTCATATTTAAATAACCTCAGAGTGCATGAAAGATCAATAAGACTAAACCAAGTACTAACATAGCATGCACACTGTCACCTTCATGCTAAGAAAGGAGGAATAGATCATATCAATACTATCATAGCAATAGTTAACTTCATAATCTACAAGAGATCATAATCATAGCATACGCCAAGTACTAACACGGATGCACACACTGTCACAATTACACCGTGCAGGAGGAATAAAACTACTTTAATAACATTGCTAGAGTAGCACATAGATAAATTGTGATACAAAACACATTGCAGTCATAAAGAGATATAAATAAGCACTTCACTATGCCATTCATAACAGTGAATAAGTATTCTGTGAAATATAGCCTAAGAGACCCACACGGTGCACACACTGTCACCTTTACACACGTGGGACAAGGAGTCTCCGGAGATCACATAAGTAAAATTCACTTGACTAGCATAATGACATCTAGATTACAATCATCATCATATGGATCTCAATCATGTAAGGCAGCTCATGAGATCATTGTATTGAAGTACATAGAGAGAGAGATGAACCACATAGCTACCGGTACAGCCCTTAGCCTCGATGGAGAACTACTCCCTCCTCATGGGAGACAACAGCATTGATGGAGATGGCGGTGATGTCGATGGAGGAGCCTTCCGGGGGCACTTCCCTGCTCCGGCAGCGTGCCGGAACAGAGACTCCTGTCCCCCAGATCTTGGCTTCGCGATGGCGGCGGCTACAGAAGGTTTCTGCGGGTTTCGTCGAACGTATCAGGGTTTTCGCGACGGAGGCTTTAAATAGGCGGAAGGGAGGCGTCAGAGGGCTTGTGGGGCCACCACACCATAGGGTGGCGCGGCCAGGGCCTGGGCCGCGCCACCTGCATGTGTGGGGCCCACAAGGCCCTCCTCTGGCGGCTCTCGGGTGTTCTGGATGCTTCCGGGGATTCTAAGATGCTGGGCGTTGATTTCGTCCAATTCCGAGAATATTTCCTTACTAGGATTTCTGAAACCAAAAACAGCAGAAAACAGGAACTGGCACTGCGGCATCTCGTCAATAGGTTAGTTCCGGAAAATGCATAAATATGACATATAATGTGTACAAAACATGTAGATATCATCAATAATGTGGCATGGAACATAAGAAATTATCGATACGTCGGAGACGTATCAGCCATCTTTTCTGTCTCATGTTGAGTTCCTTCTGAGTAAAGAAGTATTTGAGACTCTTGTGATCTGTATAGAGCTCACACTTGGCTCCATAGAGAAAATGTCTCCATGTTTTGAGTGCAAATACAACTGCTTCTAGTTCTAGGTCATGTGTTGGGTAGTTCACTTCATGAGGTCTGAGTTGCCTTGATCCATAAGATATCACTTTCCGATCTTGCATGAGTACGCAACCCAATCCATGCTTGGATGCGTCACAGTATACGGTGTAATCCTTGCCAACTTCTGGAACTGCTAACACCGGTGCTGTGGTGAGTTTCTCTTTCAGAGTTTGAAAACTCTTCTCACACTCCTCTGACCATACGAATGGTGTGTTCTTTCTTAACAGCTTCATCATTGGTCCTGCTATCTTGGAGAATCCTTCAATGAATCTCCGATAATATCCTGCCATTCCTAGGAATCCTCGGATTTCCTTGACAGTCTCGGGTGCTTCCCATTCTAAAACTGCTGCTACCTTGCTCGGGTTAACAGCTATCCCATCTTTGCTAATGACATGACCAAGAAACTCCACTTGATCTAGCCAAAATTCACACTTGCTGAACTTGGCATAGAGTTGATGTTCTCTTAGTGTTTGCAATACTAACCTCAGATGTTCAGCATGTTCTGCTTTGTCTTTGGAATAGATCAAGATATCATCAATGAATACGATGACAAACTTGTCTAGATATGGCATGAAAATCTTATTCATGAGGTTCATGAAAATTGCTGGGGCATTTGTTAATCCAAAAGGCACTACAAGGTATTCATGATGTCCATACCTTGAGACAAAAGCTGTTTTCGGAACGTCTTCCTTCTTGATCTTTATCTGGTGATAACCGGATCTTAGATCAATCTTGGAAAAGACTCCCGCGCCTCTAACTTGATCAAATAGATCTTGTATCCTTGGAAGTGGATACTTGTTCTTGATTGTAACATTGTTCAGGTTCCTGTAGTCTCCGCACATCCTTCTTCCTCCATCTCTTTTATCCACGAAGATTACAGGTGATCCCCATGGTGAAACACTTTCTTGTATGAATCCTTTTTGTTCCAAGTCATCCAATTGCTCCTTAAGTTCTTTCAACTCTTTGGGCCCCATCTTGTATGGTGCCTTAGCAATCGGAGCTGTTCCTGGAATTAGGTCGATAGTGAATTCTATCTCCCTATCTGGTGGCATACCAGGTAATTCCGCAGGAAACACATCCTGGAATTCATTCACTACAGGTATATCCTCTAATTTTACCTCCTTCATGCTGTTCAACTGTAGCTCAACTTCAATCTGTGTATGTTTGTTGCCTTGGTAGATCATTCTACTTCCATCGGGGCTTTTCAAAGATACCGTCTTGTTCACACAGTCGATCAATGCTCCATTAGCTTCCAACCAGTTCATACCAAGAATGACATCAATGTCCTTCATTGGTAAAATGAACAGGTCTGCGTCAAACGCGCACTTATTGATCATGATGACTTGTCCTTGTTTGGTATGGGATACTACTATCGTTCCCCCCGCAGAAAGTATGGTTATGGTTTTATCTAACTTAGTGCAACTAATCCCATGTTTGATGATGAATTGTTGGGAACTGAATGATGTGGTTGCACCAGTATCAAAAAGTACTTTGCCAGGATGAGTGAGTATCTGGAGCGTACCTATCACCGCCTGATCGGAGTTGACCACCTCCTCCAGACTAGTGCAGTTCAGCTTGCCGAAGGGTTTCTTGTTCTTCCAATTCCCTCCTCGGCTTCCTCCTCCTCCAGACTGACCTCCTCCAGTATTTCTCTTGGGGCAGTCCTTCAGCATGTGCCCCTCCTGGCGACAACCAAAGCATATAATCCTTGGCTTCTTACAATCCTTGGCAAAATGCCCTGGAAGTCCACAGCTTCGACAAACCATTGGATTGGCAGTTTGAAACGCTTGGTTCCTCCTGCTATTGTAGTAGTTACTGTTGTTGTTGTTGTTGTTGTACCTTGGCTTGAAACTCAAGCTGGTATTGGGCTTGTTACTAACAAACCTCTTAGGCTCGAACTTGGCCTTCTTCCTCTTTTCCTCCTGCAGTTGTTTGAAATCATCTTCCAGAGTGATGGCTGCATCCACCAGCTCTTGGAATTCCGTCGCTCTCATCATACGGAGTTGTACCTTAAACTGGGGACTTAACCCCCTCAGAAACCTTTTCTTCTTCTTGTCCTCGGTGTTGACTTCTTCAACCGCATACCGGGACAGCTTTGAAAATTCCCTGACATAAGTCAGGATCGTTTTATCCTTCTGCTCGAGACTTTCGAACTCTCGACACTTCAGTTCCACAATACTTTCAGGGACATTGGATTCCCTGAACTTCCTTGCGAACTCCTCCCAGGTGAATATCTTTCCCGCCGGGTAAACGGCTACAATGTTATCCCACCATGATGCGGCAGGTCCACACAATAAGTGTGTAGCATAACGGACCTTCTCCTGGTCATTGCAACCAACTGTATTGAGCTTTCGCTCGGTGTCCATAAGTCAATCTTCCGCGTCCATTGGCTCGGGCGCGTATGCGAAAGATATAGGCTTGGTATTCTGGAAGTCTGCTAGGGTGACTCCCGGATTCTCGGGTCTCTCTACCCGGTTCTGTTGCAGTAATTCTTGGAAGAATTTGTTCTGCTGCTCCAACGTGATACGTTGCCTCTCCTCCACCAGTTGCATATACTGGACGAAATTCTGCTGCGTCATGGGTGGTGGTGGTGGTGGAAATTGATTTCTGGCTGCTTCATCAGCCTCTTCCTTTTGCTTTGCTTCGCGCTCCATGCGCTGCACTTCGGTCTCCTCGCCTAACGCTCCCGACATAACCCCCTAGTTCTGCAACACAAGATGATACTCATAATTACTCCATGCGCAAGTTTTCTGAGCTCAACTTTGTGCACAGAACTAGTCACGCAATGGAAATCAAGAAGCAAATCCAAATCATACAAAACATATACCATGTATTTACATACTTAAGTTGTCTTATTACATTACTCAAGTCGATGTGAGTATGCAAACTCACTTATTAAAGTATATATACAAATTTCTACAAATATTACACACTACGATACACGTGGTACTTGTATATCGTAGTCTCGCCTCCCTTGGTGGTCTCTATGCGTGCTTCACTCCCGGTACATTCCAGGCTTCCATCCAGTCGAACGCGTAGTCCTTCTGACGGATTCTGGAACATAGGGTCTTCCTGTTGGCTGGTAATCGGAATCCGAAGATGATCCCAGGGAAAAATCTGTGGTCATAAACTGATTATTCAGGGCATCATAATCCACCCATCGGGTGTACTCCCCGATGACTCCACCGTAGGTATTCCCACCATCGGTATCCGACTCAATCAGTATCGGATACTCTTCATAGTCTCCCCTATTGTACTGATCGTACTGGGGCTGGTTTGTGGCATCTTCTTCCATCTCGGAATTACCTCTGACTGGATTTCCAGAGTTTCCTGTGTCTGACCCCCAACGCCAACCTGTTGAGTTCTCTATAGGAGTCTCGGAACGCTGATGGTTCCCAGATTCCTCTCCACCCTCATATCCCTTATAGGAGCTACTAGGATAGTACCTAGGTGTAATGGGTGTGGTTAGTTGTTCAGGATAGTCAATACTAATATAATCACCAGCTGAATAAACTGGTGTGTGTACCTCATCCACCACTGGTTCCTTCCCTTTCGCCTCCTCTTGGGGTTTCGTGAACTCTTCCAGCATTGTATCAATTGCTCCCGACAGATGTCGGTTCAACTGAAAGAACAATGATAATAGGTTACGGCTGTTGTCCATGTATTTTGCGGCTTCTGCTGGTTTGCGTTTTGCATACTTGAAGTGATTAAGCATAGGGTCATCTTCCTCCTCTAGATGTGGAATGTGGCTAAACTCGGAACCAATAAGCTCTTTTGTCTTATGTTCCCTGATATCAGTAATGGCTCTCATAACTGCAATATGGTAGGCTGTGTTAATAGTTCTGGCTTCCCCTGCTGGCATAACTATGCTCAACCCTAGGGATTCAGGAAGTCTAAGTCCCACCCTACACTTGGCCAATACTGGTCCGTCATAGAACCAGTATTTCTTTACTTGGATCTGGGGATCATACCCAAATTCAAGTAACATGGCACGAAGTATATCTGCGAGTCCTCCTTCATATTCACTCAGTGTGGAATCCAACACCTTCACGTTTCGTCCCGGACGTGAACTTGCCATTGTTGGCTGTAGAATAGAAAGAATATATATAAGATTAGTAATAATGCATCATAATAGAGATAATAAAGAATTATCGCACTAAAAGATATGATTGTTTTATTCTCAAGTGAATACACACCATATTTTTAAAGAATTCTTTACTAATCCTATTTGACTCCTAACCTTTCGTCCCATTTACTAGGTTCCAACCTAAGGTCAAAGCTTTTGCTCTGATACCAACTGTGGTGACCCTGCATACCACTGCATGTTGTAGTATGCCAGTCGTTGATATAACATTCACGAAGTACCAGTCCGCAAATGTTACATCCCTCAGAGTAGTACAACAGAACATAGCAGGTCCATAACTCATTCATTTATTATTACAAATATCATACACATGTCATCTCGGAGCTCCTCTTGGGTCCGAAGAGGAATACTCCTGGGTTCGAGGCGAACCCAACTTAGCTTACAATATAAGAGTCTCATTAAGTTATACATTTATTTCCTCGAGCAGCTAAATACTAAGAGTTCGGGCTGCTCGGCTTCTACTACTACTCGAGATGTTTAGGCTTGATCTCCTCCGGAAGCCTCCCCGGTTCCATAGACGATGAGGTAGTCTACGCCCTCGATACCTCCAGAGAGGTCTGGTTCTTCATAGCCGATGATCTCGGCTCCTTCATTGTTGTCGTAGTCCTCCTCCAGATGATTCAGACAATCTAAGCATGGGATTTAAGAGTGGTATGAGTACGATCGTACTCAACAAGTTCATTATAGATAAGAGGTGTTTAATGCACTATCTACGATATTAGACCAGAAAGTCTAATATCAATGCAAGTTTTGATAAACATTCCTTCAAGAGATTGCTTTTATTTCAAAGAGCTATGTCCGTCCGCCTTCACCGGTTTACTAGAACTTCATGGAGCTCCTTTCCGGCCGCGTCATAGCCTCCATATCCCGAACAGGAGTGACAGGTCACGGTTCTTTACACTCTGCAGAGGTGTGTTGCTTTACCCATAAGAGATCTTAACCTTGGTGCCAACCGGGCAGCTTTCCCGTCCACACTTCCTTTGGTGTGAGGCCCGGTATAAGGTCTAGCCAATCATGTTCCTCCGCTACCTCGAACACCCACCCTTTGTTGCATGCCCCGACCCTGGGTCCACGCCGGTCCCATTATTCTTGTAGATTTCAAGGTGGACCCCGACCACGACGACAGTGTTGGGCTCTACCATACACTCCTACGCCGGTAGCTGCAACCCATCATAGACCGCAATACCGTGGGGACTTAAGGCTTCCCCAGCCAACCGCTTGCACTTCGAGCGACAAGTGTCTACAGACTATGCCGTGGGGACTTAAGGCTTCCCCAGCCAACCGCTTGCCCTGACAGATACAAGTGTCTACGGTAAAGCGCATCCGTTGATGAACGAGAGGTGGAAACACTTTTGACTACTCCGTCCCACTCCGGATCTTATGGTTAACACGGGTATTACGGCACAAGAATCATCGGATCGACATTTGTTGTTTAATCCTAGATGGATATAAACCCTTGCAATGGAACCTCCACCATATCAACACAATCCATGGTTCCATTGCCCACCACTTAGTCATATTCATAGTTATGAAAGTAGTGGTTTTGGTTTTTTATGCAATAGTGATAACCATAGTACTTTGCAAGTAATTTGATAGAAATACTCAAATGACATGAGCAAGTGATGAACTTGCCTGAACACTGCAAAGTTTTGCAGTTGGATGGTGTGGACTGACCCTTGTCCTCTGGTTCTGAAAAATAGCATCATTGTCCGATAAGGGCAATGGTTAAAGAAGCAAGTATGCATGGTTCCAGTTTTAGGGTTTGTCCCCCCTTCCGATGTCGTTATTATTTCATGTAGGAGGTTATTACTAAGAATAATTTGGGGATACTTGATTTAAAGTAATATACAACCTTGAAATGTTGTCAAGGTGTTTTTAAAGTCCAAATGCAATAATGGGCTTATTTTCATTATTGAAAATAATATGTGTGATTTAAGTTACTATTTGAATCATCAAATTAAGATTTATTCTTAATTGTCTTCAAAAATTCTCTTTGGTATTTTATTTAAATAGAGAATTTTATGCTGATTAGTTTTCATATTTTTAATTATTTTTTAGAGCTATTAAACAATTACTATTGATTTTCAAAGTTTCTGGTTTTAATGGATTTATGAAAAGACCAAATTGCCCTTGGGCCCACCTGTCAGGTGGCCCAATGGGTTAGGTTGGCCGACCCACCTGGTCCGGCCCAACCCACTCACTCTCTCCCTCTCCCTCTCGTGCGCGACCGAACCCTAACCCTAATCCCCTCTCTGGCGATTTGTTTCGCCATCTCCGTCGCCGCTCGATTCCGGCGAGCTCAGCCGGACTTAGCCTTCGCCGTGGGGCGCATTCGACGCGCCGCACGACGGCGGTCCTCCTCATCCGCGTCGATCTGGAGCGGATGCTGCTCCAGCTCGTCTCCGATCTCCCTCGCGGCGGCTAGGGTTACGGAATCGTGGCGATCCCGCTGCTCCAAGGGTTCCAGGCGCCGCCGTGGGCCTCGCCACGGTGGTGTGGGGCGCTGCGGCGCTTGTCGGCGCATGGCCTGGCCAGGTGCTACCGAGCGCTCGGCGCGCGCCGCCGTGGCCGCCATGGCCGCATCTGCTCGTCTGCTTGCCCCGGTATGTGCGCCACCTCCTGCTCTCTCTCCTTTGCCTGTTCTACTCCTTCCCTTCCTCTTCTCCGTCTAGCTTGGTCACTGGCTTGCCATGCCTCGTAGAGGTGCGGCCATGCCGTGATGTTGCTGCTGTTCTGCTCGTGCTGCTGTGCTGCTGTGCTGCTGCTACGCCGCGTGGTTTGTGGTGCTAGCCGTTGTGCTAGCCCTACTGTTGTTGCTTCATTCTTCTTTGTCTTGCTCATCTTTGTTCATGCTACTGCCTCTACTGGCCTTGGCCATTGTTGCCCTGGCCATGCTAGTGCTTGCCATTCTTGCTAGATTCTTGCTATGTGCTTTTGTTCATGTTATTATGCTTGCCAGTCACTCATGTGTGTTCATGTATGCTTCCCTGGCTCACTGCTGTGGGTGATTCTTGCTGTTTAGCAAGTACCAGTGCTGCTTGGTTGATGATTAGAGATTGTTGGCTCATGGTAGGCTCAGCCTTGCTTAATTGTGGTCCATATACATCAATCCCTTGATGATATGCTTCTGGATACAATCATAAAAATGGTTTATATAATTATCTGTGATTCAATTATTGCTTAACTGTGGCTGTTTAATTTATATGATTCATGTGTTGATGTCAATGATGCCCTAGCATGCCCTAGCATGCTCTAGCAAGCTTCTGATGATCATATGATCATCAGTTGCTTGTGAAACATGCTGTGTAGCTTCAGTGTTTCACTTCTGTTTAAACTGTGATGTATGTGTATCACACAGGCTGGTCCTGGTGTGTGCTGGTGCTTACTTAAGCAGTAGCTGTTGCTTGCAATGATCCATTGAATCATCAGCAAAGCCCTGGTGCTTTGATTTATTTGTGTTGTTCACTTATCTGTATTGCCTGAATTTTACTGAAGTGGATAAGTGATGTGAGCTGCTCTGCAGTTGTGATCATCCTATTAAATGTGTTAGGGCTAGATGGATGCCAACACTCAGTTGTGTACCCTAGCCCTCTACTGAATCCTAAATGGATAATGATGTGTGGTTCTTGTGCTGGCTTGGTGGTTTGCTTGCTTAAGTGGTAGAGGTGGCCTCAACAGCCATTCCTGGCTGTTCAGGAAGCTCCCACACTTGTTGGCTTGAGTTGAATGGACAACTGCTCTCTGGCCTGACTATATTTAGTTGCCAGATGCTTTTGATGTTGACAAACATGAATAGACACTTGATAGTCTATCTGTCTGATGGTGTAGTGGCCATAGGTGCTAAGTGAATCTGGCTAGCTAGATAGGATCATCCCTTGTTGGATGTCTTTGATTATGTCACTGGTTTGACATAGCCAATGTTCCCAGGGTGCCTTCCTATTGGTTTTCCTCTTGTTTACTTGCACCAAATGGCTAGACAGCCAGATGATGACACAAACATGATTTCCTACCCTTTTGGTGTGCTTGAGATCATGCTCAGGTAATTTATGAACAAAACCCTCTGGTTTGTTCATGATGATATGTATACCTCACTCCAGCTCCTAGATTATGGTGTTGTTGTAGAGGATTTCTTCTGGTTGGATTATGAGCTTGCCCTGCTCCTCCTTGTAAGCTTGATGCTTGGATTGTTTCTGGTGACTGTGGAATATATTGAACAGCAGTAGCTGTTCTTGTGTTCTAGTGTTCTTGTGTTCTTGGTGACTTACCCAGTGAAGCTGCTGTCGATGAACAGCTAGGGTTTGGCTCTGAAAAGTTTATATTTGGTGCTCCCTTGCTCTCCCTGGTCGACAGCTTGGCCTGGCACCAATTTGGTGACTCTTCTGGCTTGTGTGTGCTGTTGAGCATGCACAAGACCTAGTGAGCTGCTAGGCTGTGTGTGTGTACCAGTACTTGGTATCTGGCTTGGTCCTTGGCTGTGAGATGATCAGCTCGGCAGAGCTGATCCATATCTGCTCAATTCCATTCTTCTGCTAACCTGCCAAGTGGTTTTACCACTTGGCATAATCTCTATTTGTTGTGTTTGTGTGCAGGGGACTTTGGAATGATCAAGATGAAGATCAACTCATCTTTTAGAATTTAGGATAGATCATCTACTTTGTAATTTTCTTTTCACTTTCTTTTAATTTTCTATTTCTCCAATTCTTGTAATGTGTTGTAAATTTATATCTCAATTCTGGATATTGTAATTGACATTGTATTTTGTGTGAATTTCAATAAAGCCCAAGTTTTCCTTATTGAGCTTAATGTAATAGTTATATTACTTGTATTATTGCTTAATAGTAATTGTTTGTGAAATTATCTCAAATTTGAATTATGTGATGATTATTTAATGTTTGAAATTTCAAATTCAAATTTGGTTTGTATTCAATCAAACAACTTAACTTGTAATTCAATCATGCAACTTTAGTTTGTGATGCAAACTCTCCCCTCTCTTCTCAAAGCCCTAATTTAGTTGAATAAGGAACAAGTTTGTCGCACTCTCGAAACCCTAACCCTGTAAGGTGTCGAGAGAGAAACTTGTCCCCCTTTGATGCAGTTTTTGTTTAAAAGCGCTAAATTTCCCCGTAAATTACGATGCAATGCACATCCCTTTCTAGAATCTACCCCTCGATCGTCTCTAAACCTGGAACATTACAGCTATAAAGAAAGAACTTCTTGGGAGATAACCCATGTGTTATTTTGCTACAGTACTTTGTTTTATATTTGTGTCTTGGAAGTTGTTTACTACTGTAGCAACCTCTCCTTATCTTAGTTTTGTGTTTTTTTTGTGCCAAGTGAAGCCTCTAATCGAAGGTTGATACTAGATTTGGATTTCTGCGCAGAAATAGATTTCTATCTGTCACGGATCTGGGCTGTTTTCTTCGTAGGTAACTCAGAAAAATATGCCAATTTACGTGCGTGTTCCTAAGATATGTACGCAACTTTCACTAGTTTTGAGTTTTCTGATTTGAGCAACGTAAGTATTTATTTAAAATTCGTCTTTACTGGTTGTTCTGTTTTGGCAGATTCTGTCTCTGTTTTTTGCATTGTCTCTTGTGGACTTTAAGCGAGGTTTTCTAGACGTGGAGAGCTGTAGCTAATGTTTTATTGAGTTCTTGCAATGTGTCACTACAGGACCAAGGTGGATTCAAGTTTTTTTGAGTACTAACCCCTCTAATGAAGTTTATGAGAAGTTTGGTGTGAAGGAAGTTTTCAAGGATCAAGAGAGGAGGATGATATATGATCAAGAAGAGTGAAAAGTCTAAGCTTGAGATGCCCCCGTGGTTCATCCCTGCATATTTCAAGAAGACTCAAGCGTCTAAGCTTGAGGATGCCCAAGGCATCCCCTTCTTCATCAACTTATCAGGTCACTTCTATTGAAACTATATTTTTATTCGGTCACATCTTATGTGCTTTACTTGGAGCGTCTGTGTGCTTTTATTTTTGTTTTTGTTTGAATAAAGATGGATCCTAGCAATCTTTGTGTGGGAGAGAGACACGCTCCGCTTTTTTATATGAACGCTTGTTCTTCGTTTTACTTTTAATGTTCAATGATAAAAGTTGGAAGCTACAATACGTATGGTTATCTGGTTGGAAACAGAAAATGCCTCATATTGTCTTGGATAATTTGACACTTGGCAATTGTTTTGAGCTCTCAAGTAGATCATGATTAAGTTTTTTTTCATGTAGTTTAAACCTATTAGTGGAGAACTACCGTAGAGCTTGTTGAAATTGGTTTGCATGATTGGTCTCTCTTAAGGTCTAGATATTTTCTGGTAAAAGTGTTTGAGCAACAAGGAAGACAGTGTAGAGTATTATAATGCTTGCAATATGTTCTTATGTAAGTTTTACTGTACCGGTTCATACTTGTGTTTGCTTCAAATAGCCTTGCTAGCCTAAGCCTTGTACTGAGAGGGAATACTTCTCGTGCATCCAAAACCTTGAGCCAAAACCTATGCCATTTGTGTCCACCATACCTACCTACTATGTGGTATTTCCTGCCATTCCAAGTAAATACTTCATGTGCTACCTTTAAACAATTCAAAATTTACTATCTCTTATTTGTGTCAATGTTTTATAGCTCATGAGGAAGTATGTGGTGTTTTATCTTTCAATCTTGTTGGGCAGCTTTCACCAATGGACTAGTGGCTTCATCCGCTTATCCAATAATTTTGCAAAAAGAGCTGGCGCGGGGTTCCCAGCCCCCAATTAATTAACTTCATTAATAATTCTCTTCACATGTTTTGCTCTGATTCATCAGTAAGCAACTTAATTTTGCAAATAGACACTCCTCCATGGTATGAGATTGTTGGAAGGCACCCGAGGATTCGGTCAGCCATGGCTTGTGTAAGCAAAGGTTGGGAGGAGTGTCAACCATAAATAAAACTAAAGTACATGTGTAAAGAAAAGAGAAGAGGGATGATCTACCTTGCTGGTAGAGATAACGTCCTTCATGGGAGCCGCTCTTTGAAAGTCTGTTTAGCAAGGGGGTTAGAGTGCCCACTACCATTCGTTGACAACAACAAACACCTCTCAAAACTTTACTTTTATGCTCTCTATATGATTTCAAAAACTTAAAAAGCTCTAGCACATGATTTAATCCCTGCTTCCCTCTGCGAAGGGCCTTTCTTTTACTTTATGTTGAGTCAGTTTACCCACTTCCTTCCATCTTAGAAGCAAACACTTGTGTCAACTGTGCATTGATTCTTACATACTTGCTTATTTGCATTCATCATATTACTTTATGTTGACAATTATCCATGAGATATGCATGTTGAAAGTTGAAAGCAACTGCTGAAACTTATATCTTCCTTTGTGTTGCTTCGATGCCTTTACTCTGAATTTATTGCTTTATGAGTTAACTCTCGTGCAAGACTTTTGATGCTTGTCTTGAAAGTACTCTTTATGAAAAGTTTTGCTATATGTTATCTATTTGTTAGCAACTATAGATTATTGCCTTGAGTCACTTCATTCATTTCATATGCTTTGTAATAGTATGATCAAGGTTATGTAAGTAGCATGTCACTACATAAATTATTCTTTTTATCGTTTACCTGCTCGGGACGAGCAGGAACTAAGCTTGGGGATGCTGATACGTCTCCGACGTATCCATAATTTCTGATGTTCCATGCTTGTTTCATGACAATACTTACATGTTTTGCTTGCACTTTATGATGATTTCATGCATTTTCCGGAACTAACCTATTAACAAGATGCCACAAAGTGCAGTTCGTTTTCTGCTGTTTTGGTTCCGTAAAGGCTGTTCGGGCAATATTCTCGGAATTCGACGAAATCAACGCCAAAGATCTTATTTTTCCCGAAAGGCTCCAGAACACCGAAGGGGAGTCGGAGGAGAGCCAGGGGACCCCCACACCATAGGGCCGCGCGGGCCAGACCCTGGCCGCGCCGGCCTAGGGGGAGGCCACCCTGTCGACCCTCCTGCGCCGCCTCTTCGCCTATTTAACCCCTTTCGACCTAAAAACACAGTACCAATTGACGAAACTCCAAAAAGACTCCAGGGGCGCCGCCACCATCGCGAAACTCCAATTCGGGGGACAGAAGTCTCTGTTCCGGCACCTCGCCGGACGGGGAAGTGCCCCCGGAAGCCATCTCCATCAACGCCATCGCCTCCATCATGCTCCGTGAGTAGTTCCCCCATGGACTACTGGTTCTAGCTGTAGCTAGTTGGTATTCTCTCCCCCATGTACTTCAATACAATGATCTCATGAGCTGCCTTACATGATTGAGATTCATCTGATGTAATCGGTGTTGTGTTTGTTGGGATCCGATGGATGATACATTATGACTAGTCTATCTATAAAGTTTGTGAAGTTATTGTTGCTGCAATCTTGTTATGCTTAATGCTTGTCACTAGGGCCCGAGTGGCATGATCTTAGATTTGAGCTCTATACTTATTGCTTAGATTGTATCTACAAGTTGTATGCACATGTCACTGTCCGGAACCAAAGGCCCCGAAGTGACAAGAATCGGGACAGCCGGAGGGGATGGCGGTGATGTGAGGGACACATGTTTTCACGGAGTGTTAATGCTTTGCTCCGGTACTCTATTAAAAGGAGTACCTTAATATCCAGTAGTTTCCCTTGAGGCCCGGCTGCCACCGGCTGGTAGGACAAAAGATGTTGTACAAGTTTCTCATTGCGAGCACGTATGACTATATATGGAAAACATGCCTACATGATTAATGAATTGATGTTCTTTCTTAATGCTTTATCAATCCTATCAATTGCCCAACTGTAATTTGTTCACCCAACACTTGTTATTGGAGAGTTGCCACTAGTGAAGATAGCTGGGAACCCCGGTCCATCTTTCATCATCATATACTCGTTCTACATGTCATTGGAAGTAGTATCAACTATCTTCTCGTGCCATTACCTCTGTGTTACTATTACTGCTGCTGTGTTACTGTTACTACTGCTCTCATATTACTGCTACTTTCACATCACCCCTGTTACTAGTGCTTTTTCAGGTGCAGCTGAATTGACAACTCAGTTGTTAAGGCTTATAAGTATTCTTTACCTCCCCTTGTGTCGAATCAATAAATTTGGGTTATACTACCCTCGAAGACTGCTGCGATCCCCTATACTTGTGGGTTATCAGCCCCCTGCTCAGAGTTATCGCCCCAACTACCCCAACAACAACGGAGGACCCCCAAAGACCGGAGGCAACAACAACAACAGCCACAACAACAACAACCACCACAACAGCAACAGTAACAATGGGAACAACAACCACCCAAATACTGCCCCCAGGACTGGAAGCAATGCTACCCCCATCACCCCCAAGGACAAGGCAACAATCACCTGCTATGAATGTGGCACCGTTGGCCACTACTCAAATGAATGCCCCGAGAAACTAGCCAAGACTGCCCCCAATACTGCTGCACCTGCCCAGCAACAGCGTCGCTTCACCGGTAGAAGGAACCAGAACAACAGCAACGGCCGCCTCTACCACATGAACGCCACTGAAGCTCAGGAAGCACCCCAGACCCTGCAAAGTATGTCTTCCTGTTAATAAAATGCTCAATCTCTCTTAGGAACCTAACTTTTCTTAAAATCTCGGGACGAGATTTGTTTAAGGGGGAAGGGTTTGTAACATCCCAAAAATTCAAAACAAAACAAATGAATTTCCCTAGTTCCAAATTTTGGAACCAACAAAAACTTTTATTAAATTTAGTATGATACATAGTGATCTTGCTTAATTCTTGTGCTATTGCCATGTTTGCTTGTAATAATAGTTTGAAATAATCTTAAACCCTAAACCTCACCTCTCTTTTCACCACCCAAGTTAAAATAAAATAAAAGGAAATTAAATAAGAAAAAGGTATATGTGCCTATGGCTATTTTTATAAATCTTTACCCTAGGCCTTTCTACTTTGTTTAGAGGTTTTTAAAACCTTCATAAACCTTACCTAGTGCTTATCAAACCAAATCCAAGTTGAAACAAAAGAAAATAAAAAGAAACTAAAAATGCCATAGTGGCATATGAAAGTAAAATAGCAATTTGTGAAATTGAGGATCTTGACCCTAAGACATGTTGTGAATAGTTGGATCACTCCTATATACCTTTTCAACACTCAACAACACCAATTGGGTCAAGCCAAGTCAAATTAAAACTCAAATGCAACATATGCATAGAGGCATATGTGACACATAGCCATAATCTCCAATTCTTGCCCTATGCCTTTAAACCTTGACCAAATGTTGTGCAACCATATCTAAACTTAATATAATACTAAATTGACCCTAACCCATGTCCAAGTAAAGCAAGGTCAACAATTTACAAGAATAATGAAATTTGACACATCACCTCTTATGCATTATGGACATTTTTGCAAATCTTTGAACAAGACCATTTAAAATGGTTTCAATGGTCTTAAAATGTTTCTAAACTAATAAGAATCACATTAGAGTCAAGAAATATCAAATCAATTAGAGAGAAATCAAATGGTGAGGAATTCCATTTTTACTCACATACACATAAGGCCAATTTTGCAAATCTTCACCCAAGGCCACCATTGCTTGATCTATTGCTTGGAGAACACTTATATATGATAAACAAACACTAATGCATCAAAGAAACCAGAATCAAATCCAAGAAAATCTCAAAACCAACATACATGTGATAATGGTCAAAAGTGACTTTTATAAAATGTTCCCTACTTTACCCCCTGGTTTTGACTTTTCTTCAAACCAACCATGACCAACCATTGCCATGTCATCCAAGACCAGGTCAAGGTGAACAACTTTAATGTTGACCATTAGTGCTAATGTTGACCAGGTTGACCAGAATAGAATTGACAAGTGGAGACTTTGAAACTATGTGAAGATCAACCCCCATTTTGAAATCTCACAAACCTTCACCAAATCCACCATCACCACCACCATTCTTTCTCTTTAATTATGTGAATGAAGTCCACCAAAAATAATTTCGAAATTCAAACATTTTCTTCATGCGGCCATTTACTCGAACACCTGGCAGGCAACATTTGGAAATTGTGAGACATGCTTTTACACACCAGTTTTTCAACTAAACCATGCATGATCAGAGCTGATCATTACTCCCCCTTGTCCCCTGCATCTTTCCCAGTACTTGCATTGGATGATTAAAGCCTGTGGAGAGCAAAAACCGACTATGCCGTGCACCATGCTCACCCACATACACTCATCCTCTCTACCCCTTCCCTATCCCTCTCACCATGTCAAATAGGTAGCCTACCCTCCCTTGAGCACGCCAGTACCCTTCCTAGCTCACAGCTTGCACGACATTGGCCGCACAACGCACACCCAGACACGCCAGAATCATGCCAGGCCACGCGGTGAGCGCGCACAGGCACGTCCTGGACGCGCCAGAGCACGTGCGTGTGCCATCGCTCTCGTCCTCCCCTGCAGCCCTCCATCTGCATCAAGCTTGGCCATCATCCCATCTACCCAGTAGACACGATCGCTAGCTCGAGGAAGGCCCGTCGCCGTCGCCATGATCAGAGTTCTGCCGCCCAGTACCGTCCTCGTCGCAGAAGCTCCCGAGCGATCCCATCATCCCCTGGACGCGCCAGTGATGTCTACGGGAGCTTCTATTCTTGTAGACAGTGTTGGGCCTCCAAGAGCAGAGGTTTGTAGAACAGAAGCAAGTTTCCCTTAAGTGGATCACCCAAGGTTTATCGATCTCAGGGAGGAAGAGGTCAAAGATATCCCTCTCAAGCAACCCTGCAACCACAAAGCAAGAAGTCTCTTGTGTCCCCAACACACCTAATAGGTGCACTAGTTCGGCGAAGAGATAGTGAAATACAGGTGGTATGAATAAGTATGAGCAGTAGTAACGGCACCAGAAAAGTGCTTTGCTGTCCAGGACTGGCGTGTGATGAATGGTGGTAATATTGCAGGCAGTAGAGATGCAGTAAAACAGTAAACAAGCAGCGATAATCACAGTATTTGGGAACAAGGCCTAAGGATCATACTTTCACTAGTGGACACTCTCAATAATGATCACATAATAGGACTACTCTACACCCTCTTGTTGGATGATGAACACCATTGTGTAGGATTACACGAACCCTCAATGCCGGAGTTAACAAGCTCCACAATATTCAATGTTCATATTTAAATAACCTTAGAGTGCAAGATAGATCAACACGACCAAACCAAGTACTAACATAGCATGCACACTAGTACCATCACACTATGAAAGGAGGAATAGATCACATCAATACCATCATAGTAATAGTTAACTTCATAATCTACAAGAGATCACAATCATAGCATACGCCAAGTACTACACGATGCACACACTGCCAACATTACACCGTGCAGGAGGAATAAACTACTTTAATAACATCACTAGAGTAGCACATAGATGAATTGTGATACAAAACTCATATGAATCTCAATCATGTAAGGCAGCTCATGAGATCATTGTATTGAAGTACATAGGAGAGAGATTAACCACATAGCTACCGGTACAGCCCCGAGCCTCGATGGAGAACTACTCCCTCCTCATGGGAGACAGCAGCGTTGATGAAAATGGCGGTGGTGTCGATGGAGAAGCCTTCCGGGGGCACTTCCCCGTCCCGGCGGCGTGCCGGAACAGAGACTCCTGTCCCCCAGATCTTGGCTTCGCGATGGCGGCGGCTCTGGAAGGTTTTTGCGGGTTTCGTCGATCATGATAGGGTTTTCGTGACGGAGGCTTTAAGTAGGCGGAAGGGCAGCCTCGGAGGGGGCCTGGTGGGCCCACACACTAGGGGGGCGCCCCCCCTCTGGCCGCGCCAGGGTGGCATGTGGGGCCCCCAGGGCTTCCCTCTGGCGGCTCTCGGGTGTTCTGGATGCTTCCGGGGAAAATAGGGTTCTGGGCGTTGATTTCGTCCAATTCCGAGAATATTTCCTTACTAGGATTTCTGAAACCAAAAACAGCAGAAAACAGGAACTGGCACTGCGGCATCTCGTCAATAGGTTAGTTCCGGAAAACGCATAAATATGACATAAAGTATGCATAAAACATGTAGATATCATCAATAATGTGGCATGGAGCATAAGAAATTATCGATACGTCGGAGACGTATCAGCATCCCCAAGCTTAGTTCCTGCTCGTCCCGAGCAGGTAAACGATAACAAAGATAATTTCTGGAGTGACATGCAATCATAACCTTGATCATACTATTGTAAGCATATGCAATGAATGCAGCGATCAAACCAATGTAAATGACATGAGTAAACAATTGAATCATAAAGCAAAGACTTTTCATGAATAGTACTTCAAGACAAGCATCAATAAGTCTTGCATAAGAGTTAACTCATAAAGCAATAATTCATAGTAGAGGTATTGAAGCAACACAAAGGAAGATTAAGTTTCAGCGGTTGCTTTCAACTTATAACATGTGTATCTCATGGATATTGTCAATGCAAAGTAATATAACAAGTGCAATATGCAAGTATGTAAGAATCAATGCACAGTTCACACAAGTGTTTGCTTCTTGAGGTGGAGAGAGATAGGTGAACTGACTCATCATAAAAGTAAAATAAAGGTCCTTCAAAGAGGAAAGCATCGATTGCTATATTTGTGCTAGAGCTTTGATTTTGAAAACAAGAAACAATTTTATCAACGGTAGTAATAAAGCATATGTGTTATGTAAATTATATCTTACAAGTTGCAAGCCTCATGCATAGTATACTAATAGTTCCCGCACCTTGTCCTAATTAGCTCGGATTACCTGGATTATCATCGCAATGCACATGTTTTAACCAAGTGTCACAAAGGGGTACCTCTATGCCGCCTGTACAAAGGTCTAAGGAGAAAGCTCGCATTGGATTTCTCGCTTTTGATTATTCTCAACTTAGACATCCATACCGGGACAACATAGACAACAGATAATGGACTCCTCTTTAATGCATAAGCATGTAGCAACAATTAGTGTTCTCATATGAGATTGAGGATATATGTTCAAAACTGAAACTTCCACCACGATTCATGGCTTTAGTTAGCGGCCCAATGTTCTTCTCTAGCAATATGCATGCTCTAACCATTAAATGAGTGGTAAATCGCCCTTACTTCAGACAAGACGGACATGCATAGCAACTCACATGATATTCCACAAAGAGTAGTTGATGGCGTCCCCAGGAACATGGTTATCGCACAACAAGCAACTTAATAAGAGATAAAGTGCATAAGTACATATTCAATACCACAATAGTTTTTAGGCTATTTGTCCCATGAGCTATATATTGTAAAGGTAGAGGATAGAAATTTAAAGGTAGCACTCAAGCAATTTACTTTGGAATGGCGGAGAAATACCATGTAGTAGGTAGGTATGGTGGACACAAATGGCATAGTGGTTGGCTCAAGGATTTTGGATGCATGACCCTCTCGATACAAGGTTTTAGGCTAGCAAAGTTATTTGAAACAAACACAAGGATGAACTGGTGCAGCAAAACTCACATAAAAGACATATTGTAAACATTATAAGACTCTACACCGTCTTCCTTGTTGTTCAAACTCAATACTAGAAATTATCTAGACTTTAGAGAGACCAATTATGCAAACCAAATTTTAGCAAGCTCTATGTATTTCTTCATTAATGGGTGCAAAACATATGATGCAAGAGCTTAAACATGAGCACAACAATTGCCAAGTATCAAATTATCCAAGACATTTTACCAAATACTACATGTAGCATTTCCCGTTTCCAACCATATAACAATTAACGAAGCAGTTTCAACCTTCGCCATGAAAATTAAAAGCTAAGAACACATGTGTTCATATGAACCAGCGGAGCGTGTCTCTCTACCACACAAGCATTTATTCAAACAAAAACAAAAACAAAAGCAAACAGACGCTCCAAGTAAAGTACATAAGATGTGATCGAATAAAAATATAGTTTCAAGAGAAGGAACCTGATAATTTTGTCGATGAAAAAGGGGATGCCTTGGGCATCCCCAAGCTTAGATGCTTGAGTCTTCTTGAAATATGCAGGGATGAACCACCGGGGCATCCCCAAGCTTAGAGCTTTCACTCTCCTTGATCGTAGTATATCATCCTCCTCTCTTGACCCTTGAAAACTTACTTCACACCAAACTCGAAACAAACTCATTAGAGGGTTAATGCATAATCAAAAACTCACATGTTCAGAGGTGACACAATCATTCTTAACACTTCTGGACATTGCTCAAAGCTACTGGAAGTCAATGGAACAAAGAAATCCATCCCACATAGCAAAAGAGGCAATGCGAAATAAAAGGCAGAATCTGTCAAAACTGAACAGTCCGTAAAGACGAATTTTATTGAGGCACCAGACTTGCTCAAATGAAAATGCTCAAATTGAATGAAAGTTGCGTACATATCTGAGGATCACTCACGTAAATTGGCATAATTTTCTGAGTTACCTACAGAGAATTAGGCCCAGATTCGTGACAGCAAAGAAATCTGTTTCTGCGCAGTAATCCAAATCTAGTATGAATCTTACTATCAAAGACTTTACTTGGCACAACAATGCAATAAAACTAAGATAAGGAGAGGTTGCTACAGTAGTAGCAACTTCCAAGACACAAATATAAAACAAAAGTACTGTAGCAAAATGAACACATGGGTTATCTCCCAAGAAGTTCTTTCTTTATAGCCATTAAGATGGGCTCAGCAGTTTTAATGATGCACTCGCAAGAAATAGTATTTGAAGACGAAAGAGAGCATCAAGAGGCAAATTCGAAACCAATTTAAGCCTAACATGCTTCCTATGAAAAGGGATCTTGTAAATAAACAAGTTCATGAAGAGCAAAGTAACAAGCATAGGAAGATAAAACAAGTGCAGCTTCAAGATTTTCAGCACATAGAGAGGTGTTTTAGTAACATGAAAATTTCTACAACCATATTTTCCTCTCTCATAATAGCTTTCAGTAGAAACATGAACAAATTCAACAATATAACTATCACATAAAGCATTCTTATCATGAGTCTCATGCATAAAATTATTACTCTCCACATAAGCATAATCATTCTTATTAATTAGAGTGGGAGCAAATTCAACAAAGTAGCTATCATTATTATTCTCATCAAGTGTAGGAGGCATAGTATAATCATAACAAAATTTAATCTCCATAGTAGGTGGCACCAAAAGACCACTATCATTATAATCATCATAAATAGGAGGCAAAGTATCATCAAAGTAAATTTTCTCCTCAATGCTTGGGGGACTAAAAAGATCATGCTCATCAAAACCAGCTTCCCCAAGCTTAGAATTTTCCATAGCATTAGCAACAATAGTGTTCAAAACATTCATATTAATAACATTCCCATTAGCATGCATATAAAGTTCCATGGGTTTTTTAATTCTCTCTTCAAACACATCATGTCCTAATTCAAGATAAAGTTCATAAAGATCTCTCATATTTTTGTTGTTTTCCAGTATGCCTTACTAGTGTAAACAAGAAACAAAAAGATGCAATTGCAGGATCTAAAGGAAATAGCTTCGAGCACACACACAATGGCGCCAGAAAAGTACTGTTACCTGGGACCGGAGTATGAGTGCCTTTTACCTTTCCTCCCCGGCAACGGCGCTAGAAAAGTGCTTGATGTCTACGGGAGCTTCTATTCTTGTAGACAGTGTTGGGCCTCCAAGAGCAGAGGTTTGTAGAACAGCAACAAGTTTCCCTTAAGTGGATCACCCAAGGTTTATCGATCTCAGGGAGGAAGAGGTCAAAGATATCCCTCTCAAGCAACCCTGCAACCACAAAGCAAGAAGTCTCTTGTGTCCCCAACACACCTAATAGGTGCACTAGTTCGACGAAGAGATAGTGAAATACAGGTGGTATGAATAAGTATGAGCAGTAGTAACGGCACCAGAAAAGTGCTTTGCTGTCCAGGACTGGCGTGTGATGAATGGTGGTAATATTGCAGGCAGTAGAGATGCAGTAAAACAGTAAACAAGCAGCGATAATCACAGTATTTGGGAACAAGGCCTAAGGATCATACTTTCACTAGTGGACACTCTCAACAATGATCACATAATAGGACTACTCTACACCCTCTTGTTGGATGATGAACACCATTGTGTAGGATTACACGAACCCTCAATGCCGGAGTTAACAAGCTCCACAATATTCAATGTTCATATTTAAATAACCTTAGAGTGCAAGATAGATCAACACGACCAAACCAAGTACTAACATAGCATGCACACTACTACCATCACACTATGAAAGGAGGAATAGATCACATCAATACCATCATAGTAATAGTTAACTTCATAATCTACAAGAGATCACAATCATAGCATACGCCAAGTACTACACGATGCACACACTGCCAACATTACACCGTGCAGGAGGAATAAACTACTTTAATAACATCACTAGAGTAGCACATAGATGAATTGTGATACAAAACTCATATGAATCTCAATCATGTAAGGCAGCTCATGAGATCATTGTATTGAAGTACATAGGAGAGAGATTAACCACATAGCTACCGGTACAGCCCCGAGCCTCGATGGAGAACTACTCCCTCCTCATGGGAGACAGCAGCGTTGATGAAAATGGCGGTGGTGTCGATGGAGAAGCCTTCCGGGGGCACTTCCCCGTCCCGGCGGCGTGCCGGAACAGAGACTCCTGTCCCCCAGATCTTGGCTTCGCGATGGCGGCGGCTCTGGAAGGTTTTTGCGGGTTTCGTCGATCGTGATAGGGTTTTCGCGACGGAGGCTTTAAGTAGGCGGAAGGGCAGCCTCGGAGGGGGCCTGGTGGGCCCACACACTAGGGGGGCACGGCCGCCCCTCTGGCCGCGCCAGGGTGGCGTGTGGGGCCCCTAGGGCTTCCCTCTGGCGGCTCTCGGGTGTTCTGGCGGCTCCGGGGAAAATAGGGTTCTGGGCGTTGATTTCGTCCAATTCCGAGAATATTTCCTTACTAGGATTTCTGAAACCAAAAACAGCAGAAAATAGGAACTGGCACTGCGGCATCTCGTCAATAGGTTAGGTCCGGAAAACGCATAAATATGACATAAAGTATGCATAAAACATGTAGATATCATCAATAATGTGGCATGGAGCATAAGAAATTATCGATACGTCGGAGACGTATCAGCCAGCTACACCCAGAGCCTCGCCAAGACGTCGCCTACACGATGCGCACCTCACCTTGCCCCTTCACTCCCTGGAACGACCTCGTCGTCGTCGACCCTTCACAGCACCCGCCAGCCTCCTCACCCTCCTATAAATAGAGCTCCCCCGCCCCTTCTTCCTTCACACAATCTGCTCCCCTCCTCCTCCTTGACCTCCTCGAATACCTCCCTCGTCTCAATTCCACCGGAGTTGCTCCAATTTGAAGCCGACGGTCGCCGGAGCCCGCAGATCGCCGTCGCCAATTCACGCCACCCCGAGCCTTGCAACTGCTACCAGTCGATGTCTCGTCATCGACAACGTCGCCTAGCCTCCGCGCCAGCCCCGCGGGAACCTCCGTCACACCGCCGACCCCCTACCTCGCCGGCGCAGCAAGCCCTCCTCCCCCGTCGATGACGACGATCCACAGCCGTGCGATCGTTCTCTAATCGCACGGTCGATATCGCCAGGTACTGTTTCGGTGATTTAAAGCCACTAACGGGTGGGACCCCATGTCAGCTGGCCCGAACCGTTACTGGGCCAGTTCCTTCGTTTAAAACATTTTGGCCCAGTTACCTTCCCGCCTAGGCCCAATATTTGAATTCGAATAAATCAAGTCTAGTCAATTTTGCTTGCAGATGCCTCATTCAAATTTGAATAGCTTCGAATTTACTCAACCAATTTTGACCAACCTTATACTGTTAGAAAGCCCATGAAATGCTTGATCCAACCCCATTGGATTCAACCCCATATCTTATGTAGAATTTGAATAGCAAAATTAACAAAACAGAGACTTTTCAGTATTCAAATAAATCTAGAAAATCAACCAATTTGAATTTTGAAGTGAATCCAATTGCAATAATTCACATTTAACAAACCCTAATTTACTATGTAAAAATATGATATAGGTTCTGTACATGATCATGGGCTAGGAGCAAAATATTGGCTATGTAGTCAATACTAGTCCATTTAAACTATTTCAAATTTTAGGAATTTAAATCTATGAGGTGTAGCACCTCATTTAAATCATTTTCTCAAGTGATATGAAGTAATGTGTTGACCTTTAATTGCATAGTCTCATACTTGCTCACTTGTAGAATTTAAATCAAAGTAGTATTTAAATTACAATGGTTATTTAAATCACATGAGATGATGAATCTCATTTAAACCCTTTTTCTCAAATAATAAGTGTTGAAGTGTTGCCCTTGGTCAACATGTGATCATCCCTGGTTATTTGAGAAGGTTAAATCTTAAGAAGATTCAATGAGAGGAAATTATTTCTCCAAACCAAAGAAAAACCCTAATTTCAATTTTCAATGAGAGGAACTTATTTTCCTAAGACTAAATAAGGAAACCCTAGCATAATTTGTGAATAAATATAAGTAGTGATGCTAGATCAATTGTGTGAGCCAATAAGGCTAATTAAGATTACTTAAGTGTTGTTTGGTGATTGTATCCTCGTATTCGTTTATAGACGCTAGTACCGGAGACTATCAAGAGGAAGAGGTCTTCTACCAAGAGGAAGAGCAAGAAAACTTTGATCACATCACCAATCAAGGCAAACTATTACCAATGCAAGCTAGACTAATGCAAGCTGTTTTGTTTGCAAGCTTATACCAATGCAAGCTACCTTGTGCAAAGCTCTACAAGAGCAAGGCACCATTACCTTTTTTACTTTATGATCCTATCCCAAGTTTTTACTTTACAAGTTTTCTTGTATTTTATTTATCAAAGTTACTTTTTGATTTATGATTCACTTGGTTTAGTTATGGAGTAGTTCAAGAGGATCACACTTAGCCTAGAAACAAGGCAAACCACTTAGCACCCCTCATATTTAGTGGCTAGTGCTAAAGATTAAAAGTGACTACTCTAGTTGGGAACTTGTGAATTGAAATGACTTTGAAAACCTTGGAATGAAGAGTCATTCTATTGAAAGCTTTTAAAGGTGAATGTGACTGGTGAATGATGTTGGTGAAACTTACAAAAATCTGATGGTTGGGTTCGGATGCGATACCATTCCAATTTTACAAGTACCCCCACAATACCTGAATCTGGGTAAGGCTTAGCTGGAAACTTATGTATTTTAGTATGGGTTCCCTCTGAACAAGCGTCATGGGGGTTACGCCGAGGCTGCCTCCGTTGAATGTGAAATGACGTGAAATGAGGTGAATGTACGACCCAAGCCCTGTGCAGTTCCCAGGCTGACTGTCTGTCTTCACTGGGAGGCCAAGCTCATGGGGAGAGGTTCCTATACTAGGGTATGTAAATGAAAGGTTAGGATTGGTAGTTCGCGTACTGCGTATGATAAATCAGGGCCAGTTACCCCTGACAAACTATTGCAATTGTTGTGGCACAAGTGTACAACCTCTGCAGAGTTAAACCTATTCGAATAGCCGCGTCCGCGGTTATGGACAGTTGGAAAGGCCATACTGTTCCGTCATCAGAACTTTTCCAAAAATATGAATGGTGACTGGTGATTGGAATTGAAAGGTGACTTTGACTTTGAATCACAACTGAGTTGTGGGAATGACACTAATGTTCCCACTTGAGTTAAGTTAGTACAACGAAGAGGTTTTGGTTTATTAAAGTGTTTACAAAATAAAACTGGCTTTATGCAAAAGAAACTAGAGCTTAGAACCCCCTTACTATAGTTGATAGTATTTACCTTAGTATTAGTTTGCGAGTACTTTAAAGTACTCATGGTTGTGTCCCTGGCTATTCAAATGGCCAGACTATGAAGATGAGTACCAGAACCTGGAAGAAGGACAGCAGGACGTCTACGACAACTAGGATCACTCCTGACGTCAACAGTTGCCTGTGAAATAAATGGACCAAGACCGCTACTACTTCGCTTCCGCTATGTGATTTGTTTTTGGATCTCTAGATCCCCTATGTTGTAATGAGACTGGATCATGTGATCCTTTATCTGTAAGACGATTATGGTATGTAATGAATGATGTGTTGTGATATCAATCTATTATGTCTCGCAAAAACAATATTCCTGGGATTGCGAGGAATGGTATAATAGGCATCTGGACTCAAAAATCCGGGTGTTAACAAGCTGAAAGGAGTTACATCATAGTGGTTGTTGCGTAAGAGGTATTTCCTACAAGAATCTTCTTACGATTGCGTCTCACCAAAGCTTGGGGAGGTAACACCACTGTGAGTATCATCTCTATGTTAGGACGTGATGTTGATGGCTCATTCAAAATCAAGACCAAACTTATTCTTTAGTCCTTCAGACAATATAGTAGTAGAGAAATTATCTACACATGCATATTCAAAATCAAAACGAGGCTCATTACCTTTATCAAGATCCCATGCAGGTGAATTATTAGCAATTGTATCTAACAATCTCTTCAAATGAATTGTCCAGAAAATCCCTATGATGCTGCGATAGCCTCACATAGAAGTTTATCAATATAAGACAATCAAGACTACCAAGATAAGGATTCTTACGGATGGGTTCATTTAACCTCCCCCAAGCTTGAGCAATACTTTCTCCAAGATGAGTCCAAAAATTATAAATATGACAACGATCATCATAAGCTTATTTAGGAGTATAAAACTTGGTATAGAAGGCCTTCCTCAATAATTCCCAGTCAAGACGGCATTTAATATCCAAAGATCTAAACCATATGCAAGCATTACTAGAAAGAGATAGATATAACAACTTCCTCTTCACATGTTCATGAGGAACATCAACCAATTTGAATAAAGAGCATAGATCTTCAATAGCATGTAGATGTCCCATAGTAGTTTTACTTTTATCACCTATGAAGGTTAGTTCCATAGCTTGTTTGGCAATAGAAACAACAATTTGATACGCCACCTTAATTAAGCTCAGGTGGTTTCTCTTCATTTTCTTTAAGAGATTGAAGAAGCATAATTGTATAAGATCAAACCAATCTCATCACGGCTAGACATACCCATGATGAGACAACTTACAAATAATAAAAATAGTAAAAGCTTTCTTACCATTCACTTACCAGTAGCGCTATGCCCCCCGGAAACGGCGTCAGAAAAGTGTCTTGATGGCTCCTAAGTGCAGGAGATCAATTGTAGTAATTTTCAATAAAAAAGTTTATCGAACCCACGAGCAGCTGAAGGTATTAGTTAGCACAATCCACAAGAAAGCAGTAAAAATAAAGTAGCTTTTGGTGTTTTTGGGTGTATAGTTTGCAGTAAAAATAAAGTGTAGAGAGTAAATAGCAAATAATAAAAAGCTTTCGATGAGAGAAAAGCCCAATCATCTATGGAGCAAGAGGACAAGCTCAAGTGTGTAAATATTTTGTCAAGCTTTATTCAATTAGGGGCGGAGCCTAAGTTAGTTGCAGCCATAAATATGTGCAAACACACCCCTTATGATGGGTCCTAGAGACATTTTCATGAGCAAGTACAAGCATCATTAAGACATAAATGTCCCAGCATAGCCATAAGATCATTGGTCCCCGACATAAACCCCTCTAATGCAACCCACAGTATTGGAAGACGGTTTCTGTCATTCCGTCCCTTCCAACACTAATGCAGTACATTATAGTGCAGCCCTATGAGGCCATATAGGTGAAGTAATATGCAGTCGATGTTCGCATAAAACCATCATAGAACAACATAATGCTAGAAAACTTGACCAAATACTCATTGCACATCATATAGAGTCATAGCTAGATCATCCTATGCCATCACGAACATGGAGAACTACTCACAAATGTTAAACATAATATGGACCAGAGGTATAATAATTACAACACAATCTGAATATAAAATCTCCCCACCAAATAATGACAAAGTACCGATCACAAACATGCAATAGCACTAGAAAACAACATCCAGGGGTTCAATTCAACACAAACTATGAGGGGGTGACATCGATGTCGTAGATTGAGATGGTGGTGATGATGGTGCTGATGGAGATGTTGATGAAGATGCCTCCACCCAAGCCAAGGAGGAGTGGGGATGTCGATGGCGTCGATTTCCCCTTCACCGGAGGCACCGATGCAGCAGGATCTGCCCTCTCCCGGAGTAGGAGAGGACTTTCACCGCCGCCGCCTCAATAAATCTCGGGAAAAATATGGCTTAGGTTTTTTAGCGAAATGGAGCTTCTGGTATAAAAGGGGGGGCGAAACGATTCCCGAGGCGCAAACGGCCTTGGGTGGCGCACCCAAACATGTAGGGCGCGCCACCTGGGTCCGTTTGACCCTCGTGTCTCCCCTCGCATGATTCTTTCGCCCATTGTTCTTCTCCAAGTGAAAAACTGACCAGGTATTTTTTTTTCCTCATTTTTTAGTGATCCAGAAAGTCCCGAAACAAATAAAATATGAAAAAGGAGGTTTTCTGTCTCCCAGAAATTAAATACCAACGAAGGGGAATTTGTAGGAATGTCCAGGAAATCGACTAAAAATGCAGAAATAATGTTATATGATAGCAAATAATAATGAAAACTAATCATATAAGTATCAATAATGTTGATGCAAAATGCATGTATCAACACCCCCAAGCTTAAACCTTTGCTCATCCACGAGAAAATAAGAAAATATATCATATTATGTATCAATGAGCTTAGGTTGATAAAAGAAATACGATCATTGTATCATCAACTTATGCATATTCAATTGTAAAGAAATATTTCCGAACCAACAACCATTCAAATAGGAACTTCATAATAGAAACTCTTATCAATTACCTCTTACTATTTGAACAAGATCAACTATCGCATGTTGGCCAATTGAACAATGTTTCATGTGTGTCTAGCTAGTTACAAGAAGAGAAATTGTTAAATGACAAGAATATCATGAAGTTTGATGTTTATCAAACACTTTGTTTTTTTTTCCTTTATATGATCAGTTAATATTTTTGCCCATTAGTAACAAGTATAAACCTTATTCATTGATCTTTCAATCATGTCATATGCTTTACATCCATTTTTGTCTTTCACTTTCCATGGCTAACCGAATCATCGGGTGCCGACCTTTTCATTCACAAAATTGTTGAAGCATATGTAGTGAAATATTCAATCTTGAAAAAGTCCAAGATCCAATCTATGAAGAAGCAAGCAACGAGAAAGAGATTGATCCGCATAACCTTGTAGATCGCAAAGCACAAGAGTATTTAACGTGGTCGATGTAGTTGTACTCCCCGCGATCCAATCCATGATCCAATCCTATCAACGCTGCAACAAGCGGCACCTCTGAGTAAAGCACACGTGCAACACACCATTGTATCCTCCTTCTGAGGGGGCTCATTGGCCATGGTGGGCTTGGATTTTGGCCCATGTGGGCCTGGTGCTCCACCCATTTAGCCCATGTGGTCCGTCCGGGATAGGCAGACCCCACTGTGGGACCCCTAAAACCTTCTAGAAGATTCCTAGTATGACACCAAAAAAATCATGAACTTTTCTGGAACTCTAAAATTCATCTTCCCTTAAATGAATCTTAATCTTCGTACCATTCTGAAGCTCCCCGTGATGTCCCTGATCCAATCCCAGAGTCGGAACAATATTCGATTTCACCATTTATAATATCCCATAACTATCCTAACGATGTTGAATGTTAAGTTTGTGATCCTACGGGTTCGAGAATCCGTGGACATGATCAAGACACCTATCGAATGAATAATCAATAGTGGGCCCTAGATGTACATAACTGTTCCCACATACTCAATGAAGATCTTTATCGGTTGAACTACGATGTCAATGATTCAAATAATCCCATATTTCATTCTCTTCGTCTCGAGATCATCGGTATCACCATACCTAGTTCAATCTCATTTCTAGAAAGTACTATTTACTTGTACTGTAATACATCATTCACATGTGGCTAATTCATTAGTCAAGTGCTTGCAAGCGTTATAGAATATGCATTACCTGAGCTGGTTGGCCCTGAGTATATCTATCCGGTACATGGATGGACAAATCTCACTCTTGATACATACCACTCAACATGTATTTTCTGAGATACTCAAAGACACCTTTATGATCACACAATTACAAAGTGACTGTTGATGCTCTCAATTATTCTTTCGATATTAGAGAGTAGCATAATCTCATGGTCTAAGGATTGGTATATTTGACATTTGGAAAGCTACAACCATTAAACATTGATACGATCGTATTGCTTTGCTTAGTTATGTCTTGTCCATCATGTAGCTCTTTATTTTCAAAGATACAAAATTCGTATTTTAAGGTTTAAAAAATATCCAAAATAAAATTCTAGAGGTAGTCAATGATGTATGCTACAATGGTGCCAAATCTCAATGCAAACGATTTGTATTCTAGGCTACACGAAATAGATAAAATCTGAAAAATTAGTAATCTTAAAATGTGTACTATTCGCTAAAATTTTGTCAGATTTTTTCATTTTTGTGTAGCCTAGAATATAAAGTAGTTTGTATTTTGATTTTACACCATTGTACTATACATCATTGGATATCTCTAGAATTTTGATTCAGAATTTTTTAAATTTTAAAATACAAATTTTGTGTGTTTGAAAAATAAAGGGCTACATGTAGCTCAGCCTCCTTTGAAGTTTTCCATTAATTTTTCCACTTTATACAATTCTACCATGGAGTGTAGACATTTATCATGAACAAAAAGATATGATGAAAACTATATTGTCATTGTTTCTAGGTCATATTTCCAATAAACGGCCCCACTCCCCGTCATGCATGCGTGGAAGAATGCCATTCCATGCGGGGAAGCGCGCCGCGCCGGTGCGCTTGCTCGGAGATTCGAGTGGAACGCTCGACGAGCGTCTCCGGCGCTCGCCTCGCCGACACGGAATTGCGGCAGCTTGCCGCATTAATGCAGTCACCACACGCAAATTTTGGTTGCGTCATCGGCACCGGAGGTGGAGCGGGTGGAGGGGAGTGCAGTGGCAATGACGATTTAAAAATGGTGGCCAACAATGAGCTCAATTTGGTGGAGTGCAGCGGTGGAGGAGGCGAGGTGAGGATGCAAGCTTACCCCATCCGAACCCTCGCATCCGCCTTAAATTGGGGCATTGGGGTGCACGTTGGGTACCCCACAAAGGAAATCGTGATGCTAGAGGTGCTCTAAGAAATTGTGAGACATGTAATGAAATGCATGAAAAATATGTTTCATTTTTTCGGAATCCTTCGCCCCTATACATCAATTCCGTAACTTATTTGCCATGCATATATCCAACCATATCGTACTCAAGCGAACCGATCAATCGTAAAAGCCAAGTTTCAGTTAGTGATCCAGCGTTACACGAGAATGAATGGTGAGATAATGTGGATGGACACCCCGCCCCTAGGATGCCGGCTGCCAGCGTTACACAAAAAATATAAGTATTTTTTAGATAGATAGCACGGAGGTACTACGTACCTCCGTTTTGAAGTGGGTATTGTAAGTTTATGTAAATAAGGATATATATAGAAATGTTTATATATATCTAAGAAAATTGAGACATTTATTTAAAAACTAGAGGAGTAGTAATTAACTAGCCACTTGGTTTATTGGTGGCATGCGTGCACTCGATCATCAACATGCGTGGAGTACATGTGCTATAGTATGAGCACTACGAGTGGGTCTGAGTTGTCATATGATTTAGCTCGAATTTTGTGGCTTGAAAATTGAAAAGTTATTTATAGAAAATTCCACTATATATTGGTTTCAAGCCGTTATTGCCGTGTCACGGTGATCATGTGTGTCTGCTAGAAAAGGGTGTACATGATCATGAAATATGTGCATGCAAAATCATGGGCACGAACGTGATCCCCAATGCTCCAGTTATTTTAGTTTTTTTGCAAATATTTTATGAACAGTTTTTTTTAGCCCATGATCATTTTTTCAAAATTTAACATTTTTATAAATATGAATATTTCTAAATTTGAACCTTTTCGGATTTAACTATTTTTTAAGTTCAACAATTTTCAACATTTTTAAAAATTTCTGAATTTTTAAATATGAAAATTTTTAGTTGAACTTTTAATTTTTTTTAGGATTTTATAACTTTAAACATTTTTTTGAAGTACAAACATAAAAGGAAAAAAATAAGACGTGCCTGCTACCGGGGTGTATTGTGCGTGGCCCATGGTAGCGCTGCAGGCAGAGCTCCAACTACGAAGGCCCATGTCGCAAAGCGAACTGGGTACGCTATTCTTGGGCCGGCCTGCCCTCCATCCTGCCCTTACCTCGTCCTCGCCTCCGCCGGTTCTCTCTACGAGCACAGCACGCAAACGTGGGGGAGACTAGAACCTAGAAAAAATCCCACCTTTCGATCTGCTTGGCGGCGCGGCGCGGAACAAGCTACCAGCACTCATGGCGGTGGAGGATATCACCGACGGCGTGAGGGGCCTCAAGGTGGAGGACGGCGAGGGCGCGGCCGCACCCGCCGCGCCGGCTGCCGGCGCCGCCGGGGAGGGGCCGAGGAGGGGCAACAACAGCAGCAACCGCATCCAGGTGTCCAACACCAAGAAGCCCCTCTTCTTCTATGTCAACCTCGCCAAGGTACCCTACCCCGCCTCATCCTCCTTCTCCTCCCGCCAGCCGCCACAACGTTCGGTACCCGGTCCTCGTCGTGGGTTTCTGAAAACGTGATTTTGTTTGATTTGTTGTTGGTTGCAGAGGTATATGCAGCAGCACGGCGACGTCGAGCTGTCCGCGCTCGGGATGGGTGAGCTTTACCTCTCATTTGTCTCTGACTCTGTGCTATAGTAAGAAATGTAAATATTTTGGCATCGCCCCTGTTCTGCTATTACCTGAAAATCGCCATCGAAATGTTTACACTTCTCGTAGTATAGGATGGCTGTCTGGTCTGCCCTAATTTATCGGGTAACTATCTGGTCATCAGAGAATGTGCTCGATCCAATTTAACGCACAGCTTACATGTTATTTAATCACTCGAGCCTTTCAGGATCGCTGGATCCCTAAATCTTTTGTTATGGCTTAAACCCTAACTTTCTGTGCTACTGTGGTGTTGCAACTTTCAGTAACAACGAGCTCTCAGCCAGAAGAAAATAAAATCCCTGTGATATTTGGCTACATGGTTCTATCTAGTGTTTTGTTATGTGATATGGCAGTTCTATCTAGTGTATTCTGTTCTTCTGTTGTGCATAGTTAATCCGGTCATCTGCCAGGTGGTATATTGCATCACACCCTCTGAGTAATGTCATGTAATTATATAACGGTGGGTGCATCCGCAATACTTTCGCAGACCATGGGTCCTTTGAGTTGGATATATAAAAACACAAGTATTGAGTCTGTAGGATTATCGTTGCTTTTTGTCAAGTAGTACCTCCATCCCAAATGTAAGATGCTTTGATATGCTATTTTAGCCTACCAAATTGTCTTTATATTTTAGGACAGGGGTTGTCAAAGTGATTACATGTTTAAATTACTGGCTGCCATATGAACTAATGGCACATCCCCCATTTAGTTTTTTTGTTCTCTAGGTCGATGCTTTCTTTGTAGATATATATATCTTCTGTTTAATTTGGCGCTAACCAAGTTATCCTTACAGCCATTGCAACGGTTGTGACCGTGGCGGAGATTCTGAAAAACAACGGCCTTGCTGTTGAGAAGAGTAAGAACCTTGTTTACCTTTCCTTGTGCTGTAAATTATAATGTCTATCTCAGTTAACATTGCTGCCATTACATTCTCAGCCGTATTACTTTATACTCTAAATTCACTCTGTTATCTTTCACATGTGTAGAGATTAGGACATCCACTGTGGAAATAAACGATGAATCGAGAGGCCGTCCATTCCAAAAGGCCAAGGTCAGAGAAGAAGGAATCTTGTTTTAGTGGCAATGTGACTCTTTTTTTTTTGTTCTAGTATGAAACTCAATCTCTCGATAAAGAAACTTATTAGATTATTGATTCACGCAGATTGAGATAGAGTTGGGGAAGAGCGACAAATTTGACGAGCTGATGGCATCCGCTGCGGAAGATGCTGAGGAAGGTGAGGAGGAGGCCTGAAAAGAAAAGAAAAAGCAGTAGCGGTCACCTCTTGTTGATGTACTTTGTTATCGATGTTGTTGTTTAAAACCAATGCATGAGAGATGTCATGTTTGTGCAACTCATGACTTCTCCATGGCAGTGTGTGAACTTGAGTGTGTGATGATAATCCTGTTTCGTGTCTTCGGCATCTTTTGCTTTTGTTTCTTTGAACTGCTGGCTGGTTTTCAAGGCAGTATGTGTGCAAAACTCATTGGTTTTGGCTGGTTACAATCTGCTCCCATTCTAGACACCTATTTTGTCGATGATCTTGTTATTCTCCTGTGAGAATATATGTGTTGGTTGATATATGCGCCAATTGTAAAGGTAACTATGCCAGCCCAAATCATGATCTTCACCAACTTGGATTTGTTCCCTCGCGAAAATTGGAGTTGCAGAGATGAGAACCATGATTTGTTATGGACTTGAAGTTTCAATCAAACCATGTCTTTTTCTTTAAACGTCAATCTTGTAGGAATTTTGATTGGAAGTGTGGTATTGAAGGGTGACGCCTTTAACTTGTTTCTTTGAATATAACTTAATGTGCAAAACTCATTGGTTTTGCCTGGTGACAATCTGCTCCAATTACCTCTTTCGTTGCTGGTGTTGTTATTCTCCAGTGTGAATATATGCGATGATTGATCTATGTGCAAGTGTAATTGTTTGATGCGTAGTCGCTGTTAGAAAAATAGTAAAAAAAACTTTTAGTGTCAAACTTATCTGTTGCTTGGATGTGCCACGTTGCTGGAGGCGCGCCAAGCGTTCGGGCGTGACGGAAATTGCAACAAATCACTAAACGGAACACCAGCTGCATCCCAAGCAGAGCTGAGGTGGACAGACGAAGATGGCGACCATGGCCGGTCGCTGCTACTCGCCCTCCGTCCTGCGGCTCCAGCCACAGCTCAGCCCTCCGCCGCAGCTGAAACCCGCCGTGGGAAGAGGAAGAGGAAGACGGGGGCGGCAGAGCTTGCGGGTGGCCGCGTCTGCGGCCAGCGGCGCGTCGGCGGAGCCCGTGAAGGCGGCCACCGACGCCGAGTTCTTCCAGCCCTCCGACACCAGGCCCATCATGCTCTTCGACGGTGCGCGCTAACTCCTTCTCTTCCCCCTGTCCATCGCAATTCGTAAGCACGCCGTGACCTCTGCAGTACTCGTGCTTTGCAGGCGTGTGCAACCTCTGCAACGGCGGCGTACGGTTCGTGCGGGAGCGTGACCCCGGCAGGAGCATCAGGTACATCCCTCTGCAGAGCGAGTCCGGGAGGAAGCTGCTGCAGAGGTCGGGGAGGTCTCCCGACGACATCTCCAGCGTCGTCCTAGTTGAGAAAGACAGGTAACTATAGCTGAATTGTCTTTTCAGCTCATCAGACATCAGTGATCATCGATCAACGTTACCCCAAGTCGGATCAGGAATTCACTCTTGATGTGCAGGTCCTACATCAAGTCGGATGCAGTGCTGAGGATCATGGAGTACCTTAACCTGCCCTTCCCCCAGCTGGCTGCTTTCCTGAACATTGCCCCTCTGTAAGCTGCCTCTCCCTCTCCCTCTCCCACCACCAACCATCCACAAAGATGCACCATGGTCGACTGCAGTGGAATTTGTTCGTGTTGATTGATTCCTGTCACGATGGCAGGTTTCTGAGGGACTTCGCGTACGACAACGTGGCCAACAACCGGTACCTGGTGTTCGGCCGCTCAGAATCAGAAGCATGCGAGATACTCTGAATTTCTGCCCCGACGCTTTGCATTACAGTAAGAACTTGTAGACATGAGAATATATATGACCATACAGTAAGAACTTGTAGACATGAGAAAATATATGAGATAGCACCAACCAACAATAGAAGAATCCTTCTAATTTCGGCGGTACTCTACTCCTTACATGGCACTGATCTACGTACAGTAGCATTGCACCGCCCCTTTGTCTACCTCTCTAGACATATTATGGGTGTTCACAGCGGAGACTACTCTTTATCATGCACCCAGGAACTGTACTTGTGGATTCACCGTGCCCCCAATGGTTCCGTAGGCATTTAAAATAGTGGCTCGTGTTTGGGGGGTATGCCCAGAGCAGGTGAGGTTGACGTTGTAGAGATAGATGCCGTGGCACTGCACGCTCTTGCTGCACAGAATCTGGATGGCTTCGGGGTTGGAGGATGTCCCCTGGATGTTGATGAACTTGGCGTCAGATATGGCCACAGCGCCATCCTGCAAACACAACAAAGCGTATGCATATAATTTCAAATTATTGATTCATGTCATGCAGTGGTGAAGTTGTGATGAGTTCAGTAGATTTCACCTGTTGCGGACAATTTCCCTGGGGACAATAAAACTGGTCAATGTCAATAGGAAATTGGACATCAGTCATGTTGAGGTTCTCGAAAAGGAACCCATTTGCTTTGCCACTGCCTCCCTGTATCATTAACATCATACTATATATTAGGGGAATATTGCTATATATATGCATATCAGTTGCAGCTAGGTTATGTTATGTACATGCTAAACGCAACCATCATTAAATATCTTTGAATACATATGTAGGCTCATTTATGCACAAGGCATGTAGATGCCGCTTTAGTGTTACCTGCCACGATTTGATCCTCACACCAGTCATAGTTTTGGAGAAGCTGCAGTTGGATACTGTAATCCTTTCCACAAGTGCTGTTGTACCATCAGCCCCAAGGCTTCCCACGCTACATAATAAGATCAGAAAGCTTCTTAGCTCAATGTCTGTTACTGCTAGGGAAGAAGTTCATCAGTATTTGGTTAGAACGGGCCGCATGGTCGTATATTTTTACCTGATGCCATGACCAGGCCCACACGTGCTGTTAGTGACAATAACATCGCTGGTGCCAGATAGGATCGACACGCAATCATCTCCTGCATTTGTGCAATGTTAGTAGTTTTCCAAAACAACACATTTGAGGACAGAGTGCAGCATATACATGTATGGATTTTAAGGGCTGCTGAAAGGACTGTACCGGTTTGGATAGAGCAATTCGAGATATAAACGTGGTCGGAGAAGGCCATGTTGATCCCGTCCGTGTTAGGGCTGTCGCCTGGCGCCCTGACGGAGACGTTGTTCACCTGCACCTGGCTGCACCGGAACAAGGTCATGTGCTTGTCAGGACTGTCCTTCAGGTGTATGTTCTTCACGGATAGGTTGTTGCAGCTTGCGAATGCCAGCAGCTGATTTCACAAACACAAGACTGAGTTTCCAGGTACATAAACATGCTGTCTACCTGACCAGTTAGAGGCTGAAACTGAAAGAGATGTTTGTGGTGTGCACTTACAATTGGCCGGACATGGCATTTCTGTCAAAAAAATGAGAGGAGACTATCAGTTTGTTGCAAATGAATAGAGAAAGAGAAGCAAATGAAAAATATCTGCCGAGGAGCCTACCTTTTGGTTGAAGCAAGTCCACCAGATGTCGCCGTTGCCGTCTATCTGGCCGCTTCCATTCACCGTCAGGTTGTTGACCCTGTAGAAGGTAAGGAGGTTCGCTGCTGCCGTCATCCAGATGAAGTTTGGCGCCACGATCTTCCCGTCCAGCTGCAGAGAAACTTATTCAGTTATCTCTTGCTTATTACAGACGGATGGATGATGCAGAAGCTCAGCCTGATCGTCCGCAAGTGTTACCTCCACGGTGACAGGCGACTTGCAGGGTCCATCCAACCTGATCTGGCTTAGCAAGAACGTCTTTCCTCCAGGGATGACCATGGTCGGACTGTAGCTGTCGCCGCAAGTTGCGTTCCATGTCGCCGCGAACGCCTTGGGACGCACAGAAGATGCACATAATTTGATCAGAAATGTGATGGCGAAGCAAGAATCATAGATCAGCTTGACGCTCGTGTTACCTTTGCATCATCTGTGCTGCCATCCCCAGCAGCATGGAAATCCATGACGCTGTATCTTTTTCCTTGCTGCGCTGCAGATTCAACGGCCGCCAACACGAGCAGCAGCACCACCAAGAAGAAGGTACGCTGCGCTGGGATCCTCTGCCGTTTTCGAGATATCCGTCAGGTAAATCTACATATACTAGTATAGAGGATCTGCATGTGCTTTTGATCGAGCTGATGATCAATGCTGAACTGAATCGACACATACCATGGTTTACAGTACAGATACGATTGGTAGACACGCGCGCGCTCTAGGGTTGCAAGCGTGTGTGTGATGTATTCACGCACCAATGCGTGATCACACACGTATAGCAACGAGAGATCTCGAGCCTCTCCTGTCTTCCTAAAGCTCCGCCACCTAGTAATTTATAAGCTAGGCTTTCGAACCTCCTGGTTCAGATTATAGAATTTATTTATTTACACAAGGCTCGATCAGGGCAGGGGATCGCCGCGGTGTTCCTTCCTTCTACGTTTGAACCAGGAGATTAGCTGTGATCGAGCAGGGAGCGCTCCCCAGCTCCATTTTCATTGAAAATGGAACACAACCCATGCCAAGAATGTCAGTCTATTATTTCCCTGCTGGGCTGCTTTTGCTCCTTTACATTTTCGGAATGGAGTCATGCTCGGTTTGGAAACGAATTAAAGCTAGAGATATACTAGCTGTAATACGTTCTTGCGACGGACAGTGATATTCAATTCAAGATATGCTTCTTATCTTTGCAAGGGAGAGGTTTTCGTCATGTTTCAAATTGATACTCTAGCTGATTTGTGGTGGTGCAGGATTCTTTTTTAAATGTGGTTGCTCGGGTCGAGCCGAGTGCAATGCATGCACGCCCGTCACGGGGGCCGTCCGATCGTTGAATAGACGGTTTGGATGGAGGGGCCTTGGCAGCCTAGATCTCCAAGAATCCCAAAACTAATGTGATTCCTGTCGTCGATCACCTAATATCTCGGGCAACTTCCTTCAAATCCTACAGTGAATCTGATGATATTTTCGCATTTACAAGGTAGGTGAGGCTGGGGGGTAAATGTACAAGGTAGTATGTGTCATGCGTGACGATTTGCACCACAGCTCATGTGTACATCACAAATACATGACACTCAAAAGATAGAAGGACATGGTCTTGTATATTTGGGAAAACCGACTCGCCCCTGCGGGTGAGTCAGGGGCGAAACCCTAACCCCTCCCCTTCAGCCTGAACCCCCTCCGCCCCCTCCTCCGCCACCGGTGGCAGGAGCCGCAGGGCAAAACCCGCACGCTGCTGCCGGCTGTGGGCATCTCCATCTCGCGTCCGTCTATCGGGAAACACGGGTGGACCCGATGGCGGCGGCAGGAGCCCCTCGGCTATCCGGAGACGGCGTTAGGGCAGATGACGATGGCGCTGGAGAAGATGGCGACCCTCGGCTATCCGGGAACGGCACTGGGGAAGATGGCGACGGCGCTGGGGAAGATAGCGACAACGCTGGGATGACGACAATGGTGTTGGACGACCGGAGTTGGCGCCGTGGTGGTGCGGGTTCGCCGACCCAGTTCTGGGCCCTTCGGGCTCGATCTGGGGCGGGCGGGCCCTAGCCATTCTGACCACCTACGCCTGGGTGCGGCCACCCATCTCCTCCTCGCCCGTCCTCCTCGGCTATGAGCGCAGGGGTGTTGTTGCTCTGGCCGGGTTGAGCAGAGCCCAACGCCATCTTGGCATGGCGCCTCGGGGCGTCCGTGTGGTGTTGGCGGCGAGGTGGGCGATGCTGGGTGGCCGGCGATCCTTCTATGAGGTGGATGCGCGTAGCCCTGCCGGCGAGCCCTCCCATGGCGGCACATGTGCTGCTTGCGGCTTGGTAGTGCCCCTCGCAGGTGGCTTGCCCCCTTTGTGATCTGGCGCACTGGACATGCTGCCGTCGGGTTGCCGTAGCAAGGCTCGTGCTTTGAGTGGAAAGGTCGGCGCGTGAGCTCTAGGTGAAGGGCGGACACTACTTGCGGTGGTGCGGTACCATGCTCCGGGCGAAAGCCCTGCCTTTCGGGGCTAGTGACGGCGATGCCTGAGGACGCCATTTCTTGTGTGGCGTCATCGAGGAGTTCCGACACCTCCCTCACCCATGATGTCAGGTTCTGGGTCAAAACCTCATATTTGGCATGGCAAATCGGGCGATGACGGTGTCTTTGACGTTGTACCCTTCTTGGAGGCGTCATCTTGGGAACTTGAGTTCGGGCAGTACTGGTTCTTCCTCGGGGATCTCTGTGTTGGCCACATGGGAGGCGTCTTGCGATGCAGGTGGGGCGTCGGCCTCTTGAGGGATATCGCGGTGTCTTGCGTGACAAGGATCTTCCTCAGACAGCGCGAGCAAGCCTTTGGATGAGCAGTGGTGGGCTGGCAACTATGCTTGATGTAGGTTTGCTGAAGAATGCACGTCCGTGGAGGTTGCTGGGAGGTTGCCGCTGCGCTGAAGGCATCCCTGGATTTGGGCCGAGGCCGGAGCAGCAATGCTCCCAGCTGAGCCGTGGTGGGCTAGCGGGATCCGGGTGGTACGCGTCTTGGATGCGGCTTGCAGGTTCTTTGTACTTTCGATGCACAAGCACCACAAATTTCATCGGCAAGGGTTTTGTTTGGCGGAGGAGCTTGCACAATAGCGTCTTAGAGGCGCACTCGATGAATTTCGGCCTTTTGTCATAGTCTAGTTTTGAGTGTTGGGTGTGTGTGGATGTCCCAGCCTTGTCTTATTCTTGTAAGGTAAACTCCTTTTCTATCAATGAATCGAAACTCAAAGATTTTATGTTTTCATGAAGAAAAGAAACAACTATTTCTCATGTGATCGAGTAATAGCCGAGCGCCTAGTTGCAACTAGCGGATTCAGGAATTTGGAAATCTGAAAAATGAAAAATCCCGCGGTATTGAAATGTCATGAGTCATCGAATTCTACTCCAAACATGACTAGTGCGAAAGTTGCATGAAAAGAGATGTTTACTATAGTGGCAACTTAAAGATCAGAATTAGTTTTGTTAGATGATGAGATATTTACTCTTGACTCTGCCCCAACTCATGTGGATATTGCGATGTTCGCCTCCTCTTCTGGCGGGCGTTATGCCAATGGCGGAAATTGCAAGGTTTTGGTGTGTTTATATGGACCTCAAGGGAATTATTTGTGGTACTCTTTTTCCTTGGGGTATTTTCTACAATGTTTTCAGGATGCTCCTCTCGTGGTCTATCTTGCAGATTCCTCATGTGTTTGTATTTGAAAGAGCAAGCTCTATCCCTCGAGGTTTTGTGTGTTGTTGTCAGCAAGCAAATCAGCCTCACTGTGTGCTCAAGTGTGTAGGTACTTCAGTCGAACACGTGAGGTTGATGATCCACAAAATTCAAAGATGTTCATCGAGTTTTAGTCTGCGCTGGGACTAGGTGGTAGGGTTTTGTTTGTGTGTGTGTGCAATAGGATGAGGAGAAATAAATAAAGGAGGCAAAGAGAAGAAGGATACTCCCAGTAAGGGGGCAGATTATTTGGCCTAACGAGGCTCAGATCATGCCCACCCTCCCTCACTGGGTGCCCTGTAAGATGCACAAAAACAGGTCTACTCTTAGAGGGGGAACCAACCCCCCCCCCCCCCCCCCCCCCGACACACACACCAGGAGACTGGTCTTCGCGTGAACTGCGCGGACACTAGACCATGCGATCCCCCGACTATGCAATGTCCATCTTAGGCGTGTATAAAAGGGGTCTTCTTTTCCCACGACAAATCTATACGTTTGAATCTGAAGAACATTCTCTCTCTTCCATTGTTTCCAAGCTTCAAATCTATGGATATCCCTAACTAGCCATCCAAATCACCCCATCTTTGGGGGGTCGAAGGAGGAGGGCTAGATCTACCTATCTACCAAAGAAGATTCAAATATTCCTTAACTCTTTCTATGGATCTTGGAACCCTAGATCTCCTTCTGTGGGATCCTTGTAGAGAGCTCATCTAGAGGTCTTGCTTGGTGTTGTTCAATCCCTAGATGGTGTTGGGAGCCTCCGTTTTTGTGGAGCTCACCCCAACCATGTGAAGGTTTGCCACCTCGACCAGCTTCCTTATTGGAGAAGTGGGTACACCTGTTTTGTGTGCTCAACGACGAATAGGGTGTTGCCTTTGTGGCGGTTGGCACCCTACGTGGTGCCACACTCCCTCAACGTGGACGTACTTCCCTTCGGAAGGAACTACAAGAGACATCTTGCGTGTCTCGTATTCGATCGGCCTGCTTTTCTCGACACCTTTACTTGCTCTTTACTTATTTATACTCTTATATGCTTGCTTATATACCATTGCATCATATAGGATCTTCTACTTGTTAAAGCATTCACCTTTACCTTCTCGCGGAGCCATAAAACTTGAAAATGGTTGAAAATTGTGTATCACCTATCTAGCCCCTCTATTCGCTCTATCTACCCATTATATTGGTATCAGAGGCTAGTCTATTATTCGGGCTTAACCGCTAAAGACAATGGGCGACGAGAAAGGGAGTGAAACCTTAACCGAGGGGGTAGCGGCTCCACCGACAACGGAGAGCATTCCAGCTACTTTGGATGACCTGAAAAATTTGGAGTCATCCATTTTAGCTCAATCCAATCTATACTTGTCGGGTTTCTTGCCCCTAAAAAACTTCCATTCCAAGTGTGTAAGCACCTCCCATGGTTGCTTCCGCTCCAAATCTACTCATTGAATTTCCCCCCGCAAAGGACAAATTTCATGAGGAAGGTAAGGAGGGTGATGGCAACAATCTATCTGTACCAATTCGTTGGGATTCCAAGTGCAGTGTGTTGTAGCAAGCGTATTTTCCCCACAAAGATGACTCGAGGGTTTATATCAAATCCTCAGGGAATTGACTTAGAAGCTGAATTTTTCCTTCTCCTCTTCTAGCAACCTGCAAAATAAAGTTATTGCCTTGTGTTCCCAACTCCATCGTGTTGGTTTCCCATATATGCTCAATGAAAGGGTGAAGTAGCGACTAGAAGTGGGGTTGAATTGGAGGCACCACGAATTTTATCTATTTCAATTTTTATGTGGGTTGCGAAAACGTAAAGGTGGTTGCGGTATCGTAAATGTGAGCCTAAATACAATGCAAACAAGAACAAGGAAACACATAATGACAAACAAGTATATAGGGAAGCAGTGTGATTGGGGAAAAGGGTGGAGACGAGGAGACACGATATGTTTCACGTAGTTCCCTCCACAAAAGGAGGTACGTCTATGTTTAGGAGGTGTGGCACCACAAAGGTGCCAACCTCCACAAAAGGCGTCACCTTATTCCTCGTAGATATAGCACAAAGGCGTACCTACTTCTCCAATAAGAAAAGCCGATCAAGGTGGTTAGCCTTCACACAAGGTTGAGGCGAACTGCACAAAGGACGGAAGCTCCCAATGACATCACTGACTAGTCACAAGAAGATATAAAACAAGATGCCTTCAACAACAAGGACCCCACAAAGGAGATCTAGGGTTTCCAAATCCACCAAAGGATGAGTAGGGGAATCAAGAAATTTCTTGGATATATAGGTAGATCTAGCCCTCCTCCTTCAATTCCCAAAGTCTGGAGGGATTTGGTTGGCTAGGGAGGGGGATGCCCCCCTGGATGATCCGGGCTCGGCGATGTTGATGCTGGGGGCGGATGGTCAAGCCAGCCCCAGATATTGGGGGCCGGAAGCTATTTCCATCCGCCCCAAATACAGGTAGAACGTCAAGGCACGGCTTTGGTTGCTAGACGCTCTGATGGGGGTCAGATGAAAATCACATCTGGCCCCAAACTTTCGGGAAATCTCTGGCCCATTCGACGCTCTGATCCGGGGCCAGATGAAAATTGTATCATCGGGGCGGATGGAATTTCCGTCCGCCCCATATACTCACTAGTAACATATGGGTCTTCAATGACGGTATGATACTGATGGTTTGGAAATCCGTCAGCGATTGTCTTTTTCTATGACGATAGGGCGTTTTCGCGTCACAGATGGCGATTTGGGCCGCTTGGCATGAAAAATAGTGATGGGCGAGGTCTAAACGTCAGGGATTATGCAGAAATGAGCGTCACGGGTGATTGGCGGCCCGAACTGCTGAGTCAGCAGGGGCGCGCGTCACAACAACTGGGCTTCGTGCCGGTGGACACACCTGACCCACACTCTGCACGCTCCTGTTCACGTACTTTTCTATCTGCCCACACAACATTCCAAGGCCTGCAGCACTGGGACCCATATTTGTAAGGGGAGACAACCACTATCTGCACACATGTACCTGGCCTACACCACTCGGGCACCCATGTCAGGTGCCGACACGACCCACCTGCGTGGGGCCACCCGTTCTGACAGCCTCCCAGCATGCGAAGTGGACCCGAACTGTCAGTACCACCAACATGGGTTCCACATGTCAGTTGCCATGCCAACAAAAAATTCTGCACGTGCCAACACAAGTGTCTGCCTGCCGTCAATTCTGGACGCATGGCCCCACAGGTCAGAGCCAGCTGGGACCCTTCTCTGCGAGTTTTGGTGTGCCCGGCATGCCAGAAATCTCTGGGGGGTCGTATGTCAGAGCCTGCTGGGACCCTTCTCTGAGAGTTTTGCTGGGTCCGGCATGCTAGAGATCTATGGGGGGCGCATGTCAAAGCCTGGTGGAACCAACGTATGATAGTTTTAGTGGGCTCGGTATTGCCAGAGACCTGTGGGGTCCGCATGTCAGAGCAAGGTGGGTCCTAGCATGCCCGAGCTTGGTGGGCCCAACATGCCAGAGTGTGGACCCAATATGTCAGAACTTGTGGGGCCGTATGTTAGAGCTTGGTGGGTCCCTGGTACCACCCCCGTCGGGCCCACATGTAGCCATGGTACCTACTGGATTCACTAGGTGTCCCACATGTCAGCTACGCGTCGTGGTGTCCTTGGGCCAGATTGGCTGACTAAAGGCCTAAGGCCAATTTATTCAGGTCGAAACAAGACACGCAGAGGAAATTACTGGGCCTAAATTACTTGGCCCAATTTCAATTTATTCGGGTTGAAAGTTGAAACAAGACATGCAGAGGAAATTACTTGGCCCAGAGCCAATTTATTCAGGTTAAAACAAAACACACAGAACAACTCACATTATATTCAAAGCCGAATAACGACCCAATGGCTTATCCTGGAATCGCATCCCCCGGTAACATTAAGACTCTCTCTGTTCCCTATAGTTTTTTGGCACGGAAATTAGCGCAAGAGTATTCTTTACATAGACCCCCTGGCTTAACGATTTGAGATTAGAGTAAAATGAGGGAAATCCATAACTTCCCAAATTAACATAACAAATACCACAAATCTCTCTGGTTGACTCTCCATATATGTGCAGTCAGGTTCTACTATTAGGAAAGAAAAACAATGCTTCTTAAATCTAAGGAACTCGTTGGGGTCATGCATTATGAATCTCAATTAATTTTTTCCCTTTTGTATGGACTTTTTTCGTGCATGTCGTGTGGGAGATGGCCGGTAGAGGGGGTAATTGAAAAAAAGCCAAACTACAACCTTATATTCTGAAACAAATACCAAAAATCTATAGGCATTATAAAAAGGAACGGAGGGAGTACAACAAAAGAAGGTCTCTGATTTAAAAAAATTCCTAGTAGCATCACGCGTAGGGCTCTGTGTGACACTTGCCAAACTTGACGGGAAAAAAACTTGCATAATCACCCATACCGTCAGTCCGACGAATAGCCATCATCATAGTACGTGAAACCTAGCTCGCCATAAGGCTGCACCCTCTGTAGTTTAGATAACTCGATGGTTCTGCAATACTCGGCCAATATCTCGTCAATACGGAAAGGGCCTACATGTTTCTCTAGAGAACCTACTCCATAGCCTGGAACATATTCCGGCTCCTCTTGCCACGAGAGACTCCCGTCATCATAAGCTCTAATCTCGGATAAATCCGCGTAGTAGATGCTGCCGGATTGGATGGTGTGGACCTTGCTGGTGTCAATGGAGATGCACCTGTTCCGGCTGACGAAGATGGAGCGGCTGCCGATGCTTGTGACCGGCTCTAGGACCCGCATTTTGGTGTCCACCCGGTATACAACATGTTCGCCATTGTAAACCCGCCCGCTCAACACATACAACAGCCCCCCTCAGACTCCACAAGGTAACAAAAATTGGCTGGGTATTCGCCGGGCAGAGTTGGTCCAGAAATGCTGACGCTCATCCTTAGAGTCCTTGCTGAGCGTAGCAATTGAGTTCCTTCATCGACGGGGTAAGTCATGCTTGAAATGATGAAGCCGTATCTATCTGTGTCGAATATATCGTCTGCATAGTAAGTGATGCTATGGAGAACCCCAAAGCAACTTGCCGCCCTATACAATGCTTCTCCAAAGCCTAATGCAGAGGGCCCTTCCTCGGTGCTCTGATCAGCCCACCGCAAGCTACAATTTTGAAGGTCTGATACGAACACCATGAGTGGGGACGTCATCACAACGATGGAGGACAACTCTTCCGCTGGCATCTACACCTTCAGGCGTATAATGCAACCAGTTAAGGGGTTGAGCACCAGAGTCTTGTACAGCTGCACTCTATCGAAGAAAAATATCGATACGACAAATATATACTGAAATGAACAGGCTCAGTTCTTAAAAAGAGAAGCAAAGAAAAACTTAAGGTAACACAGGACCGGCAATAATTAACTCAATACTGAAGTCGTGCGGATGCAAATTAAACTATATATGTGAAACTGTTGCATATGGCGAAGAATCACCTGCGGATGATACCGGAGATCTTCTTCAGCAGGCAGCGGCCAGTGATCAGATTCAACAATGTGACACTGCCCTCGCCCACGTTAGAAAGGGAGTGCTCAAGAATTATCCACTTCACAGGCTGAAATTCGGGCGCTCGTGTGGCGCGGCGCCAGCAACCGCATACTACGCGGAAAGAGGTGTAGTCGAGGTCGTCCGTGGACAAGAAGATGTCGCTGATCTTTTTGATGAGGTCGTTGGGGAGATCGCGCCAATCCACATCATTACCCATACCTTGGAGATGGCCGGCCATGGCTGTACGAGGGTTTTCTTATGTGAATCGGTCGGTGAATGGAGAGTCGTGGTGGAAATGTTTCCCGAGGAACTGCTTAATAACAGGACCTTGGAAAGTTGAAATACTGAAGTAGTGTGAAAGTGGAAAGTTGAACCACTGAAGTAATGTGAAAGCGTCTGTAGCAACTAAACCGGCTTAATATTTTTATGTTATCCGGATGTTCTGTGCGCCAAAGAGTTCAACAATTCCTGAGGCACATTATCTCCTACAAACGATCTGCAAAGAACTACGAATATTCATAGATAACAAAAAACTACAGTACTAACTACATGTCAATCTGACATTGCATCCATGTTGGCTTCATCTCCTCTCTTTCTCTAAACACGCATCTAAAATCGTTATAGAAGCCCCAGTTGTTACTAGTGACTAGCAGTAAACCCTAGGGAAAGTTTGAGCACAGGAGCCGGAAGGTCCAGCCGCTAGGGGGTCGGATGATCCGACCTGGGAACATTTTCACGCTCCTCTTCACTTCCTCTTCACATATACACTTCTCCTCAACAAGACCTCATTCACCAATCATAAAGATCAACCATCCAATTCAGAAGAACTAGATATTGGACCAATATAAAAAGGTGGGTCATCATCCGTAGTGCTAAAATCGAATCCTACACACTTGAGAACATACGGTAAAATTCTTATTCAAGTGTTGTTATCAAACTAACAAAAATGTAGAGATAGAGCATGCTCATTCACTCAATCAAGTCGGCTTGATGTCGGTCATGAGTGGTTTGTTCATGTAACGTATGATGCACGTACATGAATTATTCCCAAGGCGTGGACCCGGACTGTGGCTCAACCAAGTCACCCTCAAATTTCAGCTTTGTTCATAGATGTTGTGACCACGCTCGTCCTCAACAATCATGTTGTACATGATCACACATGTTGTCATCACCTCCCACATCCTTCTCGTGCTCCAGATTCTAGCAGGGTGCTGAACAATAGCCCACTGTGATTGAAGCACACCAAATGCTCGTTCCACTTCATTTCGAGCAGCCTATTGCTCTTTCGTGAACCTCTTACATTTCCCATCTTCGGAGTTGTGGGCTGTCTTGACAAAGGTGGACACGAAAGGTTAGATGCTATCAACTAGATAATAACCCTTGTCATAAGGATTACCATTGATCTCATAGGAAACAAGAGGAGCATCGCCCTCTGCAAGCCTAGCAAATACCAGTGAGCGTTGGATCACATTGGTATCATTGTTAGATCCTGCCATGTCGAAGAAGGAGTGCCAAATCAATAGGTCATGCGATACAACTACCTCTAGAATGACCATACATCCCTCCGGCCGCATGCCCTTTGAACTGCCCTTGCCAACCAAAAGGATAGTTCCACCACTCCCAATGCATGCATTCTATGCTACCCAGCATCCAAGGAACCCCTCCTCTTTTCGTTGATGGACAAGCGGAAGGCAGTGTCTTCGGTGTTTGGCACCCTGAGATAAAATTTGCCAAGCACCGCAATAATTGTGTTGCAAAACTTGTACATGATCTCAAGACATGTGGACTCAGTCATGTGCAAGTACTCATCAATGAGATCACCTGGTACTCCATATGCAAGCTTCCAAATGGTCGTGGAACATTTTTAGTAAGAGGATAAGCCAACCTTACTGGTAGCATCGAGCTTGGCCTCAAAGTAGTCATCATATTCCCTCACACCATCGAGAATCTCCAGCAACAAAGTTCTGGACATCCGATAGCAGTGACAAAATATCTTCACTTTAAACACTAGATCGGTTAGGTAGAAGTAGACCCTCATAAGGCGCACGTGGCCACCTTCTCGATCATGATCGATGTTTGCCTTGCACTTCTTCGATGAGCCACCCCTACGCGGCAGCGGCATGTAATGGTCGTGCATCATGTTTGCGACGGCAAACAAAGGGGGAGGGGGTGAACATACCTCAAACGCGGTCGGATGACTGGACGAGCAGGTTGTGGGGGCACAGGCTAGTGACGTGCCCGAGCGTGTGGCCAGAGAAGAGTTGGTGTAGCGGCCGACGACGGGATGGATCCCAGACGGCAGTCAAACTCCGTCAACATGCGCGGTATGCAGCTTTGCTGGAAATTGGGGAAACACTCATCACGACGGCGAGGGATGGCAACATCTAGCAAGCTCTTGTGGCCATGGTGCAAAACGGCGGCAAGAGAACGTGGTTTCTAGGCAGCAGGATCCGGTGAAAAGTGTCGAGGGTAACAACGACCCAAAGTGCAAACGGTAACATTGTTTGGGGTTGCGGCGAAGATGGCGAGTGAGGGTTTGGTCAACGAGTTGCTTCAGTGTGTGCCTTGGGTGCCACTGGTGGGAGGATCCGGGGTGGCCAAGGAGTGGATGCGAGAAGATGTGTGATGTCTGACCCGCCGCATCTGCGATCCAAATTTGATGAACGGATGGATCGGTCCATATGAATCGGTCCGTTTTATTTCTGGCATACCCGTACGTTGCAATGTATGATCAAATTTTGAATAGTTCTAGTTGAAAATAAAAAAATTGGTCTTCGTCTCTTTACGATAATGAGATTTTATGATTTTAAGACTTCGCCATGCCGATCGTTAGTTTTTTTTGAGAACCAGTGGCAAGTCGCAATCTGGCACAGTGCGTATTTTTCATCTCGCCTAGTGATACTTTTTTTTTGTGTGCAAATTCTCGCCTAGTGATACTGATTTTGCCCTCAATCGACTGTTCCGATTTCAATCCTCAATCAAACAACCGATCTGTTTCCCTTTGGATTTTTTAAAATTTATTTACAACCCATTCACATATGCGCATACATCTAGCAATTAACTAACATTAATTACCATCCTGAATCAATTGCAAAAAACCAAAACCGCACCACCGCATTGTAACTAAATTTCAGTAAACTAATATTACCAGCCTGATTCAATTTTGAACAACCACAACTGCACCACCGCGGATGCACCACGTCTCTTCAGCCATCAACCTTTAGTGCAATCCATAGAAATTATTAGTGCTCCCTTCGGTTTGTAATAATGCCTTGTTTAGATGCAAATATATCTAGTGAACAAACGCGTCTAACTAAAATTGAGTCAATTAATTTAGATTGGAGAGATTATCCAACAATCCAATCATACTTACATAGTTGGAGTACATGTTAACTGAATCAAACAATATTGAATTATATCCCCACAAATTCTGCTGTACAGTGTACAGGATAGGCGTGCGAAAAATTAAATGCACCGTATTTTATCTCTCACATCTTTTTTTGGCCAGCCAACCTTTATCTACTGACTCGTGAGTACCTGTAGTGGCACGGCTCCACATCGGCTCCACATCGACCTTCGAGGAGCTGGTCACCTGCCATAGCTGCCTGGGTCCAGCGCCGCTTTGGACCTCTTCCACTGAAGATTGATATAATTGTATTGCTTAATGATTAACAAAGGAGGTACAAGGTTTATCTAGCACAAGAGAGAGGGAGGGGGCACCGTACGTACTAAACCCTAACGTGCTATACACGTAATATATAATCTAACATCCCCGCAGTGTCAACGTGGGGCTCAATCACGTTGAGACTGAAACGAATATCTTAAAAGGACTGAGTCGGTAGGCCTTTGGTGAAGATGTCCGCAAGCTATGCTGTAGTCGGTACATGAAGAACTCGAACTTGCCCCAATGCCACTTTCTCCCGAACGAAGTGAATATCGATCTCAATATGCTTTGTCCTCCGATGCTGGACTGGATTGATGGATATGTAAACCGCAGAAATATTATCACAATATACAATGGTCGCCTGCTGGAGGGGGCGATGTAGCTCAGCCAAAAGCTGCCAAAGCCAAACGGTCTCCGCAACCGCATGTGCAACGACTCGATACTCGGCTTCTGCAGATGAGCGGGAGACTGTAACCTGTCGTTTAGAAGACCATGAAAGCAAATTATTAGCCAAAAAAAAACACAGTATCCGGACGTGGATTGCCGAGTATCAGGGCAACCAGCCCAGTCTGCATCACAATAAGTTGTCAAGCTAGTAGGAGAAGAAGTGTTTATGTGTAGGCCATGATCTAAAGTGCCTTTGAGATATCTAAGAGTACTTTTGATGTGGTTATAGTGGGGAAGACGGGGATCATGCATATAAAGACAGGCTTGTTGGACATAATAAGAAATTTATGGTCGAGTGAGGGTAAGGTATTGGATTGCACCCGCAATGCTTCGATAGAGTGAAGGATCAGGGAAAGGGTCGCCATCAGAAGAGAGTTTGGCACTAGTGTCTACAGGTGTGCGAGAGGGTTGACAGTCAAGCATGCCAGCACGTGTGAGAAGATCTAAAATGCACTGGCGCTGAGAGAGAAAAAGACCATGAGAGTCACGGGTAACAGAGATACCGAGGAAATGATGAAGCACACCTAGATCAGTCATAGAGAATTCAGAATTAAGCAGAGTGATGATGTGGTCGAGAAAAGGCTGAGTGGAGGCAGTAAGAATGATGTCATCAACATAAAGAAGAAGATAGGCGGTGTGAGTAGAGGTGTGATAAACAAAGAGATAAGTATCAGTGAGAGATGGTGTTAAACCTATGGTTTGTATGTAGGTGGAGAAACGCTGAAACCAAGCCCTAGGGGCCTGTTTGAGACCGTACAGAGATTTCTGAAGAAGACAGACATGATCAGATGCAGCAGGGTTTTCAAAACCAAGAGGTTGTTGACAATAGACTGTTTCGTGAAGAGAACCATGGAGAAAAATATTTTTAACATCGAGTTGGTGAATAGGCCAGGTAGAGGATGTGGCTATGCTAAGAGCAGTGCGAATGGTGCTAGGTTTGACTACAGGAGAAAATGTTTCATCATAGTCGATGCCATGCTGCTGAGAGAAACCGCGACAGACCCACCGAGCGTTGTATCGAGAGAGAGAGTGCCATCAGCAAGGAACTTTTGGCGAAACACCCATTTGCCGGAAACGATGTTAGCACCGACAGGGCAAGGAACAAGGCGCCAAGTGTCATTCTGAAGAAGAGCGGAAAACTCATCGCGCATGGCAGCGGCCCAGTTAGGATCAAGAAGTGCACTTTTGTAGGTTTTGGGAAGTGGAGAAATCGAAGAAGTGGTGGCATGAAGGTTGAGACGCGTTCTGGGTATATGAAAACCAGTTTTGGCCCGAGTGCGCATGGTGTGAGCATTGGTGGGAGCTTGTGTAGGAATAGCATGGGGTGGTAAAGGGGGTGTAGGGTGAGCAACGACGTCAGGCGCAGCGGAAGAGACAAACGCCGGAGATAGTGGTGAAGCGGCTGCCGTGGCAGGCGAGTGGGGTGGAGCGGCTGCAGGGGCAGGAGAGTGCGGTGGAGCGGCTGCCGCGGCAGCAGGTGGTTGATAACAGCGGTGTTGTGTGTTTGGGCGGATGGGGTGGGAGCAGTGTATTGGGATGGGAACTTAGTAGGCTGGGCGATAGGATGGTGTGAAAGATCGGAAGAAGGTGGTGGTGATGATGTTCCACATGAGAAAGGAAAAATATGCTCGGAGAAGGTGACATGCCTAGAGATGTGAACGCGGCCGGAGACGAGATCCAAGCATCGATAACCTTTGTGTTCATCAGAGTAGCCGAGAAACACACACGGAATAGAGCGAGGAGAGAGTTTGTTGGGGGCAGTGGAAGAGGTGTTGGGAAAACAGACACAACCGAAAATATGGAGTTCAGAATAGTTAGGATGACAAAGAAAGAGGGAGTAGAAGGGTGTAGAGGTGGTGTTGGATTTGGAGGGTCGGATGTTTAGTAGATAGGTGGCTGTGCGCAAGGCTTCGGCCCAAAATTTAGGTGGCATGGAAGAGTGAATTAAAAGTGTGCGAACTATGTCGTTGAGAGTGCGAAGTGAACGTTCTGCTTTGCCGTTTTGAGGGGAAGTATAGGGGCATGAAAAACGAAGAAGTATGTCGTGTTGGAGAAAGAAGTGCCTATTTTGAATGTTGTCAAATTCTTTGTCATTGTCACATTGAATGAATTTAATTGGAAGAAAGAAGTGTGTAGCGACATATTTTTGAAAGTTTAGGAAAATGGTGTGGACATCGGATTTGTTGCACAAAGGAAAGTTCCATACAAAATGGGTAAAATCATCAAGAATAACAAGATAGTACTTAAAACCGGAGACACTAGCATGTGGTGATGTCCATAAATCGCAATGCAACATCTCAAAGGGAAAGGTGCTAACAGTACTTGATGAACTAAATGGCAATCTAACATGTTTGCCTTGCTGACACGAGGGACAAAGAGAGGAATTGTGACTATCTCAATTACAGCTTATTGAAAACTCGCTAAGTAAAGATGACAGAGTAGCGGTGTGGGGGTGGCCGAGACGATGATGCCAGAGGTCGACGGACGCGGTCATGGAGGTGGGTGGATCGGAGGTGGCAGTGCCATGGAGGGTGTAGAGGTCACCGGAGCTATTGAACCGCGCGATCTCCGCTTTGGTCCGGTAGTCCTTCACAGATAAACCAAACGGATCAAATTCCATAGAAACAAGTTTGTCACATGTGAACTGACGAACAGAAATTAGGTTTTTGATTAGTGCGGGTGCAATAAGAACATCTCGTAGAAGAAGTTGTTTGGTGGGTGTAGGTATATAGGTTTGGCCGGTGCAGTAAATAGGTATGGAAGAGCCATTTCCTAGAATTGTCGATGAAATAGGGGTGGAGGAAAAAATTGACAGCATATTACTAGAAGCAGACATGTTACTAGAGGCGCCAGAGTTGAAAATCCAGTCCATACCTGAGTTCCCCTGGGCAGCAAAGTTGTTCATGGCCTGCAAAAACGCATACTGGTCCCAGCTTGGTGAAGGTGCAACAGTCGGTGTCGAGGGATAAAGCGGTGCAGTCGAAGGAGGTGCCATGAGCACATGGGGAGGCTGGTACAACGGTGTATGTTGGTATTGCATGTAGGACATCCCACCATCGTGGTTGGCCCTGATGGACCTGGTGGCCTGGTGGATTGGGCAGGAGCGGGGGCCGTGTCGAGGTGGCGAAGATGTGGGGGCGCGCCTCCCGGCATGTCAGATCATCGTCAGCGTTCTGCAGCAGGGACCGGATCTCGGCGAAGGTGGGGCGTGGCCGCATAAAGGGAATCATGGCCACCTGCGGCTTGAACCGATCACCGAGCCCTTGTAGCAATATGTTGATGAGCTGACGATCGGGCATGGGATCACCAAGTTTCCGGAGCTCGTCCACCATCGTCTGGATGCGCTGGCAGTAGACGCTGAGCGGTGAGGCCTGATACGTCTCCAACGTATCGATAATTTCTTATGTTCCATGCCACATTATTGATGATACCTACATGTTTTATGCATACTTTATGTCATATTTATGCATTTTCCGGCACTAACCTATTAACGAGATGCCGAAGAGCCAGTTGTTGTTTTCTGCTGTTTTTGGTTTCAGAAATCCTAGTAAGGAAATGTTCTCGGAATTGGACGAAATCAACGCCCAGGGGCCTATTTTGCCTTGAAGCTTCCAGAAGTCCGAGGGAGAGACGAAGTGGGGCCACGGGGGGCCGCCACAGTAGGGCGGCGCGACCTACAGGGGGCTCGCACGGCCCTGTTGTGTGGGGCCCCCGTGGCGCCTCCTGACCTGCCCTTCCGCCTACTTAAGGTCTTCGTCGTGAAACCCCCAGTACCGAGAGTCACGATACGGAAAACCTTCCAGAAACGCCGCCGCCAATCCCATCTCGGGGGATTCAGGAGATCGCCTCCGGCACCCTGCCGGAGAGGGGAATCATCTCCCGGAGGACTCTTCACCGCCATGGTCGCCTCCGGAGTGATGAGTGAGTAGTTCACCCCTGAACTATGGGTCCATAGCAGTAGATAGATGGTCGTCTTCTCCTAATTGTGCTTCATTGTTGGATCTTGTAAGCTGCCTAACATGATCAAGATCATCTATCTGTAATGCTACATGTTGTGTTTGTTGGGATCCGATGAATAGAGAATGCTATGTTATGTTGATTATCAATCTATTATCTATGTGTTGTTTATGATCTTGCATGCCCTCCGTTATTAGTAGAGGCTCTGGCCAAGTTTTTGCTACTAACTCCAAGAGGGAGTATTTATGCTCGATAGTGGGTTCATGCCTCCATTAAATCTGGGACAGTGACAGAGAGTTCTAAGGTTGTGGATGTGCTGTTACCACTAGGGATAAAACATCGATGCTATGTCTAAGGATGTAGTTGTTGATTACATTACGCACCATACTTAATGCAATTATCTGTTGTTTGCAACTTAATACTGGAAGGGGTTCGGATGATAACCTGAAGGTGGACTTTTTAGGCATAGATGCATGCTGGATAGCGGTCTATGTACTTTGTCGTAATGCCCAATTAAATCTCACTATACTCATCATATCATGTATGTGCATGGTCATGCCCTCTTTATTTGTCAATTGCCAAACTGTAATTTGTTCACCCAACATGCTTATTCTTATGGGAGAGACGCCTCTAGTGAACTGTGGACCCCGGTCCATTCTTTTAATCGAATACAATCTACTGCAATACTTGTTCTACTATTTTCAGCAAACAATCATCATCCACACTATACATCTAATCCTTTGTTACAGCAAGCCGGTGAGATTGACAACCTCACTGTCACGTTGGGGCAAAGTAATTTGGTTGTGTTGTGCAGGTTCCACGTTGGCGCCGGAATCCCTGGTGTTGCACCGCACTATACTTCGCCGCCATCAACCTTCAACGTGCTTCTTGGCTCCTACTGGTTCGATAAACCTTGGTTTCTTACTGAGGGAAAACTTGCCGCTGTACGCATCACACCTTCCTCTCAGGGTTCCCAATGGACGCGTGCTGTACGCGTGTCAAGCTAAATTTCTGGCGCCGTTGCCGGGGAGATCAAGACACGCTCCAAGGGGAGTCTCCACCTCCAATCTCTTTACTTTGTTTTTGTCTTGCTTTATTTTATTTAGTACTTTGTTTGCTGCATTATATCAAAACACAAAAAAATTAGTTGCTAGTTTCACTTTACTTGCTATCTTGTTTGCTCTATTAAAAACACAAAAAAATTAGTTACTTGCATTTACTTTACTTATTTCATCATGTTTCCTCCTAAGTTTATTCTTAAAGATGTACCGGTAGGCCGAGGGTCTATCCTTGGGAAAGATAATATAGAAGATTTTTTCACTCATATTAGTACGGTTGAAGATTTTGAAGATAGACATTTGGTAGAACTTGCTCCTACTTATGAAATTGCTGCTGCTTCTTTAGTACACATGTTAGAAACTAGATTTGTTAACCTCAACCCCGTAATGCAGCATATGTTTCTTACATTAAGTGATATGGAAGAAGGAGAAAAGAAAGATTTTGTCTTAGAAACCCTTCTTAAAGAATTTGGTGATGTAGCAAGAGAAGCTAGAAAAGTCTTTACTAAATATAATATGTGTAGGATAACGTTGCATAGAAAACAAAAAATTTCCTACCGCGAACACGCAATCCAAGCCAAGATGCAATCTAGAAGACGGTAGCAACGAGGGGATTATCGAGTCTCACCCTTGAAGAGATTCCAAAGCCTACAAGATGAGGCTCTTGTTGCTGCGGTAGACATTCACTTGCCGCTTGCAAAAGCGCGTAGAAGATCTTGATCACGGCGCCACGAACGGGCAGCACCTCCGTACTCGGTCACACGTTCGGTTGTTGATGAAGACGATGTCCACCTCCCCGTTCCAGCGGGCAGCGGAAGTAGTAGCTCCTCTTGAATTCGACAGCACGACGGCGTGGTGTCGGTGGTGGTGGAGAAATCCGGCGGAGCTTCGCTAAGCGTGCGGGATGTGGAGGAGCGGGGCGGCTAGGGTTTGGGGAGAGGGAGGCGCCGGCCACTTGAGGTGGTGCGGCCACCTTGTGCTTGTTGGGGTGGCCAGCCCCCTCCCCTTGCCCCTCATTATATAGGTGGAAGCCCCAAGTGTTGGACTACAAGTCTCCGAATAAGACCCGAACCCAAAACCTTCCATGTGATAGGGAAACATACCCAAGGTGGGAATCCCACTTGGGGTGGGATTCCCCCCTTCCATGTGGGTGGGTGGCCGGCCCCCTTAGGGGGAGTCCACTTGGGACTCCTCCCCTCTAGGGTTGGCCGACTCCACCTTCCAAAGTGGTTTCTTCCGGACTTTTCTAGAACCTTCCATAGAACCTTCCAGATCATTTTAAATCTTATAAAATGACTTCCTATATATGAATCTTATTCTCCGGACCATTCCGGAACTCCTCGTGATGTCCGGGATCTCATCCGGGACTCCGAACAAATATTCGAACTCCATTCCATATTCAAGTTCTACCATTTCAACATCCAACTTTAAGTGTGTCACCCTACGGTTCGCGAACTATGCGGACATGGTTGAGTACTCACTCCGACCAATAACCAATAGCGGGATCTGGAGATCCATAATGGCTCCCACATATTCAACGATGACTTTAGTGATCGAATGAACCATTCACATACAATACCAATTCCCTTTGTCACGCGATATTTTACTTGTCCGAGGTTTGATCATCGGTATCACTTCATACCTTGTTCAACCTCGTCTCCTGACAAGTACTCTTTACTCGTACCGTGGTATGTGGTCTCTTATGAACTTATTCATATGCTTGCAAGACATTAGACGACATTCCACCGAGAGGGCCCAGAGTATATCTATCCGTCATCGGGATGGACAAATCCCACTATTGATCCATATGCCTCAACTCATACTTTCCGGATACTTAATCCCACCTTTATAACCACCCATTTACGCAGTGGCGTTTGGTGTAATCAAAGTACCTTTCCGGTATAAGTGATTTACATGATCTCATGGTCATAAGGACTAGGTAACTATGTATCGAAAGCTTATAGCAAATAACTTAATGACGTGATCTTATGCTACGCTTAATTGGGTGTGTCCATTACATCATTCATATAATGATATAACCTTGTTATTAATAACATCCAATGTTCATGATTATGAAACTAATCATCCATTAATCAACAAGCTAGTTAAGAGGCATACTAGGGACTCTTTGTTGTTTACATATCACACATGTATCAATGTTTCGGTTAATACAATTATAGCATGGTATATAAACATTTATCATAAACATAAAGATATATAATAATAACCACTTTATTATTGCCTCTAGGGCATATCTCCTTCAGTCTCCCACTTGCACTAGAGTCAATAATCTAGATTACATTGTAATATACCTAACACCCATGGCATTCTGGTGTTGGTCATGCTTTGCCCTAGGGAGAGCTTTAGTCAACGGATCTGCTACATTCAGATCAGTGTGTACTTTGCAAATCTTTACTTCTCCATCTTCGATGTACTCGCGAATCGAGTGGTAACGCAGCTTGATATGCTTCAGCCTCTTGTGTGACCTTGGCTCTTGTGCATTGGCGATGGCACCCATGTTATCACAGTAGATGATTAATGGGTCCAATGCACTAGGAACCACACCGAGCTCTACAATGAACCTCTTCATCCATACCGCTTCTGATGAAGCCTCTGAAGCCGCTATGTACTCTGATTCTGTTGAAGACTTCGCCACCGTGCACTGCTTCGAGCTTGCCCAGCTTACTGCAGCACCATTCAATATAAACACGTACCCAGACTGTGACTTAGAGTCATCAGGATCAGTGTTCCAACTTGCATCGGTGTAACCGTTTACAACGAGCTCTTGGTCACCTCCATAACAAAGAAACATATCCTTAGTTCTTTTCAAGTACTTCAGGATATTCTTGACCGCTGTCCAGTGTTCCATTCCTAGATCACTTTGATATCTGCTAGTCAAACTAACAGCATGTGCTATATCCGGTCTAGTACATAGCATGGCATACATGATAGATCCTACTGCCGAGGCATAGGGGATATTACTCATCCTTTCTCTTTCTTCTGCCGTAGACGGTCCTTGAGTCTTACTCAAGACCTTGCCTGGTAACATAGGTAAGAACCCTTTCTTACTTTCGTCCATTCTAAACTTCTTTAGAATCTTGTCCAGATATGTACTCTGTGATAGCCCTATTAGGCGTCTTGATCTATCTCTATAAATCTTGATGCCTAATATATACGATGCTTCACCAAGGTCTTTCATTGAAAAACTATTATTCAAATAACCTTTTACACTGCTTAATAGTTCTATATCATTCCCAATCAATAATATGTCATCTACATATAATATCAGGAATGCTACAGAGCTCCCACTCACTTTCTTGTAAATACAGGCCTCTCCATGACACTGTATAAACCCGAAGTCTTTGATCACCTTATCAAAGCGTCGGTTCCAACTTCTTGATGCTTGCTTCAGTCCATAGATTGAACGCTGAAGTTTGCATACTTTGTCAGCATTTTTAGGATCGACAAAACTTTTGGGTTGTACCATATACAACTCTTCCTCAATGTCTCCATTAAGGAACGCCGTTTTGACATCCATCTGCCAAATCTCATAATCGAAAAATGCAGCTATTGCTAACAAAATCCTCACAGATTTTAGACTCGCTACAGGTGAGAAAGTTTCATCATAGTCAACTCCTTGAATTTGTCAAAAACCCTTTGCGACAAGTCGAGCTTTATAGACAGTAATATTACCATCAGCATCTGTTTTTCTCTTGAAGATCCATTTATTCTCGACAGCCTTGCGGCTATCAGGTAAGTCTACCAAAGTCCATACTTTGTTATCATACATGGATCCCATTTCGGATTTCATGGCTTCTTGCCATTTGTTGGAATCTGGGCTCATCATTGCTTCTTCATACGTCGCAGGGTCCTCATCATTGTTATCCACAATCATGACATTTAGACAAGGATCATACCAATCAGGAGTGGCACGTTCCCTTGTCGATCTGCGAGGTTCAGTAGTTTCCTCGTTCGAAGTTTCATGATCATTATCATTAGCTTCCTCTGTTGCCGGTGTAGGCGGTACAGTACAACTTCCCAGATCGCGCTACTCTGATCAACGAGTATAGATTCATCAATCTCATCGAGTTCTACTTTTCTTCCAGTCACTTCTTTAGTGAGAAATTCTTTCTCAAGAAAGGTTCCGTTCTTAGCAACAAAGATTTTGCCTTCGGATCTGTGATAGAAAGTGTACCCTATAGTTTCCTTAGGGTATCCTATGAAGACGCATTTCTCCGCTTTGGGTTCTAGCTTGTCCGGTTGTAACTTCTTTACATAGGCTTCGCAACCCCAAACTTTAAGGAACGACAGCTTAGGTTTCTTATTAAACCATAATTCATACGGTGTCGTTTCTACGGATTTTGATGGTGCTCTATTTAAAGTGTATGCGGCTGTCTCTAATGCATAACTCCAAAATGATAACGGCAAATCAGTAAGAGACATCATAGAACGAACCATATCTAAGAGAGTTCGATTACGACGTTCGGACACACCGTTTCGTTGTGGTGTTCCCGGCGGTGTCAATTGTGAAAGTATTCCGCATTTCTTTAAATGCATGCCAAACTCATAACTCAGATATTCACCTCCACGATCAGATCGTAGAAATTTAATCTTCTTGTTACGTTGATTTTCTACTTCACTTTGGAATTCCTTAAACTTCTCGAAAGTTTCGGATTTATGTTTCATGAAATAGATATACCCATATCTACTCAGATCATCTGTGAAGGTTAGAACATAACGATAACCACCGCACGATGCTACACTCATTGGTCCACACACATCGGTATGTATGATTTCCAATAAGTCAGTAGCTCGCTCCATCATACCAGAAAATGGAGTCTTAGTCATTTTTCCCATTAGACATGCTTCGCATCTATCAAGTGACTCAAAGTCAAGTGATTCAAGTAATCCATCGGTATGGAGTTTCTTCATGCGTTTCACTCCAATATGACCAAGACGACAGTGCCACATATAAGTAGAATTATCATTCAATTTAATTCGCTTAGCATCAATGTTATGTATATGCGTATCACTACTATCGAGATCTAACAGAAATAAGCCATTCTTTTCAGGTGCTCGACCATAAAAGATATTATTCATAAAAATAGAACAACCATTATTCTCAGACTTGAATGAAAACCGTCTTGCATTAAACAAGATCCAGATATAATGTTCATGCTCAACGCGGGTACAAAATAACAATTATTTAGGCTTAAAACTAATCCCGAAGGTAGATGTAGAGGAAGTGTGCCGACAGCGATCACATCGACTTTGGATCCGTTTCCAACGCGCATCGTCACTTCATCTTTCAGTAGTCTTCGTTTATTCTTTAGTTCTGCTTTCGAGTTACAAATATGAGCAACCGAACTAGTATCAAATACCCAGTGTACTAGAACGAGAACCGTGAGATAAACATCTATAACATGTATATCAGATATACCTTCTTTCTTCTTCTTGACAAGGCCGCTCTTCAGATCAGCCAGATACTTGGAGCAATTACGCTTCCAGTGTCCCTTCTCCTTGCAGTAATAGCACTCAGCATCAGGCTTAGGGCCGTTCTTAGGTTTCATAGGAGGCGTGGAGCTTTCTTGCCACCCTTCTTGAATTTTCCCTTAGACTTGCCCTGTTTCTTGAAACTGGTGGTCTTGTTGACCATCAACACTTGGTGCTCTTTCTTGATCTCAATCTCAGCAGCTTTTAGCATGCCAAAGAGTTTAAGTAACTCCTTGTTCATGTTCTGCATATTGTAGTTCATCACAAAGTTCTTGTAACTTGGTGGCAGTGATTGAAGGACACGATTAATCCCCAGTCTGTTAGGAATCACTATTCCCAAGTCACTGAGTTTCTTCGCATGCCCGGTCATGGCGAGCATGTGCTCACTAACGGAGCTGCCTTCTTCCATCATACAGCTGAAGAAATGTTTCGATGCTTCATAGCATTCCACGGCCGCATGAGTCTCAAAAATAGCTTTCAGCTCATTCATCAACTCATGAGGATCGTGGTGCTCAAAACGTTTTTGGAGATCGGATTCCAGACTGCACAGGATGGCACACTGAACTTGAGAGTACCGAGTTTTCCGAGTCGCATAAACAGCTTTTACTTCATCGGTTTCAGTTTCTGTAGGAGGGTCACCTAGCGGTGCATCAAGCACAAATTGCAGATTTCCGCCAGAGAGGAAGATCCTCACATGACAGAACCAGTCGGTGAAGTTGCTACCGTTGCTCTTAAGTTTTTCTTTCTCTAGGAACTGGTTAAAATTGATTAGGGAGGCCATCTCTTCAACATATATTTGCAAAAGTTTAGACTAAGTTTATGACAAATTGAGTTCAAATTTTAATTCAACATAATTAAAAATCTAGGTGAACTCCCACTCAAAACAATATCCCTCGCATTGTCTTAGTGATCACACGAACCAAATCCACCGCACCTAAGTCCGATCATCACGAGACAAGGTGTGATTTCAATGCCGAACACTCAAAGTGTTCATCATATCAACCATATGATTCATGCTCTACCTTTCGGTATCACGTGTTCCGAGACCATGTCTGTACATGCTAGGCTCATCAAGGCCACCTTAGTATCCGCATGTGCAAAACTGTCTTGCACCCGTTGTATGCACTTGTTGATTCTATCACACCCGATCATCACGAGATGCTTCGAAACGACAAGTCTTGGCAACGGTGCTACTAAGGATGAACACTTTATTATCTTGAGATTTTAGTGAGGCATCATCTTATAATGCTACCGTCGCGATCTAAGCAAAATAAGATGCATAAAAGGATTAACATCACATGCAGTTCATATGTGATATGATATGGCCCTTTTGTCTTTGCGCCTTTGATCTTCATCTCCAAAGCACGGACATGATCTCCATCATCTTCGGGCATGATCTCCATCATCGTCGGCGTAGCGTCAAGGTCAATGGCGCCGTCTTCATGATTGTCCTCCATGTAGCAACTATTACAACTACTTTGAAATACTACTCAACATGAAATTTAAAGACAACCATAAGGCTCCTGCCAGTTGCCACAATACAATAATGATCATCTCATACATATTCATCATCACATTATGGCCATATCACATCACCAAACCCTGCAAAAACAAGTTAGACGTCTCTAATTTGGTTTGCATATTTTACGTGGTTTAGGGTTTTCGAGAGAGATCTAATCTACCTACGAACATGAACCACAACGTTGATGCTAATGTTGTCAATAGAAGAGTAAATTGAATCTTCACTATAGTAGGAGAGACAGACACCCGCAAAGCCTCTTATGCAATACAAGTTGCATGTCGAACGAGGAACAAGTCTCATGAACGCGGTCATGTAAAGTTAGTCCGAGCCGCTTCATCCCACTATGCCACAAATATGCAAAGTACTCAAACTAAAGATAACAAGAGCATCAATGACCACAAAACCATTGCGTTCTACTCGTGCAACCATCTATGCATAGACACGGCTCTGATACCACTGTAGGATAACGTCGCATAGAAAACAAAAATTTTCCTACCGCGAACACGCAATCCAAGCCAAGATGCAATCTAGAAGACGGTAGCAACGAGGGTATTATCGAGTCTCACCCTTGAAGAGATTCCAAAGCCTACAAGATGAGGCTCTTGTTACTGCGGTAGACGTTCACTTGCCGCTTGCAAAAGCGCGTAGAAAATCTTGATCACGGCGCCACGAACGGGCAGCACCTCCGTACTCGGTCACACGTTCGGTTGTTGATGAAGACGACGTCCACCTCCCTGTTCCAGCGGGCAACGGAAGTAGTAGCTCCTTGATAAGTCTCCGATGTATCGATAATTTCTTATGTTCCATGCCACATTATTGATGATATCTACATGTTTTATGCATACTTTACATCATATTTATGCATTTTCTGGAGCTAACCTATTAACAAGATGCCGAAGTGCCAGTTGCTGTTTTCTGCTGTTTTTGGTTTCAGAAATCCTAGTAAGGAAATATTCTCGGAATTGGACGAAATCAACGCCCAGGGTCCTATTTTGCCACGAAGCTTCCAGAAGACCGAAGAGTCAACGAAGTGGGGCCACGAGGTGGCCAGGAGGGCAGGCGGCGCGGCCCCACCCTTGGTCGCGCCGACCTGTCTCCTGGGCCACTCGCGACGCCCCCTGACCTACCCTTCCGCCTACAAATAGCCTTCGCCGCGAAACCCCCAGTACCGAGAGCCACGATACGGAAAAGCTTCCAGAGACGCCGCCGCCGCCAATCCCATCTCGGGGGATTCAGGAGATCGCCTCCGGCACCCTGCCGGAGAGGGGAATTATCTCCCGGAGGACTCTACGCCGCCATGGTCGCCTCCGGAGTGATGTGTGAGTAGTCTACCCCTGGACTATGGGTCCATAGAAGTAGCTAGATGGTTGTCTTCTCCTCACTGTGCTTAATTGTCGGGTCTTGTGAGCTGCCGAACATGATCAAGATCATCTATCTGTAATTCTATATGTTGTGTTTGTTGGGATCCGATGAATAGAGAATACCATGTTATGTTGATTATCAATTTATATCTATGTGTTGTTTATGATCTTGTATGCTCTCCGTTATTAGTAGATGCTCTGGCCAAGTTGATGCTAGTAACTCCAAGAGGGAGTATTTATGCTTGATAGTGGGTTCATGTCTCCGTGAATCTGGGGGAGTGAGAGAAACCTCTAAGATTATGGATGTGCTGTTGCCACTAGGGATAAAACATTGATGCTATGTCCGAGGATGTAGTTATTGATTACATTATGCGCAATACTTAATGCAATTGTCTGTTGTTAGCAACTTAATACTGGAGGGGGTTCGGATGATAACCTGAAGGTGGACCTTTTAGGCATAGATGCATGCTGGATAGCGGTCTATGTACTTTGTCGTAATGCCCAATTAAATCTCACTATACTCATCATAATATGTATGTGCATGGTCATGTCCTCTTTATTTGTCAATTGCCCAACTGTAATTTGTTCACCCAACATGCTGTTTATCTTATGGGAGAGACACCTCTAGTGAACTGTGGACCCCGGTCCAATTCTCTATACTGAAATACAATCTACTGCAATACTTGTTCTACTGTTCTCTGCAAACAATCATCATCCACACTATACATCTAATCCTTTGTTACAGCAAGCCGGTGAGATTGACAACCTCACTGTTTCGTTGGGGCAAAGTACTTGGTTTGTGTTGTGCAGGTTCCACGTTGGCGCCGGAATCCCTGGTGTTGCGCCGCACTACATCTCGCCGCCATCAACCTTCAACGTGCTTCTTGACTCCTACTGGTTCGATAAACCTTGGTTTCTAACTAAGGGAAACTTACTGCTGTACGCATCACACCTTCCACTTGGGGTTCCCAACGGTCGCGTGCTGTACGCGTGTCAAGCTAAATTTCTGGCGCCATTGCCGGGGAGATCAAGACACGCTGCAAGGGGAGTCTTCACATCCCAATCTCTTTACTTTGTTTTTGTCTTGCTTAGTTTTATTTACTACTTTGTTTGCTGCACTAAATCAAAATACAAAAAAAATTAGTTGCTAGTTTTAATTTATTTTCTATCTTGTTTGCTATATCAAAAACACAAAAAAAATTAGTTACTTGCATTTACTTTATCTAGTTTGTTTTATTTACTACTGCTAAAATGGGTACTCCTGAAAATACTAAGTTGTGTGACTTCACAACCACAAATAATAATGATTTCTTATGCACACCTATTGCTCCACCTGCTACTACAGCAGAATTCTTTGAAATTAAACCTGCTTTACTAAATCTTGTTATGCGAGAACAATTTTCTGGTGTTAGTTCTGATGATGCTGTTGCCCATCTCAATAATTTTGTTGAATTATGTGAAATGCAAAAATATAAAGATGTAGATGGTGACATTATAAAATTAAAATTGTTCCCTTTCTCATTAAGAGGAAGAGCTAAAGATTGGTTGCTATCTCTGCCTAAGAATAGTATTGATTCATGGACTAAATGCAAGGATGCTTTTATTGGTAGATATTATCCCCCTGCTAAAATTATATCTTTGAGGAGTAGCATAATGAATTTTAAACAATTGGATACTGAGCATGTTGCACAAGCATGGGAAAGAATGAAATCTTTGGTTAAAAATTGCCCAACCCATGGACTGACTACTTGGATGATCATCCAAACCTTTTATGCAGGACTGAATTTTTCTTCACGGAACCTATTGGATTCAGCTGCTGGAGGTACCTTTATGTCCATCACTCTTGGTGAAGCAACAAAGCTTCTTGATAATATGATGATCAACTACTCTGAATGGCACACGGAAAGAGCTCCACAAGGTAAGAAGGTAAATTCTGTCAAAGAAACCTCTTCCTTGAGTGATAAGATTGATGCTATTATGTCTATGCTTGTGAATGGTAGGACTAATGTTGATCCTAATAATGTTCCGTTAGCTTCGTTGGCTGCTCAAAAAGAATATGTTGATGTGAATTTCATTAAGAATAACAATTACAGTAACAACTATAGGCCATATCCTTATAATAATGGCAACGGCTGATACGTCCAAAACGTATCTACTTTCCCGAACACTTTTGCTATTGTTTTGCCTCTAATTTGTGTATTTTGGATACAACTAACACGGACTAACACTGTTTTCAGCAGAACTGTTCTGGTGTCTCGTTTTTGTGCAGAAATCCAACTTTCGGGAAAATCCTCGGAATTTATGCAGAAGGCCCTATTTTCCCAGAATACTGACGGAGCCAGAAGGACAAGTAAGGTGGAGGCCAGAGGGCCCCACACCATAAGGCGGCGCGGCCAAGGGGGGCCCGCGCGGCCCTATGGTGTGGCCCCCTCGGCCGGCCTCCGACGCCCTCCTTCGGACTATAAATTGCCTTCGACCTAAAAACGCAGGGAAGAAGTCGAAATCGCCAGAAAGCCTCCAGAACGCCGCCACATCGCGAAACTCCATCACGGGAGCCAGAAGTCTCTGTTCTGGCACTCCGCCGGGACGGGGAATTGGAGGAGATCATCGCCATCATCACCACCAACGCCTCTCCATCAACCAGCCATGCTTCCCCCATCCATGTGTGAGTAATTCCCCCGCTGTAGGCCGAAGGGGATGGTAGGAATTGGATGAGATTGGTCATGTAATAGCATAAGATTGTTAGGGCATAGTTACTAGTGTCCGTAATTGGTACTTTGATGATATTGTTGCAACTTGTTATGCTTAATGCTTGTCACTAGGGCCCGAGTGCCATGATCTCAGATCTGAACATGTTATTGTTTCATCATGATATTCATTGTTTATTGATCTTACCTGCAAGTTGTATACACATGTCGCTGTCCGGAACCGATGGCCCCGAAGTGACAGAAATCGGGACAACCGGAGGGAATGGTAGCGATGTGAGGATCACATGTGTTCACGGAGTGTTAATGCTTTGCTCCGGTGCTCTATTAAAAGGAGTACCTTAATATCCAGTAGTTTCCCTTGAGGCCCGGCTGCCACCGGCTGGTAGGACAAAAGATGTTGTGCAAGTTTCTCATTGCGAGCACGTACGACTATAATTGGAACACATGCCTATTGATTGCTTTGTACTTGGACACCGTTTTATTATTATCTGCAAATGCCCTGCTATGATTATTACATGAGTTTCTCTCATCCATGCAACGCCCGTCATCCGTCCCCGTGCCTACAGTATTTTAATCCTACTGTTTACTATAATCACTACTGCTGTCTCTGTTACTCTGCTGCTGTTATTTCACTACTGCTACTGCTATAAAACTGTTACTACTGATAAACTCTTGTGAGCAAGTTTGTTTCCAGGTGCAGCTGAATTGACAACTCCGCTGTTAAGGCTTCCAAGTGTTCTTTGTCTCCCCTTGTGTCGAATCAATAAATTGGGTTATACTACCCTCGAAGACTGCTGCGATCCCCTATACTTGTGGGTTATCAAGACCGTTTTCTGGCGCCGTTGCTGGGGAGCATAGCTTTATTTGGAAGTTCACTTGGATTGATATTGTTCGCTGCAAATTCTCCATCATGGGTAAACCTCGCGATTCTAAAGTCGCCATATTACCATCCACTACAAGAAAAGGTACAATTCTGAGTACCTCCGCTACACTTGATTCACCATCTGTGATAAGTCAACTTGTTTCACCGCCACAAGCTGGTACGTCTGCTGAATCTGAAAACTCTCATAATATTGATAATGTTTCTGCTGTGCTTGATGATAGTGGTTCGTTGGGATCCTTTCTAGATGCTACAATTGCTAGGTCTAGACAAATTGAAAATGCTGAAACTCCTAATGAAAATGCCACTACACCTGTTAGTTCACCTGAACTTGATTATTTTAGTGATGATCCTGATGAAGATTATGTGGAGCTTAATGATGATTTTATTGATAAATGCAATTCTATTACTGATGCAAGAAACATTAAAAAGTTTCTCGCACAATATACTGTTAAACATAAGCTGTCTCCTGATCCTGAATTTGCCACATCTCCTATATGCATTAAGGATAAAGATTATGATTTTTCTCTTGATCTATCTCATATAGCTATTGTAGAGAAAACACCCTTTTGTGGTACTGAAAAAGAAAGTGCTGTAGAACACATGATTGAACTTTCTTCTATGAGTAGCTTGTTTTCTGATGATGTCAAGATGCGTACTTACTTTGTCGCTAAAATTTTTCCTTTCTCATTAAAGGATGATGCTAAAACTTGGTATAATAATTTGCCTCCTGGTTCTATTAAAAGTCCAACTGATTTGCGTGATGTTTTCTTTCAAAAATACTTTCCTGCTAGTGCTCAACATGCTGCTTTACAGAGAATTTACAGATTTGATCAAGGAGATGAAGAGAAATTGCCTGCGGCATGGGCAAGATTTTGTTCTCTTATCAGAGCTCGACCTGGACATGATTTAGAAAAGAATGATCTACTTGATATATTTTATAGTGGACTAACCATTGAATCTAGAGCATATTTGGATAGTTGTGCTGGTTGTGTTTTCAGAAAAGAACTCAGATTTAAGCTGAAGATTTATTGGCTAGAATAAGCCGGAATCATGATGATTGGGAAACACCTGAACCAAATCCAACGCCAATATTGAAGAAGAGGGGTTTAATTGAATTGAATGATGATGATATGCGGGAAGCTAAGAAGTCTCTCAAGGAGAAAGGTATTAAATCCGAAGATGTGAAGAATCTACCTCCTATAGAAGATATATGTGAGATAATTCCCCCTTCACCCATGATTGAGGTAAACTCCCTTCAACGCTTTACTAGGGAAGATATTCCGTATTCAAAACCTCCTACGCAATGCTTAGATGAGTTTGATAATTATATTGTTAAGCAAGAAAACTTTAATATGAGAGTAGAAAATCATCTAATGGAAAATTCTCAAGCTATTAGCAATTTGCATGATATTGTGGAGAGAACCTCCAATGATGTTAAGGTGCTTGTTAAACATTTTCAAATGATTCAAACTCAAATTGATCAACTCACTAAAGTGCAAAATGACTTGCTAAATAATAATTCTAAAGAGAAACATGCTTATGAAGTAACAACTAGAGGTGGTGTCTCTACCCAGGATCCTCTAAATCCTGAAGGGCACCCCAAAAGAATTGAACAAGATTCTCAACGCATTGAACCTAGTGCTCCATCTAAGAAGAAAAAGAAGAAGAAACATAAAAATGTTGTAGAATCCTCTGAACCTGTTAATGATCCCAATAGTATTTCTATTTCCGATGCTGAAACTGAAAGTGGAAATGAACATGATAATGATAATGATAATAATAAGAATGATGCTTCTGATAAAGAAGAGGTAGAAGATGAACCTGAAAAGCATGATAAAAATAAAAAGTATACTAAAGAACATTTTATTGCTAAGAAACATGGTAATGAAAGAGAACCTTGGGTGCAAAAGCAAATGCCTTTTCCTGCTAAGAAATTAAAATCAAAGGAAGAAGAACACTATAATAAATTTTGCGATTGGATGAAACCTTTATTCTTGCAAATCCCTTTGACTGATGCTATTAAATTGCCTCCTTATTCAAAGTATATGAAAGATATTGTTACTAACAAAAGGAAAATCCCCAATGAGGAAATTTCCACTATGCTTGCTAATTACTCTTTCAATGGCAAAGTGCCAAAGAAGTTGGGCGACCCAGGTATACCTACTATTCCTTGTTCTATTAAGAATAATTATGTTAAAACTGCTCTATGTGATTTGGGAGCCGGTGTTAGTGTTATGCCTTTTTCTCTTTATAAGAGACTTTATCTAGATAAGTTGATACCTACTGATATATCTTTGCAAATGGCTGATAAATCTACTGCTATTCCTGTTGGTATATGTGAGGATGTTCCTGTTCAAGTTACTACTAACTGCTTGATATTAACTGATTTTGTTGTGTTGGAAATGCCTGAAGATGATAATATGTCTATTATTCTTGGGAGACCTTTTCTTAACACCGCAGGGGCTGTTATTGATTGCAATAAAGGGAAGGTTACTTTTAATGTTGATGATAAGGAGCATACTGTTTATTTCCCCAAGAAGATTGATAAAGTATGTGGAGTCAATACTATTTCTAATGTGAGAACTATCGAAATTGGAACTATCGATTGTCCTGTATATGAGCCTAAAGAAGGTTATCAAAATCTTATGATTGGATCCATATCAATACAATTCAAGGTAACATGATTGATTTGAGGTTTATTTCTTCTTATGTTATGTAAAAATTATTCGGTGGCAAGACTTGATCAACCTTGTTAACGAATACTTTTTATATGCATAGAGGCGGTAAACAACATCTCTTTCTTCCTCCACTTATCTTACTTGCTGTAGCACTTTTGATTTGCAAAGTTCCTTAGTTAATTAGAGTTTTTAAAATTTTTCCTGGCCAGTAATAATAAACTTAATACCCAGAAATGTGCATTTTTCAAAGTTTTCAAAAATTCACAAAAATTATACCGTTGGTCCTATTTTTCGAAGAGGCACCTGGGAGCACCAGAGGATGACCTGTGGGGCACCCCAGGGTGCCACACCACAGGCCGGCACGGCCAAGGAGGGGGGCGCGCCACCCTGTGGTGTGGGCCCCTCCTTGCCCCACTATCTCATCTCTTTCTCCCAGCATCTTCTCTCTCCCAAAAAAACTCGAACCAGCTTTCTCTCACTCGCGTTTTTGCTCAAGAGCTCAGGATTTTTCGATCTCTTTGCTCAGCCCAGATTTCTGTCTGAAATTTGGCACATTTGCTCTCCGGTATGTGACTCCTCCGCCTATCCAAACAAAATTTTATTTGGTTGAGTATATCTTGAATATTTTGCTGCTGTAGGAACATGTTTAGTGAGCTTGCATGCTTGTTCTAAGTTGAATAAACTAGTTTTGATGCACGATTAGTACTCTAGCAAGTTCCCATAGTAGTTCCCCTTGATTATATGTCACCAAATCAAATTTTATATTGTTTGTTGAAAATTTCAGAAAATGGAGTGGAATAGATATCAACTTAACCAACAAGAATTGGAGGTCCAACAAGTTATGAGAGTGAACCGTGAAGAGGGAGTATACCCCTCTTACTACCCGTGCGCGGATTTCATGAGAAGCGCGGGAATATTGGAAGATGTTCGGAGTCTAATTTCTCGAGCAGGGCTGAGTGATTTTGTTGAAGGAGAGCCAATACAATATGCAAAATTAACTATGTCTGTTGTGCAGGACTTTAAGTTCAATTGGTCGCGATCTAACCCCACGGTTCAGTATAAAATTTACAATAAAGCTGTCAACTTGCCATTCAGTGATTTTTGTGCAGCAATTAGAGTACCGCAATGGGGATCATGCGAGAAGATAAGGGGATCGCCGCAAGAACTCTTAAGCCTCTTCAAGATGATTTGCTATGGAAGGAGTTTCTCAGAGGATAATGGGAAGATTGGTCGGTCACAGAAGGTGCACTGGATGCACACATAGAGGGAGGAGGCCATCATGCAAGAGACGACACGGAGGTCGAGGAGCACCTCGACTCATCATCCGATGCAGCAAGTTCCTCGCATCAACATGTTGGACATGTGGAGCCTCCACGCTTTTCTTCTGCACAGGAGCTTTACTATGACTACGCCATGAATTATCCACCGGCGAGGAACAGCGATCCTCGTTGGCGTTGAACTCCACTTAGGCCAAAAGCCTAAGCTTGGGGGGAGGTATACCGGCATCACTCATTCTTTGCATATTATGATTGCTGGATACTTGTATATACTTGTTTTGTTCGTTTTAGTGGGTTTCTAATGAGAGGAAGATGATATTTGGGGAAGTGCTGTCTGAAAACAGATTCTGGACTGTTACCGTAAAAAGTCTCAAAAATAGCCAGAACGGTATTTTGCGAAGCCAATTTTTGTGCATGTTTCCCAGGTTGTTATCTAACTTTCATTAGTTGAACACCTTTCGATTTGAGCAGTGGAAGAATTTATTAAAAATTGAGTACTGTACTGCTGTCAAGTTTGACGAATTTCTGCTGCTTTGTGTTTATGTGAGTTTTCTAGTTTGCCATTTCTTGTTTTTGCTTTGTTTCTTTCCCAAAACACAAAAAGACCAAAAATATTTCTGTTGTTTCTCTTCATCATTTGTTTGCTTTGGTTTCTTGCATTTGTTTCGCTTTATTTGCTATTGCTAGTTTGCTATAAGAAAACCCAAAAAGATTTTGCTTTGTTTGCTTGTTTCCTTTTGTTCTTGTTTCCAATTCGAAAACACCAAAAATATTTGTTGTTCTTCTTTGGTTTGTAAAGTTCATTATGAGTTCAACGGTCTTCGGTGGCTGGAGCGTGATTTTCATTTCATATTATCCAAGCTACACAAGTGAAAAGCAATAATGACGATCTACGACAATTGGATTGTGGTGAGAGGCTGGTATGAACTCTATTTGTTTTCATTTTTGTACATATACTCATCCATGTGAGCATGCTTAGTTGGTTCATGTGAGGTATATGTTATTTGAGAAAGTCTAGTAGTTCATGATCTCTCATGTTTAACTCCAATTTATTAATATGAGTAGCATGTCATGGATGTTTGCTTGCATTGTTTTATTCATAAGTAGGTATGGCATTGTGGTATCCTCCTCTGAATAATTCATTTATATCGACTTGGCACATGCTCACGCATGCATAAGACTGAACCAAAGTCAATTAAGCCTCGATTATTTATATTGCTTCAGAGTTCTTGTATCACTTTTATGCCTCCGTTAATTTATTTTGCCGCAAGCATGATTATGACAGTTACTGCTCTCTTGATTTGTCGCTCCCCAGTCTATTGCTAGCCTTCACTTGTACTGAGCGGGAACGCTGCTCGTGCTTCCAAACACCTGAAAACCAAGTTGTTCCAAAGTGTCCACCATAAATACCTATGCATGGCATTTCAAACCATTCCAAGTAAATTCTCATGCGCTACCTTTAAAACCTTCAAAATGCTTCTCAATTTGTGTTTATGTTTCATAGCTCATGAGGAAGTATGTGGTGTTTAGCTTTCAACCTTGTCATTTACTTTTGACGGACTCTCATATGGACTAGTGGCACATCCGCTTATCCAATAATTTTGCAAAAAGAGCTGGCAATGGGATTCCCAGTCCCAGATTAATTAACTTAAATAGACACTCCTCCATGGTTTGTGATTGTTGGACGGCACCCGAAGGATTCGGTTAGCCATGGCTTGTGTAAGCAAAGGTTGGGGGGAGTGTCATCATCATAATAAAACTAAAATAAAAAAGGCACTCCTTCGTGGTATGTGATTGTTGGCAGGCACCCGAGGATTCGGTTAGCCATGGTTTGTATAAGAAAGGTTGGAAGGAGTGCCACATAAATATGCAAATAATTCATGGGAGCCGCTCTTGGGAGTCCGGTTGGCGAGGTAGTTGGTGTACCCATTACCATTCGTTGACAACAACAAACACCTCTCAAAATAATTTTACTCCTGATTTCAAAAAAAATTGAAAAGCTCTAGCGCATGTTAATCCCTGCTTCCCTCTGCGAAGGGTCAATCTTTTACTTTTATGTTGTGTCTCCATCATTTCTTTGAGCACTATCTTGAGAGCACAACTGTCATTCTTAGTATAATATGCTTGTCCCAATATTTGATTGATTGTGGTATAACTTTGATGCTTCTATCTTTGACAATCACTACTTCTAGTCTTTCTATGAACTCCAGAGGTGCCCGGGCATTTATGTTTTGCCAATCAAATACAGGCAAGCGAGATACCACTTTATCATACTCTCTTATGAACATTGCAATCCTGCTTACATACATGATTCATGATGCTTATTATTAATTGTTGGTACCTCTCCATGATTGACATAGCTGTTAGATGATCTTATTTGCATGTATCTCATTATGAACTGCTTTAGCATGAGAATATATACATCATATGAGCAAATGTGTTCATGAAAGTTCTTTTATCGCTCAGTTGTTAACTGAATTGCTTGAGGACAAGCAATAAGCTAAGCTTGGGGCGAGTTGATACGTCCAAAACGTATCTACTTTCCCGAACACTTTTGCTATTGTTTTGCCTCTAATTTGTGTATTTTGGATACAACTAACACGGACTAACGCTGTTTTTAGCAGAACTGTTCTGGTGTCTCGTTTTTGTGCAGAAATCCAACTTTCGGGAAAATCCTCGGAATTTATGCAGAAGGCCCTATTTTCCCAGAATACTGACGGAGCCAGAAGGACAAGTAAGGTGGAGGCCCGAGGGCCCCACACCATAAGGCGGCGCGGCCTGGGGGGGCCCGCGCGGCCCTATGGTGTGGCCCCCTCGGCCGGCCTTCGACGCCCTCCTTTGGACTATAAATTGCCTTCGACCTAAAAACGCACGGGAAGAAGTCGAAATCGCCAGAAAGCCTCCAGAACGCCGCCACATCGCGAAACTCCGTCGCAGGAGACAGAAGTCTCTGTTCTGGCACTCCGCCGGGACGGGGAATTGGAGGAGATCATCGCCATCATCACCGCCAATGCCTCTCCATCAACCAGCCATGCTTCCCCCATCCATGTGTGAGTAATTCCCCCGCTGTAGGCCGAAGGGGATGGTAGGGATTGGATGAGATTGGTCATGTAATAGCATAAGATTGTTAGGGCATAGTGCCTAGTGTCCGTAATTGGTACTTTGATGATATTGTTGCAACTTGTTATGCTTAATGCTTGTCACTAGGGCCCGAGTGCCATGATCTCAGATCTGAACATGTTATTGTTTCATCATGATATTCATTGTTTATTGATCTTACCTGCAAGTTGTATACACATGTCGCTATCCGGAACCGATGGCCCCGAAGTGACAGAAATCGGGACAACCGGAGGGAATGGTAGCGATGTGAGGATCATATGTGTTCACGGAGTGTTAATGCTTTGCTCCGGTGCTCTATTAAAAGGAGTACCTTAATATCCAGTAGTTTCCCTTGAGGCCCGGCTGCCACCGGCTGGTAGGACAAAAGATGTTGTGCAAGTTTCTCATTGCGAGCACGTACGACTATAATTGGAACACATGCCTATTGATTGCTTTGTACTTGGACACCGTTTTATTATTATCTGCAAATGCCCTGCTATGATTATTACATGAGTTTCTCTCATCCATGCAACGCCCGTCATCCGTCCCCGTGCATACAGTATTTTAATCCTGCTGTTTACTATAATCACTACTGCTGTCTCTGTTACTCTGCTGCTGTTATTTCACTACTGCTACTGCTATAAAACTGTTACTACTGATAAACTCTTGCGAGCAAGTCTGTTTCCAGGTGCAGCTGAATTGACAACTCCGCTGTTAAGGCTTCCAAGTGTTCTTTGTCTCCCCTTGTGTCGAATCAATAAATTGGGTTATACTACCCTCGAAGACTGCTGCGATCCCCTATACTTGTGGGTTATCAACGGCTATGGTAATTCTTATGGGAATTCTTACAACAATAATAGGAATTCACCCCCTGGACTTGAAGCCATGCTTAAAGAATTTATTAGTACACAAACTGCTTTTAACAAACCTCTTGAAGAAAAGCTTGGGAAAATTGATATACTTGCTTCTAAAGTCGATAGTCTTGTTGCTGATGTTGATCTTTTGAAATCGAAAGTTATGCCTAATGAAAATCATCATAATAAAATTACTACTACAGCAAATGCCATCCAAGTTAGAATTAATGAGAATATAAGATTGATGGCCGAATTGCGTGCTAGGTGGGAAAGAGAAGAAAATGAAAAAGAAGAGAATATAGCTAAAGTTTGGACTATTACCACCACTAGTAATGCTAATGCTACACATGTTGCTGCACCTCCTACAATTAATAATGAAAGAATTGGTGTTAGCAATGTTTCCACTTCTAATGCAAAGCGCGAAAAACTGCCTGAAACTGCTAAAACTGCTGAAACTGCCTGTGATAAAACTGCTGAAATTTTTTCCAACATTGGGGATGACAATCCCATTGCTTTAGATTATAATGGTTTGAATTTTGATGATTGCCACATCTCTGAAGTTATAAAGTTCTTACAAAAACTTGCTAAGAGTCCTAATGCTACTGCTATAAATTTGGCTTTCACAAAACATATTACAAATGCTCTCATAAAAGCTAGAGAAGAGAAATTAGAACGCGAAGCTTCTATTCCTAGGAAGCTAGAGGATGGTTGGGAGCCCATCATTAAGATGAAGGTCAATGACTTTGATTGTAATGCTTTATGTGATCTTGGTGCAAGTATTTCTGTTATGCCTAAGAAAATTTATAATATGCTTGACTTGCCACCATTGAAAAATTGTTATTTGGATGTTAATCTTGCTGATCATTCTACAAAGAAACCTTTGGGGAGAGTTGATAATGTTCGCATTACCGTTAACAATAACCTTGTCCCCGTTGATTTTGTTGTCTTGGATATTGAATGCAATGCATCTTGTCCCATTATATTGGGAAGACCTTTTCTTCGAACTGTTGGTGCTATCATTGATATGAAGGAAGGTAATATTAAATATCAATTTCCTCTCAATAAAGGTATGGAACACTTCCCTAGAAAGAGAATGAAGTTACCTTTTGATTCTATTATTAGAACAAATTATGATGTTGACACTTCGTCTCTTGATAATACTTGATACACACTTTCTGCGCCTAGCTGAAAGGCGTTAAAGAAAAGCGCTTATGGGAGACAACCCATGTTTTTACTACAGTACTTTGTTTTTATTTTGAGTCTTGGAAGTTGTTTACTACTGTATCAACCTCTCCTTATCTTAGTTTAGTGTTTTGTTGTGCCAAATAAAGTCGTTGATAGTAAGGTTCATACTAGATTTGGATTACTGCGCAGAAACAGATTTCTTTGCTGTCACGAATCTGGACAAAATTCTCTGTAGGTAACTCAGAAAATTATGCCAATTTACGTGAGTGATACTCAGATATGTACGCAACTTTCATTCAATTTGAGCATTTTCATTTTAGCAAGTCTGGTGCCTCAATAAAATTCGTCATTACGAACTGTTCTGTTTTGACAGATTCTGCCTTTTATTTCGCATTGCCTGTTTTGTTATGCTCGATGGATAATTTGATTCCGTTGACTTTCAGTAGCTTTGTGCAATGTCCAGAAGTGTTAAGAATGATTATGTCATCTCTGAACATGTGTATTTTGATTGTGCACTAACTCTCTAATGAGTTGTTTTGAGTTTGGTGTGGAGGAAGTTTTCAAGGATCAAGAGAGGGAGATGATACAACATGATCAAGGAGAGTGAAAGCTCTAAGCTTGGGGATGCCCCGGTGGTTCACCCCTGCATATATCAAGAAGACTCAAGCGTCTAAGCTTGGGGATGCCCAAGGCATCCCCTTCTTCATCGACAACATTATCCGGTTCCTCCCCTGAAACTATATTTTTATTCCATCACATCTTATGTGCTTTGCTTGGAGCGTCGGTTTGTTTTTTGTTTTGTTTGAATAAAATGGATCCTAGCATTCTTTGTGTGAGAGAGAGACACGCTCCGCTGTAGCATATGGACAAATATGTCCTTAGGCTTTACTCATAATATTCATGGCAAAGTTTCTTCTTCGTTAAATTGTTGTATGGTTGGAAACGGGAAATGTTGCATGTGGGAGTGTATAATAAAATACTTGTAGAACATTGAGCTTTGATAACTTGATTCTTTGCAAATGTTTTGAGGTATTTAGATGGTAAGGCTTGCTGGATAAATAAGTTAAAATTAGTAGTGGATTGTTGTCTTTAAGCTTGTGCCGTACTACAAACTCTATTTAAATAGTTGAAGGCGTAGTTGGACTTGATAGCTTTCCATGTCTGAGAGTTCATCGTAATAACTAAGTTGTGCTGAAGGTCGAGGGAGCTAGCGGGGTACTTGTGCCACCGTGAACGGCCCTCCTTGGAGTAAATTTTAATCATGCTCTTAATGATGAACCTGCTAGTTGTTTGCAATAAGCTTGTGAGTTCTTTTTGACTAATGTTAAGCTACGGTTTTTGGCACTTCCACCATCCAAATTTGCTAGCCTCTTCGGTACTGTGCATTGCATTTTGCTCACATTGAGAATTGTGCATACTTCGCCGGTACATCCAAACCCGTGGGAGAACTTTCTCTTGTTCTCCTACACATAAGCCCATACATCTCCTCAAAACAGCCACCATACCTACCTACCACAGCATTTCCATAGCTGTTCCGAGATATATTGCCATGCAACATCCATTTTTACATTACATGCCATGTTGTCATTTATTATTTATATATTGCTTTGCATGATCATATACAGCTGATGTGTGGTTTACCCATGTTACGCTAGATCATTGCACATCCTGCTACACTGGCAGAGGCATACAGTTTCATACATCATGTTTCATTCATTATGAGTTATTTGTACCAAAAAGTGTGTTGTCATATTAGGATGTTGCCCCTAAAAATAAAAAGAGCCGTGGAGGCCATCAAAAAGGAAAAAAAGAAGAAAGAAAAAAAATGAAAAGAAAGAAAAAAAGAAAAAGAAAAGAAGAAGAAAAAAGGAAAAAAGAGAATAAAGAAAAAGGGGGCAGCATTACTATCTTTTATCCACACTTGTGCTCATGTTTTAGCACCCGCATTATTCATAGGCATCATTTGTGCTCATGTTTAGCACCTACATTCATATGAGAGAGTTTTCATGTTTTACTAGTATAACTATGTGGGGAATTTACACTATAGAACTTGGGTTGTATATTCCAATGATGAGCCTCCTCAAAAGTGCTCTAGGTCTTCGTGAGCAACCAAGTTGGATGCACCCCCACTAGTTCCATTGGAGAGCTTTCATACACATATAGCTCTATGTGCATCCGTTGCATGGCAATCACTACTCCTTGCATAGCATCGATCATAAGGCTTCCTCTTGTCTAATGGTCATTTACAGCTTTGCAAGCCTTTCTTCCATTTGGCCTTCCAAACCCCCATTAACGTTATTTATGCCATAACATCCTGGTGCTAATACCAAATGCTTGCGCTCACCGGTTGAGTAGACTTCGAAATAGTTGATTCATGACGTTCATGTTTATGTTTACTTGACTGAATCCTTCTTATGTTGTGAAAATTTACTTGATGCTTGGAATGAAGGATAGAACTTCTATGTTGAATGCTTAATACATCTTTAATGAACTTTGTACGGTTACATGTCTTTAAAGCAATAGTTCATGAAAACTTCTAGCTTGTCTAACTCTTGCATTATCATCTCTTATATCAATATAGATACTTGCTTTGAATGATTTGATCTCAGCTCATATGCTTTACAATAGTATGATCAAGGTTATGATGGCATGTCACTCCAGAAATTATCTTTGTTTATCGTTTACCTGCTCGGGACGAGCATGAACTAAGCTTGGGGATGCTGATACGTCTCCGACGTATCGATAATTTCTTATGTTCCATGCCACATTATTGATGATATCTACATGTTTTATGCATACTTTACATCATATTTATGCATTTTCTGGAACTAACCTATTAACAAGATGCCGAAGTGCCGATTCTTTGTCTGCTGTTTTTGGTTTCAGAAATCCTAGTAAGGAAATATTCTCGGAATTGGACGAAATCAACGCCCAGGGTCCTATTTTGCCACGAAGCTTCCAGAAGACCGAAGAGTCAACGAAGTGGGGCCACGAGGTGGCCAGGAGGGCAGGCGGCGCGGCCCCACCCTTGGCCGCGCTGACCTGTCTCCTGGGCCCCTCGCGACGCCCCCCCACCTACCCTTCCGCCTACAAATAGCCTTCGTCGCGAAACCCCCAGTACCGAGAGCCACGATACGGAAAACCTTCCAGAGACGCCGCCGCCGCCAATCCCATCTCGGGGGATTCAGGAGATCGCCTCCGGCACCCTGCCGGAGAGGGGAATCATCTCCCGGAGGACTGTACGCCACCATGGTCGCCTCCGGAGTGATGTGTGAGTAGTCTACCCCTGGACTATGGGTCCATAGCAGTAGCTAGATGGTTGTCTTCTCCTCATTGTGCTTAATTGTCGGGTCTTGTGAGCTGCCGAACATGATCAAGATCATCTATCTGTAATTCTATATGTTGTGTTTGTTGGGATCCGATGAATAGAGAATACCATGTTATGTTGATTATCAATTTATATCTATGTGTTGTTTATGATCTTGCATGCTCTCCGTTATTAGTAGATGCTCTGGCCAAGTTGATGCTAGTAACTCCAAGAGGGAGTATTTATGCTTGATAGTGGGTTCATGTCTCCGTGAATCTGGGGGAGTGAGAGAAACCTCTAAGATTATGGATGTGCTGTTGCCACTAGGGATACAACATTGATGCTATGTCCGAGGATGTAGTTATTGATTACATTATGCGCAATACTTAATGCAATTGTCTGTTGTTAGCAACTTAATACTGGAGGGGGTTCGGATGATAACCTGAAGGTGGACTTTTTAGGCATAGATGCATGCTGGATAGCGGTCTATGTACTTTGTCGTAATGCCCAATTAAATCTCACTATACTCATCATAATATGTATGTGCATGGTCATGCCCTCTTTATTTGTCAATTGCCCAACTGTAATTTGTTCACCCAACATGCTGTTTATCTTATGGGAGAGACACCTCTAGTGAACTGTGGACCCCGGTCCAATTCTCTATACTGAAATACAATCTACTGCAATACTTGTTCTACTGTTCTCTGCAAACAATCATCCACACTATACATCTAATCCTTTGTTACAGCAAGCCGGTGAGATTGACAACCTCACTGTTTCGTTGGGGCAAAGTACTTGGTTTGTGTTGTGCAGGTTCCACGTTGGCGCCGGAATCCCTGGTGTTGCGTCGCACTACATCTCACCGCCATCAACCTTCAACGTGCTTCTTGACTCCTACTGGTTCGATAAACCTTGGTTTCTAACTGAGGGAAACTTACTGCTGTACGCATCACACCTTCCACTTGGGGTTCCCAACGGTCGCGTGCTGTACGCGTGTCACTCCTCTTGAATTCGACAGCACGACGGCGTGGTGTCAGTGGTGGTGGAGAAATCCGGCAGAGCTTCGCTAAGCGTGCGGGATGTGGAGGAGCGGGGCGGCTAGGGTTTGGGGAGAGGGGGGCGCCGGCCACTTGAGGTGGTGCGGCCACCTTGTGCTTGTTGGGGTGGCCGGCCCCCTCCCCTTGCCCCTCATTATATAGGTGGAAGCCCCAAGTGTTGGACTACAAGTCTCCGAATAAGACCCGAACCCAAAACCTTCCATGTGATAGGGAAACCTACCCAAATTGGGAATCCCACTTGGGGTGGGATTCCCCCCTTCCATGTGGGGGGGTGGCCGGCCCCCATAGGGGGAGTCCACTTGGGACTCCTCCCCCTCTAGGGTTGGCCGGCCATGGAGGTGGAGTCCCTTTGGGACTCCGCCTTCCAAAGTGGTTTCTTCCGAACTTTTCTAGAACCTTCTAGAACCTTCCATAGAACCTTCCGGATCATTTTAAATCTTATAAAATGACTTCCTATATATGAATCTTATTCTCTGGACCATTCCGGAACTCCTCGTGATGTCCGGGATCTCATCCGGGACTCCGAACAAATATTCGAACTCCATTCCATATTCAAGTTCTACCATTTCAACATCCAACTTTAAGTGTGTCACCCTACGGTTCGCGAACTATGCAGACATGGTTGAGTACTCACTCCGACCAATAACCAATAGCGGGATCTGGAGATCCATAATGGCTCCCACATATTCAACGATGACTTTAGTGATCGAATGAACCATTCACATACGATACCAATTCCCTTTGTCACGCGATATTTTACTTGTCCGAGGTTTGATCATCGGTATCACTTCATACCTTGTTCAACCTCGTCTCCTGACAAGTACTCTTTACTCGTACCATGGTATGTGGTCTCTTATGAACTTATTCATATGCTTGCAAGATATTAGACGACATTCCACCGAGAGGGCCCAGAGTATATCTATCCGTCATCGGGATGGACAAATCCCACTATTGATCCATATGCCTCAACTCATACTTTCCGAATACTTAATCCCACCTTTATAACCACCCATTTACGCAGTGGCGTTTGGTGTAATCAAAGTACCTTTCCGGTATAAGTGATTTACATGATCTCATGGTCATAAGGACTAGGTAACTATGTATCGAAAGCTTATAGCAAATAACTTAATGACGTGATCTTATGCTACGCTTAATTGGGTGTGTCCATTACATCATTCATATAATGATATAACCTTGTTATTAATAACATCCAATGCTCATGATTATGAAACTAATCATCCATTAATCAACAAGATAGTTAAGAGGCATACTAGGGACTCTTTGTTGTTTACATATCACACATGTATCAATGTTTTGGTTAATACAATTATAGCATGGTATATAAACATTTATCATAAACATAAAGATATATAATAATAACCACTTTATTATTGCCTCTAGGGCATATCTCCTTCAATATGCTTGGCTCTTATACAAACTTTGCTAGCACCCTTGAAAAGATGGAAAAAGATAGACAAAAGTACATTAATAAAGTTAATTATGAGGGGGATATTAAAACATCAATACCTTGCAAGCTCTTGGGAATGTGCGAGGCACTAGAAAAGAATTTTGATTGGATTGTTCCTGAAGATTTGTTTGATGAGAGTAGCAAGCCTAAGGGGAATGAAAAGGGAGCCTCTGAAACTTACATAGATAAGATACAATTCATAGTTGAGAAAACTCCAAACCCCGATGTTGATGCTTCGTCTCTTGATAACACTTGATATAAACTTCTTGCGCCTAGCTGAAAGGCGTTAAAGAAAAGCGCTTATGGGAGACAACCCATGATTTTACTTCTGCACTTTTATTTTATATTTGAGTCTTGGAAGTTGTTACTACTGTAGCAACCTCTCCTTATCTTAGTTTTGTTGCATTGTTGTGCCAAGTAAAGTCTTTGATAGTAAGGTTCATACTAGATTTGGATTACTGCGCAGAAACAGATTTCTTTGCTGTCACGAATCTGGGCCTAATTCTCTGTAGGTAACTCAGAAAATAATTCCAATTTGCATGAGTGATCCTCAGATATGTACGCAACTTTCATTCAATTTGAGCATTTTCATTTGAGCAAGTCTGGTGCCTCTTAGAAATTCATCTTTACGAACTGTTCTGTTTTGACAGATTCTGCCTTTTATTTCGCATTGCCTGTTTTGCTATGCTTGATGGATTTTTCGATTTCATTAACTTTCAGTAGCTTTGTGCAATGTCCAGAAGTGTTAAGAATGATTATGTCACCTCTGAACATGTGAATTTTGATTATGCACTAACCCTCTAATGAGTTGTTTTGAGTTTGGTGTGGAGGAAGTTTTTAAGGATCAAGAGAGGGAGATGATACAATATGATCAAGGAGAGTGAAAGCTCTAAGCTTGGGGATGCCCCGGTGGTTCACCCCTGCATATTTCAAGAAAACTCAAGCGTCTAAGCTTGGGGATGCTCAAGGCATTCCCTTCTTCATCGACAACATTATCAGGTTCCTCTAGTGAAACTATATTTTTATTCCATCACATCTTATGTACTTTGCTTGGAGCGTCTGTTTGTTTTTGTTTTTGTTTTGTTTGAATAAAATGGATCCTAGCATTCATTGTGTGGGAGAGAGACACGCTCCGCTGTTGCATATGGACAAATATGTTCTTAGGCTTTACTCATGGTATTCATGGCGAAGGTTGAATCTTCTTCGTTAAATTGTTATATGGTTGGAAACGGGAAATGCTACATGTGGTAATTGGTAGAATGTTTTGAATAATGTGATACTTGGCAATTGTTGTGCTCATGTTTAAACTTTTACATCATATACTTTGCACCTATTAATGAAGAAATACATAGAGCTTGCTAAAATTTGGTTTGCATAATTGGTCTCTCTAAGGTCTAGATAATTTCTAGTAAGGGTCGAACAACAAGGAAGACGGTGTAGAGTCTTATAATGTTTACAATATGTCTTTTATGTGAGTTTTGCTACACCGGTTCATCCTTGTGTTTGTTTCAAATAACCTTGCTAGCCTAAACCTTGTATCGAGAGGGAATACTTCTCATGCATCCAAAATCCTTGAGCCAACCACTATGCCACTTGTGTCCACCATACCTACCTACTACATGGTATTTCTCCGCCATTCCAAAGTAAATTGATTGAGTGCTACCTTTAAAATTTCCATCCTTCACCTTTGCAATATATAGCTCATGGGACAAATAGCCTAAAAACTATTGTGGTATTGAATATGTACTTATGCACTTTATCTCTTATTAAGTTGCTTGTTGTGCGATAACCATGTTCCTGGGGATGCCATCAACTACTCTTTGTTGAATATCATGTGAGTTGCTATGCATGTCCATCTTGTCTGAAGTAAGGGCGATTTACCATGAGTTGAATGGTTTGAGCATGCATACTGTTAGAGAAGAACATTGGGCCGTTAACTAAAGCCATGATCCATGGTGGAAGTTTCAGTTTTGGACAAATATCCTCAATCTCATGTGAGAAAATTAATTGTTGTTGAATGCTTAAGCATTAAAGAGGAGTCCATTATCTGTTGTCTATGTTGTCCCGGTATGGATGTCTAAGTTGAGAATAATCAAAAGCGAGAAATCCAATGCGAGCTTTCTCCTTAGACCTTTGTACAGGCGGCATAGAGGTACCCCTTTGTGACACTTGGTTAAAACATATGTATTGCGGTGATAATCCAGGTAATCCGAGCTAATTAGGACAAGGTGCGGGCACTATTAGTATACTATGCATGAGGCTTGCAACTTGTAGGATATAATTAACATGATACATATGCTTTATTACTACCGTTGACAAAATTGTTTCTTGTTTTCAAAACCAAAGCTCTAGCACAAATATAGCAATCAATGCTTCCCTCTGCGAAGGGCCATTCTTTTACTTTTATTGTTGAGTCAGTTCACCTATCTCTCTCCATCTCAAGAAGTAAACACTTGTGTGAACTGTGCATTGATTCCTACATACTTGCATATTGCACTTGTTATATTACTTTATGTTGACAATATCCATGAGATATACATGTTACAAGTTGAAAGCAACCGCTGAAACTTAATCTTCCTTTGTGTTGCTTCAATACCTTTACTTTGAATTTATTGCTTTATGAGTTAACTCTTATGCAAGACTTATTGATGCTTGTCTTGAAAGTACTATTCATGAAAAGTCTTTGCTATATGATTCATTTGTTTACTCATGTCATTTACCATTGCATTGATCGCTGCATTCATTACATGTGCTTACAATAGTATGATCAAGATTATGATGGCATGTCACTCCAGAAATTATCTTTGTTATCGTTTACCTACTCGGGACGAGCAGGAACTAAGCTTGGGGATGCTGATACGTCTCCAACGTATCGATAATTTCTTATGTTCCATGCCACATTATTGATGATACCTATATGTTTTATGCATACTTTATGTCATATTTATGCATTTTCCGGCACTAACCTATTAACGAGATGCCGAAGAGCCAGTTGTTGTTTTCTGCTGTTTTTGGTTTCAGAAATCCTAGTAAGGAAATATTCTCGGAATTGGACGAAATCAACTCCCAGGGGCCTATTTTGCCACGAAGCTTCCAGAAGTCCGAGGGAGAGACGAAGTGGGGCCACGGGGCGCCGCCACAGTAGGGCGGCGCGGCCTACAGGGGGCCCTCGTGGCCCTGTTGTGTGGGGCCCCCGTGGTGCCTCCTGACCCGCCCTTCCGCCTACTTAAGGTCTTCGTCGCGAAACCCCCAGTACCGAGAGCCACGATACGGAAAACCTTCCAGAGATGCCGCCGCCGCCAATCCCATCTCGGGGGATTCAGGAGATCGCCTCCGGCACCCTGCCGGAGAGGGGAATCATCTCCCGGAGGACTCTTCAGCTTCATGGTCGCCTCCGGAGTGATGTGTGAGTAGTTCAGCCCTGGACTATGGGTCCATAGCAGTAGCTAGATGGTCGTCTTCTCCTAATTGTGCTTCATTGTTGGATCTTGTGAGCTGCCTAACATGATCAAGATCATCTATCTGTAATGCTACATGTTGTGTTTGTTGGGATCCGATGAATATAGAATGCTATGTTATGTTGATTATCAATCTATTATCTATGTGTTGTTTATGATCTTGCATGCTCTCCGTTATTAGTAGAGGCTATGGCCAAGTTTTTGCTAGTAACTCCAAGAGGGAGTATTTATTCTCGATAGTGGGTTCATGCCTCCATTAAATCTGGGACAGTGACAGAAAGTTCTAAGGTTGTGGATGTGCTGTTGCCACTAGGGATAAAACATCGATGCTATGTCTAAGGATGTAGTTGTTGATTACATTACGCACCATACTTAATGCAATTGTCTGTTGTTTGCAACTTAATACTGGAAGGGGTTCGGATGATAACCTGAAGGTGGACTTTTTAGGCATAGATGCATGCTGGATAGCGGTCTATGTACTTTGTCGTAATGCCCAATTAAATCTCACTATACTCATCATATCATGTATGTGCATGGTCATGCCCTCTTTTTTTGTCAATTGCCCAACTGTAATTTGTTCACCCAACATGCTTATTCTTATGGGAGAGACGTCTCTAGTGAACTGTGGACCCCGGTCCATTCTTTTAATCGAATACAATCTACTGCAATACTTGTTCTACTATTTTCTGCAAACAATCATCATCCACACTATACATCTAATCCTTTGTTACAGCAAGCCGGTGAGATTGACAACCTCACTGTCACGTTGGGGCAAAGTAATTTGGTTGTGTTGTGCAGGTTCCACGTTGGCGCCGGAATCCCTGGTGTTGCGCCGCACTACACTTCGCCGCCATCAACCTTCAACGTGCTTCTTGGCTCCTACTGGTTCGATAAACCTTGGTTTCTTACTGAGGGAAAACTTGCCGCTGTACGCTTCACACCTTCCTCTTGGGGTTCCCAACGGACGCGTGCTGTACGCGTATCAAGGCCCTGAGGGGTGTTGCGGATCTCGGAGTGGAGGTTGTTGATCCGAGCGTCAGCGTTGTCCTGGAAGAGCTGGTGGAGAGACGGCCATAGGGCGGCGGTGGTGGCAGCCTCGCGGAAGACAAGGTTGAAAATCTCAGTGGATGATGGCGAGGTCGTCGGTGACCCAGCGAGGTTCGTCGGGGCGGGAGACAGCGTTGGTGGCGACGTGATCGCGGAGATTGCAGCGCCCAAGATGAACCTCGAAGAGGTGGCGCCAATGGTAGTAGTTGTGCTGGGCTAGATCTAGAGTGATCGGGATAAAGGGGGTTACATCGTCTATGGTGTCTGTATAGGAGAGGGGAGCAGCCATGACGGCCGGGGGAGAGAAGCTGGTGAGGGAGGTGGAGGGGCTGGTGGCGGCGGCGGCCTTGGCCTTCTGTTCGAAGTAGCCAGGCAGTGGCAATGGAGGAGGTTTGGGCGGCCGCACCATCGGCCCTGGATCTAATCTGATACCATGAAGATTGATATAATTGTATTGCTTAATGATTAACAAAGGAGATATAAGGTTTATATAGCACAAGAGAGAGGGGGGGCACCGTACTAAACCCTAACTTGCTATACACGTAATATATAATCTAACATCCACTAGCGCCACGGCTCTGCTTCCTCCGGATGGAACCGTAGGCGGACGCGAATCGAGCTGCTGTAGTACGAAATGTTCAAACTGAAGCTGCAGCGGCACATCATGCTCCGCCTTGACTGCGTGCCTTTCTCAACGGCCGCGGCACCTCAAGCCTACGTCGCTGGCTTGATCCCCACGTGTGGCCACCATGCCTTCCTCGCTCGTCCCGATGCCGAACCCCTCCGCTTCCATCCCAACTCATCCTGCTGTGCCTCTACAAGCTTGGGTCACAATGGCAATTTTACCCACGGATCCGGGTATCCACGGATATTCGACCCACCGGGCACGGGTATGGAGGGTTGATTGTGTCCATGGATTTCATGGGGCGGATATCCGATAATTCATGGAGCGGGCACGGGTAGAGCTGCTGCTCCGTGGATAGTCGATGGATATCCAACTGACACGTGGGACCCACCACTTGAGTAGAATCGGAGTGTGTCTTTAGTGCTAGCGGGAGATTAATTAGTGCACATCGTAGTCGACTTCCAGCAAAAATAGCAGAAGCTCTTATGTGTATGCAATCATGGTCTCGAGCGGTCATGTTAGGTAATTCATTACTACATTCCCACTATGTGCTCTGACTACAGTACTATATGAAATCTAAGTTCTTTATATTTTCTGAAATTGTATTAGGTGAGATTCATGGTGATCTTCTTGCTGTTCTTAAAGATGAACAAGAAGAAATGGTACTGTCCAACAAGCTCTTATTTACTTGCTTTAATTATTTATTCTTTTGATGCTTTTTCAATTGTTAAGCTTTGGTGCTTTTTCAATTGTAGGATTCTAATGAATTCATTGTCACTGAGAATGACTGAATGAGGCTACAATAATCCAAGATTCAACTCAACCTTTCTACTATCTTTTGCTATATAGCTTTAACGCATTAGATGTTGTGTTGGAATCTTGTAATAAAAAGCAATGTCTATATATGTTCTCTGAGATTGAAATGAGACATCTATTGTATGGTGTGATTGTGTGAGATTTAACATATTATAAGTACTATGTGATTGATATTTTTTTTTGATATTCCTATGAATTGTTGACATAATTATGGCTAAAATTCTACTTAAATAATGTCGAAATGCTGCCAAAATATTAATGTTAGCTTATTATTGATAAAATGCAAGTGAAATATTGCTGAAATGGTACTCAAATTTTACGGGCATGAATATCCATGGATATCCGGGTATCCAGCGGATTTGGATTTGGGGCGACATCCATGCCCATGGATACTTCCGTGGGCGGGGCAGAGCGAGACTGATGGATTTGAGCATGGATCTGGTTAAAACCTATATCCGTCCAAACCCGCTCCACTGCCATCCTTAAGCTTGGGCAGCACCTCCGTTTGTACACTTTGCCGGCCTTCTTCATCGACTACATCGCGCTGGTCCTACCTCTGATTCCCGTCGCCCGGCTTTTCCCCATCGATCTACTGGTTTCACGTACGGCATTCTTATTTTAGCTGTCCTGTTTGACTGCACGAACAATAGTGTAGCCACATCTGTTTATATTATCATATCATCTATAGCTAACTTAGAGTTAACATATACTACTTTATGAAAATATGGCCCATCTTTCACTCTCATAAAGTGTCTAGGAGCACGTGCTAGAGCTGGCTCTTGCATTAGAGCCCACTTAACTTCTCTCTCCAATTTTCACTCATCCAACTAAGCAAAAAAATAATATTTTATCTCTTATAGCCAGCTCGCTGGATCTTATTGTACTTGGTCTAAGACTTTACAACCAATTAAAATAGGATGGGTCTAGGGAGCAATCGGTGGCTCGTTGGTGCTAGCCAGCCATCGCTCCAAAAATAAGGGAAGTCCTGCCTGACCGGCCCGAAAGGGAATCCAATCCTGACCGGCCCACCCCTCCTCCCCAGTCCGCGCTGATTTGTTCCGTCCTAGCCGCACGCTCCCCACCAAACACAGCTCTCCCTCACAAACCATGTGAGCCTCCTTTTCTCTCTTCTTCCTCCCCAAGCCTGCAACTCTTCTCCCCCTTTCCATCACATCTTCGTTGCAGTTTCTTCGCGAAACTCCCAGGTTGCTTTGATTCGAAGCTGATACTAAAGAACATGTAGGACAAGTTCAGATCCCACATATACTTAACTTCTCCTCCCATCTCCCCTTTGCTTTTCCTTTTTCTCAAATTTCTATACCTGGCAACCAGATCTACAAATTTGTTCCCAACAAAACACAAATTCACCTAACAAAAATTGGTGTACATGTTCAGATCCATATCATCTAAACCAAAGAAATTCAAAAAAGTGCATCTTTAGGATCTAAGACCATCTCTAGTAGTGCCCGTAAAACTTAGAACTGAAAACCTAGAGTTCAGTCTCCCGAATTTTACGGTTTCATTGATTTTAGTCGCTGCGCAGAATAGAAACCGAAAAGACGAACAAAAAAATAAAATAAAAAAATTTCTGGAAATTTTTGGCAACGAACATGTGAAATGGAACGAGTTCGGTGCTCCGATCGAGCTACATTCATACATAATTTACATATAATAGCCAAAATAAACAACTAATCCAACGCCACGAGAGTAATCTGACCAATATTTGGCCCCGGGATAGTCACCGGAGCATCTACGCGTGGCGGAGGAAGGAGCGGATGCGGCGGAGGAAGCCTAGGCAACGACGAGGGCAGCGAGCTCAAACACCGTCGCCGCCTCATAGTTCTGAAGGAGATATGCTCTAGAGGCAATAATAAAGTGGTTATTATTTATATCTTTATGTTTATGATAAATGTTTATATATCATGCTAGAATTGTATTAACCGAAACATTAGTACATGTGTGATATGTAGACAAACAAGAAGTCCCTAGTATGCCTCTTAAACTAGCTTGTTGATTAATGGATGATTAGTTTCATAATCATGAACATTGGATGTTATTAATAACAAGGTTATGTCATTGTATGAATGATGTAATGGACACACCCAATTAAGCGTAGCATAAGATCTCGTCATTAAGTTATTTGCTATAAGCTTTCGATACATAGTTACCTAGTCCTTATGACCATGAGATCATGTAAATCACTTATATCGGAAAGGTACTTTGATTACACCAAACACCACTGCGTAAATGGGTGGCTATAAAGGTGGGATTAAGTATCCGGAAAGTATGAGTTGAGGCATATGGATCAACAGTGGGATTTGTCCATCCCGATGACGGATAGATATACTCTGGGCCCTCTCGGTGGAATGTCATCTAATGTCTTGCAAGCATATGAATGAGTTCATAAGAGACCACATACCACGGTATGAGTAAAGAGTACTTGTCAGGAGACGAGGTTGAACAAGGTATAGAGTGATACCGAAGATCAAACCTCGGACAAGTAAAATATCGCGAGACAAAGGGAATTGGTAATGTATGTGAATGGTTCATTCGATCACTAAAGTCATCGTTGAATATGTGGGAGCCATTATGGATCTCCAGATCCCGCTATTGGTTATTGGTCGGAGTGAGTACTCAACCATGTCCGCATAGTTCACGAACCGTAGGGTGACACACTTAAAGTTGGATATTGAAATGGTAGTACTTGAATATGGAATGGAGTTCGAATATTTGTTCGGAGTCCCGGATGAGATCCCGGACATCACGAGGAGTTCCGGAATGGTCCGGAGAATAAGATTCATATATAGGATGTCATTTTATGTGAAATAAAATGTCGCGGAAGGTTCTATGGAAGGTTCTAGAAGGTTCTAGAAAAGTCCGGAAGAAACCACCAAGGAAGGTGGAGTCCACATGGGACTCCACCTCCATGGCCGGCCAACCCTAGATGGGGAGGAGTCCCAAGTGGACTCCTCCATAGGGGGCCGGCCACCCCCCCACATGGGAGGTGGAAATCCCACCTTTTGGTGGGAGTCCTAGTTGGGCTAGGTTTCCCCTCTTATGGAAGGTTTTGGTTCGGGTCTTATTCGAAGACTTGGACACCAACACTTGGGGATCCACCTATATAATGAGGGGCCAAGGGAGGGGGCCGGCCACCCTAAGACCACAAGCTGGCCGCCCCATTGAAGTGGCCGGCCACCCCCTCCCAAACCCTAGCCGCCCCCTCTCCTCCATATCTCCCGCGTAGCTTAGCGAAGCTCCGCCGGACTTCTTCACCGCCACCGACACCACGCCGTCGTGCTGTCGGATTCAAGAGGAGCTACTACTTCCGCTGCCCGCTGGAACGGGGAGGTGGACGTCGTCTTCATCAACAACCGAACGTGTGACCGAGTACGGAGGTGCTGCCCGTTCGTGGCGCCGGAACCGATCGTGATCAAGATCTTCTATGCGCTTTTGCAAGCGGCAAGTGATCGTCTACCGCAGCAACAAGAGCCTCATCTTGTAGGCTTTGGAATCTCTTCAAGGGTGAGACTCGATACCCCCTCGTTGCTACCGTCTTCTAGATTGCATCTTGGCTTGGATTGCGTGTTCGCCGTAGGAAAATTTTTGTTTTCTATGCAACGTTATCCTACGGTGGTATCGAGCCGTGTCTATGCATAGATGGTTGCACGAGTAGAACACAATGGTTTGTGGGCGTTGATGCTCTTGTTATCTTTAGTTTGAGTACTTTGCATCTTTATGGCATAGTGGGATGAAGCGGCTCGGACTAACTTTACATGACCGCGTTCATGAGACTTGTTCCTCGTTCGACATGCAACTTGTATTGCATAAGAGGCTTTGCGGGTGTCTGTCTCTCCTACTATAGTAAAGATTCAATTTACTCTTCTATTGAAAACATTAGTATCAACGTTGTGGTTCATGTTCGTAGGTAGATTAGATCTCTCTCGAAAACCCTAAACCACGTAAAATATGCAAACCAAATTAGAGACGTCTAACTTGTTTTTGCAGGGTTTGGTGATGTGATATGGCCATAATGTGATGATGAATATGTATGAGATGATCATTATTGTATTGTGGCAACCGGCAGGAGCCTTATGGTTGTCTTTAAATTTCATGTTGAGTAGTATTTCATAGTAGTTGTAATAGTTGCTACATGGAGGACAATCATGAAGACGGCGCCATTGACCTTGACGCTACGCCGACGATGATGGAGATCATGCCCGAAGATGATGGAGATCATGTCCGTGCTTTGGAGATGAAGATCAAAGGCGCAAAGACAAAAGGGCCATATCATATCACATATGAACTGCATGTGATGTTAATCCTTTTTATGCATCTTATTTTGCTTAGATCGCGACGGTAGCATTATAAGATGATCCCTCACTAAAATCTCAAGATAATAAAGTGTTCATCCTTAGTAGCACCGTTGCCAAGACTTGTCGTTTCGAAGCATCTCGTGATGATCGGGTGTGATAGAATCAACAAGTGCATACAACGGGTGCAAGACAGTTTTGCACATGCGGATACTAAGGTGGCCTTGACGAGCCTAGCATGTACAGACATGGTCTCGGAACACGTGATACCGAAAGGTAGAGCATGAATCATATGGTTGATATGATGAACACTTTGAGTGTTCGCCATTGAAGTCACACCTTTTCTCGTGATGATCGGGTTTAGGTGCGGTGGATTTGGTTCGTGTGATCACTAAGACAATGCGAGGGATATTGTTTTGAGTGGGAGTTCACCTAGATTTTTAATTATGTTGAATTAAAATTTGAACTCAATTTGTCATAAACTTAGTCTAAACTATTGCAAATATATGTTGTAGAGATGGCGTCCCCAATCAATTTTAATCAGTTCCTAGAGAAAGAGAAACTTAAGAGCAACGGTAGCAACTTCACCGACCGGTTCCGTCATGTGAGGATCTTCCTCTCGGCGGAAATCTGCAATTTGTGCTTGATGCACCGCTAGGTGACCCTCCTGCAGAAGATGAATCCGATGAAGTAAAAGCTGTTTACGCGACTCGGAAAACTCGGTACTCTCAAGTTCGGTGTGCCATCCTGTGCGATGCTGAATCCGATCTTCAAAAACGTTTTGAGCACCACGATCCTCATGAGTTGATGAATGAGCTGAAAGCTATATTCGAGACTCATGCGGCCGTGGAATGCTATGAAGCATCGAAACATTTCTTCAGCTGTATGATGGAAGAAGGCAGCTCCGTTAGTGAGCACATGCTCGCCATGACCGGGCATGCGAAGAAACTCAGTGACTTGGGAATAGTGATTCCTAACAGACTGGGGATTAATCGTGTCCTTCAATCATCGCCACCAAGTTACAAGAACTTTGTGATGAACTACAATATGCGAGAACATGAACAAGGAGTTACCTGAACTCTTTGGCATGCTAAAAGCTGCTGAGATTGAGATCAAGAAAGAGCACCAAGTGTTGATGGTCAACAAGACCACCAGTTTCAAGAAACAGGGCAAGTCTAAGGGAAAATTCAAGAAGGGTGGCAAGAAAGCTGCCACGCCTCCTATGAAACCTAAGAACGGCCCTAAGCACGATGCTGAGTGCTATTACGCAAGGAGAAGGGACACTTTGGAAGCGTAATTTCTCCAAGTATCCGGCTGATCTGAAGAGCGGCCTTGTCAAGAAGAAGAAAGAAGGTATATCTGATATACATGTTATAGATGTTTATCTCACTGGTTCTCGTTCTAGTACACTGGTATTTGATACTGGTTCGGTTGCTCATATACGTAACTCAAACAGGAACTAAAGAATAAACGAAGACTACTGAAAGATGAAGTGACGATGCGCGTTGGAAATGGATCCAAAGTCGATGTGATCGCTGTCAGCACACTTCCTCTACATCTACCTTCGGGATTAGTTTTGAGCCTAAATAATTGTTATTTTGTACCCGCGTTGAGCATGAACATTATATCTGGATCTTGTTTAATGCAAGACGGTTATTCATTCAAGTCTGAGAATAATGGTTGTTCTATTTTTATGAATAATATCTTTTATGGTCGAGCACCACAAAAGAATGGCTTATTTCTGTTAGATCTCGATAGTAGTGATACGCATATACATAACATTGATGCTAAGCGAATTAAACTAAATGATAATTCTACTTATATGTGGCACTGTCGTCTTGGTCATATTGGAGTGAAACGCATGAAGAAACTCCATACTGATGGATTACTTGAATCACTTGACTTTGAGTCACTTGATAGATGCGAAGCATGTCTAATGGGAAAAATGACAAAGACTCCATTTTCTGGTATGATGGAGCGAGCTACAGACTTATTGGAAATCATACATACCGATGTATGTGGACCAATGAGTGTAGCATCGCGCGGTGGTTATCGTTATGTTCTAACCTTCACAGATGATCTGAGTAGATATGGGTATATCTATTTCATGAAACATAAATCTGAAACTTTCGAGAAGTTTAAGGAATTTCAAAGTGAAGTAGAAAATCAACGTAACAAGAAGATCAAATTTCTACGATCTGATCGTGGAGGTGAATATCTGAGTTATGAGTTTGGCATGCATTTAAAGAAATGCGGAATACTTTCAAAATTGACACCGCCAGGAACACCTCAACGAAACGGTGTGTCCGAACGTCGTAATCGAACTCTCTTAGATATGGTTCGTAGTATGATGTCTCTTACTGATTTGCCGTTATCATTTTGGAGTTATGCATTAGAGACAGCCGCATTCACTTTAAATAGAGCACCATCAAAATCCGTAGAAACGACACCGTATGAATTATGGTTTAATAAGAAACCTAAGTCATCGTTCCTGAAAGTTTGGGGTTGCGAAGCCTATGTAAAGAAGTTACAACCGGACAAGCTAGAACCCAAAGCGGAGAAATGCGTCTTCATAGGATACCCTAAGGAAACTATAGGGTACACTTTCTATCACAGATCCGAAGGCAAAATCTTTGTTGCTAAGAACGGAACCTTTCTTGAGAAAGAATTTCTCACTAAAGAAGTGACTGGAAGAAAAGTAGAACTCGATGAGATTGATGAATCTATACTCGTTGATCAGAGTAGCGCGATACCGGAAACTGTTCCTGTGCCACCTACACCGGCAACAGAGGAAGCTACTGATAATGATCATGAAACTTCGAACGAGGAAACTACTGAACCTCGCAGATCGACAAGGGAACGTGCCACTCCTGATTGGTATGATCCTTGTCTAAATGTCATGATTGTGGATAACAATGATGAGGACCACGTGACGTATGAAGAAGCGATGATGAGCCCAGATTCCAACAAATGGCAAGAAGCCATGAAATCCGAAATGGGATCCATGTATGATAACAAAGTATGGACTTTGGTAGACTTACCTGATAGCCGAAAGGCTGTCGAGAATAAATGGATCTTCAAGAGAAAAACAGATGCCGATGGTAATATTATCGTCTATAAAGCTCGACTTGTCGCAAAGGGTTTCCGACAAATTCAAGGAGTTGACTACGATGAGACTTTCTCACCCGTAGCGAAGCTAAAATCTGTGAGGATTTTGTTAGCAATAGCTGCATTTTTCGATTATGAGATTTGGCAGATGGATGTCAAAACGGCGTTCCTTAATGGAGACATTGAGGAAGAGTTGTATATGGTACAACCCAAAGGTTTTATCGATCCTAAAAATGCTGACAAAGTATGCAAACTTCAGCGTTCAATCTATGGACTGAAGCAAGCATCAAGAAGTTGGAACCGACGCTTTGATAAGGTGATCAAAGACTTCGGGTTTATACAGTGTCATGGAGAGGCCTGTATTTACAAGAAAGTGAGTGGGAGCTCGTAGCATTCCCGATATTATATGTAGATGACATATTATTGATCGGGAATGATATAGAACTATTAAGCAGTGTTAAGGGTTATTTGAATAATAGTTTTTCAATGAAAGACCTTGGTGAAGCATCGTATATATTAGGCATCAAGATTTATAGAGATAGATCAAGACGCCTAATAGGGCTATCACAGAGTACATATCTGGACAAGATTCTAAAGAAGTTTAGAATGGACGAAAGTAAGAAAGGGTTCTTACCTATGTTACCAGGCAAGGTATTGAGTAAGACTCAAGGACCGGCTACGGCAGAAGAAAGAGAAAGGATGAGTAATATCCCCTATGCCTCGCGATAGGATCTATCATGTATGCCATGCTATGTACTAGACCGGATATAGCACATGCCGTTAGTTTGACTAGCAGATATCAAAGTGATCCAGGAATGGAACATCGGACAGCGGTCAAGAATATCCTGAAGTACTTGAAAAGAACTAAGGATATGTTTCTTTGTTATGGAGGTGACCAAGAGCTCGTTGTAAACGGTTACACCGATGCAAGTTGGAACACTGATCCTGATGACTCTAAGTCATAATCTGGGTACGCGTTTATATTGAATGGTGCTGCGCAGAAGTCGGGCAAGCTCGAAGCAGTGCACGGTGGCGAAGTCTTCAACAGAATCGAGTACATAAGCGGCTTCAGAGGCTTCATCAGAAGCGGTATGGATGAAGAGGTTCATTGTAGAGCTCGGTGTGGTTCCTAGTGCATTGGACCCATTAATCATTTACTGTGATAACATGGGTGCCATCGCCAATGCACAAGAGCCAAGGTCACACAAGAGGCTGAAGCATATCAAGCTGCGTTACCACTCGATTCGCGAGTACATCGAAGATGGAGAAGTAAAGATTTGCAAAGTACACACTGATCTGAATGTAGCAGATCCGTTGACTAAAGCTCTCCCTAGGGCAAAGCATGACCAACACCAGAATGCCATGGGTGTTAGGTATATTACAATGTAATCTAGATTATTGACTCTAGTGCAAGTGGGAGACTGAAGGAGATATGCTCTAGAGGCAATAATAAAGTGGTTATTATTTATATCTTTATGTTTATGATAAATGTTTATATATCATGCTAGAATTGTATTAACCGAAACATTAGTACATGTGTGATATGTAGACAAACAAGAAGTCCCTAGTATGCCTCTTAAACTAGCTTGTTGATTAATGGATGATTAGTTTCATAATCATGAACATTGGATGTTATTAATAACAAGGTTATGTCATTATATGAATGATGTAATGGACACACCCAATTAAGCGTAGCATAAGATCTCGTCATTAAGTTATTTGCTATAAGCTTTCGATACATAGTTACCTAGTCCTTATGACCATGAGATCATGTAAATCACTTATACCGGAAAGGTACTTTGATTACACCAAACACCACTGCGTAAATGGGTGGCTATAAAGGTGGGATTAAGTATCCGGAAAGTATGAGTTGAGGCATATGGATCAACAGTGGGATTTGTCCATCCCGATGACGGATAGATATACTCTGGGCCCTCTCGGTGGAATGTCGTCTAATGTCTTGCAAGCATATGAATGAGTTCATAAGAGACCACATACCACGGTACGAGTAAAGAGTACTTGTCAGGAGACGAGGTTGAACAAGGTATAGAGTGATACCGAAGATCAAACCTCGGACAAGTAAAATATCGCGAGACAAAGGGAATTGGTAATGTATGTGAATGGTTCATTCGATCACTAAAGTCATCGTTGAATATGTGGGAGCCATTATGGATCTCCAGATCCCGCTATTGGTTATTGGTCGGAGTGAGTACTCAACCATGTCCGCATAGTTCACGAACCGTAGGGTGACACACTTAAAGTTGGATGTTGAAATGGTAGTACTTGAATATGGAATGGAGTTCGAATATTTGTTCGGAGTCCCGGATGAGATCCCGGACATCACGAGGAGTTCCGGAATGGTCCGGAGAATAAGATTCATATATAGGATGTCATTTTATGTGAAATAAAATGTCGCGGAAGGTTCTATGGAAGGTTCTAGAAGGTTCTAGAAAAGTCCGGAAGAAACCACCAAGGAAGGTGGAGTCCACATGGGACTCCACCTCCATGGCCGGCCAACCCTAGATGGGGAGGAGTCCCAAGTGGACTCCTCCATAGGGGGCCGGCCACCCCCCACATGGGAGGTGGAAATCCCACCTTTTGGTGGGAGTCCTAGTTGGGCTAGGTTTCCCCTCTTATGGAAGGTTTTGGTTCGGGTCTTATTCGAAGACTTGGACACCAACACTTGGGGATCCACCTATATAATGAGGGGCCAAGGGAGGGGGCCGGCCACCCTAAGACCACAAGCTGGCCGCCCCATTGAAGTGGCCGGCCACCCCCTCCCAAACCCTAGCCGCCCCCCTCTCCTCCATATCTCCCACGTAGCTTAGCGAAGCTCCGCCGGACTTCTTCACCGCCACCGACACCACGCCGTCGTGCTGTCGGATTCAAGAGGAGCTACTACTTCCGCTGCCCGCTGGAACGGGGAGGTGGACGTCGTCTTCATCAACAACCGAACGTGTGACCGAGTACGGAGGTGCTGCCCGTTCGTGGCGCCGGAACCGATCGTGATCAAGATCTTCTACGCGCTTTTGCAAGCGGCAAGTGATCGTCTACCGCAGCAACAAGAGCCTCATCTTGTAGGCTTTGGAATCTCTTCAAGGGTGAGACTCGATACCCCCTCGTTGCTACCGTCTTCTAGATTGCATCTTGGCTTGGATTGCGTGTTCGCCGTAGGAAAATTTTTGTTTTCTATGCAACGTTATCCTACAAGTTCCTGCTGGTGAGGGGAAGCGCTAGCGCATCATCGTCGTCATCGCTGTCGGGGCGTGGCGAGCTACGAGCCGCCGGACGGGACCTCGCCGTCCCCATCGCCCGCAGCAATGCGTGTCGACCTGCGCACCAACCTGCGTGTCGCGCGCTTGCGCGCTCCCTCGGAGCGCGTCCACTTTGCACGGTCTGCCTCCGACCGCAAAACAGGCGGACGAGACGGCGAGCCTCCGCCACCGACTTTGCTGCCTCCCCTACCGCATCTTCGTGCGCGCGCCATTGCGAATGGAGGGGGGTCGCAGCGGAATTCCTCTCAGAGGGCGAGGGTTTTTCGTGGCGGAGGAGCGGATGCGGTGGCGGGGAGTAGGTTTTTGGAACCCTACTCCACTCCGCGGCCTGTATAAATAGGGTTCATGCGCTCACCTTCTCGGGCCCTCGAGAAAGTTTTACGGGACGGCCCTCCGATTCAGGTGCTTTCTATGATGATTTTGGCCCAAACCCATAAATTCGCCGGAAAAAATTAGTTCCGGCGGCATTTACAGCCTCTGTTAGAGTTGCTCTAATAGCAGCATGTACACCAAACGTTGCACAGACTTGGAGCTGGAACATGTAGATCAAATTGTGTGACGAAACTAACTAGGTGGGCACAAACCTGTTATATCTTCCATTAGCAGAAACTGTTATATCTTCCATTAGCAACTGCTAATGGGATTCTCAAGCTAGTTGCTTTGTGTGCAGATTTAACCCAAGACACCCACTTGCAGCAACTTAGTTAGTTGACCTGATGCATAACTATCCATACAAAAAAAAAGACAAGGACTAGCAATGCATTTAGATGGTCACAGAGTACTAAAAGGTTCTATAGTGGGATTAGGTACTGGTAGTGTGTCAAAACTATCTAGACAACCAGTGGAAAAACAAAACTATTCTAACCAGCAACTAGTAGTGTGACATGACAAACAAAGCAGTAAATTGTTTGACTTAGCTACAGTTTTAGCTGCTAATGTTGAAAGGAAGACCTACTGTGACATGCAAAGCAAGGTTTTGTTTATTTCGTCATAGTGCGAAATGAAGATTCTGGACCGTTGTCGATGATGCAAAAGGACACTTGATCTGTACCATGTGAGCCTCTAGTAAATGGAATTGCAAGTAAGAGAAAAGATATGAATGGTGGTGACAACAATAAATTGGGTTGCCTATATCATGCCGGTGCAATAAGCAATTAATTAGTTCTGGAGAAGCAACTTATATGAACCAGACAAAGCAGCTTAGGTTAGCCTAGTAGAAAAATCATATGAGCCACAGAAACAACTTTGTTGGGCCTAGTATATCAACTTAGATGAGCCAGAGGAGCAACTTAGATACATTCTGAAAAATAGTTTTGAAGTATACTTACAAAATGAAATTACTATTGTTTTGCAGATGCATGGTTTGGACCTGAACCTTGAACCAGACGATGTTGACATGGAAGATGCAAAATTAAATGACAGTGAACCCTTTTTCTGCACTCAAGTTGCCCAGATAGATGTTTTCGATGAGTCTCAGGACCTACTTCTTGCTGACCAAGGTGGACAAGGTGGCAATTCTGATGTTCACAATGGAAGAGGGGAAAAATTCAATGCGGTACCACCTCCAGCAAATCCTAGCACCGAAAACCTCAACACCACGACTATCCCTACTACAACCAATTCTGGTTCTTCTAACCCTGACTTGGTGGATCATGGTACTGATGGAGTTGCTCCTAAACCACAAGTTGCATCTAGTCCTCAAGAACCCTTCCTGGTTATGCGATTTGACACAATCGAAGATGCTAGAGAACATCACAATGCTTATACGAAAAGGTTGGGTTTTTCTATCAAATCAAACACATCGCAGAGACAACCTTTTACTAAGGTACTGCGAAAGCAACAATTTGTGTGCAACAAGTATTGCTGTATTGGCCACCCTCTTCATCCACTTCTATGGCGTGTGCGTTGGCATATGCTGAGAGTCTTCTTGACTGGATGTGCTTCTCATCTGCTATTGGGCGGCCTGGGAAGGCATTTGGTTTTTGGATGATACGAGTTTGTGAATTGTCACCCTCTTCATCCCTCTGTAGGTTTAGCGAGGTGGCTTCGAGTTTGATCTTTTGTATTGCTCTTGTAAGGTGTTGTGAATAATCTAATAAAAAAGTCGTGTGCATCCCTTAGATGCAGAAGCTGGGCGATATTTCCCCCATTTCGAAAAAAATGTATTGGCCAACCAGAACAGAAGAACAAATTCAAGAAGAGAGAATCAATTTTGTAGAAGAGGTTAGTCATGTCCGGCTAGATGATGAAAACGGGGACGGGGAAGAAGCTGGACCATCAAAAAAATCAAAATCTGCAGGAGTGGAGCGCTAAAGGGAAAAAAATCAAGCAAAGTGATAACTACAAGAACACAAATCAATAGTAGCTAGTTTCGAAATAAGGGTATCGAACCACGAGGAGCTACTAGTTAGGGTATTAATGCCCCTTGCTACTACCTATTAAATATTACTTGTAAATTGTTTTCTAATCTCGAAATGTTTTAAGGGGATGGTTGTAATTGGTTCTAATAAAGTAAATAAAGTAGTAAAAAGCGTTATAAGAAAAGGGTTGAAACTTAATAACAAAACGTGTTCTTAGGAATTATTAGATCCACCTCTAGCATTAGGATTCGTTTTAATCAAGATGAAGTATACTTTTAATCATATTGTGTGTGAGAGAGCTCCGTAATAAGATGCGCCCAGAAAGCCATCGGTCATCGCATCTCTAAATAACCACATCAGCTAGTCTTCTGCAAGCCACATATTAACTATTGCTATTAAGGGTTTTACCCTGTGGTTATCGATATGAGATTAATGAGTCCCTCTTTATCCCCCACATCCATGTGTTAAAGTGTCGATAGGGTAATGTCACTTCTCGCCGTTCACTTTACCACACTTCAAAGGGTAGTTCCCTCTTGAAATCATAAGGTAAATATTACATGGTGCACAACACATAATATCAAGAGAGAGAACTAACACACATTAATACTTAAAATCATAAATCGTCTTAGATTCATCTCGTATTCATGCTAGAGTTTCTCCATCTCTCCAAGAACTAAAATAACTACTCACACATGGAATCAATCAAGAACATCATCATAATCTCGTATTCATGTTATCAAATGATTTTTGTTTAAATTTGATTGATCAAAACAATAGAAAAGTGAAACAATATATAATTGTGATAAATGAAGGCACCAAAAGGGCATTGCTTCTGATTATTGATTGCTCACCCAATAAATGTTGCACAAGAACTTTGTGTTCCAATTGTTTGGGCTTATTATTTATAATTGACCACCAAAATTAAAGACTTGAGTGCACAAAGGGGGATGTAAGTTTATGTCACATCTCATGTACCCATTATAAAGGAAAAATAAAGCAACTTTGAGTATTTAGGGTTTCAACTATATAGGATAGAACTAAACTAAAGTACACCGCAAATGAATATTAAACGTGTGGTGGAGTGAATCTTAGTTAACAAAATATAATTAGTTGGTTTCTTGTTTTATATGCATACAACATCGAACATCTCATGTGGAGGGAAATCTTAATAATATTTTAAAATACAATGTGCTTACATCTTAATACATAATATGATTTCTCACGCACGTTATATTTTCGGTAAGCAAAAAAAGTTAAGTTAAACGGCCGTAGCAACGCACGGGCACTCTGCTAGTAAGGTAAATATTACATGGTGCACAACACATAATATCAAGAGAGAGAACTAACACACATTAATACTTAAAACCATAAATCATCTTTGATTCATCTCATATTCATGCTAGGGTTTCTCCATCTCCCCCAAAAAAATAACTACTCACAAATGAAGCAATAAAGAACATCATCATAATCTTATGGAGGGGATGAAAAGAATGGAATGAATTCGAACACAAATCCACAATAGCAATCAAGATTACAACTATGGTTGGAGGTGAATGGTATTGGTGATGCAGAGATTGATGATGAAGGGGATGATGCCTTGTCCTCCGAGGATCCACGTAGCAGCCCGGATGTTGTCTTCTCCAAAGTTTCTTCTCTAGATCTGATCTGGGGCGGTGTTTCTCTATTTTGCGGAGTTGTGTGTATCAGATCTCCCTACCATATGCGCGATACGAAAGAATTTGACGAGGCGGTGCTCCTGACACACCGTACGGGTGGACTGTACGGGCGGGCTCCCCCGTGTACCGATGCCCTCTAAACTTACTGGAAGTTGTCATCACATCCTCCTTTCGCCCTGGTGCATAATTAAGTGCTAAAATGATTTTTATCACATCAAAATACCATAAAATGATAGTTTTTATTGATATTTCATCATTGCTTTATTATTTTGAGATCCTACGTAGACTAGTATAAAAGGGGGCGGTAGCGCGGAGAAAAACAAAAATCCTATTACTACTCAATGATAACTTAAGAAAATAACAGTGTAAACACATGTTAAAAATGCACTCACCAACTTCCCCAAACTAGACTCTTGCTCGTCCCCGAGCAAGGTAAAAGCTTAATGGATAGAGTCATTTTTGTTCATGAAGCGTAAATAGTTAAAATAAATGAGATACTCTGAATTTCTGCCCCGACACCTCGATGCTTTGCATCATGTTATATGACCATACAGTAAGAACTTTTAGACACGAGAATATGTATATGAGATAGCACCAAGCATCAATATAGAAGAATCCATCTAATTTTAGCGGGTACTCTACTCCTTACATGGCACTCATCTACCTACAGTAGCATTGTGCTGCTCCTTCGTCTGCCTATCTAGACGTATTGTGTGTGTTAAGCAGCGGAGAGTACTCTTTATCAAGCGCCCAGGAACTGTACATGTGGTTTCACCATGCCCCCAACGGTTCCGTAGGCATTTGAAATAGTGGCTCGTGTTTGGGCGGTACGACTAGAGGAGGTCAGGTTAACGTTGTCGAGATAGATGCCGCGGCACTGCACGCTCTGGCTGCACATAATCTGGATGGCTTCGGGGTTGGAGGATGTCCCCTGGATGTTGATGAACTTGGCGTCGGATATGGCCACAGCGCTATTCTGCAAACAAAACAAAGTGCAGTATAATTTCAAATCATTGATGCATGTCATAAAGTGGCAAAGTTGTGATGAGTTCAGTAGATTTCACCTGTGGCGGACAATTTCCCCGGGGACAATAAAACTGGTCAATGTCAATAGGAAATTGGACATCAGTCATGTTGAGGTTCTCGAAAACAAACCCATTTGCTTTGCCATTGCCTCCCTGCATCATTAACATCATACTATATATTAGGCGAGTATTGCTATATATGCCTATCATTTGCAGCGAGCAAATGTTAGCTACATGCTAAATGCAACCATCAGTAAATATCTTTGAATACGTATATAGGCGCACTTAGAGCATCCTCACTCGTCCTCTCTATAGCCCCCAAAACAAAAATAGGAGCACCGGCGCCAAAATACTCCCCCAGCCGCTCACCGTAAAATTGTTTCCTGCCGGTGCAGAACGTAGTCTCATCCAGCGCCCCTGGCCGAACCGAATTTCATGGAAGGCTATTGGGGACGGCGCTAAAAGCAAGCGCGGGCCAGCTTTGTCGGCGAGACATGCCTAGTTTCAAAAAAAAACATTAACTTTCCCCCCATTATTGGCGCCATATCGCCGCGTTCCCCTTCTCCCTCGGCTCCCGCCATTTCCCCCATGCAAGCCATCACCTTTCTCCGCCGTCCAACCATGAAGACGAGGTAGTATGTCGCTCGTCGGCACCGAACGCCCTCGCCACCAAGCCTGCTCCCACGAAGAAGAAGTCAGCACAGACATCCAGCGCCAAGGAGCGGTCGGAGGGAATGACCAACATCGAGTGGGCATTCGACATCCAGCAGCGCTCGGTGGAGAACGCTAGCCGCCGCTCAGGGAAGGCGAAGCTGAAGGCGAAGAGGGCTGCGGCAGCGGTGGCAAAGCAAGCGGCATTGATGGAGCGGGCCGCTGCCATGGTAGCGGCCCATACGCCTACGCATCCGTTCGTCCCTACCGCGTGGAGCGGCGGCCAGGGCAGCGTCTCCTCGCCATCATCGTCTAACGCGTCGCCGCCGTCGCCGCTGCCACCGTTGTTCCATGATCCAACACGCCCGCAACAAGTGGCACGGCGTCGTGGAGGAGGTTCGCCACGTCCATGTTAACGGCACCAACTTCGACGATCAGGTATTGTCGCCGCTCCCACCATGCATTGTCCTTGATCACCGGTGTTTGATTTGTTGAGCGTTTTGCAGATGCGTGCCATGGTCACCGCCTACCGCGAGGACAACGATGACGTCGAGTTCATGTCTTCGCCCGGATTGAGACATGCGATAAGCGGACGGAGGTTAGGACTATCCTCGCTAAGGCCATCGCGCCGTTCGACCCCAACGCTATGGCTACACCGGCTGCCGTTGGCCGGCCCGTTGGGGACAACAAAGCCAATGCGATGAGGGATGCCACGCCGGCCATCGAGAAGCTCCACTCTTCCATCCTGGCATGCATCGCTGATGCCGCCGCGCACGCCGCCACGCGGGCGGAGCAAGCCGCAAAGATGGAGGAGGTGGCGTTAACATGATGGGCGTCGGTCATGGAGAGGCAGAACATCAAACTCGAACTGATCAAGGCCAACATCGTCGCCAAGAAGAGGAAGGAGAACTTGGCAATCATGCTTGTCAACACCAACGGCATGGACGACGATGTCAAGGCGTGATACGCTGCTGCGCAGCATGCCACGATCTTAGCTGAGAGTCGAGCTCCCCCCGAGCCCTAGCCCATCACCGCGACTCCGGCGACGACTACTACTCCAACAGCCACAGACGCTTCCCCACTGACTGCCACACCACCATCGCCGACCGCTACGCCGACGACGCCCACCATCGTCCCCGATTCCCCGATGGAGGAAATTGCTTGATTCCCGCGGCTATCTAATACCGACCGACCTGCGTGCCTCTTTTTGTTTATTTCTCTAGACATTTCTATGTCGCGATTTGCGACGATGTGTTCGTCAAGACATTGATCATTTTGTGGAGGCGAAATCTATTTGATTGGCGTTTTTAAATTTGAAATTTGGGGGTGGACGTTTGGGGGATGCGGCTGGGCGCTGGTGCCCCCTATTTAGGGGTTACGCGCGCTAGTACCCCCATACTATCAGGTGCCGGACGCCCTATTGGGGTCAGGAGTGGAGATGCTCTTATGCACAAGGCATGTAGATGCCGCTTTAGTGTTACCTGCCACGATTTGATCCTCACACCAGTCAACGTTTTGGAGAAGCTGCAGTTGGATACTGTAATCCTTTCCACAAGTGATGTCGTACCATCACCTCCAAGGCTTCCCACGCTACATAATAAGATCAGAAAGCTTCTTAGCTCAATGTCTGTTACTGCTAGGGAAGAAGTTCATCAGTATTTGTTCAGCACGGGCCGCATGGTTGTATAGTTTACCTGATGCCATGACCAGGCCCACACGTGCTGTTAGTGACAATAACATCACTGGTGCCAGATAGGATCGACACGCAATCATCTCCTGCATTTTTGCAATGTCAGTAGTTTTCCAAAACAACACATTTGAGGACAGAGTTCAGTATATACATGTATGGATTTTAAGGGCTGCTGAAAGGACTGTACCGGTTTGGATAGAGCAATTCGAGATATAAACGTGGTCGGATAAGGCCATGTTGATCCCGTCCGTGTTAGGGCTGTCGCCGGGCGCCCTGACGGACACGTTGTTCACCTGCACCTGGCTGCACCGGAACAAGGTCATGTGCTTGTCGGGGCTGTCCTTCAGGTGTATGTTCTTCACGGATAGGTTGTTGCAGCTTGCGAATGCCAGCAACTGATTTCATGAACACAAGACTTAGTGTCCAGTCCAGCCAAATACATAAACATGCTGTCTACCTTGACCAGTTAGAGGCTGGAACTGAAAGAGATGTTTGTTGTGTGCACTTACAATTGGCCGGACATGGCATTTCTGTCAAAAAAAATGAGAGGTGACTATCAGTTTGTTGCAAATGAATAGAGAAAGAGAAACAAGTGAAAAATATCTGCCGAGGAGCCTACGTACCTTTTGGTTGAAGCAAGTCCACCAGATGTCGCCGTTACCGTCCATCTGGCCGCTCCCGTTCACCGTGAGGTTGTTTACGCTGTAGAAGGTAAGGAGGTTCGCTGCTGCCGTCGTCCAGATGGAGTTTGGCGCCACGATCTTCCCGTCCAGCTGCACAGAAACACTGATCCAGTTATCTATTGCTTATTACAGACGGATGGATGATGCACGAAGCTCAGCCTGATCGTCCACAAGTGTTTACCTCCACGCTGACAGGAGACTTGCAGGGTCCATCCAACATGATCTGGCTTAGCAAGAACGTCTTTCCTCCAGGGATGACCATGGTCGGACTGCAGCTGTCGCCGCAAGTTGCGTTCCATGTCGCCGCGAACGCCTTAGGACGCACAGAAGATGCACAAAATTTGATCAGCAATGTGATGGTGAAGCCAGAATCGTAGATCAGCTTGACGCTCGTGTTACCTTTGCATCATCTGTGCTGCCATCCCCAGCAGCATGGAAATCCATGACGCTGTATCTTTTTCCTTGCTGCGCTGCTGATTGAACGGCTGCCAACACGAGCAGCAGCAGCACCAAGAAGAAGGTACGCTCCGCCGGGATGCTCTAACGTTTTGGAGATATCCGTCAGGTAAATCAGCATATACTAGTAGCAGATAAGAACAGGATCTACAAGTGCTTTTGATCGAGCTGATGATCAATAGTGAACTGAATCGACACACATACCATGGTTTACAGTTCCGAGAGGATTGGTAGGCACGCGCTATACGATTGCAAGCGTGTGTGTGATGTATTCACGCACCAATTCGTGATCACACACGTAGCAATGGGAGATCTCGAGCCTCTCCTGTCTTCCTAAAGCTCTGGCACCTATTTATAAGCTAGACTACCATGGAACCTCCTGGTTCAGATTACAGATTTTATTTACACAAGGCTCTCGAGTCTCGATCTGCGTAGGGGATCGCGGCGGTGTTCCTTCCTTACATTTGCACCTGCAGGAGATTAGCTATGATCGAGCGTATCCGCAACATTCATGCCAAGAATGTCAGGCGGTTATTGCGCCAGCTGATCCTCCATATTCCTCCTGCTGGGCTGCTTTTGCTCGTTTACATTTTTGGAACGGAGTCGTGCTCGGTTTGGAAACGAGTTAAAGTTAGAGATATACTACTAGCAGTGTAATACGTTCTTGCGACGAACAGTAATATTCAATTCAAGATATGCTTCTTATCTTGCAAGGGCAAGATTTTCGCTGTGTTTCAAATTGATTAGCTGATTTTTCGGTGGTGCAGGATTTTAAATGTGGTTGCTCGGGTCGAGCCGAGTGCAATGCATGCACGCCCGTCACGGGGGCCATCCGATCATCGAATGGACGGGTTGGATGGAGGGGCCTTGGCAGCCTAGATCTTCAAGAATCCCAAAACTAATGTGATTCCTGTCGTCGATCACCTAATATCTCGGGCAACTCACTCAAATCTTACAGCGAATCTGATGAGATTTTCGCATTTAGAGCACCTCCAACAGGAGCGGTAAAAGGAACGCGCGCTAAATAAATCGCCGATTTGGCGTGCGGGCGTGCGAACCTCCAGCGGACGCGCGAAAACACCGCGCGCGCTAAGAAAATCAGTACGCCTGTTGAAGATGCTCTTACAAGGTAGGTGAGGCTGGGGGAGTGGGGGTAAATGTAGGAGGTGCACTCATGTATCGTGTCATGCGTGACGATTTGCACCGCAGCTGATGTGTGCATCACAAATACATGGTTTAGGACTGATTATGAAAGATCTTTTATACCCTTCATTCAAAACAAGAAAAAAAGGACATATTCTTGTAGATTTTTATTATCTTTACTATTAAATGGGAGTTGATCGTTTGACACTCAACGCACTTTGGTGGTCGTCATTGAAAGCATCCTATCCGTCCAATCTAATCCTACGGTCTCCGGTCTCCGTTTGACATCCAATCCCGCAACAATCATGGAAACAATCGATCACGCTACGAATTAATAAGGAAACAATCTGACAGCATTCTTTAACGCTCATGCCATCAATCAATCATGATACAAATAATTAGGAAACAAAATCAGGGGCATTTCCTTACTTGGTTTCCTTAGGAATTTATTGCCTAAAATTAGGAACGTTGTATTCTTTACTATTATATGTGAGTCCGTACGTCGTCAAAAATGTTTGATGTCTCTTATGGACTGCTGCACTGGCAGGTCAAGATCTTTCATAATCAGTCATTGTAACCATCCGATGGACCGCTGCACTGGCAGGTCAAGATCTTTCATAATCAGTCATATGTAATACCAAAAATAAGAAATCGCCATAATCACGGATATTTAATATCGTGGAAAAATGAAAAGGAAAGAAAACAGCTTCCCTCTTTTCCTCTGTCCACAATCACGCACAGCGTCGCCGCCGCCACCGCCCACCACATCGAGGTCCCGGCCGTGCTGCTACCACCGCACCGAGTTCCCACACTGCTACACCAGTCCACTACGAAGAGCCGCCGCCGCTGCGGAGGTGATCTCCGGCTTTGCGGACCTAGGGGAGCTCCTACTTGGGAGTCGACCGTCCTTCCCCGACTTGAGACCGGAGCCGCGCCACCAATGCCAAATTCTACACCGGGATCAAAATTCTACTGGTCGTCATCCCCCGCAAGTCCATCACCTGAGATCGTTGTTTTGCTCCCACGTAGCCCTAGCTCTGCCTGATGGTCTGGCATCGAGGATGACGCGGCTGGTCCCCGTAGCGGCCTGGTACACCACCTCCTCCGTCGGCTCGATCTCATCTCTAACCTCTATTGTATGCATTTTCCGTTTCCTCTCTCAAGTCTAATTTTGTATTCATGGCCTTCTTGTTGGGCTTGGGTGTGTGATTATGGGCCTAGGATAAGAAGAGTCTCACTAACCCAAAATTATCGAATTCTACAAACGGTAGAAGCATCTCTTTTGATAACTTCACTGAAGGAATCTCCCGCTGTTTCATGGATTGAATAAAATAGGTTGTTACAATATTTACAAAGCAACATTCTTTGACCGGCACCGTCCCTCCTCAGCGTCCTCACCACGTGACGCCGACTCAATATCAGCCCACACTAGCGCCTGTCGACAATATTCCTCGCCGCCACAGGCAGGAGTAGCAGATCCATGGTGCCACTAGGTTCGTCGACGCTCTTGTGTCCGCACCTCCATGGTGCCATTATCCCGACATCTGTGTCAGCTGCAGGCAGGTGAGTGACCTGCATTATATTGCATCATATAACCTGCATTATATTGCATTATATTGATTACGCAATTTCAGTTATGGGACTACTTCGTTTTTTAGAGGAGAATATGGAAATTAAATCGATATTGTTCTTGCTTCTGTCATTGTGTGAAGCAAATGATATGTGCAATGTGTTTCACTATTTGCCATCATCATCTAACGAATACAGAGGTGATGTGCGCGAGAAGGAGATGGTGTTCGATGTGTCCAAAACTCCAAATGTACAATTTGCTCCTGATGGATCATGGATCTCGTAAGTTGATTTTTCGTGAATATGTTAGCATCAGCACGAATATAAGAATTGAATCACACTTTTCCATGGTTCCACGAGCTCTGATTACAAATTTCAATCAGTAGAATTTATCATGAAGTTCTTCTCCATGGTTGCAGCTGATCGACTGGCAGTGAATATGATAATTTAGAGCTACAAGGGAACCAGAAAGGGTGGTCTGCCGAGAAGGGCGGCGCCGATGCAGCAGGCAAAACCATACCGATGTTGCTGCTCATTTTCTCTCCTGCCTCACTTCCATGTGGCTCATCACCTCACCACTGTTAGCATGATGCAGCTGCTGCAACCTGGCGTCATCCCGTTGCCCCTGCAACAGGAGCAGGTGGTGTGCCGGCACAGTGGAGCCACATTCTTCCGCCGGTCAAGTTGCGCTATCTCTGCACATCGATGAGGCTGCAGCAGCCAGCAGGTGCCACACTTACAGTAGATGGGAGATGGTTCATGGGCAGGCGTCGCCGCGCTGCTGGACGTGTGCTACTGCTCCTAGATAGCCTGGAAAGGCCCAACGAAGTCATGAGTCAGAAGGGACCAGGTACCAGGGACATGCTGCGTGGAATGGAAATGAAGTACGTCTAAGGGCACTTCAAAAACTCCAGTGAAGTACGCGGTCTTCGGTTTTTCTTCCACTGCATTTCTTGAATAAATTGTAGTTGGTTCCTGCTGATGAATGCCATGTCAATTTAGCTGTTACTACTGCAGTATACTCACTTAAATTTTCCTATATTATCTAGATCCAGCTATCAGCTCACTTTTATGTTAATCGCTTGACAAAGAAATTTCGTTTGCTCCTTCACAACAATGATTCTAGGCTGAAGCCTACACTTCCATCTCAGTCAGGGAAAAGAGAGTGCACATTCCCCAGTATGAACTGTTGTCATGGTACCTATATTCTTAATATAAATGGTTAAACATTACAATGTAAATTTCTATGTACAAGAAAAAATTGTTCCAAAATGATTCAGCTCTAAACAATACTTGTGGTTTTGTTTAGCTCTACAGATTGCAGATTTCTCTATGGTAGAATAATTGGGACATGAATCGCCGATAAGTCAGCATACGTTTTCTTTGATTTTGATCCTTTTTTCCTTATTACCAAAAGAAAAGCTCACATATTATTTGTTAGAATATACCATGGAAGTGCATGTTGCCGCACCCATCCATCTTAAGAAAATAATAAAAGAAGGTACAATTGTTGTTAGCAATGCGGATCATGTAGAAATATTCTGTGTTTTAGTCTAACATGTAGATTCGACAAGGGGATGTTCAAAGAATCAAAGAGATCACACCATGCTACACATAGTATCTTGTGGTGTTTACTACTGTTATTGAAAATTGAGGATACCAATCGGTCAAAGAGCCCTAAGGGCTTACTTGAGGCCCTTCCTGCTCCACAACCTTCTAATTTGCTTGCGATATTAAGGTACAAGATACATGGACCGTAAAAGATGACATACTTTGGAAGTATCAGGATACAGTTGTGCATCTTTGTTGTCCTGTTTTCTTCTCCATGGACTGTAAAAGTAATACTAGACGTAGTCTTGACCCCTTTTAATGATAGTTCTCTTTATTAGTCAAAAAATACACTTTCTTGATAATGTAATACTCTTGGTGTTTACTTGGAAGTAAGCGTAGTTCTGTCAAGCCACGCTAATGTTGGGTATTAGCTAAGGCATCGTTGTTTATGACAGCCAGAAGTATCACTCCATTTTCTAGGCTTGGGCTACGCGCCTTATTTGGGACTAATGCAGCTCGATGATCTTGTGCACTTACTAAGCATGAAGAATCTTCTGACAAAAAACTTTTAGCTTGATCAGTTTTGTATCATACAGAGAGTAATACACGCTTCAGCTCAAAAGGATTAATGCACGCTCTAAATGTTCTAATCTAAATATTAAGTAGTTAACAATTTCATTAAATGCACTTATAACAAAAGAAAATAAATACATGCTTCCCTACTGATTCCCTCATTAATTTATTTTTTTACTGTATATTCCAACATAAAGTATGCATCACTATATGGAACTTCAAGTCTATACCAAAATATTTCTTGCAACCTGTTGGTACCAGCAGCTTACAATGTTTGCTCCACATAGCTCTCCATCTCTCTCCTACAGTTTCGGTTCCTCTTGATTCAATTGCTTTTTTATTCAGTTGTATTCCTTCATTGCCTGCATTGATGCATGTTGGAGGTCACTAGGGCTGCTCTCAGAAGATGCTAGGGACACCTCTGCACCAAATTGGCTCTCATCAACAATAGAGGAGCTTTCTCATGTGTGAATTGCACATCAACAATAGAGGAGTCCTTTGAAAATTATTGATTACACTATTTCTTTTGAGTTTGTCCATTCTTTTGTTAGCACACTGCTTGTGGCAGACTTGCCAAATTTCCATGTTTTTTTTGTTCTGAGAATGTCAATAAAACTTACTGCCGCACTACAAAATGGCTGGAAAATTTTGCTATCTATCACGTCTGTATAGTAATGATGTTCTTGCAAATATTCAAGTTACGAGAAAATGTATGGATGTCTCATTATTAGCCAAACATAAAGAAAGGTCAGTATACCAATTTATTTATGAAAGTTGAGTTGGCCTTTAGAATGATAATTTGTAATATGCATGTTGGGCTCACCAAGTAATTTAGCACTGGAAGGTAGGAAATGATATGTCCTAATACTGAAAGCTATTAGCATTTTGTACAGTTTGATATGGCCGGCATGTGTTAATTTAGTAAAGCTTAAAATGTGTCTTTCCTATCCTTTTGGATATCTGCACAATATGCATTTTATCACATGCATAGGCACCATAGTCAAGATTTTTAATGTGCATAGAGGAAAGAAACTTTAAAAAATGTTAGATGATAGTCACTTACAGGAAGTAAACAAACATAGATAACTGTCATAAATTTGTTGGACCGTGGCAACGCACAGACATTCAACTAGTTATCATGAGAAACAACTATTTCTCATTTGATCGAGTAATAGCCGAGCACCTACTTAAATGTTGGTTGATTTGCAACTAACGGATTCAGGAATTTGGAAATATGAAAAATCTCACGGCATTGTTTTCTTAGATGATGAGATATTTACTCTTGGCTATGCTCCAACTCATGTGGATTTTCCGATGTTCGAAGCTTGGCTCCTCTTCTGGCGGGCGTTATGCCAACGCTGGAGATTGGCGGCAATTGCAAGGTTTTGGTCTGTTTATATGGACCCCAAAGGAATTACTCGTGGTATTCTCTTTTCTTTCAGATATTTTCTACGAAGTTTTTAGGATGCTCCTATCATGGTCTACCTTGCAGATTCCTCATGTGTTTGTATTTGAAAGAGCAAGCTCTATCCCTCGAGGTTTTGTGTATTTGTGTCAACACACGAAAGTGTGCAAGTATTTCAATCTAACACGTGACGATTGATGACCCACCAAAATTGAAAGATCTTCATTGAGTTTTAGTCTGCTCTAGGACTAGGAGGGTTTTCTTTTGGTGTGTGTGTAATATGTTGAGGAGAAATCAAGAAAGGAGGCAAAAAAAAAAGGATTCTCCCAGTAAGGGGCAAATTATCTGGCCTGAAGATGCCTTAGAAGATGATGTCCTAGAAGATGCCCAGAAATAGGTCTACTCCCAGAGGGCGTACCATCTGGACCAGCGGATTCCCAAATATCCGACCCATAGTACCCCCCACCCCACACATACACACCAGGAGAATGTCAGTGAAAGGACATGATACCGCCTAGAGGGGGTGAATAGGCGGTTAAATTTTTTTGCGATTATGGGCTTAATAAATGCGGAATAAAAATACTGTTTACTTTGTCAAGCCCAAAACCTATATAACTAGGGTTCACCTATGTACACCAACAAGTTATGCTAGTCAAGATAAGGAACTATGTAATAGCAAGATATATAACTTCAAGCAGGATGGCTATCACAAAGTAAGTGCATAAGTAAAGATTTTGGTTACAGGAACAACCAGGTGACGTGGAGACGATGATGTATCCCAAGGTTCACACTCTTGCGAGTGCTAGTCTCCGTTGGAGCAGTGTGGAGGACAAAGCACTCCAAACGCCACGAAGGCCTCACTGTATTCTACTCGAGTCTACCCGCCAAAGGGGAAGACCTCGATCCACTATGGAACCTTAGGGTGGTCACCGAACCCGCACAAAGCTTGAGGCTATCTCCATAACTTAATTGGAGTCTCCCAATAAATCACCACAAATGTCTTGCCCTCGAAGAATCTCCACAAATTAATTGTAGTCCCCAATAAAACCACAAAGACCACTAAGCCATCTAGGGTCCAAAGACCCAAGAGGAACAAGCTCCTGAAGTAATATACTCATGAACTTTCACCTCCACGTATCACGCGGAGAAGTCAAACCGATACACAAAATGCAATGGCAAGAATAACACAAAGATGCTCAAATCCTTCTCTCTTAAATTCCAACAAAGCTACAAAATCTATTGGGGGAATAAGATAGGAAGAACAAATAGGAGGAGGAACACGAAATTTCTCCAAGATCTAGATCTAGTGAATTCCCCTCACAAAGAGAGGGATTTGATTGGTCAATATATAGATCTAGATCTCCTCTCTCTTTTTTCTCAAATACGGGCAAGAATCATGGAGGGATTAGAGGGAGAGGAAGTTTCTCAAGGTCAATGATGGAGTAGAGAGAGAGAGAGAGTGGGAGAAGAAACCAGCCCTTGGGGAAGAAACGGTACCTTTTATAGGTCCACCACACCAAATATGACCATTACAGCGATTTTAGAGCGGAGACTACGGTCCTCCACCCCCCCCCCCCCACACACACACACACATACACACAGCAGGGAGTTGAGGCCACAGGGACCGAGGACTTCTTCGGAGTCTCCGGGCCTCCCGAGACTGGAATCTCCGGCCTAGGACCGAAAACTCCAGCCTCAGACCAGAGTCTCCATCACTAGAAAATGCAAAAAAAGCTGAAAGTCAAACGAGCATAACTTTAGCATCCATACTCCAATTTTGATGATCTTGTTCTCGTTTTGAGGCTTGGAACAAGCTATACAAGATCATACAGAGAACCATCATAGTCCAACAAGGTAGGATATAAAAAATGGGGAAAGTTTTAACCTATCTATAAGAGACAAAATGGTAACACCTCCAAAATAGAAAATGCAACAACTTGAGTTAGGAAACTCGGGTTTAGGTGAAATCAATTTTGTTAGAAAGATGATGACAAGAGCTACCCCACAAAGAGTGAAAATATTAAGAACAAGTGCGGTATATATTTTTCAAGAATGTAGAGGTGAAATCAATCAATACAAAGAACCGAGAAAAACTCCAATATCGAAAACGCAACAAGTGATTCATGCATAATCCGTTTTCGATGAACTAGAGCTTGTCATGGAAATAACCACGAGCTCTAATACACCATATGGATAAGATCCAAATAACAAGCAAGAAATATGATGCAAAGATACAAAGGTTTGAGCTCACTCCAAATCATGTGATCGAGTTACTCACTCGAGAGCCTCTTGATAGTACGGCAACTAACCTATAATCCGATCTCCCAACTAAACCAAGAGACCGGTAAGAGAGAAAACCTACCAAGATAAAACCTTAAATTTGCACATTTCACTTGAGATAGATGATGAAGATCTTGACCACAACAAGATGAAACACATTTCTTGATTGTGCTTGCTTGATGAAGTCCTAATTGCTCCCCCATAATCCACTATGAGGAAGTTTCTTCTTTGGCGCATCTTCACATATCTATGAACACCATATGAATGGCAAGCTCAAGCTCATGATCTCATCGGGATGGCTTATCATGAACTTGCGGAAGCTCTACATCTTAATGTTTACATGATTTGGTTCTGAAATTGTAAACTGCCTCAAATATAAATCGAAGCATACGTGAAGTTTGCAAACCTAACAGTTAAAGAAAGCAAAAAATCAAACCATTTAAGATGGACCCCAATTAGGGTTTTCGGCATGAATCCGGTCCTCTTTATTGCACGGAAAGTCCAACCGCTCCTTATATACTTGAGGGATGAGGACGATTGAACCAACACCAATCAAATAAACACATCTACTATTTTTGTGTGTTCATCTACTCTTTATCCTTCTTTGTTGGTCTTTCTTCTCGTTCTTTGTCGGGCGGTCAGGCCGACCTAGGGAATCACATAACCCGCTGAACGGTCTTGTGTATCGCACTTTTGGCGAGCCCCGCTCGGCGCATGTTGTTGCGCATCGCCCTCAGCGTCGAGGGTACACTTCGTGTGCGAACACCTAAAAACCATAAGAATCAAATAGTAATTTATATGAAATGTTGCTAGTAAACATTTAAAATCATGAAAAAAAGCAATACTGAAATTAAATGAAATAATATATACTTATTGTGCATGAAAATAAGATTCTTTGTATACCTTCCTGTTTCATCTTTTTTTTTTTTGGCAATGGCGAGGACCTTATTGGAGTTCGAGTTCTTGTGCTTTTGCCCTCTATACTGGTACTGTGGTACAAGTACAACCTTGTGGTATCTAGTCCTGTTTGTAGCGATGCTGGATCTTACGCCTGCCCAGCTTGTGGCATGTCCTTGATCGCGGAGGATCTATCCTTATAAAAACACGTGCACTTGCTCTGGTAGAGCGGCGGATCTAGAAAAAATAAATTAAATTTGCAAAAACCTGAAGAAACTTTAGTCAAATATGAACAAGCAGCACTAACAAAATTCGAGATTCTGAGTGAAGGCGGATACCTGGTCAAGGCGTACCTGGTCAGCCTGCATTTGAGCATGAACACCTAAATTTCATTATGCATGTGAAGAAAATTGCAAATTTTTGGGGTACATGCTCTACCTCAGGAAGAGGCTTTTGATAATTAAATGGTTGATCATCATGCACAGGTTCATCGCGCTCGCTCTCAATGATCATATTGTGCATGATCACACATGCGTTCATCACCTCCCACATCCGAGACTCGGACCAAGTGAGAGCTGGGTATTTGACAATGGCGAACGCGGAGAAAGCTCATCAGAATCAGCTACTATTGTTGCCATCGGACAGCCGTCGCGGTCTACTCCTCCGTGAACAGTTGCACCATCATCTCGTCGTCGCTGTCCAGTGGCAATCTGACGAACACCTTGCGGGCGGGGCGGTTGTGCGGCGGTGGCGGTGAGCTCTATTCCAGGCAAACTAGCGGCCGCCGATCGAGGGGGTGGCTGTCGTGTTGATAGATGGCGGTTCCTCGACATGCGGCAGTATCTATTGCAAGCAGGGCGCTCGACGGGGACGGTGGTGATCTAGAGGGTGGGAGTTGGCTCGGGCATGGGTAGGAGGTGGGGAAAGCGGTGCGTCTGGCTACTAGGCGGAGCCCATGCACGTTTTCTGACGTGCCGCGAGGCGCTGGCGCGCCCGATCCGCGCCCTCTAGGGTCATAATGCCCCTTGTTACTACCTATTAAAGATTACTTGTAAATTGTTTTCTAATCTCGAAATGTTTTTAGGGGATGGTTGTAATATAGTAAATAAAGTAGTAAAAAGCGTTATAAGAAATGTGTTGAAACTTAATAAGAAAATGTGTTTTCAGGGATTATTGGATCCACCTCTAGCATTAGGATTCATGTTAATCAAGTTGCTTCTGGGAGAGCTCCGTTATAAGATGCACCCAGAAAGCCATCGGTCATCACATCTCTAAAAAACCACATCAACTAGTGACATAGGCATCCCAAATGGGCCTGCCGAAGATAGTACCCGGGGTTTACTGAAGGCCCACTACCCGAAGAATAAGAAGATTCGGAAGCCCAAGATATTATTAAGGAAAGCTAGAGTTGTAATAGGAAGTGTTATTTGTAATCTTGCGGGATGAGTTAGAAACCTTCCCGGACTCTGTAACTTGTACAACACGAATCCCTCGGCTCCACCTCCTATATAAGGGGGAGTTGAGGGACGAAGAAATCATCGAATCATTGTTTTTCAAACCCTAATTTCACAATCGTCGAGTACTTTTCGGCTAAAACCTTCGAGATCTACTTGCCCTCTACTTCCAACTAAACCCTAGTCTACAACCCGTAGGCATTGGCAAGTTAATACCTTGTCAATTGGCGCCGTCTGTGGGAACTAGAGGCGTCAAGGATCTGATCTCGATGGCATGTTCAAGATCGTCGAATTCGTCAACCGCAAGCAACGCAATGGATCGAGGTAAACAGATCGCTACTGGTCCTGTCGATTTTGTTCCTCACCCGCCCTCCTGTTTGGATGCATATGCGTATCTGGAGGAGCCTATGGAGATGACGTTCGGAAGGTTTCACTTTCGCGTCGAGAAAGAAGGATCGTATCGTGTCGAAATTCCGATTTTGTCGGGATCGTCGGCGGTCGATTCCGATTTTTCAAGCTATACATCGTCAACCGAACCAGAAGAAGAAGAAACTTCGTCGTCACGCTTCATCAGCACCAGGGCAAGAGAAAAACTCGCCAAGATCTTCAGCGACATGTCGTTTGAGTCATCTGAGGACTCATTTATAAGCGATGGCTCAAGCAGTGTCGACAGCTACAACTTCATCGACAAATCCATTACAGTGGGCAAGGTCTTCGCCAATCTTAATGATGGTGTCACCAAACCCAACATAGATCTGAATACAAAGTATCATCAGATTTATGTCATCGGAGAGCCAAGCCATGACCAGGAGGAAACATCTGAGGCTTTCGACGATTTGAGAAATCCATACGTTGATCCCTCTGATTTGCGATGAGGTCTAGGCAATAAATATATCGGGCCACAGCCGCGAGATAGAGTCCGACTCCCGCAAGCAGCATGGGATAGAGCCGCAAGGGCTATGGATGGCTCAGAGCCAATGGCTACCACAGCCACACCAGAAGAATTACAAGCATATCAATATAGGCTCGCACGAGCTGCAAGAGAATTGGAAAAACAGACAACTGAGCTAAACAGAAGAAAGGAGGCAGCCTCTGCATCAAGCAGGCGAAGGGCAGAGCTGAGTCGACAATCTAGAACTTCGGGTGATAGCCACAGGGAGGCTCGGAATAGAGCAAGATTGAGGTTACAACACGTACCCGAAGGAGAAAGAGAGCACTTGGTCCAAAACCTCGACATGTCTTTTATGTCAATAGACACGAGAGGGAACATCATCCCTAAGACACCAGAGGCTGGGTATATGGCGACACAAGCTTTTATCCTCGCATCCAAACCACCTCCAGGAGATCCAAGGGAAACACTGTACAACATGGCGATAGCAGGAGTTGGAGCCATGGGGACGGCGTTTGTATCAACACCTCCCGAAAGAACAGCAAGGCAAAATAGTCCACAACCTGCGGCAGCAGCAGCAGCAGCTCCTGAAGGACCAAGTGGAGCAAGGGATACGGTAGCACAAGCAAGGGTCGACAGAGCGCGACAAAGCAGGAGGGAACATCGGCAGTCCCCAGAATTAAACGACGAGGATATGTGTGGCTTGCCGTGCTTCACGAGGAGAGTGCGAAAAACTCGAGTCCCTTCAGGATTCAAGTTACCTGATAACTTCAAGAAATTCGACGGCCTTCAAGATCCAGAGGATTGGCTAGTTGATTATCTCGAGACGGTGAAACTTACAGGAGGAACCAGAGCAACAGCTATGCAAAGCATCCAGGTGCATTTGAGTGGAGCCGCACGATCTTGGATAAAGAAACTTCCTCCAGGATCCATCGACAGCTGGGAAAGCTTCGAGGACGTGTTCGTCAAGAACTTCCGGTCCACGTGCAAGAAACCTGCGTCGTTAGAGGAGTTGAGAGCGTGCCGACAAAAGCCAGATGAGCCAATGAGAAAATATAACCAAAGGTGGAACATCATCAAAAACTCAGCAGAAAATATATCTGACGAGAGAGCGATAGATGCGTTTGTCGCAGGGATCAGGCGTGGAGATTTTGTCGAGGATTTGGGGAGAACCAATCCAAAGACAGTATCTGCTTTAATGGAAATAGCAAACAGGTGGGCAGATGGAGAAGATGCTGTTCACAACAAACGGCATAGGTCGCCAGAGGAAGATCGCGGTCGAAACTATCAACCAAGGCGACGATTTCCTCGGCAGTACCCAAGTTACGACGCTCCAGGTCAAATTTCGGCAGGCTTCCGAGCAAACACCGGAGGAAACAACAGAGATGATTACCAGAGAAGCAATGAGCAACGAGGCGACAATAGAGATGACTCTCGAAACAATAGGCAAAATAGTGGGCCAAGGTTCCAGAGGCCTTTCGTGTCTCCCGAAGAGATGATGAACGGGCCGTGTCAGATGCACTTCTTCCTCGACAGCAACGGAAAAAGACAGTCAGGACATCTGCAGAAAGATTGTCGCAATTTCCAGGCAATGTTAAGGTGGGCAGAGCATGCTAATGCTCGGGCAGCACAGAGAAATCCTCGAGAACCCAGGAGTGAGATTCACTTGCCACCCCCTCCCGCGATTACAGACGACAATCGACATCAGCTCAGAATAGTGGCAGCACCTCCACCGCCACCCTACGTTGATCCTAACTCTAACGGAGCGGTCTTGATGATTCAGAAAGGAAGGCCATCCAATAGAGCTCAGAAAGTAATTTCGCGGCAAGTGTTCATGGCAGAAAAAATGCCTCCACCAACAGTTGAGTACCTTAATTGGTCAGGGCAAGATATTGGCTTCACCATAGCAGATCATCCACAGCATGTTCCTCGACCAGGGCAGTCAGCACTTATCCTACCAGCAGTCATCGCAGGGTTCGACGTCTCTCGCGTGTTCACAGATGGCGGCAGCAGCTTAAACCTTATGTATGCAGATACACTAAGGAAGATGAATATATCCCTAGCAAACCTAAAACCAACGGACACGAGGTTCCATGGTATCACACCGGAGAAGCCAAGTTATCCGCTGGGGAAGATCAATCTCGACGTTCAGTTTGGGACTCGAGAAAATTACAGAATCGAGAAGTTGGAGTTTGAAGTCGTAGATTTTTCGTCACAGTACCACGCTCTGTTGGGACGACCAACATATGCTAGATTTATGGCGGTACCACATTACACGTACCTGCTGTGGAGGATGCCTGGACCTAAGGGACCAATCACAGTCAAAGGAAGCTTTGCTTTAGCCGATAAATGTGACAAGGATTTTCATCGGATATCAGAAACTTTCGGGATGCAAGCTGAGTATGCGGCGTCAAGGCTTATGACTGACTACGACGTGCTGCCAGACGTTGGAAGGCCAAATAAAGAATCAACTTTCAATACTGAGAAAAATTCTAAGGAGGTGCAGATTCACCCGACAGACCCGAAAAAGACGACGTCCATCGCAAACGACATGGACCTCGCATAGGAAAGCGCGCTCGTCGAGTTCCTCCGTGAGAACTGGAAAATCTTCGCATGGTGTCCAGCTGACATGCCAGGAGTACCTAGGGAACTTGCCGAGCACCACATAAACTTGGATCCACTAGCGAGACCAATCAAACAACCTTTGCGGCGTTTTTCGGAACCAAACCGCAAGGCTATGCTGTCAGAAATTGATCGACTAAGAGAAGCTGGTTTTATCAAGGAGCTGCACACAGAGGCCACATGGGTAGCAAATCCAGTGCTGGTGCCGAAGAAAAACACTAAGGTCCTTCGCATGTGCATCGACTTTACGTGTCTCAATAAACATTGTCCAAAGGATCACTTTCCCCTCCCGAGGATCGATCAAATTATCGACTCCACGGCAGGATGTGAACGTCTTTCGTTCTTGGATGCATATTCTGGTTATAACCAGATCAGATTAAAAGAAGAAGATGAAGTAAAAACAGCGTTCATCACACCTTACGGCGTGTTTTGTTACAGAACAATGCCTTTTGGTCTGAAAAACGCGGGAGCAACATATCAGAGGATGATGCAGAAGTGTTTGGCGACACAGATTGGAAAAAACGTGCAAGTATACATAGACGATGTCGTCATAACGTCAAAAAAAGGGGCGACACTGATCGAGGATCTCAAGGAAACCTTTGACAACCTCGACAAATTCTGCCTCAAGCTGAACCCGACGAAATGCTCCTTCGGCGTCCCAGCAGGAGAACTTCTTGGGTTTCTAGTTTCAGCAAGAGGGATTGAAGCAAATCCCGACAAAATACAAGCTATCGTAACAATGAGGAAGCCAACAAAGTTGAAAGAAATACAGCAACTAACTGGGCGAGTCGCAGCTTCGAGCAGATTCGTCGCCAGGCTGGGAGAAAAAGCGTTACCGTTCTATGCTTTGATAAAGCAAGGGGAGAAATTCCAGTGGAACGAAGAAGCCGATAGAGCTTTCGAGGATCTGAAACGTACAATCTCGACACCACCAATCTTGGTGGCGCCGAAGGAAAAGGAACCTCTCCTGCTATACATTGCAACGACACCCCAGGTGGTTAGCACGGTGCTAGTTGTCGAAAGAGAAGAAGAAGGGAAGCTTCATGGAGTGCAAAGGCCGGTATATTTCATCAGTGAAGTTTTATCGCCATCCAAACAACGGTACCCGCAGTACCAGAAACTAGCATATGGAGTGATCACAACAGCAAGAAAGTTGCGCCACTATTTTTCGGCACACCCGATAATAGTAGTCAATGAAGCACCTCTTTCAAATATACTGAACAATCCAGAAGCTACAGGGCGTGTCTCCCTTTGGGGAATAGAACTTTCCCCTCGGGACATCACGTATGAAAAAAGAAAGGCAATCAAGTCACAAGTTTTGCCAGATTTCATTGCAGAGTGGATGGAGCTGCAAAACACGGGAACCCCAGATTTATCGAGAACTTGGACCATGAACTTCGATGGATCCAAGAGAGTAGAGGGAGCTGGCGCAGGAGTAATACTTATATCACCTGAAGGCGACAAGTTAAAATACGTCCTACGGATGACGTTCCCAAACGCATCCAACAATGAAGCAGAATACGAAGCCCTCATACACGGGATGAAGATGGCGAAAGCTTGCGGTGCAACTCGACTAAAAATCTCTGGCGACTCACAATTGGTGGCTCAGCAAGTTATGAACCAATGTGATGCAGTCAATGACAGCATGATAGCATATAAGGAGGTGTACAACGAGCTTGAGAAGCTGTTCGATGGATGTGAGGTAAATCACATCAGTAGATTGAGCAATGATGAAGCCAACGTTCTCGCAAACATCGGGTCGCAATGCCTTGCAATCTCGCCAGGTGTATTTTGGGAAGAAATAGCGGAGAGATCCACGAAGCCGAAAAATGTGCAGAAAAAAGCAAAGGAAGAAAAAACTTCGGCGCCCCTCAAGGAAGCCGTGGAGGACGAAGAGGACCAAGAGCTTGTGATGATGGTAGAAGTTCCTTGGATGCAAGCGTACATACTCAGGAAAGAAATACCCGACGATCCAGTTGAGGCAAGGCGAGTTATTCGACGATCCAAAGCTTTCACAGTGGTCAAAGGGGAGTTATACAAGCGAAGTATTTCAGGCGTCCTGCAAAGGTGCGTCACACCCGAGGAAGGAAGGATAAGCCTAAAGGATGTCCACACGAAGGAATATGTGGCCACCACGCGAGCAGTCGAGCTATTGCAGCCAAGGTTTTTCGGGCAGGATTTTATTGGTTGATAGCAATCGAGGATGCCAAAGAAATAGTACGAACCTATGACGCGTGTCAGAGATTTGCCGCAAAACCTCACTCTCCGGCGGCAGAACTGATGCCAATACCATTGTCGTGGCCCTTTGCCCAATGGGGACTCGATATGGTGGGCAAACTACACAAAGCTTCGCCTGGAGGCTATGAGTACCTGCTGGTCGCTGTCGACAAATTCACCAAGTGGGTAGAAGCGAAGCCAATAAATTCACCAGATGCAGCATCGGCAATAAAGTTTGTGAAAGGCCTCGTTTTTCGGTTTGGAGTGCCTCATAGCATTGTCACAGACAATGGTACAAACTTTACGTCCAAGGAATTCAAGGAGTACTGCGCAGAAGTAGGCATTAAATTGCACTTTGCGTCAGTTGGGCACCCGCAAACCAATGGCCAAGTCGAGAAAGCCAATGGTATCATCTGCAGCGGCATCAAAAAGCGCCTGCTAGGACCGCTTGAAAAAGCTCGACATACCTGGCCAGAGGAATTGCCAAGTGTTTTGTGGAGCATCCGAACAACACCAAATACGGCGACACAAGAAACTCCATTTTTTCTCGTCCACGGAGCCGGAGTAGTATTACCAATTGAAATAGAGCATGATTCTCCAAGAGTAACAGAGTATGATGAAGAAACATCACGAAAAGCTCGGGAGGATGATATGGACGCACTCGATGAAGCTCGAGATGAAGTACTTTCACGAGTCACCAAATACCAGCAGGACCTCAAAAACTACACAGTCGACGGTTAAGGCCAAGATCTTTCCAGGTCGGAGATTTGGTCTTACGGTTAAATCAAAAAAGTACTGAAAAGCTCGAATCACCATGGCTAGGCCCTTACGTCGTCACGGAAGTCATCGACGGAGGAGCATACAGGATCAAGGACAAGAAGACGGGGGCTCCCGAGAAAAACCCCTGGAACGTGGCGCAGCTCAGGCGGTTCTATGCCTAGAGTCGAAATATAGTCCTCCTTTGTAAAAATACAATGTACTGAAACGCCCGCGAGTTTTCAGACGCACACTTTTCCTTTTCGGGGCACCGAGTGGGGCCGGAAAGGTTTTTAATGAGGCGGGCTCGCGGTGCTGCAATATAATAAAGATAGTGGAGATATACTTCTTATTCTTCGACACGCTCGGGGGCTCAACGCCTTCAAGTTACAAAATACATACAATATAGATAAACTAGACTTACCGAAATATTTCGCCTTGGTACAATAATACCTCGCCAAATATAACATCGGAAGTTAACAATTATAAATATAGTATACTCGTCAAAATCTTATTGCTTTGGTCTGAAAACCTCGCAACAAAAATATAGAACTTCGACACCAAGACACTCGGGGGTTTGAAACCCATCGATGGAAAAATAAATATATCTTCTTACGACAAGAGGAAAAATCTTCGAGATAGCAAAACAGTATAAACTTCAGCCAGAGGCTCGGGGGCTCCAACAATATAGGCCACTTTACAATATAAACAAATTTCTTCGGAACAAAAAGAGATCAAAAAAAAATACAGACATAAATTTCTCGCAATATAGTGCAGCTCAATCAAGGCCTAAGATACTATCTATGGATAAACCTCTGGTTGTTTTGTGTTCAGCATAGGTCCCCTTGACGAAAAATTCTGAATCCATCCGAAGAAGTTCGTCCATCATCGACTCGGCCACAGGAGTCACCATGTCATTGATTGTGTCAATATCATTTTTTCGCCGCGATTTCTTGGCCAAACAATCAGCAACAATCTTCGTCAGGTCCAACTTGGGATGACAAATGTTTATCATAATCATGGCGAACCTTGCTCCATGATACGTCTCCAACGTATCCATAATTTCTGTCGTTCCATGCTTGTTTTATGACAATACTTACATGTTTTGCTTGCACTTTATAATGTTTTTATGCGTTTTCCGGAACTAACCTATTAACAAGATGCCACAAAGTGCCCTCTGTTTTCTGCTATTTTTGGTTCCAGAAAGGCTGTTCGGGCAATATTCTCGGAATTGGACGAAATCATCGCCAAACATCCTATTTTTCCCGGGAGGCTCCAGAACACCGAAGAAGAGTCGGAGAGGGGCCAGAGGGCCACCAGACCATAAGGCGGCGCGGCCTAGCCTGGGCCCGCGCCAGCCTATGGTGAGGAGCCCCCAGGCGCCCCCTTGCGCCGCCTCTTCGCCTATATAATCCCTTTCGACCTAAAAACACAGTACCAATTGACGAAACTCCAGAAAGACTCTAGGGGCGCCGCCGCCATCGCGAAACTCCAATTCGGGGGACAGAAGTCTCTGTTCCGGCACCCTGCCGGGACGGGGAAGTGCCCCCGGAAGCCATCTCCATCGACGCCACCGCCTCCATCATGCTCCGTGAGTAGTTCCCCCATGGACTACGGGTTCTAGCAGTAGCTAGTTGGTATTCTCTCCTCCATGTACTTCAATACAATGATCTCATGAGCTGCCTTACATGATTGAGATCCATCTGATGTAATCGGTGTTGTGTTTGTTGGGATCCGATGGATGATACATTATGATTAGTCTATCTATAAAGTTTGTGAAGTTATTGTTGCTGCAATCTTGTTATGCTTAATGCTTGTCACTAGGGCCCGAGTGGCATGATCTTAGATTTGAGCTCTATACTTATTGCTTAGATTGTATCTACAAGTTGTATGCACATGTCACTGTCCGGAACCAAAGGCCCCGAAGTGACAGAAATCGGGACAACCGGAGGGGATGGCGGTGATGTGAGGGACACATGTTTTCACGGAGTGTTAATGCTTTGCTCCGGTACTCTATTAAAAGGAGTACCTTAATATCCAGTAGTTTCCCTTGAGTCCCGGCTGCCACCGGCTGGTAGGACAAAAGATGTTGTGCAAGTTTCTCATTGCGAGCACGTACGACTATAATTGGAAAACATGCCTACATAATTAATAATCTGGATGTTCTGTCTTAATGCTTTGATTCCTATCAATTGCCCAACTGTAATTTGTTCACCCAACACTTGTCACTTATTGGAGAGTTACCACTAGTGTAGATCGCTGGGAACCCCGGTCCATCTCTCATCATTATATACTTGTTCTACATGTCATTGGAAGTAGTATCAACTATTTTCTGGTGCCATTGCTCTCATATTGCTATTACTGCTATTGTGTTACTGTTACTACTGCTCTCATACTACTGCTACTTTCACATCACCCCTGTTGCTAGTGCTTTTCCAGGTGCAGCTGAATTGACAACTCAGTTGTTAAGGCTTATAAGTATTCTTTACCTCCCCTTGTGTCGAATCAATAAATTTGGGTTATACTACCCTCGAAGACTACCGCGATCCCCTATACTTGTGGGTCATCAAGATCGTTTTCTGGCGCCGTTGCCGGGGAGGCATAGCTCTACTCATAAGTTCACCTGGGGAGTACACTCTACCTCTCTCTCTGTTTTATTTTGTTTTGTTTTGCTTATTTTACTTTTTCCTAGTTTACTTGTGCTTAGTTTATTTCTGTCTAGTTTTATTTTGCTTAGTTTACTTTTGTCTAGTTTATTTTTTTTGCTTTACTTTTCCTATATACCCAAAAATCCATAAAAATTTGAAAAATCTAAAAATTAAAAACTGCTGTTATGGGAGAACCTACAACCTACTTGGAGCTTATAGAATGTTATAATAATTATAGAAAATCAAGAGCTGGTGAAGTAATGAGTGCTATGATAGAAAAAGTGAATACAATTGCTAAAATCTTGCTTAAACGCCATGATATAAACTGTTGCTCTCAACAGGATACTAAACATCTTAAATTTCAATGTGGCTTTAGTGAGGAATTTTTAATTAAGAACTACAATCGGAATTTCTATATTCATTATGGGTTCGAAGAGGTAGAACAATTTGTCGTATTTATGGGAGCTTCTGAGATCGAATCCTTCATGGTTGAGAATTATGAAACTTGTGTTGTTTGTAAGGACCTTAAAGATTATGTCTCTTCTATCCTTAATTGTTGCATAGAATGCTTCAGTGATAATCCTTATATGATTGACTATAAAGAGAGACTCATTAATGCACAAGAATGCACTCACAATTTGCAGGAACCGGTGGAAGAAGAAATTGATGAACCTGAAAGCTCATTGGATGAAAAAGAGGAGGAAATTGATGAACCTGAAAGCTCATTGGATGAAAAAGAAGAGGAGAGCGACGAACAAAAGGAGGTAGAATGGATTAGCTACCCATGCCAACCTTCTAATGAGAGTAACTCTTTATCTCTTACATTATTTGATTGTCCTCCATGCTTACCGAAAGAGGTTGAATGTTATGTTCCTGTGGATTCTCTTGAAATAGTACCTATGAGTAATACTTGTGCGAATAATTATGCTACTGTTATATATGATATTCCATGCTACTTTGATAAATCTTATGATAATGCTTTGTTTGTGCCTGATGTCGAAATGCATGGTACTAAAGAATTTTGCTTAGCAAATGTTTATGATAAAGCTCTAGATGATGGTCCTATGTTACTTGATACTATTAATTGTACTACTAATGAAAATGGGATTGGAGGGTTCTTGACTTATTCTATGAGTCCCATATCTCTTGAGATTAATCAACTACCTTGTTATATTATTAATAAAAGAAAGTTTGAAAGTTTTAATTCCACTATTCTTGAACTTGATAAAAATTATATGTTTGGAAATCATGAAAAGTATGCTGCATGTGATAGTTATATTGTTGAGTTTGTTCATGAAGCTACTGAAAATTATTATGAGAGAGGAAAATATGGTTGTAGAAATTTGCATGGTACTAAAACACCTCTCTATATGCTTAAAAATTTGAAGTTACTCTTGTTTTATCTTTTTATGCTTGCTACTTCGTTCTTCATGAATTTATTTGTGTACAAGATTCCTATGCATAGGAAGTGGGTTAGACTTAAATGTGTTATGGATTTGCCTCTTGATGCTCTCTTTTGTTTCAAATACTATTTCTTGTGAGTGCATCATTAAAACTGCTGAGCCCATCTTAATGGCTGTAAAGAAAGAACTTCTTGGGAGATAACCCATGTGTTATTTTGCTACAGTACTTTGTTTTATATTTGTGTCTTGGAAGTTGTTTACTACTGTAGCAACCTCTCCTTATCTTAGTTTTGTGTTTTGTTGTGCCAAGTGAAGCCTCTAATCGAAGGTTGATACTAGATTTGGATTTCTGCGCAGAAACAGATTTCTATCTGTCACGAATCTGGGCTGTTTTCTCTGTAGGTAACTCAGAAAAATATTCCAATTTACGCGCGTGTTCCCCAGATATGTACGCAACTTTCATTAGTTTTGAGTTTTCTGATTTGAGCAACGGAAGTATTTATTAAAAATTCGTCTTTACTGGCTGTTCTGTTTTGGCAGATTCTGTCTCTGTTTTTTGCATTGTCTCTTGTGGACTTTAAGCAAGGCTTTCTACACGTGGAGAGTTGTAGCTAATGTTTTATTGAGTTCTTGCAATGTGTCACTACAGGACCAAGGTGGATTCAAATTTTTGAGTACTAACCCCTCTAATGAAGTTTATGAGAAGTTTGGTGTGAAGGAAGTTTTCAAGGGTCAAGAGAGGAGGATGATATATGATCAAGAAGAGTAAAAAGTCTAAGCTTGGGGATGCCCCCGTGGTTCATCCCTGCATATTTCAAGAAGACTCAAGCGTCTAAGCTTGGGGATGCCCAAGGTATCCCCTTCTTCATCAACTTATCAGGTTTCTTCTATTGAAACTATATTTTTATTCGGTCACATCATATATGCTTTACTTGGAGCGTCTGTGTGTTTATTTTCATTTTGTTTGTGTTTGAATAAATTCAGATCCTAGCAATCCTTGTTTGGGAGAGAGACACGCTCCGCTTTTTCATATGAACACTTGTTCTTCGTTTTACTTTTAATGTTCAATGATAAAAGTTGGAAGCTACAATACTTATGGTTATTTGGTTGGAAACAGAAAATGCCTCATAATATCTTGGATAATTTGACACTTGGCAATTGTTTTGAGCTCTCAAGTAGATCATGATTAAGTTTTTTCATGTAGTTTAAACCTATTAGTGGAGAACTACTGTAGAGCTTGTTAAAATTGGTTTGCATGATTGGTCTCTCTTAAGGTCTAGATATTTTCTGGTAAAAGTGTTTGAGCAACAAGGAAGACAGTGTAGAGTATTATAATGCTTGCAATATGTTCTTATGTAAGTTTTGCTGTACCGGTTCATACTTGTGTTTGCTTCAAACAACCTTGCTAGCCCAAAGCCTTGTACTGAGAGGAAATGCTTCTCGTGCATCCAAAACCTTGAGCCAAAACCTATGCCATTTGTGTCCACCATACCTACCTACTATGTGGTATTTCCTGCCATTCCAAAGTAAATTGCTTGAGTGCTACCTTTAAACAATTCAAAATGCTCCTCTGATTTGTGTCAATGTTTTATAGCTCATGAGGAAGTATGTGGTGTTTATCTTTCAATCTTGTTGGGCAACTTTCACCAATGGACTAGTGGCTTCATCCGCTTATCCAATAATTTTGCAAAAAGAGCTGGCAATGGGATTCCCAGTCCCAAATTAATTAACCTAAATAGACACTCCTCCATGGTATGTGATTGTTGGACGGCACCCGAAGGATTCGGTTAGCCATGGCTTGTGTAAGCAAAGGTTGGGGGGAGTGTCATCATAATAAAACTAAAATAAAAAGACACTCCTTCATGGTATGAGATTGTTGGCAGGCACCCCGAGGATTCGGTTAGCCATGGTTTGTGAAAGAAAGGTTGGAAGGAGTGCCACCCAAAAATAAAATAAAATGGGAGCCGCTCTTTGAAGGTTTGTCTGGCAAGGGGGTTAGAGTGCCCACTACCATTCGTTGACAACAACAAACACCTCTCAAAATTTTACTTTTATGCTCTCTACATGTTTTCAAAATCAAAGCTCTAGCACAAATATAGCAATCAATGCTTTCCTCTTTGAAGGACCATTCTTTTACTTTATGTTGAGTCAGTTTACCTACTTCCTTCCATCTTAGAAGCAAACACTTGTGTCAACTGTGCATTGATTCTTACATACTTGCTTATTTGCATTCATCATATTACTTTATGTTGACAATGTCCATGAGATATACATGTTACAAGTTGAAAGCAACCGCTGAAACTTATATCTTCCTTTGTGTTGCTTCGATGCCTTTACTTTGAATTTATTGCTTTATGAGTTAACTCTTGTGCAAGACTTTTGATGCTTGTCTTGAAAGTACTCTTCATGAAAAGTTTTGCTATATGTTATCTATTTGTTAGCAACTATAGATTATTGCCTTGAGTCACTTCATTAATTTCATATGCTTTGTAATAGTATGATCAAGGTTATGTAAGTAGCATGTCACTACAAAAATTATTCTTTTTATCGTTTACCTGCTCGGGACGAGCAGGAACTAAGCTTGGGGATGCTGATACGTCTCCAACGTATCCATAATTTCTGTCGTTCCATGCTTGTTTTATGACAATACTTACATGTTTTGCTTGCACTTTATAATGTTTTTATGCGTTTTCCGGAACTAACCTATTAACAAGATGCCACAGTGCCAGTTCCTGTTTTCTGCTGTTTTTGGTTCCAGAAAGGCTGTTCGGGCAATATTCTCGGAATTGGACGAAATCAACGCCAAACATCCTATTTTTCCCGGGAAGCTCCAGAACACCGAAGAAGAGTCGGAGAGGGGCCAGAGGGCCACCAGACCATAAGGCGGCGCGGCCTAGCCTGGGCCCGCGCCAGCCTATGGTGAGGAGCCCCCAGGTGCCCCCTTGCGCCGCCTCTTCGCCTATATAATCCCTTTCGACCTAAAAACACAGTACCAATTGACGAAACTCCAGAAAGACTCCAGGGGCGCCGCCGCCATCGCGAAACTCCAATTCGGGGGACAGAAGTCTCTGTTCCGGCACCCTGCCGGGACGGGGAAGTGCCCCCGGAAGCCATCTCCATCGACGCCACCGCCTCCATCATGCTCCGTGAGTAGTTCCCCCATGGACTACGGGTTCTAGCAGTAGCTAGTTGGTATTCTCTCCTCCATGTACTTCAATACAATGATCTCATGAGCTGCCTTACATGATTGAGATCCATCTGATGTAATCGGTGTTGTGTTTGTTGGGATCCGATGGATGATACATTATGATTAGTCTATCTATAAAGTTTGTGAAGTTATTGTTGCTGCAATCATGTTATGCTTAATGCTTGTCACTAGGGCCCGAGTGGCATGATCTTAGATTTGAGCTCTATACTTATTGCTTAGATTGTATCTACAAGTTGTATGCACATGTCACTGTCCGGAACCAAAGGCCCCGAAGTGACAGAAATCGGGACAACCGGAGGGGATGGCGGTGATGTGAGGGACACATGTTTTCACGGAGTGTTAATGCTTTGCTCCGGTACTCTATTAAAAGGAGTACCTTAATATCCAGTAGTTTCCCTTGAGGCCCGGCTGCCACCGGCTGGTAGGACAAAAGATGTTGTGCAAGTTTCTCATTGCGAGCACGTACAACTATAATCGGAATACATGCCTACATAATTAATAATCTGGATGTTCTGTCTTAATGCTTTGATTCCTATCAATTGCCCAACTGTAATTTGTTCACCCAACACTTGTCACTTATTGGAGAGTTACCACTAGTGTAGATCGCTGGGAACCCCGGTCCATCTCTCATCATTATATACTTGTTCTACATGTCATTGGAAGTAGTATCAACTATTTTCTGGTGCCATTGCTCTCATATTGCTATTACTTTGCTTTGTATTCTTTGTTACTACTACTCTCATACTACTGCTACTTTCACATCACCCCTGTTGCTAGTGCTTTTCCAGGTGCAGCTGAATTGACAACTCAGTTGTTAAGGCTTATAAGTATTCTTTACCTCCCCTTGTGTCGAATCAATAAATTTGGGTTATACTACCCTCGAAGACTGCCGCGATCCCCTATACTTGTGGGTCATCACTCCAGCAGTCAATTGAGCTCGCACAAAATTATGAATGCGAGGGGCATCTCTAAATTTCTCCAGTAGTCCAGGAAGAGTTTTTGGAGCTTCATCTCGAGGAAATAAAGTCTTGTAAACCAGGGTCAACGTTCTCGTGCAAAAATTGAGAAATTCGCGCACCTAGCAAGCGCGATCTTGGAACCTAACAATTTGCTGGGTCCGTTCAGGGGTGGCCCAAAACAGACAGCCACGGTTAAGAGAAAGATTGACGAGGAGATTTGTTCTGACATTCACTCTTTCATCTTCAGTGGCAGCATCAAGAACAGAGCCTATTAAGTGACAAGGCAAGAAATTTAAGGGGAGGCACAATAAAACAAGAAAGAAGCAGTATGAGGTTGGAAAAACATACCTAGCATATCCGTGCTAGCTTCAGACATTAGCTCGAGCATGCTATTTTCTCGAGCAATGGCCTTTTCAGCTTCCGACACAGCAGCATCCTTGGCAGCTATGGCCTCTTTGGCTTGTTGGAGAGCAATTTTCTCTCTTTCAGATGCTTTTCGAGATTGTTCCATCATTGCCAGAGTTTGCTTTTTCATGGATTGAAGTTGTTGTCGAAGTTCTTGCAAATCTTGCGACAAATGTCTGCTTGCAGAACCTTCGATGAGGTTATTATCGACTAGCGTTTTCTTCGAGAAGGAAGAAGCAGGTGAAGTATCGGCAGAACAAGGGTCGGTGGAGTAGTTATCAAATATTAACTGGAAAAGAAAGTCTCGGGATCAATGATAGTGCAAGATAGAATTTCATCGATCTTCAGGAAATTTACATGGATATTACAGAAGAAGGTTCTCCAAAAGGACTACCAAGATAATTGTCGCCAAAGCTAATATGGCGACAATAACAAAAGAAACAGAGAAAGCAAAAGAAGAGGCATTCAACTAGACCTCTGGCCCTGATGAGCTAGGAGTTGCAGATGGCTTGATCCCGAGATAGGCCAGGATTTTCTTCGTGTTGGGCTTCGCTGCCTTGATCAATGACCGCCATTTTGTTTGCTCTATCTGCTCGGTGTCGCCAACTTTCATCCAGTCAACAGTTTGTTGGCTGTCAGCGACCAAGGCAACAGTGCTCTCGACAGCAATCTTCATATTTTCCTGGCGCATCTTCAGTCCAAGATCCTCCGGTGGATTGAAGTCCTTGGCAAGGGCAAGGAAAGTCTTGGGCTCCTCTTTCTTCGGGAAGAAGTAGGGGAACAGCCTTGATAATCCTGCGTCAGCATGCTCCATGCCCTCGCGAACCTCAGTTCCATGAAACTCCAGGAAAGAGAGTGCGTCAAGGAGGGGATCATTGTCGGGATCTTCAAGCTCAAATTCTTGGTTTGTTTTACCTGCCGCAGAAAATATATGTTGGTCGACAGCAAGCAAGGAAAAGCAAGCCTAAGAAAGATAGAAGGGATCGACAAAGTTACCAAGGAAGCGTCGATTCTGCGTATTCAAGCGCTTGATGATCTCCTGTTCACGAGTAGCCTGGGCGGCCTTGTGCTCGTTCAAAGCAGTTTCGGCGTCATCAAGTCTTTTTTGCAGATCTTCGACACCAGCAACTTTTGCCTTGGCCTTCTCAGCCTCTGCTTTAGCTTGGCCAGCGTCAAGTTCAGCTTTCTTGCGAGCCGTTTCACTTTGCTCCAGTTTCTGAGCAAGAGTCTCGACAAGCTTGTTGGCTTCTACAAGTTTCTCTACCAAAATAGTAAAGAATCGTCAAAATTGCGACAAAATAGGAGCAAGAAGCTATAAACAAGGGTCATTAAAAAGTTACTACCTTCAGTCTTGCTGGCATATTCACGGTACCCAATGAATTGGGCACCGATACGAACAAGCTCTTTGATCATAGGCTGTCAAAGAAGGACAAAGAAAGAAAACGTCGGTATGGGAAAAATATGAAGGCATGAAAAAGCAAACAGAGGAAATATAGATAATGACAAGAAAATCAAGAACTTACATCATCCAAGAGAGAATTAGAGGAGCTACCCAATTGGAGGGTAGGCTCCGGGATTGTTTCCACCCTTGTCCTTTTTGGTGAAGGGACAAGAGGGCTCGACGGAGGAGTGCGAGCGCCGACATTTTGTTGAGGAGGCGAGGATTCCTCTCCTTCAACTGGCGTCTCCGAAACAATTAAAGTATGTGACGTGCTCGTTCGAGCAGCCACATCAAGAGTTGGTACTTCTTCCTCATCATTACTACTATTAAAAGTCGACAGCATAAAAAACAAGATAGACAAAAAATTTCAAAAATAAGGGGAAATAAAGGTGACTTACGAGCTGATGAGGGATTCAAGATATGGATCATAAGTTGCCTTCTGACGTGAAGGTCCAACTTCTTCGGCTTTGGAGGTGCCGGAATCTTCGGCATCATTCCTCTTCCTCTTGTTCCTTGGAGAAACAGCAGGAGGAGGAGATTGTGCCGACGCAGTGCCTTCGGAGGCAGCCTCCTTTTCAGAAGATCCCGCAGAATTTAGAGAATCCACGGGTTCATTCACAAAGGAGGGGGCATCTTGGTTGTCATCAATGACAACGGCCCTTTCCTCGACTTCTCCACCTTCAGGAAGAGGAGGAAGCGAGACAAGATTTGGATGGTTCTGTACAAAAAAAACAGGGGAAGATATCAGAAAAGGAGTTACAAAAAAGATAGCAAAGCAATAACAAATCAATCGACAAAGGTTACCTTGGGAAGTGGATTGGCGGCGCTGAATGGTTTTACACGGCAAGAAGAAGGGACAGGATCTTTTTTGCTGAGAGACGAGATTTTTTGGACAAGCTTTTCTAAGTCCTTGACCTCTAAATCCGCTGACAACCGATCTGCGTCCTTGTCGCCAGCATATTTCCAGAGAGGGTATTTGCGAGCCTGAAGCGGCTGCACTCTAGTCCTAAGAAAATATGCCGTGATTTGGATACCTGACAACTCATTGCCGCGAGTATTTTGCAACTCATGGATGCGAGTCATCAGGGCTTCTGTCGCTATTTTTTCTTCTTCGGTAGCCTCTGCGTCCCAGGAGCGGCGGCGAAGGATTTTCTCGGCACCATCGAAGGGAGGGATGTTGTCTTCAGCACATCCATGGTTTTCTTCCTGGATGTACAACCACTTCTTGCGCCACCCCTGGACTGAGTCAGGAAGTTTGACGTCGAAGTAATCGACGGTGGGGCGAACGGAAATAACAACGCCGCCTATATTATAGGCGACGTTGGGAGAGCCATTACGGCGACAAAAGAAAATGCGCTTCCATAGCGCCCAGTTAGGCTAGACGCCAAGGAAGGCCTCGCAGAGGGTGATGAAAATGGAGATATGGAGGATGGAATTGGGCGTGAGGTGGTGAAGTTGCAGACCGTAAATAAAGAGCAGTCCGCGGAGAAAAGGATGAATGGGGGCGGAAAGACCGCGGATGAGGTGGTCGACAAAACTTACCCGATACCCCATTGGAGGGGTTGGGTAGCTTTCCTCACTAGGGAAGCTTAGCGCTTTGGGCTTCTTGCTAATCCCCAGCTTCTTCAGCAGATTGATGTCCTGGGTGGAAATCTTGGACCTTTCCCACTCCGCGGTTCCCAGATCCACGGCGGCCATTGATGATTCCGGTGTGCTGTGCCTGGTCAAACGACGCGGTGGCATCAACAATGGCGCAGGAATGCAGTTTGGAGAAGATGAGCTTAGGGAATTGTGGAGCGCAGGAGGTTTTGCAGAGGAGAGCACAAGAACGGCGCGAGCGGAAGTGCTCGAGGAAGAAGAAAGGAGATCTTATATAGAGGTGCGGCGAAGCGGCGGACCGTTGGATGGGAAGAGTGCGCGGTAGATGATAGCCACGTGGAAACAAGGGTAAACAAGTATTTTAACATTAGAGAAGTTACGGTACGTGCGCCAGAAAAAGCGGAGGACGTGTGTCCCCCACTTACACTACGTGTCAAGATAGTGGATAAATTGGGCCCGCAAGGCAGCGGGAGAAGACTTATCGCGATTTTTGACTGGCAATCGTGGCTATCGTCAGCAATAACGTCACCTTGGCAGAAGGAAAAATTCGCCTCAACATCTTCATAAAAGGCGACATGGAAAAATAATGCTGAGCCTTTGATCAAATACAAGTTTTTGATCAAATGCTCGGGGGCTACTTTGGAAAAAAGGAAAAGAAAGACAAAATAGAAATGACGTGAGCCTATGATCAAATACAAATATTTGTTCATAGCCTCGGGGGCTACTCCCATCGGGAGTGCTGTTCGCGCACCCGAGCAATTGTAAAACTTCGGGAGAGGAAAAAAATATAGCGGCATAAGGCGTGGAGCCTCCAACCAAGCACAAGTCCTTGGCTGTAGCCTCGAGGGCTACTCCCATCGGGAACGCTGTTCGCATGCCCGATGAAATTATAAAAAAGAGAAAGAAAGAATGAAAAGAAGAAAGATAGAAGAGCAAAAGAGTATATTTCGAGTTATAAATAACTCTGCATATACTCCCATCGGGAGAGCAATATAAGTCATCTCTGACTCGATAAAATGTGCCATTCCAACAGCCGAATAAGCACTCGATAATATATTCTCAGAACGCCAAAGTTGCGATCAATTTCTGAATGCCGCAAATTTGCGAAGGTAAGACCCCAGATCCGTTCTGTGTGGCGTGGCGCCATCTCTGACGTCGGTTTTCTACTTTTATCCGTATCAATAGATACGAAGAAAAATCCTAACGGACGCGTTAGGTACCCGATAAATTTTACTGGGACTCGACAGAATGGTAAGACCTTAAGCGGCACCTGTCGAAGTTTACACCAGTATCCCGAGATCATGTCCAGGGACGTGATCTTGAAGTAGGTTTTTGCGGATGGCCACTAGAGCAGTTAACTAGTACCTGATCCGTCAGATGAACTAGCCCCAACTACCATTATCCCTACACAATATAGAAGTTTATGTGAAGAAATATAGAAAAGTTAAAGTTGTCAAATAAAAATAAACAGTGGAGATTTTCCCTGACTCTACGATTCAAGCAAAATCTCGGGGGCTACTGACATAGGCATCCCAAATGGGCCTGCCGAAGATAGTACCCGGGGTTTACTGAAGGCCCACTACCCGAAGAATAAGAAGATTCGGAAGCCCAAGATATTATTAAGGAAAGCTAGAGTTGTAATAGGAAGTGTTATTTGTAATCTTGCGGGATGAGTTAGAAACCTTCCCGGACTCTGTAACTTGTACAACACGAATCCCTCGGCTCCGCCTCCTATATAAGGGGGAGTCGAGGGACGAAGAAATCATCGAATCATTGTTTCTCAAACCCTAATTTCACAATCGTCGAGTACTTTTCGGCTGAAACCTTCGAGATCTACTTGCCCTCTACTTCCAACTAAACCCTAGTCTACAACCCGTAGGCATTGACAAGTTAATACCTTGTCAACTAGTTTTCTGTAAGCCACATATTAACTATTGCTATTAAGAGTTTTACCCTATATGGTTATCGATATGAGCTTAGTGAGTTTCTCTTTATACCCCTCATATATGTGTTAAAGTACCAATACGGTAATGTCACTTCTCCCCGTTCACTTTACCACTATTCAAAGGGTAGTTCCCTCTCGAGACCATAAGGTAAATATTACATGGTTCACAACACATAATATCAAGAGCGAGAACTAACACACATTAATACTTAAAACCATAAATCATCTTTGATTCATCTCATATTCATGCTAGGGTTTTTCCATCTCCCCCAAAAAAATAACTACTCACAAATGAAGCAATAAAGAACATCATCATAATCTTATGGTGGGGATGAAATGAATGGAATGAATTCGAACACAAATCCACGATAGCAATCAAGATTACAATTTACAACTATGGTTGGAGGTGAATGGTATTGCTGATGCAGCGGTTGATGATGAAGGGGATAATGCCTTGTCCTCCGAGGATCCACGTAGCAGCCCGGATGTTGTCTTCTCCAAAGTTTCTTCTCGATCTGGATCGGATCTAGGGCGGTGTTTCTCTGTTTTGCGGAGTTGTGTGTCTCAGATCTCCCTGCCGTCTGCGTGAGATGAAAGTATTTGATGAGGCGATGCTCCTAACGCACCGTGCGGGAGGACCGTACGGGCGGACTCCCCCCGTACCGATGACCTCTAAACTTACTAGAAGTTGTCCTCGCATCCTCCTTTCGCTAAGGTGCATAATTAAGTGCTAAAATGATTTTTATCACATCAAAATACCATGAAATGATACAGTTTTTATTCATACTAGTTGAATGCCCGTGCGTTGCTACGGAATATCATGTAGTTTTTGGCCCGCACATGAGACCATAATGCACGTTCAAAATTCATAGTGAAGTGGAAGATATGCGAACAAAGACACCTTTTTATTCAAGATTTCAATGAATACCACGTCGAATCAAGGGGAAGAAAAAACAATTTGGATTACTTAAACTACGAGTCATGCTATACTTCAAGACTTCAATATCAGGGACACATTTCTATCTGCTATTTTATGTTGCCATTGATGTTTTTGTTGTTACTTCCGTGAAGTAACAATTTGTATAAGTAACAACAAGGAAAATTGTATAATTTTTGTCCATAACCTATTAGATAGGGTTTATCCATACTGAGTAAATCTACATGTTTTTTTTCTTCTGAATTTCTAAATTTTCTTAACATTCTCTTAATTCTTTTTGGGATTTATTGTAAGGGGCCACCCATGCTACAATTCCTTACTCAAAAGGGCATAAGTGAAGGCCACTCCAAGGGACCAATCGAGTTCATGGTCAAAGCAATGTGGTTCAAGTGTCGAGTGACTATACTTTTTTGAACTACAAACCAATTTTCAGGACATGCTATATTCTTGCTTGTTCTGTGTTCTAATGACCATTCATGATGACCATTCAGCAGAAAAAGCTCATTCATGTGAACCTGTTTCTAGATTCAAGCAAGTTTTTTTTACACTTCTACTAAGTATGTACATAAGTTGCAATTGCTCTAGTAAACCTCATGTCCATTAATTTCATTTGTTTGTCTCTTCATACTCTTGCATCTGAACTAGCCGTTACGTCTGGCTCTAGCGATCCAGGCGGATCCCTAACCGTGCGCTGTCGTGCTATGCCGGCGGGCAGGCGACACCGCCGCCTTACGCTGGCGCCAGGCTGCGGGAGCATCGCTGTGGCTACCGATCTTCATCGTCCGAGCAGTTTCGGGGTTCTCTCGCGCGGGGAAGAGGCGGAAGTCGACTGTCAACACCCGGATTTTTAAGTCCAGATGTCTATCATGCCATACATCGCAATCCCAGGAAGATTGTTTTTGCGAGACATAACAGTTGAATATCATAGAGTCATCATTCATTACAATACCAACATAGTCATTACATAAAAAGGATCACATGATCCAGTCTCATTACAACACTTGATCTAATGATCATTACACAAATACGTAGCGGAAGCGAAGTAGTAGTGGACTATCTATTCCACAGGCAACGCTTGACATTAGAAGAAGCTCCTAGTTGTCGTAGACGTCCTGCAGGCCGTCATCTTCATATTGCTATTCAGCTTCATAGTCTAGCCATTTGAATAGCCAGGGACAAAGCCGTGAGTACTTTCAAGTACTCGCAAACTAATACTAGAGTAAGTACTAACATTTCTATTGAGAGTGTTCTAAGCTCTAGAGATATTTGCATAAAGCCAATTTTAGTTCATAAACATTTTTGTAAAAGACTCCGCATGTGATAACTAACTCAAGTGGGAACATTAGTGTCATTCCCACAACTTGGTTGTGATTCAATTCAAAGTCACCTTTCAAGTTCATTCACAAGTCATAGTTGATATAAATTTCTGATGACAGAACAGTATGGTCTTTCCAACTGTCCATGACCGCGGACGCGGCTATTCGAATAGGAGGTTGCACATTTGTGTCACAACATTTGATTACATCCGTCAAGGATAACCTTGAATAATCGTAACTCAGTACGCGGATCATCAACCGTTAACCTTTCACTTACACACCCTAGTATAGGCACCTCTCCCCATGAGCTTGGCCTCCCGGTGATAGCCAACTGTTATCCCGGGAACTGCACAGGGCTTGGGTCGTACATTCACCTTATTTCACGTCATTTTACTTTCAAAGGAGGCAGCATCGGCATAACCTCTATGACGCTTGTTTAGAGGTAACCCATACTAAGACAAATAAACTTCCAGTTAAGCCCTACCCATAATCAGGTATTGTGGGGGTACTCAAAAATTGGAATGGTATCGCATCCAACTCAATCATCAGTTTTTATCAAATTCACCAAGTCATTTCAAGTCATATTCACCTTCAAAATCTTTAAATGAAATAACTCATCATTCCAAGGTTTTCACCTTCATTTCAAAATCACATGTTCCCATCTAGAGTAGTCATTTTTAATTTAGCACTAGCCACTAAGTGCGAGGGGTGCTAAGTAGTTTGCTTTGCTTCTAGGCTAACTTTGATGGTCTTGTATTACTCTAATACTAACCAAGTAAATCATGAATCAAAAAGTAACTTTGATAAATCAAATTCAATAAAGCTTGTAAATAAAAACTTGGGATAGGATCATTAAGCTTAAAGTAAAAAGGGGTGATGCCTTGCTCTTTGTTGAGCTTTGCATTTTGGAAGAATATTAGCTTGCCTTGGTTGGGGAATTGGTCAAAGTGATCTTCTTCTCCTTGGAAGTAGAACTCCTCCTCCTCTTGATACTCCTCGGTACTAGCGTCTAAAATCGAATACGAGGTATACAATCACCACACCAAACTTAAGTACTAGACTAAGCACACACATGAGTCACACAAACTAGGCTAGCATCACAACATTACTATTAGGTTGGTTGACTTTGTTTTCTTCTTTAAGAAAAATAATTTCCTCTCATTATAAATACCAATTAGGGTGTTTCTTTTAATTCATTAGAGAAATAATTTCCTCTCATTATCTTGTTAAGATTTAATTTCCTCCATGACTAATATATGACCTAGGTTGACCAAGGTCAACCTCTTCATACTCATCATTTAAGAAAATGATTTAAATGAGGTGAAGCACCTCATGCAATTTAATACCAACATGGTAATGATTTAATATCATCAAACAATTCCACATGAGATTTAATAGACCATGGTCTATATCTCATTTTTAGTTGTTTGAGACCAGATTTAAATGAGAGAAAAGCTCCCATACTATTTAATAAATAATTTGGCACCATTTAAATGGACTAGAAATAGCCATAGAGCCATTTTTTAAACTAGTCCATGATCATACAAACAACTATGTGATCTTTTTGCATAAACATGTAGAGTATGTGAAATGTGATTTATGAGAGTTGTAATCAACTAAAAAGCATTTTTGGTTGATTTTTAACAATTGTTTGAACTTACAAAAGGCCCTGCCTTGTTTATTTTTTCACATTAATTCTACAAAAAATCTAGGGTTGAGACCAGTGTAGTTGTGTAGATAATTTGCTCAGCTTTCCAAATATATAAAATTTGTTAAATTTGGCCAAGTAGATCTTCTGGAATTTAAATTGGAAGTTGGATCCAGTTTTGACTTTGATTTAAACTAAAATTCGGATTTCAAACTCACTGGGCTGGCGGGAAACTTAAACGGGCTACGCAGAGGGAAAGGAAAATGGGCCGGCCCAGCAGTGCGTCTAGCGCAGCGGGCCGCCTGACATGTGGGGTCCACGCGTCAGCGTGTTTAAACACCGAAACGGTACCGATCAACGTGGCCCGCACGATTAGAGCTAGATCTAACGGCTCACAGCCTTTCGTCGACGACGACGAGAGGCGCGGCCACTGGCGGCGACGGTGGGGGGTGGGAGGCTCACCGGCGGCGCGGCGATGGTCGGCGACGAGCTACGTCGAGGTTGTCGACGATGAGGAAGCAGATGGAAGCAGCGGCGTCTCCAACGGCGGCCTGAATCGATGGCGCCCTTCTCAGCACCTCCGCGGGCTCCGGTGATCAAATTAGCTAGCTACGGTGGCGAATCGAGCGAGGGAAGTGAGCGAGCAGGCTAAGTGAGGTAAGAGGGGAGTAGTGGTGTGCTTGGATTGAGGAGGGAGGCCCTCCTTTTATAGCGGCGAGGCGAGGCCGTGGGGCTGCGATGAGGTCATCCATGGCGACGGTGCTACAGCGGCTCTGGGGCACTGGCGATGACGCGGTCGGGCAGGCGACGTCCTGGCGATGACGCAGAGCTTGATTGTGGTGAAAACGAGGCACGGACGAGCTCGTGAGCTTGACGGGAGCTGGCAGGGCCGTGGCGGGACTCGTCGATGGTGACGACGGCTACAGCGTTCCCGCGGTCCAACGGTCATGTCCTGGCGTCTCTTGGTGGCTTTGCGCAGCTGCTGACGAGCGGAGATGGCGAGTGAGGGCGTGAAGCGTTGGGGCGACGTCATGCTCGTGCGTGCTCTAGCGCGCGTCGGTGCACGCTCTGCGTGCGCGCGCGTCACTGGGCACGTCGCATTCTGGCATCTGCGGTGCACCAACGCGTCGATGCTCGTGTCTAGCGGACTCAGGGGAGTGAGAGGAGGTGGGATGACATGGTGGTGCAGGGCTGAAGTGACCAGAGAGAGGGGTGGCATGGTGAGGGCATGCCATGCCACGGCATGGTCGTGTTTTGGCCATGGTGACCAAGGTGCAACGATGCAGAGGCATGGAGAGGCTAGAGGGGGTGCAGAGGGAGGCAGTGTAGACCAGGGTTGGACTTGGTCCAATTTGAAAAACCAGCATGGGCTCAAAAATGATCCATGCCTGCAAGGTGTTCAACAATATGGCCGCAAGAAATTAATTTTCAAAATTTTAAATGAATTTTGGTGGGTTGTAATCATATATTATTTGAAGTAGAATGGAGGTGGTGGTGGTCAAATTGGTGTTGATTTGCAAAATCACAAAATGCATATGATCTTCATTTTGCTTTATGGTTGCAACTTTGCTTGATCACCATTTGAATTTGAGCAAGAATTTGCAGGGGTTGTTTTGGGTAAAGTTGTTCACCTTGATGTTGTCTTGGATGAGGTGCAAAGATTTGGCATAGTTTAGTTTGAAAATCTTCCAAATCAGGGGCTCAAAGAGGGCATCAGGCTAAGATTGTCAATTTTGACCATTAGTGTATGTGAGTTGGAAATTCAATTTGTTTTCATTTTGATTTGAGTTTCTTTGATTCCAAAAGTGTTTATAAGTGTTTAGTAACCATTTCCAACCAAAGGTGCAAGCCAAAATGGTCTAGGTTAAGAATTTGCAAAAATGGCATAAGCCATATGTGAGTGTTGATTTGATTTTTCCATTTTATTTTCTCCTTTCTTTTTCCTTCCATTTGGGTGATCATGAGATCATTGATTAGGGTTTTAGTACAATGGTAATCACACAAGCAATCATCATGGCAAAATGCACACTAACATAATTAAAAAGGTGAGTTATATGCATAGCACTATATGAAGATAAAAAGTTTTTGTTGGTTCTCAATTTTGCATTTTGGAAACTTTCCTTTTCTTCTTTATTGAAAATTTGGGATGTTACATCGACGAGGGTTCCGATGCCGACGTCCCCATCGAATCAGCCCTTGACGTTCTCGAATCGGACAGTGAGCCGGAGAGCTTGTCGGTGATTTGTAAGGAGAGGAGAACGGATGAGGAGCTAGTGCAGGAGTTCTGGACGGAGATGGGCTACCCAACGCCGGCGTCAAGGTTTTGGGAGAAACCCATCTCCGCCAGCGCTGGTAAGGCTGACGAGTTTTCTGTCGTTGTGTGTAGGGACGATGAGTAGAGGTCAGTGCAGGGTACCAACGACGTCGTATCTTCTTCCTCTCGGGTTAGCGCCGGAGCTCCGATAGCGGAAAAGAAGGATATCGCTGTGGCGCCTTTTTTCCCCGTTCGGTGGCGTCCGAGAGCTGGATCCTGGTGCGGACCGTGTCCTCCGAGACAGATAACTCCTCTACCGGTCTTCGGCCATTTCCTTCTCATGGCTGGGTGGATGCCGGAGGAAGAAGAGAGCACGCCGGCAAGCCCTTCGGTTCAAACTTCCGCAGAGGCGAGATCTCGGGAGCAGTTACGCAGGGGTGGGCCCCAGTTGCATGGCGAGTTTTCGTGGGCCGACCTGGGAGAAGCACTCAGGTTTCTCTGGGTGGACCGTCATCGACACGCAATCAACGTGCCTTCCTCCTCTTCGATCGTCTCCGCCGCCTTGCAGACACGACCCTGCATCGCCACCGCCGCCCTCCCGCAGTACTCGCCGACCTTGTCGCGGGTTGATCCTGGGAGAGGGACAGGGTCTACGTCGCCATCTCCCCTGTCCCCGGTAGCATTTCCTCCGTCTACCCCAAGTCCTGCAGCAGCGTCTTCATCAAGATCGTCGTCGCCTGTTTCTCGGCCCGGACCGTCTCTGCCTCCCATCGTCGCGGCTTACCTCTGTCACGGTTGGGGGCACCCGGGCCGCCCGTCCTTCACGGAGGTCGCAGCCAAGCATCCTCTCACCATGTCGGGGTAGCGTCCGCCTCCTAGGGCGTCGTTCCAGCCGCCGGGGGAGGCAGGCCGGGGATGGTACCTCCGGTTTCCCGTCATGGTTACCCTACGGCGGCCGCGCGTCCGCAGCAGCCGCAATTTTGCCTGCAGCCCCCTCCGCCGGGTTACGTGGCGCCGCTGGGCCCAAGGACGGTTTTCCTTCCGCAGCCGTTGTGTCCTCTGGCTCCTCAATCGCAGCAGCAGTTGATACGCATACAGCACGCGACCGTTGGGAACCCCAAGAGGAAGGTGTGATGCATACAGCGGCAAGTTTTCCCTCAGTATGAAACCAAGGTTTAATCGAACCAGTAGGAGCCAAGAAGCACGTTGAAGGTTGATGGCGGCGAGATGTAGTGCAGCGCAACACCAGGGATTCCGGCGCCAACGTGGAACCTGCACAACACAAACCAAGTACTTTGCCCCAACGAAACAGCGAGGTTGTCAATCTCACCGGCTTGCTGTAACAAAGGATTAGATGTATAGTGTGGATGATGATTGTTTGCAGAAAACAGTAGAACAGTATTGCAGTAGATTGTATTTCAGTAAAGAGAATTGGACCGGGGTCCACAATTCACTAGACGTGTCTCTCCCATAAGATAAACAGCATGTTGGGTGAACAAATTACAGTAGGGCAATTGACAAATAAAGAGGGCATGACCATGCACATACATATTATGATGAGTATAGTGAGATTTAATTGGGCATTACGACAAAGTACATAGACCGCTATCCAGCATGCATCTATGCCTAAAAAGTCCACCTTCAGGTTATCATCTGAACCCCCTCCAGTATTAAGTTGCTAACAACAGACAATTGCATTAAGTATTGCGCGTAATGTAATCAGTAACTACATCCTCGAACATAGCACCAATGTTTTATCCCTAGTGGCAACAGCACATCCATAATCTTAGAGATTTCTGTCACTTCCCCAGATTCACGGAGACATGAACCCACTATCGAGCATAAATACCCCCTCTTGGAGTTAAGAGTAAAAACTTGGCCAGAGCCTCTACTAATAACGGAGAGCATGCAAGATCATAAACAACACATAGATATAAATTGATAATCAACATAACATTGTATTCTCTATTCATCGGATCCCAACAAACACAACATATAGAATTACAGATAGATGATCTTGATCATGTTCGGCAGCTCACAAGACCCGAAAATTAAGCATAATGAGGAGAAGACAACCATCTAGCTACTGCTATGGACCCATAGTCCAGGGGTGAACTACTCACACATCACTCCGGAGGCGACCATGGCGGCGTAGAGTCCTCCGGGAGATGAATCCCCTCTCCGGCAGGGTGCCGGAGGCGATCTCCTGAATCCCCCGAGATGGGATTGGCGGCGGCGGCGTCTCTGGAAAGTTTTCCGTATCGTGGCTCTCGGTACTGGGGGTTTCGCGACGAAGGCTTTAAGTAGGCGGAAGGGTAGGTCAGGGGGCGACGCGAGGGGCCCAGGAGACAGGGCGGCGCGGCCAAGGGTGGGGCCGCGCCGCCTGCCCTCCTGGCCACCTCGTGGCCCCACTCTGTTGACTCTTCGGTCTTCTGGAAGCTTCGTGGCAAAATAGGACCCTGGGCGTTGATTTCGTCCAATTCCGAGAATATTTCCTTACTAGGATTTCTGAAACCAAAAACAGCAGAAAACAGCAACTGGCACTTCGGCATCTTGTTAATAGGTTAGTTCCAGAAAATGCACGAATATGACATAAAGTGTGCATAAAACATGTAGATATCATCAATAATGTGGCATGGAACATAAGAAATTATCGATACGTCGGAGACGTATCAGCATCCCCAAGCTTAGTTTCTGCTCGTCCCGAGCAGGTAAACGATAAACAAAGATAATTTCTAGAGTGACATGCCATCATAACCTTGATCATACTATTGTAAAGCATATGTAGTGAATGCAGCGATCAAAACAATGTATATGACATGAGTAAACAAATGAATCATATAGCAAAGACTTTTCATGAATAGTACTTCAACACAAGCATCAATTAGTCTTGCATAAGAGTTAACTCATAAAGCAATAATTCATAGTAGATGCATTGAAGCAACACAAAGGAAGATTAAGTTTCAGCGGTTGCTTTCAACTTGTAACATGTATATCTCATGGATATTGTCAACATAGAGTAATATAATAAGTGCAATATGCAAGTATGTAGGAATCAATGCACAGTTCACACAAGTGTTTGCTTCTTGAGATGGAGAGAAATAGGTGAATTGACTCAACAATAAAAGTAAAAGAATGGTCCTTCAAAGAGGAAAGCATCGATTGCTATATTTGTGCTAGAGCTTTGATTTTGAAAACAAGAAACAATTTTGTCAACGGTAGTAATAAAGCATATGTATCATGTAAATTATATCTTACAAGTTGCAAGCCTCATGCATAGTATACTAATAGTGCCCGCACCTTGTCCTAATTAGCTTGGACTACCGGGATTATCGCAATGCACATGTTTTAACCAAGTATCACAAAGGGGTACCTCTATGCTGCCTGTACAAAGGTCTAAGGAGAAAGCTCGCATTGGATTTCTCGCTATTGATTATTCTCAACTTAGACATCCATACCGGGACAACATAGACAACAGATAATGGACTCCTCTTTTATGCATAAGCATGTAGCAACAATTAATTTTCTCATATGAGATTGAGGATATTTGTCCAAAACTGAAACTTCCACCATGGATCATGGCTTTAGTTAGCGGCCCAATGTTCTTCTCTAACAATATGCACGCTCTAACCATTAGGTGGTAGATCTCCCTTACTTCAGACAAGACGAATATGCATAGCAACTCACATGATATTCAACAAAGAGTAGTTGATGGCGTCCCCAGGAACATGGTTATCGCACAACAGGCAACTTAATAAGAGATAAAGTGCATAAGTACATATTCAATACCACAATAGTTTTTAAGCTATTTGTCCCATGAGCTATATATTGTAAAGGTAAAGAATGGAAATTTAAAGGTAGCACTCAAGCAATTTACTTTGGAATGGCGGAGAAATACCATGTAGTAGGTAGGTATGGTGGACACAAATGGCATAGTGGTTGGCTCAAGTATTTTGGATGCATGAGAGGTATTCCCTCTCGATACAAGGTTTAGGCTAGCAAGGCTATTTGAAACAAACACAAGGATGAACCGGTGCAGCAAAACTTACATAAAAGACATATTGAAAACATTATAAGACTCTACACCGTCTTCCTTGTTGTTCAAACTCAATACTAGAAATTATCTAGACTTTAGAGAGACCAAATATGCAAACCAAATTTTAGCATGCTCTATGTATTTCTTCATTAATGGGTGCAAAGTATATGATGCAAGAGCTTAATGATGAGCAAAACAATTTCCAAGTATCACATTATCCAAGAAATTATAGCAAATTACTACATGTATCATTTTCCAATTCCAACCATATAACAATTTAACGAAGAAGAAACTTCGCCATGAATACTATGAGTAAAGCCTAAGGACATATTTGTCCATATGCTACAGCGGAGCGTGTCTCTCTCCCACACAAAGAATGCTAGGATCCATTTTATTCAAACAAAACAAAAAACAAAAACAAACCGACACTCCAAGAAAAGCACATAAGATGTGATGGAATAAAAATATAGTTTCAGGAGAGGAACCTGATAATGTTGTCGATGAAGAAGGGGATGCTTTGGGCATCCCCAAGCTTAGACGCTTGAGTCTTCTTGATATATGCAGGGGTGAACCTCCGGGGCATCCCCAAGCTTAGAGCTTTCACTCTCCTTGATCATGTTGTATCATCTCCCTCTCTTGATCCTTGAAAACTTCCTCCACACCAAACTTAGAACAACTCATTAGAGGGTTAGTGCACAATCAAAATATACATGTTCAGAAGTGACATAATCATTCTTAACACTTCTGGACATTGCACAAAGCTACTGAAAGTCAATGGAATCAAAATATCCATCGAACATAACAAAACAGGCAATGCGAAATAAAAGGCAGAATCTGTCAAAACAGAACAGTTCGTATTGACGAATTTTATTGAGGCACCAGACTTGCTCAAATGAAAATGCTCAAATTGAATGAAAGTTGCGTACATATCTGAGGATCACTCACGTAAATTGGCATAATTTTCTGAGTTACCTACAGAGAATTTTTCCCAGATTCGTGACAGCAAAGAAATCTGTTTCTGCGCAGTAATCCAAATCTAGTATGAACCTTACTATCAATGACTTTACTTGGCACAACAAAACACTAAAATAAGATAAGGAGAGGTTGCTACAGTAGTAAACAACTTCCAAGACACAAAATAAAAACAAAGTACTGTAGTAAAAACATGGGTTGTCTCCCATAAGCGCTTTTCTTTAACGCCTTTCAGCTAGGCGCAGAAAGTGTATATCAAGTGTTATCAAGAGACGAAGTGTCAACATCATAATTTGTTCTAATAATAGAATCAAAAGGTAACTTCATTCTCTTTCTAGGGAAGTGTTCCATACCTTTCTTGAGAGGAAATTGATATTTAATATTACCTTCCTTCATATCAATGATAGCACCAACAGTTCGAAGAAAAGGTCTCCCCAATATAATGGGACAAGATGCATTGCATTCAATATCCAAGACAACAAAATCAACGGGGACAAGGTTATTGTTAACGTTAATGCGAACATTATCAACTTTCCCCAAAGGTTTCTTTGTAGAATGATCAGCAAGATTAACATCCAAATAACAATTTTTCAATGGTGGCAAGTCAAGCATATTATAAATTTTCATAGGCATAACAGAAATACTTGCACCAAGATCACATAAAGCATTACAATCAAAATCTTTGACCTTCATCTTAATGATGGGCTCCCAACCATCCTCTAGCTTTCTAGGAATAGAAGCTTCACGTTCTAATTTCTCTTCTCTAGCTTTTATGAGAGCATTTGTAATATGTTTTGTGAAAGCCAAATTTATAGCACTAGCATTAGGACTTTTAGCAAGTTTTTGCAAGAACTTTATAACTTCAGAGATGTGGCAATCATCAAAATTCAAACCATTATAATCTAAAGCAATGGGATCATCATCCCCAATGTTGGAAAAAAATTCAGCAGTTTTATCACAAGCAGTTTCAGCAGTTTTAGCAGTTTCAGGCAGTTTCTCACGCTTTGCATTAGAAGTGGAAACATTGCCAACACCAATTATTTTATTAGTAATAGTAGGAGGTGCAGCAACTTGTGTAGCATTAGCATTGCTAGTGGTGGTAATAGTCCAAACTTTAGCTATATTATCTTCTTTTTCATTTTCTTCTCTTTCCCACCTAGCACGCAATTCAGCCATCAATCTTATATTCTCATTAATTCTAACTTGGATGGCATTTGCTGTAGTAACAATTTTATTATGATGATTTTCATTAGGCATAACTTTTGATTTCAAAAGATCAACATCAGCAACAAGACTATCGACTTTAGAAGCAAGTATATCAATTTTCCCAAGCTTTTCTTCAACAGATTTGTTAAAAGCAGTTTGTGTACTAATAAATTCTTTAAGCATGGCTTCAAGTCCAGGGGATGAATTCCTATTATTGTTGTAAGAATTCCCATAAGAATTACCATAGCCGTTGCCATTATTATAAGGATATGGCCTATAGTTGTTACTAGAGTTGTTCCGGTAAGCATTGTTGTTGAAATTATTATTTTTAATGAAGTTTACATCAACATGTTCTTCTTGTGCAACCAATGAAGCTAACGGAACATTATTAGGATCAACATTAGGCCTACCATTCACAAGCATAGACATAATAGCATCAATCTTATCACTCAAGGAAGAGGTTTCTTCGACAGAATTTACCTTCTTACCTTGTGGAGCTCTTTCCGTGTGCCATTCAGAGTAATTGATCATCATATTATCAAGAAGCTTTGTTGCTTCACCAAGAGTGATGGACATAAAGGTACCTCCAGCAGCTGAATCCAATAGGTTCCGCGAAGAAAAATTCAGTCCTGTATAAAAGGTTTGGATGATCATCCAAGTAGTCAGTCCATGGGTTGGGCAATTTTTAACCAAAGATTTCATTCTTTCCCATGCTTGTGCAACATGCTCAGTATCCAATTGTTTAAAATTCATTATGCTACTCCTCAAAGATATAATTTTAGCAGGGGGATAATATCTACCAATAAAAGCATCCTTGCATTTAGTCCATGAATCAATACTATTCTTAGGCAGAGATAGCAACCAATCTTTAGCTCTTCCTCTTAATGACAAAGGGAACAATTTTAATTTTATAATGTCACCATCTACATCTTTATACTTTTGCATTTCACATAGTTCAACAAAATTATTGAGATGGGCAGCAGCATCATCAGAACTAACACCAGAAAATTGCTCTCGCATAACAAGATTTAGTAAAGCAGGTTTAATTTCAAAGAATTCTGCTGTAGTAGCAGGTGGAGCAATAGGTGTGCATAAGAAATCATTATTATTTGTGGTTGTGAAGTCACACAACTTAGTATTTTCAGGAGTACCCATTTTAGCAGTAGCAAATAAAACAAACTAGATAAAGTAAATGCAAGTAACTAATTTTTTTGTGTTTTTGATATAGAGTGCAAGACAGTAAATAAAGTAAAACTAGCAACTAATTTTTTTGTGTTTTGATTTAGTGCAGCAAACAAAGTAGTAAATAAAACTAAGCAAGACAAAAACAAAGTAAAGAGATTGCGATGTGGAGACTCCCCTTGGAGCGTGTCTTGATCTCCCCGGCAACGGCGCCAGAAAACAGTCTTGATACGCGTACAGCACGCGACCGTTGGGAACCCCAAGAGGAAGGTGTGATGCGTACAGCGGCAAGTTTTCCCTCAGTATGAAACCAAGGTTTAATCGAACCAGTAGGAGCCAAGAAGCACGTTGAAGGTTGATGGCGGCGAGATGTAGTGCGGCGCAACACCAGGGATTCCGGCGCCAACGTGGAACCTGCACAACACAAACCAAGTACTTTGCCCCAACGAAACAGCGAGGTTGTCAATCTCACCGGCTTGCTGTAACAAAGGATTAGATGTATAGTGTGGATGATGATTGTTTGCAGAAAACAGTAGAACAGTATTGCAGTAGATTGTATTTCAGTAAAGAGAATTGGACCGGGGTCCACAGTTCACTAGAGGTGTCTCTCCCATAAGATAAACAGCATGTTGGGTGAACAAATTACAGTTGGGCAATTGACAAATAAAGAGGGCATGACCATGCACATACATATTATGATGAGTATAGTGAGATTTAATTGGGCATTACGACAAAGTACATAGACCGCTATCAAGCATGCATCTATGCCTAAAAAGTCCACCTTCAGGTTATCATCTGAACCCCCTCCAGTATTAAGTTGCTAACAACAGACAATTGCATTAAGTATTGCGCGTAATGTAATCAGTAACTACATCCTCGAACATAGCACCAATGTTTTATCCCTAGTGGCAACAGCACATCCATAATCTTAGAGATTTCTGTCACTTCCCCAGATTCACGGAGACATGAACCCACTATCGAGCATAAATACCCCCTCTTGGAGTTAAGAGTAAAAACTTGGCCAGAGCCTCTACTAATAACGGAGAGCATGCAAGATCATAAACAACACATAGATATAAATTGATAATCAACATAACATGGTATTCTCTATTCATCGGATCCCAACAAACACAACATTAGAATTACAGATAGATGATCTTGATCATGTTCGGCAGCTCACAAGACCCGAAAATTAAGCATAATGAGGAGAAGACAACCATCTAGCTACTGCTATGGACCCATAGTCCAGGGGTGAACTACTCACACATCACTCCAGAGGCGACCATGGCGGCGTAGAGTCCTCCGGGAGATGAATCCCCTCTCCGGCAGGGTGCCGGAGGCGATCTCCTGAATCCCCCGAGATGGGATTGGCGGCGGCGGCGTCTCTGGAAGGTTTTCCGTATCGTGGCTCTCGGTACTGGGGGTTTCGCGACGAAGGCTTTAAGTAGGCGGAAGGGTAGGTCAGGGGGCGACGCGAGGGGCCCAGGAGACAGGGCGGCGCGGCCAAGGGTGGGGCCGCACCGCCTGCCCTCCTGGCCACCTCGTGGCCCCACTCCGTTGACTCTTCGGTCTTCTGGAAGCTTCGTGGCAAAATAGGACCCTGGGCGTTGATTTCGTCCAATTCCGAGAATATTTCCTTACTAGGATTTCTGAAACCAAAAACAGCAGAAAACAGCAACTGGCACTTCGGCATCTTGTTAATAGGTTAGTTCCAGAAAATGCACGAATATGACATAAAGTGTGCATAAAACATGTAGATATCATCAATAATGTGGCATGGAACATAAGAAATTATCGATACGTCGGAGACGTATCAGCAGTACAGCGCTCCGCCATCGCTCCCGCTGCAGCCATGCACCAACGGGTCTCAGTTCGGAATCAATATCACCCACCAGTGGGGATGCATCAACCTGTTCCGCATCATACCGCACCAGCCATATCGCAGCCGCAGCCGAGAGTGTTTGCGCTAGGGACTGCTCCTATGCCCAAGAGGAATAAGAAAAAAAATGTGGTTCAACTGGGTGCTCAAGGTCAATGTCTCCCTACCAATACCATGTAGCCGCAGCAGGTTGGAACTCCTTTTGTGCAGGGACAACCGCCTTTTGTTACTTCTGCTCATGGAGGTTATCAGCCTCAGTTTCAAGGTTTGGGTTCGTCTTCGACCATTTTGGAGCAACACCAGTATACATAGCAGCCAGTTCCGACCCCTGTGGTTCCAGTTCAGAGTGTACCGGTGGGGATGCCTGACAATTCTGCTTCTTCGGTGATCTCTTTGGTGGACAAGTCACAGCCGCAGGTTAAGGTCAAGAAGGCATGGTGCTGGAAATGCGCGGACCACTCTCATATGACCAAGGATTGTAAAGTTAAGCACTACTGTTATATTTGTGATAAGATAGCCCACCCCACGGCGTGTTGCCATGTTCTTAAGGCTCCGAGACCTTTTGCTTATATTGTTGGTTCTGGGTTGGCCGAGACTTTCTTCATAGCGCTGCCTAATGCGGTTGTTCGTGACGAGTTGACACCTACCAACTCTCCTGTGGCCCGTGTGGTTGTTACTGGTGATGCCGTGCCTGCAGAGTCGGTGGCTAGACAGGTAGCGAGGAGGTGTTTTGATTCCCCGGGATGGAAGTGGGAAGCTGTTGCTTTTGGAGAGAACGAGGTTAGTGTGCCTTCTTTTGATGATCTCAACAGAATGGATGGCATTCAAGTGGGAGTTCCAGAGTCGACTTCCTCTCTCAGCATTACCGCGTGGCAATCATCTGAGGTTCCACATAAGGCGGAGTTGGATCAAGTTTGGCTACATGTAGAGGGAATCCCTCACACTCTCAGGCACTTCTTGGGTCTCTGGGCAGTGGGTTCGTTGTTCGGGAAAACTCTGGACGTTAATCTACTAAGCTTACAACGCAGAGGTTTAGTCTGTGTGCTGGTGGCAATGCTTAATTCTTCGGTCTTGGATAGGACTATTTCGGAGCCAGGCTCATATGCCACATCTGATGATGTGGTGAAGCTGAAGTGTTTTGAGTTCCATTTCCGCAGAAAGCCCACTAATTTTATTCCTGACCCGGATTTTGTTCCATTCCTCTGGGAGAAGAGAAATGATGGAAATGATGAAGGTGGGGCTCATGAGGCAGTAGATGATGATGCTATGGATACCACAGAGGGATGGAATGACCCTTTAGCTACAGTTGCTTCTTAGGGGCAGAGTGGTGGTTCAGGTGGGACTATTGGGGCGAGTTCTGGGGTGTCACGAGTGGCTAGTGCTATCATGGCAGTGACTCCGTTGAATAGTAACACGCAGACCTCGGTGGCTAAGGAGATCGTGGCAAGGCTTCGAGAGGTGAGCCCAGAGCTAGAGAGACGCCCACTCCCACAGCGGAGATCGAGGCTGTCACTCCTGTTCTTTCTTCCTCGAGCAAGCCTCTAGGGCGGGCGGTGCTACCTGCTGGAGGGAGGGTGCATACGCTAGCCAGGACGTCTTCGGGGGCATCTCGACGCGCCTCTTTGGCGCCTGTTTCGCCTTCGCTAGGGACCACAGCTGGCGCCATCTTGGAGGATGGGCGGATGGACTCCGGCGCCCCCGCCTCTCCTCCCTCCGGCTTCAGCGGCTACGGAACACCAGGAGGGTGTGACCGCACACAGGACCTGGCGGTGGTGCACGTCGGCACTGCACCTCTGCCCGTCGAGGCAGCTGCCTCCAAGCAGCGTGCCATGGCACTCGCAGCGGCTGCAGCCGGCCAGCACGCCAGTGTTGCTGCTTCCGTGGCGGCAGAGCGTCGGGCTCTGGCGGCCATGGCGGTTGCGGGTGACGATGGTGTTCGGCGTGACGAGCATGGGGCGCCCGACGCGGTTGTCCAGCTACCACCGCAGCAGCCGGTCGATGGCAGCCAAGGACGCGCCATGCCGTCTCCGACCGCTCCGTCGACACTCGAGGCGGTGTCGATGCTTTCTTCGTCCATCACCAAGGGGGGGCTGCACCGTCTACTCCACCCCCCAAGGTGGCGGCCTCACGTCGCGCTCGGTCTGTCACTCCATCGCGTAGGAGCATGCGGCATGGAGTGGCAGTAGACAGCGCCGAGACCACGGATGAAGACTCTCTGGCCAAGGCGATGAGGCGCAAGGCGGCATCAAACCTCGACCCAATAGGTACTACACCAAGTGATAAATCCTTTCTTTCTTTTTCAACGCCTCATATTTCTTCCAAGTTAAATAATCTAGGCGTGTCTTTGGGTACTTCTCTTGATTTAGTTTCTGTTTCAACTAAAGCACTGAAACACATGGAGTTCGATAGATTAAAATGTACTCCTGTGTTGAAGAGTAAGTCGGATACCTCCCATAAAAGTGATGATGATGATGAAGTGTACGCCAATTCGGATGGTCGGCTTCTCTCACATATTTTAGGGGAGGTATCGGAGGTCGGACTAGACGACGCGATGCTTAGTTCATGATATGAACTCAGGGCAAAAGATCGCAAGTCTAGAACTTCCTCCATTAAGAAAAAGCGCTTGGTCTAATAAAAAGGCAAGAGTGTCCAAATATTCTCATGTTTCCAAATGAATGGTATGTTTAAGAATAGTAGAGGTCTGAGTGACTTGGCTAAGCACTTACACATTTATGACTCCATTCGGGAACATGCTTTAGATTTTATTGCGATCTCTGGGAAGCGTCATTATTCCACAAGCTTTCTAAACCGCCTTTCTGATGGCGAAGATTTTGCTTGGGTGTCGCGACCCCCTAGAGGTCGGTCTGGGGGTTTGCTCGTAGGCGTCCAAACTTTGACAATGCAAATATTGGATAATTTTGGTGGTGACTTTCATATAAAGCTTCACATTCGGAATAAATCTGATAATTTAATTTGGAGTTTAGTGTTTGTCTATGGGGCGGCCCAGGATGCCCTCAAACCAGCCTTTCTGCTTGAGATGGTTAATCTAGCAAAGGATAATCCACATCCTATTATCATAGGCAGGGATTTTAATTTGCTGAGATATCCACACGAGAAGAGTAAGGGCAGGTTTGACAGTCATTCGTCTTTTTTGTTCAATGCTGTCATAGAAAGTTTAGACCTGAAAGAAGTATCAATGACCGGGAGGCAATTCACCTTGGCTAATAGTCTTCCTGATCCAACATATGAAAATCTAGATAGAGTACTACTGGACTCGGATTGGGAATCAAAGTTCCCTCTAGTCTCGGTACGTGCTCTTCCTTGCATCGAGTCGTTGTCGGACCACGCTCCCATACTATTAACTACTGGGACTCCTTCTCCTTCGCGTAAACGTCCGTTCAAATTCAAACTAGGATGGATACATAGAGAAGGGTTCTTGGATATGGTTAAAAATGTATGGGACCAGCACTATGTTGCGGGCTCCCCAATCGAAAGGTGGAATAGCAATCTTAGGGCTGTGCGAAAATACCTTGGAGGTTGGGCACGTCATATGGCTGGACGGCTCAAACAAGAGAAGCTCAGTCTCTCGACGTCATTTGATGATCTATAGGCAATAGCGGAATACAGAAGGTTGACGACGCATGAACTTGATCTAAAAAATCAATACAATGCAAAGTTAGCCGGACTATTACGCGAGGAGGAACTCAAATGGTACCAGCGATCAAAGGCTCAATTCTTATTGGAAGGGGATTCGAATACGAGAAACTTTCATAGTGTTGCTAATAGAATACACAGAAAGAAACGAATTCATTCCCTTATCCAAGATGATGTCATGATCGAGGGACAAGAGCAATTATCGTCTTACATTACAACCTACTACAAAAGTTTATTTGGAGCACCTGAGGATTCTCATATCTCCTTGGATGAATCCAGAGTAGATGACATACCACAGGTGTCCCCTCAGGAGAACGTTGTCCTTTCCGCTCCATATACGGAGGAGGAGATTAGGAAAGCGGTTTTCCAGATGGAACACAACAAGGCACCAGGGCCGGATGGTTTCCCAGCTGAGTTCTATCAAACATTCCTGGATACTATAAAAAAAATCTCCTAGAGTTGTTTCAAGAACTACATGGTGGGCAACTAGTTCTCTTTCGAATTAACTTTGGGGAAATAATTCTCCTCCCAAAGGTTAATGATGCGGATCGTATCCAGCAATTCAGGTCGATTTGTCTACTGAATGTTTGCTTCAATTTTTTACAAAGGTTGCTATTATTAGACTTAATTCTGTAGCCGATCAAGTGGTGTGTCCTACTCAAATAGCATTCATGCAAGGTCGATACATCTTGGATGGTGTCGTGACATTGCATGAGACGATACATGAGATGCACCGCAAAAAGTTGAATGGGGTTATCCTTAAAATCGACTTTGAAAAGGCGTATGATAAAGTCAAATGGTCTTTCCTACAACAAACACTTCGGATGAAAGGTTTTTCTCCGGAATGGCGCGCTCTAATTAATAACTTCATCTCTGGCGGAAGTGTTGCCATCAAAGTCAATGATGATGTTGGCAAATACTTCCAGACAAAGAAGGGGTTAAGGCAGGGAGATCCGTTGTCTCCAATGTTATTTAACATTGTGGCGGATATGGTTGCTATTTTAATAGAGCGAGCCAAGGAAGATGGACAGATTGAAGGAGTGGTGCCCCACCTGGTTGATGGGGGACCGTGTTTTCTGTAGTATGCCGATGATACAATTCTATTTATGGATCATGACTTGGATAAGGCAAGAAATCTGAAACTAATCCTCTCAGCTTTTGAGCAATTATCTGGTCTAAAGATTAACTTTCGTAAGATTGAATTGTTTTGTTTCGGTAATGCCCAAGACGAGGCCGACCAATATGCCAAATTATTCGGTTGCGGTTTAGGATCTTTTCCAATTAGCTACCTAGGTATTCCGATTCATTATCGGAGACTTACTCTAGCTGAATGGAAATTGGTCGAGGAAAGGTTGCAGAAAAGAATGAGTAGTTGGAAAGGAAAATTATTATCTCTTGGTGGAAGATTGGTACTCATAAATTCGGTACTCACAAATATGGTACTATATATGATATCATTCTTCCAATTGCCAAAAGGAATTCTTCATAGATTGGATTACCTCCGGTCAAGATTTTTCTGGCAAGAAGATAGTGAGAAGAAAAATATCGGTTGATAAAATGGAGTGTTGTATGCCGTCCCAAAGATCAAGGTGAACTTGGTATCCATGATCTAGAGCTTAAGAACCAGGCCCTTCTAGGTAAATGGCTGGCTAGGTTCTTAATCGAGGACGGAGTATGGCAAAACTTGTTGATGAGGAAGTATGTAGGCTCGAAAGCGTTGTCTCAGGTTTCTTGGAAACCCGGAGATTCACATTTTTGGGATGGCATTATGGCTACTAAGAAGCACTTCTTTCCACACGGGTCTTTCTCCATTCGGGGTGGTTCGAAAATTCATTTCTGGGAGGATAAGTGGTTGGGGATAACTACGCTCCAGGAACAATATCCAGCTTTATATAGGATCGCACGTCATAAGGATGTAACCCTTCAAAGGGTGATGAAAACCTTTCCACCATCTATGACTTTCAGACGTAATGTAGTCGGTCCCCGCTTAACCAACTGGAATGAATTGCTACAGAGATTAGCTTCGATCCAATTGGTTCAAGGGAAAGATCTATTTCGTTGTGAACTCACCAAAAAATGGTAAGTTCATAGTAAGATCCATGTATGAAAAGCGTTGATTCAACCTACTCAACCGGTTTATAATAATAAAAAGATTTGGAAAATGAGGATACCACTAAAGACGAAGGTCTTTGCTTGGTACTTATGCCGTGGTGTTATTCTCACAAAAGATAACCTTGCAAAAAGGAACTGTCATGGATGTAGGAGATGTGTTTTCTGTCATGAGGACGAGACAATTAAACATCTTCTTTTCCAGTGCCGGTTCACCAAAGCTATATGGTCAACCATTCAGATAGGATCTAGCTTAGTGTTGCGAATATTTTCGGCAACTGGCTAAATGGGGTAGAGGTTAGGTTTACGAGTCTTATCAGGGTGGGAGCGTTAGCCGTTATATGGTCGCTCTGGCTATGTAGAAATGACAAGGTTTTTAAGGAAAAGAATTCTTCTCTTATGCAGGTAATTTACCGATCTACGGCTATGCCCCGTTTATGGTCGCCACTTTAGTGATTGGAGGACCGCGACCTCTTTATGGAGGTGTCTACACGATTGGATAATTCGGCCAAGGAGTTTATTATCCAACATGGGTGGCTGCATAGTCTGAGGATTGCGGCTCCTTCACCATGATTTTATCACCTTTGTATGAGAACTTTACTTACAGTTGAATCTTTTATGTTTGGTTGTATCCGCGAACGGTTGTGTGCATCCTAGCTATGCAAAGGCCGGGTGTATTACGTCAAACTCTGATGTAATAAAGCGCACTTTTTCAAGAGAAAAAAATGAATACAGATAGTTAACTTCATTAAGATTACTTAGGAGTAACAACATATTTGGTTTCTTTAAAGATACATAGCAAAAATGATTAAAAGGACCATATTTTTTGATGAGAAGTTGGATGTGTATGATTACATGGAGATTACTTGAAGCATGCAAGAAACATAAGAACAAGAGTACTTGGCCAAACTTGAGCAAATAAAAGAGGGATTCATAAGCATTAATTCACACGGTGTGGATTGAGGAAAATCTAGTTAGGAATCTAATTAGGAAATGTAATCAAGCCTTTCAAATTCACATGCTAGTGAATAAAAATGCTTTGTAAAATATTTCTTGAACTGAACAGTGCATTCATCGGAAGAGACATGTCAGTCTCCATGCTAGTTTTAACATATCAATTCTTGATCAATCTAGTGTCTGTAACAAATAAACCAAAGTGCACATCAAGCCCTATTGCCCTAACCCTTATAGCTATATAACCATATGAGTCTGTGTACCCATTTTTGCTGACAAATCCACCTTTCATTTGTCCAAGTATCTCAATGGTAACTTGGCGTGAGCCATAAATGGAATTTCCCTAGCCTGTAGTCAGGTAAAGTTAGGTGCCCACTGTTATCGCCAGATTTTAACCAAGTCCGGAGATGGGCCGTGATTAAATGGGCTTAGAGAATATGCACGGAAAATATTCATAAATCGGCCTTGTACAAGAGTTTGGGCTAGATTGCCTGTGTATCTGTAAATTATGGTAGGTTACGTGTCGGTTAGAATTAAGAGATAGAGTTTAGCTCGTACGCAGTTGGGTTTATTCCCAAGTTAGAAAGTCTACAGACTATAAATATGTATCTAGGGTTATTGAGAAAGGAGGACGATCATGTTCACAACAAACCAATCTAGACGCATCGCCACCCCTTGTTTCGAGGGTTTCTTCCGGGTAAGCGCCATGCTGCCTAGATCGCATCTTGCGATCTAGGCAGTATCTTGTTTATTCGTTGTTTATGTGTTGCTCGTACTGAAGCCTTGTTGATGGCGAGCAACACCGTTATCATAGATATGTTAGGGTTAGCATCGGTACTTTCTTGATGTATTCGCTTAGTTATGCTATCCCTAGATATCTAGCTGTCTTTACACCTATCTGTAGGGATTCGTTGCATAGAAAACAAAAAAATTCCTACCGCGAGAACGCAATCCAAGCCAAGATGCAATCTAGAAGACGGGAGCAACGAGGGGATGATCGAGACTCACCCTTGAAGATTTCCAAAGCCTACAAGAGTAGGCTCTTGTTGCTGCGGTAGACGATCACTTGCCGCTTGCAAAAGCGCGTAGAAGATCTTGATCACGGTGCCACAATCGGGCAGCACCTCCGTACTCGGTCACACGTTCGGTGTTGATGAAGTCGACGTCCACCTCCCCGTTCCAGCGGGCAGCGGAAGTAGTAGTCTCCTCTTGAATCCGGCAGCACGACGGCGTGGTGGCGGTGGTGGTGGAGAACTCCGGCGGAGCTTCGCTAAGCGTGCGGGAGCGTTGGAGGAGAGAGGGGCGGCTAGGGTTTGGGAGGGGGTGGCCGGCCACTAAGGGGGTGCGGCCAGGCTATGGTCTTGGGGTGGCCGGCCCCCTCCCCTTGGCCCCTCATTATATAGGTGGAAGCCCCAAGTGTTGGACTACAAGTCTTCTAATAAAACCCGAACCCAAAACCTTCCATGTGATAGGGAAACCTACCCAAGGTGGGAATCCCACTTGGGGTGGGATTCCCCCCTTCCATGTGGGGGGTGGCCGGCCCCCTTGGTGGAGACCAAGGTGGACTCCCCCCTCCTAGGGTTGGCCGGCCATGGGAGGTGGAGTCCCTCCGGGACTCCGCCTTCCTTAGTGATTTCTTCCGGACTTTTCTAGAACCTTCTAGAACCTTCCGTAGAACCTTCCGGATCATTTTAAATCTTATAAAATGACTTCCTATATATGAATCTTATTCTCCGGACCATTCCGGAACTCCTCGTGATGTCCGGGATCCCATCCAGGACTTCGAACAAAACTTCAAACTCCATTCCATATTCAAGTTCTACCATTTCAACATCAAACCTTAAGTGTGTCACCCTACGGTTCGCGAACTATGCGGACATGGTTGAGTACTCTCTCCGACCAATAACCAATAGCGGGATCTGGAGATCCATAATGGCTCCCACATATTCAACGATGACTTTAGTGATCGAATGAACCATTCACATACGATACCAATTCCCTTTGTCACGCGATATTTTACTTGTCCGAGGTTTGATCATCAGTATCACTCTATACCTTGTTCAACCTCATCTCCTGACAAGTACTCTTTACTCGTACCGTGGTATGTGGTCTCTTATGAACTTATTCATATGCTTGCAATACATTAGACGACATTCCACCGAGAGGGCCCAGAGTATATCTATCCGTCATCGGGATGGACAAATCCCACTGTTGATCCATATGCCTCAACTCATACTTTCCGGATACTTAATCCCACCTTTATAACCACCCATTTACGCAGTGGCGTTTGATGTAATCAAAGTACCTTTCCGGTATAAGTGATTTACATGATCTCATGGTCATAAGGACTAGGTAACTATGTATCGAAAGCTTATAGCAAATAACTTAATGACGAGATCTTATGCTACGCTTAATTAGGTGTGTCCATTACATCATTCATATAATGACATAACCTTGTTATTAATAACATCCAATGTTCATGATCACGAAACCATGATCATCTATTAATCAACAAGCTAGTTATACAAGAGGCTTACTAGGGACTCCTTGTTGTTCACATAACACACATGTATCAATGTTTCGGTTAATACAATTATAGCATGGTATGTAAACATTATCATAAACTTAAAGATATATTATAATAACCATTTTATTATTGCCTCTTGGGCATATCTCCAACAGTCTCCCACTTGCACTAGAGTCAATAATCTAGTTTACATTTGTAAAGATATAACACCTTGGCCTTCCGGTGCTTTATCATGTTTTGCTCACGGGAGAGGTTTTAGTCAACGGATCTGACACGCTCAGAAACGTATGTATTTTGCAATTCATTTGTGTCTCAACGCATCACTCATTTCCAAATGAGTCGGCATTAAATATGTTTGGTCTTCTGGTGGAACCTTAATTCCGCAGTCTGAAATATGTCACTAATATTGTCACACACAATATAGCTTCAAAGTTCTGACTCTGTCAGAACTACACCAAGTTCTCAAAGAACCTTTTGACTTAACATCCTTTGTCATTGTCAAAACAATGACATACTCTGCTTTCTTTTGTAGAATCCGTTACAATATTTAGAACTCTTCTAAATCTAGTATAGACAACTTCTATCTTATTGTGCTACCTTTTAAATAACACTTAGCCTAATTGAGATTTGAAATTCATTTTTATATGTGACCAAACTAATATTGGTGCAACAACTTACAGCGATTTGTTTGTCATTTCTCCATACAAAATTATATATATATCCTTGGTTCTTCTAAAGTACTCAAGGATATTCTTACTGTCATCCAATGATCATCATATGAATCATTCTGATATATGCTCATAACATTTTTAGAGCACAGGACATTTGATTCTGTACATATTATTCGTGATCCATAATCACTCATGTGTTTTTACTCATTGAGTGTCAGATACACTCAAGACTTGTTAAAACTTCACATGACAAGAATATTTTCGAAATAATTCTATATTGAACTACTTCAATATCCATTCTATGTACTTTGACTTAAACTTATTATGTGTTTCAATCTATCTTCATAGATCTTGACACTAAATATGTTTCAATCCATATCCTTTCATTGAAGTTAATTCTCAATGAAACCTTTTATAATCAAGTATATAATTACATTATTTATAATCAACTATATGTCATCTACACAAAGTATTATAAATATGTCTCAGCGCTCCCACTTAATTTCTTGCAAATGCAAGCCTCTTCATCGTCTCTGATGAAATCAAAAATTCTTTGACTATTTCATCTGGTGAAGATTCCAACTCCGCGATACTTACTTCATCCAATTGAAGTTCGTATACCTATCTAGTATTCCACGGACCAGCAAAACTCTTGGTTGTATCTTGTATACACCTTTAATACACACTTCTGATAAGTAATGTATTTTTCCATCCTACTAACATATCTCATAAAAGAAATATGTAGTGATTACTAGAATAATCCACATAGACTATAAGCATTACTACGGAAGATCTAATCTTATCGTAGTCAACTCTTTGAACTTTGTCGTAAACAAATTTTCGACAAGTCAAGCTTCTTCAAGGATATTTCATCCAAGTCCATCAATTTTATAGATCCATTTACTTTCAAAAAGTATTCATCTATCTTGGATTTCATGGCGTATAGCCATTTTAACGGAGTCAGGGCCCATCATAACTTCTTTGTTTGTAGTTGGTTTATCATTTGTACAAAATCAATCCTTTGTCCACAAATCATTTATTTGATCACAAAGTAAACCATACCTACAAGGTTCAATATGTACTTCCATCTCCATGGCTAAAACACTTTGTAGTCATGGGAGCCATGATCGTCGTGGCCGCTTCCGAAACCAATTCCGATGCTGCGCTACTCTGATCATTATGCTTAGGTTAATAAACCTTATCAAATTCTATTGTCCTCCCACTCAAATACTTCGCTAGAAACAATTTCTTGGAAATAAATAAGAAACATTGACAAAAACTTTGTCTTTGTATCCATAGTGGAAAGAATTCCCAATCAATATTTTGGGATAACCAACAAAGACATTTATCCGATTTTTGGTTGTAATCTTTAGACCAAAACTTAAAGAAAGGACTATTAGGGTTTATACCCATGCCATAACTCGTATGGTGTCATTTCAACGGATCATGATGATGCTCTATTTAGTGTAAAAGCAGTAGTCACTAAAGAATAATCCACAAAAATATAATGGCATCATTTTTATTTTTATCTCATCATTAACCCAACAAGGTTTGGATACATTTCTCGGATACTTTATCATCTCTACGATACTCCAAGAAATGTGAGTTGTAGAACAATTTCATAACTCTCTTAGATGTTCTCTAAAACTCGTAATTCAAATATTCTCCAAATGATCCAATCATAGATATTTGACTTTTCTTTTACGATGATTTCCACTTCATGCTGAAATTTATTTGAATCCATTCAAATGTTTCAAACTTCTTCCTTATCGAATATATTCACATATATATACTCAATTCATTGTTGGAAGTTTTTATGAAGTAGAAGAATCTCCCGCACACAACTATGTCCAGTGAAACACATACATCATCATGTATTTTTTCACTAAGTTAGTTGCCCGTTCAACTCTTGGCCTATGAACGGTATTTTAGTCATTCTCTTTTAGAAAAGATTTGCAAGCGCCAAATGATTCAAAAATCAAATGACTCCAATAATCCATTTGCATGGAGTTTCTTCATGCGTTCCTTTCCAATATGACCTAAATGGCGGTTCCACAAATAAGTGGAATTCAAATCATTTGCCTTATGGCATTTTTAGCGTCAATATTATGTGTGTGTGTGTTTCACCATTAAGATTTATAATAACTTATCCATCGTACATGGAGTAATGTCATAATTTGAACAACTCATTTGTTTTCATTTGACCAGAGCAAAATAACAATTATTAAGTTTTTTATTATAAATTCTAAGGGCTAGATAGAATGCCAACGATGAACATAATAACACTTTATTTTTGTTCCAGACGTGCATTCCTATCATATTCCTTGTCAATCACTTTGGCCATTGTATTCTTGTATTGCGTTGTTTCGTATGACACTTCATACCAACCAATATGGTACAAATACCCAAGAATTTCATTGTGTGACCAAACGAGGAATACCTCCATAACATGTATATCATTTATATACACCTGAGCTAGACTTTCTAGTCTTTTCTTTCTTTCTGCCAATAAACTTTTGTAGTTTCTCTTTTAGCTTTCCTCAATATTCAGAAAAACACTTCAACATCAATAACTTCTAGGTTTGTTGGTCAATGCCAATAACCTTGAGGTTCTTACTTTGAAGTTGATCATCAAATGACAAGTGTTCCGGATTTCACTATTAGTAACCTTTTAATATGATGAACAATTTCACTCATAATTTTATCCATCATATCATGATGACTTTTCGAGACCATGTCTGTACATGCTAGGCTCGTAAAGTATAACCTTAGTATTCGCATGTGCAAAACTGGCTTGCACCCATTGTATGCACACGTAGAATCTATAACACCCGATCATCACGTGATGCTTTGAAACGACGAGTCTTAGCAACGGTGCATACTAAGGACGATCACTTCATGGATATGCGAATATCGTTAGTGCCCCAATAGTTGGAGGATTGGGACGCCTTGCGTCTTCAGCCTTCGTACATTCCCATAAAACTTATGAGTTTATGTAGTCTCACCAAATTATATTCTATCATCTTGCAATAAGGTCTTAGATATCACATATATCTCATACCTTGATTATTTCTGAAAACTAAATTTTCAGCTCCTTAATTTTCAAACAGATTTGAACTTCAAGTTTCACGGAGACAAGATAACTTTAGGTACTAATTGAAATCATAGCTCTTTGAATCAACAATGTGAGGTTTACTAAAAGTTTGCAATAGGACTTAATCAATTCTTGATTCTTTAACAATACGGTACCAATCCGTAAAGTTTCTTGTCGGATTTTAACAGTATTTCTATCTCAATTACAAGACTAGCGCATGGTAGAAAACGGATGCCAATACTACAAAATTAATTCAAAATACTACTTAGACTATGTTTATGATAATTAGTTCATGTTTTAATCTAATTACTAATGAACTCCCACTTAATACAACATCCCTCATAGTTGTTAAGTGGTACACGATCCACATCCACTACACCAAAACCGATCATCACGTGAGATGATGTAGCTTCACTGGTGAACATCAACATGTTGATCATATCATCCATATGACTCGTGTTCAACCTTTCGGTTTCCGTTGTCCCGAGGCCATGTCTGTACATGCTAGGCTCGTCAAGCAAACCCAAGTATTCCGCGTGTGCAACATGGCTTACACCCGTTGTATGTGAACGTTGAGTCTATCACATCCGATCATCACGAGATGCTTCGAAACGACGAACTGTACAACGGTGCATACGAGGGGAGAACACTTTATTATCTTGATATTAATGTGAGGGATCATCTTATAATGCTACCGTCGTGTTCTAAGCAAAATAAGATGCATAAAGGATTAACATCACATGCAATTCATATGTGATATGATATGGCCCTTTTGTCTTTGCGCCTTTGATCTTCATCTCCAAAGCACGGACATGATCTCCATCATCAAGGGCATGATCTCCATCATCGTTGGCGTAGCGTCAAGGTCCATGGCGCCGTCTTCATGGTTGTTCACCTCATGTAGCAACTATTACAACTACTTTGAAATACTACTCAACATGAAATTTAAAGACAACCATAAGGCTCCTGCCGGTTGCCACAATACAATAATGATCATCTCATACATATTCATCATCACATTATGGCCATATCACATCACCAAACCCTGCAAAAACAAGTTAGACATCTCTAATTTGGTTTGCATATTTTACGTGGTTTAGGGTTTTCGAGAGAGATCTAATCTACCTACGAACATGAACCACAACGGTGATACTAGTTTTGTCAATAGAAGAGTAAATTGAATCTTCACTATAGTAGGAGAGACAGACACCCACAAAGCCTCTTATGCAATACAAGTTGCATGTCGAACGAGGAACAAGTCTCATGAACGCGGTCATGTAAAGTTAGTCCGAGCCGCTTCATCCCACTATGCCACAAAGATGCAAAGTACTCAAACTAAAGACAACAAAAGCATCAACGCCCACAAAACCATTGTGTTCTACTCATGCAACCATCTATGCATAGACACGGCTCTGATACCACTGTAGGGATTCGTTGCATAGAAAACAAAAAATTTCGTACCGCGAGAACGCAATCCAAGCCAAGATGCAATCTAGAAGACGGGAGCAACGAGGGGATGATCGAGACTCACCCTTGAAGATTTCCAAAGCCTACAAGAATAGGCTCTTGTTGCTGCGGTAGACGATCACTTGCCGCTTGCAAAAGCGCGTAGAAGATCTTGATCACGGTGCCATAATCGGGCAGCACCTCCGTACTCGGTCACACGTTCGGTGTTGATGAAGTCGACGTCCACCTCCCCGTTCCAGTGGGCAGCGGAAGTAGTAGTCTCCTCTTGAATCCGGCAGCACAACGGCGTGGTGGCGGTGGTGGTGGAGAACTCCGGCGGAGCTTCGCTAAGCGTGTGGGAGCGTTGGAGGAGAGAGGGGGCGGCTAGGGTTTGGGAGGGGGTGGCCGGCCACTAAGGGGGTGCGGCCAAGCTGTGGTCTTGGGGTGGCCGGGCCCCTCCCCTTGGCCCCTCATTATATAGGTGGAAGCCCCAAGTGTTGGACTACAAGTCTTCTAATAAGACCCGAACCCAAAACCTTCCATGTGATAGGGAAACCTACCCAAGGTGGGAATCCCACTTGGGGTGGGATTCCCCCCTTCCATGTGGGGGGGTGGCCGGCCCCCTTGGTGGAGACCAAGGTGGACTCCCCCCTCCTAGGGTTGGCCGGCCATGGGAGGTGGAGTCCCTCCGGGACTCCGCCTTCCTTAGTGATTTCTTCCGGACTTTTCTAGAACCTTCTAGAACCTTCCGTAGAACCTTCCGGATCATTTTAAATCTTATAAAATGACTTCCTATATATGAATCTTATTCTCCGGACCATTCCGGAACTCCTCGTGATGTCCGGGATCCCATCCGGGACTTCTAACAAAACTTCAAACTCCATTCCATATTCAAGTTCTACCATTTCAACATCAAACCTTAAGTGTGTCACCCTACGGTTCGCGAACTATGCGGACATGGTTGAGTACTCTCTCCGACCAATAACCAATAGCGGGATCTGGAGATCCATAATGGCTCCCACATATTCAACGATGACTTTAGTGATCGAATGAACCATTCACATATGATACCAATTCCCTTTGTCACGTGATATTTTACTTGTCCGAGGTTTGATCATCAGTATCACTCTATACCTTGTTCAACCTCGTCTCCTGACAAGTACTCTTTACTCGTACCGTGGTATGTGGTCTCTTATGAACTTATTCATATGCTTGCAAGACATTAGACGACATTCCACCGAGAGGGCCCAGAGTATATCTATCCGTCATCGGGATGGACAAATCCCACTGTTGATCCATATGCCTCAACTCATACTTTCCGGATACTTAATCCCACCTTTATAACCACCCATTTACGCAGTGGCGTTTGATGTAATCAAAGTACCTTTCCGGTATAAGTGATTTACATGATCTCATGGTCATAAGGACTAGGTAACTATGTATCGAAAGCTTATAGCAAATAACTTAATGACGAGATCTTATGCTACGCTTAATTGGGTGTGTCCATTACATCATTCATATAATGACATAACCTTGTTATTAATAACATCCAATGTTCATGATCACGAAACCATGATCATCTATTAATCAACAAGCTAGTTATACAAGAGGCTTACTAGGGACTCCTTGTTGTTCACATAACACACATGTATCAATGTTTTGGTTAATACAATTATAGCATGGTATGTAAACATTATCATAAACTTAAAGATATATTATAATAACCATTTTATTATTGCCTCTTGGGCATATCTCCAACACTATCTTAGGTGTAAGGACAGCACCTCGCTTAGTCTTTATTTAGTAGATTCGATCCGTTATGGTTGTTCCTTGTTCTTCAAGGTTTATTTTGATATCCATATAGTTAGGCCTTGCAAACGGGTTGAATGATCCAGTAGTGCGTAAGGTGTAGTTTGCTGATCCTAGAGGGGATGTTCCGGGAATCAACTCTACGTTGGTTTTGAGGCCTTGTCTAGGGTTGGTTTTCTATCATCTTTCGTGTCTGCCAGGCTCAACTACGTGTAGGATGTTCCGGTTATATGGTGAAAACCCTAAATCATCGTAGATCGTTTTAACTTAGTATTCATCAAGCAGGACCACCATGTTATCGTAGATCCAATCATGGGTGGATCGGCTCCTTGAGCCGATTCACAGGATAACCTGAGAGCCGATCGAGGCTCGTATTTAATGTTTACGTGTATGCCATGCAGAAAACTAGTCGAAGCAATCCATCACCTTCCTGACCAGGTATAGGTCAGGTGGCACGCCCTTGCACCAGCTAGGACGTGTGCCGGAGCATTGCGGGCCGTCGCCCGAGGGACCAGGGCCCACCAGTAGTCCTGGGAGCCTCCCGACTCTCCGTGTTGCCCGTCGCTGCTCGCCGGTGGGTTTTGGCAGGCAACACATTCTAGCACGCCCGGTGGGACACTCTACAGCAACTACGTCAACATCTACAGCTGAGATGGCGGACGCACCAGTCACATACGAAGATCTGACTGAGGAGCATAAGAAGAAGTATAATGAGCTTAAAGCTCTCTTCGAAGCCGATCTCATCGGCTCTTTTGAGAGGACCCGTACACATGGCATTAGGTGGAAAGGGTTCTCAGCCGAAGGCGCCCTCGATGAGGTGGATCTGTCTACCGCTTCAGAAGAACGCACCAGAGCTCTGCGTCAAGAAGTCAATTACATGGTGGCTCATTCGCTACACCGTCATTCTGAGAGCCTGGTGAACGCTTTCGAGCGCGTTGCGGTTCGCGTGGTGCAGGAGATCATGAAGCATCAGTACTCTCCGTCAGGACCTACCCTAGGGACTCACCAGGGAGAAATACCATTCCAGACCAGACCGCAGCTTCCATTCTCGCTTGCAGCTCCAGAGCCGCCGGGTTCACCGGCGTACGTCTTCTACAAGATTGGGGGCGATCCTGGTGATTACCAGTTCCTGTGTGAACCACCTAAGGAAATCCCGCACGGATACATGTGCACGTACGTGCCGGACTGCAATAACTTGGCGTGCACGAATCAGGTTGCAGCAGGAGGGATTTCTGGAACAGCAGGAGGGATTACCGGAGTAGACGCCGATAAATAGGCGTGGCTGGCCAAATATGCCACTGGAACGAGTCATCAAAGCTCGGCCCCTGCAACTCATACAGTGGACCAAATCAGTGCAATCTTGAGAGACCAGTTCGGCATGGTGCCAAAAAGGAGGGCAATCGGCTATTCTAAGCCGTACCCCAACGAGTATGATTTGATTCCACTGCCGCCCAAGTATCGGCTCCCTGAGTTCTCAAAGTTTAGTGGATCAGAAGGCTCTAGTTCAATTGAGCATGTGAGACGATATTTGGCACAGTTGGGCATGATTTCAGCATCAGACCAGTTACGTGTGAGGTTATTTGCGCAATCTCTCACAGGATCGGCTTTTGGGTGGTACACCTCGTTGCCACCAGATTCAATCCGGACGTGGAAGCAGATGGAAGAGCAGTTCCACATGCAATATCACTCAGAAGCGACCGAGGCTGGCATTGCCGATCTGGCGCAAGTGCGACAGAAGCGTGGAGAAACGGTGTCGGAATACATTCAGTGTTTCAGGGCTGTCAAGAACCGATGTTATTCGGCTCGATTGGGTGAGAAAGAAGCAGTCGATCTGGCAGTGTTGGGCCTCGCGGCGCCGATCAAGGATATGGCTTTCCAAGCAGAATACAGTTCACTGGCGCATATGGTTTAGAAACTATCATTGTATGAGCAGCGCCACCCAGAATTGTACTAGGACAAGTTCAAACGCCCGGTAAGCCTGGTTGAGACAGAAGATGATGAAGATTCTACAGGAGACCAGGAAGTAGCTGTAGCTGAATGTGCTCGGGGGGCAAATCCCGTGTCCTGCAGATGGGTGAAACCACAAGGTCCTGCAAAAGGGTTTGACTTCGACGTAAGCAAGGCTGAGCAGATATTTGATTTACTGCTTAAGGAGAAACAGCTGAAGTTACCTGAAGGCCATAAAATCCCTACGGTGCAAGAGCTGAACGGAAGACCGTACTGCAAGTGGCATAACTCGTTCACCCATATCACCAACGACTGCAAAGTGTTGCGTCAGCAGATCCAAATGGCGATAGAACAGGGCCGTCTGATTTTCGGTCATTACGCCATGAAAGTGGACATGCAACCGTTTCCTGCCGTCAACATGGTGGAGTACTGCAGTCACTCCGTGAGGCGCCAGCCAGATTTCTCGTTCAGTATTAACATGGCAGGACCTGTATACCACCATGGTAGGGACAAAGAAGGGAGCAGTCGCTCTCGTGGCAAGGAAAAGGAGGAGGCCGGCCCACGCGACCGGCCCCGATATGATGACAGACGGTACATCACAGAGGAGCAAGTGAAAAACGTGCGGTACCAACGACCACTCTCCGAGCATCTCCTTAACAAGTATGAGCGTCAGTACGACCGACGCCGGCGATACGACATAGACGACGAAAGGGATCGTCGGTCTAGTGTAGACAACAGAAAATATCGTCGGTATGATAGAGACGACGAAGGATATGAGCGCTGCGCTAAGGGAAAGTCGAGAGAGCAGGAGGACATGGACAAACACTGGGATTGTCCTTTCTTTAAGCACTACTGGGATTCAGGAATGAGCCGATTGCCTACAGTCGACAACTACCCGAAATGTAGATAGAAGAAGGACACAGGTGACATGTCAGTGTTCAAACGCCTAGGACCTCTCCCATCTCGGAACAAGCAAGCTGAGTCCTCTCGGGTGGAAGACCTCGAGGAGCTAGAAGATGGAGATGAAGAAGAAGAAGAAGAGGATAGATACCACCGGCCAAGGTGGTGCCCTGATAGACTCAGTCACTCCCAAAAGCGTAGGGTTCAGCGACTACGTAGCTTGGAGGAAGCCGAGAGGCAATACTTGCACACGTTGAGGAAAGCGCGGCCCGATGTGGCCGTGAAAATTTAGCAAACTTTGGACGAGGAGAGTCGTCCACAGAAGAAAGAATGGCGCCCCAAACAAATGAAAGCCAATGATAAGACATCGGCTGGCACAAACATGGTGTTCATACTTCCGTCTGAGTTTTGTGCTCCAAGAACAGAAGAAGCACCTGTAGTACAGCTTGACTGCGGCCCACGGCCAGTTATCTTTGAAAAGCTGCGAGAGAAGAGCTACAAACATCTGAAGGCCCTGTACTTAAGAGGTTATATCAACGGGCCGCCTGTGAACAAGGTGTTGGTTGACACGGGAGCGGCAGTCAATATAATGCCATACTCCATGCTACGACGTCTGGGACGCTCTAGCGCGGATCTGATCAAAACCAACGTCATACTAAGCGACTTCAACGGCCAAGCATCAGAAGCGCAAGGCGTTCTGAGCGTGGATCTAACCGTAGGCCGAAAAACCATCCCTACGTCATTCTTCATCGTCGACAGCAAAAGCACCTACGCTGTCCTACTAGGGAGGGATTGGATTCACGCCAACTGCTGCATTCCATCCACAATGCACCAATGCTTGATACAGTGGGATGGAGATGAAGTAGAAGTCGTCCATGCAGATGACTCAGTCGAGATCTCAACAGCCGGCATGAACATCTGGGAAGTGGAAGACCAAGAGCCACTCTCTGGAGTCAGTTTGGATGGCTGTGAGCGCATCGAAGTTACAAAAAACGGGGTGAGGCTGGTCTTATCCACCGGCCTGACGGAGTAGAAAGAGCAAAGTCGAGCGACGTACGTGGTGAGGCCGATCCCTGCGATCGGCCCCAAAAAATAAAAAGGAATGATCTCAACTCAAGCACGTCACGTAGTCGTAGTAACGGGAGTCCTTCCCGTAGTAGAGCACGAACAAGTTGTAAACCTTCATTGAGCAATGCAATCAAAATGGGGGCCGATTCCAGCAATCAGCCCATATTATCCTCGCCATACATTTTGCCTGTGTTTAACATCGATCTAGCAGGCGACGGAAAGCTAGGGTATGGGTTTACATCGGCTGATGAGCTAGAAGAGGTTGACATTGGTCCTGGGTATAAGCCACGACCAACTTTTATCAGCAAAAAGTTAGATCCGCATCTGAGGAGCCTGATGATAGCTCTGTTGAAAGAATACCCAGATTGCTTCGCATGGGATTACACAGAAATGCCTGGGTTAGACAGGAGCATCATTGAGCACCGGCTCCCTCTCAAGAAAGGATTTCGGCCGTTCCAGCAACGTGCACGTCAGATGAAGGCCGATATTCTGGAAGAAGTCAAGAAAGAGATCGAGAAGATGTTGGACGCCGGGTTCATCAGGTCATGCAGGTATGCTGAATGAATTTCTAGTATCGTACCTGTACAGAAAAAGGATGGCCGATGGCGTGTCGCCATAGATTTTCGAGATCTCAACAGAGCTACTCCAAAGGATGAGTATCCAATGCCGATAGCAGAGACATTGATCAATGCAGCTGCTGGTCATAAGGTGTTAAGTTTCATGGATGGCAATGCCGGCTACAACCAAATTTTCATGGCTCCAGAAGATATACACAAGACTGCATTCAGGGTACCAGGTACAGTGGGCTTGTTTGAATACGTAGTCATGACTTTTGGACTGAAGAATGCCGGCGCAACGTACCAAAGAGCCATGAATTACATCTTTCATGATCTGATCGGCAAGTTGGTGGAAATATACATCGATGACATGGTGGTCAAGTCTGTCTCCGTAGAAGGACACTTGGAGGATTTGCGACGCATCCTGGACCGAACTAGAAAATTCGGGCTAAGAATGAATCCAAAGAAGTGTGCTTTTGGTGTAACGGCCGATCAGTTCTTGGGTTTCTTGGTTCATGAACGTGGAATTGAGATCGGCCTGAAAAGTCAGGAGGCAGTGCAAACAATGCAGCCACCCACCACGAAGAAAGAGCTACAGTCTCTCATCAGCAAAATCAACTTCGTCAAAAGGTTCATTTCCAATCTGTCAGGACGAATCGAGCCATTCATGGGACTGGTGAAAATTAAATCTGATGATGAGTTTCACTGGGGGGCAGAGCAACAGCGGGCGTTTGACGAGATTAAAGAATATCTGACGAAGCCACCTGTGTTGGTTCCGCCCCAGCAAGACAGACCATTCTATATATACTTGTCAGTGGCTCACACTTCCATCGCCTCAGTGGTGGTGCAACTGTATGATGGTCTGGAGAGAGTTGCTTTCTACCTCAGCAGGAGGATGCTGGATGCAGAGACTAGGTACCCTGAGATCGAGAAGTTTTGCGTCTACCTATTCTTTACCTGCACCAAGCTTCGTCACGTCTTGCTGACAGCAGAAATTGTCATCATATGCAAGTCAGACGTCGTCAAACATATGCTGTCGGCTCCTGTGCTGAAAGGCCGACTCGGTAAATGGATGTTTGCATTATCGGAATTTGATCTCCGGTATCAGCCTGCGAAGGCAGTCAAGGGACAAGTGTTGGCCGATCTTATTGCTGAACGAATCAACACGGATATAGCAGCACTATCGGTACGTGCATGGGCCATGTTTTTCGATGGATCGGATTGTGACGATGGTTGCGGCATCGGTATTCTACTCGTGTCGCCCCGGGGGGCAACATATTCCTTCTCCATCAAGTTATCTACCTCTTGCACCAACAATGTTGCTGAGTATGAAGCAATACGCAAGGTAATGGAGTTGCTTATAGAAGCCGGGGCAGAAGCAGTGGAACTTTTTGGAGACTCAAAACTGGTGATTTCCCAGCTCACGGAGGAATACAAATGTGAGAGTGAGTCGCTCTTCCCATTATGGATGCAATGCCGTGAGTTGATAGCACATTTAGGTACATAAACTTCAATTGGATCCTAAGGTCGCAAAATACCGAGGCCAACGATCTTGCACAGATGGCATCAGGCTACAAGGACGTAACTGATGGAGCCAATGTTCAGGTGCAGTTCCTGGAACAGGATGACTGGAGAGCCGATATCTTCAATTACTTGAAAGATCCGGCTCGGGGGGCACCTAAACGGATAAGGTACAAGGTCATGAAGTATGTCCTTATAGGAGATGACATGTTCTACAGGACTTTGGAGGGGTTACTTCTCAAGTGCCTGGGGCCAGCCGAGTCGAATCGGCTCTTACACGAGGTACACGAAGGCGCCTGTGGAACCCACCAATCGGCTCATAAGATGAAATGGTTGATCAGGCGATCAGGGTTTTACTGGCCCACCATGCTTGAGGACTGCTTTAGGTACTATAAGGGGTGTCAAGCGTGTCAGATGTTTGGGAAAATTCAGATGGTGCCTGCATCAGCAATGAACCCTATCATCAAGCCTTGGCCGTTTCGAGGTTGGGGCATGGATATGATCGGCAAGATCAATCCTTCATCAAGCAAAGGCCACGAGTGGATTTTGGCCATTACAGATTATTTCACTAAGTGGGTGGAGGCCGTCCCTATGAAGTCAGTGGCGTCGAAAGATGTTATTAGTTTCGTTAAAGAACATGTCATTCATAGATTCGGGATTCCCCAGACTATCACGACCGATGGAGGTTCGGTCTTCATTTCTAAGGAGTTCAGAAAGTTCTGCGACGACATGGGGATTAAGTTGATCCGATCGTGTCCATACTATGCTCAAGCAAATGGGCAAGCTGAAGCGTCCAACCAGAGCCTTATCAAGCTGATTAAGAGGAAAGTTGACGAGCACCCTAGACGTTGGCATGAGGTATTGTCAGAAGCTTTATGGGCTTATCGCATGTCATGTCATGGAGCTATAAAAACCTCGCCATACCATCTGGTCTATGGACAAGAAGCCGTATTGCCTTGGGAAATTACGGCTGGATCGAGACGTGTTACATTTCAGAATGATCTAACAACGGAAGAATATGCAGCCCTGATGAGTGATAGTTTTGAGGATCTAACGGAACTCAGACTTTGGTCGCTGGAGAAGATTAAAGAGAACAAAGCCAAGGTAGCTCGCGCATATAATAAGAAGGTGAGACCAAAGGAGTTCCACGTTGGTGATCTAGTATGGGAAGCTGTATTGCCATTAGGAACTAAGGATAAAGTGTATGGTAAATGGTCTCCTAATTGGCACGGACCGTACAGAGTCGACCAAGTTTTGAAGGGTAATGCATACATGCTCGAGCAGCTGGACGGTGTTAAATTCCCAGTAGCTATCAATGGTCAACATCTCAAGAAATATTTCCCAAGCATGTGGGATGACGGACAGTGAAATATGGGGGCCGATGCATTAAATCGGCCAGTAAAAAACAAAATGTACATACAAATCACAGCTGATGCACAGACATCGACTTTAGAAAAATATGCAAAACAGCAGGATACAAGTACAGCCGATGCACAGACATCGACTTCAGACTAAAAAGCCGATGCACAGGCATCGACTCGAGAGGTACAAGCTCAATTGAGCAGTTATCAGGTTACAAAGAGAGGCTCTACTGAAGGAATGCCTCGAGGGCATGGAGGGCGTCAGCACGCACACGATCCACCTCGGCGATCTCGGCCTCATCATCTTCGTCCTTGCCTGTCACCAGCTGTCTGTTCAGGGCATGTATGTCGGCCAGATCAGTCTTCAGTTCAGCTTTGAGGCCTTCTGCTTCCTTTTGAGAGCGTGTAATAAGGGCTTCCTTATCATGGATGAGTTGTTTGGTTGCCCGGACCCTCTCTTCAAGGTCCTCCAATTCCTTTCGCAAGGCTTCAAGTTCAGCAGTGCTGATAGAGGTGTCAGTTTTGGCATCCAAGGCTGCCTTTTTCTCATTAAGCCACTGACATTTGTCTGCAATATCGGCTTTCAACGGAAACTGGGCGTGGCGTAGGTCGATTCTCTGACGAGCCAGCTTCACCCTTGACCTGAAGGCAGACAGAGTCACAACTGGCCAGAGTTTCACCTGCAGCATCACCGGGAGATGGGGCTGGATGTCTTCAAGGATGCTCTTCACTTCCTCGGGGTTTTCAACCAATGTCTCAATTGAGGAGGAGAGCAGGGCCTTGAGACGCTGGAGTTGACCATGGGTAGCGCTGGGTCTTGGCTCCTCACTTGCCCTAGAAGTAGCTGGTTCGATGGATTCAGGGTCGAACGTTAGCAAGCTTGAGAGGTCATAACCCTGACAAACAACGAGAACAGCGTCAGTATGCAGCAAAAGAGAAGGGTAGAGCCAAGGGAAAGGAGTGTACCTCTCCTAAGACCAGAGGAATAGCCGATGATGAGGTGATCGGCTCTTGTGTTTCTGCTGTGGGCTTGGCCAAGTTGGAAACCTTGTCGGCTACACTTTTAGAAGTTGTTAGGTCCAAGGTGGCGGATGGCATTAGTAGTTCCTCGACTTCCCCACTAGAGGTGTCATCAGTCTGCAAAGAAAGTGGTTAGCCGGTGCGAGCAGCGATGAGTTAGCATGAAATATGAGCCAGGGGGAGTAATTACATTTGAAGCCTCCTGGTTTAATGAAGAGGCTTGCGGTTCCTTGCGAGCTCTCTTGATGCATTGGCTCTTTGTGTGTAGACCACTCTGCCCTGCTTTGATGGGAGTTTGGGAGGCAGCAGGTTCAGGAGCTGACCTTTTCTTGGAAGCCGATGGTGGCAAATCTGGCTGGCTCTGTGTGGTGGTTTTCCCGGAGTTGCCCGAGCTCGAATTCCCTCGGCTGGATTGGGTTTCCTCGCTGGAGTTGTCTTCAGTGGAGGCCTGTAAAAGAAGAGTTAGTAAACCCCAGCATATTTACAGAAGCCTGTAAGGGTAGATAAAATCAGCCAAGGCATGGATCAGCTTACGTGCAAACTTCCTTGAGCTGGAGTAGGGTTTTGGCGCTTCAAGGTCTTCCTGGCAGCTACCTTCCTCACTGCCGTTCTCGCCTTGATTGAGGCTCGGGGGGCAGCTGGCCCAGAAGATACCTTGCTCTTGGGAGCCGATTTTGGTGAAATCGGCTGGTTCTGCATCACAACCTTCTTCAAGGGTGGTGAGCTTTTGCAGAAGAGGACCACCGGAGCTGGTGGGAGGAATTTGAAGGGGGAGCCGTCATCATGTGCAGGTTCTGGACCATCTTGTTGCTGCAAAGAGACAGAGCAAGGTTACAAAAAATCATTGTGAGCCACTGCAAGAAAATTTGTGAGTGATGGTACCTGTTCTGCAGGGATATCATATTCAGCATCCAGTTGTTTCAGCAACGGTCCCAGAGCTCTTCTGAAGGCATGAGTCTTCCACATAGATGTAATGTCCCAGGTTTCGAGATGATCGAGGGGTAGATTTTAGAAAGGGATGTGCATTGCATGGTAAATTACGGGGAAATTTCGCGCTTTTAAAACAAAACTGCATCGAAGGGGAACAGGTTTCTCTCTCGACATCCTACAGGGTTAGGGTTTCGAGAGTGCGATGAACTTGTTCTTATTTAACTAGATTAGGGTTTTGAGAAGAGGGAAGAGATATTGCATTGCAATGTTAAGTTACATGATTGAATTAAAAGTTAAGTTGTATGATTGAATTCAAACCAAATTTGAATTTGAATTTCAAATTCAAACATTAATTAAATAACCATAAATCAATTATGAGGAAATTCATCTAGTCAAATACAAATAATATACATTATGAACAATACAAATAAGAAGACAAGCTCATTAGAGAAAAACTTGAGCTTTATTGATTAACACACATTATACAATGTCTTTACATTATTCACAAATGAAATAAAGGAATATTACAACATATTACAAGAATTGGACAAAAAAAAGAAAAAAGTAAAGAAAAGGAAATTACAATTCAATGATCTATCCTAACACTACAAGCTAAACTTCATTTAGTCTTGTACTTGATGATCTTCATGATCATTGGAGCAACAGATTGATCCCTGCACACAACAAAGCAAAGAACTAGTTATGCCAAGTGGCATTGCCACTTGGCAGGTTAGAAAGAAATGGAAAATGGTGGATAATACCAAGTCTGCCGAGCTGATCCACTCTCACAGCCAAGTGCAAAGCATCAGCATACACACACAACAGCCTGCTCACAGGGCTATGTGCATGCAGCACACACACACAATGAGTCACCAGAGGGGAGAGGTGGAGCTGTCGACCAGAGAAGCAAGGGCCAACCATATAAAAGCTTTTCCACAGTAAACCCTAAGCCAAATCCATCGACAGGCTGCATTTGGTAAGTCACCAGGAACCAAGAACAGTCAAGAACAGCAAGAACAGGAAGAACAGCCAGAGCTGTTCAACCTGTCCAAAATCACCACAGAATCAAACCAAGATCACAAGCTCACAAGGAAGAGCAGGACAAGCACCAATTCATCACTGAAGCAATCCTCTACACCAACCCCATTTCTAGGAGCTGGAGTGAGGTATACACAAAGCATCATGAGCAAGCATCTGTCTTGCTCATAAATAAGCATATGCACCAATCACACACAAGCAAAAGGGTGTGATACCCTATTTGTGTCATCATCTGGCTACTAAGCCATATGGTGCAAGCAAAGGTAGTAAAGGCCATTAGGAAATCATCTTATGGGAACAGCAGCTATGAAAATTAATGCATAACTGAAGAAATCCAGCAAGAGATGAAGACACAGCTAGCCTAGCCACATACTTAGCACCTATAGCTAATGATGCCATCAGACTGATAGACACTCTGTGTCTATTCATGTTGTCAACATCAAAGTCCACTGGGAATCCATTAAGGGATTAGCCAGTGTGCATCTATTCACCACAGAAAGCCAATATTGGTGGGAGCTACCCTAACAGCAATGATTTACTGTCAGGGCCACCTCAACCACCTTACCCAAATCCCACAGAGAAGCTAAGCACATATATCATTACCCAGAAGGGTTCAAATGATGCTAGGGTTCCCAATATCTTATTGGCATCCCTCTAGCTCTACTAAAACAACTCATATGATCATCACTGCAAGGCAGTTCACATCATTTATCCATCTAATCAAGCAAGGAAATACAGATAAATGAAACAGACAAGTAATCAAAGCACCAACATCTTGCCAGTGACCCAATGGATCACTACAAGCATCAGATGATGCTTGAGCAAGCATCAACACACACCAGCACAAGTATGTGTGTCACACAGACACCAGGATGAGCATCAGATAGGCACAAACAGTAGATAGTAAGCAAACAACATGCACCTGGTGATCACTGGATCATCAGTGCTTGCCAAATTATGCAAGTGCTTGTCAGAGACAAGCCTGGCATCAATTCATGAACTACATAAATGAAATAGCCCAATTAAGCAATAAGTGTATCACCGACACTACAAGAAAAGTTCTGATAGACAACGTCTCAAAATCGTCCGCTAAGGGGTATTTTTCGTCGCCTATGGGCCTAACCCGATGATATGGGTTCTGTTGTGGAAACTGCGTCAGGCAAAGTCCTACGACGATTTTTTCGGTCCGTCGCGCTTGGGCGCCCTTCCGCCACGGAAAATCGGACCGTTGCCCAAGTGTTTCCGGGAGCCCGTTGATCGCCGACGTCATGCAAACCGACACGTGGCGTACGCCGTTAATCGCGATTAACGGCGTTAACCGGCTGAAACCCCGTGGTAGATGGTAGGCCCACACGAGGCCTGCCACGTCTTAAGCGGGCCGGCCCATTAAGTTTGCGGGCCGGGCCAGCTGACTTAGTTTGACCGGTCAACTATATAGCTGGGCTGGTCAATTAGTTACGTGGGCCGGGCCTAACCTCTAAGGTTGACTGGTCAAAACTTTAATGGGCCGGCCCACTAAGTATGTGGGCCGGGCCGAATGCACTCGTTTGACCGGTCAACAGGCAAAAGGGCCGGCCCACAAGACATGTGGGACCCACTTTCCTGGTATCGGGCCGGCCCATTTACAAAGTGGGGTCCACATTAAAGCAACTGGGCCAGCCCAAGAAGTTATTGGGCCGGCCCAATTAGCATGTGGGTCCCACTTTCCTGCTATCGGGCCGGCCCATTTAGTACGTGGGGTCCAAATTTGATCAAATGGGCTGGCCCAACAAGCCAGTGGGCCGGGCCAAAAGCACCGGTGGGTCCCACTTTCCTGTTAAAGGGCCAGCCCATTTAGTATGTGGGGTCCACCATATAGCAAGTGGGCCGGCCCAACAAGATAGTGGGCCGGCCCAACAAGATAGTGGGCCGGCCCAACAAGATAGTGGGCCGGGCCAAAAACACAGGTGGGTCCCACTTTCCAGTTAAAGGGCTGGCCCATTTAGTATGTGGGGTCCACCATATAGCAAGTGGGCCGGCCCAACAAGATAGTGGGCCGGGCCAAAACACTGGTGGGTCCCACTTTCCTGTTAAAGGGCCGGCCCATTTAGTATGTGGGGTCCACCATATAGCAAGTGGGCCGGCCCAACACGCTAGTGGGCCGGGCCAAAAACACAGGTGGGTCCCACTTTCCAGTTAAAGGGCTGGCCCATTTAGTATGTGGGGTCCACCACATAGCAAGTGGGCCGGCCCAACAAGATAGTGGGCCGGGCCAAAAACACAGGTGGGTCCCACTTTCGTTTTAAAGGGCCAGCCCATTTAGTATGTGGGGGCCACCACAAAAGCAATTGGGCTGGCCCAACTAGTTAGTGGGCCGGCCCAGTAGTGGGTGGGGTCCACCTTAAAGCAAGTGGGCCGGCCCAATAAAAGTGCGGGGTCCACAGTAAATCAAGTGGGCTGGCCCAATAAGTAAGTGGGCCAGCCCGTTTAGTTGCTGTTTACATGCCGGCGTAATAGGCGCTTTAGGATTTTGCGGGCCGGCACATATGTGATTTCGCTTAATTGGGCCGTTTAAGGGATGGGAATTCGTGATTTAGATATTGAGAATATTTACGCAGCATTGATTTCTGTCGGATAGCCTCACTTACCACAAGCACCAAAGAAAAAATGCGTGAAAGAACTATAAAAACTAACTAAATATTACATCAGCTGCAAGGCATTGAAAAAATATTACAGAACCCAGAGAAATTGAATGGTAATTAAACCTAGCAATACAATGAAGGGATCCGGCAATCTTTTAAGTTGTCCATGCAGCACCTATATCCGAAACAAAGACATTACAAGTTAAGACAGCAACAATGGAAAGGCAAAGACACTACAATATTGTTTGACAAAGAATTTGGAACTCATCATTTCGTCGTTATAACAAGATCATTGTAATGCGCACAATAAGCAAACAAAGAGTGCATGCCGCATACCAACAGCCAATATAACAGAGCATGTTAGAATGAAACAAATAGACTTACTACCGTCGAGTCCCATGCAAACGAACATGTTCGGGGAGTACAAAATTGGCATGAACAACATAGTAGCAAAGCTATAAATTTTGTAACAACGATCGAGCAAGATGAAGTTATGATGGCTACATCTACAGAGCAGGGAATGTAAACCAAAAATAGAAATTACGATGGCAAAAGCTAAAGAGGAGGGAATGTGAACCAACATGTGCCAAGTGCAATTACTTCATTTTGGCCGTGAACTAAATAATACTCCTGAACTTATAGTGAAGGGGATGAAAATCAAGATGTTTCGGGATATAAACTTGTAATGAGCAACACATAGAGGATAGTTAATGCTGGAGCTTAGGATGGACCAGATACAGAATATAGTGGGATCACCTGTGAACTTGTATAAGAGGGAATGCAAACCAATATGTTCAGCTTTCCATATGTGAGCGTCATGCCAAGTCAGAGAAACAAGTCAATAATGCAGCTTTTGAAGAACAAGATGGCACGCAAAATTATTATCTAGTAGTATGACAAGTTTATTTGTACTACAGGCTAGATAGCAGAGTGATAGCATGCCAAACTAAGTCCTTACTTTGTTAGCTTACAATGAACTAGATACAAAAATGGCATCACCTGTAGTACAGGGAATGCAAGCCAACATGTTCATGGAGTAAAAAATTGGCACAAACAACATAGTAGCAGGCCATAATTTTTGTAACAACGACTGAGCAAGATAAAGTTATGATGGCTAGATCTACAGAGCAGGGAATGTAAACCAAATATAGAAGTTACGATGCCAAAAGCTATAGAGCAGGGAATGCGAACCAACATGTGCAATTACTTAAAATTGGCCATAAACTAAATAATAGCAGGATGTTACTATAATACCTATAATTTTTGTAACAACATCTGAGCAAGATAGAAGTTATGATGGCTACATCTACAGAGCAGGGAATGCAAACCAAAATGTTCAATCGCTTAAAGTTAGCAATGAAGTAGAAAATAGCAACGTGTTACGGTCATAGCTAGGAATGAACTAAAAGAGCTTCAGACAAACAAGCATCTGAACCCATAACATGGCGCTAAAACAAGGGACTTACATTAGGAGAAGCACTCTGTGGGAGTCACAGCAGATCTTCCTGGGGTTGATAGATCCGGTGATGAAGTACGCTACATGTGCTACTTGGGGTTGGAGAGACGGCCATTACACTTCATGGTTACTCATCTCATCTGCAAAAACGTAACGGCGCATCGTTAGCACAAATAGGTTCCCCCAAGATTAAGAGTTTAGATCATGCACGGCGCCGGTGAAGCAGATCCGGTTCATGCACAGTGGTGTCGGTGAGCAAGATACGATGCGGTGGACGACGGATCCGGCGAAGCGGCTCCGGTGGGGTGGACGATACCGCAGCTGAAGCGACTGCGGTAGACTGCTGGATGAGCATATGGTTTCGAGGTTCGGCGGGGATGATCCGGTCCGGTTGATGATGGCGTCGATGAAGCGGCTCCGGCAGGCAGCCGGATGACGAGGATCGCGAGGGCTCGGGTAGGCCAGGGAAGTCCGGCGGGGATGTTCCGGTGCGGTGGTCGTGGAGGTGGGAGAGAGGGACTTGGGAAGTTCCGGTGGGTGGTCTGAAGGAAATGTATTTTTTTTGGGAGGGTTTCCTGGGCTAGGGAGGTGGTGATCCAAAAAATGACGGGCAGACCCCCCCACCAACCGACTTTGCTGCCATCTCCACAGGGGTAGAATAGGAATTTGGAAGCGTGTGAAATTTTTGTATTTTGTGGGCGGCAAGTTTTGCCGCTATGAGATTTTGAATTTGGCCACCATCCAAGTATAATGATAAAAAATTGTGACACCGTACTAGTACCTCTGTTCAAGGCCGAGTGCAAAATCAAATCATCATCACGTTGAATATAGGTCACTACCATGATCATGATCTATCTTCTGGACAGAGATCCAAAGGCTCCCCACGTTCACAGGGCACAACGTGACCTGAGGCTTCCCATCCACCATTCGTTTCAATCCAACGGCAAGGAAAGCAACAGCGTGACCCGATTAATTTCTGTTGAGCTGAAGAGCTGCTGTGTTCTCTCGAACCTGAAGAAATAGAGAAGGGAACAGAAGATGATTTCGGTTCCGAGCGCATCTGTCCGGGCCAAAAATGTATCTGGTACAAACTCCAGCGGGATGACGCATAGTGACTGGGCCGTTCGCAGCGACGCAAACATGCCCAAATATGTGTCTCGGATCCGTCGCGCGGACGCTGCGTGGACGCGTAAAGTGTCCGCTCGCGTCTGGAGAACGTTTCGTCAGGCCCGCTTGGCAGTGACCCAGCATCGATGCGTCTTCTCAGCGGCGCCGCTTCGGCAGTCTGCGGTCGCGTAAAATGGCGATGCCTCGGGTGGCACGCGTCGTCACCTACCTCTGCGAATGGCGATGCCACGCGTGCAGCGGCCGTCGCGTGCCTCCGACCTATATAAACAGGAGCGTACGCATATCATCTCCTCCCACACTAAACCCTAGCCGCTGTCGCTCAACCTCCTACTGGGTTTGGTATAGAACTAGAACGCGTAATTTAATCTCAAGTTTGATGTGCCCTGTGAACGTGGGGGCACTGGATCTATGTCCCTATCTTCTTAATCCCAATCAAAAATGCGTTTGAAATATTTCAGGATTGGTGGGAGATTTTGCCGCCCGACTGAGATTAAATTAAACCACGCGTTCGACAATTCAAACTTGAGACCAAGGCTATGATACCATTTAAGTTCGAACTGATTGAAAAAGGCTATGCAATTAATTTATATAACATCCACAGGAACAACTACCAAGTTGATCCCAACCGCAGATAAATGCATCCACCAACAATAGTAGGAACGGTGCCTTATTCTAAGGAAACATTTCACAAGACCAATGTACTCACTATGTAGTGTTCATCTCCAATTATCTATGGCATTTTCTAAGTCTTTGGAAGATTATAACGAACTTGATTGGCCTCGTGCAATAGGGCATCACATGCTTCTAATCTCGATCTCAACATGTTAACTTTTGTTCTTAGCATAGCTGTTGCAACTCGTTCTACTTGGAGTTGTTCCTCCAAAACTTGAGCAAAGAAAGACTTGGACTTGGGCTTCAAAACCCAGCATTTCGCAGGAAAGAGATGTCTTTATATTTCCCATGTTTTGCCATCTCGAATTTCATATTAGCATGACAAGTTTTGAGTTGTGTAAAAAGAAAAGTTATTACAAAGAAAAATGCAGATGGTAGATTTAATGTGTACGAACTACTTTTAATCATACAAGTTGGCATGCCTGACTATAATAAGGACCGTCTATCTTGCTAGCAGGCATAATTATTAAGGTATTATTAATGGGCTACCATGTTCATAGTCTTCGAAGAAACAACCTTTATTGCATTACGAGCAGAAAACAGTTCACACGTGCGCTCAGATTCAAATTTTCAGCATGCAGCCGATTTATGGTTTAATTGAAGTACACATCATTATATTATTTCACACAAAATACAGCAGCCACATGGAACATATCTAATTTTAGTACAACAACAAAATTTGCAATTATTACAGACCAGGAAATTTTGAACGAAATTTTGAGCAGTAATTAATTACAGCATTGGCATCAGGTCCACTTGACTGAACAACAGAATCAAAGTTTATTTAGACACCTTCAATTCCCAGACACATCACAACTGGCTTACCATTACAAGTGCATAGGAGATTCTTTAGAACATTTTCTGTCAAAGTTTGCCTATTTTTCAATTCATGTATCTCTTGGCGTGTGTTGGCAATTATTTCATCAGCATCTTTGTTTTCCCGCCCAAATATATCAATTGCCTCTTGGAGTGCATCCCCCAAATCTCTTTGTGCCGGATTAAGTTGAGCAATAGATACCATGGGCCTATGCGAGCAATATGCACTCTCACTGCTGCTTTGTGAAACATCAATACTTGAGGCATTGGCCCTTGCTTCTGGCTTTGTAGCTTTATTTGAAGCCTGAAATTTAGATAAAACAAGTTACAACATCATATGATGCAATAAAAGACCTCCAATTTCAAGAGCATCATTGAGCTGATATAACATAGCAAGCAATCCAAAATAGAGCCTCGTACATCTATTTCTTCTGGAACGGTTGGTGTACTGGACTCAGTGGACCAATGAGAGCACGTGCCACTGTCACTGTTGCTCTGTGAAATGACCGCAACACTTGATAAATGGGTTGTCCCTACTGACATTACAGCTTTGTTTGCAGGCTGAAACTAAGACAAAACAAGTTAAAATGCAATACAATACACGGCAAACAAACAGCACTGTTGACATAATTTTGAAAGAACCATGGGCAGATATAACAAAGAAACCAGTTAAGCCACATGCCTCTTAGAACAAACCAAACTAGATCATGGCGATGATGTATACAATGAACCAAGCAACTAGACATCATGTGCCCAATAACGAAGCCAGGTCACTGCATAGAAGAAATCTAGCAAATAGCCAAATACAGTCAAAACATGTGCATGTTGGATTGGATACAATTAGGAAAATAATGTATGATTGATTTAAGCATGCTCAGATAGTGCCTTCGACAACGTAGAAGGTCAATGCAACAATTAATTGTATGGCTTGTATGAAGTGCCATAACATTTAAATTAAGCATAACGAGGCATTGCTTAATCTGAGAACTGAGTGCTAGCTCAGTGGCAAGGCTTGCGAGTGCACAGCCAGCCCACCCGGGTTCGAGTACCAACGGGACCGAATTAAACAAGAATGAAGCGAGATGTCAGTACAAGTAGTGGCAATAGAAATGCAAAATCCATAACAGGGCCAATGACAACATTCACTTGCCAACAAAATCTAAGGATTTAGGGTCTGTTTGTTTGGGCTGCAGCTTTTGAGAAGCAGCTGTAGCTGGTGGGCTGTGAAAAAGCAGCTGTGAGAAGCAACTGTTGGAAGCAGAGATTTGATGTCTGGTTGAAGTGCTTTTTATGGCTGCTGCTGTTGGTTTAGGAGTGAAATGTCTGAAATGCCCTGAGTGCTGAAGATGTTGAATATATGCAGATTTGAAACGAATTTGCTATTTATAATAGTTTCATTACATAATTATCATGTTTAATAACCCCAAAATACTTCAATTTATCTTTCTTTTTTGCTAAAATAATTTTGAACACTTTTTGTATCGAAATATTTTGGAGTGTTGTTTAGAATTAAATATAGCTTTTGGCTTCTAAGTTAAAGTTTTTACGGCTTTAAAAAAAGTGTAAACAATATCACAAGACATCTCACTAACCGTTAATTGATCGATCACCTTAATTTTAGGAATTAATCAGTCGATTGTTAATCAGCGAGGTTGCTTTAAATGGGCAGGCTCTAAGCTCTAAAATATGCTACTGTATATTGAAAAGTAAGATTTGCAAAATAGCGCACAAAAGGATTTTTGCAGAAGTATTGCCTTGATTGCTTGAAGTAAACGATGACATCCAAAATAAAATATATATGAATAGGATTGTCAAATCCTTCTCATCTTCACCGTCATGTGAAACTGGTAGCTACCATATACAGTACAGGAGAGGAAAATAAAATTGCATCGCATGAAAACCGTGCTCTGTACCAAACTACCAATTACTCTGTACATCAATACTTCAATACTGTGGATTGGACGGAACTGTGGAGGAAGAATTTCCTGCAGCAGCCGAGCGGGTAGTGAAGAGCCTCGCGCCGGAGTGAAGATGGACCAACCGATGGAAGAGCAGCTCCAGGCGGTCTGCTGAATGAGAAATTGTGACCCCGCAACGCCTCGAGCACCTCCTGTCGCCGGCGGCCGTGCTCAGATTCCTCCTCCTAGGTCGCGCCTCCCTGCTCAGCGTCCTCCTCCTAGGCCGCGCTTCCCTGCTTGTCCGCCTACGCGCAGAGGAGGCGGTCGACCTGGCCCTCGGCCTCGAGGCTGACCATGGGGCCACGCATGCTATCGCGGCGGAGGCGCGCCCCTGCTGCAGGAGCTCCTACACCATGCTCTCTGGCGTTCCTGACGAGCTTGCAAGTGGGGACGGACTACTGGGACGGCAGCGGCGGATACTGGCGACGATGCCGGCCGGAACGACGACGGCAGCCGGGCAGGAAACCCTAACCCTATCCTTTCATTGAACGGGACAGGAAGAAGGGGAAAATGGGCACTGGGCTCTCGGGCGGGGAACGATTGGAAGGGGCGGGCCAGAGTTGTACGTGAGGGCAGTTTTTTCGTTGTTAGCAGCAAGTGTTAGGGGCATTTTGGTCCACCGCCGCTCGGGAGCAGAAGAAGCTCGGGAAGCAGGTCTCGCCCAACTTCCGGATTGCTAGTTCATTTAGGCACAGCGCTTCTTCAAAGTGCTTTTCTAATTGTTGGTGTTTGTTTGGGCTGCTACTTTTGGACCTCAAAAGCTCTAAAAGCGTATGTAAGCCCAAACAAACAGGGCCTTAGCTTTCATATACCCTCAAAATTTAAAATAGTGTAATCCCCCGAAAGGGTATCATGGTATCATTTAATCTCAGCTATCTCACCCCTAATACCAAACATGTATCATTTAATCTCAGCCGTTCTTTTGTTTTACTCAAGAAAACATTTTTATTTTGGGAGTTTATAGAAGCACAAGCCATCGTCTACATTGGCACTGTGTTATGAAAAATATCATCTTCATCGTACATGGTTATGTGAAGATATTGATATATAATTCTGTGCTAGGAAAACAAATAGCAATTACTATGTTACAAGAACCATCTTCAAGCTCGAAGATACGAAGTTCATTGGTCCACCAACCAAGGCTGATAAAATATTATATATTAATTTAGTACTAATATTTCGTATTTACTCATATTAAGGTCTAACTTTTTTCCCCATGACAACCCAGTTTTGATATAAAATCTAACGGTGGCCATGTGTGGGTCACATAAAAAGTATTGAGGTAGTAAATTTATACATAGATATTGGATAATGTATTTTAAATTTCAAAAAATATGGTAGAAATATATAAATTAGATAGTCTTGTCGCAATTGCAATATGCATGCCGCAAAAGGTAAGATAGATCCTTAAAAATTCTCGACTCTAATCACAAAAATATACATAATCCTAATGGGGTGTCCATGAAAAAGTTTTGTCACTTTCGTATTAGGGTATACTTCTATTTCATACTGACTAAAAAACTTAATTGTAATGAACTCACATATTACTCCTTCCATTACTTCTTTTAGGGTGTATTAGTTTTTCAAAAGCCAAACTTTAGGCTTTGTGACTAATTTTAGCAAAAAATAATAATTATCAACATCAAATAAAATATGGAAATATATTTTAAAATTATATATGTCGTGACGTGCAAAGCACGTGCTACTTACTAGTAGATTACTAGAAAATGAATGAAGCAATTGAACATGGAGCGTATTATATAAACAGCCAGATCATTTGAATATGGATATACCACATCATGTCAATGGGACTCAGAAAAACAAAGCTAGACATTTAAACAAGTAATATAACTATTTTTTCACAATGTTTCAAGTAGAATAGGAAGCTAGGTTAGGAATAAAGCAATCATGTTTCAAGTAGAATAGGAAGCTAGGTTAGGAATAAAGCAATCATGTTTCAAGTAGAATAGGAAGCTAGGTTAGGAAAAAAGCAATAAAAAAACACGAAGTGCATCATTTCAGCTAGGATCATTTCTATCAAACTTCATGCACTAGCCATGGAACAACAGGCAAACTCAATGAAGCAACAGGCAAAAAATTAACATAATAGAATTTTAGGACTTATTTAACATAGCCAAATCATGTAACTTATACCCAGGCATGCCGGATGCCAGATGGGTCAAAGGCAGTGTGCAATGTTCCATATGGTCATTGTTTATATTTTATTAGATTCCATTATGCAACTTAGGTAGTGCAACATACAGAAAATGATGCAATTGAACTACGCACAGGAGGTAAATTAACATTCCAAAAAAAATAGGGAACTTACGTGAGCTTTTTTTTGAGTCACACGGACCTCATCAGGTACTTGGGCGTAAGAACCTGGTGCCACACTGTTTCTCCTCTGCATGAAGGAGAGGCCAATTGTAAACAGAAACAGGATCCAAGATATAGAAGTTTGCATTAAGCAATATACAAAAAACAGCAGGTACTTACATGATTATAGGTGAGCTTTACTCTACGTTTCTGAGTGTAAGATGTGCCTGTTGCACGTGTAATAACAACAAATAGTTACGAGTCAAGGATTTGCTATAATTAAATTGACACCAAACAGTAGTAGAAACATTATGACGTGCATAAACATGTAATACAGGATCGCAGAAAGATATCAAACATGATGTAACTAGAGCAGTAGCCTACGGCCAAATAGTGAGAAATTGTAATCGTGTCAATGGTGGACTTGTATAGCCTACCCCAACTTGTTTGGGAATAAAGCTTTGTTGTTGGTGGTGTTGTTGTTGTTGTTGTCAATCGTGGACATGTAGAGCATTCAACGGCTCATGATTGGTGGCTCATATTTTGTAGAGTTTCAGCGAATGGGTGGGTTAGGTCACTCAGACCACGACACTCTGTATTTATATCATCTGAGTTAGGGTTACAATACCACTGGACATGGGCCTCTATGGGCCTCACACTGGATACAATATTACTACTGCGCTACTACTAAACTCACTCATGGTCCAACACACCCCCTCAAGATGATCATGGGTAAACAACCATGGCCATCTTGCAACAACATGACACATATGACAACTACGAGTAATGAACTTTCAGCATAACTCCTAGTATACATGATAGCATTGCACATTCCATCATCTTGTCATCTCGATTCATCTCTTCATCAGCAGCGAAGACATCCAGCTTCAACCATCTGGGATACGCACAACTCCTAACCATACACATCCTCAACAACCCCGGCTGCCTCACCACACAAGTTCCGCAGAACCATCCACACTCGCCTCAATGTCCTCAGCCTCTCTTCTCCACTCTGCCCGGCCACTGACCTCTTCCGTCTCTCCCACAAACCCCCAGCCAACTCCTGCATCAACCATCCACTCCTCAAGCACCCATGCCTATCCCCCGGTCAGGCCTCAACCAGTCTCACCTCAGGCACGCATGCCTTTCCCCTGGACATATCCACAACCATCACCATCACCACTAAACCGCAGCCTCATCAACTCCATCACGACTCAATCGCAGCCTCATCAACTCCATCACAACATATCCTCACAGCCTCACATCTCCATTTTCTCCTCACTTCCACTCGGATGGTGCCTCGTCTGTGCGCCCTGGCCAACCTGGCAGACCGCACCTGGCCACATCGACCGGCTCGCGCTGGTCAACGTCCAGCACCAACCTCCGGCTCCGCCCTACGCTCAAAGGCTCGGCCCACTCCGCACACCTCCAACATCTCCCCCTCGCACGGATCCAGATCTCTCTGCCACGGATTCACTTCCTCTTCTCTCCTTTCTAAACCAAAATGATCTTGACCCTCTTCTTTGTCCCCGCGCGAGCAGCCACCGATCTCACACAACTCGCATCGCTGTGTGTGATAGCCGCAACCCACGCAGAGCACCTGATGCGGCCTCCCGCCGCCTGGATTTGTATATCTCAACGGTGGTTTTTGTGGTCAAAGGAAGAACTTGTATGGTACTATTTGGGGCGGCTAGCACTAGCAGGAAGGAAACCTAGGCTCTGATACCATGTAGAGTTTCAGCAAATGGGTGGGTTAGGTCACGGAAAAAAAATACTTATGCGTCGTGTTTAAATCTAAAGTATGAGGTGGTTACAAACGAAAGCACTTGTAAGTTAAAAATATACTAGCACGAATTCAGAAATACAGTCAGCTGCAATACTCCTAACAGAACAAAACGCGCAGGGATGTCTGGTTACCTATTTCTGGGCGGCGTTTAGACGTGTTCCGCGTTCTTACGGGTGACGTGGAGGTCGGCGAGGGGACTGCTGTTGCGGTGGGTGCCGGGGAAGCAGATCTTGGGGGGTCGGAGAAGGACATGCTGGGCGGTCGATGAAGTGTTCAGCGCGCCGGCCGAAGTAGAAGGTCGGTGAAGCAGATGATGTGCAGTGCACGGGGACGTCGGTGTCGGCGAAGCTGGTCAGGTGCGGTGGTCGATAGAGTCGGCGAACGAGATACGGTGCGGTGGACGCCGGAGTAGGTGCAGATCAAGCGGATAGGGCAGCCTCGAGGTTTGAAGCCGTGGCAGCTTGAACGGCGAAGTGCGGCGGTGATTTTCCGGTGCGGCGGCCGTGAAGGTGGGAGGTAGGTAAGAGGAGCGGTTTCTCTGAGGGCTTGCGGGCGAAACTAGGGTGAAGCTGGGCGATAGAGGAGAAAAAGGGAATTTCGCAGTCCTTCTTTTGAGGGAAAAAAATATTCGCAGATCTGAAACTTTGCGGCGCGAGATATTTGGGCGTTGGCGGGAAATTTTACCGCTCGATGAGATTAAATTTTGTCTGCAGTAGGTAATAATAATAATAAATAGTAGGCCCTACTAGTAGTACTGTAAGTCTGTTCAGTAATCCAAGGGGGTCGAGGTAGAGGAATCCATTATGTGAATCCACATTTCAAAGTGTCCAAAAATTCTAAACTGAAATTTTACATGTATATCTAGACATTTTATGTTGGTACATAAGTTTTTTTAAAAAAATATGTGGCTCCTGTAAAAAAAGACAAATTTTGATGCTGTAACACGACTACGTACATTTTTTGCCTTTTTTGTACACACCACACAAAATGTTGTTTTTCCACGAAAACTTATGAACGAACATAGGATGTCACAATGTATACCAAAAAAATTATATCAGATTTTTTTAACATTTATATAATTGTTTTTTTTATTATTTCCAATAATCGGTGCATATGCACGTGTGTGCCAAAACGCCACCTCCAGGGGCTAGGAGTTTCTAAACTTCTTATGGCACATCAAATAAAATGTTGTTCAATCAATAATAATAATGTGCTTATGATTGTTACTCCCTTCCACCATTAATAAAGTCCACATCGGTCTCGTGTCAAACTTTGACTCGAGATTTAGGTACCCACATGATAGTGCTAGTATCATAGCTAGTATCATACACATTGGTCCCACAAAACTGCTGATGTGGCAGCTACTTAAGTAGGAGAGAGGAGATTAGTGTAACATAAGTGGATATTGTATCATAGCGCAAACAACGAGATACATGCTTAGGGTTAGGGGTAGATACATGATTTTTCTGGTTTGAATATGTCTAGACCTTATTTATCAACTTAATTGAATGCTTACTATATAACATAAGAAGACCTTGTTTTTTTATTTTGTTTTTTAATTTTTATACCCATTTGAATCTTGGTCAAATCCGAGGTTTCACCAAGATTTGAATATAAGTTTAAAACATGAATATGAAAAAGTAAGCATGCATGTATGCTTCTTAATTAATCACTTCGAAATGAAGCTCTTGGGAGGGTTTTTGAAATTTCCATGTTTGAAACCAAAAACCACATATCTTCATGCATGCGCTTGACTTCATGAGACAGAGTTTAGTGTTAGGGGGTAGATACATGATTTCTCTCGTTTGAATATGTCTAGACCTTGTTTATCAACTTAATTGAATGATGCTTACTATATGACATGAGAAGACTATGTGCCTTGATTTTTTTTAATTTTGCCCATTTGGATCTTGGCCAAATCCTAGGTTTGACCATGATTTAAACAAGTTTAAAACATAAATATGAAAAATTAAGCATGTATCATTCGTAGTCACTCCAAAATGAAGCTCTTGAGAGGGTTTTTGAAATTTCCATGTTTGAAACCAAAAAACCACGTACTTCTCTTCATGCTTGACTTCATAAGACAGAGTTTGGGGTTAGGGGTAGCTTGATACATGAATTTTCTGGTTTGAATATGTCTGGACATTGTTTATCAACTTAATTGAATGCTTACTAGATGACATAAGATGACTATGTGCATTGGTTTTTCATTTTTTTTTGAATTTCTATGCCCATTTGAATCTTGGTCAAATTCTAGGTTTGACCATGATTTAATCAAGTTTAAAACATGAATATGAAAAATTAAGCATCTATCCTTCTTAGTCACTCCAATATGTAGCTCTTGGGAGGGTTTTTGAAATTTCCATGCTTGAAAACCAAAAACCACTTTTCTTCATGCATGCTTGACTTCATAAGACATAGTTTAGGGTTAGGGGGTAGATACATGATTTTCCTACTAGTTTGAATATGTCTAGACCTTGTTTATCAATTTAATTGAATGCTTACTATATGACATGAGCAGACCTTGGTTTTAATTTTTTATACCCATTTGAATCTTCGTCAAATCGTAGCTAGGTTTGTTGACCAAGATTTGAACAAGTTTAAAACATGAATATGAAAAAGTAAGCATGTATGCGTCTTAACTAGTCACTCCAAAATGAAGCTCTTGGGAGGGTTTTTGAAATTTCCATGTTTGAAACCAAAAACCACTTCTTCTCTTCATGCTTGACTTCATAAGTCAGGGTTTAGGGATATATAGGGGGTAGATACATGATTTTTCTGGTTTGATATGTCTAGACCTTGTTTATCAACTTAATTGAATGCTTACTATATGACATAAGAAGACTACGTGAATTGTGCTCACTGAAGTGTGGGACCTCACACATGGGAACCACACGTAAGTGACAGACTTGTTGCTCTAATAACTCGGGTGATCATTATACTGTATTAGTACATAGTTTCCTATGGATCCTTCTTAGTCACTCCAAAATGAAGCTCTTTGAGAGGGTTTTTGAAATTTCCATGTTTGAAACCCAAAACAACTTCTCTTCATGCTTGACTTCATAAGACAGAGTTTAGGGTTAGGGGTAGATACATGATTTGTCTAGTTTGAATACGTCTAGACCTTGTTTATCAACTTTAATGCTTACTATATGACATAAGAAGACTATGTGCTTTGGTTTTTCATTTTTCTGATTTTTTTTATTTTTGATGCCCATTTGAATCTTGGTCAGATCCTAGGTTTTACCAAGATTTAAACAAGTTTAAAACATGAAAATGAAAAGGGAAGCATTTATCCTTCTTAGTCACTCTAAATGAAGTTTTTGGGAGGTTTTTGAAATTTCCATGTTTGAAATCCAAAACCACTTCTCTTCATGCTTGACTTCATAAGACATAGTTTAGGATTAGGGGTACATACATGATTTGTATGTTTTGAATATGTCTAGACCTTGTTTATCAACTTGAATGCTTACTATATGACATAAGAAAACTACGTATGTGCTTTGGTTTTTCATTTTTCTATTTTTTTTTTGAATTTTCCGCCCATTTGAATCTCTGTCAAATCCTAGGTTTGACCAAGATTTAAACAAGTTTAACACGTGAAAACGAAAAGGTAAGCATGGATCCTTCTTAGTCACTCCAAAATGTACCAATTGATAGATGTGTTAACTTTGCTTCATGGAAAAAATAATGTCATGTAAATGAGTTAACTTGGATTTCCTACCCTTGAATCCATAGGAAAATTTGTTCTAATGCACTATAATAATCAACCGAGTTTTTACACCAACAGGTATGTCACTTACGTGTGGTGCCCATGCGTGAGGTCCCACACTTCAGTGAGCACAAGTCACGTGCAATAGGTACGCAAACTCCCAGCCATTTTCTTTGTCAAGAGAAGACGCATCAGGATGCGTATTAGAAGTCTCTGGGTCCTTCAGGATCCTTCGGTTGTCCCTCTCACAAAAAAAAATAAATCTCTCTCATTCTCGGCCTCGCTCGACTCGCTCGCTCGCTCGCTCGCACCTCCTGCTCACTGACAAACCCTGCACAACAGTCAACATCATCACCCGAAAAAGGGGAGACACCATAATGCTCTCCCTCCTTCTTCTCTCCTTCCGAGTGATCCCTCTTCCTCCGAGTTTCACTCGACGGGCAAACACATATGTGCTGCATAGTAGAGTAATACTAATAAAAAGGAACGTAGAAAAATCGACCTACGAATCTATAATTAAATAGGTTAAACTAGGGTTTTGCCCAAGATTACAGATCAAGGTTCAATTAAATCCAACTACGGGGTTCGAACAACCCCATTTCTAATCAAAGAATTTTTTCGACGTCATCCAAATGGCCTCAAACTATAGCATGGGCGGATCCAGACTATAGCATGGGCGGACCAAGATAATTTAAACAAGTTTAAAACATGAAAATGAAAAGGGAAGCTTGTATCCTTCTTAGTCACTCTAAAATGAAGTTTGGGGAGGTTTTTGAAATTTCCATGCTTGAAACCAAAAACCACTTCTCTTCATGCTTGACTTCATAAGACAAAGTTTAGGGTTAGGGGTAGATACATGATTTTTCTGGTTTGAATATGTCTAGACCTTGTTATCAACTTAATTGAATGCTTACTATATATATGACATAAGAAGATCGACTATGTGCATTGGTTTTTCATTTTATTGTTTTTTTTAATTTATGCCCATTTGAATCTTGGTCAAATCCTAAGTTTGACCATGATTTAAACAAGTTGAAAACATGAATATGAAAAATTAAGCATATGTCCTTCTTAGTCACTCCAAAATGAAGCTCTTGGGAGGGTTTTTGAAATTTCCATGTTTGAAACCAAAAACCACATATCTTCATGCTTGACTTCATGAGACAGAGTTTAGGGTTAGGGGGTAGATACATGATTTCTCTGGTTTGAATATGTCTAGACCTTGTTTATCAACTTAATTGAATGCTTACTATGTGACATAAGAAGACTATGTGCCTTGATTTTCCATTTTTTTAAATTATGCCCATTTGAATCTTGGCCAAATCCTAGGTTTGACCATGATTTAAACAAGTTGAAAACATGAATATAAAAAATTAAGCATATATCCTTCTTAGTCACTCCAAAATGAAGCTCTTGGGATGGTTTTTGAAATTTCCATGTTTGAAACCAAAAACCACATATCTTCATGCTTGACTTCATGAGATAGAGTTTAGGGTTAGGGGGTAGATACATGATTTCTCTGGTTTGAATATATCTCTAGACCTTGTTTATCAACTTAATTGAATGCTTACTATGTGACATAAGAAGACTATGTGCCTTGATTTTCCATTTTTTGTTTTTTCTGAATTTTTATGCCCATTTGAATCTTGGTCAAATCCTAGGTTTGACCATGATTTAAACAAGTTTAATAAAACATGAATATGAAAAATTAAGCATATATCCTTCTTAGTCACTCCAAAATGTAGATCTTGGTAGGGTTTTTGAAATTTCCATGTTTGAAACCAAAAACCATGACTTCTCTTCATGCATGCTTGACTTCATAAGACAGAGTTTAGGGCTAGGGGTAGCTAGATACATGATGTTTCTGGTTTGAATATGTCTAGACCTTGTTTATCAACTTAATTGAATGCTTACTATATGACATAAGAAGACTACGTGCCTTGGTTTTTCATTTATTTTCATTTATTTTGAATTTTTATGTCCATTTGAATCTTGGTCAAATCCTAGGTTTGACCATGATTTAAACTAGTTTAAAACATAAATATGAAAAATTAAGCATCTATCCTTCTTAGCCACTCCAAAATGAAGCTCTTGGGAGGGTTTTTGAAATTTCCATGATTGAAACCAAAAACCACTTCTCTTCATGCTTGACTTCATAAGTCAGGGTTTAGGGATATATAGGGGGTAGATACATGATTTTTCTGGTTTGAATATGTCTAGAACTTGTTTTCCAACTTGAGCTTATCTAGAGCTTGTTTTTAATTTTTTTTATACCCATTTGATTCTTCGTCAAATCCTAGGTTTGTTGACCTAGATTTGAACAAGTTTAAAACATGAATATGAAAAGGTAATCATGTATGCTTCTTAATTAGTCACTCCAAAATGAAGCTCTTGGGAGGGTTTTTGAAATTTCCATGATTGAAACCAAAAACCACTTCTCTTCATGCTTGACTTCATAATTCAGGGTTTAGGGATATATAGGGGTAGATACATCATGATTTTTCTGGTTTGAATATGTCTAGAGCTTGTTTATCAACTTAATTGAATGCTTACTATATGACATAAGAAGACTATGTGCCTAGATTTTTCATTTTTTTAAATTATGCCCATTTGAATCTTGGTCAAATCCTAGGTTTGACCAAGATTTAAACAAGATTAAAACATGAAAATGAAAAATTAAGCCTTGATCCTTCTTATTCACTCCAAAATGAAGCTTTTGGGAGGTTTTTTGAAATATCCAGGTTTGAAACCCAAAACCACTTCTCTTCATGCATAGTTTAGGGTTAGGGGTAGATACATGAATTTTTGGTTTATAGTAAGCATTCAAGTTGATAAACAAGGTATAGACGTATTCAAACTAGAAAAATCATGTATATACCCCCTAATGCTAAACTCTGTCATATATATGAAGTCAAGCATACAAGAGGAATGGTTTTGGGTTTCAAACATGGAAAATTCAAAAACCCTCCCAAAAGCTTCATTTTTTGAGTGAATAAGAAGGATCCATGCTTACTTTTTCATTTTCATGTTACTGACTTGTTTAATTCTTGGTCAAACCTAGGATTTGACCAAGATTTAAATGGGCATAAAAATTCAATAAAGAATTCAAAAAATGAAAAACCAAAGCACATAAGCTTCTTAAGTTATAGTAAGCATTCATGTTGATCAACGGAGTCTAGACATATTTAAACATTAAAAATCATGTATATACCCCAAACCCTAAACTCTGTCTAATGAAGTCAAGCACGAAGAGAAGTGGTTTTCGGTTTAATTTTTTTTTGAATTGTTATGCCCATTTGAATCTTGGTCAAACCCTAGCAGGTTTGACCAATATTTAAACAAGTTTAAAACATCAAAATGAAAAGTAAGTTTGGATCCTTCTTATTATTCACTCCAAAATGAAGCTTTTGGGAGGTTTTTTTAATTTTCCATGTTCGAAACCCAAAATGATATCTCTCCGTGCTTTACTTCATAAGACAAAGTTTAGGGGTAGGGGGTAGATACATGATTTTTCTGGTTTGAATATGTCTAGACCTTGTTTATCAACTTGAATGCTTATTATGTGACATCAAAAGACTATGTGTTTGGTTTTTTTTAATTTGTTATGCCCATTTGAATCTTGGTCAAATCCTAGGTTTGACCAAGATTTAAACCAGTTTAAAACATGAAAATGAAAAGTAAGCCTGGATTCTTCTTAGTCACTCCAAAATGAAGCTTTTGGGAGGTTTTTTAAATTTCCATGTTTGAAACCCAAAACCACTTCTCTTAATGCTTGACTTCATAAGACAGAGTTTAGGGTTAGGGGCCAAGTATATACATGATTTTTCTTGTTTAAATATGTCTAGACTTTGTTTATCAACTTGAATGCTTACTATATGACATCAAAAGACTATGTGTTTGGTTTTGATTTTTTTGAATTTGTTATGTCCATTTGAATCTTGGTCAAATCCTAGGTTTGACCAAGATTTAAACCAGTTTAAAACATGAAAATGAAAATGTAAGCCTGGATTCTTCTTAGTCACTCCAAAATGAAGCTTTTGGGAGTTTTTTCAATTTCCAATCTTTGAAACCCAATACCACTTTTCTTCATGCTTGACTTCATAAGACAGAGTTTAGGGTTAGGGGGTATATACATGATTTTTCTGGTTTGAATATGTCTAGACTCGTTGATCAACTGTAATGCTTACTATATGACATAAGAAGCTTATGTGCTTTGGTTTTTTTTTCTTTCTTTTTTGAATTTTTATGCCCATTTGAATCCTGGTCAAATCCTTTGTTTGACCAAGATTTAAACAAGTTAAAACATGAAAATGAAAAAGTAAGTCTGGCTCCTTCTTAGTCATGAAAATGAGTTAACTTGGCTTTCCAACCCTTGAATCCATAGGAAACTTTGTACTAATGCAGTATAATAATCACCCGAGTTTTTACACCAACAGGTCTGTCACTTACGTGTGGTGCCCATGCGTGAGGTCCCAAACTTCAGTGAGCACAAGTCACATGCGGTAGGCAGGAAAAATACCCGATCAATCCGGCGGTGGTCGTTAAGGACCCGATCGCATTTCTTGCTTTCAGACTGGGGTCTACCATGTAAAAGTTTGTTCCTTTTGGATGCATCACTCGTATTTGCAAGTTTTTTGGAGGTCCCGCAAATTCAGGGTAGCATCATGCCCCCCTTCCCACGCCAACACAAACAGAGTTCAACACAACCTAATTAAGCAAGGTTCAACACAGACATAGTTCAACAACCCCTAATTAAGCTAATAGGTTCACCACAAACGCTGCTGAGCAGCAAACATAAACAGAGTTCAACAAAAGATGCTGCTTTTGAAGCAGTAGGAGATACAAACATGCACAACAGTTACGGAGTATATTTACCATCTTCTTCCTGTCGCCTCCTCCCGGTCCCGCTTCTTCTGCTTCTTGCTGCCCATACCTTTAATCTTTGGTGGCTTGGGGTTGGGAGGAGGCACACGACCGGTCTCGATAGCTTGGTTCAATTTCTTCCTTAGGAATAGCCCATAGGCCATGTGGTTGGCTATGAAGCCGGATCGGTTAACAGTTTCCCCAACTTTGAGACAGCCGGACCCACCGGCTTCGGCATGCTGCAGGACGCTTCGAAAGTCAACCTTTATGCTCTTTGTGCAGAAGGGGCAGCTGTTCTGGCACCGATCCAGGGTTCACTCCAATACTTGTCGAACTTCCCCGCCTTAAGCTTGTTGAGAGTGGCCCTGGCCTTCCTATGACGCGACTCGACATCGCTGTCAACCTCATCAGTAGCAACCTGATACATGCCAAATAAATAGGTGAAGCAAATATGTAGCAGTTGCAACTAATAATGAATATGAATCTAAAAAGATTCTGACGCTAATTCAAAACCCTATAGCGTAAAAAAAAGAGGGAGAGACCATAGAGCAAATCGATACAGGGCTATGTTGAATAAGGGAGAGAGGTGAATCGGATGTGAAGCAAATATGTAGCAGTTGCAACTAATACTGAATATGAATCTAAAAAGATTCTGACGCTAATTCAAAACGCTATAGCGCAAAAAAAAGGGAGAGACCATAGCACAAATCGATACAGGGCTATGTTGAATAAGGGAGAGAGGTGAATCGGAACATACTTCCTCCCCCTCGTCGACGATATTCTCGTCGAAGGTCGGCGGCGGCGGTTCAAAGATGAGTTCAACCTCGTCCTCGTCATCTAGGGGATGCTTCCCAAGAGAGTGGACCCATCTACCAACAGCATCAGATGCCGATGAGCGACCGATGGCCCGACCTTCGGCAATGGCCTCCGCTTCGTCTTTGGCATCCGCTGCGGCGATGATCGCCACTGTTGCGGCCATGCGTGCTGCGGTCGCGGCTCTGGACGCCTCCTCTGCGGCTAAGGCCAGCCGCGCGGCTTTCGCTTTCGCTGCGTTGACGGCGTCGGTTGGGCTCTCCATCGGTGGAATGGGAAGGGGAAGTGAAGAGAGGGTTTTTTCCTAGTCCGTGGAGAGAGGGAGAAGTGTGGACGTGAAATGGATAACTGACCATATTTCAAGATTTGGGAGACATAGCACAAACGGGCAGATGACAGCGCGTGGGTGCATTACCTCATACTGCCTCTGTCCTAGAAAGAGCGTACGTGTGGGTTTTCAAGGCATATTAAGGATTTTATTATTACCCACACACATTTATTTTGTACTTCTCTACAGTGTTGACCGTGCTACTACTATTTGTGTTAGTGCGCCAAAAACAAAATATTATTTTCTAAGTGCCAAATTAATCTAGGGCGTTGGTTGTGAACCGGTGAACAAAAAAGAGATAGCCCAAAAGAGGAACACACCAAGGTACAAAAACTAGCATATATGCATGTTTCTATGTACATATATATGACCCTGGGTTTGTAGATAAAAAACATTCATATATGCGCTTACTATTAATATACATAAGTTTATGCTGATTCTCTTGGTTTAGGTATATATATGGTTAGGCATCACTACTAATTCAGAAAAAACAAAAATGTAACCCTTCAAGTGAAGTCATTTTAAGTGACCTAACAACTAAAATTCATATATAGGATTTGTATAGGAATTATGTAGGATTTAGATCACATGTGAATTTTCCCCACACTAGTTGTTTGATTCATAGGAACATATCCTATAGGAATCTTGCAAAGGCAAATCCTATAAGAATAAAACATTAGGTCATACCTCATGGAAAATTTCCTTTGGCACAATCAAACACAACTCATCTTCCTATATGATTCAACTAGCCATTAAATCTCAATCCTATGTTTTTCATATTTCTATGGTTTTCCCATCCTATGAATCAAAGGAGCCTTAGGGCTTATATCTTTTTTTAGAAAGGCAAACTATGTTAAGATTGGCCAAGTTTTACGAAAAACCTTTAACATGCAAAATACAAAGTTGAGTCATTTCGTTTGAATCGGAGGGAGTACATTTGACGTTATGGTACTATTTGACAGCTGCTTGGCACTGTATTTTTTTTCGAACCAAACTTCCCCCTTCATGAAGCTTTTATTTTAGCTTCAGTGACTTGATACATCCATATATCTAGACAAAGTTGAGTCAATTCATTTGAATCAGAGGGAGTACATTTGACTATATGGGTATTGTTTGACAACTGCTTGGCACTGTCTTCTTTTTCGAACCAAACTGCCCCCTTCACGAAGCTTTTATTTTGGGATAGAGCTTCACTGACTTGATACTTCCAAGTCTCACAGTGACTTGGTGCCACCATCCACCATCCATCTCAGATCCAATGTATGCGATCGACTTCGAATTTAAACTAAATAATTATTATAATTGCTCAGAAATATTTCAAGAACTTCCAGTTAATCGTGCATATTTTGATTTATATTTTGGTGAAGTTTCATTCAATTTGAATCAAAGGTTTGTGAGCAAATATATACTCCCTCCGGTTCATATTAATTGACTCTAATATGGATGTACTAGACACATTTTAGTTCTAGATACATCCATATTGAAGTCAATTAATATGAATCAGAGGGAGTATTTAGTTTAAACTAGTGCTCGTATACGTAAAAATCTCTTTAATCACAAACTAATCGTCCGAGTGGGATGAAATATTCACAGATTTTAGAACAAGGCATCTACATTTTACTGGATTTTTTTCATAATTTTTGTTTTTAGGTTCGAAATAAGAGATAGTTTGGAACGTTGGATCTCAAATGGTTGGTAGATGGTGGCACCAAGTCACAATGAGATTTGGAGACTTCAAGTCACTGCAGCTTTGTCCTTTTATTTTGACAAACTGCAGAGCCGCTGGTGCATCTATGGTTGCGTACGGCCGACGCCATTTCTTAGCAAGTTCTTCCTATAAGTAGTAGTATCCATACTCCACTCCAAGGCATGTATAAAAAAAAGAACCCATCCCGTTCTCGTTTTCCCAATCACTCTTCTCTGAAGATGGAGGAGGCCCTCTTGTTGTGCCCCCTCTGCCTGCTGCCCTTCAAACCCCCCATATCCAAGGTCGCTCCCTTCCGATTTCATTCTTAGGTTCACCTGTGAGAAATGTCAATGACAACTAATGCCACGTACGTTGTTCCATGCAGTGCAAGGGCGGTCATATGGGCTGTCGGCGCTGCGTCGACGAGCTTGCACCGAACCCGTGCAAGAAGTGCGAGTAGCCGGCGAGGTTGCCGCCGTCGAATCGATCTGGGGTAAGATTGCCGCCGTCGAATTGATCTGGGGCAATGGTCAAGTGCGTCGGCTGCCAGAGCTTGGTCGCCTCCACGGAGTCCTACAAGCACTATATCGCGTGCCCGCATGGTCCGTGCGGCTGCACAGAGGCCATCAATACCGGCTGCAGCTTCACCGGCCCGCCGCGGGAGCTCCTGGTACACCTCCAAGCATCCCACTCCATCCCAGTGTTTACGTTCCAGTATGGCATACCCGCCTGGTGCATAGTTCGTGTTCCGGTACAACCGCGGGGACACCTATTCATCGGCAGTGGGGAAGAAGACGGTAGCGTGTTCGCCATCACCGTTGGCGCGCTCGGCCTGACCACCATTGTGTCCTGTGTGTGCATCAGGTCGGCCGCGTGCTTGTTTCCGATGTACAAGGCGCAGCTGCTGGTGATTGGTCCGCCGGCGCCGGCGACGGCTGGGACCAGTGACCTCTCAACGGACACCTTGATGGCGGTAATCGAGCCGACGAGCTCCCCGACGCCTAGCTCGATCATGTTGCAGCAGCTCACTTCTTTCCTGGCGGTGCCGCCCCGTTACGCGAAGCAGAATGGAGGGCAGCGTGTGTTGCCTATCTGCGTTTGCATCAACAAGAAGGTTATACAATAATCTTCGTTTAGTCATACTGCAATGTAGTTACTCGAAGATCGGAGGGAGTAGTTTAGTTCGAAGTAGGGTTCGTTCGGATGTATTTTGGACTTGTATAGTAGTACTACTACTCCAGAACTATTAGCTAGCTAGTTGGAGTGCTAGAATGCAGCTCGGAGTATTATAGTATTTTGGCAGTACTACTAGTATATGTATGTGACTGCAAATTCAAACTAAAATGGAGTATTTCTTGCTAATGTTGTTCTTTTGGAGTCATCATTTTTTTCTGAACGTGTTAACTATGCTATTGTCTAAGGATTCGTTTAGATTTCTTTGGTTGAATTCATATTTCGTCTCTTCCTAATTTGGCAAAACTGCACTGTCATGGGCATTCTTACAAGGTCGCTGAAGTTTCGAAGTTTCTTAATGTATATTGCGTAGGGTGTACCCCCTTAACATGGATCTGTTGCATTTTTGGGTTGTATTTTTTTTGGCAATTTTCAGGACCATAAAATAGCACGCCTTCAGTTGAAATTTGAATTAGTGGCCGATACTAGCATGGAGTAGCCACGGAGTCGTAGTTGATGGCGAGAAGGTTGATGCCTTGCTAGGTTGGTGTACGTTGCAAAAAGAACAAGGTTGGTGTGTATTTGTTTTATTTGTTCACCATAATACTGACATGGCCATCGATTTGATTAGACAACACAAGCCTGGGATGTTTCACTTATTTATTGTAGGAAGCACGATTAATGTTCTGTAATGATGGGGCTACTCCTATAGTCCGTCTGCTCCTACTCGGGTGTCGGGTCACAGTCACACTCTCCTCTTTTTTTGAACACATTCACACTCTCCTCGAAACTGCAGTAGGCAGGAGTAGCGTCTCGGTTCACCTCCGTCGTCTATCCCCACTCCGCCCAGCTTCCATAGCACGCGCCTGCGTCTCCGCCATGGCGCTTTCGCATCCTATCCAGCAGTGCCCAGTTTGAGAGCCTCTGTTCTCCAACTCAGACCCCCACCTACCGCCATTGATCGCCATCTCTCTCCCAAAGTTCGAATCAATAGATCTCCCAAGAAAATACCAACCCCATTGTACCACCTGCCTCATTGCGATGGCGAAATCGAGCAGGGTCTGTGGATCTGGGCTGTTTCACAAGGTGTTTACGGAAGGCCCCCTTGAAGTGCTCATCAGCCAGTGCGACGCCATCACCGCCGCGTCCCTAGTCGGTTCCTCCAAAAGTATTCTTCAGTTAGCCAAATACAGTGCCACTCTGCCTGCTTCTCAGCCGTTTGGCCTTCCGTGTGTTCTCTGTTGTGACCCGGCGGATAAACCATGGGTGTTCAAGGAGGATTTGCCGGTGCACAGCAAGTGCAAACTACTGCCGCTGGACAGGTTCTCCTATGATGGCCTAATGCCACACGGTAAGGATGAGGAGCGGGCAGGCGCCAATGGAGATTGGATCGCCATGGTTGGCCCCGAAGGCAAGTGGAACCTCCTCAATGTCTACACTCATCGCAAGATTAAGCTTCCATCTTTGAGGAAGAAGTTGGAAACCACACGCAATCCACTTATATTCGAGTATCAGCGTTCTGCTATTCAACTGCAGAAGATAGCTATTTGCCAAGTTCCTACAGCTGCTAGGGGGTATAAAGATTTCTCCCTTGTCGCAATCTTCGACTTTGCAATTGCCTACCTCCATGGCGAATATCCTCGTACATGGATATTTCTTGAAAACCAGTTTCAGTACGGCGCCATATCTTTGCGATGCAATTATACATAACGGACTTGTGTTCGCCGTTACTGAGCTTGGAAATGTTTATGCATGGGATCCTAATCAATTTGGTAACATTTCCTCCCTATCTTTTTTATATACGTAACTTATATCACCTCTTATTTGTTGAACTGTCTTGGCATCATTTGGCTTAAAGGAATTCCATAGGCGCACACAATAACCCTCTTGTGGTATGGACATATTTAGAATTTAACATCTATAGGAATTTTAGTATGGTCTAATGTGCATGTTGTTCCTTAGGAAAAAGGCCCCCAGGTAATTAAGTTTCTTTATTATTACTCCCTAGAAAATTTAAGGTAGAGTAGAAATAGAATCAATAAAGCTGCCATGCAATATTGATAAAGACTTTCATTTGTTTATATTCCCCCGGTTCTAGAGAATAAGGAGTACTATATTCAAACCATCTAAAATTTGGACCAATATTTTGGGGAACATGTTTTTAATCCATATGAAGTTTTACCAAGATGTTCGAAATATATTTCAAACCATCTTATGTTCGACCATTATTTTTTAAAGTACTAGTATTGGCATCCCAATATCAAATCAATATCACTAGTAGATAAATCATGAAATATATTTTCATGTGACGTGCTCTTTCCTTTTTCAAGGTCCTATAGTGCTCCCTGCTCCATTCATTCCGCGGACGGCTGGATTTGATGGCTATGATGATTTTGACTCTAATAGTCGTACGTGGTGGCTGGCAAGATCTCAAGATCGTTCTAGACTTCTCCTGGTCTATGCATGTGGCGTAATGGATTTTGACGCTGACGGTGCTCCAATGTATTATTATGATAGTACCCCTTCTGTCCATTGCGGTCGCGCTGTTCACAGCTATTCGGAGTATACCTGCATTGTATTCTCGAATGACACTAGTCGGTTACTTCCAGCCAACCCGTGGGAAAGGGTTACTAATCTTGGAGACTATTCTATGTTCCTTGGGTTGAACTATCCGATTTTCATGCCAGTGGGTGGTGCAACATTTCCCCCAGGATATTTGACAAGAAGAAACTGCATCTACACCACGCCTCAGACCATTGGCTCTCAGTTTGACACATCACATCAAGAAATTTTCCGCTTCAGTCTAAATGGCGAAGACCACCAAAGCATCTCTTTCTCAAGCAGCGGTCCAGGGGCCAACTGGCATACGGGGTTTTGGTTCATCCCAAGCTACACCAACGCGCTGGACTGGAACAAAGACAATCAGAGTTAGGGATATTTATGTAATAGTAGGATCATACTACTAGCTAGCTCAGTTGGTCTTGACTCCTATTTAACTATTTATAGCTAATGGACTTAGGTGATTAACTGATGCTATTTGCATGAACCGAGGTGCTTCTTTTAATTTGATCAAATACGGTCTATGCACATGCATGGTTGTTTGGCTGTTTCAGTGTCCCTAGAGGCATACATATATACTGTTATTTAGCAATCTTTATTACAGTACAAAGGTCTTAACCTCATGGTTCACAGAAAGTATAAACGTAGATCAACCATCTAAACATAGAAGACATTCTAGTGTATGATTCTTACATATACACATCAACATCCTATCAGAAAATCTTAATGTGAATTGTACTGGCTGTACAAACCCGTGCATCATTCTCTAGCCGGTTGCACCCAAAAACCAAATCGTGGTACTTCATAGTTGACTGTATGTAGGACAATATACAGATCCAATGCGAAGCCATGGGTATCACCTGCATGATAGAACCATATTTCACATGGTTGGAGGTACTCCATATGGCATTTAAAATCATTCCTTGTCCTTCATATGGCCCTAAAAATAGTACAGTTGGATTTGTGGGTTTTAATTTTTTATTAACACACTCAATTGATTGCCCAAACATTGATTAATAATATTATTAAGGGGTGTGATGTTGAAAGCCATAAGAACAATGTGCCAAACAATCTTTGCTAGCGGACGGTAAATGTATACCCATCAGAAATAATCAGCAGACGAGCATGTTTCTTTGGTCGTAATAACTGCTGCATCATCTTAAAAGTAAATGGCATGACCATTTATTTGATTTGATAGCGTGCAGCTAGATGGCGTACATTACTATCTCTACTTCCTTGGGTCGCCCAAATCTGGAGTACTAAAAGCAAATCCTGGTGATTCATTTGACAAGACAACACAGATGCGTCTAAATTTCTCCGCCCATATTATATTATAGTAATATACGAAATCTGGAGTGCGTTGCCTCGTTGCCTTCCAAGAGAAGCTGCATTCCTTGCCAAAAAAGAGAGAGAGGCTGTATTTATAACTACCTCACCGGCCGCCACTAGTACAAACCATCACTCCCTCTCCACCTCCACCTCCATCTCTTCCCTAGTAGCTCCACCTCCATATCGGCGACGGACCACAATCGCGCGGCTTCGACTTCCTCTTCGACGGCGGCGGCGACAGAGGCGTGAGGCACCTTCTCCGCGGCGCATCACTCATCCTCGTCCCGCGGCAACAATGGTTGTATGTGAAATCACCATACCCTTGTGTATGGTAGAGATGATGATGTGCGGATAAAATTTTATTGGCGGTTGCTCATCCTTGTTTGAATATTTGGTGTAGATTCACATCTAGGGCAGGGTGTCAAGCGGGGTGGGTAGCGGGCTAGCTAGTTTTAGTGCGAGTGCTTTAAATCTGCTCTAATCTCAACCACTATTTGCTCTAATTTTCTGCTTTGCGGGACGATTCGCGGACGCCGCTTGCAACCCTAATCTAGGGTATTGATCCTAGTTTAGTAGACTACTAGGATTTACATGCCAATTTGTTTTTAGACTAGATCCGGATATTTGTCAATACTACTACGTACTTCTTCCGTTCGTATTTAATTGACTCTAGTTGAAAGCATCGACAGTTCATTTTCTTCTCTCCCTCGCATCGACTAATTAAAACCGAACAGAGGGAGTATTAGGAATCCATGTGCATCCGTACTACCAGTAAGGTATTGCGTTGTTGCAGAGGCTCAGTGTAATCAATATCTTTCGATATTAATATACTCACTTTATCAGAAAATAAATTAGTAATCCATGTTCAAACTTGCTAGTTTGATCGACATTTGATGATGATTTGTGAGGCCATGTATGGGCCTAGTTTGTTTTGCCTGGTGGTCAGTAGGCTGATGATTTATTTTTTGCTTGGTCGATCTGTGGTCGTTCCATGGCCACTGCTGATTAAGCATTACTAGAATCAACAATTTTTTGCTTGTCTGGTGATTGGAAGTGTATGCGCTAGCACCATCGCACGATGATTAGTCTTAATGGAGATGCAGATGTCGATCAAGAGGGAGAAACATATCTTGATCATGCATTTCTCAGGAGATTACTTGGTGATTGGAAGTAGAATCCACAATTTGTTGTGCAAACTTCTCAACATATGCATATATTCAATGAATTGGCTTTGTGTGATCAATAGTACTTCTTATTGCAGATGGATGGAGGGGAAAGAGCGAAAAAACCGATACTTAGTGAGATGACTTCTCATTCTGTGACTTCGATATCCCGTATAACAAGGTAAATATATAGAACGACGATTCGTAGGTGATAAAAGCAGAATCCACAATTTGCCGTGCAAACTTCTCAACATATGCATATATTTGATTAATTAGTTTTATGTGATCAATAGTATTACTTATTCCGTATGGACGTAGGGGAAGGAACGAAAAAGCGGATGCTATGTGAAATGACTTCTAAATCTGTGTGTTCCGATATCCCGTATGACAAGGTAAACATATGGACCGACGCTTGTTTTGCCGCTGCCCCCGTTAGATGGCTAGATGCTCTGGTCTAATTTCTGTTCATGTGCTTATTATTGCAGAAACATAGAGTTGAAGAAAACTCTATATTGTCCGATGACAAAGGTGAAATGGCATGCCGCCTTTAAACCTCCGACGCCACCTTGTTTACCGTCTATGGAGACTGATGCAATGGACCTGGTACCGATGAGCCTATACCCGGCATCATCGTGCCACATGAAGAAGGTTGTGGATTGGGTTTACCCCCTGCTGTAGAAATCGGTGGTGCAGCTGGAGCTGCTAGTGTAGAGCCTCTAGTGAACGGTGTCGTGCCACGGGAATTCTCTCGAATCGGAGCAAAACGGTTTACCTATTGTCAAGACCGATTTAATCGGTGCCGATGCTGGAGTTGCTACCGATGATCCCGCACCCGAAGGAGGTTTTGTATTGGTAGAACCCATCATGACTATGCCCACAAGATCTTGACTGGTGGTGGACCTGGAGCTGGTAGGGTAGAGCCTCTAGCGAAAGGTGTCGTGCCACGAGAATCCTCTCGAAGTGGATATTGGTGGTTTACCCTCTGTAGAGACTAGTGGTCTACCCGGAGCCGGTATTGTAGAGATTTCAGCAAACGGTGCTGTCCCACCCGACTCCTATGAATCGGAGCATGTACCTGATGTGCCTTCTGTAGAACCCGACGCACCTGTAAGTAGTGGTGATGATTCCGCTGAATCTGATCAAGAAGGATCTGCATCTCTAGGACAAGATGTCACCGTCATTCACCTGAACCCGAGCTGAAGTCGCAACGGTAGCTTATATAGCACGGACTGTCCTTCAAGCTCTAAAGATCCAGTTGGGTGGTTCACAGACCAGCTACTCCAAGCCATTGTCACTACAAAAGACCAGCCAGCATGCTTCGTCATCTCCTCGCATACTGTTTGACAAGCTGAAGCACCGCAATCGGCGCATTGTTCAATCCCATCAGCATGGAGAGAGGAGCTATGTTTATGTCAAGATGATTCATGCTGATTTGGTAAGGTTCCATGATAAGATGTATGGGTGGGGTGAGGCAAGAGCCACATTTTGCAGCATTCACACAGTCTTCGCTCTTGAGCCGTGACCCCATGGATGCTTACCCGCTGGTGCAGCTGTCCCGACTTGATATATGTTTTATGATCAGTATGTCATTGTCGTGGAACCGTGATGTGGAGGTACCTTTCTTATGGTTTCTAGGCTTTTGGTTTCAACATGTATTATGGAGCTTACCTTAGGACTTTCGCATGCGTTTGGCTGTTGACCTGTAATGTTTGTGGTTGGTTGTCTAATCTACTTGGCACAATCACATTGCAAAGGCAAATGTTCCTTTTCTCTTTAATTGTTATTATGACTTATGTGTTATAACCAGGCAAGAATATGCAATCTTGGTTCTCTCGACCGATATATATGTACACACAACTTTTGTTCACATAATAACACTTACACGGGAAAAGAGTAGCTTTCTCTGTTGGACAAACACCAAACCACAAAAGGGTAACAACACAATATCCAAACTAGGTACGGCACCTGTTGAGCATACATGACTTTTGGCGTAAAATCACGTTAACCAACACTAGCATCATCTTGTTCTTTGCAAGGTGCTATGCTTATCAGTCTAATCCCAATACACCACCTACTTCAGGTGGCACGATGATGTCAAGTGCAGGCTCACCAAGACCAACTCTCTTGCATCGGTCTCCATTGAATGTACGCCATCGCTGCAGAGACACCATTAGCAATGCAAGCTGAAGGTGTTCTTATCCTCATATCGGGATCACATAATACAGGTGTCAAGCTTCATGCACTAGCCAACACAATAAAAAGTCCGAACTAGGATAGCTAGGAAAAAAACATGAAGATCTTTTTTCGAATCCCACGCTGAACATCTTTTTTAACTAATTAGGTAAGCTCCTGCCGACAAACATATTACAGCAACTCCAGCAAGTGGCTCTATATTTTGGCGCTGTGGGCTGAATGGCTGATGCTGCGCATGGAGCCGGCAATAGCTTCACCGGAAGCTGCAAACTGTGGCGGCCAAATGCAGGGCTGAAACAGCGTATTTTCAGAGGCGCTATAAATGCAGCGCCAAAAACAGAATATAATGAAAAATAGAGTGCAGTAAAACAGAAAATCAAACAAAGACTAGAAATAGACATAAAATAGGATAAAATTAGCTTGATAGATACTCCGTAGTTCATATTTTTACAAAGTAGTGCGATAAAACTAAACTAAAACTCGACATCTGACGAGTCCGGTGTCGTGCCCGACACCGGATCCGACGAGAAGAGGTCAATCCAATGGGGGTCGTCCTCGCCAATGGTGGTCGGCCCGGCGAGCTGCGCTTCGATGAAGGCCCGCTTCGTCGCCTTCTCCGCCCTCCGTCGTGCGCGGTCCTCCTTCTTCGCTGCCCGCCTCGTCGCCTTCTCCGCCCTCCGTCTGCGGAAGTGCTCGTTCTCGGCGGCAACGTCCTCGGGGAAGCGGGCCGCCCACTCGCGCGCCGCGCGCTCGTCCCGCTCGGCGATGCGCAAATGGCGCTCCGTCTCGCGGCGGCGGTGCTGTTCCTCCTGTCTAACGATGTACGGCGGCGGCGCGAGATCCTCGGCCTGCTGGCACGTCCACACGTCATGGAAATTCATCGACGATCGCGGGCGCCCGAGCCACCACGCCACGGCGTCGTACGCGCGCGCGGCCTCGTGCGCGGTCTCGTAGGTGCCGAGGCCGATGCGCTCGCCGCCGTCACGTATCTCCGCGTAATACGTACCTTTGGGGCGCGCGCGGACGCCGCGGTACCCCGTGCCCGAGACACGGCAGTACCGCGAGCTCGACGCGAGACGAGGCATGGCGGTGGCGGCGGAAGCGGAGCCGCGGCGGCGATATTAGGCGCAGATGGGAAAATTTCAGCAACCCGTGTCCATTTTTTTTTTGGCAGGATTACGCCATGTACCACCTTCCAATTAGAAAATAGTACTGTTCAGCCTTCCCCTGTTGGGCCCAATATTTCACTTTGGGTTGCCAACGGCCATCTACATGGTAATTGCTCTCGGCCTACTTGCTCCGGCTGTCAAAGCCCAATAACTACAAATGGGCCTTTCTGCTCATGTAATTTCGGCCCTTTTCTAATGAAACACAGATCCTATGAATGGCAAAAGAAAAAAACGCGGAGATTCTACATAAAAGTTGTTTTTATTTATTTTGAATTATTGGGTTCCAATTTTTGAAACTGCTCATGCCCAATATGAAAATCCTTGTTCGCTCCATACCCACATGGATAACGGTATTTTTAATAATTCATAAAGTGGATTTGAAATTTAAAACATATCCTAATAATTCCATGATTTAATCTATCAACTTGCAAGATCTTGGAGAGAAAAAGCTTGTATTAGTCTGCAGAATCCTCACCGTTTCAAAGGCGGCAGTGGATCAAAAGAAAAAAGGAAGTAGCCAAAAATTAGGGGTCAAAAATAACTCCAAGAAATGAAACTTTTATTGTTCGTAGAGGATGACATGCGGGACCCATGAGCCAGCAGCTTACTCAACGTTTCAAAGGCGGCATGAGATCGGAAGAAAAAGGCAAGTGACCAAATATCAGGAGCCAAAAATAATCCAAGAAATGAAACTTATTGTACATAGAGGATGACATTCAGGTCCCATTTTGCAGCAGCGGTTTCAGCGTTTCAAATGCGGTTTGAGATCAAAAGAAAAAGAAAGTAGCCAGAAATTAGGGGGTAAAAAAACTCCAAAAAAAGAAAGTTGATTGTACATAGAGGATGACATGCGGGTCCCATGAGTCAGCAGCTTACTCAACGTTTCCAAGGCGGCAGTGGATCAAAAGAAAAAGGAAATAGCCAAAAATCAGAGGTGAAAAAAAAACCAAGAAAAGAAATTTTATAGTACATAGAGGATGACATGCGGGTCCCATGAGCCAGCAGGTTCCTCAACGTTTTCAAAGGCCGGTGGGGATCAAAAGAAAAAGGCAAATAGCCAGAAATTAGGGGTAAACAATAAATCCAACAAAGGAAAGGTTTATTGTTCATAGATGCTGACATGTGGGACCCATGAGCCAGCAGCGTCAAGGCAAGTGACCAAAAATCAGGGGTAAAAAAATCCAAGAAAAGGAACTTTATTGTACATAGAGGATGACATGTGGGTCCCATGAGCCAGCAGCTTACTCAACGTTTCAAAGGCGGCATGAGATCGAAAGAAAAAGGAAAGTGACCGAATATCAGGAGCTAAAAATAATCCAAGAAAGGAAACTTTTATTGTACATAGAGGTTGACATATGGGTCCCACTAATACAAGCTCTTTCGCTCGAAGATCTTGCAAGTTGATTGTACATAGAGGATGACATGCGGGCCCCATGTGTCAGCAGCTTACTCAATGTTTCCAAGGCGGCAGTGGATCAAAAGAAAAAGGAAATAGCCAAAATCAGAGGGTGAAAAATAAATCCAACAAAGGAGAGGTTTATTGTCCATGGAGGCTGACATCTGGGACCCACGAGCCAGCAGTGTCCTCTACGTTTAGAAGGCGACTGGGGATCGAAAGAAAAAAGGCAAATAGCCAGAAATTAGGGGTACAAAATAACTCCAAGAAAGGAAGTGTTTATTGTTCATAGAGGCTGACATGTGGGACCCATGAGCCAGCAAAGTCTTCAACGTTTCAAAGGCGGCAGGGGATCAAAAGAAAAAGGCAAATAGCCAGAAATTAGGGGTACAAAATAACTCCAAGAAAGGAAGTGTTTATTGTTCATAGAGGATGACATGCGGGACCCATTTAGCACAGCGGTCTCAACGTTTCCAAGGCGGCACGGGATCAAAAGAAAAAGGAAGTAGCCAGAAATTAGGGTTCAAAAATAACTCCAAGAAAGGAAACTTTTATTGTTCGTAGAGGATGACATACGGGACCCATGAGCCAGCAGCTTACTCAACGTTTCAAAGGCGGCATGAGATCGAAAGAAAAAGGCAAGTGACAAAATATCAGGAGACAAAGATAATCCAAGAAAAGAAAACTTTATTGTACATAGAGGATGACATGCGGGTCCCATTTAGCGAAGCCGGTCTCAACGTTTCAAATGCGGCTTGAGATCAAAAGAAAAAGAAAGTAGCCAGAAATTAGGGGGTAAAAAAAAACTCCAAGAAAGGAAAGTTTTATCGATGAGCCAGCAGAGTCCTCAACGTTTCAAAGGCGGCAGGGGATCAAAAGAAAAAGGAAATAGCCGAAAATCAGAGGGTGAAAAAAAAACCAAGAAAATGAACTTTTATAGTACATAGAGGATGACATGCGGGTCCCATGAGCCAGCAGGTTTTTCAATGTTTCAAACGTGGCATGAGATCAAAAGAAAAAGGCAAGTGACCAAATATCAGGATCCAAAAATAATTCAAGAAAAGAAACTTGATTGTACATAGAGTATGACATGCGGGTCCCATTTAGCAGCAGCGGTATCACCGTTTGAGAGGCGGCAGGGGATCGAAAGAAAAAGGCAAGTGACCAAATATGAGGTGCCAAAAAAATCGAAGAAAAGAAAGTTTTATTGTACATAGAGGATGACATGCGGGTCCCATGAGCCAGCAGGTTTTTCAACGTTCCAAACGTGGCATGAGATCGAAAGAAAAAGGCAAGTGACCAAATATCAGGAGCCAAAAATAATTCAAGAAAAGAAACTTGATTGTACATAGAGTATGACATGCGGGTCCCATTTAGCAGCAGTGGTATCACCGTTTGAGAGGCTGCACGGGATCGAAAGAAAAAGGCAAGTGACCAAATATCAGGAGCCAAAAATAATCTAAGAAAAGAAATTTTACTGTACATAGAGGATGACATGCGGGTCCCATTTAGCAGCAGCGCTCTCAACGTTTCCAAGGCGGCAAGGGATCAAAAGAAAAAGGAAGTAGCCAGAAATCAGGGGGTCAAAAAAAATCCAAGAATAGAAAGAATTTTGGTTCATAGAGGATGACATGCGGGACCAATGATCCTGCATCGTAAACGGCTCGATCGGAGAACGTTGAACGAGATGGCGCGATCGAGAAAAAAAAATGCCAGAGAGGCTGCCATCTGGGCCCTACATCCCTCGGCGGTGCGGATTTGCGTTGACTCGGCCGGCGAACCCGAGATTTCGAGATGCACCACGTCTCGGGCCACCATACGCGACGTTTTGGCCGCTTTTGTTGGGCTAGGTGGCCTCAAAAACGAGAAAAAAAAAGTTTTGACATGCACCACGAAGGGACCAAAAATCGTCGGCCATGGTACACCAGCAACCACGGCGCGACTTCAACTTCGTCGGCCATGGCAACTTTTCTTGTAGTGCGATAATCATCTCAATAAATCTATAACTGTATCCAGCAACACATTATCCAGAGGGGAAACTATCTAGCCAACCATCATGCTCAGTTGAGCATTCTCATGAATCAGGACACAATGAACTAGCCCAGAGGCACTGACACTTGCAAATATGCAAGGATTAATCACAGCAATCAAGCCAGGGGCAAGAACCCAGGACCAAACATGATTATCCAGTAAGAGCAACCACAGCTGGAGCAACATGGCAAGCCATGAGCATCACAGCTTGCTCATGAGCAATTATAGTGTCAGCACAGAAGAAGAATTAGCATGAACATGAGCATAGAATTAGCAGTACAAGCATAAGCTAGAGAGAGGAGAGCATCAGTACAAGCACACGAACTAGAGCAAGGCCATGGCAAGCAGAGAGCAGCAGCAGCACACCCTAGGGCAGGCGCAGTAGCTAGGATGCAGCACATAGCCATAGCAGCACAGTACACCACGGCATCTCCATGAAGTGAGACAGCCATAGCTCAGCTAAGAGGAGGAGTTGAGAAAGAAGGAGGAGGGGAGCACTTACCGGCGAAGCAGAGAAGCGCAGCCATGGCGGCACGGCGGCACACGCCGGGCAAACGGCGGCGCCAGGCCAAGCCAAGCCAAGCCGCCAGCTCGCCGCAACGCCAGCATCACCACGGCGGTGCCACGGCACCAGGAGCATCGGCGGCTAAGAGATTGCCGTGGACCTCACGGTAGGCGAGCTGTGGCGACGGGGGCGAGTTGAGGAGGCGACAAGAACCGAATCGACGTGGACCATCGTGACCGCCATCGAGCGGCGGTTCTGTTATGACCAACCGCGCCGCCGGAGTTGGCCGGAGACGGCCGGAATATTTCGGCGAAGGCGGCGGCGACCACGGAATCGCCAGAGACGCGAGGGGATTAGGGTTTCGGTGCGAGGAGAGAGGAGCGAGCGAGTGGGCCGACCGAGCCAACAGGGTGGCTCGGGTGCGACCTAACCCGTTGGGCCACCCTGACAGGTGGGGCCCAGGGGCAAAATGGTCTTTTCACAATTCTTTAAAATCCAGGAACTTTGAAATTACACCATAAATGTTTAAAAGCTCTAAAAAAATAATTAAAAATATGAAAATTGATCAGCATAAAATTCGCTATCTAAATAAAATATCAAAGAGAATTTTTGAAGAAAACTAAGAATAAGTCTCAATTTGATGATTTAAATAACCATTTAAATCACACATATTATTTTCAATAATGAAAATAAGACCATAAGTTCTTTTAAACTGTAAAAACACCTTGACAACATTTCAAGGTTGTATATTACCCTAAATTAAGTATCTCCAAATTGTTCTTAGTATTAACCTCTCACATAAAATAATAACGACATCGGAAGGGGGAAACAAACCCTAAAACTGGAATCATGCATAATTGCTTCTTTAACCATTGCCCTTATCGGACAATGATGTTATTTTTCAGAAACAGAGGACAAGGGTCAGTCCACACCATCCAACTGCAAAACTTTGCAGTGTTCAGGCAAGTTCATCACTTGCTCATGTCATTTGAGTATTTCTATCAAATTACTTGCAAAGTACTATGGTTATCACTATTGCATAAAAACCAAAACCACTATTTTCATAACTATGAATATGACTATGTGGTTGGCAATGGAACCATGGATTGTGTTGATATGGTGGAGGTTCCATTGCAAGGGTTTATATCCATCTAGGATTAAACAACAAATGTCGCCAGTAATTCTTGTGCCGTAATAACCGTGTTAACCATAAGATCCGGAGTGGGACGGAATAGTCAAAAGTGTTTCCACCTCTCGTTCATCAACGGATGCTCATTACCGGGTGCTCATGATCTTGCGAGACTTGATGCAGGGGTGGGAACCCGTAGAAGTCCCAACGGTAATGAGGTCTATGATGGGTTGCAACTGCCGGCGTAGGAATGTATGGTAGAGCCCTGCATTGACGTCGTGGTCGGAGTCCACCCTGAAATCTATGGGAATAATGGGGCCGGCGTGGACCCAAGGTCGGAGTTTGCAACAAAGGGTGGGTGTTCGAGGTAGCGGAGGAACATGATTGGCTAGACCTTATACCGGGCCTCACACCGAAGGAAGTGTGGACGGGAAAGCTGCTCGGTTGGCACCAAGGTTAAGATCTCTTATGGGTAAAGCAACACACCTCTGCAGAGTGTAAAGAACCGTGACCTGTCACTCCCTGTTCCGGGATATGGAACTGCGAACGCGGCCAGAAAGGAGCTCCATGAAGTTCTAGTAAATCGGTGAAGGCTGACGGACATAGCTCCTTGAAATAAAAGCAATCTCTTGAAGAAATGTTTACCAAAACCTGCATTGGTATTAGACTTTCTGGTCTAATATCGTAATTAGTGCATTAAACACCTCTTATCTATAATGAACTTGTTGAGTACGCTCGTACTCATCCCACTCTTAAATCCTTTGCTTAGATTGTCTGAATCGTCTGGAGGAGGACTACGACAACCCTGAAGGAGCCGAGATCATCGGCTATGAAGAACCAGACCTCTCTGGAGGTATTGAAGGCGTAGACTACCTCATAGTCTACGGAACCGGGGAGGCTTCCGGAGGAGATCAAGCCTAGAAGCATCGAGTAGTAGTAGTAGCCGAGCAGCACGAACTCTTAATACTTAGCTGCTCGAGAGAATAAATGTATAACTTAGTGAAACTTCTATATTGTAAGTTAAGTTGGGTTCACCTCGAACCCAGGAGTATCCCTCTTAGGACCCAAGAGGAGCTCCGAGACGATATGTGTATATTGCTTGTAATAATAAATGAATGAGTTATGGACCTGCTATGTTCTGTTGTACTACTCTGAGGGATGTAATATTTGTGGAATGGTACTTTGTGAATGTTATATCAACGACTAGCATACTACAACATGCAGTGGTATGCAGGGTCACCACAGTTGGTATCAGAGCAAAAGCTTTGACCTTAGGTTGGAACCTAGTAAATGGGACCGAACGTTAGGAGTCAAATAGGACTAGTAAAGAATTCTCTAAAAATATGGTGAATATTCAATTGAGAATACAACAATCATATCTTTTAGTGCGATAATTCTTTATTATCTCTATTATGATGCATTATTACTAATCTTATATTCTTTCTATTTCTACAGCCAACAATGGCAAGTTCACGTCCGGGACGAAACGTGAAAGTGATGGATTCAACACTGAGTGAATATGAAGGAGGACTTGCAGATATTTTACGTGCCATGTTACTTGAATTTGGGTGTGATCCCCGGATCCAAGTAAAGAAATACATGTACTACGATGGTACGGTATTGGCAAAGTGTAGGGTAGGGCTGCGACTTCCCGAATCTTTGGGAATGAGCGTAGTAATGCCAGCAGGTGAAGCCAGAACTATCAACACAGCCTACCATATAGCCGTTATGAGAGCCATAACCGATATTCGGGAGCATAAGACGAAAGAGCTTATGGGTTCCGAATTCACCCACATTCCTCGTATGGAGGAGGAAGATGATCCCATGCTCAACCACTTCAAATATGCAAAACGCAAACCAGTAGAAGCTGCAAAATACATGGACAATAGTCGCAACTTACTATCATTGTTCTTTCAGTTGAACCGTCATTTGACGGGAGCAATTGATACAATGCTAGAGGAGTTCACTGAACCCAAGGAGGAGACTAGGGGGAAAGAACCTATGGAGAATGTGGTGCACACACCAGTTTACTCAGCCGGTGACTACATTAGTATTGATCCTTTTGAACGAGAAACTACACCTGTTACACCTGGGAACTATTTTAGTAGTTCCTATAGAGGTTATGAGGGTGGAGAGGAATCCGGAAACAATCAGCGTTCCGTGACTCCTATAGAAAACTCCACAGGTTGGCGTTGGGGATCTGATACTGGAACTCATAGTACTTCAGTGTATTATGATGGAGAGATGAATGAGGACGCCACGACCCAGCACCAGAGTTATCCGTGGAATGGGGAAGAAGATGGAGGGTATCCTACATAGGTTGAGTTGGATACGAATGTTGGAAACACCTATGGTGGAGCTACAGGGGAGTACACCCGATGGGTGGACTATGATGCACTTAATGACCAGTTTGTGAACACTGATTTCTCCCTAGGATCGTCATCTGATTCTGACTACCAGCCGACGGGGAGACCTTATGTTCCAGGTTCTTTTAGGAGGACGACACGTTCGACCGGATGGAAGCCTAGGATGTACCAGGAGTGAAGCACGACTAGAGACCACCAAGGGAGGCGAGACTATAATACACAAGTACCACGTGTATTATAGTATGTAATATTTGTAGAAATTTGTACATATACTTCAATAAGTGAGTTTGCATACTCACAACGTCACTGAGTATTGTAATAAGACCACTTAAGTATGTATATACATGGTATATGTTTTGTATGATTTGGATTTGCTTCTTGATTTCCATTGCGTGACTAGTTCTGTGCACAAAGTTGAGCTCAGAAAACTTGCGCATGGAGTAATTATGAGTATCATCTTGTGTTGCAGAACTAGGGGGTTATGTCGGGACCGGTAGGAGAGGAGACAGAAGCGCAGCGCATGAAGCACGAGGCAAAACAGAAGGAAGAGGCTGACGAAGCAGCCAGGAATCAGTTTCCACCACCACCACCACCCATGACGCAACAGAACTTCGTTCAGTATATGCAGATGATGGAAGAGAGGCAACGTATCACGTTGGAGCAGCAGAATAAATTCTTCCAGGAGCTGCTGCAACAGAACCGGGTAGAGAGACCCGAGAATCAGGGAGTCACCTTAGCAGAATTCCAGAACACCAAGCCTATATCCTTTGCATACGCGCCCGAGCCAATGGACGCGGAAGATTGGCTTATGGACACTGAGCGAAAGCTCAACACTGTTGGTTGCAACGACCAGGAGAAGGTCCGTTATGCTACACACTTGTTGTGTGGACCTGCCGCATCATGGTGGGACAACATCGTAGCCGTTTATCCGGCTGGAAAAGTGTTTACCTGGGAGGAGTTTGCGAGGAAGTTCAGGGAATCCAATGTCCCTGAAAGTATTGTGGAACTGAAGCGTCGAGAATTTGAAAGTCTCGAGCAGAAGGACAAGGCCATCCTGACTTATGTCAGGGAATTCTCAAAACTGTCCCGGTACGCTGTTGAAGAAGTCAACACTAAGGACAAAAAGAAGAAGAGGTTCTTGAGGGGGTTAAGTCCCCAGTACAAGGTACAGCTCCGAATGATGAGAGCAACTGAGTTCCAAGAGTTGGTGGATGCAGCCATCACTCTTGAAGATGACTTTAAACAGCTGCAAGAGGAGAAGAGGAAGAAGGCCAAGTTTGAGCCTAAGAGGTTTGTCAGTAACAAGCCCAATACCAGCTTGAGTTTCAAGCCAAGATACTACTACTACGGTAGCAGGAAGAACCAAGCATTTCAGACTGCAAATAAGATTGTGTGCCGTAGCTGTGGAGGTACGGAGCATTTCTCCAAGGACTGTAAGAAGCCCAGGATAATCTGCTTTGGATGTCGTGAGGAAGGACACATGCTTAGGGATTTCCCTAAGAATAATAATAAAGGAGGTCAGCCTGGAGGGGGAGCAAGCCGAGGAGGAAATAACGGAGGGAACTGGAAGAACAGGAAACCCTTCGGCAAGTTGAACTGCACCAGCTTGGAGGAGGTGGTTAACTCCGATCAGGCGGTGATAGGTACGCTTCAGATACTCACTCATCCTGGCAAAGTACTTTTTGATACTGGTGCAACTACATCATTCATTTCTCAGCAATTCATCATCAAACATGGGATTAGTTGCACTAAGTTAGATACACCCATAAACATACTTTCCGCGGGGGGGAACGATAGTAGTAACCCATACCAAACAAAAACAAGTCATCATGATCAATAAGTGCGCGTTCGACGCAGACCTGTTCATTTTACCGATGAAGGACATTGATGTCATTCTTGGTATGAACTGGTTAGAAGCTAACGGAGCATTGATCGACTGTGTGAACAAGACTGTGTCTTTGAAAAGCCCTGATGGAAGTAGAATGATCTACCAAGGAGACAAGCATACACAGATCGAAGTCGAGCTACAGTTGAATAGCATGAAGGAGGTGAAGTTGGAAGATATACCTGTAGAAAATGAATTCCAGGATGTGTTTCCTAAGGAATTACCTGGAATGCCACCAGACAGGGAGATAGAGTTCACTATCGACCTAATCCCAGGAACAGCTCCGATTGCTAAAGCACCATATAAGATGGGGCCCAAGGAGTTAAAAGAACTAAAGGAGCAATTGGATGACTTGGAACAAAAAGGATTCATACAAGAAAGTGTTTCACCATGGGGATCACCTGTGATCTTTGTAGATAAAAGAGATGGTGGTAGAAGGATGTGCGGAGACTACAGGAATTTGAACAACGTCACAATCAAGAACAAGTATCCACTTCCAAGAATACAAGATCTATTCGATCAAGTTAGAGGCGCGGGAGTCTTTTCCAAAATTGATCTAAGATCCGGTTATCACCAGATAAAGATCAAGAAGGAAGACGTTCCGAAAACTGCCTTTGTTTCAAGGTATGGACATCATGAATACCTTGTAGTGCCTTTTGGATTAACCAATGCCCCAGCAATTTTCATGAATCTCATGAATAAGATCTTCATGCCATATCTAGACAAGTTTGTCATCGTATTCATTGATGATATCTTGATCTATTCCAAAGACAAAGCAGAACATGCTGGACATCTGAGGTTAGTGTTGCAAACACTAAGAGAACATCAACTCTATGCCAAATTCAGCAAGTGTGAATTTTGGCTAGATCAAGTGGAATTTCTTGGTCATGTCATTAGTAAAGATGGAATAGCTGTTAACCCAAGCAAGGTAGCAGCAGTTCTAGAATGGGAAGCACCCAAGACTGTCAAGGAAATCCGAGGATTCCTAGGAATGGCAAGATACTATCGGAGATTCATTGAAGGATTCTCCAAGATAGCAGGACCAATGATGAAGCTGTTAAGAAAGAACACACCATTCGTGTGGTCAGAGGAGTGTGAGAAAAGTTTTCAAACTCTGAAAGAGAAACTCACCACAGCACCGGTGTTAGCAGTTCCTGAAGTTGGCAAGGATTACACCGTGTACCGTGACGCATCCAAGCATGGATTGGGTTGCGTACTCATGCAAGATCGGAAGGTAATATCTTATGGATCAAGGCAACTCAGACCTCATGAAGTGAACTATCCAACACATGACTTGGAATTAGCAGCAGTTGTATTTGCACTTAAAACATGGAGATATTTTCTCTATGGAGCCAAGTGTGAGCTCTATACGGATCACAAGAGTCTCAAATACTTCTTCACTCAGAAGGAACTCAATATGAGGCAGAAAAGATGGCTTGAACTGATCAAGGATTATGATTTGACCATCAATTATACTCCAGGAAAAGCCAACGTTGTAGCAGATGCCTTGAGTAGGAAGAGCACCGGAGGAGTGGAACAAGAGTTATCACCGGAGTTGAGGAAGGAAATAAGTCAAGCCCAGATACAACTTTGGGAGAAAGAAGCTCATGAAGGACTATCGGCTTTACAAGTAGCCGATGAGCTAAATGTCAACCTGAAGAATGAGATAATGATGGGTCAGTTGGACGATCCATTCATCGTGGAGGAGATGAGAAGGATAGATGAAGGAAGACCATCAGAATTTCATCGAGGAGAATCGGGATCATTATGGTTCCAAAAGAGGATTTGTGTTCCTGATATTGCTGAAATCAAGGAAGTAATACTCCGGGAAGCCCATCAAACACCATATTCCATTCATCCGGGAAGTACAAAGATGTACATGGATCTAAAGGAGCTCTTCTGGTGGAACAACATGAAGAGAGAAATAGCACAGTATGTGGCAGAGTGCCATACCTGCCAAAGGGTGAAAGTTGAACACCAGAGTCCGGCAGGGAAGTTACAACCTTTACCCATTCCAGAATGGAAATGGGAGGAGATAGGAATGGATTTCATCACCGGACTACCCATGACCAATAAAAAGAAGGACATGATATGGGTAATCGTGGACCGGTTGACGAAAAGTGCACATTTCTTAGCAGTAAACCAGCAAGATAAAGGAGAGAAACTCATCGATCTTTACATCAAAGAGATCGTGAGTAAACATGGAGTGCCCAAGAAGATCGTGTCGGATCGAGGATCCGTGTTCACGTCAGCATTTTGGAAGCAATTGCACGAAGCTTTAGGATCCAAGTTGGACTATAGTACCGCCTATCAGCCCCAGACAGCTGGACAAACCGAGAGAACTAACTAGATCTTAGAGGATATGCTTAGGGCTTGTGCCCTAGACTTCGGAGGATCATGGGAGGAGCACTTGCCACTAGCAGAGTTTTCATACAATAATAGCTATCAAAGCAGCATCAAGATGGCACCGTTCGAAGCTCTGTATGGAAGGAAGTGTAGATCACCCATATGTTGGTATGAAGCTGGAGCAAGCAAAGAGTTAAATCCTAATTATGTCAAGGAAAAGCAACAAATCATCGACATCATAAGAGATAGGTTGAAGATAGCTCAAAGTCGGAAGAAGAGTTATGCCGATCAGAAGAGAAGAACATGGGAGCCACAAGTTGGAGACATGGTATATCTCAAGGTGTGCCCGATGAAAGGACTTCATAGATTTGGAGTAAAGGGAAAGTTAAGCCCTAGGTACATCGGACCTTTCAAGATTCTGAGTCAAAACCGAGGGTTAGCCTTTGAATTGGAACTACCGGGAAGGTTATCTCAGGTTCACAACGTATTCCATGTGTCGTAACTCAGAAAGTTTCTAAAGACCCCAGATGAACCAGTATCACATGAAGAGCTCGAGTTACAACTAGACTTGACTTACATCGAGAAGCCATCGAAGATTCTCGAGGAGAACTGGAAACAACTCAGGAATCGAGCTATAAAATATTGCAAGATACAATGGAAGCATCACCCCGAGAGGGAAGCCACCTGGGAAAAGGAGGAAGACCTGAGGAAAACATACCCCGAACTCTTCAGGTATTACAACCACAACTTCGGGACGAAGTTTTCTTTAAGGGGGAAAGGCTGTAATGTCCCAGGTTTCGAGACGATCGAGGGGTAGATTTTAGAAAGGGATGTGCATTGCATGGTAAATTACGGGGAAATTTCGCGCTTTTGAAACAAAACTGCATCGAAGGGGAAGAGGTTTCTCTCTCGACATCCTACAGGGTTAGGGTTTCGAGAGTGCGATGAACTTGTTCTTACTTAACTAGATTAGGGTTTTGAGAAGAGGGAAGAGATATTGCATTGCAATGTTAAGTTACATGATTGAATTAAAAGTTAAGTTGTATGATTGAATTCAAACCAAATTTGAATTTGAATTTCAAATTCAAACATTAATTAAATAACCATAAATCAATTATGAGGAAATTCATCTAGTCAAATACAAATAATATACATTATGAACAATACAAATAAGAAGACAAGCTCATTAGAGAAAAACTTGAGCTTTATTGATTAACATACATTATACAATGTCTTTACATTATTCACAAATGAAATAAAGGAATATTACAACATATTACAAGAATTGGACAAAAAATAGAAAAAAGAAAAGAAAAGGAAATTACAATTCAATGATCTATCCTAACACTACAAGCTAAACTTCATTTAGTCTTGTACTTGATGATCTTCATGATCATTGGAGCAACAGATTGATCCCTGCACACAACAAAGCAAAGAACTAGTTATGCCAAGTGGCAGGTTAGAAAGAAATGGAAAATGGTGGATAATACCAAGTCTGCCGAGCTGATCCACTCTCACAGCCAAATGCAAAGCATCAGCATACACACACACAGCCTGCTCACGGGGCTATGTGCATGCAGCACACACACATAGTGAGTCACCAGAGGGGAGAGGTGGAGCTGTCGACCAGAGAAGCAAGGGCCAACCATATAAAAGCTTTTCCACAGTAAACCCTAAGCCAAATCCATCGACAGGCTGCATTTGGTAAGTCACCAGGAACCAAGAACAGTCAAGAACAAAGAAGAATGTGAAGAACAGCCAGAGCTGTTCAACCTGTCCAAAATCACCACAGAATCAAACCAAGATCACAAGCTCACAAGGAGGAGCAGGACAAGCACCAATTCATCACTGAAGCAATCCTCTACACCAACCCCATTTCTAGGAGCTGGAGTGAGGTATACACAAAGCATCATGAGCAAGCATCTGTCTTGCTCATAAATAAGCATATGCACCAATCACACACAAGCAAAAGGGTGTGATACCCTATTTGTGTCATCATCTGGCTACTAAGCCATATGGTGCAAGCAAAGGTAGTAAAGGCCATTAGGAAATCATCTTATGGGAACAGCAGCTATGAAAATTAATGCATAACTGAAGAAATCTAGCAAGAGATGAAGACACAGCTAGCCTAGCCACATACTTAGCACCTATAGCTAATGATGCCATCAGACTGATAGACACTCTGTGTCTATTCATGTTGTCAACATCAAAGTCCACTGGGAATCCATTAAGGGATTAGCCAGTGAGCATCTATTCACCACAGAAAGCCAATATTGGTGGGAGCTACCCTAACGGCAATGATTTACTGTCAGGGCCACCTCAACCACCTTACCCAAATCCCACAGAGAAGCTAAGCACATATATCATTACCCAGAAGGGTTCAAATGAAGCTAGGGTTCCCAATATCTTATTGGCATCCCTCTAGCTCTACTAAATCAACTCATATGATCATCACTGCAAGGCAGTTCACATCATTTATCCATCTAATCAAGCAAGGAAATACAGATAAATGAAACAGACAAGTAATCAAAGCACCAACATCTTGCCAGTGACCCAATGGATCACTACAAGCATCAGATGATGCTTGAGCAAGCATCAACACACACCAGCACAGGTATGTGTGTCACACAGACACCAGGATGAGCATCAGATAGGCACAGACAGTAGATAGTAAGCAAACAACATGCACCTGGTGATCACTGGATCATCAGTGCTTGCCAAATTATGCAAGTGCTTGTCAGAGACAAGCCTGGCATCAATTCATGAACTACAGAAATGAAATAGCCCAATTAAGCAATAAGTGTATCACCGATAATCATCTCAATAAATCTATAACTGTATCCAGCAACACATTATCCAGAGGGGAAACTATCTAGCCAACCATCATGCTCAGTTGAGCATTCTCATGAATCAGGACACAATGAACTAGCCCAGAGGCACTGACACTTGCAAATATGCAAGGATTAATCACAGCAATCAAGCCAGGGGCAAGAACCCGGGACCAAACATGATTATCCAGTAAGAGCAACCACAGCTGGAGCAACATGGCAAGCCATGAGCATCACAGCTTGCTCATGAGCCATTATAGTGTCAGCACAGAAGAAGAATTAGCATGAACATGAGCATAGAATTAGCAGTACAAGCATAAGCTAGAGAGAGGAGAGCATCAGTACAAGCACACGAACTAGAGCAAGGCCATGGCAAGCAGAGAGCAGCAGCAGCACACCCTAGGGCAGGCGCAGTAGCTAGGACGCAGCACATAGCCATAGTAGCACAGCACACCATGGCATCTCCATGAAGTGAGACAGCCATAGCTCAGCTAAGAGGAGGAGTTGAGAAAGAAGGAGGGGGGAGCACTTACCGGCGAAGCAGAGAAGCGCAGCCATGGCGGCACGGCGGCACACGCCGGGCGAACGGCGGCGCCAGGCCAAGCCAAGCCAAGCCGCCATCTCGCCGCAACGCCAGCGTCACCACGGCGGCGCCACGGCACCAGGAGCATCGGCGGCGAAGAGATCGCCGTGGACCTCACGGTAGGCGAGCTGTGGCGACGGGGGCGAGTCGAGGAGGCGACAAGAACCAAATCGACGCGGACCATCGTGACCGCCGTCGAGCGGCGGTTCTGTTACGACCAACCGCGCCGCCGGAGTTGCCCGGAGACGGCCGGAATATTTCGGCGAAGGCGGCGGCGACCACGGAATCGCTAGAGACACGAGGGGATTAGGGTTTCGGTGCGAGGAGAGAGGAGCGAGCGAGTGGGCCGACCGAGCCAACAGGGTGGCTCGGGTGCGACCTAACCCGTTGGGCCACCCTGACAGGTGGGGCCCAGGGGCAAAATGGTCTTTTCACAATTCTTTAAAATCCAGGAACTTTGAAATTACACCATAAATGTTTAAAAGCTCTAAAAAATAATTAAAAATATGAAAATTGATCAGCATAAAATTCTCTATCTAAATAAAATATCAAAGAGAATTTTTGAAGACAACTAAGAATAAGTCTCAATTTGATGATTTAAATAACCATTTAAATCACACATATTATTTTCAATAATGAAAATAAGACCATAAGTTCTTTTAAACTTTAAAAACACCTTGACAACATTTCAAGGTTGTATATTACCCTAAATTAAGTATCTCCAAATTGTTCTTAGTATTAACCTCTCACATAAAATAATAACGACATCGGAAGGGGGAAACAAACCCTAAAACTGGAATCATGCATAATTGCTTCTTTAACCATTGCCCTTATCGGACAATGATGCTATTTTTCAGAAACAGAGGACAAGGGTCAGTCCACACCATCCAACTGCAAAACTTTGCAGTGTTCAGGCAAGTTCATCACTTGCTCATGTCATTTGAGTATTTCTATCAAATTACTTGCAAAGTACTATGGTTATCACTATTGCATAAAAACCAAAACCACTATTTTCATAACTATGAATATGACTATGTCGTTGGCAATGGAACCATGGATTGTGTTGATATGGTGGAGGTTCCATTGCAAGGGTTTATATCCATCTAGGATTAAACAAAAAATGTCGCCAGTAATTCTTGTGCCGTAATAACCGTGTTAACCATAAGATCCAGAGTGGGACGGAATAGTCAAAAGTGTTTCCACCTCTCGTTCATCAACGGATGCTCATTACCGGGTGCTCATGATCTTGCGAGACTTGATGCAGGGGTGGGAACCCGTAGAAGTCCCAACGGTAATGAGGTCTATGATGGGTTGCAACTGCCGGCGTAGGAATGTATGGTAGAGCCCTGCATTGATGTCGTGGTCGGAGTCCACCCTGAAATCTATGGGAATAATGGGGCCGGCGTGGACCCAAGGTCGGAGTTTGCAACAAAGGGTGGGTGTTCGAGGTAGCGGAGGAACATGATTGGCTAGACCTTATACCGGGCCTCACACCGAAGTAAGTGTGGACGGGAAAGCTGCCCGGTTGGCACCAAGGTTAAGATCTCTTATGGGTAAAGCAACACACCTCTGCAGAGTGTAAAGAACCGTGACCTGTCACTCCCTGTTCCGCGATATGGAACTGCGAACGCGGCCGGAAAGGAGCTCCATGAAGTTCTAGTAAACCGGTGAAGGCTGACGGACATAGCTCTTTGAAATAAAAGCAATCTCTTGAAGAAATGTTTACCAAAACCTGCATTGGTATTAGACTTTTTGGTCTAATATCGTAGTTAGTGCATTAAACACCTCTTATCTATAATGAACTTGTTGAGTACGCTCGTACTCATCCCACTCTTAAATCCTTTGCTTAGATTGTCTGAATCGTCTGGAGGAGGACTACGACAACCCTGAAGGAGCCGAGATCATCGGCTATGAAGAACCAGACCTCTCTGGAGGTATTGAAGGCGTAGACTACCTCATAGTCTACGGAACCGGGGAGGCTTCCGGAGGAGATCAAGCCTAGAAGCATCGAGTAGTAGTAGTAGCCGAGCAGCACGAACTCTTAATACTTAGCTGCTCGAGAGAATAAATGTATAACTTAGTGAAACTTCTATATTGTAAGTTAAGTTGGGTTCACCTCGAACCCAGGAGTATCCCTCTTAGGACCCAAGAGGAGCTCCGAGACGATATGTGTATATTGCTTGTAATAATAAATGAATGAGTTATGGACCTGCTATATTCTGTTGTACTACTCTGAGGGATGTAATATTTGCGGAATGGTACTTCGTGAATGTTATATCAACGACTGGCATACTACAACATGCAGTGGTATGCAGGGTCACCACAATAGACCACCAAGCCTCAAAACCGTCAGTTGATGAGGTGAAAGAGCGGTTGAGGATTACCTTCAGGCCAGAGACCGTAGCGTTGGCGCTGGATGATTCCGCCATTGGATTCGCTGCGGAGTTGAATCTGCGCGATTGAGATTTGAGATTCGTGTGGCCGTGAGTTTGGATCTGTTAGAGCGGCGATTTGGGGATCTGAGTTTACTCTTTCAGACAAGGGTTGCAGGTTACCGTTTGAATAGGCAACTGACTTGGCCTTACTTGCGTTTTATGGTAAAGGCCGATGCGCTGCCATCGGCTCTTTGCGCGTTGACTTGCTTTGACAATCGGCAAAATTGATATAAAAGAAAAATCGACATGGAAACATTTTCTTCATTGATAAAGGGGATTTTTTATAGTGAAGAGCCGATTGCTCGAGAAAGGAAGAACAAAAGAAGAGTCGATTACTACTACTAGTCCTATGCTAGTAGTCCCTAATCTAGGGGTCGTCGCTGCCCTCGTCGTCGCCGTCGTAGCTGCCGTCGGCGCTGCTGTCGGCGAGCTCCTCGTCGCTGCTGCCGTAGCCCTCGGCAGGGGCTTCTTCCTCCTCCTCCTCCTCCTCGTCGTCGTCGTCATCCGACCCCGCGCGGAAGCGCTTCGCCGGCGGGTACTCGTCGGAGGAGTCGTCATCCTCCTCTTCCTCCTCCTCGTCGGAGGAGGTGAAGTCGTCCCAGGAGAAGAGGTCATCCTCGCTCTCCGCCTCCAGCTCCCCATCGACGAGGAACTGGAAGTCGTCTTCTCCGTCAGTCAAGGACTTGTCATCCTCGGACCAGACGGAGGAATCATGATCCTCCTTGTCCCACTTCGGTGGGGCAAGGATATCGTGCGCCGCCATCGAGTCCCACTCCGGCGTCGGCTCACGAGAGGAAGAGGATAGGGAGGAAAGACCCGATGAGGCAGAGGAGGAAGAGGAAGACATGGTGCAGAGGAGGGTTTTTCGATGGCTAGTGCGGAGCAAGAGGATGAAGAGGCGAACTGCTCGGTGCGGTTAAATAAAGGGGATATAGTGGAAATTTAATGCTGCGGTAGTTTCCGAGGAAGTGGTGCCAAAGAATTGTCAAATCGTGCAGAGAAGTTGAGAAGGCAAGGCATCATGATGAAAGGATACTGTGACGGTTCTGCTCTGCCACGACATGACCCTACGAAGGAAAAACAGAGTGGTTTTTGGAATTATCATTGCCAAAACCAGGGGGGCATGTGTTATCGCCAGATTTTAACCAAGTCCGGAGATGGGCCGTGATTAAATGGGCTTAGAGAATATGCACGGAAAATATTCATAAATCGGCCTTGTACAAGAGTTTGGGCTAGATTGCCCGTGTATCTGTAAATTATGGTAGGTTACGTGTCGGTTAGAATTAAGAGATAGAGTTTAGCTCGTACGCAGTTGGGTTTATTCCCAAGTTAGAAAGTCTACGGACTATAAATATGTATCTAGGGTTATTGAGAAAGGAGGACGATCACGTTCGCAACAAACCAATCTAGGCGCATCGCCACCCCTTGTTTCGAGGGTTTCTTCCGGGTAAGCGCCATGCTGCCTAGATCGCATCTTGCGATCTAGGCAGTATCTTGTTTGTTCGTTGTTTATGTGTTGCTCGTACTGAAGCCTTGTTGATGGCGAGCAACACCGTTATCATAGATATGTTAGGGTTAGCATCGGTACTTTCTTGATGTATTCGCTTAGTTATGCTATCCCTAGATATCTAGCTGTCTTTACACCTATCTTAGGTGTAAGGGCAGCACCTCGCTTAGTCTTTATTTAGTAGATTCGATCCGTTATGGTTGTTCCTTGTTCTTCAAGGATTAGTTTGATATCCATATAGTTAGGCCTTGCAAACGGGTTGAATGATCCAGTAGTGCGTAAGGTGTAGTTTGCTGATCCTAGAGGGGATGTTCCGGGAATCAACTCTACGTTGGTTTTTAGGCCTTGTCTAGGGTTGGTTTTCTATCATCTTTCATGTCTGCCAGGCTCAACTACGTGTAGGATGTTCCGGTTATATGGTGAAAACCCTAAATCGTCGTAGATCGTTTTAACTTAGTATTGATCAAGCAGGACCACCATGTTATCGTAGATCCAATACGAATCATGGGTGGATCGGCTCCTTGAGCCGATTCACAGGATAATCTGAGAGCCGATCGAGGCTCGTATTTAATGTTTACGTGTATGCCATGCAGGAAACTAGTCGAAGCAATCCATCACCTCAGGTATAGGTCAGGTGGCACGCCCTTGCACCAGCTAGGACGTGTGCCGGAGCATTGCGGGCCATCGCCCGAGGGACCAGGGCCCACTATCAATCCTGGGAGCCTCCCGGCTCTCCGTGTTGCCCGTCGCTGCTCGCCGGTGGGTTTTGGCAGGCAACACCCACAACAAACAACATTTTTGTGAAAAAATATCATATAAAAATATCACTGAATATGATACCGAAACTATTGCCCCCAAAAGGTAAAGCTTTTGGCTCGTTTCAAAAAAAACTCCATAACCATGCAATAATTTAAAAATTGATAATGTACAGGTCACCAATTTCCTAGCTTCTTACCGCGCTAACTTGTAGTACGCATGTCTTTCAAAACGCCTAGTTAAGCTTTGACACTGATCGTCGAATGACCTCACTCTACAATACCTCAGAACTTCAGAACTAAATCATGGTGCATCTAACTGCATAAAAAATTGCAGACAAAGGAAAATTCAGTTACTTCGAGAAAAGGTGAGGATAATTCAATGCCAACAAGATTTCAGTTGAAAACATAACTGCTGCAGTAAAACATTATTGCGACCAGTCTAATTTGCCTATACAAGAATACCTCGTGTGAAATTCTGAATTGCAATATGTGTCATCATGCAAGGTGAATATTCTTGGGTACTGCTCTGTTCTGATCGTCATCGCTGCTCCTGCCTCAAACCGCCGCTCAGTTGTAGAAAGCAATGTTAAATCCGATTGTCCGAAGCCATGCAGAAAACAACGACAGTTAGGATGGCCCTTATCATCTATAGTACCATTTAGGGGGAACATACAAAGGATCTAGTGATGACACCTTCATGGCTCCGTTTAACTGCATCACATCTGCTATCCACAAGAGCAGGGGTTTCAGCGATTGATAGAGGTTCTTGATATTCTTACCAATTGCAGCTGAGATTCTTCAAGCAGAATGACAGGTATGAATACAGAATCTTCGATGAGTCATCATGCAAGGTGAATCTTTGCCTGCGTGGAGTTCTCCGGTACTGCTCTGTTCTGGTCATCATCCCTGCTCCTGCCTCAAACCGCTGCAACGTATTGGAAAAATATCAGAAAGAGAAAGAGATACAGATATGAGAGCATATGAGATACAAATAGGAGCGTATATTGAAAAATGAGAGGTGGGAGGCGCTATCCTCAGGCCTGAACGTCTTCAGTATCCCCCGCACGTATGTATACGCCGGCCGCACGCAACACCAGGTCGCCACCGAGCTGTTTGACCAGTGAAAGAAAGCATAGCGGCAGATCTACCATACCAACAAAAGAGGAAGTGGCCGTCCTCCCCCTTCCATTGGTTCCGGAGGAGGTCGGGGCGTTGCTTCCCCTTTCTCTTGCCGTGTTCTGAACCGATGTTTTGACTTGTCGGTGCCACGAAGCGTAATTAGCTAAGCCAAGATCAGTACCATCCTCGAAATAGGCTTTCGTCCCGCTATATTAATATAGCAACCGACCGATACAACGAGACAGCTGGGGCCGCAGCACAACCGAACCCAAACGAAAAAGAAAAAGAAAATAAAAAGAAACTAATGCCGACACCGGCAGATTGACGAAAACGGGGATGACTCCGCAACCGCTGCGCCCTCCGGAGAAGTACCACCACGCTCCTAGCACGCCGAGACGCCGCATACCAAGCAGCACCTTCAACAAGGGAACGACGACGATGACGTTGCTGCCCGGACTAGGCCTAGGGTTTCCCCCGGTACGCGGAAGGGATTGGGGAGGGATACATCCGACGCCCTTCAGGAAGGAAGGCGGCACCCGCAGGCGTCGCCGCGTCAGAGTCGGGCATGCCGACACGGATTTCTCCTGACCACCAAACCCACCACCCTGAACGCCCCGACGTGCTCCACCAAACAAGCCACCAACCAGCACACGCCACCACGGTCTTGTAATCACCCTCGCTGTCGCATTGTGGTCACCGGGACATGGCCTAGAGGAAGAGACGACAAGCAGCAGGAACGGGGGTAACGGTACCACAACCGGGCGGGAGGGAACTACCTCCACCGCTTTCGCGGTCGCCGACCGGACATGGCAGCGAGGGCACACCAGGCCCGAACTGACCCGGCCGGGCCCAAACTGGCCCGTAAAGCCCTGCTGCCAAGCTGCAGCAGGCCGGCCGCAGCGCCGCCACCACCCATCCACCGTCGCCACACCATCTCCGCCGCCAGGGAGCACCGCCGGCGCGCCGTAGACGCAGGCAGCCCGCCTAGCCCATCTGGGCCCCGCCTGGGCCAGATCTGGGCCGAGCAGGACCCGCCCGCGCCACCCGCCTTCGCATCTCCGCCGCCAAGCAGCGGCGCGCCGTCCCTCCTCCCACCCGGCGCGGGGCTCACGCCGCGCCGCGGACCGCCGCCGCCGAGCAAAGACCGCGCCGCCAAGGAGCCGCCGCGCCGCGGGCAGAGTCAGCTCCCGCCGCCGCCGGCACCGCGCGGGCAACGCCCGGCGGCCCACGCCGGCGGCGACGGCCGGGGAGAGGAAGGGGAGGAGGACTGGGAGTTGGCGGCGGCTAGGGTTCGCCCGTCGCCTGTCGGGGGGGGGGGGGGGGGGCGGGGGGAGCGAGCGAACAGTTTTTCGTCCGTGTACCTGAACCAAGTTCTTCTATTCCTACTATTTTGCTCAGATCAGTACCATCAGCCGTCCTATATCATCAGATTTATGTTGGCGGACATGATACCTCCAATGACGACTATCAAATGCATTGAGTGTCAAACGATCAACTCCCATTTAATAGTAAAGATTTTACCATTGTCTTATTATTTTGAGATCCGGCGTAGACAAGCATAAAAGGACGCGGTAGCGCGGTGAAATACAAAAATCCTATTACTACTCAATTATAACTTAAGGAAATAACGGTGTAAAAACATGCTAAAATATGCTCATCAACATTCTCCAGCTAGACTCTTGCTTGTCCTCGAGCAAAATAGAAACTTCATGAAGCGTAAATCGTTAAAATAAATGAGATACTATGAATTTCTGCCCCGACACCTCGATGCTTTGCATCACGTTATATGCAGTAAGAACTTTTAGACGTGAGAACGTGTATGAGATAGCACCAAGCATCAATAGAAGAATCAATCTAATTTCAGCGGGTACTCTACTCCTTACATGGCACTCATCTACCTACAGTAGCATTGTGATGCTCCTTCGTCTACCTATCTAGACTTGTTATGTGTGTTAAACAGCGGAGAGTACTCTTTATCAAGCGCCTAGGAACTGTACATGTGGTTTCACCGTGCCCGCAATGGTTCCGTAGGCATTTGAAATAGTGGCTCGTGTTCGGGCGGTATGCCGAGAGCAGGAGAGGTTAATGTTGTCAAGATAGATGCCGCGACACTGCACACTCTGGCTGCACAGAATCCGGATGGCTTTGGGGTTGGAGGATGTCCCGTGGATGTTGATGAACCTGGCGTCAGATATGGCCACAGCGCTATCCTGCAAACACAACAAAGTACACGCAAATGATTTCAAATTATTTATTTATATGATGCAGTGGCAACGTGGTGATGAGTTCAGTCACCTGTGGCTGACAATTTCCCGGGGGACAATAGAACTGGTCAATGTCAATAGGATATTGGACATCAGTCATGTTGAGGTTCTCAAAAAGGAAACCATTTGCTTTGCCACTGCCACCCTGCATCAGTAACAATTTAACACCATACTATATATTAGGGTAGTATTGTTATATATGCCTATTATCTGCAGCTAGCTTGTGTTATGTACATGCTAAATGCAACCATCAGTAAATATCTTTGAATACATGATGTATAGGCGCACTTATGCACAAGGCAAAGGCATGTTGATGCCGCATTAGTGTTACCTGCCATGATTTGATCCTAACACCAGTCATAGTTTTAGAAAAGCTGCAGTTGGATACTGTAATCCTTTCCACAAGTGCTGTCGTATTGTTGCCTCCAAGGCTTCCCACACTACATAATAAGATCAGAAAGCTTCTTAGCTCAATGTATGTTACTGCTGGGGAAGAAGTTCATCAGTATTTGGTCAGCACGGGCTGCATGGTTGAGTAGTTTTACCTGATGCCATGACCAGGCCCACACGCACTGTTGGTGATATTAACATCACTGGTCCCTGATAGAATCGACACGCAGTCGTCACCTGCATTTGTGCAATGTCAGTAGTTCCCAAAATAACACATTTCAGGACAGTGTGCAGTAAACATGTATGCATTTGAAGGGCTGCTGAAAGGACTGTACCGGTTTTGAAAGAGCAATTCGAGATATAAACGTGGTCGGAGAAGGCCATGGTGATCCCGTCCGTGTTAGGGCTTTTGCCTGGCGCCCTGACGGAGACGTTGTTCACCTGCACCTGGCTGCACCGGAACAAGGTCATGTGCTTGTCTGGGCTGTCCTTCAGGTGTATGTTCTTCACGGATAGGTTGTTGCAGCTTGCGAATGCTAGCAGCTGATTTCACAAACACAACAGGTACATAAACATGTTGTCTACCTGACCAGTTAGAGGCTGAAACTGAAAGAGATGTTTGTGGTGTGCACTTACAATTGGCCGGACACGGCATTTCTGTCAAAAATGAGAGGATGCATCAGTTTGTTGCAAATGAATAGAGGAAGAGATCGAAGCAAGTGATATCTGCTTAGGCCTGAGGAGCCTACCTTATTGTTGAAGCAACTCCACCAGATGGCGCCATTGCCATCCATCTGGCCACTCCCATTCACCGTCAGGTTGTTGACGCGGTAGAAGGTAAGGAGGTTCGCTGCTTTCGTCGTCCAGATGGCGTTTGGCGCCACGATGTTCCCGTCCAGCTGCAGAGAAACTGATTCAGTTATCTCTTGCTTATTACAGACGGATGGAAGATGCAGGAAGTTCATACTGATCGTCAACAAATGTTACCTGCACGGTGACAGGCGACTTGCAGGGTCCATTCAACCTGATCTGGCTTAACAAAAACGTCTTTCCTCCAGGGATGACCATGGTCGGCGAGCTGCTGTCACCGCAAGTTGCGTTCCATGTCGCCGCGATCGCCTTTGGACACAGAGAAGATGCCACAATAAGCAAACAAATAATCTGATCAGCAATGCCATGGCGAAGCCAGATTTCCAAAATAAGATCAGGTTTGCGCTGGTGTTACCTTTGCATCATCTGTACTGCCATCCCCGGCAGCATGGAAATCCATGACGTTGTATCTTTTTCCTTGCCGACCTGCTGCAGATTGAACGGCGGCCGCGAACACGAGCAGCAGCACGAAGAAGATCCTCTGCCGTTTTCGAGATATCCGTCAGGCAAATCAACATATACTACTCCCTCCGATAATTGTAAGTGTCATTTTTTTTATTCGAATTAGTTATATTTGAACGAGAGAAGTCCAATTTACCTCCCTAAACTCGTCTCAAATTTCAGATTACAACCCTTAACTTTAGTTTGGATTAATCTTCAACCCTAAATTCTATAAACCGTTCGGCATTGGACCTTCTACCTTTTTTGACATGTATTGAACCGGTTTTTCTCGCCAGTTAGCGGTATTTCTTTCTATGCCTACTCATCAATATAAAATATACACGGTACACGAAAAAACAGCTTAATACAATGCAAGCGGTGATTTTGAATCGTTTTTAGAATTCAGGGTTGAAAGTTGAACCAAAGTAAAGTTGAGTGTTGTAAGCTAAACTTTGAAACAACTTTAGGGGGTAAATTGAACTTCTCTCTATTTGAACTGTAACCATGACCCTTATTATGGATCGGAGAGAGTATAGAAGATAAGAACAGGATCTACAATTCTATCGAGCTGATGAACAATGGTGAACTGAATCGACACATACCATGATTTACAGTACCGGTAGGATTAGCAGCCACGCGCTCTTGATTTGATGAAGAAGAGCTGAGGATGCTACGATTGCAGTGCACTGCCAATGCGCGATCACACACGTATAGCAATGGCAGCCTCTCCTATCTTCGTAATGCTCTAGAAGATCAGAACTTGTTCGCGGCGGTGGTTCTTACTTCTACGTTTGAACAAGGGGATTAGCTGTGATCCAGCGTATCGGCAACATCCAGGATTGTCAGGCCCGTAATTTCGCCAGCCGATCGATCGATCCTCCTGTGCTGGGCTGCTTTTGCTCGTTTATAAATATAAGCAACGACAATTTCAGAACGGAATCGTGCTCGTTTTGGAAACGAGTTAAAGTTGGAATACAGGCAGTAATACTACTCCCTCCGTTCCGTAATGTAAGACGCTGGGATAGAGTCCCGACCAGGTGAAAATAGGGTAAAAAGTCGTTTCTACCCCTAATTTGAAAATACTCCCAGATCACGATCCTCTTCCCCGCGCGTCCTCTTCCTCGCGATCTCGCCTCGCCTTCGCCCAGGATCCGCTTCTCGGCCACGATCTCCTCAACCACACTCCTTCTCGGCCACAATCCCTCGCCCAGGAGCACCTAAGAGCTGCTTCTCCTCCGCCCATCTACCATCAGGTGCTCCTGGGCTCTGCATCAGCTACACCTCCGGCCTCCAGCACTTCTCCTCTGCCCAGGTCCACCTCCGGTCAAGACTCCCTCCCGCTGCTTCACCTACAGCATCCAGTTGTTTCCCCTGATCATTATACTCACTCCCAGGTCGCCAGCTCTCCTGAGTCCATGATCGTCCAGGACAAGAGGGCCGGAGTGGACAGGGGGCGGTGGAGGTGGGGGTGAGTGCAGGACCGTCGACGGCTGCGGGGAGCGGCCTGGCCGTGCTTCTGTGTTTCTCCTCTGGCCCTGCAACAACAATTGTCAATTCAGCACATCAATATGGTGCTGCCGGACCTCAATTTCAGTCCACCAGTAGATGAACAAGATGAACAAATGGAAGTAGCTGATGCCTCCTCGAAATAGGCTTTCGCCCCGCTATATTTATATAGCAACCAACCGATACAACAAGCACGTTGGGGCCACAGCACAACCAAAGCCCAAAAGAACAAAAGAGAAAGAAAAAAGAAAACAATGCCAACACCGGCAGCTCGACAAGAAGAAAGACGACTTGCCACCGCTGCGCCCTCCGGAGCAATCCACCACGCTCCAAGCACGTCGAAGCGCCGCATATCAAGCAACACCTTCAACAAGGAAAGCGACGACAACGCCGCTGCAGCCCGGACTGGTCCTAGGGTTTCCCCCGATACGCGGAAGGGATTGGGGAAGGGGGACAACCGACACCCTTCAAGAAGGTAGGGCGACACCCGCAGGCGTCACCGCGTCGGTGTCGGACCTGCTGACCAGGATTTCTCCCGCCCACCAAACCCACAAACCCGGACGATTCGACGTGCTCCACCTGACGTGCCACCCACCAGCATACGCCACCACGGTCTTGAAGTCATCCTCGCCATCTCGTTGTGGTCACCGGAGCAGGGCCTAGACGTAGAGAAGAGAAGCAGCCGGGTCGAGGGTAGCAGACACCTCAGCCGCGCGGGAGGGAACTACCTCCACCGCGATGCCTTCGCGGTCACCGACCGGACATGGCAGCGAGGTCACACCAGGCCCACACTGGCCCGGCCAGGCCCTCAGACCCGCAAAGTCCTCACGGCCATGCTGCAGCAGGACGGCCGGAGCATTGCCGCCACCCAGCCACCGCCGCCGCGCTCCTCTACCTCCAGGGAGCTTCGCCAGCAAGCCAGGGGCAGGCGGCCCATCCAGCCCAGATGGGCCCCAACCTGGGCCCAGATCTGTCTGGGCCGAACAAGCCCTGCTTAGCACCACCGCCGGCGTCGCTCCGCCGCCAACGACGACACCGCCGCCCCTCCTCCCACCCGGCACGCGGGTCTCACACCGCCACGCCGAACCGCCGCCGGCCGAAGACCGCACCTACCTCGCGCAGGCGCAGCGCCGAGAGGGGAAGTCGAGGGCCGCCGCCGCCGACGCCGCCCGGGCCTAGCCCGGCGATGCACGCCGACAACGGCGGGGGAGAAGAGGAGGAGGGGGAGCTGGACGAAGGAGGCGGCGGCGCGGCCCCGTCGCCCGCGGGGGACGACGCGGTCGCCGGAGCGTTTCGCGAGGGAGCGTTTTTCCCGTGATTTCTCCAAATGGAAGTAGCTGATGAACAAGATGTTAGAGTAGATGATGCAATGGATGATGTGGATGACCAAGAGACAGGTACAAACAAGTTCAGTTAACTTCGTCGATCATTTATATTCACAAGTTTGAGTACATTAATAGAGGAACTAGCACTAATGTTGCTTTTAACAGTAGGACAAGTTAACTGCAAAAGCTATAAGTAACAGATTCACCTCACTAACCAAACATGAGATTTCCCAGTGTCAGATGACAAGCAAAAACATTCTACACCAACTTGGGTATCAAACTCAAACATCACATTCACTTCAAGATGGTCCCACGACCAGAAACTAGATTCATGTCCAAGATAACTATTTTTTCAACCAACAACAGGTTCCAGTACCACAAATCACCACCAAGAGGTTCCAGAAACACATGGCATGTTGACATACACAAGACTAAGAAATGGGACAAAGTCTACCTTGTTTCTTACGATGCTACCAATCTTGATAATGTCACAATTCATCTCATCATTGAGTACTTTGATTGCCTGCGAGGAAAAACACTGGTGAAAGGGGAAGTGCTGGTCAGACCATAATTGCATCAAATGGCATAGGACCAAGTCTCAGTACACTCAAACAGAAAAATGAATTGGAATGATAAAACATACAGTAGCATCAGCTTACCATTGCTGGCATGCCTCTGTCCAGATGACGACGCTGACCAGCTTGCCATTGCCGTTTGCTTCACCATTTCCTTCAACAATAACTGCATGTTAGTGAAAATTACTGCCAAGAAAACTTTAAGAAACTTGCAGCCTAGAATATCAGCTAAAGCCAACTGAACTAACTGAAGAAAATACAGTTGACACCTCAAATCATCTTTTCATGGCAATGAACCATATGCAAAGCACTGAGTCTCCAGCAACAAGTCTATTAGCGCTAACAAACACACTATGTACTGAGCCAGTAGCTAAGAGGTGTCTTTTGGGTTGGTACCTGGCTCTCGATTTCAGAAACATCTGTGACTTATATTTTAGGAATCTGTTTTTTTTTTTGCCAGCCCGTAGAAGAGAATTTACTGAAACAAGGTGATGATGTAGGAGTACTAGGAACAAGGCCTGGAGAATTTACTGAAACAAACTTGCCTCGGAAGATGTGCCTGAACTTCCACTCGTTGTCATGGATGTCCCTCGCAATTAGCTCCTGAGCATCCTACAAACCACACTATACCACCTGTTATTGGCAACAGCAGACCCAAAAGGCAGGGTGCGAAATGGAAAGGGGCACCGCCCAGAAGTAACACACTCATCACACCAGAGGAGGGAAGACGCGCTCAGCGGCATGGCACGGCACGGAGAAGCCGCCGTGCGTGTTGGTGTCGCTGGTGGTGAGCGTCTTGCAGAAGTAGTTGGTGGGCTGCTTGCTCATGATCCCCATCTCGGCCGGCAGGTAGACGTCGTTCTGCTCTTGCTGTAACCACAGATCAGCGCAATGGAAAGGATGAGAACTCCATGTAGAATCTCATGAAACAATAACAATTTAGATTCGGTTGAGTTTTAAATACTAAAGCACACAAGATAGAAGTTTAGCTACAATTCGGTTGTTCTGGCTAAGCACATAAGCAGAAAAGCAATCAATCTAGAAAGCGCAAAAGAAAAGAAGAAATACCTACAGCAGAAGCAAGCACAAGCAAAAAGCGTAAGCAACACAAGCACAAGCAAGCACAATCACAAGTATCTACATCAGAAGTGGAAGCAAGCTACAAGAATTTGTTGCAAGCAGAATTCCTACCTATTGACCATATCCTGAAATCTGCTACTGTTGCTACTGTTATTTGTTGATTATTATGTGCTCAGTACTCAAACTGAATTACTGGTTGTACTGCTATTATTATGTGTCAAACTGCTTCACGGTTGCTGTAATTCAGTTGTCTATATCTCTAGCAAGCATGCACCGCAATTCTGAAAACAATCCGATTCAGGTATTGCAGAGGCACTTGGATAAGAAAATTTGGACAAGTACAATTCCTGTAGCGGCGTATTGCAGAGAGACATTTGGATAGCACATGGAGTAAACCAATAGCGAGTTTGACAGTAGTTAGGACATACCCTTGTCGTCCTTCGGGCGTTCGCATTCACCTCCAGGTCGCCTCCGAGCTCCCGCTCCCAGCAGCCGTCGCTGTTGTCCTGAAATGGAACATAATGCAACTCAAACAAAGTTCCTCACATACAGGACCAGAAATGTGCACCTGTGATTTTCCTAAGTTTGAATCTTTCTTAGCAAACGAAATCGTCCTCGTCATTATGCTAGATAAGCAGAGCATCATTTAACCCTGTTGTATAAAATGAACTGCTATTATGCTTCAGACTACATTCCAGGACATGGTAAAAGAGAAAGAAAAAATAAACAAACTTGGAGTTGCTCTATTCATCATATAAACAAACTATAGATTTATTCATTCAGTAAAAAACACTTGGAGCATGCTTAATAACACGACATTTGTTCCAGCAGTTATCATATGAAGATATTGAGATGGTATAGTGTGAAATGTAAATGCAAATGCACAACATGAAGATTGGATACCTCACTGAAGCTGACAGGCAGAAACTAGAGTCTACAGGCTGGATGGGGAAAAAGATGAAGATGAAAGGTAGGTATGCTCACACACATGGAATTTCAGTAAAAGAATCATGTTCCTGTCGGCAACCAGTGTTGTAGCATCACACGCTTCAGAAATGATCAAATGAATACCACAAACGCTAGAAATATTGAACTCGTAGTACATGGTACATCTAACAATGGTAATTTTTCAAACGATTTATTGTGAAGCACAGAGTTTGCAGTCGCAAGTTGGGTTGCGGGATCTACAGGCAGGAATAAAGCATAATGATGCAGTGGATGAAGAGTCTACAGGCAGCACGAGGCGGATGTCCATGGAGTTTGGTTAATTATTAGGGAAAGTTGTAGAGGGAAGGATCGGATGCTGACCTTGACGCGGCGAATCCGAGCGCCGCCGAGGAACCCCACCACAACGCACACCACCACCACTTTCCTCTCCATCTCGTGCTCCTCCACCAACCTCCGCCTCCGGCTACCTCAAACCACCGCTGAGATCTGGGAGGATTTCTCCAAACCACCACAACCTACGAGTGGAGCTCCGCACCACCACAACCATGATTGGAGCTCCACCCAAACTTTGGCTCGACGGATCGAGCACCAGCACTGCAGATCCGGTGGTCGGAGGAGGAAAAATCGTATTTTTCTCGAGCTTGGTGCGACAGATAAGCGAGAGACCGCGGGAGAGGCGACAAAGCAAGCGGAAAAGGGCGGCGGCAACGCGGGCGAGGGAGAGGGCGGCGGAGACGAGCGCGAGGGAGAGGGCGGCGGCGGGCTGCGCGACGCGAGCGAGGCTGCGGGTGAGGGTCTGTCCGTGCCACTGAAGCGGGGCCATCTGCGCGATGCGAGCGAGGGCAAAAATGGAAAGTCATAAAATTTCGTAAAGTTGGCCTACAAATCCCCAACGTCTCTACTCACAGCAAGTTACAATTGAGTCCAGTCAATTAACTATAAGATATTAAATAATATATTTTAGATGAGTTGGAGGAGAGAGAAGAGGAGGGAGAAGAGAGGTGGGTGATACGTCTCAAACGTATCTATAATTTTTTATGTTTCATGCTAGTTTTATGACAATACTCACATGTTTTATATACACTTTATATCATTTTGATGCATTTTCCGGCACTAACTTATTAACAAGATGCTGAAGCGCATTTTCTGCTGTTTTTGGTTTCAGAAATCCTACACCGAAAATATTCTCGAAATTGGACGAAACAAAAACTCACGGTCTTATTTTCCACGGAGCCTTCCAGAAGTCCGAAGAGGAGACGAAGAGGGCGACGAGGCGGCCACACCCTAGGGGGGCGCGGCCCCACCCCTGGCTGCGCCGCCCTATGGGGTGGGCCCCTCGAGCTTCCCCCGACTCTGCCCCCTCGCCTATATAATCTCTCCGTTGTGAAAACCCTAGTACCGAGAGCCACGATACGAGAAAAGTTCCAGAGACACCGCCGCCGTCAATCCCATCTCGGGGGATTCAGGAGATCGCCTCCGGCACCCTGCCGGAGAGGGGAATCATCACCGGAGGGCTCTACATCACCATGCCCGCCTCCGGACTGATGCGTGAGTAGTTCATCCTTGGACTATGGGTCCATAGCAGTAGCTAGATGGTTGTCTTCTCCTATTGTGCCATCATATTTAGATCTTGTGAGCTGCCTATCATGATCAAGATCATCTTATTGTAATGCTACATGTTGTGTTTGTTGGGATCCGATGAATATGGAATACTATGTCAAGTTGATTATCGATCTATCATATATGTGTTGTTTATGATCTTGCATGCTCTCCGTTGCTAGTAGAGGCTCTGGCCAAGTTGATACTTGTAACTCCAAGAGGGAGTATTTATGCTCGATAGTGGGTTCATGCCTCCATTGAATCGGGACAAAGGATGTGAAAGTTCTAAGGTTATGGATGTGCTGTTGCCACTAGAGATAAAACATCAATGCTTTGTCTAAAGATATTTGTATTGTTTACATTACGCACAGTACTTAATGCAATTATCTGTTGTTTGCAACTTAATACTGGAAGGGGTGCGGATGCTGACATAGGCATCCCCAATGGGCCTGCCGAAGATAGTACCCGGGGTTTACTGAAGGCCCACGACCCGAAGAATAAGAAGATTCGGAAGCCCAAGTTGATATTAAGGAAAGTGAATTGTATTAGAGATGATGTTTGTAATCTTGCGAGATGAGTTGTAAATCGTCTCGGACTATGTAACTTGTACAACACGAATCCCTCGGCTCCACCTCCTATATAAGGGGGAGTCGAGGGACAAAGAAAGTATCGAATCATTGTCTCTCAAACCCTAGTTTTCATAATCGTCGAGTACTTTTCGGCTGAAACCTTCGAAATCTACTTGCCCTCTACTTCCAACTAAACCCTAGTCTACAACCCGTAGGCATTGACAAGTTAATCCCTTGTTAGATGCTAACCCGAATGTGGACTTTTTAGGCATAGATGCATGTTGGATAGCGATCTATCATCTATGTTCTCTGTCGTAATGCCCTAAGTAAAACTCATAGTAGTCATCATGATATGTATGTGCATTGTTATGCCCTCTCTATTTGTCAATTGCCCAACTGTAATTTTTTCACCCAACATGCTATTTATCTTATTGGAGAGACACCACTAGTGAACTGTGGACCCCGGTCCATTCTTTTACATCTGAAATACAATCTACTGCAATCATCGTTCTCTGTTGTTCTTTGCAAACAAACATCATTCTCCACACCATACGTTTAATCCTTTGTTTACAGCAAGCCGGTGAGATTGACAACCTCACTGTTAAGTTGGGGCAAAGTATTTTGATTGTGTTGTGCAGGTTCCACGTTGGCGCTGGAATCCCTGGTGTTGCGTCGCACTACACTCCTTCACCAACAACTTTCACGTGGCATTCTACTGGTTCGATAACCTTGGTTTCTTACTGAGGGAAAAATTTACTGCTGTGCGCATCACACCTTCCTCTTGGGGTTCCCAACGGAAGTGTGCATCACACGCCATCAAGACCTTTTTCTGGCGCCGTTGCCGGGGAGATCAAGACACGCTGCAAGGGGAGTCTCTCACATCCAATCTCTTTACTTTATTTTATTGTCTTGCTTTACTTTATTTTATTTTCTGTCTTGTTTGCTTTCTTTATATCAAAAACACAAAAAATTAGTTACTTGCATTTACTTTATTTAATTCAGTTTGCTTTACTTATTTTTACTACTGTTAAAATGAATACTCCTGAGAACACTAAGTTGTGTGATTTCACTAGCACAAATAATAATGATTTCATATGCACACCTATTGCTCCACCTGCTACTACAGCAGAATTTTATGAAATTAAACTTGCTTTACTAAATCTTGTTATGAGAGAGCAATTTTCTGGTGTTAGTACTGATGATGCTGCTGCCCATCTTAATAATTTTGTTGTACTTTTTGAAATGCAAAAGTATAAGGATGTAGATGGGGACATTGTCAACACCCGGATTTTTAAGTCCAGATGCCTATTATGCCATTCCTCGCAATCCCAGGAATATTGTTTTTGCGAGGCATAATAGATTGATATCACAACACATCATTCATTACATACCATAATCGTCTTACAAATAAAGGATCACATGATCCAGTCTTATTACAATAATAGAAGTTCTATTGATCCATTACATAACACATAGCGGAAGCGAAATAGCATAGTCGTAGTCCATCTATTTCACAGGCAACTGTTGACGTCAGGAGTGATCCTAGTTATCGTAGACGTCCTGTTGTCCGTCATCCTGATACTGTTGCTCTCCTTCAAAGTCTGGCATTTGAATAGCCAGGGCAAAGCCATGAGTACTTCAAAGTACTCGCAAACTAATACTAATGTAATTACTTAATAGGTATATTAATGGATGCTAAGCTCTAGGTTTATTTGCATAAAGCCAAGTTTTAGTTTGATAAACATTTAGTAAGCCTTATCATTTGCTAGAGTAACTCAAGTGGGAACATTAGTGTCATTCCCACAAATCATTGTGATTCAAGTCAATATCACCTTTCAATTCATCATTCCTTTTTAAGATCAAAAATTCTGATAACGGAATAGTATGGCCTTTCCAATCGTCCGTAACCGTGGACACGGCTATTCGAATAGGTTTAACACTCTGCAGAGGTTGTACTCTTGTGCCACAACTTTTGATTACATCCGTCGAGGATAACCCCGAATCATCGTAACTCAGTACGCGGATCATCAACCATAACCTTTCACTTATATATACTAGTATAGGCACCTCTCCCCATGAGCTTGGCCTCCCGGTGAAAACCAACTGTCAACCCGGGAACTGCACAGGGCTTGGGTCGTACATTCACCTCACATTCACATCATTTCACATATACGGAGGCAGCCTCGGCGTAACCCCTATGATGCTTGTTTAGAGGGAACCCATACTAAAATACACAAGTTTCTAGTTAAGCCCTACCCATAATCAGGTATTGTGGGGGTACTTGTATAATTGGAAGGGTATCGCATTCAAACCCAATCATCAGTTTTCATTTAAATTCACCAAGTCAACCATGTCACCTCCAAAGTCAAATTCTTTCAAAGTCATTTCATTTCACCATGTTCCCATTTAGAGTAGTCAAATTTTATTTGATTAGCACTAGCAACTATTTCATGAGGGGTGCTATCTAGCTTTGATTTGTTCTAAGCTAACTTTAGATATCGTTCTACTCTAGACCAAGTGAATCATAAATCAAAAAGGTACTTTGAAAGTAAATAAGCAAAATAATTGCAAGGTAAGAACATGGGATAGGTAAGACATTAAAATAAGGTGTGATGGTGCCTTGCTCTTGTAGAGCTATGCACTTGGTGTTTAGCAAGGGTTAGCTTGCCTTGAGCAGGGTAGTTTTCAAAGTTCTCCTCCTCCTCCTGGGAGTAGGCTTCCTCCTCTTGATACTCCTCGGTACTAGCGTCTATATACGAACACGAAGTATAAACACCAAACCAATCTTACATGCTAGACTAAAACACACCAAAGAGTTCACACAACTAATCCTAGCATCATATCATTCATGGCATGGTAAATTAATTGGTTGGTTCTTATTTAAGAGAAAAATAATTTCCTCTCATTATTCTTATTACTTTGATTTTCTATTTAGATCTTTAGAGAAAATAATTTCCTCTCATTAAATCTTATTAAGATTTCATCTCCACAAATAATAATAAGGTATGAAATATAAGTTGACCATGGTCAACATTCCATATCTATTATGAGGGAGTATAATTTAAATGAGGTGCTACACCTCATACAATTTAAAACTAACAATTAAATGGTTTAAAATCTCTAAGTAATAACAATCAGAGGTTTAGTAGCCTAAGGCCATTTCCTCTTATTGTACTACTTAGGATCAAGATTTAAATGAGAGAGTAGCCCTCATACTATTTATAAGATTTAAATTCTAAAATTTAAATGCACTAGAAATGGCTACATAGCCATTATTTTGATCCAGTGCATGATCATGCAAACAACTTGGCTATATTATTGCATAATCAACTTGAGTACAACATTTATAAGAGTTGGAATCAACTCAAAATCATTTGTAGATAATTTTTAAAAATTATTTGAAGTTAGAAAAGGCACTGCCTTGTTATTTTTAGCAGATTAATTCTACTACGAAATTGGAGATGGGACCAGTGGCATTGGCTAGAGAATTTCATGAGCTTTCCATAGATATAAAGTTGGCTAATTTGGTGCAGTAGTTTGAAAGTTATTCAATTTGGAAGTGGACACCAGTATTGAATTTGAACTGAAACTATTTAAACGAAATTTGAATTCTTGGGCTGCGCGGGAAAAGGAATTGGGCCGAAACGACTTTAAATCGCGACACACGGCCCAGCAACACAGCCCGTGTGAGTGGGCTGCCTGACGAGGTGGGGGCCACCCGTCAGTGGCTCGTAACAGAGCGAAACGGTACGCTCGTTATCAACCGTCGGATTAGAACAAGATCGAGTGGTCGAGGATCATCGTCGTCACCGACGAGATCCCGACGGAGTGACGGCGAGCCTAGGGGGTCGGAGGACCTACCGGCATTCCCGCGGGGTTCTGCTAGGTGCGAGGCGACATTGTCGACGGTGCTGAAGCTCCTGGTAGCAGTGGCGAGGCGCGGGGAAGCGTCAATCGTCGGCGGTGATCTGCGGGCTCCGGCGGACTTCGTCTTGCAATTGGTGGTGCTCCGGCGAGGTGGGGTCAAATTAACTGGTGGGGAAGAAGCAAGGATGGGAGGAGAACGAGTTGGTGTGAAGAGTTGGGGCTCGGGACGTCTCTATTTATAGCGGGGGAGGTGGCCGGCGGGTGCTGTGAAGGAGCGTCCATGGCGCGGTGTCTACGGTGCTCGAAGGGGCAAGGCGAGGACGGCTATGTGTAGGCGGCGTCCTGGTGATGCTCAAGGCGCAGCGAGCGCAGAGAAAAGAGGATGGGATCGATCGGGCGCGTGCTCATCATGCCACGGTACCCGCGGTACTTCTCCGGCGAGGACGACGGTGACAAGGCGGCCGCAGCTATTTGAGTATGTCTACGCGGTAGAGGGTGGCGAGGAGATGCTCGACGCAGGCGTAGCCTTTGCAGGGGAGGGCGAGGGTGCTCGAGCGCGCGACGTACTGGCGCGTCCAGAGCGCGCTCACCGCGTCGGCTGGCATGCACTGGCATGGTTTTGGACGCGCGCGTTCTGGCCAATGCCATGCCTTGGCGAGCTCGGGCCATGCACTGGCATGATCGTGGTGATGAGTAGATGCTCTGGGACAAGGTGGTGCTGAGAGAGGGAGGCCAGAGAGAGGGTGACCAAAGGTGGTCGTCATGGTACATGGCATGAGCTTTTCTCTCCTTTTCTTCACTTTAATCGACCAGGGCAAGGACGAGTCTTGATGCAGGGGTTGCAGGAGAGTCTAATGATCACAAGTTAAAAGTGGTTTAGGCAAGAAACCAGTGTGTAATAGGGTGTAACCAAATTCTGGAAAGTTGCCTGCAAGGTGTTCGGAGGAATGGCCGCAAGAACATTTTTGAAGAATTTTGGAATTCTTTTTGGTGAGTCTCAAACATATAATTAATGTGAAAGATTGGTGGTGGTGGTATTCAATTTGGAGCTGTTTTGCAAAAATTTCAAAATGTGGTCATCTTCACTTTGATTCAAAGTCACCACTTGTCAAATCCCTACTGGTCAACCTGGTCAAAGTTAGCCATGGTGGTCAACATCAAAGTTGTTCACCTTGACAAGGTCTTGGATGACATGGCAAAGGTTGACCAAGTTTGGTTTAGGAAAAGATAAAACCAGAGGGGTAAAGTGAGGAACATTTTATAAAACTCACTTTTGACCATTATCACATGTATGTTGGTTTTGAGATTTGCTTTGATTTGATTCTTGTTTCTTTGATGCATTTGTGTTTGTTTATCATATATAAGTATTCTACAAGAAGGAGATCAAGCAATGGTGGCCTTTGGTGAAGATTTGCAAAAATGGCTAAAGGTGTATGTGAGTGAAAATGGGATTTTCTCCCTATTTGATTTCTCTCCATTTGATTTGACTTTTGTTGACTATAATGTGATTCTTATTAATTTAGAAACATTTCCAAACCATTGAACCTATTCCAAAAGGTCTAGATCAAAGATTTGCAAAATTGGCCATAACACATAAGAGGTGATGTGTCAATTTTTCTTAAACTTGTAAATTGTTTCCCTTGCTTTACTTGGGCATGGGTTAGGGTCAATTTAGTGTTATATTAAGTTTAGATATGGTTTCCCACCATTTGGTCAATGTTTAAAGGCATAGAACAAGAATTGGGTATTATGGCTATGTGCCCCATATGCCTCTATGCATATGTTGCATTTGAGTTTTAATGTGACTTGGCTTGACCAAATTGGTGTTGTTGAGTGTTGAAATGGTATAGAGAAGTGATCCAACCATTCACAACATGTCTTAGGGTCAAGATTCTTAAATTCACAAATTTACTATTTTACCCTCATATGCCTCTATGGCATTTTAGTTTCTTTTTATTTCTTTTGGAAACAACTTGGATTAGGTTTGATAAGTACTAGGTAAGGTGTATGAAGGTTTTTCCAAACCTCTAAACCAAGTAGAAGAGCTTAGGGTAAAGATTTATAAAAATAGCCATAGGCACATATACCTTTTTCTTATTTAATTTCCTTTTATTTTATTTGAACTAGGATGGTGAAAAGAGGGGTGAGGTTTAGGGTTTAAGATTATTTCAATCTACTTTAACAAGCAATCATGGCAATAGCACAAGAATTAAGCAAGATAACTATGTATCAAACTTAATTGAATAAAAGTTTTTGTTGGTTCCAAAATTTGGAACTAGGGAAATTCATTTGTTTTGTTTTAAAAATTTTGGGATGTTACAAACCCTTCCCCCTTAAACAAATCTCGTCCCGAGATTTTAAGAAAAGTTAGGTTCCTAAGAGAGATTGAGCATTTTGATTAACAGGGAGACATACTTGGCATGGTCTGGGGTGCTTCCTGAGCTTCAGTGGCAGTCATGTGGTAGAGGCGGCCATTGTTGTTGTTCTGGTTCCTTCTTCCTGCGAAGCGGCGCTGTTGTTGAGCCGGTGTTGCGGTATTGGCGGCAATCTTGGCAAGCTTCTTGGGGCACTCGTTGGAGTTGTGACCCACAACTCCACATTCGTAGCAGTTGATTGTTGCCTTGTCCTTGGGGATGATAGGGTAGCATTGCTTCCAGTCCTTGGGGCAGTATTGGTGTTGTTGTTGTTTCCATTGTTGTTGTTGTTGTTGTGGTGGTTGTTGTTGTTGTGGCTATTGTTGTTGTTGTTGCCTCCGGGCTTCGGGGGTCCTCCGTTGTTGTTGGTGTAGTTGGGGCGATAATTCTGGGCAGGGGGCTTGTTGTATCTTGGGGTGAATCCTCTAGAGGAGTTGTTGCGGTACTTCTGGGTATGGTGGGGTCCATTCTGGTTCATCATTCTGCGCTTGCGGTTCTCATTGGCCTGATGCAGCTTTCCTTCCATCTGTATGGCTGAGTCCACGAGGGCTTCCAAGTCAGCGAACGGAATGTTCACTAATACCGTTTGCATCTCATCATGCAGTCCATTCAGAAATCTTTCCTTTCTCTTCTCGTTGGTGTCGGTCTCATCCGGGGCGTACCTTGACAGAGTAAGAAACCTGTCGCGGTATTCCACCACGGACATCCTTCCTTGTTTGAGTTCGCGGAACTCGTCTCTCATTTTCTTGATTAGTCCTTGGGGCACATGGTATTTGCTAAACTTCAGCTTGAAGTCTTCCCATGTCATCATCAGTCCTGCATTCATGGCATGGGCACTTGTCCACCAGGCTCTGGCAGGTCCTGACAGGTAGTGTGTGGCGAACAGTACTTTTTCTGCGGCTTCTACTCCCGCAACTTCGAGGTTGTTCTCCATTGTCTGGAGCCAGTCATCAGCATCTAGGGGTTCTTCGGTCTTGTTGAAAATAGGTGGGTTGGTGTTTTGAAAGTTCTTCAACTTTGATCCTGGGTGATCGTGGTTTCCATGGCCTTGGTTGTTCTGAGCTATCTGTTGCAGTGCAGCAATGTTTGCTTGGCGTTCAGCTCTCTCGGCTTCTCGGTCTGCCATCATCGTCTGCAGCAGTTGCATCATGGCTTCTTGGGTGGTGTTGCGGGTTGGTGGGGCCATCTGATTATTGAGGTGGATGATAAGATAAGAGGGAAATTTCTATGGTTTGTTTTGTTAAATTTTAAAAAAAGTTCATAACTTGAAAATTTGAGTAGTGTTGAGGGGGTAAAAACCAACAACACTTTTTCATTCATACCAAACATCACACATTACAAATCTAACACAACGTTGGTTTGAAGAACCATTCATTCGCTCTACGATACAAGGGGATCCTGATACAACTCACACCTACTTAAGTGCTAGAGTGATACTACTCTTCGGGGTGGATTCTTCGTCGTCACGTGTAATGTGCTTGGCGAGAGGCGAGGGCATTGTCCAACTCCTTGCGGGTCTTGTACAGCATGAAGTCGAGGTGTGCTACATAGTGGTTCATCTTCGTGTGCGGGGGCATGGTCATCGGTCTTCCGGTGGGGTCATGTCTTGGGTAGTAGATGAAGCGAGTGTTCTTAATCTTGTTCTCATTTTGTCCACATAGACGAGAAATTGCTTCTTGCATAGCTCTGACTAGTCCTTCCTTCCAAGTGTTTCCCGTTACAGAAAACCATATGGTTTCCCATAATGGGGCTCCAAGCTTCTTTCGTAGATCGGCAGAAACTTCCCACCGAGGTGGTCCTCCGGAGTGATTGTTGAGGGGTGTTCCGAAGAACTCGGGATACGGGCGTCCTAGATAGTCCACTAGTTGCTTCAAGTCTTTCTCGAACATCAGTTTTCCCCCGTGGCCAAGCTGATAGAACTCCCATTTGTACTCCATCTGTGAGCAATTAGGATGAGTAAGTTAGAGAGGTGTGTCAAAATTTTATGTAGCAGTATAAGAAGAATAGAGCATAACCTTCTTATTTTGAAGAAGATCTCAAAGATAAGAGGGAGAATAAGTTTTTCTTAAATAGTCACTTCATTTGTTTTAAAACTACATTTTTCAGACGTCCATTCTAACTAGGGTCTCCTAAGGTCAACAATGGCTCTGATACCAACTTGTCAACACCCGGATTTTTAAGTCCAGATGCCTATTATGCCATTCCTCGCAATCCCAGGAATATTGTTTTTGCGAGGCATAATAGATTGATATCACAACACATCATTCATTACATACCACAATCGTCTTAAAAATAAAGGATCACATGATCCAGTCTTATTACAATAAAAGAAGTTCTATTGATCCATTACATAACACATAGCGGAAGCGAAATAGCGTAGTCGTAGTCCATCTATTCCACAGGCAACTGTTGACGTCAGGAGTGATCCTAGTTATCGTAGACGTCCTGTTGTCCGTCATCCTGATACTGTTGCTCTCCTTCAAAGTCTGGCATTTGAATAGCCAGGGCAAAGCCATGAGTACTTCAAAGTACTCGCAAACTAATACTAATGTAATTACTTAATAGGTATATTAATGGATGCTAAGCTCTAGGTTTATTTGCATAAAGCCAAGTTTTAGTTTGATAAACATTTAGTAAGCCTTATCATTTGCTAGACTAACTCAAGTGGGAACATTAGTGTCATTCCCACAAATCATTGTGATTCAAGTCAATATCACCTTTCAATTCATCATTCCTTTTTAAGATCAAAAATTCTGATAACGGAATAGTATGGCCTTTCCAATCGTCCGTAACCGTGGACACGGCTATTCGAATAGGTTTAACACTCTGCAGAGGTTGTACTCTTGTGCCACAACTTTTGATTACATCCGTCGAGGATAACCCCGAATCATCGTAACTCAGTACGCGGATCATCAACCATAACCTTTCACTTATATATACTAGTATAGGCACCTCTCCCCATGAGCTTGGCCTCCCGGTGAAAACCAACTGTCAACCCGGGAACTGCACAGGGTTTGGATCGTACATTCACCTCACATTCACATCATTTCACATATACGGAGGCAGCCTCGGCGTAACCCCTATGATGCTTGTTTAGAGGGAACCCATACTAAAATACACAAGTTTCTAGTTAACCCTACCCATAATCAGGTATTGTGGGGGTACTTGTATAATTGGAAGGGTACCGCATTCAAACCCAATCATCAGTTTTCATTTAAATTCACCAAGTCAACCATGTCACCTCCAAAGTCACATTCTTTCAAAGTCATTTCATTTCACCATGTTCCCATTTAGAGTAGTCAAATTTTATTTGATTAGCACTAGCAACTATTTCATGAGGGGTGCTATCTAGCTTGGATTTGTTCTAAGCTAACTTTAGATATCGTTCTACTCTAGACCAAGTGAATCATAAATCAAAAAGGTACTTTGAAAGTAAATAAGCAAAATAATTGCAAGGTAAGAACATGGGACAGGTAAGACATTAAAATAAGGTGTGATGGTGCCTTGCTCTTGTAGAGCTATGCACTTGGTGTTTAGCAAGGGTTAGCTTGCCTTGAGCAGGGTAGTTGTCAAAGTTCTCCTCCTCCTCCTGGGAGTAGGCTTCCTCCTCTTGATACTCCTCGGTACTAGCGTCTATATACGAACACGAAGTATAAACATCAAACCAATCTTACATGCTAGACTAAAACACACCAAAGAGTTCACACAACTAATCCTAGCATCATATCATTCATGGCATGGTAAATTAATTGGTTGGTTCTTATTTAAGAGAAAAATAATTTCCTCTCATTATTCTTATTACTTTGATTTGCTATTTAGATCTTTAGAGAAAATAATTTTCTCTCATTAAATCTTATTAAGATTTCATCTCCAAAAATAATAATAAGGTATGAAATATAAGTTGACCATGGTCAACATTCCATATCTATTATGAGGGAGTATAATTTAAATGAGGTGCTACACCTCATACAATTTAAAACTAACAATTAAATGGTTTAAAATCTCTAAGTGTTAACAATCAGAGGTTTAGTAGCCTAAGGTCATTTCCTCTTATTGTACTACTTAGGATCAAGATTTAAATGAGAGAGTAGCCCTCATACTATTTATAAGATTTAAATTCCAAAATTTAAATGCACTAGAAATGGCTACATAGCCATTATTTTGATCCAGTGCATGATCATGCAAACAACTTGGCTATATTATTGCATAATCAACTTGAGTACAACATTTTTTATTTATGAGAGTTGGAATCAACTCAAAATCATTGTTTTTTCTTTAACTGATGACTCTTTGTTTCTTACTTCTATCAAGCTATACACTTTCTCTACGGCTCGGACTTAATGATAAGCGGGGGGGGGGGGGGGAACATCCTCCATAATTTTTTTTGTTTAGAATTGAACAAAAAAGGAAAGGAAAAAAGGAATTTATAGGGACAGTGTTACCTCCTATATCCCCTGGTGTATGTATATTGGAGGAATAATAAAACTATTCAGTACAGCAGTCTCGCGCACTTACGTCCTCGCAAAGTAAATAATGATCATTAAGGCCTCTGAGTGAGTCAATGTTCTCGCTACTAAAGATAGAGTTTCCGTGGATGTTCTTTCTTTTCGATTGGTCTTTCCGAGTGCTTCACCTCGTAAACTCGGGCCTTCATCCGTAGGGCAAGAGTCGGTTTCACTGCTGGTCTATAAATCAGACCAGGGAGAATGTAATTCCATTCCCTCAACATTGGCCAAATTGGAAGGTCAAGCAAATTGAGAGAATTTGATTTCAAAGTGGATGGCTAGCTTGAATCTTAGATGCATGGATCTGACTAACCGGAGATCGGACTGCTTAGTTTTGAAGAAGAAAAATACCTTTATTATGTTCCAAATTAGGCTTGTAATTCGAGTGACCAATGGTAAGGATTGGCGTGGGTTTAGAGTGGGTAGCCCGCTCGCTATCTTTGTCTTTCATTTCCCATGGATTGGAAAACATCTTACTCGCCATGGGGCTCAACCACACTTCTCATCGTCAGCCTAAGTGATTGTTTCTGTAAGCTAGCTTCTCAAGGGGCTCTAACAAGGAAATACTAAAGCTGGCTCCCCTTCCGACTTGCTTCCGAAAGCAGAACAGAAACTACTAACTACCTCCTCGAACTAGAGCTCAAGAAATGGAAATAGGAAACAAAATAACCTAAAAGGATAGATAATTTTTAAAAATTATTTGAAGTTAGAAAAGGCCCTGACTTGTTATTTTTAGCAGATTAATTCTACTACGAAATTGGAGATGGGACCAGTGGCATTGGCTAGAGAATTTCATGAGCTTTCCATAGATATAAAGTTGGCTAAATTTGGTGCAGTAGTTTGAAAGCTATTCAATTTGGAAGTGGACACCAGTATTGAATTTGAACTGAAACTATTTAAACGAAATTTGAATTCTTGCGCTGCGCGGGAAAAGGAATTGGGCCGAAACGACTTTAAATCGCGACGCACGGCCCAGCAACATAGCCCGTGTGAGTGGGCCGCCTGACGAGGTGGGGGCCACCCGTCAGTGGCTCGTAACAGAGCGAAACGGTATGCTCGTTATCAACCGTCGGATTAGAACAAGATCGAGTGGTCGAGGATCATCGTCGTCACCGACGAGATCCCGACGGAGTGACGGCAAGCCTAGGGGGTCGGAGGACCTACCGGCGTTCCCGCGGGGTTCTTCTAGGTGTGAGGCGACGTTGTGGACGGTGCTGAAGCTCCTGGTAGCAGTGGCGAGGCGCGGGGAAGCGTCAATCGTCGGCGGTGATCTGCGGGCTCCGGCGGACTTCGTCTTGCAATTGGTGGTGCTCCGGCGAGGTGGGGTCAAATTAACTGGTGGGGAAGAAGCAAGGATGGGAGGAGAACGAGTTGGTGTGAAGAGTTGGGGCTCGGGACGTCTCTATTTATAGCGGGGGAGGTGGTCGGCGGGTGCTGTGAAGGAGCGTCCATGGCGCGGTGTCTACGGTGCTCAAAGGGGCAAGGCGAGGATGGCTATGTGTAGGCGTCGTCCTGGCGATGCTCAAGGCGCAGCGAGCGCAGAGAAAAAAGGATGGGATCGATCGGGCGCATGCTCATCATGCCACGGTGCCTGCGGTACTTCTCCAGCGAGGACGACGGTGACAAGGCGGCCGCAGCTATTTGAGTATGTCTACGCGGTAGAGGGTGGCGAGGAGATGCTCGATGCAGGCGTAGCCTTTGCAGGGGAGGGCGAGGGTGCTCGAGCGCGCGACGTACTGGCGCGTCCAGAGCGCGCTCACCGCGTCGGCTGGCATGCACTGGCATGGTTTTGGACGCGCGCGTTCTGGCCAATGTCGTGCCTTGGCGAGCTCGGGCCGTGCACTGGCATGATCGTGGTGATGAGTAGATGCTCTGGGACAAGGTGGTGCTGAGAGAGGGAGGCCAGAGAGAGGGTGACCAAAGGTGGCCGTCATGGTACATGGCATGAGCTTTTCTCTCCTTTTCTTCACTTTAATCGACCAGGGCAAGGACGAGTCTTGATGCAGGGGTTGCAGGAGAGTCTAATGATCACAAGTTAAAAGTGGTTTAGGCAAGAAACCAGTGTGTAATAGGGTGTAACCAAATTCTGGAAAGTTGCCTGCAAGGTGTTCGGAGGAATGGCCGCAAGAACATTTTTGAAGAATTTTGGAATTCTTTTTGGTGAGTCTCAAACATATAATTAATGTGAAAGATTGGTGGTGGTGGTATTCAATTTGGAGCTGTTTTGCAAAAATTTCAAAATGTGGTCATCTTCACTTTGATTCAAAGTCACCACTTGTCAAATCCCTACTGGTCAACCTGGTCAAAGTTAGCCATGGTGGTCAACATCAAATTTGTTCACCTTGACAAGGTCTTGGATGACACGGCAAAGGTTGACCAAGTTTGGTTTAGGAAAAGATAAAACCAGAGGGGTAAAGTGAGGAACATTTTATAAAACTCACTTTTGACCATTATCACATGTATGTTGGTTTTGAGATTTGCTTTGATTTGATTCTTGTTTCTTTGATGCATTTGTGTTTGTTTATCATATATAAGTATTCTACAAGCAAGAGATCAAGCAATGGTGGCCTTTGGTGAAGATTTGCAAAAATGGCTAAAGGTGTACGTGAGTGAAAATGGGATTTTCTCCCTATTTGATTTCTCTCCATTTGATTTGACTTTTGTTGACTCTAATGTGATTCTTATTAGTTTAGAAACATTTCCAAACCATTGAACCTATTCCAAAAGGTCTAGATCAAAGATTTGCAAAATTGGCCATAACACATAAGAGATGATGTGTCATTTTTCTTGAACTTGTAAATTGTTTCCCTTGCTTTACTTGGGCATGGGTTAGGGTCAATTTAGTGTTATATTAAGTTTAGATATGGTTTCCCACCATTTGGTCAAGGTTTAAAGGCATAGAACAAGAATTGGGTATTATGGCTATGTGCCCCATATGCATCTATGCATATGTTGCATTTGAGTTTTAATGTGACTTGGCTTGACCCAATTGGTGTTGTTGAGTGTTGAAATGGTTTAGAGAAGTGATCCAACCATTCACAACATGTCTTAGGGTCAAGATTCTTAAATTCACAAATTTACTATTTTACCCTCATATGCCTCTATGGCATTTTAGTTTCTTTTTATTTCTTTTGGAAACAACTTGGATTAGGTTTGATAAGTACTAGGTAAGGTGTATGAAGGTTTTTCCAAACCTCTAAACCAAGTAGAAGAGCTTAGGGTAAAGATTTATAAAAATAGCCATAGGCACATATACCTTTTTCTTATTTAATTTCCTTTTATTTTATTTGAACTAGGATGGTGAAAAGAGGGGTGAGGTTTAGGGTTTAAGATTATTTCAATCTACTTTAACAATCAATCATGGCAATAGCACAAGAATTAAGCAAGATAACTATGTATCAAACTTAATTGAATAAAAGTTTTTGTTGGTTCCAAAATTTGGAACTAGGGAAATTCATTTGTTTTGTTTTAAAAAATTTGGGATGTTACAGACATTATAAAACTGAAATTGTTTCTTTTCTCCTTAAGAGGAAGAGCTAAAGATTGGTTGCTATCTTTGCCTAAGAATAGTACTGATTCATAGACTAAATGTAAAGATGCTTCCATTTGTAGATATTATCCTCCTGCTAAAATTATATCTTTGAGAAGTAGCATAATGAATTTTAAGCAATTGGATAATGAACATGTTGCCCAAGCATGGGAAAGAATGAAATCTTTGGTAAAGAATTGCCCTACCCATGGACTAACTACTTGGATGATCATCCAAACCTTTTATGCAGGATTAAATTTTTCTTCAAGGAACCTATTGGATTCAGCTGCTGGAGGTACTTTTATGTCATCACTTTGGGTGCCGCAACAAAGCTTCTTGATGATATGATGATCAACTACTCTGAATGGCACACTGAAAGGACTCCTCAAGGTAAGAAGGTAAATTCTGTTGAAGAAACCTCCTCCTTGAGTGATAAGATTGATGTTATTATGTCTATGCATGTTAATGGTAGATCTAATGTTGATCCTAATAATGTTCCTTTAGCTTCATTGTTTGCTCAAGAAGAGCATGTTGATGTGAACTTCATTAAAAGTAATAATTTCAACAACAATGCTTATAGGAATAATTTTGGTAACAGTTATAGGTCATATCCTTCTAATAATGGTAATGGTTATGGTAATTCTTACAACAATAGTAGGAGTGTACCCTATGGTCTTTAAGTCATGCTTAAAGAATTTATAAGTACACAAACTGCTTTCAACAAATCTGTTGAGGAAAAGCTTGGTAAAATTGATGTTCTTGCTTCTAAGGTTGATAGTCTTGCTGCTGATATTGATCTTTTAAAACTGAAAGTTATGCCTAATAAAACTAAAGATATTAAGTCATTTGCTACAGCAAACGCTATCCAAGTTCGATTTAATGACAATATTAGAACGATGGCCGAATTGCATGCTAGGTGGGAAAGAGAAGAAAAACTTGCTAAAAAGAATAATGTAGCTAAAGTTTGGACTATTACTACCACTAGTAATGTTGATGCTTCACATGTTGCTAAACCTCCTACTATCAATGGTTAAATAATTGGTGTTGTCAATGTTTCTACTTCTAATACAAAGCATGCAAAATTGCCTGAAACTGCTGAAACTGTTTGTGATAAAAGTGCTAAAAAATTTCAGAGTATTGGGGACAATGATCCCATTGCTTTAGATCATATGGTTTTGATTTTGATAATTATCATATCTCTGAAGTTATTAAGTTCTTGCAAAAACTTGCTAGAAGTCCTAATGCTAGTACTATAAACTTGGCCTTTACAAAACATATTGCAAATGCTCTCATTAAAGCTAGAGAAGTGTAATATCCCAGTATTTGGGGTTACAAAAAGAGAGAAAACAGATGTGTACATTGCATTCATGCATAGAAAATCCGGGGAATTTTCGCGTTTTTGCTTAAACCCATCAAAGTGATCGAGGTTTCTCTTACGTCGATGGAATTCAGTTAGTAATCGACGTGAGTGCGTTAAACATCGGCATGACCTTTGTAAATTCATGTGTTTTAGGGAAACAATTTGAATTCAAATTCAAATATGAAAGGTAGAAATTCAAATAAGAATTTGAATTGGAACTTTAAATCTAAACAAGTATATAAACATAATACGTAATAGTAAACACATTTGATAATTCCAAATGAATAAATAATTCAAACTTTATTACAAATAACATTATTCAATAAATTACAAGTTAGAAAAGAAATAGAAAATTATAAAAGAATACAAGAGATTTCTAAACTAAATCTTCATAATCCAAATCTTCCCAATTTTCTTATCCTTTATCTGCAAAATAAACAATAAAGACAAAGAAATGTTGTGTTAAGGTTAAAATGTCTGTCTCCGCATTTTGGGAGACATTTTAATATTGGAAACTAGCTATTAGGAATTAAGAACTTGTCTTAATACCCACACGGTGATTAGAGGGAGTAAATCTTCAATAGGCAACAAGAGACAATCCGAGAAGGCTGATCACTATTCCATAAGAGGCAACAACGAGGCATTTTCATTGACAATCACTAATCATCTCTCAGGCCACAAGGGACAAGCAGACAACAATTGATTGATTCCATTCAATTCTAGGCAACCATGCTATATTATCTTAATCTCCCTCTAATCTAGCTAGAAACCATAAAGCCCACATGTTTTAATTTAAGTAATCCACCAATGACATTAAAGCGTCAAGATGAACCATTAGCCCACATATTAAAGTTCAGAGGTATAATGTTAAGCTCACATACCAACAGATCAATAGGAGTAATACATCTGGCAGTATCAAAAATACATGACAGCTCTAGCTAAGCACAAGCCCTGCCGTGCCTTGCACTAGCAGGCAAGGAAAACCAACTTGGCCACATGCACAAGTGGGGTCCATCCTTAAGCAGCACACTCACAAGCTTGCATGGCATAGCTGTCGACACCACAGACAGTAGCTCAGTACTATAAAAGCAAGGGCATCACAGCTAGCCAAACCATTTGGCTTTGGTTTCACTAAAGCACACCCGCTGTTCCATCCCAGTAGTTATAACAGCAAGAACACCTCATGATCCACAAGAAAATCAACTTCAGTTCAACAGCCAAAACCACAAATCCTTCCCAGGCAACCATTTAGGAGATCAGTATCAAGATCACAACCAAAGTTACAAGGAGAACCATGGTGACAATAAGAACCCAGGAGGAGCAGGCACAACCCATGGAGGAGGTGGAAGCCAAGATCAGCAACAAAGCCATATCAACATCAAGCAAGATAAAGCTACTCTCCAACAGCAGGTTGTTAGGCAACAAATTAAGCATATCATCTGTTCTTAGTTTTACATGAGCACATCAATAAGGGGGAAAAAGAAATAATACACAGACAACCAATCCAACTACCCTTCCACCAGATTCTATCTAGGAGGATTGGAGGGATTGTTTTCTCTCAGTCTTGAATAGAAGTGCTATTCAAATTCATCACAGAGAACTTAAGGCAGAAGAAGTATCTGTTCTTATCAAATAAATTGTGCCTCAGCCATTGCATCATAGGCCGGGCCAAAGAATCAAGCCATATATGTTCTTATCAGATTAATTATAAGCAAGCCATCAACATAACCACAAGATCTGATCATGTATGCACATGATCCAGTAAGCAGTTCCATCCATCAGAGGCTATAAGCATACAAGCTAACACAGAAAGCCATCAAGTAAATTGCCTAACCAAGCATCAAGTAAATATAGAATGCATCCTTTCAGTAAAAGCAACGTAACCCGTCATGTATGCATGGGATGATAAAACAATTCCAAACAGGGGAATCACAAGAATATAGCAGCCAGTAGGGCAATTACATGTTCAGCATCAAATTGTAAAGGTTACATGGTGTCCAGGAATTATTCTTAGGCCAATCAAGTAACTTCAATAGCAGTAGTGCTTCAACCAGAATTTAGTGCCACCAAAAAAATCAATTAGAGTTATACAGTTGCTTAAGCCAGAAACAAATAGACATACATTACTTGTCTGGTTGAAGCGGATATATATGGGCTTTGATGTCCTAAATGATCAGCTAGACCAACATTTAGCATTGTGCAAATATAATTAACCACTTGACCCAAGCTTGAATAGCTCCAACCAAACTCACAAGACACTGGATTATCTAATAGTAGTATCACATAATGATCATCATTAACATAAATCAACCAGTTCAAACGCCCGCAAATTCATGACCACCAAATTTATAGCTATAGAGAATACAGAGAGAGAGAGGAGGGGTATAGCTCACAGTGAGTTCAATCGAGAGTTGGAGCAGTAGTTGACGCCGGGGTTGCTCCCGCGACACCGTCCCGCCGGCGTCGAGGTCGAGGAGGAAGTAATCACTAGCATCACAACACCATGCCACCACCAGCAACATCACCACACCCACACCATCAGCAATATCCGGAGCAAGCTGAGAGCAGAGACACGTATGGGCGCAGTAGGCATCGAGGCGGTGGGTGGCAGCAGCAACTCCTATGGTGGAGCCACGCGTAGGAGCAGAGAGCGTCCAGGTGGTGGGGGCCGACGGCGAATATCTTGTCGGGGCGGCACCGACAGACGACAACGCCAGGAGCGGCCGGCGATGACCAGATAGGCATGAGGCGGAGCTAGGGTTCCAGGGTCGGGGGTGACCGCTGGAGACCACCAGCGCCAAGTCAGGCGAGGGGGTCTTGCGTACAAGAGAAGGCGGAGCAGGGCCGACCAACAGCGACACCAGAATCGGCCGGCGACGGTCGTAATAGGAGGCGGCTAGGGTTCGCAGAGGGGCGCCTGGGCGTGGGCGACAAGGGCACCGCGGCGAGGGAGTTCTGGTGGACAACAAGGAGGAAGGCGGCGAGGCCTCATGGGCGAGCGGCGGCGCCGGAGTCGGCCAATAGCTGGCCGGGCGGTGGCGGCCGGAGCGGCATAGGCGCCATCGCCAGGAAGGGAGCGAGGGAGGTCATCCTCGTGTACGAGTGCGGGTGAGCGAGGAAGCGTGGGGATCGGGTTGGGTTAGACCCAACCGACTCGGGCCATTGGGCCAAACCCAACAAGCCATTTGGTCTATATTTTCTTTCTTCCCTTTCTCCTAGGAAATTTTACCATTTAAAAGGAAATTAATTACATAACAACCAATAAATAAAAGTGGGTAACAAAAAATTACCTTAATAATAATAATATTTAAGAAATACTTTAAAATTAAAGGAACAATAACTTGAAGTTTTCTCTAAATTTTAAAAGGCCTAATTTAAAATCCTAAACTAATAAGACCTAAATACTAAACATATAATTTTATGGTTTCTATTCTTCACATAAAGAAAATATTACTTTGCATTGAAATGCCATATAAAACAATAAATAATTATTGATGATTGTGTTTAACCATATGACAATCCTAACCAATCATTACTTCAACTATTAATTCAAAACCCTAAACCCTAATAGTATTATCATATTTTATTAAGTCTTTTGACATAATATAATGTTAAATCTATTATCATTTTATTTCAAAGTAATTAATCACTTTAACTCCGTTACCAATTATTGTTTTAGGAATTATATCACAAATAGGAAAATTTAGTTCCATTATGAAATCACAACTTCATAATTTCATGAGAATCATAAACCCTAAATCCTATTTAAAACCCTAACTCTATTATCTTATGTGAAACCTAATTTACTTCTAACCCTAAACCCTTAGGATGATAAAGTATGATCATGTTAAATTCCTTTGACTGATAGATCCATAATTAGCAACTAAATACTTGTTCTTGTTTCCATAAAATAATAAAAGCCATAGAACTAATAAATTGGTAGTTTAAGTGTTCATACTAAATGTAATCTAGTTAATCAAGTAAGTTCAACCAAGTGTAAACCCTAGTTACTATTACCAAAGTCATCATCCTTAATTAACCATGCTTAGCATCACACCATTGTGATGAACTCCAATAGCAACTATGCCAGATATTATGCACTACGTACTTAGTGGAATCATCCTATTTTGGAACCACCATTCATTACTTAGTGGATTCAATAAGAAACCCTAATACCTATAAACCCTAATTGCAATACTTATTATTACTTAAGAAGTATGTTCTTCAAAAGTTATTCTTTTGAAGTAAATAGGGAGTAGCCATCAAACCTTCTTAATAGGATCGATAAACCCTAGCCAGCTATCAACAACAAGGTATACCAACCTTGATAACACCTATGTATAATGATTTTCTTATGATATGCTTCACTAAAACCATATGATCTCTAGCTATTGATGAATCCAACCCTGTTGGGATACATCTAATACTTACTCCAAAAACTAATTGGAACCATAGAAAACCATCGAACCCCACAAACCCAATTATCATACTTGTTCTTTATTAAAGGACATGTTCTTCAAAAGTTATTCTTTTGAAGAATATAACAAGTAATCATTAACCATGCCATATAGTACTAAAACTGACAACTGTTCTTTACATATTAACATTATGCTAATTATCATTCCTTGTGTGCTCAATTGATTACTATGCTTTATTATATAACTTGTACATGATATCAAGTAATCAAACCTTAATAAGAACCTTGCTTGTGAACCATCTCTAAAAGTGCAACACACCCTAAAGAAATCCTTACAACTCACTAATCCTAAATCATTGGGGTTAGGTCACGCTTAGAGCGATTGCATCTCATACTTATGCATTGTTGCATCCTTGCCAATCTTTTAAACATCGTCCTTACCGGACGATGATGCTATTTCAGAATTTGGAGTTATTGCATATCGAAGACCTTGCCTGCATAATCTTGCAGTCAAGAAAGGCAAGTTCATCGCTTGCTCATGTCATTTGAGTATTTTTACCAAATTACTTACAAAGTACTATGTTTATCACTATTGCATAAAAAGCAAAACCACTATTTTCATAACTATGAATATGACTATGTGGTGGGAAATGGAACCATGGATTGTGTTGATATGGTGGAGGTTCCATTGCAAGGGTTTATATCCATCTAGGATTAAACAACAAATGTCGTCCAGTGATTCTTGTGTCATAATACCCGTGTTAATGATACGTCCAATTTGCATCACTATTTTATATCATAATTTGCTGTTATTCATTGATATATTTCATATTGGGACACAATACTTATGTTATTTCATCTATTTTGCATGTTTCATCATTATTGGAGGATCAAGCACCGGAGCTGTGGATTCTGCTGGAAAAAGCACCGTCGTAACGCAATATTTCGGAAGATCAACTCGGAAGGAAATTATACCAAAAATCCTATTTTTCAAGATGACGAAGGAAGCCGAAGGAGGAGCTGTGGTGGGCCCACACCCTAGGGCGGCGCGGCCTGTGCCCTGGCCGCGCCGGCCTATGGTCTGGGGGGCCCACGACCCCTTTCGCCTCCTTTTCTTCGCCAAACCCTTCGTCCCGAAGACCTAAGCCACAGAGGGTACCTCGCGAAGAGTTACAGCCGCCTCTGCGGGGCGGAGAACACCAGAGAGAAAAGAGCTCTCCGGCGGGCAGGAATCCGCCGGGGAAATTCCCTCCGGGAGAGGGAAATCGACGCCATCGTCACCGTCATCGAGCTGGACATCATCGCCATCACCATCATCATCATCTCCACCATCATCACCGCCGTCATCACCGCTGGACACCGCCACCGCCGTAGCAATTTGGGTTTGATCTTGATTGTTTGATAGGGGAAACTCTCCCGGTATCGATTTCTACTTGTTGTTGATGCTATTGAGTGAAACCATTGAACCAAGTTTATGTTCAGATTGTTGTTCATCATCATATCACCTCTGATCATGTTCCGTATGATGTCTCGTGAGTAGTTCGTTTAGTTCTTGAGGACATGGGTGAAGTCTAAATGTTAGTAGTGAACTATGGTTGAGTAATATTCAATGGTGTGATATTTAAGTTGTGGTGTTATTCTTCTAGTGGTGTCATGTGAACGTCGACTACATGACACTTCACCATTTATGGGCCTAGGGGAATGCATCTTGTACTCGTTTGCCAATTGCGGGGTTGCCGGAGTGACAGAAACCTAAACCCCCGTTGGTATATCGATGCAGGAGGGATCGCAGGATCTCAGAGTTTAAGGCTGTGGTTAGATTTAATTCTTAATTACTTTCTTGTAGTTGCGGATGCTTGCAAGGGGTATAATCACAAGTATGTATTAGTCCTAGGAAGGGCGGTACATTAGCATAGGTTCACCCACACAACACTTATCACAACAATGAAGATTATTTAGTTGTATGTAGCGAAAGCACTAGACTAAAATCCCGTGTGTCCTCGAGAACGTTTGGTAATTATAAGTAAACAAACCGGCTTGTCCTTTGTGCTAAAAAGGATTGGGCCACTCGCTACAATTATTATTCTCGCACTTTACATACTCGTACTTTATTCAACTGTTACATCAAACCCCCCTGAATACTTGTCTGTGAGCATTTACAGTGAATCCTTCATCGAAACTGTTTGTCAACACCTTCTGCTCCTCGTTGGGATCGACATTCTTACTTATCGAAGATACTACGATACACCCCCTATACTTGTGGGTCATCAAGACTATTTTCTGGCGCCGTTGCCGGGGAGTGAAGCGCTGTTGGTAAGCGGAATTGGTAAGGAAAACCTTTACTGTTGTGCTGATTTTATTTCTGCCTGCTGCTATAAGTCATTATGGAGAGATCTTCTCTTCAATTTTTATTTGGGAAATCTACTACTACTGCAACGGTAGTGGATGAAGCGCCAGGTGAGGAAGTAATACCATATAAAATACCTATGAAAATTATTGAACGTGTTATGGATAACCGCTATGAAGGGGATGGAACAGTCCACCCCGGTGATCATTTACTGTTTTTGCATGAATTATGCGGGTTATTCAAATGTGCAGGTATTGCTATGGATGAAGTGAGGAAGAAATTATTCTCTTTATCGCTGTCTGGTAAAGCGGCGCATTGGTATAAATTATTGGATAATGGGGATTCTCTTGAATGGAATGATATTGTGCCCCTGTTTTATTCTAAGTTCTATCCTCCAAGTGAAATTCATAAGGATCGGAATCGCATATATAATTTTTGGCCTCATGATGGAGAGAGTATTGCCCAAGCTTGGGGGAGATTGAAGTCTTTAATGCTCAAATGCCCCATTCATGAGCTTCCTGGTAATGTTATTATTGATAATTTCTATGCAAGACTTTCTTTTCAAGACAAGACCTTGCTGGATACTTCTTGTTCTGGATCATTTACACGCAACAAAGAAGAGTTTAAAAGGGACCTTCTTGATCGGATCCAAGAATATACTGAAGGTTGGGAGAACGACAAGGATAGAGAATCAGGTATAATTTATGATTATAAATGCATTGAAGCTTTTATGGATACTGATAAATTTCGTAATATGAGTGCTATATATGGTCTTGATTCTCAAGTTGCTCTAAATCTTTATAAAGCTTTTGCCTCTCATTATGAATTGCCAAAGAAGAATTTTGATAAGTATCATGAACCGTATAAAGATAAAATTGATTCATCTATTAATAAATGCGTTGTAGTTAAAACTGCTGATTATGTTATTCCTGAAGCTTATATTGAAAAAACTCCTTTCCCTGCTAAAATGAAAGAGTACTCTGTTATAAATAGTGCGGTTCATAAAAGTGAAAAGAAACCTGTAGAACCTGAAGAACAAATAAAAGTTGAACCTGCTGTTGCAATAGTTAAAGATCTTGTGACCGAAAATGTGGAGGATGGTCATATTATTTTCTGTGAAGATGCTTCTAATATTGTTTCACATCCTAATAAACCCAAACAAGCTAGTGTTCCTATGCTATCTGTTAAAATTGGTGATCATTGCTATTATGGATTATGTGATATTGGTGCAAGTGTTAGTGCTATTCCGTATGAGCTTTACACGGAGATTATGCACGAAATTGATTCTTGTGAACTTGAAGATATTGATGTGGTTATTCAGCTGGCTAATAGAGAAACTATTTCTCCAATTGGTATTGTTCGAGATGTGGAAGTTTTATGCGGTAAGGTTAAATATCCTGCTGACTTTTTGGTACTTGGTTCTGCTGCTAGCGATTATTGTCCTATTATCTTTGGTAGACCTTTTCTAAATACTTGTGGAGCTATTATAGATTGCAAGAAAGAGAAAATTTTGACTAAATTTGCTGGTGAATCTTATGAGTTTAATTTCTCTAAATTTACTAAAACTCCTTATAAAGCTGATTTGCCTAGTAATGATATTAAAATGGAGCAATGTGCATCTATTGTTCTTGTTCCTAATAATCCTTTGCAGCAACATTTGGAGGATAGCGAGAGCGAAATTTTTAGGAAAGAAAGAGATGAGCTTGAGGAAATTTTTCTTCGTCAACCTATTCTCAAGCATGATTTACCGGTGGAAGATTTGGGTACAACACCGCCACCAAAGGAAGATCCTGTTTTTGATTTAAAGCCTTTACCTGATAATCTTAAATATGCTCATATTGATGATAAGAAAATATATCCTGCTATTATTAGTTCTAAGCTTTCAGAGATTGAGGAAGAAAGGTTATTGGAAATATTGAAGAAGCACCGAGGCGCTATTGGCTACACTCTTGATGATTTGAAAGGGATTTCTCCTTCTATTTGCCAACATGCTATTAATATGGAAGACGATGCAAAGCCTGTTGTTGAACCTCAGCGTCGTCTAATTCCAAAGATGAAGGAAGTGGTAAGGAATGAGGTATTACGACTCCTTGAAGCTGGTATTATATATCCTATTGCTGATAGTAGATGGGTTAGTCCTGTGCACTGCGTTCCCAAGAAAGGAGGTATGACTGTTGTGCCTAATGATAATGATGAGCTCATTCCTCAGAGAGTAGTTGTAGGGTATAGAATGTGCATTGATTTTCAAAAAGTTAACAAAGTTACTAAGAAAGATCATTACCCTTTACCATTTATTGATCAAATGCTGGAAAGATTGTCTAAAAATACTCATTTTTGCTTTCTTGATGGTTATTCTGGGTTTTCACAAATTGCTGTTAAAGCTAAAGATCAAGAGAAAACCACTTTTACTTGTCCCTATGGAACTTATGCTTATAGACGCATGCCTTTTGGTTTATGTAATGCTCCTGCTACTTTTCAAAGATGCATGTCTGCTATTTTTCATGGTTTTTGTGAAAGTATTGTAGAGGTATTCATGGATGATTTTTCCGTCTATGGGAATTCTTTTGATAGTTGCTTGCGAAATCTTGATAAAGTTTTGCAGAGATGTGAAGAAACTAACCTTGTTCTTAATTGGGAGAAATGCCACTTTATGGTTAATGAAGGAATTGTATTGGGACATAAAATTTCCGAGAGAGGTATTGAAGTTGATAGAGCTAAAGTTGAAGCAATTGAGAAAATGCCCTATCCTAGGGATGTAAAAGGTATTCGTAGTGTTCTTGGTCATGCTGGGTTTTATAGGAGATTTATTAAAGATTTCTCCAAGATTTCAAAGCCTCTTACTAATCTTCTTCAAAAAGATGTACCATTTGTTTTTGATGATGATTGTAAGGAAGCTTTTGATACTCTTAAGAAAGCCTTAACAACTGCTCCTATAGTTGAACCTCCTGATTGGAACTTACCCTTTGAAATTATGTGTGATGTTAGTGATTTTGCTGTAGGCGCTGTTCTTGGACAGCGAGTAGATAAAAAACTGAATGTTATTCATTATGCTAGTAAAACTCTTGATGCTGCTCAAAGAAATTATGCTACAACTGAAAAAGAATTATTAGCTGTAGTCTTTGCTTGTGATAAATTTAGATCTTATATTGTTGATTCAAAAGTTACTATTCATACTGATCATGCTGCAATTAGATACCTAATGACAAAGAAAGATGCTAAGCCGAGGCTTATTAGATGGGTACTTCTTTTGCAAGAATTTGATTTACATATTGTAGATAGGAAAGGTGCTGATAATCCTGTTGCTGATAATTTGTCTAGATTGGAAAATATTGCTTACGATCCTGTTCCTGTTAATGATAGTTTTCCAAATGAACAATTGGCTGTAATAAAGGTGAGCTCGCGAGACAGTCCTTGGTATGCTGATTATGCTAACTTTATTGTTTCCAAGTATTTGCCTCCAACCTTTTCAGCTCAGCAAAGGAGGAAATTCTTTTATGATTTGAGGCATTATTTCTGGGATGGCCCACACTTATATAAAGAAGGAGTGGATGGTATTATGCGAAGATGTGTCCCTGAATATGAACAACAGGAGATATTGAGTAAATGTCATGGTAGTGCTTATGGAGGACATCACGCCGGAGAAAGAACCGCGCAAAAGGTTCTACAATCAGGTTTTTATTGGCCAACTCTCTTCAAGGATGCGAGAAAGTTTATCTTATCTTGTGATGAATGTCAAAGGGTTGGTAATATCTCCAGACGCAATGAAATGCCTATGAATTATACTCTTGTTATTGAACCGTTTGATTGTTGGGGATTTGACTTCATGGGACCTTTTCCGTCTTCGGAAGGTAACACTCATATACTTGTTGCTGTTGATTATGTTACTAAATGGGTGGAAGCTATACCTACAAAAAGTGCTGATGGTGAGACCTCTTTAAGAATGCTTTTAGATAGTATTTTTCCTAGATTTGGAGTACCTAGATATATTATGACTGATGGAGGTTCTCATTTTATTCATGGAGGTTTTAGAAAAACTCTTGCTAAGTATGGTATTAATCATAGAATTGCTTCCGCTTATCATCCTCAAACTAGTGGTCAAGTAGAATTATCAAATAGAGAGATTAAATCTATTCTGGGAAAGACCGTTAATAAAACTAGAAAGAATTGGGCTAGTAAATTGAAGGATGCACTATGGGCTTATAGAACTGCTTACAAAAATCCCATGGGAATGTCGCCTTATAAAATGGTTTATGGGAAAGCTTGTCATTTACCTTTAGAACTAGAGCACAAAGCTTATTGGGCTGTTAGAGAATTAAATAAAGATCCTAAACTTGCCGGTGATAAGAGGTTGTTGCAATTGAGTTCTCTAGATGAATGGAGAAGTGAAGCTTATGAAAATGCTAAACTCTTTAAAGAGAAAGTTAAAAAATGGCATGATAGAAGGATTATCAAAAGAGAATTTAATATTGGGGATAAAGTCCTATTGTATCGGTCTCGTCTCAGATTCTTTGCAGGGAAATTACTCTCAAAATGGGAAGGACCATATGTTGTCGAGGAGGTGTATCGTTCAGGAGCAATCAAAATTAGCTCTCTCCAAGGCAATGCTACGCAAGTGGTGAATGGACAAAGACTCAAGCATTATATCTCAGGTGATTCCTATAATGTTGATGTTGATATTATTCAAGTGGAAACACCGAAAGTTTTCATCAAAGGGCAAATTGACAAATCCGCTTAACTCGACTTTGAATAGGTAACAAGATCGGTAATGAAAAGTACGCAAATTACTTTCTGAACTATATTTTTGCTGTTTTTGGAAAATATGAGAAATTACGAGTTCGAAACGGAGTGGAAAGGACGCACGAGGGGGTGCCACCATAGGGCGGCGCGGCCTGACCTGGGCCCGCGCCGGCCTATGGTTTGGCCGCCCCGTCGCCCCTTTCCGACTCTGGTTCGATCTGGTGCTTTCCCTTTGACGAGAAATTTTTTGCTATATAATCTCCCGGACCCCTGGAGGTCCGTATATCGTGTTCTCGACGTGTTTTGTTTCGAGCTGTTTCTGCCAGGATCTGTTTTCGGTTTAGAAGCACCATGGTCTCCAAGAACAAGGGCAAGGAGTTTCCGGATGAAGATGATCGAGATCTTGGGTGGAAAGAGGAAGACAAGGACATCAAGAAAGAAGATGAAGAAGAGGTGGAGGAAGACTCGCGCGCACATCCGCGTGCTACCATCGCAAGCATCAAGGTGGTGGACAACCCTTTTAGTGCAAACAAGAGCGCAAGAATTCGCACTGGAGGAGCGGTTCCACGTCATTACCTAGCTCCGAGAACATCTCCATCAGGCACTCATCACCCCTTCCACAATCTAATTTTCAATAATCAAATTGAAGGGACTCCCAAGGCAGCATTGCCTAGCCAGTGGGATATAGATCGCTCTAACATTGCAGGGGAGAAGGGGCCTGAAGCTGAAGAGTGGGGAAATAACTCCAAGAGCTGGGACTCGCCATCAGACAGACTCTTTAACCGCGTCGAGCAAAACTCAGAGATGATTCGCAATCTCATATACAGGATTGACGAGCTTCAGGAGCTTATTGAGAAGCTTGTCAGGAATTCATCACCACCATCGCCGAAGGAGTAATTCATCATCGGTATTGGCATCCCCTTGGTTTGTTCCAAGCTTGGGGGAGTGCCGCGGTATCACATTATCACTACCTTTTACTTTTATTGTCAAGTAGTGTCATATCATGAGTAGGGAAGTTATCGTATAAGATGGGTTGCGTTTGGAAGTATCTCTCCTTTAGTTGGTTATCTATGTATCCCTTGGTGTGAGTTATCATTATGAAATATTAATGAGAAGTCTTATTATTTACATATTGCACATCTTATTTTAGTTTGCAATCTCTACTATATGATTCACCTTGTTGTTAGTATTGGTATCACTTTGGGAGCATTGAATAAATCTATTTGGTTTTGGCAAACTTAGCATTGGTCAATAGCAACAACACTTTGAGGTTTAAATAGAAAAGAGAAATACATGAAGATGTTTCATTGTCTTTCTTGTTAGCTCATAGCTTATTATTCTGAAGTTAAAATTGTTTGTGCTTACAAGGAAGATGCATGATTGTTTCTATCATATGTATATTTGTTTGTTTCCCTCGACTCTTATGCTTGCTAATTAACCTTGCTAGCCAAAGACCTGTACTGAGAGGGAATACTTCTCGTGCATCCAAACCTTAAACCAAACCTATGTCATTTGTGTCCACCATACCTACCTACTACATGGTATTTTCTGCCATTCCAAGTAAATACTTCATGTGCTACCTTTAAACAATTCAAAACTTAGTATCTCTTATTTGTGTCAATGTTTCATAGCTCATGAGGAAGTATGTGGTGTTTCATCTTTCAATCTTGTTGGGCAACTTCCACCAATGGACTAGTGGCTTCATCCGCTTATCCAATAATTTTGCAAAAAGAGCTGGCAATGGGATTCCCAGTCCCAAATTAATTAACAAAAATAGACACTCCTCCATGGTATGTGATTGTTGGACGGCACCCGAAGGATTCGGTTAGCCATGGCTTGTGTAAGCAAAGGTTGGGAGGAGTGTCATCATAATAAAACTAAAATAAAAAGGCACTCCTTCATGGTATGAGATTGTTGGCAGGCACCCGAGGATTCGGTTAGCCATGGTTTGTGAAAGAAAGGTTGGAAGGAGTGCCACACAAAATGAAAATAATATGGGAGCCGCTCTTAGGAGGTTGTCTGGCAAGGGGGTTAGAGTACCCGCTACCAGTCGTTGACAACAACAAACACCTCTCAAAATGTTACTTTTATTCTCTTTATATGATTACAAAACTGAAAAAGCTCTAGCACATGATTTAATCCCTGCTTCCCTCTGCGAAGGGCCTGTCTTTTACTTTATGTTGAGTCAAGAACCTATTTCCCTCCATCTCAAGCAAGCATTTGAGTAGTTGTGATCAAACCATTATATTGTGATTTGCTACATCATGTCTTTTATTCTTCTTTGTTTAGTACAAGTTTTATCTGAATGAATATAGCTTTGCAAGTTATCAATGATCATGAGAAGACCATTATGATTGAGTATGCAAGTTGTGCCTTATAAACTTTAACATGAGAGCGCTGCTCAATGAGATAAATATAATCTGTTAATTGTTCTCTGACCAAGAACGAAGTTTGCCATCACCAATCATGATTTCTCATGCACCTTTACTTGTGATTACCTTATACCTGTTTCAATATGAGTTATAAGAGGTTGTTTACTATAATGTCCTGTGTGAATGAATATGATGCTTCTTGTCCATATTTTATTTATCGACTCTTCACTCCATAAACATGTGGTCATGTCTATCGAGCTCAGTTTCGCTTGGGGACAAGCGAAGTCTAAGCTTGGGGGGAGTTGATACGTCCAATTTGCATCACTATTTTATATCATAATTTGCTGTTATTCATTGATATATTTCATATTGGGACACAATACTTATGTTATTTCATCTATTTTGCATGTTTCATCATTATTGGAGGATCAAGCACCGGAGCCAGGATTCTGCTGGAAAAAGCACCGTCAGAACGCAATATTTCGGAAGATCAACTCTGGAAGGAAATTATACCAAAAATCCTATTTTTCAAGATGACGAAGGAAGCCAGAAGGAGGAGCCAGGAGGAGCCAGGGTGGGCCCACACCCTAGGGCGGCGCGGCCCAGGCCCTGGCCGCGCCGGCCTATGGTCTGGGGGGCCCATGACCCCTTTCGCCTCCTTTTCTTCGCCAAACCCTTCGTCCCGAAGACCGAAGCCACAGAGGGTACCTCGCGAAGAGTTACAGCCGCCTCTGCGGGGCGGAGAACACCAGAGAGAAAAGAGCTCTCCGGCGGGCAGGAATCCACCGGGGAAATTCCCTCCGGGAGAGGGAAATCGACGCCATCGTCACCGTCATCGAGCTGGACATCATCGCCATCACCATCATCATCATCTCCACCATCATCACCGCCGTCATCACCACTGGACACCGCCACCGCCGTAGCAATTTGGGTTTGATCTTGATTGTTTGATAGGGGAAACTCTCCCGGTATCGATTTCTACTTGTTGTTGATGCTATTGAGTGAAACCATTGAACCAAGTTTATGTTCAGATTGTTGTTCATCATCATATCACCTCTGATCATGTTCCGTATGATGTCTCGTGAGTAGTTCGTTTAGTTCTTGAGGACATGGGTGAAGTCTAAATGTTAGTAGTGAACTATGGTTGAGTAATATTCAATGGTGTGATATTTAAGTTGTGGTGTTATTCTTCTAGTGGTGTCATGTGAACGTCGACTACATGACACTTCACCATTTATGGGCCTAGGGGAATGCATCTTGTACTCGTTTGCCAATTGCGGGGTTGCCGGAGTGACAGAAACCTAAACCCCCGTTGGTATATCGATGCAGGAGGGATCGCAGGATCTCAGAGTTTAAGGTTGTGGTTAGATTTAATTCTTAATTACTTTCTTGTAGTTGCGGATGCTTGCAAGGGGTATAATCACAAGTATGTATTAGTCCTAGGAAGGGCAGTACATTAGCATAGGTTCACCCACACAACACTTATCACAACAATGAAGATTATTTAGTCGTATGTAGCGAAAGCACTAGACTAAAATCCCGTGTGTCCTCGAGAACGTTTGGTAATTATAAGTAAACAAACCGGCTTGTCCTTTGTGCTAAAAAGGATTGGGCCACTTGCTGCAATTATTATTCTCGCACTTTACATACTCGTACTTTATTCAACTGTTACATCAAACCCCCCTGAATACTTGTCTGTGAGCATTTACAGTGAATCCTTCATCGAAACTGTTTGTCAACACCTTCTGCTCCTCGTTGGGATCGACATTCTTACTTATCGAAGATACTACGATACACCCCCTATACTTGTGGGTCATCAGTTAACCATAAGATCTGGAGTGGGACGGAATAGTCAATTGTATTTCCACCTCTTGTACATCAACGGATGCACTTTACCGTAGAAACTAGCCTTAAGTCCCCACGGTAGAGACCATAGACACTTGTCGCCCGAGGAGCAAGCGGTGGGCTGGGGAAGCCTTAAGTCCCCACGGTTATTGCGGTCTATGATGGGTTGCATCTCCCAGCGAAGGAGTTCATGGTAGAGACCTGAACTGTTGTCGTGGTCGGGGGCCGTACTTAATTGGTATAAGAGCACCGGCGAGGACCCAGGGTCGGAGTTTGCATCAAAGGGTGGGTGTATGAGGTAGCGGAGGAATATGATTGGCTATGACCTTGTACCGGGCCTCACACCAAAGGAAGTGTGGAAGAGCACGTGGCTCGGTTGGCACCAAGGTTAAGATCTCTTATGGGTAAAGCAACACACCTCTGCAGAGTGTAATGAATCGTGACCTGTCACTCCTTGTTCCGGGTTTGGAACTGCGAACGCTGCCGGAAAGGAGCTCCATGAAGTTCTAGTAAACCGGTGAAGGCTGAAGGACATAGTTCTTCTGAATAAAAGCAACCTTTTGAAGAAATGGTTATGAAAACTTGCATTGGTATTAGACTTTCTGGTCTAATGCCGTAGCTAGTGCATTAAACACCTCTTTCCTATAATGAACTTGTTGAGTACGCTCGTACTCATCCCACTCTTAAATCCCCTGCTTAGATATGGAGGACACGATGGAGGATCTACAGTGCAACTCGAAGACTGAGGAGTCAACAACTACTTCAAGGGACAGGAACCTGTCAGAAGAGTCAAACACCACATCCAACAAGTATAAAACCTAGACTAGACATAGAAGGGAACTAGCTTCCTAAACCTAGCTCCTATTTAGCTAGAATCTATTCATAGCCTCTATAGCTAGTTAAATACTCTACAAATAGAGTTCGTGATAGGCTTAGACCACGAGTCGTTCTTCTGGAGTTTATTTGTAGTTTTACCTCATTGTAAAGTAGGAGGCTATGTGGATCTTTTGTAAAGAGTCTGTGTTGTAATTCTATAGACATGCCTTGGACCCGCATATGTTTCTGTTGTACCACTCTGAGCGATATAATACTAGTGGAACGGTATTTCATTGGTGTTATATCAGACTTGCATACTACACCATGCAGTGGTATGCCGGGTCACCACAAGAAGAGAAATTAAAACTTGAAACTTCTATTCCTAGGAAGTTGGAAGATGGTTGGGAGCCCATAATTAAAATCAAAGTCAATAATTTTGATTGTAATGCTTTATGTGATCTTGGTGCAAGTATTTCTGTTATGCCTAAGAAACTTTATGATATGCTTGAATTGCCACCATTGAAATATTGTTATTTAGATGTTAATCTCGCTGATAATTCTATAAAGAAACCTTTGGGGAGGATTGATAATGTTCACATTACGGTTAACAATAACCTTTTCCCCATTGATTTTGTTGTCTTGGATATTGAATGCAATGCATCTTGTCCTATTATTTTAGGAAGACCCTTTCTTCGAACTGTTGGTGCTATTATTGATATGAAAGAAGGAAATATTAAATATCAATTCCCTCTTAAGAAAGGTATGGAACACTTCCCTAGAAAGAGAATGAAATTGCCTTTTGATTCTATTATTAGAACAAATTATGATGTATGCTTCTTCTCTTGATGTTACTTGATTTACACTTTATGCACCTAGCTGAAAGGCGTTAAAGAAAAGCGCTTATGGGAGACAACTCATTATTTTATTTCTGCAATTTTTGTTTTATATTTGAGTCAAGGTGCTTGTTACTAATATAGCAATACCTTTGTATCTTTACTTTATTGCATTGTTGTGCCAAGTAAAGTCTTTGATAGTAAGGTTGATACTAGATTTGGATTTCTGCACAGAAACAGATTTCTAGCTGTCACGAATTTGAGTAGGTCTCTCTGTAGGAAACTCAAAAAAATCTGCGAAAATTCATGAGTGATCCTCAGATATGTACGCAACTTTCATTCAATTTGAGCTTCTTCATATGAGCATGTTAAGTTCCTCTAAAAAATTCGTATTTACGGACTGTTCTGTTTTGACAGATTCTGCCTTTTATTTCACATTGCCTCTTTTACTGTGTTGAGTGGATTTCTTTGCTCCATTAACTTTTAGTAGCCTTGGGTAATGTCCAGAAGTGTTGGGAATGATTGTGTCCTCTCTGAACATGTGAATTTTTTTATTATGCACTAACCCTCTAATGAGATTGTTTTGAGTTTGGTGTGGAGGAAGTTTTCAAGGATCAAGAGAAGAGGATGATATAATACGATCAAGAAGACTGAAAAGTCTAAGCTTGGGGATGCCCCCGTGGATCATCCCTGCATATTTCCAGAAGACTCAAGCATCTAAGCTTGGGGATGCCCAAGACATCCCCTTCTTCATCAACAACTTATCAGGTCACCTCTAGTGAAACTATATTTTTATTCCGTCACATCTTATGTGCTTTACTTGGAGCGTCTGTATGTTTTTATTTTTGTTTGTGTTTGAATAAATTCGGATCCTAGCATTCCTTGTGTGGGAGAAAGACACGTTCCGCTTGTTCATATGAACACTGGTGTTCTTAGCTTTACTTTTAATGTTCATGGCGAAGGTTAAAAACCGCTTCGCGTATTGCTATTTGGTTGAAAACAGAAAATGCTTCATGTGGTAATTGGTATATTATCTTGAATAATTTGATACTTGGAAATTGTTTTGAGCTCTCAAATAGATCACGTTTAAGCTCTTGCATCATGTAGTTTGAACCTATTAGTGGGGAATTACTGTAAAGCTTGTTGAAATTTGGTTTGCATGATTGGTCTCTCTAAAGTCTAGATATTTTCTGGTAAAAGCGTTTAAACAACAAGGAAGACAGTGTAGAGTCTTATAATGCTTGCAATATGTTCTTATGTAAGTTTTGCTGTACCGGTTCATACTTGTGTTTGCTTCAAACAACCTTGCTAGCCAAAGCCTTGTACTGAGAGGGAATGCTTCTCGTGCATCCAAAACCTTGAGCCAAAACTTATGCCATTTGTGTCCACCATAACTACCTACTATGTGGTATTTCTCTGCGATTCCAAGTAAATTGCTTGCGTGCTACCTTTAAAAATTTCATTCCTTGTCTTTGCAATATATAGCTCATGGGAAAGTAGCTTAAAAACTATTGTGGTAAAGAATATGTCGCTTATGTATCTTATTTCTTATAAGTTGCTTGTTGAGCGGTCACCATGTTTCTGGGGACGCCATCAACTGTTACACTTTTGTTGAATATCATGTGGGTTGCTATGCATGTTCGTCTTGTCTGAAGTAAGGGTGATTTGCCATGAGTTGAATGGTTTGAGTATGCATATTGTTAGAGAAGAACATTGGGCCGCCAACCAAAGCCATGTATCATGGTGGAAGTTTCTACTTGGACATTAATTCTCAATCTCTTATGAGAATATTATTTGTTGTTGAATGCTTAAGCATTAAAGAGGAGTCCATTATTTGTTTTCTATGTTGTCCCGGTATGGATGTCCTCAAGTTGAGATTTATCAGAAACGAGAAATCAAATGCGATCTATCTCCTTGGACCTTTGTACAGGTGGCATAGAGGTACCCCTTTGTGACACTTGGTTGAAACATATGTAATGCAATGATAATTCACGGAAATCCGAGCTAATTAGGACAAGGTGCGAGCACTATTGGTATTCGATGCATGAGGCTTGCAACTTATAGGAGGTTTTATGCATAACACATATGAATTATTACTACCGTTGACAAAATTGTTTCCATGTTTTCAAAATAAAAGTTCTAGCACATGAGTAAACCCTGCTTCCCTCTGCGAAGGGCCTTTCTTTTACTTTATGTTGAGTCAGTTTACCTACTTCTTTCCATCTTAGAAGAAAACACTTGTGTCAAGTGTGTGCATTGATTCCTGCATACTTGCTTATTTGCACTCATCATATTACTTTGTGTTGACAATTATCCATGAGATATACATGTTGAAGTTGAAAGCAACTGCTGAAACTTATATCTTCCTTTGTGTTGCTTCAAAACCTTCTATTAAGAATTTATTACTTTACGAGTTAACTCTTATGCAAGACTTATTGATGCTTGTCTTGAAAGTACTATTCATGAAAAATCTTTGCTATATGATTTAGTTGTTTAGTCATTATCTTTACCATTGCTTTGAATCACTTCATTCATTTCATATGCTTTACAATAGTATTGATCAAGATTATGATAGTAGCATGTCACTTCAGAAATTATCCTTGTTATCGTTTACCTACTCGAGGGCGAATAGGAACTAAGCTTGGGGATGCTTGATACGTCTCAAACGTATCTATAATTTCTTATGTTCCATGCTAGTTTTATGACAATACTCACATGTTTATATACACTTTATATCATTTTGATGCATTTTCCGGCACTAACCTATTAACAAGATGCCAAAGTGCCAATTCCTGTTTTCTGCTGTTTTTGGTTTCAGAAATCCTACACGGGAAATATTCTCAGAATTGGACAAACAAAATCCCACGTTCTTATTTTCCACGGAGCCTTCCAGAAGTCCGAAGAGGAGACGGAGAGGGGTGACGAGGCGGCCACACCCTAGGGGGCGCGGCCCCACCCTTGGCCGCGCCGACCTATGGGGTGGGCCCCTCGAGCGTTCCCCTACTCTGCCCCTTCGCCTATATATTCTCTCCGTCGCGAAAACCCTAGTACCGAGAGCCACGATTTGAGAAAAGTTCCAGAGACGCCGCCGCCGTCAATCCCATCTCGGGGGATTCGGGAGATCGCCTCCGGCACCCTGCCGGAGAGGGGAATCATCACTGGAGGGCTCTACATCACCATGCCCGCCTCCGGACTGATGCGTTTGTAGTTCATCCTTGGACCATGGGTCCATAGACGTAGCTAGATGGTTGTCTTCTCCTATTGTGCCATCATGTTTAGATCTTGTGAGCTGCCTATCATGATCAAGATCATCTTATTGTAATGCTACATGTTGTGTTTGTTGGGATCCGATGAATATGGAATACTATGTCAAGTTGATTATCGATCTGTCATATATGTGTTGTTTATGATCTTGCATGCTCTTCGTTGCTAGTAGAGGCTCTGGCAAGTTGATACTTGTGACTCCAAGAGGGAGTATTTATGCTCGATAGTGGGTTCATGCCTCCATTGAATCTGGGACAGTGACAGATATTTCTAAGGTTGTGGATGTGTTGTTGCCACTAGGGATAAAACATCAATGCTTTGTCTAAGGATATTTGTGTTGATTACATTACGCACCATACTTAATGCAATTGTCTGTTGTTTGCAACTTAATACTGGAAGGGGTGCGGATGCTAACCCGAAGGTGGACTTTTTAGGCATATATGCATGTTGGATAGCGGTCTATGTTCTTTGTCGTAATGCCCTAAGTAAAACTCATAGTAGTCATCATGATATGTATGTGCATTGTTATGCCCTCTCTATTTGTCAATTGCCCAACTCTAATTTGTTCACCCAACATGCTATTTATCTTATTGGAGAGATGATATGCGTACAGCACGCGTCCGTTGGGAACCCCAAGAGGAAGGTGTGATGCGTATAGCAGCAAGTTTTCCCTCAGTAAGAAACCAAGGTTTATCGAACCAGTAGGAGCCAAGAAGCACGTTGATGGTTGATGGCGGCGGAGTGTAGTGCGGCGCAACACCAGGGATTCCGGCGCCAACGTGGAACCTGCACAACACAACCAAATTACTTTGCCCCAACGTGGCAGTGAGGTTGTCAATCTCACCGGCTTGCTGTAACAAAGGATTAGATGTATAGTGTGGATGATGATGTTTGCAGAGAACAGTAGAGCTAGTATTGCAGTAGATTGTATTCGATGTAAAAGAATGGACCGGGGTCCACAGTTCACTAGTGGTGTCTCTCCCATAAGATAAATAGCATGTTGGGTGAACAAATTACAGTTGGGCAATTGACAAATAAAGAGGGCATGACCATGCACATACATGTTATGATGAGTATTGTGAATTTAATTGGGCATTACGACAAAGTACATAGACCGCTATCCAGCATGCATCTATGCCTAAAAAGTCCACCTTCAGGTTAACATCCGAACCCCCTCCAGTATTAAGTTGCAAACAACAGACAATTGCATTAAGTATGGTGCGTAATGTAATCAACAAATACATCCTTAGACATAGCATTGATGTTTTATCCCTAGTGGCAACAACACATCCACAACCTTAGAACTTTCTCACATCGTCCTGCATTTAATGGAGGCATGAACCCACTATCGAGCATAAATACTCCCACTTGGAGTTACAATTAATGACTTGTCCAGAGCCTCTACTAATAACGGAGAGCATGCAAGATCATAAACAACACATAGATAATAGATTGATAATCAACATAGCATAGTATTCATTATTCATCGGATCCCAACAAACGCAACATGTAGCATTACAGATAGATGATCTTGATCATGTTAGGCAGCTCACAAGATCTAACAATGATAGCACCATTAGGAGAAGACGACCATCTAGCTACTGCTATGGACCCATAGTCCAGGGGTGAACTACTCACACATCACTCCGGAGGCGACCATGGCGGTGAAGAGTCCTCCAGGAGATGATTCCCCTCTCCAGCAGGGTGCCGGAGGCGATCTCCTGAATCCCCCGAGATGGGATTGGCGGCGGCGGCGTCTCTGGAAGGTTTTCCGTATCGTGGCTCTCGGTACTGGAACTATTATCGACAAAGGCTTATGTAGGCGGAAGGGTAGGTCAGGGGCGCCACGAGGGGCCCACACAACAGGGCCGCGCGGCCAAGGGCTGGGCCGCGCCGCGCTAGTGTGGCGTCGCCTCGTCGCCCCACTTCGTTTCCCTTTCGGACTTCTGGAAGCTTCGTGGAAAAATAAGATCCTGGGCGTTGATTTCGTCCAATTCCGAGAATATTTCCTTACTAGGATTTCTGAAACCAAAAACAGCAAAACAAAGAATCGGCTCTTCGGCATCTCGTTAATAGGTTAGTGCCAGAAAATGCATAAATATGACATAAAGTATGTATAAAACATGTGAGTATCATCATAAAAGTAGCATGGAACATAAGAAATTATCGATACGTTGGAGACGTATCAGCATCCCCAAGCTTAGTTCCTACTCGTCCCGAGTAGGTAAATGATAACAAAGATAATTTCTGAAGTGACATGCCATCATAATCTTGATCAATACTATTGTAAGCACATGTAATGAATGCAGCGATTCGAAGCAATGTAAATGCAATGAGTAAACAATTGAATCATATAGCAAAGACTTTTCATGAATAGTACTTTCAAGACAAGCATCAATAAGTCTTGCATAAGAGTTAACTCATAAAGCAATAAATTCATAATAAAGGCATTGAAGCAACACAAAGGAAGATTAAGTTTCAGCGGTTGCTTTCAACTTGTAACATGTTGATATGTCCGATTTGCATCACTATTTTGTATCATAATTTGCTGTTATTCATTGATATATTTCATATTTGGACACAATACTTATGTTATTTCATCTATTTTGCATGTTTCATCATTATTGGAGGATCGAGCACCGGAGCCAGGATTCTGCTGGAAAAAGCACCGTCAGAACGCAATATTTCGGAAGATCAACTGTGGAAGGAAATTATACCAAAAATCCTATTTTTCCAGATGACGGAGGAAGCCAGAAGGGGGAGCCGAGAAGACCCAAGGTGGGCCCAGACCATAGGGCGGCGCGGCCCATGGCCTGGCCGCGCCACCTTGTGGTGTGGGGGCCCCACAGCCCCTTTCGCCTCCTTTTCTTCGCGAAACCCTTCATCCCGAAGACCTAAGCCACAGAGGGTACCTCGCGAAGAGTTACAGCCGCCTCTGTGGGGCGGAGGACACCAGAGAGAAAAGAGCTCTCCGGCGGCTGAGATCCGCCGGGGAAATTCCCTCCGGGAGGGGGAAATCGACGCCATCGTCACCGTCATCGAGCTGGACATCATCTCCATCACCATCATCATCATCTCCACCATCATCACCGCCATCTCCACCGCTGGACATCGTCACCGTCGTAGCAATTTGGGTTTGATCTTGATTGTTTGATAGGGGAAACTCTCCCGGTATCGATTTCTACTTGTTGTTGATGCTATTGAGTGAAACCGTTGGACCAAGGTTTATGTTCAGATTGTTATTTGTCATCATATCACCTCTGATCATGTTCCATATGATGTCTCGTGAGTAGTTCGTTTAGTTCTTGAGGACATGGGTGAAGTCTAAATGTTAGTAGTGAACTATGGTTGAGTAATATTCAATGTTATGATATTTAAGTTGTGGTGTTATTCTTCTAGTGGTGTCATGTGAACGTTGACTACATGACACTTCACCTTTATGGGCCTAGGGGAATGCATCTTGTACTCGTTTTCCAATTGCGGGGTTGCCGGAGTGACAGAAACCTAAACCCCCGTTGGTATATCGATGCAGGAGGGATAGCAGGATCTCAGAGTTTAAGGCTGTGGTTAGATTTATTCTTAATTACTTTCTTGTAGTTGCCGATGCTTGCAAGGGGTATAATCACAAGTATGTATTAGTCCTAGGAAGGGCGGTACATTAGCATAGGTTCACCCACACAACACTTATCAAAACAATGAAGATTAATTAGCCATATGTAGCGAAAGCACTAGACTAAAATCCCGTGTGTCCTCGAGAACGTTTGGTCATTATAAGTAAACAACCCGGCTTGTCCTTTGTGCTAAAAAGGATTGGGCCACTCGCTGCAATTGTTACTCTCGCACTTTACTTACTCGTACTTTATTCATCTGTTACATCAAAACCCCCTGAATACTTGTCTGTGAGCATTTACAGTGAATCCTTCATCGAAACTGCTTGTCAACACCTTCTGCTCCTCGTTGGGATCGACATTCTTACTTATCGAAGATACTACGATACACCCCCTATACTTGTGGGTCATCAAGACTATTTTCTGGCGCCGTTGCCGGGGAGTGAAGCGCTATTGGTAAGTGGAATTGGTAAGGGAAATATCTACTGTTTGTGCTGATTTTATTTCTGCCTGCTGCCATAATTCATTATGGAGAGATCTCCTCTTGAATGTTTATTTGGGAAATCCGCTACTACTGCAAAGGTAGTGGATGAGGCGCCAGGTAAAGAAGAGATACCATACAAAATACCTATGAAAATTATTGAACGCGTAGTGAATAACCGTTATACAGGGGATGGAACTGTCCACCCTGGAGATCATTTATTGTTCTTGCATGAATTATGCGGTTTATTCAAGTGTGCAGGTATTGCTATGGATGAAGTGAGGAAGAAACTATTCTCTATATCGCTGTTCGCTGTCTGGTAAAGCGGCGCATTGGTATAAATTACTGGATAATGGGGATTCTCTTGAATGGAATGATATTGTGCCCCGGTTTTATTCTAAGTTCTATCCTCCAAGTGAAATTCACAAGGATCGGAACCGCATATATAATTTTTGGCCTCATGATGGAGAGAGTATTGCCCAAGCTTGGGGGAGATTGAAGTCTTTAATGCTCAAATGCCCCATTCATGAGCTTCCTGGTAATGTTATTATTGATAATTTCTATGCAAGACTTTCTTTTGAAGACAAGACCTTGCTGGATACTTCTTGTTCTGGATCATTTACGCGCAACAAAGAAGAGTTTAAAAGGGACCTTCTCAATCGGATCAAGGAAAATACTAAAGGATGGGAAATCGACAAAGATAGAGAATCATGTATAAATTATGATTACAAATGCATTTAAGCTTTTACGGATACTGATAAATTTCGTAATATGAGTGCTACTTATGGTCTTGATTCTCAAGTTGCTGCAAATCTTTACAAAGCTTTTGCTTCTCATTATGAATTGCCTAAGAAGAATTTTGATAAGTATCATGAACCGTATGAAGATAAAATTGATTCATCTATTAATAAATGTGTTGTAGTTGAAACTGTTGATCATGTTATTCCTGAAGCTTATATTGAAAAAACTCCTTTCCCTGCTAAAATGAAGGAGTACTCTGTTATAAATAGTGCGGTTCATAAAAGTGAAAAGAAACCTATAGAACCTGAAGAACAAATAAAAGTTGAACCTGCTGTTGCAATAGTTAAAGATCTTGTGACTGAAAATTTGGAGGATGGTCATATTATTTTCTTGTGAAGATGCTTCTAATATTGTTTCACATCCTAATAAACCCAAACAAGTTAGTGTTCCTATGCTATCTGTTAGAATTGGTGATCATTGCTATTATGGTTTATGTGATATTGGTGCAAGTATTAGTGCTATTCCTTATGAGCTTTACACGGAAATTATGCACGAAATTGGTTCTTGTGAACTTGAAGATATTGATGTGGTTATTCAGCTGGCTAATAGAGAAACTATTTCTCCAATTGGTATTGTTCGAGATGTGGAAGTTCTATGTGGTAAGATTAAATATCCTGCTGACTTTTTGGTACTTGGTTCTGCTGCTAGTGATTATTGTCCTATCATTTTTGGTAGACCTTTTCTAAATACTTGTGGAGCTATTATAGATTGCAAGAAAGAGAAAATTTTGACTAAATTTGCGGGTGAATCTTATGAGTTTAACTTCTCTAAATTTACCAAAACTCCTTATAAAGCTGATTTGCCTAATAATGATTTTAAAATGGAACAGTGTGCATCTATTGTTCTTGTTCCTAATAATCCTTTGCAGCAACATTTGGAGAATAGCGAGAGTGAAGTTTTTAGGAAAGAAAGAGATGAGCTTGAGGAAATTTTTCTTCGCCAACCTATTCTTAAGCATGATTTACCGGTGGAAGATCTGGGTACAACACCGCCACCAAAGGAAGATCCTGTCTTTGATTTAAAACCTTTGCCTGATAATCTTAAATATGCTCATATTGATGATAAGAAAATATATCCTGTTATTATTAGTTCTAAGCTTACAGAGTTTGAAGAAGAAAGATTATTAGGAAATATTGAAGAAACACCGAGGTGCTATTGGTTACACTCTTGATGACTTAAAGGGGATTTCTCCCTCTATATGCCAACACGCCATCAATATGGAAGATGATGCGAAGCCTGTTGTTGAACCTCAGCGTCGTCTAATTCCTAAGATGAAGGATGTGGTAAGAAATGAGGTATTAAGACTTCTTGAAGCTGGTATTATATATCCTATTGCTGATAATAGATGGGTTAGTCCTGTGCATTGTGTTCCTAAGAAAGGAGGAATGACTGTTGCGCCTAATGATAATGATGAGCTCATACCTCAAAGAGTAGTTGTAGGGTATAGAATGTGCATTGATTATTGAAAAGTTAATAAAGTTACTAAAAAAGATCATTACCCTTTGCCTTTTATTGATCAAATGTTAGAAAGGTTATCTAAAAATACTCATTTTTGCTTTCTTGATGGTTATTCTGGATTTTCACAAATTGCTGTTAAAACTAAGGATCAAGAGAAAACCACTTTCACTTGTCCCTATGGAACTTATGCTTATAGACGTATGCCTTTTGGTTTATGTAATGCTCCTGCTACTTTTCAAAGATGCATGTCTGCTATTTTTCATGGTTTTTGCGAGAGTATTGTAGAGGTATTCATGGATGATTTTTCTGTCTATGGGAATTCTTTTGATAATTGCTTGCGGAACCTTGATAAAGTTTTGCAGAGATGTGAAGAAACTAACCTTGTTCTTAATTGGGAGAAATGCCACTTTATGGTTAATGAAGGAATTGTATTGGGACATAAAATTTCCGAGAGAGGTATTGAAGTTGATAGAGCTAAAGTTGAAGCAATTGAGAAGATGCCCTATCCTAGGGATGTTAAAGGTATTCGTAGTGTTCTTGGTCATGCTGGGTTTTATAGGAGGTTTATTAAAGATTTCTCCAAGATTTCAAAGCCTCTTACTAATCTTCTTCAAAAAGATGTACCTTTTGTTTTTGATGATGATTGTAAGGAAGCTTTTGAAACTCTAAAGAAAGCCTTAACAACTGCTCCTATAGTTGAACCCCCTGATTGGAATTTACCATTTGAAATTATGTGTGATGCTAGTGATTTTGCTGTAGGCGCTATTCTTGGACAGCGGGTAAATAAAAAACTGAATGTTATTCATTATGCTAGTAAAACTCTTGATGCTGCTCAAAGAAATTATGCTACTACTGAAAAGGAATTGTTAGCTGTAGTCTATGCTTGTGATAAGTTTAGATCTTATATTGTTGATTCAAAAGTTACTATTCATACTGATCATGCTGCAATCAGATACCTTATGCAAAAGAAAGATGCTAATTCTAGGCTTATTAGATGGGTACTTCTGTTGCAAGAATTTGATTTACATATTGTAGATAGGAAAGGTGCTGATAATCCTGTTGCTGATAATTTGTCTAGATTGGAAAATATTGCTTATGATCCTGTTCCTGTTAATGATAGTTTTCCGAATGAACAATTGGCTGCAATAAAGGTGAGTTCGCGAGACAGTCCTTGGTATGATGATTATGCTAACTTTATTGTTTCCAAGTATTTGCCTCCAACCTTTTCAGCTCAGCAAAGGAGGAAATTCTTTTATGACTTGAGGCATTATTTCTGGGATGACCCACACTTATATAAAGAAGGAGTGGATGGTATTATGCGAAGATGTGTTCCCGAATATGAACAACAGGAGATACTGAGTAAATTCCATGGTAGTGCTTATGGAGGACATCACGCCGGAGAAAGAACCGCGCAAAAGGTTCTACAATCAGGTTTTTATTGGCCAACTCTCTTCAAAGATGCAAGGAAGTTTATTTTATCTTGTGATGAATGCCAAAGGGTTGGTAATATCTCTAGACGCAATGAAATGCCGATGAATTATACTCTTGTTATTGAACCGTTTGATTGTTGGGGATTTGACTTCATGGGACCTTTTCCCTCTTCAGAAGGTAACACTCATATACTTGTTGCTGTCGATTATGTTACTAAATGGGTGGAAGCCATACCTACAAAAAGTGCTGATGGTGAGACCTCTTTAAGAATGCTTTTAGATATTATTTTTCCTAGATTTGGAGTTCCTAGATATATTATAACTGATGGAGGTTCTCATTTTATTCATGGTGGTTTTAGAAAAACTCTTGCTAGATATGGTATTAATCATAGAATTGCTTCCGCTTATCATCCTCAAACTAGTGGGCAAGTAGAATTATCAAATAGAGAGATTAAATCTATCTTGCAAAAGACTGTTAATAAAACTAGAAAGAATTGGGCTAGTAAATTGAAGGATGCACTTTGGGCTTATAGAACTGCTTATAAAAATCCCATGGGAATGTCACCTTATAAAATGGTTTATGGGAAAGCTTGTCATTTACCTTTAGAACTAGAGCACAAAGCTTATTGGGCTGTTAGAGAATTAAATAAAGATCCTAAACTTGCCGGTAATAAGAGGTTGTTGCAATTGAGTTCTCTAGATGAATGGAGAAGTGAAGCTTATGAAAATGCTAAACTCTTTAAAGAGAAAGTTAGCAAATGGCATGATAGAAGGATTATCAAAAGAGAATTTAACATTGGAGATAAAGTCCTATTGTATCGGTCTCGTCTCAGATTCTTTGCTGGGAAATTACTCTCGAAATAGGAAGGACCGTATGTTGTCGAGGAGGTGTATCGTTCAGGAGCAATTAAAATTAGCTCTCTCCAAGGCAATGCTACACAAGTGGTAAATGGACAAAGACTCAAGCATTATATCTCAGGTGATTCCTATAATGTTGATGTTGATATTATTCGAGTGGAAACACCGGAGGCTTTCATCAAAGGACAAATTGACAGTCCGCCAGAACTCGACTTTGAATAGGTAACAGTACTGGTAATGAAAAGTTCGCAATTTACTTTCCGAACAATATTTTTGCTGCTTTTGGAAAATATGAAAAATTACGATATCGAAACGGAGTGGAAAAGACGCACGAGGGCGTGCCACCATAGGCCGGCGCGGCCTGGCCTGGGCCCGCGCCGCACTATGAGCTGGCCGCCTCGTCGACCCTTTCCGACTCTGGTTCGATCTGGTACTTTCCTTTTGTCGTGAAAATTTTTGCTATATAATCCCCCGGACCCCTGGAGGTCCGTATATCGTTTTCTCGACGTGTTTTGTTTCGAGCTGTTTCTGCCAGGATTTGCTTCGGATCTAGAGCCATCATGTCTTCGTCGGAAACTCCGAAGGACAGCTCCTACAAGGATGTTGGCAACTTGTACATGGAGGAGCTGAGGATGCACCCCAAGGAGTTGCTGCTCGTTGAGGGAGAACTGCAGATCAAGGATGTCCAGGGTCCTAAAGGAGAAGGAAGCTTGGAAGACAGGATGGAGAAGCTAGAACAAGAGGTCTTCAAATACAAGAAGATGGCTGAGCGTGAGGTGGATATCTTCCACAAGATTGTGTCTGAACTCATTGCTGAACACGAGAAGGAAACTGCAAAGCTTTGGGGCGACATCCTCTCACTTCACGACACCACCAACAAGCTCCAAGCACAACTCTATGACGTTCAGAATCAGAACTGTGAGTATGAAAACAGGTTTAAATACATAAGCCGTGCTGCTAGTTTCAGGATCCCCGAGACCAAGATGTCGTTTCTTGATGGAGAGCCTCTTCCTTGGAAGTTTGATGACGGGAGGAGTTCATCACCACCATCGCCGAAGGAGTAATTCATCATCGGTATTGGCATCCCCTTGGTTTGTTCCAAGCTTGGGGGAGTGCCGCGGTATCACATCATCACTACCTTTTACTTTTTATTGTCATGTAGTGTCATATCATGAGTAGGGAAGTTATCATATAAGATGGGTTGCAGTTTGGAAGTATCTCTCCTTTAGTTGGTTATCTATGTATCCCTTGATGTGAGTTATCGTTATGGAATATTAATGAGAAGTCTTATCATTTACATATTGCACATCTTATTTTAGTTTGCAATCTCTATTATATGATTTACCTTGTTGTTAGTATTGGTATCACTTTGGGAGCATTGAATAGATCTATTTGGTTTTGGCAAACTTAGCATTGGTCAATAGCAACAACACTTTGAGGTTTAAGTTGAAAAGAAAAATACATGTAGTTGTTTCATTGTCTTTCTTTCTTGTTAGCTCATAGCCTATTATTCTGAAGTTAAAATTGTTTGTGCTTACAAGGAAGATGCATCATTGTTTCTATCACATATATATTTGTTTGTTTCCCTCGACTCTTATGCTTGCTAATTAACCTTGCTAGCCAAAGACCTGTACTGAGAGGGAATACTTCTCGTGCATCCAAACCTTAGCCCAAACCTATGCCATTTGTGTCCACCATACCTACCTACTACATGGTATTTTCTGCCATTCCAAGTAAATACTTCGTGTGCTACCTTTAAACAATTCAAAATTTACTATATCTTATTTGTGTCAATGTTTTATAGCTCATGAGGAAGTATGTGGTGTTTTATCTTTCAATCTTGTTGGGCAACTTTCACCAATGGACTAGTGGCTTCATCCGCTTATCCAATAATTTTGCAAAAAGAGCTGGCAATGGGATTCCCAGTCCCAAATTAATTAAACTAAATAGACACTCCTCCATGGTATGATATTGTTGGCAGGCACCCGAGGATTCGGTTAGCCATGGTTTGTGAAAGAAAGGTCGGAAGGAGTGCCACACAAAATAAAAATAAATGGGAGCCGCTCTTTGAAGGTTGTTTGGCAAGGGGGTTAGAGTACCCGCTACCAGTCGTTGACAACAACAAACACCTCTCAAAATGTTACTTTTATTATCTCTATATGATTTCAAAACTGAAAAAGCTCTAGCACATGATTTAATCCCTGCTTCCCTCTGCGAAGGGCCTGTCTTTTACTTTATGTTGAGTCAGTAAACCTATTTCCCTCCATCTCAAGCAAGCATTTGAGTTGTTGTGATCAAACCATTGTATTGTGATTTGCTTCATCATGTCTTTATTCTTCCTTGTTTAGTACAAGTTTTATCTGAATGAATATAGCTTTGCAAGTTATCAATGATTATGAGGAGACTATTATGATTGAGTATGCAAGTTGTGCCATATAAACTTTAACATGAGAGCATTGCTCGATAGATAAGTATAACCTGTTAATTGTTCTCTGACCAAGAACAAAGTTTGCCATCACCAACTATGATTTATTATGCACCTTTATTTGTGATTACCTTATACTTGTTTCAAGTTGAGTTATATGAGGAAGTTGTTTACTAGAATGTCTTGTGTGAATGAATATGATGCTTCTTGTCCGTATTTGATTTATCGACTCTTCACTCCATAAACATGTGGTCCTGTTTACTGAGTTCAGTTTCGCTTGGGGACAAGCAAAGTCTAAGCTTGGGGGGAGTTGATACGTCCAATTTGCATCACTATTTTGTATCATAATTTGCTGTTATTCATTGATATATTTCATATTTGGACACAATACTTATGTTATTTCATCTATTTTGCATGTTTCATCATTATTGGAGGATCGAGCACCGGAGCCAGGATTCTGCTGGAAAAAGCACCGTCAGAACGCAATATTTCGGAAGATCAACTGTGGAAGGAAATTATACCAAAAATCCTATTTTTCCAGATGACGGAGGAAGCCAGAAGGGGGAGCCGAGAAGACCCAAGGTGGGCCCAGACCATAGGGCGGCGCGGCCCATGGCCTGGCCGCGCCACCTTGTGGTGTGGGGGCCCCACAGCCCCTTTCGCCTCCTTTTCTTCGCGAAACCCTTCGTCCCGAAGACCTAAGCCACAGAGGGTACCTCGCGAAGAGTTACAGCCGCCTCTGCGGGGCAGAGGACACCAGAGAGAAAAGAGCTCTCCGGCGGCTGAGATCCGCCGGGGAAATTCCCTCCGGGAGGGGGAAATCGACGCCATCATCACCATCATCGAGCTGGACATCATCTCCATCACCATCATCATCATCTCCACCATCATCACCGCCGTCTCCACCGCTGGACATCGTCACCGCCGTAGCAATTTGGGTTTGATCTTGATTGTTTGATAGGGGAAACTCTCCCGGTATCGATTTCTACTTGTTGTTGATGCTATTGAGTGAAACCGTTGGACCAAGGTTTATGTTCAGATTGTTATTTGTCATCATATCACCTCTGATCATGTTCCATATGATGTCTCGTGAGTAGTTCGTTTAGTTCTTGAGGACATGGGTGAAGTCTAAATGTTAGTAGTGAACTATGGTTGAGTAATATTCAATGTTATGATATTTAAGTTGTGGTGTTATTCTTCTAGTGGTGTCATGTGAACGTCGACTACATGACACTTCACCTTTATGGGCCTAGGGGAATGCATCTTGTACTCGTTTTCCAATTGCGGGGTTGCCGGAGTGACAAAAACCTAAACCCCCGTTGGTATATCGATGCAGGAGGGATAGCAGGATCTCAGAGTTTAAGGATGTGGTTAGATTTATTCTTAATTACTTTCTTGTAGTTGCGGATGCTTGCAAGGGGTATAATCACAAGTATGTATTAGTCCTAGGAAGGGCGGTACATTAGCATAGGTTCACCCACACAACACTTATCAAAACAATGAAGATTAATTAGCCATATGTAGCGAAAGCACTAGACTAAAATCCCGTGTGTCCTCGAGAACGTTTGGTCATTATAAGTAAACAACCCGGCTTGTCCTTTGTGCTAAAAAGGATTGGGCCACTCGCTGCAATTGTTACTCTCGCACTTTACTTACTCGTACTTTATTCATCTGTTACATCAAAACCCCCTGAATACTTGTCTGTGAGCATTTACAGTGAATCCTTCATCGAAACTGCTTGTCAACACCTTCTACTCCTCGTTGGGATCGACATTCTTACTTATCGAAGATACTACGATACACCCCCTATACTTGTGGGTCATCACATGTATATCTCATGGATATTATCAACATAAAGTAATATAATAAGTGCAATATGCAAGTATGTAGGAATCAATGCACAGTTAACAAAAGTGTTTGCTTCTTGAGATAGAAGGAAGTAGGTAAACTGACTCAACATAAAAGTAGAAGAAAGGCCCTTCGCAGAGGGAAGCATTGATTGCTATATTTGTGCTAGAGCTTTTATTTTGAAAACAAGAAACAATTTTGTCAACGGTAGTAATAAAGCATATGCATTATGTAAATTATACCCTACAAGTTGCAAGCCTCATGCATAGTATACCAATAGTGCCCGCACCTTGTCCTAATTAGCTCGGATTACCTGGATTATCATCACAATACATATGTTTTAACCAAGTATCACAATGGGGTACCTCTATGCCGCCTGTACAAAGGTCTAAGGAGAAAGTTCGCATTGGATTTCACGCTTTTGATTATTCTCAACTTAGACATCCATACCGGGACAACATAGACAATAGATAATGGACTCCTCTTTAATGCATAAGCATTTAGCAACAATTAATATTCTCAAAAGAGATTGAGGATAGTTGTCCAAAACTGAAACTTCCACCATGGATCATGGCTTTAGTTAGCGGCCCAATGTTCTTCTCTAACAATATGCATACTCAAACCATTCAACTCATGGTAAATCGCCCCTTACTTCAGACAAGACGAACATGCATAGCAACTCACATGATATTCAACAAAGGGTAGTTGATGGCGTCCCCAGGAATATGGTTATCACTCAACAAGCAACTTATAAGAGATAAGATGCATAAGTACATATTCAATACCACAATAGTTTTTAGGCTATTTGTCCCATGAGCTATATTGTCAACACCCGGATTTTTAAGTCCGAATGCCTATTATGTCATACATCGCAATCCCAGCAATATTGTTGTTGCGAGGCATAATAGTTAAGTATCACAGTCATCATTCATTACAAACCATAAGTCTTACAATTTGGAATCACATGATCCATATTACACGAATAGTTGATCTATTGATCAACGAACAAACACAAGTTCATAGTTCAACATAGCGGAAGCGTAAGATACAAGGACTCTCTAGTCCACAGGCCAACGCTTGACGTCGGAAGACTCATAGTTATCGTAGGCGTCCTGCTGGTCATCTCCTTGTTCCTCTTCATACTCTGGCCATTTGAATAGCCAGGGACAAAGCCGTGAGTACTTTAAGTACTCGCAAACTAATACTAATGTAAGTGCTAGACATTCTAGTATGGTTCGCTAAGCTCTAGTTTATTTGCATAAAGCTAGTTTTAGTTCACAATATTTGAGAAAAGCTTATTCCAGTGCTAACTAACTCAAGTGGGAACATTAGTGTCATTCCCACCATTCAAGTGGTGATTTCAATTCAATTCACCACAAGTCATTTCACCATCACTTGTCAACATCATTTTCAAAGATATGACATCGGAAACTGTATGGCCTTTCCAACCGTCCGTAACCGTGGACACGGCTATTCGAATAGGTTTACACTCTGCAGAGGTTGCACACTTGTGCCACAACATTTGATTTCATCCGTCGGTATTACCCCGAATCATCGTAACACAGTACGCGGATCATCAACCATAACCTTTCACTTACAAATCCTAGTATGAGCACCTCTCCCCATGAGTTTGGCCTCCCAGTGAAGACCAACTATCAACCTGGGAACTGCACAGGGCTTGGCCGTACAATTCACCTCAATTTCACATCATTTCTCAACAATGGAGGAAGCCTCAAGCCTAACCCCTATGACGTGTGTTCAGAGGGAACCCATACTAAGATGCATAAACTTCCAGTTAAGCCCTACCCATAATCAGGTATTGTGGGGGTACTTAATAATTGGAAAGGTATCGCATTCAAACCAACATCATTGTTTATCAAAAATCACCATCTTCTCTTGGTCATATTCACCCTCAAAAATCATTCAATGGAATGCATCATCATTCCAAGGTTTCAAATTCATTTCAAATTCACATTGTTCCCATCTAGAGTAGTCAAGTTTTAATTCATTAGCACTAGCTCTAATTCATGAGGGGTGCTATCTTGCTTGCTTGATGGAGACTAACTTCACTACTCTAGTAACCAACTTGTACTTTGACCAAAGTTAACTATGAAAGTAACTTATTGAGAAAACAGGTAAACTTGTAATGTAAAAACTTGGGATAGGCTTATGTAAGAAAAGGTAAGATTCATGGTGCCTTGCCCCATAGGGGCTTTGCACTTTGCAAGAATATTAGCTTGCCTTGGTAGTTCTCAAACTGTTCCTCCTCCTCCTCCTGGTAGCAACCTTCTTCTTCGGCGTACTCTCCGGTGCTACCGTCTAAATTTGAATGCGAGTATAATTACTCACTAATTCAATGGCTATTCCATACATCACATATAAACACACAAACTATTCTATGCACACAAATAATCTACTTAGGGTGCATGGGTTGTGTTGTTTAAATAGAATTCACTTCTTTGTATTTAATATGTAAATGATAGTTTCCATAGGGTTCTTGAGAAATAATTTCCTCTCATTGAAATCTTCTTAAGATTTAATTTCTTAAACAATCATATATGAACTCATATTGACCTAAGTCAAATGTTCATCATCATCATTTGGGAAAATGATTTAAATGAGGTAGATCACCTCATATCATTTAATACACTACATATGATTTAAATCTCAAGTAATTCATATAAGAGAATTTGGACCAGGGGTACAAACATCCCATGAATTCATGTGAGACAAGTTTAAATGAAGTATAAGACTCCACATAATTTGCTTTAATAGTTTTGGACAATATCACTAGTTAAACTAGTCAAATTATCCATTAATTAAACTATGGCATGATCAGGCAAAGTGACCACACCATTTTATTGCATAAACAATTAGTGTAAGTCAAATGTGAGCTATTAGAGTTGGAATTAACTTAATATCTATTTTGGTTGATTTTTAATAATTATTTGAATAGGGAAAAGTCCCTGCCTTGTTATTTTTATCACATTAATTCTACAAAGAATCTGGTCATGGGACTAGTGGCATGTTATAGATAATTTCTCTAGCTTTCCAACAATATAAAGTTCATCAAATTTGGTTTAGCAAATTTAAATCTATTGAATTTCAAAGTGGCAGCAGTATTGAAATTCATTTGTAATTATTTGAACTGGATTTGAATTAACAGGCCGGCGGGAAAACTAATCGGGCTGAAAGATTTAAAAACGGCCCAAACCAACCCAGTCCAGCCCAACCACGGTCCACAGACGCGCGGCGCGCTGACAGGGTGGGGTCCGCGCATCAGTGACTCACTAAACCCGAATCGGTATGGAGCAGCATGGGGCGTAGGATTAGATCGAGATCTAACGGTCGTGGTTCATCATCCCGCCAGCGAGAGAGCAGTTCACCGGCGGCTCAGGTAGGGGGTCGGAGGGCTTACGGTGGCTCCAGCTAGGGTTGGCAATATGCTCGGTGAAGTGGTGGATGACGGCGAAGCGGCTGGTAGCAGTGGCGGAGCTCGAGGTGGTCTGGTTCACCGTCGATTTCTGCAGGGCTTCCGCGGCGGCGATCTTGCAATTGGCCCTTCTCCGGCGTGAATCAGAGGAACGGTGGGGTGGTTGAGTGGCTGTGAGAGGTGGGGAGGCTGGTGGTGTGTTTGGATCAGCAAGGGGAGCTCTCCTTTTATAGCGTTGCTTGAGTGCTGCGGGGCAGGGTGGCGGTCGACCATGGCGCGGCGCTTCCGGTGGCTGGTCGAGCTAGGCGAGGGTGTAGCGGTGCTCTACGTGTCCAGGCGAGGCGAATGGCGGCAACAGCTTGGTCGGGGAGGGCCTGGTTGTGTCGCATTGCTTCCAGGTCTGTCGCGCCCGCGGCGGAGCAGGGTTTCCTTCTCCGGTGGCGGTGGGCGCGGGTCATGGTCTGGCGGGTGTCTGGCGACGTCCAGGTGTCGTGGTGATGCTCAAGGCGTCGAGAGCGGGTCCAGGGCGAGAGCGAGGTGGTGGCGCGGCGCGTGTACTGTGACGTCCGCGCGCATGTCCATGCGCGACGTCATCGGCATGGTGAGCGCGCTCTGGGCGCGCGTCGTCCGGCGTGTGTTGTCGTCCTCCTCGACAACGGCGAGTGTAGGCGGCGCTAGGGTGGTGTGCTGGTGCGGTTTGGCAAGGTGGCCACGGCCAGGGAAGAAGAAAGGGAGGGGAGAGCTCGACGTGTGTGGCATGGCCGGCATGGCCATGCCCTAGCTTGCTCTCTCTCTTCCTAGCATGCTATTGGGCATTAATTTGGTTTAAGGGGACCAGGAGACAATGTAGATTAGATTTGGAGTAGATTAGGTTGTGTAGATCACTATTTGCAATAGTTGCAAATAGTGCCCGATTTTGTAAATTGCAAAAATATCCAAATTTGAAATAATTCCAATGGTGAATGTTTTTGAAAAGTGAGTGTTGATATAAGTTGTATTTGACCAGAGGTGATTAGAGGTGGTGGTGGAATTTTTAGAATTCAAGAATTGGCAATAATGGCTAAGTGGAGAATGTTGCATATGTTAAAAAGTTGTGACTTTGGATGAGCATTGCTCATGATCAAAGATGATTTTGTCATGATGATCTTTACCAAAGTTGTTCACCTTGATGTTGACTTTGAAATGGTGCAAAGAGTTAGCAAGATTTGGTTTGGGAAAATGGAATGGCAACGGCTCAAAGTAGTGATCAGACTATAATTGTCAATTTTGACCATTATCATATGTGAGCTAGTTTTGTGTTTGAATTTCATTTGAATTGTGATTCTTTGATTCCAAAAGTTGTAATAAGTGTTTAATAACATTATTCAACTATTGGTGAAGACCAAATAGGTCTAGGGTCAAAATTTATAAAAAATGCCATAGGGCATATGTGAGGGTTTTTAGGGTTTTTCATTTAATGGATTTTCTCCCTCTTTGATTTATTTGGTTGGTGATCTTAATATGATCACATTAGGGTTTTAGAGCATATCAAATACAAGTAATAACAATCATCATGGCATATCACTCAAATGCACAAGTCCTATGCATGGTACTATATGCAAATTAAAAAGTTTTTGTTGGTTTGAAATTTTGCTCTCTGGAATTCTCTAACTTTATTTTTATTGAACTTTGGGGTGTTACAAACCCTTCCCCCTTACAAAAGATCTCATCCCGAGATCGAAAAGAAAGTTAGGTACTAAAGAGATCTGGGTACTCCTTCTTCATGAAGTCTTCGCATTCCCATGTGGCTTCATCCTCGGTATGATTGCTCCATTGTATCTTCAGAAACTTGATGCTTCGGGTGCGGGTGGTTCGGTAAGCTTCCTCCAGTATGCGAACCGGCACTTCACGGTAAGTCAGGTCCTTGTTGATATCCACCGATCGGTGATCGATGTTCTTGAACACTTCGGTCTTCTCCGGGACTTCAAGGCACTTCCGGAGGAGTGAGATGTGAAACACGTCATGCACCGCCGACATCTCTTCAGGCAACTCCAGTTGATAAGATACTTCTCCTCGGCGGCTGAGGACTTTGAAAGGTCCGACATAGCGGGGTGCAAGCTTTCCTTTCAGTTGAAACCTTTGCATTCCTTTCAAGGGGGATACCTTGAGATAGACGAAGTCTCCGATCTCGAAGGTCATCTCCCGACGTCTCTTGTCGGCGTAGCTCTTCTGTCTAGATTGCGCCGTCTTGAGGTACTCTCGGATCTTGTGGACTTTCTCTTCGGCTTCACGAAGAACATCTGGGCCAAAAACTTGGCTCTCTCCGACTTCCGACCAGTTCAGGGGGGTACGGCATTTCCTTCCGTACAAGGCCTCAAAGGGGGCCATCTGTAGGCTGGCTTGGTAGCTATTGTTGTAAGAGAATTCTACGTAAGGTAGGCAGTCTTCCCACTTGGATCCGTATTCCAGTACACATGCTCTAAGCATATCCTCCAGTATCTGGTTTACTCTCTCAGTCTGTCCGTCGGTCTGAGGGTGATAGGCGGTGCTGAAATTTAGGCGAGTGCCTAGTCCTTCATGCACTTTCTGCCAGAACCATGAGGTGAACTGTGATCCTCTATCTGACACTATCGATTTGGGGGTTCCGTGCAGGGCGACTATTCTGGAGATGTAAAGTTCAGCTAGCTTTGGGCCTTGATAGGTGGTTTTGATGGCGATGAAATGGGCGACTTTGGTCAATCTATCGACCACTACCCATATGGAATCATTGCCTTTGCTGGATTTGGGCAGTCCGGTGATAAAGTCCATTCCTACGGAGTCCCATTTCCATTCTGGAATCTGGAGGGGTTGTAACAGTCCGGTGGGTCGTTGATGTTCTGCCTTGACTCTCTGACAGATGTCACACTTGGCGATATAGCTACTGATCTCTCTCTTCATTCCGTGCCACCATAATTGTTCTTTTAGGTCCTGGTACATCTTGGTACCTCCGGGGTGGATTGAATAAAGGATGTCACACTTGCAGGATGACTTGTTTCAAGTCAGAGTCCGATAGTACGCAGAGACGTTCTTTGTACCAAAGAACTCCGGCTTCGTCTACGGTGAATCCGGGGGCTTTTCCTGCGGCTATCTGTTTCTTGATTTCGTCAATGCTAGCGTTGTATTTCTGGGCTTCCTTGATTTGACCAACCAAGGTGGGTTGCAGTTCTATGCTCGCTAGGAATCCTTCACTAACAAGTTCAAGTCTGAACTGTTCAAACTCTTGATGCAAGCTGGGCTGTTCAGTTGCGAGCATGGAGTTCAACTGACACGGCAGTCGACTCAAAGCATCCGCTACCACATTGGCCTTGCCGGGGTGGTAGTGAATCTCCATGTCGTAATCCTTGATCAGTTCGATCCATCGACGTTGTCTCATGTTTAGCTCCTTCTGGGTGAATATATATTTGAGGCTTTTGTGGTCAGAGTAGATCTCGCATCGATTACCCATGAGGTAATGACGCCAAACTTTCAAGGCTAAGACCACGGCTGCAAGCTCGAGGTCATGGGTTGGGTAGTTCTGTTCATGTTGCTTTAGCTGTCTTGAAAGGTAGGATACAACCTTGCCTTCTTGCATAAGCACGCATCCAAGTCCAGTCTTGGAGGCGTCGCAATATACGTCAAAAGGCTTTGCGATATCTGGCATGATCAGGATTGGGGCTGTTGTCAGTCTACTCTTGAGTTGCTGAAAGCTCTCTTCGCATTTGTCGGTCCACTCAAACTTCCTGTCCTTTTTCAGCAGTTGGGTCATTGGTCGAGCGATGCTCGAAAAACCTTCTACAAATCTGCGGTAGTATCCGGCTAATCCGAGAAAAGCGCGGACCTCGGTTTGTGTGGTTGGGGCTTGCCATTCCATAACAGTTTTGATTTTGGCGGGATCTACGACAATTCCTCCTGCAGACAAGATGTGTCCCAGGAATCCAACTTCTTCCAACCAAAACTCACACTTGCTAAACTTGGCATATAACTTGTGTTGTCTAAGGGTTTCTAGGACAATCTCCAGATGCTGTTCATGTTCCTCTTCGGACTTGGAGTAGACGAGAATGTCGTCGATGAAAACAACGACAAACTTGTCCAAAAAGTTCATGAATATCTTATTCATGAGATTTATGAATTAAGCGGGGGCATTGGTCAGTCCAAACAACATGATGTTGTACTCATACAACCCATATCTGGTGGTAAAGGCAGTTTTCGGAATGTCGGTGGCTCGGATCTTCAGTTGGTGGTATCCAGTTCTAAGATCTATCTTGGAGAAAACTGTGGATCCGGTGAGTTGATCAAACAAGTCTTCTATCTTAGGTAGAGGGTATTTGTTTTTGATGGTGACATCGTTAAGCTTACGATAATCCGTACATAAACGATTTGCACCATCCTTCTTGTCCACAAACAAGACGGGTGATCTCCAGGGGGATGCACTCGGTCTAATCAGTCCCTTGGCCAATCTATCATCTATTTGCTTCTTCAGCTCCACAAGCTCGGTTGCGTTCATGCTGTAGGCTCTCTGGGCTATGGGTCCAGTTCCGGGGATTAACTCGATGATAAACTCGATATCCCTATCCGGGGGCATACCGGGTAGATCATCCGGAAACACATCAGGGTAGCGACAAACGACCCTGATTTGATCCAGAGTTGGCTTGGATACACTTTGGTTGCAGGTGAATTTTCTGGGTAGTTTTTCAGAGACGTGCTCTACTACGATACCGGTGCTGCTAGTCATGGTTATGGCTTTCTTGGCACAGTCTATCAATCCATTGTGTTTTGACATCCAGTCCATTCCTAGGACAACTTCCAAACCTTTGGTTCCAAGTATGATTAGATTGGCATAGAAATCTACATCATGGATTTTGATTGGTACATTTTTGCAAAATTTTCTGGCTTTGGTGGTTGATCCGGGAATTTGAACTATCATAACATGCTTCAAACTGAGGGGTTGAATTTTACTTGTTGATGCAAAGTCTTCGGTGACAAAAGAATGAGATGCTCCGGAATCAAACAACACTCTGGCAGGAATGTGGTTGACAGAAAACATACCCATTACAACATCTGGTTCTTCCTGGGCTTCTTCCGCGTTCATGTGGTAGAGGCGGCCGTTGCGGTTGTTGGGGTTGTTGGGGGCAAACTTCTTGCCGGTGGAGACACGGCGTTGCTGCTGAGCAGGTGCAGCGGGGTTGCCGGCGAGCTTGGCAAGACGCTTGGGACACTCGTTGGAGTAGTGCCCCACTACACCACACTCATAACAAGTGATGGTGGTCTTGTCCTGGTTGTTCGCAACGGGGATGACATTGCTTCCGGTTCTGGGAGCGGTGTTGGTGTTGTTGTTTTTGTTGTTAGGGGCTCGGGGTGGAGCGCGGTTGTAGTTGTTGTTGTTGTTGTAGCCTCCTGGCTTGGAGTTTCCTCCACTCCGGTTCTGATAACCGGGGCGAGAGTTCTGCATCTGGGGTTTGTTGTTTCTCGGAGTGAAACCTCCGCTTGAGCTAGGGCGAAACTTCTGGGGGTGGCTTGATCCACTCTGATTTGCCATGCGGCGCATGTGGTTCTCATTAGCTTGGTTTAACTTGCCCTCCATCTGGATGGCGGAGTCAACAAGGGCTTCGAGGTCGGCGAAGGGGATGTTGACGAGGATAGTCTGCATCTCATCATGCAGTCCGTTCAGGAATCTCTCCTTCCTCTTCTCAACGGTGTCGGTCTCATCAGGGTCATACCTCGACAGTGTGAGAAACTTGTCGCGGTATTCAACCACCGTCATGCGACCTTGTTTCAGTTCACGGAACTCATCCCTCATCTTTTTGATAAGACCCGGGGGTACGTGGTACTTGCTGAACTTTAGCTTGAAATCCTCCCAAGTCATGAACTGACCTCCGTTCATGGCACGGGTGCTTGTCCACCAAGCGCGGGCTGGTCCAGTGAGATAGTGGGTGGCAAACAAGACTTTCTCGTTGGTTTCCACTCCGGCTACTTCCAGATTGTTCTCCATAGTCTGGAGCCAATCGTCGGCGTCGAGGGGTTCCTCGGTCTTGCTAAACACCGGGGGATTGGTGTTCTGAAAGTTCTTGAGCTTGGATCCGGGGTGGTCATGATTTCCATGGCCTTGGTTGGCGATGTTCTGCAAGGCAACAAGGTTGGCTTGGCGCTCGGCTCTTTCTGTTTCCCGGTCGGCGAGCATGGTTTGCAGTAGTTGTAACATCGCGTCGTTGGTGCGATTTGGAGGGGCCATCTGAAGATATAGAAGATCATGAGATAAGAGGGAACATTCTATGGTTCATTTTGGTTTAGTTTGAAAAACATTTGAAAACTTGTAATCTTTTCATGACAAACATAACATTCATTCATTCAACACATGATACAAACTAACACACACATACTCCAATGGTTTTAAGAACCATTCCCATGCTACGATACAAAGGACGGGATACAACTCACACCTACATAAGTGAGACTAGTGCAACTACTCCTCATCCTCGACATCAATCGGGACATAGTCGTCGGGTCCTGCCTCCAGGAACTCGTGGTCTTCCTCCTCGGTGTTCTCGTCCTCCTCAAAGTCGTTGTCGTCGCTCAGGAAGGCGTCTCCTCCCTGAATGTCGATGCCTCCGTCGTCATCCTCCAGCTGACGAATCTGATCCTCCTGGGCCTTGACAGTGGCCTCAAGTGACGCGATCCTGGTGCGAAGGCGATGAATCGTAGCTTCCTTCTTGGCATGCTGCTGGCGAAGGCTCTTGCAGTCGTTGTTGAGTAGCTTGACCGCCTCACCCTGCTCGGTGATGTGAGCATGGGTCTGGTTCGCGTAAGCGCGAGTGGCGTCGAGGTCCCTCTGAGTCTGGTAGAGCATGAAGTCCAGGTGCTCAGCATGGTGCCTCAACTCCGAGTGCGGCTGCAGCTCCATGGGCACTCCCGCGGCATCACGCCTCACAAGGTGGGCGTAGCGAGAGGCAAGGATGCGCACTACGTTCTGTCCACAGAGGCGCGCAAGTGCCTCCTGAAGGCCACGTGCAAGTCCGTCGAGCCAGTTGCTCTCGCGGAAGGAGAAGAGAATCCTCTCCGAGGTGGGAGGCTCCATCTTGCCCCTCAAGTCGGCAGTGATCACCCACTGCAACTCTCCTCCGGGCGTGTCGTCCAACTAAACCCCGTGGAACTCGGGGTGTGGGCGCCCAAGGAAGTCAGAGACGGCGTTGAGGTCGTGCTCGAAGATCAAGCTCCCTCCGTTCCCAAGCTGATAAAACTTGGTGTTGATGGGTTCATTCGGCTCCATCTGAAAGAGAATTGGATGAGTAAGTTAGAGAGTGCAAAGTGTGGCAAAATTTTAAGTTGATTCAAATAAGATAGAACATGATTCATCAAATTTTGGCAAAGTCTCAAAGACAAGAGGGTAGTAAATTTTCACAAATATTTTTCTTTCATTTGATTTCAAAGTTAAGTTTTTCAGAACGCCCATTCTAACTAAGGTCTTCTAAGGTCAAACAATGGCTCTGATACCAACTTGTCAACACCCGGATTTTTAAGTCCGAATGCCTATTATGTCATACATCGCAATCCCAGGAATATTGTTGTTGCGAGGCATAATAGTTAAGTATCACAGTCATCATTCATTACAAACCATAAGTCTTACAATTTGGAATCACATGATCCATATTACACGAATAGTTGATCTATTGATCAACGAACAAACACAAGTTCATAGTTCAACATAGCGGAAGCGTAAGATACAAGGACTCTCTAGTCCACAGGCCAACGCTTGACGTCGGAAGACTCCTAGTTGTCGTAGGCGTCCTGCTGGTCATCTCCTTGTTCCTCTTCATACTCTGACCATTTGAATAGCCAGGGACAAAGCCGTGAGTGCTTTAAGTACTCGCAAACTAATACTAATGTAAGTGCTAGATATTCTAGTATGGTTCACTAAGCTCTAGTTTATTTGCATAAAGCTAGTTTTAGTTCACAATATTTGAGAAAAGCTTATTCCAGTGCTAACTAACTCAAGTGGGAACATTAGTATCATTCCCACCATTCAAGTGGTGATTTCAATTCAATTCACCACAAGTCATTTCACCATCACTTGTCAACATCATTTTCAAAGATATGACATCGGAAACCGTATGGCCTTTCCAACCGTCTGTAACCGTGGACGCGGCTATTCGAATATGTTTACACTCTGCAGAGGTTGCACACTTGTGCCACAACATTTGATTTCATCCGTCGGGATTACCCCGAATCATCGTAACACAGTATGCGGATCATCAACCATAACCTTTCACTTAAAAATCCTAGTATGAGCACCTCTCCCATGAGCTTGGCCTCCCAGTGAAGACCAACTGTCAACCTGGGAACTGCACAGGGCTTGGCCGTACAATTCACCTCAATTTCACATCATTTCTCAACAACGGAGGCAGCCTCAAGCGTAACCCCTATGACGTGTGTTCAGAGGGAACCCATACTAAGATGCATAAACTTCTAGTTAAGCCTTACCCATAATCAGGTATTGTGGGGGTACTTAATAATTGGAAAGGTATCGCATTCAAACCAACATCATTGTTTATCAAAAATCACCATCTTCTCTTGGTCATATTCACCCTCAAAAATCATTCAATGGAATGCATCATCATTCCAAGGTTTCAAATTCATTTCAAATTCACATTGTTCCCATCTAGAGTAGTCAAGTTTTAATTCATTAGCACTAGCTCTAATTCATGAGGGGTGCTATCTTGCTTGCTTGATGGAGACTAACTTCACTACTCTAGTAACCAACTTGTACTTTGACCAAAGTTAACTATGAAAGTAACTTATTGAGAAAATAGGTAAACTTGTAATGTAAAAACTTGGGATAGGCTTATGTAAGAAAAGGTAAGATTCATGGTTCCTTGCCCCATAGGGGCTTTGCACTTTGCAAGAATATTAGCTTGCCTTGGTAGTTCTCAAACTGTTCCTCCTCCTCCTCCTGGTAGCAACCTTCTTCTTCGGCGTACTCTCCGGTGCTACCGTCTAAATTTGAATACGAGTATAATTACTCACTAATTCAATGGCTATTCCATACATCACATATAAACACAAAAACGATTCTATGCACACAAATAATCTACTTAGGGTGCATGGGTTGTGTTGTTTAAATAGAATTCACTTCTTTGTATTTAATATGTAAATGATAGTTTCCATAGGGTTCTTGAGAAATAATTTCCTCTCATTGAAATCTTCTTAAGATTTAATTTCTCAAACAATCATATATGAACTCATATTGACCTAAGTCAAATGTTCATCATCATCATTTGGGAAAATGATTTAAATGAGGTAGATCACCTCATATCATTTAATACACTACATATGATTTAAATCTCAAGTAATTCATATAAGAGAGTTTGGACCAGGGGTATAAACATCCCATGAATTCATGTGAGACAAGTTTAAATGAAGTATAAGACTCCACATAATTTGCTTTAATAGTTTTGGACAATATCACTAGTTAAACTAGTCAAATTATCCATTAATTAAACTATGGCATGATCAGGCAAAGTGACCACACCATTTTATTGCATAAACAATTAGTGTAAGTCAAATGTGAGCTATTAGAGTAGGAATTAACTTAATATCTATTTTGGTTGATTTTTAATAATTATTTGAATAGGGAAAAGTCCCTGCCTTGTTATTTTTATCACATTAATTCTACAAAGAATCATGTCATGGGACCAGTGGCATGCTGTAAATAATTTCTCTAGCTTTCCAACAATATAAAGTTCATCAAATTTGGTTTAGCCAATTTAAATCTTTTGAATTTCAAAGTGGCAGCAGTATTGAAATTCATTTGTAATTATTTGAACTGGATTTCAATTAACAGGCCGGCGGGAAAACTAATTGGGCTAAAAGATTTAAAAACGGCCCAAACCAACCCAGTCCAGCCCAACCACGGTCCACAGACGCGCGGCGCGCTGACAGGGTGGGGTCCGCGCGTCAGTGACTCACTAAACCCGAATCGGTATGGAGCAGCGTGGGGCGTAGGATTAGATCGAGATCTAACGGCCGTGGTTCATCGTCCCGCCGGCGAGAGAGGAGTTCACCGGCGGCTCAGGTAGGGGGTCGGAGGGCTTACGGTGGCTCCAGCTAGGGTTGGCAATATGCTCGGTGAAGTGGTGGATGACGACGAAGCGGCTGGTAGCAGTGGCGGAGCTCGAGGTGGTCTGGTTCGCCGTCGATTTCTGCAGGGCTTCCGCGGCGGCGATCTTGCAATTGGCCCTTCTCCGGCGTGAATCAGAGGAACGGTGGGGTGGTTGAGTGGCTGTGAGAGGTGGGGAGGCTGGTGGTGTGCTTGGATCAGCAAGGTGAGCTCTCCTTTTATAGCGTTGCTTGAGTGCTGCGGGGCAGGGTGGCGGTCGACCATGGCGCGGTGCTTCCGGTGGCTGGTCGAGCTAGGCGAGGGTGTAGCGGTGCTCTACGTGTCCAGGCGAGGCGAATGGTGGCGACAGCTTGGTCGGGGAGGGCCTGGTTGTGTCGCATTGCTTCCAGGTCTGTCGCGCCCGCGGCGGAGCAGGGTTTCCTTCTCCGGCGGCGGTGGGCGCGGGTCGTGGTCTGGCGGGTGTCTGGCGGCGTCCAGGTGTCGTGGTGATGCTCAAGGCGTCGAGAGCGGGTCCAGGGCGAGAGCGAGGTGGTGGCGCGACGCGTGTACTGTGACGTCCGCGCGCATGTCCATGCGCGACGTCATCGGCATGGTGAGCGCGCTCTGGGCGCGCATCGTCCGGCGTGTGTCGTTGTCCTCCTAGACAACGACGAGTGTAGGCGGCGCTAGGGTGGTGTGCTAGTGCGGTTTGGCAAGGTGGCCACGGCCAGGGAAGAAGAAAGGGAGGGGAGATCTCGACGTGTGTGGCATGGCCGGCATGGCCATGCCCTAGCTTGCTCTCTCTCTCCCTAGCATGCTATTGGGCATTAATTTGGTTTAAGGGGGCCAGGGGACAATGTAGATTAGATTTGGAGTAGATTAGGTTGTGTAGATCACTATTTGCAATAGTTGCAAATAGTAACCGATTTTGTAAATTGCAAAAATATCCAAATTTGAAATAATTCCAATGGTGAATCTTTTTGAAAAGTGAGTGTTGATATAAGTTGTATTTGACCAGAGGTGATTAGAGGTGGTGGTGGAATTTTTAGAATTCAAGAATTGGCAAAAATGGCTATGTGGAGAATGTTGCATATGTTAAAAAGTTGTGACTTTGGATGAGCATTGCTCATGATCAAAGATGATTTTGTCATGATGATCTTTACCAAAGTTGTTCACCTTGATGTTGACTTTGAAATGGTTCAAAGAGTTAGCAAGATTTGGTTTGGTAAAATGGAATGGCAACGGCTCAAAGTAGTGATCAGACTATAATTGTCAATTTTGACCATTATCATATGTGAGCTAGTTTTGTGTTTGAATTTCATTTGAATTGTGATTCTTTGATTCCAAAAGTTGTAATAAGTGTTTAATAACATTATTCAACTATTGGTGAAGACCAAATAGGTCTAGGGTCAAAAATTATAAAAAATGCCATAGGGCATATGTGAGGGTTGTTAGGGTTTTTCATTTAATGGATTTTCTCCCTCTTTTATTTATTTGGTTGGTGATCTTAATATGATCACATTAGGGTTTTAGAGCATATCAAATACAAGTAATAACAATCATCATGGCATATCACTCAAATGCACAAGTCCTATGCATGGTACTATATGCAAATTAAAAAGTTTTTGTTGGTTTGAAATTTTGCTCTCTGGAATTCTCTAACTTTCTTTTTATTGAACTTTGGGGTGTTACATATATATTGCAAAGGCGAGGAATGGAAATTTAAAGGTAGCACTCAAGCAATTTACTTTGGAATGGCGGGGAAATACCATGTAGTAGGTAGGTATGGTGGACAAAAGTGGCATAGTGTTTGGCTCAAGGATTTCGGATGCATGAGAAGTATTCCCTCTCAATACAAGGTTTAGGCTAGCATGGTTATTTGAAACAAACACAAGTATGAACCGTTACAGCAAAACTCACATAAAAGACATATTGTAAGCATTATAAGACTCTACACCGTCTTCCTTGTTGTTCGACCCTTACTAGAAAATATCTAGACCTTAGAGAGACCAATCATGCAAACCAAATTTTAGCAAGCTCTATGTAATAGGTGCAAAGTATATGATGCAAGAGCTTAAACATGAGCACAACAATTGCCAAGTATCACATTATTCATGATATTATACCAATTACCACATGTAGCATTTCCCGTTTCCAACCATATAACAATTTAACGAAGCAGTTCAACGTTCGCCATGAACATTATGAGTAAAGCCTAAGGACATATTTGTCCATATGCAACAGCGGAGCGTGTCTCTCTCCCACACAATGAATGCTAGGATCCAACTTTATTCAAACAAAACAAAAATAAAAACATACAGACGCTCCAAGTAAAGCACATAAGATGTGACGGAATAAAAATATAGTTTCACTAGAGGAACCTGATAATGTTGTCGATGAAGAAGGGGATGCCTTGGGCATCCCCAAGCTTAGATGCTTGAGTCTTCTTGAAATATGCAGGGATGAACCACCGGGGAATCCCCAAGCTTAGAGCTTTCACTCTCCTTGATCATATTGTATCATCCTCCTCTCTTGATCCTTGAAAACTTCCTCCACACCAAACTCAAAACAACTCATTAGAGGGTTAGTGCATAATCAAAATTCACATGTTCAGAGGTGACATAATCATTCTTAACACTTCTGGACATTGCACAAAGCTACTGAAAGTTAATGGAATAAACACATCCATCAAACATAGCAAAACAGGCAATGCGAAATAAAAGGCAGAATCTGTCAAAATAGAACAGTACGTAAAGACGAATTTTTTAGATGCAACAAACTTGCTCAGATGAAAATTCTCAAATTGAATGAAAGTTGCGTACATATCTGAGGATCACTCACGTAAATTGGCAGAATTTTCTGGGTTACCTACAGAAACTACTGCTCAAATTCGTGACAGCAAGAAATCTGTTTCTGCGCAGCAATCCAAATCTAGTATGAACCTTACTATCAAAGACTTTACTTGGCACAAAAATGCAATAAAATAAAGATAAGGAGAGGTTGCTATAGTAGTAACAACTTCCAAGACTCAAATATAAAACAAAAGTGCTGTAGTAAAATCATGGGTTGTCTCCCATAAGCGCTTTTCTTTAACGCCTTTCAGCTAGGCGCAGAAAGTGTGTATCAAGTGTTATCAAGAGATGGTGCATCTACAGCGGGGCTTGGAGTTTTCTCAACTATGAATTGTATTTGTATATGTAAGTTTCAGAGGCTCCCTTTTCATTAGTCTTAGGCTTGCTATTCTCATCAAACAAATTTTTAGGGACAAGCCAAGCATAATTATCTTCTAGAGCTTCATGCATTCCTAGGAGCTTGCAAGGTATTGGTGCTTTAATCTCCCCACCATCATTAACATTATTGGTGTACCTTATTCTATCCATGTCCATTTTTTCAAGTGTTCTTTTAAAATCGGTGAACATACCAAGCCTCTTATGCTTAATGAAAACTTTTCTAGCTTCTTTAGCTATATCCTCAAATTCTCTAACAAGAACTTTTAAAACAAAATCTATCTTTTCTCCCCTCTCCATATCAGAAAGTGTAAGAAACATGTGTTGTATCATGGGGTTGAGACTAATAAATCTAGTTTCTATCAAGTGTACTAAACAGGCAGAAGCACTTTCATAAGTAGAGGCAGCTTTTAATAATGGTATATCTTTGAAATCTTCATCCATGCTAACATGGGTAAAAAATGCTTCTATATTATCTCTTCCAATTATAGACCCTTCTCCTACATATATATCTTTTAGAGTGAACTTAGGAGGAATCATGATGAAATAAGTAAAAGTAAATGCAAGTAACTATTTTTTTGTGTTTTTAATATGGAGAACAAGACAGTAAATAAAGTAAAACTAGCAACTAATTTTTTTGTGTTTTGTTTTAGTGCAAAAAACAAAGAAGTAAATAAAAGTAAAGCAAGACAAAAACAAAATAAAGAGATTGGAGGTGGAGACTCCCCTTGCAGCGTGTCTTGATCTCCCCGGCAACGGCGCCAGAAAAAGAGCTTGATACGCGTACAGCACGCGTCCGTTGGGAACCCCAAGAGGAAGGTGTGATGCGTATAGCAGCAAGTTTTCCCTCAGTAAGAAACCAAGGTTTATCGAACCAGTAGGAGCCAAGAAGCACGTTGAAGGTTGGTGGCGGCGGAGTGTAGTGCGGTGCAACACCAGGGATTCTGGCGCCAACGTGGAACCTGCACAACACAACCAAATTACTTTGCCCCAACGTGACAGTGAGGTTGTCAATCTCACCGGCTTGCTGTAACAAAGGATTAGATGTATAGTGTGGATGATGATTGTTTGCAGAAAATAGTAGAACAAGTATTGCAGTAGATTGTATTTCAGTATAGAGAATTGGACCGGGGTCCACAGTTCACTAGAGGTGTCTCTCCCATAAGATAAACAGCATGTTGGGTGAACAAATTATAGTTGGGCAATTGACAAATAGAGAGGGCATGACCATGCACATACATATTATGATGAGTATTGTGAGATTTAATTGGGCATTACGACAAAGTACATAGACCGCTATCCAGCATGCATCTATGCCTAAAAAGTCCACCTTCAGGTTATCATCCGAACCCCCTCCAGTATTAAGTTGCTAACAACAGACAATTGCATTAAGTATTGCGCGTAATGTAATCAATAACTACATCCTCGGACATAGCATCAATGTTTTATCCCTAGTGGCAACAGCACATCTATAACCTTAGAGGTTTCTCTCACTCCCCCAGATTCACGGAGACATGAACCCACTATCGAGCATAAATACTCCCTCTTGGAGTTACAAGCATCAACTTGGCCAGAGCATCTACTAGTAACGGAGAGCATGCAAGATCATAAACAACACATAGATATAAATTGATAATCAACATAACATGGTATTCTCTATTCATCGGATCCCAACAAACACAACATATAGAATTACAGATAGATGATCTTGATCATGTTAGGCAGCTCACAAGACCCGACAATGAAGCATAATGAGGAGAAGACGACCATCTAGCTACTGCTATGGACCCATAGTCCAGGGGTGAACTACTCACACATCACTCCGGAGGCGACCATGGCGGCGTAGAGTCCTCCGGGAGATGATTCCCCTCTCCGGCAGGGTGCCGGAGGCGATCTCCTGAATCCCCCGAGATGGGATTGGCGGCGGCGGCGTCTCTGGAAGGTTTTCCGTATCGTGGCTCTCGGTACTGGGGGTTTCGCAACGAAGGCTATTTGTAGGCGGAAGGGCAGGTCAGGGGGCCACACGAGGGGCCCAGGAGACAGGTCGGCGCGGCCAAGACCTGGGCCGTGCCGCCCTATCGTCTGGCCGCCTCGTGGAGACAGGTCGGCGCGGCCAAGACCTGGGCCGTGCCGCCCTATCGTCTGGCCGCCTCGTGGCCCCACTTCGTTGACTCTTCGGTCTTCTGGAAGCTTCGTGTGAAAATAGTCCCCTGGGCGTTGATTTCGTCCAATTCCGAGAATATTTCCTTACTAGGATTTCTGAAACCAAAAACAGCAGAAAACAGCAACTGGCTCTTCGGCATCTTGTTAATAGGTTAGTTCAAGAAAATGCATAAATATGATGTAAAGTATGCATAAAACATGTAGATATCATCAATAATGTGGCATGGAACATAAGAAATTATCGATACGTCGGAGACGTATCAGCATCCCCAAGCTTAGTTTCTGCTCGTCCCGAGCAGGTAAACGATAACAAAGATAATTTCTGGAGTGACATGCCATCATAGCCTTGATCATACTATTGTAAGCATATGTAATGAATGCAGCGATCAAAACAATGTATATGACATGAGTAAACAACTGAATCATATAGCAAAGACTTTTCATGAATAGTATTTCAAGACAAGCATCAATAAGTCTTGCATAAGAGTTAACTCATAAAGCAATAATTCAAAGTAGAGGCATTGAAGCAACACAAAGGAAGATGAAGTTTCAGCGGTTGCTTTTAACTTATAACATGTATATCTCATGGATATTGTTAATGTAAAGTAATATAACAAGTGCAATATGCAAGTATGTAGGAATCAATGCACAGTTCACACAAGTGTTTGCTTCTTGAGGTGGAGAGAAATAGGTGAACTGACTCAACATAAAAGTAAAATAATGGTCCTTCAAAGAGGAAAGCATCGATTTCTATATTTGTGCTAGAGCTTTGATTTTGAAAACAAGAAACAATTTTGTCAACGGTAGTAATAAAGCATATGTATCATGTAAATTATATCTTACAAGTTGCAAGCCTCATGCATAGTATACTAATAGTGCCCGCACCTTGTCCTAATTAGCTTGGATTACCGGGATTATTGCAATGCACATGTTTTAACCAAGTGTCACAAAGGGGTACCTCTATGCCGCCTGTACAAAGGTCTAAGGAGAAAGCTCGCATTGGATTTCTCGCTATTGATTATTCTCAACTTAGACATCCATACCGGGACAACATAGACAACAGATAATGGACTCCTCTTTTATGCATAAGCATGTAGCAACAATTAATTTTCTCATACGAGATTGAGGATATTTGTCCAAAACTGAAACTTCCACCATGGATCATGGCTTTAGTTAGCGGCCCAATGTTCTTCTCTAACAATATGCATGCTCTAACCATTAGGTGGTAAATCTCCCTTACTTCAGACAAGACGAACATGCATAGCAACTCACATGATATTCAACAAAGAGTAGTTGATGGCGTCCCCAGGAACATGGTTATCGCACAACAAGCAACTTAATAAGAGATAAAGTTCATAAGTACATATTCAATACCACAATAGTTTTTAGGCTATTTGTCCCATGAGCTATATATTGTAAAGGTAGAGGAATAGAAATTTAAAGGTAGCACTCAAGCAATTTACTTTGGAATGGCGGGGAAATACCATGTAGTAGGTAGGTATGGTGGACACAAATGGCATAGTGGTTGGCTCAAGTATTTTGGATGCATGAGAAGTATTCCCTCTCGATACAAGGTTTAGGCTAGCAAGGCTATTTGAAACAAACACAAGGATGAAGCGGTGCAGCAAAACTCACATAAAAGACATATTGTAAACATTATAAGACTCTACACCGTCTTCCTTGTTGTTCAAACTCAATACTAGAAATTATCTAGACTTTTAGAGAGACCAAATATACAAACCAAATTTTAGCATGTTCTATGTATTTCTTCATTAATAAGTGCAAAGTATATGATGCAAGAGCTTAAACATGAGCACAACAATTGCCAAGTATCACATTATCCAAGACATTTTAGCAATTACTACATGTATCATTTTCCAATTCCAACCATATAACAATTTAACGAAGAAGAAACTTCGCCATGAATATTATGAGTAAAGCCTAAGGACATATTTGTCCATATGCTACAGCGGAGCGTGTCTCTCTCCCACACAAAGAATGCTAGGATCCATTTTATTCAAATAAAACAAAAACAAAAACAAACTGACGCTCCAAGCAAAGCACATAAGATGTGACGGAATAAAAATATAGTTTCAGGGGAGGAACCTGATAATGTTGTCGATGAAGAAGGGGATGCCTTGGGCATCCCCAAGCTTAGACGCTTGAGTCTTCTTGATATATGCAGGGGTGAACCACCGGGGCATCCCCAAGCTTAGAGCTTTCACTCTCCTTGATCATGTTGTATCATCTCCCTCTCTTGATCCTTGAAAACTTCCTCCACACCAAACTCAAAACAACTTATTAGAGAGTTCGTGCACAATCAAAATATACATGTTCAGAGGTGACATAATCATTCTTAACACTTCTGGACATTGCACAAAGCTACTGAAAGTCAATGGAATCGAAAAATCCATCGAGCATATCAAAACAGGTAATGCGAAATAAAAGGCAGAATCTGTCAAAACAGAACAGTTCGTAAAGACGAATTTTATTTAGGCACCAGACTTGCTCAAATGAAAATTCTCAAATTGAATGAAAGTTGCGTACATATCTGAGGATCACTCACGTAAATTGGCATAATTTTATGAGTTACCTACAGAGAATTTTTCCCAGATTCGTGACAGCAAAGAAATCTATTTCTGCGCAGTAATCCAAATCTAGTATGAACCTTACTATCAACAACTTTACTTGGCACAACAAAATACTAAACTAAGATAAGGAGAGGTTGCTACAGTAGTAAACAACTTCCAAGACACAAAATAAAAACAAAGTACTGTAGTAAAAACATGGGTTGTCTCCCATAAGCGCTTTTCTTTAACGCCTTTCAGCTAGGCGCAGAAAGTGTATATCAAGTATTATCAAGAGACGAAGTGTCAACATCATAATTTGTTCTAATAATAGAATCAAAAGGTAACTTCATTCTCTTTCTAGGGAAGTGTTCCATACCTTTCTTGAGAGGAAATTGATATTTAATATTACCTTCCTTCATATCAATGATAGCACCAACAGTTCGAAGAAAAGGTCTTCCCAATATGATGGGACAAGATGCATTGCATTCAATATCCAAGATAAAAAAATCAACGGGGACAAGGTTATTGTTAACGGTAATGCGAACATTATCAACTCTCCCCAAAGGTTTCTTTGTAGAATGATCAGCAAGATTAACATCCAAATAACAATTTTTCAGTGGTGGCAAGTCAAGCATATTATAGATTTTCTTAGGCATAACAGAAATACTTGCACCAAGATCACATAAAGCATTACAATCAAAGTCATTGACCTTCATTTTAATGATGGGCTCCCAACCATCCTCGAGCTTCCTAGGAATAGAAGCTTCGCGTTCTAGTTTCTCTTCTCTAGCTTTTATGAGAGCATTTGTAATATGTTTCGTGAAAGCCAAATTTATAGCACTAGCATTAGGACTTTTAGCAAGTTTTTGTAAGAACTTTATAACTTCAGAGATGTGGCAATCATCAAGATTCATACCATTATAATCTAAAGCAATGGGATCATCATCCCCAATGTTGGAAAAAATTTCAGCAGTTTTATCACAGGCAGTTTCAGCAGTTTTAGCAGTTTCAGGCAGTTTTTCGTGCTTTGCATTAGAAGTGGAAACATTGCTAACACCAATTCTTTTATTAGTAATAGTAGGAGGTGCAGCAACATGTGTAGCATTCGTATTACTAGTGGTGGTAATAGTCCAAACTTTAGCTATATTATCTTCTTTCTCATTTTCTTCTCTTTCCCACCTAGCACGCAATTCGGCCATCAATCTTATATTCTCATTAATTCTAACTTGGATGGCATTTTCTGTAGTAACAATTTTATTATGATGATTTTAATTAGGCATAACTTTCGATTTCAAAAGATCAACATCAGCAGCAAGACTATCGACTTTAGAAGCAAGTATATCAATTTTCCCAAGCTTTTCTTCAACAGATTTGTTAAAAGCAATTTGTGTACTAATAAATTCTTTAAGCATGGCTTCAAGTCCAGGGGGTGTGTTCCTATTATTGTTGTAAGAATTCCCATAAGAATTACCATAGCCGTTGCCATTATTATAAGGATATGGCCTATAGTTGTTACTAGAATTGTTCCGGTAAGCATTGTTGTTGAAATTTTTTTTTTAATGAAGTTTACATCAACATGTTCTTCTTGAGCAACCAATGAAGCTAACGGAACATTATTAGGATCAACATTAGTCCTATCATTCACAAGCATAGACATAATAGCATCAATCTTATCACTCAAGGAAGAGGTTTCTTCGATAGAATTTACCTTCTTACCTTGTGGAGCTCTTTCCGTGTGCCATTCAGAGTAATTAATCATCATATTATCAAGAAGCTTTGTTTCTTCACCAAGAGTGATGGACATAAAGGTACCTCCAGCAACTGAATACAATAGGTTCTGCGAAGAAAAGTTCAGTCCTGCATAAAAGGTTTGGATGATCATCCAAGTAGTCAGTCCATGGGTTGGGCAATTTTTAACCAAAGATTTCATTCTTTCCCATGCTTGCGCAACATGCTCAGTATCCAATTGTTTAAAATTCATTATGCTACTCCTCAAAGATAGAATTTTAGCAGGGGGATAATATCTACCAATAAAAGCATCCTTGCATTTAGTCCATGAATCAATACTATTCTTAGGCAGAGATAGCAACCAATCTTTAGCTCTTCCTCTTAATGAGAAAGGGAACAATTTTAATTTTATAATGTCACCATCTACATCTTTATACTTTTGCATTTCACAAAGTTCAACAAAATTATTGAGATGGGCAGCAGCATCATCAGAACTAACACCAGAAAATTGCTCTCGCATAACAAGATTCAGTAAAGCAGGTTTAATTTCAAAGAATTCTACTGTAGTAGCAGGTGGAGCAATAGGTGTGCATAAGAAATCATTATTATTTGTGGTTGTGAAGTCACACAACTTAGTATTTTCAGGAGTACCCATTTTAGCAATAGTAAATAAAGCAAACTAGATAAAGTAAACGCAAGTAAGTAATTTTTTTTTTGTGTTTTTGATATAGCAAACAAGATAGCAAATAAAGTAAAACTAGCAACTAATTTTTTTGTATTTTGATTTAGTGCAGCAAACAAAGTAGTAAATAAAACTAAGCAAGACAAAAACAAAGTAAAGAGATTGCGATGTGGAGACTCCCCTTGCAGCGTGTCTTGATCTCCCCGGCAACGGCACCAGAAAAAGAGCTGCTGGCGCAAAGTTGACGTGGGAGTTAGAGATTCCTGTGATGTAACTTTTCTCCAGGTCCCCGGCAACGGCGCCAGAAAAAGAGCTTGATACGCGTACAGCACGCGTCCGTTGAGAACCCCAAGAGGAAGGTGTGATGCGTACAGCGGCAAGTTTTCCCTCAGTATGAAACCAAGGTTTATCGAACCAGTAGGAGCCAAGAAGCATGTTGAAGGTTGATGGCGGCGAGATGTAGTGCGGCGCAACACCAGGGATTCCGGCGCCAACGTGGAACCTGCACAACACAAACCAAGTACTTTGCCCCAACGAAACAGTGAGGTTGTCAATCTCACCGGCTTGCTGTAACAAAGGATTAGATGTATAGTGTGGATGATGATTGTTTGCAGAAAACAGTAGAACAAGTATTGCAGTAGATTGTATTTCAGTATAGAGAATTGGACCGGTGTCCACAGTTCACTAGAGGTGTCTCTCCCATAATATAAACAGCATGTTGGGTGACCAAATTACAGTTGGGCAATTGACAAATAGAGAGGGCATGACCATGCACATACATATTATGATGAGTATTGTGAGATTTAATTGGGCATTACGACAAAGTACATAGACCGCTATCCAGCATGCATCTATGCCTAAAAAGTCCACCTTCAGGTTATCATCCGAACCCCCTCCAGTATTAAGTTGCTAACAACAGACAATTGCATTAAGTATTGCGCGTAATGTAATCAATAACTATATCCTCGGACATAGCATCAATGTTTTATCCCTAGTGGCAACAGCACATCCATAACCTTAGAGGTTTCTCTCACTCCCCCAGATTCACGGAGACATGAATCCACTATCGAGCATAAATACTCCCTCTTGGAGTTACAAGCATCAACTTGGCCAGAGCATCTACTAGTAACGGAGAGCATGCAAGATCATAAACAACACATAGATATAAATTGATAATCAACATAACATGGTATTCTCTATTCATCGGATCCCAACAAACACAACATATAGAATTACAGATAGATGATCTTGATCATGTTCGGCAGCTCACAAGACCCGACAATGAAGCATAATGAGGAGAAGACGACCATCTAGCTACTGCTATGGACCCATAGTCCAGGGGTGAATTACTCACACATCACTCCGGAGGCGACCATGGCGGCGTAGAGTCCTCCGGGAGATGAATCCCCTCTCCGGCAGGGTGCCGGAGGCGATCTCCTGAATCCCCCGAGATGGGATTGGCGGCGGCGGCGTCTCTGGAAGGTTTTCCGTATCGTGGCTCTCGGTACTGGGGGTTTCGCGACGAAGGCTATTTGTAGGCGGAAGGGCAGGTCAGGGGGCCACACGAGGGGCCCAGGAGATAGGTCGGCGCGGCCAAGACCTGGGCCGCGCCGCCCTATTGTCTGGCCGCCTCGTGGCCCCACTTCGTTGACTCTTCGGTCTTCTGGAAGCTTCGTGTGAAAATAGGCCCCTGGGCGTTGATTTCGTCCAATTCCGAGAATATTTCCTTACTAGGATTTCTGAAACCAAAAACAGCAGACACAAAGAATCGGCTCTTTGGCATCTTGTTAATAGGTTAGTTCCAGAAAATGCATAAATATGATGTAAAGTATGCATAAAACATGTAGATATCATCAATAATGTGGCATGGAACATAAGAAATTATCGATACGTCGGAGATGTATCACCTCACTGTTAAGTTGGGGCAAAGTATTTTGATTGTGTTGTGCAGGTTCCACATTGGCGCCGGAATCCCTGGTGTTGCGCCGCACTACACTCCTTCACCAACAACCTTCACGTGGCCTTCATCTACTACTGGTTCGATAAACTTGGTTTCTTACTGAGGGAAAAACTTGCTGCTGTGCGCATCACACCTTGCTCTTGGGGTTCCCAACGGACGTGTGCATCACACGCCATCAGTGGGCTACTATGCAATAGCCAGCTCTTGCACGTACTCCTAGGCACTTTGTGAGAGTGAAAGGTGGGGCATATGTTAGTAAAGTGCTTCATTTTTATAGCCAACTATTATACATGTTAGCTATAAGATGACTACAAATGATATGACATATTGTTATAGCCAGCAATTGACTATACTATTGTAATTTCTCTCATAGTGGGAGTAACTTCACTAGTAACTAAGTGTCCAACTCAGCAAATTTGCTTATGTGGCAGTGAGTTAATGAGGAGAGAGGAGGATGGAGTAACATAGCTAGTTACTGTAACATCACACTTCTCAAGATACAATGAGTCTATAAGCTAATTATTGAAGACATATATGATACTACTTTGATGTTACTAACCACTATGAAGGTAGTAACATAGTCTTACGGAACGGAGGGCGTATATGCTTCTTCTCTTTCTCTTGCAGAACAAGATTTTCGTTCGTCGTGTTTCAAGTAGTGGTAGCTGATTTGTCGGTGGTGCAGGATTTTAATTGTGTTTGCTAGCGACTGCATGCACGCACGTCATGGGGACCGTCCGATTCTAAGATGGACGGTTTGCACGGGGCGTTCTTAGCAGCTTAGTAGATCTTCCAGAATCCCAACAAATGTCGTCCATCACGTAATATCTCCGGCACTTCCTTCCAATCTTCCAGTGAATCTGGAGAGATTTTGGTATTTACTAGGTAGGTGTGAGGCTGGGGGTAAATGTACGAGGTGCACTCATGTATGCGTCATGCGTGACGGTTCGCACAAGAGCTCATGTGTGGAGACAGCTGATCACACTTTCTTGTTCTGTCGGTTTGCCAAAGAGGTAAAACAACACAATATCTGTAAACTTTTTTTCGAAACAGAAACCACCCCGCGTTGCCTAACCCTAGGCGACTTGGGGGCGATCCCCCGCCGCCGGCTGCTGCCACCTCCCTCCTCGCCCCATCCTCCTCGCCGCCGTCGGAAGACCCGCAGGGTAAAGAACTGGAGGCGACGGCGGGGGGGGGGGGGCTTCATCCCTCGCGCGGTGGCGGCTCCCCTGGCGGCGGCGACATGCGTCTCCGGCGACTCCGGTGGCTCCGGCATCGAGCTGGCGCGGGTGTGCGGCAGCGTGGACGTCTCTACGGTGGTGGAGTGGCTTCCTGCGCGATGGATCGCCCTACTGGCGGTGGATCTTCGGATCGCCAAGTGGTAGGGGGCCCTAAGGTCTCGGAAGGCGCTGCCGAGATGGGGGAGGCGGCGTCGCGTCAGAATAAAGGTGCTGGAGGTCGGTCCCCATCTCGGCAAGGCCACGAGTGGTGGCGCCGGTGAGCTGCTGGCCTGGTTTCCTCTCAGATCAGTGGATCTGGGGAGGGTGGTCTCTCCGGGCACGGTCGTCCGTCGACTCTGCTGTGGAGCTTTGGGAGTCGGAGGGCTGTTGTCAGTGCTATCTTCCCCTCGGCCGGCCGTGCTGGCGAGGGAGGGGAAGGGGACGGTACAATCGCCTACCTCATTAGGGTTATTAGGGTCTTATTTTTTGATGCGACTATCACGTCGTGAAGCTTCCTCCGGCCGGCCATGGTGGCGAGGGGAGGAGGTGGCTTGATGTGGCGTCGATGGTTGGGACCTACTGCTCGGGGTCCGTGGATTGGAGGTTCTGCTTGGTCTCCACCACCTCCCGCCTGCCCGGTGGTCTAGAAAAGATTACTAGCTCTCACCCCTCGGGGTGGGCACTCCTGTGGTGTTCAAAGCCCAATGTGGCGGCGGTGACTCGATAATGTCTGAAGACGGGCGGCTTCCGGATTCGGTCTCTGTACTTTGATGGTGACGATGAGGACGATGGGCTTGATTGCAATTTGGGAGTACGGTGTGTGGTCTTCTGGGTCCATATTGTATTTTCCTTTTTTTGTGGAGTCGTTTGTAATCGGTTTCGCCATTGTTGAATACCATCAGTTGTTATCTGAAAAAAAAAAGTTTGCTAAAGAGGTGTGGCGGGAGATCAAAGAAGCGTATGGCTTCCATCTCAGGCGCAAGGTATTCACGGACTCTAAGACTTGGGTCTTTGATTTCCTGGCAAGATCAACTGAACTGAACGGATGGTGGTGGTGGTGATTTGGCATTTGTGGCTGGCTCGGAATGGTACAAAAAAATGGAGAACCGATGAGACACCCACATAGTATTGATGAACAATGTAAAGCACATGTCGAGATAATTGATGGGATTCGTAGCATAGAAACCAAAAAAATTCCTACCGCGAGAACGCAATCCAAGCCAAGATGCAATCTAGAAGACGATAGCAACGAGGGGATGAACGAGACTAACCCTTGAAGATTTCCAAAGCCTACGAGATTAGATCTCGTTGTTGCAGAAGATGATCACTTGCCGCTTTCAAAAGCGCGTAGAAGATCTTGACGGTGCCACAATCGGGCAGCACCTCCGTACTCGGTCACACGTTCGGTGTTGATGAAGATGACGTCCTTCTCCTCGTTCCAGCGGGCAGCGGAAGTAGTAGATCCTCCTCGGAATCCCGGCAGCACGACGGCGTGGTGGCGGTGGTGGTGGAGAACTCAGGCAGGGCTTCGCATATGCGCTGCGGGAGTAATATGTGGAGGAGGAGAGGCTAGGGTTTGGGGAGAGGGGTGGCTAGGGCGCCGGCCATGGGCAGCCCTAGGTGGTGCGGCCAAGAGTGGCTACCCCCTCCCTCTCCTCCTCATTATATAGGTGGAAATCTCCAAGAGTTGTAGTCCAAGTCTTCGAATAAGACCCCAACAACAAAACCTCCCATAGGTGGGAAACCTACTCAAGGCGGGAGTCCTACCCAAGGTGGGACTCCCACCTTTCCTTGAGGTGGGGTGGCCGGCCACATATGGTGGAGTCCACCTGGGACTCCACCCCTTAGGGTTTGGCTGGCCATGCAAGGTGGAATCCCTCCGGGACTCCACTTTCCATGGTGATTTCTTCCGGACTTTTCTAGAACTTTCTAGAACCTGCCATAAATGCACCGGATCATTTCCAAACTTGGAATATGACTTCCTATATATGAATCTTATTCTCCGGACCATTCCGGAACTCCTCGTGATGTCCTGGATCCCATCCGAGACTCCGAACAAAACTTCGAACTCCATTCCATATTCCATATCTACTTAAACGACATCAAACCTTAAGTGTGTCACCCTACGGTTCACGAACTATGCAGACATGGTTGAGACCTCTCTCTGACCAATAACCAATAGCGGGATCTGGAGATCCATAATGGCTCCCACATATTCAACGATGACTTTAGTGATCGACTGAACCATTTACATACGATACCGATTCCCTTTGTCATGCGATATTTTACTTGTCCGAGGTTTGATCATCGGTATCTCTATACCTTGTTCAACCTCGTCTCCTGACAAGTACTCTTTACTCGTACCGTGGTATGTGGTCTCTTTATGAACCATTCATATGCTTGCAAGCTATTTAGACGACATTCCACCGCGAGGGCCCAGAGTATATCTATTCGTCATCGGGATGGACAAATCCCACTGTTGATCCATATGCCTCAACTTATACTTTCCGGATACTTAATCCCATCTTTATAACCACCCATTTACGCAGTGGCGTTTGATGTAATCAAAGTACCCTTCCGGTATAAGTGATTTACATGATCTCATGGTCGAAAGGACTAGGTAACTATGTATTGAAAGCTTATAGCAAATAACTTAATGACGTGATCTTCTGCTACGCTTAATTGGGTGTGTCCATTACATCATTCACATAATGACATAACCTTGTTATTAATAACATCCAATGTTCATGATCATGAAACTATGATCATCTATTAATCAACAAGCTAGTTATACAAGAGGCTTACTAGGGACTCCTTGTTGTTTACATAACACACATGTATCAATGTTTCGGTTAATACAATTATAGCATGGTATGTAAACATTATCATAAACACAAGGATATATTATAATAACCATTTATTATTGCCTCTTGGGCATATCTCCAACAGTCTCCCACTTGCACTAGAGTCAATAATCTAGTTTACATATGTAAAGATATAACACCTTGGCCTTCCGGTGCTTTATCATGTTTTGCTCACGGGAGAAGTTTTAGTCAACGGATCTGACATGCTCAGAAACGTATGTATTTTGCAATTCATTTGCGTCTCAACGCATCACTCATTTTCCAAATGAGTCGGCATTAAATATGTTTGGTCTTCTGGTGGAACCTTAATTTCGCGGTCTGAAATATGTCACTAATATTGTCACACACAATATAGCTTCAAAGTTCTGACACTATAGGAACTACACCAAGTTCTCAAAGAACCTCTTGACTTAACATCCTCAGTCATTGTCAAAACAATGACATACACTGCCTTCATTTGTAGAATCCGTCACAATATTTAGAATTCATCTAAATCTAGCATAGACAACTTCTAGCTCATTGTGCTACCTTTTAAAACAACACTTAGCCTAATTTGAGATTGAAATTTTATATGTGACAAAATCAATATCGGTGCAACATCTTACAGCGATTTGTTTGTCATTTCTCCATACAAAACTATATATATATTCTTGGTTCTTCTTAAGTACTCAAGAATATTCTTGTTTTTCAATGATCATCACATGAATCATTCTGGTACATGCTCATAACATTTTTAGAGCACAGGACATCTGATTGTGTACATATTCTTCGTGATCTATAATCACTCATGTGTTTTTACTCATTGAGTGTAAGATACACTCAAGTCTTGTTAAACCTTCACATGACAAGAACATTTTCTTAATATTTCTATATTGAACTACTTCAATATCCATTCTATGTACTTTGACTTAAACTTATTATGTGTTTCAATATATCTTTATAGATCTTGACACTAAATTTGTTTCAGTCCATATCCTTTCATTGAGATTAATTCTCAATGAAACCTTTTTAATCAAGTATATAATTACATCATTTATAACCAACTATATGTCATCTACATAAAGTATTATAAATATGTCTCAGCGCTCCCACTTAATTTCTTGCAAATGCAAGCATCTTCATCGTTTCTGATGAAATCAAAAACTCTTTGACTATTTCATCCGGTGAAGATTCCAACTCCGCGATACTCACTTCATCCAATTGAAGTTTGTATACCTATATAGTATTCCACGGACCAGCAAAACTCTTAGTTGTATCTTGTATACACCTTTAATACATACTTCTGATAAGTAATGTAATTTGCCATCCTATTAGCATATCTCATAAACGAAATATGTAGTGATTACTAGAATAATCCATATAGACTATAAGCATTGCTATGGAAGATCTAATCTTATCGTGGTCAACTCTTTGAACTTTGTCGTAAACAACTTTTCGACAAGTCGAGCTTTTTCAAGGATATTTCATCCAAGTCCATCAATTTTATAGATCCATTTACTTTCAAAAAATATTCATCTATCTTGGATTTCATGGCGTATAGCCATTTTAACGGAGTCAGGGCCCATCATAACTTCTTTGTTTGTAATTGGTTTATCATTGTTCAAAATCAATCCTTTGTCCACAAATCATTTATTTGATCACAAAGTAAACCATACCTACAAGGTTCAATAAGTACTTCAATCTCCATGGCTAAAACACTTTGTATTCATGGGAGCCATGATCGTCGTGGCCGCTTCCGGAACCAATTTCCGATGCTGCGCTACTCTGATCATTATGCTCAGGTTCATAAACCTTATCAAGTTCTATTGTCCTCCCACTCAAATACTTCGCTAGAAAACAATTTCTTGGAAATAAGCAAGTAACATTAACAAACACTTTTGTCATTTTATAGTGGAAAGAATTCCCAATCAATTCTTTGGGATAACCAACAAAGACATTCATCCGATTTTGGTTGTAAACTCTTAGACCAATATTTAAAGAAAGGACTATTAGGGTTTATACCCATGCCATAACTCGTATGGTGTCATTTCAACATGCTCTATTTAGTGTAAAAGCGGTAGTCACTAGAGCATAATCCACAAAAAATATAATGGCATCATTTTATTTTTATCTCATCATTAACCCAACATGGTTTGGATACATCTCTCGGATACTATATCATCACTATGATACCTCAAGAAATGTGAGTTGTAGAATAATTTCATAACTCTCTTAGATGTTCGCTAAAACTCGTAATTCAAATATTTTTCCAATGATCCAATCATAGATATTTGACTTTTCTATTACGATGATTTCCACTTCATGCTGAAATTTATTTGAATCCATTCAAATGTTTCAAACTTCTTCCTTATCGAATATATCCACATATATATACTCAATTCATTGTTTGAAGTTTTCATGAAGTAGAAGAATCTCCCGCACACAACTATGCCCAGTGAACCACATATATCATTATGTATGTTTCCACTAAGTTAGTTGCCAGTTCAACTCTTGGCCTATGAACGGAATTTCAGTCATTACTTTTAGAAAATATTTTGCAAACGCCAAATGATTCAAAAATAAAATGACTCCAAAAATCCATTTGCATGGAGTTCCTTCATGCGTTCCTTTCTAACATGACCTAAATGGCGGTTCCACAAATAAGTGGAATTCAAATCATTTGCCTTATGGCATTTTAGCGTCAGTATTATGTGTGTGTGTGTGTTTCAGCATTAAGATTTATAATAACTTATACATCGTACATGGAGTAATGTCATAATTTGAACAACTCATTGTTTTCATTTGACCAGAGAAAAATAACAATTATTAAGTTCTTTATTATAAATTCTAAGGGCTAGATAGAATGCCAACGATGAACATAATAACACTTTATTCTTGTTCCAGACGTGCATACCTATCATATTCCTTGTCAGTCACTTAGGCCATTGTATTCTTGTATTGCGTTGTTTTGTATGACACTTCATACCAACCAATATGGTACAAATACCCAAGAATTTCATTGTGTGACCAAACGAGGAATACATCCATAACATGTATATCATTTATATACACCTGAGCTAGACTTTCTAGTCTTTTATTTCTTTCTGCCAATAATCTTTTGTAGTTTCTCTTTTAGCTTTCCTCATTATTCAGAAAAACACTTCAACATCAATAACTTCTAGGTTTGTTGGTCAAATACCAATAACCTTGAGGTTCTTACTTTGAAGTTGATCATCATATGACAAGTGTTCCTGATTTCACTATTAGTAACCTTTTAATATGATGAACAATTTCACTCATAATTTTATCCATCATATCATGTCGACTTTTCGAGACCATGTCTATACATGCTAGGCTCGTAAAGTTTAACCTCAGTATTCGCATGTGCAAATCTGGCTTGCACCTGTTGTATGCACACGTAGAATCTATAACACCCGATCATCACGTGATACTTCGAATCAACGAGTCTTAGTAGCGGTGCATACTAAGGACAATCACTTCATGGATATGCGAATATCGTTAGTACCCCAATAGTTGGAGGATTGGGACGCCTTGCGTCTTCAACCTTCGTACATTCCCATAAAACTTATGAGTTTATGTAGTCTCACCAAATTATATTTTATCATCTTGCAATAAGGTCTTAGATATTTCATATATCTCATACCTTGATTATTTCTGAAAACTAAATTTTCAGCTCCTTACTTTTCAAACAGATTTGAATTCAAGTTTCACGGAGACAAGATAACTTTAGGTACTAATTGAAACCACAGCTCTTTGAATTAACAATGTGAGGTTTACTAAAAGTTCGCAATAGGACTTAATCATTTCTTGATTCTTTAACAATACAGTACCAGTCCGTAAAGTTTCTTGTTAGACTTAACAGTATTTCTATCTCAATTACAAGACTAGCGCATGGTAGAAAACGGATGCCAATACTACAAAATTAATTCAAGATACTACTCAGACTATGTTTATGATAATTAGTTCATGTTTTAATCTAATTACTAATGAACTCCCACTTAATACAACATCACTCATAGTTGTTAAGTGGTACACGATCCAAATCCACTACACCAAAAGTGATCATTGACATAGGCATCCCAAATGGGCCTGCCGAAGATGGTACCCGGGGTTTTACTGGAGGCCCAATACCCGAAGAATAAGAAGATTCGGGAGCCCAAGATTTACTAAGGAAAGATAGAGTTGTAATAGGAAGTGTTGTTTGTAATCTGGCGGGATGAGTTAGAAACCGTCCCGGACTCTGTAAACTTGTATAGCACGAATCCCTCGGCTCCACCTCCTATATAAAGGGGGAGTCGAGGGACGAAGAATCAATCGAATCATTGTCTGCAAACCCTAGTTTTCATAATCGTCGAGTACTTTTCGGCTGAAACCTTCGAGATCTACTTACCCTCTACTTCCAACTAAACCCTAGCCTACAATCTATAGGCATTGACAAGTTGATACCTTGTCAATTGGCGCCATCTGTGGGAACTAGAGGCGTAAGGAGCTGATCTCGATGGCACGCTCAAGATCTTCGACATCGTCAACCGCAAGCAACACAATGGATCGAGGTAAACAGATCGCTGCTGGTCTTGTCGATTTTGTTCCTCACCCACCCTCCCGTTTGGATGCATATGCGTATCTGGCGGAGCCCATGGAAATGACGTTCGGAAGGTTCCACTTTCGCGTCGAGAAGGAAGGATCGTATCGTGTCGAGATTCCGATTTCGTCGGGATCGTCGGCGGTCGATTCCGATTTTTCAAACTATGCATCGTCAACCGAGTCAGGAGAAGAAGAAACCTCGGCGACACGCTACGTCAGCACCAGAGCAAGAGAGAAACTCGCCAAGATCTTCAACGACATGTCGTTTGAGTCATCTGCGGACTCATATATAAGCGATGGCTCAAGCGATGTCGACAGTTACGACTTCATCGACAAATCTCTCACAGTGGGCAAGGTCTTCATCAATCTCAACGATGATGTCACCAAACCCAACGTAGATCTGAGTACAAAGTATCATCAGATTTACGCCATTGAAGATCAAGATGAGACATTCGAGGCTTTCGACGATGCGGGAAATCCATACGTGGCTCCCGCCATTCTGCGACAAGGCCTGGGCAACAAATACGTCGGGCCAGAGCCGCGAGATAGAGTTCAACTGTCACAAGCAGCGTGGGACAGAGCCACGAGAGCTATGAACGGCACAGAACCAATGGCTACCACGGCCACACCAGAAGAACTGCAAGCATATCAATATAGGCTCGCACGAGCTGCCAGGGAATTGGAAAAACAGACAGCTGAGTTGAACAGGAGAAAGGAGGCAGCTTCTGCATCCAGCAGGAGAAGGGCAGATCTAAGTCGACAATCTAGAACTACGGGTGACAGCCATCGGGAGGCGCGAAACAGAGCAAGATCAAGGCTGCAACACATACCCGAAGCAGAAAGAGAGCACTTGGTCCAAAACCTCGACATGTCCTTTATGTCGATAGATACAAGAGGAAACATCATCCCTAAGACACCAGAGGCTGGGTATATGGCGACACATGCTTTTATCCTTGCATCTAAACCACCTCCAGGTGATCCAAGGGAAACACTGTACAATATGGCGGTAGCAGGAGTTGGAGCTATGGGGACAGCGTTTGTGTCAACGCCTCCCGAAGGAGCGGCAAGACAAAATAGTCCACGACCTGCAGCGACAACGGCGGCGGCTTTGAAGGGCCAAGTGGAGCAAGAGACACAACCGCACAAGCAAGAGTCGACAGAGCGGCGGCAGAGCAGAAGGGATCATCGGCAATCTCCGGAGTTGAACGACGAAGATATGTGTGGCTTGCCATGCTTTACGAGGAGAGTCCGAAAAACTCGAGTCCCCTCAGGATTCAAGTTACCCGATAACTTCAAGAAGTTCGACGGCCTCCAAGATCCAGAGGATTGGCTAGTCGACTATCTGGAAACGGTGAAGCTCACAGGAGGAACTAGGGCAACAGCCATGCAAAGCATCCAGGTGCACTTGAGTGGAGCCGCACGATCTTGGATAAAGAAACTCGCCCCAGGATCCATCGACAGCTGGGAAAGTTTCGAGGATGTGTTCGTCAAGAACTTCAGATCCACGTGCAAAAAACCCGCATCGTTAGAGGAGTTGAGAGCGTGTCGACAAAAGCCAGATGAGCCAATGAGGAAGTACATCCAGAGGTGGAATATCATCAAAAACTCGGCAGAAAATATATCTGACGAGAGAGCAATAGATGCGTTTGTTGCAGGAGTCAGGCGTGGAGATTTTGTCGAGGACTTGGGAAGGACCAATCCAAAGACAGTATCCGCGTTAATGGAGATAGCAAATAAATGGGCAGATGGAGAAGACGCTGTCCACAACAAACGACACAGGTCGCCAGAGGAGGACCGCGGTCGAAACTATCAACCAAGGCAAAGATTTCCTCGGACGTACCAGAACTACGACGCTCCAGGACAAATTTCGGCAGGTTTTCGGACAAATACAGGAGGAAGCAACAGAGATGATTACCAGAGAAGCAGTGAACAGCGAGGTGATAACAGGGATGATTCACGCAATAGGCAAAATAGCGGGCCTAGGTTCCCAAGACCTTTCGTGTCCCCTGAAGAGATGATGAACGGACCGTGCCAGATGCATTTTTTCCTCGACAGCAACGGCAAAAGACAGTCAGGGCATTTGCAGAAGGACTGTCGAAATTTTCAGGCAATGTTACGGTATGCAGAGAACACCAATGCGCGGGCAGCACAGAGAAATCCTCGAGAACCCAGGAGTGAGATCCACTTGCCGCCTCCTCCTGCGATTACAGATGACAATAGGCATCAGCTCAGAATAGCGGCAGCACCTGCACCACCACCCTATGTTGATCCTAACTCCAACGGAGCGGTGTCGATGATTCAGAAGGGAAGGCCGTCCAATAGAGCTCAGAAAGTAATCTCACGACAGGTGTTTATGGCAGAGAAAATGCCTCCACCAACAGTTGAGTACCTTAATTGGTCAGGACAAGACATCGGCTTCACAATAGCAGATCATCCGCAGCAAGTTCCTCGACCAGGGCAGTCAGCACTTATTTTGCCAGCAGTTATCGCGGGATTTGATGTTTCTCGAGTGTTCATAGACGGCGGCAGCAGCTTAAACCTTATGTATGCCGATACATTGAGGAAGATGAACATATCCTTAGCAAACTTGAAACCAACAGACACAAGGTTCCACAGCATCACACCAGAGAAACCAAGTTATCCATTGGGAAAGATCAATCTCGACGTTCAGTTTGGGACCCGAGAAAATTACAGAATCGAGAGGCTCGAGTTCGAAGTCGTGGATTTCCCGTCGCAATATCACGCTCTGTTGGGACGACCAGCATATGCTAGATTTATGGCGGTGCCGCACTATACATACTTGTTGTGGAGGTTGCCTGGACCAAAGGGACCAATCACAGTCAAAGGAAGTTTTGCCTTAGCCGATAAGTGCGACAAGGATTTCCACCGGTTGTCAGAAACTTTTGGGATGCAAGCTGAGTACTTGGCGTCAAAAAGCATGACTGATTACGACGTACTGCCAGACGTTGGAAGGCCAAACAAAGAATCAACTTTCAGTACTGAGAAAAATTCAAAAGAGGTGCAGATTCACCCGACAGACCCAAAAAAGACGACATCTATCGCAAACAACATGGATATCACATAGGAAAGCGCGCTCGTCGAGTTCCTCCGTGAGAACTGGAAAATCTTCGCATGGTGTCCAGCTGACATGCCAGGAGTACCCAGGGAACTTGCCGAGCACCACCTAAACTTGGATCCACTAGCGAGACCAATCAAACAACCTTTGCGGCGTTTTTCGGAACCAAACCGCAAAGCCATGCTGTCAGAAATCAATCGACTACAAAAAGCTGGATTTATCAAAGAGATATTCACAGAAGCCACATGGGTAGCAAATCCCGTGCTAGTGCCGAAGAAAAACACTAAGGTCCTTCGCATGTGCGTCGACTTTATGTGTCTCAATAAACATTGTCCAAAGGATCACTTTCCCCTCCCGAGGATCGATCAAATTATCGACTCCACGGCTGGATGTGAACGTCTTTCCTTCCTGGATGCATACTCTGGTTATAACCAGATCAGATTGAAAGAAGAAGATGAAGTAAAAACTGCGTTTATTACACCTTACGGCGTGTTTTGCTACAGAACAATGCCCTTTGGTCTTAAAAATGCGGGAGCAACATATCAGAGGATGATGCAGAAGTGTTTGGCGACACAGATTGGGAAGAACGTGCAAGTATACATCGATGATGTCGTCATAACATCAAAAAAGGGGGCAACGCTGATTGAGGATCTCAAGGAAACCTTCGACAACCTTGATAAGTTCTGCCTCAAACTGAACCCAACGAAGTGTTCTTTCGGCATCCCAGCAGGAGAACTTCTGGGGTTCCTAGTCTCAGCAAGAGGGATTGAAGCAAATCCCGATAAAATACAAGCTATCGTAACAATGAGGAAACCAACAAAGTTGAGAGAAATACAACAGCTAACTGGGCGAGTCGCAGCTTTGAGCAGATTCGTCGCAAGGTTGGGAGAAAAAGCGTTGCCGTTCTACGCTTTGATAAAACAAGGAGATAAATTTCAGTGGAACGAAGAAGCCGACAGAGCTTTCGAGGATTTGAAGCGTACAATCTCGACACCACCAATCTTGGTGGCGCCAAAAGAAAGGGAACCTCTCCTGTTGTATATCGCAGCCACGCCCCAAGTGGTGAGCACGGCGCTAGTTATCGAAAGGGAAGAAGAAGGAAAGCTCCATGGCGTGCAGAGGCCAGTATACTTCGTTAGCGAAGTTTTATCGCCCTCAAAACAAAGGTATCCGCAGTACCAAAAGATAGCATACGGAGTGTTCACGACAGCACGAAAATTGCGTCACTATTTTTCGGCACATCCGATCATAGTGGTCAATGAAGCTCCTTTGTCAAATATATTGAACAACCCAGAAGCTACGGGTCGTGTCTCCCTTTGGGGAATAGAACTTTCCCCTCGGGACATCACGTATGAAAAAAGAAAAGCAATCAAGTCGCAAGTTCTGCCGGACTTCATCGCAGAGTGGATGGAGTTGCAAAATACAGGACCTCCAGATTTGTCGAGAACTTGGACCATGAATTTTAACGGGTCCAAAAGACTAGAAGGAGCTGGCGCAGGAGTAGTACTCATATCACCTGAAGGCGACAAATTGAAGTACATCCTTCGGATGACGTTCCCTAACGCATCTAACAATGAAGCAGAATATGAGGCTCTCATACACGGGATGAAGATGGCGAAAGCTCATGAGCAACTCGACTGAAAATCTTTGGCGATTCACAGTTGGTGGCACAGCAAGTTATGAACCAATGTGACGCAATCAATGATAGCATGATGGCATACAAGGAGGTGTACAACGAGCTCGAGAAGTTGTTCGATGGATGTGAAGTAAACCATGTTAGTAGATTGAGCAACGATGAAGCCGACGTTCTTGCAAACATCGGGTCGCAATGCCTTGCAGTCCCGCCAGGTGTATTCTGGGAAGAGATAACAGAGAGATCCACTAAGTCGACAAAATCAAAAAAGAAGGAGAAGAAACCCTCGGGGGCTACCAAGGACAAGCAAGAGGACGAAGAAGAAGATCAGGACCTGGTCATGGTGATACAAATACCATGGATGCAGCCATACATATCATACATCCTAAGGAAAGAAATACCCGATGATCCAGTTGAGGCAAGGCGAGTAATTCGACGCTCCAAAGCTTTCACGGTGGTCAAGGGAGAATTGTATAAGCGAAGTATTTCAGGCGTCTTGCAAAGGTGCGTCACACCCGAAGAAGGAAGAATAATCCTGAAGGATGTACACGAAGGAATATGTGGCCACCACGCAAGTAGTCGAGCTATCGCAGCCAAGGTCTTTCGGGCAGGATTCTACTGGTTGACAGCAATCGAGGACGCCAAGGACATAGTAAGAACTTACGACGCGTGTCAAAGGTTTGCCGCAAAACCTCATTCTCCAGCAGCAGAGCTAGCACCAATACCATTGTCATGGCCCTTTGCTCAATGGGGACTTGATATGGTGGGCAAGTTACACAAATCCTGGCCAGGAGGAAAAGAGTACATGCTAGTAGCTGTCGATAAGTTTACAAAGTGGATAGAAGCGAAGCCGATAAATTCACCAGACGGAGCATCCGCAGTAAAATTCGTCAAAGGCCTCGTCTTCAGATTTGGAGTGCCACACAAAGATCGTCACAGCACAACGGCGATAACTTCACATCCCATGAATTCAAAGATTATTGCGAAGAGGTGGGTATCAAGCTGAACTTTGCGTCAGTTGCACATCCTCAAACCAATGGGCAAGTCGAGAAAGCCAATGGCATCATCTGCAATGGCATCAAGAAGCGCTTATTAGGACCACTGGAAAAAGCTCGACATACCTGGCCAGAAGAACTACCAAGCGTGTTGTGGAGCATCCGAACAACACCAAACACAGCAACGCAGGAGACTCCGTTTTTCCTGGTTCATGGAGCAGAAGCAGTACTACCAATAGAGATAGAGCACAACTCTCCACGTGTCGCTGAATATGATGAAGAAACGTCGAGAAAAGCGTTAGAAGATGACGTTGACGCACTTGATGAAGCTCGAGATGAAGTATTATCTTGGGTAACCAAATATCAACAGGACTTGAAGAATTACCATAGTCGACGTTTACGGCCAAGATCTTTCCAGGTGGGAGACCTAGTTCTTCGGCTCACGCAAAAAAGTCATGAAAAACTCGAGTCACCATGGCTTGGTCCTTACATTGTCACGGAAGTAATCGGAGGAGGAGCATACAGGATAAAGGACAAGAAGACAGGGGTGGAGGAGCCAAACCCCTGGAACGTGGCGCAACTTAGGCGGTTCTACGCCTAGAGTCGAAATATAGTCTTTGTAAAACTTCAATGTACTGAAACGCCCGCGAGTTTTCAGACGCACTCTTTTCCTTTTTCGGGGCACCGAGTGGGGCCGGAGAAGGTTTTTAATGAGGCGGGCTCGCGGTGCTGCAATATAATAAAGATAGTGACAATATAACTTTTCTTCTTTATCGACATGATCAAAGTCTTTGCGCCGACGAATTTCAAATATAGCTCATCGACAAAAGAAAAGCCTTGCCTTGGTATTCAAATACCTCGTGAGACAATAGAAATACAAAATAGTACTCAATAAAAAGCTCGGGGGCTCATCTCCGCCATAAATATATAAATGCCTTGGTTCAAAACCTCGCAAATATACACCGAAACACTCGGGGGCTAGACAAACAGAGAAATATAATGATTGCTTTACAATATAGTCATGGATTACAAAGAAAAAATATCTACAAGAAGAAAATAACTAATCTTGATTCAATATGTCATCAAGAGTAACTCTGTTTTCTTCAGGAGCAGCACCAAGAAAATTGGCATAATGGCCATCGGCAAAAAAGTCGGCATCCATCCGAAGCAGGTCCTCAATCATTTCTTCGGCTATAGGCGTAACCTTCGTGTTAATCCTGTCAACACCAACTCTCCGACGTTTTACCTTTTGGTGAACCTTCTCGACAACCTGGGTAAGGTCAAGTTTCGAGTGGCAGATCTGGAGCATGATAAGAGCAAATCTGGCGCCAGCTACCAGTTGAGCTCTGACAAAATCATGGATACTGCGAGCATCCCTGAACCTTTCCATCAAGTCAGGAATAGTTTTTGGCTGGACGTTCCGAGGAAACATGGAGTTGTAAACCATGGACAAGGTCTTGGTACAGAAGTCAAGGAAATCGCGAGTTTGAGAGGCGCGATCTTGAAATCTGACAATTTGGCGGGTCCTTTCTGGGGTAGCCCAAAACAAAGAACCATGGTCCAGGGAAAGATTAACAAGGAGGGTTGTCCTAGCATTTACCCTCTCTTCCTCGGCAGCAGCATCAGTAAAGGCACCTATCAAAACAAAGAAGTGCAAACCTTTAAAAGACAAGAGCATGAAGATGAAAGATATCGAGAGGATGAAACAGCATACCCGAGCATATCTCGCATCGGCTTCATTCATTAATTCGAGCATGAAATTTTCTCGAGTAGTCGCCTTTTCAGCTTCGGAAGCAGCAATTTCTTTAGCAGCCACGGCCTCGTGAGCTTGTCAAGAGCAATTTTTCGGCTTCAGATGATTTACGAGATTGCTCCATCATCACAAGTGTTTGCTTCTTCGCATACCGAAGTTGTTGCCGAAGTTCATCCAGTTCTTGCGACAAGGTATCGTCGACAGGAGCGGTATCAGCAAAAGCTCTCCTCGCGTGGGAAGAAGAAGGCGAAACATTGGAAGGAGCGGAAGATGGAGTATAGTTGTCAAATATCAACTGAAATTTAAACAAGACAACATCAAACAACCAGCAAAGATAGAAGTTTTCATTAATTTCTTGGAATAATTACAAGGGCATTACAGTGGAGCTAAGGAAGTACGTGTCGCCAAATGACTACTTTGGCGACAGGAGCAAAAGAAATAGAAAGAAAAACAGAGGCATGCAACTAGACCTCCGGCCTTGACGAGCTAGGAGTCGACGATGGCTTAATCCCGAGATACGCCAAGATCTTCTTGGTGTTGGGCTTGGCCGCCTTAATCAGTGACTTCCACCTTGACTGCTCTATTTGCTCGGTGTCGCCAACTTTTATCCAGTCAATAGTCTGTCGACTGTCAGCAACCAACGCGACAGTGTTCTCAACGGCGACCTTCATATTTTCTTGACGCACCTTCAGTCCAAGGTCTTCCGAAGTATTGAACATCTTGGCGAGGTTAAGGAAAGTTGCGGGTTCTTCTTTCTTCGGGAAGAAGTAAGGGAACAACGCCGACAATCCTGCACTAGCATTCGCCACGCCTTCACGAATTTCGCGCCCGTGAAACTCCAGAAGAGAAAGTGCGTCAAGGAGAGGATCGTTGACGGGATTATCCAGATCAAAATCCTGGTTTGTTTGGGCTGCCACACGAGACAAGACATCAGTCAACAACCAAGAAACAGGAAGTGCAATAAAATAAAAGAGATTGATAATATTACTCAGAGTACGTCGACTTTGCGACTTCAGACGCTTGAGGATTCCTTCTTCACGAGAAGCTTGTGCAGCTTTGTGCTCATCGAAGGCAGCTGTCGCATCCTCAAGTTTCTTCTGCAGTTCCTCGACACCAGCAGCTTTCGCCTTAGCTTCATCAGCTTCGACCTTGGCTTTGCTAGCAGCGAGTTCGGCTTTCTTGCGAGCCGCTTCACTTTGCTCAAGTTTTTGAGCAAGTGCGTCGGCGCGTTCGTTGGCCTCTGCAAGTTTCTCTGTCAAGATATGGAAAAGAGAGAGAAGAAAGATCAAAAATCGCGGCGAGCAACAGGAGTGACAAATTAAGGAAAAACAGCAAGTATGAAAGTCGTTACCTTCGGCTCTATTAGCATATTCACGGTACCCAATAAATTGGGAACCGATGCGGAGAAGATCCTTGATCATAGGCTGTTCAACGTGAACACAGTAAGAGAAACATCGGCATGAAAAAGAGAAAAGGTGTGAAAAAACAAAATAAGAAAAATATAGATGTCGACAAACTTACATCATCTAAGAGCAGAGTCGACGAACTGCCCAACTGAGGGGCAGGATCAACAATCTTTTCCACCCTTGCCCTTTTTGGTGAAGGGGCACGGGGGCTTGATGGCGGAGTAGTGGTGACGACGTTTTGTTGAGGAGGCGACGTTTCTTCTCCTTCAACTAGCGTGTCTGAGGCAAGTACAGTACGTGACGTGCTTGTCCGAGTAGCCACGTCAGTAACTGGTACTTCTTCCTCCTCATCACTGTTGATCAAAAAATCGGCAGTATAAAAAGCAAGACAAGATAAATATTTCGAGTACAAGAATAGGGAGAGATAAAGACGACTTACGAGCTGACGAGGGATTCAACATAAGGATCGTAAGCTGCCTTCGGATGGGAAGGAACTTCTTCAGCCTTAGAGGTGCCAGAATCCTCGGCATCAGTTCTTTTCCTTTTGTTCCTTGGAGAAACAGCAGGAGGAAGGGACTGCGTCGACTCACTGGCTTCAGACTCAACTTCTTTTTCATGAGAAGCCGCAGATTTGTGAGAACCCGCGACTTCACTTTCAGGAACAGAAGAGCCTTGAGTATCTTCGGCAACGATGGCCATTTCTTCGACTTCTCCACCCTCAGGAAGAGGAGGAAGGGAAGTCATAGTAGGATGGTTCTGTAAAAAATAGTGACAAAAAGGAAATTAAAGAGAAGACAATACAATGAGATGCAGAACAAGATAAAAACTCGGGAAGACAAAATACCTCGGGGAGTGGATTGGTGGAGCTGTACGGTTCCACGCGACTTGGGGAAGGAATTGGGTCTTTGCCCAGACGAGAAAGTCTTCGAAGCAACTTCTCGAAGTCCTTGGTGGAAAGATCATCAGAGATTCTGTTGGCGTCATTTTTACCAGAGTACGTCCAAAGGGGATTTTTGCGAGCCTGAAGAGGCTGCACTCTAATCTTAAGGAAGTAGGCAGTGATTTGAACACCAGACAGCTCCTTGCCTCGAGTGTTTTGAAGCTGATGAATACGAGACATGAGTGCCTCTGTCGCCTTTTTCTCTTCCTCAGAAGCCTCGGCATCCCAGGAGCGGCGGCGCTGGATTTTGCCACTTCCGTCGAAAGGGATTATGTTGTGCTCAACGGAGTTGGCACTTTCTTCGTGAATGTAGAGCCACTTTTTGCGCCATCCTTGGACAGAATCGGGAAACTTGACGTCGAAATAGTCGACATCAGTACGAACACAGATAATAACGCCACCTATGTTATAAGTGGCGTTGTGGGAGCCATTGCGGCGGAGGCAGAAAATGCGTTTCCACAGAGCCCAATTGGGAGGGATTCCGAGGAAACATTCGCAAAGCGTAATGAAAATAGAAATATGAAGGATTGAGTTGGGGGTCAACTGGTGCAGTTGAATCCCATAAACAAAAAGAAGGCCGCGGAGGAAATCGTGGATTGGGGTCGAAAGGCCGCGGATTAGATGATCAACAAAACTAACCCGGTACTCCATTGGAGGATTGGGGTAGCTTTCTTCGCTAGGGAAGCGGATGGCGCCTTCTTTCTTCATGAGGCCAAGCCTCTTCAGCGTGTTGGTGTCTTGGTTGGAGATTTTGGATCTCTCCCACTCAAGATCCTCGGCGGCCATCTTGGATTCCGGAGTGCTGTGGCGAGTCAGACGCGCGCGCGGTGGCATCAACGGCAATGGGCAGAGCAATGTGTGTGCGTGCGGAAGATTGGAGAGAGTTGGGCGCAGGGGGAGTTTTGCGAAGAGGAACAGGTGAGCGGCGCAAGCGAGGGGATGAACGGAGGTTGAAGAAAGGTTTATATAAGACTCGGGTGAGGCAGTGTGCCGTTGGATGAAGAAATCGTGTGGTGAGAATGGATCTTCTAGATACAAGGGCAAAACAGTATTTTTACTGAGATAGGCGTTACCGTACGTGCGCCAGGAAAAGCGGAGGACGTGTGTCCCCCACTTGCACGACGTGTCAACGTGGTAGAAACAATGGACCCACAGAGCAGAAAAATCACGACTATTCGAGAAGGATGAAGTAAATTTGATTAAGGGAAGCATGTCGACAAGAAAAATAAAAAGAAGATTGGCGACAGAAAGAATTATTCAATACTTCGGGAGCCTTTGACCAAATACAAGTTTTTGCCCAAATGCTCGGGGGCTACTTTGGAAAAAAGTAAAATTTCGAGTATGACAATATAGAAATTGCGGGAGCCTACAACCAAGCACAAGTCCTTGGCTGTAGCCTCGGGGGCTACTCCCATCGGGAGCGCTGTTCGCGCACCCGAAAGATTAAAAAAAAGAAGAAGAAGAAAGAGATCATATTGGGAAATAATGACAATATAGCGACAAGGTGGACTAAACTGTTGAGCCTACAACCAAGCACAAGTTCTTGGTTGTAGCCTCGGGGGCTACTCCCATCGGGAACGCTGTTCGCGTGCCCGATGAAGTTAACAAAGGAAAAATAGAAAAGCAAGAGAGTATATTTCGAGTTATAGTTAACTCTACATATACTCCCATCGGGAGAGTAACATAAGTCATATGTGACTCGATAAAATGTGCCATTCCAGCAGCCGGAAAAGCACTCGACAATATATTCTCAGAACGCCGAAGTTGCGATCAATTTCTGAATGCCGCAAATCTGCGAAGGTAAGACCCCAGATCCGTTCTGTTGGGCGTGGCATCGCCAAAGACTGCGCTCTGCTACCTTTATCCGTATCAACAGATACGAAGAAAAATCCTAACGGACGCGTTAGGTACCCGATAAATTTGACTGGGACTCGACAGAATGGTAAGACCTTAAGCGGCACCTGTCGAAGTTTACACCAGTATCCCGAGATCATGTCCAGGGACGTGATTTTGAAGTAGGTTTTTGCGGATTGCCACTAGAGCAGTTAACTAGTACCTGATCTGTCAGATGAACTAGCCCCAACTACCATTATCCCTGTACAATATAGAATTTTATGTGAAGAAGTATAAAAAAAGTTAAAGCTTCCGAATAAAAATAAACAGTGGAGATTTTCCCTGACTCTACGATTCAAGCAAAATCTCGGGGGCTACTGACATAGGCATCCCAAATGGGCCTGCCGAAGATGGTACCCGGGGTTTTACTGGAGGCCCAATACCCGAAGAATAAGAAGATTCGGGAGCCCAAGATTTACTAAGGAAAGATAGAGTTGTAATAGGAAGTGTTGTTTGTAATCTGGCGGGATGAGTTAGAAACCGTCCCGGACTCTGTAAACTTGTATAGCACGAATCCCTCGGCTCCACCTCCTATATAAAGGGGGAGTCGAGGGACGAAGAATCAATCGAATCATTGTCTGCAAACCCTAGTTTTCATAATCGTCGAGTACTTTTCGGCTGAAACCTTCGAGATCTACTTACCCTCTACTTCCAACTAAACCCTAGCCTACAATCTATAGGCATTGACAAGTTGATACCTTGTCAATCATCACGTGAGATGATGTAGCTTCAATGGTGAACATCAACATGTTGATCATATCATCCATATGACTCGTGTTCAACCTTTCGGTTTTTGTTGTCCCGAGGCCATGTCTGTACATGCTAGGCTCGTCAAGCAAACCCAAGTATTCCGCGTGTGCAACATGGCTTACACCCGATGTATGTAATCGTTGAGTCTATCACATCCGATCATCACGAGATGCTTTGAAACAACGAACTATATCAACGGTGCATACGAGGGGAGAACACTTTATTATCTTGATATTAATGTGAGGGATCATCTTATAATGCTACCGTCGCGTTCTAAGCAAAATAAGATGCATAAAGGATTAACATCACATGCAATTCATATGTGGTATGATATGGCCCTTTAGTCTTTGTGCCTTCGATCTTCATCTCCAAAGCACGAACATGATCTCCATCATCAACGGGCATGATCTCCATCATCGTCGGCATATCATCAAGGTCCATGGCATCGTCTTCATGGTTGTTCACCTCATGTAGCAACTATTACAACTACTTTGAAATACTACTCAACATGAAATTTAAAGACAACCATAAGGCTCCTGCCGGTTGCCACAATACAATAATGATCATCTCATACATATTCATCATCACATCATGGCCATATCACATCACCAAACCCTGCAAAAACAAGTTAGATGTCTCTAATTTGGTTTGCATATTTTACGTGGTTTAGGGTTTTCGAGTGGGATCTAATCTACCTACGAACATGAACCACAATGGTGATACTAGTGTTGTCAATATAAAGAGTAAATTGAATCTTCACTATGGTGGGAGAGACAGACACCGCAAAGCCACTTATGCAATACAAGTTGCATGTCGAACGTGGAGCAAGTATCATGAACGCGGTCATGTAAAGTTAGCCCGAGCCGCTTCATCCCACCATGCCACAAAGATGCAAAGTACTCGAACTAAAGACAACAAAGCATCAACGCCCACAAAACAATTGTGTTCTACTCGTGCAACCAATCTATGCATAGACACGGCTCTGATACCACTGATGGGATTCGTAGCATAGAAAACAGAAAATTTCCTACCGCGAGAACGCAATCCAAGCCAAGATGCAATCTAGAAGACGGTAGCAACGAGGGGATGAACGAGACTAACCCTTGAAGATTTCCAAAGCCTACGAGATTAGATCTCATTGTTGCAGAAGATGATCACTTGCCGCTTTCAAAAGCGCGTAGAAGATCTTGACGGTGCCACAATCGGGTAGCACCTCCGTACTCGGTCACACGTTCGGTGTTGATGAAGATGACGTCCTTCTCCCCGTTCCAGCGGGCAGCGGAAGTAGTAGATCCTCCTCGGAATCCCGGCAGCACGACGGCGTGGTGGCGGTGGTGGTGGAGAACTCCGGCAGGGCTTCGCATATGCGCTGCGGGAGTAATATGTGGAGGAGGAGAGGCTAGGGTTTGGGGAGAGGGGGTGGCTAGGGCGCCGGCCATGGGCAGCCCTAGGTGGTGCGGCCAAGAGTGGCTACCCCTCCCTCTCCTCCTCATTATATAGGTGGAAATCCCCAAGAGTTGTAGTCCAAGTCTTCGAATAAGACCCCAACAACAAAACCTCCCATAGGTGGGAAACCTACTCAAGGGGGGAGTCCTACCCAAGGTGGGACTTCCACCTTTCCTTGAGGTGGGGTGGCCGGCCACCTATGGTGGAGTCCACCTGGGACTCCACCCCTTAGGGTTTGGCTGGCCATGCAAGGTGGAATCCCTCCGGGACTCCACTTTCCATGGCGATTTCTTCCGGACTTTTCTAGAACTTTCTAGAACCTGCCATAAATGCACCGGATCATTTCCAAACTTGGAATATGACTTCCTATATATGAATCTTATTCTCCGGACCATTCTGGAACTCCTCGTGATGTCCTGGATCCCATCCGAGACTTCGAACAAAACTTCGAACTCCATTTCATATTCCATATCTACTTAAACGACATCAAACCTTAAGTGTGTCACCCTACGGTTCGCGAACTATGCAGACATGGTTGAGACCTCTCTCTGGCCAATAACCAATAACGGGATCTGGAGATCCATAATGGCTCCCACATATTCAATGATGACTTTAGTGATCGACTGAACCATTTACATACGATACCGATTCCCTTTGTCACGCGATATTTTACTTGTCCGAGGTTTGATCATCGGTATCTCTATACTTTGTTCAACCTCATCTCATGACAAGTACTCTTTACTCGTACCGTGGTATGTGGTATCTTTATGAACCATTCATATGCTTGCAAGCTATTTAGACGACATTCCACCGAGAGGGCCCAGAGTATATCTATCCGTCATCGGGATGGACAAATCCCACTGTTGATCCATATGCCTCAACTTATACTTTCCGGATACTTAATCCCATCTTTATAACCACCCATTTACGCAGTGGCGTTTGATGTAATCAAAGTACCCTTCCGGTATAAGTGATTTACATGATCTCATAGTCGAAAGGACTAGGTAACTATGTATCGAAAGCTTATAGCAAATAACTTAATGACGTGATCTTATGCTACGCTTAATTGGGTGTGTCCATTACATCATTCACATAATGACATAACCTTGTTATTAATAACATCCAATGTTCATGATCATGAAACTATGATCATCTATTAATCAACAAGCTAGTTATACAAGAGGCTTACTAGGGACTCCTTGTTGTTTACATAACACACATGTATCAATGTTTCGGTTAATACAATTATAGCATGGTATGTAAATATTATCATAAACACGAGAATATATTATAATAACCTTTTATTATTGCCTCTTGGGCATATCTCCAACAATAATCGAGCTGCATATTTTCAAACTAGATTCCTCTACTAGGCGTGAGACCTGCCAGTCAGTACCCCGTTGGTCTCTGCCGCCAGAAGGCACGGTTCATATCAATGTTGATGCAAATCTGTTCTCTTCCTCTCGTTGGATGGGAATTGCCGTCGTGATCCGGAACCACAAAGGAGAATGTTCGTTTGCTTGCAGCGAACTCGTCCAGGAGGTTACGGCGCCTGAAGTCGCTGAAGCATTGGCTCTCCGCCGTGCTCTGTCCCTTGCCGGAGAAGAAGGTTTCGACAAGCTGGTGATGGAGTCTGATTGCCTGTCTTTGGTTCAACGGATCAAGTCCTCAGAGATTGACCGTAGCCATGTTGGGATTGTGGTTCAAGACATCAAGGCACTTGCCTCAGGCTTTTCCTCGATGTTCTTTAATCATGTTTATCGTCATTGTAATGTTGTGGCTCGTATCTTAGCTCGCTCCGCGGAGCAATTTATTTCTGTCATTTTTAGAAACACTATCCCGGATTGTATCCTGCAGACATTTTGTAATGTTTTGTCATGATCAATAAAGAGCCGTATTCTCTCAAAAAAGAGCTCATGTGTGCATCACAAAGACATGGTCTTATACCCTTCACTCAAAAAAAAGGCATGGTCCTATAGATTTTTTCAAATATTATGAGAAACAATTATTTCTCCTTTGATCGACTAATAGCCGAGCACCTAGTTAAATGTTAGCCGTTAATTCTGCAACTGACGGATTGAAGAATTTGGAAATACAAAAAATCTTGTGGCATTGAAATGTCAGGAGTCGTTCAATTCTACTCCAAAACATATATGACTACAAAAGTTGCATAAAAGGAGATGTTTTGAGGACTCGTAGGGCATCACTATTGTGGTAACTTTAAGATGAGAATTAGATTTGTTAGATGATGACTTATTTACTCTTGACTCTGACCAACTCATGCAGATCTTGCGATGTTCGAAGCTTGGCTCCTCTTCCGGCGGGCATTATGCCGACGCTAGAGTTGGCGGCAATTGCAAGGCTTTGGGTGTTTATATGGAACCCAAAAGAATTATTTGTACTAATCATTTCCTTGGGGTATTTTGTACAACGTTTTCAGGATGCTCCTCTTGTGGTCTATCTTGCACATTTATCATATGTTTGTATTCATATTATGTTTGATATTCAATATTTTTTTTTTTTGAACTGGGCCACGGCGGGCTTACGCCAGCCTGAACATTAATAAAAACAAGCGTACAGGGGATCATTACAACTTTTTAGAGGGAGGAGGGGAGGGGGGGGGACCTCAAGGCGGGTCGAAGTTATTACACCAATTATTTAGAGAGAGGGAGGCGGAGGGGGTGGTACATCTATGAGCCCAAAGTCTAATGTCTTGGATGCATCTGCGAAGGACCATGGTAAGGTCTTCGTCCACTCCAGTGAAGGTCTTGGCGTTGCGTCTCTTCCAGATGTTCCAGACGATTGCGGTGCTGATGGTGGTTTCTTCGTAGGTTCTGTACCGCGATGACCAAAGGTCCTGGAGGTCAGAGGGAGGCCGAGCTTGGGGGTCCTGAAGGAAAGAGGCCCACACTTCGCCGGCGCGGGGGCAGCGAAGGAGGAGGTGATCGGTGTCCTCATCCTGAGGGCAGAAGAGGCATGTAGCCGAGGCCCCGAGGCGATGCCGGAAGCGGCGTTCATTGGTTGGGAGGCGCCTCCTCACAGCAAGCCAGCAGAAAATTTTGCACTTAAGGGGGGCAGCGCTTTTCCACACCTTCTCCGCCATCACGTCAATCTGCAGGTGCCTGAAAGAATTGGAGTAGACACTTTTGTTCGAAAGCTTTTTGTTAGTGAGACGGTCCCAACGAGAATCCTGGGTGTCGCCGCTAAGAACCATAGAGCTAAGCTCGATAGCGAGGCTTCGAAGGTCAGCTTCAAAGAAAACTAAAGGGGGCCTCTTTTTATAGGTTAATGACATATAGTAGTGTATAGAATCCCAACGCCAGCCCTCTAGGTGAAAGTCATCATCACTTCTAAAAAATAGCACAAAACAGGGCGACGGCTCCCATACCACATCAAAGTTCTCCACACGTAGGTACTAGGTTTTTCTTGTGGCGTTGGAGCGCCGTCTTCGTAGAGGTGTTGGCATCGTTGCATGAGAATAATTTTGTTTGGCGATCTCCGCGTTTCATTTTTTTCAACAATAACGGTGAGCTTACTAGAGTTCTTGTGGTTTTGCCCCCTATATGGTCATGTTTCAGGGCGATGGACTAGTTTGGATGTGGCAGCATAAAAATCAGGAGAAAATTAGTTATTTACCCAAAAATTCACTGGCCTTGGATGATGTACCTAAAATTGAGTGTACATTGGTAAAATACCCAATAAGGACTTGAAAGTAAAAAAGCAATTATAACAGGCCCGAACTGTTCGCATGTTCATGAAACGTTTGATGGTTCAGCTTCATCGATTAGATTGCAAACCCTCATCGGACAGTTCACATGTATGCGTGCGCCTCCAGCCACTGCCCCTCCCGGCTGCAGATCAACCTCCGCGGCAACCACCGTTGAGCGACGCCATCTTCCCTTCATCAGCGTTGTCCGCTCGTGACAGCCCGGGTTGCCGCTGGCCCGGCGCGGTTGCCGCTGGCACATCCCATACCTGATCTATCCATCTTACTCTCTCGGCCATTACCTCCGAGTCTGTACAAGTGATCGGCACTAGATTAGTATTTGTTCAGCACTTCGGGCTGAGGTAGCTGCCAGACCATCTACTGTAAATCATATTGGTTTAGTCTGACCACAATTGATGGAAAGTACCAATCGACTCACTTTTCTAATGGTAGCGATATTCTTTCTTATCGTTAGCTGGCCAAAATCTGTATGTGTGTGAGAACCAATCTGAGGTTGGGTGGTTAGGAGGATGGTTGTATCCCCAGCCCACTAGAGTTTAAACCCCAGGTTTGACACATGTGTGTCTCATAAAGACGAAATATTTATTAAGTGGGAGGCGGCGTTCCCATCGACAGCGAGGCGCCTGTGGTGACTTCGACAATTTCAAGATCCAATCCGTCGGCTCGGTCTTCCGGAGGTGCTCATAGGCAGTAGCGGAGGACGAAACAAAATTGAGGTCAGACGAAATCGAGAGCATAAGAAAAAATTCATGCAAAAAATTTACTATCTCCAAACCCAGAATCACACACTATAAGCTTTTTAAATGTTCAACTCGGATGAGCTATCAAGCCTGTGAATAGAAAACGAGAATGAGGTATAGCCTAGGCGAGATGGGACCTGGAGGTTAGGCTGGAGAAGTCAGCACACCTGGCTATCTTGCTGCCAGCATCGACGCGCCCCTGTCTGTCGATGTCGATCTGCTTGCCCCTTGCAGCGCCGCCGCGCTCAACTAGCCGCCAAGGTTCCGGCGCCGCCGCACGGTCTTGTTGTGATTTGTGTCGCTGGGCAATCGTGGGTCCTGCTCATTCGTTCGTGTGGTCGTGGCTTTTCTAGTCAGTTGAGCCGCACTGCACGAAACAATGGAACAAGCCTAGTGGCCAGCGCACTTCTTTTTCCTTCCTCTTCTTTCTTCAGGCGCGATGCAGTTAGACTGACAGATCACCGGACGATGAAAACTCGTCGAGAGATGGTATACAAACGTTTTAAACCAAAGTTAAGGTAGGGCGGCCATCCTACCTCGCCCAATGGGATCCTCCATCACTGCTCATAGGGGTAGGGTGTGCGTGTGTGCGTTTATAGGGGTGAGTGTATACGCGTGTATGTGAGCGTCTGCGTTTGTCCTGTGTTTCAAAAAAAAAATCTGTATGCATGTATTCATATAAATGGCTTCTTTGTTGTGAACTTGTTACTACCGATTTTGCCACATTTATTTGTCTATGATGCAATCCACGGTGAACACCTTCCTGGCTTCCTTTGGCGAGAGAGAGAGAGATGAGCTATTGTAAGGAGCGACTCCACACAGCTATTAAAATATACGTACTATGAGAAAAATAGTTATTTCCATGGACGATTAAGGGGTACAATTTTTTTGGTTTACATAAAACTCCTTTTGGGTAGATCATAAACACAATTAAACCTCTTTATGGGTATTTTACCAATGTACGCTTAACTTTGGGTATATCTCCAAGGCCTGTGAACTTTTGGGTAAATAACCAATTTTCCCAAAAATGAATGCTCCGGTCTATGAGGAAGATAATGATGATCCTTTTCATTTTCTTTTTGGTCCATGATTATTAGTATTGGGTTCTTTATTGTAAAAGAAAATATCTACCAGGATGCTCTCCCAACCTGCTCATTTTCGTTTTGGTTCATGTTCATTAGTATTGGTTTCTTTGTTGTGAAATAAAATATGGACGAGGAGTCTGCCCTCCCGAGAGATTGTTGACTTCCCAGCGGATCCAGATCGATCCTCTGGCATAACCCGTGTGGATCCGTTGACGTTGACTTCCATGAAAAATCTCATACTGCATTCATCTTCACTTTCACGCATTGAACAAGTCGATGGATAGCTACCTCGCCATGCTATGCTAATGTCTCCGGGGAAACAATCATCAAACAAAAACAGAGAGATTGGAGCGGCCGGTTTTATTCGTGTCATATACATCTCGATCAGGATTATACAGATCGCATATTGAAATTCTGACCAAAATAGTAGTATATCTGGCAAACTCGCCGTACTGGATCGACAAAATCATGTTACATACAAGTGGTAGCTCCACGATCTGCTTCGGCCATGGCTACATGGCTTGGACCGCAGCGGAGGCAGAGGAAGGAGAGGAGGACGACGAGGGGGATACGAGGCGCGTGCAGCGGTCGAGGCCGTACCAGACGTTGTTGGGCAGCGGGTCGCCGTAGCGGAAGGTGGAGGGCGTGCCGGGGGAGGCGGGCTCGTACACCCTGATCCACTCCGGCGTCCACCCGGAGCGGCCGGCGCGGCGGACGTAGAGGTAGCAGACGCCGTACCCGCAGGGTCCCCCGATCTTGAACGTGTCGGTGGCGCACCGGTCGAACGCGCCGGCGAAGCCGCCCAGCTGCGCCGCGTACACCTCGTCCTTGTACACGTCGCCGAACGCCAGGCTGATCACGTCCGACGTGTGCGCCGGGGACGCGCAGCTCGTCTTTATCTGCACCGTGTACCAGCACGTCCGCGCGCCCACGCCGCCGGCGGCGCTGGTCGTCTGCGCGAGGTCGCTGTTGTCGGGGCGTGGCTGCGGCCGGAACGAGGAGGCGGCGGAGGCGATGCTCAGGCAGGAGATGAGGGCGAGCACGAGGAGTTGCGACGGCGCCGGCCGCCTCCTGCAGGCCATGGCAAGATCGGTCGTGGGGGTGAGAGCTGGGCAGCTGGAGTGGACTGGGCAGTCGCCGGACGACGGTGGTTGGCTGCCTATTGGCCGTAGTGAAATTTATATGTGGCCTAGCGAGCCTGGCCTGATCTGTCAAGATTGAAGACCGTGGCCATCGCAGCTGCAGGCCTGCAGCCGGCCGGTGTAGTGGATCGATGTTGTGGAGGGCCACACATGTGTCTCGTGTGATCATATAATTCGTGGACATGTGCTATGAAGAACACGATTATGGCTGTCCATGATCCACGAGTATTGGCGTCGCTGTCTTCATTAAAACGAACACAAAGTTTTTGGTATGATGGCGGTGTCGTGTCCTCTGCGTCGATTGTTACACGCAGCCGAGAATGACAGAGTATGATATGTTTCATATGAGTTCTTTTTTCAATTGGTCACCGAATTGCATTCCATTTTTGCCTACAAAAGTTTACAACGAACCTATTACAATATAAGGGTTCAAGTAAACTAGATTTTTTACAGGGAGAATAACTAAGAGAAAGATAAAAGAAAACCAACACATGTACACCACACACATAGCTAGGGAGGGGAGGGTTAGATGTGCACTTGAGAAATGTTAAGCTCCATGCACTAGCCACTTGAACCAAAAGTTTGACTGATGGAAAGAGCTAGGCAATCTACTTATACACTTCAACACCCTCTCTCACGTGTGACAGGAAGACGAGAAGACAAGTCAACACGTGTAGAGAGGCAAAGAGGCGGCGGGAGGCCGGACGCAGCAGGAGGCTGCGAGGAATTTAGAATAAATTGTGAAAGCCAGGACTCGAACTTGAGACCCTGGGCTCTGATACCATGTTAAGCTTCATGCACTAGCCACTTAAACCAAAAGTCCGAACTGATGGAAAGGGCTAGGCAATCTACTTATACACTTCAACAAGAAACTCTATCAGCATGTTCTCACGACAACCATCATCAGGAGGACGTGCATAGGCAGTGCCTTGAGGTGTGCCACTGGCGTCATCAAAGGGTACCTTGCATGGCCATTACCAACTAGATGGCAGACCATGAGCATAATAAGAGGATCAAGATGTCAAGCTCATGTAGTCAAAGGGCCTTACTCCACCAAGAGAACGACGGAGACATGAAGCTCGCATGGTTGATTGAGTGCCAGAACTGCGAGGAGTTTCAGCCAACACCAATGAAGGGCATTGCAAGACCAAGATTCTACCAACGGCATGAATCTTGACCGCAAACTCAGCAAAAGGATTATACATATCACATATTGAAATCCCAAACACTTGCAAGTTGAGGAGGCGACATGGGACGTCAAAGGGGGCTAATCAGCCGAGACCTCACTAGTGACACGAAGCTCGTGACATTACCTCTACCACCACAATAGTCGTAGGGCACCAAAATAGCACAATTGCCATCACTGGATGGAGAATGGTCATTCGCTCAAGCTATTAATAGTTCATAGAGGATATGGACGACATGAGTGCATGATATATGGATATGAATGTCGAGAGTTGAATAGGTTGATCCTCATGCTGCAAGTGCTTTGATCGCTGAGTCAATTGGAGTTCGGCCAAGAAGGTTTAGCCATGACCAACTGAATGGAGTGGAGTGATGTCCAAGTGGAGTCCTATTCTTCCAAGGTGATTGGAGATTAAACAAGATGCACTATACAATGTTGCATCTACGATATATAAAGATTGCATGGACTTGTGGGAAGCAATTGGGGCGACGAATTGTGCACGGGGTAGGTTTTATTTTCTTAGCAAAATATATTTAAAGTGTAAGTGTTGTTTGATACCAACAAACTTTGCCATGATGTTTTTTTCTAAAAGTATAAGGTTTAACCAACGTACAAAGTTGGGCTAGCAGGGTTAAGTCCTACCCAGGCCAAGTCCAATCCAAAGGATATGAGGCAGAATAGCTACTTTTCCAGCATACTAAATTTTCAAGAGCCCATGGCACCCTGCTTGGGGGGGGGGGGGGGGGGGGGGGTATGGATATACACCGACAGGTTGGTGGGTACACCGCCTCGCACAACCTCCACAGACGGACATGGGCGGGTGTTGGGCCGGCCCAGCTATATTTTTTTTCCTTTTTGGGGTTTCTTTCCCTTTTTTGATATATTTTTTATCTTTGTGTTTTTAAGTTCGAACTTTTTTATAGTCTGATTTTTTTCAAAAATTAAAATTTTCAAATCTGATTTTTTTTGTAATGTGAACATTTCTTCAATATGAAAATATTCAAAATTTGAATAATAATAAAAAAATATGAACATTTTTGGGATTGAACTTTTTTTTGAAAATTTTGAATTTTTTTAATCTATGTATTTTAAAATTTTGAACATTTTATATTCAAAATATTTGATATTTTTTTAAAATGCATAGTTTTAAAAATAAATATTTGCAAAATTTTAATTAAGAAAAAAGATACCGAAAAGGGAATAAACATAAAATAAAAAGGGAAAATAAAACATAAAGAACAAAGAAAAAATGCAAACTTGGCTGACCAGACCAGCCCATACCGCGCGAGGGTGTTTATAACAAGTTTGCTTCTTGTTTAGCCTAATATTTCCAGCTGCCAACATCCAGCTTGAATTAATTAGTGAAATTGCTAAAGAAAAGAATAGATTTCCCTGGCAACCAAGTTGTCAAACATTGAAACTTGAAACAATGGTTTTTCCTACACAACATCTTTCTTCCACAGTCAACCTCTTAACAAAAAAACGAAAAGAAAATCGTAGCGGAGACACATAATTTAACGTGAAAAGGCTCTCCAACACGGAGGGGGAAAAACCACGAGCGTCAGCTAGAAAAACTTCACTATATCGGAGAGTGTTTACAAACGATGTGGGTTATCTTATATTCTGATAAATCCTAGTTGACGGTTTACAAGAGGTATATATATGGTGACGGGCGCTCCGCCCGTCAGAAGTTAGCATCCCTTTGCTCAAATAAATATGCACTAAGTGTGGCTGAGCATGTGGGCAGTTTGCCGAGTGTTTTTTACACTCAGCAAAACTAAGTGGTATGCCTAGTGTTCTTTCTTAAACTCGATAAAACTATTGTTTGCCAAGTGTTGAGTCTTTCCAGAGTGTTTTTAACACTTTGTCGAGCACCAAGCACTACATGAGAATCTTGTTTTGTCGTGCAACGATTTGCACGACAAAGGGACCTATACGCACGGCCAAGCCTTTGTCGTGTGAGGACGCACGACAAAGCCCACACGGCAATGCCTACGACGGCAACGCTGTCATTGCCGTGCGCCTCGCCTATACTGCACGGCAAAGCCTTTGCCGTGCGTTGATTTCTCTGCCGTGCATCTGTTTCTCTGCCGTGAGGGCAATCTTTGCCGTGCGCCTTGATGCTTTGCTGTGCGGTTCCCCCTTTGCCACGCGTCGTGTCTGTGCCATGTTGCTTGCCATTGTTGTGAGCTCACCCTCCACCATGCACGGCAACGGCCCTCCAGGCACGACCATAGCATGCAACGGCGCACATGCTAGCGCCATGTGGCCTTTGCCGTGTGTAAGACATGCCTGATTTTTCTGGTTTTTCTATTTTTCATTATTACATGCATATAATCCAATATATATGATTCATAACAACAATAATCCGTAACAACAATCCATAACAACAATATATATAGCATTTCAACAAAAAAAACAACATATAACAAGTGCGTAGAGTCCAACGACGACATATAACAAGTGCATACAAGTCCGGATCCATCTCCTTGTCCACCAACAACAACAAAGTCCATAAAAAAATAGAATCCATACAAGTTCATAGAATCCAACGATGACATATAATCCATACAAGTGCATAGAATCCAACAACCTTGTCCATCATCTCCTTGTTAGTCTCTTTGTCCTTGTCCGGATCCATCTCCTTGATAACCATCTTCTACTAGGTCAAAAGAAAAATAATCAGATTGCATTTTGACATGGAATTTGCATATTGACATGGAATTTGCATATTGACTAGCTCAATTTCTACAAGTCTAATGGCATGGCTACATTTTCAATAAGTGAAGGATAAAATTTGCATATTAACATGGAATTGAACGTGGTGGCATGTAATGGCTAAAATTTGCAACTAGTCATGGCATTCTACAACCTAGAAGCGCGTTGGACACAAATGTAGGAGAACTCACATGCGATCAGGTTCTGAATGATGTTCGCGTTGTTGACGGTTAGAGGTGTCACCGGGCTCTGACTGGGCGATTCCTGGATGAGCGGCATGTTCGGCATCATCTGTTGTTGCTACTGCATGTTCGCATCATCTGCGGTGGCGGCTGCTTCCGATGTCATGATTAGACAATAAGACAAGAGAAAATAAGATGGAAATATTAAATTAACCACTTACCCACGAGAAGGCAAAAGGAGGAGTAGGAAGACTCCCCGGTGGAGAAGATAGAGCCTCTTGGTTCATAAACCATCTCATCTGTTGCTGTTGCATCTGCTCCTGCATCTGCTGGTACTCCCTAAGTTATTGCTCCAGCTACGACTGCCGATGTTGGGCCTCCTGTTGGATTCTTTGTTCCCTTTCTTCCATCTCCACCTACATTGTGTTGACGCGATATCATTAACATTGCAATGGAAAGCATGTAAAGAAAGGTAGAGGACCGAGGAAGAACATACCCGTAACCGCTCGATAGCTAGATCCGAAGCCCGTGGCCAGGTCTCTACCTAAGGCTGGCCACTCTGACGACCACGACAGATCTGGCGGAGAGTTGGAATAGTCATTGGGTCGATGCACCCGTCACCAATCCATAGGCGGCCATGCTTCATGCCTTCTCCGCCAAGCACCGTAACCTCAACGTCATAGTCCTCGGTCTCTGGCTGGAAGGTTTCGCCGTGCTTCTGCTTGAACTTCAAGACATACGCCGTACACTGGGTCTCGGCTTGCTCGTTGACCCACGTGGACCCCGTCTGAGGATGGGGTATCTTCCTGGTCTTCATCTTTCGAATAAAGCTAAATAAGTTCGGCTTCGCTCCTGTATTTTTTCCTGCAAAAAAGAACATGTAATTAAGTGAACTGGGACACCCTTGCGGAGTTAACAATATATAACATGAAATCAAAGACTGAAGGAACCATTTGCTCACCATGTGAAGAGAGAGGGGGATCCTGCCTATGATATGTGATCCACCTCGCATCTCTGCCCGCTTCAGCTTGCCCTCCACATGCTTCTTGAGGTATTGGGGGCATTGTCCACCACATGACCATCGCCATAAACCACTCGTTGTCGTTGCCGATGTACTGATGAGGGTTCTACATACACAAGATAGACCCATTATGGTAAAATAAACTACATGGTGATAAAGAAGTCAATAACACATAAATGCAAATACCTCCTTAGACATCCAAACTTTGCGGTCGACGTGATATGGCGTATGGCAAAGGGCAGAACGCACGGCAAAGGCGTCGTTGTCGTGCGTCCCAGCCACGCTCACGGCAAAGGGTAAGGAACAACAATGACCATCGCCGTTGCCGTGCTGCGAATCTTTGTTGTGCGCTGGTTTCTCCCATTGTTGTCCATCGATTCTTTGCCGTGCGCTATTTTCAACCGTTGCCGTGCGGCCCTTTTTGGTGTGCGTCTATTCTTTGCCGTGCATTTTCCTGGTCGTACACGGCAAAGATATCTTTACCGTGCGGGGGCGCATGGCAAGGAATGGCTGCACGGCGGTGCCTATTTTTCCGGTAGTGAAGTCTTTTACAAGTGTTTTATTTTTTTGTTGACACTAGGCAAAACCTGGCATTGCCTAGTTTCGGACGCAAGACATTTGCAAAGAGAAAAAGATATAGCGACAATGCGCTGTAGGACCGACCACGTGAAACCTCAGGTAATCTATCAAAAAAAAAGGTAATGGAATATCATTCCAAACACGCAAAATTCCAAATCAAAACAATACCTTCCTCTTTAGGTTAGGCAGTGGCGCCGGGGCAGAAACGTCACCGGAGACGATTGAGCTCGATCGAGAAGCTTTGGAGCGAGCGTGACCAACTCGCTCACTCTAAAAGCACGCTCCCGGCAAAAGGCATCTGAGCTCATGGATGTATGTAGAAACCAATTATCCAATGACCTCCACACTGACCGGCCGTCACGCATGACGAATGGAGAGCACGGAACATGCACGCACATGATGGATCCGATGATGCGCGCACCTCAGCAGATCCACCCAACCAACCATATAAAAACCCCATACATTCTATCGGCGACTCGGCTCAATCATCGCAGCACCCAACCCGATCGGCAATGGCGACGGCGGAAGCCACCGGAGGCAGCAGCAGCAGCGAGGGAGAGGCGGCCGAGCTGACCCTTCTGGGTTTCTGGACGAGCCCGTACGTCCTCCGGGCGCGGTTCGCGCTGAACCTCAAGGGCATCCCCTACACGTACGTGGAGGAGGACCTGTTCGGCGACAACACCAAGAGCCAGCTCCTCCTCGCCTCCAACCCGGCGCACGGCGGGAAGGTTCCCGTGCTCGTCCATCACGGCAAGCCCGTCGCCGAGTCGATGGTCATCCTGGAGTACATCGACGAGGCGTTCCCGGACAGCCTCCCGCGCCTCCTCCCCTCCGGCGACCCGCACCGGCGCGCGGCCGCACGGTTCTGGGCCGCCTACGTCGACCAGAAGCTGCTGCCCACGTGGATCCCGCTCTACGGCGGCGCCACGGTGGAGGAGCGGGTGAAGGCGGCGGGGGAGGTCGTCGCCTTGCTGGAGACGTTCGAGGGGGTGCTCGGGGAGAAGGACGAGTTCTTCGGCGGCGGGAGCGTGGGGCTGGTGGACGTGGCGCTGGGCGGGTTCATCGGCTGGCTGCGCGCGTCGGAGGCCATGTGCGGCGTGAGGACGCTCGACCCGGCGAGGACGCCGCTGGTGGCGGCGTGGGCGGAGCGGTTCGGCGCGCTGGACGGCGTGCGGGAGGTCGTGCCGGACGTGCCGGGGCTGGTGGAGTACAACCTCATGAAGCGGGCTCGCCGCGGGCTGCCGTTCCTGCCGCCGCATCAGACGCAGTAGATGCATCCTGTTCCGACTTCCACGTAGTAAATGGATGATGAGGCATTCTCGAGTGCATCATACTAGATGAGTTCTCCTGTGTAGCGTCAGTGCGTCACTACTATATTGTATTCTTCGTTCCCTCATCGGGATTCCGGAACTGCGGTAGATCAAAGTCTCGATCACCACGAGGTGGAGTGGTATTCTATATTCGCATAATTGAGTGCCTTTATAAAATGTTTTCGAGCTGTTTTCTGACGATTTAACTGGGAACGTTAACAATTAATTATTATGTTTAATATTACTACACGTGAGCGTTCAGTGTGGAACCACTGCCTGAAAGAGTGCCCGTGAGTTTGCCGAATGCACTTAACTACACTCAGCACAACAAGACACTCAAAGTATAGGCATGCATTCTTAGCTAGACCGTGGGCTCGATCTGTAGCCTCTAGGATTAGCCGTGTGTTCTCTTCTCACTACAGGAATGGCGCGTTGCGCCGACGGCCGTGGCGTACGCCGACGGCCAAATATCGGGGCCGTCGGTGTACTGCCCCGCCAGCCCAGCCGCGCGAATCGCCCCTCGGCGTGCAGACCCCCTCGGCACATGACCTGCTATGCCGAGGGTGGCCCTCGGCGTATCTGTGACCCTCGGCATAGGTTGAGGGTGCGCCCCCGGCTCGTCGCCCCCTGGCCCTGCCTCGACGGAACCTTGACGGCGTGAGGCCTATGCCGAGGGCCACCCTCGGCGTAGCTGACGCCAATTTCTCCCGCCCAATACCCCCGCCCTCCCGCCGGAATAACTTCAGCTGTCTGGCCTATGCCGAGGGGCACCGTCGGCATAGCATACATGTTTTTTTCCTTTTTCCCGCCCAGCTCTCCCGCCCATTCTCTCCCGCCAATTTTTCCCGCCGTTTTCTCCCGCTGACGCTCCTGCCAACTTTTCCCGCCATTTCAGCCCCTCGCCTCCCTATATATACCCATGTTTTCGTCTCCAACACAACACCACCACTAACACGGTGACGCTCTTCGTAGACGGGTCGACGGGATCCAGTAGGCCCAACATCTGCTATCGATGTACATATGTCCTAAAACGAAGGGAAAAAGTCCATTGCTAACCCTAAATCTAACCCTAACCCTAACCCTAGGCCGGGGTAGATTTGCGGGGTCCCCGCCCCCTAGGGTTTCCCTAGATACAAACCACCGGAGCGTCCGAATCGGTGGAAACTCCTGCTACGGCTCATCCGGGGCCTATTTCATTCCAAACCTATGGTTTCCATGTGCATATGTCCTAAACAAAGCAAAGAAAATAAAAAAATCCATTGCTAAACCCTCGCACGGAAAAAGCTATAGGGGTAGATCTGCAGGGTCCCCGGCCTAGGGTTTCCCAAGATACAGATCACCGGAGCGTCGGAATCGCTTGAAAACTTGCATTTGTCCCTAACATATGTGTACAAGTGTGATGTAAGGTTTGTCTAACCTTGCATGTACCCGGCGTTGACGATTTCCGCATACATGGGCCCGCACTTGGTAAAATCCAGGATATGTATGTGGAAACTCCTGCTACGGCTCATCCGGGGCCTATTTCATTCCAAACCTATGGTTTCCATGTGCATATGTCCTAAACAAAGCAAAGAAAATAAAAAAATCCATTGCTAAACCCTCGCACGGAAAAAGCTATAGGGGTAGTGACATAGGCATCCCAAATGGGCCTGCCGAAGATGGTACCCGGGGTTTACTGGAGGCCCAATACCCGAAGAATAAGAAGATTCGGGAGTCCAAGATTTACTAAGGAAAGATAGAGTTGTAATAGGAAGTGTTGTTTGTAATCTGGCGGGATGAGTTAGAAACCGTCCCGGATTCTGTAAACTTGTATAGCACGAATCCCTCGGCTCCACCTCCTATATAAAAGGGGAGTCGAGGGACGAAGAATCGAATCATTGTCTGCAAATCCTAGTTTTCATATTCGTCGAGTACTTTCCGGCTGAAACCTTCGAGATCTACTTACCCTCTACTTCCAACTAAACCCTAGCCTACAATCCATAGGCATTGACAAGTTGATACCTTGTCAGGTAGATCTGCAGGGTCCCCGGCCTAGGGTTTCCCAAGATACAGATCACCGGAGCATCGGAATCGCTTGAAAACTTGCATTTGTCCCTAACATATGTGTACAAGTGTGATGTAAGGTTTTTCTAACCTTGCATGTACCCGGCGTTGACGATTTCCGCATACATGGGCTAGCACCTGGTGAAATGCAGGATCTGTATGTGGAAACTCCCGCCACGGCTCAAACAGAGCCTATTTTATGGTAAAGTATGCCCAACCTATGGTTTCCATGTACATATGTCCTAAACAAACCAAAGCAAGTAAAAAAGTCCATTGGTAAACCCTCACACGGAGAAAGCTATAGGGGTAGATCTGTGGGGTCCCCGCCTAGGGTTTTTCAAGATACAGACCATCGGATCGTCGGAATCGCTGGAAAACTTGCATATGCCCATAACATATGTGTACAAGTGTGATGTAAGGTTTGGCTAACCTTGGATGTACCCGTTGTTGACGATTTCCGCATACATGGGCTAACACTTGGTAAAATCCAGGATCTGTATGTGGAAACTCTCGCCACGGCTCAAATGGAGCCTATTTTATGGTAAAGTATGCCCAACCTATGGTTTCCATGTACATATATAAACCAAAACAAGTAAAAAATTACATTGGTAAACTCTCGCATGGAGAAAGCTATAGGGGTAGATCTACGGGGTCCCGCCCTAGGGTTTCCCAAGATACAGATCACCGGAGCGTCAGAATTGTTGGAAAACTTGCATCTGCCCCTAACATATATGTACAAGTGTGACGCGCCATTTTATGTGCTAAATGTTTTCCGTTTCGGAGCCGCGTGGCGTCATTTTACGTGTCCTAGTAACCACTGCAAAAGACGGAACTGGGATACGGAAATTATCTTGGAAAACCCTTCACGAACAGGGCTATCTCGTCCGGAGTTCTATGGCTTTTAGGGGAAATGAGTAGGAAAGGGCCCGTTTCACCACATAGTTTGTCGGAACGAGGCCATAATTTGGCACGTGCGTGGGCCTTAGGATGGGAAGCAAGGCCCCGGTCGCGGATTTCCAATCCGAACCACGGGCGACGGTTTTTCCATTTTCGGGGTGCCGGAAGGGCTTTTTTTGTGAAGCAGCTACATGGTGCGCATTTCAGTATCGCGCGGGACCTCCGCGCAGCGGTAGGATACCTCCTACGCACCACCTATCACATGCCATATGCGCGCGGAAGCCATCTGGGAATCCCACCCGCTTCCTGCGGTGCCCCGCCAAATCCGCTGGAAACTGACCGGATTTGAACTGGGGCGACACTTTCCTTCGCTCAATAAATGGAGGGAAAAATGTTTTTAGGTCTAGGACGCGTCATTTTATGTGCTAAATGTTTTCCGTTTCGCGCGTTGGCGGACGGGTGCACGCGCGCGCCCGGTACGGCCATACCGCATGTCCCGGCGGCCCCGTTTTGCGCAGTTGGCAAAGCAAACGGAGCCAAAAAATCGATCAGAGCCGCGTGGCGTCATTTTACGTGTCCTAGTAACCAGTGCAAAAGACGGAACTGGGATACGGCAATTATCTTGGAAAACCCTTCACGAACAGGGCTATCTCGTCCGGAGTTCTATGGCTTTTAGGGGAAATGAGTAGGAAACGGCCCGTTTCACCACATAGTTTGTCGGAATGAGGCCATATTTGGCACGTGCGTGGGCCTTAGGATGGGAAGCAAGGCCCCGGTCGCGGATTTCCAATCCGAACCACGGGCGACAGTTTTTCCATTTTCGGGGTGCAGGAAGGGCTTTTTTTGTGAAGCAGCTACATGGTGCGCATTTCAGTATCGCGCGGGACCTCCGCGCAGCGGTAGGATACCTCCTACGCACCACCTATCACATGCCATATGCGCGCGGAAGCCATCTGGGAATCCCACCCGCTTCCTGCGGTGCCCCACCGAATCCGCTGGAAACTGACCGGATTTGAACTGGGGCGACACTTTCCTTCGCTCAATAAATGGAGGGAAAAATGTTTTTAGGTCTAGGATGCGTCATTTTATGTGCTAAATGTTTTCCTTTTCGCGCGTTGGCGGACGGGTGCACGCGCGCGCCCGGTACGGCCATACATCATGTCCCGGCGGCCCCGTTTTGCGCAGTTGGCAAAGCAAACGGAGCCAAAAAATCGAGCGGAGCCGCGTGGCGTCATTTTATGTGTCCTAGTAACCACTGCAAAAGACGGAACTGGGATACGGCAGTTATCTTGGAAAACCCTTCACGAACAGGGCTATCTCGTCCGGAGTTCTATGGCTTTTAGGGGAAATGAGTAGGAAACGGCCCGTTTCACCACATAGTTTGTCGGAACGAGGCCATATTTGGCACGTGCGTGGGCCTTAGGATGGGAAGCAAGGCCCCGGTCGCGGATTTCCAATCCGAACCACGGGCGACGGTTTTTCCATTTTCGGGGTGCCGGAAGGGCTTTTTTTTGTGAAGCAGCTACATGGTGCGCATTTCAGTATCGCGCGGGACCCCCGCGCAGCGGTAGGATACCTCCTACGCACCACCTATCACATGCCATATGTGCGCGGAAGCCATCTGGGAATCCCACCCGCTTCCTGCGGTGCCCCGCCGAATTCGCTGGAAACTGACCGGATTTGAACTGGGGCGACACTTTCCTTCGCTCAATAAATGGAGGGAAAAATGTTTTTAGGTCTAGGACGCGTCATTTTATGTGCTAAATGTTTTTCGTTTCGCGCGTTGGCGGACGGGTGCACGCGCGCGCGCCGTGCGGCCATACCGCATGTCCCGGCGGCCCGTTTTGCGCGATTGGCAAAGCAAACGGAGCCAAAAAATCGAGCGGAGCCGCGTGGCGTCATTTTATGTGTCCTAGTAACCACCGCAAACGACGGAACTGGGATACGGCAATTATCTTGGAAAACCCTTCACGAACAGGGCTATCTCGTCCGGAGTTCTATGGCTTTTAGGGGAAATGAGTAGGAAACGGCCCGTTTCACCACATAGTTTGTCGGAACGAGGCCATATTTGGCAGGTGCGTGGGCCTTAGGATGGGAAGCAAGGCCCCGGTCGCGGATTTCCAATCCGAACCACGGGCGACGGTTTTTTCATTTTCGGGGTGCCGGAAGGGCTTTTTTTTGTGAAGCAGCTACATGGTGCGCATTTCAGTATCGCGCGGGACCTCCGCGCAGCGGTAGGATACCTCCTACGCACCACCTATCACATGCCATATGCGCGCAGAAGCCATCTGGGAATCCCACCCGCTTCGTGCGGTGCCCCGCCGAATCCGCTGGAAACTGACCGGATTTGAACTGGGGCGACACTTTCCTTCGCTCAATAAATGGAGGGAAAAATGTTTTTAGGTCTAGGACGCATCATTTTATGTGCTAAATGTTTTCCGTTTCGCGCGTTGGCGGACGGGTGCACGCGCGCGCCCGGTACGGCCATACCGCATGTCCCGACGGCCCCGTTTTGCGCAGTTGGCAAAGCAAACGGAGCCAAAAAATCGATCGGAGCCGCGTGGCGTCATTTTATGTGTCCTAGTAACCACTGCAAAAGACGGAACTGGGATACGGCAATTATCTTGGAAAACCCTTCACGAACAGGGCTATCTCGTCCGGAGTTCTATGGCTTTTAGGGGAAACTAGATGACCCGTTGCGCTATCGCGCAATGACGAAGGCTAACCATAGGGTTTCTCTTATTTTAGTACCGAATTACCGCGTTGTGCTATTGCACAAATAGCATAATTCAATAAGAATTTGAACCATAAGTTTTGGCTTATTTTAGTATCAGAGGCTTGGAGCAGAGCTGTACTCTTCTTGCCGATGTCATCACCGTAGTGGTAAAGGGAGCTATAACATCATCCGAGGTTGGAGTAGAGCTTTTGGATCAAGTAGAATAGTATCCAACAGGGCGTCCCATGGTGAGGTATAATAGTATGTAGTGTGGTTCGTTGGAGGAAACTCCCTCGACAGCCTGTTGCGCTATCGCGCAAACACCAGAATTTAAACTGTAAGATTTAGCTTATTTTAGTATTAAGAATTAGCTCAAAAATATAACCGTCAGCATTACATTGAGGTGGTGCAGTAAGATATGACAATATCTAAACTCCCGCACCAAATTATGGTCATTGTACCAAAAGATGTAGCATCATAAAAGAAGTGCAAATGGATAATTAGTAATTCCAAAAGGAATGCTTCTACTTATTGTAAGCAGAAAGATAAAAAGTTTGGTTCGAGATTCTAAGCCGCTTCACCGATACCACAAGAACCAGAAACTATTACAAATGTTTACCAGTCGTACCAACGTGCCCTAAAGGTAGAAGCAAAACAAAAGTGCAACATTTATCATATATCGCAGTGTAGCGAAACTATTACAAATGTTTACTCATTGCGCCAACGTTGTGCCTCGCCCTAAAGGTAGAAGGGAAACAAAAGTGCAACATTTATCATATATCGTAGTTTAGCAGTAGTTTAGTGATGGCGGTATAAGTAGATTAGTTTTGTGTTGATGGAATTTAGGGTTATAACAGCTCCCTCCACCGAACTTGTGAAGCCGCTTTCATATTGCCAATGGCTGCATTGACATAATCTGGTGACAATTAAAAAACATCAATACCTGTAAGCAAATTTCTAATAGAAAAAATAGCAGAATCAGATTTGACAATAGAGAACTCGGGCCTGCATGAGAAGGCATTCATAAATATTGTACGACAATTTTTTTTATAGAAAACTGTAAACTGTAATGAAAACCTACAGCATGTCTGCAAACACATTTCTAATAGCAAAAACAGCAGCAACAACTGCAATATACTTAAAACTAATTTCTTCCACCTTCATTTATGTTGTTTATTTTAGACCAACTCAGCTGGCAAAAGAAATGCCAGAAATATATTATTTTTGGATACTAATAGTGGGCAAAATTTGAAAACATGTATATAAAAATGCAGCCATGAAGCATGGTATATAGAAAAATACAGGCATGAAGCAGTGTATATACAACAATTTCTGGAATAACAAGATGGAAATAAAAAGAAAGCAACGGAAAAAAGGCCAAAATGGATTGGGCATCCCTACTATCCTGGCACTGAACTGTGAACAGACAATCAGGAGCTTCCTCTCCTCTCACGGCGTTGCACCATGACTGTTCTAACCTACATAAATATTTAGTGAGCGGACAAACCATTAGGTCATGCCAGTGCCAAATCGCAACAATTCTATCAGCATGATGGAACAAATCAATTAGAGGAAGAGGAAAGAATCAGTACTTTACCTTTTGATGCCTGGGAGGGAATTCACCATGCAGGAACCGGAGCACCCTCCAACCAGCACCAATCCTTCAACTGCACTGAGAAATATATATGCCAGATCTCCTTTGGAATCATCTCTATATTTGTCACAACTTCTTAGTACTCTAGAGTACAAATCATTAAGAACGGGATAGGTTGGAGACTCGTTGCAGGAGGATGCCACGAGTGAACCTAAATCTTCTAGCAACCAAACAGACGGGAGTGGGCTTGAGAAGACGTCCCTTTACCCATCATAAATATGTAGAGATATGTAGGTAAAAGGCACACGCTGCAGGCTGCTGTCACAACAAATGATACTGGCAGAGGTGGAACCAGAATCAAATGGAGACACGAAAACCTGTCATATCTTTGTGTGCATATGCATCAATGCACGGAGAAAACTGACTTTCTGATGTGAAACTAAATAAAAACTGGAGGATGTTGCACTCGACAACTGACCATAATACTGGTCATGCTGCAAGACCTTCATTGGATGAGTAAACAAATAATGTTGATCTCTCCAAGTGGCACTACTACTGAAACTATGTTCAGAGGCACATTCTGCGGTAATATAATGAAATTCTGGATCAACTCTAAATCAGGTCAATTGTGGAGCCGAAAGGCAACATAAATAGAGTAAATGGCTAATAATACCTACATCATATCACAAGAAGTCAATGTAAATTTCACAACCAGCTTACTTGATATGTAGTGAATAATAACAAATAAATAAATGACTGCTCCCAAACAAACTTTTCTTAAAATTTGGAGACCATTCCCATCTGAAATTTCTGAAGGCCAAACCGTAAACATTAACCACATGGCAAGTGGTTTAGCTGGTGAAGTGCTTGTCTTTATGACACATTAATAATAGGCATGGTAATATTATCTTGCAGGTAATTCTGAATGCAAAACAATGCATGGGTGACGAAATAAAAGTGGCATCTTAATATCCAAAGCAACCATTTGTGGGAGTGAAAGTAGGCTCAAGATCCCCATGTCCATGCCAACTGAATTATTACAGGCCATATAGACCAATCAACGCAACAAGCTGGGACCAAAATAATAATATAAAATGCATAAGAACCAAGAAAGGACTAACAAGGCAAGTATTGGATCATTCATTACCTTTCAATATTTGCCCACAACTTGATTCCTTCACAATTTATAGCAACCAGTAAACTGGCAGGTGTCAAAGTATGGCAACAATTTTTAATTCATGAAGGGATCGCCACTCAACAGATTCAACGCGAACACGTACAACCCGAGATCGCTCTGCTTGATCACTCGCCGATCAATCCTTGATTTGACTACTTATTCTACAAGAATAAAGATGATTAGTGTCGTTATGGCACTCGGTATTTGCCGCCAGTTCAGATAATGTCAGTAGTTCCGATGAATTCTATGTACCTTCAAAATAAGAATGAACCTAGAGACAATGCCCTCATCGTTCTTCTGTTGTTTCCCCATTGGTACCTACAGTACCTAAATCAAAAAAAAGTCATAAATTAAGAATTCGAGTGGGTTAATGGGCGCTTCTAAATTACCAATGCATCCCAATTCTCAACGAAAAAATAGAATTTAGAAGCATATACCTACCTGGGCGTTGGCATCTTACAACTGACCGGTGGCATGCATGCAAGCAAGAAGTGGGGCGCTGGGTGGAGCACCAACAGCCCACGGTGTTGGATGCCGGCCACCTCGGCATCTTGCATCCCGATGAGCTCCACATTCTTGTCAGTAACCAGATCATTTTCACAGAAGATGCAGTCATTGTTGGTAATAACTGCAAACGGAAGAACAAATATTAGCCCAAGTTGCACACCAAAGCTCAACCTAAAAGGCAAACTGTATCAGAATCCCACCTCATATCCAATTCTTTAGTTGACAGTCAAGTTGTTATGAACAAATATGAAACTTCCCCGGTGTTAGACTGAATAAACAAGAATATTACTCAGAAATCAAACTAATCCTGTTCTGGTAAAAAAATGTGAAATTAGTACTCACCTCACACATGAGGAAGGGAGGAGCATCAACATATGAGCTATGGAGATAGAAGAGAGATCAAGAGGATTATTTTTCAATAAAAATCCTTTAAGCACTCCAGCTCCACTGTATGAAGGGGCAATATTATTATTGTCCAATGTTGGGCAATGATCGAGATAATCCATCTGCATCACAAAAGAAACAATAGCAAGGTCAAGCTTTCGAATTACTGGCAGAGAACATAAGCTCTTCTTTTTAGTAAGAAAAGGCATCATCCATCCCGAATTTTCACCTGTCCTTTTGTTCAAAAGTAATTGTTCAAAGCTCTTCTTTTTAGTAAGCAATGCACCACTGATCCTGAATCTGCACCTCTCCTTTTGCATCTGCGCCGACCACCAAGAAACAATATGAACAATAAACATTGAAAAAACAACATAACCTAAGCATATATCACGAATTCCATTTGTCGCCGAACTAACCTAGGGAGATGGTATACCTAGTGACAAGTTCGAGATGACGAGGTGTTGCTGGCAAGGTCGCCTAACTCTGGCCGAGGAAACCGGATTGCAAGAACGCCAAAAGGCCCCACCATCTTGTCATCGTGCACCGGTGGTGCGAGACATCTCGCTGATCTCCTCGCCACCCACATAAGTGAAATGAGGAGATAATGGAGCACCAAGTCCTCATAATTAACCTGTAACAATCATGTAGAGTATTTTTTATTAGTAAGATAACAACTATATCCAAAACTGGCTAATCCCCAAAACTGCACTTCTCATTTAGTATTTGCATCAGGCACCAAACAAGGATCTGAAGTGTAACATCAAAACACATTGACAGACCAACCAGGTATAACCAAATCTGTGAGTGCACACAAAACCAAAGAGGAGACAAGAGAGATCTGGTATACCTGTAGATGGGTTCGAAATGTCAAGGTCACCGTCAAGGACAACTTAGCCCATGTCGAGGTAGGAGGGCGAAGGATTGTGTGCCATGGATGTCCAGCCGGCGGCGTCGCTGTCGGGGTGATAAAAATAGAAATCACAAACATTTCAAAAAAAACTACAAATTTGGAAATAAACAATCCTATGTTCGGCTGCCACTGGGGGGGCTCACACTCCTCTAAGCTAATGTATTTCTCCAAAGCACTTGCATGCTCAAGAGCATCTCTGAAATTTCTACACTACTGGATGCATTCCTCTTATTTAGCAGCCACTTATAGTAAATAAGAAAATACTTTACATACCACGCAGCAGGGGCGAACAACCATCCCAAGCCCAATAAAAAAACAAATCAATTGAATTTGCGCAAGTTGAACAGATCACATCAAGAAAGATTTGGATCTATGGAAGAAAAAGTAAATAAGAAAACCTAAATGGCAGATAGTAAACAGGGCTTGCTCAACATGATAATAGCTCAACTAAGATTAGTGTAATAGATAAGCTCCTTGTTGGGTTATTACCATTCGCACATAAATGTAAACTTTGCACTTAAAAAAACAACGTTATGATATTCACATCATAAAATGCAATTTCACTTCAACCTAAGTAATAATTTGTCCAACTGAATATACTACATTGAGTATTTATTAATGCTGTCACGGGTAGTGAATTACAGAGATAATAAGAAAATAAGAAAATAAATGTATCGCATTTCTTCCTAGTTGTCTTGAGAATTATAATGTAGTGCAGGGTTGTTGGGAGACAATATGACTGCTAATGAAAAAATAAACAATACCATATGGCATTTCTCCAACAGATGACTCCATCAGTGTTTGATACATCATAAAACCATCATTCAACAGAAACTAAAACCAAATTATTCTTTGCCACTTTATTGTTTGTCTGCAAAAGAAAGGGGGCAGGTCACTTGAAGTAACTATCTGCCATCATCCAACAGAAAGCTTGCACTGTGTAACAAAATGATAAAAGCCTGGTAACTCTATGAATAGAAATAGAGGTTAATTAAAAACCTTGATGAAAGAAGCTTCAACATAATTTTAGCTTTGCTTTCTGCCACTTCTGTAGGTACAACCGCTGCCATGTTCATGCATCATATACGAATTAGAAAGCCACATTGACGCACTTTTCAAAATATTAATGCATGAATGGGTAATCAAATTCTTAAATACAGTCTAATGTATATGAAGCCACCCATTTGTTTTCCAATGTTTTCCGCTTAGATTTCATGATTTTGAAAGATGTAACAATGTATTTGCCGTTGGAGATAATTCGGGGAATACAACATCGGCCTTTCCCACAGACAATCAGTATGTTATTGTACAGAGTAGTTTAACCAAAAAAATACAATGTAGGGAAAAGAAGATACATGGATTGTCACAAACAGGATAGAAACAATCAAGACAGGAAGAAGGATAGAGAACAAAAAGAAGGAACAGAGCTTTCTCACCTCACCATGATGCTCCCTGTGATCGCCATCAGCAAGAATCTTCTATAAACTGAAACCCTAGCTGCAAAATAGAAGACTCAAATTCCTCTATACTGATCACAGGCTTCAGTAGAGGAACATTTTGCAGGTATCTCTCACCATTTTAACGAAAGAAAGGACCAAACCTACAAAATAAGAGAGGGAGCAATAAGGCAACATATAATACTTTGTTTACTAAACAAAAAAATACAGTCCTAAAAATGAGATAATTATAAAGACTTCTATATAGTTCTAACGAAAATTGTGAAGAACCAACAATTAGTGTACCATTTTTCAGTGCCGAACTGAACTAAACACAAAATTATAGATGGAAAATCCGCCCTCCTTCAGCACAAAAGTTTTGCGGGGTACTGGTTGCCTCCTTCCTCCAAATCACCTTAATGAGACTCTTCTTTTTTCTCAAATCGATGACGTAGCTGCAAAATCAAAGAAAATCATCTTAAACATCAACAATTTTAATGAATTGAATAATATTTACAGCAATATTATTACGGCAGCGTTGGTAATCATTGTCTAGTGGAACTTACGCCATTGCAGGCATCCTTTTGATGATGCCCAGGACAAACTGGAAGCTCCAAATAAGCTCGCCTCAAAAACAAGCGACAAGCCCCTGAAGCTCTTCACCTTTAGACCAACCTACTCAACACAGAAGCAAAAGTTAAACCTCAAAAGCATCAGTTGGTGGCTACACGATTTACATCTGGTATGTTTCGGTATCATGGTTTGCCTCATTAGCATGTAACCAAATCAAATAACTATAAAGAGATTCACATAAATAAAGGCCAAATGAGGTAACCTATATGATGGTGATCTTTGTAGCAGGAAAATAGGTGAACCTGGTCTTTCTGTTATAGCAACCTGAAAAAATATAGGCAAAGAGGGACATGAATGGCAAAAATAAAACCAAAAAAGAGGAAAACCATCTTATCTTACACAACAAATTGGTTGCATGACTGAACTTTAATAGATTTACAGTTGATGTAATCGCATAAGCTGAGTTACGCTCTGAAATATATTCGTGTCATGCTTCTTGAAGTACTAAGCTTACCCAAATATGAATCAGTAAAATCCATATTCCAACCATTTTCTCACTCTAATTTTTGCATCTAAATGAATTAAAAAATTCCCTTGACGGAAAGCTTCGGATTAATGGAGAAGAGAAAGAACTGGTGCAGATACAATCAAAAATCAAGACGAAATATAGGTGCTGAGATAGGGGAAAGAGGGCTAGGAAGGCATGACACACCTTGCATCACGTCCATATAATAAAGAAGCCAACAATCAAGCTAGACTTCGCATCTCTCCGCCATCAAATCCTAGCTGCAAAAAACAAAAAAAATAACTTAGCAAGCAAAACAAACCAATAAACATTATCGGTGCCGTCCTCCATCCAGCTAGTCACCTGGCGGGCTGTGGAGCATGCGAATCCACCACCCCTCTCTACTTTTCTCTGCTCAAAGCAAATCAGGTACAGGGTGGACGAGCGGCTCCGACAACCATCAAGCTCCGGCCCTAGCCCACCACAAGTAAGGAGGGAGGAGAAGGACCGTGTCACCGCTGCTGGCTCGCACAATATTCCGAACGGCCGGCCACCTCCTCCTAAATCTGAACCTAAACCTAGCAGCAAACTAAAGCCACAAATAACTATTTTAAGTTATTACATCCGATGAAATGGTATAATCATTTTTAAAAGAAAACATTCATTGATTTATTCTCTACTTTCTTTTGCTAAAAGGTGGAAGACAGAAAAATGAAGAATCGGTGATGTGGCGAAAGCCTAAATACACATTATAGGACAAACAAAACAAAGCATGTGGCTGCTCCTTAAGGGACAAAAGTAAGGAGCAATAATTTATGAACTGAAGACCTTTGCATGGAGGAGCAGCCACACCAAACTTGCCGCTCCAGCCTCTTATGCGGCAAGCGGCCTCCATGATGTTCCTACCAGCAAAAATTTCAGTATTTGACTAATAGCATAATCATGGGATGTTGGATCATCAGAAACTCTAACCCACAAAGATTTAAGATAGTAATGGTAAATTTTCTCTAAAAGCTGAAAGATAAAGAATAAGCAAACCCGAATTACTACCCTCCTCCGTCTAGGTTGGAGTTCTTGGAGTGGTAGTAGCTGCAACCTAGGAGGAGCTTGCGGATATGGTTCTCACAGATGCACAGCAGCACCACAGATCTCCTCCCTCACATCTCTTCACCCCTCTTCATCTCCCTTCCTGTGATTAGCTAAAAATTGAACACCACGAACAAGATCCCCATGGAAGGGCAAGGAAAAGAGGAGAGAGACATAGCGCCTGAGCAAGAGTGGGGACTTACCGACGAATCTGCGCTGGTGCTCACCTCCTCGACCTCCTGGACGCTCCACGGGGGCTGCGCTGGTCGCCGCCGCCGCCGACGATGCGGTCCGGCCGGCCGAGATGGAGGAGAGTGGGATGGCGCGGGGAAGGGCAGGGAGAAGTCCCTTGGACGAGCAGATGAAACACGGGCAGCGAGGAGGCCACCGTCGTCGCCGCCGGTCGCCCTCCATCGCCTCCCTCCTGCGGGCCAGCCGCACCTGCTCCGCCCCGGCCACCCGCTCCTCCTCGCCTCCTCCCGCGTCCACTACCTCCTCCGGGGCCTCCATGGCGGCGGAGTCGCCCCTTTGCTCGGTGGCTAGGGTTTCGTCGGAGGCCTCGATCTTGCCCCACGCCGGGGCAGCGGAACGGTGACGCCGCCTCTTCCCGCCTGCACGCCTCCAGCTCCTGGTCCGGCCGCCACAAGTACCTCCACGCGGTCGTCGCTGCGCATGCCCGGGGCCCTCGTGTGGAGGAGGCGGCGGATCGGGTTTGGGGGAGGGGAGGATTGGATTGGAGGAGGAGAGGGAGGCACGGGATTGGGGAGAGGTAGCTCTCGGTGAGGCTAGGGTTTTCACCGTTTTAATTTTCTGATCGACGCGAGCACGGACACTCACCGTCTCAAACAAACGGCCCCACGCAGGTATGGGCCCAGCCGTCATGCACCCAGAACAAGCAGCGGCCGGTGGAACAAAGATTACCACATCCGACGGCTGAGGTGAAAAGTGGGATTAGGAAGTTACTGTGCTAGGTGAAAGGAACGGACCAGATTCATTTGCCCCTCTCAGACCCCCTGGTTGAGAGGGTAGTCTAGGGACATTTATAGAAGAAATGAGTAGGAAACGGCCCGTTTCACCACATAGTTTGTCGGAACGAAGCCATATTTGGCACGTGCGTGGGCCTTAGGATGGGAAGCAAGGCCCCGGTCGCGGATTTCCAATCCGAACCACGGGCGACGGTTTTTCCATTTTCGGGGTGCCGGAAGGGCTTTTTTTTGTGAAGCAGCTACATGGTGCGCATTTCAGTATCGCGCGGGACCTCCGCGCAGCGGTAGGATACCTCCTACGCACCACCTATCACATGCCATATGCGCGCGGAAGCCATCTGGGAATCCCACCCGCTTCCTGCGGTGCCCCGCCGAATCCGCTGGAAACTGACCGGATTTGAACTGGGGCGACACTTTCCTTCGCTCAATAAATGGAGGGAAAATGTTTTTAGGTCTAGGACGCGTCATTTTATGTGCTAAATGTTTTCCGTTTCGCGCGTTGGCGGACGGGTGCACGCGCGCGCCCGGTACGGCCATACCGCATGTCCCGGCGGCCCCGTTTTGCACAGTTGGCAAAGTAAACGGAGCTAGTGGTGACTTCGTCAATTAGCCCTCGGTGTAGCGAGGGAAACCCTAGCAGCAAACCGATCGATGCGGGCCGAACTCGTCCTCCCAATCTTCATGCACCTCAGCAAACCGACGCCGCAGGCACACGAAGAACGACACGGTAGCTAGCACAGCAGCAATGAGAAATGCCGTGGCTAGTGTTAGCACCACTTCCAAGACCTGAGGGTTTACAGTTGGCAAAGAAAAAAAAAAGTATGCCGAGGGTGGCCCTCGGCGTAGCTATGTCCCAGCTAAGCCGAGGGTGGCCGTCGGGGTAGATAGGGTTTCTTACCCAAATCGGCCCGCACCGCACCTGAGCCCCGCAAAAAACGCACTCCTGTCTCTCCCCCGCACCCTCCTCACCTGCGCCGCCGCGCCCTCCTCTCCTCACCTGAGCCCCGCGCCGCCGCCCCTCCTCCTCACCCGAGCCCCTCGCCGCCGCCCCCTCCTCACCCGAGCCCCTCGCCGCCGCCCCCTCCTCACCCGAGCCCCTCGCCGCAGCCCCTCCACCTCACCCGAGCCCCTCGCCGCCGGCCCCGCTCCTCCTGTCGCCCTCCACCTTCCCGTCGCCGCATCCTGCCCGCCTCCTCTGGCACCTGCTCCCTCCTCCCGTCGCCGCCTCCTGCCCGCCGCCGCCTCCTCTGGCCCCGGCCCCCTCCTCCCGTCGCCCCCTCCTCCCGCTACCGCAGCTGCCTCCTCTGGCCCCGGCCCCTCCTCCCGCCGCCTCCTCTGGCCCCGGCCCCCTCCTCCCGACGCCGCCTCCTGCCAGCCTCCTCTGGCCCCCGGCCCCCTCCTCCCGTCGCCACTTGTCCCGCAGATGGTAAGTGATTTACCTCTTTTTTTTCATCTTTGTTTTGCTTTAGTATTGGTTGAAATAGAAATGTGTATAGTTGAAATAGAAATGTGTAATGTGTAATGTGAATGTGAATAGAAATGACGATCCCGTATTTGTAATGTGTAATGTGAATGTGAAATAGAAATGTGAATGTGAAATAGAAATGACGATCCCGGATTTGTAATGTGTAATGTGCATGTGAAATAGAAATGTGAATGTGAATGGAAATAGAAATGCAAATGTGAATTTGTTCTAATAACATGGATTTGTAATAGGCTATGCCGTGACCGCCTCGTCGTGAGCCTCCCGGTGTGACGATCCCGGATCTTGACGCGCTTCTCGACGGTCGCCGACATCGACACTCGGTTGTTCCACTACTTCCTCTACAGCCGAGGGTGAGCAAAATTTCGAACTTCTTCTCCGCATTTTATTTATGTCACTAGATTCATTTTCTAAGTCAAGTTGCGTAACCTAGGTGTCACTTCCCGTCCTCAAGCGTTACGCGGATAAATATGCATTAGTGGTCAGCATATTTTCAACCGTAACGCTTGCGGCATTTACGGGACAGTCGGTGGATCCGTAGTTGGGTACGTTCTCCATGCTCTGCTCCGGTCCAAGTCAGGATTTCGGCAGCGCCTCACCGTTGTTCTCCGGATGCACATCCTCTTGTCTTTTTGGCGAGACGTGTATCGGGAGAGCAGCGGGGAGGTGCTGCCGAAATTTTGACTCGGACCGGGGTAGAGCATGGAGAACGTACTCAATCTACGGATCCGGCGGCTGCTAGGAGCCCACCTAGTAGAGATGTAGGTTGATGCATTCGTTTTGCCTGTTAAAAAAATTAAAATTAAAATATGATGCATTTTCCTATTTGATATAAATGCTATGCTTGTCGTTTGGCTTCCAATAGAGCAGAGGATGGCTGATAATGGATGGATGTACACCGGCCGTGTTAGTGCGACTAATAAAACAGATGAGTGGATAAGGAAGACTTGGCATTTAGTGAAGGAGTTGGCGCGTGGTACAAAACAGAAGGTTCAGCCACTTTGCCCGTGCAATCGTTGCTTGAAGCATCACCGTCGTGGAAAGGATGACATGTTTAAACACCTTCTGCAATATGGGTATATGCCTCGTTACGTCACGCAGATCGACTTTGATGAGCACGAACGTGACAGAGGTGAGGTGATGCGGCAGCGGCTCAATGGCAATGAGTACGATGGGGTTACAGACTTTCTAGATGATCTTGTCGATGCCCACATGCCAGAGTCGCCACCTTCACGGGAGGAACCGCCAGAACCGGAGGAACCAGAGCCAGCCGCGAAGGCCTTCTATGATATGATAGCCGCTGCTAAGACGCCTCTGTACGATGGCGCCGAGATTTCTCAGCTCGATGCCATCTCCCAATGTCTAGCCGACAAGACCCGGTACAACACCACCCGTGACGGCTTCGAAGCAAGTCTGAAAACAACTGGTAACATGTTGCCCAAAGGGCATTGTCTGCCTAAAAGCCTGCACGAGACGAGGCAACTCATGTCGGCGCTCAACATGGATTATCAAAGGATAGACTATTGTGAAAAAGGCTGTGTTCTCTTCGAAACAGCTTTGCGGAGGACAAGTACTGTCCCATTTGTAAGGCCTCTAGGTATGAAGAGGTAACGGGAAAGGATGGTCGGGTGAGGCGATCAAAGATCGCAAAGTCGATTCTTCGGTATCTCCCATTCATAAAAAGAATCCAGCGGCTTTACTTGACTGAGGAGACCGCCAAACAAATGACGTGGCACAAGATGGGGACTCGAATAAAGGACAATCAGGGGCGGACGAAGATGGGACATCCATCTGATGGCAATGCATGGAAGAACTTTGATAGAAAATACCCCCATAGGGCAGCAGATGCTCGGAATGTCAGAATTGCGATAGCTACAGATGGCTTCAATCCATATGGTATGTCGAATGCCAATTACGGTTGTTGGCCCGTGTTTGTAATTCCGCTCAATCTCCCTCCCGGAGTCCTAATGACGAGGAAGACCATGTTTCGTCGCTGATCATTCCAGGGCCCCATTACCCGGGAAGAACTTGAGTGTCTACATGCAGCCGATTGTGGATGATTTGAACCACTCTTGGCACCACGGGACGTTGACGTACGACCGAGCATCGAAGACAAACTTCTGCATGAAAGTTTGGTTGCAAGTATACCATGCATGACATGCCCGGGTACGCCCTAACATGCGGATGGTGTACAGTTGGTAAATGGCCATGCCCAGTGTGCGTGCATCGACTTGAGTTCCTTTGGCTAAATAAGGGTCGCAAGTATGTTGCGTTTGACACGAATCGGCGGTACCTCAAACGGAGGCATCCGTTCGCAGAAGACAAAAAGAACTTCAAGAAAGGCAAAGTTGTGCATGAAGTAACAGAGGTGCCAAAGTTAGATGGTATAGCTGTTGATGCCGAGCTACGTGCTCTCGTGCCGGCGGCATCGGAAGCTGGCCATCAATTTGAGGGATATGGTGTAACGCACAACCGGACTCACGAGGCAGCCTTAACGAAGCTCGAGTATTACAAGGACCTCGAACTTCCCCATAACATCGATGTGATGCACACCGTAAAGAATGTCGCGGAGTCCTTATTTCACACGTGCCTAAACATTCCCGGAAGTCAAAGGATAATGTCAAGGCTAGAGTCGATGTTGAGAAGCTCGTGATAGGAAGAAATTACACATGCAACGTCCTACCGGCCGTCGAAAGAATTGGTTCAAGCCGCACGCCGACTTACGCCTTGATTCCATCCAAAAGAAGGAGGCATTCAAGTGGCTAAAATACGTTGTGATGTTCCCGATGGTTATTGTTCGAATATGAGCAAGGGAGTCAATCTTTCGACGGGAAAAGTCACCGGGCTCAAGAGTCACGACTATCATATATGGATTGAGCGGCTGATGCCGGTGATGCTTCGAGGGTATCTCCCGAGAAAATATGGCGAGTGCTCGCGGAGTTGAGCCATTTCTTCCGCACGCCTGTGCTAAGCGGATATGTCCTAAGGTTATTGAGAAGCTGCAAGTTCAAGTGCCGGAGTTGCTATGCAATTTGGAGATGATCTTTCCGCCAGGCTTCTTTACTCCGATGGCACATCTCATTGTGCACCTCGCAAACGAGGCACTCTTGGGTGGCCCAGTGCAGTTTCGGTGGCAGTTTTATATTGAGAGAGAGTTCAAGTATATTCGGAAGATAACTGGAAACAAAGCCAAGATTGAAGCATGCATAGCTGAGGCAACGTGCCTTCGGGAGATGGCAGATGCCGCAACAACGTACTATCCTGATGAAGTTCCCACTCTGCATAACCCGGTCTCTCGTTACAATGTCGACGTGCCCATGAATGACCCCAAGCTTCAACTATTCCAATGTCCCGGTGGCAAGGCTGGTAAAGGACAAAAATATAGATTGGAGAGGGAAGAGAAGGATTGCATAATGCTCTATGTGCTTATGAACATGAAGGAAGTGGTGGGGGGGACGACGACGATGGCGGTCACGATTTCATTAGGTAACATGGTGTAATGCTTATTGTATCTAGTTTCGATCACCTACACTCAACTCGGTCTAATGCTTATTGTATCCTTTCAGCGAATTCACGGATGAACAGTGGTGGCTTCCGCGCGATCCCACGGGCGCGGAGTTGGACACTCTACTGAAAGAGGGTGCTCCCGAAGTAAAAATAAACTTTGTGTCTTGGTTCATGAAAAAAGTAATGTCTAAGCTGTCCCTCTTACCTACCAATATGTGACTTGTCCCTGTTATTCCACGTAACTAATGCACACAACAAATTTGAACCGTGCTTGTAGGGAGCTGATGCAAACGTTGAGATGACAGATGAGTTGAGCTGTGTTTCCCAAGGTTGTAACCGTGACGTCATGAAGTATGAGAAGTATGACGTGAATGGGTTTCGATTCCATACAGAGACACACCAGAAGGGCCGGACGAATCCAAAAACGATAAATACTGGTGTCTTCACTAAAGGATCCGATACCTTTGATTACTACGGGAGGTTAGAGAATGTATACGAGCTGACCTTCAATCGTACAAACAAACAACTCAATCTCGTTGTGTTCAAGTGTCATTGGTTCGACCCAAGAGGTGGACAGAGAATTACCAAGTCCATTGGGTTAGTTGAAGTTAAGCCTTCCACCACCTATACCGGAGCCGATGTCTATATTGTTGCTCACAAAGCCAAGCAAGTTTATTATTTGCCTCGGGGTAGCGCCAGGTATGCCCAGGGCGCGCCACGCGTCCAAAATGTGCCAAATGGCTGCCGCTACGCCGACGGCATACCCCTCGGGGTAGCGCCTGGTATGCCCAGGGCGCGCCACGCGGCCAAAATGTGCCAAATAGCACAGGGCTACGCCGATGGCATTCCCCTCGGGGTAGAGCCTGGTGTGCCCCTCGGCGTATCGTGCGCCAGGGTCGCTCAGGTGGCGCCACGTGTGGAGCTACGCCGATGGTGTACCCCTCGGCGTATCGTGCGCCAGGGTCGCCCAGGACGCGCCACGTGTGGACGTACGCCGACGGTGCGGCCCTCGGCGTAGCCGTAACGGCCGTCACCTTGACGGTGCCGGTTAGCGAGCTGCGCCGACGGCCAGTACGCCGACGGGTGGGGCCTGCCGTCGGCCTTCTTCGTCTACGCCGACGGGCGACGCTACGCCGAGGGCCACGTGGCCTCTGCCGAGGCCCACCTTCCCCGAGGAGCTACGCCGAGGGGCCCCGTCGGCGTATCGTACGCCGAGGGCATGTAGGTGATACGCCGAGGGCCGTAAGCCGTCGGCATCTTGCCGGATTCCTGTAGTGTCTGGCGAGTACACGTCACCGTCGAGGTTAGCGACTTTTGGCGCCATAGCATTTCCCTTCGATTGATAGAATGAGTTTCTTTAAACTACGGTATAGATATAACAGGACGAGGTGGGTGCAGGATAGAGATCATGGGTGGCAGACGGTGTGTGGTGTGGGTGCATTTCGGAATTGTCTTCCTCGAAGAAACTACTCCCTCCCCTTTTCTATACATATACAAGGTCACTATCAAAAATGCATTCCCCGTCTATGTAAGGCCACTAATTAACGTCGATCAAGAAAATTTGCTTAATTTTGATCTTGGATCGTACTTCGAAAGTTGCTTGCAATAGAGAAAAAGACAACACATTTTTTTGCGAAAGAAAAAGACAACACATGCAACATGTTTAATTAGCCTGAAACGCCAGAGCATTTTCACATGATTAACCGTGTTATTTATTTATTTGATGTGTTTTCTTGATACCTAAAATGTGAGGCCTATATATAAAAACAAAGGGGGAATAAACAAGTGCATAAGGAGGAAGAAGTTAATCCATGTGTTAAATGGTTACAAAGGGATTCTGAAGACCTTGGCGGGAAAAGTTGGGAACTTTGTGGCGCAGGAGGTCCCTTCGATAGAGTTGGCCGATTGGGAATTTTTACAAGTTAAGATCGATGTGTACAAGTAGCTGAAGTGCGTTGTCTCGATTATCAGAGGGGGCAAGAGGGAGCTGTTTTTAGTGAATTAGGAGCGGCTGCCGAATTGGTGTTCTGCTTGTGGCATACATACACTCACCCCTATGTGTCCCTATGAAAACATTCGAGAGACTGAGCTGGTGGGTCTTGAGATTGACGATGTCATCACATACGCCTCAAAATTTTCACCTTTAAAATACCAAAGCGTTAAACCTAGGATTTGGTTCTTGGTGGTTTTCTCCCGATACTTACTTTATAACTAAAAAAATATCTAATGGGCAGGTTGATTTGGGGGTTGTTCACTTTTTTAGAAAAATAGGAGGATGCTCACTTAAATGGAACTCCACGTTTTTTTTCGCGAAAGGAGGAGATAGTATTAACCCAAAGTTCTTACAGAAAGACCCAGACAAAAAAGGAAATTACAAGTAACTCCTTCTTCTAGGTCCCGACGAGGACAGCGCGCTGGAGCCGTCGGTGACGCGCCGCTGCCGCTGCTCCGCTTCACGCCTTGGATGGGAGCCAGCCCCGAGGCAGCCGGGAAGTCGCCAATCGCCGGGCCCAAAGACCCTACTCGCCTGAACGTCGTCGCCGTCGCTTTGGGAGTCAACGCCATCTTCTCCTTGATCTCCTTCAACATCCGGATCCCCCGCCACCAAGGAACCGGTCGGGGCACTGCGAAGCCGACAGATCCGAAGACCGGCGGCCTCGAGGAAGTCAGCCGCGGCGCGACGAAGCTCCGCAGAGCGCCACCGCGAGAGGGAACGCAGACCGACACCAAAACCTCCACCGACACCACCTTCTCCTCCATGGCGCCGCCGGCCGAGGGCCTACCTAACCCTGCGCTATGTACAGGCCGGGATCTACGGTTTCCCCCACCTCCCGCCGGCGAGGCGGCCGTCGGAGGCGAGGGAACCCGGAGATCTCCGGCGAGCGAGGCGGGTTGACTGGCTGCTCTCACAAATCGCCTATCTAACACTGTAGCGGGAGATAGGGACGGTCCAAGCTCCGTCTGCTCTCAAAAATGGAACTCCACGTTAAAATACGAGTTTAATTCGCTTGCTAAGTACATAGGCTACAATTGTATCACATATACCGTACACGTAATGTGTATGACCACTGAGATTACACAAGTGACAACATTCAGGCATTCAGCACAAAAAAGTACCTAACAATAACAGGCACTATCTATCCTTTTTCTTTCTTACTGTAGATCAAGCACAGTATGAGTACAGCTACAATTGTATCACATATGAGTACAGCTCCATTTTTATAGGTGCAGAGTAGAAGCTCCACCAATTCATTTGATTATATAATGTGTAAATTTGTCAAGATCCAATCGGGATTTTGCAATATCGAAAATAAAATCAGGATTTTTGCTCTCTAAATTCGACGAGCTAAGTGCAGGATGAGCTCTCCTCGGATGGAAATGAAATAAATAAAAACGAAAAAGGGGCATTCCGAGAATTGAACTCGGGACCTCTCGCACCCTAAGCGAGAATCATACCACTAGACCAAATGCCCTTTTGTGATTAGGATTTTGGCTCTTTAATACATGGTTTACTGTCTATCTGAATTCGACGAGCTAATGAAAATAAAATAAAACAAACGAGGGGGCATTCCGAGAATTGAACTCGGGACCTCTCGCACCCTAAGCGAGAATCATACCACTAGACCAAATGCCCATGTGCGAACGCTGATCATTTTATGTGAATAGATCATCTCGTATTCGTACACTGCATCTCAATAAGTAATCCTGGAACAAACGTTAGCCTCCACACAGAACAAAAGTACTTAAAAGGAAAAGTGGCAACAAAAGTCCAGTCACGAGGTATGCAGGATCCTATCATCATGTATTCCTTATCCATCAGTCATATGATCATGGAGCAGAGCACTTCCTCCTGTCTCACAGAACACAAAGGGGAAAACCGGCAAGCTAAATTATTTGGACACGCTATCCATGGTTTATTACAAACATCCCATCATCACCCTAACCATTGATATATCAGTTGATCCTGGAGCACCTCCTCCTTATCTCACCCTGCCTCCCGGTCTTCACGGCGACGCTGCTCAGGCTCACCATGGCCTTGGGGAACTCGTAGGCGAACCGGAGCCCGAAGAAGCCGCGGACGTTGCCTGCGTACTTCTGCACCACGCCCTGCGTCGCGTCGTCGCCCCACAGCCGCTGGTCCGACTCCAGCACTGCGTTTCCGTCCCTCACGTTCTTGAAGAATGCCGCGTCGAACGACCCTGCGCTGTCCCTGTCCAGCGCCACACGCCGCGATGGGTCGCCGTTGGGTGGGCACAGCGCCCGCAGCTGCTGCAGGAATGCCGGGCTGATCGAAGGGTCTGCGTTGCCTGTCGCCGTGAAGTTGTACAGCCGGTACCGGAACAGCCCGCAGTCCGTCTGCCCGATGGTGTGAGCACCTACAAATTGTCAAAAGGTTTTTGTTGCCAGTTGTGAATTTGTCATAGCATTTGTCACCGAAATATTAGATTCTACTCCAGTATGATAATACTGTAACACAGTTCACTAAGACCATGCATGATGTACGTGCATCAAGGACAAAGGAAGATTACCAACTAGTGTTACAAGGTCATGGTCAGTCAGTCCTTGAGCTGCAAACTTTTGCCTCTGAACCGCTACAGGATCAGCGGGAGATGGCAAGGCCCTTGCATCTGAAGCTGATGAGACTCTTCCATCTCTTCGTCCAAGAGGTACTGCCCAGCTTGGCCCACCAGTCTTACAATCGGTACAAAATGTGCAATGAGCAAGTCAGTTATCACTCTTGAATGAGAACAACAAACAGTAACTTCAATCATCAGGCTTGCGATCAAAGGGTGAACAGTTCTTAGCAGGAGTTTTTCTTTTCTCGAACCATGCAGGAGAAATGCATGCGTTGTTATATTAGAAAGAGAGAAAGACCGAGCAGTGCCCAGCCAAAAACAGTTACAAGAGAGGAACAGCACGAGTTCAGCATAAAACTTGCATAGTTACATACTCACCAGATCAACAGAATCCCGTGCCGCGAGGGCCAATATATCTGCACAAGACACCACCCCGGGGCATGTAACTTCCAACTGGGACTTGGCATCATCTATTACTTCAAAACCCCTAAGACCAAAATTCTGTGGGGCACTCCTTTCAGATGATGATCCAGAAATCAGAACAGAAGCATCACATCCCTACAAAGCATGTAAGCAGAAACATATGTCAGACATGAAAGCAGAACAACACAATCTCGTTTCCTTCCAATGGCTTGTTATGTATGCATTGCCATCTATTGCAAAGTAAAGAAAGGAAAAAAAATAGCATGGGATTCAGAGTAACAACATGAGTACCGAAACACAAAGTAGTACAGATGAGAGGTTTCTAGAAATTAACTTGGACAAAACAGTCGTGGAAGTGCAGCCTGAGCAAGCCTGGGGCAATGGTGGCATCGTTGTTGTAATACTTTTCAACACTAGACCTCACTATATCCTCCGCATCAGGACAGATGGAGTCATAGAATCCTCTCTGAAGTCCTTGGCTTCGGACCAAAGAACCTCCCAGGAAAATGTTGCATAAAAAGAAAAGAGCAGCTATTTCTGATGCTACCATGGCCTGAGCAAGGGTTATCAACAACAATTCTAGTTGTGTCAATCATGTAACCGTATTGCTCGTTATATAGGGTCGATCAGCTTTTGCTATTCTCCAATTACTACAATCCTGTTGCAATTTTGGGTTAGTGGAGTAGCAAGTGGATCATGCACTACTGAATGGTGTGCATTACAGCTAGAATATCAACCTGCATATTTTATAATTGATATATCCCCTTACCAAATTATGCACAAGTTGTTTTGTTATGTAAGATAGCTGCAGCCACTCAGCCCTCAAGTTTGAAAGTGCTAGATTGCCGAATTGCACCCACATAACACAAACATATGCTCGAGCATAGCATATCAGCAGTACTTCATACCCCTTTTGCAACCAGGATAATCAGATGCAGGCCATACGTGATTCTGGTTATACAGGCAGTACTCTAGAGACTTTTTCGTATTCTCATGTATCATTGATAGTACTAGGCTCAGGTTTCATACTAGAATGTCACCACAGACAACCCTGATTTGCGTTACAAAGATAGATCACCCTGATTTCAGAAAGGTGGTCACGCTATTGAGCTAATCTTTACAACATAGAAAATCGCACCTATGACAACCATTTCAAGGTAAGATGAATAAGATTAAAGCTCCTTGGTCTGGACCGAGAAGGGTGATCTCTCAAGTCTTGAAGACAGACAGAGCACTAAACGTTGAGCAGTCTGAATACGCGATCACAATGGATTTGAACACTTGGAAGATAAAGATAATTTGTTCAAATAGATGCATAAATCAGAAAACTAATTATTGAACTCCAGCTACATGACTAATTTCCATATTTACCAACAAACAGAGAAGAGGTACTCCCTCTGTTCCAAATTAATTGACGCAGCTTTAGTCTAGATACACATGTATCTCGACGAGTTTTAATGTGTACGTTCGCTCATATTATAAAAAAAAAACTGCGTCAACTAATTTGGAATGGAGGTAGTATTAATTCAGTGGTGCTTGTGGTTCACGAAGAACATGGGAATTGGAAGCTACAGTAACAGGCCAAAGGCCTGCTAGCATACATACACTCGTGATGAACATGGGGAAATAGTTAGTGGAAGCGTTTCTCACAGGTGGGCTTGACATGTATGGACTCCCACCACTCATTTTGCATTTCATGAAGACCAAACCAAAGTGTAGCACGATTGAAAAATGATAAGAGAGGGATAATGTCCGAGCACTGATAAGCATAGTCTAACAGATAGACTGTACCTACTTTGTGGTGTCATCTTCAGCAGCAATATGGACGTGTCGTGCTGGGTATTTGTGAGGGCTAGCTAACACAAACTCATCAGATTAAAGTAACATGACTACGATAAGAAGGGGATCTCCTGTATTTCACTTTTAGATACAAGATTAGACCGACCGAGTAAAATTTATGTTTTATCATAATCTAGTAGTAGCCGGATGATAGGATGCTACTTTGCAAAAATGATTTTTGAACTTTGTAAATGTTGAGTAAAGAAGAGTATGAGTAGCACCTGCATTCTCATCTGCAAATGAAATGGTATGAGTAGTAAAGCTGATGGCGAGATAAGAACATCTGTCCCCCTGTCACAAAACTGGGGAAATCAGTTAGATGGAAATTGAACAAGAAATTAAATAACGATGCTGACACATAACCAACTGAGCACTTAGAATTCCAACCCAGCTCTTGAGCTTGCTTTTCACTCTCCTTTGCACTAAATATTTGTATTCCGAGTTCAAAAGTATACATGAGCAAGTTGACAAAGTTTGCTGGTTTTACATAGGTCGCAAAATCACACCGTCAATTCCCGAGTGAGAACCGATTTAGGTTTGGAATCGCCAAACAGTATGACAAAACAAAAGAAGTCTACCTGGAGCGTGAACATGTTTACTACATCAGCAAAATAAGTTTGATAATTCGCAAAAAAAAAGTAAAATAAGTTTTATGAAAAGTCCCATACTAGGCCACACGGGTCCAAGAAGATATTTGACAACCAAACTATTTCTAGAGCTGGTGCTAGTTCTTTGCATATCATCAAGAAAGCAACATTTCCGCAGCCTAGCCAGGTGGCGCACCGCGATTCAGCTGTATGACAGAACAAAAGCGAAGTCTACTTGGAGCCTGAACATGCTTTAGTATGTCAGTAAACTAAGTTTTATCCAATGAAAAGCTGCTGATCACACATGGACCAACTGGGCAGACAGCTCCAAGAGGATTAATCGTGCGTGGCGGACTGAATTCCGTTCTTGAAGTATTTGGCAACTAAACTGTTTTTACGGCTGGTGCTAGTTCTTGACATGTCAGGACAGAAGGGCATCTCCGCAACCTCTCTATAAGGTGGCGCACGCTGATTCGTGTCTAGTGAGACACCCGACCACTGAGCTAAATATGAAAACCCACGACTGAAGATGACAGCAGGTGGGGTGAGTGTTGAGGTGGACAGCCGGGAACGTCTGACCTGGCGTCGGCACGGGATGTGCGTGACCTTGTACCCGGGCGGGACATCCGGTCGAACAGCTTGCGTGCAGGGGCGTGGCCGCAGGTGGGCAGTCATTGGCCGGTCCGTCGGGCCCGCCCACGCGAGGCGGACGCGGCCAGCTTCGCCCGGATCCCCACGACGTCGGCACGTCCACGGATCACCGGCCACCGCACCACACGTTCGCCTTCTCGAAGCCGGCCAAGTCAATGCCCAACTTGTGACGCCCCAAAACCGGTACCATGAGGATCCCAGCGAATCCGCCGAAATCCGCACGATATCGATTTTAGGAGACGCACCACCAAGCGCCTCGTACACGCCGAAGCATGCACGCGATGCGGGTGGAATCAATCACGAGCGGTAACATCACAACAAGATTACAATAGAGCCCACAAGAAACAGATATATTACAACAACGACTCCAACGAGTCAAGATACAAATAGATACATACAAAGATCCAAATCATACAGAAGATCAAATACATCCGAATACGGACAAGATACAAATTTGGACTAAGAGTCCTGAAGATAACCAGTGGCGTCCATAACCCTGCCCAGGCCAAGCCGGAAGGGTAACCTTGCTAGCGTCGTCTTCATCGAACATATCTTCATACCTGCCCGGTTATATCCCGTAGAAGCAGCAATAAGTACGGGTTCGTACTTAACAAGACTTCAAGACGTATAAGCATTCGTCAACCAGTCGTCCTTTGTACTTGAGGCACGCAGGGGACTTAGAGGACGCAAGAGGAACGTCATATGCAATATGGTGGGGTTAAGCGGCAGCGCGCAAGCACTAAAAACCTATAGAGACACTCTACAACAGTCGTCTATTAGAGAAAGTGAGAGAGCGCATAACTAACAGTTCTATACTCTGCAAACATAACACAGCCGATGCGTTCCCCCCTCGCAAGGAGGTACTTACAAGGGCACTCACACGGTTGACAAGTTTTACCCAGGTTTTATTGAAGTTTTGCTAACTTACTACGCAAGTTATTATCAATGAACATCAGGTGTAAGTTGTCTATGGTCGAGTCATACAGCTCCAAGTCGTCCATAACCGCGGACGCGGCTTATCGATAAGATTTAACCTCATAGGGTGCCCAAATGTGCCCACACGCACGATCAACCCACTTGCGACAGGTGGATATCACGACTCGCACTCTCCTTCACGACAACAATGTCCAGGAAGCCACCTAACCAAGTTGAACCCGAATCGAAGTCCGGCCGTATCTCCGAGACGGACCTAGCTGTTTGCGACCACGACTTCCGAGGGTCAAAACACACACTGGGGCGAATGACCCGCTTCAGCACGCGATAAACGCTCGTGCCGCACCTATACGTGCATACCAGAAACAAGGGATACAAGGCACCCAGGGGCTTCCCAAAGTAAAGAAGTAACAGGCTGGCATGCACGCAAACAACAAATGGTAAAACATTACGAACTAGTTGTGGCCACTGGACAAAGCTGTAGATTCCGGCAGTGGTCAAGGGGAGACCCAGAAGCATACCCACGTGTGGTTAGAGCGCTCAGTCTCGGAACAGATAACAAGAACTCGGGGTCCTAAGCTTTAAAGAAACACAAGTGAGCCATCACAAAACGATCAGCTGACCCACCGATGCCTCCGCTTAACAATTATTAACAAGTAACCATGATACCCTCAACAAATATAACCATAAACCATGTGTCATGTTCCCCAACAGATAATCCGATAAGATAGCGGTAACGGTAACGAGATATAAACAGCACTAGCATGCACTACGACTCGCAAGGCAGACCCGATAACCAAATAATAGCTGTAGGTGGTTGGTGGTTGGTGGTGGCAATATGGGTTGCTTGAGGTAACAAGTGGAAGGGACACGTGACAAGAACGCAACTTAAGGATAGCATGAGGGAGAAGGCAAAATAAAATAGGTGAGCGACTTCTGCAGGGGCAGGAGTATAGGGGAAATGCTTGCCTGTTAAAGCTTGCCGAGGAACATCCGGAGAACTCGCCGTATCTCACCACACCACTTCGCGATCCTATCCGGGAAGAAGCAAATGCTGGACAAACAACGGATGCAAGTCTTACTACTACGGATAAAGAAGAACCAGCATGAGCAAGATGTTATGCATGACATGCATGACATGGCAATTATGATGCTATGCAACTTACCCAGTTTAATCGGAGTCGGAACCCCGGACAAACAAATTAGGTTGGAGTTACATTTCTACCGGCAAAGTTAAAGGTTTATTAGCATGGCATATCATGGCAGGGGTGCGCTACTTCAATATTAACCGGAGCGAGGAACCGTAGCCGATAATATATATGTTTCTTGTGGGCTCTATTGTAACCCTGTTGTAATGTTACCTCTCGTGAATGATTCCACCCGCATCGCGTGCATGCTTCGGCGTGTACGAGGCGCTTGGTGGTGCGTCTCCTAAAATCGATATCGTGCGGATTTCGGCGGATTCGCTGGGATCCTCATGGTACCGGTTCTGGGGTTGCCTTCGCTCGCCTCCGAGGTCGTCGTCGCACACTGAACTGGCTCACGGTGGGCAAAAAAACCGATGACGGAAGACCGAAACCGAAAAGACCCGAGACCGAAATGACCGATAAAATATCGGGTAGAAAATTTTATAGACCGAATTAAGTTTGGTCAATTCGGTCATTTTGTTCTGAGTAACCGAATAGACCGAACTGACCGAATTTTACGTAAGACTGTCTCAATCAATCTTTAGATTTTTTGATATGCGTGAGATGTGATATTCTTGAATGTTCATAAACTTCTCTAGCATTGTTAGAGCATCTCCAGCCGCGTCCCCCAAACCGTCCCCCAAACCGCGCCGGATTGAGCGTTTGGGGGACGAGTTTTGTTCGTGCCGCCTTTGGGGGACGTCGCTCCCCAGCCGCGTCCCCCAAACGCCGCCCCCAAACATTTAAAATACTTTTTTTTTGGCTTTTTTATTTCAATTTCCACAAACTAATACATAATTTGGAACGTGGTTTACACGAAAAACATAATTGGGAACGTGGTTTTCCACAAACTAATACATAGTTTGAACCGTCGTTGACACAAATATAAAATTTTGCAAAGAAACTAAACCTAACTTGGCCGTGCATCGAAGGTTTCCTGTGTTCGCTGCTAAGAAAGAACACTCAAGGGCACACCCAGTCACCTAAACTGGAAAATCCAGCTGGTGACGGTGCCCTTGTTGGTTCTACCGAGGAAGAATAGACAGAGACCTCCGTGCACGTATTCGCTGCGAAGAAATAACACTAGTCGTCCTCCTCGTCGGTGCTGTCGCCCTGGTAGTCCCGGCGGCACCGCGTGTCGTCGAAGACCTTGACGCTCATGTCCCTATCGCCGAAGTAGGAGAACAGGAGGATGAAGCCGGCTTGGAGGCTGTGGTGCCGCGCGAACTTCTCCCAGCCGATGTTGAGGTACATCTTGCCGCGCGCGTCGTAGATCACGTCGACGATCCACCGGTAGTAGCTGCACGCAGCCTCCCGCAGATGCATCGTGCGCGGGCGATCATCGCCGGCGACGTAGTCGGCGAAGGAGTCCGGCAGCCTCTGGATGCCGCGCGGGTCGCCCTTGAGGACGAGGACGAACTCGAACCGCACGTCCGGCTCCACGTCCATCTCCGACGATGATGAAGCCGGCGGCGTGGAAGGCGACGGCGAGCGTTCAGCTCTGCCGCGGCCACGACCACGACCACGACCACAGCCGCGAGGTCGGCCTCCGCCTCTACCGGACATAGCGTCGAGTCTTGTTGAGATGGTGGCGGCTAGGGTTTGGGAGAGAGGCGCTAGGGTTTGTGTGTGAGAGGGACGATGAGAGGCGGCCCTTTTATAGGCCGGAGGGAGGCGGGGAGCGGTGGCGCGCATTAACGCCGGCACGCAGAGCTAGGCGCGACGGGACGCGTCGCTGCGGGAGCTGCACCGTCGCTGCGTCGCTGCGGGAACTGCGCACCGCCAATAACTTTCGTCGCGAGGTAGGCGACGGTTAGGTTAAAAATTTATTGTGCCGCTGACGAGTCGGCCCTGCCACTCCCCGTCTCGCTTTTCGTTGTGTCCGGCGTCCCCGGTGCGTCCCCTGTGGGACGGGGACGGGCTCGGGGCGCCGGACACCGAATGGGGGCGCGCCGGACAAAAAAGGGCTTTGGGAGACGCGGCTGGAATGCATTTTCTGTCCGGCGCGCCCCAAATCGCTTTGGGGGGACGCTTTGGGGGACGCGGCTGGAGATGCTCTTACATTTTTATTTAGATTGTTGAATATTTATTCGTGCCAATTGATAATAATATATGTAATGAAAAAACATCCAAAAAACATCTTAAATGTTGCCAACCTTTTACTAAATAATGTCTAAGTTTTGCGTTGACAACATCAGCCACACTATTTGGTCATGACCGAACCCGGACCCGAATTACAGGGTACCCGAATTTGTCGGGTAGTAAAAGTAACGAGTATTTTCGATCTTCATTTTTTTCTGACCGAATTTGAAATAGACCGAAATACAAAAACCGAATTTTCGGTCATGACCGAATGCCCACCCCTAGAACTGGCCGATACCTTGGGCGGTTTGGTATCAAGAAATGTCACGAGGATTCCCAGGACAGGAGGCCAGGAATCAAGCGGTAGCCTAAAAAAGAGATTCATGCGTTTGGAACTTTGGATAGCGATCAGTTGTATTGTACACGATTCTTTATCTAAAGAATATTAGTTGTACTGTACATGATTCTTTATCTAAAGAATATTAGTCGTACTGTACATGATTGTGTATTTGTGTGGACCATTTGTAACACATGTTGCAACTTTATTCCTAAAATCGAGCGAACACCTTTACAAAAAAATAATACGTACTACTGAATCATTCTTTTCCTGTCAAAAGAGATAAGCAAGCTCGACATAAATTAGTACTCCTACATAATGCAGCTGTTCCAATAAATATCTGAACACGACATCATGAAGGAGACCCGTCTGTTTGTATTTACTAGATGATTCCCCGCGCGTTGCTGCGGAAATTGTAGAAGTTGAAATTGTAAGCTGTGGTACATGGTTAAATAAACTTCAGCATATAGAGAGCATTATAACTAAATCCTGAAAAGAAAGTCACAATGTAGAGAATGGTGACTAAAGCATGTGAAAAGACCACTCCATATAAAAGATCAGATCGATATATCAAATTTCATTGAAAAGGAACGTGAAATGGAAAATGGCAGTTAAGAAGATATCAGGCTTTCCTCTGCCTTTGTATTAAGGAGGACGAACAACCTCATGTCGTACGTAGGAGAACTTGAAATAAATTTGGATACTGCAAAGTAGCTCTTCTGTACATTGCCTTATACATTCAGTGTACATACGGACAGACATGATGAATACCTTCCTATTTCAGTTTTTGCTGGTAATGCATCTTGGACAGTCTGGTTCTCTAGCATTCGTTTTTGAGATAATGTCCTTTTCTCATCGAACATGCCTCAATCTTCTAAAAAAATGGAAGACAGTTCCTATAAAAGTTTGTAAGAATCAATTTCATCACGTTTAAGCAAAAAAAAGATGCATCATCAGCTATTTTATGCGAAGGAATAAAATTATGTAATATTATAATATCGCATAACTGTGGCACAAGGAAGAAGGGAGAAGCATAAATTTCTTGTACGTTTGCCCTTGTTTTGATTGAAACGGTGTAAGGCAATTAAGTACCATTAAGATGCAAAAATTAATATAAGATAGGAAACTGCAGTTGCAAATATGAAAACAAAGAAGTTGTATCCTTTTGTTTTCACTAATCGAATAATTAGTATCTTCAAAGCTGAAAAATAGAGCACGGACAGCAACTCGGACGACTTGCAAATTGAACAAATAATTAAATGAATTAGAATAGCCTTGATCCTTGGAATTGATTAAGAAAAATAAAAAGAATTGACATGATAGATGAGTATTTAATATTAGTGAATATATTCTTTCCAACTGAGAGAGGTCAATTCCTAACTGACAAATGGGAAATCAGATGAGCATTCCTCTAGCAAAATAGGATAACTATTCCCTGATATCCCCGTTTAGACTACTTGCAATTAACTGTAATGAACGTACTCAGAGAATTTCACACATTGTTATCCACAGAGAAAAAGTAAGCCATGAAGAAAACTGATATGGATGCACAATAAATAAACCGAACATCAATTGCGCGAAGGTGAGACTAAAAGGTTTTTGTGTGGATGGGATAAGAAATGCACCTGGTGAAGTTCTCATCGATTGTCTACAGAAGCCTGATGGTAATTTTGAGGCTTGTGCCTGTGAGGATCATCCCTGAGCTATGTGTAGTTCTTCTCTCACGGCAACACCAAATGGTGAATGCCTACCATGATGACTCAAATGATTTTCAGAACTTTCAGGATCATCCATCTTTGCAAACCGCAGAATCGTAAGCGGATAATGTACTCCCCGCATAAACCTATGAAAAAAAAAGCCAAATACCAAATATGAACGATGTGAAGACAAAAAGAACATTTCATATGAAGCAACATCCAGCTACAAATATATTAATATAAAAAAGTAGATATTATTACGTTCTGAAATTTCTTCATTTTTAGATGGTTAGTACATTTGAGTGATTAGCTGGCTAATCTTCCCCATTCAAAAAACTTACCTGGCTAATCTTCAGTAAGAATAAAATGTACAATAACATATTTCTAAATTCATAAGAATGATGAACTGCCATTTATCCTAAGTGGAAGCACGTCATGTTGCATTGCTCCCTATCCCCAAACGCCATCCGTATGTAGCATGCATAAGGAACACAGTCAAAAGCATGTTACCAGTTCAATATTTTTTTGCTCTACAGACATGAAATTAATTGAGAAAACATAGAGGATATCAATTCCCCTGTGAGATAAGTAGCGATTGGGGAAAAGAAAGAGAGGAACATGTTGTTGAGACTGAGGCCATATACATGTATTCTTTACCAGAGCACGACCCTGATTGATAGACGTTTGATGGATTGGCTGAGGCCAGGGCGATGACAGACGATAACCTTCTGAACAAACGGAGAGCGACGACGGACAATAACCTGGCATATCATAGATTAAAAAAGGGCTGCCTAATAAAATGAACACCCAAATTCCAAGAGGAGCAGCGTGGCACCAATTGCTTCTCATGGTGTCGGGGCTTGGGAGTAGATGGAAGGGGGAGGGGGGATCATTGGCAGATAATTTCAGGGACAGATGTAAGTATTTTAAAGAGGGGCGAATCCGCGCGAATTCCATCAGTTTCTTTTGCAGTTAGTTTGTGCATAGATCGTGGGGGAGGGGAAGAGAATAAGGTAGATTGATGGTGGAAAGGAAGCGTCAAAGCGTCAACGAAGCGTCACTGCAGTCGGTGTCCGGAGTGTCGATGGAGAACAATGATGGGCTGTCCATATGGGCTGGAAGGGCATCTCCAGCGGCGGGCCGCATTTCGGACGTTCGAAATGTCCGTTTGCGTCGCGCGGCGGACGCTCGACAGACCATTTTGGTCCGCGCGTTCGTTTGCACCTAGGGGTGGCTCCAGCGGGCCGACGCATTTTCGCGTTTGCATCAATTTATGAAGTTTCCAAACAACAAAATAAGGAAATCAACAAAATCATAGTTATTACATTTAAAAGTCGACATGAAAATAAGATAGTATTTCTCTAGGCATGATCTTTATGGCCAGCCAATGTCCACTGATGCTCAATCAGATCCGTTTGCAGCTGTTTGGAGACGTTCTCGTCAGTGACTTCTACATTCCTATGTAGATAGTCCTGCCAAGATGAAGCTCCAGGAAGTGGCGCAACCAGCTCACCTTGGAAATCCCATTGGTTTTCATTGCGGCCATCAGGACGCTCGTTCTCAACGATCATGTTGTGCATGATCACGCAGCATGTCATCACCTCATGCATGGTCTTCAGCGACCATGTTCTTGCCGGGTGACGGACAATTGCCCACCGAGCTTGGAGCACACCAAATTCGCGCTCCACATCTTGCAAGCCTCTTGCATCTTGGCAAACCTCCTCGTCTTCTCGGAGTTTGGATTACGGACAGTCTTCACCAATGTGGCTCAGTCAGGGTAGATGCCATCAGCAAGATAATATGGCTTGTCATATGCATTTCCATTGATCTCATTGATGTCATTGTTGGAACCTACCATGCCAAAAAATGAATATCAAATCCATAAATCTTGAGATATGACAACTTCAAGAATGACAGTTCTTCCCTCCTGCTCTCCCCCGAGGCAAGAACGGAGCCGACAACGACTACTGCGACGCTACGGCCGGACGGCGGCGCTAGGGGTGGGGGCGGCGCTAGGGCAGGAAAGAAGGGGAACAAGAAGTAAATCGAAGCGATCGATTTCGCTATCCCTGACATGCGGGACCGGGTAAGAAATGGAGGACGCTCCAAGCGACCGCCGAGCGTCCGCGGAGACACAAACCTGGCGCATATTTGGGCCAGGTTTGCGTCTCCGCGGACGGCTCAGTCACTTTGCGTCGCGCCGCTGGAGCAGGCCCCAGACGCATTTCCGGTCACGGCGGACGAAAACGGTCGCTCAGCGTCCGTTTGCGTCGCGCCGCTGGAGCTGCCCGAACAAACGTGATGGGCTGTATGGTGATTGTTTCTTTACAAATAAAAAAGTTGTGTGCTTCGGAAAGCCCAAAGAAAACTTAATGAATACGGGAGGGAACGACTGGCAACCAAATGAAGCTACTGACGTGATTGAAACGCCGGAACAAACCGGAAGAAACTGACGTGGCATACTAAGTGATGTGGAGGTCTTGCATGTTGAGAGAATATCCTTAGTGGGTTGCTCCAATTTAGATATTATAGATTTGTACTGAAAGCGTGCACCTATGGTTACAATTGCTACCGGAAAGTGATACAGAACGTTAGTCATCATCCTTGTATTCGGTTGAAATTTTTTAAACATAAGCATTCGGTTGAAATGACAGCGTTTGCTAGTAGAACTGAGATGTGACTTTGGAAAATTGGTAGATACATATGCTCAAAAGAAATAGAAATATTATAACAACACTTGGATAACAAAATGCTAAAAGCACATTCTTTCTATTCCAAATCATAACCTTCAGTCTCTGGTGGCAACTTTGATGTCATTTTTTTTAGAGTTGTTAGCATAAGACCACCATATTCCAGTCTAATTTCATTTTGGTAACAGTTTATGTTTAGCGATAAAAAAACACCACATTTTTCGTCGATTCTCTCAAAAAACACTAAGCACGAATGGACATATATTCTGACAGTCAGGGGCCACCTGTAAGGCTGACGTGGCCAAATTTTTCTAAGGCGAATTGGACCCAACATGTCAGCACATTTAAAAGAAAAGGATATTTGAATAAAAACAATAAAAAAATTGGAAATCAATTTAAAAGGAACCGGGAGGTTCCTCACGCACCGTCATCATAATCTAGTGAGAAGGCCGGGTTGCTGCCCCCACGGCCATCCGGGAGAAGGGGGCGCCGACAAGAGGAAGTACCGGCTCCACCTGCGCCATCCGGGAAGGGAACTAGGAACGCGGCAGGAAAGGAACTCCATAAAGTTGTAGTTAACCTGTGAAAACTGACGAGCATAGCTTTTAGAATAAAATAAACCTTTTGATGAAATATTTACGAAAACTTGCATTTGCCTAGGACTTTCTGGTCCGTGGTTGTAGCTAGTGCATGATACACCTATTTCCTATTATGAACTTGCTGAGTACTCTCGTACTCATTACCTCCCATTTGAACCCCCTTCTTAGATCGAGGCACCAAAGGAGAAACTACCGTGGAACTCGAAGACAAAGGAGTCAACTGCAACAAGATGAAAAATCCAATCTAAGAACTCAATGGAGTCAACTTCTGCATCAGCTAGAGTGGAAACTCAGACTAGTAATAAAAGAGAACATTTCCCTAATCCTAGCACATAATTAGCTAGAGTTCTATAGCAAGCCAAGTATCTCTAGAACTAGAAGTTAGCAATGAATTAGTCTACGAGTTGTTCTTCTGGAATTTATTTGAAGTTTTACCTCATTGTAAAGTAGGAGGCTGTGTTGATCTTCTATAAGCAGTTCGTGTATCCTTATATAGACATGCCTTGGACTTGCATATGTTTCTGTTGTACCACTCTGAGGGATATAATATGAGTGGAACGGTGTTTCACTTGTGTTATATCAACGACTTGTGTACTACACCATGCAGTGGTACGCTGTGTCACCGCAGCATCCCCATCACGGTCCCACGGTAGCACATCAGGCTCGCGCTATCACGACCTTCCGCAGCTGTCGACGCGGAAGTACCATGGCGTGCGCTAGCACACGTGGGGGACATGAGTAGCGGAAATCACCGACTGCAACACCCACGAGTGTCACTGGCTCGGCATGTTCCGTTTGGCAGCGCAGACGGCGAAGGCCTACGATACCTTGGCGGTACGCCTCCATGGAGCCAATGCGAAGCTTAATTTCAAGTTTGGGAAGGTGCCGTCGGAGGATATTTCATTCAGCGGCTGCCACGTGGTCGGCCACCCCGAGGCGCGGGGAGGGGACGGGGGAGGCTCGTGAGCGCCTCGAGGTGGAGCGGTCCGACGAGATGTATAATTGTATATGGAGGAGCTCCACCGCAAGTATCCGGAGCGCATTGAGCAAGAGCGCCTTGTCTTCGAGCGCTACAAGGCGAGGAAGACCGATGAGCCTGCCCCTCCGGTGCGCCGGTCATCAACCTCAGCTCCAACAATAGCGATGACTCTGTGGCGAGGTCTTTAGCCGAGAACTTCTCAACCAGCGATGAAGATCCTTAAGTTAGACTTAAGGTAATGTACGTTTTCCAATATTTTTAGTAAAGTTTACATACTAGTTGAGTTCCAGCTTAGTGGCAAGGCAAGCGAGTGCGTAGCCAGCCCGCCCGGGTTCGAATTCCCATCTCACAGTAATTTCGCAGGGAGGGGCGAACTTTAAACTGGGTTATCATCCTAGCGTCCATCCGCTGGAAGAGTCTCATCCTACCTGACAACGTATAGCCAAGAGAGGGATCTTTCCTCCGTTAGTCAACATTTTAGTTTGAATCAAATATGTGTGAATTTGTTTCAAGATTGAGACGAATTTAAGTTTAAAAGAGTTAGATATAAGAATTCAGCTGCAGAAATAGCTAAATTTAAAAGTGCAAATAGTACTCCTCTAAATAATATTGGGCCATATAAAAACCTCATAAATCATAAGTGATCGGATTGAGAAGAGAACCGAACCCTTACAAGTTGCACGGGGGCAACTTGGATAGGATCTGGCTTTATACAGGATCTTTGAGATCAATCTTTTTGAACATACAAAATATGTTTAAATATTCTACTCTAAGTTGCTAGGGAGTGCGGGTTGAGTAAAGTAAACTTTGAGAGTGTGCTTGCAAAATCGCATCTCCGATAGTTTTTTCAGATCGGAGGGAGTAAAAAAGATTGACAACAAACATATGTCTTATATATGCAACCTTTAACATCTGCAGCTTCAAATTCGAGATACACTTAGAGAAAAAGAAAAGACAAATCTTAGGTGCAAATATGTGAAATTATGTTCACACTATTCACGGTAGAATTTATCTTTTATTTTCCTCTGCCTGTAGATGGATTGTGAACTGCATTTTTTTTTAGAATTGTAGATACAACCCGTAGGTATGTTGTATAGAAGTTTTTTTGCAATTTAGATGCATGATTGGATGGGGACGTGGTGCCATGGGATTAACTCCATGGTGGCGACGCACTTCCTTTCCGGATAGCTTTGCTAGGTCCAATCCCAATCCCATTCTTAATTCAACCAAGTTTTCCTTCTCGAGATCCGCGGTGACGACGCGTAGCCGCGGAAACCGGGAAGCCCCGATCGCTGCCGCTTCCCCCGTGACGTGCACACCGCGTGGGTGGGGGCCGCTAAACAATCGGCTAAGTAGAAAACTCGCCGTCCTGTCCTGTAAAGACTCTACAGCTCCAGTAGTATATCACCGCTCGATCGGGATCGGATCGGATCTCCCCTCCCGTTCGTCTCCCCTCTCCAGAGTACCAGACTCCTCGCCGGGCGGTGGTCGTAACTGGTGAGCCCATCCCCATCCCCGGCTCCGGCCACCCTCTCCCTCTCGCTCGCTCGCTCGCTCGCCGCTTTAGCTCGGCGCTACTGCCGGCCAGATCCGCCGGTTGAGTTTCTTGCTTGCTGCTGTCGGCTGTCCTGTCGGTGCGCGCGTTTCTGCCCCCTATCGTTGCTGCTGCTCTCTCTCTGCTGCTGCTGGCGGCCGGCGGCGGCTATGGCGGCCTAGTGCCTGCCTAGCCAGCGCGGCTGCGGTGTTGCTTCCGCTCGCGCGCTCTCGGTCCGCCGGTGGCCTTGATTCGCGCGCTTTCCTTGTCCCCTTTCCGTGTGTAGCTAAAGCTCCCTACTACTTGTGTTGTGCAGGCAGGTTGACTGAGCAGCTAGCTCGCGGGAGCGCGCGCGGCCGCCATGGCTCAGATCTTGCTCCATGGCAACCTCCACGTCACCATCTTCGAGGCCCAGGCGCTCTCCACCGGCCGTGCCAGCGCCGCCGCCCCGAAGTTCCTCCGAAAGGTACGGCTACAGTTACACTCCATTTCTCCTTGTTTTCCGATTCTCTTTCCCTGCCAGATCGGTCCAGCCTAACACCGCCTAACCTGGTGTACTGGTTTGCATCAACGGTAAAACCGTCATAAGTATTAGTAGCAAATGGTAAAATTTCTGATAAGCATTAGTGGTAAAAAAACGCTGAGGATATAAGAACGAGAATCTCTGCATATCTTTTATATCCAGCGTAACTGCTGAAGTTTGATCATGCCATGTGTGCCTAGCACGGTTGACAGTCCTCCACTAATCCAAAGGCTGGACTGATCATGATCGCATATTCATTGACTCAACTGCTGGTCTGAACCCGCGGTTTGCAGTATGTAATGTGTGCTCTCTAAACCATGCCCACAATATGCCTCTTTCTGTTCTCACACGTCGAGCTTATCTTGACATCTACAGTAAACAGAATACTACTTGTACATCTGCGGTAAGAACATCTTCGGTTTAAAATCTGCGGACTACTATAAAGTAGAAACAGTTAGATGGTACCCCTGGAAATATAAAAGAGTTGCTGCATTTTTTTTGTCCAGCGTAACTGCTAAAGTTTGCTCATGCCCTGTGCCTACTGTATTTAAAGGTTTGCCTGATCATGCTGCTTATTCATTGACTGAACTGCTGGTCTGAATCCACGGTCTGATGTATGCAATCTTTGTTTTGTAACCATGTATACAATACTACTCTTCGTTTTTCTGACGCGTCGAGCTTATCTTGACAGATCGTGGAGGGCCTCGAAGACACTGTCGGTGTCGGCAAAGGCGCCTCCAAGCTATACGCCACCATTGACCTGGAGAAGGCTCGCGTTGGCCGTACCAGGATGTTGGCTAACGAGCCAGTGAGCCCTCGCTGGTACGAGTCATTCCACATCTACTGTGCGCACCTTGCTGCCGATGTCATCTTCACCGTCAAGGCCGACAACGCTATCGGGGCGGCCCTCATTGGGAGGGCGTACCTACCTGTCAGCGAGCTTCTGGGTGGTGAGGAGATCGATAGGTGGCTTGAGGTCTGCGACACCGATCGGCAGCCTATCGGTGAGAGCAAGATCCACGTGAAGCTTCAGTTCTTTGAGGCCACCAAGGACCGCAATTGGGCCAGAGGTGTCCGGAGTGCCAAGTACCCCGGTGTTCCTTACACCTTCTTCTCGCAGAGGCAAGGGTGTAATGTTAGGCTGTACCAGGATGCTCATGTCCCGGACAACTTCATTCCCAAGATTCCGCTTGCGGATGGTAAGAACTATGAGCCTCACAGATGCTGGGAGGATATCTTTGATGCCATTACCAATGCTCAGCATCTGATCTACATCACCGGCTGGTCTGTGAACACTACAATCACCTTGATTAGGGACACCAATCGCCCGAAACCTGGAGGAGATGTCACCCTCGGGGAGTTGCTCAAGAGGAAGGCTAGCGAGGGTGTGCGGGTCCTTATGCTAGTGTGGGATGATAGGACCTCAGTTGGCTTGCTCAAGAGAGATGGCTTGATGGCCACCCATGATGAGGACACTGCAAATTTCTTCAGGGACACCGAGGTGAACTGCGTTCTGTGCCCTCGTAACCCTGATGATTCAGGCAGCATTGTTCAGGATCTGCAGATCTCAACTATGTTCACTCACCATCAGAAGATAGTGGTTGTTGACAGTGAAATGCCAAACCAGGGCTCTGAGCAAAGGAGGATAGTCAGCTTTGTTGGTGGCATTGACCTCTGCGACGGAAGATATGACACTCAGTACCATTCCTTGTTTAGGACACTTGACACTGTCCACCATGATGACTTCCACCAGCCAAACTTTGCGACTGCATCCATCACCAAGGGTGGACCGAGAGAGCCATGGCATGATATTCATTCGCGGCTGGAAGGGCCAATTGCTTGGGATGTTCTATACAATTTCGAGCAGAGATGGAGAAAGCAGGGTGGCAAGGATATTCTCGTGCAGATCAGGGATCTTGCTGACATAATTATCCCCCCTTCTCCCGTCATGTTCCCAGAGGACAGAGATGGATGGAATGTTCAGCTCTTCAGATCTATTGATGGTGGTGCTGCATTTGGCTTCCCTGATGCTCCTGAGGATGCTGCAAGAGCTGGGCTTGTAAGTGGAAAGGATCAAATCATTGACAGGAGCATCCAGGATGCATACATAAATGCCATCCGGCGGGCAAAGAACTTCATCTACATTGAGAACCAATACTTCCTTGGAAGTTCCTATGGCTGGAAAGCTGATGATATCAAGCCTGAAGATATTGGTGCTCTGCATGTGATCCCTAAGGAGCTTTCGCTGAAGATTGTCAGTAAGATTGAAGCTGGGGAACCGTTTACTGTTTATGTGGTGGTGCCAATGTGGCCTGAGGGTATGCCAGAGAGCGCATCTGTACAGGCAATTCTGGACTGGCAGAGGAGAACGATGGAGATGATGTACACCGACATCACACAGGCTCTCCAAGCAAAGGGAATTGAAGCAAACCCCAAGGATTACCTCACTTTCTTCTGCTTGGGTAACCGTGAGGTGAAGCAGGAAGGGGAATATGAACCTCAGGAGCAGCCAGAACCTGACACTGATTACATCCGTGCTCATGAGGCTAGGAGGTTCATGATCTACGTTCATACCAAAATGATGATAGGTACTCCTTCATTCTGTTTAATCCTTCTGCTGCATTATATTCTTGTATCAAGGTTTTGAATGGATCGCATGATTTTGTTCTCCAAAGCATGTTTTGAGCAGTGCATTGTTTAGTATTTGCATCTGTTCATCTATACAGTTTATTCATTCAATACACTGATAGAGACTCTGAGCCAGGATCCTTCCATTAAAGATCAGATACAATCGATTTATTTAAAATCAGAAAGAAACAAATATCTGTAAGTACACTCATATAGTTTATTACGACTGTTTTGCTTTCTCTTGATTCATTTCTTAAAATGGGATCGATATAAACTGTCGGTGGTTTTGTTAATGATTGATTGTACAACTGATTGTATTGTTCCCTTTTGTGGTTGTTAATCCAGTCATTGGTCAAGCTAGTAACTTCACTTCCTTGTATTTTCAGTTGATGACGAGTACATCATCATCGGGTCTGCCAACATCAACCAGAGGTCGATGGACGGCGCCCGTGACTCCGAGATCGCCATGGGTGCCTTCCAGCCGTACCACCTGGCAACCAGGCAGCCTGCCCGCGGCCAGATCCACGGCTTCCGGATGGCGCTGTGGTACGAGCACCTGGGAATGCTGGACGACTTGTTCCAGCACCCGGAGAGCCCCGAGTGCATCCAGAAGGTGAATAAGATCGCGGAGAAGTACTGGGACATATACTCCAGCGACGACCTGGAGCAGGACCTCCCCGGCCACCTCCTGAGCTACCCCATCGGCGTCACCAGCGAGGGCGCAGTGACGGAGCTGCCGGGCATGGAGTTCTTCCCCGACACCCGTGCCCGCATCCTCGGCGCCAAGTCAGACTACCTTCCCCCAATCCTCACCACATAGGCTGCCACAGCCCACAGCGCTTCTCATCTGGATTGTCATGTTCAGTTTGTTGGTTTTGGTTATTCAGAACATGTTTCAGAAGATAGGAGGTTGTTATAGTAATGGGAAAGTAATAAGCGCGTGCGCTGTGCAGGGTTTGAGAACACACGGTAGAACTAGTAGGATTTGCTGTGTTGCCACGAACCTATGTAAGATGAAGACTTGGATATTTGACACCTTTTCTGATGTTTGTACTACTGTTCAGTTAAAATTGTTAATGTCATTCTACCTGCGACCTGTTCAAATAAACGAGTATAAATTTAGTGGTCAACTGGTTTTTCTACCCTGCGTGCTATGGATCCACCGTCAGCAGTGACCCGGAGATTTGAGCAAAGCTTTTTAGATTTTTCGAAAACTATCGGATTTCAAGATGTTTCACTAAAGTTTCGTCAGGTTACGTTATGTTTTCGAAGTTATGGTTGTATACCAGAGAAAACAAAAAGGCAAGCAGGCTTCCATCCACCACGGGCTCACGGTTGTTTATTCCTTTTTTAAGAACAGCCCGTCAATTATTGGTCCGCCGAGCGTCCAGTACGGGCCGGGGCGGGCTGCCTATTGCTTTTCTATAACGGCCTTCCTTAGCAAGGCCCGTACCGGGTTACCCTCAACGGGGAGTCGATGCCACTCCGCATTATTAGTCCCACATCGCTCGGCCATGAGAAATCGTAGCGGTTTATAAGCGTCTTTCTTCACCATGTAAGCATCGAGCGATATGCTTGATGAGCAACTCAAAACAACAAACGATACATAATTGTTAAACGCATGCAAGCCCAATGCCGAGTTCGGTATAAAGCTTGTCATGAAAATGTCACACCGATATGGTGTGCCAAGCAATTTTTTGGCGGTTCATTCTTTCTCTCAACACTCTGTCTCCTCCCTCCGTGGTGGTCTAACTTTGCACTGCAAGTAGTCACGTAGGGCAGATCTAAGTTGGCACATCTTTGCAGTTCAGCTTCTTAATTTTTGAGAAATGAACCCACAAATGTACTTCTCCACTTAAAAAACAAAAGAGGTTATATCCCTTTGTCCCTAACTTTTTTGATTTTGCAGCAATAACTTTGTAGGGCTAGTTTCTTAGAGGGACTATCACCGTTTAGGTGACGGAAGTTTGAGGCAATAACAGGTCTGTGATGCTCTTAGATGTTCTGGGCCGCACGCGCGCTACACTAATGTATTCAACGAGTATATAGCCTTGGCCGATAGGCCCGGGTAATCTTGAGAAATTTCATCGTGATGGGAATAGATCATTGCAATTGTTGGTCTTCAACGAGGAATGCCTAGTAAGCGCGAGTCATCAGCTCGCGTTGACTACGTTCCTGCCCTTTGTACACACCGCCCGTCGCTCCTACCGATTGAATGGTCCGGTGAAGTGTTCAGATCGAACCGCCCCCGACGTCGCGAGAAGTCCATTGAACCTTATCATTTAGAGGAAGGAGAAGTCGTAACAAGGTTTCCGTTGGCACATCTTTGCAGTTCAGCTCCTTAATTTTTGAGAAATGAACCCACAAATATACTTCTCCACTTAAAAAACAAAAAAGGTTATATCCCTTTGTCCCTAACTTTTTTGATTTTGCAGCAAATATGCCAGCGCTGTGCAGGGTTTGAGAACACACGGTAGAACTAGTAGGATTTGCTGTGTTGCCACGAACCTATGTAAGATGAAGACTTGGATATTTGACACCTTTTCTGATGTTTGTACTACTGTTCAGTTAAATTGTTAATGTCATACTACCTGCTCTCCCTGTTCAAATAAACGAGTATAAATTTAGTGTCCAAGTGGTTTTTCTACCCTGTGCACGCTATGGATCCACCATCAGCAGTGACCCGGAGATTTGAGCGAAGTTTTTTTGGTTTTTTCGAAAATTATCGGTTTTCAAGCTTTTTCACTAATGTTTCGTCAGGTTAAGTTTTGTTTATGGTTGTACCAGAGAAGAAAGGTAAGCAAGCTTCCATCCACCACGGGCTCACGGTTGTTTAAGCCTTTTTAAGAACAGCCCGTTGATTATTGCTCAGCCGAGCGTCCAGTACGGGCCGTAACGGGCTGCCTGTCGCTTACCATTTCTCTTCCTTTCTATAACGGCCTTCCTTAGCAAGGCCCATACCGGGTTACACTCGACGCGGATCCGGTGCCACTCCGCGTTTTAGTCCCACATCGCTCGGCGAAGAGACACCGGAGTGGTTTATAACCTTCTGTCTTGACATTACCTTCATCGAGCGATATGCTTGATGAGCAACCCAAATCAACAAACAATACATAATTGTCAAACGCATGCAAGCCCTAATGCTGAGATCGGTTTAAAGCTTGTCATGAAAAATATCACACCGATATGGTGTGCTATGCAATTTTTTGGGTCACCTTTTCTATTAACCGTCAACACGCTGTCTCGTCCTCCGTGATGGTGTAACATTCTACACTGCAAGTATAGTCACGTAGGGCAGCCATCCGTTGGCCTAATTTTTTACCGAAATTTGGTCGTCGTCCAACCGGGCAGATCTAAGTTCTCACATCTTACATTTCAAAAAAAAAGGTCCTCACATCTTTGCAGTTTAGCCCTTAATTTTTGAGAAATCAACCGACAGTATACTTATCTGCCTAAAAAACAAAAAACAAAAAAGTTATATCCCTTTGTCCCTAACGTTTTTCATTTTTCAATAAATACGCCTGGGTGATGACTTATTCCCACGACATATTTCGAGTACTCGTGCCCCCTTAACCTTTTGATACCGTCCATAAAGCATTACCGTGTACGTTGTGACAACATAAGGGACTGATCAGACCACGAGGGATCAAAATTATTAGGCATCACCGCTATTTCATACCACACACGAAAAAAAGATCCCGTACTAGTGATAGGCTCCAACCTATTCTCGGGCTAGGTGTGCAGCCAGCGAAGCGCCAACACGTTGGTCGACGGTGTCCATCTTCTTAGAGCAGTTCTAGTCGCGCCCCTTAAACGGTGTTAAAAAAGGTTGAATTGAGCGTTTCGGGGACGACGCGAGGAGTTACTGGTTTTGGGGACATCCGTTTTCCAGCAGCCATCGAGGTCGGAGTCGTCATCCACCTCCTCCTTCGCGGCCTCTGCCTACCGCCGCTGCTGCTGTAGGTCGAAGGCCTTGTGAGCCGCCGCCTCCTGCAGCGTGTCAGGCATGACCTGAGCATCCATCACCGCGAGCTCCAGGTCCTCCTCGATACGTCGTCCTCGTTGTCGGCATAGTCGAACTCGAACATGTCGACCGGTGGAGGTGGAGGAGCCTGACCACCGGCGGTGCGGTTCATCATTGCGTACGTGGTGGCTAAGCGGCGAGGCATGTGTCGTGGAGGCGGAGGGATGGGTTGCCGGTGGCTGTGGTGGAGATAGCGAGCGGAGGCGGCCTTCTATAGCCGTTGGTGGCGCGAGGAGAGGTGGGGAGAAAGCGCGGGAAGAAGTGGAGAAGGCGCACGAACCCGCGTGGGAATGTGAACGGAGGTGACACGTGGAGGTGGCGTAGCGCCGATGGGATGTCTCGCCCGCACCGTCCTAGAAACCGTCGTCGCCATTAAGGCAAAGCTGCAGCACTTCGGTTCTCTGCGTGGCTGATGAATTGGGCCCGCCACTCGCGGCGTGGGTTTTCGTCTAGTTCAATGCTTCTGAAGTGTCTTCTCTGTAGTGGGGATATGCTTGAGACACCGAACACCGTATTAAACCGTGTCGGACCGAAAAAAGTTATTTGACGCGTGGCTAGAGACGGTCAAACGTCCAATGCATCCTAAATCCTTTTTTGGGGACATTTCGAAAGACGGGAGATGTTCCTAGCGTACATACGTTCACCTAGCTTCGTAGACTTGTGGGCCAAGAAGAAATTGAGGCAACAATGATCGCTAAAACGTCTTTGTTTTGGCCTCTCTCCAAAAAAGTGGTCGAGAAGAAGTTGTCATAATTATGGCAAAAAGAAAGAAGAAGTTGCCATTCGTTTTGTATCTTTTTCAGTACATTGAACGTCATTCATTTCGCAACACCTCCCTAGCAATTAGTATTGCATGAAATACGTGGGGCTATAATTAAATATTAGACCATCTTCGGTCGCATTCCTTAAAGCTGTCTTCCGCAGCTCGAGCCCGAATTCAAGGACATGGTGGAGTTTGCGTCGATCGATGCGCAGTTCGACACCGACGCTGAACGCGAGGAGCAAGCTAACAAGGAATGGAACAACAGGCCCAGGATGGTGGAGAAGGAGAACTAGGCCATCTCCGCCTCCTTCAAGTACCTACGGTAGATGCAGGACGCCACCCATAACCACGAGGAGGTTAATGCAGCCATCCTCCAATGCATCACCGACATTTCTATTGAGCAAGTGGCGACGAGGAGTCTGGACGCCTCCTCATGGCGACCAAGCGACAAAGTCTGCTCGAGCTTAAGGCTAGACGAAGCGCCGAGACCGTCGCTCGTGAAGCAGCGTGGGTAGCCCAAAACGAGGCATCCGCTAGTAGAGGGCAGTTCTGAGGGTTTGGAATCACACAGCTGCTCCAGCCACTCCGGCGGAGCTATTGTGCCGCCAAATGTGGAAGGAATTGCCGGTGAGGTGACCGCGGAAGGAGCATTCTTTAAAAAAAAATTTATAATACTCCCTCCGGTCTGAATTAATTGACGCGAGCTGTGAAGAACTAGTAGCCTAGGTATGTGTATGTGTCACGCTGATTAAATAAGATCAGAGGGAGTAGGAACATTATTAATGTGCTATAGTACTAGCTTTAGTTTGAGCATTATTGTGGATTATCTAATCTTGGTTTGCAGCTAATAAAACCAGCTATGATTGAGTTTGCTTAAAAATGGAAGAAAAAGGTGTACCGGCAGTACGAAAATCGCGTAGCAGACGGTCCGTGCGAGAGGCAAGTCGGTCCAATGGGCGGAAGAGACGGGACGACGACCCATGCGGAGGGAGAGCGCGACGTGCCATTGTCATCTTCTGCCCCAAAGCTACCACCGAGGGGCACACCACAAAGCACAGCCAGTTCGCAACGCACTGTCGACGGACACGGATCGCATCATCATCCATCCGTGCAATCTTCGTCAACCTCCCCCACCACCCTCCTCCTCCTTATCCCAAATCGCCCAATCCCATCCCATCCCATCCCTCATAAATCGCCGCGGTCGGACCCGATCCGCCGATTCCGTTCCCATTGCCGTCACTCCCGATTCCTCCATCGCGACGCAGGCGTGCGCATGGCGGCGGCGCGCGGCGGCGGATCGGCGGGGAGGGTGGGCGACTGGGACGTCGACCTGGGGGAGCGGTGGGACTGGCGCGCCATCCCGCGGATGCTCTCCTCCGCCTGCATCTTCATCTGCTCCGGGTGGGCTCGCTTCGCATGCCCATGCCCTTCTTTTTCTTCTCGCCCCTCTTGCCTCTGCCATCTTTTCTCCCCCCTTTCTTGCTCTCGCTCCCGTGAGTGATTTCTGTGCTAATTGTCCACACGTTCAAACAGAGCAGAGGCTGTTTTGGATGCTGTCAGGACGCCGTGAGACACGTCGGCGACCTCTCCAGGAGCCTCATGGCGCATGCCCACAACCCCACGGTCGGGGAAGAGTTCTGGAGCACCACCACCATCGAGGTTGACCCCGCGGATCTGCGGGTTTCGACCGTCCACCCGTCCTCCTGGGACCTCGATCAGCATGGGGTCGGGAGCAGTCATAACACCCACGAGTCTGCCAATCATGGTAAGTAATTTCTCTCTTGAGCTAGTATGTTGACGTTAATGGATAGCAGGATTGTTTTCGCTTTACATGTAAGCATTCTCCAGACACCTTTCCTTTAGCAACAACATCAGCTTCGATTTTGATAGGATCTCCCGTCTTTGGGCGCTGCTCACCTTTAGTCATATTGCTTATGGAAATCTGCATTTAGTTTAGTTCAGTTCAGTTCTAGTTTATAAATACGTTATGATTTCAACTCTGAAAAGTATCAGCCTTAGCTTGATATCGTGGTAGAAAGATAAAATCCTGCTCTAATCAGTAATCACACGCGTGGTTCACGTCCAACCATGCTGGCCTCTCGGATCTTATTCGGTAGTCAGTTACCTGTTGGCTTTTATCAAGATCAATGCTACTCGTTTACTAATTATGTCTCAATTTTCTTGACTCTAAGCCAAATGTGCATGAAAGTTGGTTAGCAACATTGAGTTCACACTGTTTGGATTAGTTGTGGGGAAAGCACTTCATGCGAGTAGTTGAGTTCATGCCGTTTTTTGTGTGACATCGTGCATGTTTTGCTAGTAAACTCGGACCGTAACGGATATGTGAAGGCAAGCTACTGCTCATGGTTTTTGAGTCGCCGAGTCAAGTCCACTCGCCGAGGCTGCGACTCAGTGTATAGTCGACCAAAGTCGCTGTATAATCGCCATAAGTCGCTTGGTTCACGCCCAACAGTGCTGTCCTCTCGGATCTTATTCGGTAGTCAGTTACCTGTTGACTTTTATCAAGATCAATGCTGCTTGTTTACTAATTATGTCTTAATTTTCTTGACTCTAAGCCAAATGTGCATAAAAGTTGGTTAGGAACATTGAGTTTCACACTGTTTGGATTAGCTGTGGGGGAAATCACTTAATGCGAGTAGTTGACTTCGTACCTTTTTTTGTGCATGCCATCGTGCATGTTTTGCTAGTAAACTCGGACCGTAACAAATATGTGAAGGCAAACTACTGCTCATGGTTTTTGAGTCGCCGAGTCAAGTCAAGTCGCCGAGGCTGCGACTCAGTGTATAGTCGACCAAAGTCGCTGTATAGTCGCCATAAGTCGCTGTATAGTCGCGAGTCGCCGTGATTTTTGGAAAACGACTCGGCGACTATTCAGCGGCTATACAGCGACTCAAAAACCATGCTACTATACTGAAGTATATTATGACCTTTTTGGAGAAAACACATAATGTACTTCAGCTGTATATTATGATTTTCTTGCTGAGTGTGTTCACACTGCTTAGTTATTTGCATGGATGTGTGAGAATTGTGGTGATTCTAAGCAGGAGTTCAGTCAGGAACTTTGTGTTCACACTGATCGGTTTAGTTGCAAGGATACCATGTTTCAACAGAGAATGTATCCAGGAACTTTGAATTCATACTTCATTTGCGTGACATGTTGCAAATTGTGCTGCTACCTCTGTCCATAAAAGGATGTCTTAGATTTCTCTAAAGTTGGGGGTGCAATTGTGCATAGCAGGAACATTTTCGCTACATGTACCCGTTCTCAAGACACATTTAGCAACATCGGCTCCGGTTTTGATAGAAACTCATGTCTTTGGGCGCTGCACACCTTTAGTCATATTGGTTATGGAAATCTGCATTTTGTTCAGTTCGGTTCTAATTTATCAATACGTTATGATTCAGCTCTGAAATATATTAACCTTACCTTGATATCGTGGTAGAAAGATAAAATTCTTGGTCTAATCAGTAATCGCACGCGTGGTTCACGTCCAACCATGCTGGCCTCTCAAATCTTATTCGGAACTCAGTTACCTATTGGCTTTTATCAAGATCAATGCTATTTGTTTACTAATTTTGTCTCAATTGTCGTGACTATAAGTTGGAAAGTAGTTTTGACGACTAGTTGCCCGTGCATGAAAGTTAGTTTTTTCCGAAATGGGAGCCTCGCCCCAGCCTCTGCATCAAAGTGATGCACTGCCTTATTTTGTGTGACATCCTGCATGTTTTTGCTACTAAACTCGGACCGTGACGAATTTGTGAAGGCAAACTACTGCTGAAGTATATTATGATTTTCTTGCTGAATATGTTCACACCGTTTTGTTTAGTTGCATGGATATGTGAGAATTGTTGTGATTCTAAGCAGGAGTTCAGTCAGGACCTTTGAGCTCACACTGACTGGTTTAGTTGCAGGGAAATCAAGTTTCAACAGAGAATGTATTTGGGAACTTTGAATGCATACTTCATTTGCAAATTGTGCTACTAAAAATTTGACAAGTGAATTTGTGCAGGCAAACTATTGCCAAACTATATTAGGATTTTATTGCTGAATAACATGGGGGGAATAGAAATCCAATTACCATTGATGTGTTAAGGATTAACGTCGCCGTCACATGTCTGCTTGTGAAGAGTCTTTAGTTGACATGGTAATCTGACTTGATAGAATTATCGTTGCAGGTTTTTCTCTTTGGAAACAAACTAGGGATGAGTGGACTGATCATGTAAGGCAGCAACCTGTGGTGAAGCAGATCCAGGAACCAGTATTAAGGTATGAAATGGAATGTCCCATCAATATGTGGAAAAGGGGGTAGACAAAAAGTTTTCCATAGTTCAGCTGGATAATATGCCTATACAGCATTTTTTCAGACTCTGGTCTGGACGACAGTTTCTTTGTATCCTTCCTAACATTGTGCTTAGTTGATGCTTATTCACACCTTATCTTTTAGCGAGTTAGCTCAATCTAAGATGTTGTAAGCACCTTGTCCAATCTAGGTGATTTGTACAGTACCGCCCTTATTGGGTTTCATTTCTCCTTCCTTTTGTAATGTGCTCAGTTATATAGATTACCACTTATATTTATCGTCCCATCCTATACATTTCTGCTGCCCTTATTGGGTTTCATTTCTCCTTCCTTTTCTAATGTGCTCAGTTATATAGATTACCACTTATATTTATCGTTCCATCCTATACTTTTCTGGTACCAGAACACTGCCATTCTTAATCTTGATTCTCTTCCTTCCTAAAATCATATATGTGTCTGAAGTTCTAAATCACATTAATGCTTTATATCTTCATGATGTCTGATTTTTTCACTATGTATAATAGATCTTTGATATGAAAAAGAAGCTTGGTTTCTGTCTCTGGGGTTAGTGTAATTCTGGAGTAAACAAACAAAAAACGAAGTATCTAGCATCAATCAATGGCAAGTGGTAAACTGGTAACTATTAATATTTCAGAAAAGACACTGAATAACCAGTTAGATATACTTAGATGCAAAAAAAGGGGATGCTTACTCTAGTTCCTTTTTGCTCTATTTTTTCAAGGGGATGCATTCTATTTAACCCAAGAACATTATATATACGATCTTCATGCTCACCCAAACTACTTATTTATGCAGTTGGAATGCAGCATACGAGAGTTTGCTTGGATCAAACAAACCATTTCCTCAACCTATCCCTTTACATGTAAGATCTAAAGCAGTTCAGTTGATCTAAAAAAAAATAAAAGCACTTCAATTTACCATTCTATTTGAGGCATGTGGTTAAACCTAGATGGTGAATTTGCAGGAGATGGTTGATTTCCTCGTGGACATCTGGGAACAAGAGGGGCTTTATGACTAGCGTGAATGCATTCCGCAAGAATAACATAGGTTTAGGTTTGATGAGGTAACGAGGGTGTGGCCTGTCATCTTGTTTTTTTTGTGAATGGGGGCCTGTATGCTGGCTAAATACAAATGCTGTGGACTGTGATGGTTGTGTTGATAGAAAGAACGGTCAAGATTTAATCACTTTGTCGAACTTGTCAAAGAAAGCAACAGGAGAGAAAGATGCATGACACTGACTTGTGGACATAAATGTCATATGTATTGATTGAGAAGAAGTTAGCTTTTGACACTGATGTCTGATGCTGTTGATTCTTCCTGGTTAAACCATTATGTCAGTCACGATGTCTTGCCGGCTAATATAACCTGTTGAACTGCTGAATTTTGATCCTTTTTCATTCTTGCACTGGACGAGCTTTCCTGCTTTATGTTCCAATTGACAGGGGAGTTCACTATTTGCTGTTGATCACACGAAGAAGACATGTATGAATGTAAGGATGCTAGACAACGAAACAGACGCACGCCCTGTTTGGAACGCAGTAATTCATGGAATCAGCTATTTCGGTACTAAGCCACGAACTGAATTTTTGTTTGTCTGTTTTTTTTTTTTTTTGTCGTTTCAAGACACCTTTAATTTCTCCTTTGAAGGATTCCAATACTTCCTCTGGTTCAAAATAATTGACCAAAAATAAACGTATCTATGATGAAAGCGAAAAATGTTAGTGGTAGACATTTTTCTATAGAGTTTATGAATGTAATAGCCTTCAAACATTTTGATTGCTTCGCTACTACATTTTGATTGCTTTTACTACTCCGTACTACATTTTGATTGCTTCGCTACTATCCAGCATTATGGAGTACCACATGTAAAAATAAAAAACATTACATAATACCAGCCATACTTTTTTTTTTCAAAGAATACGCCCTAGGAGACCTATCTATACAACATAGAAGAAAGACCAAACGGCCGAGTACAAGTGTACAAACCCGAAGAGATGCAGACGCCTTGTTGCCTTGTCGATATGGAAATTACAGTCATTCCCTGTTTGGCAGTCTTCACAAGATGAAAAAACATTTCAAGCTGGGGCCTGGGCGGCTGGGCCTAGTTCAAGCTGCGCTATGGAATTGTTGTCTTCTTCGATACGATTGTTGGAATCATATTTGACACATGTTGCACGCGTACCCCGTATCGTCGCTAATCATCTGAAGCGGGCCAATGCAGTAACATCCGGTGTGTGGGTTATTTTGGTTTTGGCAAGGTTTTTGAACTGTTCAGCGGTTCCCCTTTGTTTTTTCGATTTTCGTTTTTCTGCGGGTTGGATTTTTTTGGTTCTTGCGTGACGGGTTTTTCTTAACTTTTTATATTATAACTTTTGTTAAGTATGAACGTTTTTATATCTGAATATTTTCGGAATTTGAACTTTTAAAAATTTGAACATTTTTTCATCTGAATATTTTTAAACATGATTCTAAAATATGATTTTTTTTAAATAACATTTTTTAGTATGAACTTTTTAAATCTGAGTATTTTTGAAACCCAAATAATTTTAAAATCTAAATAATTTTTCAAAATCTACGATTTTTTGTGACAATTAAAATTTGGGAACATTTTTTTCCACCAAATTATCAAATTAAAAACAAAATTGGTAGAAAACCCATTACAATCGTGCATCTCCAAAACATGCTATTTGGGACCGACTTATTGGGCGGCTCAGGTAAGCTGGCGTTTTCAGGCGTTGCGCCCGTAATTGATGCAACGGGTGCTGTATAGGAGGTCCCCTTTGTTTTGATGAAATCTGGTTAGCCAAGCCCATTGAGATGATAGCTGGTTTGTGTCCTTCCGCAGGGTCTTCGGCCCTAGCTGGCTTGCACAGTGCCAAACTCTATCTACGGAAGTTCAAGTGCTCGAGCTCAGTGAGAAAATGGAGATGTCCTGGACTTTGGAACCCTCGTGCCAATCTCCACCAAGTCCCTCTGCCAAATGTGCCGAAGCGGTATTTCCCTTCAAAATCAAGATATTCACCTCTAGCTGAGCCACCAAAATCACTTGATCTCTCCCCTCAACCACCCAAAGTTCTTTTTCTTTGGAGAATCGAAAGAGAAGACCCCGATCTACATCTTCACCAAAGCGATTTACATTTCCCCCTCATTTACTTGAGGGCACCATTGCTAGTGTTTCTTTTCAAAACCCTAGTTGTTGTTACTTGATTTGATTTTGTTGTTGTTCGGTTGTTACAGCTATTGGGAGCCTCCAATTCAGTTGTGGATATGTGCCCCAAGAACCTTATAAAGGCCGGTTTCTGCCTCGAGGAAATACCTTAGTGGACAAGTGAGTTAGGCCTTTGTGATGTTTCTCACCAGAGAATAGAGTGAGGCTTTTGTGGCGTTTTTATGCCTTCGTGGAGACCACACCCCTCCAATGTAGACGTACTTCCCCTAGAAAAGAAGGAACTACGGGAATCATCCCTTGTGTCTCTACGTGCTCCACTGTCGGTTACCTCTATCATTTATTGCTTTACTATATCTTGCTTAGTTGTGTATCTTGTCATCTAGGTAATTCACATAGTTGTATATCTAGAGAATTTACCTTTGTGTCAAGTCTTCATTGAAAATGAACTAAAGATTGGATAGTGATGCATGTAAAATGCATACATGAACCATGTAGTTTATTGCACTAAAATCTTTATTATATTGCAACTTTATTATATTTATTGGGACTAACCTATTAATAGTTTCAAAAGGGCAATATTTGTTGTGTTAAACTTTGTTGTGTAGGAAATAGGCAAATATGGAAGAAAACCGATCATTATGGTGAAATCTGGAGTTTCCTGAAATCTGTCCCTGCAGCAATGTTTTGAAAGATGGCCCTGGAGATCCTCGAATATAGCGTCAAATGAAAAAGTGTCAATTGACAAAATTATGGGGAATTTCCATATATTTCATTTGAAATAAAGAACGCCCCAATCGGAGTCCGAAAGCTCCCGTGGTCGCAATATTACTGAAGAGTACAGAGGCAGTCTCGGAAACCCGAAAATTGGTGACGTGATTGACACAAACTCTTGCCATATTTGATGGATTCGGCCAGCCACGACTTTATGGACTCATAAAGTACAAAGGGGAGTCCTAGAAAAACTGTAGAGGTACCCAAGAACCATTGGATCAAAGGGGCATCAATCCCAGATCAACCTCATGGCCACCTCTATTATTGAGGGAAACCCTTGTTTTGCAGGTGTCGTCGTGGTGAATAAACAGATGCCATAGGATGGTTTAAGTTGGGGCTGAATGTGCGCTAGAGGATTCGGGGGAGGGTATTGGTAACAAAGGAGAGGATTTGGGAAGAAATTCCGGTATAGATTGATGAACTTGGCCCTTGGCCAGAGGTTGAAGAACGTACGGAATACAGGGTGACCACCTCTATCCTGCTCTACTTCATATGTTGCCTCGTGATCCGTCCCACGTAGGCGTGTGCTCCCTCTCCTTATATAGGGGACAGGATGTCTTACAAGGGAAGAAACCGTAATGGCATCTTTGATGAGCTAAGCTACTTTATAAAGCCTCTTTGGTCTTGATGACACCGGTTATGTCTTTAATCAGGGAGCGATGACCTCGTCCGGTAGCTTTTACGTCACCTTCTGCTTTGGCTTCAGAGCTTCGATTAAAGTTGATGTGTTTCACTCATCCTTGTCCTCTAGTCCTTATGGAATCTTTGACTAGAATGCCGACATGCTACAGTTGAGCTCCTACCGGTACTCCGGCCTCTCTCAGGTTTAGCGCACTCCGGTATACCCCTCCTGGGATACCGGTACACTTTCACTTGGCACTAGCCAGCTTAACTTGGTTATCCGGATTAATCTTTAAACCGGTATCTTGATAGCTAGGCTTTTGGCCTACTGGGGGCCATCCCCGCAACAACAGGCCCCATCTATTGTGACGAAAATCCTCCTCCTAGGCAGCCGCTAAGAGCATCTCCAACAGCCGCACTAAATTTTGACGCTGTAAAAGCACTTTGCAGCGCGCTCCATCGGTGTTTCGCGCGCGAGGCCATATTCTCCTCCGGCAGAAACTCTAAATTTTGGAGCTGTAAAACTAGGTAGTTGTTTCTGCGCGCGATTTGTATAGTGCGCTCTTTCCATCGCCCTAAATATAGTGCATCAGATAGCGCTTTTGCAGCGCACTCCACTTTACAGCACCGTTTACAACATCTGTTGGAGCAACAATTTGCGCCTCTCGCGCGCTAAACTAGTCGCTTTTTTGGATACAGTGTTGGATATAGCGCCTGTTGGAGATGCTCTAAGGAGGGGGAAGCCTCCCCCATGCAAGCACCAAGTGACATAGGCATCCCAGATGGGCTTGCCGAATAAGGTACCCGGGGATAACTGAAGGCCCACGACCCAAAGTTTATGAAGCTTGGAAGGCCAATAAACATCGATATGGAAATAGAGATAGATTAGGAATAATAGACTTGTATCACTACGGGAAGGACTCAAATAAGGCTCCCGGACTTTGTAACTTGTACGATACGAAAACCTTGGCTCCACCTCCTATATAAAGGGGAGCCAAGGGAGAAAGAGAGGATCGAATCATTGTCACCAATTACAAGAAAGAAGAAGGAGCAAGGGGCCGCTGCCTCCAAGGGTAGCCGCCGCCCTTGTGTTGCCGGTACCGCCCGCCTACCGCCGTCGGGACTCCGCCGCCTCCCATGGCCGCCGCCACGGGGATCTTCACCGCCATCTCCTCCACGGGCTACACATATCCATCATCTTGATCAACATCTATAGAAACTCTTCATCACCCCCTCTGTAATCTCTTGGCAAACATGATGTATGATGCAATATATTGTTTTCTCATGATCTATTAATTGTATCTCTATGTTGATGTTTGAGTAGTGAATTGTTCATGTCAATTGTTAGAGAGTGGATTTGGTGACTGCGTGTATACGTGATTGCTGCGCGTAGTTGACGTGTGTCTTTCCGTTCAACACGCGACCGTTGGGAACCCCAAGAGGAAGGTGTGATGCGTACAACAGTAAGTTTCCCTCAGTAAGAAACCAAGGTTTATCGAACCAGTAGGAGCCAAGAAGCACGTTGAAGGTTGATGGCGGCGAAGTGTAGTGCGGCGCAACACCAGGGATTCCGGCGCCAACGTGGAACCTGCACAACACAACCAAATTACTTTGCCCCAACGTGACAGTGAGGTTGTCAATCTCACCGGCTTGCTGTAACAAAGGATTAGATGTATAGTGTGGATGATGATGTTTGCAGAAAACAGTAGAACGAGTATTGCAGTAGATTGTATTCGATGTAAAAGAATGGACCGGGGTCCATAGTTCACTAGAGGTGTCTCTCCGTAAGATAAATAGCATGTTGGGTGAACAAATTACAGTTTGACAATTGACAAATAAAGAGGGCATGACCATGCACATACATGTTATGATGAGTAGTGTGAGATTCAATTGGGCATTACGACAAAGTACATAGACCGCTATCCAGCATGCATCTATGCCTAAAAAGTCCACCTTCAGGTTATCATCCGAACCCCCTCCAGTATTAAGTTGCAAACAACAGACAATTGCATTAAGTATGGTGCGTAATGTAATCAACAAATACATCCTTAGACATAACATTGATGTTTTATCCCTAGTGGCAACAGCACATCCACAACCTTAGAACTTTCTGCCACTGTCCCAGATTTAATGGAGGCATGAACCCACTATCGAGCATAAATACTCCCTCTTGGAGTTACAAGTAAAAACTTGGCCAGAGCCTCTACTAGCAACGGAGAGCATGCAAGATCATAAACAACACATAGATGATAGATTGATAATCAACATAACATAGCATTCACTATTCATCGAATCCCAACAAACGCAACATGTAGCATTACAAATAGATGATCTTGATCATGTTAGGTGATACGTCTCCAACATATCTATAATTTCTGATGTTCCATGCTTATTTTATGACAATACCTACATGTTTTGTTCACACTTTATATCGTTTTGATGCGTTTTCCGTAACTAACCTATTGACAAGATGCCGAAGTGCCAGTTGCTGTTTTCTGCTGTTTTTGGTTTCAGAAATCTTAGTAAGGAAATATTCTCGGAATTGGACGAAATCAACGCCCAGCATCTTAGAATTCCACGAAGCTTCCAGAACACCCGAGAGCCACCAGAGGAGAGCCCTGGGGGGCCCACACATGTAGGCGGCGCGGCCAGGGCCTGGGCCGCGCCCCCCTATTGTGTCACCGCCTCGTCAGCCGTCCGACTCCGCCTCTTCGCCTATTTAAAGGTCCCTGACCTAAAACTTCGATACGGACAAGCCACGGTACGAGAAACCTTCCAGAGCCGCCACTATCGCGAAGCCAAGATCTGGGGGACAGGAGTCTCTGTTCCGGCACGCCGCCGGGATGGGGAAGTGCCCCCGGAAGGCTTCTCCATCGACACCGCTGCCATCTCCACCGCCATCTTCATCAATGCTGCTGTCTCCCATGAGGAGGGAGTAGTTCTCCATCGAGGCTAAGGGATGTACCGGTAGCTATGTGGTTCATCTCTCTCCTATGTACTTCAATACAATGATCTCATGAGCTGCCTTACATGATTGAGATTCATATGAGATTTGTATCACTATTCATCTATGTGCTACTCTAGTGATGTTATTAAAGTAGTCTATTCCTCCTGCACGGTGTAATGGTGACAGTGTGTGCATCGTGTAGTACTTGGCGTAGGTTATGATTGTAATCTCTTGTAGATTATGAAGTTAATTATTGCTATGATAGTATTGATGTGATCTATGCCTCCTTCATAGTGTGATGGTGACAGTGTGCATGCTATGTTAGTACTTGGTTTAGTTGTGTTGATCTATCATGCACTCTAAGGTTATTTAAACATGAATATCGAATATTGTGGAGCTTGTTAACTCCGGCATTGAGGGTTCGTGTAATCCTACACAATTATTGGTGTTCATCATCCAACAACAGAGTGTAGAGTGGTTTTATTATGTGATCAATGTTGAGAGTGTCCACTAGTGGAAGTATAATCCCTAGGCCTTGTTTCCAAATACTGCTATCGCTGCTTGTTTCTTTTATCGCATCATCTGTACTGCCTGCCATATTACCACCATCAACCACACGCCTGTTGTAGCATTAAGCTATTTTCTGGTGCCGTTACTACTGCTCATATTCATTCATACCACCTGTATTTCACTATCTCTTCGCCGAACTAGTGCACCTATACATCTGACAAGTGTATTAGGTGTGTTGGGGACACAAGAGACTTCTTGCTTTGTGGTTGCAGGGTTGCATGAGAGGGATATGTTTGACCTCTTCCTCCCTGAGTTCGATAAACCTTGGGTGATCCACTTAAGGGAAACTTGCTGTTGTTCTACAAACCTCTGCTCTTGGAGGCCCAACACCGTCTACAAGAATAGAAGCACCCGTAGACATCAAGCACTTTTCTGGCGCCGTTGCCGGGGAAGAAAGGTAAAAGGTACTCACACTCCGGATCTCGGCTACTAAGCTATTTTCCGGCGCCGTTGTAAGTACTCGAAGCTATTTCCTTTAGATCCTGCTATTGCATCTTTTTGTTTCTTGTTTATCACTAGTTTGGCATAATGGAAAGCAACAGTGAACTTTTAAAACTATTTCCTGAGTTAAGACATGGATGGTTTGATGCGAAAATTAAAAAACCCATGGAACATATTAGTATGAATACTTTGAACACCATTGTTGCTAATGATATGGAAAATTCTAAGCTTGGGGAAGCTGGTTTTGATGAGCATGATCTTTTTAGTCCCCCAAGCATTGAGGAGAAAATTTACTTTGATGATACTTTGCCTCCTATTTATGATGATTATAATGATAGTAGCCTTATGGTACCGCCTGTTATGGAGGATAAATTTGATTACAATATGCCTCCTATATTTGATGATGAGAATAATAATGATAGCTACTTTGTTGAATTTGCTCCCACTACAACTACTAAAATTGATTATGCTTATGTGGAGAGTAATAATTTGATGCATGAGACTCATGATAAGAATGTTTCATTTGATAGTTATATTGTTGAGTTTGCTCATGATGCTACTGGACATTATTATGAGAGAGGAAAATATGGTTGTAGAAATTTTCATGTTACTAAAACACCTCTCTATGTGCTGAAATTTTTGAAGCTACACTTGTTCTACCTTCCTATGCTTGTTACTTTGCTCTTCATGAACTTGTTTATTTACAAGATTCCTTTTCATAGGAAGCATGTTAGGCTTAAATTTGTTTTGAATTTGCCACTTTATGCTCTCTTTTGCTTCAAATACTATTTCTTGTGAGTGCATCATTTAATTTGCTGAGCCCATCTTAATGGCTATAAACAAAGCACTTCTTGGGAGATAACCCATGTGTTTATTTTACTACAGTAATTTTGTTTTATATTTTTGTCTTGGAAGTTGTTACTACTGTAGCAACCTCTCCTTATCTTAATTTTGTTGCATTGTTGTGCCAAGTAAAGTCTTTGATAGTAAGGTTCATACTAGATTTGGATTACTGCGCAGAAACAAATTTCTTGCTGTCATGAATCTGTGTTGAATTCTCTGTAGGTAACTCAGAAAATTCCGCCAATTTACGTGAATGATCCTCAGATATATACGCAACTTTCATTCAATTTGAGCATTTTCATTTGAGCAAGTCTGGTTCCTCTTAGAAATTCGTCTTTACGGACTGTTCTGTTTTGACAGATTCTGCCTTTTATTTCGCATTGCCTTTTTTTGCTATGTTGGATGGATTTCTTTGTTCCATTGACTACCAGTAGCTTTGAGCAATGTCCAGAAGTGTTAAGAATGATTGTGTCACCTCTGAACATGTGAGTTTTTGATTATGCACTAACCCTCTAATGAGTTTGTTTCGAGTTTGGTGTGGAGGAAGTTTTCAAGGGTCAAGAGAGGAGGATGATACAATATGATCAAGAAGAGTGAAAGCTCTAAGCTTGGGGATGCCCCGGTGGTTCACCCCTGCATATTTCAAGAAGACTCAAGCGTCTAAGCTTGGGGATGCCCAAGGCATCCCCTTCTTCATCGACAAATTATCAGGTTCCTTCTCTTGAAACTATATTTTTATTCGGTCACATCTTATGTACTTTACTTGGACCGTCTGTTTGTTTTTGTTTTTGTTTTTGTTTGAATAAATGCTTGTGTGGGAGAGAGACACGCTCCGCTGGTTCATATGAACACATGTGTTTTTAGCTTTTAATTTTCATGGCGAAGGTTGAAACTGCTTCGTTAATTGTTATATGGTTGGAAACGGGAAATGCTACATGTAGTAATTGGTATGATGTCTTGAATAACTTGATACTTGGCAATTGTTGTGCTCATGGTTAAGCTCTTGCATCATATACTTTGCACCTATTAGTGAAGAAATACATAGAGCTTGCTAAAATTTGGTTTGCATGATTGGTCTCTCTAAGGTCTAGATATTTTCTAGTAAAGTGTTTGAACAACAAGGAAGACAATGTATAGTCTTATAATGCTTGCAATATGTTCTTATGTGAGTTTTGCTGTACCGGTTCATACTTGTGTTTGTTTCAAATAGCCTTGCTAGCCTAAGCCTTGTATTGAGAGGGAATACTTCTCGTGCATCCAAATCCTTGAGCCAAACACTATGCCATTTGTGTCCACCATACCTACCTACTACATGGTATTTCTCCATCATTCCAAAGTAAATTGCTTGAGTGCTACCTTTAAACAATTCAAAATTTATCACCTCTGATTTGTGTCAATGTTTTACAGCTCATGAGGAAGTATGTGGTGTTTATCTTTCAATCTTGTTGGGCAACTTTAACCAATGGACTAGTGGCTTCATCCGCTTATCCAATAATTTTGCAAAAAGAGCTGGCAATGGGATTCCCAGTCCCAAATTAATTAACCTTAATAGACACTCCTCCATGGTATGTGATTGTTGGACGGCACCCGAGGATTCGGTTAGCCATGGCTTGAGAAAGCAAAGGTGGGGAGGAGTGTCATCTAAATAAAACTAAAATAAAAAGGCACTCCTTCATGGTATGAGATTGTTGGCAGGCACCCGAGGATTCGGTTAGCCATGGTTTGTGAAAGTAAAGGTTGGAAGGAGTGCCACCCAAAAATAAAAATAATTCATGGGAGCCGCTCTTTGAAGGTTTGTCTGGCAAGGGGGTTAGAGTGCCCACTACCATTCGTTGACAACCACAAACACCTCTCAAAACTTTACTTTTATGCTCTCTTTATTGTTTTCAAAACCAAAGCTCTAGCACAAATATAGCAATCAATGCTTCCCTCTGTGAAGGGCCATTCTTCTACTTTTTATGTTGAGTCAGTTCACCTATTTCTCTCCACCTCAAGAAGCAAACACTTGTGTGAACTGTGCATTGATTCCTACATACTTGCATATTGCACTTGTTATATTACTTTACATTGACAATATCCATGAGATATACATGTTACAAGTTGAAAGAAACCGCTGAAACTTAATCTTCCTTTGTGTTGCTTCAATGCCTCTACTATGAATTTATTGCTTTATGAGTTAACTCTTATGCAAGACTTATTGATGCTTGTCTTGAAAGTACTATTCATGAAAAGTCTTTGCTATATGATCAGTTGTTTATTCATTATCTTATCATTGCTTTGAATCACTGCATTCATCTCATATGCTTTACAATAGTATGATTAAGATCATGTTGGTGGCATGTCACTTCAGAAATTATCTTTGTTATCGTTTACCTACTCGGGGACGAGTAGGAACTAAGCTTGGGGATGCTGATACGTCTCCAACGTATCTATAATTTCTGATGTTCCATGCTTGTTTTATGACAATACCTACATGTTTTGTTCACACTTTATATCGTTATGATGCGTTTTCCGGAACTAACCTATTGACAAGATGCCGAAGTGCCAGTTGCTATTTTCTGCTGTTTTTGGTTTCAGAAATCCTAGTAAGGAAATATTCTCGGAATTGTACGAAATCAACGCCCAACATCTTAGAATTCCACGAAGCTTCCAGAACACCCGAGAGCCACCAGAGGAGAGCCCTGGGGGGGCCACACATGTAGGCGGCGCGGCCAGGGCCTGGGCCGTGCCCCCCTATTGTGTCACCGCCTCATCAGCCCTCCGACTCCGCCTCTTCGCCTATTTAAAGGTCCCTGACCTAAAACTTCGATACGGAAAAGCCACGGTACGAGAAACCTTCCAGAGCCGCCACCATCGCGAAGCCAAGATCTGGGGGACAGGAGTCTCTGTTCCGGCATGCCGCCGGGACGGGGAAGTGCCCCCGGAAGGCTTCTCCATCGACACCGCTACCATCTCCACCGCCATCTTCATCAACGCTGCTGTCTCCCATGAGGAGTAGTTCTCCATCGAGGCTAAGGGCTGTACCGGTAGCTATGTGGTTCATCTCTCTCCTATGTACTTCAATACAATGATCTCATGAGCTGCCTTACATGATTGAGATTCATATGAGATTTGTATCACTATTCATCTATGTGCTACTCTAGTGATGTTATTAAAGTAGTCTATTCCTCCTGCACGGTGTAATGGTGACAGTGTGTGCATCGTGTAGTACTTGGCGTAGGTTATGATTGTAATCTCTTGTAGATTATGAAGTTAATTATTGCTATGATAGTATTGATGTGATCTATGCCTCCTTCATAGTGTGATGGTGACAGTGTGCATGCTATGTTAGTACTTGGTTTAGTTGTGTTGATCTATCATGCACTCTAAGGTTATTTAAACATGAATATCGAATATTGTGGAGCTTGTTAACTCCGGCATTGAGGGTTCGTGTAATCCTACACAATTAGTGGTGTTCATCATCCAACAACAGAGTGTAGAGTGGTTTTATTATGTGATCAATGTTGAGAGTGTCCACTAGTGAAAGTATAATCCCTAGGCCTTGTTTCCAAATACTGCTATCGCTGCTTGTTTACTGTTTTACTGCATATGTACTGCCTGCAATATCACCACCATCAACCACACGCCAGTTGTAGCATCAAGCTATTTTCTGGTGCCGTTACTACTGCTCATATTCATTCATACCACCTGTATTTCACTATCTCTTCGCCGAACTAGTGCACCTATACATCTGACAAGTGTATTAGGTGTGTTGGGGACACAAGAGACTTCTTGCTTTGTGGTTGCAGGGTTGCATGAGAGGGATATCTTTGACCTCTTCCTCCCTAAGTTCGATAAACCTTGGGTGATCCACTTAAGGGAAACTTGCTGCTGTTCTACAAACCTCTGCTCTTGGAGGCCCAACACTGTCTACAAGAATAGAAGCACCCGTAGACATCATTAGGCAGCTCACAAGATCTAATAATGATAGCACAATTAGGAGAAGACGACCATCTAGCTACTGCTATGGACCCACAGTCCAGGGGTGAACTACTCACACATCACTCCGGAGGCGACCATGGCGGTGAAGAGTCCTCCGAGAGATGATTCCCCTCTCCGGCAGGGTGCCGGAGGCGATCTCCTGAATCCCCCGAGATGGGATTGGCGGCGGCGTCTCTGGAAGGTTTTCCGTATCGTGGCTCTCGGTACTGGAACTATTATCGACGAAGGCTTATGTAGGCGGAAAGGTAGGTCAGGGGGCGCCACGAGGGCCCCACACGCCAGGGCCGCGCGGCCCAAGCCTTGGCCGCGCCGCCCTACTGTGGCGTCGCCTCGTCGCCCCACTTCGTTTCCCTTTCGGACTTCTGGAAGCTTCGTGGAAAAATAAGATCCTGGGCGGTTATTTCGTCCAATTCCGAGAATATTTCCTTACTAGGATTTCTGAAACCAAAAACAGCAGAAAACAGCAACTGGCTCTTCGGCATCTCGTTAATAGGTTATTGCCGGAAAATGCATAAATATGACATAAAGTATGTATAAAACATGTGTGTATCATCATAAAACAAGCATGGAACATAAGAAATTATCGATACGTTGGAGACGTATCAGCATCCCCAAGCTTAGTTCCTACTCGTCCCGAGTAGGTAAACGATAACAAAGATAATTTCTGAAGTGACATGCCATCATAATCTTGATCATACTATTGTAAGCACATGTAATAAATGCAGCGATTCGAAGCAATGGTAAATATAATGAGTAAACAATTGAATCATATAGCAAATACTTTTTATGAATAGTACTTTCAAGACAAGAATCAATAAGTCTTGCATATGAGTTAACTCATAAAGCAATAAATTCATAGTAAAGGCATTGAAGCAACACAAAGGAAGATTAAGTTTCAGCGGTTGCTTTCAACTTATAACATGTATATCTCATGGATATTGTCAACATAAAGTAATATAATAAGTGCAATATGCAAGTATGTAAGAGTCAATGCACAGTTAACACAAGTGTTTGTTTCTTAAGATGGAGAGAAATGGGTAAACTGACTCAACACAAAAGTAGAAGAAAGGCCCTTCGCAGAGGGAAGCATTGATTGCTATGTTTGTGCTAGAGCTTTTATTTTGAAAACACAAAGAGAGCATAAAAGTAAAGTTTTGAGAGGTGTTTGTTGTTGTCAACGAATGGTAGTGGGCACTCTAACCCCCTTGCCAGACAAACCTTCAAAGAGCGGCTCCCATGAAACATTTTTATTTTTGGGTGGCACTCCTTCCAACCTTTGCTTTCACAAACCATGGCTAACCGAATCCTCGGGTGCTTGCCAACAATCTCATACCATGAAGGTGTGTCTTTTTATTTTAGTTTTATTTAGATGACACTCCTCCCCACCTTTGCTTTCTCAAGCCATGGCTAACCGAATCCTCGGGTGCCGTCTGATACGTCTCCAACGTATCCATAATTTCTGATGTTCCATGCTTGTTTTATGACAATACTTACATGTTTTGCTTGCACTTTATAATGTTTTTATGCGTTTTCCGGAACTAACCTATTAACAAGATGCCACAGTGTCAGTTCCTGTTTTCTGCTGTTTTTGGTTCCAGAAAGGCTGTTCGGGCAATATTCTCGGAATTGGACGAAATCAACGCCAAAGATCTTATTTTTCCCGGGAGGCTCCAGAACACCGAAGGAGAGTCGAAGGCGGGCCAGGGGGCCACCACACGCCAGGGCCGCGCGGGCTCCACCCTGGCCGCGCCGGCCTATGGGGAGGAGGCCCCAGGCGCCCTCCTGCGCCGCCTCTTCGCCTATATAAGCCCTTTTGACCTAAAAACGCGATACCAATTGACGAAACTCCAGAAAGACTCCAGGGGCGCCGCCGCCATCGCGAAACTCCAATTCGGGGGACAGAACTCTCTGTTCCGGCACCCTGCTGGGACGGGGAAGTGCCCCCGGAAGCCATCTCCATCAACGCCACCGCCTCCATCATGCTCCGTGAGTAGTTCCCCCATGGACTACGGGTTCTAGCAGTAGCTAGTTGGTATTCTCTCCTCCATGTACTTCATGTTATCACCAGAATTTGACCAAATCGGAGGTGGGCCACGATCAAGACAAGCTTGAAGGTTGTATATGGAGAGAATACGAAGATCGGCCTTATATGCGAAGTTGGGCTAGACCGCCCATTTATCTGTAATTTATTAGATCGTATCTTAAGTTAGAAGTTAGAGTTTTACTCGTGCACGATTAGGTGCACATCCGAATTAGAAAGTCCGCTGGACTATAAATATGTATCTAGGGTTTATGGAATAAACAACAACTCACGTTCAACCCAAAACAAACCAATCTCGGCGCATCGCCAACTCCTTCGTCTCGAGGGTTTCTATCAGGTAAGCGACATGCTGCCTAGATCGCATCTTGCGATCTAGGCAGCACAAGCCCCATGTTGTTCATGCGTTGCGCGTACTGAAGCGTCTTTGATGGCGCGCAACGTAGTTATCATAGATGTGTTAGGGTTAGCATGGTTCTTCGTATAACATGCTTACGTAGTGCAACCCTTGCATGTCTAGCCGCCCTCACACCTATCTCAGGTGTGGGGGCGGCACCCTGCTTGTTCATTATTTAGTAGATCTGATCCATTACGATTGCTCCTTGTTCTACAAGGATTAGTTTAATATCTGCAATAGTTAGGCCTTACAAAGGGGGGGAGGATCCAGCGGCACGTAGGGTGGCGTTCGCAAGTCCTAAACAGGATGTTCCGAGGATCAACATTCATGTTGGTTTTTAGGCCTTGTTTAGGATCGGCTTACGAGCACCGTGCGTGGCCGCGAGGCCCAACCTGGAGTAGGATGATCCGATTATGCGGTGAAAACCCTAAATCGTCGTAGATCTAATTAGCTTTATCTTGATCAAGCAGGATCACCAAGTATTCGTGCACCCCGTACGGATCATGGGTGGATCGGCTCTTTGAGCCGATTCACAGGATAACCTGAGAGCCGATCGAGGCTCGTATTTAATGTTTACGTGTATGCCATGCAGGAAACTAAGCGAGGCATCCCCATCACCTTCCTGACCAGGTATAGGTCAGGTGGCATGATACGTCTCCAACGTATCGATAATTTCTTATGTTCCATGCCACATTATTGATGTTATCTACATGTTTTATGCACACTTTATGTCATATTCGTGCATTTTCTGGAACTAACCTATTAACAAGATGCCGAAGTGCCAGTTCCTGTTTTCTGCTGTTTTTGGTTTCAGAAATCCTAGTAACGAAATATTCTCGGAATCGGACGAAATCAACGCCCAGGTTCCTATTTTACCCGGAAGCATCCAGAACACACGAGAGCCGCCAGAGGGGGGCCCTGTGGGCCCCAGATGATAGGGTGGCGCGGCCTGGGCCCTGGCCGCGCCAGCCTATGGTGTGGCCACCCCTTCGACCTTCCTGCGCCGCCTCTTCGCCTATAAGAAGCCCCTGGATCAGAAAACCCTACACCGATTGACGAAACCCACGAAAACCTTCCAGAGCCGCCGCCATCGCGAAGCCAAGATCTGGGGGACAGGATCTCTGTTCCGGCACCCTGCCGGAGCGGGGAAGTGCCCCCGGAAGGCTTCTCCATCGACACCGCTGCCATCTCCACCGCCATCTTCATCACCGCTGCTGCTCCCATGAGGAGGGAGTAGTTCTCCATCGAGGCTCGGGGCTGTACCAGTAGCTATGTGGTTAATCTCTCTACTATGTACTTCAATACAATGATCTCATGAGCTGCTTTACATGATTGAGATTCATATGAGTTTTGTATCACTACTATCTATGTGCTACTCTAGCGATGTGTTATTAAAGTAGTTCTATTCCTCCTGCACGTGTGTAATGGTGACAGTGTGTGCACCGTGTTAGTACTTGGTTTGTGCTATGATCATGATCTCTTGTAGATTATGGAGTTAACTATTGCTATGATATTATTGATGTGATCTATTCCTCCTACATATGCATGAAGGTGACAGTGTGCATGCTATGCTAGTACTCGGTTTAGTAGCGTTGATCTATCTTACACTAAAGGTTACTTAAACATGAGCATTATTGTGGAGCTTGTTAACTCCGGCATTGAGGGTTCGTGTAATCCTACGCAATGTGTTCATCATCCAACAAAAGTGTAGAGTATGCATTTATCTGTTCTGTTATGTGATCAATGTTGAGAGTGTCCACTAGTGAAAGTGTAATCCCTAGGCCTTGTTCCTAAATACTGCTGAGTTACTACTGCTTGTTTACTGTTTTACTGTGTTACTACTGCTGCAATACCACCACCATCAACTACACGCCAAGCACTTTTCTGGCACCGTTGCTACTGCTCATACTTATTCATACCACCTGTATTTCACTATCTCTTCGCCGAACTAGTGCACCTATTTGGTGTGTTGGGGACACAAGAGACTTCTTGCTTTGTGGTTGCAGGGTTGCATGAGAGGGATATCTTTGACCTCTTCCTCCCTGAGTTCGATAAACCTTGGGTATCCACTTAAGGGAAACTTGCTGCTGTTCTACAAACCTCTGCTCTTGGAGGCCCAACACTGTCTACAGGAAAGGAGGGGGAACGTAGACATCAAGCACTTTTCTGGCGCCGTTGCCGGGGAGGAAAGGTAAAAGGCTCTCATACTACGGTCCCAGGTAAAGTATTTTTCTGTTGCCGTCGTGTGTGTGCTCGAAGCTATTTCCTTTAGATCCTGCAATTGCATCTTGTTGTTTCTTGTTTACACTAGTTTGGCATAATGGACAACAGTGAGCTTCTTATTCTATTTCCTGATTTAAAACATGGATTGTTTGATGCGAAAATTAAAAAACCTATGAAATCTTATTTGCATGCTGGTAGTAATATTAGTATGAACGCTTTGAACACCATTGTTGATAATGATATAGAAAGTTCTAAGCTTGGGGAAGTTGGTTTTCATGATATTTTTAGTCCCCCAAGCATTGAGGAGAAAATTTTCTTTGATGATACTTTGCCTCCTATTTATGATGATAATGATAGTGGTCTTTTGATGCCACCTACTATGGAGAGTAAATTTTGTTGTGATTATACTATGCCTCCTACACTTGATGAGAATAATAATGATAGCTACTTTGTTGAATTTGCTCCCACTACAACTAATAAAATTGATTATGCTTATGTGGAGAGTAATAATTTTATGCATGAGACTCATGATAAGAATGCTTTATGTGATAGTTATATTTTTGAGTTTGCTCATGTTGCTACTGAAAGTTATTATGAGAGAGGAAAATATGGTTGTAGAAATTTTCATGTTACTAAAACACCTCTCTATGTGCTGAAATTTTTGAAGCTACACTTGTTTTATCTTCCTATGCTTGTTACTTTGCTCTTCATGAACTTGTTTATTTACAAGATTCCTATGCATAGGAAGCATGTTAGACTTAAATGTGTTTTGTATTTGCCTCTGGATGCTCTCTTTCGCTTCAATTACTATTTCTTGCGAGTGCATCATTAAAACTGCTGAGCCCATCTTAATGGCTATAAAGAAAAGAACTTCTTGGGAGATAACCCATGTGTTATTTTGCTACAGTACTTTGTTTTTATTTTGTGTCTTGGAAGTTGTTTACTACTGTAGCAACCTCTCCTTATCTTAGTTTTGTGTTTTGTTGTGCCAAGTAAAGCCGTTGATAGAAAAGTAAGTACTAGATTTGGATTACTGCGCAGTTCCAGATTTCTTTGCTGTCACGAATCTGGGTCCACCTCCCTGTAGGTAGCTCAGAAAATTAAGCCAATTTACGTGCATGATCCTCAGATATGTATGCAACTTTCATTCAATTTGAGCATTTTCATTTGAGCAAGTCTGGTGCCATTTTAAAATTCGTCAATACGAACTGTTCTGTTTTGACAGATTCTGCCTTTTATTTCGCATTGCCTCTTTTGCTATGTTGGATGAATTTCTTTGATCAACTAATGTCCAGTAGCATTATGCAATGTCCAGAAGTGTTAAGAATGATTGTGTCACCTCTGAATATGTCAATTTATATTGTGCACTAACCCTCTAATGAGTTGTTTCGAGTTTGGTGTGGAGGAAGTTTTCAAGGATCAAGAGAGGAGTATGATGCAACATGATCAAGGAGAGTGAAAGCTCTAAGCTTGGGGATGCCCCGGTGGTTCACCCCTGCATATATCAAGAAGACTCAAGCGTCTAAGCTTGGGGATGCCCAAGGCATCCCCTTCTTCATCGACAACATTATCAGGTTCCTCCCCTGAAACTATATTTTTATTCCATCACATCTTATGTGCTTTTTCTTGGAGCGTCTGTTTGTTTTTGTTTTTGTTTGTGTTTGAATAAATACATGCTTGTGTGGGAGAGAGACACGCTCCGCTGTTGCATATGAACACATGCGTTCTTAGCTTTACTTTTAGTATTCATGGCGAAGTTTCTTCTTCGTTAAATTGTTATATGGTTGGAATTGGAAAATGATACATGTAGTAATTGCTATAATGTCTTGGGTAATGTGATACTTGGCAATTGTTGTGCTCATGTTTAAGCTCTTGCATCATATACTTTGCACCTATTAGTGAAGAATACATAGAGCATGCTAAAATTTGGTTTGCATAATTGGTCTCTCTAAGGTCTAGATAATTTCTAGTAAGGTGTTTGAACAACGAGGAAGGCAATGTATAGTTCTATAATGCTTGTAATATGTCTTTTATGTGAGTTTTGCTGTACTAGTTCATACTTTTGTTTGTTTCAAACAACCTTGCTAGCCTAAACCTTGTATCGAGAGGGAATACTTCTCATGCATCCAAATCCTTGAGCCAAACAACACTATGCCATTTGTGTCCACCATACCTACCTACTACATGGTATTTTCCGCCATTCCAAAGTAAATTGCTTGAGTGCTACCTTTAAAATTCCATCATTCACCTTTGCAATATATAGCTCATGGGACAAATAGCTTAAAAACTATTGTGGTATTGAATATGTAATTATGCACTTTATCTCTTATTAAGTTGCTTGTTGTGCGATAACCATGTTTACTGGGGACGCCATCAACTACTCTTTGTTGAATTTCATGTGAGTTGCTATGCATGTTCGTCTTGTCTGAAGTAAGAGAGATCTACACTGAGTTGAATGGTTTGAGCATGCATATTGTTAGAGAAGAACATTGGGCCGCTAACTAAAGCCATGATCCATGGTGGAAGTTTCAGTTTTGGACAAACATCCTCAAATCTCTAATGAGAAAAGAATTAATTGTTGTTGAATGCTTAAAGCATTAAAAGAGGAGTCCATTATCTGTTGTCTATGTTGTCCCGGTATGGATGTCTAAGTTGAGAATAATCAAAAGCAAGAAATCCAAATGCGAGCTTTCTCCTTAGACCTTTGTACAGGCGGCATAGAGGTACCCCTTTGTGATACTTGGTTAAAGCATATGTATTGCGGTGATAATCCAGGTAGTCCAAGCTAATTAGGACAAGGTGCGGGCACTATTGGTACACTATGCATGAGGCTTGCAACTTATAAGATATAATTTACATGATGCATATGCTTTATTACTACCGTTGACAAAATTGTTTCATGTTTTCAAAATCAAAGCTCTAGCACAAATATAGCAATCGATGCTTTCCTCTTTGAAGGACCATTCTTTTACTTTTATTGTTGAGTCAGTTCACCTATTTCTCTCCACCTCAAGAAGCAAACATTTGTGTGAACTGTGCATTGATTCCTACATATTTGCATATTGCATTTGTTATATTGCTTTACATTGACAATTATCCATGAGATATACATGTTACAAGTTGAAAGCAACCGCTGAAACTTAATCTTCTTTTGTGTTGCTTCAATACCTTTACTTTGAATTATTGCTTTATGAGTTAACTCTTATGCAAGACTAATTGATGCTTGTCTTGAAGTGCTATTCATGAAAAGTCTTTGCTTTATGATTCACTTGTTTACTCATGTCATATACATTGTTTTGATCGCTGCATTCACTACATATGCTTTACAAATAGTATGATCAAGATTATGATGGCATGTCACTCCAGAAATTATCTGTGTTATCGTTTTACCTGCTCGGGACGAGCAGAACTAAGCTTGGGGATGCTGATACGTCTCCAACGTATCGATAATTTCTTATGTTCCATGCCACATTATTGATGTTATCTACATGTTTTATGCACACTTTATGTCATATTCGTGCATTTTCTGGAACTAACCTATTAACAAGATGCCAAGTGCCGGTTCTGTCTGCTGTTTTTGGTTTCAGAAATCCTAGTAACGAAATATTCTCGGAATCGGACGAAATCAACGCCCAGGTTCCTATTTTACCCGGAAGCATCCAGAACACACGAGAGCCGCCAGAGGGGGGCCCTGTGGGCCCCAGATGATAGGGTGGCGCGGCCTGGGCCCTGGCCGCGCCAGCCTATGGTGTGGCCACCCCTTCGACCTTCCTGCGCCGCCTCTTCGCCTATAAGAAGCCCCTGGATCAGAAAACCCTACACCGATTGACGAAACCCACGAAAACCTTCCAGAGCCGCCGCCATCGCGAAGCCAAGATCTGGGGGACAGGATCTCTGTTCCGGCACCCTGCCGGAGCGGGGAAGTGCCCCCGGAAGGCTTCTCCATCGACACCGCTGCCATCTCCACCGCCATCTTCATCACCGCTGCTGCTCCCATGAGGAGGGAGTAGTTCTCCATCGAGGCTCGGGGCTGTACCGGTAGCTATGTGGTTAATCTCTCTACTATGTACTTCAATACAATGATCTCATGAGCTGCTTTACATGATTGAGATTCATATGAGTTTTGTATCACTACTATCTATGTGCTACTCTAGCGATGTGTTATTAAAGTAGTTCTATTCCTCCTGCACGTGTGTAATGGTGACAGTGTGTGCACCGTGTTAGTACTTGGTTTGTGCTATGATCATGATCTCTTGTAGATTATGGAGTTAACTATTGCTATGATATTATTGATGTGATCTATTCCTCCTACATATGCATGAAGGTGACAGTGTGCATGCTATGCTAGTACTCGGTTTAGTAGCGTTGATCTATCTTACACTAAAGGTTACTTAAACATGAGCATTATTGTGGAGCTTGTTAACTCCGGCATTGAGGGTTCGTGTAATCCTACGCAATGTGTTCATCATCCAACAAAAGTGTAGAGTATGCATTTATCTGTTCTGTTATGTGATCAATGTTGAGAGTGTCCACTAGTGAAAGTGTAATCCCTAGGCCTTGTTCCTAAATACTGCTGAGTTACTACTGCTTGTTTACTGTTTTACTGTGTTACTACTGCTGCAATACCACCACCATCAACTACACGCCAAGCACTTTTCTGGCACCGTTGCTACTGCTCATACTTATTCATACCACCTGTATTTCACTATCTCTTCGCCGAACTAGTGCACCTATTTGGTGTGTTGGGGACACAAGAGACTTCTTGCTTTGTGGTTGCAGGGTTGCATGAGAGGGATATCTTTGACCTCTTCCTCCCTGAGTTCGATAAACCTTGGGTATCCACTTAAGGGAAACTTGCTGCTGTTCTACAAACCTCTGCTCTTGGAGGCCCAACACTGTCTACAGGAAAGGAGGGGGAACGTAGACATCATGGCACGCCCTTGCACTTCGCATCGCCGCGTGTGACCAGAAGAGCATTGCGGGCCGTCGCTCGGAGGGGTCTCAGCCAGCCGCAGCTCTAGGCTCTTCCCGGCTCTACAGTGTTGACAGGCCGCTGCCCGCCGGTGGGTTTTGGCAGTCAACACATTCTGGCACGCCCGGTGGGACATCGAGCAAAGGAAAGCCGATGACGAAACATCGGCTGGTACGAACACGATGCTCGTCCTCCCGACGGAGCCTAGTGCTCTAGGATTACATGAGGGATATTACGAAACCTTCATGGAGCGCTTTGGTCCAGCGAGTCGGCCAAGATTATCCTCACTACACGGTCTGCTTGGTTTCAACGGTGATCTAACGACCGGCGACCACGTCTGCTACACGAATCCCAGCGGAGCCGAGGTACGAGTATGGCACATTGACATAATACAAAGCCGATATCTGCAGTCACCTGTCAGATTCGGCTCGGGGGAGGTGCATATGGTTATCAGACAGACGCATGGGTAAGAAAATGTCGGGAGCCGATGGAAAATCGGCAAGTAAAAAAAAAATTGTAGCAAGTACAGAAAGATCCAGTCCAATGAAACATCATTTGTCTCTGAAGGCCCTACTGAAGAAACACACCGAGGGCGAGAATGGCATCGATACGGACGCGATCCGCCTCAGCAATCTCAGCCTTGTCATCCTCGTCCTTACCCGTCACCAGCTGATTGCTCAGGGTACGGATTTCAGCCAGATCGGTCTTCAGATCGGCTGTGAGGCCTTTTGCTTCGTCTTGAGAACGGGCAACAAGGGCTTCCTTGTCCTGGATGAGCTGTTTGGTCACCCTTACCCTCTCTTCAAGATCCTCGAGCTCCTTGCGCAGGGTCTCGAGTTCAGCACGAGTGATAGAAGTATCCGTCTTGGCGTCCAGAGCAGCCTTCTTCTCATTGAGCCGTCGGCATTTTTCGGCAATATCGGCCCTCAGCGGAAGTTGGGAGTGGCGAAGAGCAATCCTTTGGCGAGCCGATTGCACCCTTGACTTAAAGACCGGCAGGGTAACAGCGGGCCAGAGCTTCACTTGCAGGGTCATAGGAAGATGAAGCTGGATATCCTCGAGAATGCCTTTGGCTTCCTCGGAGTCTTCAATCAAAGTCTCAGTTGGGGCAGAAAGCAAATCTTTGAGGCGCTGGAGTGGACCACGGACCGTACTAGGGATCGGCTCCCCACCTGCCTTGGAAGAAGTTGGTTCGATGGATTCTAGATCGAACGAAAGCAAGCTCGAGAGATCACAACCCTGGTAGGGCAAACAAAGTGAGTTTAGCAGGCAATGGTGGAATTGATGGGACCAAGGAGGAAGACATACCTCTCCCAAGGAAGGGGGAATAGCCGATGCAGTGACGATCGGTTTTTCTGTGGACTGAGATGGGTTAACCATTTGGGCAGCCGCCACCGCCGAGGTGGCCAGGTCCAGAGTGGCGGACGGCATCTGTATCTCCTCAACGTCTCCGCTAGAAGTTTCTTCGGCCTGCAAGAGGAAATGATTAGCCGATCTATACGTAACAACGGGAAAGCATTAAGTATGATCAAGAAGATGATTACATTTGAGACCTCCTGGCTTGATGAAGAGGGTCGTGGGTTCTTGCGAGCCCTTTTGACGCAGCGCTTCTTTGTGCGTGACCCCGATCTGTTCGGGGCTTGGGGGGCAGGAGGTTCGGTGATCGACTTTTCCTTGAGAGCCGGCGCTGGTGAAGCCGTCTGGCTTTGGGTGGTGGACCTCTCGGAATTGCCCGAGCTTGAGTCCCCTTGACTAGTTTCCTCAGCTCCGCTGGAGGTTCCTTCAGTGGAGGGCTGTAGGAAAGAACACGAGCGTATCATAAACAAATGATTGAAAGCGGACAAGCGTCTGCAGGGTCGGAACCGACTTACACGCAAGCTTTCGTGAGCCGGAGCTTTACGCTTCAGGGTTTTTCTGGCAGCCACCTTCCTCACCGCCGTCCTCGCCTGAGTCGAGGCTCGGGGGGCAACCGGTCCCGAAGATGCTTTACTCTTGGGAGCCGATTTCGGTGAAATCGGCTGACCCTGCATTATGACTTTCTTCAGAGGTGGCGAGTTCTGGCAGAAGAGAACCACTGGTGCAGGGGGGAGGAATACGAAAGGGGAACCGTCAGCTTGAGTGGGAGCCGGACCATCTTGTTGCTGCCAGGAGAAAGAGTTAGGTCACAGATAATCACCATAAGGCGGATACAGGAAATGCTTGATGGTACCTGGTCTGCAGGGATGTCATACTCGGCGTCGAGCTCTCTCAGCAGCGGTCCTAGAGCCTTCCGGAAGACGTGGGTCTTCCACATAGACCACCAAGTTTCAAAACCATCGGTGGTGAAGGAGAAGCGGAGGTCGTGAGGAATTGGGATGGCCAAAGCATCAAAGAAGGTATAACACCTTTGGGCAGTGATGATGTCAGGCAGGTCAGCTCTACTTGCTGTCAGATGGTGTAAGAAGAAGTGTGGAGGCACCTGTCCGAGACCGAGCTGTCGGGCTGCCACTACCGGTTGGTAGCACTCATAACCGGGCTTTGTGATCCGGTTCGAGGTACTCATGCCAACAGGGAGGAAGCAAGGGCGAATCATGATGGAGTACAAATGCTGTGTGCCGGCGTCATCGGCAAGGTCATCCAATCGGAAAGAGACGGGGTTTTCAAAGTTTGCCGATTCAGTATAAGGAGCGAACAAGGGGTTGTCCAGACCTTGGAAGAAAATCTTGAACCACCCTGCTGCTTCCTTGGGGATCAGCCTGCTGCCCGGGAGACCATATAGGGCTTGGCCGTAGCTGGTGCATCGAATTTCCTTTCCATTCACATCCGGAAAAGTGCAGGTGGTCAGTGGTGGGAAGTCTGGTATTTGGTTTTGGAAGTATAGTTGGGCCCACAGCTGAATGAACCACCAGGGGCCGCCAGTTTTGACTGTCTTTCGACTGAACAGTTTGACGGACATCAGTTGGAGGGATCGATAAATCTCTCCAAGAAATAGTTTGCCTTGGCCGAGGTGGGTGCCTTTAGCAAGTTCATAAGCCAGGGAGAGGTAATTCTTGGTGGGAGCAAGTGATGGGCCGCAGAAAATGAAGTGCTCCAACCAGAAGTTCAGAAAGGCTGTGTGCTCCCTCTCTGTCACGGGGCCTTTGTTTTTCATGTAACGATTGAGGTAGGCACCCCAGCTGGTACACTCTTTTTTGGAGGAGAGAGTGAAAGGGACTTTTGGCAGTTTGAATGCAGAAGGGCTGGGGGATGCAATGTCTAGCCCTGTGATCATGGCCACATCCAGTAGGGTTGGTGTCATAGGGCCATGACCAAACATGAAGCAGTTCAGTGCATCAGACCAGAAGTAGCCGATGGTTTTTAAGATGTTCTCGTTCTTCTCAAGAGGAGATAATGATAAAGACAGGGCATCGGCTATCCCTATGGTTTCCCAAGTGGCATAGTGGGATTTTGATACTCTATTGTACCATGCCACCCAACCTTCAGGAGGATTAGGCCAGGCTCGTAGGCAGTCGGCCCAGGAAGTTAGATCTAGGTTTTGGCTCACAAAGGGGATTCTGTTAGCTTCGCACGAAATTAACAGGGCAGGACTCTCAGAAGAACGAGGACCGAGGCACATCGAATTTGCGAGAGAAGGGTGTGGCAGAAGGATATCTGAAGCCTAAATTAGTAGCGGAGCGAAACTTTAATTCAGGTGTTTGCCATTAATCTCATGTCAAGTCGAACAGCGAGAGGGGGTTGAGGATTACCTTCAGTCCGGAAGCTGTGGTATCGGTGTTGGATGATTCCGCCATGGGGTGCGTTGAAGGAGCCGGGGGCGGCGTGGCCGAGATCTGTGTAGATGGTTGTGGGTTGGAGCTGCTCAGGCGGCGATTTGGGGATCTGAGTTCGCCTTTTCAGATGGAGGTCGCAGGTTACCGTTTGGAAGGGCGGCTAGGTCGACGTTCCTCGTATTTTTATAATGGAGACCGATGCAATGCCATTGGCTCTCTTTGGAGACTGCGTGACTTTGACCATCGGCAAAAACAATTGATTGGAGAATACTTCTTCATCAACAGAGGAGGGTTTGTTGCAATGAAGTGCCGATGGTTCAAAGAGGAACAGAGGAAGAGCCGATTGCTCGCATCTTGCTGATGCTATGTCACTAGTCCTCGCTGCCCTCGTCGTCAGCATCGTAGTTGTCACCGGCACTGTTTCCGGAGAATTCCTCGTCACCGCTGCTCTAGCCCTCGACTGGAGTTTTCTTCCTCTGCGTCGTCATCATCGTCCTCACTAAAATCCCACTCGGGCTCCGACATTGGCTCGCTTGGGGGTAGATTGGAAAGAAAGGTCGGTGGTCAGATCAGAGGATGAAGAGGGCTAATCGATCGGCACGGTTGAATAATGGGGAGTGATGCAGAGCTATCGAGTTTTCCAGAAGAGCTGACAAGGCATAATGATGACGGATGCTGCGACGACTCTGCTATATCATGACATGACCCGACGAAGGAAGGCATAATGATTTCGGAAATGTTATTTCCAAAACCAGGGGGGCATGTGTTATCACCAGAATTTGACCAAATCGGAGGTGGGCCACGATCAAGACAAGCTTGAAGGTTGTATATGGAGAGAATACGAAGATCGGCCTTATATGCGAAGTTGGGCTAGACCGCCCATTTATCTGTAATTTATTAGATCGTATCTTAAGTTAGAAGTTAGAGTTTTACTCGTGCACGATTAGGTGCACGTCCGAATTAGAAAGTCCGCTGGACTATAAATATGTATCTAGGGTTTATGGAATAAACAACAACTCACGTTCAACCCAAAACAAACCAATCTCGGCGCATCGCCAACTCCTTCGTCTCGAGGGTTTCTATCAGGTAAGCGACATGCTGCCTAGATCGCATCTTGCGATCTAGGCAGCACAAGCCCCATGTTGTTCATGCGTTGCACGTACTGAAGCGTCTTTGATGGCGCGCAACGTAGTTATCATAGATGTGTTAGGGTTAGCATGGTTCTTCGTATAACATGCTTACGTAGTGCAACCCTTGCATGTCTAGCCGCCCTCACACCTATCTCAGGTGTGGGGGCGGCACCCTGCTTGTTCATTATTTAGTAGATCTGATCCGTTACGATTGCTCCTTGTTCTACAAGGATTAGTTTAATATCTGCAATAGTTAGGCCTTACAAAGGGGGGGAGGATCCAGCGGCACGTAGGGTGGCGTTCGCAAGTCCTAAACAGGATGTTCCGAGGATCAACATTCATGTTGGTTTTTAGGCCTTGTTTAGGATCGGCTTACGAGCACCGTGCGTGGCCGCGAGGCCCAACCTGGAGTAGGATGATCCGATTATACGGTGAAAACCCTAAATCGTCGTAGATCTAATTAGCTTTATCTTGATCAAGCAGGATCACCAAGTATTCGTGCACCCCGTACGGATCATGGGTGGATCGGCTCTTTGAGCCGATTCACAGGATAACCTGAGAGCCGATCGAGGCTCGTATTTAATGTTTACGTGTATGCCATGCAGGAAACTAAGCGAGGCATCCCCATCACCTTCCTGACCAGGTATAGGTCAGGTGGCACGCCCTTGCACTTCGCATCGCCGCGTGTGACCAGAAGAGCATTGCGGGCCGTCGCTCGGAGGGGTCTCAGCCAGCCGCAGCTCTAGGCTCTTCCCGGCTCTACAGTGTTGACAGGCCGCTGCCCGCCGGTGGGTTTTGGCAGTCAACACTTCAATACAATGATCTCATGAGCTGCCTTACATGATTGAGATCCATCTGATGTAATCGGTGTTGTGTTTGTTGGGATCCGATGGATGATACATTATGATTAGTCTATCTATAAAGTTTGTGAAGTTATTGTTGCTGCAATCTTGTTATGCTTAATGCTTGTCACTAGGGCCCGAGTGGCATGATCTTAGATTTGAGCTCTATACTTATTGCTTAGATTGTATCTACAAGTTGTATGCACATGTCGCTGTCCGGAACCAAAGGCCCCGAAGTGACAAGAATCGGGACAACCGGAGGGGATGGCGGTGATGTGAGGGACACATGTTTTCACGGAGTGTTAATGCTTTGCTCCGGTGCTCTATTAAAAGGAGTACCTTAATATCCAGTAGATTCCCTTGAGGCCCGGCTGCCACCGGCTGGTAGGACAAAAGATGTTGTGCAAGTTTCTCATTGCGAGCACGTATGACTATATATGGAAAACATGCCTACATGATTAATGAATTGATATTCTATCTTAATGCTTTGAATCCTATCAATTGCCCAACTGTAATTTGTTCACCCAACACTTGTCACTTGTTATTGGAGAGTTACCACTAGTGTAGATCACTGGGAACCCCGGTCCATCTCTCATCATCATATACTCGTTCTATATGTCATTGGAAGTAGCATCAACTATTTTCCGGTGCCATTTCTCATGTGTTACTGTTACCGCTGCTGTGTTACTATTACTATTGCTCTCATATTACTGCTACTTTCACATCATCCCTATTGCTAGTGCTTTTCCAGGTGCAGCTGAATTGACAACTCAGTTGTTAAGGCTTATAAGTATTCTTTACCTCCCCTTGTGTCGAATCAATAAATTTGGGCTTTACTTCCCTCGAAGACTGCCGTGATCCCCTATACTTGTGGGTTATCAAGACTGTTTTGTGGCGCCGTTGCCGGGGAGGCATAGCTCTACTCATAAGTTCACCTGGGGAGTACACTCTACCTCTCTCTCTGTTTTTATTTTGTTTTATTTTGTTTTGCTTAGTTTATTTTTGTCTAGTTTATTTGTGCTTAGTTTACTTCTGTCTAGTATTATTTTGCTTAGTTTACTTTTGCTTAGTTTATTTTTGTCTTGTTTTACTTTTCTCATATACCCAAAAATCCATAAAAATTTGAAAAACCTAAAAATTAAAAACTGCTGTTATGGGAGAACCCACAACTTACTTGGAGCTTATAGAATATTATAATAATTATAGAGAATCAAGAACCGGTAAAGTAATGAGTGCTGTGATAGAAAAATTGAACGTAATTGCTAAAATCTTGCTTAAACGCCATGATATAAATTGTTGCTCTCAACAGGACACTAAACATCTTAAATTTCAATGTGACTTTAGTGAGGAATTTTTAATTAAGAACTATAATCGGAATAGCTATATTCATTTTGGGTTTGAAGAGGTAGAACAATTTGTCATATTTATGGGAGCCTCTGAGATCGAATCCTTCATGGTTAAGAATTATGAAACTTGTGTTGTTTGTAAGGACCTTAAAGATTATGTCTCTTCTATCCTTAATTTTTGCAATGAAAGCTACACTGATAATCCTTATATCATTGATTATAAAGAGGGACTCATTAATGCACAAGAATGCACTCACAATTTGCAGGAACCTATGGAAGAAGAAATTGATGAACCTGAAAGCTCATTGGATGAAAAAGAGGAGGAAATTGATGAACCTAAAAGCTCACTGGATGAAAAAGAAGAGGAGAGTGATGAACAAAAGGAGGAAGAATGGATTAGCTACCCATGCCAACCTTCTAATGAGAGTAACTCTTTATCTCTTACACTATTTGATTGTCCTCCATGCTTACCGAAAGAGGTTGAATGTTATGTTCCTGTGGATTCTCTTGAAATAGTACCTATGAGTAAAACTTGTGAGAATAATTATGCTACTGTTATTTATGATAATCCATGCTACTTTGATAAATCTTATGATAATGCTTTGTTTGTGCCTGATGTCGAAATGCATGGTACTAAAGAATTTTGCGTAGCAAATGTTTATGATAAAGCTCTTGATGATGGTCCTATGTTACTTGATAATATTAATTGTACTACTAATGAAAATGGGATTGGAGAAGTCTTGAATTTATCTATGATTCCCATATCTCTTGAGATTGATCAATCATCATGTTATATTATTGATAAAAGTGGGTTCGAAAGTTTTAATCCCACTAATTTTGAACTTGATAAGAATTATGTGTCTATGGATCATGAAAAGAATGCTTTATGTGATAGTTATATTGTTGAGTTTGTTCATGAAGCTACTGAAAATTATTATGAGAGAGGAAAATATGGTTGTAGAAATTTACATGGTACTAAAACACCTCTCTATATGCTTAAAATCTTGAAGCTGCACTTGTTTTATCTTTCTATGCTTGTTGCATTATGCTTCTTGAATTTGTTTATTTACAAGATTCCTTTGCATAGGAAGCATGTTAGGCTTAAAAGTGTTTTGAATTTGCTTTTTGATGCTCTCTTTTGCTTCAACTCTTATTTCTTGCGAGTGCATCATTAAAACTGTTGAGCCCATCTTAATGGCTATAAAGAAAGAACTTCTTGGGAGATAACCCATGTGTTTATTTTGCTACTGTTTTGTTGTGTTTTGGAAGTTGTTACTACTGTAGCAACCTCTTCTTATCTTTATTTTATTGCAATGTTGAGCCAAGTGAAGCCTCTAATCGAAGGTTGATACTAGATTTGGATTTCTGCGCAGAAACAGATTTCTATCTGTCACGAATCTGGGCTGTTTTCTCTGTAGGTAACTCAGAAAAATCTTCCAATTTACGTGCGTGTTCCTCAGATATGTACGCAACTTTCGTTAGTTTTGAGTTTTCTGATTTGAGCAACGGAAGTACCTCTTTAAAATTCGTCTTTACTGGCTGTTCTGTTTTGGCAGATTCTATCTCTGTTTTTTGCATTGTCTCTTGTGGACTTTAAGCAAGGCTTTCTAGACGTGGAGAGCTGTAGCTAATGTTTTATTGAGTTCTTGCAATGTGTCACTATAGGACCAAGGTGGATTCAAAAATTTTGAGTACTAACCCCTCTAATGAAGTTTATGAGAAGTTTGGTGAGAAGGAAGTTTTCAAGGGTCAAGAGAGGAGGAGGATATATGATCAAGAAGAGTGAAAAGTCTAAGCTTGGGGATGCCCCCGTGGTTCATCCCTGCATATTTCAAGAAGACTCAAGCGTCTAAGCTTGGGGATGCCCAAGGCATCCCCTTCTTCATCAACTTATCAGGTTTCTTCTATTGAAACTATATTTTTATTCGGTCACATCTTATGTGCTTTACTTGGAGCGCCTGTATGTTTTTATTTTTGTTTTTGTTTGAATAAGATCGGATCCTAGCAATCCTTGTTTGGGAGAGAGACACGCTCCGCTTTTTCATATGAACACTTGTTCTTCGTTTTACTTTTAATGTTCAATGACAAAAGTTGGAAGCTACAATACTTATGGTTATTTGGTTGGAAACAGAAAATGCCTCATATTGTCTTGGATAATTTGACACTTGGCAATTGTTTTGAGCTCTCAAGTAGATTATGATTAAGTTTTTTCATGTAGTTTAAACCTATTAGTGGAGAACTACCGTAGAGCTTGTTGAATTTGGTTTGCATGATTGGTCTCTCTTAAGGTCTAGATATTTTATGGTAAAAGTGTTTGAGCAACAAGGAAGACAGTGTAGAGTATTATAATGCTTGCAATATGTTTTTATGTAAGTTTTGTTGTACCGGTTCATACTTGTGTTTGTTTCAAATAGCCTAGCTAGCCTAAGCCTTGTACTGAGAGGAAATGCTTCTCATGCATCCAAAACCTTGAGCCAAAACCTATGCCACTTGTGTCCACCATACCTACCTACTAGATGGTATTTCTCCGCCATTCCAAAGTAAATTGCTTGAGTGCTACCTTTAAACAATTCAAAATTTATTACCACTGATTTGTGTCAATGTTTTATAGCTCATGAGGAAGTATGTGGTGTTTATCTTTCAATCTTGTTGGGCAACTTTCACCAATGGACTAGTGGCTTCATCCGCTTATCCAATAATTTTGCAAAAAGAGCTGGCAATGGGATTCCCAGTCCCAAATTAATTAACAAAAAATAGACACTCCTCCATGGTATGTGATTGTTGGACGGCACCCGAAGGATTCGGTTAGCCATGGCTTGAGAAAGCAAAGGTGGGGAGGAGTGTCATCATAATAAAACTAAAATAAAAGGGCACTCCTTCATGGTATGAGATTGTTGGCAGGCACCCGAGGATTCGGTTAGCCATGGTTTGTGAAAGAAAGGTTGGAAGGAGTGCCACCCAAAAATAAAATAAAATGGGAGCCGCTCTTTGAAGGTTTGTCTGGCAAGGGGGTTAGAGTGCCCACTACCATTCGTTGACAACAACAAACACCTCTCAAAACTTTATTTTTATGCTCTCTTTATGTTTTCAAAACCAAAGCTCTAGCACAAATATAGCAATCAATGCTTCCCTCTGCGAAGGGCCTTTCTTTTACTTTATGTTGAGTCAGTTTACCTACTTCCTTCCATCTTAGAAGCAAACACTTGTGTCAACTGTGCATTGATTCTTACATACTTGCTTATTTGCATTCATCATGTTGACAATTATCCATGAGATATGCATGTTGAAAGTTGAAAGCAACCGCTGAAACTTAAATCTTCCTTTGTGTTGCTTCAATGCCTTTACTTTGAATTTATTGCTTTATGAGTTAACTCTTGTGCAAGACCTTTTGATACTTGTCTTGAAAGTACTCTTCATGAAAAGTTTTGCTATATGTTATCTATTTGTTAGCAACTATAGATTATTGCCTTGAGTCACTTCATTCATTTCATATGCTTTGTAATATTATGATCAAGGTTATGTAAGTAGCATGTCACTACAGAAATTATTCTTTTTATCGTTTACCTACTCGAGGACGAGTAGGAACTAAGCTTGGGGATGCTGATACGTCTCCAACGTATCCATAATTTCTGATGTTCCATGCTTGTTTTATGACAATACTTACATGTTTTGCTTGCACTTTATAATGTTTTTATGCGTTTTCCGGAACTAACCTATTAACAAGATGCCACAATGCCAGTTCCTGTTTTCTGCTGTTTTTGGTTCCAGAAAGGTTGTTCGGGCAATATTCTCGGAATTGGACGAAATCAACGCCAAAGATCTTATTTTTCCCGGGAGGCTCCAGAACACCGAAGGAGAGTCGGAGGCGGGCCAGGGGGCCACCACACGCCAGGGCCACGCGGGCTCCACCCTGGCCGCGCCGGCCTATGGGGAGGAGGCCCCAGGCGCCCTCCTACGCCGCCTCTTCGCCTATATAAGCCCTTTCGACCTAAAAACGCGATACCAATTGACGAAACTCCAGAAAGACTCCAGGGGCGCCGCCGCCATCGCGAAACTCCAATTCGGGGGACAGAACTCTCTGTTCCGGCACCCTACCGGGACGGGGAAGTGCCCCCGGAAGCCATCTCCAAGAACGCCACCGCCTCCATCATGCTCCGTGAGTAGTTCCCCCATGGACTACGGGTTCTAGCAGTAGCTAGTTGGTATTCTCTCCTCCATGTACTTCAATACAATGATCTCATGAGCTGCCTTACATGATTGAGATCCATCTAATGTAATCGGTGTTGTGTTTGTTGGGATCCGATGGATGATACATTATGATTAGTCTATCTATAAAGTTTGTGAAGTTATTGTTGCTGCAATCTTGTTATGCTTAATGCTTGTCACTAGGGCCCGAGTGGCATGATCTTAGATTTGAGCTCTATACTTATTGCTTAGATTGTATCTACAAGTTGTATGCACATGTCGCTGTCCGGAACCAAAGGCCCCGAAGTGACAAGAATCAGAACAACCGGAGGGGATGGCGGTGATGTGAGGGACACATGTTTTCACGGAGTGTTAATGCTTTGCTCCGGTGCTCTATTAAAAGGAGTACCTTAATATCCAGTAGATTCCCTTGAGGCCCGGCTGCCACCGGCTGGTAGGACAAAAGATGTTGTGCAAGTTTCTCATTGCGAGCACGTATGACTATATATGGAAAACATGCCTACATGATTAATGAATTGATATTCTATCTTAATGCTTTGAATCCTATCAATTGCCCAACTGTAGTTTGTTCACCCAACACTTGTCACTTGTTATTGGAGAGTTACCACTAGTGTAGATCGCTGGGAACCCCGGTCCATCTCTCATCATCATATACTCGTTCTATATGTCATTGGAAGTAGCATCAACTATTTTCCGGTGCCATTTCTCCTGTGTTACTGTTACCGCTGCTGTGTTACTATTACTATTGCTCTTATATTACTGCTACTTTCACATCACCCCTGTTGCTAGTGCTTTTCCAGGTGCAGCTGAATTGACAACTCAGTTGTTAAGGCTTATAAGTATTCTTTACCTCCCCTTGTGTCGAATCAATAAATTTGGGTTTTACTTCCCTCGAAGACTGCCGCGATCCCCTATACTTGTGGGTTATCACCGTCCAACAATCACATACCATGGAGGAGTGTCTATTTTTTGTAAAATTATGAAGGTTAGTTAATTTGGGACTGGGAATCCCATTGCGAGCTCTTTTTGCAAAATTATTGGATAAGCGGATGAAGCCACTAGTCCATTGGTGAAAGTTGCCCAACAAGATTGAAAGATAAACACCACATACTTCCTCATGAGCTATAAAACATTGACACAAATAAGAGGTAATAACTTTTGAAGTGTTTAAAGATAGCACTCAATCAATTTACTTTGGAATGGCGGAGAAATACCATGTAGTAGGTAGGTATGGTGGACACAAGTGGCATAATGTTTGGCTCAAGGATTTTGGATGCATGAGAAGTATTCCCTCTCAATACAAGGCTTAGGCTAGCAAGGTTATTCGAAACAAACACAGCATGAACCGGTACAGCAAAACTCACATAAAAGACATATTGTAAGCATTATAAAACTCTACACCGGCTTCCTTGTTGTTCTACCCTTACTAGAAAATATCTAGACCTTAGAGAGACCAATCATTCAACCCAAATTTTAGCAAGCTCTATGTATTTCTTCATTAATAGGTGCAAAGTATATGATGCAAGAGCTTAAACATGAGCACAACAATTGCCAAGTATCACATTATTCAAGATATTATACCAATTACCACATATAGCCTTTCTCGTTTCCAACCATATAACAATTTAACGAAGCAGTTTCAACCTTCACCATGAACATTATGAGTAAAGACTAAGGACATATTTGTCCATATGCAACAGCGGAGCGTGTCTCTCTCCCACACAATGAATTCTAGGATCCAACTTTATTCAAACAAAACAAAAATAAAAACATACAGACGCTCCAAGTAAAGCGCATAAGATGTGATGGAATAAAAATATAGTTTCACTAGAGGAACCTGATAATGTTGTCGATGAAGAAGGGGATGCCTTGGGCATCCCCAAGCTTAGATGCTTGAGTCTTCTTGAAATATGCAGGGATGAACTACCGGGGCATCCCCAAGCTTAGAGCTTTCACTCTCCTTGATCATATTGTATCATCCTCCTCTCTTGATCCTTGAAAACTTCCTCCACACCAAACTCAAAACAACTCATTAGAGGGTTAGTGCATAATCAAAATTCACATGTTCAGAGGTGACATAATCATTCTTAACACTTCTGGACATTGCACAAAGCTACTAAAAGTTAATGGAATAAAGAAATCCATCAAACATAGCAAAACAGGCTATGCGAAATGAAAGGCAGAATCTGTCAAAACAGAATAGTACGTAAAGATGAATTTTCTAGGTGCACCAGACTTGCTCAAATTGAATGAAAGTTGCGTACATATCTGAGGATCACTCACGTAAATTGGCAGAATTTTCTGAGTTAACTACAGAGCCTACTGCTCAGATTCGTGACAGCAAGAAATCTGTTTCTGCGCAGCAATCCAAATCTAGTATGAACCTTACTATCAAAGACTTTACTTGGCACAACAATGCAACAAAATTAAGATAAGGAGAGGTTGCTACAGTAGTAACAACTTCCAAGACTCAAATATAAAACAAAAGTGCTGTAGTAAAATCATGGGTTGTCTCCCATAAGCGCTTTTCTTTAACGCCTTTCAGCTAGGCGCAGAAAGTGTGTATCAAGTATTATCAAGAGACGAAGCATCAACATCATAATTTGTTCTAATGATAGAATCAAAAGGTAACTTCATTCTCTTTCTAGGGAAGTGTTCCATACCTTTCTTGTGAGGAAATTGATATTTAATATTACCTTCCTTCATGTCAATAATTGCACCAACAGTTCGAAGAAAAGGTCTTCCCAATATAATGGGACAAGATGCATTGCATTCAATATCCAAGACAACAAAATCAACGGGGACAAGGTTATTGTTAACAGTAATGCGAACATTATCAACTCTCCCCAAAGGTTTCTTTGTAGAATTATCACCAAGATTAACATCCAAATAACAATTTTTCAATGGTGGCAAGTCAAGCATGTTATAGTTTTTTCTAGGCATAACGGAAATACTTGCACCAAGATCACATAAAGCATTACAATCAAAGTCATTGACCTTCATCTTAATGATGGGCTCCCAACCATCCTCTAACTTCCTAGGAATAGAAGCTTCACGATTTAATTTCTCTTCTCTAGCTTTTATGAGAGCATTTGTAATATGTTTTGTAAAGGCCAAATTTATAGCACTAGCATTAGGACTCTTAGCAAGTTTTTGTAAGAACTTTATAACTTCAGAGATGTGACAATCATCAAAATCCAAACCATTATAATTGATACGTCTCCAACGTATCGATAATTTCTTATGTTCCATGCCACATTATTGATGTTATCTACATGTTTTATGCACACTTTATGTCATATTCGTGCATTTTCTGGAACTAACCTATTAACAAGATGCCGAAGTGCCGATTCTTTGTTTCTGCTGTTTTTGGTTTCAGAAATCCTAGTAACAAAATATTCTCGGAATTGGACGAAATCAACGCCCAGGGTCCTATTTTGCCACGAAGCTTCCAGAAGACCGAAGAGGAGACGAAGTGGGGCCACGAAGTGGCCACACCCTAGGGCGGCGCGGCCACCCCCTTGGCCGCGCGGCCCTGTGGTGTGGGCCCCTCGTGCCGCCTCCTGACCTGCCCTTCCGCCTACTTAAAGCCTCCGTCGCGAAACCCCCAGTACCGAGAGCCACGATACGGAAAACCTTACTGAGACGCCGCCGCCAATCCCATCTCGGGGGATTCAGGAGATCGCCTTCGGCACCCTGCCGGAGAGGGGATTCACCTCCCGGAGGACTCTACGCTGCCATGGTCGCCTCCGGAGTGATGTGTGAGTAGTCTACCCCTGGACTATGGGTCCATAGCAGTAGCTAGATGGTTGTCTTCTCCCCATTGTGCTTCATTGTTGGATCTTATGAGCTTCCTAACATGATCAAGATCATCTATCTGTAATTCTATATGTTGCGTTTGTTGGGATCCGATGAATAGAGAATACTTGTTATGTTGATTATCAAAGTTATGTCTATGTGTTGTTTATGATCTTGCATGCTCTCCGTTATTAGTAGATGCTCTGGCCAAGTTGATGCTAGTAACTCCAAGAGGGAGTATTTATGCTCGATAGTGGGTTCATGTCTCCGTGAATCTGGAGGGGTGACAAGAACCTCTAAGGTTATGGATGTGCTGTTGCCACTAGGGATAAAACATTGGTGCTATGTTCAAGGATGTAGTCACTGATTACATTACGCGCAATACTTAATGCAATTGTCTGTTGTTAGCAACTTAATACTGGAGGGGGTTCGGATGATAACCTGAAGGTGGACTTTTTAGGCATAGATGCATGCTGGATAGCTATAGGAAAACGTTGCATAGAAAACAAAAATTTTCCTATCGCGAACACGCAATCCAAGCCAAGATGCAATCTAGAAGACGGTAGCAACGAGGGGATGATCAAGACTAACCCTTGAAGAGATTCCAAAGCCTATAAGAGTAGGCTCTTATTGCTGCGGTAGACAATCACTTGCCGCTTGCAAAAGCGCGTAGAAGATCTTGATCACGATCGGTTCCGGCGCCACGAACGGGCAGCACCTCCGTACTCGGTCACACGTTCGGTTGTTGATGAAGACGACGTCCACCTCCCCGTTCCAGCGGGCAGCGGAAGTAGTAGCTCCTCTTGAATCCGACAGCACGTCGGCGTGGTGTCGGTGGTGGTGGAGAAATCCGGCGGAGCTTCGCTTAAGCGTGCGGGATATGGTGGAGGAGAGAGAGACCGCTAGGGTTTGGGGAGAGGGGCGCCGGCTAGGGCACCCTTGAGGGGTGCGGCCATGGTGGTGGCTTGAGTGGCCGGCCAGCCCCTCTCTCCCCCTCTTTATATAGGTGGAAGCCCCAAGGCTTAGGTCAAAGAGTCCGAATAAGACCCCAACCAAAACCTTCCAAGTGTCCAAACCTAGGGGGAGTGGGACTCCCCCCTTTCCTTGGTGGGGTGGCCGGCCACCATGGTGGGGAGTCCACTTGGGACTCCTCCTCCCTTAGGTTGGCCGGCCAAGGTGGGTGGAGTCCCTTTGGGACTCCACCTTCCATCCTTATTTCTTCCGGACTTTTCTAGAACCTTCTAGAACCTTCCGTAGAACATTCCGGATCATTTTAATTCACATAAAATGACATCCTATATATGAATCTTATTCTCCGGACCATTCCGGAACTCCTCGTGATGTCCGGGATCTCATCCGGGACTCCGAACAAATATTCGAACTCCATTCCATATTCAAGTTCTACCATTTCAACATCCAACTTTAAGTGTGTCACCCTACGGTTCGTGAACTATGCGGACATGGTTGAGTACTCACTCCGACCAATAACCAATAGCGGGATCTGGAGATCCATAATGGCTCCCACATATTCAACGATGACTTTAGTGATCGAATGAACCATTCACATACGATACCAATTCCCTTTGTCACGCGATATTTTACTTGTCCGAGGTTTGATCTTCGGTATCACTCTATACCTTGTTCAACCTCGTCTCCTGACAAGTACTCTTTACTCGTACCGTGGTATGTGGTCTCTTATGAACTCATTCATATGCTTGCAAGACATTAGACGACATTCCACCGAGAGGGCCCAGAGTATATCTATCCGTCATCGGGATGGACAAATCCCACTGTTGATCCATATGCCTCAACTCATACTTTCCGGATACTTAATCCCACCTTTATAACCACCCATTTACGCAGTGGCGTTTGGTGTAATCAAAGTACCTTTCCGGTATAAGTGATTTACATGATCTCATGGTCATAAGGACTAGGTAACTATGTATCGAAAGCTTATAGCAAATAACTTAATGACGAGATCTTATGCTACGCTTAATTGGGTGTGTCCATTACATCATTCATACAATGATATAACCTTGTTATTAATAACATCCAATGTTCATGATTATGAAACTAATCATCCATTAATCAACAAGCTAGTTAAGAGGCATACTAGGGACTTCTTTGTTTGTCTACATATCACACATGTACTAATGTTTCGGTTAATACAATTATAGCATGATATATAAACATTTATCATAAACATAAAGATATAAATAATAACCACTTTATTATTGCCTCTAGGGCATATCTCCTTCAGTCTCCCACTTGCACTAGAGTCAATAATCTAGTTTACATTTGTAAAGATATAACACCTTGGCCTTCTGGTGCTTTATCATGTTTTGCTCACGGGAGAGGTTTTAGTCAACGGATCTGACATGCTCAGAAACGTATGTATTTTGTAATTCATTTGCTTCTCAACGCATCACTCATTTCCAAATGAGTCGGCATTAAATATGTTTGATCTTCTGGTGGAACCTTAATTCCGCGGTCTGAAATATGTCACTAATATTGTCACACACAATATAGCTTCAAAGTTCTGACTCTGTCGGAACTACACCAAGTTCTCAAAGAACCTCTTGACTTTAACATCCTTTGTCATTTGTCAAAACAATGACATACTCTGCCTTCTTTTGTAGAATCCGTCATAATATTTAGAACTCTTCTAAATCTAGCATAGACAACTTCTAGCTCATTGTGCTACCTTTCAAAACAACACTTAGTCTAATTTGAGATTGAAATTTTATTTTCATATGTGACAGAACAAATATCGGTGCAACATCTTACAGCGATTTGTTTGTCATTTCTCCATACAAAACTATATATATATATATATTCTTGGTTCTTCTTAAGTACTTCAAGAATATTCTTACTGTTTTTCAATGATCATCTCATGAATCATTCTGGTATATGCTCATAACATTTTAGAGCACAAGATATCTGATTGTGTACATATTATTCGTGATCTAAAATCACTCATGTGTTTTTACTCATTGAGTGTCAGATACACTCAAGTCTTGTTGAAACTTCACATGACAAGAACATCTTCTTAATATTTCTATATTGAACTATTTCAATATCCATTCTATGTACTTTGACTTAAACTTATTTTGTGTTTCAATCTATCTTCATAGATTTTGACACTAAATATGTTTCAGTCCATATCCTTTCATTGAAGTTTAATTTTCAATGAAACCTTTTAATCAAGTATATATAATTACATCATTTATAACCAACTATATGTCATCTACATAAGTATTATAAATATGTCTCAGCGCTCCCACTTAATTTCTTGCAAATGCAAACCTCTTCATCGTCTTTGATGAAATCAAAAACTCTTTGACTATTTCATCTTGGTGAAGATTCCAACTCCGTGATACTTACTTCATCCAATTGAAGTTCGTATACCTATCTAGTATTCTACGGACTAGCAAAACAATTGGTTGTATCTTGTATACATACTTCTGTTAAGTAGTGTATTTTTCCATCCTACTAGCATATCTCATAAAAGAAATATGTAGTGATTACTAGAATAATCCACATAGACTATAAGCATTGCTACGGAAGATCTAATCTTATCGTAGTCAACTCTTTGAACTTTGTCGTAAACAACTTTTCGACAAGTTGAGCTTCTTCAAGGATATTTCATCCAAGTCCATCAATTTTATAGATCCATTTACTTTCAAAAAGTATTCATCTATCTTGGATTTCATGGCGTATAGCCATTTTAACGGAGTCAGGGCCCATCATAACTTCTTTGTTTGTAGTTGGTTTATCATCGTCCACAAATCATTTATTTGATCACAAAGTAAACCATATCTACAAGGTTCAAATATGTACTTCGATCTCCATGGCTAAAAACACTTTGTAGTCATGGGAGCCATGATCGTCGCGGTCGCTTCCGGAACCAGTTTCCGATGCTGCGCTACTCTGATCATTATGCTCAGGTTCATAAACCTTATCAAGTTCTATTGTCCTCCCACTCAAAATACTTCGCTAGAAATAATTTCTTGGAAATAAGAAACATTGACAAACACTTTTGTCTTTGTCTCGTGGAAAGAATTCCCAATTAAATCTCTGGGATATCCAACAAAGACATTCATCCGATTTTGGTTGAAAACTCTTAGACCAAAATTTAAAGAAAGGACTATTAAGGTTTATACCCATGCCATAACTCGTATGGTGTCATTTCAACGGATCATGATGATGCTCAATTTAGTGTAAAAGCGGTAGTCACTAAAGCATAATTCACAAAAATATAATGGCGTCTAATATTTTATCTCATCATTAATCCAACAAGGTTTGGATACATATCTCGGATACTATATCATCATTATGATACTCCAAGAAATGTGAGTTGTAGAACAATTTCATAACTCTCTTAGATGTTCGCTAAAACTCGTAATTCAAATATTTCCACCATGATCCAATCATAGATATTTGACTTTTCTATTACGATGATTTCTACTTCATGCTGAAATTTATTTGAATCCATTCAAATGTTTCAAACTTCTTCCTTATTGAATATATCCACATATATATACTCAATTCATTGTTGAAAGTTTTCATGAAGTAGAAGAATCTCCCGCACACAACTATGCCCAGTAAACCACATACATCATTATGTATTTTTTCACTAAGTTAGTTGCCCGTTCAACTTTTGGCCTATGAACGGTATTTTAATCATTCTCTTTAGAAAAGATTTGCAAGCGCCAAATGATTCAAAATATCAAATGACTCCAAAAATCCATTTGCATGGAGTTCCTTCATGCGTTCCTTTCTAACATGACCTAAATGGCGGTTCCACAAATAAGTGGAATTCAAATCATTTGCCTTATGGCATTTTTAGCGTCAGTGTTATGTATGTGTGTTTCACCATTAAGATTTATAATAACTTATCCATTTTACATGGAGTAATGTCATAATTTAAACAACTCATTGTTTTCATTTGACCAGAGCAAAATAACAATTATTAAGTTCTTTATTATAAATTCTAAGGGCTAGATAGAATGCTAACGACGAACATAATAACACCTTATTTTGTTCCAGGCGTGCATTCCTATCATATTCCTTGTCAGTCACTTAGGCCATTGTATTCTTGTATTGCGTTGTTTTGTATGACACTTCATACCAACCAATATAGTACTAATACCCAAGAATTTCATAGTGTGACTTAACTAGGAATACAACCATAACATGTATATCATTTATATACACCTGAGCTAGACTTTCTAGTCTTTTCTTTTTGCCAGAATATCTTTTGCAGTTTCTCTTTTAGCTTTCCTCATTATTCAGAAAAACACTTCAACATCAATAACTTCTAGGTTTGTTGGTCAAATACCAATAACCTTGAGGTTCTTACTTTGAAGTTGATCATCATATGACAAGTGTTCTAGATTTCACTTATTAGTAACTATGATGAACAATTTCACTCATAATTTTATCCATCAATTCATGACAACCTTTTTGAGACCATGTCTGTACATGCTAGGCTTATAAAGTTTAACCTTAGTATTCGCATGTGCAAATCTGGCTTGCATCCGTTGTATGCACACGTAGAATCTATCACACCCGATCATCACGTGATGCTTCGAAACGACGAGTCTTAGCAACGGTGCATACTAAGGATGATAACTTCATGGATATGCGAATATTATTAGTGCCCCAATAGTTGGAGGATTGTGACACCTGGCGTCTTCAACCTTCATACATTCTCATAAAACTTATGAGTTTATGTAGTCTCACCAAATTATATTCTATCATCTTGCAATAAGGTCTTAGATATCACATATATCTCATACCTTGATTATTTCTGAAAAACTAAATTTTCAGCTCCTTACTTTTCAAACAAATTTGAACTTCAACTTTCATGGAGACAAGATAACTTTAGGTACTAATTGAAACCATAGCTCTTTGAATCACCAATGTGAAGTTTACTAAAAGTTTGCAATAGGACTTAATAAATTCTTGATTCTTTAACAATACGGTACCAATCCGTAAAGTTTATTGTCAGATTTTAACAGTATTTCTATCTCAATTACAAGACTAGCGCATAGTAGTAAACGGATGCCAATACTACAAAATTAATTCAAAATACTACTCAGACTATGTTTATGATAATTAGTTCATGTTTTAATCTAATTACTAATGAACTCCCACTTAATACAACATCCCTCATAGTTGTTAAGTGGTACACGATCCACATCCACTACATCAAAACCGATCATCACGTGAGATGATATAGCTTCAATGGTGAACATCAACATGTTGATCATATCATCCATATGACTCGTGTTCAACCTTTCGGTTTCCGTTGTCCCGAGGCCATGTCTGTACATGCTAGGCTCGTCAAGCAAACCCAAGTATTCCGCGTGTGCAACATGGCTTACACCCGTTGTATGTGAACGTTGAATCTATCACATCCGATCATCACGAGATGTTTCGAAACGACGAACTGTACAACGGTGCATACGAGGGGAGAACACTTTATTATCTTGATATTAATGTGAGGGATCATCTTATAATGCTACCGTCGCGATCTAAGCAAAATAAGATGCATAAAGGATTAACATCACATGCAGTTCATATGTGATATGATATGGCCCTTTTGTCTTTGCGCCTTTGATCTTCATCTCCAAAGCACGGACATGATTTCCATCATCTTCGGGCATGATCTCCATCATCGTCGGTGTAGCGTCAAGGTTCATGGCGCCGTCTTCATGGTTGTTCACCTCATGTAGCAACTATTACAACTACTTTGAAATACTACTCAACATGAAATTTAAAGACAACCATAAGGCTCCTGCCGGTTGCCACAATACAATAATGATCATCTCATACATATTCATCATCATATTATGGCCATATCACATCACCAAACCCTGCAAAAACAAGTTAGACGTCTCTAATTTGGTTTGCATATTTTACGTGGTTTAGGGTTTTCGAGAGAGATCTAATCCACCTACGAACATGAACCACAACGTTGATACTAATGTTTTCAATAGAAGAGTAAATTGAATCTTTACTATAGTAGGAGAGACAGACACCCGCAAAGCCTCTTATGCAATACAAGTTGCATGTCGAACGAGGAACAAGTCTCATGAACGCGGTCATGTAAAGTTAGTCCGAGCCGCTTCATCCCACTATGCCATAAAGATGCAAAGTACTCAAACTAAAGATAACAAGAGCATCAACGCCCACAAACCATTGTGTTCTACTCGTGCAACCATCTATGCATAGACACGGCTCTGATACCACTGTAGGAAAACGTTGCATAGAAAACAAAATTTTTCCTATCGCGAACACGCAATCCAAGCCAAGATGCAATCTAGAAGACGGTAGCAACGAGGGGATGATCAAGACTAACCCTTGAAGAGATTCCAAAGCCTATAAGAGTAGGCTCTTATTGCTGCGGTAGACAATCACTTGCTGCTTGCAAAAGCGCGTAGAAGATCTTGATCACGATCGGTTCCGGCGCCACGAACGGGCAGCACCTCCGTACTCGGTCACACGTTCGGTTGTTGATGAAGACGACGTCCACCTCCCCGTTCCAGCGGGCAGCGGAAGTAGTAGCTCCTCTTGAATCCGACAGCACGACGGCGTGGTGTCGGTGGTGGTGGAGAAATCCGGCGGAGCTTCGCTTAAGCGTGCGGGATATGGTGGAGGAGAGAGAGACCGCTAGGGTTTGGGGAGAGGGGCGCCGGCTAGGGCACCCTTGAGGGGTGCGGCCATGGTGGTGGCTTGAGTGGCCGGCCAGCCCCTCTCTCCCCCTCTTTATATAGGTGGAAGCCCCAAGGCTTAGGTCAAAGAGTCCGAATAAGACCCCAACCAAAACCTTCCAAGTGTCCAAACCTAGGGGGAGTGGGACTCCCCCCTTTCCTTGGTGGGGTGGCCGGCCACCATGGTGGGGAGTCCACTTGGGACTCCTCCTCCCTTAGGTTGGCCGGCCAAGGTGGGTGGAGTCCCTTTGGGACTCCACCTTCCATCCTTATTTCTTCCGAACTTTTCTAGAACCTTCTAGAACCTTCCGTAGAACATTCCGGATCATTTTAATTCACATAAAATGACATCCTATATATGAATCTTATTCTCCGGACCATTCCGGAACTCCTCGTGATGTCCGGGATCTCATCCGGGACTCCGAACAAATATTCGAACTCCATTCCATATTCAAGTTCTACCATTTCAACATCCAACTTTAAGTGTGTCACCCTACGGTTCGTGAACTATGCGGACATGGTTGAGTACTCACTCCGACCAATAACCAATAGCGGGATCTGGAGATCCATAATGGCTCCCACATATTCAACGATGACTTTAGTGATCGAATGAACCATTCACATACGATACCAATTCCCTTTGTCACGCGATATTTTACTTGTCCGAGGTTTGATCTTTGGTATCACTCTATACCTTGTTCAACCTCGTCTCCTGACAAGTACTCTTTACTCGTACCGTGGTATGTGGTCTCTTATGAACTCATTCATATGCTTGCAAGACATTAGAAGACATTCCACCGAGAGGGCCCAGAGTATATCTATCCGTCATCGGGATGGACAAATCCCACTGTTGATCCATATGCCTCAACTCATACTTTCCGTATACTTAATCCCACCTTTATAACCACCCATTTACGCAGTGGCGTTTGGTGTAATCAAAGTACCTTTCCGGTATAAGTGATTTACATGATCTCATGGTCATAAGGACTAGGTAACTATGTATCGAAAGCTTATAGCAAATAACTTAATGACGAGATCTTATGCTACGCTTAATTGGGTGTGTCCATTACATCATTCATACAATGATATAACCTTGTTATTAATAACATCCAATGTTCATGATTATGAAACTAATCATCCATTAATCAACAAGCTAGTTAAGAGGCATACTAGGGACTTCTTTGTTTGTCTACATATCACACATGTACTAATGTTTCGGTTAATACAATTATAGCATGATATATAAACATTTATCATAAACATAAAGATATAAATAATAACCACTTTATTATTGCCTCTAGGGCATATCTCCTTCAATAGCGGTCTATGTACTTTGTCGTAATGCCCAATTAAATCTCACTATACTCATCATAATATGTATGTGCATGGTCATGCCCTCTCTATTTGTCAATTGCCCAACTGTAATTTGTTCACCCAACATGCTGTTTATCTTATGGGAGAGACACCTCTAGTGAACTGTGGACCCCGGTCCAATTCTCTATACTGAAATACAATCTACTGCAATACTGTTCTACTGTTTTCTGCAAACAATCATCTTCCACACAATACGGTTAATCCTTTGTTACAGCAAGCCGGTGAGATTGACAACCTCATTGTTTCGTTGGGGCAAAGTACTTTGGTTGTGTTGTGCAGGTTCCACGTTGGCGCCGGAATCTCTGGTGTTGCGCCGCACTACATCCCGCCGCCATCAACCTTCAACGTGCTTCTTGGCTCCTACTGGTTCGATAAACCTTGGTTTCATACTGAGGGAAAACTTGCCGCTGTACGCATCACACCTTCCTCTTGGGGTTCCCAACGGACGCGTGTTGTACGCGTATCAAGCAACTTTTTCTGGCGCCGTTGCCGGGGATCTGAAGAAAAGTTACATCACAAAGATCTCTGACTCCCACGTCAACTACACGCCAGCAGAACTTTTTCTGGCGCCGTTGCCGGGGAGATCAAGACACGCTGCAAGGGGAGTCTCCACTTCCCAATCTCTTTACTTTGTTTTTGTCTTGCTTAGTTTTATTTACTACATTGTTTGCTGCACTAAATCAAAATACAAAAAAATTAGTTGCTAGTTTTACTTTATTTGCTATCTTGTTTGCTATATCAAAAACACAAAAAAATTAATTACTTGCATTTACTTTATCTAGTTTGCTTTATTTACTGTTGCTAAAATGGCCACCCCTGAAAATACTAAGTTGTGTGACTTCACAACCACAAATAATAATGATTTCTTATGCACACCTATTGCTCCACCTGCTACTACAGCAGAATTCTTTGAAATTAAACCTGCTTTACTAAATCTTGTTATGCGAGAGCAATTTTCTGGTGTTAGTTCTGATGATGCTGCTGCCCATCTTAATAATTTTGTTGAACTATGTGAAATGCAAAAATATAAAGATGTAGATGGTGACATTATAAAATTAAAATTGTTCCCTTTCTCATTAAGAGGAAGAGCTAAAGATTGGTTGCTATCTCTGCCTAAGAATAGTATTGATTCATGGACTAAATGCAAGGATGCTTTTATTGGTAGATATTATCCCCCTGCTAAAATTATATCTTTGAGGAGTAGCATAATGAATTTTAAACAATTAGATACTGAACATGTTGCACAAGCATGGGAAAGAATGAAATCTCTGGTTAAAAATTGCCCAACCCATGGACTGACTACTTGGATGATCATCCAAACCTTCTATGCAGGACTAAATTTTTCTTCGCGGAATTTATTGGATTCAGCTGCTGGAGGTACCTTTATATCCATCACTCTTGGTGAAGCAACAAAGCTTCTTGATAATATGATGATCAATTACTCTGAATGGCACACAGAAAGAGCTCCACAAGGTAAGAAGGTAAATTCTGTCGAAGAAACCTCTTCCTTGAGTGATAAGATTGATGCTATTATGTCTATGCTTGTGAATGATAGGACTAATGTTGATCCTAATAATGTTCCGTTAGCTTCATTGGTTGCACAAGAAGAACATGTTGATGTAAACTTCATTAAAAATAATAATTTCAACAACAATGCTTATCGGAACAATTCTAGTAACAACTATAGGCCATATCCTTATAATAATGGCAACGGCTATGGTAATTCTTATGGGAATTCTTACAAAAATAATAGGAACACACCCCCTGGACTTGAAGCCATGCTTAAAGAATTTATTAGTACACAAACTGCTTTTAACAAATCTGTTGAAGAAAAGCTTGGAAAAATTGATATACTTGCTTCTAAAGTCGATAGTCTTGCTGCTGATGTAGATCTTTTGAAATCGAAAGTTATGCCTAATGAGAATCATCATAATAAAATTGTTACTACAGCAAATGCCATCCAAGTTAGAATTAATGAGAATATAAGACTAATGGTTGAACTGCGTGCTAGGTGGGATAGAGAAGAAAATGAAAAACTAGCTAAAGAGAAGAATGTAGCTAAAGTTTGGACTATTACCACGACTAGTAATGCTAATGCTACACATGTTGCTGCACCTCCTACTATTAATAATAAACGAATTGGTGTTAGCAATGTTTCCACTTCTAATGCAAAGCGCGAGAAACTACTGAAATTGCTAAAAGCTACTTTGAAACCGCTCTGTGATAAACCGCTGAAATTTTTTCCAACATTGGGGATGATGATCCCATTGCTTTAGATTATAATGGTTTGAATTTTGATGATTGCCACATCTCTGAAGTTATAAAGTTCTTGCAAAAACTTGCTAAAAGTCCTAATGCTAGTGCTATAAATTTGGCTTTCACGCAACATATTATAAATGCTCTCATAAAAGCTAGAGAAGAGAAACTAGAGCGCAAAGCCTCTATTCCTAGAAAGCTAGAGGATGGTTGGGAGCCCGTCATTAAGATGAAGGTTAAAGATTTTGATTGTAATGCTTTATGTGTTCTTGGTGCAAGTATTTCCGTTATGCCTAAGAAAATTTATAATATGCTTGACTTGCCACCGCTGGAAAATTGTTATTTGGATGTTAATCTTGCTGATCATTCTACAAAGAAACCTTTGGGGAAAGTTGATAATGTTCGCATTACCGTTAACAATAACCTTGTCCCCGTTGATTTTGTTGTCTTGGATATTGAATGCAATGCATCTTGTCCCATCATATTGGGAAGACCTTTTCTTCGAACTGTTGGTGCTATCATTGATATGAAGGAAGGTAATATAAAATATCAATTTCCTCTCAAGAAAGGTATGGAACACTTCCCTATAAAGAGAATGAAGTTACCTTTTGATTCTATTATTAGAACAAATTATGATGTTGACACTTCGTCTCTTGATAATACTTGATACACACTTTCTGCGCCTAGCTGAAAGGCGTTAAAGAAAAGCGCTTATGGGAGACAACCCATGTTTTTACCTACAGTACTTTGTTTTTATTTTGTGTCTTGGAAGTTGTTTACTACTGTAGCAACCTCTCCTTATCTTAGTTTAGTGTTTTATTGTGCCAAGTAAAGTCGTTGATAGTAAAGTTCATACTAGATTTGGATTACTGCACAGAAACAGATTTCTTTGCTGTCACGAATCTGGGCTGATTTCTCTGTAGGTAACTCATAAAATTATGACAATTTACGTGAGTGATCCTCAGATATGTACGCAACTTTAATTCAATTTGAGCATTTTCATTTGAGAAAGTCTGGTGCCTCGATAAAATTCGTCAATACGAACTGTTCTGTTTTAACAGATTCTGCCTTTTATTTCGCATTGCCTCTTTTGCTATGTTGGATGAATTTCTTTGATCCATTAATGTCCAGTAGCTTTATGCAATGTCCAGAAGTGTTAAGAATGATTGTGTCACCTCTGAACATGTTAATTTTTATTGTCGCTAACCCTCTAATGAGTTGTTCTAAGTTTGGTGTGGAGGAAGTTTTCAAGGATCAAGAGAGGAGTATGATGCAACATGATCAAGGAGAGTGAAAGCTCTAAGCTTGGGGATGCCCCGGTGGTTCACCCCTGCATATTCTAAGAAGACTCAAGCGTCTAAGCTTGGGGATGCCCAAGGCATCCCCTTCTTCATCGACAACATTATCAGGTTCCTCCCCTGAAACTATATTTTTATTCCATCACATCTTATGTGCTTTGCTTGGAGCGTCGGTTTGTTTTTGTTTTTTGTTTTGTTTGAATAAAATGGATCCTAGCATTCACTTTGTGGGAGAGAGACACGCTCCGCTGTAGCATATGGACAAGTATGTCCTTAGTTTCTACTCATAGTATTCATGGCGAAGTTTCTCCTTCGTTAAATTGTTATATGGTTGGAATTGGAAAATGATACATGTAGTAATTGCTATAAATGTCTTGGGTAATGTGATACTTGGCAATTGTTGTGCTCATGTTTAAGCTCTTGCATCATATGCTTTGCACCCATTAATGAAGAAATACACAGAGCATGCTAAAATTTGGTTTGCATATTTGGTCTCTCTAAGGTCTAGATAATTTCTAGTATTGAGTTTGAACAACAAGGAAGACGGTGTAGAGTCGTATAATGTTTTCAATATGTCTTTTATGTGAGTTTTGCTGCACCAGTTCATCCTTGTGTTTGTTTCAAATAAGCCTTGCTAGCCTAAGCCTAGTATCGAGAGGGAATACCTCTCATGCATCCAAAATACTTGAGCCAACCACTATGCCATTTGTGTCCACCATACCTACCTACTACATGGTATTTTCCGCCATTCCAAAGTAAATTGCTTGAGTGCTACCTTTAAAATTCCATCATTCACCTTTGCAATATATAGCTCATGGGACAAATAGCTTAAAAACTATTGTGGTATTGAATATGTACTTATGCACTTTATCTCTTATTAAGTTGCTTGTTGTGCGATAACCATGTTCACTGGGGACGCCATCAACTACTCTTTGTTGAATTTCATGTGAGTTGCTATGCATGTTCGTCTTGTCTGAAGTAAGAGAGATCTACCACCTTATGGTTAAGCATGCATATTGTTAGAGAAGAACATTGGGCCGCTAACTAAAGCCATGATCCATGGTGGAAGTTTCAGTTTTGGACAATATCCTCAATCTCATATGAGAAAATTATTAATTGTTGTTACATGCTTATGCATAAAAGAGGAGTCCATTATCTGTTGTCTATGTTGTCCCGGTATGGATGTCTAAGTTGAGAATAATCAATAGCGAGAAATCCAATGCGAGCTTTCTCCTTAGACCTTTGTACAGGCGGCATAGAGGTACCCCTTTGTGACACTTGGTTAAAACATGTGCATTGTGATGATCCGGTAGTCCAAGCTAATTAGGACAAGGTGCGGGCACTATTAGTATACTATGCATGAGGCTTGCAACTTGTAAGATATAATTTACATGATACATATGCTTTATTACTACCGTTGACAAAATTGTTTCATGTTTTCAAAATCAAAGCTCTAGCACAAATATAGCAATCGATGCTTTTCCTCTATGGAGGACCATTCTTTTACTTTCATTGTTGAGTCAGTTCACCTATTTCTCTCCACCTCAAGAAGCAAACACTTGTGTGAACTGTGCATTGATTCCTACATATTTGCATATTGCACTTGTTATATTACTCTATATTGACAATATCCATGAGATATACATGTTATAAGTTGAAAGCAACCGTTGAAACTTAATCTTCCTTTGTGTTGCTTCAATGCTTTTACTTTGAATTATTGCTTTATGAGTTAACTCTTATGCAAGACTTATTGATGCTTGTCTTGAAGTACTATTCATAAAAAGTCTTTGCTATATGATTCACTTGTTTACTCATGTCATATACATTGTTTTGATCGCTGCTTTCGCTACATATGCTTTACAAATAGTATGATCAAGGTTATGATGGCATGTCACTCCAGAAATTATCTTTGTTATCGTTTTACCTGCTCGGGACGAGCAGAACTAAGCTTGGGGATGCTGATACGTCTCCAACGTATCGATAATTTCTTATGTTCCATGCCACATTATTGATGTTATCTACATGTTTTATGCACACTTTATGTCATATTCGTGCATTTTCTGGAACTAACCTATTAACAAGATGCCGAAGTGCCGATTCTTTGTTTTTCTGTTGTTTTGGTTTCAGAAATCCTAGTAACGAAATATTCTCGGAATTGGACGAAATCAACGCCCAGGGTCCTATTTTGCCACGAAGCTTCCAGAAGACCGAAGAGGAGACGAAGTGGGGCCACGAGGTGGCCACACCCTAGGGCAGCGCGGCCACCCCCCTGGCCGCGCGGCCCTGTGGTGTGGGCCCCTCGTGCCGCCTCCTGACCTGCCCTTCCGCCTACTTAAAGCCTCCGTCGCGAAACCCCCAGGACCGAGAGCCACGATACGGAAAACCTTACTGAGACGCCGCCGCCGCCAATCCCATCTCGGGGGATTCAGGAGATCGCCTCCGGCACCCTGCCGGAGAGGGGATTCACCTCCCGGAGGACTCTACGCCGCCATGGTCGCCTCCGGAGTGATGTGTGAGTAGTCTACCCCTGGACTATGGGTCCATAGCAGTAGCTAGATGGTTGTCTTCTCCCCATTGTGCTTCATTGTTGGATCTTGTGAGCTGCCTAACATGATCAAGATCATCTATCTGTAATTCTATATGTTGCGTTTGTTGGGATCCGATGAATAGAGAATACTTGTTATGTTGATTATCAAAGTTATGTCTATGTGTTGTTTATGATCTTGCATGCTCTCCGTTATTAGTAGATGCTCTGGCCAAGTTGATGCTAGTAACTCCAAGAGGGAGTATTTATGCTCGATAGTGGGTTCATGTCTCCGTGAATCTGGAGGGGTGACAAGAACCTCTAAGGTTATGGATGTGCTGTTGCCACTAGGGATAAAACATTGGTGCTATGTTCAAGGATGTAGTCACTGATTACATTACGCGCAATACTTAATGCAATTGTCTGTTGTTAGCAACTTAATATTCGGAGGTTCGGATGATAACCTGAAGGTGGACTTTTTAGGCATAGATGCATGCTGGATAGCGGTCTATGTACTTTGTCGTAATTCCCAATTAAATCTCACTATACTCATCATAATATGTATGTGCATGGTCATGCCCTCTCTATTTGTCAATTGCCCAACTGTAATTTGTTCACCCAACATGTTGTTTATCTTATGGAAGAGAAACCTCTAGTGAACTGTGGACCCCGGTCCAATTCTCTATACTGAAATACAATCTACTGCAATACTGTTCTACTGTTTTCTGCAAACAATCATCTTCCACACAATACGGTTAATCCTTTGTTACAGCAAGCCGGTGAGATTGACAACCTCACTGTTTCGTTGGGGCAAAGTACTTTGGTTGTGTTGTGCAGGTTCCACGTTGGCGCCGGAATCTCTGGTGTTGCGCCGCACTACATCCCGCCGCCATCAACCTTCAACGTGCTTCTTGGCTCCTACTGGTTCGATAAACCTTGGTTTCATACTGAGGGAAAACTTGCCGCTGTATGCATCACACCTTCCTCTTGGGGTTCCCAACGGACGCGTGTTGTACGCGTATCAAGCAACTTTTTCTGGCGCCGTTGCCGGGGATCTGAAGAAAAGTTACATCACAAAGATCTCTGACTCCCACGTCAACTACACGCCAGCAATAATCTAAAGCAATGGGATCATTGTCCCCAATGTTGGAAAAAATTTCAGCAGTTTTATCACAAGCAGTTTTAACAATTTTAGCAGGTTCCGGCAGTTTTGCAGGCTTTGCATTAGAAGTAGAAACATTGCCAACACCAATTATTTTACCATTGATAGTAGGAGGTGCAGCAACATGTGGAGCATTAGCGTTACTAGTGGTGGTAATAGTCCAAACTTTAGCTATATTATCTTCTTTAGCACTTTCTTCTTTTTCCCACCTAGCACGCAATTCGGCCATCAATCTTATATTCTCATTAATTCTAACTTGGATGGAGTTTGCTGTAGCAAATGGCTTAATATCTTTATCTACATTAGGCATAACTTTTGATTTCAAAAGATCAACATCAGCAGCAAGACTATCAACTTTAGAAGCAAGTATATCAATTTTCCCAAGCTTTTCTTCAACAGATTTGTTAAAAGCAGTTTGTGTACTAATAAATTCTTTAAGCATGGCTTCAAGTCCAGGGGGTGTATTCCTATTATTGTTGTAATAATTCCCATAAGAATTACCATAACCGATACCATTATTATAAGGATATGGCCTATAGTTGTTACTAGAATTGTTCCGATAAGCATTGTAGTTGAAATTATTATTTTTAATGAAGTTCACATCAACATGTTCTTATTGAGCAACCAATGAAGCTAACAGAACATTATTAGGATCAACATTAGTCCTACCATTCACAAGCATAGACATAATAGCATCAATCTTATCACTCAAGGAGGAGGTTTCTTCGATAGAATTTACCTTCTTACCTTGTGGAGCTCTTTCCGTGTGCCATTCAGAGTAATTAACCATCATATTATCAAGAAGCTGTGTTGCGGCACCTAGAGTGATGGACATAAAAGTACCTCCAGCAGCTGAATCCAATAGGTTCCGTGAAGAAAAATTTAGTCATGCATAAAAGGTTTGGATGATCATCCAAGTAGTCAGTTGATGACCCACAAGTATAGGGGGTGTATCGTAGTATTTTCGATAAGTAAGAATGTCGATCCCAATGAGGAGCAGAAGGTGTTGACAAGCAGTTTCGATGAAGGATTCACTGTAAATGCTCACAGACAAGTATTCATGGGGTTTTGATGTAGCAGATGAATAAAGTACGAGTAAGTAAAATGCGAGAGTAACAATTGCAGCGAGTGGCCCAATCCTTTTTAGCACAAAGGACAAGCCAGTTTGTTTACTTATAATGACCAAACGTTCTTGAGGACACACGGGATTTTAGTCTAGTGCTTTCGTTTCATATGGCTAATTAATCTTCATTGTTTTGATAAGTGTTGTGTGGGTGAACCTATGCTAATGCACCACCCTTCCTAGGACTAATACATACTTGTGATTATACCCCTTGCAAGCATCCGCAACTACAAGAAAGTAATTAAGATAAATCTAACCACAGCCTTAAACTCTGAGATCCTGTTATCCCTCCTGCATCGATATACCAACGGGGGTTTAGGTTTCTGTCACTCCGGCAACCCCGCAATTGGCAAACGAATACAAGATGTATTCCCCTAGGCTCATAAAGGTGAAGTATCATGTAGTCTACGTTCACATGACACCACTAGAAGAATAACACCACAATTTAAATATCATAACATTGAATATTACTCAACCATACTTCACTACTAACATTTAGACTTCACCCATGTCCTCAAGAACTAAACGAACTACTCACGAGACATCATATGGAACATGATCAGAGGTAATATGATGATGAATAACAATCTGGACATAAACCTTGGTTCAATGGTTTCACTCAATAGCATCAATAACAAGTAGAAATCAATACCGGGAGAGTTTCCCCTATCAAACAATCAAGATCCAACCCAAATTGTTACAGCGGTGACGGTGTGCAGCGGTGGAGACGGCGGTGATGATGATGGAGATGATGACGATGGTGATAGAGATGATGTCCAGCTCGATGACGGTGACGATGGCGTCGATTTCCCCCTCCCGGAGGGAATTTCCCCGGCGGATTTCAGCCTGTCGGAGAGCTCTTTTCTCTCTGGTGTTCTCCGCCCCGCAGAGGCGGCTGTGACTCTTCGCGACTCTCCCCCTGGAGCTTAGGTTTTCGGGACGAAGAAATACGCGAAGGAGAGGAGGCCAGAGGGGGCTGTGGGCCCCCTCCCCACAAGGCGGCGCGGCCAGGCCTTGGCCCGCGCCGGCCTGTGAGGTGGGCCCACGGCGGCCCTCCTCGGCTCCTCCTTCTGGCTCCCTTCGTCTTCTGGAAAAATAGGATTTTTCATATAAATTCCGTCAATTGTTGATCTTCCGAAATATTGCATTCTGACAGCGCTTTTTCCAGCAGAATCCTGACTCCGGTGCGCGATCCTCCAATAATCGTGAAACATGCAAAATAGATGAAATAACATAAGTATCATCTCCAAATATGAAATATATCAATGAATAACAACAAATTATGATATAAAATAGTGATGCAAATTGGACGTATCAACTCCCCCCAAGCTTAGACTTCGCTTGTCCCCAAGCGAAACTGAACTCGGTAAACAGGACCACATGTTTATGGAGTGAAGAGTCGATAACTAAAATACGGACAAGAAGCATCATATTCATTCACACAAGACATTCTAGTAAACAACTTCCTCATATAATTCAACTTGAAACAAGTAGAAGGTAATCACAAATAAAGGTGCATAAGAAATCATAATTGGTGATGGCAAACTTCGTTCTTGGTCAGAGAACAATTAACAGGTTATACTTATCTATCGAGCAGCGCTCTCATGTTAAAGTTTATATGGCACAACTTGCATACTCAATCATAATAATCTCCTCATAATCATGGATAACTTTCAAAGCTATATTCATTCGGATAAAACTTGTACTAAACAAGGAAGAGTAAAAGACATGATGAAGTAAATCACAATATAGATGGTTTGATCACAACAAATCAAATGCTTGCTTAAGATGGAGAGAAATAGGTTTACTGACTCAACATAAAGTAAAATACAGGCCCTTCGCAGAGGGAAGCAGGGATTAAATCATGTGCTAGAGCTTTTTCAGTTTTGAAATCATATAAAGAGAGTAAAAGTAACATTTTGAGAGGTGTTTGTTGTTGTCAACGACTGGTAGCGGGTACTCTAACCCCCTTGCCAGACAAACTCTCGAAGAGCGGCTCCCATAAAGTTTTATTTTAGGTTGACACTCCTTCCAACCTTTACTTTCACAAACCATGGCTAACCGAATCCTCGGGTGCCTGCCAACAATCTCATACCATGAAGGAGTGCCCTTTTATTTTAGTTTTATTTAGATGACACTCCTCCCCTCCTTTGCTTTCTCAAGCCATGGCTAACCGAATCCTCGGGTGCCTTCCAACAATCACATACCATGGAGGAGTGTCTATTTTTTTGTAAAATTATGAAGGTTAGTTAATTTGTGACTGGGAATCCCATTGCCAGCTCTTTATGCAAAATTATTGGATAAGCGGATGAAGCCACTAGTCCATTGGTGAAAGTTGCCCAACAAGATTGAAAGATAAAACACCACATACTTCCTCATGAGCTATGAAACATTGACACAAATAAGAGGTAATAAATTTTGAATTGTTTAAAGGTGGCACACGAAGTATTTACTTGGAATGGCAGGAAATACCATGTAGTAGGTAGGTATGGTGGACATAAATGGCATAGGTTTGGGTTAAGGTTTGGATGCACGAGAAGCATTCCCTCTCGGTACAGGTTTTTGGCTAGCAAGGTTAATCAGCAAGCACAAGAGTTGAGGGAAGCAAACAAATATACATGTGATAGAAACAATCATGCATCTTCCTTGTAAGAACAAACAATTTTAACTTCGGAATAATAAGCTATGAGACAACAAGAAAGGAAGACAATGAAACAACTACATGTATTTCTCTTTCCTACTTAAACCTCAAAGTGTTGTTGCTATTGACCAATGCTAAGTTTGCTAAAACCAAATAGATTTACTCAATGCTCCCAAAGTGGTACCCATACTAATAACAAGATCAATCTTATAATAGAGGTTGCAAACTAAAATAAGATGTGCAATATGTAAATGATAAGACTTCTCATTAATATTTCATAAAGATAACTCACACCAAGGGATACATAGACAACCAACTAAAGGAGAGATACTTCCACACTGCAACCCATCTTATATGATAACTTCCCTACTCATGATATGACACTACTTGATAGTAAAAAGTAAAAGATAGTGATGATGTGATACCGCGGCACTCCCCCAAGCTTGGAACAAACCAAGGGAATGCCAATACCGATGATGAATTACTCCTTCGGCGGTGGTGGTGATGAATTCCCATCATCAGACTTCCAAGGAAGAGGCTCTCCATCAACAAACGACATCTTGGTCTCGGGAATCCTGAAACTAGCAGCATAACTTATGTGTTTAAACCTGTTTTCATACTCACAGTTCTGATTCTGAACGTCATAGAGTTGATCTTGGAGTTTGTTGGTGGTCTCGTGAAGCGAGAGGATGTCGTCCCACAGCCTTGCAGTCTCCTTCTTGTGTGCATCAATAAGTTCAGACACAATCTTGTGGAAGATGTCCACTTCACGCTCAGCCATCTTCTTGTAGTTGAAGACCTCTTGTTCCAGCTTCTCCATCCTATCTTCCAAGCTTCCTTCTCCTTTAGGACCCTGGACATCCTTGATCTGCAACTCTCCATCAACGAGCAGCAACTCCTTGGGGTGCATCTTCAGCTTGTTCATGTACAAGTTGACGACGTCCTCACAGAAGCTGTCCTTCGGAGTTTCCGACGAAGACATAATGGCTCTAGATCCGACGCAGATCCTGGCAGAAAACAGCTCGAAACAAAACACGTCGAAAAAACGATATACGGACCTCCAGGGGTCCGGGGGATTATATAGCAGGAATTTGTATGACAAATGGCAAGTACCAGGTCGAACAAGAGTTGAAGAGGGGCGACGAGGTGGCCACCTCATAGGGCGGTGCGGCCAGGCTGGGGCCCGCGCCGGCCTATGGGGGCACGCCCTCGTGCGTCTCCTCCACTCCGTTTCGATCTCGTAATTTTTCATATTTTCCAAAAACAGCAAAGACATTTTTCGGAAAGTAAAACGCGAACTTTTTATTACCAGTATCGTTACCTATTCAAAGTCGAACTCTGGCGGACTGTCAATTTGACCTTTGATGAAAGCCTCCGGTGTTTCCACTCGAATAACATCAACGTCTTCATTATAAGAATCACCTGAGATATAATGCTTGAGTCTTTGTCCATTCACCACTTGTGTGGCATCGCCTTGGAGAGAGCTAATTTTAATTGCTCCTGAACGATACACCTCCTCAACGACATATGGTCCTTCCCATTTTGAGAGTAATTTCCCTGCAAAGAATCTGAGACGAGACCGATACAATAGGACTTTATCTCCAATATTAAATTCTCTTTTGATAATTCTTCTATCGTGTCATTTCTTAACTTTCTCTTTAAAGAGTTTAGCATTTTCATAGGCTTCACTTCTCCATTCATCTAGGGAACTCAATTGTAGCAATCTCTTCTTACCGGCAAGTTTAGGATCTTTATTTAGTTCTCTTACAGCCCAATAAGCTTTGTGCTCTAGTTCTAAAGGTAAATGACAAGCTTTTCCATAAACCATTTTATACGGTGACATTCCCATGGGATTTTTATAAGCAGTTCTATAAGCCCATAGTGCTTCCTTCAATTTACTAGCCCAGTTCTTTCTAGATTTATTAACAGTCTTTTCCAAGATAGATTTAATCTCTCTATTTGATAATTCTACTTGCCCACTAGTTTGAGGATGATAAGCAGAAGCAATTCTATGATTAATACCATATTTAGCAAGAGTTTTTCTAAAACCACCATGAATAAAATGAGAACCCCCATCAGTCATAATATATCTAGGAACTCCAAATCGAGGAAAAATAATATCTAGAAGCATTTTTAGAGAGGTCTCACCATCAGCACTTTTTGTGGGTATGGCTTCCACCCATTTAGTAACATAATCAACAGCAACAAGTATATGAGTGTTACCTTCTGAAGAGGGAAAAGGTCCCATGAAGTCAAATCCCCAACAATCGAATGGTTCAATAACAAGAGTATAATTCATAGGCATTTCATTGCGTCTGGAGATATTACCAACCCTTTGGCATTCATCACAAGATAAAATAAACTTCCTTGCATCTTTGAAGAGAGTTGGCCAATAAAAACCTGATTGTAGAACCTTTTGCGCGGTTCTATCTCCGGCGTGATGTCCTCCATAAGCACTACCATGACATTTACTCAATATCTCTTGTTGTTCATATTCGGGAACACATCTTCGCAGAATACCATCCACTCCTTCTTTATATAAGTGTGGGTCATCCCAAAAATAATGCCTCAAGTCATAAAATAATTTCCTTCTTTGCTGAGCTGAAAAGGTTGGGGGCAAGTACTTGGAAACAATAAAGTTAGCATAATCAGCATACCAAGGGCTATCTCGCGAGCTCACCTTTATTACAGCCAATTGTTCATTTGGAAAACTATCATTAACAGGAACAAGATCATAAGCAATATTTTCCAATCTAGATAGATTATCAGCAACAGGATTATCAGCACCTTTCCTATCCACAATATGTAAATCAAATTCTTGCAACAGAAGCACCCATCTAATAAGCCTTGGCTTAGCATCTTTCTTTTGCATAAGGTATCTAATTGCAGCATGCTCAGTATGAATTGTAACTTTTGAATCAACAATATAGGATCTAAACTTATCACAAGCAAAGACTACAACCAACAATTCTTTTTCAGTTGTAGCATAATTTCTTTGAGCAGCATCAAGAGTTTTACTAGCATAATGAATAACATTCAATTTTTTATCTACTCGCTGTCCAAGAACAACGCCTACAGCAAAATCACTAGCATCACACATAATTTCAAAAGGTAAATTCCAATCAGGAGGTTCAACTATAAGAGCAGTTGTTAATGCTTTCTTTAGAGTTTCAAAAGCTTCCTTACAATCATCATCAAAAACAAAAGGTACATCTTTTTGAAGAAGATTAGTAAGAGGTTTTGAAATCTTGGAGAAATCTTTAATAAACCTCCTATAAAACCCAGCATGACCAAGAACACTACGAATACCTTTAACATCCCTAGGATAGGGCATCTTCTCAATTGCCTCAACTTTGGCTCTATCAACTTCAATACCTCTCTCAGAAATTTTATGTCCCAATACAATTCCTTCGTTAACCATAAAGTGGAATTTCTCCCAATTAAGAACAAGGTTAGTTTCTTGACATCTCTGCAAAACTTTATCAAGGTTCCGCAAGCAATTATCAAAAGAATTCCCATAGACAGAAAAATCATCCATGAATACCTCTACAATATTCTCGCAAAAGCCATGAAAAATAGCAGACATGCATCTTTGAAAAGTAGCAGGAGCATTACATAAACCAAAAGGCATGCGTCTATAAGCATAAGTTCCATAGGGACAAGTGAAAGTGGTTTTCTCTTGATCCTTAGTTTTAACAAAGAATTTCCAGAAAAAACCCGAATAACCATCAAGAAAGCAAAAATGAGTATTTTTAGATAACCTTTCTAACATTTGATCAATAAAAGGCAAAGGGTAATGATCTTTCTTAGTAACCTTATTAACTTTTCGATAATCAATGCACATTCTATACCCTACAACTACTCTTTGAGGTATGAGCTCATCATTATCATTAGGCACAACAGTCATTCCTCCTTTCTTAGGAACACAATGCACAGGACTAACCCATCTACTATCAGCAATAGGATATATAATACCAGCTTCAAGAAGTTTTAATACCTCATTTCTTACCACATCCTTCATCTTAGGAATTAGACGACGATGGTGTTCAACAATAGGCTTTGCATCATCTTCCATATTAATGGCATGTTGGCAAATAGAGGGAGAAATCCCCTTCAAATCATCAAGAGTGTAGCCAATAGCTCCTCGGTGTTTCTTCAGTATTTCCAATAACCTTTCTTCTTCAAACTCTGAAAGCTTAGAACTAATAATAACAAGATATATTTTCTTATCATCAATATGAGCATATCTAAGATTATCAGGCAATGGTTTTAATTCAAAGACAGGATCTTCCTTTGGTGGTGGTGTTGTACCCAGATCTTCTACCGGTAAATCATGCTTAAGAATAGGTTGACAAAAGAAATTTTCATCAAGCTCATTTCTTTCTTCCCTAAAAACTTCACTCTCACTATTCTCCAAATGTTGCTGCAAAGGATTATTAGGAGCAAGAGCAATAGATGCACACTGTTCAACTCTAAAATCATTATTAGGTGAATCAGCTTTATAAGGAGTTTTGGCAAATTTAGAGAAATTAAACTCATAAGATTCACCAGCAAATTTAGTCAAAATTTTCTCTTTCTTGCAATCTATAATAGCTCCACAAGTATTTAGAAAAGGTCTACCAAAAATGATAGGACAATATTTACTAGCAGCAGAACCAAGTACCAAAAAGTCAGCAGGATATTTAATCTTACCGCATAGAACTTCCACATCTCGAACAATACCAATTGGAGAAATAGTTTCTCTATTAGCCAGCCGAATAACCACATCAATATCTTCAAGTTCACAAGAACCAATTTCGTGCATAATCTCCGTGTAAAGCTCATAAGGAATAGCACTAATACTTGCACCAATATCACATAAACCATAATAACAATGATCACCAATTCTAACAGATAGCATAGGAACACTAGCTTTCCTAGACTTATTAGGATGTGAAACAATATTAGAAGCATCTTCACAGAAAATAATATGACCATCTTCCACATTTTCAGTCACAAGATCTTTAACAATTGCAATAGCAGGTTCAACTTTTATTTGCTCTTCAGGTTCTATAGGTTTCTTTTCACTTTTATGAACCGCACTATTTATAACAGAGTACTCCTTCATTTTAGCAGGGAAAGGAGTTTTTTCAATATAAACTTCAGGAATAACATGATCAACAGTTTCAACTACAACACATTTATTTATAGATGAATCAATTCTATCTTTATACGGTTCATGATACTTATCAAAATTCTTCTTAGGCAATTCATAATGAGAGGCAAAAGCTTTATAAAGATTTGCAACGACTTGAGAATCAAGACCATAAGTAGCACTAATATTACGAAATTTATCAGTATCCATAAAAGCTTCAATGCATTTATAATCATAATTTATACCTGACTCTCTATCTTTGTCGTTCTCCCATCCTTCAGTATTCTCCTGGATCCGATTAAGAAGGTCCCTTTTAAACTCTTCTTTGTTGCGTGTAAATGATCCAGAACAAGAAGTATCCAGCAAGGTCTTGTCTTGAAAAGAAAGTCTTGCATAGAAATTATCAATAATAATATTACCAGGAAGCTCATGAATGGGGCATTTGAGCATTAAAGACTTCAATATCCCCCACGCTTGGGCAATACTCTCTCCATCATGAGGCCAAAAATTAAATATGCGGTTCCGATCCTTGTGAATTTCACTTGGAGGATAGAACTTAGAATAAAATCGGGGCACAATATCATTCCATTCAAGAGAATCCCCATTATCCAGTAATTTATACCAATGCGCCGCTTTACCAGACAGCGATATAGAGAATAGCTTCTTCCTCACTTCATCCATAGCAATACCTGCACACTTGAATAAACCGCATAATTCATGTAAGAACAGTAAATGATCTCCAGGATGGACAGTTCCATCCCCTGTATAGCGGTTATCCACAACACGTTCAATAATTTTCATAGGTATTTTGTATGGAACTTTGATACGTCTCCGACGTATCCATAATTTCTTATGTTCCATGCCACATTATTGATGATATCTACATGTTTTATGCACACTTTATGTCATATTCGTGCATTTTCTGGAACTAACCTATTAACAAGATGCCGAAGTGCCGATTCTTTGTTTCTGCTGTTTTTGGTTTCAGAAATCCTAGTAAGGAAATATTCTCGGAATTGGAAGAAATCAACGCCCAGGGTCCTATTTTGCCACGAAGCTTCCAGAAGACCGAAGAGTCAACGAAGTGGGGCCACGAGGTGGCCAGGAGGGTGGCCGGCGCGGCCCCACCCTTGGCCGTGCCGACCTGTCTCCTGGGCCCCTCGCGACGCCCCCTGACCTACCCTTCCGCCTACAAATAGCCTTCGTCGCGAAACCCACAGTACCGAGAGCCACGATACGGAAAACCTTCCAGAGACGCCGCCGCCGCCAATCCCATCTCGGGGGATTCAGGAGATAGCCTCCGGCACCCTGCCGGAGAGGGGAATCATCTCCCGGAGGACTCTACGCCGCCATGGTCGCCTCCGGAGTGATGTGTGAGTAGTCTACCTGTGGCACCCCCGGGATCAGGGTTAGACAAATACCAGATCTTCGTCTGACATAAGCCTAACCTAGAGCTCGAGAGACTACAGTGAGAGAATCGGTAACACAACAGTGACTCTACGACTCAAAAAGTAATACAAGCTCATAACTGAGCGAAGAACCAAAGCATTACAAGCAGAGGTCACTGACCTGACATACACCAATCAACGGAAGCGAAGTTATGCTATTAGACATAGCAAGATAGCAAAAGGCCTAAGAGGCCAGGAGCATAACGGCGACGTCCCAGCCCATAGATTCCAGGCTGCCACCTGGGAACCCCAAGCTACTCGTCGATGTCGACTAGAAACCACCATCTGTCGGAGCAACTTCTTCTGAAACAAAAGCATGCAAAGCTGAGTACAGGGACTCAGCAAGACTTAGTACAACCTTTTAGCAAAGCGGGTATGCGGGCTTTCTGTAGAGCTTCTTTTGCGTAAAGCCTATTTTCCTTTAATAAACAAGAGGGAGAAGAAGTTCGACTACTCAGAACCTTTTAAAAGAGATAAGTGAGCGATATCTCTAGCTCTACTGATCATCATATTGTATCCACCAATCTTCATCATCTCGAACCACTATCCTCGGATTACCCCCTCAACACCCGAAGAAGGTGTCCGTAAGCACACATTGTTTGCCAAGTTTTACGATCAGGTTAAAGTTCTCTATGATCTCCACGTCCTTTCCCAAGTCGTCCATAACCGTGGACACGGCTTTTCGAAAAGATTCATAACCCTGCAGGGGTGCACAACTTTACCCACACGCGCCAACCGATTCTTAGTGCCAGTACTTTAGCTCTCTTCCTTGGAGAGCCTGCAGAGAGTGGTTGACCACGACCTTTACCTTGCTGTCGCCGAGACCATGAGTCACGCGCTAAGGATTGTTCTGCCGTAACGGGTCAAGTCCCGAAGTCGGTCCTTAACGATGTGAGCCGAGGTGGGTTTCCCCAGAGGCCGCAACCCCCAGCCACCACGACCACGCTTACCTGCCTGTTATGTACCTTTACCCCCAAGCAAAATGCAATGCATATGACCAGGTAACGCGCAAACTATGTGACTCATGGAATCTACTAGGCAAGTTAGTGAGTCGAGAGGGTACCATAATAGGGCCTCGTGTGGTTGTACGCTCAGTCTTGGTTCAAGAGGCGAGAACTCGGTTCCTAGGGTCGGCAGAAACGAAACAACCCACCACATCCCAATGTGGCCTCTCGTCTGAGCCTTTAATCATGTTTAACAACATCTCTATACTTACCACGTCAACCTGTCATGCTAGATTCATTTCATTGTATGGCTCCAGTCCGAAGACCGGAGTAGTAGCGTAACAAACTAAGCATGGCTAAGCATAAAGAGATAAAGGCTCTAGCGATGCACACATGCCCAACCTAGTTATGCTAGGAGCAGTGGATCAGGTATTTGAGGCTACAAGGTGGAACATGCAATAGATAGGATAACTCTACCTATCGATAAAAGACGGTTGAATCGTGTGCAATATGTAGGAACCAGAGTAAAAGCATTTCAAAATCATATATGAACCAGGCTAGGGCTTGCCTTTGTCCCTGACAAACCAATATGGATCTTCGGAGATCCCATGCTTGACTTGTTCATCGGTGGATAGGAATGGATCATCACTTTGGTTGATCTTCGTCGTCTCAGACTTGTGCTCTATCGATCGCGAAGAAGCAAATACTATAAAGAGAGAAATAAAAATCAACACATGGCATCGATGCAATGCGCATACAAGTATGAATGATATGACATATTAATGGAATTGAGTAAACCCTAGGTGCATCATCAGATTAAAGGGGGTTCCAGCATCGGACCCCGACATATGAGAGGGGTTCTTTTAGGTTTTCACTACATTTGTAAATTTAATTGTTGCAATGATGTATGAATTACTTCTAAACTTGTAGAGAATGTTTTTCTGAACATTTCGGTATATTATACATCTTTTTCTGAGTTAATATGAAAAAGATATGGATTATACAGATTTCTGAAATTAATAAATAACAAAACAGAAAAAGAAAAACGATTTACTGCGTCATGCTGACGTCATGCTGACGTCAGCACGACCTTGAGCTCTCAGGTTGAGCAGCAATCGGCCGATTCGGGCCGAAATCGGGCGCGTGCGCGGGGGCAAAAGACGCAGGGCGACGCGGGGAGCCATTTGGTGGTGGCGCCGCCCGCGTTTGGCCGCCGGAGCACGGCCACCGGCGAGAAGCGGCGGAGGCCGGGGCAGGTGCTCGACGCGGCGGGGGCTACGGAGGGGGAGAGGGCGAGGCGAGGGCACCAGGAGGTGCGGTTTCTCACCCTGGTGACGATGGCGGTGACGGCGAGGCCGGAGGTGGCCGGACGGCGGAGGAATCGGCGATGAGGTGGCCGCCGGTGGCGGTCGAAAATGGCGATGGCGGCGGCGATTCACGACGAACCAGGCCGATTCCTTTTGCAGGGTGGTAGAGGAGGACGAGGCGGTCCTAATGGTGCCGGCGGCGTGTCCTGGGGATGGCCGTAGCGGCGGCGCAAGGCGGCGGCCGACGGCGTCTGTGAGGGTAGGGTTTGGTCCGGGGGAGGAGGGAGAGAGGGAAAAGAGAGGGCGCGCCAGGGAGAGGATAAAGGAGAGGAAGAGGCGTGCGGGGCTCGGGTGGTCTCCTCGCTCACCACGGCGACGAGCAGGAGGTGGCGAGCGACGCCCAGGGAGCCTCCACGCAGGTGCTTCCCCCGTGGAGGAAGAAGACAAGGGCAACTTTGCCCAAAACCCCCTGCCTATTTCTATTTTCTGCAAAACCATTAAAAATAGTGCAAAAACTATTTATATTTGCTGTTTTGGAATATTTTGAGAACCAGAAACTTCCAAAATGTTGTACCAAAATTATATGGCATCATTTGATCATTTCACATGTATCACTGAACATAACTTTTAATGTTTGAAACATTTTGTAAACCATTTCAAAACAGAGGAAGATTTGCATACTGTTAGGGTTTCCACTTAAATTAAGGTGCAAATTTTTCCTAATGCATTTTAGATGATGCTCATGAATGCACAAACAATTCCTAATTAGGGTTTAGTAAAACAGGGATGTTACAACTCTATCCCCCTTACAAGAATCTCGTCCCCGAGATTCCTAAAGTAGGAAAAGAGAAGGTAACAAGGACTACACCGATCTTCAACGAGCTTGTCGATACCATGATGATCTTCTTTGTTGAAGAAGTTGATCCACGACACCATGGAGAAGTTGACCCCCAAAACCATGAAGAGCTCTTCATCCTGCTTTCTTCACTCTAAAGGAAAGAGGGAATGACACTAGACAGTGGATCTTCAGAAAGATCGAGTATCTCATGGTCAACTCATGGAAGGAGTGCTTAGAAACAAATCTTGAGCTGACAACATGAAACATGTCAAGGTAACGGAGGAGACGAAAGAAGTTTCAAATTTTGGTAGACAATTGCTCCACGCTTGATAAGAACACGAAGGACAAGGTAGCGAGGAGTTAAACTGCCTTTGATACCATGGCGAGGCACTCTTAGCGAGGGTGACTCGTGGAAACACAATAGATTATCCAACCATAGCAACTTTGGATTTAAGAATCATAGTCACTTTTCTGGCAAGGGTACATGAAATGATTGTTGTCTACCAAAAAGGTTGGGGCTCTAGATGGCTGACGAATTCACACAACATATGAATTGATTAGAATTTCAAGTACTAACCAATGGAAATGGAAGGGTACTGGCTAAGGAAGTGCCAAGGATCAGCAGTGAGTGGAATTTCTCCGAACGAAATTGTTGTCACCGGAGAAATGATTTCAAGGGATTGACCAAGAGACATTAGCAACTCTGCTTATAATGTTCTCCTTAATGTTATATACACTAATGTTTAGGCTATTGACGAGCCTTCAATAGTTCATCGAGTCAAGGTCGGACTTCGGAATTTGGAAAGCATCATAAGGGCAACTCCTAGAATAAGTCGCATAAGATCCTCATGGAGAGTGGTTATTCTTGTTACTTCAAGAATCTTGGCATTAGGTCTTCCGACTAATTGTGTTAACCATGACATCAATCTTCTCGGATTTACAAAGAGACCCATCCCAAAAATCCTTGAGAAACACCAACCATCATTGCCTCTTGAGATTCAGCTTAGGTTAGGTGTAAAGATACTTTCGGACTCAGAATGTTTGAATGTAAGATTTGCGACAGTTACCACCAAGGTAAAGTCGCTAGATTCTCAAGACATGGACCACAATGTCAAGCTCCAAAGGATTGAGCTAGTTTGCGTAGTACATGTGGTTGCGACTGTCAAAGACAATTGTGTGCACATGAACTTGCAATGTAACACAAGTGAGTCCTCGTGGGGACACCAAAGAAGATTTTGAAGTTCTTAAGCTTCGTATCTTTCTTGAACAAATCAGTCAATGGCTTAGTGTGCATAGAGAAACGTTTCAAGGAATGGAGGTAACAACCTTCCATCTCAATAATACTTCGCACATGCCTGAACGACTTGTGATGATTCCCGAGGATAACAAAGGGAACTCGACTCAGATCCACGGCGACATCTTTCATCAAGTGCACGTGAACTAGAGAAGGTCACTTCCAACATCCAGAACACATACATCATGATATCACGAATATGGTTCTCAAAAGCTTCCAACATTAGTGCCAACTGTTCAATATGAATCTCTTTAAACATGGAGGAAATAAGAATGTCATCGATGGGCTCAATAACAAACTTATCAAGATACTCCAATGAGAAACTCATATTTTACATGAACGAGGCAGAAATATTGGTTAGACCAAAGGACATGAAGTTATACTCAGACGAGACACCATGAGTATAAAGATCATCAAGATAATCCTTGGAACTGGGTTTGATTTGACGATAGCCCAAGCTCAAACCAAATATGGGGAAGATGGAATATCCACAAAGGAGATACTTCCTTACTTCAACATGAACGAAACTAGACATCCCTTTAAGAAGAGTCAAGTCGGATAGAGCCCTTGTCTTTCAACTCTCCAAGTTATTGTTTAAGCTCAACCGACTAGTCCAGGATATCCAGTACGGTTTCTTGGAGAAATAGTGATTCAGAGAACCAACGTACTCACGACTTGATAACACGGTCATGTGACAACATGACGATACCTCTAGAAAGACATCCAGAATATCACGAACCACCGATATATCACTGAGTTAGAGAGGGGATCTTGCTTTACAAAGCAATACGATATGGTCTCGAGAGATTTGGCATTAACCTAACTCTTTGACCGAAGATGTGCCAGACTTGGCAACACAATCAAACTTCGCTTAGCAATTGGCGAACCAATCATGCTAAGACTGACACAAATGCTTGGATCTCAAAGCAATAAGTATTGCTAAGAATCTTAGATTGCCACATCAATATACATACCCCAACATTCCCAAGCACAAAAAGCACGGAGGAAGGGTGAGTAAGGATGTGTATGATCATTACTTCATCATTAAGGCCATGATACAAAGCACGACCTCATGATATAAAAGAGGGTGATACTCTAAGGTAGAACAGAACAGAAGCTAACGAGACTCCTAATCTGCGGATTACAACACTTTGACCAAGTCCTAGAAATGGAAAAGGTACTGGAGTTTGTTTCTCCTGACATACTGAAGAGGAATGTCTGGACGAACCAGAAGGATAACATGCATTGAAAACACCAATGCACATTTGCAACTTGACTGCTAACTAGCAGACAAAGATCGAAAAACAACTAGAGAGGAGGAACATGATGAGGATCATAGTTCCTAAGATGTAGATGCACAAGATAACACTTCGTCAAACTTATGCTGAGGAAGGAGGTGTGGCTGAGTCACAAACATAAATATGAGACTCACAAAGAGCACTCGTGTCGTGATCCATTTGGTTCAGTGAAAGAACCTCTGTGATAGCTAGTGGAAGGGGAAGTCCTTTGTTGCCGCAATTCAATCACGACAAGTAACCACAAGCTTGAAGGATAGCTTGATGTGAATTTTTCCATCCCGATGTAATGTTTGAACATTAACACCAGTGTTCAATGAAATGGATCGTGGGTTAAAGGCCAGCTTCATGTACTAAGATTCGCATACTAGAATCCAGCACAATCGGGGACCTTCGGTTCAAGTCCAAGGGTTAAAACCCGAGAAAGAAGTAACTACTAGATGAGTGACACAGAGGACACTACGATGTAGTAATCACAGTGTAGCTTCTAGAAGCAATGCATAGCTTCCGAAGTACCAAGCAAATAGAAAGGAGGCATTCAAGGCGAAAGGAAATCTCGAAGCCTAGAATAGAAGGATGTGGAACCCACAAAATAGAGAGATCATGATGGAAAGAAATCTCTCTATCAGAACAAAGGAGGATGCACAGAACACACTCGACTCTAGAGAACTCTGCACTAGGTCAACTAATTTAGGAACGGCATGCCTTCGAGGCACCTATGTTTGAAAGACTAGAAACGATAGGAAAACTTTCAAAACAACACAAGGTAAGGCACCTTAGAATTAGAGCGATACCAGATAAGGAGTAAAAAGAAGCCTATTCAGATTTTCGCAAATACTTTTAGCTTTCAAATAGTTTTCACAACACTAGACTCAACATCGACCAGTAGAAAGGGCTTCCTACAGGCAGTCCTGCTCTGATACCAAAACCTGTGGCACCCCCGGGATCAGGGTTAGACAAATACCAGATCTTCGTCTGACATAAGCCTAACCTAGAGCTTGAGAGACTACAGTGAGAGAATCGGTAACACAACAGTGACTCTACGACTCAAAAAGTAATACAAGCTCATAACTGAGCGAAGAACCAAAGCATTACAAGCAGAGGTCACTGACCTGACATACACCAATCAACGGAAGCGAAGTTATGCTATTAGACATAGCAAGATAGCAAAAGGCCTAAGAGGCCAGGAGCATAACGGCGACGTCCCAGCCCATAGATTCCAGGCTGCCACCTGGGAACCCCAAGCTACTCGTCGATGTCGACTAGAAACCACCATCTGTCGGAGCAACTTCTTCTGAAACAAAAGCATGCAAAGCTGAGTACAGGGACTCAGCAAGACTTAGTACAACCTTTTAGCAAAGCGGGTATGCAGGCTTTCTGTAGAGCTTCTTTTGCGTAAAGCCTATTTTCCTTTAATAAACAAGAGGGAGAAGAAGTTCGACTACTCAGAACCTTTTAAAAGAGATAAGTGAGCGATATCTCTAGCTCTACTGATCATCATATTGTATCCACCAATCTTCATCATCTCGAACCACTATCCTCGGATTACCCCCTCAACACCCGAAGAAGGTGTCCGTAAGCACACATTGTTTGCCAAGTTTTACGATCAGGTTAAAGTTCTCTATGATCTCCACATCCGTTCCCAAGTCGTCCATAACCGTGGACACGGCTTTTCGAAAAGATTCATAACCCTGCAGGGGTGCACAACTTTACCCACACGCGCCAACCGATTCTTAGTGCCAGTACTTTAGCTCTCTTCCTTGGAGAGCCGGCAGAGAGTGGTTGACCACGACCTTTACCTTGCTGTCGCCGAGACCATGAGTCACGCGCTAAGGATTGTTCCGCCGTAACGGGTCAAGTCCCGAAGTCGGTCCTTAACGATGTGAGCCGAGGTGGGTTTCCCCAGAGGCCGCAACCCCCAGCCACCACGACCACGCTTACCTGCCTGTTATGTACCTTTACCCCCAAGCAAAATGCAATGCATATGACCAGGTAACGCGCAAACTATGTGACTCATGGAATCTACTAGGCAAGTTAGTGAGTCGAGAGGGTACCATAATAGGGCCTCGTGTGGTTGTACGCTCAGTCTTGGTTCAAGAGGCGAGAACTCGGTTCCTAGGGTCGGCAGAAACGAAACAACCCACCACATCCCAATGTGGCCTCTCGTCTGAGCCTTTAATCATGTTTAACAACATCTCTATACTTACCACGTCAACCTGTCATGCTAGATTCATTTCATTGTATGGCTCCAGTCCGAAGACCGGAGTAGTAGCGTAACAAACTAAGCATGGCTAAGCATAAAGAGATAAAGGCTCTAGCGATGCACACATGCCCAACCTAGTTATGCTAGGAGCAGTGGATCATGTATTTGAGGCTACAAGGTGGAACATGCAATAGATAGGATAACTCTACCTATCGATAAAAGACGGTTGAATCGTGTGCAATATGTAGGAACCAGAGTAAAAGCATTTCAAAATCATATATGAACCAGGCTAGGGCTTTCCTTTGTCCCTGACAAACCAATATGGATCTTCGGAGATCCCATGCTTGACTTGTTCGTCGGTGGATAGGAATGGATCATCACTTTGGTTGATCTTCGTCATCTCAGACTCGTGCTCTATCGATCGCGAAGAAGCAAATACTATAAAGAGAGAAATAACAATCAACACATGGCATCGATGCAATGCACATACAAGTATGAATGATATGACATGTTAATGGAATTGAGTAAACCCTAGGTGCATCATCAGATTAAAGGGGGTTCCGGCATCGGACCCCGACATATGAGAGGGGTTCTTTTAGGTTTTCACTACATTTGCAAATTTAATTGTTGCAATGATGTATGAATTACTTCTAAACTTGTAGAGAATGTTTTTCTGAACATTTCGGTATATTATACATCTTTTTCTGAGTTAATATGAAAAAGATATGGATTATACAGATTTCTGAAATTAATAAATAACAAAACAGAAAAAGAAAAACGATTTACTGCGTCATGCTGACGTCATGCTGACGTCAGCACGACCTTGAGCTCTCAGGTTGAGCAGCAATCGGCCGATTCGGGCCGAAATCGGGCACGTGCGCGGGGGCAAAAGGCGCAGGGCGACACGGGGAGCCATTTGGTGGTGGCGCCGCCCGCGTTTGGCCGCCGGAGCACGGCCACCGGCGAGAAGCGGCGGAGGCCGGGGCAGGTGCTCGACGCGGCGGGGGCTACGGAGGGGGAGAGGGCGAGGCGAGGGCACCAGGAGGTGCGGTTTCTCACCCTGGTGACGATGGCGGTGACGGCGAGGCCGGAGGTGGCCGGACGACGGAGGAATCGGCGACGAGGTGGCCGCCGGTGGCGGTCGGAAATGGCGATGGCGGCGGCGATTCACGACGAACCAGGCCGATTCCTTTTGCAGGGTGGTAGAGGAGGACGAGGCGGTCCTAATGGTGCCGGCGGCGTGTCCTGGGGATGGCCGTAGAGGCGGCGCAAGGCGGCGGCCGACGGCGTCTGTGAGGGTAGGGTTTGGTCCGGGGGAGGAGGGAGAGAGGGAAAAGAGAGGGCGCGCCAGGGAGAGGATAAAGGAGAGGAAGAGGCGTGCGGGGCTCGGGTGGTCTCCTCGCTCACCACGGCGATGAGCAGGAGGTGGCGAGCGACGCCCAGGGAGCCTCCACGCAGGTGCTTCCCCCGTGGAGGAAGAAGACAAGGGCAACTTTGCCCAAAACCCCCTGCCTATTTCTATTTTCTGCAAAACCATTAAAAACAGTGCAAAAACTATTTATATTTGCTGTTTTGGAATATTTTGAGAACCAGAAACTTCCAAAATGTTGTACCAAAATTATATGGCATCATTTGATCATTTCACATGTATCACTGAACATAACTTTTAATGTTTGAAACATTTTGTAAACCATTTCAAAACAGAGGAAGATTTGCATACTGTTAGGGTTTCCACTTAAATTAAGGTGCAAATTTTTCCTAATGCATTTTAGATGATGCTCATGAATGCACAAACAATTCCTAATTAGGGTTTAGTAAAACAGGGATGTTACACTACCCCTGGACTATGGGTCCATAGCAGTAGCTAGATGGTTGTCTTCTCCCCATTGTGCTTAATTGTCGGGTCTTGTGAGCTGCCGAACATGATCAAGATCATCTATCTGTAATCCTATATGTTGTGTTTGTTGGGATCCGATGAATAGAGAATACCATGTTATGTTGATTATCAATTTATATCTATGTGTTGTTTATGATCTTGCATGCTCTCCGTTATTAGTAGATGCTCTGGCCAAGTTGATGCTAGTAACTCCAAGAGGGAGTATTTATGCTCGATAGTGGGTTCATGTCTCCGTGAATGCAGGGAGTGAGAGAAACCTCTAAGATTATGGATGTGATGTTGCCACTAGGGATAAAACATTGATGCTATGTCCGAGGATGTAGTTATTGATTACATTACGCGCAATACTTAATGCAATTGTCTGTTGTTAGCAACTTAATACTGGAAGGGGTTCGGATGATAACCTGAAGGTGGACTTTTTAGGCATAGATGCATGCTGGATAGCGGTCTATGTACTTTGTCGTAATGCCCAATTAAATCTCACTATACTCATCATAATATGTATGTGCATGGTCATGCCCTCTCTATTTGTCAATTGCCCAACTGTAATTTGTTCACCCAACATGCTGTTATCTTATGGGAGAGACACCTCTAGTGAACTGTGGACCCCGGTCCAATTCTCTATACTGAAATACAATCTACTGCAATAATTGTTCTACTATTTCTGCAAACAATCATCATCCACACTATACATCTAATCCTTTGTTACAGCAAGCCGGTGAGATTGACAACCTCGCTGTTTCGTTGGGGCAAAGTACTTGGTTTGTGTTGTGCAGGTTCCACGTTGGCGCCGGAATCCCTGGTGTTGCGCCGCACTACATCTCGCCGCCATCAACCTGCAACGTGCTTCTTGACTCCTACTGGTTCGATTAAACCTTGGTTTCATACTGAGGGAAAACTTGCCGCTGTACGCATAACACCTTCCTCTTGGGGTTCCCAACGGACGCGTGCTGTACGCGTATCAAGCTCTTTTTCTGGCGCCGTTGCCGGGGAGATCAAGACACGCTGCAAGGGGAGTCTCCACATCCGAATCTCTTTACTTTGTTTTTGTCTTTCTTTACTTTATTTACTACTTTGTTTACTGCACTAAATCAAAATACAAAAAAATTAGTTGCTAGTTTTACCTTATTTGCTATCTTGTTTGCTATATCAAAAACACAAAAAAAATTAGTTACTTGCATTTACTTTATCTAGTTTGTTTTATTTACTACTGTTAAAATGAGTAATCCTGAAGTTGAAGTTCGTACGTTTAAGCAACGAGGGGGAGAATGTTTAAGAGATGCTTGGTATAGAATTAGTGATGCCCATAATAGGTGCACTAAGAAACACTCCACCACTATCCTACTTAGGAATTTTTATGTTGGTGTCTCTAGCTGGAATAGGTATGTTCTTGATTGTCTCGCGAAAGGTAACTTCCTAAGTACTCCTGCATTAGAAGCTAGCTGCATTATTGAGAGTCTATTTGGAATACCCCCTGTTGATGAAGTTAAAATTGAAATCTCTCTTGAAGATGTTATGAAAAAATTGGAAACCATAGAGAAAAAAATTCCAAGTGTTGAAACTAAATTGGAAATGCTACTTGATAAAACTGATGAACTTGATAAATCTTTAGGAGGAATTGATGAAAGAATTAGTGTCCTAGGAACTTGTGTTGTCCATGATAATCAAACCGATAGGATTAGCGAACTTGAAAAAGCTATGGGAGCCTTGGGATCAACCTTTTCTTCTCTTAAATATAAGGAGAAAGCTTATGTGGGTAAGGAGCAAAAGTTTATGTATGTCTCTAAAGTGCCTAAACCAAAAAAATATTATTATAGGCCTAAAATTGACAAAGCCCTTAGTACCACTACAGATGGGGGAGCTTATGATAACGATGCTCCGTCTCTTGATAATACTTGATACACACTTTCTGCGCCTAGCTGAAAGGCATTAAAGAAAAGCGCTTATGGGAGACAACCCATGTTTTTACTACAGTACTTTGTTTTATATTTTGTGTCTTGGAAGTTTTTTACTACTGTAGCAACCTCTCCTTATCTTAGTTTAGAGTTTTGTTGTGCCAAGTAAAGTCGTTGATAGTAAGGTTCATACTAGATTTGGATTACTGCGCAGAAACAGATTTCTTTGCTGTCACGAATCTGGGCAAAATTCTCTGTAGGTAACTCAGAAAATTATGCTAATTTACGTGAGTGTTCCTCAGATATGTACTCAACTTTCATTCAATTTGAGCATTTTCATTTGAGCAAGTCTGGTGCCTCAATAAAATTCGTCTTTACGAACTGTTCTGTTTTGACAGATTCTGCCTTTTATTTCGCATTGCCTGTTTTGATATGCTCGATGGATATTTCGATTCCATTGACTTTCAGTAGCTTTGTGCAATGTCCAGAAGTGTTAAGAATGATTATGTCACCTCTAAACATGTATATTTTGATTGTGCACTAACCCTCTAATTAGTTGTTTTGAGTTTGGTGTGAAGGAAGTTTTCAAGGATCAAGAGAGGGAGATGATACAACATGATCAAGGAGAGTGAAAGCTCTAAGCTTGGGGATGCCCCGGTGGTTCACCCCTGCATATATCAAGAAGACTCAAGCGTCTAAGCTTGGGGATGCCCAAGGCATCCCCTTCTACATCGACAACATTATCAGGTTCCTCCCCTGAAACTATATTTTTATTCCGTCACATCTTATGTGCTTTGCTTGGAGCGTCGGTTTGTTTTTATTTTTGTTTTGTTTGAATAAAATGGATCCTAGCATTATGGACAAGTATATGGACAAGTGGGAGAGAGACACGCTCCGCTGTAGCATATGGACAAGTATGTCCTTAGGCTCTACTCATAATATTCATGGCGAAGTTTCTTCTTCGTTAAATTGTTATATGGTTGGAATTGGAAAATGATACATGTAGTAATTGCTATAATGTCTTGGATAATGTGATACTTGGCAATTGTTGTGCTCATGTTTAAGATCTTGCACCATATGCTTTGAACCTATTAATGAAGAAATACATAGAGCATGCTAAAATTTGGTTTGCATATTTGGTCTCTCTAAAGTCTAGATAATTTCTAGTATTGAGTTTGAACAACAAGGAAGACGGTGTAGAGTCTTATAATGTTTACAATATGTCTTTTATGTGAGTTTTGCTGCACCGCTTCATCCTTGTGTTTGTTTCAAATAAACCTTGCTAGCCTAAGCCTTGTATCGAGAGGGAATACTTCTCATGCATCCAAAATACTTGAGCCAACCACTATGCCATTTGTGTCCACCATACCTACCTACTACATGGTATTTCTCCGCCATTCCAAAGTAAATTGCTTGAGTGCTACCTTTAAAATTTCTATCCTCTACCTTTACAATATATAGCTCATGGGAGAAATAGCCTAAAAACTATTGTGGTATTGAATATGTACTTATGCACTGATACGTCTCCGACGTATCGATAATTTCTTATGTTCCATGCCACATTATTGATGTTATCTACATGTTTTATGCACACTTTATGTCATATTCGTGCATTTTCTGGAACTAACCTATTAACAAGATGCCGAAGTGCCGATTCTTTGTTTTCTGCTGTTTTTGGTTTCAGAAATCCTAGTAACGAAATATTCTCGGAATTGGACGAAATCAACGCCCAGGGTCCTATTTTGCCACGAAGCTTCCAGAAGTCCGAAGAGGAGACGAAGTGGGGCCACGAGGGGGCCACACCCTAGGGCGGCGCGGCCCCCCCTTGGCCGCGTCGCCCTGTGGTGTAGGGCCCTCGTGCCGCCTCTTGACCTGCCCTTCCGCCTACTTAAAGCCTCCGTGACGAAACCCCTAGTACCGAGAGCCACGATACGGAAAACCTTCCAGAGACGCTGCCATCGCCGATCCCATCTCGGGGGATCCAGAAGATCGCCTCCGGCACCCTGCCGGAGAGGGGAATCATCTCCCGGAGGACTCTACGCCGCCATGGTCGCCTCCGGTGTGATGTGTGAGTAGTCTACCCCTGGACTATGGGTCCATAGCAGTAGCTAGATGGTTGTCTTCTCCCCATTGTGCTATCATTGTCGGATCTTGTGAGCTGCCTAACATGATCAAGATCATCTATCTGTAATTCTATATGTTGCGTTTGTTGGGATCCGATGAATAGAGAATACTTGTTATGTTGATTATCAAAGCTATGTCTATGTGTTGTTTATGATCTTGCATGCTCTCCGTTATTAGTAGATGCTCTGGCCAAGTTGATGCTAGTAACTCCAAGAGGGAGTATTTATGCTCGATAGTGGGTTCATGTCTCCGTGAATCTGGAGGGGTGACAAGAACCTCTAAGGTTATGGATGTGCTGTTGCCACTAGGGATAAAACATTGGTGCTATGTTCAAGGATGTAGTCACTAGTTACATTACGCGCAATACTTAATGCAATTGTCTGTTGTTAGCAACTTAATACTGGAGGGGGTTCGGATGATAACCTGAAGGTGGACTTTTTAGGCATAGATGCAGTTGGATGGCGGTCTATGTACTTTGTCGTAATGCCCAATTAAATCTCACTATACTCATCATAATATGTATGTGCATGGTCATGCCCTCTTTATTTGTCAATTGCCCAACTGTAATTTGTTCACCCAACATGCTGTTTATCTTATGGGAGAGACACCTCTAGTGAACTGTGGACCCCGGTCCAATTCTCTATACTGAAATACAATCTACTGCAATACTGTTCTACTGTTTTCTGCAAACAATCATCTTCCACACAATACGGTTAATCATTTGTTACAGCAAGCTGGTGAGATTGACAACCTCACTGTTTCGTTGGGGCAAAGTACTTTGGTTGTGTTGTGCAGGTTCCACGTTGGCGCCGGAATCCCTGGTGTTGCGCCGCACTACATCCCACCGCCATCAACCTTCAACGTGCTTCTTGGCTCCACCTGGTTCGATAAACCTTGGTTTCTTTCTGAGGGAAAACTTGCTGCTGTGCGCATCATACCTTCCTCTTGGGGTTCCCAACGAACGTGTGAGTTACACGCCATCAAGCTCTTTTTCTGGCGCCGTTGCCGGGGAGATCAAGACACGCTGCAAGGGGAGTCTCCACTTCTCAATCTCTTTACTTTGTTTTTGTCTTGCTTAGTTTTATTTACTACTTTGTTTGCTGCACTAAATCAAAATACAAAAAAATTAGTTGCTAGTTTTACTTTATTTGCTATCTTGTTTGCTATATCAAAAACATAAAAAAATTAGTTACTTGCATTTACTTTATCTAGTTTGCTTTATTTACTGTTGCTAAAATGGCCAACCCTGAAAATACTAAGTTGTGTGACTTCACAACCACAAATAATAATGATTTCTTATGCACACCTATTGCTCCACCTGCTACTACAGCAGAATTCTTTGAAATTAAACCTGCTTTATCAATCTTGTTATGCGAGAGCAATTTTCTCAGTGTTAGTTCTGATGATGCTGCTGCCCATCTTAATAATTTTGTTGAACTATGTGAAATGCAAAAATATAAAGATGTAGATGGTGACATTATAAAATTAAAATTGTTCCCTTTCTCATTAAGAGGAAGAGCTAAAGATTGGTTGCTATCTCTGCCTAAGAATAGTATTGATTCATGGACTAAATGCAAGGATGCTTTTATTGGTAGATATTATCCCCTGCTAAAATTATATCTTTGAGGAGTAGCATAATGAATTTTAAACAATTAGATACTGAACATGTTGCTCAAGCTTGGGAAAGAATGAAATCTCTGGTTAAAAATTGCCCAACCCATGGATGACTACTTGGATGATCATCCAAACCTTCTATGCAGGACTAAATTTTTCTTCGCGAATTTATTGGATTCAGCTGCTGGAGGTACCTTTATGTCCATCACTCTTGGTGAAGCAACAAAGCTTCTTGATAATATGATGATCAACTACTCTGAATGGCACACGGAAAGAGCTCCACAAGGTAAGAAGGTAAATTCTGTCGAAGAAACCTCTTCATTGAGTGATAAGATTGATGCTATTATGTCTATGCTTGTGAATGATAGGACTAATATTGATCCTAATAATGTTCCATTAGCTTCATTGGTTGCACAAGAAGAACATGTTGATGTAAACTTTATTAAAAATAATAATTTCAACAACAATGCTTACCGGAACAATTCTAGTAACAACTATAGGCCATATCCTTATAATAATGGCAACGGCTATGGTAATTCTTATGGGAATTCTTACAACAATAATAGGAGTACACCCCCTGGACTTGAAGCCATGCTTAAAGAATTTATTAGTACACAAACTGCTTTTAACAAATCTGTTGAAGAAAAGCTTGGGAAAATTGATATACTTGCTTCTAAAGTCGATAGTCTTGCTGATGTTGATCTTTTGAAATCGAAAGTTATGCCTAATGAGAATCATCATAATAAAATTGTTACTACAGCAAATGCCATCCAAGTTAGAATTAATGAGAATATAAGATTAATGGCTGAACTGCGTGCTAGGTGGGATAGAGAAGAAAATGAAAAACTAGCTAAAGAGAAGAATGTAGCTAAAGTTTGGACTATTACCACCACTAGTAATGCTAATGCTACACATGTTGCTGCACCTCCTACTAATAATAATAAAAGAATTGGTGTTAGCAATGTTTCCACTTCTAACGCAAAGCGCGAGAAACTGAAATCGCTAAAATCGCTTAAATCGCTGCGATAAAGCTGCTGAAATTTTTTCCAACATTGGGGATGATGATCCCATTGCTTTAGATTATAATGGTTTGAATTTTGATGATTGCCACATCTCTTAAGTTATAAAGTTCTTACAAAAACTTGCTAAAAGTCCTAATGCTAGTGCTATAAATTTGGCTTTCACGCAACATATTACAAATGCTCTCATAAAAGCTAGAGAAGAGAAACTAGAGCGCGAAGCCTCTATTCCTAAAAAGCTAGAGGATGGTTGGGAGCCCATCATTAAGATGAAGGTTAAAGATTTTGATTGTAATGCTTTATGTGATCTTGGTGCAAGTATTTCTGTTATGCCTAAGAAAATTTATGATATGCTTGACTTGCCACCGCTGAAAAATTGTTATTTGGATGTTAATCTTGCTGATCATTCTACAAAGAAACCTTTGGGGAAAGTTGATAATGTTCGCATTACCGTTAACAATAACCTTGTCCCCGTTGATTTTGTTGTCTTGGATATTGAATGCAATGCATCTTGTCCCATTATATTGGGAAGACCTTTTCTTCGAACTGTTGGTGCTATCATTGATATGAAGGAAGGTAATATAAAATATCAATTTCCTCTCAAGAAAGGTATGGAACACTTCCCTAGAAAGAGAATGAAGTTACCTTTTGATTCTATTATGAGAACAAATTATGATGTTGACACTTCGTCTCTTGATAATACTTGATGCACACTTTCTGCGCCTAGCTGAAAGGCGTTAAAGAAAAGCGCTTATGGGAGACAACCCATGTTTTTACCTACAGTACTTTGTTTTTATTTTGTGTCTTGGAAGTTGTTTACTACTGTAGCAACCTCTCCTTATCTTAGTTTTGTGTTTTCTTGTGCCAAGTAAAGCCGTTGATAGAAAAGTTCATACTAGATTTGGATTACTGCGCAGAAACAGATTTCTTTGTTGTCACGAATCTGGGCTGTTTTCCCCTGTAAGTAACTCAGAAAATTATGCCAATTTACGTGAGTGATCCTCAGATATTTACGCAACTTTCATTCAATTTGAGCATTTTCATTTGAGCAAGTCTGGTGCCATTTTAAAATTCGTCAATACGAACTGTTCTGTTTTGACAGATTCTGCCTTTTATTTCGCATTGCCTCTTTTGCTATGTTGGATGAATTTCTTTGATCCATTAATATCCAGTAGCTTTATGCAATGTCCAGAAGTGTTAAGAATGATTGTGTCACCTCTGAATATGTTAATTTTTATTGTGCACTAACCCTCTAATGAGTTGTTCTAAGTTTGGTGTGGAGGAAGTTTTCAAGGATCAAGAGAGGAGTATGATGCAACATGATCAAGGAGAGTGAAAGCTCTAAGCTTGGGGATGCCCCGGTGGTTCACCCCTGCATATATCAAGAAGACTCAAGCGTCTAAGCTTGGGGATGCCCAAGGCATCCCCTTCTTCATCGACAACATTATCAGGTTCCTCCCCTGAAACTATATTTTTATTCCGTCACATCTTATGTGCTTTGCTTGGAGCGTCGGTTTTTTTTGTTTTTGTTTTGTTTGAATAAAATGGATCCTAGCATTCACTTTATGGGAGAGAGACACGCTCCGCTGTAGCATATGGACAAGTATGTCCTTAGCTTCTACTCATAGTATTCATGGCGAAGTTTCTCCTTCGTTAAATTGTTATATGGTTGGAATTGGAAAATGATACATGTAGTAATTGCTATTAATGTCTTGGGTAATGTGATACTTGGCAATTGTTGTGCTCATGTTTAAGCTCTTGCATCATATGCTTTGCACCCATTAATGAAGAAATACATAGAGCATGCTAAAATTTGGTTTGCATATTTGGTTTCTCTAAGGTCTAGATAATTTCTAGTATTGAGTTTGAACAACAAGGAAGACGGTGTAGAGTCTTATAATGTTTTCAATATGTCTTTTATGTGAGTTTTGCTGCACCGGTTCATCCTTGTGTTTGTTTCAAATAAGCCTTGCTAGCCTAAACCTTGTATCGAGAGGGAATACTTCTCATGCATCCAAAATACTTGAGCCAACCACTATGCCATTTGTGTCCACCATACCTACCTACTACATGGTATTTTCCGCCATTCCAAAGTAAATTGCTTGAGTGCTACCTTTAAAATTCCATCATTCACCTTTGCAATATATAGCTCATGGGACAAATAGCTTAAAAACTATTGTGGTATTGAATATGTAATTATGCACTTTATCTCTTATTAAGTTGCTTGTTGTGCGATAACCATGTTCACTGGGGACGCCATCAACTATTCTTTGTTGAATTTCATGTGAGTTGCTATGCATGTTCGTCTTGTCTGAAGTAAGAGCGATCTACCACCCTATGGTTAAGCATGCATATTGTTAGAGAAGAACATTGGGCCGCTAACTAAAGCCATGATCCATGGTGGAAGTTTCAGTTTTGGACATATATCCTCAATCTCAAATGAGAAAATTATTAATTGTTGTTACATGCTTATGCATAAAAGAGGAGTCCATTATCTGTTGTCTATGTTGTCCCGGTATGGATGTCTAAGTTGAGAATAATCAATAGCAAGAAATCCAATGCGAGCTTTCTCCTTAGACCTTTGTACAGGCGGCATAGAGGTACCCCTTTGTGACACTTGGTTAAAACATGTGCATTGTGATGATCCGGTAGTCCAAGCTAATTAGGACAAGGTGCGGGCACTATTAGTATACTATGCATGAGGCTTGCAACTTGTAAGATATAATTTACATGATACATATGCTTTATTACTACCGTTGACAAAATTGTTTCATGTTTTCAAAATCAAAGCTCTAGCACAAATATAGCAATCGATGCTTTTCCTCTATGGAGGATCATTCTTTTACTTTCAATGTTGAGTCAGTTCACCTATTTCTCTCCACCTCAAGAAGCAAACACTTGTGTGAACTGTGCATTGATTCCTACATACTTGCTTATTGCACTTATTATATTACTCTATGTTGACAATATCCATGAGATATACATGTTACAAGTTGAAAGCAACCGCTGAAACTTAATCTTCCATTGTGTTGCTTCAATGCTTTTACTATGAATTATTGCTTTATGAGTTAACTCTTATGCAAGACTTATTGATGCTTGTCTTGAAGTGCTATTCATGAAAAGTCTTTGCTTTATGATTCATTTGTTTACTCATGTCATATACATTGTTTTGATCGCTGCATTCACTACATATGCTTTACAAATAGTATGATCAAGGTTATGATGGCATGTCACTCCAGAAATTATCTGTGTTATCATTTTACCTGCTCGGGACGAGCAGAACTAAGCTTGGGGATGCTGATACGTCTCCGACGTATCGATAATTTCTTATGTTCCATGCCACATTATTGATGTTATCTACATGTTTTATGCACACTTTATGTCATATTCGTGCATTTTCTGGAACTAACCTATTAACAAGATGCCGAAGTGCCGATTCTTTGTTTTCTGCTGTTTTTGGTTTCAGAAATCCTAGTAACGAAATATTCTCGGAATTGGACGAAATCAACGCCCAGGGTCCTATTTTGCCACGAAGCTTCCAGAAGTCCGAAGAGGAGACGAAGTGGGGCCACGAGGGGGCCACACCCTAGGGTGGCGCGGCCCCCCCTTGGCCGCGCGGCCCTGTGGTGTGGGGCCCTCGTGCCGCCTCTTGACCTGCCCTTCCGCCTACTTAAAGCCTCCGTGACGAAACCCCCAGTACCGAGAGCCACGATACGGAAAACCTTCCAGAGACGCCGCCATCGCCGATCCCATCTCGGGGGATCCAGAAGATCGCCTCCGGCACCCTGCCGGAGAGGGGAATCATCTCCCGGAGGACTCTACGCCGCCATGGTCGCCTCCGGTGTGATGTGTGAGTAGTCTACCCCTGGACTATGGGTCCATAGCAGTAGCTAGATGGTTGTCTTCTCCCCATTGTGCTATCATTGTCGGATCTTGTGAGCTGCCTAACATGATCAAGATCATCTATCTGTAATTCTATATGTTGCGTTTGTTGGGATCCGATGAATAGAGAATACTTGTTATGTTGATTATCAAAGCTATGTCTATGTGTTGTTTATGATCTTGCATGCTCTCCGTTATTAGTAGATGCTCTGGCCAAGTTGATGCTAGTAACTCCAAGAGGGAGTATTTATGCTCGATAGTGGGTTCATGTCTCCGTGAATCTGGAGGGGTGACAAGAACCTCTAAGGTTATGGATGTGCTGTTGCCACTAGGGATAAAACATTGGTGCTATGTTCAAGGATGTAGTCACTAGTTACATTACGCGCAATACTTAATGCAATTGTCTGTTGTTAGCAACTTAATACTGGAGGGGGTTCAGATGATAACCTGAAGGTGGACTTTTTAGGCATAGATGCAGTTGGATGGCGGTCTATGTACTTTGTCGTAATGCCCAATTAAATCTCACTATACTCATCATAATATGTATGTGCATGGTCATGCCCTCTTTATTTGTCAATTGCCCAACTGTAATTTGTTCACCCAACATGCTGTTTATCTTATGGGAGAGACACCTCTAGTGAACTGTGGACCCCGGTCCAATTCTCTATACTGAAATACAATCTCTTGCAATCTTGTTCTACTGTTTTCTGCAAACAATCATCTTCCACACAATACGGTTAATCCTTTGTTACAGCAAGCCGGTGAGATTGACAACCTCACTGTTTCGTTGGGGCAAAGTACTTTGGTTGTGTTGTGCAGGTTCCACGTTGGCGCCGGAATCCCTGGTGTTGCGCCGCACTACATCCCGCCGCCATCAACCTTCAACGTGCTTCTTGGCTCCTCCTGGTTCGATAAACCTTGGTTTCTTTCTGAGGGAAAACTTGCTGCTGTGCGCATCATACCTTCCTCTTGGGGTTCTCAACGAACGTGTGAGTTACACGCCATCATGCACTTTATCTCTTATTAAGTTGCTTGTTGTGCGATAACCATGTTCCTGGGGACGCCATCAACTACTCTTTGTTGAATATCATGTGAGTTGCTATGCATGTTCGTCTTGTCTGAAGTAAGGGAGATTTACCACCTTTATGGTTAGAGCATGCATGTTGTTAGAGAAGAACATTGGGCCGCTAACTAAAGCCATGATCCATGGTGGAAGTTTCAGTTTTGGACATATATCCTCAATCTCATATGAGAAAATTAATTGTTGCTACATGCTTATGCATTAAAGAGTAGTCCATTATCTGTTGTCTATGTTGTCCCGGTATGGATGTCTAAGTTGAGAATAATCAATAGCGAGAAATCCAATGCGAGCTTTCTCCTTAGACCTTTGTATAGGCGGCATAGAGGTACCCCTTTGTGACACTTGGTTAAAACATGTGCATTGCGATAATCCCGGTAATCCAAGCTAATTAGGACAAGGTGCGGGCACTATTAGTATACTATGCATGAGGCTTGCAACTTGTAAGATATAATTTACATAACACATATGCTTTATTACTACCATTGACAAAATTGTTTCTTGTTTTCAAAATCAAAGCTCTAGCACAAATATAGCAATCGATGCTTTCCTCTTTGAAGGACCTTTCTTTTACTTTTATGTTGAGTCAGTTCACCTATCTCTCTCCACCTCAAGAAGCAAACACTTGTGTGAACTGTGCATTGATTCCTACATACTTGCATATTGCACTTGTTATATTACTCTATGTTGACAATATCCATGAGATATACATGTTATAAGTTGAAAGCAACCGCTGAAACTTCATCTTCCTTTGTGTTGCTTCAATGCCTTTACTTTGAATTATTGCTTTATGAGTTAACTCTTATGCAAGACTTATTGATGCTTGTCTTGAAGTACTATTCATGAAAAGTCTTTGCTATATGATTCACTTGTTTACTCATGTCATATACATATGCTTACAATAGTATGATCAAGGTTATGATGGCATGTCACTCCAGAAATTATCTTTGTTTATCGTTTACCTGCTCGAGACGAGCAGAAACTAAGCTTGGGGATGCTGATATGTCTCCGACGTATCGATAATTTCTTATGTTCCATGCCACATTATTGATGATATCTACATGTTTTATGCACACTTTATGTCATATTCGTGCATTTTCTGGAACTAACCTATTAACAAGATGCCGAAGTGCCAGTTGTTGTTTTCTCATTTTTGGTTTCAGAAATCCTAGTAAGGAAATATTCTCGGAATTGGACGAAATCAACGCCCAGGGTCCTATTTTGCCACGAAGCTTCCAGAAGACCGAAGAGTCAACGAAGTGGGGCCACGAGGTGGCCAGGAGGGTGGCCGGCGCGGCCCCACCCTTAGTCGTGCCGACCTGTCTCCTGGGCCCCTCGCGACGCCCCCTGACCTACCCTTCCGCCTACAAATAGCCTTCGTCGCGAAACCCCCAGTACCGAGAGCCATGATACGGAAAACCTTCCAGAGACGCCGCCGCCAGTCCCATCTCGGGGGATTCAGGAGATCGCCTCCGGCACCTTGCAGGAGAGGGGAATCATCTCCCGGAGAACTCTACGCCGCCATGGTCGCCTCCGGAGTGATGTGTGAGTAGTCTACCCCTGGACTATGGATCCATAGCAGTAGCTAGATGGTTGTCTTCTCCCCATTGTGCTTAATTGTCGGGTCTTGTGAGCTGCCGAACATGATCAAGATCATCTATCTGTAATCCTATATGTTGTGTTTGTTGGGATCCGATGAATAGAGAATACCATGTTATGTTGATTATCAATTTATATCTATGTGTTGTTTATGATCTTGCATGCTCTCCGTTATTAGTAGATGCTCTGGCCAAGTTGATGCTAGTAACTCCAAGAGGGAGTATTTATGCTCGATAGTGGGTTCATGTCTCCGTGAATCTGGGGGAGTGAGAGAAACCTCTAAGATTATGGATGTGTTGTTGCCACTAGGGATAAAACATTGATGCTATGTCCGAGGATGTAGTTATTGATTACATTACGCGCAATACTTAATGCAATTGTCTGTTGTTAGCAACTTAATACTGGAAGGGGTTCGGATGATAACCTGAAGGTGGACTTTTTAGGCATAGATGCATGCTGGATAGCGGTCTATGTACTTTGTCGTAATGCCCAATTAAATCTCACTATACTCATCATAATATGTATGTGCATGGTCATGCCCTCTCTATTTGTCAATTGCCCAACTGTAACTTGTTCACCCAACATGCTGTTATCTTATGGGAGAGACACCTCTAGTGAACTGTGGACTCCGGTCCAATTCTCTATACTGAAATACAATCTACTGCAATAATTGTTCTACTGTTTCTGCAAACAATCATCATCCACACTATACATCTAATCCTTTGTTACAGCAAGCCGGTGAGATTGACAACCTCGCTGTTTCGTTGGGGCAAAATACTTGGTTTGTGTTGTGCAGGTTCCACGTTGGCGCCGGAATCCCTGGTGTTGCGCCGCACTACATCTCGCTGCCATCAACCTTCAACGTGCTTCTTGACTCCTACTGGTTCGATTAAACCTTGGTTTCATACTGAGGGAAAACTTGCCACTGTACGCATCACACCTTCCTCTTGGGGTTCCCAATGGACGCGTGCTGTACGCGTATCAAACTTCTTCCTCACCTGGCGCCTCATCCACTACCTTTGCAGTAGTAGTAGATTTTCCAAATAAAAATTCAAGAGAAGATCTCTCCATAATGAATTATGACAGCAGGCAGAAATAAAATCAGCACAAACAGTAAAAGTTTCCCTTACCAATTCCACTTACCAATAGCGCTTCACTCCCCGGCAACGGCGCCAAAAAATAGTCTTGATGGCCCACAAGTATAGGGGGTGTATCGTAGTATTTTCGATAAGTAAGAATGTCGATCCCAACGAGGAGCAGAAGGTGTTGACAAGCAGTTTCGATGAAGGATTCACTGTAAATGCTCACAGACAAGTATTCAGGGGGTTTTGATGTAGCAGATGAATAATGTACGAGTAAGTAAAATGCGAGAGTAACAATTGCAGCGAGTGGCCCAATCCTTTTTAGCACAAAGGACAAGCCGGTTTGTTTACTTATAATGACCAAACGTTCTTGAGGACACACGGGATTTTAGTCTAGTGCTTTCGTTTCATATGGCTAATTAATCTTCATTGTTTTGATAAGTGTTGTGTGGGTGAACCTATGCTAATGCACCGCCCTTCCTAGGACTAATACATACTTGTGATTATACCCCTTGCAAGCATCCACAACTACAAGAAAGTAATTAAGATAAATCTAACCACAGCCTTAAACTCTGAGATCCTGCTATCCCTCCTGCATCGATATACCAACGGGGGTTTAGGTTTCTGTCACTCCGGCAACCCCGCAATTGGCAAACAAATACAAGATGTATTCCCCTAGGCCCATAAAGGTGAAGTATCATGTAGTCGACGTTCACATGACACCACTAGAAGAATAACACCACAACTTAAATATCATAACATTGAATATTACTCAACCATACTTCACTACTAACATTTAGACTTCACCCATGTCCTCAAGAACTAAACGAACTACTCACGAGACATCATATGGAACATGATCAGAGGTAATATGATGATGAATAACAATCTGAACATAAACCTTGGTTCAATGGTTTCACTCAATAGCATCAATAACAAGTAGAAATCAATACCGGGAGAGTTTCCCCTATCAAACAATCAAGATCCAACCCAAATTGTTACAACGGTGACGGTGTGCAGCGGTGATGATGATGGAGATGATGACGATGGTGATGGAGATGATGTCCAGCTCGATGACGGTGACGATGGCGTCGATTTCCCCCTCCGGGAGGGAATTTACCCGGCGGATTTCAGCCTGCCGGAGAGCTCTTTTCTCTCTGGTGTTCTCCGCCCCGCAGAGGCAGCTCTGACTCTTCGCGACTCTCCCCCCGGAGCTTAGGTTTTCGGGACGAAGAAATACGCGAAGGAGAGGAGGCCAGAGGGGGCTGTGGGCCCCCTCCCCACAAGGCGGCGCGGCCAGGCCTTGGCCCGCGCCGGCCTATGAGGTGGACCCACGGCGGCCCTCCTCAGGTCCTCCTTCTGACTCCCTTCGTCTTCTGGAAAAATAGGATTTTCATATAAATTCCGTCAATTGTTGATCTTCAGAAATATTGCATTCTGACAGCGCTTTTTCCAGTAGAATCCTGACTCCGGTGCGCGATCCTCCAATAATCGTGAAACATGCACAATAGATGAAATAACATAAGTATCATCTCCAAATATGAAATATATCAATGAATAACAGCAAATTATGATATAAAATAGTGATGCAAATTGGACGTATCATCAGTCCATGGGTTGGGCAATTTTTAACCAAAGATTTCATTCTTTCCCAAGCTTGGGCAACATGCTCAGTATCCAATTGCTTAAAATTCATTATGCTACTTCTCAAAGATATAATTTTAGCAGGAGGATAATATCTACCAATAAAAGCATCATTACATTTAGTCCATGAATCAATACTATTCTTAGGCAGAGATAGCAACCAATCTTTAGCTCTTCCTCTTAATGAGAAAGGAAACAATTTTAATTTTATAATGTCACCATCTACATCCTTATACTTTTGCATCTCACATAGTTCAACAAAATTATTAAGATGGGCAGCAGCATCATCAGAACTAACACCAGAAAATTGCTCTCTCATAACAAGATTCAGTAAAGCAGGTTTAATTTCAAAGAATTCTGTTGTAGTAGCAGGTGGAGCAATAGGTGTGCATAGGAAATCATTATTATTTGTGTTTGTGAAGTCACACAACTTAGTATTTTCAGGAGTACCCATTTTAGCAATAGTAAATAAAGCAAACTAGATAAAGTAAATGCAAGTAACTAATTTTTTGTGTGTTTTTAATATGGCAAACAAGATAGCAAATAAAGTAAAGCTAGTGATACGTCTCCAACGTATCGATAATTTCTTATGTTCCATGCCACACTATTGATGTTATCTACATGTTTTATGCACACTTTATGTCATATTCGTGCATTTTCTGGAACTAACCTATTAACAAGATGCCGAAGTGCCAGTTGTTGTTTTCTGATGTTTTTGGTTTCAGAAATCCTAGTAACGAAATATTCTCGGAATTGGACGAAATGAACGCCCAAGGTCCTATTTCGCCACGAAGCTTCCAGAAGACCGAAGAGGAGACGAAGTGGGGCCACGAGGTGGCCACACCCTAGGGCGGCGCGGCCCCCCCCCCCCCTTGGCCGCGCGGCCCTGTGGTGTGGGCCCCTCGTGCCCCATCCTGACCTGCCCTTCCGCCTACTTAAAGCCTCCGTCGCGAAACCCCCAGTACCGAGAGCCACGATACGGAAAACCTTACTGAGACGCCGCCGCCACCAATCCCATCTCGGGGGATTCAGGAGATCGCCTCCGGCACCCTGCCGGAGAGGGGATTCACCTCCCGGAGGACTCTACGCCGCCATGGTCGCCTCCGGAGTGATGTGTGAGTAGTCTACCCCTGGACTATGGGTCCATAGCAGTAGCTAGATGGTTGTCTTCTCCCCATTGTGCTTCATTGTCGGATCTTGTGAGCTGCCTAACATGATCAAGATCATCTATCTGTAATTCTATATGTTGCGTCTGTTGGGATCCGATGAATAGAGAATACTTGTTATGTTTATTATCAAAGTTATGTCTATGTGTTGTTTATGATCTTGCATGCTCTCCGTTATTAGTAGATGCTCTGGCCAAGTTGATGCTAGTAACTCCAAGAGGGAGTATTTATGCTCGATAGTGGGTTCATGTCTCCGTGAATCTGGAGGGGTGACAAGAACCTCTAAGGTTATGGATGTGCTGTTGCCACTAGGGATAAAACATTGGTGCTATGTTCAAGGATGTAGTCACTGATTACATTATGCGCAATACTTAATGCAATTGTCTGTTGTTAGCAACTTAATACTGGAGGGGGTTCGGATGATAACCTGAAGGTGGACTTTTTAGGCATAGATGCATGCTGGATAGCGGTCTATGTACTTTGTCGTAATGCCTAATTAAATCTCACAATACTCATCATAATATGTATGTGCATGGTCATGCCCTCTTTATTTGTCAATTGCCCAACTGTAATTTGTTCACCCAACATGCTGTTTATCTTATGGGAGAGACACCTCTAGTGAACTGTGGACTCCGGTCCAATTCTCTATACTGAAATACAATCTACTGCAATAATTGTTCTACTGTTTCTGCAAACAATCATCATCCACACTATACATCTAATCCTTTGTTACAGCAAGCCGGTGAGATTGACAACCTCGCTGTTTCGTTGGGGCAAAATACTTGGTTTGTGTTGTGCAGGTTCCACGTTGGCGCCGGAATCCCTGGTGTTGCGCCGCACTACATCTCGCCGCCATCAACCTTCAACGTGCTTCTTGACTCCTACTGGTTCGATTAAACCTTGGTTTCATACTGAGGGAAAACTTGCCGCTGTACGCATCACACCTTCCTCTTGGGGTTCCCAACGGACGCGTGCTGTACGCGTATCAAACTTCTTCCTCACCTGGCGCCTCATCCACTACCTTTGCAGTAGTAGTAGATTTTCCAAATAAAAATTCAAGAGAAGATCTCTCCATAATGAATTATGGCAGCAGGCAGAAATAAAATCAGCACAAACAGTAAAAGTTTCCCTTACCAATTCCACTTACCAATAGCGCTTCACTCCCCGGCAACGGCGCCAGAAAATAGTCTTGATGGCCCACAAGTATAGGGGGTGTATCGTAGTATTTTCGATAAGTAAGAATGTCGATCCCAACGAGGAGCAGAAGGTGTTGACAAGCAGTTTCGATGAAGGATTCACTGTAAATGCTCACAGACAAGTATTCAGGGGGTTTTGATGTAGCAGATGAATAAAGTACGAGTAAGTAAAATGCGAGAGTAACAATTGCAGCGAGTGGCCCAATCCTTTTTAGCACAAAGGACAAGCCGGCTTGTTTACTTATAATGACCAAATGTTCTTGAGGACACATGGGATTTTAGTCTAGTGCTTTCGTTTCATATGGCTAATTAATCTTCATTGTTTTGATAAGTGTTGTGTGGGTGAACCTATGCTAATGCACCACCCTTCCTAGGACTAATACATACTTGTGATTATACCCCTTGCAAGCATCCGCAACTACAAGAAAGTAATTAAGATAAATCTAACCACAGCCTTAAACTCTGAGATCCTGCTATCCCTCCTGCATCGATATACCAACGGGGGTTTAGGTTTCTGTCACTCCGGCAACCCCGCAATTGGCAAACAAATACAAGATGTATTCCCCTAGGCCCATAAAGGTGAAGTATCATGTAGTCGACGTTCACATGACACCACTAGAAGAATAACACCACAACTTAAATATCATAACATTGAATATTACTCAACCATACTTCACTACTAACATTTAGACTTCACCCATGTCCTCAAGAACTAAACGAACTACTCACGAGACATCATATGGAACATGATCAGAGGTAATATGATGATGAGTAACAATCTGAACATAAACCTTGGTTCAATGGTTTCACTCAATAGCATCAATAACAAGTAGAAATCAATACCGGGAGAGTTTCCCCTATCAAACAATCAAGATCCAACCCAAATTGTTACAACGGTGACGGTGTGCAGCGGTGATGATGATGGAGATGATGACGATGGTGATGGAGATGATGTCCAGCTCGATGACGGTGACGATGGCGTCGATTTCCCCCTCCGGGAGGGAATTTACCCGGCGGATTTCAGCCTGCCGGAGAGCTCTTTTCTCTCTGGTGTTCTCCGCCCCGCAGAGGCAGCTCTGACTCTTCGCGACTCTCCCCCCGGAGCTTAGGTTTTCGGGACGAAGAAATACGCGAAGGAGAGGAGGCCAGAGGGGGCTGTGGGCCCCCTCCCCACAAGGCGGCGCGGCCAGGCCTTGGCCCGCGCCGGCCTATGAGGTGGACCCACGGCGGCCCTCCTCAGGTCCTCCTTCTGACTCCCTTCGTCTTCTGGAAAAATAGGATTTTTCATATACATTCCGTCAATTGTTGATCTTCAGAAATATTGCATTCTGACAGCGCTTTTTCCAGCAGAATCCTGACTCCGGTGCGCGATCCTCCAATAATCGTGAAACATGCACAATAGATGAAATAACATAAGTATCATCTCCAAATATGAAATATATCAATGAATAACAGCAAATTATGATATAAAATAGTGATGCAAATTGGACGTATCATCAGTCCATGGGTTGGGCAATTTTTAACCAAAGATTTCATTCTTTCCCAAGCTTGGGCAACATGCTCAGTATCCAATTGCTTAAAATTCATTATGCTACTTCTCAAAGATATAATTTTAGCAGGAGGATAATATCTACCAATAAAAGCATCATTACATTTAGTCCATGAATCAATACTATTCTTAGGCAGAGATAGCAACCAATCTTTAGCTCTTCCTCTTAATGAGAAAGGAAACAATTTTAATTTTATAATGTCACCATCTACATCCTTATACTTTTGCATCTCACATAGTTCAACAAAATTATTAAGATGGGCAGCAGCATCATCAGAACTAACACCAGAAAATTGCTCTCTCATAACAAGATTCAGTAAAGCAGGTTTAATTTCAAAGAATTCTGCTGTAGTAGCAGGTGGAGCAATAGGTGTGCATAGGAAATCATTATTATTTGTGTTTGTGAAGTCACACAACTTAGTATTTTCAGGAGTACCCATTTTAGCAATAGTAAATAAAGCAAACTAGATAAAGTAAATGCAAGTAACTAATTTTTTGTGTGTTTTTAATATGGCAAACAAGATAGCAAATTAAGTAAAGCTAGTGATACGTCTCCAACGTATCGATAATTTCTTATGTTCCATGCCACATTATTGATGTTATCTACATGTTTTATGCACACTTTATGTCATATTCGTGCATTTTCTGGAACTAACCTATTAACAAGATGTCGAAGTGCCAGTTGTTGTTTTCTGCTGTTTTTGGTTTCAGAAATCCTAGTAACGAAATATTCTCGGAATTGGACGAAATCAACGCCCAGGGTCCTATTTCGCCACGAAGCTTCCAGAAGACCGAAGAGGAGACGAAGTGGGGCCACGAGGTGGCCACACCCTAGGGCGGCGCGGCCCCCCCTTGGCCGCGCGACCCTGTGGTGTGGGCCCCTCGTGCCCCATCCTGACCTGCCCTTCCGCCTACTTAAAGCCTCTGTCGCGAAACCCCCAGTACCGAGAGCCACGATACGGAAAACCTTACTGAGACGCCGCCGCCGCCAATCCCATCTCGGGGGATTCCGGAGATCGCCTCCGGCACCCTGCCGGAGAGGGGATTCACCTCCCGGAGGACTCTACGCCGCCATGGTCGCCTCCGGAGTGATGTGTGAGTAGTCTACCCCTGGACTATGGGTCCATAGCAGTAGCTAGATGGTTGTCTTCTCCCCATTGTGCTTCGTTGTCGGATCTTGTGAGCTGCCTAACATGATCAAGATCATCTATATGTAATTCTATATGTTGCGTTTGTTGGGATCCGATTAATAGAGAATACTTGTTATGTTGATTATCGAAGTTATGTCTATGTGTTGTTTATGATCTTGCATGCTCTCCGTTATTAGTAGAGGCTCTGGCCAAGTTTTTACTCTTAACTCCAAGAGGGAGTATTTATGCTCGATAGTGGGTTCATGCCTCCGTGAATCTGGGGAAGTGACAGAAATCTCTAAGGTTATGGATGTGCTGTTGCCACTAGGGATAAAACATTGGTGCTATGTTCGAGGATGTAGTTACTGATTACATTACACGCAATACTTAATGAAATTGTCTGTTGTTAGCAACTTAATACTGGAAGGGGTTCGGATGATAACCTGAAGGTGGACTTTTTAGGCATAGATGCATGCTGGATAGCGGTCTATGTACTTTGTCGTAATGCCCAATTAAATCTCACAATACTCATCATAATATGTATGTGCATGGTCATGCCCTCTTTATTTGTCAATTGCCCAACTGTAATTTGTTCACCCAACATGCTGTTTATCTTATGAGAGAGACACCTCTAGTGAACTGTGGACCCCGGTCCAATTCTCTATACTGAAATACAATCTACTGCAATACTTGTTCTCTTGTTTACGCAAACAATCATCATCCACACTATACATCTAATCCTTTGTTACAGCAAGCCGGTGAGATTGACAACCTCACTGTTTCGTTGGGGCAAAGTACTTTGGTTGTGTTGTGCAGGTTCCACGTTGGCGCCGGAATCCCTGGTGTTGCACCGCACTACATCCCGCTGCCATCAACCTTCAACGTGCTTCTTGGCTCCTACTGGTTCGATAAACCTTGGTTTCATACTGAGGGAAAACTTGCCGCTGTACGCATCACACCTTCCTCTTGGGGTTCCCAACGGACGCGACCGTTGGGAACCCCAAGAGGAAGGTGTGATGCGTACAGCAGTAAGTTTCCCTCAGTATGAAACCAAGGTTTATCAGAATCCGATAGAGCCAAGAAACACGTTGAAGGTTGATGGCGGCGAGTGTAGTGCGGCGCAACACCAGGGATTCCGGCTAACGTGGAACCTGCACAACACAACCAAATTACTTTGCCCCAACGTGATGCTGAGGTTGTCAATCTCACCGGCTTGTAACAAAGGATTAGATGTATAGTGTGGATGATGATGTTTGCAGAAAGCGATAGAATGAATCTTGCGATAGATTGTATTCGATGTAAAAGAATGGACCGGGGTCCATAGTTCACTAGAGGTGTCTCTCCGTAAGATAAATAGCATGTTGGGTGAACAAATTACAGTTGGGCAATTGACAAATAAAGAGGGCATGACCATGCACATATATGTTATGATGAGTAGTGTGAGATTCAATTGGGCATTACGACAAAGTACATAGACCGCTATCCAGCATGCATCTATGCCTAAAAAGTCCACCTTCAGGTTATCATCCGAACCCCCTCCAGTATTAAGTTGCAAACAACAGACAATTGCATTAAGTATGGTGCATAATGTAATCAACAAATACATCCTTAGACATAGCATTGATGTTTTATCCCTAGTGGCAACATCACATCCACAACCTTAAAACTTTCTGTCACTGTCCCAGATTTAATGGAGGCATGAACCCACTATCGAGCATAAATACTCCCTCTTGGAGTTACAAGTAAAAACTTGGCCAGAGCCTCTACTAGCAACGGAGAGCATGCAAGATCATAAACAACACATAGATGATAGATTGATAATCAACATAACATAACATTCACTATTCATCGGATCCCAACAAACACAACATGTAGCATTACAAATAGATGATCTTGATCATGTTAGGCTGCTCACAAGATCTAACAATGATAGCACAATTAGGAGAAGACGACCATCTAGCTACTGCTATGGACCCATAGTCCAGGGATGAACTACTCACACATCACTCCGGAGGCGACCATGGCAGTGAAGAGTCCTCCGGGAGATGATTCCCCTCTCCGGCAGGGTGCAGGAGGCGATCTCCTGAATCCCCCGAGATGGGATTGGCGGCGGTGGCGTCTCTGGAAGGTTTTCGGTATCGTGGCTCTCGGTACTAGAACTATTATCGACGAAGGCTTATGTAGGCGGAAGGGTAGGTCAGGGGGCGCCACGAGAGCCCCACACTCCAGGGCCGCGCGGCCCAAGCCTTGGCCGCGCCGCCCTACTGTGGCGTCGCCTCGTCGCCCCACTTCGTTTCCCTTTCGGACTTCTGGAAGCTTCGTGGAAAAATAAGATCCTGGGCGTTGATTTCGTCCAATTCCGAGAATATTTCCTTACTAGGATTTATGAAACCAAAAACAGCAGAAAACAGCAACTGGCTCTTCGGCATCTCGTTAATAGGTTAGTGCCGGAAAATGCATAAATATGACATAAAGTATGTATAAAACATGTGTGTATCATCATAAAACAAGCATCGAACATAAGAAATTATCGATACGTTGGAGACGTATCAGTGATCACGCATCCATTACCATTGGATTTGCTTTAAGATGTTGGCCTCACAAACGGAGCCAACCGGCGTGAAACCTCCTTTTTCTAATCCCTCTCTCTTCTTCTTCCTTTCCCACAAGCGAAAGAGTGCCCTCCGCGGAGATTCGTACTGCCCTTGGACCGTGTCCCCACCGCGTACATTAATCTGAGCAGCTAATCCGCTAATCCCATCAACAAGCTCGAGTGCTCCCTAACCGCGATCGGACATCGAAGGTGAATAGCGCCCAACAACCCCAAATCCGCCATTGGGACTACTGACCACGGGAGGGAGGGAGGCCGGATTGGTGAGCTGCAGAACGACAAGACGCACTGGAATCACTTGCCAAGGTCACGACACAATAACGGATTCGCATCGCGCAACGGATCGAGCTTGGGCGCCATGGTGTTCTCCACGCTGGACACCATGAGGATGGGCTCCTGGAATGCCAGCGCGCGGGTATCCCTTGAGTGAGGCAGCGGTGGTAGATGAACCTCGGCGGGAGCTGGTCATGGACACTACAGGGAAGCAGGCGCTGGCACTTCGATGCAAGATCCGTCAGGGTGCCAGGAGACTGGATCCGGCCGCTCCCTTGCCCTGCTGTCTAGTAGTAAACTGAAGGACAAATTGAGTTTGTTCTCCGGTCATGAAATCGGCTGATACAGGCCAAATCCAAGAAAACACAAAGTCTAGCAAGATGAAGACAATGAAATCAACTATACAGAACAAATCCAAACAAGTTTCTTGCTGGCTGATGTCTACGTTCCCCCTCCTTTCCTGTAGACAGTGTTGGGCCTCCAAGAGCAGAGGTTTGTAGAACAGCAGCAAGTTTTCCCTTAAGTGGATCACCCAAGGTTTATCGAACTCAGGGAGGAAGAGGTCAAAGATATCCCTCTCATGCAACCCTGCAACCACAAAGCAAGAAGTCTCTTGTGTCCCCAACACACCAAATAGGTGCACTAGTTCGGCGAAGAGATAGTGAAATACAGGTGGTATAAATAAGTATGAGCAGTAGCAACGGTGCCAGAAAATAGCTTGATGGCGTGTAGTTGATGGTGGTAGTATTGCAGCAGTAGTAACGCAAAGAAACGATAAACAAGCAGCGATAGCGATATTTAGGAACAAGGCCTAGGGATTACACTTTCACTAGTGGACACTCTCAACATTGATCACATAACAGAATAGATAAATGCATACTCTACACTTTTGTTGGATGATGAACACATTGCGTAGGATTACACGAACCCTCAATGCCGGAGTTAACAAGCTCCACAATAATGCTCATGTTTAAGTAACCTTATAGTGTAAGATAAATCAATAGACTAAACCAAGTACTAACATAGCATGCACACTGTCACCTTCATGCATATGTAGGAGGAATAGATCACATCAATATTATCATAGCAATAATTAACTTCGCAATCTACAAGAGATCATGATCATAGCATAAACCAAGTACTAACACGGTGCACACACTGTCACCTTTACACACGTGTAGGAGGAATAGAACTACTTTAATAACTTTGCTAGAGTAGCACATAGATAAATTGTGATACAAACTCATATGAATCTCAATCATGTAAATCAGCTCATGAGATTATTGTATTGAGGTACATGGGAGAGAGATGAACCACATAGCTACAGCGAAGCCCTCAGCCCCGGGGGTGGATTACTCCCTCCTCATGGGAGCAGCAGCGGTGATGAAGATGGCGGTGGAGATGGCAGCGATGTCGATGGAGAAGCCTTCCGGGGGCACTTCCCCGCTCCGGCAGCGTGCCGGAACAGAGACTCCTGTCCCCCAGATCTTGGCGTCGCGATGGCGGCGGCTCTGGAAGGTTTCTGTGGTTTTCGCCAATCGTGTCAGGGTTTTCGATCCAGGGGCTTTATATAGGCGAAGAGGCGGCGCAGGAGGGTCGAAGGGCTGGCCAAACCATAGGGGGGCGCGGCCCCCCCTAGGCCGCGCCAGGGTATGGTGTGGTGGGCCTGTGCCCCCCCCTCTGGTCCCTCTCGTGTGTTCTGGATGCTTCCGGGGATTCTAAGATCTTTGGCGTTGATTTCGTCCGATTTCGAGAATATTTCGTTACTAGGATTTCTGAAACCAAAAACAGCAGAAAACAGGAACTGGCACTTCGGCATCTTGTTAATAGGTTAGTTTCAGAAAATGCACGAATATGACATAAAGTGTGCATAAAACATGTAGATAACATCAATAATGTGGCATGGAACATAAGAAATTATCGATACGTCGGAGACGTATCAGCATCCCCAAGCTTAGTTCTGCTCGTCCCGAGCAGGTAAAACGATAACACAGATAATTTCTGGAGTGACATGCCATTATAATCTTGATCATACTATTTGTAAAGCATATGTAGTGAATGCAGCGATCAAAACAATGTATATGACATGAGTAAACAAGTGAATCATAAAGCAAAGACTTTTCATGAATAGTACTTAAAGACAAGCATCAATAAGTCTTGCATAAGAGTTAACTCATAAAGCAATAATTCAAAGTAAAGGCATTGAAGCAACACAATGGAAGATTAAGTTTCAGCGGTTGCTTTCAACTTGTAACATGTATATCTCATGGATAATTGTCAACATAGAGTAATATAACAGGTGCAATATGCAAGTATGTAGGAATCAATGCACAGTTCACACAAGTGTTTGCTTCTTGAGGTGGAGAGAAATAGGTGAACTGACTCAACATTGAAAGTAAAAGAATGGTCCTCCATAGAGGAAAAGCATCGATTGCTATATTTGTGCTAGAGCTTTGATTTTGAAAACATGAAACAATTTTGTCAACGGTAGTAATAAAGCATATGTATCATGTAAATTATATCTTATAAGTTGCAAGCCTCATGCATAGTGTACTAATAGTGCCCGCACCTTGTCCTAATTAGCTTGGACTACCGGATCATCACAATGCACATGTTTTAACCAAGTGTCACAAAGGGGTACCTCTATGCACTTTGTACAAAGGTCTAAGGAGAAAGCTCGCATTGGATTTCTCGCTATTGATTATTCTCAACTTAGACATCCATACCGGGACAACATAGACAACAGATAATGGACTCCTCTTTTATGCATAAGCATGTAACAACAATTAATAATTTTCTCATTTGAGATTTGAGGATATATGTCCAAAACTGAAACTTCCACCATGGATCATGGCTTTAGTTAGCGGCCCAATGTTCTTCTCTAACAATATGCATGCTTAACCATAAGGTGGTAGATCGCTCTTACTTCAGACAAGACGAACATGCATAGCAACTCACATGAAATTCAACAATGAATAGTTGATGGCGTCCCCAGTGAACATGGTTATCGCACAACAAGCAACTTAATAAGAGATAAAGTGCATAATTACATATTCAATACCACAATAGTTTTTAAGCTATTTGTCCCATGAGCTATATATTGCAAGGTGAATGATGGAATTTTAAAGGTAGCACTCAAGCAATTTACTTTGGAATGGCGGAAAATACCATGTAGTAGGTAGGTATGGTGGACACAAATGGCATAGTGGTTGGCTCAAGTATTTTGGATGCATGAGAAGTATTCCCTCTCGATACAAGGTTTAGGCTAGCAAGGTTATTTGAAACAAACACAAGGATGAACCGGTGCAGCAAAACTCACATAAAAGATATATTGAAAACATTATAAGACTCTACACCGTCTTCCTTGTTGTTCAATCTCAATACTAGAAATTATCTAGACCTTAGAGAAACCAATTATGCAAACCAAATTTTAGCATGCTCTATGTATTTCTTCATTAATGGGTACAAAGTATATGATGTAAGAGCTTAAACATGAGCACAACAATTGCCAAGTATCACATTACCCAAGACATTATAGCAATTACTACATGTATCATTTTCCAATTCCAACCATATAACAATTTAACGAAGAGGAAACTTCGCCATGAATACTATGAGCTAAGAACACATGTGTTCATACGAACCAGCGGAGCGTGTCTCTCTCCATACAAGCATGATGTAATCCAATTTATTCAAACACAAACAAAAACAAAAGCACACAGACGCTCCAAGTAAAGCACATAAGATGTGACCGAATAAAAATATAGTTTCAAGAGAAGGAACCTGATAATTTGTCGATGAAGAAGGGGATGCCTTGGGCATCCCCAAGCTTAGATGCTTGAGTCTTCTTGAAATATGCAGGGATGAACCACCGGGGCATCCCCAAGCTTAGAGCTTTCACTCTTCTTGATCATAGTATATCATCCTCCTCTCTTGACCCTTGAAAACTTCCTTCACACCAAACTTCTCATAAACTTCATTAGAGGGGTTAGTACATAATCAAAAACTCACATGTTCAGAGGTGACACAATCATTCTTAACACTTCTGGACATTGCCCAAAGCTACTGGAGTTTAATGGAATAAAGAAATCCATCCCACATAGCAAAAGAGGCAATGCGAAATAAAAGGCAGAATCTATCAAAACAGAACAGTCCGTAAAGACGAATTTTTAATAAATACTTCCGTTGCTCAAATCAGAAAACTCAAAACTAATGAAAGTTGCGTACATATCTGAGGAACACGCACGTAAATTGGCATATTTTTATGATTTTTCTACAGAGAGAAAATCCCAGATTCGTGACAGATAGAAATCTGTTTCTGCGCAGAAATCCAAATCTAGTATCAACCTTCGATTAGAGGCTTCACTTGGCACAACAAAACACAAAACTAAGATAAGGAGAGGTTGCTACAGTAGTAAACAACTTCCAAGACACAAATATAAAACAAAGTACTGTAGCAAAATAACACATGGGTTATCTCCCAAGAAGTTCTTTTCTTTATAGCCATTAAGATGGGCTCAGCAGTTTTAATGATGCACTCGCAAGAAATAATATTTGAAGCAAAAGAGAGCATCAAGAGGCAAATTCAAAACAAATTTAAGTCTAACATGCTTCCTATGCATAGGAATCTTGTAAATAAACAAGTTCAAGAAGCATAATGCAACAAGCATAGAAAGATAAAACAAGTATAGCTTCAAAAATTTCAGCACATAGAGAGGCATTTTAGTAACATGAAAATTTCTACAACCATATTTTCCTCTCTCATAATAATGTCCAGTAGCATCATGAGAAAACTCAACAATATAACCATCACATAAAACATTATTATCATGAGTCTCATGCACAAAATTATTACTCTCCACATAAGCATAATCAATTTTATTAGTTGTAGTGGGAGCAAATTCAACAAAGTAGCTATCAAATATAGGAGGCATATTGTAATCATAATCAAATTTATCCTCCATAACAGGTGGTAACAAAAGACTACTATCATTATAATCATCATAAATAGGAGGCAAAGTATCATCAAAGTAAATTTTCTCCTCAATGCTTGGGGGACTAAAAAGATCATGCTCATCAAAACTAGCTTCCCCAAGCTTAGAATTTTCCATAGCATTAGCAACAATAGTGTTCAAAGCATTCATATTAATAACATTCCCATTAGCATGCATATAAAGTTCCATGGGTTTTTTAATTCTCTCTTCAAACACATCATGTCCTAATTCAAGATAAAGTTCATAAAGATCTCTCACATTTTTGTTGTTTTCCATTATGCCTAACTAGTGTAAACAAGAAACAAAAAGATGCAATTGCAGGATCTAAAGGAAATAGCTTCGAGCACAAACACAATGGCGCCAGAAAAGTACTGTTACCTGGAACCGGAGTATGAGTGCCTTTTACCTTTCCTCCCCGGCAACGGCGCCAGAAAAGTGCTTGATGTCTACGTTCCCCCTCCTTTCCTGTAGACAGTGTTGGGCCTCCAAGAGCAGAGGTTTGTAGAACAGCAGCAAGTTTTCCCTTAAGTGGATCACCCAAGGTTTATCGAACTCAGGGAGGAAGAGGTCAAAGATATCCCTCTCATGCAACCCTGCAACCACAAAGCAAGAAGTCTCTTGTGTCCCCAACACACCAAATAGGTGCACTAGTTCGGCGAAGAGATAGTGAAATACAGGTGGTATAAATAAGTATGAGCAGTAGCAACGGTGCCAGAAAATAGCTTGATGGCGTGTAGTTGATGGTGGTAGTATTGCAGCAGTAGTAACGCAGTAAAACAGTAAACAAGCAGCGATAGCAGTATTTAGGAACAAGGCCTAGGGATTACACTTTCACTAGTGGACACTCTCAACATTGATCACATAACAGAATAGATAAATGCATACTCTACACTTTTGTTGGATGATGAACACATTGCGTAGGATTACACGAACCCTCAATGCCGGAGTTAACAAGCTCCACAATAATGCTCATGTTTAAGTAACCTTATAGTGTAAGATAAATCAATAGACTAAACCAAGTACTAACATAGCATGCACACTGTCACCTTCATGCATATGTAGGAGGAATAGATCACATCAATATTATCATAGCAATAATTAACTTCGCAATCTACAAGAGATCATGATCATAGCATAAACCAAGTACTAACACGGTGCACACACTGTCACCTTTACACACGTGTAGGAGGAATAGAACTACTTTAATAACTTTGCTAGAGTAGCACATAGATAAATTGTGATACAAACTCATATGAATCTCAATCATGTAAAGCAGCTCATGAGATTATTGTATTGAGGTACATGGGAGAGAGATGAACCACATAGCTACAGCGAAGCCCTCAGCCCCGGGGGTGGATTACTCCCTCCTCATGGGAGCAGCAGCGGTGATGAAGATGGCGGTGGAGATGGCAGCGGTGTCGATGGAGAAGCCTTCCGGGGGCACTTCCCCGCTCCGGCAGCATGCCGGAACAGAGACTCCTGTCCCCCAGATCTTGGCGTCGCGATGGCGGCGGCTCTGGAAGGTTTCTGTGGTTTTCGCCAATCGTGTCAGGGTTTTCGATCCAGGGGCTTTACATAGGCGAAGAGGCGGCGCAGGAGGGTCGAAGGGCTGGCCAAACCATAGGGGGGCACGGGCCCCCCCTAGGCCGCGCCAGGGTATGGTGTGGTGGGCCTGTGCCCCCCCTCTGGTCCCTCTCGTGTGTTCTGGATGCTTCCGGGGATTCTAAGATCTTTGGCGTTGATTTCGTCCGATTCCGAGAATATTTCGTTACTAGGATTTCTGAAACCAAAAACAGCGAAAACGAGAGCGGCACTTCGGCATCTTGTTAATAGGTTAGTTCCAGAAAATGCACGAATATGACATAAAGTGTGCATAAAACATGTAGATAACATCAATAATGTGGCATGGAACATAAGAAATTATCGATACGTCGGAGACGTATCACTGGCACAGAGTGGTAGGTGGACGCACAACTTCTTTGACACAATCAGCTGAACGCGACATGCCTGCGGAACCGTGCCCTGGTATCATTGCTCCCCCGCGTGCGCCGGCCCATCGCCTCGGCCTGTGGATTGGATGGATTGATATCTCTTACGGCCATAAAGAGTTGAACAAGCGCCTCCAGCCGCCAGGCTCAAGCCACTCACGCCAAGAGAGGGGCGGAACCAGCCACTCGTGCCCAACAGTGGTGGCGTGGATGGTTGCGCGGGGCGGCGGCCATGGCCGGGCTCTCGGCGGTTGTGTGTCTGGTAGTACTTTATTTAGAACCCCACGACTCGTTCCCACCTCACTCTCAACAAACGGCAGAACACACAGGCGTTAGACACATGCTCACGTATACACCTGATCACCGGGATTCATTCATAAATTGCTATATAGTTTTTTGTTTGTTGCATACAAGCATTTGTTATCTTCTATGATGGTCTTATGTATTGATATATGAGTGCACACATATGTCAAGGGGATGCATAAGGTTATCACCATTGCATGTTGACAAGATGAGGGATTGTGGGAGCGACACAAACCCGGTCGCAATTCTTAGACGCATGTTACGGGGGGATCAATTATGGGGACCTTTAAACTTACAACGGTGGTTGGACTTCATGTCTTAATAATTTCTTTGCTTGCACATTCCGATGGCCTTATGATCAATCATTAGGGGTGTACTTGCTCATGTATATGGCTACACCTATCTATGCCTCCTCCCTAGAAGAAATACTAAAAAGACTATCATTATGCTTCACTAATTATGACAACCACACAAATGAAATAGCAATTTGCCTGAACACTTGCTCTCTTGAGTTACTCCACTTCACTTCACTCCACTTCATTGCACTTTACTTTAGTTGCATTAGTTTTACTTCTTGCATTTTAATTTCAGCACTTGTAGTTTCATAGTAAAAACCTTTTACACACACACCATATCTTCTAGCTTCGCATAGAAGGCCATATAAGTGGGTTATAGGGATTTAGAGAATAGATAGTTTACCTTCAGCTTCTCGTGCGTTCGACACTCAAATACTTAACGAATTGTACTGCGGTGATCTCTTGCACTTGGGAGTTATCAGGTAGCACATATTCACCCCCCTCTAGATGCGGCATACGATTCTTTCAGAGTTACAATGGGTTCAACAATAAGTTACAATGCATACATGATTTGTACTTTTAATATTATAATAATCAACATTTGACAAAAAAAAATTGATGTGGATTGTAATACATTTGCATGCATACAATTTAATTATTTGGTATGTTTGCATTGTCCTCATGAATGTTTCTTCAATAAAAAAAGGTCTTATATGGAATTAAACATGAAAATCTAGTTCACATGCATTTCGTTACAACCTAACTGAACTCTCACAACCGCCCATCAGATTGGTTTGTTCCGACTTGGTACAAGTACATGGTGTGGAGGAGTTGCACTAAGGATCCATCCGGTTAAACGAAAAGAGGTCAGTATGGATACTAAATCACCATTTTGTCTTCCCCGTTTCTTTACATTGGGTTGTGGTTTCCACCTTATAAGGCATCATTGTCAGCGAAGACGCGGGATCACAATCACGGATGCACGTGAGCGAGAGTAAGAAGATGAACAAAGAGTTTGTTTGCGCTACGTACAATCGCACGACTTTTCCGCTCTTATCTATTCATTTTATTATGAACTTACAAAGAAGCATGCTCAACAAACTGAGCTAAAACCCCGCAGAACAATCCTAATGATTAGTGCCATCCCATAATTAGATTGTGTATCGGGTGGACTTTGCATGCGACAGTAACATGCCCAATCCTTCTTCCATTCCATCTCATGCCCATACCAGACCTAACGACTAAAACAATAACACCTAATTGGCTAAGAAATAATACCAACATTAACTAGATCTCACACACATGCAACAATGCAGGGTTTATCTGCTAATTCCGAAACAAAGCACAAACTCTAAAACTAACCAAAGAATGCACAAGGTTCATTCAACAATCATCCACCCAAGTTGGTAGTGGTGAGATTCTCTGAGTGCCCATACCAATAATTCATATTTGTTTAGCGCCACACACAGTGAACCCCTCTCTCATATGTCGCTAAGATGGGTCCTAGTTGCTGACTTTGGGGATTGGAGTGGCTGACTTGGTGCCCAACTGATCGTCGACGAACCAACTATTTATTAGGATAAGACAAAGACAATTTAGTATGTGGCTAGTATGTTTCAAGGTTAATTTGGAAATTTTACTAACTAGACGCATGCACTTTAGTGTAAATGTAAATAGGATTTGAAAACCACACACAATCTACATAAGTTGGGTGGGATGCTTCGGATGCAGGGAAGCATGAACGAGGCAGATGCATAAGATACCGCGCCTTAACATTTATACTAAAGTGTTATACCTTTTACATTTTTTGCATGGTAAGTACTAACTATTGCAATATTATATTATGTGTCTGACATGGTTAGATGTTGCTGAGTGCTAGTTATTGTGTTCCTTATCATAAAAATATAATTGATATGTCTAAACAAACTTATGTTGTGCTCAATTTCAACTGTATTTTCTATCAAAAGTTTTCTCTTGAGTTATTCTTTAAATAATTGCATAAATTTTAAGGTGCATAGATATTTATAGTATAGATCTCTAAAGTGTATGCGAATTAACAAAAATCTGAATGATGGTTTCTAGTATATAGTTATGTAATCATACTTTTTTAAATTTCTCATGGTTAAAAACGCGACCCGACCTGAGTTTAAGCGAGTCAAGCCACTAAACGATAGGAGAGCACCCAACGTTTAAGCGTATAGGCTGTGCACTTAAGCGTGCCTACGAGAGCACGCATGTGAGATGGGAGTTTGTCATATGCAAAACCAGGAATTTATTCCTAATGCTCATGATTAAATATGTCTTGCAAGTTACAATGAGTTCGATAATAAGTTGACAATGCATACATGGTTTGTACTTATAATGTTATAATAATCAACAATTAACATAAAATGGCTATGGATTGTAATACATTTGCATGCATAATTCTTTGGTATGTTTGCATTGTCCTCGTGAAAGTTTCTTCAATAAAAAATCTTATATGTAATTAAACATGATAGTCTAGTTCACATGTATTTCATTATAACCTAACTGAACTCACTTACATGGTGTGGACGAGTTGCACCGATGATTCATTCGGTTAAAGAAAGGAAGTCAATATGGATACTAAATTACTATTTTGTCTTCCCATTTCTTTACACTGGGTTGTGGTTTCCACCTGATAAGGCATCATTGTCAACCGGAGACACATGATCACACTAACACATGTAAGAGAGAGAGAGAGAGAGTAAGTAAGAAGATGAGTTTGTTTGTGTTGCGTACAATCACACGACTTTTTAGGCTCTTCTCTATTCATTTTATTACGAACTTACAAGCTAATCACATAGCACAATCGTAATGATCACTAACATCCCACGATTAAATTGTGCATCGGGTGGACTTCGCATGCAGTCGTAATATGCCCAATCCTTCTTCCATATCAGACCCAACGACTAAAACGACAACAACTATGTGGCTAAAAAATAATACCAACACTAACTGAAACTGACACCCTTGCAACAGTGCAGGTTTTATCTGCTAACTCTGAAACAAAGCGACGAATTCTAAAACTAACTAAAGAATGCACATAATTTATTCAACAATCATCCACCCAAGTTGGTCATCGTCAGATTCTGTGAGCCACGCATAGTGAACCCCTCTCTCATATGTCGCTAAGATGGATCTCTGAGCTGGTAGCTCCTAGTTGGACTTGCACATTTTCTCATTGTAGCCACTAGGCAAGCATAAAATTTTAGCCAGGGTGTGTTGCGTCTAATGGTTGTATGCAACACCCAAGATATAGATTCTACCTTATCCTTTGGTCTTCCGTGCAAGGCTCGTAGACATGTAATTCTTTCTTTTGCTACAATTGCATAATCTAATTCCGTTGTTGTGATGATGGCTGCAATTTCTGACGTGATAATGATATGGACGATGGAGATGTATCGAACTTACCGGTAGAATAAACTCTAAGCACATTCTAGCGTATGTCGCATCTTGGTCTTGTTAAAATAGTTGTTGTTCATCAAGCAAATATGGCAAGTGTACTTGCTCCAATACTTTGGCACACAAACTTCCGGATGTAGCATTCGTTCTACAAAGAGGAACACCATGTAGCACCGTGACGTGGCCGGTTCAATGTCGCGCAATGAAACACAACCTCGTGATTCAGCTGTGGCTTCTCCAATGGGCATGATAAGAGAAGGCATCTTACAATCGTCCTCTCAAACCGTACGCAGGAGGAGGATGAGGCCGTTGAAGTGGTTCACCCGAAAGGCTCAGTTGTATCGGAAGAGAGGATGACAGAACATGGGTACGTCATCGTCGTCTTCACGGCGTCGCGACAAAGATAGATTTCCTCGTAGAAAAAGACAGATCTACCCCTTCATGTTTTTTTCTGTTATTCTCGAATCATGGCACAAGGTAGGAATCCAAAGCACACACCCTAGCAAGCAAGCAAAAGAAAAACACACGAGAGGTTCTAGCTTTCTTTTGCGTGGGAGTATTTTTGCTTGAATTGGCATAGAGTCTCTGGCTAGGAGGTCCGGGCCTAAAACCGGCAAGCGGGCAAGCCTGGCTAGGCCCTGGGCCAGGGCGGGCCTCTTACCTTTTGAGCTCCCCGATCCCACCACCACTTGTCCCCGGCTGCTGCGCAGTGCCCACCTGTCCTGTTTCCATTCTGAGGCAGCTCGGCTCGGCGCTCGCTGATACGTCTCCAACGTATCCATAATTTCTGATGTTCCATGCTTGTTTTATGACAATACTTACATGTTTTGCTTGCACTTTATGATGATTTCATGCGTTTTCCGGAACTAACCTATTAACAAGATGCCACAGTGCCAGTTCCTGTTTTCAGCTGTTTTTGGTTCCAGAAAGGCTGTTCGGGCAATATTCTCGAAATTGGACGAAATCAACGCCAAACATCCTATTTTTCCCCGGAAGCATCCAGAACACCGAAGGAGAGTCGGAGGAGAGCCAGGGGCCACCAGGAGGGTGGGCCGCGCGGGCTAGACCCTGGCCGCGCCCCCCTATGGGGAGGCCACCCTGTCGACCCTCCTGCGCCACCTCTTCGCCTATATAATCCCTTTCGACCTAAAAACGCAGTACCAATTGACGAAACTCTAGATAGACTCCAGGGGCGCCGCCGCCATCGCGAAACTCCAATTCGGGGGACAGAACTCTCTGTTCCGGCACCCTGCCGGGACGGGGAAGTGCCCCCAGAAGCCATCTCCATCGACGCCACCGCCTCCATCATGCTCCGTGAGTAGTTCCCCCATGGACTACGAGTTCTAGCAGTAGCTAGTTGGTATTCTCTCCTCCATGTACTTCAATACAATGATCTCATGAGCTGCCTTACATGATTGAGATTCATCTGATGTAATCGGTGTTGTGTTTGTTGGGATCCGATGGATGATACATTATGATTAGTCTATCTATAAAGTTTGTGAAGTTATTGTTGCTGCAATCTTGTTATGCTTAATGCTTGTCACTAGGGCCCGAGTGGCATGATCTTAGATTTAAGCTCTATACTTATTGCTTAGATTGTATCTACAAGTTGTATGCACATGTCGCTGTCCGGAACCAAATGCCCCGAAGTGACAGAAATCGGGACAACCGGAGGGGATGGCGGTGATGTGAGGGACACATGTTTTCACGGAGTGTTAATGCTTTGCTCCGGTACTCTATTAAAAGGAGTACCTTAATATCCAGTAGATTCCCTTGAGGCCCGGCTGCCACCGGCTGGTAGGACAAAAGATGTTGTACAAGTTTCTCATTGCGAGCACGTATGACTATATATGGAAAACATGCCTACATGATTAATGAATTGATGTTCTTTCTTAATGCTTTATCAATCCTATCAATTGCCCAACTGTAATTTGTTCACCCAACACTTGTCACTTGTTATTGGAGAGTTGCCACTAGTGTAGATCGCTGGGAACCCCGGTCCATCTCTCATCATCATATACTTGTTCTACATGTCATTGGAAGTAGTATCAACTATTTTCTGGTGCCATTGCTCTCATATTGCTATTCTTTATTTGTATTCTTGTTATTATTGCTCTCATATTATTGCTACTTTCACATCACCCCTGTTACTAGTGCTTTTCCAGGTGCAGCTGAATTGACAACTCAGTTGTTAAGGCTTATAAGTATTCTTTACCTCCCCTTGTGTCGAATCAATAAATTTGGGTTTTACTTCCCTCGAAGACTATCGCGATCCCCTATACTTGTGGGTCATCAAGACTGTTTTCTGGCGCCGTTGCCGGGGAGGCATAGCTCTACTCATAAGTTCACCTGGGGAGTACACTCTACCTCTCTCTCTGTTTTTATTTTCTTTTATTTCGTTTCGCTTAGTTTACTTTTGTCTAGTTTATTTGTGCTTGGTTTATTTCTGTCTAGTATTATTTTGCTTAGTTTACTTTTGTCTAGTTTCTTTTTGTCTTGTTTTACTTTTCTCATATACCCAAAAATCCATAAAAATTTGAAAAACCTAAAAATTAAAAACTGCTGTTATGGGAGAACCTACAACCTACTTGGAGCTCATAGAATGTTATAATAATTATAGAGAATCAAGAACTGGTAAAATAATGAGTGCTATGATAGAAAAAATGAATACGATGGCTAAAATCTTGCTTAAACGCCATGATATGAACTGTTGCTCTCAACAGGATACTAAACATCTTAAATTTCAATGTGGCTTTAGTGAGGAATTTTTAATTAAGAACTATAATCGGAATTGCTATATTCATTATGGGTTCGAAGAGGTAGAACAATTTGTCTTATTTATGGGAGCCTCCGAGATAGAATCCTTCATGGTTAAAAATTATGAAACTTGTGTTGCTTGTAAGGACCTTAAAGATTATGTCTCTTGTATCCTTAATTCTTGCATAGAATGCTACAGTGGTAATCCTTATATCATTGATTATAAAGAGAGACTCATTAATGCACAAGAATGCACTCACAATTTGCAGGAACCGGTGGAAGAAGAAACTGATGAACCTAAAAGCTCATTGGATGAAAAAGAGGAGGAAATTGATGAACCTGAAAGCTCATTGGATGAAAAAGAAGAGAAGAGTGATGAACAAAAGGAGGAAGAGTGGATTAGCTACCCATGCCAACCTTCTAATGAGAGTAACTCTTTATCTCTTACACTATTTGATTGTCCTCCATGCTTACCGAAAGAGGTTGAATGTTATGTTCCTGTGGATTCTCTTGAAATATTCCCTATGAGTAAAACTTGTGAAAATAATTATGCTACTGTTATTTATGATAATCCATGCTACTTTGATAAATCTTATGATAATGCTTTGTTTGTGCCTGATGTCGAAATGCATGGTACTAAAGAATTTTGCTTAGCAAATGTTTATGATAAATCTTTAGATGATGGTCCTATGTTACTTGATACTATTAATTGTACTACTAATGAAAATGGGATTGGAGAGTTCTTGACTTTATCTATGAGTCCCATATCTCTTGAGATTGATCAATCATCTTGTCATATTATTGATAAAAGTGAGTTTGAAAGTTTTAATTCCACTATTTTTGAGCTTGATAAAAATTATGTGTTTGGAAATCATGAAAAGTATGCTGCATGTGATAGTTATATTGTTGAGTTTATTCATGAAGCTACTGAAAATTATTATGAGAGAGGAAAATATGGTTGTAGAAATTTGCATGGTACTAAAACACCTCTCTATGTGCTTAAAATTTTGAAGTTACTCTTGTTTTATCTTCTTATGCTTGTCACTTTGTTCTTCATGAATTTATTTGTGCACAAGATTCCTATGCATAGGAAGTGGGTGAGACTTAAATGTGTTTTGAATTTGCTTTTTGATGCTCTCTTTTGCCTCAATTCTTATTTCTTATGCGAACATCATTAAAACTGCTGAGCCCATCTTAATGGCTGTAAAGAAAGAACTTCTTGGGAGATAACCCATGTGTTATTTTGCTACAGTACTTTGTTTTATATTTGTGTATTGGAAGTTGTTTACTACTGTAGCAACCTCTCCTTATCTTAGTTTTGTGTTTTGTTGTGCCAAGTGAAGCCTCTAATCGAAGGTTGATACTAGATTTGGATTTCTGCGCAGAAACAGATTTCTATCTGTCACGAATCTGGGCTGTTTTCTCTGTAGGTAACTCAGAAAAATATGCCAATTTACGTGCGTGTTGCTCAGATATGTACGCAACTTTCATTAGTTTTGAGTTTTCTGATTTGAGCAACGGAAGTATTTATTAAAAATTCGTCTTTACTGGTTGTTCTGTTTTGGCAGATTCTGTCTCTGTTTTTTGCATTGTCTCTTGTGGACTTTAAGCGAGGTTTTCTAGACATGGAGAGCTGTAGCTAATCTTTTATTGAGTATTTTCAATGTGTCACTACATGACTAAAAGTGGATTCAAGTTTTTTGAGTACTAACCCCTCTAATGAAGTTTATGAGAAGTTTGGTGTGAAGGAAGTTTTCAAGGGTCAAGAGAGGAGGATGATATATGATCAAGAAGAGTGAAAAGTCTAAGCTTGGGGATGCCCCCGTGGTTCATCCCTGCATATTTCAAGAAGACTCAAGCGTCTAAGCTTGGGGATGCCCAAGGCATCCCCTTCTTCATCAACTTATCAGGTTTCTTCTGTTGAAACTATATTTTTATTCGGTCACATCATATGTGCTTTACTTGGAGCGTCTGTATGTTTTATTTTTGTTTGTGTTTGAATAAATCCGGATCCTAGCAATCCTTGATTGGGAGAGAGACACGCTCCGCTTTTTCATATGAACACTTGTTCTTCGTTTTACTTTTAATGTTCAATGATAAAAGTTGGAAGCTACAGTACTTATGGTTATTTGGTTGGAAACAGAAAATGCCTCATAATGTCTTGGATAATTTGATACTTGGCAATTGTTTTGAGCTCTCAAGTAGATCATGATTAAGTTTTTTTCATGTAGTTTAAACCTATTAGTGGAGAACTACTGTAGAGCTTGTTGAAATTGGTTTGCAAGATTGGTCTCTCTTAAGGTCTAGATATTTTCTGGTAAAAGTGTTTGAGCAACAAGGAAGACAGTGTAGAGTATTATAATGCTTGACATGTGTGTTTATGTAAGTTTTGCTGAACTGGTTCATACTTGTGTTTGCTTCAAACAACCTTGCTAGCCTAAACCTTGTACTGAGAGGGAATACTTCTCATGCATCCAAATACTTGAGCCAACCACTATGCCATTTGTGTCCACCAAACCTGCCTACTATGTGGTATTTCCTGCCATTTCCAAGTAAATTGCTTGAGTGCTACTGATACGTCTCCGACGTATCGATAATTTCTTATGTTCCATGCCACATTATTGATGATATCTACATGTTTTATGCACATTTTATGTCATATTTATGCATTTTCTGGAACTAACCTATTGACGAGATGCCGAAAGGCCAGTTGCTGTTTTCTGCTGTTTTTGGTTCCAGAAAGGCTGTTCGGGCAATATTCTCGGAATTGGACGAAATCAACGCCAAACCTCCTATTTTTCCCGGAAGGCTCCAGAACACCGAAGAAGAGTCGGAGAGGGGGCACAGGCCCACCAAACCCTAGGCCGGCGCGGCCAAGGGGGGGCCCGCGCCCCCCTATAGTGTGGCCACCCTGTCAGCCCTCCTGCGCCGCCTCTTCGCCTATAAAACTCCTTTCGACCTAAACGCATCACCAATTGACGAAACTCGGAAAGACTCCGGGCGCCGCCACCGTCGCGAAACTCCAATTCGGGGACAGAACTCTCTCATTCCGGCACCTGCCGGACGAGGGGTGCCCCGGAGCCATCTCCACCGCCATCTTCACCGCCATCTTCACCGCCATCGCTGCCTCCATGATGAGGAGGGAGTAATCCACCCCCGAGGCTGAGGGCTCCGCTGTAGCTATGTGGTTCATCTCTCTCCCATGTACGTCAATACAATAATCTCATGAGCTGCTTTACATGATTGAGATTCATATGAGTTTTGTATCACTATTTATCTATGTGCTACTCTAGTGATGTTATTAAAGTAGTCTTATTCCTCCTGCACGGTGTAATGGTGACAGTGTGTGCATCCGTGTTAGTACTTGGCGTAGGCTATAATTATGATCTCTTGTAGATTATGAAGTTAACTATTGCTATGATGGTATTGATGTGATCTATGCCTCCTTTCGTAGCGTGAAGGTGACAGTGTGCATGCTACGTTAGTACTTGGTTTAGTTGTGTTGATCTATCTTGCACTCTAAGGTTATTTAAACATGAATATCGAATATTGTGGAGCTTGTTAACTCCGGCATTGAGGGTTCTTGTAGCCCTACGCAATTAGTGGTGTTCATCATCCAACAAGAGAGTGTAGAGTCTAGCATCTATCTATTTATTCTATTATGTGATCAATGTTGACAGTGTCCACTAGTGAAAGTATGATCCCTAGGCCTTGTTCCTAAATACTGCTATCGCTGCTTGTTTACTGTTTTACTACGTTTCTACTGCCTGCAATATTACCACCATCAAACTACACGCCAGCAAGCACTTTTCTGGTGCCGTTACTACTGCTCATATATATTCATACCACCTGTATTTCACTATCTCTTCGCCGAACTAGTGCACCTATTAGGTGTGTTGGGGACACAAGAGACTTCTTGCTTTGTGGTTGCAGGGTTGCATGAGAGGGATATCTTTGACCTCTTCCTCCCTGAGATCGATAAACCTTGGGTGATCCACTTAAGGGAAACTTGCTGCTGTTCTACAAACCTCTGCTCTTGGAGGCCCAACACTGTCTACAAGAATAGAAGCACCCATAGACATCAAGCTATTTTCTGGCGCCGTTGCCGGGGAGGAAAGGTAAAAGGTACTCACACTCCGGATCTCGGCTACTAAGCTATTTTCCGGCGCCGTAAGTACTCGAAGCTATTTCCTTTAGATCCTGCAATTGCAACTTTTTGTTTCTTGTTTACACTAGTTAGGCATAATGGAAAACAACAAAAATATGAGAGATCTTTATGAACTTTATCTTGAATTAGGACATGATGTGTTTGAAGAGAGAATTAAAAAACCCATGGAACTTTATATGCATACTAATGGGAATGTTATTAATATGAATGCTTTGAACACTATTGTTGCTAATGCTATGGAAAATTCTAAGCTTGGGGAAGCTGGTTTTGATGAGCTTGATCTTTTTAGTCCCCCAAGAATTGAGGAGAAAATTTACTTTGATGATACTTTGCCTCCTATTTATGATGATTATAATGATAGTAGTCTTTTGTTACCACCTGTTATGGAGGATGAATTTGATTATGATTACAATATGCCTCCTATATTTGATGATGAGAATAATAATGATAGCTACTTTGTTGAATTTGCTCCCACTACAACTAATAAAATTGATTATGCTTATGTGGAGAGTAATGATACTTTTATGCATGTGAATAAGAATGCTTTATGTGATACTTATATTGTTGAGTTTGTTCATGATGCCTCTGAAAGTTATTATGAGAGAGGGAAACATGGTTATATGCATCTTAATAATATTAAGTTTCCCCTCTTTATGTTGAGAATTTTGAAGTTACTCGTGTTTTATCCTCTTATGCTTGTCACCTTGTTCTTCATGAATTCATTTGTGTACAAGATTCCTCTTCATAGGAAGCATGTTAGACTTAAATTTGATTTGAATTTGCCTCTTGAAGCTCTCTTTTTGCTTCAAATACTATTTCCTGCGAGTGGATCATTAAAACTGCTGAGCCCATCTTAATGGCTATAAAGAAAGAACTTCTTGGGAGATAACCCATGTGTTATTTTGCTACAGTACTTTGTTTTATATTTGTGTCTTGGAAGTTGTTTACTACTGTAAAAACCTCTCCTTATCTTAGTTTTGTGTTTTGTTGTGCCAAGTAAAGTCTTTGATAGCAAGGTTCATACTAGATTTGGATTACTGCGCAGAAACAGATTTCTTTGCTGTCACGAATCTGGGCAAAATTCTCTGTAGGTAACTCAGAAAATTATGCCAATTTACGTGAGTGATCCTAAGATATGTACGCAACTTTCATTCAATTTGAGAATTTTCATTTGAGCAAGTCTGGTGCCTCAATAAAATTTGTCTTTACGGACTGTTCTGTTTTGACAGATTCTGCCTTTTATTTCGCATTGCTTCTTTTGCTATGTGGGATGGATTTCTTTGTTCCATTAACTTCCAGTAGCTTTGAGCAATGTCTAGAAGTGTTAAGAATGATTGTGTCACCTCTGAACATGTGAGTTTTTGATTATGCACTAACCCTCTAATGAGTTGTTTTGAGTTTGGTGTGGAGGAAGTTTTCAAGGGTCAAGAGAGGAGGATGATATACTACGATCAAGAAGAGTGAAAAGCTCTAAGCTTGGGGATGCCCCGGTGGTTCACCCCTGCATATATCAAGAAGACTCAAGCGTCAAAGCTTGGGGATGCCCAAGGCATCCCCTTCTTCATCGACAACATTATCAGGTTCCTCCCCTGAAACTATATTTTTATTCCATCACAGCTTATGTACTTTGCTTGGAGCGTTAGTTTGTTTTTGTTTTTGTTTTGTTTGAATAAAATGGATCCTAGCATTCACTTTGTGGGAGAGAGACACGCTCCGCTGTAGCATATGGACAAGTATGTCCTTAGGCTTTACTCATAGTATTCATGGCGAAGTTTCTTCTTCGTTAAATTGTTATATGGTTGGAATTGGAAAATGATACATGTAGTAATTGCTAAAATGTCTTGGATAATGTGATACTTGGCAATTGTTGTGCTCATGTTTAAGCTCTTGCATCATATACTTTGCACCTATTAATGAAGAAATACATAGAGCATGCTAAAATTTGGTTTGCATATTTGGTCTCTCTAAGGTCTAGATAATTTCTAGTATTGAGTTTGAACAACAAGGAAGACGGTGTAGAGTCTTATAATGTTTTCAATATGTCTTTTATGTGAGTTTTGCTGCACCAGTTCATCCTTGTGTTTGTTTCAAATAAACCTTGCTAGCCTAAACCTTGTATCGAGAGGGAATACTTCTCATGCATCCAAATACTTGAGCCAACCACTATGCCATTTGTGTCCACCATACCTACCTACTACATGGTATTTCTCCGCCATTCCAAAGTAAATTGCTTGAGTGCTACCTTTAAACAATTCAAAATTTATTACCTCTGATTTGTGTCAATGTTTTATAGCTCATGAGGAAGTATGTGGTTTTTATCTTTCAATCTTGTTGGGCAACTTTCACCAATGGACTAGTGGCTTCATCCGCTTATCCAATAATTTTGCAAAAAGAGCTGGCAATGGGATTCCCAGTCCCAAATTAATTAACAAAAAAATAGACACTCCTCCATGGTATGTGATTGTTGGACGGCACCCGAAGGATTCGGTTAGCCATGGCTTGTGTAAGCAAAGGTTGGGAGCAGTGTCATCATAATAAAACTAAAATAAAAAGGCACTCCTTCATGGTATGAGATTGTTGGCAGGCACCCGAGGATTCGGTTAGCCATGATTTGTGAAAGAAAGGTTGGAAGGAGTGCCACCCAAAAATAAAATGGGAGCCGCTCTTTGAAGGTTTGTCTGGCAAGGGGGTTAGAGTACCCGCTACCATTCGTTGACAACAACATACACCTCTCAAAACTTTATTTTTATGCTCTCTATATGTTTTCAAAACCAAAGCTCTAGCACAAATATAGCAATCGATGCTTTCCTCTTTGAAGGGCCATTCTTTTACTTTTATTGTTGAGTCAGTTCACCTATTTCTCTCCACCTCAAGAAGCAAACACTTGTGTGAACTGTGCATTGATTCCTACATACTTGCATATTGCATTTGTTATATTACTCTATGTTGACAACTATCCATGAGATATACATGTTATAAGTTGAAAGCAACCGCTGAAACTTAATCTTCCATTGTGTTGCTTCAATACCTTTACTTTGAATTATTGCTTTATGAGTTAACTCTTATGCAAGACTTATTGATGCTTGTCTTGAAGTACTATTCATGAAAAGTCTTTGCTATATGATTCATTTGTTTACTCATGTCATTACCATTGTTTTGATCGCTGCATTCACTACATATGCTTACAAATAGTATGATCAAGGTTATGATGGCATGTCACTCCAGAAATTATCTTTGTTTATCGTTTACACCTGGACGAGCAGAAACTAAGCTTGGGGATGCTGATACGTCTCCGACGTATCGATAATTTCTTATGTTCCATGCCACATTATTGATGATATCTACATGTTTTATGCACATTTTATGTCATATTTATGCATTTTCTGGAACTAACCTATTGACGAGATCTTTGAAAGGCCGATTCTTTGTTTTCTGCTGTTTTTGGTTCCAGAAAGGCTGTTCGGGCAATATTCTCGGAATTGGACGAAATCAACGCCAAACCTCCTATTTTTCCCGGAAGGCTCCAGAACACCGAAGAAGAGTCGGAGAGGGGGCACATGCCCACCAAACCCTAGGCCGGCGCGGCCAAGGGGGGCCCGCGCCCCCCTATAGTGTGGCCACCCTGTCAGCCCTCCTACGCCGCCTCTTCGCCTATAAAACTCCTTTCGACCTAAAAACGCAGCACCAATTGTGAAACTCCGAGAGAAAAAGACTCCGGGCGCCGCCACCGTCACGAAACTCCAATTCGGGGGACAGAACTCTCTGTTCCGGCACCCTGCCGGGACGGGGAATTGCCCCCGGAGCCATCTCCACCGCCGTCTTCACCGCCATCTTCACCGCCATCGCTGCCTCCATGATGAGGAGGGAGTAATCCACCCCCGAGGCTGAGGGCTCCGCTGTAGCTATGTGGTTCATCTCTCTCCCATGTACCTCAATACAATAATCTCATGAGCTGCTTTACATGATTGAGATTCATATGAGTTTTGTATCACTATTTATCTATGTGCTATGATACGTCTCCGACGTATCGATAATTTCTTATGTTCCATGCCACATTATTGATGTTATCTACATGTTTTATGCACACTTTATGTCATATTCGTGCATTTTCTGGAACTAACCTATTAACAAGATGCCGAAGTGCCGATTCTTTGTTTTGCTGATTTTGGTTTCAGAAATCCTAGTAAGGAAATGTTCTTGGAATTGGACGAAATCAAAGCCCAGGGGCCTATTTTCTCACGAAGCTTCCAGAAGTCCGAAGGAGAGACGAAGAGGGGCCACGGAGGGGCCACACCCTAGGGCGGCGCGGCCCCCCCTTGGCCGCGCGGCCCTGTGGTGTGGGGCCCCCGTGCCGCCTCTTGACCTGCCCTTCCGCCTACAAATAGCCTCCGTGACGAAACCCCCAGTACCGAGAGCCACGATACGGAAAACCTTCCAGAGACGCCGCCGTCGCCGATCCCATCTCGGGGGATCAAGGAGATCGCCTCCGGCACCCTGCCGGAGAGGGGAATCATCTCCCGGAGGACTCTACGCCGCCATGGTCGCCTCCGGTGTGATGTGTGAGTAGTCTACCCCTGGACTATGGGTCCATAGCAGTAGCTAGATGGTTGTCTTCTCCCCATTGTGCTTCATTGTCGGATCTTGTGAGCTGCCTAACATGATCAAGATCATCTATCTGTAATTCTATATGTTGCGTTTGTTGGGATCCGATGAATAGAGAATACTTGTTATGTTGATTATCAAAGTTATGCTTATGTGTTGTTTATGATCTTGCATGCTCTCTGTTACTAGTAGATGCTCTGGCCAAGTAGATGCTTGTAACTCCAAGAGGGAGTACTTATGCTCGATAGTGGGTTCATGCCTGCATTGACACAGGACGGTGACGAGAAAGTTCTAAGGTTGTGTTGTCTTGTTGCCACTAGGGATAAAACATTAGTGCTATGTTCAAGGATGTAGTCACTAGTTACATTACGCACCATACTTAATGCAATTGTCTGTTGTTAGCAACTTAATACTGGAGGGGGTTCGGATGATAACCTGAAGGTGGACTTTTTAAGCATAGATGCAGTTGGATGACGGTCTATGTACTTTGTCGTAATGCCCAATTAAATCTCACTATACTCATCATGATATGTATGTGCATGGTCATGCTCTCTTTATTTGTCAATTGCCCAACTGTAATTTGTTCACCCAACATGCTGTTTGTCTTATGGGAGAGACACCTCTAGTGAACTGTGGACCCCGGTCCAATTCTCTTTACTGAAATACAATCTACTGCAATACTTGTTCTACTGTTTTCTGCAAACAATCATCTTCCACACAATACGGTTAATCCTTTGTTACAGCAAGCCGGTGAGATTGACAACCTCACTGTTTCATTGGGGCAAAGTACTTTGGTTGTGTTGTGCAGGTTCCACGTTGGCGCCGGAATCCCTGGTGTTGCGCCGCACTACATCCCGCCGCCATCAACCTTCAACGTGCTTCTTGGCTCCTCCTGGTTCGATAAACCTTGGTTTCTTTCTGAGGGAAAACTTGCTGCTGTGCGCATCATACCTTCCTCTTGGGGTTGCCCAACGAACGTGTGAAATACACGCCATCAAGCACATTTTCTGGCGCCGTTGCCGGGGAGATCAAGACACGCTGCAAGGGGAGTCTCCACTTCTCAATCTCTTTACTTTGTTTTTGTCTTGCTTAGTTTTATTTACTACTTTGTTTGCTGCACTAAATCAAAATACAAAAAAAAAATTAGTTGCTAGTTTTACTTTATTTGCTATCTTGTTTACTATATCAAAAACACAAAAAAAATTAGTTTACTTGCATTTACTTTACTTTATTCATCACGTTTCCTTTTAATTTTACCACAAAAGACATACCGGTAGGACGTGGGTCTATAGTTGGGAGAAATAATATAGAAGAATTCTTCAACCATGTTAGTACTATTGAAAATTTTGAAGATAGACACTTGGTAGACCTTGCGCCTACTTATGAAATTGCTGCTGCACATTTAGTTTGCCTGTTGGAAACTAAATTTGTTAATCTTAATCCTATAATCCAACACATGTTTTTCACACTTGGTGATATGGAAGAAGGGGAAAAGAAAGATTTTGTATTAGAAACCCTTCTTAGAGAATTTGGTGGTCTAGCAAGAGAAGCTAGAAAGGTGTTTGCTAAATTTAATATGCTTGGTTCTCCTACTAATTTTGTTAGTCTCCTTGAAAAGATGGATATGGATAGAATAAGATACACTAATAATATTGATGATGGAGGGGAGATCAAAGCACCAATACCATGTAAGCTCCTAGCTATGAATGACGCACTAGAAAATAACTATGCTTGGCTTGTTCCTGAAAATTTGTTTGATGAGAGTAGCACGCCTAAGACTAATGAAAAGGGAGATGCTAAAACTTATGTATCTAATATACTATGCCTGGTTGAGAAAAGCCCACACCCCGCTGTAGAAGTACCACCCTTCGATAATACTTGATACACACTTTCTGCGCCTAGCTGAAAGGCGTTAAAGAAAAGCGCTTATGGGAGACAACCCATGTTTTTACCTACAGTACTTTGTTTTTATTTTGTGTCTTGGAAGTTGTTTACTACTGTAGCAACCTCTCCTTATCTTAGTTTTTTGTTTTGTTGTGCCAAGTTAAGCCGTTGATAGAAAAGTAAGTACTAGATTTGGATTACTGCACAGTTCCAGATTTCTTTTCTGTCACGAATCTGGGTCCACCTCCCTGTAGGTAGCTCAGAAAATTAAGCCAATTTACGTGCATGATCCTCAGATATGTACGCAACTTTCATTCAATTTGAGCATTTTCATTTGAGCAAGTCTGGTGCCATTTTAAAATTCGTCAATACGAACTGTTCTGTTTTGACAGATTCTGCCTTTTATTTCGCATTGCCTCTTTTGCTATGTTGGATGAATTTCTTTGATCCACTAATGTCCAGTAGCATTATGCAATGTCCAGAAGTGTTAAGAATGATTGTGTCACCTCTGAATATGTCAATTTATATTGTGCACTAACCCTCTAATGAGTTGTTTCGAGTTTAGTGTGGAGGAAGTTTTCAAGGATCAAGAGAGGAGTATGATGCAACATGATCAAGGAGAGTGAAAGCTCTAAGCTTGGGGATGCCCCGGTGGTTCACCCCTGCATATATCAAGAAGACTCAAGCGTCTAAGCTTGGGGATGCCCAAGGCATCCCCTTCTTCATCGACAACATTATCAGGTTCCTCCCCTGAAACTATATTTTTATTCCATCACATCTTATGTGCTTTTTCTTGGAGCGTCGGTTTGTTTTTGTTTTTGTTTTGTTTGAATAAAATGGATCCTAGCATTCACTTTATGGGAGAGAGACACGCTCCGCTGTAGCATATGGACAAGTATGTCCTTGGTTTCTACTCATAGTATTCATGGCGAAGTTTCTCCTTCGTTAAATTGTTATATGGTTGGAATTGGAAAATGATACATGTAGTAATTGCTATTAATGTTTTGGGTAATGTGATACTTGGCAATTGTTGTGCTCATGATTAAGCTTTTGCATCATATGCTTTGCACCCATTAATGAAGAAATACATAGAGCATGCTAAAATTTGGTTTGCATATTTGGTTTCTCTAAGGTCTAGATAATTTCTAGTATTGAGTTTGAACAACAAGGAAGACGGTGTAGAGTCTTATAATGTTTTCAATATGTCTTTTATGTGAGTTTTGCTGCACCGGTTCATCCTTGTGTTTGTTTCAAATAAGCCTTGCTAGCCTAAACCTTGTATCGAGAGGGAATACTTCTCATGCATCCAAATACTTGAGCCAACCACTATGCCATTTGTGTCCACCATACCTACCTATACTGCATGGTATTTTCCCGCCATTCCAAAGTAAATTGCTTGAGTGCTACCTTTAAAATTCCATCATTCACCTTTGCAATATATAGCTCATGGGACAAATAGCTTAAAAACTATTGTGGTATTGAATATGTAATTATGCACTCTATCTCTTATTAAGTTGCTTGTTGCGCGATAACCATGTTCACTGGGGACGCCATCAACTATTCATTGTTGAATTTCATGTGAGTTGCTATGCATGTCCGTCTTGTCTGAAGTAAGAGAGATCTACCACCATATGGTTAAGCATGCATATGTTAGAGAAGAACATTGGGCCGCTAACTAAAGCCATGCTCCATGGTGGAAGTTTCAGTTTTGGACAACAATCCTCAAATCTCAAATGAGAAAATTATTAATTGTTGTTATATGCTTATGCATAAAAGAGGAGTCCATTATCTGTTGTCTATGTTGTCCCGGTATGGATGTCTAAGTTGAAGAATAATCAATAGCGAGAAATCCAATGCGAGCTTTCTCCTTAGACCTTTGTACAGGCGGCATAGAGGTACCCCTTTGTGACACTTGGTAAAAACAATGCATTGTGATGATCCGGTAGTCCAAGCTAATTAGGACAAGGTGCGGGCACTATTAGTACACTATGCATGAGGCTTGCAACTTATAAGATATAATTTACATGATGCATATGCTTTATTACTACCGTTGACAAAATTGTTTCATGTTTTCAAAATCAAAGCTCTAGCACAAATTTAGCAATCGATGCTTTTCCTCTATGGAGGACCATTCTTTTACTTTCAATGTTGAGTCAGTTCACCTATTTCTCTCCACCTCAAGAAGCAAACACTTGTGTGAACTGTGCATTGATTCCTACATATTTGCTTATTGCACTTATTATATTACTCTATGTTGACAATATCCATGAGATATACATGTTACAAGTTGAAAGCAATCGCTGAAACTTAATCTTCTTTTGTGTTGCTTCAATGCCTTTACTTTGAATTATTGCTTTATGAGTTAACTCTTATGCAAGACTTATTGATGCTTGTCTTGAAGTGCTATTCATGAAAAGTCTTTGCTTTATGATTCACTTGTTTACTCATGTCATATACATTGTTTTGATCGCTGCATTCACTACATATGCTTTACAAATAGTATGATCAAGATTATGATGGCATGTCACTCCAGAAATTATCTGTGTTATCGTTTTACCTGCTCGGGACGACGAGCAGAACTAAGCTTGGGGATGCTGATACTTCTCCGACGTATCGATAATTTTTTATGTTCCATGCCACATTATTGATGTTATCTACATGTTTTATGCACACTTTATGTCATATTCGTGCATTTTCTGGAACTAACCTATTAACAAGATGCCGAAGTGCCAGTTGCTGTTTTCTGCTGTTTTTGGTTTCAGAAATCCTAGTAAGGAAATATTCTCGGAATTGGACGAAATCAAAGCCCAGGGGCCTATTTTCTCACGAAGCTTCCAGAAGTCCAAAGGAGAGACGAAGAGGGGCCACGGAGGGGCCACGCCCTAGGGCGGCGCGGCCCCCCCTTGGCCACGCGGCCCTGTGGTGTGGGGCCCCCGTGCCGCCTCTTGACCTGCCCTTCCGCCTACAAATAGCCTCCGTGACGAAACCCCCAGTACCGAGAGCCACGATACGGAAAACCTTACTGAGACGCCGCCACCGCCGATCCCATCTCGGGGGATCCAGGAGATCGCCTCCGGCACCCTGCCGGAGAGGGGAATCATCTCCCGGAGGACTCTACGCCGCCATGGTCGCCTCCGGTGTGATGTGTGAGTAGTCTACCCCTGGACTATGGGTCCATAGCAGTAGCTAGATGGTTGTCTTCTCCCCATTGTGCTTCATTGTCGGATCTTGTGAGCTGCCTAACATGATCAAGATCATCTATCTGTAATTCTATATGTTGCGTTTGTTGGGATCCGATGAATAGAGAATACTTGTTATGTTGATTATCAAAGTTATGCTTATGTGTTGTTTATGATCTTGCATGCTCTCCGTTACTAGTAGATGCTCTGGCCAAGTAGATGCTTGTAACTCCAAGAGGGAGTACTTATGCTCGATAGTGGGTTCATGCCTGCATTGACACCACAGGACGATGTGAGAAAGTTCTAAGGTTGTGTTGTGCTGTTGCCACTAGGGATAAAACATTAGTGCTATGTTCAAGGATGTAGTCACTAGTTACATTACGCACCATACTTAATGCAATTGTCTGTTGTTAGCAACTTAATACTGGAGGGGGTTCGGATGATAACCTGAAGGTGGACTTTTTAGGCATAGATGCAGTTGGATGACGGTCTATGTACTTTGTCGTAATGCCCAATTAAATCTCACTATACTCATCATGATATGTATGTGCATGGTCATGCTCTCTTTATTTGTCAATTGCCCAACTGTAATTTGTTCACCCAACATGCTGTTTGTCTTATGGGAGAGACACCTCTAGTGAACTGTGGACCCCGGTCCAATTCTCTTTACTGAAATACAATCTCTTTGCAATACTTGTTCTCTTGTTTTACGCAAACAATCATCTTCCACACAATACGGTTAATCCTTTGTTACAGCAAGCCGGTGAGATTGACAACCTCACTGTTTCGTTGGGGCAAAGTACTTTGGTTGTGTTGTGCAGGTTCCACGTTGGCGCCGGAATCCCTGGTGTTGCGCCGCACTACATCCCGCCGCCATCAACCTTCAACGTGCTTCTTGGCTCCTCCTGGTTCGATAAACCTTGGTTTCTTTCTGAGGGAAAACTTGCTGCTGTGCGCATCATACCTTCCTCTTGGGGTTGCCCAACGAACGTGTGAAATACACGCCATCATGCTACTCTAGTGATGTTATTAAAGTAGTCTTATTCCTCCTGCACGGTGTAATGGTGACAGTGTGTGCATCCGTGTTAGTACTTGGCGTAGGCTATAATTATGATCTCTTGTAGATTATGAAGTTAACTATTGCTATGATGGTATTGATGTGATCTATGCCTCCTTTCGTAGCGTGAAGGTGACATTGTGCATGCTACGTTAGTACTTGGTTTAGTTGTGTTGATCTATCTTGCACTCTAAGGTTATTTAAACATGAATATCGAATATTGTGGACCTTGTTAACTCCGGCATTGAGGGTTCTTGTAGCCCTACGCAATTAGTGGTGTTCATCATCCAACAAGAGAGTGTAGAGTCTAGCATCTATCTATTTATTCTGTTATGTGATCAATGTTGAGAGTGTCCACTAGTGAAAGTATGATCCCTAGGCCTTGTTCCTAAATACTGCTATCGCTGCTTGTTTACTGTTTTACTGCGTTTCTACTGCCTGCAATATTACCACCATCAAACTACACGCCAGCAAGCACTTTTCTGGTGCCGTTACTACTGCTCATATATATTCATACCACCTGTATTTCACTATCTCTTCGCCGAACTAGTGCACCTATTAGGTGTGTTGGGGACACAAGAGACTTCTTGCTTTGTGGTTGGAGGGTTGCATGAGAGGGATATCTTTGACCTCTTCCTCCCTGAGATCGATAAACCTTGGGTGATCCACTTAAGGGAAACTTGCTGCTGTTCTACAAACCTCTGCTCTTGGAGGCCCAACACTGTCTACAAGAATAGAAGCACCCGTAGACATCAGCTACCTTTAAACAATTCAAAATGCTTCTCAATTTGTGTTAATGTTTTATAGCTCATGAGGAAGTATGTGGTGTTTATCTTTCAATCTTGTTGGGCAACTTTCACCAATGGACTAGTGGCTTCATCCGCTTATCCAATAATTTTGCAAAAAGAGCTGGCAATGGGATTCCCAGTCCCAAATTAATTAACAAAAATAGACACTCCTCCATGGTATGTGATTGTTGGACGGCACCCGAAGGATTCGGTTAGCCATGGCTTGAGAAAGCAAAGGTGGGGAGGAGTGTCATCATAATAAAACTAAAATAAAAAGGCACTCCTTCATGGTATGAGATTGTTGGCAGGCACCCGAGGATTCGGTTAGCCATGGTTTGTGAAAGAAAGGTTGGAAGGAGTGCCACCCAAAAATAAAATAAAATGGGAGCCGCTCTTTGAAGGTTTGTCTGGCAAGGGGGTTAGAGTGCCCACTACCATTCGTTGACAACAACAAACACCTCTCAAAACTTTACTTTTATGCTCTCTTTATGTTTTCAAAACCAAAGCTCTAGCACAAATATATCAATCAATGCTTCCCTCTGCGAAGGGCCTTTCTTTTACTTTATGTTGAGTCAGTTTACCTACTTCCTTCCATCTTAGAAGCAAACACTTGTGTTAACTGTGCATTGATTCTTACATACTTGCATATTTGCATTCATCATATTACTTTATGTTGACAATTATCCATGAGATATGCATGTTGAAAGTTGAAAGCAACCGCTGAAACTTATATCTTCCTTTGTGTTGCTTCGATGCTTTTACTTTGAATCTATTGCTTTATGAGTTAATTCTTATGCAAGACTTTTGATGCTTGTCTTGAAAGTACTCTTCATGAAAAGTTTTGCTATATGTTATCTATTTGTTAGCAACTATAGATCATTGCCTTGAGTCACTTCATTCATTTCATATGCTTTGTAATAGTATGATCAAGGTTATGTAAGTAGCATGTCACTACAGAAATTATTCTTTTTATCGTTTACCTGCTCGGGACGAGCAGGAACTAAGATTGGGGATGCTGATACGTCTCCAACGTATCCATAATTTCTGATGTTCCATGCTTGTTTTATGACAATACTTACATGTTTTGCTTGCACTTTATGATGATTTCATGCGTTTTCCGGAACTAACCTATTAACAAGATGCCACAGTGCCAGTTCCTGTTTTCAGCTGTTTTTGGTTCCAGAAAGGCTGTTCGGGCAATATTCTCGGAATTGGACGAAATCAACGCCAAACATCCTATTTTTCCCGGAAGCATCCAGAACACCGAAGGAGAGTCGGAGGAGAGCCAGGGGGCCACCAGGAGGGTGGGCCGTGCGGGCCAGACCCTGGCCGCGCCCCCCTATGGGGAGGCCACCCTGTCGACCCTCCTGCGCCGCCTCTTCGCCTATATAATCCCTTTCGACCTAAAAATGCAATACCAATTGACGAAACTCCAGAAAGACTCCAGGGGCGTCGCCGCCATCGTGAAACTCCAATTCGGGGGACAGAACTCTCTGTTCCGGCACCCTGCCAGGACGGGGAAGTGCCCCCGGAAGCCATCTCCATCGACGCCACCACCTCCATCATGCTCCGTGAGTAGTTCCCCCATGGACTACGGGTTCTAGCAGTAGCTAGTTGGTATTCTCTCCTCCATGTACTTCAATACAATGATCTCATGAGCTGCCTTACATGATTGAGATTCATCTGATGTAATCGGTGTTGTGTTTGTTGGGATCCGATGGATGATACATTATGATTAGTCTATCTATAAAATTTGTGAAGTTATTGTTGCTGCAATCTTGTTATGCTTAATGCTTGTCACTAGGGCCCGAGTGGCATGATCTTAGATTTAAGCTCTATACTTATTGCTTAGATTGTATCTACAAGTTGTATGCACATGTCGCTGTCCGGAACCAAAGGCCCCGAAGTGACAGAAATCGGGACAACCGGAGGGGATGGCTGTGATGTGAGGGACACATGTTTTCACGGAGTGTTAATGCTTTGCTCCGGTACTCTATTAAAAGGAGTACCTTAATATCCAGTAGATTCCCTTGAGGCCCGGCTGCCACCGGCTGGTAGGACAAAAGATGTTGTACAAGTTTCTCATTGCGAGCACGTATGACTATATATGGAAAACATGCCTACATGATTAATGAATTGATGTTCTTTCTTAATGCTTTATCAATCCTATCAATTGCCCAACTGTAATTTGTTCACCCAACACTTGTCACTTGTTATTGGAGAGTTGCCACTAGTGTAGATCGCTGGGAACCCCGGTCCATCTCTCGTCATCATATACTTGTTCTACATGTCATTGGAAGTAGTATCAACTATTTTCTGGTGCCATTGCTCTCATATTGCTATTACTGCTGCTGTGTTACTGTTATTATTGCTCTCATATTATTGCTACTTTCACATCACCCCTGTTACTAGTGCTTTTCCAGGTGCAGCTGAATTGACAACTCAGTTGTTAAGGCTTATAAGTATTCTTTACCTCCCCTTGTGTCGAATCAATAAATTTGGGTTTTACTTCCCTCGAAGACTATCGTGATCCCCTATACTTGTGGGTCATCACTCGCTCCTCCCCTCCCTTCCCGCATCGAGGCCTCCGCTTCTGACTTTTCAATCCGTCTACTTAACCACGCCAGCGGAGGCCGCCTCAACGACAGAGGAAGGCGAGAGGGTTCCCCAACCAACCCTTTCCTCCGTCCGATGCCACCGCCACCGCTGCAACCCGCCGTTCAATCTCTAGGGTTCGTTCCGTCTGTGCCCCTCCCCGATCTCTTTTCCCACCCCGCCCCGCCTTCGCATTGCTGCCTGATCTGATTCGCGATCGGTCATGGTTTTTTTCTTTTCTTTCTCGCCTATGGTTGGGAGAAGGAATGGCGACGTCGGGACCCTGCTACGCGCCGCCAGATCCAACGCTTACCAAGCCCTGGAAGGGCCTCATCGACGGCACCACCGGCTACCTCTACTTCTGGAACCCGGAGACTAAGGTCACCCAATACGACCGCCCCATGGGCCCACCACCCCCCTCCGCGCCCGCCCCCACCCCCGTCGTGCAGCCCCAGTACCACGACGAGAGGCCCAGGAACAAGGACCACCCACCGGAGGTAACCAAATGATCTCCCTTTTTGGGGTTTTTTTCTTCCCCTTTCCCCCGGTTGCTTCCGTAGCCAGTGGACTTGTGTGTGAAATGTGCGAGATTCCTTTTTTTTTTATTCGTGCCCTCTATCGATTTCTCAGCAGGCGCAGGCTGCGCCGAGCCGCTCGCAGAATGCGCCTCCTGACCAATTCGAGTGTGGTTATCTTATCATTGTTTATCATCATTTTAGGCAGTGGGTAATGTTCCTTTTTGCATTGCATTTTGCCTTGTCATGAACGTGGTTTAGGACATGAATGCTACGGACAAGGAAGCAGAAAGTTTAGCGTTTTGGCCTATATTTTGCGTTGTATTTGTCTCAGCATGTGCCTGAGCATCGTTTATAACAAGATTGTCGCTAAACGTGGAGTGAAAAGTTCATTCTTTTGGCATGTTTAACTGTCTCAACTCCTGAAGAGGGGATTGCATCTTTACTATTATATTCGAGTTGGTACGTCGTCAAACATGTTTGATGTTAAAGATTGGAGACATCTTGACCATCCAATCTTACTAAACATCTCCCACTTGCCATCCAGCCATCGGTTCAATCTACCATCCTCAAAATCTTCTAAGCTGATCACTTCCCAAAATTAATGATAGGCGCATAAAAACATCATGCCATATAAGGTAGTAAACAAGGAGTATTAATCCGGTATCACCACAATCAAAGGATTACCAGATCAGGAAATCGCCACAATCAATCACGTGACAGCAATGGTTTCGTTTGATGGTTTGTCACTCAATCTCACGATCATAGTATCCTCAATCACAGCCATCAATTAATTAGGAAATATATATATTCTTGCCTCGAAAAAAAATAGTGGTATCATCATTCACGCTATAAATTAAATACGGTGTCATCAATCACGGCTATTAGGTGGAAACAATCTCAAGCCATTTGCGTTCACCATAATGATAGTATCAATCAACCAGTCTACAAATTGGCAAACTAGGAAAGATACATTTCTTTCTTATCCCACGGTTTCATTTCTCTTTTATTTGATATGGATATGGATCCCATTATACTCGTAATCAGGATGCAATCTCTCGCGGACCATGCCTTCTCCCCTCTTGTAGCTTCACACGGATTTATCCCCCTCTCAAGCGGCCGCACACCTAATCCCCGACGTTCCTAGGCTCCACCAGCGCAGCCCCATCTTCAAGGCATCCGCACTCGGCGCCAACGCCGGTGTGGTGCGGCGTGCTCTTCCGCTGCTCCAAAGCCACATCAGTGATCGAGGTTCGAGGACGGAGGCTTCAACGCCGCCATTGCCAATAACAACAACAACGGGGGCTCCTTGTCCTTCTATGAGTCCTTCTCCGAGAGCAGCCACGCGTGGTCGGTGTCATACCATCATCCAAACAACGCTTTGGAACCTCCAGTACTCATCATCTGGTGCATGTGTGCAACAAGCAGCAAGCCATCGCGCACCAGGTCGATCGTCTCTTCCTCGTAAAATTCTCCTTCAAACACACCGGCAATTCTCTCTACCTCCTCCGAAGGTGCCAATTGTGGACCCTGCACCATGAGGAACTTCTAGCGTTGGTAATGCCATCTTCTTCCCAAGATGTCTTTGTCTGGTAATATTGTTAATTATCGTTGCCTCCTTCTATACAAACACCAACAACATATGTATGATGAAATACTCCTACGAGTTGTAGTTAAAAGCAAATCTGAGAACACTCTTTCATAATAGGTTAGGACCAATGTCAGGTTTGATCTACTTCGGTGGAGCTAAAAAAAGTGGTTATTTTTAGTTTGCAAGTTCTATTCTAATTTTTTAGTTTGACTTTGTCACGAAATGGTAGCTTCTTAGCGGGCTAATCTTGCATTAATCTTCTCTGAACTTTCAGATGATAATTTATTTAAAATAATTTTCCTTTGTATTGTTGTATTGCAGGTGTCAACCACACATCAGTATACATTCAAATCAACATTTGGCCACTGAATGTTTTTTACTTTATGCTACATAGGCTTAAGCTAACCTTCTCTGGTCAACACAGCAAAACAAACAAAAATGAGAGCGATATAAAAGTTTCCCATCAGATCAATTGTGTAGTGTCATATCTATTTATAACTATCTAAATATAGTTATCATTTGAATCAAGAAGCTTTCCTCCCAATCAAGGCTTATGTATCTTCTATCTGGTAAAAAGTATGTATCAATCAAGGTTTGCATCATGTCTGACCTAAATATATCATGTTTCCTATGTTGTAGGAAATAATCGAGGCCTCCGTGATAAGATCTCGTGGGATGGAAACTATTCTTGTTTTTGGACTGATAATAATATTCAGAGCAGTATTGTGAACTCTCTTAGTCCTGACATTGTCGCCATTGCCGGAAGAAGGTAGTCGAACCCCACTAAGTCAAGACACCTTGCAGGAAACTACGTATTTCAAGATATAAAGGTGATCTCACCATACATGCTCTTGAACAATTTTTTATTCTTAATTCTTGAAGTCTCTTTGTCTACTGAAGTCTCTTTGAGATAAGTACTAATTGCATATTTGAATATTTCATCATTATTCTAATAGTTATGTATGTTAAGATCCCACCGTGTCAATAAGGATTTTATTTTGCAGATCTAGGAGATTAGAACACTCTTATTTGTGGTAGTAATGCTTTAGAAATGATTCAATATCCTAATAAATGGGTCTCACAAATGTCATATGTGCGAATAGGTCGTTGACGCTTATAATTTTAGTGAGCTGAGGATTCAATTGATGTCGTTTACCTAAACAAAACAACATGCCTTGTCAGGCTGAGAATGTGATACATTTCATAATTTAGCAAGAGGAACCAAGCTGAGTATGATTTCCTTCTAAAAATCATATGTTATATGCAATATCATGGTTCTTTGGTATATTATTTAAGATTGAGTGCATTTTTAAATTGGATGGGTTCTGGCATTCATTTGAGAGTACATTTGGTTTTTTAGTACTTTTGGACTTTTTGTCTTATTCTATATTCAGCCTGGTCTAAAAAAATAGATAAAGGACTGAGGACCGTGTACATTTAGAGTAAGAAATGACTGAATGCAGAAATAGCTTACATATATGTGCACAGTATATTTGCTGGATTTTAAAGTCTCACCGGTAGTGCTCATGTTAGGGAAGCTTCCTGGAAAATGTCACATTCAGAAATGATAGATTCAAGTAAGTGTCAGAACAGTATTTACAGTACTGGGTACCATTCGATATTAACCCAACACCATATATGTTTATTTATATGTGTGATTTATTGGATAGCCCAAATTGTCCCATGCTCAATCTCCTGAGATATTAACATGGTAAATATTTCTTAACATTTTTTTCCTGCAATATGGAAGGTGCAAAATGATGGCCAAATATATTCTACTTTGTGTCACTAACATCCTTGACTTTACAGTGATCATTGCGACCTTTATTCCATGAATTACAAGTTCTTGTTCTCTCTGTATTTGACTGTTTGAGCATTGTTGTCACCATCTGCTATATTTTAAAGATTGTTTCATGTGCCATATTTCAATTGGAAAAATCCAGTTGAATCGATTGATTCTTGTATCAAAGTAGTTTGCCTTCTAGGTAGCTACAAATCACCAATCGTGCCACCGCTGACTCCAGGTAGGTCCCATGAGAGCGAAATCTCGCTCAACCACAACTCTTCACAACCCTGGGAGCTAAGAGCTCTTAGGGATAGAGTCATAAGAAGTTTACAAGCTATTTAACTACTACTTGTTTCCATTAGTAACTTGTTTTACATCCTTGCATATACGAGGTCTCATGCTTTAATTTATGATGTACTCCACCACTTTGCATTAGAAACTAGCAATCGTGAAAAAGATGGATTCCTCATTCACTTATCCGTCATACATTCAGTTTTATTATACTATGTTTGGGAGACTTCAAGCTGTTGCTTGTACAGGCAGGGCATATACACGTGTATCTTATATGTTTTTTAATATTTTAAGTAGGAGATGTGTTTTTCTTTTTCTTCTTTGCACTGCTTTATGATAATGAAGACATATTAAGATTTGCATAATTTCTAGCCCAAATGCATCGAAGCAGAATTTGACCTAATAGATGGTTAAGCGTTGTACATGAAGATTTATTTATATATTGTAAATTAAGATATGTTGGAAGCTGATTATTTAAAACTTGTCGATACATTCTTTTTGAAGGCTAGGTGAAACATGGAATATTTATCTTTGAGTCAACAGGGTAGCGCATTGATCCATTGGTTTCAAAGGAGAGGGTGAAGCATCTGATCTATTGCTTGTTTCAAGATCAAGACGAATGATGGTGTAACAGATCGATGGGGGCAACGATAGTGGGGGAATAATAGAGAAGAGTTTGGCACCTTTTCTTCTTGCTAGATTGTTTGGAGATGAGAAACAAAATTGTATGGCTTTGTGACGGTCAAGATAAAGGGGGTGAAGGTTGTTGATATTATTGCTTGTGCCTCGTGTTATCAGTATTAAGGAAAAAATCTCATTTTAATAAAGATATTGATTTTTATCTATATCCATGGAGTTCAAGGATAGAGGATCAAGGGAGGAGGAAACGACACTCAAGGGTAAGAGGGTGACAAATGAGACCCCTAGAGAGGGAAGGGGTGAATGTTGGTCACCATATAGCAATAATTCAGGGTAAACACATGGTTAATTTGGGATATAGTAAGACATCACACGTATATATAAAACCATCTAATATAAAACCATCAAATAAATATTTTTAGATTTTTATTTATTATTATTCCGTAGCAACGCACGGGCACTCAACTAGTTTCATTAACTACGTAGAAGGTGTGTTTGTCCTATCCATGTTTATTACGGTCATTTTAGGCAGTGGGTAATGTTTCTTTTTTTGCATTGTATTTTGCCTTGTCATGAACATGGTTTAGGACATGAATGCCACGGAAGTTTTAGCCTATAGCTTGGTGGTGTTACATTATATGTGCTTTTGCATTGTACTACCTCTGTTCGGTTTTAGGGATATAAGACAAGCGAACTAGATGTGGTTCTAATCAGAGTCAATTAAATACAGACGTAGCAAATATTTGTCGCATCATGTGCGTGAGCATCGTTTAGAACAAGAGCGCTGCTAACCGTGGAGCGAAAAGTTCTTTCTTTGGCATGTTTCGCTGTCTTGGATCCTGAAAAGGGGACTGCATTTCATTAACTGCGCAGTATCATGACACCGATGTTCCTGTTTTCAGCAGCGCCAGCACGCCATATGCTGACCACAAGGCGAGGAGCGATCCTTCTTTGGAGGTAACACATCTATCATGTTCTCCTACTTCTTATTGCGTTGCTCCATTAATGCACTAAGGGCGCCACGTAAACAACGATACATTTGGCACGCTCCTAGTTGATGTACATTTCTTGTTAACACCCTATCCTTTTCTTTTTCAGCAGCGCTATTAAGATGGAGCAAACCCTGCTCCTAGATATGTTGCTGATGTAGAGGTTTTGCTTCTGTTGGTGATGTTGCTGTTGATCCTGCCCTTGTCCTCCTGGCTAGCTATTGCTTGCAAGCTTTTCTAGCTTCCCATTGTTACTGGCTTTGTCTAGGGTTTGTTCTTGAGGATGAACAACTATGCTGTTTTGGTTGAACTGTCGATGGATCAGCTGGTTTCCTATAACTCTTCCTTTTATATGGCTGGGCAAAGCATGGCTTGGTCGACAGGAAGGTTTTGGCTGTGATGACTAGCTGTTGTTGTTGTGTGGTGTTGCGCATGCATGCATCCTAGTGAGATGTGTGCTTGCTTCTGTTGGGACTTGCTCCCTTCTATGGATCAGCTCAGTTGATTTGGTACTTATCTACCTTTTGAGCATTATTTCTAATAGCCAAGTGGCTTGGTTCAATGCCATGCTTGTGTTTTTGTTGATGTGCAGGTTCAAGAAGATCAAGATGATCCAGATGATCAAGTGAAAATGAACAGTATCTAGGATTTTAGTATAATTACTTGTAATTTTTCTTTTTCTTGTTTAATTCAATTTCACATTGTTGAAATATAATTGAATTATGTAATGACATTTATATGTGTGTGATTATCAATTAAGCTCAAGTTTCTCTCTATTGAGCTTGTATTGCTTTAATTCCCTTGTCTTATATTTTGAATTGTATTGATATAATATTATTGTTTGAATTACATAATGCCTTATTGTTTGAGTTGAATTTGAATTAAAACTCATTTCATTACTCAAGTTTCAAATCAAAATCAAATGATGATCAACCACTTTGCAAAACCCTAAATCAAAAGAGGTCATGTCAAAGTTTATCGCACTCTCGAAACCCTAAACCCTAGATGGTGTCGAGAGAGAAACTTGACCCCCCTTAGGTTTTTTATGCAATGAAGCACGAAATTTTCCCAGATTTTATGATGAGATGCACACCCCTTTCCTAAATCTACCCTGTAACTGTCTAGAATCCTGGGATGTTACAGTATGTTCCAAGGTTAATTTGGAAAATTTACTAGCTAGATGTGGGTACTTTAGTGCAAATGTAGATAGGATTTGGCAGCCACACATAATTTAGACCAGTCGGTTGGGATGCTTCGGATGCAAGGAAGCAGGAACGAGGTGGATACCGCGCCTTCAAATTTATACTAAAGTTTTATACCTTTTAGATTTTTTTTTGCATGCTAAGTACTAACTATTGCAATATTATATTATGTGTCTGACATGGTTAACCATAACGATGTTGTTGAATGCTAGTCATGGTGTTCTTTATCATACAAATATAATTTATATGTTTAAACAAACTTACGTCGTGCTCAGTTTGACCTGTATTTTCTATCAAAAGTTTTCTCTTGAGTTATTCTTTAAACAATTGCATAAATTTTAAGGTGTTTAGATATTTGTAGTATATATATCTAAAGTGTATGCGATTTAACAAAAATCTGAATGATGGTTTCTAGTATATGGTTATGTAATCATACTTTTTCAAATTTCTCATGGTTAAAAACGCGACTCGACTTAAGTTTAAGCGCGCCAAGCCACTAAACGATAGCAGTGCACCCAACGCTTAAACGTACATGCCGTGCACTTAAGTGTGCCTAGGCGAGCACTCATGTGAGAAGGGAGTTTGTCATATGCACTATTCAAAAAATCTGCCGAGATACCGATTTATCGTGAATCGGGTGGTAACCGATAAGATTTTAGCATCTCGGCTAATTTATCGCTACACCGATATTTTGGCCGATTTTCAGTCCGATGACCGATATTTTGGCCGATTTTCAATGAAATTTCGCTGAAATTCGGTCTGGTAGTCGTTATTTTTGTTCTATTGTCTTGTAGAACTATACATTAGCTCAAAATTTTCATTTTTATTGATTCAAATGCAAGAAATCAAGGTAATACTTATGTTCAATGCTTCAATATTATCTATGCATAGCATATTATATAAAATTTAGTGCTGAAAATTAGAATTTACAAAAAATTAAGCCGATAAATGGCCGATCGATAAAATCGATTAATCGTCCGATAAGCGATTAATCTCCATTTTAAGGCTGACCGATAAGTTAGCGATTCACGATTTCTTGAACATTGGTCATATGCAAAACTAGGAATTTATTCCCAATGCTCATGATTAAATATGTCTTGTAAGTTACAATGGGTTCAACAATAAGTTGACAATGCATACATGATTTGTACTTGCAATCTCTACTACTTAAAAAAGACTAAACGTATTCCTTACGTCAATTCCTTTGTCCGTTCGTCGTCGTCCATCCCACATCCCACCGACCGCACGACGACCACATGGGCCAGGCCCATCTTATCCCACCATCTCCTCACCACGTCGATTAAATCGTTCGTTCCCAGGCCAGTATGCTAGGGTTCCGCCCCGCCGCCGCTGCTCATTCCTATTGCTGTCCGCCGCATCCTGCAGATTGTATCCTTCACCGGCGGAGAAATCGCTGACCACGCCTTTTCTAGAACCAACCATGGACTCATGAGTCCCGTATGTGGACGTGCGGATGCACCTGCGGGCCACCTGCCCGCCGCGCACGCCTCGGACAGGAGCACCACCGCCCTCACTTCCCTCCGGTCCCTTGCCAGCGCTGGGCAACCGCATGTCGAGCCTTGGACTGGGTCGAGAACATCTCGCGCCGGCGATGGAACATGATGTCGCAGCCCCCAAGACACATACACGGGTCCGCTACTGAAGCGTACGAGCGCGGCTGCAACTCTCGAGCACGCGAGCGGGGGAATACGCAGGCGATCGCACCAGCTGGTGCCTCCTCCCTGCTTGTTGGCCGGCCGTGGGCGACCAGCGGCGTCGGCTTGCTCATCAAAATTGTATCCTGAGCACCTGTTGCCGACAAATCCTCCGCCCAAGACCTGCGCGGCTCCGCATCGGCAGCCTTGCTGCGTGCGATTTCGACGTCTCGCCTAGCCTAGCCGGCATTCACCTCCATCTTCGGGGAGAGGAGTCTGAGGGGTACTGTCCCGCCCCGATTTGCCTGCGTCGGGGAGATAGATGGGGTGGAGAAATGAGAGGAGTGAGTAGGAGCAGTGGTGATGGGCAGGGAAGCTGTCGCTGGTGGTCACATGATCCTCTTCGCCGTGACTTGCCCCTCTCCTTTGCATGTCGTCTTGGTTTTCAGACTTTCATACAGGATGCAATCCATTCGATCAAAAGACCACGACCCAGTCCAGCATCTTCCCAATTCATTTCCTTCTTCTTTCCATGTCCTCGTGAATCAAGTCTGCAATTGATCTGAAAAAAGTTCACCAGCCCATTCTCCTCAGATTTAAGGTTCTGAACTCACAACAATTTAGCATCTCCTTTCTATCAGTCTCACCAGGAAGGATCGGGTATATTGACGGCAGAGCTAGCTGCCATCGTTGCACAGAGGCTGTGGAATGGAGGATCTGCAACGGTCTGGTGGTGCACGGTAAATCTGCATATTCTTTTGAAGTATCTCCAGATTCACACTATTCTGCTCACATGTTATTGACTTTTTTTTTTACTGTTGGGTCTCAAAAGGAAAATACCCTTTTCTAAATGAGCAACCAAATACCACCTACCATATATTTTTTTACTCTATAAAGGCATATGTCCAGCTTAATTTCTTGAACATTAGAAATAAATGACTAGCTTCATTTTGTGTGGGACAATCAATTTTTTTCTACAACTGAAAGGGAAAGAAAAACAATTTTAGTGAGATGCATACATAGTTCATTTTGATGGTCTTCTTTTTGTCAGGTTACTATCGAGCTCTTCTGAGCGTGAACAGATGAAGACATATCTAGATGACTTGCTTCCCTGGATTCCAGTGGAGTTAAAATTTGATTAGCCGAGTTGTTCATACATTCCGGGTGGAAGAAAAATCCTAGAAGCCAAATTGTGCATCATCATAGATAATTCTGCATATTATTTTGAAGCATCTCCAGATTCACACTATTCTGCTCACATGATCGTCGCATTTTTGTGTACAAATGGCTATTTGCACTTTGATACGTCTCCAACGTATCGATAATTTTTTATGTTCCATGCCATATTATTGATGTTATCTACATGTTTTATGCACACTTTATGTCATATTCGTGCATTTTCTGGAACTAACCTATTAACAAGATGCCGAAGTGCCAGTTGCTGTTTTCTGCTGTTTTTGGTTTCAGAAATCCTAGTAAGGAAATATTCTCGAAATTGGACGAAATCAAAGCCCAGGGGCCTATTTTTCCACGAAGCTTCCAGAAGTCCGAAGGAGAGACGAAGAGGGGCCACGAGGGGGCCACACCCTAGGGCGGCGCGGCCCCCCCCCCCTTGGCCGCGCGGCCCTGTGGTGTGGGGCCCCCGTGCCGCCTCTTGACCTGCCCTTCCGCCTACAAATAGCCTCCGTGACGAAACCCCCAGTACCGAGAGCCACGATACGGAAAACCTTCCAGAGACGCCGCCAACGCCGATCCCATCTCGGGGGATCCAGGAGATCGCCTCCGGCACCCTGCCGGAGAGGGGAATCATCTCCCGGAGGACTCTACGCCGCCATGGTCGCCTCCGGTGTGATGTGTGAGTAGTCTACCCCTGGACTATGGGTCCATAGCAGTAGCTAGATGGTTGTCTTCTCCCCATTGTGCTATCATTGTCGGATCTTGTGAGCTGCCTAACATGATCAAGATCATCTATCTGTAATTCTATATGTTGCGTTTGTTGGGATCCGATGAATAGAGAATACTTGTTATGTTGATTATCAAAGTTATATCTATGTGTTGTTTATGATCTTGCATGCTCTCCGTTATTAGTAGATGCTCTGGCCAAGTTGATGCTAGTAACTCCAAGAGGGAGTATTTATGCTCGATAGTGGGTTCATGTCTCCGTGAATCTGGAGGGGTGACAAGAACCTCTAAGGTTATGGATGTGCTGTTGCCACTAGGGATAAAACATTAGTGCTATGTTCAAGGATGTAGTCACTAGTTACATTACGCACAATACTTAATGCAATTGTATGTTGTTAGCAACTTAATACTGGAGGGGGTTCGGATGATAACCTGAAGGTGGATTTTTTAGGCATAGATGCAGTTGGATGGCGGTCTATGTACTTTGTCGTAATGCCCAATTAAATCTCACTATACTCATCATGATATGTATGTGCATGGTCATGCTCTCTTTATTTGTCAATTGCCCAACTGTAATTTGTTCACCCAACATGCTGTTTCTCTTATGGGAGAGACACCTCTAGTGAACTGTGGACCCCGGTCCAATTCTCTTTACTGAAATACAATCTACTGCAATACTTGTTCTACTGTTTTCTGCAAACAATCATCTTCCACACAATACGGTTAATCCTTTGTTACAGCAAGCCGGTGAGATTGACAACCTCACTGTTTCGTTGGGGCAAAGTACTTTGGTTGTGTTGTGCAGGTTCCACGTTGGCACCGGAATCCCTGGTGTTGCGCCGCACTACATCTCGCCGCCATCAACCTTCAACGTGCTTCTTGACTCCTACTGGTTCGATAAACCTTGGTTTCTTACTGAGGGAAACTTGCTGCTGTACGCATCACACCTTCCACTTGGGGTTCCCAACGAGCGTGTGCTTTACGCGTCATCAAGCTAAATTTCTGGCGCCGTTCTTGCAGTGAGATCAAGACACGCTACAAGGGGAGTCTCCACTTCTCAATCTCTTTACTTTGTTTTTTTGTCTTGCTTAGTTTTATTTACTACTTTGTTTGCTGCACTAAATCAAAATACAAAAAAATTAGTTGCTAGTTTTACTTTATTTGCTATCTTGTTTGCTATATCAAAAACACAAAAAAAATTAGTTTACTTGCATTTACTTTATCTAGTTTGCTTTATTTACTGTTGCTAAAATGGCCAACGCTGAAAATACTAAGTTGTGTGACTTCACAACCACAAATAATAATGATTTCTTATGCACACCTATTGCTCCACCTGCTACTACAGCAGAATTCTTTGAAATTAAACCTGCTTTACTGAATCTTGTTATGCGAGAGCAATTTTCTGGTGTTAGTTCTGATGATGCTGCTGCCCATCTTAATAATTTTGTTGAACTATGTGAAATGCAAAAATATAAAGATGTAGATGGTGATATTATTAAACTAAAATTGTTCCCTTTCTCATTAAGAGGAAGAGCTAAAGATTGGTTGCTATCTCTGCCTAAGAATAGTATTGATTCATGGACTAAATGCAAGGATGCTTTTATTGGTAGATATTATCCCCCTGCTAAAATTATATCTTTGAGGAGTAGCATAATGAATTTTAAACAATTAGATACTGAACATGTTGCTCAAGCTTGGGAAAGAATGAAATCTTTGGTTAAAAATTGCCCAACCCATGGACTGACTACTTGGATGATCATCCAAACCTTCTATGCAGGACTAAATTTTTCTTCACGGAATTTATTGGATTCAGCTGCTGGAGGTATCTTTATGTCCATCACTCTTGGTGAAGCAACAAAGCTTCTTGATAATATGATGATCAACTACTCTGAATAGCACACGGAAAGAGCTCCACAAGGTAAGAAGGTAAATTATCGAAGAAACCTCTTCCTTGAGTGATAAGATTGATGCTATTATGTCTATGCTTGTGAATGATAGGACTAATATTGATCCTAATAATGTTCCGTTAGCTTCATTGGTTGCACAAGAAGAACATGTTGATATAAACTTCATTAAAAATAGTAATTTCAACAACAATGCTTACCGGAACAATTCTAGTAACAACTATAGGCCATATCCTTATAATAATAGCAACGGCTATGGTAATTCTTATGGGAATTCTTACAACAATAATAGGAGTTCACCCCCTGGACTTGAAGCCATGCTTAAAGAATTTATTAGTACACAAACTGCTTTTAACAAATCTGTTGAAGAAAAGCTTGGGAAAATTGATATACTTGCTTCTAAAGTCGATAGTCTTGCTGCTGATGTTGATCTTTTGAAATCAAAAGTTTTGCCTAATGAGAATCATCATAATAAAATTGTTACCACAGCAAATGCCATTCAAGTTAGAATTAATGAGAATATAAGATTAATGGCTGAACTGCGTGCTAGGTGGGATAGAGAAGAAAATGAAAAACTAGCTAAAGAGAAGAATGCAGCTAAAGTTTGGACTATTACCACCACTAGTAATGCTAATGCTACACATGTTGCTGCACCTCCTACTAATACTAATAAAAGAATTGGTGTTAGCAATGTTTCCACTTCTAATGCAAAGCGCGAAAAACTGCCTGAAACTGCTAAAACTGCTGAAACTGCCTGTGATAAAGCTGCTGAAATTTTTTCCAACATTGGGGATGATGATCCCATTGCTTTAGATTATAATGGTTTGAATTTTGATGATTGCCACATCTCTGAAGTTATAAAGTTCTTGCAAAAACTTGCTAAAAGTCCTAATGCTAGTGCTATAAATTTGGCTTTTACACATCATATTACAAATGCTCTCATAAAAGCTAGAGAAGAGAAACTAGAGCATGAAGCCTCTATTCCTAAAAAGCTAGAGGATGGTTGGGAGCCCATCATTAAGATGAAGGTTAAAGATTTTGATTGTAATGCTTTATGTGATCTTGGTGCAAGTATTTCTGTTATGCCTAAGAAAATTTATAATATGCTTGACTTGCCACCGATGCAAAATTGTTATTTGGATGTTAATCTTGCTGATCATTCTACAAAGAAACCTTTGGGTAAGGTTGATAATGTTCGTATTACCATTAACAATAACCTTGTTCCCGTTGATTTTGTTGTCTTGGATATTGAATGCAATGCATCTTGTCCCACTATATTGGGAAGACCTTTTCTTCGAACTGTGGGTGCTATCATTGATATGAAGGAAGGTAATATAAAATATCAATTTCCTCTCAAGAAAGGTATGGAACACTTCCCTAGAAAGAGAATGATGTACCCTTTTGATTCCATTATGAGAACAAATTATGATGTTGACACTTCGTCTCTTGATAATACTTGATACACACTTTCTGCGCCTAGCTGAAAGGCGTTAAAGAAAAGCGCTTATGGGAGACAACCCATGTTTTTACCTACAGAACTTTGTTTTTATTTTGTGTCTTGGAAGTTGTTTACTACTGTAGCAACCTCTCCTTATCTTAGTTTTGTGTTTTGTTGTGCCAAGTTAAGCCGTTGATAGAAAAGTAAGTACTAGATTTGGATTACTGCACAGTTCCAGATTTCTTTGCTGTCACGAATCTGAGTCCACCTCCCTGTAGGTAGCTCAGAAAATTAAGACAATTTACGTGCATGATCCTCAGATATGTACGCAACTTTCATTCAATTTGAGCATTTTCATTTGAGCAAGTCTGGTGCCATTTTAAAATTCGTCAATACGAACTGTTCTGTTTTGACAGATTCTGCCTTTTATTTCGCATTGCCTCTTTTGCTATGTTGGATGAATTTCTTTGATCCACTAATGTCCAGTAGCATTATGCAATGTCCAGAAGTGTTAAGAATGATTGTGTCACCTCTGAATATGTCAATTTATATTGTGCATTAACCCTCTAATGAGTTGTTTCGAGTTTGGTGTGGAGGAAGTTTTCAAGGATCAAGAGAGGAGTATGATGCAACATGATCAAGGAGAGTGAAAGCTCTAAGCTTGGGGATGCCCCGGTGGTTCAACCCTGCATATATCAAGAAGACTCAAGCGTCTAAGCTTGGGGATGCCCAAGGCATCCCCTTCTTCATCGACAACATTATCAGGTTCCTCCCCTGAAACTATATTTTTATTCCATCACATCTTATGTGCTTTTTCTTGGAGCGTCGGTTTGTTTTTGTTTTTTGTTTTGTTTGAATAAAATGGATCCTAGCATTCACTTTATGGGAGAGAGACACGCTCCGCTGTAGCATATGGACAAGTATGTCCTTGGTTTCTACTCATAGTATTCATGGCGAAGTTTCTCCTTCGTTAAATTGTTATATGGTTGGAATTGGAAAATGATACATGTAGTAATTGCTATTAATGTCTTGGGTAATGTGATACTTGGCAATTGTTGTGCTCATGATTAAGCTCTTGCATCATATGCTTTGCACCCATTAATGAAGAAATACATAGAGCATGCTAAAATTTGGTTTGCATATTTGGTTTCTCTAAGGTCTAGATAATTTCTAGTATTGAGTTTGAACAACAAGGAAGACGGTGTAGAGTCTTATAATGTTTTCAATATGTCTTTTATGTGAGTTTTGCTGCACCGGTTCATCCTTGTGTTTGTTTCAAATAAGCCATGCTAGCCTAAACCTTGTATCGAGAGGGAATACTTCTCATGCATCCAAAATACTTGAGCCAACCACTATGCCATTTGTGTCCACCATACCTACCTACTACATGGTATTTTCCGCCATTCCAAAGTAAATTGCTTGAGTGCTACCTTTAAAATTCCATCATTCACCTTTGCAATATATAGCTCATGGGACAAATAGCTTAAAAACTATTGTGGTATTGAATATGTAATTATGCACTTTATCTCTTATTAAGTTGCTTGTTGTGCGATAACCATGTTTATCGGGGACGCCATCAACTTTTCATTGTTGAATTTCATGTGAGTTGCTATGCATGTTCGTCTTGTCTGAAGTAAGGGCGATCTACACTGAGTTGAATGGTTTGAGCATGCATATTGTTAGAGAAGAACATTGGGCCGCTAACTAAAGCCATGATCCATGGTGGAAGTTTCAGTTTTGGACAAACATCCTCAAATCTCTAATGAGAAAAGAATTAATTGTTGTTGAATGCTTAAGCATTAAAAGAGGAGTCCATTATCTGTTGTCTATGTTGTCCCGGTATGGATGTCTAAGTTGAGAATAATCAAAAGCGAGAAATCCAAATGCGAGCTTTCTCCTTAGACCTTTGTACAGGCGACATAGAGGTACCTTTGTGATACTTGGTTAAAGCATATGTATTGCGGTGATAATCCAGGTAGTCCAAGCTAATTAGGACAAGGTGCGGGCACTATTAGTACACTATGCATGAGGCTTACAACTTATAAGATATAATTTACATGATGCATATGCTTTATTACTACCGTTGACAAAATTGTTTCATGTTTTCAAAATCAAAGCTCTAGCACAAATATAGCAATCGATGCTTTTCCTCTATGAGGACCATTCTTTTACTTTCAATGTTGAGTCAGTTCACCTATTTCTCTCCACCTCAAGAAGCAAACACTTGTGTGAACTGTGCATTGATTCCTACATATTTGCCTATTGCATTTATTATATTACTCTATGTTGACAATATCCATGAGATATACATGTTACAAGTTGAAAGCAACCGCTGAAACTTAATCTTCTTTTGTGTTGCTTCAATGCCTTTACTTTGAATTATTGCTTTATGAGTTAACTCTTATGCAAGACTTATTGATGCTTGTCTTGAAGTGCTATTCATGAAAAGTCTTTGCTTTATGATTCACTTGTTTACTCATGTCATATACATTGTTTTGATCGCTGCATTCACTACATATGCTTTACAAATAGTATGATCAAGATTATGATGGCATGTCACTCCAGAAATTATACGTGTTATCGTTTTACCTGCTCGGGACGAAAGCAGAACTAAGCAGGGATGCTGATACGTCTCCAACGTATCGATAATTTCTTATGTTCCATGCCACATTATTGATGTTATCTACATGTTTTATGCACACTTTATGTCATATTCGTGCATTTTACGGAACTAACCTATTAACAAGATGCCGAAGTGCCGATTCTTTGTTTTTCTGCTGTTTTTGGTTTCAGAAATCCTAGTAAGGAAATATTCTCGAAATTGGACGAAATCAAAGCCCGGGGGCCTATTTTTCCACGAAGCTTCCGGAAGTCCGAAGGAGAGACGAAGAGGGGCCACGAGGGGGCCACACCCTAGGCGGCGCGGCCCCCCTTGGCGGCGCGGCCCTATGGTGTGGGGCCCCGTGCCGCCTCTTGACCTGCCCTTCCGCCTATAAATAGCCTCCGTGACGAAACCCCCGGTACCGAGAGCCACGATACGGAAAACCTTCCAGAGACGCCGCCAACGCCGATCCCATCTCGGGGGATCCGAGGAGATCGCTTCTCCGGCACCCTGCCGGAGAGGGGAATCATCTCCCGGAGGACTCTACGCCGCCATGGTCGCCTCCGGTGTGATGTGTGAGTAGTCTACCCCTGGACTATGGGTCCATAGCAGTAGCTAGATGGTTGTCTTCTCCCCATTGTGCTATCATTGTCGGATCTTGTGAGCTGCCTAACATGATCAAGATCATCTATCTGTAATTCTATATGTTGCGTTTGTTGGGATCCGATGAATAGAGAATACTTGTTATGTTGATTATCAAAGTTATATCTATGTGTTGTTTATGATCTTGCATGCTCTCCGTTATTAGTAGATGCTCTGGCCAAGTTGATGCTAGTAACTCCAAGAGGGAGTATTTATGCTCGATAGTGGGTTCATGTCTCCGTGAATCTGGAGGGGTGACAAGAACCTCTAAGGTTATGGATGTGCTGTTGCCACTAGGGATAAAACATTAGTGCTATGTTCAAGGATGTAGTCACTAGTTACATTACGCACAATACTTAATGCAATTGTCTGTTGTTAGCAACTTAATACTGGAGGGGGTTCGGATGATAACCTGAAGGTGGATTTTTTAGGCATAGATGCAGTTGGATGGCGGTCTATGTACTTTGTCGTAATGCCCAATTAAATCTCACTATACTCATCATGATATGTATGTGCATGGTCATGCTCTCTTTATTTGTCAATTGCCCAACTGTAATTTGTTCACCCAACATGCTGTTTGTCTTATGGGAGAGACACCTCTAGTGAACTGTGGACCCCGGTCCAATTCTCTTTACTGAAATACAATCTACTGCAATACTTGTTCTACTGTTTTCTGCAAACAATCATCTTCCACACAATACGGTTAATCCTTTGTTACAGCAAGCCGGTGAGATTGACAACCTCACTGTTTCATTGGGGCAAAGTACTTTGGTTGTGTTGTGCAGGTTCCACGTTGGCGCCGGAATCCCTGGTGTTGCGCCGCACTACATCTCGCCGCCATCAACCTTCAACGTGCTTCTTGACTCCTACTGGTTCGATAAACCTTGGTTTCTTACTGAGGGAAACTTGCTGCTGTACGCATCACACCTTCCACTTGGGGTTCCCAACGAGCGTGTGCTTTACGCGTCATCACACTTGCGTTCAATAGCTATTATAATTTGTTCTATTCACGATATGATCTTCCTTAGCTAGATTTCCTTGTAGTTATTATTTCTGTACATGGACTAAATTCTTAGTTATAAGTGTTGTCCTTTTTGCTCTTTTGCTTATACAATGATGCCAATTTTGGGTAGGTACAGTAAACTTTCATGCCATTTATCCCTTGCACTCTTATGCTTATTTCAAGTGTGTTTTATGTTCCTTTGTAACATAATAAAAATTTGAGTCTGGGACACATCTGTGTTTGGTATGCCAAGGAAGACAACCCCACTTGATACACATCTGAGTCTTGTATGCCAAGGAAGACAACTGTGTTGACAAGCCGAAGTTTGCCCCCAGATCAGTGCCTCTCCCTGATGCCCACTTCGACGGAATCCTATCATCTTCATCTTTACTATGTGTCCTATACTTATATATGTTTTGAGGACATTTACTGTTTTGAGGATGCCGTGTGTAACACCCCAAATTTCAATAAAAAGAAAGTTAGAGAAATCCAGAAACCCAAAATTTCAAACCAACAAAAACTTTTCTTTTGCATATAGTACCATGCATAGGACTTGTGCATTTGAGTGATATGCCATGATGATTGCTTTTACTTGTATTTGATATGCTCTAAAACCCTAGTGTGATCCAATGAAGATCACCAACCAAATAAATCAAAGAGGAAGAAATTCCAATATTTGCAAAACCCTAAAAACCCTCACATATGCTCTATGGCATTTTTATAAATCTTGACCCTAGACCTATTTGGTCTTCACCATTAGTTGGATAATGTTATTAAACACTTATTACAACTTTTGGAACCAAGGTTGCACAATTCAAATGAAATCCAAACACAATTCCCCCTCACATAGGATAATGGTCCATTTTGACAATTATAGTCTGATCACCACTTTGAGCCCCTGCAATTCAATGTTCCCAAACCAATTCTTGCTAACTCTTTGCACCATTTCAAAGTCAACATCAAGGTGAACAACTTTGATGAAGATCACCCTGCCAAATTCACCTTGGATCAATAGCTATGCTCGTCCAAAGTCTTAACTTTTTAACAAGTGCAACAATCTCCACTTAGCCATTTTGGCCAATCTTTGAATTCAAATTTTTCCACCACCACCTCCAATCGCCTCTGGTCTTTTACAACTTATCTCAACACTCACATTTCAAAAACTTTCACCTTTTGAATTATTTCAAATTTGGACAATTTTGTAATTTCCAAAATATGGCACTATTTGCACACTATTGCAAATAGTGATTCTACTCTAACTAACCTACCCCAACCTATTCTAAATGGTCCCCTGGTTCCCTCTCTCACTAACCCCAGCATAGAAACCCTAGGGAGGGAGAGAGAACAAGCAAGACATGGCCATGCCGGCCCATGCCGGCCATGTTCTTCTCCCCCTCTCATCCTTGCTCGCCACCCCTGGCCCTGGCGCCCACACTCGCCACCGCACACTCCTACACCACCTAGCACCGGCCATCGTCGAGATAGACGCCGTAGCTCGCCGGAGATCGCGCGCCCAGAACGCGCCCTGGACGCCGCTCGCGTCGCGCGTGTGCACACCGCGGGCACCCACTGGCCACGCGCCGCGCCACCATCTCGCGTTCGCCCTGGCCCCGCTGACTAGCCGTTGAGCATCACCACGCCACCACGACACCGCCAGACATGGCCACGACAAGACCCTGGACCGCCGCTGCCGTAGACGGGGAAGAAGATCCCGCCACCGCCGCGGCCATCGTGGAAACAACGCGACCCAACCAAGCCTCCCCCGACCAAGCTGTCGCTGCTGTTAGACTCGCCAGGAACCGCAGAACAGCGCCACGCCCTCGCCTAGCTCACTAGCTCGCCGGAGACGCCGCGCCCATGTCGCCCGCATCACTGCCCCGCACCCCTTGCTCAATCCTATAAATAGAGCGTTCCCTGGACCAAACCAAGCACACCAGCTCACTCCCCACCTCTCACTGCTTCGCCACCACCGCTCCACCCACTCGATCGTTGCCGGAGCTGCTCCAATTTGAAGATCGGAGCCGCCCGTACCCGGAGGTCGCCGCCGTCGATTGGAGCTCTTCCAGGAGGAGCCGCCGGTACCAGGAGCTCCGCCGTCGTCCACAACTTCACCACGCACACTGCCATCCCTCGCTGGAGCACTGGTTAGCCCTCCGACCCCCTAGGTCCGCCGCCAGAACGTCGGGTTCTCGTCGGAGAAGACGATGAACCTCGACCGTCGGATTCACTTCTAATCCAACGCCTCACTTTAAAACGTACCGATTCGGGTTAGATGAGCCACTGACAGGCGAACCCCACCCTGTCAGGCAGCCCGCGCGGCACTGGACCGTGGTGGGCTGGCTCGGGCCGTTTTCAAACCGTTTGGCCCAATTAGCTTTTCCCGCCGGCCTGTTAAATTCAAAACCAGTTTAATTATTTCAAATAAATTCCAATACTGCCCAAACTTTGAAATTCAACCATTTCAAATTGGCTAAACCAAATTTAGTGAATTTTATATTGTTAGAAAGCCACTGAAATTCTCTACAACATGCCCCTGGCCTCATGGTCAATTTCTTTGTAGAATTAATGTGACAAAAATAACAAGGCAGGGACTTTTCCCTATTCAAATAATTCTCAAAAATCAACCAAAATAGATATTAAGTTAATTCCAACTCTAATAGCTCACATTTGACTTACACTAATTGTTTATGCAATAAAATGGTGTGGTCACTTTGCATGGTCATGCCATGGTTTAATGAATGGATATTTTGACTAGTTTAACTAGTTGATATTGTCCAAAAATATTAAAGTTAATTTGTGTGAAGTCTTACACTTCACTTAAACTTGTCTCACATGGATTCATGGGATGTTTGGACCCCTGGTTCCAAACTCCCTTATATGAATTTCTTGAGATTTAAATCAAAGGTAGTGTTATTTAAATGGTATGAGGTGATCCACCTCATTTAAATCATTTTCCCAAATGATGATGATGATGAACATTTGACTTGGGTCAATATGAGTTCATCCATGATTGTTGGAGAAATTAAATCTTAAGAAGATTTCAATGAGAGGAAATTATTTCTCAAGAACCCTATGGAAACTATCATTTACATATGGAATACAAATTCTATTTAAACCCCACAACCCATGCACCCTAGTTTATTTATTTTGTGTGCATAGAGTAGTTTGTGTGTTTATTTGCGATGTGTGGAATAGCCATTGAATTAGTGAGTAATTATACTCGTATTCCAATTTAGATGGTAGCACCGGAGAGTATGCCGAAGAAGAAGGTTGCTACCAGGAGGAAGAGGAGGAACAGTTTGAGAACTACCAAGGCAAGCTAAATTACTATGCAAGCTACTACCAATGCAAGCTATTATTCTTGCAAAGTGCAAAGCCCCTTGGGGCAAGGCCCCATGTTCTTACCTTTTCTTATATGAACCCATCCCAAGTTTTTACTTTACAAGTTGTTACTTGTTTTCTAAATGAGTTACTTTTATAGTTAACTTTGGTCAAAGTACAAGTTGAGTCCTAGAGTAGTGGGTTAGTCTTCCCAAAGCAAAGCAAGTTAGCACCCCTCATGAATTAGAGCTAGTGCTAAAGAATTAAAACTTGACTACTCTAGATGGGAACCATGTGAATTTTGAAAGGATTTTTAAACCTTGGAATGAAGATGCATTCCATTGAATGATTTTTGAAGGTGAATATGACCAAGAGAAGATGGTGATTTTTGATAAAACATGATGTTGGTTTGAATGCGATACCTTTCCAATTATCAAGTACCCCCACAATACCTGATTATGGGTAGGGCTTAACTGGAAGTTTATGCGTCTTAGTATGGGTTCCCTCTAAACAAGCGTCATCGGGGTTATGCCGAAAGCTGCCTCTACCACAAAAGAAACGATACGATATGATGCGAAATGAGGTGAATGTCCGGCCCAAGCCCTGTGCAGTTCCTGTGCCGATCATCTGTCTTCACTTTGGGAGGCCAAGCTCATGGGGAGAGGTGCTCATACTAGGATTCGTAAGTGAAAGGTTATGGTTGATGATCCGCGTACTGTGTTACGATGATTCGGGGAAATCCCGACAGATGAAATCAAATGTTGTGGCACAAGTGTGCAACCTCTGCAGAGTGTAAACCTATTCGAATAGCCGCGTCCACGGTTACGGACGGTTGGAAGGGCCATACAGTTTCCGATGTCATATCTTTGAAAATGATGTTGAAAGATGATGGTGAAATGACTTGTGGTGGATTGAATTGAAATCACCACTTGAATGGTGGGAATGACACTAATGTTCCCACTTGAGTTAGTTAGCACTTGAGTAAGCTTTTCTCAAAACTTTGTGAACTAAAACTAGCTTTATGCAAATAAACTAGAGCTTAGCCAACCTTACTAGAATGTTTAGCACTTACATTAGTATTAGTTTGCGAGTACTCAACATACTCACGGCTTTGTCCCTGGCTATTCAAATGGCCAGAGTATGAAGATGAACAAGGAGATGACCAGCAGGACGCCTACGACAACTAAGCGCCTTCCGACGTCAAGCGTTGGCCTGTGGACTAGAGAGTCCTTGTATCTTACGCTTCCGCTATGTTGAACTATGAACTTGTGTTTGTTCGTTGATCAATAGATCAACTATTCGTGTAATATGGATCATGTGATTCCAATTTGTAAGACTTATGGTTTGTAATGAATGATGACTGTGATACTTAACTATTATGCCTCGCAACAACAATATTCTTGGGATTGCGATGTATGACATAATAGGCATTCGGACTTAAAAATCCGGGTGTTGACAAGTTGGTATCAGAGCCATTGTTTGACCTTAGAAGACCTTAGTTAGAATGGGCGTTCTGAAAAATTTAACTTGGAAATCAAATGAAAGAAACTATTTGTGAAAATTTACTACACTCTTGTCTTTGAGACTTTGCCAAAATTGGATGAATCATGTTTTGAATCAACTTAAAATTTTGCCACACTTTGCACTCTCTAACTTACTCATCCAATTCTCTTTCAGATGGAGCCGAATGAACCCCTCAACACCAAGTTTTACCAACTTGGGAACGGAGGAAGCTTGATCTTCGAGCATGACCTCGACTCCCTGTCGGATCACCTTGGCCGCCCACACCCCGAGTTTCACGGGATTCAGGTGGACGACCAGCCGGGAGGGGAACTGAAGTGGGTTATCACCACTGACTTGAGGGGCAAGCTGGAGCCTCCCACCTCGGAGAGGATCCTTTTCTCTTTCAGGGAAAGCAACTGGCTCGACGGGCTTGCACGTGCTCTCCAGGAAGCACTTGCTCGTCTGTGCGGACAGAATGCGGAAGCACTTCGTGAGGAACGCTTTGCGCATCTCGCGAGGCGTAACTCTGACAGAAGACCCATGGATGTGCCACTGCACCCCCAGTTGAGGCACCATGTGGATCACTTGGACTTCATGCTCTACCAGACTCAGAGGGACCTCGACGCCTCTCGCGCTTACGCGAACCAGACCCATGCTCACATCACCGAGCAGGGTGAGGCGATCAAGCTACTCAACAACGACCGCAGGAACCTTCGCCAGCAGCGTGCCAAGAAGGACGCTACGATTCGCCGCCTTCGCGCCCGGATCGCGTCACTTGAGGCCACTGCCAAGGCCCAGGAGGATCAGATTCGTCAGCTGGAGGATGACGATGGAGGCATCGATATTCAGGGAGGAGACGCCTTTCTGAGCGATGACGACAACTTTGAGGAGGACGAGAACACCGAGGAGGAGGACTACGAGTTCCTAGAGGCAGGACTTGATGACTACGTTCCGATCGATATCGATGATGAGGAGTAGTTGCACTAGTTCACTTATAGTAGGTGTGAGTTGTATCCCGTCCTTTGTATCGTAGCATGAGAATGGTTCTTAAAACCATTGGAGTATGTGTGTAGTTTGTACTATGTGTTGCATGAATGAATGTTATGTTTGTCATGAAAAGATTACCAGTTTTTCAAATGCTTTTCAAACTTAACCAAAATGAACCATAGAATGTTCCCTCTCATCTCATAATCTGCTACATCTTCAGATGGCCCCTCCGAATCGCACCAACGACGCGATGCTGCAACTTCTGCAAACCCTGCTTGCCGACCGGGAAACTGAAAGAGCCGAGCGCCAAGCCAACCTCATCGCCTTGCAGAACATCGCCAACCAAGGCCATGGAAATCATGACCACCCCGGATCCAAGCTCAAGAACTTCCAAAACACCAATCCTCCGGTGTTTAGCAAGACCGAGGAGCCCCTCGACGCCGACGATTGGCTCCAGACTATGGAGAACAATCTGGAAGTAGCTGGAGTGGAAGCCAACGAGAAGGTGTTGTTCGCCACTCACTATCTCGCTGGACCAGCTCGCGCTTGGTGGACAAGCACCCGTGCCATGAACGGAGGTCAATTCATGACTTGGGAGGATTTCAAACTCAAGTTCAGCAAGTACCATGTACCCCCGGGTCTTATCAAGAAGATGAGGGATGAATTCCGTGAACTGAAACAAGGTCGCATGACGGTGGTTGAATACCGCGACAAGTTTCTCACCTTGTCAAGGTATGCCCCTGATGAGGCCCGACACCGTTGAGAAGAGGAAGGAGAGATTCCTGAACGGACTGCATGATGAGATGCAGACTGTCCTCGTCAACATCCCCTTCGCCGACCTCGAAGCCCTTGTTGACTCCGCCATCCAGATGGAGGGCAAGTTAAACCAAGCCAATGAGAACCGCAAGCGCCGCATGGCCAATCAGAGTGGATCAAGCCACCCCCAAAAGTTTCGCCCTAGCTCAAGCGGAGGTTTCACTCCGAGACACAACAAACCCCCGATGCAGAACTCTCGCCCCGGTTATCAGAACCGGAGTGGAGGAAACTCCAAGCCGGGAGGCTACAACAACAACTACAACCGCGCTCCACCCCGAGCCCCTAACAACACCAACCCCAACACCAACCCCAGAACCGGAAGCAATGCCATTCCCGTTGCGAACAAGAAGGACAAGAGCACTATCACTTGTTATGAGTGTGGTGTAGTGGGGCACTACTCCAACGAGTGTCCCAAGCGTCTTGCCAAGCTCGCCGGCAACACCGCTGCCCCTGCTCAGCAGCAACGCCGTGTCTCCACCGGCAAGAAGTTCGTCCCCAACAACCCAACAACCGCAACGGCCGTCTCTACCACATGAACGCCGAAGAAGCCCAGGAAGCACCAGATGTTGTGCTGGGTATGTTTTCTGTCAACCACACCCCTGCTAGAGTGTTGTTTGATTCTGGTGCATCTCATTCCTTTGTCACCGAAGATTTTACATCAACAAGTAAAATTCAACCCCTCAGTTTGAAGCATGTTATGATAGTTCAAATCCCCGGATCAACCACCAAAGCCAGAAAATTTTGCAAAAATGTGCCAATCAAAATCCATGATGTAGATTTCTTTGCAAATCTAATCATACTTGGAACCAAAGGTCTGGAAGTTGTCCTAGGAATGGACTGGATGTCCAAGCACAATGGATTGATAGACTGTGCCAAGAAAGCCATAACCATGACTAGCAGCACCGGTATCGTAGTTGAGCACGTTTCTGAAAAACTACCCAGGAAATTCACCTGCAACCAAAGTGTATCCAAGCCAACTCTGGATCAAATCAGGGTCGTTTGTCGCTACCCTGATGTGTTTCCAGATGATCTACCCGGTATGCCCCCGGATCGGGATATCGAGTTTATCATCGAGTTAATCCCCGGAACTGGACCCATCGCCCAGAGAGCCTACAGCATGAACGCAGCCGAACTTGTGGAGCTGAAGAAGCAAATAGATGACATGTTAGCCAAAGGTTTGATTAGACCAAGTGCATCCCCCTGAAGATCCCCCGTCTTGTTTGTCGACAAGAAGGATGGTGCAAATCGTTTATGCACGGACTATCGTAAGCTTAACGATGTCACCATCAAAAACAAATATCCCTTACCCAAGATCGAAGACTTGTTTGACCAACTCACCGGATCCCGAGTTTTCTCCAAGATTGACCTTAGAACTGGATACCACCAACTGAAGATCCGAGCCACTGACATTCCAAAAACTGCCTTCACCACCAGATATGGGTTGTATGAGTACAACGTCATGTCGTTTGGACTGACCAATGCCCCCGCTTATTTCATGAATCTCACGAATAAGATCTTCATGAACTTTTTGGACAAGTTTGTCGTTGTTTTCATCGACGACATTCTCGTCTACTCCAAGTCCGAAGAGGAACATGAACAGCATTTGGAGATTGTCCTTGAAACCCTTAGACAGCACCAGTTGTATGCTAAGTTTAGCAAGTGTGAGTTTTGGCTGGAAGAAGTGGGATTCCTCGGACACATCTTGTCTGCAGGAGGAATTGCCGTAGATCCTGCCAAGATCAAAACTGTTATGGAATGGAAAGCCCCAACCACACAAACCGAGGTCCGCTCTTTTCTTGGATTAGCCGGATACTACCGCAGATTTGTAGAAGGTTTTTCGAGCATCGCTCGACCAATGACCCAACTGCTGAAAAAGGACAGAAAGTTTGAGTGGACCGACAAATGCGAAGAGAGCTTTCAACAGCTCAAGAGTAGACTGACAACAGCCCCAATCCTGATCATGCCAGATATCGCAAAGCCCTTTGACGTATATTGCGACGCCTCCAAGACTGGACTTGGATGCGTGCTTATGCAAGAAGGAAAGGTTGTATCCTATCTTTCAAGACAACTCAAGCAACATGAACAGAATTACCCAACCCATGACCTCGAGCTTGCAGCCGTGGTCTTAGCCTTGAAGGTTTGGCGTCATTACCTCATGGGTAATCGATGCGAGATCTACTCCGACCACAAAAGCCTCAAATCTATTTTCACCCAGAAAGAGTTGAACATGAGACAACGCTGATAGATCGAATTGATCAAGGATTACGACATGGAGATTCACTACCACCCCGGCAAGGCCAATGTGGTAGCGGATGCTTTGAGTCGACTGCCGTGTCAGTTGAACTCCATGCTCGCAACCGAACAGCCCAGTTTGCACCAAGAGTTTGAACAGTTCAGACTTGAACTTGTGAGTGAAGGATTCCTAGCCAGCATAGAACTGCAACCCACCTTGGTTGGTCAGATCAAGGAAGCCCAGAAGGACAACGCTAGCATTGACGGAATCAAGAAACAGATAGCCGAAGGAAAAGCCCCCGGATTCACTGTAGACGAAGCCGGAGTGCTTTGGTACAAAGAACGTCTCTGCGTACCATCGGACTCTGACTTGAAACAAGTCATTCTGCAAGAAGCCCATGACACCCTTTATTCAATCCACCCCGGAGGTACCAAGATGTACCAGGACCTGAAAGAACAATTTTGGTGGCACGGAATGAAGAGAGAGATCGGTAGCTATATCGCTAAGTGTGACATCTGTCAGAGAGTCAAAGCAGAACACCAACGACCCGCCGGACTGTTGCAACCCCTTCAGATTCCGGAATGGAAATGGGACTCCGTAGGACTGGACTTTATCACCGGACTGCCCAAATCCAGCAAAGGCAATGATTCCATATGGGTAGTGGTCGATAGATTGACCAAAGTCGCCCATTTCATCGTCGTCAAAACCACCTATCAAGGCCCCAAGTTAGCTGAACTTTACATCTCCAGGATAGTCGCTCTACACGGAACCCCCAAATCGATAGTGTCAGATAGAGGATCCCAGTTCACCTCAAGGTTCTGGCAGAAAGTGCATGAAGGACTAGGCACTCGCCTAAATTTCAGCACCGCCTATCACCCTCAGACCGACGGACAGACTGAGAGAGTAAATCAGATACTGGAAGACATGCTTAGAGCGTGCGTACTGGAATACGGATCCAAGTGGGAAGACTGCCTACCTTACGCAGAATTCTCTTACAACAATAGTTACCAAGCCAGCCTACAGATGGCCCCCTTTGAAGCCTTGTACGGAAGGAAGTGCCGTACCCCCCTGAACTGGTCAGAAGTCGGAGAGAGCCAAGTTTTCGGCCCAGATGTTCTTCGTGAAGCCGAAGAGAAAGTCCACAAGATCCGCGAGTACCTCAAGACTGCGCAATCTAGACAGAAGAGCTACGCCGACAAGAGACGTCGGGAGATGACCTTTGAGATCGGAGATTTCGTCTATCTCAAAGTATCCCCCTTGAAAGGAATGCAAAGGTTCCAATTGAAAGGAAAGCTTGCACCTCGCTATGTTGGACCTTTCTAAGTCCTTAGCCGCCGAGGTGAAGTATCTTATCAACTAGAGTTGCCTGAAGAGATGTCGGCTGTGCACGACGTGTTTCACATCTCACTTCTCCGGAAATGCCTGGAAGTCCCAGAGAAAACCGAAGTGTTCAAGAACATCGATCACAGATCGGTAGATATCAACAAGGATCTGACTTATCGCGAAGTGCCGATTCGCATATTGGAAGAAGCTTACCGAACCACCCGCACCCGAAGCATCAAGTTTCTGAAGATCCAATGGAGCAATCATACCGAGGATGAAGCCACCTGGGAACGCGAAGACTTCATGAAGAAGGAGTACCCAGATCTCTTTAGTACCTAACTTTCTTTTCGATCTCGGGACGAGATCTTTTGTAAGGGGGAAGGGTTTGTAACACCCCAAATTTCAATAAAAAGAAAGTTAGAGAAATCCAGAAACCCAAAATTTCAAACCAACAAAAACTTTTCTTTTGCATATAGTACCATGCATAGGACTTGTGCATTTGAGTGATATGCCATGATGATTGCTTTTACTTGTATTTGATATGCTCTAAAACCCTAGTGTGATCCAATGAAGATCACCAACCAAATAAATCAAAGAGGAAGAAATTCCAATATTTGCAAAACCCTAAAAACCCTCACATATGCTCTATGGCATTTTTATAAATCTTGACCCTAGACCTATTTGGTCTTCACCATTAGTTGGATAATGTTATTAAACACTTATTACAACTTTTGGAACCAAGGTTGCACAATTCAAATGAAATCCAAACACAATTCCCCCTCACATAGGATAATGGTCCATTTTGACAATTATAGTCTGATCACCACTTTGAGCCCCTGCAATTCAATGTTCCCAAACCAATTCTTGCTAACTCTTTGCACCATTTCAAAGTCAACATCAAGGTGAACAACTTTGATGAAGATCACCCTGCCAAATTCACCTTGGATCAATAGCTATGCTCGTCCAAAGTCTTAACTTTTTAACAAGTGCAACAATCTCCACTTAGCCATTTTGGCCAATCTTTGAATTCAAATTTTTCCACCACCACCTCCAATCGCCTCTGGTCTTTTACAACTTATCTCAACACTCACATTTCAAAAACTTTCACCTTTTGAATTATTTCAAATTTGGACAATTTTGTAATTTCCAAAATATGGCACTATTTGCACACTATTGCAAATAGTGATTCTACTCTAACTAACCTACCCCAACCTATTCTAAATGGTCCCCTGGTTCCCTCTCTCACTAACCCCAGCATAGAAACCCTAGGGAGGGAGAGAGAACAAGCAAGACATGGCCATGCCGGCCCATGCCGGCCATGTTCTTCTCCCCCTCTCATCCTTGCTCGCCACCCCTGGCCCTGGCGCCCACACTCGCCACCGCACACTCCTACACCACCTAGCACCGGCCATCGTTGAGATAGACGCCGTAGCTCGCCGGAGATCGCGCGCCCAGAACGCGCCCTGGACGCCGCTCGCGTCGCGCGTGTGCACACCGCGGGCACCCACTGGCCACGCGCCGCGCCACCATCTCGCGTTCGCCCTGGCCCCGCTGACTAGCCGTTGAGCATCACCACGCCACCACGACATCGCCAGACATGGCCACGACAAGACCCTGGACCGCCGCCGCCGTAGACGGGGAAGAAGATCCCGCCACCGCCGCGGCCATCGTGGAAACAACGCGACCCAACCAAGCCTCCCCCGACCAAGCTGTCGCTGCCGTTAGACTCGCCAGGAACCGCAGAACAGCGCCACGCCCTCGCCTAGCTCACTAGCTCGCCGGAGACACCGCGCCCATGTCGCCCGCATCACTGCCCGCACCCCTTGCTCAATCCTATAAATAGAGCGTTCCCTGGACCAAACCAAGCACACCAGCTCACTCCCCACCTCTCACTGCTTCGCCACCACCGCTCCACCCACTCGATCGTTGCCGGAGCTGCTCCAATTTGAAGATCGGAGCCGCCCGTACCCGGAGGTCGCCGCCGTCGATTGGAGCTGTTCCAGGAGGAGCCGCTGGTACCAGGAGCTCCGCCGTCGTCCACAACTTCACCACGCACACTGCCATCCCTCGCTGGAGCACTGGTTAGCCCTCCGACCCCCTAGGTCCGCCGCCAGAGCATCGGGTTCTCGTCGGAGAAGACGATGAACCTCGACCGTCGGATTCACTTCTAATCCAACGCCTCACTTTAAAACGTACCGATTCGGGTTAGATGAGCCGCTGACAGGCGGACCCCACCCTGTCAGGCAGCCCGCGCGGCACTGGACCGTGGTGGGCTGGCTCGGGCCGTTTTCAAACCGTTTGGCCCAATTAGCTTTTCCCGCCGGCCTGTTAAATTCAAAACCAGTTTAATTATTTCAAATAAATTCCAATACTGCCCAAACTTTGAAATTCAACCATTTCAAATTGGCTAAACCAAATTTAGTGAATTTTATATTGTTAGAAAGCCACTGAAATTCTCTACAACATGCCCCTGGCCTCATGGTCAATTTCTTTGTAGAATTAATGTGACAAAAATAACAAGGCAGGGACTTTTCCCTATTCAAATAATTCTCAAAAATCAACCAAAATAGATATTAAGTTAATTCCAACTCTAATAGCTCAAATTTGACTTACACTAATTGTTTATGCAATAAAATGGTGTGGTCACTTTGCATGATCATGCCATGGTTTAATGAATGGATATTTTGACTAGTTTAACTAGTTGATATTGTCCAAAAATATTAAAGTTAATTTGTGTGAAGTCTTACACTTCACTTAAACTTGTCTCACATGGATTCATGGGATGTTTGGACCCCTGGTTCCAAACTCCCTTATATGAATTTCTTGAGATTTAAATCAAAGGTAGTGTTATTTAAATGGTATGAGGTGATCCACCTCATTTAAATCATTTTCCCAAATGATGATGATGATGAACATTTGACTTGGGTCAATATGAGTTCATCCATGATTGTTGGAGAAATTAAATCTTAAGAAGATTTCAATGAGAGGAAATTATTTCTCAAGAACCCTATGGAAACTATCATTTACATATGGAATACAAATTCTATTTAAACCCCACAACCCATGCACCCTAGTTTATTTATTTTGTGTGCATAGAGTAGTTTGTGTGTTTATTTGCGATGTGTGGAATAGCCATTGAATTAGTGAGTAATTATACTCGTATTCCAATTTAGACGGTAGCACCGGAGAGTACGCCGAAGAAGAAGGTTGCTACCAGGAGGAAGAGGAGGAACAGTTTGAGAACTACCAAGGCAAGCTAAATTACTATGCAAGCTACTACCAATGCAAGCTATTATTCTTGCAAAGTGCAAAGCCCCTTGGGGCAAGGCCCCATGTTCTTACCTTTTCTTATATGAACCCATCCCAAGTTTTTACTTTACAAGTTGTTACTTGTTTTCTAAATGAGTTACTTTTATAGTTAACTTTGGTCAAAGTACAAGTTGAGTCCTAGAGTAGTGGGTTAGTCTTCCCAAAGCAAAGCAAGTTAGCACCCCTCATGAATTAGAGCTAGTGCTAAAGAATTAAAACTTGACTACTCTAGATGGGAACCATGTGAATTTTGAAAGGATTTTTAAACCTTGGAATGAAGATGCATTCCATTGAATGATTTTTGAAGGTGAATATGACCAAGAGAAGATGATGATTTTTGATAAAACATGATGTTGGTTTGAATGCGATACCTTTCCAATTATCAAGTACCCCCACAATACCTGATTATGGGTAGGGCTTAACTGGAAGTTTATGCGTCTTAGTATGGGTTCCCTCTAAACAAGCGTCATCGGGGTTATGCCGAAAGCTGCCTCTACCACAAAAGAAACGATACGATATGATGCGAAATGAGGTGAATGTCCGGCCCAAGCCCTGTGCAGTTTCCAGGCCGACTGTCTGTCTTCACTGGGAGGCCAAGCTCATGGGGAGAGGTGCTCATACTAGGATTCGTAAGTGAAAGGTTATGGTTGATGATCCGCGTACTGTGTTACGATGATTCGGGGAAATCCCGACGGATGAAATCAAATGTTGTGGCACAAGTGTGCAACCTCTGCAGAGTGTAAATCTATTCGAATAGCCGCGTCCACGATTACGGACGGTTGGAAGGGCCATACAGTTTTCGATGTCATATCTTTGAAAATGATGTTGAAAGATGATGGTGAAATGACTTGTGGTGGATTGAATTGAAATCACCACTTGAATGGTGGGAATGACACTAATGTTCCCACTTGAGTTAGTTAGCACTTGAGTAAGCTTTTCTCAAAACTTTGTGAACTAAAACTAGCTTTATGCAAATAAACTAGAGCTTAGCCAACCTTACTAGAATGTTTAGCACTTACATTAGTATTAGTTTGCGAGTACTCAACGTACTCACGGCTTTGTCCCTGGCTATTCAAATGGCCAGAGTATGAAGATGAACAAGGAGATGACCAGCAGGACGCCTACGACAACTAAGCGCCTTCCGACGTCAAGCGTTGGCCTGTGGACTAGAGAGTCCTTGTATCTTACGCTTCCGCTATGTTGAACTATGAACTTGTGTTTGTTCGTTGATCAATAGATCAACTATTCGTGTAATATGGATCATGTGATTCCAATTTGTAAGACTTATGGTTTGTAATGAATGATGACTATGATACTTAACTATTATGCCTCGCAACAACAATATTCCTGGGATTGCGATGTATGACATAATAGGCATTCGGACTTAAAAATCCGGGTGTTGACACCGTGGCCATGGGTTTGTGTGATGGCCACTAGCGGGTTGCCATGTGTGAAGGAGACGCGGAGGTCTTTCACCTCTTACTTGTGTTAGGTAATTTTTTACCCTTCTGAAGTTTAAGAGGTGCTACAAAATATAGTGAGAGCATTCATGTCCACATTGAAACCAGTGAAAGGTGCGATTTTGGTGTGAAGCTAAGATAGCTTGTTTAAAATCCTTAGATCTGGTGGAGATGGTTGTGCTTGTGTTAGATGGTATATAACCTGAATGCATGATTTTTCCCTATTTGGTAGAAATTTCTTGCATTTTCCTAGAGCTTGTAATTTGTACTCATGTTCATTTCACATAATTCGGTGCTTGTGTTAAAATTTGTGTCTGATTATGATCTTAATATCCAGATAACAAACCAATAATCAATGTGGCTGCTACCTGTGATGAGCATGATGGCTTAGCCGTACGGCGCGATGATCAGACCGTTTCACTACAACAAGACATTTAATTCTCATGCTTCTTTTATTGTTGCTTTATTTCTTGGCTCTGTCGACTGCTTTATTTCTTGGCCGTTGGTGCGATTTTGTCTGAGCTTTTCAACTTGTCTGCACTATTCCGTGGTGAAACGTATATATTGACCAATATTTTTTTGTAGCATAAACCTTTACGTTTTTTGAGCTTATTGCTTTGTTCAAGTTTATTTACCTTTACATTTAAGTTGTCAACCTCTATCCTAAATTTAAATGTGATCATTGTTTTTTAGCAATGAATATGATGTATCATGACATTGTAGGCATATACAACATATTTGCTCAGGGGTCTCGATGCTACTATGTTAGGGTTTTTCTTTCATGGTGAGAAATGTGTACAGGTGTTAGTCCCTCTGATCCATAATACATTTCGTGGTTTCAGTTAAAATTTGAACTAAAACACGACAAATATTATGGAGGGGTAGTTTTTCTTTTTAATGACATGTCATTAAGTTTACATGTATCCTTTTTTTAGCTGAGTTTACATGTATCCTTGACAAAAATGATTATGTTGCACATTCTTACATTGAAGTGCGCGTTGTTTTAGGTCACTCACGAGTTGCTGGAGGAGATGTTGGCGACTCTGGTTCCGTTGGATAAAGACCAGGGTTGTGCTATACTGATATTTAGCTAGGCGACCATGGATGGGGTGACCATAGTACTGGTGTTAGCTGCAAGTGCTATACATCAGATCTTGTTCACGATAGAAGTGTGGACATGTGTTGACATGTGTTTTTATATTTCTTTCTAATGTTATTCTCTTTCTGTTATGAAATTTTATCATCTCAGGACTCCAGCTTATTTTGTTTTGGCGTTGATATTCCTGTGAACTATTAATAGATTTCGAAATGTAAAGTTAATTAATTGATGTATATCTGAGTCTGCTTCCAGAAGTACAAGATTATATGCTTTACTAGAAATAGTAGACATTTAGTTCATGTGCATTTTTCAATCACAGATTTCCTATGCAGATTTTCTTTTGATGATTAATCATCACTAAGGGTTTTCTGTTGCAAATGTTACATGATCGCTAAAGAATTTCCACAACGTATACTGTTTTATGCAGGTGCCAGTGTCACAAGTACACCCACCACCGTTTTAGTGGGAAGTAGTTTTCACATCAACAATTGTGTTGTATGGACATACAAAGTTAATTGGTTGGTAATTCAGCGATTGTATGTCCAGTCAAGAGAACATGAAGCTGTAGCTTTTTTGTGTAGTAAATTAATGATTGGCCCATGTTGTTTCAGTTTTTATAGGAGATTAGGAGCCAGGGTTCTTTGGTAGAGTCCACCGCAACAGAGCTCCTAAGGGGGCGAACGCATTTCGGACGCCGTCACGTCCGTTTGCGTCAGTCAAAATGGTCAAAATCGTCCGCGCGTCCGTTTGCGTCGGGGTGGCTTCAGCGGCACGACGCATAATTTTTTTCATTCATAAAATTATAATTTACAATAATAAAAAACATAAAAAAGCCATAAAGGCGTGGTAAAAGTAGGGACTGCTGGTCGTCGATGCTGACGAGGTCGATGAACTCCGGCGTCGGCCATGAAAACTGGTACGCCGACAGTGGAGGAGGTAGGGCAGGCTGCGGCAACTGCGGCCGGCCGTCGCCTGCGCAGGAGGCTGTGGTGAAGGTGGCCAGGGATCCCAGGCCGGAGCGCGGTCCTTGGAACGCGTCGGCGTGGCCAGAGGAGTCGTCGGTCTCCCATGCGCGAGCGCGGACTCGTAGAGCTGGATTGTGAGCCCGTCCCACAAAGCGAGCTCGTTGAGCTCGTCGAGCTCGCTGTTGGCCAGTGCCATGGCAATGGCCTCCTCCTCGGTATTGTCCGGTGGCTGGCTCTCCGGATCCCACGTCAGCCCACCGTCGTCGTGGTCGTACTCTGCCATGCTCGCGTCCTCGTCCGCGTCCTCCTGGTCGTTCTCTTCTTCTTCCGCGGTGATCTCGCGGTCGAAGTAGGCGACGTCGCCGAGGTAGCCAGCGCGGCGGCGCGCGTCGAACTCCCAAGTCCTGAAAGAGATCCAGTTGTAGGTGTTGAGCGCGTACGCCTGATCTTCCCGGAGATCCGGCGGCAAGATCGCTCGACGGCGGCACACGTCGTCCCGCCGCTCTCGGCCCTCGCGCGGCATGGGGGGGGGGGACCGGCATGCGCCTCGAGTTGAGGTACCAGCCCCCTCCAGGAAGGTTTGCGTCCGGCCATGGTACCGGCCATTTTTCCTCCGAAAGCCGGTGCGCGAGCTCGATGCGGACGTACCGCCCGACCCGTGGCTTCTTGCCGGACCGCGAGCCGCTAGCCTCGTGGTCGTTCTTGGTCTTGCGGAACGGCCAGCATTTCTTCCCCATGGCGTCGGTCGGGTGGATAGTGTGGGCTCTGGCAATGGTGTGGTCGAGTAAATGGGCGCCAGCATCGTCCCTTTAAGAGGCTCGAACGCCATCTTGCCTTCAATGTCCTGCCACTGGGACGCCGCCCAGCTACGCACGCTCGCAGAAGACGAGGCGCGCCATTTACGTGGCCCTAGAAAGAGTACAGCATGCCGCCCGTAACAAAAATCGCAGAAGTCGAAGAAGTTGTGCCCCCGCCAGGCGGGCCCGTGCGAGGATCGGGCGGACGATATGATGAAAAATATCGATGGACACGTTTGGGCCACGTTTGCGTCGCCGCGGATGGCCGGTCACTATGCGTCGTCCCGCTGGAGGTGGTACCAGACGTATTTTCGGCCCAAGCGGACGCAAACGGTCGCTCAGCGTCCGTTTGCGTTGCCCCTTGGAGAGGCCCTAACCAGTTAGTTATTTTGGTTCAGAATTATAACCATGGTATGTAAGGAAATTTCATATTTGGTGAAATTTATGCTATTTCATTTCAGATGAATATGTGTGTATAAACTATTGTGACAGCAAACAGATAATAATTCCCTAATTTAATTTAAGCTGAAGTAAATTTATGGAGTTTGTACAAATAAGTTTTTAAACAATGTACAATTATGTGGAACGTGCATGTGCACATGCTTGATGCATGTGCTTTTGACACATAAGGCTAGGATTTAGGGTCGTCTCTATATATATATTTATGAATATTAAAATGTTGTTTGGACTAATTAGAAAAGAAGTATTTCTTTATTTATACCTATGTTTGCGGCACCCTCGTTTTATGAGAGAATAATACATTCAAAAGAAGATGTTGTTGAGTTAGCAGTTAGAAAGACCTAGAACATAGGTGTAGGATTTACCGCAGAAGAGTAACAAGAAGACCACGTTGATGCACAACAATATTGTTTTATTATGTTCGGTATTATCATGCTGTAGTACATTATGATATGATATTTCTGATTTATTTTAAATTTTTATAATGAGTGTACATTGTAAAATGAAATTTGTGGACCGTAGCAACGCACGGGCAATTGTACTAGTGTTATAATAATCAACAATTAACATAATGGCTACACAGTGAACCCCTCTCTCATATGTCGCTAAGATGGGTCTCTCACCTAGTTGAACTTTTTACCTTTTCTCATTGTAGGCATTAGGTGAGCACAAAGTTTGAGTTGTGGTGTTGGGCATAGCCATTAGTTGCAACGCACCGGCTCAAACTTCGTGCTCGCCTAATGGCTAGTTTGTGATAAGAACACTAATATAGATTCCACCTCATCTTTTGGTCTTCCATGCAAGGCTTGTAGACATGCAATTCTTGCTTTTGCTCCAATGGCAGAATCTAACTCCGTCTGTGATGATGGTTGTAGTTTCTCGTGTGACAAGCACATGGACGACGAAGACGTATCAAACTTACTGGTAGAAGAAAAGGCACATTGCGGTGTACGTCGGCACCATGGTCTTGTTCAAATAGTTGATGTTCATCAAGCAAATCTGGTAAGTGTGCTTGGTCCAATACTTTGGCACACAAACCTCCGGATGTTGCATTCGTTTTACAAAGAGGAGCACCATGTAAAGCCGTGATGCGGCCGGTTCGATGGCGCGCGATGAAACACGACCTCGTGATTCAGCTGTGGCTTCTCCAACGGGCACGATGAGAGAACGCATCTTGCAATCGTCCTCTCAAACCGTAAGTAGGAGGAGGATGATGAGGCCATGAGGGTGTTGAAGTGGTTCGCCCAGAAGGCTCAATTGTATCGTCGTCTTCGCCACGTCGCGACAAAGATAGATTTCCCGGCAGAAAAAGACAGGTTTGCCCCTTCATGTTTCTTCTGCTGCTCTCCAATCATGGCATAATTAGGAATCCAAAGCACACACACCCTAGCAAACAAGCAAATGGAGAACACAAGAAGAGGTTCTCACTTTTTTTTGGCGTGGGAATATTTTGCTTGAATTGGCAAGGAGTGGCCGCAGGCGTCCAAGCCCGGGCCCTGGGCCTGGGCGGGCCCTGCACCTTTTGAGCTCCCCGATCCCACCACCACTTGTCCCACCCCGGCTGCGCACTGCCCACCTGTCTCGTTCCATTCCCAGGCAGCTCGGCTCCTCCACCATCGAGGCCTCCGCTTCCTTCCGCCCCCTTTTCAATCTGGGCGTCTACTTAACCACGCCAGCGGAGGCGAGGAAGGCGAGAGGGTTCCCCACCCAACCCTTTCCTCCGTCCGCCGCCGCCGCCGCCAGCCGCCCGCAACCCGCCGTTCAATCTCTAGGGTTCGTTCCGTCCGCCCCCCTCCCCCCGATCTCTTTCCCCCGCATTGCTGCCTGATCTGATTCGCGGTTTCTTTCTTTCTTTCTCGCGTAGGGTTCGGAGGAGGAATGGCGACGCCGGGGCCCCGCTACGCGCCGCCAGATCCGACGCTGCCCAAGCCCTGGAAGGGCCTCATCGACGGCACCACCGGCTACCTCTACTTCTGGAACCCGGAGACCAAGGTCACCCAGTACGACCGACCCATGGGCCCGCCCCCCGCCCCCGTCGCGCCCGCCCCCGCACCCGCCCCCGTCGCGCAGCCCCAGTACCACCACGAGGAGAGGCCCAGGAACAGAGACCACCCGCCGGAGGTAACACGCCCATCCAAATGATCTCCCTTTCATGGGGTTTTTTGGTCCCCCTCCCCTCCGTAGCCTGTCTGTGTGTGAAATGTGCGAGATTCCCCCTTGTTTATATATGTGCCCTCTGTCGATTGCTTAGCAGGCGCAGGCTGCGGCCAGCCGCCCGCAGAATGCGCCTCCTGACCAGTTCGAGCTGTGCTTGTCTTACCCTTGTCTATTACCATCATTCTAGGCGGCGGATGTCACGTTATGTTGCTCTTTGCATTGTATTTTGCCTAGTCATATTGAACGCGCAGCATGGTTTAGGTCTTTAGGGCATGAATGCCGCGGACTAGGGAGCAGCAAGTCTTGTGTTTTGGCCTATAGCTTGGTGGTTATGTGTTTCTGCATTGTGCTACTATACCTCTGTCCGGTTTTAATAGACGCGGGGATATACGACAAGCGAAAACTAGCTGCGGTTCTAATCAAAGTCAATTAAATACGGACGGATCGAGTATTTGTCGCATCATGTGCGTGTGCATCATTTAGAACAAGAGCGCCGCTAACCGTGGAGCGAAAAGCTCGTTCTTTTGGCATGTTTCGCCGTCTCGACTCCTCAAAAGGGGAGATTGCATTTCATTAACTGCGCGATGTCGTTTCTGTTTTCAGCAGCGCCACAGCGAATCTGCAGGAAGCCGCGCGCCATATGCTGACCACAAGCCCAGGAGCGATCCTTCTTTGGAGGTAACACATCTTTCCGTCACGAATCATGTACTCCGTACTTCTTATCACATTGCTACATTAATGCACTAAGAGAGCCACGTAAACTGCGATCATTGGGCACACTCGTAGTTGATGTACATTTCTTGTTAACACCCTGTACTTTTCTTTTTCAGCAGCGCTATTCAGCTGGAGCAAACCCTGCAACTATGGCTCCCACTAACCCAGCTCCGCAGGCTACCAATGGAAGCAGCATGTCGGTGGACGCCTACCGTGCTAAGCACGAGATTACTGTTATCGTACGTGTCCAGCCTCTTTATACATCCCAATTACTCCTTGTCGTTATGCGCAATCTTGCTGACCAAATTCATATCTTTCTATTTACCAGGGAAATGAAAAGCCAGCTCCATTCATGTCGTTTCAGTCCACGGGCTTCCCTGCAGAGATTCTAAGGGAGGTAGGTGCACATACTGCATACAAATGGCACTTCGCCTTGCATGCTCTTTGAACTAGTCAACAATTCTATTCAGAGATTGAGTTGTTTGTTGCCGTGCCCAGCCTTTTCACCTTTTTTCTGCAATATATGCTAGATTTGGTTTCTATGTAGCTATAAAATGTTATGTCACATGACATATGGAGCCTTTTCTTCTTTGTCCTATTGTACGTCCGGGCTTGAATATATATGCTATTATCAGATATAGTATTCAGTTATTCACATATTACTCGTGTCTACAGGTCCAACAGGCAGGATTCTCTGCACCAAGTCCTATCCAAGCTCAGTCATGGCCTATTTCTCTAAAAGGTCGTGATATTGTAGCTGTGGCGAAGACAGGTTCTGGAAAAACCCTGGGTTATCTACTTCCAGGATTTATTCTTTGTAAGAGCCTGCGAAACAATTCACGCGATGGACCAACGGTGCTGGTTCTCTCTCCAACCAGGGAACTAGCAACACAGATTCAAGATGAAGCAATCAAGTTTGGCAGATCTTCAAGAATCTCATCTACTGTATGTCCCTTATATCTCTTTACTCACATCTGTCATGTGCGCTTGTGTATCCACGCTGCTAGATGTTAGTAATATGCATGCTCATACCTAAGAACTGAAATTTCTGTTTTATGTAAAGTGCATATAGTTGTTCTAATAGGATATTATTTAATCATAACGTTTCTTTCGCAGTGTCTATATGGCGGTGCTCCAAAAGGCCCTCAGATAAGAGATATAGAGCGTGGCGTTGATATTGTTGTTGCAACTCCTGGAAGATTGAATGACATTCTAGAAATGGGAAAAGTGAGCCTTCGTCAAGTAGCATATCTTGTTCTTGATGAAGCTGACCGTATGCTTGATATGGGATTTGAGCCACAGATAAGGAAAATTGTGAAACAAGTACAACCTAAGAGGCAAACTCTTATGTTCACTGCCACTTGGCCAAAAGAGGTGAGAAGAATAGCGTCAGATTTGCTGACTAACCCTATCCAGGTTAACATTGGGAACACTGATGAGCTGGTTGCAAATAAGTCAATCACTCAGGTAATACGAGATGCAATTCTTAGGTGCTTCTATTACCAAGATATATTTTGTTTCATTGTTTTGATGAAGTGGTTTGTTACACTTTGCAGCATGTGGAAGTTACCACAAGTATGGAGAAACAGAGACGCCTTGAGCAGATCTTGAGATCACAGGAGCCTGGATCCAAAGTCATAATATTTTGCTCCACAAAAAGGATGTGTGATACTCTGTCAAGAAATCTATCACGGCAGTACCGTGCATCTGCCATACATGGTGATAAATCACAGGCTGAGAGGGATTCAGTGTTGAGTGAATTTCGAAGTGGCAGGTGCCCAGTTCTTGTAGCTACTGATGTCGCTGCTCGAGGCTTAGACGTAAAGGACATCAGGTTTGAACTATCTTTGCAACTTATAACTTTGAAGCCTCTTTGTAAATAGGTTACGTAGTATAGTTTGCAATAGTGATGGGTGAATACACATTTTACTACTCTGTATGTTTTAAAAATTGTTTCACTGACAATCCTCCCTAAATCTTTTGGCACAGAGTTGTGGTTAACTATGATTTCCCAACGGGGGTTGAGGACTATGTCCATAGAATCGGGAGAACAGGTAGAGCCGGTGCGACTGGAATCGCATATACATTCTTCTGTGACAACGATGCAAAGTATGCTTCAGATCTTGTGAAGATTTTGGAGGGTGCAAACCAAACTGTCTCACAACAGTTACGAGATATGGTTGGCCGCGGAGGGTATGGTGGCAGGCCGCGGGGGCGCTGGGCATCTTCTAATGATTCCTATGGTGGCCAGGGATCTTTTGGCGGCCACACTCGAGATAGTTCAAGCTTTCAGTCAAGGTGTGTATCATTTTCTATTTGGAACCTTCCTTTGAGTGCAGCACAAGCCTGATGTGGTCATTATTTGCAGTGCCTATAACAGCAGCAGTCAATACGGTGGCACTCCTAGCTTCAATGCCAGGTATGTCACCAATGTTTCTGTATTTCCTTTTCTGAACAATCAGTACTCGATGAACCATCACTTATATCATTCATAACAGCAGTAACAACAATCAGACCAGTGGCGTTTCAAGCTTACCTGCCAGGTTAGTGTATAACTTCCTTGTTTCCAGCTTATACCCAATACCTGATAATTAATGAATTGCCATCTGACATAACAGTGGCAGCAACAATCAGTCGGGTGAAGGCCTCAGCTTTCATGAAAGGTATCATTTAATAAAGACATGCTTCCACTTGATAACATCCATCTCATTCAACATAGGCACATGGTCACCAACAGTGGAGTTCACCTCTGCCCATAGTATAATGTGTCCTTTAAATTCTTGAAATAAACACGCAAATGTACCTATATATTTTTGGGTTGAATTATTTCATGGAAGGTACTGTGCCCAATAAAATGGGGTTCTAGCTCATAAAAATTAATCTCACTCCACAGTCACCAGCTTTGGAGTTCACCTGTAGCTGTGCATACCGCCTCCCTTAAGTTTATATAATAAGCAAAGACAATATCTTAATGGAGTTCACCTGTAGCCTTGCATACTGTCTCCTTTAAGTTCATGTAATAGGCAAGACAATCTCTTATTGGAGTTAACCAGATTTGGAGTTCACCTGTAGCCATGCATACTGTCTCCATTAAGTTCATGTAGTAAGCAAGATAACATCTTATTGGAGTTCATCTGTAGCCATGCATACCTTCTCCTTGAAGTTAATGTGATAAGCAAGATAATATCACATTGTATCGTTAACAAGCTACCTTGGTTGAAATATTGATCTAATGCCATTTCTTGGGTGGCATGCCTCTATCGCCTCCTGGTTGAACTATTGATCTAATGCCATTTCTTTACTCGAAGCAGAAAACAACTTATTGTATGTTTTGTTATATGTTTTATTTCTTTATAAACAGAAGTTCACAAAGCCTCTATTTAACGACTCTCTTTGTTCAATTTGCAGGTTCTACAGCTCTAGAGGTGGTGACCGTGCTAGGAGCAGGAGTCCTCCCAAGGCCATGGGGGTCTCCAACTGGTAAAATGTTGTCCGGAAGATGGTGACGAAATGGGGTAGACGGAGTTGGTTCCCTAACCAAATTATAGTGTTATCTCTTGTGGTCGTTTGAGCAAAGGTTGTCCTGAACTTTGCTGACTTAGGTTAAGTTGTGTCGGGTATTTTGTTATGTCGATGAGGTGCTGCCTCGCAGGCGCACTTGATACTGTGTCGGTTATGGTGGTGTCAAAAAGTACTCTCGTGGAACCTGGAACCTTGGGCTGGTTAGCTATCTATACCCTGGTGGTCGCAGTAGTGTTATAATCCTCGGAGTCGAACGGCTTGAGCCGTGAAGTTTGGACGGAACCATGTAAGTTAAGTCGGCTGTTGTAAATGCCCTCGGCATGGCATGATGTTGGACCGAATGCCCGTATGCTTTGCATGAGCTGAACTTCTAAGCCACATTTGTGCCTTGTCTCTGCTCAGACAATGTGTCTCACTATTTGAGACTTGTGCTGGCAAAGTTCACCTCTAGTGATTTTGCACTGGAGTACTCCAGCATCAAAGCATTTTTGGTTTTGATGCTAGGAGTATGTTACAAATTCCTGGACTGAAAGATTGATCTCATGATCATTCGAAGAAACTGGTGCCGTGGTACAAATGTACTACAGTACTTCCCTCTGTCCCATGAAATTCGTCTTGGATATAATTTTGACAAATCTAAGGCAACTTTTGTTGGACGGATAGAGCATTAGCGGTGGCTAGTGGAAAATTGAGCTTCACCCAATCTTTCTCATGGATTTATGTCTTGAGGAATGTACAGACCAACATCAAGTATTTCTCAGGACTGCGATTATTCAGGGATTATGTTACAATCTCTTCTAAGTACCAAAAGAAGACTGATCTTGCGATCATTCAAAGAAGAATCTGTGGCCCCGTAGTACAAGTGTACAACTGGGGCTGGCAGGTGTACATTTCCTCATCAACATATGCCTTCCTAATCTTGCTACCTCAAAAACACGTGTGTGAAAGAGAGAAGAAACAAAAAAAACGCTTTGGTGAAGAACTACTGTGACCAAAGGCTACTGCTACTCTTCATTGACTCTTGGGTTTACTCTTCTTCAGCCTGGAGTAGAGGTAAACACCGCCTAGTGCAGCACCAGTTCCTGCAATACGAAGAGCAGTCAGATTCTGCAGTAAAAGGGATAATCTGGTCGAGTAAAACGAGGTTCAGGCTGTTCTTGTTTACCCAGCGCATTGACAGGCGAGATGGGCGTCCTGAAGAAGAGGACGGAGGACACGATGACCACCACCCGCTTCACGCAGTTGGCGACGGAGTGGGTCACGGGGGACACCCTCGCCAGGATCATGTAGGAGATCTTCTGGTAGCCGTGGAAGCAGAGGCCCGCCAGCGCTGCCCTCACGCAGAGCTCCTGCAGGTTCACGCCCTACAGAAAGGACATCATTCGATTTGGTCAGTTCACGATTATTTTTTTGATCTGAAAGGCTGTTCATAGTTTTATTTTGAACAGGAGTTGTGATGCATGCAACAGTCGAGTGATGTGCGTGTCTGAACAATTTTAAGACGGTGACAGACTCACGGTGCTCTGGAGGTAAGCAGGGGAGAACTTGACCCCTTCCGCGAGCAGCATCAGCGGGCACGACAGCAGGAAGGACAGCACGGTGATGAGCGAGAAGAGGTTTATGTCATCCATGGATATGGATTCCTCCTGCATCATGAAGAGAGCATTTTTTTTATACGATCAGGGGACCAGATTTGGTGTAACGAATCAGCAGCAGGGGAAGAAGGAACATGCTGCAAAATTGTGCTGACAATGGTGACGGAGAAAGATAAATCACCTCTTCACCGCCGAGAAGCCGCTTGCTGAGCACATTCCTCGTCTGGTTGAGCAGGTTCGATGCCATGGCGCTCCAGAATCCAACCCTGCGTCGTCAACGGGAGAAAGTGACAGGATTCCTCCAATTATTCGGGTTCAGCGGCGAAAAGGGAATATAATCATCGGGGCATGATTAATTAAGGAAAAAAGGTATTATTCTCGGACGGCCGGGGAGACGGGACAAACCAGTTGAAGGAGACCTCGGTCAAGGATGCCAGCGCGACGCCGCCGACGATCGGCACCAGAGAGCCCAGAACCAGCATCGACGGCCACTGCAGGGGAGACAGGCAAATAGCTTGAGCGAGAAACATTCAGCAGTTTTGTTCTTCAGTTTCGTTTCGGTTCAGAAGAGGGCGGTTACCTCTCCGAGGAAGAATGCGGAGAGCAGGACGGTGAAGAAGGGCTCGGATGCCTTGATGGTGTGCGTGAAGGAGACTGCCACCGCGCCCAGGCTCATGTTTGTGAACACCGTGCCCAGCATGTGGCCGGCGGCGAGCGGCGCGATCTTGGCCAGCTGCAAGGAACCAAACGGGACCAGAAGCTTCAGTCAGTCTAACTTCTTGCGCAAATTCAGGCGAAGCAGACGATTCTTTGATTCATGGCTTCCGGCGGCTGACGCTGACCTGCGCGGCGGAGAGCCTGGGGAGCGGGTGCAGCCGGGCGGCCCACATGAGGAGGATTGCGAGGGAGCCGAAGCCGAGCTGGAAGGCGGTGATGGTGTAGGGGAGCGGGAAGGGCAGCGCCTGCAGGACCTGCTTGTTGTAGATGTTGAAGTAGATGTTGAGGAGGTACCATGCGACGATGAGGGCGCCGAGCTGCACCGCGCCCGCAATGCCGCCGCCGCTGTCCGACGCGGCGGCCGCGTCGGACACCGGGGGCAGCTCCGCCGTGGTCGCCGCGGCAGAAGCCAAGGCCGTTCGAGTTCTCGCAGAGAGCAGCGACAGAGACAGGGGAACGACGGGGACATGCCCCCGAACCCGGAGAGGCGCGACGGCGTGGCGCGAGGTGGAGCAGGATGCGGCGCCGGCATGGCGCGGGGTGGCGGAGGACGACGCCCACGCGGTGGCGCGGGAAGAGGAGATGGAAGCTGCCACGGCGCGCTGCATCTTGCCGGATTGTCGTGGTTTGTTCACGCTGGCTGGCGGCTGGCGCGGGCCGTGGCTTATATTGGTCCCGTCCCCGAGGCAAGTGTGGTTTGGTACAAGGACGTTACAGCGGGACTGGATTGAATCTCGCCGGGATCCCGTACAGATTCGTCCCCACTGAATATCGCCTTTTCAATGTACGTACACGTCGGAACATATAATATGTGGCCATCCGCCTCAGCACAAGAAAAAGAACGAATGTAGGTAATGGAGAGGGCAATAGCAGGCAAAGGCATAGAGTGCGAGGCAAATTTGAATACTCGTGGAACGGCGACAGATTCCATCGGGAAAGAAAAACCCGAGAAGAAACAGGCGTCACGAGTGGCGTGGGGATCCGCGAGCGACGCGAAGGGAAGGCGGGAGGAAGGGGAGCGCGAGATCGAATGCAACCGCGATCTCACAACACGGCCGCCGCCGGCGTCGTCTGGTGGGGTCGCTCCGTTTGAGCATCTCACTGCCGTATGAGGGCCGCCCCGTAGAACATGCTTCCACCCCAGCGTCTCCCATACGTTAGCCAGCCCCTGATATAATTTAAAATTTAAAACTTAAAATAAAAAATTTTAAACGATATTTATATGAAATTCAAACGAAATTTATACAAAATTAACTCGAATTTAAGCTAAAAACTAAAAAAAAAAACATCTAGCGACGCCGTGAGTCGACGGTGGTGAAGTCCAGGTCGTCGCCGTCGTCGCTGGTTGGCTCGAAGGACCAGTCGTCGCCGTCGTCGGTCTTCTCCTCCTTTGATGCCGACAGCTCGGAAGGCTCGGCGAGGTCGACGAAGTTGACGATGTGGTCCCTGGCAGACCACACTGCCGCATGTCGTGGGTCCATCGCGATCTGCCGGTAGTACTCGTCGACGGAGCGGCTGACGATGAAGTTCTAGCCGGGGAACTCCTCCGGGTCGTCGCCGCCACAGAGGGCCGCCTCCGCCTCCATCTTCCACCATTGCTTCTTCTTCGCCGGCGGAAGTGGTGGCGAGGTCGCGGCGTCCTCGTCCTTAAGGCGGTGGCGGTGGCCCGACTCTGTCGTCCGACGGGCCGGAGCAGAGGACGCGCGCCTCGCCCCGTCGCTGATGACGATGCATCCGGAAGGAGGCGCGGGCGCGGCCAAGCGCGTGTGGGCGACGGCTGATGACGATCCGGTGCGCGAGCTTCCGGACGTCGTGGTCCTTTCCGGCGCCCTCTGCAGAGTCGGTGCCGCCGGCGCCATGCACGCCGCCTGCGGGAAGTACAGTGGGTCGCGTGGCCTGTCGCTGCGGACGCGCTGGCGGAAGCCGTACTAGCGCAGCGTGGTGTCGACGTCGTGGCCGTACCACCAGACACGGCGGCCGACGGTGTTGAAGCGGCCGCGCGAGATCGTCGACGCGCTCATCTTCGAAACGTCGCTGCCACGCCGGGCTGTCGACTGTGTTGTCCGGCAAGTTCCTCTCCGCCAACGTCATCAGACTTCACTGTTCCCTCGTGAGGGCTCACGTCTGTGGTCCTGCCGGTGGCGACGGTTTCACGGCGAAGCCAGCGTTGGAGACGTGCTAGCCGTGCGGTAGTTTGTACTGTACTGGCACGAGGATATGGTGCCAGTACGTATAGTACATCGGCCTCATCGAGGCTGAGCTGCAACGAGAGGAGCACGCCTCCGCCGCTGCCGCCGGTCTCATCGTTGTGCGCCATCGTTGGCGGGTGCATGGGAGGTTTGCGCGGCGGTTGGACAGCGACATCTAGGGTTGGAAGGCGGGGAAGAAGAGAAGTGTGCGCCGGTGGGGTTTTAAGGGAGGCGGCGGATGCGCACAATGCGTGTGGGTAAGGCAGGTGGATGCCGCGTGGCCAGTTGCCGCTTGGGTTTCTGTCGTCGTGGCGAACGAGCAGATGCCATGGGATGGCTTAAGTTGGGGCCGAATGGACGCAAGAGGATTCGGGGGAGGGTTTGTGATTAGATGAGATGAACTTCCGGATGCTTTCCTCAAGAACTCAGCCAAAGGCAGTGATACAAGAAGAAACACACAAGGAAGAACTCTGCTCTAGATCACGATCTTCATTGATCTCAACATGGTACAAGTTTCTGGTTACAAGGTTCCTTTGTTCCTCTATCATCTAACCTCTGTGTATTCGTATGTGCAACCGTGCCCGTAAGGGCTATGCCCCCTCTCCTTATATAGGGGAGAGGGTGGCTTACAGGGCAAGAAACCCTAGTGGCATCTTTGACTGGACAAACTACTTTACAAAGCTACTTTAATCATGGACGACGCCGGGGTCTTCTTTAATCAGGGAAGCTGACGTCCTCCGGCTTCTTTCAGCGTCATCCCTCTCTTTGGCGCCAGGGCTTCGTTTAAAGCTACTTTGCTTAGCTCATCCTTGTCCTCTAGCTCTGAAGAGAATCTTTGACTAGTCTTGCCGACATGCTCTTCTTACCGGTAGCCCGGTGTCTTCTTCATCCGGTTCCGGTATACCCCTCTTGGGGATACCGGCCTGGCTTTACTTAACCAAACTCTTATCTTTGTGCTCCAGTATAAACATTAAACCGGTATCTTGATGGCCCAAACCATCCGGTTTGGCATGCCTTTGGCATACCGGGGGTCATCCCCCCAACATTAGTCCCCGAAGCTGGTATAGTCTGGTGGATTTTATCCAACAGACCATGCCAGGTTCTCATATCTTAGGATACCGGTTTAATCTTTCCGGCGGTTAGCTTGGATCCGACATCTTTGCCCGGACTCACGTTCTCTCTCTTTGCAGGGCATTCTCCGGTATCTTGTCCTCCGGCATCTTAGTCATTAAACATCTCCTCGGCGAAGTCGAGAATTTTTCGGGTCCCGCGCCTGTCAGTGACATGCGCACTGTAACTGACGCGCCAATGTCAGGGGTCACTTCCCTTCGGCTTCTGCGCCCGCAATAACTGCTGTACAGCGGATCCTGGCTGCCGTTCCGGATCCGTGTGGCCTTCCTGTGGCTTTCTCTTTTCTACGCGTGTACCGCTGCGCCATGTGGCGGCCCGCGGCGTGAACCGTCGCGGCCCAGCGGTTTTTGGCCCACTTCTTCCTCTTCCTTTATAAGGAGAAAACCGCCCCTTCTTCTTCCTTCTTCGCATTCCCCACTTCCTCGCGCACAGAGCTCTTTGCCCTCTGCGCCTCCGTCGCTCCCGTTCGTCGCTCGCACTTCGCCGCCCGGCGAACCTCCGCTGCTGCTCCGCCGGCCCTCGCCGAACTTCACCGCGCGGAGAATCTTCGTGGTGCTCCTCTCGCGGCCGCGACATTAGTGCTTCCTCAAGCTCTTCTCCACCTCGCCGTCGCCGGACCTCCTCGTCAACCGCTAGTTCGCCGCTCCACCGGCGAACTTCCTCCTCAACGACGCCGCTGCCTCAGGTTAGGCTCAATCTGCTTTTGCCCCTCTTTTGCTTGCTTTCTAGATCTTGGGTCGGTAGTATATTTACTTCCTCTTTTCTTTTGCTTTTTCTCTTACTCGTAGATCTTCGCGCGGGGGTAAATCTTGGGGATTATGTTTTTCCGCGTCGATTCTCATGTCTAGCGAAGAGTCCTCCTCCGCTTCATCTTAAAGTAGCCTCCATAGCCAATCTTCCGACGGTTTAACCGCCGATCTTGTCCAGATGGACACCGACTCCGGTAACGACCAAGAGGCCGGCAACTCTAGCCAAGCTTCCGGCGTAGATCTTACCGGTATCACACGCAAAGCCTGGATGGGCTCTAACGTTAGCCAATACGAGATTGACTGGCTTTACCGGTCCAGAAGGATTTCGGAGGGAGTATCCTGCCGGCTTCCTGGCGACGAGATCGAACCGGTGCCTCGGCCCGGTGAACACGTCATTTTTCTTGCTCACTTCGAGCGCGGCTTCGGCCTCCCCGCCTCCGATTTCTTCTGGAGTTTTCTTGATTTTTACCGACTCCAACCTCACCATCTTCCCGGCAATTCCATTTTCTACCTCTCTTGTTATGCCACCTTTATGGAGGCCTATATCGGCATTCGTCCCACTCGCGAGACGTTTGCCCGTTTCTTTGCTCTTCGGATCAATTCCGTTCAGGGCAAGGAAATTCCTAAACCCAAACCCCCCGTGCAGTGCGGGTCTTGCATCATCGGCTCCCGCCAAGGGAGCCCTTTCTTCAAGTTTTCCGGTCTCGAGTCATGCCGGTTATGGCAAGGGACCTTCTTCTATGTGAAGAACGACGGCGCCGCAGATCTCATCAATCAGCCACCTTTCAATCCTGCGCCGCCCAGAAAAATCAACTGGAGCTTCAACCCGAAGACAAAGCATGTCGAAACAAACCGGGTGATACGCTTCATGGAGCAGCTGATGAAGGAGACTAACATTTGCTCCGACGATATCATCTGCGCCTTCATCTCGCGCCGGGTGCTTCCTCTTAAGCGCCGGGCTCACAAGATGAGCGAGATGTATGGTCCCGGTGATCCTACCAAGATCACCGGCCTTCCTCTCAGCAAGAAGGACATTGTCCTCAAGGCTAGGCAGATCTGCCAGACTGCCATGCCGGATGATTGGGAATGGGGCTTCCGGCCTCTCAGTTCCACTAATCCTCCGACCCAAGAAGTAAGAAATTACGCAACTCGGGTCGGTTTACCGGTAACTTCTACGCTGTGGTTAATCTTCTTTTCATTTGTTTCAGGCCAAGGACCGCTTCCCTCGCATCGATTCGGATCGGCGAGGCCCTTGCCGGAAGCGCGCTCTGGACGCAGTGGACCCGGACCCCTATATTCATTGGCAAGACCTGAAGATGGGCCGGACGCAAACTTCGCGCCTCGGTAAATCTCCACCTGAAGCATCCGGTTCCGCCGACGACCTGACCTTGCTTGAGGTAGCTCTTCTTTTTGTTCTCTCATACTCTTCTGATATTGTTCCTCTGTAAATGTTCCCTCAGCTAGCTCCAACCCGTAGATCCACGAGCACGCGCCCCCCTGCAGGCCGAGGCCGGCCAAGAGTTTGTGGAGAAGCTCATGGCCCAAGGCCAGAAGAACAAAGCTCCGGCATCTGACGCCGGTTCGAGCCAGGCCCCTCCTTCCAAGCGCTTCCGAACGGAACCCTTTGCGGGGAAGGTCGCAGGCGTGAGGCGCTACAAGGGCAAACAAATGCCGACCTCTTCTGGGTAAGTTCTCGTTTCTCTGCTTGTTTTGTTTTTACCAAGTTCTTTTCCGGTTGCTTTTTTCCAACCCTTTCTTTTTCTCTCGTTCAGCCCTGCGCTCAAGCTCAGCCCAAGGCCTGAGGGCTCTGATGGATCCGCAAGGACCTCAACCCCTCCTCCTCATTCAAGCCCGGTGCCATCTGGTGCCGGCAACGCTTCTGCCTCCCCTCTGGGAGGCACTTCAAGTGCGGGGCGCGCGGCCCCTACACCGCTAGATCACCGCGTGGAGGAGGAACTTATCTCCCCTCCAGAGAAGGAAGACACCGGCGCCAGCAACATTGGCACCGAAGAAGAAGCTTCCGGGCGGGCGGTTTGGTTCCTCCCGTCCCAAAAAGGAAGAAGAAGACCAAGGCGTCTTCCCCCTCCAGAGCCGCGCCGGCAAGCTCCAACCCGGGTGACGCGCCTGACGCTCCCCCTTCTCCCAAGACCACGCCAACGCCACCACCGGAAGCTCCTCGCACCGAGCCAGCCGGGGCCACGCCAACGCCGCTACCCAAAACCTTGAAGATCGTCAAGGGGAAAGCGACGGCTTCCGGTACCTCCTCCGGCGGCCAGCAGCCCTTGGTGCTGCACGCCGCCCGCGCTGCTATCGCTGCCGGTGAGAAGGCCACCGGCCTGCTTGGCCGGATAACAGAGTTCCAGCGTGAAGGCCGTGAGCTGGGGCACCTGCTGCCCTACGCCGAAAAGTGGAACGCCGCAGACGTGTTCGAGGCGACCCGCGGCCTGGGCAAGGGCCGGCTACCGGCGCCTGACCCTGCTGGTCCTCGGTGCTCAAAGGAGCACTTTATGCGGCTGCGTCGGGCCGTCAAGGAGCTGGACAGCGTGTGGTTCGATGCCACGAACAATATGATGGTAAGTCTCACCAAACCTTTTCTGTTTTTCAACTCACGCCGGTTTCTCTTCTTCCGGATCTTGTCTATCTTCTCTTCAACTTTTAAAATCTATGCCGGTTTCTCTTTTGCTGAATCTTGTCTATGTTCCCAGTCCCCGAGTTTCGTGTTGAGAGCGCAGTTCTTAGCGCGAAACTTAGGTAGAAACGCGCGAAACCGGCATAGCCAGTCCCCGAGTTTCGGGTTAAGAACTTTGCTCTTAGCGCGAAACTTAGCTAGAAACGCGCGAAGCTGGCATAGCCAGTCCCCGAGTTTCGGGTTAAGAACTTTGCTCTTAGCGTGAAACTTAGCTAACATCTTTTTCTTGAACAGACCACGGCTGACGCTCGGAAGATCCTCTTTGAGGAGCTTCTTTGGGAGCACCGGGATCTCGCTGAGGCACACAGCAAGTGCCAAGGTAACCTTCTGTGCCTCCGGCATCTTCTTACCGGAAAGTTCTCTTTCTCTTAGTACTTATGATTCTCTGTTTAACAGCTATCCCGGAAGCTTCTATTGAGGCCCTCCGGACTCAGCTTGCCGCCGCCCAAGGTACTGCTTCCTCTTTTCCGGTTGACTTGCTCCCTCTTCATTTTATCAGTTCAACTTTTGCTAACATCTTCTTTCCGGGTTCCAGAGGAAAAGGACCAGCTCATCCGGCAGCACCAGGAGGACCTGAGCGCCCAGAAGGCCATCTCCAAGGAGCTTAAGGACAAGCTCATCCAGCTTGGGCTCAAGCACAACGAGGAGATGAAGGCCGCCCAAGCCGCTGCGGAGACCAAGCTGAATGAGACACTGGAGGATGCCAACAACTCCAATGTGGTGTTGCAGGCTGAGCTGGAGGAGGCCGCCAAGGCGCGGAAAGCAGCCGAGGACAAGGCCGCGCGGCTGGAGGCGGAGCAGAAGGAATATGACCTTCTGGTCACGCAGACTGACGCGCTTGCCTTCCGTAAGTTTCCCTTTTTTCTTTTCCGGTTTCTGCTTATACGCTTATCTTTTCCGGTAGCATGTGCTTAGCTTCTTTTCTTTGTCTTGTAGGGCTCTTCCCGGACTCCCAGGCGTATGCCGTGAAGAAGGTTGGAGAGCGCCGGGTTGCACAGGCATATGAGAACCTGGAGGCGCCCTGGGACCCCTATGACCATTTGGTCGCGCTGAACGCGCGGGTCTCCCACATGCGTTGTGTGGACCGGAACCTTTCCGACATCCCTGAGGTGGCCACCCAGCTTTTCTGGACTCTCTGGCCTGGAGAAGAGGTGCCAGACACCTTCTCGCTCATCAGCGACCGCCTGAAGGGTGCCGGTTGAAGGATCCAGGAGTGGCAGTGCTCAGCTGCTCGTGCCGGAGTGGACTCAGCGCTTCGCGTTGCCTGCTCCTGGTATCCGGACCTGGACTTGGACGCCCTCATCGGCGTGCGCGAACAAGCTCCCACCGACCTGGACCCGGTCCTCACCGCGAAGCGGCAGGATCGAGCGTACCACATCGCGGAGTACGCCGAGATGCGCACCTTCATCCCCCCTCCTCCAGACGTCAAGGACTATCTGAGCGACGAGGAGGAAGGTGAAGACGATGAGGAGGCCGGAGCTGGTGATGCGCCTCTGGAAGGTCCCGACGCCGATGACGCTCCTCCTGAAGCCCCTGTTGCTTAAGTACTGCCTGTTATCTGCCTGTCTGCCCTGTTTAACTTCGAAACAATGTCCGTTAAATTCTACCCCGGTATGCCGGGGTCTATGATGTAAGATAAACTTAATCGCTCTTCTGGTTGTGCTACAACATTTTATGCCGGTACGCTATACCGGTAGTTAATTAACTTACGTTTGCCTTAGCATATTTGCTTATCATGTTGCTTTTTTCTTGCACTGCAAAGATTTCGGAATTGTTTCCGCATCCAATTCGATGCACACTTGGCTCTTTTGCTTTGGCTCTGCCTGCCTTCTCTGGGCGTTCTTTGGCGTATGAGCACAAAGTTCTTTTACCAAGCAAGCACTTTCTTGAACTTAGAAATAACTCGAAATTTTCACAAAAAACCGGTTTAACCGGGGTTAGTTAAGCTTTTCCGGATTGTTCGTTCCCACTCTCTCTTTTCGCAGTTCGCGTGCTTAATTGCTACCGGTTTATCTTGCTTGCCATGAAGCCGGGTTGCAGACAGCAGCAGAGTCGAAGACTCCGGTAGGTTTAGCACGCTACTAAACCGGAAAGAAAAAATGTTCACTAAGCAACCGGTGAACTGAAAAAAATAAACATATTGCATGCAACTTTAGGGGTAGTCCCCGATTCATTCGAGGTTCCGACATCTTTTATTCATAGCATATAAGGTACAAAAAGGAACTTCTTACACCACAACTTCAAGAGTAGAATGGACGCAACAGGGCTACGTTCCATGGACGCTTGCTCTCTTCTCCGGACCTGTCCGCCTTTCCTTTTTTCCATTCCTGTGCATCGATCAAGTAATAGGCATCATTGTGGAGAGCCTTGCTCACAATGAAGGGACCTTCCCATGGAGGTGAAAGCTTATGCCGGCCTTCAGTGCGCTGCACTAGGCGTAGCACCAGATCTCCTTCCCGGAATACTCTCGGGTTAACCTTCCGGCTATGATAGCGTCTGAGGTTTTGCTGGTAAATGGCTGTTCTTGCCAATGCCAACTCTCTTGCTTCTTCTAGCAAGTCCGCATCATTTTCTCTGGCCTCTTTTACCTCTTGCTCGATATAAAGCTGCACTCTTGGTGAGTCATGGATGATGTCGGTTGGTATGACCGCTTCTGCTCCGTAAACCATGAAGAATGGAGTGTATCCGGTGGACCGGTTTGGAGTTGTTCTTATGCTCCACAACACTGATGGTAGCTCATCGAGCCAACACCCCAGTGACTTTTCCACCACCTCGATTAGTCTCGGTTTGATACCGGAAAGCACCAAAGCATTCGTTCTTTCCACTTGGCCATTGCCTTGTGGGTGTGCCACTGAGCACAAATCCAACCGGATGTTGTTATCCTCACAAAATCTTTTGAACTCACCTTGAGCAAAGTTGGTTCCATTGTCAGTGATAATGCTATGCGGGTATCCATACCGCAAGATAACATCTTTTAAAAACTTCACCGCTGTGCGCCCATCACATTTTGCGATAGGTTTCACTTCTAGCCACTTGGTGAATTTATCCACTATAACCAAGATGTGGGTCATATTCCCTCTTGCAGTTTTGAATGGGCCAACCATGTCAAGGCACCAAACAGCAAACGGCCAAGTTAGTTGTATGGTTTTTTAAACCGGATGCTGGGGTATGATTTTGCTTGGCGTACCTCTGGCACCCATTGCATTTTCTTACCAAATCCTCAGCATTTTCCAAAGCAGTAGGCCAATAAAACCCATGCCGGAACACCTTTGCTACCAGTGCCCTTGATGAAGCGTGGTGCCCACATTCTCCCTGGTGAATCTCCTCAAGCATTTCTTTTCCTTCTTCCGGTTCCACACACCTTTGAAGGACACCGGTAACACTTCTCTTGTACACCTCGCCATTGATGATGGTGTATGCTTTGGACCTCCTCTGGATCCGTCTGGATTCGTTTTCGTCATCCGGCGAGGTGCCGTTGATCAGGAATTCCTTAATAGGTTTAACCCATGATGGTGCCTCCCGAACCAGGAACACTGGTGCGTCTATCTCCATGTTATCCACCAGCATTGTTTCTTCCGGTATGGCCGCAATAGTCCCCGAGCTTACCGGTGCAGTCCCCGAGTTTGCCGGAGCAGTCCCCGAGTTTACCGGAACAGTCCCCGAGTTTACCGGAGCAGTCCCCGGGTTCCCTTCATCGATATCCATGGGTACTATGTGCGATTCCGGTACGAAAATCGATTCCGACTCCGGGCTTGGTTTGATCGATGGTACCCTTAAGTGCGCCAAGGCTATTCCGGGAGGAATTTCTTGCCTAGATGAGCCCAACTTGGACAAAGCATCCGCGGCCTCATTTTCCGCTCGTGGCACATGGTGAAACTCACAGCCCTCAAAGAAGCCGGCAATCTATTGCACGTGAAACCGGTACGAGGCCATGTTTGCATCTTTTGCGTCCCAATCTCCGGAACACTGTTGCACCACGAGATCTGAATCCCCATAGCAAATGATCCGGTGCACACCGATTTCTTTTGCGACTTTAAGCTCATGAATCAGAGCCTCGTACTCAGCAACATTGTTTGATGCCCTGAAATGTACTTGCAGAACATACCGGAGATGATCTCCCTTAGGTGAGGTAAGCACCACACCGGCACCTAGACCCTCTTTGAGTTTGGATCCGTCAAAGTGCATCTTCCAGTACTCTATTTTTTTTTATCCGGCGGCTTGTATTGCATCTCCGCCCAATCAACAAGGAAATCTGCCAAAGCTTGCGATTTTATGGCATCTCTCCTTTCGTACACCGGTACATATGGTGATATCTGAATTGCCCACTAGCATCTTTGTTGCACATGATATCGGAAATGGGCGCCTCGCTCACCACTTTCATGGGGTGCTCCTCAAAGTAATGCTTAAGCTTTGTGGCGGCCATGAACACGGCATAAGTCATTTTCTGGAAGTGAGGGTAGTTTTGTTTTGAGAGGGAGAGCACCTCACTCAGGTAGTATACCGGCCTCTGGACGGTTTTTCCTTCCTCTTCTCTTTCAACCACAACCCGGTTTGTTGCTGCTATGTATAATAGCATAGGCTCTCTTTCTAGAGGTGAAGCCAGTATTGGTGCTGTGGCCAGCATTGTTTTTAGCTCTTTAAACGCCGCGTCTGCCTGAGGGGTCCAGACGAACGTATCAGATTTTTTCATGAGAGCATAGAGTGGTAGAGCTTTTTCTCCCAACCTGCTTATGAACCGGCTTAGCGATGCCAAGCTTCCGGTAAACTTTTGCACGTCCTTGAGATCGCGCGGTATAGTCATTCTTTCAATTGCCCGGATTTTTACCGGATTGACCTCAATGCCCCGGCTTGATACGAGAAAGCCAAGCAGCTGAAGGTGCATTTTGCCGGATTGAGTTTCATCCGGAATCTTCTCAAGTTATCAAATGTTTGCCGGAGGTCATCGATTAAGGTTTCTTTTACTTTGGTTTTTACCACAAAATCGTCCACATAGACTTGCACGTTTTTTCCGATCTGATCAAACAAACATTTTTGCATACAGCGCTGGTACGTTGCACCAGCGTTGCGCAAACCAAAAGGCATAGTGACATAGCAATAAGCCCCGTGCGGGGTAATGAACGCATTTTTTATTTGATCTTCCTTTTTCAGGGGATTTGGTGGAAACCGGAATAAGCATCCAAGAAAGATAACAGCTCACACCCTGCAGTAGAATCAATCACTTGATCGATCCGAGGTAAAGGGAAAGGGTCTTTCGGGCAAGCCTTGTTCAGGTTGGTGTAGTCGATGCACATGCGCCACACCTTTGGAGCTTTTGCTTCCAGGTTCTCTTCTTTCTTCTTCTCGACCAGCACCGGATTGGCTAGCCACTCAGTGTGCAGTACTTCCACGATGAAACCGGCAACCAACAACTTTATCACCTCTTCTCCAATGATCTTTCTCCTGTCTTCAGCAAACCGGCGCAGCGGCTGCCTGACCGGCTTTGCATCTTTCCGGACATTTAATGAGTGCTCAGCCAGCTCCCTCGGAACACCTACCAAGTCATCAGTAGACCAGGCAAAAATATTCCGATTCTCATGGAGGAAGCTGACGAGCGCGCTTTCCTATGCCTCATTCATGCCGGCACCGATACGAACGGTGCGCTCAGGGTAAGCCGGGTCCAGCACAATGTCCTTTGTTACTTTTGTCGGCTTGAATGCCGGTGTGCCCAGGTTTGCACTCATTGCCGCTAAGCTCAGCTGTGAGGACAGAGCCAGCGCAACCGAAGTTTGCATCCTCCTTTTTTCCTCTGCGATCACCAGCGACTCTGCCAGGTTTGATCCGGCGGAAGCTGTTTCCAGTGAGAGTTTGTAGTTTCCTACCACAGTCAAGGGTCCACGAGGTGCCAGCATCTTCATCTTGAGACATGCCGTGTGAGTTGAGGCCATGAAAGCAGCCAATGCTGGCCTCCCCAGCAACGCATGGTAAGGACTATCTAAGTCCACCACCTCAAACTCAAGGTTTTCAACTCGGCAATTGTCACGTCCTCCAAACGACACATCCACCCGGACTTTTCCAACCGGCGCACAGGACAGGCCCGGAACGATTCCGTGGAAAGTTGTACGAGTTGGCTGAAGCATGTTTTCTGTTATGCCCAGCATGTTCATGGTGTGCCGGTACATGATGTTTATGCTGCTCCCATTGTCTATCAGCACCTTGCTGAACTTGACTCGAGCGTTTGGCCCTTGCATGATTGGGTCCAAGACAAGAGCATAGCCACCCGGGTTAGGCATGATCTTGGGGTGATCCTTGAACGACCAAGAGATCTCTTGATCTGACCACAGCATGTATTTTGGCACCGCCGGCATCACCGCGCTCACTTCCATAGAACGGCGATGCAGGCTCTGTCTATCGGTTGGCTCAGTTACGAACACAACGCAGCACATATCTGGGTCATGGTAAACATTCCGGCCCAAAGGTGCCGGTGGAGGCGGTTGGCCATTGCCTTCTCCCACCTGGTTAACTTGCTAGTACTGCTGCCGGTTTGGCTGTACCGGTAAAGCGTTTGCCCCGGTAAGCGGCGGTGGTGGTGGTGGTAGCTGCTGCTGCCGTAACATATCTTGGGATGGCGGTTGCATTGTGGAGCACCCTTGTGCTTGTACATCTTTCGCTGCTCCCTTCAGCATCAAGTACTTGGTCCAGGTACAATCTTTCGTCAGATGATTTGACGGGTGAGCCGGATTCGGTGTGTGCCACCGGCAAGGTTGGTCCATGGCAGCTTCCATGGTGTACTTCGCAGGTTCTTGCCAGTTCTTTTTCTGGCCCCAGGTTTCTTTTCGACCCACTGTTTCTTTGGGCCCGCCCATGGCTGCGATCCGGTTCTTTGCCTCTGACTGCCGCTGGCCTCAGAGTTTTCTTGTACGGCAGCAACTTGCTGCGGACCGTACCTTCGATCCGGGAAATCTTCCCTTCTCTTGTTGTTCCGGTTATCCCGGTGTTGCTCTTGGCGTTGCTGAGGCGGGTTTGATTGTTCCGGCTCAGGTTGTACTGCCGGTTGCATTGGGTCTCCCAACGCATAGTTATCCGCCACGCGTATCATTTCCGCCAGCGTTGTCGGCATGTTCCGCTGCAGCTTTTGCCACAACGGCGAACCTCTTCTGCACCCACTGCTAAACCAAGCAATGGCTTGCGCCTCTATCACCCCTTCACAGGAGTTCCTTGTGGTGTTCCACCGGGCCAGGTAGTCCCGGTCTGTTTCATTCGGGCGCTGTATGCATAGAGCGAGCTGCTGCGGCCTGTTTGGCCTTCGGTAGGTGCTGCTGAAGTTACTCACAAAAGCTTCCTCAAAGTCCAACCAACCGTTTATGCTTCCTGCCGGCAAGTTGTTCAGCCAGATTCTTGCCGGTCCCACCAAGAATGATGGTATGATTCTCACGGCCCAACGCCGGTTTCCTCCTCCTGCTACGGTTCCTCCGCCACCAGCGACGTATACCGCGGTCACATAATCCGCGAGCCAGTCTTCCGGCTTCGTGGTGCCATCGTATGTTTTTGTGTCACGGGGCAACTGGAAGTTGCGAACCGGTGGCCCCTCTTTCATGATCCTTGGACCAAAACACTTTGGGCCCGGAGGACCTTCTGCCTCGATCATTTCCGACAAATATACTCTGTCCAGACGGTGCCTCGCATCCCGTTCTGGCAGGTATCTTTCTCCCAAGCGTTCTCCCAACGGGTTCCGGTATGCTGCCGGTCTTGTGGAATCAGCCTCATCATAACAATCCGGTACCGCGGCCCTTGCCTGCCGGTACCTTGGGGGATCCATTTCCTCCTCATCATACGCTGCCCTTGCAGCTCGATAATTTTGCCCGGTTTCGTGTCTACCGGCATGATTGTTTCCGGCATAGCCTTCTTTGGCGTAGCCTCTGTTTGCCCCTTGGCTTTTTCTACCGGCATCGTGTTGCCCGGCTTGTTGTTTTCCGGCAAGAACCGGGTCGTACACAGTCATCTGCTGCGCATTCATCTCTTTTTCTCTTCTTCTGTCCGGATGAGGGGACGAGGCCTTCCCATGGGACTTTCTACCGGCATTCCTTGTTGAATGCGCGGATTTTGAAGCCACAGCCTTGTTCAGCTTATCAAGCTGCTCAGCGTTCTGCTGCTCGATAGTTTCAAGTAGCTCCCGGACACGCTCTTGTTGTTTTGCCAGAGCGTCCCCGGAAAGCGATTCACACAGCTGTACTGCAACTTTAGCAGCTTTTATAGTTTTATCCGGGCTACTGTACTTAGGCTTCTCTACAATGCTCACAGATGCAGAGGTGCTTTTGCCGGCATGAATCTCCTTACGCAGATCCTGATCTAGGTTGCGAGCCTTAAGCCGGTTCTCCGGTATCCTAGCAGCATGAGCGCTAACAGAAGCAAAGCCATGGGCAGCGTTATACTCACGTATGGTTAGGTTCAGCTCGCGCTGCGCCCTGACGACGTCCTTGCCGCTCTCGAGCACCTTCTGGCGCTGCGCCTCCAGCTCCGCCTGAGCCGCCGCCGGGTCGATGTTCTGTGCGATGGGCGTGGCGAGGACGCTCATCGCCGCCTGCAGCGGTGTCTCCGGTAGCGCGGACGATGCTCCCGCAGCGCCTGCGTCGCGCTCGAGCGGTGGCTTGGCCGCACGGGTTGAAGCCGCACGCCCAGAGCCTTCTTCCACAGCTTCTTTGCCGGCGCCGACCACGCCTGCCATCATCACCTCCACGCTGCCGGGTGCGCGGCCAGCATGTAGCCACCTTGGCGGATCTGGCGCTACCAGCACCGGCGAGGGGCGCCGGCGCACAGGAACGGTGCCGAAGTAGATGCGGTGGCTGCCGAACTCGATGATGCGGCCGTTCTTGGGGAAGATGCCGCCGTTGGCGAAGCAGCCCGCGTTGTCGTTGATGAAGTCCATGTCGTAGAAGCGCTGCACCAGCGCGGACACCGTACGCTGGCCGGCGACGTCAAGGATGCCCGCCCGAATGTGAACTCCAGCAAGCGCCACTTCATGCCCCACGGTGGGCGCCAACTGTCGTCGTGGCGAACGAGCAGATGCCATGGGATGGCTTAAGTTGGGGCCGAATGGACGCAAGAGGATTCGGGGGAGGGTTTGTGATTAGATGGGATGAACTTCCGGATGCTTTCCTCAAGAACTCAGCCAAAGGCAGTGATACAAGAAGAAACACACAAGGAAGAACTCTGCTCTAGATCACGATCTTCATTGATCTCAACATGGTACAAGTTTCTGGTTACAAGGTTCCTCTGTTCCTCTATCGTCTAACCTCTGTGTATTCGTCTGTGCAACCGTGCCCGTAAGGGCTATGCCCCCTCTCCTTATATAGGGGAGAGGGTGGCTTACAGGGCAAGAAACCCTAATGGCATCTTTGACTGGACAAACTACTTTACAAAGCTACTTTAATCATGGACGACGCCGGGGTCTTCTTTAATCAGGGAAGCTGACGTCCTCCGGCTTCTTTCAGTGTCATCCCTCTCTTTGGCGCCAGGGCTTCGTTTAAAGCTACTTTGCTTAGCTCATCCTTGTCCTCTAGCTCTGAAGAGAATCTTTGACCAGTCTTGCCGACATGCTCTTCTTACCGGTAGCCCGGTGTCTTCTTCATCCGGTTCCGGTATACCCCTCTTGGGGATACCGGCCTGGCTTTACTTAACCAAACTCTTATCTTTGTGCTCCGGTATAAACATTAAACCGGTATCTTGATGGCCCAAACCATCCGGTTTGGCAAGCCTTTGGCATACCGGGGGTCATCCCCCCAACAGTTTCCGCGCGGGAGGCCATTAACGCCGACGACCAACCTTCCCGCGTCGTTTCCGATGCGAACCGCCGCGTCCTATTGCTGACAAGGCATCCCCACCCGCGAAAACCGTCATGCCACGAGGTGCTGGCGCGCCCGATTCGCGCCCTTCGCCATGGTGCCGGTACGGGGTTGCCGACGCTTCTTAAGAGGCAGGCATGTCACACCGGCACACCCTAAATACCGTCGGGTGAGGGCATGCGATAGGCCTGCCTCATTGTCTTTCTTCCCCTTTGTTAAGAGGCAGGCTTGTCACACCGGCGCGCCCCAAATAGCGTCGGGTGGGGTATGCGTCAGGCCTGCCTCGTTGTCTTTCTTCCCCTTTGTTGCCGCTAGACACGCCCGCCTCGCCACCCTTGTTTTGTGCATATGGCGGTGTAGCACGGCTGCATGCGACAACTGAGCTTGTCAGCGGCGTTGGGTCTTCAACGCCTCTGGCGGGACTTGTTGTTCGGGCGAGCCTCGCTTCCTTGCGGGCGGCCGCCTTGGACTAGCGCTAATTGTTGATCTTAAGCAGCCTCCATAGCTCGGTTGTCATGAGGAGGCCTCCTCCGTGGCCGCTAGCTCGTGCAAGATCTCGAGGGCGTGCTCGAAGTTTGCGGCGTCTATCTTCTTGAGCGCTTGCTCATTGATCCTTCGGAAGCGTTGCACGTTAAAGGAGGCGAGGATCGCTGCATGCTCCTAGTCGACGTGGAACTGCTCCTCCTCGGACCACTGTGCCGCCTCCTCCACCGCCTCGGCATCCGTGTCTGCTGTGAACGCCTCGTTCCACTCATCAAACTCGGAGTCATCGGAGTTGAAGTCCGGCAACTGAAATTCTGCGTCGGGCTGCAGCGGGGCCGTGGGGTCTGGCTACGGAGGTGGCTGCGGCGCCGATGGCGGCGTACAGAAGTTCCGTCCTAGCATCGAGCAGGAGAGTGTTGGTGGTGTAGAGGCTACTATGGCGAAGGTGAGCACACTAAATAGAACAAGCTCCAGCCGGTGTGCCGGGAACCGACGGGTTCATTCAACAACAACATGCCGTAGAGCATCAGAGGCATCACATTTCCGGTGGTGTCTTCGCATGAAGAACCGACAGGTTCATTAACGGCAACCCGCCACAGAGCATCACAAATGTTGCATTTAAGGATGGACCCGGCCATAGACTCGCTGACATGTCGGTTCCGCTCCTGAAATTTGATGATGCATTGGGGGTGCCGGCGCGCTGCTTTCGCATGGCCGAAAGGGATTGCAACCGCTTCTATTAGGCTCTAAAACTGACCTACTATTTTTAGGATATGTCGGTGTAGGCTACAGATATTGCCGGACTCCAACAAGCTATTGTAGATGCTATAAAGTGCGCCGGTGGAAATGCTATAAGAGAAGCCACCATATGTGATAATCCAGGGGCGGTGTCTCAGCCTCTCAGGGGACGTTTGATTTCGATAGAATCCGCCTCAGATGCGTGATTTAATGTGCTAAAACTCAACCGCTGTTGGACATATCGCACTAAGATAGGATCCGGCCGATGCGTGAATATTTTCGCGACGGCGACGGGATTCGCTGTGAAAGGCGCGGCGGCGATGTGTAGCCGCGGGATAAGAATAAGAATCACGGTGGTGCACCGGTGCTGGTGGGGTGGCTGCCAAAGCGAAAGCAAACGGAGATGGATGGAAACCGATAATGGCTGCTGCCGTAGTCAACCACTAGACGCTCATATGCTTTCCTCCTTTACCTCGGTGTGTTGCATTAGGGCATCTCGAGCTGCGCGACGCAAATTGGTGTTTGCGAGCGGTTCGTTTGCGTCGTGCGGCGGACGCGAGAAAAATCGTATTTGTCCATGCGTCCGTTTGCGTCGCGCGACGGATACGAGAAAGACCGTTTTTGTCCGTGCGTCCGTTTGCGCCAGGGGTGCCGCCAGCGGGCCGACGCATTTCGGCGCCGGCATGAAATATGAAATTTGAAAACAACAAAATAAAGAGATTAGGAAGACATAGTTCTTATTACATCCAAATTTTAGAAAGTCTACATGAAAATAAGATGGTATTCCTTTAGGCATGGTCTTCATGGCTAGCCAATGCCCACTGATGCTCAATCAGATCCGTCTGCAGTCGTTTACACACGTTCTCGTTAGTGGTTTCCACATTCATATGTAGATAGTTCTCCCAAGATAAAACCCTAGGGAGTGGCCCAACTAGCTCATCTTGGAAGTTCTAGTGGTTCTTATTGCGGCTATCAGGACGCTCGTTCTCAACGATCATGTTGTGCATGATCACGCAACATGTCATCACCTCATGCATGGTCTTCAGCGACCATGTTCTTGCGGGGTGACAGACAATTGCCCACCGAGCTTGGAGCACACCAAATCCGCGCTCCACATCTTTCCTGCAAGCCTCTTGCATCTTGGCAAACCTCCCCGTCTTCAAGGAGTTTGGATTGCAGACACTCTTCACCAGTGTGGCCCAGTCAGAGTAGATGCCATCAGCAAGATAATATGGCTTGTCATATTCATTTCCATTGATCTCATAGCTCACTCGGGGAGCTTTGCCTTGCATGAGCCTGTTGAAAACCGATGATCGGTGCAACACATTGATATCATTGTTGGAACTGGCTATGCTAAAGAATGAATGTCAAATCCATAAATATTGAGATATGACATCTTCAAGAATGATAGTCCGTCCCTCCGCATGCCCGCTGTACTGACACTGCCATCCAAATGAACAGTTCTTCCACTCCCAGTGCATGCAATCTATGCTGCCAATCATTCTTGGGAACCCTCTAGACTTGTTGATAGACAACAACCGCCTTGTATCCTCAACAATTGGCTCCCTACAGTAATGTTGTCCGAACACGGCAATCACGGCTCGGCAAAATCTGTACATGGCCTCAAGGCAGGTGCTCTCACCCATTTGAAGATACTCATCGAATATATCAGCAGCTATTCCATATGATAGCATGCGAATAGCTGCGGAGCATTTTTGGTAGGAGGTGAAGCCTAGCGCACCTGTTGCATCGGGCCTACATTGGAAGTAGGGGTCGTAGTTTCTGACGCTCCGGAGAATGACCATGAACAGCTCCCTTGACATCCTATACCGGCGCCGGAACATTTTTTTCCTTGAACACCGGATCGGTGAGGTGGAAGTAGTCCTTGTGGAGCCGGAGCTTCCCTTCCACTCTGTTGCGTGGCAGGTTTTCTGAGCGGCCCTTGACAGAGCCCGGTGCACCGGCCCCTCATTTGAAGTGAACTCGTGGATCATGGAGGCCGCAGTAGTTGCCAATGTCTGCTTCGACCGACCGGACTCCTCGTCGGAAGAGGAGTCAACGACCTCAGCGTGGAACTTCAGTAGCATCTGCCACATGTCCATCTGCGTGGGTACGAACTGTGGATCAATGGCCGCGCACAATAGCGCCGAAAACAGGAGAAGAAACCTACCGGCGCAATTGACCGAACAGGTCGTGGGCGGCACGAAAGGGCGGCGCAACCGGCAACGTTTGGCTCCAAAACAGCCGGCAGGTACGCGCCGGAGCCAATCTCGAGTACGATCCTGCTCTCCTGCGCGGCGACAACCGAGCCGGATGGCGAGTACTGTGGCGCTGCGGCGGGACGGCGGTGGCTGTGGTTGGGGTGGTGGCGTCACACTAGGGCAGCAAAGAAGGGGAAAAAGAAGCAAATTGAAGCGGTCGATTTCGCTGTCCCTGACTTGCGGGACCGGGTAGGAAAAGGAGGACGCTCGGCGCGACCACGCGGCGTCCGCGGAGATGCAAACCTGGCGCATATTTGGGTCAGGTTTGCGTCACCGCGGACGGCCCGGTCACTTTGCGTCGCCCCGCTGGAGGAGGGCCCAGAGGTATTTTCGGTCACGGCGGACACAAACGGTCCCTCAGTGTTCGTTTGCGTCGTGCCGCTAGAGATGCACTTAAAGAACATAGCCAAACAAAGATGTAATAGCATCTCCAGCCTTGTCCACAAAGCGATCTCTAAAGTTATTTGGGATGCGCTGGACAATTTTTATTTTTCAGCCGCGCGTTCCAAAGCCTCCTTCCGTCTGGCGCGACCCAATACGGTATCTAGCGCCCCGAGCCCGTCCCCGGTCTATAGGGGACGCTCCGGGTATGCCGGACACAACGAAAAGCGAGGCGGGCTCCCACCTATCGGCGACCACATCCACAACGGTTGGTTCGGACCTTTTATTTCTCGGCGTGCCTACCCTCCCGTGCCTCCCACCCCTCCACTGCCGCTTGATTTGCCGGCCCTTTCGACGGCAAATCTCTTCTGAGTCAGGCACCATCGTGGCGGCTGGCTCTCTCGCTGGCCTTTTCGTCGCCGCCGCTTCGCCAACACCTTGTCAGGTAGGCGCGATATGTCGTTGTTTGTTGCCTCCTCTGCAGCGGCTGAATTTTAATAATTAATTTTGCTTCATACAAGGATAATGATGATGAGATGCTTGTCCGACTGTTGGAGGAAGAGCAAGCCTTTGATGGTGACATTCAGGAGCATTTGTCGATCATCACGTCCCTCCAGAACATGGTTGATGTCGAGGCGGAGAAGCAGAAGAGGCCGCGCCGCGGAGGTTCAAGGCCGGGAAGAAAGAAGTTGAAGCCCCGACAGAGGATGGAGGCGCATACCATGTTGCACAATGACTACTTCGAAGATGACGCAGCACAGGCCGACAATTTTCGGGGCCGGTATAGGATGATCAAGGGTTTGTTCATGAATATCCTCCATGGTGTTCGAGAGTTAGACCCCTATTTCAAGTTGAAGCATGACGCTGTAGGTATTGCCGGGCTCTCGTCGATTCAGAAGTGCACCGCCGCCATGAGGATGCTTGCATACGGAGCACCTACCGATATACAGGATGACTACCTTACCATGAGTGAGTCTACTGCCATTGAGTGCATGTACAAGTTTTGCCGAGCTGTGGTGGGAAAGTTTGAGAAATACTACTTGAGAGGGCCAACTGAAGAAGAGACTGCAAGGATCATGGCACAAAATGCTCCGAGCGGATTCCCTGGGATGATTGGAAGCATCGATTGCATGCATTGGTCATGGAAGAACTGCTCGTTTGCTTGGCAAGGTATATACAAAGGGTGTCATGGATATTGCAATGTGGTGCTTGAAGCTGTGGCAGATTATGACCTGTGGATTTGACATTTTTTCTTTGGCATGGCGGGATCACACAATGACATCAACGTATTGCAGAGGTCTCCGGTGTTCAGCAAACTAGTGGAAGGTCATGCTCCACCATGTAACTTTGAGATCAATGGCCACCAATATACCAAATACTATTATCTAGCCGATGGTATATATCTAAAATGGGCCACTTTTGTCAAAACAATCCTGGCTCCATTAGATCAGAAGAATTGCCACTTTGCTTCGCGATAGGAGGCTTGCAGGAAGGATGTTGAGTGGGCATTTGGTGTGCTTCAATCTCAATTTGCAATTGTACGGTACCCTGCTCTAAGCTGGTCTCACGACCAAATGTGGGAGGTGATGCAGGCTTGTGTGATCATGCACAACATGATCATCAAGGATGGCCGCAAGAATCAGGTCAGGAGACATGTTGGTCCCTATGAGTGCCAGAGCCCTCTTGCGGATGTTGATCATGAGGTGCCTGCAGATTTTGCCGATTTCCTCGCCATGCACGCAGAGATCAGTGACAACAATGTTCACGAGAAACTTCAAAATGATCTCGTTGAGCATATGTGGAGTGTCAAAGGATTATCAGCAAATGCCGTGGCGCCTTGATCTAGCCCCACTTATTATATTTGTTTAGTTGTTTTATTGTTTGTTGTATTTTAATTTGAAAACAATTTTGGCAAACATATTTATTTGTATGCTATGTTTAATAAAATGGTTGTGTTTTCGAAAACCCTATAAAAAAAAGAATTTGGAGCCGCGTTTGGGGGACGCGGCTAAGGAGCGACGTCCCCCAAACGCAGCACGGAGAAAACGCGTCCCCCAAACACTAAATTTGGCGCTGTTTGGAGGTCGCTTTGGGGGACGCGGATGGAGATACTCTAATACCCTAACTTGGAACAACCTTCACGCAACCCATCCATATACCATCTATGATTGGAAATTAGAGCATTTAGATTTTGCTTGTGCCTATTTTGAGCATTGGGTTTTCTATTATTTTGTTTCATGCCGCTGATGTGATGGGACACTGAATGTTTTGAGAACCGACAGAGTCTCACATTTAACTTACCACATAATCTAGTGGTTTATAAGATTGGTGTTTGTGCTAAAGTAGTTGTTCTTGTCTAATCTATTTAGAGGTACACTTTTCTGTAATAAGAACATCATATAGGAGTTGCTTTCATTCCCAGTCATGCTTACTTGGCTCTTGACTTCTGTTGCAGGTGGCAAATCTAATAACCAAGGGATTTCTATTTTCGTGTCATCGGGTCTTTAGTTGTACTCAGTTTTTCCCAGCTCCTTAGTTTTTCCTCTCCAATCCCTTGTCTGAAACCCGCATAAGGAGCTCGGACGGAGGATTCCCGTTTAGTTGTTGGTTGGTGCTGGCAAGTGGGGCCGCTGTTGGTGCCCCGCAGTGGATACGTCTCCACTTATCCAGATCATTATGGGACCCACAACTTGTCCACGTTAGCGCGCCGGACCCACAGCTTACCCAGGTGATCGTTGCAAAATGGGAGCCCGAGGCAGCCCCGCGCCCGTGCCCGTGCCATTGCTTCCCCTTTCTTTCCCCGCGCCCCATTGTTCTTCTTCTCCGCCAGCGGCAGCCCTTCTCCGACAGGCGGGTGATGTCTAGTTTCTCTTCGACCTCCCGTTCTTCATGGCCGCAGTATGGACCCGTGCCTTTGACAAGATGCCCTGACTTCCCACGCCAGGATCCTCTGAAGCGGTCGATCTGTAAGACGGACGAAAACGGCAACCGTGGACATGAGTTCCTTGCATGCAAGAGCTTGCTATATAGAGAGGGGGATAAGGTTAGATCTCGCTCCAATTTCTCTGTTTTCTCTCGATTTTCTTGTTATTCCCTCGAATTTTGGATTTAGGGTTCACGTTGTTGTTTTCAAATCCTGAAGAAATACAAGCATTTCAAGTGGATCGATGTGTACGTTCAGAGGCTTCAATTGCAGGAATCAATTGGCGCTATTGGGGAGCGCAATTTGGGAGGGGGACTTGCTGTAGAGAATGAGGCGGAGAGAGGAGCCGTTCAGATTATGCCTAATGCTCCCAATGCAGGACTGGTGGAAGTGAAGGGAGAAGTGAAGAAAATGAACAAGCAGTTAAGGCAGCTGATCGAGTTGAAGAAGCAAGCTAATCTGATGGCTGGTTGTTTTTTTGTTGTATAATTGCGATCAGATTCGTATCGTTGCTCACCAGGCGCTAGAAATTGTTACAAGGGATACCTTGTTACAAATCCATTATTCAGTTACATGTACTTGTAGTTGTTTTCAAAGTTAGTGTGTGCATTCACCGAAATTACCAACTATATTCCCTAAAAGAAAAGGAATGCTAAAGAAAGTTGATAATTGTTAGAAGGGTGACAAATAATTCATTCACCGAAATCCCCCAAATATATATGCCAAAAATGTATGTCTCATGTTTCTACGAAAATTACCAAAACTATATCCCAAACTATATTTCCGAAAAGAAAAAGAAAGCTAAAGATAGTTGATAATTGTTAGAAGGGTGACAATAATGCATTCACCGAAATCCGCAAATATGTATGCCTCATGTTTATACTAAAATTATACCACTTTTGGGCCGTTTCAATTACCAAAACTATATCCCAAACTATATTCCTAAAAGAAAAGGAAAGCTAAAGATAGTTGATAATTGTTAGAGGGGTGACAAATAATGCATTCACCAAAATCCGCAAATATGTATGCCTCATGTTTATACCAAAATTATACCACTTTTGGGCCGTTTCAAATTACCAAAAATATATCCCAAACTATATTTTCTAAAAGAAAAGGAAAGCTAAAGACAGTTGATAATTGTTAGAGGGGTGACAAATAATGCATTCACCGAAATCCGCAAACTATATTACGTGGCAAACTCGTTATTGCACATAAATAGAGGGGTGGCACTCTCCACCGACAGAGAGAGAGGGGTGGCCACGAAGAGAGAGAGAGAGAGAGAGAGGGGTGGCCATGAAGAGACGGAGAGGGGTATACTGCCCGTTAGATCAGTGGATCAATGGTTCATGGAGTCGATCCGTGTGACAACGGCTCAACCAATCAGGATAAGTTTGGGCTTCTGAGAGCATTTGTGACAGACCTTGAGGGTAAAACTGAGTAGTACTAAGAATCCAATGGCACATAAATAGTAAATAGACTAAGGGATTCAAACAAAAGAATTACAAAATGAAAAAAATATGTTTTGTACAATATAATTCATATTGGGCTACATCAAATTATTTGCAATTCAAATATACATGAGTGTGACAATTATGGCATCATTTAGACAAACTATGTTTTTTGGGAAGATGTTTTGCAAAGGGGTTTGAGTGGAAAACCATGCATCTTCATAGCTACACTAGTGATTCTGAGAAGTGGAAATTTGTGGTAAAACTTGATTTATATATGTTTGTTAAGGTTTTCTAGGTGGCGGGTTGCGTAGGAAGACTCCATGAGTAGGTGCCACTATGTTTTTATTTTTTTGGACTTTTTTGCACACGAAATGACTCAATTAGCTATGTTAATCTCATTTGTTGACTCTCTATTGACCAGCTACTTGAGGGTAAAACTGAGTATATTGCACTTGCCAGTCTAAGTACTCGAGGGGAAAACTGAGTACAGATAAAATTTCTGTATAAGGCCCGAGGTTATAACTGAGTACACCAAACGTCCCAAGGTTAGACTCGTGTCGCGGTGCACGCTGCAGCCGTGCATAGAGGACGCGTGTTGCGGTACACGCCAGCTTCGTATTTATAGAGCCCCTCTTTCTCTCCCTCGACGCACATTCTCACTGCAACCACCTCTCCTATCCCATCATCTTCTCCACAACCGAAGAAAAAACCCCGAAGGAAACCGCCAACGATGGAGAAGAATGAGATGCCCATTGTCGGCGCATCGGCTGCCGCCGCCGTCTAGGCCCCTGTCGCTGCTTCCAACGTAGCAGCCGGCGCATCGGCCGCCACCATCGTCCAGGCCCCCGTTGCTTGGAACCCGTATGAACCAGTGCCGTACGTCGCACCGGAGAACCCCTACGACACCAGCATAGTCGACGACGAGCCAGAGGTAACCCTTTGTTCCCTTGTTCTTATCCCATTTCAATCCTTTTGTGTTAGATCTAGCGTTATTAGGGTTCGTCTGTTCCTAGTCCAATCCATTTGTGTTAGATCTTGCGTTATTAGGGTTCGTCTGTTCCTAGTTCAATCCATTTGTGTTAGATCTAGCGTTATTAGTGTTTGTGATTTGCTTTTGTTTAAGATTTGTGCCGATGATGATGAATATTTGGGCACAAATTGATTCAGGGTTTGGTCAGTAAACAATTGGTGTGTACAAATTTGTTGTGCGTGATCTTTGGTTTACTGACTCAAATCCTGGATATAAGTGTGTTCAATGTAACTGAGGCTACCTCTTTTTTTCGAGCCCATATTATCATGCATGATCTTTTGTTCACTCTCTGTTCCATCATCGTTGCAATTGACTCCGTGTTTTTTGCACGATCTTGATACGTCTCCGACGTATCGATAATTTCTTATGTTCCATGCCACATTATTGATGATATCTACGTGTTTTATGCATACTTTATGTCATATTTATGCATTTTCCGGCACTAACCTATTAACGAGATGCCGAAGAGCCGATTCTTTGTTTTCTGCTGTTTTTGGTTTCAGAAATCCTAGTAAGGAAATATTCTCGGAATTGGACGAAATCAACGCCCAGGGGCCTATTTTCACACGAAGCTTCCAGAAGACCGGAGGACTAACGAAGTGGGGCCACGAGGCGGCGCCACAGTAGGGCGGCGCGGCCCAGGAGCTGGCCGCGCGGCCCTAGCGTGTGGGCCCCTCGTGACTCTCCCGACTCTGCCCTTCCGCCTACAAATAGTCTTCGTCGCGAAACCCCCAGTACCGAGAGCCACGATACGGAAAACCTTCCAGAGACGCCGCCGCCGCCAATCCCATCTCGGGGGATTCAGGAGATTGCCTCCGGCACCCTGCCGGAGAGGGGATTCATCTCCCGGAGGACTCTACACCACCATGGTCGCCTCCGGAGTGTTGAGTGAGTAGTTCACCCCTGGACTATGGGTTCATAGCAGTAGCTAGATGGTTGTCTTCTCCTCATTATGCTTCATTGTCGGTTCTTGTGAGCTGCCTAACATGATCAAGATCATCTATCTGTAATGCTATATGTTGTGTTTGTTGGGATCCGATGGATAGAGAATACTATGTTATGTTGATTATCAATCTATGTGTTGTTTATGATCTTGCATGCTCTCCGTTACTAGTAGATGCTTTGGCCAAGTTGATGCTTGTAACTCCAAGAGGGAGTATTTATGCTCGATAGTGGGTTCATGTCTCCGTGAATCTGGGGGAGTGACAGAAGCCCCTAAGGTTATGGATGTGCTGTTGCCACTAGGGATAAAACATTGATGCTATGTCCGAGGATGTAGTTATTGATTACATTACGCACCATACTTAATGCAATTGTCTGTTGTTTGCAACTTAATACTGGAAGGGGTTCGGATGATAACCTGAAGGTGGACTTTTTAGGCATAGTTGCATGATGGATAGCGGTCTATGTACTTTGTCGTAATGCCCAATTAAATCTCACAATACTCATCATATCATGTATGTGCATTGTCATGCCCTCTCTATTTGTCAATTGCCCAACTGTAATTTGTTCACCCAACATGCTATTTATCTTATGGGAGAGACACCTCTAGTGAACTGTGGACCCCGGTCCATTCTTTTACATCGAATACAATCTACTGCAATACTTGTTCTACTATTTTCTGCAAACAATCATCATCCACACTATACATCTAATCCTTTGTTACAGCAAGCCGGTGAGATTGACAACCTCACTGTCACATTGGGGCAAAGTAATTTGGTTGTGTTGTGCAGGTTCCACGTTGGCGCCGGAATCCCTGGTGTTGCGCCGCACTACATTTCGCCGCCATCAACCTTCAACGTGCTTCTTGGCTCCTACTGGTTCGATAAACCTTGGTTTCATACTGAGGGAAAACTTGCCGATGTACGCATCACACCTTCCTCTTGGGGTTCCCAACGGTCGCGTGCTGTACGCGTATCAAGACTGTTATCTGGCGCCGTTGCCGGGGAGATCAAGACACGCTGCAAGGGGAGTCTCCACATCGCAATCTCTTTACTTTGTTTTTGTCTTGCTTTATTTTATTTACTACTTTGTTTGCTGCACTAAATCAAAACACAAAAAAATTAGTTGCTAGTTTTACTTTATTTGCTATCTTGTTGCACTCTATATCAAAAACACAAAAAAATTAGTTACTTGCATTTACTTTATCTAGTTTGCTTTATTTACTATTGCTAAAATGGGTACTCCTGAAAATACTAAGTTGTGTGACTTCACAACCACAAATAATAATGATTTCTTATGCACACCTATTGCTCCACCTGCTACTACAGCGGAATTCTTTGAAATTAAACCTGCTTTACTGAATCTTGTTATGCGAGAGCAATTTTCTGGTGTTAGTTCTGATGATGCTGCTGCCCATCTCAATAATTTTGTTGAATTATGTGAAATGCAAAAGTATAAAGATGTAGATGGTGACATAATAAAATTAAAATTGTTCCCTTTCTCATTAAGAGGAAGAGCTAAAGATTGGTTGCTATCTCTGCCTAAGAATAGTATTGATTCATGGACTAAATGCAAGGATGCTTTTATTGGTAGATATTATCCCCCTGCTAAAATTATATCTTTGAGGAGTAACATAATGAATTTTAAACAATTGGATACTGAGCATGTTGCACAAGCATGGGAAAGAATGAAATCTTTAGTTAAAAATTGCCCAACCCATGGACTGACTACTTGGATGATCATCCAAACCTTTTATGCAGGACTGAATTTTTCTTCGCGGAACCTATTGGATTCAGCTGCTGGAGGTACCTTTATGTCCATCACTCTTGGTGAAGCAACAAAGCTTCTTGATAATATGATGATTAATTACTCTGAATGGCACACGGAAAGAGCTCCACAAGGTAAGAAGGTAAATTCTGTCGAAGAAACCTCTTCCTTGAGTGATAAGATTGATGCTATTATGTCTATGCTTGTGAATGATAGGACAAATGTTGATCCTAATAATGTTCCGTTAGCTTCATTGGTTGCTCAAGAAGAACATGTTGATGTAAACTTCATTAAAAATAACAATTTCAACAACAATGCTTACCGGAACAATTCTAGTAACAACTATAGGCCATATCCTTATAATAATGGCAACGGCTATGGTAATTCTTATGGGAATTCTTACAACAATAATAGGGATTCACCCCTGGACTTGAAGCTATGCTTAAAGAATTTATTAGTACACAAACTGCTTTTAACAAATCTGTTGAAGAAAAGCTTGGGAAAATTGATATACTTGCTTCTAAAGTCGATAGTCTTGCTGCTGATGTTGATCTTTTGAAATCGAAAGTTATGCCTCATGAAAATTATAATAATAAAATTTTTACTACAGCAAATGCCATCCAAGTTAGAATTAATGAGAATATAAGATTGATGGCTGAATTGCGTGCTAGGTGGGAAAGAGAAGAAAATGAAAAAGAAGATAATATAGCTAAAGTTTGGACTATTACCACCACTAGTAATGCTAATGCTACACATGTTGCTGCACCTCCTACTAATAATGGTAAACGAATTGGTGTTGGCAATGTTTCCACTTCTAATGCAAAGCGTGAAAAACTGCCTGAAACTGCTAAAACTGCTGAAACTGCCTGTGATAAAACTGCTGAAATTTTTTCCAACATTGGGGATGATGATACCATTGCTTTAGATTATAATGGTTTGGATTTTGATGATTGTCATATCTCTGAAGTTATAAAGTTCTTACAAAAACTTGCTAAGAGTCCTAATGCTAGTGCTATAAATTTGGCTTTCACGAAACATATTACAAATGCTCTCATAAAAGCTAGAGAAGAGAAACTAAATCGCGAAACTTCTATTCCTAGGAAGCTAGAGGATGGTTGGGAGCCCATCATTAAGATGAAGGTCAATGACTTTGATTGTAATGCTTTATGTGATCTTGGTGCAAGTATTTCCGTTATGCCTAAGAAAATCTATAATATGCTTGACTTGCCATCATTGAAAAATTGTTATTTGGATGTTAATCTTGCTGATAATTCTACAAAGAAACCGTTGGGGAGAGTTGATAATGTTTGCATTACCGTTAACAATAAACTTGGCCCCGTTGATTTTGTTGTCTTGGATATTGAATGCAATGCATCTGGCCCCATTATATTGGGAAGACCTTTTCTTCGAACCGTTGGTGCTATCATTGATATGAAGGAAGGTAATATTAAATATCAATTTCCTCTCAAGAAAGGTATGGAAAACTTCCCTAGAAAGAGAATGAAGTTACCTTTTGATTCTATTATTAGAACAAATTATGATGTTGACACTTCGTCTCTTGATAATACTTGATACACACTTTCTGCGCCTAGCTGAAAGGCGTTAAAGAAAAGCGCTTATGGGAGACAACCCATGTCTTTACTACAGCACTTTTATTTTATATTTGAGTCTTGTAGGTTGTTACTACTGTAGAAACCTCTCATTATCTTAGTTTTGTGGATTGTTGTGCCAAGTAAAGTCGTTGATAGTAAGGTTCATACTAGATTTGGATTACTGCGCAGAAACAGATTTCTTTGCTGTCACGAATCTGGGCCTAATTCTCTGTAGGTAATTCAGAAAATTATGCCAATTTACGTGAGTGATCCTCAGATATGTACGCAAATTTCATTCAATTTGAGCATTTTGATTTGAGCAAGTCTGGTGCCTCAATAAAATTCGTCTTTACGAACTGTTCTGTTTTGACAGATTCTGCCTTTTATTTCGCATTGCCTGTTTTGCTATGCTTGATGGATTTTTCGATTCCATTGAATTTCAGTAGCTTTGTGCAATGTACAGAAGTGTTAAGAATGATTATGTCACCTCTGAACATGTAAATTTTGATTGTGCACTAACCCTCTAATGAGTTGTTTTGAGTTTGGTGTGGAGGAAGTTTTCAAGGATCAAGACAGGGAGATGATACAATATGATCAAGGAGAGTGAAAGCTCTAAGCTTGGGGATGCCCCGGTGGTTCACCCCTCCATATATCAAGAAGACTCAAGCGTCTAAGCTTGGGGATGCCCAAGGCATCCCCTTCTTCATCGACAACATTATCAGGTTCCTCTAGTGAAACTATATTTTTATTCCATCACATCTTATGTGCTTTGCTTGGAGCGTCGGTTTGTTTTCGTTTTTGTTTTGTTTGAATAAAATGGATCCTAGCATTCATTGTGTGGGAGAGAGACACACTCCTCTGTTGCATATGGACAAATATGTCCTTATGCTTACTCATAATATTCATGGCGAAAGTTTCTTCTTCGTTAAATTGCTATATGGTTGGAATTGAAAAATGATACATGTAGTAATTGCTATAATGTCTTGGATAATGTGATACTTGGCAATTGTTGTGCTCATGTTTAAGCTCTTGCATCATATACTTTGCACCTATTAATGAAGAAATACATAGAGCTTGCTAAAATTTGTTTGCATAATTGGTCTCTCTAAGGTCTAGATAATTTCTAGTATTGAGTTTGAACAACAAGGAAGACGGTGTAGAGTCTTATAATGTTTATAATATGTCTTTTATGTGAGTTTTGCTGCACCGGTTCATCCTTGTGTTTGTTTCAAATAACCTTGCTAGCCTAAGCCTTGTATCGAGAGGGAATACTTCTCATGCATCCAAATCCTTGAGCCAACCACTATGCCATTTGTGTCCACCATACCTACCTACTACATGGTATTTCTCCACCATTCCAAAGTAAATTGCTTGAGTGCTACCTTTAAATTTCTATTCTCTACCTTTGCAATATATAGCTCATGGGACAAATAGCCTAAAAACTATTGTGGTATTGAATATGTACTTATGCACTTTATCTCTTATTAAGTTGCTTGTTGTGCGATAACCATGTTCCTGGGGACGCCATCAACTACTCTTTGTTGAATATCATGTGGGTTGCTATGCATGTTCGTCTTGTCTGAAGTAAGGGAGATTTACCACTAAAATGGTTAGAGCATGCATAATGTTAGAGAAGAACATTGGGCCGCTAACTAAAGCCATGATCCATGGTGGAAGTTTCAGTTTTGGACAAATATCCTCAATCTCATATGAGAAAATTAATTGTTGTTGAATGCTTATGCATAAAAGAGGAGTCCATTATCTGTTGTCTATGTTGTCCCGGTATGGATGTCTAAGTTGAGAATAATCAATAGCGAGAAATCCGATGCGAGCTTTCTCCTTAGACCTTTGTACAGGCAGCATAGAGGTACCCCTTTGTGACACTTGGTTAAAACGTATGCATTGCAATGATAATCCAGGTAATCCGAGCTAATTAGGACAAGGTGCGGGCACTATTAGTATACTATGCATGAGGCTTGCAACTTGTAAGATATAATTTACATAACACATATGCTTTATTACTACCGTTGACAAAATTGTTTCTTGTTTTCAAAATCAAAGCTCTAGCACAAATATAGCAATCGATGCTTTCCTCTTTGAAGGACCTTTCTTTTACTTTTATGATGAGTCAGTTCACCTATTTCTCTCCATCTCAAGAAGCAAACACTTGTGTGAACTGTGCATTGATTCCTACATACTCGCATATTGCACTTGTTATATTACTTTACATTGACAACTATCCATGAGATATACATGTTACAAGTTGAAAGCAACCGCTGAAACTTAATCTTCCTTTATGTTGCTTCAATACCTCTACTATGAATTATTGCTTTATGAGTTAACACTTATGCAAGACTTATTGATGCTTGTCTTGAAGTACTATTCATGAAAATTCTTTGCTATATGATTCATTTGTTTACTCATGTCATTTACATTGTTTGGATCGCTGCAATCATTACATATGCTTACAATAGTATGATCAAGGTTATGATGGCATGTCACTCCAGAAATTATCTTTGTTATCGTTTACCTGCTCGGGACGAGCAGAAACTAAGCTTGGGGATGCTGATACGTCTCCGACGTATCGATAATTTCTTATGTTCCATGCCACATTATTGATGATACCTACATGTTTTATGCATACTTTATGTCATATTTATGCATTTTCCGGCACTAACCTATTAACGAGATGCCGAAGAGCCGATTCTTTGTTCTGTTGTTTTTGGTTTCAGAAATCCTAGTAAGGAAATATTCTCGGAATTGGACGAAATCAACGCCCAGGGGCCTATTTTCACACGAAGCTTCCAGAAGACCGGAGGACTAACGAAGTGGGGCCACGAGGCGGCGCCACAGTAGGGCGGCGCGACCCAGGAGCTGGCCACGCGGCCCTAGCGTGTGGGCCCCTCGTGACTCTCCCGACTCTGCCCTTCCGCCTACAAATAGTCTTCGTCGCGAAACCCCCAGTACCGAGAGCCACGATACGGAAAACCTTCCAGAGACGCCGCCGCCGCCAATCCCATCTCGGGGGATTCAGGAGATCGCCTCCGGCACCCTGCCGGAGAGGGGATTCATCTCCCGGAGGACTCTACACCGCCATGGTCGCCTCCGGAGTGATGAGTGAGTAGTTCACCCCTGGACTATGGGTCCATAGCAGTAGCTAGATGGTTGTCTTCTCCTCATTATGCTTCATTGTCGGGTCTTGTGAGCTGCCTAACATGATCAAGATCATCTATCTGTAATGCTATATGTTGTGTTTGTTGGGATCCGATGGATAGAGAATACTATGTTATGTTGATTATCAATCTATGTGTTGTTTATGATCTTGCATGCTCTCCGTTACTAGTAGATGCTTTGGCCAAGTTGATGCTTGTAACTCCAAGAGGGAGTATTTATGCTCGATAGTGGGTTCATTTCTCCGTGAATCTGGGGGAGTGACAGAAGCCCCTAAGGTTATGGATGTGCTGTTGTCACTAGGGATAAAACATTGATGCTATGTCCGAGGATGTAGTTATTGATTACATTACGCACCATACTTAATGCAATTGTCTGTTGTTTGCAACTTAATACTGGAAGGGGTTCGGATGATAACCTGAAGGTGGACTTTTTAGGCATAGATGCATGCTGGATAGCGGTCTATGTACTTTGTCATAATGCCCAATTAAATCTCACAATACTCATCATATCATGTATGTGCATTGTCATGCCCTCTCTATTTGTCAATTGCCCAACTGTAATTTGTTCACCCAACATGCTATTTATCTTATGGGAGAGACACCTCTAGTGAACTGTGGACCCCGGTCCATTCTTTTACATCGAATACAATCTACTGCAATACTTGTTCTACTGTTTTCTGCGAACAATCATCATCCACACTATACATCTAATCCTTTGTTACAGCAAGCCGGTGAGATTGACAACCTCACTGTCACGTTGGGGCAAAGTAATTTGGTTGTGTTGTGCAGGTTCCACGTTGGCGCCGGAATCCCTGGTGTTGCGCCACACTACATTTCGCCTCCATCAACCTTCAACGTGCTTCTTGGCTCCTACTGGTTCGATAAACCTTGGTTTCATACTGAGGGAAAACTTGCCGCTGTACGCATCACACCTTCCTCTTGGGGTTCCCAACGGTCGCGTGCTGTACGCGTATCAGATCTATGGTGCTACGTGACAGGTGCAGAGCCACGACGTCGACAGCGACAATGAGTCCTTCCACACCCAGACTCGACACGTTCTCAGGAGGCTGCAGTCCGGCCATTACGATGGCCCCTTTGCTCGAGGAATTTACAAGTGCCCTGTCGAGGGTACTCCTCGGCAATGCCCTCAGTTTGGGGCTTAGGGTAGATGGAATCCTGCAGGCTGACACGAGGCATCCGTTATCAAACAAGCGGGGAGAGCAATTTACCCAGGTTCGGGGCCCTCGATGAGGTAAAACCCTTACGTCCTGCCTGTCTGATCTTGATTATGCGAATATTGGGTTACAATGGGGTGCCGAAGGTTTCGGCTGTGATCTCGTCGAGAGGCTAAGTGCTATGAAACCCTAGCTCTAGACTTCTGGTGGCTAAATTTACTAAGGTTGATTCCGTCCCTCGGCAGCCCCCCTCCTGGCTCTTATATGAGGAGCCAGGTCTCAAGAGTTCTGCCCGAGTACGACTAGGTTACAAAAGATCCTAGTCCTAGACTTTCCTTGCTTTGATTCGTTTCTTCGTCTTGTTCTTCAAGGAATCTTCTTCGATATCGTCATAGTGGCCCTCCTTGCCATCGGGTGTCTTCATGGGCCTCCAGTTGGGCCGCACAGGATAGGGCAACAACAGTTACCCGAAGGGTAATGCCCACGTCAGTAGCCCCCGAGTGTCTAGCCGAAGATATTTTGGGTTGAGACTAAAGCATGCCTCCACCAAATGTTCTTTTTCCTTGATAATTCTTCTTCTTCTTCTATCGGGTGCGCGTCCAGCGCTCCCGATGGGAGTAGCCCCCGAGTCTAGGTACGGATGCTTGCAATCCGTGCGTAGACTCAAGTTGTGCCACTCGAATGTCTTCTTCTGCCGAAGTTTCTTGCAGGTCTTCATAGGTCATCTGATACATTTGCATCGGGGCTTCAAATTCTGAAAGTTTAATGCGCAAAGGATATTGAGTAGCGCGCCCAGCTTTGCTGGTTAACTGCCGAAGGCAAAACAACGCTACTCTACACAGAATCAAGTCCCCGGGCATGATCCTGGAGTGCAAAAAAGTTTGTCGGGTGCAAAATCTATGCTCCCGATGGGAGTAAAGCTTAAGCTCCTTGTATTCAATCTTTCTTCCTCGTCCAAATTTATCGGGTGCGCGTACAGCGCTCCCGATGGGAGTAGCCCCCGAGTCTAGGTACGGATGCTTGCAATCCGTGCGTAGGCTCAAGTTGATCCACTCAATAATTTTAATTTTTCCTCAGATGCTTCAATCAGAGTCGACGCCTTTCATGACATCACGGATGGCATCACCACTGCTGTGGTTTGACTGACAAGACGTGACCTGACAGGCCCACCCTACTTCTGCGCGGGCAGTTTTAGGAAATGACCAGTGCTTGCGCGTTCGCCGAGGCACCTCCTCGATTTCCGCGCATTGTGGGAAGAATGGGCCGCCGGTTCCGTTTTCCTCAGGGTGACACGTGTACGACTAGATCTCCTTCCACCTCCCACGATGGCCCTGGAGTTATAGCCACGATTTTCCATCAGCCCATGCTATAAATAAGGGGTCTTCCCATTGTTTTTCTTTTTACACTTCCTCACTGCTCATCTTCTTCCTCAGCCTTTCACCTATGCTCCTTTTCTCAAAAGCTCTGGTCGCCATGGGAAAGAAGAAGAGCACCAGCGCATCAGGCTCGAGCAAAGTCAGCCTTGATTGGAGCGCTTCTACTATTTTCAAACCGCGAGGTGAACAGGCTGCGCACCCTTGGCCTCATCTCTTCATCCGACAATGACATCCATCTGCCAGGTCCATCCACTCGCCCAAAGCCCCCTAAGGGCTTTACTGTTATGTTCGCCGGTTTTCTGTTTCGCGGTCTTTCTCTTCCTGCCCACGGATTTCTCCGTTCCCTTCTTTTTTTCTATGGGATCCAGCTCTGGCAGCTGACCCCTAATTCCATCCTCCATCTTGCCATCTTTATTACTGTTTGCGAGGATTTTCTCGGCATCGATCCCCACTGGGGTCTTTGGAAGAAAATCTTCTATGTCAAGCGTAACAATGACAACACTTCCCTCCGTCGTCGGTGGCGTTGGCTTTGTTGTCAGAATGGAGGTTGATTACTTCAACTTCCCAATGAAAGAATCTGTCCAGGGCTAGCGCCACAAATGGTTCTACCTGCGAGATACTCCAGTATCTGGGGGGCGCTCCAACCTTCCTCCATTTGAGGACGTCCTGGTGGCTCAGCCGAAGAAATCCTGGCGAAACACCCTGTCTCCCGAATAAAGCGCTATAGCCAACAAGATGTTCGACCAGGTCGTAGATCTGAAGAATACTGGAGGCTTGACGATGTGCGGCACTGAGGTGGTCTCAGTGTTCCTAAAACGTCGGGTGCAGCCGCTGATGTCTCGGCCCCACCAGCTATGGCTGAGAGTTAGCTCTACCGACCTATCGGATGACGAACTTCACGACGAGGTGCGTCGTCTTACTTGCCTCAGCATGAAAGACAACATTGTCCTGACCTCGGCTCGCTCTCCATATGTTATCCTCCTTCACCCGAAAGCGGTGTAGAACCAGAGGATGATGATGAGGACTCCGAAGAGACCGAGGATGCTCAGCACGTTCTTGAGGACAACGACGTCCAAGGGGATGAAGCCCCCGAGGACGACATTCTCACCAGGAGCAGGCGGTGCAAGAGGATAAATGAGGACCTGATCACAATGGCTGAATCAAGTCCTAGCGGACGAGATGATGATGCCGATGAAACTGCATCGCCTCCCCCTGCCGCGAAAAGTTCGACAAGCTTTTTCGCTGCCGAAGATGACTTAGACCTGTGAGTATCTTATTTTTCTCTCTGCAACTAGTCTTCTTCATCCTTGTATGATGACCGTCCTTGCTTTTCAAGCAGCACTGACGACGACAAACTCCCTCTTGCAAAGAGGGCTAAGTTATTCTCTGGGAGGGCCGAATCAGCCAAGGAGTCAAATCCTTCGCCTGCCGAACCGACGCCGCCCTCAAGGACGACCGTGGGGAAGGTTCCGGTATCGAAGGTTATTCCTCCTGGCAGCGCTCCCTTTCCTTCGACTGCTCGCGATCATGTAAATGGACCATCTAACTTGGTTTTCTTATTTTGTGGTGAATTTACTTGCTCGGCTGAAGTTCCTTGACCTTTTCCCTTGCAGCCAATTTATGCCACATTTGACGCTGTGGTAGATTTTGCTGATCAGTTTACTCGCCTAGAGTCCGAGAATGTTCAGCTTCGAAAGACCGTCAAAGTTTCGGCTGACCAAGTGCCGGAGGCTAACAAGCTCACAGCCGAAGCCCAGAATGAAAACATCTTGCTGAAACATGAGCTAAGGAAGCTGAAGCAGAAGATGAAGGATGAGCAAGATGCCAGGCACGAGGCCGCTGCTGCTGCCGATAAAAAGGAAGGCGCCCTCCGCGAGTCTATCACGAACTTGCTTGGTAAGTTCCTTCATAGTTGAGTGCGAAATATTTCTGTGATACCATCCTCTGGTTTGCTTATCCATCATTTCTTAGGTGCTGCCGACATGCCTATCAATCGAGCACGCAAGCTTCGAGAGGACTCAATGTCTGATGCAGTCTCCCTCGCCACTGATGCTAACATCCAAGTTCTTGATCTGCTGAAGAAAACTAAGGGAGCACTGTCGAGGTTGTTCTCAATGATATTCCCGAAGATAAAGCAAGACAAGACTCTCGGCGAAATGGCAGATGCTTTCTTTGTTGACCCTTCTGAGCCTGTAGAGGTACTTAAACGTCGCTCCCGATTGTTTGGAGCGGTTCTTACTTTTCAGCTACTAATGGATCATGGGTTAGGCTCCAAACTAGAAAAATTGTCTAAGGCATTGCATGTAGATGACAACAATTGCCTAGTCAACCTTGAGCCCTTCAAACAATCAGTAGTGACATGTGCTAACCAGCTGCTCAAGCTAGTTGACGAAGCGAAGACCAAGGTTGTGCCTGAAGCTGCCCCTGGCTCATCATCAGCTCCTCCTTGAATGTATTCTTGCTCTGTTTCTGTAATTAAAGTCTGATACAATTTAACCTTGTCTTGTTTTATTCTGGCTCTGTTGCCAGTGCCAACAATCTTTTGGATGTAATATATACGTCGTGCTCCCGATGGGAGTTTTTATTAATGCTGTTCTGAACTGAGAATTGTGCTGCAGATTCCTTCGTCTTCTTCTCGCGCCGATCCTCCTTTAAATTCTTCGGTTAGTGATGAATCCGACCTTGTTCGTTGTTTGCGTGACCAAATATCCCGATTACACAGAGACATAACCACTCTTCATGCAATGGCAGCATTGGTGAAAAGAAAGAGTGAGATTGCTACTGATACGCGTACAGCACGCGTCCGTTGGGAACCCCAAGAGGAAGGTGTGATGCGTACAGCGGCAAGTTTTCCCTCAGTAAGAAACCAAGGTTTATCGAACCAGTAGGAGCCAAGAAGCACGTTGAAGGTTGATGGCGGCGGAGTGTAGTGCGGCGCAACACCAGGGATTCCGGCGCCAACGTGGAACCTGCACAACACAACCAAGATACTTTGCCCCAACGTAACAGTGAGGTTGTCAATCTCACCGGATTGCTGTAACAAAGGATTAGATGTATAGTGTGGATGATGATTGTTTGCAGAAAACAGTAGAACAAGTATTGCAGTAGATTGTATTCGATTAAAAGAATGGACCGGGGTCCATAGTTCACTAGAGGTGTCTCTCCCATAAGAATAAGCATGTTGGGTGAACAAATTACAGTTGGGCAATTGACAAATAAAGAGGGCATGACCATGCACATACATGTTATGATGAGTATTGTGAGATTTAATTGGGCATTACGACAAAGTACATAGACCGCTATCCAGCATGCATCTATGCCTAAAAAGTCCACCGTCAGGTTATGATCCGAACCCCCTCCAGTATTAAGTTGCAAACAACAGACAATTGCATTAAGTATGGTGCGTAATGTAATCAACGAATATATCCTTGGACATAGAATTGATGTTTTATCCCTAGTGGCAACAACACATCCACAACCTTAGGGGTTGCTGTCACTCCCCCAGATTTAATGGAGACATGAACCCACTATCGAGCATAAATACTCCCTCTTGGAGTTACAAGTATCAACTTGGCCAGAGCCTCTACTAGCAACGGAGAGCATGCAAGATCATAAACAACACATAGATGATATTGATAATCAACATAACATAGCATTCACTTATTCATCGGATCCCAACAAACACAACATATAGCATTACAGATAGATGATCTTGATCATGTTAGGCAGCTCACAAGATCCAACAATGAAGCACAATTAGGAGAAGACGACCATCTAGCTACTGCTATGGACCCATAGTCCAGGGGTGAACTACTCACTCATCACTCCGGAGGCGACCATGGCGGTGAAGAGTCCTCCGGGAGATGATTCCCCTCTCCGGCAGGGTGCCGGAGGCGATCTCCTGAATCCCCCGAGATGGGATTGGCGGCGGCGGCGTCTCTGGAAGGTTTTCCGTATCGTGGCTCTCGGTACTGGGGGTTTCGCGACGAAGGCTTTAAGTAGGCGGAAGGGCAGGTCAAGAGGCGTCACGGGGGCCCCACACAGCAGGGCCACGCGGGCCCCCTGTAGGCCGCGCCGCCCTACTGTGGCGGCGCCCCGTGGCCCCACTTCGTGACTCCTTCGGTCTTCTGGAAGCTTCGTGTGAAAATAGGCCCCTGGGCGTTGATTTCGTCCAATTCCGAGAATATTTCCTTACTAGGATTTCTGAATCCAAAAACAGCAGAAAACAGCAACTGGCTCTTCGGCATCTTGTTAATAGGTGAGTGCCGGAAAATGCATAAATATGACATAAAGTATGCATAAAACATGTAGATATCATCAATAAAGTGGCATGGAACATAAGAAATTATCGATACGTTGGAGACGTATCAGCTACCGCAGTCGAACAGCATGCTCTTGATCGTCTCCGCGTTGCTACTGAAAGCTTGAGCTGTGAGTGTCCATCCGTCTGCCGATTCTTACCAAAGCTTGAATATTCCTTGACTGATTTTGCTTTTCAACAATCGTGGCTTCTGATGAATCAGAGGAAAACAAAAGGATCCACGAAAAGATCGAGGCGATGACCAATGTTGCTCACCCGAAGCATGAATTGTGGTCCCTGACATAGGCATCCCAAATGGGCCTACCGAAGATAGTACCCGGGGTTTACTGAAGGCCCATTACCCGAAGAATAAGAAGATTCGGGAGCCCAAGATATTATTAAGGAAGACTAGAGTTGTAATAGGAAGTGTTATTTGTAATCTTACGGGATGAGTTAGAAACGTTCTCGGACTCTGTAACTTGTACGGCACGAATCCCTCGGCTCCGCCTCCTATATAAGGGGGAGTTGAGGGACACAGAAATCATCGAATCATTGTTTACAAACCCTAGTTTCATAATCGTCGAGTACTTTTCGGCTGAAACCTTCGAGATCTACTTGCCCTCTACTTCCAACTAAACCCTAGTCTACAATCCGTAGGCATTGACAAGTTAATACCTTGTCAATTGGCGCCGTCTGTGGGAACTAGAGGCGTCAAGGATCTGGTCTCGATGGCACGTTCAAGATCATCGACTTCATCAACCGCAAAATCATCGACTTCATCAATCGCAAGCAACGCAATGGATCGAGGTAAACAGATCGCTACTGGTCCTGTTGATTTTGTTCCTCACCCGCCCTCCCGTTTGGATGCATATGCGTATCTGGAGGAGCCTATGGAGATGACGTTCGGAAGGTTTCACTTTCGCGTCGAGAAAGAAGGATCGTATCGTGTCGAAATTCCGATTTCGTCGGGATCGTCGGCGGTCGATTCCGATTTTTCAAGCTATACATCGTCAACCGAATCAGGGGAAGAAGAAACTTCGTCGTCACGCTTCATCAGCACCAGGGCAAGAGAGAAACTCGCCAAGATCTTCAGCGACATGTCGTTTGAGTCATCTGCGGACTCATATATAAGCGATGGCTCAAGCAGTGTCGACAGTTACGACTTCATCGACAAATCTACTACAGTGGGCAAGGTCTTCACCAATCTCAACGATGGTGTCACCAAACCCAACATAGATCTGAATACGAAATATCATCAGATTTATGTCATTGGAGAGCCAAGCCATGACCAGGAGGAAACATCTGAGGCTTTCGACGATCTGGGAAATCCATACGTCGATCCCTCCGATCTGCGGCGAGGCCTAGGCAATAAATACGTCGGGCCACAGCCGCGAGACAGAGTTCGACTCCCGCAAGCAGCATGGGATAGAGCCGCGAGAGCTATGGATGGCTCAGAACCAATGGCCACCACAGCCACGCCAGAGGAATTACAAGCATATCAATATAGGCCCGCACGAGCTGCAAGGGAATTGGAAAAACAGACAGCTGAGCTAAACAGAAGAAAGGAGGCAGCTTCTGCATCCAGCAGGAGAAGGGCAGAGCTGAGTCGACAATCTAGAACTTCGGGTGATAGCCACAGGGAGGCTCGGAATAGAGCAAGATCGAGGTTACAACACATACCCGAAGGAGAAAGAGAGCACTTAGTTCAAAACCTTGACATGTCTTTTATGTCGATAGACACAAGAGGAAACATCATCCCTAAGACAGAGGCTGGGTATATGGCGACACAAGCTTTTATCCTCGCATCTAAACCACCTCCAGGAGATCCAAGGGAAACACTGTACAACATGGCGATAGCAGGAGTTGGAGCCATGGGGACGGCGTTTGTATCAACACCTCCCGAAGGAACAACAAGGCAAAATAGTCCACGACCTGCGGCAGTAGCAGCAGCAGCTCCTGAAGGACCAAGTGGAGCAAGGGATACGGCAGCACAAGCAAGGGTCGACAGAGCGCGACAAAGCAGGAGGGAACATCGGCAGTCCCCAGAGTTAAACGACGAGGATATGTGCGGCTTGCCGTGCTTCACGAGGAGAGTACGAAAAACTCGAGTCTCTTCGGGATTCAAGTTACCCGATAACTTCAAAAAATTCGACGGCCTTCAGGATCCAGAGGATTGGCTAGTTGATTATCTCGAGATGGTGAAGCTCACAGGAGGAACCAGAGCAACAGCTATGCAAAGCATCCAGGTGCATTTGAGTGGAGCCGCACGGTCTTGGATAAAGAAACTTCCTCCAGGATCTATCGACAGCTGGGAAAGCTTCGAGGATGTGTTTGTCAAGAACTTCCGGTCCACGTGCAAGAAACCTGCGTCATTAGAGGAGTTGAGAGCATGCCGACAAAAGCCAGACGAGCCAATGAGGAAATATATCCAAAGGTGGAACATCATCAAAAACTCGGCAGAAAATATATCTGACGAGAGAGCGATAGATGCGTTTGTCGCAGGAATCAGGCGTGGAGATTTTGTCGAGGACTTGGGGAGGACCAACCCAAAGACAGTATCCGCGCTAATGGAAATAGCAAACAGATGGGTAGATGGAGAAGACGCTGTTCACAACAAACGGCACAGGTCGCCAGAGGAAGACCACGGTCGAAATTATCAGCCAAGGCGACGATTCCCTCGGCAGTACCCGAGCTATGACGCTCCAGGTCAAATCTCGGCAGGCTTCCGAGCAAACACAGGAGGAAACAACAGAGATGATTATCAGAGAAGCAGTGAGCAGCGAGGCGACAATAGAGATGACTCTCGAAACAACAGGCAAAATAGCGGGCCTAGGTTCCCAAGGCCTTTCGTGTCTCCTGAAGAGATGATGAACGGGCCATGTCAGATGCACTTTTTCCTCGACAGCAACGGGAAAAGACAGTCAGGACATCTGCAGAAAGATTGTCGCAATTTCCAAGCAATGTTAAGATGGGCAGAGCATGCTAATGCTAGGGCAGCACAGAGAAATCCTCGAGAACCCAGGAGTGAGATTCACTTGCCACCTCCTCCCGCGATTACGGAAGACAATCGACATCAGCTCAGAATAGCGGCAGCACCTCCACCACCACCTTACGTTGATCCTAACTCCAACGGAGCGGTGTCGATGATTCAGAAGGGAAGGCCATCCAATAGAGCTCAAAAAGTAATCTCACGACAAGTGTTCATGGCAGAAAAAATGCCTCCACCAACAGTCGAGTATCTTAATTGGTCAGGGCAAGATATTGGCTTCACCATAGCAGATCATCCGCAGCAAGTTCCTCGACCAGGGCAGTCAGCACTTATCCTACCAGCAGTCATTGCGGGATTTGATGTCTCTCGAGTGTTCATAGATGGCGGCAGCAGCTTAAACCTTATGTATGCAGATACATTGAGGAAGATGAACATATCCCTAGCAAACCTGAAGCCAACAGACACGAGGTTCCATGGTATCACACCGGAGAAACCAAGTTATCCACTGGGGAAGATTAATCTCGACGTTCAGTTTGGAACCCGAGAGAATTATAGAATCGAGAAGCTGGAGTTTGAAGTTGTGGATTTTCCGTCGCAGTATCACGCTTTGTTGGGACGACCAGCATATGCTAGATTTATGGCGGTACCACATTATACGTACCTGTTGTGGAGGATGCCTGGACCTAAGGGACCAATCACAGTTAAAGGAAGCTTCGCCTTAGCCGATAAGTGCGATAAAGATTTTCATCGGATATCAGAAACTTTCGAGATGCAAGCTGAGTATTTGGCGTCAAGGAGTATGACTGACTACGACGTGCTGCTAGACGTTGGAAGGCCAAATAAAGAATCAACTTTCAATACTGAGAAAAATTATAAGGAGGTGCAGATTCACCCGACAGACCCGAAAAAGACGACGTCCATCGCAAACGACATGGACCTCACATAGGAAAGCGCGCTCGTCGAGTTCCTCCGTGAGAACTGGAAAATCTTCGCATGGTGTCCAGCTGACATGCCAGGAGTACCCAGGGAACTTGCCGAGCACCACCTAAACTTGGATCCACTAGCAAGACCAATCAAACAACCTTTGCGGCGTTTTTCGGAACCAAACCGCAAGGCTATGCTGTCAGAAATCGATCGACTACGAGAAGCTGGTTTTATCAAGGAGCTGCACACAGAGGCCACATGGGTAGCAAATCCTGTGTTGGTGCCGAAGAAAAACACTAAAGTCCTTCGCATGTGCGTCGACTTTACGTGCCTCAATAAACATTGTCCAAAGGATCACTTTTCCCTCCCGAGGATCGATCAAATTATCGACTCCACGGCTGGATGTGAACGTCTTTCCTTCCTGGACGCATATTCTGGTTATAACCAGATCAGGTTGAAAGAAGAAGATGAAGTAAAGACAGCGTTCATCACACCTTATGGCGTGTTTTGCTATAAAACAATGCCCTTTGGTCTGAAAAACGCGGGAGCAACATATCAGAGGATGATGCAGAAGTGTTTGGCGACACAGATTGGAAAAACGTGCAAGTATACATCGATGATGTCGTCATAACGTCAAAAAAGGGGGCAACACTGATCGAGGATCTCAAGGAAACCTTTGACAACCTCGACAAATTCTGTCTCAAGCTGAACCCGACGAAGTGCTCTTTTTGCGTCCCAGCAGGAGAACTTCTGGGGTTTCTAGTTTCAGCAAGAGGGATTGAAGCAAATCCCGACAAAATACAAGCTATCGTAACAATGAGGAAGCCGACGAAGTTGAAAAAAATACAGCAACTAACTGGGCGAGTCGCAGCTTTGAGCAGATTCGTCGCCAGACTGGGAGAAAAAGCATTACCATTTTACGCTCTGATAAAGCAAGGGGAGAAATTCCAGTGGAACGAAGAGGCCGACAGAACTTTTGAGGATCTGAAGCGCACAATCTCGACACCACCAATCTTGGTGGCGCCGAAGGAAAAGGAACCTCTCCTGCTGTACATTGCAGCCACGCCCCAAGTGGTTAGCACGGTGCTAGTTGTTGAAAGAGAAGAAGAAGGAAAACTCCATGGAGTGCAAAGGCCGGTATATTTCATCAGTGAAGTTTTATCGCCTTCCAAACAGCGGTACCCGCAGTACCAGAAACTAGCATATGGAGTAATTGCAACGGCAAGGAAGTTGCACCACTATTTTTCGGCACACCCGATAATAGTAGTCAACGAAGCACCTCTCTCAAATATACTGAACAATCCAGAAGCTACAGGGCGTGTCTCCCTTTGGGGAATAGAACTTTCCCCTCGGGACATCACCTATGAAAAAAGAAATGCAATCAAGTCGCAAGTTCTGCCAGATTTCATTGCAGAGTGGATGGAGTTACAAAACACGGGACCCCCAGATTTGTCGAGAACTTGGACCATGAACTTTGATGGGTCCAAGAGAGTAGAAGGAGCTGGCGCAGGAGTGGTACTTATATCACCTGAAGGCGACAAGTTAAAATACGTCCTCCGGATGACGTTCTCTAACGCATCCAACAATGAAGCAGAATATGAAGCCCTCATACACGGGATGAAGATGGCAAAAGCTTGCGGTGCAACTCGATTAAAAATCTTTGGCGACTCACAATTGGTGGCTCAGCAAGTTATGAACCAATGTGACGCAGTCAATGATAGCATGATGGCATACAAGGAGGTCTACAATGAGCTCGAGAAGCTGTTTGATGGGTGCGAGGTAAATCACATCAGTAGATTGAGCAATGATGAAGCCGACGTTCTCGCAAACATCGGGTCGCAGTGCCTCCCAATCCTGCCAGGAGTATTTTGGGAAGAAATAGCGGAGAGATCCACGAAGCCGAAAAAGGTGCAGAAAAAAGCAAAGGAAGAAAAAACTTCGGCTCCCCTCAAAGAAACCACGGAGGACGAAGAGGACCAAGAGCTTGTGATGATGGTAAAAGTTCCTTGGATGCAAGCATATATATCATATATCCTCAGAAAAGAAATACCCGACGATCCAGTTGAGGCAAGGCGAGTTATTCGACGATCCAAAGCTTTCACAGTGGTCAAAGGGGAGTTATACAAGCAAAGTATTTCAGGCGTCTTGCAAAGGTGTGTCACACCTGAAGAAGGAAAAATAATTCTGAAGGATGTACACGAAGGAATATGTGGCCACCACGCAAGTAGTCGAGCCATTGCAGCCAAGGTTTTTCGGGCGGGATTTTATTGGTTGATAGCAATCGAGGATGCCAAGGAAATAGTACGAACCTGCGATGCGTGCCAAAGATTTGCCGCAAAACCTCACTCTCCAGCGGTGGAATTAACACCAATACCATTGTCGTGGCCCTTTGCCCAATGGGGACTTGATATGGTGGGCAAGTTGCACAAAGCTTCGCCAGGAGGGTATGAGTACCTGCTGGTCGCTATCGACAAATTCACCAAGTGGGTAGAAGCGAAGCCAATAAATTCACCAGATGCAGCGTCGGCAATAAAGTTTGTGAAAGGCCTCGTTTTTCGGTTTGGAGTGCCCCATAGCATTGTCACAGATAACGGTTCAAACTTTACGTCCAAGGAATTCAAGGAATACTGCGCAGAAGTAGGCATTAAATTGCACTTTGCGTCAGTTGGGCACCCGCAAACTAACGGCCAAGTCGAGAAAGCCAATGGTATCATCTGCAACGGCCTCAAGAAGCGCCTGCTAGGACCGCTTGAAAAAGCTCGACATACTTGGCCAGAAGAATTGCCAAGTGTTTTGTGGAGCATCCGAACAACACCAAATACGGCGACACAAGAAACTCCATTTTTTCTCGTCCACGGAGCCGAAGCAGTATTACCAATTGAAATAGAGCATGATTCTCCAAGAGTAACAGAGTATGACGAAGAAACATCACAAAAAGCTCGGGAGGATGATATGGACGCATTCGACGAAGCTCGAGATGAAGTACTTTCACGAGTCACCAAATACCAGCAGGACCTCAAAAACTACCACAGTCGACGGCTAAGGCCCAGATCTTTCCAGGTCGGGGATTTGGTCTTGCGGTTAAATCAAAAAAGTACTGAAAAGCTCGAATCACCATGGCTAGGCCCTTACGTCGTCACGGAAGTCATCGACGGAGGAGCATACAGGATCAAGGACAAGAAGACAGGGGCTCCCGAGAAAAACCCCTGGAACGTGGCGCAGCTCAGGCGGTTCTACGCTTAGAGTCGAAATATAGTCCTCCTCTGTAAAAATACAATGTACTGAAACGCCCGCGAGTTTTCAGACGCACTCTTTTCCTTTTCGGGGCACCGAGTGGGGCCGGAAAGGTTTTTAATGAGGCGGGCTCGTGGTGCTGCAATATAATAAAGATAGTGGAGATATACTTCTTATTCTTCGACACGCTCGGGGGCTCAACGCCTCCAAGTCTCAAAATACGTACAATATAGACAAACTAGACTTACCGAAATATTTCGCCTTGGTACACCAATACCTCGCCAAATATAAACATCAGAAGCTAACAATTATAAATATAGTGTACTCGTCAAAATCTTATTGCTTTGGTCCAAGAACCTCGCAACAAAAAATATATAGAACTTCGACACCACGACACTCGGGGGCTTCTAACCCATCAATGAAAAAACAAAGATATCTTATTACGACAGGAGGGAAAATCTTCGAGATAGCAAAACAGTATAAATTTCAGCCAAAGGCTCGGGGGCTCGGTGATCAAAAATAGAAAAAATACAGAGTTGACAGCTTTACAATATAGGTTGTGTTTACAAATACACAAAGATGTATCAATGATGGAAATACAGCAAGAAGAGGAAAAAGTCTTCAAGGGAAACCTAGCACATGGTCTATGGTTATTCGTTCAGTAGAAGGACGAGTACTATGCTCAGCACAGCTTCCCTTCACGAAGAACTCAGAATCCATCCGAAGAAGTTCATCCATCATATCTTCGGCAACAGGAGTCACCAAATCATCAATCTTGCCCATATTTCTGTTTTTCTTTGCCATCTTCGCCAGGCAAGTAGGAACAATTTGATCTATGGGCAATTTTGGATGGAAAATTTTTATCATCATCATGGCAAATCTTGCGCCAGCAGAAAGTTGAGCCCGCACAAAGCCATGGATTCGAGGAGCATCTCGAAATTTTTCCATTAAAGCTGGAAGGGTCTCTGGCATCTTGTTCCGAGGGAACATGGTGCCATAAACTAAGAATAAAGTCTTCGTACAGAAGTCAAGGAAGTCACGGACTTGAGCCACGCGATCTTGAAATCTGACGATTTGGCGGGTGCGCTCAGGAGTAACCCAAAAGTTAGATCCATGTTGCGCAGCCAGTCTCAGCAAAACATCGGTTCGAGCTTCAACACGTTGGTCTTCGGCAGCAGTATCCAGAAACGAGCCTGGCACAGTAAACAAAATATCAAGGAACGAATAGCAAAGAACAACATCCAACACGGTTATGAGCAGGAAACATACTTGTCATGTCCAAACTGGCGTCAGTCATTAGCTGAAGCATATAATTCTCGCGAGAAGAAGTTTCAGCAGCCTCAGCAACAGCAGCATCCTTCGCAGCGATGGCTTCTTTTGCCTGTTGAAGAGCAATTTTCTCCCTCTCGGACGCTTGTCGAGATTGTTCCATCATCGCAAGAGTTCGTTTCTTCATGGATTGAAGTTGTTGTCGAAGTTCTTGTAAATCTTCCGATAAATGTTTGCTTGAAGAACCTTCGAGGGGGTTATCATCGACTAGCATTTTCTTCGAGAAGGAAGAAGCAGGTGAAGCATCGGCAGAGCAAGGATTGGTCGAATAGTTATCAAATATTAACTGGAAAAGAGAAGTCCCAAGATCAATGATAGTGCCAGGAGGAATTTCATTGATTTCTAGAAAAATTACATGGACATTACAAAAGAAGTTCTCCAAAAGGACTACCAGGATAATTGTCGCCAAAGCTAAAGTGGCGACAAGGGCAAAAGAAACAGAGAAAGCAGAGAAAAGAAAAAAAAGAGGCATGCAACTAGACCTCCGGCCTTGATGAGCTAGGAGTTGCAGATGGCTTGATCCCGAGATAGGCCAGGATTTTCTTCGTGTTGGGCTTGGCTGCCTTGATCAACGACCGCCATTTTTTTGTTCTATTTGCTCGGTGTCGCCAACCTTCATCCAGTCAACAGTTTGCTGACTATCAGCGACCAAGGCGACAGTGCTCTCAACAGCGATCTTCATGTTCTCCTAGCGCATCTTCAGTCCAAGATCCTCCGGTGGATTGAAGTCCTTGGCAAGGGCAAGGAAAGTCTTGGGCTCCTCTTTCTTCGGGAAGAAGTAGGGGAATAGCTTCGACAATCCTGCGTCAGCATTCACCACGCCTTCGCGAACTTCTTGGCCATGAAATTCCAGATAAGAGAGTGCGTCAAGGAGAGGATCATTGGTGGGATTCTCAAGATCAAACTCTTGGTTTGTTTGACCTGCCACAGAAAATATATGTTGGTCGACAGCAAGTAAAAAAAAACAAAAGCAAGTCCTGAGAAAAATATAAGGGATCGACAAAGTTACCGAGGAAACGCCGATTTTGCGTGTTCAAGCGCTTAAGGATCCCCTTTTCACGAGTAGCCTGCGCGGCCTTGTGCTCGTTTAAAGCAGTTTCGGCATCCTCAAGACTTTTTTGCAGATTTTCGACACCAGCAGCTTTTGCCTTGGCTTCATCAGCCTCTGCTTTGGCTTGGCTAGCGTCAAGTTCAGCCTTCTTGCGAGCCGTTTCACTTTGCTCCAGTTTCTGAGCAAGAGTGTCGACAAGCCTGTTGGCCTCTGCAAGTTTTTCTGCCAAAATAGAAAAGAATCGTCAAAATAGCGACAAAAATAGGAGCAAGAAATTATAACCAAGGAGCAGCAAAAAAGTTATCACCTTCAGTCCTGCTGGCATACTCGCGGTACCCAATGAATTGGGATCCGATGCGAACAAGCTCTTTGATCATGGGCTGTCAAAGAAGAACAGAGAAAGAAAACATCGGTACGAGAAAAATATCAAGGCATAAAGAAGCAAACAGAGGAAATATAGATACTGGCAAGAAAGTAAAAAACTTACATCATCTAAGAGCGGATTAGAAGAGCTACCCAACTGAGGGGTAGGCTCCACGACCGTTTCCACCCTTGTCCTTTTTGGTGAAGGAGCAAGAGGGCTTGAAGGAGGAGTGGTGGGGACGACGTTTTGTTGAGGAGGCGAGGATTCTTCTCCCTCAACTGGCGTCTCTGAAACAATTAAAGTATGTGAAGTGCTCGTTCGAGGAGCCACGTCACGAGTTGGTACTTCTTCCTCATCATCACTGTGATTAAAGATCGACAGCATAAAAACCGAGATAAGACAAAAAAAAAATCGAGTACAGAAATGAGGGGAAATGAAAGTGACTTACGAGCTGATGAGGGATTCAAGATAGGGATCATAAGTTGCCTTCTGATGTGAAGGATCAATTTCTTCGGCTTTGGAGGTGCCGGAATCTTCGACATCATTCCTCTTCCTTTTGTTCCTTGGAGAAACAGCAGCAGGAGGAGATTGCGCTGATGCAGTACCTTCGGAAGCACCATCTTTCTCAGAAGATCCCGTAGATTTTAGAGAATCCACGGGTTCATTCACAAAAGAGGGGGCCTCTTGGTTGTCATCAGTGACAATGGCCCTTTCTTCGACTTCTCCACCTTCAGGAAGAGGAGGAAGCGAGACAAGGTCTCGATGGTTCTGTACAAAATAAAAAATAAAACAGGGGAAGATATCAGAAAAAGGAGTTATAACAAAGATAGCAAAGCAATAACAAGACAATCGACAAAGATTACCTTGGGAAGTGGATTGGTGGCGCTGAAAGGTTTTACACGACAAGAAGAAGGGACAGGATCTTTTTTGCTGAGAGACGAGATTTTTCGGACAAGTTTTTCTAAGCCCTTGACCTCCAAATCCACCGACAGTCGATCTGCATCCTTGTCGCCAGCATATTTCCAGAGAGGGTATTTGCTAGCCTGAAGCGGCTGCACTCTAGTCCTAAGAAAATAAGCCGTGATTTGGATACCCGACAGTTCTTTGCCGCGAGTATTTTGCAACTCGTGGATGTGAGCCATCAAGGTTTCTGTCGACGCCTTTTCTTCTTCGGTAGCCTCTGCGTCCCAGGAGCGGCGGCGAAGGATTTTTTCGGCGCCATCAAAAGGAGGGATGTTGTCTTCAGCACATCCGTGGTTCTCCTCCTGAATATACAGCCACTTCTTGCGCCACCCTTGAACTGAGTCAGGGAGTTTGACATCGAAGTAGTCGACAGTGGGCCGAACAGAAATTACAACGCCGCCTATATTATAGGCCACATTGGGCGAGCCATTACGGCGGCAGAAGAAAATACGCTTCCATAGCGCCCAGTTAGGCTGGACGCCAAGGAAGGCCTCGCAAAAGGTTATGAAAATGGAGATATGGAGGATTGAATTTGGCGTGAGGTGGTGGAGTTGCAGACCGTAGATAAAGAGCAGTCCGCGGAGAAAAGGATGAATGGGGGCGGAAAGACCGCGGATGAGGTGGTCGACAAAACTTACCCGGTACCCCATTGGAGGGGTTGGGTAGCTCTCCTCACTGGGGAAGCACAGCGCTTTGGGCTTCTTGCTGATCCCCAGTTTCTTCAGCATGTTGATGTCCTGAGTGGAAATCTTCGATCTTTCCCACTCCGCCGCCCCCAGATCCACGGCAGCCATGGAGGATTCCGGCGTACTGTGCCTTATCAACCGCCGCGGTGGCATCAACAATGGCGCAGGGTTTGCAGCTTGGAGGCGAGGAGCTTAGGAAGCTGTGGGTCGCAGGAGGAGAATTCGCAGATGAGAGCAGGAGAACAGCGCGAGCGGAAGTGCTCAAGGAGGAAGAAGGAGTGCTTATATAGAGGTGCGATGAAGCGGCGGACCGTTGGATGAGGAAAGTGTGCGGCAGATGATAGCCACGTGGAAACAAGGGTAAAAAAGTATTTTCACATTGGAGAAGTTACGGTGCGTGCGCCAGGAAAAGCGGAGGACGTGTGTCCCCCACTCGTACGACGTGTCAAGATAGTGGATCAATTGGGCCCGCAAGGCAGCAGGAGAAGACTTGTCGCAAATTTTTGACTGGCAATCATGGCTATCATCAGCATAAACGTCACCTTGGCAGAAGAAAAAATTCGACTCAACAGCTTCATAAAAGGCGACATGGGAAAATAATGCTGAGCCTTTGATCAAATACAAGTTTTTGATCAAATGCTCGGGGGCTACTTTGGAAAAAAGAAAAAGATCCAGAAAGACAAAATAGAAATGGCGTGAGCCTATGATCAAATACAAATATTTGCTCATAGCCTCGGGGGCTACTCCCATCGGGAGCGCTGTTCGCGCACCCGAGAAATTATAAAACTTCGGGAGATAAAAAGAAAATATAGCGGCATAAGGCGTGGAGCCTACAACCACGTACAAGTTCTTGGTTGTAGCCTCGGGGGCTACTCCCATCGGGAACGCTGTTCGCGTGCCCGATGAAATTATAAAAAAAAAGAGAGAGAAAAGAATGAAAGAGAAAAAAAAAGATAGCAGAGCAAAAAGAGTATATTTCGAGTTATAAATAACTCTGCATATACTCCCATCGGGAGATTGATATAAGTCATCTTTGACTCGATAAAATGTGCCATTCCAACAGCCGAATAAGCACTCGACAATATATTCTCAGAACGCCAAAGTTGCGATCAATTTCTGAATGCCGCAAATTTGCGAAGGTAAGACCCCAGATCCGTTCTGCTGGGCGTGGCATCGCCGAAGACTGCGCTCTGCTACTTTTATCCGTATCAATAGATACGAAGAAAAATCCTAACGGACGCGTTAGGTACCCGATAAATTTTACTGGGACTCGACAGAATGGTAAGACCTTAAGCGGCACCTGTCGAAGTTTGCACCAGTATCCCGAGATCATGTCCAGGGACGTGGTCTTGAAGTAGGTTTTTGCGGATTGCCACTAGAGCAGTTAACTAGTACCTGATCCGTCAGATGAACTAGCCCCAACTACCATTATCCTTGTACAATATAGAAGTTTATGAGAAGAAATATAGAAAAGTTGAAGTTGTCAAATAAAAATAAACAGTGGAGATTTTCCTTAACTCTGCGATTCAAGCAAAATCTCGGGGGCTACTGACATAGGCATCCCAAATGGGCCTACCGAAGATAGTACCCGGGGTTTACTGAAGGCCCATTACCCGAAGAATAAGAAGATTCGGGAGCCCAAGATATTATTAAGGAAGACTAGAGTTGTAATAGGAAGTGTTATTTGTAATCTTACGGGATGAGTTAGAAACCTTCCCGAACTTTGTAACTTGTACGGCACGAATCCCTCGGCTCCGCCTCCTATATAAGGGGGAGTCGAGGGACGCAGAAATCATCGAATCATTGTTTACAAACCCTAGTTTCATAATCGTCGAGTACTTTTCGGCTGAAACCTTCGAGATCTACTTGCCCTCTACTTCCAACTAAACCCTAGTCTACAATCCGTAGGCATTGACAAGTTAATACCTTGTCAGTCCCATCGTCCGAAGGCTGGCGATGTGGCCAAATTCGAACACCGAGCAGAGATAGTGCATTATTACTTTGACAAATATCATGCTCATATCTTGATGGTATGGAGAACCTTGTTTCCTCTGGACCAGGCTCCCGAGACTTTATCTGCATTGTTTACCCGATTCAAGACTCCTGAAAGGATTCGGCTGCTAGTACGTAAGGAACTCCTGGCGGGTGCCGAACTTGCTTTTGCTTCAGTTTTATCGTGTCATCCAACCTTAGATTTGGAGGCCATAGCAAATAACAGTAGGATTTTAAACCAATATTATGATATTGCTAGAATTCCCGCATATGTCATCATCTCTCGAATGGAAACAGGTATTGAGAGGGACCTGAAGGCCCAAGAAGACCAAGAGAACCTGCCATGAAATTATGCATTTATATGTATGTAATGTCCTTGTACTTACAAGGGATAATCCCATAAGTAACTTGATGTGTGTTTTATACAACATGTACTTTGGTGAATTTGCTAATTCGATTAATAATTTTTTGTCAAGGGCGGTTGAGTGATCAAGTCAGCCTGCACACCCGATGATCCCGTTGTAATTGCAATGTTATTGCGGATTCGATGCGTAAGTTCTGTAAGAGCGACACCCATCGAATGATCGATGGATTTAGGCGCTTGGCTTCGTTACACGGTGCACCGGTTTGAGCCTTGTTCGTGATAGTTTGTCCATCAACTGCAGCACTCGCGTATTTTCTCGAGGCTTGGATGGGTTGTTTACGTATCACTAACCGCAGCAGCTCCCGATGGGAGTATTTAATTAGTGATACGGTATGGACATATTTTTGGCCAAAGCTCCCGATGGGATTAAGAGCCAGTACCGGAGGCCCCGAACAATTGTTCGGATAATGAGGCCTAGAAGAATAAGGGTGGAAGCCCGATAAAAAGTTTTATTCATAATATAAGACAAGCTTAGGAGCTATCAGATAACAAGTAAAGGATAGTTATATCCTATGCGTAAAATCGTCGCAAATGTGCAACGTTCTAGGGATTTTCGACGTCTTCATCCGAAGCTGGATTCTTGATACGATAGGCTCCCCCTGGTATCACTTTAGTGATGATGAACGGCCCTTCCCATGGAGATTCGAGCTTCAGGGGTCTTTCCTGTTTTAGTCGCAGTACCATATATCCAACACTGAAGCTTCGATTGCGTACTCGCCGACTGTGGTAATTCCTTAACGCTTGCTGATACACCATTGTTCTTGCCAAGGCGATGTCCCGTGCTTCGTCAAGGAGGTCCACGGCGTCTTGCATCGCATTGTTGGAAGTTGCTTTTGTGTATGCGGTCACCAGAGGGGCTTCGAACCGAACATCGGCTGGCAAAACCGCTTCGGCACTGTATACCGAGAAGAACGGAGTGTACTGAGTTGATCTGTTGGGTGTAGTACGCATGCTCCAGAGTACTGACGGCAATTTTTCGACCCAAGCTCCAGCTGCGCCCGTAAGGCGCTTTTTGAGGCCATCTCCTATTAGACCATTGATCCTTTCGACCTGACCGTTGGTTTGGGGATGTGCCACTGAGGAAAATTCTAGTTTGATACCACCGTCGTCGCAAAATTTCCGGAATTTTTTGGAATCAAAGTTGGTTCCATTGTCTGTGACGATGCTGTGAGGCATGCCAAATCGACAAGTTATTCCCCTGAAGAACTGGATGGCGGTTTTGGCTTTCTGATTTCGAACAGGTACAACCTCGATCCACTTGGTGAACTTATCGACTGCAACCAGTAGATACGTGTGACCTCCAGGCGATGATCTCGGCAGTGGTCCAACTTGGTCGAGTCCCCATTGTGCGAAGGGCCACACGAGGGGTATCGTCATCAGATCTATTGCGGGAGCATGTGGTTTGGGTGCAAAACGCTGACAAGGGTCGCATTTCAGGACCAGCTCTCGAGCATCCCTTGCCGTTGTTGGCCAGTAGAATCCTGCTCTGAAAGCTTTTGCCACAAGGGCCCTGCTGCCTGCGTGATGCCCACAGGTTCCTTCGTGTATTTCGCGTAGTAGGGCCTTTCCATCGTCGATGGAAACACACCTTTGAAAGATACCAGAGATACTACGCTTGTAGAGTTCCCCGTTTACCACAGTAAAGGCTTTTGACCGTCTCACGATTTGCCTGGCTACCACCGGGTCCTCCGGTAGTTGCTGCTCTATTAAGTACGCCAAAAAAGGTTTGGTCCACAGAGGCTCGAGGAGGAGGACTTGCTCTGCGGGTTGGGATGGAGATTCTTCGGCAATTTGCTACATGCTTGTTTCTGAATCATTAACCGATGATTTTGGAGGTGCCGATGCTTTCTCCTTGATTGATCGCTGAGTGATAACTTCATAGAATACTCCATCCGGAATGGGAGAACACATGGATCCAATGTTTGCCAACGTGTCAGCTTCCTCATTGCTGGCTCTGCCGATGTGCTTGAGTTTGCATCCTTCGAATTTGGCTTCCATATTCTAGTATAATTGATGGTAGGCGATCATATTGTCGCTGACTGCGTCGCATAAATTCATCGACTGCTACACCACTAGGTTCGAATCTCCATAGATTTTCAGGCGGGTTGCTCTGCATGCCTTTGCCATCTTCATTCCGTGCAACAGTCCTTCGTATTCTGCTTTGTTATTTGTCGGCAAGGAGAAATTCATGCGTAAGATATACCTCATCTTGTCTCCTTGTGGCGATATCAATATTACCCATGCGCGCGCACCTGTACTCCGCTTTGATCCATCAAAATACATTGTCCAAGAACCAGACATGTCCGGTGCTGCTAGAGTTTGCGACTGAATCCAGTCTGCCACGAAATCTGGGAGAACTTGGGATTTGATCGCCGTTCGATTGACATAGGTTATGTCGTGCGGTGCTATCTCGATGGCCCATTGGGATACTCGACCCGTAGCTTCTGGGTTAGTGAGTATGTTCTTCAACGGTGCTTTGCTCACCATGATGATCGGGTGCTCCGTGAAATAATGGCGTAGCTTGCGAGCTGTTCTCCACACTGCATATGCTAACTTCTGGTGATGAGGGTATCTCCGTTTTGCTGGCGTGAGTACTTTGCTGAGGTAGTAAACGGCCTTTGCACGTCGTGAACGCTTCCTGCCTCCTCTCGTTCAACAACTAGAACGCTGCTGAAGACTTGCATTGTTGCTGCTATGTACATGAGCAGTGTTTCTTATTCGTGCGGAGTTACGAGTACTGGCGATGTCGATAAGATTTTCATCAGATTATCAAAGGATTCCTGCGCCTCATTTGTCCATTCGAATTTTTCTGACTTCTTCATGAGGCTGTAGAAGGGCAAAGCTTTTTCTCCTAGCTTGGCAATGAATCTACTGAGTGCTGCCAACCGTCCTGCCAATTGCTGCATTTGATGTAAATTCTTTGGCGGCTCCATGTCGAGAATAGCTTTGATCTTCAAAGGATTGGCCTCTATCCCTCTGGCTGAGATGAAGTACCCGAGCACTTGTACTCCTGGCTCCCCGAAGAAACATTTCTTCGGGTCCGGCTTGATTTTGTATCTTTCGAGATTGTCGAAGGTTTCACGCAAATCGTTGATGAGGGTAGCGGCGTGTTTGGTCTTTACCATGATGTCATCGATGTAGACTTCGATATTCCTTCCGATCTGTTCTCCAAGACATGCTTGCATACACCGTTGATAAGTTGCTCCTGCGTTTTTCAACCCAAAAGTCATGACGTTGTAACAGAAAACGCCGTGCGGGGTGATGAGCGCGGTTAGCTCCTGGTCCTCTTTCTTGAGCTTGATCTGGTTGTACCCGGAGTATGCATCGAGAAAAGAGAGACAATCACATCCTGCTTTAGAGTCGACTATCTGGTCAATTCGGGGTAGCGAAAAGTGATCCTTAGGACAATGCTTATTGAGACTTGTGTAATCGATACACATGCGAAGAGCTGTTGTGTCTTTCTTTGGCACCATGAATGGGTTGGCCACCCACTCGGCTTCCTTGAGCTCCCGAATGAATCCAGATTTGCGGAGCCGACTAACTTCTTCGCCGATCGCTTTTCTCTTCGGCTCTGAGAATCGACGCATCGACTGCTGCACTAGTTTGTCTTTTGGGTCAACGTTGAGGGCGTGCTCAGCGAGTTCTCTGGGAATACCTGGCATGTCGGATGGTTCCCATGCAAATATTTCCCAGCGCTCACGGAGTAACTCGATAAGCGCGCTTTCCTATGCGGCAGCAAGATCTGCCGAAGTGTTGACTGTCTTCTTCGGGTCAGTAGGATGCACTTGTTGTTTCTTTGCTTCCTTTGCAACGTCAAATTCATCAGATCTTACGTTCCGATTCGGCTGGTGGCTTTGCGTGGTCTGTGATAGCGTCGATTGCATTGAGTTCTTCCTTGGCTCCAAACTTCGAGGCTATCTTCTGGAAGTCCCTGTCGCAGTTGTCTGAACGAGAAAAGCTTCCTTGGATGGTTATTGGTGTCCCATTGTTGCCCGGCATCTTCAACTTCAGGTACGTGTAATGGGGTACCGCCATGAATTTGGCAAACGCTGGTCTGCCGAGGATTGCGTGGTACTGAGACTCCCAATCAACCACTTCGAATTCGATTTTCTCCTTTCTGAAGTTGCTAGGTGTGCCGAAAACCACATCGAGTGATATTTTACCAAGGGAGTAAGCGGGTCGGGTTGGTATGATGCCGTGGAATCCTGTATCGGACTCTTTTAGCATACCGACTGTTAGACTCATTGCTTTCATTGTGCTAGCGAATAACAGATTCAGACCGCTTCCTCCATCCATGAATACCTTGCTCATGTTGTACCCTCTGATCTGTGCTTCAAGGACCAAGGCAGCGTGACCAGGCCTCGGAACGGCCTTCAGGTGATCTGTTTTACTAAAAGATATGCTTTGGTCCGACCAGTCGATGTATTCGGGTGTGTTGACCATAGCGATTTCTGCGTATTTTACTTCTCGTGAAAACTTCTTGACTTCTTTCTTTGAAAAACTGGTTTTCTGAATCATGCTGACCTGCCCGCGAGGTTCTGGAAATACCTCGGTTGGTACGTACTTGTCTCCTTCTTCTGGTACGTACAGTTCTAGCATGTATGGTTTCGGTATGTAAGGTTCTGGTATGTATGGTTCTGGTGGATAGCTGCAGGATGCCGCTTTTCTCTCCATTGCGCGAACTCTTGCTGTGGCTTCGGCCCTAAGGTCATCGCAGAACTGCAGAATTTTGAGGAACTGTCGACAGTTTCTGAGCAGATGACTGGATTTTACAAGGCTATCCTTTGGGTCGATGTAAGAATGTAGATAACACGGTGCTTCGAGTTGCTCCATGGCCGATAGGTAAGGCGTGCGAAGACGACTCTTGCTCGGCTGTATGCTGTGACATCCTCGCTCATACTACCGGGGGCGAGTCGCAATTTGCTCTTCTTCTTCTTCACGGCGTGAATCCCTTCGTCTTTTCCTTTGCTCCTCTATAGCGTCGAAGCTGCTTCAGCTGCCTTCTCCCGCACTCCTGGATAGGGCTGCCAAGGCTGCTGTTGGCTCGATACCTCCTAGAGCCGAAGTTCTTGGGCTTGATGCGCTTGAAGTAGGGAGGCGAAGGAATCCTCTGGAATCGATGATGAAGTGTACACCACCGAAAGTAGTATCCGTGTTGCCGCGCGATTCTGTGGAGATCGGATGCGACGCCTCAGTTTGCGGTACGAACTCGAAGGACCCACAGCGAAATGAATCTCTCGGGTCTGATGGCGTTGGTGACTCCAGCACGAACGTTGCAGACGTGACCGGTACTGCCGATGACATGCCTTGTGCCGACAGGTTTCCCACAGACGGCGCCAATTGTCGAGGGTACTCCTCGGCAATGCCCTCAGTTTGGGGCTTAGGGTAGATGGAATCCTGTAGGCTGACACGAGACATCGGTTATCAAACAAGCGGGGAGAGCAATTTAACCAGGTTCAGGGCCCTCGATGAGGTAAAACCCTTACGTCCCGCCTGTCTGATCTTGATTATGCGAATATTGGGTTACAATGGGGTGCCGAAGGTTTCGGCTGTGATCTCGTCGAGAGGCTAAGTGCTATGAAACCCTAGCTCTAGACTTCTGGTGGCTAAAGTTACTAAGGTTGATTCCGTCCCTCGGCAGCCCCTCTCCTGGCTCTTATATAGGGAGCCAGGTCTCAAGTGTTCTGCCCAAGTACGACTAGGTTACAAAAGATCCTAGTCCTGGACTTTCCTTGCTTTGATTCGTTTCTTCGTCTTATTCTTCAAGGAATCTTCTTCGATATCGTCGTAGTGGCCCTCCTTGCCATCGGGTGTCTTCATGGGCCTCCAGTTGGGCCGCACAGGATAGGGCAACAACAGTTACCCGAAGGGTAATGCCCACGTCATGCCCCTTCTGCAACAGGAAGCTCCGCGCCACCGACTTCAACTGCCTGGTGAACCATGCTGAATCCCTTGGCAGATGCGGCGCTAGAGTTGGAACGACCGTGAACGTGCATGCGTTCATGGACAAACACTTAGCACTTGGGATTCACCTGCGCAACCTCCAAGCGAGTCACATGCGCTACCTGGAGGCGTTGAACGTGCCTACTGCACTCTCTATATGTGACTACTCTATATGTAGAGCAGCTTAAATTCATGTAAAATATAGCTTATGTTGTATCTATCGGTACTACTATTGGATCTGTCGTGAATATATCTATGCTATGTTGGCTGCTGTATGCAGCTTATCCTATATTTTCTCTGGATTTGTGCCCTAGATTACTTACCTGATTGGGTAAAAACGAAGGCATAAAGAAATGAATGGCGTTAAAAAATAGAAGGAGAAGCTGCTCTAGATTTGCTACCAATTTGGGCTATCAACAATGAATGAGATCGAGCGAGAGAGAGGGAAAAGGTACATTGAAAACTGCTAATCTGGGCGAAAGAGAAACCACTCGTGCCCACGTCCTGGACCCACACGGCTCCACACGCTACGACCCCACACGCTACGGCCACCGCTCCGCTCGTATGACCAAACACGGCCTCATCCTATCCCACGCGGTCCCTTCCTACCAGCCCCACACGACACGGCCCCACAAACGACGCGGCCCCACTCGTCAGCACGGAACGATCAACTTAACGGGATTCCTTCCGTCCGAGCTCCTTTTGCGGGTTTCAGACAAGGGCTTGGGGAAAACTGAGGAAAAACTAAGGAGCTGGGGAAAACTGAGTACAACTAAGAACCTGAGGGCACGAAAATAGAAATCCCAATAACCAAATATCCTTGGATTCCGAAACATTTTTCTTGATAGAGGACATTATTATCAACATAAAACATAAAGGAGATATGTGATCCAGACGGTGATGAGGTGTGTGACTTGTGTTCACTATGCTGTTCGAGTCAATGGAGAACTCACTGACCCCATGGTCCCCTCTCGGTTTATTTGACAATGGGATCCCTTAGCCTATGTTTTATTTCTCTTATGCACTAAAGGTTTGTCATGTATACTGTAAAAAAGATAGGCCCTTGGTGAGCTCTATGGTATAAAAATGGTAGACTCGCCCCCATATTACACTTACTATTTGCAGATAATAATATTTTCTTTGCTCGGAGTTATAATAGGAGCGTGGATGCCCTCAAAGATATGTTGAAGACATTTTGTGATGGCTCTGGTCAGAAAATTAATTTGGATAAATTATTGGTCTTTTTTCGGAAATTATTGTAATGTGTTGATCAAGGATAGATTGAAGAACAATCTGGGTGTGCAAAGGGAGATACTCAATGACTTCTACTTGGGTATCGGCATTTTTGTTGGACACTCCACCATGTCCTCGTTAAACTTCTTCGATGATCTGAAAGCGTATTAATGGGGTGACAGATTGGCTTATGTCTAGAGCCAGGATAGATTTTTTTTGAAAGTTGTCATCTAGGCTATCCCTACTTACATTGTGAGTTGTTTTCAAGTTCCTATCTCGACATTGCTACTCAATGGTGGGGAATTGAAGATGGGAAAAAGAAACTTCATTGGAGATATTGGGAGTGGCTTTTTGCTCCTAAACCTCTTGGTGGATGGGCTTCTACGATATGGTCCTGTTAAACCAGGCTCTGCTTGGGAGACAGGTTGGAGACTACTTACTGAGCCATTGTCCCTGTGCGAAAGAGTCTTGAAAGGGTAGTACTTCCCCTACACCAACTTATGGCACACGCGAAAACCTCGATAGTCATCATACACATGGCTAAGTATTCTATTTGGACGTGAATTACTACTGCAAGGTGTTCACTGGGGCATTGGAGACGGGCGGTCAGTGAAGATCACATCTGGCAATTGGATTCGTGATCGGCCGCCATATATGGCATTCCCTCTCAAAGAGATCCCTGATGTTGCTACGGTACTGCATGCTTGATGAACATACACGGTCTTGGATCCCCGAGACAGTCTAAGCTTTCTTTGACCGAGAGACGGCTGACCAAATCATGATTAGCCAAGATTGGGGAGATTTTATTTGATAGCCATATAAAAAGAATGGTATCTATTCAATTAATTCAGCCTATAATTTTGCCAGATCGGAAACTTTCTTTATTCCACGGAGCAAACAACGTGGGGTCTCCTCATCTTCGGCTTCCAATGAGGATAAACAGTGGAAGATGGTCAAGAAAAGTAACGAACTTGGCAAGAGATGAAAATTAATCTTTTGTGATATGCACATGACTGTTTTTCAAGTGGTGTTTAACTTGTTTGACGTCATGTTCCTACGAGTGTTGCTTGTGTCTTTTATGGGAGAGAGCAGGAAGTGGAGCATGCCTTTCCTTCAATGTCAATTTGCGTCTGGCGCATGGTTAAGAACACTTTTAAAATTTAGCTTGCACGCCGTGATTTTATATCACCAAAGCTTTGGCTCTTCAAATTTTTGAAGTGCGCAACAGAGCTGCAGGCTATTGTGATGGCGGTCAGCTGCTAGTATATATGGGAATCAAGAAATAATAAGCAAAATCAAGATCCAAAACAATAATAGAGTTGCCTATGTTGAGATGGTAGTTCAACACTGCTTTAAATCCGACATGGGCACCCTGTGTGAGTCCAGAAAGCCTCTAAAATAGACACCACCGCCACCTGGGGTGTTTCTGGTGAATGTCGATGCTGCGATGTTCCCATAGAAATGTCACATGGCCGTTTGGGCAGTGTTCATAGATCATACAGGGCAGCGCTCACTTGAGGTCTCTGATGGGTGATGTGGTCAAGGATATCAAGGTTTTGGCAGCGAGCTTCCCCTCGGCGACCTTCCGACATGTTAGATGTTCTATGAATGAATCGGCACATATTCTGGCTAGGACTTGTGATGTAACTACCCTATGTTTTATTTCCGTTTCTACTTCGGATTCCATTGGGAGGACTCTTTGTATTGATGTTATGTGATCATAAAGTGTCGTGTTCTATAAAAAAACAATTTCTGTTTGTTACTAAATCACAGACACTAACCTATTTGCTCTTCGGGTATTCCATTTGTTGCTCATCCATTCCATAATTTGTGGTTTTATCTTAAGTTTGAACTAAAACCACAACAAGAACTATGGAAAGGAGGGGTTGTCGGTAAAATGGATAGCAGTCACCGCACTTACAAGACACTTGGGTATTTATCGGACTTTGCAACAACTTACAAGAGATAGATACATTCACATAGAAAGATATATGGAAAAAGTATAGAACTTGTCATTACATACATTTGGGTGAAAGAAGGCACATTGTCTCGGATTTGCATGCACATATAGATGTAAATAAACGCAGAATGCACACACACGAAGTAAATAAAAAAAGATAATGCACTTGCATATCATTCACGCACGTATGTGGAGATATGAGGGTCCAAAGCTTTTGTAGGACGTGGGAAAGCAAATGAGGAAAGTAGGATGCACACATATATGTCTAAATTACAAAGAAAACATGTGCAACACTGTAAGTATAGAAAGCATACCTTACTTGTGGAAATATCCATACTTGGCTTGATGAAATAGTCTAGTCCATTAATATTTCAAACGGTGTAAGCATGATTTGGAAGCTAAGAGTCTTCACATATTTGCATTTTGAAAGCAAAACCTAGAACTTTTGACCGGCTAGGAGCGAGGATACACAAGTACCAATTACATGGTTTCTCCCTTTCTATGATGGGAGTAGCATGTTTAATTAGGTATGTCTCCCTCCTTTGAGTGGAAACGGTAAAGTTTTATTGGTCAAGAAAATAAAGAGCAAGGACCATACGATTGAGGCCTAGACAAAGTAGGAATGGGGGAAATATGAAGGGTGTTGGGTCATCGTGTTGGGAGGATGCACGTAGGTGGCCGATGTCCAAATCAATAGTCGAACCAATTCTCAAGGGATCTATGTCCCATTATGAGTGACCTTCCTACTTATTTATAATTGTCGAGCATTTTATTTGAGCTCCTTTTTCTTTCCCTGAAGCATAGATTTAGATAGTGCTTTCAGCCAACAAAATCTCTGTGCGTATGGAGGGGCGTGTTGATACTCACATAGCACATGCAAGACAATGCACATGTGTAAGTGTAAAATAATGGAAAAATCATAAGCGGGTAAAAAAAAGTGCGGTGGACATGTTGCATATCTTGTAGGCACGCTGAATGTGCAAATTAGCTCATTTTGTTGCTATGTTAAGTGATGTATACAAGAAAGGAACGTCTCCAGGAAATGAAAATTTTGAACTTAAGCCTAGATCCCCCCCTCCCCCCCAAACTTTAGTTATAGAAAACGGTATTCATTAAATGATAATGAGGGCATGATATGCCGTTTTTCCATGTCGGTAAGGGAGCAACATAGGTAATTAGCATGCGGCTTGAAAGCTCACAACGATGTATTATGCCATAAGAAGAAGAGGAGGTGAAATGGTATGAGAACGATGAGAAGCAGTCATATGGATGGGGAATTTGAGTAGAGATGGGGCGATAGGCGGGAAGAATAACAACTTATGATCATTTTAAAATTGTGACACACATCTGATTTATGTCTCAACGTGGGTGGCTTTTTGGTTAGTATATATGAAGGTGGTTCATTTTATTCGGTCTTATGTGTGTATTTTCCTCATTGGTTAAAGCACAAACTTATGTAACAACGCTTTTAATGGACGTTCCAGGCATTACATATTAGTAGATATATACTACTCCCTCTGATCCATATTAAGTGCCACTAATTTGTATAAAGTTGTACCAAGGCAGCTACATTAAATATAGATTTGAGGGAGTAGATCTGAATATTTAGTAAGCTAGCCTTGTACATCGACTAGGTAGCTTCATGGATATTCATGGATACAACTTTACACCAAGGATGATCGATACTCCCAACTTTGGTACTTGCCAAGGATGAGTTTTTTTATCTCAGTCGATGGTCGGCCTAGGGACGTACTTTCGGAGCCAGATTTAGCGGTACCTGATGGTGATCTCGACAATCCTCTGTCTGTTGATCACGAGCATTGTAAAAACTTTAATGTAAGGACAAGACCATGCACACATGCAAGTGTAAAAGAATGTAAAATCATGCACAAGTAAAGACGTGTAGTGTACCTGTCGTATATCTTCCACACACACCTTGATAAAACGTGCAACGGCTAACTTTGTCACTATTTTAAGTGTTTTATGAAAGAAAGGGAAGCTAAGGATCTCTATTAAACGCCTTATTTTAACTTAAACTTAGAACTTTTACCCAATTTTGTTTTGGAGAGGAAACGAATCGTCATCAAAGGATAATGAGGAAACGATGTGCTATTTTTCTATGCCTTTATGCGAGAAACACACCTAATTAGACATGTGCTTTGAAGGTTTCCAACCATGTGCTACGCGATGATAAGAAGAGGCGAAATGCCACGAGGACGACGAAAACAAGCAACTGGATGGGAAAAGTGAGCATGGTGGAACAATGGCATGAAAGCGAACAACTAATTATGACACGCATTTAAATTATGTCTCAATGTGGTTGAATATTGGATAACATGTATATATGAAGGTTTATTACATTTGGTCTTATTTGTGTATTTTCATCTTTGATTAAAGCACAAACTTATATAAAAACCTTTGTAATATTATTTCTAGGCATCACATATAAATAGATACATACTAGATCCCAAGATCTAATAAGCTAGCCTTGTACAAGGACTAGCTAGCTACATACATATTTGTCCATACTACTATATAAGAAGGTAGATCGATACTTCCAACCCTCGGGGTACTTGAAAAAATGATGAGTTTTGGATCTCAGTCGTTTGTAGGCCTGGGGATGTACTTGCGGAGCCACATCTGACGGTACCCGACGGTAATCTTGACGAGTCTCTGTCCGTTGAGCACGATCCTCACGAACGCCTCACTCTTGAAGATGATGCGGCCATACATCGGCGCGTTGCCACCTGATGTCTTCTCCATTAGCACCCTCACAACACAGTCACCCCACTTCCTGAATGCCAATTATAAATATATAAGTATGAGCCAATACTAGTATATGAGGCATTTTTCCATATGCATATATAAAAGATTAAATATATATTCGAGTGATGTACTTACTGTCTGAAGTATTCGAAGATCTCTTCGCGGTTGATAGGCATGCCCTTGGAGAAGGTGATGAACATGGAGCAGCAGTCCTCCGACACAGCCACCGGCTCACTACTATACGGCGCCATCAGCTCCGGTGGGTTGCCAACAAGCCCAGTCTGGTACCTCGTGAGCAACACATGCAGCCGATCATCAAATATGAGCTTTCCAACACCGTCGAGGATATCAGCCACTCCCCTCACAACGAGGTCTTGGTGGAAGGCAAAGAAGCGTGGGTCGACATTGCCATCCTGGCAGAGCGCAGAGATGAGCGGGATGGCAGGGACCATGGGCTCTTGATGGCGGAGGCAGTCGAGGATGTCGTTGGCCTCGGCGGCGACGGTGGCGACAGCGGTGGGGCTGATGCTGGGCACGTGGTGGATGGCGGGGACGGTGCCCTGGTCCAGCCAAACCAGTAGAGCTACCGCGTTCTTGGCCTGCTCCGGGTTGCCGCAGATGGACACGAACCGCTCGTACGCTTGTCGTGCCACGCTGTACAAGTACAACACCTCACGCACAGTCATACTACCCGCCATTGCTGATTGCAAGGGAAGCTAGAGAGATCTCTATGGAAGGAGAAGAAGGCCGACCAAGGAAGGAAGCTAGAGAGCTGATGGATGTAATGGCCGGCGGTGGAGGTGGTATTTGAAACTGCTCCGATCCGTCGACGCGTCTCTGGTGGTTAATTAGGTGCCAAAAATGGAAACCCAGCGCGGGAAGCAGCCGCGAGAAATTGTTTCAAACCAACTTGGTTTTACATCCTAAGTTAGTAGCGGCATGCATGTAACCTCCAAGCGGAAAAAAAATACTAGCCAATGTATATGGATTCATAGATTGTATCCAACTATAGTTTCATGGCGAATTTTTTTTGTGGTGCTAAAATATACCTCTGGTACCAATCAATTATTTTGTACTCATGATTATATTGTTTCTTGGTACTATTTAATACCGGGTTTGGCATGGAAAACTCATATGTGTTCATATGTGCCCTGCATATATATCAGTTTTTGGTACTAATCAATATTGGGTTTAACAGCCACGTACTTCCACCTGCTACATTCTCCCTCCTCGACCACTCACCCGTTCATCCTTCCTCCATTGTTCATCTTGGCGGAGGAACACTTGTCAGGCCCTAAGCCCTTTGTGTCAACACATGCTCCCTATATTTTTCTATTTCATATACATATATAGAACCCGACAACCCGTCATGCTTTCATATCTAATTGTGAATCCAGGCACAAATGAATTTCCAATTTAAAAGTTGTCACCTCTAAATTATACTCCCTCCGTTCCTTTCTACAGTGCATATGGATTGTTGGCATTTGTTTCACAATATAAGGCTGTAACTTGACTTTTTTTCAATTACCCCTCCACCGGTCAATTCCCACACGACATGCATGAACAAAAAATATTCATACAAAGCAGGAAACAATTAATTGAGATTCGTAATGCATGGCGTCCCCCAAGGATTGCTTAGATTTAGGAAGCAATATTTTTCTTTCCTTAATTAAACTTGGCTGCACATATATAGAGAGTCAACCAGACAAATTTTTGAAATTTGTTATGATAAGTAGCAAGTTATCGATTTCCCTAATTTTAGTCTGATCTCAAATCGTTCAACCAGGAGGTCTAGTGTAAAAAATACTCTTGCGCTAATTTTCATGCCAAAAATCTATAGACACTATAGAAAGGAACGGAGAGAGTATAACTAACATACACGTCCACATCACCCAATCTGACCGTAGTTCACTTCCTCGCCGCCCTACATCCTCTCTCCCCTGACCCACAATCCTTTATCGTCACTAGTACAAGCTCGTTAAGTAGCGACCAACTCGTTAAGTTTGGTAGTACGGAGCATATCTAGCATTTTCTAAAGGAGGAGCACATCTAACTAATGCTCCATCCGTGTATTAATATAAGATATTTTAGGTACTTTTAAAATAGATTAGACACAAATTAAAGTAAGTGAACCTACATATTAAAAATTGACTAGATACAAACTAAAATAAGTGAACAAAAAATATTTAAACATCTTACGTACCCGAACAGAAAGAGTAGATTTGAGAATTCAAAACCGCCCAGATCTCAAAGGCACAACCCAACATGTATGCACGATATGTTATGCATAGTTTATTTTGCTAGCTAAATAAGGATTTAGCTAACACAAAAATAAGGATTTTTCTAACAAAAAAATAAGGATTTAGCTAGCAAAATAAACTGTGCATAACACATCGTGTATGTATGCACAACACCACCCCACCCAAACAATTCCCCCAAAAGGCCTTTTTGGCCGCATACCAAAATTTGGGCTCCTGCCGACGTATTTGCTTCATGTAAAATGCAACTCCACTGCTGAAAATGAATGATACTCTCGGTCCTTCTCGACCGCCCCCTGTTAAAAAAAAACCCAAAGAATAGTGTCTAAACAGGGAGCAGAAGAACTGAAACCTCCGACACTGAGAACATGAAAACTCAAAAAGATGATGAATAGGAAACAGCCTGTAACACACAGGGCTGAAAAAGATTTAAAAACTGCTCTGAAATCGAAAATTAGCATTCCACTAATCACTGAATTATGCACATTCTATCCAGTATCCACAAGTGTTTTCTACATTTTACATTCACCGTGTACTGTGGACAGCAACTTTAGCCTCCGTATTAATTTACATTTGAAGGCTCAAGTCGAATCGCCATGATGTTCAAAGCTCAAGATACCCGCCTGCACATCCGTTCCCACCAACTGCTGCGAAACCGATGTAGTCAAGAGTTTTGGTCTACTACCAGATTCATATAATTGTTGCTGGAATCATCCTATGCGGCCACCTCAGACTGAACAGCCCAGGATCTGCCTACATCACTATATGCGTGTCATTTCAACACCCCTTGTTTCATCTTGCTCTCGAACTTGTAGTCATGCTGGCCTGCGAGCCGCTGGAGCTGGTCGTACCCGGAGAGAACTCCAGCTCCGGCCATTCCTGAGAGGATATTTGCACCAACCCCTCGAAACAGCGTGAAGAACCCTTCTGTGGCAACTATGTGTTTTACGGCATGGAAGGCGTTCCTGTATTTGAACGGTTGCAATGAAGTCAACATCATTCTTCGTCGAAGTGTGTCGAATGGATAGGCACATGCCCCAGAGAACGTAGTTATTGACCATCCCAAGGCAAAACTGGCCAGGAAATTTCCCTGCAAATGTATCCAACAGAAAAGTAATTCAGTGTGTGTCAACTTGATTCCGTGCACGAGAACCTCATCTGTGATATGTCAAGAGTTGGTGGTCTTACCTCCAACGGCCCTACTAGGACGAGAGGCTTCATGGTGTCGTAGATGCCAAAATAGAGACCCCGGTATAGAGTGATACCAACAATAGACACGCTGAAACCTCGGTACAGTCCAGGAATACCATCAGTTTTGAGTGTCTTCCTGTAGACATCTAGCAACCCCCTGAACTGACGCTTGTTTTGTCGAGACTCAATTGAGTCAGTAGCTAGCCGTGTCCGTGCATAGTCCAGATGGTATAGCAGTGAGGACGTTGTAGCTCCCGCAGCACTGCCAGATGCTACATTTCCAGCTAGCCATTTCCACTTCCCGTCCTTCTCCTTGTCATAGCCGAAGAGAGTCTTGAAGTAGCCTTTGAACGCAAAGTTACAAGCCTGCACAGGAAGTGCACACGTGAGGCATCATTATTCCATTTTCTGAAATGTAGAGGTTTTTCAGGGCAACAAAGTTCTTCTCATTTTAAAGAAGGGTACATACATCAATACATGTACAGAGGGTCATGTTTGGTAGTTCAGCATGAAAAGGAATGTGGTTCTCATTCTTAGCTATTATAAAGCACCTGCAGAACATACATAACAGCAGCAGCGTAAGTTTCTTCTACAATACCAAGCTATACGCACAGGAGCTACTTCCCAATTCCACTCTATACAGCCCTCATCAGAATCAATGATGAAAAACATGGCTATTTTAGAACTATAGTAATCGGCTGTAAAATCATGGCTACAGAACTATAGTAACTAGTGCTAAGTCAGCTGCATCACCATGATTTTTCATATTGCCACCAGAAACAAACTGTTATGACCGGTCTGGTCTACCGCCGGAGGGGGCCCACTGGCCCGGCCGGCCAGGCTTAGTTAGGGGCTTAGCCCAATTAGCAGATTAGGGTTTCGCAGTTTCTCTTATAAATACAAGTTGTAATAGACAAGATGAGGCAAGCAATAAACAATCTTTTGTTGCCGACTCCCTCAGGAGTCGGAGTCCCCAAACCCTAGCCGCCTCCCTGCCGTGTGCGCCGCCTCTCCCCAAGCCGCGCGACGGCGCCCTGCCGCCGGCGCCCTCGCCTCCGCACGCACGCCGTTCCCTCCTTCCCCTACAACCTCCGCCCTAGGCCTGGTAGACACTCTGGTTCTACCAATTTGGTATCAGAGACCTCAGTTTCGATCATGTCTTCGGGCCAGCCCACCGCCACCACCGCCGCCGCCTCCGAGACGCCGCCGGCCTCCACCGCCGCCGTGCACCTGCCGCCACCCTCCACGGGCGACGCGGCGCCCACGCGGATGCCGCCGGCCGCGCTCCTCTCCTCTCGTAGCGGAGCTTTCGACGGCCATCCGCGACCTCGCCACCGCCGTCCGGGGCATCCGCTTTGTACTTGATCGGCACGCAGGGATGACCGCGCCAACCACCGCCGCCTCTCGCCGCCTACCCGGCCGCGCCGGCCGCCCCGCCACCCGGGCGTGCATGTCCCGCCCTCGGCCTCGCCGCCTCCGCCGCCGTGGGCGCCGTGGCAGCCGGCCCCAGCGCGGGCCCCGCCTCGCTGCCCCAGGGCGTGCCCATCCGGCGGGTACAGTTCCCGCCGTCACCCTCCCGGCTCCCGGCGTGGGTGACCGCGACGGAGCCCCCTCTCGTCTACTCGGCTGCACCGGCGCCTTCCCCTGTCTACACGGCCGCCGGGGACCCTCCGCGTCCGTCCTTCCCGGACCCGCCGCACTCACGCTTCGCGGAGCCCTCCGCGGGTCGCGCGGAGTACCCCGCCCAGTGCGAGCAGTTCTTACGGGGACAGCGTACCCTTGCTTCGGACCGGACGTGGCTCGCCTCGTACCACCTCCGCGGCGCCGCCCAGACGTGGTATCACTCCCTGGAGCAGGACGAGGGTGGCATGCCCCCATGGGACCGGTTCCGTGAGCTCTGCCTTCTCCGCTTCGGCCCCCCGATCCGCGGCAGCCGCTTGGCGGAACTTGGGCGTTTGGCGTTCACCACCACGGTGCAGGACTTCGCCGACCGCTTCCAGGCCCTCGCATGCCATGCGCCCGGCGTGACGGGCCAACAGCGCGCCGAGCTCTTCATTGGCGGCCTTCCGGACCACATCCGCGTGGATGTCGAGCTCCAGGCCCCGCAGGACCTCCAGACGGCGATGCACTACACGCGCGCCTATGAGCGTCGCGCCCAGGCGGTTCAGCAGGCGCCCCTGCCCCGCGGCACCCGCGCCGCCCGGCCTCCTCCTACGGCCGCGGCTGCCACCCACCCCGTCCCAACTGGACCGACCGGGCCCGCCCCCGCGGCTACGCGCACGTTCCGCCGTCTCACCCCGGCAGAGCAGCTCGAACGCCGCCGCCTTGGGCTCTGCTTCAACTGCGACGACCCATATACGCCCGGCCACGTGTGCCCCCGCCTCTTCTACTTGGAGACCGTCGACGTGGAGGAGGGTGACCCGACGACCGGGACGGTTGCCGCCGCGTCTGAGACGGCCGAGCCGACCGACGCGGCTGCCACGGCCTTCGTCGTCTCTCTACACGCGCTCGCCGGCATCCGCCACGAGCGGACGATGCTGCTCCCGGTCACTATCCAGGGCGAGCCTCTGGTGGCGCTGCTGGACACGGGGTCTACGCATAACTTTCTCCCCGCCGCCACTATGCGCCGCCTCGCGCTACAGCCGACAGGTGGGGATAACCTCCGCGTGACCGTGGCCAACGGTGACCGCCTTCACTGCCATGGGGTGGCCCAGCACGTACCCCTCACCATCGGCGACGAGCACTTCATCATCACGTGCGCCGACATCGACTTGGGCTGCTTCGACTTCATCCTTGGCGTCGACTTTCTGCGGACGCTCGGTCCCATCCTTTGGGACTTCGACGCCCTGACGATGACCTTCTGGCGCCAGGGGCGCCACATTCGCTGGGAGGGTCTCGGGGGCGCCTCCCCGCGCGCAGCTTCGGCTCGTCTCCGGGGCCGACGACGCCGAGCACCCCCTGCGACGCACCTCTGCGGCGACACGGCGCCATCTTCGAGGAGCCGCAGGGCTGCCGCCCCCACGAGCGTGTGACCATCGCATCCACCGCTCCCGGGGTCGGCGCCCGTGGCGGTACGCCCATACCGCTACCCCCAGCTGCAGAAGGACGAGCTGGAGCGCCAGTGCGCGCTCATGCTGGCGGCGGGCATCATCAGGATCTCCACGTCCCCGTTCTCCGCGCCGGTGCTGTTGGTGCGCAAGTCGGATGGCACGTGGCGCTTCTGCATCGACTACCGCGCCCTCAACGCTCTCACGCTCAAGGACAAGTTCCCGATCCCGGTGGTCGACGAGCTGTTTGACGAGCTCCACGGGGCGCGGTTCTTCACCAAGCTCGACCTCCGCTCATGCTATCATCAGGTGCGCATGCACCCGGAGGACATCGCCAAGACGGCGTTCCGGACACACCATGGCCACTTCGAGTTCGTGGTGATGCCTTTCGGCCTCACCAACGCGCCCGCGACATTCCAGGCCCTGATGAACGACGTACTTCGCCCATACTTACGCCGTTTTGTCTTTGGTTTTTCGATGATATTTTGATCTACAGCGCATCATGGGCGGAGCACCTGCAGCATATCGCCATCGTCTTCAACGAGCTTCGAGCGCATCGACTTCACCTTAAGCGCTCGAAGTGCTCGTTTGCGACGACCTCGGTGGCCTATCTCGGTCACGTCATCTCCGCCGACGGGGTGGCGATGGATGCGGACAAGGTGGCGGCTGTAGCCGCCTGGCCGATGCCGCGTTCACCACGCGCTCTACGCGGGTTCCTGGGCCTCGCCGGCTACTACCGGAAGTTCATCCGGGATTTTGGCCTCATCGCCTCGCCACTCGCGCGCCTGCTGCGGCACGATGCCTCCGCGTGGGACGACGAGGCTACCGCTGCCTTCGAGGCCCTCAAGGGGGCCCTTACGACGGGTCCCGTCCTCCAGAAGCCGGACTTCGACAGGCCGTTCATCGTCGACTGCGACGCCTCCGGGGCGGGGTTCGGCGCCGTCCTTCACCAGGGCGACGGGCCGCTCGCCTACTTCAGCCGGCCGTTTGCTGCACGCCACCTCAAGCTTGCGGCGTACGAGCAGGAACTCATTGGCTTGGTCCAGGCCGTCCGCCACTGGCGTCCCTACCTATGCGGGCGCTCGTTCCGCGTACGTACGGACCACTACAGTCTTAAGTTCCTCTTGGACCAGCGGCTGTCGACGGTGCCCCAGCACCAGTGGATTAGCAAGCTGTTTGGCTTCGACTTCACGGTGGAGTACCGTCCTGGGCGCCTCAACACGGTGGCCGACGCCTTGTCCCGCCGCGACGCCGATCCCGACGCTGCTGAGGGAGTCTCGGACGGACGCCTGCTATGCATCCGCTCGGGGCCCTCCTTCGCCCTCTTCGACCGCATCCGCCAGGCGACCATGTCCGCGCCGGACGCCCAGCTTCTGCGGCAGCAGCTCGACGCGGGCGAGCTGGACGACCCATGGCGCTTCATCGACGGTCTTCTCCTCCACGGGCGCCGCGTGTTCGTTCCCGACCACGATGACCTCCGCCACCAGGTGCTGCTCTTGGCGCATTCCGCGGGTCATGAGGGTGTTCAAAAGACACTCCACCGTCTACGCGCGGACTTCTACGTCCCTGGCGATCGGGCCATGGTCCAGGATTGGGTGCGTTCGTGTGAGACGTGCCAGCGCAACAAGACGGAGACTTCGCGCCCGGCGGGCGTCGCAGCCTCTTGACGTTCCCTCGCAGGTGTGGGCTGACATCTCCATGGACTTCATCGAGGGCCTTCCGAAGGTGGGCGGCAAGTCTGTCATCCTCACGGTGGTTGACCGCTTCTCCAAGTACGCCCACTTCATCGCGCTTGGCCATCCCTACACGGCATCGTCGGTCGCCCGCGCCTTCTTCGACGGTATCGTCCGCCTACACGGGTTTCCCTCGTCCATCATGTGTGACCGGGATCCGGTGTTCACGGGGCACGTATGGCGGGATCTCTTCCGCATGGCCGGGGTCCAACTCCGGTTCAGCACGGCGTTCTACCCCCAGACGGACGGCCAGTCTGAGGTGGTCAATAAGGTGATCGCCATGTATTTGCGTTGTGTTACAGGTGATCGCCCTCGCGCTTGGGTGGATTGGCTTGCATGGGCGGAGTACTGCTACAACACCTCCTACCACTCCGCCCTGCGCGCTACGCCATTCGAGGTGGTCTACGGTCGGCCACCGCCGCCTATTCTGCCGGTGGACCCGGCGACAGCGCGGACGGAGGCAGCTGGCGAGCTCATCCGCGCCCGCGACGAGATGCTGGCCGAGGTGCGGCAGCGTCTTGTCCAGGCTCAGCAGGTCGCCAAGCACTACTATGACGGGCGGCACCGCGAGGTGGAATACGCGGTGGGTGATTGGGTGTGGCTTCGCCTGTTGCACCGCTCTCACCAGTCCCTCGACCCGCGTGCCAAGCGCAAGCTTGGTCCGCGTTATGCAGGGCCCTTCGTCATCGTGGAGCGGATTGGTACCTTGGCGTACCGACTTCAGTTGCCTGAGGGGGCCCGCATCCATGACGTCTTCCATGTGGGGCTGCTGAAGCCCTATCGCGGTGATCCGCCAGTGGCCACTCCACCACTTCCGCCGACGGCAGAGGGTCGTCTGCATCCCAGCCCGGCCAAGGTGCTCCGCGCTCAACGGCGTCGTGATATTTGGCACTTGTTGGTGCAGTGGGAGGGCCTTTCCGAGGAAGAGGCGACATGGGAGCCACGCGAGGCGTTCCAGCAGCATTATCCAGACTACCAGCTCGAGGACGAGCTGTTTGCGCAGGCGGGGAGAGATGTTATGACCGGTCTGGTCTACCGCCGGAGGGGGCCCACTGGCCCGGCCGGCCAGGCTTAGTTAGGGGCTTAGCCCAATTAGCAGATTAGGGTTTCGCAGTTTCTCTTATAAATACAAGTTGTAATAGACAAGATCAGGCAAGCAATAAACAATCTTTTGTTGCCGACTCACTCAGGAGTCGGAGTCCCCAAACCCTAGCCGCCTCCCTGCCGTGTGCGCCGCCTCTCCCCAAGCCGCGCGACGGCGCCCTGCCGCCGGCGCCCTCGCCTCCGCACGCACGCCGTTCCCTCCTTCCCCTACAACCTCCGCCCTAGGCCTGGTAGACACTCTGGTTCTACCACAAACAGTCGACCAATTCTTTATTATATTAAAGGCACAACGATCTCAGCTTTTTCTTGTAAAGCTAGTAGGAACTCTTTCACACCTAACCGATCAGACTATAAGCCATTCCTGCTTCCCAGTACTAGGTATAAAATTAGAATTCGCTAAAAGGTGGGGACAATATATTCTATAGTGAGAAAAAAGATAGGAGCCAACAGTCAGACAGCACTCAGAGTTGCAAAAGCAACATCGATTTTTTTTCATACCGCAAAGTTACAGGCCTACACAGCAAATGCACAAACGAGCCTTCGTTCCACTTTTCAACTGCAAAGTTTTTTCATGACAGTTAAGTGTTGACTCAATCCAAAGAATTAAGAGGACGTGCACTGAGGGTAATGTACCCATGTTTGATGGTTGAACACGAAACAGAATGCAGATCTCGCTCTTAGCTATTACACAGAGCCTTCAAAAATATGATTGCAACAGAAGAAGCATACGTTTCTTCTGCAAAAACAAATTGTCCGCAACACTAGGTATTTTCCTAACTCCACTCTATACAGTACCCATGAGAATCCATGATCAGGCTATAGACATTCAGTAACAGTAGTACATATACCAGTAATTCGCCCATATATGGTTCGGCTGCATAACCATTATCAGATTAGACCCGGTGTGACCATGAACCCTTGATGTTCCTCTAACATCTATGCACTCCAGAAAGTCTGTGAATCTGAAGCACGGTGTATGCATCGTGGATTTGAATGCGGGATCTTGATTGTTCATATTGAGAGGGGTGGCACAATTTTGTGTGGTGTCACCTCTGCATTTTTATTTGATATATCTGGTAGGAACTCTTTCGCACCCAACCGATCGATTGTAATCCATTATTACCGGTTTATAGTGCTAGATATAAAATTAGAATCGGCCAAGAGGAAGTGGACATTGTATCATGTGGCGTGAAAAGATGCGAGCCACTTATTATTATTATTTTTTTAACGAAGCAGGGTTCTGAGGCCACAAAAATTATTTGTGGGTGGAGAGAATCAGCAGACAACCCCCACTCAATCAGCGCACGGGCATCATTATGCTGCTGCACTCACTAAATCTACCGAAGCCTGTCTGATTGTCTGCACTAAATCTAGTTCAGACTTCAGACACCGATCAATCGGTTGCCGGAGCAACTGATGCAACCAATCGAGAATGCAGAACGAAAGATGGACGGATGGAGCGAGGTGGTATTGGATAGGCAGCGAGACCTGGGTGGGGAAGTATCGGATGACGTTGGCCTGGTTGCCGCGCCAGAGCGCGGCGGCGCCCTCGTCGCGGAGCACGCGCGCGAAGGCGTCGGCGATGCCCGCGTAGGGGCGCGTGAGGCTCCCGCGGCGCAGCATCTCCGCCTGGTTCTGCAGCAGCAGCTTCACGCGCTCCACCGGCGCCGCCCCCGTCTTGGCCACCACGGCCGCCGCGCCGCCCATCGCGAAGTCCGCCGCCGCCCTCCTCGCCGTGCGCCGCTGGTGGTGCTCCTGGTGGTGGTGCTCGTCTCCGGCGCTCGTGGCGGCGGCGGCGGCCGCCGCCGCAGCAGCGCCCATTGGTGGCGAGCGCGAGAGGGGGAGTTGGTGGGGTGGCGTGGCGTGGGAGGGGGGCAGAGCAGGAGGTGGTGTTTTGTCTTTGTCTCTCGGCTCGATCGGTGGAGAGACGGAGACGAGGACGATAGTAGCCCAGCCGAAATCTGGCTTGTTTGACTGACAAATCGGTTCAGCTTGTTGAGGTTGCCCAATTTTTGGACATAGCTGTTTTTAGATGCACCTATTACAAAAAAATGCAATTAAAAATATTTTGTAAACTTCAAGAAAAGTTACTGGATGTATATCCAGACACAGTGGCGAAGGACGGAAATAATCTGCAGTAAGGCGACTAAATATTTAAAAAATAATGTAGAAAACAAAAATAGTAATGAGACATTGTAACACAATCACTTAGAAAATATAAACATATTTATTTAATTATAATTAGAACCTGCAGACATAACAAATTTTTATATGTAGTTTTTTTTTTAAAATGTTATTCTATCGATTAAGACTTTTGAATATTTCTCGTTGGATGCACGGGAAATATATTTCAGTTTTTACCGTTGCCACCGGTAAAAGCAAAGCCAATTCATTGAGCCAATAATATCGCCGGAGAAAACATGATGTGCCTTTCAAATATCAAGAAATCTTTAAAGCCACTAATTCTCCATGGATGAATAACAAATAGCTTAACGGTATCTTGTATATATTAAGATTCATGATAAATTTCTGTAAGTCAAGCAATCTTATTCATGTTGAACCTAGAAAATGAGTTTACATTTTTTATACCTAATTCTTATTTCGGTTCGAAGCTAGTTTTAAGTGGTGTTCAAATAACCACTTAAATTGTTCAGGAAAAACACATGCATTTAAATATAGTCATCAAAAATTAAGGTAGGGCAGCTGTCCTGCCTTGACCTAAGGGGAGCTTCACCCCTGTCCGGACATTCTTTCATACACAAAAGTTTTGTGGAAAAAGATATTTTCATAGCCTATGTAAAAAAGATAAGAAAAAATTATTTTGGAGCAATTTTTCTTTTTCACAGCCACAGAGAAGATTATTTTTTTAAGAAACTTTTTGTGCAAACATAGAATATCTAACTGTACGCCCAGATATTTTTTTCAGAAATTTTAAACATTTAAAATATGTTTTTGCGGCAATGGAGCTAAAATGGATTTTCGCAAATTTTTCTTCTTACAGAATATGCATATGGCCATATTTTGATTTATAACGTTGACCAACAGGGGAATGATCCCTCTTGGCTATACGTTGTTAGGTAGAAATGAAACTCTCCCCGCGGATGGACGCTAGGATGATAACCCGATTAAAATTCGCCCCTCTCGTGAAATTACCGCGTGATGGGGATTCGAACCCGGGTGGGCCGACTACGCACTCGCCTTGACTTGCCACTGAGCTGGAACTCAGTTCTCAGCCATATTTTGATTTATGACTTTACACAGATTCAAGGTACAGCATGATGCACATCTGTACAAAATATCAACCTATCATATTCTTACAGTTTTAAGAAATACATTTCGAATATGGGGTGGACATCAACCCAAGTGATAAAAAATCTGCAGACTGGTTTAAACGAGAAAACATGCAGCAATTCCTGCTCATCAATTCAGACTTCCTACCTCCCTTTGCATTCTACTACGTACCACTTTACGCCACACCACACTGACTGCGTGTGGGGAGTGAAAACAGACAACTACTACGCAAAAAAGCAGGACGGCGACACCAATTCAACCAAAGCAGCACTGAAATGGTGCATGCCACGTGTTGGACCGCACAAATTTCGCTACTGGAAGTTCAGCAAACAGAATGAAACGACAGCTGGTTCAAAGAAGCTATGAATCTCAAAATTTTGGGGGGACATATGCCGTGTCAATTACTCAATTTACACACCCGCTTTGAAGAAAGAGACTCGTAAAGAGCTCGTGCTTTCTGAGTACAAGGAATTACAGGCACCTAACTCTGAAGAATGTAGCTAAGTATGTCCCAGCAGCTCCGTGTAGTTTTCAGGACAAGGAAAAAATGGGAATAAATTGTAGCAGTATGTATATGTGTATCTTCTTGTCTACGTGTAGCTGTTACAGAAGCACCTTTGCAGCAGGGATTGTTTGAGCCTCAGAACAAGGGCGAATAGACCGTAGCAAGGCAAGTGCAGCAACGCTACCACCAAGTACCTGCCATGGCCCATGAGTACAGTTTATCAAGATCACAGGAAGTATTCTAGGAAGAAAAAAAAAGTATGGAAGAAAGCCTTACAAGTTAAAACAATACGCCTTTACTATACAAAACATCCTAGTCAAGTGAGGCGACTAGATTCTGTTATAATTTAGGTGCAATGTATGGCACAGTATAGAAGAACATAAAATATAAAATACAATGTTAAACTGGTCATACTTTTGTTGCACCTTCTCATTTGTTCACTAATCCGTATAAAAGTATCCACGGAAATAACCATAGCCCAGATAAATGTCTAAGGCGCAGTCAATCTTAACTTGAAAAAAAGTTCATCCTCAAAAGTATTTGCGTTGCTAATTATTTGTTGTGTTCGGACTAAAAAAAAATCAAGGGGTTCTACTTTCATCTATGTATAAATTATACACAACGATACCAACTCAGCAGTAGTTGCGCACGTTAGATTGTCATTCAGCACTACAGAAGTACATCTTTTCTCTGCTTACCATATAGGTGCTCCAGGGTATGTCAAGTCCAGAAACGGGTAAGGCCACCTGAATAAATTGAATAATATAAACACATGAGAAAATTACAATTCATTTATATTTAATATAACGGGAAATGTAAGTTAAAATATTACCAAATCGACACATTGGCATGGATGATCCACTGAGCAGTAACAAATATGCCTGTCCACATCATGAAATATGCTATTCTAAACCACGGGAAACGCTGCGATTACAGATATAATAATCAGTATAAATATTAGTTGGCTGTGGTATGGTTCAATGTTCTGGCATGAAATATTTACCAAGCTATTAAGAGCGGTGTCACCAATTATGAAGACAGCATTGATTGAATGTGTTCCAATCAGCAACTGCAGTATGTGATCACAAACATCAAATAAGAAATGTAGCAAAGAATAGGTTAACAACCCACTGCAAATAAATTCTGTTCTGAGGTCGAGTGTATTAAGGCCAAGATAAAAAGGTAAAAGTACCACAATGTCTGATCATGTTTTTTTTTTCTTTTTCTTTCAAAGACCAGACCAATTAACTAATGCAGCTGCTGGAAGCAGTACATCAACACTTATCATTATAAATTGTGTATTTGTCTTGCACAAGTGCAGACATGTGCAATCAGTAAGAACACGCACAATGTACTATGGCAGAAAAAATGAACTAGAGAGGAGATGCAACAAAAAAAACGAAGATTTGGCAAACATGTTAGAACCACTCAGCCATTCATGAAGGAAGGCTCCAGACAAAGACAAAGTCTCAACATTTGCAAGACCTAGAGTAGCACGCTATTATAAAGAATAACAAGAAAAAACACGAACCTGGAACATTTGTATACAGTCTCTTATGGTTTTGCAAGTAATTTTGGAATAAATACTATGGCAAACTAAAGTTAGATACACCAAACAAGTGGCATTGGTTCTTCCCATTTCTTCTAACAAATAGCTTAAAGAACACATACTTCCTGAAATATGTGATTGAATACTCACAAAATTCATATCATATTGATTGCGGGCAAGGAAAGGGTAGAGGATGAACCAAAACACCAGATCAGTAATCATCACAGCACCTGCATTTGTCTGAAACAAAAATATTAAATTGCGTTGGTTAGAATTTAGAAAGAACAGAAAGAAGGAATTTTAAAAGAATTACAGATGTCAAGCAAACAAACGTCCATATGATCCTGATTGCCCGTTTCTCATTTCTACTGTCCAGCAGTTCAGTTACAATGTGCATTTTGTGTTCAAATGTGAAGTGACAACAATTAGGTACGACGAATTACCTGGAACATGATTTGGAACAGGTAACCCCAAAATCCTGCAATTTCCCGGCCATCATGTGTTCTACTGAAACAAGAAGTCTTAGTGCCATTGTCATATCCGCTTTCCCCTGCTGGAACAATGATATATGAGCCATGATCTGCATCAGATCCACCCCCACTCGTCTTGTAAGCATGCTGATAGCATCCATAAATTGAAAGCACCGAGCCAAGCTAAATATGAAGAAGGTGTACGTTAGAGGCATCACCTAGTAAGTACCAGCGGAATGTGCAATGAGAAAGCATGCATGACACAATATATTTCATGTTATTCAGCCAGAAAGTATCTGATATACTATTAGCTACTTCTTTGGCAGGGAATGCTTTTATATAGTTACAGGTGTAGGTAGCTAGTAGTGAACACTACTACATAGTAAGTAAGTAAGTTTATAAAAGCAAAGACATACCCCAAAATACAAGGTGACAAGCAAGAACGTCCACCTGTCAAAGTGTACAAAAAAATGACATAATCAGAAAAAGTTCCGAACATTAATGCAGTAAGAAATGAGCACTTGCACGAGAAAGAGCGAAAACAGTTTACAGTCATCAAGACCAAGAAGGGTGGCTTACTGGGTGTAGTACAGGAAGACGGTCCATCCGTCGACAACAACATCATAGGTAAGTATGGAAGCCATAGTGAAGAATGACACGAGGCGAAACGCCAGCAGCCATCCAGGATGGATCTGCTTAAGGCAGGGCTTCCAGCAGTCCTCAAGATACACGACTCCCGGTCCGACCCTGGGCTGCGCTTCCTCTGCGTCGACTCGGTCGCCATTGCCGGCCGGCGAACTGGGCCCCTCGTACTTCCAGATCAGGTAGCAGGCCAGCGCCATGCATGAGTAGACCCAGGTGGCGCAGAGCAGGAACTTCCAGTTGAGCCAGTAGCTCGGGTCGGTGGTGTCCATGAGCATGAGCATGGCTGGTGGTAACAATGCTGCAGCGATCGGTCAGACCCTGCCACCAGATTCAGAACAGGTTTTTTATCAGCCTGTCACTCGATCTTCTCCTGCGAAATTCGATACCATAATAGAGTTACTGAGCCCCCCAAAAGAAGAAAATTTCCTCCCTCCCTTGGTTGCCGACGGAGGGAGAGATCACACCAGTCGATTTCCTAATTGCTGAACAGCGAAAGCTAGTAAAGGTCAGTAGTAGTCAGGTACTCAGGTGGTGCCCTGCAAACTGGTACTCGTACCCCCACGGAAAAAGGCAACCTTTGCGCCATGGGTTCAATGATCCAGTCCACGCCCACACAGACAGAAGCAGAACACAGCGGGCATCAAAGCAGCCTGCGCGCGCGGAGGACGAGGGAGAAGGAGACGGGGTTAATAATTACCGGTGATCCGTCAGTAGAACCGCACACGGCCGGAAGAATCAAGCGCCGGAGGCAAGACAGGGGCGGGGGCGCCGCCTCCCCGGCCGGACGGGAAGAGAGGCGCAGCAGTGGGTGGGTGGGAGCAAGAAAGGCAGGAACCGCCCGCCCCTCCAGTCCAGTCCCCTCTCCAAGCTTCCGTTCCGCCTCTCTACCTATCCGTCCGCCTCGAGGTCCAGCTCTACCGACCTGTGTACTGTCAGATCGGAGGAGAGGCACGCGCGCGCGCATCAGTACAGAAGAGCACGCCGAAGAATCATAAATGCGGGCGACGGGATTAGGGGCACGTGCGCAACGAACCACGGCGCGTCGCAAGATCTTTACCCGCTGCGGCGGCGGTGGCGGTGTGCTCGCCGTCTGTCGCTCTGAGGTCGCCGGCGCCGCGGATGGATGGATTCCGATGGGTCGGGATGCCTGCCGCTCTCACTCTGGGAGATGGGGAGAGGAAGTGCACAAGGCTGGAAGCCGGCGGAGCGGAGCGGAGCCACGTATCCAGATTCCGGTGTCTGATTCCTCCACGCACACATGCGGTGGTGGTGTGTGGTGAGATGGAGCCGGGGATCTCTCTGTCTCGCCGACTTGGCGTGCCTGACTCGTCGGCGCAGTTTGCCAGGCCTGGGGATCCCAAACTTTGCCTGTATCGTTTCGTCTTTGCGACAAACATGTACCTGTCCGTCCGTCCCTCTCTCCTTCATTGACCCGTTGGTGCTCGTACCATCCTCTACATTAAGTTCGACAACACACATTTCATTTCAAAATTCATAGTAACTACTCCCTCCACCTAAAGTAGATGTCTTAACTTTATCTAGCTATAGATGTGTAGTAACAAAATGAGTTAAATTGTGGAGTTGCCAACAATTCGATTCGCGGTTCGCTGTGATTTTGCCACGTCGAACCTTTTAGCCGCGCTTAAAGGATGCCCTCGGTGTCGAGGAACATGTGCTAGGGTGTATGTGCAGACTCGTTCAGATCATGACTTCAAACAATTTTTTTTTGAAAGTTTCCATGATTACTACCAATGAATAGGACATAGCTTTTCTATCCTATATTTCTATGGCATATGGAATTTCCGGTTTTCTTTGGTGCAAATTCAGTTATCTAAATTGGAAATAAGAATCAATTCCCCCCTTTGGTAGAAAATGGTAATCCATTAAGCGGAGGCAATCGTCCATTATAAGTGGAGGAAATCGCAGCTACTTAGCCAACTTGCATAATTAAGTACCGTCACCTAAAATTAGCTAAAATATGGTCCAAACCAAAGTATGTTAAAATTCCTAATTATCATGATGGGCTAGTGGGCTTGGCTATGTGGCGACCGTCATGCTCCCTGTAAACATATGAACACATAGTGCATGGGTTACCGTTGTTCAAGCGTCAGACCCAATATAACAATTCTTCTAGAAGCAAAACAAGGCTACAAGCTCAGGTACATAGATTATGAAGTCACATGTCCAAACAAAATCATCGTAACCAGAGGCAACCTTGGGCACGTGTCCATGCTTTGTGACAGCGCCCAGGTCATCTCTTACAATTGATGGGTGATGACACCCCCAAAGATCGGAGACATTGGTGCTAGAAGCCATGGCCGGAGGTGCTGCTAGCAGGAAGCGCTGGTGCTACCTACGACCAGAGATGTTGTCAGCGGTGGTGCTGCCAACAACCAATGGTGCGGTGTACAGTAAAATTTAGACAAATCTAAGATATGTATTTCTTATATCGAATAGAACTGGAGTGATGTGCAAATGGGCCAATTATTTGTAATTTGCGTCGACACGTACATGGATATTCAGGTGGCCCTATATTGTTGTCGTAATTCAGTACGTGGGGTAGCTTAATTTGGTCCACCCTCTCCCGACCTCTCCTCAATGGCGAGTTGGCGACCCTGAAATCATGCACGCCTACTACGGAGTTGTAGCCGACAGCTAAATCACCACCGTGAAGTTGTGCCTCGAGGGATGCCTCGGCTGGCCATGGGTTGGATGGTCTGGAGTTCTTCCTCGATCGGATGAATGGTAGTTACTTGCATCATAGATTATTGATCGAGCACGATTCATAGTAGTTTAGAAAATGTCCTAGAAATTAGGACAATCTCATCCAAGACCTCGCTTGACTTGTAATTGGTTGTTGCATTGTGTACCCGGTTATTTCTTTCCATCTACAATGGACAATGTGATGGTTGGAGATAGCGGGCGAGGATGAAGACGGTTCCTCTTTGTGTAACCCTGACTCTGCACACATGGATTTTGATTTCGATGGATCGTCTGTTCAAGGGACTACGGATGCTGACAAGAAGGTAATGCGCCCACCACATAGAACACTTTACTATTGTGGCGCTGAGTATTTGTTAGACCGAAGAGATCAAGACATTTATCACAGACTAGGCCGAGCAGGAGAGTGGATATGCTGTAAACCCGGCTATCGGAATGGCATTCCACTCAGTGGAGGAGGCTTATGGACATTATTATTGCATTGTAGCGCTACATCTGTAAATTCATTTTCTTTTTATTGAACTAGTGTAGCTGATGGTGCATGCAAAAAAAAGTATTATCTGTGCAGCTTGCAGTTTATTTTGTAAATGCCTAATTTTCTAATAATCTTGTACAATGGCACAACAGCTGAGATAGATACGGCTCGGGCTAGGGAGCCACCATCTACTGTATAACTGTATTGGGGGAATCATAGTGCGGCATGCGGTACCTCTGATGGCGTGCTCAAGAGGAAAGCAACAATTAAGGAGAAGGGGAAATTTCGAACTGAACTTATATCTAACCGAGCAGCGGATATCAACCGCTTTTATCTATAAAAAAAACTCTTCAGGTAAGCCCGCAAGTTTATGATTCAAATGAGCTGCTTATTGAAAAACAAGTAATTCTAGGTAAAAATATACTCCGTAGTAGGTATGCAGGCAGCTATGTGTGTATGTTAGGGGGGCTGCCGCCCCCCCCCCCCCCCCCCCCCACACACACACACACACAAACCCGCATGGTCATGAGCGGTTGAGACATTTATCGCAGACTAGACCGACTGAAGAGTGGATACGTTGGCTATCGGAGTGACATTTGACTCTTTTTCTTGAACTAGTGTAGCTGATGGTGCATGTAAAAGAAAGTGTTTTCCATGCTCTCTCAGCTTAAGTACTAATTTTCTGTTAATCTTACAATGAAACAACACCTGAAAGGATACGGCTCGTTCTAGGGAGCCATCATCTACAACTGTATAACTGTATAACTGTGCGTAGAATCAATTGATAGATCAATCCCATGCAAACATGTACACAAAATCATTAAACATAGATATAACTCGATCTTAAGATACAACTAGAACATGAAGGCGCGCTTTGCCGCGCCCATCCATTTCGATGCAAATATGAAAATAATATTGATAGAATGGATTATAGACATACAATAATCGTACATGTACTTTTAAAATAGTTGGTCAAGCTTTAAGTTTTTACACAAACAAAACAATCATATGCCTAATTAGTTAATTGCTAATAATGGATCTCAACGGTGTGGTAAGACTGACAAACCACAAACTCAACCATAGAACGGATGGACGGTCAAGCTAAATTAAGACCATAGACTTTTGGATCTGACTTGAGTCCTAAATAGATCAGCTGTGTCCTAAATGAGCACAACTTTCCTCATGGCGCATCAGGCAGAACGTCTTGCTATATATTGTACAGTATTTCTTCTAGGTGACCATATTGCGAACAGAAAGATGATCCCAAAACTGGTGGGCTATTTGTGGACTGGATGGATGGATAGATACCCTTATCTGGAGAAGTTAAAAGTAATATCAGGTTCTGATGTTGAATCATGGATTCATGGGCAACTTGTTCAGCCACGAATTACAGATACTCACAGAAGCACAAAACAATCTTATCTAACATAGCAAAACCCCATAACCTGAAATGCGGTCTCAACACCAAAACCAGCCAGCATGCCATGAACGCTACCAACAAGAATTGTCATGGATACCATTTGTTTACTCTTCCTCTTCAATCCCATGCCACACTCAATATCTTCTAAGTAGTAGCACGCAAAGGTTCTTGAAGAAAATATAAGAAATCATCGCATCATAGTATTGGGAAAGTGAAGCAGCGGGCATCCCTGGCTGTATCTCGATAAATGCAGGCATATACATGACGCCCATTACTGAACCAAGAGAAAAGCGCTTCAGCTTTATCACTTGTCTACAATACTTATCAATTACAGGATCTAATTCTGAAAGACTAAAATCATAGATCAAGTAGTGTTAATACCTTGCACTTCATTCGAGCTTTCCTAGCCAAATTAAATCCCGAATCATGAAAACAGAAACAAGATTGAAAAGAACACCATCACTCAGCCTGCACACCACATACCCCGTAAAACGTTTGGGAACACTGGGATCAGCAACATAAACACCTAAATAAAAAATCAGGATTTAATAATGCATATAATAGACACTTCAGAAAAAAACAATTAAGAATAAATAGTGTATATTAATGGCTTCAGGAGTTATATGCAAAAACTGAAGATTTTTTTTTAGCAATGTAAACTAACCTTGGCTTATCCAGAAGTGTAAACTGTAAACACTGGGAATCTGCACAATAACTAATCGAGGATACATATGAATTTATTTCGAACAGAAGGCACAGATCTACCATTAGCATGGTCACGGAAAAAAAAACTACCATTGGCAGACATATCCTATATTTATATCCTCTACTCCACAGATCACCAAATCCTCAGCACATGGTTAACACCAAAATCATGAAACCTCGCATGAATGGAATCAAATCTTGAACTAACTTGGACAATTTCAAGCTGGTACAACGATAATATAGTATTTCTATAAGCTAACATGAATTCCAAAATCCTGTAGCTATGGGTATACATAATTTCAGTACACCTTGACCTTTCACACAAGGATGTTTTCACTCAGAATGTAAAACTGAGTGACAATTCTGTCAATACGGACCGAACAAATAGTTAAGATGGAACAGCCAGAGAGAGAGAGAGAGAGAGTGAGAGAGAGAGAGAGAGAGAGCCAAGGACGCCGTCATGGCCAATATGAACTCGTCCAAACATTTTTGCCTCCAACAATTCCCAAACAATATCTGCAGCAATAACCGAACAACATTTGAATGGATCAACTCTTATGCAGGCCAAAGAAACAAGTAAAGAAACTCGGGATATCCTAAGATAGACAGGCACCTAGGCAATATGAATGGCTGCTCCAAGAAATGCTTCTACATGAGCATGTCCTCTGCCCTATCCACGTTCACATTCATCAAGGTAACTGCAAACCAAAAACGGGAAATCAAGATGAGTCTACAACCATCGCACCAACACTGAGCGCATTGGCATGGCACTCTACCATCCAGAGGGCTGTACCGGAGGGGCAAACATGTTGAAGTGGTTGTAGAGCTCCTCATCTGACCCTCGTGACTGCTCCTCGTGGTCACAGACACCTTGGTTTTACACCTTCAGTTCGTGGCGCTACCGCTTCTGCTTCATCCACTACACTCCCGACATGGCCAGCAGCGGCGACGACCCACCTCTCCAACTCAGTCGCCCGGTGCCGCCGCCTGGCTGCGGAAGCTAGGCTTGGCGGCAGCTCTCCGACGCCTCCTTCAACGCCATTAGCCCACACCTACACATGCCTAGTTCTCAACACCTACTCAAAGTGTATCTGAAGCAGCAATATGAATGTTCAGAACTTCAGATAGCAATCTTAGTATCAATGAAGGAAGCACGTAGCATCATACCTTCAAGAAATTTCCTTGGCTACCGCCGACTTGGGCAGAGTGCGATCTAACACAGGGAGCCTTTGTATTGGGTTGGGTGTACGTCGTCGTTGATGTCATGCCCGGCTGTACTCCGATGCGGTGTGCAGCACGGCCGTGAATCCCCTCCGTCAACATTGACATCGTCTCTGCCATCTTGTGGGTTAGCCAACCCCATCCGTTTCCCCATTGATGGCATCGAGAGGGCGGACTTCCTGGCCAGCAGTGGCACCGGACCCTCTCCGATAATGATCACGCACACCCGCACGCATCCCTCTCCAGCGCCGCCGCAGCCCCCTCGATCGAGGAATGGTTGTGATTGTGGAGAGCGACTGGGATCAATGGCAGAATCGCATATATAGAAGATCCGAGCAAAAGAAAAGTAAATGGGGAGTAACGTAGATCCACTCTAAGCAACAGTAAAAGAAGGGGAGACGGCCGAGCAGCCTGGCCATTATTCCGCCGGCGAACTAATGAAGGAAACGAACAGTTGCTGGGTGGACGATGGTGGGTTGTGGGCTCATATGGCAGAGAAGGTGCGGGAGACAATCAGAAACAAGGCCCAACAAATCTGGTGTTGGCTAAGTCGACGCGGGGAGTAGCAGCCCTATAAGGAAAACGGGCCTTTTCTAACGCAATTGAAGCTATCGATTGAGGTAACGCTTCGGAAATTCGAGTTTGGGAGCAGGCAATACGTCTGAACCGTTAGATGGATTGATCGGACGGTTTATGTACTCAAATCACCGTAGAGGCTCCTAGGTAGGCAAGTTATACTGTTAACTAATGCATTTGAGAGTTTATCTTTAAACATATACAGTACTACCACTACCTAAAATAACATGCTAAGATACAATATATTTTGAAAGGCCTTAGATGAAACCGCTAAATACAGAGAGTTTATTTTGTTTCTTTGTCACGGCATAATCTCCCCAAACCGCGCCACCGTCTACTCTAAACAGGAACAAATTGAGGGTGAGTGTACCCTGCAGGCCTGCACTCGCGAATTTGGCAGTGGATACCAAAATCTGTCAAGGATCTGTAGCTTCATCTGAAAACTAACGCAGTTCCTAGTCATTGGGATAATGGCATCCCCTACCCATGGAAGGGAGGGATTACTGCATGTCTAAAAGTTCTCATTGTCTTTTCCAGATTATATGCGGGGAACAATCCAGAACGGGAGGCGAGACAGCTCTCCGGCGCCCTCACCGAGCTCGCACACTTCCTCCGTGTTGGCGCCAACATCGTACACGTACAGGCGGCCTTCGGACGGGTGCACCCAGTACACGCCGTTGGGCAGCAGCCCGGACTCGGTGGCCGGACACCAGCCTGCGAAACAGCACTTGGAGCCGCCGGCGAGGATGGCCCGGTCGCCGATGCTCTCCACCCTGACGGACCTCTTGCCAGCGAGATCCATCCTGTAGACGGCGACGTCGATGACGGCGCCAGCCTCCGCGTCGGAGAAGAAGATCCACACCGTGTGCACCTCTCCGTCGAGGTCCAGCGTGTAGGCGAACGGCTTCGAGTAGCACTGCCCCGGCGGGACGACGATCTCGACCGGCTTTGCCACCTTCACGGTCGCCAAGGCCGGCTCCGGCGAGAACTCCAGCACGCCGTACTCGTCCGACGAGACGTCGCAGTAGAACTTGCCGCCGCACCCCGCGAAGCTGGGCACGTACCGCTTCGCGAAGAAGGTCTCGTCCCACGGCACCCGGGTGCCGCCGATGTCGTACTCGTGCCTGGCCCACGGCGACGGCGTGCCGCCGGCGTGGCAGTACCACAGGGCCGTGTCGTCCGACGACTCGAGGACCACCACCGTGAAGCCGTCGGGGCCCGTGGGATCGCCGGACAGCGCGCATCCGGTGGCTGACTCAGGCGGTGAGGCCCACGCCTGGAGCGCGATCTTGTTGTTGCTGCCCTCGAAGGCGGCGGCCCGCGGGTCCCAAAGGAAGGTGGTGAGCGTCGCCGGGTCCCAGAGGAGGAGCCAGCCATGCGAGGTCACCCAGCTCCGCTTGCCGCGCAGTTCCTCCTCCATCTCCTCGCAGGGGCGGCGCGCGCCGTCCGAGACGCTGTAGAGCGTAGTGGTGCGTTGCTCGTCGCCGTGGTCCAAGATGAGGCACGGGAGCGACGCCGTCGTCGCCATGGATGCGTGCCAACGTGCGGCTAGATGATCACGTTTGGCAGCTGGTACCGTCGATGGCGCACGATTGCGCTCGGCGATTTTTGGGTGGCATCGCAAATCCAGGTCGTTGTTATATAGGCGACGGAGATCGATCGATGCCGAGTAGTTCTGAGGCACTTAATCCAAAGGATACTCGGAATCGGATTCACATAAATGCACGTGCGGATCTTTTGCAATTTGCTGATCTGTGTTTTATCGTGTTTCAAACTTCAAATGTTCAAACTTCAAAAAATTGTCTGATTTTTCATTTTTGTGTAATCCAGAATATATCGTATTTCGTGTTCAGATTTTGCACGATGGTAGAATACATCATTGGCTACACATCTAGTTCTGTTTTCAGAAATTTCAAACTTTATACATCGTTTTTGACTTTTTTTTTCTCAAAAAACGAGCTTCACATTGGTTATCACTGAACACCACCGCCTAGGTTTAAAACGTGACCTTCTTTTTCTTGAGAAAAGTTTAAAACGTGACTGAGCGTGACTAAGTTTCGCAAGTTTAAAACAAGAAAGAAAAAAGGCACGACGAGTGAGACGTCTGGCTCTGTGCAAGAGAGGTGAGTGGGCATTGGGCAAAGGCGTGTTGACGACTTCAAGCTTTGCCACACCTTCATGCAGCACGAGAACTCACTACCGTTCCAGAGCTCCACCGGGGACGTTGAAGATGAAATATGGAGGTCAGAAAAATATGACAAACATTTCTCAAATTTCACAGGAACTCAAAGTTAGTAAACATATCCGTAGTAGATATTGTGTCTACACGTTTGGAGGACACGTCGAAAGAGTATATTACCCGACGTGGGTGGTAGCATAACCTGAGGATTGCTCCACCTCCGTAGGCGTCGATGCAGGTTCACATTGATTACGTGTTTTGAGCCTTTATTTCTTTTTGTTATCAAACAGTGAATTGGTGCGGTGCGGCGGTGTGCATCTTGTTATGCAGAGCCCGAGTGTAAGCTTAGACCTTTTATAAGTATTAAAACGGTGTTTATAAATAGAAAGTAGGTATTGTGTCATTCAAGAAAAATGTATTTTTGCCTTCTTCATCATAATAATTCTTTAATTGGTTAACTTAATCTAGTACTACCCTGTTAGAGAAGACGTCCAGAGCCTCGAATCTAACCTTTTTGACGAAACTTTATCCTAAATTAAACTCTCTTAAATTTTTTTTTGCTGGTTCTAACAGGTTTTGGTACCGGCACACGCACTCGCGGCAGGGTTGGCGGTATCTCCATGGTAGCCCTAGAGGCTCCGGCAGTAGCCCATTCAACCCTACCGCCAGATAGTGTGGCGGTAAAGAAATAAGTTAGATCTGATTAAATTTTCATAAATAGTTTATTTTTTGTTGAAGATTCCAACGAAGGTAAAATTTGTTAAAATGACCGTTGAACTCGGGCAGCTCGCTGCACAAGACACGCCATGCTCGTTATGCAGCCCATGTCCCAGACGTCCCAGACAGAAGCGACATCATGTCCCTAGCAATCTTGCATCAGAGCTTTAGGTGCAAGCAATGTCGACAACAGAGGCAAAAGTCAAATAGGTGAAGCCATACTGGGACTTGGCTGCCATGGTCAAGACAATGGAGTCCATGAAGGTGCAGAGGCAGGAGGGTTTGCCTGCAAAGACTCCGGGCTTGGATGGAGACTGTTGCTCAAAGACGCAAGGCCATCCTTGAAACTTACTAATCAATGGGAGTCCACGAACAGCATCAAATCAAGAGGATAAAAATAACTCGAGATACTATTCAGATATTGGGTCTTATAGTTTTCAGATTCGAATGTTTTTGCTGCCACCACAGCATTATGTATTAACTTCTGACTTATGAGATGTTGCATCGATGCAATCTCTGTTTTTAGGCTCTTCCTTTTTCATGTGCATTTTTTATTTCCATCCAGTTTCACAATTGTTCAGTAATTTTCAAGAGCAAAAACTGGTATAAATTTTCAAAAGAACTTCCGAGTTAAGAATACAGTATAACAACCGTGGCTAGGCACACGGAGATGATACAACACCATAGTTGGTAAGATTTTCATCTACGTTGACTGGTCCACATGTTGCGTCTTTTGTATGAGTAGATGCTCCTCTAAAAATATTGGGCTCAAAGCAAGTGTAAACTATGCTAAAAGACTAAAAGTACAGTGTGTCAAAGTACATCTTTTCAGATTTAAGACCTTTCTGATGTTTGTATCTGTTTTTTTACCATTGCTACATCAAAAGGTCAAAATATTTTGCAGGGAAGCATCACATTGTCTTGCCCAATTTGTTACTGTTTGTCTTGTCGTTTTTGTCGACATAGGGGTACTCAGCAGGTGAACTCCATAGGCCAAACAAGATGAAGATGTGCAAGAACAACAGAAGCATTGATGAATAGGCAGTAGAAGGATAAACATTCCAGCAGAGCTCCACGCCAACAAATAAAATGATCCTGAGAGAATGAAGGATATGACACGAGAGAACCAAGTATGAATACTACAAAGGGAATCACCACTGAAGGAACAGATATAATATTCGAAAAAACGAACAGGAGAACTTTGGTTAAAAAATTAATATGACTGTGCCAGTAAAATATTTAACATGACTATGAGTGATTTATTCAAACAGACACCATGCATGATTAAATTAAGGTGGAACAAGGATGCATGGTTTTTGAGTCGCTGTATAGTCGTTGTATAGTCGCTGTATAGTCGCTGACTCGTTTTCCAAAAATGGCGGCGACTCGCGACTATACAGCGACTTATGGCGACTATACACGTTTTTTGCTCAACTATACATGAGTCGCAGGGTTTGGCGACTCACTTTTGAGTCGCGACTCAAAAACCATGCAAGGATGTAAAACATGCAGATGAGCTATGGTGGCTCAGCGAAGAAGCATTCCTATCAACATGAGCATGGGTGGTTTGTTCAAACAGTGACAAGCATGCTGTAATTTGAGGTGGAAAGATGGTGTGGACGAGATGCGGTGCCTTACCTTACTACTGTCGGAAATTGTGTTCTCCACAAAAGAAAAGGCACTGAATAGAAGTACCTGTAAACATTACATAATGAGCTTAAATTCCAGCATTCGTAGGTAACGCTTGATAAGAACTGTTCTTAAGCATGCGTGCACAGTCGGGGTAGTGGGGCACTTACCAAGAATAAAATTGGTAATGCAATGATCGGGCACACACAATACCAATGAAGTTTCCTACAAACATGACAGTCACAATATCTGGATTGAAGTAGTTATTATCTCGTTAGTATGTAAGAAACAGTTCCAAATGTTGTGATACAAAATTCAAACTTTAAGGTTAACATACGCTCTTTACTGAGATTTGACTGTATGGGCTTGCAGGAAATAAACTGTTGAACTGACGTAGCATCTTTAAATCTGGAATGCACAAAACGCAACAAGCCACCTTCATGCCTGTCAACAAATGCAAGAATAGTAAGGGCTGGCAGAACCATATATTACAGGGAGCAACTATCAGATTACGGCATTGGTCACAATGTACTAATATCGACAGACAATTAAAATGAGAGTTTATCACATGTATATCTCTCCTACGATCCTAACAACTGATTATACCTAATATGAATACTCACTTAAACCACTTGTAGTGTGCAAACACCATAAGAGCAGTGAGGTGAAAGACCAATAGCGTAACAGCTAGCTCTTTTGACACAAATAATTTCTCAGGGACAAACTTAAAATTGACAGACCTGAAAAACATAAAACAGGTAAGAGGTATCACAGTTGTATGTATGCAGCAAACAATAAATCTATAAAGACAAAGCTATGAGTGTGATATACTGGGTATAATGATAGCACTGAAATGGTTCAAAGCTCAAGAGGTATTGTATAAGCACCAGAAATGGATGAAGACACGCCCAAGATTGAAAGCCCTTGAGATGTACTCAACAGGATGTGACAACAAGAATGGTATACCCAACAAAACCTAGAGAAGGGAAGTGCAAAGTATTAAAGACATATGGAGATACTTCATATCCATCTGACCATCCAACCACTACCCTAGTAACATAGAGCACTACAAACAAATTACTATTATCATAAAACATAAAATCACATATGCTAGAATTGCTGCATAAGTAATTGCATTCAGCCAGGCAATTATACTAATTTAATTAACAGACTGTGAACTGAATCCCTTATGATGCACTACTGGAAGATGTCACTATAACTTGAAGTAAAAAAAAAAAGTAAGACCTAGCATATCAACATTTCACATTTGCCATATCTGAACAACTCGTGTTGGCAGGCTAGAAGGAACTATCAATATAGCGCAGCCAAAATGTGGTTGGGTTGACATATGGTGCTAAGAAAACTATTCAACAAAGTACCAATGAAATTAAAATGACTTGAATTAAGTAAAGCAAAACACACCTGTACTCCTGCAGCTCCCAACAAGGCAACAAAGACCCCTTTTATACTCATAGCCTGTACCAAAAGCGTAGGAAATTAACAGTTTGTAGCATAAGATGTAACGAAAAAATCATGGTGGGGCAAAATCTGTACCTTCAGCATTAGTAGAAACAAAGATGGAGCGAAAAGGAGCACGTTCATCTTAACTGAGACAGCTCCACTGCAGCAAGAGTGTTGCAACTAAATGTGAGCAACAAGGATGTACTAGTGAGCAGCGCTATGTTATCTCAGCAGTTTGCAAGAATACTGGACCAATTTCATACTCATACATGCAGTTCATAGTTACCTGAAGATAATTAGACCGAGGTACCACTTGTGATAAACAATCAAAACCATAGCTGCATGGAGCAACGTCATAGCAACGCAGTCGTTGAAAAGACGGAGCACGAAGATGGAGTGAACCCTCTTCGACAAGCAAAGCAAACCTAAAGCCCACCAAGGAAGCTGCCGTCATGGTCAAGAAAGAGGGAGGGATCAGAAACAACATGAGGTAAACAGCTCCACGAAAGTGCTGCCCGTGGAACGATTTTGATTACTGGTCAAATAACGCTGAGACGGGTTTGGATTCCCCTTTCAAACCATTTAAACTCATTGAACTAAGCATATGATTTGTTCTGGGTTTGGAAGTATAATACTAACTAGAGCAAAATTATGAGTAAGACATCAGCTAGTATTTCGCACTCATACCACTTCACTCTTGATGTACAGCAGCAGAACAAGGCTCAGATTGACAATGTACAACACACCGAAGAGAATCTGCAGATGCAATAGAACTCGTTGTCAGCAGCACATCTATCTAACCAGTGACTGATGCAACGCTGGAGGAACCAAGACGAATTTAGCAGCGAGGGAGTGACCTGGGCGGGGAAAACTTGACCGGCGGTGAGGAACTTGATTGCAGAGTAGACGTAGAGGAAGCCGGCCGGGTAGACCAGCGGCCCAGTGTCGCCCTCGATCTTGGTGTAGTCCCTCTCCCCCTCCCGGAACGCATCCACCTTGCACACCAAAACAACCACTCAGACCATCACGCATTGAACCCGAATTCGAGATTTTCCAGCCAAGAGAGGGAGGAGAAAAAACGAGCTTGCGTTAGTCGATTGCAGGTACTACCTGGGACATGTAGGCGTCCCAGTCGATCTTGGTATCTGCACACGGAAGCAACGGCACGGCGGTGAGCTGCGAGCAAGAGATAGCTGCCGAGGGAGGGAGAGGGGGGAGGTGCGAACGGACATGGGACGAAGGCGATGATGAGGGCGACGAGCGCGGCGTCGGCGAGCAGCAGGAAGGCGGCGAAGTGGAGCGGCCGCCTCCGGTCCACTGCCTTTTTCCCCGGCGTGGTCGTGGAGCTCTCCTTGACCAGCCGAGTCCGCGCCATGGTTGCCGGCGACCACCGCGCGGCGGTAGATCCAGGAGGCGGCGCGCGAGCCGATTTTGTCCGGCCGGTGAGCAAGTCGCTGGCTGGTTTGGTAGGACCGCCGCGTGACAGTGCATCGGGCTTGTATGTGGAAGAGGCTTCTTTCGGCCCATGAAGTCAGTAATCGGCCCAGCTTACGGGTTAGACGGGCCAATTCTACAGCGTATGCATGTATACATAGGCTGTGGCGGGCAATGCCTATACATCGCCCATGTCGTATTTTTTTTTTGAAATGAGGGAAACATCACCCAGCTTCTGCATCCAAAGAATGTACATGGCTTTTTTTATTAGATTATTCAGAAAATCTTACAAAAATAATACATAAGATCAACCTCGAAAGCACCTTACTAAACCTACAAGAACAATACAAAAGATCGCCCATGTCGCATGCCTCAACAACTTAAACTAAAGGGCAAGGCAGACGAAAATCATACTCCCTCTGTCTCGTAAAATTTGTCTTAATTTTATTTAAATTTAGATGCATTTACACTATTTAGTCATTCGTTAAAAAAATTACACTATTTAGTAAGTACTAAATTTAAACAAAGTTGAGACAAGTCTCATGAAACGGAGAGGTACATATGAGGGGTACCCAGCTCCTCCTTAAATATGCATATAGTGAAAGAAAATGCAAATATCCAAAATTTAATACCGAATCTAAAATTCCTCACTACTACTACCCAAAATAGACTCATCTCCGGCGCTGCACAGAAGCTCTTTCAACATGGACATAGTTTAACACATATTGTTATGTGATTTTCTAGTTCTTAGCTAGCTGAGAACTAAATTCATCCTCATCGATTCCTACACCATTTGATTGCATCGTGATTTGTGCATATGAGTTGTAAGTTGGGTTGCAACATGTTTTTTTTTCTCCCTTCGTCCTCTTTTCTTCTCTCTACACTAACTAAGAGTTAGCTAAACCACGCTACACTAACTATGTACTCCGTACTTGAGTATTTCAGAAAGCACTATAATCAAACATCTCGATTAAAATTCTTCTGGTGCGCATGTAACATGGGTCAATCAAACTTCAAAAACAGTTCATCCTTGCCATTATAAGTATCACAAGTATTTCTGCGCTCCATCTATCATACGGTATACTTCCATCTAACGTCTAGAACTCTAGATTCAGTGCAATGATGTCTGCTTACTTATGTAGTAGCCATTTTTTGCATAATTGCTTAGTATGTGGTAGCTTGACATGCAAAAAATGCTATCCGGCCCTAGAAAAGTACTTATTTTTCTCAAGCAAAGCTTATCTTACAGGTGCTAGAAGGAATGTCAAGTCCATAAATGGACAAGTCCACCAAATTGACTAGCATAGGCACATGAAGAAACTTCACTTGATTAAGATTCAATATAAAGGGAGGTGCAAGTCAAAGTATTACCAAATCGACACATTACATGATGATTCACTGAACAATGACAGCACTGCATGTCCACATCATGACAATTTCAGATTTAATGATCAGTTGACCATGGTACTCTGGAGTCTGGATCAATATTCTGCCATCAGATACTTACCAAACATTCAGAGTAGTATCAACAATTACTAAGACAACATTGCTGGAATGCTGTCCAATCAGAAACTGCAGTATGCAATCACAAATAGCTAGTAAGAACATACCACCATCACTAAAAATATACTAGGAGGCATAGGCGCGGAGGCACGCTGCGCCTGTGGTCCTATATCTGTTGAGAACGTTGTCTAGTTAAATGTTTGCGTAAGATTTATATGTGAAGACCTAATTGTGTTTGCGTGGTGTTGATCTATATTTCTATCAACTTTCAGTAGTAGAAGTAGTCTTCAAATATTGGTTGAAGATGGGCTTGACGGGTCACGGAAATTGGTGCGGCCCTGTCCCACATGTAGGTAATCGTAATACAGTAACATTTTCTATTCTTCATGACTCCGAGGTAAGAACGAAAAGAACAGAGAAGAGAAAAGTAGAAAACTGAGGAATCCAAAAAAAGGAAATTGTCGTCGTAAGGAAGATGCGGATGGGGGACAAAGGTGGTAGTGGCGGCGGCAGGCGATGCCGGGCCTGTATTCCTCGCGGATCTCTCGCCGTCTATTTTGCGGCCCCGAAGGCCGATCTCTGTCAGCAACTCAGCATGGGCGCCGTGAGGGGCTGGGGCGGAGGGTGGCATGGGAGAAGCTTCCACGCGTTGAGAGGTGCTAGAGCCCGTTTGCACGGCGTGATGGGCGTCAGCGGGAGGGTGCATCGAGAAGAGAGAAGCGAGGAACTATAGCTACTTGAGGATGGGTAATATCAACCATGCATGGATCCAGCCGTTGGTATGTTTCTTCTGTCTCCAGTGTCTCAGTAGCGGCGATATTATTTGTTGTAGCAATTGCATAGATTTTAGTGAGATTGCCATGCTGAAGAAATAGGAGTGAAAAGAGAGTCTGGGTCTGCTCTCTTCTGTTCCACAGAAAGACTGAAGAACTGTGGAGCTGTAAACCTGTAACTGTCAGCGACTGGTATGTTATCTTGTGGAAGAGGAGGTCGACATAAACACTACATGTTCGTCGACTAAAAGAGGAGACTACATACAGACACAGGGACAGAGAAGTGCCACCAAACACAGTCGAGGGGTATCACAATACCGCGATCTTGCAAATGCCAGTCCACCTGCACACAAGCGGTCATCCACGGGTTGGCGGTCCGGAGCCGCTGTGGTCAACGAGTGTAGACTGCTTTGTCGAAGGGCCATGCTCCGCCAAGACGACATTTCAGATGATAAGTTAGCAATGCCTTCGAAGGGCATTGCAAGGACGAGATTTCACCAGACTTCACGAACCTTGCCAGCGGCTCTGCCATAGGGACGACAAAGAGCACTTGCGGAGAAAGGAGTGACACTTCCGCCATCAAAGGTACCGATCAAGTAAGACTGCAATGGGAACACGCAGCTCGGCACCGTGTCATCGGCCATCACCGCTTGAGCTTTCACAGCAGATCGAGAATGGGAAAGATGCCACCAAATGGTAGCACTGCGAGGGTTGGCTTTGCCACCGAAGACACCCAAGTTTGGCCAGACGAGCAGCACGAGGTTTCATCACGATGCCTTCAACAAGGAGAATGACACCAATGGCGCCATCATCGGTGAGATTTCACCCCGGAACCAATACTGCTGGCCGTTCATCGTGCACCTGACCTACGAGGAGCAAGAGTAGCAGTCCAATGCGACGCCTTCAAGAAGGCTAACGACGCCCGCGGGCACCATCGTCGTTGAGCTTTCGCTCGGACCTCACCCAAATGCCCAACGTAGAGCCCTGGCAGGGAGCAGGTAGCAAAGAAGCGGCTCCAAAAGACCACGCCTTCAACAAGGGTAGCGACGCCAGGAGGCGCTGCCACGGTCTGCTCACGCGTGAGCACGGGTTTCCCCAGGAGCGCGCAACTAGCATGATGGAGCTCACCTGAACAGAAGCGGTCGACGGCGAGCGCGTGACTTGAGGGCGCCGTGCTCATCCGGGCAAAGGATGCAGGACAACAGCAGGGTCTCGAATCAGTAGATCTCCCGCTGGCGCCGACCGTCGTGGGACGGTTTCCTCCGGCAGCAGCGGTGGTGGAGGACGCTGTTGGCGTCGGCGATGCCATATAGGAGCAGCAGAGGGGGCGTGCCGATGAGGTGGAGGTCGGGGTAGTGAAGCCGCGGCGTGATACGTCCCAAACGTATCTATAATTTCTTATGTTCCATGCTACTTTTATGATGATACTCACATGTTTTATACACATTATATGTCATTATTATGCATTTTCCGGCATTAACCTATTGACGAGATGCTGAAGAGCCAGTTGCTGTTTTCTGCTGTTTTTGGTTTCAGAAATCCTAGTAAGGAAATATTCTCGGAATTGGACGAAATCAACGCCCAGGGTCCTATTTTTCCACGAAGCTTCCAGAAGACCGAAAGGGAAATGAAGTGGGGCGACGAGGCGGCCACACAACAGGGCGGCGCGGCCCAGGTGCTGGCCGCGCGGCCCTAGCGTGTGGGCCCCTCGTGGCGCCCCCTGACCTACCTCTTTGCCTACATATAGTCTTCGTCGCGAAACCCCCAGTACCGAGAGCCACGATACGGAAAACCTTACTGAGACGCCACCGCCGCCAATCCCATCTCGGGGGATTCAGGAGATCGCCTCCGGCACCCTGCCGGAGAGGGGAATCATCTCCCGGAGGTCTCTTCATCGCCATGATCGCCTCCGGATCGATGTGTGAGTAGTCCACCCCTGGACTATGGGTCCATAGCAGTAGCTAGATGGTTGTCTTCTCCTCATTGTGCTATCATGTTAGATCTTGTGAGCTGCCTATCATGATCAAGATCATCTATTTGTAATGCTACATGTTGTGTTTGTTGGGATCCGATGAATATTGAATACTATGTCAAGTTGATTATCAATCTATCATATATGTTGTTTATGTTCTTGCATGCTCTCCGTTGCTAGTAGAGGCTCTGGCCAAGTTGATACTTGTGACTCCAAGAGGGAGTATTTATGCTTGATAGTGGGTTCATGCCTCCATTAAATGCAGGACGATGACAGAAAGTTCTAAGGTTGTGGATGTGCTGTTGCTACTAGGGATAAAACATCGATGCTTTGTCTAAGGATATTTGTGTTGATTACATTACACACCATACTTAATGCAATTGTCTGTTGCTTGCAACTTAATACTGGAAGGGGTTCGGATGATAACCTGAAGGTGGACTTTTTAGGCATAGATGCATGCGGTATATGTACTTTGTCGTAATGCCCTGATTAAATCTCATAGTACTCATCATGATATATGTATGTGCATTGTTATGCTTTCTTTATTTGTCAATTGCCCAACTGTAATTTGTTCACCCAACATCTGTTTATCTTATGGGAGAGACACCACTAGTGAACTGTGGACCCCGGTCCTATTCTTTACATCTGAAATACAATCTACTGCAATTGTTCTTTACTGTTCTTCGCAAACAAACATCATCATCCACACTATACATCTAATCCTTTGTTTACAGCAAGCCGGTGAGATTGACAACCTCACTGTTACGTTGGGGCAAAGTACTGTGATTGTGTTGTGCAGGTTCCATGTTGGCGCCGGAATCCCTGGTGTTGCGCCGCACTACACTCCGCCACCAACAACCTTCAACGTGCTTCTTGGCTCCTACTGGTTCGATAACCTTGGTTTCTTACTGAGGGAAAACTTACTGCTGTGCACATCACACCTTCCTTTTGGGGTTCCCAACGGACGTGTGTCTCACGCGCATCAAGACTGTTTTCTGGCGCCGTTGCCGGGGAGATCAAGACACGCTGCAAGGGGAGTCTCCCACTTCCAATCTCTTTACTTTGTTTTTGTCTTGCTTTATTTTATTTACTACTTTGTTTGCTACACTAAAACAAAACACACAAAAAATTAGTTGCTAGCTTTACTTTATTTACTATCTTATTTGCGTTCTCTATATTAAAAACACAAAAAAATTAGCTACTTGCATTTACTTTATCTAGTTTGCTTTATTTACTATTGCTAAAATGAATACTCCTGGGAACACTAAGTTGTGTGACTTCACTAGTTAGCCTTAATGGAAAACAACAACAAAATGAGAGATCTTTATGAACTTTATCTTGAATTAGGACATGATGTGTTTGAAGAGAAAATTAAAAAACCCATGGAACTTTATATGCATGCTAATGGGAATGTTATTAGTATGAATGCTTTGAACACCATTGTTGCTAATGCTATGGAAAATTCTAAGCTTGGGGAAGCTGGTTTTGATGAAAATGATCTTTTTAGTCCCCCAAGCATTGAGGAGAAAATTTTCTTTGATGATACTTTGCCTCCTATTTATGATGATTATAATGATAGTGGTCTTTTGGTGCCGCCTACTATGGAGAGTAAATTTTATTATGATTATACTATGCCTCCTACACTTGATGAGAATAATAATGATAGCTACTTTGTTGAATTTGCTCCCACTACAACTAATAAAATTGATTATGCTTATGTGGAGAGTAAAAATTTTATGCATATAGCTCATGATAAGAATGTTTCATTTGATAGTTATATTGTTGAGTTTGTTCATGATGCTACTGAAAATCTTTATGAGAGAGGAAAATATGGTTGTAGAAATTTTCATGTTACTAAAACACCTCTCTTTTTGCTGAAAATCTTGAAATTACACTTGTTTTATCTTTCTATGCTTGTTGCATTATGCTTCATGATTTTATTTGTGTACAAGATTCCTTTTCATAGGAAGTGGGTTAGACTTAAATGTGTTTTGAATTTGCTTTTTGATGCTCTCTTTTGCTTCAACTCTTATTTCTTGGGAGTGCATCATTAAAATTGTTGAGCCCATCTTAATGGCTATAAAGAAAGCACTTCTTGGGAGATAACCCATGTTTTTATTTTGTTACTGTTTTGTTGTGTCTTGGAAGTTGTTACTACTGTAGCAACCTCTCCTTATCTTTATTTTATTGCATTGTTGTGCCAAGTAAAGTCTTTGATAGTAAAGTCAATACTAGATTTGGATTACTGCGCAGAAACAGATTTCTTGCTGTCACGAATTTGGGTATGGTTCTCTGTAGGTAACTCAGAAAAATCTGCCAATTTACGTGCGTGATCCTCAGATATGTACGCAACTTTCATTCAATTTGGGAATTTTCATCTGAGCAAGTCTGGTGCCTCTAAAAAATTCGTCTTTACGGACTGTTCTGTTTTGACAGATTCTGCCTTTTATTTCGCATTGCCTGTTTTGCTATGTTTGATGGATTTCTTTGTTCCATTAACTTTCAGTAGCTTTGTGCAATGTCCAGAAGTGTTAAGAATTATTATGTCACCTCTGAATATATGAATTATGCACTGACCCTCTAATGAGTTTGTTTTAAGTTTGGTGTGGAGGAAGTTTTCAAGGGTCAAGAGAGGAGGATGATACAATATGATCAAGAAGAGTGAAGAGTTTAAGCTTGGGGATGCCCCCGTGGTTCATCCCTGCATATTTTAAGAAGACCCTAGCGTCTAAGCTTGGGGATGCCCAAGGCATCCCTTCTTCATCGACAACTTATCAGGTCACCTCTAGTGAAACTATATTTTTATTCCGTCACATCTTATGTGCTTTACTTGGAGCGTCTGTTTGTCTTTGTTTTTGTTTTTGTTTGAATAAGATCGGATCCTAGCATTCTTTGTTTGGGAGAGAGACACGCTCCGCTGTTTCGTATGAACACATATGTTCTTAGCTTTATTTCTAATGTTCATTGCGAAATTTGGACTATTTCTTCATTGTTATATGGTTGGAAACGGAAAATGCCGCATGTGGTAAATGGTATAATGTCTTGAATAATGTGATACTTGGCAATTGTTGTGCTCATATAGATCATGTTTAAGCTCTTGCATCATGTACCTTGTACCTATTAATGAATAATTACATAGAGCTTGTTAAAATTTGGTTTGCATGATTGATCTCTAGAGTCTAGATATTTTCTAGTTAAGGTGTTTGAACAACAAGGAGACAATGTAAAGTCTTATCATAGTTACAATATGTTCATATGTGAGCTTTGCTGCACCATTTTATACTTGAGTTTGCTTCAAACAACCTTGCTAACCTAGCCTTGTATTGAGAGGGATTCTTCTCGTGCATCCAAATCCTTGAGCCAAAAACTATGCCATTTGTGTCCACCATACCTACCTACCACATGGTATTTCTCTGCCATTCCAAAGTACATTACTTGAGTGCTACCTTTAAACTTCTATTCTTTGCCTTTACAATATATAGCTCATGGGATAAATAGCCTTAAAAACTATTGTGGTGAAGAATATGTACTTATGTGTCTTATTTCTTAATAAGTTGCTTGTTGAGCGGTAACCATGTTTCTGGGGACGCCATCAACTTTTACCTTTGTTGAATATCATGTGAGTTGCTATGCATGTTCGTCTTGTCTGAAGTAAGGGCGATTTTCATGATCAAATGGTTTGAGTATGCATACTGTTAGAGAAGAACATTGGGCCGCTAACTAAAGCCATGATTCATGGTGGAAGTTTCAGTTTGGACAATTAATCCTCAATCTCTTATGAGAAAATTAACTGTTGTTGAATGCTTATGCATTAAAGAGTAGTCCATTATCTGTTGTCTATGTTGTCCCGGTATGGATGTCTAAGTTGAGAATAATCAAAAGCGAGAAATCCAATGCGAGCTTTCTCCTTAGACCTTTGTACAGGCGGCATAGAGGTACCCCTTTGTGACACTTGGTTGAAACATATGCTATGCAATGATAATCCATGTTAATCCAAGCTAATTAGGACAAGGTGCGAGCACTATTAGTATACTATGCATGAGGCTTGCAACTTATAAGATATCTTATACATAACACATATGCTTTATTACTACCGTTGACAAAATTGTTTCTTGTTTTCAAAATGAAAAGCTCTAGCACAAATATAGTAATCCATGCTTCCCTCTGCGAAGGGCCTATCTTTTACTTTATTGCTGAGTCAGTTTACCTATTCCTTCTATCTTAGAAGCAAACACTTGTGTAAACTGTGTGCATTGATTCTTACATATTTACCTATTGCACTTGTTATATTACTTTGTGTTGACAATTATCCATGAGATATATATGTTGAAGTTGAAAGCAACCGCTGAAACTTATATCTTCCTTTGTGTTGCTTCAATGCCTTTACTTTGAATTTATTGCTTTATGAGTAACTCTTATGCAAGTCTTATTGATGCTTGTCTTGAAAGTATTATTCATGAAAAGTCTTCGCTATATGATTCATTTGTTTACTCATTATCTTCATCATTGCTTCGAATCGTTGCATTCATCTCATATGCTTTACAATAGTATTGATCAAGATTATGATAGCATGTCACTTCAGAAATTATCTTTGTTATCGTTTACCTACTCGAGGGCGAGTAGGAACTAAGCTTGGGGATGCTTGATACGTCCCAAACGTATCTATAATTTCTTATGTTCCATGCTACTTTTATGATGATACTCACATGTTTTATACACATTATATGTCATTATTATGCATTTTCCGGCACTAACCTATTGACGAGATGCCGAAGAGCCAGTTGCTGTTTTCTGCTGTTTTTGGTTTCAGAAATCCTAGTAAGGAAATATTCTCGGAATTGGACGAAATCAACGCCCAGGGTCCTATTTTTCCACGAAGCTTCCAGAAGACCGAAAGGGAAACGAAGTGGGGCGACGAGGCGGCCACACAACAGGGCGGCGCGGCCCAGGTGCTGGTCGTGCGGCCCTAGCGTGTGGGCCCCTCGTGGCGCCCCCTGACCTACCTCTTCGCCTACATATAGTCTTCGTCGCGAAACCCCCAGTACCGAGAGCCACGATACGGAAAACCTTACTGAGACGCCGCCGCCGCCAATCCCATCTCGGGGGATTCAGGAGATCGCCTCCGGCACCCTGCCGGAGAGGGGAATCATCTTCCGGAGGTCTCTTCATCGCCATGATCGCCTCCGGATCGATGTGTGAGTAGTCCACCCCTGGACTATGGGTCCATAGCAGTAGCTAGATGGTTGTCTTCTCCTCATTGTGCTATCATGTTAGATCTTGTGAGCTGCCTATCATGATCAAGATCATCTATTTGTAATGCTACATGTTGTGTTTGTTGGGATCCGATGAATATTGAATACTATGTCAAGTTGATTATCAATCTATCATATATGTTGTTTATGTTCTTGCATGCTCTCCGTTGCTAGTAGAGGCTCTGGCCAAGTTGATACTTGTGACTCCAAGAGGGAGTATTTATGCTCGATAGTGGGTTCATGCCTCCATTAAATCTGGGACAAAGGATGTAAAGTTCTAAGGTTGTGGATGTGTTGTTGCTACTAGGGATAAAACATCGATGCTTTGTCTAAAGATATTTGTGTTGATTACATTACGCACCATACTTAATGCAATTGTCTGTTGCTTGCAACTTAATACTGGAAGGGGATCGGATGATAACCTGAAGGTGGACTTTTTAGGCATAGATGCATGCTGGATAGCGATCTATGTACTTTGTCGTAATGCCCTGATTAAATCTCATAGTACTCATCATGATATATGTATGTGCATTGTTATGCCTTCTTTATTTGTCAATTGTCCAACTGTAATTTGTTCACCCAACATCTGTTTATCTTATGGGAGAGAAACCACTAGTGAACTGTGGACCCCGGTCCTATTATTTACATCTGAAATACAATCTACTGCAATTGTTGTTTACTGTTCTTCGCAAACAAACATCATCATCCACACTATACATCTAATCCTTTGTTTACAGCAAGCCGGTGAGATTGACAACCTCACTGTTACGTTGGGGCAAAGTACTGTGATTGTGTTGTGCAGGTTCCACGTTGGCGCCGGAATCCCTGGTGTTGCGCCGCACTACACTCCGCCACCAACAACCTTCAACGTGCTTCTTGGCTCCTACTGGTTCGATAACCTTGGTTTCTTACTGAGGGAAAACTTACTGTTGTGCACATCACACCTTCCTCTTGGGGTTCCCAACGGACGTGTGTCTCACGCGCATCACGGCGCGAGGTCCAGAGGGTCGTGCCGCTCCTCCACAGGGTCGAGGCAGGGCAGTAGCCACGCGCAACCCCCACCAGCGCGAGGGCCAGGAACCCCTGGGGACGAGGCGGTGCAGGAGGTCAGTGGCGTGCGTCGGCGCCGAAGCCAGGCTTGGCCGCGGTAGCACGGTGGCACCGTGATGGAGGACAGTAGAAGAAAATTAACATAACTAAACTTTAGTACTGGCTTCTACACACTTCTATATTATTCCACATAAAATAATCCTTTAGTCATATGTATAATAGGGGTTTCTAGAGTGTTCTAGGTATGAGTTGTAACTTATCTCTTTCCTAGCTTTACTAGTGTTCCCTAGAATGTTCTAGTAGTGAGTAGAGCTAACTTGTGAGGGCTCATGCAGCCTATAAATAGAGGTCCAACCTCTACATATGTAACCAGACTATGTACCATCTACCTATCAATAAAGAGAACTTTATGTTCTTATTTTAAGATCTTGGATTAGATCTTGTGTTGAGAGTTTGGATTGAACTCTTGACAGCCCCGCCCGTAGAGCGATATCTAGCTTACGCCCCTAGAGCGATATCTAGTGCAGCACGTTGAAGCGGTTCCTTCAACATTTGTGTTGTCCACATTGTAGCAACACGGTGGAGTTGTTCCTCCACAACCTTGTGCTGCTTCATGTGGTATCAGAGCCCTGCTGATCCGTTCAAGTTGCTGGTTCCCTCGTTGAGATAGCGAGCTGCAACAAGCAATGGAGGAGTTGGGAAAGAGAATGGATGCTGCAGAACAACAAATCCAAGCGTTGCGTGAAGATCTTAACCGGAGATTTGATCAGCTAGTTGAGATGATCAGAGAGGGTGTTCCTCCTACTGCCAATGATGAAGAATCATCAAAGGATGGTGAAGATGCTCAACGGAGAAGAAAGGGAGGTTATCTTGGAGCAAAGACACCTCAACAACATGTTGTTCAGCGTACCTTAAGAAGGCCAACTTATGATGAAATTTCTGAAGATGAAGAAAACGATGAGGGCCTTGAAGAACCTGACATCTATGCACATCCAAGAGTGCCCAACACTACGTATGCGAGGGATACATACAAGGTGAAAGCTGAGATCCCTACTTTCAATGGAAATGTTGATATTGAAGGGTGCCTTGATTGGTTGTACGAGGTGGAGACTTTCTTTGAGGTCATGAATATTCCAGAAGACCGTAGAGTCTCTTTGGTCGCATACAAGCTGAAAGGAGGCGCTGGTGCATGGTGGCATTGTCTTCAAGAAGACCGCAGACTCAAAGGAAAGCCTCATGTGCGATCTTGGCGGCAAATGAAGAATCTTTTAAAGGGGAGATTTTTGCCTGCAGATTATGATCAGATCCTATTTATTCAATTTCAGAATTGTGCCCAAAGAAATAGGACTGTCTCAGAATATACAAAGGAGTTTCTAAGGCTACAAGTGAGGTGCAACCTTGCTGAAACAGAAGATCAACAAGTTGCAAGGTACATCAATGGTCTTAGTGATGTTATCCAGGATCTTTTAATGATGCAGCAAATTTGGTCCCTTGATCAAACACAAGCTTTAGCCTTAAAGGTCGAGAGGTTGGTAAAAATGTAGCACCCTACCTTTTAAATGAAGGCAGGATACCTGTGTATAGTGCTATTCCCGGGATCACTGATAGCACACACATTCCAAATGTAGTAATCATAGCAATAGTATCAAATTTATTACAACGCAGATCCTCAGGAGATAAAATAAAGTCTTACAAATTGCATAGCCAAAATAGACTAGCTCAAATATAAATGTTCAAAGCAAACACAACGGAAAAATAACTGCAGTGAGCCTCCATTGTCTTCATGCGCCACATGCAGACATGTTGGAATGTAGACTCGAGATCCTACCTAGTACTCCTCCTCAGACGAACCTGCACGTTTGAATATGCAGCCCCACGAATGGAGGTCAGTACAATGATGTACTGGCAAATGACACTTATACGGTGGATGTTTTGGGCATAGCTATCTACATGATATTTGGCAAGTGGAGTTTAGGCAAATTTGCACAAAGCCAATTTTATCCTACATTTTATTTCAAATCAAAACATTTTACAAAAACTCATAATGATGTCATAAACAGTATCACGGTTACATCTCCCATGTACTATCCGACAGTTGCTACTCAATTTTAACTTATTCATAAAAGGTGATGAGATTCTTCCGTACATTACCTGCCTAGAAAGCTCAAATTGTCCGTAACCGGGGACACGGCTAAGATCTTAGGTTTACTCTCGAGAGGTTGTGCACTTTCACCTTACGACCCACCCTTCCCAAGAGAAGAAATGAGACAAGATCTTTCAGAGGGAGGCTTCAACCATAACTAGCTAGACCCGTTCCCGTTTGGTAGCTAGCCACATCATCATGTCAAGCAACAAGTTTGGCCTCACAACTTACTTAATCCCGGCAGAGCCCATAATACCATAAGGCTGCACTGGAAGCTAACTAAAACATGGACGACATATTAATCTCTTTAATCCTGGGTGGCCATCCACAAGTGAAACTCACAGGCTTAGAACCATTACAGATAATAAACCCCCGCACGATCCCCTGGTGGAAACCAGAGGTGCAGTCTAGAGCAACCACTATTCAACTGCGCACTCTCAGGCACCCACCTGCCACTGGTTACTCCAGGGTCGGAGCCCTGAGCAGCCGCCCACCACACAAACAATCCACCCAGGTGATTCTTTAAAGTTGTTAATTTTAATTCCCAATACTCACAATCCAAACTAGATCAAAACAGCAGTGGCACTTTGTTATTGCTAGGCAACTAAAAATCCTAGCAAGGGTTCATGGATGGCTACACACTACTAGGATTAATAAGCATAGCATAACCTTTTGAAAACAAAATCTACCATGCATTCTAACTTATAAAACACTAATGCTTAACAAAATAGTAGGTAATTGAGTGTCACTTGCCTCGATCAAAGCAACCCGCACAATCACAGCAATCACAAGCACCACCTTGATCTCCTCCACAATCTATTCAAACAATTTACAACAAATAAACAAACATTCGATATGAACAATCATAGACATGTATGCATGCATGCTATGCAACCATTTAATTTCACAAAAGAGGTGGTGTGTAAGTGTTGCATTATGTGCTCTCTGATATGTGTCATGTTAATAAAATATTCTGGACATTTAATTTGATTTAGAAAAATCATTAACCGAGTATCTATTTAACATATACAAACTTAATAATTAGCTACTGCAAGCATTATGTGTTGTAAAAATATGAGTTTTACCTCCCTGGATAGGTTACAGTAATACAAAAGTAGTGCAATTGGAATTATTCGAAAACGATTTATAGAATTTGAATTATCTTCGAATTACTGATTCAGATAGATTTTACTAAAGCAAGTTTGTGCACGTATCAAAGTTGTACAAATCCTATACCAAATTGAAGTACATGTTCTGAGGATTCCAGAAAGTACAAAATCATCAAATTTGGGTCAGTAGAATATTTTATACAATTTTTATAGTGTAAACTGGTCTATTTCTCTATTTGAATTTTGTCGCGAAATCTAGCACGGTACATATACTATATCACTGCATAGTTGTATTCTACATACTGTAAGCTTTCCAACGATATAAAATTTACAAAATTTGGCCCTACGGTTGATTCTATACGAATTTTACAAGTTTGGACAACAAATCTGGAATTCGAATTCGAATTTAAACTCGGTTTGACTAAAACTGACCGGCGCTGACTGGGGCGCCACGCGGCGTGACGCGATTGGTCCGTACCGATTCGGCCGGATCACCGATGTGATCCGTCGGATCTGATCCTACGGCTCAGATCTAAAAAGCAAGATAGAAAATAAAATAAAATAAACAAAAGATAGGGGAGGAGCTCACCTGGCCGGCCGGGGTTGGGGAAGACGGCGGCGGGCGGCTCAGGCGGACGGGGCGGCGGCGTTGCGGCGGGGTCTGACGGTGGCGAGGGCGGCTACGGCGCGCGGCGCGACGTGGCAGGGGGCTTGGCGGCGGCGGCGCGGGCAGATAGCGGCCTAGGGCGCCCGCGGCAGCCGGCTGGAGGCGGCGGCGGCTTGGCGATCTACGGCGAGCAATAGGCGGCGGCTGGCGGCGCGATCGGGGGCGGCGTCTTGGGGAAAAAGATGCGGGGCTCGCGGGGTATAAATAGGAGTAGGGCACGGACGTCGAGGCCCTCAGACGGCGGAGATTGCTCCGCGTCGATCTCGGGTAGGGCGACGGTGGTGGCAGAGTCCAGCCCGGACACGGGTTGAAGCCGCAGCTGACGTGCGGGCCCCACCTGTCGGTGACGGAAAGGAGAAAAGAAAAAAGGGAGAGGCGGTGCGGTGCGGCGCGGGCCACGCTTGGCAGGCCATTTGGGCCGACGCGATCGGGCTGGCCCAGCTCGGCCGGTCCGATCCGTTGCTTTTTTTTTGTTCTTTTATTTTTCCTTTTTCTTTTTACTGTTTTTGACATAACTTTAGTTTTAGGTATCCAAATTGACCCAAACCAAATTCTAAAATTTTGTAAAATTCAAGGCTTTGTTTTAAACAAAAGTGAACAAAGTTTTGAGCCAAAATAGCATGGTACATAATTAGGACCTTTGCAAATAGGGTATGTAGCTGTGGTTGTGTCATATTTGTGCTTAAAATTTCATGTGAACAAACAAATGCAAAAATGACATGAATGCATGCAAGTTTTTGATTTTTGAAAAACCTGGGATGTTACAGACTAACCCCCTTAAGATGAAGCACGTCCTCGGGCTTCGAAAAGGCTAGCAAATAGGTGTGGGGGATATTCTCGAAGATTTTCTTCATCTTCCCAAGCTGCCTCTTCCTCACTATGGGGACTCCACTGAACAGAACTATATAGTATTGGCGCGAGTATTCCTTTACCATGGGTATCTGATCTAGGCTAACCCCCTTAAGGTGTTTAGCCTAATTTCACCAATATGCAATTGAGATGTAAATCGAACCATTGATATGAATGAATACGATGCGCCACTATCAGTTAAAACTAATGCTGTAACGAGTTGAGTGGAGACATACCCATCACGGTGTTAGGTTCATTCATCACTTCCTCCACATACAGGTGGTTCGCATGTCCCTTCTGGACTGGATTAGGTTTGGTAACATCAACAGGCTTATTCTCCGGGCATTCAGTGGCAAAGTGTCCAGTCTTCTTACACTTGAAACAGGTAATATGGGACAAGTCTCTTGAGTGGTGGCGGTGCTGGCCATTATTTCCATTGTGGTGTCCGTTACCTCCATTGTGACGGCTATTGTTTCCATTTTGATTTCCATTGGAATGGTCTCCCTTGAATCCTTCATTATGCCCATGACCATTGTAGTTGTTGCCGTTCCCTTTACCGAAATGACCATTATGCTTGTGTGAGTTGTGACTTCCATTCCCATCAGAAGAATGGTGCTTCTTGTGGAACGGCTCAGTGTGACTCTTATTGCTAAACTTCCTCTTGCGGTTCTCCTCCTTCTTGATATTATTGTCCAGGGTGATGGCTTGATCAAGTAGGGACTGGTAACTGGGTGCGTAAGCTACCGACAATGGAATCTTCAGTTCACCCTTAAGTCCATTGAGGAACTTCTCCTTCCTCTTAGCATCTGTGTCAATGTCCTCAGGGGCATACCTCGCCAGGGTACAGAAGTCATCCATGTATTCCTTCAGAGTCCTCCCTCCCTGTCTCAGACTGCGGAATTCGTCTCTCTTGAGATTCATAATGCCCGAGGAGATGTGGGCAGTACGGAATCCCTCCTTGAAGGTTTCCCAGTCCAGGTCATCTAGGGGATGGGTGAGTTGATAAGTCTCCCACCACATCGCAGCAGGTCCTTCCAGCAGGTGAGCGGTGAACCTAATCTTCTCAGCCTCCGTGCACTCACAGGTGACTAAGTCCTTGCTGACAGAGCGCAGCCAGTCATCAGCTACTATTGGTTCAGTGGCACTGGAGAACTTAGCTGGTCGGAGTCTCAGAAATCTGGCGAGTCTATCCACTGGGGGTGGGGGTGGTGGTGGAGGTGGCGGTGGTGGTGGAGGTGGTGGTGGTGGCGGATTGTTGTTGTTGTTCTGGGCGGTTTGGATGAACTGGGTCATCATCTGCATGAGCTGTGCCTGGGCTGTCATCATCTGATTCAGTGCATCCTGAGTTGGGTCACGTCTTGGCGGCATCTGGTATAGTTTTAGCACAGATAAGAATAAGATAGACAGATCTAGGAAGTAAAGTTTCCTACCCATGCACAAACAAGGCACACAACCAAACAAAAACACTGAAAAATAGAAATTTAAACCTTTCCTCAACTTATCGAGTTTCGAAAATACGACTAAGATATACGGTACTGCCTTACATCAAGTAGTAGGACAATACAAAGAGCGTAATGAGAATTCTAAAATCTAAAGGGGGTCTTCTAACGCCTCTTGACTGCTCCATAGCATGATAGTGGGCTTCCTTCCTCGCTTGCTTTCCTCTTCAAGTCGTTCCCCTCAACAGTCGGCGCCTCCTGAGTAGCTGGATGAGGTGGCGATGGTGGTATCTGTTTGACCAGATGCGCGCACCGCGCCTGTAGTGCCAAGATTATCGCCTGCTGTTTGAAGGTCTCATCCTGTAGCTTTTCATTGTCCGCCTTGAGTTGAACAACCTCAGCATCTAGTTCATCCCTCTGTTCCTTCAGCTCATAATACTTCAGATTGTTCTCCTGGAGGATTTGCTTGGTCAGGTCACAGTTGTTCATCTCCATAAGCAGGTGATGCTCCATCTTCCGGGCGTACCTCTCCATGTCCTCGAACTGGATTGCCGTCCATGTCATGCCTTCACGATTTCCTTTAGTCCTGAAGCAAATTCCCGCGGAGTTGCGACGTCCGAAGTACTGGATGTCCGAATCCTCATCGATGTCGTTCTCGTACCTGTAGACGATGCGCGCTAATGCCTCCTGCATTGCCATCACTACTCCACCTTCCCAGTCTGGATACGTCTTCAGATAGACCACGGTGTCGGTAACTGGCTGAACAAGACGTCCCTCAATGGTGGTCTCGATCTCCCAGCGTTCCACGACGTGTACATCAGATATCACGGCTCTCCCGCGGAACATGGCTGCGCGTATACTCAGAGACCTGCACACCCGGGACAGCGTGTCACTGAAAGGGGTGTCGTCCTCGGGGTAAGGGACCCAGAGCTTGGTGAAGGTGCCCATCTATATTTCGAAAAGTGAGGCAAGGTTAGAATAGAATCAAATGAATAGATAAGTGTAGAATTAAGATTTTCATAATTATAACTCAAATAAATTTTATCCTATGGTTTTCCAAATCCTAGGGTCTCGATCCTACAGGCAACACTATGCTCTGATACCATTTTGTAGCACCCTACCTTTTAAATGAAGGCAGGATACCTGTGTATAGTGCTATTCCCGGGATCACTGATAGCACACACATTTCAAATGTAGTAATCATAGCAATAGTATCAAATTTATTACAACGCAGATCCTCAGGAGATAAAATAAAGTCTTACAAATTGCATAGCCAAAATAGACTAGCTCAAATATAAATGTTCAAAGCAAACACAACGGAAAAATAACTGCAGTGAGCCTCCATTGTCTTCATGCGCCACAGGCAGACATGTTGGAATGTAGACTCGAGATCCTACCTAGTACTCCTCCTCAGACGAACCTGCACGTTTGAATATGCAGCCCCACGAATGGAGGTCAGTACAATGATGTACTGGCAAATGACACTTATACGGTGGATGTTTTGGGCATAGCTATCTACATGATATTTGGCAAGTGGAGTTTAGGCAAATTTGCACAAAGCCAATTTTATCCTACATTTTATTTCAAATCAAAACATTTTACAAAAACTCATAATGATGTCATAAACAGTATCACGGTTACATCTCCCATGTACTATCCGACAGTTGCTACTCAAATTTTAACTTATTCATAAAAGGTGATGAGATTCTTCCGTACATTCCCTGCCTAGAAAGCTCAAATTGTCCGTAACCGGGGACACGGCTAAGATCTTAGGTTTACTCTCGAGAGGTTGTGCACTTTCACCTTACGACCCACCCTTCTCAAGAGAAGAAATGAGACAAGATCTTTCAGAGGGAGGCTTCAACCATAACTAGCTAGACCCGTTCCCGTTTGGTAGCTAGCCACATCATCATGTCAAGCAACAAGTTTGGCCTCACAACTTACTTAATCCCGGCAGAGCCCATAATACCATAAGGCTGCATTGGAAGCTAACTAAAACATGGACAACATATTAATCTCTTTAATCCTGGGTGGCCATCCACAAGTGAAACTCACAGGCTTAGAACCATTACAGATAATAAACCCCCGCACGATCCCCTGGTGGAAACCAGAGGTGCAGTCTAGAGCAACCACTATTCAACTGCGCACTCTCAGGCACCCACCTGCCACTGGTTACTCCAGGGTCGGAGCCCTGAGCAGCCGCCCACCACACAAACAATCCACCCAGGTGATTCTTTAAAGTTGTTAATTTTAATTCCCAATACTCACAATCCAAAGTAGATCAAAAAACAGTGGCACTTTGTTATTGCTAGGCAACTAAAAATCCTAGCAAGGGTTCATGGATGGCTACACACTACTAGGATTAATACGCATAGCATAACCTTTTGAAAACAAAATCTACCATGCATTCTAACTTATAAAACACTAATGCTTAACAAAATAGTAGGTAATTGAGTGTCACTTGCCTCGATCAAAGCAACCCGCACAATCACAGCAATCACAAGCACCACCTTGATCTCCTCCACAATCTATTCAAACAATTTACAACAAATAAACGAACATTCGATATGAACAATCATAGACATGTATGCATGCATGCTATGCAACCATTTAATTTCACAAAAGAGGTGGTGTGTAAGTGTTGCATTATGTGCTCTCTGATATGTGTCATGTTAATAAAATATTCTGGACATTTAATTTGATTTAGAAAAATCATTAACCGAGTATCTATTTAACATATACAAACTTAATAATTAGCTACTGCAAGCATTATGTGTTGTAAAAATATGAGTTTTACCTCCCTGGATAGGTTACAGTAATACAAAAGTAGTGCAATTGGAATTATTCGAAAACGATTTATAGAATTTGAATTATCTTCGAATTACTGATTCGGATAGATTTTACTAAAGCAAGTTTGTGCACGTATCAAAGTTGTACAAATCCTATACCAAATTTAAGTACATGTTCTGAGGATTCCAGAAAGTACAAAATCATCAAATTTGGGTCAGTATAATATTTTATACAATTTTTATAGTGTAAACTGGTCTATTTCTCTATTTGAATTTTGTGGCGAAATCTAGCACGGTACATATACTATATCACTGCATAGTTGTATTCTACATACTGTAAGCTTTCCAACGATATAAAATTTACAAAATTTGGCCCTACGGTTGATTTTATACGAATTTTACAAGTTTGGACAACAAATCTGGAATTCGAATTCGAATTTAAACTCGGTTTGACTAAAACTGACCGGCGCTGACTGGGGCGCCACGCGGCGTGACGCGATTGGTCCGTACCGATTCGGCCGGATCACCGATGTGATCCGTCGGATCTGATCCTACGGCTCAGATCTAAAAAGCAAGATAGAAAATAAAATAAAATAAACAAAAGATAGGGGAGGAGCTCACCTGGCCGGCCGGGGTTGGGGAAGACGGCGGCGGGCGGCTCAGGCGGACGGGGCGGCGGCGTTGCGGCGGGGTCTGACGGTGGCGAGGGCGGCTACGGCGCGCGGCGCGACGCGGCAGGGGCTTGGCGGCAGCGGCGCGGCAGATGGCGGCTCAGGGCGCCCGCGGCAGCCGGCTGGAGGCGGCGGCGGCTTGGCGATCTACGGCGAGCAATAGGCGGCGGCTGGCGGCGCGATCGGGGGCGGCGTCTTGGGGAAAAAGACGCAGGGCTCGCGGGGTATAAATAGGAGTAGGGCACGGACGTCGAGGCCCTCAGACGGCGGAGATTGCTCCGCGTCGATCTCGGGTAGGGCGACGGTGGTGGCAGAGTACAGCCCGGACACGGGTTGAAGACGCAGCTGACGTGCGGGCCCCGCTGACGTGCGGGCCCCACCTGTCGGTCACGGAAAGGAGAAAAGAAAAAAGGGAGAGGCGGTGCGGTGCGGCGCGGGCCGCGCTTGGCAGGCCATTTGGGCCGACGCGATCGGGCTGGCCCAGCTCGGCCGGTCCGATCCGTTGCTTTTTTTTTGTTCTTTTATTTTTCCTTTTTCTTTTTACTGTTTTTGACATAACTTTAGTTTTAGGTATCCAAATTGACCCAAACCAATTTCTAAAATTTTGTAAAATTCAAGGCTTTGTTTTAAACAAAAGTGAACAAAGTTTTGAGCCAAAATAGCATGGTACATAATTAGGACCTTTGCAAATAGGGTATGAACAAACAAATGCAAAAATGACATGAATGCATGCAAGTTTTTGATTTTTGAAAAACCTGGGATGTTACAGACTAACCCCCTTAAGATGAAGCACGTCCTCGGGCTTCGAAAAGGCTAGCAAATAGGTGTGGGGGATATTCTCGAAGATTTTCTTCATCTTCCCAAGCTGCCTCTTCCTCACTATGGGGACTCCACTGAACAGAACTATATAGTATTGGCGCGAGTATTCCTTTACCATGGGTATCTGATCTAGGCTAACCCCCTTAAGGTGTTTAGCCTAATTTCACCAATATGCAATTGAGATGTAAATCGAACCATTGATATGAATGAATACGATGCGCCACTATCAGTTAAAACTAATGCTGTAACGAGTTGAGTGGAGACATACCCATCACGGTGTTAGGTTCATTCATCACTTCCTCCACATACAGGTGGTTCGCCTGTCCCTTCTGGACTGGATTAGGTTTGGTAACATCAACAGGCTTATTCTCCGGGCATTCAGTGGCAAAGTGTCCAGTCTTCTTACACTTGAAACAGGTAATATGGGACAAGTCTCTTGAGTGGTGGCGGTGCTGGCCATTATTTCCATTGTGGTGTCCGTTACCTCCATTGTGACGGCTATTGTTTCCATTTTGATTTCCATTGGAATGGTCTCCCTTGAATCCTTCATTGTGCCCATGACCATTGTAGTTGTTGCCGTTCCCTTTACCGAAATGACCATTATGCTTGTGTGAGTTGTGACTTCCATTCCCATCAGAAGAATGGTGCTTCTTGTGGAACGGCTCAGTGTGACTCTTATTGCTAAACTTCCTCTTGCGGTTCTCCTCCTTCTTGATATTATTGTCCAGGGTGATGGCTTGATCAAGTAGGGACTGGTAACTGGGTGCGTAAGCTACCGACAATGGAATCTTCAGTTCACCCTTAAGTCCATTGAGGAACTTCTCCTTCCTCTTAGCATCTGTGTCAATGTCCTCAGGGGCATACCTCGCCAGGGTACAGAAGTCATCCATGTATTCCTTCAGAGTCCTCCCTCCCTGTCTCAGACTGCGGAATTCGTCTCTCTTGAGATTCGTAATGCCCGAGGAGATGTGGGCAGTACGGAATCCCTCCTTGAAGGTTTCCCAGTCCAGGTCATCTAGGGGATGGGTGAGTTGATAAGTCTCCCACCACATCGCAGCAGGTCCTTCCAGCAGGTGAGCGGTGAACCTAATCTTCTCAGCCTCCGTGCACTCACAGGTGACTAAGTCCTTGCTGACAGAGCGCAGCCAGTCATCAGCTACTATTGGTTCTGGGGCACTGGAGAACTTAGCTGGTCGGAGTCTCAGAAATCTGGCGAGTCTATCCACTGGGGGTGGGGGTGGTGGTGGAGGTGGCGGTGGTGGTGGAGGTGGTGGTGGTGGCGGATTGTTGTTGTTGTTCTGGGCGGTTTGGATGAACTGGGTCATCATCTGCATGAGCTGTGCCTGGGCTGTCATCATCTGATTCAGTGCATCCTGAGTTGGGTCACGTCATGGCGGCATCTGGTATAGTTTTAGCACAGATAAGAATAAGATAGACAGATCTAGGAAGTAAAGTTTCCTACCCATGCACAAACAAGGCACACAACCAAACAAAAACACTGAAAAATAGAAATTTAAACCTTTCCTCAACTTATCGAGTTTCGAAAATACGACTAAGATATACGGTACTGCCTTACATCAAGTAGTAGGACAATACAAAGAGCGTAATGAGAATTCTAAAATCTAAAGGGGGTCTTCTAACGCCTCTTGACTGCTCCATAGCATGATAGTGGGCTTCCTTCCTCGCTTGCTTTCCTCTTCAAGTCGTTCCCCTCAAAAGTCGGCGCCTCCTGAGTAGCTGGATGAGGTGGCGATGGTGGTATCTGTTTGACCAGATGCACGCACCGCGCCTGTAGTGCCAAGATTATCGCCTGCTGTTTGAAGGTCTCATCCTGTAGCTTTTCATTGTCCACCTTGAGTTGAACAACCTCAGCATCTAGTTCATCCCTCTGTTCCTTCAGCTCATAATACTTCAGATTGTTCTCCTGGAGGATTTGCTTGGTCAGGTCACAGTTGTTCATCTCCATAAGCAGGTGATGCTCCATCTTCCGGGCGTACCTCTCCATGTCCTCGAACTGGATTGCCGTCCATGTCATGCCTTCACGATTTCCTTTAGTCCTGAAGCAAATTCCCGTGGAGTTGCGACGTCCGAAGTACTGGATGTCCGAATCCTCATCGATGTCGTTCTCGTACCTGTAGACGATGCGCGCTAATGCCTCCTGCATTGCCATCACTACTCCATCTTCCCAGTCTGGATACGTCTTCAGATAGACCACGGTGTCGGTAACTGGCTGAACAAGACGTCCCTCAATGGTGGTCTCGATCTCCCAGCGTTCCACGATGTGTACATCAGATATCACGGCTCTCCCGCGGAACATGGGTGCGCGTATACTCAGAGACCTGCACACCCGGGACAGCGTGTCACTGAAAGGGGTGTCGTCCTCGGGGTAAGGGACCCAGAGCTTGGTGAAGGTGCACATCTATATTTCGAAAAGTGAGGCAAGGTTAGAATAGAATCAAATGAATAGATAAGTGTAGAATTAAGATTTTCATAATTATAACTCAAATAAATTTTATCCTATGGTTTTCCAAATCCTAGGGTCTCGATCCTACAGGCAACACTATGCTCTGATACCATTTTGTAGCACCCTACCTTTTAAATGAAGGCAGGATACCTGTGTATAGTGCTATTCCCGGGATCACTGATAGCACACACATTTCAAATGTAGTAATCATAGCAATAGTATCAAATTTATTACAACGCAGATCCTCAGGAGATAAAATAAAGTCTTACAAATTGCATAGCCAAAATAGACTAGCTCAAATATAAATGTTCAAAGCAAACACAACGGAAAAATCACTCCAGAGAGCCTCCATGGTCTTCATGCGCCACAGGCAGACATGTTGGAATGTAGACTCGAGATCCTACCTAGTACTCCTCCTCAGACGAACCTGCACGTTTGAATATGCAGCCCCACGAATGGAGGTCAGTACAATGATGTACTGGCAAATGACACTTATACGGTGGATGTTTTGGGCATAGCTATCTACATGATATTTGGCAAGTGGAGTTTAGGCAAATTTGCACAAAGCCAATTTTATCCTACATTTTATTTCAAATCAAAACATTTTACAAAAACTCATAATGATGTCATAAACAGTATCACGGTTACATCTCCCATGTACTATCCGACAGTTGCTACTCAAATTTTAACTTATTCATAAAAGGTGATGAGATTCTTTCGTACATTCCCTGCCTAGAAAGCTCAAATTGTCCATAACCGGGGACACGGCTAAGATCTTAGGTTTACTCTCGAGAGGTTGTGCACTTTCACCTTACGACCCACCCTTCCCAAGAGAAGAAATGAGACAAGATCTTTCAGAGGGAGGCTTCAACCATAACTAGCTAGACCCGTTCCCGTTTGGTAGCTAGCCACATCATCATGTCAAGCAACAAGTTTGGCCTCACAACTTACTTAATCCCGGCAGAGCCCATAATACCATAAGGCTGCACTGGAAGCTAACTAAAACATGGACGACATATTAATCTCTTTAATCCTGGGTGGCCATCCACAAGTGAAACTCACAGGCTTAGAACCATTACAGATAATAAACCCCCGCACGATCCCCTGGTGGAAACCAGAGGTGCAGTCTAGAGCAACCACTATTCAACTGCGCACTCTCAGGCACCCACCGCCATCGGTTACTCCAGGGTCGAGCCACTGAGCCGCCCACCACACAAACAATCCACCCAGGTGATTCTTTAAAGTTGTTAATTTTAATTCCCAATACTCACAATCCAAACTAGATCAAAACAGCAGTGGCACTTTGTTATTGCTAGGCAACTAAAAATCCTAGCAAGGGTTCATGGATGGCTACACACTACTAGGATTAATAAGCATAGCATAACCTTTTGAAAACAAAATCTACCATGCATTCTAACTTATAAAACACTAATGCTTAACAAAATAGTAGGTAATTGAGTGTCACTTGCCTCGATCAAAGCAACCCGCACAATCACAGCAATCACAATCACCACCTTGATCTCCTCCACAATCTATTCAAACAATTTACAACAAATAAACGAACATTCGATATGAACAATCATAGACATGTATGCATGCATGGTATGCAACCATTTAATTTCACAAAAGAGGTGGTGTGTAAGTGTTGCATTATGTGCTCTCTGATATGTGTCATGTTAATAAAATATTCTGGACATTTAATTTGATTTAGAAAAATCATTAACCGAGTATCTATTTAACATATACAAACTTAATAATTAGCTACTGCAAGCATTATGTGTTGTAAAAATATGAGTTTTACCTCCCTGGATAGGTTACAGTAATACAAAAGTAGTGCAATTGGAATTATTCGAAAATGATTTATAGAATTTGAATTATCTTCGAATTACTGATTCGGATAGATTTTACTAAAGCAAGTTTGTGCACGTATCAAAGTTGTACAAATCCTATACCAAATTGAAGTACATGTTCTGAGGATTCCAGAAAGTACAAAATCATCAAATTTGGGTCAGTAGAATATTTTATACAATTTTTATAGTGTAAACTGGTCTATTTCTCTATTTGAATTTTGTCGCGAAATCTAGCACAGTACATATACTATATCACTGTATAGTTGTATTCTACATACTGTAAGCTTTCCAACGATATAAAATTTACAAAATTTGGCCCTACGGTTGATTTTATACGAATTTTACAAGTTTGGACAACAAATCTGGAATTCGAATTCGAATTTAAACTCGGTTTGACTAAAACTGACCGGCGCTGACTGATAACCCACAAGTATAGGGGATCGCGATAGTATTCGAGGGTAGTATAACCCAAATTTATTGATTCGACACAAGGGGAGGTAAAGAATACTTATAAGCCTTAACAACTGAGTTGTCAATTCAGCTGCACCTGGAAAAGCACTAGTAACAGGGGTGATGTGAAAGTAGCAGTAATATGAGAGCAGTAGTAACAGTAACAAAGCAGCAGTAATAGCAATATGAGAACAATGGCACCAGAAAATAGTAGATACTACTTCCAATGACATGTAGAACAAGTATATGATGATGACAGATGGACCGGGGTTCCCAGCGATCTACACTAGTGGTAACTCTCCAATAAGTGACAAGTGTTGGGTGAACAAATTACAGTTGGGCAATTGATAGGAATCAAAGCATTAAGATAGAACATCCAGATTATTAATTATGTAGGCATGTTTTCCAATTATAGTCGTACGTGCTCGCAATGAGAAACTTGCACAACATCTTTTGTCCTACCAGCCGGTGGCAGCCGGGCCTCAAGGGAAACTACTGGATATTAACGTACTCCTTTTAATAGAGTACCGGAGCAAAGCATTAACACTTGGTGAAAACATGTGTCCCTCACATCACCGCCATCCCCTCCGGTTGTCCCGATTCTTGTCACTTTGGGGCCTTTGGTTTCGGACAGTGACATGTGCATACAACTTGTAGATACAATCTAAGCAATAATTATAAAGCTCAAATCTAAGATCATGCCACTCGGGCCCTAGTGACAAGCATTAAGCATAACAAGATTGCAGCAACAATAACTTCACAAACTTTATAGATAGACTAATCATAATGTATCATCCATCGGATCCCAACAAACACAACACCGATTACATCAGATGAATCTCAATCATGTAAGGCAGCTCATGAGATCATTGTATTGAAGTACATGGAGGAGAGTATACCAACTAGCTCGCTAGAACCCGTAGTCCATGGGGGAACTACTCACGGAGCATGATGGAGGCGGTGGCGTTGATGGAGATGGCTTCCGGGGGCACTTCCCCGTCCCGGCAGGGTGCCGGAACAGAGACTTCTGTCCCCCGAATTGGAGTTTCGCGATGGCGGTGGCGCCCCTGGAGTCTTTCTGGAGTTTCGTCAATTGGTACGGTGTTTTTGGGTCGAAAGGGATTTTATAGGCGAAGAGGCGGCGCAGGGGGGCACCTGGGGGCGCCTCACCCTAGGCCGGTGCGGCCAGGGTCTGGCCCGCGCCGCCTTGTGGTGTGGTGGCCCCCTGGCCCCTCTCCGACTCTTCTTCGGTGTTCTGGAGCCTTCCGGGAAAAATAGGAGGTTTGGCGTTGATTTCATCCAATTCCGAGAATATTGCCCGAACAGCCTTTCTGGAACCAAAAACAGCAGAAAACAGGAACTGGCACTGTGGCATCTTGTTAATAGGTTAGTTCCGGAAAACGCATAAAAACATTATAAAGTGCAAGCAAAACATGTAAGTATTGTCATAAAACAAACATGGAACGACAGAAATTATGGATACGTCGGGGACGTATCAGCATCCCCAAGCTTAGTTCCTGCTCCTCCGGAGCAGGTAAACGATAAAAAGAATAATTTCTGTAGTGACATTATCCTTACATAACCTTGATCATACTATTACAAAGCATATGAAATGAATGAAGTGACTCAAGGCAATGATCTATAGTTGCTAACAAATAGATAACATATAGCAAAACTTTTCATGAATAGTACTTTCAAGACAAGCATCAAAAGATTGCACAAGAGTTAACTCATAAAGCAATAGATTCAAAGTAAAGGCATCGAAGCAACACAAAGGAAGATATAAGTTTCAGCGGTTGCTTTCAACTTTCAACATGCATATCTCATGGATAATTGTCAACACAAAGTAATATGACGAATGCAAATATGCAAGTATGTAAGAATCAATGCACAGTTAACACAAGTGTTTGCTTCTAAGATGGAAGGAAGTAGGTATACTGACTCAACATAAAGTAAAAGAATGGCCCTTCGCAGAGGGAAGCATTGATTGCTATATTTGTGCTAGAGCTTTGGTTTTGAAAACATAAAAAGAGCATAAAAGTAAAATTTTGAGAGGTGTTTGTTGTTGTCAACGAATGGTAGTGGGCACTCTAACCCCCTTGCCAGACAAACCTTCAAAGAGCGGCTCCCATTTTATTTTATTTTTGGGTGGCACTCCTTCCAACCTTTCTTTCACAAACCATGGCTAACCGAATCCTCGGGTGCCTGCCAACAATCTCATACCATGAAGGAGTGCCTTTTTATTTTAGTTTTATTATGATGACACTCCTCCCAACCTTTGCTTACACAAGCCATGGCTAACCGAATCCTTCGGGTGCCTTCCAACAATCACATACCATGGAGGAGTCTCTATTTTTGTTAATTAATTTGGGACTGGGAATCCCATTGCCAGCTCTTTTTGCAAAATTATTGGATAAGCGGATGAAGCCACTAGTCCATTGGTGAAAGTTGCCCAACAAGATTGAAAGATAAACACCACATACTTCCTCATGAGCTATAAAACATTAACACAAATTGAGAAGCATTTTGAATTGTTTAAAGGTAGCACTCAAGCAATTTACTTTGGAATGGCAGGAAATACCACATAGTAGGTAGGTATGGTGGACACACATGGCATAGGTTTTGGCTCAAGGTTTTTGGATGCACGAGAAGTATTCCCTCTCAGTACAAGGCTTTGGCTAGCAAGGTTGTTTGAAGCAAACACAAGTATGAACCGGTACAGCAAAACTTACTTAAGAACATATTGCAAGCATTATAATACTCTACACTGTCTTCCTTGTTGCTCAAACACTTTTACCAGAAAATATCTAGACCTTAAGAGAGACCAATCATGCAAACCAATTTTAACAAGCTCTACAGTAGTTCTCCACTAATAGGTTTAAACTACATGAAAAAACTTAATCATGATCTACTTGAGAGCTCAAAACAATTGCCAAGTGTCAAATTATCCACAACATATGAGGCATTTTCTGTTTCCAACCAAACAATAAGTATTGTAGCTTCCAACTTTTATCATTGAACATTAAAAGTAAAACGAAGAACAAGTGTTCATATGAAAAAGCGGAGCGTGTCTCTCTCCCAAACAAGGATTGCTAGGATCCGATCTTATTCAAACAAAAACAAAAATAAAAGCACACAGACGCTCCAAGTAAAACACATATGATGTGACCGAATAAAAATATAGTTTCAATAGAAGAAACCTGATAAGTTGATGAAGAAGGGGATGCCTTGGGCATCCCCAAGCTTAGACGCTTGAGTCTTCTTGAAATATGCAGGGATGAACCACGGGGGCATCCCCAAGCTTAGACTTTTCACTCTTCTTGATCATATATCATCCTCCTCTCTTGACCCTTGAAAACTTCCTTCACACCAAACTTCTCATAAACTTCATTAGAGGGGTTAGTACTCAAAAAATTTGAATCCACCTTAGTACTGTAGTGGCACATTGCAAGAACTCAATAAAACATTAGCTACAGCCCTCTACGTCTAGAAAACCTCGCTTAAAGTCCACAAGAGACAATGCAAAAAACAGAGATAGAATCTGCCAAAACAGAACAGCCAGTAAAGACGAATTTTAAATAAATACTTCCGTTGCTCAAATCAGAAAACTCAAAACTAATGATAGTTGCGTACATATCTGAGGAACACGCACGTAAATTGGCATATTTTTCTGATTTTTCTACAGAGAAAACAGCCCAGATTCGTGACAGATAGAAATCTGTTTCTGCGCAGAAATCCAAATCTAGTATCAACCTTCGATTAGAGGCTTCACTTGGCACAACAAAACACAAAACTAAGATAAGGAGAGGTTGCTACAGTAGTAAACAACTTCCAAGACACAAATATAAAACAAAGTACTGTAGCAAAATAACACATGGGTTATCTCCCAAGAAGTTGCTTTCTTTATAGCCATTAAGATGGGCTCAGCAGTTTTAATGATGCACTCGTAAGAAATAGTATTTGAAGCAAAAGAGAGCATCAAGAGGCAAATCCAAAACACATTTAAGTCTAACATGCTTCCTATGCAAAGGAATCTTGTACACAAATAAATTCATGAAGAACAAAGTGACAAGCATAAGAAGATAGAACAAGTGTAACTTCAACAATTTCAGCATATAGAGAGGTGTATTAGTACCATGAAAATTTCTACTACCATATTTTCCTCTCTCATAATAATTTTCAGTAGCTTCATGAACAAACTCAACAATATAACTATCACATGCAGCATGCTTCTCATGATTTCCAAACACATAATTTTTATCAAGTTCAAGAATAGTGGAATAAGAACTTTCAAACTTACTTTTATTAATAATATAACAAGGTAGTTGATCAATCTCAAGAGATATGGGACTCATAGAATAAGTCAAGGACTCTCCAATCCCATTTTCATTAGTAGTACAATTAATAGTATCAAGTAACATAGGACCATCATCTAGAGCTTTATCATAAACATTTGCTAAGCAAAATTCTTTAGTACCATGCATTTCGACATCAGGCACAAACAAAGCATTATCATAAGATTTATCAAAGTAGCATGGATTATCATAAATAACAGTAGCATAATTATTCTCACAAGTTTTACTCATAGGGAATATTTCAAGAGAATCCACAGGAACATAACATTCAACCTCTTTCGGTAAGCATGGAGGACAATCAAATAGTGTAAGAGATAAAGAGTTACTCTCATTAGAAGGTTGGCATGGGTAGCTAATCCATTCTTCCTCCTTTTGTTCGTCGCTCTCCTCTTCTTTTTCATCCAATGAGCTTTCAGGTTCATCAATTTCCTCCTTATTTTCATCCAATGCGCTTTCAGGTTCATCAATTTCTTCTTCCACCGGTTCCTGCAAATTGTGAGTGCATTCTTGTGCATTAATGTGTTTCTCTTTATAATCAAGGATATAAGGATTCCTACTGTAGCATTCTATGCAAGAATTAAGGATAGTAGAGACATAATCTTTAAGGTCCTTACAAATAGCACAAGTTTCATAATTCTCAACCATGAAGGATTCTATCTCGGAGGCTCCCATAAATAAGACAAATTGTTCTACCTCTTCGAACCCATAATGAATATAGCAATTCCGATTATAGTTCTTAATTAAAAATTCCTCACTAAAGCCACATTGAAATTTAAGATGTTTAGTATCCTGTTGAGAGCAACAGTTTATATCATGACGTCTAAGCAAGATTCTAGCCATTGTATTCAATTTTTCTATCATAGCACTCATTATTTCACCAGCTCTTGATTTCCTATAATTATTATAACATTCTATGAGCTCCAAGTAGGTTGTTGGTTCTCCCATAACAGCAGTTTTTAATTTTTCGAATTTTCAAATTTTTATGGATTTTTGGGTATATGAGAAAAATAAAACAAGACGAAAATAAGCTAGACAAAAATAAACTAAGCAAAATAGTACTAGGCAGAAATAAACTAAGCACAAATAAACTAGACAAAATTAAACTAAGCAAAACAAAATAAAATAAAACAGAGAGAGAGGTAGAGTGTACTCCCCAGGTGAACTTATGAGTAGAGCTATGCCTCCCCGGCAACGGCGCCAGAAAACAGTCTTGATAACCCACAAGTATAGGGGATCGTGATAGTCTTCGAGGGTAGGATAACCCAAATTTATTGATTCGACACAAGGGGAGGTAAAGAATACTTATAAGCCTTAACAACTGAGTTGTCAATTCAGCTGCACCTGGAAAAGCACTAGTAACAGGGGTGATGTGAAAGTAGCAGTAATATGAGAGCAGTAGTAACAGTAACACAGCAGCAGTAATAGCAATATGAGAGCAATGGCACCAGAAAATAGTAGATACTACTTCCAATGACATGTAGAACAAGTATATGATGATGACAGATGGACCGGGGTTCCCAGCGATCTACACTAGTGGTAACTCTCCAATAAGTGACAAGTGTTGGGTGAACAAATTACAGTTGGGCAATTGATAGGAATCAAAGCATTAAGATAGAACATCCAGATTATTAATTATGTAGGCATGTTTTCCAATTATAGTCGTACATGCTCGCAATGAGAAACTTGCACAACATCTTTTGTCCTACCAGCCGGTGGCAGCCGGGCCTCAAGGGAAACTACTGGATATTAAGGTACTCCTTTTAATAGAGTACCGGAGCAAAGCATTAACACTTGGTGAAAACATGTGTCCCTCACATCACCGCCATCCCCTCCGGTTGTCCTGATTCTTGTCACTTCGGGGCCTTTGGTTCTGGACAGTGACATGTGCATACAACTTGTAGATACAATCTAAGCAATAATTATAAAGCTCAAATCTAAGATCATGCCACTCGGGCCCTAGTGACAAGCATTAAGCATAACAAGATTGCAGCAACAATAACTTCACAAACTTTATAGATAGACTAATCATAATGTATCATCCATCGGATCCCAACAAACACAACACCGATTACATCAGATGAATCTCAATCATGTAAGGCAGCTCATGAGATCATTGTATTGAAGTACATGGAGGAGAGTATACCAACTAGCTACTGCTAGAACCCGTAGTCCATGGGGGAACTACTCACGGAGCATGATGGAGGCGGTGGCGTTGATGGAGATGGCTTCCGGGGGCACTTCCCCGTCCCGGCAGGGTGCCGGAACAGAGACTTCTGTCCCCCGAATTGGAGTTTCGCGATGGCGGCGGCGCCCCTGGAGTCTTTCTGGAGTTTCGTCAATTGGTACGGTGTTTTTGGGTCGAAAGGGATTTTATAGGCGAAGAGGCGGCGCAGGGGGGTGATACGTCCAATTTGCATCACTATTTTATATCATAATTTGCTGTTATTCATTGATATATTTCATATTTGGATACAATACTTATGTTATTTCATCTATTTTGCATGTTTCATCATTATTGGAGGATCAAGCACCGGAGCCAGGATTCTGCTGGAAAAAGCACCGTCAGAACGCAATATTTCGGAAGATCAACTGTGGAAGGAAATTATACCAAAAATCCTATTTTTCAAGATGACGAAGGAAGCCAGAAGGAGGAGCTGAGAAGGCCCAAGGTGGGGCCAGACCACAGGCCGGCGCGGCCCATGGCCTGGCCGCGCCACCATGTGGTGTGGGGGCCCCACAACCCCTTTCGCCTCCTTTTCTTCGCGAAACCCTTCATCCCGAAGACCTAAGCCACAGAGGGTACCTCACGAAGAGTTACAGCCGCCTCTGCGGGGCGGAGAACACCAGAGAGAAAAGAGCTCTCCGGCGGGGAGGAATCCGCCGGGGAAATTCCCTCCCGGAGGGGGAAATCGACGCCATCGTCACCGTCATCGAGCTGGACATCATCTCCATCACCATCATCATCATCTCCACCATCATCACCGCCGTCTCCACCGCTGGACACCGTCACCGCCGTAGCAATTTGGGTTCGATCTTGATTGTTTGATAGGGGAAACTCTCCCGGTATCGATTTCTACTTGTTGTTGATGCTATTGAGTGAAACCATTGAACCAAGTTTATGTTCAGATTGTTATTCATCATCATATCACCTCTGATCATGTTCCATATGATGTCTTGTGAGTAGTTCATTTAGTTCTTGAGGACATGGGTGAAGTCTAAATGTTAGTAGTGAACTATGGTTGAGTAATATTCAATGGTATGATATTTAAGTTGTGGTGTTATTCTTCTAGTGGTGTCATGTGAACGTCGACTACATGACACTTCACCTTTATGGGCCTAGGGGAATGCATCTTGTACTCGTTTGCCCATTGTGGGGTTGCCGGAGTGACAGAAACCTAAACCCCCGTTGGTATATCGATGCAGGAGGGATAGCAGGATCTCAGAGTTTAAGGCTGTGGTTAGATTTATTCTTAATTACTTTCTTGTAGTTGCGGATGCTTGCAAGGGGTATAATCACAAGTATGTATTAGTCCTAGGAAGGGCGGTACATTAGCATAGGTTCACCCACACAACACTTATCATAACAATGAAGATTATTTAGCCGTATGTAGCGAAAGCACTAGACTAAAATCCCGTGTGTCCTCGAGAACGTTTGGTCATTATAAGTAAACAACCCGGCTTGTCCTTTGTGCTAAAAAGGATTGGGCCACTCGCTGCAATTGTTACTCTCGCACTTTACTTACTCGTACTTTATTCAACTGTTACATCAAAACCCTCCGAATACTTGTCTGTGAGCATTTACAGGGAATCCTTCATCGAAACTGCTTGTCAACACCTTCTGCTCCTCGTTGGGATCGACATTCTTACTTATCGAAAATACTACGATACACCCCCTATACTTGTGGGTCATCAAGACTATTTTCTGGCGCCGTTGCCGGGGAGTGAAGCGCTATTGGTAAGTGGAATTGGTAAGGAAAACATTTACTGTTTGTGCTGATTTTATTTCTGCCTGCTGCTATAAGTCATTATGGAGAGATCTTCTCTTCAATTTCTATTTGGGAAATCTACTACTACTGCAACGGTAGTGGATGAGGCGCCAGGTGAGGAAGTGATACCATATAAAATACCTATGAAAATTATTGAACGTGTTATGGATAACCGCTATGAAGGGGATGGAACTGTCCACCCTGGAGATCATTTATTGTTCTTACATGAATTATGCGGTTTATTCAAGTGTGCAGGTATTGCTATGGATGAAGTGAGGAAGAAACTATTCTCTATATCGCTGTCCTGCAGTAAGGCGGCGCATTGGTATAAATTACTGGATAATGGGGATTCTCTTGAATGGAATGATATTGTGCCCCGGTTTTATTCTAAGTTCTATCCTCCAAGTGAAATTCACAAGGATCGAAATCGCATATATAATTTTTGGCCTCATGATGGAGAGAGTATTGCCCAAGCTTGGAGGAGATTGAAGTCTTTAATGCTCGAATGCCCCATTCATGAGCTTCCTGGTAATGTTATTATTGATAATTTCTATGCAAGACTTTCTTTTCAAGACAAGACCTTGCTGGATACTTCTTGTTCTGGATCATTTACACGCAACAAAGAAGAGTTTAAAAGGGACCTTCTTGATCGGATCCAAGAAAATACTTAAGGTTGGGAGAACGACAAGGATAGAGAATCAGGTATAATTTATGATTATAAATGCATTGAAGCTTTTATGGATACTGATAAATTTCGTAATATGAGTGCTACATATGGTCTTGATTCTCAAGTTGCTGCAAATCTTTATAAAGCTTTTGCCTCTCATTATGAATTGCCAAAGAAGAATTTTGATAAGTATCATGAACCGTATAAAGATAAAATTGATTCATCTATTAATAAATGCGTTGTAGTTGAAACTGCTGATCATGTTATTCCTGAAGCTTATATTGAAAAAACTCCTTTCCCTGCTAAAATGAAGGAGTACTCTGTTATAAATAGTGCGGTTCATAAAAGTGAAAAGAAACCTGTAGAACCTGAAGAACAAATAAAAGTTGAACTCTTTGTTGCAATAGTTAAAGATCTTGTGACTGAAAATGTGGAGGATGGTCATATTATTTTCTGTGAAGATGCTTCTAATATTGTTTCACATCCTAATAAACCCAAACAAGTTAGTGTTCCTATGCTATCTGTTAGAATTGGTGATCATTGCTATTATGGATTATGTGATATTGGTGCAAGTGTTAGTGCTATTCCTTATGAGCTTTACACGGAGATTATGCACGAAATTGATTCTTGTGAACTTGAAGATATTGATGTGGTTATTCAGCTGGCTAATAGAGAAACTATTTCTCCAATTGGTATTGTTCGAGATGTGGAAGTTCTATGTGGTAAGATTAAATATCCTGCTGACTTTTTGGTACTTGGTTCTGCTGCTAGTGATTATTGTCCTATTATTTTTGGTAGACCTTTTCTAAATACTTGTGGAGCTATTATAGATTGCAAGAAAGAGAAAATTTTGACTAAATTTGCTGGTGAATCTTATGAGTTTAACTTCTCTAAATTTACTAAAACTCCTTATAAAGTTGATTTGCCTAGTGATGATTTTAAAATGGAGCAGTGTGCATCTATTGTTCTTGTTCCTAACAATCCTTTGCAGCAACATTTGGAGGATAGCGAGAGTGAAGTTTTTAGGAAAGAAAGAGATGAGCTTGAGGAAATTTTTCTTCGCCAACCTATTCTTAAGCATGATTTACCGGTGGAAGATCTGGGTACAACACCGCCACCAAAGGAAGATCCTGTCTTTGATTTAAAGCCTTTGCCTGATAATCTTAAATATGCTCATATTGATGATAAGAAAATATATCCTGTTATTATTAGTTCTAAGCTTACATAGTTAGAAGAAGAAAGGTTATTGGAAATATTGAAGAAACACCGAGGAGCTATTGGCTACACTCTTGATGATTTGAAGGGGATTTCTCCCTCTATTTGCCAACACGCCATTAATATGGAAGATGATGCGAAGCCTGTTGTTGAACCTCAGCGTCATCTAATTCCGAAGATGAAGGAGGTGGTAAGGAATGAGGTATTAAAACTTCTTGAAGCTGGTATTATATATCCTATTGCTGATAGTAGATGGGTTAGTCCTGTGCATTGCGTTCCCAAGAAAGGAGGAATGACTGTTGTGCCTAATGATAATGATGAGCTCATCCCTCAAAGAGTAGTCGTAGGGTATAGAATGTGCATTGATTTTCGAAAAGTTAATAAAGTTACTAAGAAAGATCATTACCCTTTACCATTTATTGATCAAATGCTAGAAAGATTGTCTAAAAATACTCATTTTTGCTTTCTTGATGGTTATTCTGGGTTTTCACAAATTGCTGTTAAAACTAAAGATCAAGAGAAAACCACTTTTACTTGTCCCTATGGAACTTATGCTTATAGACGTATGCCTTTTGGTTTATGTAATGCTCCTGCTACTTTTCAAAGATGCATGTCTGCTATTTTTCATGGTTTTTGCGAGAGTATTGTAGAGGTATTCATGGATGATTTTTCCGTCTATGGGAATTCTTTTGATAGTTGCTTGCAAAACCTTGATAAAGTTTTGCAGAGATGTGAAGAAACTAACCTTGTTCTTAATTGGGAGAAATGCCACTTTATGGTTAATGAAGGAATTGTATTGGGACATAAAATTTCTGAGAGAGGTATTGAAGTTGATAGAGCTAAAGTTGAAGCAATTGAGAAGATGCCCTATCCGAGGGATGTTAAAGGTATTCGTAGTGTTCTTGGTCATGCTGGGTTTTATAGGAGATTTATTAAAGATTTCTCCAAGATTTCAAAGCCTCTTACTAATCTTCTTCAAAAAGATGTACCTTTTGTTTTTGATGATGATTGTAAGGAAGCTTTTGAAACTCTAAAGAAAGCCTTAACAACTGCTCCTGTAGTTGAACCTCCTGATTGGAATTTGCCTTTTGAAATTATGTGTGATGCTAGTGATTTTGCTGTAGGCGCTGTTCTTGGACAGCGAGTAGATAAAAAACTGAATGTTATTCATTATGCTAGTAAAACTCTTGATGCTGCTCAAAGAAATTATGCTACAACTGAAAAAGAATTATTAGCTGTAGTCTTTGCTTGTGATAAATTTAGATCTTATATTGTTGATTCAAAAGTTACGATTCATACTGATCATGCTGCAATTAGATACCTTATGACAAAGAAAGATGCTAAGCCGAGGCTTATTAGATGGGTACTTCTTTTGCAAGAATTCGATTTACATATTGTAGATAGGAAAGGTGCTGATAATCCGGTTGCTGATAATTTGTCTAGATTGGAAAATATTGCTTATGATCCTGTTCCTGTTAATGATAGTTTTCCAAATGAACAATTGGCTGTAATAAAGGTGAGCTCGCAAGACAGTCCTTGGTATGCTGATTATGCTAACTTTATTGTTTCCAAGTACTTGCCTCCAACCTTTTCAGCTCAGCAAAGGAGGAAATTCTTTTATGACTTGAGGCACTATTTCTGGGATGACCCACACTTATATAAAGAAGGAGTGGATGGTATTATGCGAAGATGTGTTCCCGAATATGAACAACAAGAGATATTGAGTAAATGTCATGGTAGTGCTTATGGAGGACATCACGCCAGAGAAAGAGCCGCGCAAAAGGTTCTACAATCAGGTTTTTATTGGCCAACTCTCTTCAAGGATGCGAGAAAGTTTATTTTATCTTGTGATGAATGCCAAAGGGTTGGTAATATCTCCAGACGTAATGAAATGCCTATGAATTATACTCTTGTTATTGAACCGTTTGATTGTTGGGGATTTGACTTCATGGGACCTTTTCCCTCTTCAGAAGGTAACACTCATATACTTGTTGCTGTTGATTATGTTACTAAATGGGTGGAAGCCATACCTACAAAAAGTGCTGATGGTGAGACCTCTTTAAGAATGCTTTTAGATATTATTTTTCCTAGATTTGGAGTGCCTAGATATATTATGACTGATGGAGGTTCTCATTTTATTCATGGAGGTTTTAGAAAAACTCTTGCTAGATATGGTATTAATCATAGAATTGCTTCCGCTTATCATCCTCAAACTAGTGGGCAAGTAGAATTATCAAATAGAGAGATTAAATCTATCTTGCAAAAGACTGTTCACTACTAGAAAAAAGGCAATCAGTGGCGCACCACTTTTACCCATCAGTGGCGCACTAGTGGTGCGCCACTACTATCACGCCACTGCTAACTTTTAGTAGTGGCGCACTAGTGGTGCGCCATTGCTATTTGGCTTAGCAGTGGCGCACCAGGTAGTGCGCCACTACTAGCTTCATGGTGTGCCACTCCTAAACGTCTGAGGTGCGCCACTGGATAGAAAAAAGGTGCGCCACTACAAAAATTTGAAATTTCTAGATCTGGATCTGGATCGGGATCTGGATCTGGATCTGGCACATTTTTTTTCGAATTTTTTTGGCTCGTTATTTTTTCTCGTTCTTGTTGCTAGAATTATTTGTGCAATGTCCATTCTCATTTTTCTTAGCCTAGCCGCCGGTGATGATGGATGGGGGACGTAGGAGAGGTGAAGAGAGGTGAGGAGATGTAGGAGAGGATGAACAAGAGGATGAATGCCAGGGGTAATGGAGGCTAGAGGGTCATCGGAGTGAAAGGAGGAGAGGAGAAGAGGAGGTCGCCGGAGTGAAAGGAGGAGAGGAGAGGAGGAGGTCGCCGGAGTGAAAGGAGGAGAGGAGAGGAGGAGGTCGCCGGAGTGAAGGAGGAGAGGAGAGGAGGAGGTCGCCGGAGTGAAGGAGGAGAGGAGAGGAGAGGAGGAGGTCGCCGGAGTGAAGGAGGAGAGGAGAGGAGGAGAGCAGAAGGAGGAGAGGAGAATGTGTGGAGGAGGAGGGAGGAGGGAGGAGGGAGGAGGGGGTTAAGTGGCCGGCTCCCCCCATTTTGAAATTCATGGGCGGGAAGCTTAGCAGTGGCGCACCAAGGCATGGGTGCGCCACTGCTATTTTTTTCTATTTTTTGCCCAAAATCTAAAACCTGAAAAAAGTCCTGTTTCTGTTTTGAATTTGACGAATCCATTTTTTGTCCAAATGGCCGTAGGCCGTTGAATTCGAATAGGAAATTTCGCATAGATCGATTTTGATATAAAAAAGTTTTTCATCGGAGGTCGTATGCAACCAGAAAACCCATTTTACCGAAAGATGACGCCATTTTGCATAATATATCAAAATTCATTTTTTTCAATTTTCACTAAACCTAGATGACATATTACATGGGCATTTCAAAGGATTTAATTTTTTGAATTTTCTATCTATTTCTTTTATTTTTTCCAAACTCGAAAAGGCGATCCACGGGGGGGGGGGGGGGGGGGGGTGGAAATTTTTGGGCACCACTTAGCAGTGGCGCACCAAGCATGGTGCGGCACTACTAAGTGATGCCCAAACATGTCCATCCTCCCCTTTACATAGTAATGGCGCACCATGTAGACGTGCGCCACTGCTACAAAAAATAGCTGTGGCGCACCTCTGCACGGTGCGCCATTGCTATGTATAAGGCTGGGTCAAACCCATGGTCAAACTTAGTGGTGGCGCACCGCAGGAGAGGTGCGCCACTACTACATTTTTAATAGTGGCCCACCACTTTCCGGTGCGCCACTGCTAAGTAGTAGTGGCGCACTGCCCACCTGGTGCGCCACTAACACCCATCTTACGGCTAGGCCTTTTCCTAGTAGTGGTTAATAAAACTAGAAAGAATTGGACTAGTAAATTGAAGGATGCACTATGGGCTTATAGAACTGCTTATAAAAATCCTATGGGAATGTCACCTTATAAAATGGTTTACGGAAAAGCTTGTCATTTACCTTTAGAACTAGAGCACAAAGCTTATTGGGCAGTTAGAGAATTAAATAAAGATCCTAAACTTGCCGGTAATAAGAGGTTGTTGCAATTGAGTTCTCTAGATGAATGGAGAAGTGAAGCTTATGAAAATGCTAAACTCTTTAAAGAGAAAGTTAAAAAATGGCATGATAGAAGGATTATCAAAAGAGAATTTAATATTGGGGATAAAGTCCTATTGTATCGGTCTCGTCTCAGATTCTTTGCAGGGAAATTACTCTCGAAATGGGAAGGACCGTATGTTGTTGAGGAGGTGTATCGTTCAGGAGCAATTAAAATTAGCTCTCTCCAAGGCAATGCCACGCAAGTGGTGAATGGACAAAGACTCAAGCATTATATCTCGGGTGATTCTTATAATGTTGATGTTGATATTATTCGAGTGGAAACACCGGAGGCTTTCATCAAAGGGCAAATTGACAGGCCGCCAGAACCCGACTTTGAATAGGTAACAGTACTGGTAATGAAAAGTACGCAATTTACTTTCCGAACAATATTTTTGCTGTTTTTGGAAAATATGAAAAATTACGAGATCGAAACGGAGTGGAAAAGACGCACGAGGGCGTGCCACCATAGGCCGGCGCGGCCTGACCTGGGCCCGCGCCGACCTATGGTTTGGCCGCCTCGTCGCCCCTTTCCGACTCTAGTTCGATCTGGTACTTTCCTTTTGTCGTGAAAATTTTTGCTATATAATTCCCCGGACCCCTGGAGGCCCGTATATCGTTTTCTCGACGTGTTTTGTTTCGAGCTGTTTCTACCAGGATCTGTTTTCGGTCTAGAAGCACCATGGCCTCCAACAACGAGGGCAAGGGGCTTTCGGAGGAAGAAGTGAAGAGGGTGCCATCAAGACAAGAGCAGCAAGACGTTGGGAGCAAGCAAATCTTGGTGGGATCTGTTGACACTCGGCGTTCTTTTTCTCATAACTTGCAGGGACCTTTACCACCCGCTCTTAGCCTCGACTCCTTCCCTGTGTTGGAAGAAGCTCTACGGACTACCGATGAGTTTTGTGATCAATATCGGGCTCTGAGAAGAGAAGTGGAGATACTCCAGGAGGAGAATTGCCGTCTCCGAAGAATGCTGGAATACCACTCGATTCACATCACAAGGTCATCATCGCCAACTTCAGATAACAATGAATCTCTTCAAGTCTTAGTGCAGAATTGCCAAGCTGAGAAACTGAAGCTGAAGGAGATCTGTAAGAAGCGCGGGAGGAGTTCATCACCACCATCACCGAAGGAGTAATTCATCATCGGTATTGGCATCCCCTTGGTTTGTTCCAAGCTTGGGGGAGTGCCGTGGTATCACATCATCACTATCTTTTACTTTTTACTGTCAAGTAGTGTCATATCATGAGTAGGGAAGTTATCATATAAGATGGGTTGCAGTTTGGAAGTATCTCTCCTTTAGTTGGTTGTCTATGTATCCCTTGGTGTGAGTTATCGTTATGGAATATTAATGAGAAGTCTTATCATTTACATTTTGCACATCTTATTTTAGTTTGCAATCTCTATTATATGATTTATCTTGTCATTAGTATTGGTATCACTTTGGGAGCATTGAATAAATCTATTTGGTTTTGGCAAACTTAGCATTGGTCAATAGCAACAACACTTTGAGGTTTAAGTAGAAAAGAGAAATACATGTAGATGTTTCATTGTCTTTCTTTCTTGTTAGCTCATAGCTTATTATTCTGAAGTTAAAATTGTTTGTGCTTACAAGGAAGATGCATGATTGTTTCTATCACATGTATATTTGTTTGTTTCCCTCGACTCTTATGCTTGCTAATTAACCTTGCTAGCCAAAGTCCTGTAGTGAGAGGGAATACTTCTCGTGCATCCAAACCTTAGCCCAAACCTATGTCATTTGTGTCCACCATACCTACCTACTACATGGTATTTTCTGCCATTCCAAGTAAATACTTCATGTGCTACCTTTAAACAATTCAAAACTTAGTATCTATTATTTGTGTCAATGTTTTATAGCTCATGAGGAAGTATGTGGTGTTTTATCTTTCAATCTTGTTGGGCAACTTTCACCAATGGATTAGTGGCTTCATCCGCTTATCCAATAATTTTGCAAAAAGAGCTGGCAATGGGATTCCCAGTCCCAAATTAATTAAACTAAATATACACTCCTCCATGGTATGTGATTGATGGACGGCACCCGAAGGATTCGGTTAGCCATGGCTTGTGTAAGCAAAGGTTGGGGGAGTGTCATCATCATAATAAAACTAAAATAAAAAGGCACTCCTTCATGGTATGAGATTGTTGGCAGGCACCCGAGGATTCGGTTAGCCATGGTTTGTGAAAAAAAGGTTGGAAGGAGTGCCACATAAAATGAAAATAATATGGGAGCCGCTCTTTGAAGGTTGTCTGGCAAGGGGGTTAGAGTACCCACTACCAGTCGTTGACAACAACAAACACCTCTCAAAATGTTACTTTTATTCTCTTTATATGATTTCAAAACTGAAAAAGCTCTAGCACATGATTTAATCCCTGCTTCCCTCTGCGAAGGGCCTGTCTTTTACTTTATGTTGAGTCAGTAAACCTATTTCCCTCCATCTCAAGCAAGCATTTGAGTAGTTGTGATCAAACCATTATATTGTGATTTGTTTCATCATGTCTTTTATTCTTCTTTGTTTAGTTCAAGTTTTATCTGAATGAATATAACTTTGCAAGTTATCAATGATTACGAGGAGACTATTATGATTGAGTATGCAAGTTGTGCCATATAAACTTTAACATGAGAGCGCTGCTCGATAGATAAATATAACCTGTTAATTGTTCTCTGACCAAGAACGAAGTTTGCCATCACCAATTATGATTTCTTATGCACCTTTATTTGTGATTACCTTATACTTGTTTCAAGTTGAGTTATATGAGGAAGTTGTTTACTATAATGTCTTGTGTGAATGAATATGATGCTTCTTGTCCGTATTTTATTTATCGACTCTTCACTCCATAAACATGTGGTCCTGTTTACTGAGTTCAGTTTCGCTTGGGGACAAGCGAAGTCTAAGCTTGGGGGGAGTTGATACGTCCAATTTGCATCACTATTTTATATCATAATTTGCTGTTATTCATTGATATATTTCATATTTGGATACAATACTTATGTTATTTCATCTATTTTGCATGTTTCATCATTATTGGAGGATCAAGCACCGGAGCCAGGATTCTGCTGGAAAAAGCACCGTCAGAACGCAATATTTCGGAAGATCAACTGTGGAAGGAAATTATACCAAAAATCCTATTTTTCAAGATGACGAAGGAAGCCAGAAGGAGGAGCTGAGAAGGCCCAAGGTGGGGCCAGACCACAGGCCGGCGCGGCCCATGGCCTGGCCGCGCCACCATGTGGTGTGGGGGCCCCACAACCCCTTTCGCCTCCTTTTCTTCGCGAAACCCTTCGTCCCGAAGACCTAAGCCACAGAGGGTACCTCACGAAGAGTTACAGCCGCCTCTGCGGGGTGGAGAACACCAGAGAGAAAAGAGCTCTCCGGCGGGCAGGAATCCGCCGGGGAAATTCCCTCCCGGAGGGGGAAATCGATGCCATCGTCACCGTCATCGAGCTGGACATCATCTCCATCACCATCATCATCATCTCCACCATCATCACCGCCGTCTCCACCGCTGGACACCGTCACTGCCGTAGCAATTTGGGTTCGATCTTGATTGTTTGATAGGGGAAACTCTCCCGGTATCGATTTCTACTTGTTGTTGATGCTATTGAGTGAAACCATTGAACCAAGTTTATGTTCAGATTGTTATTCATCATAATATCACCTCTGATCATGTTCCATATGATGTCTTGTGAGTAGTTCGTTTAGTTCTTGAGGACATGGGTGAAGTCTAAATGTTAGTAGTGAACTATGGTTGAGTAATATTCAATGGTATGATATTTAAGTTGTGGTGTTATTCTTCTAGTGGTGTCATGTGAACGTCGACTACATGACACTTCACCTTTATGGGCCTAGGGGAATGCATCTTGTACTCGTTTGCCAATTGCGGGGTTGCCGGAGTGACAGAAACCTAAATCCCCGTTGGTATATCGATGCAGGAGGGATAGCAGGATCTCAGAGTTTAAGGCTGTGGTTAGATTTATTCTTAATTACTTTCTTGTAGTTGCGGATGCTTGCAAGGGGTATAATCACAAGTATGTATTAGTCCTAGGAAGGGCGGTACATTAGCATAGGTTCACCCACACAACACTTATCATAACAATGAAGATTATTTAGCCGTATGTAGCGAAAGCACTAGACTAAAATCCTGTGTGTCCTCGAGAACGTTTGGTCATTATAAGTAAACAACCCGGCTTGTCCTTTGTGCTAAAAAAGATTGGGCCACTCGCTGCAATTGTTACTCTCGCACTTTACTTACTCGTACTTTATTCAACTGTTACATCAAAACCCTCCGAATACTTGTCTGTGAGCATTTACAGGGAATCCTTCATCGAAACTGCTTGTCAACACCTTCTGCTCCTCGTTGGGATCGACATTCTTACTTATCGAAAATACTACGATACACCCCCTATACTTGTGGGTCATCAGGGGGCACCTGGGGGCGCCTCACCCTAGGCCGGCGCGGCCAGGGTCTAGCCCGCGCCGCCTTGTGGTGTGGTGGCCCCCTGGCCCCTCTCCGACTCTTCTTCGGTGTTCTGGAGCCTTCTGGGAAAAATAGGAGGTTTGGCGTTGATTTCGTCCAATTCCGAGAATATTGCCCGAACAGCCTTTTTGGAACCAAAAACAGCAGAAAACAGGAACTGGCACTGTGGCATCTTGTTAATAGGTTAGTTCCGGAAAACGCATAAAAACATTATAAAGTGCAAGCAAAACATGTAAGTATTGTCATAAAACAAACATGGAACGACAGAAATTATGGATACGTCGGGGACGTATCACTGACTGGGGCGCCACGCGGCACGACGCGATTGGTCCGTACCGATTCGGCCGGATCACCAATGTGATCCGTCGGATCTGATCCTACGGCTCAGATCTAAAAAGCAAGATAGAAAAGAAAATAAAAAAAACAAAAGATAGGGGAGGAGCTCACCTGGCCGGCCGGGGTTGGGGAAGACGGCGGCGGGCGGCTCAGGCGGACGGGGCGGCGGCGTTGCGGCGGGGTCTGACGGTGGCGAGGGAGGCTACGGCGCGCGGCGCGCGACGCGGCAGGGGGCTTGGCGGCGGCGGCGCAGCAGATGGCGGCCTAGGGCGCCCGCGGCAGCCGGCTGGAGGCGGCGGCGGCTTGGCGATCTACAGCGAGCAATAGGCGGCGGCTGGCGGCGCGATCGGGGGCGGCGTCTTGGGGAAAAAGACGCTGGGCTCGTGGGGTATAAATAGGAGTAGGGCACGGACGTCGAGGCCCTCGGACGGCGGAGATTGCTCCGTGTCGATCTCGGGTAGGGCGACGGTGGTGGCAGAGTCCAGCCCGGACACGGGTTGAAGACGCAGCTGACGTGCGGGCTCCGCTGACATGCGGGCCCCACCTGTCGGTGACGGAAAGGAGAAAAGAAAAAAGGGAGAGGCGGTGCGGTGCGGCGCGGGCCGCGCTTGGCAAGCCATTTGGGCCGACGCGATCGGGCTGGCCCAGCTCGGCCGGTCCGATCCGTTGCTTTTTTTTTGTTCTTTTATTTTTCCTTTTTCTTTTTACTGTTTTTGACATAACTTTAGTTTTAGGTATCCAAATTGACCCAAACCAATTTCTAAAATTTTGTAAAATTCAAGGCTTTGTTTTAAACAAACGTGAACAAAGTTTTGAGCCAAAATAGCATGGTACATAATTAGGACCTTTGCAAATAGGGTATGTAGCTGTGGTTGTGTCATATTTGTGCTTAAAATTTCATGTGAACAAACAAATGCAAAAATGACATGAATGCATGCAAGTTTTTGATTTTTGAAAAACCTGGGATGTTACAAAAAACACGAAAGGAAAGTAAGGCTCCATATTCTCATACGGAAGCCTCACCTAGGAGTAAGTCCCATAAAGCGGAAGAAAAGACCACTCAACCCAAGGAAAAACAACCTGGCCCAAAACAAGCTGGTGGTAAGAGCAGGACTAAGCCTGTGATAAAGTGTTATAAATGTGGTGAAGAGGGACATGTATCTAGCAAATGCCCATTGAGGAAATTTGTCAACACCACAATCCATGATGGTGAAGATGATGAAGAATATGAATCTGAAGATGTAGAAGGACAAGATATTTGTGAAGAAGAGGGAGAAGAGGTGGTATGCGTGATTCAACGCCTATTGTGCTCAACACCGCAACCCGACAACACACAAAGGAAGAAAATATTTGAGAGCAAATGCACGGTGAATGGCAAGGTATGCAAATTAGTAATTGATAGTTGCAGCTGCAAGAATCTCATCTCCCAAAATTTGGTGAACCATTTAAAACTTGAGACTCATGATCACCCAAACCCATACACTATTGGATGGATCAAGAAAGAGGTGAATATGAGGGTCACCAAACAATGCAACTTGCCACTCTCTTTGGGCAAGTACTACCGCTCAAATGTATTATGTGATGTGGTTGATATGGATGCCAGCCATGTTCTTCTTGGAAGACCTTGGCAGTTTGATGTGGATACCACACATAGAGGGAAAGAAAATTCATACTCCTTCATTTGGAATAAGCGAAAGATCATTATTCTACCCAACCAACTAGATCGTAATAGCTCTAAAGAGGAGGAGAAAAGTATGTTAACTATTTCTCACACCTCTAATGAGTTTATGGGAGACTTGAAGGAGGCAAATTTGTGTGCTGCACTTGTTGTGAAAGGAGAAGTGCAACCGGAGGTTGAAATTCCAGCAAAGGTGCATGACCTACTAGCTGAATTTCAGACCATACTTGGAGAGCCACAAGGCCTACCACCAATGAGAGGAATTCAACATCGAATTGACTTCATTCCAGGAGCAAGTCTTCCTAATCTGCCACACTACCGAATGAGCCCAAAAGAGCATGATATACTCAAGGAAAAGGTGGAGGAGTTGCTGCATAAAGGGCACATTCGAGAGAGTATTAGTCCATGCGCCGTACCAGCTTTGATCACACCAAAGAAAGATGGATCTATGCGCATGTGTACAGATAGTAGAGCTATCAACAAGATCACCATAAGGTACAGATTTCCTATTCCCCGTTTGGATGATATGCTAGATCAGCTTAGTGGTGCAAGAGTGTTCACAACGCTCGATTTAAAGAGCGGATATCATCAAATTCGCATTAGACCCGGGGACGAATGGAAAACAGCTTTTAAGACAAAGGAAGGGTTGTTTGAGTGGATGGTGATGCCATTTGGACTCTCTAATGCACCAAGTACCTTTATGCACTTGATGAACCAGGTACTTCGACCCTTCTTATCCCACTTTGTTGTGGTTTATTTTGATGACATCTTGATATATAGCAAGGATGAAGATGAACACTTGCATCACATCCGTAAGGTACTATGTGTACTAAAGGAGAATGAACTCTATGTCAACTTGAAGAAGTGTGTTTTCCTTCAAACAAAACTTATTTTCTTGGGCTTTGTCATAACAAGTGAGGGCATTCACGTTGATGACTCTAAAGTTAAAGCAATCAGAGAATGGCCAACTCCAAAGACTATTTCTGAGGTGAGAAGTTTCCATGGTCTTGCAACTTTCTATAGGAGGTTTGTGAAAAATTTCAGTACCATCATGGCACCAATTACTGAATGCCTAAAGAAAGGAAAGTTCCAATGGAACGAATCTTTCAAGGAGATAAAGGAAAAACTCTCACAAGCTCCCATCTTAACACTACCCGATTTCACTAAAACTTTTTGAGCTGGAGTGTGATGCAAGCGGAGTAGGCATTGGGGCTGTTCTATCTCAAGAACGAAAACCCATTGCATTCTTTAGTGAGAAGCTAAGTGAAGCAAGACAAAAGTGGAGTACCTATCAGCAAGAATTATATGCTGTTTTCCGGGCTTTAAAGACCTGGGAAGTCTATTTGCTGCCTAAGGAGTTCATTGTTTACAGTGATCATCAATCCTTGAAGCATTTTAGAAATCAAAAGCATGTGGATCGCATGCTAGCAAGATGGGCAGCATATTTAGAGAGGTTTAACTACCTTATTGTGCATAAATCTGGAACAACCAACAGAGTCACCGATGCTTTGAGTCGTCGTGCATGCCTCTTGACTTCTTTTGAGGCTGAACTTCCGGGCATGGATCAAATAAAAGAGTTGTATGAATAGGACGAAGACTTTGTCCATGTTTGGGTAAAGCACCTAAGAGACCAACCATTAGGCGACGGCTATTTAGTGCAAGATGGTTATCTCTTCAAGGGTGATCGGTTATGCATCCCAAGAAGTTCTCTACGTGACAAGTTGATTAGAGAGCTCCATTCAAGTGATCTTAGTGGCCATGTGGGACGTGACAAGACTATCGCTAACACTACAAGAAAAGTTGCCATGGCCGACGAAGTTGAAGTCGCGCCGTGGTTGCTGGTGTACCATGGCCGACGATTTTGGGTCCCTCCGTGGTGCATGTCAAAACTTTTTTTTTCTCGTTTTTGAGGCCACCTAGCCCGACGAAAGCGGCCAAAACGTCGCGTATGGTGGCCCGGGACGTGGTGCATCTCGAAATCTCGGGTTCGCCGGCCGAGTCAACGCAAATCCGCACCGCCGAGGGATGTAGGGCCCAGATGGCAGCCTCTCTGGCATTGTTTTTTTTCTCGATCGCGCCATCTCGTTCAACGTTCTCCGATCGAGCCGTTTACGATGCAGGATCATGGGTCCCGCATGTCATCCTCTATGAACCAAAATTCTTTCTATTCTTGGATTTTTTTGACCCCCTGATTTCTGGCTACTTCCTTTTTCTTTTGATCCCTTGCCGCCTTGGAAACGTTGAGACCGCTGCTGCTAAATGGGACCCGCATGTCATCCTCTATGTGCAATCAACTTTCTTTTCTTGGAGTTTTTTTTGGCACCTCAAATTTGGTCACTTGCCTTTTTCTTTCGATCCCCTGCCGCCTCTCAAACGGTGATACCGCTGCTGCTAACTGGGACCCGCATGTCATCCTCTATGTACTATAAAACTTTCTTTTCTTGAATTATTTTTGGCACCTCATATTTGGTCACTTACCTTTTTCTTTCGATCCCCTGCCGCCACTCAAACGGTGATACCGCTGCTGCTAAATGGGACCCGCATGTCATCCTCTATGTACTATAAAACTTTCTTTTCTTGAATTATTTTTGGCTCCTCATATTTTTTCACTTGCCTTTTTCTTTCGATCCCATGCAGCCTCTCAAACGGTGATACCGCTGCTGCTAAATGGGACCCGCATGTCATCCTCTATGTACTATAAAACTTTCTTTTCTTGAATTATTTTTGGCTCCTCATATTTTTTCACTTGCCTTTTTCTTTCGATCTCATGCCACGTTCGAAACGTTGAGGAACCTGCAGGCTCATGGGACCCGCATGTCATCCTCTATGTACTATAAAAGTTCATTTTCTTGGTTTTTTTAGGCAGCTGATTTTTGGGAATTTGCCTTTTTCTTTCGATCCCCTGCCGCCTCTCAAACGGTGATACCGCTGCTGCTAAATGGGACCCGCATGTCATCCTCTATGTACTATAAAACTTTCTTTTCTTGGATTATTTTTGGCACCTCATATTCGTTCACTTGCCTTTTTCTTTCGATCCCCTGCCGCCTCTCAAACAGTGAGACCGCTGCAGCTAAATGGGACCCGCATGTCATCCTCTATGAGCAATCAACTTTCTTTTCTTGGAGTTTTTTTTGGCACCTCATATTTGGGCACTTGCCTTTTTCTTTCGATCTCATGCCACGTTTGAAACGTTGAGGAACCTGCTGGCTCATGGGACCCGCATGTCATCCTCTATGTGCTATAAAAGTTTCCTTTGTTGGATTTTTTTCACCCTCTGATTTTTGGCTTGCCTTTTTCTTTTGATCCCCTGCCCCTTTGAAACGTTGAGTAAGCTGTTGGCTCAAGGGACCCGCATGTCATCCTCTATGTCCATCAACTTTCTTTTCTTGGATTTTTTTCACCCCCTAATTACTAGCTACTTTCTTTTTCTTTTGATCTCAAGCCGCATTACAAACATTGAGACCGCTCTTTGCTAAATGGGACCCACATGTCATCCTCTATGTACAATAAAGTTTCTTTTCTTGGATTATCTTTTGCTCCGATATTTTGTCACTTGCCTTTTTCTTTCGATCTCATGCCGCCTTTGAAACGTTGAGTAAGCTGCTGGCTCATGGGTCCCGCATGTCATCCTCTACGAACAATAAAAGTTTCCTTTCTTGGAGTTATTTTTTACCCCTAATTTCTGGCTATTTGCCTTTTTCTTTTGATCTCCTGCCCCTTTGAAACGATGAGGACGCTGTTGGCAGGTCGGTCCCACATGTCATCCTCTATGAACAATAAATGTTTCCTTTGATGGATTTATTTTGAACCCCTAATTAATTTCTGGATATTTCCCCTGCCGCCTTGGAATCGTTGAGGATGCTGCTGCCTCATGGGTCCCGCATGTCATCCTCTCAGAACGGTAAATGTTTATTTTCTTGGATTTTGTTGACCAAACGATTTTTGGCTTATTTTTTCTTTCGATCACCTGCAGCCTTTAAAACGTTGAGGACGCCGCTGGCTCACGGGTCCCACATGTCAACCTCTATGAACAATAAACGCTGAGGATGCAGCTGCCTCATGGGTCCCGCATGTCATCCTCTCAGAACGAAAATGTTTCTTTTCTTGGATTTTTTACCAACAGATTTTTGGTTTATTTTTTCTTTCCATCCCCTGCCGTCTTTAAAACGTTGACGACGCTGTTGGCTCATGGGTCCCCGATGTCAGCCTCCCCGTACAAGAAACATATGATATCTTGATTATTTTGCAGACAATAAACAATGTATTGCGCTCTGAGCTATTTCAAACGGATAATTAAATCTTTATTTTTACATAAACAAACTTATATGTTGAATCTCCTTGTTTTTTTGTCTTTGCGAAGCATAGGACTTTTCTGTTTTTTTAGAAAATTCGGAACTTTCCTGTTTTGGAGTGGGCTGAAATTGTACGAGTCAAAAGGCTAAGCAGGATAGTTCGAAGGCCCAGATGTCCAGATGCAGCCCAATTGAAATCTTTCTTCTTGGATTTTTTTCACCCCCTGATTTCTGGCTACTTCATTTTTCTTTTGGTTCTGTGCCGCCTTGGAAACGTTGAGACCGCTGCTGCAAAATGGGACCCGCATGTCATCCTCTACGTACAATAAAATTTCTTTTCTTGGATTATTTTTGGCTCCTGATATTTGGTCACTTGCCTTTTTCTTTCGATCCCGTGCAGCCTCTCAAACGGTGATACCGCTGCTGCTAATTGGGACCCGCATGTCATCCTCTATGTACTATCAAGTTTCTTTTCTTGAATTATTTTTGGCTCCTGATATTTGGTCACTTGCCTTTTTCTTTCGATCTCATGCCATGTTTGAAACGTTGAGGAACCTGCTGGCTCATGGGACCCGCATGTCATCCTCTATGTACTATAAAAGTTCATTTTCTTTGTTTTTTTTCACCCTCTGATTTTTGGCTATTTCCTTTTTCTTTTGATCCCCTGCCGCCTTGGAAACGTTGAGTAAGCTGCTAGCTCATGGGACCCGCATGTCATCCTCTATGTCCATCAACTTTATTTTCTTGGATTTTTTTGACCCCCTAATTTCTGGATACTTTCTTTTTCTTTTGATCTCAAGCCGCATTTGAAACGTTGGGACCGCTGCTGCAAAATGGGACCCGCATGTCGTCCTCTATGTAAATAAAGTTTCTTTTCTTGGATTATCTTGGGCTCCTGATATTTTGTCACTTGCCTTTTTATTTCGATCTCATGCCGCCTTCGAAACGTTAAGTAAGCTGCTGGCTCATGGGTCCCGCATGTCATCCTCTACGAACAATAAAAGTTTCCTTTCTTGGAGTTATTTTTTACCCCTAATTTCTGGCTATTTGCCTTTTCTTTTGATCTCCTGCCCCCTTTGAAACGATGAGGACGCTGTTGGCAGGTCGGTCCCACATGTCATCCTCTATGAACAATAAAACTTTCCTTTGATGGATTTATTTTGAACCCCTAATTAATTTCTGGATATTTCCTTTTTTTCTTTTGATCCCCTGCCGCCTTGGAATCGTTGAGGATGCTGCTGCCTCATGGGTCCCGCATGTCATCCTCTCAGAACGGTAAATGTTTATTTTCTTGGATTTTGAATACCAAATGATTTTTGGCTTATTTTTTCTTTCGATCTCCTGCCGCCTTTAAAACGTTGAGGACGCTGCTGGCTCACGGGTCCCACATGTCAGCGTCTAACATTAAACGCTGAGGATGCTGCTGCCTCATGGGTCCCGCATGTTATCCTCTCAGAACGAAAATGTTTCTTTTCTTGGATTTTGTACCAACAGATTTTTGGTTTATTTTTTCTTTCCATCCCTGCCGCCTTTAAAATGTTGACGATGCTGCTGGCGCATGGGTCCCCGATGTCAGCCTCCCCGTATAAGAAACATGTGATATCTTGATTATTTTGCAGACAATAAACAGTGTATTTTGCTCTGAGCTATTGCAAAGGGATAAATTAAATCTTTATTTTTACATAAACAAACTTATATGCTGAATCTCCTTGTTTTTTTTTGTCTTTGCGAGGCATAGGACTTTCCTGTTTTGGAATGGGCTGAAATTGTACGAATCAAAAGGCGTCCAGCGGGATAGTTTGAAGGCCCAGATGGCCAGAAGCAGCCCAATTGAAATATTCCTTTTCTTGGATTTTTTGACACCCTTATTTCTGGCTACTTCCTTTTTCTTTTGGTCATGTGCCGCCTTGGAAACATTGAGACCGCTGCTGCAAAATGGGACCCACATGTCATCCTCTATGTACAATAGAAGTTTCTTTTCTTGGATTATTTTTGGCTCCTGATATTTGGCACTTGTCTTTTTCTTTCGATCTAATGCCGACTTTGAAACCTTCAGACCGGTGCTGCAAAATGGGACCCGCATGTCATTCTCTATGCACAATAAAGTTTCTTTTCTTAGATTATTTTTGGCTCCTGATATTTGGTCACTTTCCTTTTCCTTTCGATCTCATGCCGCCTTTGAAACGTTGAGGAAGTCTGCTCGGCTCATGGGTCCCGCATGTCATACTCTATGAACAATAAAGTGTCCTTCATTGGATTTATTTTTACCCCTAATTTCTGGCTATTTACCGTTTTCTTTTGATCCCTGCCCCTTTGAAACGATGAGGACCTGGCAGGTCGGTCCCACATCCTCTATGAACAATAAAAGTTTCCTATGATGGATTTATTTTTGACCCCTTTTGATCCCCTGCCGCCTTTGAATCGTTGAGGATGTCTTTGCTGCCTCATGGGTCCCGCATGTCACCTCTCGTAACGGTAAATGTTTCTTTTCTTGGATTTTTTACCAACTGATTTTTGGCCTTTGTCTTTCTATCTCCTGCCGCCTTTAACACGTTGGGGACGCTGCCGGCTCAGGGGTCCCACATGTCAGCCTCTATGAACAATAAACCTTTTGTTTGATTTATTATTGACCCATAATTTCTTGGTATTTGCCTTTTTCTTTCGATCTCATGCCGCCTCTGAAACGTTGAGACGCTGCTGGCTCATGGGTCCCTGTCAGCCTCTATGAACAGTAAAAGTTTCCTTTGTTTGATTTATTTTTGACCCTAATTACTGGCTATTTGCCTTTTTTTATCCCCTGCCGCCTTTGAAACTAAGAGGACGCTGCTGGCCCATGGGTCCCACATCTCAGCCTCTCTGAATGATAAACCTTTCCTTTCTTTTTTTTCGATCCCGTGCCGCCTTGGAAAATGTGAGACCGCTCCTGCAAAACGGGACCCATATGTCATCCTCTATGTACAATAAAAGTTTCTTTCCTTGGATTATTTTTGGCACCTGATATATGGTCACTTGCCTTTTTTTCGATCCCCTGCCGCCTTTGAAACGTTGAGGACGCTGCTGGCTCGTGGGTCCCACATGTCAGCCTCTATGAACAATAAACATTTCATTTCTTGGATTTATTTTTGACCGCTGATTTCTGGGAACTTTGCTTTTTCTTTCGATCCCCTGCCGCCTTTGTTAAAGTTGAGGACGCTGCTGCAAAATGCGTCCCACATGTCAGCTTCTCTGTACGATAATTGTTTCCTTTCTTGGATTTTTTTCCACGGCTGGCCGATGGGTCCACGATGTCAGCCTCTATGTACAAGCAATATGTGATTTCTCGATATGTTTTAACCCGAGATATGTAGGATACTTGCTTTTTCGATCCCTTTTGTTTGTCTTTACCTTCAAATGTTGAGGGACGCTACTGGCAAATGGGTCCTGCTCTAGCATTCTGAACAGAAGGAAAAACTGAAATATTGCCTATTCATTTGTTTTTCGTACTCCATGCACATAATCCATACTAACTGTTGATCCGGGTTTTAGTTCAACTTAATTAGTTCAAATTTGATCTACGAGGAAGTATGTAATATATTTTGGGTTCACAACACTACACTTGTTAACAACAATCTGATGAAGAGGTTTGTCATTTTTTTAAACTACAAATACACTCTAAGATCTTGCAAACTGATAGAATAAATCTTGGAACTTTAAATAATTTATGAAAATTTTGAAATCAACTATATGAATATATCAAAATATAGAGCCCATGTAGATGCGCATACTGGCTATGCGCATTTAAAAAAGAATCATAATCATAATTGATACGAAATAAAAATAACTTTATATTTAGAATCTCGGTTTCTTGAGGGCCAATCATAGGATCTCCGTGTTTAAATTAGGAAGGGCCCCAATGGCATGAGTCGGAGGCCCATTAAATGTTTTTGGATTGTTATCAGCGAAGCAAGCAGGCTGACAAAGAATCACCATGTACATGACGGCGGCAGCCCAAAAGTACAAACAATTGGCCCATGAAGGGAAGGTAGTACTTTTTTTTATTGGGAAGGTTGTCTGGGCTAACCCAAAAAAAAAAGTGGTGCTACATGGGGTAGCACTTGAACCCGGAATGAGACCATGAACAGTACATATGCTACATGCTACAGTACTTAGTTCTTAGCTATCTATTTTCGATCCAACGTCCAAATCTACAAGTCAACCAACTGTTCATCTGTGCTTGCTGATGTCAAGGCACTGGATCCTGGACGCTTGAACCCATGATCGTTACTGAGGGTTGCCTATTTGCGCATAATATGTTTTGTCAGCGGGCACTTCACTAGTTTGTGCAAAACATATCCAGCGCAGGATTCGAAAAAACAACACGTTTTTTTCTTTACGGAAACAACAGAACATCTCATGTTCATCACAATCCAGCCAACATAAGCACATAATAATTAATAGTACAACTAGAGAGCTGTACATATAAATAAGGTTTGTCAAGCTTCATGCACTAGCCAACGCAACCAAAAGTCCGAACTGATGGAAAGGGCTAGGCAATCCACTTATACATCTGAACACCCCTCCTCACGTGTGACCGGAAGAAGGGAAGAGGTCAACACAAGGAGACTCTCAAGAGGCATATACGTGGACTCCGAGGAGGGCAACGGAGGGCAGCACCAATTTTTAGGATAAATTACGAAAGCCAGGTCTCGAACTCGAGACCCTGGGCTCTGATACCATGCCAAGCTTCATACACAAGCCAACGCAACCAAAAGTCCGAACTAATGGAAAGGGCTAGGCAATCCACTTATACATATCAACATCCCCCCCTCACATGTGACCACAATCCAGTAATGGTACCATCATGTTCACCACAATACATCATCATTATACTACAGAACATTTGTAAGACAACTTAATACAGTTGTGATTCATTTTGTTGCCCCAGCGATGGGTGATAACCTGAACACCATATAACCTTCTCACAGCAATTGTAACCAAATATGAGCACCTGCAATGATTTGGTGTCAATCTTCTTGAAGGTCAGGAGGTATCCTACCTTCAAGTCATGTGCTTTGACAAACTCTGGCCATCCTGCATCCATTAAAACATTGCCATCTTGTTGCTTCAGGTCCACAATCCAGGTGCATGCAGTGGACATCTTCAAAGTTGATGGACTCGGACACCCACCGTAAAACCAGGGTAGAACACGACTGGGGATGGTAATCACCTCTAACTCCGATGTACATAGTACCTTGCAGAAGCTGTCAGCGGTATTCTCCTCATCGATGCGCCTAAACACCTTGCACACTGGGGCTGGCTCTACAGATGTCTCCTTCCATGATAAGCTCTCTCCAAGCTTGAGCTTCTTGTTTGAACACTGCAAAAAAAAGGCCTCAATTAGATAATGCCTCTAGCTTCTGACCGTAATTCCAAGCAAATGCATAATCAAAGGCACCTAGCAAAGTCAGCGGATCATTGTTCTTATCGAACACACAGTCTGAACAATAAGCTTCTGAATCTAGCTAGGCTGATATGTACAACCTTGTATCATCAAATTATTCAGCATAGTGTATCATTGTATCGCAGAAGCCAAATCGATATAAATAGTAGCTATGAGAATAGAAATCAAGCTAGCATGAGCCATGCATGCTTGCTGGCTAGGTCTAGCATCAGAGTAATGCATCTGCAGTTCATCATCCGCCAAAGATACAGATCGACCAAGCAAACAAAAAAATCAGCGTCGGCCTAAAGAGTCCATAAGCCAGACATGCATGCTCGGTGTCCTCATATGTGATTATCGGCCGTGGATTGACCAATATCATATTTGAACGATTATTATTGCACACATTAGATCCAGTCCCAACCTAGCTAGCATGCGTGCATGTGTAGCCCGAGTCTTTACCAGAGGATTAATATATACACTGGATGAGAGAAATAGTCTATATCAAACAATGCTAAGCAACCGGCAATACAGCTTAGATATAATAAAGATGTGACCGGCAACCCTAGTGATTCGGGGGAAACATACCGCCATTGCAGCCATGGACCGAGAGAATCGGGGATGCCGCGCCGCCTTAGTGGAGTTTTTAGGTGCGACGTCGCCGCATCCGTAGAGGACGGAGTCCAAGCCGCGTAGTCCGAGCGGTGGTGGACGCCGGTGGTGTAGGGAGAGGACTCAGGGGAGATGGACGGCGAGGGATCTGGGGAGATCTGAACATGAGGGGGCTGTGAGAAACTGAGAATGATACATCAGCAAGGGAATAAATGCGCGTGTCCCCCCGGTCAAAAAAAATACGCGTTTCTTGGAGGAACGAAGCCTGTGCACGCAGGAATCCACACAGAAAACTTCACCCGGCGGGTCACTGGGCTTTATCAGTATCTAGTGGGGCCCGGACCTACATACCAGTGAGACAGGTCGTGTGGGTTATGATCCGATCAGTGTGCACACAGAAATTGCATTCAGAGCTAAGGGCCTCAGACTACGTTGTACTATACAGTATATCCGTTTCTTTTGGTAAAATGAAAACGATACTCCATCTGATCCTCATTACTTGATGATAAAATGGATGTCTCTACAACTAATATGTGTCTAGATACATCTATATGAGAGCGTCTGTGTTTGTACTGTGTATCTCAAAAAAAAATGGATCGGAGGGAGCATTAAGAGGTGTCAAAAAAAACTGCAAACAAACATGGATGTAAGCATAGCGATGTATTAAACCAGTGCGTAAAATACCTTTATATCTCGACCATGTAACAATGAATATGAGAAGTTTTGGGGGTTTGACCATCTGCACTTGTGTTCGCTACAATCGTTCGCTACAATCAGATCAAAAAAATTGGTCACTTTTACACTTCCTAAAATAAAATGTATTTTTCCCTGAGATTTTACAAGCTCGTACAAGAAAGCATTGACTACATATGGGATATATCACATTTACACTTACAAATCTATGAATATTTCAAAATGTTGAGCTCCATGTAGCTAGGTATAATACAAATCATCAGACCGCACATTGAAACTACCGCAGCATATCACAGTGAATTAAAGTAAAATAAAACATGTCTAACATATACTATATTAGCTAATTAACAAAGTCTCATCACAGTCTATCTGATCCCCAGTTCAGCTTAATACAAAAACCAAGTTCAGCATGAACATCAGCAGGGCACTACCCCAGGTCCAAAAGCAGCATCTAGTTAATTTAATAAAATATTGAGGTGTTTCTGATCCCCTCTTCCTAAAAGCACTGCAGATCATGCATGCAACTAAGGGTGATCAGCACAAAATATTACCCTCTGGGTGGAGGTGTTACAGTCGTAGATCAACACATTCATCAAGGAAGTGTCTTTCACCTCGAAGACGAGAATTGTCATCGTGGTGAACGAGCAGATGCCATAGGATGGCTTAGATTGGGGCCGAATGGACGCTAGAGGATTCGGGGGAGGGTTTGCGATTAGATGGGAAGAACTTCCGGATGCTTTCCTCAAGAACACAACCAAAGGCCGGTATACAAGAAGAGAGACAAGAGGAAGAACTCTTTACTAGATCGCTGGCTTCATTAATCTCAACATGGTTACAAGTTTGTGCTTCGTGCCTTCCTACTACCGTGCGTGCATGCCCGTAAGGAGGGCTGCCCCCTCTCCTTATATAGGGGAGAGGGTGGCTTAAAGGGCAAGAAACCCTAATGGCATCTTTGACTAGACAAACTACTTTACAAAGCTACTTTAATCACAGATGACGCCGGGGTCCTCTTTAATCAGGGCTGCTGATGTCCTCCGGCTTCTTTTAGCGTCATCCCTCTCTTTGGCGCCAGGGCTCTGATTAAAGCCACTTTGCTTAGCTCATCCTTGTCTTCTTGCTCTGAAGAGAATCTTTGACCAGTCCTGCCGACAGGCCCTTCTTTCCGGTAACTTCTTTACCGGGTTCCGGCATGCCCCCTTGGGGATGCCGGCTTGGCTTCACTTAGCCCAAACTCCTACCTTTGTTACCGGTAAGAATATTAAACCGGTATCTTGATGGCTCTAACCATCCGGTTTGGCATGCCTTTGGCATACCGGGGGTTATCCCCCCAACATTAGTCCCCGAAGCTGGTATAGTCTGGAGGATTCTATCCTACCGACCATGCCAGGTTTTCATCTATCCAGGATACCGGTTTAATCTCTCCGGCACGAGCTAGGATCCGGCATCTTTGCCCTTTTTTGTCTTTTCTCTCTTTGCAAGGCATCTTCCGGCATATCTCTTTTCCGGCATCATTTGCATTTACTCCCTCCTCGGCGAAGTCGAGAATATTTTGGGCCCCGCGCCTGTCAGTGACATGCGCACTGTTAACTGCCACGCCAGTGTCAGTTGTCACTTCGCTTTGACTCCCGCGCGGTCATTAAATGCCCCACTGCAGATCCCACTAGCCGTTTTGGATCCCGTGTGTGCCTCCGTGTGGCGTCCATTTTCTCGCGTGTATCTCCTCGCCACGTGGCGGCCCGTGGTGCGAACCGCCGCGGCCCGCGAGGCGAACCGCCGCGGCCCAGCGGTTTTTGGCCCACCTTCTCTTTCCTTTATAAGCACAACCGCCCCTTCTTCTTCATCTTCTTCGCATTCCTCATCCTTCGCACACAGTGCTCCCCGCCTTTGCGCTTCCGCCGCTCTCCGTCCGTCGTCGCTCGTTCAAGCTCCGGCGCCCGGCGAACTTACGCCGTGCTTCCGCCGGACCTCGCTGTGCGGGAATCTTCAGCAGCACCTTCACCGCGCCCGCTGCATTCGCGCTTCTTCGCAAGCTTCTCCACCTCGCCGTCGACGGTGGTCGTTGGCGACCGCAGGCCCTCTCCTTCGCCGGCGAAAGTCTTCCTCAGCGACTGCGCCGCTCAAGGTTGGTAGCAATCTTACTTTGCTCGCCGCCTGCTTGCTTTTCAGATCTTGGGTCTACGGTGTTCTTATTTCCTCTTTTTCTTTGGTTTTCTTCTTACTCGTAGATCTTCACGCGGGGTTCAAGTGTGGGATTTCTGTTTTTCTGCCTACCCATCCAATGTCTGACGAGGAATCTTCCTCCGCATCTTCTTCTTCCCTTTCTGTTAAGCGCCGTAGACAATCTCCCGGCGAATCCACGGCTTCATATCCGATGGACACCGATTCCGGCAACCAGCAGGAATCCGGTAGCCACCAAGAGTCCGGTGGCCACTTAGAATCCGGTAGCTTTAGCCAAGCTTCCGGCAGCCAAGAAGCGAGTAGCTTTGGCCAAGCCTCTAGTAGCTCTAGCCAATCATCCGGCGCAGAGCCTTCCCCAATCACTCGCGGAGCCTGGATGGGCTCCAATGTCACTGAGTATGAGATCGATTGGTTATACCGGTCTCGCAGGATTCCGGAAGGAGTAGTCTGCCGGATTCCCGGTGACGAAATCGAACCGGATCCCGAGCCGGTGAACATGTTGTTTTTCTCGCTCACTTTGAGCGTGGCTTCGGCCTTCCTGCCTCCCCTTTTTTCCGGGAGTTTTTAGATTTCTATGAACTCCAACCTCACCACCTTCCTGGCAACGCCATCTTCTACCTCTCTTGCTATGCCAGCTTCATGGAGGCTTATATCGGCATTCGTCCCACTCGTGAGACGTTTGCCCGCTTCTTTTGTTTGCGGATCAACTCCGTCCAGGGCAAGGAAATCCCTAAGCCCAAACCGCATGTGGAGTGCGGATCTTGCATCGTTGGCTCCCGCCAATGGAGCACTTTCCTTAAGTTTGCCGGCCTCGAGTCCTGCCGCGCTTGGCAAGGAACCTTTTTCTATGTGAAGAACGAGGGCCGTGCCAATCTTATTGATCTTCCTCCGTTCCAAGCGGGGCCTCCTAGCAGAACCAACTGGAGCTACAACCCGAAGACGGATCACGCCGAAACCAACCGGGTAGTACGTTTCTTGGCCTCTTTGAAGAAGGAGACCAACATCTGCTCTGATGATATCATCCGCACTTTTATATCGCGCCGGGTGCTTCCTCTGAAGCGCCGCGCGCATAGGATGAGCGAGATGTACGGCCCTGGCGATCCTACCAAGATCACAAGCCGTCCTCTTAGCAAGAAGGATGTTGTTCGCAAGGCTAAGCAGATTTGCCAAACTGCTATGCCATTTGATTGGGAATGGGGCTTGCTTCCCCTCAGCACTACTAACCCTCCGACCCAAGAAGTAAGGGATTACACAATTGGGATTGTCTTTGCCGGTAACTTTCTGCTTTTGTTAACCTTCTTTTTTCGTGTTTCAGGCCAAGGATCGCTTCCCCCTCATCGAGGCAGAGCGACGCGGGATTCCGGTGAAGCGCGCCCTTGACTCCTTCGACCCAGATCCCTACATTTTTTGGAAGGATCTGAAGATGGGCAAGACTCCGGCTGCGCGCCTTGGCCGGGACCCGCCGGAGCCAACCGGGTCCTCCGATGATCTGACCATGCCCGAGGTACTTTCTTTTCCGGTTTTTTGTACTTTTCCGCTTCCGCTATCGCCTTCTTGCGAATTTTTCCTTAGCTATGTTCAACTTACAGATCCACGAGCGCGCGCCGCCCCTGCGCGCTAAGGCCGGCCAGGAGTTTGTGGACAAACTCATGGCCCAAGGCCAAAAGAACAAGCTGCCGGCATCTGATGCCGGTCCCAGCCATGCCCCTCCCTCCAAGCGCTTCCGGACTGAGCCCTTGGGGGAGAAGCAAGTGGGCGTGCGCCGCTACGGGCGCAAGGCGATGCCGACTGCTTCCGGGTAAGTTTTTCATTTTCCGGCTTGCCTCTTTTTTGCCAAGTTCTTTTTCCGGTTGCTTTTTTCCAACTATTTGTCTTCTCTTTTTCTCAGCCCTGCTCTCAAGCTTGGCCCAAGGCCATCGGGCTCTGAAGGTTCCGCAAGGACCTCAACCCCTCCTCCTCACTCAGGCCCGGCACCATCTGGTGCCGGCAACACCTCTGCCTCCCTTTCGGGGGGCACAACAAATTCGGGGCGTGCGGCCCCTTCATCATCAGATCACCGCACGGAGGAGGATCTTTCCTTTCTCCAAGAGAACCAAGATACCGGCGCCAGCAACATCGGCGCCGAAGAAGAAGAAACTGCCGGGCGGGCGGAGCCTCCGGCTCCTCCCGTCCCTGAAAAGATGACAACTTCCGCGCCGGAAGGCTCCAAATCGGGTGACGCGCCTAGCGCTCCCCCTTCTCCACGAACCATCCTCATGCCACCTCTAGATGCTCCTCGCACCAAGCCCTCCAGGGCTGCTCCAACTGTGCCGCCGCCCAAGACCTCCAAGCTAATCAAGGGGAAGGCGACAGCCTCCAGCGCCCCTTCCGGCGGCCAGTAGCCCCTGGTGCTGCACGTCGCCAAGGCCGCCAAGGATACCGCTACGAAGGCCACCGGCCTCCTTGGCCGTATTACTGAGTTCCAGCGCAAAGGCCAGGACCTGGGGCACCTTCTGCCCTACGCCCAAAAGTGGAACGCCGCGGACATGACTCCGGCGACCCGCGGCTTGGGCAAGGACAGGCTGCCGGCACCTGACCCTGTCGGGGACCGGTCTTCCGAGGAGCACTTCATGCGGCTTCGCAGCGCCGTGAAGGAGCTCGACAGCGCGTGGTACGATTCCACAAACAACTTGATGGTACGTTCTACTAACTTTTTTCAATCTTTACCGGTTTCCTTGCTTCCGGCTTTGCTCTATCTTTAGTTCATGCCGGTTTCTCTCTTGTCTATCTTCCCAGTCCCCGAGTTTTGTGGTGAGAGCGCAGCTTTTAGCGCAAAACTTAATTTAAAAACTTAGCGTGAAACCGGCACTGCCAGTCCCCGAGTTTCGGGTTAAACACCTTCTTCTTAGCGCACAACTTATCTTAGAAACGCGCAAAACCGGCACTGCCAGTCCCCGAGTTTCGGGTTAAGAACTTTGTTCTTAGCGCAAAACTTATCTTAGAAACGCGCAAAACCGGCACTGCCAGTCCCCGAGTTTCGGGTTAAGAACTTTGTTCTTAGCGCAAAACTTATCTTAGAAATGCGCGAAACCGGCACTGCCAGTCCCCGAGTTTCGGGTTAAGAACTTTGTTCTTAGCGCAAAACTTTACTCACTTCTTTTTCTTGAACAGCTCACGGCTGACGCTCGGAAGGCCCTCTTTGAGGAGCTTCTATGGGAGCATCGGGAGCTCGCTGAGGCACACGATAAGTGCCAAGGTAATCTTGTACAACCGGCATCTTTTTACCGGAAACCTTTTTCCTTCTGACATTTATAATCTTTGCTTAACAGTGATCCCGGAAGCTTCCATCGAGGCTCTCAAGGAGCAGCTCGCTGCCGCCCAACGTACAACTTTCTCTTTTCTCCTGTTAACTTGTTTTTCTTTTCATCTTTACCAGCACAATCGTGTTAACATCTTCTTTCTCGGGTTGCAGGGGAGAAGGATGAGCTCATCCGGCGGCATCAGGAAGTGCTGAGCGCCCAGAAAACCAGCTACCAGGAGCTCAAGTCCCAGCTCATCCAGCTGGGGCTCGACCATGCCAAGGCCATCAAAGCCGCTGAAGCTGATGCAGCGGCCAAGATGGATGAGGCTCTGGAAGATGCCAGCAATGCCACTGTGGTGTTGCGCGCTGAGCTGGAGGAGCTGGCCAAGGCCCGGAAGGGTGCCGAAGAGAGAGCTGCGCGCCTGGAGGAGGAGCAGAAGGGGTGCAACCAGTTGATCCTGCAAACTGATACACTTGCCTACCGTAAGTCCTTTCCTTTTGCATTCTTTGACTACTGCATACGAGCCTTTTTTCTTCCAACTGCATTTTCTTCCGGTTGCATTTTTCATTCCGGTTTCATTTCCTTAGCCTTTTTCTTTCTTTACACAGGCCTGTTTCCGGACTCTCAGAGATTTGCTGTCAAGAAAGTTGACGAGCGCCGCACTGCCCAAGGCCAAGCGAATCTCGCCGTGCCATGGACGCCTTATGACCATCTGGTCGCGCTGAACGCGCGGGTGTCTCATATGCGCACCATAGATCGCAATTTATCTGATATCCCTGATGTAGCTACCCAGCTCTTCAGGATTCTATGGCCTGGCGAGGAGGTGCCGGATACTTTCTCCCTCATCAGCGATCGTCTCATGGGCACCGGCAAGAGGATCCGCGAGTGGCAGTGCTCTGCTGCCCGCGCTGGAGCGGACTCTGCTCTCCGCGTCGCTTGTTCCTGGTACCCGGAGCTCAACCTGGATGCCCTTACCGGAGTGCGCGAAGGCGCGGAAACCGATCTGGACCCGATTCTCACCGCTAAGCGGCAGGATCGCGCGTACCACATCGCGGAGTACGCCGACATGCGCACCTTCATCCCTCCCCCTCCTGACGTCAAAGATTATCTTGATGAGGAGGAGGATGAAGCCGATGAGGAGCCTCTGGACGACGCTGATGCTGGCGATGCCCCTCCGGAAGCCCCTGCTGCCTGATGATCTTTTACTGAATGTTTGCCTTTGATATGTCTGTTGGTCCTGTTTATCTCAAAACAATGCTCGTTAAATTCTGCCCCGGTATGCCGGGGCTTATGCTGTAAAACTTTAAGTCTGCTTGTGGTTGCCGTACAACATTTTATGCCGGTAAGTTATACCGGTTCCTAATTATCTTAAGTTTGTCTTAGCATATTTGCTTTTGGTTTTGCTTTTATCCTGCACTGCAAAGATTTCCAAATTGTTTCCGCATCCAATTCGATGCACACTTGGTTCTTTTGCCTTGGCTCTGCCTGCCTTCTCTGGGCGTTCTTTGGCGTATGAGCACAAGGTTCTTTCACCAAACAAGCATTTTCTTGAACTTAGAAATAACTTCGAAATTTTGCAAAAAACCGGTTAAACCGGGGTTAGTTAAATTTTCCGGATTGTTCTTTCCTGCTCTCCCTCTTCGCAGTTCATGTGCTTATCTCCTACCGGTTTATCTTGCTTGCCATGAAGCCGGGTTGCGGACAGCAGCAAAGTCGAAGACTCCGGTAGGATTTAGCACACTACTAAACCGGAAAGAAAAAACGTTCAATAAGCAACCGGTGAACTGAAAAAAAAAATAAACAAGTTCCATGCAACCTTATTGGGGTAGTCCCCGAGATTCATTCAAGGTTCCGACATCTTTTATTCATAGCATGTAAGGTACAAAAAGGAACTTCTTACACCACAACTTCAAGAGTAGAAAGGACGCAACAGAGCTACGTTCCATGGACGCTTGCTCTCTTCTCCGGATCTGTCCGCCTTTCCTTTTTTCCACTCCTGTGCATCGATCAGGTAATATGCATCATTGTGAAGCACCTTGCTTACAATGAAGGGACCTTCCCATGGTGGTAAGAGCTTGTGCCGGCCTTCAGTGCGCTGCACTAGGCGTAGCACCAGATCTCCTTCCCGGAAAACTCTCGGGTTAACCTTCCGGCTATGATAGCGTCTGAGGTTCTGCTGGTAGATGGCTGTTCTTGCCAAAGCCAGCTCTCTTGCTTCTTCTAGCAAGTCCACATCATTTTCTCTGGCCTCTTTGACCTCTTGCTCAGTATAGAGCTGTACCCTTGGTGAATCATGAATAATGTCAGTCGGTATGACCGCTTCTGCTCCATAAACCATGAAGAATGGAGTGTATCCGGTGGACCGGTTTGGAGTTGTTCTTATACTCCACAGTACCGATGGTAGCTCATCGAGCCAACATCCCGGTGACTTTTCCACAGCATCAATGAGTCTTGGTTTGATACCGGAAAGTACCAAAGCATTCATTCTTTCCACTTGGCCGTTGCCTTGTGGGTGTGCCACTGAGCACAAATCCAGCTAGATGTTGTTGTCCTCAAAGAACCTTTTGAACTCACCTTGAGCAAAGTTGGTTCCATTGTCAGTGATGATGCTGTGCGGGTATCCATACCGCAAAATGACATCTTTCAAGAACTTCACCGCTGTGCGCCCATCACACTTTGCGATAGGTTTCACTTCTAGCCACTTGGTGAATTTATCCACCATTACCAAGATGTGAGTCATGCTGCTCCTAGCAGTTTTGAATGGGCCAACCATATCGAGGCACCAAACGGCAAACGGCCATGTTAACGGTATTGTCTTTAAACCAGATGCTGGGGTATGATTTTGCTTGGCGTACCTCTGGCACCCGTTGCATTTTCTTACCAAATCCTCAGCGTTTTCCAAAGCCGTGGGCCAATAGAACCCATGCCGGAATACTTTTGCTACCAACGCCCTTGATGAAGCATGGTGCCCACATTCTCCTTGGTGAATTTCCTCAAGCATTTCTTTCCCTTCTTCCGGTTCCACACATCTTTGAAGGACACCGGTGACGCTTCTCTTGTACACCTCACCATTGATGAATGTATATGCCTTGGACCTTCTTTGTATTCTTCTTGACTCATTTTCGTCATGCGGCAAGGTGCCGTTGATCAGGAATTCCTTAATAGGTTTAACCCACGACGGTGTATCTCGAACCAAAAACACCAGTGCATCTATCTCCATGCTATCTACCAGCATCATTTCTTCCGGTATGGGTACAGCAGTCCCCGAGCTTGCCGGAGCAGTCCCCGGGTTTCCTTCATCAATATCCATGGGTACTACATGTGATTCCGGTACAAAGATTGATTCCGATTCCGGGCTTGGTTTGATCGACGGTGCTCTTAAGTGAGCCAAAGATATTCCGGGAGGAATTTCTTGCCTGGATGAGCCCAGCTTGGACAAAGCATCTGCGGCTTCATTTTCTGCGCGCGGCACATGGTGAAACTCACACCCTTCGAAGAATCCGGCAATCTTTTGCACGTGAAACCGGTACGAGGCCATGTTGGCATCTTTTGCATCCCAATCCCCGGAACACTGCTGTACCACAAGATCTGAATCTCCATAGCAAATGATCCGGTGTGCACTGATTTCTTTTGCGACCTTAAGCCCATGGATCAAAGCTTCATATTCAGCGACATTATTCGATGCCCTGAAATGTACTTGCAAAACATACCGGAGGTGATCTCCTTTTGGTGAGGTGAGCACCACACCGGCACCTAGACCCTCTTTGAGCTTGGATCCATCAAAGTGCATTTTCCAGTATTCTATCCTCTGATCTGGCGGTTTGTATTGCATTTCCGCCCAATCAACGAGGAAGTCAGCCAAAGCCTGTGATTTTATGGCGTCCCTTCTTTCGTACGCTGGTACATATGGTGATATCTGGATTGCCCATTTTGCAATCCTTCCGCTAGCGTCCTTGTTGCACATGATATCGGAGATTGGTGCTTCACTCACCACCTTCATAGGATGCTCTTCAAAGTAGTGCTTGAGTTTTGTGGCGGCCATGTACACGCCATAAGTCATCTTTTGGAAGTGAGGGTAGTTTTGTTTTGAGAGGGAAAGCACCTCGCTCAGGTAGTATACCGGCCTCTGGACGGTTTTTCCTTCCTCTTCTCTTTCAACCACAACCACTACGCTCACAACCCGGTTTGTTGCCGCTATGTATAATAGCATAGGCTCCCTTTCTAGAGGTGAAGCCAGTATAGGTGCTGTGGCCAGCATTGCTTTCAGTTCTTTAAACGCTGCATCTGCCTGAGGGGTCCAGACGAACTTGTCGGATTTTTTCATCAGAGCATAGAGTGGCAGAGCTTTTTCTCCCAACCTGCTCACGAACCGGCTTAGCGATGCCAAGCTTCCGGTAAACTTTTGCACATCTTTTAGCTCTCGAGGGACAGTCATTCTTTCTATTGCCCGAATTTTTACCGGATTGACTTCTATGCCCCGGCTTGATACAAGGAAACCGAGTAGCTTGCCGGCAGGGACACCGAAAGTACATTTTGCCGGATTAAGCTTCATCCGGAACCGTCTTAGGTTATCGAATGTTTGCCGGATGTCATCGATTAAGGTGTTCTTTACCTTAGTTTTTATCACAATGTCGTCTACATAGACTTGCACATTCTTTCCAATCTGATCAAACAAGCATTTTTGCATACAGCGCTGGTACGTTGCACCAGCGTTGCGCAAACCAAAGGGCATAGTGACATAGCAATAAGCCCCGTGCGGGGTAATGAACGCAGTTTTTATTTGATCTTCCTTTTTCAAGGGAATTTGGTGGAAACCGGAATAGGCATCCAGGAAGGACAACAACTCACACCCAGCAGTTGAATCAATCACTTGATCTATCCGTGGTAAAGGAAACGGGTCTCTTGGGCAAGCCTTGTTTAGGTTGGTGTAGTCGATGCACATGCGCCACACCTTTGGAGCTTTTGCTTCCAGGTTCTCATCTTTTTTCTTTTCAACCATTACCGGATTGGCCAGCCACTCTGTGTGCGTGACCTCCACAATGAATCCGGCAACAAGCAGTTTGGTTACCTCTTCTCCTATGATTTTCCTTCTATCTTCAGCGAACCGGCGCAAGGGTTGTCGCACCGGCTTGGCATCCTTCCGGACGTTTAAAGAGTGCTCAGCCAGCTCCCTCGGAACACCTACCAAATCATCAGTTGACCAGGCAAAGATATTCCGATTGTCACGGAGGAAGCTGACGAGCGCGCTTTCCTATGCTTGATCGAGTCCGGTACCGATGCGAACGGTGCGCTCTGGGTAAGCCGGATCCAGCACAATGTCCTTTGTTTCATTTGTCGGCTTGAACGCCGGTGAGCCCAAGTTTCCACTCATTGCCGCTAAGCTCAACTGTGAGGACTGAGCCAGCGCAACCGCTGTTTGCATCCTTTTCTTTTCCTCCGCGATCACCAGCGATTCCGCTAGGTTTGATCCGGCAGATGTAGTTTCCAGTGAGACTTTATAGTTCCCCACTACAGTTAAGGGTCCACGAGGTGCCGGCATCTTCATCTTGAGGTAAGCCGTATGAGTGGTAGCCATGAAAGCTGCCAATGCTGGTCTTCCCAACAACGCATGGTAAGGACTGTCCAGATCCACCACCTCAAACTCAACATTTTCAACCCGGCAATTATCACGTCCTCCAAATGCTATGTCCACCCGAACTTTTCCTATCGGGGCACAGGACAAGCCCGGAACGATTCCGTGGAACGTTGTACGTGTTGGCTGAAGCATGTTTTCTGTTATGCCCAGCGTATGCATGATATGCTTGTACATGATGTTTATGCTGCTGCCGTTATCTATCAGCACCTTGCTGAACTTTACTCGAGTTTGTGGCCCTTTCATGATTGGGTCCACAACAAGAGCGTATCCACCCGGATTCGGCATGATCTTAGGGTGATCCTTGAATGACCAGGTAATTTCCTGATCTGACCACAACATGTACTTGGGGACTGCCGGCATCATGGCATTGACCTCCATGGAGCGGCGGTGTACACTTTGCCTATCTGTTGGCTCAGTGACAAAGACAACACAGCACATATGCGGCCCTTCGTAAACATTCCGGCCTAAAGGTGCCGGTGGAGGTGGTTGATCATCATCTTGCTCCACCCGGTTAACTTGCTGATACTGCTACCGGTTTGGCTGCACCGGTAAGGTGTTTGCCCCGGTAAGTGGCTGTGGTGGTGGTAGCTGTTGTTGCCGCGGCATGTCTTGTGGTGGTTGTGCATCTTTTACTGTTCCCTTTTGCATTAAGTACTTGGTCCAGGTACAATCCTTCGTCAGATGGTTTGACGGGTGTGCCGGATTCGGTGTGTGCCACCGGCAAGGTTGGTCCATGGCAGCTTCCATGGTGTACTTTGCGGGTTCTTGCCAGTTTCTTTTCTGGACCCAGGGTTTCTTTTCCACCCATTGTTTCTTAGGACCCGCCCACGGCTGTGATCCGGTTCATTGCCTCTGACTGCCGCTGGCCTCAGAGTTTTCCTGCACAGCAGCAACTTGCTGCGGACCGTACCTTCGGTCCGGAAAATCTTCTCTTCTTTTGTTATTCCGGTTATCCCGGTGTTGCTCGTGGCGCTGCTGCTCCGGCTCAGGTTGCACTGCCGGCTGCGTTGGGTCTCCCAACGCATAGCTATCCGCCACACGTATCATCTCTGCCAACGTTGTCGGCATGTTTCGCTGCAGCTTTTGCCACAACGGTGAACCTCTTCTGCACCCACTGCTAAACCAAGCAATGGCCTGTGCCTCGATTACCCCTTCACAGGAGTTCCTTGTAGTGTTCCACCGGGCCAGATAATCCCGGTCTGTTTCGTTTGGGCGCTGTACGCACAGAGCGAGTTGCTGCGGCCTATTTGCCCTTTGATAAGTGCTGCTGAAATTACTCACAAAAGCCTCCTCAAAATCCAGCCAGCCATTGATGCTTCCTGCCGGCAAGTTGTTTAGCCAGATTCTTGCCGGTCCAACCAAAAACGATGGTATGATCCTTACGGCCCAACGCCGATTTCCTCCTCCCGCTACGGTTCCTCCACCGCCTGCGACGTATACCGCGGTTACGTAATCCGCGAGCCAGTCTTCCGGCTTCGTAGTGCCATCGTATGTTTTTGTGTCACGGGGCAACATAAAGTTGCGCACTGGTGGTCTTTCTTTCATGATCCTTGGGCCAAAGCACTTTGGGCCCGGGGGACCTTCCTCCTCGACCATTTCTGACAAGTACACTCTATCCAGACGGTGCCTCGCATCCCGTTCCGGTAAGTATCTCTCTCCCAGGCGTTCTCCCAATGCGTTCCGGAAAGCTGCCGGTCTTGCAGAATCAGCTTCATCATAACATTCCGGTACCGCGGTCCTTGCCTGCCGGTACCTCGGGGGATCTATTTCCTCCTCATCATACACTGCCCTTGCAGGTCGATAATTTTGCCCGGTCTCGTATCTACCGGCATGATTGTTTCCGGCATAGCCGCCTCTGGCGTAACCTCGCTCTGCCCCTTGGCTTTTTCTACCGGCATCATGTTGCCCGGCTTGTTGTTTTCCGGCAAGAACCGGATCGTACACAGTCATCTGCTGTGCGTTCATGTCTTTTTCTCTTCTTCTGTCCGGATGGGGGGACGATGCCTGCCCATGGGACTTGCTACCGGCATTCCTTGTCGAACGCGCGGATTTTGAAGCCACAGCCTTGTTTAGCTTATCAAGCTGCTCAGCATTTTGCTGCTCGATAGTTTCAAGAAGTTCCCGGACACGCTCTTGCTGTTTTGCCAGAGCGTCCCCGGAAAGCGAGTCACATAGCGCTACAGCAGCTTTAGCAGCTTTTATTGTTTTATCCGGGCTACTGTACTTAGGTTTCTCTACAATGCTCACAGATGCAGATGTGCTTTTGCCGGCAGCAATTTCTTTGCGCAGATCCTGGTCTAGATTGCGAGCCTTTAGCTGGTTCTCCGGTAGCCTAGCAGCATGCGCGCTAACAGAAGCAAAGCCATGGGCAGCGTTATACTCACGTACGGTTAGGTTCAGCTCGCGCTGCGCCCTGACGATGTCCTTGCCGCTCTCGAGCATCTTCTGGCGCTGCGCCTCCAGCTCCGCCTGAGCTGCTGCCGGGTCGATGTTCTGCGCGATGGGGGTGGCGAGGACGTTCATCGCCGCTTGGAGCGGTGTCTCCGGTGGTGCGGATGATGCTCCCGCTGCGCCTGCGCCTCGCTCCAACGGTGGCTTGGCCGCACGGGTTGAAACCGCACGCCCAGCGCCTTCTCCTGCAGCATCTTTACCGGCGTCGACCGCGCCTGCCATCATCACCTCCACACTCCCTGGAGCGCGGCCCGCATGTAGCCATCTTGGCGGATCCGGCGCCACCAGCACCGACGAGAGGCACTGGCGCACAGGAATGGTGCCGAAGTAGATGCGGTGGCTGCCGAACTCGATGATGCGGCCGTTCTTGGGGAAGGTGCCGCCGTTGGCGAAGCAGCCCGCGTTGTCATTGATGAAGTCCATGGCGTAGATGCGCTGCACCAACGCGGAGACCGTACGCTGACCGGCGACGTCGAGGATGCCCGCCCGAATGTGAACTCCAGCAAGCGCCACTTCATGCCCCACGGTGGGTGCCAACTGTCGTCGTGGTGAACGAGCAGATGCCATAGGATGGCTTAGATTGGGGCCGAATGGACGCTAGAGGATTCGGGGGAGGGTTTGTGATTAGATGGGAAGAACTTCCGGATGCTTTCCTCAAGAACACAACCAAAGGCCGGTATACAAGAAGAGAGACAAGAGGAAGAACTCTTTACTAGATCGCTGGCTTCATTAATCTCAACATGGTTACAAGTTTGTGCTTCGTGCCTTCCTACTACCGTGCGTGCATGCCCGTAAGGAGGGCTGCCCCCTCTCCTTATATAGGGGAGAGGGTGGCTTACAGGGCAAGAAACCCTAATGGCATCTTTGACTAGACAAACTACTTTACAAAGCTACTTTAATCACAGATGACGCCGGGGTCCTCTTTAATCAGGGCTGCTGATGTCCTCCGGCTTCTTTTAGCGTCATCCCTCTCTTTGGCGCCAGGGCTCTGATTAAAGCCACTTTGCTTAGCTCATCCTTGTCTTCTTGCTCTGAAGAGAATCTTTGACCAGTCCTGCCGACAGGCCCTTCTTTCCGGTAACTTCTTTACCGGGTTCCGGCATGCCCCCTTGGGGATGCCGGCTTGGCTTCACTTAGCCCAAACTCCTACCTTTGTTACCGGTAAGAATATTAAACCGGTATCTTGATGGCTCTAACCATCCGGTTTGGCATGCCTTTGGCATACCGGGGGTTATCCCCCCAACAAGAATGTCATCGAGTTGCAGTTCATGCGCCTCTGCAAACCCGAACCAACCATCCTTCAAGACCAGTTCACCCTGGTACTCATCGATGTGCACATACCAGGCGCAGCCTACGCTCGTCTTGAGCTTGATAGGCCTGGGAAGAATCCCTTTCAGACATTGCTTGAATTCTCTGGGGATGACCAACATATACATGTCATCGTTGCCATCCAGTTGCACATAGAAGCGCGAGGGCTGAGGAGGGTCCGCCGAGTGACCAACCCGTTTAGGGCGGCCTTTCCCTCGCCCTTTTAATATAAAACGTTGAATTGCTGCATCACGCCTGCCCGTCACCTTTGGCTTTTTGGCTAGTGAGTTTCTTTGAATTCTGAACTCGGGGGGGGGGGGGGGGGTGCAGAGGACATGTACAATCGACAGTCCTAAGACGTAGTTGCTCATTGACGTTGGAGCGAGTTTGCTTCTGCATCTAGTTAAGCACGGTATATATCAATCAACAGCATATAAATCAGAACGTAACATACATGGAGAAAATGCATCTAGCTATCTCTTTAATTAGTTTGCACAAAATCTAGCAGCAGCAAGACAATTTGATTTTACAGTGCGAGCAAGCTTTCGCACTTTCTCAAACAGGTAACATGGAGCATATATTTGTATGTTCAGACTACCAAACCATGCTCTGTGATGGATACTATTACTTAACATCTTTTTTTGCCAGAACTAGTACTTAACATCTACTGTTTCCTGTCATTAAAAAAACATTTGCAGAAGAATACTAGTTTCCCATCATTAAAGAAAAAAGAACTTGTTTAAAACCCCAACTATCATTGACTACTTACACCTGCATCCTAGTGAGTTCAGGACAACTTACAGCCACTTTTGGTGGTGCCGCCACCGGAGAAGACCGTGCCGCGGGGGTTGGGGTCGGCGCAGCCGGAGAAGCTGGTGCCGCCGCCAGGGAAATCGCACGAGCCGTATGGTGCTTCCAGCGGAGAAGAAAGTACCGCGAGAGATGGAACCGACGCTGCCAAAGGGTAAGAAATGGATGTACTCGTAGATCCTTCTCTAGTCACGATCTGGATAGAAGAGACTGGACGTCCATCAAGCTGCTGGAGGATGCGGTGGATCAAATCGGCTGAGTTCAGGAAATATCGGCGATGTTCATCTGTGTCGGCGGCCGTTACCGCCAGGCAGCTGCCGGTGGAGGGAGGAGGCGAGCCGTTCATGGCAGTCATTAGTGTAAAAGAGGTGAAGTAGGTGGGAGAGATAGAGGGTTCGGGACTGAAGTAATTGTAGTCTGCTCTCTCATTTTTACAAGCATGCGTCCTCAGGCAGATTTTTTTAGATGCGTACTCAGGCTACTTTGTCAAACCAGGGCCTCAATGAAGCCCGATTAACTATTTCTCCGCTAAAAGCGCACTATAGCATATCTAGAGGGTCCACGCTTAGTAATTTTGCACGCTGTGGCGCTATTTGCGAAAGCTTGACATGCTATATCGCCCTACTTCGTAGTGTTAGCGCGCTATTTTTTTCAGGCAAGTTGCTTTCACTTTTTCGTGGTGATGAACTACAATCTGTTGGTTCCACTTCTAAGTCAGAAGATAATATCGCTCATGCTAATATGTTTTAATAAATAATTTATACTATGTTGTTACCTTGTGAAATGTTGATGTTAGCCTTCTAAAATACTTGAGATCTATTTCTATATGTGGTTATGTATGTATGATTCAGTCACTTTTGGACTATATATATCTATTCGCTCTAGTAAAATTATTTATTTTTAGGCTATATTTAGTATTATTTTGAAAATGCTATTTAAAATATACCACACTATTACCACGATATAGCGTTCATATCGTTTGAAGGAGGCTGCCGCTAATTCATTTAACACGCTATTTTAAACATTGGTTAAGACGCGTTTGGCGGCCTGCATCCAGGCTGGTGGGGAAATACCGTACCCAAGTGCTTAAAAGATTGCAACTTTTAGCAGGAAAACATTAGGGCACGTCCAACACAGGCGCTACTGCAAGGGGCGTGAAACTCTTTTCACCAGTCCTAGCTACAGCACCGGAACCAACAGGAAGTCAGTCTGCCATCAGCAATTAGCGCTGTAAGGAGAGTACCTGGAGGATTTTACAATCTTTTCACATTCATTTGTTCTCTATTAGCGCCATATAGTATATAGCATTGTAATGCCCTTATACTCCTCTCAACATTAAAAAAAGGTGTGCATATACTAATAATAGTTGCTGAAATGAAACTAAAAATAAACAGACATGCACGGTTTACGAAGGATGGAAATACAGAGTTCATCACCATCCGTTTAAATAAGATTAGATTACTTCAATGTGGGCTACATACACACTAAAATGAGTAAACAGACACACTGAAATGGGTCAAGGTATATAAGATTCAGAAAAAGGAAGAGCATATTAAGATACGGAACAGGTTACTGAATTGTTCAAATATATCGTACAAAAAAGATTATTTTCTCCAGAAAGATTCATGGCTCAGTTTAGGGTTGCATCAACATGCGGATATTTTTCAGACTAGGCTTAAACCACATTGTCGCCTGTCGGGGAAATCCCCAACCTTCTTTTGGAAGGGTGATAACTCCCATGAGCTCATTTTCCCCTTGCTGCAGGTTACAATGACAAATACAACTAAATGCTGGTTCCCGAAATGCATAGTACGCGATGTAAACACAATTTGACCTCATGAATGGAGTCAATGTTCCATCAGGAGCATTGCCATCATTTATCTTCAGGTTCATTGGATAATTCAGTCCAATGAACAGAGAGTGTGTGCCAAGGCTGTCAACTCGACTCCAATTGGGTCCAATCAGGGATAGATCTTTCTCAAAAATATGTATGACAGGGGCAGGACACTCCCGCAGGATAAGGCCATTACCATCATGCAGAACTTCTGCAGGCTCAAGGTGATCATTGCTACGTATATACCGATCTTCATGGATGATCATCAACGCTTGCCATCGGCTGATCGAGCTAAAAACCATCTGCCAAATGGATCCTCCATCGGTGATGGGATCACGAATGGCAGGGCAAGGTGTGCATCTGCATTGTAAACGGAGACCAAAAAAAATTAGTGTTTGAATGGCTCAGGAAGACAATAATACCGATGCTGCAACTTCACATTTGTAGGATCAAATGGAAGATGCAGTCATTATACTTGTATAAAAACTCGAAGAAATAAAATTGTTCCCATTTGAGATGTATGTTAATTACACTCATATTCATTGATGGTAGATACATGTCTCAACCTTATCTGATCCATGATTGTAAAGCTTTGAGTACATCGAATATTCAAATAAATTGAAAGTTTGCATGCATCAATTGATGAAGAGGCCAGTGCTAAGCTCCTTATTCATATTCTGACAAGAGCATGCAGTAACTAATTCAGGAATGCATTCATATACTGCAATAATCTGGTTTGGGTTGACAGATTAGTGCACTGCATATAGTACTGTAATTCGTTTGTAGCAATGGTTCAGTCAGGTTTGGATAATTAAATGGTGCACAGTCATTTGAAAGGTGAAATTTTTTTTATTGAGCAATTAGTTAATTCAGTTACAATATATCATGAATGCGCTTGATATTAAAATTTATTGCGAAGTATATCATATGGATTGAAGAATTACCGGCCTGTGATTGATCCCAGCAATATGTGGTGCCGGTCCACCCATCCACCGCAACAATGAAGCCGTTGTGCTCGATGGCGTCACTGTAATCTACACCCCAACTAGCAAGAGAGAATAACCTCCACTCCTGGCTACCATTAGCCAGGTAAGCGAGTCCAGAATTGAATAGAGCGATGAGCTTGTAATCTGAGTAATGTCCAGCTTTTGTGGGCACTTCGCAAATTACAATCTTCAACAAAAACATGGCACGCCCATACGTCATGTACCTTTCAGGAGGCAAGTCGGGGAAGCCAATCCATTCCTCCCGAAAAATGTTGCAAGTTTCCGACGATGGTAGGGAGATTTCTTGGTGCGTGTAGATGTTCGCGAGGAACCAGTTCCCACCACTGTCCACGCCGGCAATCCAGTCGCCGTTCATGCCAACCCAGAATCTATTGTCCATGAACGGCAGGATGGCTGTGCGCCGAGAATGGTCGAGGGGCACAACGTGGTACACCGTGTGGTGCGCACTACTATCATCATAGTGCCAATGGGCAGAATCGGGCATCAGCAAGCAGGGTCCATCCCAATGGTGTAGATTCATGTTGTCGGCGACATGGTGGCACAGCGTTTTGGAGCATGCGGCCAGCCGGACGTCGACTGTAACGTCCAGACTCTGGGCAATGAGATTGAACAGCTCGGCGGGGAGCTTCCCCCAGTCGCCATACAGCTGGTCGTCGTTCGATGCCGCCATGGAGATGAGATGGATTTAAGAGGGCGGAAGCAAGTATGTGTGATTGGAGATTTGTAGGAGAGTCGAGCGGGAAGGAGGAGTGCTGCGGTTCTGCGGAGGGGTGAGGAGAGAAAGCTATGCAAATGGGAGATCTAGAGGATGAAAAAATTTGCTAGCAGCGCTTGGCGAGTGGAGAACGATGATGGAAGTGGAGAGCCAAGGATGGAAACGATGGAGGTGAAGAGTAGGAGTGGATATGACTTTTTTTATTCTTCAGCAGCTGCATCGATGCGCCGAGTAAAACTTCGGCTAGGATAGCACGCCACTACGTCACGGTGCGATTCGTCCCGTCAAAACAGTTTGACCATAGAAATGGTTTCTTTATTAGTACAGTATAACTTAATTTTTTCGAACAATATATACTAATCCATTTAATATACTCACTCCGATTCATATTACTTGTCAAATGATATGGATGAATCTTGAACTAAAATGTGTCTAAATATATCCATATTATAGTCTACTAATATGAATCGGAGTTTGTTTTGTTCAAAGGATTTCTAAAGGTATCTTGTACGGAGTAGGATTTTTACACATAGGGCTTTTTCCTATAAAGCTTGCTTGATTCAAAGGATTGAGAACCCTCCAAAATACCTATGGATTGCTTTCTCTACAATCCTATCTCTTGGTAATATTGCTATGTGTCTATAACAACTATGAAACAAACTCAATCTCAATAGAAATTTCCTTTGTCTTTCCTAATCAAACAACTAGTTATTTTATGTCTTCGTTTACAAATTAAGATAATTTTTAGGTTATAGGTAATCATCGAGCTTATGTGATCATCTTTTATGATCAAACTTACTTGATCAGCCGCGGAGGCGCAAAGGACTAAAGGAGCAAATGGTGTGCATTAATACGGCCGCATGGGGAAGGCACAACTAGCGACGATGAGACGTATCGCCAGCATTGGCCTAGGGAACCGTCGCCACCATTAATAAAAGCTATCCCTTTGGGCACCATGTCTCCCACTACTCGTGTCACGCGCGCATGTGGGTTACGGATGGATGGGCTGGGGAAGCCGGACAGAAAACATGACAACCAGGGGGGAAATGAATAAAAATAATACAAAGTCGAAAATATTTCGAAAAATAAACTTTGTAAGAAACTCCATGCGTTTAGAAAATGTGAAGGTAATATGTTGAAACACGTCTAGACCACGTCTAGAACCACCGTCCCAAAGCTTAAGGATTAAATTGATTTTTTGAAAGTCAAACTAAGTTAAGTTTGACTAAGTTTTTACCAAAAGCATTAATATGCAAGATACAAAATCAATATTATTAGATAGAAAATAAATTATATTTTCATATGGTGTCTACAAAATATTATATGTGCTGATAGATTCTTTTAAGAGTTTTGTCGAACTTTACTTGGTTTGACTTTTCAAGATAAATATACTAAGCTTTAAGCATTGGAACGGAGGTATTTTTCGAAGCACCTACATGTCTTTAGAAGACAAAAGAAAACATGGAGTAAGGTTGTTTTTTGTGCAAAAGTTTACGTCAAAATCTGGTTATTTGTGTAAAAAGAATCTCAAATTGTGTTATGTGCAAAAACTGCACCAACAAGTGGTGGTATGTGCAATTTCCTCCGTCACACAAAAGGCAAGCCATTGATACATACTTAATTGTGAATAATTACAAAAGTAGTAGGCAACTAATAAGCGCACATGATTAAACTGCTATGCGAGATCTTCAGCCACCAGAAGTCGTTCCCGTGCCTCTCTAGCATTGAAAATCACGCGTTCTGCGACTTCCATCAAAGAGACAAGCTGAGCTTTGATCCGTTCTCCCAGATGAATGGCCTCGTCACAACTCCTACGAGCACAGGCCGTGATCTCATCCACTTCTAGGAAAGACACCGCCTGCCTGTACCGAAATATCTTGATCCCTAACTCTCTGTTCTCCTCCCGCATGCTGGCAAGATCCAACTTCATCCTTCGACAGGATAAGCAAGGGGAGTGATCCTGCCAAAGGTAACAACAAACATATCGAGCGTTACCAGCAAACGAAGGGCACAAATTGGCTGATTAACGAATGTGGTCACAAACATGTAGGACAGACTTAAGTGGTGTCTACATGTCAGTGACTCGAAGTACCCAAAAACCAGCAACCCAAAGTCAGCTAATATTAACCTCCGTCTTCAGCTCCTTCATCCTCTTGAACGGCGGGGAAGCTGGCAACTTATCTTCTTCTACGACCTCTCGCTGGAACCTGACGTCGAAGGATGAGAGATCCTGCGAACGGATGTGCTGCGCCTGCGCGTGCGATTCACCAGGGCGCTTCTGGCGTAACTCGGAGTTCTCGGCGCCGAGATGCGGAAGTTCCGCTCCCGGGGCCTTGTTGACCCTAAGCCGAGATAGCTCCTGTGTAAGCCGACGAAAAACGTTCAAAATGTTACAGATCAGGCATATCATTACCAGTGCAAACGAGGTAAGTGAATCTCTGGGATCTCGCTCAACGACCGCGGTTGGTCCAATGCCACCACATCTTCTCCGAGATTGACTAACTCCTTTACATCATATTCTCCGACATTGACTATCTCCTTTACATCATCTTCTGCTCCGAGCTTGACCATCTCCTTTACATCATCTTCTACTGCGAGCTTGATCATCTGCCTCACATCATCTTCTCCGGCGATATCGACACTCTCTCTCGCGGAAGATAACAGATATAAGTCCGAGTATTAGCAGCAAAACGAAGGTAATTAAAAGAGGCGTAGTAACCCTTGTGTCCTGGCTCATCAACGGCGGGGACGCTGAGCCCGCATCTTCTCCTCCGAGATCTCCCTTCGGAGGCAGGATTGTTAGAGACAGTGTACTTCTGGTAGTAGTATTTATGCGTGGGGCGCCAGGGGGTCGAGAAGCTAGGACTGCATCTTCTCCTCCGAGCTCTTCCTTGGTAGACATGACAAATGAAACGAGGTGTGAGGGGCGTAAGGTATAAAAATGGCGGACGGCCGCCCCGCCTCGGCCCTCCAAGGCTTATTTTTTTTGCCTTACTAAACTAAAAAACATATTTTGCGTCTCACACGTCTGCCCTAAGAGGGCTGCAGGGTCCCATACATGCAGGTCCCACACTTTAGTGAGCACAAGTCATGTGCGGTAGGTAGGCAAACTTCCAACAATCTTCTTTGTCAAGTACTCAAGTGAAAACACGTCGTCAAGACTCTCTCTCTCTCTCTCCCCCCTTTTGTCATTGAAAAAAAAAGAATATTAGACGGGCGTGTAGCCTGCACTGCAGGGGGCGATTTTGACAAAGTAACCCTTTTGGCGAAGAAAAACACAGACTGAGCCACACAAACAGGTTAGTCCAAAGTGAAATAGATTGCTCGGAGGCTCAGTCCATGTTTTTCTTTGCCAAAAGGGTTATTTCTGTCAAAATCGCCGCACTGCAGGTTTGCAGCACTGAAAAACCTTGCGTGCCAGTCAACATCACTTCCCGGAAAGGTTGAAGCATTTCGAGGCCGTGACTGCTCTCCCTTCCTCTTCTCCTTCCGTGTGACCCTCTTCCACCTTTTATCCTTTGCAACATTTGCAAAAAATTGTCCGTGACTTGTGCTCACTGAAGTGTGGGACCTCACGCATGGGAACCACACGTAAGTGACAGACCTGTTGGTGTAATAATTCGGGTGATCATTATACTGTATTAGAACTCCGTACAAAGTTTCGTATGGATTCAAGGGTAGGAAAGCCAAGTTAACTCATTTACATGACATTATTTTTTCCATGAACCCAAGTTAACTCATCTAACACTTGGTACATTTTGGTTATATATTCGAAATTTTACTTGAAACTTGTTGGTCATGCCATTTTACTACTCGCCTAACACTTTTCCGATCGAGAAGGGATGGTGGGACCCCAAAAAACTTGCAAATACGAGCTAAATTTGTGGGACCCCAAAAAACTTGCAAATACGAGAGCTTCATCCAAAAGAAACACACTCGTGTCCCCTACCACCACCACCACCCCATGATTTTGACCTAAATTTGAAATCAAGCCAAAGGTGGTTCAAAACCGGCAATCGGAAAGCATGGATTGTGCGTCTTTTTTCTATATAGCTAGGGAAAATAGCAGACATGCCATACCAATGTTTTAGAAAAGAGAGCTTTTACTTGTGCATTTTGGGTTGTCGCGCATAAATGTGCTTTTACTTGTCTGCCACCAATTAATCCAATTCTCATTTGTGGGGAAACATGACACTAGATGGCCATTTCCAAAGTTTCATGAATTATCTCAATGTGAATCCATATATGTACCATTTTTGGGGGCTAAATTGCTTAAATGCAAATTTGAACAGTGCATAGATGAAGTACATATCAAACAAATAACTGAAAAAAATACAGAGGTGTGTGACCCGAATGTCTGGAGCCATGGTACAAGAGATATAATGGCTAACCACACGAGCCCCTTCGTCCAACTAGCTAGCACAAAACAAGGGTGAGCGTCATGAGATTGATCGACATCAATTTCAGAACATGCCAAAGTTATTGTGGGGCTCGATATAAAAAAGCTCGAAACAAAGCATGCATATTGAGTCATATCATTTGTGGTTTACATACTACCTCTATATATATATGACAATACCAAATGAACGTGTGGCATATATATACACACTTGTATATCCTCTTTTAGAGGAACCCTGCACAGTTTTCGGCACCACATGTGTGTTTGAGTACAAGTTCCACTCACTTCCCAAAAGTGTGTGAGCATTGTATTAAGTACTACAAGAAAACAATGGCAAACCTTTGAATCCCATGACTGATTTTTTGTTGTAGTGATATATAGATTTATAAGTGTTTAGGGTTAGGGGTTAGGGTTTATAGAGATGATGCACATATTTTGATTTCACGCTTGTGATGTACAATACTACATAAGTAAGAAATTAATTAAACAAGCATGACCTTTGTTAGAATAACATTTAACATGTTCTCTCACCATTCATATATGTTGGAGTTTGCCTTGCTTCTTCAATTTCCCACGTGCACATGTTACTACGAGAACCAAGGCAAACTTTTAAATCATTGTTGGGACTGGCTAGATGCACCACCATGCCCAATTTGGGCACATTATAATAAAATATGTCACAAATATGGCCATATATAACTATATATATTATTCGGCTTGAAACCCATGAATCTTCATACACGATAGTCCATTTTGTGAAGAAAAAATGTTTTTTATTACCCTATCACGGGTTTCTTATTTTCCCTGTCCACTAGTACACCTATATATGAGCACTCAATGCGGAAGGGTTTCATTTTTTTTTATTTCAAAACCAGATCAAAATGGTCGACATGATTATCCATTCAAAGGGGTTAAATATTTCAGTACTATCACTGGTTTATGTATATAGTGTAAGTAATATGAATCTAAAAATGATTTTGGGGGATTTCTATGACCAAGTTATAACACACCTACATTTCAAATTTGAATTACTTCCAATAAATCAGCATATAGTCATTTAAATGTGTGAAACTGGCTAAAAACACTAAAAATCGTAAAGAGTTGGGAATTGGCACTAAAATATGGCCTAGTTTATCTTAAAAATGTAGAGGCGCCATTTTGACCCGTATCTTATGTACCCCACTCGAAAATGATAAACTATCACGAATTACCATTTATTGTAGGCATTACTTTTCACGATAAAATGATAAACTATATCTTGACGGCCAGGAGCCAGCTAAGGTGTATCTGTGAGCAGCTGACTGCGGTCCTCGTCTCTGGACCGTGGAGGTCCTATTTGACGGACAAGGCCGGATGTACCTCGACAAGGGCTGGGAGAATTTCGCCATCGCGCACGGTGTGGATTTCGGCTGCTTCGTACACTTCAAATATGAAGGCGATGATGTGCTCACAGTGAAGGTGTTCGACGGAACAATGTGCAGGAAGTACTACTACTCGGACGACGATGATACTGACGATGAAAGCGACGATGACGTGAAGCCATGCATCCATCCTCTTTAGATAAGGGGATTATGACCAAGAATATATATGTAGCTTCATATGCATCGATTTTAGAGAGAGGGAGAGAGAGAGAGAGAGAGTCTTGATGCGTCTTCTCTTGACAAAGAAGATGGGAGTTTGCCTACCTACCGCACATGACTTGTGCTCACTGAAGTGTGGGACCTCACGCATGGGAACCACACGTAAGTGACAGACCTGTTGGTGTAATAACTCAGGTGATCATTATACTGTATTAGTACAAAGTTTCCTATGGATTCAAGGGTAGGAAAGCCAAGTTAACTCATTTACATGACATTATTTTTTCCATGAAGCCAAGTTAACTCATCTATCAATTGGTAAATTCTGGTTATATTCGAAATTTTACTTGAAACTTGTTGGTCATATATGCCATTTTACTACTCGCCTAACACTTTTTCCGCGCGTGAAGGGAGGGGGTGGGCATGATGCTACCCTGAATTTTTGTGACCCCCAAAAACTAGCAAATACGAGAGAGGCATCCAAAGAAACACACTCGTCCCCCGACCCCCCCCCAATTTGAAATCCAGCCAAAGGTGGATCAAAAAGGCAATCGAAAAGCGTGGATTGTTCATCTTTTTCTATATAGTTAGGGTTAGGGTTTATGGTTTATAGAGATGCACATATTTTCATTTCACATTTGTGATGTACAATAATACATAGGTAAGATTCCAAGCATGACCTTTGTTAGAATAACCTTTAACGTGTTCTCTCACCTTTAGATTCAAATGGGCATAAACATTCGTAAAAAATCAAAAATGAAAAACCAAAGCACATAGTCTTCTTATGTCATATAGTAAGAATTGAAGTTGATAAACAAGGTCTAGACATATTCAAACCAGTCAAATAATGTATCTACACCTAACCCTAAACTTTATCTTATGAAGTCAAGCATGAAGAGAAATGGTTTTGGGTTTCAAACATGGAAATTTCAAAAACCTCCCAAAAGCTTCATTTTAGAGTGACTAAGAAGGATACAGGCTTACCTTTTCATTTTCATGTTTTAAACTTGTTTAAATCATGATCAAAACTAGGATTTGAACGAGATTCAAATGGGTATAAAAAAATAAAAAACGCACATAGCCTTTTTATGTCATATAATGCATGAGCACTCAAGTTGATAAACATGGTCTAGACATATTCAAACTAGAAAAATCATGTATCTACCCTGGCCCTAACCTTAAACTTTGTATTATGGAGTCAAGCATGAAGAGAAGTGGGGTTTTGGGTTTCAAACATGGAAATTTCAAATTGATGAACAAGTTCTAGGCATATTCAAAATAGAAAAAGCATGTATCTACCCCCTAACCATAAAGTCGGTCGATCTTACGAAGTCTATTGGTTTCAAACATGGAAATTTCAAGAACCTCCCAAAAGCTTCATTTTAGAGTGACTAAAAAAGATCCATGCTTGCCTTTTCATTTTCATGTTTTAAAATTGTTTAAATCTTGGTCGATCAAACCTAGCTAGTATTCAACCAAGATTCAAATGGGCATAAAATAAAAAAAAATCAGAAAATGAAAACCAAAGCACATAGCCTTCTTATGTCATATATATATAGTAAGAATTCAAGTTGATCAACAAGGTCTAGACATATTCAAAACAGAAAAAAGCATGTATCGATCTACCCCTAACCCTTAACTTTGTCTTATATATGAAGTCAAGCATGAAGAGAAGTGGTTTTGGGTTACAAACATTATATTGAGATTTCAAGATCGAACCCCAAAAGCTTCATTTTAGAATGACTAAGAAGGATCCAGGCTTGCCTTTTCATTTTCATGTGTTTTAAACTTGCTAAAATCTTGGTCAAACCTAGGACTTGACCAAGATTCAAATGGGCATAAACATTCAGAAAAAATCAAAAAATGAAAACCAAAGCACATAGCCTTCTTATGTCATATATATATAGTAAGCATTCAAGTTGATCGATATGAACAAGGTCTAGACATATTCAAAATAGAAAAAGCATGTATCTACCCCTGGCCCTTAACTATATATGTCTTATGAAGTCAAGCATGAAGAGAAGTGGTTTTGGGTTTCAAACATGGAAATTTCAAAAACTTCCCGCCAAAAGCTTAATTTTAGAGTGAATAAGAAGGATCCAAGCTTAATTACCTTTTCATTTTCAGGATTTATATGCTTGTTTAAATCTTGGTCAAACATAGGATTTGACCAACACACATATAGTCTTCTTATGTCATATAGTAAGCATTCAAGTTGATAAATAAGCATGCATGTCTAGACATATTCAAATTAACCCGACAAATCATGTATCTACCCCTAACACCCTAAACTCTGTCTTATGAAGTCAACCATGAAGAGAAGTGGTTTTGGGTTTCAAACATTGAGATTTCAAGAACCCCCAAAAGCTTCATTCTAGAATGACTAAGAAGGATCCAGGCTTACCTTTTCATTTTATGTTTTAAACTTGTTTAAATCTTGGTCAAACCTAGGATTTGACAAGATTCAAATGGGCATAAACATTAATTCAGAAAAAACCAAAAAAATGAAAATACAACGCACATATAGTCTTCTTATGTCATATAGTAAGCATTCAAGTTGATAAACAAGCATGTCTAGATATATTCAAACCCGACAAATCATGTATCGATCTACCCCCTAACCCTAAACACTCTGTCTTATGAAGTCAACCATGAAGAGAAGTGGTTTTGGGTTTCAAACATTGAGATTTCAAGAACCCCCCAAAAGCTTCACTTTTGAATGACTAACAAGGATCCAGACTTACCTTTTCATTTTCATGTTTTAAACTTGTTTAAATCTTGGTCAAACCTAGGATTTAACCAAGATTCAATGGGCATAAAAATTCAAAAAACCAGAAAATGTAAAACCAAAGCACATAGCCTTTTTATGTCATATAATGAGCATTCAAGTTGATAAACATGGTCTAGACATATTAAAACAAGAAAAATCATGTATCTACCATATGTCCCTAACCCTAAACTCGATCTGTCTTATGAAGTCAAACATGAAGAGAAGTGGTTTTGGGTTTCAAACATGGAAATTTCAATAACCTCCCAAAAACTTCATCTTAGAGTGACTAAGAAGGTTCAATGCTTACCTTTCCATTTTCATGTTTTAAATTAACTTGTTTAAATCTTGGTCAAACATAGGATTGACCAAGATTCAAATGGGCATAAACATTCAGAAAAAATTAAAAAATAAGAAACGAACGCACATATAGTCTTCTTATGTCATATAGTAAGCATTCAAGTTGATAAACAAGCATGTGTAGACATATTCAAACCCGACAAATCATGTATCTACCCCCTAACCCTAAACTGCTAGATTTGTCTTATGAAGTCAAGCATGAAGAGAAATGGTTTTGGGTTTCAAACATAGAAATTTCTAGACCCCCTCCCCCAAAGCTTCATTTTAGAGTGACTAATTAAGAAGGATTCATGCTTACCTTTTCATTTTCATGTTTTAATCTTGTTTAAATCTTGGTCAAACCTAGGATTTGACCAAGATTCAAATGGGCATAAAAATTCAAAAAACATAAAAAATGAAAAACTAAAGCACATAGCCTTCTTATGTCATATATATAGTAAGCCTTCAAGTTGATGAACAAGGTGTAGACATATTCAAAATAGAAAAAGCATGTATCTACCCCCTAACCCTTAACTCTGTCTTATGAAGTCAGGCATGAAGATAAGTGGTTTTGGGTTTCAAACATGGAAATTTCAAAAACATCCCAAAAGCTTAATTTTAGAGTGACTAAAAAGGATCGAAGCTTACCTTTTCATTTTCATGTTTATGCGTGTTTAAATCTTGGTCAAACATAGGATTTGACCAAGATTCAAATGGGCATAAACATTCAGAAAAAAATAAAAAATAAAAAACCAACGCACATTAGTAGCCCAAAATCGAACCAGTAGTTGGATATTTTTGAACTTGATCTGTAGTAGTGGGCAAAACCCTAGATTAACCTATTTAATCATAGATTCGTAGGTCGATTTTTCTACTTTTTTATTATTACTATGCAGCACATGTGTGTTTGCCCGTCGAGTGAAACTCGAAGGAAAAAGAGGGATCACTCGGAAGGAGTGAAGAAGGGAGTGCATTATGGTGTTTCCCCTTTTTCGGGTGATGATGTTGACTGTTGTGCAGGTTTTGTCAGTGAGCAGGAGGTGCGAGCGAGCGAGCGAGCGAGTCGAGCGAGGCCGAGAATGAGAGAGAGGTTTTTTTTTGTGAGAGGGACAACCGAAGGATCCTGAAGGACCCAGAGACTTCCAATATGCATCCTGATGCGTCTTCTCTTGACAAAGAAGATGGCTGGGAGTTTGCGTACCTACTGCACGTGACTTGTGCTCACTGAAGTGTGGGACCTCACGCATGGGCACCACACGTAAGTGACAGACCTGTTGTGTAAAAACTCGCTTGATTATTATAGTGCATTAGAACAAAGTTACCTATGGACTAAAGGGTAGGAAATCCAAGTTAACTCATTTACATGACATTAATTTTTCCATGAAGCAAAGTTAACACATCTATCAATTGGTACATTTTGGAGTGACTAAGAAGGATCCATGCTTACTTATTCGTTTACACGTGTTAAACTTGTTTAAATCTTGCTCAACAAGGTCTAGACATATTCAAAACAGAAAAAAGCATGTATCGATCTACCCCTAACCCTTAACTTTGTCTTATGAAGTCAAGCATGAAGAGAAGTGGTTTTGGGTTACAAACATTATATTGAGATTTCAAGATCGAACCCCCCAAAAGCTTCATTTCAGAATGACTAAGAAGGATCCAGGCTTGCCTTTTCATTTTCATGTGTTTTAAACTTGCTAAAATCTTGGTCAAACCTAGGACTTGACCAAGATTCAAATGGGCATAAACATTCAGAAAAAATCAAAAAATGAAAAACAAAGCACATAGCCTTCTTATGTCATATATATATAGTAAGCATTCAAGTTGATCGATATGAACAAGGTCTAGACATATTCAAAACAGAAAAAGCATGTATCTACCCCTGGCCCTTAACTATATATGTCTTATGAAGTCAAGCATGAAGAGAAGTGGTTTTGGGTTTCAAACATGGAAATTTCAAAAACTTCCCGCCAAAAGCTTAATTTTAGAGTGAATAAGAAGGATCCAAGCTTAATTACCTTTTCATTTTCAGGATTTATGCTTGTTTAAATCTTGGTCAAACATAGGATTTGACCAACACACATATAGTCTTCTTATGTCATATAGTAAGCATTCAAGTTGATAAATAAGCATGCATGTCTAGACATATTCAAATTAACCCGACAAATCATGTATCTACCCCTAACACCCTAAACTCTGTCTTATGAAGTCAACCATGAAGAGAAGTGGTTTTGGGTTTCAAACATTGAGATTTCAAGAACCCCCCAAAAGCTTCATTCTAGAATGACTAAGAAGGATCCAGGCTTACCTTTTCATTTTATGTTTTAAACTTGTTTAAATCTTGGTCAAACCTAGGATTTGACAAGATTCAAATGGGCATAAACATTAATTCAGCAAAAACCAAAAAAAATGAAAATACAACGCACATATAGTCTTCTTATGTCATATAGTAAGCATTCAAGTTGATAAACAAGCATGTCTAGACATATTCAAACCCGACAAATCATGTATCGATCTACCCCCTAACCCTAAACACTCTGTCTTATGAAGTCAACCATGAAGAGAAGTGGTTTTGGGTTTCAAACATTGAGATTTCAAGAACCCCCCAAAAGCTTCACTTTTGAATGACTAAGAAGGATCCAGACTTACCTTTTCATTTTCATGTTTTAAACTTGTTTAAATCTTGGTCAAACCTAGCTAGTATTTGACCAAGATTCAAATGGGCATAAAATTCAAAAAAATCAGAAAAATGAAAAACCAAAGCACATAGCCTTCTTATGTCATAAAGTAAGAATTCAAGTTGATCAACAAGGTCTAGACATATTCAAAATAGAAAAAAACATGTATCGATCTACCCCTAACCCTTAACTCTATCTTATGAAGTCAAGCATGAAGAGAAGTGGTTTTGGGTTACAAACATTATATTGAGATTTCAAGATCGAACCCCCCAAAAGCTACTTCATTTTAGAGCGACTAAGAAGGATCCATGCTTACCTTTTCGTTTTCATATTTTAAACTTGTTTAAATCCTGGTCAAACCTAGGATTTGACCAAGATTCAAATGGGCATAAAATTCAAAAAAAATAGAAGAATGAAAAACAAAAGCACATAGTCTAGCTTCTTATGTCATATAGATAGTAAGCATTCAAGTTGATAAACAAGGTTTAGACATGTGTTCAAACCAGACAAATCATGTATCTACCCCTAACCATAAACTCTCTACGATCTTATGAAGTCTAGCATGAAGAGAAGTCGTGTTGGTTTCAAACATGGAAATTTCAAGAACCTCCCACGAGCTTCATTTTAGAGTGACTACAAAAGATCCAGGCTTGCCTTTTCATTTTCATGTTTTTAAATTGTTTAAATCTTGGTCAAACCTAGCTAGTATTTGACCAAGATTCAAATGGGCATAAAATTAAAAAAACCAGAAAAATGAAAAACCAAAGCACATAGCCTTCTTATGTCATATAAAATAAGCATTCAAGTTGATAAACAAGGTCTAGACATATTCAAAATAGAAAAAAGCATGTATCTACCCCTAACCCTTAACTCTGTCTTATGAAGTCAAGCATGAAGAGAAGTGGTTTTGGGTTTCAAACATGGAAATTTCAAAAACTTCCCAAAAGCTTAATTTTAGAGTGACTAGGAAAGGATCCAGGCTTAACTTTTAATTTTCATGTTTCAAGTTTGTTTAAATCTTGGTCAAACCTAGGATTTGACCAACAAGATTCAAATGAGCATAATAATTCAGAAAAAAACAAAAAAAAAACCAAAGCACATAGTCTTCTTACGTCATTGACATGGGCATACCCTTCGGGTACCCATTATTAGTATACCTGGCTCGGCCCAATATGGAGAAGACCCAATATGGAGAGAAGGCCCAACAAGGCAACCCGAAGAACTAGTCGATTAGGACTCTTGTAAAACCCTAGGCTGGTTGCATATATAAAGCTAGCCAGGGCACCCGAAAAAAGACAACATATAGACATAGAGATAGACAACATAGCTCCGCCGATGGCGACACCATGTAAACATACTGTGATCATATACTGGATTGCTAGCAGCACGTAGGGATCCTCCACCGAGGGGACCCGAAGCTGGGTACGTCGTGTGCCTAATCTCGACCCCGGAATCTCCATCGTCGCTCTCCCGAAACCCTAGTCTACAATACGTAGGCATTGCCGAGGTATTCCCTCGTCAATTGGCGCCGTCTGTGGGAATTGCGACGACTGGATTTTGTCATCCGGGCGAGATCCGTCGAGTTCATCATCATCAACAGCGTGTATACCGATCGACTTTAACAAAGCGGCCGCAGTGCATCCGATCTACTTCAAAAAGCAGTGTCGCCATATCCGATCTACAACAGCAGAGCCGTGCCGATCAGTTTTTACCTTCAGCTTGCCAAGTCGTCTAATTCAAAGAAAGCCAGATCAAGTACGGAAATTCGCGTCGGCCTGCTCAGACTGAGAACCAAGCGACCCGATTGCGTTCGTGGAAGTGAAGAAAAAGAAATCCAAGTACAAACACCATACGTTGGTAAAGAAGAAAACAAGGCAGCTCAACCAAAGCAAAGCAACCGTGTACTACACGCTTACAGGAGACAATCGCCATCAACCAGTACGTAGTGGGATCAAGTAAAAAAAAAAAAAAAAAAAAAAAAAAAAGATCAATCAAGAAGGGATTTGCTGGAGACTATGCGCAGGGATGCACCAAGAAGCTCCAAAACGTGGCACGCACATGCAGCAACATCATCTAAGTCAGACGAAGGACACCTCCATATCAAGAAAAAGGAAGCTTCATCGGCTAATCAAATCAATCGGTTCCGTGGAAACACGAAGTATACTTCGTATTCGTCGCGGTCGGGATCGCCATTAAGAAAATCCGTCAACGACCATAGCTGATCAAGTCTTCACCGCAAACTTGCTCACCCGACAAAAATAATCAGATTCGATCGCTTCACCGCACAGTAGCCACACTCGGGGATTTGCCTCCCGCGAACTCAACACCCTCGGGTGCTCACCTATCGCGGATCCATCGGATCGACTACGTCCTCTTCATCGACTATGACGACTACATCGACCACTTCCGGCCAGACGCCGTGCGACTATAGACTACGTCTGAGGCACGACTTGCGTCCACTTCGGCGTCACCGCACCCGATAAAAAGCTAAGTTTTCTTCTTCCTCCAAGATTCAATTATTTATTTACTTTCGCCATACCCGAATACTCGGGGGTTGCGTCATTACATTATTACAGAAAATTCACCCAAACACTGGGGGCTGCGCCATTACTCTGTTATCACAAATATATTCGGTTACTTGGTGAATTTCTTTTCTTCGGCTCTGGATATATCTTCTTCGGCTCAGTGGAATTATTTTCTTCGGCTCAGTGGAATTACTTTCTTCGACTTAGTAGCTTTGTCTTCTTCGACTTAGTGGATTTATTTTCTTCGGATTACTGGATTGATTTTCTTCGGGTTATTATTGGTTCACTTATACAATATTACCCGATGCATTTCCGGGTCAATGGATTCATCTTCTATGGTTATTACTGGAATTATTTTCTTCGGCTCAATGGATTCATCCTCACGGATTCATCTTCTATGGTTATTACTGGATTCTTCGGGTCAATGGATTCATCTTCTATGATTATTACTGGATTCTTTGGGCCAATAGATTCATCCTCTATGATATCGACGGATTTATCTTCAATATATGCTCTATATTTAATGGGGTAATCTTCAATATGGATTCATCTCAAATACTTCATATGGGATTCATCTTCATATATTATTGTCTATGGCTACATCCTAAATGGCTTCACCGTATATGACGCCGCGACTCCGTCAACTTCTTTCGACATCATGGCTAAACACTCGGGGGCTCGACCATGACTTCGCCTCGGGTCGCAACTGCGACACAACGTCTAAGCAACAATCATGACATCACCCCAGCAACGCTCGGGGGCTCGGCTATTTCTCCATCAACAATTTGGCGGCATCTACTTTTGTTATTTGGTGGTTTCTACTTCGGCTCGACTTCTTCTCGGTACTCGAAGACTTCATCACGCATCGACTCTGTTGTGCCTAATAAGCTAAGTGTTCCTTTATCTTACACAAAGTTGATTATCATTTACTTTTGCCGCACCTGATGCTCGGGGGCTGCGCGGCGTATATTCACTTTACATATCATTGAATCTGAGCATCTGACACCGCATGTGAAAAAGAGAGTCAAGGAAAAGATAGAAAAAGTTTGTTCATTTGTGCAGGAGAAAACAAATTTCAAAGTATATAAAAGAGAACCCGACGAAATTGTCTACAGTGAGAACTCGACAAAATTGTCTTCAAGAAAGGACAGAACCCGACGAAATCAAAATAGCACCCGATGAAATATTTTTCAAGGAGGAACCCGACGAAATCGTGAGAGAACTCGAAAAATTGTCCTCAAGGAGGTCCCGGAAAATTGTCCTCAAGGAGGTCCCGAAAAATTGTCCTCAAGGAGGTCCCGAAGAATTATCTTCAAGGAGGTCTCGAAAAATTGTCCTCAAGGAGATCCCGAAAAATTATCTTCAAGGAGGTCCCGAAGAATTATCCTCAGGGAGGACTTGAAGAATTATCTTTAGGGAGGACCCGAAATTTTTTCCTCAGGGAGGACCCGAAGAATTGTCCTCAGGGAGGACCCGAAGAATTTTCCTCAAAGAGGACCCGAAGAAATTTTCCTGAAGGAGAAACTTGACGAAAATTTCATCAAGGAGGAACCCAAAAAAAAAAAAAAAAAAAAAAAAAAAGAAGGGTGGACAAATCTTCGGGTCCATTGACTCGTCATATTGTTCCGAGCAAGAGCATCGGTGATGTACCCGACAATATAGAATAACCAATATATTCGGCTGTCTCATCAAGCCCGAGAGAAAAATAGAAGAGCCCGCAAAATGGGTCATTGCATCAGCCGAACAAGGCACTCGACAATATATTCTCAGAGCGCCAAAGTTGCGATCAATCTCTGAATGCCGCAAAAATTTGCGAAGGTAAGACCCCAGATCCGTTCTGCTGGGCGTGGCATCGCCGAAGACTGCGCTCTGCTACTTTTATCCGTATCAACAGATACGAAGAAAAATCCTAACGGACGCGTTAGGTACCCGATAAAACATGACTGGGACTCGACAGAATGGTAAGACCTTAAGCGGCACCTGTCGAAGTTTACACCAGTATCCCGGGATCATGTCCAGGGACGTGATCTTGAAGTAGGTTTTTGCGGATTGCCACTAGAGCAGTTAACTAGTACCTGATCCGTCAGATGAACTAGCCCCAACTACCATTATCCCTGTACAATATAGATATGGATGTCAAATAAAAATAGCAACGGCCTGGAGTCGATAAAAAGAGGGACTGCGCCAGGTTGTTTATCGAGTAGTACAACTTGAGCCTATGCCTAGGTGCAAGCACCTGCTCATAGGCTCGGGGGCTACTCTTATCGAGAGTATTGTTCACCCTCCCGATAAGATACAAGAAAGAGGAAAAGTTGTGGTGTCGATTAAAAGCAAGTTGAGCCTACACCCAAGTGCAAACACTTGGCTGTAGCCTCGGGGGCTACTCCCATCGGGAGCGCTGGTCGCGCACCCGATAAATGTGAAAAGCTCAAGAAAGAATGACAATATAGAGGCATAAAGCGTTGAGCCTACACCCAAGCACAAGTCCTTGGCTGTAGCCTCGGGGGCTACTCCCATCGGGAGCGCTGGTCGCGCACCCTATAGAAAATAACTTCGACAACATCTATGACAATCAAGGTTTGCAGGCTCAACTCGATTCAACGACTCGAGTGGAGCCTACTCCCATCGGGAGCGTATGAATTTCATCAAGTCCTCCAGAAATATAGTTAAGTTCTTCATCGAGTAGTACAACTTGAGTCTATGCCCAAGTGCAAGCACTTGCCCATAGACTCGGGGGCTACTCCCATCGGGAGCGCTGCCGCGCACCCGACAGAAAAACAATTTCAAGAATCGTCTACATCATCTACGCTACACATGATCCACGACATGGACCTCGCCTTGTGTTTCTTCGACTTCGGAGATGGTTATGCTTGGAGTTTCTACGCAAGTCTTCGACTTCCCTATAAACTCGGGGGCTACTGACATGGGCATACCCTTCGGGTACCCATTATTAGTATACCTGGCTCGGCCCAATATGGAGAAGACCCAATATGGAGAGAAGGCCCAACAAGGCAACCCGAAGAACTAGTCGATTAGGACTCTTGTAAAACCCTAGGCTGGTTGCATATATAAAGCTAGCCAGGGCACCCGAAAAAAGACAACATATAGACATAGAGATAGACAACATAGCTCCGCCGATGGCGACACCATGTAAACATACTGTGATCATATACTGGATTGCTAGCAGCACGTAGGGATCCTCCACCGAGGGGACCCGAAGCTGGGTACGTCGTGTGCCTAATCTCGACCCCGGAATCTCCATCGTCGCTCTCCCGAAACCCTAGTCTACAATACGTAGGCATTGCCGAGGTATTCCCTCGTCAGTCATATATATAGTAAGCATTCAAGATGATAAACAAGGTCTAGACATATTCAAACCCGACAAATCATGTATCTACTCCTAACCCTAAACTTTGTCTTATGAAGTCAACCGTGAAGAGAAGTGGTTTTGGGTTTAAACATTGAGATTTCAAGAACACCCCAAAAGCTTCATTTTTAGAATGACTAAGAAGGATCCTGGCTTACCTTTTCATTTTCATGTCTTAAACTTGTTTAAATCCTGATCAAAACTAGGATTTGAACGAGATTCAAATGGGTATAAAAAATAAAAAAACGCACATAGCCTTTTTATGTCATATAATGCATGAGCACTCAAGTTGATAAACATGGTCTAGACATATTCAAACTAGAAAAATCATGTATCTACCCTACTGGCCCTAACCCTAAGAAGGATCCAGGCTTACCCGTTTCATTTTTATGTGTTTTAAACTTGCTTAAGTCTTGGTCAAACCTAGGATTTGACCAAGACTCAAATGGGCATAAAAACTCAAACCCGATAAACATTCACCTTTTTCTATATAGTTAGGGTTAGGGTTTATGGTTTATAGAGATCGATGCACATATTTTCCTTTCACATTTGTGATGTACAATAATACATAGGTAAGATTCCAAGCATGACCTTTGTTAGAATAACCTTTATAACGTGTTCTCTTACCTTTAGATTCAAATGGGCATAAACATTCAGAAAAATCAAAAAATGAAAAACCAAAGCACATAGTCCTCTTATGTCATATAGTAAGAATTGAAGTTGATAAACAAGGTCTAGACATATTCAAACTAGCCAAATCATGTATCTACACCTAACCCTAAACTTTATCTTATGAAGTCAAGCATGAAGAGAAATGGTTTTGGGTTTCAAACATGGAAATTTCAAAAACCTCCCAAAAGCTTCATTTTAGAGTGACTAAGAAGGATACAGGCTTACCTTTTCATTTTCATGTTTTAAGTTTGTTTAAATCTTGGTCAAACCTAGGATTTGACCAACAAGATTCAAATGAGCATAAAATTCAGAAAAAAATCAAAAAAATAGAAAAGAAAAACCAAAGCACATAGTATTCTTAAGTCATATATATAGTAAGCATTCAAATTGATAAACAAGTTCTAGACATATTCAAACCCGACAAATCATGTATCTACCCCTAACCCTAAACTCTTTCTTATGAAGCCAACCATATGAAGAGAAGTGGTTTTGGGTTTCAAACATTGAGATTTCAAAAAACCCCCCAAAATTAGCTTCATTTTAGAATGACTAAGAAGGATCCAGGCTTACCTTTTCATTTTCATGTGTTTTAAACTTGCTTAAATCTTGGTCAAACCTAGGATTTAACCAAGATTCAAATGGGCATAAACATTCAGAAAAAATCAAAAATTGAAAACCAAAGCACATGAATCTTCATACACACTATAGTCCGTCTTGTGAAGACATTTTGTTTTTTACTACCCTATCACAGGTTTCTTATTTTCCCTGTCAACTAGTACACCTATAAGCACTCAATGCGGAAGGGTTTCATTTTTGAGGTTTTCTTCATTTTCATTTATTTATTTCTAAACCAGGTAAAAATGGTCGACATGATTATCCATGCAAAGGGGTCGAATATTTCTAGGCAGCACATGTGTTTTCCCGTCCAGTGAAACTCGGAGGAAGAGGGATCACACGGAAGGAGACGAAGGGAGAGAAGTGAGTGGGGCCCTCTTATTTATGGTGTCTGACCTTTTTCAGGGTTTGTCAGTGCGCAGGAGGTGCGAGCGAGCGAGCGAGGCCGATAATGAGAGAGATGTTTTTTCTTTTTTTGAGAGAGAGAGGGACAACCGAAGGATCCTGAAGGACTCAGACTTCCAATACGCACCAGAGCACAGTTTACAACAAGACACAGAATAAACAGGAAATTTCATCTAAATCCCTAACTTTTACATGGAAGACCCCACGCTGAAAGCAAGAAATGCGATCGGGTCCTTAACAGCCACCGCCCAGATTGATCCTCGTCGCAGCCGGGGACGAACCACTTAGCGCGACCAAATCGCCATGGCCTACTGTGCGTGCACACCATGGCCTCCGAGCTGAGGTAGAAACGCAATGCCAAAACCAGCAGCCAGCGGAGGTGGATAACTGGAGAGAGAGAGGGGGGAGGGGGAGTTTTGATGCGTCTTCTCTTGACAAAGAAGATGGGAGTTTGCCTACCGACCGCACATGACTTGTGCTCACTGAAGTGTGGGACCTCACGCATGGGAACCACACGTAAGTGACAGACCTGTTGGTGTAATAACTCGGGTGATCATTATATTGTATTAGTACAAAGTTTCCTATGGATTCAAGGGTAGGAAAGCCAAGTTAACTCATTTACATGACATTATTTTTTCCATGAAGCCAAGTTAACTCATCTATCAATTGGTACATTCTGGTTATATTCAAAATTTTACTTGAAACTTGTTTAAATCCTGATCAAAACTAGGATTTGAACGTGATTCAAATGGGTATAAAAAATAAAAAAACGCACATAGCCTTTTTATGTCATATAATGCATGAGCACTCAAGTTGATAAACATGGTCTAGACATATTCAAACTAGAAAAATCATGTATCTACCCTGCTGGCCCTAACCCTAAGAAGGATCCAGGCTTACCCTTTTCATTTTCATGTGTTTTAAACTTGGTTAAGTCTTGGTCAAACCTAGGATTTGACCAAGACTCAAATGGGCATAAAAACTCAAACCCGATAAACATTCACCTTTTTCTATATAGTTAGGGTTAGGGTTTATGGTTTATAGAGATCGATGCACATATTTTCATTTCACATTTGTGATGTACAATAATACATAGGTAAGATTCCAAGCATGACCTTTGTTAGATTCAAATGGGCATAAACATTCAGAAAAAAAATAAAAAAAAAGAAAAACCAAAGCACATAGTCTTCTTATGTCATATAGTAAGAATTGAAGTTGATAAACAAGGTCTAGACATATTCAAACCAGTCAAATCATGTATCAACCCCTGGCCCTTAACTATATATGTCTTATGAAGTCAAGCATGAAGAGAAGTGGTTTTGGGTTTCAAACATGGAAATTTCAAAAACTTCCCGCCAAAAGCTTAATTTTAGAGTGAATAAGAAGGATCCAAGCTTAATTACCTTTTCATTTTCAGGATTTATGCTTGTTTAAATCTTGGTCAAACATAGGATTTGACCAACACACATATAGTCTTCTTATGTCATATAGTAAGCATTCAAGTTGATAAATAAGCATGCATGTCTAGACATATTCAAATTAACCCGACAAATCATGTATCTACCCCTAACACCCTAAACTCTGTCTTATGAAGTCAACCATGAAGAGAAGTGGTTTTGGGTTTCAAACATTGAGATTTCAAGAACCCCCCAAAAGCTTCATTCTAGAATGACTAAGAAGGATCCATGCTTACCTTTTCATTTTATGTTTTAAACTTGTTTAAATTTTGTTAAAACCTAGGATTTGACAAGATTCAAATGGGCATAAACATTAATTCAGAAAAAAACAAAAAAATGAAAATACAACACACATATAGTCTTCTTATGTCATATAGTAAGCATTCAAGTTGATAAATAAGCATGCATGTCTAGACATATTCAAATTAACCCGACAAATCATGTATCTACCCCTAACACCCTAAACTCAGTCTTATGAAGTCAACCATGAAGAGAAGTGGTTTTGGGTTTCAAACATGGAAATTTCAAAAACATCCCAAAAGCTTAATTTTAGAGTGACTAAAAAGGATCGAAGCTTACCTTTTCATTTTCATGTTTATGCGTGTTTAAATCTTGGTCAAACCTAGGATTTGACGAACAAGATTCAAATGAGCATAAAAATTCAGAAAAAATCAAAAAAAAAGAAAAGAAAAACCAAAGCACATAGTATTCTTAAGTCATATATATAGTAAGCATTCAAATTGATAAACAAGTACTAGACATATTCAAACCCGACAAATCATGTATCTACCCCTAACCCTAAACTCTTTCTTATGAAGCCAACCATATGAAGAGAAGTGGTTTTGGGTTTCAAACATTGAGATTTCAAAAACCCCCCAAAAGCTTCATTTTAGAATGACTAAGAAGGATCCAGGCTTACCTTTTCATTTTCATGTGTTTTAAACTTGCTTAAATCTTGATCAAACCTAGGATTTGACCAAGATTCAAATGGGCATAAACATTCAGAAAAAAATAAAAAATTGAAAACCAAAGCACATGAATCTTCATACACACTATAGTCCATCTTGTGAAGACATTTTGTTTTTTACTACCCTATCACATGTTTCTGTATATAGTAAGTAATATGTATCCAAAAATGATTTTTGAGGATTTATAGGACGAAGTTATAACACACCTACATTTCAAATTGGAATTACTTTCAATAAATCAGCATAAAGTCATTTAAATGTGTGAAACTAGCTAGAAAGCACTAAAAAACGTAAAGCGTTGGGAATTTCAACTAATATGTGGCCTTATTTATCTTAAAAATGCAGATGCGCCATTTTGAGCCATATCTTATGTACCCCATTCACAAAATAAACCTATTTTGTCATCTAGAAATTGATAAATGAGTTTTATATACCGAAAAGTTGAAAAGTCTAGTCAGCAACATTGTTGGGAATGGCAAGATGCACCACCATGCCCAATTTGGGCACATTGTAACAAACTATGCCACAAATATGGCCATAACTATATCATTTGGCTTGCAAACCAGGAATCTTCATACACGATAGTCTGCTTTGTGTGAAGACATTTTGTTTTTCACTACCCTATCACATGTTTATTATTTTCCCTGTCAACTAACACATACAAGCACACTCCATGCGGAAGGGTTTCATTTTTGAGGTTTTCTTCATTTTCATTTATTTATTTCTAAACCAGGTCAAAATGGTCGACATGATTATCCTTGCAAAGGGGTTGAATATTTTAGTACTATCACTGGTTTCTATATATAGTAAGTAATATGTATCTAAAAGTGATTTGTGGGGAATTGTAGGACCAAGTTATAACACACCTACAATTCAAATTTGATTTACTTTCAATAAATCAGCATACAGTCATTTAAATGTGCGAAACTAGCTAGAAAGCACTAAAAACCGTAAATTTGGGAATTGACATTAAAATATGGCCTAATTTATTTTAAAAATGTAGATGCACCATTTTGACCCATATTTTATCTACCCCATGCACAAAATAAACATATTTTATCATCTAGAAAATGAAAAACGATTTTTTATAACGAAAACTTGAAAAGTCTAGTCATCAACAGTGTTAGAAATGGCAAGATGCACCACCATGCCCAATTAGGGAACACTATAACAAAGCTGTCCAGGGAGAATCAAACTTGGTAATATTAACTATGAGATTGAACAAAACGTTATATTTGGTTTACCCTTTGAACCTCCTAACTTACCACAACATTGACTTCTTAATTTTATTTACAAATAGATATTTTAATATCCCATTGTTGTGCAATAATATATGTTTTTATCTCAAATCAATTAGCATTTGATTTTAAAAAACTACCATAATAATTTATGAGAAAGCGTTGAACAAGTTTCAGAATGTAATTTTATACTTGATATGACCAATAATAGACTTAAATTAAATTGGATTTCAAAGTTCAGATTTTATAAGCGAATAGAGTTTAATGTTGCAGACTATGTATTAGCTTGACGGGCACCCCTAGAATAAAGTAGGCCGGTCACTTATGTGTGGTTCCCATGTGTGTAGGTCCCACACATCAGTGAGCACAAGTCACGTGCGGTAGGTAGTTAAACTCCCAGCAATCTTCTTTGTCAAGTAAAGACGCATCGTCAAGACTCTCTCTCTCTCTCTCTCCCATTTGTCGCTGAAAAAAAAAGAATATTAGACGGGCGCGTAGCCTGCACTGCAGGTCTACAGAACTGAAACCCTGTGTGCCAGTCAACATCACTCACCGAAAAAAGTGAAGCATTTCTTTTCACCATAAATAACAGCGGCCCCGTGAGGCACTACTCTCCCTTTCTCTTTCTCCTTCCGTGTGATCCCTTTTGCACCTTTTATCCTTTGCACGAAACTCCACTTATTTTTTTTTTTGAGAAACACAGTACAAACGCAGGCGCTCACATACACGCGCATACACTCACCCCTATGAACGCACACACGCACACCCTACCCCTATGAAACTCCACTTATTGTTGTCATTGTTGCACAGAACACTCAGTTAACCTGTTCTTTTGCACATATCACCAACTCATGTATTTGTTGCACAAAGGTCAGCTACTTTTCTCTAAGGGCTCCTTTGATTCAAAGGATAGAAAAAGCATAGGAATAGGAAAGTCATAGGATTAAATGGCATGTCTATTTGAATCCCATAGGAAGATGAAGTATGTTTGATTGAAGCAAAAAGGAATTTTTCATGAGGTATGAGCTAATGTTTTTTTCCTATAGGAATTACACTACAAGATTTCCATAGGAATTTTTCCTATAGGATATATTCGTATGAATCAAACAACATGTATAGGAAAATTTTCCATAGGAACCAAATCCTACACAATTCCTATGCAAATCCTATGAATCAAAGGAGCCCTAAATCTGATGGCCGGGACCTAGAAGGTAGTGGTAATATCCATTGTCATTGTGTAGTGTGTTTTTAGAACTCTAAAAGAATATGAAAATATTTTAGCAATTGAAATAATATAAATTAACTAATATGGGATATTCATGAAATATATTTTCTACTATCCGGCCAATAGCGAGTGTCATGAAATATATTCATTGTAAACTTAGTGATAATCACTCGAGTTTGATATGAATGGCCTAGCAAGCTATGGGCATCTCCCACTATATATGTTGTCCACACGACCAACCAACAAGCAAAAGGTATTCCATGAGGAAAGTTTCTTATGGGTGACTTTCGTCTCTGCCGCAAAACACGCGCCGAAATTGTTGGCGCGTCCCATTTTCAAGCTACCCCAAAACCTGCGGTTTGCCCGTCGGCCTATAAAACTTCGGTCAACAGAGGATATTTCCCTGCAGAGCACAATTCGAACACCACATCTTTCTCATGCTTCTACCAGGCACACTCCCACGACGACGGCAGTGCCTACCGCCCCTCCTCACCATCACTGCCTCCTCACCGGCCACCGTAGTGACCGACCACGTTTTACCGGCGGACCTCCCTTGCTGTCTAGCAAGCCGGATTTGCTTCCTCGACGCCGACGTTGACCGCGCCATATCTGCTCCGGATCTGCTTCCCCGACTCTGTAGTCCACCTCACCGGAGATCGAGATGGGCAAAAAACGCGGCCCCAAAGTCGACCACCCCCAACCAAAGAGTAAATCCGCCCTGGCCTCGCACGAAGGTTGATGAATACTTTACATGTCCGCTTCGTTATATGCATTTGATTTCGACACTAGTTTTCGTTGCTTTCTTGCAATGCATTCTTGCTAATATTAGATCGTTGTAGATAGTTGTTTGCCGCGTAGCTATATGAGATCTCAACCTTACATCCGCCGATCGAGAGGAAGATCGAGGTTATGTCCGCTTTCGCTATGCATTTCTTTTCCGAGAATCACTTCTGTGTGATATGTTTTGGGGGTTTGAAGTATGCATTTTACAAAGGTTATGATAGCAGTCAAGCTAGCAGAGCAATTTGTTGATAGTATTAAACTGCCTGTATTTTTTTTATCTCGGAACTCTGCTGATCGTAACCTTACATCTGCTGATGAAGAGGCAGAGCTTATGTCCGCTTTCGTTACGCTTTTCTTTTCCAAATATCACATATGTGCGGTACTTTTTTGGGGTTTGAAGTATACTACCTCCACCCCAAACCTGAAGGCTTATTTATAAAAGTCAAACCAAGTAAAGTTTGACCAAACTTTCAGAACAATCTATCAAGAAATATAATATTTCGTAGATACCGTACGAAAATATATTCGTTATCTATTTAATGATATTAAATTTGTATTTTGCATGTTAATAATGATTTTTGGTAAAAACTTCGGGATGGTGGTAGTACGTTTTACAAAGGTTATGATAGCAGTCAAGCTAGCAGAGCAATTTATTGATAGTATTAAACTGCCTGTATTTTTTCTATTTGCAACTCTTTGTGCGCCATGTGGAATTGCATGCTCTAGCCAGTTCATCCAATGAGGTTTTATCACTTAACACCAGAAGTTCGGGATTTTATTTTATCACTAACCACAACCCTATAAATTTGTATCACAAAACACCAACATTTGGGGTAATTGTTTCGCAGAATACATGATCTCTGTTTGATAGCCCATTAGTGACTTCAGGCCACCGTCGCTTAAGAGTGACAAAGTGAAAGACAATTAGACTTTATTTTGTGGTATTTTCTGTTAAACGCTAAATACAAAGCTGTTTGTCAACACTAGTAGTTTAATCTTATGTCCAGACAGTTCAAAAAATCTTATGTCCAGGGTAGTTGTATTGGTACACATTATCAAAACCTTATGCTGGTACAGAATATATTACCCAAATCTCATGTTCTTGTGTGGTTATAATTTCAATGAATATTTGTCATATGGTAATTCATTTTGTGTGTAGCATATGTAACAAGTGTGACTCATATTCTCATTTCCACAGAGTGTCTACAAAATTTCACACCAAAATTCATTTGTTTGTAGCAAACATGCTCACGTACTGTAAATTGGTGTCACGCTGTAGGGTGATGCTCTTGTCAAGCCAACTAATGACAAATAATGTGTTATGTGAAATAATTTCCCCAAATGTTGGTGTTTTGTGATAAAAAATCCCCAACTTGTGGTGCTAAGTGATAAACCGCTCATTCAATAGACCGAGCCTTAGGCATGTATCATTAGATATTTTTTAGGAAGGCTGGAAATATTTATTTTGAATACTGCGTTGCTACTTGCTAGGATTTGAACTCGGGACCTTGTAGGTCTGATACCATTTCGAATTGCATGCTCTAGCAAGTTCATCCAATAGACCGATCTGTTGGAACTTGGAAGACCCTAGGCAATTATATTAAGCACACGCCATTCCATATGGTTAACCATTGGCATGAAATGACACTTATATGTGTTTGAGTGTATATGTGGATTGCTTAGCCCTTTCCATCAGTTCGGACTTTTGGTTGCGTTGGCTACTGCATGAAGCTTGACATTCATACTTATCCTAAAAATTGTTGCTGCTGCCCTCTGTTGCCCAACGTAAAATATTTTTGAGCCATAATTTGTTTGCCCTTTCCATCAGTCCGGACTTCCGGTTGCGTTGGCTAGTGCATGAAGCTTGACAATATGAACATCAATTATTTTTGAGCCATAGTTTGTTTGTCATTACACCTTTTGAGCAGTCTCACTGCTACTATTAATTTGTTCTTACATGCACAGTTCCATGATAAATCTCATCTGCATTTCTCGCCAATGCATGTTAGGTCTTCCACTCGAGAATGAGTACGAAGAGCAACGGAGGCAAACTATCCTGCATAATAGCCGAGTTGCAGCCTCGTTGGGCCTAACACTACATCCTTCTACAAGGTCTAGTGCAAAAATGCCACCCACGTCCCTCACAAAGGATACGGAACATTCCTCTGATTCAGAATTTGATCCTGCTGATTGTGATGGCGAGCTGACTCAAGAAGATGCCCTGGTCGACTATCCTCTGCAACACAACAAGGTGAGTTTTCTCTGTCCTGTCATCGAATTATTTGTCCCAACTTCCATTTGTTGTATCCCAGTCCTACCAAATATGTTACCCATGCCATGTTCAATCTCATTACTACATTTTTCCTGCTTAGTTAATGCATCATATATGTTTTTGCATATGTTGCCTTACTGTTTTTCCATTCCATCTGCATATCATCATCATATAATATTGTACATTGAAATATCATTTATGTGTGACAGGCATCTGCAGATTCGGGCAAGAACTTTTCAAGAACGAACAGGAGGAAGAACACTCAACAGAACCTCAGGATCACGGAGGATGGGTGACATGCGTAATAAAAAAAGGTTAAGCCTCGATGCTCGTGCTGCTCCTCCTATTACAAGGTCTAACAAAAGACCGACACGAGGTGGCGAACAGGCCGAGAATGATAACAAGAAAAGGTCTCGTAAAAACCACAAACCATCGAATCGACAGTATAGCCCCAAAGATGTACCAGCCCACACATTCCACAACCACCGATTGCCAATATCATTTCTCAAAGAACAATTGCCAACCGTAATCCGGTTTCCACAAGCAAATTCGAGCCAACAATTGGCATCATCGAGTGGTGGTAGGTAATAATGGCCAAGGACACATGATGCTAGTCCCGGATGATACAGCCTCAAATGTCCAAACAAGAGCTGCCACAACACCAATGAACCGTGATGATCTCCCTCCAACCCTTAGTCCCGCGAAAGACAACTCCTCACCCGATGACGAGACCCACGCCAAAAAAGGTAATACTTTTTCAAGACTTGTAGTTTAATGCTCCCTTATGTATCTATATACCATGATAGCTTGATGTAATGATTACATTGGTAGGGTCGCCACGATCAATAAAAACGAGGGGGCCAACGGTAGGAAGAAAACTTGCAGCTACGATTTCTGGAATGGGTTCAAGATTTCGCATCACATCTATTGTAGGTGGCGTAAGGCCACTTCATCCGCATGAATCTTCATATCTTGTATCACATATTGGCTATTTTATCAGGAATGAACTTCCTACCTTCCCATTGTGGAAGCAAAGACGTTGACACCCCTTCACAGTTCGAGAGTTTAGTGCATAATTTACATGTAAGTCATGCTTCTCCGGTAATGATAAATTATTCCACATTGATCTGTCCCATTTCTTGTAGCTTACTGTTGTTTCTATGCTATATAACTCACCAATTATTCCACCGTTCTGAGCAGTTAAGGTTTGAATTCGATGAGGATAATGAGGATGTAAAGTTTGTCATCGCTTCGATATTCAAAGAATTGTTGCGCCAGCACCGCTATAAGCTTAAGGCGACATACTTCATCGGCCAGATTACGCCAATGTTCGAACAAAGTCTCTCGCACCTGTATGATCGACGAGCAGTGGGGAGATCTTGTCAAGCACTGGTCTGATCCAATGAATGTGGTATGGATTATGAGGACCGTGAAACCAGATTAAATTCCGAATACTTATTTTACGCCAAAGTTGTCTCACTAGTCTCTTTTTGCGTACGTTGTCTAAAAGGAACCAGGCTAACCGCTTGAAACAACGTTTACCAAGCCGTACAGATCTCGTCACTTGGTTGGGCATCTCGGCAAAAAGTAATGCCCCGCTGGTCTGTATCGCTACATATGTTACTCGTAAATTGTGTAGAACTCCATGTGCATGTTATATTTCCATCCTCCATTTTAACCACGTTATTTGATTTCTATATGATTGTACAAAAATGCAGAAAGTAGATCATGCAAACAACATGCAACCAGACAAAGAGATGACTCTGTGGAAGCGAGTTGAGGCATGCCAGAAGAACAAACATAATGTGATAGGAGAACTCGCAGAAAGTGTTATTGTAAGTCTTCTTTATGATTTAATTTTTTTAACGACACACTTGCCAATTTGTAGGAGCAATAATGGGCATGTCAATATGATCTTTTAGGCGTTTTTGTGAAAATGCATTTGATGTGTAATCAGGCATACCAACTTGTAGGATTAAAAGTAGTTCATACACATTAAATCTACCGTCTGCATGTTTCTCTGTAATAACTTTAATTTTTACACGACTGAAATTTTTTCAGGCAAATATGAAATTGGAGATGGCAAAACCCGGGAAAGACGGTATGGAAAAAACTCTAGAAGAATGTATGGAGACATTTACCATGGTACTTAAAAATAAAGATATCACCAAAAACACTTTCCTGCGAAATGCTGGGTTTTTGCAGTCCAAGTCCAAGTCCAAGTCCAAGTCCAAGTCTTTCTCTGCACAAGTTCTGGAGGAACAACTCCAAATAGAACGAGCTGCAGCAGATGTGTTAAGAAACCAAGTTGATATGTTGAGATCGAGATCAGAAGCATGTGATGCCCTACTGGAGGAGGCCAATCAAGTTCGTTATAATCTCTCAAAGACTAATAAAATGCCATAGATAATTGGAGATGAATGATACATCTCCAACGTATCGATAATTTCTTATGTTCCATGCCACATTATTGATGTTATCCACATGTTTTATGCACACTTTATGTCATATTCGTGCATTTTCTGGAACTAACCTATTAACAAGATGCCGAAGTGCCGATTCTTTGTTTTCTGCTGTTTTTGGTTTCAGAAATCCTAGTAAGGAAATATTCTCGGAATTGGACGAAATCAACGCCCAGGGTCCTATTTTGCCACGAAGCTTCCAGAAGACCGAAGAGGAGACGAAGTGGGGCCACGAGGCGCCCAAACCATAGGGCAGCGTGGCCTGCCCCTTGGCCGCGCCGACCTGTGGTGTGGGGCCCTCGTGTGGCCCCCTGACCTGCCCTTCCGCCTACTTAAAGCCTCCGTCGCAAAACCCCCAGTACCGAGAGCCACGATACGGAAAACCTTCCAGAGACGCCGCCGCCGCCGATCCCATCTCGGGGGATCCAGGAGATCGCCTCCGGCACCCTGCCGGAGAGGGGAATCATCTCCCGGAGGACTCTACGCCGCCATGGTCGCCTCCGGAGTGATGTGTGAGTAGTCTACCCCTGGACTATGGGTCCATAGCAGTAGCTAGATGGTTGTCTTCTCCCCATTGTGCTTCATTGTCGGATCTTGTGAGCTGCCTAACATGATCAAGATCATCTATATGTAATTCTATATGTTGCGTTTGTTGGGATCCGATGAATAGAGAATACTTGTTATGTTGATTATCAAAGTTATGTCTATGTGTTGTTTATGATCTTGCATGCTCTCCGTTACTAGTAGATGCTCTGGCCAAGTAGATGCTTGTAACTCCAAGAGGGAGTATTTATGCTCGATAGTGGGTTCATGCCTCCATTGATATCTCAGGATGATGAGAAAGTTCTAAGGTTGTGGATGTGCTGTTGCCACTAGGGATAAAACATTAGTGCTATGTTCAAGGATATAGTTACTAGTTACATTACGCGCAATACTTAATGCAATTGTCTGTTGTTAGCAACTTAATACTGGAGGGGGTTCGGATGATAACCTGAAGGTGAACTTTTTAGGCATAGATGCATGCTGGATGACGGTCTATGTACTTTGTCGTAATGCCCAATTAAATCTCACTATACTCATCATAATATGTATGTGCATGGTCATGCCCTCTTTATTTGTCAATTGCCCAACTGTAATTTGTTCACCCAACATGCTGTTTATCTTATGGGAGAGACACCTCTAGTGAACTGTGGACCCCGGTCCAATTCTCTATATTGAAATACAATCTACTGCAATACTGTTCTACTGTTTTCTGCAAACAATCATCTTCCACACAATACGGTTAATCCTTTGTTACAGCAAGCCGGTGAGATTGACAACCTCACTTTGCTCGTTGGGGCAAAGTACTTTGGTTGTGTTGTGCGGGTTCCACGTTGGCGCCGAATCCCTGGTGTTGCGCCGCACTACATCCCGCCGCCATCAACCTTCAACGTGCTTCTTGGCTCCTCCTGGTTCGATAAACCTTGGTTTCTTTCTGAGGGAAAACTTGCTGCTGTGCGCATCATACCTTCCTCTTGGGGTTCCCAACGAACGTGTGAGTTACACGCCATCAAGCTCTTTTTCTGGCGCCGTTGCCGGGGAGATCAAGACACGCTGCAAGGGGAGTCTCCACTTCTCAATCTCTTTACTTTGTTTTTGTCTTGCTTAGTTTTATTTACTACTTTGTTTGCTGCACTAAATCAAAATACAAAAAAATTAGTTGCTAGTTTTACTTTATTTGCTATCTTGTTTGCTATATCAAAAACACAAAAAAATTAGTTACTTGCATTTACTTTATCTAGTTTGCTTTATTTACTGTTGCTAAAATGGCCAACCCTGAAAATACTAAGTTGTGTGACTTCACAACCACAAATAATAATGATTTGTTATGCACACCTATTGCTCCACCTGCAACTACAGCAGAATTCTTTGAAATTAAACCTGCTTTACTGAATCTTGTTATGCGAGAGCAATTTTCTGGTGTTAGTTCTGATGATGCTGCTGCCCATCTTAATAATTTTGTTGAACTATGTGAAATGAAAAAATATAAAGATGTAGATGGTGACATTATAAAATTAAAATTGTTCCCTTTCTCATTAAGAGGAAGAGCTAAAGATTGGTTGCTATCTCTGCCTAAGAATAGTATTGATTCATGGACTAAATGCAAGGATGCTTTTATTGGTAGGTACTATCCCCCTGCTAAAATTATATCTTTGAGGAGTAGCATAATGAATTTTAAACAATTAGATACTGAACATGTTGTTCAAGCTTGGGAAAGAATGAAATCTCTGGTTAAAAATTGCCCAACCCATGGACTGACTACTTGGATGATCATCCAAACCTTCTATGCAGGACTAAATTTTTCTTCGCGGAATTTATTGGATTCAGCTGCTGGAGTTACCTTTATGTCCATCACTCTTGGTGAAGCAACAAAGCTTCTTGATAATATGATGATCAACTACTCTGAATGGCACACGGAAAGAGCTCCACAAGGTAAGAAGGTAAATTCTGTCGAAGAAACCTCTTCCTTGAGTGATAAGATTGATGCTATTATGTCTATGCTTGTGAATGATAGGACTAATATTGATCCTAATAATGTTCCGTTAGCTTCATTGGTTGCACAAGAAGAACATGTTGATGTAAACTTCATTAAAAATAATAATTTCAACAACAATGCTTATCGGAACAATTCTAGTAACAACTATAGGCCATATCCTTATAATAATGGCAACGGCTATGGTAATTCTTATGGGAATTCTTACAACAATAATAGGAGTTCACCCCCTGGACTTGAAGCCATGCTTAAAGAATTTATTAGTACACAAACTGCTTTTAACAAATCTGTTGAAGAAAAGCTTGGGAAAATTGATATACTTGCTTCTAAAGTCGATAGTCTTGCTGCTGATGTTGATCTTTTGAAATCGAAAGTTATGCCTAATGAAAATCATCATAACAAAATTACTACTACAGCAAATGCCATCCAAGTTAGAATTAATGAGAATATAAGATTAATGGCTGAACTGCGTGCTAGGTGGGATAGAGAAGAAAATGAAAAACTAGCTAAAGAGAAGAATGTAGCTAAAGTTTGGACTATTACCACCACTTGTAATGCTAATGCTACACATGTTGTTGCACCTCCTACTAATAATAATAAAAGAATTGGTGTTAGCAATGTTTCCACTTCTAATGCAAAGCGCGAGAAACTGCCTGAAACTGCTAAAACTGCTGAAACTGCCTGTGATAAAACTGCTGAAATTTTTTCCAACATTGGGGATGATGATCCCATTGCTTTAGATTATAATGTTTGAATTTTGATGATTGCCACATCTCTGAAGTTATAAAGTTCTTGCAAAAACTTGCTAAGAGTCCTAATGCTAGTGCTATAAATTTGGCTTTCACACAACATATTACAAATGCTCTCATAAAAGCTAGAGAAGAGAAACTAGAGCGCAAAGCCTCTATTCCTAGAAAGCTAGAGGATGGTTGGGAGCCCATCATTAAGATGAAGGTTAAATATTTTGATTGTAATGCCTTATGTGATCTTGGTGCAAGTATTTCTGTTATGCCTGAGAAAATTTATAATATGCTTGACTTGCCACCGCTGAAAAATTGTTATTTGGATGTTAATCTTGCTGATCATTCTACAAAGAAACCTTTGGGGAAAGTTGATAATGTTCGCATTACCGTTAACAATAACCTTGTCCCCGTTGATTTTGTTGTCTTGGATATTGAATGCAATGCATCTTGTCCCATTATATTGGGAAGACCTTTTCTTCGAACTGTTGGTGCTATCATTGATATGAAGGAAGGTAATATAAAATATCAATTTCCTCTCAAGAAAGGTATGGAACACTTCCCTAGAAAGAGAATGAAGTTACCTTTTCATTCTATTATGAGAACAAATTATGATGTTGACACTTCGTCTCTTGATAATACTTGATACACACTTTCTGCGCCTAGCTGAAAGGCGTTAAAGAAAAGCGCTTATGGGAGATAACCCATGTTTTTACCTACAGCACTTTGTTTTTATTTTGTGTCTTGGAAGTTGTTTACTACTGTAGCAACCTCTCCTTATCTTAGTTTAGTGTTTTATTGTGCCAAGTAAAGTCGTTGATAGAAAAGTTCATACTAGATTTGGATTACTGCACAGAAATAGATTTCTTTGCTGTCACGAATCTGGGCTGTTTTCCCTGTAGGTAACTCAGAAAATTATGCCAATTTACGTGAGTAATCCTCAGATATGTACGCAACTTTCATTCAATTTGAGCATTTTCATTTGAGCAAGTCTGGTGCCTCGATAAAATTCGTCAATACGAACTGTTCTGTTTTGACAGATTCTGCCTTTTATTTCACATTGCCTCTTTTGCTATGTTGGATGAATTTCTTTGATCCATTAATGTCCAGTAGCTTTATGCAATGTCCAGAAGTGTTAAGAATGATTGTGTCACCTCTGAACATGTTAATTTTTATGGTCGCTAACCCTCTAATGAGTTGTTCTAAGTTTGGTGTGGAGGAAGTTTTCAAGGATCAAGAGAGGAGTATGATGCAACATGATCAAGGAGAGTGAAAGCTCTAAGCTTGGGGATGCCCCGGTGGTTCACCCCTGCATATATTAAGAAGACTCAAGCGTCTAAGCTTGGGGATGCCCAAGGCATCCCCTTCTTCATCGACAACATTATCAGGTTCCTCCCCTGAAACTATATTTTTATTCCATCACATCTTATGTGCTTTTCTTGGAGCGTCGGTTTGTTTTTGTTTTTGTTTTGTTTGAATAAAATGGATCCTAGCATTCACTTTATGGGATAGAGACACGCTCCGCTGTAGCATATGGACAAGTATGTCCTTAGCTTCTACTCATAATATTCATGGCGAAGTTTCTTCTTCGTTAAATTGTTATATGGTTGGAATTGGAAAATGATACATGTAGTAATTGCTATTAATGTCTTGGGTAATGTGATACTTGGCAATTGTTGTGCTCATGTTTAAGCTCTTGCATCATATGCTTTGCACCCATTAATGAAGAAATACATAGAGCATGCTAAAATTTGGTTTGCATATTTGGTTTCTCTAAGGTCTAGATAATTTCTAGTATTGAGTTTGGACAACAAGGAAGACGGTGTAGAGTCTTATAATGTTTTCAATATGTCTTTTATGTGAGTTTTGCTGCACCGGTTAATCCTTGTGTTTGTTTCAAATAAGCCTTGCTAGCCTAAACCTTGTATCGAGAGGGAATACTTCTCATGCATCCAAAATACTTGAGCCAACCACTATGCCATTTGTGTCCACCATACCTACCTACTACATGGTATTTCCCGCCATTCCAAAGTAAATTGCTTGAGTGCTACCTTTAAAATTCCATCATTCACCTTTGCAATATATAGCTCATGGGACAAATAGCTTAAAAACTATTGTGGTATTGAATATGTAATTATGCACTTTATCTCTTATTAAGTTGCTTGTTGTGCGATAACCATGTTCACTGGGGACGCCATCAACTACTCTTTGTTGAATTTCATGTGAGTTGCTATGCATGTTCGTCTTGTCTGAAGTAAGAGCGATCTACCACCTTATGGTTAAGCATGCATATTGTTAGAGAAGAACATTGGGCCGCTAACTAAAGCCATGATCCATGGTGGAAGTTTCAGTTTTGGACAAACATCCTCAATCTCATATGAGAAAATTATTAATTGTTGTTACATGCTTATGCATAAAAGAGGAGTCCATTATCTGTTGTCTATGTTGTCCCGGTATGGATATCTAAGTTGAGAATAATCAATAGCGAGAAATCCAATGCGAGCTTTCTCCTTAGACCTTTGTACAGGCGGCATAGAGGTACCCCTTTGTGACACTTGGTTAAAACATGTGCATTGTGATGATCCGGTAGTCCAAGCTAATTAGGACAAGGTGCGGGCACTATTAGTATACTATGCATGAGGCTTGCAACTTGTAAGATATAATTTACATGATACATATGCTTTATTACTACCGTTGACAAAATTGTTTCATGTTTTCAAAATCAAAGCTCTAGCACAAATATAGCAATCGATGCTTTTCCTCTATGGAGGACAATTCTTTTACTTTCAATGTTGAGTCAGTTCACCTATTTCTCTCCACCTCAAGAAGCAAACACTTGTGTGAACTGTGCATTGATTTCTACATACTTGCATATTGCATTTATTATATTACTCTATGTTGACAATATCCATGAGATGTACATGTTACAAGTTGAAAGCAACCGCTGAAACTTAATCTTCCTTTGTGTTGCTTCAATGCCTTTACTTTGAATTATTGCTTTATGAGTTAACTCTTATGCAAGACTTATTGATGCTTGTCTTGAAGTGCTATTCATGAAAAGTCTTTGCTATATGATTCACTTGTTTATTCATGTCATATACATTGTTTTGATCGCTGCATTCACTACATATGTTTTACAAATAGTATGATCAAGGTTATGATGGCATGTCACTCCAGAAATTATCTTTGTTATCGTTTTACCTGCTCGGGACGAGCAGAACTAAGCTTGGGGATGCTGATACGTCTCCAACGTATCGATAATTTCTTATGTTCCATGCCACATTATTGATGTTATCTACATGTTTTATGCACACTTTATGTCATATTCGTGCATTTTCTGGAACTAACCTATTAACAAGATGCCGAAGTGCCGATTCTTTTTTTCTGCTGTTTTTGGTTTCAGAAATCCTAGTAAGGAAATATTCTCGGAATTGGACGAAATCAACGCCCAGGGTCCTATTTTGCCACGAAGCTTCCAGAAGACCGAAGAGGAGACGAAGTGGGGCCACGAGGCGCCCAAACCATAGGGTGGCGCGGCCTGCCCCTTGGCCGCGCCGACCTGTGGTGTGGGGCCCTCGTGTGGCCCCCTGACCTGCCCTTCCGCCTACTTAAAGCCTCCGTCGCAAAACCCCCAGTACCGAGAGCCACGATACGGAAAACCTTCCAGAGACGCCGCCGCCGCCGATCCCATCTCGGGGGATCCAGGAGATCGCCTCCGGCACCCTGCCGGAGAGGGGAATCATCTCCCGGAGGACTCTACGCCGCCATGGTCGCCTCCGGAGTGATGTGTGAGTAGTCTACCCCTGGACTATGGGTCCATAGCAGTAGCTAGATGGTTGTCTTCTCCCCATTGTGCTTCATTGTCGGATCTTGTGAGCTGCCTAACATGATCAAGATCATCTATATGTAATTCTATATGTTGCGTTTGTTGGGATCCGATGAATAGAGAATACTTGTTATGTTGATTATCAAAGTTATGTCTATGTGTTGTTTATGATCTTGCATGCTCTCCGTTACTAGTAGATGCTCTGGCCAAGTAGATGCTTGTAACTCCAAGAGGGAGTATTTATGCTCGATAGTGGGTTCATGCCTCCATTGATATCTCGGGACAAGTGACGAAAGTTCTAAGGTTGTGGATGTCTTGTTGCCACTAGGGATAAAACATTAGTGCTATGTTCAAGGATGTAGTTACTAGTTACATTACGCAATACTTAATGCAATTGTCTGTTGTTAGCAACTTAATACCGGAGGGTTCGGATGATAACTTTGAAGGTGGACTTTTTAGGCATAGATGCATGCTGGATGGCGGTCTATGTACTTTGTCGTAATGCCCAATTAAATCTCACTATACTCATCATAATATGTATGTGCATGGTCATGCCCTCTTTATTTGTCAATTGCCCAACTGTAATTTGTTCACCCAACATGCTGTTTATCTTATGGGAGAGACACCTCTAGTGAACTGTGGACCCCGGTCCAATTCTCTATACTGAAATACAATCTACTGCAATACTTGTTCTACCGTTTTTCGCAAACAATCATCTTCCACACAATACGGTTAATCCTTTGTTACAGCAAGCCGGTGAGATTGACAACCTCACTGTTTCGTTGGGGCAAAGTATTTTGGTTGTGTTGTGCAGGTTCCACGTTGGCGCCGGAATCCCTGGTGTTGCGCCGCACTACATCCCGCCGCCATCAACCTTCAACGTGCTTCTTGGCTCCTCCTGGTTCGATAAACCTTGGTTTCTTTCTGAGGGAAAACTTGCTGCTGTGCGCATCATACCTTCCTCTTGGGGTTCCCAACGAACGTGTGAGTTACACGCCATCAATGAACACTGACATTGACATGTGAGTACCTTGGTATTGTGAAATTTTCCTGAGACTGAGGCAATGTTCCTATTTTGTTGGTGGATGCATTTATCTGCGGCTGGGATCAACTCTGTGGATGTTTTATAAATTGGTTGCCTAGCCTTTTCAATCAGTTTGAACTTAAATGGTATTAGAGCCAAGGTCTCGAGTTTGAATTGTTGATGGTGTGGTTCAATTCATCCTTAATTTGTTGGTGCCCCATTGGCCCTTGTAAAGCTTCATGTGCCTACCTCCGAATCCAGTGTTGAATTTCTCTTGTCACACAGGAGGATGGCTGTTAATGTGTGTATAAGTGGGTTGCATAGCCCCTTTTATATAAGTTTGCAAGTTTCCGTATTGTGTTGTGCCTTTGGGACTCAGCCTGCACTTCTGACTTTTGGTTGCGTTGGCTACTGCATAAGTTTAATATACTAGTTCCATGTGGTTTTTGTTGAGATCTATAATAAGTGGATTGCCTAGCCCTTTCCATCATTTCGGACCTGTGGTGTGCTATTCTCTTTTCCACGTGTTAGACCTCCTCTTCTTAACAAGACTCCATGAGTAGGAGGCACTATGATTTTATTTTTTTGCGCATGAAATTACTCAATTAGACAACTTAATCCCATTTGTTGACTCTCTGTTGACCAGCCACTTGAGGGTAAAACTGAGTATATTGCACTAGCCACTATACTCGAGGGGAAAACTGAGTACGGAGTACATATATTTTTCCAGTGTAAGGCTCGACGGTAGAACTGAGTACACGTAACGGTGCAGACGTGCAGTACCACGGACGCGTGTCGTGGTGCGCAGCGGTTAGGCGGTGCGCGTGTTGAGACCAAACGTCTAGCTTTTTTGAGAAACTGCCGAGACCAACCGTCACGTTGCCTGTACAGAGCCCCTCTGTCCCTCCCTCTGCACACAGTCTCATTCTCACTCACGCACGCAACCACGCCTCTCACGTCCCATCAACTTCTCCAAATCGAATGAAAAAACACCAACCGCCCTACGCGCGTTCCCTGCCGGCGATGGACAAGAAGAATGCGCCGGCGGCCGTCGCCCCCGAGACCGTCGCCTCCGAGGGCGGCGCATCCAAGCGCGGCGCCTCCGTGGACTGGGCCTCTCTCAGGGCTGACGGACCACTTCACAAGATCGGGGACTGCTTACTGGCGAACGAGGAGTACATGGACACCTACTCTGCTTTGAGGCAAGTTTGTAGAAATTGGCGCTCAGGTTTACCTGAGCCCGACATGCACCTGCATGAATGGATCATGGTAGAACACGTCCTTCCACGCGCTGCTGATTTCACCTTCCTCCACCTCCGCACATCCCGCTACGTCACCATCGATCTAACGGAAGTTCATGCAAGGTTCAAATTCCTCCATATCTATAGAGTTAATCTATTTTTATTTTCAATCGTAAACATCTTAGTGCTGAATGTTATCTTCATCAATATATTTTAGATACTACTTCGTCGGCTTTTACCGTGGCGTCATCGTCCTTGCCCAGAAGAACCAGCCGCACAAGATACGGCTTTTGAACCCACTCACAAAGACATTGAATACTAGGTTTGAGGCGCATATGCCATATGTTATTCTGAAGTCAGTCGCTGTAATGAAGTCCCTGACTATGGTCTTCGTTTCCAAAGATTACCCGGTGGAAATTGCTTGGGTCGATGAGAGCACTCCAACTAAGGGTATAGATGAAGACTGGGGAGAAGGAAGATTTTCGACCAAGCACCATTCTCTGCGTTGCATTACCCCGTTCAATGGTGAACTGTATGCAATAGCTGTGAACAATTTTGAGTTCGGAAAATTAGTGTGCACCAACAATGTCCAGTTGGAGCAGCGCGCGAGCAGTGTCAACATGGATACACTCTTTTCATTTTCCAGAACTTGGAAATAACAAGTTCTACCTTGTGAAGTCGGATGGTGCTCTGCTGCTTGTGTTGTTGGACAACAAGCATTTGGAGGAAGGTCAACCATTGGTGTACCATGTGGACACTGAGAGCCGCTCTCTCCATGCCGTCAATAACATTGGCAGTCGTGCCTTCTTCGTCCATTATATCCGGTGTATCTCCGTCGACACCAGAGTGCACCCGACACTTCGACCTGGCTGCATCTACTACGCAGATTTGGGTTATATCAGAGAGTACTTTGATGATATAAAGGCCTGGGATGAGTGGCCAATACGTGTGGATAGATTAGGAAACTATGGTATGAGAAATGAACAAAGGCCATACCGTTTGGAGGATGTATTGGCTGCACACTGCAGACGGAAGGAGTTCAATGAATATTTCCTTCAGATCAGAGAATGGAGTGATGAAGAAATATATGCTGAATGAAGATCAGATTCATTCATCTTGGGGTATCCTAATCTTCATGTTGGCCATACATTGCGTCTTGTATTATTTTCAGATTAGTTTGTCGTGAACATTAACATTGTTATTGGCTGCTTTTGGCTGTTGTATGCAGTTGATGTATTATACTCCGTACTTAGTTTTCTGGATTTATTATGCTGCTGTGATTTTTCGTATACTAGCTTCTAGATTTGACTGATTTTGTTTGTAATGATGATGGCTTGATGTGGCTGCTGGCCTTGACTGCCGGAGCAGAGCAATTAGTACTTAACCAGGTGTACCGTCTTTATATTAGTATTATATTATATTACTTGACCATAGCCATATTCAAAATCAAATCTCAGTCGGGCGGAAAAATCTCCCACCAATCCTGAAATATTTCAGACGGGTTTTTGAATGGGATAACAAGATAGATCATGATGATAGTAACCGGTATTTAATGTGATGATGATTTGATTTTGCACTCGGCCTTGAACAGAGGTACTAGTACGGTGTCACAATTTTTTATCATTATACTTGGACGGTAGCCAAATTCAAAATCTCATAGCGGCAAAACTTCCCGCCCACAAAATACAAAAATTTCACACGCTTCCAAATTCCCATTCTACCCCCTGTGGAGATGGCAGCAAAGTCGGTTGGTGGGGGGTATGCCCGTCATTTTTTGGATCACCACCTCCCTAGCCTAGACCCTCCCAAAAAATTCATTTCCCTCACTCTCTCCTCTGAGACCACCCACCGGAACTTCCCAAGTCCCTCTCTCCCACCTCCACGACCACCGCACCGGAACATCCCCACCGGACTTCCCTGGTCTACCCGAGCCCTCGCGATCCTCGTCAGCCGGCTGCCTGCCGGAGCCGCTTCATCGACGCCGTCATCAACCGGACCGGATCATCCCCGCCGTACCTCGAAACCATATGCTCATCCAGCAGTCTACCGCAGTCGCTTCAGCTGAGCCGCTTCGCCGGATCCGTCGTCCACCGCATCGGATCTTGCACACCGACACCGCTGTGCATGAACCGGATCTGCTTCACCGGCGCTGTGCATGATCTAAACTCTTCTACTGTCGCTTTTCTATTGCTTGCCTGCAAGTTCTTGTTTAATCTTGGGGGAACCTGTTTGTGCTAACGACGCGCCGTTACGTTTTTGCAGATGAGATGAGTAATCATGAAGTGTAATGGCCGTCTCTCCAACCCCAAGTAGCACATGTAGCGTACTTCATCACCGGATCTATCAACCCCAGGAAGATCTGTTGTGACTCCCACAGAGTGCTTCTCCTAATGTAAGTCCCTTGTTTTAGCGCCATGTTCGGGTTCGAGATGCTTGTTTGTCTGAAGCTCTTTTAGTTCATTCCTAGCTATGATCGTAACAAGTTGCTATTTTCTCCTTTATTGCTAAGTTTAAGCGATTGAAAATTTTGGTTTGCATTCCCTTTCTGTAGATGTAGCCATCATAACTTCTATCTTGCGCAGTCGTTGTTACAAAAATTATAGGTATTATAGTAACATCCTGCTATTATTTAGTTCATGGCCAATTTTAAGTAATTGCACATGTTGGTTCGCATTCCCTGCTCTATAGCTTTTGGCATCGTAACTTCTATATTTGGTTTACATTCCCTGCTCTGTAGATCTAGCCATCATAACTTTATCTTGCTCAGTCGTTGTTAAAAAAAATTATGGCCTGCTACTATGTTGTTTGTGCCAATTTTTTACTCCATGAACATGTTGGCTTGCATTCCCTGTACTACAGGTGATGCCATTGTTTTGTATCTAGTTCATTGTAAGCTAACAAAGTAAGGACTTAGTTTGGCATGCTATCACTCTGCTATCTAGCCTGTAGTACAAATAAACTTGTCATACTACTAGATAATAATTTTGCGTGCCATCTTGTTCTTCAAAAGCTGCATTATTGACTTGTTTCTCTGACTTGGCATGACGCTCACATATGGAAAGCTGAACATATTGGTTTGCATTCCCTCTTATACAAGTTCACAGGTGATCCCACTATATTCGTATCCTGGTCCATCCTAAGCTCCAGCATTAACTATCCTCTATGTGTTGCTCATTACAAGTTTATATCCCGAAACATCTTGATTTGCATCCCCTTCACTATAAGTTCAGGAGTATTATTTAGTTCACGGCCAAAATGAAGTAATTGCACTTGGCACATGTTGGTTCACATTCCCTCCTCTTTAGCTTTTGCCATCGTAACTTCTATTTTTGGTTTACATTCCCCTCGTAGATGTAGCCATCATAACTTCATCTTGCTCGATCGTTGTTACAAAATTTATAGCCTGCTACTATGTTGTTCATGCCAATTTTGTACTCCCCGAACATGTTGGTTTGCATGGGACTCGACGATGTAGTAAGTCTATTTGTTTCATTCTAACATGCTCGTTATATTGGCTGTTGGTATGCGGCATGCACTCTTTGTTTGCTTATTGTGCGCATTACAATGATCTTGTTATAACGACGAAATGATGAGTTCCAAATTCTTTGGCAAACAATATTGTAGTGTCTTTGCCTTTCCATTGTTGCTGTCTTAACTTGTAATGTCTTTGTTTCAGATATAGGTGCTGCATGGACAACTTAAAAGATTTGCCGGATCCCTTCATTGTATTGCTAGGTTTAATTACCATTCAATTTCTCTGGGTTCTATAATATTTTTTCAATGCCTTGCAGCTGATGTAATATTTAGTTAGTTTTTATAGTTCTTTCGCGCATTTTTTCTTTGGTGCTTGTGGTAAGTGAGGCTATCAGACAGAAATCAATGCTGCGTAAATATTCTCAGTAGCTAAATCACGAATTCCCATCCCTTAAACGGCACAATTAAGCGAAATCACATATGTGCCGGCCCGCAAAATCCTAAAGCGCCTATTACACCGGCATATAAACAGCAACTAAACGGGCTAGCCCACTTACTTATTGGGCCAGCCCACTTGATTTACTGTGGACCCCACACTTTTATTGGGCCGGCCCACTTGCTTTAAGGTGGACCCCACCCACTACTGGGCCGGCCCACTAACTAGTTGGGCCAGCCCAATTGCTTTTGTGGTGGCCCCCACATACTAAATGGGCCGGCCCTTTAAGACGAAAGTGGGACCCACCTGTGTTTTTGGCCCGGCCCACTATCTTGTTGGGCCGGCCCACTTGCTATATGGTGGACCCCACATACTAAATGGGCCGGCCCTTTAACAGGAAAGTGGGACCCACCTGTGTGTTTGGCCCGGCCCACTAGCATGTTGGGCCGGCCCACTGGCTATATGGTGGACCCCACATACTAAATGGGCCGGCCCTTTAACAGGAAAGTGGGACCCACCAGTGTTTTGGCCCGGCCCACTATCTTGTTGGGTCGGCCCACTTGCTATATGGTGGACCCCACATACTAAATGGGCCAGCCCTTTAACTGGAAAGTGGGACCCACCTGTGTTTTTGGCCCGGCCCACTATCTTGTTGGGCCGGCCCACTTGCTATATGGTGGACCCCACATTGAACCTGGCCGGAAGTGGCAAAAGCCCGGCCCGGCCCAACAAGCCCGGCCCGAACCTTACCTAAATCGCACAAACCTGCAAGCCCGAACCCGGCCCAACCTGACGTTCGGGCTAAAAAGTCAAGCCCAAGCCCGGCCTAAAGTCCAAGCCTGACCCAACCCAGCCCGGGATTTTCGGGTCGGGCTGTCCATGCCCAGCTGTACCCCACATACTAAATGGGCTGGCCCTTTAACAGGAAAGTGGGACCCACCGGTGCTTTTGGCCCGGCCCACTGGCTTGTTGGGCCAGCCCATTTGATCAAATGTGGACCCCACGTACTAAATGGGCCGGCCCGATAGCAGGAAAGTGGGACCCACATGCTAATTGGGCCGGCCCAATAACTTCTTGGGCCGGCCCAGTTGCTTTAATGTGGACCCCACTTTGTAAATGGGCCGGCCCGATACCAGGAAAGTGGGTCCCACATGTCTTGTGGGCCGGCCCTTTTGCCTGTTGACCGGTCAAACGAGTGCATTCGGCCCGGCCCACATACTTAGTGGGCCGACCCATTAAAGTTTTGACCAGTCAACCTTAGAGGTTAGGCCCGGCCCACGTAACTAATTGACCAGCCCAGCTATATAGTTGACCGGTCAAACTAAGTCAGCTGGCCCGGCCCGCAAACTTAATGGGCCGGCCCGCTTAAGACGTGGCAGGCCTCGTGTGGGCCTACCATCTACCACGGGGTTTCAGCCGGTTAACGCCGTTAACTGCCAGTTAACGGCGTCTTCCACGTGTCAGTTTGCATGACGTCAGCAGTCAACGGGCTCCCAGAAACACTTGGGCAACGGTCCGATTTTCCGTGGCGGAAGGGCGCCCAAGCGCGACGGACCGAAAAAATCGTCGTAGGACTTTGCCTGACGCAGTTTCCACAACAGAACCCATATCGTCGGGTTAGGCCCATAGGCGACGAAAAATAGCCCTTAGCGGACGATTTTGAGACGTTGTCTATCAGAACTTTTCTTGTAGTGTAATCTAGAGGCTCGTTACTATTGGCCACAATTGAAGAGAGATGCTGGAAAGTTTGTTCAGCGATGCCCCATATGTCAAACATGCAAAGGTCAAGTCCAAAACTCGGGATTATACATGCCTTTGCCTATTCCTGAGGCTCCATGGGAGGATATCTCTATGGACTTCGTCTTGGGTTTGCCAAGAACAAGGCGCGGGAATGATGCTGTGTTTGTGGTGGTGGACAGATTCTCCAAAATGGCTCATTTCATCCCATGCCGCAAGACAACAGATGCTCGTCATGTTGCAAATTTATTCTTCCGAGAAGTGGTCAGACTTCATGGGGTTCCACGGTCCATTGTTTCAGACCGTGATAGCAAGTTTCTTGCTGCATTTTGGTTGACTTTGTGGAAGCAATTCAACACCGAGTTAAAATTTTCTACTACAGCTCATCCACAAATAGATGGCCAAACAGAAGTGGTGAACAAGTCTTTGGGTAATCTGATCCGTTGCATAAATGGTGATAAAAAGGGAGAATGGGATTTAGCTTTATCTCTTGCTGAATTCTCCTACAACAACTCCAACCATAGATCAACAGGAAGGAGTCCTTTCTCTATTGTCTACACTAAAGTTCCAACACATGTGGTGGATCTGCTCAAGCTACCATCAAATGGAAGCTCAAAGGCAGCATTGTCCTTTGCTGAGAACTACACAAAACTATTTGAAGAAATTTGCAGTGTCTTGGAGGCACAAAATCAGAAATATAAACAATTGGCTGATTGCAAACGGAGACTAAAATCATTCCAAATTGGTGATAAAGTGATGGTATACCTCCGAAAAGAAAGACTTCCTTTAGGCGTTAAAGGAAAGCTTAGGCAACGGAAATATGGACCCTTCTCTATCCTAAGGAAGATAAATGATAACGCTTATGTGATAGAACTTCCAGCAGAGATGGGAATATCTAACACATTCAATGTGGCAGACTTGACTCTTTATCACCCAGAACAAGCACTTTATGAGGATAACTCGAGGTCGAGTTCTAAACAACCAGGGGAGAATGATGGAGGACAGTAGAAGAAAATAAACATAACTAAACTTTAGTACTGGCTTCTACACACTTCTATATTATTCCACATAAAATAATCCTTTAGTCATATGTATAATAGGGGTTTCTAGAGTGTTCTAGGTATGAGTTGTAACTTATCTCTTTCCTAGCTTTACTAGTGTTCCCTAGAATGTTCTAGTAGTGAGTAGAGCTAACTTGTGAGGGCTCATGCAGCCTATAAATAGAGGTCCAGCCTCTACATATGTAACCAGACTATGTACCATCTACCTATCAATAAAGAGAACTTTCTGTTCTTATTTTAAGATCTTGGATTAGATCTTGTGTTGAGAGTTTGGATTGAACTCTTGACAGCCCCGCCCCTAGAGCGATATCTAGCTTACGCCCCTAGAGCGATATCTAGTGCAGCACGTTGAAGCGGTTCCTTCAACATTTGTGCTGTCCACATTGTAGCAACACGGTGGAGTTGTTCCTCCACAACCTTGTGCTGCTTCATGTGGTATCAGAGCCCTGCTGATCCGTTCAAGTTGCTGGTTCCCTCGTTGAGATAGCGAGCTGCAACAAGCAATGGAGGAGTTGGGAAAGAGAATGGATGCTGCAGAACAACAAATCCAAGCGTTGCGTGAAGATCTTAACCGGAGATTTGATCAGCTAGTTGAGATGATCAGAGAGGGTGTTCCTCCTACTGCCAATGATGAAGAATCATCAAAGGATGGTGAAGATGCTCAACGGAGAAGAAAGGGAGGTTATCTTGGAGCAAAGACACCTCAACAACATGTTGTTCAGCGTACCTCAAGAAGGCCAACTTATGATGAAATTTCTGAAGATGAAGAAAACGATGAGGGCCTTGAAGAACCTGACATCTATGCACATCCAAGAGTGCCCAACACTACGTATGCGAGGGATACATACAAGGTGAAAGCTGAGATCCCTACTTTCAATGGAAATGTTGATATTGAAGGGTGCCTTGATTGGTTGTACGAGGTGGAGACTTTCTTTGAGGTCATGAATATTCCAGAAGACCGTAGAGTCTCTTTGGTCGCATACAAGCTGAAAGGAGGCGCTGGTGCATGGTGGCATCATCTTCAAGAAGACCGCAGACTCAAAGGATAGCCTCATGTGCGATCTTGGCGGCAAATGAAGAATCTTTTAAAGGGGAGATTTTTGCCTGCAGATTATGATCAGATCCTATTTATTCAATTTCAGAATCGTGCCCAAAGAAATAGGACTGTCTCAGAATATACAAAGGAGTTTCTAAGGCTACAAGTGAGGTGCAACCTTGCTGAAACAGAAGATCAACAAGTTGCAAGGTACATCAATGGTCTCAGTGATGTTATCCAGGATCTTTTAATGATGCAGCAAATTTGGTCCCTTGATCAAACACAAGCTTTAGCCTTAAAGGCCGAGAGGTTGGTAAAAACACGAAAGGCAAGTAAGGCTCCATATTCTCATACGGAAGCCTCACCTAGGAGTAACTCCCATAAAGCGGAAGAAAATACCACTCAACCCAAGGAAAAACAACCTGCCCCAAAACAAGCTGGTGGTAAGAGCAGGACTAAGCCTGTGATAAAGTGTTATAAATGTGGTGAAGAGGGACATGTATCTAGCAAATGCCCATTGAGGAAATTTGTCAACACCACAATCCATGATGGTGAAGATGATGAAGAATATGAATCTGAAGATGTAGAAGGACAAGATATTTGTGAAGAAGAGGGAGAAGAGGTGGTATGCGTGATTCAACGCCTATTGTGCTCAACACCGTGATACGTCTCCGACGTATCGATAATTTCTTATGTTCCATGCCACATTATTGATGTTATCTACATGTTTTATGCACACTTTATGTCATATTCGTGCATTTTCTGGAACTAACCTATTAACAAGATGCCGAAGTGCCAGTTGTTGTTTTCTGCTGTTTTTGGTTTCAGAAATCCTAGTAACGAAATATTCTCGGAATTGGACGAAATCAACGCCCAGGGTCCTATTTTGCCACGAAGCTTCCAGAAGTCCGAAGAAGAGACGAAGAGGGGCCACGAGGGGGCCACACCCTAGGGCGGCGCGGCCCCCCCTTGGCCGCGCGGCCCTGTGGTGTGGGGCCCTCGTGCCACCTCTTGACCTGCCCTTCCGCCTACTTAAAGCCTCCGTTGCGAAAACCCCAGTACCGAGAGCCACGATACGGAAAACCTTCCAGAGACGCCGCCGCCGCCGATCCCATCTCGGGGGATCCAGGAGATCGCCTCCGGCACCCTGCCGGAGAGGGGAATCATCTCCCGGAGGACTCTACGCCGCCATGGTCGCCTCCGGAGTGATGTGTGAGTAGTCTACCCCTGGACTATGGGTCCATAGCAGTAGCTAGATGGTTGTCTTCTCCCCATTGTGCTATCATTGTCGGATCTTGTGAGCTGCCTAACATGATCAAGATCATCTATCTGTAATTCTATATGTTGCGTTTGTTGGGATCCGATGAATAGAGAATACTTGTTATGTTGATTATCAAAGTTATATCTATGTGTTGTTTATGATCTTGCATGCTCTCCGTTACTAGTAGATGCTCTGGCCAAGTAGATGCTTGTAACTCCAAGAGGGAGTATTTATGCTCGATAGTGGGTTCATGCCTGCATTGACACACCGGGACGGTGGCGAAAAGTTCTAAGGTTGTGTTGTGCTGTTGCCACTAGGGATAAAACATTGATGCTATGTCTAAGGATGTAGTTGTTGATTACATTACGCACCATACTTAATGCAATTGTCTGTTGCTTTGCAACTTAATACTGGAGGGGGTTCGGATGATAACCTGAAGGTGGACTTTTTAGGCATAGATGCAGTTGGATGGCGGTCTATGTACTTTGTCGTAATGCCCAATTAAATCTCACTATACTCATCATGATATGTATGTGCATGGTCATGCCCTCTTTATTTGTCAATTGCCCAACTGTAATTTGTTCACCCAACATGCTGTTTATCTTATGGGAGAGACACCTCTAGTGAACTGTGGACCCCGGTCCAATTCTCTTTACTGAAATACAATCTACTGCAATACTTGTTCTACTGTTTTCTGCAAACAATCATCTTCCACACAATACGGTTAATCCTTTGTTACAGCAAGTGATGGCGTGTAACTCACACGTTCGTTGGGAACCCCAAGAGGAAGGTATGATGCGCACAGCAGCAAGTTTTCCCTCAGAAAGAAACCAAGGTTTATCGAACCAGGAGGAGCCAAGAAGCACGTTGAAGGTTGATGGCGGCGGGATGTAGTGCGGCGCAACACCAGGGATTCCGGCGCCAACGTGGAACCTGCACAACACAACCAAAGTACTTTGTCCCAACGAAACAGTGAGGTTGTCAATCTCACCGGCTTGCTGTAACAAAGGATTAACCGTATTGCGTGGAAGATGATTGTTTGCAGAAAACAGTAAAACGATTGCGAGAGATTGTATTTCAGTAAAGAGAATTGGATCGGGTCCACAGTTCACTAGAGGTGTCTCTCCCATAAGATAAACAGCATGTTGGGTGAACAAATTACAGTTGGGCAATTGACAAATAAAGAGGGCATGACCATGCACATACATATCATGATGAGTATAGTGAGATTTAATTGGGCATTACGACAAAGTACATAGACCGCCATCCAACTGCATCTATGCCTAAAAAGTCCACCTTCAGGTTATCATCCGAACCCCCTCCAGTATTAAGTTGCAAAGCAACAGACAATTGCATTAAGTATGGTGCGTAATGTAATCAACAACTACATCCTTAGACATAGCATCAATGTTTTATCCCTAGTGGCAACAGCACAACACAACCTTAGAACTTTCTGTCACTGTCCCAGGTGTCAATGCAGGCATGAACCCACTATCGAGCATAAATACTCCCTCTTGGAGTTACAAGCATCTACTTGGCCAGAGCATCTACTAGTAACGGAGAGCATGCAAGATCATAAACAACACATAGATATAACTTTGATAATCAACATAACAAGTATTCTCTATTCATCGGATCCCAACAAACGCAACATATAGAATTACAGATAGATGATCTTGATCATGTTAGGCAGCTCACAAGATCCGACAATGATAGCACAATGGGGAGAAGACAACCATCTAGCTACTGCTATGGACCCATAGTCCAGGGGTAGACTACTCACACATCACTCCGGAGGCGACCATGGCGGCGTAGAGTCCTCCGGGAGATGATTCCCCTCTCCGGCAGGGTGCCGGAGGCGATCTCCTGGATCCCCCGAGATGGGATCGGCGTTGGCGGCGTCTCTGGAAGGTTTTCCGTATCGTGGCTCTCGGTACTGGGGGTTTCGTCACGGAGGCTTTAAGTAGGCGGAAGGGCAAGTCAGGAGGGGGCACAGGGGCCCCACACCATAGGCCGGCGCGGCCAGGGGGCCGCGCCGCCCTAGGGTTTGGGCACCCTGTGGCCCCACTTCGTTTCGTCTTCGGACTTCTGGAAGCTTCGTGGCAAAATAGGCCCCTGGGTGTTGATTTCGTCCAATTCCGAGAATATTTCCTTACTAGGATTTCTGAAACCAAAAACAGCAGAAACAAAGAACTGCACTTCTAAGCATCTTGTTAATAGGTTAGTTCCAGAAAATGCACGAATATGACATAAAGTGTGCATAAAACATGTAGATAACATCAATAATGTGGCATGGAACATAAGAAATTATCGATACGTTGGAGACGTATCAGCATCCCCAAGCTTAGTTCTGCTCGTCCCGAGCAGGTAAAACGATAAACACGTATAATTTCTGGAGTGACATGCCATCATAATCTTGATCATACTATTTGTAAAGCATATGTAGTGAATGCAGCGATCAAAACAATGTATATGACATGAGTAAACAAGTGAATCATAAAGCAAAGACTTTTCATGAATAGCACTTCAAGACAAGCATCAATAAGTCTTGCATAAGAGTTAACTCATAAAGCAATAATTCAAAGTAAAAGCATTGAAGCAACACAAAAGAAGATTAAGTTTCAGCGGTTGCTTTCAACTTGTAACATGTATATCTCATGGGTATTGTCAACATAGAGTAATATAATAAGTGCAATAAGCAAGTATGTAGGAATCAATGCACAGTTCACACAAGTGTTTGCTTCTTGAGGTGGAGAGAAATAGGTGAACTGACTCAACATTGAAAGTAAAAGAATTGTCCTCCATAGAGGAAAAGCATCGATTGCTATATTTGTGCTAGAGCTTTGATTTTGAAAACATGAAACAATTTTGTCAACGGTAGTAATAAAGCATATGTATCATGTAAATTATATCTTACAAGTTGCAAGCCTCATGCATAGTATACTAATAGTGCCCGCACCTTGTCCTAATTAGCTTGGACTACCGGATCATCACAATGCACATGTTTTTACCAAGTGTCACAAAGGGGTACCTCTATGCCGCCTGTACAAAGGTCTAAGGAGAAAGCTCGCATTGGATTTCTCGCTATTGATTATTCTTCAACTTAGACATCCATACCGGGACAACATAGACAACGAGATAATGGACTCCTCTTTTATGCATAAGCATGTAACAACAATTAATAATTTTCTCATTTGAGATTGAGGATATATGTCCAAAACTGAAACTTCCACCATGGATCATGGCTTTAGTTAGCGGCCCAATGTTCTTCTCTAACATTATGCATGCTTAACCATAAGGTGGTAGATCGCTCTTACTTCAGACAAGACGGACATGCATAGCAACTCACATGAAATTCAACAAAGAGTAGTTGATGGCGTCCCCAGTAAACATGGTTATCGCACAACAAGCAACTTAATAAGAGATAAAGTGCATAATTACATATTCAATACCACAATAGTTTTTAAGCTATTTGTCCCATGAGCTATATATTGCAAAGGTGAATGATGGAATTTTAAAGGTAGCACTCAAGCAATTTACTTTGGAATGGCGGAAAATACCATGTAGTAGGTAGGTATGGTGGACACAAATGGCATAGTGGTTGGCTCAAGTATTTTGGATGCATGAGAAGTATTCCCTCTCGATACAAGGTTTAGGCTAGCAAGGCTTATTTGAAACAAACACAAGGATGAACCGGTGCAGCAAAACTCACATAAAAGACATATCGAAAACATTATAAGACTCTACACCGTCTTCCTTGTTGTTCAAACTCAATACTAGAAATTATCTAGACCTTAGAGAAACCAAATATGCAAACCAAATTTTAGCATGCTCTATGTATTTCTTCATTAATGGGTGCAAAGCATATGATGCAAGAGCTTAAACATGAGCACAACAATTGCCAAGTATCACATTACCCAAGACATTAATAGCAATTACTACATGTATCATTTTCTAATTCCAACCATATAACAATTTAACGAAGAAGAAACTTCGCCATGAATACTATGAGTAGAAACCAAGGACATACTTGTCCATATGCTACAGCGGAGCGTGTCTCTCTCCCATAAAGTGAATGCTAGGATCCATTTTATTCAAACAAAACAAAAACAAAAACAAACCGACGCTCCAAGAAAAGCACATAAGATGTGATGGAATAAAAATATAGTTTCAGGGGAGGAACCTGATAATGTTGTCGATGAAGAAGGGGATGCCTTGGGCATCCCCAAGCTTAGACGCTTGAGTCTTCTTAATATATGCAGGGGTGAACCACCGGGGCATCCCCAAGCTTAGAGCTTTCACTCTCCTTGATCATGTTGCATCATACTCCTCTCTTGATCCTTGAAAACTTCCTCCACACCAAACTCGAAACAACTCATTAGAGGGTTAGTGCACAATAAAAATTAACATATTCAGAGGTGACACAATCATTCTTAACACTTCTGGACATTGCATAATGCTACTGGACATTAGTGGATCAAAGAAATTCATCCAACATAGCAAAAGAGGCAATGCGAAATAAAAGGCAGAATCTGTCAAAACAGAACAGTTCGTATTGACGAATTTTAAAATGGCACCAGACTTGCTCAAATGAAAATTCTCAAATTGAATGAAAGTTGCGTACATATCTGAGGATCATGCACGTAAATTGGCTTAATTTTCTGAACTACCTACAGGGAGGTGGACCCAGATTCGTGACAGCAAAGAAATCTGGAACTGCGCAGTAATCCAAATCTAGTACTTACTTTTCTATCAACGGCTTAACTTGGCACAACAAAACACAAAACTAAGATAAGGAGAGGTTGCTACAGTAGTAAACAACTTCCAAGACACAAAATAAAAACAAAGTACTATAGGTAAAAAAACATGGGTTGTCTCCCATAAGCGCTTTTCTTTAACGCCTTTCAGCTAGGCGCAGAAAGTGTGTATCAAGTATTATCAAAGGGTTGTGCATTCTCAGCGGGGTGTGGAGTTTTCTCAACCAGGCATAGTATATTAGATACATAAGTTTTAGCATCTCCCTTTTCATTAGTCTTAGGCGTGCTACTCTCATCAAACAAATTTTCAGGAACAAGCCAAGCATAGTTATTTTCTAGTGCATCATTCATAGCTAAGAGTTTACATGGTATTGGTGCTTTGATCTCCCCACCATCATCAATATTATTAGTGTATCTTATTCTATCCATGTCCATCTTTTCAAGGAGACTAACAAAATTAGTATGAGAACCAAGCATATTAAATTTAGCAAACACCTTTCTAGCTTCTCTTGCTAGACCACCAAATTCTCTAAGAAGGGTTTCTAAAATAAAATCTTTCTTTTCCCCTTCTTCCATATCACCAAGTGTGAGAAACATGTGTTGAATTATATGATTAAGATTAACAAATTTAGTTTCCAACAGGCGAACTAAATGCGCAGCAGCAATTTCATAAGTAGGCGCAAGGTCTACCAAGTGTCTATCTTCAAAATTTTCAATGGTACTAACATGATTGAAAAATTCTTCTATATTATTTCTCCCAACTATAGACCCACGTCCTACCGATATGTCTTTTGTGGTAAAATTAAAAGGAAACATGATGAATCAAGCAAAGTAAATGCAAGTAACTAAGTTTTTTGTGTTTTCGATATAGCAAACAAGATAACAAATAAAGTAAAACTAGCAACTAATTTTTTTTGTATTTTGATTTAGTGCAGCAAACAAAGTAGTAAATAAAACTAAGCAAGACAAAAACAAAGTAAAGAGATTGAGAAGTGGAGACTCCCCTTGCAGCGTGTCTTGATCTCCCCGGCAACGGCGCCAGAAATCTAGCTTGATGGCGTGTAACTCACACGTTCGTTGGGAACCCCAAGAGGAAGGTATGATGCGCACAGCAGCAAGTTTTCCCTCAGAAAGAAACCAAGGTTTATCGAACCAGGAGGAGCCAAGAAGCACGTTGAAGGTTGATGGCGGCGGGATGTAGTGCGGCGCAACACCAGGGATTCCGGCGCCAACGTGGAACCTGCACAACACAACCAAAGTACTTTGTCCCAACGAAACAGTGAGGTTGTCAATCTCACCGGCTTGCTGTAACAAAGGATTAACCGTATTGTGTGGAAGATGATTGTTTGCAGAAAACAGTAAAACAGTATTGCAGTAGATTGTATTTCAGTAAAGAGAATTGGACCGGGGTCCACAGTTCACTAGAGGTGTCTCTCCCATAAGATAAACAGCATGTTGGGTGAACAAATTACAGTTGGGCAATTGACAAATAAAGAGGGCATGACCATGCACATACATATCATGATGAGTATAGTGAGATTTAATTGGGCATTACGACAAAGTACATAGACCGCCATCCAACTGCATCTATGCCTAAAAAGTCCACCTTCGGGTTATCATCCGAACCCCTCCGGTATTAAGTTGCAAAGCAACAGACAATTGCATTAAGTATGGTGCGTAATGTAATCAACAACTACATCCTTAGACATAGCATCAATGTTTTATCCCTAGTGGCAACACAACACAACCTTAGAACTTTTCATCCTTTGTCCCAGGTGTCAATGCAGGCATGAACCCACTATCGAGCATAAATACTCCCTCTTGGAGTTACAAGCATCTACTTGGCCAGAGCATCTACTAGTAACGGAGAGCATGCAAGATCATAAACAATACATAGATATAACTTTGATAATCAACATAACAAGTATTCTCTATTCATCGGATCCCAACAAACGCAACATATAGAATTACAGATAGATGATCTTGATCATGTTAGGCAGCTCACAAGATCCGACAATGATAGCACAATGGGGAGAAGACAACCATCTAGCTACTGCTATGGACCCATAGTCCAGGGGTAGACTACTCACACATCACTCCGGAGGCGACCATGGCAGCGTAGAGTCCTCCGGGAGATGATTCCCCTCTCCGGCAGGGTGCCGGAGGCGATCTCCTGGATCCCCCGAGATGGGATCGGCGTTGGCGGCGTCTCTGGAAGGTTTTCCGTATCGTGGCTCTCGGTACTGGGGGTTTCATCACGGAGGCTTTAAGTAGGCGGAAGGGCAAGTCAGGAGGGGGCACAGGGGCCCCACACCATAGGCCGGCGCGGCCAGGGGGGGGCCGCACCGCCCTAGGGTTTGGGCACCCTGTGGCCCCACTTCGTTTCGTCTTCGGACTTCTGGAAGCTTCGTGGCAAAATAGGCCCCTGGGCGTTGATTTCGTCCAATTCCGAGAATATTTCCTTACTAGGATTTCTGAAACCAAAAACAGCAGAAAACAAAGAATCGGCACTTCGGCATCTTGTTAATAGGTTAGTTCCAGAAAATGCACGAATATGACATAAAGTGTGCATAAAACATGTAGATAACATCAATAATGTGGCATGGAACATAAGAAATTATCGATACGTTGGAGACGTATCAGCAAGCCGGTGAGATTGACAACCTCACTGTTTCATTGGGGCAAAGTACTTTGGTTGTGTTGTGCAGGTTCCACGTTGGCGCCGGAATCTCTGGTGTTGCGCCGCACTACATCCCGCCGCCATCAACCTTCAACGTGCTTCTTGACTCCTACTGGTTCGATTAAACCTTGGTTTCTTCTTGAGGAAACTTGCCGCTGTGCGCATCACACCTTCCTCTTGGGGTTCCCAACGGACGTGTCAACCACACGCATCAAGCAAATTTCTGGCGCCGTTGCCGGGGAGATCAAGACACGCTGCAAGGGGAGTCTCCACTTCTCAATCTCTTTACTTTGTTTTTGTCTTGCTTAGTTTTATTTACTACTTTGTTTGCTGCACTAAATCAAAATACAAAAAAATTAGTTGCTAGTTTTACTTTATTTGCTATCTTGTTTGCTATATCAAAAACACAAAAAAAAATTAGTTACTTGCATTTACTTTATTTAGTTTGCTTTATTTACTACTGCTAAAATGAGTAATCCTGAAGTTGAAGTCCGTACCTTTAAGCAACAAGGGGGAGAATGTTTAAGAGATGCTTGGTATAGAATTAGTAATGCCCATAATAGGTGCACTAAGAAACACTCCACCACTATTTTACTCAGGAATTTTTATTTTGGTATCTCTAGCTGGAATAGGTATGTTCTTGATTGTCTCGCAGGAGGTAATTTCTTAAGTACTCCTGCATTAGAAGCTAGCTGCATTATCGAGAGTCTATTTGGAATACCCCCTGTTGACGAAGTTAAAACTGAAATCTCTCTTGAAGATGTTATGAAAAAATTGAAAACCATAGAGAAAATTTTTCCAAGTGTTGAAACTAAATTGGAAATGTTACTTGATAAAACTGATGAACTTGATAAATCCTTAGGAGGAATTGATGAAAGAATTAGTGTCCTAGGAACTTGTGTTGTCCATGATGATCAAATTAATAGGATTGACGAACTTGAAAAGGCTATGGGAACCTTGGGTTCAACATTTTCTTCTCTTAAATATAAGGAGAAAACTTATGTGGGTAAGGAGCAAAAGTTTATGTATGTCTCTAAAGTGCCTAAACCAAAGAAATATTACTATAGGCCTAAAATTGATAAAGCCCTTAGTACCACCACGGATGGGGGAGCTTGTGATAACGATACACCATCGCTTGATAATACTTGATACACACTTTCACTACTGCAAAAAAGCTTATAGCCGCCAGATAATTAGTGACAGACAAAATTATGCCGGTCACTAATAAGTATAATTAGTGACAGGCGCGTATAAGCCTGTCACCAGTAAAAAATACTAGTGACATGCGTATATAAATGGATGTCACTAGACATATTTCTGGACGCTGCTCGGGAGGGAAAATAAGCTACTGACAGGCTCATAAAAGAGACTGTCACTGGCGATGGGCCGGTATTTCCCCGCACGCCTCCTTCCTGGGCTGGCATTTCCCGTTAGCTTGCTCCCTGGGCCGGTCTTAGTAGAAAATGCTACTCCAATAACTAGCAGGGACTTGGCCATAATATTTTAGCCGAGGTCACCACACCCCGAGCACTCCCAAATTCCAATCCCCAATCGCCGCCGCTGTTCTCCCGTCCCCAACTCCCGCGCCGGTCGCCGGGCGCCGGCCGCCGGTCCACTCCAGTGACACCGCGCCGCCAGCCCACTTCAGCGCCGCCGCCCTACGCGAGGACGCACTGCCCATACGCGAGCGACGCCCAAAGCCACGAGTGGCCCTGCATCCCCAACTCCGCCGCCCTAGGACGCCGCCCTGCATCCCCAAACCTCGGCTCCGCCATGCATCTCCAACGCCGCGCCCGTTCACTCGACGCGTGGACGCCACCGCCCAAGGACGCATCTGCCTGAAGCGACGACGCCGACGCCCTGCACCTTCTGCCTGGCAGCGTCCACATCCTCCTCTAACCCAGATTACCTCTGAAGGTATCTGACGCCGTTCCAACACTTACTCGTCCTGAATTTCCCGTATTTCTATAGATTGGTACTGATATTTCCGTTCTTCCTTATACTATGCATGCCTATTCAAAGAACTAAAATATCAGGAGGCTTCCAAGGTACTACCTCGTAATTTCTTGTTGTATAATTGTCGTTGTCATGTACCAGAAAGGCAGAAAGATATAGTCAGAGATGAAAGATATACTAGAGGCTGGGAGAAAGGGAAATGCTCATGTATATCGCCCTGTGTGCTTTGTATTTTGTTTCATACACATGCTGACTAGAGCGATGGTATCTTTTTACATCTGTTTTGTTCGCTGCTCGAAACATGCTTAAGGTGGCTGCAAGTTGCAGTTATAGTCGTCACTTTCTGATTGAACATGCTTAATATGGCACGCCTGTCTTGACTAGTAAAAATAACAATTTCATACTGTAGTAAAATTTCACGTAAGAAATGTCAATAGAAACAAGATGCTCTTGCTATACTATATATATACAACAGCAGCAGACATATATATGCAGTTGTTTTGAAGTTATGAAACTGTTTCTTTGTCATATTTTATATATAATTTCACTGGATTTGAAATAATAAATAGTAGCTTTTCTTCAGTTTGGATATCTATGCCGATAACTTTGGCTGGCCATTGAAGATTTTGACACCCATGTTAAGGTTGCAGCTTGGTTCGTACTTAAGAAGAAGCTAGTTTTTCTCTTGCCACCGAATGCCCTTTATCCTGATCATAAGAATGACTTTGCTTTAGTACAGTTTTTACCTTTTGTTTGACAAAGTTGATGTTATCGTGTGCCTTGCAATGAACAGAAACTTCCAACTCACCCAATCTATCTTTTGTTTGAAACCATGATTATGTACATGCCCAAAGCTGCACTTCAACCGTCTACCCATATCTATCACATGATCAATTTATAAGGTGATTAGCAAATTGGAGTTGCTTAAAGGCATGGCGCCAGATGGAAGTTTTTCAATCATAATGTGATCTGCCATGTGCTTTAGTGTGCCAATCTTTCTATAGCTTAAGGTGCTTGCTCTTTGTGTGGGTCGATACATGGTCTCTATTTATGGCACACTTTAAGCATTACACAGAGGTTAGTTGCACAATCCATTTGAACGGAAGACAGAGTTTACACGCATCCAAGACATTTTTGCAAAAATCATCAACACAGAGGTTGCCTTGGAATCTAGGGTTTTCTATGGTGGTGATGACTCGCCATAGGTTCATGATTCACACACAAAGGCTGTTGCAACCCAATTGATCAAGCATGCATGATCACCGGATGAGGTAAGGGGCATTTTATTCATCATATATTTGGTCAGCTTGAAATGCATGTTTTTTTCTTCATGATTAATAATAGTGCAAATCATTTAACATATCTTCCAATGTACGACTATGTAGAAATGATCTTTTGCACCTATAAATCAAACATGCATTATGCCCTGCAACACATAAATGTTAAACTCGCATGTAAGAAGACATTGTGTTTACATGTGTGGAATACTGACATATGTAAATGCTTGTTTTAGCACAGTTTCATCATGATGTCACAGTGAACATAATTCTTCAAGTTGTTTACAAACAAAAAAAATTGTGCACCTGTACTCCAGATATCATATATATGTGAGCCAGAGAACATATTATTTATCTAATATATAGTGATAGGTAAACAGGGTAATTACTTATAGATGATTACTGAACAACAACTGCAGGTAATCTGGATGACCATAGTGAGTAATTAAGTTGAACATTTGCTGGTTCAGAAATTTGATATGGCTCAAAAAAGGAAAGATATGTAATTTTGTTTCAGAAAGCTATGAGACCTTCCATTGCGATGTTGAAACAGCTCATCAAATCTGCACATAAAGGAATCATACATTGAATTTGAAAATTTAATTTCCATTAATCCCCTTAAGTACATGTTGATGGTGTAGATTTTCCCATCTGCCATAGTATGCTGAACATTAACAAAAGATGTTAATTTAGCTCAATTAAATTTGCTAAATTAGGTCCATACAGAACAGTATGAATTATTAGCTCATGACACATTGATAATATATACTTGATTTTCAGGAAAATCCATCTAGGAATTGATGCATACAACTATTCTTTTTAGTAAAACTGCAGCATTACATTACCAAACTAATTATTTCTAGACGTAATGTACATCAAGTAGCCAAGCAATCAGTTGCTAAATTTTTGTAAAAACTGCACATCAAGTTATCAGACAATCATGATACAATGTCTCGTTACCTGTATCACTACATCCAATAATTCCCTACCGATGAATGTAGGTATGACTCCAACAAAAGTAGTTACACAAAGATGCTAATTAAGTATCATTGTAAGCGTGATGCACCTTATTGCACCTTGCGTGCCGGCCGGCCCTTTCCGCAAACGTGCAACCCGGAAAAGCCACACAAGGTTAGAAATCTGCATATGCAGGTAAATGCATGTCTATCTCAAATTTTTTTTCAGTATAATGGATATTTCCTAGCGCAAAATTTGTAGATGTGATATACGAATAAAACATTGTGTCTACCCAGGTATTTTCCTCCATGCCCGTCAGCTGAATTCTTTCCACACAGTGATGGACTGTACACTGCCAGCCGCCGGTGTTTGCCGGAAACTCACAACACCATCAAGCCAGTTAGGTTAGAAAGCTGCATGCAGCTCTAGGTCTACCTATGCTGAAAGTGTACCTAATAACATGCTTAATAGAGATGTCAAAAACCTTCTCAGGAGAACTTCACGAAAATAGGTGACATATGAACGTGAATCTGTATGCCATTTGAAATATGTCAAACCTTCTACTATTCTGGCTACCTATGCTCATGTGTCACTATACTCTATCTAAGCTATTATGGAGCCCCAGTTAATTCCTTTTATTTTTCATTATCTATGATGCTTATGTTCCCTTTTGCCACTACAGGACCGGTCAACATCCTCAAGAAGTGTGACAAGAGAACATGGGCCCTTATCCGTCTCTCCGTCATTCAAAATGTGCTGCTTCAGCCTTTCTTCAACACTGACCTCATGTACCATCTTTTGGAGGAGTGTGAGGCCATGCTTGACCAGCTCCTACCATATTGAACAAATGAAGATGGAACAGAAGATATTAACATTGAGACAAGCCTTTGTATCCTAGTTCTTCCTTGGATAGCAGCAGATGCATTCTCGAGCTTGATGAGATTGAGTTCATGGAGAGTGTATATGAATAGCTTCATGAGTTAGATTGCAACTGTTGTGCAAATGTTATGTCGTATTAGGTGATGTGAATGTATCATTAGTACACATCTTATTCTGCAATCTGAAATATTTATGGAAAATGCATTTTATTTTTTGTGCTATCTGGAATTTTAATGGAAAAATCATTTATTTTTTTATTTTCGATATTCAAAACAGTGACGGGCAGGATAATGAGCATGTCACTACAAATCTCACAGGCCGTGGCCTTCCATCTCAACTAGTGACAGGCATCTCTTTTTCCCTGTCATTAGTATGCACACACTAGTGACAGGCACATGCCGGTCACTAGTAACCTAATACCAGTGACTAGTCATTAGTGACATTCACTTTGCCTGTCACTAACATGCCTTTTGTGCCTATCACTAGAGGCCTTTTCTGCAGTAGTGTTTCTGCGCCTAGCTGAAAGGCGTTAAAGAAAAGCGCTTATGGGAGACAACCCATGTTTTTACCTACAGTACTTTGTTTTATATTTGTGTCTTGGAAGTTGTTTACTACTGTAGCAACCTCTCCTTATCTTAGTTTTGTGTTTTGTTGTGCCAAGTGAAGCCTCTAATCGAAGGTTGATACTAGATTTGGATTTCTGCGCAGAAACAGATTTCTATCTGTCACGAATCTGGGCTGTTTTCTCTGTAGAAAAATCAGAAAAATATGCCAATTTACGTGCGTGTTCCTCAGATATGTACGCAACTTTCATTAGTTTTGAGTTTTCTGATCTGAGCAACAGAAGTATTTATTAGAAATTCGTCTTTACGGACTGTTCTGTTTTGACAGATTCTGCCTTTTATTTCGCATTGCTTCTTTCGCTGTGTTGGGTGGATTTCTTTGTTCCATTACCTTCCAGTAGCTTTAAGCAATGTCCAGAAGTGTTAAGAATGATTGTGTCACCTCTGAACATGTGAGTTTTTGATTATGTACTAACCCCTCTAATGAAGTTTATGAGAAGTTTGGTGTGAAGGAAGTTTTCAAGGGTCAAGAGAGGAGGATGATATACTATGATCAAGAAGAGTGAAAGCTCTAAGCTTGGGGATGCCCCGGTGGTTCACCCCTGCATATATCAAGAAGACTCAAGCGTCTAAGCTTGGGGATGCCCAAGGCATCCCCTTCTTCATTAACAACATTATCAGGTTCCTCCCCTGAAACTATATTTTTATTCCATCACATCTTATGTGTTTTTCTTGGAGCGTCGGTTTGTTTTTGTTTTTTTGTTTTGTTTGAATAAAATGGATCCTAGCATTCACTTTATGGGAGAGAGACACGCTCCGCTGTAGCATATGGACAAGTATGTCCTTAGTTTCTACTCATAGTATTCATGGCGAAGTTTCTCCTTCGTTAAATTGTTATATGGTTGGAATTGGAAAATGATACATGTAGTAATTGCTATTAATGTCTTGGGTAATGTGATACTTGGCAATTGTTGTGCTCATGATTAAGCTCTTGCATCATATGCTTTGCACCCATTAATGAAGAAATACATAGAGCATGCTAAAATTTGGTTTGCATATTTGGTTTCTCTAAGATCTAGATAATTTCTAGTATTGAGTTTGAACAACAAGGAAGACGGTGTAGAGTCTTATAATGTTTTCGATATGTCTTTTATGTGAGTTTTGCTGCACCGGTTCATCCTTGTGTTTGTTTCAAATAACCTTGCTAGCCTAAACCTTGTATCGAGAGGGAATACTTCTCATGCATCCAAAATACTTGAGCCAACCACTATGCCATTTGTGTCCACCATACCTACCTACTACATGGTATTTTCCGCCATTCCAAAGTAAATTGCTTGAGTGCTACCTTTAAAATTCCATCATTCGCCTTTGCAATATATAGCTCATGGGACAAATAGCTTAAAAACTATTGTGGTATTGAATATGTAATTATGCACTTTATCTCTTATTAAGTTGCTTGTTGTGCGATAACCATGTTTACTGGGGACGCCATCAACTACTCTTTGTTGAATTTCATGTGAGTTGCTATGCATGTGACAAGGTATCAACTTGTCAATGCCTATGGATTGTAGGCTAGGGTTTAGTTGGAAGTAGAGGGTAAGTAGATCTCGAAGGTTTCAGCCGAAAAGTACTCGACGATTATGAAAACTAGGGTTTGTAGACAATGATTCGATTTTTTCTTCGTCCCTCGACTCCCCCTTTATATAGGAGGTGGAGCCGAGGGATTCGTGCTATACAAGTTACAGAGTCCGGGACGGTTTCTAACTCATCCCGCCAGATTACAAATAACACTTCCTATTACAACTCTTAACTTTCCTTAATATAGCTTGAGCTCCCGGATCTTCTTATTCTTCGGGTAGTGGGCCTCCAGTAAACCCCGGGTACCATCTTCGGCAGGCCCATTTGGGATGCCTATGTCAGTAGCCCCCGAGATTTTGCTTGAATCGTAGAATCAGGGAAAATCTCCACTGTTTATTTTTATTCGAAAGCTTTAACTTTTTTTTATATTTCCTCACATAAAATTCTATATTGTACAGGGATAATGGTAGTTGGGGCTAGTTCATCTGACGGATCAGGTACTAGTTAACTGCTCTAGTGGCAATCCGCAAAAACCTACTTCAAAATCACGTCCCTGGACATGATCTCGGGATACTGGTGTAAACTTCGACAGGTGCCGCTTAAGGTCTTACCATTCTGTCGAGTCCCAGTCAAATTTATCGGGTACCTAACGCGTCCGTTAGGATTTTTCTTCGTATCTGTTGATACGGATAAAAATGTAGCGCAGTCTTCGGCGATGCCACGCCCAGCAGAACGGATCTGGGGTCTTACCTTCGCAAATTTGCGGCATTCAGAAATTGATCGCAACTTTGGCGTTCTGAGAATATATTGTCGAGTGCTTTTCCGGCTGTTGGAATGGCACATTTTATCGAGTCAAATATGATTTATATTGCTCTCCCGATGGGAGTATATGTAGAGTTAGTTATAACTCGAAATATACTCTCTTGCTTTTCTATTTTTCCTTTGTTAATTTCATCGGGCACGCGAACAGCGTTCCCGATGGGAGTAGCTTGAGGCTACAACCAAGAACTTGTGCTTGGTTGTAGGCTCGACATTTTAGTCCACCTTGTCGCTATATTGTCATTATTTCCCAATATGATCTCTCTCTTCTTTTTATCTCTCGGGTGCGCGAACAGCGCTCCCGATGGGAGTAGCTCGAGGCTACAACCAAGGACTTGTGCTTGGTTGTAGGCTCCCAGATTTCTATATTGCCATACTCGAAATTTTACTTTTTATCGAAGTAGCCCCGAGCGTTTGGGCAAAAACTTGTATTTGATCAAAGGCTCCCGAAGTATTTAATAATTCCTCATGTCGCCAATCTTCTTTTATTTTTCTTGTCGACATGCTTCCCTTAAACAAAATTGCTTCATCTCTGTTAGTAGTCTTGATTTTTCTGCCTTGTGGGTCCATTGTTTCCACCATGTTGACACGTCGTGCAAGTGGGGGACACACGTCCTCCGCTTTTTCTGGCGCACGTACGGTAACGCCTATCTCAGTAAAAATACCTTTTTACCCTTGTATCTAAAAGATCTTTTTTCACCACATGATTTCTTCATCCAACGGCGCACTGCTTCACCCGATTCTTATATAAACCTTTCTTCAACCTCCGTTCGCTCCCTCGCTTGCGCCGCTCATCTGTTCCTCTTCGCAAAAGCTTCCTCTGCGCCCAACTCTCTCTGATCTTCCGCACTCACGAGCATTGCTCTGCCCATTGCCGTTGATGCCACCACGCACGCGACTCACTCGCCACAGTACTCCGGAATCCAAGATGGCCGCCGAGGATCTTGAGTGGGAGAGATCTAAAATCTCCAACCAGGACACCAACATGCTGAAGAGGCTTGGCCTCATGAAGAAGGAAGACGCCATCCGCTTTCCCAGCGAAGAAAGCTACCCCAAGCCTCCCATGGAGTACCGGGTTAGTTTCGTTGATCACCTCATCCGCGGCCTTTCGGCCCCAATTCATGATTTCCTCCGCGGCCTTCTTTTTGTTTACGGGATTCAACTGCACCAGTTGACCCCCAATTCCATCCTCCACATTTCCATTTTCATCACACTCTGCGAATGCTTCCTCGGAATCCCTCCTAATTGGGCTCTGTGGAAACGCATTTTCTGCCTCCGCCGCAATGGCTCCCACAACGTCACCTATAACATAGGCGGCGTTGTTATCTGTGTCCGAACTGATGTCGATTATTTCGACGTCAAATTTCCTGATTCTGTCCAAGGATGGCGCAAAAAGTGGCTCTACATTCACGAAGAAAGCGCCAACTCTATTGAACACAACATAATTCCTTTCGACGGAAGTGCCAGAATTCAGCGTCGCCGCTCCTGGGATGCCGAAGCTTCCGAAGAAGAGAAAAAGGCGACAGAGGCACTCATGTCTCGTATTCATCAGCTTCAAAACACTCGAGGCAAAGAGCTGCGGTGTTCAAATCACTGCCTACTTCCTTAGGATTAGAGTGCAGCCTCTTCAGGCTCGCAAAAATCCCCTTTGGACATATTCTGGTGAAAACGACGCCAACAGAATCTCCAGTGATCTTTCTGTAAAAGACTAGGAGAAGTTGATTCGAAGAGTTTCTCGCCTGGGTAAGGACCCTATTCCTTCCTCTTGTCGCGTGGAACCATACAGCTCCGCCAATCCACTCCCCGAGGTATTTTGTCTTCTCGAGTTTCTGTCTTGTTCCGCACTTTCTCTGCATCTCATTGTATTGGTATCTCTTTAATTTTCCTTTTGTCATTATTTTTTACAGAACCATCCTACTATGACTTCCCTTCCTCCTCTTCCTGAGGATGGAGAAGTCGAAGAACAGGCTATCGTTGCCGAAGATACTCAAGGTTCTTCTATTCCCGAAAGTGAAGTCGCGGGTTCTCACAAATCTGCGGCTTCCCGTGAAAAAGAAATTGAGTCTGAAGCCAGTGAGTCGACGCAATCCCTTCCTCCTGCTGTTTCTCCAAGGAACAAAAGGAAAAGGAATGATGCCGAGGATTCTGGCACCTCTAAGGCTGAAGAAGTTGTTCCTTCTCATCCGAAGGCAGCTTATGATCCTTATATTGAATCCTTCGTCAGCTCGTAAGTCATCTTTATTTCTCCCTATTTTTGTACTCGAAATATTTATCTTGCCTTGCTTTTTATGCTGCCGATTTTTTGATCAACAGTGATGACGAGGAAGAAGTACCAACTACTGACGTGGCTCCTCGGACAAGCACGTCACGTACTGTACTTGCCTCAGACACGCTAGTTGAAGGAGAAGAAACCTCGCCTCCTCAACAAAACGTCGTCACCACAACTCCACCAGCAAGCCCCCTTGCTCCTTCACCAAAAAGGTCAAGGGTTGAAAAGATTGTTGAACCTGCCCCTCAGTTGGGCAGTTCGTCGACTCTGCTCTTAGATGATGTAAGCTTGTCGACATCTATATTTTCCTTATTTTGTTTTTTTACGCCTTCACTCTCTTTTTCATGCCGATGTTTCTCTTCTTTGTGTTCGTCTTGAATAGCCCATGATCAAAGAGCTTCTCCGCATCGGATCCCAATTTATTGGGTACCGTGAATATGCTAACAGAGCCGAAGGTAACGACTTTTATACTTGCCGTTTTTCCTTGACTTTTTGCTCCTGTTGCTTGTCGCGATTTTTGATCTTTCTTCTCTCTTTTTTTCATATCTCGACAGAGAAACTTGCAGAGGCCAACGAACGTGCCGACGCACTTGCTCAAAAACTTGAGCAAAGTGAAGCGGCTCGCAAGAAAGCCGAACTCGCTGCTAGCGAAGCCAAGGCCGAAGCTGATGAAGCCAAGGCGAAAGCTGCTGGTGTCGAGGATCTGCAGAAAAAACTTGAGGATGCTACATCTGCCTTAGACGAGCACAAAGCTGCGCAAGCTTCTCGTGAACAAGGGATCCTCAAGCGCCTGAAAACCCAAAGTCGCCGCACTTTCAGTAATATTGCTGACCCCTTCTATTTTTATGAGAATCATTGTTTCTTGTTGCTTGACCAACGCTTTGTTTCCTTGACAGCCCAAACAAACCAAGACTTTGATCTGACGAATCCTGTCGATGACCCTCTCCTTGACGCACTTTCTTATCTGGAGCTTCATGGGTCCGAGATTCGTGAGGGCGTGTCAAATGCTAATGCGGTATTGTCGGCATTGTTCCCCTACTTCTTCCCGAAGAAAGAGGAGCCCGCAACTTTCCTTAACCTTGCCAAGATGTTCAATTCACCGGAAGACCTTGGACTGAAGATGCGCCAAGAAAATATGAAGGTTGCCGTTGAAAACACTGTCGCTTTGGTTGCTGACAGTCAACAGACTATTGACTGGATGAAAGTTGGCGACACCGAGCAGATAGAGCAATCAAGGTGGAAGTCGCTGATTAAGGCAGCCAAGCCCAATACAAAGAAGATCTTGGCCTATCTCGGGATTAAACCAGCGTCGACTCCTAGCTCATCAAGGCCGGAGGTCTAGTTGCATGCCTTTGTTTTTCTTTCTATGTTTCTTTTGCTCTTGTCGCCAAAGTAGCCATTTGGCGACACGTACTTCCTTAGCTCTTCTGTAATGCCTTTGTAATTATTCCGAGAAATTAATGAAAAACTCTATCTTTGCTTGCTGTTTGATTATGTCTTGTTTAAATTTCAGTTGATATTTGATAACTATACTCCATCTTCCGCTCCTCCCAATATTTCGCCTTCTTCTTCTCGCTCGAGGAGAGCTTTTGCTGATACTGCACCTGTCGACGATACCTTGTTGCAAGAACTGGATGAACTTCGACAGCAACTTCAGTATGCGAAGAAGCAAACACTTGTGATGATGGAGCAATCTCGTAAGTCATCTGAAGCCGAAAAAATTGCTCTTCAGCAAGCTCGCGAGGCCGTGGCTGCTAAGGAAATTGCTGCTTCCGAGGCTGAAAAGGCAACTACTCGAGAAAATTTCATGCTCGAATTAATGAATGAGGCCAGTGCAGATATGTCGGGTATGCTTGTTTCATCCTCCGATATCTTTCATTTTCATGCTATGTCTCTTAAAGGTTTCCACTTCGTTGTTTTGATAGGTTCCTTTACTGATGCTGCTGCCGAGGAAGAGAGGGTAAATGCTAGGACGAACCTCCTTGTTAACCTTTCCCTGGACCATGGTTCTTTGTTTTGGGCTACCCCAGAGAGGACCCGCCAAATTGTCAGATTTCAAGATTGCACCTCTCAAACTCGCGATTTCCTTGACTTCTGTACCAAGGCCTTGTCCATGGTTTACAACTCCATGTTTCCTCGGAACGTCCAACCAAAAACCTTTCCCTGGATCATGCTCCAGATCTGCCACTCAAATCTTGACCTTACCCAAGTTGTCGCGAAAGTTCATCAGAAGGTAAAACTTCGAAGAGTTGGTATTGACCGAATTAACACGAAGGTTTCGCCTGTAGCCGAAGAAATGATTGAAGACCTTCTTCGGATGGACGCCGACTTTTTTGCCGATGGTCACTATGCTGACTTTCTTGGCGCTGCTCCTGAAGAAAACAGAGGGACCCTTGATGACCTCCTGAATCAAGACTAGTTATTTTCCTCCTGTAGATAATTCTTCTTTGTAACCCATGACTGTGATTATATTGTGAAGCAATCATTATATTTGTATGTTTGTCTAGCCCCCGAGTATTTCGGTGACTCTTTACTGTATTTGTATATTGCGAGGTTTTGAACCAAGGCATTTATGTATTTATGGCGAATATGAGCCCCCGAGCTTCTTTATTGAGTACTATTTTGTATTTTTACTGACTCACGAGGTATTTTAATACCAAGGCAAGGTTTTTTCTTTTTTGATGAACTGTATTGAAATTCGTCGGAGCGAAGACTTTCAATATGTCGATAAAGAGAAAGGTATATTGACACTATCTTTATTATATTGCAGCACCGCGAGCCCGCCTCATTAAAAACCTTTCCCGGCCCCACTCGGTGCCCCGAAAAAGGAAAAGAGTGCGTCTGAAAACTCGCGGGCGTTTCAGTACATTGAAGTTTTACAAGGACTATATTTCGACTCTAGGCATAGAACCGCCTGAGTTGCGCCACGTTCCAGGGGTTTGGCTCCTCCACCCCTGTCTTCTTGTCCTTTATCCTGTATGCTCCTCCTCCGATTACTTCCGTGACAATGTAAGGGCCAAGCCACGGTGACTCGAGTTTTTCATGACTTTTTTGCGTGAGCCGAAGAACTAAGTCTCCCACCTGGAAAGATCTTGGCCGCAAACGTCGACTGTGGTAATTCTTCAAGTCCTGTTGGTATTTGGTTACCCGAGACAGTACTTCATCTCGAGCTTCATCAAGTGCGTCGACATCATCTTCTAGCGCCTTTCTCGACACTTCTTCGTCGTATTCGATGACGCGTGGAGAGTTGTGCTCTATCTCGATTGGTATCATACGCTGCTCCATGAACCAAGAAAAACGGAGTTTCTTGTGTTGCTGTGTTTGGTGTTGTTCGGATGCTCCACAACACACTTGGTAGTTCTTCTGGCCAGGTATGTCGAGCTTTCTCCAGTGGTCCTAACAAGCGTTTCTTGATGCCATTGCAGATGATGCCATTGGCTTTCTCGACTTGCCCATTGGTTTGAGGATGTGCAACTGACGCAAAGTGCAACTTGATACCCACCTCTTCGCAATAATCTTTGAATTCACGGGATGTGAAGTTACTGCCGTTGTCTGTGACGATCTTTGTGGGGCACTCCAAATCTGAAGACGAGGCCTTTTATGAATTTTACTGCGGATGCTCCGTCTGGTGAATTTATCGGCTTCGCCTCTATCCACTTTGTAAATTTGTCGACAGCTACTAGCATATACTCCTTTCCTCCTGGCCAGGATTTGTGTAACTTGCCCACCATATCAAGTCCCCATTGAGCAAAGGGCCATGACAATGGTATTGGTGCTAGCTCTGCTGCTGGAGAGTGAGGTTTTGCGGCAAACCTTTGACACGCGTCGCAAGTCCTTACTATGTCCTTGGCGTCCTCGATTGCTGTCAACCAGTAGAATCCTGCCCGAAAAACCTTGGCTGCAATAGCTCGACTACTTGCGTGGTGGCCACATATTCCTTCGTGTACGTCCTTCAGAATTATTCTTCCTTCTTCGGGTGTAACACACCTTTGCAAGACGCCTGAAATACTTCGCTTATACAATTCTCCTTTGACCACCGTGAAAGCTTTGGAGCGTCGAATTACTCGTCTTGCCTCAACTGGATCGTCGGGTATTTCTTTCCTGAGGATGTATGATATGTACGGCTGCATCCACGGTATCTGTATCACCATGACCAGGTCCTGATCTTCTTCTTCTTCCTCTTGCTTTTCCTTGGTAGCCCCCGAGTGTTTCTTCTCCTTCTTTTTTGATTTTGTCGACTTGGTGGATCTCTCTGTTATCTCTTCCCAGAATACACCTGGCGGGACTGCAAGGCATTGCGACCCGATGTTTGCAAGAACGTCGGCTTCGTCGTTGCTCAATCTACTAATATGATTTACTTCGCATCCATCGAACAACTTCTCGAGCTCGTTGTACACCTCCTTGTATGCCATCATGCTATCATTGACTGCGTCACATTGGTTCATAACTTGCTGAGCCACCAACTGTGAGTCGCCAAAGATTTTTAGTCGAGTTGCACCGCAGGCTTTCGCCATCTTCATCCCGTGTATGAGAGCCTCATATTCTGCTTCATTGTTGGATGCGTTAGGGAACGTCATCCGAAGGATGTACTTCAACTTGTCGCCTTCAGGTGATATGAGTACTACTCCTGCGCCAGCTCCTTCTAGTCTTTTGGACCCGTCAAAGTTCATGGTCCAGGTTCTCGACAAGTCTGGAGGTCCTGTGTTTTGCAACTCCATCCACTCTGCGATGAAGTCCGGCAGTACTTGCGACTTGATTGCTTTCCTTTTTTCATACGTGATGTCCCGAGGGGAAAGTTCTATTCCCCAAAGGGAGACACGACCCGTAGCTTCTGGATTGTTCAGTATATTTGACAAGGGAGCTTCATTGACCACTATGATCGGGTGTGCCGAAAAATAGTGGCGCAATTTTCGTGCTGTTGTGAACACTCCATATGCTATCTTTTGGTACCTGAGGGTACCTTTGTTTTGAAGGTGATAAAACTTCGACGAAGTATATCTTGGCCTCTGCACGCCATGGAGTTTTCCTTCTTCTTCCCTTTCGACAACTAGCACCGTGCTCACCACTTGGGGCGTGGCTGCGATATACAGCAGGAGGGGTTCCCGTTCTTTTGGCGCCACCAAAATTGGTGGTGTCGAGATTGTGCGCTTCAAATCCTCGAAAGCTCTGTCGGCTTCTTCGTTCCACTGGAATTTATCTCCTTGCTTTATCAGAGCGTAGAATGGTAACGCTTTTTCTCCCAGCCTAGCGACGAATCTGCTCAAAGCTGCGACTCGCCCCGTTAGCTGTTGTATCTCCTTCAACTTTGTTGGCTTCCTCATTGTTACGATAGCTTGTATTTTGTCGGGATTTGCTTCAATCCCTCTTGCTGAGACTAGAAACCCCAGAAGTTCTCCTGCTGGGACGCCAAAGGAACACTTCGTCGGGTTCAGCTTCAGGCAGAATTTGTCGAGGTTGTCAAAAGTTTCTTTGAGATCCTCGATCAGTGTTGTCCCCTTTTTTGACGTTATGACGACATCGTCGATGTATACTTGCACGTTTTTTCCGATCTGTGTCGCCAAACACTTCTGCATCATTCTCTGATATGTTGCTCCCACATTTTTTTAGACCGAAGGGCATTGTTCTGTAGCAAAACACGCCGTAAGGTGTAATAAACGCGGTCTTTACTTCATCTTCTTCTTTCAATCTGATCTGGTTATAACCAGAATATGCATCCAGGAAGGAAAGACGTTCACATCCAGCCGTGGAGTCGATAATTTGATCGATCCTCGGGAGGGGAAAGTGATCCTTTGGACAATGTTTATTGAGACACGTAAAGTCGACGCACATGCGAAGGACCTTAGTGTTTTTCTTCGGCACCAGCACTGGGTTTGCTACCCATGTGGCTTCTGTGAATATCTCTTTGATAAAACCAGCTTCTCGTAGTCGATTGATTTCTGACAGCATGGCCTTGCGGTTTGGTTCCGAAAAACGCCGCAAAGGTTGTTTGATTGGTCTCGCTACTGGATCCAAGTTTAGGTGGTGCTCGGCAAGTTCCCTGGGTACTCCTGGCATGTCAGCTGGACACCATGCGAAGATTTTCCAATTCTCACGGAGGAACTCGACGAGCGCGCTTTCCTATGCGATATCCATGTCGTTTGCGATAGATGTCGTCTTTTTCGGGTCTGTCGGGTGAATCTGCACTTCTTTTGAATTTTTCTCGGTACTGAAAGTTGATTCTTTGTTTGGCCTTCCAACGTCTGGCAGTACGTCGTAATCAGTCATGCTTTTTGACGCTAAGTACTCAGCTTGCATCCCGAAAGTTTCTGACAGCTGGTGAAAATCCTTGTCGCACTTATCGGCTAAGGCAAAGCTTCCTTTGACTGTGATTGGTCCCTTTGGTCCGGGCATCCTCCACAACAGGTATGTATAGTGTGGCACCGCCATAAATCTAGCATATGCTGGTCGTCCCAACAGAGCGTGGTATTGCGACGGAAAATCCACGACTTCAAATTCGAGCCTCTCGATTCTATAATTTTCTCGGGTCCCAAATTGAACGTCGAGATTGATCTTCCCCAAAGGATAACTTGGTTTCTCCGGTGTGATGCCGTGGAACCTTGTGTCTGTTGGTTTCAAGTTTGCTAGGGATATGTTCATCTTCCTCAATGTATCTGCATACATAAGTTTTAAGCTGCTGCCGCCGTCTATGAACACTCGAGAGACATCAAATCCCGCGATAATCGCCGCGGGATAAGTGCTGACTGCCCTGGTCGAGGAACTGGCTGCGGATGATCTGCTATGGTGAAGCTGATCTCGTGTCCTGACCAATTAAGGTACTCAACTGTTGGTGGAGGCATTTTCTCTGCCATAAACACCGTCGTGAGATTACTTTCTGAGCTCTATTGGACGGCCTTCCTTTCTGAATCATCGACACTGCTCCGTTGGAGTTAGGATCAACATAAGGTGGTGGTGGAGGTGCTGCCGCTATTCTGAGCTGATGCCGATTGTCCTCTGTAATCGCGGGAGGAGGCGGCAAGTGAATCTCGCTTCTGGGTTCTCGAGGATTTCTCTGTGCTGCCCGCGCGTTAGCGTTCTCTGCATATCGCAACATTGCCTGAAAATTTCGACAGTCTTTTTGCAAGTGCCCGACTGTCTTTTACCGTTCTTTGTCGAGGAAAAAGTGCATCTGGCACGGTCCATTCATCATCTCTTCAGGGGATACGAAAGGCCTTGGGAACCTAGGCCCGCTATTTTGCCTATTGCGTGAATCATCCCTGTTATCACCTCGCTGTTCATTGCTTCTCTGGTAATCATCTCTGTTGCTTCCTCCTGTATTTGTCCGAAAACCTGCCGAAATTTGTCCTGGAGCGTCATAGTTCTGGTACTGCCGAGGAAATCTTCGCCTCGGTTGATAGTTTCGACCACGGTCCTCCTCTGGCGACCTGTGCCGTTTGTTATGGACAGCGTCTTCTCCATCTGCCCATTTATTTGCTATCTCCATTAACGCGGATACTGTCTTTGGATTGGTCCTTCCCAAGTCCTCGACAAAATCTCCACGCGACTCTGCGACAAACGCATCTATTGCTCTCTCATCAGATATATTTTCTGCCGAGTTTTTGATGATATTCCACCTTTGGATGTACTTTCTCATTGGCTCATCCGGCTTTTGTCGACATGCTCTCAACTCTTCTATCGACGCGGGTTTTTTGCACGTGGATCTGAAGTTCTTGACGAACACGTCCTCGAAACTTTCCCAGCTGTCGATGGATCCTGGAGTGAGTTTCTTTATCCAAGATCGTGCGGCTCCACTCAAATGCACCTGGATGCTTTGCATAGCTGTTGCCCTGGTTCCTCCTGTCAGCTTCACCGTCTCCAGATAGTCGACTAGCCAATCCTCTGGATCTTGGAGGCCGTCGAACTTCTTGAAATTATCGGGTAACTTGAATCCTGAGGGGACTCGAGTTTTTCGGACTCTCCTCGTGAAGCATGGTAAGCCGCACATATCCTCGTCGTTAAGTTCTGGAGATTGCCGATGATCCCTTCTGCTTTGCCGCGCTCTGTCGACCCTTGCTTGTGCTGCTGTGTCCCTTGCTCCACTTGGTCCTTCAGGTGCTGCCACTGTTGCTGCTGCAGGTCGTGGACTATTTTGCCTTACCGCTCCTTCGGGAGGCGTTGATACAAACGCTGTCCCCATAGCTCCAACTCCTGCTACCGCCATATTGTACAGTGTTTCCCTTGGATCACCTGGAGGTGGTTTAGATGCAAGGATAAAAGCATGTGTCGCCATATACCCAGCCTCTGGTGTCTTAGGGATGATGTTTCCTCTTGTATCTATCGACATGAAGGACATGTCGAGGTTTTGGACCAAGTGCTCTCTTTACGCCGGGTATGTGTTGCAGCCTTGATCTTGCTCTGTTCCGCGCCTCCCTGTGGCTATCACCCGTAGTTCTAGATTGTCGACTTAGATCTGCCCTTCTCCTGCTGGATGCAGAAGCTGCCTCCTTTCTCCTGTTCAACTGAGCTGTCTGTTTTTCCAATTCCCTGGCAGCTCGTGCGAGCCTATATTGATATGCTTGTAATTCCTCTGGTGTGGCCGTGGTAGCCATTGGTTCTGTACCGTTCATAGCTCTCGCGGCTCTGTCCCACGCTGCTTGTGAAAGTTGAACTCTATCTCGCGGCTCTGGCCCGACGTATTTGTTGCCCAGGCCTTGTCGCAGATTGGAGGGATCGACGTATGGATTTCCCAGACTGTCGAAAGCCTCAGATGTTTCCTCTTGATCTTCAATGGCATAAATCTGATGATACTTTGTACTCAGATCTATGTTGGGTTTGGTGACATCATCGTTGAGATTGATGAAGACCTTGCCCACTGTGATAGATTTGTCGATGAAGTCATAGCTGTCGACATCGCTGGAGCCATCGCTTATATATGAGTCCGCAGATGACTCAAACGACATGTCGCTGAAGATCTTGGCGAGTTTCTCTCTTGCTCTGGTGCTGACGTAGCGTGTCACCGAAGTTTCTTCTTCTCCTGACTCGGTTGACGATGCATAGCTTGAAAAATCAGAATCGACCGCCGACGATCCCGACGAAATCGGAATTTCGACACGATACGATCCCTCCTTCTCGACGCGAAAGTGAAACCTTCCGAACGTCATCTCCACGGGCTCCGCCAGATACGCATATGCATCCAAACGGGAGGGTGGGTGAGGAACAAAATCGACAAGACCAGCAGCGATCTGTTTACCTTGATCCATTGTGTTGCTTGCGGTTGACGATGTCGAAGATCTTGAGCGTGCCATCGAGATCAGATCCTTATGCCTCTAGTTCCCACAGACGGCGCCAATTGACAAGGTATGAACTTGTCAATGCCTATGGATTGTAGGCTAGGGTTTAGTTGGAAGTAGAGGGTAAGTAGATCTCGAAGGTTTCAGCCGAAAAGTACTCGACGATTATGAAAACTAGGGTTTGTAGACAATGATTCGATTTTTTCTTCGTCCCTCGACTCCCCCTTTATATAGGAGGTGGAGCCGAGGGATTCGTGCTATACAAGTTACAGAGTCCGGGACGGTTTCTAACTCATCCCGCCAGATTACAAATAACACTTCCTATTACAACTCTTAACTTTCCTTAATATAGCTTGAGCTCCCGGATCTTCTTATTCTTCGGGTAGTGGGCCTCCAGTAAACCCCGGGTACCATCTTCGGCAGGCCCATTTGGGATGCCTATGTCAGCATGTCCGTCTTGTCTGAAGTAAGAGAGATCTACCACCTTATGGTTAAGCATGCATATTGTTAGAGAAGAGCATTGGGCCGCTAACTAAAGCCATGATCCATGGTGGAAGTTTCAGTTTTGGACATATATCCTCAATCTCAAATGAGAAAATTATTAATTGTTGTTACATGCTTATGCATAAAAGAGGAGTCCATTATCTGTTGTCTATGTTGTCCCGGTATGGATGTCTAAGTTGAGAATAATCAATAGCGAGAAATCCAATGCGAGCTTTCTCCTTAGACCTTTGTACAGGCGGCATAGAGGTACCCCTTTGTGACACTTGGTTAAAACATGTGCATTGTGATGATCCGGTAGTCCAAGCTAATTAGGACAAGGTGCGGGCACTATTAGTATACTATGCATGAGGCTTGCAACTTATAAGATATAATTTACATGATACATATGCTTTATTACTACCGTTGACAAAATTGTTTCATGTTTTCAAAATCAAAGCTCTAGCACAAATATAGCAATCGATGCTTTTCCTCTATGGAGGACAATTCTTTTACTTTCAATGTTGAGTCAGTTCACCTATTTCTCTCCATCTCAAGAAGCAAACACTTGTGTGAACTGTGCATTGATTCCTACATATTTGCTTATTGCACTTATTATATTACTCTATGTTGACAATATCCATGAGATACATGTTACAAGTTGAAAGCAACCGCTGAAACTTAATCTTCCTTTGTGTTGCTTCAATGCTTTTACTTTAAATTATTGCTTTATGAGTTAACTCTTATGCAAGACTTATTGATGCTTGTCTTGAAGTGCTATTCATGAAAAGTCTTTGCTATATGATTCACTTGTTTACTCATGTCATATACATTGTTTTGATCGCTGCATTCACTACATATGCTTTACAAATAGTATGATCAAGGTTATGATGGCATGTCACTCCAGAAATTATCTGTGTTATCGTTTTACCTGCTCGGGACGAGCAGAACTAAGCTTGGGGATGCTGATACGTCTCCGACGTATCGATAATTTCTTATCTTCCATGCCACATTATTGATGTTATCTACATGTTTTATGCACACTTTATGTCATATTCGTGCATTTTCTGGAACTAACCTATTAACAAGATGCCGAAGTGCCAGTTGCCGTTTTCTGCTGTTTTTGGTTTCAGAAATCCTAGTAACGAAATATTCTCGGAATTGGACGAAATCAACGCCCAGGGTCCTATTTTGCCACGAAGCTTCCAGAAGTCCGAAGAAGAGACGAAGAGGGGCCACGAGGGGGCCACACCCTAGGGCGGCGCGGCCCCCCCCCCCTTGGCCGCGCGGCCCTGTGGTGTGGGGCCCTCGTGCTGCCTCTTGACCTGCCCTTCCGCCTACTTAAAGCCTCCGTTGCGAAAACCCCAGTACCGAGAGCCACGATACGGAAAACCTTCCAGAGACGCCGCCGCCGATCCCATCTCGGGGGATCCAGGAGATCGCCTCCGGCACCCTGCCGGAGAGGGGAATCATCTCCCGGAGGACTCTACGCCGCCATGGTCGCCTCCGGAGTGATGTGTGAGTAGTCTACCCCTGGACTATGGGTCCATAGCAGTAGCTAGATGGTTGTCTTCTCCCCATTGTGCTATCATTGTCGGATCTTGTGAGCTGCCTAACATGATCAAGATCATCTATCTGTAATTCTATATGTTGCGTTTGTTGGGATCCGATGAATAGAGAATACTTGTTATGTTGATTATCAAAGTTATATCTATGTGTTGTTTATGATCATGCATGCTCTCCGTTACTAGTAGATGCTCTGGCCAAGTAGATACTTGTAACTCCAAGAGGGAGTATTTATGCTCGATAGTGGGTTCATGCCTGCATTGACACCTGGGACAGTGACAGAAAGTTCTAAGGTTGTGTTGTGCTGTTGCCACTAGGGATAAAACATTGATGCTATGTCTAAGGATGTAGTTGTTGATTACATTACGCACCATACTTAATGCAATTGTCTTTTGCTTTGCAACTTAATACTGGAGGGGGTTCGGATGATAACCTGAAGGTGGACTTTTTAGGCATAGATGCAGTTGGATGGCGGTCTATGTACTTTGTCGTAATGCCCAATTAAATCTCACTATACTCATCATGATATGTATGTGCATGGTCATGCCCTCTTTATTTGTCAATTGCCCAACTGTAATTTGTTCACCCAACATGCTGTTTATCTTATGGGAGAGACACCTCTAGTGAACTGTGGACCCCGGTCCAATTCTCTTTACTGAAATACAATCTACTGCAATACTTGTTCTACTGTTTTCTGCAAACAATCATCTTCCACACAATACGGTTAATCCTTTGTTACAGCAAGCCGGTGAGATTGACAACCTCACTGTTTCGTTGGGGCAAAGTACTTTGGTTGTGTTGTGCAGGTTCCACGTTGGCGCCGGAATCTCTGGTGTTGCGCCGCACTACATCCCGCCGCCATCAACCTTCAACTTGCTTCTTGACTCCTACTGGTTCGATTAAACCTTGGTTTCTTACTGAGGGAAACTTGCCGCTGTGCGCATCACACCTTCCTCTTGGGGTTCCCAACGGACGTGTCAACCACACGCATCACACCGCAACCCGACAACACACAAAGGAAGAAAATATTTGAGAGCAAATGCACGGTGAATGGCAAGGTATGCAAATTAGTAATTGATAGTTGCAGCTGCGAGAATCTCATCTCCCAAAATTTGGTGAACCATTTAAAACTTGAGACTCATGATCACCCAAACCCATACACTATTGGATGGATCAAGAAAGAGGTGAATATGAGGGTCACCAAACAATGCAACTTGCCACTCTCTTTGGGCAAGTACTACCGCTCAAATGTATTATGTGATGTGGTTGATATGGATGCCAGCCATGTTCTTCTTGGAAGACCTTGGCAGTTTGATGTGGATACCACACATAGAGGGAAAGAAAATTCATACTCCTTCATTTGGAATAAGCGAAAGATCATTATTCTACCCAACCAACTAGATCGTAATAGCTCTAAAGAGGAGGAGAAAAGTATGTTAACTATTTCTCACACCTCTAATGAGTTTATGGGAGACTTGAAGGAGGCAAATTTGTGTGCTGCACTTGTTGTGAAAGGAGAAGTGCAACCGGAGGTTGAAATTCCAGCAAAGGTGCATGACCTACTAGCTGAATTTCAGACCATACTTGGAGAGCCACAAGGCCTACCACCAATGAGAGGAATTCAACATCGAATTGACTTCATTCCAGGAGCAAGTCTTCCTAATCTGCCACACTACCGAATGAGCCCAAAAGAGCATGATATACTCAAGGAAAAGGTGGAGGAGTTGCTGCATAAAGGGCACATTCGAGAGAGTATTAGTCCATGCGCTGTACCATCTTTGATCACACCAAAGAAAGATGGATCTATGCGCATGTGTACAGATAGTAGAGCTATCAACAAGATCACCATAAGGTACAGATTTCCTATTCCCCGTTTGGATGATATGCTAGATCAGCTTAGTGGTGCAAGAGTGTTCACAACGCTCGATTTAAAGAGCGGATATCATCAAATTCGCATTAGACCCGGGGACGAATGGAAAACAGCTTTTAAGACAAAGGAAGGGTTGTTTGAGTGGATGGTGATGCCATTTGGACTCTCTAATGCACCAAGTACCTTTATGCACTTGATGAACCAGGTACTTCGACCCTTCTTATCCCACTTTGTTGTGGTTTATTTTGATGACATCTTGATATATAGCAAGGATGAAGATGAACACTTGCATCACATCCGTAAGGTACTATGTGTACTAAAGGAGAATGAACTCTATGTCAACTTGAAGAAGTGTGTTTTCCTTCAAACAAAACTTATTTTCTTGGGCTTTGTCATAACAAGTGAGGGCATTCACGTTGATGACTCTAAAGTTAAAGCAATCAGAGAATGGCCAACTCCAAAGACTATTTCTGAGGTGAGAAGTTTCCATGGTCTTGCAACTTTCTATAGGAGGTTTGTGAAAAATTTCAGTACCATCATGGCACCAATTACTGAATGCCTAAAGAAAGGAAAGTTCCAATGGAACGAATCTGCTGAAACTAGTTTCAAGGAGATAAAGGAAAAACTCTCACAAGCTCCCGTCTTAACACTACCCGATTTCACTAAAACTTTTTGAGCTGGAGTGTGATGCAAGCGGAGTAGGCATTGGGGCTGTTCTATCTCAAGAACGAAAACCCATTGCATTCTTTATTGAGAAGCTAAGTGAAGCAAGACAAAAGTGGAGTACCTATCAGCAAGAATTATATGCTGTTTTCCGGGCTTTAAAGCCCTGGGAAGTCTATTTGCTGCCTAAGGAGTTCATTGTTTACAGTGATCATCAATCCTTGAAGCATTTTAGAAATCAAAAGCATGTGGATCGCATGCTAGCAAGATGGGCAGCATATTTAGAGAGGTTTAACTACCTTATTGTGCATAAATCTGGAACAACCAACAGAGTCGCCGATGCTTTGATTCATCGTGCATGCCTCTTGACTTCTTTTGAGGCTGAACTTCCGGGCATGGATCAAATAAAAGAGTTGTATGAATAGGACGAAGACTTTGTCCATGTTTGGGTAAAGCACCTAAGAGACCAACCATTAGGCGACGACTATTTAGTGCAAGATGGTTATCTCTTCAAGGGTGATCGGTTATGCATCCCAAGAAGTTCTCTACGTGACAAGTTGATTAGAGAGCTCCATTCAAGTGATCTTAGTGGCCATGTGGGACGTGACAAGACTATCGCTAATCTAGAGGCTCGTTACTATTGGCCACAATTGAAGAGAGATGCTGGAAAGTTTGTTCAGCGATGCCCCATATGTCAAACATGCAAAGGTCAAGTCCAAAACTCGGGATTATACATGCCTTTGCCTATTCCGGAGGCTCCATGGGAGGATATCTCTATGGACTTCGTCTTGGGTTTGCCAAGAACAAGGCGCGGGAATGATGCTGTGTTTGTGGTGGTGGACAGATTCTCCAAAATGGCTCATTTCATCCCATGCCGCAAGACAACAGATGCTCGTCATGTTGCAAATTTATTCTTCCGAGAAGTGGTCAGACTTCATGGGGTTCCACGGTCCATTGTTTCAGACCGTGATAGCAAGTTTCTTGCTGCATTTTGGTTGACTTTGTGGAAGCAATTCAACACCGAGTTAAAATTTTCTACTACAGCTCATCCACAAACAGATGGCCAAACAGAAGTGGTGAACAAGTCTTTGGGTAATCTGATCCGTTGCATTTGTGGTGATAAAAAGGGAGAATGGGATTTAGCTTTATCTCTTGCTGAATTCTCCTACAACAACTCCAACCATAGATCAACAGGAAGGAGTCCTTTCTCTATTGTCTACACTAAAGTTCCAACACATGTGGTGGATCTGCTCAAGCTACCATCAAATGGAAGCTCAAAGGCAGCATTGTCCTTTGCTGAGAACTACACAAAACTATTTGAAGAAATTCGCAGTGTCTTGGAGGCACAAAATCAGAAATATAAACAATTGGCTGATTGCAAACGGAGACTAAAATCATTCCAAGTTGGTGATAAAGTGATGGTATACCTCCGAAAAGAAAGACTTCCTTTAGGCGTTAAAGGAAAGCTTAGGCAACGGAAATATGGACCCTTCTCTATCCTAAGGAAGATAAATGATAACGCTTATGTGATAGAACTTCCAGCAGAGATGGGAATATCTAACACATTCAATGTGGCAGACTTGACTCTTTATCACCCAGAACAAGCACTTTATGAGGATAACTCGAGGTCGAGTTCTAAACAACCAGGGGAGAATGATGGAGGACAGTAGAAGAAAATAAACATAACTAAACTTTAGTACTGGCTTCTACACACTTCTATATTATTCCACATAAAATAATCCTTTAGTCATATGTATAATAGGGGTTTCTAGAGTGTTCTAGGTATGAGTTGTAACTTATCTGTTTCCTAGCTTTACTAGTGTTCCCTAGAATGTTCTAGTAGTGAGTAGAGCTAACTTGTGAGGGCTCATGCAGCCTATAAATAGAGGTCCAGCCTCTACATATGTAACCAGACTATGTACCATCTACCTATCAATAAAGAGAACTTTCTGTTCTTATTTTAAGATCTTGGATTAGATCTTGTGTTGAGAGTTTGGATTGAACTCTTGACAGCCCCGCCCCTAGAGCGATATCTAGCTTACGCCCCTAGAGCGATATCTAGTGCATCACGTTGAAGCGGTTCCTTCAACATTTGTGCTGTCCACATTGTAGCAACACGGTGGAGTTGTTCCTCCACAACCTTGTGCTGCTTCATGTGGTATCAGAGCCCTGCTGATCCGTTCAAGTTGCTGGTTCCCTCGTTGAGATAGAGAGCTGCAACAAGCAATGGAGGAGTTGGGAAAGAGAATGGATGCTGCAGAACAACAAATCCAAGCGTTGCGTGAAGATCTTAACCGGAGATTTGATCAGCTAGTTGAGATGATCAGAGAGGGTGTTCCTCCTCGCCAATGATGAAGAATCATCAAAGGATGGTGAAGATGCTCAACGGAGAAGAAAGGGAGGTTATCTTGGAGCAAAGACACCTCAACAACATGTTGTTCAGCGTACCTCAAGAAGGCCAACTTATGATGAAATTTCTGAAGATGAAGAAAACGATGAGGGCCTTGAAGAACCTGACATCTATGCACATCCAAGAGTGCCCAACACTACGTATGCGAGGGATACATACAAGGTGAAAGCTGAGATCCCTACTTTCAATGGAAATGTTGATATTGAAGGGTGCCTTGATTGGTTGTACGAGGTGGAGACTTTCTTTGAGGTCATGAATATTCCAGAAGACCGTAGAGTCTCTTTGGTCGCATACAAGCTGAAAGGAGGCGCTGGTGCATGGTGGCATCGTCTTCAAGAAGACCGCAGACTCAAAGGAAAGCCTCATGTGCGATCTTGGCGGCAAATGAAGAATCTTTTAAAGGGGAGATTTTTGCCTGCAGATTATGATCAGATCCTATTTATTCAATTTCAGAATTGTGCCCAAAGAAATAGGACTGTCTCAGAATATACAAAGGAGTTTCTAAGGCTACAAGTGAGGTGCAACCTTGCTGAAACAGAAGATCAACAAGTTGCAAGGTACATCAATGGTCTCAGTGATGTTATCCAGGATCTTTTAATGATGCAGCAAATTTGGTCCCTTGATCAAACACAAGCTTTAGCCTTAAAGGCCGAGAGGTTGGTAAAAACACGAAAGGCAAGTAAGGCTCCATATTCTCATACGGAAGCCTCACCTAGGAGTAACTCCCATAAAGCGGAAGAAAAGACCACTCAACCCAAGGAAAAACAACCTGCCCCAAAACAAGCTGGTGGTAAGAGCAGGACTAAGCCTGTGATAAAGTGTTATAAATGTGGTGAAGAGGGACATGTATCTAGCAAATGCCCATTGAGGAAATTTGTCAACACCACAATCCATGATGGTGAAGATGATGAAGAATATGAATCTGAAGATGTAGAAGGACAAGATATTTGTGAAGAAGAGGGAGAAGAGGTGGTATGCGTGATTCAACGCCTATTGTGCTCAACAGCGCAACCCGACAACACACAAAGGAAGAAAATATTTGAGAGCAAATGCACGGTGAATGGCAAGGTATGCAAATTAGTAATTGATAGTTGCAGCTGCGAGAATCTCATCTCCCAAAATTTGGTGAACCATTTAAAACTTGAGACTCATGATCACCCAAACCCATACACTATTGGATGGATCAAGAAAGAGGTGAATATGAGGGTCACCAAACAATGCAACTTGCCACTCTCTTTGGGCAAGTACTACCGCTCAAATGTATTATGTGATGTGGTTGATATGGATGCCAGCCATGTTCTTCTTGGAAGACCTTGGCAGTTTGATGTGGATACCACACATAGAGGGAAAGAAAATTCATACTCCTTCATTTGGAATAAGCGAAAGATCATTATTCTACCCAACCAACTAGATCGTAATAGCTCTAAAGAGGAGGAGAAAAGTATGTTAACTATTTCTCACACCTCTAATGAGTTTATGGGAGACTTGAAGGAGGCAAATTTGTGTGCTGCACTTGTTGTGAAAGGAGAAGTGCAACCGGAGGTTGAAATTCCAGCAAAGGTGCATGACCTACTAGCTGAATTTCAGACCATACTTGGAGAGCCACAAGGCCTACCACCAATGAGAGGAATTCAACATCGAATTGACTTCATTCCAGGAGCAAGTCTTCCTAATCTGCCACACTACCGAATGAGCCCAAAAGAGCATGATATACTCAAGGAAAAGGTGGAGGAGTTGCTGCATAAAGGGCACATTCGAGAGAGTATTAGTCCATGCGCCGTACCAGCTTTGATCACACCAAAGAAAGATGGATCTATGCGCATGTGTACAGATAGTAGAGCTATCAACAAGATCACCATAAGGTACAGATTTCCTATTCCCCGTTTGGATGATATGCTAGATCAGCTTAGTGGTGCAAGAGTGTTCACAACGCTCGATTTAAAGAGCGGATATCATCAAATTCGCATTAGACCCGGGGACGAATGGAAAACAGCTTTTAAGACAAAGGAAGGGTTGTTTGAGTGGATGGTGATGCCATTTGGACTCTCTAATGCACCAAGTACCTTTATGCACTTGATGAACCAGGTACTTCGACCCTTCTTATCCCACTCTGTTGTGGTTTATTTTGATGACATCTTGATATATAGCAAGGATGAAGATGAACACTTGCATCACATCCGTAAGGTACTATGTGTACTAAAGGAGAATGAACTCTATGTCAACTTGAAGAAGTGTGTTTTCCTTCAAACAAAACTTATTTTCTTGGGCTTTGTCATAACAAGTGAGGGCATTCACGTTGATGACTCTAAAGTTAAAGCAATCAGAGAATGGCCAACTCCAAAGACTATTTCTGAGGTGAGAAGTTTCCATGGTCTTGCAACTTTCTATAGGAGGTTTGTGAAAAATTTCAGTACCATCATGGCACCAATTACTGAATGCCTAAAGAAAGGAAAGTTCCAATGGAACGAATCTGCTGAAACTAGTTTCAAGGAGATAAAGGAAAAACTCTCACAAGCTCCCGTCTTAACACTACCCGATTTCACTAAAACTTTTTGAGCTGGAGTGTGATGCAAGCGGAGTAGGCATTGGGGCTGTTCTATCTCAAGAATGAAAACACATTGCATTCTTTAGTGAGAAGCTAAGTGAAGCAAGACAAAAGTGGAGTACCTATCAGCAAGAATTATATGCTGTTTTCCGGGCTTTAAAGACCTGGGAAGTCTATTTGCTGCCTAAGGAGTTCATTGTTTACAGTGATCATCCATCCTTGAAGCATTTTAGAAATCAAAAGCATGTGGATCGCATGCTAGCAAGATGGGCAGCATATTTAGAGAGGTTTAACTACCTTATTGTGCATAAATCTAGAACAACCAACAGAGTCGCCGATGCTTTGAGTCATCGTGCATGCCTCTTGACTTCTTTTGAGGCTGAACTTCCGGGCATGGATCAAATAAAAGAGTTGTATGAATAGGACGAAGACTTTGGCCATGTTTGGGTAAAGCACCTAAGAGACCAACCATTAGGCGACGGCTATTTAGTGCAAGATGGTTATCTCTTCAAGGGTGATCGGTTATGCATCCCAAGAAGTTCTCTACGTGACAAGTTGATTAGAGAGCTCCATTCAAGTGATCTTAGTGGCCATGTGGGACGTGACAAGACTATCGCTAATCTAGAGGCTCGTTACTATTGGCCACAATTGAAGAGAGATGCTGGAAAGTTTGTTCAGCGATGCCCCATATGTCAAACATGCAAAGGTCAAGTCCAAAACTCGGGATTATACATGCCTTTGCCTATTCCTGAGGCTCCATGGGAGGATATCTCTACGGAATTCGTCTTGGGTTTGCCAAGAACAAGGCGCGGGAATGATGCTGTGTTTGTGGTGGTGGATAGATTCTCCAAAATGGCTCATTTCATCCCTTGCAAATTTATTCTTCCGAGAAGTGGTCAGACTTCATGGGGTTCCACGGTCCATTGTTTCAGACCGTGATAGCAAGTTTCTTGCTGCATTTTGGTTGACTTTGTGGAAGCAATTCAACACCGAGTTAAAATTTTCTACTACAGCTCATCCACAAACAGATGGCCAAACAGAAGTGGTGAACAAGTCTTTGGGTAATCTGATCCGTTGCATTTGTGGTGATAAAAAGGGAGAATGGGATTTAGCTTTATCTCTTGCTGAATTCTCCTACAACAACTCCAACCATAGATCAACAGGAAGGAGTCCTTTCTCTATTGTCTACACTAAAGTTCCAACACATGTGGTGGATCTGCTCAAGCTACCATCAAATGGAAGCTCAAAGGCAGCATTGTCCTTTGCTGAGAACTACACAAAACTATTTGAAGAAATTCGCAGTGTCTTGGAGGCACAAAATCAGAAATATAAACAATTGGCTGATTGCAAACGGAGACTAAAATCATTCCAAGTTGGTGATAAAGTGATGGTATACCTCCGAAAAGAAAGACTTCCTTTAGGCGTTAAAGGAAAGCTTAGGAAACGGAAATATGGACCCTTCTCTATCCTAAGGAAGATAAATGATAACGCTTATATGATAGAACTTCCAGCAGAGATGGGAATATCTAACACATTCAATGTGGCAGACTTGACTCTTTATCACCCAGAACAAGCACTTTATGAGGATAACTCGAGGTCGAGTTCTAAACAACCAGGGGAGAATGATGGAGGACAGTAGAAGAAAATAAACATAACTAAACTTTAGTACTGGCTTCTACACACTTCTATATTATTCCACATAAAATAATCCTTTAGTCATATGTATAATAGGGGTTTCTAGAGTGTTCTAGGTATGAGTTGTAACTTATCTCTTTCCTAGCTTTACTAGTGTTCCCTAGAATGTTCTAGTAGTGAGTAGAGCTAACTTGTGAGGGCTCATGCAGCCTATAAATAGAGGTCCAGCCTCTACATATGTAACCAGACTATGTACCATCTACCTATCAATAAAGAGAACTTTCTGTTCTTATTTTAAGATCTTGGATTAGGTCTTGTGTTGAGAGTTTGGATTGAACTCTTGACAGCCCCGCCCCTAGAGCGATATCTAGCTTACGCCCCTAGAGCGATATCTAGTGCAGCACGTTGAAGCGGTTCCTTCAACATTTGTGCTGTCCACATTGTAGCAACACGGTGGAGTTGTTCCTCCACAACCTTGTGCTGCTTCACACCGTGGATGCGTTGACGGGAGGGCGGCCAATCCACGCGTGCCCGCCTGCGCGAGGACGACGGAGGCCATGGAGTCACGAACTCGAGAACAGGATCTGGGAGAGTTGTGTGAGCAGGGTGTGGGTGGGATTTGGATTGTATGGGGGAGGAGACCTCCCGCTGTCGCCGTCGGCCGTGAGACGGCTTCCTCCGGCGGCGGCGGGGGTGGAGTGCTCAGCCGGTGCGGGTTCTTGGCGGCGGCGGCGCGGTCGCCTCGGGGTCACCTGGGAGCGACCCGGAGGCGGCTATGGTTTTCCCGTCCCCCGCTGACGATTCCAGAATGTGGTTATAGTCATGTGTTGTTTGCGCAGCTTTCGTGTTTAGCTTACCAACCCACGAGCCATTCACATCAGCTGCTGTTTACTGGAACCAAAAGCCTGGCCACGATGCAGAAAGCATTGGTAACACCGCAGGTAGGATCGAAATACTTATATATAGCTCTGTATGGAGTTACTGATTCGGTATTTAGGCAAATGGTACCATAAGAGAACAATCATCCCTGTGAAGGACGAAGGCAGTGAAGGTGACCTGCAATGAGTTACAGAAACAAAGCTAAAGCTAAATGTCATAATAGGCTAGTTTACCAACCAACCTATCTCAGAAAAGCCTGGCAGTAGTACTCTACTTGACAACATACACTAAGCAGTAATGGCAAAACATTTTTACTAAACGGTTATGAAGTAAGATAGATGCTTTTTTAATCTAAATTGCACCAAGAAACCTGAGTATTCTTGTAGTCTGTGAATAGTGACTACAAAACTGGTTATTATTCAATGCATACCTTAGCCATTACTTCAAAATAAGGCTCCACAATAGTGCCATTACTTCAATGCAGAGAAAAGAAAACCCCGAGGTACAAAATTAGAGAACACGGGGCATAAGGCTTGGAAAAAAATGCACATCAACTTCAAAATATATCTTCGTATACTCAGGCATAAGAAGCCCCTTTCCCACGTACAGAGGGAGAGTACACGAAAAAAATAAATCGGACGTCATATGAAGAGAATGATCTACTTAGTGTATGCAAGCCTGGGAAGTACAATAAGAACAATAATTCCACCATCAGAAAAAGGACACTTACATCTTGTAGTGGCTAGGAAAATCTGACTCTGTTGCTGAGTTCCTTCAACCGAGAGTTGGGACTCTTGCAAGCTTGTTGCGAACACTAAATCATTGGGATGACTTAGCTGCAACAATTTCCGAAGAGTGAAAGATTGTCAGAGGATAAATAATTTTCGCAAATAAAATGAAGTGCTAGGCAACAGGCAGGAATCAAAATGCACCATTAAGTCCATAGTTTACCTGCGCATTACTATTTTCAAGATATGTGTAGCAAACTTGCTATCCCTTATATCTTCTATTTGACGCATCACGTGAGATCGTCAGGCAACTAAAACAGCAAGGCCACATATCGTAGATGGAAACTTGAAGTGATCAAGTTTATTTCATCTGTATGTAGCAAGGTGCTCTACGAAGATAGGCATTTCAAGTGTCAACTATTGTTCATCACTTCATGTCTACATGAAACAAATAATTACATAATTAAAATAGCAAGGCAGACGGTATGGAAAATAGAAAATTACAAAGTATAGTTAAACAACATAGCTAGTAACAACGAACCATACAATCTCGTGAACGCATTGAATGATTCCTCAAAAACATAGCTGCAAGTAAAACAACAGGTAGATAATCATTAATGCCAAGTTATGAAACATGAAAGTATCAGTTCCAAGAACCGAGTAAAACTAGTTTCGGCACCCTCCCTGTCTCATCACTCCATACATACCTGTAAATTTGCCAAAGCTCATATTAGCTTAGCTCGCTAATAATGAAGCTGAATTGCAACTGTTTTCTTGACCATCTAACCGTAGTTGACATGGTGTTCCCTTGCAATAAAGACATGTTCAAAATTCCAAAGTTACAAAGGAAAACATGGTGAATAATTTGGACGCCCCCTAACTCCAACCATCTCTGAAAAATCAAACAAAAAAGACAATATTTCAATAAATTTCGAAGAGGACTTGTAAGAGCAATCTCGGTTTGGAATATTGCAGAGAAAGTACTCGAATGTGAACTAAAAGAGTGAGATTCAGTTGAGTAAATATGCAGTATATATAATTAACAATCACATTGAAATAAGCTATATAGATAGAGATTACCTCAACACCGAAGGAATCAACATCCCGAAGTCGTTGGATGGCCCTCTCTTCGAGCTGACAATGAAGTATGCTGCTCATAGCTTCTCTGAATATACGACAATATAATTAATATTAGTAGGCTACCCTTAACCTGTAAGACAACAAATCACTCATGAGTGCCAACGCAAAATTAAAATGTCATATGTGCTCACAGTCAGGGGATAAACAGCATCAAAAGCTCTATGGGATTAAAATTTGGTGCAGCAATGAAAAAGCTTATCAATTCTATCAGCAAAAATAAAAGAAAAGTTTGAGATTGCTTAGTGAAATTTGAGGAAACGATTCCAACTGTCATATGATAATGTATTAAGAGCAGATCAAAGAGTGATATCACACCCAAAATAATAGTGCAGAATTCTGCATATTAAAGATATCAACTGGTACACTAACCTGATATGTATAAATATGATGGGTTGAAAATGACAAACTGATACACCAAACAACAAACAACAGGTTACATCTCCTTGATCACTGCAACAATTTTCAGGCATTAACATATATATGTATGTAGCCTCCCTGTGAGATCGAAATTATTTACAATTAATCCTTGATATCATGTTACCACCAAATTAGTAGATGAAACTACAATTAAAGCACAATGTATCTATCTGATCTTGAACTGCAAAAGGGAAATGTTGAGTAAGTAGTTGGAAATATATTTTCTTGTTTAGAAATACATGTCCAGTTCATACGCTCTTCTAAAAGTCATATCTCATATCTAATGTTTAGTGCTGTATAAATTGATTGCTCCTTTAATCTATACCATGGTAACTACAAATTTTCATAAGTTAGTCCTAGGCTTACATGACCCCTATGCAATTTGAAAATACCAAATATCTGAACTTACTCTGTCTACTATAAAAAAAAAACTTACTCTGGAACAGAAGGCTAATTTGTAATCAACATATACTTATGGCATCTTGAGTTATGTCTATATGGATCTCCTCCTTTCTTCTAAGCATGAGGATCTCATCAGGTGTTTCGTCACTTTATAGGCGATATGGCACGCAAGAAGGAAGGTATTCCATGAAAATATTTTTCAGAGTCCATTGTCAACTCATAGCTTTGTGGAAAACTTTCTCAATGACCTGGAGATGGTCTCGCCAAAGAGCAAGCTGAGCCAATGCACAACTAGTAGAGAAGAAGTGGCTCACAAGTGGACAGCGCCACCCAGTGGTTTCAGTAAAATCAACGTAGATGTTGCCGTTCGAAAGAACCAGAATTGTGGAGCTGTAGCGGCGGTGTGCAGTAGAGATGATGGCGTTTATCTCGGAGCGTCAGCAGTTGTGGTACAAGGTATTAGCGATCCAGCGACACTTGAAGCCTTGGCATGTCGAGAAGCTCTCGCTCTTGCAGCTGACTTGCAAGTGTGGTTATAGCATCAGATTGCCTTGAAGTTATTCAGAGCATTGGCCGAGAGAACCTGGGCAGGTTCAGTTCAGTCTTACATGAGATTAAGGCAAGAAGACAAGACTTCTATTCGATAAACTTTGTTCACGAACGAAGAGAATCAAACGTAGAAGCACACAGCTTAGCTCTGAGTTCTGCTTCGTTAGCACACGGTCGTCACCTCTGGCTAGTTCAAACGCCAGATCAGTTTTGTATCCCTTTAAACAATGCAATATAATAAAGTGACGGCTGTTTCCTCAAAAAAAAAAAAACTTATCCCAAGGGGAACGTGTTTCGTCCAGAGTCCGACCCGAGGCGGTAGGGTTTGATGACTGGCTATATATCCGGGCCTCTCATCCTCCCTGGGCACCAATTCTAGAGAGAGAGAGAAATCAGCTAGGTTTCCGGCGAGAGAAGATGGAGAAGGAGCAAGAGGGGGAGACGGAGATTGCGAAGGCGATGGGGAAGGGGATTGCTGGATCTCACCGCTGGCCAATTGCTGAGTCCGGTCTGAGCGGCGGCGGCCAGGCTGAAGAGTTGGCCGCCTTGAAGTGCCAGAAGCTGGCGGAGGGAGACACGGCAGAGGCAGGCAAGCGGAAGAAGATTGCTCGGGTCAGCCAGAAGTACATCGATATTCTGCTCAAGGAGAAAGCTACCGGCACCGGCGCCTACAAGGTATCCAAGGCCAAAGAGATCGTGGAGAAGTACAAGGGCCATTATGATGTCCGTGCGCACGTGGCAAAAGGCGATGCTATCATGGAGGAGCTGCGAGCCGGGGACGCCAAGATCCTCGAGCAGTACGAGCGACATGGCTACGCCTTCACTGAAGTCGAGGAGGATAACTCCTTCATCTACGACGAGAAGATCTTCGGCCCGATCGCCAGGTCCAGCCCACCGGTCCCGCAGGCTTGATCTTCTGGAAGCGGATTCAGAGTGCCGTTCTTTGTTGATACCACATCGATCGTTAGTTAAGTTGCTAGCATGACAGCAATATATATATAACTATATAAGTTTGTATCTCTGCATGCATGAGCGACTTGCTAGGGATTCAAGTTTCCTTCTCGATGCGTCGGGACTATCATCTACGGATCTGGAAATCCAAATTACATATTTGTTGATGTTGCATTTTCTATTCCTTGTAGTATGTTGTGTTGTGTTTGTCTGCCACCTTCTAAATCGACTTTTCCGCCTTTGTAGCGCCCTTTTTTTGAGTGGGATGCAAAAGAAGGGTAACGGATACGGTACTCTCTCTCACACAGTTTATTAGGCGTGCGCGTACCCCTAGGTCGTAAATTTGATCAAGTTAGCATTAGTTATATGTTATAAAAATTATATCATTAGAAAGTTTAGATATTCTATTTTCTAATGATATAATTTTTGTATTATATAATTTAAATTATATAGGTCAAATTGACGACCTAGGGATATGGGTAAGACTAGTAAACTGATATATACGGAGGGAGTACTAGACTAACACCTAATTAATACTTAATTTAATACAAGTAGTTAGACAGTTAACTACACTAATCTTTTTTATCATAGTAGTTTACTACATTAATTAAGTAGGCGAGCGGCGGGAATCGAGCACGTATCTTCTTGGCAAGGTGATCTTTCAAATTAAGTTTCGAATTAGTAAAATATGAATAATGAGGTATATCCGCCTCCTTGTTGGCGGCGATCTTGCAAGTGGCGTTGAGGAGGGCAGGAAATCATGTAGTCTATGTGACGTCTCGTCTATGTGAGTAATAGGTTTGTTGTTAGAAGATTTAGATCAATTCAAGGGTTCAATGACGGGTTCAATGATGATAAATTTGGCTCTGGGGTGCTGGCTCTTAGTGGCACATGCACAAAGACTTCCTAACTGTCATAAAAAATGCCAGGCGGCTCTGGTAGGGGACCGGCGAAAGGCGGCAAGAGTGATCATTAGGTGGTCCAAGTACCTTGGTGTAATCTTTATTATTTTTCACATATTGTGTACTTCTAGTGAACTTCTATATTAGATCTAGATCCTTCACAAGAACACCAAAAAAAAAGCACAACGAGATACAAAATACAATTAGCAGAATACCAGCATACAAATGCACTTAAATTTGCATAGTATAAATGTTAGTTATTGACCGGTGTAGCCTAGTTAATATGAAGAACACAATTCCAGCTAGTATATTTACGAAATGGAGGAATACATCACAAGCTGCTAGGCCACTAGACGAAAAGAAAGAGAACATATAGGGGAACATAGGTACGTAGCACATCGATCATGCGGTGGTCATTGGAATTTAGATGTTAAACCACAAGGGAAGAGATTAGCAGCTTGGTGCCAACACGAGAAAAAATAGCGGAGAATCACAGGTTGCAGCCCAAGATAATTAAAAAAAAAATAGCAGGTTGCTGCGACAAGGATGACGTGCAAACAGAAAAAACGCCGTTGCCGGGGATCGAACCCGGGTCACCCGCGTGACAGGCGGGAATACTTACCACTATACTACAACGACTTGATGTTTACTATTCGAATTACTCCCATTTGATTCAAACACTAACCACCTCAAATAAAGGTGCCATGCATGTTCCCAGCATTATGTATCCTAGAATGGCAGTAGCACCTAGATCATTCTAATGAAAATAATGAACTATGTGCTCCTTTGCATGTTTCACTCTTATTTTTCATGTGAATTGGAGATCTAACCGTGCATCATGATCATGGTGTTACAAAGTGGCGGAGCTCTATTGTAGAAACAGTGAAGGGTTCGAACTATTTTAGCCTGTTAATGATTTTAAAATTTCTTTTTCTTTGGGCTGGCCTGGGATTTCAGGAAAATGAGACTTATATCTGGTACCTTGTTTGCCATGCATTATTCCACTTCCCCAACAATAATTTGTCCATTGCTTGATTACCATGCAGCCAGAATCTACGACTCCATAGGGGTTGTCCGACGAGTCGATGTAATCGGACGATTGACCGATTAGAATAGAGATGTAAGTGGGATCCCACTTAAATCTCATTTACATTTTATTTTGTCTTTTGTAGTGCTAAATTTTCAAAATTTACACCAAGTTACACAATATGAACAATAACACTAGGACTTAATTAGGTGGGATTTCATTTGATATCTTATGTTAGAAGAGTTTCTGTGAACTTTAGAATAATTTAACACGATAAATATAGTGCCGGCCGACATGTGTTGTGGGCCACTTAAAAAAAGAACATTGCGAGGCAGAGTACATCGTGGCATGACAGCGGCATAACATGGCATCTAGCTCTCTCGTCTGCTTCCTTGAAAGCAAGGTCATTGTCGAGATCACCGGCACGATCGGGCAGCTTGCGGATATCCTGACGAAGCCCCTTGGGCGTGTTCGATTCCAGGAGCGTGACAAGATTGACATTGTTAAAATAAAGCAGAGCAACAGAGTTTAGGGGGGTGATTGATGATAAACCCTGCTGCTAGGTGTTAGGCGTTGTATTCCGTCAGATAGGCTAAGCCGTTTCTAGACATTTTCGGTTAGTGTTCAGGTTGTTTGTAACAACGTAGAGCGAGTGGTGCGGATCATGGTCGGCTCGTGGGATGGCACGAGAACCACGGATCATGGGCCACCTTTTTTTCCCTTTGTACTGAGTATAAACGGAAAGAAGAGATGCAAGAAAGTTGCAGAAGTTTTGAGCAACACAAAACCTCCGCCTCTGTTCGTTGTTCATCAGAGTTGTTCGATCGTTGATCCTACCTCTAGGGGGCGACAAAAATGTTTCGGCCTCCATGTGCGTGGGCCACTTGACAAGTTCGCCAAAAAGGCAAACATGATATTGATGTAAGATTCAGTGAGTAAGCTGTGTAGCTATTTCGCGTCCATGGCGACGCTCAGTGTGGCTGGCCTGCGTGGGAAAGAACGGCTGGGAGAGCTTTGCCCGCGTGGCTGCGTACATGTCGCAATAAAGTTTGCAGCTGAGCCGGTGATCCATTAACGCGAAGGACGCTGCGGCGGTGTCCTCATCGGCGAGCTCAATCTCCCTCCTGATATAAAGGTGTTGCACAGGTTACATAATAGCAACTCAGGAATATTTCTTCAGCTACTAGCTCTAGCTAAGCTCGCATTCGTGGTCAGTGTTCCGGATCGAGCCAATGGCGGCCACGACCGATGAATCAGGAGCTATCGGCGCGGCTCTCGGGAGCGCGGTCCCATCGCCGCCGGCGTCGGAGGCGGCGAATGCGAAGGACGCCGAGAAGCTCCGATTCATCGAGGAGATGACCTCTGACGTGGTCGTGGACTCGGTGCAGGAGCGAGTCTTGGCCGAGATCCTCGGCCGGAACGCTGGCGCGGAGTACCTCAGCAACTGCGGCCTCAACGGCCACACCGACTGCGCCACGTTTCGGGCCAAGGTGCCGGTGGTGTCGTACGACGCCCTGCAGCCGTACATCCAGCGCATTGCCAACGGAGACCGGTCGCCCGTCCTGTCGAGGCACCCCGTCTCCGAGTTCTTCACCAGCTCCGGCACGTCCGCCGGCGAGTGCAAGCTGATGCCCACCGTCGAGGACGAGCACGACCGCCGCCAGATGCTCTCCAGCATCTTCATGGCGATTATGAACTTGTACGTCCACGAATGAGCACACTCATTTCCATTTAACAGTTAACAGCTGTGATGCCCTGCTCAGATGCATGTACGCGCAGATGCTGTGCGGCCTGTGTTCCAGGCACTCTCACCCCACGGGTCACCGACGCGTCTGGGACGAGTGCTGCAACGACGACTGGGACGAGTGCTGCAACGGCGACTGGGCCGGACCCCGACCTGTCGCAGTTCGTACGGGACGAGTGCTGCAACGGCGACTGGGCCGGCATCGTCACCCGCATTTGGCCCAACACCAAGTACGTCGACGTCATAGTCACCGGCGCCATGGCGCAGTACATCCCGATCCTGCGACACTACTGCGGCAACCTGCCGCTGGTGAGCGGCACGTACGGATCCTCGGAATGCTATTTCGGCATCAACCTCCGCCCGCTCTGCGACCCGTCCGAGGTGGCGTACACCGTCATGCCCAACATGGGCTACTTCGAGTTCCTCCCCATGGACGACGAGGCCGCGGGCGACGGCAAGGCGGCGTCGGGAAAGCTCGTTGACCTCGCCCGCGTGGAGGCTGGGCGCGTGTACGAGCTGGTGATCACCACCTACGCCGGGCTGAACCGGTACTGCATCGGCGACGTGATCCGCGTGGCGGGGTTCCACAACGCCACGCCGCAGTTCCACGTCGTGCGCCGCAAGAACGTGCTGCTGTCCATCGAGCTCGACAAGACGGACGAGGCGGAGCTGCAGCGCGCCGTGGAGCGAGCCTCGGCGCTGCTGCTCCGCCCACGCGGCGCGTCCGTGGCGGAGTACACCAGCCACACGTGCACCAGGGGCATCCCGGGGCACTGCGTCATCTACTGGGAGCTGCTCGTCACCGGCGCCGCGGTGGACAAGGAGACCCTCGACGGGTGCTGCCTCGAGATGGAGGAGGCCCTGAGCATAGTGTACAGGCAGAGCCGGGTGGTGGACGGCTCCATTGGGCCACTCCAGATCCGCGTCGTCCGTCCCGGCACCTTCGAGGAGCTCATGGACGATGCTATCTCACGCGGCGCCTCCATTAACCAGTACAAGGTGCCCCGCTGCACCACGCTCCCGCGCATCGTCGAGCTCCTCGACTCGTACGTCGTGTCCAGCCACTCCAGCCCTGTCCTGCCGCACTGGACACCGGTGCGGCGTTCCTGACAAATAAAAATGAACTCCCAATGTGAAGCATCCTGAATAATTGGGGATTTTCTCTACTAGGATGATGAGGAACACTAGCTAAGATATTGTAAGAACAAGACAATAATTTTGGGTATTATGGCCTTCTATTGCTTTCCTTCACAACTCAGTTGGCTCATATAGTGTGACAGCTTTTTTTTTTTGCGGGTAATATAGTGTGATAGCATATAGAGCGGGTAAAACCTTATAACTTATCAAAGTGTCATCCAGCGCTTAAACCCTAATCACTGACCGGTGTCATGTCAGCTAGAGATTTGAGGTGAGAGTTGACTGTCTGTCACCACTCATGGATGCGTGCCGATGATCACTGGTAAGTGTCAGGCTGTCACCACTCAGGCGCTCCTCCGCCATCTTATCCTTGGCGATCTTCTTCGGCTTCACCTTCTTCTTCCCGATGGTGGCCGTGGCAGGCGTGTCGGCGGAATTCATCGCTACTTTCCACACCATTTTCATCATGCAATTGTGCGTCGCTCCGAAGAATTGAGCGTTGTAAGCCGAGGTCGTAGAGTATTCTCCACTAGAAGTTAGGTTTCAAACAATGGAGTATTCATTCTGTTGGATAATTAGGCACAATTTCCATGATTAATTCCAGAATATAAAACATGATGGCAGCAACTAGTAACATGTGAAACTCAAACATACTAGATGCATTAATCAACATGAGTAGCAGCAGCGCAAACGGTAAAGCATCCATCGCTAAACAGATCGAGATATGTCGCACGTACCGATCTGGTGGAGGTGGCGGTGGCGGTGTAGCAGATGATGTCGCGGCAGTAACGTTGTTGATGACAACGTTGTTGACGACGGGGACGACGGGTCGAAATAGACGGTGTTGAAGACGACGGTAGGCAGCACCGCCCGACTTGGACGAAAGGCGACCCGTGATGAAGAGCTTGAGCAGTCGCGCAGAGCGCTTCCCAAAAACCTAATTCGCCCTCTCCCGTACAGGATCGCAAGGACGAGCGGTTCCGGAGACCTGCTCTCCTGTTCGCCGATGCACGTCGGCGCGCGGGATGGAGTAGGCTACGATGGCGGCGCAAGCAGAGAGAGGTGGAAACCCTAACTCGTGTATTCAGTATATTTCTGCGGTAGCCGGGCAAGAGATTATATAGGCTCGGGAAACCCTAGGCAACGTGGGCCACGACCACATCGCACGAACGTTTCGAGTCGGTTACAGATAGCCCACGATCCGGGAGCGACCCGAACCGACTAACTGCGACACGTCCGTCTAGGACTATGTTCGTTTTCCTGAGCTGCAAAAAGTAAGGAAAGTCTCGGCTCGAGGCTCAATCCACTCACCACGAGCGCGGCGCGCGCGTCGTGACGTGTCGAGTCGAGTCGAGTTGAGACGAGCGAGGAGGAGGAGGAGCGCGCGCGTGTAGCACTCCTATTCTCACTCACTTACTAGTGGTGGAACAACCCACCTTATAAGGTGGTCTAACTTCCTCCCAATTTTCCATGTGGGACTAAACTTCCCACCTCTTGGCACTTCCTAGTGAGCTGCCACCAACTTGGGCTCAAACTCACAAGGCTTCCACTATGTGGGCTTTGAGATTTATAGGAAAATCTAAAATCTAGTATGGGCCACTAAGTGTAGGCCCAATATTTCAACAATCCCCCACCAGATCTCAAATCCCCATTTAGAGATTTACCAATACTCGCTGCTTGTTTATATACCAGTGTTTCAGCGGAGACTGTTAAGTTCAACTTTCGCCTAGAACCTTAAGCTACATCCATTCACACTTAAACAATGGACTAAGCCTTGAATTGCAAGTTTTGCGTGAACAGGGTTTCACTCAAAGTCATGACCAGTACATGGCTGCCAGTAGCCTACCCCGCGGGTGAAGCATATGCGTCATACTTCGTGGTCTCTTCATGAGTTTACTAGAGATCACCCAAAATCTCATAGATTGCGACGTTTAACAATCAGACTCATATAGATGTGTTATTTCAAGAATGCTCTGTAGGACAGCATCTTTGCTAATATAGCCAACATAAACACATTAAGGCTTGTTGCCAACCTGCCTTACAGCAATTGAGAGTTGTGCATCTTCACATAGAGAGGGTTACATAATACTCTCCTCAATTAAACCACTAGTTTGTTCTTCCCAGGTCCTAATTCACGGGATCTCCGATCACAAAGGTTGGGTTGCCACTATGGTGTAACATCAACGGGTCTCAAACCCATCTCCCTCGATGCACTTTCTATCACATTACGTGATAGTCCCTTTGTAAAGGGATCTGCCAGGTTTTTGTCTGTTTGAATATATGTAACAGTTATTACTCCGGAGTTTCGCAATTTCCTGACAGACTTCAAACGTCTCTTGACGTGTCTTGATGACTTCGCGTTATCCTTAGAATTGTTCACTTTGACAATTACAGTTTGATTGTCACAATTCAAAAGGATTGCCGGAACAGGTTTTTCAACCACAGGCAAGTCCATCAAGAGCTCACGCAACCATTCTGATTCAACAGTGGTTGTGTCTAAAGCAGTAAGTTCTGCTTCCATAGTTGACCTCGTCAATATGGTTTGCTTGCAAGATCTCCATGATACTGCGCCACCTCCAAAGGTAAATACATACCCACTTGTGGCGTACGGATCAGCTACATCGAGATCCAATTCGAATCACTATATCCTTCAAGCACAAATGGGTGCCCTGAATAGTGAATCCCATAACTCATTGTACCACATAGGTAGCGCATGACCCTATCAAGTGCATGCCAATGATCGATGCCGGGTTTGACATGAACCTACTCAACTTGCTAACAAAGCAAAAGAGATGTCGGGTCTAGTCGCTCGCTAAGTACATGAGTGAGCCAACGATCCGAGAATATCTCAATTGATCTATGGCAATCCTCCGGTTCTTGCGTAGTGTCACACTGGGATCATAAGGTGTTGGAGAAGACTTGCTATCAATATAGCCGAACCGGCTCAAAATCTTCTCAACATAATGGGATTGCGTTAGAGTAATCCCACTCTCGTTCTTAATCAGCTTGATGTTCAAAATCACATCAGCTTCTCCCAGATCTTTCATATCAAAGCTGTTTGACAAGAAAGACTTGACCTCGTGTATTACTCTCATGTTTGTACCAAAGATCAGAATATCATCCACATACAAACATAGTATAACACCTTCGCCCCCACCATGGCGATAGTAAACACACTTGTCAGCCTCATTGACAACAAAGCCTACAGAAGTTAAAGTTCTGTCAAACTTCTCATGCCATTGCTTAGGTGCTTGTTTCAGGCCATATAAAGATTTCAGCAACTTGCACACCTTTCTTTCTTCACCTTTTACTACAAACCCATCAGGCTGATCCATATAGATTTCCTCTTCCAACTCTCCATTAAGGAAAGCTGTCTTTACGTCCATTTGATGAACGATAAGACCATAGGAGGCAGCCATGGATAGTAGTACTCGAATGGTGGTAAGTCTAGCGACAGGTGAATAGGTGTCGAAGTAATCTTCGCCTTCTCTCTGTGTGTAGCCTTTCGCTACAAGCCGCGCCTTGTACTTTTCAATAGTACCATCAGGTCTTAGCTTCTTCTTGAACACCCATTTGCAGCCCACAGGCTTGCATCCATGGGGTCGTTCTGATAGCTCCCAAGTTCCATTAGAAAGAATCGATTCCATCTCGTTATGGACAGCTTCTTTCCAGTCATCTGCATCTGGAGATGCATATGCCTCTGCAATGGACGTGGGAGTATCATCCACAAGGTACACAATGAAATCATCACCAAAGGATTTTTCAATCCTTCGTCTCTTGCTCCGTTTAGGAGCTTCATTGTCATCCTTCTCAGTAACATTCTCATGTGATTGTTCAAAATACACATTAGATGTACTGGACTCAGGAATTATCTCAGTAGAAATTCTAGCAATGCTATGCATATCTTTCATAGGAAACATATTCTCAAAAAATATTGCATCACGAGATTCTATAATAGTATCAACATGCATATCAGGTACCTCGGATTGAACTACTAAAAATCTATATCCTACACTCCGAGGAGCATAACCTAGAAAGATACAATCCACTGTCTTTGGTCCAAGTTTGCGCTTCTTAGTAATTGGAATATTGACTTTCGCCAAACATCCCCATGTGCGCAAATACGAAAGTGATGGTTTTCTCCCAGCCCACTCCTCGTAAGGAGTTTTATCTTTATTCTTGTTAGGAACTCTATTCAGGACATGATATGAAGTCAACAAAGCCTCCCCCCACCATGCCTTTGATAAACCAGCAGTGGCTAACATGGAATTCACCAAGTCAGTCAGCGTGCGGTTTTTCCTCTCGGCAACCCCGTTTGATTGGGGTGAATAGGGAGGCGTCCTCTCATGAATAATGCCATGTTCCTCACAGAATTCATCAAAGATTTTAGGAAAATATTCGCCACCACGATCCGACCTAAGATGCTTGATCTTTCTCTCTAGTTGATTTTCAACTTCGGCCTTATAAATTTTAAAGTAGTCTAAAGCTTCATCTTTAGTTCGCAACAAATAAACATAGCAAAATCTAGTCGCATCATCAATCAGTGTCATGAAATATCTCTTTCCACCTTTTGTCAACACACCATTCATCTCGCATAGATCAGAATGTATGAGTTCTAGAGGTGCCAAGTTTCTCTCCTCGGCCGCCTTGTGAGGCTTCCGAGGTTGCTTTGATTGCACACAACTATGGCACTTAGAACCTTTGGCAATGGTGAAATTCGGAATTAAACTTAAACTGGATAGCCGAGACATTAAACCAAAATTAATGTGACATAAACGAGAATGCCAAACACTGGTATCATCACTAACATTGCCACATATATGGTTCACAGACTTATTACTGAAATCAGAAAGCGAAAAGCGGAACAAGCCTCCGCACTCATAGCCTTTACCAATAAATTGTCCAAACTTGGAAACAACTACTTTATTCGACTCTAAAACAACCTTAAACCCATCTCTGCATAGAAGGGAGCCGCTAACGAGATTCTTGTTCATAGTAGGGACATGATGCACGTTCCTCAGCTGCACGATCTTCCCCGAAGTGAACTTCAGATCTACCGTGCCAAAACCACGAACAGAAGCATGTGACCCATTCCCCATCAAGACGGAAGAATCCCGGGCGACCTGGTAAGAAGTGAACATGGATATGTCAGCACACACATGAACATTAGCACCTGTATCAATCCACCAACATGGAGATTGAAATACCGAAAGAACAGTAAAGAGATTACCGTACCCATCAGCATTGCTAGCGGTCACCGTGTTGACTTTCCTCGCCTTTTTCTTGCGGTCTGCCCTCTCTGGACAGTCCTTAGAAAAGTGGCCAGTCTCTCCACATGTAAAGCAGCTCAGATCTGCTTTGTTTATCATCTTCTTCTTCTTGAAGGTTGTAGTCTTCATAGGCTTATTGAAGGAGGGCTTGTTATTCCCTTTGTTCTTGATGTAGGGTTTCTTCTGCACCATGTTGGCGCTAGACTGACCCTCTCCTTTCTCAGTATTATCCTTAGCCCGAGCTTTCTCCTCAACATCAAGAGATGCTATCAGATTTTCAACTGATATCTCCTGTCTCTTGTGTTTGAGAGTTGTGGCAAAGTTCCTCCATGAAGGGGGCAACTTAGCGATGATGCATCCAGCCACAAACTTGTCAGGTAAGGCACACTTAAGGAGTTCAAGCTCTTTCGCAATGCACTGTATCTCATGAGCTTGTTCGACTACAGAACGGTTGTTAACCATCCTGATGTCATGGAAGCTCTCCATGATGTACAGTTCACTGCCTGCATCGGTTGCACCGAACTTAGCATTCAGTGCATCCCAGAGCTCTTTACCATCTGTTATGTGCATGTACACATCACACAGACGATCAGCAAGAATACTTAGAACGCATCCGACGAAGAGATTATTGTTTTCCTTGAACTTGTTCTGATCTTGGTCAGATATAGTTCCTTCAGGTAAACCATCAGTAACTTCGAACACTTTCAGATGAGTAAGCCAGAGCATGGCCTTATACTGCCACCTCTTAAAGTGCACACCGGTAAACTTATCCGGCCTCAGTGCATCAGCAAAACCAGCCATTGTTAACTCAGGAAATTGCCTACAATTAGGTTTTTGGATTGTTGGATAATTAGGCACAATTTCCATGATTAATTCCAGAATATAAAACATGATGGCAGCAACTAGTAACATGTGAAACTCAAACATACTAGATGCATTAATCAACATGAGTAGCAGCAGCGCAAACGGTAAAGCATCCATCGCTAAACAGATCGAGATATGTCGCACGTACCGATATGGTGGAGGTGGCGGTGTCGGTGTAGCAGATGATGTCGCGGCAGTAACGTTGTTGATGACAACGTTGTTGACGACGGGGACGACGGGTCGAAGTAGACGGCGTTGAAGACGACGGTAGGCAGCACCGCCCGACTTGGACGGAAGGCGACCCGTGATGAAGAGCTTGAGCAGTCACGCAGAGCGCTTCCCAAAAACCTAATTCGCCCTCTCCCGTACAGGATCGCAAGGACGAGCGGTTCCGGAGACCTGCTCTCCTGTTCGCCGATGCACGTCGGCGCGTGGGATGGAGTAGGCTACGATGGCGGCGCAAGCAGAGAGAGGTGGAAACCCTAACTCGTGTATTCAGTATATTTCTGCGGTAGCCGGGCAAGAGATTATATAGGCTCGGAAAACCCTAGGCATCGTGGGCCACGACCACGTCGCACGAACGTTTCGAGTCGGTTACAGATAGCCCACGATCCGGGAGCGACCCGAACCGACTAACTGCGACACGTCCATCTAGGACTATGTTCGTTTTCCTGAGCTGCAAAAAGTAAGGAAAGTCTCGGCTCGAGGCTCAATCCACTCACCACGAGCGCGGCGCGCGCGTCATGATGTGTCGAGTCGAGTCGAGACGAGCGAGCGAGGAGGAGGAGGAGCGCGAGGGTGTAGCACTCCTATTCTCACTCACTTACTAGTGGTGGATCAACCCACCTTATAAGGTGGTCTAACTTCCTCCCAACTTTCCATGTGGGACTAAACTTCCCACCTCTTGCCACTCCCTAGTGAGCTACCACCAACTTGGGCTCAAACTCACAAGGCTTCCACTATGTGGGCTTTGAGATTTATAGGAAAATCTGAAATCTAGTATGGGCCACTAAGTGTAGGCCCAATATTTCAACACATTCTACTCAAGTTGTTGAGCTCCTTCCAAAGGCGGAGGTACTCCTGAATGTGAGCAACGGTCAAGTTGGCATCCATCTTGATTTTCGCGATCCAGGCGTTATTATGTAAGGCTTGTTTGACACTCCATTTTTTCCTCGCGGAAACCGTATAAATGAGTGGTGCAATATCTTTGGGGGCCTTGTTATATCCATGTTTTACATTGATTTATGTGGATTTACCAATGATCCTCTTTATCTAGGTTATAATGCTTCATCCGAAGCCTACCTACCCGGCGATGAGCCTCGCTCCGCTCGTCAGAAGTTAGCCTTCATTTAATATAAATTTGAAGCACAATATAACATAATCGATCAACAACAATTGTGTTATGGCTGTGTTATGGCGGTGACCAATCCCATAAGACATACCAAGGTCACAAGCACGTGTAACTAGAATGATCCCCAAGAACATCTCTACCAGACACCGCATCAGACTTCCATCCGCATAATAATCGGCGTTTTACTGGTTTGGATGAAAAAGGGCCAATCCAAACACCGCATCAGACCCCCGTACCAAAAAAAATCCAGGTCATCCAGTTTCGCGTCGCGGAAATCTCAAGTTCCCGGTTTCGTGAGGCTTTGCGAGCGCGAACCCCATCTCCTCCCCCGCGTTGGCACGAAGGGATATTCAGCTCCTCCATTTCCCGCTTCCGCCCCACCACCCGCCCCCGATTCCGCTGCCTCCACCCATCTTTGGCCTCTGTAGCAACGCACTCGCACCGAGATGGAAGCCCTCAACCCGCAGTCCCTCACGGACTAGGCCTCACCGCACGGATTGACCACACCCACCGTTGCCGGATCTAGCGCTGCCGCAACAGCCGCCACCGAGGAGCTCGTGGTTGACGGCGCACAATAAGCTGTCCTCCCTAATAGCAACCGTAAGCGGCTGGGGCAGCACATCATCGCCTCCCCACCCGCTGCTGCTACTCCTCCCGCTCCGACCAAGCGGATGAAGAGGCCGGGAAACAAGCCGCCGGTGCAGAAGAAGCCGGTGCCGAAGAAGCCCGGTGCGAAGAAGCCAGCCGACGCTAAGATGCCATCGTTGACAACTTTGACGGTGACGATGGCCAAGGCGCCGTTGGCATCGGCTGTTGCACACAAGGTGGTCAACAAAATTTCCTGTGTTGATGTTACGCCGGAGTCATACGTTGACATGCTCAACGACACGTCCGTCGACATCGATTTGCGGTCGCTCATGGATTATAAACTGCAACAACGACATAGCGGAGGGACTCGAGGGCGATCAGTTTGGGGAAGATGAAGACGAGGAAGGTGACTTGGAAGGGATAGAAGAGGGGGTGTTCGATGGGGCGGTGACCAAGGCGAAGGGGAGAGCGATCTGGACCGGCAACTACATCGAATTTGAGGACCTGATCTTGATCAGGGCTTGGGAGGTGATTTTGATGGATGCCGTGACTGGCACCGATCAAACCGGCAAAAGGTATTGTCAACGCATCGAGGACAAGTTCTTCCAATTGATGACACCTCTCTCTTCTACTCCAACTCGCTCCTACCGTTCACTTCAAGGCCGATGGGATAGCATCAAGACAGCGTGCATCCGGTGGGCCGGTTGCATCGAGGCCGTGAGGAATTCGCCACCGAGCGGCATGCGCCGAGGAGAGCCGGGACATGGCGGAGCTCATCGTGGCGGAGAATGTGATGATGATGATGAACCCGCTCACATGGATGAGTTCCATCTTGAGTGGTGGAATATGCGAAGATGGAGATCTTGACGCGAAGGAGGGAAGTTGCACGCGCTACCATTGTAGGTTAGGAATATTTGCTCAACTCAATTGTATTGATTGATGGGTTGTGTATTTATATACACATTACAAAACCTAACCGGCCTCTAGATCTCTATCCACGATACACAATGTGATGAGATAGGGCAGCTATACAAGGTTTAAACCAACACAAAGGAGGAGACGTGATCTTCTCTAACACCCCCCGCAGTCGAAGCGTCATCAGAGATGATGCCGAGGCTGGACCGAAACTTCTCGAAGCTAGAAGTAGGAAGTCCCTTTTTCATGATATCAGCGAGCTGGTCGTTGGTAGGCACATGTACCACACGAAACTGACCAAGTGCAACCTTTTCACGAACAAAATGGATGTCTAGCTCAATATGTTTTAGTCCGGCGATGATGAACGGGGTTGGCAGACAAGTAGACCGCTGAGACATTGTCGCAAAACACCACAGTAGCTTTGTCAATAGGACAGTGAAGCTCACCAAGCAGTTGACGCAGCCAGCAACATTCAGCAACCGTGTTAGCAACAGAGCGGTACTCAGCTTCGGTACTCGAACGAGACACAGTGGGTTGCTGCTTAGACGACCATGAGATTAAACTGCTGCCAAGGTAGACGCAAAACCCAGAAGTGGAGCGTCGTGTGTCCGGGCAACCGGCCCAATCAGCATCGGAATAAGCAGCAATGTCAGTGGTAGACGAAGCATGAAGGACGAGCCCATGTCCTGAAGTACCTTTGATGTACCGAAGTAGTCGCTTAACAAGGTTCCAGTGAACATCACGTGGGGAGTGCATATGTAAGCAAATCTGACCAACAGCATACGCAATGTCAGGGCGTGTCAGCGTCAAATACTGCAGTGCTCCGGCGATGCTACGGTAGAAGGAAGCATCAGGGACCTCAACACCGGTGCAAGAAGAGACCTTCGGTTTGGTGTCGATGGGAGTAGTAGCAGACTTGCAATTTGACATAGCAGCTCGATCAAGAATGTCTACAGCATAGCGTTCTTGTGAGAGAAAAAATCCTGTAGGGGTGCGACGAACATTCACTCCAAGAAAGAAGTGAAGAGGACCAAGGTCTTGTTGGAGATATGCCCAAGAGGCAATAATAAAAGTGGTTATTATATATCTTTATGTTTATGATAAATGTTTATATACCATGCTATAATTGTATTAACCGAAACATTGATACATGTGTGATATGTAAACAACCTAGAGTCCCTAGTATGCCTCTTAACTAGCTTGTTGATTAATGGATGATCAGTTTCATAATCATGAACATTGGATGTTATTAATAACAAGGTTATATCATTATATGAATGATGTAATGGACACACCCAATTAAGCGTAGCATAAGATCACGTCATTAAGTTATTTGCTATAAGCTTTCGATACATAGTTACCTAGTCCTTATGACCATGAGATCATGTAAATCACTTATACTGGAAAGGTACTTTGATTACATCAAACGCCACTGCGTAAATGGGTGGTTATAAAGGTGGGATTAAGTATTCGGAAAGTATGAGTTGAGGCATATGGATCAACAGTGGGATTTGTCCATCCCGATGACGGATAGATATACTCTGGGCCCTCTCAGTGGAATGTCGTCTAATGTCCTGCAAGCATATGAATAAGTTCATAAGAGACCACATACCACGGTACGAGAAAGAGTACTTGTCAGGAGACGAGGTTGAAAAAGGTATAGAGTGATACCGATGATCAAACCTCGGACAAGTAAAATATCGCGAGACAAAGGGAATTGGTATCGTATGTGAATGGTTCATTGGATCACTAAAGTCATCGTTGAATATGTGGGAGCCATTATGGATCTCCAGATCCCGCTATTGGTTATTGGTCGGAGAGAGTACTCAACCATGTCCACATAGTTCGCGAACCGTAGGGTGACACACTTAAGGTTTGATGTTGAAATGGTAGAACTTGAATATGGAATGGAGTTCGAAGTATTGTTCGAAGTCCCGGATGGGATCCCGGACATCACGAGGAGTTCCAGAATGGTCCGGAGAATAAGATTCATATATAGGAAGTCATTTTATAAGATTTAAAATGATCCGGAAGATTTTATGGAAGGTTCTAGAAGGTTCTAGAAAAGTCCGGAAGAAATCAAATTGGAAGGCGGAGTCCCGAAGGGATTTCGGGACTCCACCTCCCATGGCCGGCCAACCCTAGTGGGGGAGTCCAAGGTGGACTCCACCTAAGGGGGCCGGCCACCCCCCCACATGGAAGGGGGGAATCCCACCTCAAGTGGGAGTCCCACCTTGGGTAGGTTTCCCTACTACATGGAAGGTTCTTGTGTTGGGGTCTTATTCGAAGACTTGTAGTCCAACACTTGGGGATCCACCTATATAATGAGGGGCATAGGGGAGGGGCCCGGCCACCCCAAGACCACAAGGTGGCCGCACCCCTTAGTGGCCGGCGCCCCCCTCTCCCAAACCCTAGCCGCCCCCTCTCTCCTCCACCTCTCCCGCACGCTTAGCGAAGCTCCGCCGGAGTTCTCCACCACCACCGCCACCACGCCGTCGTGCTGCCGGATTCAAGGAGGAGCTACTACTTCCGCTGCCCGCTGGAACGGGGAGAAGGACGTCGTCTTCATCAACTCCGAACGTGTGACCGAGTACGGAGGTGCTGCCCGATCGTGGCACCGTGATCAAGATCTTCTACGCGCTTTTGCAAGCGGCAAGTGATCGTCTACCGCAGCAATAAGAGCCTACTCTTATAGGCTTTGGAAATCTTCAAGGGTGAGTCTCGATCATCCCCTCGTTGCTACCGTCTTCTAGATTGCATCTTGGCTTGGATTGCGTTCTCGCGGTAGGAAATTTTTTGTTTTCTATGCAACGAATCCCTACAGGTCTTTCATCTTGAATTCAGACAGAAGCTTCTGAATAATGGAGCGAAGGAACTCAGAACTCGAGGCCGTGAGTATTATGTCGTCGACATAGAGTAACAAATAAGCCGTGTCGGATCCTTGACGGAGAACGAAGAGAGACGTGTCTGACCGCGTGGTGATGAATCCAATCCGCCGAAGAAAATCACCAATGCGAGTGTACCAAGCACGAGGAGCCTGACGGAGGCCATAGAGAGACTTGGACAATAGGCAGACATGATCCGGCTGTGCAGCGCTGACAAACCCTGTAGGCTGCTGGCAGAAAACGCGCTCAGTGAGAACCCCATTAAGGAAAGCATTGCTGACATCGAGCTGGTGCACTGGCCAATTCCGAGATGCTGAAAGATGAAGAACAGTTCGGATTGTTGCAGGCTTCACAACAGGGCTAAATGTCTCACCGAAATCAACACCAGGCCGTTGATTGAAACCACAGACAACCCATCTGGCCTTGTAGCGATCGAGAGATCCATCGGGAAGAAGCTTATGCCGGAAGACCCATTTGCCTGTGACGATGTTTGCACCACGAGGACGAGGAACAAGGGACCATGTGCTATTAGCAACGAGTGCATCAAACTCCTCTCGCATAGCTGCGAGCCAATTGGGATCACGCAAGGCAGACCGAACAGAGGACGTTATGGGTGATGGTGGAGCCGTCGAGGTGACACCGGCATAGCGCGGTTTGGGCTTGTAGATGCCCCGAGACGCCCGCGTGACATGGTGATGAGAAGGCTGCGCAGCACGAGGTGGTGGCGGCCGCGGCTCATCACGGAGATGGTGCGGCGCGGAACGGGAGCCACTCGACGTGACGGAGCCGGAAGGGTCGGCGGTAGATGTCGAGGAAGGAGTCGCAACAGGCGAGTCGGGCTCGGTGTCATAGAGCGGTGCAGCGTCCGGAGAGGCCTCGTCCGAAACCAGCAGCGTGGATGGCGAGGCGACAGAGGGAGCAGGCGACGTAGTGGATGGCGTGACCGCGGCGCTAGCGAACCCAGGCGGCGTAGGTCCTGGCGCGGCAGAAGATCCTGCCGTGGCGCCAGATCCTACCGTGGCAGGAGAAGCCGAAGAAGACCCTGCCGCGGCAGCCGATCCTGCCATGGCGCCCGAAGATGGCGACGAACGATCCGGCGTGGACCGTGCCGGCGGCCTGACGGTGCGACGAGGGCAAGAAGGAGCCATCGAAGGGACTGCCAAGAGTGGTCCCAAATCCGGAGGTGCGCCACCCACAGATGGTGGTGTGGCTTCCAAGTCGGTGTTCCTGAAAGGGAAAATGGTCTCGTCGAAAAAGACATGGCGAGAGGTTAGTACTCGACGAGAAGACGGGTCATAACAACGGTAGCCCCAATGATCCGAAGGGTATCCCAAGAAGATGCATGCAACCGACCGCGGGGCAAGCTTATGTGGTGCTGTGGCTGTAGTGTTAGGGTAACAGAGACAACCAAAGACCCGAAGGTGCTGATAATCAGGAGGAGAACCGAACAACATCTCATGAGGAGTAAGAAACTGGCGAGGTTTGCAAGGGCGAATATTTAGGAGATAGGTGGCCAAGTTAAGGACTTCAGCCCAAAATCGGGGAGGAAGATGAGCTTGGAAGAGCAAGGCACGAACACTGTCGTTAAGAGTGCGGAGGATTCGTTCGGCACGACCATTCTGTTGCGAGGTGTAGGGACAAGAGAGACGCAAGCGAATGCCGTGGGTGGAGAAGAAAGCACTGGAGGCATGGTTGTCGAACTCACGTCCATTATCGGTTTGAAAACTCAGAATTGGGCGTTGAAATTGGGTGGCAACAAAAGCATGAAATGTCGCCAAATTGGGAAACACATCAGATTTACGACGTAATGGAAAAGTCCATAGTGAGAGTAATCATCCAAAATGACAAGATAGAATTGACACCCTGAAATACTTTTTATTGGAGACGTCCAAACATCACAATGAAGTAACTCAAAGGCAAAACTAGCTCGAGACTCAGATTGTTGGAAAGGTAAACGGACGTGTTTGCCAAGACGACAAGCATGACATGTCGTAGGCTTAGACTTATTACAAGTAAATTGAAAAGACGCTAAAATCTTCGATAAAGACGCGGAGCCGGGATGCCCAAGCCACTGGTGCCAAAGCTCAGTGGTGATGAAGGCATGGAGAGACTGACGTAGAGGTGGCCGACCGGCGACGAGGGGATAGAGCTCGCCGTCACTGTCACATCGTAGAATCACCACCCGAGTGTGGAAGTCCTTAATAGAGAAACCAAAAGCGTCAAATTCAATAGTGATAGGGTTGTCACGAGTAAGAGAACGAATAGAGATCAAATTTTTGATAAGACCAGGAGTAATGGCAACATTACGTAAGAGGATGGGGAAGGAAGAGGTGGAGAAAGAGGTGTCGCCGGTGTGTGTGATGGGCAAGGACGAGCCATTGCCAACGATCACACGAGAAGAATTATTGAAAGGTGTGAGGTGGGAGACGATACCGGGGTTGTTTGCCATGTGTGACGTGACGCCAGTGTCGAAGAACTAGTCGGCGCCGTTGCTGTTGCCTTGGCCTTGCATGGAGAGGTTGTTGAGCGCGGCCAGCAGGGGTGCCTGATCCCATGCCGATGGCTGGGGAGCAGCGGGCACCGGGGAGTACTACGGCGTCATGGAGCTCGCGTGAGCCTGTGGATGAGGCGCGGTGGTCCGAGGACCGAGGATGCCCTGGCCGGGAGCACGCCAGCCCAGCGGCCAGGCGTGGAACATGCCAGAGAGGGGGTAGGCGCGAGGGGGCCACCTGGCCTGCATCGGGGCGGGAGGGCGCGGAGGACCAGGAGTGGCCCGAAGCAGCACCAGCGGTGACCTGCTTCTTCTTCTTCTTGCCCCGCCCGCCACGTGTGGCAGAAGGAGGATCAGGAGCGGACGGAGAGCCACCGGCGATGAGGGCGGACTGGCCGATGACCTGCGCAGAGCGGCCAAGGCGTCGTTCCTCCTGCAGCAGGGCGGAGCGCGCACGGGTGAAGGTGAGCCCGATCGGGTTCATGGTGAGGGCGGCGATACAGTGGCCGTAGTCGTCGCTGAGGCCGTTGATGAAGGCCAGAAGCAGGTCCTGATCGGAGAGAGGAGACCCGACGTCCCGAAGAGTGTCGGCGAGGCACTTGAGCTTGGTCGACAAGGCGGTGATGGAGAGATCCTCTTGGCGCAGGTTATGGAACTCGCGCTTGGCGAAGACGGCGCGCTGAAGACGGTTGTCGAGGAAGAGGTTGTTGATGGCCGTCCAGACGTGCTCGGCGGTGTCGGAGGGCCGGATGATGATGTTGAGGATCGGCCGCGACACGGTGGTGTACAGCCATGAGACGATGCACTGGTCGATCTGAGTCCACGCGACGTCGTGAAGCATCATCTGGGCGTCGACCAGACCGTTGATGTGGTCCGTGATGCCAAGCTTGCGGAAGGTGATGTTGAAGAACGTCTGCCAGGTGGAGAAGTTGGACTCCTCGAAGTTCAGGGTCTCGGAGACGTGGTGACGGATGTTGATGGCTTGGATGGTTGCGGCGGAGACGGGGCGAGCAGCAGCAGGGTTGCCAGAGCCAGCGGCATCGGCGAAGGGGTTGGAGACGTCGCCGTTGAGGGAGCTGTGCGAGCTCAACATGGCGGCGGCGGCTTGGGGAGGAGGAGAGAGGGCAGCGGAAGGTTTAGGGTTTTAGGATCGGAAAGACTCTGATACCATGTAGGTTAGGGATATTTGCTCAACGCAATTGTATTGATTGATGGGTTGTGTATTTATATACACATTACAAAACCTAACCGGCCTCTAGATCTCTATCCACGATACACAACGTGATGAGATAGGGCAGCTATACAAGGTTTAAACCAACACAAAGGAGGAGACGTGATCTTCTCTAACAGCCATGTCTACCATGAGTGGTGCCCGAGGTGATGATGCTACGGGGAGGGGTGGCGGTCATGTGGATGCGCCGGCAACCGACGGTGATGCTTGATGATGTGATGTTTGATCCTCTTTTGGTGTCGTGTTTCATGTATGATTGAACAATCTGTTTACATGATTATATTGCTACATTTGAATATTATCGGACAATTTGCATAAACCATGTGTTTTCGGTTTTAGTTTGCGGGCTGACAAACCATCGCGCAGCCCAGACGTCTGCAGCTAGCAAAACGCGTTTAGGGTGACATGGATACGCGTATTTGAGATTTGTGGTTTGGGGTGTGGTTTAGAGCAAACCTCTCGTGAGCTGAAGTAGCAGAGGTAATGGCTGGGAAATCAAATCCTGGCCGAGGGACGTTCAGCAGTGTGTCCGATTCGTATTGAAATCCAAAAGATACCGATTCGTGTTCATGTGGAACTGTATATGTGATCGACAGAATACGGTCTCTCTCCCCTGACCGAATCAGACAGCTTGTGTTATTTCATCCTTAAAAACTTACGAGTTGGCACTATTTCTGTGCGCAACGCTGATTTTTGACCTAGGGTGGGTCAGATTATAGTGCATAGCTTCTCCTTCCTGCCGCCAGACGACGTGGATACGGCAGCCATCATGTCCGGAGACACGTTGTCGTCGTCCAGCGAATTCCAGATGCCGGAGCGAACTTCTCGGTCTGCGACACAGGACTGCAAGCAGCCGTCGCCGTCGGAGCCTCCATGGGCGTCGCTGCAACACGATTTGGTTCGTCTGGTGGCGTCTCGCTTGCTGGCCCAAGACTGGTTCGACTACGTAGGCTTCCGATGCGTCTGCGCGCAATGGCGCTCTGCCACGGACTGCCCGCGTGGCCGCGGCGTGGCCGACGTGCGGTTCCACCCACGGCGCTGGATGATGTTCCCGGAGGGCCGCGGCCTCTACCCCGGCCACCCCGACCTTGGAGACCACATCCGTTTCTTCAACCTAGACTCCGGCGCGTTCGTCCGTGCCAGGCTTCCGCTGTTCGAGGACCACAGCGTTCTCGACTCGATCAACGGCCTTCTCCTCCTCCAGCGGGACGACGACACGGCGATCCGGCTCCTCAACCCTTTCACGCACGACATCGTCGACTTCCCACCGCTCAACACCCTTGCTACCGTGCTGGGGCTACAGAGCTTGAGGTCTGTATCTACTTCGGCTACTTTCTTGCCACAGGGCATCACTGTCATGCTTGTCTTCAATAACTCGGTTTACGCGGCCGTTGCTACACCCCAAGACGAACAATGGACTATGGTAAGCTGGATGGCCCCGATTCCACAATCGTATGGGCCAGTGCAGATACAAGATAGACTATACATGGCTAGTAACGTTCTTATCTATGGAAGCGATACGAATATTTACGAGATGGGGGCACACCTGCTGGATGGGCCAAAGCTGATCACCGTTTGCCCCAGAGAAAAACTTTACAGTCCTCTCTACCTGGTAGAGTATGACTCGGAGATCATTTTTTTTCGAAATGGGAGCTTAAAGCCCCAGCCTCTGCATCTAGAAGATGCACACGGCCGTTTTATTATGGCATAGTTTAAAGTATCAAATCATCCAGCAAAAAGATATTACACCCCGCTCACGGGTCAATCAAAGTGGCTGTAAAAATCAGCCACTATGACTCGGAGATCATAGTGGTCGGATACACTGACGCGTATTCATCGAGCCTTGTGGCTTACAAGCTCACGGATATTGTCATGGGAGTGTTCACTACTCCTTTAACAAGCATCGGAGACAAGACTATCTTCCTAGGAGGAGGAAGGAATTTGTGTGCCTCTTCCAAGGCGTTGCCTACTGCCGTGGGTGACACTATTGTCTGCTACCGTCCAAGTAACCGTTGTTTTGGGCAATTCCACCTTGGTAGTGGCACATGGTCGCAACCATGCATTCGATGAATGCAGCCTAAATGGCATTCAGCATGGTCCTTGGAGCCTTATCCGTCATGTATTAACATGTTGCTATCGTAGGTACACTACAGGAATCGCGGTAGATGCCGACGGCCTTCGACCCTCGGCGTAGCACGCGCTTGCCCTCGGCGTACGATACGCCGACGGGCCCCCTCGGCGTAGCTCCTCGGGGAAGATAGGCCTCGGCAGAGCACACGCGGCCCTCGGCGTAGAGGCCACCGTCGGCGTAGCCGCAGAGGGCCGACGGCTGGAACCGCTCGTCGGCGTCGCAACCCTCGGCGTAGCACGGTGGCCGGCGCCGTCCGGCTAACGTCCGTTTGGGCTACGCCGAGCGTCGCCCCGTCGGCGTATGGAGGCACGTGGCGCCTCCTGGCCGCTTCTACGCAGACGCTACGCCGAGCGTCGCCCCGTCGGCGTACGGAGGCACGTGGCGCCTCCTGGCCGCGTCTACGCAGAGACTACGCCGAGCGTGGCCCCGTCGGCGTATCGAGGGCTATGCCGAGGGGGAGGCCCTCGGCACATCGGGCGACGTGGCAACCGCTGGGAGCTCCCCGTTCATACGCCGAGGGGGAGGCCCTCGGCATAGCCCTGACCATTTGGTCCATGTCGAGGCTATGCCGAGGGGGAGGCCGTCGGCGTAGCGTCGACCCAGATTTCGCCAAATTGCCAAATTGACAGATTTCACAGTTTTTCACAGATTTCGCCAAATTGACAGATTTCACAGTTTTCACAGCACATATATTGCATAATTCACAGGACTTTGCACATAGACATCACATGATGTTCAAATAGCTACAAATCATGGTCTCATAACATAGCTCCGGATACATAGTATCGTGTCGATAAGATACATGCATGGGACAACTAGAGGAGCTCGTCGCCGCTAGACACCGGCCCGGGCCGATTCCTTCCGGTAGAAGCTGCGGAAGAACCACCGGGAGAAGGACCGGGAGAAGTACCGGGAGAAGTACCAGGTGTAGCACCGGGAGAAGGACCACCATGATGAACCGGTGTCATGTCCCTCCCACCACCCTGGTTTCCGGAACATCCCGTTCCCTACACACATGTTCCCGAGATGTTAGCAATTTGCGAGGCAAAGGAAAGCCGTAGTATTCGGTTTGGCGAAGAACTTACCGTTGTTCTCCCATAGTACTCCGCAGCGAAATTTTCCTTCGATGGCATGTTTGGCGCCGGCCCCGGAAAGGGAGGCATCGGCCCTAAATCCATTTGTCTGTCCCGATTTGATTGGCCACAAACGACGCCTGCAAGATAGTTTACATGTCAGTCTTTGCAGAAATGAAGCATCAAACTAGGGGAAAGTGGGACTTGTCATCATTTGCGAAAACAAAGGTTGGAACTTACATGTATATATGCCATGTACTCCATGAACTGCTGCTGGTGCTGGTTGAAGGCCACCTGATATTCTTGATGAGCGGCCACGTAGGCCGCCTCGAAGTCAGGCTACAATTTCACAAATTCATGTCTCGTTAGCACTTAGCAATGTATGAACGAAAGTCGGAAAGAGGATGGAAATGAGGGAAACTTACGTCGTATGCGGGTTGTTGCCGAGCCCGGCGACGAGGCGGGAGAGGGGGGCTGTCCTTGGTGAGTCCCGCCTTGAGACGCGTGAAGGTCGTGGTGAGGGTATGCTTGACGGCCTTGTTCAGCATGGCGAGACGGCCATGCGGCAACCCTCCGGACGACAGGACCAACGACTCCTCGTCGACCTCCGCGCTCATGGGGTCATCCACCTCCGGGTGACGATGCCTCACCATCTCGCAGTAGTTCTCGACGTCCTCGGCGTAGGTGCCGAAGTACTCAGGGAGCGAGGGCTGAGGCTGCGAGAGATCGGGCTTCTTAAGCCGCATCTTGTTGTATATCTCGAGGTCAGACATCTCCTCCTCGGGTCCTAACGCGGCCTCTCGCATCGCGAAAGGAAATGTTGTGAGTACCAACTTTGAACCTGAAGGAAAATAAAATGTATACATACCGTCTTCCCCTTGTAGCGCTCGTAGCTGAGGTTTCCCCCACAGTGTGTGCCACCGTCGCCTCGGTTCTCCGCGTTCCGCCTCGCCACGGCTGCAAAGTCCTCGTCCATCTTGAGCCACCTCGTCCTAACCATCTCCTCCCATGCCTCGGCATGCGGCTCGGCCCAATCGGGGATAACCTGAAAATGCAATACTCAACTCAATCTAATGCAATCGCAACTTAGTAGCAATGTAGAATCTCATTGACATTTTACTCACCGACATGTAGTCATCCACCGTCATCTCGTACTCGGCCTTAGCATTCTTACCGACAATGTCCGGCTTATGGACCCTCTCGCCTCTCTCTGCCCAGAAGTGACTGGCGGACGTGATCCTTTGGTTGCACCACACCTGCGGTGTCAACCTCTCACAAGTCGCCCGCAAAGTCCTGTTCGCGGCCGTCTCCTCAACCTCGGGCGCCACACGATAAAAACACTTCAATCATGCAAAAAACAATTGTGAGATTCATGAGTTAGAACATTGGGGTCATCAAATATGAACGAAGCTCGAGAAAATATGTCTTACCCAAAACTTTCTCATCACGGCCTCAGCAGCCGTCGGAAGCCTACGCCAGGGGCACTCTCGTAGTCCGTCCAAGTAGTGGCTAGCTTCTTCTCGCCAGCTGGGACAGTGCCGAGGGGATAGTACTTGCCCGGCCAGAACTTCCTAAGCAAAGCTCCAATCATGCTACTAGGCAGGCGCCCCTTGACCCCCGGAGGAAATATCCAATTGCTGCACATGAAAATCAAACATTAGCACATGAAAATCAAACATTAGTACTTGAAAATCGAAATTGCCAAATTAGTACACTTACTCAGGGCCAACAGGAATAATAAGGGTCTTCGCCTCATGGGTCTTAGGCTCCTTCCTCTCGTCGGGGACTCTCGCTTCCCCACGAATCTTCAGTGCCTTCGGCCGCCCATCCTCCTCCGGAGTCTCAAACCCGCGGCTAGAGTCCTCCTCGGCTCTAGACTCCGTCTCCGCCTCCTCTCTAGACGTCCCCTCCAAAAAGAACCCGGAAGCAACGTCGCACAGGCCGAGGGTGGTGGCTCAAAGTCCGGTCCTCCCCAGCCACCTCCACCTCCACCTCCACCTCCTCCCAAGCCACCTCCAGCTCCACCACCTCGTCCCCGTCCTCGTCCTCGTCCTCGTCCTCCTCCTCCTACCGCAAAGTCCTCGTAACGCGGATTGCGACGCGGTTCCCTCTCACTCCTTCTAACATTGTTCTTGCGTTGTTGCATCTTCTTAAGCAAGCTCGACGAGTCCTCCTTGCCGCCGCTCATATTGTTCAATCACCTGCATTGAGAAAGAGAAAACAATTAAGAAGCATGTTGAAAAATATATAAATAGTAAGCATAAAGACACTAAACAATTAAGAAGCATGTTCAAGAGTATATAAATACTAAGCATAAAGATACTAAACAATAAAGAAGCATGTTGAAAAAAATATAAATACTAAGCATAAAGACACTAAACAATTAAGAAGCATGTTCAAGAATATATAAATACTAAGCATAAAGATACTAAACAATAAAGAAGCATGTTGAAAAAAATATAAATACTAAGCATAAAGATACTAAACAAATAAGAAGCATGTTGAAATATAAACTCATAAAAGACCCTCACCAGCCGTCATCAATCTCATCGTCAATCTCATTTTTTGGCTCCGTTTGCTTTGCCAACTGCGCAAAACGGGGCCAACGGGACATGCGGTATGGCCGTACCGGGCGCGCGCGTGCACCCGTCCGCCAACGCGCGAAACGGAAAACATTTAGCACATAAAATGACGCGTCCTAGACCTAAAAACATTTTTCCCTCCATTTATTGAGCGAAGGAAAGTGTCGCCCAGTTCAAATCGGACGGTTTCCGGCGGATTCGGCGGGGCACCGCGAGAAGCGGGTGGGATTCCCGAGATGGCTTCCGCGCGCATATGGCATGTGATAGGTGGTGCGTAGGAGGTATCCTACCGCCGCGCGGAGGTCCCGCGCGATCTTGAAATGCGCACCATGTAGCTGCTTCACAAAAAAAGCCCTTAGGCACCCGAAAATGGAAAAACCGTCGCCGTGGTTCGGATTGGAAATCCGCGACCGGGGCCTTGCTTCCCATCCTAAGGCCCACGCACGTGCCAAATATGGCCTCGTTCCGACAAACTATGTGGTGAAACGGGCCGTTTCCTACTCATTTCCCCTAAAAGCCATAGAACTCCGGACGAGATAGCCCTGTTCGTGAAGGGTTCTCCAAGATAATTGCCGTATCCCAGTTCCGTCTTTTGCAGTGGTTACTAGGACACATAAAATGACGCCACGCGGCTCCGCTCGATTTTTTGGCTCCGTTTGCTTTGCCAACTGCGCAAAACGGGGCCAACGGGACATGCGGTATGGCCGTACCGGGCGCGCGCGTGCACCCGTCCGCCAACGCGCGAAACGGAAAACATTTAGCACATAAAATGACGCGTCCTAGACCTAAAAACATTTTTCCCTCCATTTATTGAGCGAAGGAAAGTGTCGCCCCAGTTCAAATCCGGACAGTTTCCAGCGGATTCGGCGGGGCACCGCAGGAAGCGGGTGGGATTCCCAGATGGCTTCCGCGCGCATATGGCATGTGATAGGTGGTGCGTAGGAGGTATCCTACCGCCGCGCGGAGGTCCCGCGCGATACTGAAATGCGCACCATGTAGCTGCTTCACAAAAAAAAGCCCTTCCGGCACCCCGAAAATGGAAAAACCGTCGCCCGTGGTTCGGATTGGAAATCCGCGACCGGGGCCTTGCTTCCCATCCTAAGGCCCACGCACGTGCCAAATATGGCCTCGTTCCGACAAACTATGTGGTGAAACGGGCCGTTTCCTACTCATTTCCCCTAAAAGCCATAGAACTCCGGACGAGATAGCCCTGTTCGTGAACGGTTCTCCAAGATAATTGCCGTATCCCAGTTCCGTCTTTTGCAGTGGTTACTAGGACACATAAAATGACGCCACGCGGCTCCGCTCGATTTTTTGGCTCCGTTTGCTTTGCCAACTGCGCAAAACGGGGCCAACGGGACATGCGGTATGGCCGTACCGGGCGCGCGCGTGCACCCGTCCGCCAACGCGCGAAACAGAAAACATTTAGCACATAAAATGACATATGTACATGGAAACCATAGGTTGGGCATACTTTACCATAAAATAGGCTCCATTTTAGCCGTGGCGAGAGTTTCCACATACAGATCCTGGATTTTACCAAGTGTTAGCCCATGTATGCGGAAATCGTCAACAACGGGTACATCCAAGGTTAGCCAAACCTTACATCACACTTGTACACATATGTTATGGGCATATGCAAGTTTTCCAGCGATTCCGACGATCCGATAGTCTGTATCTTGGGAAACCCTAGGGCGGGGACCCCGCAGATCTACCCCTATAGCTTTTTCCGTGCGAGGGTTTACCAATGGATTTTTTTTATTTTCTTTGCTTTGTTTAGGACATATGCACATGGAAACCATAGGTTTGGAATAAAATAGGCCACAGATGAGCCGTAGCAGGAGTTTCCACATACAAATCCTGGATTTTACCAAGTGTCGGCCCATGTATGCGGAAATCGTCAACGCGGGGTACATGCAAGGTTAGACAAACCTTACATCACACTTGTACACATATGTTAGGGACAAATGCAAGTTTTCAAGCGATTCCGACGCTCCGGTGATCTGTATCTTGGGAAACCCTAGGGCGGGGACCCTGCAGATCTACCCCTATAGCTTTCTCCGTGCGAGGGTTTACCAATGGATTTTTTTATTTGCTTTGCTTTGTTTAGGACATATGCACATGGAAACCATAGGTTTGGAATGAAATAGGCCCCGGATGAGCCGTAGCAGGAGTTTCCACATACAAATCCTGGATTTTACCAAGTGTCGGCCCATGTATGCGGAAATCGTCAACGCGGGGTACATGCAAGGTTAGACAAACCTTATATCACACTTGTACACATATGTTAGGGACAAATGCAAGTTTTCAAGCGATTCCGACGCTCCGGTGATCTGTATCTTGGGAAACCCTAGGCCGGGGACCTTGCAGATCTACCCCTATAGCTTTTTTCGTGCGAGGGTTCACCAATGGATTTTTTTAATTTCTTTGCTTTGTTTAGGACATATGCACATGGAAACCATAGGTTTGGAATGAAATAGGCCCCGGATGAGCCGTAGCAGGAGTTTCCAGCGATTCGGACGCTCCGGTGGTTTGTATCTAGGGAACCCTAGGGGCGGGGACCCGCAAATCTACCCCTAGGGTTAGGGTTAGGGTTAGAGTTAGGGTTAGCAATGGACTTTTTCCTTTGTTTTAGGTCATGTGGTGGCAAGTATGGATCCATGCTATCTAAGGTTTTCCTCAGGTTCACCCCAGGTGAGTTACTGCCCTATACGTCCAGGACATGCCTAAGTGCCGTCAGCGCATGTGCGTGTAGCCGAAAGACCCCGGGGGTACAACATTAGACAAACAACACCACACCATGCTGGTGGTGGTGTTTTGTTGGAGAAGAACACATGGGTATATATAGGGAGGCGAGGGGCTGAAACGGCGAGAAAAGCTGGCGGGAGAAAATGGCGGGAAAAATTGGCGGGAAAGATTGGGCGGGAGAAATGGGCGGGAAAAAGGAAAAAAAAGATGGATGCTAAGCCGACGGTGCCCCTCGGCATAGGCTAGACAGCTGACGTCATTTTGGCGGGAGGGGCGGGAGGATTCGGCGGGAGAAATTGGCTTCAGCTACGCCGACGGTGGCCCTCGGCATAGGCTTCACGCCGTCAAGGTCCAGTTAGGGCATGGCCGCGGGGCGACGGGACGGGGTCGCACCCTCAACCTATGCCGAGGGCCGCCGATACGCCGAGGGCCACCCTCGGCATAGCGTGTCATACGCCGAGGGGCGCGATACGCCGAGGGGCGCTTCGAGCAGCTGGGCTGACCGGGCAGTACGCCGACGGCCCCGACATTTGGCCGTCGGCGTACGCCACGGCCGTCGGCGCAGCGCGCCATTCCTGTAGTGGTACTGGTATGTATGTGTCTTTGCTTCAACTAATGTAATTATTATTATCCAGGTATTTAGTTCGTTTAAGTACCATCTTTTAAAAAAACTTTTTTCCTCTTATTAGGAATAAGGGGACAATGTATTCTTGGGGAGATATTTCATCGTACAAGTGGAAGGTCAAGGTTGAGTTCCGTGAGGGGGTAAAGTCTCTTATTCCTATTTCTCTATTGTATGCTAACAATATATAATGCATAAATGTCAATTTCCTAGCTCCTGACAAACAAAACACGCCGAGCCCGTGAGCTAATTAATGACCAAATGGTTCTATTATAGTACTCAGATATATCTATTAGAGCATGGTAAACAATTATGATATACTAAGTAATAAATTCTATTTAACATGTTCTTAGAAAAGGAAAACCATGGTTATAGGAAAACAATACCTAATCATTAAATTAGTTTGGAGAGAAACCACGATTAAAGATACAGCATCACTTGCAGATAGAGAGATGCTCTTAGCAGCTACCCTTTCAATGACACTCTTCATCTGAATTTTTACAATCACCTTAAGCTTGTCATGTGAAAGAGGCTCAAATATCGCAACCTCACCCAGTCTGTTCAGAAATTCAGGCATAAAGTGTCTATGAACCTGTTGGAATGCTCCCACGGATCAATCACATCAAACTAGACGAACAAACGTGGAGACAAAATTTATCGCTAAGGGTGCGTGTCGCACCCTCTAAATTTTCCTCTCTTTATTGCTTTTCTGTTTTCTCGATACAACATTTTTCTTACAAGACCTCACGTGTATATATACACGCACGGCCAGACTAGAACCTAGCTAATACTACACGGATAGGAACCTCTAATCCTACTCGAACTAGAACATGACTCTAGGACTACACGTCCAACACTTATCTCGTATTAGTACTACTACTCCTAATCAAACTTACCTAGCAGCAAACCTATTACAACTAGAACACGCCAAACCTGGCCTAAACTACCAAGTTGTGAAACGAACACAACTAGCTAGCTATGACCGACACTAAACCTGGTGATGAACTTCATCACCATACATGACTCGATCTGGTATTCATATTCACGTACTATAACTCTAACACAAATTACTAACTTGATCTGAGGCAAGATTATGCCAACAATCTTTTCCTAATCTTGACTTATTATCTCCTCGCATTTCTTCTTCTGGTCTTGACTCCTTTGCAGATTTGCGGCTTGTCGACTCCTTGACTCATCAGATTCCTCCGAACACCACCTTGACGAAAACCCGCGGATGGCGATCTTGACGAGACTCCCGGTACCACACCTCGGCACCACCTCTCCCATCAACGATCATCCACCTCCACCGCCTTGCCAACGACAACACCCTGCCGCCCCTTCCGTGTCGCTCCACCGAGCGACGATCGCCCGCCGCCTCGTGTACGATGGCGTGCCGCCATCTCCATCCAATCGCTCTACCGAGCGACGATAGCCCGCCCCGAGGCGCTAGTAGGGTCGCCTCCCCGGGGCAAGCGTAGCTTCAAATCTTCGACCTTGCTCTGATACCAATTGTTGGAATGCTCCCACGGATCAATCACATCATCAGATGTGATTGATCCGTGGGAGCATTCCAACAGAACCTGCACTAACAGATACATATGTATTTGGCCCAGTGGTGGTCAGTAGGTTACTAGAGCCTTAACAGCAACACACCATCATATTCACAAACCTTCTTCATCACAACGTCCCTTGCAGATTCCATTGTACGTACTTTCTCCAGCCATTCCTGCTGTTAGGTCCTGTGCTCCTAGGTTTGAGGTCATGATGATGATAGTATTCTTGAAATCTACGGTCCGGCCTTTGCCATTAGTCAACACACCATCGTCAAGATGTTGAATAAAAACGTTCAACGCCAATTAGGGATCTGCTTTCTCCACCTCGTCAAAAAGGATGACACTGTATGAGCGCCTCCTAACTTGTTGAGTCAGTTGTCCACCATCTTCATAGCCAACGCAGCTTCAACAATTTATAAAACAAACATTAAGATCAGTCAAAGTACACATATATAATGGTATGACCGAATATTACACATATTATTAAACCTTGGTGCAGCTCCAATAAGACGTGCCACAGCTCAGACATGTTAATGTGAATCATCGTCTTGTCTCTGCCAAATAGTTGCTTTGTAAGAGCTTTTGCTAGCTCTGTCTTTCCAACACCAGTCAATGCAGTCTATTGGCTCGGTGGATTAATATATCCTTCTCATCTTGATCAGTCCACCGGCTGACAACCTTCAAATGACAACGTTAGAATTTGCATGGCAAACACATCTCATTGATCAAAACAGTACACAGAAGTAATTCTGAAGAAAATGCCTACTTCTGCGATATGATTTGGTGCAACAATTGTTTTCTTCACAGCGCCGACTTCCTCTTCTTGATTGTCATTCTTCATAATATTTTTTGCAGTAGCACACGCCCCGACTATGAGATCAATAACCTTATCAGGAAATTGATGACCTACAGTACAGCCAGCGACAGCAGAGAAGAAACATTGCAGTACAGGTTACCCCCATTAACATATAGATTTCGTTGTCAGGGATTTATTAGAACCTTAAAGATGTTCCATAATTTATTTCAAATTCATGTATCCAAGGCAACAGAGGTACTCCGCGGTCCACGGTGCTCTATAACGTGATCATTCTTACTACACATCACAACCTTCATGTGTAGAGAGTCTTAACAAGGATGGAATATGCACTACATCACGGTAGGGCTTCGGGGCACTTTTATGTGCCCTCAAATATGTAAAATATGCCCTCAAAACTTTTAAGGGCACATAAAAATGTCACAAATTTATTTGCTACTCGAAAAATATTAAGGGCACTTCAAAAATGTGCCCTCAAAGGTATACCTTTTAGGGCACATTTTAGACATGCCCCGAAAACTTTTGAAGGCACATCCAAAATATGCCCCAAAAAGTTTTAAAGGCATATCCAAAATGTGCCCCGAAAAGTTTTAGGGCACATCCAAAATGTGCCCCGAAAAGTTTTAAGGGCACATCCAAAATGTGCCATGAAAAGTTTATAGGGCACATAAAAAAGTGCCCCAAAAACTTTTTATGGCACATCCAAAATGTGCCATGAAAACTTTTTAGAGCACATCCAAAATGCTAAACTTTTTAGCATTTCAAAATTCAGTTCAAAAATCAGAAAACCATTCAAATACAGCGTTCACACAACCTCTGTACACATGGAGCATTTCAAATGTTGTGTATATACACAGTTTAGAATAATCATTGTACACATATGAGAAAGAAGAAAGAAGAAAATTGCTAAATATTATGGGTAAAATCCAAGCTACTGTATGTCGGATGGACAATTCAGCCGCATGGTAGCTGTTGATAATTTCTTTGTGATCCAATTGATCAACATCAAGCGAGCACGCTGGAAAACGAAAAGATCCAAGGTCAGAGAGGTCATAGACTATCAAGAGTCAAATAAAGGATAACGTTCAACCAATTACTTTTTTTTGGCCAAACTTACATCTCCAAGTCAAAACACATGCAGTTTAGGAATCCTGTAAGTTGAACATTTTTAGGTCTGACTATGAATGTTGAAACTCAGACTTCAAATTCAAATTCAAATATTTCCCAGGTTGTCTGATAACATAGTACTGCCCTGGTGAGAAGTCCTAGTTTGATTTAAAATTTTCAATCACAGTAACAGCTCATGATTTAAAAAAAAAAGTAACAGCTCATGATTTACAGGCTAAATTTAACAGTGGAGAAAACAATGGTCGAGAAGTTATTCCAAAGAGAAATACTTCATATTTGCAGGTGCTCCATTAAACTGCCACCACTGCCACTACTTTGTGTATGTTATAATGCTATGCGCATCATAGTATCAGGTTTATACTAATTTACAGTTTAAATTATGTAGCCATTTGTGGGGTTCGTATGTCTCCGTTATTGGTTTGACAGATCAGAAGAGGCAATCAAGATTTATCTAACATCCATTAACATGCAAGCTATGCCATTTACAACATCAATATCCTGGAAAATGGAACAGATAAGTCGTGTCACTTCAGACACTGGATTTAGATTTTTTTGTGTGTGCGTGTGCAACTATGCAATTAGGTAATGAACCATAGCCTGCTCACACTATTATCAATATCCCATAAGTCGGAAAATTGGGAAAGTTCACATTCATCTACCTTGGACTTCCGATTGCGGATAGAAAGTTAACCATGGATCAATGGATGTTTTTAGTTCAAAAGTTGGCTGCTCGTATTGAACCTTGGTGGGGTAAGTTTCTCTCGTCGGGGGGACGATTGATCTTATCTAATTCTTGCCTTGCTAGCCTCCCACTGTTCGCTATGGGGCTGTTTCTCTTACAAGATGGCGTGCACGCCAAGCTCGACTCGCACCGGGCTCGTTTCTTTTGGGAAGGATCGCCCGAAACGTAAACTTCATCTTCTTAACTGGCCGACCGTGCGCAGACCCAAGGATTGTGGAGGTTTGGGCATCCTCAACTCCAGAAATATGAACGTTGCTCTAATGCTTAAGTGGGTGTGCAAGTTGTACCAGAACGACAACCCGATTTGGAAACAGATTCTCCGGGAAAAATACAACTCCGTGGACGATATTTTTGCCGACTCGGGCCGAGGGAGCTCGCAGTTCTGGCGTGGTCTCCATAAAATCAAACACCTGTTCAAGTTGGGTGCTAAGCATGTGATTTTAAACGGCCGCCGCACGCAGTTCTTGTTGGATACTTGGACGGGAGACAGGGCTTTGAAAGATAGATTCCCTTTATTGTTCAGCATTTGCTCTTCCCAAATGGCTAAAGTTGAGCAGGTTTGTGGCCACCCCGAGCAGCTCCGATTTAGAAGACCTCTGGATCAGGCAGGGATGGCGGATTGGTACGAGCTCAGAGAGATTATTGACAACACTAGGCTGGTGGATGGGCAGGATAGGGTTGTTTGGGCCTTGGACTCCTCTAATGTCGAGGTCTCTGCTCGAACGTCCAAACCATTCGATCAAATTTAACGTCAAGTTGCCCCCACTTTCCAACTTTTGCCTCTAGAAAATCTTTGGTTCCCCTTAATTATCTCAACCTGCCTGGCTTGCAGGTCGCTCCATAAAATTATCTGCATGCATGCACATCAAGCCCAGCCAATTAGCAGTCATTTTAAAGGGCGAATTAATTATTTGTTGAGAGTAGAAGGAAGGATGCGGTTTTGGAGTAAGGGCATCTCCAATGGGGCGACGCAAATCGAACGCTGAAAATGTCCGCGCGCATCCGTTTGCGTTGGCCTAAATGGTCGAAATCGACCGCGCGTCCGTTTCCGTTGGGGGTTGCTTCAGCGACACGACGCATTTTTTTCAACATAGTAAAAGAGAGGAAAATAAAATAAAACACTGTCGATCACGACGAGTTCCGGTACCAGCCACGACCAGTTGGCAAGCGGCAGAACATACGCCGGTGCAGCCGGCAGTGGTGGAGGTGGAGCAGCCCACATCGGTGGTGGATGTTGAGCAGCCCACTCGGGTGGTGGTGGTGGCGCAGTTAATTCGTGCATGGTATGCTCGCTTAAGCTCTCAGCTATTTCGTCTTGGTTTTGTTGCTTCCAAGTCCGACACCTCGTTGTTCATCTATCGCAAGTCTCATGTAACCATTTTCATGCTGATATACGTGGATGATATTATAGTTGCTAGCTCATCTAAAGCTGCAACAGATGCACTGTTAAAGGATCTGAGCAAGGAATTTGCTCTTAAGGATCTTGGTGATCTTCATTATTTTCTGGGTATTGAAGTTCAGAAGAAGGATGATGGACTTGTGGTGAATCAGGCCAAATATGCACGGGACGTGCTTGCTCGGGTTGGTATGACGGATTGCAAAGGAGCGCCTACACCGTTATCTTCTTCAGAAAAGATTTCAGCTTATGAAGGAGAGCCCTTAGGTCCTGAAGATAGCACAAAATACAGGAGTATAGTAGGTGCGTTACAGTATCTTACTCTTACCAGACCTGATATTGCCTATGCAGTTAATAAGATATGCCAGTATCTGCATGCGCCTACTACTCTTCATTGGACTGCAACAAAGAGAATATTGAGATATGTTCAACATACAGTTGATGTTGGACTGACATTCACAAGGTCACGGTCCACTCTTGTCAGTGCATTTTCAGATGCTGATTGGGCTGGTTGTGAAGATGATCGCAGGTCAACTGGAGGATTTGCTATTTTTCTTGGACCTAATCTTATTTCCTGGAGTGCCAAGAAACAAGCTACAGTCTCTCGATCAAGTACTGAGGCAGAATATAAGTCTGTAGCAAATGCTACAGCAGAGGTAATATGGATACAGTCTTTACTTGCAGAACTTGGAGTCAAATTGACTCAGCCGCCCTGTCTATGGTGTGACAATCTTGGAGCAACCTATTTATCAGCAAATCATGTTTTCCATGCACGTGCCAAACACATTGAGATAGATTTTCACTTTGTGCGAGAAAGAGTTCTCAAGAAGCAGCTGGATATTCGCTTTGTTCCATCTAGAGATCAAGTTGCAGAGGGATTCACAAAACCTCTCCATGTTCGTAGTTTTGAGAAATTTAAGAATAATCTCAACTTGGCCAAGTTGTGATTAAGTGAGGGTGTTAGAAGTAGTATTGGTTTCAGATTCTATTACGTGTTGTAATCTGTATCCAGCTGTGCACCGCATTGTGCAATATAAATAGAACAGAGATGAGACTCGGGATGTATCCGAGTAGACCTAAGTCAATTTGACACAGCCCACTCCGGTGGTGGAGGTTGAGCAGCCCACTCCGGTGGTGGATGATGAGCAGCCCACTCAGGTGGTGGTGGTGGCGCAGCCCACTCCGGTGGTGGAGGTTGAGCAGCCCACTCCGGTGGTGGAGGTAGAGGCCCCCACGGGTTGTACGGCGGAGGTGGAGGCGGCGGTTGCACCGGTTGCGTGGCCGAGTCATCGAGCGCCGTCGTAGGGCCTCTTCCTCCGCGAGGCCCAGCGGCATGATGCCGATGGCGCACCAGGGCAGCAGCGGCTGCACCAGGGCAGCAGCGGCTGCACCAATCGGTCCACCTCCGAGACGAGGATGCCGAGCCTCATGATCTCATCGTCCATCATCGTCTTCGAGTACTCGAACTTCCCGCCCTCCGCCATGGCTAACTGCCATTCCTGGAAAATGCAAGCGACATAGACATCGTTGTCATCCTTGGCCTCCTCGTTGTGGTAGGCCAGCACGTCGTTGTAGTCGTCATCATCGTCCTGTGCATGCGCCGATGGCTCCCGTGTTTGCCGACGAGGCGGCGGTGGATGGTCAAACAGGAAATCCCGGTCGCCGAGGAAGCCCGCCCTCCTCCTCGGATCCTTCTCAGTCTGGCGCCAGGTGCGCCACGTGTCGGAGTCGATGGCATAGATGGGATCGAGGTGGAGATCCAGCGGCAGGTACCGGAGCCTACGCCGGATCCCAGCGCTCCTCTGTGGCTCGCGCGTAGGCACGGGCAGGACAAGCACCCGAAAGTAGCTGAGCCGCCAGCCGCCAGGCAGGTGCACGTCCTCTAGCTGACGCATGGCGTCCAGTTCGTGTGCATGAGCCGCGGACGGGCAGCGGCACCCTGTGCGTCCGCCCCACCTTCCGCTGCCGGTCGCCTCGAAGTCGTTCTTCTTCCCCATGGTGCTGCGGTGGCGCGCGGCGGTGGTGGGAGTGGAGGTGTCTGTTGTGTGGGCGATGCCGGTAAACTTTTAAGGCCGGCCGCGCGCGGGACACGATGTCATTGAATGCGACACAGAAGCCCAGCTGCCGCCCACCAGTGCGCGCGCAGAAGAGGCAGCCGCGACATTGATGGCGAAGGCTGCGGCGCAGCCGCGAAAGCGATGCCCTCGATATAGCGCTATGGATCGCTGCCAGGCGGGCTCGATAAAAAAGCGAGCGGTCACTTGGGGCGTCCGCGCAGCGTCCCAAGCGGAAATATGCGCCGTGTTTGCATCGCCGCGAACGGCCCAGTCACTTTGCGTCGCCCCGCTGAAGCATGGGCCGAAGCATTTTCGGTCCGCGCAGGCGCAAGCGGTCGCTCATCGTCCGTTTACGTCACCTTGTCACCTTGTTGGAGATGCCCTGAGAGGCCAACGATGAAAGGGTAGTCTCGGAAAAAATTATGCTAAACTGTCTTTCATGCCCCGTCCCCGTCCCTCATTGCCTCTTCCTCTCGTCTGATCGCCGCCGCCATCTCCCCCACGCTAGGACCGCACCGCCACTAGGAGCGCCGCCTCCAGCTCTAGGCCCTGTTCCGATCGTGAATCCCAAATTGGGGGAGCGGGAAGAGTGCGCGAAGCTTCCCCTTCTCTTGTCTGATCCTATAGTGGCCACGGTAAACCTCTGGAGCAGCTCTCCTGCCGTTCTTGTCGCAAGGCTCGTGGCGCCACCTTTCCATCTACCGGTGGAGGCGTTACAACTACCTTGACAATGTCACAGGTGTGTCTCTATCTTTGATGTGCGCCAGCGGGCGTCGCGAACATCTTACTTCTGCTTCTATTTTTCCAAGCCCAACACTACAACATTTCATGTCTGCCTCCCTTCCTCCATGTGCAGCACTGCAATAAGATGTTGGATCTCTATTCTCAATGGATTCATGGATGATCTTTGTCCAATTAACTGACAAGAGTATGTGCTACGGCAGATGTGCATATTACGGTAGGAGCTGATGCATGTGAGCCTGATGTTGGAGTGAGATTTCTGATTGCATGCACCATCGCAATGAAGCAAAGGTACAATTTCAGGGTTGTCACTGATAAAGCAATTTGGTGAATTTGTTTGTACAATATATATTGTTTGTGGTTTCAACTCTCAATATAGGAAAATACGAGTGTTATGATGGAAAGATTTTCCACCGTGTTGAGGAGCACAATTCGGCACAAACTAACAAATTTGCAGGTTAGGTTGCAACATGTAGTAGTTGTTGCTACTATATAGTCCTGGCTGATACATAGTGACCCTGGATTGCACTCAGAGTCTAAGAGACCCCACCGACCTCTTTGAAAAAAATGACCATTTAGTTACTATTGCTAACTCGGACATTTTTTGGGTAAGAAAAGTGCTCCAGGTTACCACTAGAAAATCAGTGATATTTTATATTTAATTACCTACATATGTGACAATGTAGTGCAAAGAACCGAAGATCTATTTGACCAAAAACTTCATTATGTCTGACCATATGGGTGATTACTCGGGTGTGAAATGTCAAACAAGCCATTACAACTGCAATACATGCTCACCATAGACCAGCCATACTAATTATCTGGTTCCATGCTCCATGCTGCATCTCTAACTATAAAGCCTATTGCAGTTTGGCAACTGCCTGTGCAATTTAAATAGTGCTTTTTTACAGTCTTGCAGTCGATGATGATAATTGATTTTGTATATTTTCTCTTCATATGTTTTGCAGGAAAGTCGTCCATACACTTGGCATAAATATGCTATCAAGTAATATCACGCAGCTGGAGATAGTGCACTTAGCTACTGCTACGTGTCTTGTTTGGAACTACTCTTTGGGATTGGTTTTTAAAGGTATATCAAAAACTTTGACTCTACTTACAATTTTTATTTATCTTTCTTTTTGTCTTGAAAGGTATATTAAAAGTAGATTGTACTGTGTTTGATTACTTTTGTTCTTGAACCAATACGGAAACTTCCCAACCTACAAAATGGTTTGTTCTAAGTTACAAAAATTTACAATATATAACCCAAGATTTTTAAACCTTGCAACTATAATAGAATATAGATAGATTTCTGCACTACGTATCATATTTAATGTACTGCTCTATCTCATCTCCATAACCCATATCTACCTGCAGATCATGTACAATGTTAATAAAGGCTCCAAATCTTAATATGGGTGAAATGATTAAGGCCAGACGTCAACCACTATCTTTGTGATGAACAAGTTCAAGAACAAGGGCTCCCCTGCAGTAGTTAGCTTCAAAAAGAATGTACTTATGGTATACCTCAGTCTGGCTCAAACGGCAAGTCCATCTTTTACATAGATCAACCATCGAAAAATTAAAAGCAACATAAAGCTATCCATTCTTAATTCTAGTAATATGACCCTCCAGTAGCCGGAAAAAGCAGTCATGTACCACCGTTAGCAGCCGGTTGCATCCAGTATCCATAGCTTCCCGCTGATCCTCCGAGAGTAAGAAGGCCCACAGAAGTATCTAGTGCACAGCTAGATATATAACCTGCAAAAATTTAGTTTCCTTCTTTTTGTGAAAAACAATATCGTTTCTGCATGTACGCAGCCACACGGGCAAAGCTCTCCCAGCCGTTCTTTCCCACGCGGGCCAGCCACACTGAGCGTCGACATGGACGCAAAATAGCTACACGGAATCTTACATCAATATCATGTTTTGCCTTTTTTTTTGTTAACTTGTCGAGTGGCCCACGCACATGAAGGCCGGCACCATTTTTTATCGTGTTAAATCATCATAAACTTTGTCGCCCTAGAGCTAGGAACAACGGTCGAACAACTCCGATGAACAACGAACATAGACAGGGGTTTTGTGTTGCTCAAACTTCTGCAACTTTTCTTTGATCTCTTCTTTCCTTTTATTCTCAGTACAAAGGGGAAAAACGTGGCCCATGATCCGTAGTGCTCGTGCCATCCCACGAGCGGATCATGATCCGCATGCACGACTCGCTCTAGGTTGTTACAAAGAATCATAGCTAAACACTAACTGAAAATGTCTAGAAACGGCAAAGTCTACACTGACAGAATACAACGCCTAAAACCTAGCAGCGGGGTTTATCATCAATCACCCCGTAAACTCAGTTGATCTACTTTATTTTAACAATGGCAATCTTGTCGCGCAACTCCTAGAATCGAACACGCCCTAGGGGCTTCGTCACGAAATCCTCGAGTTGCTCGATTGTGCCGATGAACTCGACGATGATCTTGCCTTTGTGGACGTACTGCTGTTGCAGTGGTAGTGTACCTCGATATGTGTGCTGCCATCAAGGTATGCATGGACATACCCACAGGTGGGCTGGGTGGGCCACAGCCCACCCTAAAATTCTGCAGTTTAACCTATACCTGCTACTATTCAGACTCTAGAAAAGAAAACATGGCCCAATATTCCACACTAGGGACTCTGGAGCATCCAAAAATCAATCGAAATTAATTGCAGTTCTGCTTTTAGGTGCGGCTTAGCTACATCTCTCGTTAGTATGATAATAAGACATTTCGGGTCTTCTTTTCCTGTTCTTATATTTCTCTTTCTCTTTTCTTATTTAACTTCCTTTTTCTTTTAAAAGCTTTTCAATTTTTTGGATTTATAGTTCATGAACTTTAGGCGCGTCCACTACCTAACATTTTTCATCCAAACTTGATAACTTTTTTCTCTTTGTTCTTTTGTATTTATTTTTTTGTTTGTTCTTCCATTTCTCGTCTTCTTATTCTCTGATTTTGAAGAGGTTTCAAAAGTGATCACGGTTTCGAAAAAGTGGTATTTTATCGATTCAAAATTGTGTTCACTTGTTTATCACAAGGTTTGAGAAAATGGCATGGGTTAAATAAAGTACGTTCATGGATTCAAACAAATGTTCACGCGGTTCAAAATAAAATAATTCACCGATCCAAAAATTGTTGATCAGGTTAAAAAATGTCCACGTAGTTCAAAATAATTCGCCGATCCAAAAGTTGCTCCTCGGGTTAAAATTTTTTTACGTGGTTAGAAATAGTTCGCTGGTCCAAAAAAAAACATCGGCGCGATGTGGATGTATAGTGGTCCTCAATGGTGGCTGCGATCGTGGTGTGAGGTTCCATGGCGGTCTTCATGTGGCGGCAAGTTGCAAGGCGGGTGTGCCAACTGCGCCTTTGGTGGGCAGGCTTCAATGACTTCGCGTATGGTGAACTCAACATGAAAGCACTGCACCGACCTCGTTGACAGGGATGCCGACGTCCTTGGACATTGCTCCCCTTGTTGGATGCATCGTTGAGGAGCTCCTTCACCTACACCAGGTATGAATTAACACACAATATTTTTGAATCGATTGCCAATTGATATTATTTATGTAGCCAAGTTTTATGTACAACGGTTAGTGCAATTTTTTTTTGGAGTGTGTCCACCCTCAAGTTTTTTCCTGCGTCCGCCACTGAAGGTATGCACCATGTTCTTGCGGAGTGAAATTGCAGATTTGTTGTCCATTTTGAGTGTCGTCGGAGCTACTTCCTCTCTGGTGAGATCTACAAGTAGACGAGAGAGCCAGATGCCTGACATGCCGTTGTTGTGGCCACGATGTAATTTTTGTCGAGTGGCCCATGCACATGGAGGCCAACACTATTTTTATCGTGTTAAATTATTCTAAACTTCAGGGGAACTCTTCTAATCTAATATATCAAATGAAATCCCACCTAATTAAGTCCCAGTTATTGTTCATTGAACTATAAGTGAGACTTAAGTGGCTCCTACTTACATATCTATTCTGATCGGTCGATCGTTTGATTAAATACAACCCGTGCATCGTAGATTCTAGCTGCATGGTAACTAAGCAATGGACAAATTATTGTTGGGAAGTGGAATAATGCATGGTAAGCAAGGTGCCAGACATAAGTCTCATTTTCCTGAAATCCCTGGTGTAACGCCATGATCATGATGCACCGTTGGATCTCCAAATCAAATAAAAATAAGAGTGAAACTTGCAAAGGATCACATATTTCTTTATTTTTCATGGGAATGGTGTAGGTGCTACCATTCTAGGATGCACGTTTGAGGTGGTAAGTGTACGCTACAAATAGCTGTAATACGAGAAATCACCCGGAAGTCGTTGTAGTATAGTGGTAAGTATTCCCGCCTGTCACGCGGGTGACCCGGGTTCGATCCCCGGCAACGGCGATTTTTCTTTTTGCACGTTGTCCTCCTCGCAGCAACCTGCTAATCTTTTTTATCTTGGGCTGCAACCTGTATTATTTTTTTTAATCGTGTTGGCACCGAGCGCTAATCTCTTCCTTTGTGCTGTAACATCTAAATCCCAATCACCACCATATGATCGATGGGCTACCTATGTTCCCCTATGTTTTCTTTCTTTTCGTCTAGTGCGTAGCTTGTGATGTATATAATTCTGGCTCAAATCTTCCTGAAAACTTGATGGTATACCCAATCTCCAAAAATCTTAATCTGTGTTTGTTGGGATCTTATTTTGTTTATACAAAATTTATAAATCTACCTTCCTAGAAACCATTAGAAGAATAGAATACAACGACACTCTTAGTGACCAATTTTTGTAAACTTAAATCATTCGAATTTCAAATGGAAAATTTGATTATTTTTTATCATATCTTTAATTCCATGTATGAGTCCTTTGAGGCGGATTTTTTTTGTTTGCAAAACCAGCTGTGTACATAGTCATTACTACATATACGTTCAATACCAACCCGCAGATGGTGGTGCTTATGAAATGGGGCGCGGTTGATATCACAGCCGTTGTTATTAGTTGTGTTCCTCGAGATTCGGTCCAACATGATCTCACGTGAAAAAGGAATCTACAACTGTCATATTTGTAAAAGCAACAGTACTTTACTTTTGGCAGTACTGCATATACCATATGAAAAATTGACAAGAACTTTGTAAATTCAGCGGTACTTTTCGCAGGACTACATGAACATGGCATACTGACTACATGCGCAAACAATAGAGGACTCTATAGATAGAGTTCACGCAATCCATTTTAAAAAGTTAAATATTAGACTCATTTCGAAGAGTTCATCGCGATGAAGTCAAATATGCAAACAAAAACTCATTTGCATTTATTATGCGAAAGTTATACACATTTTAGAATTAGTAGTGTATTTCAAGAAGAGAGTCTTTTGCAATGAGTGGACAAGCTGGCGGACCCCACATATGAGCATCTCTATGCATGTGAACGGCTGTGATATCAACCACGCCCCATTTCATAAACACCATTGCATTTTCGAATACAGTTCCTCATGCATGTGTATGTAACAGAATGCACAATCTTCTAGCTTTCGAAAAGTTACTACAACTCGCTGCGAGCTGTCAAATTAGACCGGACAGAAACAAATAGAAGAGTGTGAAATTCCTCAAAGCCGACCGGCAGCTAGACTCGAAATGCCGGTGAATTTTTTCAAGAACCGGCAACAACGGTTGCCCTTTTTTGTATTAAAATTTAGTAGAAAGGAGTTTTTACAGATTTGTAACTCATGGCCCGTCCACTGTACCCTCCTCGGTTCAGGCCGCCATGTCGCCGGCTCCTCCGCCTGCACAAGCTTATCGTTCGGACCCCCCTCCACCTGCTACCCCTCCTCGACCCGGGCACCCCCGCTTGCTGCCGTCCCTCACCGGTCATCACGGCTGCCCCCGGCTGGACGGTTTCGGGTGGAGAACTCTGGCGCGTTGGTCTCTCCCGTGGATGTGCCCCGCGCCCACTCCTGGTCGGCCGCTCAGCTCCTCTGATGGTTTCGGGTGGAGAACTCCGTCGTCGGCATCGCTGCCTCTTGGGGGGTTGCCTTTCGCAGCGTTGGCTTGTGATGTTCCGTGTGTTGGAGGAGCCGTGAAGCTGCTGGAGGCCGCGACGGCCGCACCCGCAGCCATCCAGCTTCCCGTGCTACCGGAGCGAGCCTTCATGGTTGTTTCTCTCCTCGTGCTAGGGCGAGCTCGGCTTCGGTCGTTGATACGCGTACAGCATGCGTCCGTTGGGAACCCCAAGAGGAAGGTGTGATGCGTACAGCGGCAAGTTTTCCCTCGGTAAGAAACCAAGGTTTATCGAACCAGTAGGAGCCAAGAAGCACGTTGAAGGTTGATGGCGGCGGAGTGTAGTGCGGCGCAACACCAGGGATTCCGGTGCCAACGTGGAACCTGCACAACACAACCAAAGTACTTTGTCCCAACGTAACAGTGAGGTTGTCAATCTCACCGGCTTGCTGTAACAAAGGATTAGATGTATAGTGTGGATGATCATTGTTTGCAGAGAACAGTAGAATGAGTATTGCAGTTGATTGTATTCGATGTAAAAGAATGGACCGGGGTCCACAGTTCACTAGAGGTGTCTCTCCGATAAGAATAAGCATGTTGGGTGAAGAAATTACAGTTGGGCAATTGACAAATAAAGAGGGCATGACCATGCACATACATGTTATGATGAGAATTGTGAGATTTAATTGGGCATTACGACAAAGTACATAGACCGCTATCCAGCATGCATCTATGCCTAAAAAGTCCACCTTCAGGTTATCATCCGAACCCCCTCCAGTATTAAGTTGCAAACAACAGACAATTGCATTAAGTATGGTGCGTAATGTAATCAATAAATATATCCTTAGACATAGCATTGATGTTTTATCCCTAGTGGCAACAACACATCCACAACCTTAGAGGTTTCTGTCACTCCCCCAGATTTAATGGAGACATGAACCCATTATCGAGCATAAATACTCCCTCTTGGAGTTACAAGCAAAAACTTGGCAAGAGCCTCTACTAGCAATGGAGAGCATGCAAGATCATAAACAACACATAGATGATAGATTGATAATCAACATAACATAGCATTCATTATTCATCGGATCCCAACAAACGCAACATGTAGCATTACAGATAGATGATCTTGATCATGTTAGGCAGCTCACAAGATCCACAATGATAGCACAATTAGGAGAAGGCGACCATCTAGCTACTGCTATGGACCCATAGTCCAGGGGTGAACTACTCACTCATCACTCCGGAGGCGACCATGGCGGTGAAGAGTCCTTCGGGAGATGATTCCCCTCTCTGGCAGGGTGCCGGAGGCGATCTCCTGAATTCCCCGAGATGGGATCGGCGGCGGCGTCTCTGGAAGGTTTTCCGTATCGTGGCTCTCGGTACTGGAGTTATTCTCGAGGAAGGCTTATGTAGGCGGAAGGGTAGGTCAGGGGGCGCCACGAGGGGCCCACACCACAGGCCGGCGCGGCCAGGGCCTGGGCCGCGCCACCCTGGTGTGTGGCGGCCTCGTCGCCCCACTTCGTTTCCTCTCCGGACTTCTGGAAGTTTCGTGGAAAAATAAGATCCTGGGCGTTGATTTCGTCCAATTCCGAGAATATTTTCTTACTAGGATTTCTGAAACCAAAAACAGCAGAAAACAACAACTGGCTCTTCGGCATCTTGTTAATAGGTTAGTGCCGGAAAATGCATAAATATGACATAAAGTATGCATAAAACATGTAGGTATCATCAATAAAGTAGCATGGAACATAAGAAATTATCGATACATTGGAGACGTATCAGCATCCCCAAGCTTAGTTTCTGCTCGTCCCGAGTAGGTAAACGATAACAAAGATAATTTTTGAAGTGACATGCCATCATAATCTTGATCATACTATTGTAAGCACATGTAATGAATGCAGCGATTCGAAGCAATGTTAATGCAATGAGTAAACAATTGATTCATATAGCAAATACTTTTCATGAATAGTACTTTCAAAACAAGCATCAATAAGTCTTGCATAAGAGTTAACTCATAAAGCAATAAATTCAAAGTAAAGGCATTGAAGCAACACAAAGGAAGATTAAGTTTCAGCGGTTGCTTTCAACTTATAACATGTATATCTCATGGATATTGTCAACATAAAGTAATATAATAAGTGCAATATGCAAGTATGTAGGAATCAATGCACAGTTCACACAAGTGTTTGTTTCTTGAGATGGAGAGAAATAGGTAAACTGACTCAACATAAAAGTAGAAGAAAGACCCTTCGCAGAGGGAAGCATCGATTTCTATATTTGTGCTAGAGCTTTGATTTTGAAAACAAGAAACAATTTTGTCAATGGTAGTAATAAAGCATATGCATCATGTAAATTATATCCTACAAGTTGCAAGCCTCATGCATAGTATACTAATAGTGCCCGCACCTTGTCCTAATTAGCTCGGATTACCTAGATTATCACTGCAATACATATGTTTTAACCAAGTATCACAAAGGGGTACCTCTATGCCACCTGTACAAAGGTCTAAGGAGAAAGCTCGCATTGGATTTCTCGCTTTTGATTATTCTCAACTTAGACATCCATACCGGGACAACATAGACAACAGATAATGGACTCCTCTTTAATGCTTAAGCATTCAACAACAATTAATATTCTCATATGAGATTGAGGATATTTGTCCAAAACTGAAACTTCCACCATGGATCATGGCTTTAGTTAGCGGCCCAATGTTCTTCTCTAACAATATGCATGCTCAAACCATTCAACTCATGGTAAATCGCCCTTACTTCAGACAAGACGAACATGCATAGCAACTCACATGATATTTGATGACCCACAAGTATAGGGGATCGCAACAGTCTTCGAGGGAAGTAAAACCCAATTTATTGATTCGACACAAGGGGAGACAAAGAACACTTGGAAGCCTTAACAGCGGAGTTGTCAATTCAGCTGCACCTGGAAACAGACTTGCTCGCAAGAGTTTATCGATAGGTAACAGCTTTATAGCGATAGCAGTAGTGAAATAACAGCAGCAGAGTAACAGAGACAGCAGTAGTGATTTTAGTAAACAGCAGGATTAAAAATACTGTAGGCACGGGGACAGATGACGGGCGTTGCATGGATGAGAGAAACTCATGTAACAATCATAGCAGGGCATTTGCAGATAATAATAAAACGGTGTCCAAGTACAAAGCAATCAATAGGCATGTGTTCCATATATAGTCGTGCGTGCTCGCAATGAGAAACTTGCACAACATCTTTTGTCCTACCAGCCGGTGGCAGCCGGGCCTCAAGGGAAACTACTGGATATTAAGGTACTCCTTTTAATAGAGTACCGGAGCAAAGCATTAACACTCCGTGAACACATGTGATCCTCACATCGCTACCATTCCCTCCGGTTGTCCCGATTTCTGTCACTTCGGGGCCATCGGTTCCGGACACCGACATGTGTATACAACTTATAGGTAAGACCATAAACAATGATTATCTTGATGAAACAATAACATGTTCAGATCTGAGATCATGGCACTCGGGCCCTAGTGACAAGCATTAAGCATAACAAGTTGCAACAATATCATCAAAGTACCAATTACGGACACTAGGTACTATGCCCTAACAATCTTATGCTATTACATGACCAATCTCATCCAATCCCTACCATCCCCTTCAGCCTACAGCGGGGGAATTACTCACACATGGATGGGGGAAACATGGCTGGTTGATGTAGAGGCGTTGGCGGTGATGGCGGCGATGATCTCCTCCAATTCCCCGTCCCGGCGGAGTGCCAGAACGGAGACTTCTGGCTCCCGCGTCGGAGTTTCGCGATGTGGCGGCGTTCTGGAGGGTTTCTGGCGACTTCGACCTCTCTCCGTGCGTTTTTAGGTCGAGGCCGATAAATAGTCCGAAGGAGGGCGTCGGAGGCCAGCCGAGGGGGCCACACCACAGGGCCGCGCGGGCCCCCCCTGGGCCGCGCCGCCCTATGGTGTGGGGCCCTCGGGCCTCCACCTGGTTCGTCCTTCTGGCTCCGTCAGTTCTCTGGGAAAATAGGGCCTTCTGCATAAATTCCGAGGATTTTCCCGAAAGTTGGATTTCTGCACAAAAACGAGACACCAGAGCAATTCTGCTGAAAACAGCGTTAGTCCGTGTTAGTTGCATCCAAAATGCACAAATTAGAGGCAAAACAATAGCAAAAGTGTTCGGGAAAGTAGATACATTTTGGACGTATCAACTCCCCCCAAGCTTAGCTTATTGCTTGTCCTCAAGCAATTCAGTTAACAACTGAGCGATAAAGAACTTTCACGAACACATTTGCTCATATAATGTATATATTCTCATGCTATGGCTAATACTTAAGCAGTTCATAATGAGATACATGCAAATAAGATCATCTAACAGCTATGTCAATCATGGAGAGGTACCAACAATTAATAATAAGCATCATGAATCATGTATATAAGCAGGATTGCAATGTTCATAAGAGAGTATGATAAAGTGGTATCTCGCTTGCCTGTATTTGGTTGGCAAAACATAAATGCCCGGGCACCTCTGGAGTTCATAGAAAGACTAGAAGTAGTGATTGCCAAAAGATAAATGCATCAAAGTTATACCACAATCAATCATATTTTGAGACAAGCATATTATACTAAGAATGACAGTTGTGCTCTCAAGATAGTGCTCAAAGAAATAATGGAGACACAACATAAGAGTAAAAGATTGACCCTTTGCAGAGGGAAGCAGGGATTAACATGCGCTAGAGCTTTTCATTTTTATAAAGACAGGAGTAAAATTATTTTGAGAGGTGTTTGTTGTTGTCAACGAATGGTAATGGGTACACCAACTACCTCGCCAACCGGACTTTCAAGAGCGGCTCCCATGAATTATTGCATATTTATTTGGCACTCCTTCCAACCTTTCTTACACAAACCATGGCTAACCGAATCCTCGGGTGCCTGCCAACAATCTCATACCTTGAAGGAGTGCCTTTTTATTTTAGTTTTATTATGATGATGACACTCCCCCCAACCTTTGCTTACACAAGCCATGGCTAACCGAATCCTTCGGGTGCCGTCCAACAATCACAAACCATGGAGGAGTGTCTATTTAAGTTAATTAATTTGGGACTGGGAATCCCATTGCCAGCTCTTTTTGCAAAGTTATTGGATAAGCGGATGTGCCACTAGTCCATATGAGAGTCCGTCAAAAGTAAATGACAAGGTTGAAAGCTAAACACCACATACTTCCTCATGAGCTATGAAACATAAACACAAATTGAGAAGCATTTTGAAGGTTTTAAAGGTAGCGCATGAGAATTTACTTGGAATGGTTTGAAATGCCATGCATAGGTATTTATAGTGGACACTCTGGAATAACTTGGTTTTCATGTGTTTGGAAGCACGAGCAGCGTTCCCGCTCAGTACAAGTGAAGGCTAGCAATAGACTAGGGAGCGACAAATCAAGAGAGCAGTAACTGTCATAATCATGCTTGCGGCAAAATCAATTAACGGAGGCATAAAAGTGATACAAGAACTCTGAAGCAATATAGATCATCGAGGCTTAATTGACTTTTTGTTCAGTCATATGCATGCGTGAGCATGTGCCAAGTCGATATAAATGAATTATTCAGAGGAGGATACCACAATGCCATACTTACTTATGAATAAAACAATGCAAGCAAACATCCATGACATGCTACTCATATTAATAGATTGGAGCTAATCATGAGAGATCATAAACTACTAGACTTTCTCAAATAACATATACCTCACATGAACCAACTAAGCATGCTCACATGGATGAGTATATGTACAAAAATGAAAACAAATAGAGTTCATACCAGCCTCTCACCACAATCCAATTGTCGTAGATCGTCATTATTGCCTTTTCACTTGTGCAGCTTGGATAATATGAAATGAAAACCACGCTCCAGCCACCGAAGACCATTGAACTCATAAAGAACTTTACAAACCAAAGAAGAACAGCAAATATTTTTGGTGTTTTCGAATTTAAGAACAAGAACAAGAGGAAACAAGCAAACAAAGCAAAATCTTTTTGGGTTTTCTTGTAGCAAACTAGCAATAGCAAATAAAGCGAAACAAATGCAAGAAACCAAAGCAAACAAATGGTGAAGAGAAACAACAGAAATATTTTTGGTCTTTTTGTGTTTTGGGAAAGAAAAAAAACAAAAACAAGAAATAGCAAACTAAAAGAAACACAGAAAAGCGAGATGGCAGAGATCTGCCAAAACCTGACAGCAGTACATAAATCGATTTTTACAAAAATCTTACGTTGCTCAGCTCGAAAAGTGTTCAACTAATGAAAGTTAGATAACAACCTGGGGAACCTGCACAAAAATTGGCAGCTCAAAATAACGCTCTGGCTGTGCGTACGAATTTTTCTAGTAACAGTCGAGAATCAGTTTTCAGGCAGCACTTCCCCAAATATTATCCTCCTCTCATTAGAAAACCACTCAAACGAACAAAACAAATATGTACAAGTATCCAGCAACCATAATATGCAAAGAATGAGTGATGCCGGTATACCTCCCCCCAAGCTTAGGCTTTTGGCCTAAGTGGAGTTCAACCCCAACGAGGATCGTTGTTCCTTGCCGGTGGGTAATTCATGGAGTAGTCATAGTAAAGTTCCTGTGCAGAAGAAAAGCGTGGAGGCTCCGCATATCCACCATGTTGATGCGAGGAACTTGCTGCATCGGATGATGAGTCGAGGTGCTCCTCGACCTCCGTGTCGTCTCTTGCATGTTGACCTCCTCTCTCTATGTGTGCATCCAGTGCACCTTCTGTGACCGACCAATCTCCCCTGGAATCAAGGTTAGACAAAACAGGCGCAGGCAATCTTACTAGTTTCTCAGCAATAAAGTCTTCTTTAGTGTACTTTTTATTTTTAGCATGCTTTTCAGGTTCTTCTTCAACATCTTCTTTATCAGAAGCATCATTCTTATCATTATCTTTATCATGTTCATTACCATTTTCAGTTTCAGCATCAGAAATAGAAATACTATTAGGATCATTAGCAGGTTCAGAGGATTCTACAACATTTTTATGTTTCTTCTTCTTTTTCTTCTTAGAATGAGCACTAGGTTCAATGCGTTGAGAATCTTGTTCAATTCTTTTGGGATGCCCTTCAGGATATAGAGGATCCTGGGTAGAGACACCACCTCTAGTTGTTACTTCATAAGCATGTTTCTCTTTAGAATTATTCCCCAACAAGTCATTTTGCACTTTAGTGAGTTGATCAATTTGAGTTTGAATCATATGAAAATGTTTAACAAGCATCTTAACATCATTGGAGGTTCTCTCTACAATATCATGCAATTCACTAATAGCTCGAGAATTTTCCATTAAATGATTCTCTACTCTCATATTGAAATTTTCTTGCTTAACAATATAATTATCAAACTCATCTAAGCATTGTGCAGGAGGTTTCGAATACAGAATATCTTCCCTAGTAAAGCGTTGAAGGGAGTTTACCTCAATCATGGATGAAGGGGGAATTATCTCACATACATCTTCTATAGGAGGTAGATTCTTCACATCTTCAGATTTAATACCTTTCTCCTTGAGAGACTTCTTGGCTTCCCTCATATCTTCATCATTCAATTTAATTAAACCCCTCTTTTTCAATATTGGCGTTGGAGTTGGTTCAGGTGTAGTCCAATCATCATGATTCCGGCTTATTTTAGCCAATAATTCTTCAGCGTCGTCTGGAGTTCTTTTCCTGAAAACACAACCAGCACAACTATCCAGGTATGCCCTAGACTCAATGGTTAGCCCGCTATAAAATATATCAAGTAAATCATGCTTTTCCAAATCATGGTCAGGCCGAGCTCTAATAAGAGAACAAAATCTCGCCCAAGCCTCAGGCAATTTCTCTTCATCTCCCTGGTCAAAATTATAAATTCTCTGCAAAGCAATATGTTGAGCACTAGCAGGAAAGTATTTACGGAAGAAAACGTCAAGCAATTCTTTCGGACTTTTAATAGAATTAGGTGGCAAATTATTATACCAAGTTTTAGCGTCATCCTTTAATGAGAATGGAAAAATTTTAGCAACAAAGTAAGTACGCATCTTGACATCATCAGAAAACAAGCTACTTAGAGTAGATAACCCAGTTATGTGTTCAACAGCACTTTCTTTTTCAGTACCACAAAAGGGTGTTTTCTCAACAATAGCTATATGAGATAGATCAAGAGAAAAATCATAATCTTTATCCTTAATGTTTATAGGAGATGTGGCAAATTTAGGATCAGGAGACAGTTTATATCTAACGACATGTTACGCAAGCAACTTTTTAATTTTTCTTGCATCAGTAGTAGCATTGCATTTTTCAATAAAATCATCATTAAGCTCCACATAATCTTCATCAGGATCATCACTAAAATAATCAAGTTCAGGTGAATTAACAGGTGTAGTAGCATTAGGAGTTTCAGTATTTTCAATTTGTCTAGACCTAGCAATTGTAGCATCTAGAAAAGATCCCAATGAACCACTATCATCAAGCACAGCAGAAATATTATCAATATTATGAGAGTTTTCAGATTCAGCAGAAGTACCCGCATATGAAGCATGCGGCGGTGAAACAAGTTTATCAATCACAGATGGTGAATCAAGTGTAGCGGAGGTACTCAGAATTGTACCTTTTCTTGTAGTGGATGGTAATATGGCGATCTTAGTATCGCGAGGTTTACCCATGATGGAGAATTTGCAGCGAACAATATTAATCCAAGTGAACTTCAACGGCACCAGAAAATAGTCTTGATGACCCACAAGTATAGGGGATCGCAACAGTCTTCGAGGGAAGTAAAACCCAATTTATTGATTCGACACAAGGGGAGACAAAGAACACTTGGAAGCCTTAACAGCGGAGTTGTCAATTCAGCTGCACACTGAAACAGACTTGCTCGCAAGAGTTTATCAGTAGTAACAGTTTTATAGCAGTAGCAGTAGTGAAATAACAGCAGCAGAGTAGCAGAGACAGCAGTAGTGATTTTAGTAAACAGCAGGATTAAAAATACTGTAGGCACGGGGACAGATGACGGGCGTTGCATGGATGAGAGAAACTCATGTAACAATCATAGCAGGGCATTTGCAGATAATAATAAAACGGTGTCCAAGTACAAAGCAATCAATAGGCATGTGTTCCATATATAGTCGTGCGTGCTCGCAATAAGAAACTTGCACAACATCTTTTGTCCTACCAGCCGGTGGCAGCCGGGCCTCAAGGGAAACTACTGGATATTAAGGTACTCCTTTTAATAGAGTACCGGAGCAAAGCATTAACACTCCGTGAACACATGTGATCCTCACATCGCTACCATTCCCTCCGATTGTCCCGATTTCTATCACTTCGGGGCCATCGGTTCCGGACAGCGACATGTGTATACAACTTATAGGTAAGACCATAAACAATGATTATCTTGATGAAACAATAACATGTTCAGATCTGAGATCATGGCACTCGGGCCCTAGTGACAAGCATTAAGCATAACAAGTTGCAACAATATCATCAAAGTACCAATTACGGACACTAGGCACTATGCCCTAACAATCTTATGCTATTACATGACCAATCTCATCCAATCCCTACCATCCCCTTCGGCCTACAGCGGGGGAATTACTCACACATGGATGGGGGAAACATGGCTGGTTGATGTAGAGGCATTGGCGGTGATGGCGGCGATGATCTCCTCCAATTCCCCGTCCCGGCGGAGTGCCAGAACGGAGACTTCTGGCTCCCGCGACGGATTTTCGCGATGTGGCGGCGTTCTGGAGGGTTTCTGGCGACTTCGACCTCTCTCCGTGCGTTTTTAGGTCGAGGCCGATAAATAGTCCGAAGGAGGGCGTCGGAGGCCGGCCGAGGGGGCCACACCACAGGGCCGCGTGGGCCCCCCTGGGCCGCGCCGCCCTATGGTGTGGGGCCCTCGGGCCTCCACCTGGTTCGTCCTTCTGGCTCCGTCAGTTCTCTGGGAAAATAGGACCTTCTGCATAAATTCCGAGGATTTTCCCGAAAGTTGGATTTCTGCACAAAAACGAGACACCAGAGCGATTCTGCTGAAAACAGCGTTAGTCCGTGTTAGTTGCATCCAAAATGCACAAATTAGAGGCAAAACAATAGCAAAAGTGTTCGGGAAAGTAGATACGTTTTGGACGTATCAATATTCAACAAAGAGTAATTGATGGCGTCCCCAGGAACATGGTTATCGCACAACAAGCAACTTATAAGAGATAAAATGCATAAGTACATATTCAATACCACAATAGTTTTTAGGCTATTTGTACCATGAGCTATATATTGCAAAGGCGAAGAATGGAAATTTTAAAAGTAGCACTCAAGCAATTTACTTTGGAATGGCGGAGAAATACCATGTAGTAGGTAGGTATGGTGGACACAAATGGCATAGTGTTTGACTCAAGGATTTTGGATGCATGAGAAGTATTCCCTCTCGATACAAGGCTTAGGCTAGCAAGGTTATTTGAAACAAACACAAGTATGAACCGGTACAGCAAAACTCACATAAAAGACATATTGTAAGCATTATAAGACTCTATACCATCTTCCTTGTTGTTCAACCCTTACTAGAAAAATATCTAGACCTTAGAGAGACCAATTATGCAAACCAAATTTTAGCAAGCTCTATGTATTTCTTCATTAATAGGTGCAAAGTATATGATGCAAGAGCTTAAACATGAGCACAATAATTGCCAAGTATCACATTATTCAAGACATTTTACCAATTACCACATGTAGCATTTCCCGTTTCCAACCATATAACAATTTAACGAAGCAGTTTCAACCTTCGCCATGAATATTATGAGTAAAGCCTAAGGACTTTTGTCCATATGCAACAGCGGAGCGTGTCTCTCTCCCACACAATGAATGCTAGGATCCAACTTTATTCAAACAAAAACAAAAACAAAAGCAAACAGACGCTCCAAGCAAAGTACATAAGATGTGATGGAATAAAAATATAGTTTCACTAGAGGAACCTGATAATGTTGTCGATGAAGAAGGGGATGCCTTGGGCATCCCCAAGCTTAGACTGTTGAGTCTTCTTGAAATATGCAGGGGTGAACCACCGGGGCATCCCCAAGCTTAGAGCTTTCACTCTCCTTGATCATATTGTATCATCCTCCTCTCTTGAGCCTTGAAAACTTCCTCCACACCAAACTCAAAATAACTCATTAGAGGGTTAGTGCATAATCAAAATTTACATGTTCAGAGGTGACATAATCATTCTTAATACTTCTGTACATTGCACAAAGCTACTGATAGTTAATGGAATAGAAAAATCCATCAAGCATAGCAAAACAGGCAATGCGAAATAAAAGGCAGAATCTGTCAAAACAGAACAGTCCGTAAAGACGAATTTCTAAGAGGCACCAGACTTGCTCAAATGAAAATGCTCAAATCGAATGAAAGTTGCGTACATATCTGAGGATCACTCACGTAAATTGGCAGAATTTTCTGAGTTACCTACAGAGAAATCAGCCCAGATTCGTGACAGCAAGAAATCTGTTTCTGCGCAGTAATCCAAATCTAGTATGAACCTTACTATCAAAGACTTTACTTGGCACAACAATGCAACAAAAATAAGATAAGGAGAGGTTTATACAGTAGTAACAACTTCCAAGACTCAAATATAAAATAAAAGTGCAGAAGTAAAATCATGGGTTGTCTCCCATAAGCGCTTTTCTTTAACGTCTTTCAGCTAGGCGCAGAAAGTGTGTATCAAGTAACATTAAGAGACGAAGCATCAACATCATAATTTGTTCTAATAATAGAATCAAAGGGTAACTTCATTCTCTTTCTAGGGAAGTGTTCCATACCTTTCTTGAGAGGAAATTGATATTTAATATTACCTTCCTTCATATCAATAATAGCACCAACGGTTCGAAGAAAAGGTCTTCCCAATATAATGGGACAAGATGCATTGCATTCAATATCCAAGACAACAAAATCAACGGGGACAAGGTTATTATTAACCGTAATGCGAACATTATCAACTCTCCCCAAAGGTTTCTTTGTAGAATTATCAGCAAGATTAACATCCAAATAACAATTTTTCAATGGTGGCAAGTCAAGCATATTATAGATTTTTCTAGTCATAACGGAAATACTTGCACCAAGATCACATAAATCATTACAATCAAAATCATTGACCTTCATCTTAATGATGGGCTCCCAACCATCCTCTAACTTCCTAGGAATAGAAGCTTCGCGTTCTAATTTCTCTTCTCTAGCTTTTATGAGAGCATTTGTAATATGTTTTGTAAAGGCCAAATTTATAGCACTAGCATTAGGACTCTTAGCAAGTTTTTGTAAGAACTTTATAAATTCAGAGATGTGACAATCATCAAAGTCCAAACCATTATAATCTAAAGCAATGGGATCATTGTCCCCAACATTAGAAAAAAATTCAGCAGTTTTATCACAGGCAGTTTCAGCAGTTTTAGCAGTTTCCGGCAGTTTTTCACGCTTTGCATTAGAAGTGGAAACATTGCCAACACCAATTCTTTTATCATTAATAGTAGGAGGTGCAGCAACATGTGAAGCATTAGCATTACTAGTGGTGGTAATAGTCCAAACTTTAGCTACATTGTTATCTTTAGCATTTTCTTCTTTCTCCCACCTAGCACGCAATTCGGCCATCAATCTTATATTCTCATTAATTCTAACTTAGATGGAGTTTGCTGTAGAAAATGACTTAATATCATTATTTTCATTAGGCATAACTTTCGATTTCAAAAGATCAACATCAGCAGCAAGACTATCGACTTTAGAAGCAAGTATATCAATTTTCCCAAGCTTTTCTTCAACAGATTTGTTAAAAGCAGTTTGTGTACTAATAAATTCTTTAAGCATGGCTTCAAGTCCAGGGGATGTATTCCTATTATTGTTGTAAGAATTCCCATAAGAATTACCATAACCGTTACCATTATTATAAGGATATGGCCTATAGTTGTTACTAGAATTGTTCCGGTAAGCATTGTTGTTGAAATTATTATTTTTAATGAAGTTCACATCAACATGTTCTTCTTGGGCAACCAATGAGGCTAACGGAACATTATTAGGATCAACATTTCTCCTACCATTCACAAGCATAGACATAATAGCATCAATCTTATCACTCGAGGAAGAGGTTTCTTCGACATAATTTACCTTCTTACCTTGTGGAGCTCTTTCCGTGTGCCATTCAGAGTAATTAATCATCATATTATCAAGAAGCTTTGTTGCGTCGCCTAGAGTGATGGACATAAAGGTACCTCCAGCAGCTGAATCCAATAAGTTCCGCGAAGAAAAATTCAGTCCTGCATAAAAGGTTTGGATGATCATCCAAGTAGTCAGTCCACGGGTTGGGCAATTTTTAACCAAAGATTTCATTCTTTCCCATGCTTGTGCAACATGCTCATTATCCAATTGTTTAAAATTCATTATGCTACTTCTCAAAGATATAATTTTAGCAGGAGGATAATATCTACCAATAAAAGCATCCTTGCATTTAGTCCATGAATCAATACTATTCTTAGGCAGAGATAGCAACCAATCTTTAGCTCTTCCTCTTAATGAGAAAGGAAACAATTTTAATTTTATAATGTCACCATCTACATCCTTATACTTTTGCATTTCACATAGTTCAACAAAATTATTAAGATGGGCAGCAGCATCATCAGAACTAACACCAGAAAATTGCTCTCTCATAACAAGATTTAGTAAAGCAGGTTTAATTTCAAAGAATTCCGCTATAGTAGCAGGTGGAGTAATAGGTGTGCATAAGAAATCATTATTATTTGTGGTTGTGAAGTCACACAACTTAGTATTTTCAGGAGTACCCATTTTAGCAACAGCAAATAAAACAAACTAGATAAAGTAAATGCAAGTAACTAATTTTTTTGTGTTTTTAATATGGAGAACAAGATAGTAAATAAAGTAAAACTAGCAACTAATTTTTTTTGTGTTTTGTTTTAGTGCAGCTAACAAAGAAGTAAATAAAAGTAAAGCAATACAAAAACAAAGTAAAGAGATTGGAAGTGGAGACTCCCCTTGCAGCGTGTCTTGATCTCCCCGGCAACGGCGCCAGAAAACAGTCTTGATACGCGTACATCACGCGTCCGTTGGGAACCCCAAGAGGAAGGTGTGATGCGTACAGCGGCAAGTTTTCCCTCAGTAAGAAACCAAGGTTTATCGAACCAGTAGGAGCCAAGAAGCACGTTGAAGGTTGATGGCGGCGGAGTGTAGTGCGGCGCAACACCAGGGATTCCGGCGCCAACGTGGAACCTGCACAACACAACCAAAGTACTTTGTCCCAACGTAACAGTGAGGTTGTCAATCTCACCGGCTTGCTGTAACAAAGGATTAGATGCATAGTGTGGATGATGATTGTTTGCAGAGAACAGTATAACGAGTATTGCAGTTGATTGTATTCGATGTAAAAGAATGGACCGGGGTCCACAGTTCACTAGAGGTGTCTCTCCGATAAGAATAAGCATGTTGGGTGAACAAATTATAGTTGGGCAATTGACAAATAAAGATGGCATGACCATGCACATACATGTTATGATGAGTATTGTGAGATTTAATTGGGCATTACGACAAAGTACATAGACCGCTATCCAGCATGCATCTATGCCTATAAAGTCCACCTTCAGGTTATCATCCGAACCCCCTCCAGTATTAAGTTGCAAACAACAGACAATTGCATTAAGTATGGTGCGTAATGTAATCAATAAATATATCCTTAGACATAACATTGATATTTTATCCCTAGTGGCAACAGCACATCCACAACCTTAGAGGTTTCTGTCACTCCCCCAGATTTAATGGAGACATGAACCCACTATCGAGCATAAATACTCCCTCTTGGAGTTACAAGGAAAAACTTGGCCAGAGCCTCTACTAGCAACGGAGAGCATGCAAGATCATAAACAACACATAGATGATAGATTGATAATCAACATAACATAGCATTTATTATTCATCAGATCCCAACAAACGCAACATGTAGCATTACAGATAGATGATCTTGATTATGTTAGGCAGCTCACAAGATCCAACAGTGATAGCACAATTAGGAGAAGACGACCATCTAGCTACTGCTATGGACCCATAGTCCAGGCGTGAACTACTCACTCATCACTCCGGAGGCGACCATGGCGGTGAAGAGTCCTCCGGGAGATGATTTCCCTCTCCGGCAGGGTGTCGGAGGTGAAAGATCATATCTCATTTTATATGTAGTTTTGGTGTTGATGACAATGATAATATATGAACATTTCGGTTTATAAGATTTGTAGGTTATTACATTCTCTAGATGCTCAAAGCGTGAAGAGTATGCAAGATATCGGAAGAGAAAAGAAAGAAAGAAAGAAATGAGAAGAAGAAGAGAAAAAGAAAAGAAGAAAAGAAGAGAGGAGCCGGAGGCTTGGGCGGTACCGCCGGCCTGGCCACGGCCGGAGGCTCCGGCTCTGGTACCGCCCAAGGTACCGGTGGCGCGGGGGCGCCTCAGTACTCAAGCCAGGGAGGTTGGAGCCCCGGCGGTACCTCGGCCGGTACCCTAGCCGGAGGCTCCGGCCTCCCCCCCCTCCCCCCGGCCGAGCTCCCCTGGCCACGTGGCCTTCTCCTGGTGGCCGCGCCCTCGCCTAGGAGCGGTAGTACCGGCCCAACCTGGCCGGTACTACCGGCCACCCCTCTCCAACGGCTCCATCGACTGCATCGGCAGAGACTATTTATAGTCTTCTTCTCCAATGTGCTAGGGTCGCTCACTTTCTCCCCAAAAGATATACACCATTGTTTGAGCCACCAAGAACACCAAATCCATCGGATCTCCTCCCTCAACCACCCAAATCCCTTGTGCTTTGGAGAATCGAAGGAGACGACCCCGATCTACATCTTCACCGAAGCAATTTGCATTTCCCCCTCATTTTGTTGAGGGCCCCCTTGCTAGTGTTCCTCTTTGGATCCCTAGTTGATTTGTGTTGATGTATTGTTGTTGATTGTTGTGTTGTAACAGATTTGGGAGCCTCCAATTCGGTTGTGGATGTGTGCCCCAAGAACCTTGTAAAGGCCCGGTTTCCGCCTCGAGGAAATCCCTTAGTGGAAGTGGGCTAGGCCTTCGTGGCGTTGCTCACCGGAGATTTGAGTGAAGCCTTCGTGGCTGTTGGTTTGGCTTTCGTAGCAACCACACTCCTCCAAATGTAGACGTACCTTCTTGCAAAGGAAGGGAACTACGGGAATCATCTCCGTGTCATCGCGTGCTCCACTCTCGGTTACCTCTATCCTATTCTATCTCTTATATTGCCTAGCTATATCTTGCTTAGTTGTTAGCCTTGTCATATAGGTAAATTCACTTAGTTGCATATCTAGAGAATTTACCTTTTGTGTCAAGCCTAAATTGAAAAAGAACTAAAAATTGGTTAGCACCTATTCACCCCCCCCCCCTCTAGGTGCGGCATACGATCCTTTCAATTGGTATCAGAGCCTCGGCTCTTATTTCGGGCTTAACCGCCTAAGAGTATGCCGGAGGATGGACCATCGGAAGTGGAGACTAGGCCGGTCACCATGGATGATATCAATTCGTTGAAGTCATACATGGATGCTCAAACGGAAAGCATGAGAAAAATGATTTCTGAGCTTTTGACCCCTCCCCGTCCCGTGGCTCCCACCATAGAGGTTAATATCACGGATGCGGTTGTAGAGGGTGACACTTCGGTATTACCCTCCGCTACCGCACCCATGAATGGTGATAACTTAAACACTATCAAACCCCCCATTGCATCTCCCAAGGGAACTAGTGGAAGTGAGAGCTACAATCGAGTAGCTCCACCTTTCCAATCACCCGATATACCGGTTCCCCATCCTCATATAAATATCCGGGGCGACCCACCTAAGTTTTTCGTTAATGATTACGATACTTGGCAATTTGAGTTTAGCTCTCATGTTCGCAGTGCCTCCAATGAACTTTGGAGAATCATCGAGGAAGGCTTCAATCCTTACAACCCCAAGAAGTTGACTAGAAGAGAAGCGGTTCATAGTCAACTCAACAACACCGCCTTGCACATGATTCAAACCGCCGTGGGGACAAAGGAGTTGTCTCGTGTTCGGCATTTCACCACCGCCAAGGATGCTTGGGATGCTTTGGCCGCGGGTTGCATTGGAAGTGAGAGCACAAGAAGGAACAAGTATAATGCTCTTCGGAATAAAGCCGAAGGATTCATGAGGCTTCCGGATGAAGATCATGAAGACATGTATGGAAGACTTCTCACCGTTGCCGACGCCTTCCGGATTGTTGGAGCCTCTCACATTAATGACTCTTGGATCAAGGAGAAGTACATTGAGTGCATGATGTCGTTCGAGCCTATTGATGTCAAGACTCTTGTCGGAAGAGAATGCTATGCCTCTCTCACCTCTCAACAAGCCGTGCACGAGATGCAAGCTCTCAAGGTGCTTGAGCAAAACTCTCATGATTCCCGCAATCGTGCCATTGGGATGACAAAAGGGTCCAACCTTGCCTTGATGGTCAACCCCGTGCAAGAAGTGATTCCTCAAGAATCTTATAGGGCATCTTGGAGCATGACCTATCCGGAAGACTTGGAACACCACTACCATGACCACATGGCATTCCATGCAAACACCTTTTGGATTGATCCTTCCAAGGCCAAGGAGGACAACATCAAGAGAAACAACTCAAGGGGTCCCTCAAGCTCGGGCCCAAGAACAAGATCTTGCTATAATTGCAATGACAAGCGCCATTTCATTGCCGAATGTCCCTATGAGAATAGGGAGACTAATGGTGGAAGGCTCATCCCCAAGGACAAGAGCAAAGACTCAAAGGGCAAATATTCAAAGCCCCCCAACAAGAAATTCTATAACAAGAACAAGAAGGGCAAGAGGCCCTCAAGGATTGTGCTAGTGGCTAATGAAGAATACTCTTCCGATGAGATTGCAAGTGCTAGTGATGATGAAGAGGAAAGCTCAAGAGAAGTGGCCGCCATTGTCACCACCAACATTCCCTCTTCATCTCTCTTTGATTCACCCAATGAGAACCCTCAACGCAAGAATGCACATTGCTTCATGGCAAGGTCCACCTTGGACACATCTATTGTGCTATCAACTCAAGAAGAGTATACCTCCGGAGATGAAGATGTTGATGATGAAGAAGATGCAACCTCAAATGGATTGGTTGCCCTTGCCTCCCTCGCTACTAACTCTTCATCAACAAGTGAATCTCCCAATGAGGCCATTCATGTGGAGGAAGAAAGTTGCCTCATGGCTAAATCTTCTGAGGTATCATCTCCTAACCCCTCTATGCCTAACATTGCTAATGATCTAGGGGTTGATCCCGCTAGTCTAAAAGTGAAACAAGAAATGCTAGAGTTTGATGATTTCATTAGTAACCTACAAGGTAACACTAAGAAGCATGTTTCAAGTCTCATGGTTCGTATGGCTCAACTAAATGATACTCTTGAGAAAAAGTGCCAAATAGAGAGAGAAGACTCTCTAGAAATACATGCTCTTAAAAATGCTCTTGAGGAATGTCAAGAAACTATAGCATCTCTTGAAGAGAAGCTAGAAAGTCTTGAAGAACCTCAAGATAAACTTAACAAGCTCACTAAAGCTAGAGATCTTGCTAGAGCTAAGACTAAAGTGCTTATAAAGGAAAAGGCCAAATTTGGTGTTGATCATGAGAAACTTGTGAAGGATCTAGATGAACTAGACAAGGCTCACAAAGCCTTGAAGAGTGAATACTCTCTCCTCTCCGAGTCTTATGAGCAACTTCAAATTAGGCTTGCTTCATATGACATACCTAGTACCTCTACTTCTTCATGTGATCATGCAAATATTATTGAGAAAAATGCTAGGTTGAAGGATGAACTTGCTAAGGCCTCCTCTCCCCAAAGTAAACTTTCCTTGGATGATCTTTTGAGTAAGCAAAGGTCAAACAATGGGAAGGAGGGACTTGGTTATAATACCAAGGCTAAAAAGGCAAACAAGAAAAAGACCAAGCCCGCACATGAGAAAGCTAATGGTGAAACCCGAAAGGGCAATACCATTAATGATGATGGTGCGGGAATAGATAACCCTCACTATGTTCTCTTTAAAGATTATTATGGTGATGTTTATGCTAAATATGTTGGTCCATATGATGGTTATGTTGCTTGGTCTATTTGGGTTCCAAAGACCCTTGTTGCTAACAAAAGAGGACCCATTGAAAAATGGGTACCTAAATCCAAGAATTGATCTCATGTAGGACTATGCCGCCGGAGGTTCAAAATGGGTACTTGATAGTGGATGTACAAGTCATATGACCGGCGGCAAGAACCTCGTCAAGGAGTTGAGGCCCAACATAAATCATATCACCGTCTCCTTTGGCGATAATTCTACATCCGAGGTATTGGGTTTTGGCAAGGTTGTGGTTGCACACAACATTACTCTTGTGGATGTCATGCTTGTCAAAACCCTTGGTTACAATTTGCTTTCCGTTTCCGCCCTTGGCAAGATGGGTTTCGCCGTCTTTATTGATAATGATATTGTGGTCCTCTTGTGGAGCAAGACTCTAAAAGTCGCATTCGTTGGGTATCGCGAACACAACTTGTATGTGGTGGACTTTTCGGTGACCACCACGACAAGTGCGATGTGCCTATTCGGAAAGGCGGACGTGGGTTGGTTGTGGCATCGCCGCCTAGCCCATGTCAACATGAGAACTTTGCAAAGTCTTCACAAGGGGAACCATATTGTGGGACTAATGGAAAATGTGTCTTTTGCCAAAGATCGTGTTTGTAGGGCTTGTGTTGAAGGCAAAATGCATGACTCTCCGCACCCAAGCAAGACCATCATCTCTTCCAAGAGGATCTTGGAGCTCCTTCATGTGGATCTCTTTGGTCCCGTTACTCATGCAAGTCTTGGTGCGAAGAAACATTGCTTGGTGATTGTCGATGACTACTCAAGATACACTTGGGTCTACTTTCTCAAGACGAAAGATGAGACTCAACAAATATTCATTGACTTTGCTACCGAGGTGCAACGCCAACACAACCTCCTCATTATGGCAATAAGAAGTGACAACGGCTCCGAGTTCAAGAACTACACACTCAATGATTTTCTTAGTGATGAGGGGATTCGTCATCAATATTCCGCTGCTTACACCCCTCAACAAAATGGTGTTGCGGAGAGGAAGAACCGGACTCTTATGGATATGGCAAGGTCTATGATGGCGGAGTATAAATCCCGCTATAACTTTTGGGCCAAAGCCATTTCCACCGCTTGTCACTCCTCCAACCGGCTCTATCTCCGCAAGGGCTTGAACAAGACTCCATATGAAATACTCACCGGGAACAAGCCTAATATCTCATACTTCAAGGTGTTCGGGTGTAAGTGTTTCTACAAAATCAAAGGAGTTCGTTTATCTAAATTCGCTCCTAAAGCTTTGGAGGGTATATTTGTTGGTTACGGTGCCGAGTCTCACACTTATAGAATCTTTGATATAGCCTCCGGGATTATCATTGAATCTTGTAGTGTGAGGTTCAAAGAAAATGATGGCTCCCAAGTGGGGCAAGTTGATGTTTGTGCAGGTGATGAAATACCTCAAGATGCCATAGTAAGAATGGGTGTGGGATTTTCCCGCCCCATTGAGGGACACGGTGTGGCGTCTCGGGAAGGACTATGCTCTACCACGGTGGAGCCCTCATCTTCTCAACATCAACAAACCCCATCAAGTGAAGCAAATGATGCACCAACCCAAGAACAAGAACAAAACCCTCCCTCTAGCGTGCAAGATCAAGGACAAGATCAAGGGCAAGATCAAGGACAAGATCAAGGACAAGATCAAGGTCAAGATCAACCAAGAATTCATGATGGTTCCGGCGAGTATCCATTTGATATTTGCTCCGCACCAAATGATGTCCAAGATCAAACACATGATGTTGAGCACTCACAAGAAATTGTAGTTGCTCAAGTTGAAGGTCAAGACGGGGACCCAAAAGATCAAGTTGATCAAGTGATACCTCCAAGGCCAAGAAGAACCAAGGAGGAGATCGAGGCCCGTCGTCTAGCAAGAAGAGAAAGGAACCTTGAGCTTCGTGATCACACTCATGATAAGGTTCTTGGTGATATAAGGGCAAAGGTTTCCACAAGAAGGCAATTGGCTAATTTTAGCAACCATCATGCTTATATCTCCTTAGTGGAACCCAAGAAAGTATTTGAAGCCCTTGAAGATTCGGATTGGTTGGAAGCTATGCACGAAGAACTCAACAACTTCAAGCGCAACAAAGTGTGGTCTTTAGTAGAGAAGCCAAAGGGGTGCCGCAATGTTATTGGCACTAAATGGATATTCAAGAACAAGCAAGATGAGTTTGGAAATATTGTGAGGAACAAGGAAAGATTGGTGGCTCAAGGGTTCTCTCAAGTTGAGGGAATTGTCTTTGGAGAAACCTATGCTCCCGTGGCTCGCCTTGAGTCCATCCGTATCCTTCTTGCTTATGCATCGCATCATAACTTTAAGTTACAACAAATGGATGTGAAAAGTGCATTTCTTAATGGTCCTTTGCATGAAGAGGTTTATGTTAAGCAACCCCCGGGGTTCGAGGACCTCAACTTCCCTAACCATGTCTACAAGCTCGATAAAGCTCTTTATGGTCTCAAACAAGCTCCTAGAGCTTGGTATGAGCACCTTAAGGAATTATTGGTAGACCGTGGGTTTGATGTTGGGCTAATCGATCCCACTCTTTTTACTAAGAGGGTCAATGGGGAGCTTTTCGTTTGCCAATTATATGTTGATGATATTATCTTTGGCTCTACTAACAAAGCTTTCAATGATGAATTCTCAAAGCTTATGACCGATAGGTTTGAGATGTCTATGATGGGAGAGATGAAGTTCTTCCTTGGTTTTGAAATCAAGCAATTGAGAGGAGGAACCTTCATCAACCAAGCAAAATATCTCCAAGACATGCTCAAGAGGTTCAAGATGACCGAGATGAAAGGTGTTGCTACTCCTATGGTTACCAAATGTCATCTTGCACTTGATCCCAATGGTAAAGAGGTGGATCAAAAGGTATATCGCTCCATGATTGGATCCTTGCTTTACCTTTGTGCATCTAGACCGGACATAGTGTTGAGTGTTGGTGTGTGTGCAAGGTATCAAGCTTCTCCTAAGGAGAGCCACATGATAGCTCTCAAGAGAATCTTTCGATATTTGGTTGATACCCCAAGATATGGTATTTGGTACCCCAAAAGCTCAAGTTTTATTCTCAATGGATACACCGATGCGGATTGGGCGGGAGACAAGGATGATAGGAAATCAACCTCCGGGGCTTGCCAATTTCTTGGTAGGTCCTTGGTGTGTTGGTCATCTAAGAAGCAAAATTGTATATCTCTCTCCATCGCCGAAGCCGAATATGTTGCCGCCGCAAGTGGATGCACTCAATTGTTATGGATGAGGCAAACTTTAAAGGAATACGGTGTCATTTGTGACAAAGTGCCTCTTTTATGTGACAATGAAAGTGCTATCAAGATTGCCTATAATCCGGTGCAACATTCAAGAACGAAGCATATTGAGATCCGGAATCATTTCATTAGGGATCATGTTGCCCATGGTGATATTGAGCTTATCTATGTTCCTACCAAAGATCAACTTGCCGATATATTCACGAAGCCTCTTGATGAAGCAAGGTTCACTTATTTGAGGAATGAGCTAAATATCATTGATTCAAGGAGTATAGCTTGACCATCTTGCAAACACACCTCCGTCTCAAAACTTTATTTGGTTTAGATGTAGGCATGGAAATAGGGGGAGTGCGGTTTAAATTATTGAGCTATCCCTCCCCCCATAATGCCAACATTAAAGATTTCATTCTCGTTATATCATATGTTGATATGTGAGCTTAAATGATGAGTATTGGTTTGGACCCAAGATATATCTTCGCGGTGCCATGCCTTAACACTCATATATGGTGGCCTAGGCCACCACACTCTTCTTTGTGAGGAGTTGGAGTAATTTGGATCTTCATTGGATTTTATTGACATCTCCTTGTTCTTATGGGAATTGGCTCAATGTTTGGCTTTCTCTTGTGTTGATCCTTGCAAACTTGAGTTCATAGTACCATACCCCTCTTTGTGTCCATCCTATGCCATTCTCTCATCTCTAAACACTTTCTATGTCTTGCACAAGCTCGTTTCAAACAAAAAAATTGCATACCAAAACTCATATTTATCTTTGACCAAATTGTTTTTTTTTTAAAAAAAACAGGGGTGTTTAAAAAAAACAAGGGGCGGAGGCTGGCCGACCCGGGCCTGACCAGGCCGGTAGTACCGCCTGGGGCCTGGCCGGTACTACCGCCGGCCTCGGGCCGGTGCCTCCAAGTGAGGACGGGTCGAGCCCCGCTCCCCATCCCCTCCCCACTCGCCCCTCCTCTCCCCATCTCCAAACTGCCAGCCGCCCGGCCGCCCCTGCCGCCCTGCCGCCTCCCTTGCTCCCCCGGCCACTCTCCGGCCCCCTCCGGCCGGATCGGCTCCGTGGGAGCCTTCCCCCACCCCTCCTCTTCCATGGCTCCCGGTATTAGCCTCTCCCTCCGTGTATTTTGTTCGTATTTTTGGCTCACATGTGTGTTGGTTATCGGTTCTACATGCTTAGATTTTTGGCTAAATCTTACACTAAGAGGTTGTATCTATTGCTGATCTATGTCCTCTAGTATGTAGCACCCTTAAACTCTACGATGTAGCATTTTTTTTACCCATTGTGTGTGGCCATATTTTTTTTTATCATGCATGTGTATTTTGGGTCAAAATTTTGTTTAGTTGAGATGAGCTTGTGCCCTTATCCCATGTTTCCCTCGGCTCTGTTCGTCTATTTCACAGGTGCTAGTCGGAAGAGGCGAGGGGATCCGACCCTTGAGGATGATTTTGTTGAACAAGATGAAGTGTTACCCCGTGCCACTACTGCGCGTGGTGCTTCTTTGGCAAATAAAAAGAAAGGGAAAAAGGCTATTGAGTCCTATGGCAGCGTCCGCCTTCATGAATACATGGCTATTCACACCGCTAATCCCTATTTGGGGCCTCGGTCTTCTCGCACCCGCAACCGCCACTTCTACACCGAGGTTCAAGAGCGCATATTCAATGAAGTCTATCCTCCCAAGATGAAGGTTGTTGATCAACGGTATATCAACATTGACCATTTGAAGAAGAATGTCTACTTTCATGAAGCTCTTGGGATTTGCGAGGAGTTTGGTTTGCTTCCCATCATGACTTTCCAATGCAACTATGATCCGTACCTTGTGACTCAGTTCTTTGCCACAGTCTATTTTCATGAGGATAAAGCTCGCTCCATTACTTGGATGACTCGTGATGAGGTACTCACTACCACTTGGAGCAACTTTGGACGGATTCTTGGTTATCCTATTCCGGAAAATTGTGAAGATGACCGTTCTAGTGGTTGGAGGTTTCACGAGGAGTCTAATGCAAGCACCAAAGATGTTCTTGCGCCGCTCTATATGCCCGGTCGATGCAAGCTTGGATTCACTTCCGGTCTCCAACCCGTATATGATATTATGCTACGCATATACCGTGAGACCGTTGCCGTCAGAGTTGGTAATGTTGATGAGATCCATTCTTTTGTCATTGACTTGATGCTTCAAACTCATCTCCGGAAGGGCAAAGGTAAGAAAATGGATGTCATGGATTGCCTCTGGAACCAGATCTTCGGGCGTATGGTGGAGAAGAGGTCTCCTTCCTTTGCTCCTTTCATCATGAAGCTTATTTCTGAGGTGTGGCGTGAGAAATTTGAGGGCACTATTCTGGAACCATACTCACCCCTCATTGAGCATCGTCGCAAGAACATTCTTATCAAAGATCATGGGCTCCCAGCTCCTACCTCAGCCTCTGCAGCTCCTTCTGCCTCAGCAGCTCCTTCTGCCTCAGCAGGTCCTTCAGCAGGTCCTGCAGATCCTTCCACTGATCGCCGGTTTGCTGGCCTTAGACTCCTTGATGGTTTTACTCCTCATATGGCCCTTGGGGGGCCTCCGGCTCACTCCGCATATGATCCCATGCTCGAGCCCTCTTGGTACACCAAACTCAAGATCAAGGTAAAGAAGACCTTCTGCCTCCAGCTGGACATTCAGGAGCGCATGTATGACGCCTATGTGGCAGAGAAGAAAGCTCGACGCCGTCAGAAGAGCATCATGGCAAAGCTTGGGGTGGAAGTGTCTCCTCCAGGATCTGAAGAGAATATCCTTCCGAAGCCTCAGTGGATTTCTGCTCATAGCCAGTGGTCTGATGGCGAGGATGGACCCTCCTATGATGTCGACTCCGATATTGCCGGGGACTTCCTTGATGGCTAGGGACGATAGCATCGCTCTTCAACCTTTTTGGCATCTTGATGTCAAAGGGGGAGAAGAGTTCTATTAGGTTCGGGATTTGCATGGGAAGTCACAAGCTTGCGTTTTCTTTGACTCTTTATGCTTGTGACTTATGGTTATCTATTGTTGAGAACTACTTATTATGCTTTATGAACCTTATCTATGTGTGTGAGTCATAGGGGCTATCTATTTATGTATGAGACATTATCTATCTATCTATCTATGGTAAAGACTAAGTGAACTTCATGTGGTATGATCTCTAAACTCAACACTTGTCTTTACTCACATATGGTTGTCTCTTCTCTATACAAGTGATGAATTTATTTGCTTACTAAACATCTTTGCACTTGTTGGTGATTCGTATTTACTTGAGTAGTTTGATCCTAGATTATGTGCCTCTTATTCAAATGTTAATTCTATTAGATGCACATGTCTAGGGGGAGCTTTTTATGCAAATCTTATATTTTCTCTGCTCAAATACTCTCATCTTTTGCAAATCTTATATTGTCATCAAGAAACCAAAAAGGGGGAGATTGAAAGATCATATCTCATTTTATATGTAGTTTTGGTGTTGATGACAATGATAATATATGAACATTTCGGTTTATAAGATTTGTAGGTTATTACATTCTCTAGATGCTCAAAGCGTGAAGAGTATGCAAGATATCGGAAGAGAAAAGAAAGAAAGAAAGAAATGAGAAGAAGAAGAGAAAAAGAAAAGAAGAAAAGAAGAGAGGAGCCGGAGGCTTGGGCGGTACCGCCGGCCTGGCCACGGCCGGAGGCTCCGGCCCTGGTACCGCCCAAGGTACCGGTGGCGCGGGGGCGCCTCAGTACTCAAGCCAGGGAGGTTGGAGCCCCGGCGGTACCTCGGCCGGTACCCTAGCCGGAGGCTCCGGCCTCCCCCCCCGGCCGAGCTCCCCTGGCCACGTGGCCTTCTCCTGGTGGCCGCGCCCCTCGCCTAGGAGCGGTAGTACCGGCCCAACCTGGCCGGTACTACCGGCCACCCCTCTCCAACGGCTCCATCGACTGCATCGGCAGAGACTATTTATAGTCTTCTTCTCCAATGTGCTAGGGTCGCTCACTTTCTCCCCAAAAGATATACACCATTGTTTGAGCCACCAAGAACACCAAATCCATCGGATCTCCTCCCTCAACCACCCAAATCCCTTGTGCTTTGGAGAATCGAAGGAGACGACCCCGATCTACATCTTCACCGAAGCAATTTGCATTTCCCCCTCATTTTGTTGATGATCCCTAGTTGATTTGTGTTGATATATTGTTGTTGATTGTTGTGTTGTAACAGATTTGGGAGCCTCCAATTCGGTTGTGGATGTGTGCCCCAAGAACCTTGTAAAGGCCCGGTTTCCGCCTCGAGGAAATCCCTTAGTGGAAGTGGGCTAGGCCTTCGTGGCGTTGCTCACCGGAGATTTGAGTGAAGCCTTCGTGGCTGTTGGTTTGGCTTTCGTAGCAACCACACTCCTCCAAACGTAGACGTACCTTCTTGCAAAGGAAGGGAACTACGGGAATCATCTCTGTGTCATCGCGTGCTCCACTCTCGGTTACCTCTATCCTATTCTATCTCTTATATTGCCTAGCTATATCTTGCTTAGTTGTTAGCCTTGTCATATAGGTAAATTCACTTAGTTGCATATCTAGAGAATTTACCTTTTGTGTCAAGCCTAAATTGAAAAAGAACTAAAAATTGGTTAGCACCTATTCACCCCCCCTCTAGGTGCGGCATACGATCCTTTCAGGAGGCGATCTCCTGAATCCCCCGAGATGGGATTGGCGGCCGCGGCGTCTCTGGAAGGTTTTCCGTATCGTGGCTCTCGGTACTGGAGTTATTCTCGACGAAAGCTTATGTAGGCGGAAGGGTAGGTCAGGGGGAGCCACGAGGGGCCCACACCACAGGCCGGCGCGGCCAGGGCCTGGGCCGCGCCACCCTGGTGTGTGGTGGCCTCGTCGCCCCACTTCGTTTCCTCTCCGGACTTCTGGAAGTTTCGTGGAAAAATAAGATCCTGGGCGTTGATTTCGTCAAATTCCGAGAATATTTCCTTACTAGGATTTCTGAAATAAAAAACAGCAGAAAACAGCAACTGGCTCTTCGGCATCTTGTTAATAGGTTAGTGCCGGAAAATGCATAAATATGACATAAAGTATGCATAAAACATGTAGGTATCATCAATAAAGTAGCATGGAACATAAGAAATTATCGATACGTTGGAGACGTATCAGTCATGCAGATCATGCATGAGCTCCTGGATTTGTGTGGTGGTGTACTTATGCCTCCTTCCATCAAGTCCTCGTTTTCGCAATCTATCTGCGGTCCAACACCGATTTCATAAAGCGAGCCAACAGAAAAGCTTTTCTTTAAGTGCGCCCTATTTTTCCATAGCGCTCTTGTATAATCTGCTTCCACATCGTGCCACGAAAAAATACCTTATAGGCTGATGCTGATGAATACTTCGAGTTTGCACACACGCAGTGCATACGCTTTGAGGCTCGTCACGCTAGCTGGCTCATGCATTGCAATGACCCGGTGATGAGAGAAACGTGGAAAATCAATTTACTACTCCATTTAAACGAACAAGGCATATTTATTTTTTCATAAAAGACAATCTACATGAAGTTTGACCAAATATTTAGAAAAAATTATAAATATATATGATCCAAAATGAACAACCGTTAAGATATATCATGAAATATATTTTCATATGATATTTATATAGTATCATAGTTCTTGATAGTTTTTTTTTCTAAAAGTTTTATCAAACTTCAAATACCTTCACTTTCTGGAAAAAAATAGGCATTATTCATTGGAACCGAGGGAGCAGTTTTTTAAGTCCATTATGAGCTAAGTTTGAAACAAAGTTGAACCAAAATCACTTTTGAACATTGGCAAAAAAAAATTGTAATAACAAAGCTATGATCCTTGGTTGCCATTTGGAAAAACAACCAAATATTTAAAGGACTCATAGTTGAAGATATGATAATGAAATACTAAAATTTATCATTTGAAATTTAAGTAGTTTAAGCTTCATGAAAACCGAAAACGAAGGGTGTCACTTATTCGAGTCTCCTCAAGTTTGTCAGAAAGTCACAATTTGTAAACGTTGGACAAACACAAACACCCTTTTATCCATATATATTAGTTGATTCAACTTGACTAGATTCATATGTATCTAGTTAAGTTTGTAACTATATGCATACGTATCTAGACAATGTGGAATCAGCCGATATAGGTTGGAGGGAGTACCTCTGTTTCGAAATCTACAAATCTTCAGCATCTTTAGTGCATATAGATATATCTAACTTTAGATACATCCGTGGCATCTTTTCGAATAGAGAAGGAGAAGGAGACCAAACATATTTCAGACCGCGAAATTAAGGTTCCACCAAAAGACCAAACATATTTAATGTCGACTCATTTGGAAAATGAGTGATGCGTGAAGACCCAAATGAATTGCAAAATACATACGTTTCTGAGCATGTCAGATCCGTTGACTGAAACCTCTCCCGTGAGCAAAACATGATAAACACCAGAAGGCCAAGGTGTTATATCTTTACAAATATAAACTAGATTATTGACTCTAGTGCAAGTGGGAGACTATTGGAGATATGCCCAGGAGGCAATAATAAAGTGGTTATTATATATCTTTGTGTTTATGATAAATATTTGCATATCATGTTATAGTTGTATTAACCGAAACATTGATACATGTGTGTTGTGTAAACAACCAGAGTCCCTAGTAAGTCTCTTGTATACCTAGCTTGTCTATTAAAGTATTAATAGATGATCATGGTTTCGTGATCATGAACATTGGATGTTATTAATAACAAGGTTATGTCATTACATGAATGATATAATGGACACACCCAAATAAGCGTAGCATAAGATCACGTCATTAAGTTCAATTTGCTATAAGCTTTCGATACATAGTTACCTAGTCCTTCGACCATGAGATCATGTAAATCACTTATACCGGAAGGGTACTTTGATTACATCAAACGCCACTGCGTAAATGGGTGGTTATAAAGGTGGGATTAAGTATTCAGAAAGTATGAGTTGAGGCATATGGATCAAGAATGGGATTTGTCCATCCCGATGATGGATAGATATACTCTGGGCCCTCTCGGTGGAATGTCATCTGATTAGCTTGCAAGCATGTGAATAGTTCACAAGAGATGACATGCCACGGTACGAGTAAAGAGTACTTATCGTAGACGAGGTTGAACGAGGTATGGAGATACCGATGATCAAACCTCGGACAAGTAAAATATCGCGTGACAAAGGGAATCGGTATCGTATGTAAATGGTTCAATTGATCACTAAGTTATTGTTGAATGTGTGGGATCCATTATGGATCTCCAGGTCCCGCTATTGGTTATTGGTCGGAGAGGAGTCTCGACCATGTCTGCATAGTTCACGGACCGTAGGGTGACACACTTAAGGTTTGATGTCGTTTTAAGTAGATATGGAATATGGAATGGAGCTCGAATGAGATCCGAGACATCACGAGGAGGTTCGGAATGGTCCAAAGAAAGATTCATATATGAGAAGTCATTTTCCGGGGTTCGGAAAAAGTCCGGTGTTTTGACCGGAGCTTCTAGAAGGTTTTGGAAGGACCGGAATATTATGGAAGGTTTCGGAAGTGTCCGGGACGACCCGGGATGTCTAAGGAAGTACGGAGGGTTCCATAATAGGTGAAACCATGTTGCCTTAAAGAAAAATAAGTCTTTCCTTAATGCAATTTCGGAATTGGCAAAAGAGTTCGAGAAGGAGTAGGTTTTCGGAACCGGAAACCTATCGAAACTCAGTCAAACTTGGGGGCAGGTTTATGGACGACCCAAGGGGATTGGCCACCTATTTTAAGGGACCAAGGGGAACCCCAAAGGCACCTCAAGTCGCAGCCCTAGCTCCCCAAGTCGCAGCACCACCCTGCGCCCAAACCCTAGCTACTCCCTCCTCCTAATTCTCCCGCGGTGCTTACGGCGAAGCCCTGCCGGAGATCTCCACCACCACCGTCACCACACCGTCATGCTGGCGGGATTCCGAGGAGGATCTACTACATCCGCTGCCCGCTGGAACGGGGAGAAGGACATCGTCATCAACACCGAACGTGTGACCGAGTACGGAGGTGCTGCCCGATTGTGGCACCGTCAGGATCTTCTACGCGGTTTCGAAAGCGGCAAGTGATCGACTGCAGCAACAACGAGATCTAATCTCGTAGGCTTTGGAAATCTTCGAGGGTTAGTCTCATGATCTTCTCGTTGCTACCATCTTCTAGATTGGATCTTGGCTTGTTATTCGTTCTTGCGGTAGGAAATTTTTTGTTTTCTATGCTACGAATCCCATCACTTTCGAGTGCACTTGCTCGAACCGTTTCATCCCTTCCCCACCAAGGCCGAATGGCATGCGCACCGAGAACATGCCAAGAGATGGCCATAAGCCACAACCTTATTGAAGGATACGGTGGTCCTCCTCATCTCTCCCAGCTCCAACCTTAGGAACACCAGAGAGATGTGAAAGAACCCTAAGAAGCACCAGATCAGGTTGTCTAGATCTAGCACGCCAGTCCAAACTAACGGCATCATGCCAACACGCCACTGGAGTAACTGAAAACTTGGACTACTATGTACACCCCTTGCCTCACTTTCTGTACCACGCCAACCGAGTATGCCGCCGGAAAGGAGACACGAGTGGCTGTGCCTTTATTGACGACTCTCAGGGGGGCGGCAGTGGAGACGAGAAGGGGGGAGAAGTTGCGCCGTTCACACCAAATCATGTAAGATTTGGCTAGAAATATACACCTTCCTAGAGAAGTTTTTTTATTGTCATTCCCACCCCGTTGGGAGTCCTCTCCTCCATGGTGTCTCCCCTTGTTTCATTTGCCACGCTCTCTAGAACTGGTGGGAGAGCTTGATGTGTGTTTATGGTGGGGTTTCGTATTTTTAGATTCCCATAAAATTATATTTTTTGAACGCCACAAATCATGTTTTTTAAGGATGTAGAGCTCTTTAAAATTGGGTATCATGTTTTATATGTGTTTTGATGTTTCTTTTTAGTTCTATGCCTCGAGTGTATTTTTCACCCTTCCTTTGGGTTACCCTATGTTTGGATCTTTGTGTTTGGATGTAGTGCCTAAGCGCATGTTTTGTACTTCCTTCGATCTCACTATATTTAGATGGCATGCCTTTTGTTTTACCTTGAGGATATCTGTTGCAGTGTATTTGGATGTCCTGCCTTTTTCCTATCTTTATTGAATTACTTTACACTGAGTTTGGATGCTCTACTCTAAGTTCATGTTTTTGCGCCTATTTTGTGTGTGCAATATTACGCTTTGAGTTGGAGGCACCCACCCATCCCCAACATGTATCAGTATCAAAGGAAAACATCTTGGAAAAATGCAATGCTCTTATAGTCTTGTGACATAAATAAACTTCTCACAAGAATAGTAATAGCAAACTAATTACAAAATTAAACATAGGGAATTAAGCTGTAGAAATTCAATTCGGCTCTTGGGTGCATATGCTCCCTCTACCCAAAAAGATATTTTTAATTGTCAAAAAATTCTAACAAAAAAATTCGCATGAACATCTCGACTATCTATGTGCGCTCGTGTAGTTTCGCGAAAAAAAAGATATTTTTTTGTGGTCGACAGCCCAAACGACAAGTTAATTTTTCATGCAAAGACTTTGTGCGCACTTAGCATTTGAAGATGTACAGATGAATTTTTCGTTTAAATTTTGTTGATATTTCAAATATATCAAAGTTTACAGTTCAAACTAAAGGGAGTATACATAGCCCACGAGCCAAAACACCACTATCAGTAAGCTGGCTCTTTTTTGGATGAAATGAAGTGGAACTCTTTTTCCGGATGAAACAAACCGAGGGCGTTTGATATTTGGGTTTCGTGCACCTATAAGAGCATGTCTAGTAGAGCCCCTAAACCCTCAAACCTCTATAGCAGTTTTACAGGTTGGAAATAGCCATTTTTGTGCATTTTTACAGGTTGAAAAACAGGGGTAAAGAGTAGAACCCCTAAACCCCTAAATAATGCAGTTTGAGGGTTCTAGTCTTTGGCTCAACCCCAACCCCTAAAACTGTCATATGCCATATCACAGATTTCATCACATATCATCATTTCACATATCACAAATATCATCACATTTCACATAAAACAATAAGCATTGTAGTTATTTATTACAACACCAAATAGTACATTCGCGCACATAAAACAATAATCATTCAAATTGTTACAACAATGTTGGACCATACAACAATAATTGTTCGAATCAAATAGAACAAAAAAAATGAAACAAAAGAAGAAAAAAAAGAACATACCTGGGCGGAGGAGGCCGGGGCGCGGCGGGGCAGGCGGAGGAGGCCGGGGCGCGGCGGGGCCGGGGGGGAGGAGGGCGGGGCGGGGCGGGCAGGCGGGAGGAGGGGCGGGCGGGAGGAGGCGGGGCGGAGGCGGGGCGCGGCGGAGGCGAGGCCGGGGCGGGAGGAGGCCGGGCGGGAGGAGGCGGCGAGCGGAGGCGGCGGAGGCGGGGCGCGGCGGAGGCGAGGCCGGGCGGGAGGAGGCCGGGGCGGGAGGAGGCGGGGCGGAGGCGGGCCGCGGCGGAGGCGGGGCGGAGGCGGGCGGAGGAGGCGGGCGCGCGAGGAGGCGGGGCGCGGCGGAGCGGCGGAGGCGGGACGCGGCGAGGCGGGCGGAGGCGCGGCGGCGGCGGGGCCGAGGGCGGCGGCGGCGGGGCTGGAGGGCGGCGGCGGCGGCGGGATCGGGAGGAAGAGGGAGGAAGAGGGAACGAGCTGAAATGTCCCTCCCGCGCGTGTCCGAGACGTTCTGATAGGCCTGGGGACGGGTTGGATTGCCCAACCCTCGTTTCTACAGGCCAAGAAGGGATTCCCAGGTCCGACCTGGGAATTTTTTTACAGTTTTACAGTTTTAGGGGCTCTAGTCTTTGCGATTTTTTCGTCAAAGTAAAAAAGCGGTTATTTTTACAGATTTAGGGGTTTAGGGGCTCTACTAGACATGCTCTAAGGCATACATGGACTGGAGGCCCAATTGTAGCAGGGTGCAGAAGTGAGAACCCTAGTACTTCGAGCGTGCGTGACCAGACCCAAGAAGAAAGAGGCTCCGGCCGGTACCCGACCAGGTCGAGGCGACGAGGGCTGCAGGCCATCGACGAAGCAGCGAGGGTTGGACTGGGATTCGAGCGGCGCCGGCCGGAGCGCACCTGACCAGCTCAAGTCGGCGAGGGCTGTTGAACAGCGGCGGAGCAGCGCCGGCCGAAGAGCACCTGACTAGATCGAGCTGACGAGGGATTGAGGGTGGGTGGGGGCCGAGCAGCGGCGGAGTGATCAGGCGGCGCGGAGGACTTGAGTGAGGTAAATCTTCTCCTGCTTTGTTTTACTTAAAAGAGGATACTTTTTGTCCCCTGATCTCAAGTCCCAGTTCTGCTACTTAAGTTCAGTGTTAATCAAGAGTAACAAGTCTAATCGCATAGTGACTCCCTATTTAAGTCTAAATAAAGGATTATCTCTCTCTGCCTCAACTTAAATTCGCCCTGGTTATCATGAAATCCTGCCTCCAAAACATGCAAAAGTTTGATTATATATACAAAGAAAAGTTTGATTTGTAACTCTACGTGTATGCAATGCAATATGAAGTTTGATCATTGTGCTCGACCATGAAGCAATTACAGTCTTTTTCCTTGTTCAGGTTGGGGCTTTTGCTCGGATATGGGGAAGACCTACGATCCACTGCTTGGGACCATGGTTAAAGCACCGGATGGGATAGGAACAGTCATGCTATCACAGGCCCAGAGTCATATGTATAAGGTGTGGCAAGAGATCGAACCTGTAGTCTTCCTTGGAGTTGGTGTTGGTTTGTGCTGGACAGTTTGGAGCTACATGAGCCGCAAGTCATCCCTGACCACATACGGACATTACATGACAGGCAACACATGTGGCCCGGTGGTCGGCCGCGATGATGAGATTGATCGTGTTATTTCCATTCTCTGCTGCAAGACCAAGAACTGTGCTGCACTCGTTGGCGCCCCAGGGGTTGGCAAGACGGCCATAGCTGAGGGCCTCGCACAGCGCATTGCTGCCGGCAAGGTTCCTGCTGAGCTCGCCGAGGCTCGTATCTTGGAGCTTGACCTTGGGGGGATGGTGTCTGGAACTATATTACGTGGTATGTTTGAGGGTCGTTTAAAGAAAGTAATAAAGGAGGCGGAGAATTCACGCGGCAAAATAATTCTCTTCATCGACGAGATGCACATGCTGATTGGTGCCGGTACGTAGCGTCGGTGGCCCATGGGGAACCAATGATGCTGCCAACATGCTGAAGCCGGCGTTGGCTCGTGGTCGTATCCGTTGTGTGGGCGCGACAACTTTTGATGATTACCGCAAGTACATTGAGAACGATGGTGCACTCGAACGACGGTTCCAGAAAGTGCATATTGCGGAACCGAGCATGCAGGCGACCATTGCTATTCTGCGGGGCATAAAGCAGCAGTATGAACAGCACCATGGCGTGGAAATCCAAGATGCCACTGTTGTTGCTGCTGCACAGCTTGCTGGACGCTACATCACTGGTGAGGAATTAATTTACTCCTATTGTTTCTTGAGGTGATTAGTAGATGCACAACCTCACCTAGCCACTTAGCAAGTAATACCTCCTTTCCAGAATATAAGCCTTTTTAGATAGCTAAGTTAGCTTTCTAAAAAGGCTTATATTTCGGGACAAAGGTTATATATAATGAAAATAAATACATGTTTAATTGGTTATGGTTAGATTAAAGGGTAAGAATGATCACACTAGAGTACCTCAGTTGCCTTGGATACATGAAGTTGAAATAATTTATGAATCATGTTTAAGGTTCTAATAAGTTCATGACAGCATATGCACAAGTTAATATGGTAACCTGCAGTGCAATGTTCCTTTTCTGCCGAGTTCCACTCATGATTGACAAGAATGGATATTTATGTCATACACTATTGATGGGTTTTATTGCTGGCTGTACTGTAGGTCATCATTTTCCTGATAAGGCTATTGATCTGATTGATGGGGCGTGTTCTACTGCAAAAAAAATGATGCAGATTGACAATCAAGAAGAGGAAGTGGACGCTGTGAAGAAAACAATCATTGTTACGCCAAATCATGTCGCGGAAGTAGGCATTTTCTTCCAATGAGTTGTGTACTGTTTTGATCAATGGTATATGTTTGTCTTGCAAATTTTAATGTTGTCATTTGAAGGTTGTGAGCCGATGGACCGGAATTGCTGTCACTGCGCTTGATCAAGATGAGAAGGACAGGTTAATCCACCTAGCGGACAGACTTCATGAGCGAGTTGTTGGCCAGGATGAAGCGGTAAATCTGGTTTCAGAAGCAGTGTTACGTTCCAGGGCTGGCCTTGATCATCCTGGCCAACCCATAGGATCATTCCTCTTCTTAGGATTGACTGGTGTTGGAAAGACAGAGCTTGCAAAGGCTCTTGCGGAGCAACTATTTGGCAGCGAGAAGACGATGGTTCGCATTGACATGTCTGAATATGTTGGGTCTGGAGCTGTGGCACGTCTCATTGGAGCAGCACCAAGGTTTAATAATTTGTGTAATGTTTGATCATACCATTATAGTAGATGTTCAATTTGACTGATCTTAATGCTTATTTAATAAATTGTTGAAGTTGTGTTGGCTATGAAGATGCTGGACAACTAACTGAACAAGTCAGGAGGCGTCCATACAGTGTCATCCTTTTCGATGAGGTGGAGAAGGCAGATCCCTTGGTGCTGAACGTTTTTATTCAACTCCTTGACGATGGTGTGTTGACTGATGGAAAAGGGCGGACCGTAGATTTCAAGAATACTATCATCATCATGACCTCAAACCTAGGAGCAGAGCACCTAACTGCAGGAATGGCTGGAGAAAGCACAATGGAATCTGCAAGGGACCTTGTGATGAAGAAGGTTTGTGAATACTACCATGTTGCTGCTACTGAATAAAGAAGGTTTGTGATGATGATGGTGTGCTGCTACTGACTGCCATATGTACCTGTTGGCGCAGGTTCATAGACACTTCAAGCCTGAGTTTCTGAACAGGCTGAGTGAGGTTGTGATATTTGAGCCTCTTTCGCGTGGCAGGCTGAAGGAGATTGTGAAAATCCAGATGAAGAGTGTCATTGCAAGGGTAGCTGCCAAGAGCATCTGTCTATCTGCAAGCGATGCTGCGTTGGACGTTATCTTATCGGAATCATATAACCCGGTAAGCGCGATTTCTTTTGAAGCCAATCAAATGATTAGGTGATGTTGGTGATTTTCCTGTCTGGCTGTTTTTGGTAACAGATGTATGGTGCAAGGCCCATAAGGAGGTGGGTGCAGAAGAATGTGATGACAGTGCTGTCCCAGATGCTAGTCAAAGGTGAAGCCGGCGAAGGCTCGGCGATCTCCATTGATGCCACGGACGACAGGAAGGGGCTCAAGTACGAAGTAGTAGATCCACGAGGCAAGAGCCGGGTGGCGGAACTTTCCAGCGACTGTGATGACAAGAGCTTCTATGTTAGGGCGGCGACGAATCCCTCAACACATGGTGGTGAGGCCAAGGTCGCCAGTAGCTGACACATGTGGCGTGAAAGGCGGAGATCGACAGTAGCTAGGAAGATAAGATGATGCAGCAGCAGCCCTCAGGGACTGAATAGCAGAATTAGAAGGTTTTTGTTAGTAGTAGTTTTGTGGATTGCTTGTATGAGATGCCTCGTTTTGGAGACATCATGCAAATGCAATGTGCGCTCTTATGTAGTAGTGTGTGATAATCTTAAAACAAAAGGCAGTATTGTGTGATGATAAATCCTGTGCGTTGTTCTTTTTTTTTTAGATCAACAGGGGTCGCCCCCCCAGCCCCATTTTCATTGAAAAAGAAGAGTCTTTTACAGGAGTAAACTAGACAACAACCAACAAAAAGAAAACCAGGTTTTGCTGGGGAGATTGGCTGCCATCCCAATCAACTCCGAAATACCAGCAAAACCCTGGAACAGGTTTTAGAACAGGGATCACACACTAAAACAACCACCATCTAAATCCATTACAAAATCAAACAGACAGGTAAGGCACACTAACACAGCTCCCATGCTTCGTTCACCAAAGACTTTCTGACAGCATCCTGAGTCTTCACCACCTTCTCAGGCCGTACAGGCGATCAGGCGACCACATGAATCTTGTGGGGATCACCAGGGTTGTCCAGGAGGTAGACCAGCGTTGCCCTGCCATCATAGTTTGAGTTTCAGGAAGAAACCCAATCGAAGGAGGGACATCTCACCCCACTGGGAGGCAGAGAGGAGCTCTTAAATTGGCTAGCAGCAGGTCCATGAATCGACCGTTTCTTCCAGATTCTAGTTCTTTGAAAGTTTTCAACCAATTAACCCAAGTGGTTTTGTTAAACACAAGACTATTTCTATTAAGCCATAAACCCCACAGAACAGCAGAAGAAGCTACATTAAAATGTATGAACTTTTTGTTACAAAGCCATTTTGAAGCAATTGATTCAAAGTTAGTAACATGCATTTCAAAAATTTCTTCAAACAAGTTCCAGATGGATCTAGCCACTATGCATTCAAACATAATATGGTGAACTGACTCAAATTCAGAACACATCTCACAATTCATGGGTTTGGGAATACCTCTAGCTCTCAGATTATCCCTAGTCATGATCTTATTCTGAGAAAACAGCCATAGAAAGATTTGAATCCTAGGAGGGATTTTCAGCTTCCAAACCGCAGGTAAATAAACTGGAGTAACACCTCTAAAATTAATAATAGCATACAAAGAGCTACCTGAATAAACCCCAGATGAGGTGTACTGCCAGATCAGTTGATCCTCATCTTGAGAGAAAGAGATGGTTTTAACAATCTCTAACAACTCAAACCACTGAACCATCATGTCATCAGTGAAGGTTCTCCTAAAGGTACCTCTAATCTCCTGGCCATCCCATATCTCAAAAATAGTTTTGTTCTGTTGAGTAGAAACAAAATACAGATCCCAGAATTGAGTAGCCAAAGGGGAATTGCCAAACCAAATGTCTTCCCAGAATTTTATGGATTTACCATTTCCTACATGCCATTTGTATCCAAACTTCACTGCTTTAGCAGCCCACATAACACCCTTCCAGAATGTGGAAGGCTGAATGTCATGAAAAGACAGAATGTTTGGGTTTTTAGTATTATATTTAGCATCCAGAACTCTTCTCCACAGAGCTCCTTCACTCTGGATATATCTCTTAATCCAAGATCCAATCAAGCAAATGTTTAGATCTTGGAGATTTGGATTGCCTAACCCTCCAAAATCTTTTTTCATGCAGATGGAAGGCCAATTAGCTAAATGAATTTTATGATTGCCTTCTTCATCATTCCACATAAAGTTGGCCATCTGTGAATCAATCGGATGCAGAGCCCAGTTTGGGAATTTAAAGAAGGAAAGAAGATAAATTGGAATACTAGCTAAACAAGACTGGATGAGAATTCTCTTGGCCGCAGAGGATAAAAGTTTCCCCCTCCAACCAGTAATTCTCTTGAGAATGTTCTCAATGAGAGGTTGCAGATCCTCTCGTCTCAACCTATCATAATGCAAAGGTATACCTAGATACTTAACAGGGAAACTCCCCATGACACATTGGAAAATCTCCAAGAAAGGTTGGGTTTCACTAGTATCCATATTAATAGGAATGAGTTCACTTTTATGAAAATTAACTCTCATACCAGAAATTTGCTCAAAGCAGGTAAGAATCCATCTTAAATTTAGAGCAACTCTAGGATCATTTTTAAGAAACAAAAGAGTATCATCAGCATATTGGAGACTAACAATCCCTCCAGGTAAGAAATGGGGACAGAGCCCACTGATCAAACCACCTTCTGTCCCTTTAACTAACATCCTAGAGAAAACATCTACAATACAATTGAATAAGAGAGGGGCAATGGGGTCCCCCTGTCTTAAGCCTTTGCCAGTCAAGAAAAAATCTCCCTCAATGTCATTAACCTTTACCCCAACAGATCCCCCTTGAGTAATCTGTCTAATAAACCGAATGAAAGTAGGATTGAAGCATCTGAGTTCCAAAACCTCATACAGGAAATCTAGATTAACCTTGTCATATGCCTTTTCATAGTCAAGTTTTAAAACTAAACCTTTATCTTTATTCTTATGCACTTCATGAATAACTTCATGTGCAGTAACAACACTTTCTAAAATAAACCTTCCTCTAATGAAGGCCGATTGATGGTAAGAAATAAGCCTATCAATGATTTTAGCCAATCTATTGGTCAATACCTTGGTAAAAATCTTAAAGGAGCAATTCAGAAGGCTAATAGGTCTAAACTTCTTCATGAATCTAGCCTCATTTTCTTTAGGGATAAGTGTAATCATGGCAAAGTTCAGTCTGTATAAGTCTAAGTCATCAACAAACCAGGCATTAAACATTTTGATCAAGTCATTCTGTTGCCTGCCAAAACCCACCGGCGAGCAGCGACGAGCAACACGAAGAGCCGGGAGGCTCCCAGAGCAGCTGGTGGGCCCTGGTCCCTCGGGCGACGGCCCACAAAGATCCGGCACACGTCCTGGCTATTGCGAGGGCGTGCCACCTGACCTATACCTGGTCAGGAAGGTGATGAATTACTTCAATTAGTTTCCTGCATGGCAGACACGTAAACATTAAATCTGAGCCTCGATCGGCTCTCAGGTTACCCTGTGAATCGGCTCAGAGAGCCGATCGCCCCATGGTTCGTATTGGATCTACGATAACATAGGGATCCTGCTTTATCAATACCAAGTTAAATCGATCTACGACAGTCTAGGGTTTTCACCGCATAACTGGAACGTCCTACGCGTAGTTGAGCCTGGCAGATACGAAAGATAACAGAAAACTAGTCCTAGAAGAGGCCTGAAAACCAACACAGAGTCGATTCCCGGAACAACCCCTCTTGGATCGGCTAACCATACCTTACGCACTACTGGATCGTTCAACCCGTTTGCAAGGCCTAACCATGCGGATATCAAACTAATCCTTGGAGAACAAGGAACAACTATAACAGATCAGATCTACTAAATAAAGATCAAGCAAGATGCTGCCCTTACACCTAAGATAGGTGCAAAGGCAGCTAGATGTCTAGGGGCAGCATAACTAAGCAAACATATCAGAAAAGTACCGATGTTAGCCCCAAAACATCTATGATAACAGTATTACTCGCCATCAACAAGGCTTCAGCACGAGCAACACAAAACAACGAATAAACTGATACTGCTCAGATCGCAAGATGCGATCTGGGCAGCATGACGCTTACCCGGAAGAAACCCTCGAAACAAGGGGTGGCGATGCGCCTAGATTGTGTTTGTTGTGAACGTGATCGTCCTCCTTTCTCAATAACCCTAGGTACATATTTATAGTCCATAGACTTTCTATCTTTGGAATAAACCTAACTGCATACGAACCAAACTCTATCTCTTAATTCTAAACTGAAACGTAATCTACCATAATGTACATATATACGGGCAATCTAGCCCAAACTCTCGCACGAGGCCAATTCAGAAACACTTTATGTGCATATCCTCTAAGCCCATCTCAATCACGGCCCATCTCCTTATTTGGCTAAAATCCGGCGATAACACATGCCCCCTGGTTTTGGCAATAATAATTCCAAAACCACTCTGTTTTCCTTCACCGGGTTACGCGTTGCAGAGCGGAACCGCTACAGTGCCCTTCCATCATGATGCCTTGCCTTCTCAACTTCTCCGTACTGCACGATTTGACAGTTTTGGCACCGCATCCTCGAAAACTGCCACAGCATTGAATTATCTTCCACTGTATCCCCTTTATTTACCTCATCCGAGCAGTTCGCCTCCTTATCCTCTTGTCCTGCATTAGCAATCGCAACTCCCCTCCTCTGCAACCATGGATTCCTCCTCTACCTCTTACTCTTCGGGTCTCTCCTTCCAATCCTCCTCCTCCCGTGAGCCGACGCCAGAGTACGACCCGATAGCGGCGTACGAGGCCCTCGCCCCACTGCATTGGGACGAGGCGGATTGGGATTTCGCCGTCGGGTCAGAGGATGATGAATCCTTGACCGACGGGGAGGATAACCTCCAGTTTCTCGTTGACGGGGAGTTGGAGGAAGAGAGCGACGACGACGCCTTCTCCTAGGGCGAGGACATCTCCTCCGACGAAGAGGATGAAGCGGAGGACGACACCTCCTCCGACGAGTACCCGCCGGCGAAGCGCTTCCGCGCCGGGTCAGAGGACGACGACAACGACGACGAGGACGAAGAAGAAGCCCATGCCGACGGCTTCAGCAGCAGCGACGAGGACATCGCCGGCAGCAACGCCAATGGCAGCGAGGACGGCGACAACGAGGGCAACAACGGCAGCGACGGCGCCGGCCCTTAGATTAGGGACTACTAGAATAGGGCTAGTAGTAGTACATTAGGTAGCAGATCTCCCTTTTGTGAGCAATCGGCTCTTATTGTAAAAAAAACCCTCTTCATCAATGAAGAATGCTTCTATGTCTGATTTTTTCGATTGTCAAAGTAGGTCAATGCACAAAGAGCCGATAGCAACGCATCGGTCTTTTACCATAAAACGCCAGTAAGGCCAGACTTCAAACGGTAACCTGCGACCCTCGTCCAAAGGACCAAGCTCAGATCCCCAATTGCCCATCGAACAGATTCAACTCACGGCAACGCGAATCCCAGATCCCCAACCGCGCAGATTCATCTACGCCAGCGAATCAGATGGCGGAATCGTCCAATGCCAACGCAACGGTCTCTGGCCTGAAGGTAATCTTTAACTTCCCCTCGCCATCCGAGCATAGTGTTAGAACTAATAGCAAACATCTGAATTAACGCCTTATTCCACCATTAATTTTAGGTATTAGACATTCTGTTGCCGCATCCTTCTCTTCCAAACTCTCTTTATCTTGGCCCCCGTACTGTCGAGAGTCCTGCCCATCTGATTTCTTGCGAGGCCAATAGGATCCCCTTCGTGAACCAGAATTTAGATCTAGCTTCTTGGGCCGACTGCTTACGAGCCTGGCCTAACCCTCCTGAAGATTGGGTTTCCTGGTACAGTAGAGTATCCAAAACTTACCAATCCAAATGGGAAACCACAGGAATAGCCGATGCTCTGTCCTTATCATTGTCTCCCCTTGAGAAGCATGAAAACCTTCTAAAAACCATCGGCTACTTCTGGTCTGATGCTCTGAACTGCTTCATGTTTGGCCACGGCCCCATGACACCAACTCTGCTAGATGTGGTAATGATCACTGGCCTAGACGTCACCTCCCCCAGCCCCTCTGCTTTTATGCTGCCAAGGGTTCCTTTCAAACTCTCTTCCAAAACAGAGTGCACAAACTGGGGTGCTTACCTTCGACGCCACATGAAAAATAAAGGCCCTGTAACAGACAAAGAACACACGGCCTTCCTAAATTTCTGGTTGGAACACTTCATATTATGTGGCCCTTCACTTGCTCCGACCAAGAATTATCTTCCCTTGGCCTATGAACTTGCCAGAGGCACCCAGCTTGGCATCGGCAAACTGTTCCTTGGAGAGGTCTATCGATATCTCCAACTAATGTCCGTCAAATTATCTTCCCAACAAACAGTCAAAACAGGAGGTCCCTGGTGGTTTATTCAGCTATGGGCTCAGCTGTATTTCTAGAACTATATCCCAAACTTCCCACTTTTGGCCACTTGCACCTTTCCAGATGCTAACGGGAAGCAGATCCGATGCACTAGCTACGGCCAAGCCTTGTATAACCTTCCAGGTAGTAAACTAATCCCCAAGGAAGCATCAAAGTGGTTCAGCATTTTCTTCCTAGGCCTGGACAATCCTCTCTTCTTTCCTTACACAGAATCTGAAAATTTTGAAAATCCAGTCTCCTTCAGGCTAGACAGCTTTGCCGATGACACCAGCACCCGGCAATTGTATTCCACCATCATCCGTCCCTGCTTCCTTCCAGTTGGCATGAGCACATCAAACAGAATAATCAAACCTGGTTATGAGTCCTATCAGCCGGTCGTAGCAGCCCGGCAGTTTGGTCTTGGGCAGGTGTCTCCCCACTTCTTCCTCCACCACTTAACAGAGAGCAGAGCTGACTTGCCCGATATCCTCACCGGTCAGAGGTGTTACTCTTTCTTTGATGCTCTCGCCATCCCAGTCCCTAACAACCTCTCTTTCACCTCGTCAACCGATGGTTTTGAGACCTGGTGGTCAATGTGGAAAACTCATGCCTTCAGGAGAGCTCTGGGACCGTTGCTGAAACAACTCGATGCTGAATATAATATCCCCGCAGAACAGGTACTACCACTCGCAAATTTTCTTGAAGTGGCTTACAATGATTTTTATAACCTTGCTCTGTCTCCTTGCAGCAACAAGATGGTCCAGAACCTACACATGATGACGGCTCCTCCTTTTACTTCATCCCACCGGCTCCTGTGGTCCTCTTCTGCAAAAGCTCGCCACCCTTGAAAAAGGTCGTGATGCAGAGCCAGCCGATTTCACCAAAATCGGCTTCCAAGAGCAAAGCATCTTCCGGGCCAGCTGCCCCCCGAGCCCCAACCAAGGCGAGAACGGCGGTGAGGAAAGTAGCCGCCAGGAAAACTTTGAAGCGCCAGAGCCCTTCTCCAGATCAAGAGAGCTTGCACGTACGTTGATCCATGCCTTGACTGTTTTCATTTATCCTTATGGGCTTCTGTAAACATGCTTGTGCTTACTAACTCTTCTTTTATAGGCCTCCACCGAAGACAACTCCAGCGAGGACACACAATCTAGTCGAGGGGATTCGAGCTCGGGCAACTCTGGGAAAATCACCACGCAGAGCCAGCCAGATTTGCCTCCATCGGCTTCCAGGAAAAAGCCAGTTCCTGAACCTGTTGCCCCCCAAGCTCCAATCAAAGCGGGGCACGGCGGTCAACGCACAAAGAGCCGATGCACCAAGAGGACTCGAAAGGAACCGCGAGCCCCTTCATCAAACCAAGAGGCTTCAAATGTAATTACCCTCCATACTCTCCCCGGCTCATCTTTCATGCTAATCCATTGCTGCTCGCATCGGCTAACCACCTCCTTTGCAGACTGATGACACTTCTAGTGGGGGAGTCGAGGAAGTACTGATGCCCTCCGCAAACCTGGATCCAGTAATCCCTAAAGGTGCCGTTGACAAGGTTGCCAATTTGGCCAAGCCCCCAGCAGAAACACAAGAGCCGATTACCTCATCATCGGCTGTCTCCCTGGTCTCGGGAGAGGTATACTCCTTTCGTTTGGCTTACCCTTCCTTTCTGCTGCATACTGATGCTGTTTCTGTTTGTCAGGGTTGTGGCCTCTTGCGCTTGCTAACGTTCGACCCTGAATCCATCGAACCAGCTCCTTCTACGGCATGCGATGAACCACGACCCAGCGCTGTCCTACGTCAATTTCAGCGTCTCAAAGCCCTGCTTTCCTCCCCGATCGAGACGTTGGTCGAAGACCCCGAGGAAGTGAAGAGCGTTCTTGAAGAAATCCAGCACCACCTCCCGGTAACGTTGCAGGTGAAACTTTGGCCAGTTGTGACTCTGGCTGCCTACAGGTCAAGGGTGAAGTTAGCTCGTCAGAGAATCGATCTACGCCACGCCCAACTTCCGTTGAAAGCCGATATTGCAGACAAATGTCAGCGGCTCAATGAGAAAAAGGCGGTCTTAGATGCCAAAACTGACACCTCTGTCAACACCGCCGAACTTGAGACCTTGCGAAAGGAATTGGAGGACCTTGAAGAGAGGGTCCGGGCAACCAAACAGCTTATTTACGATAAGGAAGCTCTTATTGCCCGCTCCCAAGAGGAAGCAGAAGGCCTCAAAGCTCAACTGAAAACTGATCTGGGAGAAATACGTGCCCTGAACAAACAGCTAGTGACGGGCGAGGACGAAGATGACGAGGCTGAGATCGCCGAGGTGGATCGTGTCCGTGCTGACGCCCTCCGTGCCTTCGAGGCATTCCTTCAGTAGAGCCTATCCATGTAACCTGACACCTGCTCGTAACTGTTTGTACCTCTAGAGTCGATGGCGGCGCATCGGCTTTTTAGTCTAAAGTCGATGTCTGTGCATCGGCTGTGCTTTATGTCCTGTTACTTTGTATATTTTTAGTCTAAAGTCGATGTCTGTGCATCGGCTGTGCTTTACTGGCCGATTTCATGCATTGGCCCCCATATTTCACTGTCCATCATCCCACATACTTGGGAAATATTTCTTGAGATGCTGACCATTGACAGCCACTGGGAACTTCACACCGCTCAGCTCCTCGAGCATGTATGCGTTACCCTTTAAAACTTGGTCGACCCTGTACGGCCCGTGCCAATTTGGAGACCATTTACCATACGCTTTGTCCTTAGTCCCCAATGGCAATACAGCTTCCCATACCAGATCACCAACGTGGAACTCCTTTGGTCTCACCTTCTTATTATATGCGCGAGCTACCTTGGCTTTGTTCTCTTTGATTTTCTCAAGCGACCACAGTCTAAGTTCCGTTAGATCCTCAATGCTATCACTCATCAGGGCTGCATATTCTTCAGTTGTTAAATCATTCTGAAATGTAATACGTCTCGACCCAGCCGTGATTTCCCAGGGCAATACGGCTTCTTGTCCATAGACCAGATGGTATGGAGAGGTTTTTATCGCTCCATGACATGACACGCGATAATCCCACAAAGCCTCTGATAATACCTCGTGCCAACGTCTAGGGTGCTCGTCGACTTTCCTCTTAATCAGCTTGATAAGGCTCGGGTTGGACGCTTCAGCTTGCCCATTTGCTTGAGCATAGTATGGAGATGATCGGATCAACTTAATTCCCATGTCCTCGCGGAACTTTCTAAACTCGCGAGAAATGAAGACCGAACCTCCATCGGTCGTGATAGTCTGGGGAATCCCGAATCTATGAATGACATGTTCTTTCACGAAATTGATAACATCTGTCGATGCCACTGACTTCATAGGGACGGCCTCCACCCATTTAGTGAAATAATCCGTAATGGCCAAAATCCACACATGGCCTTTGCTCGATGGAGGATTGATTTTGCCGATCATATCCATGCCCCAACCTCGAAATGGCCAAGGCTTGATGATGGGGTTCATTGCTGATGCGGGTACCATCTGAATTTTCCCAAACTTCTCACACGCTTGACACCCTTTATAGTACTTAAAACAATCCTCAAGCATGGTGGGCCAATAAAACCCCGATCGCCTGATCAACCATTTCATCTTATGAGCCGATTGGTGAGTTCCACAGGCGCTTTCGTGTACCTCGTGTAATAGCCGATTTGACTCGGCTGGTCCAAGACATCTGAGAAGTAACCCTTCCAAAGTCATGTAGAACATGTCATCCCCAATAAGGACATACTTCATGGCCTTGTACCTTATCCGTTTAGGTGCCCCCCGAGCCGGATCTTTCAAGTAATTGAAGATATCGGCTCTCCAGTCATCCGATTCCAAGAACTGTACCTGAACATCGGCTCCACCTGCTACGTCCTTGCAGCCTGACGCCATTTGTGCGAGATCGTTCGCTTCAGTATTTTGCGACCTCGGGATCCAATTGAAGTTTATGTATCTAAATTGTGCCATCAGCTCACGGCATTGCATCCATAATGGGAAGAGCGACTCGCTCTCACATTTGTATTCCTCCCTGATCTGGGAAATCACCAATTTTGAGTCTCCAAAAAGTTCCACTGCTTCTGCCCCGGCTTCCATAAGCAACTCCATTCCCTTGCGTATTGCTTCATACTCAGCGACATTGTTGGTGCAAGGGGTAGGTAGCTGATACGTCTCCGACGTATCGATAATTTCTTATGTTCCATGCCACATTATTGATGATATCTACATGTTTTATGCATACTTTATGTCATATTTATGCATTTTCTGGAACTAACCTATTAACAAGATGCCGAAGAGCCGATTCTTTGTTTTCTGCTGTTTTTGGTTTCAGAAATCCTAGTAAGGAAATATTCTCGGAATTGGACGAAATCAACGCCCAGGGGCCTATTTTCACACGAAGCTTCCAGAAGACCGAAGAGTCAACGAAGTGGGGCCATGAGGTGGCCAGGAGGTAGGGCGGCGCGGCCCAGCCCTTGGCCGCGCCGGCCTGTCTCCTGGGCCCCTCGTGTGGCCCCCTGACCTGCCCTTCCGCCTACAAATAGCCTTCGTCGCGAAACCCCCAGTACCGAGAGCCACGATACGGAAAACCTTCCAGAGACGCCGCCGCCGCCAATCCCATCTCGGGGGATTCAGGAGATCGCCTCCGGCACCCTGCCGGAGAGGGGATTCATCTCCTGAGGACTCTACACCGCCATGGTCGCCTCCGGAGTGATGAGTGAGTAGTTCACCCCTGGACTATGGGTCCATAGCAGTAGCTAGATGGTTGTCTTCTCCTCATTATGCTTCATTGTCGGATCTTGTGAGCTGCCGAACATGATCAAGATCATCTATCTGTAATGCTATATGTTGTGTTTGTTGGGATCCGATGGATAGAGAATACTATGCTATGTTGATTATCAATCTATTATCTATGTGTTGTTTATGATCTTGCATGCTCTCCGTTATTAGTAGAGGCTCTGGCCAAGTTTTTACTCTTAACTCCAAGAGGGAGTATTTATGCTCGATAGTGGGTTCATGTCTCCGTGAATCTGGGGGAGTGACAGAAACCTCTAAGGTTATGGATGTACTGTTGCCACTAGGGATAAAACATTGATGCTATGTCCGAGGATGTAGTTATTGATTACATTACGCACCATACTTAATGCAATTGTCTGTTGTTTTCAACTTAATACTGGAAGGGGTTCGGATGATAACCTGAAGGTGGACTTTTTAGGCATAGATGCATGCTGGATAGCGGTCTATGTACTTTGTCGTAATGCCCAATTAAATCTCACAATACTCATCATATCATGTATGTGCATGGTCATGCCCTCTCTATTTGTCAATTGCCCAACTGTAATTTGTTCACCCAACATGCTATTTATCTTATGGGAGAGACATCACTAGTGAACTGTGGACCCCGGTCCATTCTTTACATCTGAAATACAATCTACTGCAATTGTTCTACTGTTTTCTGCAAACAATCATCATCCACACTATACATCTAATCCTTTGTTACAGCAAGCCGGTGAGATTGACAACCTCACTGTTTCGTTGGGACAAAGTACTTGGTTTGTGTTGTGCAGGTTCCACGTTGGCGCCGGAATCCCTGGTGTTGCGCCGCACTACATCTCGCCGCCATCAACCTTCAACGTGCTTCTTGACTCCTACTGGTTCGATAAACCTTGGTTTCTAACTGAGGGAAACTTACTGCTGTACGCATCACACCTTCCACTTGGGGTTCCCAACGGTCACGTGATGTACGCGTGTCAAGCTAAATTTCTGGCGCCGTTGCCGGGGAACTGAAGAAAGAAGATTTCTAACTCCCACGTCAACTACGCGCCAGCAAGTAAACTTCTGTCGCCGTTGCCGGGGAGATCAAGATATGCTGCAAGGGGAGTCTCCACATCCCAATCTCTTTACTTTGTTTTTGTCTTGCTTTATTTTATTTATTACTTTGTTTGCTGCACTAAAACAAAATACAAAAAAATTAGTTGCTAGTTTTACTTTATTTGCTATCTTGTTTGCACTCTATCTCAAAAACACAAAAAAATTAGTTACTTATATTTGCTTTACTTATTTCAACATGTTTCCTTTTAATTTTACCGTAAAAGACATGCCGGTAGGACGTGGGTCTATAATTGGAAGAAATAATATAGAAGAATTTTTCAATCATGTTAGTACCGTTGAAGATTTTGAAGATAGACACTTGGTAGAACTTGCTCCAACTTATTAAATTGCTGCTGCTGCTTTAGTTCGTATGTTGGAAACTAAATTTGTTAATCTCAATCCTATAATCCAACACATGTTTCTTACACTCGGTGATATGGAAGAAGGGGAAAAGAAAGATTTTGTTTTAGAAACCCTTCTTAGAGAATTTGGTGGTATAGCAAGAGAGGCTAGAAGGGTCTTTATTAAATATAAGATGCTTGGTTCTTATACCAATTTTGTTAGTATCCTTGAAAAGATGGATATGGATAGAATTAAGTATACTAATAATATTAATAATGGTGGGGAGATTAAAGCACCAATACCATGTAAGCTCCTAGCAATGCATGAGGCACTAGAAAATAACTATGCTTGGCTTGTTCCTGAAAATTTGTTTGATGAGAGTAGCAAGCCCAAGACTAATGAAAAGGGAGCCGCTAAAACTTATGTATCCAATATACTATGCATGGTTGAGAAAACTCCACACCCCGCTGTAGATGCACCATCCTTCGATAATACTTGATACACACTTTCTGCGCCTAGCTGAAAGGCGTTAAAGAAAAGCGCTTATGGGGGACAAACCATGTTTTTACTACAGTACCTTTGTTTTTATTTTGTGTCTTGGAAGTTGTTTACTACTGTAGCAACCTCTCCTTTTCTTAGTTTTGTGCTTTGTTGTGCCAAGTAAAGTCGTTGATAGTAAGGTTCATACTAGATTTGGATTACTGCGCAGAAACAGATTTCTTTTCTGTCACGAATCTGGGAAAAATTCTATGTAGGTAACTCATAAAATTATGCCAATTTACGTGAGTGATCCTCAGATATGTACGCAACTTTCATTCAATTTGAGCATTTTCATTTGAGCAAGTCTGGTGCCTCAATAAAATTCGTCTTTACGAACTGTTCTGTTTTGACAGATTCTGCCTTTTATTTCGCATTGCCTGTTTTGATATGCTTGATGGATTTTTCGATTCCATTAACTTTCAGTAGCTTTGTGCAATGTCCAGAAGTGTTAAGAATGATTATGTCACCTCTGAACATGTATATTTTGATTGTGCACTAACCCTCTAATGAGTTGTTTTGAGTTTGGTGTGGAGGAAGTTTTCAAGGATCAAGAGAGGGAGATGATACAACATGATCAAGGAGAGTGAAAGCTCTAAGCTTGGGGATGCCCCGGTGGTTCTCCCCTGCATATATTAAGAAGACTCAAGCGTCTAAGCTTGGGGATGCCCAAGGCATCCCCTTCTTCATCGACAACATTATCAGGTTCCTCCCCTGAAACTATATTTTTACTCCGTCACATCTTATGTGCTTTGCTTGGAGCGTCGGTTTGTTTTTGTTTTTTTTTGTTTGAATAAAATGGATCCTAGCATTCATTGTGTGGGAGAGAGACACGCTCCGCTGTTGCATATGGACAAATATGTCCTTAGGCTTTACTCATAATATCCATGGCGAAAGTTTCTTCTTCGTTAAATTGTTGTATGGTTGGAAACGGGAAATGTTGCATGTGGTAGTGTATAATAAAATACTTGTAGAACATTGAGCTTTGATAACTTGATTCTTTGCAAATGTTTTGAGGTATTTAGATGGTAAGGCTTGCTGGATAAATAAGTTAAAATTAGTAGTGGATTGTTGTCTTTAAGCTTGTGCCGTACTACAAATTCTATTTAAATAGTTGAAGGCGTAGTTGGACTTGATAGCTTTCCATGTCTGAGAGTTCATCGAAATAACTAAGTTGTGCTGAAGGTCGAGGGAGCTAGCGGGGTACTTGTGCCACCGTGAACGGCCCTCCTTGGAGTAAATTTTAATCATGCTCTTAATGATGAACCTGCTAGTTGTTTGCAATAAGCTTGTGAGTTCTTTTTGACTAATGTTAAGCTACGGTTTTTGGCACTTCCACCATCCAAATTTGCTAGCCTCTTCGGTACTGTGCATTGCCTTTTGCTCACATTGAGAATTGTGCATACTTCACCGGTACATCCAAACCCGTGGGAGAACTTTCTCTTGTTCTCCTACACATAAGCCCATACATCTCCTCAAAATAGCCACCATACCTACCTACCATAGCATTTCCATAGCTGTTCCGAGATATATTGCCATGCAACATCCATTTTTACATTACATGCCATGTTGTCATTTATTATTTATATATTGCTTTGCATGATCATATACAGCTGATGTGTGGTTTACCCATGTTACGCTAGATTATTGCACATCCTGCTACACTGGCAGAGGCATACAGTTTCATACATCATGTTTCATTTATTATGAGTTATTTGTACCAAAAAGTGTGTTGTCATAATTAGGATGTTGCCCCTAAAAATGAAAAGAGCCGTGGAGACCATCAAAAAGAAAAGAAAAAAAGAAGAAAGAAAAAAAAATGAAAGAAAGAAAAAAAGAAAAAAAAGAAAAAAGGAAAAAAAAGAATAAAGAAAAAGGGGGCAGCATTACTATCTTTTATCCACACTTGTGCTCATGTTTTAGCACCCGCATTATTCATAGTCATCATTTGTGCTCATGTTTAGCACCTACATTCATATGAGAGAGTTTTCATGTTTTACTAGTATAACTATGTGGGGAATTTACACTATAGAACTTGGGTTGTATATTCCAATGATGAGCCTCCTCAAAAGTGCTCTAGGTCTTCATGAGCAACCAAGTTGGATGCACCCCCACTAGTTCCATTGGAGAGCTTTCATACACATATAGCTCTATGTGCATCCGTTGCATGGCAATCACTACTCCTTGCATAGCTTCGATCATAAGGCTTCCTCTTGTCTAATGGTCATTTACAGCTTTGCAAGCCTTTCTTCCATTTGGCCTTCCAAACCCCCATTAACGTTCTTTATGCCATAACATCCTGGTGCTAATACCAAATGCTTGCGCTCACCGGTTGAGTAGACTTCGAAACAGTTGATTCATGACGTTCATGTTTATGTTTACTTGACTGAATCCTTCTTATGTTGTGAAAATTTACTTGATGCTTGGAATGAAGGATAGAACTTCTATGCTGAATACTTAATACATCTTTAATGAACTTTGTACGGTTGCATGTCTTTAAAGCAATAGTTCATGAAAACTTCTAGCTTGTCTAACTCTTGCATTATCATCTCTTATATCAATATAGATACTTGCTTTGAATGATTTGATCTCAGCTCATATGCTTTACAATAGTATGATCAAGGTTATGATGGCATGTCACTCCAGAAATTATCTTTGTTATCGTTTACCTGCTCGGGACGAGCTGAAACTAAGCTTGGGGATGCTGATACGTCTCCGACGTATCGATAATTTCTTATGTTCCATGCCACATTATTGATGATATCTACATGTTTTATGCATACTTTATGTCATATTTATGCATTTTCTGGAACTAACCTATTAACAAGATGCCGAAGAGCCGCTTGTCGTTTTCATGCTGTTTTTGGTTTCAGAAATCCTAGTAAGGAAATATTCTCGGAATTGGACGAAATCAACGCCCAGGGGCCTATTTTCACACGAAGCTTCCAGAAGACCGAAGAGTCAACGAAGTGGGGCCACGAGGTGGCCAGGAGGTAGGGCGGCGCGGCCCAGCCCTTGGCCGCGCCGGCCTGTCTCCTGGGCCCCTCGTGTGGCCCCCTGACCTGCCCTTCCGCCTACAAATAGCCTTCGTCGCGAAACCCCCAGTACCGAGAGCCACGATACGGAAAACCTTCCAGAGACGCCGCCGCCGCCAATCCCATCTACTGGTAATCAGGAGAACGCCTCCGGCACCCTGCCGGAGAGGGGATTCATCTCCCGGAGGACTCTACACCACCATGGTCGCCTCCGGAGTGATGAGTGAGTAGTTCACCCCTGGACTATGGGTCCATAGCAGTAGCTAGATGGTTGTCTTCTCCTCATTATGCTTCATTGTCGGATCTTGTGAGCTGCCGAACATGATCAAGATCATCTATCTGTAATGCTATATGTTGTGTTTGTTGGGATCCGATGGATAGAGAATACTATGCTATGTTGATTATCAATCTATTATCTATGTGTTGTTTATGATCTTGCATGCTCTCCGTTATTAGTAGAGGCTCTGGCCAAGTTTTTACTCTTAACTCCAAGAGGGAGTATTTATGCTCGATAGTGGGTTCATGTCTCCGTGAATGCTGGGAGTGACAGAAACCTCTAAGGTTATGGATGTACTGTTGCCACTAGGGATAAAACATTGATGCTATGTCCGAGGATGTAGTTATTGATTACATTACGCACCATACTTAATGCAATTGTCTGTTGTTTTCAACTTAATACTAGAAGGGGTTCGGATGATAACCTGAAGGTGGACTTTTTAGGCATAGATGCATGCTGGATAGCGGTCTATGTACTTTGTCGTAATGCCCAATTAAATCTCACAATACTCATCATATCATGTATGTGCATGGTCATGCCCTCTCTATTTGTCAATTGCCCAACTGTAATTTGTTCACCCAACATGCTATTTATCTTATGGGAGAGACATCACTAGTGAACTGTGGACCCCGGTCCATTCTTTACATCTGAAATACAATCTACTGCAATTGTTCTACTGTTTTCTGCAAACAATCATCATCCACACTATACATCTAATCCTTTGTTACAGCAAGCCGGTGAGATTGACAACCTCACTATTTCGTTGGGGCAAAGTACTTGGTTTGTGTTGTGCAGGTTCCACGTTGGCGCCGGAATCCCTGGTGTTGCGCCGCACTACATCTCGCCGTCATCAACCTTCAACGTGCTTCTTGACTCCTACTGGTTCGATAAACCTTGGTTTCTAACTGAGGGAAACTTACTGCTGTACGCATCACACCTTCCACTTGGGGTTCCCAACGGTCGCGTGCTGTACGCGTGTCAAGCTAAATTTCTGGCGCCGTTGCCGGGGAACTGAAGAAAGAAGATTTCTAACTCCCACGTCAACTACGCGCCAGCAGTAGCCTGATGGAGAAGGAATATGTTGCCCCGCGGGGCGACACGAGTAGAATGCTGATGCCGCAACCATCATCACAAGCCGATCCATCGAAAAACATGGCCCATGCACGCACAAACAGTGCTGCTATATCAGTGTTGATTCGTTCAGCAATAAGATCGGCCAACACCTGTCCCTTGACTGCTTTCGCAGGCTGATACTGGAGATCAAATTCCGATAATGCAAACATCCACTTACCAAGTCGGCCTTTCAACACAGGAGCCGACAACATATGTTTGATGACATCTGATTTGCATATGATGACAATTTCCGCTGAAAGCAAGATGTGACGAAGCTTGGTGCAGGTAAAAAATAGGCAGAGGCACAACTTCTCGATCTCAGGGTACCTAGTCTCTGCATCCAACATCCTTCTGCTGATGTAGAAAACGACTCTCTCCAGACCATCATAAACTTGCACCACCACTGAGGCGATGGAAGTGCTAGCCACTGACAAGTAAATATAGAATGGTCTGTCTTGCTGGGGCGGAACCAACATAGGTGGCTTCGTTAGATACTCTTTAATCTCGTCAAACGCTCGATGTTGCTCTGCCCCCAGCGAAACTCCTCATCAGATTTAATTTTTACCAATCCCATGAACGGCTCGATTCGTCCTGACAGATTGGAGATGAACCTTCTGACGAAGTTGATTTTGCCGATGAGACACTGGAGTTCCTTCTTCGTGGTAGGTGGCTTCATTGTTCGAACTGCCTCCTGACTTTTCAGGCCGATCTCAATTTCGTGTTCATGAACCAAGAAACCCAAGAATTGACCGGCCGTTACACCAAAAGCACACTTCTTTGGATTCATTCTTAGCCCGAATTTTCTAGTTCGGTCCAGGATGCGTCGCAAATCCTCCAAGTGTCCTTCTACTGAGATCGACTTGACTACCACCTCATCAATGTAAATCTCCACCAACTTGCCGATCAGATCATGAAAGATGTAATTCATGGCTCTTTGGTATGTTGCGCCGACATTTTTCAGTCCAAATGTCATGACTACATATTCAAACAAACCCACCGAACCTGGTACTCTGAATGCAGTCTTGTGTATATCTTCTGGAGCCATAAAAATCTGGTTGTAACCGGCATTGCCATCCATGAAACTTAAAACCTTATGACCAGCAGCTACATTGATCAATGTCTCCGCTACCGGCATTGGATACTCATCTTTTGGAGTGGCTCTATTGAGATCCCGAAAATCTATGGCGACGCGCCATCGGCCGTCCTTTTTCTGTACAGGTACGATACTATAAATCCACTCAGCATACCTGCATGGCCTGATGAACCCGGCGTTCAACATTTTCTCGATCTCTTTCTTGACTTCTTCTAAAATTTCGGCCTTCATCTGTCGTGCTCACTGCTGGAACGGCCGAAATCCTTTCTTAAGGGGGAGCCGATGCTCAATGATGCTCCTGTCTAACCTGGGCATCTCTGTGTAATCCCAGGCAAAGCAATCTGGGTATTCTTTCAATAGAGCTATCATCAGGCCCCTCAGATGCGGATCTAACTTTTTGCTGATAAATGTTGGTCGTGGCTTATCCCCAGGACCAATGTCAATCCCTTCTAGCTCATCAGCCGATGTAAATCCATATCCTAGCTTTCCGTCGCCTGCTAGATCGATGCTGAACATAGGCAAAACGTATGGCGAGGATAATTTTGGCCGATTGCTGGAATCGTCCCCCTTTTCGATTGCATTGCTCAATGAAGGTTTACAACTTATTTGTGCTCTACTACGGGAGGGAGTCTCCCTACTATAACTACGTGACATGCTTGAGGTGAGATCATTGCTTTTTATTTTTTGGGGCCGATCGCAGGGATCGGCCTTGCCACGTGCGTCCATTGACTTTGCTCTTGCTACTCTGTCAGGCCGGTGGATAAGACCAGCCTCACCCCGTTTTTTGTAGCTTCGATGCGCTCACAGCCATCCAAACTGACTCCAGAGATTGGCTCTTGGTCTTCTGCGTCCCAAATATTCATGCCAGCTATTGAGATCTCGATCGAGTCATCTGCATGAACGACCTCCACTTCATCTCCATCCCACTGTATCAGGCATTGGTGCATTGTGGATGGAATGCAGCAGTTGGCGTGAATCCAATCCCTCCCTAGCAGGACAGCGTAGGTGCTTTTGCTGTCGACGATGAAGAATGATGTAGGGATGGTTTTTCGGCCCACGGTTAGATCCACGTTCAGAACGCCTTGCGTTTCTGATGCTTGGCCGTTGAAGTCGCTTAGTGTGACGTTGGTTTTGATCAGATCTGCGTTAGAGCGTCCCAAACGCCGTAGCATGGAGTATGGCATTATATTGACTACCGCTCCCGTGTCAACCAACATCTTGCTGACAGGCTGCCCGTTGATATAACCTCTTAGGTACAGGGCCTTCAAATGTTTGTAGCTCTTCTCTCGTGGCTTTTCAAAGATAACTAGCCATGGGCCGCAGTCAAACTGTGCTACCGGCACTTCTTCGGTTCTTGGAGCACAAAACTCTGACGGAAGTATGAACACCATATTTGTGCCAGCCGATGCCTTCGCATCAGCTTTTATTTGTTTGGGGCGCCATTCTTTCTTCTGTGGACGAGTCTCCACCTCCAAAGTTTGCTGAATTTTCACGGCCAGATCGGGCCGCGCTTTCCTGAACGTGTGCAGGTATTGTGCCTCGGCTTCCTCCAAGCTACGTAGCCGCTGAACCCTACGCTTTTGGGAGTGACTAAGTCCATCAGGGCACCACCTTGGCCGGTGGTATCTATCTTCTTCCTCATCTTCTGACTCCTCGAAATCTTCCTCTCGAGATGACTCAGCTCGTCTGTTCTGAGATGGGAGAGGCCCTAGACGTTTGAACACTGAAACCTCACCTGCGTCCTCCTTCTGCTGTCTACATTCCGGGCAGTTGTCGATTGTAGGCAATCGGCTCATAACTGAATCCTAGCAGTGCTTAAATAAAGGGCAATCCCAGTGTTTGTCCATATCTTCCTGCTCCCTTGACTTCCCCTTAGCGCGGCGCTCATATCCGTTGTCGTCTCTATCATACCGACGATATTTTCCGTTGTCTACATCAGACCGACGATATCTTTCGTCATCTATGTCGTACCGCCGGCGTCGGTCGTACTGACGCTCATATTTGTTAAGGAGATGCGCGGAGAGCGGTCGTTGATACCGCACGTTTCTCACTTGCTCCTCGGTGATGTACCGTCTGTCATCATATCGGGGCCGGTCGCGTGGGCCGACCTCCTCCTTTTCCTTGCCACGGGAGTGACCGATTTTTTCTTTATTCCTGCCATGGTGGTATACAGGCCCTGCCATGTTAACATCGAATGAGAAATCTCGCTGACGCGTCGTGGAGTGAGCGTGTTCCACCATGTTGACGCCAGGAAACGGTTGCGTGTCCACTTTCAAGGCAAACTGACCAAAGATCAAACGGCCTTGTTCTATTGCCGTTTGGATCTGCCGACGCAATTCTTTGCAGTCATTGGTGATATGGGTGAACGAGTGATGCCACTTGCAGTACAGTCTCCCGTTCGTTTCTTGCGCCGTAGGGATTTTATGGCCTTCGGGTAACTTCAGCTGTTTTTCCTTAAGCAATAAATCGAATATTTGCTCAGCTTTGCTTACATCAAAATCAAACCCTTTTGCAGGCCCTTGTTGTTTCACCCATTTGCAGGACACGGGATCTGCCCCCCGAGCCCATTCAGCCACGGCTACTTCCTGGTCTTCTGCAGAGTCCCCAACTTCTTCTGTCTCGACCAGGCCTATCGGGCGTTTGAACTTTTCTTGGTACAATTCTAGGTGGCGCTGCTCATACAATGTTAATTTCTGGGCCATTTGCGCCAGTGAATTGTATTCCACTTGGAAAGCCAGATCCTTGATCGGCGCCGCGAGGCCTAACACTGCCAGATCGACTGCTTCTTTCTCAGTTAAACGAGCCGAATAACATCGGTTCTTGACAGTCCTGAAACGCTGAATGTTATCCGACACCGTTTCTCCCCGTTTCTGCCGCACCTGCGCCAGATCGGCAATGCCAGCCTCGGTAGCTTCTGAGTGATATTGAACATGAAACTGCTCTTCCAGTTGCTTGCACGTCCGGACTGAATCTGGTGGCAACGAGGTATACCACCCAAAAGCTGGTCCTGTGAGAGATTGCGCAAAAAACCTTACACGTAACGGGTCTGATGCTGAAATCATGCCCAACTGTGCCAAATATCGGCTCACGTGCTCAATTGAGCTAGACCCTTCTGATCCATTGAATTTTGAGAACTCAGGGAGCCGATACTTGGGCGGCAGCGGAATCAAATCATATTCGTTGGGGTACGGCTTGGAATAGCCGACTGTTCTCCTCTTTGGCAGGATGCCAAACTGGTCTCTCAAGATTGTACTGATTTGTTCCACGGTATGAGCTGCAGGGGCTGAGCTTTCATGACTTGTTCCGGTGGCATATTTAGCTAGCCACGCGTGTTTATCGGCGTCCGCTCCAGAAATCCCTCCTGCTGCAATCTGGTTCGTGCGCGCCAAGTTATTGCAGTCCGGTACGTATGTGCACACGTATCCATGTGGGATTTCCTTAGGCGGCCCGTGCAGGAATTGGTAATCACCAGGATCGCCTCCAATCTTGTAGACGACGTATGTCAGTGAACCCGGTGGCTCTGGAGCTGCAAGCGCGAATGGCAGCTGCGGTCTGGTTTGGAACGGTATTTCTCCCTGGTGAGTCCCTAGGGCAGGCCCTGACGGAGAGTACTGATGCTTCATGATTTCCTGAACCACGCGAACCGCAATGCGCTCGAAAGCGTTCACCAGGCTCTCAGAATGACGGTGTAGAGAATGAGCCACCATGTAATTAACTTCCTGGCGCAGAGCTCTGGTGCGTTCCTCTGAAGGGATAGACAGATCTACTTCATCGAGAACGCCTTCGGGTGAGAACCCTTTCCACCTAATGCCATGTTTACGGGTCCTCTCGAAAGAGCCGATGAGATCGGCTTCGAAGAAAGCTTTAATATCATCATATTTCTTCTTGTGCTCCTCAGGCAGATCTTCGTACGTGATTGGTGCGTCCGCCATCTCAGCTGCAGATGTTGACGCAGTGGCTGTAGAATATCCCACCGGGCGTGCCAGAATGTGTTGCCTGCCAAAACCCACCGGCGAGCAGCGACGAGCAACACGAAGAGCCGGGAGGCTCCCAGAGCGGCTGGTGGGCCCTGGTCCCTCGGGCGACGGCCCGCAAAGATCCGGCACACGTCCTGGCTATTGCGAGGGCGTGCCACCTGACCTATACCTGGTCAGGAAGGTGATGAATTGCTTTAGTTAGTTTCCTGCATGGCAGACACGTAAACATTAAATCTGAGCCTCGATCGGCTCTCAGGTTACCCTGTGAATCGGCTCAGAGAGCCGATCGCCCCATGGTTCGTATTGGATCTACGATAACATAGGGATCCTGCTTTATCAATACCAAGTTAAATCGATCTACGACAGTCTAGGGTTTTCACCGCATAACTGGAACGTCCTACGCGTAGTTGAGCCTGGCAGATACGAAAGATAAGAGAAAACTAGTCCTAGAAGAGGCCTAAAAACCAACACAGAGTCGATTCCCGGAACAACCCCTCTTGGATCGGCTAACCATACCTTACGCACTACTGGATCGTTCAACCCGTTTGCAAGGCCTAACCATGCGGATATCAAACTAATCCTTGGAGAACAAGGAACAACTATAACAGATCAGATCTACTAAATAAAGATCAAGCAAGATGCTGCCCTTACACCTAAGATAGGTGCAAAGGCAGCTAGATGTCTAGGAGCAGCATAACTAAGCAAACATATCAGAAAAGTACCGATGTTAGCCCCAAAACATCTATGATAACAGTATTACTCGCCATCAACAAGGCTTCAGCACGAGCAACACAAAACAACGAATAAACTGATACTACTCAGATCGCAAGATGCGATCTGGGCAGCATGACGCTTACCCAGAAGAAACCCTCGAAACAAGGGGTGGCGATGCGCCTAGATTGTGTTTGTTGTGAACGTGATCGTCCTCCTTTCTCAATAACCCTAGGTACATATTTATAGTCCGTAGACTTTCTATCTTTGGAATAAACCTAACTGCGTACGAACCAAACTCTATCTCTTAATTCTAAACTGAAACGTAATCTACCATAATGTACAGATATACGGGCAATCTAGCCCAAACTCTCGCACGAGGCCGATTCAGAAACACTTTATGTGCATATCCTCTAAGCCCATCTCAATCACGGCCCATCTCCTTATTTGGCTAAAATCCGGCGATAACACATTCTTGATCACATCCCATAACTTTTGATAAAACATAAAGGGAATACCATCAGGTCCAGGTGCACCATCTGCATAAGACCCAAACACTGCAGTTTTGACCTCTTCCTCAGTAAAGGCACTTCCTAATATAATATTTTCATCCAAAGATACCTTTTCATTCTCAGAGAAGAAAGTATCTTGGAGACTGATGGCAGGTCTATTTTCTTTTTTAAACAAATTTTTATAAAAATCAGTTGCTACCTTGAGCATTTCCTTAGACTCAGTCATAGTGCCATCAGGGCCATCTAAGACATGAATGCATTTTTTCTCCTTCTCTGATTAGCCACAGCATGAAAATATGTTGTATTCCTATCACCCTCTATTATATTTCTATCTCTAGATCTCTGCCTAGCTTTAGTCTCCTCAAGGATCCAAAAAGAATTCAACTCCCTAAGGATGAAATCCCATCTCTCCCTCTCAGTCTGAGAAAGGACACAAGTTTCAGATTTAATATCAAGAACATCATATTCTTTCATAAGTTCTTTCTTCTGTTTTCTAGCTGCAGCCTCATAATTGCAACTCCACCCTTTGGCTAATCTCCTAAATAATCTAAGCTTTTGTTGCCAGACATCCACTACATTATTACTATCAATCTCTAAGTTCCAAGCCCTATTTACCAAAACAACAAATTCAGGGATTGCTAACCACCACTTGTCAAGTTTAACCCCCCCCCCCCTTTTTTTGGAATTCTGCTCTCACCAGAATCCCAAACAAGAGGGGTATGATCACTACCTGATCTAGACAGCACTTTAGCACTAGCTAAAGGGAAACAACTATCAAAAGAAGTAGAACAGAAAATCATGTCAAGCTTACACATAATAGGATTCTCTTGATTATTTCCCCAAGTATAGCTCCTACCAGAGACACCTATTTCCATAAGGGCCCACATTTCTATCCAGGCATTAAACTTGTCAGTCCATTTGAAATCTATATTACCATTGTTCTTATCGTCAATAAATCTAACTAGGTTAAAATCACCACCTATCAGCACAGGCCCTTCCCAGTTAAGACAAAGTTCATGAAGTTCAGAGATGAACTCCTGTTTCCTTTCCTCATAGGCAGAGCCATAAACAGTAGTAATCCTAGAAATGAAGTCATTCCTCCTATTTTTAACTACAGCACTCACAGAGAAAGTTTTAATTTTCCAGGCTACAACCTCTAAGAGATCAGCATTAATGCCTACTAGGATACCCCCAGCAGTGCCTATTGCAGGTAGAAAATTCCAGACAAAATTCCTATTTCCTAGAAGGTTTTTCAAAAAGGAGTTAGTAAATTCTCCCTTTTTAGTTTCTTGAAAGCCAATGTAGTCTAAATTCAAAGGCACTAAGTTATCATTAATGAAAAGCTGTCTACCAGGGGTGGAAATGCCCCTATTATTCCAAAAAGCACATACCATGGATAAAACTTCTTGGGGTGCTTGCCCCGAGATTTCCTAATAACATCTATCCATTCATCAGCAAGTTCCTCTTGCTGATCCTTATCAGACAAGGAAGCAGCTCTAGGGGAGGAACAAGCAGAGTGCATGCTATAAGATTCTACTTCTAAATTGATACCAACTACTTTGGCAGCATTGTCTAATTCATCAACATGTAAAATATTAAAAGGATTGTTAGACATTATACCTTTCATCCTGGGAATCTCCAGATTGTTAATCTTCTTCATCTCCTGTGCTTTCTCCATGATGTTCTTGGATCTGTCAGTTCTGTTACTCTGCCTAACAGGTTGCACATGTCCCCACTTGGATTTTCTTTTTGCTGGCTGTTCTTCAGTCACTTGATCAGCAGATATGAAGGGAAGCTCTACCTCTGGCATGATATCATCAGGTAGCTCCACTTCCTGAGCATCATCCCCAGTAGCAGGCTCTTCAAACTGGCTGGTCAGGTTACCTTTAAGCATTTTCTCACTGTACCAAAACTTCTTCACTTCTTCACTTGCAGCACTAGAGACTGGAGTCTTGTCCCACACAAAGGCACCCTCTTGATCAACTAGTCCTCTCTGGAGTAGCTTCTGGTAAACATCAGCAGCACTTGTCTCTAGAGGAACACAATTCTCTTCAAGAGGAGCTTCCATCACTTGGTCTTTCTGGGAATATTGGTCATTGGTAGAGGCTTGATTGATATTTCCAAGGGAGAAGGATTGAGGTCTTGCAGTAGTACCAGATCCACCCCCATTATCTTGTCCACTTTGATTACTTCCTTCACCATCTCTCTTGCTCTGATCCTCAAGTTCTTCTCCAAGCAGGTCATCAGTATCTTCATTGATGGGAATAACACTTTCTAAAGTAAAACCTCGGTGAAAAAGGTTCCCATGAAACCCAAACAACCTTCCCGGGGGTAGTTTAGAGGGATCCCTGCAGTGAACCTTCACCCTGACTTCTTGAGCATTGTTCGTAAACACACTGAGCCAATCTACTTCTAGCAGCAAACCACAAATAGAAACAGCTTGATCAAGACTAGTCCGCTCACACCACTTTGTTTGTAACCCAGTCACCTTGATGCAGGCTTCTTTGAGCACTTCCACAGGTTCTGGGTCATCATTCCAAGCTTCCACCTTGACCCAGATGCCCTTCTTCTTAAGGCCGAATCTGGGGTAGCAAATGACCTCTTCTACCTTGAGATGGGGTGGGAACTTCACCAGGTACACATCTGACTGCCCAAGTTCTCTGATTTGCCATGGCCAGTTGGTTTTGTATATCTGAGCAAACTCAGCATACAACTCTTCCTTAGAAACCTCACCTCCTTCAATTATCACAATGCCACAGTTCCTGGTGGACCCAACTGATCACTGTCTCAGGCATCTCAATATGATAGAAACCCAAACCTGGAGCACCAGTTCCTACATACTTAGCTAGCTGGTGTGGTCTTTTCCTGACAGGGCATTCATCTACCAGGTGAGAAGTTGCTTTACAGATGAAACACATAGGGGTCCTACCACAAGCAGTTTGGTGGTGCCCTGACTCTCCACAGCACATACAAATGGTGTTAGTGTAACTCATCTGGAGTGCACTAGAGGAGGTAGCAGAAGGAGAATTCTGTTGGACAGACCCAAGCTTCTTCTTTCCTCTAGCAGTGCTCTTTGTCTTGCTCAACACCTCTCCACCAGAGGCAGGCAGCTGCAGCAGCAGCTGCTGCTGTGGCTGCTGCAGCTGCTGCAGCTGCTGTTGTTGCTGTTGCTGCTGCTGAACTGGAGGTTGCTGAAGCTGCTGCTGGAAACCAGGTTGTTGAGAAGCAATCCACTGATTAGATTGCATACCAAAGCCAGCATTAGGAGGATACTGCTGGTATGAACCATTGAAAGCCCAAGGAGGAGGCATGGGGCCTGGAGCGAACCCAAAAGGATGCTGAGGATAGCCAAAAGCACCAGGTTGGGGGAACTCCATGTACATTTGCTGCTGCTGCTGAAAGGGAGGCTGCATCTGCCCTGGTTGCTGTTGCCATTGGTCTTGGTTGCTGTTGCCAATGTTCCCACCTCCACCTCTACCTCTACCTTTGTATCCTCCTCGTCCAGCCATATCTACTATAGTCTCTACAGAACAGATCTCCACTCCAAGATGACTCTCCCCGGAGATCTCCTCCGCCGCCACCCAAGAGGTCAAAAGAGGAACCCTAAAAGAGGAGGCACCCTTTTTATACTATCCTTGCGGGGAGGAAGGCCTGGTGGATGCCATGGAATATGCCAGAGTTGTTGGAAAAAGTCTTCCACCCCACCAAAGCATTCTCCACCACCCACCTGCTGGGTCTCACTGAGCTCTGGACCCCTCCAGAGCGCTAATCTTGATGTTTTTGGACTCCTCTTCTCCAGTCTTCTAGAAGCTTGAGCAGTTTCCACCATGGTTTCACTCTGAACATGGACATGCAGAGGAACAGGAACCTGAATCTCATCAGTTAGTGTTCTGGTGGTAGTTGCCGAAGCTGTTGGACAATCTCCTCCAAGAATTTGGTGTGATAACTGAACTGAATCAATCCATTTATCGATTGAATCTCTGATTTGTTGAACCCTTGAGCACTCTGCACTGGCTGCCAGATCCTTGGCGCGCTGCAATGAGCTGCTTCCTGAGCTACCTCGAAAGCAGTTCGTGGCTTCCGCGGCCTCCCTGTCTTCTTCTTCCTCGGACCGCAGGGCCTGTCCATTTCCGCAGATGAAGCCTCGTAACCCATCATCACCTTGCAATCCTCCTCCGAAGAGCTGGACATCGCCAGTAGCTTGGAGAGCTTGGCGAATCTCCTCGGACCAGGCTTCACCTCCTGCGCCTCCGCGCGAGGCTCCACCGCCAGCCGAGATGCCAACCCGCCAGGGTGTGTTGATGATGATGGAGCCGATGCGAAGCTCGCCCTCTGTCGGAGTTGGAGGAGCGGTTGAGCTTGGCCCCTCGGCGAGCGCAGGCCAAACCTTCCCCAGTCGCCAACGCCAGCCTCGGCGAACTCTGGTGCTTCCTCGAGTGCTACCACCTCCTGTTCCTCCTCCAGGCTCCACCTCCGAGTACATCTCCTCTCCCTGCGCCTCCTCTCTGCCATCCGCCACCACAGACGCCGGAGTAATCCTCCTCCGAAGCTCCGCGGATCTGGGCGGATTGAGCTTGGCGGCGAAGGTATGAGCAGTGGAAGAAGTGAAGTGAATGGGGAACAGCGAGTGGAGAGGAAATCTGTATTTCCCCCGCCGCACCGCGAAGTGCTCCCTCTCTGGCCGCCATGGCCCGCTACGGTGGGGGAACGAGGAGGCCCCGCCATGAACAGTGCACACGGTCGGAGCGGAAACCATAAGCGGTCCGATCCCACCATGGAACAGGGCATGGTGTTCCACCTCGTCTCCCATCGCCTGAGAGGAGAGCGAGACATGGCGGCGCGGCACCTCCGGAGGAATCACGACGGAGGGATCCCATTCCCCCGCTCTCCAGCCGCGACCCGCGCCTCCAGGTAGCGGATCTGACGCGGAAGATCTCGGGGAAGAGGGGGGCGCCACCCGATGGGTGCGTTGTTCTTTGCATTATCAGCAACAGGGGCAGCAAGGATTTTGCAGTTAAGGCAGTTTTTAGCACCCATCCATGGTGTTCTTTGCATTATCGACGTCGTTGCACTTAGTGAGCAATGCATCATGCATGATTGCATTAAACTAATGCCTGCATGGCTGCATGCATGCAGCGTTCTCTCCTAATTAAGCAAGTGGCACATCACTCTAGCGATCGAGTTAATGATCTTCATACGAACGGAACAGGCGGCTAAATCTACACTCACATCAAGTCATGGAGCAACGCGGGAATCCCTCACCATTAGTATAGCTTGTAATTAGAACTTCATCAGTACTCCTTCGATTACCAATCTTTATGATTATCACAAGGGGCGGGCGTCGTCGATCTATTGCTTCCGTCGCCCCCTGCCTCTGCTGCCGGGATTTCTGCCTTGCCTTCCACAGCCCCGCCGCACGGCGGGCAACAGATCGCTGGCGGTCGGAGTAGTACGGCATTGCCCTTACTCCCCAGCCCAGCAGCGATTCGGGCGCGGCGGCGACAGGCGAGCTGTGCGTCCAGGGGCGCTAGCTGCTCGAACCAGGCTTCTTGCCGAGCAGAGCCTCAATCCATGGATGGCGACGGCCTCGTCCACGGAGTTGGCGGCCGGGGACTGCACAGCAGCTCCGTCACACACCTCGTCGATCAGTCACGCACCGGCGCCGCTGCCACAAGCCTATCAAGGTTTCTTAATTTCGCCTCCAACCCCTTCCGGATTCCTTGCCTGTTCTCTATGCACTAGCCATTCAAGCTCGCCTCTACCTAGCTGTTGGGATTGGGATGGATTGGGTTCAGGAGACGAAGAAGGAATATTGATGTGCATCGTGGGGGATTTTTTTCGTAAGATGTGCTTTCTCCATGTCTCACAGTGCATGAATTCTGCTGTGAGAGACGCTGCCTCGCTCCCTCCAAGCGGTCCTTGTGAAAATTACAAGCGCAAGAGGAGCCGCCTGGACTCCGAACTCGGTGAAGCATCTTTGTCGCGTGGGGATGGCAAAACATGCCCGTACGCTCGCCTGCAAAACACCCCATTATTTTTTGCAACACCAACGAGGCCGATACGAATGTGAGATAACCGCTCCTCGGACTCAGCGTAGTACTATTCCGCCACATTCTTTCCGGCGTTTTCTTTTCAAAATTGCTATGTCTCAGTTATTCGAGAATTTCTTAAATGTTGGTCATACATAAAAAATATATTTTTTAGTAGTAGTTGTATTTTTTTGTTGGAGAAAAGCAACTGAAATGAGTTGCAATTTGTAGTTTAAACTGCAGTTACACTTTGTAGTTTGAGAGACAGACAAACCCTTTTCTTTCATCCTTATCCGATTGCTCGAGTAAGAAGAGACGTACATCCACTATTTTATTTAGTTCGCGTTATGGTTTTAGTTAAAGTTAAACTTTTCAAATTTTGTCCATAATTATAGGGAAAATATCAATATATGTAATACCAAATACATATAATACTACCTCCGATTCATATTACTTGCCACTAGTATAGACAGTGGCGGAGCCACGTACAAGCTGTGTAGTCAGCTGACTACACAGTTTTTTTTTGGTATACAAGCAGAAATAGAATAAAAAACAATGAAAATTTAATAGAAATACATGTATTTGACTACACAAGTTTAAGCTGACTACACAAGTTTAAAGTTTTGGCTCCGCCACTGAGTATAGATGTACATATAATTAAAATATGTCAAGATACACCTATATTAGTGGCAACTAATATGAATCGAAGAGAGTACAAAAATTTAGGTAATCAATATTTTAATACAATATATTTTATATTATAATTGTTGATATTTGTTTCTAATATTTGGTCAAAGTCTACAAAGTTTGGCTTTGACTAAACCCAGAACACGAAGTAATTGTGAACGGAGGGAGTAGCATCTCACCGGTACTACTGATGCAAGTGGCTAATCATGTAAGCAGAGATTCTATTTTATAATAAATCTGGTTTGTTCGTATCTTGATGTCTTGATTAGTTTCTAACATTACATCGTTACAGAGAATTGATGCAAATAGTATCTTCTTGATGCTAATATTCTTTATTGAAAAATAGATAACCTTCCATGTAAATTATTTTTGCCGAAGAAAATGGACGGGGCGTTTTTGCACTCGGGAGCATATGCTCCCAATTTTTTAGATCTAAAAAATAACTTTTAATCATAGTTCAAAATATAAAATGGTTAAACAAAAAATTGACTCGTACATCTCGATATTGTATGTGCTCATAAAATTGTTTCGTGAAAAGCCGACATTTTTGTGTCTTGTGTAAAGAAGACAAAGTTTGGTGCTAAAAAAGCTTTCACGTAACATTTTTTTTATCTTTTTCACGCATGACACTAAAATATTAATTTTTCGCGAAACTTGCCGTGAAGCAAATACTCCCTCCTGCCCAAAATATGTTGCATATAAGCTTTGGTCAAAGTCAAACTAAACTTCGTAAAGTTTAATTATCTATATTGATAAAAATATAAACATATACAACAAAATTTAATATTCTTAAATTTTTTATAAAATATATTATTATATTATATATATTTGACATGGTAAATCTTTGTATTATTATCTATATTCTTAATTAAAATTGACGCAGTTTAAGTTATACGGAAAATTATGGACAACATAAAATCGAAAGAGATAGTATTGTTTGGTTGGGTCCTTGGGTGTTGGGTGCAGCCGGCTTGGAAGACCGCGGCAGGGCGTCCAATGGCAGCGTACATCGGGATTCGGAAGATGGTAGAAAGGAGCTGCACCAACGAGCCAACTGTGAGCATGTGAGCCTGTGGCAGTGGTACCACCACCAAAGCCCCCACACCTCCCATTTTCTTTTCCCAAAATCTAATAACTGCCTGGGCACGCTCGTGTCTTACAGAGTGCTCCCTCGCTTCCTTCGTCCGATCAGGATCCTTCGGTCATATACTCCCACATGTAGCGGCGTGTCCGAATGATACTCAACGACCAACCCGACCAAAATTCCCCATTTTCTCTACCTCACCTCCTTCCTGCAAGCTCCCTCCTCCATCTCACCTCCTTCGATTCTACCTCGTCGGCGGCAAATAGCCCGGTGGAAAGACAAATCGAGGGCGGTGGTGGTGGTTTGCGTTCGTCGCCCGACGCCGGCGCAGCAACAACAACAACAGATCGACGAGCTCGGGGCAGCGGTCAGAGGATCTGGTTCTGGGAGCATCGACAGCCAAGAGGGGCTACCCGGCGGCGAGGAGGAGGGCTAGCGCGGCAGGTCTTCGTCGGCGGGCAACTACTGGCCGCGGAAGGAGGCGCTGGCGCTGCTCAAGATCCGGCCCAAGGTGGACGCCGCGTTCCGAGAGGCCGCGCTCGCCTTGTTGTCCGTGGCGTTTGCCGCCGCGCGCACCAGCTCCTCATCGGAGGAAGGGTAGTGTCGGTAGACAGCGGCCGCCGCGCGGCACGTCAATTGGTATGGAAACACGCCGTACATGCTTGATACGATACAGTCAGTTGTGCCACCACCGGACCAGCACTGCGCGGGTCTGGTGATGGGCTAGCGACGGCTCACTCGGGAGGAAATCTCCAGGTAATTTAAAGCTCTTCAAAGTAGCCACCATGTAAATTCAGCTTGTACAGTTCTTCATTCTACTACTCTAGATCGACGTCTCCATCAATACATGTCTCAGTTGCATGGATTTTCTCATGTTATAATAGTAACTTTGCCCCAAGTCTGGATGTACTTTTTATGCTTTTTTTGTATCTAAATGATGGAAAGATTAAGGTGTATTTCTCCTGATTTTGAATGTAATTAATTAAATTGTAAAGCTATAGGGGCCAATCAGGATGTAGTTTATCAATTAGTTGCAAAATTCTGTACATAGGGTGTATTTTTTTACACACGAAATTTTTGATCATTTTTTCAGAGGCGGTACTGAATAACCATGAGATGTAAATTTAGGACAATAAATATATCCTGTTTCAAATGGTTACAGTGTTATTCTACACATTGGATGTACTTTTATTATCTTACCATAAGCTTTTACAATGGGTTTTTGCAATTTCTTCATGGATGTAACAAACCCATAAATCACTAGTATTAGATGTACCTTTTGAAAATAATTACTATGTACAACTTCTGCTACTGTATATGCATTTAAATATTTACTCGTACAATAGGTAGTTTGTAAGTTCGACTTAGAGAATACTAGTTTTGTGGGTTGTATTTTTCTTATCACGGGATGTAAAAATTACCCCTAAAATACATGCTACTCTCTTAGAGATTACTAGTTGCATTTTTCCACTATATGCATTTATTGCACCTAAATCACATGCCTTTTTGTTATCAATACTATCTAGGATGTATTTTTCTCCTATATGCAAAGTGCAACATTTCCCAATGGTATACATTTGAATCTGAATGCATGTATTTTTTGGAGACTAGCTAGCTCATGCCGCACTCCATTATCATTATTATTTTTGAAGCTTCCAATTCCATCCTCTGTGAAACACTATCGTATTTTCTTGCCTTTCTCTGTTGTTTCTTCTAACCGGTGAGAAATTCCGTGGGCTGTGATGTGTTGCAGGGTCTTCTCGAGGATTGTCAAGGGGAAATCGACGGAGGACTTCTCTGGCGTGCCATACAACATGACTGCTGCTCAGCTGCCTCTTACCAACGTGGTAACTAACCTGCTCCAAACACTTGATTCACGGTCTTGCACTCTATTACATCCTTGGTTTCCTTTATGCTTCAAGCTATCTTTTGTGTGGGCTACTGATGCAAGGACGACACTAGTTGTAAGTACCAGTGAGTTATTACTGTAGATTGCAAGCTTCTTTAGTGAGGAAGCCTGATGGTCATATGACTAGACAGAACTAGCGTTGTATTTTTGTGAATTTTGATGGGTCAGAAAATGTGGATTGAACCGGTAGCTGGGAACTATTTTGGATGGGTTTGGGTGGATTATTTTTGTAGTCTGGTTTGGCCTAGTATGCAGCTTTTAGTTTGGTTTGGATTAGTTGGTACACATGTGTTCGTACAATTTAGGTTGGATTTGGTCTGGTTTTGAAAGCATTCCCAGCTGTACAGTAAGGGATCATCTGATTTTTTGCTTCAACAGTAAGTAAACATGTGCATATGGATGTATTATTATGTCCTAATATGATGTACTTTTATATTCCTTGAAGTTTTGGTCAGATTAAACAGTAGGTTTCTTTCCTGAAGTTTTTATCCAACATGATGTATTTTCATGATTATATTGTGCAGGATGTATTATTATATCACAGGAAGTACGTTTGCATCCCTCGAAGTTTTGCTTCACATTAAACAGTATGGTTCTTTCCGGAACTTTTTTTTATTGAACATGATGTATTTTCTCATTAAAAATTGCATATGGGATGTATTATTCTAGTCACAGAATGCACTATTTTTATTCACACAAGTTTTGGGTCAGATTAGATAGTAGTTTATTCTTGATTCAACCTGATGTATTTTTTATTCTGATACATGTTATTCTTCCATCCCTTGATTTTTTTTTATCAAAACCACATCACTCTTTTCTATGGTATATGTAGTTTGCAAATGATGAATTGTATATGTAGTTTTCGATCTAAACTGCACTGTCGCACAACTATAAATGTAGTTGTTAATAGTCTGGAATGTATTTTTTTCAACACAAGATTAACCTGCATATGTAATAACGCTGGCATATTTACATGTAGGTGACAGGGAGAGGCCTGGGTGAAGGGTACTTCTTGTCGATTACTTAGGGCCAAATTTTCATCTACAGGTTGCAAAACAAGCGATGTGTTTTGTTGCATTAAAAGGACGATGGTGCAGTTGTATATATGATTTTTTTTTTTGATTTTGCCAACCGCATGTGTGAATGCATTCTTTAAAAGATTTATATTGTTCTTTCTGCCATGTACTAGCAACGCGCATAGAAGGCCTGAGAAAGTACCGGGGGGTAGGGATTTTACTCCAAATCGTGGGAAAGCTAAGCATAGCACGCTGGGTCAAGGAGAAAACGTGGGGGGACCAAACTTTCCTTTTTAGTAATACGTGGGGCAGACAAACCTGTTTCTTTCTATTTTTGAGAGGGGCACCGTGGAAGACTATATGGTGCCTGGGCACTGTGTAGCAACGTCCTTTTCTTTTTTGGCTTTTCAGGGGTTTGTTCGAGCCCATCAATGGGTGCACTATATCCGCCCCGACTGGTTTCGGCCCAGCCACAGAAGAACCCCCGGCAGCATTCTAAACAGGCCACATATCCTCAAACTCCGCATTACAGCGCCACATTTCCTACTGCTTAGCCGTACAATACATAGCAGATAGCAGTACCACAAGTCCTAAGCTTCCACTACCCGTATTATACACAAATAAAACATACTACCGCTAGAACGTCTCCTATGCTCCAGCTTTTTCAACGACGAGGGCTAGCTTATCCCAGAATGTGAACTCCGCACCTTCCGATTGCTAGCTCCAGGAGAGTAGGAGACGCCGTGCCTCGCCGAAACATCCCTGCGGCATGCACAAGTTAAAGCATAACACATGGCATCAGGCAACCACACGTGTAATGCAAGATCGGTTTTTATGACGATGAAGATGATGCACACAACTTTACTCAGGCTGCAAGCAGGGTGTATTACCGAAGAGCTTCCTTCATGTCGGGCTTCTCCGGATCCTGCTCCGAGGCCTTCTGAGCGCTAGCATAATCGTAACACAAGCGTCGATCAGATAAGCTGTTGATAAGCTGAATATACATGTGAAACGGTTCAGCCACACACCGGATAAATAATGTGACGAGATTCAAGAGTGTGGACAACTAAATGTGACTTTCTGAGTTTCTATAGTACGGAGTAGCTATTTTCAGGAGGGAGAACTGATGGAAGTGTGCTGAGCCCCTGAAGCAAGCGAGAGGCCATTCCCTAACGGCAGCAGCCTTAAGCTATGTCAGGCTTTATCCTGGTGCAGGCCTAAGCCTCTGAAAGAGCCTCGTCGTCAACATCAAAAGGCGCAGCTAACATGCTTCTCTTCAAATGCAATATAACATGCGTCCTGCAATCTAACTGCATCGCCTACAAATGAAAAAAAAGTCACTGCTCCCAAATGCCAGGAGTATTGTTTCCCAAATTCAGAGCTCCAGAAATGTGTTTCCCAAATGCAACGAGCCAACACGGCAACAAACGGGCTTCCACGCCGAATACAAGCCACGCAGCCCAACCCAAAGTACCAGTACTGTACGCTTGGCCCAGCAGGCAATACCGGGAGAGTTCAGTTTGGGCCTGACTGAGCGTCTCAACCGCCTGAAGCGAAGGATTCATAGGTGGCTCAAACACGGCCCAATAAAAAGATACTATATTTATTTCATTTTTCTTATTTTTTTAATTTTTTTTAAATTTGTTAAATATGAAAAGAACAATTTTAAAATAGTTCAAACTTGACAACGTTTAAAATAAAAATTGAACTTGAAAAATGTTTAAAATTAAAAGTTGTTCAAAAACGAAAAGTGTTTAAATTTCAAATATTTCTAAAAACTGAAAAAAAAAAAAAATTAAACAACAAAAAAATTGAAGAAAACTAGAAGATACCAAAGAAAAACGGCATAAAAAAGAAAAACCCAATAAAAAAACTACCGAAACATCTCCACCCTCGCTAAATGGGCTCGGCCCAACACGTGATTGCTATATCGGACCCGATTATTGGGTCCGTAGTGAGCGGTGAATAGGCGTGGAAGGGGCGAAACCTATAAACCGACCAGGTCGGCCACCGACCACCCCATGGTCGGGTATGGGCCAGGCCCATTTTTTGTCTGTTTATCCTTTTTTTTCTGATTCCTTTTCTTTTTTTTCCTGTTTTCGGTTTTGTTTATATTTTTTCAGATACGAAAATTTTAATTTTTAAAAATTATTTAAATTGAGAAAATGTTTAAATTCAAAAATGTTCAAATTTGAAAACCGTTCAAATCTGAAAACCGTTCAAATTTGAAAACCGTTCAAATTTGAAAACCATTCAAATATGAAATTTGTTCAAATTTGAAAATTGTTCTAATATGAAAATCGTTCAGATTCGAAAATTGTTCAAATATAAAATTAGTTCAAATTCAGAAATATTCAAATTCGGAAATTGTTCATAGAAAAAAAAAAAAAATTTGTTCAAATTTAAAAATATTCAAATCTGAAAAATGTTCAGATTTTTTATAAAGTGATTTCTTTTTAATTTGAAAAGTTTTTTAATTTTGATAAATGTTCAGATTTTAAACGAAAATATAAACAGGAAAGAAAAACATATTTTTTCCAAAAAGAAAAGAAACAACAGAAAAAAAAACAAAAAAGGAAAAAACACATTACCTGATGTTGGGCCGTGGCCCAGCTAGCTACCCGGGACGCGCGGGGTTGTGCGGCATCCTCCAAGCACCGACCAGGTCGGTGTGGAGGAGCTCCCGTGGAAGGGTGCTCTAGGGTGCTGGTCTTTAGAGGCACCCGAACTTACCGATTGTCATCAACAACTTTATGCCTGTTCCGGTAGGAGAGTTGCGACAACGACTCACTTTAGGTAGTCCAATGAGCTGGATGTAATTTTTATTATGTGGCAGGGTGCTTTGTATTTCTTGTGGAGTTCTACAATATATTCTGAGTTTCTCGCAAAAAAAAGCAAGCATGTTGTGCACGTGAGAAGATGCCGATAGACTAGACGAACAAAGGGGCGGCGACTCCCTCTCCCGAATCACATCCTTCTAAGAACCCAAGTTCGATCAATTGATCCTTATCCAAATCCAATAAATTTTGAGCTGCTCTGAATTCTTGGTGGTGGATGTATTATGTTGCTAGGGCTAGGATACTGTAGCGTGACTTTTATTTCTTAGTTTTCCTATTCTCTTTTTTGGCTGTGTGCATCCGTAATGTAATTAGAACATTACGTTGTTGCCAGTGGCGGACGCAGGAAAAAAATAGAGGGTGGGCACACATCTAAATATTTTTTTTTTGCATTCCCTCCCAGTTGAGATAAAAGTTTGCCAAATAATTAATATATAAGGCCAATCGTTTAAGACAGGTATATTATGCACGATTACAAATTTACAGTACAAATAGTTTAAACATGGAAAAAAGTCTTACATAATGGAGTAGAGTATAACTAAAATATTACATCACAGGACTTCTTCAATCTACGCTTTTTTATTTTCATGAAAGTTTCGACAGTCATCTTCACTAGTTTTTAAGAACACGTCTGACTCGATAAATGTTACTACTAAGCAATTGTTGAGAAGCTTATCATACTATTAATACTAATACTAGGCACATTTACCACATAAATCATCAATTCTAGTTCTACAAACAGGTGATAATTTATTCTAGGCACATTGCACAAAGACTCAACTCAGGAGCAATGGGGTCTACAAATGAATAGTACTTATTTGTCTCTAATTTAGTGAAGTATTTGCTGAATTTTGTTTGGGTCAGCTGACCCCAATGCTAACAAGCCAACTCCGCCACGCACCGAGCTGCTCGGACCTGCTGATTGAACTTGTCTAGGAGAACTGAGAAGAAATACGTGAGCAGTGGGTAGTGGCGCGTGAGACCTGGGCCTGGTGGCCGAGCGGCGAGCGGCCGTGCCCGAGCGACAGGCGGCGAACAGCAAGGGGTCAAGTGGCGAGTGGCCCAGCGGTGGCGGAGCCATTAGATCTGGCGATCCGCAGCGGTGGCCGGCGGAGCTTGTCGAAGAGGGCGCGAGCTGTGCTGCGAGCCAGCCAGGCCGCGAAGGGAGGTGGTCGGCAGAGGGGGATCGAGAGAGAAGGAGCAGAGGCGCGGGGGCAGCCTCGACGTGGCGACATTGCGTTTCTGCCTCTTCACTCTCGATAGAAAACTGGAAAAGGCAAGTTATTTTTTTCGGTATAGTAACAAAATCCACAAATTTTGGGGTGGGCCGTGGCCCACCCGGCCCACCCTGTGCGTCCGCCCATGGTTGTTGCAGAGGCCGAATGTAATTGGTATTTTGATATTCATATATTTCCTTTATCGAAAAAAAGCCATCTCCACCCACCTGATTTTTTTTTTGTTACGAGAGTCATCTCCACGCTAAAACAAGGCGATGGAGCAAAACGAAGTCATAAATGAAGACCAAGGATAAAGAAAAGAAAAAAAAATAGGAAATTGGCGCTGTATTGACCCAAACCAAAGTTACCAAACCGCCATCGATCACACGAAACTGGCATACCCTCAAAACTAAACGAAACAGACGAGGTTGCATTGCATATGTCTTTGTTGAAAACAAAAACGAATCCGACACGGTTTCGGAATCCAAATCAGATCGTAGGCCGTGCGTCTCTCCATATATACACCAGCCGAAGCACAAACACAAGACTGGACACCAAACGATCTGTACGTCAGTCCGGCTCCTGCCTTTGCTTGCGCGACGATGATGGCCGGACCGAGCAAGAAGGCGCGTCAGTCCGGCGCCGGCCTGGCGGGGCTCGCTGCGCGCCTCACCAAGCGCCTCGCCGACGAGAACCCGCGCGCCAACCTCGTCTTCTCCCCGCTGTCCATCTACGCGGCCGTCTCGCTCCTGGCGCCCGGCGCCCGGGGAGACACCCTGGCCGAGATCCTCCGGCTCCTGGGCGCCCGGTCTCGCGACGAGCTCGAGGAATCCATCTCTACCATGGTGGCTGACGCGCCGAAGGACCGATCCGGTTCCGGCGGACCAAGCGTCGCGTTCGCGTGCAGCGTGTAGAACGACAGGACGCGCCCTCTGAAGCCGGCGTACCGCGAGGCCGTCGTCGGCAGGTACATGGCGGAGGCGCGCGCGGCGGACTTCCACGAGAACGCGGGGGAAGCGGCGGAGCAGATCAACGCATGGGTCGCGGAGGTCACGAGGAGCCTCATCGACAACATCGTCTCCGCCAAGTCCTTTGACACTGACACTGATGTCGTGCTCGCCAATGCCATATACTTTAGAGGGAAGTGGGACTTGCCGTTCTACGAGCGGAGCACGACGGACAGGCCGTTCCAGCTGCTCGACGGTGCCACGGTCGACGCGCCCTTCATGTGCAACTCGAACCGCCACTTCATCGCCGTGTACGACGGGTTCAAGGTGCTCAAGCTGCAGTACAAGATGCAACAACAACAAAGAGATCCTTGGTCGTCGACGGCCAGCTTGAAGAAAGACCCGCAGTACTCCATGTGCATCTTCCTACCGGACGCGTACGACGGCTTGCGCACCCTCCTCGACGAGATAACGTCCCGGCCAGGGTTCGTGCACGACCACCTGCCGTCTAGCAAGGTCAAGGTCTGCCATTTCGGGGTTCCCAAGTTCAAGCTTGAGTTCCTGAGCAACGTCACCCAAATTCTCAAAGACTTGGGACTTGTGCTGCCGTTCTGCATGGGTGCTGACTTGTCGGACATGATGGAGACCGACCGCAGCGGTTTGCCCTTGGTGGTGCAAGACGTCTTCCACAAGGCTGTTGTTGAGGTCAACGAGGAAGGCACCGTAACTGCGGCGGTCACCATCATGCGGATCGCTCCTGGATGTGCGCCGGGGATGATGCCAGAGCCGACGGTGGATTTTGTTGCCGACCATCCGTTTGCGTATTTCATTGTCGAAGAGACTTCGGGGGCGATCCTCTTTGTAGGGCATGTCGTGGATCCTACCAATGGCAAAGCCGGACAGCCTGCTGCGGCCACGGCTAGAGGATTCGAGTTGCCGCTCATGACCAGACATCCGCTGACAAGGAATGCTAGCTCCACTGGTCTGGGAACCCTCGCTGCCGGGAAGCGCCTCGCCGAGGAGAGGGCAGACAAGAACATGATATGCAATTCTATCCCCACCCGCATCCAACCGGCGCCTCTCTCCCCACTCGACCCCTCCCTGCAGCGCCGCCCCTCCACCCTCCCTCCCCCTCTCCTCCCTCCCCACCCGATCTTCGCCCTGGGTCGTCTCACGCGAGGCGGTTCCGGGCGATAACCCAAACCCTAGAAAAGGCAGCTGATCTTCCTCTTCCCGGCGCCGCTGCCGCGGTCGGGGTCGGCGGTGGCGGCCGCGCCCGGCTGCCAAAGGCAGGGGCGGTGGTGGCGCGCCCATGGACTCCCCTTCGCGCGGAGGCGGGGTCTTTCAGGGGCGGCGACAGTGATCGAGGTGAATGAGGAAGGTACCGAAGCCGCGGCTGTCACCATGGTTATCGACACTGAAGGATGCACAATGAACAGTCGAGAGAGATCACCTCGGAAGTGGATTTCGTCGCCGACCATCCGTTTGCGTTCTACATAGTGGAGGAGGCAACTGGCGCGGTTTTCTTCACCGGGCACGTCCTCGATCCCTCCAAAGAGGAGCAGCGGTTGAGCCGTCTATTTGGATTTCGGAACTAATCTTCGTACCAGCCATACTTATTTGATTACTATGTACTTTTGTAGCCCGTTACTTTTGGAAATTTGAGTGTGTTTGTATCAATGATGAGTATTTCTTTTATCTTATGAAATTCTGCACTATGCTTCAGATTATTGCTTTTGATTGCATTGCGCTTCAGTTTTATTATATATTATACTGATCGTTAGATGTGAGATGAAACCGACATACCAAGTAGTAAATACCCAGATTCAAACCTGGAGAAAAACTGAAATTACAATAGTTGCCCTCGGCATAGATTAAAAAAAAGGAGGAGGCTATGCTGAGGGCAGCCCTCTGCATAGCTCTAACGCCGTGACAACACCGTCACGGCCTGGCTTTGGAGGTGCCCAAGCCTACGCCGATGGCCCAGAGTACGTCAAGGGTAGCCGTCGGCTTATCGTTGCCTACGCGGAGGACGTCATTACGCCGACAGCTCTTTTGGCGGGCTGGCCTGGCCGGGCCATACGCCAACGGCCCCGACTTTTAGCCGTTGTAGACAGGCTGTCGACGCCTTGCGGCCTTCCTGTAGTTGGCAGTTAGTAGTGACGTATCAGTAGGCTGTCTACTTAGTTTGCTTGGAAATTTTGATCTACTCCCTCCGTCCATAAATAAATGTACATTTAGGTTTTTAGATAAGTCAAACTTTATTAACTTTGACCAAGTTTTTAGGGAAAAGTAACAACATTTATGAAACTAAACTACCATCACTAGATTCATCTCAAAATACAGTCTCATAATATAGTAATTTGATGTCACACATGTTGCTACTTTTTGGTAAAAAATGGTCAAAATTGTTAAAGTTTGACTTATGCAAAAATCCAAATGTACACTTATTTGTGGATGGAGGGAGTAGCTATTAATGTTGCCTGTTTGGTATGTCATATTGCAAATACAACCGGAATACTTTAGTCTACTTGTTTTGCCGGCATCCGTAATGAGATGTTGTGCAACCCAACAGAAAAAGCAATATATTGGTGAATGCAGATAAGAAAATGATCTTTCAACTTCGGATGAAAATTTCACGCATCGACTAAATCGTCATTATCTACCAACCATTGCTTCAAATGAAAATTTCACGCATGGACTAAGCAGTGGCTACGCATGCATCAATCTGTTCCAATCCTGGATGGACCGGATCTGGCCGTGTGGTTGCTGCAAGTGGTGCTGGCAAGCTGCCGATTGAGAAGGCGCTCGATCCTCCCTACATGCGTTCTTTTCCGGCCGCCTCTTCTTGAAACCCGACCACGGCCGCCGCCGTCCTCCTCCAGCGGGAGTAACAAGAAACCCGCCCCCGACCTCACCCATTCCCCCGCCGCCTACGCGCTCCAGGACACCACCGACCTCGGCTGCGACTGCCCTAATTAATGATTAATATAAAAGGTAACTGATGCTAGGATTATGTACACTGGTTTTGTGGCAAAATTTGTATCCTATAAGGGCTCCTTTGATTTAAAGGATAGGAAAAGCATAGGAATAGGAAAGGTATGGGATTGGAATGGCATGTCTACCTGAAACCTATAGGAAGATGAAGTTTGTTTGATTGTAGCAAAGGAATTTTTCCATGAGGTATGAGCTAAGGGCTCCTTTGATTAAAAGGATTTCCATAGGAATTGTGTAGGATTTGGTTCCTATGGGAAAAAATTCCTATACATGTTGTTTGATTCATAGGAACATATCCTATAGGAAAAATTCCTATAGAAATCTTGTAGTGTAATTCCTATAGGAAAAAAGCATTAGCTCATACCTCATGAAAAATTCCTTTGCTACAATCAAACAAACTTCATCTTCCTATAGGTTTCAAGTAGACATGCCATTCCAATCCCATACCTTTCCTATTCCTATGCTTTTCCTATCCTTTAAATCAAAGGAGCCCTAATGCTTTTTTTCTATAGGAATTACACTACAAGATTCCTATAGGAATTTTTCCTATAGGATATGTTCCTAACTTTCTATGAATCAAACAACATGTATAGGAATTTTTCCCATAGGAACCAAATCCTACACAATTCCTATGCAAATCCTTTGAATCAAAGGAGCCCTAAACGATTTGAAAAACTTTGGCGTTCAGGCTGGGGATCCCGTGTTCGCTTCGTTCAGCTCATGCGAATGACGCGTGTCCTACCTGAAAAAGATAGCGACGGGGCCCACCATGACACTTATCTCCTCAGAGCGCTCCTCTTCCGCTCGTCCCTCCCGGTCTCCTCATCTTCTTCATGGAAACATACCACCATTACCTCGTCCAAATAATTGTAGTCGCTGCTCACCTTCACCATGACGGACACGCAGCGCTGATGCTGCCAGCGTAGGAGTCAGGCCACACCGCCGCTGATGGTAGGGGCGGCGAAGGAGTGCTAGGTGTGATGCGGCGACTAGGGACAGGAGGCGATGCTCCCAGTGGCGTCATTGTCTGCTACAAGGGAGGCGGCGTCTGCTACAATGCTGTTAAGCTTCATGCACTAGCCACTTGAACCAAAAGTCCGAACTTATGGAAAGGGCTAGGCAATCTACTTATACACTTCACAACACTCGCGTGTGACGGGAGAAGAGAAAGTCAACACGTGAAAGAAGAAGAGCACACCGAAACAGCGGTGGCTAAAGAGGGGGGCAACAGAAATTTTTAGGCTTAATTGCGAAAATCATGTGAAAGCCAGGATTTGAACTTGAGACCTGGGGCTCTGATACCATGTTAAGCTTCATGCACTAGCCACTTGAACCAAAAGTCCGAACTGATGGAAAGGGCTAGGCAATCCACATATACACTTCACAACACACAAGAAATACAAAGCACTCTGCCACACAGTAAAAATTACATCTAGCTCATTGGACTACCTAAAGTGAGTCATTGTCGCAACTCTCCTACCGAACAGGCCTAACGTTGCAGATGACAATCGGCAAGTTCGGGTGCCTCTAAAGACCAGCACCCTAGAGCACCCTTCCACGCCTATTCGCCGCTCACTACGGCCCCAATAATCGGGTCCGATATAGCAATCACGTGTTGGGCCAAGCCCATTTAGCGAGGGTGGATGTTTCGGTAGTTTTTTCATTGGGTTTTCTTTTTTCGGCCATTTTTCTTTGGTATCTTCTAGTTTTCTTCGATTTTTTGTTGTTTTATAGTTTTTTTCAGTTTTTAGAAATATTTGAAATTTAAACACTTTTCGTTTTTGAACAACTTTCAATTTTAAACATTTTTCAAGTTCAATTTTATTTTAAACTTTGTCAAGTTTGAACTATTCTAAAATTGATTTTTTTCAAATTTAACAAATTTTATTTTTTTTAAAAAAAGAAGAGAAATGAAATAAATATAGTATCTTTTTGTTGGGCCGTGTTTGAGCCGCCTATGAATCCTTCGCTTCAGGCGGTTGAGACGCTCAGTCAGGCCCAAACTGAACTCTCCCGGTATTGCCTGCTGGGCCAAGCGTACAGTACTGGTACTTTGGGTTGGGCTGCGTGGCTTGTATTCGGCGTGGAAGCCCGTTTGTTGCCGTGTTGGCTCGTTGCATTTGGGAAACACATTTCTGGAGCTCTGAATTTGGGAAACAATACTCCTGGCATTTGGGAGTAGTGGCTTTTTTCATTTGTAGGCGATGCAGTTAGATTGCAGGACGCCATGTTATATTGCATTTGAAGAGGAGCGTGTTGGCTGCGCCTTTTGGTGTTGACGACGAGGCTCTTTCAGATGCTTAGGCCTGCACCAGGATAAAGCCTGACATAGCTCAAGGCTGCTGCCGTTAGGGAATGGCCCCTCGCTTGCTTCAGGTGCTCAGCACACTTCTATCATTTCTCCCTCCTGAAAATAGCTACTCCGTACTATAGAAACTCAGAAAGTCACATTTAGTTGTCCACACTCTTGAATCTCGACACATTATCTATCCCGTGTGTGGCTGAACCGATTCACATGTATATTTAGCTTATCGACAGCTTATCTGATCGGCGCTTGTGTTACGATTATGCTAGCGCTCAGAAGGCCTCGGAGCAGAATCCGGAGAAGCCCGACGTGAAGGAAGCTCTTCGTTAATACACCCTGCTTGCAGCCTGAGTAAAGTTGTGCATCATCTTCATCGTCATACAAACCGATCTTGCATTACACGTGTGGTTGCCTGATGCCATGTGTTATGCTGTAACTTGTGCATGCCGCAGGGATGTTTCAGCGAGGCACGGCGTCTCCTACTCTCTTGGAGCTAGCAATCAGAAGGTGCGGAGTTCACATTCTGGGATAAGCTAGCCCTCGTCGTTGAAAAAGCTGGAGCATAGGAGACGTTTTAGCGGTAGTTTGTTTTGTTTGTATAATACAGGTAGTGGAAGCTTAGGAAATGTACTTGTGGTAATGCGATCTGCTATGTATAGCACGGCTAAGACTAGTCACAATAGGAAGTATCATAGACTAGTATCATACATATGATACTAGTTTATGATACAACACCTATAATGCATAGTATTATGAATTAGTATTATAGTTCTATCATATTTAATGTTTTGTAGAATCTTAATGCAAATATGTGTACATGATGTGTTTACCACTAAAATTTTTAGTTTTTCGTGCTATGATACGGTATCTACCTATGATACTACTCTCACCTCTCTCCTCATTAATTGATGTGCCACATAAGATTTTACCTACATGGTATGCATGATACTACCTAAGACTACCCACAATGGGAGTATCATAGGTAGTATCATGCATTCCATGCATGCAAAATGCTGATGTGGCAGTGCAATTAAGGATGAGAGAGAGTGTACTAGTATCATAGGTAGATACCGTATCATAGCACATACTACTCGAAAAAATAATGTCAAGTAAATCTTGTACACATATTTGCATTGAGATTCTACAAAACAATTAATATATGGAGACTATGATACTAGTATATGATATCATGCATTATGGAGATAGTAACATGTAGTAGTATCATACGCATGATACTTCTACATGGTACTATGCATTGTGACTAGTCTAATACCTATGATACTTCCATTGTGACTAGTCTAAGCAGTAGGAAATGTGGCAGTGGAATGCGGATTTTGAGGATATGCGTGCAAGTGTACCTGGCCTGTTTAGAATGCTGCCGGGGGTTCTTCTGTGGCTGGGCCGAAACCAGTCGGGGCGGATATAGTGAACCCATTGATGGGCTCGTGCAAACCCCTGAAAAGCCAAAAAAAAAAGTCTACACTCTTCTGCAGATGCTAGAAATGGGAGTTGTGGGGGCTTTGGTGGTCGTACTGGTATCACAGGCTCACATGCGCATAGTTGGCTCGTTGGTGCAGCTCCTTTCTACCATCTTCCGAATCCCGATGTATGTGCCATTGGACGCCCTGCCGTGGTCTTCCAAGCCGGCTGCACCCTCGCGCCAAGTTTCACAAGAAAAAAAAAATTTGTGTCCTGTGTGAAAAAGATAATCTGCAGATGCTAGAAATGGGAGTTGTGGGGGCTTTGGTGGTCGTACTGGTATCACAGGCCCACATGCGCACAGTTGGCTCGTTGGTGCAGCTCCTTTCTACCATCTTCCGAATCCCGATGTATGTGCCATTGGACGCCCTGCCGTGGTCTTCCAAGCCGGCTGCACCCTCGCGCCAAGTTTCACAAGAAAAAAAAAATTGTGTCCTGTGTGAAAAAGATAATCTGCAGATGCTAGAAATGGGAGTTGTGGGGGCTTTGGTGGTCGTACTGGTATCACAGGCTCACATGCGCACAGTTGGCTCGTTGGTGCAGCTCCTTTCTACCATCTTCCGAATCCCGATGTATGTGCCATTGGACGCCCTGCCGTGGTCTTCCAAGCCGACTGCACCCTCGCGCCAAGTTTCACAAAAAAAAATATTTTTGTGTCCTGTGTGAAAAAGATAAAAGAATGTTACGTGAAAGCTTTTTTAAGCACCAAACTTTGTGTTCTTTACACAAGACATAAAAAATATCGGTTTTTCGCGAAACAATTTTAGAAGCACATATAATATTTAAAAATTGGGAGCATATGCTCCCGAGTACACAAACGCCTCGTCAATTTTCGTCGGCAAAAACAATTTGCATGGAAGGTTATCAATTTTTAATAAAAATATTAACATAATATTAACATCAAGAAGGTACGAGTTGCATCGATTCTCTGTAACTATGTAATGTTAGAAACTAATCAAGAAATCAAGATACGCAGAAATTCGTTTTGGCTCTGGGGTGTAGATGCTCCTGTTTCCAGAACCAATCACCTTCTGCCGGCTGCTCCATTTGTCAGTGTATACAACAATGTATCCCCTTCGTATCTCTCTTTTTGAACAGTGCTTGGTCCCTGTTGGGCAGAGATAATCAATGCTTTGCAGCACCACTTGGTCCAACGGTACATGACAAAGAATCTCTTATGTACGTTCATCATACTAACCTGGACCACTAGTATTGCCTATTGCCATTAATTTAGCCGACTCCTCCCAGATCATCTTGGACACATCTTCTTCCCCGTAGCAAAAAAGAAAAATGTTTTCAGACATCAACTTACAAGTTACTATTGTTTTAGCTGGAATTCCTCCCATCATTCAGACAAACTTTGCAAAAACCCATTTCAAAGTTCTCAACCTGATCGTCCCGGAACATGACACCAGCCAAATGCTCTTTGAAGTGGTTGTTTACCCCTCACAAACATGACACCAGCCAAATGCTCTTTGAAGTGGTTATTTACCCCTCACAAACAAACCAAATGCCATGTCATTCAAGTTGGTCTTGTATGTAATGTCGAATACCAAAAGAACTTGTATTGCATTGCCCCTGTGGTCCACATAAGATTCTTGATTCGAACTTTATCGTCTGTTTGCACCCTAAACATGAAGTCTGGGTCCTTAGCTCCTAGTTCATCGAATGCCTCGACGGTTTTCAGACATCGTCGTTTGCCTGCTCCTTAGTTCCCAAACTTGAAGTGGCTGTTTTGCGAACACCAAATCCCCTTCATTCCCAAAGAATGCTGCAATTATGTTGTATGCTTTTACAACATTTATGTTGTTTTCCCTTAGCTGGCGGACTAGATCTCTTGTGTACACATTTATGTACTTGTGTGAAGGCCAGAAGACTTTTTATCCATAATTTTCAGCCATTGTGTGGTTATGTTTCACTCCCTGCTCAATTATGTACCATCCATTGTCCGCTGTTTCAAGCAACCCGATCATTGCAGGGCATTCGCCTCGGCATAATTTAGTGTTCTCCGATGACGGTTTGCCCTGAACAAAAAAGAGAGCAACAAATCAACATTTTGAGTGTCACCGCATTGCACAAAAGGGATACACGGTTCAGCATGTTCACGTGATGGACACTTACCGAGCATCCGCACACAATTTCCTGCATTCATTTTGATTTCTCTACACTCAGGTGGCTCTTTCCACACCTAATTCTGAAACCATGCTCCCACAAGTATAAGTTGTAGAAATCATAAGTATCACCGAGTGAATAGTGTTAAGCTTCATGCACTAGCCACTTGAACCAAAAGTCCGAACTGATGGAAAGGGCTAGGCAATCCACATATACACTTCACAACACCCCCACTCGCGTGTGACGGGAGAAGAGAAAGTCAACACGTGAAGGAAGAAGAGGACATAGAGGGGGGCAACAGCAATTTTTAGGCTTAATTGCGAAAACCATGTAAGAGGGGGGCAACAGCAATTTTTAGGCTTAATTGCGAAAACCATGTGAAAACCAGGATTTGAACTCGAGACCTGAGGCTCTGATACCATGTTAAGCTTCATGCACTAGCCACTTGAACCAAAAGTCCGAACTGATGGAAAGGGCTAGGCAATCCACATATACACTTCACAACAAATAGAACATTGTTGCCAGGCAAGGATCGACGACCTCATCCCCAAACTTTTCTACATAACCACAGATAGATTTTTCGAGGGCACTCTTCCTAGATGCGCCCGGTATCCTGTCCGGTGCTGCCCGTCCGTCATGGAACCTGCAAATGCGACAAAGCAGCCATCAGAAAAATCAGAAACTGTCTAGTGTACTTCCTGTAGGAATTCCGACAGTCCTGAAGAAACTCAACGGAATGGCTGTCATAATCTGTACATGACAAAATACCACTGCAACACACAAATTCCCAATCAAATTTTTGCCGAATTCTGCAGTGTCTTGTTCTAGCATGACTGAACCCACAAGGACTTTGCATCACCCAAACTTCCTAAAATTTATACCTGTGCGATTTTAATCTGCGTGCTACATGTCTTTTTTAGGGAAAAAATAAAATAAAAATGAACTGAACTGAACTGGGTGACTACTCCCTGTATTCGATCTGACGAGAACTCCAGCATACAGCGAGACTTGATTTATGCTACCCCCAGCACCCATATGCCCCAAACTTACTGATCTCGTATTGGTCTTTAATCTAACCATAGCAGCAAGATTTAATTCGATTTCAGAGCCAACCGTACTGACTACACTACCGACTAATCTGCTAATGCCATAGTTCATGAACCGTACCTTTTTGTCCACCGCGATGACTGTGGATTCAGCTTCCCAGTTGACTGTGCCGAGTCTGCTTGCCCGTCAGCGGGAACTCCGTCGAACTTGGCCGAGGTCGCCCGGCGAAACGTGCTCTGCTCCCCGCCCCGATGCCGTTTACAGCTTGCGCCACCCGCGTAGGCGCCGGTCGAATCGCCGGAGCCAAATCCTCTTTGGTACTGTAGTTGATTTTTCCTCCGGAGGTATGTGGTAGCCTGATTTCCAAGCGGCCAGATTTGGAGGCTACCGCAGACAAGATACCTGGACCGTGGTCCAGGAGGCCGCCAGCAGATTGTTCCGCGGGTCCAGATCACACCGGGTTAAGTCCCTGTTTTCTCTCCGTCGCGGACGCATTACTACGGTGGGCCCTCCGCCTGACCGTACGTGATAACCATGGTCTATACTCAATTTACTAGCGCGCGTAGCCATTGAATTCTGACACAGGTCGTTCATCTCCGCGCACAATATAAGGGTCCAGATAACATGTGCATCTCAACCCGGGAGCCAAAACTGCACTCCCGTTTGAAACTAGATATATTAAAAAAAAATAGAATCACTGCTTACATGATTAGCCACTCGCACCAGTAGTAATGGTGAGATGCTACTCCCTCCGTTCACAATTACTTCGTGTTCTGGGTTTAGTCAAAGTCAAACTTTGTAGACTTTGATCAAATATTTAGAAAATAATATCAACAATTATAATATAAACTCTATGATTAACTAAATTGTTGTACTCCCTCCGATCCATATTAGTTGCCACTAATATAGGTGCATCTTAACATATTTTAATTGTAGGTACATCTATAATAGTGACAAATAATATGAATCGGAGGAAAGTAATATCAATCGGAGGAAGTATTATATGTATTTGGTATTGAGTGTGGATTTTGTACACCCAAGCATGGGTGTGGATGTACTCTGTACCGTTCATTTAGAGCTGGAGATTCGTGCAAAGTTTGGCTAGATGCAACATTTTCCTCCACCACTTCCATTTTCCTGTCGCGTCGCTGGCTCTCTCCCGGCTTTTCGCCGCGCGGCACGGTCGGCTGTTCGTGTCAGTGACAACCCACGCGCTGTCTCTATCCAGAAAGTAGTAGGGGCTCGTTCCTCCATCCCCAACCTCTCTCCCCTGTTTTCCCTTCTGTAGCCGCCGTCGTCGCCTGCGAGCTGTCCACACCGCGCCGCCGACGCGCAAACAGAGTACGCCTTCTCGTCTGGTAGAGGTTGAACCCCGTCTGCTAGCCGACGGCCTCCTCATCTGCTTGCCTCACCGCCGCCAAGCGTAGCTGGCCGGTGAATCCTGTTTGGTAGCCGGCGCCTGCTCCTCCCTTGCGCGCAGGGGTCTTCGGCTGGAGCGGCGCAGCGCCCTAGACGGCGTGCTGCAGGAGGCGGAGCAAGGGGGCCGGAGATGTCGATGCGATGCCGATGAGATTCCCCGTGGCCTCCATGGATGTGCTGATGTGCCGGGAGTCCGGGACTGGCACATCACGACGTCGCACTGGAGGATGTCGCCGAGTGTCGTTTAGGCGCCGTCCCCGGCGACCGTGGCCACGTCGAGGGGGCTGCTGAAGGCTTGGAACGCGAGGTGGCTGTGGCCGCGGCGGTGACCCTACAGTGTGCCGGTGAGAAGCGCGCCGAGGCCAACCTGCCGGTGCTGACCAGAGATCACCGCGGCCGACGCCGTGCACAGGCGTCACATGGCCGAGCAGAGGGATGCGGCTCCGTCCTCTCTCTCTCTCAAAAGTTCTTCATATTTTCCCCAAATTTTCTTGTTGGCAGTTGATGTTGTATGGAGTGATTCTGTTCTTATCCGAAAATGGTGTTTGTTCTCCGTTTGGATCTTGTTAACGAATTAAAATGGGGATTTCGGATCAGTTCTTCACGCTCAGCTTTGTTCATCTCTTGTGCTCAGTTTTTTTATTGATTTGAAAATTGGGCTGAAAATGAAGCTATACTGTTACACCTCGCACAGGGATCCATTTCCATGAAAATGCAAATTGCAGAATTCTGTCTCTCTTTCTTCTCTGATTCTCTCTCCCTAAGGATTTGCTGCCTGATGTGTTCCAGCTTGATTAGTTTTGGATCCAAATTGCAGTGTTCTGTCTCTCTGTCTCCTCTCTCTCTCGTTAAGGATTTGCTGTCTGATGTGTTCCAGCTTGGTAAGTTTTGGATCTAAATTGCAGTATTCTGTCTCTGTCTTCTCTCTCACTAATGATTGGCAGCATAGGGTGTCACTTTTTTGTGCAATAGATGATCAAGATTTTTTCCAAGAATTCTGTATCTCTGTCTTTCTGTGTCTCTCACTAAGGATTTGCAGAATGCGGTAGCACTTTTTTGTGCAGTATAGATGATCAAGGTTTTTTTTCCATGATATGGAGAGACAGTTTGCAACCATGAACTGAATGGTGAACAAAACAAATCATGTTCTGATTTTTTAAAACTATATTGTTGCTAGATGCTAGCCGACGCCGCCCATCCCCATGGCCATCTCGAGCTGCTCCAGCTTCTGCGCCAAGTCCCCCATGTCGGAGGAGTGCACCTTGTGCCCAAGCGCCGCAAGAAGCTCATCGACTGCCTCGTCCTCCTCCGCCGCTGCCGACAAGGTGCAGCCGGGCGAGGAAAATCAATGGATGCACGTGAGGAAGGAGTGGGAAAGAGGATGTTGGAGAAGAAAGACAGGTTAGCATGTCTTCCTCCTGGCTGCGGGCTGCGGTGGTGACTCTATGCCTGGCCAGCTCCTCCTCCGGAGCAGCCGCCGTGCGCCGCCGCCAGCGAGTCGCCGGATGCGCCGCCGGAACGGTAGCCAGATGCGTGGTAGACTGGTAGCTGTGGAGAGCAGAATGCGACATGGTGTTGCTAGTGGAGGAAGGGATGGTGGAGAATAACCACAGCCTCCGGCATGGTGCGTGACGGCAGAAAGAGAATGGAGTGTCGGGAGAGAGAAGAACCAGTGGTGAGGGACCAGTAGTGTCGTCCCGCGAATCTTGGCTTTTTGACTATTCTGCTGGACCCACGTGCTGTGTAAAATTGGAGAAATAGCTCAAAAGGTTTTCTCTCACATGTAAACTGTTCCGAATCTTAAAGAATTGGACGGCTGGGGTAACACCCACACTCATGCTTGGGTGTACAAATGTATTTCCGATTTGGTATTACATATATGATATATTGATATTTTTCCTACAATTATGGACAAATTTTGAAAAGTTTAACTTTAACTAAAACCATAACGCGAACTAAATAAAAACGTGTACGTACGTATCTTCTTACTCGAGCAATTGGATAAGGATGAAAGAAAAGGGTGTGTCTCTCTCTCAAACTACAAAGTGTAACTGCAGTTTAAATAAAAGTGTAACTCTTTTCAGTTGCTTTTCTCGAAAAAAAAATACAACTACTACTAAAATACATATATTATGTATGACCGAGATTTAAGAAATTCTCAAATAACTGAGACATAGCAATTTTGAAAAGAAAACGCCGCAAAGAATGTGGCGGAATAGTACTACGCTGCGTCCGAGGAGCGGCCTCGTGGGTGTTGCAAAAAATAATGGGGTGTTTTGGAGGCGAGCGTACGGGCATGTTTTGCCATCCCCACGCGACAAAGATGCTTCACCGAGTTCGGAGTCCAGGCTCCTCTTGCGCTTGTAATTTTCACAACGACCGCTTGGAGACCGTGACTAGTTAATCCAACAACCAAAGCACCATTGATGATTTAATTAGGGAATCAGAATTCACAAACACTAGTAATGCCTGGAGCAAATAGCTCACGGACGGAACTGATCAAGACGGAGCTAGTACTCCGTAGTACTGATGACGAATGAGCGTAGGCGTAGGCGCGCGTGGCTCTGCACTATGCAAGGAATCATGGGCGAGTTCTACCGACCGATGCTGTGCTGATCGGTGCGCTACATGCCTACATGCATTCGTAGGCTTGCCCAAACAGTTGGCCTCGCACTCCACATGCCGTCATTTTTTCGTGCCGGGGCCATGCATTCTGTATTTCTGCTAGATACTGTACATACTTATATCACTTGAGACAGACGTGCGTATGGGTAGCTGGTATGTACAGTGAGCCGATGGTAGATTCCCACGAATCTTGTACATTCCCCTGTTTGGAGCACAGTGGATTCCTCACCACAGTTCTTGTTGTAGACACCCGTGGCATTAAGGGCATCTCCAGCGGCGCGACGCATTTCGGACGTTCAAATTGTCCGCGGGCGTCCGTTTGCATCGCCTGGCGGACGGAGAAATGGTCGTGTGTCCGTTTGCGTCTGGGGTTGGCTCCAGCGGCGCGACGCATTTTGGACGCAGGCCAGAATTCAAAAAACATGAAATAGCGTCGACTTTGCACGAAATTACAGCCGCAAATTGAGGGAGAAACAAGTTCATCACACTTTGCAGCTCGTACGGCGCAAAATGGAGCAAAAGGGGCACAACAAGGCCTGAACAGCAATTTAAAAAGTCCAAAAGGAGGCCAAGGTGCTGGGCGCATTGCGCCGACGATCAGGCGTCTCGCGCGCAGATTTCGGCGCACCTCTTCATGAACCATGCCCTGGTGTCGTCGTCGACGCCGCTCAAGTCGGCAAGCATGATCCTTGTGTCTTCTGCACGCAATTTGGCCTCGGCGTCTGCCTTTTTGGCCTCGATGTCCAGCCTTTGGACATCGAGGACCTCCTTGGCGAGGTTCTGGTAGATGGCAGCTGCTGTCTACTGTTGGCTTCTTTTCCTGTAGACAGTGTTGGGCCTCCAAGAGCAGAGGTTTGTAGAACAGCAGCAAGTTTCCCTTAAGTGAATCACCCAAGGTTTTATCGAACTCAGGGAGGAAGAGGTCAAAGATATCCCTCTCAAGCAACCATGCAATCACGATACAAGAAATCTCTTGTGTCCCCAACACACCTAATACACTTATCAGATGTATAGGTGCACTAGTTTGGCGAAGAGATAGTGAAATACAAGTAATATGGATGAATATGAGTGGTAATAGCAATCTGAACAAAATATGGCAGCGAGTAAACATGCAGCAGAACTTGTTGGAAACGGTGTTTCAATGCTTAGAAACAAGGCCTAGGGAACCTACTTTCACTAGTGGACACTCTCAACATTGCAATCATAAAGGAATATAAATAAGCACTTCATTGTGCTATTCTGAATTACTCTCTGGCAAGATAACGAACTCTAATTCATCATTGAGGCAAAGCTTAAAGATGTATTCCCAAGTACTAATAAACACCCCACGCTGTCACTGTGAGCATTTATAGGAGGTACTAACACACCACAATTTCATAGAGACATCCAACTCAAATCATAACTCAGTGAATAAGTATTCTGTGAAATATAGCCTAAGAGACCCACACGGTGCACACACTGTCACCTTTACACACGTGGGACAAGGAGTCTCCGGAGATCACATAAGTAAAATCCACTTGAATAGCATAACGACATCTAGATTACAAAGCTCATCATATGGATCTCAATCATGTAAGGCAGCTCATGAGATCATTGTATTGAAGTACATGGGAGAGAGAGATTAACCACATAGCTACCGGTACAGCCCTTAGCCTCGATGGAGAACTACTCCCTCCTCATGGGAGACAGCAGCGGTGATGGAGATGGCGGTGGTGTCGATGGAGATGCCTTCCGGGGCCACTTCCCCGTCCCGGCGGCGTACCGGAACAGAGACTTCTGTCCACCAGATCTTGGCTTCGCGATGGCGGCGGCTCTGGAGGTTTCTCGTACCGTGGCTTATTCGTGTCGAAGATTTGGTTGAGACATTTTTCATTTGCTCAATTTTCTCAAAACTGTTGTAATAATTTGGTTCAGAATATTGTTTATGTGTTGTAATAATTTGGATGATTATTTTACTAATTATGATAGATTGTTGTATGTGTTGCATATGAATTCTATGAAAAACTCTGCCTTTACGGGTTCGAAATCCGCTGGCGCAGAACAGAGACTTAAACCGAAACTGAAAAACAGAAGAATATTATGTTTTTCAGTTTTCGTTACGGGGCCGGCTCTGTTCTGCGCCTGTCATTTTCCGGTCCGTAAACACGAATTCGATGCACTGAGCTTCGGATTCTCAGTTCACGTTTTTACGGGATCTGCTAGACATGCTCTTATGCTGTAACTTGTGCATGCCGCAGCGATGTTTCGGCGAGTGTCTCCTACTCTCCTGGAGCTAGCAATCGGAAGGTGCGGAGTTCACATTCTGGGATAAGCTAGCCCTTGGCGTTGAAAAAGCTGGAGCATAGGAGACATTTTAGCGGTAGTATGTTTTATTTGTGTCTAATCCGGATAGTGCAAGCTTAGGAAATATACTTGTGGTACTGCTATCTGCTATGTATTGTACGGCTAAGCAGTAGGAAATGTGGCGCTGTAATGCGGAGTTTCCGCAACAACAAAAAATGCGGAGTTTGAGGATATGTGTGTAAGTCTACTTTAGAATGCTGCCGGGGGTTCTTCTGTGGCTGGGCCGAAACCAGTTGGGGCGGATATAGTGAACCCATTAATGGGCTCGTACAAACCCCTGAAAAGCCAAAAAATAAAGGTCTACACACTCTTCGGCTGATGCGGGAAATGGGAGGTGTGGGGGCTTTGGTGGTGGTACCACAGGCGCACAGTTGGCTCATTGGTGCAGCTCTTTCCTAGGCGATTTACACAAAAATAACCCAAAAGTGAAAGAAAAGCACAGAATGACCCTCCGGCGAAACTGTTTCACCAATCTAACCCTTTTGTGTGGCGCCCCTCCCACGGGCGCCACATATGCCCATGTGGCTCCCCTCCAGCCGGCGCCACTGACCCAGCCGACGTGGCCCCCTCGCCGCTGAGCTGGTGCGCCCATCCGACGTGGCAGCATGTGTGGCGCCCCTCCCAACGGCGCCACACATGCACTTGTAATCCCCCCAAAACATACTGTGAGACAATTCCTCTGGGACTTAGCCGTTTTGCGAGGCTCGATGTGTGGCGCCGTTGCCACGGGCGCCACACTAGCATGTGTGGCGCCGATGCCACGGGCGCCACACATCCACTTAAGTGTGGCGCCCACGCCCAGCCCGACCCTTCTTTCTTCTTTCTCTTCCTCTCTCCTTCTCCTCCCCAACCGCCGCCGCCGCACGCCTCCCCTTCGGCCCCCCCACCAAATCAACCAAGGAATCATCAGATCTATCCGGCCAACTTCTTCCTCCTCCATTCCTCAAGGTATTCCCCTTCGATTCCCTCCGATTCATCCAATAGTGTTGGTGGATTTGGTAGATTTGGGTATGAACCCTAGATTTGGTAGATTTCTTGGATTTGGATATGTAGAAATTTATGTTGGTGGAATCTACATTGTAGTATATGTGTTTGAACCAAAGATTTGTTGGAACCCTAGATATGAAATTTTACATGTATGTGTTGAAATCCTATGTATGTATGTGTTGAAATGTTGGTTGTGTTTGAACCAAAGATGTTTGAAATGGCTATGTATGTGTTGAAATGGGTATGTATGTGTTGAATGTGTATGTGTAGGAACCCTAGATATGTTAGTGGATTTGGATATGAACCCTAGATTTGTTCAAATTCTATGTATGTATGTGTTGAAATGTCTAATATTTGCCTACCAAATGCATTCAAATGTGTTACATATGCCTAGTATTCTTGATGGAATAACTCATATTTGTTAGGAATGTATGTGTGATGGCTTATTTGGATATATTCTCATGTATGTGTTGCTCATATTTGGTATGAATGGCTCATAATATGTTGTATTTGTGTAAACATGTAGGATGGTGTGGATTCTGGATGAAGAGTATGACAGGGTGCACCGGGCTGTTCATATGACGGAGAAGGGAACGGATCTTCACCCTTTGAAGATTCGTTACCATGGCACAGCGGATATACCGTATGACGAGAGGTACACGGAGTTCATCTGGCCTACCGGTCTTATGCCGTTCATATCCCTTGTAAGCCGTGGGGGCCCACTCATGAACCCCTCGGCACTCACCGCCCTTGTCGACCGGTGGAGGCCGGAGACTCACACCTTCCACTTGAGGGCCGGCGAGATGGCCCCTACTCTCCAGGATGTTTCCATGATCCTTGGACTACCTGTTCAGGGCGAGCCACTGTGTATGAACACAGCTTCTGATGGGTGGCGCGAGCAGATGCAGGTGCTTATTGGCATGGCTCCTCCGCTGCCAACAGAACCAAAGAAGAGAGCTCCCGCCAGCGCGTCTTTCGAATGGATCAGGACTAACTTTGGAGAATGCCCGGAAGAGGCCGACGAGGACACTCGGAGGACGTACGCCCGCGTGTACTTATGGTACATGATTTCGAGGACTCTCTTTCCTGACAGTGGGGGGAAGCTGGCCCATTGGTGTTGGCTGAAGGCGCTTACGGTGTTGGATAATCGTTGGAGTTGGGAAACAGCGGCACTTGCCTACCTCTACCGGCAGGTGATGATTTGCTCTATGTACTATTTTCCTATAGTAGTGTGCTAGACAAAGTACTAACCAAATGTCTTATGTGCGTAGTTGGACGAAGCTTGTCGCAGGTCTGGGAGCGGCGGTATTGGTGGATGCATGCTCCTACTTTCCGTATGGAGCTGGGACCGCCTATCAGTTGGGCGGCCCAGGGTACTCAACGAGAGGCCATGGCCTCATCACCCTCACTTTCCTGATCGGGAGCCCACTTGGGCATACCTTTGGGACAATGTCTCGGAGATGTCGGGCGATACAAAGATCATGTACATGCAGTACACTGCGGAGTTGGACACTCTTACCGCTGAGCAGGTAACCGATCACTCTTTTGCAATCCTAGTTTTCATTGATTCTACTGGCATGTTCTAAATTCTGAGATATTTGTATGCTGCAGGTGGAATGGGAGCCATATGGTGGCTACTACCGTATTGGCGCGTCGATGACTGACCTCAACCACAAGTGCACGGAGGAGGCACGGTTCTGGCGTATGCGCTGCCCACTCATATGCATGTGTCTTGTTGAACACCACCAGCCGCAAAGAGTGATGAGACAGTTTGGGCTGTATCAGGAGTGCCCACCAGTGTGGCAAGACACGGACAAGGCGCTTCATAGGTAAACTTCTGGAATCATGCGATGAAAGATTCTTGATAGAAGAGGTACAAACTAACTTGTTGATTCTTGCAGGCTTGATAGGCAGCGGCAGAGGAAGATCACAAATTGACCAGTCCATCATAGCGGCCACATCGCAGCGTTCCAACACTGTTTGCAAGCGGCACGGAATGCTGGCCCTGAGCAGATTGTGCCTCACAACATCGCCGCTTTCAACAACTACCTCGAGTGGTTCCATGAGAACACGCGTATCGAGTTAGTTAAGCACGCGTATCCTGAGGAGATCTTGGACGACCCCATCCAGTTCGATGAGGTTGGGCAAAGCCAGCACGACACCTTTGCTCGCAGAGGGAGATCGACTTCTATTGCTTCCGAGCTGAACTTCGTGGTATTCTATTCTCTCACTAACTAGTACATCATCTACATTGCCATGTGGTCGCTTCAATTGTGTATGCTATGTTTGTCACAGCGGAAGGAGATCGAAAAACAAAGTGAGGAGTGCGAGGTTATCTGGGAGCAGAGCGGGACAGATGACAAGCCTGTCGGACCGTTGCGGTATTTCATTAAGGTATGATCACCAACTTTGAATGTACGCTACTATGATGTGGTGGATTTGTAACCATGAACGGGATGACGCAGAACACTGCACGGAAGATGCGGCGGTTAGCCAGCTTGCTAGGTTGCCGGGAAGCCGAAATCGCTACATCTTCCTCTTCAGAAGAGCGGGAGGTATGGACTATTTTGTTGCTGTCAAACATGTTCTTACTAATTTCAACTTTGTAATCTCATGTGTTCGTGTTTGTGAAGATTCCTGCGGACGAGCTAATTCTGAGTCAAGGCATACTTCCAAAGCGTACCTCGAAGCAAGCCTCACGGTCAGCTTATCAGTTGAAGCCAAGGGGCAAGGGTCCAAACCGGTACACTCCGGAAGATTATGTCAACCGAGGAAAGAGGTTGTCACTGAGGAGGATGAGGGGCCGCGGCGGAGATCAGCTTTGTCGAGGATGAGGAACGACGAGCCGTTCTCTTCAGAGGAGGAGGAGGAGGAGGAGGAGGAGGAGGAGCAGCAGGAGCAGCAGGAGCAGCAGCAGGAGCAGCCACGGCAGCGGACGAAGAGGATGGCCATCCGGAAGCAGCCCGCGAGGACGGCACGTCGAGGACGCTACTAGGATGTGCTACGTGTTGTTCTGAACTCTATCTTCATAAGTATCGATTTGTGAACCCTATGTCATTTCGAACCATGGTCTGTAATGCTACTTGTTGTTTGAATCTACGTGCTACAATGTGACCTATGAAGTGTTATATGTGTATGTCATGAATTTGCTACTTGTTGTGTCCAATGTGCTACAATGTTATATGTTGGATTTTGGTAGGATTTTTCATGTTTTTAACACAAGTCAATGTGTGGCGCCCTGCACACTGGCGCCACACTGCACTGTGTGGCGCCCATGGCATCGGCGCCACACATGCCAACTTATATCAAGTATTGGGTTGAAAACATCCAGGGGCTCCGGACGATAAGTCCTTAGCCGTTTTCACGAGCCTCTATGTGTGGCGCCCGTGGCATCGGCGCCACACATCGAGCCTCGCAAAACGGCTAAGTCCCAGAGGAATTGTCTCACAGTATATTTTGGGGGATTACAAGTGCATGTGTGGCGCCGTTGGGAGGGGCGCCACACATGCTGCCACGTCGGATGGGCGCACCAGCTCAGCGGCGAGGGGGCCACGTCGGCTGGGTCAGTGGCGCCGGCTGGAGGGGAGCCACATGGGCATGTGTGGCGCCCGTGGGAGGGGCGCCACACAAAAGGGTTAGATTGGTGAAATAGTTTCGCCGGAGGGTCATTCTGTGCTTTTCTTTCACTTTTGGGTTATTTCTGTGTAAATCGCCTCTTTCCTACCATCTTCCGAATCCCAATGTATGCTGCCATTGGACGCCCTGCCGTGGTCTTCCAAGCCGGCTGCACCCAACGACCCACCAAAAATTAATATTTTATGTGTCCTGCGTTGTCTTCTTTACATAAGACACACAAAAATGTCGGTTTTTTTTCGAAACAGCTTTACGAGCACATATAATATCGAGATGTACGAGTCAATTTTTTGTTTAACTTTTTTTATTTTGAACTATGTTAAAAGTTATCCAAAAAATTGGGAGCATATGCTCCCGAGTGCAAAAACGTCTCGTCCATTTTCATCGGCAAAAATAATTTGCATGCAAGGTTATCTATTTTTCAATAAAAAAATATTAGCATCAAGGAGATACCAATTAGAAACTAATCAAGACATAAAGATACACACAAACTAGATTTATTAAAAAATAGAATCCCTGCTTACATGATTAGCCACTCGCATCAGTAGTAACGGTGAGATGCTACTCTCTCCATTCACAATTACTTCGTGTTCTGGGTTTAGTCAAAGTCAAACTTTGTAGACTTTGACCAAATATTTAGAAACGAAAATCAACAATTATAATATGAAATCTATTGTATTAAAATTGCGATTAACTAAAATTTTGTATTCCCTCCGATCCATATTAGTTGCCATTAATATAGGTGTATCTTGACATATTTTAATTCTAGTTACATCTATACTAGTGGCAAGTAATATAAATTAGAGGGAGTATTATATGCATTGGTATTACATATATTGATATTTTTCCCTACAATTATGGCCAAAATTTGAAAAGTTTAATTTAACTAAGACCGCGAACTAAATAAAAACGTGGACATACGTATCTTCTTACTCGAGCAATCGGATAAGGATGAAAGAAAAGGGTGTGTCTGCCACTCTGCCTCTTAAACTACAAAGTGTAACTGCAGTTTAAATAAAAGTGCAACTCGTTTTAATTACTTTTGTCCAAAAAATACAATTACTACTAAAATATATATTTTTTATGTATGACCGAGATTTAAGAAATTCTTAAATAACTAAGACATAGCAATTTTGAAAGGAAAGAAAACGCCAGAGAGAATGTGGCGGAATAGTACTACGCTGCGTCCGAGGAGCGGTTATCTCACATTCGTATCGGCCTCGTTGGTGTTGCAAAAAAATAATGGGGCGTTTTGGAGGCGAGCGTACGGGCATGTTTTGCCATCCCCACGCGACAAAGATGCTTCACCGATTTCGGAGTCCAGGCTCCTCTTGCGCTTGTAATTTTCACAACGACCGCTTGGAGACCGTGACTAGTTAATCCAACAACCAAAGCACCATTGATGATTTAATTAGGGAATCAGAATTCACAAACACTAGTAATGCCTGGAGCAAATAGCTCACGGACGGAACTGATCAAGACGGAGCTAGTACTCCGTAGTACTGATGACGAATGAGCGTAGGCGTAGGCGCGCGTGGCTATGCAGTATGCAGTATGCAACGAATCATGGGCGAGTTCTACCGACCGATGTTGTGCTGATTGGTGCGCTACATGCCTACATGCATTCGTAGGCTTGCCCAACTGTAGGCCTCGCACTTCAGATGCAGATGCCGTCATTTTTCCGTGCCGGGGCCATGCATTCTGTATTTCTGCTAGATACTGTACATACTTATATCACTTGAGACAGACGTGCGTATGGGTAGCTGGTATGTACAGTAAGCCGATGGTAGATTCCCACGAATCTTGTACATTCCCCTGTTTGGAGCACAGTGGATCCCTCACCACAGTTCTTGTTGTAGACACCCGTGGCATTAACGGATCACCACGGGAACAGAGACACAACGTTGATCTACCCATGAGGAATTGAGGAAATGTGTTTGCCAACAAAACTAACCGGTGCATTGGAAAAACTAACTAACTGGTGTTGCAGAATCATGGGCCAGACACCTCCTTTGGTTCAGTGGATTTCTAAAACACCAGAATAATAATAAAAATATACAGGATTCAAGTGCCATGTCATCTTGTGTATTGCATGATAGGAAGGATACTAAGAATCAGATAAATTATTTCCAATTGGTTGGAGTGGATGAACACTCTCCTATAAAATCTACTGAAAATACGGATTGCAATCGTCTAAGAAAATCTATTGGAAATCCGTTGAATCAAATGCACTTTTTATTTGTTCAATATGAACAACAATGAAAGATGAATATAGTAGCAATACGACGACACTCTTTATCTACTTGATTGAAGATAATGGAATAATAAAGCGAAAAGCTTCCTCTGATAATAGTATATCGATTTTACCTTAAATTCTCATTCGAGAATGGTCTCTGACCTGATCTTCATACTTATTAGGATTTATGTTTTTTTTTATGTTTCTTCAAAATCCAAACCGAAGCTTAAGGACATTTTTATTCGAAGATTTAAAAAACATAAAGTAGTAATAGTATATGTAGTTGTCGTGGAATATTGAAATCTTTAAGAATTAGAACCCTGGCCATAGACAATAATATTTTGTTTAAAACATAAAATTATGAATAAACGTATAAATTACTTTGGAAGGACATATATCTTCGAAAACTTGAACTCCAACATTGAGGTAAATTTCCTTTGTTTAACTCTAGCCATCAGAGAAAATTATTTCCTCATCTTTGTTCCTAAAAGGATCATATGGTCCATTAGAGGGGGGAGGGGGGCATTAGGCGACTCTCAGATTTTTTTTTCTTTTTCAACTTTAGAGTATGAACACAAACCCCGCCAAACACCACAAAGGCTCACCTTATTCTCCTCATACTCTTGCACAATGCAAGGTGCCACGATCCACTAAGCGGTATACTTGAAGGGGGCAACCGAACCTTTACAAACAAGGTTGGGGCAATAACCACAACTTAATCGTAGGCTTACAACGAGAACATGGAGCTTTAAACCATCAAGGTTGAAATTTGAGGATAACCTCTTTCGTCTATATATGGTGCCTAGATACACAATAAAAAGAAGATCCACTGGGATTGCAAGGGGGAATCAAGTTTCTTTTAGTGGGGTGGTAGATCTTGGTATTCTCTCCCAAATCTTACAAGATCGAGGAGTTTGAGGGGCTAGGGGGAGATCTGGTCAATTTGAACTAGAGCATTAATAGAGGAAAGAGTGTGAAAGAGGTAGATCTTCTCAGGGAAGAAGACCCTCTATTTATAGGCCCCCTCATTTTCACACCATTGCACACAACCACAACCTTAGCTGGTAGTACCACTTGGAGGAGTGGTACTACCGTGGTTCATAGCCGTTGCCATCAGTGAACAAGGACCCTCACTAGCAGTGGTACTACCAGTAGTGTCAACTAAACATTTTTGAGAAAATAGTAGTTGGGACTTCCAGAGCAGTCCCGTCATGTAATATTATAAAAAAAAAGAGCACGAGAATCTTAGCCGATAGTAGCCCGGTACTAGCCCCTGGTAGCACTACCGCTAGGTAGACAGGCACTAGTGTACATGGTAATAGGTAATGCCAGTGCTACCTCAATACTACCAAACATTGTAGTAGTTGTAGATCAAGTTAGAGAGGGTGATGTCCTCAACTTTTTAGGAGGACTTTTGGCGGTGCATTTTGGTTTGCGTACTATCAAGAGTTGTAGGAAAAGCGTACTACTCCCTCTTAATAGTACTGTTTTCCTATATCTGACAAAATGAAAAGCCAAAAATACTGTCTTCGGCCTTATCCATTTGATGGACATCAAAATGTCTCGTGCCATCTTTGAATTCAGATATATAGTTCATGCATACGATTAATCCGCTAACTGCATTGTCATCTACACCAAAACCGCTTAGTGGGGGAAATTCCCTTTCAGTTCCCCACTTTACCTCACCTGTAACTGCCTCTCAAGCAAAGAGGAGGGGGATCATGGTTCCGGAGTGAGGGTGCACTTCCTATTTTCAGCATTTGATATGCCAACATGTTTTTTTTGGTCGTAGCATCTTGATAGGAAAGACAACATCACATATAGTAAAATTTCCATGACCTACCAATTGTCGTCCCGGTGTGGTCATGGTGTCTCACATGGTCGACACATGGAATATTGTGGTGTTTTGGCAAGGGCGAAGCTATGTAAAGGACAGAGGGTGCTGTCCCATCCCAAACTTTTTTTTTTTGCATAATTAGCATATGTATGATTTGGGGTTACATTGAAAAAAATAGAGTACTGCACCCTTGCATCTTTCAGATCTCACACCACCTTCATGGACACGCGGTTGTACAAGCACACTCCGCCAACAACCATTCATATCTAGCTCAACTACTATGTTTTGGACTGGTGGAATGTTGACTCCCTCTAGTAGAATGTCGTCGAGCTCCTCTTTTTCTCTTTGCGATGGTGAATGTCATGATGGTGTCAAGTATGTTTTGGAAATAAGCTCTTATATTTCATCTTTGTGCTCATGGTTTATCTTCTTCAATACTACAGCAATTGGTAACTACCCTCGCAAAGACTTGGCCCAAGGCACAACGTGTTGAACGATATTAAGCTTTCATACATATTTTGTTCAACGACTCACGTGGCTTTTCAAAACATGAGGTTACTCCAGTCTTAGCAGGCTTGGTCTTCTGCAGTTTCTTGAAGGAAGCCATCCTAGAATGTAAGAGAAAACTAGAGAGGACAGTCTCCGGAAAATCTCCATGTATTATATTTTTTTACTGCTAATCTCTGTAGAGTTACTTAATTAAGTTAGCGCATAATGTAGTATTGGTTGCTAAAAAGGAGGCAAAACTACAATTTTTTTTTTTAATTTTGACTACATCGTACAAAACACACAAGAATTTTATCCGAAATTGTTTTTCTTCCTTGCTCAACATGTGAGCCCTGATTATTGTATGGACGATGAAATTTTCTGCAGGCATTTTGAGTCCATGAAGATTTGTTACCAACAGCACTAGAAATAAATCCTCAACGAAAACTTCCCCAAGATCCAACATTACTTATCGAATCTCAATCCTCTAAAGTACCCAAGAAAATCCTTTAAATAAAAAAAATGTGCTGCTTAGCGTGCACATGGGCAGTATGCCACATCCTGTTCCAATCTTCATCTTCAAATCCCGCGAATAATAAACCGTGTGAACACGGTGCAATAAACTAGCACTCTGGATGATAAAAGAAGAGATAGAGTCGCATATAAAGATTCGGTGACACTGATGACGAGCGAGGTAGCTAGATTGTAGAGAGGGAGAAGACAAGGAGGGACGGGCCAAGAAAATAAAAGCCTCACGAGCACGTGACTCGCCAGTGCGTGTCCCTAGCCTTTCATCCGTTCCTTGTTCCCCTCGGGCTCCTTTCTTTATCACCCTCCGTCATTCCGTTTTGAAATTCAGTTTTTTTTTGTACTCCCTCCCTCGTAGCCTGGTGATGACAAACATGCGCCTTGTCATTGGCACCTCCCCAGATCACTGTTTAGTTGGTACTCTACTGTTAACCAATGCGACACTCACACCGATTCCAATCGCTCCAGGACAGCAGCAAGCAATATAATTTTCTGAACTTCGTACCGAAGTCAGTACAAAAGGATAGTATATTTCGCTCGAGAGATGCTGCAAGACTGCGTTTTGTTGTGTGTCTGCACTGCAGTGTTGTAGAGAGACGGGAGCTGTCGCTACGGTTGCATTATTGGAGCGTTTGCCGTCGTCTCTAAGCGACACTTTAGCTAGATCTTGATTATACTGCTAATCGATTTCTTGCTGTCTGCAATCATCGCCGGATACTGCTCAACAAATACTGCGACGATGTGGAAACGGGGGCGGGCACGGGCAGAAAGCCTGGTGGAGTGGGTCGTGGTATGGTGTGGGTGGCCATGGCTGGCAGTGGCAGGCATGCGCGTCCGTGTCGGGCCTGTTGGGTCTGCTCCTGCCCGAGGAGAGAGGCTGGGCGCGCTTTTGGCGGTTTGCAGAGCTGCTGCAGCAGCAGGCATGGAGCGATAGGGCCGTGGCAGGTGCTTGTTGGCGTCTCTCTCGTCCCCACTCCACTCCACCACCACCCACTCTCACCCCAACCCATCGCTTCGTCGCTGGGTTGGATTAACATTGACTCTGATTCTGATTGATCGCCTTCCTTCCCGCCGAGCGGGCTCGCCGGTGATTCGCTGACGAGCTCCGCATCTTCCGCAGCCGAGCGGAGGGAATTGCGTCGTGAGGGAGTCGGTTCCATCTTCTTCCCCGTCGTCCTTGGCCCGAAACGAATCTGCGGCCTTTGTGGTGCTGTGGTGGGGGGATGGAGACGGGGGTGCGGATGTGGCGGTGGCGGTGCTGCGTGGTGGCCGCCGCCCTGCTCAGCGTGATCCTGCCGCCGGCCACCGCGTCGCTCTCTCCCTCCGGCATCAACTACGAAGGTAAAATCCACCAACCTATCCATCTTGCTCCTTCCCTCGAGTTCCTCAAGTGAAAAGCGTCTTTCGGCGCAGCAAGATTCCCTGAAATTGGCAAAGATTTCCTTTTTCCCTTCCTGGCAACCCCCAATTTGGCGAATCACGCCAATGTGGTTCCGCTTCTTCTTCGCCGCTTGGTTGTTTCTTGCCTGAGATTTGTTGGCGCTGAGACTTCCGCCTGTTTGCTCTGCCTGTCGCAGTCGTGGCGCTCATGGCCATCAAGACGGAGCTGCAGGACCACTACAACGTGCTCGACAACTGGGACATCAACTCCGTCGACCCCTGCAGCTGGAGGATGGTCACCTGCACATCCGACGGCTACGTCTCTGCGCTGTAAGTCATGCCGCCATCTCCCGCTTGCTCCCTCCTGTCCTGCCTCCGGCGAGCTTTTGCAATGGGGACTAATCTTCTCGCGTGATTCGCAGTGGTCTGCCCAGCCAACGCCTCTCCGGTAAACTGTCGCCTGGCATCGGCAACCTCACAAGACTACAATCTGTGTAAGCGCATTCATCCCGTCCCGTTTAAAAATTGGAAAAATGGCCAGAAATACAGGTTTCTACACAAACGAGAGACTGCAAGTGCTCACCATTCGCTTTCTTCCACAGGCTGCTGCAGAACAACGCGATTTCTGGCACTATCCCTGCCACCATAGGCAGGCTGGGGATGCTGAAGACGCTTGACATGTCAGACAACCATCTCACTGGGAGCATCCCCAGTTCAGTTGGCGACCTCAAGAACCTCAACTATCTGTGAGATTTCATTCCATGGTTCTTCTTGATGCCGCATCCTTCTTGATGTATACGGCGACTCACTTTTGTTTCTCTTGTTGCTACCAGGAAACTGAACAACAACAGCTTATCTGGAGCTTTACCTGATTCACTAGCCACCATTGATGGCCTTGCTCTTCTGTATGTCCTGCGAATCCCTTGGTTATTACTACTGCTTTCCTCTTTCTTCCGTGTACCGTAATAAACGGTTCTATTTAACCTGTTTCACAGAGATCTTTCATTTAACAATCTCACCGGTCCGTTGCCAAAGATTTCTGCAAGAACTTTCAGGTAATCAATCATTCAGCTAATTCCCTGTCACCTGGCTAATTCAGTTTCCCCATGGACACCCTGTGTGCACGCTGCAGACTATTGCTCGTTCTTTCGTTTCCACTTTTCTTACTGTTTCTTGTTATGACAGCATTGCTGGAAATACATTGATTTGTGGCGTCAAGTCTGGAGACAATTGCTCGTCTGTGTCGCTGGACCCGCTTTCGTATCCACCAGATGACCTTAAGGGTGAGATTGTCGATCATTTTTATCTTTCAGAAATATACACCAGTAGCACAAAGAAATGCTATCTTTTTTGTCTCTCTATGTGGCTCACATCCGTTTCCTTTTCCTCAGCTCAGCCACAACAAGGCATGGCAAGAAGTCACCATATAGCTATCATCTGCGGAGCAACTGTGGGTTCTGTAGCATTTGTCGCTATCGTGGTCGGCATGCTTCTTTGGTGGCGGCATAGGCGTAATCAGCAGATCTTTTTTGATGTAAATGGTAATGCTCTTTTCGATGCTGTACCTGATCAATACTAGCATTGCCTGGATTTAGAGTTGGATACATAGATTTCTTTGTTGCAGCAAGGGTTGAAGAATCTACTGTCTGTTACGTCTTGAACTATATTTTTCTAAGCTTCCAATTGAATAGTAAATTAATTTGAACAGGGCGATATGAAAATGCTCTTTGTTTATTTGACATGCTTACCTTTGGACGAGCTGAATAGTTAGCATTAGATTTATTTTTTTGCGAAAAAATAGTTAGCATAAGATAATCTTCAGTAATATGATTTCCGCGACATGTTCAAAATTCACATAAAAACGAGCCACCCTGTAGTCCTTTTTGTGGACTAGTACTAATTACTTGTAGTAGTATTCATTATATAAACTTTCTTGCAGCTTCTAGTGATGTCATAGGTAATATTTTTTTTGCGAAAATAGGTAATTAATCTTTCGCGGTTCAGTAGAACAGTTGCTACCAATTTAAACTGCATTGTCAATTAGGCATGAACACTAACTATATAGCAGGGACCTAAAGTGATTGAAATTTGATATTTCTCAAATCTAGTGGGTTCATATTACGCTATGTGTATTCCATGCATGTTCTGCCCTTTTTTTTTTCTTTTCGTTGTTTTTCTAATAAACATGGTTTCCTTACCAACTGAGATGGTCATACTCTCTTGATACAGTGTAGTCTAAATTTTCTCTTTGAGTCTTCTCTGTTTTCCTCCGATTTCTACATATGTGAATGCTCAAATATTTGTCCTATGTTTACTAAAGAACATACAGAGATAAATTATCAAATTATTGCTGGGATAGAAGCCTTATTCTGGCAAACGATTAAATATATCTGACTATTATCTGGCAGCTTGCAAGCCTACTTGGTGGTTCTTATTTGGAAAACCTTTTCTGTAGTTCAGAATCATGATGTCCCAGATACTTTTGGTATAGGTACATCCATTTTTGGGCAACTAATTTGAACCGGAGGGAGTAATTGATTTTCCTTGCAATAAAAATGAGATGTCTTCTTTCACCCTATAATACCTGCTTCGATAATTTTAAATTTTTTACATGCTCTCAGTTTCTGTTCATGCTTTCTGTCGGGCATGCTATTGCTGTTTTAGTTCCATACTGTGGTACCTGATACCTCCTCTTAGCTACAGATCAATATGACCCAGAAGTATGCTTGGGTCATCTAAAGAAGTACACCTTCAAGGAGCTTCGAACCTCTACCAACAATTTCAACTCAAAAAACATTTTAGGTGAAGGTGGATATGGAATAGTATACAAGGGGTTTTTACGTGATGGTTCAATTGTTGCTGTTAAAAGATTGAAAGACTACAATGCTGTTGGTGGGGAAGTTCAATTCCAAACTGAAGTTGAAGTCATAAGCTTAGCTGTTCACCGGAATCTCCTACGGCTCATTGGATTCTGCACTACAGAGTGCGAGAGATTACTTGTTTATCCTTATATGCCAAATGGAAGTGTTGCTTCTCAGTTACGGGGTCAGTCTATTTCTCTCTGCTCTTATACATTTTTAAGTACTGTATTACTTGTGCAGATTCATTAGTGGCCTGTTCAATCTTTGCTTCCCCTTGCCATGCATTAGGCTCATTTCAGATTAACACTATGGCATGTGTCCATGTTGGCTATCTAGTGAGCTCAAACTGTCACCAAATGGTCAGCTTAAAATGAAAAAAAGAAAGCTGACGAGCATTAGTGTTGATGGCAAGTGATCCTCAACATGTTCTTTGTAGCATGCCATTGTTGTTTTGCCTGCTTTAAGTGAAAGTTATTGTACAATCTTGGAAGTATTAAGATAATACCCACTATTTAAAATCCGCTTGTGGGTTTGACCCATTGAGATTGACCTTTTACCAATACCATCCTGGCTAGCTTAATCGTTCTGTGTACCATCAAACAAACCTTGACCATGGTGACTGTCTTCTATTGGAAGTACACTGCTTCTGCTGATATTAGTATTTACTCAAGCGTCTATTGACATTTTACAGTGCACCATATTTTGGAATATAAACTGCGCCATTCACAACATCACATATCTAGATTTACTGCTGATGAAATGAACAATTAAAAAACAAGAGAATATTGTGATTTTTTCCAAGTATATATTTATTCAGTTTGCAAGCAAAAAAGTAACCTTCTCCGTCAGTAAACCTAAACTTTTCTGTATTTCTTTCCCAGAACATATAAATGGCAGGCCAGCTCTAGATTGGTCAAGGAGAAAGATGATAGCACTGGGTACAGCACGAGGGCTGCTTTACTTGCACGAACAGTGTGATCCCAAGATTATCCATCGTGATGTAAAAGCCTCCAATGTGCTTCTTGATGAATATTTTGAAGCGATTGTGGGAGATTTTGGATTGGCAAAACTTTTGGATCACCAGGAGACCCACGTTACAACAGCAGTGCGTGGGACTGTTGGACACATAGCTCCAGAGTATTTGTCAACTGGTCAGTCATCAGATAAGACAGATGTATTTGGGTTCGGAGTCTTGTTGGTTGAATTGATCACTGGCCAGAAGGCATTAGATTTTGGAAGACTAGCAAATCAGAAGGGTGGAGTGCTTGATTTGGTAAGCATGTTAAATCGTTTCTTTGTGTACAGTGGTGTCAAATTCACTATTGTACTTTATATGAAAAGACTGCTTTCTCCTTTTGATCGTAGTTTCTTGGGCTCTGCCCTTTAGTGTCTGCTCAGAGCTTTTCGACAACTTTTTTAAATGTGATGAACTGAACCTCCTAGAGGTTTGTATCCAACCCTACCTTTTCAATGAATTCACAAAGACCACTTTGCGTTTTCTCGAAAAAAGAGCTTTTCGACAAGTTTGTATGCCACTTTTAGGTCCCTTCTCACCTTTTACTTTGTGTACATTCAACGGTAAGATTTGACACTTGAGATGCTAAAGCATTTTTTTCATAGTAAAACAATTATTATCAACATGGCAAGTAAAATTTCATTGTGACGCTGAAAAGATGTTCTGTGAAACCAAAGCAGCTTAACTGTTTGCAGTTGTGAAACCACAGCAGAGCCACTTGCACCATTTCCTCCAGCTCCACCCTGTCATAGTTGCTGCCTAGATCTTTATCCACCATCTGTCCTTAGGCCTATGTTCTTTGTATCGAAACACGCATTATTTCTGACACTTGCATCTGGTTCCAGGTAAAGAAGCTCCATCAAGAAAAGCAGCTGAGCATGATGGTGGATAAAGATCTAGGCAGCAACTATGACAGGGTGGAGCTGGAGGAAATGGTGCAAGTGGCTCTGCTGTGCACGCAATACTACCCGTCCCACCGCCCCAGGATGTCGGAGGTGATTAGGATGCTGGAAGGAGATGGGCTGGCGGAGAAATGGGAGGCATCGCAGAACGTGGACACGCCAAAGTCTGTCTCGTCGGAGCTCCTGCCCCCGAAGTTCATGGATTTTGCGGCAGACGAGTCATCGGTCGGCCTGGAAGCCATGGAGCTCTCGGGACCAAGATGATTAACGGCCAATTTGATCGAACATTAGCCAAAGGTGGTAGTTTTCTGGATGGAGTTAGGGTAAGGTAGCCCTCTGGTGGCATTCATTTGTACATACGGTGTGTTATTGCGTACTGCGTGAGCTCAGCCCATCCTTGCTGCTCATGATGTACATGTGGCTGTAAGAGAGATGAGATGAGTAGAGTAAAATATAGAGGAAAGAAAAAATTTCCAATAGGTTCGCTATACTCTGTTTCTTCCTCCCCTTTCTCTTGCCTTGCACATAATGAATCGTTTGTGCTCTTATTCTGGTTTGAAGAAAGTTCAGTTTTGGCCCATGAACTTCGAGCATTGGTCCTCATTTGATTCTGAATTTCTGAAACCGTCTGACTGAAACGGCGTTTCAGAGCTTTAGCACCTCGTGTGAATGTTTAGCGGCCAAAAGTGAATCATTATTTTAGCCTGGATGTGATGTGTTGTTGGCACCTGCATTTCTTGTCTTTGCATTACCTGCATCGGTAGCACAAAGAACATGCTGCAGTGTGTGTGTATACTGTGACCAGAATGTGAATGTTTTGCCTTGTACAACTACGATCTGTTCTTGGTCACTGCATTTCTTGTCTTGTCATTACCTCCATCGGTCGTACAAAGAACATGCTGCGGTATTTGTATACTGTGGCCAAGCGTGTACAATGTGTATGTATCACTGTAGACTCTATACTGTATTCACAGTGTTGCCAGGTCCACTTGCTGATAAAGGATTGCCATGAACGTCAGCATTTGGTACTATGAACACCTCTGGCTACTCTGGGGGGACTAGTAGGGGGAAGGTGGTGGCAGCAGCCTGTCGCCAAATGCCTCAGACACTGAACCGACCCTGAGAGAAGCTTTCGCAGCAAAGGAACCGCGCGTACTGTCGTGCTCACTGCATTGCTAGGTTACCTTGGTGGTGAGGGTGTACCATGAACTGTCCGTCTGAAACAGCCCTGACTACTATGGTCGATGGAGAAATAGGGAGGGTGGAAGGTGGCAACAGAAGCTAGTCGCCATTGTCACATTGTCACACGCACTGAACCGACCTTCTAACCCTTAGGGCTTGTTTGGTTTAAAGAAGTTCCATAGAAATTTTAGAGGATTCAATTCCTTAGGAAGTATTCCTATATAGCCCGTTTGGTTCAATCCATGGGAATTTTTTTCTATGCTCTACTTTGCATGCAATTTTTTAGGATTTTTCCTCTTAGACCTAACTTGATGGAAAATTTATTTGTTTATGTGAAAACTATGGAAAACAGATGATACTTCTCAAGAATTCTTGTGTTTTCCAGTTCCAGTGTACTCAGTTCTTGTAGGATTGAGCATACGACTCCTAAGTTTTTCCTATTTCTTTTTTTAGAAACAAAGGCTTCCGCCCCATTCCATTTCCAGAAGAAAACGAAATGTTTGTGTGTTCACCTCAGTTTTTTCCCCCTATTTCTACCTCCTGTAAATCCTGCGAACCAAACCTAGCATTTCCTGTATTCACATTACCTGCATCGGTAGCACAAGGAACATGCTGCATTGCACTGTGACCAAGTGTATACAATGCGTATACACCACCACTGTAGCCTGTAGGCCCTATACCGTGTTAGCTGTGTTGCCAGGTTCGCTTGCTGATAAAGGATACCATGAACTGCCGGTCAGCTGCCGATCTACTGATGTACCCCTAGGGTTTCCGTCCTCCCCCAGGCGATTCTGGCGGCGAGTTCCTAGTCTTCCACTCCGACCCCCCTCCGACCCGATTCCGGCTAGTATTCTCTGGCCGTCCCCGTCTACAACTCATCGTGAGGGTTTTCTTCGTCGTCATAAAGGCGTCTCAAGTTCCGTCAACGTTCTCGAGTCTCCCTGGAAGATCTAGGGTTTCTGTTTTCGCCACCATGGCCGACAACCAGTCTTCATCCAACCTTGGATCGGGGAAAGATCCAGACCTTGGGAAGGCTAGCTCTGGTCGGGACACACCGCCGATGGAGCAGGCGGCTGATAAGGAGGCAAGTTCAAAGGCAATGGGTGGCGGTGGTATTGATTCTCTCTTCGATCGCCTTGAGATTGGAGAGGAGGAATTCGACGACTTGATTCTAGAAGAAGCAGATGTCAACTTGGAGGAGAGTACTCGCTGGCTAGCGGTGGCTCGTGTGAATTGCAATAAAGGATACAGCCATGAGGCGTTTTTTCAGCAGATGAGAGCTGCTTGGAATCCAGCGAGGGAGATTTCGATCAGGCCAGTGGGGGCCAACAAATTTGTGATTCAATGTTTCTGCCTTGGTGATTGGGAAAAGGTTATGGAACGTGGTCCCTGGTTATTTCGTGATTGGACTGTGATCCTTGCTCCGTATGATGGTATCTCTGATCCAGACTTGGTCGTTCTTGAGTTCATGCCTGTCTGGATTCAAATCCATAAGATACCAGAAGCTTACCGTAAGAAGGAGGTGGTGACACAATTGGTCAGCCGCCAGGCTGGTGAGGTGATCACAGTGGAGATGACGTCGGCTGGAGGTTTCGAAGGAGACTTTGTACGAGTGCGTATGAAGCAAGATGTTCGCAAGCCGTTAACTCGCTTTGTCTCAATTTCCTTGGGAGGAAAGAGGTCGATATTCGCTGTAAAGTATGAAAAGCTTGGTATGTTATGTTATGCATGTGGGCTTATAGGACATGAGTACAAGGAGTGTGGTACGGGTGTGTTTGAGGACAAAGAGCTGAAATTTGGTGATTGGATCCATGCTTTTCCACGCCGTGGGCGTGTATCTGGCTCAGTACGAGGCCCTCCTAATGGGCGTGATACGCCAATGTATGCAGGTGGCCGTGGTGCAATGTATGAATCTAACTCTTATGGGAGAGGCCTCCCAGGGAGAGGGATAGCATGGGGCAGGGGCACCTTTATTGATTGGCGCCACCATCCTGAGAGAAGGATTAACCCTGAGGACATGGAGCTCTCTGATACTGCCTCTAGTCCCATTAAGCCTGGTGATCACCATATGTCTGATGCCGAAAAATCGGCTAAGAAAAGGCTTTCTTTTGAGCAAGCTAGCCCAGATGATACAGGGGCTTTGGCTCTGACCAATTCGGGGGAGGATGTGAACTCTGAAAATCAGGGAGTTGAGGAGAAAAATCATCCAGTGAAAGACAAAAAGAGACACAAGAAAGAAGATGGCACATCTGTTTCAGGAAATTCTGGATCGGCGGCATCCCTCGAGGGTGACCGCTGGGACCAATGAGTTGGATCAGCTGGAACTGTCGGGGTATAGGGAACGCCTCGACAGTTCACGAGCTCCTTGTTCTTCTTAGAACACATAGTTCCCAGTTGGTTTTTCTTTGTGAAACTCGTCTGAAAATTGACCGTGTTCGGCGGCTTCGGAATCGTTTGGGTCTCCGCGGTTTCTTCGGAGTGGATAGTGCGGGTATGAGTGGGGGTCTTGCCCTCTTCTGGCATGAGAGCATATTCATGGATGTTAAGGACTCTGGTCCGCGATTTATTGACGCTCATGTGAGGCTAAGACCTGGCGATCCATTATTTCATGTCACATTCGTCTATGGGGAGCCAAGGGTCTGTGATCGTCATCATATGTGGATGATTCTTTCCACGCTGAAGGCTTCCTCGAACTTACCGTGGCTTGTTATGGGAGATTTTAATGAAGCACTTTGGCAGTATGAGCACTTCTCAGCGTGTCTACGTCCAGAAGCCCAAATGGTCGCATTCCGGGACTGTATTCAAGTCTGTGAACTGACTGATCTAGGCTTTTCTGGTCTCCCGTTTACCTTTGATAATAAGAGGGCAGGCAACAGCAATGTTCGAGTCCGTCTTGATCGTTTTTTCGCAGACAATAGCTGGCGTGATATTTACTCAGATTCGTCTGTGGTGCATCTTGTTAGCCCGTGTTCTGATCATTGTCCACTCCTCCTGATGGTGTCAAAAGAATCTCGGCCTGCTATTCAAGGGCGACATTTGAGATATGAAATTTTCTGGGAGCGGGATCCGGCTATGAAGGAAGTCATTGACACATCATGGAAGGAACTTGGTCCGCTAGGCGACCTTGGTTCTGTTACGGAGGGCCTACAAGCTATGATGAAGAAGTTGCACTCGTGGGGTAGGAGGAAATTCGGTAATGTTACAAGAGAGCTGGCTCGACTTCGTCAGAAGTTGAAAACCCTGCATGAGTGTAATGCCCCCCGTTCGGAAATTCGCGCTACAAGTGATATGATGAATGAACTCCTCTATAAGGAGGAAATGCTCTGGATGCAAAGATCACGGATAGAGTGGTTGAAGGAAGGTGATAGAAATACAAAACTCTTTCATAGGAAGGCTATCTGGCGTGCAAGGAAAAATAAGATAGCCAAGTTAAAAGATGAAGATGGTGTGGTTCAGACTGTCCCATCAGATATGCAGCGTATGGCTGTGTCTTTTTTTCAGTCTTTATACACCCGTGATCCCTCTCTTGACAGTAGTCCCATAACTGGCTTGGTCCAGGAACAAATTACTGCCGAGATGAATATTGACCTGTGTAAGGAATTCTCAGACGAGGAGATTTCTGATGCCCTTTTTCAGATCGGTCCCTTGAAAGCTCCCGGCCCTGACGGCTTCCCTGCACGCTTCTTCCAGCGGAATTGGGACATTATGAAGAGGGATGTGATCAAGGCGGTCAGGCACTTTTTTTCTACGGGTCTTATGCCGGAAGGTGCAAATGATACTTCAATTGTTCTTATACCAAAGATTGATGATCCAACTGAGCTGAAAGATTTCCGCCCAATTGGATTATGTAATGTGATGTACAAGGTAGTGTCAAAATGCCTTGTGAACAGATTGAGGCCACTACTGGGCGAGATTATATCTGAAAATCAAAGTGCTTTTGTTCCTGGACGGATGATCACGGATAATGCCCTCCTAGCATTTGAGTGCTTGCACTACATGGAACATGGCTCTAATGTGAATTCTTCTTATTGCGCCTATAAATTGGATCTATCGAAAGCTTATGATAGAGTTGATTGGCAGTTCTTGGAGTCTACTATGCATAAAATGGGGTTTTCTCACCGGTGGGTACAATGGATCATGGCATGTGTCACCAGTCAAATTTAATGGAACCCTCTTGGAAGCATTTTCTCCAACACGAGGTTTAAGGCAAGGGGACCCTTTGTCACCTTTCTTATTTCTTTTCGTGGCTGATGGCCTTTCTGCTCTACTACAAAATGAAGTTGTTCAGGCTGGGATCTCCCCAATCAAAATCTGTCGTGGTGCACCAGGGGTATCTCATCTCCTCTTTGCAGACGACACTTTGCTCTTTTTTAGAGCCTCTGCTGATGAAGCAATGAGAGTAAAGCAAGTGATTGATTTGTATGCCAAAGGTACGGGCCAACTCATCAACCCGTCTAAATGTTCTATCATATTTAGTAATTCTTGTTCTCAAGAGACACATGATGAGGTCCGTAATATCCTTCAAGTGGTTAACCCTGAGTTTGAAGAAAAATATCTAGGCTTGCCTACACCGGCCGGGCGTATGCAGAAGGGACGCTTTATCAACCTACAGACTAGGCTCTGCCAACATCTCATGGCTTGGGGAGATAGTCTCATGTCCCAAAGTGCCAGGGAAATTTTAATCAAAGCTATTGCGCAGGCGATTCCAGCTTATGTCATGGGAGTGTTCAAACTTCCCTTTTCTCTGTGTGATGAGCTCACTAAGTTGATCCGTGACTACTGGTGGGGTGTTGAGCGTGGTAAACGCAAAACCCATTGGGTTAACTGGAATATTATGACACGATCCAAGGCTCAGGGTGGTATGGGGTTTAGAGACATGCGTCTCTTCAATCAAGCGTTACTGGCCCACCAAGCTTGGAGGTTAATCATGTTTCCTGACAGCTTGTGCGCCCGAGTACTGAAGGCTCGTTACTATCCACGAGGAAATATTATTGACACAGTTTTTACTGGAAATCCATCTTCCTCGTGGTCAGCTATATCCTATGGGCTGGAGTTACTGAAGAAGGGTATGGTGTGGCGTGTAGGGAATGGTAGTAGTATACGCATCTGGCGTGACTGCTGGTTACCAAGATTATCAAGTAGCCAAGTCCTTACTCCTAAGAGAAACGGACGTATTAAGTGGGTCTCCGAGCTACTGGATGACAATGGTGGTTGGAAAACACAGTTGATCAGAGATACTTTCTATCCTATAGATGCAGAGGCCATCCGTAAAATAAAACCATCAAGAAGAGGGTTTGCTGATGTCCTGGCATGGCAACCGGAGAATTCTAGGTGTTTTACTGTCCGTTCCACGTACCATTTGGCTTTCAATAATCTCCCGGCTCAATGCTCGTTTGGAAGCTCAAGCAATAGACCAGATGGCAAGGATCCTTGTTGGACACGAATCTGGGGCTCTTTAGTACCTCCAAAAATTAAAACTTTTGCATGGAGAGCAGCTTCTAACGCCCTAGCGACGGAGGGTAATAAAATTAGACGAAACATGAAGGTTACTGGTCTCTGCAAGATTTGCAATACAGCGACGGAGGATGTGGCGCATGCCTTAGCTCATTGCCCACATTCTCGGCGTCTTTGGCAATCTATGTGTGAGTGTTGGCTCCTCCCACAAGAAGCTACTTTGCAAGTCTCTTCTTCGTCCTGGTTTCGGACTGTTCTTCTCTCGGTGCCGGTTCAAATGGTCGATCATATAATTTTGGTGGCATGGAGGACATGGTATGAGCGGAATGAGGTAACTCACGATAAACCTCTTCCATGTACGGAGAGTTCGAAGAAGTTCCTGTGTAACTATGTGAGGATTCTGGGTTCTATTAAACATAATCCGGTTGACCATATACTAAAAGGCAAAGGCCCTATGCTGGCAACAGAGGCTGTGCATCACATGCCCTGTTCGGAAAAGATTTCATCTGATAAACCTTGGACTAAACCTCCCCCGGGTTGGGCGAAGCTGTCGATAGATGGATCTTTTCGGAGCAAGAACGGTTCTGCGGGTACTGGCATGGTTTTACGCGACTCTGCTGGTTCAGTAATCTTCTCGGCGTGTCGATCACTTATGTCTTGTGAGCAGCCTCTGGAGGCGGAAATTCTAGCTTGCCTGGAGGGATTGGAGCTTGGGTTGCAACATACTCAACTGCCAATCATGATTGAAACAGATTGTTCCCAATTGATCTCATCGATTCATGCCAAGGAACAAGACCGTTCACCTTTTCTTCATAGTATTTCTGAGATTAAGGAGCTAGCTAGTGGTAGCAGATTGTGCAATTTTGTAAAAGTAGACCGTAGTCAGGTAAGGATTAGTCACTGCCTTGCTAATCTGGCAAGAGTAGAGAACATCACGCAGTTTTGGCTCGGAGCAAGTCCTGAGTGTGTTGCACAGGCACTTGTTGATGAGTCTCTTGTAATCCTGTCTGATTAATAAAGGTCTGGTTTTACCCGCAAAAAAAAAAAAACTGCCGGTCAGCATTTGGCACTATGAACTCCTCTGACCACTCTGGGGGACTTCTTCCTCTTCCCTGCCTGTGTTTCTCCTTCTTTTTTTCTTCCCCTTTTTCTTCCCTTGTCCCCTCTCCTCTGCTGTAACGGCTTTACCCTGGGGTTTACCCCTTTTTTCAATATATTCAGGTGGGAAAACTCTCTCCCCCGGTGAAAATTCGAAAAAAAAACTCTGGGGGACTAGGGAGGGTGGTGGCCGACGCCACGCACACTGAACCGACTTTCAGAGAAGCTTTTGCAGCAAAGGAAGCTGCGATGGACTCGAGTCAGGCAGTGCTACGATGTAAGTGTGTACATGTCTACTGCGTTCACTGCATCGCTATGTTCACTTGCTGATGAGTGTACCGTGTACTGGCTGTCAGCATTGGTGGTAGCATGAACACCTCTGAGCGTTCTGGGAGTCTGGGGAGTAGGGAGGAAGGTAGCAGCAAGCCACCAACCGGTCGCCAATGCCCAATGCACACTGAACCGACCTCGGAGAAGCTTTCGCAGAAGGAAGCGTAGACGGACTGGAGTCAGTGCTGTACTGCTGTGCTTCGATGGAACTGATCGATGGTGGGGGTTGCTCATCCAACCGGAGGTTCTCTACTGTAAAGTTGTCGCCCCATCTCATCTGCGAGTGCCCCTAGCACTAGCATACGATCGATCGTGTCGCATGTATCACGTCAACTGTGCTCCGTAACTGTTTTGATCGATTGCAGCATCGATCCTTCTCCTCCCTTTTCCTGCGTCTGCTTTAATTTGTCGCCGGACGGTCGGTCGGTAGCTGTCGTCGGACCGTGCAAAGAAGAAGAAGCACGGTGGAATGGAACATGCCCGTAACTCTGGCTGATCGGTTGATCTATCAGGGACTATGAACTAATCCCAGCGGTGGTTGGCCGGACAGCGCCTGCGCCGCCGGTCAAGCACCGGCAGCATCATACGACGGCGCCGGCGCCCGCACCACCGCGCGACACGGCGCTGCCGGGAAAGCAACCACGCGGAACAGAAGAGACGCGCGAGAGCGAGGGAGGGAGGGGAGCACTGATCATTGTGACTTTTTGTCCGCGTCTCGCCTTACGTCAAATCAGAATCACTTCGCTCGATCGATCGCGCGCGTCCCGTCCTCTCACTTCCGTTGGCCGTCCGTCCATTATTGACGATCATTACAGCCCACGCACCACCCTAGCCAAGCTACATGCCAATGCCATGCCATTTGCCTGCACCGGCCGCACTCTACGTCTCTACCTGTTCGACCGATTGTCTTCGGCCACCTCTACTTCTCTTCCTCTCGTGTCTTCGGCCACCTCTGCTTTACGGCTCACCCCATAGTATAGACCTATACCGTACTCCTCCTCCTCGCCTGGGCTGGCCGTGCGCCTGCCTGTCCTGTCCATCACTAGCCCCGGCCGTTTCCTTTCCAGAAACCAAGCTGCAGCAACCTCTAGCTCTTGTAGGCACGCATGGGCATGGGCATGGGCGTCGTCAGGTGCCTCAAGATTCTTGCCCTGCTCTCTCTCGTCCCACTGGCGCTCAGAGCCGGCTCCCTCCTCGGCCACGTCGCCGCGCCGGTGCCGCTGTCATCCCAATTTGCTGCTCTCACCGGCGCGAGCGTCCCCCGTTCGGCGCGCACGGAGGCGGGGTATCACGAGGCCCGCCGGAGGAAGGCGTCGGAGGGTGCAGGTGCAGCTCTGCCCGCCGGCCTAAACACGGCGAGGTTCCGGCCAGGCGGCGGCAACGGCGCGTTCAGCGACGACAAGCGGATGGCGCCATCCGGTTCCAACCCGCTGCACAACTTGCGATAGTTCGTCGTCCATAAATACAGCACGACGAGGTTTGACCTTCTGTTGTTATAGATGCCCTGGCTCTCCTCTGCTAGCTCTGTTCTGAATCCCTTCTTCATCGTCTCCCTCTCTTCACACATTGTGTATTCCAAGCGATATATACATACGTATTACCTATTCTTCAGCTGTTGCATGCATGTATATTCAGTACTGCCTAGTACGTACCGTCGTTAAATCCATATACGTATTGTGAAGCTTATGTATTACCTGCCTTCATCAAGCAGTACGAACGATTGTACTCGCGGCCATGGCTCTCGCAACAGTTCACACTGAATCGATCGCTCCTCCCTCGCATAGTTTCCCCACTCTCACGAGGGTTACTCCGGTGCTCCCCCTAGAGTTAGTTGAAGGGTTATAATTAGATTTTTTTTCTATGTTCGGTCTGCCAAAACACATATCCAGCCCATGTATAGCCGTTTATATTGATACGGTATGTGTATGTTGCGTAAGAAGAAGAAAAAAAGGTTGCATGACCAGTTAACGATCCCATCCGCCTAAGTACCGCCGCACGTCGTGTGCATGCCTTGTTTTGAAACCGTAGATACGTACAAAAATGCGGTACAACAAAACACGGGCCATACGGGCATGTACTAAGCTGTACGGACGGTGGACCTACACTAAAATTATGATCTTGCCCTGCTTACGAACATGTATGAAAAGATCTCCACCGTTGTTGTGTTTGACGCTCCCAGATTTTTTCTAGGGGAGGAGCACCGGAGCAGAAGTGCACTCCTTCTTCTTCAGCTATAGCTAGAGCGCTCGATCATTCATTTCTCGCGTTTAATTCAGTCTTCATCTGCCTTCGCATGCAGTTGATCGCTCAGCCATCGGTTCCACAATTAACAGCATGATAGGGAGTCATACCAGCACGGCGACATCAGGCTTGATTTATTATTCATCAATTTTATTGTGCTACATACTACGACAGTACTCCTATGTACGAAAAGATTAGGCTGACACGTACAGTAATTCTCCCAATGTAGTGCACAAGTAAGCGTACAACCACGTATGTTATATGAGATGGATGTGGCGCGGCACTGGTCAATCTTTCCCTGAACCGTGTTACAGTTAATTTTGCTTCTCTTTTACTCCTACTTTTGAGCGAGAAAAAAAGAAAGAATGTGAACTAATGATGTGAACGAGGAAATATTGAAGAACACGACCCTGACTGACATTCTCCATGTCCGGCATCCATTACAATCATGGTGTCGTCGAATCAGCATCGATATGATCCAGACATGTCGAAAGATATCGCTGCTGCTACTCAAGACAAACGACCAGGTGTACCAACACTAATGATGCAGCAAGAGAGAACACACCGATTAAACCTTCAACCTCTGCCAATTTATTCTCTTCTCGGGAACAAGACGAGACAGAGACATTGGAGCTGCAATATCTGATGCTCATATAAGGTGACCCTTATTAGGCAAGTAAGATTCCTGCAGTGACCCGACGAACAGAGGCGAGCTACTTGTACTAAAGCAAATGAAGAAGTTCAATTTACCACCCAAAATTCGTCCTAAAGTTCAGTTTACAACCCTCAGCTCTTATTTGGTTCAATCTTCGCTCCTAAACTTTAAAAACTATTTGAAATACATCCCTTTCACCGTCTAACTGGTTTAAGCTAAGTTTATAGACACATCAGCTGGGTTTATCCTGTATTTTAACTAAACATACTCATACATGTATTGAGATCTTACATGTGAGGTACGAGAAAGGATTATGCTCTTGCTGGCGATTTTTTTAAAATAATACACTTTTTAATATTAATTCTAGAAATAATATTCATTTTTAGGAAATTTCAGAAATAATACACCGTCGGGGTGGTGGAACCCGAATTTACAAAATCGGGTTTGAGACACCCGAATTCCCAAAGTCGGGTCTGAGAACCCCGATTTCTAGAATAGCTGTGCTGCGTCAGAAAAATAAAAAATAATTCGGGGTGTAAGAACCCGATTTTGCATAATCGGGGTTGGTGAACCCGATTTTGGATAATCGGGCCAGGTGAACCCGATTCCAATAAATCGGGCTTGTTGAACCCGAGCAGCAATTTTTCCCGCCCTTTTGCGTTCACACAGTTTCCCGCCCGCCCTTGCCGCCACCCTTCCCGCCACTCCTTCCCGCCACCATCTCCCGCCAATTTTATCCCGCCAGTCGTTCTCGCCACCATTTCCCGCTATATTTTCCCGCCCTGGTGTCAAATTTTAGCCTATAAAAGCAGGCAGCGCTACTCTGGATTGCACACGTTCTTCTATCTCTATCTCTGTTCTGTTTGCTCACTCTTAGCCATCATGAGTGTGCCGTGCTCTGACCAGGAGTTTAGGCCGGTGAAGGCGAAGGCTGCAAGTTTACCCCCGGGTGTGACCGCGGAGCGTTGTTGGTGCGGCCGTCTTGCTAAGGTTAAGCAGGTGGAGGATTTCTCCGACCAGTTCGGCATGAAATTTTTCATGTGTGCGAGCTATGAGCATGATCCACCCCGTAGTTCAGCTTCGTCGTCCACCAGGCCGCCGGTATGTTTCGACATAATTTTATGTTGGCTTAATTTTGTTTGTGAATGTGATTTAATGTTACTGTTTGTGTTGTAGTCTCTGATACGTCTCCAACGTATCTATAATTTCTTATGTTCCATGTTAGTTTTATGACATTACCTACATGTTTTGTTCACACTTTATATCGTTTTGATGCATTTTCCGGAACTAACCTATTAACGAGATGCCGAAGTGCCAGTTCCTGTTTTCTGCTGTTTTTGGTTTCAGAAATCCTAGTAAGGAAATATTCTCGGAATTGGACGAAATCAAGGCCCACGATCTTATAATTCCACGAAGCTTCCGGAACACCGGAGAGGGACCAGAGGGGAGGCCCAGGGCCCCCACACGCCATGGCGGCGCGGCCAGAGGGGGGGGGGGCGCCCCCCTGGTGTGTGGCCCCTCCAGACCCTTTCCGACTCCGCCTCTTCGCCTATTTAAGCCGTCCTGACCTAAATCTTCGACACGGATTGACGAAACACCAGAAAACCTTCCAGAGCCGCCGCCATCGCGAAACTCCAATTCGGGGGACAGAAGTCTCTATTCCGGCACCCTGCCGGGATGGGGAAGTGCCCCCGGAAGGCATCTCCACCGCCATCTTCACCGCCATCGCTGTCTCCATGATGAGGAGGGAGTAATTCTCCCTCGAGGCTGAGGGCTCTACCGGTAGCTATGTGGTTAATCTCTCTCTCATGTACCCCAGTACAATGATCTCATGAATTGCCTTGCATAATTGAGATCCATATGATGAGCTTTGTATCACTATTAATCTATGTGCTACTCTAGTGATGTTATTAAAGTAGTCTATTCCTCCTTCATGATGTAATGTGGATAGTGTGTGCATCATGTAGTACTTGGCGTAGGTTATGATCGTGATCTCTTGTAGATTGTGAAGTTAACTATTACTATGCACTCTAGAGTTACTTTATATGAACGCCGGAATTACTCTCTATGGTGTGACAGTGACAGTGTTTGCATCTTGTGTGATTCCTTTATGACGTTGTGGAGCTTGTTTACTCCGGCTTGAGGGTGCTCTCGTAGCCCTACACAATGAAAGGTGTTTGTTATCCAACAATAGAGTCTTTGAAAGAAGCATAAGAGAAAAGAACTTATTTATTTATGTGATCATTGTTGAGAGTGTCCACTAGTGAAAGTATGATCCCTAGGCCTTGTTTCCAAGCACTGAAACTCCGTTTATTTAATGTTCTGTTGCATGTTTACTCGCTGCCATATTTTATTCAGATTTCTATTACCACTCATATACATCCATACTACTTGTATTTCACTATCTCTTCGCTGAACTAGTGCACATATACATTTGACAAGTGTATTAGGTGTGTTGGGGACACAAGAGACTTCTTGTATCGTGATTGCAGGGTTGCTTGAGAGGGATATCTTTGTCCTCTACCTCCCTGAGTTCGATAAACCTTGGGTGATTCACTTACGGGAAACTTGCTGCTGTTCTACAAACCTCTGCTCTTGGAGGCCCAACACTGTCTACATGAATAGAAGCGTGCGTAGACATCAAGCTATTTTCTGGCGCCGTTGCCGGGGAGGTAAGGTAAAAGGTATTCACACCCTCCGACTACTAAGCTATTTCCTAGCACTGTTGCCGGTGTGTGAGTGCTCGAAGCTATTTTCTTTAGATCCTGCAATTGCATCTTTTTGTTTCTTGTTTTACAATAGTAAGGCATAATGGAAAACAACTGTGAGCTTTTTAATTTATTTCCTAAGTTAAGATATGAATTGTGTGATGCGAAAATTAAAAAACCTATGGAACCTTATTTGCATGATAGTAACAATGTTATTACTATGAATGCAATTACTGCTAATGCTATGGAGAAGTCTAAGCTTGGGGAAGCTAGTTTTTGTAATCTTTTTAGCTTCCCATCTTTAGGGGAGAAAATTTGCTCTGATAAAACTTTATCTCCCATATGCGATAACTCTAATGATACTTGTGATATTTTTAATCCACCTACTGAAAGTATTCCATATAAAATACCTATGAAAATTATTGAACGTGTTATGGATAACCGCTATGAAGGGGATGGAACAGTCCATCCTGGAGATCATTTACTGTTTTTGCATGAATTATGCGGGTTATTCAAGTGTGCAGGTATCTCTATGGATGAAGTGAAGAAGAAATTATTCTCTATGTCGTTGTCTGGTAAAGCGGCGCATTGGTATAAACTGCTGAAGGATGGGCATTCTCTTGATTGGAAGGATATTGTGCCTCTATTTCATTCTAAATTCTATCCTCCAAGTGAAATTCACAAAGACCGGAACCGCATATATAATTTCTAGCCTCATGATGAAGAGAGTATTTCCCAAGCATGGGGAAGATTGAAGTCTTTAATGCTCAAATGCCCCATTCATGAGCTTCCTGGTAATATCATCATTGATAATTTCTATGCAAGACTTTCTTTTCAACATAAAACCTTGCTGGATACTACTTGTTCTGGATCATTTACACGCAATGAAGAAGAGTTTAAAAGGGACCTTCTTGATCGGATTCAGGAGAATACTGAAGGATGGGAGAACAACAAAGGTAAAGAGTCAGGTATAAATTATGATTATGAATGCATTAAAACTTTTATGGATACTGATAAAGTTCGAAATATGAGTGCTACTTATGGTCTTGACTCTCAAGTTGTTGCAAATCTTTATAAAGCTTTTGCCTCTCATTTTGAATTGCCTAGGAAGAATTTTGATAAGTATCATGAACCTTTCAAAGACACTTGCATGGAAGATGAAGTTGTTGTTAATGATTGCAATAAACATGCTCAAACTTCTGAGAATGCTATTTCCTATAAGCATGTTAATTTTTGTGGAATACATAGACCTTGTGGAATTAATAAAATCGAAGATGAATATTGTATCCATCATAGGAATGAAAAAACTAGAAAGTGGTTTAGGGCTCTAGATGATCTTGGTGAAAAAGTTTGTGCCCTCTATCCTTTTATTTGTGAACTTTGCCATAGAGGGGGTCATTTTAATTTTCAATGTTCCTCCAATGATTATTCGAACCCCATGAGTGCTGCAAATTTGTATTGTGATGATGAAATCCATCCTAATCAACATGATGAACTTACTTTATTTTTGGGGTGTGAAGAGTTATCAAGAAAAATCTCTTTGTTACATATGAGTGATCTTGATATTGATGATGTCCTGCATGGGTGTCTTTCTTATTGCATTAATAATTGCCATACAAATACTTACATACGGAATATCTTAGAAGATGACACCTTGCCAAAATACGATAGGACCGCTGTGTGTTTTGAACTTATTAATGAAAAGGAGGAATCCTCCCAAGTTTCTTCTATTGTTTCTGGAAATAAATCAGGTTATATGGAGAAGCCTCCCTTCAAGCCTCTCCCTCCTGAAGAAGGGAACGAGGAGAAGGAGAAGAAGAAGAAGAAGAAGAAGGGAACAAAGAAGAAGAAGAGGAAGAATAAAAAGAAAGAGGTAACGGCATATCCCCGCGTGTATGAGATAACGATAGGTAACCGTAAGTATGTTGCTCCTGATGATTATTACGATAATGAATCTGAGTACAATGATCTTCCTATGCCCTTTACCTACATTAGTGATCGTGATTTGAAAGAGCACACTACTTTTGATATTGCAAATCTCTGGGAAACTAATTCTAAAAATGATAATGTTAATAATTGCCATAGTATCAGTACTATCCATGCTTCCTCCCATAATGATATAGAAAGCTCTAAGCTTGGGGATGAGGTGTTTGAAAATACTTTTGCTACTGATCATTATATGTTTGATACATCTCCTTCTAGTAACAATGATGGTATGGTCACAGATGAACATACTGTGAAAGATAACTATTCTATTTCTTATGATGACACTGTGCCTCCAATAATCTTTGATGATTATTATAAAGAATGCTATGATATAGGTTATAACTATCCTTATGAAACTTGTCATAGTTATGATTGGATTGCCAAAAACAATCCCCTTAGTATGCAACTTGTTTACCATGTTCAAATTCTTGATAATGATCGTGCTCCAATTACTATTAATGAGAAGAATTCTTCTTATGCCAAAATTAATGATACTTGTATGCATATGAACCATGATAAGAATGTTTTAAGTGATGGTTATATTGTGGATTTCATCAATGATGCTACTGAAAGTTATTATGAGAGGGGGAAACATGGGTATATGCATCTTAATAATATTAAGTTTCCTCTCTTTATGTTGAGAATCTTGAAGTTACACTTGTTTTGTCTTCCTATGCTATTCACTTTGTTCTTCATTGACTTGTTTATTTACAAGATTCCTTTTCATAGGAAGTGGGTTAGGCTTAAATGTGTTTTGAATTTGTTTTTTGATGCTCTCTTTGCTTCAACTCTTATTTCTTGCGCGAGCATCATTAAAATTACTGAGCCCATCTTAATGGCTATAAAGAAAGAACTTCTTGGGAGATAACCCATGTGTTTATTTTGCTACTGTTTTGTTGTGTCTTGGAAGTGTTACTACTGTAGCAACCTCTCCTTATCTTTATTTTATTGCATTGTTGTGCCAAGTAAAGTCTTTGATAGTAGGGTTGATACTAGATTTGGATTACTGCGCAGAAACAGATTTCTTGCTGTCACGAAATTGAGTAGCCCCGTCTGTAGGTAACTCAGAAAAATCTGCCAATTTACGTGCGTGATCCTCAGATATGTACGCAACTTTCATTCTATTTGAGCTTTTTCATCTGAGCAAGTTAAGTGCCCCAGAAAAATTCGTCTTTACGGACTGTTCTGTTTTGACAGATTCTGCCTTTTATTTCGCATTGCCTCTTTTGCTATGTTGAATGGATTTCTTTGTTCCATTAACTTCCAGTAGCTTTGGTCAATGTCCAGAAGTGTTAAGAATGATTGTGTCACCTCTGAACATGTGAATTTTTGATTATGCACTAACCCTCTAATGAGTTTGTTTCGAGTTTGGTGTGGAGGAAGTTTTTAAGGGTCAAGAGAGGAGGATGATATACTATGATCAAGAAGAGTGAAAAGTCTAAGCTTGGGGATGCCCCCGTGGTTCATCCCTGCATATTTCAAGAAGACTCAAGCATCTAAGCTTGGGGATTCCCAAGGCATCCCCTTCTTCATCGACAACTTATCAGGTCACCTCTAGTGAAACTATATTTTTATTCCGTCACATCTTATGTACTTTACTTGGAGCGTCTGTGTGCTTTTATTTTCATTTTGTTATTTTCATTCTCTGAATAAATTCATGCTTATGTGGGAGAGAGACACGCTCCGCTGTTTCATATGAACACTGGTGTTCTTAGTTCTATCTTTAATGTTCATGGCGGTGTTGAAAACTGCTTCGTTCATTGTTATGGTTGGAAACAGAAAATGCTGCATGTGGTAATTGGTATAATGTCTTGAATAAATTGATACTTGGCAATTGTTGTGCTCATATAGATCATGTTTAAGCTCTTGCATCATGTACTTTGCACCTATTAATGAAGAACTACATAGAGCTTGTTAAAATTTGGTTTGCATGATTGGTCTCTCTAAGTCTAGATATTTTCTGGTTAAGGTGTTTGAACAACAAGGAAGACAGTGTAGAGTCTTATAATGCTTGCAATATGTTTTTATGTAAGTTTTGCTGTACCGGTTTATACTTGAGTTTGCTTCAAACAACCTTGCTAGCCTAAGCCTTGTATTGAGAGGGATTACTTCTCGTGCATCCAAATCCTTGAGCAAAAAACTATGCCATTTGTGTCCACCATACCTACCTACTACACGGTATTTCTCTGCCATTCCAAAGTACATTACTTGAGTGATACCTTTAAAATTCTACTCTTTTCCTTTACAATACGTAGCTCATGGGAAAATAGCTTAAAAACTATTGTGGTATTGAATATGTTGCTATGTATCTTATTTCTTATAAGTTGCTTGTTGAGCGGTAACCATGTTTCTGGGGACGCCATCAACTATTACACCTTTGTTGAATATCATGTGAGTTGCTATGCATGTTCGTCTTGTCTGAAGTAAGGGCGATTTTCATGATCGAATGGTTTGAATATGCATATTGTTAGAGAAGAACATTGGGCCGCTAACTAAAGCCATGAATCATGGTGGAAGTTTCAGTTTGGACACAAATCCTTAATCTCTTATGAGAATATTATCTGTTGTTGAATGCTTAAGCGTTAAAGAGGAGTCCATTATCTGTTGTCTATGTTGTCCCGGTATGGATGTCTAAGTTGAGAATAATCAAAAGTGAGAAATCCAATGCAAACTTTCTCCTTAGACCTTTGTACAGGCGGCATAGAGGTACCCCTTTGTGACACTTGGTTGAAACATATGTTATGCAATGATAATCCATGTAAATCCAAGCTAATTAGGACAAGGTGCGAGCACTATTGGTATTCTGTGCATGAGGCTTGCAACTTATAAGATGTCTTATGCATAACACATATGAATTATTACTACCGTTGACAAAATTGTTTCTATGTTTTCAAAATAAAAGCTCTAGCACAAAAATAGTAATCCATGCTTCCCTCTGCGAAGGGCCATTCTTTTACTTTATGTTGAGTCAGTTTACCCACTTCTTTCTATCTTAGAAGCAAACACTTGTGTCAACTGTGTGCATTGATTCTTACATGTTTACCTATTGCACTTGTTATATTGCTTTATGTGGACAATTATCCATGAGATATATATGTTGAAGTTGAAAGCAACCGCTGAAACTTATATCTTCCTATGTGTTGCTTCAAAGCTTTCTACTAAGAATTTATTGCTTATGAGTTAACTCTTATGCAAGTCTTATTGATGCTTGTCTTGAAAGTACTATTCATGAAAAGTCTTTACTATATGATTCAGATGTTTAGTCATTGTCTTTACCATTGCTTTGAATCACTTCATTCATCTCATATGCTTTACAATAGTATTGATCAAGATCATGTTGGTAGCATGTCACTTAAGAAATTATCCTTGTTATCGTTTACCTACTCGAGGGCGAGCAGGAACTAAGCTTGGGGATGCTTGATACATCTCCAACGTATCTATAATTTCTTATGTTCCATGCTAGTTTTATGACATTACCTACATGTTTTGTTCACACTTTATATCGTTTTGATGCATTTTCCGGAACTAACCTATTAACGAGATGCCGAAGTGCCAGTTCATGTTTTCTGCTATTTTTGGTTTCAGAAATCCTAGTAAGGAAATATTCTCGGAATTGGACGAAATCAAGGCCCACGATCTTATATTTCCACGAAGCTTCCAGAACACCGGAGAGGGACCAGAGGGGAGGCCCAGGCCCCCACACGCCATGGCGGCGCGGCCAGAGGGGGGGGGGCGCCCCTGGTGTGTGGCCCCTCCAGACCCTTTCCGACTCCGCCTCTTCGCCTATTTAAGCCGTCCTGACCTAAATCTTCGACACGGATTGACGAAACACCAGAAAATCTTCCAGAGCCGCCGCCATCGCGAAACTCCAATTCGGGGGACAGAAGTCTCTGTTCTGGCACCCTGCCGAGACGGGGAAGTGCCCCCGGAAGGCATCTCCACCGCCATCTTCACCGCCATCGCTGTCTCCATGATGAGGAGGGAGTAATTCTCCCTCGAGGCTGAGGGCTCTACCGGTAGCTATGTGGTTAATCTCTCTCTCATGTACCCCAATACAATGATCTCATGAATTGCCTTGCATAATTGAGATCCATATGATGAGCTTTGTATCACTATTAATCTATGTGCTACTCTAGTGATGTTATTAAAGTAGTCTATTCCTCCTTCATGATGTAATGTGGACAGTGTGTGCATCATGTAGTACTTGGCGTAGGTTATGATCGTGATCTCTTCTAGATTGTGAAGTTAACTATTACTATGCACTCTAGAGTTACTTTATATGAACGCCGTAATTACTCTCTATGGTGTGACCGTGACAGTGTTTGCATCTTGTGTGATTCCTTTATGACGTTGTGGAGCTTGTTTACTCCGGCTTGAGGGTGCTCTCGTAGCCCTACACAATGAATGGTGTTTGTTATCCAACAATAGAGTCTTTGAAAGAAGCACAAGAGAAAAGAACTTATTTATTTATGTGATCATTGTTGAGAGTGTCCACTAGTGAAAGTATGATCCCTAGGCCTTGTTTCCAAGCACTGAAACTCCGTTTATTTACTGTTCTGTTGCATGTTTACTCGCTGCCATATTTTATTCAGATTTCTATTACCACTCATATACATCCATACTACTTGTATTTCACTATCTCTTCGCTGAACTAGTGCACCTATACATTTGACAAGTGTATTAGGTGTGTTGGGGACACAAGAGACTTCTTGTATCGTGATTGCAGGGTTGCTTGAGAGAGATATCTTTGTCCTCTACCTCCCTGAGTTCGATAAACCTTGGGTGATTCACTTAAGGGAAACTTGCTGCTGTTCTACAAACCTCTGCTCTTGGAGGCCCAACACTGTCTACAGGAATAGAAGCGTGCGTAGACATCAGTCTCCCCCGCCCCTATGCAAATGGTTTCACTGGATAAACACGGAGCAGCCAGATTGGGCGCGCGAGGAGGTTGAGGAGAAACACCGGCGTGCGTGGGCAACGTTCTTTGAGGAGGAGCGTTGGGAAAAGGTTCGTGCTAATGAGAAAGCAGAGCGAGAGAGGCAGATACAGAAACTAAGGGCGGAACAAGCTCGTAATCGAGAGGTGAATCAGAAGAGGATGGATGATGAGGCTGCACGTAGGTTTGCAGAGGAAGAGGTGCGCATGGAGGCTCGTGAAGCGGAGAGGAAGAGACTAAGGGAAAGAGCTGCTGAAGCGCAAGCGGCAAAAGAACGCGGCGACAAGTCTGGAAAATGGCCACGGTGGACGCAGAGAAAGTAGTGTGATGTGTCGTATTGGCTATGTATCTTAATTTCAGTTGTATCTTAAATTCCGTTGTAGTGTCGTTGTATCTTAAATTCTGTTGTACTGATAAACCGTATTTTTATTTCAGCTGCAATGTATCTTCATTTCAGTTTTAGTATTATTGTTTCCCGCCTAATTTTTCCCGCTCACTTTTTCCCGCCTTTTACTCCCGCCGTAATCTCCCGCCAATTTTTCCCGTTCACTTTTTTCCCGCCTTTTACTCCCGCCCTAATCTCCCGCCAATTTTTCCTGCTCACCTTTTCCCGCCGAAAGTCATCCCTTCTAGCCTATAAAACCCCCCCACCGTTTCCTTCTGTTTCAGTGTATTCTCTCAGCAAGATGGATCCCCCATATAAGAATCCCCCCCATCTTTTCAACGAATCCATGGCCAAACCTCTTCTAGACGAGGCCCGCAAAGTGATGAGGGAGAGTAAGGTAGACACATTTGAGGAGTTCATCAGTAGCGATGCCTTGCTCCGTAAGGTGGGTAGGGAGTTTGAGAAATATTCTTATGGGTGGCCATTGAAGAAGATGCATGCTCGCAGCCCACGGGAGATAAGGTGTGAGCTTATCATGTTGAATGAGAAGTGGAAGTCACTAACATGGAAGAACGAACAAGATAGGGAAAGGGATTTCAAATATCCATTCCTGTGGGCGGTTGAGAGTGAGGACGACGATGATATGTTTGAGCCTAGCAGCAAGGCGAAGAAAGCTGCATCGTCGAAGGGCAAGAGTGCCAAGTACTCGAAGGGGAAGAGTGCTGCACCACCGGTTGTCGACTCAGACGACGACTTCGAGCCTATCACGAAGGCGAAGAAAGCTGCATCGTCGAATGGCAAGAGTGCCAAGTCCTCGAAGGGGAAGAGTGCTGCACCACCGGTTGTTGACTCGGACGACGACTTCGAGCCTAGCACGAAGGCGAAGAATGCTGCATCGTCGAAGGGCAAGAGTGCCAAGTCCTCGAAGGGCAAGAGTGCTGCACCGCCGGTCGTCGACTCGGACGACGACTTCGAGCCTAGCACCAAGGCCACGAAAGCTGCATCATCGAAGGGCAAGGGAAAGGGTGTGCTGCGTTCTTAGTGTTCTAGTTATCAGTAGTCTCATGGATCTTGCAGTATGTTGTAGCGTTGGTGTACCGTTTAATTTGTTAGAAGAGAGGTATGTTGTAGTGGTAAGTTGTATCTTAATTATCACTTCATGTTGAATTTGAAATGTTTGTTGAACACAAATAGTACTCATACATGGTCCATACAAATAGTAGTCATACATGGTGCATACAAATAGTACTCATACACTAGATGAAGGAAATAGTAGTAGTAATAAGTCTCATGCATACAGATGACTCAGTGAGTGTCATCTCACTGACCACGCCCCCTTCCTCGACGCCTCACTGGTGGTCCAGCCTGAAAAGGTGAGGGCGAGTACCCTCTAATAGGTGGCTGCCGCTGTCTCCCTCTAGTTCTTCCCCTCCCACGCCTTCCTTGGTTGCCTCGCCTTCCTCGGTTAGCCGCCGCCGCTGCAGCCGCTGGGTAGAAAGTGGGACATAGGGGGTCCCTGTGTCCAAATTGGTTGCAGAGAAAACATTGCCTAGTTGGACCACCCGCTTCTGCTTCAACCATATCATTTCTAATGCGCCTTGTCTCCCGTCGACCTCTGTTTGTACGCAATAACCTTGGGTCAGGGATGTACCGCCTTTCATTTGGTATCACCGTAGTAAAATTTCCCACAACTCTATATCCTAACATCTCACCGGTCCAGGTGTTCATCACAGCCTCTTTCATGTAATACGGAGAGACGAAAGAGATTGAGTCCATCCCTAGTTGTCTGGTAGCTGCCAGCACATGGGAGCATGGAAGGTGAAGCAACTTCGGTTTGTTACATGTGCACTCACACGATGGCCATTCTTCATTTCCAATTCTCACCTCATGTGTTCTCACCGCATTCACACAACAAAACTTGTCGGTTGGTAAGCGCACCTAAAACCTCCTTTCCTGATTACCGATGGCCAGAACAGTGTGTGACATACCCTTCTTCATCTTCACATCCATATATTCCATAATGGCCTGACAGTACGGAGTGTTTGGATTTTCCAGCATATGACTCACAGCCAACTGTCGTCTCTCTTTGAAATAATTCATAGTGCCATATAAAATACCCTCCACAAGGGCTGTCAAAGGCAATGCCCTATTTCCCCTAAGCACGAAGTTGTATTATTCAGCTAGGTTGGTAGTCATCACACCATACCTAGCTCCATGTGTGTCATGCAGCAAAGACCACCTTTCTAATGGCTCGTGCTCTATCCACTCTGCAATTTTTTTAATCCATCGTCCAGGCCTCCTTCTAGTATTGGGTGGGTGATGACGCGTAAAGCACATGCTCGTTGGGAACCCCAAGTGGAAGGTGTGATGCGTACAACAGCAAGTTTCCCTCAGTAAGAAACCAAGGTTTATCGAACCAGTAGGAGTCAAGAAGCACGTCGAAGGTTGATGGCGGCGGGATGTAGTGCAGCGCAACATCAGAGATTCCGGCGCCAACGTGGAACCTGCACAACACAACCAAAGTACTTTGCCCCAACGAAACAGTGAGGTTGTCAATCTCACCGGCTTGCTGTAACAAAAGATTAGATGTGTAGTGTGGATGATGATTGTTTGCAGAAAACAGTAGAACAAGTATTGCAGTAGATTGTATTCAATGTAAAAGAATGGACCGGGGTCCACAGTTCACTAGAGGTGTCTCTCCCATAAAATAAATAGCATGTTGAGTGAACAAATTACAGTCGGGCAATTGACAAATAGAGAGGGCATGACAATGCACATACATGATATGATAAGTATAGTGAGATTTAATTGGGCATTACGACAAAGTACATAGACCGCTATCCAGCATGCATCTATGCCTAAAAAGTCCACCTTCAGGTTATCATCCGAACCCCTTCCAGTATTAAGTTGCAAACAACAGACAATTGCATTAAGTATGGTGCGTAATGTAATCAATAACTACATCCTCGGACATAGCATCAATGTTTTATCCCTAGTGGCAACAGCACATCCACAACCTTAGAACTTTCTGTCACTGTCCCAGATTTAATGGAGGCATGAACCCACTATCGAGCATAAATACTCCCTCTTGGAGTTAAGAGCAAAAACTTGGCCAGAGCCTCTACTAATAACGGAGAGCATGTGTAATATCCCAGGTATTGGGGTTACAAAAATAGAGGAAACAGATGTGTGGATTGCATTCATGCATAGAAAATCTAGGGAATTTTCGCGCTTTAAAGTAAAATAGTCACAGTAACTGAAGTTTCACTTGACCTAGGTGGAATTGAAGTAGCTCATCAAGTCAAGCGCTATAAACCTCAATGTGACTTTGATAAAACCTTGTTTTGGGTAGAGATGATTTGATCTAAGGGGTTAGATCAAATGGAACTAATAATCAACACAACAACACTCTACTCAATGATCAATTGCTTGATCTTATCAAAGATTATAATATGGTAATTCTTGCCATAGCACATGAACATCTATTCAATTACAAACCAAGAAACAATAAAATGGAGAAACCATTCTTGACTATCTTTTCCATGTCTTAAACCAATCCATGATCCTAGCATGAATATCATAGTAATCATTCCACCTCACTCTTGGATTCATGACAAGGAGATCAACTCTAGAAATATAAATTATTCTCTATTCCCAATATAATATGTATCAAACATAGAGAAGTGAGAGTCCTATTTTAATTAGGGAAGCAATGACAAACCTTGAGGCAGACCTTGGATATAAATATCCATATGATCACAACATCATCTTCAAGAGGAACCCTAGATTATTATTCAAGTCCTTCCCCAAATGAGAGAGGCCATTCATACCAATTCCAGCTTTACTTATTAAGGAACCAAGGACAATCTTTGAACCAAAGTATTAGGAGGTAAATCATTTCATCTTGGTGTGATGAGATAACCAAATAGCAAGTGGAATAAGACTATATCCATGAATTAGTGAAATAAGGATTGGACTACTCCAACTAAGTTAGACAATTGAATCTTTAGCTGAGCTACCTAAATAAATATTAGGAGTATACCATAAACCCTAGAATAACTATACCTATATGAGAGCTCAAGCTTTGGTGTTATACTCAAGATAGTTGAGGCAACACCTAGATTTGAGGGAGAGAACTATTCTTATAACCAGATGACCATATCATCATTGTTTGAGTAGAACCCTAGCAGAATATCTCAGGTATTCTCCTGGGATATAAACTAATGAGGCAACCATAGTAGTCCCATTCAAGAAGGTAAATTAGAAGTACTATACCCTAGTTGATCAAGACAATGCTTGATCATGGAACTGAGAAACCTAATTAATGAGAGATACCTTAGGAAGCCAAACCTGGATCATTATAAATTGAGTGATGATCATAAACCCTAAGAACTTGAGGTAGAGATATTAAGGACAAGTGGATCATGCCTAATCCATGACCATGCTTTGGAGAAATAGGAGAATAATTCAAATGCTAACACTTATATGATTAATAGATATTATTCCCCACATGAAATCATAGGGTGGTAACTAGTAAGCAAACCTAGGCTTGTATCCCAACCCTAACTTATGAACCATTTGGTGATAATAATTAGAATCCTACCATATCTACATTTCATAAATTAATGAACCTAAGAAAACCTTAGAGTTAAACACTATACTTTAATATGGTGAGAAACCATATATCCATATGACCACAGTTAACTATAAAAAGAACTATAACCAATGAAGTTACTTAAATAATAATTCGAGATTAATAATAGAAGCCAATTGGTAGAAGATAAAACTAATCCTTAATATCTTAGTAACTAGAGGAGAATATAAAATGTTAAGTAAGCAACCACCTTACTATGGTTAGGGGAGATTAAACCCTAGCACATGCAATATGGTGTCATCCCATTTCTATAATCTAGAATTAAATCTCAACCCTAGTTTGAGTATCACTTGGGTGATCATAACTTAAACCTAAGCCACAACTAAGTTCCAAACCATATGCCCTTTGGTAAATAACATTAGAACCCTAGTACTGCACATTAATCAATTCTTGTACTTCAATTCTTGAACATAAGAAAAACCATGTGCTACATTATATGGTTTAAACCATATATGTAGTGATCAACTATTTATTTTGGTAACCAAGCCCAACCATGATGGAACAATACCTACCCTAGATTATTTCAAAGATAATAATAACATCAACTTTACAAGGGGGTTGTAATAGAAATCATAAAGCCCTAATAAAATGTTGCTCACATAAAATAATATGCAAGTGATTAATTCCTCAAATGGAAACCAAGACATAATAACAATCTCTGAAATACTTTGAGATGAAAGTACCCACTCTCATAATTCTAAACAGAATTGATTGCATAATAGAAAGTGAATAAAAATAAAAATATAAGTTTATATTTAAAGGTTATGTTGAATAAGTTCACAAATATGCAAATAATCTAATATAAAATATGAATTCAAATAAAATAGTCAAACAATAGTCAGTATACTAAATCTTGAATGGATTAGCATAATGACAAATATCTGCAAATAGAATTGAATTCAAATTTGAGTTGAAATAGAAAATATACAATAGGAAAAATAAAAACAGAAAAAAATAAGGGAAATACTTACCTGGCCGAGCAGCCCAGCACCACAGGCCACCGAGCCCAGCAGCAGCCCATGGCCCAGCACCACTTCGTAGCCCAATACCCCTTCATCACAAAAACTCGAGGACGAGTTCGTCCTCATCCCCTCCGTGCACTGGAGGCCACCGCGACGCCGTGTTCTCCTTCTCCCCCTCGCTGGCGCCTTCTCCTTCATCGGCGTCGTGACGAGGCACTCTTCGACGCCCTATAAAAACCCCAGCACGAACCCTAGCCGGACTTTCTTCCTCCTCTGCTCCAATTCCGCCCATTACTGAAACCCTAGCCGCCTGGCCATCGACCATCACCGCCGGTGGAGACCACCCCGAGCCTCGCCGTGAGTACCATTAGAATCGCCATGGTCGACTTGTTCATCCTGCAGGAGGAATCGGGCCACCGTGACCGAAATCGGCGCCGACGACCTCAACTCCCCGACGGCCGGAGCTGGCAATTCCGGCGAACTATACCTTCCCGTGCCACGCCGTCAAGCCATGCGTGCTCCTGGTGAGCCACTGACCCTCCTCGCATGCACGCTTTGTTCGATTGCGTCCCGAATCGTCGCCGCGCCGTTGAACCGTGGGCACCGCCGCAGCACCTCGCCGTCGATCTTGCTCCGGCGACCAAATAGGGGCGGCGTTGGTACCATCATGCTGACCTCGGCGCGCTGAGCCTCGTAGTGTAGGTAGTCTGCCCGCGCGAGCGCCGTATCGCCGTCGACCACCGTCACTGGCCGCCGGTGAGGCACATGGTTGCCACGTCGGCACTATGTGGCAGCCAACGTGGCTTAGGCCCACCTGCCAGTGACCCTGTGTGGCAGTAGCCTGGGTGCGTTTAGCAGATCTTTTCGTTTTATTCAAAAATGCATTAATACCTGCAACTTCAAATAAATTTAGAAAATCCAATTTAAGTCAGAAAAATATAAATGAGATATTAAAATTCATAGAAAAGTAAACTCTATCCAATAAAAATATAATATGAAATTTTTATTTTTAATAAAAATTTAATTGTTTAATAGTGGTTGTTTAAGCCTTTACTTTTAGGGATTTCTATTTTTGTGCCCTCGGTTCCTTAGTTGTGCTCAGTTTTCCCCAGCCCCTTAGTTTTTCCTCACTTTTCCCCAAGTCCTTGTTTGAAACCCGCAGAAGGCAGCTCAGACGGCAGGATTCCCGTTAAGTTGACCGCTCCGTTCTGATGTGTGGGGCCGCGTCGTGTGGGCCCGCGTCGCGTGGGGCTGGTAGAAAGGGACCGCGTGGGACAGGACGAGAAGCGTTTGGTTGCACGTGAGCAGGAGCTGGGTTTTGGACGTTCTGTGCTGACGTGTTGCGCCGCGTCGTCTGTGGGGCCGCGTCGTGTGGGGCTGGTAGAAAGGGACCGCGTGGGATAGGACGAGAAGCGTTTGGTTGCACGTGAGCAGGAGCTGGGTTTTGTCTCTCTCGGCCCAAATTGGCATTTTTAAGAGCACCTTTTCCCCTCTTTCTCTCTCTTTCTTTTTCACCAAATTAGTATCAAATCTAGAGAAGCTTCTATTTCTGTCTTTCTTCAATATGGCAGCAAATCTAGTAGCAAATCTCTGGGGTTATTTATGCCTTTTGGCCCTCGTTTTTTGCCCAATATGGCAGCAAATCTAGAAGCTAGTATATGATAAATTCACAACAGCATAATCAGAAAACTAAGTATAATACATAAACTGCATACAGCAGCCAAAAGCAGCCAATAACGTTGTTAATGTTCACGACAAACTAAGCTGAAAAATATACAAGACGCACGCAATGTATGGACAACAAGAAGATTAGGATAGGGACCCCAGGATGAATGAATTTGTTCTTCAATCCTCCCCATATATTTCTTCCTCCCTCCATTCGTGCATTACCACAAGGAAATATTCATTGAACTCCTTCCGTCTGCAGTGTGAGGCCAATACATCCTCCAAACGGTATGGCCTGTGTTCATTTCTCAAACCGTAGAGTCCTATTCTATCCACACGTAGTGGCCACTCATCCCAGGCCTTTGTATCATGAGAGTACTCTCTGATATAACCCAAATCCGTGTAGTAGATGCTGCCAGGTTGAAGTGTCGGGTACACTCTGGTGTCGACGGAGATACACCGGGTATAATTCACGAAGAAGGCATTATCGCCAATGTTACCGACCGGATGGAGAGAGCGGCTCGAGTGTCCACACGGTACACCAATGGTCTGCCCGCCAAAGCCTCGCTGACCAACAACACAAGCAGCAGATCACCATCCGACTTCACAAGGTAGAACTTCTGACGTCCAAGTTCTGGAAATGAAATTAGTGTCTCCATCTTGACAGTGCTCGCGCGCTGCTGCAACTGTACATTGGTGCACACTATTCTTCCGATCTCAAAATTGTCCACAGCTACTGCATACAGTTCACCATTGAACGGGGTAATGCAACGCAGACAATGGTTCTTGATCGAAAATCTTCCTTCTCCCCAATCTTCATTTATATCCTTAGTTGGAGTGCTCTCATCGACCCAACCAATTTCCGGCGGGTAATGTGCGGCAACGAAGACCATAGTCGGGGATTTGATAACAGCGACTGATTTCAGAAAAACAGATGGCATCTGCGCCTCAAACATCGTGTTCGATTTCTTTGTGAGTGGGTTCAGCAACCGTATCTTGTGCGGCGGGTTCTTCCGGGGCAAGCACGATGACGCCACGGGAAAAGCCGACGAAGTAGAATCTAAAATATATTGAAAAGATAACATTCAGCACTAAGATTGAAAATAAGATCTATGGTGACGCCACGGGAAAAGCCGAGGAATTTGAACCTTGCACGAACTGCAGATAGATCTATGGTGACGTAGCGGGATGTGCCGAGATGGAGGAAGGTGAACTCAGCGGCGCGTGGAAGGGCGTGGTGTAGCATGATCCATTCGTGCAGTGCACGTCGGGATCGGGTAAACCAGAGCGCCAATTTCTACAGACTTGCCTCATAGCAGAGTAGCTGTCCACGTACTCCTCTTTCGCCAATAAGCATTCGCCGATCTTGTGAAGTGGTCCGTCAGCCGTGAGACCGGCCCAGTTCACGGAGGCGCTCGCGCTTGGATGCGCCGCCCTCGGATGCGCCGCCCTCGGCGGCGACGGGCTCGGCGGCGACGGGCTCGGCGGCGACGGGCTCGGCGGCGACGGGCTCGGAGGTGACGGGCTCGGAGGCGACGGGCTCGGGGCGATGGCCGCCGGCGCATTCTTCTTCTCCATCGCCGGCAGGGAGGGCTCGTACGGCGGTTTGGGTTTTTTGGAGAAGTTGATGGGACGTGAAGGGGTGGTTTCGTGCGTGAGCGATAATGAGACGATCGTGTGCAGAGGGAGGGAGAGAGGGGCTTACGCGTCCTAAATGCGACCCGCGTCAACAATGGCATGTCTTCCACCTCTGCACCGCGACACGCGTCAACAATGGCACGTCTTCCACTTCTGCACCGCAACACGCGTCCTCGAGTCTAACCCTGGAAATTTAGATATACTCATGTATACCCTCGAGTCATAGACTAGCATTTTTTGTATGCTCAGTTTTCACCTTGAGTGCTAATACTGGCTAGTGCAATATACTCAGTTTTACCCTCAAGTGGCTGGTCAACAGAGAGTCAACAAATGGGATTAACTAGTTAAATGAGTTATTTAATGTGCAAAAATTCGAAAAGGAGTGGCACTTACTCATGGAGTCTTTACCACAAATTTCCACTTCTCAAATCATAGATAAATCGTAGATAAATCAAGTTTCACCACAAATTGCCACTTCTCAAATCACCTAGTAGCTATGAAGGTGCATGGTTTTCCATAATAAGCCCTACCCAAAACAGCTTTCCCCAAAACATACTTTGTCTGAATGAGACCATAATTTTCACACTCATGTAGATTTGTATTGCAAATAGTTTGAGGTAGGCCAAGATGGGTTTCATTGTACAAAACACGCATTTTCCATTTTTTAAATCTCATATTTGAATCCCTTAGTCTGTTTACTACTCACTTGCCCTTGGTTTCTTGATACTACTCGATTTTGCCCTCTCCCTTCACAAACTCTCACGTACGCCCAACATTGCCCTGATTGGTCTAGCCCATGTCACGCGGATCGTGCCCGACGACCGTTGATCGTATGATCTAACGGGCAGGATAACCCCTATCTCTCTCTCTGGTCGAGGCCACCACCCTCTCTCTCTCTGTCGTCGGTTAGCTTCACGCAAAGTTTGGTTTTCTGCATTATTTTTCACGAGCTAAATTATAAACTCTTTTTAGGCATTACTTTTCACGCACAAAAATGATAAACCATCACCGATTTGTTGTAGCCATTACTTTTCACGCACAAAAATGATACACCATCACCCATTTCGTGTACCCATTACTTTTCACGCAAAAAATGATAAACCATCACCGATTTTGTTGTAGCCATTACTTTTCACGCACAAAAATGATAAACCATCACCGATTTGTTGTAGCCATTACTTTTCACGCACAAAAATGATACACCATCACCCATTTCGTGTAGCCATTACTTTTCACGCAAAAAATGATACACCATCACCCATTTCTTGTACCCATTACTTTTCACGCAAAAAAGATAAACCATCACCGATTTCTTGTAGCCATTACTTTTCACGCACAAAAATGATACACCATCACCCATTTCGTGTACCCATTATTTTTCACGCAAAAAAATGATAAACCATCACCGATTTTGTTGTAGCCATTACTTTTCACGCACAAAAATGATAAACCATCACCGATTTGTTGTAGCCATTACTTTTCACGCACAAAAATGATACACCATCACCCATTTCGTGTAGCCATTACTTTTCACGCAAAAAATGATACACCATCACCCATTTCTTGTACCCATTACTTTTCACGCAAAAAACGATAAACCATCACCGATTTCTTGTAGCCATTACTTTTCACGCACAAAAATGATACACCATCACCCATTTCGTGTACCCATTATTTTTCACGCAAAAAAATGATAAACCATCACCGATTTTGTTGTAGCCATTACTTTTCACGCACAAAAATGATAAACCATCACCGATTTGTTGTAGCCATTACTTTTCACGCACAAAAATGATACACCATCACCCATTTCGTGTAGCCATTACTTTTCACGCAAAAAATGATACACCATCACCCATTTCTTGTACCCATTACTTTTCACGCAAAAAACGATAAACCATCACCGATTTCTTGTAGCCATTACTTTCCTTTTAGGCATTACTTTTCACGGTAAAATGATAAACTATACCCCCACAACGGTCATCTCCTCCTTATTTTATTGTGTAAACCCTACAACGGTCATCTCCTCCTTATTTTATTGTGTAAACCCTACAACGGTCATCTCTCCCTTATAAACACCCACACGGCCATCCCTTGTGTCAATAGTTTCTGCCTCTCTCTTCTTTTCGTTCACATACACTTTATCCATTGCCATGGCTTCCACGTCTCGGACGCGGACCGGAAGGGGAAGGGGAAGGGGAAGGGGAAGGGGAAGGGGAAGTGGATCATCATCATTGCCACCACCACCGTCAACACTGCCATTGATCATAGAGGAGTTCTTCATCGTCGTCTATGAAGACCCTTTGGTCAAGAAGGTACGTACGCGTTCCCACATATATGATGCATGTGATTGATTATGGGCATGTTCTAAAAAACCTTTCATTTCAAACGATCGGCGCTCAATCTCTTTGCAGGCTCTCCCAAAAAAGTTTGCGGACTATCTTGATGGCCAGGAGCCAGCTAAGGTGTATCTGCGAGCAGCTGACTGCGGTCCTCGTCTCTGGACCGTGGAGGTCCTATTTGACGGACAAGGCCGGATGTACCTCGACAAGGGCTGGGAGAAATTCGCCATCGCGCACGGTGTGGATTTCGGCTGGTTCGTACACTTCAAATATGAAGGCGATGATGTGCTCACAGTGAAGGTGTTCGACGGAACAATGTGCAGGAGGTACTACTACTCCGACGACGAAGATCGACGATGAAAGCGACGACGACGTGAAGCCATGCATCCATCCCCTTTAGATAATTAAGGGGATTATGACCAAGAATATATATGTAGCTTCATATGCATCGATTTAGAGATCTAGCTATTTTCTATATATTATGCATGTAAAAAATAATATCGCATTTCCACTATTATTCGAGCACCACATCCTCCAAACGATGCCGATGCCGATGCCGATATCGGCATGGTCAGAACGGCTATGCTCGCCGCCACTGCTAGGTCAACGTCGGGATACACAATGTTTAGCATAAGAGTCACTTTAGATTAAGCTGCGAAAATGGGCTGAGGCGACCCCTACAGAGCGGCTCTATATTATATTCTCTAAATAAAATAGACGACCACAGCGGTCATTGGCTGCGGAGGCCCCACAGAGCGGCAATATATAATTTTCTATAAATAAATAGACGACCCACTGGTCATTGGCTGCGGCAGCCCCATAGAGCGGCCCCATTTGTCATTGGCAGCACCGCGTATACAATCAGGAAATAAAACGGCCCACGCGTCAGCGGTAGATGGATCCACCCGTCAGCACGAGACGGTCAGCGAGGAACTGACCTCACGGTAACGGTAAGGCCTCTGACCTGACGGCAACCCGCGTCTTCGAGGGGTTTCAAACTAGAGGAGGGGAAAACTGAGGAAAAACTAACGAGCTGGGGAAAACTGAGTACAACTAACGAAGCAGGGGCACGAAAATAGAAATCCCTTACTTTTATTCTTAATTGAATTAAAAATTCAATAATTAGGAAAAGATTATAAAATAAATAAAAACCAGTAAAGTAAATAAACAAAACATTAAAACTAATTTTCTTTATTTGGAACTTATTTAATCTATATTAATAGGAATTAAACCCTGATTAATAATTACCCTAAATATTAAAATCTTTAAAAATAGAAAAAAATGCCAAATCTAATATAAATTTTATTTCAAAGTTATTAATAACTTCAACCTTAAAGTGAAGTTATTAATTCAAGAACTTTAGGGTATTTAGAAAACCCTAATTTCATAAGTAATAGAACCAGGAACTCATCATTTTATGTGACTCCTAAAACCCTAAATTAATCAGGAACCCTAGAACCACAATCACATGAGAACCTTAACCTGCCTCTAACCTAAATCCTAGGTTAGAACATATGATCATGATACTTTCCTTTCAAAACATAGAACCATAATAGCAATTACATACTTGCCATGCCACATAAAATTGTAGGAGCCCTATTACCAATAATTTGGTAGTCCATGTAGGCATACCTATTCAACCCAGATGATCAGATAGGGCTAACCAAGTGTAAACCCTAGTTCATATCCTTTGAGGCAACAACCCTATTTATCTCTATTTAGCATCACACCATTGTGATGAACCCTGATAGCAATCATGCCAATATTGTGCATCCTATCCCAAACTCACTAAACCCTATTAGTGTTAGATAACTATTAATCATCTTATTTAGGAAACCATTTTCCTTATTTAATAGATCCAATAGTAAAACCTACACAACCTCAACCTTAATTGTTATACTTCTTATTACTTAAGAAGTATGTTCTTCAAAAGTTATTCTTTTGAAGAAAATAAGGAATCATCATCAATCCTGCCTAATAGGACCTATAACCAATAACCAGCTATCACCAGCAAGATATACCAACCTTAATAGCAATTATTTATAATCAATTGCTCAAGATGCCTAGGCTTAACTCAACCTTACAAGCCCTTGGTGTTGATGAATCCAACTAGGTTGTGATCCATCTAATACTTACTCCAGAAACTAGATGAAACCATAGTCAACCATAGAACCCCACTGATACGTCTCCAACGTATCGATAATTTCTTATGTTCCATGCCACATTATTGATGTTATCTACATGTTTTATGCACACTTTATGTCATATTCGTGCATTTTCTGGAACTAACCTATTAACAAGATGCCGAAGTGCCAGTTGCTGTTTTCTGCTATTTTTGGTTTCAGAAATCCTAGTAACGAAATATTCTCGGAATTGGACGAAATCAACGCCCAGGGTCCTATTTTGCCACGAAGCTTCCAGAAGACCGAAGAGGAGACGAAGTGGGGCCACGAGGTGGCCAAACCCTAGGGCGGCGCGGCCCCTGCCCTGGCCGCGCGGCCCTATGGTGTGGGCCCCTCGTGCCCCCTCCTGACTTGCCCTTCCGCCTACTTAAAGCCTCCGTCGCGAAACCCCCAGTACCGAGAGCCACGATACGGAAAACCCATCGAGACGCCGCCGCCGCCAATCCCATCTCGGGGGATTCAGGAGATCGCCTCCGGCACCCTGCCGGAGAGGGGATTCATCTCCCGGAGGACTCTACACCGCCATGGTCGCCTCCGGAGTGATGTGTGAGTAGTCTACTCCAGGACTATGGCTCCATAGCTGTAGCTAGATGGTTGTCTTCTCCCCATTGTGCTTAATTGTCGGGTCTTGTGAGCTGCATAACATGATCAAGATCATCTATCTGTAATTCTATATGTTGCGTTTGTTGGGATCCGATGAATAGAGAATACTTGTTATGTTGATTATCAAAGTTATGTCTATGTGTTGTTTATGATCTTGCATGCTCTCCGTTATTAGTAGATGCTCTGGCCAAGTTGATGCTAGTAACTCCAAGAGGGAGTATTTATGCTCGATAGTGGGTTCATGTCTCCGTGAATCTGGGGAAGTGACAGAAATCTCTAAGATTATGGATGTGCTGTTGCCACTAGGGATAAAACATTGGTGCTATGTTCAAGGATATAGTCACTGATTACATTACGCGCAATACTTAATGCAATTGTCTGTTGTTAGCAACTTAATACTGGAGGGGGTTCGGATGATAACCTGAAGGTGGACTTTTTAGGCATAGATGCATGCTGGATAGCGGTCTATGTACTTTGTCGTAATGCCCAATTAAATCTCACAATACTCATCATAATATGTATGTGCATGGTCATGCCCTCTCTATTTGTCAATTGCCCAACTGTAATTTGTTCACCCAACATGCTGTTTATCTTATGGGAGAGACACCTCTAGTGAACTGTGGACCCCGGTCCAATTCTCTTTACTGAAATACAATCTACTGCAATACTGTTCTACTGTTTTCTGCAAACAATCATCATCCACACTATACATCTAATCCTTTGTTACAGCAAGCCGGTGAGATTGACAACCTCACTGTTTCGTTGGGGCAAAGTACTTTGGTTGTGTTGTGCAGGTTCCACGTTGGCGCCGGAATCTCTGGTGTTGCGCCGCACTACATCCCGCCGCCATCAACCTTCAACGTGCTTCTTGGCTCCTACTGGTTCGATAAACCTTGGTTTCATACTGAGGGAAAACTTGCCGCTGTACGCATCACACCTTCCTCTTGGGGTTCCCAACGGACGCGTGTTGTACGCGTATCAAGCACTTTTTCTGGCGCCGTTGCCGGGGAGATCAAGACACGCTGCAAGGGGAGTCTCCACTTCCCAATCTCTTTACTTTGTTTTTGTCTTGCTTTATTTTATTTACTACTTTGTTTGCTGCACTAAATCAAAATACAAAAAAAATTAGTTGCTAGCTTTACTTTATTTACTGTCTTGCACTCTATACCAAAAACACAAAAAAATTAGTTACTTGCATTTACTTTACTTGATTCATCATGTTTCCTTTTAATTTTACCACAAAAGACATACCGGTAGGACGTGAGTCTATAGTTGGAAGAAATAATATAGAAGAATTTTTCAATCATGTTAGTACCATTGAAGATTTTGAAGATAGACACTTGGTAGACCTTGCGCCTACTTATGAAATTGCTGCTGCACATTTAGTTCGCCTGTTGGAAACTAAATTTGTTAATCTTAATCCTATAATCCAACACATGTTCCTTACACTTGGTGATATGGAAGAAGGGGAAAAGAAAGATTTTGTTTTAGAAACCCTTCTTAGAGAATTTGGTGGTCTAGCAAGAGAAGCTAGAAAGGTCTTTGCTAAATTTAATATGCTTGGTTCTCATACTAATTTTGTTAGTCTCCTTCAAAAGATGGACATGGATAGAATAATATACACTAATAATATTGATGATGGAGGGGAGATCAAAGCACCAATACCATGTAAACTCTTAGCTATGAATGACGCACTAGAAAATAACTATGCTTGGCTTGTTCCCGAAAATTTGTTTGATGAGAGTAGCAAGCCCAAGACTAATGAAAAGGGAGACGCTAAAACTTATGTATCCAATATACTATGCTTGGTTGAGAAAAATCCACACCCCGCTGTAGAAGTACCACCCTTCGATAATACTTGATACACACTTTCTGCGCCTAGCTGAAAGGCGTTAAAGAAAAGCGCTTATGGGAGACAACCCATGGTTTTTACTACAGTACTTTGTTTTTTTTGAGTCTTGGAAGTTGTTTACTACTGTAGCAACCTCTCCTTATCTTAGTTTAGTGTTTTGTTGTGCCAAGTAAAGTCTTTGATAGAAAAGTTCATACTAGATTTGGATTACTGCGCAGTTTCAGATTTCTTTGCTGTCACGAATTCCGACCTGCCTCTCTGTAGGTAGCTCAGAAAATATGCCAATTTACGTGCGTGATCCTCAGATATGTACGCAACTTTCATTCAATTTGGGCATTTTCATTTGAGCAAGTCTGGTGCCATTTTAAAATTCGTCAATACGAACTGTTCTGTTTTGACAGATTCTGCCTTTTATTTCGCATTGCCTCTTTTGCTATGTTGGATGAATTTCTTTGATCCATTAATGTCCAGTAGCTTTATGCAATGTCCAGAAGTGTTAAGAATGATTATGTCTCCTCTGAACATGTTAATTTTTATTGTGCACTAACCCTCTAATGAGTTGTTTCGAGTTTGGTGTGGAGGAAGTTTTCAAGGATCAGGAGAGGAGTATGATGCAACATGATCAATGAGAGTGAAAGATCTAAGCTTGGGGATGCCCCGGTGGTTCACCCCTGCATATTCTAAGAAGACTCAAGCATCTAAGCTTGGGGATGCCCAAGGCATCCCCTTCTTCATCGACAACATTATCAGGTTCCTCCCCTGAAACTATATTTTTATTCCATCACATCTTATGTGCTTTGCTTGGAGCGTCGGTTTGTTTTTGTTTTTGTTTTGTTTGAATAAAATGGATCCTAGCATTCACTTTATGGGAGAGAGACACGCTCCGCTGTAGCATATGGACAACTATGTCCTTAGGCTCTACTCATAGTATTCATGGCGAAGTTTCTTCTTCGTTAAATTGTTATATGGTTGGAATTGGAAAATGATACATGTAGTAATTGCTATAAATGTCTTGGATAATGTGATACTTGGCAATTGTTATGCTCATGTTTAAGCTCTTGCATCATATACTTTGCACCCATTAATGAAGAAATACATAGAGCATGCTAAAATTTGGTTTGCATATTTGGTCTCTCTAAGTCTAGATAATTTCTAGTATTGAGTTTGAACAACAAGGAAGACGGTGTAGAGTCTTATAATGTTTACAATATGTCTTTTATGTGAGTTTTGCTGCACCGGTTCATCCTTGTGTTTGTTTCAAATAAGCCTTGCTAGCCTAAACCTTGCATCGAGAGGTAATACTTCTCATGCATCCAAAATACTTGAGCCAACCACTATGCCATTTGTGTCCACCATACCTACCTACTACATGGTATTTCTCCGCCATTCCAAAGTAAATTGCTTGAGTGCTACCTTTAAAATTCCATCATTCACCTTACAATATATAGCTCATGGGACAAATAGCTTAAAAACTATTGTGGTATTGAATATGTACTTATGCACTTTATCTCTTATTAAGTTGCTTGTTGTGCGATAACCATGTTTCTGGGGACGCCATCAACTATTCTTTGTTGAATATCATGTGAGTTGCTATGCATGTTCGTCTTGTCTGAAGCAAGAGCGATCTACCACCTTATGGTTAAGCATGCATATTGTTAGAGAAGAACATTGGGCCGCTAACTAAAGCCATGATCCATGGTGGAAGTTTCAGTTTTGGACAAAATCCTCAATCTCATATGAGAAAATTATTAATTGTTGTTACATGCTTATGCATAAAAGAGGAGTCCATTATCTGTTGTCTATGTTGTCCCGGTATGGATGTCTAAGTTGAGAATAATCAATAGCGAGAAATCCAATGCAAGCTTTCTCCTTAGACCTTTGTACAAAGTGCATAGAGGTACCCCTTTGTGACACTTGGTTAAAACATGTGCATTGTGATGATCCGGTAGTCCAAGCTAATTAGGACAAGGTGCGGGCACTATTAGTATACTATGCATGAGGCTTGCAACTTGTAAGATATAATTTACATGATACATATGCTTTATTACTACCGTTGACAAAATTGTTTCATGTTTTCAAAATCAAAGCTCTAGCACAAATATAGCAATCGATGCTTTTCCTCTATGGAGGACTATTCTTTTACTTTTATGTTGAGTCAGTCACCTATTTCTCTCTACCTCAAGAAGCAAACACTTGTGTGAACTGTGCATTGATTCCTACATACTTGCATATTGCACTTATTATATTACTCTATGTTGACAATATCCATGAGATATACATGTTACAAGTTGAAAGCAACCGCTGAAACTTAATCTTCCTTTGTGTTGCTTCAATGCCTTTACTTTGAATTATTGCTTTATGAGTCAACTCTTATGCAAGACTTATTGATGCTTGTCTTGAAGTGCTATTCATGAAAAGTCTTTGCTATATGATTCACTTGTTTATTCATGGCATATACATTGTTTTGATCGCTGCATTCACTACATATGCTTTACAAATAGTATGATCAAAGTTATGATGGCATGTCACTCCAGAAATTATCTTTGTTATCGTTTTACCTGCTCGGGACGAGCAGAACTAAGCTTGGGGATGCTGATACGTCTCCAACGTATCGATAATTTCTTATGTTCCATGCCACATTATTGATGTTATCTACATGTTTTATGCACACTTTATGTCATATTCGTGCATTTTCTGGAACTAACCTATTAACAAGATGCCGAAGTGCCAGTTGCTGTTTTCTGCTGTTTTTGGTTTCAGAAATCCTAGTAACGAAATATTCTCGGAATTGGACGAAATCAACGCCCAGGGTCCTATTTTGCCTCGAAGCTTCCAGAAGACCGAAGAGGAGACGAAGTGGGGCCACGAGGTGGCCAAACCCTAGGGCGGCGCGGCCCCTGCCCTGGCCGCGCGGCCCTATGGTGTGGGCCCCTCGTGCCCCCTCCTGACTTGCCCTTCCGCCTACTTAAAGCCTCCGTCGCGAAACCCCCAGTACCGAGAGCCACGATACAGAAAACCTTACTGAGACGCCGCCGCCGCCAATCCCATCTCGGGGGATTCAGGAGATCGCCTCCGGCACCCTGCCGGAGAGGGGATTCATCTCCCGGAGGACTCTACACCGCCATGGTCGCCTCCGGAGTGATGTGTGAGTAGTCTACCCCAGAACTATGGGTCCATAGCTGTAGCTAGATGGTTGTCTTCTCCCCATTGTGCTTAATTGTCGGGTCTTGTGAGCTGCATAACATGATCAAGATCATCTATCTGTAATTCTATATGTTGCGTTTGTTGGGATCCGATGAATAGAGAATACTTGTTATGTTGATTATCAAAGTTATGTCTATGTGTTGTTTATGATCTTGCATGCTCTCCGTTATTAGTAGATGCTCTGGCCAAGTTGATGCTAGTAACTCCAAGAGGGAGTATTTATGCTCGATAGTGGGTTCATGTCTCCGTGAACTGGGAAGTGATGAAATCTCTAAGATTATGGATGTGCTGTTGCCACTAGGGATAAAACATTGGTGCTATGTTCAAGGATATAGTCACTGATTACATTACGCGCAATACTTAATGCAATTGTCTGTTGTTAGCAACTTAATACTGGAGGGGGTTCGGATGATAACCTGAAGGTGGACTTTTTAGGCATAGATGCATGCTGGATAGCGGTCTATGTACTTTGTCGTAATGCCCAATTAAATCTCACAGTACTCATCATAATATGTATGTGCATGGTCATGTCCTCTCTATTTGTCAATTGCCCAACTGTAATTTGTTCACCCAACATGTTGTTTATCTTATGGGAGAGACACCTCTAGTGAACTGTGGACCCCGGTCCAATTCTCCTTACTGAAATACAATCTACTGCAATACTATTCTACTGTTTTCTGCAAACAATCATCATCCACACTATACATCTAATCCTTTGTTACAGCAAGCCGGTGAGATTGACAACCTCACTGTTTCGTTGGGGCAAAGTACTTTGGTTGTGTTGTGCAGGTTCCACGTTGGCGCCGGAATCTCTGGTGTTGCGCCGCACTACATCCCGCCGCCATCAACCTTCAACGTGCTTCTTGGCTCCTACTGGTTCGATAAACCTTGGTTTCATACTGAGGGAAAACTTGCCGCTGTACGCATCACACCTTCCTCTTGGGGTTCCCAACGGACGCGTGTTGTACGCGTATCACCCACCAATCCAATTATCATACTTGTTCTTTATTTAAGAACATGTTCTTCAAAAGATATTCTTTTGAAATAGATAATAAATAATCATCAACCATGCACTATAGAACCTAAAATTGACAACTGCCCTTTACTTATTATACATCTACTATTCCATGAGTGTGTATGATTATTATTATGCATTATACCACTTGTTTATGCTTCTAAGACAACAAAACCCTAATAAGAACCTTGTTTGTGGAATCACTCTAAAAGTGCAACACATCCTAAACAAATCACTACAACTCACTAATCCTAAATCATCGGGGTTAGGTCACGCTTAGAGCGATTGCATCTCATATTTATTCATTATTGCATCCTTGCCAATCTTTTAAACATCGTCCTTACCGGACGATGATGCTATTTCAGAATTTGGAGTTATTGCGTATCGAAGACCTTGCCTGCATAATCTTGCAGTCAAGAAAGGCAAGTTCATCACTTGCTCATGTCATTTGAGTATTTCTATCAAATTACTTGCAAAGTATTATGGTTATCACTATCGCATAAAAATCAAAACCACTACTTTCATAACTATGAATATGACTATGTGGTGGGCAATGGAACCATGGATTGTGTTGATATGGTGGAGGTTCCATTGCACGGGTTTATATCCATCTAGGATTAAACAACAAATGTCGCCAGTGATTCTTGTGCCGTAATACCCGTGTTAACCATAAGATCCGGAGTGGGACGGAGTAGTCAAAAGTGTTTCCACCTCTCGTTCATCAACGGATGCGCTTTACCGTAGTACACTTGTAATCCAAGGGGGCAAGCGGTGAGGCTGGGGAGTCCTAAGTCCCCACGGCATAGTCCGTAGTACACTTGTCGCCCGAAGGAGCAAGCGGTGAGGCTGGGGAGTCCTAAGTCCCCACGGTATTGCGGTCTATGATGGGTTGCAGCTACCGGCGTAGGAGTGTATGGTAGAGCCCAGCACTGACGTCGTGGTCGGGGTCCACCTTGAAATCTACAGGAATAATGGGACCGGCGTGGACCCAGGGTCGGGGCATGCAACAAAGGGTGGGTGTTCGAGGTAGCGGAGGAACATGATTGGCTAGACCTTATACCGGGCCTCACACCAAAGGAAGTGTGAACGAGAACTAGACTCGGTTGGCACCAAGGTTAAGATCTCTTATGGGTAAAGCAACACACCTCTGCAGAGTGTAAAGAACCGTGACCTGTCACTCCCTGTTCCGGGATATGGAACTGCGAACGCGGCCGGAAAGGAGCTCCATGAAGTTCTAGTAAACCGGTGAAGGCTGACGGACATAGTTCTTCTGAATAAAAGCAACCTTTTGAAGAAATGGTTATGAAAACTTGCATTGGTATTAGACTTTCTGGTCTAATGCTGTAGCTAGTGCATTAAACACCTCTTTCCTATAATGAACTTGTTGAGTACGCTCGTACTCATCCCACTCTTAAATCCCCTGCTTAGATATGGAGGCCACGATGGAGGATCTACAGTGCAACTCGAAGACCGAGGAGTCAACAACTACTTCAAGGGACAGGAACCTGTCAGAAGAGTCAAACACCACCTTCAACAAGTATAAAACCTAGACTAGACATAGAATGGAACTAGCTTCCTAAACCTAGCTCCTATTTAGCTAGAATCTATTCATAGCCTCTATAGCTAGTTAAATACTCTACAAATAGAGTTCGTGATAGGCTTAGACCACGAGTCGTTCTTCTGGAGTTTATTTGCAGATTTACCTCATTGTAAAGTAGGAGGTTGTGCTGATCTTTTGTAACAGAGTCTGTATGTAATTCTATAGACATGCCTTGGACCCGCATATGTTTCTGTTGTACCACTCTGAGCGATATAATACTAGTGGAACGGTGTTTCATTGGTGTTATATCAGACTTGCATACTACACCATGCAGTGGTATGCCGGGTCACCACAGCATGCAAGATCATAAACAACACATAGGTAATAGATTGATAATAAACATAACATAGTATTCTCTATCCATCGGATCCCGACAAACACAACATATAGCATTACAGATAGATGATCTTGATCATGTTAGGCAGCTCACAAGATCCAACAATGAAGCACATAAGGAGAAGATGACCATCTAGCTACTACTATGGACCCATAGTCCAGGGGTGAACTACTCACTCATCACTCCGGAGGCGACCATGGCGGTGAAGAGTCCTCCGGGAGATGATTCCCCTCTCCGGCAGGGTGCCGGAGGCGATCTCCTGAATCCCCCGAGATGGGATTGGCGGCGGCGGCGTCTCAGTAAGGTTTTCCGTATCGTGGCTCTCGGTACTGGGGGTTTCGCGACGGAGGCTTTAAGTAGGCGGAAGGGCAGGTCAGGGGGCCACACGAGGTGGCCACACAACAGGGCCGCGCGACCAGCACCTGGGCCGCGCCGCCCTAGCGTGTCGTCGCCTCGTGGCCCCACTTCGTGACTCCTTCGGTCTTCTGGAAGCTTCGTGCAAAAATAGGACCCTGGGCGTTGATTTCGTCCAATTCCGAGAATATTTCCTTTGTAGGATTTCTGAAACCAAAAACAGCAGAAAACAGCAACTGGCTCTTCGGCATCTTGTTAATAGGTTAGTGCCGGAAAATGCATAAATACGACATAAAGTATGCATAAAACATGTAGATATCATCAATAATGTGGCATGGAACATAAGAAATTATCGATACGTCGGAGACGTATCAGCATCCCCAAGCTTAGTTCCTGCTCGTCCCGAGCAGGTAAACGATAACAAAGATAATTTCTGGAGTGACATGCCATCATAACCTTGATCATACTATTGTAAGCATATGTAATGAATGCAGCGATCAAAACAATGGTAATGACATGAGTAAACAACTGAATCATAAAGCAAAGACTTTTCATGAATAGTACTTCAAGACAAGCATCAATAAGTCTTGCATAAGAGTTAACTCATAAAGCAATAAATCAAAGTAAAGGTATTGAAGCAACACAAAGGAAGATTAAGTTTCAGCGGTTGCTTTCAACTTATAACATGTATATCTCATGGATATTGTCAATGTAAAGTAATATAACAAGTGCAATATGCAAGTATGTAGGAATCAATGCACAGTTCACACAAGTGTTTGCTTCTTGAGGTGGAGAGAAATAGGTGAACTGACTCAACATAAAAGTAAAAGAAAGGTCCTTCAAAGAGGAAAGCATCGATTGCTATATTTGTGCTAGAGCTTTTATTTTGAAAACATGAAACAATTTTGTCAACGGTAGTAATAAAGCATATGTATCATGTAAATTATATCTTACAAGTTGCAAGCCTCATGCATAGTATACTAGTAGTGCCCGCACCTTGTCCTAATTAGCTTGGATTAACACAGATTATCATTGCATGACATATGTTTCAACCAAGTGTCACAAAGGGGTACCTCTATGCCGCCTGTACAAGGGTCTAAGGAGAAAGTTCGCATTGGATTTCTCGCTTTTGATCATTCTTCAACTTAGACACCCATACCGGGACAACATAGACAACAGATAATGGACTCCTCTTTTAATGCTTAAGCATTCAACAGTTAATATTCTCATAAGAGATTGACGTTTATGTCCAAACTGAAACTTCCACCATGATTCATGGCTTTAGTTAGCGGCCCAATGTTTTTCTCTAACAGTATGCATACTCAAACCATTTGATTGTGAAAACCGCCCTTACTTCAGACAAGACGAACATGCATAGCAACTCACATGATATTCAACAAAGTGTTGATGGCGTCCCCAGGAGCATGGTTATCGCACAACAAGCAACTTAATAAGAGATAAAGTGCATAAGTACATATTCAATACCACAATAGTTTTTAAGGCTATTTTGTCCCATGAGCTATATATTGCAAAGGCGAATGATGGAAATTTAAAGGTAGCACTCAAGCAATTTACTTTGGAATGGCGGAGAAATACCATGTAGTAGGTAGCTATGGTGGACACAAATGGCATAGTGGTTGGCTCAAGGATTTTGGATGCATGAGAAGTATTCCCTCTCGATACAAGGTTTAGGCTAGCAAGGTTATTTGAAACAAACACAAGGATGAACCGGTGCAGCAAAACTCACATAAAAGACATATTGTAAACATTATAAGACTCTACACCGTCTTCCTTGTTGTTCAAAACTCAATACTAGAAATTATCTAGACTTTAGAGAGACTAAATATGCAAACCAAATTTTAGCAAGCTCTATGTATTTCTTCATTAATGGGTGCAAAGTATATGATGCAAGATCTTAAACATGAGCACAACAATTGCCAAGTATCAAATTATTCAAGACATTTTAGAATTACTACAAGTAGCATTTCCCGATTCCAACCATATAACAATTTAACGAAGAAGATTCACCCTTCGCCATGAATACTATGAGTAAAGCCTAAGGACATATTTGTCCATATGCAACAGCGGAGCGTGTCTCTCTCCCACACAATGAATGCTAGGATCCATTTTATTCAAACAAAAACAAACCGACGCTCCAAGCAAAGCACATAAGATGTGATGGAATAAAAATATAGTTTCAGGGGAGGAACCTGATAATGTTGTCGATGAAGAAGGGGATGCCTTGGGCATCCCCAAGCTTAGATGCTTGAGTCTTCTTAAAATATGCAGGGGTGAACCACCGGGGCATCCCCAAGCTTAGAGCTTTCACTCTCCTTGATCATATTGCATCATTTCCCTCTCTTGATCCTTGAAAACTTCCTCCACACCAAACTCGAAACAACTCATTAGAGGGTTAGTGCACAATAAAAATTTACATATTCAGAGGTGACATAATCATTCTTAACACTTCTGGACATTGCACAAAGCTACTGGACATTAATGGATCAAAGAAATTCATCCAACATAGCAAAAGAGGCAATGCGAAATAAAAGGCAGAATCTGTCAAAACAGAACAGTTCGTAAAGACGAATTTTAAAGTGGCACCAGACTTGCTCAAATGAAAATGCCCAAATTGAATGAAAGTTGCATGCATATCTGAGGATCACTCACGTAAATTGGCATAATTTTCTGAGTTACCTACAGAGAATTAGGCCCAGATTCGTGACAGCAAAGAAATCTGTTTCTGCGCAGTAATCCAAATCTAGTATGAACCTTACTATCAACGACTTTACTTGACACAACAATGCACAAAACTAAGATAAGGAGAGGTTGCTACAGTAGTAAACAACTTCCAAGACTCAAATATAAAATAAAAGTACTGTAGTAAAAACATGGGTTGTCTCCCATAAGCGCTTTTCTTTAACGCCTTTCAGCTAGGCGCAGAAAGTGTGAATCAAGTGTTATCAAGAGATGCAGTATCAACATTACCTTGGGTGTTGGGAGTTGCCTCAACAATGCATGTTATCTTATCTATGTAAGTTTCAGAGGTTCCCTTTTCATTATTCTTAGGCTTGCTATTCTCATTAAACAAATTTTCAGGAACAATCCAATCATAATTCTTTTCTAGTGCCTCGAACATTCCTGCGAGCTTGCAAGGTATTGATGTCTTAATATCCCCTACATCATTAATATTATTAGTGTACCTTACTCTCTCCATATCCATCTTATCAAGGATACTAACAAAATTGGTATAAGAGCCAAGCATATTGTATCTGATAAAGACCTTTCTAGCCTCCCTTGCTACACCACCAAATTCTTTAAGAAGGGTTTCTAAAACAAAATCTTTCTTTTCCCCTTCTTCCATATCACCAAGTGTGAGAAACATGTGTTGGATTATAGGATTAATATTAACAAATTTAGTTTCCAACATGTGAACTAAAGAAGCAGCAGCGATTTCATAAGTAGGAGCAAGTTCTACCAAGTGTCTATCTTCAAAATCTTCAGTGGTACTAACATGAGTGAAAAAATCTTCTATATTATCTCTCCCAATTATAGACCCACGTCCTACCGGTATGTCTTTTAGAGTGTACTTAGGAGGAAACATGATGAAATAAACAAGAGGTAAATAAAGTAAATGCAAGTAAATTTTTTTTTTGTGTTTTTGATATGGAGAACAAGACAGTAAATAAAGTAAAGCTAGCAACTAATTTTTTTGTGTTTTGATATAATGCAGCAAACAAAAAAGTAAATAAAATAAAGAAAGACAAAAAACAAAGTAAAGAGATTGGATTGTGGAGACTCCCCTTGCAGCGTGTCTTGATCTCCCCGGCAACGGCGCCAGAAATTTAGCTTGATGACGCGTAAAGCACACGCTCGTTGGGAACCCCAAGTGGAAGGTGTGATGCGTACAGCAGCAAGTTTCCCTCAGTAAGAAACCAAGGTTTATCGAACCAGTAGGAGTCAAGAAGCACGTCGAAGGTTGATGGCGGCGGGATGTAGTGCGGCGCAACACCAGGGATTCCGGCGCCAACGTGGAACCTGCACAGCACAACCAAAGTACTTTGCCCCAACGAAACAGTGAGGTTGTCAATCTCACCGGCTTGCTGTAACAAAGGATTAGATGTATAGTGTGGATGATGATTGTTTGCAGAAAACAGTAGAACAAGTATTGCAGTAGATTGTATTCAATGTAAAAGAATGGACCGGGGTCCACAGTTCACTAGAGGTGTCTCTCCCATAAGATAAATAGCATGTTGGGTGAACAAATTACAGTCGGGCAATTGAAAAATAGAGAGGGCATGACAATGCACATACATGATATGATAAGTATAGTGAGATTTAATTGGGCATTACGACAAAGTACATAGACCGCTATCCAGCATGCATCTATGCCTAAAAAGTCCACCTTCAGGTTATCATCCGAACCCCTTCCAGTATTAAGTTGCAAACAACAGACAATTGCATTAAGTATGGTGCGTAATGTAATCAATAACTACATCCTCGGACATAGCATCAATGTTTTATCCCTAGTGGCAACAGCACATCCACAACCTTAGAACTTTCACACTGTCCTGCATTTAATGGAGGCATGAACCCACTATCGAGCATAAATACTCCCTCTTGGAGTTAAGAGCAAAAACTTGGCCAGAGCCTCTACTAATAACGGAGAGCATGCAAGATCATAAACAACACATAGGTAATAGATTGATAATCAACATAACATAGTATTCTCTATCCATCGGATCCCGACAAACACAACATATAGCATTACAGATAGATGATCTTGATCATGTTAGGCAGCTCACAAGATCCAACAATGAAGCACATAAGGAGAAGACGACCATCTAGCTACTGCTATGGACCCATAGTCCAGGGGTGAACTACTCACTCATCACTCCGGAGGCGACCATGGCGGTGAAGAGTCCTCCGGGAGATGATTCCCCTCTCCGGCAGGGTGCCGGAGGCGATCTCCTGAATCCCCCGAGATGGGATTGGCGGCGGCGTCTCAGTAAGGTTTTCCGTATCGTGGCTCTCGGTACTGGGGGTTTCGCGACGGAGGCTTTAAGTAGGCGGAAGGGCAGGTCAGGGGGCCACACGAGGTGGCCACACAACAGGGCCGCGCGGCCAGCACCTGGGCCGCGCCGCCCTAGCGTGTCGTCGCCTCGTGGCCCCACTTCGTGACTCCTTCGGTCTTCTGGAAGCTTCGTGCAAAAATAGGGCCTTGGGCGTTGATTTCGTCCAATTCCGAGAATATTTCCTTTGTAGGATTTCTAAAACCAAAAACAGCAGAAAACAGCAACTGGCTCTTCGGCATCTTGTTAATAGGTTAGTGCCGGAAAATGCATAAATACGACATAAAGTATGCATAAAACATGTAGATATCATCAATAATGTGGCATGGAACATAAGAAATTATCGATACGTCGGAGACGTATCAGTGGGTCAAATCCAGGCAGATCACATAGCCCAATAGGATCTGGCTCGGGGGCTACTGGAACATGTGTACCCTGTGCCACAGCTGCTGCATGAGCTGCTGCTAATGCAGCTCGAGCGGCTAACCTGTGCCGCACATGATCCTTAGTGAACTCATCCAGCTTGCCGCGGAGAAAAGTGTACTTGCATTCTTGATTCTGCTTGCACAACTTCTTGAACAGATTCATAAGACCCTTGCTCCTAAACTGCGAGAAGAAATTGGCCCCCAGGTGGCGCATGCACCACCTACTCTGCATATCCTGCCATGGTGTCTCTTCATCAGGTCCAGCTTCTTTCAGCGTCTTGATAGCCGCAAGTATACCTGCATGCCTGTCATGGAGCACGCACACATTTGGGCGATCTTTCACTATCGATTTTTTTAACTGCCTGAAGAACCATAACCAGCTAGCAGTGTTCTCGCTCTCAACAAATGCAAATGCGAGAGGCACAATTCGATTGTTGCCATCCACTCCAATTGCTGTCAGAATCTGTCCCTTGTACCTCCCAGTCAGAAAAGTTCCATCTACACACATCACCGGACGACAGTGCATGAAAGCCTCGATGCATATGCTGAATGCGAAAAACACCCTGTGCAGAACCCTGACATTAGGGAACTCAGGTATCACAAAGTCTTGTATGTCCACATGGGTGCCCGGATTCCGGTCCTTCAATGTCTGCAGGAGACGGACGACACCGTCATAAGCATCATAGAAGGTTCCGAATCTGTTCTCTAGTGCCGTCTGTTTAGCCCTCCATGCCTTGCCATATTCAATTTCATACTTATATTGAAGGTGAACTCTTCTCTGGATGGCTTTAACCCCCATCGCTGTATTCTCTACAATCTCCTTGTAGAACAGGCGAGCAAGCAGAGTGGATGTAAGGTTTCGACGATCCTTCAACATACTCTTAAGGACACAGGTGTGCGGCACGCAGTCGCTCACCACCCATGTTGTGTCATACTTCGGACAGTACCCATGCACCCTTGCTGGACATCTAACATCGCTGTAGACCACTGTCAAGAATTTCTGACTTGAAACGGTGGTTCTGAATACCCTTTGCGTGTTCATTGCCCACTGAGTGATTGCTTCCTGCAGATGTCTCTTGTCAGCATATCTAGCACCAACTGAGATGGTGTTCATGCTGTACTCCCAGGCAGAATCGTGCCGATCATCGACTATCATTGCATCCGACAAATCATGGTTCCAAGAAGAGGGGATCGGATCCTCCTCTTCGTTATCATCTGAAGTATCGGATCCACCGGATTCATCTGAGTCAAGCTCATAGTCCACTCCATCCTCGTCTTCCTCGTCCATCATGTTCTGCATCTGGTCTTCTTCTTCATCCTCGCTTTCAAGCTCGACACTACCGTCATGACCACCTGCTGCATGGCTACTCTGCCCAGATTGGAAACTGTTGCCGCTAGCATCAGAACTTTGACTGCTCTGGTCTGGCTGGAACTCACCCTCGCCTTCTTGGGAATTCACCACCTTCGCCTCGGGAAGCATTAAGGCGATGGGGTGAGTTCCCCTGCGCTCACACGCTTCCAACCAGTGCACCCACTGAGAGGTCCGCTCAATCTGCTTCAACCGCCAGAAAATCTGGGTACTTGAGCTGCTCCACAAAGCATGCACACCAACAGTGTATGCTTCGGGATTAAGCCCGAAATTCACGGTCAACCACTCCTTCAACTGACTAACTTGCCATGTTTTTGGGTTTGTCAGATGCAACTCCTCATACTGAAACTTGCTCAGATCAGCTCCCATCGGAGTTGTTCGGACCGTGCCATGATCGAAGTAAACAACGAATTTTACTCTATCTGACATATCTGCTCACCTATACAAATTACAGACTCGTCAAAACAATCTAGCACCTACACTCTAAAATAAATAAAAATCTAGCACCTGCAGTCCTGAATAAATACTATCTACCGGTACATATTTCAATAACTAATGTGCGAAGCTAACGAACGCAACATGCATTATGATTACACCATCTAATACCAGGAATTAGGGTTTACCCTTGAAGCGTGCCAAACACCTCCGTCAGCAGGTCAGCTCCTCCACCCCGCAGCAGCTCCACCACCACGCAGCAGCACCACCACCACCACCAGCTCCACCACCACCACCAGCTCCACCACCACCAACACCACCTCCACCAAAACGCCTCAAAAACTAACCCATCTATAGATCAGCTAATTCTACAACATTTGGTGGTCAAACTACAACAAATGGCTGGATAAATCGCTCAGAAATGAGAGAAAACGCTGCCGGACTGAGAGCAAATGAGAGAGAGAGCTGAGATGAACTGAGAGAGCTGCAGTGCAGGAGGAAGAAGAGCTGCGCGTCGGCCAGCAGCACCGTGCGTCGGCCGGCATTTATTGCCCAGCAAATTCGGACGCAGCTTCCCCGAATCGGCGCCTCGGGATGGCCCTCCTCGACACGGCCTGCTCCTGGCCAGGAGACAGCCCGACATCGGCCGCGCGTGGCCGACAAAAGCCGTCTCGGGCGTGCTGAGCCTGACAAAAGTGACTCGGGCGTGTTGAGCCCGAAAATAGCCGTCTCCGCGTGGCCGGGAGATTCCCTGCGCATCGGGTTCGCTGACCCCGATTTAATAAATTCGGGTTCACGGGCCCTGACGGTGTATTATTTCTGAAATTTGCTTAAAACTAATATTATTTCTGGATTAAATATTAAAAAGTGTATTATTTAAAAAAAATCGCCTCTTGCTGAGTGAGAACATACAAACATGCATTCCTTGATTTTGGTGTACCAGCCCTAGCATGCATGTATGAGGAGGTACATACACATACCGTTATATTTTAACTTAGGCGTTGATTTGTTGTACTCCTTGGTTAACACTAAAGAATTTGGAGTACATAAAAAAAACTACAAAGGTTAAATCACTACCGGAAAGGCTTCCTTTGCCGTGCACCCATTTTGCATGACAAAGGTCACCTTTTACACGGCAACATCTTTGCAGTGCACCAGTGCATGGAAAAGGACGGACATCAAAGCCTGGCTCGGCAAAGAGTCGTTGCCGTGCGCCTGCCCCAATTCGCACGGCAAAGCACGTTGTCGTGCGCCAAGACACCCGCACGGCAAAGATCCGGGTTGCCGTCTACCCATTCTTTGTCGTGCGCCACGGATCACTGCCATGCAGCCTGTGTTTGCCGCGTGTCTCCCCTCTGCCGTGCACGGCAAAGGCCTCTCCAGGCATGACGCAGATGCAGAATACGTCATTTCTCAAATAAAATCAAAAAAATAATTTAAAAGATATTAAAATTGACAACAATAATCATACTGTTTTCTGCGTTCAGCAAAACAACACACACATCAGATTCCCAAATCTTGAGCCGTTCGTCTAAGAACCTTCTTTGTTACAGTGCAACATATACAACCTTTTACATCAGGGAAAAACATGATTATACAACTATACTGGCGTAACTCAGGGTTGTATTCCGGTAGTGAATAAAAACGGTGAAGGGGTGTATTCTGAACAGTTCCTAGATGTTGAAACTTGAACCAAATTAAAATTTAGGGTTGCAAACTGAACCTCGAGACAAGTTTAAAGGGTAAAGTGAAGTTCTCTCAAAGCAAATCAAATCCCTACTAAACTACGGGAGTACGAACCGTAAAAGTACCTCGTAAGTAGGTAGATGAAACGAAGGGACATGGCGCGTACGCACGCTGCGGTTGCGTTAGTCCTCGTGATCTCTCCTCGGCAGCGGCGACGGCGGGGGCTCGACCGGCTTGTCGACGGTCGGCAGTGGCGACGGCTGTGGTTCGTCGACGACGACGGTGATCATGTCCTGGTCGAGAAGGCTGTAGAACTCGCGGGTGCGGCGCTGGTTGCTCCAGTGGTGCAGCTTCCACATGTACCCAGCGAAGAGCCCCAGGCTCATCCCGTACACGATCTCCTTCACCACGCTCGGCGGACGCCTCCCCCGCATCCTCTTGCCCGCCGCCGCCGCAGCGTGCGTCGCCACCTTGTGCGCCGTCGTCGACATAGCTCCTGGCTCAGTAGTCAGTATCCTTCTCCGCTCAGTACTTGACAAGAAGAAAGCACGGCATCGTCAGAACGCGAGACGACGCTTATGACGAACGGGAAGCGATCGAGCAAAGGCGCCGCCGTGGCAGCGTCGACAGAACGCGGTGAGCACGTGGCAGATGGCTCGAGCCACGTACGTGACCTCCAAGCGGCGGCGCCGAGCCGCTGGCCACATGGCGAATGCGAGACGGCCTACAAAATTTGCCTTAGGTTTGGTCAGTTCGATCAGGCCGGCCGAGGCTCGACGCTGATTTACCATGGCCCACCCACCCAAACTGTGCAGCTCTGAGCATGACCACTTGACCAGGATTCTTTTCTTTTTTACCTGACTTTACCAGGATCCCGTTTCACCAACCGTACGATAAACATTACACCCAGTGAAAAATAGACAGCAGATCTACCAACTAATCGTTCTTCTCCCCCCACTGCCCCCAACCCTAGCCCCTTAAAAGGATCCTACGCCGCACCTAGAGAGAGTGAATAGGTGCTAATCAATTTTTAGTTCTTTTCTAATTCAGGCTTGACACAAAGGTAAATTCTCTAAATATGCAATTATATGAATTTATCTAAATGATAAAATCAACTATTAAGCAATATATAGCTAGACAATATATAGAGAGCTAATAAGGATAGAGGTAATCGAAAGTAGAGCACGCGGAGACACAGAGATGATTCTCGTAGTTCCTTCCTTTTGAGGGGAAGTACGTCTAAGTTTGGAGAAGTGTGGTCGCCATGAAGACCAGACCAACGCAAAAGGCTGCACTCAGGTCTCCTATGAGCAACGCCACAAAGGCCTAACCCACTTCCACTAAGGGATTTCATCGAGGCGGAAATCGGGCATTTACAAGGTTCTTGGGGCACACATCCACAACCGAATTAGAGGCTCCCAAAATCTGTAACAACACAACAACAACAACAAGAAGAACAAATCAACCACAAACAACTAGAGTTTCCAAAGAGAAACACTAGCAAAGGAGCCCTCAAGCATATGAGGGGAAATGCAAATCGCTTCGGTGAAGATGTAGATCGGGGTCTCCTCTTTCGATTCTCCAAAGATCAAGAGCTTTGGATGGTTGGAGGAGGAGATCTCGTGATTCTTGTGTTTCTTAAAGTGACTCTAATGGTGGATGAAACTTGAGCAAGAATGAGCAACTTGCTCCAATGGAGAAAAGAGCTATTTATATGAGTAGACGCTCCAGATTTGACCGTTATGCACTTTTTCGTGTAACACCGGAAGTACCGGCTGCAGGAGCCGGAAGTTCCGGCTGGATCCCTTTTTGTCTGAGAAGATGCTGGAGCAGGTACTGGTGGAACTATGGCGGAACTTCCGGTGGGCGGAACTTCCGGCCAAGTTCTGGCCTACTTCCGAAAACGGGAGAAAGTCCACTGTAAGCGAGAGCGCTGCTTTCGGAACAAGGCCGGAAGTAGGGCGGAAGTTCCTCTGGCCGGAACTTTCGGCCTACTTCCGCCAAACTTCTTCTGCGTGAGCTTTTGGCAGGAGTATCTGGGCGGAACTTCTGCCGGCTGAGGCCGGAACTTCCGCCAGGAGCAGAAACACATCAACATCTCCGGATTTGAGAAATCTATCCACCAGACATGTGTGAAGTAGAAAACCATGTACATGTCTACATCAACACACATAAATTTGTACCTGTGTTGACATCAAACACTCAAAACCCACAAGAGCGGGAAATGTTCTTTCACCCCCACCAACACCCTCCTCCTCCCCCGCCGCCGGCCAAAGCCCCGGTGGCGTGGCGTCGGCGGGGGGTCCTCTCCTGCTGCGCCAGGTAGCGGCTCTGCTTGGTTTCATCTACGGTTTTCGAGGACATCGTCGGGATGGTGGAGGTGGCGCCGCGTTAGAATAAGGTTGTTGGATCTCGGTGAGGCCACTTGTGGCGGCGCCGGCGAGCTGCTGGCTGGGTATCCTCTCAGATCTGCGGATCTGGGGAGGGTGGTTTCCCCGGGTGTCGTCGACTTTCGACCCTGCCGTGGAGTTTGTGGAGTCTGTTCAGGAGCCGGAGGAGTGTTGATGATGTTGTCTTCCCCTCGGTCGGCCGTGGTGGCGAGTGAGAGGAGGGGATGGCACCACCGTCTTCCTTTTTACGGTCGTTTGTGTTCTTTTGGTGGTGTGCGGCTGCCGCATCTTGCAGCTTCTTCCGGCTGGCCTTGGTGGCGAGGAAAGGAGGCGGCTTGATGTGCCGACGCCTAAACATGTCAGATGGTGGAGAATTCTGCTGGTGGTTTGGGTCTACTGCTCGCGGATCGTCGTTTGGAGGTACTGCTTGCTCTTTCCCATCTCCTACCTGCCCGATGGTCTAGAAAAGATTATTAACTCTCACCCTCCGGGGTGGGCACTCCTTTGGTGTTCAAAGCCCAGTGTGGTGAAGACGGCGGCGGTGATACGATGGTGTTGTAAGATGCGTTGCTTCTGGATCCGATCTCTGTACTTGGTTGGTGAAGATGAGAACGATGGGCTTGATTGCGTTTTGAAAGTCTCGGATCATATTGTATTTTCTTTTATTTTTGGAGCCGTCTGTAATCGGTTTTGCCAATGAATATCATCAGTTGTTATCTAAAAAAACCAACCGTATGACAAAAAACGAAAACTGAAACGTATGACAAAAAAGGTAATGAACAGTTCCCAAGTCGATAACAAATCCCTAAATCATCTTAATCCTCCTTACCTTCGACCGAAAACTTGAGCGTAGATCGAGTCCCGCGCAGATTCTAGAATAAAGTTCCGTTCCAATTGTTTTTGCAACAAACCCCATCGCCGCGCATATGATGGATATACTCGGATCGGCGGCTCGACTATGATGTTTTCCAATCGCGTACAAAATCTACGCGCGTTGGAAATTTAGCTCAGCACCCTCAACGTCGCCACCGCCTCGAGCACTAGATCTAGCCTGGCGATAGCCTCGTACGCGTCGCCACCGCCCGAGCTCGTTCGTGGCTGCCCTAGCCCGCCCGCGCCACCGCCTCCACCCGAGCCCGCCTGCATCGCCACCACCGCAGGTCTGCATCATCACTTTGCCCGAGATCGTCCGCGTCGCCGCCGCTCTGGCTCTTCCACATCGCAGTCACCGCAGGTTTGCGTCGTCCCCCGGACCGAGTTCATCTGTGTCTCCCCCGCTCGAAGGTTTGATTCCACCTGTAGTTTTTTATTTACAATTTGCTGAATCCCAGGGTCTATTCATGCAACCAGATGAGTTCGTGGAGAAAATCGTGGATTTTGGTGCGGAGTGTGTCCGTCGATGCCTATATCGACTCGTCCTCTTTGGATGATCCGATTGGGAATCCAACAACGACGAGATCGAAGACATGTCGCTGGTGGTGGTGGTGCAGAACCTGCACAATGAGGAGAATTGAAAGAAGAAGAGGTGAGGATCAACCGTCAGTCGCCTCTGCATCCCGCGCAACCGAGCGATGGGCTCGGAGATGCTAAAGCGGGACTACTTCGCTGAGGTACCTACCTATCCTGAGCATCTCTTCCATAGACGGTTTCGGATGAGGCAAGAGCTGTTCGTCAAGATAGTGAAGGCATGCAAGGCGAGATGCCATTGTTTCACTTTCCAGAGAAATGTCGCCGGCTTCATTGGGTTTACCCCCTACCAGAAAACCTCGAAGGTGATGAGGATTATGGCCTATAGAATTGCCGCCGATTACATCAAGGAATAGAGAGATACGGATCTCGCCTATGAATTTGACAATGTTGATAGCCGTGTGAAGCCTACTAAAAATCCTAATCGAATCAAAGCTTTCCTTGAAACATACAAGTAGATTGAGGACAGTGACAAGCATTTGCAACTGCGAGATGATCTTGTCAAGCATCACTAGGAACTTGCCCGTTAATTTATGTTTTTATCATTCATTTTCAATATGTATGAAACTATTATATTCTCCTTATTAGACCATTCATTTGTTTAATTATTTGATTTGAACATATTGTAATTTGGATGATGTTTTATTGTTTGATTTGAACAATAAATTTGATTTGCATTGCTATGTACTAATGTTTTATTGAATGTAAAGTCCGAGAATACATAAAACAACAAAACCATGTTTTGCAGTTCGGCAGGATTCTACATCATAGATACAGCATACGAGATACCGTAAAAAAGAATATTTCATTTTACGGTACTGCTACGCGGGATCTTTTCTGCAGCATCGCTTTTCACATCAAAAAAACCAGATGCAGTAAACTGCATCCACGTTATGCGGTACCACCGGATGGGGTTATCTGGCACCTCAAGGATCAACCAAAACAAGTCAAAAAAGATCAACCCAAGCAATAACAATTACATCCCGAGGCTGTTGAGCAGCCCCACCGCAGGCAATGATATTTTTATGTTGGAACTGTCGAGGTCTTGAGTCAGACTAGACTCGACAGTAGGAGAATTGCGTTGGCTTTTTTCAACGTATCGACCCTCCTTCCTCTTCCTGTCGGAGACAAAGATGAAGGATAAGCGTGTCCGTAATTTTATGTGGAGTCTTGGATATACGGGCAGTCTCGCTGTTAGTTGTGAGGGCCTTAGTGGGGGCCTTGCACTTTTTTGGACACAGCAGTACCAAGTGACTCTCAAGGGACAAAATGCTCACTGCATTGATGTAGTGATTTCGTCGGATACTTGTGTTCCATGGCGGGCCTCTTTCGTCTATGGGGAACCTTGTAGAGATAAGCGACATGAGTTCTGGAGTCTGATGAGAAGATTGAGAACTCAATGGGAGGGTCCTTGGATAGCTTGTGGAGATTTTAACGATGTTTTGTTTCAGTACGAACATGCTGGGCCACGGAAAAGATCGGATGCACAGATGGCGTTATTTAAGGATTGCTTGAATGATTGTGGCATGGTGGACATGGGATACTCTGGCCCTATGTTTACGTGGTCAAACAAGCAAGATGGAGATGATCTAGTCCGTGTGCGGCTTGATAGAGCTGTAGCTAATGGTGCCTTTACTGCAGCTTTTGATGATTATGTAGTGGAGAATATTATCACAACTACTTCAGATCATTTTGCTTTGCTCGTCCGCCTCCAAAATTCGGTAGAAATTAAAGAAAAGAAGCCAGTTCAGTCAGGTTTCAGATTTGAGGCTGCATGGCTGCATTCGCCGGATTACCGGGACACTTTGGAGCGGGCTTGGGCTGAGGCCGATGTTGGGCCGAAATCCTTGCAGGTGACTTGAGCTAATCTTCATTCGGTGACCGCCTCGCTACAAGATTGGAGCCGGGCCTCCTTTGGTGTGGTGAAGAAAAAGATTCGCCAGCTAGAGCATAAATTGAAAATTATTCGTTTGGCGCCTTGGAGCCCTTCTGTGCTCGCCAAATCAAGGGATGTGGAACGAGAGTTGTGTGAGCTCTTTGAGCGGGAAGAAGTGATGTCACGACAGAGGTCCCGCGTGGAATGGTTGAAGGTGGGTGATCGGAACTCCGCTTTTTTCCATGCTCGCGCTTCTGCACGCCGACGCACTAATAAAGTCCGAGCACTGATCCGGGTGGATGGATCAAGGTGTGAGGACATTGATGAGATCAAGGTAATGACCGAGAATTTTATGGGCAACTTATTTACTTCGGAACCTTGTGAGTCAGATATGGTTCTTGATTCTATTGAATCCAAAATCACGGATGGAATGAATGAAGATCTTGTGAAACCGTACACGGACTCTGAAATCAAGAATGCACTGTTCCAAATGGGGCCAACTAAGGCTCCAGGACCCGATGGTTTTCCCGCTCTATTTTATCAGACTCATTGAGAATTTTTGAAAGATGACATATGTGCTGCCGTCCGGGGTTTTTTGATGGGTGAAGAAATTCCAGAGGGTTTTTGTGATTCTATCATTGTGCTCATTCCAAAGATAACAAACCCGGTTCATTTAAAGAATTTCAGGCCCATCAGTTTATGTAATGTTTTGTACAAGCTTGCATCGAAGGTGTTAGCCAACCGCTTGAAAGTTATCCTTCCTTTGGTGATCTCTGAACACCAAAGTGCCTTTGTGCCGGGCAGGTTAATCACTGATAACACCTTGATTGCTTATGAGTGCCTTCATACGATCAGGAAGCAGAAAGCTAAATGACCATTCTTTGCGCTCAAGATTGATATGATGAAGGCCTACGATCGTGTTGAATGGGGATATTTGCACGACGTCCTTTGCAAGTTGGGTTTTGCACCAGCATGGATTTCTGCAGTTATGAGATGTGTTACTGATACGTCCAAAACGTATCTACTTTCCCGAACACTTTTGCTATTGTTTTGCCTCTAATTTGTGTATTTTGGATACAACTAACACGGACTAACGCTGTTTTCAGCAGAATTGCCCTGGTGTCTTATTTTTGTGCAAAAACTCAACTTTCAGGAAAATCCCCGGAAATAATCGCAATGGGCTATTTTCACAGAAGATTCACGGATCCAGAAGGGCAATCCTGGGGGAGGCCCACGGCCCCCACACCATTGGCCGTCGCGACCAGGAGGGGGGCGCGCCGCCTTATGGTGAGGTCGCCTCGACCAGCCCCCGACGCTCCCCTCTGGACTACTTAAGGCTTTCGACCTAAAAACGCACGGGGGTTCGACCATATTTCGAGAAGACATCCAGAACTCCGCCGCCATCGCGAAACTCTGTCTCGGGACCAGAAACTCCGTTCTGGCACCCTGCCGGGACGGGGAATTAGAGGAGATCATCGCCATCATCACCACCGACGCCTCTCCATCGACCATCCATGCTTCCACCATCCATGTGTGAGTAATTCCCCCGCTGTAGGCTGAAGGGGATGGTAGGGATTGGATGAGATTGATCATGTAATAGTCATAAGATTGTTAGGGCATAGTGCCTAGTATCCGTTGTTGGTACTTTTATGATATTGTTGCAACTTGTTATGCTTAATGCTTGTCACTAGGGCCCGAGTGCCATGATTTCAGATCTGAACATGTTATTGATTCATGATGATATTCATTGTTTTATGATCTTACCTGCAAGTTGTATACACATATTGCTGTCCAGAACCCGAGGACCCAAAGTGACAGAAATTGGGACAACCGGAGGGGAAGGCTGTGATATGAGGATCACATGTGTTCACGGAGTGTTAATGGTTTGCTCCGGTACCCTATTAAAAGGAGTACCTTAATTACCAGTAGTTTACCTAGAGGCCCGGCTGCCACCGGCTGGTAGGACAAAAGATGTTGTGCAAGTTTCTCATTGCGAGCACGTACGACTATATACGGAACACATGCCTATGGTTGTTTAGTACTTGGATACTGTTTTATAACTATCTGCAAATGCCCTGCCTTGATTGTTACATGAGTTCTCTTATCCATGCAGCGCCCGTTCATCCATCTCTGTGTCTACAGTATTTTAATCCTGTTGTTTACTATAATCACTACTGTTGTCTTTGTTACACTGCTGCTTATATTTTACTACTGCTACTGCTATAAAACTGTTGCTACTGATAAACTCTTGTGAGCAAGTCTATTTCTAGGTGCAGCTGAATTGACAACTCCGCTGTTAAGGCTTAGAAATATTCTTTGGCTCCCCTTGTGTCGAATGAATAAATTGGGTTTTACTTCCCTTGAAGACTGTTGCGATCCCCTATACTTGTGGGTCATCAAGACTATTTTCTGGCTCCGTTGCCTGGAAGCATAGCTTTATTTGCAAGTTCACCTGAATTGATATTGTTCGCTGCAAATCCTCCATCATGGGTAAACCTCGCGATGCTAAAGTCGCCATATTACCAGAAAAGTTACAACTCTGAGTACCTCTGCTGCTCTTGATTCACCATCTGTGATAAGTCAACTTGTTTCACCACCACAAGCTTCACGTGTTGGTACTTCTGCTGAAACTGAAAATTCCTCTAATAATTTTGATGATGCTTCTACTGTGCTTGATGATAATGGTTCATTAGGTCCTTTTCTAGATGCTACAATTGCTAGGTCTAGAAAAATTGAAAATGCTGAAATTCTTAATGAAAATGCTGTTACACCTGTTAATTCACCTGAGTCTGTTGAACACTCTAGTGATGATCTTGATGAAGATTATGTGGAACTTTATGATGATTTTATTGATAAATGTAATGCTACTACTGGTGCAAGTAACATTAAAAAGCTTCTTGCACAACATGCTGTTAGATATAAACTGTCTCCTGATCCTAAATTTGCCACATCTCCTATAAACATTAAGGATAAAGATTATGATTTTTCTCTTGATTTATATCTATTGTTGAGAAAACACCTTTTTGTGGTACTGAAAAAGAAAGTGCTGTAGAGCACATGAATGAGCTTTCTACTTTGAGTAGCTTGTTTTCTGATGATATTAAGATGCGCACTTATTTTGTTGCTAAAATTTTTCCTTTCTCATTAAAGGATGATGCTAAAATTTGGTATAATAGTTTGCCTCCTGATTCTATTGATAGTCCAAGTTGTTTGCTTGATGTTTTCTTTCGAAAATATTTTCCTGCTAGTGCTCAACATATTGCTTTGCAGAAAATTTATAGTTTTGACCAGGAAGATGGGGAGAAATTGCCTGAAGCTTGGGCAAGGTTTTGCTCTCTTATTAGAGCTCGGCCTGGACATGATTTGGAAAAGCATGACTTACTTGATATATTTTATAGTGGACTAACCATTGAGTCTTGGGTATACCTGGATAGTTGTGCTGGTTGTGTTTTCAGGAAAAGAACTCAGCATTTAAGCTGAAGAATTAATGGCTAGAATAAGCCGAAATCATGATGATTGGACTACACCTGAACCAACCCCAACACCAATATTGAAGAAGAGGGGTATGATTAAATTAAATGATGAAGATATGAGGGAAGCCAAGAAATCTCTTAAAGAGAAAGGTATTAAATCTGAAGATGTGAAGAATTTACCTCCCATAGAAGATTTATGTAAGATAACCCCCCCTTCATCCACAATTGAGGTACATTCTCTTCAACGCTTTGATAGAGGAGACATTCCTTATTCAAAATCTCCTGATTAATGTTTAGATGAATTTGATAATTATGTTGTTAAGCAAAATAACTTTAATACGAGAGTAGAGAATCATCTAATGGAAAACTCTCAAGCTATTAGTAAATTGCATGATATTGTGGAGAGAACGTCCAATGATGTTAAGATGCTTGTTAAACATTTTCATATGGTTCAAACTCAAATTGATCAACTTACTAAAGTGCAAAATGACTTGCTAAAAAATACTCATAAAGAAAAACATGCTTATGAAGTAACAACTAGAGGTGGTGTTTCCACTCAGGATCCTCTATATCCTGAGGGGCATCCCAAAAGAGTTGAACAAGATTCTCAACGAACTGAAGAAATTAGTGGTCCTTCTAAGAAAAAGAAGAAGAAACATAAAACTGTTGTCGAATCTTCTGAACCTATTAATGATCCTAATAGTATTTCTATTTCTGATGCTGAAACTGAAAGTGGTAATGAACATGATAAAGATAATGATAAGAATGATGTTTCTGATAAAGAAGAGATTGAAAATGAACCTGAAAAGCATGCTAAAAATAAAAAGTACACTAAAGAAGATTTTATTGCTAAGAAACATGGTAATGAAAGAGAACCTTGGGTTCAAAAGCAAATTCCTTTTCCTGTTAAGAAACTAAAATCAAAGGAGGAAGAACACTATAATAAATTTTATGATTGGATGAAACCTTTGTTTTTGCAAATCCCTTTGACTGATGCTATTAAATTGCCTCCTTATTCAAAGTATATGAAAGATATTGTCTCTAACAAAAGGAAAATTCCTAATGAGGAGATTTCCACTATGCTTGCTAATTATTCTTTCAATGGCAAGGTTCCAAAGAAGTCGGGAGACCTGCATACCGACTATCCCCTGTTCCATCAAGAATAATTATGTTAGAACTGCTCTATGTGATTTGGGAGCAGGAGTTAGTGTTATGCCTTTTTCTCTTTACAAGAGACTTGATGTAGATAAGTTGATACCAACCGATATATCTTTGCAAATGGCTGATAAATCTACTGCTGTTCCTGTTGGTGTATGTGAGGATGTTCCTGTTCAAGTTACTCAAAATTGCTTAATATTAACTGATTTTGTTGTGTTGGAAATGCCTGAAGATGATAATATGTCTATTATTCTTGGAAGACCCTTTCTTAACACTGCAGGGGCTGTTATTGATTGCAATAAAGGAAAAGTCACTTTCAATGTTGATGACAAGGAACATACTGTTTATTTTCCCAAGAGGATTGATAAAGTATATGGAGTTAATACAATTTCTAATTTGAGATCTATCAAAGTGGGAGATATTGATTGTCCTATATATGAGCCTAAAGAAGAATATCAAACTATTGTGATTGGATCCATATCAATACAATATAAGGTAACATGATTGATTTGAGGTTTATTTCTTCTTATGACATGTAAAATTTATTTGGTGGCAAGACTTGATCAACCTTGTTAACAAGTATATTTTAAATGCATGGAAGAGCTAAACAACATTTCTTTCTTTCTCCACTTGTTTTACTTGCTGTAGTACTACTTGTTTTGCAAGATGCTTTAGTTGTTTAGAAGTTTGAAAATCTTTTCCTGCACTGAAATAGTAATTTTAACACCCAGAAATGTGCGTTTTTCGAAGTTTTCAAAAATTTACAAAAATTATACCGTTGGTCCTATTTTTCGAAATGCAACCTGGGAGTGCCTGGGGCTGACTAGTGGGGCACCCTAGGGCTGGCCGCCATGTGCCGGCGCGACCAAGGAGGAGGGCGCGCCACCCTGTGGTGAGAGCCCCACCTGGCCCCACTCAGTCATCCCTTCCACTCATTCCACTCTCTCTCTCCCGAAAAAACTCGTACCAGTTCGTTCTCACTCGCGTTTTCGCCCGAGAGCTCAGGATTTTTCGATCTCCTTGCTCAGCCCAGATTTTAGTATGAAATTTGGCACATTTGCTCTCCGGTATGTGACTCCTCCGATTATCCAAATAGAATTTTGTATAGTTGAGTATATCTTGAGTATTTTGCTGCTGTAGGTGACATATTAAGTGAGTTTGCATGCTTGATTCAAGTTGTAAAAAATTAGTTTTGATGCATGTTTAGTACTCTATCAAGTTCCTATGGTAGTTTCCCTCATTTATATGTCTCAAAATCAACTTTTATAATGATTGTTGAAAAATTTCAGAAAATGGAGTGGAATAGACATCAACTCAATCAACATGAATTGGAGGTGCATGAAGTTATGAGAGTCCACCGTGAAGAGGGGGTATTCCCCTCCTACTACCCCTGCACCGATTTCATGAGAAGTGCGGGAATTTTTCAGGATGTTCAAAATCTAATTTCTAATGCAGGGTTAGAAGATTTTGTTGTTGGTGAACCTTACCAATATGCAAAACTAACCATGTCAGTGGTGCAGGATTTTGAATTCCATTGGTCCCAACCTAACCCCATGGTTCAATATAAAATTTACAATAAAACTATCAACTTGCCCTTTGATGATTTTTGTGCAGCTATTAAAGTGCCACAGTGGGGATCGCGTGAGAAGATTAGGGGGCTGCCATCGAAACTCTTGAAACTTTACGAGATGATCTGTCAAGGGAGAAGTTTCTCGGATGAGAGTGGTAAAATTCGTAGTATTCAACTCCCATCTATTCACTATTTTGCTTACTTTATCACCAAGTGTGTTCTGACTAGAAAGAATGCAAATAAGATATCCATCCATGATTTGGTTTTCTTAGCTGCTGCATTGCAACGTGATAGAACTTATAATTTGGGTGCTTTGATAGCATTTAGGCTTGCTACTAACCGTGATAAAGGAGGAATTTGTGGAGGTCTCATTGCCTCTCGTTTGCTAGCTATGCATGGTGTAGAACCCCACCCTCTTGATGTTCAGCTCTCTGTAGAGAAACTTGATATTGTTTCCATGATAAAACATGACTTTGTTTCTAATCGGTCCAACTCTAATAACCTGTCCTATGAGATAACTTTTTTTAAGAAAAAGTGGAGAGTAATTAAAACTGAAAGGCTAGTTGGATTGCCTGCACCTGCTTTGTTTAACCTTGATTCCAGGAACGATTGGTCGGTCACAGAAGATGAAGTTGATGCATACATAGAGAGTTGCGGCCATCACGCAGGAGACGGCATGGAGGAGGCCGAGGATCCCCTCGACTTGTCGGTCGACGCAGCAAGTTCTTCACATCAATATTCCGGGCATGTGGAGCCTTCATCCTTTTCTTCAGCACAGGGATCTTATTACGACCACGCCATGTATGATCCACCGGCGTGGAACCCTGATCCTCGCTGGGGTTGATCTCCACTTAGGCCAAAAGCCTAAGCTTGGGGGGAGGTATGCCGGCATCACTCATTCATTGCATATTACAATTGCCGAATATGTGTATATACTTGTTTCGCTTCTTATGGTTGCCTCTAATATGAGGAAGATGATATTTGGGGAAGTGCTGTCTAAAAACAGATTCTGGACTGATACTAAAAAAAATCCTGTGCGTAGCCAGAAGGTTATTTTGAGCTGCAAATTTTTGTGCATGTTCCCCAGGTTATTATCTAACTTTCATTAGTTGAGCACTTTTCGAGTTGAACAGCAGAAGATTTTCGAAAAAATTGATTAATGTACTGCTATCAAGTTTTGGCAGATTTCTGTCACTTTGCTTTTCTGTGATTCTTTTAGTTTTCATTCTCTTGTTTTTGCTTTGTTTCTTTTCTAAAACACAAAAAGACCAAAAATATTTCTGTTGTTTCTTTTCACTATTTGTTTATTTTGGTTTCTTGTTCTTATTTTGCTTTATTTACTATCGTTAGTTTGCTATGAGAAAATCCAAAAAGATTTTGCTTTGTTTGCTTGTTTCCTTTTGTTCTTGTTTTCAATTCGAAAACACCAAAAATATTTGTTGTTCTTCTTCGGTTTTGTAAAGTTTATTAGGGAGTTCAGCGGTCTCCGGTGGTTGGAGCTTGGTTTTCATTTCATATTATTCAAGGTACACAAGTGAAAGGCAATAATGACGATCTACGATAATTTGACTGTGGTGAGAGGCTGGTATGAACTCTATTTGTTTTCATTTTTGTACATATACTCATCCATGTGAGCATGCTTAGATGGTTCATGTGAGGTATATGTCATTTAATGAAAGTCTAGTAGTTCATGATCTCTCATGTTTAGCTCCAATTTATTAATATGAGCAGCATGTCATGAGTATTTGCTTGCATTGTTTTATTCATAAATAGGTATGACATTGTGGTATCCTCCTCTGAATAATTCATTTTAATTGACTTGGCACATGCTCACGCATGCATATGACTAAACAAAAAGTCAATTAAGCCTCGATAATTTACTTTGCTTCAGAGTTCTTGTATCACTTTTATGCCTCCGTTAATTTTATTCTGTCGCAAGCATGATTATGACAGTTGTTGCTCTCTTGATTGTCAGTCTATTGCTAGCCTTCACTTGTACTGAGCGGGAATGCTGCTCGTGCTTCCAAACCCCTGAAAACCAAGTTATTCCAAAGTGTCCACCATAAATACATATGCATGGCATTTCAAACCTTTCCAAGTAAATTTTCATGTGCTACCTTTAAAACCTTCAAAGTACTTCTCAATTTGTGTCAATTTTTTATAGCTCATGAGGAAGTATGTGGTGTTTTATCTTTCAACCTTGTCATTTACTCCTGACAGACTTTCACCAATGGACTAGTGGCACATCCGCTTATCCAATAATTTTGCAAAAAGAGCTGGCAACAGGGTGCCCAGCCCCAATTAATTACAACTTTCATTAATAATTCTCTTCACATGTTTTACCTTGATTTATCAGTAAGCAACTTAATTTGCAAATAGACACTCCTCCATGGTATGAGAATGTTGGAAGGCACCCGAGGATTCAGTTAGCCATGGCTTGTGTAAGCAAAGGTTGGGGGGAGTGTCATCCATAATGAAACTAAAATACATGTGTAAACAAAAGAGAAGAGGGATGATCTACCTTGCTGGTAGAGATAACGTCCTTCATGGGAGCCGCTCTTCAAAGTCTGGTTGACGAGGTAGTTAGAGTGCCCACTACCATTCGTTGACAACAACAAACACCTCTCAAAACAATTTTACTTCTGTCTTTAGAAAAAATGAAAAGCTCTAGCACATGTTAATCCCTGCTTCCCTCTGCGAAGGGTCAATCTTTTACTTTTATGTTGAGTCACCATCCTTTCTTTGAGCACCTTCTTGAGAGCATAACTGTCATTCTTAGTATAATATGCTTGTCCCAGAATATGGTTAACTGTGGTATAACTTTGATGCTTTTATCTTTGATACTCTTTACTTCTAGTCTTTCCATGAAATTCAGAGGTGCCTGAGCATTTATGTTTTGCTGTACAAATACGGGCAAGCGAGATACCACTTTATCATATCTTTTTATGGGCATTGCAATCCTTCTTATAGAAGTGTTTCATGATGCTTATTATTAGTTTGTTGGTATCTTTTTCATGATTGACATAACTATTAGATGACTTTATTTGCATGTATCTTATTATGAATTGCCTAAGTACTCGTCCATATCATGAGAATATTTACATCATATGAGCAAATGTGTTCGTGAAAGTTCTTTTATCGCACTCAGTTGTTAACTGAATTGCTTGAGGACAAGCAATAAGCTAAGCTTGGGGGAGTTGATACGTCCAAAACGTATCAACTTTCCCGAACACTTTTGCTATTGTTTTGCCTCTAATTTGTGTATTTTGGATACAACTAACACGGACTAACGCTGTTTTCAGCAGAATTGCCCTGGTGTCTTATTTTTATGCAGAAACTCAACTTTCAGGAAAATCCCCGGAAATAATCGCAATGGGCCTATTTTCACAGAAGATTCACGGATCCAGAAGGGCAAGCCTGGGGGAGGCCCACGGCCCCCACACCATTGGCCGGCGCGGCCAGGAGGGGGGGGGCGCCGCCTTATGGTGAGGTCGCCTCGACCAGCCCCCGACGCTCCCCTCTGGACTACTTAAGGCTTTCGACCTAAAAACGCACGGGGGTTCGACCATATTTCGAGAAGACATCCAGAACTCCGCCGCCATCGCGAAACTCCGTCTCGGGACCAGAAACTCCGTTCTGGCACCCTGCCGGGACGGGGAATTGGAGGAGATCATCACCATCATCACCACCGACGCCTCTCCATCGACCATCCATGCTTCCACCATCCATGTGTGAGTAATTTCCCCGCTGTAGGCTGAAGGGGATGGTAGGGATTGGATGAGATTGATCATGTAATAGTCATAAGATTGTTAGGGCATAGTGCCTAGCATCCGTTGTTGGTACTTTTATGATATTGTTGCAACTTGTTATGCTTAATGCTTGTCACTAGGGCCCGAGTGCCATGATTTCAGATCTGAACATGTTATTGATTCATGATGATATTCATTGTTTTATGATCTTACCGGCAAGTTGTATACACATATTGCTGTCCGGAACCGAGGCCCCAAAGTGATAGAAATTGGAACAACCGGAGGGGAGGGCTGTGATATGAGGATCACATATGTTCACGGAGTGTTAATGCTTTGCTCCGGTACTCTATTAAAAGGAGTACCTTAATTACCAGTAGTTTTCCTAGAGGCCCGGCTGCCACCGGCTGGTAGGACAAAAGATGTTGTGCAAGTTTCTCATTGCGAGCACGTACGACTATATACGGAACACATGCCTATGGTTGTTTAGTACTTGGATACTGTTTTATTACTATCTGCAAATGCCCTGCCTTGATTGTTACATGAGTTCTCTTATCCATGCAGCGCCCGTTCATCCATCCCTGTGCCTACAATATTTTAATCCTGCTATTTACTATAATCACTACTGCTGTCTTTGTTACACTGCTGCTTATATTTCACTACTGCTACTGCTATAAAATTGTGGCTACTGATAAACTCTTGCGAGCAAGTCTATTTCCAGGTGCAACTTGATACGTCTCCGATGTATCGATAATTTCTTATGTTCCATGCCACATTATTGATGATATCTACATGTTTTATGCATACTTTATGTCATATTTATGCGTTTTTCGGAACTAACCTATTGACGAGATGCCGAAGGGCTAGTTGCTGTTTTCTGCTGTTTTTGGTTTCAGAAATCCTAGTAAGGAAATATTCTCGGAATCGGACGAAATCAACGCCCAGCATCTTAGGATCACGCGAAGCTTCCAGAACACCCGAGAGAGGCCAGAGGGGGGCCACAGGCCCACCAGACGACAGGCCGGTGCGGCCAAGGGGGGGCCCGCGCCCCCCTATTGTGTCATCGCCCCGTCAGCCTTCCGACTCTGCCTCTTTGCCTATATAAAGGTCCCTGACCTAAAACCTCGAGACAAAAAAGCCACGGTACGAGAAACCTTCCAGAGCCGCCGCCATCGCGAAGCCAAGATCTGGGGGACAGGAGTCTCTGTTCCGGCACGCCGCCGGGACGGGGAAGTGCCCCCGGAAGGCTTCTCCATCGACACCACCGCCATCTACATCAACGCTGCTGTCTCCCATGAGGAGGGAGTAGTTCTCCATCGAGGCTAAGGGCTGTACCGGTAGCTATGTGGTTAATCTCTCTCCTATGTGCTTCAATACAATAATCTCATGAGCTGCCTTACATGATTGAGATTCATATGATGATGCTTGTAATCTAGATGTCATTATGCTAGTCAAGTGGATTTTACCTATGTGGTTCATCCCTGCATATTTTAAGAAGACTCAAGTGTCTAAGCTTGGGGATGCCCAAGGCATCCCCTTCTTCATCGACAACTTATCAGGTTTCTTCTCTTGAAACTATATTTTTATTCGTTCACATCTTATGTACTTTACTTGGAGCGTCTGTTTGTTTTTGTTTTTGTTTTTGTTTGAATAAATACTTGTGTGGGAGAGAGACACGCTCCGCTGGTTCATATGAACACATGTGTTCTTAGCTTTTAATGTTCATGGCGAAGGTTGAAACTGCTTCGTTCATTGTTACATGGTTGGAAACGGGAAATGCTACATGTAGTAATTGATAAAATGTCTTGGATAATTTGATACTTGGCAATTGTTGTGCTCATGTTTAAGCTCTTGCATCATATACTTTGCACCCATTAATGAAGAAATACATAGAGCTTGCTAAAATTTGGTTTGCATAATTGGTCTTTCTAAGGTCTAGATAATTTCTAGTAAAGAGTTTGAACAACAAGGAAGACGGTGTAGAGTCTTATAATGTTTACAATATGTCTTTTATGTGAGTTTTGCTGCACCGGTTCATCCTTGTGTTTGTTTCAAATAACCTTGCTAGCCTAAACCTTGTATCGAGGGGGAATACTTCTCATGCATCCAAAATCCTTGAGCCAACCACTATGTCATTTGTGTCCACCATACCTACCTACTACATGGTATTTCTCCGCCATTCCAAAGTAAATTGCTTGAGTGCTACCTTTAAAATTCCATTCTTTACCTTTACAATATATAGCTCATGGGACAAAATAGCTTAAAAACTATCGTGGTGAAGAATATGTACTTATGCACTTTATCTCTTATTAAGTTGTTTGTTGTGCGATAACCATGTTCCTGGGGACGCAATCAACTACTCTTTGTTGAATATCATGTGAGTTGCTATGCATGTTCGTCTTGTCTGAAGTAAGGGCGGTTTTCACAATCAAATCGTTTGAGTATGCATACTGTTAGAGAAGAACATTGGGCCGCTAACTAAAGCCATGAATCATGGTGGAAGTTTCAGTTTGGACATAAAACCTCAATCTCTTATGAGAATATTAACTGTTGTTGAATGCTTAAGCATTAAAAGAGGAGTCCATTATCTGTTGTCTATGTTGTCCCGGTATGGGTGTCTAAGTTGAGAATGATCAAAAGCGAGAAATCCAATGCGAACCTTCTCCTTAGACCATTGTACAGGCGGCATAGAGGTACCCCATTGTGACACTTGGTTGAAACATATGTTATGCAATGATAATCCGTGTTAACCCAAGCTAATTAGGACAAGGTGCGGGCACTATTAGTACACTATGCATGAGGCTTGCAACTTGTAAGATATAATTTACATAACACATATGCTTTATTACTACCGTTGACAAAATTGTTTCTTGTTTTCAAAACCAAAGCTCTAGCACAAATATAGCAATCAATGCTTCCCTCTGCGAAGGGCCTTTCTTTTACTTTTATGTTGAGTCAGTTCACCTATCTCTCTCCACCTCAAGAAGCAAACACTTGTGTGAACTGTGCATTGATTCCTACATACTTGCATCTTGCACTTGTTATATTACTTTACATTGACAATATCCATGAGATATACATGTTATAAGTTGAAAGCAACCGCTGAAACTCAATCTTCCTTTGTGTTGCTTCAATACCTTTACTTTGATTTATTGCTTTATGAGTTAGCTCTTATGCAAGACTTATTGATGCTTGTCTTGAAAGTACTATTCATGAAAAGTCTTTGCTTTATGATTCATTTGTTTACTCATGTCATTACCATTGTTTTGATCGCTGCATTCATTACATATGCTTGCAATAGTATGATCAAGGTTATGATGGCATGTCACTCCAGAAATTATCTTTGTTATCGTTTACCTGCTCGGGACGAGCAGGAACTAAGCTTGGGGATGCTGATATGTCTCCGACGTATCGATAATTTCTTATGTTCCATGCCACATTATTGATGATATCTACATGTTTTATGCATATTTTATGTCATATTTATGCGTTTTCCGGAACTAACCTATTGACGAGATGCCGAAGGGCCAGTTGTTGTTTTCTGCTGTTTTTGGTTTCAGAAATCCTAGTAAGGAAATATTCTCGGAATCGGACGAAATCAACGCCCAGCATCTTAGGATCACGCGAAGCTTCCAGAACACCCGAGAGAGGCCAGAGGGGGGCCACAGGCCCACCAGACGACAGGCCGGCGCGGCCAAGGGGGGCCCGCGCCCCCCTATTGTGTCATCGCCCCGTCAGCCTTCCGACTCCGCCTCTTTGCCTATATAAAGGTCCCTGACCTAAAACCTCGAGACAAAAAAGCCACGGTACGAGAAACCTTCCAGAGCCGCCGCCATCGCGAAGCCAAAATCTGGGGGACAGGAGTCTCTGTTCCGGCACGCCGCCGAGACGGGGAAGTGCCCCCGGAAGGCTTCTCCATCGACACCACCGCCATCTACATCAACGCTGCTGTCTCCCATGAGGAGGGAGTAGTTCTCCATCGAGGCTAAGGGTTGTACCGGTAGCTATGTGGTTAATCTCTCTCCTATGTGCTTCAATACAATAATCTCATGAGCTGCCTTACATGATTGAGATTCATATGATGATGCTTGTAATCTAGATGTCATTATGCTAGTCAAGTGGATTTTACTTATGTGATCTCCGGAGACTCCTTGTCCCACGTGTGTAAAGGTGACAGTGTGTGCACCGTGTGGGTCTCTTAGGCTATATTTCACAGAATACTTATTCACTGTTATGAATGGCATAGTGAAGTGCTTATTTATATCTCTTTATGATTGCAATGTGTTTTGTATCACAATTTATCTGTGTGCTACTCTAGTGATGTTATTAAAGTAGTTTATTCCTCCTGCACGGTGTAATGGTGACAGTGTGTGCATCGTGTAGTACTTGGCGTAGGCTATGATTGTGATCTCTTGTAGATTATGAAGTTAACTATTGCTATGATAGTATTGATGTGATCTATTCCTCCTTTCGTAGTGTGAAGGTGACAGTGTGCATGTTATGTTAGTACTTGGTTTGGTTATGTTGATCTGTCATGCACACTAAGGTTACTTAAACATGAATATCGAATATTGTGGAGCTTGTTAACTCCGGCATTGAGGGTTCGTGTAATCCTACACAGTTAGTGGTGTTCATCATCCAACAAGAGGGTGTAGAGTCTAGCATCTATTTATTTATTCTATTATGTGATCAATGTTGAGAGTGTCCACTAATGAAAGTATGATCCCTAGGCCTTGTTCCTAAATACTGCTATCGCTGCTTGTTTACTTCCAGCAATATTACTACCATCAACTGCACGCCAGCGAGCACTTTTCTGGCGCCGTACTACTGCTTATATTCATTCATACCACTTGTATTTCACTATCTCTTCGCCGAACTAGTGCACCTATTAGGTGTGTTGGGGACACAAGAGACTTCTTGCTTTGTGGTTGCAGGGTTGCATGAGAGGGATATCTTTGACCTCTTCCTCCCTGAGTTCGATAAACCTTGGGTGATCCACTTAAGGGAAACTTGCTGCTGTTCTACAAACCTCTGCTCTTGGAGGCCCAACACTGTCTACAAGAACAGAAGCACCCGTAGACATCACAACTGAATTGACAACTCCGCTGTTAAGGCTTACAAATATTCTTTGGCTCCCCTTGTGTCGAATCAATAAATTGGGTTTTACTTCCCTCGAAGACTGTTGCGATCCCCTATACTTGTGGGTCATCAGTTACCCATGTTCGTTATGCAGTTCGGGTGAATGGAGAGCTCACCTCGCCTGTTGTTCCCTCTCGGGGAATCCGTCAAGGAGATCCTATAAGTCCATATTTATTCGTGCTCTGTACTGAAGGGTTGTCTAGTCTGCTTTTACAAAAGGAGAATGTGGGTGTTCTACAAGGAGTCCGTAATGGTCGTTCTGGCCCACCTATTTCCCACCTCCTATTCGCAGATGATAGCATATTCTTCTCTCGGAGTGACTCGAAGAGTGTGGATGCACTGAAGGAGACCCTTAACCGATATTGCCAAGGTTCTGGCCAGAAGATAAACATGGATAAGTCTTCTGTCTTCTTTGGTCCGCACTGTACTGACAGTGTTAAAATGGATGTCATGGCTCGGCTAGGAGTTGCCAATGAAGCCCTCCAGGAAAGCTATTTGGGTATTCCCACTAATATTGGTCGCTCTCCTGTTGCGGTGTTTAAGCCGGTTTTGGACAAAGCCTGGAAGCACATGAATGGGTGGTCCGATCGGCCGATGTCTCGGTCTGGGAAGGAAACTTTGCTTAAATCGGTTATCCAAGCAATTCCTACCTTTATTATGAGTTGTTTCATGTTTCCTATCTCTACTTGTGATGCGTTTCGGAGGGCGATCGCTCTTCATTGGTGGGGTACTGAGGATGGGAAGAAAAAGATGCACTGGCGCAGCTGGGAGTGGTTATCGACCCCCAAATCTTTAGGGGGATGGGTTTCAGAAATTTTATGTTATTTAACCAGGCCATGCTTGGGCGACAGTGCTGGAAATTACTCGCTGAACCTAATTCTTTGTGTGGAAGAGTTCTGAAGGGGAGATACTTTCCATAATGTGAACTTTGGGACGCTCCACAACCAAGGTCCACATCTTACACCTGGAGAAGTATTTGTCATGGCATGCAATTGGTTAAGTTAGGAGTCCGTTGGAATGTGGGCAACAGTGAGAAAATTCATGTGCTTACGAATAGATGGATTCCTGGAGTGAGTCCGGAGACGTTACGACCTCTGACGCTGATTCCTATCGGCGCTACTGTGGCTATTCTGCTCAATGAAGACCGCAGTGCATGGGATGTGGACGTAGTCCACACCATTTTTGAAGAGGAAGTGGCTCAAGATTCTACAGCTACCTGTCAGTAAGCGGGTTGACGAAGATTTTGTTTTGTGTCCCTTTACAAAGTTTGGAGATTACACCGTCCGTTCTGCCTACCATCTTGCCAGTCATGACAAGTTCTATGTGGAGAGAAGCAAGAGAGGCGGTGGTGTTCACTCTATCCACCAGGAGGAACACCTGGCTTGGAAGAGACTTTGGGCGATTAAAGCTCCTGGAAAAATGAAGATTAATCTGTGGAGGTTTGCCCATGATTGTCTGCCCTCTGGTGTACAGCTGAATCAGCGATAAATTCCTGCTTCGCCGCTTTGTGTGTACTGCAGTAGGGAGGAGACCGCATCACACACACTATTATTCTGTCAGTATGCAAAAGAAGTCTGGGAAGAGGTTAAAATCACTTCAGGAATTCAGCTTCAGAGAGCTTCTTTCACGGAACCAAAATACTGGGTTTTTGACTTCTTGAGCAGATCATCAGATAGACATAACACGGCCCTCGCCGTGGTTACTTGGCATTTGTGGATTACTCAGAATGGGGTAAAAAATGGTGAACCAATGAGACATCCACATAGTGTTGCCGAATAGTGCAAAGCTTATATCGAAACGATAGAGTTGCATTTATACAAACCGGACCCTTCTACTAGTCGTGAGACCTCCATCTCTATGCCACGTTGGTCTCCGCCTCCTGAAGGTATGGTTAAAATTCATGTTAATGCAGCTTTGTTCCCTTCTTCTCGCCGGATGGGAATTGGCGTCGTGATCCGAAACCACAGAGGAGATTGTTTGTTGTCTTGCAGTGAACTAATCCAAGAGGTCATGACGCCGGAGGTTGCTGAAGCGTTGGCTCTCCGCCACGCAGTTTCCCTAGCCGGAGATGAAGGTTTCGATAATGTCGTAATCGCTTATGATTGCCTGTCTTTGGTGCAGCGTATCAACTCCTCCACTGTTGATCGCAGTCACTGGTGCAGGATATCAAGGCAAGTAGCTCTTCCTTCGCGGCGGTTTCCTTTATTCATGTGTATCGTAATTGTAATGAGGCAGCTCATACTTTAGCTCGCTCTGCGGAGCGCTTTGTTTCTGTTATATTTCGTAATTGCTCCCCGGAATGTATCCGGCAGACAATCTGTAATGGTTTTTCGTGACAATAAGAGCTGTGTTCCCTCCAAAAAAAAAAACAATTACATCCCGAAGAGAAACCTGACTCACGGTGGACGCTCAGCCCGAGCTTTCTTGGGCTCGCCCCGAGTTTAGCTCAGCCCGCTAAAGCGATGGACCGAGCCGAGTTCCCTTTTCTGGACCGTAACGACCTCGGGCCGAGCCTGGCTCAGCTCGGTCCAGCTCGTTTGGCCCGTTTTTTCTTTTAGTAATTGGAGAGAGGGAGAGGAAATGGGCTGGAACCTGGAATATTTGGCCCATTCGATAGTTGATAAGCATCCAGGGACGCTTGGGACTGGGAAGTTTCTCGTCTTCTCCTCCTTCCCCACGGTCGGAACAGGACTAGGGCGAGCCGCCGCCACTGCCCAGACGGATGTCTCCGTCGCCGCGGCAGCCCAAACGGATGCCGGCGCCCAGCCGCTAATCCTCGCCGCCCCAGATCCGTAGCACGCTCCTCATCTCCTCTCCGGCGGCCAGCAACGTGCTCCCAGCCGCTAATCCTCGTCGCCAAACTCGTGCCCAGCGGCCTATCGCACGTGACAGCCGTGCCCTCTGCTAATTAATTTTGCATTTCAATTCTTATTACGGTAAAAATCGGTGCAAATGGCTCTCTATACAAATATTTCATGTACTAACAGGTTCTCTGCTCTCCGCGCCAGGCTCGCAAGCCAGCTCGTTTTGGACCGAGCTTGTGGCCGGCTCGGGCCGAGTCACAATTTGTGGCTCGTCTGCTGTTTCGAGCTGGCTCGATCGGGCTCGCCACATTTGGCTCGAGTTTTTGGCAGGCTCAGCTCGAGCTGGACCGAGTTGGCTCGTGTCTAGCATGACACACGACCATCCGCCCCTGACCTAAACAAGGGCTTCTGCCACCGCGCCAGGGCGTCGTGCATGTGCCCCTCATGCACATCTCCTCTTACCGCTTCCGCCTGAGGTGTCGTCGTGCAAAGCTCATGCCACACGTGGCGGCTAGGGATTTCCCCTTCCTTAGTTCGGGTTGGGGTGGTGGCGCTCGCCGGCCTACTCTGCGGCTATGTTGCGGATGACGAGGACAAGAGGACCATGGGGACGACGACTGCAAAAGGAGCGAGGCGGGGGTACATGCGGGTCCAGGCCAAATAGGCTACTATTGGTTGTGTCCTGCTCTGCATCTCGTTGTCTCCAACGTCGGCACCTAGTGGTGCTTCTCGGCTAGACCTCCAACATGAGGATGTCGGGGTCTCCGCCCCTAGGCATGGTGGTGGCCTCCTCCTCTGCCCGGGGATAGTTGGTCGGCTGGGTGTGGTGGATCCCATAGTCACACATCTAGTGTCGGCAGCGAGTTTGCGAGGTGTAACTGCCGGTGAAAAGCATGGAATGGTTCACGAGAGCCAAGGCCACCGACAGGTGATACAAAGCGCGGCATTGCACTGGAACATTTGCAACAATCAAATCATATGTATGCAAAAGAGTCATTTTATAGTACATCAAGCGATTTTGCTCCGTTTATTCTCGTGGTCCAACGGCCCAATCGGTGATTACTATTTATTTTTTTGTCAATTTCAACGGAGTTGCTACGTTGTGCGAACCGCACATGCATGACCAAAACCATGTGTTGGTATGTGCCTTCTTTTTGGCACTTTTTTTCCCCTCCTTCTAGCGAATTTTGTTAAAAATTATATTGAGACTATTAGCAATTATATTTCAATACCAAGTAGATGTCATATGTACCTTGTCAACTTATATTGAGACTTATATTGAGTCCAGTACAACTTACAGGACACATTTGACCGTGAAAACTAATAAAGAATTTTGCCGATAATCCATTTATGTTTTAGAAGTTTCTATAAGTATGCTTACCTAGTTGTATACTAAAACATCTATATATTAAGATATTTTTGGACCATATGATATAAAAGATCTCTACCATAAATATGTATAGGAATATATAGTTTATGAAAATTGTTTAGAAATAATTTATGAAGGATATAATGATACAGAATCAATATTTAAATAGAGCACAAAGGAAGTGTATTTTACATAGATACAGTGGCGGAGCCACGTTTAGGCAGTGTAGTCAACTGACTACACTGTTTTTTGGCAATATAGGCTGAACGTAATGCAAAAAATAATAAAAAAATTGTACAGATATATGTATTTGACTACACAGTATCAAACTAACTACGCAACCTTGTTGTTCTGGCTCCGCCACTGCATAGATATACATTTCAACTATCCAACAAACAAGACTTTAGCTACTTCCTCCATTCCAATGAGTAACGCGCTCTTGATTTTTGTGTTTTTTTAATCAAAAATTACTTTAAATATGTAAAGCTATCGGTATAAAATTATCATCATCAGAAAAGTTTTTCAATACGAATCCAACGATATTGATTACGTATAGTATAATATAATCAAGATTCTATTGCTCAATTCTATCGGTCAAAGTTTGTCTCTTATTCATCGAAACAGAGGTGGTAATATTTAATAGGTTTATTACTGCTTAAATGTATAAATAAAATACTATAAAATTACACTACTCGTTAAAATAGTAGTATGTCACAAATATATTTGAAGTATAATAGTTCAGTATAATTTTTTTAAATTCAATTTGCCCCCACCGTCGCTCACTTAAACTCTACAAAGAGATTAGCCGCCAGAGCATCAACACGGCGTCGATAGCGTGAACAGGTCCGATGTACATTGTCCATTGGCACGATGGTCCCGTCTGTTGATGCTTACTGACTGCCAGATCTCCTGAGACCTTCACACCTACCAGATCCCACTTCCTCAGATCTTTTTCTTTGCAAAACTTATACAATGATTTGTTGCATGGTAGATATTGTTTCTAGTATGCTATTTGACTTTGAGATTTTTTCGGTTCAGATCTATGGGCTCCTTCAACCCGCTAGGACGCCCAGCTCAGCTTGAACGTGGCATCATAACGAGGGTGCTTGAGCTTGCAACTGCCGCAGCTCAGGGCAAATATTTTTATTCTTATGAAACAATTCTTTACGAGTTACTAGAACTTTTTGTGATGTAAGTGAATATATTTCTATGACAATGTGATACAAATTTTGCTCAAAAAAAGACAATGTGATACAAATCAAAATAATTAAATTTCTTTCTCCATTCTATCAATAAATTTTGTTCATCGCGAATTTTTAGGGTTAGCAAAACTATGATTTTTTTCTTTTACGTCCTCAACGTTTTCCAACAAGTATATTATTAGAAGATACACCACACGCCTTGTTTTGATTTTTCAAACCAATTCTTTTATTTTTCCTCTAGATTCTTCAATATTCTCTATGGAATTTCTCCACATCTATCTGATGAAGAAGTGAAACAACTATACAATATGCGAGCTATCAAACAGAGCATGAATGTATATCCAGGTGAGAGTAACATGACTTTCATTCGTAATAAGAGAAAACCTATCCATACCCGAGTAAAAATATATGCTATTTTACAGGAAACAATGTATAAGATGTCGAAGCACAAAACGAGATGAAACACGCGGTGATGAATTATTAGTGGCAAGGAAACATGAGATATGGAAAGAAACTGTTCATAAATGTGTGAAATAGTTTAATCTAAAAGAGGTTCATAAATTTGGAAGGAACATAGTGAAACATTTTTTTGGGTAACAACAAAATATTTTTCTCGAGCATGGCTAACATCTTTTTACCAAGACCGTGAACATTTCTATTGAGTAAAACGAACGGCAATAAATTTTCTATGCTTATAAAAAAGTTCTTTACGAGTTATCGAAACGTGTTTCATGATATGTGTGAATTTTTTTCAGTGACAATAAGACACACATCTAAAAAATTAAGTAACCAATTTTTACGCATATGTAAGAATTATTTATGAGTTATTGGAAAAAAATAGGAAAGCGGTGGGCAAGGCCCCCACAACGAGTGTACTTTTGCAAATAGTAAGAACCCAAATTCACATGCATTAGGATTTGAATGACGTAGGTGGTTGGGTTGTACATCCGCTCTTCTAGCCAAGTAATCTAGCCTCAGTTCTTAGTTATTGGAACAGTTCTTATGATATGTGTGAATATCTTTCTGTGAAAATGTGACACATATCTAAATAATTAATTTTTTTATGCTTTATCAATAAGCTCACGAGTCGATGAAAAATATTCATGTTCCTTCCAAAAGAAAATCTCAGCCAACTAAGTAAAGTTGATCAAGCATTAAAAATTGTATCCATCCTTAGTTTTTATGGATCGCAAACATTTTATTTTGTTTTTACAATCTCAAAGGTTTCCATCAACTATTATTAGAACATACACCACGTCTTGTTTCGATTTATCAATTCAATGATTCTTTTATTTTTGTTCTAAATTCTTGAACGTTCCCTATGGAAGTTCTCTAGGCCTATCCGATGAAGAAGTAAAACAACTCTATTGTCGGTGAGCTATCAAATAGAGTGTGAACGTATATCCGGGTGAGAGTAACATGATGTTCCTTCCTAAGAGAAAAAAGCTATTCATACCCGAGCCGGAAATAGTTTATAAGAAGTTGAAGCACAAAAGGAGATGAAACATGCATCAATCAATTATCAGTGTTAAGAAACTGTTCATGAATGTGTTAAATGGTTCGATGAAAAAAAATATGGTCGTGCAAAGATTCTCATACAACTAATAATTTTTCGTGCTGCAAACTATGTTTCCCGCACATCACACATCATGCCAATTTGACTAGGCAGGGGAAGGAGCGGGTAAAGAAGAAGGGGTCATTGTCGCCACTACTTCTGAAGTAGAGACACATTCTTTCTTGCAAATATCCATGGCCTTGTAGCACATCTTATTTGCAAGACAACACACGCAATATCCTTTGCATCCTGGAGGAGAATTGGCGCACAGCCCGCTTGGGAGGTTGATCTTCTCGTTGCCCATGTCAGCGACGATGATTCGGCCTACGAAACAACAAATGATCCATTGTTATCGCCAAAAAGTTTTGGACTTATTGACAAACAAGCAGCAAATGAGACGGAGAGCAAAAGAAAGGCATTCACTAGGAATGCAAATGTTCCCAGGAGAAGTACAGAAATTACCCCTGGACAAGTAGTATCTACTAAGAAATAAATCAGCGAGACAAATAACAACCCTGGTGCACATCGATGACTTACATTGGGCGACAGTGGCAGAGCATACGAGATGCAGAGATAGTAAGGCTAGCACAAGGATCGTATACTTGTCCATCCTCTGGGGAAATGATTCTAATCGGCGACCGATCTCGTCGCTCGTATCGGTCGCTCCGGTCCTCCTGACTCGGCCCGCGCTTCGCACGTAATCCATGCGCCCACGGCACCCGCTCATGCAATGCAGCATCAGCAGGCCACCGGCCAGCCTCGCGCGCGCTTAGCGAGTGTTAGGAATAAATTAGCGTTAGATTTAGGCTAATCAGCAGTTAGCAGATTCCTTAGAATATTCCTTATAGCAGTTAGCATATTAGAGATTTGTCCAATCGCTGTGCAAAGCGAACAGTTGTGTCCTTTTCTAAGAGACACAACTTTTGTAACCGACATGTACTCCCGACTGTTGAGGTCATATAAATACCCCCAGTCCACATCAATGAAAAGCAATCATTCACTTCCAATCTCTGTTTCTCTTCACGTCATCAGCACTTGTTCTGCCAAAAGCAAGTAGGCCATCGGAGAGAATAGAGAAAGGTAAGAAAGGATGGATTCCCTGCCATCCTTGGCTTTTTTCCTTCGCTCGTTTTGTGGCACGAGAGGAGCGCCGCTTCCATACTCGTCGCCATCGGATCTTCGCTGCTCGTCGCCGGAACTTCAGACTTGCCGCTGCAAGTCGCCGGAACTTTGGCCGGCGCTTTCAGCGTCGCCGGAACAGGAACGGTAGCGTCCGCCACCGCAGGGCAGTGCTTGGTGCCTCACGCCGTCGCTACGGCCCTGGTGGTGGCCTCCGTCGCCGCCACAACCACCGCCAGCACTACCACCATGTTCACCGTAGTGTGCAGCGCCACCATTTTCCTGAAACACCAGGACCAAGAATCAGGACAGTAGTGCCCCAGGGAGAAGGACAGGACATAGCAGAGGAGGTCGTCGCTGTGCCGGATGTTGTTGCCGCTGCGCCTGAGTTCGCTGCCGTGCCGGCAGTTGGTGTGGAAGTTGCTGCGCCTGAATATGAAGATGAGGCTTCCACCTCTAGCATCGCCGCCGACGCAGACGAACTGCTACCCCCACCACCGGCGTTCATGGCCCCGCCCATGGAGTGGTTGTTGGGCGGGCCGAGCGCCGGGTGGCTCGTGGACGATCCCGAGCGCGACTTCAGCGACGACGAACCAGCGGCGCAGCCGCCTCCGCCGGTGTGCTACAACATGCGCCATGGATACGGAGGGTACCTGCCGTCCGACGAGGAGCCGGAGCAGTTCGCTCCGCCGGGCTACGCCTCGGTGATGGAGTTCTTCGAGCCGCCGACTGCGGCTGCCGTGGACGCCCTCCCGCCGGCGCTCACCACCAACCTCCAGACGGAGATGGAAGGGAACGAGGCCGTGGCAACCGCTCGCGCCCGCGCGCTCGTCCCCGGCCTCAACCTCCCAGCAGCAGAAGAATTGGAGGAGGGGAACGAGGACGCACCGCCAGCGACGTCCCTTGCCCTCCTCACTCCCTCGCCGGAGGCTAGGGTGCTTCTCCGCCGCTTCGCGTCGACCATGGCGGCCTGCCCCGCCGGCACCCGCAGAGGGACTTGGTCCCCCGAGGCCCTCAGCCTCACCGGCCGCTTCGCGGAGCTCCGCCTCAACGAGCCCGCCCATCACTCCTCCTCCATCAGCGGAGGGGCCGAGCTTCTTGATACGTCTCCGACGTATCGAAAATTTCTTATGTTCCATGCCACATTATTGATGATATCTACATGTTTTATGCACACTTTATGTCATATTCGTGCATTTTCTGGAACTAACCTATTAACAAGATGCCGAAGTGCCAGTTGCTGTTTTCTGCTATTTTTGGTTTCAGAAATCCTAGTAAAGAAATATTCTCGGAATTGGACGAAATCAACGCCCAGGTTCCTATTTTGCCCGGAAGCATCCAGAACACACGAGAACCGCCAGAGAGGGGGCACTGGGCCCCCAGACCATAGGCCGGCGCGGCCCAGGCCCTGGCCGCGCCGCCCTATAGTGTCGTCGCCCTGTTGACCTTCTGACGCCGCCTCTTCGCCTATTTAAGCCCCCTCGACCTAAAACCTCGGGACGAAAAGCCACGGTACGAGAAACCTTCCAGAGCCGCCGCCATCGCGAAGCCAAGATCTGGGGGACAGGACTCTCTGTTCCGGCACGCCGCCGGGACGGGGAAGTGCCCCCGGAAGGCTCCTCCATCGACACCACCGCCATCTCCATCAACGCTGTTGTCTCCCATGAGGAGGGAGTAGTTCTCCATCGAGGCTCGGGGCTGTACCGGTAGCTATGTGGTTCATCTCTCTCCTATGTGCTTCAATACAATAATCTCATGAGCTGCCTTACATGATTGAGATTCATATGATGATGCTTGTAATCTAGATGTCATTATGCTAGTCAAGTGGGTTTTACTTATGTGATCTCCGGAGACTCCTTGTCCCACGTGTGTAAAGGTGACAGTGTGTGCACCGTGTGGGTCTCTTAGGCTATATTTCACAGAATACTTATTCACTATTATGAATGGCATAGTGAAGTGCTTATTTATATCTCTTTATGATTGCAATGTGTTTTGTATCACAATTTATCTATGTGCTACTCTAGTGATGTTATTAAAGTAGTTTTATTCCTCCTGCACGGTGTAATGGTGACAGTGTGTGCATCCGTGTTAGTACTTGGCGTAGGCTATGATTATGATCTCTTGTAGATTATGAAGTTAACTATTGCTATGATGGTATTGATGTGATCTATTCCTCCTACATAGTGTGAAGGTGACAGTGTGCATGCTATGTTAGTACTTGGTTTAGTCGTGTTGATCTTTCATGCACTCTAAGGTTATTTAAATATGAACATTGAATTGTGGAGCTTGTTAACTCCGGCATTGAGGGTTCGTGTAATCCTACGCAATGGTGTTCATCATCCAACAAGAGTGTAGAGTATGCATTTATCTATTCTGTTATGTGATCAAAGTTGAGAGTGTCCACTAGTGAAAGTATGATCCCTAGGCCTTGTCCCTAAATACTGCTATTGCTGCTTGTTTACTGTTTTACTGCGTTATTACTGCAGCGTTACTACTGCTTGTTTACTGTCCTGGGCAAAGCACTTTTCTGGTGCCGTTGCTACTATTTATTCATACCACCTGTATTTCACTATCTCTTCGCCTAACTAGTGCACCTATTAGGTGTGTTGGGGACACAAGAGACTTCTTGCTTTGTGGTTGCAGGGTTGCATGAGAGGGATATCTTTGACCTCTTCCTCCCTGAGTTCGATAAACCTTGGGTGATCCACTTAAGGGAAAACTTGCTGCTGTTCTACAAACCTCTGCTCTTGGAGGCCCAACACTGTCTACAGGAAAAGGAGGGGGCGTAGACATCAAGCTATTTTCTGGCGCCGTTGCCGGGGAGGAAAGGTAAAAGGTACTCACACTCCGGATCTCGGCTACTAAGCTATTTTCCGGCGCCGTAAGTGCTCGAAGCTATTTCCTTTAGATCCTGCAATTGCATCTTTTTGTTTCTTGTTTACACTAGTTAGGCATAATGGACAACAATGAGCTTCTTATTCTATTTCCTGATTTAAGACATGGATGGTTTGATGCGAAAATTAAAAAACCTATGGAACATATTAGTATGAGCGCTTTGAACACCATTGTTGCTAATGATATGGAAAATTCTAAGCTTGGGGAAGCTGGTTTTGATGAGCATGATCTTTTTAGTCGACCAAGCATTGAGGAGAAAATTTTCTTTGATGATACTTTGCCTCCTATTTATGATGATTATAATGATAGTAGTCTTATGGTGCCACCTGTTATGGAGGATAAATTTGATTATGATTACAATATGCCTCCTATATTTGATGATGAGAATAATAATGATAGCTACTTTGTTGAATTTGCTCCCGCTATTACTAATAAAATTGATTATGCTTATGTGGGTAGTAATAATTTTATGCATGAGAATAAGAATGCTTTATGTGATAGTTACATTGTTGAATTTGTTCATGATGCCACTGAAAGTTATTATGAGAGAGGAAAATATGGTTGTAGAAGTTTTCATGTTACTAAAACACCTCTCTATGTGCTGAAATTTTTGAAGCTGCACTTGTTTTATCTTCCTATGCTTGTTACTTTGCTCTTCATGAACTTGTTTACTTACAAGATTCCTATGCATAGGAAGCATGTTAGACTTAAATTTGTTTTGAATTTGCCTCTTGATGCTCTCTTTTACTTCAAATACTATTTCTTGCGAGTGCATCATTAAAACTGCTGAGCCCATCTTAATGGCTATAAAGAAAGAACTTCTTGGGAGATAACCCATGTGTTTATTTTGCTACAGTACCTCTATTTTATATTTGTGTCTTGGAAGTTGTTTACTACTGTAGCAACCTCTCCTTATCTTAGTTTTGTGTTTTGTTGTGGCAAGTAAAGTCTTTGATAGAAAAGTTCATACTAGATTTGGATTACTGCGCAGAAACAGATTTCTTTGCTGTCACGAATCTGAGCAAAATTCTCTGTAGATAACTCAGAAAATTATGCCAATTTACGTGAGTGATCCTCAGATATGTACGCAACTTTCATTCAATTTGAGCATTTTCATTTGAGCAAGTCTGGTGGCCCAATAAAATTCGTCTTTACGGACTGTTCTGTTTTGACAGATTCTGCCTTTTATTTCGCATTGCTTCTTTTGCTATGTGGGATGGATTTCTTTGTTCCATTGACTTCCAGTAGCTTTGGGCAATGTCCAGAAGTGTTAAGAATGAATGTGTCACCTCTGAACATGTGAGTTTTTGATTGTGCACTAACCCTCTAATGAGTTGTTCTAAGTTTGGTGTGGAGGAAGTTTTCAAGGGTCAAGAGAGGAGGATGATATACTATGATCAAGAAGAGTGAAAAGTCTAAGCTTGGGGATGCCCCGGTGGTTCACCCCTGCATATTTCAAGAAGACTCAAGCGTCTAAGCTTGGGGATGCCCAAGGCATCCCCTTCTTCATCGACAAATTATCAGGTTCCTCCCCTGAAACTATATTTTTATTCGGTCACATCTTATGTACTTTACTTGGAGCGTCTGTGTGCTTTTGTTTTTGTTTTTGTTTGAATAAATGCTTGTGTAGGAGAGAGACACGCTCTGCTGGTTCGTATGAACACATGTGTTCTTAGCTTTTAGTATTCATGGCGAAGTTTCTTCTTCGTTAAATTGTTATATGGTTGGAATTGGAAAATGATACATGTAGTAATTGCCATAATGTCTTGGGTAATGTGATACTTGGAAATTGTTGTGCTCATGTTTAAGCTCTTGCATCATATACTTTGCACCTATTAATGAAGAAATACATAGAGCATGCTAAAATTTGGTTTGCATATTTGGTCTCTCTAAGGTCTAGATAATTTCTAGTATTGAGTTTGAACAACAAGGAAGATGGTGTAGAGTCTTATAATGTTTACAATATGTCTTTTATGTGAGTTTTGCTGCACCGGTTCATCCTTGTGTTTGTTTCAAATAGCCTTGCTAGCCTAAACCTTGTATCGAGAGGGAATACTTCTCATGCATCCAAAATACTTGAGCCAACCACTATGCCATTTGTGTCCACCATACCTACCTACTACATGGTATTTCTCCGCCATTCCAAAGTAAATTGCTTGAGTGCTACCTTTAAACAATTCAAAATTTATTACTTCTGATTTGTGTCAATGTTTTATAGCTCATGAGGAAGTATGTGGTGTTTATCTTTCAATCTTGTTGGGCAACTTTCACCAATGGACTAGTGGCTTCATCCGCTTATCCAATAATTTTGCAAAAAGAGCTGGCAATGGGATTCCCAGTCCCAAAATTAATTAACCTAAATAGACACTCCTCCATGGTATGTGATTGTTGGACGGCACCCGAAGGATTCGGTTAGCCATGGCTTGAGAAAGCAAAGGTGGGGAGGAGTGTCATCATAATAAAACTAAAATAAAAAAAGGCACTCCTTCATGGTATGAGATTGTTGGCAGGCACCCGAGGATTCGGTTAGCCATGGTTTGTGAAAGAAAGGTTGGAAGGAGTGCTACCCAAAAATAAAAATAATTCATGGGAGCCGCTCTTTGAAGGTTTGTCTAGCAAGGGGGTTAGAGTGCCCACTACCAATCGTTGACAACAACAAACACCTCTCAAAATTTTACTTTTATGATCTCTACATGTTTTCAAAATCAAAGCTCTAGCACAAATATAGCAATCGATGCTTTCCTCTTTGAAGGACCTTTCTTTTACCTTTTATTGTTGAGTCAGTTCACCTATTTCTCTCCATCTCAAGAAGCAAACACTTGTGTGAACTGTGCATTGATTCCTACATACTTGCATATTGCACTTATTATATTACTCTATGTTGACAATATCCATGAGATATACATGTTACAAGTTGAAAGCAACCGCTGAAACTTCATCTTCCTTTGTGTTGCTTCAATGCCTTTACTTTGAATTGTTGCTTTATGAGTTAACTCTTATGCAAGACTTATTGATGCTTGTCTTGAAGTATTATTCATGAAAAGTCTTTGCTATATGATTCATTTGTTTACTCATGTCATTTACTATTGCTTTGATCGCTGCATTCACTACATATGCTTACAAATAGTATGATCAAGGTTATGATGGCATGTCACTCCAGAAATTATCTTTGTTTATCGTTTACCTGCTCGGGACGAGCAGGAACTAAGCTTGGGGATGCTGATACGTCTCCGACGTATCGATAATTTCTTATGTTCCATGCCACATTATTGATGATATCTACATGTTTTATGCACACTTTATGTCATATTCGTGCATTTTCTGGAACTAACCTATTAACAAGATGCCGAAGTGCCAGTTGCTGTTTTCTGCTGTTTTTGGTTTCAGAAATCCTAGTAACGAAATATTCTCGGAATTGGACGAAATCAACGCCCAGGTTCCTATTTTGCCCGGAAGCATCCAGAACACACGAGAACCGCCAGAGAGGGGGCACTGGGCCCCAAGACCATAGGCCGGCGCGGCCCAGGCCCTGGCCGCGCCGCCCTATAGTGTCGTCGCCCTGTTGACCTTCTGACGCCGCCTCTTCGCCTATTTAAGCCCCCTCGACCTAAAACCTCGGGACGAAAAGCCACGGTACGAGAAACCTTCCAGAGCCGCCGCCATCGCGAAGCCAAGATCTGGGGGACAGGACTTTCTGTTCCGGCACGCCGCCGGGACGGGGAAGTGCCCCCGGAAGGCTCCTCCATCGACACCACCGCCATCTCCATCAACGCTGTTGTCTCCCATGAGGAGGGAGTAGTTCTCCATCGAGGCTCGGGGCTGTACCGGTAGCTATGTGGTTCATCTCTCTCCTATGTGCTTCAATACAATAATCTCATGAGCTGCCTTACATGATTGAGATTCATATGATGATGCTTGTAATCTAGATGTCATTATGCTAGTCAAGTGGGTTTTACTTATGTGATCTCCGGAGACTCCTTGTCCCACGTGTGTAAAGGTGACAGTGTGTGCACCGTGTGGGTCTCTTAGGCTATATTTCACAGAATACTTATTCACTGTTATGAATGGCATAGTGAAGTGCTTATTTATATCTCTTTACGATTGCAATGTGTTTTGTATCACAATTTATCTATGTGCTACTCTAGTGATGTTATTAAAGTAGTTTTATTCCTCCTGCACGGTGTAATGGTGACAGTGTGTGCATCCGTGTTAGTACTTGGCGTAGGCTATGATTATGATCTCTTGTAGATTATGAAGTTAACTATTGCTATGATGGTATTGATGTGATCTATTCCTCCTACATAGTGTGAAGGTGACAGTGTGCATGCTATGTTAGTACTTGGTTTAGTCGTGTTGATCTTTCATGCACTCTAAGGTTATTTAAATATGAACATTGAATTGTGGAGCTTGTTAACTCCGGCATTGAGGGTTCGTGTAATCCTACGCAATGGTGTTCATCATCCAACAAGAGTGTAGAGTATGCATTTATCTATTCTGTTATGTGATCAAAGTTGAGAGTGTCCACTAGTGAAAGTATGATCCCTAGGCCTTGTCCCTAAATACTGCTATTGCTGCTTGTTTACTGTTTTACTGCGTTACTACTGCAGCGTTACTACTGCTTGTTTACTGTCCTGGGCAAAGCACTTTTCTGGTGCCGTTGCTACTATTTATTCATACCACCTGTATTTCACTATCTCTTCGCCGAACTAGTGCACCTATTAGGTGTGTTGGGGACACAAGAGACTTCTTGCTTTGTGGTTGCAGGGTTGCATGAGAGGGATATCTTTGACCTCTTCCTCCCTGAGTTCGATAAACCTTGGGTGATCCACTTAAGGGAAAACTTGCTGCTGTTCTACAAACCTCTGCTCTTGGAGGCCCAACACTGTCTACAGGAAAAGGAGGGGGCGTAGACATCACTTCTGCTGAAGAAGCCGTACGGGCGCTGGTTAGGACGAGACCTATCCATCCAGAGGATAAGGTGTGGAGGACGACGGGATATTTTTTCCCCAAGTCGCTCCTGCACCTGCTATAAGGATGCAAGTGGACAAGTCCACGGAGGAGCCCGCTTTAGCCGCGTGAGCCGCCAGTGCAAATTGCAGGATAAGCAGGTGCCTGCGTCCGCACATACGCGGACAGGTGCAGGATTTGCAGGTTCCTGCTTCCGCGAAGACGCACCACTTCTCTGCCCATGGTCCTCCTCTCTGCCAGAAGACGCACGCAGTGGCGACAAGCGCGCAGCGCGAGGCTGGTGGCGCGAACGCTACGGCCGTCGCGGAGATCGCCCCGGCGCCGTCGGGAAGGAGCGGCAGGAAGCGCGCGTGCTGGTCGCGGGCGGCGGCATCGGCGTGCTGGTGTTCTCGCTGGCGGCGCGGCGGAAGGGGTGCGAGCTCGAGCAGGTCAACGGGACAACGGCGCCGTGCACCAAGAAGATGCTGGCGCTGGAGGATGAGCTCTTCCCGTCCACCCCGGGCTCCGCCAGATCCGGGCCTCCACGTCCCCCCGCCGCCCTCCAGAGCGGCTAGTTGCTGCGGCGCCTCCAAGGTCGACCGAAATCGACGGAGGCCCCGGCGGATCGCGCGGTCCGGCGTCCCACGGAGCACGACGGCAGCACAGAGGCGGGGCCGGAAGAAAGCGGAGAGGCAGCGGCGGCGCTAGATGACAGGTCGGGAATGCGGTGCGGGTAGCGGGCCGAGCGGGCGAAGAAGCACTGGGCCACAAAGCCCACTTTAGTGTAGCAGGTTGTCCGCGACGCCACAAGGCGTTTTTTTCGCGGCGCGGTTTCGTGGGCCTGCGGAAGCCTGCAGCCACACTCATTTCGAACCTGCTACTCCCACTTTATGATAATCCAACCATGTGCCTTGCAGACCGTGTACTGTGTGTCCATGTTACCACTTACCACTGTTGCGTGTAGTATTAAACTAGTCTGTTTAGCATCTTCAGTTTGCCCTTTATTCAGATTAGCACTGTACTATGATGTAAATACATTTAGTCTGCCTACTAGAAGTCACAAGTATATGTAATATGACATGTTGTCAATATATTTGCCTTTAGCATCTTATAACATGGTATTTGGTAGAATAAGATTATTTCACGCTTGAAATTAAATTTTCTTCCAAAATTTCTCGTTAACAAAATATGAGATAAAAAAAAAAGCAAAATATGTGACTATCTCGAAGATCTACACATATATGGCTTATAAGAATCCACTTTCAAATTGTTCCTCTAGAACAAATTTGTTGATTACCAAAATAAATTTTACTATCAAGTAAAATTAATTAAATGCATGATCATACATGCAGGAAAAATGGGTGACATCAGTAAAAAAAAATTCCAAGAACTACAACTTGATGGAAGTAACTATCTATCATGGGCCATGGACATGAAAATAAATTTAAATGGTCGTGGCCTTGGTCCCGTGATTATCACACTCCCCCGAAAATGCTCCAGAAATACCCCAAGTGGCAAAGTATGCGGCATTACATTTCATAAGGCACCACCTCCATCCCGATTTAAAAAATGAATATTTGATGGAGGAGGATCCACTAGCTTTATGGAACTCCCTCAAGGAGAGATATGACCAACAAAGAGCGGTTATGTAGCCGGAAGCCGAGAGAGAATGGTCTCTCATAAGGTTCCAGGACTTTAAGTCCGTTGCGGCATATAATTCTGCCGTGCATAAAGTTAACTCCAAACTGAGATTTTGCAACAAGCAAATTTCAGATGAAGATTTAATCGAGAAAACCTTATGCACTTTCCATCCCTCGATGAGGATATTGCAACAGCAATATCGTCAACACAAATACACGAAGTACTCTGAGCTTATATACACATTACTTCAGGCCGAGAAGCATGATGAACTTCTCATGAAAAATCACAATGCTCGCCCAACGGGTGCCATGCCGATCCCTGAAGCACATGCTAATGCTCATTTTACTAATAAATTCGGAAACCGTAAGAGGAACTTCCGAAAATTCAAGGGAAAGTGGAAGAACAATGGTCAAAAGACAAATGGTCAATTTAAGGGGAAAGGTCATTTTAAGAAAAATGATCAAAATGACAACTCTCAAGTTTGTCAAAGGTGTGGATATGCGAATCGCCGTACAAACAAATGTCGTATTCCCAAGCACCTAGTGAATCTTTACATGAAGTATGGAGGAAAAGGGAGGCGAGTTCATGGCCATAAGGCTGAAGCTCACTTCAATGCCATTGAAGACAACCCTCAAGCTAGTCCTTCTCAAAGTGCTATTGAAGAATTCAAGCCAAAGGACAACATCATCCTCGATGAAGACATGCTTGTGGACTACACCCAAGATGTTTTTGGAGACCTCGGTTGATCTCCTAAACAATTGATGTCACTTAGCTACTCACATACTACGTTGTGTTATATATTGTGTAACAATAAGTAGAATAAAATATTTGAGACTGCATGTATTGTATTATGTGAATCAGACATAATATTTTAATGTATTTATATTTCGAATTTGTAATATAAATACTATGTATGTAATTTGATGAATATATGAATAAAATAAATTTATCCTAAAATATTCTCTTTCTATTTTTAGAAATTTTACGGGAAAAATCCGATGGAAGAAGAATTATGTTTAGTGGATAGTGCTACCACTAACACAATTTTAAGGGAAACAAAATACTTCCAAACTCTTACTAAGAGAAAGGAAGATGTTATGACTATAACCGGGAGTAATAAAGCAATAATTGGTTCAGGAAGAGCCACATTCACACTCCCTATGGGTACTACTATTGTAATTCAGAATGCACTCTTGTATCCTGAATGAACGCGTACCCTTATAAGTTTCAAAGATATCCGATCAAATGATTTTCATCTTAAAACTATTAAGATGGATAAGAAAGAATATTTGCTTTTAACAAAAAGCGACGGATATGAGAAACAAACTCTTGAAAAATTCCCTTCATTTTCATCCGGATTATACTTTACATACATCAAACCCGTACCTTTTGTTGCGTACAAAATAATTTTTCAAAATCTTGATAAATTCAAGACTTGGCATGATCGCCTTGGTCATCCTGGAATAGGTATGATGAGAAAAATTATAAGCAATTCTATTGGTCATAATTTACCAATTAAAAGATTTCCCAAGTCATCAGATTTTGTATGCACCGCATGTGCAACCGGGAAATTAATTATTAGGCCATCCTACCTCAAAGTTAAAAATGAGTCACTTAATTTTCTTGAAAGAATTCAAGGAGATATATGTGGTCCAATACAACCTTTATCTGGACCATTTAGGTACTTTATGGTGCTAATTGATGCATCTACTAGATGGTCACATGTGTGTTTATTATCAACACGTAATCATGCCTTTGCCAAATTAATAGCTCAAATTATCAAATTAAGAGCAAATCATCCTGAACACATGATTAAAACAATAAGAATGGACAATGCGGCTGAATTCAGTTCACGCGCATTCAACGATTATTGTATGGCCTTAGGCATTCATCTAGAACATTATGTACCTTATGTTCATACTCAAAATGGATTGGCTGAATCTTTAATCAAAAGAGTAAAATTAATTGCTAGACCATTATTGCAGAATTGCAATTTACCAACCTCTTGTTGGGGACATGCGGTTTTACACGCCGCAGATCTGATGCAAATCAGACCAACTGCATATCATGAAACTTCCCCATTTCAAATAGTACGAGGCAATCAGCCAAGTATTTCCCACCTGCGAAAATTCGGTTGCGCTGTATACGTACCGATATCACCACCGCAGCGTACCTCCATGGGCCCCCATAGAAAAATTGGAATCTATGTGGGATATAAATCTCCGTCAATTATAAAGTATTTAGAACCCCTAACAGGGGACCTGTTTACAGCCCGGTACGCTGATTCAATTTTTGATGAGGATCATTTCCCGGCATTAGGGGGAGAAACAAACCACAAAGAATGCCAGGAAATAGATCGGCATGTAACAGGCATCCAATCCTTAGATCCACGTACTAAAGAATCTGAATCTGAAGTTCAGAGAATAATAGATTTGCAACACTTTGCAAATAACTTGCCAGACGCATTTACTGATCACAAAGGTGTCACTAAATCATATATCCCTGCAGTCAATGCACCAGAACGAGTAGAGGTACCAAATAAAACTACTCAACTCCCAATTGCAAATAAAAGGGGGAGAAATCTGGTCTCAAGGGAAAAGGCTTCTCCAAAGCCACCGCGGAAACAAAGAAAATCTATGACGGTAAATGCAAATCAACCTGAAGTTGATAGACACCAAGATGATGTTCAACATCAAGAACCTAGCATAAATGTGCACACAAATTCTATTGCTGGGACATCGAAACAACCAGACTCCGTTGTTATGGGAAATCACACGGTGCCTGAAGAAACTAATGAAATTTCCATAAACTATATCGAATCGGGAGAATCATATAATAGAAAGACTACAATTATCGACACATATTTCTCCTCTAAAATTGCTAAAACCCTTCAACTGGATCCAGAGCCAAAATCTATGAAAGAGTGCCTGAAGCGCTCGGATTGGCCTAAATGGAAGGAGGCAATTGAGGCAGAACTGCGCTCGCTTAATAAAAGAGAGGTATTCTCTAAAGTAATACCTACTCCTCAAAAAGTCTTCCCTATGGGAGCTAAATGTGTTTTCGTTCGAAAAAGGAACGAAAATAATGAGGTGGTGAGATATAAAGCGAGACTAGTAGCACAAGGGTTTACGCAGAGACCCGGTATCGACTACGACGATACATATTCTCCTGTATTGAGTGGAATTACGTTTCGATACTTAATATCATTGGCAGTACAAATGAATTTATCAATGCAGTTAATGGATGTAGTGACCGCATATCTATATGGGTCACTCGATGCGGATATTTATATGAAATTAAGTCCCTGATGGACTTAAAATCCCTAATCCAAATATAAATCGCAACATGTATTGTGTAAAATTACAAAAGTCACTCTATGGCTTAAAGCAGTCGGGTAAAATGTGGTATAACCGGCTTAGTGAGTTCCTTCTTCAGAAAGGATACTCAAATAATGATGATTGCCCATGCGTATTCATAAAGAAATCCTCAAAAGGATTTTGCATCATCTCAGTTTATGTTGATGACCTCAACATCATTGGTAACGCGGCAGATATATCTGTAGCACGCAATCATTTAATGACGGAGTTTGAGATGAAGGATTTGGGAAAAACCAAATTCTGCTTAGGTTTACAACTTGAGCATCTTCCCTCGGGAATACTCGTTTATCAGCCCGCATATATTCAGAAAGTTTTGGAAAAATTCAATATGGATAAATCATATCCATCCAAAACACCCATGGTCGTTAGATCCCTTGATATGGAAAAGGATCCTTTTAGACCTAGGGATGATAACGAAGATGAATTGGGACCTGAGTTTCCATACCTTAGTGCGATAGGAGCACTAATGTACCTTGCTAATTGTACTAGACCAGATATTGCCTTCGCAGTAAATTTATTAGCTAGACATAGTGCAGCTCCAACAAAACGTCATTGGGCTGGAGTGAAGAATATCTTCAGATATTTACAAGGTACCAAAGATCTTGGTTTATTCTATAAGAAGAATCAAGACATGACTTTGACTGGCTATACTTATGCTGGCTATCTTTCTGATCCCCATAATGCTAGATCACAAACTGGATTTGTATTTTTATTCGGTGGAACAGCTATCTCATGGAAGTCAACTAAACAGACTCTAGTAGCAACTTCCACTAACCACTCTGAAATAATTGCATTATATGAAGCTTCACGTGAGTGTGTATGGCTTCGCAGAGTGATTAATCACATCCAGACCTCATGTGGCATAGGTGAAAGGACACGGATGTCGCCTAGAGGGGGGGTGAATAGGCGATTTAAAACTTTTACGAGATGGGCTTAACAAATGCGGAATAAAACTAGCGTTTACTTTGTCAAGCCCAAAGCCTATATACTATTGTTCACCTATGTGCACCAACAACTTATTCTAAGCAATGGTTCACCTATGTGCACCAACAACTTATGCTAAGCAATACAAGCAAGTATGTGATAGCAAGATATATATAACTTCAAGCACGATGGCTATCACATGGTAAAGTGCATAAGTAAAGAGCTTGGGTATAGAGATAACCGAGGCACGCCGGAGACGATGATTTATCCCGGAGTTCACACTCTTGCGAGTGCTAATCTCCGGTGGAGAGGTGCGGTTGCTTAGTGCTCCCGAACGCCACAAGAGGCTCACCTTGAGGTGTGGTTGCTCGATGCACACCAACGCCACAAAGGCCTCACCCCAAGATGCGGTACTCACACCACACACCGAACGCCACGAAGGCGCCTCACCTAAATCTCCGGTGACCCTCGCCACAAAGGCCTAGGTCACGGTTCCACTAAGGGATTTCCTTCGAGGCGGAAACCGGGCCTTACACAAAGGTTGGGGCACACATCCACAACTTAATCGGAGGCTCCCAACAAATCACCACAAAGGTCTAGAATCCGTCTAGGGTTCCAAGAACCCAAGAGTAACAACCTTCTTGCTTTCACCACCACGAATCACCGTGGAGAACTCAAACCGATGCACCAAATGCAATGGCAAGAACACCACAAAGATGCTCAAGTCCTTCTCTCTCAAATTCCAACAAAGCTACAAAAGCTATTGGGGGAATAAGAGAGGAAGAACAAAGAGAAGAACACACAATTCTCCAAGATCTAGATCCCAAAGATTCACTCACAAAGAGGTGATTTGGTTTGGTCAAAGTGTGGATCTAGATCCCCTCAATCTTTCTCTCAAAAAGATGCAAGAATCATTGGTTGGGGAAAGAGAGATCAAGCTCACAAAAAGTCAATCAACAATGGTGGTGAGCTTGAGAGAGAGAGGAGGAAGAAGAAGGAGCAAGCAGTAAAAAACCAGGAGAGAGAGGGGGTTTAAAAAGGATGCCCCAAATTTTCTGCCCGTTGGAGACTTGCTCGCGCGGGGGAGAAGGGGACCGGTAGTACCGGCCCTTGGTGGCCGGTACTACCGGCCAGTGATGGCAGGAGGCGGCAGCGCGCGCGGGAGGGGGAGGCCGGAGGTACCGGCCAGGTTGGGCCGGTACTACCGGCCATGGTCGAGCAGCGCGGCGAGTAGGGGCAGGCCACGTGGCCAGGGCGAGGCCTGGGGTGCGCGGGCCGGGAGGGGAGGCCGGAGCCTCCGGCCGGGGTACCGGCCAAGGTACCGCCGGGGCTCTGATACGTCTCTGACGTATCGATAATTTCTTATGTTCCATGCCACATTATTGATGTTATCTACATGTTTTATGCACACTTTATGTCATATTCGTGCATTTTCTGGAACTAACCTATTAACAAGATGCCGAAGTGCCGATTCTTTGTTTTCTGCTGTTTTTGGTTTCAGAAATCCTAGTAACGAAATATTCTCGGAATTGGACGAAATCAACGCCCAGGGTCCTATTTTGCCACGAAGCTTCCAGAAGACCGAAGAGGAGACGAAGTGGGGCCACGAGGCGGCCACACCCTAGGGCGGCGCGGCCTGGCCCTTGGCCGCGCCGACCTGTGGTGTGGGGCCCTCGTGTGGCCCCCTGACCTGCCCTTCCGCCTACTTAAAGCCTCCGTCGCGAAACCCCCAGTACCGAGAGCCACGATACGGAAAACCTTACTGAGACGCCGCCGCCGCCAATCCCATCTCGGGGGATTCAGGAGATCGCCTCCGGCACCCTGCCGGAGAGGGGAATCATCTCCCGGAGGACTCTACGCCGCCATGGTCGCCTCCGGAGTGATGTGTGAGTAGTCTACCCCTGGACTATGGGTCCATAGCAGTAGCTAGATGGTTGTCTTCTCCCCATTGTGCTTAATTGTCGGATCTTGTGAGCTGCCTAACATGATCAAGATCATCTATCTGTAATTCTATATGTTGCGTTTGTTGGGATCCGATGAATAGAGAATACTTGTTATGTTGATTATCAAAGTTATGTCTATGTGTTGTTTATGATCTTGCATGCTCTCCGTTACTAGTAGATGCTCTGGCCAATTAGATGCTTGTAACTCCAAGAGGGAGTATTTATGCTCGATAGTGGGTTCATGTCTCCGTGAATCTGGGGAAGTGACAGAAATCTCTAAGATTATGGATGTGCTGTTGCCACTAGGGATAAAACATTGGTGCTATGTTCGAGGACGTAGTTACTGATTACATTACGCGCAATGCTTAATGCAATTGTCTGTTGTTAGCAACTTAATACTGGAGGGGGTTCGGATGATAACCTGAAGGTGGACTTTTTAGGCATAGATGCATGCTGGATAGCGGTCTATGTACTTTGTCGTAATGCCCAATTAAATCTCACAATACTCATCATAATATGTATGTGCATGGTCATGCCCTCTTTATTTGTCAATTGCCCAACTGTAATTTGTTCACCCAACATGCTGTTTATCTTATGGGAGAGACACCTCTAGTGAACCGTGGACCCGGTCCAATTCTCTATCTTGAAATACAATCTACATGCAATCTTGTTTTCTTGTTTTACGCAAACAATCATCATCCACACTATACATCTAATCCTTTGTTACAGCAAGCCGGTGAGATTGACAACCTCACTGTTTCGTTGGGGCAAAGTACTTTGGTTGTGTTGTGCAGGTTCCACGTTGGCGCCGGAATCTCTGGTGTTGCGCCGCACTACATCCCGCCGCCATCAACCTTCAACGTGCTTCTTGGCTCCTACTGGTTCGATAAACCTTGGTTTCATACTGAGGGAAAACTTGCCGCTGTACGCATCACACCTTCCTCTTGGGGTTCCCAACGGACGCGTGCTGTACGCGTATCAAGCTCTTTTTCTGGCGCCGTTGCCGGGGAGATCAAGACACGCTGCAAGGGGAGTCTCCACTTCCCAATCTCTTTACTTTGTTTTTGTCTTGCTTAGTTTTATTTACTACTTTGTTTGCTGCACTAAATCAAAACACACAAAAATTAGTTGCTAGTTTTACTTTATTTGCTATCTTGTTTGCTATATCAAAAACACACAAAAAAATTAGTTACTTGCATTTACTTTATCTAGTTTGCTTTATTTACTGTCTTGCACTCTATATTAAAAATACAAAAAAAATTAGTTACTTTTGTTACCATGTCTAGCTCTGAACCTGTTACTTCTTCGCCTGAAGAATTAGTCTTCACTTTTAAACAAGGGGATGAGGAGAGTTTTAAGGATGCTTGGTCTAGAATTTTTACTTCTTATCATAAAACTGAACCTCAAATGACTGTAAGTTTGCTCCTTATTAATTTTTATTTTGGTCTTATGATTCGTTATAGATATGCTTTGGATGCTTTAGTGGGAGGAGATTTCCTTCATTGCAATGGGGATCAAGCTTTTAATGCCATAAAGAAGTTGGTTGCATCACATGATTCAGCTAATAACTTTGATTCAGCCCTTATTAGCATTCATAATAGATTAAACAATCTCGAGATAAGTACATCTCGCTTGGATGACAACTATCACCATGTTCGTAATCGTCTTGAACAAGTTTATTGAACTCTAAACCTTCATTATGGGATCCTACTGTTAAAATTGTTATCGGTGATCAAACTCTTCGTGCCAACTGTGATATTATGTCTGAATTTTGTCTTATACCTGAGAGCATTTATAAATCTTTGAAACTTTGGGGAGTTGATGAAGGAGGAGAAGAAATAACTCTCATTGATAACTCTGTTATAATTCCTAAGGGAATAGCCGCAGGTGTGCATACAACCATTCTTGGAAGAACAATATCCATTGATTATCTTGTTATTGAATGTGTAGGGACAGGAAAAATCACACTCGGAAGATCCCTGCTAAAACTATTGGGAGCAGTCATAGATGTGGGAGAAGGCATCCTGGATTTCACCTCTATACCGGGGGGGAATCATACATTTCCTAAATCAAAGAGAAAGAAAAACAACAAGAAAGGTAAGGGTAAAGCCCAAGGTAAGGATGATGCACCACCCTCCGATAATACTTGATACACACTTTCTGCGCCTAGCTGAAAGGCGTTAAAGAAAAGCGCTTATGGGAGACAACCCATGGTTTTTACTACAGTACTTTGTTTTATATTTGTGTCTTGGAAGTTGTTTACTACTGTAGCAACCTCTCCTTATCTTAGTTTAGTGTTTTGTTGTGCCAAGTAAAGTCGTTGATAGTAAAGTTCATACTAGATTTGGATTACTGCGCAGAAACAGATTTCTTTGCTGTCATGAATCTGGGCTGTTTTCTCTGTAGGAAGCTCAGAAAATTATGCCAATTTACGTGAGTGATCCTCAGATATGTACGCAACTTTCATTCAATTTGAGCATTTTCATTTGAGCAAGTCTGGTGCCTCGATAAAATTCGTCAATATGAACTGTTCTGTTTTGACAGATTCTGCCTTTAATTCCGCATTGCCTCTTTTGCTATGTTGGATGAATTTCTTTGATCCATGAATGTCCAGTAGCTTTATGAAATGTCCAGAAGTGTTAAGAATGATTGTGTCACCTCTGAACATGTTAATTTTTATTGTCCACTAATCCTCTAATGAGTTGTTCTAAGTTTGGTGTGGAGGAAGTTTTCAAGGATCAAGAGAGGGAGATGATACAACATGATCAAGGAGAGTGAAAGCTCTAAGCTTGGGGATGCCCCGGTGGTTCACCCCTGCATATTCTAAGAAGACTCAAGCGTCTAAGCTTGGGGATGCCCAAGGCATCCCCTTCTTCATCGACAACATTATCAGGTTCCTCCCCTGAAACTATATTTTTATTCCATCACATCTTATGTGCTTTTCTTGGAGCGTCGGTTTGTTTTTGTTTTTTGTTTTGTTTGAATAAAATGGATCCTAGCATTCACTTTGTGGGAGAGAGACACGCTCCGCTGTAGCATATGGACAAGTATGTCCTTAGGCTCTACTCATAGTATTCATGGCGAAGTTTCTTCTTCGTTAAATTGTTATATGGTTGGAATTGGAAAATGATACATGTAGTAATTTGCTATAAATGTCTTGGGTAATGTGATACTTGCCAATTGTTGTGCTCATGTTTAAGCTCTTGCATCATATACTTTGAACCCATTAATGAAGAAATACATAGAGCATGCTAAAATTTGGTTTGCATATTTGGTCTCTCTAAAGTCTAGATAATATCTAGTATTGAGTTTTGAACAACAAGGAAGACGGTGTAGATTCTTATAATGTTTTCAATATGTCTTTTATGTGAGTTTTGCTGCACCGGTTCATCCTTGTGTTTGTTTCAAATAGCCTTGCTAGCCTAAACCTTGTATCGAGAGGGAATACTTCTCATGCATCCAAAATCCTTGAGCCAACCACTATGCCATTTGTGTCCACCATACCTACCTACTACATGGTATTTCTCCGCCATTCCAAAGTAAATTGCTTGAGTGCTACCTTTAAAATTCCATCATTCACCTTTGCAATATATAGCTCATGGGACAAATAGCTTAAAAACTATTGTGGTATTGAATATGTACTTATGCACTTTATCTCTTATTAAGTTGCTTGTTGTGCGATAACCATGTTTCTGGGGACGCCATCAACTATTCTTTGTTGAATTTCATGTGAGTTGCTATGCATGTTCGTCTTGTCTGAAGTAAGAGAGATCTACCACCTTATGGTTAAGCATGCATATTGTTAGAGAAGAACATTGGGCCGCTAACTAAAGCCATGATCCATGGTGGAAGTTTCAGTTTTGGACAATATCCTCAATCTCATATGAGAAAATTATTAATTGTTGTTACATGCTTATGCATAAAACAGGAGTCCATTATCTGTTGTCTATGTTGTCCCGGTATGGATGTCTAAGTTGAGAATAATCAATAGCGAGAAATCCAATGCGAGCTTTCTCCTTAGACCTTTGTACAGGCGGCATAGAGGTACCCCTTTGTGACACTTGGTTAAAACATGTGCATTGCGATGATCCGGTAGTCCAAGCTAATTAGGACAAGGTGCGGGCACTATTAGTATACTATGCATGAGGCTTGCAACTTGTAAGATATAATTTACATGATACATATGCTTTATTACTACCGTTGACAAAATTGTTTCATGTTTTCAAAATCAAAGCTCTAGCACAAATATAGCAATCGATGCTTTTCCTCTATGGAGGACCATTCTTTTACTTTCATTGTTGAGTCAGTTCACCTATTTCTCTCCACCTCAAGAAGCAAACACTTGTGTGAACTGTGCATTGATTCCTACATACTTGCATATTGCACTTATTATATTACTCTATGTTGACAATGTCCATGAGATATACATGTTACAAGTTGAAAGCAACCGCTGAAACTTAATCTTCCTTTGTGTTGCTTCAATGCTTTTACTTTGAATTATTGCTTTATGAGTTAACTCTTATGCAAGACTTATTGATGCTTGTCTTGAAGTACTGTTCATGAAAAGTCTTTGCTTTATGATTCACTTGTTTACTCATGTCATATACATTGTTTTGATCGCTGCATTCACTACATATGCTTTACAAATAGTATGATCAAGGTTATGATGGCATGTCACTCCAGAAATTATCTTTGTTATCGTTTTACCTGCTCGGGACGAGCAGAACTAAGCTTGGGGATGCTGATACGTCTCCGACGTATCGATAATTTCTTATGTTCCATGCCACATTATTGATGTTATCTACATGTTTTATGCACACTTTATGTCATATTCGTGCATTTTCTGGAACTAACCTATTAACAAGATGCCGAAGTGCCGATTCTTTGTTTCTGCTGTTTTTGGTTTCAGAAATCCTAGTAACGAAATATTCTCGGAATTGGACGAAATCAACGCCCAGGGTCCTATTTTGCCACGAAGCTTCCAGAAGACCGAAGAGGAGACGAAGTGGGGCCACGAGGCGGCCACACCCTAGGGCAGCGCGGCCTGGCCCTTGGCCGCGCCGACCTGTGGTGTGGGGCCCTCATGTGGCCCCCTGACCTGCCCTTCCGCCTACTTAAAGCCTCCGTCGCGAAACCCCCAGTACCGAGAGCCACGATACGGAAAACCTTACTGAGACGCCGCCGCCGCCAATCCCATCTCGGGGGATTCAGGAGATCGCCTCCGGCACCCTGCCGGAGAGGGGAATCATCTCCCGGAGGACTCTACGCCGCCATGGTCGCCTCCGGAGTGATGTGTGAGTAGTCTACCCCTGGACTATGGGTCCATAGCAGTAGCTAGATGGTTGTCTTCTCCCCATTGTGCTTAATTGTCGGATCTTGTGAGCTGCCTAACATGATCCAGATCATCTATCTGTAATTCTATATGTTGCGTTTGTTGGGATCCGATGAATAGAGAATACTTGTTATGTTGATTATCAAAGTTATGTCTATGTGTTTGTTTATGATCTTGCATGCTCTCCGTTACTAGTAGATGCTCTAGCCAAGTAGATGCTTGTAACTCCAAGAGGGAGTATTTATGCTCGATAGTGGGTTCATGTCTCCGTGAATGCAGGGAAGTGAGAAATCTCTAAGATTATGGATGTGCTGTTGCCACTAGGGATAAAACATTGGTGCTATGTTCGAGGACGTAGTTACTGATTACATTACGCGCAATACTTAATGCAATTGTCTCGTTGTTAGCAACTTAATGCGGAGGGGTTTGGATGATAACCTGAAGGTGGACTTTTTAGGCATAGATGCATGCTGGATAGCGGTCTATGTACTTTGTCGTAATGCCCAATTAAATCTCACAATACTCATCATAATATGTATGTGCATGGTCATGCCCTCTTTATTTGTCAATTGCCCAACTGTAATTTGTTCACCCAACATGCTGTTTATCTTATGGGAGAGACACCTCTAGTGAACTGTGGACCCCGGTCCAATTCTCTATACTGAAATACAATCTCTTGCAATCTTGTTTCTTGTTTTCTGCAAACAATCATCATCCACACTATACATCTAATCCTTTGTTACAGCAAGCTGGTGAGATTGACAACCTCACTGTTTTGTTGGGGCAAAGTACTTTGGTTGTGTTGTGCAGGTTCCACGTTGGCGCCGGAATCTCTGGTGTTGCGCCGCACTACATCCCGCCGCCATCAACCTTCAACGTGCTTCTTGGCTCCTACTGGTTCGATAAACCTTGGTTTCATACTGAGGGAAAACTTGCCGCTGTACGCATCACACCTTCCTCTTGGGGTTCCCAACGGACGCGTGCTGTACGCGTATCAGGCTCCAACCTCCCTGGCACATGTACTGAGCCACAAATGGCTCCCCGGTACCACGGGCGGTACCTAGCCCGGAGGCTCCGGCCATGGTGAGGCCGGTGGTACCGCCCGTGCCTCCGGCGGCAGCCCCTCCTCCCCTTTTTCCTTTCTTTTACTTTTCTTTCTTTTAAATCCAAATATGGAAATGCAAATATCTTGAGATTGGAGAAACCAAACGAGATGAAACCAATTTTGTTGAAAATATGGAAACTAGTGGGGGGTGATTTTCTATTATTTTTAGAGGTGCAACACCTCAACATGAGAAACCGAGAAAATCACCAAACTCGAAAACGCAACAAGTGATCTATGCGAAATCCGTTTTCGAAGAACTAGAGCTTGTCATGAGAATAAGCACAAGCTCTAAAACGTCACATGGATAATACCCAAATAACAACCAAGAAAGGTGATGCAAGGATGCAAAGGTTTGAGCTCTCTCCGAACGATACGATCGAGTTACTCACTCGAGAGCCCTCTTGATAGTACGGCAACTAAACTATAAACCGGTCTCCAACTGCACTATGCGACCGGTGAGAAAGAAACCCTATCAAGAGCAAACCTTATACTTGCGCATTCCACTTGAGCTCGATGATGACGATCTTGACCTCAACAAGATGGAACGCCTTTCTTAATTGTGCTTATTCTTGAACTTGCACTTTATTTCTTCATTCTTCATCATGTTGATGTCTTGAGATAACTTGAGGGCTCACTTCATCTTCATCTTCAAGACATACTTGACACTTGATATCCTTCATCAATTTCTTCTTATTGCAACCTTGAAGCCAACATATGGTTCAAGAATTGCCTATGGACAACTCCTACAAATATAACTCAATGCAAACATTAGTCCATAGGGATTGTCATTAATTACCAAAACCACACATGGGGGCTCCATGCACTTTCAATAGGTTCATTAGAATCACCAACTATTACCTATGAAGATAATGCCGCATGTGTTGCTCAAATGCATATGGGATATATTAAAAGTAATATCACAAAACATATTGCTCCAAAACTGTTTTTTCCTCACGAATTACAGAAAAATGGAGAAATTGATATTTTGCAAACAAAATCATGTGACAATCTTGCAGATTTGTTCACTAAGTCTTTACCAGCAGCTGCATTTCAAAAATGTATTTATGGCATTGGTATGAGACGACTTAGAAATTTGAAAAGTTCAGGGGGAGAAATTTCCCAGGACTGAACTTAGTATTTATGATCCGATAACAATATCTTGTATTTTTCCTTATGAGTTCTCCAACGGATTTCTCATATAGGTTTTAATGATACAATTATTATACCAACGGTATATCGGATTCCTATATTCTCCTTATATTTTTCCACAGGATTTTTTGGAGGACATACATGGACCGAAGAAAATCAAGTTCTTACAAGACTAAGGACTATCAGGACGTTCGCATTCAAGACGCTATAAGATTTTGAAGACAGCGTTGTCCAAGGGGGAGTGTTAGGAATAAATTAGCGTTAGATTTAGGCTAATCAGCAGTTAGCAGGTTCCTTAGAATATTCCCTATAGCAGTTAGCATATTAGAGATTTGTCCAATCGCTGTGCAAAGCGAACAGTTGTGTCCTTTCCCAAGAGACACAACTTTTGTAACCGACATGTACTCCCGACTGTTGAGGTCATATAAATACCCGCAGTCCACATCAATGAAAAGCAATCATTCACTTACAATCTCTGTTTCTCTTCAGCGAGCATGCATACACGCGCGTACCTCTCTGTTGTTGCTGCATGCACACATGGCCTAGGACCTAGGTGGCTGCTAAAACTAGCTAAATGGAGCTACATGCTCATAGCTTGGTAGCTCGTTGCTGCCGCATGCAAATAGCTTTCATGAGCTAGATGGCTGATAAATGGATACATAAACACACGGTTAGCTGCCGACTAGTTAGCTCCGTTTGGGGCCGCTCCCAGTGGTGGTTGTTGGTTTGCCACACCATGGGCATGTGCCGACCACTTCTAGGAAGTCGGGATCTATCCTATTAGAAGACGAAGCCTTCTCTGTCTGCACCCGTGATACCATCCGATTTCTCTAACGGTTGTGACCAGGATAATTCTAAGGATGGATGAAGTGGTGGGGATGGTCTCCGGGTACCGTATACAGTGTCGAAGGGCTTTGACAAGCGGTATTTCAGGGCTGGTGACGCCGAATTGGCGAGATATGGTCCACCGTTGGCAAGTTTTTCCCATGATTTTTTGATGTTGGATACATTAGTATTTTGTAACAAACACATATGCATTTTGTAGCGAGAGCACACGCGAGATGTTTCAATGTTTTCTGGGTGTTTGCCACAAGTTTATGTTTTCCCTATATTTTCAATGTTGCATAAGATATTTCAAAATGTAACAAAGTTGTATGAGTTTTGTTGGGAAAGCGAACGCTACATGTTGTAAAGGGTTGCTACATGTTATCTGTTTTCTTGGATTTTCGAACATGTTAGCGTGCTTTTTCATAATGTTGCAACATATGACTATTTTGTTGTAATCTTTTGTGTTTTTTGTAGAAGTAGTTGATCATCTTTGTTGTCGATCAATCTGTAGAAGTAGTTGATCATTTGCTATAAACAACCAATATTTTTGTTGTTTTTTATTATTGACTATTGTTATAAACAACCAACATTTTTACTGGAATTCTTTTGTAGATTTTATTGTCGCCAATAACCAAGTAATGTTTTTTGTTGTAATCGCTTGTGATTTTTGTTTAAATAGATATCAATTTTTATTGTAATTCAACATGTAGAAAGTTAATTGTTTCTTGACCAATTTTCACTGATGATGGATTTTTATTGTAATCACTTGTGTTTTTTTTGTTAATATTGTTAGCTGTTTTTGTTGTAAATCAATCTACGGCAAAAAATTGTTGTTTTAAGCACTTTATTGCAGTATTCTTTTTTTCGATATTTTTGTTGTAATAGTAATTTTTTATTGTATGTGGGATGATTTCTTTTTGTTGTCATACCCTATGCCCTAGGGGTAAATCAACATGTTTGTTGTAATTACTAGGAAGTTACGTAGCCAAAGAGATATATCTGTTCGTTTTACTGGAAAGACCGGGACTGCAGGTTAATTTACAAAAAAACGAGGGGCCGAAACACAAAACTGCATCGCGGCTTGATGTGATCGTCGGATTGCGATCCTACGGCGCGGACTGCAACCGATTTTTAGCAACTTATCTGGCGACCGACGGCCAGCGCTTCCCTACACTGATAGGCAATGGCTTGATGCTTGTCAATGAGACAGGTCGTTGAGGCAATACCAACGCATGACTGATACATGTATATATGGTGAGAGATTGAGAGCGGGGAGATCTCGTGCTCTAACTAGCCCCGCGCAGATCACGCAATAATCAAATCGGATGATTCAGCATCTTTCTGTAGTATAGTTACTGAACGGGATTAGCCTATCAGCCCGCTCAATTAGCACGCTAAATATCCCCAAAATCGGGCTAAAAAACATGCCGAATTTAAGCTCCCAAGAGAAAACGGGCTTAACTTGCTTGACCGTTGCATGGTCCGGGTCGCACAAATCTCCCGTCACAATTCTCTCATTTCAAGTGGAGTTGCTTGACCGTTGAAAACCTATTCGATAGAACAAACAACCGAAGGCGCTTCGGTCGCTCCCCGCGGGCGACCTGGGCGCTAACCCCAGCCGTCGGGAGCAGCTCCGCCTCGACCCTCCTCCCCCGCCGCCGCCGGCAAGCGTCGCCGGGCAAAGCCCGCGCGGCGTGGGCGGCGGCGGGATCTCCCTTCCCAGCTCCAGAGGCAGGCTGCGCGGGGCAGCTTCGTCGTCCGGAGGCGAGGGCTGGCGCCTAGCTTTGGCGCAGGACGGCGTGGAGCTTCCGCTGCTGCGCCATGGACGGCCGCGCTCAAGCGAGCACCGGCGCGGTTGAGGCCGGTGGCGCTCAAGCGAGCGTCGTGGCGGGCCGGTCGCGCTCAAGCGAGCGGGCGGCATCAGATCGGGCGCCGGGGGAGCGGCCTGGGGATGCGGCGGATGCGGCCGATGCGGCCAGCGGTGGTTGTGCGCGCTCTGGTCTTGCGCGTAGACGCGCAAACGCGCTGGCGGCCAGGCATCGGGGTCGCTGTGGGCTGGGCCGATCTGGGCATCTGCGGGCTCATGGCGCAGTTCCTCGACGGCGCGGCGGCTGGGGCCTGGATCTTTGACGGCTCCTGTCCCGATCTGGTGCTCCGGCAGTTGTTGGATGCGGAGTGAGGTGCTATTTTTGGCTGCTGCGTTGGGTGTGGGCGTCTGGTGGTCGGCGGCAAGGTCCCATGCCCTGTTGGCTGCTCCTTCTACCCGAGCTCCACGCGGGACTCGATGGTGGAGATGGCATGCCAGGTGAAAGCCTTGCACCTATTCTGAGTAGGCGCCGATGACGGCGGTACCCGTGGGTGCCGTTCTCCTTCTTGAAGGCGTCTTCGTGAGCTACATCTCTTGTCGTCGCGGGTGTCAGGTGTTCTCCGGGTGAAAACCTCAGCTCCCCGGGAGCGGGCGACGGCGACATCTTTGCCGCTACCTTCTTGAAGGCACCGCCTTTGGAGGCCTCGACACTTGTGGTGTGGCAGGTTTGCGTCAACTAGGCATGGTTGCCTTGCGGCCGAAGATGGTGGACGCCGGGGCAGCGGCTCCGGACGGTGGTTGGTGCGTCGAGGTGGCGGCCTCGAATGGCCTTGCAGCTACAAACATATGGGGTGTGGCTGTGGTCTGGCAGGGCAAGGGTGGCGTGCTTGTGCTACGTGGGTAGCGAGTCCGTCGGCTCGGTCAACGCGATCGGAAGGTCGGTCTGGCTGACACGTCGGGGCGGCGGCCCCGGATCTTTTGGCGCGATGTTCGTGGTCTGCGGATGGTCGTCTTGTGTAGTTTGGGCTACGAGGCATCTAGTCCGTGCGGCGTTGCGGCTCATGACTGAGCAGGGGAAGCTGGAGCGGCGGCTCCAGGCACGGATGTGTTGTTTTGTGCAATTGGTGGCTTTGTGTCGTGTGGGCGACGAGGCCCTGTTGTTTGTGCGGTTTTTGGCCCTTTTTTCCTCAAAAACAGGGTCGATTTGTACGGTTTTTGGGCCCGGTTTTCCTTATAAACTGGGTCGACCGGTCATCTTGACCTTCTCCTCTATTGCGATGAATATAACAGTTCTCCTGTTGTTATTCAAAAAAAAAAAAAAGAACTTTTCGTTTCTGTAGGTTGTAAGAGCCCAACGGTAAAGTTTGTATTCAAGTCGCAGTAGTATTTAACAAATTGATTGATAAATTAAGTATGGTTTATTAACCCAAGGAAGTCAAGAGAGCCCGCAATTATGTTACAATATGCAAAAGGAAAATATTTGTGTCAGCCAACAAAAGGTATGTACAAAGTGTTATCGTAACTACTGCGCCTCAAGAAATTTTTATGTTAGGTTCTTTGTAGTCTTATGTACTGTACCTTCTCCGTCTGCAAATGTGTATGTTTTTCTTTTCTGGAAGTTAAATATTTTTAAATTTAATAAAAAAAATTGCATAAAAAAGAAACACACGTGTCATTAAATAACTGTATTATCAGTCGAAATGAATCTATAGCAATATTAGTTTAGTATCATAAATGTTGCTACTTTTTTCTAATGAGTTGGTCAAAGTTACTAATAAAGTTTAACTTAAGACATGTCTAAACATACATTTATTTGTGGATGGATGAAGTAGTGTACTTAGTACACTTAGATGAGTGATAAATTTACTAATAAAGTTTAACTTAAGACATGTCTAAACATCCATTTATTTGTGGATGGTCAAAGTTACTAATAAAGTTTAACTTAGTACATTTAGTAGATATGCTGATATATTTTTTGGATTTTTTTGGTGTGGAGAATGTACTAAACTTAGATGAGTGATAAATGTCATGTACTCTCGAATTTGTAGGGATCATGCTAAATTTAGTTCACATGCAGAAACCTAAGGAGAAGAATTAGCTCGACAAACGACAGCCAAAATTCACGTGAGCAGGCGCTTTAAACGGTTGACCTCCAGGTATTTTAGCTTACCAACTTTCTCTGGATCTTCCGGCCTATCTATATATGTTACCTACATTGTAAGTTTTGTTAATAAAACAACGACAATAACAACAACAATAATCAACCTTACGGAGTTAGGAGACCCAAGGAAAGCCTTATTGCCACTTTCTTGAGTTTGTCTCGTTTAATTCAGTTACATTCTTTTGTTCTACAATGGAAGTTCTGAGAAAGACTATTGTGTGTTGTGTACTTCTTATCTTGCTCATTGCCTCTTCTGGTAAGCATCTTTCCCTTTCTAATACCATGTTGTATCGTCACATTGGCATTGTTATGTACCTATATTGATACATGTGCTAAGCTGGTTATGTTTTCCATAGGCAAGGTTTCATCTACTGAGAACAATTGTTTTCACAACCTCGACCACCAATGGTGCCGCAACAGCGAACATTGTAGGAACGCATGTATAGAGCATGAATTCGACGATGGCCAGTGCCGCAACCGCTATAAAAGACTAAGTGGTGCCGTTTGCGAGTGCTATCCCAAAGTCTGCAATTCCTAGAAAGATAGAACATCATTATTCACCGAGACGACGTCAACATTTGACTCTTCTCCAAGTTATCATTATCTGTAAATTTCCATCATTGTGGATGATTCCCATATATCCTAGTAGAAATCATTATGATCGTTATATCCATGGCGTCCCTAGATAGGCCTAGTTGCTTTGCTAGCTTCCCCAAAAGAACCATCAATTTTTTTGGGGTGTTTCACGTTCTTGGGGGTTAGGGGAGACCATCATTTTTTTTTTCTTTTTCAGAAGCCTATGGCATGCGTTGCCATACAAGTTCGTTTTGGATAACATACGATCATGACCATTGCCTTGTAAAGTACAATGAGTACAACATTCAAACGATTTGTATATTCAATGGTAACAACATTCTCTTTATTTACATGTTCTTTCCAAAAGGACCAGCAAATGTTGGCATTTCAGTGATTTAAGCAGGTAGCAATATTTACAGTTCGAGCGATCCACAGGGAAAAAAGGAGAAAAATCAGAAACAGCGGCACGCAAAACAGCACCGGATCAAGGGGATTAAAAAGTACCGTATCTCTAGGCACTTTGGCCCCGCCAGCTTCGACTGAAGCGCCCCCGGACAAAACTCGACGATTTCTCTCCAACCACAGCTCACAACAGAAATTCATACCATTATGCACAGATGGATCAGCCGTCTTAACGATGTGACTCCAAACATCCTCAATGCGCTGCCCAGGAGGCCAGTTGGGAGGCGCCAGCGAGTGCCAGCCAACAAAAAGATGGTCAGCAGTTTCGAGCTCCCAGATGCTGAAAGGGTGGAAGCAGGCATTCGGCCAGCCACGACGCATCAGACGTTTAAGACGAAGGAGCCAGGCGAAGAACTTGCAGTTGTCAGAAGCCAGATCTTCCAAAATCGGAGGCTTCAAATTGGTTATAATTCACCCTGGAATTGCATCTTGTACGAATATCTGGCCGTGTACATCCCGGTTACAGAGAACCTCCAAGTGATACGGTTGTCCACTTCAGTGTCTAGAATCACATTAGCCGAATTATTCAACCACCACAATCGCAGGAAGGAATTGAGCAGGAGTTAGTTTGTAAGAAATGTCCTGAACCCAGCGATTCTCAGAGAGCGCGTCTTGCTCTTTTTCTGTATTTTTGCCTATCCTGTAGAATCCCTTTCAGCTTTTCTTCCATCAACCACGACAATCTGACTGCGAGATTAGGTATCAGGGGAACAGTTAGTCTTAGCTTTGATGACTCTTCTCACTAACGTCATAAAAGTATCCGCAGAGGGGATTAGCTTCTCCTTCCGTGTGATCATCGTGTCATACAACCGAAGTGCCCTCTTAGTGTTACCCTTCTCACAGTAACTGCTGATGAGCGTATCGTGCATGTCACTAGTAGGAACCAGCGATTTCCTTTCCATCACAGAGAGGAACTTCTCAGCTTCCTTCGGATTCCCACATTGGCAGAGCCCCCTGATAAGGCAGGTAAAAACTTCAGTGCAACTGGTAAGTCCCCTGTGCTCCATCTCATAATAAATCTTGACAACACCTTGGGCATCACCAACCTTGCTGTATCCATCAATGAGCCTACAGTATGTATCCTGGCCAGGAACAATTCCCTTGTAGATCATTGCCGTTAGCAACTCGTTCGCCTTGCTGACCTCTCCTGCGCCGCAGAGCGCTTCTAGGATCTCATTGCAAGTGCCAATGTCCGGCATGAGGCCTTCATGGAGCATCTTGTCAAAGTACTCCGAGCCGTCCTCTGCCCTCTCTTGTTTGAAACACCCAATGATGAGGTGACTGTACGTAGCATCATACGGCTTGAGCTTCTTAGATAGCATTTCTTGCAGCAGCTGTATAGCCTCACTGACGCCGCCTTCGCGGCAATGCGCTCCGATGAGGCAGGTATACACGAACGCGTTCGGGTGACAGCCTCGGCGGACCATGTCGTCCCATTGCTCGTGTGCAGACTTCAGCTCACCAATATCGCAATAAGCATGCACGGTCAGCGAGTAGGCAATGTCGTCAAACACAATGTTCCTCTGCAGCATCCTCCTGAGCAGCAGGATCCCCTGATCGGCCCTCCCCTCCTCGAAGATCCACAGCGCCAGCGCGACGTGCGCCACGACGCCCGGCGAGCACTTCTTGCCGTGGATCCTCCCCGCGAGGGCTGCCATCCTGGCAAGCACGCCTTCGCGGCTCAGCACGCCGATGGCAAGCTCGACGGTGGCCTGGTTGGCGTACACCCGCTTCAGCGTCATTAGCTCGAACACCTCCCAGGCGACGCTGAACCGGCCGGTGCGCTGGGCCGCGTGCAGCGCGGCGTTGAAGGCGGAGAGGGAGGGGGTCACGCCGCGGCGGGCCAGGTAGCGGCAGGCCTCCAGGGAGTCCTCCGGGAGGCGGAGGTCCGCGTAGGCGTGCACCAGGAGGTGGAGGCCGCGGGTCGTGGCGGCGGTGCCGCTGTCCTCGTAGGCCGCGAAGAAGGCGTCCAGGAAATGGGAAGCGGGCGAGGGGGAGTGCCTGGTGATGGCGGACTGGAGGAGGACGGAGGCGTGGCGGATGAGCGCCGCGCGGGAGAGGAGGTGGACGAGGAGGCAGTAGGAGCGGAGCGAGTGGGGGGATGGCGAAGAGGCGGCGGACCAGTGGAAGAAGCTGTGCGCGTTCTTGGCGATGGTCTCGGCGGAGGAGGAGGAGGCGGGGTTCCTGGCGAGGGAGAGGAGCACGGCGTCGACGTGCCCGTCGGCCGCCGCGGCGGCGGCGGCGGAGGGGAACGAGGCGGAGAGCGCCTCCCAGGTTACCCTTGGGTTGTGCGCGAGGTAGTGGGAGATGTGCTGAGGCGTCGCGGGGGTGGCGGAGGGCAGGGCGGAGGCGGAGGCGGCGCGGCGGCTGGGTACCGCGCCGCCGTGCCGGCGCGCGACCATGCGGCCGCCGGACTTGGCTGCGTTCATGTGGCCGTCGAACGAAACGCCACCGAGGTAGACCTCGGAACACAACCATTCTATCGGCAACGGGTCACATCTACCGTCCAGTCTCTGCTTTAATATTGGTGAGTCTTTTCTATACCTAATAATAAAGGAGCTAAGGTTTCTGCCAAAAAAATTCGTCAACGCTTTTTTTGGGACCGTTTTACCCTCCCACTAAATCACATAATACGCATAATGCCACCAAAAAGTGGAAAAACCGGTTCGATTATTTTCTTCCGTCGCGAGCACGCGCACCCGTGCATGAATTCCCCGCGGACTCCTCTGCGCGTTCCTGCTCGCCGGCCGTGGAAGGAAACAACTCTATATTGATTTGTTTTGCCATTCGTAGCCGGCTTGTTTCCTACTTCCACCCTTGCTTGCCTATATATACACGAGATCGACGACCGCTTCTCCCGCACGACAACAACGACGATCGGAAACTAGGCGACGAGATCGACGACTAGGAAAGCGAGGACGAGATCGATTGCCCAGCCTACCTATAGCCAATCCCGTGTGAGATCGATCTCGATCATGACGAAGTTGCAACGCACCGCCGCCGCCACCGGCCGGTGCGGACGAAAGAGGAGAAGTCGTGCGCGTGGCAGGTCGATCTTCTCTGAACGACAACGAAGCGGCATGATGGGCACCAGTCCTGTGTAAGATCGATCTCGATTGTGACGGAGTTGCAACCCGCCGCTGCCTCCACCAGCCAGCGTGGACAGAAGAGGAGGAGCAGGAGAGGCCGCGCGCATGGCAAGTCAATCTTCTGCACTACGACGTAGCGGCCTCGAGGATATGGCTGCTTGGCGTCTCAATATCGGGGGCGTGCTGGGAACTGGGCATGTCGGTGCCGCTGGTTTCCTGCACCATGGAGTCTCCAACAGTGAAGTGCCGCATGTAGATGGAGATCGACGGAAGATGCGACTCATGATACGTCGCCATCCGACCGCATGATCACAACGCCGGTCTTCTTCCTCGCTTTTTTTGAAGCTCTCAAATGAGGTGAATCGTGTCAAATCCCACCCTGTGATGCCTAATCAAGGTCCTGAACCAACTAATTTATCATGATCGGGGCAACGATGACAGTGCAAGATGTGGGCGGGGCAACGACTGGAGTACTGGACTAGCTCGACTGAACAAGCACAACAATGACTCCAAGGCCAAGCGGCTCTGCCACAGCTCCTTTGACAGCATGTCACCTCTTCATCAATCATGTAGGTCCCATTGCAAATGACTGCACTTCCAGTCCGATTGGTAAAGGGCGGCGGGCGTCGGTGGGAGACGGGAGTTGCAGCAGAGGCCGGAGTTCCCTCCGAGTTCAGCACGCAGAAGATGGCAGGCGGCCCTGCTCCGTTCTACGTGGAGTGGAAGGACATCAAGAGCACAGTACAGGGAGATGGCCAGGCAGTCTTGCACCTCCCTTATTCACTAAACACTCACAGCGAAGTATTTTACTACTCCTTCAGAGCTTTGTTAGTCCTTATTTTGCACCTCTTACTACTGTTTTGAAGTGCATGCATATTCGTTGAGTTGTTTGTGTTTGCAAATTTTGAGATTAATTAGTTACATGACTATTATTATGCGTTTAATTAAGGAACCTTTTGGACGGTTCTTACGGTGCTAGGTAGCCATCACCATATGTACCCAATTTTTTTTACAGCTCCATGTATTCAACATTGTTTGATTGAGGTTATGCAAACGGGGGACTTTGCTCTAGCAGAGTTGAGTGGCTCACTTGTCCTACGTTAGATTGAGCAAATCAGTGACCTTTGGTGTATTATTAGTGGTGTTCACTAGATCTCATGACGTCTACACATAAAATTTAAAAGTAAGTGGTGAGTTTTTCCATTGAGCATTGTTGTACAATGGGAAATTTGGGAGAACTGAAATTTGGGTGAAACCAACATCCTTGTAAAACAATGACAAAATCAAAATCTAAATATACTTCAAAAGTAAAATGTTATATTTATTTTAAACCCGATGCAACGCATGGGCACTTTTGCTAGTAACATATAAAACTAATAATTAAAACACAACTAAAAAATTATAAAAAAACTTATACATGAAAATATTGTGAAACATTGTGACAAAAAATGAAACTAATGACCTTACTGCTCACATCTCTCTAGATTGTTTCACAAAAAATATTCATGTTTCAGTTGTGTTTCAATTATATTTCAGATTTGTTTCATAATTTTGCGAAAGAATTGTTCACCATATCACTCCTGTAGATATAGTTGCCTTTAAAGGGGGGTTTTCGACCTTGCTGTTGAGGGCATCTCCAGCGGGACGACGCATTTCGGACGTCCAAACGGACGCGCGTCGTCCCAAATGATCGAAATCGATCACACGTTTGTTTGCGTCAGGGGTGGCTCCAGCGGCACGACGTATATTTTTTTCCCATTCATAAAAGTCATAATTTACATTAATAAAAAACATAAAAGACTCATAAAAAGGCCATAAAGGCGTGGTAAAACTAGGTACTGTCTGCTGGTCGTCGTCGTTGACGAGGTTGATGAACTCCGGCGTCGGCTATGGAAGATGGTACGCCGGCAGTGGAGGAGGAAGGACAGGCCACGGCAACTGCGGCCAGGCTGTCGCCTACGCAGGAGCCTAGTGAAGGTGGCCATGGATCCCAAGCCGGAGCAGCAGCCGGTGCACCGTCGTTGGAACGCGTCGGCGTGGCCGGAGGAGTCACCGGCCTCCCCTGCGCGAGCGCCGACTCGCGGAGCTGGATTGCGAGACCGTCCCACAAAACGAGCTCGTTGATCTCGTCGAGCTCGCTATTGGTCATTGCCATGGCAATGGCCTCGTCCTCGGTAATGTCCAGCGGCTGGTTCTCCGGATCCCACGCCGACCCGCCGTCGTCGTGGTCGTAGTCTGCGCGCTCTGCATGCTCGTCCTCATCGTCTTCATCTTCCTCGTCCTCGTCTGCGTCCTCTGGTCGTTCTCCTCTTCTTCCGCGGCGATCTCACAGTCGAAGTACTCGAGGTCGCCGAGGTAGCCAGTGCGGTGGCGCGTGTTGAACTCCCACGTCCCGAACGAGATAAGATCCGGCGGGAAGATTGCTCGGCGACGGCGCACCTCGTCCCGGCGCTCTCGGCCCTCACATGGCACGGGGGGGGGGGGGGGGGGGGGGGGGGCATGCGCATGTAGTTGAGGTACTAGCCTCCTCCTGGCAGGTTTGCGTCCAGCCATGGCACCGACCAGTTTTCCTCCGAAAGGCGACGCGCGAACTCAATGCGGCGTACCGCCCGACCCGTGGCTTCTTGCCGGAGCGCGAGCCTCTAGCCTCGTGACCGTTCTTGATCTTGCGGAACGGCCAGCATTTCTTCCCCGTGGCGTCGGTCGGGTGTATATGGTGGGCTCTGGCAATGACGTGGTCGGGGAAATGGGCGCCAACAACGTTCCTTTAATAGGCTCATACGCCATCCCGCCTTCAATGTCCTGCCACTGCGACGCCGCCCAGCAATGCACGCTCGCGGAAGCCGACGCGCGCTATTAACACGGCCCTGAAAAGTTGCAGCGCAGGTAAGTAATGTCACGGGCCCGAGCGAGGACCGGGCGGACGACCGCCGCAGAGACACAAACCTGACGCATATTTGAGCCAAGTTTGTGTCGTTGTGGGCAGTCCGATCACTATACGTCGCCCCGCTAGAGGTGATGCCAGACGCATTTTCGGTCCACAAACAGTTGCGTCGCCCCGTTGGAGATGAAGCGGCATCTAATTTGGCCGCTAGACAGGATCCCCGTGCACCGTCCGATCAAGTAATGGACGATCAAGATGGCAAACGGCAAGTTACCATTCACGATCCAATTCAACAGTATGCCATGAACTTCCTGGTACTCCTGATCCATATTATTTAATGCTAAATAAATATATCTACAACTAAAATATGTCTTGATATATCTATATTAGCATCAAGTAATATGAATCGGAAAAAAATTAGCTTAACTTTCAGGGATTTTCACAAAGCATAACTGCCCTTCACAGTAAAATTCAACTGTATGATATGAACTTTCTGCGAGAATAAAAGGCAGGGCGTGCATAACTCATACACACCACCACCACACATACACGCACGCACACGCAGATAGTAACGGATGCTTAGATCAAGCATGTGGTTTTTTTAAGTACAGAACTACAATGCCGAGCACACTTTTATTGGCGATATTACTGTCATCCGTGCTATTGCATAGACGCTACTACTGACGGTATCGTTGTATAGTATGTTTCCTCTGAGATTGCAGACGGTATGATCATCTGATCATCGGCCAGCAAGCTGCAGCTACATGTTCTCCTTCACAACCGTGACTGGGCAGGCGGCGTGGTTCACAACGTAGGTGCTCACGCTCCCCATCAGCGCCCTGCCACCAAGAAACAACAATGGTCACACACATGATTCAATTCAATCAGCTACATATGAGTGCTTCAACAAATGGTTCAAAGTAGTAATATCGGGCATATCGGTTTGATCAAAAGGACTGATATGACCAAGATATCGGCCGATATGACTAATATTGCAGCTAATATGACCGCTATATCAGTCGATACCCAGTATCGGTAGCTAGACCAAACTACAATATCAGCTGATATAGCGGGCTAGTAGCCAATATAAACGATATTTAGGACTTCATCGTGATCGTAATCTACGCAACTATGTAATGAGCATGATTTCACAGTTCGTCACGTGCGGCAGTCATGCAAGATGAGAACTCCAGCTAAGTCCGCTAAAGCTGTGGCAACAAAATTCTTCATCACACTTCAGTCGCTTGCCGCGGTTTAGCAGAAAAGGTGCGGCAAAGTTGGCTAAGGAACAAACCATGATCCTGAGTGTCGAGCACGATCATAGGGGCAGGGAGTTCAAAGACTAGAAAACCATAGGTCCATGCGTACCTTTTCAGTGTGCTCAGGCCCCTGCTTCCGATAACCAGGCAGCTGAGGGGAACCAGGTCAACTGACTCACACAGCTTCTTTGTCGGGTCACCGTAGAATATCTTTGCAAAGACTTCAACCTGCAGACATGTAGTTTTGACGACAAAATAATCAGCAGACACTAACTTGACCAGGATTAATAATAACAAAATTTTGTGAATGGAGATGAAAAAACCAGTACCCCTCTCTGTTTTGCCAGTTGAGCAAGGATTTCCAGTGTCTCCTTGTCAGGTGACAGACCATACGTCTTGGTGACATGGGGATCTGAGAACTCTACCAGAGGTATGAGCGCTGAAATCCAGAAGAATTGTCATTTTAGAAGCATGGTAACATGATATTAGCATAACGGAGAACACTGAAATTGACACTCTAGTTCCAAACCAACAGAAGCAAATTTAGAACTTACGCGAACCACTCTGTTCCCAGAGATGCATTGCTCCTTGCTCAGTCTGGGAGGAATTGTTGACATGGATAAGTATGAGTTGATCACCGTTCCTGGTAAGGTTTGTTGACGCCCATCGCAGAGCTGCTTTGCTGCATGATGAGAAGTCCACAGCAACTCCAATATTCCTCCCAGCCATGTCCCTGCAAGGCTGCAAACAAGCACAAACAGATTTCGACTTCCAGACTAGAGTGTCTTAAGAGTGGCAATGAGGTTTCAGTCGTGGTATTCCAGCTGTTGGCCAGGTCCTTAAATAGATTTTTCAATAAAGGTCCTTAAATAGATAATAAGAAGTATAGGATTATTGGAAATACTAGAAAACAAATATGGAACAAACGTAGTATGAACTAGAGAAAGCAGACATATTACACTGCTTACTTTGTCTGATTCCTTATCATCACTTTATCTACCCAGGAAGCAGACATGTTACACTTGCTTACTGCTGCTAGAGAAAGGTTACAGGTACAAGGGGCATGAAAAGTAAAGATTCATGATGCAAAGCAAAAGGGGGCAAAAAAGAATTTTACTCCAGTTTCTTTCATCCCACTGCCACTGCAATGCCAGATTCTACCTCATCGGTTAACTGAAGCAGCAGCGTCGACACAGCATATGTAATGGACAAGAGGGGAAAATTCTGATGTTTACTGATTCTCACCAAAAGAGGGAGCACAGAATAGCCAGGTTGATCAGGAATAAGATAGTATGAGATGCTTCCAATTCAGATGAAAGGAGAGAGACAAAAGCATTTTGATATGGGGAGTTTGATAAAAGGAAGCACAGTAGTTTGGCCATTGACAAAATGTCCCATTCAACTATTCTTCACAAAAAAAAGACCAATAACTAACAGTTCAGCACTTCTGTTCAAGGCAGATAGTACTGTAGTGATATGCTGGTCCAGAGCTGGCATGCAAAATGAAGAAAATAATATGGAGACAACATGCATTGCCCATAATACTTATTAACAGAATGATCATATATCTTAAATAAACTCAGAGCCATGTCCATTTTGTTCTGAAAAGCAACTTCATCGATGCATCCATCAAATAGATTCCATGGATGACCAGAAGAGAGCTACATCTTCCAGAAATACTTGTGATGTTAACGCATTTTAGCATTACATCAAAAGTCAGTGCTTTTAAACATTCAGAGTCATAGACTCATAGTTCACATAATACAAATGTCAAAAGCTCTAGGTAGTTACTGCCCATTAGCCATTTCTCAGAACGAAAAGTAAATGCTACATGGGCTGCACTCTCTTGGCATAAGACACATGATAGGTCCACCAGTTGCCAAGAATTCCGATGGCATGTAGCACCGTTCCGTCCTTTAATTCAACTCTTCCGATAGAAAAGAACTTGTAGTCTTCAGTATCAACTTTTCTAGTCTGCATGAACTGCAAATAAATGGACAAGGTTTAACTGACAAATTAACATATAAAAGGATCATCCTGAGGAACTAAATATTGCCATGCATATCAATGGCCTTGGTGATACTAGCCATTACTCGACTAATAAGTGTAGCCTTTTAATTTTCAGACATGCAACTCAAACATACAACCAAAATAAAACGGAGCTGCTCAAACATATAACTCAAATTAACTTAAAATTCTACTTAATTTGCAATAAAAGAAATACTTAAATAGCTCTTTTGTTTTCTTACAGTTGATTTTACCAGGGGCGAAGAAAGGCACAAGAATAGCATCTCTATGCTGTAGTTGACTAGTTGTGTGCAATTGGGTTTGTGATTGTGATATATGATTTAAGATGGTGTAATTCCACTAAATCAGTATAGGGACATTTTACCGAATCATCAACTACTACTTAAATATAAGAAAAGGGACTCGATAGGAAACATCCAACTTACAGTTCTTTGTCAGGAACCAATGTAGTATAGTGAGGCTTTGTACTTCTACCTAAATCATATTCTCTCCTTCCACAAGTGTAAGCCAACTTTTACGTTTCATGTTCTCAATGTTTCATGTTCTCAATGCAGGATTTTTTGCTATGATTTTTTATAGTTATATACTATTAAAAATTGTAAACCTCAATATGCAAGACAAATCCTATGACATTATATATGATCAAAACTGGAAAAGATCTTGTAATCCCTCGCCGATCTAGACTTAGGGTCGATATTGCTACGCCCAGGTAAATCCACCGCCCTACCCTCACTTTAACACACCCTCACTTCACATCTTAAAAACAACAAATCCACAGTGTTGCCTGCTCTAGGACAGCGTTAGTGCAGTCTGGATTTGACTACTTAATCATGAATTCATTTGAATGCATAACATGCATGGAAAATACATTAGTACACGCTAGATATGATGAGTTCATCATGGAGAGTAGGGTGCTGCATAATGTAGAGACACAAACTATGTGAATCTTAGAGCACAAACTCACGCTGGATCTAACGTCCTACAGTACACACTAAGCAACCACATCAAAGATTTTCACTACTGAGAAGAAGGGTCGGTGACCCAAAACTTGAAACTACAAACAAAGCACAAACCTCTTGCCAATGTTCGAAACTGCCTTTTACCCAAGGTAGACATATAATTGATGCAGGATTCTGGGTTATTAAGAGCAATACCTATTGAGAAAAAGGACCTCAACCAAAACAGGGTCATCTTTATGATCGGTTTTGAAAAGGTGCATGATCTTCTTAATGTTTTCAAGCTTAGGAGATATTTCAGGGCTATGTCATTTGCAAGAGCCAAAAAGGTAATTTGAGTGCAGTTTCGCAACAATATGAAAGCACTTAAAAACATCATGTATTAGAGACAATGTGATGTAGAAATACTGAATTTCTGCATAGCATATTATAAAATAGGAAAACACTTAAAAACTGTGATGTCCTATGGCAAATATTCACAACCATGTGAAAGAACTTAGAAAGCACTTGAGGGGGAACAAAGGCTAACTCACCTCATCCCTCCACAAAGCAGGATTCTGACGCACCTTCCCTTGATGAATCTGAAACAGTTAAAGCTATATCAGATAACATAAGAAGAAGAAAATGCAGAAAAAACTCTCTTAAGTTAGTTATAGCATTCATATTAAAACTCAAACAATGCTACAACCATCCACGTTGAACACCATCAAACAGTGACCTTAAGTTTAATTATAAGGGAAGACACTAACCTCCTGAAGAAACAAGTATATGGAATAGGGGTCCGGCCTTGTAGAGTAGAGAAGAAGCAAAGTGTTGATGGCGAGAACAATTGGTTTCTTCCAACTGTACACAACCAAAAGAATCAAACCGATAGGCAGCTGAAATTTCCTGAGCAAATTCCACAGTTTCCGAAGCATCTGTTTCGTATCTGGTGAGAGCAGAGCATTATCTTGTGACGAGATCCCTGCTGGCCGTTCTGCGATTCAACAAATGACAAACAGAAAAGTGTGCATTAGGATATGGTGATAAGCTTTTGGATTATTTGTGGCTAGCGCCAAGTCTGTCACACCTTAAATGAACTTCTTTAGTGAAAAACATAGATGAAAGTGGATTATAAGGACAGGGGTCAGCATAACTACGTCCTGTCTAATGCATAGTCAATTACTACCAGATCATACATGCGAGTGACCTAAGTATGCTGGGAAAAACGAACAATCCTGTCAGGAAAATACACTAAATGTTTTTCCCTGTAAACCACTAGATGAAAAACATAAACATTTTTGTAATGTGCCTGGTGTCAGGGACAAAATTTTACCGGCTGCCTGAGCAACTTCTCTCGGATAAAGCATCACAGCAATGGCGGAGCCACCGGCCCCAAATCCCTTTAGGAGACCTGAAACAATAGCTGCACTCAGCAAATGCAATCTTCGCCAATTTAAACTGTGGACCAAAACATGGCTATTTGACAGTTGACATGGCGTTTGGGACAAACACAAGGAGAACCCCCAAAACTGTTCTCATCTGGGAAACAATGTGGCAGCCAGTCACACCGAAAGCAAGGCCTGCTGAGCTCCTAAGGCTACCTGACAGCTTCGGGCGAGCTCCGGAAGACACCCTGGCCGCCAGCAGAGCTCCCAGTCCCAGCCCGGGGGCGCGAGCCTGAAACGCGGGGGGCGAGCTCGAACACCGCGACCGGATGCCCTGCAGCGCTTCCCTGCCGAGAACTGGTGCGGGGGAATCAACACGAAGGCGTCAGCGCAGCGGATAGCGGGCGGATTAAAGGAGCAAGGTGGTCGCGGAAACGAGGAACTCACGGGTAGGGTTGGCGGCGGAGAAGGCGCGCGAGGGGGCGGCGAGTGGCGGGGAGGAGACGACATGGCGGCGGAGATGCGCCGCCGCCGTGCCGCTGGCCAGCCGCCTCCACGCCATCGTCGCCTCGCAAGGTGCAGGTGATTCCTATTCTACGCTTCACCTGAATTCTACGCTTCACCTGAATATTTGGGGCTCCTATAGGCCGCTTCGGGCGGCCCCGAAGCTTGGCGCCGCTGAAGAGAAAAAGATCCGAGCGGCCCGTTTACCGGTCGGTAGGCTGTACCGCTATGTTCGTTAGCACGAACATGGGAAGTGCTGTTCCCTTGTTTCGGTTTATTGGGTTTTCTATTATTCGATTTTTTATAGTTCATTGAGTCAATCGATGATCGAGGTTTCCTGATTATGGACACATATGTCATTGATAATGGAGTCATACCATATCATTGAGTGAATGATATGACGGACATTCTGAAATGACACGGATGTCGCCTAGAGGAGGGGTGAATAAGCGGTTTAAAACTTTTACGAGATGGGGTTAACAAATGCGGAATAAAACTAGCGTTTACTTTGTCAAGCCCAAAACCTATATAACTAGGGTTCACCTATGTGCACCAACTTATCCTAAGCAAGACAAGAAACTATGTGATAGGAAGATATATAACTTCAAGCACGAAGGCTATCACAAAATAAAGTGCATAAGTAAATAGTTTGGGTATAGGAATAACCGACGTGACGCGAAGACGATGGTGTATCCCGAAGTTCACATTCTTGCGAGTGCTACTCTCTGTTGGAGCGGTATGGAGGACAAGTCACTCCAAACGACACGAAGTCTCACCGTATTCTCCTCAAGAATTCCCACCAAAAGGGATGTCCTCGATCCACTATGGAACCTTAGTGTGGTCACCGAACCCGCACAAAGCTTGGAACTATCTCCACAACTTAATTGGAGGCTCCCAATAAATCGCCACAAAGACCTTGCCCCTTGAGGAATCTCCACAACTTAATTGGAGGCTCCAAGAACACCACAAAAATCACTAAGTCGTCTAGGGTCCAAAGGCCCAATAGGAACAAGCTCCGGGAACAAGCCCCCGAAGAGTATATCTCATGAACTTTCACCCCCACGTATCACCACGGAGCAGTCAAATCGATGGATCAAATGCAATGTCTAGAACACCACAAAGATGCCCAAATCCTTCACTCTCAAATTCCAACAAAGTTACTAAAGCTATTGTGGAATAAGAGAGGAAGAATCAAAAGGAGAACACCAAATTCCCCAAGATCTAGATCTAGGGATTCCCTCACAAAAGAGGGAGATTTGATCGGTGCAAATATGGATCTAGATCTCCTCTTTCTTTTCCTCAAATATGAGAAAGAATCATGGAGGATTTGAGGGAGAGGAATAGCTCTCAAAATACAACAATGGTGGAGAGCAAAGGGTTGAAGAAGAAGTGCTAGGGAAAAAGAGAGAGAACCGGCTTAAAAAGGGGCACCCTGTTTTTCTGCCTGTTGGGACGGCATGCTAGTGCATGGGTCGGTACTACCGCCCAGCCCACTAGCATTGTGGCCATATCGAGCATTAGGCGGGCGCGCACGTGCGTGTGTTGCGGGATGTGCCAACATGCGAGCGAGCCAGCGCGGGAGCTGGCCAAGCTCGACCGCGCGCGTGTAAACGCGGGTCCCAGACAAACGAGGGGCGTTGGTTATGAGGCGGTTCCTCGGCAATGCCCACCATGAGGGGCTTGGGTTTTAGAGAAAGGCGACGATGGAAGTTCTGGGAGCGAGGCGGTACATGACGTAACCAAGTTCATGTCCCCGCGGTGGAGGATCGCTACGTCCTGCTAGCAATCCAGTATATGAAAATATGTGTACAGGGGGCCGCCATAGGCGGAGTTGTTGTAACTAGTCTAGTTCTAATCTACAGGGTACGACATCTAGGCGTGTCGCCTCTATGATTTGTGTTTCTGAATATGTCTGTCCTTAGGGGTGCCCCTGTCTGGCTTTATATATCAGTCAAGCTAGGATTTACAAGAGTCCTAGTAGGATTCGTATTGGAGTCTTGTTTCCTTGTAGTCCAAGTTGAGGCGTGTGCAGGTCCAGCTTGTCGAGTCCTTGTGCTGGTCCATCTTGATAATCTGTATCGGGTATAGCAACTCCGGGTACCGGAAGGGTTATGCCCACATCAGCTGGCGTCCACTCGTGAGCGAGCGAGCGAAGGTGAGCTGGTGTGCATGCGTTTACCACGCATGGCCAGGGCGAGATGGGCCCAGCGCGGGTCTGCGGCCTGGGACAGTCTTGTGCGCGTGAGTGTGGGGGCGGTAACACCGGCCTGGGTCGGTCGGTACCACCGGCTTGGGCAGGCCGGTACCCCCCCCCCCCCCGGCCTAGTACCGGTTTTGGTACCGGTAAGAGACCCAAGGTATACTGGAATGAAGGCGAGCAACGCGGAAGCGAGCCCGGTAGCGCGGGCAGTAGTACCAGCCGAAAAAAAAACTTTCCCCCTCTTTTTTCTTTTCTTTTAAACCTAAATTTGAAATGCAAATAACTTGAGATTGGAAAATCCAAATGAGATGAAACCAATTTTGTTTGAAAGAGGACAACAAGAGCTACCCCCACAAAAACTAGTAGGGGTGATTTTATATGAATTTTAGAGTGAAACCTCTAAACCAGGAGAACCGAGAAAACTCCAATATCGAGAACACAACAAGTGATATATGTGGAATCCATTTTCGATGAACTAGAGCTTGTCATAGAAATAACCACTATCGTTGCCTATTCGACGGTGCTATAGAGGAGGGATCCTCATGGAGGGGAGACGAAGTAGGGGCCATAGGGCGGAGAGTCCTCGGGACGGTGGTACGTGATTTACCCAGCTTCGGAACACCTGCTCGAAGACAGGGCCTACTGCTGCTTGTCTAGAATTATATGGGCGCTTTCACGTTGTTACAATGAGTTGTGGTTGTATCTCTAGGGCTCCCAGGATCCGGCTTATAAAGGCGCACGAATCTAGGGTTTACATGGAGAGTCCTAGCCGGATTACAGGTTGCCTAACTACGGTACAATATATTGCCGTGTACGTCAAGGATCCGCCTTCCATCTACGTCGTACTGGATCCGGGTTCCTCGTGGGCCTTCACGGATCCGGTCTCCTCCGAAGGTCGGTTGGGATCCGGCTCCCTGATCCTGAGCTAAACTTCATCCTTCATGATCAACAGCAACTGGGCCGCCCGATGGGCCACATGCCACATCACCGTCTGTGGGCCACCTGGGCTTGCCGCATCTAGGCATTGTCGATGGTACACCCATGAAGTATACTGATACGTCTCCGACGTATCGATAATTTCTTATGTTCCATGCCACATTATTGATGATATCTACATGTTTTATGCATACTTTATGTCATATTTATGCATTTTCCGGCACTAACCTATTAACGAGATGCCGAAGAGCCGATTCTTTGTTTTACGCTGTTTTTTGGTTTCAGAAATTCTAGTAAGGAAATATTCTCGGAATTGGACGAAATCAACGCCCAGGGGCCTATTTTGCCACGAAGCTTCCAGAAGACCGAAGAGAAGACGAAGTGGGGCCACGAGGCGGCGCCACACTAGGGCGGCGCGGCCCAGGTGCTGGCCGCGCGGCCCTAGCGTGTGGGCCCCTCGTGACTCTCCCGACTCTGCCCTTCCGCCTACAAATAGCCTTCGTCGCGAAACCCCCAGTACCCAGAGCCACGATACGGAAAACCTTCTAGAGACGCCGCCGCCGCCAATCCCATCTCGGGGGATTCAGGAGATCGCCTCCGGCACCCTGCCGGAGAGGGGAATCATCTCCCGGAGGACTCTACACCGCCATGGTCGCCTCCGGAGTGATGAGTGAGTAGTTCACCCCTGGACTATGGGTCCATAGCAGTAGCTAGATGGTTGTCTTCTCCTCATTATTCTTCATTGTCGGATCTTGTGAGCTGCCTAACATGATCAAGATCATCTATCTGTAATGCTATATGTTGTGTTTGTTGAGATCCGATGGATAGAGAATACTATGTTGTGTTGATTATCAATCTATGTGTTGTTTATGATCTTGCATGCTCTCCGTTACTAGTAGATGCTTTGGCCAAGTTGATGCTTGTAACTCCAAGAGGGAGTATTTATGCTCGATAGTGGGTTCATGTCTCCGTGAATCTGAGGGAGTGACAGAAACCCCTAAGGTTATGGATGTGCTGTTGCCACTAGGAATAAAACATTGATGCTATGTCCGAGGATGTAGTTATTGATTACATTACGCACCATACTTAATGCAATTGTCTGTTGTTTGCAACTTAATACTGGAAGGGGTTCAGATGATAACCTGAAGGTGGACTTTTTAGGCATAGATGCATGCTGGATAGCGGTCTATGTACTTTGTCGTAATGCCCAATTAAATCTCACAATACTCATCATATCATGTATGTGCATTGTCATGCCCTCTCTATTTGTCAATTGCCCAACTGTAATTTGTTCACCCAACATGCTATTTATCTTATGGGAGAGACACCTCTAGTGAACTGTGGACCCCGGTCCAATTCCTTTACATTGAATACAATCTGCTGCAATACTTGTTCTACTGTTCTCTGCAAACAATCATCATCCACACTATACATCTAATCCTCTATTACAGCAAGCAGGTGAGATTGACAACCTCACTGTTTCGTTGGGGCAAAGTACTTTGGTTGTGTTGTGCAGGTTCCACGTTGGCGCCGGAATCCCTGGCGTTGCGCCGCACTACATCTCGCCGCCATCAACCTTCAACGTGCTTCTTGGCTCCTACTGGTTCGATAAACCTTGATTTCTTACTGAGGGAAAACTTGCTGCTGTACGCATCACACCTTCCTCTTGGGGTTCCCAACGGACGCGTGTTGTACGTGTATCAAGCTCTTTTTCTGGCGCCGTTGCCGGGGAGATCAAGACACGCTGCAAGGGGAGTCTCCACATCCAAATCTCTTTACTTTATTTTTGTCTTGCATTATTTACTACTTTGTTTGCTGCACTAAATCAAAATACAAAAAAAATAGTTGCTAGTTTTACTTTATTTACTATCTTGTTTGCTATATTAAAAACACAAAAAAATTAGTTACTTGCATTTACTTTATCTAGTTTGCTTTATTTACTATTGCTAAAATGGGTACTCCTGAAAATACTAAGTTGTGTGACTTCACAACCACAAATAATAATGATTTCTTATGCACACCTATTGCTCCACCTGCTACTACAGCGGAATTCTTTGAAATTAAACCTGCTTTACTAAATCTTGTTATGCGAGAGCAATTTTCTGGTGTTAGTTCTGATGATGCTGCTGCCCATCTCAATAATTTTGTTGAACTGTGTGAAATGCAAAAGTATAAAGATGTAGATGGTGACATTATAAAATTAAAATTGTTTCCTTTCTCATTAAGAGGAAGAGCTAAAGATTGGTTGCTATCTCTGCCTAAGAATAGTATTGATTCATGGACTAAATGCAAGAATGCTTTTATTGGTAGATATTATCCCCCTGCTAAAATTATATCTTTGAGGAGTAGCATAATGAATTTTAAACAATTGGATACTGAGCATGTTGCACAAGAATGGGAAATAATGAAATCTTTGGTTAAAAATTGCCCAACCCATGGACTGACTACTTGGATGATCATCCAAACCTTTTATGCAGGACTGAATTTTTCTTCACGGAACCTATTGGATTCAGCTGCTGGAGGTACCTTTATGTCCATCACTCTTGGTGAAGCAACAAAGCTTCTTGATAATATGATGATTAATTACTCTGAATGGCACACGGAAAGAGCTCCACAAGGTAAGAAGGTAAATTCTGTCGAAGAAACCTCTTCCTTGAGTGATAAGATTGATGCTATTATGTCTATGCTTGTGAATGATAGGACAAATATTGATCCTAATAATGTTCCGTTAGCTTCATTAGTTGCTCAAGAAGAACATGTTGATGTAAACTACATTAAAAATAATAATTTCAACAACAATGCTTACCGGAACAATTCTAGTAACAACTATAGGCCATATCCTTATAATAATGGCAACGGCTATGGTAATTCTTATGGGAATTCTTACAACAATAATAGGAACACACCCCCTGGACTTGAAGCTATGCTTAAAGAATTTATTAGTACACAAACTTCTTTTAACAAATCTGTTGAAGAAAAGCTTGGGAAAATTGATATACTTGCTTCTAAAGTCGATAGTCTTGCTGCTGATGTTGATCTTTTGAAATCGAAAGTTATGCCTCATGAAAATCATAATAATAAGATTGTTACTACAGCAAATGCCATCCAAGTTAGAATTAATGAGAATATAAAATTGATGGCCGAATTGCCTGCTAGGTGGGAAAGAGAAGAAAATGCTAAAGAAGACAATATAGCTAAAGTTTGGACTATTACCACCACTAGTAATGCTAATGCTACACATGTTGCTGCACCTCCTACTAATAATGGTAAAAGAATTGGTGTTGGCAATGTTTCCACTTCTAATGCAAAGCGCGAAAAAGCTGTCAAAGCTGCTAAAACTGCTGAAACTGCCTGTGATAAAACTGCTGAAATTTTTTCCAACATTGGGGATAATGATCCCATTGCTTTAGATTATAATGGTTTGGATTTTGATGATTGTCATATCTCTGAAGTTATAAAGCTCTTACAAAAACTTGCTAAGAGTCCTAATGCTAGTGCTATAAATTTGGCTTTCACGAAACATATTACAAATGCTCTCATAAAAGCTAGAGAAGAGAAACTAGAACGCGAAACTTCTATTCCTAGGAAGCTAGAGGATGGTTGGGAGCCCATCATGAAGATGAAGGTCAATGACTTTGATTGTAATGCTTTATGTGATCTTGGTGCAACTATTTCCGTTATGCCTAAGAAAATCTATAATATGCTTGACTTGCCACCATTGAAAAATTGTTATTTGGATGTTAATCTTGCTGATAATTCTACGAAAAAACCTTTGGGGAGAGTTGATAATGTTCGCATTACCGTTAACAATAACCTTGTCCCCGTTGATTTTGTTGTCTTGGATATTGAATGCAATGCATCTTGTCCCATTATATTGGGAAGACCTTTTCTTCGAACTGTTGGTGCTATCATTGATATGAAGGAAGGTAATATTAAATATCAATTTCCTCTCAAGAAAGGTATGGAACACTTCCCTAGAAAGAGAATGAAGTTACCTTTTGATTCTATTATTAAAACGAATTATGATGTTGACATTTCGTCTCTTGATAATACTTGATACACACTTTCTGTGCCTAGCTGAAAGGCGTTAAAGAAAAGCGCTTATGGGAGACAACCCATGTTTTTACTACAGTACCTTTATTTTATATTTGAGTCTTGGAAGTTGTTACTACTGTAGCAACATCTCCTTATCTTAGTTTTGTGCATTTTTGTGCCCAGTAAAGTCGTTGATAGTAAGGTTCATACTAGATTTGGATTACTGCGCAGAAACAGATTTCTTTGCTGTCACGAATCTGGGCTAAATTCTCTGTAGGTAACTCAGAAAATTATGCCAATTTACGTGAGTGATCCACAGATATGTACGCAACTTTCATTCAATTTGAGAATTTTCATTTGAGCAAGTCTGGTGCCTCAATAAAATTCGTCTTTACGAACTGTTCTGTTTTGACAGATTCTGCCTTTTATTTCGCATTGCCTGTTTTGCTATGCTTGATGGATTTTTCGATTCCATTGACTTTCAGTAGCTTTGTGCAATGTCCAGAAGTGTTAAGAATGATTATGTCACCTCTGAACATGTAAATTTTAATTGTGCACTAACCCTCTAATGAGTTGTTTTGAGTTTGGTGTGGAGGAAGTTTTCAAGGATCAAGAGAGGGAGATGATACAACATGATCAAGGAGAGTGAAAGCTCTAAGCTTGGGGATGCCCCGGTGGTTCACCCCTGCATATATCAAGAAGACTCAAGCGTCTAAGCTTGGGGATTCCCAAGGCATCCCCTTCTTCATCGACAACATTATCAGGTTCCTCTAGTGAAACTATATTTTTATTCCATCACATCTTATGTACTTTGCTTGGAGCGTCGGTTTGTTTTTGTTTTTGTTTTTGTTTGAATAAAATGGATCCTAGCATTCTTTGTGTGGGAGAGAGACACGCTCCGCTGTTGCATATGGACAAGTATGTCCTTAGGCTTTACTCATAGTATTCATGGCGAAAGTTTCTTCTTCGTTAAATTGTTATATGGTTGGAATTGGAAAATGATACATGTAGTAATTGCTATAATGTTTTGGATAATGTGATACTTGGCAATTGTTGTGCTCATGTTTAAGCTCTTGCATCATATACTTTGCACCTATTAATGAAGAAATACATAGAGCATGCTAAAATTTGGTTTGCATAATTGGTCTCTCTAAGGTCTAGATAATTTCTAGTATTGAGTTTGAACAACAAGGAAGACGGTGTAGAGTCTTATAATGTTTACAATATGTCTTTTATGTGAGTTTTGCTGCACCGGTTCATCCTTGTGTTTGTTTCAAATAAACCTTGCTAGCCTAAACCTTGTATCGAGAGGGAATACTTCTCATGCATCCAAAATACTTGAGCCAACCACTATGCCATTTGTGTCCACCATACCTACCTACTACATGGTATTTCTCCGCCATTCCAAAGTAAATTGCTTGAGTGCTACCTTTAAAATTTCTATCCTCTACCTTTGCAATATATAGCTCATGGGACAAATAGCCTAAAAACTATTGTGGTATTGAATATGTACTTATGCACTTTATCTCATATTAAGTTGCTTGTTGAGAGATAACCATGTTCCTGGGGACGCCATCAACTACTCTTTGTTGAATATCATGTGAGTTGCTATGCATGTTCGTCTTGTCTGAAGTAAGGGAGATTTACCACTAAAATGGTTAGAGCATTGCATACTGTTAGAGAAGAACATTGGGCCGCTAACTAAAGCCATGATCCATGGTGGAAGTTTCAGTTTTGGACAAATATCCTCAATCTCATATGAGAAAATTAATTGTTGATACATGCTTATGCATAAAAGAGGAGTCCATTATCTGTTGTCTATGTTGTCCCGGTATGGATGTCTAAGTTGAGAATAATCAATAGCGAGAAATCCGATGCGAGCTTTCTCCTTAGACCTTTCTACAAAGTGACATAGAGGTACCCCTTTGTGACACTTGGTTAAAACATGTGCATTGCGATGATAATCCAGGTAATCCGAGCTAATTAGGACAAGGTGCGGGCACTATTAGTATACTATGCATGAGGCTTGCAACTTGTAAGATATAACTTACATAACACATATGCTTTATTACTACCGTTGACAAAATTGTTTCTTGTTTTCAAAATCAAAGCTCTAGCACAAAAATAGCAATCGATGCTTTCCTCTTTGAAGGACCTTTCTTTTACTTTTATTGTTGAGTCAGTTCACCTATTTCTCTCCACCTCAAGAAGCAAACACTTGTGTGAACTGTGCATTGATTCCTACATACTTGCATATTGCACTTGTTATATTACTTTACATTGACAATATCCATGAGATATACATGTTACAAGTTGAAAGCAACCGTTGAAACTTAATCTTCCTTTGTGTTGCTTCAATACCTCTACTATGAATTATTGCTTTATGAGTTAACTCTTATGCAAGACTTATTGATGCTTGTCTTGAAGTACTATTCATGAAAAGTCTTTGCTATATGATTTATTTTTTTACTCATGTCATTTACATTGTTTGGATCGCTGCATTCATTACATATGCTTACAATAGTATGATCAAGGTTATGATGGCATGTCACTCCAGAAATTATCTTTGTTATCGTTTACCTGCTCGGGACGAGCAGAAACTAAGCTTGGGGATGCTGATACGTCTCCGACGTATCGATAATTTCTTATGTTCCATGCCACATTATTGATGACTAGGAAATTTGCGGCGCGGCGCACGCCGCGCCCGTGTTGTCTATGGTGCAGCATTCTTTTTTTAAAATAGCATTTTTTAGGTTTAAGAGTACGGGATTCCTTTTGAATAAACATCTAAAACTCCACCGCGTCTTTGGTATGCGGCGAATGGTGGAGTGCTTTTATTTCTAAATCGTTGGTTAAACTATTGTAGATATAAAACAATATTTGGGTTGATGAGGTACCGCGGAAGTGCCGGTGAAATAGGTGACGGATGGCGGAGTGCTTTTGTTTTTGGTGTTGCTAGAAAAGGAAGTGGTAGTATTTCTCCGGCCGAAAGAGGCAACGGGTGATGGAGTAGAAGAAGGTCATCCCAGGCGAAAATGCGACGGATGATGGAGTAAGTACATTTTTTCGATGTCACCGTAGTTCCCTGAGTAAAAGAGGGGGCGGATGTTGGATTTTTTTTGAATAACCGTTGAAGAATTATGCACTATTAAAGAAATATCGGCGGGTAATTATTGTTCAGAACCACACTACGTTGAAGGTTCATGTAAAAATTACTACCCTTGTGCGTCGTTGCAAAATGACCGACAAAGAAATATGTGGCCTTAAATAATTAATAGTAGGTAGTTAACAGCGTTTTTCATAGTTGACATCGGCAATGTTCAAGATATCTACTAAGAAATTGCTTTCTAGAAAAATATAGGTAGTTACGACCTCGCGAAAAATTAGTACGGAAACTAAACTTGAGGTTGATATTACCACGTTGTTGCACCGTTAAGAAATTATCATCGTTGAAATATGCGCCCTCGGATAATTACTGTTAGCTAGTTAATGACATCGGCCCATGCTTTTCCACTGTTGAGAATTTACCGTCGCAAGAATATGCACCCTTAAATAAGTTGACATCGGCAAATTACTTCTGACGTCTAAAATTTTTACCGAGAAAATGTATTTCAGAAAAATAACTGCTAAATAGTTAACACGGTGAAATCGTGTTAAAATATTTATACCGATGAATTGCTGCGAATTTTTTTCCAGCTTATGTATATACATTAAATTCACAGCTGAAAATTAAAGCTTTTCATTAATAAACTAGTGTAAAAAAGATTATCAAAGCTAGAAATTCAGCATAAAAAATTGTTAACAAAATCCCTAAAAAAATATAAGAAAAGTAGGAAAAGAAAAAAATGGACCCAAGTCACTGTTCATACGCGGCACTGTTCATCCGCGCATGAACAGTAACTTGGATCGCTGCGGTGCAAGCAAAGGAGGTGCCGAACTCCTCCATGCCTGTAGGCATGTCGGGAGGGAGAGAAAAATTCCCCACTCCAAGGGCTGCCTTGGTATACGATTAGGGGAGAAAGAAAGTTTAATGTGCTGTGTACGTGGCAAATAGTGGTTGGAAGAAAAGGAACGTGAACAGTGAACAGTGACCAAAGTAATCCTAGTAAGGAAATATTCTCGGAATTGGACGAAATCAACGTCCAGGGGCCTATTTTGCCACGAAGCTTCCAGAAGACCGAAGAGAAGACGAAGTGGGGCCACGAGGCGGCGCCACACTAGGGCATCGCGGCCCAGGTGCTGGCCGCGCGGCCCTAGCGTGTGGGCCCCTCGTGACTCTCCCGACTCTGCCCTTCCGCCTACAAATAGCCTTCATCGCGAAACCCCCAGTACCGAGAGCCACGATACGGAAAACCTTCCAGAGACGTCGCCGCCGCCAATCCCATCTCGGGGGATTCAGGAGATCGCCTCCGGCACCCTGCCGGAGAGGGGAATCATCTCCCGGAGGACTCTACACCGCCATGGTCGCCTCCGGAGTGATGAGTGAGTAGTTCACCCCTGGACTATGGGTCCATAGCAGTAGCTAGATGGTTGTCTTTTCCTCATTATGCTTCATTGTCGGATCTTGTGAGCTGCCTAACATGATCAAGATCATCTATCTGTAATGCTATATGTTGTGTTTGTTGAGATCCGATGGATAGAGAATACTATGTTATGTTGATTATCAATCTATGTGTTGTTTATGATCTTGCATGCTCTCCGTTACTAGTAGATGCTTTGGCCAAGTTGATGCTTGTAACTCCAAGAGGGAGTATTTATGCTCGATAGTGGGTTCATGTCTCCGTGAATCTGGGGAGTGAGAAACCCCTAAGGTTATGGATGTGTTGTTGCCACTAGGGATAAAACATTGATGCTATGTCCGAGGATGTAGTTATTGATTACATTACGCACCATACTTAATGCAATTGTCTGTTGTTTGCAACTTAATACTGGAAGGGGTTCGGATGATAACCTGAAGGTGGACTTTTTAGGCATAGATGCATGCTGGATAGCGATCTATGTACTTTGTCGTAATGCCCAATTAAATCTAACAATACTCATCATATCATGTATATGCATTATCATGCCCTCTCTATTTGTCAATTGCCCAACTGTAATTTGTTCACCCAACATGCTATTTATCTTATGGGGAGACACCTCTAGTGAACTGTGGACCCCGGTCCAATTCCTTTACATTGAATACAATCTGCTGCAATACTTGTTCTACTATTCTCTGTAAACAATCATCATCCACACTATACATATAATCTTTTGTTACAGCAAGCTGGTGAGATTGACAACCTCACTGTTTCGTTGGGGCAAAGTACTTTGGTTGTGTTGTGCATGTTCCACGTTGACGCCGGAATCCCTGGCGTTGCGCCGCACTACATCTCGCCGCCATCAACCTTCAACGTGCTTCTTGGCTCCTACTGGTTCGATAAACCTTGGTTTCTTACTGAGGGAAAACTTGCCGCTGTACGCATCACACCTTCCTCTTGGGGTTCCCAACGGACGCGTGCTGTACGCGTATCATATACCCACAACAGTATCCCCTAGAGTTCTTCGATATTCACCTCTTGTTTTCGCCTTGCTCAAGCCTCGTGGCCTCCGACAATCTCGGCAACATGGGCAAACTTGAAGAACTCCAGCTTCATCTTATCTTCTTTCCGAACTTTTAGTTGGAAAATACTTTTATCCCGCGGGACTTCATCCATCGACAACATTGTTAGAATGCATCTCCGGGTTACCCCCTGCTTGGATAAGAGTTGACAACATTTTCAAACTGCTACCCGGAACCTAGAAAAGTTCAAACAGTTCCGCCAATCTTGGCGCCATTTCCGGGCGATTTGAGCGGTAACTTATCCTTAGCCATTTTTACCGCTTAGGGTTTTCGACACGTGTCAGCCATCCAACGGCGCGACGCTTGCGTTCCGACCACAGGATGTGGAGCACGAATCTCCTCCCGTGGCCTATAAATATCCCACCGTCCACCCTAATCCCCTCATTCCCACCCTTTTCACCTCTCTCACCAGCGCCGCCTCCGAGCTTCTCCTCCGCCGCGCCGGAACCCGCCGGAAGATCGCCGGAGCTCGAACGCCACCGCGAGCTGTTCTTCGTGTTCTTAAGTCCGGCGAGCCACCGCAGCAAATACCTCACCACCGGCGACTCCGACCACCGCAAACTCCATTCCGGTAAGTCCTCCGAGCTCGAACTTCTGGTTGTACTTGGTAGGGACGACTAGGGTATCAACGTTGGATTCGGCTAAGTTTAGCTATCTTCGCATTTTCTTTACAGATGTCTTCTTCGACTCTGCCTCCCTCATCCGAGCCGATCATGGCGACACCAATTTCTTCCGCCCCTCCCCCTTCATCCCAGTCTAGCTGGAGCCCTCAAAGGATTACGGCAAAAACATCGAAGGGAGGCTTCTTTTATTTGAAGATGTTTCCGATCCGGCCAGCGCGAGGGTGCTGTCAGCCTTCAAAAATGGCCCCGCCAGCGAGACTCCGGCCTGGAAGCAGTGTCCACATCTTTCCGAGTCTCCTCAGTTGACTCGTGCAGTTAGGCGGATCTGCAAGCTGACGGAGGACGGCCTGTCAGGGAAGGACCTTACAATGTCCTGGTTTACAAAGCGATCCAGCCTCTTCAGCATCGGGACCGCTTGATGTTCCAGTACACGGGACGCGATGATCTTATGCGCGCCTCCAAGGACAACCTTTCCTCTGACGCCATCGACAAACGGATCCGGCTTCTGATCAAGATTTCGTGTGATCTTTGGATTCACGTATGCAACAAAGACATCCACGTCAACGGCTCCGGGATCGCGGTATGCTTCTTGTTCTAATGCCAACTCCTTTGTCGTTCTCTGCAAATTCATCTAAGTGTTTATGCGCTCAGCTGGAGGAGCTCGAGGAAAAGGATCTCGGAACTCTAATCCGAGTCCCTCACTCCGGCACCAACGACCCCGAGGCTGCTTCCGACGCGGAGGTTCCTGGAACGTTAGGTCCTGCCAAGCGGAAAAGAGCTGCTCCCTCCGGCCCTGCCCCAAAGCGTGCCCGCGAAACACCAAGTGCCGCGGCTACCCGGAGGGCGGAAAAGGAAAAGCAGCCTCTCAAGCAGATCGACACCAGCAAGCAGCTGCAACCAAACATTGATTAGTTTTTCATGACGTCTTCGTGAGTGTTTGATTTCCGTCTAAAATTCCTTTGCTTCTAGCTAACAGGCATTTGATAAGTGTTACACCTTTACTTGTATCCAGCAAAACTTCCGGAAGCAAACTCCCCAAGAACCCCAAGAAAAAGCTAAGCCATCTCCGGCTTCTGTGCCTATTACACCGGAAGTGGAGGTTCCGCCCAAGGTCTCTTCCTCCGCCAAAGGATCCCAAGGATGTCATCAACCTTGATGATCTCCCGGAGGAACAGACTACCGAATCCGGCAAAGGAGATTCCGGCAAGGGCGCGTCCTCGCCTGCACCTCCGCCTGAACAACCTGCTGTTACCTCGGCTGAAGCTCCGGCTGATGATGACGAAAAGAAGTTACTCCTAAGTCGTGCCACTGACACGCCCCAGACGCATCCTCATCTTTTTCTGGTCCTGAAGAAAGCCCCCCTCTCACAACGCCACGCGGAGATCTCCAGCCTGATGGACAAAGTGTGGGGACCCGCGGACACGGAATGACAAGAGCTGAACGACCTCGAGGGCGAGCTCAAAGTCTTTTTGGCCAAGCACAGGAATGTGCGCCAGGTAACACCAGCCCCCAAGCATTGGTTTGTACATTTTCCGGGTAACATGTGTGAGCCAATGTGTTTAACTGTGTACCTTAGCGGAAACTCGAAATTTTCCCACACTAAGGATTTTTAGCTTCGCGTCCAGCCCCCAGAGTTTCGAATTTCCGACTAACTCTTACCTGCTTCTTAGAACACGCAGAAGCTGCATGAAGATGTGCGCACCCATGTGCTGGAGCAGAAGACGGAGATCGAGATGCTGCAGAAGAGGGACGCGGAAAACCAGAAGTCCATTGCGACCCTGGAGACCCGCCTCAAGAACTATGAAGGTAATGATTCCGGCTTAGCCCCCAGGTTCTGCAATGCAACTATTTTTTTGAACTAACTGTGTCTGTTTATTTCCGCCTTTTAGAACAACTTGCCAAACGGCCTTCCGTCGACGAGCTTTCTGCTCAGCTTGAAGTGTTGAAAGCCGAGCATGACTCTCTCCAAGAATTCCTCAGAGAATCCACTGAATCAGAAACTGAGAAGAAGAAGGAGCTAGAGGAGAAACATGCTCAGGCCATTGCAGAGCTGAAAGACAAGCTGAAGAAGAGCAACGCACGGATAAAGACGCTGGTCTCCAAAGCAAAAAACTTCCGAGACGGAGGCGGAGGATATTGACAAGCTGATCTTACGTAAGGACTTACTGCTATTTTTCGGCTTATTTCACATTGATTCTGCCTTTATCGCGGAGAGAACTAACCGTTTTGTTTCAAAGCGACTCTCGGATTCGAATGGAACCAGGAGACTGCCACCAGGATAGAAGCTTATGAAGATGCGCGGAACTCCATCAACGATCTCTTCGAAGCCTGCCGCGGAATCGCCAAGTCCCTGAGCTTGAAAAGAGCCGGAACCACCGTGATTGATCGCATGACCAAGCTTATGCGGATGGTGTCGGATCTCATCAAAGACTGGCAAGCGTCTTCCGCCCGCGGGGTCGCCTCTCTCACCCTGGCAACGTGCAAAGCTCATTGCCCTGAAATGGACTTGGCGGAGGTCGCGCGCAGAGTTCCCAAGGGCACCAACGTCAAGCTCGCCCTCGCAGAGACCCAAGGGTATGATCGGCTGCTAGCCGAGCGAGTGAATCACTCGTTCTGGTACAACAAGTACGATCTTCCCGAAGGTTTCTCCGAAGAGGAAAATGAAAAAGAAGACGAATATGTCGAGGAAGGCTCAGGCTCCAGCGCGGATCAATCTGACGAAGATTCCGGTGAAGATTCTGGCGACGCTTCCGCGTACATGGCCTCGGAGGATGAAGATCATGTCTCCGAGTAGATCCTGAAAAACAATGAAAAAGCATCATTTTGGCCCGGAGTGGGTTTGTAATAAGACTTAAATATTTTTAAGTAGCTAGGGACGAAACAGTTGCATGTGGGCGGAAACTTATCCTACAATCCTTTAAACTTATGAACGCATGTTTCGTTTGTTAAAAAAACAAGTGCTAGTTTCCAAATTTTCCGGCTTGCTCACTTGACCTTCCCGAGCCAGAAGACCTTTAGACGGAAACGCTCGCCTGCGGCGACGAAGACCAATTGCAATCCGTCAATAACCGCGGAAACAAGCCCCCAGCTGAGGTGCCAGAAATCGCTACCAGGAATCCATGAGATCGCAACAGAGAATTTTTCCACCAGAAAACTTAAGCTCACGTCCTAAAGGACGATTTTGAAAATCACAACTTTCATACACGCCTAGGCGGAAATATCCAGCTCTGCGGTTTTAGTCGGAAAACATACACGATCCAAAAATGAAAAACTAAAGGAGGTAAAAGACTCAAGGAGTGAACAATATGTTTTATTTCATTAATCATGTATCATGGATATTATAAAGTATGTAATGCGAAAATTGCTAAGTGTTGAAAGGACGTAGCTGTGCTATATTCCAGGGACGATCTGTCGCATCATAAATGTCCTCCAGATCCTCTCGTTTTCATTTCCGGTACCAATTTGCAGGTCTATCTTTTTTCTCACGGAAATCTACGAGGTAGTATGATCCATTGTGTAGCACTTTGCTGATGACAAAAGGTCCTTCCCATGGAGATTGCAGCTTATGAGCTTTCACCTATCGAAGGCGGAGGACCAGGTCTCCTTCCCTAAATGAGCGGTTCCGAACTCGACGGCTATGGTAGCGTCTGAGTTTCTGCTGGTAAATGGTGGAACGTTGGTCAACTAAATTCCAAGCTTCTTCGATCAGGTCCACAGATAGCTGTCTGGCCTCGTCAGCTGTATCTTCGATGTAGGCAGAAACTCGCAGTGAATCATGGATGATGTCGGAGGGAAGCACTGCTTCAGATCCATATACTAGGAAGAAAGGGGTGAACCCAGTTGATTTGTTAGGGGTAGTTCGTAAACTCCACAAAACAACATCTAGCTCTTTTGCCCAAGCTCCGGCTGCGCGACGCAGTGGTTCTTCAAGGCGAGGCTTGACTCCATCTAGGATGAGACCATTGGCTCGCTACACTTGTCCATTGGACTGCGGATGCTGCACAAATGCTAGGTCAAGCCGGATCCCCGCGTGCTGACAATAATCCTTGAGTTCTCCTTGAACAAAGTGTGTGCCATTGTCTGTGATTATGCTGTGTGGGATGCCGTATCTCACTACGAGGCTGCAGACGAATTTTAGTGTCGTAGCACCATCGGCCTTTCTCACTGGCTTTGCCTCGATCCACTTACTGAACTTGTCAATAGCGACCAAGAGGTACTCAAAACCGCCAGGAGATGATTTTTTCAGCTTCCCCACCAAATAAACCCCCCAGACCACGAACGGCCATGTGATAGGGATGGTCTTGAGCTCCTGAGCTGGAGCACTTGGTTGAGTAGCGTAGTATTGACAACCTCGGCAGGTTTTCACTAACTTCTCAGCATCTTCTTTGGCTGTGAGCCAGTAAAATACTTGTCGAAAGGCTTTAGCGATGAGGGATCTGGGAGCGGCGTGGTGCCCGCAATCACCAGCATGAATCTCTCTGAGGATTTCTATATGCCATCCTGATTTGAGACGCACTTCATAAACACCCCGTTTGCGCTTCGTTTGTAGAGCTGTCCATCAATAATTGTGTAGGATCTTGCTCGTCTGATGATCTGTCGTGCGAGGACCTCGTCCTCTGGCAACTTTCGATCAATGAGGTAGTCCAGGAACGGCTGTGTCCAGGCCGGAATGATAGACATCACTTCCTTAGCCGGAGAAACTGCCACATCTGGATTTTCCGGGTTAGCGCCCTTTACCGAGGGTATCCGTAAGTGCTCAAGGAAAATGCCAGGCGGAATTGGTTTCCTGTCGGATCCGAGTTTGGATAGCATATATGCCGCTGTGTTATCGTCTCTCTTGACGTACTTGACTTCGTATCCGAGGAAGAATTTGGCGATCTCGTCAACTTCATCTCTGTAAGCCGCCATAACGGAGTTTCTGGCGTTCCAGGTTCCAGCTACTTGTTGTGCCACCAGGTCAGAATCTCCGCAGCAAATGATGTGCTTGATCCCAATTTCCTTAGCGATGCGCAGACCGTGTAGTAGAGCCTCGTATTCCGCCATGTTATTTGTAGCTTCGAAGTGAATCTGCAGCACGTGTTGCAGTTCTTCTCCGGATGGGGACTTCAGGGTGACTCTGGCTCCTGAGCCTTGATGCTGCTTGGATCCGTCAAAGTGCATGACCCATGTTTCAGGTTCCAGCTCCAGATCTACATCCGGAGCTTCTGTCCAATCTGCGACAAAATCTGCCAGGATCTGGGATTTGATCGCAGTCCTGGCTTTGTAGTTGATGTCGAAGGCAGATAATTCAATGCCCCACTTTAATGTGCGTCATGTTGCATCAGCGTTGTTAAGAATCGTTGACAGTGGAGCCTTGCTCACGATTGCTCTTGGAAGTAGTGTCTCAGCTTCCTGCTACCTAGGAACACGCCATAGGCTAGCTTCTGAAAGTGAGGATATCTTTGTTTGGATTCCGTCAGTACATCGCTAATGTAATAGACTGGCCTTTGGACTCCATACTCGTGACCTTCTTCCTTTCGCTCCACCACGATGACGAGGCTGATGACTTTGTTGGAAGCTGCCAGGTAAAGGAGCATAGGCTCTGACTCTTCTGGAGCTGGTAGGATAGGTGGGGAGGTGAGTATTTCCTTCAACCCTTGAAGTGCTTCATCTGCTGCATCGTCCCAGACAAATTTGTATGTTTTCTTCAGCAGCTTGTATAAAGGTAGTGCCTTCTCGCCAAGACGGCTAACAAACCTACTGATTACTGCAACACAACCAGTTAGTCGCTGCACATCTTTGAGACAAGTTGGCCTTTTGATGCACATGATTTCCTTGATTTTTTCCGGGTTAACTTCAATGCCCATGTGAGAGACGATGAAGCCAAGGAGTTTTCCGGCTGGAACGCCAAAGACGCACTTCAGCGGATTCAACATCATCTTGTACCGTCGGAGGTTCTCAAAGGTTTCTGTGAGGTCGCTGATCAAGTCGGATCCTTTCCGGGTCATGACCGCGATGTCGTCGACGTAAGCATGTACGTTCCGGCCAATTTGGTCCTTCAAGCACCGCTGCATCGTACGTTGATAGGTGGCACTGCTTGTGACGGTAAAGCACACGTCCGTTGGGAACCCCAAGAGAAAGGTGTGATGCGTACAGTGACAAGTTTTCCCTCAGTAAGAAACCAAGGTTATCGAACCAGTAGGAGCCAAGAAGCACGTTGAAGGTTGATGGCGGCGGAGTGTAGTGCGGCGCAACACCAGGGATTCCGGCGCCAACGTGGAACCTGCACAACACAACCAAATTATTTTGCCCCAACGTGACAGTGAGGTTGTCAATCTCACCGGCTTGCTGTAACAAAGGATTAGATGTATAGTGTGGATGATGATGTTTGCAGAAAACAGTAAAACAAATATTGCAGTAGATTGTATTCGATGTAAAGAATGGACCGGGGTCCACAGTTCACTAGTGGTGTCTCTCCCATAAGATAAATAGCATGTTGGGTAAACAAATTACAGTTGGGCAATTGACAAATAAAGAGGGCATGACCATGCACATACATGTTATGATGAGTAGTGTGAGATTTAATTGGGCATTACGACAAAGTACATAGACCGCTATCCAGCATGCATCTATGCCTAAAAAGTCCACCTTCAGGTTATCATCCGAACCCCCTCCAGTATTAAGTTGCAAACAACAGACAATTGCATTAAGTATGGTGCGTAATGTAATCAACAAATACATCCTTAGACATAGCATTGATGTTTTATCCCTAGTGGCAACAGCACATCCAAAACCTTAGAACTTTCTGTCACTGTCCCAGATTTAATGGAGGCATGAACCCACTATCGAGCATAAATACTCCCTCTTGGAGTTACAAGTAACGGTTTGGCCAGAGCCTCTACTAATAACGGAGAGCATGCAAGATCATAAACAACACATAGATGATAGATTAATAATCAACATAGCATAGTATTCAATATTCATCGGATCCCAACAAACGCAACATGTAGCATTACAAATAGATGATCTTGATCATGTTAGGCAGCTCACAAGATCCAACAATGATAGCACAATTAGGAGAAGACGGCCATCTAGCTACTGCTATGGACCCATAGTCCAGGGGTGAACTACTCACTCATCACTCTGGAGGCGACCATGGCGGTGAAGAGTCCTCCGGGAGATGATTCCCCTCTCCGGCAGGGTGCCGGAGGCGATCTCCTGAATCCCCCGAGATGGGATTGGCGGCGGCGGCGTCTCTGGAAGGTTTTCCGTATCGTGGCTCTCGATACTGGGGTATTCGCGATGAAGACTTTAAGTAGGCGGAAGGGCGGAGTCGAAGGGCTGACAAGGGGGCCACACGCTAGGGCCGCGCGGGCCCCCCTTGGGCTGCGCCGCCCTAGTGTGGCGGCGCCTCGTCGCCCCACCTCGTTTCCCTTTCGGTCTTCTGGAAGCTTCGTGGAAAAATAAGCCCCTGGGCGTTGATTTTGTCCAATTCTGAGAATATTTCCTTACTAGGATTTCTGAAACCAAAAACAGAAACAAAGAATCGGCTCTTCGGCATCTTGTTAATAGGTTAGTGCCGGAAAATGCATAAATATGACATAAAGTATGTATAAAACATGTGTGTATCATCATAAAACAAGCATGGAACATAAGAAATTATCGATACATTGGAGACGTATCAGCATCCCCAAGCTTAGTTCCTACTCGTCCCGAGTAGGTAAACGATAACAAAGATAATTTCTGAAGTGACATGCTATCATAATCTTGATCAATACTATTGTAAGCACATGTAATGAATGCAGCGATTCGAAGCAATGGTTAAGACAATGAGTAAACAATTGAATCATATAACAAAGACTTTTCATGAATAGTACTTTCAAGACAAGCATCAATAAGTCTTGCATAAGAGTTAACTCATAAAGCAATAAATTCAAAGTAAAGGCATTGAAGCAACACAAAGGAAGATTAAGTTTCAGCGGTTGCTTTCAACTTGTAACATGTATATCTCATGGATATTGTCAACATAAAGTAATATAATAAGTGCAATATGCAAGTATGTAGGAATCAATGCACAGTTAACACAAGTGTTTGCTTCCAAGATATAAGGAAATAGGTAAACTGACTCAACATAAAAGTAGAAGAATGGCCCTTCGCAGAGGGAAGCATGGATTGCTATATTTGTACTAGAGCTTTTATTTTGAAAACATAAAGAGAGCATAAAAGTAAAATTTTGAGAGGTGTTTGTTGTTGTCAACGAATGGTAGTGGACACTCTAACCCCCTTGCCAGACAGACTTTCAAAGAGCGGCTCCCATGAATTTTATTTTTGGGTGGCACTCCTTCCATCCTTTCTTTCACAAACCATGGCTAACCGAATCCTCGGGTGCCTGCCAACAATCTCATACCATGAAGGAGTGCCTTTTTATTTTAGTTTTATTTAGATGACACTCCTCCCCACCTTTGCTTTCTCAAGCCATGGCTAACCGAATCCTCGGGTGCCGTCCAACAATCACATACCATGGAGGAGTGTCTATTTGTAAATTTATGAAAGTTAATTAATTCGGGGCTGGGAACCCCATTGCCAGCTCTTTTTGCAAAATTATTGGATAAGCGGATGAAGCCACTAGTCCATTGGTGAAAGTTGCCCAACAAGATTGAAAGATAAACACCACATACTTCCTCATGAGCTATAAAACATTGACACAAATAAGAGGTAATAACTTTTGAATTGTTTAAAGATATCACTCAAGCAATTTACTTTGGAATGGCGGAGAAATACCATGTAGTAGGTAGGTACGGTGGACACAAGTGGCATAGTTTTTGGCTCAAGGATTTGGATGCACGAGAAGTATTCCCTCTCAATACAAGGCTTAGGCTAGCAAGGTTATTTGAAGCAAACACAAGTATGAACCGGTACAGCAAAACTCACATAAAAGACATATTGCAAGCATTATAAAACTATACACCGTCTTCCTTGTTGTTAAACCCTTACTAGAAAATATCTAGACCTTAGAGAGACCAATCATGCAAACCAAATTTTAGCAAGCTCTATGTATTTCTTCACTAATAAGTGCAAAGTATATGATGCAAGAGCTTAAACATGAGCACAACAATTGCCAAGTATCACATTATTCAAGACATTATACCAATTACCACATGTAGCATTTCCCGTTTCCAACCATATAACAATTAACGAAGCAGTTTCAACCTTCGCCATGAACATTATGAGTAAAAGCTAAGGACATATTTGTCCATATGCAACAGTGGAGCGTGTCTCTCTCCCACACAATGAATGCTAGGATCCAACTTTATTCAAACAAAACAAAAACAAAAACAAACAGACCCTCCAAGTAAAGCACATAAGATGTGACGGATGATACGTCTCCGACGTATCGATAATTTCTTATGTTCCATGCCACATTATTGATGATATCTACATGTTTTATGCATACTTTATGTCATATTTATGCGTTTTCCGGAACTAACCTATTGACGAGATGCCGAAGGGCCAGTTCCTGTTTTCTGCTATTTTTGGTTTCAGAAATCCTAGTAAGGAAATATTCTCGGAATCGGACGAAATCAACGCCCAGCATCTTAGGATCACGCGAAGCTTCTAGAACACCCGAGAGAGGCCAGAGGGGGGCCACTGGGCCACCAGACGCCAGGGTGGCGCGGCCCAGGCCTTGGCCGCGCCCCCCTAGTGTGTCACCGCCTCGTCGACCCTCCGACTCTGCCTCTTCGCCTATATAAAGGTCCCTGACCTAAAACATCGAGACAGAAAAGCCACGGTACGAGAAACCATCCAGAGCCGCCGCCATCGCAAAGCCAAGATCTGGGGGACAGGAGTCTCTGTTCCGGCACGCCGCCGGGACGGGGAAGTGCCCCCGGAAGGCTTCTCCATCGACACCGCTGCCATCTCCACCGCCATCTTCATCAACGCTGCTGTCTCCCATGAGGAGGGAGTAGTTCTCCATCGAGGCTAAGGGCTGTACCGGTAGCTATGTGGTTCATCTCTCTCCTATGTACTTCAATACAATGATCTCATGAGCTGCCTTACATGATTGAGATTCATATGAGTTTTGTATCACTATTCATCTATGTGTTACTCTAGTGATGTTATTAAAGTACTCTATTCCTCCTGCACGGTGTAATGGTGACAGTGTGTGCATCGTGTAGTACTTGGCGTAGGTTATGATTGTAATCTCTTGTAGATTATGAAGTTAATTATTGCTATGATAGTATTGATGTGATCTATGCCTCCTTCATAGTGTGATGGTGACAGTGTGCATGCTATGTTAGTACTAGGTGTAATTGCAATGATCTATCATGCACTCTAAGGTTATTTAAACATGAATATCGAATATTGTGGAGCTTGTTAACTCCGACATTGAGGGTTCGTGTAATCCTACGCAATTAGTGGTGTTCATCATCCAACAAGAGAGTGTAGAGTATAGCATATATCTATTTATTCTGTTATGTGATCAAGGTTGAGAGTGTCCACTAGTGAAAGTATGATCCCTAGGCCTTGTTTCCAAATACTGCTATCACTGCTTGTTTAATGTTCTACTGCATCTGTACTGCTTGCAATATCACCACCATCAACCACACGCCAGTTGTAGCATCAAGCCATTTTCTGGTGCCGTTACTACTGCTCATATATATTCATACCACCTGTATTTCACTATCTCTTCGCCGAACTAGTGCACTGATGTCTACGTTCCCCCTCCTTTCCTGTAGACAGTGTTGGGCCTCCAAGAGCAGAGGTTTGTAGAACAGCAGCAAGTTTTCCCTTAAGTGGATCACCCAAGGTTTATCGAACTCAGGGAGGAAGAGGTCAAAGATATCCCTCTCATGCAACCCTGCAACCACAAAGCAAGAAGTCTCTTGTGTCCCCAACACACCAAATAGGTGCACTAGTTCGGCGAAGAGATAGTGAAATACAGGTGGTATGAATAAGTATGAGCAGTAGCAACGGTGCGTAAAAATAGCTTCTTTGGGCGTGTAGTAAACAAGCGATAAGTAACGCAGCGGATAAGTAACGCAGTAGTAGTAACACAGTAAAACAGCAACAAGCAGTGATGGCAGTATTTAGGAACAAGGCCTAGGGATCATACTTTCACTAGTGGACACTCTCAACATTGATCACATAACAGAATAGATAAATGCATACTCTACACTCTTGTTGGATGATGAACACATTGCGTAGGATTACACGAACCCTCAATGCCGGAGTTAACAAGCTCCACAATTACTGTTCATATTTTAGTAACCTTATAGTGTAAGATAGATCAACAGACTAAACCAAGTACTAGCATAGCATGCACACTGTCACCTTCATGCATATGTAGGAGGAATAGATCACATCAATATTATCATAGCAATAGTTAACTTCGCAATCTACAAGAGATCATGATCATAGCATAAACCAAGTACTAACACGGTGCACACACTGTCACCTTTACACACGTGCAGGAGGAATAGAACTACTTTAATAACTTTGCTAGAGTAGCACATAGATAGTAGTGATACAAAACTCATATGAATCTCAATCATGTAAAGCAGCTCATGAGATCATTGTATTGAGGTACATAGGAGAGCGATTAACCACATAGCTACCGGTACAGCCCCGAGCCTCGATGGAGAACTACTCCCTCCTCATGGGAGCAGCAGCGGTGATGAAGATGGCGGTGGAGATGGCAGCGGTGTCGATGGAGAAGCCTTCCGGGGGCACTTCCCCGCTCCGGCAGCGTGCCGGAACAGAGACTCCTGTCCCCCAGATCTTGGCCTCGCGATGGCGGCGGCTCTGGAAGGTTTCTGTGGTTTTCGTCGAACGTATCAGGGTTTTCGATCCAGGGGCTTTAAATAGGCGAAGAGGCGGCGTAGGAGGGTCGAAGGGGCGACGACACCATAGGGCGGCGCGGCCAGGGCCTGGGCCACGCCGGCCTATGGTCTGGGGGCCCAGTGCCCCCCCTCTGGTCCTTCCCGGGTGTTCTGGATGCTTCCGGTGAAAATAGGAACTTGGGCGTTGATTTCGTCCGATTCCGAGAATATTTCGTTACTAGGATTTCTGAAACCAAAAACAGCAGAAAACAGGAACTGGCACTTCGGCATCTTGTTAATAGGTTAGTTCCAGAAAATGCACGAATATGACATAAAGTGTGCATATAACATGTAGAAATCATCAATAATGTGGCATGGAACACAAGAAATTATCGATACGTCGGAGACGTATCAGCATCCCCAAGCTTAGTTCTGCTCGTCCCGAGCAGGTAAAACGATAACAAAGATAATTTCTGGAGTGACATGCCATCATAACCTTGATCATACTATTTGTAAAGCATATGTAGTGAATGCAGCGATCAAAACAATGTATATGACATGAGTAAACAAGTGAATCATAAAGCAAAGACTTTTCATGAATAGCACTTCAAGACAAGCATCAATTAAGTCTTGCATAAGAGTTAACTCATAAAGAAATAATTCATAGTAAAAGCATTGAAGCAACGCAATGGAAGATTAAGTTTCAGCGGTTGCTTTCAACTTGTAACATGTATATCTCATGGATAGTTGTCAATGCAAAGCAATATAACAAATGCAATAAGCAAGTATGTAAGAATCAATGCACAGTTCACACAAATGTTTGCTTCTTGAGGTAGAGAGAGATAGGTGAACTGACTCAACAATAAAAGTAAAAGAATGGTCCTCCATAGAGGAAAAGCATCGATTGCTATATTTGTGCTAGAGCTTTGATTTTGAAAACATGAAACAATTTTGTCAACGGTAGTAATAAAGCATATGTATCATGTAAATTATATCTTATAAGTTGCAAGCCTCATGCATAGTGTACTAATAGTGGCCGCACCTTGTCCTAATTAGCTTGGACTACCAGATCATCACAATGCACATGTTTTAACCAAGTGTCACAAAGGGGTACCTCTATGCCGCCTGTACAAAGGTCTAAGGAGAAAGCTCGCATTGGATTTCTCGCTATTGATTATTCTTCAACTTAGACATCCATACCGGGACAACATAGACAACAGATAATGGACTCCTCTTTTATGCATAAGCATGTAACAACAATTAATAATTTTCTCATTTGAGATTGAGGATATATGTCCAAAACTGAAACTTCCACCATGAATCATGGCTTTAGTTAGCGGCCCAATGTTCTTCTCTAACAATATGCATGCTTAACCATAGGGTGGTAGATCGCTCTTACTTCAGACAAGACGAACATGCATAGCAACTCACATGAAATTCAACAATGAATAGTTGATGGCGTCCCCAGTGAACATGGTTATCGCACAACAAGCAACTTATTAAGAGATAAAGTGCATAATTACATATTCAATACCACAATAGTTTTTAAGCTATTTGTCCCATGAGCTATATATTGTAAAGGTGAATGATGGAATTTTAAAGGTAGCACTCAAGCAATTTACTTTGGAATGGCGGAGAAATACCATGTAGTAGGTAGGTATGGTGGACACAAATGGCATAGTGGTTGGCTCAAGTATTTTGGATGCATGAGAAGTATTCCCTCTCGATACAAGGTTTAGGCTAGCAAGGCTTATTTGAAACAAACACAAGGATGAACCGGTGCAGCAAAACTCACATAAAAGACATATTGAAAACATTATAAGACTCTACACCGTCTTCCTTGTTGTTCAAACTCAATACTAGAAATTATCTAGACCTTAGAGAGACCAATTATGCAAACCAAATTTTAGCATGCTCTATGTATTTCTTCATTAATGGGTGCAAAGAATATGATGCAAGAGCTTAATCATGAGCACAACAATTGCCAAGTATCACATTACCCAAGACATTAATAGCAATTACTACATGTATCATTTTCCAATTCCAACCATATAACAATTTAACGAAGAGGAAACTTCGCCATGAATATTATGAGCTAAGAACACATGTGTTCATACGAACCAGCGGAGCGTGTCTCTCTCCCACACAAGCATGATGTAATCCAATTTATTCAAACACAAACAAAAATAGAAACAAACCTACGCTCCAAGAAAAGCACATAAGATGTGATGGAATAAAAATATAGTTTCAGGGGAGGAACCTGATAATGTTGTTGATGAAGAAGGGGATGCCTTGGGCATCCCCAAGCTTAGACGCTTGAGTCTTCTTGATATATGCAGGGGTGAACCACCGGGGCATCCCCAAGCTTAGAGCTTTCACTCTCCTTGATCATGTTGCATCATACTCCTCTCTTGATCCTTGAAAACTTCCTCCACACCAAACTCGAAACAACTCATTAGAGGGTTAGTGCACAATAAAAATTAACATATTCAGAGGTGACACAATCATTCTTAACACTTCTGGACATTGCATAATGCTACTGGACATTAGTGGATCAAAGAAATTCATCCAACATAGCAAAAGAGGCAATGCGAAATAAAAGGCAGAATCTGTCAAAATAGAACAGTTCGTATTAACGAATTTTAAAATGGCACCAGACTTGCTCAAATGAAAATGCTCAAATTGAATGAAAGTTGCGTACATATCTAAGGATCATGCACGTAAATTGGCTTAATTTTCTGAGCTACCTACAGGGAGGTGGACCCAGATTCGTGATAGCAAAGAAATCTGGAACTGCGCAGTAATCCAAATCTAGTACTTACTTTTCTATCAACGGCTTAACTTGGCACAACAAAACACAAAACTAAGATAAGGAGAGGTTGCTACAGTAGTAAACAACTTCCAAGACACAAATATAAAACAAAGTACTGTAGCAAAATAACACATGGGTTATCTCCCAAGAAGTTCTTTTCTTTATAGCCATTAAGATGGGCTCAGCAGTTTTAATGATGCACTCACAAGAAATAATATTTGAAGCAAAAGAGAGCATCAAGAGGCAAATTCAAAACAACTTTAAGTCTAACATGCTTCCTATGCAAAGGAATCTTGTACACAAACAAGTTCATGAAGAGCAAAGTAACAAGCATAGGAAGATAAAACAAGTGTAGTTTCAAAAATTTCAGCACATAGAGAGGCATTTTAGTAACATGAAAATTTCTACAACTATATTTTCCTCTCTCATAATAATATCCAGTGGCATCATGAACAAATTCAACAATATAACTATCACATAAAACATTCTTATCATGAGTCTCATGCATAAAATTATTACTCTCCACATAAGCATAGTCAATTTGATTAGTTGTAGTGGGAGCAAATTCAACAAAGTAGCTATCATTATTATTCTCATCAAGTGTAAGAGGCATAGTATAATCACAACAAAATTTACTCTCCATAGTAGGTGGCACCAAAAGACCACTATCATTATAATCATCATAAATAGGAGGCAAAGTATCATCAAAGAAAATTTTCTCCTCAATGCTTGGGGGACTAAAAAGATCATGAAAACCAGCTTCCCCAAGCTTAGAACTTTCTATATTATTATCAACAATGGTGTTCAAAGCGTTCATACTAATATTACTACCAGCATGCAAATAAGATTCCATAGGTTTTTTAATTTTCGCATCAAACAATCCACGTTTTAAATCAGGAAATAGAAATAGAAGCTCATTCTTGTCCATTATGCCAAACTAGTGTAAACAAGAAACAAAAAGATGCAATTGCAGGATCTAAAGGAAATAGCTTCGAGCACAAACACAATGGCGCCAGAAAAGTACTTTACCTGGAACCGAAGTATGAGTGCCTTTTACCTTTCCTCCCCGGCAACGGCGCCAGAAAATAGCTTGATGTCTACGTTCCCCCTCCTTTCTCAGAGATGGTGTTGGGCCTCCAAGAGCAGAGGTTTGTAGAACAGCAGCAAGTTTTCCCTTAAGTGGATCACCCAAGGTTTATCGAACTCAGGGAGGAAGAGGTCAAAGATATCCCTCTCATGCAACCCTGCAACCACAAAGCAAGAAGTCTCTTGTGTCCCCAACACACCAAATAGGTGCACTAGTTCGGCGAAGAGATAGTGAAATACAGGTGGTATGAATAAGTATGAGCAGTAGCAACGGTGCCAGAAAATAGCTTGCTGGCGTGTAGTAAACAAGCAGTAGTAACGCAGCAGTAGTAACGCAGTAGTAGTAACACAGTAAAACAGCAACAAGCAGTGATGGCAGTATTTAGGAACAAGGCCTAGGGATCATACTTTCACTAGTGGACACTCTCAACATTGATCACATAACAGAATAGATAAATGCATACTCTACACTCTTGTTGGATGATGAACACATTGCGTAGGATTACACGAACCCTCAATGCCGGAGTTAACAAGCTCCACAATTACTGTTCATATTTTAGTAACCTTATAGTGTAAGATAGATCAACAGACTAAACCAAGTACTAGCATAGCATGCACACTGTCACCTTCATGCATATGTAGGAGGAATAGATCACATCAATATTATCATAGCAATAGTTAACTTCGCAATCTACAAGAGATCATGATCATAGCATAAACCAAGTACTAACACGGTGCACACACTGTCACCTTTACACACGTGCAGGAGGAATAGAACTACTTTAATAACTTTGCTAGAGTAGCACATAGATAGTAGTGATACAAAACTCATATGAATCTCAATCATGTAAAGCAGCTCATGAGATCATTGTATTGAGGTACATAGGAGAGAGATTAACCACATAGCTACCGGTACAGCCCCGAGCCTCGATGGAAAACTACTCCCTACTCATGGGAGCAGCAGCGGTGATGAAGATGGCGGTGGAGATGGCAGCGGTGTCGATGGAGAAGCCTTCCGGGGGCACTTCCCCGCTCCGGCAGCATGCCGGAACAGAGACTCCTATCCCCCAGATCTTGGCCTCGCGATGGCGGCGGCTCTGGAAGGTTTCTGTGGTTTTCGTCGAACGTATCAGGGTTTTTGATCCAGGGGCTTTATATAGGCGAAGAGGCGGCGCAGGAGGGTCGAAGGGGCGACGACACCATAGGGCGGCGCGGCCAGGGCCTGGGCCGCGCCGGCCTATGGTCTGGGGGCCCAGTGCCCCCCCTCTGGTCCTTCCGGGTGTTACGGATGCTTCCGGTGAAAATAGGAACTTGGGCGTTGATTTCGTCCGATTCCGAGAATATTTCGTTACTAGGATTTCTGAAACCAAAAACAGCAGAAAACAGGAACTGGCACTTCGGCATCTTGTTAATAGGTTAGTTCCAGAAAATGCACGAATATGACATAAAGTGTGCATATAACATGTAGAAATCATCAATAATGTGGCATGGAACACAAGAAATTATCGATACGTCGGAGACGTATCATGCACCTATTAGGTGTGTTGGGGACACAAGAGACTTCTTGCTTTGTGGTTGCAGGGTTGCATGCGAGGGATATCTTTGACCTCTTCCTCCCTGAGTTCGATAAACCTTGGGACTTGGGTGATCCACTTAAGGGAAACTTGCTGCTGTTCTACAAACCTCTGCTCTTGGAGGCCCAACACTGTCTACAAGAATAGAAGCACCCGTAGACATCAAGCACTTTTCTGGCACCGTTGCCGGGGAGGAAAGGTAAAAGGTACTCACACTCCGGATCTCGGCTACTAAGCTATTTTCCGGCATCGTTGTAAGTACTCGAAGCTATTTCCTTTAGATCCTGCAATTGCATCTTTTTGTTTCTTGTTTACACTAGTTAGGCATAATGGAAAACAACAAAAATATGAGAGATCTTTATGAACTTTATCTTGAATTAGGACATGATGTGTTTGAAGAGAGAATTAAAAAACCCATGGAACTTTATATGCATGCTAATGGGAATGTTATTAATATGAATGCTTTGAACACTATTGTTGCTAATGCTATGGAAAATTATAAGCTTGGGGAAGCTGGTTTTGATGAGCATGATATTTTTAGTCCCCCAAGCATTGAGGAGGAAATCTACTTTGATGATACTTTGCCTCCTATTTATGATGATTATAATGATAGTAGTCTTTTGGTACCGCCTATTATGGAGGATAAATTTGATTATGATTACAATATGCCTCCTATATTTGATGATGAGAATAATAATGATAGCTACTTTGTTGAATTTGCTCCCACTACAACTAATAAAATTGATTATGCTTACGTGGAGAGTAATAATTTTATGCATGAGACTCATGATAAGAATACTTTATGTGATAGTTATATTGTTGAGTTTTCTCATGATGCTACTGAAAATCTTTATGAGAGAGGGAAATGTGGTTGTAGAAATTTTCATGTTACTAAAACACCTCTCTATGTGCTTAAAATCTTGAAGTTGAGCTTGTCTAGTTTTCCTATGCTTGTTACTTTGCTCTTCATGAACTTGTTTATTTACAAGATTCTTATGCATAGGAAGCATGTTAGGCTTAAATGTGTTTTGAATTTGCCTTTTGATGCTCTCTTTTGCTTCAAATACTATTTCTTGCGAGTGCATCATTAAAACTGCTGAGCCCATCTTAATGGCTATAAAGAAAGCACTTCTTGGGAGATAACCCATGTGTTTATTTTACTACAGTACTTTGTTTTATATTCTTAGTTTTGTTGCATTGTTGTGCCAAGTAATGTCTTTGATAGTAAGGTTCATACTAGATTTGGATTACTGCGCAGAAACAGATTTCTTGCTGTCACGAATCTGGGCCTAATTCTCTGTAGGTAACTCAGAAAATTATGCCAATTTACGTGAGTGATCCTCAGATATGTACGCAACTTTAGAAAAATTTGAGCATTTTCATTTGAGCAAGTCTGGTGCCTCAATAAAATTCACCTTTACGGACTGTTCTGTTTTGGCAGATTCTGCCTTTTATTTCGCATTGCCTCTTTTGCTATGTGGGATGGATTTCTTTGTTCCATTAACTTCCAGTAGCTTTGAGCAATGTCCAGATGTGTTAAGAATGATTGTGTCACCTTTGAACATGTGAGTTTTTGATTATGCACTAACCCTCTAATGAGTTTGTTTTGAGTTTGGTGTGGAGGAAGTTTTCAAGGGTCAGGAGAGGAGGATGATACAATACGATCAAGAAGAGTGAAAGCTCTAAGATTGGGGATGCCCCGGTGGTTCATCCCTGCATATTTCAAGAAGACTCAAGCATCTAAGCTTGGGGATGCCCAAGGCATCCCCTTCTTCATCGACAAATTATCAGGTTCCTTCTCTTGAAACTATATTTTTATTCGGTCACATCATATGTACTTTACTTGGAGCGTCGGTGTGTTTTTGTTTTTGTTTTTGTTTGAATAAATGCTTGTGTGGGAGAGAGACATGCTCCGCTGGTTCATATGAACACATGTGTTCTTAGCTTTTAATGTTCATGGCGAAGGTTGAATCTTCTTCGTTAATTTGTTATATGGTTGAAAACGGGAAATGCTACATGTAGTAATTGGTAAAATGTCTTGAATAATTTGATACTTGGCAATTTTTATGCTCATGTTTAAGCTCTTGCATCATATACTTTGCACCTATTAATGAAGAAATACATAGAGCTTGCTAAAATTTGGTTTGCATAATTGGTCTCTCTAAGGTCTAGATAATTTCTAGTAAGGGGTTGAACAACAAGGAAGACGGTGTAGAGTCTTATAATGTTTACAATATGTCTTTTATATGAGTTTTGCTGTACCGGTTCATACTTGTGTTTGTTTCAAATAGCCTTGCTAGCCTAAGCCTTATATCGAGAGGGAATACTTCTCATGCATCCAAATCCTTGAGCCAACCACTATGCCATTTGTGTCCACCATACCTACCTACTACATGGTATTTCTCCGCCATTCCAAAGTAAATTGCTTGAGTGCTACCTTTAAAATTTCTATCCTTTACCTTTGCAATATATAGCTCATGGGACAAATAGCCTAAAAACTATTGTGGTATTGAATATGTACTTATGCACTTTATCTCTTATTAAGTTGCTTGTTGTGCGATAACCATGTTCCTGGGGACGCCATCAACTACTCTTTGTTGAATATCATGTGAGTTGCTATGCATGTCCGTCTTGTCTGAAGTAAGGGAGATTTACCGCTAGAATGCTTAGAGCATGCATAATGTTAGAGAAGAACATTGGGCCGCTAACTAAAGCCATGATCCATGGTGGAAGTTTCAGTTTTGGACAAATATCCTCAATCTCATATGAGAAAATTAATAATTGTTGAATGCTTATGCATAAAAGAGGAGTCCATTATCTGTTGTCTATGTTGTCCCGGTATGGATGTCTAAGTTGAGAATAATCAATAGCGAGAAATCCGATGCGAGCTTTCTCCTTAGACCTTTGTACAGGCGGCATAGAGGTACCCCTTTGTGACACTTGGTTAAAACATGTGCATTGCGATGATAATACAGGTAATCCGAGCTAATTAGGACAAGGTGCGGGCACTATTAGTATACTATGCATGAGGCTTGCAACTTGTAGGATATAATTTACATAACACATATGCTTTATTACTACCGTTGACAAAATTGTTTCTTGTTTTCAAAACCAAAGCTCTAGCACAAATATAGGAATCAATGCTTCCCTCTGCGAAGGGCCATTCTTTTACTTTTATGTTGAGTCAGTTCACCTATCTCTCTCCATCTCAAGAAGCAAACACTTGTGTGAACTGTGCATTGATTCTTACATGCTTGCTTATTGCACTTGTTATATTACTTTGCATTGACAATTATCCATGAGATATACATGTTACAAGTTGAAAGCAACCGCTGAAACTTAATCTTCCTTTGTGTTGCTTCAATACCTTTACTTTGAATTATTGCTTTATGAGTTAACTCTTATGCAAGACTTATTGATGCTTGTCTTGAAAGTACTATTCATGAAAAGTCTTTGCTATATGATTCATTTGTTTACTCATGTCATTTACCATTGCTTTGATCGCTGCATTCATTACATATGCTTACAATAGTATGATCAAGATTATGATGGCATGTGATACGTCTCCGACGTATCGATAATTTCTTATGTTCCATGCCACATTATTGATGTTATCTACATGTTTTATGCACACTTTATGTCATATTCGTGCATTTTCTGGAACTAACCTATTAACAAGATGCCGAAGTGCCGATTCTTTGTTTTTCTGTTTTTGGTTTCAGAAATCCTAGTAACGAAATATTCTCGGAATTGGACGAAATCAACGCCCGGGGTCCTATTTTGCCACGAAGCTTCCGTAAGTCCGAAGAAGAGACGAAGAGGGGCCACGAGGGGCCACACCCTAGGGCGGCGCGGCCCCCCTTGGCCGCGCGGCCCCGTGGTGTGGGGCCCTTGTGCCGCCTCTTGACCTGCCCTTCCGCCTACTTAAAGCCTCCGTTGCGAAAACCCCGATCTGAGAGCCACGATACGGAAAACCTTCCGGAGACGCCGCCGCCACCGATCCCATCTCGGGGATCCAGGAGAGCGCCACCGGCACCCTGCCGGAGAGGGGAATCATCTCCCGGAGGACTCTACGCCGCCATGGTCGCCTCCGGTGTGATGTGTGAGTAGTCTACCCCTGGACTATGGGTCCATAGCAGTAGCTAGATGGTTGTCTTCTCCCCATTGTGCTATCATTGTCGGATCTTGTGAGATGCCTAACATGATCAAGATCATCTATCTGTAATTCTATATGTTGCGTTTGTTGGGATCCGATGAATAGAGAATACTTGTTATGTTGATTATCAAAGTTATGTCTATGTGTTGTTTATGATCTTGCATGCTCTCCGTTATTAGTAGATGCTCTGGCCAAGTTGATGCTAGTAACTCCAAGAGGGAGTATTTATGCTCGATAGTGGGTTCATGTCTCCGTGAATCTGGAGGAGTGACAAGAACCACTAAGATTACGGATGTGCTGTTGCCACTAGGGATAAAACATTGGTGCTATGTTCAAGGATGTAGTCACTAGTTACATTACGCGCAATACTTAATGCAATTGTCTGTTGTTAGCAACTTAATACTGGAGGGGGTTCGGATGATAACCTGAAGGTGGACTTTTTAGGCATAGATGCATGCTGGATAGCGGTCTATGTACTTTGTCGTAATGCCCAATTAAATCTCACTATACTCATCATGATATGTATGTGCATGGTCATGCCCACTTTATTTGTCAATTGCCCAACTGTAATTTGTTCACCCAACATGCTGTTTGTCTTATGGGAGAGACACCTCTAGTGAACTGTGGACCCCGGTCCAATTCTCTTTACTGAAATACAATCTACTGCAATACTATTCTCATTTTTACGCAAACAATCATCTTCCACACAATACGGTTAATCCTTTGTTACAGCAAGCCGGTGAGATTGACAACCTCACTGTTTCGTTGGGGCAAAGTACTTTGGTTGTGTTGTGCAGGTTCCACGTTGGCGCCGGAATCCCTGGTGTTGCGCCGCACCACATCCCGCCGCCATCAACCTTCAACGTGCTTCTTGGCTCCACCTGGTTCGATAAACCTTGGTTTCTTTCTGAGGGAAAACTTGCTGCTGTGCGCATCATACCTTCCTCTTGGGGTTCCCAACGAACGTGTGAGTTACACGCCATCAGCATGTCACTCCAGAAATTATCTTTGTTATCGTTTACCTGCTCGGGACGAGCAGAAACTAAGCTTGGGGATGCTGATACGTCTCCGACGTATCGATAATTTCTTATGTTCCATGCCACAGTATTGATGATATCTACATGTTTTATGCATACTTTATGTCATATTTATGCGTTTTCCGGAACTAACCTATTGACGAGATGCCGAAGGGCCAGTTCCTGTTTTTTACTGTTTTTGGTTTCAGAAATCCTAGTAAGGAAATATTCTCGGAATCGGACGAAATCAACGCCCAGCATCTTAGGATCACGCGAAGCTTCCAGAACACCCGAGAGAGGCCAGAGGGGGGCCACTGGGCCACCAGACGCCAGGGTGGCGCGGCCCAGGCCTTGGTCGCGCCCCCCTAGTGTGTCACCGCCTCGTCGACCCTCCGACTCCGCCTCTTCGCCTATATAAAGGTCCCTGACCTAAAACATCGAGACGGAAAAGCCACGGTACGAGAAACCATCCAGAGCCGCCGCCATCGCAAAGCCAAGATCTGGGGGACAGGAGTCTCTGTTCCGGCACGCCGCCGGGACGGGGAAGTGCCCCCGGAAGGCTTCTCCATCGACACCGCTGCCATCTCCACCGCCATCTTCATCAACGCTACTGTCTCCCATGAGGAGGGAGTAGTTCTCCATCGAGGCTAAGGGCTGTACCGGTAGCTATGTGGTTCATCTCTCTCCTATGTACTTCAATACAATGATCTCATGAGCTGCCTTACATGATTGAGATTCATATGAGTTTTGTATCACTATTCATCTATGTGTTACTCTAGTGATGTTATTAAAGTACTCTATTCCTCCTGCACGGTGTAATGGTGACAGTGTGTGCATCGTGTAGTACTTGGCGTAGGTTATGATTGTAATCTCTTGTAGATTATGAAGTTAATTATTGCTATGATAGTATTGATGTGATCTATGCCTCCTTCATAGTGTGATGGTGACAGTGTGCATGCTATGTTAGTACTTGGTGTAATTGCAATGATCTATCATGCACTCTAAGGTTATTTAAACATGAATATCGAATATTGTGGAGCTAGTTAACTCCGGCATTGAGGGTTCGTGTAATCCTACGCAATTAGTGGTGTTCATCATCCAACAAGAGAGTGTAGAGTATAGCATATATCTATTTATTCTGTTATGTGATCAAGGTTGAGAGTGTCCACTAGTGAAAGTATGATCCCTAGGCCTTGTTTCCAAATCGCTATCACTTTGCTTGTTCTTGTTCTACTGCATCTGTATTGCCTGCAATATCACCACCATCAACCACACGCCAGTTGTAGCATCAAGCTATTTTCTGGTGCCGTTACTACTGCTCATATATATTCATACCACCTGTATTTCACTATCTCTTCGCCGAACTAGTGCACCTATTAGGTGTGTTGGGGACACAAGAGACTTCTTGCTTTGTGGTTGCAGGGTTGCATGAGAGGGATATCTTTGACCTCTTCCTCCCTGAGTTCGATAAACCTTGGGTAATCCACTTAAGGAAAACTTGCTGCTGTTCTACAAACCTCTGCTCTTGGAGGCCCAACACTGTCTACAAGAATAGAAGCACCCGTAGACATCAAGCACTTTTCTGGCGCCGTTGCCGGGGAGGAAAGGTAAAAGGTACTCACACTCCGGATCTCGGCTACTAAGCTATTTTCCGGCATCATTGTAAGTACTCGAAGCTATTTCCTTTAGATCCTGCAATTGCATCTTTTTGTTTCTTGTTTACACTAGTTAGGCATAATGGAAAACAACAAAAATATGAGAGATCTTTATGAACTTTATCTTGAATTAGGACATGATGTGTTTGAAGAGAGAATTAAAAAACCCATGGAACTTTATATGCATGCTAATGGGAATGTTATTAATATGAATGCTTTGAACACTATTGTTGCTAATGCTATGGAAAATTCTAAGCTTGGGGAAGCTGGTTTTGATGAGCATGATATTTTTAGTCCCCCAAGCATTGAGGAGGAAATCTACTTTGATGATACTTTGCCTCCTATTTATGATGATTATAATGATAGTAGTCTTTTGGTACCGCCTGTTATGGAGGATAAATTTGATTATGATTACAATATGCCTCCTATATTTGATGATGAGAATAATAATGATAGCTACTTTGTTGAATTTGCTCCCACTACAACTAATAAAATTGATTATGCTTACGTGGAGAGTAATAATTTTATGCATGAGACTCATGATAAAAATACTTTATGTGATAGTTATATTGTTGAGTTTTCTCATGATGCTACTGAAAATCTTTATGAGAGAGGGAAATGTGGTTGTAGAAATTTTCATGTTACTAAAACACCTCTCTATGTGCTTAAAATCTTGAAGTTGAGCTTGTCTAGTTTTCCTATGCTTGTTACTTTGCTCTTCATGAACTTGTTTATTTACAAGATTCTTATGCATAGGAAGCATGTTAGGCTTAAATGTGTTTTGAATTTGCCTCTTGATTCTTATTTATAAGTCTTCTTGAAATATGCAGGGATGAACCACCGGGGCATCTCCAAGCTTAGAGCTTTCACTCTCCTTGATCATATTGTATCATCCTCCTCCCTTGATCTTTGAAAACTTCCTCCACACCAAACTCAAAACAACTCATTAGAGGGTTAGTGCATAATCAAAATTCACATGTTCAGAGGTGACATAATCATTCTTAACACTTCTGGACATTGCACAAAGCTACTGAAAGTTAATGGAATAAAGAAATCCATCAAGCATAACAAAACAGGCAATGCGAAATAAAAGGCAGAATTTGTCAAAACAGAACAGTCCGTAAAGACGAATTTTTTAGGTGCACCAGACTTGCTCAAATGAAAATTCTCAAATTTAATGAAAGTTGCGTACATATCTGAGGATGACTCACGTAAATTGGCAGATTTTTCTGAGTTACCTACAGAGAATACTGCTCAAATTCGTGACAGCAAGAAATCTGTTTCTGCGCAGTAATCCAAATCTAGTATGAACCTTACTATCAAAGACTTTACTTGGCACAACAATGCAATAAAATAAAGATAAGGAGAGGTTGCTACAGTAGTAACAACTTTTAAGACTCAAATATAAAATAAAAGTGCTGTAGTAAAATCATGGGTTATCTCCCATAAGCGCTTTTCTTTAACGCGTTTCAGCCAGTCGCAGAAAGTGTGAATCAAGTATTATCAAGAGATGATGCATCAACAGCGGGGTTTGGAGTTTTCTCAACTATGCATTGTATCTTATCTATGTAAGTTTCAGAGGCTCCTTTTTCATTAGTCTTAGGATTGCTATTCTCATCAAACAAATTTTCAGGGACAAGCCAAGCATAGTTATTTTCTAGTGCCTCGCACATTCCTAGGAGCTTGCAAGGTATTGATGTTTTAATATCCCCCTCATAATTAACTTGATTAGCGTACTTTTGTCTATCTTTTTCCATCTTTTCAAGGGTACTAGCAAAGTTGGTATAAGAGCCAAGCATATTATATTTAGCAAAGACTTTTCTAGCTTCTCTTGCTACACCACCAAATTCTTTAAGAAGGGTTTCTAATACAAAATCTTTCTTTTCTCTTTCTTCCATATCACTGAGTGTAAGAAACATATGTTGAATCACGGGAATGAGATTAACAAATCTAGCTTCTAACGCGTGTACTAAAGAAGCAACAACAATTTCATAAGTAGGAGCAAGTTCTACCAAGTGTCTATCTTCAAAATCTTCAACCGTACTAATATGAGTGAAAAAATCTTCTATATTATCTTTCCCGAGGATAGACCCTCGGCCTACCGGTACATCTTTTAGAGTGAACTTAGGAGGAAACATGATGAAATAAAAAAAAGGTAAATAAAGTAAATGCAAGTAACTAATTTTTTTGTGTTTTTTTAATATGGCAAACAAGATAGCAAATAAAGTAAAGCTAGCAACTATTTTTTTGTATTTTGATATAATGCAGCAAACAAAGTAGTAAATAAAAGAAAGCAAGACAAAAACAAAATAAAGAGATTGGAAGTGGAGACTCCCCTTGCAGCGTGTCTTGATCTCCCCGGCAACGGCGCCAGAAAAAGTGCTGCTTGTGATGGTTGATGGCGGTGTTGGAAACCCCAAGAGGAAGGTGTGATGCGTAGAGCGGTAAGTTTTCCCTCAGTAAGAAACCAAGGTTATCGAACCAGTAGGAGCCAAGAAGCACGTTGAAGGTTGATGGCGGCAGAGTGTAGTGCGGCGCAACACCAGGGATTCCGGCGCCAACGTGGAACCTGCACAACACAACCAAATTACTTTGCCCCAACGTGACAGTGAGGTTGTCAATCTCACCGGCTTGCTGTAACAAAGGATTAGATGTATAGTGTGGATGATGATGTTTGCAGAAAACAGAAAAACGAGTATTGCAGTAGATTGTATTCGATGTAAAGAATGGACCGGGGTCCACAGTTCACTAGTGGTGTCTCTCCCATAAGATAAATAGCATGTTGGGTGAACAAATTACAGTTGGGCAATTGACAAATAAAGAGGGCATGACCATGCACATACATGTTATGATGAGTAGTGTGAGATTTAATTGGGCATTACGACAAAGTACATAGACCGCTATCCAACATGCATCTATGCCTAAAAAGTCCACCTTCAGGTTATCATCCGAACCCCCTCCAGTATTAAGTTGCAAACAACAAACAATTGCATTAAGTATGGTGCGTAATGTAATCAACAAATACATCCTTAGACATAGCATTGATGTTTTATCCCTAGTGGCAACAACACATCCACAACCTTAGAACTTTCTCGTCATCGTCCTGCATTTAATGGAGGCATGAACCCACTATCGAGCATAAATACTCCCTCTTGGAGTTACAAGTAACGACTTGGCCAGAGCCTCTACTAATAACGGAGAGCATGCAAGATCATAAACAACACATAGATGATAGATTGATAATCAACATAGCATAGTATTCAATATTCATCGGATCCCAACAAACGCAACATGTAGCATTACAAATAGATGATCTTGATCATGTTAGGCAGCTCACAAGATCCAACAATGATAGCACAATTAGGAGAAGACGACCATCTAGCTACTGCTATGGACCCATAGTCCAGGGGTGAACTACTCACTCATCACTCCGGAGGCGACCATGGCGGTGAAGAGTCCTCCGGGAGATGATTCCCCTCTCCGGCAGGGTGCCGGAGGCGATCTCCTGAATCTCCCGAGATGGGATTGGCGGCGGCGGCGTCTCTAGAAGGTTTTCCGTATCGTGGCTCTCGGTACTGGGGTATTCGCGACGAAGACTTTAAGTAGGCGTAATGGCGGAGTCGGAGGGCTGACGAGGGGGCCACACGCTAGGGCCGCGCGGGCCCCCCTTGGGCCGCGCCGCCCTAGTGTGGCGGCGCCTCGTCGCCCCACTTCGTTTCCCTTTCGGTCTTCTGGAAGCTTCGTGGAAAAATAAGCCCCTAGGCATTGATTTCGTCCAATTCCGAGAATATTTCCTTACTAGGATTTCTGAAACCAAAAACAGCAGAAAACAACAACTGGCTCTTCGGCATCTTGTTAATAGGTTAGTGCCGGAAAATGCATAAATATGACATATGTATAAAACATGTGTGTATCATCATAAAACAAGCATGGAACATAAGAAATTATCGATACGTTGGAGACGTATCAGGCACCTGCATTTTTCAAACCAAAAGGCATGGTGACATAACAGTAAGTGCCAAACGGAGTGATGAACGGGGTCACCTTTTGGTCGGACTTCTTCATCCAGATCTGGTGATACCCGGAATATGCGTCAAGAAAACATAGAAGTTCCACCCCTACCGTCGAATCAATGACTTGGTCAATGCGCGGCAAGGGGAACGGATCCTTCGGACAATGCTTATTCAAGCCAGAGTAATCGATGCACATTCTTAGTATTTCAGAATTCTTTTTGGCTACAAGGACGGGGTTTGCGACCCAATCAGTATGGATAACTTCTACTACAAAACCTGCCACTAGTAACTTTGCTAGTTCCATTCCTATGGCGCGACACTTCTTATCTCCAAAGCGTCACATAGCTTGTTTCACCGGTTTAGCCCCCGGATTTATGTTGAGGTAGTGCTCGGCGAGTTCCCTAGGTACTCCGGACATGTCAGAAGGCTGCCATGCGAAGATGTCCATGTTAGCGCGGAGGAACTCGACGAGCGCGTCTTCCTATTTGGGGTCCATGTTGGCTCCGACCGAGACCTGTTTAGTGGCATCTCCTTCCTTGAAGTCGATTTTCTTGGTCTCTATCGCGGCCTTGAACGAAGTTTTCTGTTCGGAGATCTGCTTCTTGGTGGTGTGCATCTCTTTTGGATCCACCGCGGCTCTGTAGCCTTGCAGCTCCTCTCCAGATATCACATATTCTGCGAAGGCAGCTTCGCCTAACTCGCACTCGTGAGCTGTCTTGTAGTCTCCGAATATGGTAATCATGCCATTGGGACCCGGAATCTTGAGCTTGTTGTAGATGTAGCACGCTCTTGCGTGAAACTTGTCATAGGTGGGCCTGCCGAAGATGACGTGGTAGGAGCTCTTGAAGGGCACGACCTCAAACGTGATCATCTCTTCGCGGAAATTGTTAACATCGCCGAAGGCCATGGGAAGTCTGATGCTTCCAAGGGAGTTCGCCTTTTTACCCGGAACCACACCATGAAACTCAGTGGTGCTATGCTTGAGCTGTTCCTTGGTAAGGTTCATCCTCTCCAGAGTCTCCATGTACATGATGTTCAAGCTGGCTCCGCCATCCATAAGGCACTTGGAGAAGTCATACCCATCTATGCGGGGACTTACAACCAAGGTGTAGCACTCCTTCGGAATGATGGTGGGATGATCCTTCCTATCAAATGAACACGGAGTTTCCGACCACCTGACATACTGCGGCATAACTAGAACTGTGGCGTTCAGGATCCGGAGAGCTGATTTGCTAGCGCGAACTGTTGGAGTTCCAGGGAAGGTGTGGTATGCGCCCGCACTCTTTTTGACGAAGGGGTTGGGCTTGCTAGCTGCGGAACCATCTTTGGGATCCGGCGAAGCATCGTCCTCATCCATTGCCTCGGAACTGTCTTCCTCTTTGTCATTGTTTTTGCCCTTGCCTTCCTTGCCGCGTGGGCGGTGCTTGCGGGCTCGCTTGTATCCTGCTTCCGGGTCAGTTTTGAGGTCATTGACCCACTTGCAGTTGCGATTGGTGTGAGAGGACTTGCCGGTAGCCGGATCAATGTGGGCTAAGCAAGGCATGTCTCTATACTCTTCATACGTTTGGGGAGCGCGAGATCCGGCAGCAGTGACCTCGTCACCACGCTGCTGGCCCCTGCCGGCTCCACCTCTGCGGCCGCGGCCTCTTCCGCCTCCTTGACCTCCGCGCTGGAAAGCCATGGCGATCAAGTCGGATCCGCCACTTCTTTGGTCATCGGGGGGATTTTTCCGCTTGCTGCCGCTACTGTTACCGTTATCACGGTTCTTCTTTTGCTGATGCAGGGGTATTGCTATAGCTGCGAGATCTCCGCCTGCGTCGTTGGCGGCGGCGGTGTGATCGCTGGCGATGGTGATCATGTCATCCAAAGTCAGTTTGTTTGCATTGACCAAGCAAGTGAGCTTGTGTTGCAATCCTCCTCGCTGCAATCCACCTATGAAGGCGTGCATGGCTGTGCGATTATCAATGTTTCGCACTCGTTCCTGGTTGCTAACTATCGGGTGAGGAAGCTCCTTGATGTTTCACCATTCTTCTGGATACATGCCAACAGATCGCTTGTCGTGGCATGTCTCTTGTAGGTACCCCTGAAGTGCTTCTCAAAGGCGTTCTTCAGGTCGAACCAGCAAAACATGGAGTTCTTCTCGAGGTCGCTGAGCCAGGTCCGGGCTGGACCTACAAGGTACAACTAGAGCATGCGACAGGCGATGTTAGGGGTTCCTCCGGCGAAGGTTACTGCATTGTAGTAATCCTCGATCCAGGTGTCCAGCCTTTCGGTGCCATCATAATGCTTCAGGTTTCCAGGTAGCTTGAGGTTCATCCTTGGCTTTGGTTCCTCTCGAATCATCCTGCCAAAGCACTTTGGGCCAATGTAGTCAGATCTGTACTCGTTGAGACGTTCCCGCGCGTCACGCGAGCCATTGCGGGGGGATTTTAAGCGTGAGCGAGATCTCCGGCCATCGCCTCCACCTCCGTCTCCGCCGCTAGGTGGTGCGGAGGGAGATCTGCGAGGGGGCCGATGCGACCTCTTGCTCCCGCCTTCAGATTCTCCTCTTCCCTCGCGATGCTGACTCCGGCTTCGATGGCTATCTTCACGATGGTGACAGTCACCTTCGTCGTTCCGGCTTCTGCGAGGCTCCGGGTCGCGCTCGTCGTTCCTGCTCTGACGAGGTTCCGGCGTACGCTCCCTGTTCCTGTTCCTCTGAGGGACCATGTTGTCGCGGATGTTAACTCCACCAGGCCCCTGGGCTCTGGTGTTTCCAGCTGGACTACGGCGACGAGGAGGTGGAGGATGCGGGTACCCGTTGGGCGGAGGTGATGGATTCCGATACTTGTCCCTACCAGTGTACATCGCATCCTTTTCCCTTCCTCGGATCTGACGGAGGTGTCTTTGATGGTACAGGGATTGGATTTGGGTGTTCTCTGGTTCTCCTTCTGCGCTCCAAAGATCCGGTGCATGATTCGTCGTTGCGGTGTTTGCTTCGGGAGGCCTCCTTTTGCGCAGTGGATATGCAAAGATCTGGGTTAGATTCCAGCTTGCGCAAAGTGTCTGCCTTGCTCTGTTGCTGTACCGCTGAAGCGACGAGCGTGCGGAGGTACTTGATGTCGATTTCCCCATTCTTCTTTCTCAGAAGTTCTGCTGCCTTCTGCATGTTCTCCTTGGGATTCGTCGTAGCTTCCCATGGCGGAACCCTCCCGGTTCCGGCCTCCTGACGCCGCTGGCCCCACGGTGGGCGCCAACTGTCGTTGCCTATTTGACGGTGCTCCAGGGGAGGGATCCTCATGGAGGGGAGAAGAAGTAGGGGCCATAGGGCGGAGAGTCCTCGGGACAGTGGTACGCGATTTACCCAGCTTCGGAACACCTGCTCGAAGACAGGGCCTACTGCTGCTTGTCTGGAATTATATGGGCGCTTTCGCGTTGTTACAATGAGTTGTGGTTGTGTCTCTAGGGCTCCCAGGATCCGGCTTACATGGAGAGTCCTAGCCGGATTACAGGTTGCCTAACTACGGTACAATATCTTGCCGTGTACGTCAAGGATCCGCCTTCCATCTACGTCGTACTGGATCCGGGTTTCTCATGGGCCTTCACGGATCCGGCCTCCTCCGAAAGTCGGTTGGGATCCGGCTCCCTGATCCTGGGCTGGACTTCATCCTTCATGATCAACAGCAACTGGGCCGCCCGATGGGCCACATGCCACATCACCGTCTGTGGGCCACCCGGGCTTGCCGGATCTAGGCACTGTCGATGGTACACCCATGAAGTATACCCACAACAACCACAAACTCTAAAACACCACATGGAAAATATTCAAATAACAACCAATAAAGATGATGCAAGGATACAAAGGTTTGACTGCACTCCGAACGATATGATCGAGTTACTCACTCGAGAGCCCCTTGATAGAACGACGTCTAGCCTATAAACCGGTCTCCCAACTAAACCACGAGACCGGTAAGAAAGAAAATCTATCAAGAGAAAACCTTAACTTTGCGCATTCCACTTGAGCCGATGATGACGATCTTGAACGCAACAAGATGGAACGCCTTTCTTGATTGTGCTTGCTGGATGAAGTCTTGCGGATTGCTCCACCATAATCCACTATGGGAGAGATTCTTCTTTGGTGCATCTTCATACATGAATGGCAAGCTTCAAGCATACGATCTCTCCAAGTTGGTTTATCTTGAACTTGCACCTCATTTCATCTTATTGCAACCATGAAGCCAACATATGGTTCAAGCATTGCTTATGGACAAGTCCTACAAATATGACTTAATGCAAATATTAGTCCATAAGGATTGTCAATAATTACCAAAACCACACATGGGGGCTCAATGCACTTTCACATTCCCAAGTATAATTATTGTAACGCGATCAAAGTCATATCAAGTTCAACATTACGATGTACATGAAAGTGTAGTAAGATCATATCCAATCACTATCACCGGATGTTTGTTGACTTCATCAAACGTCACAACGTAGCATGTTGATCATAAAGGTGTAGTTAGGTATCCAATGGAGGCGTATGAGTCAAGAGCGGTATTTGTTCATCCACGTGACAGAAGATACTCGGGGCCACTCAGTGAGATTATATCCAAGTTGCAACACATGACTAGGTCATGAGGATAGAATCGAACATAATGAGTTGAATAGCCTTGTCGGTAATGAGATCGAACTAGGTATCGTGATGCCGATGATCAAGTCTCAGACGAGTGCCGATATCGAAGTAACAAAGGGAATGAGATACAACATAATGGTTAAATGGCGATCACATCTTCGTAGAATATGCGGGGGTCACTATTGTTCTCTAGAACACCCTGGTGATCATTGATCAGAGAGTGTCTCCATCATGCCTACGTCATTCTCGAACCGTAGAGAAACACACTTAAAGGTTCAACGAAATTTAAGATCATTTTGAATTCATTGAAAACACCAGAGAATAGAGAAGAGAGAACCTGAAAGGATTCCAGGAGAATCCGAAGGATGTTCGGAGTAGTTCGAGAGTGTAACCTCTTGTTAGAAATCCAATAGGATTGTACTATGAGAAAGCAATCCATAAATTTTTTGGAGGATTCAATTCTTTAAATCAAATAAGCTCTATATGAAAATTTTCTATGGGTAAAAAATCCTACAAATTTTCTTTAGAAATCGTTTGAATCAAACAAACCTTAAAGCATTGCCAACCTAAAAAGTTGGCAACTATTGGACCAATATTTTGGTCATTAAGAAAGGCCCTTACGTCTCATGGGCCCATGTATACTTCACTTATTCGTCGGTACCATTTTGTCGGCCCATTAAACCACTCCGGGGAGGCGAGGACGCCGGGAGCGGCGCGGCGCGGCACGGCACCCACTGAGGGCTCCTCCGGTGAGCGGCGGCGATGGACGAGAGCGGCGGAGATTCCGGGACGGCAAGCGGCGGTGATCCTGGAACGGGAAGAGGCGCCGGATTCGAGTGGGACGCGGATTCCCAGCTCTACTACCACGCCAGGTTCCCCCTTCCCCTAACGGCTTGGCTTAGTTCCTCCTTCCAAAACTCGGACGCCCTCGCCTCTCTGTCTCTTGGCGTCGCGACCAGCTGCGGCTGCTCAAATCCATATACTGCTAACGAATTTTGCGCGACCTTACAGCCGGGAGCGCTGACGCCTAATTGAATCATTTGCTTTAGAACGGGCAGTTACGAACAGATTTGGGGATAGCAAGGGTTTGGATTCAGCATTGCTGCCTGAATGCAGACTACTTGGGAATCTGTACATTTTTTTGTTCAGTATCTTTTACCGTTGTGAACGTTAACAGAATCCGTGCTTGTATACGTAGTATAATTTCTAATTAAGTAGTAGTAATAATACTAGAGAACATAGAATTATTTATGTTAGATGTTATTGCTAGGGAAGAAGAGGATGAGGGCCTCTTATGGCATAAGTGGTTTATTTATCCCAGTGTTAGTGCCCGAGTGGAGAAGTCTCTGAGTTTCAAGTGAGTGTAGCTGTATCGGTTTTCTGTAAACAATGGTCTGCTAATAATATGGCGTGTGCTTTAAGTTCAAGATATCATCATAACACCTGGGTGGCCTTTTTGACTGTGCAAATACATCATCCTTTTATCTGTTCATTGTGTTATATAGAGTCTTGATAACATAACAATGGATGTAACACACACTTCATTCTTCAGCAGAAAATGGAGATGAGTAGGTGCAGAATACTTAGCACTGATAGCTTGTAATTTGCTTGGTATTTTGTTTTTCTCTTTCTTGTATCGAACCAACTTATTCTTAAGATACAATTCATGATGCATAGAGCCTTCTCTGTCTAAATTTCTGCCATACTTCTCTGTTCAGCGTAATTGTTTCTTTCCAAATATTACTTTCTTTTTCTAGTTTTTGGGTTTGGTTATTGCCATTGTTATATTTTAATATTTTTTCCTGATATTTACTTGAAATGTATCATTTCCAGTACTGGATTTTACCATGACCCTGTCGCTGGCTGGTACTACAGCAGCACAGATGGTCAGTACTACATCTATGAGAATGGAGATTATGTGTTATGGACTTCAGATGCGGTAATTATAAGTTCATTTTGTTCCTCCAAATTTCTCAGCGTGTCATTGTCACGTGTGACCTTACATCCATATTCAAACAGAGCAAGGAACTCAATGTACATTCTCCATCTGATGAAGCAAGCCAAAGTTTCCAGGAATGCTCTTGTATGTCTCATTACTCAATATGCTGTTCAGTAGCTCTTGTATGTTTCGTTACTCAATATACTGCAACTTTTAGGGCATATTTGTTCAGTATCTACAATTCTCTTGAAATTTTTGAAAAATAAACGTGCCATCTTTAGCTTCAGAACAGCGACATTAGCCAGAAATGAAATATGTGAAATGGGACCTATAGTGTGCAGAATTGTAGATTTTGTGTTTCTTTTATAGAAAATGGTCCGGACTACTTTTTTGGGAAACAAATCATTGTAAATAGAACTCTTTGTAATAGTTGGTATCGGAAATATAATGTGATCGTTTTTCACGTTTAATAGCAGGACCGGAACCGGATATTCCTCAGCCGCCATCAGAATGGTTCTTGCTTAAATAATCACCTCTCTCTTATCTGATGAACATCTTTTTTTCAGATCCCTAAATTTTGCGCTTGATTTCCTATGTTCTTATAGGTTGGAGGAAACACTAATCAACATGTATTTATCAGGATACTCAAATACAGATGACAAAAATGAAAAATTATTAGGAGAATCACAGACAATCGGTTCGTAACTTTAATTATTGTTTTTTCCCCACCTTCTTGTATTCTTGTATCGGTTTGTACTGGAAATTCAGAAAGAACTTATTATGGTCACCAGAGGAAAACAGAAGTGAGGCAGTTGAGAACAAACTCAGTAACTTGGCTTCAGATAATGTGTCAGACTCTCTGAATGATGCTTCATTAGAGCAAATAGAAGATAAAATGCAAACTGAGAACCTCACAGCTGTTGATGAATCATTAGGGGAAGGTGAGAGACCATCATATTACTATCTTCATTTTTATTAAGGATTATCTGATGTGCTGTCTCTGTGTGATGTGTGGGTCTTACTGATGTTTTGTTTTGCATATTGTTTTCCCAGAGGAAGAGAAATGGCTTTCTCAGTATGGTCAAACAGAGAGAGTAAATGATGGTCTGCCATTGTCTCCGAGTGTCGATCTGTGGGACTGGGATATGATCACTGAATCTGTTAGCAAAGGCCAGCCCATGTCTAGGCTTGTGGGACGTTTAACTAGGGGTTCTAGTACACTTCATCCTTCTCTGCCTGCTCGTGGTCGCCTTCTAAGAACCGCTCCTGTGCGTGAAGTTCATCTTGATCTTGTACGTGTTTCAACAGGTAAGACTGAATACTTCGATAGATTCCAGAAAGATAGGAAATTGCAGTGTTTTCCTTCTTTTTTCTTGCTAATATACACAAGTAACTTGAATGTAATGTAATGGACTTCTTTTTTCTATCAATTACCATTAATCAAGCTAAAGAAAAGACAGGATATTGTTAAGACAGATTTCAAATGTTCTCTGGTTGACAATTCTGGGGCTGTGGGTCCTAAAACTCCATGTACAGCTCACAAGTACTCACATATCATATTTTCAGGGAAGTTGTACAGGCTAAGGAACCCAAGCAGAAAATACTGGGCCTCTTTATCAGCATATGACTCTTCCAACCCAACAAAAGATTGGGGTTTTCCTGATATATATGCCAACCCTAATAGCAATTCAGATAAGCAGTCAACTGCATGTTGCCAGTCTGAAGTTGCGCATGAATCTTCTACCGAGGTAGGTGTTTCAGCTGCTAGTGGCAAGGCAAGTTAATGTTAGCTGATTTCTCTTGTTGTCATTTGCTGAAGTATTGTGATTATTCTAGCCTGTTTCTTTTCCAATAATTTACTGAAAACATCTGTAGATTTATGTGGCTTCTATGTTCTGCTCCCGTTTGAAGGACGTTAAGTTTCTTTCGACAGTGTTTCAACTTTGTGCTATTCTCATCTTGTTAGTGAATTTTGAATTGTGCAACCTATTGGTTTGTTATCTCATGATGAATTGGAGATCATATGATTGAAATCGATAGTAAAAAGATGTAGAAGAAATATTGAAGGCTAGAGGAAACATATGCTTTTTACGTCTAGTGTGTACTACTCCTAGATAACAGCATGAATGGCCAATGTCAAAATCAAGGGGTTAGAAGTTAAATAGACAGTAATTAATTAATTTTATTTATTATTTTATGCTGGTAACTCTTTCCCATGGATTTAGAATTTCTATCGACATCAGTTTTATGGCGTATGTACATTATGTTGCCTGATTCTAGGTGCTCTAAATAATGTATATGTTGAAAAATGCTTCAGAATGGCATATTTTTGCTTCAGTAAACTCATTTTTTCTTATTGTTCTATCAAAAATACATTGACAATGCTATATCATTCCATGTTTCTAATCTCTATTGAGATCATTACCTAAAATAGTTCATGGTATTGTTTCTGTTGAATTGTTTCCCGACATGGCCACGTTTCCAATTTCCTAACATAAAGCATAATTACTGATGTTCTCAATAGCCATAATATTCTGAGATGTTTGCAATATTTGTAGCAGCAGAAGATAAACACTTATAGGGATAGAGCTGCTGAGAGAAGAATCCTACACCGTGGCTTAGGGATAGGACCTGGTCAGAAGCAAAGTAATGGCATAAATTCTGATGAATATGAGGAGGCAAATGAGGACATGGACTCATTGGGAGCTGCACCAGTTGATATGAACTTCCGTTCCAGTGGTTTGAAGTCTGCAAAGAGAATCATGGAGAACATGGGCTGGAAGGAAGTATGTCTTTATCTTATCTGCATTGTTGGACCCGATATATGCCTTTGCATTCTAGGATGGAAAAAATGCTTTCAAGAACACAAGAAAAAAATCTTCTTTTCTTTTATTGTGTAACTAGTTTTTGTGTAAACACAAGTCCCCTTCAAATCTCAGATTCGCAGTGCCTGAGGACTATCTCTCCTTCGCGACTGAGTATTTGTTTTTGAAACTTGGTGCTAATATATGTTTTCTGACTAAGGGTGATAAGCAATTGAAATCAAGTATAATATTTGGTGAAGCATTTTTTCCATTGATCACGTTCTTTCAGAAATTAGCAAACACATGACAAAACATTGAAAGAAATGACAGATCTGTGACATGTATTTCCAGATTATTCATTGGACCGGTGCTATAGTAAGGATCAACTACACTTCTCTCATGCATACAAATAACGCTTAGAGCTGCCAATGAGAACTGAGTGACTATTAAGCATAGTATTATATTTCATAGAATGAGTATTTGATTTTTGTATTGATTTTCAGATTTTGATCTCATTGTCAAACTTGTTTAGGGAGAGGCCCTTGGTAAAAGCAGTCAGGGTATTGTAGAACCTATACAGCCAAACGTCAACAAACATGGTGCTGGTTTGGGATGGAACCACATGCGCTAAGATGATCTCCACCCCCCTGCACTTGGTGATTTCAGTGCATGTTCTGTGGCCTCCGGAGGTAAATGCAGTATACTGCATCTAATAATAAGATAATGGGGAGAATGCACCAAATTTATATTTTCTTAGTTTGTGTACCTTGTCTCACATATTTTAAGCAGTGGAACATTATACTTAAGAGCCACATGTTAAACATAAATTGCTACCTGAGAGATGGAAATTCACTAATCTATTGTCTATGTTTGGATCATGAAAGTGTATTTATTAACTTGCCAAAACTTGGTGTCGTTGATTCAGGTGTAACTTCTATGCAGGATGCATGTAACAGACCATGGTGGCAATTCTGACCATTGTGACTTGTGAGAGGACATCGTTTTAGTACTGCAGATACAAAGGTTTTCCTTTCTACTTATGTTTAATTTGTCCCATACTGCGTCTAGTAAATTTATTGTGTATCTGAAGTCTGGTTTAAAATCCTCAAGAAGGATATTTGTTACCTGTTATTGGACTGATGGAAGGCCCATATATATTATTGAAAGAGAAAATAACAAGTTTGTTATCCCCCCTCCCCACCCCCTGCATGATTGTTATATGTTTTTGCTACCATATTTATATGATTTTCCTTTTTCTCGCAAGCTGTGCAATTGCTTGTACTATCCAAAATTATGATATCGCTATTGTTCACATTCAGATCATGCATTCACATGCTGACACTAGTAAATTCTTGCAGCTACTTTTGAGTCTACTTTCTTTCTGGTAACATACAGTATGCACTGTATCTGAGTTGATACTGTAACATTATTTTGATATGGTCCGTTGTTTTGTGCTTTTCCACCTGTCAATTGATAAATGTGCGACAAGTTGTAATTTCTCTTTGTAACAATTTGTATTTATTTTCTATTTGTAGTGTGGTAAAAATGCTTTTAAAACTTTTGATCTTTGGTCACGAGCTTGTTAGGTGTAGTTTGTACTTTGTAGTATCCGCAATAATTTTCTACTTTGGAGATGTTTGGACTTAGGATAGCATCACATTTTTTTTTGAAAGTAGCACTATACCATGGATTTCAGCTTCGTAATCTTATTTGATGTCATTTGACTAGTTGTTCAAGGAAATTGCATTCATTGATTAGTTCTATTGTGAACATCGCTCATGACATGGAGCCTATATATGATGATTGTGTCTCAGAATCAATGTAGAAAAGTAGTTAACGTTCATAAAAATGCCAGAGCGGAAATCTTTTATGTGCCACTACCACAATGCAAGGGCAGGAGCGCATTTGGAGTCTAATCTAACAGAGGATTAGTCATCCTCTTCCTGCTGTGTAAATTAGTACCTTGCACAAGCAAATGTGTTTCAGCCCCATAGAAGTGCCGAAAAGTAAAGTTAGTCTTCCTTGGGAGTGATTAACAATCTAAATCTTTTGGGCGGGGGCTGGAGTTGCTCATTGTGCACAAGCAAGGTATAAGTACTGCATATGACAAAAGATGATGAGATCACAAAGAGAATGGAGGGAAGAAGGTGGTGGTTAGGACTGATGACAGTTATTATATGTATACTTTTTTGTCCTAATTGCTTTCTAGGGCGGAAAGAAATCAAAGGGCTCAATTCCACCGCCCTGGAAACCCGGGCACTGCTCCCAATATGGTTACCTAAAGAACGATTACCTAGCTACTAGCTTGGTTTGGCAATCTCTCTGATGCGGAGTTCAACTGCTCAAGTGTGACTTGACCCCAAACCAACTCTGTTGTGGGCTCAACATCTTATTTGAATCCAGAATGGTGTAGTAGTACTATTACTATAGTTCATAATTATGCATCGTGATTGTCAGCATCTTTCTGTTTGTGAAATTCATCAGACCTTATGTGCGTTTGTTGCTTTTTGTAGGGAGCAGGGGAAACCTGGAAAATCGATGTGACACGTTTGCCTGAAAAATGCAGAAGTTTAGCAGCGGTTACTTAATCTGCGTACGAAGGACCCACAAAACTTACCCCTTTTATGGCTCTAATCTGTTTTATAACCTATAAATTGACTTATCTATTTCAATTTGTAAATATAACGAAAAAAAGTGATGTGATGATCAAAACTTATTTCCATTTGTTCATATGGTGTTAGTTGATTTATAGCCCCCATCCTTCGCTCATGGAACAGGCACGGGCTAAACGAAAACAAACCAACATAACTTCAATTTTTCATTATAGTGGCAGATACTTGTTCTACTGAACAGTTGAAGCCTCATGGTGAATGGAGCATCACTGCATCAGCATGCAGTTACCTCTCAAGCCACTAGCCCATTAGGTAAGACACATGCACTGAACTCTCTTGTACTCTTATACCGTTTCTTGTAGAGAAAGTTATAGTATGTACAGTTAGATTTGGTGCCAGTAGTATGAATCACCGTCACTTTTTAGGGTCTCTGATTTCAGGATTTTTTGAACACAAACATTAAATGACATGCATTCTCTAACCCTAGATCGAAAAAGCTCATTTTTTTTTAAAAAAAATAGGAAAAGTGCTGTAATTAGCACAAATGAACTGTAACAAGAGGTTCTTTGCGAAAATTGTAGTAAGAGCTTTGAATAGATATCATTTTCCCTGTTCAAAATAGAGCACAAAGCAATCATTAAACCTGAGGTTTCTTGCAAATAAAACATAGTAAATCCTCAAAAAGAAAACCCCTATTCGAATCACATCCTATATACAGTTGATTGATTATCAGACTGTTTACTAATGACCCAGCATCAGAAGTCTCGATATTTGACCCGTCTTGCCATTTTCAACGAGCATCAAGCAATCACTCATGCATGGCAGGGACGCGCCCTGTTGGTTCCATCGGGAACGTAACGTCATCCATCTACCCTTATCAAATCATTGGCTGCTGGCACTGTTACGCCTCGACAGGAAAAGATGCAATCACGGTTTCTCATGACAGGTCCTTCTTCTACTTCGGTCCGGGAACGACACCGTCTCGTCCGTCCATGCAGATAGAAAAAGAAACCTTCCAATCCAAATCGCTCTGGTCGAGGACGCAAGTCCCAATCCATCAAATTTATTGACTTGCCCAACCTGCAGGGGAATTGGAGGTAAACACTGTATCCCCTTGTCAGACTCTTTCCCTCATGGCTCTGGAGCTCTAGCTCAAGTGAAGTGCCTTCTCTTCTTTTCAAACTGCATGTAGACCTGACCAGAGCATGGTAAATCGATGCTCATGTGTTCGGCGATTTGCACAAAAATAAACCAAAAGTTAAAGAAAAGCACAGACTGACCCTCCAGCGAAACTATTTCACCAATCTAACCCTTTTGTGTGGCGTCCCTCACATCGGCGCCACACATGTCAGTGTGGCGCCCCTCCTGCCGGCGCCACTCTCCCAGCCGACGTGGCGTCCTCGACGCTGAGCTGGTCTGCCGATCCGACGTGGCAGCATGTGTGGCGCCCCCTCCCATCGGCGCCACACATGCACTTGTAATTGCCCAAAACATACTGTGAGATAATTCGTCTGGGACTTAGCCGTTTTTGCGAGGCTCTATGTGTGGCGCCGATGCCACGGGCGCCACACTAGCATGTGTGGCGCCGATGCCACGGGCGCCACACATAGAGCCTCGCCAAAACGGCTAAGGACTTATCGTCTGGAGCCCCTGGATGTTTTCGACCCAATACTTGATATAAGTTGGCATGTGTGGCGCCGATGCCATGGGCGCCATACAGTGCAGTGTGACGCCAGTGTGGAGGGCGCCACACATTGACTTGTGTTAAAAACATGAAAATCATACCATACTCCAACAGTTTTCATTGGACACAACAAGTAGCAATCTCAGAACATACACAACAAGTAGCAATCTCACAAGATGTAGTCTACATCGTAGCAAGTAAATTCAAACAACAAGTAGCATTACAGACATTGTTCGAAATGACATAGGGTTCACAACTCGATACTTATGAAGATATAGTTCACAACAGCACGTAGCACATCCTAGTGTCGTCCTCGCGGGCTGCTTCCGGACGGCCATCCTCTTCGTCCGCTGCCGTGGCTCTTGTTGCTGCTGCTCCTGCTCCTCCTGCTCCTCCTCCTCTGAAGAGAACGGCTCGTCGTTCCTCATCCTCGACAAAGATGATCTCCGCGGCGGCCCCTCATCCTCCTCAATGACAACCTTCTTTCCTCGGTTGACATAATCTTCGGAGTGTACCGGTTTGGAGCCTTGCCCCTTGGCTTCAACTGGTAAGCTGACCGTGGGGCTTGCTTGGAAGTATGCTTTGGAGGTATGCTTTGACTCATAATTTCCTCGTCGTCAGGAATCTTCACAAACATGAACACATGAGATTACAAAAGTTGAAATTAGTAAGAACATGTTTGACAGCAACAAAATAGTCCATACCTGCCGCTCTTCAGAAGAGGAGGATGTAGGAATTTCGCCTTCGCGGCAACCTAGCAAGTTGGCCAACCGTAAGCGCCTTCAGCCAACACCAATGGGCCAGCTTCCCCCCACTGTCAGGAAAGAGAGTCCTCAAAATCATGTACCATAAGTACACGCGGGTGTACGTCCTCAGAGTGTCCTCGTTGGCCCCTTCCGGGCATACTTCAAAGTTAGTCTTGATCCAAGAGAAAGACGCGCCGGCGGGAGCTCTCTCCTTTGGTTGTGCTGGCAGCGGAGGAGCCCTGCCAATAAGCGCCTCCATCTGCTGGCGCCACCCATCAGAAGATGTGTTCATACACATTGGCTCGCCCTGAATAGGTAGTCCAAGGATCATGGAAACATCCTGGAGAGTAGGGGCCATCTCGCCGGCCCTCAAGTGGAAGGTGTGAGTCTCCGGCCTCCACCGGTCGACAAGGGCTGTGAGTGCCGAGGGGTTCATGTTCGCCCCCCACGGCTTACAAGGGATATGAACGGCAGAAGACTGGTAGGCTCGATGAACTCCGTGTACCTCTCGTCATACGATATATCCACCGTGCCATGGTAACGAATCTTCAAAGGGTGAAGATCCGTTGTCCTCTCCGTCATATGAACAACCCGGTGATCCCTTTCATACTCTTGATCCAGGAGCCACACCATCCTACATGTTTACACAAATACAACATATTATGAGCAACACATACATGAGAATATATCCAAATAAGCCATCACAAATACATCAAATACATACATATACATTCATATCTAGGGATAGAACACCATATGAGTTATTCCTTCACATACACATTCATGAAATTTGATGCCTAGGGTTCCTCCACAAATCTAGGATACATACATATCTAGGGTTCCTACACATACACATTCAACACTTACATACCCATTTCAACACATACATAGCCATTTCAAACATCTTTGGATACAATGCATACAATCTAGCAAAATTTAACATCTATGGTTTAAACACATGCATACAATCTATGGTTCCAACAAATCTATGGTTCAAATCTATGGTTGAAACACATGCATACAAATCTATGGTTCAAACACAACCAACATTTCCAATCTAGGCAAAACGGGTAAATCGAATTAAACCGGAGCAAATCTTGGATGAATCGAAGGGGAACGAAGGGGAATACCTTGAGGATTGTATGGGGATGGATTTGGCCGGCCAGATCTGTCCAATCCGTGGAGGATTTGGTGGGGGGCGGTGGAGAGGCGGCTGACGGCGGCGGTTGAAGGAGAGGAAGAGAGGAGAGAAAGAAGAGAAAGAGAGGGTCGGGCTGGGGGCGGGCGCGGGCGCCACACTTAAGTGGATGTGTGGCGCCCGTGGCATCGGCGCCACACATGCTAGTGTGGCGCCCGTGGCGTCGGCGCCACACATAGAGGCTCGCCAAAACGGCTAAGTCCCAGACGTTCCGGAGCCCCTGGATGTTTTCGACCGAAAACCTGATATAAGTTGGCATGTGTGGCGCCGATGGGAGGGGCGCCACACATGCTGCCACGTCGGATCGGCGCACCAGCTCAGCGTCGAGGGCGCCACGTCGGCTGGGAGAGTGGCGCCGGCAGGAGGGGCGCCACACTGGCATGTGTGGCGCCGATGTGAGGGGCGCCACACAAAATGGTTAGATTGGTGAAATAGTTTCGCCGGAGGGTCAGTCTGTGCTTTTCTTTAACTTTTGGTTATTTTTGTGCAAATCGTCCATGTGTTCGGCCTAGGGAACTGACTGATGATGCTAATAATTGCACATCACCAACTAGGGAACTCACTGATGATGCTAGCTGATGGCTAATTTCATGCTTGATCTTAATTGTCTTGAGCCTGGAGTTAAACAAATGGACACCTAGTATTAGTAGTGTGTCACAAGCACCACCTCCTCCTCACATGACCCCTATGGCTATGGCCTATCCATCCATGTCCTTGTTACTTTTTTTTTTTTTTTTTTTTTTTTTTTTTGAACCAGGGAAAGGCCACGAAGGGCCTAGACAGTGCATTCATTATAGCAGTGATTTACAAGCAGGACCCTCAGAATACAGAAAGATACATCCTCGTCCTGCAAAATAGCACAACGGACCATATCCAAAAAATGGGAAAAGCAATCGGGTCCCTGACCACTGCTTCGATTGAAAGGAAACTGCCGCCGGCCGTCGTCACCATCGCCGGGGAACCTGCCACTTGGGTCGATGACGCCGTGGATTGCCGCCGCAGTTCCTACATAGGGCCTCCTCTGGAGGTTGAGAGATTGATGCCGATTAACCGGCACCGAGAGCAGCCGCCCGTCGGCTTCCGAGTTCGATGGTCGGCAGAGGACCACCGATGGTGAGCTCCTGTTGAGAACATTCACAACGCACTTTCCCCGCCGCAGCAGAGCTCCGTCGCCAAGTCGGCCATCGATCTTCATTTTCCTCTCGCTACCACAGCGAGTAAGAGGAGGAAGAGTAACCGCATCTTGGAGGCAGAGATCGCCACAGCCACAAGGGGCCTTATTGATGGAGCCTCTAGCGCTTCCCCTCATCGTCACCTCCGGCTCCTGCCAAAGGAGCACCGCGACGACGAGGAAAACCAGTAGATGACACCGGATTCGGCCCGCAAAATCCAGTGACAAACTCCCAGCACAAGGCTGAAGACCAGCATAAAGCCGAACACATCTGAAACTAACTTTATTCAGACTACTATATACATGCCTAAATCCGGCGCCTTTCCTAGTCCATCTCCGGCCGGCTACGCCGCCGAGCGGGACATCAGATCGGCCCGGCCATCCGGGAACGACTCTCAAGGTGGTGGAAGAAAGGAGAGGTTTCGAGGAGTATGGAGAGCACTGTGACTTATGCTTGCAACCCATGTCCTTGTTACTTGTATTCTTCTTGTCTTCAGCCCATGCATGTGCCCCTACCACCCACCACCCCTCACGCCTAGATTCCCCGTCTCTTTCGCACGCTCCCTGGTTGTCTTACCGACACCATTAACTAAGCAATCTTTGCTCCTGTGTATAATTGTGGCTTGCAAGTTTCTTCAAACATTACGACTCAATTACCAGAATTGTTTGCAGAAAAGAACCTACATCACCGAAGGCGTCAAGGAACACTGTGCCTAACGAGGGGATGTAGCTGGCTTGCTGGCCGCACCCCGAGTTGCAATTCAAACCTTATCCTCGTCTCATAAGGTGTTTGCAGAAAAGATGTCCAGAAAACTGATTTAGCATAGAACTACAAATTAAATCGTCAACAAAGTAAAACTACAAAAAAGCAAGGGAAATGATGTCCTTAAGAAAACTAGTGGTATAGTTTTTTTTATAATGCAAAGATACCTCTGGGGACCCGGGAATCAGTGCCACAACTTTTAGGGATTCTCTTCCCTCGTTCTAGGTATTGTATGCCATGTATTTTTCAGATTTCTGGATTTTGTACGACTGCCTGTAATTGTCCTTTCAGGATCGAAGTACACATCAATCCATATCCACACTTTTCTGCTTGCATGCACGTACTTGCTAAAATCTACAAGTTTGTACAAACAATTGGATCGGCCCTGGGATGGGGAATTATTGAGTAGATGCTGTCATGCGGCAAGCAACTCAAGGAGTCCTCTCACGTGATCCAGTAATCACCTCAGTTTTATCTGCTCATTTTTCTTTCTTAATTAAATGAGAAGAAATATCATATTATGATTCTGTTCAGCAACGCTATCACTGCAGATCCGCTCACATTCAATTACCACCGCCACCGCTAGTTACATTCCAGGCCTAAAAAAAACCGCTAGTTACATTCCATATTTCGAATATATTATGATTCGGTCAAAAACTTAACGTACTACATTTTTATTAGTATATACTAGCATGAACATGGTAGAAGTAGACTAGCCAAATTGTTAGGCATAACATGCTAGTCTGGTAGATCTAGACTCTGGTGTGGTGAAAACTTTGGGAGCTATTCCACTGGGTATGGGTTCATGATTAGTCCCTTGAACTCATTTGCTCTGGCATCACATAGACTTAATAGTCAATGCTGTATTATCTTTCTTTCTTTCTCCACCCCCTTTCATCATCCATGTAAAAACTGAACAGCTTTTCACACCAGGCACCAGCTTTGAGCTTCACTTGCATGCTGATGCATCATTGCTCAGCAGTCAGCACATTTGCCCTACCAACATACTAGTGAACTAAGCTTACCCACAGTACAGTAATATTTTTCTGCTCTTAGATGAACTCAAGGTCTGGAGCAAGCAGATGTTTTTACACAGCTTTCCCAGTAAAAAAGTTATCTGAACGTTCCCACTTATCTATGCATTCAGCAACACTGCCCTTTCATGGGAGAGCAGAACAGAAAAGCATGGTGTTCTTTTTTATCAGGCAATACAACTTACAATGCATGGCGCTGCCTGCCCCCAAAACCCCAAATAGAAGCCCTAATTCCGATGTAAATACTCTGCAAGTTCCACTCATTGGAATTATCTTCCACGGGATTAGAGGTGCTGTGTTCCACGGTTAATTAGGACTGCCCATTTACCAATGGGAATTTGTACTGAAGGAGGGTAGATCTAGATCTGTGAGCCTGTAAACAATTTCAGTACAGCCCCAGAATTTTTTTAACCGCTGCTGATGGCGGCTTCCTCGCAATTAGCGCAAAGTACAAGAAAGGCAGAGGTGATGCCACTAGTTTAACCATGAGCTACAGCTACTAGTTGGCAGTGAAAAGTATTAGCTAAGTAGAAGTAGATCTCATCTACTTTGCCAAGGGCATGTGGTGCCCTCCCCTTCTCCATTAGGGCCGTAGATTAGATCTAACCCTCTTGTTTAACTTTGTTAACCTGCAGAGCGCGCAGACAGCCACTACTATGACAGTTTCATTATGATTTTTTACTGCATGGAATGAACTGTCTTGGTTGTGTCATGTGGTTTACCAGTTGTGATGCATAATGCTTGCCTCCCTCTCTTGGTTTTCTTTAACCCTTTTCACCTTTCATTTCAACCATTGAAGATTCCCGCAACCCATGCCATGATCACAGCTCAAAGCCTCACCTGCTCCTTTTGACACAAGGCCAAAGACTCTTGGAGCATCTTGCTACACATTTTCTCAAAGAAGCTTATTCTAGATGGTTGTTGCATTTCCAAGATATTCTTGTACCGCTTTAATTAGCAATGGCGATTGCAGTTTAGGCTGCATCCTTGATGAGCCGTTTGTAAAATACCACAGAAATAAATCCACCAGTGTCACTCCCACTCTTTCCATGAAGTTACCGGACCTGATGGAATGCAGCAACTACTGTGATTAAGGGCATCTGCAGCGTGACGACCCATTCTGTACTAGACCATCCGAAATGGTCCGCGCGGACTACGGACTGGCTGCGCATGCTCCAGCAGCGCGACCCAAACAGACCGACTCATGTGGATCAATTTATCCATTACCCAAATTTGGGCCGACGATGCATCGGGCCGGATAGTGTGCGTGTCCTCCCACGTCCTCCCTCTTGCCCACCTAGGCCCTCTCGCCAGTGGGACGAAAGAGGTATACAACCGAATCTTCTCTTCCCCAAACCCTTGATTTCCATCTCCGCCACCACCCACTCGTAGCGCCACCGTTTGCTACCGTTGCCATCGCCAGTTCCCAGCAACTCATCTCTGGCTCCGTTTCCAGCAAGGACAATCCTACGCATGTTGCCGGAGTTGGCTGCGCATAGGCCTCCATCCCTCCATCAGCCACGACAACACCTCTTCTGCAAACGGAAGCTTGGACGCGTCGCTTGGCGGTGCGCCCACAACCCGATCGTCCGGTGGGCCGGACGGCTTTGAGGTATGAATCGAGTCCAAATTGCAACGATGTGGGCATATATATTAGATTGACATATTTCCATTCTCTTGTGCAGATGAGTAAGGCAATCGAGTTTTTCTACAAAGATACATCGAATCATCGTTGGATGAGGAGTCCCACGGTGAGACCGAACTCTTGTTCACCGCTGCAAGCATGTCGCACAACCATTATGTGCTGAAGCGCAGGGGTGGGTCATCGGTGAAGCGCAAGGCCAACAAATACCGAGATCGAGTCGATGGACACGCAGGCCTTATGCGAGACTACTTCCACCCTACCAATATGGTGTACGATGCAAAGACATTCCGTCGCCACTATAGGTGTCTAGAAAGTTGTTTCTGGATATTCTCCATGGCGGGAGGGCATATGATGTCTACTTCGATGCCAAGCTCAATGTTACCGGTAAGGTTGGCTTTTCCTCGTACCAAAAATGTCCGGCGGCCATTCGACAACTTGCGTATGGAGTACCAGGTGATCTGATTGATGAGTACTTGCACATGAATGAGTCCACATGCATTGAGGCCATGTACAAGATTTGCACATCTGCTATTGCGGTGTTTGGCGAAGTTTACCTGAGAGAGCCGACCACCGAAGATACTTCCCGCCTCTTGTCCATAAAGAAAAGAGATTTCCTGAAATGTTGGACAAAGTAGACTGCATGCATTGGTAGTGGAAGAAATGTCCTTTTGGTTGGCAAGGGCAGTTCAAAGGGCATGCAAAGGGGTGCACGATCATACTAGAGGCAGTTGCGTCCTAAGATCTATGGATTTGGCACTCCTTTAGAATGTCAGGATCCAACAATGATATCAACGTCCTCCAATGCTCACCGGTGTTTGCTAGGCTTGCAGAAGGCAATGCTCCTCTGGTTGCCTATGAAATCAATGGTCATTCTTGTGACAAGGGTTATTATCTAGCTGATGGCATCTACCCTTTAGGGGCCAGCATTTTGAAGACAACCCGTAACCCTGAAGATGAAAATTGCAAGAGGTTCGCAAAAGACCAAGAGGCTGCTCGAAAGGATGTAGAGCGTGCATTTAGCGTGTTGTAATCACGCTGGGGAATTGTTCGACACCCTGCTAGAACATGAATCGCCGAGAGAATGTGGGAGGCGATGACAACACGTGTCATCATGCACAACATGATCGTTCATGAAGAGCGAGATGACAACACCTATGATGGTGATGGGGATTTTGAGGGTGAGTTGGTTGAGTCACATGTTGGAGCAACATGGGAATACTTTTTTTGCATATGCATAATTCCTTGTGGGATCTAACCACCCATGACTGCCTTCAAACTGATTTGATTGAGCATATGTGGAGTCATGTGGAAAACGAACGTGGCTAGTCTCATTTGATATTAGATTTAAATTTTCTTGTTTGTAAGACTATATGGTTGTGTGATTGTAAACTATTTATATTTATGAACTATATTTATTATTTTATGGTAAAATATGACCAAATTTGATTGGCAATGGGCAACTGGCCAAACATGTCTAGCGCAGACCGAATGAGTGGCGTCGTTGGATGCAATGTCCTGGCCGGTCGGACAACGCCACGCAATTTGTCGGCGCGCTGACCCAAAGAGACCAAAACAGACCAAATGGGTCGCTATTTTGGGCCGGCACGCTTGAGATGCCCTGAGGCCATCTCCAAGGGAGGCACACAGATGGACAAATGCAGTCCATTGCTGTCTGCACGGTCTAATGATGAGGTCGGGCATGCCCGTTTGAGCGCATTACAAGCCTAAATTTGGGCTAGTTTTGGGGCCCAACAGATATCCTACGTGTCCTTCATGTGTGACCATTTTGTCCGCCTCGGACCCTCTAGCTAGACACACCCCCTTCACTATCATCAACCACCACCTTGTGCACCTGCCGTGCCCTTGTTCGATCCATGGAGGCCACGATGCCTCCCACCTTGCCTGACACCGTGCCCAACGCTGTGGCCAAAGCTCCCTCCATGGCGGCGGTTTCGGCTGGTGCCCGCGACCACCCAAAAAAAATCGCCGTGCCGGGTTTGGTCAAGCAGAAGAAGGACATCACGCCGGAGGAGAGGACGGTGGAGTCGAAGAAGCGAGCTGGCCGCAGAGACAACACCAAGAAAAAGCTTGGCGTTGCCGCTGAAGCCCAAGAAAGGGTTGATGCCTTGGCTTTCCCCGCCTAAGTTATGCCCATGCTAACGCCGAGGCCATGGTCGCCCAAGCCGCGCTCCTGATCAACGCTCAGCCGTTGACCAACACCCTGGTGGTGACGAGCTCTGGATCATCCGCGAACAAGCCCACACGCTCATGAGGGCACGCATTAGCGTCGTCCCAGTTATCGAGGGACACATCACCGGAGGCCGGTGAGTCTTTCCTGGCTGTGCCGGTAGGTCCAAGCATCAACCTCAACATCCCGATGAGCGACTCGTTAGGGGGCGTGCAAAGTAAGTCCGCAAAGCGACTGTCACCAAATTCTATCCCCGTTCCATGCAACATGTTTGAAGGAATGCTGGAGTGGCCCGGTTCGCCCTCTAACCCAGTATGGCTCTCTTTTGCTTTTATCTGTGTGTCCATAGATTTAACATGCTTGCGCCCGATCCCACGACATATGTACCAGACCTTCTTCGATGGGGACGCCACCATGGAGGCCATGATCAATGAAGGGGGTGGCACCGAGACCCAACGTGCCACCCAAGTTGACACGCAAACAACCCTAGTAGACAATGAATAAGAGCCGTTGTTCGACGTTAAGCTCGCTCGCCATGCCAAATGAGGTTCTAAAAGAACCGGAGGATATACAGAACTTGAGGACGTGTGTTTTTGCAAGGCTTCGATGGAAGCTAGACAAGATCCAACTTGTGGTGCCCAACAAAAGGGAGGCACATTTTGGAGGAATTTTTTGAACTGCTTCCACGAGGGGAAGCAGATGAGTGATCACCTGTTTTAGAGTGATCAACTCTCACAAAAAGATGGGTGCCGATCCAAGAGCAATGTGGCATTGGCCTTGGAGACTTGGTGTTTCATGCTTTGGGTCACTTCAAGGTTGCCAACCAAATGAAGAGCTTCAACATGGTTCATTGTTGGAGGACAGTCAAAGCTTGTCCCAAGTGGCAAGAGCTCTATGTGTAATGGCCAACCAAGAGAGGGGAGCAATCCAATGCCATCGATCTCAATGGTGTCACCCCAAGTGTGTCCAGTGTATCAAAGAGGCTGAGGGGAAGGACCAACTCCAAGGCGGATGAAAGCGCGAGGCTCCCTTGCAAGCGGTCACGGAGACGATCAAAACACTTCTAGCAAACAAGGAAATATCAAGTGAGAAGAGGAGCGTGAGAAAGCGCCTGAAAAAGAAGGAGGCTAAGAAGCTCAAAATTCAAGAGATCAATGCCCAACGGACATGCAAACGGACATAGCCTTCTGATCTATCCACGGGCACCGCAAACGGATCGAAACGGACAATTTAGATATTCGAAATGCGGGCGGCACCATCCATCTTTCCGTGAGTAGACAAGAGAGAAGCTGCTGCCTTATGTACTCAAACTTTATGTCCAAAATATACTCACTCAAAATTCTCAAAAAACAAATAACTCACACAAGCATCATCTTCCTCTTTATCTCTAGCTAATCAAACTCTAGTTTGACAAATCAAAAGCAAATTAGTCGTTGGCTCCGGAAAATTTGAAACCAGATCGATCAGGCCTGCTAATTTCTTATTACCGGCCATAATTAATCTGTCAGTGCAGGGTATGGAATAAACTAAGCACAAGGAGGGACAGGGGTGCGGTGTGTGCCCCTGACCCAACCGGCGGCCTTGGATCCGGAGATTCTGCAGACACACATGACACCCTCCTCTTCCAACTTTACAATGTCAGCGGCTCTAAAACCCTTTGGTTTAGCTTAGTTTAGCTTAGCTTAACACGGCTGGCTCCACTGCTGCTGGCCGCCACCTAATCCGCCATTTGCTTGCTTGTTTGCTGCTCCATCCATCGTCTTTTCTCCATGGAGATATAAAAATTGCACCCATGGCCGCCATGACCCCCTCTTCTTCCCCCTTCAGAGTTTGTGAGTGTGAGTGAGTGAGTTAACCTCGCCACCAAGCCAACTAAAAGTTGCGAGGCACAAGTGCTATGTTATTATCTATCTACTCTTCCAACACAAGCAAGAACCAAGATTTGCTTGTGTTGTGATTTGTGACATACCAGCGTTGGCTAGCTAATTCTATAGCACCACCTCATCTTTCTTCTCTTAATCTCTTCTTGGGTACTGGAGAGTGCAGAAGTGTCGAGTGTAGCGGATGCCTCCTGACATGGGCGGCGGTAGGTGGAGGAGGGGCCACGTGGTGCTGTGCTGCGCGCTCGTCATGGCGTGCATGGGCGGCGCCCTGGCCCTGGACGCGCAGGGCGCGGCGCTGCTGGCGTGGAAGCGCACCCTGGGCGGCGACGGCGCGAGGGCGCTGGGCAACTGGGACGCGTCGGACGCGTCGCCGTGCCGGTGGACGGGCGTGTCCTGCAATGCCGGCGGCGGGGTCACGGAGCTGAACCTGCAGTTCGTCGACCTGCTCGGCGGCGTGCCGGACGACCTGTCCGCCGCCATGGGCGCCACGCTGGAGCGGCTGCTGCTCACCGGCACCAACCTGTCGGGCCCCATCCCGCCGCAGCTCGGCTACCTGCCGGCGCTCAAGCAGCTCGACCTCAGCAACAATGCGCTCACGGGGTCCATCCCAGCCAGCCTCTGCCGGCCCGGGAGCAAGCTCGAGAGCCTCGTCGTCAACTCCAACCACCTCGAGGGCGCCATCCCGGACGCCATCGGCAACCTCACGTCCCTGCGCGAGCTCATCTTCTACGACAACCAGCTCGAGGGCGCCATCCCGGCCTCCATCGGCCAGATGGCCAGCCTCGAGGTGCTCCGCGGCGGCGGCAACAAGAACATCCAGGGGGCGCTCCCGACGGAGATCGGCAACTGCGCGAACCTCACCATGCTCGGCCTCGCCGAGACCAGCATCTCCGGCCCGCTCCCGGCCAGCCTCGGCCGGCTCAAGAACCTCGACACGCTCGCCATCTACACGGCGATGCTCTCCGGCCCGATTCCGCCGGAGCTCGGGAAATGCGGCGCCCTGCAGAACATCTACCTGTACGAGAACGCGCTGTCCGGCTCCATCCCTGCGCAGCTCGGCGCCCTCGGCAACCTCAAGAACCTGCTGCTCTGGCAGAACAACCTCGTCGGCGTCATCCCGCCGGAGCTGGGCGCGTGCACGGCGCTCAACGTGGTGGACCTGTCCATGAACGGCATCACCGGCCACATCCCGGCCACGCTCGGGAACCTCTCGTCGCTGCAGGAGCTGCAGCTCAGCGCCAACAAGGTGTCCGGCCCGATTCCGGTGGAGCTCGCGCGGTGCACCAACCTCACGGACCTCGAGCTCGACAACAACCAGATGTCCGGCGGCATCCCTGCCGAGATCGGCAAGCTCGCGTCGCTGCGGATGCTGTACCTCTGGGCCAACCAGCTCACGGGCACCATCCCGCCGGAGATCGGCGGCTGCGTCAGCCTCGAGTCGCTCGACCTGTCGCAGAACGCGCTCACCGGGCCAATCCCGCCGTCCATGTTCAGGCTGCCGCGGCTCTCCAAGCTGCTGCTCATCGACAACGTCCTGTCCGGCGAGATACCGCAGGAGATCGGCAACTGCACGTCGCTCGTACGGTTCAGGGCGAGCGGCAACCACCTCGCCGGCGCCATACCGCCCCAGATTGGTAAGCTCGGCCACCTCAGCTTCCTGGACCTCAGCTCGAACAGGTTGTCCGGCGCCATCCCTGCCGAAATCGCCGGATGCCAAAACCTCACGTTCGTCGACCTGCACGGCAACGCCATCACCGGCGTGCTGCCGCAGGGGCTGTTCCATGGAATGCTTTGGTTACAGTACCTGGACCTCTCGTACAACGCCATTGGCGGCACGCTGCCGTCGGAGGTTGGCATGCTGGGCTCGCTCACGAAGCTCGTCCTTGGCGGGAACCGGCTGATCGGCCACATACCGCCGGAGATCGGCTCGTGCACGCGGCTCCAGCTCCTGGACCTCGGCGGCAACTCGCTCTCCGGCCCGATACCGGCGAGCATCGGCAAGATCCCGGGCCTGGAGATTGCTCTAAACCTCAGCTGCAACGGCCTTTCGGGTGCCATCCCGAAGGAGTTCGCGGGGCTCACACGGCTCGGCGTGCTCGATGTGTCGCACAACCAGCTCTCCGGCGATCTCCAGCTGATGTCAGCTCTCCAGAACCTCGTGACGCTCAACGTGTCCTTCAACAACTTCTCCGGCCGCGCGCCGGAGACGGCGTTCTTCGCGAAGCTGCCCATGAGCGACGTGGAGGGCAACCCGGCGCTGTGCCTGTCCCTGTGCCCCGGCGACGCCAGCGACCGCGCGCGGCGCGCCGCCCGCGTGGCCACCGCCGTGCTGGTCTCCGCTCTCGTCGTCCTCCTGGTCGCCGCGGCTCTCGTCCTCTTCAGCCGCCGGCGCGAGCGCTCGATCTTCGGCGGGGCGCGGCCCGAGGACGACGGCAAGGACGCGGAGATGCTGCCGCCGTGGGACGTGACGCTGTACCAGAAGCTGGAGATCAGCGTGGGCGACGTGACCCGCAGCCTCACCCCGGCGAACGTGATCGGGCAGGGCTGGTCCGGCGCCGTGTACCGCGCGAGCGTGCCGTCGACGGGCGCCAGCATCGCCGTGAAGAAGTTCCGGTCGTGCGACGACGCGTCCGCGGAGGCGTTCGCGTGCGAGATCGGCGTGCTGCCCCGCGTGCGCCACCGCAACATCGTGCGGCTGCTCGGGTGGGCCTCCAACCGCCGCGCGCGCCTCCTGTTCTACGACTACCTCCCGAACGGCACCCTCGGCGGGCTGCTGCACGGCGGCGCGGCGGGGATGGTGGTGGAGTGGGAGGTGCGGCTCTCGATCGCCGTCGGCGTGGCCGAGGGCCTCGCGTACCTCCACCACGACTGCGTGCCGGCGATCCTCCACCGCGACGTCAAGGCGGATAACATCCTTCTCGGGGAGCGCTACGAGGCGTGCGTCGCCGATTTTGGGCTCGCCAGAGTCGCCGACGACGGCGCCAACTCGTCGCCCCCTCCGTTCGCCGGATCGTACGGATACATAGCTCCCGGTAAGCTGCTACCAATTCGGTTCCCGCCACAGAATTAATTCAGCTTGTGCCGTACTACTTGCTGTGTCGGTTAAGTTGGTTACAGAGTACGTCATCTGAACTGATTTGATCACACTCGTGATGGCATTGGAATTTGGTTACAGAGTACGGATGCATGATCAAGATCACGACGAAGAGCGACGTGTACAGCTTCGGGGTGGTGCTGCTGGAGATGATCACTGGGCGGCGGCCGGTGGAGGCGGCGTTCGGCGAGGGGCAGAGCGTGGTGCAGTGGGTGCGGGAGCACCTCCACCGGAAGCGCGACCCGGCGGAGCTGGTGGACGCGCGGCTGCAGGGTCGGCCGGACACGCAGGTCCAGGAGATGCTGCAGGCGCTCGGGATCGCGCTACTATGCGCCAGCGCGCGGCCCGAGGACCGGCCGACCATGAAGGACGTGGCGGCGCTGCTCCGCGGGCTCCGGCACGACGACGGCGCCGACTCGCGGAAGACCAGCGGCGCCGCGAAGTGGGCCGAGCCGAGGACGCCGGGTAAATTGCCGCCGACGGCCCTGCCTCGCCCGGCCGAAACGCAGACCCGGCCCCACTCGTCGACGTCGAGCTCGCTGGCCTACTCAACCACCGGGAGCGTGTAGCCTAGCTAACTGGCCGAAACTGACTCCAAACGCGGCACTGTGGCGCCTGTGACACCGCGTCGTCGAGCGGAGGTGGCGCCGTCGAACTCCGGCCCGCCGGCCGGACAGGGTGGGATCGACGCATCATCTGTATGCGGTCCGGAAGGTGGCGATTGAGGTGGGGAACGAGAAGGAAGACGCCACCACACCACAGCAAAGCAAAGCAAGCGACCAATAATTCCTCCGTCTCTTGTGTACCATAGCACACCATAGCCAACGCCTGACGATGATGCCGACCATGCATCGCATCTGGCTCATGTATCTAGTACATTGTCATCCTGTCAAATCTCTATCTCTTGGTGTGACATGACATGGTGACGCTCAGCACATTCCCATTGCCGTCCGTGCATCGGTGCCGGTCCCGTTCTGTGTGTCCGGCTACGCTGTCTCTGTCTCTGCAATCATATGATCGGCGATTCATCCGTGCCTTTCGGTGAATTTCTGGGCACTAGCGTCTGCAGCAGAGGCGACAAAGTCGAGTGATCCTTGGGAAGAAATCAGCGGCGCTGGTACAGCCACTGCTTGCTTTCGGCAGCCGGCAGGTTACTGAAGATGCAAGAATAATGTCCTTTAGGCCATGAATTGCGGCACGCTGGGCCATGGAATGTTCAGAGCTGTCGGGCGAGGTGAACATTCCTTCGCCTACCGGAGTGATGAGCAAAGCTTGCAGGGACAAATTTAGGGGAAGGGATGGGGACGACCGTGAACACTGAATAGGGAATTACTCTAGAACAATATCAATTAATCATGAATATCAAATTAGATTAACCAAAAATAAATTTTGAAGTGAAGTTTATGCTCAGGTTATTTTTTTAATCATGACATTGTTCTTCTTTTAGTTTGATACAGTTGTAGGGACTCCTAAACTGGTGAAACATGCTACTAAGTATTATCCCTTCTCTTACCATGAAGTGACATTTCTCCCAGTTCAAGACAAGGCTAGTATCTTCACATCTCTACAAAACTTTATCAAGATTATGGATACAATGATTAGATGATGTGCCATAGATAAAAAATTGTCCATGAAAACTTTCATTATTTCTTCTACATAATCAACAAAGATAGTAGTCATACATCTCTGAAAAGTAGGTGCATTGCATAAACTGCATGCAAACCAAATAGGCAAGTGAAAGTGGGTTTAAGTTGGTCCTTAGGATGAGCAACAATTTGAGAGAAGGAATATCCATCTAAGTAAAAAAAAGTGAGAATGTTTAACTAGCCTCTCAAGTGTTTGATCAAAAAATGGCAGTGGATGATGATCCTTTCTTGTCTCTTTATTTAGTTTTCTAAAATTAATACACATCCTATGTCCAACAATAATCCTATTTGGGATTAGTTTATTATGCTCGTTAGCTACAACTGTAAACCCTCCCTTTTTGGGAACATAATGGACTGGACTTACCCAATCACTTTCCTTCACATGATATATAATACTTGCTTCTACAAGATGAATTATTTCTTTTCTCATTACTTCCTTCATTTGTGGTTTAAGCCTCCTTTGGTACTCTGCAACTGGTTGAGCTCCTTCCTCAACAAATATTCGATGGGTGGTTATCGTGGGACTAATCCCCTTCAAGTCATACATATAATATCCAAAGACCTTGTGGTATTTAATCAAAACCTTCATACGGTTTTCGTCTTCTCCTACTGAAAGGTTAGTACTTACAATAATAGGATATTTATTTCTGTCATCCAAGAATGTATATTTAAGTTCTTGAGGTAAAGGTTTAAGTTCAAGAGGTGGGAGCGCTTCATCTCCCTTCTTCTCTGGTACCTCATAAATATCATTCATAGGAGACTCTAATATAGGATCGAGCTTCATCAATATATTCATCAAGCTCCTGTTTTTCTCTATCATCAGGGGTATTATCATTATCATTTATCAACCAAGCTTATTTCCAATTCATCAATTGTTGTACCAAAGTACACAACTGCTAGCTCGGCGATAGTCTTCCCCTATCCTTCTCTTGGTTCTTCTAGTTCTTCACGGTTGGGCTTATCTTGAAATTTAGAGAAGTGAAATTTCATTTTCTCTTCACCAAAATTGAGAATAATTGTTTTTTCCTTGCAGTTCATGATTGCCCCAGCAATTCTTAGGAGTGTTCTTACAAATATAATTGGGCAAGAATAATCATTAGGCATATCTACTACTACAAAGTCAATAGGAAACATATGTGCACCAATACAAATAGAAGCATTTTTAATTTGTCCCATATGTTTCCTAAGGGATTTATTAGCTAACATAATTGTCATATTACTGTCTTCAAATATAGTTGGTTCTAGTTCGTCTTGTATTTCCTTATAGAATTCATAGGGAATGACATTAACAACAATTCCTAAATCACATAGGCCATAATGAGAAGATCCTCCAAAAGTGAAATGAAGAATTGGTTTACCTACATTCTTAGATTTTACTTTGCCTATGAAATAACTTGACTCTTCTTCATCTAAATCAACAACATTGTAATGTGCGAATATAGCTTTTACCTCTTCCTTTGTGATTTTATTCTCTACTTCTTCTGTATGTTCTTCAATGACCACTTCTTCTATCATTTATGCTTCTTCTTTTACTTTGTGGGATTTCTCCTCCGCCTCCTTTTGTTCTGCAAGTTAGGACATCATAATATGTTTTTGCATGGTCCTTGGGAAAGAAACAAACACAACATATAGTAGTCTCTCCCTTAGTGGCTTAATTGTTGCTGAAATGAAAGCATTTACTTTCTCCACTGGCTTTGGAGGTGTCGGATCGAAGTGAAGCCATTCCTTCTTAGGTAGCTCCATATGTTCTGTAAAATCTTGAAGCACTTGTAAAACAATATCAACATCAAGATAAAGATCCCTAGCTAATTCTTCTACTTTATCAGTTTTATTAAAAGCATGAAGACAATCATAATTAATTTCTACGACACCTTCACTTCCTAAATCACTGAACCAAGATTCTCTATAGTGGAGAATTTTGTCTAGAAGTGCCCAGGCCTAATGGAACAATCCATAAAAGATCCACCTGCAGCTAAATCTAAATCAGTTATATTTTCTTCTTGTAGTCCTCCATAGAAAATATGTAAAACATACCAAGTTGGTAAACCACGGCGAGGACATTTATATATTAAATATTTAAACCTTACATATGCCAATATAAGGCCTTCTCCTGGTCGGTTCTTGAAATTTTTAAGCAACCGTCTCCAATCACTAACTTTACGTTCTGGATAAAAGCGGGATAGGAACACATTGAATAACTTTCATTCAAAAACTTTTCTGGACATGTTCTATACCAAAATGGAGTAGTATTAGTAAGAGTTTGACATAATAGTTTTAGCATTACCTCTTCCTCGGTATAGTTTGGCAATTCAATCCATCATATATATTTAAAGTAAGCCAAATGTTCAATTGGGTCTTTAGAAATATCATTTCCTGCAAACCTTCTTTTGTGCAGGAGTACAAATAATTGAGGATTAAACTTCTAGTGAAAAGTGTAAGGGTATATTGCCCCTATGTGTGGTTTTGGTAATTAGTGACAACCCCTATGGACTAATGTTTTCATTGATTTTATATGAAGGAATATTCCATAGGTACTACTTGTATTCCATGTGTTGGATTCAAGTATGGATGCCATGAAGATAAATATATACCTTGTGTATTGGCATCAAGATTATCGATTTGAAGATATATATGTGATATGATCAAGAAGAAGAAATGAAGATGGAGTTCTTATGTGAAACTCAATATTATCCATGCTCTAGCTTATGTGATAAGCAATGAATGATCAAGATCTTGAGTCTTGATTCCAAGTGGAGAATTTAAGCTATGGCTCTAAGTCGGTGTCATGATAGTCTCATAAGTTGAGCTATGGTTGACTAAGATTTAGAGCATGCAAACAAATGAAGAATTCTATATACACCTCAAGATAGTATGATAGAGCATGAGAAGATACAAGGTTGACCAATACAAAGAGTGAAGAATAGATTCAAGTTTGGTCAACACATGAAGCATGAAGAATGTGCCACGAGAAGTCATGGGGTATGGTAAGCCGTGTCAATTATGCTTTATGAACTAACCCATCATATATGTTCCTGTCAACACCCGGATTTTTAAGTCCAGATGCCTATTATGCCGTACATCGCAATCCCAGGAATAATGTTTTTGCGAGACATAATAGTAAGTAGCATAGAGTCATCATTTATTACAACACATATTGTCTTACAACCATAGATCACATGATCCAATATTACACGAATATATTGTTCAACATCACAAATAGTAGCGGAAGCGAAGTAGTAGTGGACGATCTATTCCACAGGCAACGCTTGATGTTAGAAGACGATCCTAGTTATCGTAGACGTCCTGTTGTCCGTCATCCTGATACTGGTGCTCTCCTTCATAGTCTGGCATTGGAATAGCCAGGGCAAAGCCATGAGTACTTTTAAAGTACTCGCAAACTAACTCTAAGATAAATAACTCAATAAGTGTAAGGGGATACTAAGCTCTAGGTTTATTTGCATAAAGCCAAGTTTTAGTTTCATAAATCTTTGGTAAAAGCCTATATCATGTGCTAGACTAACTCAAGTGGGAACATTAGTGTCATTCCCACAACTCATTATGGTTCACCAAAATGTCACCTTTCAATCCACCATTCATTTCTAGACTCAAAACATTTTAATGATAACGGAGGTAGTATGGCCTTTCCAATCGTCCGTAACCGTGGACACGGCTATTCGAATAGGTTTAACACTCTGCAGAGGTTGTACTCTTGTGCCACAACTTTTGATTTCATCCGTCGAGGATAACCCCGAATCATCGTAACACGCACGCGGATCATCAATCGAAACCTTTCACTTATCTATGCTAGTATGAGCACCTCTCCCCATGAGCTTGGCCTCCCGGTGGAAACCGCGGTTAACCCGGGAACTGCACAGGGCTTGGGCCGTACGTTCACCTCATTTCAACATCAGTCCACACTTAACGGAGGCAGCCTCAGCGTAACCCCTATGATGTTTGTTTAGAGGGAACCCATACTAAAATACACAAGTTTCTAGTTAAGCCCTACCCATAATCAGGTATTGTGGGGGTACTCGTATAATTGGAAGGGTATCGCATTCAAACTCAATCATCTATTTTATCAAAAATCACCATCTCCTCAAGGTCATATTCACCTTCAAAATCTTTCACCTCCGTTCATTTCACAAATGTTCCCATCTAGAGTAGTCAATTTTAATTCTTAGCAATAGCAACTAGTCATGAGGGGTAGCTATCTCGCTTTATTTGCTTAGGCTAACTTTGATGCTCTTGTTCTATTCTCGACAAGTGAATCATAAATCAAAAAGTACTTTGAAATAAATAAGCAAAAGCAAATGTAAGTAAAAACATGGGATAGGTAATACATAAAAGTAAAGTGTGAAGATGCCTTTGCTCTTGTAGAGCTAAGCACTTGTTTTCAGCAAGGGTTAGCTTGCCTTGAGCTGGGTAGTTATCGAAGTTCTCTTCTTCTTCCTGAGAGTAGCCCTCCTCCTCTTGGTATTCCTCGTTACTAGCGTCTATATACGAATACGAGGTATAAATACTAAACCAAGCTCACATACTAAACTAGAGGCACTCAAAATAGTTCACACACTAGTCCTATCATCAATCAAACATGGCATGGTGGATTATTTGATTTGTCTTTAATTGAAAGAGAAATAATTTCCTCTCATTATTCCTATTTCTTAAATTTGGTGGGTAGGTCTTTAAAAGAAATCATTTCTTTTCATTTCCTCTTATTAAGATTTAATCTCTCCATATAATAATAAGGTATGAAATATAGGTTGACCCAAAGTCAACCTTTCATATCTATTATATGTGAGTTCAATTTGATTGAAGTGCTACACTTCACATAGTTCTAAAACTTAACATTTAAATGAATTAAAATCTCTAAGTAGTAATTCTCAAGGGTTCATTAACCTAAGTCATTTCCCCTGGTTATTAGTACTTAGGATCAAAATTTAAATGAGAGGTAACTCTCATATTAGGGTTGAGTTTGAATTCCACTTTAAAAATGCTCTAGAAATGACTACATAGCCATTTTATTTGATCTAGTCCATGATCATACAAACAACAGGGCTATGTTATTGCATAATCAATTAGAGGACATCATTTTTGATTTATTAGAATTGGAATTACTTCAAAAACTATTCTGGTTGAATTTTAAATAAAGTTTGAATGTGCAAAAGTCCCTATCTTGTCCTTTTTGTCAAATTAAATCTACAATGAAGATGGGGATGGGGCCAGTGGCATTGGATAGATAAATTCATGGGCTTTCCAACGGTATAAGGTTTGCTAGATTTGGTTTGGCAGAATTCAAACTATTCAAATTTTACTAAACATTCAGCAGAGCAAAATTTGAATAAAGAATAAACTGGATTTGAATTCCTGGGCTTAGGCGGGAAGAGTTACTGGGCCGAAACGAAATAAAAACCCACTTCGCAGCCCAACACGCATCTGGTGCGCTCGGGCCGCGCTGACAAGGTGGGGGCCACCTGTCGGCGCCTCTTTAAACGCCGAAGCGGTACGCGCGTTAGGCCGTAGGATTAGACTAGGATCCGACGGCGTGTGAACGTCGTCTTCTCCGACGAGCAGCGGGCTCCCTGGCGGCGAGCCTAGGGGGTCGGAGGGCGTACCAGGCCGGTGCAGGTCTCAGGCAATAGGCGCGGAGAAGTGGTTGTCGACGAGGAACGGCCTGGTGCAGCAGCGGCGCTCGGGGAGGCTCCAATCGACGAAGAGCTTCCGCGGGCTCCGGCGGTCTTGAGCTCGCGATTCGAGCAGCTCCGGCGAGGTCTGGTGAAATTGATGGGTGGAGGAGACTCAGTGAGGTGAGGGGAGTGGATTGTGTGAAGAGATGAGGTGCTGATCGTCGCTATTTATAGAGGGAGCGAGGTGGCCGGGTGTCTTTGTGGAGGAGCGTCGACGGCGTGGCCTCTCCGTCGATCGAAGGGGCAAGGCGAGGACGGCATCTTGTAGGCGTCGTCCTGGCGATGCTCAACGGGTAGCTGGCGCAGAGAAAAGGCGACGGGATGGCTCGGGAGCTTGCAGGGTTTGTCACGGGGCGCGCGGCATCATTTGGCCGAGGACGACGGCGACGGTGCAGGGGCAGGCCTGGGCTTGTGTCTAGCGTGTAGAGGGCGGGGAGTAGCTACTCAACGTCGCGGTAGGGATGCAGGGCGAGGAGTAGGCTGCTCGAGCGCTCGACGGACCGGCGTGTCCAGGGCGCGCTCACCGCGTCGACTGGCACGCCCTGGCGCGGTTTGGCCACGCGCGTTCTGGCCAAAGTAGAGCCGTGGCGTTGCAGGGGCTTGTACCATTCGTGTCCTTGTGCAGTGTAGATGCTCCAGGACAAGGGCAAGAGTTGAGATGAGGGCTGGAGGTGGAGATGCCAAAGGTGGCCGGCATGGCCACGGTATGCATTAGACTAGGTTTTCTTTCCCTCTCCTCTCACTTTAATCGATCAAGCAAGGTACTGGGGTGAAGCAGGGGTTGTAAGAGGGTGCAATGATCAAGAATTAAAGGGGTTTAGGGAAGAAACCAGTGTGTAATAGTGTGTGTCTCAATTTGGAAAAGATGCTCCACAATTGTTCGACATAATGGCCGCAAGAGAATTTTATTTGAATTTCGAAATTCTTTTTGGTGAATCTCATTTATATAAATAATGTGAAGTATTGGTGGTGGTGGCACTCAATTTGGAGTTGTTTTGCAAAATGTCAAAAGTGACATAATCTTCTCTTTATTTCAGCATCCCCTCTTGTCACTTTTATTCTGGTCAACCTAGTCAACTCTAGCCATGATGGTCAACATCAAAGTTGCTCACCTTGACATGGTCTTGGATGACATGGCTTTGGTTGACCAAGTTTAGTTCAAGAATTGAGAAAACCAGGGGGGTAAAGAGGTGAAGAAAATATTTTTGTGACAAGTGGCCATTATCATATGTATGTGAGATTTTTGATTTCTTTGCATTTGATTCTTGGTTCAAGGGTGCAATTGTGTTAGTTTATCACATTGAAGTATTTTAGAAGCAAGGGAGCAAGCAATCTTGGCCTTGGTTGAGGATTTGAAATTTTGCATAAGGTGTATGTGAGTGGGAAATGGGTTTTTCCCATTTTCTCTAATTCCCCTCAATTTAGGGTTTAGTGATCATGCTTAGGATTCACAAGGCAATGTTTAACCATACTAACACTCATCATGGCAATTGTACAAAAGAATATCACTCAAATGCATATATCTATATGTGGCACTATATGCATAGAAAAAGTTTTTGTTAATTGCAAATTTTGGGTTTGGGGAATTTCTCTTTCTTGTTTATTATTGTTGAAACTTGGGATGTTACAAACCCTTCCCCCTTACAAAAGATCTCGTCCCGAGATCTGAGAAAACTAGGTACTAAAGAGATCTGGTACTCGGTCCTCATAAAGTCTTCTCTCTCCCAAGTGGCTTCTTCTTCGGTGTGATTACTCCATTGGATCTTCAGAAACTTGATACTTCGGGTACGGGTGGTTCTGAAAGCTTCTTCCAGGATGCGAATAGGTACTTCACGGTATGTCAGATCTGAGTTGATATCCACAGCTCGATGGTCGATGTTCTTGAAAACTTCGGTCTTCTCAGGCACTTCTAAACACTTCCGGAGTAGCGAGATGTGAAACACATTGTGCACCGCTGACATTTCTTCCGGTAACTCCAGCTGATAGGATACTTCTCCTCGGCGACTCAGGACCTTGAAAGGTCCGACATATCGGGGTGCGAGCTTTCCTCTAAGCTGAAATCTCTGCATTCCCTTAAGAGGGGACACTTTGAGATATACGAAATCTCCGATCTCGAAGGTCATCTCTCGGCGTCTCTTGTCGGCGTAGCTCTTCTGTCTTGATTGGGCTGTCCTGAGGTACTCACGGATCTTGTGAACCTTCTCTTCGGCTTCTCGGAGAATATCTGGTCCAAAGATTTGACTCTCTCCTACTTCCGACCAATTCAGAGGGGTACGGCACTTCCTTCCGTACAGTACTTCGAAGGGGGCCATCTGTAAGCTGGCTTGGTAGCTGTTGTTGTACGAGAATTCTGCGTACGGCAAGCAGTCTTCCCACTTAGATCCATACTCTAGCACACATGCTCTCAACATATCTTCTAGTATCTGGTTTACTCTTTCAGTCTGTCCATCTGTCTGCGGGTGATAGGCTGTGCTGAAATTCAGACGAGTTCCGAGTCCTTCATGTACTTTCTGCCAGAATCGGGAGGTGAATTGGGATCCTCTGTCGGATACTATCGACTTCGGGGTTCCGTGCAGGCTGACTATCCTTGAGATATATAGCTCTGCGAGTCTTGGTCCTTGATAGGTGGTCTTGACGGGGATGAAGTGGGCGACTTTGGTCAGTCTGTCGACCACTACCCAGATGGAATCATTTCCTTTACTAGATTTGGGCAGTCTGGTGATGAAGTCCATTCCTACGGAATCCCACTTCCATTCGGGAATCTGTAGGGGTTGCAATAGTCCTGCGGGGCGTTGGTGTTCTGCTTTGACTCTTTGACAGATGTCACACTTGGCGATGTAGCTTCCAATTTCTCTCTTCATTCCATGCCACCAGAATTGTTCCTTCAAATCCTGGTACATCTTGGTTCCTCCGGGGTGAATGGAGTACAGGGTGTCGTGGGCTTCTTTCAGGATAACTTGCTTCAACTCGGAGTCTGATGGCACGCAAAGGCGCTTGTTATACCATAGCACTCCTTCTTCATCTACGGTGAATCCCGGCGCCTTTCCGGCGGCTATTTGGTTCTTGATTCCGTCAATGCTAGCATTTCCTTTCTGAGCTTCCTTGATCTGACTAACCAGGGTGGGTTGGAGTTCAATGCTGGTGAGGTATCCTTCGCTAACCAGTTCAAGCCTAAACTGCTCAAACTCTTCAAACAGGCTAGGTTGCTCAATTGCTAACATGGAGTTCAACTGACACGGCAGCCTACTCAGAGCATCCGCTACCACATTGGCCTTGCCGGGGTGATAGTGGATTTCCATGTCGTAATCCTTGATTAACTCTATCCATCTGCGCTGTCTCATATTCAGCTCCTTCTGCGTGAAGATATACTTGTGCTCTTGTGATCCGAGTAAACCTCGCATCGATTACCCATGAGGTAATGACGCCAAACTTTCAGTGCTAAAACCACCGCTGCTAGCTCTAAGTCATGGGTTGGATAGTTCTGTTCATGCTGCTTCAGCTGTCTTGAAAGGTAAGATATCACTTTGCCTTCTTGCATCAGCACACATCCAAGACCAATCTTGGAGGCGTCACAGTACACATCAAATGGCTTGGTAATGTCCGGCATAACCAGTATTGGGGCTGTTGTCAGTCTTAACTTGAGCTGTTGAAAACTCTCTTCACACTTGTCGGTCCATTCGAACTTCCGGTCCTTCTTCAACAATTGGGTCATCGGTCTTGCTATGCTCGAGAATCCTTCAACGAATCGGCGGTAATATCCCGCCAATCCGAGAAATGCACGGACCTCGGTCTGAGTGGTTGGGGCTTTCCATTCTTCAACAGTCTTGATCTTTGCGGGGTCAACGGCAATTCCTCCAGCTGACAAGATATGACCCAAGAATCCTACTTCTTTCAACCAGAACTCACACTTGCTGAACTTGGCGTACAACTGATGTTCCCGAAGGGTATCTAGGACCACTTCCAAATGTTGCTCATGTTCTTCCTCGGACTTGGAGTATATGAGGATGTCGTCGATGAAGACAACCACAAACTTGTCCAGGAAGTTCATAAAGATCTTATTCATGAGATTCATGAAGTAAGCAGGGGCATTGGTCAATCCAAAAGACATGACATTGTACTCATACAATCCATATCTGGTGGTAAAGGCAGTTTTGGGAATGTCGGTGGCACGAATCTTCAACTGATGGTATCCTGTCCTCAGATCAATCTTCGAGAATACTCGGGCTCCGGTCAGCTGGTCAAACAGATCTTCTATCTTGGGCAACGGATACTTGTTCTTAATGGTGACATCGTTAAGCTTACGATAGTCCGTAACCAAACGAGTGGCACCGTCCTTTTTATCCACAAACAAAACTGGCGATCTCCAAGGTGACGCACTTGGTTGAATCAGACCTTTGAATAGCATATCATCCAGTTGCTTCTTCAGTTCCACTAACTCTGCCGGGTTCATGCTGTAGGCTCTCTGGGCTATAGGTCCGGTTCCAGGGATTAACTCGATGATAAACTCGATATCCCGATCTGGGGGCATACCGGGTAGATCATCCGGGAACACATCAGGATATCGACAAACGACCCTGATCTGATCCAAGGTGGGTTTGACTAGGCTTTGGTTACAAGTGAACTTTCGAGGCATCTTTTCAGATATGTGTTCGACTACTATTCCGGTGCTACTAGTCATGGTGATGGCCTTCTTGGCACAATCAATCAGTCCATGATGTTTCGTCATCCAGTCCATTCCCAGGACTACTTCCAAACCTTTGGCTCCCAGAACAATCAAATTTGCATAGAATTCTATTTCATGTATTCTGATGGGCACATCTTTGCAAATTTTTCTAGCTTTAGTTGTTGATCCAGGTATTTGAACTATCATGACATGCTTCAAACTGATGGGTTGAATCTTACTAGTGCATGCAAAATCTTCGGTAATGAATGAATGCGATGCTCGTAATCAAACAGCACTCTTGCGGGTATTGAGTTAACAGAGAACATACCCAAGACAACGTCCGGGGGCTTCCCGAGCTTCTTCGCATTCATGTGGTAGAGGCGGCCGTTGCGGTTGTTCGGGTTGTTGGGGGCGAACTTCTTGTTGGTGGTGACACGACGCTGCTGCTGCGCAGGGCCTGAGGTGTTGGCGGCAGTCTTGGCGAGCTTCTTGGGGCACTCATAGGAGAAGTGTCCAGCCACTCCGCACTCGTAGCAGTTGTAGGTGGACTTGTCCTTGGGGGTGATGGGAACAGCGTTGCTCCCAGTCCTTGGAGCAGTGTTGGAGTTATTGTTGGGGGCGCGAGGTGGAGCGCGGTTGAAGTTGTTGTTGTTGTTGTAGTTGTTGTGTCCTCCTGATCTGGGGTTTCCTCCACTCCGGTTCTGATAACCCGGACGTGGATTCTGCATCGGGGGCTTGTTGTTTCTTGGGGCGAACCCTCCACCTGAGTTGGGGCGATACTTGTGGTTGTTGCTGGGCCCACTCTGGTTCATCATACGGCGCTTGCGGTTCTCTTTGGCTTGGTGTATCTTCCCCTCCATCTGAATGGCGGAGTCAACAAGGGCTTCTAAGTCAGCAAAGGGGATATTGATCAGCACCGTCTGCATCTCATCATGCAGTCCATTCAGAAACCTCTCCTTCCTCTTCTCGACGGTGTCCGTCTCATCTGGGGCGTACCTTGACAAAGTGAGGAACTTGTCGCGGTATTCCACCACGGTCATTCTGCCTTGCTTCAGTTCCCTGAACTCATCCCTCATCTTCTTAATCAAACCCGGGGGCACATGATACTTGCTAAACTTGATTTTGAAGTCTTCCCAAGTCATCAGGTTCCCCGCATGTAAGGCGCGGGTACTTGTCCACCAGGCACGTGCAGGTCCAGCCAGATAGTGGGTGGCGAACAACACCTTCTCGTTGTCCTCCACTACGGCAACCTCGAGATTGTTCTCCATAGTCTGGAGCCAATCATCAGCATCGAGGGGTTCCTCTGTCTTGCTGAACATAGGTGGGTTAGTGTTCTGGAAGTTTTTCAGCTTTGACCCTGGGTGTTCGTGGTTTCCGTGGCCTTGATTGCCCTGAGCCAGTTGTTGAAGTGCAGCTAGGTTGGCTTGCCGTTCAGCTCTCTCAACTTCTCTATCAACTAACATCTGTTGCAACATCTGCATCATTGCCTCCTGAGTCATGTTGCGAGTTGGGGGTGCCATCTGAACAGAGATAGGGATCATGAGATAAGAGGGAAATGTCTATGTCTCATTTTGGGATATAATTTCAACTTAAAACTTGATTCATATTAATAATAATAATATTACACACACACAAACATAGTCATGGAGATAGCACATATTACAAGCCAAATGTTCAGGAGGGTTTTAAGAACCCTTTCAACAAACTACGATACATGGGGCGGGTACAAAGGACCGATACATAACACGGGACGCAAGTGCTCAGACGGAACTACTCGCCATCGACGTTGATAGGGTAGACATTGTCTACCCCGGCATCGAGGTGCTCGTGGCCATCCTCGTAAGGGTGGAACTCCAGTCGTCGTCTTCCTCCTCCCTCGTAGTCGTCGTCGTTGCGACGTAGGAGTAGCCGTCCCCCTGGATGTTCTCCCCTTCACCTTCGCCTTCCAGCTCCCGAATCTGCTCGGCTTGGGCAGCGATGGTCGCCTTCGCAGTGGCGATCCTGGTCTTCGGGCGGTTGATGGCGTGATCCTTCTTACGGTTGGCACGGCGGAGTGCTCACTGCGTTCTCCGGCGATCACCTTGATGGTGTCCGCCTGCTGCGCCAACTGGATGTGAGTGTGGTTGGCGTATTCGCGGGAGTTGTCGAGGTCGATGCGGGTCTCGCTCAGCATGAAGTCAAGATGATCAACATGGTGGCGAAGTTGCGGGTGCGACGGCAGGTTCATTGGCACTCCGAGGGAGTTGTGCCTTGCATAGTGCACAAAGCGACTATCCGTGAAGTCCATGAAGTTTTTCCCGCACGCACGTGCGAGTCCTTCCCGAAGTCCCCTTGCGAGACCATCCGCCCGCTTGTTCTCCCCGAAGGAGAATCGGATCCTTGCGCTCATTGGGAGTGTGAACCTTCCACGAAGGTCCACCATGATCACCCACTGAAGTTGACCACCGGGTTGGTCATTCAGCATTCCGCCAAAGACTTCCGGTGGTGGGCGCCCGAGGAACTCTGAGAGGGAGAAGAGGTCCCTCTCGAAGATGATCTCTCCACCGTTCCCCAACTGATAGAACTCAGTCTGGAGAAAGGGCTGTGCGTCCACGACGTGATCCATCTGTAGAGAGATGAGATGATTAAGTTAGATAAGTGCAAGTGTTCCAAATTTTAATTCACTTAGAAGAGGGGCAGGAATTTAAAGTTTGTAAAAGACTCTTCAAGGTAAGAAGGTGAATAAGGTTTTCATAACTAGTCAAATCATGAAATTTGAAACTAAGTTTTTGAGCGTCCATTCTAACTAGGGTCTCCTAAGGTCAAACAATGGCTCTGATACCAACTTGTGAACACCCGGATTTTTAAGTCCAGATGCCTATTATGCCATACATCGCAATCCCAGGAATAATGTTTTTGCGAGACATAATAGTAAGTAGCATAGAGTCATCATTTATTACAACACATATTGTCTTACAACCATAGATCACATGATCCAATATTACACGAATATATTGTTCAACATCACAAATAGTAGCGGAAGCGAAGTAGTAGTGGACGATCTATTCCACAGCAACGCTTGACGTTAGAAGACGATCCTAGTTATCGTAGACGTCCTGTTGTCCGTCATCCTGATACTGGTGCTCTCCTTCATAGTCTGGCGTTGGAATAGCCAGGGCAAAGCCATGAGTACTTTTAAAGTACTCGCAAACTAACTCTAAGATAAATAACTCAATAAGTGTAAGGGGATACTAAGCTCTAGGTTTATTTGCATAAAGCCAAGTTTTAGTTTCATAAATCTTTGGTAAAAGCCTATATCATGTGCTAGACTAACTCAAGTGGGAACATTAGTGTCATTCCCACAACTCATTATGGTTCACCAAAATGTCACCTTTCAATCCACCATTCATTTCTAGACTCAAAACATTTTAATGATAACGGAGGTAGTATGGCCTTTCCAATCGTCCGTAACCGTGGACACGGCTATTCGAATAGGTTTAACACTCTGCAGAGGTTGTACTCTTGTGCCACAACTTTTGATTTCATCCGTCGAGGATAACCCCGAATCATCGTAACACAGTACGCGGATCATCAATCGAAACCTTTCACTTATCTATGCTAGTATGAGCACCTCTCCCCATGAGCTTGGCCTCCCGGTGGAAACCGCGGTTAACCCGGGAACTGCACAGGGCTTGGGCCGTACATTCACCTCGTTTCAACATCAGTCCACACTTAACAGAGGCAGCCTCAGCGTAACCCCTATGATGTTTGTTTAGAGGGAACCCATACTAAAATACACAAGTTTCTAGTTAAGCCCTACCCATAATCAGGTATTGTGGGGGTACTCGTATAATTGGAAGGGTATCGCATTCAAACTCAATCATCTATTTTATCAAAAATCACCATCTCCTCAAGGTCATATTCACCTTCAAAATCTTTCACCTCCGTTCATTTCACAAATGTTCCCATCTAGAGTAGTCAATTTTAATTCTTAGCAATAGCAACTAGTCATGAGGGGGTGCTATCTAGCTTTATTTGCTTAGGCTAACTTTGATGCTCTTGTTCTATTCCCGACAAGTGAATCATAAATCAAAAAGTACTTTGAAATAAATAAGCAAAAGAAAATGTAAGTAAAAACATGGGATAGGTAATACATAAAAGTAAAGTGTGAAGATGCCTTTGCTCTTGTAGAGCTAAGCACTTGTTTTCAGCAAGGGTTAGCTTGCCTTGAGCTGGGTAGTTATCGAAGTTCTCTTCTTCTTCCTGAGAGTAGCCCTCCTCCTCTTGGTATTCCTCGTTACTAGCGTCTATATACGAATACGAGGTATAAATACTAAACCAAGCTCACATACTAAACTAGAGGCACTCAAAATAGTTCACACACTAGTCCTATCATCAATCAAACATGGCATGGTGGATTATTTGATTTGTCTTTAATTGAAAGAGAAATAATTTACTCTCATTATTCCTATTTCTTAAATTTGGTGGGTAGGTCTTTAAAAGAAATCATTTCTTTTCATTTCCTCTTATTAAGATTTAATCTCTCCATATAATAATAAGGTATGAAATATAGGTTGACCCAAAGTCAACCTTTCATATCTATTATATGTGAGTTCAATTTGATTGAAGTGCTACACTTCACATAGTTCTAAAACTTAACATTTAAATGAATTAAAATCTCTAAGTAGTAATTCTCAAGGGTTCATTAACCTAAGTCATTTCCCCTGGTTATTAGTACTTAGGATCAAAATTTAAATGAGAGGTAACTCTCATATTAGGGTTGAGTTTGAATTCCACTTTAAAAATGCTCTAGAAATGACTACATAGCCATTTTATTTGATCTAGTCCATGATCATACAAACAATAGGGCTATGTTATTGCATAATCAATTAGAGGACATCATTTTTGATTTATTAGAATTGGAATTACTTCAAAAACTATTCTGGTTGAATTTTAAATAAAGTTTGAATGTGCAAAAGTCCCTATCTTGTCCTTTTTGTCAAATTAAATCTACAATGAAGATGGGGATGGGGCCAGTGGCATTGGATAGATAAATTCATGGGCTTTCCAACGGTATAAGGTTTGCTAGATTTGGTTTGGCAGAATTCAAACTATTCAAATTTTACTAAACATTCAGCAGAGCAAAATTTGAATAAAGAATAAACTGGATTTGAATTCCTGGGCTTAGGCGGGAAGAGTTACTGGGCCGAAACGAAATAAAAACCCACTTCGCAGCCCAACACGCATCTGGTGCGCTCGGGCCGCGCTGACAAGGTGGGGGCCACCTGTCGGCGCCTCTTTAAACGCCGAAGCGGTACGCGCGCGTTAGGCCGTAGGATTAGACTAGGATCCGACGGCGTGTGAACGTCATCTTCTCCGACGAGCAGCGGGCTCCCTGGCGGCGAGCCTAGGGGGTCGGAGGGCGTACCAGGCCGGTGCAGGTCTCTGGCAGTAGGCGCGGAGAAGTGGTTGTCGACGAGGAACGGCCTGGTGCAGCAGCGGCGCTCGGGGAGGCTCCAATCGACGAAGAGCTTCCGCGGGCTCCGGCGGTCTTGAGCTCGCGATTCGAGCAGCTCCGGCGAGGTCTGGTGAAATTGATGGGTGGAGGAGACTCAGTGAGGTGAGGGGAGTGGATTGTGTGAAGAGATGAGGTGCTGATCGTCGCTATTTATAGAGGGAGCGAGGTGGCCGGGTGTGCTGTGGAGGAGCATCGACGGCGTGGCCTCTCCGTCGATCGAAGGGGCAAGGCGAGGACGGCATCTTGTAGGCGTCGTCCTGGCGATGCTCAACGGCTAGCTGGCGCAGAGAAAAGGCGACGGGATGGCTCGGGAGCTTGCAGGGTTTGTCACGGGGCGCGCGGCATCATTTGGCCGAGGACGACGGCGACGGTGCAGGGGCAGGCCTGGGCTTGTGTCTAGCGTGTAGAGGGCGGGGAGTAGCCACTCAACGTCGCGGTAGGGATGCAGGGCGAGGAGTAGGCTGCTCGAGCGCTCGACGGACCGGCGTGTCCAGGGCGCGCTCACCGCGTCGACTGGCACGCCCTGGCGCGGTTTGGCCACGCGCGTTCTGGCCAAAGTAGAGCCGTGGCGTTGCAGGGGCTTGTACCATTCGTGTCCTTGTGCAGTGTAGATGCTCCAGGACAAGGGCAAGAGTTGAGATGAGGGCTGGAGGTGGAGATGCCAAAGGTGGCCAGCATGGCCACGGTATGCATTAGACTAGGTTTTCTTTCCCTCTCCTCTCACTTTAATCGATCAAGCAAGGTACTGGGGTGAAGCAGGGGTTGTAAGAGGGTGCAATGATCAAGAATTAAAGGGGTTTAGGGAAGAAACCAGTGTGTAATAGTGTGTGTCTCAATTTGGAAAAGATGCCTGCCACCTGTTCGACATAATGGCCGCAAGAGAATTTTATTTGAATTTCGAAATTCTTTTTGGTGAATCTCATTTATATAAATAATGTGAAGTATTGGTGGTGGTGGCACTCAATTTGGAGTTGTTTTGCAAAATGTCAAAAGTGACATAATCTTCTCTTTATTTCAGCATCCCCTCTTGTCACTTTTATTCTGGTCAACCTAGTCAACTCTAGCCATGATGGTCAACATCAAAGTTGCTCACCTTGACATGGTCTTGGATGACATGGCTTTGGTTGACCAAGTTTAGTTCAAGAATTGAGAAAACCAGGGGGGTAAAGAGGTGAAGAAAATATTTTTGTGACAAGTGGCCATTATCATATGTATGTGAGATTTTTGATTTCTTTGCATTTGATTCTTGGTTCAAGGGTGCAATTGTGTTAGTTTATCACATTGAAGTATTTTAGAAGCAAGGGAGCAAGCAATCTTGGCCTTGGTTGAGGATTTGAAATTTTGCATAAGGTGTATGTGAGTGGGAAATGGGTTTTTCCCATTTTCTCTAATTCCCCTCAATTTAGGGTTTAGTGATCATGCTTAGGATTCACAAGGCAATGTTTAACCATACTAACACTCATCATGGCAATTGCACAAAAGAATATCACTCAAATGCATATATCTATATGTGGCACTATATGCATAGAAAAAGTTTTTGTTAATTGCAAATTTTGGGTTTGGGGAATTTCTCTTTCTTGTTTATTATTGTTGAAACTTGGGATGTTACAGTTCCCTTGTGTTGTCTATGTGGGTTAGGTATCTTTCTATGGAAATGCATCAAAAGTGAGATCTCATATAGCCCATGAGAGGATGACGTCAAGTGGTGATCGTCATCAAGGTTGAGTTGGGCAAGTTCAAGTTGAGCATCTCAAGAGGATCATATGATTGAAGCTTGCCATCCGTTTGGTGATAATGGACATGTGAAGATGTGCATCAATGGAGCTTTCCCATCATGGTGTATGGAGAAGCATTTGTGAGTCTTCACGAAGCAACAATGATCAAGTGATGCATTCCGGCTTGAGTGGAGCTTGAAGAGTTATCATCAAGATCAAGCGGGATGCGCAAGGCAAAGGTATGGCCTTGCTAGGTTTTCCTTTTACCGGTCTCAAGGTGGTTGTTGGGAGACCGGATTATAGGATACATAGCCGCACTATCAAGAGGGGCTTTCGGTTGGGTAACTTGATCACATCTTCTTAGGGAGCTCAATACTTTGCATACTTTGCATATACCTATTGCTTCTTGGTGTTTCTCTGTGAAAGGTTCTTGAGCTTGTTGCTAGCTTTACAACAAGCCCAAGTTCATCGAAAACGGAATCCGCATGCATCTTCTATTGCGTTTTCGAGTTTGGACGTCTTCACCGTTTCTTGACGGTTGGAGACTCCCTCTCTAAAAACATCTAAAAATATCCTGTGAGGAGTCTCCATATTTGGTTTCTATTCGTCGTTATCTTTCCAACAAAATTGGTTTCATGTCAATCGGGGTCCGGACACAAAAGTTATCACAGTTTTTGTATAACATGTTTTCCTGCTGGCCCGGTTTCTCGCCCGGCGTGACCGGCCGTCCCACCGGATGGCCCGATTCAAACCGGCCCCTGGACTGGTGCCAACCGGGGCCATGTACTGTAAGACACAGAAGTGTCCCGGTCATGGCCCGGACACAGGCCCAGTTTTGGCCGGCTGGGTCCGGCCTGTGGCCCGGGCTGACCGGCACCTGGACCGGACGGTCCGGCCCCAGGCCCGGTTGACCAGCCTCCTCGACTGTGGTGAGCTGAAACTCACCTAACGGTTATATTTCTCCCTAGACTATAAATAGGCCTTCTTCCATCTTAGGCTGGACAAGTTCTTCCACTCTCTCTCCTCCATTGTTGACTTTGAAGAACTTGCCCTATCTCTTGATTCCCCCCATGATTCTTGCTCATTCTTGAGGGATCTAAGAGAGGAGATCTAGATCTACAATCCCCACCAATCCATCTCTCCTCTAAGTGAGGGGAACTCTTTAGATCTAGATCTTGGAGTCATTTTTTGATTTCCTCTTTGTTCTTCCTCTCTAATCTCATCCTAGCATTTGTTGCTTTGGTGGGATTTGAGTGTGAAGGATTTGAACACCTCTAGTGTTCTTGCTTTGCATCATTGCATAGTGTTGAGCTCTCCACCACGATTAGTTCGAGTGAGAGACCGCAAGCTTGTTACTCTTGGAGGGAGACCTCCTAGTTGGCTTGGCGGTTGGTGCTCCGGTGATCTCTTCAAGGAAGATTGTGAAGAGGCCCAGGCTTCTCCTTCGTGGAGCTTGTGAAGTGGTTGTGGAGTTTGCCATCTCCGGAGTGGAGGAATAACCATAAGGAAAGGGTCATTATCCTTCGTGGGTGTGGCTCGGAGAATAGGGTGAGCCTTCATGGCGTTGGGGAATCCTTCGTGGGACCTCCACTTCTCCAAACGTGACGTACCTTCTTGCAAAGGAAGGGAACACGGGAATACATCCTCGTCTCCGCGTGCCTCGGTTATTTCTATACCCGAGCTTACTTTCCTTGTGATAGCCATCATGCTTGAAGTACATATATCTTGCTATCACTTGTGCTTCATATATCTTGTGCCTATCTTTCTTAGCTCTAGTTGTTATTGTTGCACTTAGTTGATCCTAGCATATTTAGGAGTTGTGCTTGTAAACTAAACGTTAGTTTAATTCCGTATTCTTACAAGCCAAATCCGCAAGAGTTTTTAAACGTCTATTCGCCCCCCTCTAGGCGACATCTCGTCCTTCCAAAAAGTAATATCTCTTGGGTCTTCCTTAACATAGGAACCATTGAACCTCCCAAGGTATTCATTTTGATTGAGCTTGTTCATAAGTACAAGCTCGGTCATGGTGCTTAACCTGAAACCGGTAAGCAAACTTTAGCAAAGCAAAAGTAAATAAATAACTAGAGAAAAGACCAGTAGTGCTTAGCTCCCCGGAAACGGAGCCAGAAAATAGCTTGATAACTACAAGTGCACAGGTAGGTGTAGCTTATTTCGAAATAAGGGTATCGATCCCATGGAGAGTCTACCGACTATGGTTAATTTTGTGTTCCTTGTTACAACTTACTTAAGGATGCACAAGGAGGCACTTAATTCCATGTAAAGGTGAAAAAGGTTTGATTGAGTGTTGATACGTCTCCAACGTATCTATAATTTCCGATGTTCCATGCTTGTTTTATGACAATACCAACATGTTTTGTTCACACTTTATATCATTTTCATGCATTTTCCGGAACTAACCTATTAACAAGATGCCACAGTGCCAGTTCCTGTTTTCTGCTGTTTTTGGTTCCAGAAAGGCTGTTCGGGCAATATTCTCGGAATTGGACGAAATCAACGCCAAACCTCCTATTTTTCCCGGAAGCGTCCAGAACACCGAAGAAGAGTCGGAGAGGGGCCAGGGGGCCACCACACCACATGGCGGCGCGGGCCAGGCCTAGGCCGCGCCGGCCTAGGGTGTGGCGCCCCCAGGTGCCCCCCTGCGCCGCCTCTTCGCCTATAAAAGCCCTTTCGACCTAAAAACGCAGTACCAATTGACGAAACTCCAGAAAGACTCCAGGGGCGCCGCCACCGTCGCGAAACGCCAATTCGGGGTACAGCCCTCTCGGTTCCGGCACCCTGCCGGACGGGGAATTGCCCCCGGAGCCATCTCCACCGCCGTCTTCACCGCCATCTTCACCGCCATCGCTGCTTCCATGATGAGGAGGGAGTAATCCACCTCCGAGGCTGAGGGCTCCGTTGTAGCTATGTGGTTCATCTCTCTCCCATGTACCTCAATACAATAATCTCATGAGCTGCTTTACATGATTGAGATTCATATGAGTTTGTATCACAATTTATCTATGTGCTACTCTAGCAAAGTTATTAAAGTAGTTCTATTCCTCCTGCACGTGTGTAAAGGTGACAGTGTGTGCACCGTGTTAGTACTTGGTTTATGCTATGATCATGATCTCTTGTAGATTGCGAAGTTAACTATTGCTATGATAATATTGATGTGATCTATTCCTCCTACATATGCATGAAGGTGACAGTGTGCATGCTATGTTAGTACTTGGTTTAGTCTGTTGATCTATCTTACACTATAAGGTTACTTAAATATGAGCATTATTGTGGAGCTTGTTAACTCCGGCATTGAGGGTTCGTGTAATCCTACGCAATGTGTTCATCATCCAACAAAAGTGTAGAGTATGCATTTATCTATTCTGTTATGTGATCAATGTTGAGAGTGTCCACTAGTGAAAGTGTAATCCCTAGGCCTTGTTCCTAAATACTGCTGCGTTACTACTGCTTGTTTACTGTTTTACTGCGTTACTACTGCTGCACTACTACCAACATCAACTACACGCCAGCAAGCTATTTTTACGGCACCGTTGCTACTGCTCATATATATTCATACCACCTGTATTTCACTATCTCTTCGCCGAACTAGTGCACCTATTAGGTGTGTTGGGGACACAAGAGACTTCTTGCTTTGTGGTTGCAGGGTTGCATGAGAGGGATATCTTTGACCTCTTCCTCCCTGAGTTCGATAAACCTTGGGTGATCCACTTAAGGGAAAACTTGCTGTTGTTCTACAAACCTCTGCTCTTGGAGGCCCAACACTGTCTACAGGAAAAGGAGGGGGAAGTAGACATCAAGCACTTTTTAAAGGCGCCGTTCTTGGGGGAGGAAAGGTAAAAGGCACTCATACTTCGGTTCCAGGTAAAGTACTTTTCTGGCGCCATTGTGTTTGTGCTCGAAGCTATTTCCTTTAGATCCTGCAATTGCATCTTTTTGTTTCTTGTTTACACTAGTTAGGCATAATGGAAAACAACAAAAAAATTGGTGAGCTTTTTAATCTTTTTCCTGATTTAGAATTGTTTGATGCAAAAATTAAAAAACCTATGGAACCTTATTTGCATGCTAGTAGCGATGTTATTAGTATGAATGCAATTACTGCTAATACTATGGATAAGTCTAAGCTTGGGGAAGCTAGTTTATATAAGAATAATCTTTTTTGCTCCTCAGCTTTGGAAGAAATATTTTCCTCTGATAATGCTTTATCTCCCATATGCGATAACTCTAATGATGTTTCTGATATTTTAAATCCACCTGCTGAAAGTATTCCGTATAAAATACCTATGAAAATTATCGAATGTGTTATGGACAACCACTATAAAGGGGATGGAACTGTCCATCCTAGAGATCATTTACTGTTTTTGCACGAATTATGCGGGTTATTCAAGTGTGCAGGTATCTCTATGGATGAAGTGAGGAAGAAGATATTCTCTGTTTCGCTGTCTGGTAAAGCGGCGCATTGGTATAAATTGTTGGAGAATAGACATTCTCTTGGTTGGGAGGAAATTGCATCTCTCTTTTATTCTAAATTTTATCCTCCTCATGAAGTGCATATTGATAGGAATTATATTTATAACTTTTATCCTCGTGATGGAGAGAGTATTTCTCAAGCGTGGGGGAGACTGAAGTCACTAATGCTCAAATGTCCCATTCATGAGCTCCCCCGTAATGTTATTGTTAACAATTTTTATGCGAGGCTTTCAGGACAACACAAGGACTATCTGGACGCGTGTTCGGAGGGATCTTTCACAAGCAAGGAGGTTGAAGCTAGGTGGGATCTTCTTGATCGGATTGAGGACAACGCTGAAGGATGGGAGAACGACAAAGGTAAAGAGTCAGGTATAAATTATGATTATGAATGCATTGAAGCTTTTATGGATACCGATAAATTTCGAAATATGAGTGCTACTTATGGTCTTGACTCTCAAGTTGCTGCAAATCTTTATAAAGCCTTTGCTTCTCATTTTGAATTGCCTAAAAATAATTTTGATAAGTATCATGAACCTTTTAAAGAGGCTTGCATGAAGAATGAAATTGTTGTTAATTATTGCAATAAGCATGCTCAAACTCCTAAAAATGCTATTTCTTATAAGCATGTTAATTTTTGTGGAATGCATAGGCCTTGCGGAATTAATCAAGTCAAAGATGAATATTGCATCCATCATATTAATGAAAAAACTAGAAAGTGGTTTAGGGCTCTAGATGATCTTGGTAAAAAAGTTTGCGCCCTCTATCCTTTTATTTGTGAAGTTTGCCATGAAGTGGGTCATTTTAATTTTCAATGCTCCTCCAATGATAATTTGAACCCAATGAGTGCTGCAAATTTGTATTGTGATGATGAAATTACTCCTAATCAGCATGATGAACTTTGGGGTGTGAAGAACTGTCGAGAAAAATCTCTTTGTTACATATGAGTGATCTTGATATTGATGATGTCCTACATGGGTGTTTTTCTTATTGCATTGATAATAGCCATACAAATACTTACATACAAAATATTTTAGAAGATGACACCTTGCCAAAATATGATAGGACCGCTGTGTGTTTTCAACTAATTAATGAAAAGGAGGGATCCTCCCAAGTTTCTTCTATTGTTTCTGAAAGTAAATCAGGTTATGCGGACAAGCCACCCTTCAAGCCTCTCCCTCCTGAAGAAGGGAACGAGGAAAAGGAGAAGGAGAGGAAGAAGAAGGGAACGAAGAAGAAGAAGAAGAATAAGGGGAATAAAAAGAAAGAGGTAACAGCATATCCCCGCGTATACGAGATAACGATAGGTAACCGTAAGTATGTTGCTCCTGATGATTATTGTGATAATGAATCTGAATACGATGATCTTCCAATGCCCTTTACATACATTAGCAATCATGATTTGAATGAGCACACTACTTTTGATATTGCAAATCTCTGGGAAATTAATTCTGAAAATGATGATGATAATGATTGCCATAGTGTCAGTGCTATCCATGCTTCCTCCCATAATGATATAGAAAGCTTTAAGCTTGGGGAAGAGGTGTTTGAAAATCCTTTAGCTACTGGTCATTATGTTCTTGATACATCTCCTTCTAATAACAATGATGGTGTGGGCACAGATAAACCGACTGTGAAAGATAACTATTCTATTTCCTATGATGACACTGTGCCTCCGATCTCTGATGATTATTACAAAGAATGCTATGATATAGGTTCTAACTATCCTTATGAAACTTGTCATAGTCATGATTGGGTTACCAAAAACAATTCCCTTAATATGCAACTTGTTTACCATGTTCAAATTCTTGATAATAATCTTGCTCCAATTACTATTAATGAGAAGAACTCTTCTTATGCCAAAATTAATGATACTTCTATGCATATGAACCATGATAAGAATGTTTTAAGTGATGGGTATATTGTGGATTTCATCAATGATGCTACTGAAAGTTATTATGAGAGAGGGAAATATGGTTATATGCATCTTAATGATATTAAGTTTCCCCTCTTTATGTTGAGAATCTTGAAGTTACTCGTGTTTTATCCTCTTATGCTTGTCACTTTGTTCTTCATGAATTCATTTGTGTACAAGATTTCTCTGCATAGGAAGCATGTTAGGCTTAAATGTGTTTTGAATTTGCCTCTTGAAGCTCTCTTTTGCTTCAAATACTATTTCTTGCGAGTGCATCATCAAAACTGCTGAGCCCATCTTAATGGCTATAAAGAAAGAACTTCTTGGGAGATAACCCATGTGTTATTTTACTACAGTACTTTGTTTTTATTTTGTGTCTTGGAAGTTGTTTACTACTGTAGCAACCTCTCCTTATCTTAGTTTTGTGTTTTGTTGTGCCAAGTAAAGCCGTTGATAGAAAAGTAAGTACTAGATTTGGATTACTGCGCAGTTCCAGATTTCTTTGCTGTCACGAATCTGGGTCCACCTCCCTGTAGGTAGCTCAGAAAATTAAGCCAATTTACGTGCATGATCCTCAGATATGTACGCAACTTTCATTCAATTTGAGCATTTTCATTTGAGCAAGTCTGGTGCCATTTTAAAATTCGTCAATACGAACTGTTCTGTTTTGACAGATTCTGCCTTTTATTTCGCATTGCCTCTTTTGCTATGTTGGATGAATTTCTTTGATCCACTAATGTCCAGTAGCATTATGCAATGTCCAGAAGTGTTAAGAATGATTGTGTCACCTCTGAACATGTGAGTTTTTGATTATGCACTAACCCTCTAATGAGTTTGTTTCGAGTTTGGTATGAAGGAAGTTTTCAAGGGTCAAGAGAGGAGGATGATATACCATGATCAAGGAGAGTGAAAGCTCTAAGCTTGGGGATGCCCCGGTGGTTCACCCCTGCATATATCAAGAAGACTCAAGCGTCTAAGCTTGGGGATGCCCAAGGCATCCCCTTCTTCATCGACAAATTATCGGGTTCCTTCTCTTGAAACTATATTTTTATTCGGTCACATCTTATGTGCTTTACTTGGAGCGTCTGTATGCTTTTGTTTTTGTTTGTGTTTGAATAAATGCTTGTGTGGGAGAGAGACACGCTCCGCTGGTTCGTATGAACACATGTGTTCTTAGCTCATAATATTCATGGCGAAGGTTGAAACTGCTTCGTTAAATTATTATATGGTTGGAATTGGAAAATGCTACATGTAGAAATTGGTGTGATGTCTTGAATAATGTGATACTTGGCAATTGTTGTGCTCTTGTTTAAGCTCTTGCATCATATACCTTGCACCCATTAGTGAGGAAATACATAGAGCTTGTTAAAATTTGGGTTTGCATGAGTGGTTTCTCTAGAGTCTAGATATTTTCTAGTAAGATGTTTGAACAACAAGGAAGACGATGTATAGTTTTATAATGCTTGTAATATGTCTTTTATGTGAGTTTTGCTGTACTAGTTCGTGCTTGTGTTTGCTTCAAACAACCTTGCTAGCCTAAACCTTGTATCGAGAGGGAATACTTCTCATGCATCCAAATCCTTGAGCCAAACAACACTATGCCATTTGTGTCCACCATACCTACCTACTACATGGTATTTTCCGCCATTCCAAAGTAAATTGCTTGAGTGCTACCTTTAAAATTCCATCATCCACCTTTGCAATATATAGCTCATGGGACAAATAGCTTAAAAACTATTGTGGTATTGAATATGTAATTATGCACTTTATCTCTTATTAAGTTGCTTGTTGTGCGATAACCATGTTCACCGGGGACGCCATCAACTTTTCATTGTTGAATTTCATGTGAGTTGCTATGCATGTCCGTCTTGTCTGAAGTAAGAGATCTACCACCCTATGGTTAAGCATGCATATTGTTAGAGAAGAACATTGGGCCGCTAACTAAAGCCATGATCCATGGTGGAAGTTTCAGTTTTGGACATATATCCTCAATCTCATATGAGAAAATTATTAATTGTTGTTACATGCTTATGCATAAAAGAGGAGTCCATTATCTGTTGTCTATGTTGTCCCGGTATGGATGTCTAAGTTGAGAATAATCAATAGCGAGAAATCCAATGCGAGCTTTCTCCTTAGACCTTTGTACGCGGCATAGAGGTACCCCTTTGTGACACTTGGTTAAAACATGTGCATTGTGATGATCCGGTAGTCCAAGCTAATTAGGACAAGGTGCGGGCACTATTAGTATACTATGCATGAGGCTTGCAACTTGTAAGATATAATTTACATGATACATATGCTTTATTACTACCGTTGACAAAATTGTTTCATGTTTTCAAAATAAAAGCTCTAGCACAAATATAGCAATCGATGCTTTCCTCTTTGAAGGACCATTCTTTTACTTTTATTGTTGAGTCAGTTCACCTATCTTTCTCCACCTCAAGAAGCAAACATTTGTGTGAACTGTGCATTGATTCTTATATACTTGCTTATTGCATTTGTTATATTGCTTTGCATTGACAACTATCCATGAGATATACATGTTACAAGTTGAAAGCAACCGCTGAAACTTAATCTTCCATTGTGTTGCTTCAATGTCTCTACTATGAATTTATTGCTTTATGAGTAACTCTTATGCAAGACTTATTGATGCTTGTCTCAAAAGTACTATTCATGAAAAGTCTTTGCTATATGATTCACTTGTTTACTCATTGCATTTACATTGTTTCGAATCGCTGCATTCATCTCATATGCTTTACAATGGTATGATTAAGATTATGTTGGTAGCATGTCACCTCGTAAATTATCTTTTATCGTTTACCTACTCGAGGACGAGTAGGAACTAAGCTTGGGGATGCTGATACGTCTCCAACGTATCTATAATTTCCGATGTTCCATGCTTGTTTTATGACAATACCAACATGTTTTGTTCACACTTTATATCATTTTCATGCATTTTCCGGAACTAACCTATTAACAAGATGCCATAGTGCCAGTTCCTGTTTTCTGCTGTTTTTGGTTCCAGAAAGGCTGTTCGGGCAATATTCTCGGAATTGGACGAAATCAACGCCAAACCTCCTATTTTTCCCGGAAGCGTCCATAACACCGAAGAAGAGTCGGAGAGGGGCCAGGGGGCCACCACACCACATGGCGGCGCGGGCCAGGCCTAGGCCGCGCCGGCCTAGGGTGTGGCGCCCCCAGGTGCCCCCCTGCGCCGCCTCTTCGCCTATAAAAGCCCTTTCGACCTAAAAACGCAGTACCAATTGACGAAACTCCGAAAGACTCAGGGCGCCGCCACCGTCGCGAAACTCCAATTCGGGGACAGAACTCTCTGTTCCGGCACCTGCCGGACGGGGAATTGCCCCCGGAGCCATCTCCACCGCCGTCTTCACCGCCATCTTCACCGCCATCGCTGCTTCCATGATGAGGAGGGAGTAATCCACCTCCGAGGCTGAGGGCTCCGCTGTAGCTATGTGGTTCATCTCTCTCCCATGTACCTCAATACAATAATCTCATGAGCTGCTTTACATGATTGAGATTCATATGAGTTTGTATCACAATTTATCTATGTGCTACTCTAGCAAAGTTATTAAAGTAGTTCTATTCCTCCCGCACGTGTGTAAAGGTGACAGCAGTGTGCACCGTGTTAGTACTTGGTTTATGCTATGATCATGATCTCTTGTAGATTGCGAAGTTAACTATTGCTATGATAATATTGATGTGATCTATTCCTCCTACATATGCATGAAGGTGACAGTGTGCATGCTATGTTAGTACTTGGTTTAGTCTGTTGATCTATCTTACACTATAAGGTTACTTAAATATGAGCATTATTGTGGAGCTTGTTAACTCCGGCATTGAGGGTTCGTGTAATCCTACGCAATGTGTTCATCATCCAACAAAAGTGTAGAGTATGCATTTATCTATTCTGTTATGTGATCAATGTTGAGAGTGTCCACTAGTGAAAGTGTAATCCCTAGGCCTTGTTCCTAAATACTGCTACGTTACTACTGCTTGTTTCTTGTTTCTTGCGTTACTACTGCTGCAATACTACCACCATCAACTACACGCCAGCAAGCTATTTTCTGGCACCGTTGCTACTGCTCATATATATTCATACCACCTGTATTTCACTATCTCTTCGCCGAACTAGTGCACCTATTAGGTGTGTTGGGGACACAAGAGACTTCTTGCTTTGTGGTTGCAGGGTTGCATGAGAGGGATATCTTTGACCTCTTCCTCCCTGAGTTCGATAAACCTTGGGTGATCCACTTAAGGGAAAACTTGCTGCTGTTCTACAAACCTCTGCTCTTGGAGGCCCAACACTGTCTACAGGAAAAGAAGGGGGAAGTAGACATCAAGTGTGTTGACCAGTAAAATAAAATGCTAAAAGTAACTAATGAAGGAGAACAACGCGTTGTAAAAGTATTGAAATTGTAGTGGTCTAAAGTATTCTCGAGGAATACTGGATTCACCTCTAGTGTTCGGAGTATAAAAGATTAGGATGTTCTAGCCATTCTTTATGCATGTGTATGAAGAAGCTCCACATAGGGTGGTTGCAGACTAACCATTTGTTCAACCGTCCTCTCATAACCACAGTAATGTAAAAGTGCAAACCACCTTAGTACATCACTATTAAGGGTTCTGCTAGCATCCCATGGCTATGGATGAACGCTCTATGAGTCTCCCCTAGCCCCCCCCTTGACCATGGGATATAGAGGATTATCGTGAGGGTGTCACTTGACGCCTCCTCTCTACCACATGTACAACGGTAACCCCTCTCTTGTCCTTAGAGGCAAATGTTGCATGGCCAACTTCATACAACATCAAGAGAGAAAATTAATAGACAATGATAAATGAATGAATAAAACATCTTTATTTCAATTATGATCCATAACTAGAGTTTCACAATATTCCCAAGAATAAAGGAATCTACTCACAGTCTCACACATAGAGGAAGGAGACATTATCATCGTAATAATGGTGTTGGTGCAGTTGATGATGATGGAGACCATGTCCAAGCCTCCTTAGATCCGAGTAGCAGCGAGGATCGGTGCTCTTCTGCTAGTTCCCCTCCAGATCGGGACCCTTTCAGGAGGTGAGTTTCTGCGCTTTCTAGTGTCTACTAATGCTCGATCTCTGATCTGTTTGCATGGGGTGAAACTATTTAAAGAGAAAAAGGCGGCGGAGTGTCGTACAACAACGCCATACGGGCGGGTTCTGCCCATAGCAGCGGTCACCAAACTCTCCGATTTCTTTGTTTTGACTATTTTCTCAGTGATGTTCTCCCACACGTGCTAAGGTAAATCTCTTTATTGCTTTAAATGGCCTTGAATTAGCATGTGTATCCAAAAACAATGGTTCCATTGATCGTCTTCATTATGTCCTTCCATTCGAGGATCCTATTGAAACTACCATAAAATGTGCGCATGTGCGCGGTAAAATATCAAAATTCTATCACTAGTAATGCAAAAACATTAAGTAAATATGCTTCAAAAAATGCACTCATCATTCATCTAGGCTGATTCGCATTTGATATGTTGCGTTCTCGCCGCGTGCACCAGGGGTTTCCCTCGATGAGGACCTATGGTCAGCTAGGGCCTGGGTCTCGGAGTTCGAGAACGTCGTAGTTACCCTTCCGTTTCTCCCTACGGAAGTCCATAGTGCGTTAGATGGTATTAAGGCCAACTCGGCCCTAGCCCTGATGGGCTCCCAGTTGTCTTCTTTCATAAGATCTGGGAGAAGATGAAGGGGGTCATCGTGCCCATGTTCCATGAGTTCTACATCGGGACTCTTGATATGCGGCGCCTGAACTTCGACATTATTACCCTGATCCCCAAGGTAGTGGGGGCCACAAATATCCGCCAGTTCAGGCTAATCATCGTCAGTAATGTCATCCAACGGTTGTTCTCCAAGGTGTGCGCGGTGAGGTTGCCTCCGGTTATGGAGCAGACCGCGCACCAATACCAGTTCGCTTTCCCCAAAGTCCGACACATCCACAATGGAATTCTAGCACTTCATGAGATTGTTCATGAGGTGAAGAGTCAACACCAGAGGGGTGTCTTCTTAAAACTAGATTTCCAGAAGGTGTACGATCGATTGGATTGGTCCTTCCTCCGGTAGGTTCTCTAGAGGAGGTGTGTTGATGGTTGGATTATGCACACCATTTCGACTCGTAGCACGACCATTAACATAAATGGTGAAGTGGGTCCCTATTATAGGCCGGCGTGTGGGGTGCGATAGGGGGACCCGTTGTCCCCTATCCTCTTCAACGCTGCAGTAAACTCCCTTGCCGAGATCCACGAGAGGGCCATGATCTCGGGCCATATTACTGGAGTGGTCGGGCACCTCATCCCTGGTAGCGGGGTTACCCACCTCCAATATGCGGGCGATACCATGATTATGTTCGAAGGATCATACCTCAACATACTGAACCTCAAGTTCTGAATCCTATGTTTTGAGGCCTTGTCTGGCCTCAAGGTTAACTTTGACAAAATTGAGGTAGTGGTCTTGGGGTACTCCCCGGAAGTCCAGCAACAGATCACTGACAACCTAAATTTCAAGTTGTCGACCTTCGCTATGAATTACCTGTGAGTACCTATTAGGGATTATAGGATCCTTATTAGAGACCTCGCCCCCTTGGTGGGGCGAGTGAGATCGAAGGCCGAACCGTGGTGCGGTAGGTTCACCTCCAAGGGTACATAGCAAGACATTGCTCATTGATTACTGCCTATCCAGTCTTTCCATGTATATCATGGGGCTGTATCTCCTCCCTGAGGGGATGCATTAATTGCGCCTTTGACAATGAGCTTTCACGCTTCTTCTGGAAGGACCGAGCAGTCGGGCAAAAAGACCACATGGTCAAATGGGCTGATGTGTGCGCCCCCAAGGATCTTGGGGGCATAGGTATTATATCCTCTTGGCACATGAATGTGGCCCTAATGTTGAAATGGTAATGGAGGATCATAACAGATGACAGGGGCCTTTGGCTGAAGTTGGTGAAGGCTAAATATTTGCGTGGTCAGCTGCTACTTGCTTGCGAGCCTCCAGAACATTAAGCACAAGATCAGAGCTAGATTATCCCTCTCCATAGACGATGATAGAGGGACCATGTTCTGGCTTGACCCATGACTTAGCGGCTGACCCATTCGGCAAGACTTTTCGAAACTCTTTGCAATTTGCGCTGACCCACCTATGCTGGTTGCAGAATCAGCTCAGAGGGATTGGGCTATCCAGTTTCGTCGAGGACTGGCCCAAGGAGAGGCCATGAGTTTGGAATGGTTGCGGAATCTCCTCCCGGAGGGACCTCCGGGCGGGGTAGACTCTCCCTCATAGCGTATTACTACTTCTGGCATGTTCTCACTGAGATCGGCCTATAGGGCCCTTTTTAGGGGGGCACACCTATCTTGGACGTCCCCACTTTTCAAAGCGCCAATTCCTCTTAAGACGAAAATCTTTCTGTGGCAACTGCTTAGAGACCGCCTTCCATCGGGCGTGGAGGTCGCTAAGCGGAATGGTCCTAGTAACGGCATGTGCCCATTATGTGCGGTTCCATAATCGACGACGCACATCATGTTCTCTTGCCCCGCGGCCCAGTTTCTTTGGAGTTTCTTGCATGCGGCTCTGTGGCTGATTGGCAGGCCTCAGTCCTCGGAGAGTTCATTGAGACCCACGTGAACAACATCGACAGGAGGAGGTGACTCTTCTAGTTATTATTCACGGCTTTAACCTCGACCTTATGGACTTTGCGTAACAAGATGTTGATAGTGCGTATATTTCTTCGATGCGCTTCTGACTCTATCTAGAATTTCTTGGCTTTGTTGCAACAGTAGTACCCACTGCGTATGCAATGGGATAGGGAGCGTCTGGACGACATGTTGGAGGATCTTCTTACGGCGGCTCGTCGCATATCTACGACGTCCAACCTCTGAGTCGCCCTTTGTCTTAGGGTTGTATCGCTTGGTTTTTCTTTCGGGCATGTTGTGTTGTGGCGCTAGCAGACCTTATGGTCATCGTTAGTTCCTGTTTTTGCTTGTACTTGAACCTTGTATGGATGTGGTTGCTTTATTTTTAAAGCGGGACGGAAGCCTATTTCGAGAATTAGCTCTACTACCTCAGTTTCTATGAATAAGGCGCAAGCGTATTTTATGACGATGATTATATGGCACATAATTAGTAGCGTTCGATTCATATTGCAAAACAATTTCTAATAATGTTAACTTTATATAAAAAATCTTTATATATTTGAATAACTTTTAGTCAAAGAAAAACAAAAAAACGAGGACATCTTATTCATTGAAACGGTGGGAGCAATCGGAACACGGAGAACCCTTGCGACAGTGTGTCCCACTTTGGAGAAGTTAAGGATATTTTTATCTACAATAGATGATGGTGTAGTCTGCACATCGATTCTCCACCCTATAGAGTTTTATTAAATGTATTTGACTAATTATTTTGACTAATTATTTTGCCTTCTTCAGTGTGAATGCGTTTTGTGGCGACTATGCGAGTTCTAGGATGGACATAGCTAGCGTAATTTCTCTATGATTGTATCGTTCTTGATTCGACACTTTGAATTTCATAAAAGTGATTTTTAATAATAACACGCCTAAAGTAGGAGAGGTCGTGTATGCGATCCTGGTCAGCCCTTACACATGCTATACACATTCTAGGTGGGGTGTCGAGGGTACTCTCGGCAATGCCTTTCGTTTGGGGCTTAGGGTAGATGGAATCCTGTAGGCTAACACGAGACATCGGTTATCAAACAAGCGGAAAAGCGATTTACCCAGGTTCGGGGCCCTCGATGAGGTAAAACCCTTACGTCCTGCCTGTCTGATCTTGATTTTCAAAATATCGGGTTACAATGGGGTGCCGAAGGTTTCGGCTGTGATCTCGTCGAGAGGCTAAGTTCTGCTGGGACCTAGCTCTAGACTTATGGTGGCTATGATTCTTAAGATTGCGTGTGTCCTCGGCAGCCCCTCTCCTGGCCCTTATTAGGGAGTCAGGTCTCAAGAGATCTGTCCGGGTACGACTATGTTACAAAGGGCCCTAAGTATAAACTTTCCTTGTTTTCTTCGTCTCTTTGTCTTGTTCTTCAAGGAATCTTCTGCACCGACGCAGTGGTCCACCTTGCCATCGAGTGCCTTCATGGGCCTCTAGTTGGGCCGCATGGGATAGCGCAATAGCAGTTACCCGAAGGGTAATGCCCACTTCAGTAGCCCCCGAGTGTCTAGCCGAAGATATTTCGGGTAGAGACTAAAGCATGCCTCCACCGAATGTTCTCCTCACTTGATAAATCTTGTCCTTCTTGTAACAGCATCATCTCCTTCTATCGGGTGCGCGTCTAGCGCTCCTGATGGGAGTAGCCCCCGAGTCTAGGTACGGATGCTTGCAACCGTGCGTAGACTCAAGTTGTGCCACTCGAATGTTTTCTTCTGTCGAAGCTTTCTACAGGTCTTCATACGTCGTCCGATACATTTGTATAGGGGCTTCAATTTTTCAAATAAGATTTAGTGCGTAAAGGATATCGAGTAACGTGCCCAGCTTTTGCTGGTTAACTGCCGATGGCAAAACAACGCTATCCTACACAGAATCAAGTCCCCGGGCATGATCTTGGAGTGCAAAAAAGTTTCGTCGGGTGCGCAATCAGCACTCCCGATGGGAGTATCCCCCGAGTCTGGTCGCGGGTGCTTGCAACCGGGTGCAGACTTAGGCCAAACGGTTTGAATAATTCAATCTTTCTTCAGATACTCCTGTCATGCTCTTCCTTGCAAGAAAGTCTTCGAATCTAAATTTATCGGGTGCGCGTGCAGCGCTCCCGATGGGAGTAGCCCCCGAGTCTAGGTACGGCTGCTTTCAACCGTGCGTAGACTCAAGTTGTTCCACCCGATGGTTTTAACTTTTCTTCGGATGCTTCTAACTCCCTTCATGACATCACTGATGATGTAACTACTGTTGCAGTTTTGACTGACAGAACGTGACCTGACGGGCCCATCCTACTTCTGCACGGTTCTGTTTAGGAAATGACCACTACTTCCGTGCAGTTACCAAGGCGACTCCTCGATTTCTGCGCTCGACGATGAAGAGGGATCTCTATAATAAATTGGAGGTAGCGACACGTGCCCACTCAATTCTCAAACTTCCTTTTACTTTATAATCTCAAAGGGTAAATTCTCCCCTTTCCACGCTTTCTCCTTGCACCCTCTCTTCCTCATTCATCCTCCTTGTTCACAACCGCTGCGCTGCCGCCGCCGCCGTTTTCTAGATCTTCTTCAGATCTCGCAATGGTGAAAAAGAATCCACAGCTGGAAAACTCCACAGCTGGGCCTGCTTGTGACGGTAAAGCACACGTCCGTTGGGAACCCCAAGAGGAAGGTATGATGAGTACAACAGCGAGTTTTCCCTCAGTAAGAAACCAAGGTTATCAACCAGTAGGAGATGAAGGCCACGTGAAAGTTGTTGGTGAAGGAGTGTAGTGCGGCGCAACACCAGGGATTCCGGCGCTAACGTGGAACCTGCACAACACAATCAAACTACTTTGCCCCAACTTAACAGTGAGGTTGTCAATCTCACCGGCTTGCTGAAAACAAAGGATTAAACGTATGGTGTGGAAAATAATGTTTGTTTGCAGAAAACAAAAGAGAACAATGATTGCAGTAGGTTGTATTTCAGATGTAAAAAATGGACCGGGGTCCACAGTTCACTAGTGGTGTCTCTCCAATAAGATAAATAACATGTTGGGTAAACAAATTACAGTTGGGCAATTGAGAAATAGAGAGGGCATAACAATGCACATACATATCATGATGACTACTATGAGATTTACTTAGGGCATTACGACAAAGAACATAGACCGCCATCCAGCATGCATCTATGCCTAAAAAGTCCACCTTCGGGTTAGCATCCGCACCCCTTCCAGTATTAAGTTGCAAACAACAGACAATTGCATTAACTACTGTGCGTAATGTAAACAATACAAATATCCTTAGACAAAACATTGATGTTTTATCCCTAGTGGCAACAACACATCCACAACCTTAGGGGTTGTTGTCACTCCCCCAGATTCAATAGAGACATGAACCCACTATCTAGCATAAATACCCCCTCTTGGAGTTACAAGTATCAACTTGGCCAGAGCCTCTACTAGCAACGGAGAGCATGCAAGATCATAAACAACACATATATGATAGATCAATAATCAACTTGACATAGTATTCCATATTCATCGGATCCCAACAAACACAACATGTAGCATTACAAATAGATGATCTTGATCATGATAGGCAGCTCACAAGATCTAAACATGATGGCACAAGAGGAGAAGACAACCATCTAACTACTGCTATGGACCCATAGTCCAAGGATGAACTACTCACGCATCAGTCCGGAGGCGGGCATGGTGATGTAGAGCCCTCTGGTGATGATTCCCTCTCCGACAGGGTGCCGGAGGAGATCTTCTGAACCTCCCGAGATAGGGTTGACGGCGGCAGCATCTCTGGAACTGTTCTCGTATTTTGGCTCTCGGTACTAGGGTTTTCGGGGACGAAGGAATAAATAGGCGAAGGGGCAGCGTCGGGGGAGTCCCAAGGGGCCCACCCCATAGGCTGGCGCGACCAGGGGCCCACCACGCCGCCTTATGGTGTGGCCGCCTCGTGGCTCCTCTTCGTCTCTCCTTCGGACTTCTGGAACATTCCGTGGAAAATAGGGCCGTGGGCTTTTGTTTCGTCCAATTCCGAGAATATCCGTAAACTAACTTTTCTGAAATCAAAAACAGCAGAAAACAGGAACTGGCACTATGGCATCTTGTTAATAGGTTAGTCCCGGAAAATGCATACAAACATTATAAAGTGTGAATAAAACATGTAGGCATTGTCATAAAACTAGCATGGAACATAAGAAATTATAGATACGTTGGAGACGTATCAAGCATCCCCAAGCTTAGTTCCTACTCGCCCTCGAGTAGGTAAACGATAAAAAGAATAATTTCTGAAGTGACATGCTACCAACATAATCTTGATCAACACTATTGTAAAGCATATGAGATGAATGAAGTGACTCAAAGCAATGGTCTATAGTTTGCTAACAAAAAGATAATGACTAAACAACTGAATCATATAGCAAAAACTGTTCATGAATAGTACTTTCAAGACAAGCATCAAAAAGTCTTGCATAAGAGTTAACTCATCAAGCAATAGATTCTTAATAAGAGGTTTTGAAGCAACACAAAGGAAGATTTAAGTTTCAGCAATTGCTTTCAACTTTCAACATACATATCTCATGGATAATTGTCAACACAAAGTAATATTTAAGTTTCAGCAATTGCATGGATTACACATGTGCTAGAGCTTTTTATTTTGAAAGCATGGAAACAATTGTGTCAACGGTAGTAATAATTCATATGGGTTATGTATAAAACTTCCTATATGTTGCAAGCCTCATGCATCGAATACTAATAGTGCCCGCACCTTGTCCTAATTAGCTCGGATTTCCATGGATTATCATCGCATTACATATGTTTCAACCAAGTGTCACAAAGGGGTACCTCTATGCCACCTGTACAAAGGTCCAAGGAGATAAATCGCATTTGATTTCTCGATTTTTATAGATCTCAACTTGAGGACATCCATACCGGGACAACATAGAAAACAGATAATGGACTCCTCTTTTATGCTTTAAGCATTCAACAACAGATAATATTCTCATAAGAGATTCGAGGATTAGTGTCCAAGCTGAAACTTCCACCATGATACATGGCTTTGGTTGGCGGCCCAATGTTCTTCTCTAACAATATGCATACTCAAACCATTTCAACTCATGGAAAATCTCCCTTACTTCAGACAAGACGAACATGCATAGCAACTCACATGATATTCAACAAAGGTGTGACAGGTTGATGGCGTCCCCAGATAACATGGTTACCGCTCAACAAGCAACTTATAAGAACTAAGATACACAAGTGACATATTCCTTACCACGGTAGTTTTTTAGGCTACTTTCCCATGAGCTATGTATTGCAAAAACAAGGAATGAATTTTTTTTGAAAGATTTTAAAGGTAGCACGCAAGCAATTTACTTGGAATGGCAGAAAAATACCACATAATAGGTAGTTATGGTGGACACAAATGGCATAAATTTTGGCTCAAGGTTTTGGATGCACGAGAAGCATTCCCTCTCAGTACAAGGCTTTGGCTAGCAAGGTTGTTTGAAGCAAACACAAGTATAAACCGGTACAACAAAACTTACATAAGAACATATTGCAAGCATTATAAGACTCTACACTGTCTTCCTTGTTGCTCAAACACTTTTACCAGAAAATATCTAGACCTTAGAGAGACCAATCATGCAAACCAAATTTCAACAAGCTCTACGGTAGTTCTCCACTAATAGATTTAAACTACATGATGCAAGAGCTTAAACATGATCTACTTGAGAGCTCAAAACAATTGCCAAGTATCAAATTATTCAAGGCAATATACCAATTACCACATGAAGCATTTTCTGTTTCCAACAAAATAAGAATAAGTGCAGCGGCTTTCAGCTTTCGCCATGAACATGAAAAATAAAACGAAGAACACAAGTGTTCAAATGAAAAAGCGGAGCGTGTCTCTCTCCCACACAAGCATGTTAGGATCCGATTTATTTAGAGAATGAAAATAATAAAACGAAAAATAAAAGCACACAGACGCTCCAAGTAAAGCACATAAGATATGACGGAATTAAAATATAGTTTCACTAGAGGTGACCTGATAAGTTGTTGATGAAGAAGGGGATGCCTTGGGCATCCCCAAGCTTAGACGCTTGAGTATTCTTGAAATATGCAGGGATGAACCACGGGGGCATCCCCAAGCTTAGACTTTTCACTCTCCTTGATCATATCATATCATCCTCCTCTCTTGATCCTTGAAAACTTCCTTCACACCAAACTCAAAGCAATCTCATTAGAGGGTTAGTGCATAATCAAAAATTCACATGTTCAGCAAGGACACAATCATTCCCAACACTTCTGGACATTACCCAAGGCTACTGAAATTTAATGGAGCAAAGAAATCCACTCAAACAAAGTAAAAGAGGCAATGCGAAATAAAAGGCAGAATCTTTGAAAACAGAACAGTCCGTAAAGACGAATTTTTTCGAGGCACTTAACATGCTCAGATGGAAAAGCTCCAGTTGAATGAAAGTTGCGTACATATCTGAGGATTACTCATGAATTGTTTCAGCATTTTAAGAGTTTTCTACAGAGAGAAAAACTCAAATTCGTGACAGCTAAAAATATGTTTCTGCGCAGAAATCCAAATCTAGTATCAACTTTCTATCAAAGACGTACTTTACTTGGCACAACAATGCAAGAAAATAAAGATACAAAGGTATTGCTACAGTAGTAACAAGCACCTTGACTCAAATATAAAACAAAAATTGCAGAAATAAAATAATGGGTTGTCTCCCATAAGTGCTTTTCTTTAACGCCTTTCAGCTAGGCGCAGAAAGTGAAAATCAAGTAACATCAAGAGAAGAAGCATTAACATTATTACCAAGGGCTTTACGCCTACCCCTCTTATTCTTACTCTTGGGTCTAGGGAATACATGACCGCATCCGGGTGTAGAGGTAAAATTTAGAGTGCCTTTTCCCACATCTACGGTTGCTCCCAAGAGTTTCAGCAGGGATCTTCCAAGTGTGATTTGTCCTGTCCCTACACATTCAATAACGAGATAATCAGTGGATACCGTTCTTCCAAGAAAGGTTGTGAACACACCTTCAGCTACCCCCTTAGGAATTATAACAGAATTATCAGTAAGAGTTATTCCTTCTCCACCTTCAGTAAGTCCCCAAAGTTTCAAAGATTCATAAATACTTTTAGGCATAAGGCAAAACTCAGACATAATATCACAACGGGCATAAAAAGTTTCACCACAAATAGCAACCTTAATAGTAGGGACCCACATTGAAGGTTCAAAGCTTACTGGAACATAATCATAATATTCACGAATCTGGTTATACCCTTCTTTTAAACAAGATATATTTGTCTCGAGAGTGTTTAATCTATTATGAATGCTAGCAAGGGATGAATCAAAATTATTAGCTGAGCTAGATGATGTAACCAATTTTTTTATGGCATTAAAAGCTTGATCCCCATCGCAGTGAAGGAAATCTCCTCCCACTACAGCATCCAAAGCATATCTATAGCGAACATTAATCTCAAAATAAAAGTTACTAAGAAGCAAACTTAGAGTCATTTTAGGTTCAGTTTTACCATAAGAATAAAAAATTCTAGACCAAGCTTCTTTAAAACTCTCCTCATCCACTTGTTTAAAAGTAAAGATCAATTCCTCAGGTGACAGAGTAACAAGTACAGGACTAGACATGATAACAAAATAAATTAAATGCAAGTAACTATTTTTTTGTGTTTTTGATATAAAGAAAGCAAACAAGACAGAAAATAAAATAAAGCAAGACAATAAACAAAGTAAAGAGATTGGATGTGAGAGACTCCCCTTGCAGCGTGTCTTGATCTCCCCGGCAACGGCGCCAGAAAAGTAGCTGCTTGTGACGGTAAAGCACACGTCCGTTGGGAACCCCAAGAGGAAGGTATGATGCGTACAGCAGCGAGTTTTCCCTCAGTAAGAAACCAAGGTTATCGAACCAGTAGGAGATGAAGGCCACGTGAAGGTTGTTGGTGAAGGAGTGTAGTGCGGCGCAACACCAGGGATTCCGGTGCCAACGTGGAACCTGCACAACACAATTAAACTACTTTGCCCCAACTTAACAGTGAGGTTGTCAATCTCACCGGCTTGCTGAAAACAAAGGATTAAACGTATGGTGTGGAGAATGATGTTTGCTTGCAGAAAACAAAAGAGAACAATGATTGCAGTAGATTGTATTTCAGATGTAAAAGAACGGACCGGGCTCCACAGTTCACTAGTGGTGTCTCTCCAATAAGATAAATGGCATGTTGGGTGAACAAATTACAGTTGGGCAATTGACAAATAGAGAGGGCATAATAATGCACATACATATCATGATGACTACTATGAGATTTACTTAGGGCATTAGGACAAAGAACATAGACCGCCATCCAGCATGCATCTATGCCTAAAAAGTCCACTTTCGGGTTAGCATCCGCACCCCTTCCAGTATTAAGTTGCAAACAACAGACAATTGCATTAAGTACTGTGCGTAATGTAAACAATACAAATATCCTTAGACAAAGCATTGATGTTTTATCCCCAGTGTATGACACATCCACAACCTTAGGGGTTGCTGTCACTCCCCCAGATTCAATGGAGACATGAACCCACTATCGAGCATAAATACTCCCTCTTGGAGTTACAAGTATCAACTTGGCCAGAGCCTCTACTAGCAACGGAGAGCATGCAAGATCATAAACAACACATATATGATAGATCAATAATCAACTTGACATAGTATTCCATATTCATCGGATCCCAACAAACACAACATGTAGCATTACAAATAGATGATCTTGATCATGATAGGCAGCTCACAAGATCTAAACATGATAGCACAAGAGGAGAAGACAACCATCTAGCTACTGCTATGGACCCATAGTCCAAGGATGAACTACTCACGCATCAGTCCGGAGGCGGGCATGGTGATGTAGAGCCCTCCGGTGATGATTCCCCTCTCCGGCAGGGTGCCGGAGGAGATCTTCTGAACCCCCCGAGATAGGGTTGACGGCGGCGGCGTCTCTGGAACTGTTCTCGTATTTTGGCTCTCGGTACTAGGGTTTTCGGGGACGAAGAAATAAATAGGTGAAGTGGCAGCGTCGGGGGAGTCCCGAGGGGCCCACCCCATAGGCTGGCATGGCCAGGGGGCCCACCGCGCCGCCTTATGGTGTGGCCGCCTCGTGGCTCCTCTTCATCTCTCCTTCGGACTTCTGGAACATTCCGTGGAAAATAGGGCCGTGGGCTTTTGTTTCGTCCAATTCCGAGAATATCCGTAAACTAACTTTTCTGAAATCAAAAACAACAAAAAATAGGAACTGGCACTGCGGCATCTTGTTAATAGGTTAGTCCCGGAAAATGCATAAAAACATTATAAAGTGTGAATAAAATATGTAGGTATTGTCATAAAACTAGCATGGACCATAAGAAATTATAGATACGTTGGAGACGTATCAGGGCCTATGCCCGGCGATTGGCCGGTTTTTACCACCACGAAGCGCGACGAGAAGAGGGCACGAAGCCTTGGAATAATTTCTTTCGACGAGGGGAACGCCATTCTTCCAGGTGCGACTTCGCGGCCCAATCCCCCTGCCGGTTTTACTGTGATGTTCTTATCCTTCTTGTATCGAGGTCTTTCGCTTCCTGCTCACAAATTTCTCCATCACCTCCTTCGCGTGTATGAGATCCAACTGTGGCAGTTGACTCCCAATTCAATCCTTCATCTTGCCATCTTTATCACCCTCTGTGAAGCATTCCTAGTCATTGAGCCCCACTTTGGTTTGTGGAAGAAAAATTTCTTCGTGAAGAGATACAACTGTAGTGGTGGGTCTTTCGTCATCGGTGGAGTTGGGTTTGTCGTCCGTAAAGCGGTTAACTACTTCAACTTTCCAATGAAAGAATCCGTTCAAGGATGGAGGCTGAAGTGGTTTTATATCAGAGATTCATCAGCAACCGACACCAGCTCCCCAAATTCTCCGATGTTCTGGAAGCCGAGCCTAAGAAGTCTTGGAAAAATATCCTTTCACCCGATGAAAAACCAACAGTCGATAGATTATTCGAGAAATTCCTTTGGATCAAAGAATCCGACGGCCAAACCATGATAGGTACTGAGGTAGCCGCTGTGTTCTTAAAACGCCGAGTCCAGCCAATCATGTCTAGGGCCCACCCGATGTGGTTTTATTCGGGCCCCAAGGATGAGACCAGAGTAAATGTTGCTGAGTTATCCGAGAAGGAGCTGCTTGATGAAGTCAAGCGCCTCAAAATCTTTAGCCAAGAAGACTCGATCCCACTAATATCTCCCCAACCACCATTTGATTCTAACCACCTACCAACCGAGGTAAATCTTTTCCTTCGTGTTCTCATTAACCTGTTTCTTTCGATCTTTTCAGTTTTCATTATTCTTACTTGATCACTTTGACAGATCCCTATAGCTCCCAAACATTTGCAAGACTTGTCGAACGATGCCTCTGAGAAAAGAGACTCTTCAGTCCCTGTAGAATCCCATGCTGAAGGAAATATAAACCCAGAAGATGAACATGACGATCCAATGAATCCTGAAGCTTCTTTCATCGATCCTCAATCCCTTGCCGATGATATAAGTGATACAGCGGGGTCGATCCATGATGACGCCGCTGATCGTGCTGCCTTTATTGATGCAGCTACGGAGAAGGCTAACGCGCTGCCCTCAAAGAGATCATCCGGCGGCTTCGCCGACGAAGATGATCTTTGTGATTTGTAAGTCCTTAATATTTTCTCTAAAATTAGATTCTGATGATGTCCATCCGTACTCGATTTTCACTCTATCAACTTCTCACTCTTATAGCGACGAGGGTTTCATCGAACCTCCGTCCAAGAAGGCTAAAACGTGCACCAACAAGCCGAATCTAGCAGCCTCCGAGGCTTCGACTCCTGCTACAGCCCCCGTGGCTCAAATTTCGTCAGCTTCTTCCCTCTCCAAAGGGAAGGAGATTCCTTCGGCTGCCGCAGCTACAGCTTCTCCTCCTGAAAAACCTGTAAGCCTTTTATGCTTCAATAATATATCCATCTCTGGTAGCTCCCGAGTGGGTCTTTATCAGGTTATAAGCTCTCTGATGATTAATTCTCCGTTTAATAATAATCATATTTTTCTTATTCCCCCAGGATTTGCGAGCCGTTATCTCTTCTCTGGAGGCCTTCGCCTCCCAATATACTTCTCTTGAAGCTGACAAAACCCGGCTGCAAAAGGAGGTCGAGTATTCTTCTTCAAAGTTGGAGGGCGCAATTAAAATTGCTGCCGAGGCACCCTAGGAGGTCGATTCCTTGATGGATGAACTCGAGGAGCTGAAGAGGAAGCTGAAGGACGAAGAAACATCCAAGCTCGCTGCCGAAGCTCAAATGAATGAAAAGGATGATCTTCTTCGCGCAATCTGTTTTGGCCTTGCTTAGTAATTCTCATTTGGCTTTCTTTTCGATTTTGCTTTATTGATTCAATTTTTAGTTTAGCAAACTCTTCCTTTTCGTTCCTTGCAGAAGCTGACGATATCCCTGCTAAAGCTTTGGACAAGCTCCCGAATAACTCTCCTGCAAATGCTTTGTCGCTGACCCTTGAGTCTCACAAGCTTGTTCAAGCCCTTCTCCAGAAGGGTAAAGGAGCCATGGCGAGGATGCACTCGATGATCTTTCCCAAGGTTGACCAGAACAGAACTTTGGGACAGCTGATCGATGCTTTTGCCGTCAACACGAAGGAGGATATCGAGGTATTCAAACGTACTTCGCGCACCTATGGTGCCCTCCTAGATTTTCAGCTTATGATGGGTCACGGTTTCAAAGCCGATATCGAAGAAATGTCCAAGGAACTGCCGAAGGACCAAGATGAGCGATTTGTTGACTTGGGCGACTTTAAAACCCCAACACTTAAGTGTGCTTGCCAGCTTCTTGAATTGGTCTCGGCAAAGAAATCGTCCACTGTACCAAGCTTGTCAAACCAGACCCAAGCTCCTTGACTTCATTTTTGTAATCTTGCTTGATTAAAACATTTTCCCGTTATAAGACCTCTGTGATTGTAACAAATTTCGTACTGGCAATGTTGCCAGTATCCTCTTGTTATAACACTTTTATTTGCATGCTCCCGATGGGAGTAAATTCCAATGTTGAACCTATATAATCCATCATGCTTCTTAATAACTTTTGCAGGTTTTTCCTGTGCCTTCGTTTACCGATGATTCTTCGGGTGCTCGTTCTGAGAATGATCGACTCCAACGCATGAAGGATCGAATTGCTTAGATGGAAAAGGATATGCGCAGTACTTATGCCTTGGCCGCTATTATCAGGAAGAAAAGCGAACTGGCGGCCGACGCAGAACGCTATGCTCTTGCTGAACTGCATAAAGCCACATAAATTTTGAACTGTAAGTGCCCTTAACTTCCTGCTCCTTAACTTCAATAAAAGGTATCTTCTCATCTTCCTTCGTTTCTCCTTCTAGTCATAGCTCTGAACCCAGCTGAGGAAAACAAGCGTATCCATGAACGCGTAAATGCGTTGACTCAACTATCATCTTTTGATGAGGTTTTCTGGAAGAGTCAATCAAAGGCTTCCACTGTCGCGAAGTTTCAAGATCGGGTTCAACAGGTCCACTGATTCTTCGACAAGTGCTATAAAGGATTGAGAATAATCTGGAAGACAATGTTCCCTTTGAACGGGGTTCCTCCCACGTTGTTGACTTTAATGTCAAAATTCAGTAATACCAGGAAGATCCGAAGCTTGATTCGAGCACAACTTATCGCAGGAGCTAAAGCTGCATTTTCCCTTGTTCTTGTACGTCATCCCTCGGCAGACTTGATGACAATTGCTAATGCCGAGGGTGAATTAGAGCCGCTTTACCCGAAGATGGAGGTTCCTGCCGCCATTGTTATCGAAAGGCTTGAAGAATCCTCAACGGTGAAGTGGAGGCTTCGCAGGAATAGTTTAAAAATATACTCCTGTTGTAAAGAAAATGCTGCATCCAAATGTTCGGATGATTAGGGTTAAACTAATTTATCGGCAGGTGTATATATGTATCTCCTTTTTGGTAACTACGTTTTAAATGCCGTTGGCAAAATTTGAAGGAGTAAATCTTAATTACTCGTTTTACATCTGTATTATGATGTATACATATGTTTGTCGGTAGCAAACTATTTGAGTGATCAGCTCGTGTTGCAGGTTTTGCTAAACCTGTTGTATGTGCAACTTTGCTTTCAACCGATGCATGAATTGATAGCAGCTCCCGAATGAATCGGTGGAGCTAGATCTGCCGATGACTCCGTCGCTCTTTAGTACTTCTGTAGTTTAAAGTACCGGACATGGGTCGTTTTCGTACGTGTTTCATGATCCTTGCTATCTGCGGCACTCTTTGAGGCGTCTGTAGCGAAGGATAAAAAAGCAAGATTCCCATCGATTTTGCATCATAGCACCCGTAATTTCAGAGGCTTTTTAGAGTGCAATCTTTGGGCATATTTTCAATAAAACCAATGTCCGCTGTAGTATACGAACAAAGTTCTTGATGATTTTGTTCGGGTGTCCCGAATTACTGCAATAGTTCAGAGAAATGAAACTTGAGTCTTCATTAATAAAATAAGCGAGAACTAAGGGGCTAAAAGGGCCCTATTGAAAAGAGAAAAAACTAAATATAATGCTACCCATCCTTTTAAACAAGAGGAGGGTTCTTCTTATCTTCGAGCTTATCCAACGTGCCAGTGGCTTTGGAAGCGTCACTGGTTTCATCAGGAGTTCTTGCAGCGAGTGCCGGAGTTTTGTTTTCTTCTATGATGGTCTTGCCGTTAGCTGCCGAAGGTTTTACTGCCGAAGCTTCCAGAGCAAGATCAGTCGGTTTCTTCTTCAGTTTCTTGATGCGTTCATCTTCCTTATTATCGAGTGCTGACGATTTTGAAGGGAAGTCGTCAGGTTCTTGCTTTAGTCCAAACTTGGCAGCGATCCTCTGAAACTCGCGATCACAATTATCTGAGCGTGAAAAACTTCCATAAACTGTGATGTTTGTTCTGTTGTTCCCAGGCATCTTGAGCTTGAAGTACGCATAATGCGGCACAACCATGAACTTGGCATAAGTTGATCTCCCGAGTATAGCGTGGTACTGTGATTCGCAGTTCACTACTTCAAACTCGATTTTTTCCTTCCTGAACTTGTCGGGTTTGCCAAAGACAACGTTCAAGTAAACTTTGCCAAGAGAGTACGCTGGTAAAGTGGGGAGAATCCCGTGGAAACAAGTATCTGTTTCTTCCAGCATCCTCATCGTAATTCCCATGTTTTTGATTGTGTCGAGGAATATCAGATTTAATCCGCTTCCACCGTCCATGAAGACTTTGCTCATTTTAAATCCTCCAATTTGCGCTTCGACTACTAAGGCAGCGTGCCCTGGCTTTGGAATTGTCATCGGGTGGTCTGCTCTGCTAAACAGAATGCTCTGAGATGACCAGTCGATGTATCAGCAATATTAGCCATGATACTTTCTGCCAGGTTGATTTCTTGGGTGAGCTTCTTCATCTCCCTTCTCGAAACACCAGTTCTGTGAATCATACCCATCTGTCCTCGTGGTGGCGGAAAAGACTCGTTAGAGTTGCGAGGCTGGACCTGCTGAACTTGGTGCTGAGGTGGCGGTGGTGGTGGAATTGGCTGCTGCTGCTGCTGGATGAGCTTCTGCATCTCAATGAACTGTCGACAATCTCTGAGCAAATGACTTGACTTCTTATTGTCATCTTTAGAGTCGATGTACGCGTGCAGGTAGCAAGGGGCGTTTATCTGCTCAGCGAAGGGTAACTCGGGTGTCCTTGGAGGCTGTGGTTTGTAGTTGCCACGGTTCCCAGAGTTACTCCGATTGTCGTCTTGTCAATCGTCTCGCCTCTCGTCATACCGATCATCTCGTCGATCAGAATATCCCGCGGCTACCAAGTTGCTGTCATCGTAACTACGGTCTTTCCTTTTCTTGCGACGATCTCTTCGACCACCCGAATCATGCCTCGGCTGATCATCGTCTTCATCGTCACTGCGTGGTCGAGGCCTTCGCATGTTGTCTTCGCCATCAGCCCAGCTGTTGGCGATTTCGATTAACTTGGTTATGGTCTTTGGCTTCTTGCGCCCAAGCTCCTCTATGTAGGTTTCACATCGGATACCATCACTAAAGGCGTCGATTGCTCTGTCGACGGAAACATCTTCGGCACCGTTCAAGAGTTTGGTGAACCTCCCAATGTATGTACGCATTGACTCCTTCGGCTTCTGCTGGCAATACCGTAATTCATCGATCCCAACAGGCCTTTTGTATGTAGCTTGGAAGTTTTTGATGAAAGCATCTACCAGATCATCCCATGACTTGATGGAACCCTTCGGCAGGCCTCTCAACCAGGCTCGTGCCGAATCCTTCAGGTAAAGTTGCAAGCACTGCATCGCTGCTATCTGATTTCCTTTGTGTAGGATCACAATCTGCAGATAATCATCTATCCAAGACCTCGGCTCCTGTTGTCCATCATACTTAGCATCAGTAGGAGTAGGTTTGAACCTTTTGGGCGGCACTGTCTCGCGGATTTTATAACTTAAACAATCAGCTCCCCTCATCTCGCCATCGTACTCCTGGCTTTCTTCGGAGGCATCACTGTCGTACTCTTCCCTTGCGGCTCGCCTGGCTTTGTCGATTCTACTCTGGGTGATTTCGTCTCGGGCGTCCCTTGAACGGTGCTTCGAGCCGCTGGCTTGAAGCGTGGATTTTCCTTTCGTGGAACCAGACTGTCTCCCAGGATCGCAAGGCTTTCCAGAGCACCCCGATGGGCTTGAGCCATAGAACCTTCGGGTCGTTGGTTAATGAGGTATGCCACAAGGTTGGCGGTTGCTCCTTCAATGGTTTTTGGCCTTAACATACCCGCAGTGTCCGTGGTCATGAAGGATTTGGATAGGTTTGATGTTATTTCCCTAGCATCATCTTCCGAAAGTCGGGACAGCCTTGATCGATGCTTTCCTGCGCCTTGGCTGCTTCGGGACGCGCTTCCTCGTGAGCCCCTCCGTCATTCACTAGATTGATCTGCTTCTATCAGACGTTGTTCGAGGATAGCCTACTCGTTCGACAGTCGCTCCCGATTTTTCTCCAAGATAGAGCGATAGGCATTAAGGGTTCCAACCGAAGTTCCGGCGGGAAGCGGCGTGTTGTTGAGTATAGCTGCCCGGGCTGCTACCCATTCTTCATCCGCGATGGTGTAATCGCTGTTGTTGTTACTGGCACTATTTCCAAAGTTGTGTCGTCTGCTGGAGCAGGGGGTGCGATCTCCTTCTCCTCCTCCGTTCCCCGCGTTTCTTACGTTATTGGTAGCATAACTTGATGACACGTTGTCTTCCAGGTGGTCACCCTGACAACGCTGTCGATACTGTCCTCTCCCGATGAATATCTGGCACTGCAGATGAACGTTGTTCACTTGATCCCAATCCGTGCCTGGTGTCGCAGTTCAGACAGTAGTACGAGGTCATATCCGATGACATGGGGTCATCAGATCCAACCGACATTGAAGACACCGACCGAGGGGTCGACGGTGGAGACGAACTCGTCGAGTCTGTTAAGCCAGCTGAAAGATCAATCGACGATGACATGATCGATCCTGTGGCCGGTGGGGACAGTTTCCTTGCAGATCTGGGGACGAACGGCTCCAGCAACCGAAGGACTCCCTCTGCGTTGACGTTACAGTGGACGCTCCCGAACGTCATGCCCAGATTTTCTTGCAGACCCGAGAAAGTTGAACGGGAAGAGTCGCTGTGCGGGGTGAACTCGTAGGAACAGAATCGGATCGGACTCCCCGAGCTTGGTGATGCCGACGGCGTCGACAAAGCTGCCGACGACATGGCTGGATCTGCCGATGACGGATCTTGTGCCGACAGGTTCCTCACAGACGGCGCCAATTGTCAAGGGTACTCCTCGGCAATGCCCTCCGTTTGGGGCTTAGGGTAGATGGAATCCTGTAGGCTGACACGAGACATCGGTTATCAAACAAGCGGGGAAAATGATTTACCCAGGTTCGGGGCCCTCGATGAGGTAAAACCCTTACGTCCTGCCTGTCTGATCTTGATTATGAAAATATCGGGTTACAATGGGGTGCCGAAGGTTTCGGATGTGATCTCGTCGAGAGGCTAAGTTCTGCTGGGACCTAGCTCTAGACTTATGGTGGCTATGATTGCTAAGATTGCGTGTGTCCTCGGCAGCCCCTCTCTTGGCCCTTATATAGGGAGCCAGATCTCAAGAGATCTGTCCGGGTACGACTAGGTTACAAAGGGCCCTAGTTCTAAACTTTCCTTGTTTTCTTCGTCTCTTCGTCTTGTTCTTCAAGGAATCTTCTTCGGCACCGACGCAGTGGTCCACCTTGCCATCGAGTGCCTTCATGGGCCTCTAGTTGGGCCGCATGCGATAGCGCAATAGCAGTTACCCGAAGGGTAATGCCCACGTCATGGGGGTTTTGGACCGACCCAGTACCCCTTTTCCTTTTTCCCTTTCGTAGTTTTATTTTTTTGGAATGAAAGAAGAGAGACTAACATTCGAAGATCCAAAACCTTAACAAAATCAGATCTCGTGGTTGATGTAGACGATCGTTCCGGTGCTGTAATCCGGTAGCACTTTCGTACTCGGTCTCACGTACGGTGTCGATGATGTCCTTCCTCTCCCCGTTCCAGCGGGCAGCGGAGCAGTAGATCCCCTCGGAATCCCAGCAGCACGACGGCGTGGTGGTGGTGGTGGAGGAGAAAATCCTGCAGGGCTTCGCCAAGCCTGTGCAAGAAGAAGGAGGAGGAAGAGAGGTGGCGGCTAGGGTTGGAGGGAAGGGGTGGGCTACGCCCCTGCCCCCTCCCCTCTTTATATAGGGGGAGGGTCGGCCAAGGCTGCCTTGGCCCCTCCTCCAACCCCTAGGGCCGGTGCACAAAGGGAGAAAAAATGGAATGTGGATTTTTTTAAATTGATTTTTTACAAATTTTTAAAGTTTGAACTTTTATAAAAATTTGAACACTTTTGAATCTAAACTTTTTTGAATTTTAACAAATTTTGAATCTGAACATTTTGACCAATTTCTGTATTTTAGCAAATTTTGAATCCGAACTTTTCTCAAAATTTGAACAATTTTCGAATCTGGACATTTTCATATCTGAATATTTCGAACAATTTTAGAATTTCAACAAATTTCGAAATCTAAACTTTTTCAAAATTTGAACAATTTTTGAATCTAAATATTTTTCATATTTGATCAATTCTCAAATCTGAACGTTTTAAAAATTGAAACTTTTTGAATTTGAATGTTTTGAAGAACAAATCAATTTTTAAACAAAAACCTGGTAGAAATCGTGTCAACTAGAAAAACCCGGTCACAAAATAGGGGAGAAAACCAAACACCTACACGGAATATGAATTCACGCTCTATATTGACGTGGCCCATGCCACCGTTGGGGTGTGTGGCGGAGATCCTATACACCGACAAGGCCAGTGCCTACCAGGCTCCGCACACCCCCCGCGCGGGTGTGATCCTCTTCCAGGTACATTTGTTTCCTTTATCTTTTCTGTTTACTCTTCCTTTTTTGTTTTTTCATTTATTTTTTATTTTTTAGATTTGAAAACTATTAAATATAAGAAATTAGGATTCGAAAAATGTTCACATTTAAAAGATTTTCATATTTGAAGAATAGTCATATTTTAAATATGTTCAAATTTTAATTTTTCTTCACATTTTAAAAGTTTTAAAATTTAAAATATGTTCATATTTGAAAAAACAAATAAAAACAGATTTTGAAAAATAGGTTTTGGGAAAAAGTTCAGATTTGAAAAGTTCAAATGTTAAAGACACAAAAAAGAAGCAATAGAAAAAAAGAGCCCGAAAAGGAAAAAATAACAACGACGTGTCGGCCCAACTCCAAGCCTTGGGCGTGCGGCATCTGGTTAACGTCGACCGGGTCGGCGTATAGCTCTCACTAGTTTGGCCGAGACGAAAATAGGGGGCCCGCCTGGAGTGCGCGGTCATGGGCCACGCCGATTTTTTTTTGTTTAGATTAAAAATATTCAAATTCGAAAAATGTTTAAATCTAAAAAAGTTCGGACATAAAAATAGTTTAGATTAAAAAATGTTCAAATCTAAAAAAAACATGGAAAAGTTCAAAGATGAAAAATGTTCAAATTAAAAAAATCAACAGTTAAAAAAGTTCAAAAACTGTGTCAAAAATGAAGAATCAGCAGAAACCGGAGAAAAACCGAAAGAAAACGAAAAACATCTGCAGAGAACCCCAAAACCTGCTGAAAACCGGGAAAAACGACTGAAAAAAAAATCGAAACACCCAGACCCGCTGATGGGCCTGGCGCAGGCGGCCCCGATCATCGGTGAATAGAAACTGGTTGAAAAATACATTGGCGTTATTTTTTTTAGTGGAACATGGGCTTTACTTTGCCGGGACTGTTCATCAGATTTCGTCTCATGGGCTTTCTCCTTCTTCACCCACCTATCGACGAGGCCGAAACTTTATACCTGGTTATTTCGTTTTTTCCTTGGGGTGTACCCATCCTCCTCATCATAGTCATCCAAAAAAGAGGCTAGATCAAAAAATAAAAAATCCAAAAAAAGGAGGCAGTTCATCAATTCAAGATTAGAAAATGTGCAAGATTGAGTTGACCTATAAGCCGGAAACACTACGGATCGATGGAACGGTACTAGTACTATACATATAGGAAGATCACAAATTCAAGACTCTTTCGCGCAAATTAAACTAAAATAAAAAAAATCACAACACTCTCTATATATCAGTTTGTTGGTATACACGTACGTAGTAGCTAAGAAACACCAAGCCCTAAGCCCTAACCATATCAAAAGAAGCACCCCGGCTATCATCTCGACCGAGAACTTTCAGTAACCACAAGCTACTCCGTTTGGTAATGATATATCAGCACGCAGTAATAGTAGTAATTAAGAATGAGCAGCGATCAGTGTTGTAAGCTGATCGATCGACATCGATCTCCTCCTCCTCCTGTCGCCGGTTTGCGCTAGGCTAGCTACGGGCACCGTACGTTCCGTCCCGGCCCGCCGTAGTAGAAGTAGTTGCCCCAGGCGCGGTTGTAGCCGCCCTGGATGCCGTAGCACGCCGGGTGGTCGGCGACGAGCCGGAGGTTCCTGGCCGGGATGAGGTTGTTGTCCCAGTCCACCACCTGCACGTTGCGGAAGTAGGCGGCGCGGTTGAAGCCCTCCCGGGGGAAGTGGCCGCTCCCCATCTGCGTGGGCGTGTGCGACCCCGACGGCCGCGTGTTCACCACCTCGCCGCCGAACTGCACCATGTTGGCGTGGCCGCCGAGGTGGGTGAAGAGCCGCGACGGCCAGTACCCGACCAGCGGGCCCGACCCCAGCTGCAGCCACCAGTGGCCGCGGCGCGGGTCCTTCCACAGCAGCAGGCTGATGTCGAACTGCCGGCCGTTGTACGCCGACGCCGGCGAGATGGCGGCGCCGATGGCGATTCGGCTGTTGGTCTGGATGAAGCCTGAGCAGTGCAGGTTGTAGCACCCCGTCGCCTGGTACGCGTCGCTCTGCAAATGCATGGCAACACTTAACTGAGTTCTGTTTTCACTGGTGTGAATTGTAGGAAGATGCATGGTAAGTACAGTGTTTGGTTCAGATGGACTTACCGTCCAGTACGTGAAGAACCGTGGGCTGTTGTCTCCATATAGCTCTGGGCTCACCTAAACAAAACAAGTGAACAGTAGGAGAGTTAACAGTTGTGTACTGCCTGCGGCCAACTCAAATCAGTTTGACCAGCAAGATCCTACTTGTCTCAAACTGAACCACCAAAAACAAGCAAGTAATCGAGTCAACTGCGGCACACTTTTCCAATCTACTCTATGTTGATGGAATCTCATTAATGATCGATTCCCAGTTCTAACACCTTTGTATATTAACAAGTCAACATGCAACCACATGCTAGTCAAGGGCAAAAGATTCTACAGTTTAGTGCATCAAGGAGCAAGGATGCATGCATGTTCGTGGTATGTTCTGTGCTGATCTAGGCTTAAGATGGGTCAGTTCATGGTAAACTGAACCGAGGATGCATGTTCAGACATTCTTAAATCTTATCTGTAAAAGATGGTTGCTAAGTTCTGTATAAGTTTCCGATTCAGGCCTAGAAAGTGTGTTATACTCTTCGATCACGATTCATCTTCTTCCCTTCTAATTTTAAACAAGGACATGCAGCGTGCATGATCATCAGGTGTAAGCTGGCATTCAAGCAGAGACCTGCAGTGCAGAGCCTCTGCTAGTCTGCTTGCTGCTGTATCGCACACAATCAGCCACATTTACTCGTGCTCACCAACCGGAAACTCGGACAGGCTGAAGAGCGCGTTCTGCGAGTCAGCCTCCCATTACAACCAGATCGCTTTGCAGGACACGACGATGTGAAAGCTGCTACTGTCAATTCAGCTCCTAAAATAACATCCCGGCCCATCCCTCCAGTACCACCACTCTAGTGGATTGGATGAAAAGATGGTGTACTCATCAATTCTCCATATCTTTGCACATTAATTTTCGAAATCCCGTAAACTAGGCAATATCTTTTGCAGGAAACTCTGAACTCGAATCAGTGTTCTTGGCTTCTTGCATGCAAAGCAGCAGAAAGAAACCCCGGTAGGAACATGGGAGAATGCGTAGTGTAAAAGAAGCGTACCTGCCATCCGGCTTCGATGGTGTTGAGGTCGTTGCCGAAGGTGCCGGAGATGACCCAGATCTGGGAGAGGCTGAACTCCGCCGCCGACGCCACTTTCGCCGGCCACACATTCAGGCTCGCCTTCGCCCCGTAAAACTGATCCCCGGTCACGTACCCCACCGCATGCTGCACACACATACATATACGCAAACCAAATCAGAAACATCCATCAAGCTCCGGTCCATGCCGCGCGCTACTTAATGCCAGTGCCAGCGCTGGGCAGGCGGCGCCATTACCGCTATCTAGCGAGCTACTAGCTGCTGCCATTGTGGTCGCCACCATTGTCACCACCCCCCAGCTCGCGGAGTCAATGTACTGTGCGCGACTGCACCAGCTGCCTGCTAGCCATCCCCAGCACAATCAATGTACCCAGCTAATACTGCGACTATTGCTCGACCTTATCACACCATGATCTGGTCGCGTGATTAAGCGCAGTTACTCTGTTCGTCTCTGAGATGACACTGTCCATCGTTGGTACCACAACTAATCTGGTATTCTGGTGGATCGGTATTGATGGTGGATGGCCAAGTCATCGATCGGTGAGATCGCCGTACGTCCGTACCTCGTGGCCGTCGCTGGTGGAGTCGCGGCGCACGACGCTGGCGCGGGGCTTCATCCCGTACCGCCGGAGGGAGCCGGAGTACCGCTGCAGGTCGCGCTCCGTGGTCCGCCGTATCGGCACCGTCCCGCTGGGGCACGACTCGCCGCCGTCGCTCCACGCCTGCGTGAACACCGGTTCCTCCTCGGCGGCGTCGGCACTCATCTTGGGCCTCTCCTCTGGCTCGTCCTGCAAATGCAACGCCTCGTTCAGAATGGAACGATGATAGCTGCAAAAGGTCGAAAGATTTCGATGCACTGACTGCATCATGTACCTACGTACCTCAGGCTTCTGGCCTCTCATCTTCGGGTGGTTGAACGCCGGCTGCTGGTGCGCCGGCACGCAGTGGATGACGTCGCCGTCGGGGCTCTGCATGCAAGCCACAGAAATCAGCAATAATGGCAAGACGAACACAGATGCAGGCGGAAATGGCAAGCCACCACAGAATACAGTTGCAGGTAGAATGGAAAAACTTGCCTGAATCGTCTTGACGGACGCCTTCTTCAACCTGTCCATCCTGGCCAGGATCCTCCGGTACGCCCGCAGCTCGTCTCCGGAACGGAACTGCGTGGTCTGCGTGCCGTTGCCCCTGCCGCCGCTGCTCCTGTCCGCCGACGCTGACCATGAACACGACGCGACGAACAGCACCAGCAGCAAGGGGACAAACTTGGCAATCATTGGTCTGGGCCTCTTGCTACAGCAGCTACACGCCATGGACGGCCGCGTGCGCGCGCGTGCGTGAGCTTCTTCTTCTTCTCCTCCTCTTGGACTTGTCCCAACTGCTTCTTCGTTTGTCTAGCTAGCTAACTGCGACGACGAGCCGTCGTCGTCGTGCTTGTCTGTTTCCGCTTCCGCGACCTAGATCACCGGCCTGTTTGTATTCTTGCGCCGTGGGCGTGTGCTTCCCTAGCTAGCTGGTTGTCTTCTTCCTCCCCGGCCCGCTTGACTCGCCCGGGGCTGCCTATAAATATTGCACCGCGCGCGTGAAGCAGAGGAGAGGAGGGCCTCGACAGCGAGTGCGAGGTCAAGCAGGTGTTGCCGTGCTTGGAGTGGGGATGTGGGGATGGGAGAGGGGTGGGGAAGTGGCTGAGCTTGAAATGGCGAGGTGGATTGATGAGCTAGTTCCGACACGGTGGGATATACATTCAGCTCGTCGGCTGGCTTGCAGCGGCACGCTTTTTCCCGACGAGAAGAGAAAGACGCGCCCGCACAAGCCCATGCCTAGCAATGGCATCATGTCATTTTATATCATGGATTCATGGTCCTGTCCCCCTCGCCACATTCCCCTCACTCCTCCCCATGAAAGAAAGGTAAGTGCTGGACTGCTGAAATGCATCACCGCTGCCTCTGTCTGCAGCAATTCTACGAAAAGAGTCTAATTTAAGCCACAAAATCGTTGCTCACGGAGTGGTTTCTCATTGTTAGTGGGCTAAGAAAAGACATTTGGTTCCCTACGGAAAAATTTGTTTTCCTTCATCACACGCTTACTAAAGCAGTCCAGGTCCTATATGAGGAGGAACTTTCGAATTGACCGTTTCTAGTGAGCCAATTTTTTCTTACGCTCGGTAGGGAAACACGCTTGTGCGAGGGAAATATGCTGGTAGCTCGCCTGTGTCCACGGAAAACTGACGGGAGAAATTCGGTCACATCCCACAATTAGCAGCCTCTATTTAGTATTTACACGGCCCCGCCTCACCGCAAGGCAGTTTGTCCGGATGGAGTATATCTGCTAGAGATGCTCCAATGGTGCCACCCAAGCTAGGATCGTTGTTCAGTTGGATAACTTGTATGTTTTGAGAGTTGAGAAATGTAATACTCACTATGTTTCATATTAGTTGTTGCTGATTTGAGTGTATCTAGATATGTTTTATATATAGATACATCTGAATTTGTGACAACTAATATGAAACAGAGGGAGTATAAAATAAAGTGAAGTTCATAGTGTACATTAAACTCAGTTTGAAGTTAAAAGAGTAAATCAACTTCTCTATATATTTTATTCTATCAATAGTACCATGTGTCCTAATAAAATTATATATTAAGTATTTGACAAGGAAAAAATATATAAAAATGTCTTATACGAAGACGACAACACAATACAAAACACTGTATGAAGTCATTGCTAAGAAACCACATTGATATAATGACATAGCTCACTCGTGAGTTCTTCCCTTCTTTATATGGGACAACATGTGTGACCGTATATTTACATGTCCAAACTATTCTAATATGTAGATTGTCAAGTTGATTTATACTGAACCATTTTACTTTGCCATCACTTGTCTTAACATTTTAGACATGTTAAACTTATTGATGCAAATTCGACATATTAGTTTGCATACTATTTTTAGTTGTAACTAAATAAATGTAACACACTCCCAATACACTAGTACATTTTAGTACAAATTTGTTAAAGAAACCTCAAACTATAAAAAGAATCACTATATGTCTATGCAAACCAATATTATTATCTTACTCGACAAATTACTTTCCAGCTAAAGGATAGCGTGTTTGTAACTTCTATTTTGAATATGATGCGGAAATATCTAGAAAATTTGGTAGGATGTTTTAGAGCGTGAACAAGGACTACTGATAACTGAGGTTTCTGGAGTACACGAAAGTGTAATTAATTAGATAGTTCCAGATTGTATGAAGTTTTAACCGGTTTGTCCTTGATTGTCATCCACTACAATGTTTTGATGGTGGTTGGTCATGCAGGTTTCTAATTATAACTTCTACGTTGTCTATTCTTGATTTGACTTTACTGGTCGTTAACCTGTGAACTGCACGGGCTAGATATTTTGAAAACACACAACATTTTTTATGAGACCTAGGGTCAAGGGGTTGGCCCAATCTCACGAAATTGACCCAAAGAGGAGGAGGGGAAAGAGGAACACACGAAGAACACAAAGAACACAAACGCACACCAACCCGATACAAATCGATTGAACTCCCGTGACTCGATTGCCCATGCCGATAGAATCACCCGAAAGAGAGCGCCAGGTAGAATTTCAGTTGAGATATCGGTGATGGAGATGAACACAAATGTGTGTGAGAGAGTGTGTTGCACTGAATCTCACACATAAGTATCCAAATCTCAACAAGAGAGGCCTTTATTACATAGGAAAGATTATCCCAGAGGTTTTGAGCTAAACACTAAGGAATAATCCAAGTCTATGTCTAACCCTAGCAAATGGGGATACGTGAGCACATGTAGCCTAGATTTCAGTCAAGGCTAATTTGGTAAAAGTGCTACTTAAGTTACATCCACTCAGATTGCGATCAACGGTCCAAATCTGAGATTAAGATGCACGGAACGGTAGTTTGGGCGGTACTACCGGTGAGAGTACCGGTTAAATAGGCCATATAATTAAGTTGAAAGTTACTGGGAGCCCGGACAGCGAGCGGTAGTTCGGCTGGTACCAAGGGCGGGGGTACCGGCCAGCACCCGGCGGTAGTACCGGCCCTGGGTGGCCGGTAGTACCGGTCCTGGCGCAGCCCCAGGAGGCGACGTGGCGGCCTGGCGTTGGCTGCCTTTCGGTCGGTGGTACCGGCCACATCCGTCCGGTAGTGGCTCTCCTCCTTCGGCCGGTAGCACTTAGCATGCTGCCGGCCACCTTCCCTTCTTGTTTTCTCCTTCTCTCTCCTTCTCTCTTCTTCTCTCCTCTTATTCTTCTTCCATGCACAATAGGGTTTTATCCTCTTCGGCTCCTTGTCGAAACTTGTACCTAATGACACATAGAACATCGACATGAGGTACCATTCCATCCAGGGTTGTGTCGAGGTCAAGTGTAGAGAGGATTGAGTTCACCTTGTCATGTATATCTTTCACTCGGGCTCGAGTCATCGGTCCACTTGGGGGACTACTTGGTCTTTTCGTCCTTTGGTGGGGCCACATCATCTCCCCCCCCCTTGGGAAAGAGTCGTACTCGACTCTAGTTCCTCCTCATCTCCATGATAGGGTGAGAGATCCGAGATGTTGAATGTGTTGCTCACCGAATACTTGGACGTTGGTATGTCGATGATGTAGGCGTTGTTGTTGATGTGCTTGAGCACATTCAAGGGACCATCTCCTCTTGGCTTTAACTTGGAGTTGCGTTCATGTGGGAACCTTTCCTTCCAGAGGTGTATCCAAATGAGGTCGCCTTCTTCGCATATCCTTTCTTTCTTCTTGGCGTTTAGAGCATCTCCAGCCGCGTCCCCCAAAGGGATTTAGGGCGCGCCGGACAAAAAAATGTGTTCCAGCCGCGTCCCCCAAAGCCCATTTTTGTCCGGCGCGCCCCGATACGGTGTTCGGCGCCCCGAGCCCGTCCCCGTCCCACAGGGTACGCTCCGGGCACGCCGGACACAACGAAAAGCGAGGCGAACCAACGCGGGCCCGACGCGTCAGCGGCTCGGCAGGCTAAAACCCCGTCGCCTACCTTTGGTCAAGCGACGTTAATGGCGTCCCTATTTTCCCAGGCGACGCAGGGACGCGTCTCGTCGTGCAAGGCCGTGTGGCCGTCCGCGCCGGCGTTATTGCGTGCAACCACCCGCTGCCGCCGCTGTTTTAAGACGCCCTGCAGTTCTCACCGCTCACAAACCTTCTCGTCGCCGCCGCCTTCCCCCTCCCAGATCTTCTCCTCGCCGCTCCAAAAATGTCGAGCTCGTCCTCCCGCAAGATCGCCACAGCGAACGGCTTCGGCCGCGGCAGCCTCACTATGCAGGAGGCGTGGGCGCTGTACCACGCCCAGTATCCAGTCCCGCCGGACATGCGGCTGCCAAGCAGCGGCGGCTGGAAGATGGCCGTGAACGGCATTGGCGTCCCGCCGCCGCCGAAGCCGGGCATGGAGCAATGGAGGGACGCCATCAAGGCCCGGCGGGCTCAACTCACCGCCGAGGAGCGGTTGGATCCGACATGGGCGGCCAAGGACAACGACGCCTGGTGGACGACGTACTTCAAGTCGAAGTACGACATCGAGATGTACAGCACCGACGGGCTCGTCGGCGGCCCCAACAGCTGGAACAAGGACGGCCGCACCCTGTTCTGGGGCGTTCCGGGGCGCACCCTCGAGAACGTCACCCGCGGCATCCGCAACGGTGCTCCAAGGTTGGAGATGCCGTCGTCACCGCCGCCGTCTCCTCAATGGCAGCCGAGGAGAACGACGTACTCGTCCTCCTCACACTCTTCTTCCTCAGGACCGGCGCGATCGATGCCGTCCTCGTTGTACCGGTCGGCACCCTACACAGTCCCCAAAAGGGAGGTGAAGGAGGAGCCGGCGACGCCCGTCAACACGAGACGTGGCGGCAGTGGCAGCAGCCGGCGTCAGCAAGTGAGGCGCGGTGGCGCCCTCCTCATCCCGAAGCCGGAGGTGAAGGAGGAGCCGGAGGAAACGTCGCAGGCGGCGCTGCTGGCGGAGTACGAGCGGCAGCAGCGGCTCATCGCCAGCAGCGATGACCCCGAGGACTGCCCAGGGCTGCGGGCGGCGTTCTTGGCGTCCATGAACGACAAGGACGCCTGGAGGGGCGACCTCGACGCGGCGATCGCCATGTCCATCCGCGACTCCGGCAAGCCGCTGGTGGACCTCACCGACGACGGCGAGGCAGGACCAAGCGGCTTGGTGAAGGACGAGCCCGTCGACGAGCGCGTCAAGCAGGAGGTCGTCACCGACGACATGTACAACTTCCACCAGTACTACGACGCCTCCGACCGCCGCAAGTACTTCTAGATTAGGTTTAGTTTAAATTTAGTCAAATTTCGTTCGAATCTATGTAATATATGGCAAGTTTGGATGAATCTCGCTTAAGTTTAAAATTTACGAATTTTTATTTGGGGGACGCGACTGGGGAGCGACGTCCCCCAAACGCGGCACGAACGAAACACGTCCCACAAACGCTCAATCCGGCGCGGTTTGGGGGACGGTTTGGGGGACGCGACTGGAGATGCTCTTAGTCTTTTAGCTTGGCGAAGTACATGTTGTTGTATTGTTGCCTTTGTGTCTTCATGTAGTTTCTTCATTTTAAGGGCGCGCTTGTCGAAGTCCATGTTAGTTCTCTAATGAAGTGGTAGAGGTAGAATGTCGAGTGACGTTGAAGGTTCGAAGCCATAGACGATCATGAATGGACTCCTTAATGTTGTTGAGTGCTTTGCTCGGTTGTATGCAAACTCCACATGAGGGAGGCATTCTTCCTGAGACTTCAAGTTCTTCTTGACGAGTGCTCGGAGTAGAGTGGAGAGGCTACGATTGACAACTTCCGTTTGTCCATCCGTTTGTGGGTGTGAGGATGATGAAAACAAGAGCTTGATTCCGAACTTGGCCATGAGAGACTTCCAAAGATAGCTCATAAACTTGACATCTCGATCCGAGACAATGCTTGCGGGTATCCCATGTAGACGAACGACTTCCCTACAAAATAAAGTAGCAACGTGTGAAGCATCATCGGTCTTATTGCATGGTATAAAGTGGGCCACCTTAGAGAAACGATCAACGAGAAGAAAAATGGAGTCATGACCATATCTAGTGCGTGGTAAGCCTAGTACGAAATAGATACTAATATCGGACCAAGGAGCATATGGAATTGGTGAAGGGGTGTAAAGGCCATAGGGGTTTGTGGTAGACTTAGCTTGTAAACACGTGGTGCAACGGTTGCATAGTTGTTCGACGTCTCGCTTCATCTTGGGCCAATAGTAATTAGTGGAGAGCATGGCAAGAGTCTTATCGCGTCCAAAGTGTCCCATTAGTTCACCTCCATGTGACTCTTGCAAAAGCAATTTTCGAAGAGATGACTCGGGTATGCAAATTTTATTAGCTTTGAACAAGAAACCACATGTTCCAAAATATTTGAATTCATTACATAATATTGCATACTCAATCATGTATATCGCAATTTAATTTTTTCGATAAAGGGTATATATTAATTTCGTGAAGATATAAATTACAGCCAGCCTCTGCAACAACGTAGTACCCTAATAGCAATACGGATGCACATAGCCAAAAAAAAAGGAGAATTACAGAGAAAAAAAAGTCTCGCTAAAGTGAACAGTTCCTTGTAGCAAAGATCAAACACCACCAAGGCAACACCACAAATTCATCTTCTCCAAAAAACGACGCCTCCAAGAAGGAAGCATTGCACAAGCGCCGACATTGCCTTGATCATAGTTCTTAGGTTTTCACCCAAGAGAAAATCTGCTCTCACAAAACAATGCCTTCAACAAGACCATTGTCAGACACAACCAATTAAGGCCAGACCTTGGGTTTTTACTGTGCAAGTTTTGCCGTGGAGCCTTTCGGAACTCGACACTCCGACCAGATCAATGAAGACATGCGACAAGCAGTTCTTCATCATGACGTGACATGGATCCTAGGACCTTCGCATCTATTCAGGAGAACCATCGCCCCCATGTCGTTGCTTGCCAACCGACCCCCTCCGGTTGAAGAGGAGGCAAGCCTAAGCATGAAACACGCGTTCACACCGACCCGCTGGTCTCTGCCTCGAGCAAGATGCCTAGCATGACATTGCATCAAGATGGAGATCAAACTTCCGCCGCTCCGGAGACGCCTACGCACGAGGAGAAACCTCTGCCACTAAGAAGTCTAGGCTTTGCCATGGCACCTTCGCTAGCTGCGGCGGAAGGGAGGTTGGGCGGGGTTGGTCGGGGCGAGGGGGATGGGGCACTCCGATGTGGCGTGGCGGAGGCCCACGGGAGCAACTTTAGGGTTGGGTTACCAGCGGTTTTAGGAGATACCTGCGGAGCGGGATGCATGCGTTATATCGCAATTTACTTGGCTTTGGGCGATCTCTTGGTTCTCATAAACATCCGCTTTCCGCTCCGTGTCCACATCGTATTCATCCCTTATATGCTTCAGACAATATATGTTTCTATAATCACCTTCGATTTATAAAAAATGAAAACAAATGTGGCACCACTTAGTTTCATCCGTTTCTGCTCTGCTTTGATCCCTACCATCAATGGAGTCAAGGTAAAATGCAAGTACAGCCACACTTCACAACCACCGAGCGTTTATCATACAAATGCATTTTGGCCACATATATAGCATACACATAAACTGTCGGATGGTTCACCGACGAGAGGTAAGCGGTGACATCTACTTTGGACAGTGGAGTTGCGCCGCGGCAAATATTCTTCCTCCACTTCTCCAAGCTGTCGTCTTCGTCGTCCGATGGTCGGAGCTACTGGTGAAGTTGGGACCTTGACCACACATGATTTTGGAAAATCCTTTGCATACAAGCATAGAATATGCAAAAATACTGTAAAATTAGTAAAAACACATGCATATATTCGACATCACAAACTTGAAATGACAACACATACTTGAACTCCCACTACCGCCACTGGTCAGAGCGTTGTGAGTAACATATATCCCTAGCTCTGGTAGCTTAGATCTGTTAGAATGTGGACCCTCTTAGTAGATCGGAAGGTTGTATGGGAGATTTTGCCACTCTTACTTGATGATGTAGCGTAGGGAAGAGGTAGATGCATGTTTTGTGGTATTGTTGATTGCGTTGATAGTTTGTTGTGTAGTCTTTTGTATAATCGCGATAGTTGATACGAGTATTGGTTCTAAATGTATAGTTTTTCTTCTTGTATCAAGGATCCTCTTATACGTGAAACCATGCAAATAAGAGCATTTAACAAGCTTCACAGTGCTGCATTTTTTCTTCACGGTGCTCGTTAGTATGTTGGAGTGTTGTCTTTGTTAGTATATTAGAAGTGGTGAGTTGTTGATTACCATGAGTGATGATTGTAAGTTGCATGCCTAGCATTTTTTGTAATCTATGTTGTAGAAGAATAGTAACTCGCATCATTTGTCGGCAACCTTAGTGATGCTTGTGCTTTCGCTTTGATATGCGTCGATGACTCATAGGTACTTACCACTTCGGAAGGACAACATCGTGACATGGACACCTGCTATGTCCACATTCGTCTTCAATAAGGTGTATAACTTCATCAAGAACAGGGTCTCTATGGATCGGGGATTCATACAAAAGGACCTTGAAGCTGTTGTAGAGGATGTCTTCGGGTTTTGTGGCTATCGAGTTGCCACGGGTCCGATCTAAAACCATATGAGGCAGTGGAGATCTAGGTGGGTTAAGGTACTCAAGATTTAAAGGCTTGAGTATGTGTGCTAGGAGGAGGAGACGACAACTATTATGATGGACGACGAGTTTATTTTGACCACATCAAGGTTGGGTAAACTTGCACTTTTCAGTGTATTCACTTATGATCAATAAATAAATAACTTACTATGTTTTGATTGACAATCTCATTGAGAACTATACTGAGATGAATATCATCTAGGGTGGCCATATTTCCACATCTCCCATCTCGCTGACTGCGGTACAACATGCCTTAGACACCTCATGGAGAGCAAAGCACAAGCCACCATGTATCTTGTTATGAGCCTTGAATGCAGGATGTTCTGGTTCATGGTCTTCCTAAAACATCCACTACCTCTTAGGATCCAGTTCACATGTAATGTTGGTTTTGGTGTTGATGGTAATGATGATTATGATTTATATTTTGGAGTACCTAGGCTTGATGAAAAATGATGTCAGACCTATATATTTTGTGAGGTGGTATGTACTAACCCCTTTGTGGATGAACTTATGTTGCATCACGAGCAGTTGTTCGTGAACTCGTGGTGCATCACAACATCTTGACTGCTTAGATTATGTGCTACTACTATATTAGTCATTTCATGAATTGCAATTCTCTGAAATACATTATCTATCATGTTATCTATGCTGGGTAAGCTCACCACAAATCCTAGGAGGTAACCCTATGAGGGAAACTTCATGTAACCAAACAACTAGCAGTTATCTGAAACCATTGGACAAGGAGGAGCCTAGGAAACCCTTTAGAATGCTTAGGCACAAGGCGATGAACAAACGCCTAACCTAGGGCATAAGCGGAAGTCTAAGCAGTGCAACAGAGGAATTGTCTTCCCTAATAAGGAATCATGTTACATTTCACTAAAGATCCAGACGGGCCATTTTTTTGACCTAGATGGGCCATATTCTAATGGTAGTTGTTGGCAACTTACTTATTTACACGCTCTAAATTACTGTGTATTCATATATAATAACCCATATGCACACATAATGGTAAGAACCGCATCGCTTACGTCTAGCGCTTTTTTCCAACCTTGTCTGAAACACAAATGTGAGGCAACTGAACAATTGGGGCTTGGCTTCTGCTATGATGTAGCAAACAATATGGGCAACCAAACTAGTGGGGTAACATGGAATTAGAGGTTGCATGCGTCCATGCAGCTTGGCCGGAGCCAAGGTCCTCATATATCTAAAGTCGGTGCGAGGAACCAAACACACCCGTAGAGGTTTGGCAAAATTACCCTAAACTTCAAATCCTTGTCATTTTACGTTGAACTCGCGAATTCCGGTCGAAGTGAAACCTTGAACCTATTTCTGGCCAAAATTTTTTTTCTAAATTATTACTCTTGTTGAATACATTGGCTGACATATCGTATGTATCTATTGGATTTTTCCCCTCACGAGCGGATGATGGTGAGGATGCTTGTGGCACGGATGGCCCTGTGTGCCACGGTGGAGAGGCCCCACGTGCTGAGCAACGCGCTAGCACGTCCGCGGACGAGGATGGAAGAGATCAAGGTGAGCCTGCTTGTGAAAGAGGTGGCAGGGTGGCCAATCTACGTGTCGCGGGATGTGGTCGAGGGCGCATGATCCAACATTGACCGCGCAGTGGGCCCTCTGTGTACGTTCTCAAGGTGTTCGACCTCGTCACTCTTGGCTAACGCCTCTACAATACAAGACCTCCCTGGGAACCTGACTTTCATCGACAAGCTCGTTGTGGCCTCGTCGCACAGTGGCTTTCAGATATCTTTGAGTTCCTCACGGAGGGCAGCCTTGCCGAGCCCCGATTCATGTCCTAGCTCAACTAGGTGTTGTATTGTGTCCAAACTCTCTGGTGAAATGGACGCTAGACTACTCCACTGTGGCCCTCCACGTGTTGAAGGCCGAGTTTTGTCGCCGTACTTGAGCGGCACCAACGACCTCATCCACTTTCTTTTTCTGACATTCTAGCCCATGCTGGAATTCTTGATTTAGTGCCGAATAATGAATTAGATAGGGATATCGGGGGTAGATGTGGGTCTGACATGTGGTCCCCACTGCCAGTGAGAGTAGCATGTAATTGCAATCTGGATTGTTGTTTTCCATGTGCACCAAACAACTCCAGCGTTTGATTTAGACCTCTATCACCAAAGGTGACAGCGGGGACTAAGTGACACATTTGCAATTGAAACAGCTTAAATCAGACACATTTTGTTCATTTGGAGTTTCCCTGAGTGACTGGCGGTACTAATTTAAACATTCACATGAACTTTGCTCCTTCAAGGGCACATAGGCGTCATTGGTTCCTCGCGATGTCGTTTCCCGGCTCCATGGATGCAAAATCGGTAGGTTGGTTTCCATATGTTATCTGTTTCTTGGCTAGCACAAAATTTAAAGCACCATAGGGTTGTCTTAGGAGGAACTCTCAAATCGACCGTTTTGGCTACATCGGGCGTTGGCAGGTTCAAATAGAGGGAAGGGATGTGTAGGAGAACAATGGAGATGGCGGGATCCAGAAAATTGGCTCGACGTTTAGGTGAAAACGTAGCATCACCACCCTCTTAGTCAGTTACTACCACTGTAGAACAAATTCCATCTTCACTTTTCCTGTCGGGCATCGAAGGTGGCAGTAATTAGATCCGAGGGACCAACTGCTCTAACTTAATTAGCAGATCTTAGGCACTAGCTCGTCACCCTCTCGTCTCGCAGCCCGGCAGCGGTGGGTCTCACAGATCCGCGTCGGCAGTGAGCCCTCTTCGTCTCCGGTATCCCCGTTTACCCAGCATCTCCGGTAGCATGGCTCCGCCTTCAACCAAGCCTGTAAGAACCTATTGCCCACTCCTACCATAACGTTAGTTTCATAGCCCGTTTGTTTCAAATTCTGGAAGATTAAAGTGTTATTTATGAAAAGTGAAATATTTAAGCCGAGCTATTGAAGCCTTTTGTTCACGCGGACGCGCTCATAGTTTTGCTTCACTCTAGGACCCCATCACATATGCTCCCATGTTTGATCGCGATAGAGTGAGGATGCCGAATCTGAACTACATGTACAACAATAATGATATAGAGGCTACCAGCATGCTTAGGATGAAAAGATCCTCTTTTAACCACCGTGTGAACACATTAAGGGTAGGTGGTTGCTTAAACATACCATCAACACATGTGTCGAAGAGAAAGTGGTAATGTTTCTTCATGTTCTTGGACATAACTAGAGATTTCGAGTGATTCGCATCACATGGGAGAGGTCGAATGAGACAATATCTTGTTAGTCTTGTATTGTATTGGAAATCTCAGAGGAGAGATCATCAAGCCGCTATATGCTATCCCTTCCCTAAAGATCAAACATATCTATTGATGGTTTCCATATTTCAAGGTGAGCAACACTAGCTTTCACTCGATTCCACGATTGTATTACAGTGAGGCCTAAAAAATTATTCATGTTCATGTCAAGATTGTCTTGGGGCGATTGATGGTACACATGTCACTGCTAGAGTGCCAAGAAGCGACTCTCATGCATACATGGGAGAAATCAATACACCATCGAAAATATGGTCTGCTGTTGTTGATTTTAATATGAATTTTCACATATGTGTTAGCTGAATGGGAAGGATCGGCTCATGATGAAATGATTCTTTCTTATAGCTTGGACATACCTAATTGCCTCAAAATCCCTGAGGGTAATATCTACCTAGCTGATGCTAGATATGCATGCTCCCCCTCCCAGAATTGTCCTACAATTTAGGTAAACAAGCTACCATCTCATTGACTTGTTTGTAAATTTATACCCAAAAAATTACCAGCTACATGATAGAAACTCAAGCCTTAGAGTGACGATCAAGAGTAGTTTTAAGATCCTTCATCAGAAGCCATTCCATACTTTCCCCATCCACGTTAAGCTAGGTCTTATATGTTGCATTATACACAACTGAATCTTACGATGGGGGTATTGATGGGTTCTTCCCGGATGAGAACAACGTGATGTTGAAAGTGCATAGAACCCCCATGTGTGCTTTTGGTAATTAATGACAATCCCTATGTACTAATGTTTGCATTAAACTATATGTGTAGGAGTTGTCCATAGGCAATGTTGGAACCATAAGTTGGCGTCAAGGTTGCAATACAAAGAAATGAGGTGCAAGTTCAAGATGAGTCAACTCGAAGAGCTCACATGTTTGAAGCTTGCCATTCATATGTGTTCATGGATATGTGAAGATGCACCAAAGAAGAAGCCCTCCCATAGTGGATTATGGGGGAGCAATCCGCAAGACTTCATCAAGCAAGCATAATCAAGAAAGGTGTTCCATCTCGTGGCCAAGATCGTCATCATCAAGCTCAAGTAAAATGCGCAAGGTTAAGGTTTGCTCTTGATAGGGTTTCTTCTTACCTATCGTGTGGTTTAGTTGGGAGACCGGTTTATAGGCTAAGTGTCGTACTATCAAGGGGTTCTCGAGAAAGTAACTCGATCGTATCGTTCAGAGTGAGGTCAAACCTTTGCATCCTTGCATCATATCTCTTGGTTTTTATTTGGATCTTATCCATGTCGTGTATTAGAGCTTGTGGTTATTTCCATGACAAACTCTAGTTCATCGAAAACAGATTTCGCATATATCATTTGTTGCATTTTCGATTTTGGAGTTTTTATCGGTTCTCCCGGTTTAGAGGGTTCACTCTAGAAATTATAGAAAATCTCCGGGTAGCTCTTGTTGTCCTCCTTCCAACAAAATTGGTTTCATGTCGATCGGTGTTTCCAAACTCTAGATTTTGTGGTTTTAAGTTTGTCACATATTTGGATAAAGAAGAAGAAAAAGGAGGAAGGGTGGCCAGGGGCCGGTGGTACCGCCCAGGCATGGCCGGTACCTCCACCGGAGTACGACCAGAGGTACCGCCCCTGGTACCACCACTGGTGCCGCTCAAGATGGTTTCCTTACAGTATATGTCCAGGGTGGGTGGTTGCGCGACCGGTACCGCGACCGGAGGTACCGCCCCGGCTCGGCCGATGGTACCGCCCGGAACGGCCAGTGGTACCGGTCCCCTCCTCTTGCACGCTGCTCGCTCCCTCTATTGCTTGCTGCACACCAGCGGTAGTACCGCCCCTAGCTGGCCGGTACTACCGGCCCCAAGTCGAGGTAGCCCCAACGGGCAGAAAAAATGGGGCCAGCTTTTTAAATCATTCTTTCCCCCATCTTTCTTGTGTTGCTTCTTCTTCCTCCTCTCTCTCCACCATTGTTGTTCATATTTGAGCTTGAGATCTTTCTCCTCTTCCAATGATTCTTGCATCTATATGAGAGAAAGATTGAGGAGATCTAGATCCACACTTTGACCAAACCAAATCATCTCTTTGTGAGTGAATCTTTGGGATCTAGATCTTGGGGAACTTTGTGTTCTTATTTTGTTCTTCCTCTCTTATTTCCCCAATAGCTGTAGTAGCTTTGTTGGAATTTGAGAGTGAAGGATTTAGGCATCTTTGTGGTGTTCTAGCCATTGCATCTGGTGCATTGGCTTGGCTTCTCCGTTGCAATACGTGGAGGTGAAAGTTCGTGAGATATTCACTTCGGGAGCTTGTTCCCGGAGCTTGTTCCTCTTGGGTCTTTGAACCCTAGATGGTTTAGTGGTCTTTGTGGTCTTTGTGGTGTTCTTGGGGACTCCAATTAAGTTGTGGAGATTCTTCAAGAGCAAGACCTTTGTGGTGATTTGTTCGGAGCATCCAATTAAGTTGTGGAGATAGCCCCAACCTTTGTGCGGGTTCGGTGACCACCCTAAGGTTCCATAGTGGATCAAGGACATCCCTTTTGATGGGAATTCTCGAGGAGAATACGGTGACCCTCATGCGTTTGGAGTGACTTGTCCTCCACACCGCTCCAACGGAGAGTAGCACTCGCAAGAGTGTGAACTTCGGGATACATCGTTGTCTCCACGTCACTTCGGTTATTCCTATACCAGAGCTCTTTTATACACTTTACTTTGTGGTAGCCTTCATGCTTGAAGTTATATATCTTGCTATCACATAGTTGCTTGAATTGCTTTGCATAAGTTGTTGGTGCACATAGGTGAACCCTAGTTATATAGGTTTTGTGCTTGAAAAATTAAACGCTAGTTTTATTCCGCATTTGTTAAGCCATATCCGTGTTCTTTCAGATGCCTAACGAGGTTGATGGTGGCCACCATGTTAGTGACACTACTAATGGCGTCTTTAAATGTCGTGGCCCGTCCGTAATCATCGCACTTGCGCTAGCACGGCAAAACTCCGCTAGGAATAACTGCGTCGGGAAAACTACGGAGCTATCGCTTTTTCGCTCGGCACATCGTGATATGCTGCGCGTTCTTGTGTGTGGCGCTAAAATCGAAATACCTCGGTCCAAGAGTAGAGGATGGATAATTTAGTGTCGTTGAAAGGTAAGGCGCGTCACAAACATATGCCTTGTATTGTACATCTTTTACGACACCTAAGATAATCACAATCAATAATTTATAATCAAACCGTCAATTTGTTCATTTATAGTGTAATTTTGCTTTCATTAAAAGAGATTACCATTTCATTAAGATATAAAATTCATATTTAATATATTGATATTATAATGCAACATAATAATTACAAAACTAAAAAAAGCATCTTAATTGTCTTCATCTTCTCTATTCAAAGTGCACGGATCCAGAGTAGCAACCCGGATTTGCGATAGAAGAGTGCAACCTCTCGATCTTCTGTTGGATGCAAGCGATCTCGGCGGGCTCCCTCTAGAACAAGGACTCGACTGAAAATAACATCAGATTTTGAGTGAAGAAAAAAAAAACACGACATCTTGATGAGATGAAGAACATATCATAGGCACTGGTAGGGCGCGGGAGGACTACTCCGCGGGGACAACACCAGATGATTCCGACGCAGCTTCTGCGTTTGCCACAGGCTTGGTGACTACACGACTCATCCTGGATAGCCTGCAGGTTTTTTCCTCACATTCCATCTCTTTCGGGGTGAGGGATAAGTGTGGAAGTGTGAGATCTAGGGTTTACGTTGTAAAGTTTGTCTGAATCTAGTGAAGTCGAGAGGACAATGCAGGGAGTCAGGAGTGGGGATTGGGGACTGGGTCAAGGGTTCTACATTATATAGGAAACATGTCTATAAGTGGGGTTATGGTTTGTTTTTTTGGGCCCTAGAACGAATATGTCCAACTATGTAGGCTGCGATTGCACATAGAGCCCATATGATTTCCATGAAGGACATACTCCGCTCTGTGTTGGTGGGCCACTCCTTTGATGATGTTGGTATGTGCATTTGAAGTTTGAAATTTGCAGAATATAAAGAAATCATCCATGTAAGATGAAACATTATTAGTTCAGACACAACTAACACTATACTTATATATAGCTATCAGCGTACACGAAACAACACAACAATATTGTAAATGTCTCAGACCTACAACCTCAAAGTGGTGGGTCAAACCAGTCAGTGAGAGATGAAGTTGACCAGTCAACACGTCGCTCACGATCCACGCCACACTACTATTATTTTCCACCAAGCACAACGTATTTATCTGCAGGTATGCAATCAACCACGATAAAAATTTGTGCACGGTCTTGTTGGGCGATGAAATTGCTTATACGCTGGCCAAAATATTTTTGCAGGCGGCTGCAGTTTGTGCCGTCCAGAAAAATACATTTTTTTATGGAGGAATTTAATTTGTAGTGGATGAACAAGAGGCATGAGTGGGCTGACACTATGTAGGCTAACAAAGTCATCACCATAATATGAAGAGGAAGAACCAAAGAACTGAATATGTGGGCTAAAGAATAACTGAAGAGGCAACACCATGTCATCGTGCTCTATGAACTACTATTTTCCTATATAACTGATACTTGTGGCGAACTCCTATTTGATATTAGCTAGGTAACATCTCTATGAACTTTTATTTAACAGTAGCTAGGGCAGTTTAGTGTTGCCTGTTTGTTCGATATGCTGATTGTTATTTCCATATGCTGCTTGTTAGTTCATAGTAGTGTGTGGTAATTTCATCATTTTGTGGGAAGTGGTAACCTCAACACGAGAGCATATGCAACCAACCGAGCTGAATTTCCATCCCTTACCACAACACGAGAGTATATGTCACGCTATGTCCAACCATCCGGTTACGTTGAGGGCGGCTCTCTTTTCTTTCTTCCCTTTCTCTCTCCAACCCATCCCTTGAGAGTTGATGCTTCTTCTTTGGCTCCTCTCTCCTTCTCCTCCATGGGCTCTGCTGGCCGGGGTGAGTTGGAGAGAGGAGCCCGGATACCTCCTATCCATAGTAGTAGTAGGTTTTACTCTTTTCGGTCTAGCCATGTGGAGTTTGGCGCTATGCCGAAGGGGAGAAGGTCGCCGGAGCAGACAAGCAACTACTGGTGGCTGGCGGTGGTGCTATGCATGTCCATGACGCTCTGGAGGTCAAAGAAGATGGAGAGGGAGATCTCTGCAGCCTACCCTCTAAATAGGCTTGATGATGCTCCGGTGAAGGAAGATCTAGGGATTTCTATCCTTGCTCTTGTCACCTCGGTGGTGGGAGGAGTAGATGGTGATGGGATCTGTCTAGATCTGATGAGATCTGGAGCATGCCTATATTGCAGATTTGTGGCAGGTGCTCAAGATCTGGAGATCTCCCACTCCTCTCGTGGTGAATTCAAGTTGGTTGATCCGCATGTATAGGGTTGTTTCGTCACGAATCTGCATCTGGGAGTACCGAAGCTGCTCCTGGGAGTTCATCCACGACAACAACGGGCTTGCTGCCGTCGCAAATGGTCGTAGGGCGGCCACTCCCACCATGCTCGCCGGCTACGGTTTGTTCCGGCCGGACGATGGCGTTGTTCAACCTCTAGGTTGATATGCCGACAAGGAGGCCTTTCTGCTCCAGCGTAGTTTGCTCTCGCCGTCTCTTCGCAAGTGGTAGCATCCCCGGTGATGATTCGGTTGACTACCCTGAGAAGCTCAGGCGTGGTGGAGAAGGAGCAGGACCCAATCACGTTTTCAATTTTCTTTCAGGGTCAAAGTGCAAAAAGTGTAGGGTCTGTTGTAATTTCGTTTTCCTTATGGCACCCTAATGTAAAGTATATCTCCACCGTTGTTCAATGAAGCTTCTAGGCCCTTCCGAGACCTATCCCAGTTCAAAAAAAAAAAGTGACGCTGTGTCGGCAGCAAATAATGTGCACAAATACGGAGAAAGTGAATTGTAAGTGACTAAATTAGGTACATAACTTTATCTAGGCTTGACCCGGTTAATCATAGATCTGAGCAGAAGATCTTACTAAATGAAAAAAAGGATATGTGAAACCGATCACACCAAAGACGAATAAAGAAAGAGAGGCAAAGCTCGCATCGCATCGGGCAAACACGTGTGGGTCAATGCACGCGTCCGTCCTGTACGTGGCCTGAGTGTGCATTGCACCGAGGAGGTGAGCGTCGGCGATTAGAGAGCGTCCCTTCCTCAGCTTTCTCTTTCAAAAGGCTGGCAGGGGACGGTGCGCGCCATGTGCCAGGGGGTAGGGGAATTTTCAAAGGCTCCGACCGGCAGTGGCGTTCAGCTGGTGCAATCATCAGATCTCGCCTCTCCTTTTCTCTCCACTGTTTGGGTCGATGAAAATCGCTTCCTTGTAGCTTCCTCCTTGGAGCAACCGGCAGCAGCTCGTCGGCTATGTAGGGCAGGCAAGCCATGACTTTTGTTTTACGTGTTTCATCCTCTTTGACAGCTGTGTGAGGCGTTGTTGGGATCAGATTCAGATGGGAGATGATCACGTACTGTATACCTTTGCTCGGTGCTCTCTTTTCTTGGCCAAATTTAAAGTGACCGATCGATTTGGGTTCCTTTTCTTATCAGATACGGAATCATCTTTAATTTGCTCAAAGTAACATTGCCATGACAGATAGCTAAACATGGTATGCAATGTGCTGATTTGGCCTGCATTACCAGTCTCCATAAGCTAAGCTGTCTATGCGTGTGTGTATAAAACTCAATTACAGTCTGCACATGCTATAGCTGTCCAGTGTCCCAGCACTCTAAAGCTCTTCTTCGAAGTCGATCTTTTCCTTAGCAAAAGCAACCACGCCATTATGGCATATATTGCAAATGCGATGGCAACCTGCACAAGCAATATGTGTTCATGGCGGCATGCCCATGCCTTGCAATGCGATGGCAACCTAGCAAGCTCCACAAGCAAGCATTTGATTTCGATTGATCTTCCGAGGACAGCTAGAGCTGTTGGTTGACTATACTGTTCTCAGTACCGCCATGATCATTGCTCCCAACAGCGAAGAGAAGGGAGAGTACCATCGGCACATTGAATCGCGATGCCAGAGGAGGAAGAGACAGGTAGCATGAATGAGGTCGGCCCCATGCGTGCATGGCGGGAAGAGAGAGCACCTTAAATGGTCAGGTATGCCTTCATTTCTCCAGTACTACTCCTCTCCCCCATCGCACTGCACCATCTTAAACATTTGGCTTCTCTCTCCCACTTCTACCGGCTCAGGTTCATGGAAAGGGGGAGGTCAGGTCCACACGAGTGAAGAGGCCACCGGCTGGCTGCTGCTCCTGCTTTCGCAAAGAGTGTGGGGGGAAGAGTAAGATAGTACCACTCCTTATCTCAGTGGGAGATAAGCAATTGCTGCTGCCAGTGTGGGGGATGTGTGCTTGGAGCATGCTTGCAGCGGATTGATTCTGCACAAGATGTTGTGAAATTTGGGGGAACCAATGGGGCTTGGGTTTTAGAGCCCACTGCATATTCCTTGTTCCTCACAATGGCTAGCCACGCTGCTTTTCATGGTCGCAAGGCCTGACCGGCATGGCTGGCAAATACTCCCTTTCTCCATGCCATGCTTGCCCCCTTGACTAACATTCTGAATCTGATGCGCACCACTAGCGACGATTAAGCTTGTCTACTGAGCACCGCATGCTTATTATCATTCTGCTCATCTTTTTAGCTTCACCTTTTTCAAGCCCTAGTGTGCATCCTGAGTTGTTTATGTGCTGACAGTGAGTGCAAACAATGCGTATAAACTGAGGTTTGCATGATGGTAATGCAAAAGGTAGCTTTTCAAAAATAATGATCAAGACCACATCTCTCGGCCTCTGTATTCTAAATTGACGGGCACGCTCCCTGCTGGGTGTCTCCTTTCAAATTGGCATTATTGTGCCTGAAGTCCGTGATCTAGAAACCACTCAAGATCTCCTTGGTTCCACATATTTTGAACACACATGAACTCGATCGTAGGATTGGGATATAGCACAACACACTGAATCGTAAAACAATCGAAAACACATGAATTCATAATGGAAGGGAGTGGTCGCACCATAGGAAAAGATTAGTGAATTTTCAGTACCTGGGGGTTGCTGATGCCAGATGAACAGTAAATTCGGTAACAATACAGAAACATTCAAAACAACACAAAAAAAAAATCATGGATGTAGAGAACATATACAAGTATGTACGTGCAAAATTTAAAAATTAAATACAAATGGATATAACTTGAACAAAAATAAAAATATAGCCGAGGGACAATACAAGCACCGGATTTGCATTGCGAAAATGTTTTTTTTTATCTTTTTGCGCCAGATGAACAAAATAGCTGAGTGTTTCCTTTCAAATAGCTATTATTGGGCCTAAGTGAGCGACCTAGAAACCACTCAAGATCACTTTGGTTCGCCAGATTTTGAGCACACATAAACTCGTAGGATTGGGATATATAGCATAACACGTTGAATCCTAAACCAATCGTAGACACATGAATTCTTGAGTGGTTGCACCATAAGAAAAGATTAGTGAATTTTAAGAACCTCTGGGTACTAATGATCCTAGATGAACAGTAAATTCGGTAAAAATCTTAGAAGATTCAAAACGATACAAAAAAATCAAATGTATTCATGTATATACATGATCTTTTTTACTTAAATACAAACATATGTAACTGGAACAAAAATAACAAAATACCCGAGGGACAATACAAGCACCAGATTTGCAAAGTGAAATTTGCATTTTATCCTTATTGCAGGATCCACATATGAAAGTAGTTTTTCTCGAAAACTTTGCACGAGCAAGTTTCAAGTCAATATCTATATGCATGATTTATTTTAAAAATATCAAACCTACAAATACGAAAACTTGCACATTATGAAACTGGGGTAGTCCTGATCTTGTGACTATTCACACATTTTGCAAGGAAAAGGGCACGAATTTGTGTGAAGTAATAGGTGTATGCCATCAAAAAACAAAATTCTTTTAATAGGAACTTGTCTAAAGATGTATGCAACGGTGGCCAGATCCTGCACATACAATTTCATCGTAATGGGTCCATTTTTGGCACAAAGATGCCATATAGGATACTAAACAATGGTGCCACAGTAGTTTCAATGCCAAAAGGTGTATTTTATAAATGCCAAAAGGTGTATTTTTGGCATAAAATTGTTTTAGTTATTTTTTCGATGGAAAATTTATAACAGCATGCCCACATTCGGCAAATATGCGCATATTGGCATGTCAAGTAACAGTTCCAAATGTAGTTTTTAACCTTTTATTGTAAAAAATAATCATTTTTTTACTTTTCTAACTGCCAAAATTGTTTTTTTTTGTGAAATAATTATAACATGGTGAAAATTTTCACCACTCCAATTTTCATCCAAAGTAGACCATAGTGTAAGGCCAATGCCGAAATATTTTGATTTTCTGTCTAAGCTTTATCTTGCGTATTTAAATGATTTCGTACAATTTCTCGAAAGTAGTTCAAACTTGAACTACAAGTGTGGTCTAGTTTGGTGTTAAAAATTGCCAAAAATCATTTTAAGGTACCCAAGTAAGATTTTATTATCCACAAAGGAACTTGAAAGATTCAACCCCTTCTTATGAATGGCCATGCCGGCCATTTGGCCCCATTTTGAACAAATCGAAAAAATGAAGAATATTTCAAAAAATGCAATCTTTTCGCATGTAGTCTTCCAATGTGTGCTTGTTTCCGTGAGAAATGGCAAACTAGGAATATGAAACTTTTAGAAAAATTTCTTCACAAGAGGCTTGTCATGTATGCACATTCATTGGTTTCAACCAAATGACCAAGCAATGGCGATATTAATTCATGGCACAATTTATTGTAATGTACCTATATTTGGCATATTGGTGCATCTTGGCATGGAGAACAATAGTTCCAATGCAAGTTTTCAAGTTTATTATGTAGAAAAAATATTTTCCATTGTCTAAGTGTCAAAGGTGAAGGTTTTCACTTTTCTCTGTGAAGCAAGTACAAAGAATATGGTGCCAAATGGCTCCATTCCAATTTTCGCATAAAAAAGAACATATTGGATGCCTATTGCCTAATTATTTTGAATTATCTAGTTTCTCCTACTTTCAGCCATTTTAATAATTCTGGGAAAATTACTGAAATTAGGTCAAATCTTAACTACATGTGTGTTATAGGTAGTTCCCGGAAATTACCAATATCATTTTCATGTATCCAAAGTAAGATTTTTTGGTAGATCCTAAAGACTGTTGAAAAATGCAATCCCTATATGTTGGTATTTTGACTGTGATGTTGTTTAATAAGTGTTTTTTCGTTTATAAGTTATGACTATTTGTTGATATTAATTACTATGTGTTGCTCAAGTGATGTGGTGCAAATGTAGGTGTTTTTAGCCACGGTGCCGATTTACCCTATCGGGTGGTGACTGGTACGAGAAAAATTATACCGTCGACGTACGGGTATAGGTACTCCGATGGGTAAACTCACGGGGAACGTGTGCAGTGTATATATACGCCGCTGCTATACCCCTCCATGGCAGGGAAAGTTCCATAGTTCGAATTCAAACCTGCATAAGTTAAAGAAGATCCCATGCAGTCAGCAGATTCACCTCGTTATACCAGCCTGCAGTGCGCTGCGAGACGTGAGATCAGCTCCGTGGACTGTTGCACAACTGATTTCTCTTTCTCTTAATTTGTCACGGAGTATCTAGCTCTGTTCACCGTTTGCACTTTGCAGAGAGGGTAAAAGAGAGAGACAGATGCTTTTTGTGAGATTTACATCGATTCCTTCGTAAAAAAGAACTAAAGTGAGATTCGTAGAGTAAGCTGCAGCTTGCAAGATGAACAGTCAAAAAAACCTAGATAAACAGTCAAGTCCAGTTCTTGGTTTTCTGTCTTCACTGAAGTGCATAGGCGAAGTAGGCAGGAGTTGCTCACAAATGGCCAAATGGGCATGGACCATGAACGAGCGACCGATACGTAGAAGGTTGCTGTGATCCCGTTTCAGTTTCGCTCACCGTGGTATGCTCCGATCTGGGGCTAGAAACGACAACTCAGCTGGTCCGATTGGATTTTTTTTTCGATAAAGAATGTTTTATTACTTTGTGAGAAGCAATTACATCCAGCCTATGCATAACCAGGATGCACACAGCTGTTTCAAGTGTCCAGAATGAGCAATAAATAAAAAAAAGGCGAAATACATATCGAGAAGATAAACTATATAACGCCTAAGGAGAGTGTGGAGCTTCAATCCGTAGACTATGCTGCCACCCATGTCGGGAAAAAGTATCCCTCGCCGTAGCCTCCAACCGTGCACAGACCTCCGTAAATAGGTCTCGATTCTCCGCCCGCTGAAGAGGTAACCATGAACGGAGAATACCTGTACATCTGTAGATGACCTGCAACAAAGAACAATTTTTATCGTTAAAAATCTTGTCATTTCTACTTAGCCACAACGCCCAGATAACTGCTAGCGCCCCCACCCTAAGAAGCAACTTAAACCTTGAATCAATACCGTGAAGCCAATTGCCAAAGACATTTGCCACACTAGTCGGGGGATACAGGGTAGACGCTACTTGGATGACTGACCATATAGATTTCGCAAAACTGCAATGGAAGAATAGGTGTTTGATGGTTTCATCATGATGACAGAAAACACACCGTGAACTTCCGTGCCAATTCCGCTTAACAAGATTATCTTTAGTAAGAATAACTCCTCGACGAAGGTACCATCCAAAAATCTTAATTTTTAATGGTATCTTCATCTTCCAATTTTTCTTATTATTATCGACTGGTAAATCAGAATGAAGGATTGCATTGTATAAAGATTTAACTGAGAAAGAGCCATCTACATGAAGATTCCATCTAAATTCATCCGGTTCAGGGGATAATTGAATATCACCCAATCGTTGAACTAGAGTATTTCATGCTGTTAGCCTTTGTCCAAGTAAAACCCGTCTGAACGTCACATTCGGAGGTGAGGTAGCCATAACGGTAGCAATGGTATCACCTTTGCGACGAACAATACTATACAGAGCAGGATATTGTTCACTCAGGGAAGCATTGTCCCACCAAACATCTTCCCAGAAACGTATCTGTGCTCCATTCTTAATAGAAAAAGTACCATTACGAAATAAAATATTTTTCGTTGCCATGAGACCAGCCCAGAAGTGAGAGTCCCCGGGTTTCCAAACCACTTGGGAGAGCGTCTTCGAGCCAATATACTTTCTCCGAAGAATAGTTTGCCAAGTCCCATTCTCAGTAAGAAGCTTAAAAAGCCATTACCTAGCAGAGCAGAATTCTTAACCTCCAGGTCATGAATTCCAAGTCCGCCTTGATTTTTAGGACTACACGCTATACTCCATTTAACCAATCGATATTTCTTTTTCTCGCTGTCCCCTTGCCAAAAGAATCTGGATCGATAATAATCTCGCTGGTCCGATCAGATATCTGTCTAGAATATCTTTTCTTCTTCTGACAGTGACACCGTGGACATTTCGAAACGACGAACATCACAACACAACCTAGGACCAGGTGCGTGGCGTGGGTGAGGTGGCAGGCCCATATCCACGCAGACGCCATCTCATATGCCATGTCAGCAGCAAAAATGTTAGTAGTACCTTGGGTGCAGGGGACACCATCATGATCATCAGCTGGGGTGGCAATCATCCCGATGGGATACATCATCGCTGCACACCTCCGGCGGAACATTCGGCTCCTTTGCGTAGAAGTGACAGACGGTCTGATCCGAGAGCCTAGCACAGACCATATCTTAGAATACCAGCTATTGCATATCTTCATCAGAGAACTACTGCTAGATCGAAAGTGCTTTGGCGCATTATGTATTTGACTTTTAAGATCCCATCCCCTAAGAATGTCTCAACTTTGTTTGGAAACTGGTTATCTGGGGTGTCTAAAAAGGAAAAAGGTCTTATTAGAGTTGGAGTGAGCGCTTTGTTTTGGGCAATCTGGAACGTCCGGAATGATTTTGTCTTTAACAAAAAAAGCTTCCCATCTTTTCTGCAGGTTATTCCCTTGGTTACCCATTGGATCCATATGTGGTCCTATCTCCAGCCGGAGGATGTGCGCCAGGACATGGATATTGGGTGCAACCGGTTGGCGACGGTAGCTCGGGATTTCTACAGCCGGTGCGGCTGGCGTATTGACAGGCGGCTCACATGAAGATCTTGTGGCGGCTTGTTTTTCTTTCTTTTTTCAGATGGCTGGTTCATGTTGAGACTCTTAGCGATCCATGATTTGTAATAAGTTTGTATTTCGGATTCGTTGAATAAGTTAATAAGATTAATAAAGGGCCGCATGCATCGATTGATGCAGAGGCTGGGGATTTTCCCCCTTATCGAAAAAAAAAAAAAGATCGAAAGTCAATACATCATGCTGGGAGTCAGAGAATGGCGGTCACCGCCTCCCACGGAGCTCCGCGCCAATTCCATGGCCGGCGGCGGGATGAACTCGCTGTGAAAAGGGGAGAAGGACCGTGACCTCTACCAGAGGGGGCAATGGAGATGCAAAAAAACCAACCTCAGAAAAAACCAAATGAAAAAAACGTAAAACCAGAAGGAAACCAAGAAAAAAAGTTTTTCTTTTGAGGGGAGAAAAACAGTTTAAAACCGGCAAACCTTCTCCTAATGAGCTAGCCCACGGCGATCTCCCGCGTGATTGTGCAATATAAATAGGACTCCGTCGCCAGCGTGCATGCGGGAATATGCTTTGCACGCTCGAGCAGTGTTGTTGTGCCGGCCCAGTAAGGAGTTTGACCAGTTTTCTCCGAGCTTTCCCCCTTTTTTTTTTTTTTTTGAGTTTCGGTGTTTTTCTAGTTTTCTGGTTTTGCGTATTTTTTGGTTTTCTCGGTTTTGACGGTAGTTTTGTGAGGTTTTCAAATTTTCGATTTTTTTTTCAGATTTTTAAATGCTTAGATTAGAAATTTGATCAAATAAAAAAGTTCTAAAAAATTGATTAAATTTAGTTTTTTGCTAAAATTAATAAAATTCAAATTACAATTTTATTAAAAATTTAAAAATGTTTGGATTAAAATTTATATAGATTTAACTTTTGTTTAAATTTAAAATTTATTTGGTTTAAAAATGTTTGAATTTGATTTTAAAAAATATAAACCATGCCTGTTATTGGGGTGTTTTTCACAGCAGCCCACGAAGGAACAACTGAGTGTGTGCGTTACTCCCGCAGGCAGTGGAGCGGGTTATAGCGTTTCAACGAATCCTAGTTTACGCTCAGCACGAACCTACGAGTTTATGCATACCCTGTCCATTAGCGCTCACTCCTAATTAATAGTTTTGGGCTGGCCCACTACGTCTGTTTGAGAGATGTTCTAGAAGCCTCTCTGCTTGGTTTTGTTGGTTTTTCTTGGTTTTTTCAGTTAGTTTTTTTTGTTTTTTAACCGCTATAGTATGTAACCGTCCACGACAAGCGACCGTCCACGACAAGCGACCGTCCAGGACAGGAGATCAGGAGACGATCGCGGTTCTAGCCACCTCCTATCGGCGCCGCCAATCTACCCCAAGTCTCTAACCTTCGGGCCATGGAGGAGGAGTTGATCTAGCCCTCATCAGCGAGAGGGTTCCGTTTTTATGGTATTAGGGTGAAGGTTTGGTGGGCGGCGCTCGGGTGGTGGTGTTATCGCCAGATTTTAACCAAGTCAGAGATGGGCCGCGATTGAGATGGGCTTAGAGGATATGCATGTAAAGTATTTCTGAATCGGCCTTTTACGAGAGTTTGGGCTAGATGGCCCGTGTATCTGTACATTATGGTAGATTTAGAATTAAGGGATAGAGTTTAGCTCGTACGAAGTTAGGTTTATTCCAAAAGTAGAAAGTCCACGGACTATAAATATGTACCTAGGGTTATTGAGAAAGGAGGACGATCACGTTCATAACAAACCAATCTAGGCGCATCGCCACCCCTTGTTTCGAGGGTTTCTTCCGGGTAAGCGCCATGCTGCCCAGATCGCATCTAGCGATCTGAGCAGCATCTTGTTTATTCGTTTTTTGTGTTGCTCGTACTGAAGCCTTGTTGATGGCGAGTAACACCATTATGATAGATGTGTTAGGGCTAGCATCGATACTTTCCAGTATATTTGCTTAGTTATGCTGCCCCTGGATATCTAGCTGCCTTTGCACCTATCTTAGGTGTAAGGGCAGCATCTTGCTTAATCTTTATTTAGTAGATTCGATCTGTTATGGTTGTTCCTTGTTCTCCAAGGATTAGTTTGATATCCATATGGTTAGGCCTTGCAAACGGGTTGAATGATCCAGTAGTGCGTAAGGTACGGTTTGCTGATCCTAGGGGAGATGTTCCGGGAATCAACTCTTTGTTGGTTTTTAGGCCTTTGCTAGGGCTGGTTTTCTGTTATCTTTCGTATCTGCCAGGCTCAACTACGTGTAGGACGTTCCGGTTATGTGGTGAAAACCCTAGATTATCGTAGATCGTGTTAACTTAGTATTGATCAAGCAGGACCACCATGTTATCGTAGATCCAATACGAATCATGGGTGGATCGGCTCCTTGAGCCGATTCACAGGATAACCTGAGAGCCGATCGAGGCTCGTATTTAATGTTTACGTGTCTAGCATGCAGGAAATTAATCGAAGCAATCCATCACCTTCCTGACCAGGTATAGGTCAGGTGGCACGCCCTCGCACCAGCTAGGACGTGTGCCGGAGCTTTGCGGGCCGTCGCCCGAGGGAACAGGGCCCACCAGCAGTCCTGGGAGCCTCTCGGCTCTTCGTGTTGCTCGTCGCTGCTCGCCGGTGGGTTTTGGCAGGCAACACATTCTGGCACGCCCGGTGGGACATTCTACATCAACTGCGTCAACATCTACAGCAACTGCGTCAGCATCCGCAGCTGAGATGGCAGAAGCGCCGGTCACATACGAAGCGCTGTCTGAGGAGCACAAGAAGAAGTATGATGAGCTTAAAGCTCTCTTCGAAGCCGATCTCATCGGCTCTTTCGAGAGGACCCGTACGCATGGCATTAGGTGGAAAGGGTTCTCACCCGAGGGTGCTCTCGATGAAGTGGATCTATCTACCCCTTCAGAAGAATGCACCAGAGCTCTGCGCCAGGAAGTTAATTACATGGTGGCTCATTCGCTACACTGTCATTCTGAGAGCCTGGTGAACGCTTTCGAGCGCGTGATGGTTCGCGTGGTTCAGGAGATCATGAAGCATCAGTACTCTCCGTCAGGACCTACCCTAGGGACTCACCAGGGAGAAATACCGTTCCAGACCAGACCGCAGCTGCCATTCTCGCTTGCAGCTCCAGAGCCACCGGGTTCACCGGCATACGTCGTCTACAAGATTGGAGGCGATCTTGGTGATTACCAGTTCCTGCATGAACCACCTAAGGAAATCCCGCACGGATACATGTGCACGTACGTGCCAGACTGCAATAACTTGGCGCGCACGAACCAGATTACAGCAGGAGGGATTTCCGGAGCAGCAGGAGGGATCTCTGGAGTGGACGCCGATAAACAGGCGTGGCTAGCTAAATATGCCACCGGAACGAGTCAGGAAAGCTCAGCCCCTGCAGCTCATACAGTGGAACAAATCAGTGCAATCTTGAGAGACCAGTTCGGCATCGTGCCAAAGAGGAGAACAATCGGCTATTCCAAGCCGTACCCCAATGAATATGATCTGATTCCGCTGCCGCCCAAGTATCGACTCCCTGAGTTCTCAAAGTTCAATGGATTAGAAGGGTCTAGCTCAATTGAGCACGTGAGTCGGTATTTGGCACAGTTGGGCATGATTTCAGCATCGGACCAGTTGCGTGTGAGGTTTTTCGCACAATCTCTCACAGGACCAGCTTTTGGGTGGTACACCTCGTTGCCACCAGATTCAGTCCGGACGTGGAAGCAATTGGAAGAGCAGTTTCACATGCAATATCATTCGGAAGCTAACGAGGCTGGCATTGCCGATCTGGCGCAGGAGCGACAGAAGCGGGGCGAAACGGTGTCGGAGTACATTCTGCGTTTCAGGACTGTCAAGAACCGATGCTATTCGGCTCGTTTGAATGAGAAAGAAGCAGTCGAACTAGCAGCGCTGGGCCTCGCAGCGCCGATCAAGGATCTGGCTTCCCAAGCGGAATACAACTCACTGGCGCACATGGTCCAGAAATTAACATTGTATGAGCAGCGTCACCCAGAGTTGTACCAAGACAAGTTCAAACGCCCGATAGGCCTGGTCGAAATGGAAGAAGTTGGAGACTCTGTAGAAGACCAGGAAGTAGCCGTGGCTGAATGGGCTCGGGGGGCAAACCCCGTGTCATGCAAATGGGTGAAACAACAAGGGCCTGCGAAAGGGTTTGACTTCGACGTAAGCAAAGCTGAGCAGATATTCGATTTACTGCTTAAGGAGAAACAGCTGAAGTTACCCGAAGGCCATAAAATCCCTACGGTGCAAGAGCTGAACGGAAGACCATACTGCAAGTGGCATCACTCGTTCACCCATATCACCAACGACTGCAAAGTGTTGCGTCAGCAAATCCAATTGGCGATAGAACAAGGCCCTAGATAAAGAAGAGAGCAGTCGTTCTCGTGGCAAGGAAAAGGAGGAGGCCGGCCCATGCGACCGGCCCCGATATGATGACAGACGGTACGTCACCGAGGAACAAGTGAGAAACGTGCGGTACCAACGGCCGCTCTCCGAGCATCTCCTCAACAAATATGAGCGCCAGTACGACCGACGCCGGCGGTACGACGTGGATGACGGAAGATATCGTCGGTCTGACGTAGACAACAGAAAGTATCGTCGGTATGATAGAGACGACGAAGGATATGAGCGCCGCGCTAAGGGAAAGTCAAGAGAGCAGGAAGACATGGACAGACACTGGGATTGTCCTTTCTTTAAGCATTGCTGGGATTCAGGAATGAGCCGATTGCCTACGATCGACAACTGCCCGGAATGTAGACAGAAGAAGAAGGACATAGGTGACGTGTCAGTGTTCAAACGTCTAGGGCCTCTCCCATCTCGAAACAAGCAAGCTGAGTCGTCTCGGGTGGAAGATCTAGAGGAGTTAGAAGATGAAGACGAAGAAGAAGAAGAAGATAGATACCACCGGCCAAGGTGGTGCCCTGATGGACTCAGTCACTCCCAAAAGCGTAGGGTTCAGCGGCTACGTAGCTTGGAGGAAGCCGAGAGGCAATACCTGCACACGTTGAGGAAAGCGCGGCCCGATTTGGCCGCGAAAATTCAGCAAACCTTGGACGCAGAAAGCCGTCCACAGAAGAAAGAATGGCGCCCCAAACAAATGAAAGCCGATGAGAAGACATCGGCTGGCACAAATATGGTGTTCATCCTTCCGTCGGAGTTTTGTGCTCCAAGAACCGAAGAAGCGTCGGTAGCTCAGTTCGACTGTGGCCCACGGCCAGTTATCTTTGAAAAGCCACAGGAGAAGGGCTACAAACATCTGAAGGCCCTATACCTAAAAGGTTACATCAATGGGCAGCCTGTCAGCAAGATGCTGGTTGACATCGGAGCGGCAGTCAATATAATGCCGTACTCCATGCTACGACGTTTGGGACGCTCTACAGAAGATCTGATCAAAACCAACGTCACGCTAAGCGATTTCAACGGCCAAGCATCAGAGACGCAAGGCGTTCTGAACGTGGATCTGACCGTAGGCCGAAAAACCATCCCTACATCGTTCTTCATCGTCGACAGCAAAAGCACCTACGATGTCCTGCTAGGGAGGGATTGGATTCACGCCAACTGCTGCATTCCATCCACAATGCACCAATGCCTGATACAGTGGGATGGAGATGAAGTGGAGGTCGTTCATGCAGATGACTCTATTGAGATCTCAATAGCTGGTATGAATATTTGGGACGCGGAAGACCAAGGGCCGCTCTCTAGAGTCAGTTTGGACGGCTGTGAACGCATCGAAGCTACAAAAAATGGGGTGAGGCTGGTCTTATCCACCGGCCTGACAGAGTAGCAAGTGCAAAGCCAATGGACGTACGTGGCAAGGCCGATCCCTGCGATCGGCCCCAAAAAATAAAAAGCAATGATCTCACCTCAAGCATGCCACGTAGTCTTAGCAGGGAGACCCTCTCCCGTAGTAGAGCACAAACAAGTTGTAAACCTTCATTGAGCAATACAATCAAAAAGGGGGCCGATTCCAGCAATCGGGCCAAATTATCCTCTCCATACGTTTTGCCTGTGTTCAGCATTGATCTAGCAGGCGACAGAAAGTTAGGGTATGGGTTTACATCGGCTGATGAGCTAGAAGAGATCGACATTGGTCCTGGGGATAAGCCACGACCAACATTTATCAGCAAAAAGTTATATCCGCATCTGAGGGGCCTGATGATAGCTTTGTTGAAAGAATACCCAGATTGCTTTGCATGGGATTACACAGAGATGCCTGGGTTAGACAGGAGCATCATTGAGCATCGGCTCCCTCTCAAGAAAGGATTTCGGCCGTTCCAGCAGCGAGCACGACAGATGAAGGCCGACATTTTAGAAGAAGTCAAGAAAGAGATCGAGAAAATGTTGACCGCCGGGTTCATCAGGCCATGCAGGTATGCTGAGTGGATTTCTAGTATCGTACCTGTGCAGAAAAAGGATGGCCGATGGCGCGTCGCCATAGATTTTCGAGATCTCAATAGAGCCACTCCAAAGGATGAATATCCCATGCCAGTAGCGGAGACATTGATCAATGCAGCTGCTGGTCACAAGGTTTTAAGTTTCATGGATGGCAATGCCGGCTACAACCAAATTTTTATGGCTCCAGAAGATATACACAAGACTGCATTCCGAGTGCCAGGTTCGGTTGGCTTGTTTGAATATGTAGTCATGACATTTGGACTGAAAAATGCCGGCGCAACATACCAAAGAGCCATGAATTACATCTTTCATGATCTGATCGGCAAGTTGGTGGAGATATACATCGATGACGTGGTAGTCAAGTCTGTTTCACTAGAAGGACACTTGGAAGACTTGCGACGCATCCTGGACCGAACTAGAAAATTCGGACTAAGAATGAATCCAAAGAAGTGTGCCTTTGGTGTGACGGCCGGTCAATTCTTAGGTTTCTTGGTTCATGAACGCGGAATTGAGATCGGCTTGAAAAGTCAGGAGGCAGTTCAAACAATGCAGCCACCTACCACGAAGAAGGAACTCCAGTCTCTCATCGGCAAAATCAACTTCGTCAGAAGATTCATCTCTAATCTGTTAGGGCGAATCGAGCCGTTCATGGGACTGGTAAAAATTAAATCTGATGAGGAGTTTCGCTAGGGGGTAGAGCAACAGCAAGCGTTCGACGAGATTAAAGAGTATCTAACGAAGCCACCTGTGTTGGTTCCGCCCCAGCAAGATAGACCATTCTATATTTACTTGTCAGTAGCTGACACTTCCATCGCCTCAGTGGTGGTGCAAGTTTATGATGGTCTGGAGAGAGTCGCTTTCTACCTCAGCAGAAGGATGTTGGATGCAGAGACAAGGTACCCTGAGATTGAGAAGTTGTGCCTCTGCCTATTTTTTACCTGCACCAAGCTTCGTCACGTCTTGCTGTCAGCAGAAATTGTGATCATATGCAAGTCAGACGTCGTCAAACATATGCTGTCGGCTCCTGTGCTGAAAGGCCGACTCAGTAAGTGGATGTTTGCATTATCGGAGTTTGATCTCCGGTATCAGCCTGCGAAGGCAGTCAAGGGACAAGCGTTGGCCGATCTTATTGCTGAACGGATTAACACTGATATAGCAGCACTATCGGTACGTGCATGGGCCATGTTTTTCGATGGATCGGTTTGTGATGACGGTTGCGGCATCGGCATTCTACTCGTGTCTCCCCGGGGGGCAACGTATTCCTTCTCCATGAGGCTATCTACCCCTTGCACCAACAATCTCGCTGAGTATGAAGCAATACGCAAGGGAATGGAGTTGCTATTGGAAGCCGGGGCAGAAGCAGTGGAACTTTTTGGAGACTCAAAATTGGTGATTTCCCAACTCACGGAGGAATACAAGTGTGAGAGCGAGTCGCTCTTCCCATTATGGATGCAATGCCGTGAGTTGATGGCACAATTTAGGTACATAAACTTCAATTGGATCCCGAGGTCGCAGAATACTGAGGCAAACGATCTCGCACAGATGGCGTCAGACTACAAGGACGTAGCAGAAGGAGCCGATGTTCTGTGCACAGGTTCCTCTGAACCGGATGACTGGAGAGCCGATATCTTCAATTACTTGAAAGATCCGGCTCGGGGGGCACCTAAACGGATAAGATACAAGGCCATGAAATATGTCCTTATAGGAGATGACATGTTCTACAGGAATTTGGAAGGGTTACTTCTCAAATGCCTGGGACCAGCCGAGTCGAATTGGCTCTTACATGAGGTACACGAAGGCGCCTGTGGAACTCACCAATCGGCTCATAAGATGAAGTGGCTGATCAGGCGATCAGGGTTTTACTGGCCCACCATGCTTGAGGATTGCTTCAGGTACTATAAAGGATGTCAAGCGTGTTAGATGTTTGGGAAAATTCAGATGGTACCCGCATCAGCAATGAACCCCATCATCAAACCTTGGCCATTCCGAGGTTGGGGCATGGATATGATCAGCAAAATCAATCCTCCATCAAGGAAAGGCCACGCGTGGATCTTGGCCATTACAGATTACTTCACTAAATGGGTGTAGGCCGTCCCTATGAAGTCAGTAAAATCAGAAGATGTTATCAATTTTGTGAAAGAACATGTCATTCATAGATTCGGGATTCCCCAGACTATCACGACCGATGGAGGTTCGGTCTTCATTTCCAAAGAGTTTAGAAAGTTCTGCGAGGACATGGGAATCAAGTTGATCCGATCGTCTCCATACTATGCTCAAGCAAATGGACAAGCTGAAGCGTCCAACCAGAGCCTTATCAAGCTGATTAAGAGGAAAGTTGACGAGCACCCTAGACGTTGGCATGAGGTATTGTCAGAGGCTTTGTGGGCTTATCGCATGTCATGTCATGGAGCAATAAAAACCTCGCCATACCATCTGGTCTACGGACAAGAAGCCGTATTGCCCTGGGAAATTACGGCTGGCTCGAGACGTGTTACGTTTCAGAATGATTTAACAACTGAAGAGTATGCAGCCCTGATGAGTGATAGCATTGAGGATCTAACGGAACTCAGACTTTGGTCGCTTGAGAAGATTAAAGAGAACAAAGCCAAGGTAGCTCGCGCATACAATAAGAAGGTGAGACCAAAGGAGTTCCAAGTTGGTGATCTGGTATGGGAAGCTGTACTGCCATTGGGGACTAAGGATACAGTGTATGGTAAATGGTCTCCAAATTGGCACGGGCCGTACAGAGTCGGCCAAGTTTTAAAGGGTAACGCATACATGCTCGAGGAGCTGAACGGTGTGAAATTCCCAGTAGCTGTCAATGGTCAGCATCTCAAGAAATATTTCCCAAGCATGTGGGATGACGGACAGTGAAATACGGGGGCCGATGCATGAAATCGGCCAGTAAAAAAATAATATACATACAAAGTACAGCCGATGCACAGACATCGACTTTAGAAAAATATGCAAAACAACAGGACACAAGTACAGCCGATGCACAGACATCGACTTCAGACTAAAAAAGCCGATGCACGGCCATCGACTCTAGAGGTACAAGCTCAATTGAGCAGTTATCAGATTACATAGAGAGGCTCTATTGAAGGAATGCCTCGAGGGCATGGAGGGCGTCAGCACGGACACGATCCACCTCGGCGATCTCGGCCTCATCATCTTCGTCCTTGCCCGCACCAGCAGTTTGTTTAGGGCACGTATTTCTGCCAGTTCAGTCTTCAGTTGAGCTTTGAGGCCTTCTGCTTCCTCTTGGGAGCGTGCAATAAGGGCTTCCTTATCGTGGATGAGCTGTTTGGTTGCCCGGACCCTCTCTTCAAGGTCCTCCAACTCCTTTCGCAAGGTCTTAAGTTCAGCAGTGCTGACAGAGGTGTCAGTTTTGGCGTCCAAAGCTGCCTTTTTCTCATTAAGCCGCTGACACTTGTCTGCAATATCGGCTTTCAACGGAAGCTGGGCATGGCGTAGGTCGATTCTCTGACGAGCCAACTTCACCCTTGACTTGTAGGCAGACAGAGTCACAACTGGCCAGAGTTTCACTTGCAACGTCACCGGGAGATGGGGCTGGATGTCTTCAAGAATGCTCTTCACTTCCTCGGAGTTTTCAACCAATGTCTCAATTGAGGAGGAGAGCAGGGCCTTGAGACGCTGGAGTTGACCATGGGTAGCGCTGGGTCCTGGCTCTTCACTTGCCCTAGAAGTAGCTGGTTCGATGGATTCAGGGTCGAACGCTAGCAAGCTTGAGAGGTCGTAACCCTGACAAACAACAAGAACAGCGTCAGTATGCAGCAAAAGAGAAGGGTAGAGCCAAAGGAAAGGAGTGTACCTCTCCTAAGACCAGAGGGATAGCCGATGATGAGGTGATCGGCTCTTGTGTTTCTACTGTGGGCTTGGCCAAGTTGGCAACCTTGTCAGCTACACTTTTAGAGGTTGCTAGGTCCAGGGTGGCGGATGGCATCAGTACCTCCTCGACTTCCCCACTAGAGGTGTCATCAGTCTGCAAAGGAAGTGGTTAGCCAATGCGAGCAGCGATGGGTTAGCATGAAATATGAGCCGAGGAGAGTATGGAGGGTAATTACATTTGAAGCCTCTTGGTTTCTTGAAGCAGCTTGCGGTTCCTTGCGAGCTCTCTTGATGCATCAGCTCTTTGTGCGCAGACCGCCCTGCCCTGCTGTGATTGGAGCTTGTGTGGCAGCAGGTTCAGGAACTGACCTTTTCTTGGAAGCCGATGGTGGTAAATCCGGCTGGCTCTGCGTGGTGATTTTCTCAGAATTGCCCGAGCTCGAATCCCTTCGACTGGACCGTGTCTCCTCGCTGGAGTTGTCTTCGGTGGAGGCCTATAAGAGAAGAGTTAGTAAGCCCCAACATATTTACAGACGCCCATAAGGGTAGATAAATCAGTCAAGGCATGGATCAGCTTACGTGCAGACTTTCTTGAGTTGGGGTAGGGTTTTGGCGCTTCAAGGTCTTCCTGGCAGCTACTTTCCTCACTGCTGTTCTCGCCTGGGTTGAGGCCCGGGGGGCAGCTGGCCCGGAAGACACTTTGCTCTTGGAAGCCGATTTTGGTGAAATCGGCTGGCTCTGCATCACAACCTTTTTCAAGGGTGGTGAGCTTTTGCAGAAGAGGACCACCGGAGCTGGTGTGAGGAATTTGAAGGGGGAGCCGTCATCATGTGCAGGTTCTGAACCATCTTGTTGCTGCAAAGAGACAGAGCAAGGTTATAAAGATCATTATAAGCCACTGCAAGAAAATTTGTGAGTGGTGGTACCTGTTCTGCAGGGATATCATATTCAGCATCAAGTTGTTTCAGCAATGGTCCCAGAGCTCTTCTGAAGGCATGAGTCTTCCACATCGACCACCAGGCCTCAAAACCGTCAGTTGATGAGGTGAAAGAGAGGTTGTGAGGGACTGGGATGGCTAGAGCATCAAAGAAAGAGTAACACCTATGGCCGGTGAGGACATCAGGAAACTCAGCTCTGCTTTCTGTCAAGTGGTGGAGGAAGAAGTGTGGAGACACCTGCCCAAGACCAAACTGCCGGGCTGCTACGACCGGCTGATAACACTCATAACCAGGTTTGATGATCCTGTTTGAGGTGCTCATGCCAACTGGAAGGAAGCAAGGACGGATCATGATGGAATATAAGTGCTGGGTGCTGGGGTCATCGGCAAAGCTGTCTAGTCTGAAGGAGACTGGATTTTCAAAATTTCCAGATTCAGTGTAAGGAAAGAACAGATGATTTTCCAGACCTTGGAAGAAAATTCTGAACCACTCTGATGCTTCCTTGGGGATCAGTTTACTACCTGGAAGGCTATATAAAGCTTGGCCATAGCTAGTGCATCGGATTTGCTTCCCATTGGTATCTGGAAAGGTGCAGGTGGCCAAAGGTGGGAAGTTTGGGATGTGGTTCTGGAAATACAGCTGAGCCCATAGCTGAATAAACCACCAGGGACCTCCTGTTTTGACTATCTTTTGGGAGAACAGATTGACAGACATCAGTTGGAGATATCGATAGATCTCTCCTAGGAACAGTTTGCCGATGCCAAGCTGGGTACCTCTGGCAAGTTCATAGGCCAAGGAAAGGTAGTTCTTGGTTGGAGCAAGTGAAGGGCCACAGAATATGAAGTGTTCCAACCAGAAATTCAAGAAGGCCGTGTGTTCTTTCTCTGTTACAGGGCCTTTGTTTTTCATGTGGCGTCTAAGGTAGGCACCCCAGTTTGTGCACTCTGTTTTGGAGGAGAGTTTGAAAGGGACCTTTGGCAGCATAAAAGCAGAGGGGCTGGGGGATGAAATGTCTAGACCAGTGATCATGGCCACATCTAGCAAAGTTGGTGTCATGGGGCCGTGGCCAAACATGAAGCAGTTCAGAGCATCAGACCAAAAGTAGCCGATGGTTTTCAGAAGGTTTTCATGCTTCTCAAGGGGAGACAGTGATAATGACAAAGCATCGGCTATTCCTGTGGTTTCCCATGTGGCTTGGTGAGTTTTGGATACTCTACTGTACCATGACACCCAATCTTCAGGAGGGTTAGGCCAGGCTCGTAAGCAGTCGGCCCAAGAGGTTAGATCCAAGTTTTGGTTCACGAAGGGAATCCTATTGGCCTCGCAAGAAATCAAATGGGCAGGACTCTCGGTAGGACGGGGGCCAAGACAAAGAGAATTTGGAAGAGAAGGATGCGGCAACAGAATGTCTGATACCTAAAATTAATGGTGAAATAAGACATTAATTCAGATGTTTTGCTGTTAATTCTAACACTATGCTCAGATGGTGAGGAACAGTTAAGGATTACCTTCAGGCCAGAGACCGTAGCGTTGGCGCTGGATGATTCTGCCATCAGATTCGCTGCGGAGTTGAATCTGCACGATTGGGATCTGGGATTCGCGTGGCTGTGAGTTGAATCTGTTCGATGGGCGATTTGGGGATCTGAGTTTGCGCCTTCAGACAAGGGTCGCAGGTTACTATTTGAATAGGCAACTGAGTTTGGCCTTACTAGCATTTTATCGTAAAGGCCGATGCGCTGCCATTGGCTCTTTGAGCGTTGACCTAGTTTGACAATCGACAAGAATTGACATGGAAACTTTCTTCATTGATAAAGAGGGTTTTTTACAAAGAAGAGCCGATTGCTCACAAAAGGAAGAACAAAAGAAGGATCTACTGCCTAATCTACTACTACTAATCCTATTCTAGTAGATGCTAATCTAGGGGCCGTCGCTGGCCTCGTCGTCGCCGTCGTAGCTGCCGTCGGCGCTGCTGCCGGCGAGGTCCTCGTCGCTGCTGCCGTAGCCCTCGGCAGGGGCTTCTTCTTCCTCCTCGTCGTCATCGTCGTCGTCGTCCTCCGGCCCGGCGCGGAAGCGCTTCGCCGGCGGGTACTCGTCGGAGGAGGTGTCATCCTCCTCTTCCTCCTCCTCGTCGGAGGAGGTGAAGTCGCCCCAGGAGAAGAGGTCGTCCTCGCTCTCCGCCTCCAATTCCCCGTCGATGAGGAACCGGAGGTCGTCCTCCCCGTCGGTCAGGGGTAAGTCGTCATCTGACCCGACGGCGGTCAAGGGTGCGTCGTCTGGCACGACGGTGAAGTCCCAGTCCCTCTCGTCCCAATGCTCGGGAGCGCGCTTCTCGTACGCCGCCATTTGGTCGTACTCCAGCATCGGCTCGCTGGAGGAGGAGGACTGGAAGGAGAGACCCGATGAGGCAGAGGAGGAGGAAGACATGGTTGCAGAGGAGGGGGTTTTTCGATGGCTAGTGCGGAGCAAGAGGATGAAGAGGCGGACTGCTCGATGCGGTTAAATAAAGGGGATATAGTGGAGATGATTCAATGCTGCGGCGGTTTTCGAGGAAGTGGTGCCAAAACTGTCAAATCGTGCAGAGAAGTTGAGAAGGCAAGGCATCATGATGAAAGGATACTGTGGCGGTTCTGCTCTGCCACGACGTGACCCGACGAAGAAAAACAGAGTGGTTTTGGAATCATCATTACCAAAACCAGGGGGCATGTGTTATCGCCAGATTTTAACCAAGTCAGAGATGGGCCGCGATTGATATGGGCTTAGAGGATATGCATGTAAAGTATTTCTGAATCGGCCTTTTACGAGAGTTTGGGCTAGATGGCCCGTGTATCTGTACATTATGGTAGATTTAGAATTAAGGGATAGAGTTTAGCTCGCATTTGGTTAGGTTTATTCCAAAAGTAGAAAGTCCACGGACTATAAATATGTACCTAGGGTTATTGAGAAAGGAGGACGATCACGTTCACAACAAACCAATCTAGGCGCATCGCCACCCCTTGTTTCGAGGGTTTCTTCCGGGTAAGCGCCATGCTGCCCAGATCGCATCTAGCGATCTGAGCAGCATCTTGTTTATTCGTTTTTTGTGTTGCTCGTACTGAAGCCTTGTTGATGGCGAGTAACACCATTATGATAGATGTGTTAGGGCTAGCATCGATACTTTCCAGTATATTTGCTTAGTTATGCTGCCCCTGGATATCTAGCTGCCTTTGCACCTATCTTAGGTATAAGGGCAGCATCTTGCTTAATCTTTATTTAGTAGATTCGATCTGTTATGGTTGTTCCTTGTTCTCCAAGGATTAGTTTGATATCCATATGGTTAGGCCTTGCAAACGGGTTGAATGATCCAGTAGTGCGTAAGGTACGGTTTGCTGATCCTAGGGGAGATGTTCCGGGAATCAACTCTTTGTTGGTTTTTAGGCCTTTGCTAGGGCTGGTTTTCTGTTATCTTTCGTATCTGCCAGGCTCAACTACGTGTAGGACGTTCCGGTTATGTGGTGAAAACCCTAGATTGTCGTAGATCGTGTTAACTTAGTATTGATCAAGCAGGACCACCATGTTATCGTAGATCCAATACGAATCATGGGTGGATCGGCTCCTTGAGCCGATTCACAGGATAACCTGAGAGCCAATCGAGTCTCGTATTTGATGTTTACGTGTCTACCATGCAGGAAATTAATCGAAGCAATCCATCACCTTCCTGACCAGGTATAGGTCAGGTGGCACGCCCTCGCACCAGCTAGGACGTGTGCCGGAGCTTTGCGGGCCGTCACCCGAGGGACCAGGGCCCACCAGCAGTCCTGGGAGCCTCCCGGCTCTTCGTGTTGCTCGTCGCTGCTCGCCGGTGGGTTTTGGCAGGCAACAGGTGGTGACGGTGTCTTCTTCAATAAAGTCTTCCCGGCTTTAGCCCCATCTCGGCGATGACGTCGAGAAGCTTGTGGGAGTGGTGTGGTTCTCGAGGACCTCTTCTGGCTGGGGGATCTTCGGGTCGTCATGGAGCTTCATCGCCTGTTATTCTTTCTTCCTCGTCTTTGGGATGGATGTGATCTTTTTGACCCATTCGACGACTTCCCGTCTACATCCAACAACGTCAGGCCGAGTCAGGGAGGAGCGGCAACGGTGGCGCGCCATCGACATGGTCTAGAGGTTGAATACGAATGACATCTCAAGGATTTCTTTGTAATTTTATTTATTGTTGAGGTGCTTGTACCGTTCGATGTTTTTCTTAATGCCAAGGTCCTTTTTTGCAAAAAATAGTTTTTTCTTGGTTTTGGGAAGGTTTGATTCCACTTGATTTTTTCTAGTTTGCGTTGGTATTTTTTCACAGTTTCTTCTTCAACTTTTATGCCATTTTTTATTTTCTTCTTAGTTTCCCCTATTTTTCAAATTCATGAGCATTTCAACCTTATGAGAAGACATTCTAACTCGTGAACAATTTTTAACATTATGAACATTTTTACAATCCACAAATATTTATAAAACTTACAAAAATTTAAATTTCGAGAATAATTTTTTAAATTCATGAACATTTTTTAATCCACAAATGTTTAAAAAATTTGTGAACATTTAAGATTCACGAACACAAATGTTAACTTCATGAATATTTTTTTTCAAAATAAAAAATATGTGAACTATTTTTCAAATCCACCAACATTTGTTAATTCCTGAATATTTTTCAACTTTATGAACTATTTAAAAACTTTGGTGGACATTCTAATTTCTTCATATTTTTTCATCGTCTGATATTTCCCAAAACTTTAATTTTATTTTTTTATTGGTAACTCCGATGGGGCTGATATATATTTCTATTGTAGTTTCTAAACAATCATTGTCTGAATGCACAAAAATTGGTAGAAATTCTTTAATGATGATATTAAATAAAAAATGGTTTCTTTGAGATTCCTAGTGATACTACATGTTTTCCAGCAGTTGTTATTCTAAATAGATTCTGCCTAGTGATGCAAAAGTGGTTTATTTGAGTTTCTTCTTGATTATTTTTAAGTGTTTTAAAATATTTTGATTATATGTTGGACACTTAAGAAACTCTCTGGTTTTTTGTTTCTCCGTGACGTCGAAAAAAAAGCTTCAGCACAGACTTTCACACATTTCTTTTTCTACGGGATAATATTAGTGGCATAAAGATAAATTCCAAGCTGTCGTGGTATCGTCACGGCATATGCCATAGGGTGGCTAAAGAGAGTGGTTCCTAGATGATCTCACGGCGGTATCCGGATGCGGGTATGGGGACGAGTGACACGGCGACGTACCTAGGTTCGAGGCCCTCCGATGGAGGTAACACCTCTACTCCTGCTATGAGTGTATATGATGATCACACAATACAATGGTGCTCCTAGAGCTGTGTCCGGCTGCTCCTGGGAGGCTAAGGAAGACGATGGTCTCTCTCACAGGGCAGCGCTAAGGGTGGAATGAGGTGAGAATGATCGATCCCCTGCACGAGAGGGGGTAGTGCGGCTTATATAGGCGCCGGCACTTTACATAAAAGACCCTATAGTCTACTGGCCGGCTTGGCCGGCTCCGGCTTCCGCTCCTTCCCGAGGCATTGACGTCAGTAGCCGTTGAGGCCTCATGGCCTGTCCCATCTGGCTGCCTGAGTCAGCGGTATGGAGAGGAAGCATCCCTGTCGCCATCATGCCCTGTAGCCGGTACGGATCGTCGTAGGCCATGATGGCCTGTCCGGCGCGTGGCACTGTTGCTCCACAGTGCCCCGCGCTTTACGGGAGATGCGGTCAGTGTGGACCTGCGAACCCGGACCACCTACCCAGTTCCTTCCAGTGCAAGACTCGCCAGCCTCGAGTTGGTCTGAGGTACAAACCCCCAGTCGGATATGGCTTGTAGAAGCCGGCCCAGCTACAGCGCTGGTAGCCGCAGCCAGGCCGACTAGGACTTAGAGCCAGCCGGCTTCCGGACCAGCCGGCCACGGCTCCAGCCGGCTGCTCCTCAGCCGGCCTTTGCCGCTAGCCGGTGATGGCGTGTATTTCACACGTTCGTTGGGCAACCCCAAGAGGAAGGTATGATGCGCACAGCAGCAAGTTTTCCCTCAGAAAGAAACCAAGGTTTATCGAACCAGGAGGAGCCAAGAAGCACGTTGAAGGTTGATGGCGGCGGGATGTAGTGCGGCGCAACACCAGGGATTCCGGCGCCAACGTGGAACCTGCACAACACAACCAAAGTACTTTGCCCCAACGAAACAGTGAGGTTGTCAATCTCACCGGCTTGCTGTAACAAAGGATTAACCGTATTGTGTGGAAGATGATTGTTTGCAGAAAACAGTAGAACAAGTATTGCAGTAGATTGTATTTCAGTAAAGAGAATTGGACCGGGGTCCACAGTTCACTAGAGGTGTCTCTCCCATAAGACAAACAGCATGTTGGGTGAACAAATTACAGTTGGGCAATTGACAAATAAAGAGGGCATGACAATGCACATACATATCATGATGAGTATAGTGAGATTTAATTGGGCATTACGACAAAGTACATAGACCGTCATCCAACTGCATCTATGCCTAAAAAGTCCACCTTCAGGTTATCATCCGAACCCCCTCCAGTATTAAGTTGCAAAGCAACAGACAATTGCATTAAGTATGGTGCGTAATGTAATCAACAACTACATCCTTAGACATAGCATCAATGTTTTATCCCTAGTGGCAATAAAGACAACACAACCTTAGAACTTTCTCACACGTCCCGGTGTCAATGCAGGAATGAACCCACTATCGAGCATAAGTACTCCCTCTTGGAGTTACAAGCATCTACTTGGCCAGAGCATCTACTAGTAACGGAGAGCATGCAAGATCATAAACAACACATAAGCATAACTTTGATAATCAACATAACAAGTATTCTCTATTCATCGGATCCCAACAAAAGCAACATATAGAATTACAGATAGATGATCTTGATCATGTTAGGCAGCTCACAAGATCCGACAATGATAGCACAATGGGGAGAAGACAACCATCTAGCTACTGCTATGGACCCATAGTCCAGGGGTAGACTACTCACACATCACACCGGAGGCGACCATGGCGGCGTAGAGTCCTCCGGGAGATGATTCCCCTCTCCGGCAGGGTGCCGGAGGCGATCTCCTGGATCCCCCGAGATGGGATCGGCGGCGGCGTCTCTGGAAGGTTTTCCGTATCGTGGCTCTCGGTACTGGGGGTTTCGTCACGGAGACTTTTTATAGGCGAAAGGGCAGGTCAAGAGGCGGCACGGGGGCCCCACACTACAGGCCGGCGCGGCCAAGGGGGGGCCGCGCCGCCCTATAGTGTGGCCCCTCCGTGGCCCCTCTTCGTCTCTCCTTCGGAATTCTGGAAGCTTCGTGAGAAAATAGGCCCCTGGGCTTTGATTTCGTCCATTTCCGAGAATATTTCCGTACTAGGATTTCTGAAACCAAAAACAGCAGAAACAAAGAATCGGCACTTCGGCATCTTGTTAATAGGTTAGTTCCAGAAAATGCACGAATATGACATAAAGTGTGCATAAAACATGTAGATAACATCAATAATGTGGCATGGAACATAAGAAATTATCGATACGTCGGAGACGTATCAGCATCCCCAAGCTTAGTTCTGCTCGTCCCGAGCAGGTAAAACGATAAGACAGATAATTTCTGGAGTGACATGCCATCATAATCTTGATCATACTATTTGTAAAGCATATGTAATGAATGCAGCGATCAAAACAATGTATATGACATGAGTAAACAAGTGAATCATAAAGCAAAGACTTTTCATGAATAGCACTTCAAGACAAGCATCAATAAGTCTTGCATAAGAGTTAACTCATAAAGCAATAATTCAAAGTAAAGGCATTGAAGCAACACAAAAGAAGATTAAGTTTCAGCGGTTGCTTTCAACTTGTAACATGTATATCTCATGGATATTGTCAACATAGAGTAATATAATAAGTGCAATAAGCAAGTATGTAGGAATCAATGCACAGTTCACACAAGTGTTTGCTTCTTGAGGTGGAGAGAGATAGGTGAACTGACTCAACATTGAAAGTAAAAGAATAGTCCTCCATAGAGGAAAAGCATCGATTGCTATATTTGTGCTAGAGCTTTGATTTTGAAAACATGAAACAATTTTGTCAACGGTAGTAATAAAGCATATGCATCATGTAAATCATATCTTATAAGTTGCAAGCCTCATGCATAGCGTACTAATAGTGCCCGCACCTTGTCCTAATTAGCTTGGACTACCGGATCATCACAATGCATTGTTTTTACCAAGTGTCACAAAGGGGTACCTCTATGCCGCCTGTACAAAGGTCTAAGGAGAAAGCTCGCATTGGATTTCTCGCTATTGATTATTCTTCAACTTAGACATCCATACCGGGACAACATAGACAACAGATAATGGACTCCTCTTTTATGCATAAGCATATAACAACAATTAATAATTTTCTCATTTGAGATTTGAGGATTATTGTCCAAAACTGAAACTTCCACCATGGAACATGGCTTTAGTTAGCGGCCCAATGTTCTTCTCTAACATATGCATGCTTGACCATATGGTGGTAGATCTCTCTTGCTTCAGACAAGACGAACATGCATAGCAACTCACATGAAATTCAACAATGAAAAGTTGATGGCGTCCCCAGTGAACATGGTTATCGCACAACAAGCAACTTAATAAGAGATAAAGTGCATAATTACATATTCAATACCACAATAGTTTTTAAGCTATTTGTCCCATGAGCTATATATTGCAAAGGTGAATGATGGAATTTTAAAGGTAGCACTCAAGCAATTTACTTTGGAATGGCGGAAAATACCATGTAGTATAGGTAGGTATGGTGGACACAAATGGCATAGTGGTTGGCTCAAGTATTTTGGATGCATGAGAAGTATTCCCTCTCGATACAAGGTTTAGGCTAGCAAGGCTTATTTGAAACAAACACAAGGATGAACCGGTGCAGCAAAACTCACATAAAAGACATATTGAAAACATTATAAGACTCTACACCGTCTTCCTTGTTGTTCAAACTCAATACTAGAAATTATCTAGACCTTAGAGAAACCAAATATGCAAACCAAATTTTAGCATGCTCTATGTATTTCTTCATTAATGGGTGCAAAGCATATGATGCAAGAGCTTAATCATGAGCACAACAATTGCCAAGTATCACATTACCCAAAACATTTATAGCAATTACTACATGTATCATTTTCCAATTCCAACCATATAACAATTTAACGAAGGAGAAACTTCGCCATGAATACTATGAGTAGAAACCAAGGACATACTTGTCCATATGCTACAGCGGAGTGTGTCTCTCTCCCATAAAGTGAATGCTAGGATCCATTTTATTCAAACAAAACAAAAACAAAAACAAAAAAAACCGACGCTCCAAGAAAAAGCACATAAGATGTGATGGAATAAAAATATAGTTTCAGGGGAGGAACCTGATAATGTTGTCGATGAAGAAGGGGATGCCTTGGGCATCCCCAAGCTTAGACGCTTGAGTCTTCTTGATATATGCAGGGGTGAACCACCGGGGCATCCCCAAGCTTAGAGCTTTCACTCTCCTTGATCATGTTGCATCATACTCCTCTCTTGATCCTTGAAAACTTCCTCCACACCAAACTCGAAACAACTCATTAGAGGGTTAGTGCACAATATAAATTGACATATTCAGAGGTGACACAATCATTCTTAACACTTCTGGACATTGCATAATGCTACTGGACATTAATGGATCAAAGAAATTCATCCAACATAGCGAAAGAGGCAATGCGAAATAAAAGGCAGAATCTGTCAAAACAGAACAGTTCGTATTGACGAATTTTAAAATGGCACCAGACTTGCTCAAATGAAAATGCTCAAATTGAATGAAAGTTGCGTACATATCTGAGGATCATGCACGTAAATTGGCTTAATTTTCTGAGCTACCTACAGGGAGGTGGACCCAGATTCGTGACAGCAAAGAAATCTGGAACTGTGCAGTAATCCAAATCTAGTACTTACTTTTCTATCAACGGCTTAACTTGGCACAACAAAACACAAAACTAAGATAAGGAGAGGTTGCTACAGTAGTAAACAACTTCCAAGACACAAAATAAAAACAAAGTACTGTAGGTAAAAACATGGGTTGTCTCCCATAAGCGCTTTTCTTAACGCCTTTCAGCTAGGCGCAGAAAGTGTGTATCAAGTATTATCAAGAGACGAAGTGTCAACATCATAATTTGTTCTCATAATAGAATCAAAAGGTACCTTCATTCTCTTTCTAGGGAAGTGTTCCATACCTTTCTTGAGAGGAAATTGATATTTTATATTACCTTCCTTCATATCAATAATAGCACCAACAGTTCGAAGAAAAGGTCTTCCCAATATAATGGGACAAGATGCATTGCATTCAATATCCAAGACAACAAAATCAACGGGAACAAGGTTATTGTTAACGGTAATGCGAACATTATCAACTTTCCCCAAAGGTTTCTTTGTAGAATGATCAGCAAGATTAACATCCAAATAACAATTTTTCAGCGGTGGCAAGTCAAGCATATTATAAATTTTCTTAGGCATAACAGAAATACTTGCACCAAGATCACATAAAGCATTACAATCAAAATCTTTAATCTTCATCTTAATGATGGGCTCCCAACCATCCTCTAGCTTTTTAGGAATAGAGGCTTCGCGCTCTAGTTTCTCTTCTCTAGCTTTTATAAGAGCATTTGTAATATGATGTGTAAAAGCCAAATTTATAGCACTAGCATTAGGACTTTTAGCAAGTTTTTGCAAGAACTTTATAACTTCAGAGATGTGGCAATCATAAAAATTCAAACCATTATAATCTAAAGCAATGGGATCATCATCCCCAATGTTGGAAAAAATTTCAGCAGCTTTATCACGTGCGATTTAATGCTTTAGCAATTTCAGCAGTTTTTCGCGCTTTGCATTAGAAGTGGAAACATTGCTAACACCAATTCTTTTATTAGTATGAGTAGGAGGTGCAGCAACATGTGTAGCATTAGCATTACTAGTGGTGGTAATAGTCCAAACTTTAGCTATATTCTTTTCTTTAGCTAGTTTTTCATTTTCTTCTCTATCCCACCTAGCACGCAGTTCAGCCATTAATCTTATATTCTCATTAATTCTAACTTGAATGGCATTTGCTGTAGTAGTAATTTTATTATGATGATTCTCATTAGGCAAAACTTTTGATTTCAAAAGATCAACATCAGCAGCAAGACTATCGACTTTAGAAGCAAGTATATCAATTTTCCCAAGCTTTTCTTCAACAGATTTGTTAAAAGCAGTTTGTGTACTAATAAATTCTTTAAGCATGGCTTCAAGTCCAGGGGTGAACTCCTATTATTGTTGTAAGAATTCCCATAAGAATTACCATAGCCGTTGCCATTATTATAAGGATATGGCCTATAGTTGTTACTAGAATTGTTCCGGTAAGCATTGTTGTTGAAATTATTATTTTTAATGAAGTTTACATCAACATGTTCTTCTTGTGCAACCAATGAAGCTAATGGAACATTATTAGGATCAATATTAGTCCTATCATTCACAAGCATAGACATAATAGCATCAATCTTATCACTCAAGGAAGAGGTTTCTTCGACAGAATTTACATTCTTACCTTGTGGAGCTCTTTCCGTGTGCCATTCAGAGTAATTGATCATCATATTATCAAGAAGCTTTGTTGCTTCACCAAGAGTGATGGACATAAAGGTACCTCCAGCAGCTGAATCCAATAAATTCCGTGAAGAACAATTTAGTCCGGCATAGAAGGTTTGGATGATCATCCAAGTAGTCGTCCATGGGTTGGGCAATTTTTAACCAGAGATTTCATTCTTTCCCAAGCTTGAGCAACATGTTCAGTATCTAATTGTTTAAAATTCATTATGCTACTCCTCAAAGATATAATTTTAGCAGGGGATAATATCTACCAATAAAAGCATCCTTGCATTTAGTCCATGAATCAATACTATTCTTAGGCAGAGATAGCAACCAATCTTTAGCTCTTCCTCTTAATGAGAAAGGGAACAATTTTAGTTTAATAGTATCACCATCTACATCTTTATATTTTTGCATTTCACATAGTTCAACAAAATTATTAAGATGGGCAGCAGCATCATCAGAACTAACACTGTAAAATTGCTCTCGCATAACAAGATTCAAGAAAGCAGGTTTAATTTCAAAGAATTCTGCTGTAGTAGCAGGTGGAGCAATAGGTGTGCATAAGAAATCATTATTATTTGTGGTTGTGAAGTCACACAACTTAGTATTTTCAGCGTTGGCCATTTTAGCAACAGTAAATAAAGCAAACTAGATAAAGTAAATGCAAGTAAACTAATTTTTTTGTATTTTTGATATAGCAAACAAGATAGCAAATAAAGTAAAACTAGCAACTAATTTTTTTGTATTTTGATTTAGTGCAGCAAACAAAGTAGTAAATAAAACTAAGCAAGACAAAAACAAAGTAAAGAGATTGAGAAGTGGAGACTCCCCTTGCAGCGTGTCTTGATCTCCCCGGCAACGGCGCCAGAAAAAGAGCTTGATGGCGTGTATTTCACACGTTCGTTGGGCAACCCCAAGAGGAAGGTATGATGCGCACAGCAGCAAGTTTTCCCTCAGAAAGAAACCAAGGTTTATCGAACCAGGAGGAGCCAAGAAGCACGTTGAAGGTTGATGGCGGCGGGATGTAGTGCGGCGCAACACCAGGGATTCCGGCGCCAACGTGGAACCTGCACAACACAACCAAAGTACTTTGCCCCAACGAAACAGTGAGGTTGTCAATCTCACCGGCTTGCTGTAACAAAGGATTAACCGTATTGTGTGGAAGATGATTGTTTGCAGAAAACAGTAGAACAAGTATTGCAGTAGATTGTATTTCAGTAAAGAGAATTGGACCGGGTCCACAGTTCACTAGAGGTGTCTCTCCCATAAGACAAACAGCATGTTGGGTGAACAAATTACAGTTGGGCAATTGACAAATAAAGAGGGCATGACAATGCACATACATATCATGATGAGTATAGTGAGATTTAATAGGGCATTACGACAAAGTACATAGACCGTCATCCAACTGCATCTATGCCTAAAAAGTCCACCTTCAGGTTATCATCCGAACCCCCTCCAGTATTAACTTGCAAAGCATCAGATATGTGAATTAAGTATGGTGCCTAATGAAATCAACAACTACATCAATAGACATAGCATCAATGTTTTATCCCTAGTGGCAACAGCACAACACAACCTTAGAACTTTCTTGTCATCGTCCTGTGTCAATGCAGGCATGAACCCACTATCGAGCATAAGTACTCCCTCTTGGAGTTACAAGCATCTACTTGGCCAGAGCATCTACTAGTAACGGAGAGCATGCAAGATCATAAACAACACATAAGCATAACTTTGATAATCAACATAACAAGTATTCTCTATTCATCGGATCCCAACAAACGCAACATATAGAATTACAGATAGATGATCTTGATCATGTTAGGCAGCTCACAAGATCCGACAATGATAGCACAATGGGGAGAAGACAACCATCTAGCTACTGCTATGGACCCATAGTCCAGGGGTAGACTACTCACACATCACACCGGAGGCGACCATGGCGGCGTAGAGTCCTCCGGGAGATGATTCCCCTCTCCGGCAGGGTGCCGGAGGCGATCTCCTGGATCCCCCGAGATGGGATCGGCGGCGGCGGCGTCTCTGGAAGGTTTTCCGTATCGTGGCTCTCGGTACTGGGGGTTTCGTCACGGAGACTTTTTATAGGCGGAAGGGCAGGTCAAGAGGCGGCACGGGGGCCCCACACTACAGGCCGGCGCGGCCAAGGGGGGGCCGCGCCGCCCTATAGTGTGGCCCCTCCGTGGCCCCTCTTCGTCTCTCCTTCGGACTTCTGGAAGCTTCGTGAGAAAATAGGCCCCTGGGCTTTGATTTCGTCCAATTCCGAGAATATTTCCTTACTAGGATTTCTGAAACCAAAAACAGCAGAAAACAGCAACTGGCACTTCGGCATCTTGTTAATAGGTTAGTTCCAGAAAATGCACGAATATGACATAAAGTGTGCATAAATCATGTAGATAACATCAATAATGTGGCATGGAACATAAGAAATTATCGATACGTCGGAGACGTATCAGCCGGCTAGTGGCCAGCCGGCTGCTCCGCGTCCATTGCCCTACCCGGGGTCTTCCCCCCGACATTAGCCCCAGAAGCTGGCAAGGTCCTGCGTTAAGAGGGACCTAGGCAGGTTTCCCTGGCTTTTAGATCTCTTGAATATGTTTGACGGCACTCGGAGGGGCCGGCTGAGAACTCCCTTTCAGCCGGCTGCGCCCTCATCCGGCTCGTCTCGTCCGGCTGCTCCTAGCCGGACGCTATTTTCGCTTTTGCAGCTTTCGCTTTTTCACAAGTCTTGGCGATGCTTCCGCCTTGCTGGGAAAGTTTGGGACTGGATTGAACTTAATGTCCGGCTCCGGCTTGGGTACGCCGGAGTCTCCGCCGCCTCGGGTCCTGCGCCTGACTTGACTGGTCTGATGTCAGGCTGCTGCGGTCGTTTCGTCTGGTCACATCGCTGTCTCCTCTGGATCCGGTGCGATCGTGGGGGACGTGGTGTGGCGGTTTCCAGTAACCGCAGCGGTCGTGGGAGACGATATGGCGCAGTTAATCCGGAGGACGTGGCCACGATCGCCGCTTGGAGGCCAACCGTCCGCGGTCAGGCGGCTATAAATGCCGCGGGGGAGGCACCGAGGCGGCCACCATGCCCACTTCTTCTTCCTCGCGCTCTCTCTTCTTGCGTTCTTCCTCGCGCTCGAGCTCCTCGCTGCTCCAGCGGAAGTTTTCTCACCATCTCCCTGGCGAACTCCGGCCGACGACAGCCCCGGCACTCCTCTTCCGATCCGCCGCCACCGCTTCGTCAATCCGGCGCCACGGGGCCATGCGTATCTACGGTACGTCCTCCGCCGCCGCCGTCGCGTGGTTCTTCCTCGCCGTTTCGCTTGTTGTGGTCTTCTTCCTCCTCCTCTTTGTCAATGGCCCAAGCAAGCGGGTCCTGGAGGGGCTCGTACATGTGGGAGGATGATATCGAGCGCCTGGTGTGCCTCCGCCGGATCCCGATGACGGTGATCACGAGGGCACCCGGCGCAGAGATAGAGCCCAGCCCGGAGCCCGGCGAGCGCGTTGTCTTCGGCGCGCACTTCGACCGCGGGTTGGGCCTGCCGGCTTCCAACTTCTTCCGCGACTTCCTCGACTACTTCGGCTTGCAGCCTCACCACCTGCCGGCCAACGCCCGCGTCCTCCTCAGCTGCTACATGGCTTTCATGGAGGCGTACGCCGGCTTGTGGCCGGATCTCGACTTCTGGAGCCGCCTCTTCTACATCAAGGCGCAGACGACTGACGGCCATCTGCGGACCTACGGCGCCGCCTCGATCTACTCCCGTACGGGTACGCCTTTCCAGAAAATCCCAACAGTTGACTCGGTGAAGAACTGGCAGATGTCATTCTTCTACGTGCGCAACGAGAACCCGGCCTTTGACCGGATCAACCTGCCGGAGTACAACCCGGCACCGCCAGTCGGCCGGATCAACTGGGGCTACAACGCCCGGACCACGGACCCGGACGCGGAGGTGAACCAGCTCTGGGATTTCCTGGGGGCTTGCGTCTCTGGGGGCTGGCTGAGCGCCGAGGACCTCCTCTGCACCTACGCCGAGCGCCGGGTGCTGCCGCTCCAGCTGCGCACCCACAAGATTGGGCACATGTCCGGCCGGTTCGATCCGACCCGGACGTCCAAGGCGGAGCTCTCCAAGGCCCAGGTGGCCCGCCGGGTGAATAACATCACCAAAGCCAACAAGCCGGAGGCCTGGGACTATGGGCTGGTGCCCTACAGCCGGGCGTCGCCGCCTGAACTGGTAAGTTTTTGTGCTTTGACCGACTTCCGGCTTGCGGCTTCATGGCCGACTTCGCTTTTTGCCGACTTCCGGCTTGTAGCTTACTCATATTTTGTTGTCTTCAGCTTTTTGACCGCCAGGGCATCCAGGACGGCGACCTAGCGCAGAAGGTCTGGACGCCGAATCAAGCCGATCCGGCTGACCAAGCCAGCGATCAAGCCGGCGACGACGAGCTGCCGCAGGTGCCTGACAAAGGCAGCCAAGGGGAGCACAACCCGCCCCCTTCGCCAGAGCAGCTGGAGGAGGATGAGCCGGCGACGTCCACCACGGGGCCGATCCCTGCGGTGCCTCTGCGTATGAGGCCGCCTGGTGCCTCGGCGACTTCAGCGCCTAAGGGGATGAAGCGGGCCAGCGACCGCTCCACTGCCGCCTTGGAGGCGAAGGTGAAGAAGCAGCGCCGGCAGCAGCCCAAGAAGGTTCCGGAGCAGGCCGGGTGAGTTTTCTTTTTCTCCGTTGTTTGATTCCTTTTCTTTCCTTTATTTTTGTATTTATCTCTTCTTATTTATCCGACTAGGGCTCCCATCAAGTTTGCCCAGGGCGGCGGCTCTCGGCAGGCTCCCCGCGTCGTGTCGCCGCTTCCGCGGCAAAGGAGGGAGCCGACGCCGCAGCCTCCAGTGCGCGTGCCTACGCCGCCCCCCGTCATTGTGCCGCCTGCGGGTACGCCGTCTTCCGCAGGGGCATCCTCTTCCGCTGTGCCTCTCGCTTCAGCGCCTGGCCGCGGCGCTCAGGGTGAGCCGGCGCACCGGCCAACTCTCGATGACATGTTCCCGTGCCGCGCCCGCCTTCTGGACCCAGCGGCTGGAGCTGGCAGGGGCATGCTGCCTGCAACCGGAGCCGGAGCCGGCGGGGCTGCGCTGCCTTCGACTGGGATCGGTGGAGCCGCGCCCAGCGTGGTGGTGTTGGAGGAGAGCCCGGAGGGGGCACCTCAGGCACCGGAGACGGCTGCCCCTACCGGGCCGACTGCTTCGCTCGAGGCGCCTCCATCTTCGGAGCCGTCAAGGGAGGAGCCGGCCAGGCAGGAGCCGGCGAGGGACGAGCTGGCGCGCACAGGGGACACCGGCTCGCGGGCGCTGGTGAGGAGGGAGGGCCCGTCGGCGCCGCTTGAGGGCCTTCACGTGGCCAAGGGCGCCCGGCTTCTGAACGTGGCGTCCGCCTCCGACTCCAGCCTTGGCTCGGCTGGCACCATGGAGCAGGCGTGGCACAGCGCGGATGCCTGCGAAGTGACCAGCCGGGAGGGGAATCCGGGCGTGGCGCCGATGAAGCTATTCTTCTCCGGCTTCCTCGCCAACCTCAAGGCCAGGGCCGCTGAAACCACCACCAACCTCGCCAAACTGGAGGAAGCTGACAAGGTAAGCGTCTTATCTGTTTTTCAATTTTGTTACTATCCTGGTAGCCCTCCGAGGCATGGGCCGGCTGCTTGGAGCCGGTCCGAGTTTCGCCTAGATATCTGATTATGCTTCTTCTCAGACGGTTATGGAGCGGCGTACCGTCTTGTACAACCGGGTCGTCACCAGCTACCACAAGGCGAAGATTGAGCGGGCCGCCTTGGCTCGCGAGCTGGAGGCCGTCAAGGGTAGGGTTTTCTTCCTTTTGGCTTGATTTCTTTCTCTTTGATCTTGCTTGACTAACGCTTTTTTCGGCCGACCTGCAGTTGAAGCCGCCAGGGTTCCGCAACTGGAGGCGGATCTCCGGGTCGCCCGCGCCCGGTGCGCCGAGAGCGAGGAGGCGGGCCGGTCTGCTGCCGCCAAGCTCAAGGTGGCGGAGGGGGAACTGGCGCGGCTGCGCCGGCTTGAAGCCAACCACCTCCAGGAGCTCGCCGCCCTCAAGAAGACTGAGGAGGATAAGGTGGAGGGCCTGAGCAAGCGGCTGGAGGAGGTGGAGAAGCAGCGGCTTGCGCTTCACCAAGAGGTGACTGCTAAGTCCGCAGAGCTGTCGGCCACCGCCAAGCGGTGGGTGGAGGAGATTGGCGCGCTCGACCGCGGCTTGGCGGGTGAGTCTGCATTTTCTTTCTTCCTTTCCCTTTGCCGGCTTTCGGCTGTCGGCTGCCGGCTTAGGTTGGCAGCCGGCGGCAGAAACTGATTTTTTCGCTATCTCCACCTTCGGGCTGGGGGCAGTCGGTTCATGTCGGCTGCCGCCAGGCTTTTTTCTTTTAATCTTCGAAATCTCCATCTTCGGGCTGGGGGCAGTCGGCTCATGCCGGCTGCCGCCAGGCTTACTTTAGGACTTCAAAAATTTGCATTTTTCAGCTTTTTTTTTTCTTTTTTCGGCTTTGATGGATTTCTGACGCACTTCTTCTTTGCAGCGGCCTTCCCAGAGGCGCAGGAGGCGGCGCTAGCAGCCGTTGGTGCTGCGCGCGATGCTAGGAGGCGGGCAACCGGCGAGGGCAGCACCGAGTACTTCACCATGGAGGACTACATGGCATCCATGGCCGCCCGCGTCGAGCCCGTCACCAAGCTCGGCTGGGAGCTCCGGAAGGCGGCGGAGGAGCTGATCCGGCTGCTGTGGCCGACGGAGACATTGCCGCAGGACCTCTCCAACCTCATCTCCTGGCTGGAGAGGGCGTCTGACCGCTTCCTCGACTGGAAGGAGTCTGCCGCGCGCGCTGGAGCTGACATGGCACTGTCCTTCGTGCTCTCCTGGTACAGCGAGGTCGACCTCGAGCAGCTTGAGTGCCGGCGGGCCGGCGTGGAAGATTCGCTCCCGGCCGAGACTAAGACAGCCCGGCTTGCCCGAGCCTGCGCCATCGCCGACTTCGTCGACAAGGGCATCTTCATCCCGGACCCGAACCCGCCGTCAGAAGACGAGGGCGAGGAGATGGAGGACGAGGAGGCGGAGGACATGCTTGAGGACGACCCGGCAGCCGGCTCGGCTGATGCTCCTCCGGCTGGTCCTAATCCAGCCGGTGCTTAGTTGTTCCTGTCTTAGGCATTACTTTTGCAAAACAATCCATTAAATCCCCGGGATGCCGGGTGCATATGTATGAATATTATTATCCTTTTATTATGTCACACTTTAATATGTTTATTAATCATTTGTGTGCCGACTTGCTTTCTTCCGACTTGTTCGCTTTTTCCCATCCGCCCCACTCTTTGGCTTTGCTCTTGCTGATCGTACGTCCGACTTGCGATCCATCACCGGATCAAGAGCGGGCCACTGGGTGAGACCGACAGTATTTCAGTCGAACGAGCCGAGTTCGGCAATTTGGCACTTTTATGAAAAGTTACAAGTCAATTCGCTTTCACTCTTTCCCTTAGACGTCTTTCGCGTGCCGGCTCCCTAGGCCTTACTCCCGCCAGCCGGACAGCCGGGTTGCGGTCTGTAGCTGGATCGGAAGCCGGCTGTCGGAAACCGGATCACGTTACTTAGCCGGCCGCGTGAGAGGGCATAAGCCAATCGGCGAAACAGAGTAGAGTACGCGAGAAACTTGTTGGGAACGGCGCTCTTGGCGCTTGCTTTTTCATAGCTTACAAAAGGAGTACAAGGGATACATACATTCCTGCTCTCAAGTGTAAAATGGGCGGAGCAAGTTGACATTCCAGAGACGTTTAGTCTCCTCGTCAGCCTTGTCCGACTTGTTCTTTCTGGCCTCTTGGGCATCTATGAGATAGTAGGAATCATTGCATACTGTCTTGCTCACGATGAAGGGACCCTCCCATGGGGATGATAGTTTATGCTGGACAGCCGGAGCACTAGGTCTCCTTCTCGGAATGTTAAGGGCTGGACCTTTCAGCTGTGATAGCGTCGGAGGCTTTGCTGGTAAACGGTGGATCTAGACGCTGCCAGCAGCCGGGCCTCTTCGACCAGGTCGACTCCATCTTCGCGAGCTTCTTTAGCTTCAGCTTCTGTGTAGAGCTTGATCCTTGGCGCGTCATGCTCGATATCAGTCGGCAGGATGGCTTCGGCCCCGTATACGAGGAAAAATGGTGTGTAGCCGACTGAGCGGTTTGGCGTTGTGCGTAGGCTCCATAATACACTGGGCAACTCTTCAATCCAGCAGCCGGATGCCCGCTCGAGCGGCTCCAGCAGCCGTGGCCGGATGCCGTGTAGGATCAAGCCGTTGGCCTTCTCCACTTGCCCGTTAGACTCCGGATGCGCCACGGAGGCTAGGTCCATCCGGATCCCCATTTCCTCGCAATAGCGAGAGAAGATGCCTTGGGAGAAGTTGCTGCCGTTGTCGGTGATGATGCTGTGGGGGTAGCCGTATCTCACGATGATTTCCTTGAGGAATGTCACGGCTGTGGAGCCGTACAGCTTCTTTATTGGCTTGGCTTCAATCCATTTGGTGAATTTTTCAATCATCACCAAGAGATGTGTCATGCCGCCTCGCGCCGTTCTGAACGGGCCCACCATATCCAAACCCCATACGGCAAATGGCCATGTGATGGGGATGGTTTTCAAGGCGGAAGCCGGCGAATGCCTCTTCTTTGCGAAGCGCTGGCAGCCGTTGCACTTCTTCACCAATTCTTCTGCGTCTCTGAGCGCAGTCGGCCAGTAAAAACCGTGCCGGAAGGCTTTGGCCACTATGGCTCTGGATGAGGCGTGATGGCCGCACTCTCCTTGATGGATTTCCCGTAGGAGTTCAATCCCTTCAGCCGGCTCGACGCACCGCTGGAACACCCCACTTACGCTGCGTTTGTACAGCTGGTGGTTGATGATTGTGTAGGCCTTAGCCCTTCTCTCAATCTGCCTGGCCTGGACTCTGTCATCAGGCAGCACACCGTCGGTGAGGTAGGAGAGGAATTCTTGTTCCCATGAAGGTACGCATCTTATCTCGAATACGCTAACCAACAAGGCCTCCTGCGTGGGAGCTTCCGGATTCGACTGCATGGTCGCCGGGTTCGGCTTGCTAGCCGGTGGGTTCGGCTTGCTAGCCCGCGAGTTTGGCGATGAAGCCCCCGGGTTGGACTGAGAAGTCCCCGGGTTCGGCATGGAAGCCGGCGGGTTTGGCTTGTTAGCCCCCGACTTGGGCGACGAAGCCCCCGGGTTCGGCTGAGCAGCCCCCGGGTCAGCCGGCACGAATATTGAATCCGAGTCCGGTGACGGTGTGATGGACGGCTTCTTGAGAACCGCCAGGGCAACACCCGGCGGAATGGCTTGCCGGGTTGAGCCAATCTTGGATAGGGCGTCAGCCGCCTCATTGTTTGCTCGTGGCACATGGTGGAATTCGCAGCCATCGAAGAAGCCGGATAGCTGCTGGACGTGGAAGCGGTACGAGGCCATGTTGGCGTCCTTCGCGTCCCGCCGCCGATGCTTGTCAGATGACCAAGTCGGAGTCGCCGAAGCAGAGTATGCGACGCACGCCAATCTCCTTGGCCAGCTTCAGCCCATGGATGAGCGCTTCATACTCCGCCACATTATTGGATGCGGCGAAGTGGATCTGCAGGACGTAGTCCAGCCGGTCTCCCTTAGGAGAGGTGATGACGATGCCTGCTCCCAAGCCGTTGCGCATCTTCAAGCCGTCAAAGTGCAGCTTCCAATGTGTGGAATCCGGCACAAGCGGCAGGTACTGCATCTCGGCCCAGTCGACGAAGAAGTCCGCTAGGATCTGCGACTTGATGGCCGTGCGTGCCTCGTAGAGGATGGTGTGGGCGGCTAGCTCCAGAGCCCACTTGGCAACCCGGCCGTTGGCATCCTTGCTGCCGATGATTTCCGCCAAGGGCGCTGTGGCAACCACCTTGATGGGGTGCTCTTGGAAGTAGTGTTTGAGCTTCTTGGCCGCCATGTACACGCCGTAGGTGACCTTCTGGTAGTGGGGGTAGTTCTGCTTCGACTGGGAAAGCACCTCGCTGAGGTAGTAGACCGGGCGCTGAACCAGCTGCTCCCTGCCGTCTTCTTTGCGTTCCACCACCAGGACGATGCTAACCACTCGATTGGTGGCTGCGATGTACAACAGCATCGGCTCCATTGAAGCCGGCGTTGCGAGGATTGGCGCGGTTGAAAGCACGCGCTTCAAGTCACGGAAGGCTTCATCCGCCTGCGGTGACCAGATGAACTTGTCCGACTTCTTTAGCAACTGGTACAGGGGCAGCGCCTTCTCCCCCAGCCGGCTGACGAAGCGGCTCAAGGAAGCCAGCCAGCCAGTGAACTTCTGGACGTCCTTGAGGCACTGCGGCAGTTCCATCTTCTCCAGGGCACTGATCTTCTCCGGGTTGGCTTCGATCCCTCGTTGAGAGACGAGGTAGCCAAGGAGTTGGCCGGATGGCACACCGAATGTGCACTTGGACGGGTTGAGCTTCATCCGGAATCTTCGCAGATTGATGAAGGTCTCTCTCAGATCATCAAGGAGGGTAGTCGTCTCCTTGGTTTTTACAACGACATCATCCACATATGCATGAACGTTTCTACCGATTTGATCCTGCAACATTTTTGCATGCACCTTTGGTAGGTGGCACCTGCGTTTTTCAAGCCGAACGGCATAGTCGTGTAGCAATAAGCCCCATACGGGGTAATGAACGAAGTCTTTATTTGATCATCCGGATTCAAAGGAATCTGGTGGTAGCCTGAATAGGCATCTAGAAAAGACAACAGTTCACAGCCGGCAGTCGAGTCTATGACTTGATCTATGCGCGGCAGGGGGAAGGGGTCCTTCGGGCACGCCTTGTTCAGGCTGGTGTAGTCGATACACATGCGCCAGGAGCCGTTCTTCTTCAGGACCAGGACCGGGTTCGCCAACCAGTCCGGGTGCAGCACTTCCATGATGAAGCCGGCTGCCAGCAGCCGGGCGATTTCTTCACCGATGGCCTTCCTTCTTTCTTCGGCGAAGCGCCTGAGGGGCTGCTTCACCGGCTTGGCTTCAGGCCGGACGTGGAGGTGGTGCTCAGCCAACTCCCTCGGCACACCCGGCATGTCTCTTGGAGTCCATGCGAAGATGTCCCGATTCTCACGGAGGAAGCTGGTGAGCTCGCTTTCCTATTTCTTGCTCAAGCCGGCACCGATGGTGACGTACTTGTCCTGCTGCGCCGGGTCCAGCAGGATCTTCTTGGTGTGGTCGGCCGGCTGGAAGTGAGTCGTCCCAGCCGGGTTGCCTGCAGCCGGCATGTCAGTCTGCGCGGCTTTGGCCAAGGCAACGGCGTCGTGGATGAGCTGCTTCTCGGTGGCGATGACCAGCGTCTGGGCCATCTTGGAGCTCTGCGTGGCGCAGTCCATGGAGCGGCGATAGTCGCCGGCGATGGTGATGACCCCTTTAGGGCCAGGCAGCTTCATCTTCAGGTACCCATAATGGGGCACCGCCATGAACTTGGTCAGGGCCGGCCTACCCAGGAGCGCGTGGTAGGAACTGACGAGGTCCACCACCTCGAACTCGATTCGCTCGGTGCGGAAGTGGTCCGGCTTCCCGAACATCACCTCCAGCGTGATCCGGCCAATCGGCTGGCAGCAATGGCCTGTCACGATGCCATGGAAGACGGTGGGGGTGGGACGCAGCTCGGCTTCTTGGATGCCTAGCTTGCGGGCGGTGTCGCGGTAGAGGATGTTGATGCTGCTGCCCCCATTGATGAGGACGCGCGAGAAGCGCACGCTGCGCCGAGTCGTGCCAATGGTGGGGTCGAGGACCATGGCGTAGCTGCCCGGCTTCGGAAGGACAGCCGGTGTGTCGCGGCGATCAAAAGTGATGGCCTGCTCTGACCAGTTTAGGTACTGGGGGACCGGCGGTATGACCGCGTTGACCTCGAGGGAACGGCTCTGCTGGCTCGTCTTGTCCTCGGGCTCGGAGGTGAAGATGATGTAGGTAGCATCTTCGGCCAGGTATCGGCCATGGTGCACTTGGTTAGCCTCGTGGTGCTCGAGGTTGGCGTTCTCTGCGCCGGCTTGGCCACCCGGCCCGCCGGCTGGAGGGGGCGGGGTGGAGGCGGGAGAGGTTCGCCGCTGGTCAGCCGCTTCATGAAGTGGCAGTCGCGGGTGGTGTGGTTGGAGGGGTTCTTGCCGCTGTGGTACTTGCACGGCGAGTCGAGCATTTGCTCGAAGGTGTACTTCGGCTTCCACTGCCGGTCTTGCTTCTGGCGGCGGCTGCAGCCTGCCGCGTTGTCCGACACGGCTGCCACATGGGCGGAGCCGTACCGGCGGTCCGGCTGGTCACTGTGCCGCTTGCCGCGGTAGTTGTCCCGCCGGCTGCCGTGAGAGGCGCCCTCCGCCGGCTTGTGCTCAGCCGACTTGTGGTGGTCCCGCCTGGAGGGAGCCGGTGTTGGTTCAGCCGGCGCCTTGCCAGCTTCTTCAGCCATCGCGTACTTTTCGGCGATGGCCATGAGGGAGGCCATGGACTTGGGCTCGCTGCGGCGCAGCTTGTGCCACAGCATGGTGTTGGGCTGGAAGCCGCCCATGAAGAAGCTGATGGCCTGGATCTCGTGCACGCCCTCGCAGGAGTTGCGCGTCTCGCACCAGCGCGTCAGGTACGCGCGATCCGTCTCGTCCGGCCCCTGCTTGCACATCTCTAGCTGTTGGGGGCGACCCGGCCGGCGGTAGGTGCCGGTGAAGTTGCTGATGAAGGCCTCCTCGAAATCAAGCCAGCCGTTGATGCTGCCGGCTGGCAGGTTGTTGAGCCAGGTGCGGGCGGAGCCGACCAGCATCAGGGGGGAGTATCGCACGGCCCAGCGCTTGTTGCCCCTAGAGATGCCGACTGCGGTGGAGTAGTCCAGCAGCCAGTCCTCCGGCTTGGCGGTGCCGTCGTACTTGGGCGTGTCGCGGGGGAGCTGGAAGCCGTCGATCATGGGCTCGTTGGCGATGCGGGGCCCGAAGCACTTGGGGCAAGCCGGCCCCTCTTCTTCCGCGATGCGGGATTCGACCAGCTGATCAAGGCGGTCCCTGGCGTCGGTGGGCTCGATGCGGGGGCCCAGCCAGGAACGCGCCGGCTGGCGGGTGCCGGTCTGCTCTGGAGCCGGCCGGTGCTGGCGCCTTGGCGCCGCCTGCTCGGAGTCATGCTCCTGGTTCCGGCTTGGTGGTGGCCGGCTGCGGCCGCTGTGGCCGCTGTGGCCGCTGTCCAGCCGGCTTGTCCGGCTTGAACCTGCGTGCGTGGCGCGGGAGTCCTTGCGTCGGCTCGGTGCTGGCGAGGCGGACTCGGCCGTGTCCCTGTGGGGGTCCTTGCTGTTGCCTGCAGCAGCGCGGACGGGAGGAGCTTTGGGAGCACCATACCTGGGGTCCTTGGTCTGCTCAGCCGCAGCCCGGCACAGGTCAGCTATGCGCTGCGTCTGGCGGCGCAGCTCTTCTCCTTCGAGGAGGCTCAGCTCCTTGGCAGCGGCTTCGGCTGCGAGGATGTTCTTGTCGGGGGTGTTGTAGACGGGTAGCTCCATGGATGGAGCCGGCGTTTCCGCGCCGTCGCGCTCGATCTCGGCGCCTAGGCCGCCTCGTCGCCGGCGGATCATGCCGGCTCGGCTGGGGTTGTTGCCGCCTGGCGTGAAGCCATGGGCGTGCTCGTACTCGCGCTGGGTGATTTCCTGCTGGCGTTTGGCAGAGGCCAGCTCTTCAGTCTGCTTGAGGAGGAGCTGGCGATGCGCCTCCAGGTCCGCCTCGACGGTGGCGGCGTCGCCGCCTGTTGTGAGCGGAGAGCTCAGCTTGGCCCGGACTTCGTCCAGCCGGGATGGTGGCGGGGGCGCCTTTGGGCCCAAGCCGGATGCGTTGGGGTCGACGTTGCGCTCCAGGTTGGGGCCGCGGATGCGAGTGGACTTGACGGGGGGCTCCTCGCCAGCCATCATGACTTGCACGACGGCGGGGCTGGCGGGAACGCTGCTGGCGCCGGCTCGCGGAGGAGGGCTTGCGCAGCGCAGCACCTGCCGCGGGTAGCGCGGCGGTGCGACGGTGGCGACGTAGACATCGTGGCCGCCCAAGGAGATGATGCTGCCGCCGGCAGGGAAGGGCCGGTCGGTGAAGCAGCCAGCGTTGTCGCTGACGCAGTCGAGGGAGCCGAATCTCCAGATCAAGCCTGAAGCGACTCGCTCGCCGGTGGTGATGGTGAGGCCCGTCTGGATGAAGACACCGGCCGAGGACGCTGAAGGCCCCACGGTGGGCGCCAAATGTCGTGGTATCGTCACGGCATATGCCATAGGGTGGCTAAAGAGAGTGGTTCCTAGATGATCTCACGGCGGTATCCGTATGCGGGTATGGGGACGAGCGACACGGCGACGTACCCAGGTTCGAGGCCCTCCGATGGAGGTAACACCTCTACTCCTGCTATGAGTGTATATGATGATCACACAATACAATGGTGCTCCTAGAGCTGTGTCCGGCTGCTCCTGGGAGGCTAAGGAAGACGATGGTCTCTCTCACAGGGCAGCGCTAAGGGTGGAATGAGGTGAGAATGATCGATCCCCTGCACGAGAGGGGGTAGTGCGGCTTATATAGGCGCCGGCACTTTACATAAAAGACCCTATAGTCTACTGGCCGGCTTGGCCAGCTCCGGCTTCCGCTGCTTCCCGAGGCATTGACGTCAGTAGCCGTTGAGGCCTCATGGCCTGTCCCATCCGGCTGCCTGAGTCAGCGGTATGGAGAGGAAGCGTCCCTGTCGCCATCATGCCCTGTAGCCGGTACGGATCATCGTAGGCCATGATGGCCTGTCCGGCACGTGGCACTGTTGCTCCACAGTGCCCCGCGCTTTACGGGAGATGAGGTCAGCGTGGACCTGCGAACCCGGACCACCTACCCAGTTCCTTCCAGTGCAAGACTCGCCAGCGCCTCGAGTCGGTCTGAGGTACAAACCCCCAGTCGGATATGGTAGCCGCAGCCAGGCCGACTAGGACTTAGAGCCAGCCGGCTTCCGGACCAGCCGGCCACGGCTCCAGCCGGCTGCTCCTCAGCCGGCCTTTGCCGCGAGCCGGCTAGTGGCCAGCCGGCTGCTCCGCGTCCATTGCCCTACCCGGGGTCTTCCCCCCGACACAAGCTGTTATCCAAACTCCAAATAAATTGGGGTCTCATATGTTCAGAGATTTTCTTAAGTTTCCAACATTGAAATATTTGAAAAACGCTCCAAAAGAATCAAGAAAAAGCTCAAAGAAACCACTTTTGCATCACTAGGCAGAATCTATCCATTACAGCTGCTGGAATTCCTAGTGATATTTCTATTTTAGTTTTATCATTTAGCTATTAGAATAAAATGATAGTTTGGAAGCTACTAAAGAGAAGTGAAGGGATAAATAGTTACATATGAAGAAACTGTGATTAGTCTTTTGTGTTATGTTTTATTCTTGAGTTTATGATATCTTGCAAGTGTCACGTGTAGTACTAGCACTCATTTACCTCTTTTATGTTTAAGTTTAAGTTATATATCCCATATTACAAATTGAGTAGTACTATGGACACTCTTGCATGCTTTTTCTTAGTGCTCAAAATTCTCCCTATTGCTAGTCTTCCTACAAAAATTCAAGCAATGCTTGTACATCCAACTACCTTAAGCCAAGTCATTCCAGTGAGTCAACCATATCTACCTATATGCAGCATTCATGTCATTCCAAGTATATTTTTATGGAACACTTCATGCAGATTTCAAATCGTTTAAGCTTTTGTATATGCTTTGCATGAAGAAAGAGTATTTGTATTTTTTTGTTAAAATAGTTTTTTGGTTGTTAACCTAAGCCATGCTTCACGGGGGACGTTTTCAACACAAAAATTATTGATTGTCATGTTATTTCTTGGTTGTTAACATAAGTAATACTTTCATGGGGCGTGTTTTCAACACAAAAGTTGTGAATAATTAAGTTATAGTTAGGAAAGTGTATATGATATGTTTTACATAACTCTCTATGAACCAAAGTTATGTTTACATGGTGAAAGTTTTCAGCAAACGGTCTTTAAAAACCTCAAATCTTGCAAATATACTTGAAGGGTTCATTGTCAGGTCATTAGACACTAGTGGGAAAAAGCCTACCAGTCGCGTGTCATTTTTGCTACTAGTCGCGTACGCTGGCTCGCCACGGGTACCTCGCCAGTGGTAAGTCTTATTAGTCGCGTGTGAACCCGGCACGCGACTAGTATGGCAGGTACTAGTCGTGTGCAGGCTTGACACGCTGCCACTAAAGTACTAGTCGTTGTGCTAGTTAGGTCCGCTGCTAATGTCATTTTTTCGTTATTTTAAAAAAAGTTGGGACCATTGCCCGACTGTCCACGTGATTTACAAAAAACACCCTAAAAACTAAAAGAAAGCAATCGAGTACATGTCGTCTTCTTGTAGCGTTGAAGAGAGGAGATGGTGCGAAAGAGGCGGCTGCCGTCACCGGAGGTGGTGCGGAGGAGGAGGCTGTCCTCTCAATCTATGTGTAACCCATTTGTGGTGCATCTCTAGTTTTCACACGAACACTTATCAAACACATACTTAAGTTACATCAATACTATAATTTTCTTGAGCCTATTTGATCCCATCATGTTTATAAAAGAGTAGACAAGTGAACCCATGAAATCATGTCCATTTTTAATCATAATGAAAACCTTTTACTTGCATTTACACACCTTTACAATTTTAGCATTTAAATAATCCAAAAATACAAAAATTGTCGTTATTGCATTTAGTTCTTTCATACAAACTACACCACTACCATTACCATACCACTTTATTCTTTCATAGCATTTAGTTTATGTTTCAATATTGCATTTACTTTTCTTACTTTACTGCAGATGTACTTTACTTTGTTACTTTATATATTTGTTGTCAATTCTAATATGGAACCTTGTGCTTCACATGCACTTGGCGGAGTTGGGGACACAAGGAAACAATAATTGTTTTGTAGGTTGTTGGGAAAGTAAAGAAAAGAACAATTATTACTAAAGTTTACCCGAGAGTTTGATATAAACCCTCGAGTCACCCTTGTGGGAAATAAGCTCTTGCTACTTGCGCTTGGAATCCCAACAAATTTGTATCCTAGTGAATCTGGTGCCAACACATACGAACGCAAACATCCTTTATATTCCGAAGTAAAATACTACTTAGTCTACGTTTGCACAATACCATGAAGAATGTTACTACACTTTATATAAACAAAACAGAATATAACTTTGCAACTAATTCATTGTGCTGCTATGGTTTCTCCATCTCCCCAAGAAATAAGGGAACTACTCAGACATTAAGGCACAAAACAACATCATAATAATAATAATATGAAAGGTGGATAATGATTTAATGAGTACAAGTGCAAATTCACATTACAATTTGGAAGTACAACATGATGAATGGACGAAGCATTTATACAAATGTAGGTGGTGGTGATGACGAGAGGATGGTTGTCATGGACTTTAAGATCCAAGCCTCCTCTTACTCTTGTGTGGTGGTAGTGATAGATTTGAAGTGTTAAAGATAGAAGTGGTGTTGTGGCATCGCTTCCAAGTAGTGGTTATGCAGTGGGTTCTTACCTCGGTAGCAATGCCTCCTTAATAGGCTCCTAGGCATATAGTAGGGTTTGTAGAACTTAGCTTCCCGGTCGAGTCTGGTCGCTACCCCTTCACGAAACATGTCATGTTTGACGTCTTGTCACGAAACATGGAGGTATGTCCATCCTGTACGACCATCTCTGGTCGTACTACCGACCTCTCGTTATATCCTTGATAGTTTTCATATTTTGACCCCATTTCCTCATACAGACTCTACTGGGTGTTATTCACCTTGTTGGATTCATATGGAAGAGGGATACAACACCTTTTTCTTGGATCTTTAGTTGTTGTACTCGGGTGTTATTCACCTTGTTGGATTCATGTGGACGAGGGATACAACACCTTTTTCTTGGATCTTTAGTTGCTGCTGATGTAAAATACCAAGTTTTCACACTCCATATGCTTCGTGTTGCTACTTGTGATTCCTCCAAATTGAATCCTCTTGGATCCTTTTACCGTGCGTTATTCATATAAATTCCACTTCACTGAATACAAGGAGAAAGTAATAAACTGCTAGTAAAAACCTAAGGTCGTTAAATGCTCGCAAAAAATGACCAAAAACAAGTAATCATTCATAATGGACATAAAAACCACTAGATGGAGCATGGGATGAAGAATTTATATTAAACAAATAGCCTTAAAACACTATATAAAAACCACTCATCACATCTCCAAATATATGGGTACCATTAGCAAATGAGTGAAATCATTCATAAGTTAGGGTTATGAGGAGATGAACTCCCCATGTAAAGAACGAATATTGAAAATATTGATACGTCTCCAACGTATCTATAATTTCTGATGTTCCATGCTAGTTTTATGACAATACCTACATGTTTTGCTCACACTTTATAATGATTTCATGCATTTTCCGGAACTAACCTATTAACAAGATGCCACAGTGCCAGTTTCTGTTTTCTGTTGTTTTTGGTTCCAGAAAGGCTGTTCAGGCAATATTCTCGGAATTCGACGAAACAAAGACCAAATATCTTATTTTTCCCGGAAGGTTCCAGAACACCGAAGTAGAGTCGGAGGCGGGCCAGGGGGCCACCACACCACACCTGGGCGCGGGCCCAGGCCTGGCCGCGCCACCAGGTGGGGAGGGCGCCCTGGTGCCCTTCCGATTTTGCCTCTTCGCCTATTTAAGCCCTCGTGACCTAAAACATCGATACCAATTGACGAAACTCCAGAAAGACTCCAGGGACACCGCCGCCATCGCGAAACTCCGTTTCAGGGGACAGAAGTCTCTGTTCCGGCACGCCGCCGGGACGGGGAATTGCCGCCGGAAGTCATCTCCATCGACACCACCGCCATCTTCATCGCCGTTGCTGTCTCCCATGATGAGGAGGGAGTAGTTCTCCCCCGAGGCTGAGGGCTCTACCGGTAGCTATGTGGTTCATCTCTCTCTCCCATGTGATCTTTATGTGATCATGAGCTTTGTATCACTATTAAAAATCTATGTGCTACTCTAGTGATGTTATTAAAGTAGTCTATTCCTCCTCCATGATGTAATGTTCACAGTGTGTGCATCATGTAGTACTTGGCGTAGGTTATGATTGTAATCTCTAATAGATTATGAAGTTAACTATTACTATGATAGTATTGATGCGATCTATTCCCCCTTTCATAGCTATTGTTGACAGTGTGTATGCTATGTTAGTACTCGGTCTAAATTGCAACGGTCTATTATGCACTCTAGAGGTTACTTAAATATGAACTCCGGATGTTGTGGAGCTTGTTTACTCCGGCTTGAGGTGTGCTTTTGTAGCCCTACACAATGAATGGTGTTTGTTATCCAACAAGAGAGTGTAGAAAGTAGCATTAATTTATTCAGTTATGTGATCAATGTTGAGAGTGTCCACTAGTGAAAGTATGATCCCTAGGCCTTGTTTCTAAGCATTGAAACACCGTTTCCAACAAGTTCTGCTACATGTTCGTTTGCTGACATCTTTATTTCAGATTGCAATTACTACTTACAATCATCCATATTACTTGTATTTTACTATCTCTTCGCCGAACTAGTGCACCTATACATCTGACAAGTGTATTAGGTGTGTTGGGGACACAAGAGACTTCTTGTATCGTAATTGCAGGGTTGCTTGAGAGGGATATCTTTGACCTCTACCTCCCTGAGTTCGATAAACCTTGGCTGATTCACTTAAGGAAACTTGCTGCTGTTCTACAAACCTCTGCTCTTGGAGGCCCAACACTGTCTACAGGAATAGAAGCGTGCGTAGACATCAAGCTATTTTCTCGCGCCGTTGCCGGGGAGGTAAGGTAAAAGGTATTCACATCCTCCGACTACTAAGCTATTTCCTAGCGTTGTTGCCGGTGTGTGAGTGCTCGAAGCTATTTCCTTTAGATCCTGCAATTGCATCTTTTTCTTTCTTGTTTTTATTTTCACTAGTTAGGCTTAATGGAAAACAACAAAAAAATTAGAGATCTTTATGAACTTTATATTGAGTTAGGACATGATGTGTTTGAAGAGAGAATTAAAAAACCCATGGAACTTTGTTTGCAAAATAGTTGTAGCAATGTTATTAGCATGAACTCTTTGAACACTATTATTGCTAATGCTATGGAAGAATTTAAGCTTGGGGAAGCTGGTTGTGATATTTTTAGTCCCCCAAGTTTTGAGGAGAAAATTTTCTTTGATGATACTTTGCCTCCCATTTATGATGATTATAATGATAGTGGTATTTTGGTGCCACCTACTATGGAGGATAAAGTTTATCATGATTACACCATGCCTGCAATTTATGATGATTACAATGATGGTTGTGATAGTTTTACTCCCACTATTACTAATAAAATTGATTATGCTTATGTGGAGAGTAATGATACTTTTATGCATGTGAATAAGAATGCTTTATGTGATAGTTATATTGTTGAGTTTGTTCATGATGCTACTGAAAGTTATTATGAGAGAGGGAAACATGGTTATATGCATATTAATAATATTAAGTTTTCCCTCTTTATGTTGAGAATCTTAAAGCTGCGCTTGTGTTGCCTTTCTATGCTTATTGCATTATGCTTACATGACTTGTTTATTTACAAGATTCCTTTTCATAGGAAGTGGGTTAGACTTAAAAGTGTTTCTTATTTGCTTTTGATGGTCTCTTTTGCTTCAACTCTTATTTCTTGAGAGAGCATCATTAAAATTACTGAGCCCATCTTAATGGCTATAAAGAAAGCACTTCTTGGGAGATAACCCATGTTTTTATTTTGCTACTGTTTTGTTGTGTCTTGGAAGTTGTTACTACTGTACCAACCTCTCCTTATCTTTATTTTATTGCATTGTTGTGCCAAGTGAAGTCTTTGATAGTAAGGTTGATACTAGATTTAGATTACTGCGCAGAAACAGATTTTTTGCTGTCACAAAATTGAGTAGCCCCGTCTGTAGGTAACTCAAGAAAATCTGCCAATTTACGTGCGTGATCCTCAGATATATACGCAACATTCATTCAATTTGAGCCTTTTCATCTGAGCAAGTTAAGTGCCCCAGAAAAATTCGTCTTTACGGACTGTTCTGTTTTGACAGATTCTGCCTTTTATTTCGCGCTTCTTTTGCTATGTTGGATGGATTTATTTGTTCCATTAACTTTCAGTAGCTTTGTGCAATGTCCAGAAGTGTTAAGAATTATTATGTCACCTTTGAATATGCGAATTTTTGATTATGCACTAACCCTCTAATGAGTTTGTTTTGAGTTTTGTGTGGAGGAAGTTTTCAAGGGTCAAGAGAGGAGGATGATACAATATGATCAAGAAGAGTGAAAGGTCTAAGCTTGGGGATGCCCCCGTGGTTCATCCCTGCATATTTCAAGAAGACTCAAGCATCTAAGCTTGGGGATGCCCAAGGCATCCCTTCTTCATCGACAACTTATCAGGTCACCTCTAGTGAAACTATATTTTTATTCCGTCACATCTTATGTGCTTTACTTGGAGCGTCTGTATGTTTTTATTTTTGTTTTTGTTTGAATAAAATCGGATCCTAGCATTCTTTGTTTGGGAGAGAGACACGCTCCGCTGTTGCATATGAACACATGTGTTCTTAGCTTTACTTTTAATGTTCATGGCGAAGGGTGAAACTGCTTCGTTCATTGTTATATGGTTGGAAACACAAAATGCTTCATGTGGTAATTGGCATAATGTCTTGAATAATTTGATACTTGGCAATTGTTGTGCTCAAATAGATCATGTTTAAGCTCTTGCATCATGTACTTTGCACCTATTAATGAAGAACTACCATAGAGCTGGTTAAAATTTGGTTTGCATGATTGGTCTCTCTAAAGTCTAGATATTTTCTGGTGAGGTGTTTGAACAACAAGGAAGACAGTGTAGAGTCTTATAATGCTTGCAATATGTTCTTATGTAAGTTTTGCTATACTGGTTCATACTTGTGTTTGCTTCAAACAACCTTGCTAGCCAAAGCCTTGTATTGAGAGGGATTACTTCTCGTGCATCCAAAATCCTTGAGCCAAAAACTATGCCAATTGTGTCCACCATACCTACCTACTACATGGTATTTCTCTGCCATTCCAAAGTAAATTACTTGAGTGCTACCTTTAAAATTCCATTCGTTGTCTTTGCAATATATAGCTCATGGGAAAATAGCCTTAAAAACTATTGTGGTATTGAATATGTAACCTATGTATCTTATTTCTTATAAGTTGCTTGTTGAGTGGTAACCATGTTTCTGGGGACGCCATCAACTATTACACCTTTGTTGAATATCATGTGAGTTGCTATGCATGTTCGTCTTGTCTAAAGTAAGGGTGATTTATCATGATCAAATGGTTTGAGTATGCATATTGTTAGAGAAGAACATTGGGCCGCTAACTAAAGTCATGAATTATGGTGGAAGTTTCAGTTTGGACATTAATCCTCAATCTCTTATGAGAATATTATCTGTTGCTGAATGCTTATGCATTAAAGAGGAGTCCATTATCTGTTTTCTATGTTGTCCCAGTATGGATGTCCTTAGTTGAGATCTATCAAAAACGAGAAATAAAATGCGATCTATCTCCTTGGACCTTTGTACAGGCGGCATAGAGGTACCCCTTTGTGACACTTGGTTGAAACATATGTTATGCAATGATAATCCATGGAAATCCGAGCTAATTAGGACAAGGTGCGAGCACTATTGGTATTCTATGCATGAGGCTTGCAACTTATAAGATGTCTTATGCATAACACATATGAATTATTACTACCGTTGACAAAATTGTTTCCATTTTTTCAAAATAAAAGCTCTAGCACAAAATAGTAATCCATGCTTCCCTCTGCGACGGGCATTTCTTTTACTTTATGTTGAGTCAGTTTACCTACTTCTTTCTATCCTAGAAGCAACCACTTGTGTCAACTGTGTGCATTGATTCCTACATACTTTCTTATTTGCATTCATCATATTACTTTGTGTTGACAATCATCCATGAGATATACATCCATGAGATATACATGTTGAAGTTGAAAGCAACTGCTGAAACTTAATCATCCTTTGTGTTGCTTAAATGCCTTTTACTTTGAATTTATTGCTTTATGAGTTAACTCTTATGCAAGTCTTATTGACGCTTGTCTTGAAAGTACTATTCATGAAAAGTCTTTGTTATATGATTCAGTTGATTAGTCATTGTCTTTACCATTGCTTCGAATCACTTCATTCATCTCATATGCTTTACAATAGTATGATCAAGATTATGTAAGTAGCATGTCACTACAGAAATTATTCTTGTTATCGTTTACCGACTCGAGGGCGAGTAGGAACTAAACTTGGGAATGCTTGATACGTCTCCAACGTATCTATAATTTCTGATGTTCCATGCTAGTTTTATGACAATACCTACATGTTTTGCTCACACTTTATAATGATTTTATGCATTTTCTGGAACTAACCTATTAATAAGATGTCATAGTGCCAGTTCCTGTTTTTTGTTGTTTTTGGTTCCAGAAAGGCTGTTCGGGCAATATTCTTAGAATTCGACGAAACAAAGACCAAATATCTTATTTTTCCCGGAAGGTTCCAGAACACCGAAGGAGAGTCGGAGGCGGGTCAGGGGGCCACCACACCACACCTGGGCGCGGGCCCAGGCCTGGCCGCGCCACCAGGTGGGGAGGGCGCCCTGGTGCCCTTCCGACTCCGCCTCTTCGCCTATTTAAGCCCTCGTGACCTAAAACCTTGATACCAATTGAAGAAACTCCAGAAAGACTCCAGGGGCGCCGCCGCCATCGCGAAACTCCGTTTCGGGGGACAGAAGTCTCTGTTTCGGCACGCCGCCGGGACGGGGAATTGCCACCGGAAGTCATCTCCCTCAACACCACCGCCATCTTCATCGTTGTTGCTGTCTCCCATGATGAGGAGGGAGTAGTTCTCCCCCGAGGCTGAGGGCTCTACCGGTAGCTATGTGGTTCATCTCTCTCTCCCATGTGATCTTTATGTGATCATGAGCTTTGTATCACTATTAATCTATGTGCTACTCTAGTGATGTTATTAAAGTAGTCTATTCCTCCTCCATGATGTAAAGTTGACAGTCTGTGCATTATGTAGTACTTGGCGTAGGTTATGATTGTAATCTCTTGTAGATTATGAAGTTAACTATTACTATGATAGTATTGATGCGATCTATTCCCCCTTTCATAGCTATTGTTGATAGTGTGCATGCTATGTTAGTACTCGGTCTAAATTGCAACGGTCTATTATGCACTCTAGAGGTTACTTAAATATGAACTCCGGATGTTGTGGAGCTTGTTTACTCCGGCTTGAGGTGTGCTTTTGTAGCCCTACACAATGAATGGTGTTTGTTATCCAACAAGAGAGTGTAGAAAGTAGCATTTATTTATTCAGTTATGTGATCAATGTTGAGAGTGTCCACTGGTGAAAGTATGATCCCTAGGCCTTGTTTCTAAGCATTGAAACACCGTTTCCAACAAGTTCTGCTACATGTTCGTTTGCTGACATCTTTATTTCAGATTGCAATTACTACTTACAATCTTCCATATTACTTGTATTTTACTATCTCTTCGCCGAACTAGTGCACCTATACATCTGACAAGTGTTTTAGGTGTGTTGGGGACACAAGAGACTTCTTGTATCGTAATTGCAGGGTTGCTTGAGAGGGATATCTTTGACCTCTACCTCCCTGAGTTCGATAAACCTTGGGTGATTCACTTAAGGGAAACTTGCTGCTGTTCTACAACCTCTGCTCTTGGATGCCCAACACTGTCTACAGGAATAGAAGCGTGCGTAGACATCAAATATCACTAGAAAAATCTTAAACAAGGTGTATGTTATGAGAAAAAATATGAACTTTTTATTTTGTAGATATCATTAATTATTATCCAATTATTGAAATTTAATTATATTTATGATCTTCTTTGGAATCGCTAATATATTTGTAGAAGGACCTTAAACAACATGTATGTTCTGAGAACAAATAGGGACATCTTATTTTGTAGATTTCATTAGTTATTATCCAATTATTCATATTTGATTACATTTACATCCTTCTTTGGAATCGCAAATATATTTATACAAGGACCTTAAACAACGTGTATGTTATGAGAAAAAATAGGAAGATGTTACTTTGGATATATCATTAATTATTAGCCAATTAATCATATTTAATTATAATTACATCCTTCTTTGGAATCACTAATATATTACTCGTTATCTTCATTTCAGATCCCTATTTAGAATCATTAACACATTCCCATATTATTATAGATAGTAGTTATTATTATCCAATTATTCTTATTTTATTATATTTACATCCTTATTTGGAATCGCTGATATATTTATTGTTATCTCCATTTCGCCTCCTTATTTAGAAACATTTAAATTGTCACCTTATTGCAGATAGTATTTATTATTACCTAGTTATTTGTATTTGATTAAATTTACATTCTTCTGAATCGCTAATTATCCATATTGTAGTGATAACAATTGATCTTGTCTGTTCCTACAAATTGCGTTGATTTTAGATGAGTAACTTGTTCAGTTCCATATGGATACTCTAACAAACAAAAAAAAAGGTGCATGTATGTTAACTTTCTTAGTACGTTTTATAACATATTCTACCTTCTTGGGTAATTATATTGCGATTTCGGGGTCTAAAACAATATCCCACTACACAATGTCCCATGGGCCATAATTCCGTCAGGAGAGAACATACATAATTGAAACACATTTTACAGGGGCAAACATGCGGAAGGTCCATGCTCAGAGTAACTTACAGAGTAGATTTATCTCCTTTTTAAGAGTTGCGGCCAGTTTATTTATTTAATACTAATAGTGGAATAATACAATGTAGGTCCCAGTGCTCAAGTCATCAAGAAAGGCCAAAACCTAACATGCCGGCTGCCACTCTAGCTAGAGCATGGGATTCATAGTTTGATTTAAATGTAGAGATAATTGAACAACTTGTCGAGATCTTCAAGACTAAAATCTTCTTATTTTAGAAGAGAACATTTTTCTGCCATCCACTTTCTCTATATGGATCTCCTTCATACAATGGAAATAGACTCGGTTTGTCTTATCGTGTGTTATGTTATCCACGTCCAAAAGAATGATATCACCTTGCATCCGGCAAATTCTGATGGTTGTCACCTTATTAGTGAATGGAGATATTGGTGGAGGTCCTGAAAAAAAAACATTGACCATGGGTTCGGTTAAAACATCCCAAATGAGTACATATTTTTGTTATCCCTCCGTATGGGTGAAAGCAACCCTAGCACCAGTGAGAGCGGAGAGGTCAACGACAATTTCCAAAAAACCTCCATATTGCTTGAAGAGGTAGCTTCATGCTCTTGTCGTCATCTATGTAAATAACACCTTACAACTTTTCCCTCCTCAGCATACAAAGAGAATCAACTTGAAAGCAACTAACTAGTACAAACATGTAGCACAAATGGAACCCGTAAATCTATACATTTTTAGATCCTTGTGCTTCTTATTTGTAGTAGTAAGATACTTTTTCAAGTTGTTTGTTTTAGTATACCGAGGAGGGAGAAGAGGTTGCGTGATATGTACATCGATAACGACAAAGAGCGTGAGGATACCTTCTTCCTCAAGCGGCGTGGATCTATGTTCAAAGGCTATGCTGGTCTTTCTTCCCTCTCACTAGTGCTAAGGTTTCGATGAGGGGTGGAGACAGGGTAAGGACGAGATGGGGGCTAGACACCCCTATCTATTTATAGAAGGTACCGCACTAACATCTTTGTTACATTTACACTAATCTTGATTATTCACTGACCATTAGATTAAGCATAATCGGTGACTACCTAACAGACCAATCCTACTACCAAGAGAAGTTACTGATCTAGTATTTTTTACAAGTGAAGGATTGGAAGCCATTACCACTTGAGGGTTCAAACTTTTGGCACTAATAAGATTTTGGATTTATATCCGCCGCGTGTGCAATGGCATTAGTTTCCATCATGCACCGCATCGTATCAAAACTTTGCTTGTCACATCCCACTGATCATCGATCATCTCAACGTGATGCAACAGTTTCTTCCGATCAATCAGAATCATGACTCGATGTACCAATCCCATCCTCCTCACCATCATAGATCACACATCTATGTGTGGACTGAAGTATCTAGGTATATCAGAGTAAATAAGATGAGTCAGATGTAGCTTTGTCTATCCACACCTCCCCTAAATACACGCATGTCCGACAGAGACTCCGTGAGGACACTTGGAGCCATAACGATGGTGCCTTGGGGTCTTTGTCATGGTCCTATCGTGTGTTGAGTTTCTAGATACCCTCAACGCCTTTCCACACCCGCTCGCCTTTCCCCGCATCGTTGAACGCTGCACATGCCCTGTTCAAGCCTGCAGGTCATTGATTACCCACAAGTATAGATGATCAATTATAGTACCTTTCAATAAGTAAGAGTGTCGAACCAATGAGGTGCCAAGGAAATTGATAACTAGAATAATGGCAATAGTAAATAGTAAAAGTTGCATGGTTTTATGGTATTTTGAGGTAAAACACAAGAGAAGTAAAATGCAAGCAACAAAGTATTAAAGTAACAAGCTCTTCCTAGATAAATCACAATCCTCTATGCAGCAAGATGCCAAGCTTGGTGTGCACTTATATGTTTACAAGGGTGACATGGATTATTATGCACATGATTTCAAGATGAACATAATGACTATTTTGTCTAGTTTTATTCCTATATGGACGAATCCATACATAGGTGCATCCGTGTATACGTGAAAATACACCCCTAGTGATTGATACCAATGCCACATATATACACACGTAAACAAGGGAGTTATTAATACATAGGTACAACCAGTGCTATTAGTTTTAAGGTCCCTGGTCAAGAAATCCCCTATTGCAAGTCTAAGAATTGGAACATGATTGGTATCAACTCCAACCATCTCTACTCTCTTCCTCACTCTAAATTGCAGCCCTATGACCACATATAGATAAAGTAACATGCAGTTGACGGTCTCATGTTACCATCATAAAACTTGACCAAATACCTAGAGCATATCATATTGAAATCATGGCAAAGTCATCTTATGCTCGCGGGAACGTGGGAAACTACTCACAACGTTGAAACATGGACATGATCAGTGGAATATGGATTACAACACAATCTAAGAATATAATTGTCATAAAAACAGTCCTAATAAACTAACTACAAGAATGCACAACAAATAAATATGTTCTACCGTTTTGGTCTATACAAACTATGAGACGAATAAAGTCGATCTCGGTGATAACACGAGTGCATAATACACTACAACTCGCATGTGGAATTTGATTATCAGTTGCGGGTGGCCACCCGTGATTGGTACTGATACGTCTCCAACGTATCGATAATTTTTTATGTTCCATGCTACTTTATTGATGATACCTACATGTTTTATACATACTTTATGTCATATTTATGCATTTTCCGGCACTAATCTATTAACGAGATGTCGAAGAGCCAGTTGCTGTTTTCTGCTGTTTTTGGTTTCAGAAATCCTAGTAAGGAAATATTCTCGGAATTGGACGAAATCAACGCCCAGGATCTTATTTTTCCACGAAGCTTCCAGAACACCGGGGGAGATACGAAGTGGGGCGACGAGGCGGCGACACGCCAGGGCGGCGCGGCCCAAGCCCTGGCCGCGCCGGCCTGTTGTGTGGGCCCCTCGCGTCGCCCCTAAACCTACCTCTTCGCTTATAAGAAGCCTTCGTCGATAATAGTTCCAGTACCGAGAGCCACGATACGGAAAACCTTCCAGAGACACCGCCGCCGCCAATCCCATCTCGCGGGATTCAGGAGATCGCCTCCGGCACCCTGCCGGAGAGGGGAATCATCTCCTGGAGGATTCTTCACCGCCATGGTCGCCTCCGGAGTGATGTGTGAGTAGTTCACCCCTGGACTATGGGTCCATAGCAGTAGCTAGATGGTCGTCTTCTCCTAATTGTGCTATCATTGTTGGATCTTGTGAGCTGCCTAACATGATCAAGATCATCTATCTGTAATACTATATGTTGCGTTTGTTGGGATCCGATGAATAGTGAATGCTATGTTATGTTGATTATCAATCTATCATCTATGTGTTGTTTATGATCTTGCATGCTCTCCGTTGCTAGTAGAGGCTCTGGCCAAGTTTTTGCTTGTAACTCCAAGAGGGAGTATTTATGCTCGATAGTGGGTTCATGCCTCCATTAAATCTGGGACAGTGACAGAAAGTTCTAAGGTTGTGGATGTGTTGTTGCCACTAGGGATAAAACATCAATGCTATGTCTAAGGATATATTTATTGATTACATTACGCACCATACTTAATGCAATTATCTGTTGTTTGCAACTTAATACTGGAGGGGGTTCAGATGATAACCTGAAGGTGGACTTTTTAGGCATAGATGCATGCTGGATAGCGGTCTATGTACTTTGTCGTAATGCCCAATTAAATCTCACACTACTCATCATAACATGTATGTGCATGGTCATGCCCTCTCTATTTGTCAATTTCCCAACTGTAATTTGTTCACCCAACATGCTTATTCTTATGGGAGAGACACCTCTAGTGAACTGCGGACCCCGGTCCATTCTTTTACATCGAATACAATCTACTGCAATACTCGTTCTACTGTTCTCTGCAAACATCATCATCCACACTATACATCTAATCCTTTGTTACAGCAAGCCGGTGAGATTGACAACCTCACTGTTACGTTGGGACAAAGTATCTTGGTTGTGTTGTACAGGTTTCACGTTGGCGCCGAAATGCCTGGTGTTGCGCCGCACTACACTCCGTCGCCATCAACCTTCAACGTGCTTCTTGGCTCCTACTGGTTCGATAAACCTTGGTTTCTTACTGAGGAAAAACTTTCCGCTGTACGCATCACACCTTCCTCTTGGGGTTCCCAACGGGCACGTAAGTTGCGTGCTAGCATCAGGTACCTCTCCAAAACTACTCGCGACATAGGGTGGCACGCGACTAGAAGGTCACTTATTGGTCACGTGTGTGACCGGCACGCTACCATTCAAGCTAGTGGCCGTGTGCCTAACGTCCTGCTACTAGTACCCAGCTTACTGCTCGCGTTCCACGTCTATGCGCTGCAAGTATTACATTTCTGATTTACCCTTTGTCTCTCCTTATTTATATAGTTCCAATATAAAGATTTGTGAACCATCAATACACAGGCAGTACCAAATATATACAAACAAGCATTATTATATAATTATCCAAGTAACAAAATCATTACACTACGTACTACATTATGTAATGGACAAGATCTACACAATGGACAAGACCTATATACACTACACAATAGACAAGACATATACACTGCGTACTACACATCTGGTGTGCCTCCGGTTCTGTGGGTGGTGGGTAACAAACAATGACCCCGTCAGCATCTCTTGGGTTGTGGTACTAACTATCAGATGTAGAGGAGTCGGCCTGTTGTTTGTAGTAGAAGTATGTGTGAAAAAATGCGTTATCCATGCATGCAGAAATAACACTTTATCCCAGGATCCATTCCGTAACGTTCTGTCATCTCTATCCAACAAGCCCCGTGAAAATAGGTTCGGTTTGTCTCATTGGTGACTTGAACAACGAAGGTCCTCTAAAGTATGGGTAGTTGATAACCCCCAAGAGCAGGGGGCACTGTAGCACCTCTCAATGCAGAAGTATCGTATCGATCCGCATGAGTAAGAAGGAAAAGCTAGTTATTCTCTACAACTAAAGTGTCACAAGTTTTAGTTGATTATACACCAAATAATTTAAGGAAACAATGAAAGTTGATTTAGTACAAGAAAAATAAAGTGAAACAAAATAGTAATGCAAAGTGTCCCAATAGTCTTCAATGCAAGAGGATAAGACAAAGGTTTTCCCTTATAGGCCGACACAATGGACATGGTTTCATCGGTTCACTCAATCATGTCTCTCTCTCCATCTATGGTGGTGATCATGTTATAGATAATAAAATTAAATACAAATGTCATGCTTTGATGGTATTTTTTATGATGGCTACATGTCCTAAAACACATATAGTTGAAAGAAATACTCATCTTTGTTGTTGTTGTCGCTCCCATAAGGACAGTGTTGGTTATTGTCACACCACACATCATACTTCTCCCTTTGTACCCGCAGATAAGGATTTGGGGCTGCATTGTGTCACTCAATGCATGTGCCGTCTATCACTCGGCCACCCAATACTTACATACATCATACTACTTAATGGTAAACACGTAAGACACTAATGTAGTGATTTATTTTTTGTGCGCAAGACCACATCTCTCTCATCTACCACACTTGGTGATGTCAAACACCTCATGACATGGGTAAACAAGGAATTTAGAATAGAAACCATTACATGCATCATATAAGCATCTCCGAAGTATGACAAACCATAAAAGTTCCAACACATCAGTAAATGCATAACAAATATCATAACATACCACAATATGCACCGTAGGAATTACATAGATAGATCCATAATCATACAAGGCACATTATATGGACTTCAACAATGATCATATGTAGATAGATTGGATCAAGTTACCACCACAAACCCATTGTCCAGGGGTGTGATACTCCCCTCTCGTCATAGAGAGGGATGAGGAGGCGTTGGTGAAGGAGGAGAGACGTGCGGTGATCTAACATACCACTGCATGTTGTAGTACGCAAGTCGTTGATATAACACCAATGAAACACCGTTCCACTAGCATTACATTCATCAAAGTGGTCTAACAGAAACATATGCGAGTCCAAGGCATGTCTATATATCTATATACAAACTCTTACAGAAGATCAACATAGCCTCCTACTTTACAATGATGTAAAACTGTAAATAAAGCTCCAAAAGGACAAATCGCAGTCTAACGTATTTCTAACCCTAGCTCTAGAGATACACGGCTTTCTAAATAACTAGCTAGAACTCTAGCTACTTAGGTTCTAGGATTAGGGATCTGGTTCCCTTCTACTCTTAGTCTAGGTTTCCACCATATGGTAGAGGTAGAAGTTGACTTTGTTGACTTCTTGTGTTGATTCCTAATTCCTATCCCTTGTAGTAGTTGACTCCTCCGTCTTCGAGTTTCACTACAGATTGCACACCCTTGGGGAACCCCAAGAGGAAGGTATGATGAGAAGAGTAGCAAGTTTTCCCTCGGTAAGAAACCAAGGTTTAATCGATCAGTAGGAGAAAGGCGTGACTTCTGAAGGTGTTGCTAGCTGACTTGTGGCAGGGCGCACTACCTTCGTCAGCAACAACGTGGAACCTGCACACAACAGAAGCTCTAGGAGCTTGTTTGAGACCATATAGAGCCTTATTAAGCTTGAAGACATGGTTCGGGAAATGGGGGTCCTCGAACCCCGGGGGTTGCTTCACATACACCTCCTCATGCAAAGGACCATTAAGAAAAGCACTCTTTACATCCATTTGTTGGAGTTTAAAACCATAGTGAGCGGCAAAGGCCAAAAGGATACGGATGGACTCGAGCCTCACAACGGGTGTGAATGTCTCGCCAAAGTCCACGCCTTCTACTTGAGAATAGCCTTATGCCACCAATCTTGCTTTGTTGCGGATGACGATGCCATGTTCATCTTGCTTGTTCTTGAAGACCCATTTGGTGCCGATAACATTGCGGCAATGATCGGGGCGCTTCATGAGAGTCCAAACATCATTCCGCTTGAAGTTGTTGAGTTCCTCTTGCATTGCTATAAACCAATCGGGATCTTCATGTGAATCGTTGACCTTGAGTGGTTACACCATGGAGACAGAAGCATGGTGCTCACAAAATTTTGCTAGTTGCCTCTGGGCAGTCACCTTGCTCTTTAGATCTCCAATGACATTGCGTAAGGAATGAGACTTGAGGCGCAAATTTCTTGTAGTAGTATCTTCACGGCGAGTGTTGGCCATAGGAATAGATTCTTGTGAGGCCACTTGATCTTTATCATGGTTTGGATACTTGCCTAGACCATCATTGTTGTTGTAGGGGGCATCATCATCATCATCATGAGAGCCGGATGACTCGGAGGTGTTGGGGAATGTAGTATCCAGAATGTTTTTCCTCGAGGCATCCGATGTAGAACTTGAATCTTGGCCTTGATCACTTGGTGGTGGTTGTTGTTGTTGATGAGCTTGCGGTTGTTGTTTTTGTTGATGTCGAACTTGAGGTTGTGGTAGCGGTTGACTTGCACTTGTTTGCTCAATGCAAGAAGCTTGGCCTTGTGGTGTAGATGGCTCTACTTGAGTAGAACTTGGTCCTTCCCCGGTGCTCATAGGAGGTAGCTCTTGAGGTCAGCGAATGCTAACACCTATCCTCCCTACGGCATCCGGGGGAATTGCATCTTCTTTCTTACAAGAAGCACTTCGCTCCTCCAAAGAACTATCATCTTCATCGAATGTCACATCACAAGTTTCCACAACTTGTCCATTGGACTTGTTGAAGACTCTATAGGCGCGAGAGTCCGTTGCATAGCCAACAAAGATTCCTTCTTGTGCTCTTGAATCAAACTTGGATAGGCGTGTGTCCTTGACCAGCACATAGCACTTGCATCCGAAAATCTTGAAGTAGGAAACATTGGGCTTGTTACCGGCAACGATCTCATATGGTGTCTTCTCCAAACCCTTGCAAAAGTAGATGCGGTTGAGATAGCTTCCACCCAAAAATTGTAGTTGGACTTATAGTCCATCATCATAGTTCGAGCGGCTTCAATCAAGGTTCGATTCTTCCTTTCGGTGACCCCATTTTGTTGGGGAGTATATGGTGAGGAGTATTGATGTTGGATTCCTTCTTCGACGAGGAAGTCATCCAAGGTGTAGTTCTTGAACTCCGTTCCATTGTCGCTCCTTATTGTGAGGATCGTGGTGTCGTACTTGCGTTGAACTTGGTTGGAAAACTCCATCATGGTCCATTGAGTCTCACTCTTGTACTTGAAGAAGAATACCCAACAATAACGTGCATAGTCATCGACGATGACGAGGCAATACTTATTTCCTCCAAGACTTTCATGAGACGGTGGACCGAAGAGATCAACATGGAGAAGCTCCAAGCACCTTGTGGTAGATATGGTTGTCTTGGCCTTGTGAGGAGCTCCATGCATTTTTCCTTGAACGCAAGCCCTATAAACATGATCTTTGAAAAATGAAACATCTTCTTTTAGTCCGAGAATGTGGCCTCCCTTGCGAAGACTTTGCAAAGTCCTCATGTTGACATGGGCTAGTCAGCGATGCCATAACCAACCCTTGTCACCTTTAGCGAATAGGCAAAGAGCGGATGAAGTTGTCTTTCCGGAGAAGTCAACAACATACAACCCGCTCTCCACATATCCAACAAAGGCTACACGGATTATCTTACTCCACAAGAGGACCACCATATGTTCATCGAAAAAGGTACGAAGACCCATGCGTGCAATTTGATGAACGGAAAGTAAATTGTAACCAAGGGTCTCGACAAGGAGGACATTCACGAGTGAGATGTCGGGTGTTACCACCACGTTGCCAAGACCCAATACCTTTGAGATTGTGTTGTCACCATAAGAAACGGTAGAATGAGATGGCTCGAGATCGACAACAATTTCCTTGCTTCTGGTCATATGACTTGTGGCTCCACTATCAACCACACATTTAGCACCATCGAAAGCATAGTCCTACAAGGAATCAAGTCTTGGATTTAGGTACCCATTTCTCCATGGGTCCTATCATGTTAGTAACAAGGGGTTTGGGAACCCAAATAGTCCAATCAACATTGTCCTTATAAGGACCAATAAAGCAAACAAGAATATGTCCATAGTAATTAACAAAGAGAACATGAGAAGGCTTGTTAGCACCGACATAGCCCCTTATGGTGGGATCGGGAACTCCACCCCTCCTTGGGTTAGAGTCACCTCCCTCACGGGTGATACCCATGTTCTCATTGTTCTTGTTCTTCTTCTTCTTCTTCTTGGTCCTTTTCTTCTCTTCCTCTTTGGATTGGTAGCCACACCTCCTTCATTGCAAGATCCCTCATTGGATCCATCTTTAGCTTCAATGACTCCTTCCAAGTATTGGGCTTGGACTTGGATTCTATCAATCTTGGCCTTCAAACAATTGACTTGATCTTCATGTTTCGGTGAGGGTGAGTGATATCAAACACTTGGACCTCCTTCTCCTTGTTCACCCGGAAATGCTCCATCAATGCTTCTTCTTGGAGAGAGTTCATATTCATGAGTAGGCGCTTGTGGCTCTCCAATGTGGCAATGTCACCTTCATGGTTGCAACACACACGGTCCTTGCTCAAAGGAAAGTACTCCTTCAAGGCTTCCTCTTGCATGGAATTGACCTCCATGAGCTTGGCCTTACTCCTTTTCAAAGAGGCGATTTCTTCCTCATGATCACAACAAGTGACCTTCTCTTTGCTCATGCAGAGGCACTCCATCAAGGACTCTTCTTGCATGCCACTCAACTCCAAGAGCTTGGCCTTGGTCTTCTCAAGAGCGGCAATCTCTTCTTCATGATTGAAAAACGGTATTTTATCCTTGCTCAAGTGATAATATTCATCCAAGGCTTATTATTGAAGGGAATTGACCTCCAAGAGCAATGCATTATGCCTCTTCAAAGAGGCAACTTGATCTACAAGCTCGTCACAACAAGAGTTAGGGACTTCAACTTCTTTCTCCTTGTGAGCTTCCTCTTGAGGATGATCACACATCTCGGAGAGAAGCACAAATTTACTGTCCAAGGATTTGAAGTCCTTGGTGAGGGTTGCAACTTCCTCGAGTAACAATTTGTTGTCATCCTCAAGAAAAAGCTTCTCCTTCTTGAGCTCACCCACCAAGGCAACATCATGATCTCGGTCCTTGGTGAGTTAGGAGATGATATCATTGTTGAAGTCTTCAAGGGTAATAACACTTGCTTCAAGAGACATGCACAAGTTTTTCTCCTCCTCATGGGTTTGAGTGAGAGAGGCAATCTCATTTGTCGCTTCCCTCTCAAGCCTCTCCTTCCCCTCTATAAGATCTTGAGCCGCACCAAGTTGAGCCATGAAGGCCTCAACATGAGTCTTGTTACCCCCTGCATGTTAGTGAGAAAAGCATCCAAACCCACAATCTCACGCTTAATGGTAAGACTAGTGGCATCATCAATAGATAAGGCATTAGATGAAGATGTAGGTTTGAAAGGGGGTTCTACTTCCGACGATACCTTTGCCATAAGGCAACGGGGGTTGTTGGCGACGAGGTTCTCATTAGAAGATTCGAAGAGGGAGATGGAGGGAGTGGATATGGCGATGGCGGCTACTCCCTCTTCTTCCTTGTCTAAGCTCTTGTCTTCACGCTCTTCACCTTCATCGGAGAATACTCCTCACGGATAATGAAAGATCTAGGCTTCTTGGTGAATGAGAGCTTGGCGTCACCGGGCTTGGAGGAGAACTTGGAGAATCCTTTGGAGAGGGATTTGAACTTGTTCTTGCGGAGGAGCCTTCCACCATTGCCTTCCCTTCTCTTATAGACAAAATCCGCAACAAAATGACTTTTGTCGCTGCAATTGTAGCATGTTCTCACCCTTTGCCCCTCCCTTGGGCTCTTGGAGAAATTTCTTGGAGAGTCACGAGGAGAGTATCTTCTTGGTCTTGAACTTCTAGTCTTGTTCCCATCCTAAAAGTTCGTGGCGGCAAAAGCCATGTGTTCGTGATAGTAGTTCTTGAGATCATCCGGACCCCACTCTATGGGATGCTCATCACTTTCACTAGCTTCATGCTCCTTCATCTTCAAAGAGAGGTTGGGCTTGCGGGTGTTGTGAGCACGTGCAACAAGATCCTCCGCATTCTTCTTGGAGATGTCAAAAGCGATGACTTCGCTAAGAACTTCATCGGATGTCATAGTGCAGAAGGATGCATTTTGGCGGATGGCCACCAACTTAACTTCCTCAGGGGAGGAGAGCGTTGTAGAACTTTCGCTTGATCCAATGGTCATCCACAAAAGTGGCTCCAAGATCTTGCATTTGCACGGCTAGAGCGATGAGGCAAAAGTACATCACTTCGGGAGATTCTCCTTCAATCATGACAAAGTTTTCGGCCATGTTATTCACTTCATCGAAACGAGAGCTTTGAATGCCCTCATTTCCGAGGAAGAGCTTGTTGAGTTTATTCCATGCTTCTTTGGCGGTCTTGAGCGAGCGGATATGAGCACGGTCCTTGGGTGTGACGGCCATGTGGATCATGTTGATGGCGGTGGTGTTGAGTTGGTCATCCACCACTTCTCTCCTTGTCAATTTTCTTGGATCTCGTTGTGACTAACATTCCTCGATGATCCGCCATAGCTCAGTGGATGCGCTGCGCACATGAGAACGCATTAAGAACTGCCAATTTTCAAAGCTATTGGATTCAAGTAGCGGTGGTGAACCATGAGACAAGATATGTGGCATAGGAATTGGAACATTTATGGTGTAATCACTTGGTGGTGGCACCGTATGATAACCCCTTAAATGTTCCGGAACCGGTGGTTCATCCTTCCCTTTTGATGAAGTGCCGACATCCCCAAGTTCCTCCTCTTGAGGGATTTTTGTCGATTGCGCAACAAAATCAACAAGAGGAATAGGATTAACTTGTGGTGGGGGAACCTCGGCACTTGCCTTAGGATCTATGGCGGGGGTGGTTTTAGAGCAATCAACTCCATCATCATAGCCTTCATTCGGCTTACGATGGATGACTCCAATTTCTTGAGGTCATCCAAAGTAGCCGTTGTGCTATCGGCGTTTGATGGTGGAGGTGGTTGCCCAGCGGGAAGGGACCCATTCCCAAGCACCTCTTGTTTGGCCATTTCTTAGGCGGTAAAGCCTGAGCAAGAAAATCTTGCTCTGATACCAATTGAATGGATCGTAGCGAATAAGAGGGGGGTGAATGGTCGCTAAACAATTTTGATGTCTTTTTCAGTTTTAGTGCGATGCGGAAGTAAAGGTGGTGACTTTGGTGATAGGGGTGTTCCTAGTATGATCCTAGCTAGTGCAACGAGCAAAGGAACTGAACAAGGTAGCAAAGAGAGGGAGCGAAACAACCGGAGACGCGGAGACGAGGCGAGGTTTGTTTCCCGCAGTTCCTCCCACAAAAGGGAGTACGTCTGTGTTAAGGAGGTGCTAAACATGAAGGCTAGATGACCACGAAGGCCTCACCTTGTTCTTCGCGAAAGCCCCACGAAGAAGCTTCCCCTTCTCCACTAAGTAGCCAGTCGTGGCGGCGGTTCCTTCACAAAGTTGGGGCGAGCTCCACAAACACCGGAGGCTCCCAACACCCTATGGGGCGAGCAGAACTCCAAGCTAGCCTCCATAGGTGCACTTCCTCCAAGATCCCACCATAGGAACCCTAACTCCAAGATCCACTAAGGACTAGATGATATTGGTGAAATCTCTCTTAGTAGAGCTATAGATCAGGGTCTCCTCCACCACTCCTCAAAGGTTGGGCAAGATTAGTTGGGTAGGTAGGGAGATCCTCAAAGTTTGAGCTCAGAAACAATGGAGAAGAGAGAGAAGAGATAAAAATGAGCTGGAGATGAAGGGGCCCTTTTATAGGCTCCCCCAAATCCAACCGTTATGTGCAGATTCCGCACGACCGGTACTACCACTTGGGAAAGCGGTAGTACCGCTCTGGATTCGAATTCCGCCCACAGATCTGCCACGTGGGCTCAAAGCGGTAGTGCCACTGCCGGTACCGCTGAGGTACCGGCAGGGCCTCTGCGAGCCCCGGACTCCACCCGGTACCAGAGCGGTACTGATACGTCTCAAACGTATCTATAATTTCTTATGTTCCATGCTAGTTTTATGACAATACTCACATGTTTTATATACACTTTATATCATTTTGATGCATTTTCCGGTACTAACCTATTAACAAGATGCCGAAGCGCCAGTTCCTGTTTTCTGCTGTTTTTGGTTTCATAAATCCTACACAAGAAATATTCTCGGAATTGGACGAAACAAAATCCCACAGTCTTATTTTCCACGGAGGCTTCCAGAACACTGAACAGGAGACGAAGAGGAGCCACGAGGCGGCCACACCCTAGGGGGCGCGGCCCCACCCCTGGCCGCGCCGCCCTATGGGGTGGGCCCCTCGGGACTCCACCGACATCGCCCCTTAGCCTATATATTCTTCTGTCTCCGAAAACCCTAAAACAATCAACGATATTCCACGAAGAGTTCCGTAGCCGCCGCCATCACGAAGACAAGTTTCGGGGGACAGAATCTCTGTTCTGGCATGCCGCCGGGACGGGGAATTGCCCCCGGAGTCATCTCCATCGACACCACCGCCATCTTCATCGCCGTTGCTGACTCCCATGATGAGGAGGGAGTAGTTCTCCCCCGAGGCTGAGGGCTCTACCGGTAGCTATGTGGTTCATCTCTCTCTCCCATGGTGTGATCTTTATGTGATCATGAGCTTTGTATCACTATTAATCTATGTGCTACTCTAGTGATGTTATTAAAGTAGTCTATTCCTCCTCCATGATGTAAAGTTGACAGTGTGTGCATCATGTAGTACTTGGCATAGGTTATGATTGTAATCTCTTGTAGATTATGAAGTTAACTATTACTATGATAGTATCGATGTGATATATTCCCCCTTTCATAGCTATTGGTGATAGTGTGTATGCTATGTTAGTACTCGGTCTAAATTGCAACGGTCTATTACGCACTCTAGAGGTTATTTTAATATGAACTCCGGAAGTTGCGGAGCTTGTTTACTCCGGCTTGAGGTGTGCTTTTGTAGCCCTACACAATGAATGGTGTTTGTTATCCAACAAGAAAGTGTTTAAGAGTAGCATTTATTTATTCAGTTATGTGATCATTGTTGAGAATGTCCACTAGTGAAAGCATGATCCCTAGACCTTGTTTCTAAGCATTGAAACACTGTTTCCAACAAGTTCTGCTACATGTTCGCTTGCTGCCATTTTTATTTCAGATTGCAATTACTACTTATAATCATCCATATTACTTGTATTTCACTATCTCTTCGCCGAACTAGTGCACCTATACATCTGACAAGTGTATTAGGTGTGTTGGGGACACAAGAGACTTCTTGTATCTTAATTGCAGGGTTGTTTGAGAGGGATATCTTTGACCTCTACCTCCCTGAGTTCGATAAACCTTGGGTGATTCACTTAAGGGAAACTTGCAGCTGTTCTACAAACCTCTGCTCTTGGAGGCCCAACACTGTCTACAAGAATAGAAGCGTGCGTAGACATCAAGCTATTTTCTGGCGTCGTTGCCGGGGAGGTAAGGTAAAAGGTATTCACATCCTCCGACTACTAAGCTATTTCCTAGCACTGTTGCCGGTGTGTGAGTGCTCGAAGCTATTTCCTTTAGATCCTGCAATTGCATCTTTTTATTTTTTGTTTTTATTTTCACTAGTTAGGCTTAATGGAAAACAATAAAAAATTAGAGAACTTTATGAACTTTATATTGAATTAGGACATGATGTGTTTGAAGAGAGAATTAAAAAACCCATGGAACTTTGTTTGCAAAATAGTTGTAGCAATGTTATTATCATGGAACTCTTTGAACACTATTATTGCTAATGCTATGGAAAAATCTAAGCTTGGGGAAGCTGATTTTGATGAGCATGATATTTTTAGTCCCCCAAGCATGGAGGAGAAAATTTACTTTGATGATACTTTGCCTCCCATTTATGATGATTATAATGATAGTGGTATTTTGGTGCCACCTACTATGGAGGATAAAGTTTATTATGATTATGCTATGCCTCCTATATTTGATGATTATGCTGATGATAATAATAATGTTAGCTACTTTGTTGAATTTGCTCCCACTACAATTAATAAGAATGACTATGCTTATGTTGGGAGTAGTAATTATTTTATGCATGAGACTCATGATAAGAATGCTTTATGTGATAGTTATATTGTTGAGTTTGTTCATGATGCTATTGGAAATTATTATGAGAGAGGAAAATATGGTTGTAGAAATTTTCATGGTACTAAAACACCTCTCTACATGCTGAAAGTTTTGAAGTTACTCGTGTTTTATCTCCCTATATTTGTCACTTTGATCTTCATGAATTTATTTGTGTACAAGATTCCTATGCATAGGAAGCGGGTTAGGCTTAAATTTGTTTTGAATTTGCTTTTTGATGCTCTCTTTTGCTTCAACTCTTATTTCTTGCGAGAGCATCATTAAATTTACTGAGTCCATCTTAATGGCTATAAAGAAAGCACTTCTTGGGAGATAACCCATGTTTTTATTTTGCTACTGTTTTGCTGTGTCTTGGAAGTTGTTACTACTGTAGCATCCTCCCCTTATCTTTATTTTATTGCATTGTTGTGCCAATTAAAGTCTTTGATAGTAAGGTTGATACTAGATTTGGATTTCTGCGCAGAAACAGATTTCTAGCTGTCACGAATTTGAGTAGGTCTCTCTGTAGGAAACTCAGAAAAATCTGCGACAATTCATGAGTGATCCTCAGATATGTACACAAATTTCATTCAATTTGAGCCTTTTCATCTGAGCAAGTTAAGTGCCTCGAAAAAATTTGTTTTTACGGACTGTTCTGTTTTGACAGATTCTGCCTTTTATTTCACATTGCCTCTTTTACTGTGTTGAGTGGATTTCTTTGCTCCATTAACTTTCAGTAGCTTTGGGTAATGTCCAGAAGTGTTGGGAATGATTGTGTCCTCTCTGAACATGTGAATTTTGATTATGCACTAACCCTCTAATGAGATTGTTTTGAGTTTTGTGTGGAGGAAGTTTTCAAGGATCAAGAGAGGAGGATGATATAATACGATCAAGAAGAGTGAAAAGTCTAAGCTTGGGGATGCCCCCGTGGTTCATCCCTGCATATTTCAAGAAGACTCAAGCATCTAAGCTTGGGGATGCCCAAGGCATCCCCTTCTTCGTCAACAACTTATCAGGTCACCTCTAGTGAAACTTCATTTTATTCCGTCACATCCTATGTGCTTTACTTGGAGCGTTTGTGTGTTTTATTTTCGTTTTGTTATTTTAATTCTCTGAATAAATTCGGATCCTAGCAATCCATGTGTGGGAGAGATACACGCTCCGCTTTTTCATATTGAACACTAGTGTTCTTAGTTTTACTTTTAATGTTCATGGCAAAAGTTAAAAGCTGCTGCATATATTGCTATTTGGTTGGAACCAGAAAATGCTTCATGTGGTAATTGGTATATGGTCTTGAATAATTTGATACTTGGCAATTGTTTTGAGTTCTCAAGTAGATCATGTTTAAGCTCTTGCATCATGTAGTTTAAACCTATTAGTGGAGAATTACCGTAGAGCTTGTTGAAATTTAGTTTGCATGATTGGTTTTTCTAAAGTCTAGATATTTTCTGGTAAAAGTGTTTGAACAACAAGGAAGACAGTGCAGAGTCTTATAATGCTTGCAATATGTTCTTATGTAAGTTTTGCTGTACCGGTTCATACTTGTGTTTGCTTCAAACAACCTTGCTAGCCAAAGCCTTGTACTGATAGGGAATGCTTCTCGTGCATTCAAAACCTTGAGCCAAAACTTATGCCATTTGTGTCCACCATAACTACCTACTATGTGGTATTTCTCTGCCATTCCAAGTAAATTGCTTGCGTGCTACCTTTAAAATTTCATTCCTTGTCTTTGCAATATATAGCTCATGGGAAAGTAGCTTAAAAACTATTGTAGTAAAGAATATGTCGCTTATGTATCTTATTTCTTATAAGTTGCTTGTTGAGCGGTAACCATGTTTCTGGGGACGCCATCAACTGTTACACTTTTGTTGAATATCATGTGAGTTGCTATGCAAGTTCGTCTTGTCGGAAGTAAGGGTGATTTTCCATGAGTTGAATGGTTTGAGTATGCATATTGTTAGAGAAGAACATTGGGCCACCAACCAAATCCATGTATGATGGTGGAAGTTTCAGCTTGGACATTAATCATCAATCTCTTATGAGAATATTAACTGTTGTTGAATGCTTAAGCATTAAAGAGGAGTCCATTATCTGTTTTCTATGTTGTCCCGGTATGGATGTCCTCAAGTTGAGATCTATCAAAATCGAGAAATCAAATGCGATTTATCTCCTTGGACCTTTGTACAGGTGGCATAGAGGTACCCCTTTGTGACACTTGGTTGAAACATATGTAATGCAATGATAATCCATGGAAATTCGAGCTAATTAGGACAAGGTGCGATCACTATTGGTATTCGATGCATGAGGCTTGCAACTTATAGGATGTTTTATGCATAACACATATGAATTATTACTACCGTTGACAAAATTGTTTCAAAATAAAAGCTCTAGCACATGAGTAATCCCTGCTTCCCTCTGCGAAGGGCCTTTCTTTTACCTTATGTTGAGTCAGTTTACCTACTTCTTTCTATCTTAGAAGCAAACACTTGTGTCAACTGTGTGCATTGGTTCTTACATGCTTGCTTATTTGCACTCATCATATTACTTTGTGTTGACAATTATCCATGAGATATACATGTTGAAAGTTGAAAGCAACTGCTTAAACTTATATCTTCCTTTGTGTTGCTTCAAAACCTTCTATTAAGAATCTATTGCTTTATGAGTTAACTCTTATGCAAGACTTATTGATGCTTGTCTTGAAAGTACTATTCATGAAAAGTCTTTGCTATATGATTCAGTTGTTTAGTCATTATCTTTACCATTGCTTTGAATCACTTCATTCATCTCATATGCTTTACAATAGTATTGATCAAGATTATGATAGTAGCATGTCACTTCAGAAATTATCCTTGTTATCGTTTACCTACTCGAGGGCGAGTAGGAACTAAGCTTGGGGATGCTTGATAAGTCTCAAACGTATCTATAATTTCTTATGTTCCATGCTAGTTTTATGACAATACTCACATGTTTTATATAAACTTTATATCATTTTGATGCATTTTCCTGTACTAACCTATTAACAAGATGCCGAAGCGCCAGTTCCTGTTTTCTGCTGTTTTTGGTTTCAGAAATCCTACACAGGAAATATTCTCGTAATTGGATGAAACAAAAGCCCACGGTCTTATTTTCCACGGAGGCTTCCAGAACACCGAAGAGGAGACGAAGAGGAGCCACGAGGAGGCCACACCCTAGGGGGCGCGACCCCACCCCTAGCCGCGCCGCCCTATGGGGTGGGCCCCTCGGGACTCCACCGACATCGCCCCTTCGCCTATATATTCTTTCGTCTCCGAAAAGCCTAAAACAATCGACGATATTCCACGAAGAGTTCCGTAGCCGCCGCCATCGCGAAGACAAGTTTCGGGGGACAAAATCTCTGTTCCGGCACGCCACCGGGACGGGGAATTGCCCCCGGAGTCATCTCCATCGACACCACCGCCATCTTCATCGCCGTTGCTGACTCCCATGATGAGGAGGGAGTAGTTCTCCCCCGAGGCTGAGGGCTCTACCGGTAGCTATGTGGTTCAACTCTCTCCCCCATGGTGTGATCTTTATATGATCATGAGCTTTGTATCACTATTAATCTATGTGCTACTCTAGTGATGTTATTAAAGTAGTCTATTCCTCCTCCATGATGTAAAGTTGACAGTGTGTGCATCATGTAGTACTTGGCGTAGGTTATGATTGTAATCTCTTGTAGATTATGAAGTTAACTATTACTATGATAGTATTGATGTGATCTATTCTCTCTTTCATAGCTATTGGTGACAGTGTGTATGCTATGTTAGTACTCGGTCTAAATTGCAACGGTCTATTACACACTCTAGAGGTTACTTCAATATGAACTCCGGAAGTTGTGGAGCTTGTTTACTCCAGCTTGAGGTGTGCTTTTGTAGCCCTACACAATGAATGGTGTTTGTTATCCAACAAGAGAGTGTTTAAGAGTAGAATTTATTTATTCAGTTATGTGATCATTGTTGAGAATGTCCACTAGTGAAAGTATGATCCCTAGGCCTTGTTTCTAAGCATTGAAACACCGTTTCCAACAAGTTCTGCTACATGTTCACTTGCTGCCATTTTTATTTCAGATTGCAATTACTACTTATAATCATCCATATTACTTGTATTTCACTATCTCTTCGCCGAACTAGTGCACCTATACATCTGACAAGTGTATTAGGTGTGTTGGGGACACAAGAGACTTCTTGTATCTTAATTGCAGGGTTGCTTGAGAGGGATATCTTTGACCTCTACCTCCCTGAGTTCGATAAACCTTGGGTGATTCACTTAAGGGAAACTTGCTGCTGTTCTACAAACCTCTGCTCTTGGAGGCCCAACACTGTCTACAAGAATAGAAGCGTGCGTAGACATCAGGTACCAGGGCGGAAGTTCCGTATCTCATAGTTACGGTACCAAAGCGGTACCTTGAAAGAACTACCGCTTGGGAGCGGTACTTCCGGTCGAGGTACCGTAACATGTACTGTGGGCGTATCTGTGTGCAATCCCAGAGCGGTACCACTGGCCGGTACCAATAGGTTAGCGGTAATACCGCTCTTGGTGCGTGGGCATTCCAAAGCTTTGACGCTTCTACCTCTTAGATATTTATTGGGGTGATATGGGCATCCCCAAGCTTGAGCTTTTGTCCACACTTCATCTCATAACATCATTCTTCTCTCCCTACACTTGAAACTTCCTTCATACAAAACTTCACACAATTCTCATTAGCAGCATTAGTGCAATCAAAGTAACAAATCCATTTGGGTTCAGTTATAACATATACAAAATGTAGATTAAAACATTAGCTAGTGTAGAGGCTTCTTCAAAAAACTCTTTCCCTCAAAAGAACTAAAAAATAAAGAGATTAAGAGGCAAATGCAAATAGTGGCAGAAATCTGTCAAAACAGAACAGCAGGTAAATATCAGTTTTTTAGAAAATGTTCTATCATTCAAATCGAAAAGTACTCAACTAACTAAAGTTAGATAATAACCTGGGGCATATGCTCAAAAATTGGCAGCTCAAAATTACGTTCTGGATGAAAATACGAATTTTTATGGTGATAGCACAGAATGTGTTTCAGGACAACAATTTCTCCAAATCTTACTTTCTTCCTATTAGAGGCTATTTTTGGCACAAAAAAAATAAAAATGATAAGAAGAGATTATTACAGAGGTAATAACTTCCAAAACTCAACAAAGAAAAAGTACAGAAATAAATATGGGTTATCTTCCAAGAGTGCTTTTCTTTAACGCCTTTCAGCTAGGCGCAGAAAAAGAGGTAGCATCAAGTATTATCAAATGAAGAAGCATCAAGATGAATGCCAGTAGTATTTTCAACCAGGAATTGTATTTTATCAATATAACTTTTAGAAGACCCTCTCCAGCACTTTTGGGTTCACTAATTTCATCAAATGGGTAACAAACCTAGCCTCTAACATTGGAGCTAAATAAGCTGTAACAGTTTCATAATTAGGAGCAATTTCTACTAATGATCAATCATCAATATCTTTATGCTTACTAACATGATTAAAGAATTCTTCAATGTTATCTCTCCCAATTATAGAACCACTACCTATTGATAAGTCTTTCAAAACGTATTTAGGGATCAACATAATGAGCTAAAACAAAATAAGAACTATAAAAGAAACTAATTTTTGTGTTTTTGATATAACGAAGCAAACAAGACTAAGTAAAATAAACTAAGAAAAATAATAACAAAGTAAAGAGACTTGAGATGAGAGACTCCCCTTGCAGAAATCCTCTTTCTCTCCGGTAACGACGCCAAAAAAGTAGCTTGATGAGCGCAGATTGGACCGCTGGGGAACCCCAAGAGGAAGGTATGATGAGCAACTTTTCCATCAGTAAGAAACAAAGTTTTAATCGACAAGTAGGAGAAAGGCGTGACTTCTGAAGGTGTTGCTAGCTGACTTTTGGCAGGACGCACTACCGGCATCAGCAACAACGTGGAACCTGCACACAACACAACCAAAATACTTTGCCCAAACTTACAGTGAGGTTGTCAATCTCACCGGTTTTGCTGAAAACAAAGGATTAACTGTATAGTGTGGAAAGATATGTTTGTTTGCAGTGGAATTAAAGAGAACAATGCTTAGTAAGTAAACATAACAAGATGATTTATCAGTATAAAAGAAAGGACCGGGATCCACAGTTCACTAGAGGTGTCTCTCCATAAACATAAATAACATGCTGGGTGAATAAATTACAGCTTGGAAATTGACAGAATAAAGACCATACATGACAAGATGATTACTATGAGATTTGTTTGGACATTACAACATAATACATAGACCGTAATCCAACTGCATCTATGACTAATAATCCACCTTCCGGTTATCATCAGAACCCCTTCCAGTATTAAGTTGCAAGCAACAGATTATCGCATTAAGCAATGTGTGTAAAGTAAACAATAGAATTACCATTAGATAAATTATTGTTGTTTTCTCCCTATTAGCAACATCACATCTACAATCTTAGAAGTTATTGTCACTCTTTCATATTACTAGAGGCATGAATCCACTATCGAGCATAAATACTCCCTCTTGGAGTTACAAGCAATTACTTGGACAAAGCATCTACTAGCAATGGAGAGCATAAAAGATCACAAATACCATAGGATAAGTATATAATCGATCTCAATATAGTATTCAATATTCATCGGATCCCAGCAAACACAACATGTAGCATTACATAAGGATGATCTTGATCATGATAGGCAGCTCACAAGATCTAAACATGAAGCATAAATTGGAGAAGACAACAATCTAGCTACTGCTATGGACCCGTAGTCCAGAGATGAACTACTCACGCATCACTTCAGAGGTGGACATGGCGATGTAGAGGCCTCCTGTGATGATCTCCCTCTCCGACAGGGTGTCGGGAAGAGTTTTAGAACCCTCCCGAGTTAGGGTCGGCGATGGCGGCCGCGATGGAAATTTTCGTGGATGGAGGCTCAGGTATTTAGGTTTTTCCCGAGATCGTGAATAAATAGGCGGAAGGGCGAGGTCGGTGGGTGCCTGGGGGGGCCACACCACCCCATGGCGCGACCAGGGCCTAGGCCGCGCCATGGTCTGGTGTGGCCGCCCTGTGGCACCTCTTCGTCTCTCCTCTGGACTCCGTCTTTGTTACGGTAAAATAGGAACTTCGGATTTTGTTTCGTCCGCCGAGAATATTTTCTCTACAAATTTTATGAAATACAAAACAATAGTACCATGGCATCTTGTCAACAGGTTAGTGCCGGAAAATGTATAAAAATGCAACAAAGTGTAAATAAAACATATAGAAATTGGTGTAAAACAAGCATGGAACATCAAAAATTATAGATACGTTTGCAACGTATCACTCCTTTGATGGCTCCCAATCTAAGTAGGGGGTTCAAGAGGGAATGGGTGAGTACGAGCGTACTTAGCAAGTCCAGTAACAGAAATAGGTGTATCAGCACTAGCTACAATCACAGACCAGAAAGTCATATGCAGATGCAAGTTTTCGTAATCATTTTTTCAAAAGATTTATTCTATTCTGAAAAAGCTTTGTATGTAAGTCTTCACAGGTTGACCAGAACTTCGTGGAGCTCCTTTCCTGCCACGTTCGTAGTTCCTTCCCGAACCAGGGAGTGACATGCCACAATTCAATACACTCTGCAGAGGTGTGTTACTTTACCTATAAGAGAACTTATCTTTGTTGCCAACCGAGCCACGATCTGGTCCACACTTCCTTGGTGTGAGGCTCAGTATAAGATCCAAGCCAATTACTTACTAGACCTGGATGACGAAGACGATGCCGGCCTGTCGAACAAGCAACGCGAGTGCGGGGACGACAACTAGGGCTGCAGCTACTTCGTGTCGGCTATGTACCAGCGCCTAGGCCTTGGTCGTGGCCATTTTAGGGTTTTTTAAATTAGCCGACCTTTGTATGAAATCACCGAACTTTCAATGAAATTTCTTTGTTTTTATATAATTTAAAATTATTTTATGGGGGCCGCAGCTGGGAGTTAATCGGGCCCCATTCGACCATTCTAGCCAAAGGCCCCCCGTACGGTCCAAAATACGGTATGTTAGATGGCGTATTGGGGGCACTTGGTGGAGATGTTCTCAGTCGGGTTGGACATACAGGCCATAGCTAAAAGAAGACGACAACATGGTAAAAAAGGCCGGTGCTGCCTGCGGACGGGAGGCTCCCGGTGTCTATCGACGCACACACGGTGTCTGGAGGGAGGTTTCCCTCATCAGTTTTCTCCAGAATAACGCTGATGTGTTCCCTACGAATCGTTGGAGCTTACCAGAATCCCAAAGGAAGTGATAGAGCACCACCTAGCCATTTTCCCCCAAGCCGCACCAGTGAAGCAAAAAATTCGTCGCCGATCACAGTAGAAGAAGACTTTGTAGCTCAGAGGTGAGAAAACTCTAAGGCTCGGGTCATCCGTAAGATGTTGCATCCTACTTGGGTAGCCAATAGACCAATTGCTGATTCCCAATGATCTGTGTTGGTTGCTGGAGGATATTACTTGTGGTCACGACCCTTCTTTTGGGCAGGGAAAGATTAACTAGACGGAGGTGAATGCCTAGTGACATGGAACGCCATCTGCCTCAACCCTAACCCACGGAGACGCACCCAACCTCCCTCCCACACCCAACCTCCCCCAACCCTAACCCAACCTCCCGCCACCGCCGTCAGTTGCGCTGCCGATCAATGCCCGCGTGGCGTGGCGGCGGCAGCAGATCTCCTCCTACTACGCTAGGGGCGGTGGCCATATCCCTCCTCGACGCTGGCGATGACACGCCGACGGTGTCTGGCGTTGAAGGTTAGTAGGCGGTGGCCAAGGTCCTCGATTTGTGCCGCAACACCTGCTGCATCTCCCCGCCTCCCGTTGGTGAGAGGTGGTGCTCATGGGCTTCTCCCGCGGCATGAAAATGCCTGGGGCAGCAGCCCTAGGTTGGATTGCGGAGGCGGCCCTCTTCTTCGCCAGAGATGGTCACCCTGAGGATGGGGTGGTGGGTCTAACGATCTGTCACCGTGTCCAGGTGGCGAGATGGGGAGGCGTGGAAACCGACGATGGCCGAGGAAGGCATACCCATCATGGTTGTCGCCGGTGAGGGTTGGCCGATTGCAAAGTGTTGCCTATTCGCTTGGTGTCGCTGCTTTGCCTCGATCGGCCTGGGATGGTCGGCGGCGTTGGGCCCCGACCTGGATAATGGTGGCGGTCCTAGGGTTTCTCTTGTGCGGAGATGAAGACCTGCCTGAGGCATGTTCTTCCAGATCTGGCCGGAGTGATGTGTTCTGGAAGGCTCCGCCAAATGTAACAATGCACCTTATGCCTGGAGTTCGCTGGATCGGGTGGTGTTCGGTCGTGCGCACACATGCTTTTATTCCGACCGTTTAGTTCTGGAGGGAGCAGCCCGAAGCTCTGTTCTGTTTGCCATCAGATGACATTCTGATCCATTGTGAATCAGAGACGGGAATATCGTGAAGGCCGGATTGGAGGACTAGCAATGGAGGTTCGAGTCTCCATGCTGTTGAGGGACTTGTTTGGTGTTATGGGTTTCGCAGTAGCAGTCTGATAGTGGGGTGGCAACATAGGTGAAGTTCTGAGTCTTACCTTTCAAGGTGAAAATCCAAGATCTGACCTCAATTGGTTGTGTCTGGCAATGTCCTTGTTGAAGGCGGAGACTATCTTCAGGGTGAAAACCTAAGATCATTGGATTGGACGATGACGGCGCTTGTGCACTGTTCCCTTCTTGGAGGCGTCGCTTTTGGAGAGACTGGAGTTGAGCTGTTGTCTTGGTGATGGATGTTGTTTCTAGGCTTGAGGACTTTTTGTTTCTTAGTTTTATTTTTTATTTTTTTGACTGTGTGTATCCGTACTATCATTAAGATATTGCGTTGTTTCAGAGACTAGCTGTAATTGGTATGTCTCGATATTAATATATTTCTATTATAGAAAAAACTGGAACGGCATCTGTAAACCGAAAATCTTTGGTGGCCTAGGATCAAGAACCTCAAGTTACAAGGTTTGGCACTCCGGGCATGATGCGAATGGCTGAGGCCCACGGACGCTAGCCGACTTTGGCAAGGCCTCCTGGCCATAACTGATAAACCAACCCAAGAAGTTTCTCAGAGTCCGGCCATATTCCAGATCGGTAACGTTAGCAGTTCTTTTTTTTTTCTGGAGGGACAAGATTTTTCGATAAAGAGTATATATTAACATCGCGGAGATACCAATTACACCTAGCCTCTGCAACAACGCATTGCTCTAGCGACATTACGGATGCACACAACCCAAAAAAGAAAGAAGAATTACAAAAAAGAAAAGTCCCGCTACAGTAATCTATTCCTTAAAACAACGACACTAACACTACCAAGACAACACCAGAAGTTCAGCTTTTCGAAAAGCGATGCCTCCAAGAAGGAAACAGTACACAAGCGCCGTCGTCGCCCGATCATAGATCTTGGGTTTTCACCCTGAAGAAAATCCTCACTCTCAAAACAATGCCTTCAACAAGGATACTGCCAGACACAACCAATTAAGGTCAGACCTTGGATTTTCACCCTGAGAGGTAAGACTTTGAATTTCTCTTGTGTAGTCGCCCCACATACATACCGCTGCTTCAAATCACGAATCACCAAGCCAACTCCTCATCGCCACCCAGACTCGAACCACCATAGCTAGTCCTGAGATCTCGACTTCCATGACATTCTCCGCCAGCACCACAGAACGAAAACGTGTTCCATGATATTAACAGCCAGCTGAACTTCGAAGCGCTCCCTCTGAAACTAAACGGCCAGAGAATAAAAACATGGGTGCGCACGACCGAATCTCACCCGATCCAGCAATCTCCGGGCATGAATTGCCCAATGGAGCGCCAGCGGAGTCTTCCGGAACACGACACTCCCATCAGAACGATGGCTATCAAGCTTCACAACGTTTGACATTGCACCTAGCGGACTTGGTGGGCACCAGAGCAATAAACAAGCGTACAGTGGATGCTAGAGTTGTTGAAAACATTTGGCTTCTTGATATTTTGGGACAAGTGTCCCAGGTGATTGCCCTAGAGATCGTACTTCTGTGTCTAAAAATAGGAGAGGTGCACAGGAATATGCAGAGGGAGGACAGCTTCAGTTGGCCATGCGCAGCTTCGATCAGGAGTGTACTCTGCAAAATCTACCTACGAAAGGCTGTGCTCGGGAGAGGAATTCTTCGCGGCAGCGGCTGTAGGGTGCCACTTAAGTGCAGAATTTTCGGTCTGCTAGCAATACGGCGCAGGCTTTGGACTTCGGATCGTCGGGCGAGGCATGGTACTTATTCTTTCAGGGGGTAGATGATATTGATCACATACTGCTACAATGCGTTTCTGCGAGGCAAGTCTGGCATATGTGTATACAGTCATTGCAGATCCCTTTCTGCATCCGGGTGCATGAGCATCAGCTTGAGGCTTGGTGGCTAGCAGAGAGAACCCCGCTCAACAAGAAGAATAAGAGATGCTTTGACGCATGGGTAATCTTGGTGTGCTAGAGCTTGTGGAAGCAGCAGAATGCTAGTCTTTGGCAACATCAGCAAGCAATGCAACGAAGACAATCTGGCTTCAAGGATCCTGGAATACATGAAGCTTTGGAGCAAAGCCGGTGTTGGAGATATCAACCTAGAGTGAGCAACTGAGCATTTGGTACTAGGGTTGATGGTGTTGGTGTTCTCCGAATCTTTGTGTTCGCAGCAAAGCCGTATCATGTACTATTCACATTCCGGTTGTGGCTCGCCGCAGGATTTTTGACCGGGTTTACTCTGATAAACCGAGTAGTGTGGGTATCTTGACCGTTTTCTTTCTAATCAATTGGTTTAGCAGTTGTCCAAATACAGTAATATTTATGAAAATAGATGAGGTAAGCTCTCCCAGAGTTCCACCCAGCGAGCCAGGAGCACAAGGGCCGAAAAGTTGTCTGCTGCCGATCAACCATGCACGCAGAGGAGAGGTACCAGACAATTCCGAACAAGAGTCAACATGGCACCATCACTGCAAGAATCGGTTATATATAGTAAAAAAGCAGGACGATAGCCAGTCGCACACCGGCTTGCAGACGACATGCGATGGGGACATGGGGTTCTCTCAGGAAGCCAACACCGCACTGGCATGCGCACGTAACCTAAATCGTTCGAATCTTCCGGAGCTCTCGCATCGTGACGGTGATAACAAAAGGGTACCCTGGAAACTTCAGAGTCCTCTTTGCCACACATTTCTAACTACATGAAACGCCAGACATTCCACGATTGAAGCTGGAGACCTTGGACGAAGGTGCTCGATTGTTGCGGAAGTAGCAGGTGATGTGAGGTCGTGCGTATGTATGCGTGTAAAGCACGGAGAAAGACGACGGTGTAGATGCATACGTGAGTGAACACGGTGACAGGTATCGCAATGCCTTAATTCCACACAGCCTTGTAGTAGTCAAATACTCAAATTCCCTGTAATGCATACGGTGCGTATGTAGACCTATACGCCATGGGGCAGTATGGTGGACGGAGTGGCTCTGGATGGCAGGACGGGTATGCTGGCGATGGAGGAGGGCGTGGAGGCAGAGGGGGAGGCTTCCACGAGGGAGGCAGAGGGGCAAATTTCTATGAGGGCGGCCCTAGTGGAACAGCCGGTGATGGTCATGGGGCAGGCCAGGGTGCTGATCAAGGTAACAATGTGTTCTCTGATGGTGTTTTTCGAGCCGGGCCGGGTAGATCATATGCTGGCGGGAACAACCGTAATTTCCAAGGTTACAACAACCGGGCAGATGCTCGGCGCCAATTTGGGAACAATGGTAACTTCCATGCTCGAAGACCTGTTTCAAATAATAATGCAAATTTCGTGTCTGCCAATGGGAGTGGTAGGTATGCTGCCAATGTCTCAGGTTTAACAGAAGTACAACAGAAAATGGTGTCTGATGCCGCGGAAGCTTTTGCTCGCCAATTGGTTGGACGCCCAGATTCCTCACAAACCGTGGCTACACAATCAGTTGCTCACCAGCAGGTTAATAAGGATGGTCCTGCTCTATCGGTGCCGCCGGTGGCGCGGCAACCTGGTATTGCCAGGGCGCAACCTATGCCGGGGTTGATACATAACAATTCTATTGGGCAAGGGCAATTGCAGCAAGGGGCTCAGAGGGCGGAGGAGGTGCTTATGGCAGTGGCAGGTTGCGTTTCGGGTGGGGATTTTGAAAATCTCACAGAGGCGGAGTTTGCTGCAGCAACTAAAAAGAAAGGGCCGAGTTGTTTTCGGTGCCGCAAAACGGGGCACTTCCTCAATGATTGTGAGGTGGTGCTATGTGAGTGCTGCCAAAGACCGGAGCATGCTTCTAAGGATTGTCCACTACTCCGAGCTCCTAAACCTCGTCTTAATATGTATGGTATGGGTCACCCGGACCTTGCTTTTTGGGAATTACCTCTGTCAGCTTCTGTTAGGCCAAGGGTGGAAAACACTAGGTTGGGCAGAGTAGAGGTGTCAGGTGGTGAGCTTTCTGTTGAGCAATTGATTAATCATCTACAGTGGATTGTTCCTGACCCTCAGTACCAGTGGGAGGTAGAACAGATGGAAGAGAAAGTGTTCAGAGTTAATTTTCCGAGTAAAGTGGAGTTAGTCAGGGTTCAACACTTTGGAAGGTTTCATGTCCCAGACTCCACCATTGTACACTTATTTGATTTTTGGAAGAAGGAGATTCAACCTGCATGGGTTCATGAGGATGTGTGGGTAAGAGTGTATGGACTACCACCGGTAGCTCTTGATGATTATCTTGCTCTTTGGGCACTTGGTGATGTTTTTGGCAAGACTAAGGATATTGATATTTCCTTCACAAGAAAAAATAATGTTTTGCGTATGTTTATAACTTGTCTTGATACTACTCTTATTCCTGCATCATGGGATCTCAAGATCAAGCATGAGTTTTTTCGGCTGAGGTTTGAGGTAGAGGGGCAATTTACCAATAATAATGATGTCACTATGTCGGAGGTACAGGGAGATGGGGGAGATGATGACTCCCACTCTCATACTCATGACAAATCTGGAGGTACTGAGGTTGATCATACTGTTAAGAGGACTAAGAATAGCAGCGAGAAAAATGATGAAAAAGAGATTAATTCTCAGCAGAATTTAAATGCTAAATCAGTGGGTTTGCAAGTGTTCGAGAACGGTAATGCATGTGTTGGGGATAATGTGATCAAAGTGGTGTCTCACTCTAAAAATACACCTAGGTATGATGATGTATTTTTGAGTTCATATAATTCTTGTATTAGTCCTAAATATCTTTTTTCTGCTTTTAGCAATGTGGCGGAGGAGGCTGAAGAGTATGCACAGATTCCTCCTCTTGCTAGCCAGAATCTTGCACCTGCGGAGTCACGTCATTTGGTGTATGGACCAAATTCGCCGAGTTTTGGAGTCACGGCGCTGAAGCCGACGTCGATCATGCCAGGGCTGCATGCTGTACGCACCCCGGGGCATGCAGCGACGGGCGGGGCGGCTTGCGGCACGCTGTCGCCTGGACAGTCGCGCACGCCGTTGCCTGGCTTAGGGAAGACGTCGGTTCAGGGACGTGGAGTGCCTGTGTGCGGAGACACAGCAGCAACTCGGCCAGCTGTGCATGGAATTGACAAGCTCATACACACGCCTGTACCTAATCAATCTGCTACGACGATTAAGTCGACAGTGCAAGCTAAGGTGAAAAACTCTCTGTATGTACAGCAGACGTTTACGAATTTGGGTGAATCCTTTTTTGAGCATACAAATAATACTTTACAGGGTGACTATGCTGCTGTACCGACTATGGTTGGTATGATTAAAGAGGTGCCGAAGACCAAGCTGTATACTAAAGAGCAAATTGTTGCTTTTGGAGGGATCCAGGAGGAGGCGAGCCGGGATGTGCGGTCGAGTGGAAGACTGCGCACTCAGCCCAATGCCGATATGACCCAAATGGAGAGGGCGATGATGATTGCAAAAAAACGTGCGGAGACGCCAGTGATAGGTATGTCTACCTCGAAATTAAACTCTATTTCGTCCTTTTCGGAGGAACATATTATTGAAAATGCTAGGTCTTTGGGGGTTTCGTTGGGTGTTTCTACCTCTGATTGCATTAAGTCAGCTAAATTAATAAAAGATTTTGAGTTACAGAGATCACTCACAATGTTAAAATGTAATGATCAATCCGAAAAAAATCAAGCAAATGATATTCTTTGTTTAGCGGTGTCACGTGCGTCTGATTTTTGTAATGATTTGGAAGATGAGGAGAACCTTGTGAGTGATGTAGATGTGCAGATCCCTCAAGTTGTTAGTAGGGAGAAAAAACAACGCAAAAGAAAATCGTATGATAAGAAAAATGTTAGAAGGAGTAACCGTGTTAGGGTAAAACCATCAAAATTACAATGACAAATCTCAGAGGATTGACGTGGAATAGTGAAGGGTTTAAAGATCCAGGAAAACATTTATTTGTTAAGGAATCGATAAGGGAGTATGACCTTGATTTTATTGCTTTGCTTGAGACAGGAAGGTCTAATTTTGCGGTTCATTTTTTACGAGACTTAGCAGCGGGTAAGGAGTTTGCATGGTTTTGTTTGCCGCCACATGGGAGGTCGGGCGGAATTCTTGTAGGGATTAACACGACAACTTTGGTGGTAAATAGGGTGGATAGTGGAGACTACTGTGTTAAGCTGTCTATTACTTCTAAAAAAGATGGTTTCCAATGGCTGCTTGTGCCGGTGTATGGTGCTGCACAAGATAAAAATAAATATGAGTTCCTGGCTGAGTTAGTGAGAACTTGTGAGTCTGAAACAATGCCTATGTTATTAGCGGGGGATTTTAATATCTTGAGAAAACCAGAGGATAAAAGTAATGATAATTTTAACCCTCGCTGGCCTTTTATTTTTAACGGGATTATTGATAATCTTAATCTAAGAGAAATTGCTTTGTCTGGACGACAATTTACCTGGGAAAGTAGAAGAGAACAACCAACATACGAAAAACTGGATAGGGTTCTTGTAAGTGTCGAATGGGAACAGAAATACCCGTTGGTTAGTGTCCGAGCTTTGACTCGCTCTGGTTCTGATCACACACCGCTTTTGATTGATGCGGGGATACAGGCACACCTAGGTAATAAACCACGGTTCTCGTTTGAGTTGGCATGGTTAGAACAAGAGGGTTTTGATGAGCTAATTGCAAAGGACTTCAATTCAAACATGGCAAAATAAAATAAGGCATTTGCGCCGTTTCTTACGCGGTTGGGCTAAAAATTTAAGTGGAAAATATAAGAGGGAGAAAGAACGGCTTTTGAGCATCATAGACACTTTGGATATTAAGGCGGAAACGATGTCGTTATCACCTGTTGAGCGCCAGGAGCTAAAAAAAGCTAACGAGAATTTGAATAAGATCCGTCGAGAGGAAGAGATTAAGTGGGCACAAAGGGCTAAAGTAAAATATATCCAGGAAGGGGGTGATAATACCAAATATTTCCACCTCATAGCAAATGGCAAATATAGGAAAAAGAAAATATATCAACTCGAACAAGAGGAGGGTACTATTGCTGGGGATGATAATCTAAGGGTATACATCTCGGAATATTATAAAAAGCTATTTGGAAATCCTGATCCTAGTTCAGTCTCGTTGGATGAAGACAGAATAGAGGATATTCCGCAATTGACGGCGGAGGAGAATACTTTGCTAATTAAGAACTTTTCTATGGAGGAGGTTCATGATGCTATATTTCAAATGGAACATAATAAATCACCTGGACCAGATGGTTTCCCTGCAGAGCTCTATCAACATTTTTGGGGGGTGATTAAAACTGATCTGATGGCTTTATTTGAGAGCTTTCAGAAGGGGGATTTGCCTCTATACAAGCTGAATTTTGGGGTGATTACTTTACTACCTAAAAAGGAAAATGCAACTCAGATTCAACAATATAGGCCCATATGCTTGCTTAATGTGAGTTTTAAGATTTTTACTAAAGTTGCAACAAACCGTATTTCTGAGGTTGCCCAAAAAGTAATTAGACCTACACAAACTGCTTTTATCCCTGGTAGACACATTCTTGAAGGTGTGGTGGTTCTACATGAAACAATTCATGAAATGCATAGAAGAAATATAGATGGGGTGATTTTTAAAATTGACTTTGAAAAGGCGTATGATAAGGTTAAATGGCCTTTTCTCCAGCAAGTGTTACGTATGAAGGGATTTGATCCTATTTGGTGTGATAGAATAAAACAATTTGTGCAAGGGGGGAGTGTCGGTATAAGAGTTAATGATGTCATAGGCCATAACTTTCAAACTAGGAAAAGACTACGCCAGGGGGACCCTCTATCTCCAATTCTGTTTAATATTGTCGCTGATATGTTAGCGATTCTTATTGCTCGAGCTAAGGATGAAGGAAAAGTGGGGGGTTTGCTGCCACATTTGATTGATGGTGGAATATCCATTTTACAATATGCGGATGATACGATTTTGTTTTTGGAGCATGATATTGCTAAGGCTGTTAATATGAAACTAGTCTTATGCATATTTGAACAATTATCTGATTTAAAGATTAACTTTCATAAGAGTGAAATTTTTGCGTTTGGTAAGGCCAAAGATATGGAGGAACAGTATCGGAACATTTTTGGGTGTGAGTCTGGAACCTTACCTTTGAGGTACTTGGGGATTCCGTTACATTATAGGACTTTGCGGAATGCGGAGTGGAACCCTATTGAAACTCGATTTGCCTCCAATTTGGGGAGCTGGCGTGGTAAAATGTTGTCTTATGGTGATAGGTTGGTCCTCATTAATTCAGTTCTTACAAGCCTTCCTATGTTCATGCTTTCCTTCTTGGAAATCCCAATTGGGGTGAGGAAGAGGTTAGATTACTATAGATCAAAAAATTTCTGGCAATCCGATGAACATAAAAAGAAATATAGATTATCTAAATGGAATATATTATGTAGACTAAAGGATCAAGGTGGATTGGGTATTGAGGTATTGGAATTGAAAAACAAATGTTTATTAAGCAAATGGCTGTTCAAACTTTTTTCAGAGGAGGGCATGTGGCAGCAGCTCTTAAGAAACAAATATCTTCAAAATAAAACTTTATCACAAGTTGAGGTCAAACCAACAGACTCACCTTTTTGGAAAGGTCTCATGCATGTGAAAGAGGATTTCTTCCAGAGAGGTTATTTTGGAGTGGGCGATGGGACATCTGTTAGGTTCTGGGAGGACGTATGGCTAGGAGACACGCCACTATCTCAACAATATCCAGCTTTATATATTATCATCCAACATAAAAATGTGTTAGTTTCGACTGTGTTGGCGACTGAACCTATCAATATTTCTTTTAGAAGAGGATTGAATGATAATAAGTGGGTGCAGTGGTTACATTTATGCCAAAGATTGATTACAATTGATTTATCATTTGAATCTGATAAGTTTATTTGGAAGCTTACGGATTCTGGCATTTTTTCAGTTAGGTCTATGTACCTTGATTGGATGAATGGAAATATTGTCTATCTTCGCGGGTATCTTTGGAAGCTAAAGATTCCTCTCAAAATTAATTTTTTTATGTGGTTCCTAAGTAATAAGGTGCTACTAACTAAGGATTATTTAGCTAAACGGAAGTGGAAAGGATGTCAAAAATATTGTTTTTGTGATTCCATGGAAACCGTTAATCATTTGTTTATTGAATGCCCTTTTGCGAAGATTGTTTGGCGTATGATGTACCTTGCTTACAATATTCCTCCACCAGCTAACATTACTAATATGTTTGGTAGATGGCTGAATGGGGTGAGGAAAAGGGATAAACAGAAAATTCGGATTGCTGTTTCAGCTCTTTGTTGGGCTATTTGGAGAACCAGAAATGATATTATCTTTAACAAACAAAATGGAACTAATTTTTGCAGGTTATCCGGCGGGCTGCTCATTCAATTCAGCAATGGGTTTTACTCCTCCCAGTGAAACAGCGGGAGGCTATGGTTATTGGATGCAACCGGATGCTAGTGGTTGCTCAGGACTTCTTTTTCCAGGCTACTGGGTGGCGGCATCTTAATAGAATAGCAAATGCATAGCTTCTCTATTTGCCGTATTTTCAGCTGGTTGATTCATGTATCGACCTTAGCTTTTCCGTGATTGTAATAAGGGTTCTTGGATATACTATGACTTGATACTTTGTTTTTTTAATAAAGCAAGCCGTGTGCATCTATTGATGCAGAGGCTGGGGCTAAGCTCCTTTATCGAAAAAAAATTTTGTCTGGAACAGAAATGAGCATGGACCATGAGCATACACACAGCGTAGTAGTGGAACTGCGGAAGGTTTCACTGTAATACATATACACCAGCCTGCAGTTATGCGAGATGTGAGAGAACAACTCATCCCTCTTTCGCCATCTCTCTGATCCACTTTATAGAAAGAAGGAAACACTAGTAGATAAAAGGCCTTCCATACGACCCCTTTAGTCCCAAAATATTCGAACCGCGACTAATGGGGTCTTTAGTCGCGGTTCTGCAGGCGAACCGAAGTTTAATGCTCCACCAACCGGGACTAAAGGGTTATGGTGGGCTGCGGCCAGCGCAAGCCTCTTTAGTCCCGGTTGGTGTCCCCAACCGAGACTAAAGGGTACCCTTTACCAACCGGGACTAAAGGTTTTTCCTGCTTTTTAACTCCCCACGCAACCTTCACACACACGCACACCCCCGTGGATCACCTTTTTTTTGCTTTGTAAAATATAAAACAAAATGATAGAAAATTCAAAAAATAAAATGTTTTCAGTTTTTTTGTATGTTATGCAACCTACTATTCGGTGAAATTAAGAAATTTGAATTTTTACTTTTTTGCAAAAAAAGGTTTAAAAAATGGTAAAACCGCATTAAGTTTTGCTTACGACATCGGAAAAAAATGTATAATATATCAAAATGGTTTACCCGGTTAGCCAAATTTTAGATTCTCAAAATTCCAAATGAAAATACAAAAGCAGGAAGATATTAGTTTTTGCTATAAATTACGGATTTTATATATTTTTTATTGTTTGAAAAATTAAAATTAATAATTGCATCCTGCATAAATATTACTATTACTTTTACCCAATTTTTAGATTTTCAAATTTTTAGGTTTTAGGTTTGGCAAAAAAAATATAAAAATAATTAAAAAATAATACAAATTAAAAATTTAATATTTATTTATTTATTAAAGATTATTATTACATCATTACTTTTGTTTATTAAAAGAATTATCTGAAATTCAAACAATAAAGAAATGTGACATCGACTAATATGTTAATAGGATTGATATGATACTAGTATCACATACATGCGTGCGAAGTACTTGGATGCGGGACGGAATGGAACTCGAAAGTTAAGCGTGCTAGTGCTAGAGTAGTGGGAAGATGGGTGACCGACCGGAAAGTTTGATCAAGAGTAAGTAATTTGAATAGAGATAATTGTAGATAGAGACTAAACTATGCAAATAACTGAAATAATAGAAATTCTGAAAAAATAGAAAAAAAATTGAGTGGAATAAAATTAGAAAAAATCAACTGGATACATTTTCGCCCAGACAAGCAGAACCCACGTAGATGGACATTTAGTCCCGGTTCGTAAGCAACCGAGACTAGGGGGCGGGGGGTGCCTTTAGTCTCGACCCTTTAGTCCCGGTTGCACAACCGGGACTAAAGCCCGTTGTGAACCGGGACTAAAGGTCCTTTTTTTACTAGTGAAAAAACGCCAACGTACGATTTTGTTATATTTGTAGGTCCTTTCTATTCCCTCCGTCCCACCAAAAGTGTCTTAACTTTGTTGAAAATTGAATGTATCTAGACACTATCTACTAGGTAGATATATCTGAATTTTGATAAAATTACCTAAATTTAAGACACTTTTGGTGGAATGGAGGAAGTATTAATAGATCGGTGGAATTTTCGTATTTTTTATTAAGTTCAGTTTTACGCAGCGAAAAGTATTGGCTTTAAGGTAATAAGCTAACTGCTGGATTACACACAAACTGGGTCAACATTGGAAGTGTGCTTGATTGAACGAGGAACCAATTCGAATGTGTGAGATTGGATCAGCACTGGTACCTGTATTGGAAATAGATATGCCTCCATTATAATATCTCAAGAAGACATCAGGGTCAAACTAGGAGGAATAGATGTTCATAAAATCCCAACATTCAGTAAGATAACCACGAAACGACTTGTTCTTCAATGACATTTTCTTTGAACAAAATCTATTGTGGAGCATGGATGGATAACAACAACAATAACAACAATAAAAAGGACGGTGAAAGACACCATAGAAGCAAGTCAACATAAAAACTCTAAACATGATATAGAAATGACAAAATAAAAGAATCAGGGAGCGGAGAAAACAAATATTAACACTTGCCTATGACCTTCATTCGGACAGTAATACTTCCACCAAAGTGTGCTTCAACCCTCTTGTGCACTTGCAAGCATCATTGACATGCTCTTTTTCATCAATATGCACATGGCATCCAACCGCTTTCCCTCCTCGGCATACTAAGATTAACAACTTGAAGACAAGAAACTACTACATATAGGTAGCACGAGGATCTATAAAATCTAGGGTACGGTTGGCTAACGACATAATTAAAGGTATGAGGAGATGTACTCCCCTATAAAGATAAAAAATGGTTGTAAACAAAAATATCACTACATGGACCTAAAAACCATGTATGTTATGACCAAATTATAAACATGCTATTTTTTAGATAGTATTAATTATTAGCCAATAAATCACATTTTATTACATTTACATCCTTCTTTGCAATCGCTAATATATATATATATATATATATATATATATATATTGTTATCTTCATTTCACACCCCTTTTTTAGAACCATTTCAGCATTGCCATCTTATTTTAGATAGTATTAATTATTATCCAATTAATAATTTTTATTATATTTACATCCTTCTTTCGAATATCTAACATATTTATTCGAAACCTGCTATTTTATAGATAGTACTCCCTCCGTCCCGTTTTAATTAACTCGATCATAATTTTGCAAAAAAAAACCCTGTTGTTTTTTACTCCCTACCCGCCCGCCCGCCCTACTCCTTCCGCATCCTTTTTCCGACAGGATTCGTCGCTGGCCCCGCCAAAGATCGCATCTCGGGCTGGTTGCCCTGTCTGTCGGATCAGATCCCACGTGACCACGGCGGCGGCCACGCATCCGTACCCGCGCCGCCTCCATGGCGCCTTCGTCGCCAAGGACTCGCTCACCCCGTTTAATGCCTACCCCGCCGCCCCTCCCCCACCGCCACCACAGCCGCCGCAGAGCTCCGGCAGCGGCGGCGGCAAGATCAGCCCGGCGGAGGCAAGATCAGCCCGGCGGTGCTCTTCATCATCGTCATCCTCGCGGTGGTCTTCTTCATCTCGGGCCTGCTCCACCTCCTGGTGCGCCTGCTCGTCAAGAAGCAGCAGCACAGGCGCCGCTCCACCTCCACTGCAGCGGGGCGCCACGGGCCCGGCGGCGACACGGCGGACGCCTCCGTTTCCCAGCGGTTGTTCCACCTGCACGCCTCTGTTTCCCTCGATTGGATCCATGGATCGATTGGCGAGCTGGTGGAATGGATCTCACGGATAGGAGATCTTAGGCAGTCTGTTTTAAATTTTGACACTGTATAGGACGGAAATGTAAAATCAATTTCTGAAGCGTTTTTCTTCCCCAAGTTAATTAAAACGGGACGGAGGGAGTATTAATTAGCCAATTATTAATATCTTAGTGTATTTACATATTTGTTTGGAATCCCTAATACTATATTTATTGCTATGTTTCATTTCATGTCCTTATTTAAAACAATTAAAACATTGTCATATTATTGTCAATGAGATGACATTGTTTCTACATAGGGATTTGAAATTAAGATAACAATAATAGTATCTATAAAATAGCACGTCTCTAATTTTTATCATAATGTACACATTGTTTACGGTCTCTAGAATGATATTTCCATCTACAAACACCATAATTTTTTATAAGGGGAGTACATATCCTCAGACACAATACTTTGGTCGCCCTGCAACCTGATTTCCCGAGCACCCTCCGGTAAATGATCATACCGAGCAATAAAATCCATTTTGATTTTTTTTGAATTTTAACAAGAACCCTTGGCAAATGGTGACACTAAGGAATTTGAATTCAAAATTTGGTTTTTGAATTTGTCCAGTAATTGGAATTCCTGACCCCTCGGGAATTTATTTCAGCCAAAACCGAAATCTTGCTCATATCTCACACGGATATGTCATTAGAGGACGGTAGCCATAAATCCGTAGATTTTTAGATCCTTGTGGTACATGTTTGTAATAGTAAGTTGCTTTTTCTAGTTTTTTTTATCTTATATAGTATTCCAAGGAGGGATAAGGGGTTGGGTGTTATATGCATAGAAAATGACAAAGAGTGTGACATTACCTTCCACTAGTGGAAAACAGGCCATTTGATCCGGGTGGTAAGCGCCTTTTGTCGCGGGCGGCCAGCCGCGACAAGAGAGGCGCGACAAAAGGGTCAACCTTTTGTCCCGGGTCGCTTACGACCCGCGACATAAGGTCCACCACGTGGCAGCCGCGGGGCGCGCAGGGCACAGGCCCTTTTGTCGCGGGCGGTATTACCACCCGCGACAAAAGGCCCTCTACGTGGCGCGCGCACAACGCTGCTGCTTTAGGGTTTGAGGGGTGCAGCACCCCTCCCCCCGCCACCGACCGCCTGTTATTTCATTTTTTTCGTTCGAAAATAAAAGTTGCATATATTTGTACGCTACTAGAAGTTGTACACGTTCATTCATTATATATATATAGATCGATCAAACAAATATTGGAAGCAAAAGTCGATTCCCCTTACACATATTCGTAGATTCCCTACATATATACATGGAGCTCACGATCGACAAGCGGTACTAACGACCGTCTATTTGGAGGTAGAGCATCTATTTGGACTAAACAAGCCTTTGTTGTTTATTACTTCTCTAACCAAAAGTCCCGCCAGTTCCTCCGCGATTCCTAGTGCGTGTTCCTTTGGTTGGAGTCTGTCCCGCATGAAGTCGACCTATATACGAAAATGAGATGAGTATGACTATATCAGTCTTGATAACGAAATATTGATGATAATAAATAAAGTTGTGAATGTTATTGCTTACGTCGAATTTATTTTTGTTCTCGCTTCTCGTTGGTTAACATGCGAATGGACTCGCAGACGTAGTATCCACATAGATTCGTCCCTTGTGGCTGCTGGGGGCACGGTACAGGAGTAAATGTTAGCTTCTTTGCAAAGGTAATCTCCTTATGATGATTCTTCAAAGCTTGCCAAGCCCTGCCAGGCAAAAGAATGATTGAATGAGTGGAAAATTAATTGATATCTCACGAAAGATAAAGCGCGGTGATGAAGGAAATTACACTTGGAGCAACTTCTGCAAGTCCTGGAACCCGTCCACGCCTCTACTCAGTGGGTCTTTTACTTCAACTATTCCCTTATCAGGTTGAATGTCTAGTAGAATCCAGTGGAAGCTGCACATGTTATGCATATACGTCAGGAATTACACATAACATCGAGTAAGAAAAATTGAATGTGCATAAAAGATCATTAAGACTCTCACTCGTAGTTGTAAGGAAACAATATTGAATCACAGAAATATTGCTCCCCCAAAAACCTTAGTAGGTTTCCCCCCGTTTCTTCGTGTTTATGCTTCACCGTTTCAACATGTATTTTATCTGGGTCAATAAACCCAACATTGATAATATTATTACTTTTGCAGTCACTGATCTTCAGTCTGCATAAGAGAACACATAAGATATAATGAGTATATATATGCAATGAAAACGAACATGAACTGAATGAAAATGAACTTATATGTAGTTAACAACTTACAAGCAATAGCAACTCATGAGAGATTTGTCGAGGGCATCTAGATTGAATAAGCTGCGAGTTCATTCATCTCAATATGGATCTCCTCCTTTCGGTAGTAATATTCCCATGGTATACTCGCCACGATGTACATTATGTTCTCCTTGCATGCATCAAGGTACCACTGATGCAAATTCCGCATATGTGTTGGCAGTTTATGCAGCTGCTCTCTGCTGACCAAGTCGGCCCCGTAGACAAATTTAGGAGCTATATCAGCAATGGGTAGTGCAGCATCTGCTGCAAGTAGCAATTCCTCCACGGTAACTGAACATGAAGCCGCTAGCCTTGCAGCTTCTTCCATATCGATACCACCATGTTCCTGGTACACCTTGGGAACATTAAGCACTTTGAGTGCTGGGATCGATTGTTTGGGCTGAGCACCGAGGAGGGGAACTTCCTTTCTCTTTTTGCCTTTGGTCGTTTGCTTGGCCTTGAGGGGTGCACTTGTTGAACTTGACTTTTTCTCAGCTGCACTTCTAGCTGATGATTTGCTCGTGCCAGCAATGTCCTTCTCCTTAGCCTTTTCATCCTTCTTTTGGTCAATTACCTTCGCAAGAGTGCGTGTATAGTCATCCTTCTTCTCGTGTAACTCATACTGCGATGGTGTGTTCAGAAAACTAGTAGCATATTCTATTTGCTTCTCTGTGTATGGCTCTGGCGCAGGAGGTTTTGGCTTATGAAAAAAATCATAATTGTATTTCTTAACAATGGCATCATTTTCCTCCGGGGTACGATCGTAAGGACGGGGGGGAGGAACCTTTGGTACTTTTGGGAGGGGCGACATCTTGCGGACAGGACTCTTGAAACGCTTCCGGCTGGGTGCATTCCGAGTCTTAGTGGGCGGAGGCGGCGGCGCTAGAGATGGAGATGGACTACCAATGTCGTGGTTGACGTCGTACCCACGGGGTGATGGTGGCGACATGTGATCAGTAGGAGGAGGTGATGGTGGCCTGCGATCACCTGGAGGAGGTGATGGTGACCTGCTGGGACGACTGGTGCTAGGTGCTACCCAGCCTGGCAGCCTGATGTTCTTCTTTTCCCAGAGAATGATTTCTCCCAGCACCTCTCTGAGTGTAAGCCCCCCATCACCTCCAGGGATATCGAGCTCCAATGTCTCCCACGACGGGACAACTGAATCCACCCCGACACAAGCATAGCCAGCTGGAATCGGATTGCCATGCCATGTTGCCGGCTCACCTTCAGGTCCAAATGCCGGTAAGACATAGCCGACCGCTACCTTAACAGAAACCTTCCTGAACACCTCATGGAGATCACAAGGTGTTTGCTCCTTGATTCCATCCAAGGGGTCGCCAGGACCGGCATCTATCATCATCCGTGTAGGAGGGGCCTCCGAGTCGGCCACGCTGCTGTCTCGTCGCTGAGATATGTCAGCGGTATTATCTGGCGGGCGCTGTCCTTTTAGTTCATTTATCTCCCGCTGCTGCTGCTGAAGCTCCCGCTGCTGCTGGTCAAGTCGGCGTTGGAACTCGGCCATCCGGTCATTCTGCACCTCCAGCTGGCGTTGTTTAGCTCTCGCTCGGCTTCTATAAGTCTCCGCGTCGGCCGGAAACCCAAGCGACCACGGAACACTAGGGCCGAAGCCTCTTGTTCGTCCTCCCTTCTCAGGATTACCGAGGACAAGCGTCAGCAAGTCTTTCTCTCTATCGGGAGCAAACTTTAGTTTTCCCGCCTTTATATCTCTCGTCACTTCAATCCATTTTTGCCTGGGTACCCTAACCCTGGTGTCACTTTCAACAATGTTCCCTGTCTTCATGTCATACTCACAGCCATGCGCGAGGAACCAATTTCGAGCCCTAGTGTCCCATCCTTCTCGCGTGGGTTCTGGAGTGATCCCGTTCAGCTCCATCTCAGCCTCTTGTGCATCCCACTTAGGCATGGCTACTCCGTAGCCCCCTCGCCCCGTATGATGGTGATATTTCTTTTCGCTTGCATTCTTCTTGTTTTTCATTGACAGGTTCACAGCCTCCTCTGATTCTTTGTACCTCACAAATTCTTCCCAGTTATGCTCCTGCTTCGCTAGGTAGTTCTCGAATAATGGAGGCTTCTTGTCTTTCTTATAATTTTTCCATAACCGGTTCTTATACGCCCGGAAAAGTTCCCCCATCTTCTTAAGAGCCCATTTCTTCACTAGCGCCCGCTGCTTAGCATTCTCAGACTCCGATCCCAAATCTGGCAAAGTGAAATGTGCCATGAGGTCGCTGAAAAGTGTGTCTTTGTACCTATCGGCAACTTGATTTTCGGACACATTCTTGGTCTTGTTCCATTCTCTGACAGTGATCGGGATACGATCTCTAACCACAACTCCGCACTGATTTTTGAATGTCACTCCGAAATTCGCGGGTACCACCGGTTGGCCTTCCGGTGATATAGCTTCAATTGTGAAGTGGTCTTTTTTGGTCAACTTCTTTGCCGGGCCTCGTTTCTCTATCTTATCTTCGGAGGCCTAAGAGAATACATATAGAATTGCATTAATGCCTCTATACTAATGCCTCAATACATATGTACATATAGAATTCCATTAATACCTCGTCATGACCGGAGCCGTCGGCTTCTCCGTCACCGGAGCCGTCGGCTTCTCCATCACCGGAGCCGTCGGCTTCTCCATGACCGGAGCCGTCGGCTTCTCCATGACCGGTGCCGCGGGCTTCTCCATCACCGGAGTCGCGGTCTTCTCGGTCAGCTTCTGTACCATCGCGGATTATGTCCACGAACATGTCTTCCTGTTCCAAGTCCCGTTCGAATGGATCCATTGTTTCTGCAAAAGAATTAAATCGATAAGTACATGTTCTAACCCTAACCCTAATCAAACACAAACCAAACCCTAACCCTAATCAAACACAAACCAAACCCTAACCCTAATCGGTGACACGTGTTTGCGAGAGGAAGAGGGTGTCGGCGACGCGTGTTTGCGAGAGGGAGAGGGTATCGGCGACGCGTGTTTGCGAGAGGGAGAGTGTGTCGGCGACGCGTGTTTGCGAGAGGGAGATGGTGTCGGCGACGCGTGTTTGCGAGAGGGAGAGGGTGTCGGCGACGCGTGTTTGCGAGAGAGAGAGAGAGAGGGTGTCGGTGACGCGTGTTTGCGAGAGAGAGAGGGTGTCGGCGACGCGTGTTTGCGAGAGAGAGAGAGAGAGGGTGTCGGTGGACGCGTGTTTGCGAGAGAGAGGGTGTCGGCGACGCTAGTTTGCGAGAGAGGGTGTCGGTTTGCGAGAGAGGGTGTCGGTGTCGGTGGAGAGAGGGTGTCGGCACAAACTAAATCCATAAAGCAAATACATATACTAAAAAACCGTAAATACATATACTAAACATTTTTCAACCTAAAACTAATCAATTAACTAACTAAACCTAAACTAACTAACTAAACCTAATTAAACTAACTAACTAATTACAGAACTAATTACATACATAACTAAAACTAACATACATTACATACTAACTAAATTAACTCAATTACATTACATTACATACTAATTAGACTAACTAATTACATACTAACTAAACTAACTAATTACATACTAACTAAACTAACTAATTACATTACATACTAATTAATAACTAATTAACACAATTAAGTATAAAAAAATGAAAAAAAAGGCAGGGCGCCCGAGCAGGCGCGGTGGCACTACCTCGGGCTTGCAGACGGCGGCGCGCGCTGGAAGCTGAGGCGCCGGCGGCGGCGGCCCGAGGACGCGCAGTGGCGGCCGAGGCGCGGCGCGGCGCAGAGAGGAGGGCGCAGCGGCGGCCGAGGCGCGGCGCGAGAGGCGGCAGAGGCACGGCGGCGGCCCGAGAGGAAGAGGCGGGGGCGGCGCAGAGGGCGGCGGCCGGAGGCGAGGAAGACGGCGGCGGCGCGGCCAATTTTGGCATCCTGGCGGTGCAAAATCGTCTAGGGTTGGCCTCCAGGAGTCGCGGGTGGCGGCTCCGCCCGTGGTTCCGCCCTCTTATACCCACCCCCCTTTTGTCGCGGGTCAAGCCCCCACCCGCGACAAAAGGCCTTTGGGGCTGATCCGCGGCACAGCCCATCCAACGGCTCTGGCCGTTTGAATCCAACGTCCTAGAGCCGTTGGATGGGCTGTGCCACGGATCAGCCCATCTATACCTCTTCACCCTTTTATTTTTTGTATTTTAAATTAATAAAACTATTATTTCAATAACTTTTGAATGGTAACTCAAATACAAATGTTTTATATATGAATATTGATCAGAAAAAGGTAATGAACATGAATATGACATCCATATACCTATTTGCATCTCGCGTCATATGAAACATTGATAGTCGGGTATGTTTCACCCATGTGCACCGCCGCCGTGCCACACGTGTCGCGTCCCCGTGCCACGTGTCGCGTCCCGTCGACGCCGCCGTGCGACGTGTGGCCACCGCTTCCACGTGCCTCACCCGCCGACGCCGTCGTGCGACGTGTGGCCACCGCTTCCACGTGCCTCACCTGTCGACGCCGGCATGCGACGTGTGTAGCCGTGGCTTACACGTGCCATGCCCCGCGTGCGCTATATATAGCGACGAGTGCGGGTGCAACCACACGTCGCCACCGCCTCCTCCGCTCATTCATCTCCGGGATGCCTCCACGTCGTCGAGGGGCGTCCGGTTTCCGTGGCGTTCGAGTGCGTCCGAACGGTAGGTTCTACACCGAGATACGCGCCGGTGGCTTCCGCCTCACCCTCGGCACGTACAACACGCCGGAGCTGGCGGCGCGCGCTTACGACGCGGCGGCGTGGCGTTTTCGGCGGCCACGGCGTGACATGAACTTCCCGGATGTTGAATCGCTAGAGGAGGCAGAGTTCCTCGCGCCACCGCCGTGCCTCGTCGACGACGAGGACCGTCGACGGCACCGCCAGGTGCAGCGCAGGATCGCCATCGCCGAGCACGACGAGCAGTTGATGCGCCAGTGGAGGGCGCAGTTCCCCAACGACGTTGACAACACCGACGCGTTCTTCGCTATCCTTAGGGCACAACGTAGGTCCAACAGGCACCACCGTCGGGCCGTCGCCAACTTCGAGCTCGAGAACCCGAATACAACTTGGACCGAAGATGACCCTCGGTGGGATGACATTTGGACGGAGACAACCTCCGACGACGACTGAGACTAGACTAGTAATTTATCTATTTTATTGTAATTTCAATAAAGTCGTTGTCGGTTCTATTAGTTTAAATTTAGTTTATAAAGTCGTGGACGGTTGTTTGTTCAATAAAGTGGTTGACACGAAATTTATTACGACTGAACTGAAATTAAAGTACAGAGCTCAACTGAAAATTAAGATAAATGGCCAGATTCGAATGTTGGAGCCATTCAATCATAGTCGTGCCTAGCCCTATAATACTCGCCACTGTAGTCATCATAGTCGCCGACGTCATCATCGCTAGCATCGGGGTCGCGGTTGTCCAACCTCGGCGGGTGAGCACGCGTGGGCTGGGATTGAGGGTAGCGCAGGCGGGGGCCACGATAGACCAGGACGCTCTGGAGAGTCCGGCCGCGCCACCACATCCGACGGCCGGCCTCGTTGAAGTTCGAAGGAGGCGGGCCGTCCTCCTCGTACCTGGCAACCGCCCTCTCACGCCGATTGATGAAGAAGCTGTCCCAAGTCGGGCTGTAGTCGGGATGCCACTGGGGATTCCTCCGCTGCTCAGGCGTGAGCTCGAAATAGTAGTGGTTCGTGATGGCCATCTCGCGTGGCACACCAAGAGGGATAGGAGGGACCGGTACGCCTCCGGCGCTCAGCAACCAGCCGGTCGGGACGCGGTAGCCGGGCGGGCAGGGGTAGTTCGAGGCGCAAAGCACCTCCGCCTCCCGGGGTGTTAGACATACGATGGAAGCCATGGGAGAGAGTGATGAGGTTTGCAGATATGAGTCCAAGCCTACATATATATAGTGGAAAAATGGCGGGAATGCGGGAAGAAAATAGGCGGGAACGAAGTGGCGCGCGAAACTTTCATCCCGGGTGGAGGCTCAAACCGCGACAAAAGACTGGGGGGGGCTTATCTAGGAGGGCCTTTTGTCACGGTTGGTTGCTGCAACCGCGACTAAAGCTGTCGGCAGGATAAGGATGTGACGGTAACCTTTTGTCACGGTTGGTGGCTGCAACCGCGACTAAAGTTGTCGGCAGGATAAGGATGTGTCGGTAAACTTTTGTCACGGTTGGTGGCTGCAACCGCGACTAAAGCTGTCGGCAGGATAAGGACGCGTGGGTGGACGCACTGCTCGATGAGATAAAGCATGTAGCGCACGACGGCCTGTCGAAGGAATAAGACAAAGTAGAAGCGGTGCCGTGCCTATAAAAGGAGCATCGATACGCCTTGCCAAGCAGATCAACAAGCCAAGCACAGTTTCATTCCCATGGATGAAGGAAAGGGTTGGGAAATCTCCCGTGGCACAGCTTCTCGAAGATGTCGTTGGTGCACACGCCCTACGGCATCTTCGGAAGCTGCTCCTCGGAAAAATTTCCATGCAAGCCCGTGAAAGGGTTCTCATTATTACATAAATGTAGAGATTGTCTTGGGAACTATATATGAAGAATACATTATTACATCACCATCTAGTGTTGAGATCTTCTACGCCGTAGCCATGGAGAATCTTCATCATTTAGCAAGATGCTTGGGTCAATTTTCACCGTGAAGGGCGGAATTTCTTTAAACTTATTATAATCTTCTGACATGTCTGTCTTGTCATCCACTCCCACGATGTTTCTTTTCCCCGAAAGAACTATGTGGCGCTTTGGCTCCTCGGTTGATGTATTCTTTTGTTGATTTCTTTTTCTTGATTTGCTAGACATGTCCTTCACGTAGAAAACTTGAGCCACCTCGCTGGCTAGGACAAAAGGCTCGTCCAGGTACGCAAGATTGTTGGGATCCACTGTTATCATACCGTACTTATCGTCAATATGTATAGCGCTGAGCTTCACCCATTTGCACCGAAACAAAGGGACCTTAAAAGTGGGACCATAGTCAAGTTCCCATATCTCCTCTATGTATCCATAATATGTGGTGGTCTGCCCATTCTCGTCTTTTGCATCGAAGCGGACACCGCTGTTTTGGTTGGTGCTCTTTTTATCTTGGTCGATCGTGTAAAATGTATTCCCATTTATCTCGTACCCTTGGAATGTACATATGTTTGAAGATGGTAACCTGGCCAACAAGTACAGCTGCTCCACAACAGATGGGTCATTAATGAGATGTCTTTGCAACCAACTGCCGAAGGTATTCATGTGTTGACGTGTAATCAAGGACTCGGGCTGGCCCGGGTTTATTTCTCGTAAAACATTCTTATGTTTCTCGATGTACGGAGCCACCAAGCTGGAATTGTATAGAACTGTGTAGTGTGCTTGATTGAAAGAAATCTTGTCCCTCCACACCGCTGCTTTCCTTCCTAGTGTGCCTTTTCCAGTCAGCCTCCCCTCATACCGAGATTCAGGAACACCAATCGGCTTAAGGTCAGGAAGAAAGTCAACACAAAACTCAATGACCTCCTCAGTTCCGTAGCCCTTTGAGATACTTCCTTCCGGCCTAGCTCGGTTATGAACATATTTCTTTAAGACTTCCATGAACCTCTCGAAGGGGAACATATTGTGTAGAAATACAGGACCGAGAATTCTAATCTCTTCAACTAGGTGAACGAGGAGGTGCATCATAATATTGAAGAAGGATGGTGGGAACAACAACTCGAAGCTGACAAGACATTGGACCACATCTTCCTGTAATCCTGACAAAGTTTCTGGATCCATTACCTTCTGAGAAATTGCGTTGAGGAATGCACATATCTTCACAATGGCTAGTCGAACATTTTCTGGTACAAGTCCCCTCAATGCAATCGGAAGCAATTGTGTCATAAGCACGTGACAGTCATGGGACTTCAGGTTCTGGAATTTTTTCTCCTTCATATTTACTATCCCCTTTATATTCGACGAGAAACCAGACGGAACCTTGATACTGAATAGGGCTTCAAAAAAGATCTCCTTCTCTTGTTTGGTAAGAGCGTAGCTGGCAGGCCCTACAAACTGCCCTGGATGATTGCCGTTTCGTCCTTTATGAAGTTCCTGGTCCTCCCGTGCTTCTGGTGTATCTTTTGTCTTTCCATACACGCCCAGAAAACCTAGAATATTCACACAAAGATTCTTGGTCAGGTGCATCACGTCGATTGCAGAGCGGACTTCCAGGACTTTCCAATATTCTAGCTCCTAAAAAATAGATTTCTTCTTCCACATGGGCGCGTGTCCGTCATCGTCTTTCGGAACAGGTCGACTGCCTGGACCCTTTCCAAAGATAACATTTAAATCCTTGACCATGTCAAATATATCAGCACCACTACGGGGGACAGGCTTCGGACGGCGGTCTGCCTCGCCATCGAAATGCTTGCCTTTTTTCCTTAAGGGATGCTTGCGCGGAAGGAAACGACGATTGAACGGGTACACAACTTTTCTGCTTTTTCCCAAATATTTACTTTCAGTCTCATCTAAACAGTGTGTGCATGCATTGTATCCTTTGTTCGTCTGTCGTGAAATGTTACTGAGAGCAGGCCAATCATTGATGGTTACGAATAGCAATGCTCGTAGGTCAAATTCTTGCTCTGTGTGCTCATCCCACACACGTACACCTGGTTTGGCCCACAACTCCAAAAGTTCATCGACTAATGGCCTTAGGTACACATCAATGTCGTTGCCCGGTTGCTTTGGGCCTTGGATAAGCACTGGCATCATAATGAACTTCCGCTTCATGCACAACCAAGGAGGAAGGTTGTAGATACATAGAGTCACGGGCCAGGTGCTGTGACTGCAGCTCTGCTCCCCAAAAGGATTCATGCCATCTGTACTTAGACCAAAGTATAAGTTCCTTGCCTCACCTGCAAAATCCGGGAACTCTCTCCCGATGTTTCTCCACTGCCGACCATCAGCGGGGTGCCTCAACATCGCGTCTTTCTTACGTTCTTCCATGTGCCATCGCAACAACTTGGCATGCTCTTTGTTTCTGAACAAACGTTTCAACCGTGGTATTATTGGAGCATACCACATCACCTTCGCAGGAACCCTCTTCCTGGGTGGCTCGCCCTCAACATCACCAGGGTCATCTTTTCTGATCTTATACCGCAATGCACCACATATCGGACATTTATTCAAATTCTCGTACTTCTCACCGCGGTAGAGGATACAGTCATTAATGCATGCATGTATCTTCTGCACATCTAATCCTAGAGGGCAGACAAGCTTCTTTGCTTCATATATGTACTGACGGGTAATTCATTATTTCTTGGAAACAGTTTCTTTAATATTATCATCAATTTCTCAAATCCCGAGTCAGTCACACCGACCTCTGCCTTCCATTTTAGCAATTCCAATATGCTACCCAGCTTTTTATGACCATCTTCACAACCTGGGTACAATAATTTGTGGTGGTCCTCTAACATCTTGTAGAACTGTAACCTCTCCTTATCCGTGCCACAGTCTCTTCTTGCATCAGAAATGGCCCGACGAAGATCATCATCAACAGGATCATCTGATGCCTGTTCTTCACCTCCTTCTTCTTCATTGTCGTCAATTGCGGTATCAAAGCATTCAGAGAACATAGGTCGGTACTTGTCATCATTATCTTCTTCTTCATCGTCATCTTCCATCATAACCCCTTCTTCTCCGTGCTTGGTCCAAACATTATAGCTGGACATGAATCCAAACCGAAGCAGGTGGCTCTTAATGTCTCTTGAGCAAGAGTAATCCTTCTCGTTCTTACATTTTAGACATGGACAGCACATAAAACCTTGCTTCGACTTGTTGGCCTCGGCCACAAGCAGGAAATAATTCACGCCCTCTCTGAAAGCGGGAGCACATCGGTTACCGTACATCCATGGATGACTCATCTGCATCATAAGTACAATTATATATGTATCAGATGCAATCACCTTGCTAAAATTAGTATTGTACGGACTATGCATATATATATATAGTCGAGAAAATAGTTGCTAACCTTTTAGGATCAAAAAGAGGAGAAATCTTATCAAATAAAACCAAGTGGCATCCCTCTCACAAGCATTCCATCAAACACCTCTTGTGCACATGTAGAAAAAATGAGCTAGCATACACCTCCACCTTCACCACCAAGGAAAAAATGAGGTGGGGGGTGGCTGGCTGCTTCCATATATAGGCATGGCCCTTTTGTCGCGGGCCATATTACGACCCGCGACAAAAGGGGTGCCGACAGGAGGCGCCAGCCCTCAGACCCCTTTTGTCGCGGGTCGTAATACGGCCCGCGACAAAAGGGCGCGACAAAAGGCCCTGCCCGCTCCACATGGTTTCGGGGCGACGTGGCCAGGCCATTTGTCGCGGGTGCAGGCGCGCCCGCGACAAAAGGCTCCCATGGAAGCCCTGTTTTCCACTAGTGTTCTTCATTAAGCGGCAAGGAGGTTTGTTCAAAGGTGTTGCTGACCTCGCCACCGCACATGTGCTAGGGTTACTATCATGAGGCAAGATACGAGGGGTAGGGGGGTGGAGGAGCGGGTGCTAGTCGTCTGCTGTGAATAAGCCACCCCTATCAACTTATATAGGGACCCATGGTAGCATTTACGTTATATTTTATGGTAATCATGATTAATCACATTTTTTGGCAAAATATCATTCTTTTTTCAACGGTAATATTTGTGGGTAAAAGATCATTCTTTTTTCAACTTAATCCTAGCTGTAAATGCTGGCCAGTTTCTAAAGTTACAGAAGGTATTGTAAAAGTACAACCTTCAACATTCAGATATCTTGTTTTCGAACACAACGCTTAACTTATGTATTTCCTCTATCTCTTTCAGCGTGGTAACATACAAAGCCAAGCTCCCTTCATTAATCTCCTATGAGATCACAAGGAAATCACTGGCAGCAGTATCCTCCCAATGTGTAGATCATCTTTGAAAGCTAAACCATCCGAGCATGCATAGGGTTCTATTGTTGCAGGATCAGCAATGCCCTCGATGACACGAGCTGAGTTGCCGAGAAAATTTCCATGCTCATCATAGAAAATAGCTCCAACGGCTCGTGTGATCTTAGCCTTCGATAAAGAAGCATAAATGTTTAGTTTACACATAGCTTGTGGTGGTGTAGTCCAGCGGCCCGTGACATGTTGTTGTCGATGGATGTTCATCGATATTAATGATCTCGGTGAGCCGTGAGCAAGAAGATTCAGATCTCCAAAGAAAGAATTTTTGAAACTCAATATGGTTAGTGGGCTCAGGTATACCTCCTAATGGGTCGCTTTATGCCTCGCTGTCGAAATCGCCCACAATGTAACATTAGCATTAAAAAAAATCCTCGATAGACAGGGTTTCAGTTGAGAAGAACAACAATTCCTTCGCATTGCCATATTCTTTTAATAGCATATGTTCAACCAGATTTTCGTCAGTCAGCGTCCATTTACTCATTGCAATGTTGCATTTGAGCAATGAATGCCTCAGCTGGTGCGTGACACAACGCACAATAACTTGTGGTTGCCATACTCTTACGATGAAGAACCGTGACCATGGAAAGAGATTTAATTATGTGATAATCTCGAAAGAAAAACCATGATCTTAGAGGGTAATTAACTTGGTCTTCCATAATTAAGCCCAGCTATTCTGTTCATCTGATGAACTCAAACACGCATGACTATGCACGTATAGGAGGCACCAGAGAATTCCAAAGAAGAGGCAAAAGAGTGCCATCTGTGCAAGGGTCGCGCGCATGGTCAAAAATTAAGCAGAACGAATATTTCTCAGGAGCGTGCAAGCCAACAGCACCACGCTGGCAGTGCGCGCTGATCTTCTGTTTTCTGTAACGTAAGACTAGTCATAGTGAGAAGTAACATAGAGTAGTGCCATGTATATGATATTAGTCTATGTTACTACCTTTATAGTACATAGTAACTTAGATGTAGTACCTTTATATGGCAAGGTTTAGCGGTTGCCATACCTAAAATTTGGCGCTAATAGTAGGTATAAGTATGTGTTAGGTTTAGTTCATGTTCAGGTTTTCCTTCTGTTGCTTTCTGTTGATGGTAATCGCTGCTGTTTTAGGACTGAAATGAACAAACCGGTAAGAAAGAGTCCCGTGTTGGACCTGCTCAATATTGGGCCTGCCTGATTGGTAAACCACTAAACCATTTGGGTTGCGTCTGTATTTTCAGTGGCATCGCGACTCAAGAAACGATCGGATGTTCATACTGTCGACAACTTCATGATTGGATGTTCTGGCTGAAATCACGGAAACCCTCCCGATCTTGCACTGCAGAGGCGGCGCCAACGCACCACGGCAGGAAGCAACCAAGAAGCGGTAACCAACCAGAACCGTGGCCGTTGGCAACGAGACGAGGCCGCGACCCGCAAGGTCATGAGGACGACTAGGCAAGTAAGAATATGGCGCTGACGAAGAACTACAAGTATATAATGCAATGTTAGGTATTTGGTTACGAAACTTAACTGCCTTTCGAATTCTGAAACTAATCTCGTTTTTGACTGAAATAAGCTCCATGCCAGTACAAAGTCTGCTACGGTTCTTTCCATAATTAATTGATTGGTTTCATCTTTTTTTTTTTGACCTGGACTACGGCGGGCTTACGCCATCCTGAACCTTATATTAAGCAGCCCCCAAGAGGGATTACAGGAGCATTACAATAGTTTTAGAGGGAGGGGGAGAAAAAAAAGAAAAGTAGGAGTTCATGGAGGGTCGTAGTTATTACACCAAAAATTAAGAGCAGAGGAATAGGCAGGAGTAGAACAGCGAAAAGCCCAGAGTCTAACATCTTCAATACAACGCCTGATGGCAGAGGGAAGATCCTCCGCAGTTCCATTGAAGGTAAGAGCATTCCTTCTTTTCCAGATAGTCCAAGCGATGGCAGTGTTGATTGTAGCTTCCACGTAGGTGTGATCATGTGCGAGCCAAATATCAGCAAAATATCGTAGGCTGCGGGAGCCAAAGTCTCTGTGGAAGAAGGTCCAGACCTCCTGAGCATGGGGGCAAAGGAGGAGCATGTGATCGAGGTCTTCGTCTTCTGGACAGGAGAGGCAGGTGGCCGAGGATGACAGGTTATGTCTAAAACGTCGCTCATTGGTTGGAAGACGCCATCTTCGAGCAAGCCAGCAGAAAACTTTACACTTTAAGGGGGCAGCATTCCTCCAAATCCCCGAGGCTAGATCATCAGTCTGCAGATGCCTGAAAGAGTTGACATAGAAACTTTTGTTTGAAAGCTTTTTGTTAGTGAGGCGGCTGTTCCTAAAGTCCGTGGCATCGTTAAGGTCCACGGCACTTAACTCGGAGGTGAGGGTACGAAGCTCAGCCGTAGCAGCAACTGAAAGACGAGGTCCAAGGGCGGCCGGGAGGCCATCTTGCACAATGAAGGAGACGTTGACTTGAGGTCTAGAGGAATGGGAGAACAAGCAGGGGAAGCGAGTGTGGAGTGTGGCGTCCCCGAGCCACAGGTCGAACCAGAAGGAAGTCGAGGCTCCATTACCGACAACCACTTTGGAGGCAAGGCGGAAAGCATCAAGCCCAGCAATGATATCTTTCCATACCGGGGTGTCAAGATAATGGCGGTCCCCAAGGTCCTTAGTTTTGCTCCAACCATAGAAACGTCGGAACCAGCATGCCCACGGTGCGGAGGAGTCAGAGTGAAGTTTGGAAAGAAATTTAGCAAGAAGCGCTGAATTTTGGGCAGGGAGAGAGAGGACGCCCAGCCCACCAAGGTGCTTAGGGGTGCAAACGATAGGCCAGGCTACCTTGCATTGACCGCCGTGGCAAGTTTCCTCCCCCGTCCAAAGAAAAGCTCGACGTCGCTTATCTATAGCCTCGACAACTCCAGCAGGAAGGATGCCAGCGCTCATGGCATGGGAGAGCATGGCAGTGAGGACGGAGTTAACAAGGAGTAGACGCCCGCCAATGGGAAGGGACCATCCATGCTAGCCAGACAAGCGCATATCGCTCTTGGAGATGATGGGGGTGAAATCCGCAAACCGAAGCTTGTGGGTGGAGAGAGGAAGACCGAGGTAGGTCTGGGGGAAGGACGAGACTGCGCACCCAAAGGCGTTGGCCATGGAGAGAGCGGAAGCAGGATCGGTTTTAATGGGGATGAAAGTACTTTTATGAAAGTTAATGGTGAGACCGGTGGCCTCGGAGAAGGAAACCAGGACATGTTTCAAGTTGGTCACATGATCGGGGATGGCCCGAATGATAATAAGCGTATCATCGGCATATTGAAGGATGGGGCAAGCGAGGTCGTCCACAAGGGGGTGGAGGAGGAGTCCCTGCCTAGAAGCAAGAAGGAGCATTTGTTGAAGGACATCGGCGATAATGTTGAAGAGGAAATGGGATAGGGGATCTCCTTGTCTAAGGCCTCGTCGGCATTGGATCCAGCCCCCCGGGATCCCGTTAAGAAGGACAGCCGTTTGGCTGGTAAAGTTGAGGATCTTGATCCACTCGCGCCAAAGGCTAGGAAACCCTTTTGCGTCCAGAATCCGATCAAGAGCCTCCCAGCTGATGGAGTCGAAGGCTTTACGGAAGTCGAGTTTAAAAACTGCGGCTGGCGCTCCTCTGCGGTGACAGGCCTGGATGATGTCGGCAGCATAAACAAAATTTTTGGCAATGGAGCGCTCAGAGATGAAGCCCGTTTGATCAGGGTGAACAATAAAGGGAATGAGGTTGCGGAGTCGAATCATGAGGCATTTGGAGTGAACTTTGAGGCAACAATTCTGAAGAGATATAGGACGGAAATTGTCAGGTTTATTAGCCCCTTGTTTTTTAGGGAGAAGCACGATGTAAGACTTGTTTATAGGGCGAAGATCAGTTGAAAGGGAGTGAAAGTCTGTAAGACAGCGAAGCAGCAAGTTCTTGACAAGATCCCAGTTTTTTTTGTAGAAGGAAGGCCCAAAACCATCCGGCCCAGGGCTAGAATTGTCATTCATGGAGAAGAGAGCAATTTTTATCTCATCCAAGGTGAAAGGAGATACCAGGGTGGCCGCTTGGGAGGGGGTGAGGGAGGTGGATCTGACTAAGGATGGGAGGTCAAGGGAGTCGGCAGCAAAAACTGGAGTCCCCAGAAGATCTTTGAAAAACCTTTGGAGGATGGAAGCTTTGGCAGGATGAGAGAAGACGGGGTTGCCATCATCAGCTTCCAAGGATTCGATCTAATTTTTCTGAAGCCAACCAGAGGCGCAAAGATGAAAGTAGTGAGAGTTCTCATCTCCCAGAGTGCAGTGCTTGATTTTTGCACGCTGGCGCCAATAGGTAGCACGGTCAAAGTTTTTTTGACTGAGGTGAAGCTTAGCGGCCGATCGAAGGCGCCCCTCAAGAGGGGAGAGATTACGAACCTCCTCCAATCTATCAAAAAAGGAGATAACAGAACGGCAGTTGACCAGGTAAAGGGAGGGCAGGCGGCGCTCTTTGGCCCAAGCTCGGGCAGCAGACCGAACCCGTTTGAGCTTAAGGCAGAGCTTACCAACAGAGGGTAGGTGGTCATGAGAGCTGCCGACGCTATTCCAATTAGCCAGAACCAGCGGAGGGAAACTAGAATGAGAGAGCCAAGAGTTTTCGAAACGAAAAACAGTGCAACGAGGGGCCTTGGAAGAGGCCTCAAGGTGCAGGGGAACATGATCTGAGGTGGGACGGGAGGAAGAGGTAAGAGTGGAATCAGGAAGGGAGAGACTCCATTCAGGGTTGACGAGGACACGATCTAGGCGAGCTAAGATGGGAGGGTCTTGCAGGTTAGACCACGTGAATTGACGGTCGAGGAGAGGAATCTCCAAGAGGCCAAGATTATTAATAAAATCATTGAAAAAGCCTGCTTCAGAGGCATTGAAATTGTTATTTGACTTATCTCGCGAGGCACGAATGAGATTGAAATCTCCCATAACAGCGACAGGGCCAGAAAGGGAGGCGAAGATATGTTCGAGGGAGGTGAGGAAATCAGCTTTGAGGGCATGGACGCAGGGGCCATAGACATTGATTAAGGATAAGGTTAGGTCATCAGTTCTGAGAGAAAAAGTAGAGGTGATTGAAAACTCATCAATAGAATGGTGGACAAGCTCCAGAAGGTTGTCATCCCAAGCCGTAATGATGCCTCCCGAGGAACCGTCAGAGGGTTTGAAAATGAAGGATTGAAGGGAGTGAGGGAGGAAGGAGGAGGCGAGAAAAGATGAGATATCCGGAAGCTTGGTCTCCTGAATGCACAGAATTGAGGGGAGAAAGGATTCGACAGCGGCAAGAACATCGATACGCTTTTGAGGTCTACCAAGACCGCGAATGTTCCAGCAACCGAGCATAAGCTTAACTAACATATGAGAAAAGGAGGCGACAGGTAGACGAAGAACCGACCAGGGATCCAGTTTAACTGGTTACAGATAGGGTTACAACACAAAGCCAAAGGCTGGAAAAAACAGAAGTACATAAAGCTAAACGGATACAAGAGGTTTACAGAGGCGGGGCCAGCATCCCAGATCCTAACATTGGGCCGAAAGGGAGCCCAAGGCAAGGAAAGGCCCAGATCGATAAGCCTCAACCAACAACAGCCAAACCCAGGCGAACGATAGTAGGGGCAAGCGACGAACAGAGCCGACCTCGCTCGACAGCAAGGTGGACTGATCATGGAGACACAGCGAACGACAGGGCGGAGGTGGAATCAAAGCCCAGCTCAGAGGCAGAGATGTCACAAGCGGTCGCCAACGCGTGCACGTCATCCGGAACCAGCGGCACGCCTTCATCGACCGCCACAGCGAGCAGGTCGTCGGCAGAGAGCTCACCCCGGCGGCGAGGAGGTTCAGCAGTACCCTCATTGAGCGCTTTCTTGCGCAGCACCGCCCTGTCCACAATGGACAGGAACATGTCATCCTTGGCGAAGCGCGCACAGCGCCAGGGCTCGAAGGAGGTGAGGGCCGAAGGCGCCGCCGCGGCCAAAGCAGCAGAAGCAGCGTCAGCCCCAGCGCGGGAGAGAGGAGGCGGCGTCGCGGTCACAGGTGGCGAGGCGGTGACAGGAGAGGAAGCTGGTTCCACGATGCGCCCCATGACCAAGGAGTCCAGCACGCCCACGGGAGCAGCGAGGTTGTCGCAGGGCTGCTCGCCGCGTGCCGGAACCTTGACAGAGAGCAGCAGGCAGCGGAGCGCGCCAACAGTGGCGATGGAGTCCACCAGGCCCACCGAGGCAGTGGCAAAGTTTGCCACCAGGAGGCCTTTGCAGCCCGGGTCCGAAGAAGCCTGACGAAGGGGAAGACGGAAGGAGAGAGTTTGATCGTTATCGTCAGAGACAACAACGTCAAAAAACCCAAAGCGGAGCTTGACCTCCACAGATTTAGGCTTGGAGAGGATTGGCTTTCCGACGACCAAAGGCAAAGGAGGAGCACAAGCAATGGCCCTGGAAGCGATGGAGGCCGCCGGAGCGGCACTGTGAGGTTCTCCATGAGGCACAAGAGGTGGAGGGACTCCCAGAACCTGCATAACCTCAGCATATCCCTCTCCGCCCTCCAGCTCGATGCCTTCCTGGTCATCACCCGAGGAGTAAGCCTCCGGGATAGGGTCGGAATCTGGGCCAGAGGAAGGGTTGGAGTCAGGAGCAATATCCTCAAAGTCAATAATGGAGACGTCGCTGAAAGAGCCGGAGCTGCAGTGATTCTTGACACAGAGACTCAAGGGGATATCAGTGATGGTTTCAGCTTTGACAGTAACCAGGACCGCCGAGAAATCAACGCCTGTGAGGCACACAGGGTCTATGGCATGAGGGTTTGCAAAGGGGCCAGAGGAGTGGGAAATAAGGTGGCGTTGCCACTGCTCAACAGGAGTAAGCCTCCAGGATAGGGTCGGAATCTGGGCCAGAGGAAGGGTTGGAGTCAGGAGCAATATCCTCAAAGTCAATAATGGAGACGTCGCTGAAAGAGCCGGTGTTGACCACCAAAACCCACCGGCGAATAGCGACGGGCAACACGTAGAGCCGGGAGGCTCCCAGGACTGCTGGTGGGCCCTGGTCCCTCGGGCGACGGCCCGCAATGCTCCGGCACGCACGTCCGATGTTGGTGCAAGGGCGTGCCACCTGACCTATACCTGGTCAGGAAGGTGATAGATTGCTTCGACTAGTTTCCTGCATGGCATACACGTAAACATTAAATACGAGCCTCGATCGGCTCTCAGGTTATCCTGTGAATCGGCTCATGGAGCCGATCCACCCATGATTTGTATTAGATCTACGATAACATGGTGGTCCTGCTTGATCAATACTAAGCTAAAACGATCTACGACGATTTAGGGTTTTCACCACACAACCGGAACATCTCACACGTAATTGAGCGTGGCAGGTACAAAAGATGACGGAAAATCAACCCTAGAAAAGGCCTAAAAACCAACATGAAGTTGATCCTCGGAACATCCCTTCTAGGATCAGCAAACCGTACCTCACGCCCTACTGGATCCTTCAACCCGTTTGCAAGGCCTAACCATATGGATATTAAACTAATCCTTGAGGAACAAGGAACAACCGTAACAAATCGAATCTACTAAATAAAGAATAAGCAAGGTGCTGTCCTTACACCTAAGATAGGTGTAAGGACAGCTAGATACCTAGGGATAGCAAAGCTAAGCGAATACATCAAGTAAATATCGATGCAAACCCTAACATATCTATGATAATGGTGTTGCTCGCCATCAAAAATGCTTCAGTACGAGCAACACATGAACAACGAATAAACAACATACTGCCTGGATCGCAAGATGCGATCTAGGCAGCATAGCGCTTACCCGAAAGAAACCCTCGAAACAAGGGGTGGCGATGCGCCTAGATTGGTTTGTTGTGAACGTGATCGTCCTCCTTTCTCAATAACCCTAGATACATATTTATAGTCCATAGACTTTCTAACTTGGGAATAATCCCAACCATGTACGAGCTAAACTCTATCTTTTAATTCTAACCGACATGTAACCTACTATAATTTACAGATACCCGGGCAATCTAGCCCAAATTCTTGCACGAGGCCGATTCATGAATATTTCCCGTGTATATTCTCCAAGCCCATCTCAATCACGGCCACCTCCTGACTTGGTTAAAATCTGGTGATAACACATGCCCCCCTGGTTTTGGCAATGATAATTCAAAAACCACTCTGTTTTTCTTCGTAGGGTCACGTCGTGGCAGAGCAGAACCGTCGCAGTATCCTTTTATCATGATGCCTTGCCTTCTCAACTTCTCTGCACGATTTGAGAGTTTTTTGGCACCACTTCCTCGGAAACTGCTATAGCATTAAATTTCCACTATATCCCCTTTATTTAACCGCGCCGAACAGTTCGCCTCTTCATCCCCTTGCTCTGTCCTAGCCATCGGCAAAAAACCCCCTTCCTCTGTAGCAATGTCTTCCTCTTCCTCCTCCTCCGCCTCGTCGGGTCTCTCTTTCCAATCCTCCTCCTCCAGCGAGCCGATACCAGAACACGACCTGATGGCGCAATACGAGAAGGAGGCTCCCGAGCATTGGGACGATGAAGAGTGGGACTTCACCGCCAGGGTGAACGACGACCTACCCCTGGTCGCCGTCGGGTCGGATGACGACCTATCCCTGACCGACGGGGAGGCGGACCTCCGGTTCCTCGTCGACGGGGAATTGGAGGGAGAGAGCGAAGACGACCTCTACTCCTGGGCCAGCTTCACCTCCTACGACGAGGAGGAGGAAGAGGAGGAGGATGACTCCTCCTCCGATGAGTACCCGCCGGCAAAGCGCTTCCGCGCTTGGTCGCAGGACGACGACGACGATGATGATGAGGAGGAAGAAGCCCCGGCCGAGGGCTACGGCAGCAGCGATGAGGAGCTCGCCGGAAGCAGCGCCAACGGTAGCTACGACGGCGACGACGAGGCCAGCGACGGCCCTTAGAATAGGAACTACTAGTATAGGACTAGTAGTAGTTCTTGAGCAATCGGCTCTTCTTTTGTTCTTCCTTCCTTGAGCAATCGGCTCTTCGTTGTAAAAAAACCCCTTTATTAATGAAGAAGTGTTTCCAATTGATCTTGCCGATAGTCAAAGTTAGTCAACTCTCAAAGAGCCGATGGCATCGCATCGTCCTTTACCATAAAAATGCGAGTAAGGCCAAATCAGTTGCCTATTCAAACGGTAACCTGCACCCTTCGTCTGAGAGAGTAAACTCAGATCCCCAAATCGCCGCTCGAACAAATCCAACTCACGGCCACACGAATCTCAGATCTCAACCGCGGCAAATCAACTCTGCAGCGAATCCAATGGCGGAATCATCCAACGCCAACGCTACGGTCGCCGGTCTGAAGGTAATCCTTAACCGCTCCTCGCCATCCGAATAAGTGTTAGGATTAACAGCAAACACCTGAATTAATGTCCTATTTCGTTATTAATTTTAGGTTTCAGACATTCTGCTGCCGCATCCTTCTCTCCCAAATTCTCTTTGTCTTGGTCCCTGATACGTCCAATTTGCATCACTATTTTGTATCATAATTTGCTGTTATTCATTGATATATTTCATATTTGGACACAATACTTATGTTATTTCATCTATTTTGCATGTTTCATCATTATTGGAGGATCGAGCACCGGAGCCAGGATTCAGCTGGAAAAAGCACCGTCAGAACGCAATATTTCGGAAGATCAACTGTGGAAGGAAATTATACCAAAAATCCTATTTTTCCAGATGACGAAGGAAGCCAGAAGGGGGAGCTGAGAAGGCCCAAGGTGGGGCCAGACCACAGGCCGGCGCGGCCCATGGCCTGGCCGCGCCACCTTGTGGTGTGGGGGCCCCACAGCCCCTTTCGCCTCCTTTTCTTCGCGAAACCCTTCGTCCCGAAGACCTAAGCCACAGAGGGTACCTCACGAAGAGTTACAGCCGCCTCTGCGGGGCGGAGAACACCAGAGAGAAAAGAGCTCTCCGGCGGGCAGGAATCCGCCGGGGAAATTCCCTCCCGGAGGGGGAAATCGACGCCATCGTCACCGTCATCGAGCTGGACATCATCTCCATCACCATCATCATCATCATCTCCACCATCATCACCGCCATCTCCACCGCTGGACACCGTCACCGCCGTAGCAATTTGGGTTTGATCTTGATTGTTTGATAGGGGAAACTCTCCCGGTATCGATTTCTACTTGTTGTTGATGCTATTGAGTGAAACCATTGAACCAAGGTTTATGTTCAGATTGTTATTCATCATCATATCACCTCTGATCATGTTCCATATGATGTCTCGTGAGTAGTTCGTTTAGTTCTTGAGGACATGGGTGAAGTCTAAATGTTAGTAGTGAACTATGGTTGAGTAATATTCAATGCTATGATATTTAAGTTGTGGTGTTATTCTTCTAGTGGTGTCATGTGAACGTCGACTACATGACACTTCACCTTTATGGGCCTAGGGGAATGCATCTTGTACTCGTTTGCCAATTGCGGGGTTGCCGGAGTGACAGAAACCTAAACCCCCGTTGGTATATCGATGCGGGGAGGGTAGCAGGATCTCGAGTTTAAGGCTGTGGTTAGATTTATTCTTAATTACTTTCTTGTAGTTGCGGATGCTTGCAAGGGGTATAATCACAAGTATGTATTAGTCCTAGGAAGGGTGGTACATTAGCATAGGTTCACCCACACAACACTTATCATAACAATGAAGATTATTTAGCCGTATGTAGCGAAAGCACTAGACTAAAATCTCGTGTGTCCTCGAGAACGTTTGGTCATTATAAGTAAACAACCCGGCTTGTCCTTTGCGCTAAAAAGGATTGGGCCACTCGCTGCAATTGTTACTCTCGCACTTTACTTACTCGTACTTTATTCAACTGTTACATCAAAACCCCCGAATACTTGTCCGTGAGCATTTACAGGAATCCTTCATTGAAACTGCTTGTCAACACCTTCTGCTCCTCGTTGGGATCGACATTCTTACTTATCGAAAATACTACGATACACCCCTATACTTGTGGGTCATCAAGACTATTTTTACGGCGCCGTTGCCGGGGAGTGAAGCGCTATTGGTAAGTGGAATTGGTAAGGAAAACCTTTACTGTTTGTGCTGATTTTATTTCTGCCTGCTGCTATAAGTCATTATGGAGAGATCTTCTCTTCAATTTCTATTTGGGAAATCTACTACTACTGCAACGGTAGTGGATGAGGCGCCAGGTGAGGAAGTGATACCATATAAAATACCTATGAAAATTATTGAACGTGTTATGGATAACCGCTATGAAGGGGATGGAACTGTCCACCCTGGAGATCATTTATTGTTCTTACATGAATTATGCGGTTTATTCAAGTGTGCAGGTATTGCTATGGATGAAGTGAGGAAGAAACTATTCTCTATATCGCTGTGCAGTAAGGCAGCGCATTGGTATAAATTATTGGATAATGGGGATTCTCTTGAATGGAATGATATTGTGCCCCGGTTTTATTCTAAGTTCTATCCTCCAAGTGAAATTCACAAGGATCGGAATCGCATATATAATTTTTGGCCTCATGATGGAGAGAGTATTGCCCAAGCTTGGGCGAGATTGAAGTCTTTAATGCTCAAATGCCCCATTCATGAGCTTCCTGGTAATGTTATTATTGATAATTTCTATGCAAGACTTTCTTTTCAAGACAAGACCTTGCTGGATACTTCTTGTTCTGGATCATTTACACGCAACAAAGAAGAGTTTAAAAGGGACCTTCTTGATCGGATCCAAGAAAATACTGAAGGTTGGGAGAACGACAAGGATAGAGAATCGGGTATAATTTATGATTATAAATGCATTGAAGCTTTTATGGATCTTGATAAATTTCGTAATATGAGTGCTACATATGGTCTTGATTCTCAAGTTGCTGCAAATCTTTATAAAGCTTTTGCCTCTCATTATGAATTGCCAAAGAAGAATTTTGATAAGTATCATGAACCGTATAAAGATAAAATTGATTCATCTATTAATAAATGCGTTGTGGTTGAAACTGCTGATCATGTTATTCCTGAAGCTTATATTGAAAAAACTCCTTTCCCTGCTAAAATGAAGGAGTACTCTGTTATAAATAGTGCGGTTCATAAAAGTGAAAAGAAACCTGTAGAACCTGAAGAACAAATAAAAGTTGAACCTCTTTGTTGCAATAGTTAAAGATCTTGTGACTGAAAATGTGGAGGATGGTCATATTATTTTCTGTGAAGATGCTTCTAATATTGTTTCACATCCTAATAAACCCAAACAAGTTAGTGTTCCTATGCTATCTGTTAGAATTGGTGATCATTGCTATTATGGTTTATGTGATATTGGTGCAAGTGTTAGTGCTATTCCTTATGAGCTTTACACGGAGATTATGCACGAAATTGATTCTTGTGAACTTGAAGATATTGATGTGGTTATTCACCTGGCTAATAGAGAAACTATTTCTCCAATTGGTATTGTTCGAGATGTGGAAGTTTTATGCGGTAAGATTAAATATCCTGCTGACTTTTTGGTACTTGGTTCTGCTGCTAGTGATTATTGTCCTATTATTTTTGGTAGACCTTTTCTAAATACTTGTGGAGCTATTATAGACTGCAAGAAAGAGAAAATTTTGACTAAATTTGCTAGTGAATCTTATGAGTTTAACTTCTCTAAATTTACCAAAACTCCTTATAAAGCTGATTTGCCTAGTGATGATTTTAAAATGGAGCAGTGTGCATCTATTGTTCTTGTTCCTAATAATCCTTTGCAGCAACATTTGGAGGATAGCGAGAGTGAAGTTTTTAGGAAAGAAAGAGATGAGCTTGAGGAAATTTTTCTTTGCCAACCTATTCTTAAGCATGATTTACCGGTGGAAGATCTGGGTACAACACCGCCACCAAAGGAAGATCCTGTCTTTGATTTAAAACCATTGCCTGATAATCTTAAATATGCTCATATTGATGATAAGAAAATATATCCTGTTATTATTAGTTCTAAGCTTACAGAGTTTGAAGAAGAAAGGCTATTGGAAATATTGAAGAAACACCGAAGCGCTATTGGCTACACTCTTGATGATTTGAAGGGGATTTCTCCTTCTATTTGCCAACATGCTATTAATATGGAAGATGATGCAAAGCCTGTTGTTGAACATCAGCGTCGTCTAATTCCGAAGATGAAGGAGGTGGTAAGGAATGAGGTATTAAAACTTCTTGAAGCTGGTATTATATATCCTATTGCTGATAGTACATGGGTTAGTCCTGTGCATTGCGTTCCCAAGAAAGGAGGAATGACTGTTGTGCCTAATGATAATGATGAGCTCATCCCTCAAAGAGTAGTTGTAGGGTATAGAATGTGCATTGATTTTCGAAAAGTTAATAAAGTTACTAAGAAAGATCATTACCCTTTACCATTTATTGATCAAATGCTAGAAAGATTGTCTAAAAATACTCATTTTTGCTTTCTTGATGGTTATTCTGGGTTTTCACAAATTGCTGTTAAAACTAAAGATCAAGAGAAAACCACTTTTACTTGTCCCTATGGAACTTATGCTTATAGGCGTATGCCTTTTGGTTTATGTAATGCTCCTGCTACCTTTCAAAGATGCATGTCTGCTATTTTTCATGGCTTTTGCGAGAGTATTGTGGAAGTATTCATGGATGATTTTTCCGTCTATGGGAATTCTTTTGATAGTTGCTTGCGAAACCTTGATAAAGTTTTGCAGAGATGTGAAGAAACTAACCTTGTTCTTAATTGGGAGAAATGCCACTTTATGGTTAATGAAGGAATTGTATTGGGACATAAAATTTCTGAGAAAGGTATTGAAGTTGATAGAGCTAAAGTTGAAGCAAATGAGAAGATTCCCTATCCGAGGGATGTTAAAGGTATTCGTAGTGTTCTTGGTCATGCTGGGTTTTATAGGAGATTTATTAAAGATTTCTCCAAGATTTCAAAGCCTCTTACTAATCTTCTTCAAAAAGATGTACCTTTTGTTTTTGATGATGATTGTAAGGAAGCTTTTGAAACTCTAAAGAAAGCCTTAACAACTGCTCCTGTAGTTGAACCTCCTGATTGGAACTTACCATTTGAAATTATGTGTGATGCTAGTGATTTTGCTGTAGGCGCTGTTCTTGGACAGCGAGTAGATAAAAAACTGAATGTTATTCATTATGCTAGTAAAACTCTTGATGCTGCTCAAAGAAATTATGCTACAACTGAAAAAGAATTATTAGCTGTAGTCTTTGCTTGTGATAAATTTAGATCTTAGATTGTTGATTCAAAAGTTACGATTCATACTGATCATGCTGCAATTAGATACCTTATGACAAAGAAAGATGCTAAGCCGAGGCTTATTAGATGGGTACTTCTTTTGCAAGAATTTGATTTACATATTGTAGATAGGAAAGGTGCTGATAATCCTGTCGCTGATAATTTGTCTAGATTGGAAAATATTGCTTATGATCCTATTCCTGTTAATGATAGTTTTCCAAATGAACAATTGGCTGTAATAAAGGTGAGCTCGCGAGACAGTCCTTGGTATGCTGATTATGCTAACTTTATTGTTTCCAAGTACTTGCCTCCAACCTTTTCAGCTCAGCAAAGGAGGAAATTCTTTTATGACTTGAGGCATTATTTCTGGGATGACCCACATTTATATAAAGAAGGAGTGGATGGTATTATGCGAAGATGTGTTCCCGAATATGAACAACAAGAGATATTGAGTAAATGTCATGGTAGTGCTTATGGAGGACATCACGCCGGAGAAAGAACCGCGCAAAAGGTTCTACAATCAGGTTTTTATTGGCCAACTCTCTTCAAGGATGCGAGAAATTTTATTTTATCTTGTGATGAATGCCAAAAGGTTGGTAATATCTCCAGACGTAATGAAATGCCTATGAATTATACTCTTGTTATTGAACCATTTGATTGTTGGGGATTTGACTTCATGGGACCTTTTCCGTCTTCAGAAGGTAACACTCATATACTTGTTGCTGTTGATTATGTTACTAAATGGGTGGAAGCCATACCTACAAAAAGTGCTGATGGTGAGACCTCTTTAAGAATGCTTTTAGATATTATTTTTCCTAGATTTGGAGTGCCTAGATATATTATGACTGATGGAGGTTCTCATTTTATTCATGGAGGTTTTAGAAAAACTCTTGCTAGATATGGTATTAATCATAGAATTGCTTCCGCTTATCATCCTCAAACTAGTGGGCAAGTAGAATTATCAAATAGAGAGATTAAATCTATCTTGCAAAAGACTGTTAATAAAACTAGAAAGAATTGGGCTAGTAAATTGAAGGATGCACTATGGGCTTATAGAACTGCTTATAAAAATCCCATGGGAATGTCACCTTATAAAATGGTTTATGGGAAAGCTTGTCATTTACCTTTAGAACTAGAGCACAAAGCTTATTGGGCTGTTAGAGAATTAAATAAAGATCCTAAACTTGCTGGTAATAAGAGGTTGTTGCAATTGAGTTCTCTAGATGAATGGAGAAGTGAAGCTTATGAAAATGCTAAACTCTTTAAAGAGAAAGTTAAAAAATGGCATGATAGAAGGATTATCAAAAGAGAATTTAATATTGGGGATAAAGTCCTATTGTATCGGTCTCGTCTCAGATTCTTTGCAGGGAAATTACTCTCAAAATGGGAAGGACCGTATGTTGTCGAGGAGGTGTATTGTTCAGGAGCAATCAAAATTAGCTCTCTCCAAGGCAATGCCACGCAAGTGGTGAATGGACAAAGACTCAAGCATTATATCTCAGGTGATTCCTATAATGTTGATGTTGATATTATTCGAGTGGAAACACCGGAGGCTTTCATCAAAGAACAAATTGACAGTCCGCCAGAACTCGACTTTGAATAGGTAACAGTACTGGTAATGAAAAGTACGCCATTTACTTTCAGAACAATATTTTTGCTGTTTCTGGAAAATATGAAAAATTACGAGATCGAAACGGAGTGGAAAAGACGCACGAGGGCGTGCCACCATAGGCCGGCGCGGCCTGACCTGGGCCCGCGCCGCCCTATGGTCTGGCCGCCTCGTCACCCCTTTCCGATTCTGGTTCGATCTGGTACTTTCCTTTTGTCGTGAAAATTTTTGCTATATAATCCCCCGGACCCCTGGAGGTCCGTATATCGTTTTCTCGACGTGTTTTGTTTCGAGCTGTTTCTGCCAGGATCTGTTTTCAGTTTAGAAGCACCATGGTCTCCAAGAACAAGGGCAAGGAGTTTCCGGATGAAGATAATTGAGATCTTGGGTGGAAAGAGGAGGACAAGGACGTCAAGGAAGAGGATGAAGAAGAGGTGGAGGAAGATTCGCGCGCACACCCGCGTGCTACCATCGCAAGCATCAAGGTGGTGGACAACCCTTTTAGTGCAAATAAGAGCGCAAGAATTCGCACTGAAGGAGCGGTTCCACGTCATTACCTAGCTCCGAAAACATCTTTATCAGGCATTCACCATCCCTTCCACAATCTAATTTTCAATAATCAAATTGAAGGGACTCCCAAGGCAGCATTGCCTAGCAATTGGGATATAGATCGCTCTAACACTGCAGGAGGGAGGAAGCCTGAGGGTGAAGAGTGGGGAAATAACTCCAAGAGTTGGGACTCGCCGTCGGACAGACTTCTTAACCGCGTCGAGCACAATTCGGAGATGATTCGCAATCTCGCATACAAGATTGATGAGCTTCAGGAGCTTATTGAGAAGCTTGTCAGGAATTCATCACCACCATCGCCGAAGGAGTAATTCATCATCGGTATTGGCATCCCCTTGGTTTGTTCCAAGCTTGGGGGAGTGCCGCGGTATCACATCATCACTATCTTTTACTTTTTACTGTCAAGTAGTGTCATATCATGAGTAGGGAAGTTATCATATAAGATGGGTTGCAGTTTGGAAATATCTCTCCTTTAGTTGGTTGTCTATGTATCCCTTGGTGTGAGTTATCGTTATGGAATATTAATGAGAAGTCTTATCATTTACATATTGCACATCTTATTTTAGTTTGCAATCTCTATTATATGATTTATCTTGTCATTAGTATTGGTATCACTTTGGGAGCATTGAATAAATCTATTTGGTTTTGGCAAACTTAGCATTGGTCAATAGCAACAACACTTTGAGGTTTAAGTAGAAAAGAGAAATACATGTAGTTGTTTCATTTTCTTTCTTTCTTTCTTGCTAGCTCATAGCTTATTAGTCTGAAGTTAAAATTGTTTGTGCTTACAAGGAAGATGCATGATTGTTTCTATCACATGTATATTTGTTTGTTTCCCTCAACTCTTATGCCTGCTAATTAACCTTGCTAGCCAAAAACCTGTACTGAGAGGGAATACTTCTCGTGCATCCAAACCTTAGTCCAAACCTATGTCATTTGTGTCCACCATACCTACCTACTACATGGTATTTTCTGCCATTCCAAGTAAATACTTCGTGTGCTACCTTTAAACAATTCAAAACTTATTATCTCTTATTTGTGTCAATGTTTTATAGCTCATGAGGAAGTATGTGGTGTTTTATCTTTCAATCTTGTTGGGCAACTTTCACCAATGGACTAGTGGCTTCATCCACTTATCCAATAATTTTGCAAAAAAAGCTGGCAATGGGATTCCCAGTCCCAAATTAATTAAACTAAATAGACACTCCTCCATGGTATGTGATTGATGGACGGCACCCGAAGGATTCGGTTAGCCATGGCTTGTGTAAGCAAAGGTTGGGGGGAGTGTCATCATAATAAAACTAAAATAAAAAGGCACTCCTTCATGGTATGAGATTGTTGGCAGGCACCCGAGGATTCGGTTAGCCATGGTTTGTGAAAGAAAGGTTGGAAGGAGTGCCACACAAAATAAAAATAAAATGGGAGCCGCTCTTTGAAGGTTGTCTGGCAAGGGGGTTAGAGTACCCGCTACCAGTCGTTGACAACAACAAACACCTCTCAAAATGTTACTTTTATTCTCTTTATATGATTTCAAAACTGAAAAAGCTCTAGCACATGATTTAATCCCTGCTTCCCTCTGCGAAGGGCATGCCTTTTACTTTACGTTGAGTCAGTAAACCTATTTCCCTCCATCTCAAGCAAGCATTTGAGTAGTTGTGATCAAACCATTATATTGTGATTTGCTTCATCATGTCTTTTACTTTTCCTTGTTTAGTTCAAGTTTTATCTGAATGAATATAGCTTTGCAAGTTATCAATGATTATGAGGAGACTATTATGATTGAGTATGCAAGTTGTGCAATATAAACTTTAACATGAGAGCATTGCTCGATAGATAAGTATAACCTGTTAATTGTTCTCTAACCAAGAACGAAGTTTGCCATCACCAACTATGATTTCTTATGCACCTTTATTTGTGATTACTTTATACTTGTTTCAAGTTGAGTTATATGAGGAAGTTGTTTACTAGAATGTCTTGTGTGAATGAATATGATGCTTCTTGTCCGTATTTTATTTATCGACTCTTCACTCCATAAACATGTGGTCCTGTTTATCGAGTTCGATTTCGCTTGGGGACAAGCGAAGTCTAAGCTTGGGGGGAGTTGATACATCCAATTTGCATCACTATTTTGTATCATAATTTGCTGTTATTCATTGATATATTTCATATTTGGACACAATACTTATGTTATTTCATCTATTTTGCATGTTTCATCATTATTGGAGGATCGAGCACCGGAGCCAGAATTCTGCTGGAAAAAGCACCGTCAGAACGCAATATTTCGGAAGATCAACTGTGGAAGGAAATTATACCAAAAATCCTATTTTTCCAGATGACGAAGGAAGCCAGAAGGGGGAGCTGAGAAGGCCCAAGGTGGGGCCAGACCACAGGCCGGCGCGGCCCATGGCCTGGTCACGCCACCTTGTGGTGTGGGGGCCCCACAGCCCCTTTCGCCTCCTTTTCTTCGCGAAACCCTTCGTCCCGAAGACCTAAGCCACAGAGGGTACCTCACGAAGAGTTACAGCCGCCTCTACGGGGCGGAGAACACCAGAGAGAAAAGAGCTCTCCGGCGGGCAGGAATCCGCCGGGGAAATTCCCTCCCGGAGGGGGAAATCGACGCCATCGTCACCGTCATCGAGCTGGACATCATCTCCATCACCATCATCATCATCTCCACCATCATCACCGCCGTCTCCACCGCTGGACACCGTCACCGCCGTAGCAATTTGGGTTTGATCTTGATTGTTTGATAGGGGAAACTCTCCCGGTATCGATTTCTACTTGTTGTTGATGCTATTGAGTGAAACCATTGAACCAAGGTTTATGTTCAGATTGTTATTCATCATCATATCACCTCTGATCATGTTCCATATGATGTCTCGTGAGTAGTTCGTTTAGTTCTTGAGGACATGGGTGAAGTCTAAATGTTAGTAGTGAACTATGGTTGAGTAATATTCAATGCTATGATATTTAAGTTGTGGTGTTATTCTTCTAGTGGTGTCATGTGAACGTCGACTACATGACACTTCACCTTTATGGGCCTAGGGGAATGCATCTTGTACTCGTTTGCCAATTGCGGGGTTGCCGGAGTGACAGAAACCTAAACCCCCGTTGGTATATCGATGCAGGAGGGATAGCAGGATCTCAGAGTTTAAGGCTGTGGTTAGATTTATTCTTAATTACTTTCTTGTAGTTGCGGATGCTTGCAAGGGGTATAATCACAAGTATGTATTAGTCCTAGGAAGGGTGGTACATTAGCATAGGTTCACCCACACAACACTTATCATAACAATGAAGATTATTTAGCCGTATGTAGCGAAAGCACTAGACTAAAATCCCGTGTGTCCTCGAGAACGTTTGGTCATTATAAGTAAACAACCCGGCTTGTCCTTTGCGCTAAAAAGGATTGGGCCACTCGCTGCAATTGTTACTCTCGCACTTTACTTACTCGTACTTTATTCAACTGTTACATCAAAACCCCCTGAATACTTGTCTGTGAGCATTTACAGGGAATCCTTCATCGAAACTGCTTGTCAACACCTTCTGCTCCTCGTTGGGATCGACATTCTTACTTATCGAAAATACTACGATACACCCCCTATACTTGTGGGTCATCAGTCCCCGTTCTTCCGAGAGTCCTGCCCATTTAATTTCATGCGAGGCCAATAGAATTCCCTTCGTAAACCAGAATTTAGATCTGACTTCCTGGGCCGACTGCCTACGAGCCTGGCCTAATCCTCCTGAGGGTTGGGTGGCATGGTACAGTAGAGTATCCAAAACTCACTATGCCACATGGGAAACTAAAGGGATAGCCGATGCTTTGTCATTATCGTTGTCTCCCCTTGAGAAGAACGAGAACCTTCTGAAAACCATCGGTTACTTTTGGTCTGATGCACTGAATTGCTTCATGTTTGGCCATGGCCCTGATACGTCTCCGACGTATCGATAATTTCTTATGTTCCATGCCACATTATTGATGATATCTACATGTTTTATGCATACTTTATGTCATATTTATGCATTTTCTGGAACTAACCTATTAACAAGATGCCGAAGAGTCAGTTGCTGTTTTCTGCTGTTTTTGGTTTCAGAAATCCTAGTAAGGAAATATTCTCGGAATTGGACGAAATCAACGCCCAGGGGCCTATTTTGCCACGAAGCTTCCAGAAGACCGAAGAGTCAACGAAGTGGGGCCACGAGGTGGCCAGGGGGTAGGGCGGCGCGGCCCCACCCTTGGCCGCGCCGACCTGTCTCCTGGGCCCCTCGCGACGCCCCCTGACCTACCCTTCCGCCTACAAATAGCCTTCGTCGCGAAACCCCTAGTACCGAGAGCCACGATACGGAAAACCTTCCAGAGACGCCGCCGCCGCCAATCCCATCTCGGGGGATTCAGGAGATCACCTCCGGCACCCTGCCGGAGAGGGGATTCATCTTCCGGAGGACTCTACGCCGGCATGGTCGCCTCCGGAGTGATGAGTGAGTAGTCTACCCCTGGACTATGGGTCCATAGCAGTAGCTAGATGGTTGTCTTCTCCTCATTGTGCTTAATTGTCGGGTCTTGTGAGCTTCCGAACATGATCAAGATCATCTATCTGTAATTCTATATGTTGTGTTTGTTGGGATCCGATGAATAGAGAATACCATGTTATGTTGATTATCAATTTATATCTATGTGTTGTTTATGATCTTGCATGCTCTCCGTTATTAGTAGATGCTCTGGCCAAGTTGATGCTAGTAACTCCAAGAGGGAGTATTTATGCTCGATAGTGGGTTCATGTCTCCGTGAATCTGGGGGAGTGAGAGAAACCTCTAAGGTTATGGATGTGCTGTTGCCACTAGGGTTAAAACATTGATGCTATGTCCGAGGATGTAGTTATTGATTACATTACGCGCAATACTTAATGCAATTGTCTGTTGTTTTCAACTTAATACTGGAGGGGGTTCGGATGATAACCTGAAGGTGGACTTTTTAGGCATAGATGCATGCTGGATAGCGGTCTATGTACTTTGTCGTAATGCCCAATTAAATCTCACTATACTCATCATAATATGTATGTGCATGGTCATGCCCTCTCTATTTGTCAATTGCCCAACTGTAATTTGTTCACCCAACATGCTATTTATCTTATGGGAGAGACACCTCCAGTGAACTGTGGACCCCGGTCCAATTCTCTATACTGAAATACAATCTACTGCAATACTGTTCTACTGTTTTCTGCAAACAATCATCATCCACACTATACATCTAATCCTTTGTTATAGCAAGCCGGTGAGATTGACAACCTCACTGTTACGTTGGGACAAAGTATCTTGGTTGTGTTGTGCAGGTTTCACGTTGGCGCCGAAATCCCTGGTGTTGCGCCGCACTACACTCCGCCGCCATCAACCTTCAACGTGCTTCTTGGCTCCTACTGGTTCGATAAACCTTGGTTTCATACTGAGGGAGAACTTGCCGCTGTACGCATCACACCTTCCTCTTGGGGTTCCCAACGGACGCGTGATGTACGCGTATCAAGCTCTTTTTCTGGCGCCGTTGCCGGGGAGATCAAGACACGCTGCAAGGGGAGTCTCCACATCGCAATCTCTTTACTTTGTTTTTGTCTTGCTTAGTTTTATTTACTACTTTGTTTGCTGCACTAAATCAAAATACAAAAAAATTAGTTGCTAGTTTTACTTTATTTGCTATCTTGTTTGCTATATCAAAAACACAAAAAAATTAGTTACTAGCATTTACTTTATCTAGTTTGCTTTATTTACTATTGCTAAAATGAGTAATCCTGAAGTTGAAGTTCGTTCGTTTAAGCAACAAGGGGGAGAATGTTTAAGAGATGCTTGGTATAGAATTAGTAATGCCCATAATAGGTGCACTAAGAAACACTCCACCACTATCCTACTTAGGAATTTTTATGTTGGTATCTCTAGCTGGAATAGGTATGTTCTTGATTGTCTCGCGGGAGGTAACTTCCTAAGTACTCCTGCCTTAGAAGCTAGTTGCATTATTGAGAGTTTATTTGGAATACCACCTGTTGATGAAGTTAAAATTGAAACCTCTCTTGAAGATGTCATGAAAAAGTTGGAAACCATAGAACAAAACCTTCCAAGTATTGATACTACTTTGGGAGCATTACTTGATAGCACCGATAAACTTGATAAATCTCTAGGTGGAATTAATGAGAAAATTGCCATTTTGGAATCTTGTGCTATTCATGATAATCAAACCCAAAGTATTAGTGAACTTTTCATGATAATCAAACCCAAAGGATTTTCATCTATAAAATTTAGAGAGAAAGCTTATGTGGGTAAGGAGCAAAAGTTCATGTATGTCTCAAAGGGGCCTAAAACAAAAAGCTATTATAGGCCTAAAATTGATAAAGCTCTTAAAATCACTATAGATAAAGGAGCATCTAAGATACCCAATGGGACAAATTGTGAAAATTATGATGTTGACACTTCGTCTCTTGATAATACTTGATGCACACTTTCTGCGCCTAGCTGAAAGGCGTTAAAAAAAAGCGCTTATGGGAGACAACTCATGTTTTTTACTACAGTACTTTGTTTTTATTTTGTGTCTTGGAAGTTGTTTACTACTGTAGCAACCTCTCCTTATCTTAGTTTAGTGTTTTGTTGTGCCAAGTAAAGTCATTGATAGTAAGGTTCATACTAGATTTGGATTACTGTGCAGAAATAGATTTCTTTGCTGTCACGAATCTGGGCAAAATTCTCCTTAGGTAACTCAGAAAATTATGCCAATTTACGTGAGTGATCCTCAGATATGTACGCAACTTTCATTCAATTTGAGCATTTTCATTTGAGCAAGTCTGGTGCCTCAATAAAATTCGTCATTACGAACTGTTCTGTTTTGACAGATTCTGCCTTTCATTTCGCATTGCCTGTTTTGATATGTTCGATGGATATTTCGATTCCATTGACTTTCAGTAGCTTTGTGAAATGTCCAGAAGTGTTAAGAATGATTATGTCACCTCTGAACATCTATATTTTGATTGTGCACTAACTCTCTAATGAGTTGTTTTGAGTTTGGTGTGGAGGAAGTTTTCAAGGATCAAGAGAGGGAGATGATACAACATGATCAAGGAGAGTGAAAGCTCTAAGCTTGGGGATGCCCCGGTGGTTCACCCCTGTATATATCAAGAAGACTCAAGCGTCTAAGCTTGGGGATGCCCAAGGCATCCCCTTCTTCATCGACAACATTATCAGGTTCCTCCCCTGAAACTATATTTTTATTCCGTCACATCTTATGTGCTTTGCTTGGAGCGTCGGTTTGTTTTTGTTTTTGTTTTGTTTGAATAAAATGGATCCTAGCATTCTTTGTGTGGGAGAGAGACACGCTCCGCTGTTGCATATGGACAAGTATGTCCTTAGGCTTTACTCATAATATTCATGGCGAAGTTTCTTCTTCGTTAAATTGTTATATGGTTGGAATTGGAAAATGATACATGTAGTAATTTGCTAAAATGTCTTGGATAATGTGATACTTGGCAATTGTTGTGCTCATGTTTAAGCTCTTGCATCATATACTTTGCACCTATTAATGAAGGAATACATAGAGCATGCTAAAATTTGGTTTGCATATTTGGTCTCTCTAAGGTCTAGATAATTTCTAGTATTGAGTTTGAACAACAAGGAAGACGGTGTAGAGTCTTATAATGTTTTCAATATGTCTTTTATGTGAGTTTTGCTGCACCTCTTCATCCTTGTGTTTGTTTCAAATAGCCTTGCTAGCCTAAGCCTTGTATCGAGAGGGAATACTTCTCATGCATCCAAATACTTGAGCCAACCACTATGCCATTTGTGTCCACCATACCTACCTACTACATGGTATTTCTACGCCATTCCAAAGTAAATTTCTTGAGTGCTACCTTTAAATTTCTATCCTCTACCCTTACAATATATAGCTCATGGGACAAATAGCCTAAAAACTATTGTGGTATTGAATATGTACTTATGCACTTTATCTCTTATTAAGTTGCTTGTTGTGCGATAACCATGTTCCTGGGGACGCCATCAACTACTCTTTGTTGAATATCATGTGAGTTGCTATGCATGTTCGTCTTGTCTGAAGTAAGGGAGATTTACCACTAAAATGGTTAGAGCATTGCATATTGTTAGAGAAGAACATTGGGCCGCTAACTAAAGCCATGATCCATGGTGGAAGTTTCAGTTTTGGACATATATCCTCAATCTCATATGAAAAAATTAATTGTTGCTACATGCTTATGCATATAAGAGGAGTCCATTATCTGTTGTCTATGTTGTCCCGGTATGGATGTCTAAGTTGAGAATAATCAATAGCGAGAAATCCGATACGAGCTTTCTCCTTAGACCTTTGTACAGGCGGCATAGAGGTACCCCTTTGTGACACTTGGTTAAAACATGTGCATTGCGATGATAATCCAGGTAATCCGAGCTAATTAGGACAAGGTGCGGGCACTATTAGTATACTATGCATGAGGCTTGCAACTTGTAAGATATAATTTACATAACACATATGCTTTATTACTACCGTTGACAAAATTGTTTCTTGTTTTCAAAACCAAAGCTCTAGCACAAATATAGCAATTGATGCTTTCCTCTTTGAAGAACCATTCTTTTACTTTTATGTTGAGTCAGTTCACCTATCTCTCTCCACCTCAAGAAGCAAACACTTGTGTGAACTGTGCATTGATTCCTACATACTTGCATATTGCACTTGCTATATTACTCTATGTTGACAATATCCATGAGATATACATGTTATAAGTTGAAAGCAACCGCTGAAACTTAATCTTCCTTTGTGTTGCTTCAATGCTTCTACTATGAATTATTGCTTTATGAGTTAACTCTTATGCAAGACTTATTGATGCTTGTCTTGAAGTACTATTCATGAAAAGTCTTTGCTTTATGATTCATTTGTTTACTCATGTCATGTACATTGTTTTGATCGCTGCATTCATTACATATGCTTACAATAGTATGATGAAGGTTATGATGGCATGTCACTCCATAAATTATCTTTGTTTATCGTTTACCTGCTCGGGACGAGCAGAAACTAAGCTTGGGGATGCTGATACGTCTCCGACGTATCGATAATTTCTTATGTTCCATGCCACATTATTGATGATATCTACATGTTTTATGCATACTTTATGTCATATTTATGCATTTTCTGGAACTAACCTATTAACAAGATGCCGAAGAGTCAGTTGCTGTTTTCTGCTGTTTTTGGTTTCAGAAATCCTAGTAAGGAAATATTCTCGGAATTGGACGAAATCAACGCCCAGGGGCCTATTTTGCCACGAAGCTTCCAGAAGACCGAAGAGTCAACGAAGTGGGGTCACGAGGTGGCCAGGGGGTAGGGCGGCGCGGCCCCACCCTTGGCCGCGCTGACCTGTCTCCTGGGCCCCTCGCGACGCCCCCTGACCTACCCTTCCGCCTACAAATAGCCTTCGTCGCGAAACCCCCAGTACCGAGAGCCACGATACGGAAAACCTTCCAGAGACGCCGCCGCCGCCAATCCCATCTCGGGGGATTCAGGAGATCGCCTCCGGCACCCTGCCGGAGAGGGGATTCATCTCCCGGAGGACTCTACGCCGCCATGGTCGCCTCCGGAGTGATGAGTGAGTAGTCTACCCCTGGACTATGGGTCCATAGCAGTAGCTAGATGGTTGTCTTCTCCTAATTGTGCTTAATTGTCGGGTCTTGTGAGCTGCCGAACATGATCAAGATCATCTATCTGTAATTCTATATGTTGTGTTTGTTGGGATCCGATGAATAGAGAATACCATGTTATGTTGATTATCAATTTATATCTATGTGTTGTTTATGATCTTGCATGCTCTCCGTTATTAGTAGATGCTCTGGCCAAGTTGATGCTAGTAACTCCAAGAGGGAGTATTTATGCTCGATAGTGGGTTCATGTCTCCGTGAATCTGGGGGAGTGAGAGAAACCTCTAAGGTTATGGATGTGCTGTTGCCACTAGGGATAAAACATTGATGCTATGTCCGAGGATGTAGTTATTGATTACATTACGCGCAATACTTAATGCAATTGTCTATTGTTTTCAACTTAATACTGGAGGGGGTTCGGATGATAACCTGAAGGTGGACTTTTTAGGCACAGATGCATGCTGGATAGCGGTCTATGTACTTTGTCGTAATGCCCAATTAAATCTCACTATACTCATCATAATATGTATGTGCATGGTCATGCCCTCTCTATTTGTCAATTGCCCAACTGTAACTTGTTCACCCAACATGCTATTTATCTTATGGGAGAGACACCTCTAGTGAACTATGGACCCCGGTCCAATTCTCTATACTGAAATACAATCTACTGCAATACTGTTCTACTGTTTTCTGCAAACAATCATCATCCACACTATACATCTAATCCTTTGTTACAGCAAGCCGGTGAGATTGACAACCTCACTGTTACGTTGGGACAAAGTATCTTGGTTGTGTTGTGCAGGTTTCACGTTGGCGCCGAAATCCCTGGTGTTGCGCCGCACTACACTCCGCCGCCATCAACCTTCAACGTGCTTCTTGGCTCCTACTGGTTCGATAAACCTTGGTTTCATACTGAGGGAAAACTTGCCGCTGTACGCATCACACCTTCCTCTTGGGGTTCCCAACGGACGCGTGCTGTACGCGTATCAAGCTCTTTTTCTGGCGCCGTTGCCGGGGAGATCAAGACACGCTGCAAGGGGAGTCTCCACATCGCAATCTCTTTACTTTGTTTTTGTCTTGCTTAGTTTTATTTACTACTTTGTTTGCTGCACTAAATCAAAATACAAAAAAATTAGTTGCTAGTTTTACTTTAATTGCTATCTTGTTTGCTATATCAAAAACACACAAAAATTAGTTACTAGCATTTACTTTATCTAGTTTGCTTTATTTACTATTGCTAAAATGAGTAATCCTGAAGTTGAAGTTCGTTCGTTTAAGCAACAAGGGGGAGAATGTCTAAGAGATGCTTGGTATAGAATTAGTAATGCCCATAATAGGTGCACTAAGAAACACTCCACCACTATCCTACTTAGGAATTTTTATGTTGGTATCTCTAGCTGGATTAGGTATGTTCTTGATTGTCTCGCGGGAGGTAACTTCCTAAGTACTCCTGCCTTAGAAGCTAGTTGCATTATTGAGAGTTTATTTGGAATACCACCTGTTGATGAAGTTAAAATTGAAACCTCTCTTGAAGATGTCATGAAAAAGTTGGAAACCATAGAACAAAACCTTCCAAGTATTGATACTACTTTGGGAGCATTACTTGATAGCACCGATAAACTTGATAAATCTCTAGGTGGAATTAATGAGAAAATTGCCATTTTGGAATCTTGTGCTATTCATGATAATCAAACCCAAAGGATTAGTGAACTTGAAGAAGCTATGGGAACATTGGGTTCAACATTTTCATCTATAAAATTTAGAGAGAAAGCTTATGTGGGTAAGGAGCAAAAGTTCATGTATGTCTCAAAGGGGCCTAAAACAAAAAGCTATTATAGGCCTAAAATTGATGAAGCTCTTAAAACCACTATAGATAAGGGAGCATCTAAGATACCCAATGGGACAAATTGTGAAAATTATGATGTTGACACTTCATCTCTTGATAATACTTGATGCACACTTTCTGCGCCTAGCTGAAAGGCGTTAATGAAAAGCGCTTATGGGAGACAACCCATGTTTTTACTACAGTACTTTGTTTTTATTTTGTGTCTTGGAAGTTGTTTACTACTGTAGCAACCTCTCCTTATCTTAGTTTAGTGTTTTGTTGTGCCAAGTAAAGTCGTTGATAGTAAGGTTCATACTAGATTTGGATTACTGCGCAGAAATAGATTTCTTTGCTGTCACGAATCTGGGCAAAATTCTCTGTAGGTAACTTAGAAAATTATGCCAATTTACGTGAGTGATCCTCAGATATGTACGCAACTTTCATTCAATTTGAGCATTTTCATTTGAGCAAGTCTGGTGCCTCAATAAAATTCGTAATTACGAACTGTTTTGTTTTGACAGATTCTGCCTTTTATTTCGCATTGCCTGTTTTGATATGTTCGATGGATATTTCGATTCCATTGACTTTCAGTAGCTTTGTGCAATGTCCAGAAGTGTTAAGAATGATTATGTCACCTCTGAACATGTATATTTTGATTGTGCACTAACTCTCTAATGAGTTGTTTTGAGTTTGGTGTGGAGAAAGTTTTCAAGGATCAAGAGAGGGAGATGATACAACATGATCAAGGAGAGTGAAAGCTCTAAGCTTCGGGATGCCCCGGTGGTTCACCCCTGCATATATCAAGAAGACTCAAGCGTCTAAGCTTGGGGATGCCCAAGGCATCCCCTTCTTCATCGACAACATTATCAGGTTCCTCCCCTGAAACTATAGTTTTATTCCGTCACATCTTATGTGCTTTGCTTGGAGCGTCGGTTTGTTTTTGTTTTTGTTTTGTTTGAATAAAATGGATCCTAGCATTCTTTGTGTGGGAGAGAGACACGCTCCACTGTTGCATATGGACAAGTATGTCCTTAGGCTTTACTCATAATATTCATGGCGAAGTTTCTTCTTCGTTAAGTTGTTATATGGTTGGAATTGGAAAATGATACATGTAGTAATTTGCTAAAATGTCTTGGATAATGTGATACTTGGCAATTGTTGTGCTCATGTTTAAGCTCTTGCATCATATACTTTGCACCTATTAATGAAGGAATACATAGAGCATGCTAAAATTTGGTTTGCATATTTGGTCTCTCTAAGGTCTAGATAATTTCTAGTATTGAGTTTGAACAACAAGGAAGACGGTGTAGAGTCTTATAATGTTTTCAATATGTCGTTTATGTGAGTTTTGCTGCACCTCTTCATCCTTGTGTTTGTTTCAAATAGCCTTGCTAGCCTAAGCCTTGTATCGAGAGGGAATACTTCTCATGCATCCAAATACTTGAGCCAACCACTATGCCATTTGTGTCCACCATACCTACCTACTACATGGTATTTCTATGCCATTCCAAAGTAAATTGCTTGAGTGCTACCTTTAAATTTCTATCCTCTACCCTTACAATATATAGCTCATGGGACAAATATCCTAAAAACTATTGTGGTATTGAATATGTACTTATGCACTTTATCTCTTATTAAGTTGCTTGTTGTGCGATAACCATGTTCCTGGGGATGCCATCAACTACTCTTTGTTGAATATCATGTGAGTTTCTATGCATGTTCGTCTTGTCTGAAGTAAGGGAGATTTACCACTAAAATGGTTAGAGCATTGCATATTGTTAGAGAAGAACATTGGGCCGCTAACTAAAGCCATGATCCATGGTGGAAGTTTCAGTTTTGGACATATATCCTCAATCTCATATGAGAAAATTAATTGTTGCTACATGCTTATGCATATAAGAGGAGTCCATTATCTGTTGTCTATGTTGTCCCGGTATGGATGTCTAAGTTGAGAATAATCAATAGCGAGAAATCCGATGCGAGCTTTCTCCTTAGACCTTTGTACAGGCGGCATAGAGGTACCCCTTTGTGACACTTGGTTAAAACATGTGCATTGCGATGATAATCCAGGTAATCCGAGCTAATTAGGACAAGGTGCGGGCACTATTAGTATACTATGCATGAGGCTTGCAACTTGTAAGATATAATTTACATAACACATATGCTTTATTACTACCGTTGACAAAATTGTTTCCTGTTTTCAAAACCAAAGCTCTAGCACAAATATAGCAATCGATGCTTTCCTCTTTGAAGGACCATTCTTTTACTTTTATGTTGAGTCAGTTCACCTATCTCTCTCCACCTCAAGAAGCAAACACTTGTGTGAACTGTGCATTGATTCCTACATACTTGCATATTGCACTTGCTATATTACTCTATGTTGACAATATCCATGAGATATACATGTTATAAGTTGAAAGCAACCGCTGAAACTTAATCTTCCTTTGTGTTGCTTCAATGCTTCTACTATGAATTATTGCTTTATGAGTTAACTCTTATGCAAGACTTATTGATGCTTGTCTTGAAGTACTATTCATGAAAAGTCTTTGCTTTATGATTCATTTGTTTACTCATGTCATGTACATTGTTTTGATCGCTGCATTCATTACATATGCTTACAATAGTATGATGAAGGTTATGATGGCATGTCACTCCATAAATTATCTTTGTTTATCGTTTACCTGCTCGGGACGAGCAGAAACTAAGCTTGGGGATGCTGATACGTCTCCGACGTATCGATAATTTCTTATGTTCCATGACACATTATTGATGATATCTACATGTTTTATGCATACTTTATGTCATATTTATGCATTTTCTGGAACTAACCTATTAACAAGATGCCGAAGAGCCGATTGTCAAGTTTTCTGCTGTTTTTGGTTTCAGAAATCCTAGTAAGGAAATATTCTCGGAATTGGACGAAATCAACGCCCAGGGGCCTATTTTGCCACGAAGCTTCCAGAAGACCGAAGAGTCAACGAAGTGGGGCCACGAGGTGGCCAGGGGGTAGGGTGGCGCGGCCCCACCCTTGGCCGCGCTGACCTGTCTCCTGGGCCCCTCGCGACGCCCCCTGACCTACCCTTCCGCCTACAAATAGCCTTCGTCGCGAAACCCCCATTACCGAGAGCCACGATACGGAAAACCTTCCAGAGATGCCGCCGCCGCCAATCCCATCTCGGGGGATTCAGGAGATCGCCTCCGGCACCCTGCCGGAGAGGGGATTCATCTCCCGGAGGACTCTACGCCGCCATGGTCGCCTCCGGAGTGATGAGTGAGTAGTCTACCCCTGGACTATGGGTCCATAGCAGTAGCTAGATGGTTGTCTTCTCCTCATTGTGCTTAATTGTCGGGTTTGTGAGCTTCCGAACATGATCAAGATCATCTATCTGTAATTCTATATGTTGTGTTTGTTGGGATCCGATGAATAGAGAATACCATGTTATGTTGATTATCAATTTATATCTATGTGTTGTTTATGATCTTGCATGCTCTCCGTTATTAGTAGATGCTATGGCCAAGTTGATGCTAGTAACTCCAAGAGGGAGTATTTATGCTCGATAGTGGGTTCATGTCTCCGTGAATCTGGGGGAGTGAGAGAAACCTCTAAGGTTATGGATGTGCTGTTGCCACTAGGGATAAAACATTGATGCTATGTCCGAGGATGTAGTTATTGATTACATTACGCGCAATACTTAATGCAATTGTCTGTTGTTTTCAACTTAATACTGGAGGGGGTTCGGATGATAACCTGAAGGTGGACTTTTTAGGCATAGATGCATGCTGGATAGCGGTCTATGTACTTTGTCGTAATGCCCAATTAAATCTCACTATACTCATCATAATATGTATGTGCATGGTCATGCCCTCTCTATTTGTCAATTGCCCAACTGTAATTTGTTCACCCAACATGCTATTTATCTTATGGGAGAGACACCTCTAGTGAACTGTGGACCCCGGTCCAATTCTCTATACTGAAATACAATCTACTGCAATATCGTTTCTACCGTTTTTCTGCAAACAATCATCATCCACACTATACATCTAATCCTTTGTTACAGCAAGCCGGTGAGATTGACAACCTCACTGTTTCGTTGGGGCAAAGTACTTGGTTTGTGTTGTGCAGGTTCCACGTTGGCGCCGGAATCCCTGGTGTTGCGCCGCACTACATCTCGCCGCCATCAACCTTCAACGTGCTTCTTGGCTCCTACTGGTTCGATAAACCTTGGTTTCATACTGAGGGAAAACTTGTCGCTGTATGCATCACACCTTCCTCCTGGGGTTCCCAACAGACGTGTGCTGTACGCGTATCAGGCCCCATGACACCAACTCTGCTAGACGTGGCCATGATCACAGGTCTAGACATTGCATCCCCAAGCCCTTCTGCTTTTATGCTGCCAAAGGTTCCTTTCACCCTCTCCTCCAAAACAGAGTGCACAAGCTGGGGTGCCTACCTTAGACGTTACATGAAAACCAAAGGCCCTGTGACAGAGAAAGAACACACGGCCTTCCTGAACTTCTGGTTGGAACACTTCATATTCTGTGGCCCTTCACTCGCCCCAACCAAGAATTACCTTTCCCTGGCCTATGAGCTTGCCAAAGGCACTCAGCTTGGCATCGGCAAACTATTCCTTGGAGAGGTCTATCGATCTCTCCAACTGATGTCTGTCAAACTGTTCTCCCAAAAGACAGTTAAAACAGGAGGCCCCTGGTGGTTTATTCAGCTATGGGCTCAGCTGTACTTCCAAAACCAGATCCCAAACTCTCCACCTTTGGCCACTCGTACCTTCCCAGATGCTAATGGGAAGCAGATCCGATGCACTAGCTACGGCCAAGCTCTATATAGCCTTCCAGGCAGCAAACTGATCCCTAAGGAAGCATCAGAGTGGTTCAGGATTTTCTTCCAAGGCCTGGACAATCCACTGTTCTTTCCTTACACCGAATCTGGAGATTTTGAAAATCCAGTCTCCTTCAGGCTAGACAGCTTTGCCGATGACCCTAGCACTCGGCACTTATTTTCCATTATGATCCGTCCCTGCTTCCTTCCAGTTGGCATGAGCACCTCTAACAGGATCATCAAACCTGGTTATGAGTCTTACCAGCCAGTCGTAGTAGCCCGGCAGTTTGGTCTTGGGCAGGTGTCTCCACACTTCTTCCTTCACCACTTGACAGAAAATAGAGCCGAGTTGCCTGATGTCCTCACCGGCCAAAGGTGTTACTCCTTCTTTGATGCTCTAGCAATTCCAATCCCTCACAACCTCCATTTCATCTCGTCAACCGATGGCTTTGAGACCTGGTGGTCAATATGGAAGACCCACGCCTTCAGGAGAGCTCTAGGACCGTTGCTGAAACAACTTGATGTTGAATATGATATCCCTGCAGAACAGGTACCACTACTCACAAATTTCTTGCAGTGGCTCATAATGATTGTTTGTATCCTGACTCTGTTTCCTTGCAGCAACAAGATGGTCCAGAACCTGTACATGAGGATGGTTCCTCCTTCAAGTTCCTTCCCCCGGCTCCAGTGGTTCTCTTCTGCAAGAGCTCACCACCCTTGAAGAAGGTTGTGATGCAGAGTCAGCCGATTCCGCCAAAATCGGCTCCTAAGAGCACAGCATCTTCTGGGCCAGCTGCCCCCCGAGCCTCAATCAAGGCGAGAAAAGCAGTAAGGAAAGTAGCTGCCAGGAAGACCTTGAAGCGCCAAAACCCTACTCCCGCTCAAGAAAGTTTCACGTAAGCTGATCCATGCCTTGGTTAATTTCATCTATCTTTCCAGGTTTTTGCAACATGCTTGTATTTCTTTCACATGCCTCTACTGAAGAAAACTCTAGCGAGGAGACACAGTCCAGTCGAGAGAATTCCAGCTCGGGCAACTCTGGGAAAACCACCACGCAGAGCCAGCCAGACTTGCCACCGTCGGCTTCCAAGAAAAGGTCAGCTCCTGAACCTGCTTCCTCCCAAGCTCCCATCAGAACAGGGCTGCGCACCAAGAGCCAATGCGTCAAGAGAGCTCGCAAAGAACCGCAAGCTTCTTCACCAAGCCAGGAGGTTTCAAATGTAATTATTCCCCCTGGCTCATATTTCATACCAACCCATCGTTACTCGCATCGGCTGACCACTTCCTTTGTAGACTGATGACACTTCTAGTGGGGACGTCGAGGAGGTACTGATGCCATCCGCCACCCTGGATCTAGCAACTTCAAAGAACGCGGCTGACAAGGTGGACAACCTAGCCAAGCCCCCAGAAAAGCCGATCACCACAACATCGGCTGTCCCTCCGGTCTTAGGAGAGGTACACTCCATTCCCTTGGCTCTACCCTTTTCTTTTGCTGCCTACTGACGCTGTTCTTGTTTGTCTGTCAGGGTTATGACCTCTCAAGCTTGCTGACGTTCGACCCTGAGTCCATCAAACCAGCTACTTCCTGTGTCCAAGAAGAGCCAGACCCAAAGACTACCCATGGACAACTCCAGCGTCTCAGGGCTTTGCTCTCCTCTTCAATTGAGACATTGATTGAAAACCCCGAGGAGGTAAAGGGCATTCTTGAAGACATTCAGCCCCATCTCCCGGTGACACTACAGGTGAAACTCTGGCCAGTCGTGACTCTGTCAGCCTTCAGGTCAAGGGTGAAGTTGGCTCGTCAGAGAATTGACCTTCGCCACGCCTAGCTCCCGTTGAAGGCCGATATTGCAGACAAGTGTCAACGGCTTAATGAGAAAAAGGCTGCCTTGGACACCAAAACTGACACTTCTGTCAGCAGCATCGAACTTGAGAACCTGCACAAGGAACTGGAGAACCTTGAAGAGAGGGTCAGGGTAACCAAACAACTTATCCAAGATAAGGAAGCTCTTATTGCCCGCTCCCGAGAGGAAGCAGAAGACCTCAAAGCTGAACTGAAGACTGATCTGGCCGAAATACGCGCCCTGAACAGCCAGCTGGTGACAGGCAAGGACGAGGATGATGAGGCCGAGATCGCCGAGGTGGATCGTGTCCGTGCTGACGCCCTCCATGCCCTTAGTGTATTCCTTCAGTAGAGCCTCTCTTTGTAATCTGATAACTGCTGATAACTGCTCAATCGAGCTTATTTCTCTAGAGTCGATGGCTATGCATCGGCTTTTTTATTCTGAAGTCGATGTCTGTGCATCGGCTGTACTTGTATCCATATCTCTAAAGTCTCGATGTATGTGCATCGGCTGTGATTTGTATGTGCCAGCCGTTGAGATTTCGGCTGAGTCATCTACATGGACGACCTCCACTTCATCTCCATCCCACTGTATCAAGCATTGGTGCATTGTGGATGGAATGCAGCAGTTGACGTGAATCCAATCCCTCCCTAGTAGGACAGCGTAGGTGCTCTTGCTATCGACGATGAAGAATGACGTGGGGATGGTTTTTCGGCCTACCGTTAGATCCACGCTTAGAACACCTTGCACTTCTGATGCTTGGCCGTTGAAGTCGCTCAATGTGACGTTGGTTTTGATCAGATCCGCGCTAGAGCATCCCAGGCGACGTAGCATGGAGTATGGCATTATATTGACTGCCGCTCCCGTGTCAACCAGCATCTTGTTGACAGGCTGCCCGTTGATATAACCTTTCAAGTACAGGGCCTTCAGGTGTCTGTAGCTCCTTTCTCGCGGCTTTTCAAAGATAACTGGCCGTGGGCCGCAGTCAAGTTGTGCTACAGATGCCTCTTCTGCTCTTGGAGCGCAGAACTCTGACGGAAGTACGAACACCATGTTTGTGCTAGCCGATGTCTTATCATCGGCTTTCTTTGGTTTGGGGCGCCACTCTTTCTTCTGTGGACGACCCTCCTCGTCCAAAGTTTGCTGAATTTTCGCGGCCAGATTGGGCCGCGCCTTCCTCAGTGTGTGCAGGTATAACCTCTCGGCTTCCTCCAAGCTACGTAGCCGCTGCACCCTACGCTTCTGAGAGTGGCTGAGTCCATCAGGGCACCACCTTGGTCGGTGGTATCTATCTTCTTCTTCTTCTTCTTCTTCTTCTAACTCCTCGAGATCTTCCACCCGAGAGGACTCAGCTTGTTTGTTCCGAGATGGGAGAGGTCCTAGACGTTTGAACACTGACACGTCTTCTGCGTCCTTCTTCTTTGGTCTACATTCTGGGCAGCTTTCGATTGTAGGCAATCGGCTCATTCCTGAGTCCCAGCAATGTTTAAAGAAAGGGCAGTCCCAGTGACGGTCCATGTCTTCTTGCTCCCTTGACCTTCCCTTAGCGCGGCGCTCATATCCTTCGTCGTCTCTATCATACCGACGATACTTTCTGTCGTTTATGTTAGGCCGACGATCTATGTCGTCGGCTCTGTCATACCGCCGGCGTTGGTCATACTGACGCTCATATTTGTTAAGAAGGTGCTCGGAGAGTGGTCGTTGGTACCGCACGCTTCTCACTTGTTCCTCGGTGACGTACTGTTTGTCATCATATCGGGGCCGGTCGCGTGAACCGGCCTCCTCCTTGTCCTTACCACGAGAACGACTGCTCTCTTCTTTGTCCTTGCCAGGGTGGTATACAGGCCCTGCCATGTTAATACTGAACGAGAAATCTGGCTGACGCCTCGTAGGGTAACTGTACTCCACCATGTTGACGGCAGGGAACGGTTGCGTGTCCACTTTCATAGCATACTGGCTGAAAATCAGACGGCCTTGTTCTATCACCATTTGGATCTGTTGACGCAACACTTTGCAGTCGCTGGTGGTATGGGTGAACGAATGATGCCACTTGCAGTACGGCCTTCCGTTCATCTCTTGCACCGTGGGGATTCTATGGCCTTCGGGTAACTTCTGCTGCTTCTCCTTAAGCAAAAGATCAAAAATCTGCTCAGCTTTGCTCACGTCGAAGTCAAACCCTTTTGCAGGACCTTGTGGTTTAACCCACTTGCAGGACACGGGGTTTGCCCCCCAAGCCCATTCAGCCACGGCTACTTCCTGGTCTCCTGGAGAGTCTTCATCCTCTTCTGTCTCAACCAGGCTTACCGCGCGTTTGAATTTGTCCTGGTACAATTCTGGGTGGCGCTGTTCATACAATGAAAGTTTCTGAACCATATGCGCTAGGGAAGTGTACTCCGCTTGGGAAGCCATGTTCTTGATCGGCGACGCGAGACCTACCACTGCCAGATCAACTGCTTCTTTCTCATTCAAACGAGCCGAATAGCATCGGTTCCTCACGTTCCTGAAGCGCTGAATGTATTCTGACACTGTTTCTCCGCGCCTCTGTCGTACTTGTGCCAGATCGGCAATGCTAGCCTCGGAAGCGTCTGAGTGATATTGCATGTGGAACTGCTCCTCCATCTGCTTCCACGTCCGGATTGAATCTGGTGGCAGCGAGGTGTACCATCCAAAAGCCGATCCCGTGAGAGACTGCGCAAAAAACCTTATGCGTAGCGGGTCTGATGCCAAGATCATGCCCAACTGTGCCAAATATTAGCTCACGTGCTCAATCGAACTAGAGCCTTCTGAGCCACTAAACTTTGAGAACTCAGGGAGCCGATACTTGGGCGGCAGTGGAATCAAATCGTACTCGTTGGGGTACGGCTTGGAATAGCCGATTGCCCTCCTTTTCGGCACCATGTCGAACTGGTCTCTCAAGATTGCACTGATCTGGTCCACTATAGGAGCTGCTGGGGTTGAACTTTGCTGATCTGTTGCGGTGGCATATTTAGCCAGCCACGCCTGTTTATCGGCGTCTCCTCCAGTAATTGCTCCCGTGGCTCCAGAAATTCCTCTTGTGGCTCCAGAAATTCCTCCCGCTGTAGTTTGGTTCGTGCGCGCCAAGTTGTTGCAGTCTGGCACGTACATGCACGTGTATCCATGCGGGATTTCCTTAGGCGGTTCCAGCATGAACTGGTAATCAGCAGGGTCGCCTCCAATCTTGTAGACGACGAACGCCGGTGAACCCGGCGACTCTGGAGCTGCTAGCGAGAACGGCAGCTATGGTCTGGTGTAGAGCGGCATCTCTCCTTGGTGAGTCCCTAGTGTAGGTCCTGACGGAGAGTACTGATGCTTCATGATTTCCTGGACCACGCGAAGCGCAACGCGCTCGAAAGCGTTCACTAGGCTCTCGGAATGACGGTGTAGCGAATGAGCTACCATGTAGTTAACTTCCTGGCGTAGAGCTCTGGTGCGTTCTTCTGAAGAAGTAGACAGATCTACTTCATCGAGAGCGCCTTCAGCTGAGAACCCCTTCCACCTAATGCCGTGTGAGCGGGTCCTCTGGAAAGAGCCGATGAGGTCGGCTTCGAAGAGAGCTTTGATCTCGTCATACTTCTTCTTGTACTCCTCAGTCAGATCTTCGTACGTGACTGGGTCTTCCGCCATCCCTGATGCAGATGTTGATGCAGTTGATGTAGAAGAATGTCCCACCGGGCGTGCCAGAATGTGTTGACCACCAAAACCCACCGGCGAGCAGCGACGGGCAACACATAGAGCCGGGAGGCTCCCAGGACTGCTGGTGGGCCCTGGTCCCTCGGGCGACGTCCCGCAATGCTCCAGCACGCACGTCCGATGCTGGTGCAAGGGCGTGCCACCTGACCTATACCTGGTCAGGAAGGTGATGGATTGCTTCGACTAGTTTCCTGCATGGCATACACGTAAACATTAAATACGAGCCTCGATCGGCTCTCAGGTTATCCTGTGAATCGGCTCATGGAGCCGATCCACCCATGATTCATATTAGATCTACGATAACATGGTGGTCCTGCTTGATCAATACTAAGTTAAAACGATCTACGACGATTTAGGGTTTTCACCACACAACCGGAACATCTCACACGTAATTGAGCCTGGCAGGTACGAAAGATGATGGAAAATCAACCCTAGAAAAGGCCTAAAAACCAACATGAAGTTGATCCTCGGAACATCCCTTCTAGGATCAGCAAACCGTACCTCACGCCCTACTGGATCCTTCAACCCGTTTGCAAGGCCTAACCATATGGATATTAAACTAATCCTTGAGGAACAAGGAACAACCGTAACAAATCGAATCTACTAAATAAAGAATAAGCAAGGTGCTGTCCTTACACCTAAGATAGGTGTAAGGACAGCTAGATACCTAGGGATAGCAAAGCTAAGCGAATACATCAAGTAAATATCGATGCAAACCCTAACATATCTATGATAATGGTGTTGCTCGCCATCAAAAAGGCTTCAGTACGAGCAACACATGAACAACGAATAAACAAGATACTGCCTAGATAGCAAGATGCGATCTAGGCAGCATAGCGCTTACCCGGAAGAAACCCTCGAAACAAGGGGTGGCGATGCGCCTAGATTGGTTTGTTGTGAACGTGATCGTCCTCCTTTCTCAATAACCCTAGATACATATTTATAGTCCGTAGACTTTCTAACTTGGGAATAATCCCAACCGTGTACGAGCTAAACTCTATCTTTTAATCCTAACCGACATGTAACCTACTATAATTTACAGATACCCGGGCAATCTAGCCCAAATTCTTGCACGAGGCCGATTCATGAATATTTCCCGTGTATATTCTCCAAGCCCATCTCAATCACGGCCCACCTCCTGACTTGGTTAAAATCTGGTGATAACAGCCGGAGCTGCAGTGATTCTTGACACAGAGACTCAAGGGGATATCAGTGATGGTTTCAGCTTTGAAAGTAACCAGGACCGCCGAGAAATCAACGCATGTGAGGCACACAGGGTCTATGGCATGAGGGTTTGCAAAGGGGCCAGAGGAGTGGGAAATAAGGTGGTGTTGCCACTGCTCAACAGGGTAGCGGCCAAGAGAGAGGGCAGCGAGGGATTCATGCTCAAAAAGGAACCGATTATCAGTTTCATCGTGGCGGTGAAAGAAGACAGAGGATTCCCCGCCGATGAAGGGGCCATTGGAAACGGCGTCCTCCCGATCCTGTGGGGTGGAGAAGACAGCGAGACGGGTGCCGATGGATGAAGGGAAAAGGGAGACCCTGTCCGGACCACAACCCAGATCAGCAGCCTGGAAGATGAGCTGGTCAAGATTATGGATAGAAGAGTGAGCAAAAGTGTAGGCAAGGTTGTCAAAGTGGCGCAGGTTAACCCGAGGCATGAAGACATCAACATGATCCGGCCTCTCATGCTGGGCAAGATCATCACTGTCCAGAGAAGCACATGAGGGGTCAGGCAGAGGGAGGAAGTCAGCCGCATCAGAGATGGGAAGAAACGACCCTTCCTCAGAGTCCACAGCGGAAGGGGTGGTGTTGCTCTCGCTCGAACCGTCATCAAAGATGAGTTCCTCGGGGTCTTCTTCTTCCTCTTCAACAAGAGGGTCGACAGCAGCCGCAGGAGGGAAGGCGCCACCGACCTCCGGCGCAGCAGCTTGGAGGAGCTGGCCGACAGCACCCAGGCCCTGAGGAGCATCAACATCCTCCTCCAAGATGAGCTCCTCAGGATCTTCTTCCTCCTCATCGGACACGTCCAAGGAAGCCGCGTCCACGGCGACGGGCACCACCAAGCGGCAGATGGAGCGGGAGTGGGTTGAGGAGAAGCAGAGCTGGCAGAAAATCCTGGCCGCTTCGGAGCCAGCAGCAGAGGGGTCGGCCATTGGCACCCTGAAAAGAGAAGAAGGTGACTGAGAAGGGGAGAAGGAGGAAGGAGAGGTCGGGGCAGAGAAGGAGAAGGGTGGAAGCTTACACTCTTTCTCCTTGTGCCCGGAATGCCGGCAGCGACGACAGCACAGTGGATCTCTGCAATCGGCGACATGGTGTGTGGAGGACAGACACCGATGGCACCGGCGGATGCAAGCACGAAGCGGTGGAGGGGTGGTTTGAGGCCGACGTACGGGTGGGGATTTACAGGGGGAGGCCACCATCTCAGAGAAGGAAAGGGGGGCGGCCCATCCGCGGCGGCGCAAGCTCCCAGGTTGCCTGAGGAGGAAAGTTGACCATGGCGAGACGGAGAGGCCCAAAGGGGAAAAGTTGCAGGGGGCGGTCCGGAGGTTGGGGAAGGAGCCCGAAGGGGAGGTGAGGAGGGGGAGATAGGATCACGAGCGGGGTGAACCGGCCACGGCAGCGGACCAGCGGGAGTGGGCAAGATTCCAGGAGCGAGCATAGCAAGACAAAGGGGAGAGCGTCGTCGCTTAGCACGGACCGAGGGGGGAAGAGGTAGGGTTAGGGCACGGGAGCGTCTCTCCAACGTCAGAGGGAAGAGAGGAGCCCGCAACCGGCCAAGGCCCACGCGGCCCAGCGAGAGAAACGACGGATGGGTGCAGGTCAGAGCAGGGTGGAGCACGGGTCGGCCCAGGAGGCAGCCCAGAAACGGCCAACGATCCAGAGTGCAGGGGCAGTGAGAACAGAGCCAACAGTTGACCATGGCGCAAGGCATCGAGCGACACCAAGAACGAGGCAAGCCTAGGGGACGCGACGATGAGACGGAAAATATTGCAACCAACCTCAAAAACATCAAGATTTTCAAACGCAGATCCTAGCCAAAACTTCAACATGCTGAAAACTAACGAAGAAGACACGGGTTTGCGATCGTCGTGGCGAACCTGAATGTGCACCGGCGAGGGGGCAAAGAGCGGTGAACCAAGAACAATCGGATAGCATACCAGAGTGTTGAAGTTTTCCAGTGCATACTGAAGGAAGGCGTCGCCCAGAGTGTTGAGCGGCGATGGCAGGGCGGCCGGCTGCCGGGCGAGCTCCCAGGGAGTCGACCGAGAGAGGAAACCTTGGCGCGACAGGGCTTTGTCGCAGGAGGAGCCGGCGGGGAGGTTCTGGGCGGCCAAGACCTCCACAGAGCAGGCCAGAGCAGGAACAGCAGGGTCAGAGATGGAACAAGGAGGAGGTGGCGGAGGTGGCGGCGGAGGTGGAGGAGGAGGTGATGACGGTGGCGGTGGCGCGGCATGGAAAAGAGATGGTGATGGTGGGACGGCGAGAGGTGGTGGGCTGCCGCTGCAGAGACCAACGACGGCCGGAGCAGAAGCAGAGGCTGGAGGGGTGATATGGTGGCTAACCTAGGGCTGGGAGGGCAGATGTCGCCGGCGGGAGATGCCAGCGCGGTAGCGCCCAGGGCGCCAGGGGCGTCGCGGCAGCACCCGAGACCTACCATCACCTGTGATTTTCTTGGTATAGATATAAAGAAAAAATTCAGTGAAAGTAGAAGAATGCCATTGCCACCACGCAAGTAAAAAACTCAATGTTGGTACGTATTTTATCTTCGCTCAGTAACATGGAAAGTATCCTAATATACAGGGCTAGTTACTAAGTCATGCCTTTTTATATCGTTTCTCTATTTGTGCAGATAATTCGTTTGTTCAACTAGTTAAATTGGTTGAACGATTAGTCACGTAATCATTATCCAGTAAGGTATTTTGAGTGCAATAATTTATTTCAATATTTCGAATTTTCATTGTACACTAGTGGAAAACAGGCCTAATGTCGCGGGTCGTATGACCCTTTTGTCGCGGGCGGCCAGCCGCGACAAGGGAGGCGCGACAAAAGGGCTTGTCGCGACAAAAGGTCACCCTTTTGTCGCGGGTCGCTTACGATCCGCGACATAAGGTCCACCACGTGGCAGCCGCGGGGCGCGCAGGGCACGGGCCCTTTTGTCGCGGGCGGTATTACCACCCGCGACAAAAGGCCCTCTACGTGGCACACGCACAACGCTGCTGCTTAAGGGTTTGAGAGGTGCCGCACCCCCCCCCCCCCCCCCGCCACCGACCCCCTTCTATTTCATTTTTTCATTCGAAAATAAAATTTGCATATATTTGTACGCTACTAGAAGTGGTACACGTTCATTCATTATATATATATATATATATATATACAGATCGATCAAACAAATATTGGAAGCAAAAGTCGATTCCCCTTACACATATTCGTAGATTCGCTATATATATACATGGAGCTCACGATCGACAAGCGGTACTAACGACCGTCTATTTGGAGGTAGAGCATCTATTTGGACTAAACAAGCCTTTGTTGTTTATTACTTCTCTAACCAAAAGTCCCGCCAGTTCCTCCTAGTAGGTGTTCCTTTGGTTGGAGTCTGTCCCGCATGAAGTCGACCTATATACGAAAATGAGATGAGTATGACTATATCAGTCTTGATAACGATATTGATGATAATAAATAAAGTTGTGAATGTTATTGCTTACGTCGAATTTATTTTTATTCTGCTTCTCAGTGGTTAACATGCGAATGGACTCGCAAACGTAGTATCCACATAGATTCGTCCCTTGTGGCTGCTGGGGGCGTGGTACAGGAGTAAATGTTAGCTTCTTTGCCCAGGTAATCTCCTTATGATGATTCTTCAAAGCTTGCCAAGCCCTGCCAGGCAAAAGAATGATTGAATTAGTGGATAATTAATTGATATCTCACAAAAGATAAAGCGTGGCGATGAAGGAAATTACACTTGGAGCAACTTCTGCAAGTCGTGGAACCCGTCCACGCCTCTACTCAGTGGGTCTCTTACTTCAACTATTCCCTTATCAGGTTGAATGTCTAGTAGAATCCAGTGGAAGCTGCACATGTTATGCATATACGTCAGGAATTACACTTAACATCGAGTAAGAAAAATTGAATGTGCATAAAAGATCATTAAGACTCTCACTCGTAGTCGTAAGGAAACAATATTGAATCACAGAAATATTGCTCCCCCAAAAACCTTAGTAGGTTTCCCCCCGTTTCTTCGCGTTTATGCTTTACCGTTTCAACATGTATTTTATCTGAGTCAATAAACCCAACATTGATAATATTATTACTTTTACATTCACTGATCTTCAGTCTGCATAAGAGAACACATAAGATATAATGAGTATATGCAATAAAAACGAACATGAACTGAATGAAAATGAACTTGTATGTAGTTAACAACTTACAAGCAATAGCAACTCATGAGAGATTTGTCGAGGGCATCTAGATTGAATAACTGCCAGAGTTCATTCATCTCAATATGGATCTCCTCCTTTCGGTAGTAATATTCCCATGGTATACTCGCCACGATGTACATTATGTTCTCCTTGCATGCATCAAGGTACCACTGATGCAAATTCCGCATATGTGTTGGCAGTTTATGCAGCTTCTCTCTGCTAACCAAGTTGGCCCCGTAGACAAATTTAGGAGCTATATCAGCAGTGGGTAGTGCAGCATCTGCTGCAGACAACAATTCCTCCACGGTAACTGAACAGGAAGCCGCTAGCCTTGCAGCTTCTTCCATATCGAGACCACCATGTTCCTGGTACACCTTGGGAACATTAAACACTTTGAGTGCTGGGATCGATTGTTTGGGCTGATCTCCGAGGAGGGGAACTTCCTTTCTCTTTTTGCCTTTTGTCGTTTGCTTGGCCTTGAGGGGTGCACTTGTTGAACTTGACTTTTTCTCGGTTGCACTTCTAGCTGATGATTTGCTCGTGCCAGCAATGTCCTTCTCCTTAGCCTTTTCATCCTTCTTCTTGTCAATTACCTTCGCAAGAGTGCGTGTATAGTCATCCTTCTTCTCGTGTAAGTCATACTGCGATGGTGTGTTCAGAAAACTAGTAGCATATTCTATTTGCTTCTCTGTGTATGGCTCTGGCGCTGGAGGTTTTGGCTTATGAAAAAAATCATAATTGCATTTCTTAACAATGGTATCATTTTCCTCCTCAGTACGATCGTAAGGACGGGGGGAGAAACCTTTGGTACTTTTGGGAGGGGCGACATCTTGCGGACAGGACTCTTGAAACGCTTCCGGCTGGGTGCATTCCGAGTCTTAGTGGGCGGAGGCGGCGGCGCTGGAGATGGAGATGGACTACCGATGTCGTGGTCGACGTCGTACCCACGGGGTGATGGTGGCGACATGTGATCAGTAGGAGGAGGTGATGGTGGCCTGCGATCACCTGGAGGAGGTGATGGTGACCTACTGGGACGACTGGTACTAGGGGCTACCCAGCCTGGCAGCCTGATGTTCTTCTTTTCCCAGAGAATGATTTCTCCCAGCACCTCTCTGAGTGTAAGCCCCCCATCACCTCCAGGGATTTCGAGCTCCAATGTCTCCCACGACGGGACAACTGAATCCACCCCGAAACGAGCATACCCAGCTGGAATCGGATTGCCATGCCATGTTGCCGGCTCACCTTCAGGTCCAAATGCCGGTAAGACATAGCCGACCGCCACCTTAACAGACACCTTCCTGAACACCTCATGGAGATCACAAGGTGTTTGCTCCTTGATTCCATCCAAGGGGTCGCCAGGACCGGCATCTATCATCATCCGTGTAGGAGGGGCCTCCGAGTCGGCCACGCTGCTGTCTCGTCGCTGAGATATGCCAGCGGTATTATCTGGCGGGCGCTGTCCTTTTAGTTCATTTATCTCCCGCTGCTGCTGCTGAAGCTCCCGCTGCTGCTGGTCAAGTCGGCGTTGGAACTCGGCCATCCGGTCATTCTGCACCTCCAGCTGGCGTTGTTTAGCTCTCGCTCGGCTTCTATAAGTCTCCGCGTCGGCCGGAAACCCAAGCGACCACGGAACACTAGGGCCGAAGCCTCTTGTTCGTCCTCCCTTCTCAGGATTACCGAGGACAAGCGTCAGCAAGTCTTTCTCTCTATCGGGAGCAAACTTTAGTTTTCCCGCCTTTATATCTGTCGTCACTTTAATCCATTTTTCCCTGGGTACCCTAACCCTGCTATCACTTTCAACAATTTTCCCTGTCTTCATGTCATACTCACAACCATGCGCGAGGAACCAATTTCGAGCCCTAATGTCCCATCCTTCTCGCGTGGGTTCTGGAGTGATCCCATTCAGCTCCATCTCAGCCTCTTGTGCATCCCACTTAGGCATGGCTACTCCGTAGCCCCCTCGCCCCGTATGATGGTGATATTTCTTTTCGCTTGCATTCTTCTTGTTTTTCTTGGACAGGTTCACAGCCTCCTCTGATTCTTTGTACTTCACAAATTCTTCCCAATGATGCTCCTGCTTCGCTAGATAGTTCTCGAATAATGGAGGCTTCTTCTTTTTCTTATAAGCTTTCCATAACCAGTTCTTATAAGCCCGGAAAAGTTCCCCCATCTTCTTAAGAGCCCATTTCTTCACTAGCGCCCTCTGCTTAGCATTCTCAGACTCCGATCCCAAATCTGGCAAAGTGAAATGTGCCATGAGCTCGCCGAAAAGTGTGTCTTTGTACCTATCGGCAACCTGATTTTCGGACACATTTTTGGTCTTGTTCCATTCTCTGATAGTGATCGGGAGACGATGTCTAACCACAACTCTGCACTGATTTTTAAATGTCACTCCGACACTCGCGGGTACCACCGGTTGGCCTTCCGGTGATATAGCTTCAATTGTGAAGTGGTCTTTTTTGCCCAACTTCTTTGCCGGGCCTCGTTTCTCAAACTTATCTTCGGAGGCCTAAGAGAATACATATAGAATTCCATTAATGCCTCTATACTAATGCCTCTATACATATGTACATATAGAATTCCATTAATGCCTCTATACTAATTGTATACCTCGTCATGACCGGAGCCGTCGGCTTCTCCGTCACCGGAGCCGTCGGCTTCTCCATGACCGGAGCCGCGGGCTTCTCCATCACCGGAGTCGCGGGCTTCTCCATCACCGGAGTCGCGGTCTTCTTGGTCGGCTTCTGCACCATCGCGGATGATGTTCTCGAAAATGTCTTCCTGTTCCAAGTCCCGTTCGAATGGGTCCATTGTTTCTGCAAAAAATTAAATCGATAAGTACATGTTCTAACCCAAACCAAACCCTAACCCTAGCTAACCAAACACTAACCAAACCCTAACCCTAATCGGCGTCGGTTCTTCGCGAGAGGGAGAGGGCTGGTGTCGGCGTCGGTTGTTCGCGAGAGGGAGAGAAGAGGGGTGTTTGCGAGAGGGTGTTCGCGAGATTGAAAGGCCGCGTGAGGGTGTCGGCGACTAGCGTCGGCGAGAGGGAGAGGAGAGGAAAGTTGCGGCATTTCCAGAGGTCTCGTCGAGGGAGAGGAGGGGAAGGCAGCGTGGAGTAGGGCGAAGAGGGCGCAAGAGGGGGAGGACCGGTGTCGGCGTCGGGTTCGTGTTTCGCGCCAATTAACTAAATACTAAATTAAAACTAAATAACTAACAAAACTAACTAAATACAAAATACTTACAAAAACTAACTAATTACTTACAAAAACTAACTAAATACAAAAACTAACTAATTACTTACAAAAACTAACTAAATACAAAATACTTACAAAAACTTACAAAAACTAACTAATTACTTACAAAAACTAACTAAATACAAAATACTTACAAAAACTAACTAATTACTTACAAAAACTAAATACTTACAAAAACTAAATACTTACAAAAACTAATAACTTACAAAAACTAAATACTTACAAAAACTAACTAATTACTTACAAAAACTAACTAAATACAAAATACTTACAAAAAGTAACTAAATACAAAATACTTACAAAAAGTAACTAAATACAAAATACTTACAGAACTAACTAATTACTAAAACTAAATACAATGTAATTAAACTAATCTAACAACTATAACTAAAAAAGAAAAGGAAAAAAAAGGGCGGCGCGGCAGAGGCCAGCGCCGGCGGCTGCGCGTTCTACCTGCTGCGCAGAGGTGGCAGGGGCGGCGCGAGGTGGCGGCGCGCTGCCCGAGGTGGCGGCGGCGCGAGGCGGCAGGGACGGCGCGGCAGAGGGCGGCGGATCGAGGCGCGCGCGCGCGGCAGGGCGGCCTGCGCGGCAGAGGACGGCGGCACCGAGCGGGCGCGGCAGATCGACGGCGGCGACGGCGGCGGCGCACGGAAAAATCCGGCAGCCTGGCGGCGCGTTTTCGCTAAGTGCTGGCCTCCGGGTGTCACGGGTGGGGGCTCCGCCCGTGGCCCTAGGTATTTATACCTAGACCCTTTTGTCGCGGGTCATGCCACGACCCGCGATAAAGGTCTCCTTTATCGCGGGTGGTGGCACGACCCGCGATAAAAGGGGGGTCTTTTATCGCGGGCCATGGCACGACCCGCGACAAAAGGGGGTGGGAGGGGGTGGCGGCTGATCCGCGCCAATTGCATCCAACGGCTCCGGCCGTTTGAATCCAACGGCATGGAGCCGTTGGACGCGGATCAGCCCCTTGGAGCCGTTGGAACCGTTTTTTTCTGTTTTAAAAATAAACCTCTATTTTAACTTAATAAAACTGTTATTTTAATAACTTTTAAATGGTAACTCAAATAGAAAAGTTTTATATATGAAAATTGATCAGAAAAATCCAATGAACATGAATATGACATCCATATAACTATTTGCATCTCGCATCATATCAAACGTTTCACCGCCGTGCCACACGTGTCGCTTACCCGTCGACGCCGTCGTGCGACGTGTAGCCACCACTTCCACGTGCCTCGCCCCGCCGATGCCGTCGTGCGACGTGTAGCCACCGCTTACACGTGCCTCGCCCCGTCGACGCCGTCGTGCGACGTGTAGCCACCGCATCCACGTGCCTCACCCCGCCGACGGTGGCGTGCGACGTGTGTAGCCGTGGCTTATACGTGCCATGCCCCGCGTGCGCTATATATAGCGACGAGTACGGGCGCAACCACACGTTGCCACCGCCTCCTCCGCTCATTCTCATCTCCGGGATGCCTCCACGTCGTCGAGGGGCGTCCGGTTTCCGTGGCGTTCGAGTGCGTCCGAGCGGTAGGTTCTACGCTGAGATACGCGCCGGTGGCTTCCGCCTCACCCTCGGCACGTACAACACGCCGGAGCTGGCGGCGCGCGCGCATGATGCGGCGTGGCATTTTCGGCGGCCACGGTGCGACATGAACTTCCCGGATGTTGAATCGCTAGAGGAGGCAGAGTTCCTCGCGCCACCGCCGTGCCTCGTCGACGACGAGGACCGTCGCCGGCACCGCCAGGTGCAGCGGAGGATCGCCATTGCCGAGCACGACGAGGAGTTGATGCGCCAGTGGAGGGCGCAGTTCCCCAACGACGTCGACAACACCGACGCGTTCTTCGCTATCCTTAGGGCACAACGCAGGTCCAACAGGCGCCACCGTCGGGCCGTCGCCACCTTCGAGCTCGAGAACCCGAATACAACTTGGACCGAAAACGACCCTCGGTGGGATGACATTTGGACGGAGACAACCTCCGACGATGAGTAGAGACTAGACTAGTAATTTATCTATTTTATTGTAATTTCAATAAAGTCGTTGTCGGTTTCTATTAGTTTAAATTTAGTTTATAAAGTCATTGACGGTTGTTTTTGTTCAATAAAGTGGTTGACACGAAATTTATTACGACTGAACTGAAATTAAAGTACAGAGCTCAACTGAAAATTAAGATACATGGCCAGATTCGAATGTTGAGCCATTCAATCATAGTCGTGCCTAACCCTATAATAGTCGCCACTGTAGTCATCATAGTCGCCGACGTCATCGTCGCTAGCATCGGGGTCGCGGTTGTCGAACCTCGGCGGGTGAGCACGCGTGGGCTGGGATTGAGGGTAGCGCAGGCGGGGGCCACGATAGGCCATGACGCTCTGGAGAGTCCGGCCGCGCCACCACATCCGACGGCCGGCCTCGTTGAAGTTCGAAGGAGGAGGGCTGTCCTCCTCGTACCTGGCAACCGCCCTCTCACGCCGACTGATGAAGAAGCTGTCCCAAGTCGGGCTGTAGTCGGGATGCCACTGGGGATTCCTCCGCTGCTCAGGCGTGAGCTCGAAATAGTAGTGGTTCGTGATGGCCATCTCGCGTGGCACACCAAGAGGGATAGGAGGGACTGGTATGCCTCCGACGCTCAGCAACCAGCCGGTCGGGACGCGGTAGCCGGGCGGGCATGGGTAGTGCGAGGCGCAAAGCGCCTCCGCCTCCCGGGGTGTTAGACATACGATGGAAGCCATGGGAGAGAGTGATGAGGTTTGCAGATATGAGTCCAAGCCTACGTATATATAGTGGAAAAATGGCGGGAATGCGGGAAGAAAATAGGCGGGAACGAAGTGGCGCGCGAACCGGGTGGAGGCTCAAACCGGGACAAAAGACCGGGGGAGGCTTATCTAGGAGGGCCTTTTGTCACGGTTGGTGGCTGCAACCGCGACTAAAGCTGTCGGCAGGATAAGGATGTGTCGGTAACCTTTTGTCATGGTTGGTGGCTGCAACCGCGACTAAAGCTGTCGGCAGGATAAGGACGCGTGGGTGGACGCACTGCTCGATGATATAAAGCATGTAGCGCACGACGCCCTGTCGAAGGAATAAGACAAAGTAGAAGCGGTGCCGTGCCTATAAAAGGAGCATCGATACGCCTTGCCAAGCAGATCTACAAGCCAAGCACAGTTTCATTCCCATGGATGAAGGAAAGGGTTGGGAAATCTCCCGTGGCGCAGCTTCTCGAAGTTGTCGTTGGTGCACACGCCCTACGGCATCTTCGGAAGCTACTCCTCGGAAAAATTTCCATGCAAGCCCGTGAAAGACTCCGTCTCCTCTAACAGTGTTGGGGAAAGGGTTCTCATTATTACATAAATGTAGAGATTGTCTTGGGAACTATATATGAAGAATACATTATTACATCGCCATCTAGTGTTGTGATCTTCTACGCCGTAGCCATGGAGAATCTTCATCATTTAGCAAGATGCTTGGGTCAATTTTCACCGTGAAGGGTGGAATTTCTTTAAACTTATTATAATCTTCTGACATGTCTGTCTTGTCATCCACTCCCACGATGTTTCTTTTCCCCGAAAGAACTATGTGGCGCTTTGGCTCCTCGGTTGATGTATTCTTTTGTTGATTTCTTTTTCTTGATTTGCTAGACATGTCCTTCACGTAGAAAACTTGAGCCACCTCGCTGGCTAGGACAAAAGGCTCGTCCAGGTACGCAAGATTGTTGGGATCCACTGTTATCATACCGTACTTATCGTCAATATGTATAGCGCTGAGCTTCACCCATTTGCACCGAAACAAAGGGACCTTAAAAGTGGGACCATAGTCAAGTTCCCATATCTCCTCTATGTATCCATAATATGTGGTGGTCTGCCCATTCTCGTCTTTTGCATCGAAGCGGACACCGCTGTTTTGGTTGGTGCTCTTTTTATCTTGGTCGATCGTGTAAAATGTATTCCCATTTATCTCGTACCCTTGGAATGTACATATGTTTGAAGATGGTAACCTGGCCAACAAGTACAGCTGCTCCACAACAGATGGGTCATTAATGAGATGTCTTTGCAACCAACTGCCGAAGGTATTCATGTGTTGACGTGTAATCAAGGACTCGGGCTGGCCCGGGTTTATTTCTCGTAAAACATTCTTATGTTTCTCGATGTACGGAGCCACCAAGCTGGAATTGTATATAACTGTGTAGTGTGCTTGATTGAAAGAAATCTTGTCCCTGCACACCGTTGCTTTCCTTCCTAGTGTGCCTTTTCCAGTCAGCCTCCCCTCATACCGAGATTCAGGAACACCAATCGGCTTAAGTTCAGGAAGAAAGTCAACACAAAACTCAATGACCTCCTCAGTTCCGTAGCCCTTTGAGATACTTCCTTCCGGCCTAGCTCGGTTATGAACATATTTCTTTAAGACTCCCATGAACCTCTCGAAGGGGAACATATTGTGTAGAAATACAGGACCAAGAATTCTAATCTCTTCAACTAGGTGAACGAGGAGGTGCGTCATAATATTGAAGAAGGTGTAGGGATTACGTTGCATAGAAAACAAAAAATTTCCTACCGCGAACACGCAATCCAAGCCAAGATGCAATCTAGAAGACGGTAGCAACGAGGGGATATCGAGTCTCACCCTTGAAGAAATTCCAAAGCCTACAAGATGAGGCTCTTGTTGCTGCGGTAGACGTTCACTTGCCGCTTGCAAAAGCGCGTAGAAGATCTTGATCACGATCGCTTCCGGTGCCACGAACGGGCAGCACCTCCGTACTCGGTCACACGTTCGGTTGTTGATGAAGACGATGTCCACCTCCCCGTTCCAGCGGGCAGCGGAAGTAGTAGCTCCTCTTGAATCCGACAGCACGACGGCGTGGTGTCGGTGGTGGTGGAGAAATCCGGCGGAGCTTCGCTTAAGCGTGCGGGATGTGGTGGAGGAGAGAGACCGCTAGGGTTTGGGGAGAGAGGGGGAGGCTAGGGCGCCGGCCAAGGGCAGCCCTAGGTGGTGCGGCCAAGTGTAGGCAGCCCCCTCCCTCTCCTCCTCATTATATAGGTGGAAATCCCCAAGTGTTGGTATCCAAGTCTTCGAATAAGACCCCAACAATGAAACCTCCCATATGTAGGGAAACCTACCCAAGGTGGGAATCCCACTTGGGGTGGGATTCCCCCCTTCCATGAGGGGGGTTGGCCGGCCACCATAGGGGAGTCCACCTTGGACTCCTCCCCTTTAGGGTTGGCTGGCCATGCAAGGTGGAGTCCCTCCGGGACTCTACTTTCCATGGTGATTTCTTCCGGACTTTTCTAGAACCTTCTAGAACCTGCCATAAATGCACCAGATCATTTCCAAACTTGGAATATGACTTCCTATATATGAATCTTATTCTCCGGACCATTCCGGAACTCCTCGTGATGTCCGGGATCTCATCCGGGACTCCGAACAAATATTCGCACTCCATTCCATATTCAAGTTCTACCATTTCAACATCCAACTTTAAGTGTGTCACCCTACGGTTCGTGAACTATGCGGACATGGTTGAGTACTCACTCCGACCAATAACCAATAGCGGGATCTGGAGATCCATAATGGCTCCCACATATTCAACGATGACTTTAGTGATCGAATGAACCATTCACATACGATACCAATTCCCTTTGTCACGCGATATTTTACTTGTCCGAGGTTTGATCTTCGGTATCACTCTATACCTTGTTCAACCTCATCTCCTGACAAGTACTCTTTACTCGTACTGTGGTATGTGGTCTCTTATGAACTTATTCATATGCTTGCAAGACATTAGACGACATTCCACCGAGAGGGCCCAGAGTATATCTATCCGTCATCAGGATGGACAAATCCCACTGTTGATCCATATGCTTCAACTCATACTTTCCGGATACTTAATCCCACCTTTATAACCACCCATTTACGCAGTGGTGTTTGGTGTAATCAAAGTACCTTTCCGGTATAAGTGATTTACATGATCTCATGGTCATAAGGACTAGGTAACTATGTATCGAAAGCTTATAGCAAATAACTTAATGACGAGATCTTATGCTACGCTTATTTGGGTGTGTCCTTACATCATTCATACAATGATATAACCTTGTCATTAATAACATCCAATGTTCATGATTATGAAACTAATCATCCATTAATCAACAAGCTAGTTAAGAGGCATACTAGGGACTCTTTGTTTGTCTACATATCACACATGTATTAATGTTTCGGTTAATACAATTGTAGCATGATATATAAACATTTATCATAAACATAAAGATATAAATAATAACCACTTTATTATTGCCTCTAGGGCATATCTCCTTCAGTCTCCCACTTGCACTAGAGTCAATAATCTAGTTTACATTTGTAAAGATATAACACCTTGGCCTTCTGGTGCTTTATCATGTTTTGCTCACGGGAGAGGTTTTAGACAACGGATCTGACACGCTCAGAAACGTATGTATTTTGTAATTCATTTGCGTCTTAACACATCACTCATTTCCAAATGAGTCGGCATTAAATATGTTTGGTCTTCTGGTGGAACCTTAATTCCGCGGTCTGAAATATGTCACTAATATTGTCACACACAATATAGCTTCAAAGTTCTGATTCTGTCGGAACTACACCAAGTTCTCAAAGAACCTCTTGACTTAACATCCTTTGTCATTGTCAAAACAATGACATACTCTGCCTTCTTTTGTAGAATCCGTCATAATATTTAGAACTCTTCTAAATCTAGCATAGACAACTTCTAGCTCATTGTGCTACCTTTTAACAACACTTAGTCTAATTTGAGATTTGAAATTTTATTTTCATATGTGACAAAACTAATATCGGTGCAACACCTTACAGCGATTTGTTTTATCATTTCTCCATACAAAACTATATATATATATATATATATCCTTGGTTCTTCTCAAGTACTCAAGAATATTCTTACTGTTTTTCAATGATCATCACATGAATCATTCTGGTACATGCTCATAACATTTTTAAGAGCACATGACATCTGATTGTGTACATATTATTTGTGATCTATAATCACTCATGTGTTTTTACTCATTGAGTGTCAGATACACTCAAGTCTTGTTAAAACTTCACATGATAAGAACATTTTCTTAATATTTCTATATTGAACTACTTCAATATCTATTTTATGTACTTTGACTTAAACTTATTATATGTTTCAATCTATCTTCATAGATCTTGACGCTAAATATGTTTCAGTCCATATCCTTTCATTGAAATTAATTTCTCAATGAAACCTTTTAATCAAGTATGTAATTACATTATTTATAACCAACTATATGTCTCAGCGCTCCCACTTAATTTCTTGCAAATGCAAGCTTCTTCATCGTCTCTGATGAAATCAAAAACTCTTTGACTATTTCATCTGGTGAAGATTCCAACTCCGTGATACTTACTTCATCCAATTGAAGTTCGTATACCTATCTAGAATTCCACGGACCAGCAAAACTCTTGGTTGTATCTTATATACACCTTTAATACACACTTCTGATAAGTAATGTATTTTGCCATCCTACTAACATATCTCATAAAGGAAATATGTAGTGATTACTAGAGTAATCCATATAGACTTTAAGCATTGTTACGGAAGATCTAATCTTTATCGTAGTCAACTCTTTGAACTTTGTTGTAAACAACTTTTCAACAAGTCGAGCTTCTTCAAGGATATTCCATCCAAGTCCATCAATTTTATAGATCCATTTACTTTCAAAAAAGTATTCATCTATCTTGGATTTCATGGCGTATAGCCATTTTAACGGAGTCAGGGCCCATCATGACTTCTTTGTTTGTAGTTGGTTTATCTTTGTTCAAAATCAATCCTTTGTTCACAAATCATTTATTTGATCACAAAGTAAACCATACCTACAAGGTTTAATATGTACTTCGATCTCCATGGCTAAAACCCTTTTGTAGTCATGGGAGCCATGATCGTCGTGGCCGCTTCCGAAACCAATTCCGATGCTGCGCTACTCTGATCATTATGCTCAGGTTCATAAACCTTATCAAAATATATTGTCCTCCCACTCAAATACTTCACTAGAAACAATTTCTCGGAAATAAGAAACATTGACAAACACTTTTGTCTTTGTCTTATGGGAAGAATTCCCAATTAAATCTCTGGGATAACCAACAAAGACATTCATCCGATTTTGGTTTGTAAACTCTTAGACCAAAATTTAAAGAAAGGACTATTAGGGTTTATACCCATGCCATAACTCGTATGGTGTCATTTCAATGGATCATGATGATGCTCTATTTAGTGTAAAAGCGGTAGTCACTAAAGCATAATCCATAAAAATATAATGGCATCATAATATTTTATCTCATCATTAATCCAACAAGGTTTGGATACATCTCTAGGATACTATATCATCATTATGATACTCCAAGAAATGTGAGTTGTAGAACAATTTTATGACTCTCTTAGATGTTTGCTAAAACTCGTAATTCAAATATTTTCACCATGATCCAATCATAGATATTTGACTTTTCTATTACGATGATTTCCACTTCATGCTGAAATTTATTTGAATCCATTCAAATGTTTCAAACTTCTTCCTTATTGAATATATCCACATATATACTCAATTCATTGTTGAAAGTTTTCATGAAGTAGAAGAATCTCCCGCACACAACTATGCCCAGTGAACCATATACATCATCATGTATTTTTCCACTAAGTTAGTTGCCCGTTCAACTCTTGGCCTATGAATGGTATTTTAATCATTCTCTTTAGAAAAGATTTTCAAGCGCCAAATGATTCAAAAATCAAATGACTCCAAAAATCCATTTACATGGAGTTCCTTCATGCGTTTCTTTCTAACATGACCTAAATGGAGGTTCCACAAATAAGTGGAATTCAAATCATTTGCCTTATGGCATTTTAGCGTCAGTGTTATGTATGTGCGTTTCACCATTAAGATTTATAATAACTTATCCATCGAACATGGAGTAATGTCATAATTTGAACAACTCATTGTTTTCATTTGACCAGAGCAAAATAAAAATTATTAAGTTCTTTATTATAAATCCTAAGGGCTAGATGGAATGCCAACGACGAACATAATAACATTTTATTTTGTTCCAGACGTGCATTCTTATCATATTCCTTGTCAGTCACTTAGGCCATTGTATTCTTGTATTGCGTTGTTTTGTATGACACTTCATACCAACCAATATAGTACTAATACCCAAGAATTTCATAGTGTGACTTAACTAGGAATACAACCATAACATGTATATCATTTATATACACCTGAGCTAGACTTTCTAGTCTTTTCTTTTCTTTTTGCCAAAATATCTTTTGCAGTTTCTCTTTTAGCTTTCCTCTTTATTCAGAATAACACATCAACTTCAATAACTTCTCGGTTTGTTGGTCAAACACCAATAACCTTGAGGTTCTTACTTTGAAGTTGATCATCATATGACAAGTGTTCCGGATTTCACTATTAGTAACCTTGTAATATGATGAATAATTTCACTCATAATTTTATCCATCAATTCATGACAACTTTCTGAGACCATGTCTGTACATGCTAGGCTCATAAAGTTTAACCTTAGTATTTGCATGTGCAAATCTGGCTTGTACCCGTTGTAAGCACACGTAGAATCTATAACACCCGATCATCACGTGATGCTTCGATACGACGAGTCTTAGCAATGGTGCATACTAAGGATGATAAATTCATGGATAAGTGAATATCGTTAGTGTCCCAATAGTTGGAGGATTGGGACACCTTGCGTCTTCAACCTTCGTACATTCCCATAAAACTTATGAGTTTATGTAGTCTCACCAAATTTATATTCTATCATCTTGCAATAAGGTCTTAGATATCACATATATCTCATACCTTGATTATTTCTGAAAACTAAATTTTCAGCTCCTTACTTTTCAAACAGATTTGAACTTCAAGTTTCACGGAGACAAGATAACTTTAGGTACTAATTGAAATCATAGCTCTTTGAATCAATAATGTGAGGTTTACTAAAAGTTTGCAATGGGACTTAATTAATTCTTGATTCTTTAACAATACGGTACCAATCCGTAAAGTTTCTTGTCAGATTTTAACAGTATTTCTATCTCAATTACAAGACTAGCGCATAGTAGTAAACGGATGCCAATACTACAAAATTAATTCAAAATACTACTCAGACTATGTTTATGATAATTAGTTCATGTTATAATCTAATTACTAATGAACTCCCACTTAATACAACATCCCTCATAGTTGTTAAGTGGTACACGATCCAAATTCACTACACCAAAAACCGATCATCACGTGAGATGATGTAGCTTCAATGGTGAACATCAACATGTTGATCATATCATCCATATGACTCGTGTTCAACCTTTCGGTTTCCGTTGTCCCGAGGCCATGTCTCAGACATGCTAGGCTCGTCAAGCAAACCCAAGTATTCCGCGTGTGCAACATGGCTTACACCCGTTGTATGTGAATCGTTGAATCTATAACATCCGATCATCACGAGATGCTTCAAACGACGAATCTTGTTACAACGGTGCATACGAGGGGAGAACACTTTATTATCTTGATATTAATGTGAGGGATCATCTTATAATGCTACCGTCGCGATCTAAGCAAAATAAGATGCATAAAGGATTAACATCACATGCAATTCATATGTGATATGATATGGCCCTTTAGTCTATGTGCCTTCGATCTTCATCTTCAAAGCACGGACATGATCTCCATCATCAACGGGCATGATCTCTATCATCGTCGGCGTAGCGTCAAGGTCCATGGCGCCGTCTTCATGGTTGTTCACCTCATGTAGCAACTATTACAACTACTTTGAAATACTACTCAACATGAAATTTAAAGACAACCATAAGGCTCCTGCCGGTTGCCACAATACAATAATGATCATCTCATACATATTCATCATCACATTATGGCCATATCACATCACCAAACCCTGCAAAAACAAGTCAGACGTCTCTAATTTGGTTTGCATATTTTACGTGGTTTAGGGTTTTCGAGTAAGATCTAATCTACCTACGAACATGAACCACAACGATGATACTAGTGTTGTCAATAGAAGAGTAAGTTGAATCTTCACTATAGTAGGAGAGACAGACACCCGCAAAGCCTCTTATGCAATACAAGTTGCATGTCGAACGAGGAACAAGTCTCATGAACGCGGTCATGTAAAGTTAGTCCGAGCCGCTTCATCCCACTATGCCACAAAGATGCAAAGTACTCAAACTAAAGATAACAAGAGCATCAACGCCCACAAAACCATTGTGTTCTACTCGTGCAACCATCTATGCATAGACACGGCTCTGATACCACTGTAGGGATTACGTTGCATAGAAAACAAAAAATTTCCTACCGCGAACACGCAATCCAAGCCAAGATGCAATCTAGAAGACGGTAGCAACGAGGGGATATCGAGTCTCACCCTTGAAGAGATTCCAAAGCCTACAAGATGAGGCTCTTGTTGCTGCGGTAGACGTTCACTTGCCGCTTGCAAAAGCGCGTAGAAGATCTTGATCACGATCGCTTCCGGCGCCACGAACGGGCAGCACCTCCGTACTCGGTCACACGTTCGGTTGTTGATGAAGACGACGTCCACCTCCCCGTTCCAGCGGGCAGCGGAAGTAGTAGCTCCTCTTGAATCCGACAGCACGACGGCGTGGTGTCGGTGGTGGTGGAGAAATCCGGCGGAGCTTCGCTTAAGCGTGCGGGATGTGGTGGAGGAGAGAGACCGCTAGGGTTTGGGGAGGGAGGGGGAGGCTAGGGCGCCGGCCAAGGGCAGCCCTAGGTGGTGCGGCCAAGTGTAGGCAGCCCCCTCCCTCTCCTCCTCATTATATAGGTGGAAATCCCCAAGTGTTGGTATCCAAGTCTTCGAATAAGACCCCAACAATGAAACCTCCCATATGTAGGGAAACCTACCCAAGGTGGGAATCCCACTTGGGGTGGGATTCCCCCCTTCCATGAGGGGGGTTGGCCGGCCACCCTAGGGGAGTCCACCTTGGACTCCTCCCCTTTAGGGTTGGCTGGCCATGCAAGGTGGAGTCCCTCCGGGACTCTACTTTCCATGGTGATTTCTTCCGGACTTTTCTAGAACCTTCTAGAACCTGCCATAAATGCACCAGATCATTTCCAAACTTGGAATATGACTTCCTATATATGAATCTTATTCTCCGGACCATTCCGGAATTCCTCGTGATGTCCGGGATCTCATCCGGGACTCCGAACAAATATTCGCACTCCATTCCATATTCAAGTTCTACCATTTCAACATCCAACTTTAAGTGTGTCACCCTACGGTTCGTGAACTATGCGGACATGGTTGAGTACTCACTCCGACCAATAACCAATAGCGGGATCTGGAGATCCATAATGGCTCCCACATATTCAACGATGACTTTAGTGATCGAATGAACCATTCACATACGATACCAATTCCCTTTGTCACGCGATATTTTACTTGTCCGAGGTTTGATCTTCGGTATCACTCTATACCTTGTTCAACCTCGTCTCCTGACAAGTACTCTTTACTCGTACTGTGGTATGTGGTCTCTTATGAACTTATTCATATGCTTGCAAGACATTAGACGACATTCCACCGAGAGGGCCCAGAGTATATCTATCCGTCATCAGGATGGACAAATCCCACTGTTGATCCATATGCTTCAACTCATACTTTCCGGATACTTAATCCCACCTTTATAACCACCCATTTATGCAGTGGCGTTTGGTGTAATCAAAGTACCTTTCCGGTATAAGTGATTTACATGATCTCATGGTCATAAGGACTAGGTAACTATGTATCGAAAGCTTATAGCAAATAACTTAATGACGAGATCTTATGCTACGCTTATTTGGGTGTGTCCTTACATCATTCATACAATGATATAACCTTGTCATTAATAACATCCAATGTTCATGATTATGAAACTAATCATCCATTAATCAACAAGCTAGTTAAGAGGCATACTAGGGACTCTTTGTTTGTCTACATATCACACATGTATTAATGTTTCGGTTAATACAATTGTAGCATGATATATAAACATTTATCATAAACATAAAGATATAAATAATAACCACTTTATTATTGCCTCTAGGGCATATCTCCTTCAGAAGGATGGTGGGAACAACAACTCGAAGCTGACAAGACATTCGACCACATCTTCCTGTAATCCTGACAAAGTTTCTGGATCCATTACCTTCTGAGAAATTGCGTTGAGGAATGCACATATCTTCACAATGGCTAGTCGAACATTTTCTGGTAGAAGTCCCCTCAATGCAACCGGAAGCAATTGTGTCATAAGCACGTGACAGTCATGGGACTTCAGGTTCTGGAATTTTTTCTCCTTCATATTTACTATCCCCTTTATATTCGACGAGAAACCAGACGGAACCTTGATACTGAATAGGGCTTCAAAAAAGATCTCCTTCTCTTGTTTGGTAAGAGCGTAGCTGGCAGGCCCTACAAACTGCCCTGGATGATTGCCGTTTCGTCCTTTATGAAGTTCCTGGTCCTCCCGTGCTTCTGGTGTATATTTTGTCTTTCCATACACGCCCAGAAAACCTAGAATATTCACACAAAGATTCTTGGTCAGGTGCATCACGTCGATTGCAGAGCCGACTTCCAGGACTTTCCAATATTCTAGCTCCCAAAAAATAGATTTCTTCTTCCACATGGGCGCGTGTCCGTCATCGTCTTTCGGAACAGGTCGACTGCCTGGACCCTTTCCAAAGATAACATTTAAATCCTTCACCATGTCAAATATATCAGCACCACTACGGGGGACAGGCTTCGGACGGCGGTCTGCCTCGCCATCGAAATGCTTGCCTTTTTTCCTTAAGGGATGCTTGCGCGGAAGGAAACGACGATTGAACGGGTACACAACTTTTTTGCTTTTTCCCAAATATTTACTTTCAGTCTCATCTAAACAGTGTGTGCATGCATTGTATCATTTGTTCGTCTGTCCTGAAATGTTACTGAGAGCAGGCCAATCATTGATGGTTACGAATAGCAACGCTCGTAGGTCAAATTCTTGCTCCGTGTGCTCATCCCACACACGTACACCTGGTTTGGCCCACAACTCCAAAAGTTCATCGACTAATGGCCTTAGGTACACATCAATGTCGTTGCCCGGTTGCTTTGGGCCTTGGATAAGCACTGGCATCATAATGAACTTCCGCTTCATGCACAACCAAGGAGGAAGGTTGTAGATACATAGAGTCACGGGCCAGGTGCTGTAACTGCAGCTCTGCTCCCCAAAAGGATTCATGCCATCTATACTTAGACCAAAGTATAAGTTCCTTGCCTCACCTGCAAAATCCTGGAACTCTCTCCCGATGTTTCTCCACTGCCGACCATCAGCGGGGTGCCTCAACATCGCGTCTTTCTTACGTTCTTCCATGTGCCATCGCAACAACTTGGCATGCTCTTTGTTTCTAAACAAACGTTTCAACCGTGGTATTATTGGAGCATACCACATCACCTTCGCAGGAACCCTCTTCCTGGGTGGCTCGCCCTCAACATCACCAGGGTCATCTTTTCTGATCTTATACCGCAATGCACCACATATCGGACATTTATTCAAATTCTCGTACTTCTCACCGCGGTAGAGGATACAGTCATTAATGCATGCATGTATCTTCTGCACATCTAATCCTAGAGGGCAGACAAGCTTCTTTGCTTTATATGTACTGACGGGCAATTCATTATTTCTTGGAAACAGCTTCTTTAATATTATCATCAATTTCTCAAATCCCGAGTCAGTCACACCGACCTCTGCCTTCCATTTCAGCAATTCCAATATGCTACCCAGCTTTCTATGCCCATCTTCACAACCTGGGTACAACAATTTGTGGTGGTCCTCTAACATCTTGTCGAACTGCAACCTCTCCTTATCCGTGCCACAGTCTCTTCTTGCATCAGAAATGGCCCGACGAAGATCATCATCAACAGGATCATCTGATGCCTGTTCTTCACCTTCTTCTTCTTCATTGTCGTCCATTGCGGTATCAAAGCATTCAGAGAACATAGATCGGTACTGGTCATCATTATCTTCTTCTTCATCGCCGTCTTCCATCATAATCCCTTCTTCTCCGTGCTTGGTCCAAACATTATAGCTGGACATGAATCCAAACCGAAGCAGGTGGCTCTTAATGTCTCTTGAGCAAGAGTAATCCTTCTCGTTCTTACATTTTAGACATGGACAGCACATAAAACCTTGCTTCGACTTGTTGGCCTCGGCCACAAGCAGGAAAGGATTCACGCCCTCTCTGAAAGCGGGAGCACATCAGTTACCGTACATCCATGGATGACTCATCTGCATCATAAGTACAATTATATATGTATCCGATGCAATCACCTTGCTAAAATTAGTATTGTACGGACTATGCATATATAGTCGAGAAAATAGTTGCTAACCTTTTAGGATCAAAAAGAGGAAAAATCTTATCAAATAAAACCAAGTGGCATCCCTCTCACAAGCATTTCATCAAACACCTCTTGTGCACATGTCGAAAAAATGAGCTAGCATACACCTCCACCTTCACCACCAAGGAAAAAATGAGGTGGGGGGTGGCTGGCTGCTTGTCTATATATATAGGCATGGCCATTTTGTCGCGGGCCGTATTACGACCCGCGACAAAAGGGGTGCCGACCCCTTTTGTCGTGGGTCGTAATACGGCCCGCAACAAAAGGCCGCGACAAAAGCCTCTGCCGGATTCGGAGCGATGTGACCACCCCATTTGTCGCGGGTGCAGGCGCGCCCGCGACAAATGGCTCCCACGGAAACCCTATTTTCCACTAGTGGTACCGTTGAACACAAAGTAATTTATATCAAGTGGAGTTTTGGATTTTCCCATTCATCGACTCCGCCACACCTTAAATTTATTCCTGGCTCCGCCGCTATAACCATAACATCACACACCCAAGATAAAATGAGTTTACAAATTAATAAATAAGACTTTGCATGATACCATATCTAAGTTACTTTTCAGTAGTAATATGGACTAGTAAATTATGCATGACATCACCTTATGTTACCCCCTACTATAAGCAAGCTTAGTTTAAAGCGTTCATATCTTCGAGAGAGCTCTGGAATCGTGCCGGTGATGAGAAGGATGCCCTGAAAAGTAGAGAGTCGTTTACCTATCTGTCTGTCGTGGCCTTTTGCCCTTTTGCGCTGGCTAGCGGCGAACCGCAGGGGCACCGATTAATGCAATAATCCTAGCTAGGGAAAACTGAATATATATACTTTCTATTCGATCAGCAATACCTGCCGCATGGTGGACGACTCTATCGCCCAGCGGCGAGCATCACGCAAAGGACGCGCAGCACCGGCCGAAACAGGTACTTGTACACGCGGCCTCACTTATCTGCTTCACAGATTGACCCTGGATATGATACGACCTTGTTGACATATAACCAGCTTGACCGACACGTACCATCTTGAATTCTAGATCGCTACCACATCCCGGTCGTTGTCGACGTGGTCGGTCGATGTGCAGATCAAAATTAACTACCAACCTGACTATCACAAACAGTGACACAGACGTCCTTGCGACTCACTCTCGTTTTCGGCGGCATTCAAGTATTTCAATCGACCATTTTGTTGCAGCGGTTCATCAGCTGTGCAGCTAGGCTATGAACAGGTACTACGTTGCCGGTTCGCCGCACTGTCAAAGCGACGTTTTTTTTTTTTTGCGAGGAAAGCGACGTTTGAATGGCCTACTTAATATTGTAAGTGTCAATGAATATAAAGTTATACGAACTTAATACTAAATCTTCGATACTTAATATAGATTGGATGGAGTATTATAATTTAGTCGGTACAAGTCACGTAGCAACGAAGATACTAATGATTAGCCAATTATTCATATTTGTTTGCATTTACATCCTTCTTTAAAATTGCTAAATATTCATATTGTAGTGATAACGATTGACCTTGAACATCTATTTTTCTAGTAAATTCATTGGTTTTAGATAAATACCACGTTGGGCTACATAAGGATGCTCTTGTAATAGCTTTATTATTCACTACATTATATATAGTTTACATTTATACTTCCTTTAATCCATAATAAGTGTCGTGGACACACTTCTTATGTATACGAGGGAGTAACATATTTGCTACCTTGCAATTGTTGGATCTAATAATATCATGCCACACAGTGCCGAATGGTCCATAACTCCAGAGGGAGAGCACATGCATGAATAAGGTATTAATGATAAAACACATTTTACATGGGCAAACATGGCTGTCCATGCTAGGAGTGGCATACAAAGTGGATAAACCAATTTTTAGAATTACTGCTAGTTTTATTGATTGATAATAGTTAAAATACAGTTTAAGTATTGGGGCTCAAGTAGTCAAGAATGGAGACAGACATACATGCCACTTGTCGCTCTAGCGAGAGCAAGTGCTTAATAGTTTGATTCTAATGTAGAGAGATCATTGAAGAGATTGTCTAGATTTTTAAGACTAAGATTTTCTTATTTGGAGATGATAGTAATATTTCCCACCATCCATTGCTCTTATCATAAATCTTGTTCATATGTTGCATGTAGAGTTGGTATCTCCTATCTTGCATCACTTCCACCATGTCCAAACGAGCCAGCTAACCTCGCAACCTTGAAATTATGGCAGTTGACACCTTATCGGCGAATGGAGTGGTTGGTGGACAAGAGAGAATCGACAATGGGTTTAGCTGATGGAGTCTCGGATGAGTACATCTTATTGTTGTCCTCTCTAGGAGGAAAGAAACCGCAGCACCCGTGAGGTGAATAGGTCAATAACGTCTTTTAACAAACCTGGATGTCGCGTAAAGAAGGTAGTGTCACACTCTTTGTTTTCATCTATGTACATGACACCAAATCACTTTCAACTCCATATGACACTAAAACAAACAACTTCAAAGCATTTAACTACTACAAATAGGTACCACAAGGATCTTAAACTTTTAAAATTTATGTGTACCGTTGGCAAATAACATATTAGTGAGAGGTATGAGGTGAGATGTACTCCCCTTATAAAGAAAGAAAATTTATGTGCATCGCTATAGTGACTGTCAACAATGTGTATGTTATGAGGAAAATTAAAAACATGTTAATTTGTAGATGGTATTAATTATTAGCCAGTTATTTATATTTGATCACATTTACATCCTTCTATGGAATCAGTAATATATTTAATTTTATCTTTATTTCGCATCCCTATTAGAACAATTAAAAATGCCATCTTATTGAAGACACTATTGATTATTACTATCCAACTATTCATATTTGATAACATTTACATACTTTTTTGGAAGCATTAAAATATTTATTGTTATCTTCATTTCGCACCCTTATTTAGAACCATTAAAAAAATTCTATATTATTGTAGATATTATTAATTATATTCAGTTATTCATAATTAATTACATGTACATCCATATTTGGAATCGCTAATTATTCATACTACGGTGATAATGACTGATCACATATATCTATTTTTCTACTGATTATATTGTTTTGGATATAATTAACATATTGATTTCCATAAGGATACTCTAATAGACAACAAAATTATGCATACATTCTAACCTGCTTATTCATTACGTATTATCTACTTTTTTCGCATATTAGTACCTTCTTTGCGTAATTCTGTTGCGCTTGTTGGGTGCAAAAACATATCCTTCTATATAATGCCTAATGTGCCATAAAACCCTAGGAGAGCGTAGACATGTAGTAACGGTGATAAAATAGACATTACATGGTCAGACATGTTAGTCCAATATCAGAGTAGCCTAGAGTATAGACTTATCTATTTATTTAGTATTCTAGACATTTTAGTCAATTGATAATAGATCGAATACAAGTTAAGTCTATCAGTTTAAGTAGTCAAGATTGGCGACAAACCAACATGTTGGTACTTTCCCTGGCTAGAGCATGTGCTTAATAATTTGATTCTAATGTAGAAAGACCACTGACGAAGTTTTTGAGATCTTCTAGACTAAGATCTTCTTTTGAGAATATAATATTTACATCCATCGAATTCAATTAGTTGTGACCATGTTGGTAATGTTTGTCGAACTCCTTAAAGGAAAGCGTCGATAGTTGGTTTGGATGCGCATCTCAAATGATTACATCTTTGTGATGTCTCTCTCTAGGAGGAGGGCAACCCTAGCACCAGTGATGTTTGAGAGGTCAGCAACGCCTTTGAACAAACCTCATGTCGCTTGAGGCTGCCTTCCTAATTAAGCGACGTGATGGTTTGTACAAAGGAGTTTTTGATCTCTTTGCCCTCACTAGGGTGCTATCAAGGGCATTTACAACTGGGAGAGGGAGGGGTGGGTGGGAATGGATGACCCCTAGGAATGGGCCACCCCTATCAATTTATAGTACGAACCCGCAATAACATGTACGGCACATTTTATGCTAATTATGCTTAGTCAATGTACATTAGGCAAGGCATAGCGGGAGATTGCCTAAAGGGCCAAGCCCACCAACAAGGGAAGTTACCGGTCTTCATTTTTCAAACCTGGCAACAATCTACAGGGTTAAGCCCACCAACAAGAGAAGTCGCAAATCTTGATTTTTTCATACATCCACGATTGTAATGTATAGATAATAGACTCGATTGCATAGACCTTTAATGTACATGAGGCTAAAATCCATTACGGCTCGACGGTCCAGACTTCTACACTACTAGGTTTTCGTTTATTGCTGCCATGTGTGTTATGGCATTGGTTTGACATCATGCATCACCCACCATTTCGAAGCATTGTATGTCCCGTATTGTGGATCGGTGTCTCATTGTGATAGAGCAGCTACTTTTGGTCTATAGGACTCATGACTCAAGGTACCAATCCCATCCCCCACCATTGTAGGTCACGCGAGTGTGGACTAAAGTGTCAAGGTATATTATCATTAGTACACATTTTCTTTTTAATTTGCTAGGTTGATTAAAAATTGCATATTTTTATTTTTTTAAAATGAATTACATATCGGTTTGTTTACATTTGAACTAAAATAGCTCTAAAATTCTCTTTCGATCAGATTACCGACTTGTTTCATGAGCCTAATAGTCATATAGCTGCCATCATAGAAACTAAATTGTAGCTCTAATTTGAACTACAATATGTGATTGTTAAACTTCGGTTCATATTAATTATATAGTATTGATAGGTTCTTGTGTTATATCTTCAGTGCGGATCTATGTGGTCGTCATCCTCTTTGCCCGCTATACTCACGAGGAGATCACTCATCAGTTTGGGCGCCATTAGCCAACCCCATTGTTGATGCTTTCCTATCAGTAGCTCCACATATAGCTCCATTCGTCGATAAGGCAACAACTCCCAAAATTGCATGGCTACAAGGTAGCTCCGTTCGACATGCATAACATGATGCAGAATAAGAGAAAAAACTCTCCATCCAACATATAAAGGAGGTGAAGGATGAGAACCAATAGATGGCAGCGGATCCTATATTATCACAAGAAAGTGGTGAAGATCTTGACAAGCTCTTCAATGATATCGGGCGGGTCCAACAGGACATTAAAAATCGTCTACTTTCATTGTGTCACGACAACCAAGATAGTATTAATGGCCCAAGTAAAACACACAACATGCTATTACCAAGAGGTCCATTGTTGGGTTTATTGAATACTGTTGCTTAATGGGTGAAATCGTTTTGGCCTCACTATCTTCGGCATCACCCATTGTTTTTGTTTCCACTACCATCACCACCAAAACAAAATTTTGCATCATTATATTATTATGCATGTCCAACAGGCACCAGTAGCTTTGGTGTGAAAACTAGTTTCCCCTCCATAGCTCATTGAAAACTACCCAAGTAATTCCAACCCAATGCAAATACCATAGTGCAACACAAGGAATCATTGGTATGGTGCACGCGCCTTTCGGGACTAGCACCACCACGTGTCGCATCGCTAGATCACCTCCCCTCCCCCATGCGCGCACGTCTAAACCACACATGCATGTCTTGCAACGCATCACTAAGCGACAACCCATGCCCCCACTCGGGACCTTGTGTCATCAACTTTGTGTAGTCGTGCACTGAGTGGGAGTATCTAGAGCACGCGTGAGCTCCACTTCCAGCATGGGGTGGGCCCTGGTGCAGACTAAAATCAACTCTACTGGATATCGCGTTGATTCCTTGTGGTAAGGATTCATCATGGGTCTCGAATGTGTTCGAGGCCAGCTCTCACATATGTTCTCTTACTCGTAATTCCGGTTCTACGCCATGCCTCATGTACGCATGCACTACCTGATGAGTGGTAATTCCATTCATTTTATGTTTGTTTAAACCCGAAAATTCACTAGATATTGATGAGGTTATTTCTCGAATCTGTCACTAATCACTAATTAATGCATAGATGTGCAAATCTCTAGTAATTTGTTTCCTTGCAGCATGTTTTTGTCATGATATGTAAGCATACATGGGAAGGATCACATGATACAATTGTCCAAGTTTAGAGGGGTACTAGTACGGCAGGCACTGACCGTACCGTTCGGCCATAGCTTACGGTAGTGGCTCTGCATGATAAAACGGAACAACTTTTGTGAATGGCTCAACTGAAAATTCACAACAGGAGATCTTTCAAACCTTACATTTGCCCAATGCCCTACAAGAAGATACCATAGCCGCCAGAGCACCGCCCATCCATTCGTCGACGCCAAAGCTCTGACGAAGCCATCACCACCATCTATGTAGTCATTTTTTTACTCTTCTTCAGTTGCCATCATACTTATACTATGTATTCCTTAGCGATTGCCGATATCGTAAGACTATTTATAATTTGTTTATTGATAGTTTTATGGTGTTTATGATTGATGATCTAATCATGCGTCAATAGGCCTCGCGGGGTGAGGGCTAAGGCCTAGCCTCGCAGCATAAGTACACTTTAATATAGATTGCTGGTGTGATCTATTGTTTTATCACTTGTCTTTGCATTGACCGTAGAACTTCTGGTACCTAAGATCCTAAAAAATCGATAAAGGTAAAGATATTTATAGGGGAAATTTGCTAGCTACTCACCAGACCCTGGATGTGAGTAAACGAGAGTAACTTACTGTACGGGATTATAAGGTCAGAGCGTATCTCTAAGTTTCTTATAACCCGAACGGAGAGAGTAGTTGAATAGTATAATTATCCAGTATTTTCATTTGCCACATGTGTACAACCGGACCCACTTATCCGCTTCAGAGTTTGACCGCGTCCCGCGTTTCTGGATACGGCCTTTGACGGGCACCACCGCCTTTGACCGTTTTTAACACCAGGAAGAGAAATCCGCTTTTTAATTTCGTCAGCTTAACCGACACGTTCTGTCTCGATCGCTAGCACGTACCTGTCGTTTTCGAGGTGGTCGGTCGATGTGAGATGATTCAAAGAACCAACGGGATTATGCCAAACAGTTACGTGGACGTCCTTGTGACTCTTTTCGGTGGCAGTCAAGTATTTTTTTCAACCGACCATTTTGTTGCAGCGCTTCATCAGATGTGCAGCTAGGCTATGAACACGCTACTCCCTCTATGTACGTCGCTGGTTCGCCACACTGTGCGTGGATGGATAGACAGAGACGGGTGGTCTCGTACGCGCCTTTGGGCCGGCCAAAATAAACAGTCGAAAAACGGACACTTTCAAGTGCTATTTTTTAGGTTAGGGCATCTCCAGCGGCGCGAAGCATTTTAGCATCCGCGCGCGTCCGTTTGCGTCGATCCTTTTGGTCGAAATCGACCGCGCGTCCGTTTGCATCGGGGTGGCTCCAGCGGCACGATGCATTTTTGTAGGACGAATCATTTTTTTTAAATATGAAACATAGTTTACATACTTAAAACATAAAAAGTAAACCTAAACGCCTACTGCTCCTCGTCGCTGTGCTGCTCCTCGTCGCTGTCGAGCACGATGAGCTCCGGTATGACCCAAGGCCAGTTGCCATCCGGGGGAACGTACGCCGGGCGCGCCGCCGTCGGTGCTCGAGGTTGAGGAGGCTGCGGCTGTGGCGGCGGTGGAGGCGCCAGGTGCTGTGGTTGTGCCGGCGGTGGAGGCGCCCAGTACTGCGGCTGTGGCGGCGGTGGAGGCGCCCAGTGCTGCGGCTGTGGCGACGGTGGAAGCGCCCAGGCCTGCGGCTGTGGCGGCGGTTGAGGCGCCCAGTGCTGCGGCTGTGGCGGCGGTTGAGGCGCCCAGTGTTGCGGATGTAGTCGTCGCTGTCGTCCTTCACCTCCTCGCTATGGTACGCGAGCGCCTCGATGTAGTCATCGTCATCGTCGTACACGGCGTAGGCTTCATCGTCGTCGTCGTCCTCGCGGTCGTCGGCGTCGTTGTGCTGCGCCTGGTGACGTCGCGTCTGCGCCTGCTGACGACGGGCCGGCGGTGCAGGGCCGAAGGGGTAATCCCTGTCGCCCATGAAGCCTGCCCTTCGTCTCATGTTCGTCTCGTGGACAGGTACGTACGCCAAAGCTCCGAGTCGATGGCGTATGCCGGATCGTCGCGGAGGTCCGCCGGCAGATACCGCCTCCTGCGCCGGATCTCCGCCGTCCGTTCAGGCTTACGCGCAGGTACTGGAGGGATGGGCACCCGGCGGCAGCTGAGCCGCCAGCCGCCAGGCAGCTGCACGCCGGCCCAGGCGTCATCGCACGGCATCCATTTGCCGTGCATGAGCCTCCCCACCGTGACGGGGAGCGGCACCCTCTTGCAGCCGCTGCCAGAGGCCTCGAAGTCGTTTTTCTTCCCCATGGCGCTACGGCGGTGGTGGTGCGAGTGGAGGCGTGGTGTGGGTGAAGGAGCGACGCGGCCGGTGGACTTTTAAGGACGGCCACGCGCGGGATACGATGCCATTGAAGGCGGTGCAGAAGCCCAGCCGCCGCCCGCTGAAACGAGTACAGCACGCGACCGTTGTGAACCCCAAGTGGAAGGTGTGATGCGTACAGCAGTAAGTTTCCCTCAGTTAGAAACCAAGGTTTATCGAACCAGTAGGAGTCAAGAAGCACGTTGAAGGTTGATGGCGGCGAGATGTAGTGCGGCGCAACACTAGGGCTTCCGGCGCCAACGTGGAACCTGCACAACACAACCAAAGTACTTTGCCCCAACGAAACAGTGAGGTTGTCAATCTCACCGGCTTGCTGTAACAAAGGATTAGATGTATAGTGTGGATGATGATTGTTTGCAGAGAACAGTAGAACAAGTATTGCAGTAGATTGTATTCGATGTAAAAGAATGGACCGGGGTCCACAGTTCACTAGTGGTGTCTCTCCCATAAGATAAATAGCATGTTGGGTGAACAAATTACAGTTGGGCAATTGACAAATAGAGAGGGCATGACCATGCACATACATGATATGATGAGTATTGTGAGATTTAATTGGGCATTACGACAAAGTACATAGACCGCTATCCAACATGCATCTATGCCTAAATAGTCCACCTTCAGGTTATCATCCGAACCCCTTCCAGTATTAAGTTGAAAACAACAGACAATTGTATTAAGTATGGTGTGTAATGTAATCAATAACTACATCCTCGGACATAGCATCAATGTTTTATCCCTAGTGGCAACAGTACATCCATAACCTTAGAGGTTTCTGTCACTCCCCCAGATTCACGGAGACATGAACCCACTATCGAGCATAAATACCCCCTCTTGGAGTTACTAGGCAAAACTTGGCCAGAGCCTCTACTAATAACGGAGAGCATGCAAGATCATAAACAACACATAGATATAAATTGATAATCAACATAACATAGTATTCTCTATCCATCGGATCCCAACAAACACAACATATAATATTACAGATAGATGATCTTGATCATGTTCGGCAGCTCACAAGATCCGACAATGAAGCACATAAGGAGAAGACGACCATCTAGCTACTGCTATGGACCCATAGTCCAGGGGTGAACTACTCACTCATCACTCCGGAGGCGACCATGGCGGTGTAGAGTCCTCCGGGAGATGAATCCCCTCTCCGGCAGGGTGCCGGAGGCGATCTCCTGAATCCCCCGAGATGGGATTGGCGGCGGCGGCGTCTCTGGAAGGTTTTCCGTATCGTGGCTCTCGGTACTGGGGGTTTCGCGACGAAAGCTATTTGTAGGCGGAAGGGAAGGTCAAAGGGCGTCACGAGGGGCCCAGATGACAGGGTGGCGCGGCCAGGGCTTGGGCCGCGCCGCCCTATCTCCTGGCCACCTCGTGGCCCCACTTCGTTGACTCTCCGGTCTTCTGGAAGCTTCGTGTGAAAATATGCCCCTGGGCGTTGATTTCGTCCAATTCCGAGAATATTTCCTTACTAGGATTTCTGAAACCAAAAACAGCAGAAAACAGCAACTGGCTCTTCGGCATCTTGTTAATAGGTTAGTTCCAGAAAATGCATAAATATAACATAAAGTATGCATAAAACATGTAGATATCATCAATAATGTGGCATGGAACATAAGAAATTATCGATACGTCGGAGACGTATCAGCATCCCCAAGCTTAGTTTCTGCTCGTCCCGAGCAGGTAAACGATAACAAAGATAATTTCTGGAGTGACATGCCATCATAACCTTGATCATACTATTGTAAAGCATATGTAATGAATCCAGCGATCAAAACAATGGTAAATGACATGAGTAAACAACTGAATCATAAAGCAAAGACTTTTCATGAATAGTACTTCAAGACAAGCATCAATAAGTCTTGCATAAGAGTTAACTCATAAAGCAATAATTCAAAGTAAAGGTATTGAAGCAACACAAAGGAAGATTAAGTTTCAGCGGTTGCTTTCAACTTGTAACACGTATATCTCATGGATAATTGTCAATGTAAAGTAATATAACAAGTGCAATATGCAAGTATGTAGGAATCAATGCACAGTTCACACAAGTGTTTGCTTGTTGATATGGAGAGAAATAGGTGAACTGACTCAACATAAAAGTAAAAGAAAGGCCCTTCGCAGAGGGAAGCATTGATTGCTATATTTGTGCTAGAGCTTTGATTTTTGAAAACATCAAGAGATCATAAAAGTAAAGTTTTGAGAGGTGTTTGTTGTTGTCAACGAATGGTAGTGGGCACTCTAACCCCTTTGCCAGACAAACCTTCAAAGAGCGGCTCCCATTTTATTTTTATTTTTGTGTGGCACTCCTTCCAACCTTTCTTTCACAAACCATGGCTAACCGAATCCTTCGGGTGTCTGCCAACAATCTCATACCATGGAGGAGTGTCTATTTTTATTAATTAATTTGGGACTGGGAATCCCATTGCCAGATCTTTTTGCAAAATTATTGGATAAGCGGATGAAGCCACTAGTCCATTGGTGAAAGTTGCCCAACAAGATTGAAAGATAAACACCACATACTTCCTCATGAGCTATAAAACATTGACACAAATCAGAGGTAATAATTTTTGAATTGTTTAAAGGTAGCACTCAAGCAATTTACTTTGGAATGGCGGAGAAATACCATGTAGTAGGTAGGTATGGTGGACACAAATGGCATAGTGGTCGGCTCAAGTATTTTGGATGCATGAGAAGTATTCCCTCTCGATACAAGGTTTAGGCTAGCAAGGCTATTTGAAACAAACACAAGGATGAAGCGGTGCAGCAAAACTCACATAAAAGACATATTGTAAACATTATAAGACTCTACACCGTCTTCCTTGTTGTTCAAACTCAATACTAGAAATTATCTAGACCTTAGAGAGACCAAATATGCAAACCAAATTTTAGCATGCTCTATGTATTTCTTCATTAATGGGTGCAAAGTATATGATGCAAGAGCTTAAACATTAGCACAACAATTGCCAAGTATCACATTATCCAAGACATTTTAGCAGATTACTACATGTATCATTTTCCAATTCCAACCATATAACAATTTAACGAAGAAGATACTTCGCCATGAATATTATGAGTAAAGCCTAAGGACATATTTGTCCATATGCAACAGCGGAGCGTGTCTCTCTCCCACACAATGAATGCTAGGATCCATTTTATTCAAACAAAACAAAAACAAAAACAAACCGACGCTCCAAGCAAAGCACATAAGATGTGATGAAATAAAAATATAGTTTCAGGGGAGGAACCTGATAATGTTGTCGATGAAGAAGGGGATGCCTTGGGCATCCCCAAGCTTAGACGCTTGAGTCTTCTTGATATATGCAGGGGTGAACCACCGGGGCATCCCCAAGCTTAGAGCTTTCACTCTCCTTGATCATGTTGTATCATCTCCCTCTCTTGATCCTTGAAAACTTCCTCCACACCAAACTCAAAACAACTCACTAGAGAGTTAGTGCACAATCAAAATATACATGTTCAGAGGTGACATAATCAATCTTGACACTTCTGGACATTGCACAAAGCTACTGAAAGTCAATGGAATCGAAATATCCATCAAGCATAGCAAAACAGGCAATGCGAAATAAAAGGCAGAATCTGTTAAAACAGAACAGTTCGTAAAGACGAATTTTATTGAGGCACCAGACTTGCTCAAATGAAAATTCTCAAATTGAATGAAAGTTGCGTACGTATCTGAGGATCACTCACGTAAATTGGCATAATTTTCTGAGTTACCTACAGAGAATTTTTCCCAGATTCGTGACAGCAAAGAAATCTGTTTCTGCGCAGTAATCCAAATCTAGTATAAACCTTACTATCAACGACTTTACTTGGCACAACAATGCACAAAACTAAGATAAGGAGAGGTTGCTACAGTAGTAACAACTTCCAAGACACAAAATAAAAACAAAGGTACTGTAGTAAAAACATGGGTTGTCTCCCATAAGCGCTTTTCTTTAACGCGTTTCAGCTAGGCGCAGAAAGTGTATATCAAGTGTTATCAAGAGATGAAGTATCAACATCATAATTTGTTCTAATAATAGAATCAAAAGGTAACTTCATTCTATTTCTAGGGAAGTGTTCCATACCTTTCTTGAGAGGAAATTGATATTTAATATTACCTTCCTTCATATCAATGATAGCACCAACAGTTCGAAGAAAAGGTCTTCCCAATATAATGGGACAAGATGCATTGCATTCAATATCCAAGACAACAAAATCAACGGGGACAAGGTTATTGTTAACGGTAATGCGAACATTATCAACTCTCCCCAAAGGTTTCTTTGTAGAATTATCAGCAAGATTAACATCCAAATAACAATTTTTCAATGGTGGCAAGTCAAGCATATTATAGATTTTCTTAGGCATAACAGATATACTTGCACCAAGATCACATAAAGCATTACAATCAAAGTCATTGACCTTCATCTTAATGATGGGCTCCCAACCATCCTCTAGCTTCCTAGGAATAGAAGTTTCGCGATTTAGTTTCTCTTCTCTAGCTTTTATGAGAGCATTTGTAATATGTTTCGTGAAAGCCAAATTTATAGCGCTAGCATTAGGACTTTTAGCAAGTTTTTGTAAGAACTTTATAACTTCAGAGATGTGGTAATCATCAAAATCTAAACCATTATAATCTAAAGCAATGGGATCATCATCCCCAATGTTGGAAAAAAATTCAGCAGTTTTATCACAGGCAGTTTCAGCAGTTTTAGCAGTTTCAGGCAGTTTTTCGCGTTTTGCATTTGAAGTAGAAACATTGCTAACACCTATTCTTTTACCATTATTAGTAGGAGGTGCAGCAACATGTGTACAATTAGCATTACTAGTGGTGGTAATAGTCCAAACTTTAGCTATATTATCTTCTTTTTCATTTTCTTCTTTTTCCCACCTAGCACGCAATTCGGCCATCAATCTTATATTCTCATTAATTCTAACTTGGATGGCATTTGCTGTAGTAACAATTTTATTATTATGATTCTCGTGAGGCATAACTTTCGATTTCAAAAGATCAACATCAGCAGCAAGACTATCGACTTTAGAAGCAAGTATATCAATTTTCTCAAGCTTTTTTTCAACAGATTTGTTAAAAGCAGTTTGTGTACTAATAAATTCCTTAAGCATGGCTTCAAGTCCAGGGGGTGTGTTCCTATTATTGTTGTAAGAATTCCCATAAGAATTACCGTAGCCGTTGCCATTATTATAAGGATATGGCCTATAGTTGTTACTAGAATTCTTCCGGTAAGCATTGTTGTTGAAATTATTATTTTTAATGTAGTTTACATCAACATGTTCTTCTTGAGCAACTAATGAAGCTAACGGAACATTATTAGGATCAATATTTGTCCTATCATTCACAAGCATAGACATAATATCATCAATCTTATCACTCAAGGAAGAGGTTTCTTCGACAGAATTTACCTTCTTACCTTGTGGAGCTCTTTCCATGTGCCATTCAGAGTAATTAATCATCATATTATCAAGAAGCTTTGTTGCTTCACCAAGAGTGATGGACATAAAGGTACCTCCAGCAGCTGAATCCAATAGGTTCCGCGAAGAAAAATTCAGTCCTGCATAAAAGGTTTGGATGATCATCCAAGTAGTCAGTCCATGGGTTGGGCAATTTTTAACCAAAGATTTCATTCTTTCCCATGCTTGTGCAACATTCTCAGTATCCAATTGTTTAAAATTCATTATTCTACTCCTCAAAGATATAATTTTAGCAGGGGGATAATATCTACCAATAAAAGCATCCTTGCATTTAGTCCATAAATCAATACTATTCTTAGGCAGAGATAGCAACCAATCTTTAGCTCTTCCTCTTAATGAGAAAGGAAACAATTTTAATTTTATAATGTCACCACCTACATCTTTATACTTTTGCATTTCACATAGTTCAATAAAATTATTGAGATGGGCAGCAGCATCATCAGAACTAACGCCAGAAAATTGCTCTCGCATAACAAGATTCAGTAAAGCAGGTTTAATTTCAAAGAATTCTGCTGTAGTAGCAGGTGGAGCAATAGGTGTGCATAAGAAATCATTATTATTTGTGGTTATGAAGTCACACAACTTAGTATTTTCAGGAGTACCCATTTTAGCAACAGTAAATAAAACAAACTAGATAAAGTAAATGCAAGTAACTAATTTTTTTGTGTTTTTAATATAGCAAACAAGATAGCAAATAAAGTAAAGCTAGCAACTAATTTTTTTTGTGTTTTGATATAATGCAGCAAACAAAATAGTAAATAAAATAATGCAAGACAAAAACAAAGTAGAGAGATTGCGATGTGGAGACTCCCCTTGCAGCGTGTCTTGATCTTCCCGGCAGCGGCGCCAGAAATTTAGCTTGACACGCGTACAGCACGCGACCGTTGGGAACCCCAAGTGGAAGGTGTGATGCGTACAGCAGTAAGTTTCCCTCAGTTAGAAACCAAGGTTTATCGAACCAGTAGGAGTCAAGAAGCACGTTGAAGGTTGATGGCGGCGAGATGTAGTGCGGCGCAACACCAGGGATTCCGGCACCAACGTGGAACCTGCACAACACAACCAAAGTACTTTGCCCCAACGAAACAGTGAGGTTGTCAATCTCACCGGCTTGCTGTAACAAAGGATTAGATGTATAGTGTGGATGATGATTGTTTGCAGAGAACAGTAGAACAAGTAATGCAGTAGATTGTATTCGATGTAAAAGAATGGACCGGGGTCCACAGTTCACTAGTGGTGTCTCTCCCATAAGATAAATAGCATGTTGGGTGAACAAATTACAGTTGGGCAATTGACAAATAGAGAGGGCATGACCATGCACATACATGATATGATGAGTATTGTGAGATTTAATTGGGCATTACGACAAAGTACATAGACCGCTATCCAGCATGCATCTATGCCTAAAAAGTCCACCTTCAGGTTATCATCCGAACCCCTTCCAGTATTAAGTTGAAAACAACAGATAATTGCATTAAGTATGGTGCGTAATGTAATCAATAACTACATCCTCGGACATAGCATCAATGTTTTATCCCTAGTGGCAACAGTACATCAATAACCTTAGAGGTTTCTGTCACTCCCCCAGATTCACGGAGACATGAACCCACTATCGAGCATAAATACCCCCTCTTGGAGTTACTAGCAAAAACTTGGCCAGAGCCTCTACTAATAACGGAGAGCATGCAAGATCATGAACAACACATAGATATAAATTGATAATCAACATAACATAGTATTCTCTATCCATCGGATCCCAACAAACACAACATATAGTATTACAGATAGATGATCTTGATCATGTTCGGCAGCTCACAAGATCCGACAATGAAGCACATAAGGAGAAGACGACCATCTAGCTACTGCTGTAGACCCATAGTCCAGGGGTGAACTACTCACTCATCACTCCAGAGGCGACCATGGCGGTGTAGAGTCCTCCGGAAGATGAATACCCTCTCCGGCAGGGTGTCGGAGGCGATCTCCTGAATCCCCTGAGATGGGATTGGCGGCGGCGGCGTCTCTGGAAGGTTTTCCGTATCGTGGCTCTCGGTACTGGGGGTTTCGCGACGAAGGCTATTTGTAGGCGGAAGGGCAGGTCAAGGGGCGTCACGAGGGGCCCAGATGACAGGGTGGCGCGGCCAGGGCTTGGGCCGCACCGCCCTATCTCCTGGCCACCTCGTGGCTCCACTTCGTTGACTCTCCGGTCTTCTGGAAGCTTCGTGTGAAAATAGGCCCCTGGGCGTTGATTTCGTCCAATTCCGAGAATATTTCCTTACTAGGATTTCTGAAACCAAAAACAGCAGAAAATAGCAACTGGCTCTTCGGCATCTTGTTAATAGGTTAGTTCCAGAAAATGCATAAATATGACATAAAGTATGCATAAAACATGTAGATATCATCAATAATGTGGCATAGAACATAAGAAATTATCGATACATCGGAGACGTATCACCCGTCAGTGCGCGTGCAGAACAGGCAGCCGCGCCATTGATGGCGAAGGCTGCGGCGCAGACGCGGAAGCGCTGACCGCCGAAGCGATGCCCTCGATGCAGGCTCGCTGCCAGACGGGCCCGGTGGAGAAGCGAGCGGACACTTGGCGCGTCCGCAAAGACGCAAACCTGGCGCATATTTGGGCCAGGTTTGCATCTCCGCGGACGACCCGGTCACTTTGCGTCGCGCCGCTGGAGGTGGTGCACGACGCATTTTCGGTCAAGGCGGACACAAACGGTCGCTCAGCGTCCGTTTGCGTCGCGCCGCTGGAGATGCCTTTAATAGTATTTGATTACATTTACATCCTATTCGGAGTTGGTACTATATTTGTTATTATATCGTCATTTCACATCCCTATTTAGAACCATTAAAACGTTGTCATTTTATTGTACTAATTAGCAGATAGTACTGATTACTATCCAATTGTGCACATTCTTTTGTATGTACATCCTTCTTTGGAATCACTAATTATTCATATTGCACATCTCTTTTTCTAGTAATTACATTGGTTTTAGATATGTACCATGCTGGGTTCCATAAAGATACTCTAATAGAAACCAAAATTTCGCATACAAGCTAAATTGGTTATTTCTTTACATATTTCTTACCTTTATAACATTACAACTACCTTGTCATGAAATTATATTAAGATTGATGGGTCCAACAATATCCTACTACGCAATGCCCAATGGAACAGAACTTGCCAGGGAGATAACATACATGAAGTAACAAATCGATATCAGATTAGAGACACTTCCTATTTTCGAACGGAGGGTGGGCCACTGATGTATATCACATTATGGCGGTGAGATACCCTCATGATCAGCATACACCGCCTTGATCGAGCTCGGCGACTCCGTTGACCTTGCCACCCGGGCAACGGACGAGCGGTTTTGATTTTATTTATTATCCTTTATTTTGAGAACGACCCACGCCTCCTAGATCGCCTCTAGGGTGACTCCGGAGGGCCCTCTCCATTGACACTAAGAAAACTACCTCTCCAACAGTCCTTTTCACCCTGTCGCTGCTGGAGGAGGCTGATACGTCTCAAACGTATCTATAATTTCTTATGTTCCATGCTTGTTTTATGACAATACCTACATGTTTTGTTCACACTTTATATCGTTTTGATGCATTTTCCGGAACTAACCTATTGACAAGATGCCGAAGAGCCAGTTCCCGTTTTCTGCTGTTTTTGGTTTCAGAAATCCTACAAAGGAAATATTCTCGGAATCGGATGAAATCAACGCCCAATATCTTATTTTTCCCGGAAGCTTCCAGAGCACCGAAGAGGGGCCAGAGGGGAGCCAGGGGCCCCACCCCACAGGGCGGCGCGGCCAAGGGGGGCGCCCCCCTAGTGTGTGGGCCCCCTAGGACTCTTCCGACTCCGCCCTTCCGCCTACTTAAAGCCTCCGTCGCGAAAACACTAAAAGAATAAGCCACGATACGAGAAAAGTTCCAGAGCCGCCGCCATCGCGAAGCCAAGATTCGGGGGACAGAAGTCTCTGTTCCGGCACGCCGCCGGGACGGGGAATTGCCCCCGGAGTCATCTCCATCGACATCACCGCCATCTTCATCGCCATCGCTGTCTCCCATGATGAGGGAGTAGTTCTCCCCCGAGGCTGCGGGCTCTACCGGTAGCTATGTGGTTAATCTCTCTCTCCCATGTACTTCAATACAATGATCTCATGAGCTGCCTTACATGATTGAGATCCATATGATGAGCTTTGTAATCTAGAAGTCGTTATGCTATTCAAGTGGATTTTACTTATGTGATCTCCGGAGACTCCTTGTCCCACGTGTGCAAAGTGACAGTGTGTGCACCGTGTGGGTCTCTTAGGCTATATTTCACAGAATACTTGTTCACTGAGTTATGATTTGAGTTGGATATCTCTATGAAATTGTGGTGTGTTAGTACCTCCTATGAATGCTCACAGTGACAGCGTGGGGTGTTTATTAGTACTTGGGAATACATCTTGAAGGTTTGCCTACATGATGAATTAGTGTTCGTTATCTTGCCAGAGAGTAATTCAGAATAGCATAGTGAAGTGTTTATTTATATTCAATTATGATTGCAATGTTGAGAGTGTCCACTAGTGAAAGTATGATCCCTAGGCCTTGTTTCTAAGCACCGAAACACCGTTTATTTATTGTTCTACTTCATGTTTACTCATTTCCATATTTATTTCAGATTGCTATTACCGCTCATATTCATCCATATTACTTGTATTTCACTATCTCTTCGCCGAACTAGTGCACCTATACATCTAACAAGTGTATTAGGTGTGTGTTATCACCAGATTTTAACCAAATCAGAAGTGGGCCGTGATTGAGATGGGCTTGGCAAATATACGTAGAGATTATTTATGAATCGGCCTTGTATAAGGAGTTTGGGCTAAATTGCCCGTGTATCTGTAGATATAGTAGGATACGTGTCGGTTAGGATTAAAAAGGTAGAGCTTAGCTCGTACACGGTTGGGATTATTCCCACGTTAGAAAGTCTACGGACTATAAATATGCATCTAGGGTTATTGAGAAAGAAGACAATCACGTTCACAACAAAACCAATCTAGGCGCATCGCCACCCCTTGTTTCGAGGGTTTCTTCCGGGTAAGCACTATGCTGCCTAGATCTTGCGATCTAGGCAGAATCTTGTTTATCTGTTGTTCATGTGTTGCTCGTACTGAAGCCTTTTTGATGGCGAGCAACACCGTTATCATGGATATGTTAGGGTTAGCATCAGTACTCTCTCGATGTATTTGATTAGTCATGCTATTCCTGGATATCTAGCCACCCTTGTACCGATCTTAGGTGCAGGGGTGGCACCCTGCTTAATCATTGTTTAGTAGATTTGATCCGTTACGATTGCTCCTTGTCCTTCAAGGATTAGTTTAATATCTACATAGTTAGGCCTTATAAACGGGTTGAAGGATCCAGTAGCACGTAGGGTATAGTTTGCTAGTCCTAGAGAAGATGTTCCGGGAATCAACTCCACGTTGGTTTTTAGGCCTTGTCTAGGGCTGGTTTATTATCACCTTTCGTGTCTGCCAGGCTCAATCACGTGTAGGACGTTCGGTTATGTGGTGAAAACCCTAGATCGTCGTAGATCGTTTTAACTTAATATTGATCAAGCAGGACCACCATGTTATCGTAGATCTCATACGAATCATGGGTGGATCGGCTCCTTGAGCCGATTCACGGGACAACCTGAGAGCCGATCGAGGCTCGTATTTAATGTTTACGTGTATGCCATGCAGGAAACTAGTCGAAGCAATCCATCACCTTCTTGACCAGGTATAGGTCAGGTGGCACGCCCTTGCACCAGCATCGGACGTGCGTGCCGGATCTTTGCGGGCCGTCGCCCGAGGGACCAGGGCCCTCCAGCAGTCCTGGGAGCCTCCCGGCTCTTCGTGTTGCCCGTCGCTACTCGTCGGTGGGTTTTGGTGGTCAACAGTGTGTTGGGGACACAAGAGACTTCTTGTATCGTAATTGCAGGGTTGCTTGAGAGGGATATCTTTGACCTCTACCTCCCTGAGTTCGATAAACCTTGGGTGATTCACTTAAGAGAAACTTGCTGCTGTTCTACAAACTTCTGCTCTTGGAGGCCCAACACTGTCTACAGGAATAGAAGCGTGCGTAGACATCAGAGGCCACCGGGAGACGGCGGCTGTAGGTTGCCCCCCTTTCTACCTTATGTGCGCACAGTAGCACCACTGCGGTCTGGCGGCCACACCCATGGACGTGAGCTGCTCTCGGTGGTGTCCCTCCGGTCCGCATCAAGATCTCGCCGGGGCCACCGAGCATGGCAGCACTGTCGCAGGCGACGAGGGCTAGCAGGTCGGTGCAGGACACGGTGCTTGGGCATGCGTTGCAGAGTTGTCTTGTTCGTGTTGATGTCACTCACTGGCTAGGTACGCGCACTACATCTTACCAAGGAGGTATGCGTCATGTTCCTTTTGCTAGTGATGGCCCTGTTCATTTTGGATCCGCCTTGGCACTTTCATTGTTGTAATATCCAAGGTGTTGATGGGGAACATAGCGGTCATGTTTGAAGAAAACCGGATATAATGTTGAAGTTTCAACTTGCACGCTCAGTTGCGGCGGATCAGAAGAAAATGCATGTTAGACAATTGCGAGGGGATGCAGCGGTAACAGAAGATTTTGTTCTTGTTGTTCTCAGTCTTCTTGATGAAAACCCTTAATTAATTCGACCTTCAGTGGTTGTAACATGCAATGGCGGCTTACTAGTCGTTTCCTTATTGAAAACTTAGAAGCGTGACATTCGATAATGGGTGCGAGTGCAACTAGTTGCAAATAGGAGTTTCAAGTCCTTACAGACACTATATGTAACTAGTACTACCTCCGGTTCGTTTTAATCGACGCGGGTGCAAGGCATTCCATACCCAGCTCTCTTCAGGGCTCCGGGTCGATTTAATCAGATAGGGGAGAGTAACATCTTAATTTTCTTTAGTATTTTTAATATTTTTGTCTCTGACCAGATCTGGTATGCAATGGTTGTACCTAGTACGTGCGAACGCTGACGCAGAGCACACGATGGCTTGAGCAAACGAGTGCAGGCGTGCGTACGTAAATTACGTGCCACCGGCCGGTGTCCATCTGGTCCGGGCCCACTTATCCGTTCCAGAACATGGACCTCATCCCGCGTTTCCGGATACGATCGATCTTTGACGGGCATCACATCCACGGCCTCGACAGTTTTTAATTCGAAAGTCAGCCAGACCGACATGTTACTACTAGTAAGTATCGGTCGTTGTTCGGGAGTGGTGTTTTGGAGCTCCCTATATTTCGAAATGCATCTTACATACATTTTAAATTTAAAAAAAAATGAAACTAAAAGTTCACACGTACATCTTCACGTGCTACGTGCTCACAAAGTCGTTTCATAAAAAACCGATTTATCATGTGACGTGTGTAAAAAAGACAAAATTCAGTGCTAAGAATAATGCTTTTCACAAGATAAATTTTCTCTTTTTTATATAGACCACACAAAATATTTATTTTTCGTGAAACTTGATGAACGCACTTATATTATGGAGATGTACATGTAGAATTTTTTGTCCAAATTTTTCGACATTTCGAAATATGATTTTTTGGTAGAGGGAGCATACGCACCCGGGAGCCGAATTGAATTTCCGTCCCCGTCGTTGTTCCCTCAACTAAAAAAAGTATCGGTCGTTGTCAAGGAGGTCGGCCGATCGATGGATGTGCAAATCCAAACTACCAACGGGAGCATGACAGTTACTTGGAACATGCATGTTGCTTCTAGTCTCGTCTTTTTGGCGTGGCGCTCGGCCGGCCATTCGGAATACGTTGCCGGTTCGCCTCATTGTCGGATCGACAACTGGATATGATGATCGGTCGCCTTGTACACTTCCTATGCATATTTAGTACAAGTCAGCCTTGGAAATGCCCTCGCATACTTACCTAAACTAACGAACCAATCTTAGTTTTTAACTTGGATTCACTTCATTTACAAACATTTTTGTCTCCTGAGTAACAAGGCCAAAACCGGGGGTTTACAAGTTTTGAGCCCCCCTTTTTTTAGTGGGATGCAGGAGAAGCTTACAAACTTAGATCAAACATATAGATGATTACATGGAGATTCATTATACCTAATGCATATAATATACAAATATATTCCATGAAAATTCTAAAAATATTAATGCATCATTGCATATGTTCATATTTATACCAAAATACATGGTTAAACTTAACAAAAATTAACTTTTACCAAATTTTATATATAAACAATTTTGGGCACAAGGGAGTACGTGACTAGGTAGCTCCAACCAAATAACATGAAAAATCAGAGACTCGTCAAAAGGTAAGCTGTCCTCTCAAGTTTGTTCGTTGCATTCTTACATAACTACGGTCTACGGGGAAGGTAGCACCGACCAAATTTATACTAGGAAAAAGACAGAGGCTCGTTGAGTTCTTTTCCAGCTGTATGACCGACCCAAGATTTTGTTTCATTTCGTTGCATCCTTACATAACTCGTACGTGCCTCCGGGATATATATACATCACCCGACATCTAGGAACATCGGCGGGCTAGCGTTGACAAATTACACTACACTGCTCCATCCCTGGTCTGGATCCAATTGGGCCGCGCCGCGTCATCTATGGCGTCCTCTGGTCCTCTGGTCCGTATTTAGGGAGACGAAAACGAGTTGTTTGGTCGGTTGTGCTCCTCGCATTTTTTGCATAGCATGGTTCTTATACGCTAATACCATAAAATTGGGTCCATATTTTCCCATGTCACGAGCTAACCAGCTATTAGGGCAGCCATTAGTGGAGGCCAATGACATGATACAATCATTATCCAAGAGAAATTGTCCTACAACTCTCAACGGTTCTGCTTGTTCCGACCAAACTATCAAATGCTCATTCTTAAAGTAAAAGAAATTGAAATATATTTTTTCCTTCATCCTACTACTCAATTTCACCATTCCCATAGGGAAGCCAGCGTCCTACGGTAAAACGAAAGCTTTAAAAGAAATCAGGTTTCACAAGCTTGTTTTTTTCGAAAAAAGTGGTGAGAACCTGGCCTATGCATCATAAATATGCATACGTACTTCTTGTTTTTTATAACAAAGATTTGGCAAGAGAATATATAAAACAACAAAGTGGCCAAGCCACATCTACAAGCTCGATAATGGAGGAGGTCATGGATGCGCTGTTGTCAGGTTATTATTGGACACACCGTAAGTTGTAGCACACATTTTTGCACGAAAAAATCATAGTCATGTTAACAGTTCATTTCATACTCTAGAAGTTGCCGTAAGTTTAATACATTGAAGGTACACTCTCGAGATCGCTCTTACGATACTTGTTAGAATGTATGATTGCGTCTACCAAATATTAAAGATATTTAATGTTAATGCGTATGCAAAAAATAAGGAATCATATGATTTTAGCAATTTTTAGCCACGTCTACAAAAAAAAAATACTTTTTTGTCTCAAAATACATCTGTGTTGCACATCAAGTATATTTCTTACTGCAAATTACAATAAAGTAATGCTAACATTGATACTAATAACATTTTATATTGAGTTGATATTTCCCACTTTGTAATTGCAAAGATACGCTTGTTCAGATTATAGTATCATAAAAAGAAATTCGAAAAGTATAAAATTTTAGTGTAAATTTTACATATTTAACTCACCCTGGGTCCAAAATTTATTTGGGCCAGCACTAGATTTTGAGAATTTATGAGGGCAAAATTTCAGATTTAGAATTAGTGACAAAGGAGGAGAATATTTGGCTAACATTTTCATTTTGAAATTCCCGCTTACATTTACAGGATTCCTCTCATCTCCTTCTGGTTTCAATTCAAACCCTAGATAGCAAGGCATGAGGAAAGACAGAGTTGTTATAAATTAGCCCAAACAGGATATTTTAAAAACTATTGTCCATGAGTAGTCCACCATACAAACCTAACGGAAAGAAGTCAATTGGTGAGAAAACCTTCTTTACAATAGCAATGGTCGAAATGGAAATCTTGGAAGTAAGACTTTTGTCCCTCATTATAATCACATGGTGTACAACACTACCAGGACTTCATCACCGTAACTTGTACCATTTGGATGATTAAATCAATATTTCCCACCGGCAGGAGGAATCCATATTTTCGAAAGGCTCAAGCGTGATCTCAAAGAAACCAAGGCGAACTTCACCTACGATCGACATCTCCCTCTGATCTAGATTGTAGCATGTTTCATTGAGCCCACCCTCCATATTCATCCAGATTTTTATTAGTAGCATGTCTAATTGAGCCCACCTTGCAAACTGATTATGAATTCGCCACCGCTATACGTAGTGCCGGTGTTAAACTGGTCATCCCCCATCTCAGCGAGGCCGGACGAGAGGACGAGGAGGAGAGCGGTGTCGGCCTTGGCCACCTCTAGGATTCTAAGATCGTCCCCTTCGATGGAGGCAAATAACCCCCAACTATTATTTGTGGCGGCTTGATTAGGTGGCTTTACAAGAACTAGGGAGGAACAGAAATTATATACATGGCGGCAGGTGCAGAAGGCTCCTCCATTGGACGACTCCTCCGCGAGGTACCACCTAGAGCTGGACAACTCCTCCGTTGCCACGGCCAACCCGACATCACACCAGCAGTTGGGTCAGTTGGAGCCTTGACGAGCATGCATGCGTGTAGGTCGGCGAGAAGGCGCCACCCGCGGAACAGGTGCACGCGTGCGTACGTATTGAACGTGCCACCAGTGTCCATCTGGATCTGGTCCGGGCCCGCTTATCCGTTCTAGAGCTTGGATCTCGTCTCGCGTTTCTGGATACGATCGATCTTTGACGGGCATCACGTACACGTCCTCGACCGTTTTTTTAATTCGAAAGTCAGCCAGACCGACATGGTACTAGTAGCAAGTATCGGTCGTTGTCGAGGTGGTCGGCCGATCCATGTGCAAATCCAATCTACCAACAGGAGCATGACAGTTACTTGGAGTACGTTGCCGGTTCGCCTCATTGTCGGATCGACAACTGGACATGATAGATCGGTCGTCTTTTACACGGCTATGCATATTTAGTGCAAGTCAGCCTTTACAAACTTTGATAACAAATTTAGATGATTACATGGAGATTCACTATATCAAATGCATATAATATGAAGACATATATTATGAAAATTTATAAAATATTAATTTATCATTGTATATGTTTGTATTTATAAATATATGGTTAAACTTAACAAAGTCTGACTTCTACAAAATTTATATCTAAACTGTTTTGGGTAGAAGGTACTGCGTGACTAGGGGTGACTAGGGGAACCGGATTTGGTGCACATGAGCACTAGTGCTTCCATTTTTAAAAATATTTAAAAATTATATATCTACGCTTCAAAAAGTTATCACATTTATTCCATAATACATATACATGTCCCGAATACTCGTGCAAGTTTTGGTAGAAATTGCATTTTATTTTAAGCTATATGAAAAAAAATTATGGCTACGTTTAGGGTATATATTTGTTAGAAATTTGTCTTTTTTGTATAGCTTAAAATATAACATATTTTTCTCTAAAATTTCTACCGTATCTTCGAAATATTTATATGTATGTGGGTATTTAATTTCATTTTTTTAGAAACAAAAAATATATGATTATAAAGAATTAGGAGCACTGGTGCTCATGTGTTAAAGGCACTTTTCCGTGACTAGGTAGCTTCAACCAAATTAACAGGAAAAAATAGAGAATAGAGACTCGTCGAGAGGTAAACTGACCTCTCAAGTTCCATCTTCGTTGCATGCTTACGGCTTACATAACTATGGTCTACAGGACAGGTAGCAACGACCAAATTTATACTAGGAAAAGGCTTGTGTTCTTTTCCACTTATATGACCGACTCAAGATTTTGTTTCATCGAGTTCATTCACTGCATGCTTACATAACTCGTAAGTGTACACTGTTCCATCCCTCCTCTGGATCCAACCGGATTGTGCCGCGGTTATCTGCGGCATGTTTGGTAGCTTGAATGTCCATTTGCCTATGTCCGAAAAGACGAAAATCCTTTTTTTTAGAAACACAATACAAATGTAGATGTTCACATGTATGTGCATATACTCACCTCTATGAATGCACACACGCACACCTAACCCCTATGAACACCTTCGAAAGACTGATTCGGCGGATTGAATCTTGAAACTGACGAAGTCACCATAAGCGCCTCGCTGTCGACGGGCGTCGCCCCCACTGAATGAATATTCCGCCTTTATGAGACATACAGATGTCAAACCTGGAGTTTGAACACTGGTGAGTTGGGATACAACCACCCTTTTAACCACCCAACCTCAGGTTGGTTCTCAAAAAGAAAACATTTGTTTGATTGGGTTGAGGATACAACCACCCTCCTAAACACCCAACCTCGTCTGGACCCAACCAGATTGCGCCGCGTTGTCTGTGGCATGTTTGGTGGTCTAGATGTCCATTTGCCCATATCCGGAAAGATAAAACCCATTTGGTTGACTGGGTTCTGCTGCGTTGTTGAATAACATGATTTTTAAAGCAGTGTTCGATCTTTTTTCTTTCAAGAACACGCGCTAGAATTGTGTGTCTCCATTCATTAAGATAGAGAAGGGATTACATCAAGTTCCAATTACAGCAAATAACCCTTAGCCGATATAGGGCCTTTCGAGCCTCCGCTACAACTACAACAGCGAAAAAAACTAGTTATTCTAGGTTCATGTCCGCTCCCGCATAGCTTTGCTTGCTTCCACAGAAGGAATTCCGCCTTGATCTTCCTGATGAGCTCCATGGGTATGACAACTACCTTGTCGAAAACCCTTGCGTTCCTCTCAAGCCTCAACATTCGCGCTGTCAGAATGACAAACGCATTCATCTCCTTCCGGTGCCTTTTCGCCATTGCATTCGAGAACATTGGCCACCAGATTTCCAAGCGAGCCGTGTGTCTATGCATTCTCCACGACAACAGCACATGATACCACACCTCTTTGGAGAAGGAGCATTGCAACGTAAAATGTTCGATTGTTTCATCCTCTTGGCAGCAGAGAGGACATTGAGGATTCTCTTGCAGCCCACATTTAGCAAGTCTATCCGCTGTCCACAGTCGATTCTTAAGGGCTAGCTATATGTGCATTTTGTGCTTTAGAGGTGCACATGATGCCTAAAGTTCCTGCGCCCCCGGCATCACCGTCCGACCAATGAAAAACATGTCGTAGGCTGACTTAGCTGAATAGGCGTCATCGTTGGCGAGCCTCCAACTGATGTGGTCGGGTATGTCATTGTCGATCTGCATCCCTTGCACCTCTATTCCATGTATTCTGCCAAGCCCTGGACTGAAGGCGTCCCCCCTGATCATTTCCACCCTATCGTTGTTTGTCAAGGCTTCTGCCACTGTCGATCCCATGCTTGATGGCTTGATTTGTTTCATCATAGTAGGGGCAATCTACTCCACGCTGATGACCCCCATGATGGGGTTCGTAGCATAGAAAACAAAAAATTTCCTACCGCAAGACAAATAAATCCAAGATCTAATCTATGGAACACCCAAGATCTAATCTACAAGATCGGAGCAACGAGATTGATATGAGACTAACCCTCCAAAATTTCCAAAGCCTACGAGATTAGATCTCGTTGTTGGTGTAGACGATCGTCCCCGGTGCTGCAATCCGGCAGCACTTCCGTACTCGGTCGCGCGTACGGTGTCGATGAAGCCCCTTCCTCTCCCCGTTCCAGCGGGCATCGGAGGTGTGGTAGATCTCCACGGAATCCCAGCAGCACGATGGCGTGGTGGTGGTGGTGGAGAAGAATTGCTGCAGGGCTTCGTCTAAGCCTGCACAACGTATGGAGGAGGAAGAGAGGGGGGCGGCTAGGGTTGGATGAGGGGTGCCTTGGCCGGCCACCCCCTCCCCTCTTTATATAGGTGGGGGGTCGGCCTAGGGTTTCCCCTAGGGCCCACCCTTCCCCTTGGCCGGCGCATGGAGGGGGGCAAATCCCTCCCCCAAGTGTTCCCCCTTATCTCCTAATTGTAGGGATTCGTAGCACAGAAAACAAAAAATTTCCTACCGCGAGAACGCAATCCAAGCCAAGATGCAATCTAGAAGACGGTAGCAACGAGGGGATGAACGAGACTAACCCTTGAAGATTTCCAAATCCTACGAGATTAGATCTCGTTGTTGCAGAAGATGATCACTTGCCGCTTTCAAAAGCGCGTAGAAGATCTTGACGGTGCCACAATCGGGCAGCACCTCCGTACTCGGTCACACGTTCGGTGTTGATGAAGACGACGTCCTTCTCCCTGTTCCAGCGGGCAGCGGAAGTAGTAGATCCTCCTTGAATTCCTGCAGCACGACGGCGTGGTGGCTGTGTTGATGGAGATCTCCGGCGGAGCTTCGCTAAGCGTATGCGGGAGAGGTGGAGGAGGAGGGGCGGCTAGGGTTTGGGGAGAGGGGGTGGCCGGCCACTATGGGGTGCGGCCAAGCTATGGCTTTGTGGTGGCCGGCCCCCTCCCCTTGTCCCTCTTTTTATAGGTGGAACCCCCAAGAGTTGGTCTACAAGTCTTCGAATAAGACCCCAAACCAAAACCTTCCATATGACATGAAACCTACCCAAGGTGGGATTCCCACTTGAGGTGGGATTCCCACCTTTCCATGAGGGGGGGTGGTCGGCCACCTTTGGTGGAGTCCACCTGGGACTCCACCCCCTAGGGTTGGCCGGCCATGCTAGGTGGAGTCCCTCCGGGACTCCGCCTTCCATAGTGATTTCTTCCGGACTTTTCTAGAACCTTCTAGAACCTTCCATAAATACACCGGATCATTTTCAAACTTATAAAATGACTTCCTATATATGAATCTTATTCTCCGAACCATTCCGGAACTCCTCGTGATGTCCTGGATCCCATCCGAGACTCCGAACAAAACTTCGAACTCCATTCCATATTCAATATATACTAATATGACATCAAACCTTAAGTGTGTCACCCTACGGTTCGCGAACTATGTAGACATGGTTGAGACCTCTCTCCGACCAATAACCAATAGCGAGATCTGGAGATCCATAATGGCTCCCACATATTCAACGATGACTTAGTGATCGAATGAACCATTCACATACGATACCGATTCCCTTTGTCACGCGATATTTTACTTGTCCGAGGTTTGATCATCGGTATATCTATACCTTGTTCAACCTCGTCTCCTGACAAGTACTCTTTACTCGTACCGTGGTATGTGGTCTCTTATGAACCATTCATATGCTTGCAAGCTATTTAGACGACATTCCACCGAGAGGGCCCAGAGTATATCTATCCGTCATCGGGATGGACAAATCCCACTGTTGATCCATATGCCTCAACTCATACTTTCCGGATACTTATTCCCATCTTTATAACCACCCATTTACGCAGTGGCGTTTGATGTAATCAAAGTACCCTTCCAGTATAAGTGATTTACATGATCTCATGGTCGAAAGGACTAGGTAACTATGTATCGAAAGCTTATAGCAAATAACTTAATGACGTGATCTTGTGCTACGCTTAATTGGGTGTGTCCATTACATCATTCACATAATGACATAACCTTGTTATTAATAACATCCAATGTTCATGATCATGAAACTATGATCATCTATTAATCAACAAGCTAGTTATACAAGAGGCTTACTAGGGACTCATTGTTGTTTACATAACACACATGTATCAATGTTTCGGTTAATACAATTATAGCATGGTATATAAACATTTATCATAAACACAAAGATATATAATAACCACTTTTATTATTGCCTCTTGGGCATATCTCCAACAGTCTCCCACTTGCACTAGAGTCAATAATCTAGATTACATTGTAAGGTACCTAACACCCATGGCATTCTGGTGTTGGTCATGCTTTGCCCTAGGGAGAGCTTTAGTCAACGGATCTGCTACATTCAGATCAGTGTGTACTTTGCAAATCTTTACTTTTCCATCTTCGATGTACTCGCGAATCGAATGATAACGCAGCTTGATATGCTTCAGCCTCTTGTGTGACCTTGGTTCTTGTGCATTGGCGATGGCACCCATGTTGTCAAAATAGATGACTAGTGGGTCCAATGCACTAGGAACCACACCGAGCTCTACAATGAACCTCTTCATCCATACCACTTCTGATGAAGCCTCTGAAGCCTCTATGTACTCCGATTCTGTTGAAGACTTCGCCACCGTGCACTGCTTCGAGCTTGACCAGCTTACTGCAGCACCATTCAATATAAACACGTACCCAGACTGAGACTTAGAGTCATCAGGATCAGTGTCCCAACTTGCATCGGTGTAACTGGTTAGAGCATCTCCAACAGGAGCTGTAAAATCTGGCGCTATAAACGCGCGATTCGGCGCGCTGTATACCGTTAGCGCGCGTGTTAGCGAATTTGCCCGCGGCAGAGGCGCTATTTTCCAGCGCGCGTTGCTGTGCGAAAAACGCACCTCCGGCAGAGGCGCTATTTTGCAGCGCGCGCGCGGTATAAAGTGCTAAATCCGACCGTTTTTTGAAAATTTAAATCGAACAAACTATGAAAATTTGATCGAAAATACGAATATATTATAAAAGTTCTACGATACAATGCGACATATATTATAAAAGTTCTACGATACTACTCGGAGGAGTCCCAGTCGAAGTCCGAGCTGCTCGGAGTCGTCTCCGACACCGGCGTCGTCGTCCACTCGAAGGAGGAGGAGGAGAGGACGATCGTCGACGGCCCTGTGATACGCGTACAGCACGCGTCCGTTGGGAACCCCAAGAGGAAGGTGTGATGCGTACAGCGGCAAGTATTCCCTCAGTAAGAAACCAAGGTTTATCGAACCAGTAGGAGCCAAGAAGCACGTTGAAGGTTGATGGCGGCGAGATGTAGTGCGGCGCAACACCAGGGATTCCGGCGCCAACGTGGAACCTGCACAACACAACCAAAGTACTTTGCCCCAACGAAACAGTGAGGTTGTCAATCTCACAGGCTTGCTGTAACAAAGGATTAGATGTATAGTGTGGATGATGATTGTTTGCAGAAAACAGTAGAACAAGTATTGCAGTGGATTGTATTCGATTAAAAGAATGGACCGGGGTCCACAGTTCACTAGTGGTGTCTCTCCCATAAGATAAATAGCATGTTGGGTGAACAAATTACAGTTGGGCAATTGACAAATAGAGAGGGCATGACCATGCACATACATGATATGATGAGTATAGTGAGATTTAATTGGGCATTACGACAAAGTACATAGACCGCTATCCAGCATGCATCTATGCCTAAAAAGTCCACCTTCAGGTTATCATCCGAACCCCTTCCAGTATTAAGTTGCAAACAACAGACAATTGCATTAAGTATGGTGCGTAATGTAATCAATAACTACATCCTCGGACATAGCATCAATGTTTTATCCCTAGTGGCAACAGCACATCCATAACCTTAGAGGTTTCTCTCACTCCCCCAGATTCACGGAGACATGAACCCACTATCGAGCATAAATACTCCCTCTTGGAGTTACAAGCATCAACTTGGCCAGAGCATCTACTAGTAACGGAGAGCATGCAAGATCATAAACAACACATAGATTCATAATCAACATAACATAGTATTCTCTATCCATCGGATCCCAACAAACACAACATATAGCATTACAGATAGATGATCTTGATCATGTTAGGCAGCTCACAAGATCCGACAATGAAGCACATAAGGAGAAGACAACCATCTAGCTACTGCTATGGACCCATAGTCCAGGGGTGAACTACTCACTCATCACTCCGGAGGCGACCATGGCGGTGTCGAGTCCTCCGGGAGATGAATCCCCTCTCCAGCAGGGTGCCGGAGGCGATCTCCTGAATCCCCCGAGATGGGATTGGCGGCAGCGGCGTCTCTGGAAGGTTTTCCGTATCGTGGCTCTCGGTACTGGGGGTTTCGCGACGAAGGCTATTTGTAGGCGGAAGGGCAGAGTCGGGAGAGTCACGAGGGGCCCACACGCTAGGGTGGCGCAGCCAGGGCTTGGGCCGCGCCGCCCTACTGTGGCGCCGCCTCGTGGCCCCACTTCGTCTTCTCTTCGGTCTTCTGGAAGCTTCGTGTGAAAATAGGCCCCTGGGCGTTGATTTCGTCCAATTCCGAGAATATTTCCTTACTAGGATTTCTGAAACCAAAAACAGCAGAAAACAGCAACTGGCTCTTCGGCATCTCGTTAATAGGTTAGTACCGGAAAATGCATAAATATGACATAAAGTATGCATAAAACATGTAGATATCATCAATAATGTGGCATGGAACATAAGAAATTATCGATACGTCGGAGGCGTATCAGCATCCCCAAGCTTAGTTTCTGCTCGTCCCGAGCAGGTAAACGATAACAAAGATAATTTCTGGAGTGACATGCCATCATAACCTTGATAATACTATTGTAAACATATGTAATGAATGCAGCGATCTAGACAATGTAAATGACATGAGTAAACAAATGAATCATATAGCAAAGACTTTTCATGAATAGTACTTCAAGACAAGCATCAATAAGTCTTGCATAAGAGTTAACTCATAAAGCAATAATTCAAAGTAAAGGTATTGAAGCAACACAAAGGAAGATTAAGTTTCAGCGGTTGCTTTCAACTTATAACATGTGTATCTCATGGATAATTGTCAATGTAAAGTAATATAACAAGTGCAATATGCAAGTATGTAGGAATCAATGCACAGTTCACACAAGTGTTTTCTTCTTGAGATGGAGAGAAATAGGTGAACTGACTCAACATAAAAGTAGAAGAAAGGTCCTTCAAAGAGGAAAGCATCGATTGCTATATTTGTGCTAGAGCTTTGATTTTGAAAACAAGAAACAATTTTGTCAATGGTAGTGATAAAGCATATGTGTTATGTAAATTATATCTTACAAGTTGCAAGCCTCATGCATAGTATACTAATAGTGCCCGCACCTTGTCCTAATTAGCTCGGATTACCTGGATTATCATCGCAATGCACATGTTTTAACCAAGTGTCACAAAGGGGTACCTCTATGCCGCCTGTACAAAGGTCTAAGGAGAAAGCTCACATCGGATTTCTCGCTATTGATTATTCTCAACTTAGACATCCATACCGGGACAACATAGACAACAGATAATGGACTCCTCTTATATGCATAAGCATGTAGCAACAATTAATTTTCTCATATGAGATTGAGGATATTTGTCCAAAACTGAAACTTCCACCATGGATCATGGCTTTAGTTAGCGGCCCAATGTTCTTCTCTAACATTATGCAATGCTCTAACCATTTTAGTGGTAAATCTCCCTTACTTCAGACAAGACGAACATGCATAGCAACTCACATGATATTCAACAAAGAGTAGTTGATGGCGTCCCCAGGAACATGGTTATCGCACAACAAGCAACTTAATAAGAGATAAAGTGCATAAGTACATATTCAATACCACAATAGTTTTTAGGCTATTTGTCCCATGAGCTATATATTGTAAAGGTAGAGAATGGAAATTTTAAAGGTAGCACTCAAGCAATTTACTTTGGAATGGCGGAGAAATACCATGTAGTAGGTAGGTATGGTGGACACAAATGGCATAGTGTTTGGCTCAAGGATTTGGATGCATGAGAAGTATTCCCTCTCGATACAAGGTTTAGGCTAGCAAGGTTATTCGAAACAAACACAAGGATGAAGCGGTGCAGCAAAACTCACATAAAAGACATATTGTAAACATTATAAGACTCTACACTGTCTTCCTTGTTGTTCAAACTCAATACTAGAAATTATCTAGACCTTAGAGAGACCAATTATGCAAACCAAATTTTAGCATGCTCTATGTATTTCTTCATTAATAGGTGCAAAGTATATGATGCAAGAGCTTAAACATGAGCACAACAATTGCCAAGTATCACATTATCCAAGACATTATAGCAATTACTACATGTATCATTTTCCAATTCCAACCATATAACAATTTAACGAAGAAGAAACTTTCGCCATGAATTATGAGTAAAGTCTAAAGACATACTTGTCCATATGCAACAGAGGAGTGTGTCTCTCTCCCACACAAAGAATGCTAGGATCCATTTTATTCAAACAAAACAAAAACAAAAACAAACAGACGCTCCAAGCAAAGCACATAAGATGTGATGGAATAAAAATATAGTTTTAGGGGAGGAACCTGATAATGTTGTCGATGAAGAAGGGGATGCCTTGGGCATCCCCAAGCTTAGACGCTTGAGTATTCTTAATATATGCAGGGGTGAACCACCGGGGCATCCCCAATTTTAGAGCTTTCACTCTTCTTGATCATATTGTATCATCTCCCTCTCTTGATCCTTGAAAACTTCCTCCACACCAAACTCAAAACAACTCATTAGAGGGTTAGTGCACAATCAAAATTTACATGTTCAGAGGTGACATAATCATTCTTAACACTTCTGGACATTGCACAAAGCTACTGAAAGTCAATGGAATCGAAAAATCCATCAAGCATAGCAAAACAGGCAATGCGAAATAAAAGGCAGAATCTGTCAAAACAGAACAGTTCGTAAAGACGAATTTTATTGAGGCACCAGACTTGCTCAAATGAAAATGCTCAAATTGAATTAAAGTTGCGTACATATCTGAGGATCACTCACGTAAATTGGCATAATTTTCTGAGTTACCTACAGAGAATTAGACCCAGATTCGTGACAGCAAAGAAATCTGTTTCTGCGCAGTAATCCAAATCTAGTATGAACCTTACTATCAACGACTTTACTTGGCACAACAATGCACAAAACTAAGATAAGGAGAGGTTGCTATAGTAGTAACAACTTCCAAGACTCAAATATAAAATAAAAGTACTGTAGTAAAAAAACATGGGTTGTCTCCCATAAGCGCTTTTCTTTAACGCCTTTCAGCTAGGCGCAGAAAGTGTATATCAAGTATTGTCAAAAGAAGGTGCATCTACAGCGGGGTGTGGAGTTTTCTCAACCATGCATAGTATATTGGATACATAAGTTTCAGCAGCTCCCTTTTCATTAGTCTTGGGCTTGCTACTCTCATCAAACAAATTTTCAGGAACAAGCCAAGCATAGTTATTTTCTAGTGCCTCATGCATTGCTAGGAGCTTACATGGTATTGGTGCTTTAATCTCCCCACAATTATTAACATTATTAGTATACTTAATTCTATCCATATCCATCTTTTCAAGTGTTCTTTTAAAATCGGTGATCATGCCAAGCCTATCATGCTTACTAAAAACTTTTCTAGCTTCTTTAGCTATATCTGCAAATTCTCGCACTAAGACTTTTAGAACAAAATCTCTCTTCTCTCCCCTCTCCATATCAGAAAGTGTAAGAAACATGTGTTGTATCATGGGGTTGAGACTAATAAATCTAGCTTCCATCATGCGTACCAAACAAACAGAGGCATCTTCATAAGTAGGGACAGCTTTTGCAAGGGGTATATCTTTAATATCTTCATGCATACTAACGTGGGTGAAAAATTCTTCTATATTATCTCTTCCAATTATAGACCCTTGTCCCACAGGTATATCTTTTACAGTGAAATTAAAAGGAAACATGTTGAAATAAGTAAATGCAAGTAACTAATTTTTTTGTGTTTTTGATATAGCAAACATGATAGCAAATAAAGTAAAACTAGCAACTAATTTTTTTGTGTTTTGATTTAGTGTAGCAAACAAAGTAGTAAATAAAATAATGCAAGACAAAAACAAAGTAAAGAGATTGGGATGTGGAGACTCCCCTTGCAGCGTGTCTTGATCTCCCCAGCAACGGCGCTAGAAAATCTGCTTGATACGCGTACAGCACGCGTCCGTTGGGAACCCCCAAGAGAAAGGTGTGATGCGTACAGCGGCAAGTTTTCCCTCAGTAAGAAACCAAGGTTTATCGAACCAGTAGGAGCCAAGAAGCACGTTGAAGGTTGATGGCGGCGAGATGTAGTGCGGCGCAACACCAGGGATTCCGGCGCCAACGTGGAACCTGCACAACACAACCAAAGTACTTTGCCCCAACGAAACAGTGAGGTTGTCAATCTCACCGGCTTGCTGTAACAAAGGATTCGATGTATAGTGTGGATGATGATTGTTTGCAGAAAACAGTAGAACAAGTATTGCAGTGGATTGTATTCGATTAAAAGAATGGACCGGGGTCCACAGTTCACTAGTGGTGTCTCTCCCATAAGATAAATAGCATGTTGGGTGAACAAATTACAGTTGGGCAATTGACAAATAGAGAGGGCATGACCATGCACATACATGATATGATGAGTATAGTGAGATTTAATTGGGCATTACGACAAAGTACATAGACCGCTATCCAGCATGCATCTATGCCTAAAAAGTCCACCTTCAGGTTATCATCCGAACCCCTTCCAGTATTAAGTTGCAAACAACAGACAATTGCATTAAGTATGGTGCGTAATGTAATCAATAACTACATACTCGGACATAGCATCAATATTTTATCCCTAGTGGCAACAGCACATCCATAACCTTAGAGGTTTCTCTCACTCCCCCAGATTCACGGAGACATGAACCCACTATCGAGCATAAATACTCCCTCTTGGAGTTACAAGCATCAACTTGGCCAGAGCATCTACTAGTAACGGAGAGCATGCAAGATCATAAACAACACATAGATTGATAATCAACATAACATAGTATTCTCTATCCATCGGATCCCAACAAACACAACATATAGCATTACAGATAGATGATCTTGATCATGTTAGGCAGCTCACAAGATCCGACAATGAAGCACATAAGTAGAAGACAACCATCTAGCTACTGCTATGGACCCATAGTCCAGGGGTGAACTACTCACTCATCACTCCGGAGGCGACCATGGCGGTGTAGAGTCCTCCGGGAGATGAATCCCCTCTCCGGCAGGGTGCCGGAGGCGATCTCCTGAATCCCCCGAGATGGGATTGGTGGCGGCGGCGTCTCTGGAAGGTTTTCCGTATCGTGGCTCTCGGTACTGGGGGTTCGCGACGAAGGCTATTTGTAGCCGGAAGGGCAGAGTCGGGAGAGTCACGAGGGGCCCACACGCTAGGGTGGCGCGGCCAGGGCTTGGGCCGCGCCGCCCTACTGTGGCGCCGCCTCGTGGCCCCACTTCGTCTTCTCTTCGGTCTTCTGGAAGCTTCGTGTGAAAATAGGCCCCTGGGCGTTGATTTCGTCCAATTCCGAGAATATTTCCTTACTAGGATTTCTGAAACCAAAAACAACAGAAAACAGCAACTGGCTCTTCGGCATCTCGTTAATAGGTTAGTGCCGGAAAATGCATAAATATGACATAAAGTATGCATAAAACATGTAGATATCATCAATAATGTGGCATGGAACATAAGAAATTATCGATACGTTGGAGGCGTATCACCCTGCGCCATTCTTCTTTTCCTCCGCCTTTCTCGCCGCCTTTGCGGCCCTCGCCGCCTTCCTCGCCGCGGACTCGGCGCGGCGCTTCTCGCGTGAAGCTTTTTTCTTCGCCTTCTCCGCCGCCTTCTCCTCCTCCTTCTTCTCTTTCTCGCCGCGGACTCGGCGCGGGAGGGAGAGCGGCAGGGAGAGAGAGAGGCGCGGGAGGAAGACGCGTGGGAGGAGTGGCAGTTGGCCGCTTCGCGCGTGTCATCTTTATAGCGCGCGCGGCAGCGCACGCGGCAGATTTCCCGCGCGGGATAGCGCGAAAGCGCGCGGGCGGCAAAAGTTTTAGCGCGCGCGCCGTTTTCCCGCCTCCGCTGGAGCAGCGCGGCAGCGTCCGCGCCGGCAAACCGGCGGTTTTTTTGCCGCGCGGGGCTTTTAGCGCGCCTGTTGGAGATGCTCTTACAACGAGCTCTTGGTCACCTCCATAACAAAGAAACATATCCTTAGTTCTTTTCAAGTACTTCAGGATATTCTTGACCGCTGTCCAGTGTTCCATTCCTGGATCACTTTGATATCTGCTAGTCAAACTAACAGCATGTGCTATATCTGGTCTAGTACATAGCATGGCATACATGATAGAGCCTACTGCCGAGGCATAGGGGATCTGATTCATCCTTTCTCTTTCTTCTGCCGTAGCCGGACCTTGAGTCTTACTCAAGACCTTACCTGGTAACATAGGTAAGAACCCTTTCTTACTTTCATCCATTCTAAACTTCTTTAGAATCTTATCCAGGTATGGACTCTGTGAAAGCCCTATTAGCGTCTTGATCTATCTCTATAAATCTTGATGCCTAAAATGTATGATGCTTTGATGACCCACAAGTATAGGGGGTGTATCGTAGTATCTTCGATAAGTAAGAATGTCGATCCCAACGAGGAGCAAAAGGTGTTGACAAGCAGTTTCGATGAAGGATTCACTGTAAATGCTCACAGACAAGTATTCAGGGGGTTTTGATGTAGCAGATGAATAAAGTACGAGTAAGTAAAGTGCGAGAGTAACAATTGCAGCGAGTGGCCCAATCCTTTTTAGCACAAAGGACAAGCCGGTTTGTTTACTTATAATGACCAAACGTTCTCGAGGACACACGGGATTTCAGTCTAGTGCTTTCGCTACATACGGCTAATTAATCTTCATTGTTTTGATAAGTGTTGTGTGGGTGAACCTGTGCTAATGTACCGCCCTTCCTAGGACTAATACATACTTGTGATTATACCCCTTGCAAGCATCCGCAACTACAAGAAAGTAATTAAGATAAATCTAACCACAACCTTAAACTCTGAGATCCTGCTATCCCTCCTGCATCGATATACCAACGGGGGCTTAGGTTTCTGTCACTCCGGCAACCCCGCAATTGGCAAACGAGTACAAGATGCATTCCCCTAGGCCAATAAAGGTGAAGTGTCGTGTAGTCGACGTTCACACGACACCACTAGAAGAATAACACCACAACTTAAATATCATAACATTGAATATTATTCAACCATACTTCACTACTAACATTTAGACTTCACCCATGTCCTCAAGAACTAAACGAACTACTCACGAGACATCATATGGAACATGATCAGAGGTGATATGATGATGAATAACAATCTGAACATAAACCTTGGTCCAACGGTTTCACTCAATAGCATCAATAACAAGTAGAAATCAATACCGGGAGAGTTTCCCCTATCAAACAATCAAGATCAAACCCAAATTGCTACAGCGGTGACGATGTGCAGCGGTGGAGACGGCGGTGATGATGATGAAGATGATGATGATGGTGATGGAGATGATGTCCAACTTGATGGTGGTGACGATGGCGTCGATTTCCCCCTCCGGGAGGGAATTTCCCCGGCGGATCTCAGCCCGCCGGAGAGCTCTTTTCTCTCTGGTGTTCTCCGCCCGCAGGCGGCTGTAACTCTTCGCGAGGTACCCTCTGGAGCTTAGGTCTTCGGGACGAAGGAGTTCGCGAAGAAAAGGAGGCGAGAGGGGGCTGTGGGCCCCCTCCTCACAGGGCGGCGCGGCCAGGCCTTGGGCCGCGCCGGCCTATGGGGTGGGCCCACCTCGGGTCCCCTCAGCTCCCCCTTCTGGCTCACTTCGTCATCTGGAAAAATAGGATTTTTGATATAATTTCCATCAACTGTTGATCTTCCGAAATATTGCATTCTGACGGCGCTTTTTCCAGCAGAATCCTGGCTCCGGTGCTCGATCCTCCAATAATCATGAAACATGCAAAATAGATGAAATAACATAAGTATTATGTTCAAATATGAAATATATCAATGAATAACAGCAAGTTATGATATAAAATAGTGATGCAAATTGGACGTATCAACTCCCCCCAAGCTTAGACTTCGCTTGTCCCCAAGCGAAACTGAACTCGGTAAACAGGACCACATGTTTATGGAGTGAAGAGTCGATAAATAAAATACGGACAAGAAGCATCATATTCATTCACACAAGACATTGTAGTAAACAACTCCTTCATATAATTCAACTTGAAACAAGTATAAGGTAATCACAAATAAAGGTGCATAAGAAATCATAGTTGGTGATGGCAAACTTGGTTCTTGGTCAGAGAACAATTAACAGATTATACTTATCTTATTGAGCAACGCTCTCATGTTAAAGTTTATATGGCACAACTTGCATACTCAATCATAATGGTCTCCTCATGATCATTGATAACTTGCAAAGCTATATTCATTTACATAAAACTTGTACTAAACAAGGAAGAGTAAAAGACATGATGAAACAAATCACAATATAATGGTTTGATCACAACAACTCAAATGCTTGCTTAAGACAGGGGGAAATAGGTTTACTGACTCAACATAAAGTAAAAGACAGGCCCTTCGCAGAGGGAAGCAGGGATTAAATCATGTGCTAGAGCTTTTTCAATTTTGAAATCATATAAAGAGAATGAAAGTAACATTTTGAGAGGTGTTTGTTGTTGTCAACGACTGGTAGCGGGTACTCTAACCCCCTTGCCAGACAAACCTTCAAAGAGCGGCTCCCATTTTATTTTTATTTTGCGTGGCACTCCTTCCAACCTTTCTTTCACAAACCATGGCTAACCGAATCCTCGGGTGCCTGCCAACAATCTCATACCATGAAGGAGTGCCTTTTTATTTTAGTTTTATTTTGTGTGACACTCCTCCCCACCTTTGCTTTCTCAAGCCATGGCTAACCGAATCCTTCGGGTGCCGTCCATCAATCACATACCATGGAGGAGTGTCTATTTAGATTAATTAATTTGGGACTGGGAATCCCATTGCCAGCTCTTTTTGCAAAATTATTGGATAAGCGGATGAAGCCACTAGTCCATTGGAAAGTTGCCCAACAAGATTGAAAGATAAAACACCACATACTTCCTCATGAGCTATAAAACATTGACACAAATAAGAGATAGTAGATTTTGAATTGTTTAAAGGTAGCACACGAAGTATTTACTTGGAAGGGCAGAAAATACCATGTAGTAGGTAGTTATGGTGGACACAAATGGCATAGGTTTGGGTTTAGGTTTGGATGCACGAGAAGTATTCCCTCTCAGTACAGGTCTTTGGCTAGCAAGGTTAATTAGCAAGCATAAGAGTCAAGGGAAACAAACAAATATACATGTGATAGAAACAATCATGCATCTTCCTTGTAAGCACAAACAGTTTTAACTTCAGAATAATAAGCTATGAGCTAACAAGAAAGGAAGATAATGAAACAACTACATGTATTTCTCTTTTCTACTTAAACCTCAAAGTGTTGTTGCTATTGACCAATGCTAAGTTTGCCAAAACCAAATAGATTTATTCAATGCCCCAAAGTGATACCAATACTAATAACAAGATCAATCATATAATAGAGATTGCAAACTAAAATAAGGTGTGAAATATGTAAATGATAAGACTTCTCATTAATATTCCATAACGATAACTCACACCAAGGGATACATAGACAACCAACTAAAGGAGAGATACTTCCACACTGCAACCTATCTTATATGATAACTTCCTTACTCATGATATGACACTACTTGACAGTAAAAAGTAAAAGGTAGTGATGATGTGATACCGCGGCACTCCCCCAAGCTTGGAACAAACCAAGGGGATGCCAATACCGATGATGAATTACTCCTTCGGCGATGGTGGTGATGAATTCCTGACAAGCTTCTCAACAAGCTCCTGAAGCTCATCAATCTTGTACGTGAGGTTGCGAATCATCTCCGAATTGTGCTCGACACGGTTAAGAAGTATATCCGACGGCGAGTCCCAACTCTTGGAGTTATTTCCCCACTCTTCACCCTCAGGCTTCATCCTTCCTGCAGTGTTAGAACGATCTATATCCCAATTGCTAGGCAATGCTGCCCTGGGAACCCTTTCAATTTGACTATTGAAAATTAGATTGCGGAAGGGATGGTGAGTGCCTGAAGAAGATGTCTTCTGAGCTAGGTAATGACGTGGAACCCTTCCTCCGGTGCGAATTCTTGCGCTCTTGTTTGCACTAAAAGGGTTATCCACCACCTTGATGCTTGCGATGGTAGCACGCGGGTGTGCGCGCGAGTCTTCCTCCACCTCTTCTTCATCCTCTTCCTTGACGCTCTTGTCCACCTCTTTCCACTCGGGATCTCGAATATCTTCATCCGAAAGCTCCTTGCCCTTGTTCTTGGAGACCATGGTGCTTCTAGACTAAAAACAGATCCTGGCAGAAACAGCTCGAAACAAAACACGTCGAGAAAACGATATACGGACCTCCAGGGGTCTGGGGGATTATATAGCAGGAATTTTCACGACAAAAGGAAAGTACCAGGTCGAACCAGAGTTGGAAAGGGGCGACGAGGCGGCCAGCTCATAGGGCGGCGCGGGCCAAGGCCAGGCCGCGCCGGCCTATGGGGGCACGCCCTCGTGCGTCTCCTCCACTCCGTTTCGATCTCGTAATTTTTCATATTTTCCAAAAACAGCAAAAACATTGTTCGGAAAGTAAATTGCGGACTTTTTATTACCAGTACTGTTACCTATTCAAAGTCGAGTTCTGGCGGACTGTCAATTTGTCCTTTAATGAAAGCCTCCGGCGTTTCCACTCGAATAATATCAACATCTATATTATAAGAATCACCTGAGATATAATGCTTGAGTCTTTGTCCATTCACCACTTGCGTGGCATTGCCTTGGAGAGAGCTAATTTTAATTGCTCCTGAACGATACACCTCCTCAACAACATATGGTCCTTCCCATTTCGAGAGTAATTTCCCTGCAAAGAATCTGAGACGAGACCGATACAATAGGACTTTATCCTCAATATTAAATTCTCTTTTGATAATCCTTCTATCATGCCATTTTTTAACTTTCTCTTTAAAGAGTTTAGCATTTTCATAAGCTTCACTTCTCCATTCATCTAGAGAACTCAATTGCAACAACCTCTTATTACCGGCAAGTTTAGGATCTTTATTTAATTCTCTAACTGCCCAATAAGCTTTGTGCTCTAGTTCTAAAGGTAAATGACAAGCTTTCCCATAAACCATTTTATAAGGTGACATTCCCATGGGGTTTTTATAAGCAGTTCTATAAGCCCATAGTGCATCCTTCAATTTACTAGCCCAATTCTTTCTAGTTTTATTAACATTCTTTTCCAAGATAGATTTAATTTCTCTATTTGATAATTCTACTTGTCCGCTAGTTTGAGGATGATAAGCGGAAGCAATTCTATGATTAATACCATATTTAGCAAGAGTTTTTCTAAAACCACCATGAATAAAATGAGAACCTCCATCAGTCATAATATATCTAGGAACTCCAAATCTAGGAAAAATAATATCTAAAAGCATTCTTAAAGAGGTCTCACCATCAGCACTTTTTGTAGGTATGGCTTCCACCCATTTAGTAAAATAATCAACAGCAACAAGTATATGAGTGTTACCTTCTAAAGAGGGAAACGGTCACATGAAGTCAAATCCCCAACAATCGAACGGTTCAATAACAAGAGTATAATTCATAGGCATTTCATTGCGTCTAGAGATATTACCAACCCTTTGACATTCATCACAAGATAAAATAAACTTCCTTGCATCTTTGAAGAGAGTTGGCCAATAAAAACCTGATTGTAGAACCTTTTGCGCGGTTCTATCTCCGGCGTGATGTCCTCCATAAGCACTACCATGACATTTACTCAATATCTCCTGTTGTTCATATTCGGGAACACATCTTCGCAGAATACCATCCACTCCTTCTTTATATAAGTGTGGGTCATCCCAAAAATAATGCCTCAAGTCATAAAAGAATTTCCTCCTTTGCTGAGCTGAAAAGGTTGGAGGCAAATACTTGGAAACAATAAAGTTAGCATAATCAGCATACCAAGGACTGTCTCGCGAGCTCACCTTTATTACAGCCAATTGTTCATTTGGAAAACTATCATTAACAGGAACAGGATCATAAGAAATATTTTCCAATCTAGACAAATTATCAGCAACAGGATTATCAGCACCTTTCCTATCTACAATATGTAAATCAAATTCTTGCAACAGAAGTACCCATCTAATAAGCCTTGGCTTAGCATCTTTCTTTTGCATAAGGTATCTGATTGCAGCATGATCAGTATGTATAGTAACTTTTGAATCAACAATATAAGATCTAAACTTATCACAAGCAAAGACTACAGCTAACAATTCTTTTTCAGTAGTAGCATAATTTCTTTGAGCAGCATCAAGAGTTTTACTAGCATAATGAATAACATTCAATTTTTTATTTACTCGCTGTCCAAGAACATCGCCTACAACAAAATCACTAGCATCACACATAATTTCAAATGGTAAGTTCCAATCGGGAGGTTCAACTATAGGAGCAGTTGTCAAGGCTTTCTTTAGAGTTTCAAAAGCTTCCTTACAATCATCATCAAAAACAAAAGGTACATCTTTTTGAAGAAGATTAGTAAGAGGCTTTGAAATCTTGGAGAAGTCTTTAATAAACCTCCTATAAAACCCAGCATGACCAAGAACACTACGAATACCTTTAACATCCCTAGGATAGGGCATCTTCTCAATTGCTTCAACTTTAGCTCTATCAACTTCAATACCTCTCTCGGAAATTTTATGTCCCAATACAATTCCTTCATTAACCATAAAGTGGCATTTCTCCCAATTAAGAACAAGGTTAGTTTCTTCACATCTCTGCAAAACTTTATCGAGGTTCCGCAAGCAATTATCAAAAGAATTCCCATAGACAGAAAAATCATCCATGAATACCTCTACAATGCTCTCGCAAAAGCCATGAAAAATAGCAGACATGCATCTTTGAAAAGTAGCAGGAGCATTACATAAACCAAAAGGCATACGTCAATAAGCATAAGTTCCATAGGGACAAGTGAAAGTGGTTTTCTCTTGATCCTTAGTTTTAACAGTAATTTGTGAAAACCCAGAATAACCATCAAGAAAGCAAAAATGAGTATTTTTAGATAACCTTTCTAACATTTGATCAATAAAAGGCAAAGGGTAATGATCTTTTCTAGTAACCTTATTAACTTTACGATAATCAATGCACATTCTATACCCTACAACTACTCTTTGAGGTATGAGCTCATCATTATCATTAGGCACAACAGTCATTCCTCCTTTCTTAGGAACACAATGCACAGGACTAACCCATCTACTATCAGCAATAGGATATATAATACCAGCTTCAAGAAGTCTTAATACCTCATTTCTTATCACATCCTTCATCTTAGGAATTAGACGACGCTGAGGTTCAACAACAGGCTTCGCATCATCTTCCATATTAATGGCGTGTTGGCAAATAGAGGGAGAAATCCCCTTCAAGTCATCAAGAGTGTAGCCAATAGCTCCTCGGTGCTTCTTCAGTATTTCCAATAGCCTTTCTTCTTCAAACTCTGAAAGCTTAGAACTAATAATAACAGGATATATTTTCTTATCATCAATATGAGCATATTTAAGATTATCAGGCAATGGTTTTAAATCAAAGACAGGATCTTCCTTTGGTGGTGGTGTTGTACCCAGATCTTCCACCGGTAAATCATGCTTAAGAACAGGTTGGCGAAGAAAAATTTCATCAAGCTCATCTCTTTCTTCCCTAAAAACTTCACTCTCGCTATTCTCCAAATGTTGCTGCAAGGGATTATTAGGAGCAAGAACAATAGATGCGCACTGTTCAACTTTAAAATCATTATTATGCAAATCAGCTTTATAAGGAGTTTTGGTAAATTTAGAGAAGTTAAACTCATAAGATTCACCAGCAAATTTAGTCAAAATTTTCTCTTTCTTGCAATCTATAATAGCTCCACAAGTATTTAGAAAAGGTCTACCAAAAATGATAGGACAATATTTACTAGCAGCAGAACCAAGTACCAAAAAGTCAGCAGGATATTTAATCTTACCGCATAGAACTTCCACATCTCGAACAATACCAATTGGAGAGATAGTTTCTCTATTAGCCAGCTGAATAACCACATCAATATCTTCAAGTTCACAAGAACCAATTTCGTGCATAATCTCCGTGTAAAGCTCATAAGGAATAGCACTAATACTTGCACCAATATCACATAAACCATAATAACAATGATCTCCAATTCTAACAGATAGCATAGGAACACTAGCTTGCTTGGACTTATTAGGATGTGAAACAATATTAGAAGCATCTTCACAGAAAATAGTATGACCATCCTCCACATTTTCAGTCACAAGATCTTTAACTATTGCAACAGCAGGTTCAACTTTTATTTGTTCTTCAGGTTCTATAGGTTTCTTTTCACTTTTATGAACCGCACTATTTATAACAGAGTACTCCTTCATTTTAGCAGGGAAAGGAGTTTTTTCAATATAAGCTTCAGGAATAACATGATCAACAGTTTCAACTACAACGCATTTAATAATAGATGAATCAATTTTATCTTTATGCGGCTCATGATACTTATCAAAATTCTTCTTAGGCAATTCATAATGAGAGGCAAAAGCTTTATAAAGATTTGCAGCAACTTGAGAATCAAGACCATAAGTAGCACTCATATTATGAAATTTATCAGTATCCATAAAAGCTTCAATGCATTTATAATCATAATTTATACCTGATTCTCTATCTTTGTCGATCTCCCATCCTTCAGTATTTTCCTGGATCCGATTGAGAAGGTCCCTTTTAAACTCTTCCTTGTTGCGCGTGAATGATCCAGAACAAGAAGTATCCAGCAAGGTCTTGTCTTCAAAAGAAAGTCTTGCATAGAAATTATCAATAATAACATTACCAGGAAGCTCATGAATGGGGCATTTGAGCATTAAAGACTTCAATCTCCCCCATGCTTGGGCAATACTCTCTCCATCATGAGGCCAAAAATTATATATGCGGTTCTGATCCTTATGAATTTCACTTGGAGGATAGAACTTAGAATAAAACCGGGGCACAATATCATTCCATTCAAGAGAATCCCCATTATCCAGTAATTTATACCAATGCGCCGCTTTACCAAACAGCGATATAGAGAATAATTTCTTCCTCACTTCATCCATAGCAATACCTGCACACTTGAACAAACCGCATAATTCATGTAAGAACAGTAAATGATCTCCAGGGGGGACAGTTCCATCCCCTGTATAACGGTTATCCACTACACGTTCAATAATTTTCATAGGTATTTTGTATGGTATCTCTTCCTCACCCGGCGCCTCATCCACTACCTTTGCAGTAGTAGCAGATTTTCCAAATAAAAACTCAAGAGATGATCTCTCCATAATGAATTATGGCAGCAGGCAGAAATAAAATCAGCACAAACAGTAGAAGTTTCCCTTACCAATTCCACCTACCAATAGCGCTTCACTCCCCGGCAACGGCGCCAGAAAATAGTCTTGATGACCCACAAGTATAGGGGGTGTATCGTAGTATCTTCGATAAGTAAGAATGTCGATCCCAACGAGGAGCAGAAGGTGTTGACAAGCAATTTCGATGAAGGATTCACTGTAAATGCTCACAGACAAGTATTCAGGGGGTTTTGATGTAGCAGATGAATAAAGTACGAGTAAGTAAAGTGCGAGAGTAACAATTGCAGCGAGTGGCCCAATCCTTTTTAGCACAAAGGACAAGCCGGTTTGTTTGCTTATAATGACCAAACGTTCTCGAGGACACACGGGATTTCAGTCTAGTGCTTTCGCTACATACGGCTAATTAATCTTCATTGTTTTGATAAGTGTTGTGTGGGTGAACCTGTGCTAATGTACCGCCCTTCCTAGGACTAATACATACTTGTGATTATACCCCTTGCAAGCATCCGCAACTACAAGAAAGTAATTAAGATAAATCTAACCACAGCCTTAAACTCTGAGATCCTGCTATCCCTCCTGCATCGATATACCAACGGGGGCTTAGGTTTCTGTCACTCCGGCAACCCCGCAATTGGCAAACGAGTACAAGATGCATTCCCCTAGGCCCATAAAGGTGAAGTGTCGTGTAGTCGACGTTCACATGACACCACTAGAAGAATAACACCACAATTTAAATATCATAACATTGAATATTACTCAACCATACTTCACTACTAACATTTAGACTTCACCCATGTCCTCAAGAACTAAACGAACTACTCACGAGACATCATATGGAACATGATCAGAGGTGATATGATGATGAATAACAATCTGAACATAAACCTTGGTCCAACGGTTTCACTCAATAGCATCAATAACAAGTAGAAATCAATACCGGGAGAGTTTCCCCTATCAAACAATCAAGATCAAACCCAAATTGCTACAGCGGTGACGATGTGCAGTGGTGGAGACGGCGGTGATGATGATGAAGATGATGATGATGGTGATGGAGATGATGTCCAACTTGATGGCGGTGACGATGGCGTCGATTTCCCCCTCCGGGAGGGAATTTCCCCGGCGAATCTCAGCCCGCCGGAGAGCTCTTTTCTCTCTGGTGTTCTCCGCCCCGCAGAGGCGGCTGTAACTCTTCGCGAGGTACCCTCTGGAGCTTAGGTCTTCGGGACGAAGGAGTTCGCGAAGAAAAGGAGGCGAGAGGGGGCTGTGGGCCCCCTCCTCACAGTGCGGCGCGGCCAGGCCTTGGGCCACGCCGGCCTATGGGGTGGGCGCACCTCGGGTCCCCTCAGCTCCCCCTTCTGGCTCACTTCGTCATCTGGAAAAATAGGATTTTTGATATAATTTCCATCAACTGTTGATCTTCCGAAATATTGTATTCTGACGGCGCTTTTTCCAGCAGAATCCTGGCTCCGGTGCTCGATCCTCCAATAATCATGAAACATGCAAAATAGATGAAATAACATAAGTATTATGTTCAAATATGAAATATATCAATGAATAACAGCAAGTTATGATATAAAATAGTGATGCAAATTGGACGTATCATGCTTCACCAAGGTCTTTCATTGAAAAATTATTATTCAAATAACCTTTTACACTGCTTAATAGTTCTATATCATTCCCAATAAATAATATGTCATCTACATATAATATCAGGAATGCTACAGAGCTCCCACTCACTTTCTTGTAAATACATGCCTCTCCATGACACTGTATAAACCCGAAGTCTTTGATCACCTTATCAAAGCGTTGGTTCCAACTTCTGGATGCTTGCTTCAGTCCATAAATTGAACGCTGAAGTTTGCACACCTTGTCAGCATTTTTACGATCGACAAAACCTTTGGGTTGTACCATATACAACTCTTCATCAATGTCTCCATTAAGGAACGCCGTTTTGACATCCATCTGCCAAATCTCATAATCGAAAAATGCAGCTATTGCTAACAAAATCCTTACAGACTTTAGCTTCGCTACAGGTGAGAAAGTCTCATCGTAGTCAACACCTTGAATTTGTCGGAAACCCTTTGCGACAAGTCAAGCTTTATAGACAGTAATATTACCATCAGCATTTGTTTTTCTTTTGAAGAACCATTTATTCTCGACAGCCTTGCGGCTATCAGGTAAGTCTACCAAAGTCTAAACTTTGTTATCATACATGGATCCCATTTCGGATTTCATGGCTTCTTGCCATTTGTTGGAATCTGGGATCATCATCGCTTCTTCATACGTCGCAGGGTCTTCATCATTGTTGTCCACAATCATGACATTTAGACAAGGATCATACCAGTTAGGAGTGGCACGTTCCCTTGCCGATCTGCGAGGTTCAGTAGCTATCTCGCTCGAAGTTTCATGATCATTATCATTAGCTTCCTCTGTTACCGGTGCAGGCGGTACAGGAACAACTTCCGGAACTGTGCTACTCTGATCAACGAGAGAATATTCAGTAATCTCGTCGAGTTCTACTTTTCTTCCAGTCACTTCTTTAGTGAGAAATTATTTCTCAAGAAAGGTTCCGTTCTTAGCAACAAAGATTTTGCCTTCGGATCTGTGATAGAAAGTGTACCCTATAGTTTCCTTAGGGTATCCTATGAAGACGCATTTGTCCTCTTTGGGTTCTAGCTTGTCCGGTTGTAACTTTTTTACATAGGCTTTGCAACCCCAAACTTTAAGGAACGACAGCTTAGGTTTCTTATTAAACCATAATTTATACAGTGTCGTTTCAACAGATTTAGATGGTGCCCTATTTAAAGTGAATGCAGCTGTCTCTAATGCATAACTCCAAAATGATAACGGCAAACTAGTAAGAGACATCATAGAACGAACCATATCTAAGAGAGTTCGATTACGACGTTCGGACACACCGTTTCGTTGTGGTGTTCCCGGCGGTGTCAATTGTGAAAGTATTCCGCATTTCTTCAAATGCATGCTAAACTCATAACTCAGATATTCACCTCCGCGATCAGATCGTAGAAATTTAATCTTCTTGTTACGTTGATTTTCTACTTCACTTTGGAATTCCTTAAACTTCTCGAAAGTTTTGGATTTATGTTTCATGAAATAGATATACCATATCTACTCAGATCATCTGTGAAGGTTAGAACATAACGATAACCACCGCGCGAGGCTACACTCATTGGTCCGCACACATCGGTATGTATGATTTCCAATAAGTCTGTAGCTCGCTCCATAATACCAGAGAATGGAGTCTTAGTCATCTTTCCCATTACACATGCTTCGCATCTATCAAGTGACTCAAAGTCAAGTGATTCAAGTAATCCATCGGTATGGAGTTTCTTCATGCGTTTCACTCCAATATGACCAAGACGACAGTGCCACATATAAGTAGAATTATCATTCAATTTAATTTGCTTAGCATCAATGTTATGAACATGTGTATCACTACTATCGAGATCTAATAGAAATAAACCATTCTTCTCAAGTGCTTGACCATAAAGATATTATTCATAAAAATAGAACAACCATTATTCTCAAACTTGAATGAATAACCGTCTTGCATTAAACAAGATCCAGATATAATGTTCATGCTCAACGCGGGTACAAAATAACAATTATTGAGGTTTAAAACTAATCCCGGAGGTAGATGTAGAGGGAGTGTGCCGACAGCGATCACATTGACCTTGGATCCATTTCCAACGCGCATCGTCACTTCATCCTTCAATAGTCTTCGTTTATTCCGTAGTTCCTGTTTCGAGTTACAAATATGAGCAACCAAACCAGTATCAAATACCCAGGTACTAGTACGAGAACCAGTAAGATAAACATCTATAACATGTATATTAGATATACCTTTCTTCTTCTTGACAAGGCCGCTCTTCAGATCAGCCAAATACTTGGAGCAATTACGCTTCCAGTGTCCCTTCTCCTTGCAGTAATAGCACTCAGCATCAGGCTTAGGACCAGTCTTAGGTTTCACAGGAGGCGTGACAGCTTTCTTGCCACCCTTCTTGAATTTGCCTTTAGACTTGCCATGTTTCTTGAAACTGGTGGTCTTGTTGACCATCAACACTTGGTGCTCTTTCTTTATCTCAATCTCAGCAGATTTCAGCATGGCGAAGAGTTCAGGTAACTCTTTATTCATGTTCTGCATATTGTAGTTCATCACAAAGTTCTTGTAACTAGGTGGCAGTGATTGAAGGACATGATTAATCCCCAGTCTGTTAGGAATGACTATTCCCAAGTCACTGAGTTTCTTCGCATGCCCGGTCATGGCGAGCATGTGCTCACTAACGGAGCTGCCCTCTTCCATCATGCAACTGAAGACGTGTTTCGATGCTTCATAGCATTCCACGGCCGCATGAGTTTCAACGATAGCTTTCAGCTCATTGACCAACTCATGAGGATCGTGGTGCTCAAAACGTTTTTGAAGATCGGCTTCCAGACTGCATAGGATGGCACACTGAACTTGAGAGTACCGAGTTTTCCGAGTCGCGTAAACATTCTTTACTTCATCGGTTTCTGTTTCTGCAGGAGGGTCACCTAGCGGTGCATCAAGCACATATTGCAGGTTTCCACCAGCGAGGAAAATCCTCACATGACGGAACCAGTCGGTGAAGTTGCTACCGTTGCTTTTAAGCTTTTCTTTCTCTAGGAACTGGTTAAAATTGATTGGGGACGCCATGATCTATAACATATATTTGCAATAGTTTAGACTAATGTTTATGACAAATTGAGTTCAAATTTTAATTCAACAAAATTAAAAATCTAGGTGAACTCCCACTCAAAACAATATCCCTCGAATTGTCTTAGTGATCACACGAACCAAATCCACCACACCAAGTCCGATCATCACGAGACAAGATGTAACTTCAATGGCGAACACTCAAAGTGTTCATCATATCAATCATATGATTCATGCTCTACCTTTCGGTATCACGTGTTCCGAGACCATGTCTGTACATGCTAGGCTCGTCAAGGCAACCTTAGTATCCGCATGTGCAAAACTGGCTTGCACCCGTTGTATGCACTTGTTGAATCTATCATACCCGATCATCACGAGATGCTTCGAAACGACAAGTCTTGGTAACGGTGCTACTAAGGATGAACACTTTATTATCTTGATATTTTAGTGAGAGGGATCATCTTATAATGCTACCATCGCGATCTAAGCAAAATAAGATGCATAAAAAGGATTAACATCACATGCAATTTATATGTGATATGATATGGCCCCTTTGTCTTTGCGCCTTTGATCTTCATCTCCAAAGCACGGACATGATCTCCATCATCAACGGGCATGATCTCCATCATCGTCGGCGTAGCGTCAAGGTCAATGGCGCCGTCTTCATGATTGTTCTCCCATGTAGCAACTATTACAACTTCTTTGAAATACTACTCAACATGAAATTTAAAGACAACCATAAGGCTCCTGCCGGTTGCCACAATACAATAATGATCATCTCATACATATTCATCATCACATTATGGCCATATCACATCACCAAACCCTGCAAAAACAAGTTAGACGTTTCTAATTTGGTTTGCATATTTTACATGGTTTAGGGTTTTCGAGTGAGATCTAATCTACCTACGAACATGAACCACAACGGTGATACTAGTGTTGTCAATAGAAGAGTAAATTGAATCTTCACTATAGTAGGAGAGACAGACACCCGCAAAGCCACTTATGCAATACACGTTGCATGTCGAGCGTGGAGCAAATCTCATGAACGCGGTCATGTAAAGTTAGCCCGAGCCGCTTCATCCCACTATGCCACAAAGATGCAAAGTACTCAAACTAAAGACAACAAAGCATCAACGCCCACAAAACAATTGTGTTCTACTCGTGCAACCATCTATGCATAGACACGACTCTGATACCACTGTAGGGATTCGTAGCATAGAAAACAAAAAACCTACCGCGAGAACGCAATCCAAGCCAATATGCAATCTAGAAGATGGTAGCAACGAGGGGATGAACGAGACTAACCCTTGAAGATTTCCAAAGCCTACGAGATTAGATCTCGTTGTTGCAGAAGATGATCACTTGACGCTTCAAAAGTGCATAGAAGATCTTGATGGTGCCACAATCGGGCAGCACCTCCGTACTCGGTCACACGTTCGGTGTTGATGAAGACGACGTCCTTCTCCCCATTCCAGCGGGCAGCAGAAGTAGTAGATCCTCCTTGAATCCCAGCAGCACGACGGCGTGGTGGCGGTGTTGATGGAGATCTCCGGCGGAGCTTCGCTAAGCGTATGCGGGAGAGGTGGAGGAGGAGGGCGGCTAGGGTTTGGGGAGAGGGGGTGGCCGACCACTATGGGGTGGGGCCAAGCTATGGCTTTGTGGTGGCCGGCCCCCTCCCCTTGTCCCTCTTTTTATAGGTGGAACCCCCAAGAGTTGGTCTACAAGTCTTCGAATAAGACCCCAAACCAAAACCTTCCATATGACATGAAACCTACCCAAGGTGGGATTCCCACTTGAGGTGGGATTCCCACCTTTCCATGAGGGGGGTGGCCGGCCACCTTTGGTGGAGTCCACCTGGGACTCCACCCCCTAGGGTTGGCCGGCCATGCTAGGTGGAGTCCCTCCGGGACTCCGCCTTCCATAGTGATTTCTTACGGACTTTTCTAGAACCTTCTAGAACCTTCCATAAATACACCGGATCATTTTCAAACTTATCGAATGACTTCCTATATATGAATCTTATTCTCCGGACCATTCCGGAACTCCTCGTGATGTCCTGGATCCCATCCGAGACTCCGAACAAAACTTCAAACTCCATTCCATATTCAATATCTACTAATATGACATCAAACCTTAAGTGTGTCACCCTACGGTTCGCGAACTATGTAGACATGGTTGAGACCTCTCTCCGACCAATAACCAATAGCGGGATCTCGAGATCCATAATGGCTCCCACATATTCAACGATGACTTAGTGATCGAATGAACCATTCACATACGATACCGATTCCCTTTGTCACGCGATATTTTACTTGTCCGAGGTTTGATCATCGGTATCTCTATACCTTGTTCAACCTCGTCTCCTGACAAGTACTCTTTACTCGTACCGTGGTATGTGGTCTCTTATGAACCATTCATATGCTTGCAAGCTATTTAGACGACATTCCACCGAGAGGGCCCAGAGTATATCTATCCGTCATCGGGATGGACAAATCCCACTGTTTATCCATATGTCTCAACTCATACTTTCCGGATACTTAATCCCATCTTTATAACCACCCATTTACACAGTGGCGTTTGATGTAATCAAAGTACCCTTCTGGTATAAGTGATTTACATGATCTCATGGTCGAAAGGACTAGCTAACTATGTATCGAAAGCTTATAGCAAATAACTTAATGACATGATCTTATGCTACGCTTAATTGGGTGTGTCCATTACATCATTCACATAATGACATAACCTTGTTATTAATAACATCCAATGTTCATGATCATGAAACTATGATCATCTATTAATCAACAAGCTAGTTATGCAAGAGGCTTACTAGGAACTCATTGTTGTTTACATAACACACATGTATCATGTAGGATAACGTCGCATAGAAAACAAAAAATTTCCTACCGCGAACACGCAATCCAAGCCAAGATGCAATCTAGAAGACGGTAGCAACGAGGGGATTATTGAGTCTCACCCTTGAAGAGATTCCAAAGCCTACAAGAGTAGGCTCTTGTTGCTGCGGTAGACGTTCACTTGCCGCTTGCAAAAGCGCGTAGACGATCTTGATCACGATCCCTCCGGCGCCACGAACGGGCAGCACCTCCGTACTCGGTCACACGTTCGGTTGTTGATGAAGACGACGTCCACCTCCCGTTCCAGCGGGCAGCGGAAGTAGTAGCTCCTCTTGAATCCGACAGCACGACGGCGTGGTGTCGGTGGCGGTGGAGAACTCCGGCGGAGCTTCGTTAAAGCACGCGGGAGCTATGGAGGAGAGGGGGCGACTAGGGTTTGGGAGGGGGTGGCCGGCCACTCAAGGGGGGCGGCCAGGTTGTGGTCTTGGGGTGGCCAGGTTGTGGTCTTGGGGTGGCCGGCCCCCTCCCCTTGGCCCCTCATTATATAGGTGGAACCCCAAGTGTTGGACTACAAGTCTCCGAATAAGACCCGAACCCAAAACCTTCCATGTGATAGGGAAACCTACCCAAGCTAGGACTCCCACTAGAGGTGGGAGTTCCACCTTCCATGGAGGGGGTGGCCGGCCCCCCTTGGGGGAGTCCACTTGGGACTCCTCCCCCACTAGGGTTGGCCGGCCATGGAGGTGGAGTCCCTCCGGGACTCCACCTTCCTTGGTGGTTTCTTCCGGACTTTTCTAGAACCTTCCATAGAACCTTCCGCATCATTTTAATTCACATAAAATGACTTCCTATATATGAATCTTATTCTCCGGACCATTCCGGAACTCCTCGTGATGTCCTGGATCCCATCCGAGACTCCGAACAAAACTTCAAACTCCATTCCATATTCAATATCTACTAATATGACATCAAACCTTAAGTGTGTCACCCTACGGTTCGCGAACTATGTAGACATGGTTGAGACCTCTCTCCGACCAATAACCAATAGCGGGATCTCGAGATCCATAATGGCTCCCACATATTCAACGATGACTTAGTGATCGAATGAACCATTCACATACGATACCAATTCCCTTTGTCACGCGATATTTTACTTGTCCGAGGTTTGATCTTCGGTATCACTCTATACCTTGTTCAACCTCGTCTCCTGACAAGTACTCTTTACTCGTACCGTGGTATGTGGTCTCTTATGAACTTATTCATATGCTTGCAAGACATTAGACGACATTCCACCGAGAGGGCCCGGAGTATATCTATCCGTCATCGGGATGGACAAATCCCACTGTTGATCCATATGCTTCAACTCATATTTTCCGGATACTTAATCCCACCTTTATAACCACCCATTTACGCAGTGGCGTTTGGTGTAATCAAAGTACCTTTCCGGTATAAGTGATTTACATGATCTCATGGTCATAAGGACTAGGTAACTATGTATCGAAAGCTTATAGCAAATAACTTAATGACGAGATCTTATGCTACGCTTAATTGGGTGTGTCCATTACATCATTCATATAATGATATAACCTTGTTATTAATAACATCCAATGTTCATGATTATGAAACTAATTGACAAGGTATTAACTTGTCAATGCCTACGGGTTGTAGACTAGGGTTTAGTTGGAAGTAGAGGGCAAGTAGATCTCAAAGGTTTCAGCCGAAAAGTACTCGACGATTATGAAAACTAGGGTTTGAGAGACAATGACTCGATGCTTTCTTTGTCCCTCGACTCCCCCTTATATAGGAGGCAGAGCCGAGGGATTCACATTGTACAAGTTACAGAGTCCGGGAGGGTTTCTAACTCATCCCGCAAGATTACAAATAATGCTTCCTATTACAACTCTAGCTTTCCTTGATAATATCTTGGGCTTCCGAATCTTCTTATTCTTCGGGTAGTGGGCCTTCAGTAAACCCCGGGTACTATCTTCGGCAGGCCCATTGGGGATGCCTATGTCAGTAGCCCCCGAGATTTTGCTTGAATCGTAGAGTCAGGGAAAATCTCGACTGTTTATTTTTACTCAACAACTTAAAACTTTTCTATATTTATTCACATAAATTTCTATATTGTACAGGGATAATGGTAGTTGGGGCTAAATCATCTGACGGATCAGGTACTAGTTAACTGCTCTAGTGGCAATCCGCAAAAACCTACTTCAAGATCACGTCCCTGGACATGATCTCGGGATACTGGTGTAAACTTCGACAGGTGCCGCTTAAGGTATTACCATTCTGTCGAGTCCCAGTCATATTTATCGGGTACCTAACGCGTCCGTTAGGATTTTTCTTCGTATTCGTTGATACGGATAAAATTAGCAAACCGACGTCAGAGACGGCGCCACGCCTCACAGAACGGATCTGGGGTCTTACCTTCGCAAAGTTTTGCGGCATTCAGAAATTGATCGCAACTTTGGCGTTCTGAGAATATATTATCGAGTGCTTATTCGGCTGTTGGAATGGCACATTTTATTGAGTCAAAGATGACTTATATTGCTCTCCCGATGGGAGTATATGCAGAGTTATTTATAAATCGAAATATACTCTTTTGCTCTTCTATCTTTCTTCTTTTCATTCTTTCTTTCTTTTTTATAATTTCATCGGGCACGCGAACAGCGTTCCCGATGGGAGTAGCCCCTGAGGCTACAGCCAAGGACTTGTGCTTGGGTGTAGGCTCCACGTCTTATGCCGCTATATTTTCTTTCTCTCCCGAAGTTTTATAATTTCTCGGGTGCGCGAACAGCGCTCCCGATGGGAGTAGCCCCCGAGGCTATGAACAAATATGTATATTTGATCATAGGCTCCCGCCATTTATATTTTGTCTTTCTTGATCTTTTCATTTTTCAAAAGTAGCCCCCGAGCATTTGATCAAAAACTTGTATTTGATCAAAGGCTCGCCAATATTTTCCATGTCGCCCTTTTTCTTATGAGACTGTTGAGGCGAATTTTTTCCTGCAAAGGTGACGTTATTGCTGACGATAGCCACGATTTCAAGTCCGAAAATCACGAGAAATTTTCTCCCGCTGCCGTGCGGGCCCAAAGTAACCATTATTTTGACACGTCGTGCAGGTGGGGGACACACGTCCTCCGCTTTTCCTGGCGCACGTACCGTAACTTCTCAAGTGTTAAAATACTTTTTTACCCCTGTTTCCACGTTGTTATCATCTGCTGCACACATTTTTCATCCAACGGTCCGCCGCTTCATCGCACCTCTATATAAGATCCCCTTCTTCTTCCTCGAGCACTTCTGCTCGCGCCGTTCCCCTGCATTCATCTGCAAAAGTTCCTCCTGCGCCCCACAACTCCCTGAGCTCATCCTCTCCAAGCTGCATTCCCGCGCCATTGTTGAAGCCACCTCGTCGGTTGATCAAACACAGCACGCCGGAGTCATCAATGGCTGCCGTAGATCTGGGAAGCGCAGAGTGGGAAAGGTCCAAAATTTCCACCCAGGACATCAATCTCTTGAAGAAGCTGGGGATCAGCAAGAAGCCGAAGGCGCTGTGCTTCCCTAGTGAAGAAAGCTACCCAACCCCTCCAATGGGGTATCGGGTAAGTTTCATCGACCATCTCATCCGCGGTCTCTCCGCCCCCATTCATCCTTTCCTCCGCGGACTGCTTTTCGTTTATGGTCTGCAACTTCACCACCTCACGCCAAATTCTATCCTCCACATCTCCATTTTCATCACCCTCTGCGAGGCCTTCCTTGGCGTCCAGCCTAACTGGGCGCTATGGAAGCGCATTTTCTTTTGTCGCCGTAATGGCTCTCCCAATGTCGCCTATAATATAGGCGGCGTTGTTATTTCCGTTCGCCCCACCGTCGACTACTTCGACGTCAAACTCCCTAACTCAGTTCAGGGGTGGCGCAAGAAGTGGTTATACATTCAGGAAGAAAACCATGGATGTGCTGAAGACAACATCCCTCCCTTCGATGGTGCCGAGAAAATCCTGCGCCGCCGCTCCTGGGATGCAGAGGCTACCGAAGAAGAAAAAATGTCGACAGAGGCCCTGATGACTCGTATCCATGAGTTGCAAAATACTCGCGGCAAGGAGCTGTCAGGTATTCAGATCACGGCGTATTTTCTTAGAACCAGGGTGCAGCCTCTTCAGGCTCGCAAATACCCTCTCTGGAAGTATGCTGGCGACAAGGACGTAGATCGGTTGTCAGCGGATTTAGAGGTCAAGGACTTAGAAAAGCTTGTCCGAAAAATCTCCTCCCTCAACAAAAAATATCCTGTCCCTTCTTCCTGTCGTGTAAAACCGTACAGCGCCACCAATGCGTTTCCCAAGGTAAACTTTGTCAATTGATTTGTTATTGCCTTGCTATCTTTTTTTTTTGTAACTCCTTTCTTGACATCTTCCCCTGTTTTTTTTTTATATAGAACCATCCAAATCTTGTCTCGCTTCCTCCCCTTCCTGAAGGTGGAGAAGTCGAGGAAAGGGCCGTTGTCACCGACAACAACCAAGATGCCCCCTCTTTTGTGAATGAACCCGTAGATTCTCAAAAATCTGCGGGATCTTCTGAAGGTACTGCATCGGCACAATCTCCTCCTCCTGCTGTTTCTCCAAAGAACAAAAGGAAAAGAGACGATGTCGAAGATTCCGGCACCTCCAAAGCCGAAGAAGTTGCTCCTTCACGCCAGAAGGCAGCTTACGATCCATACCTTGAGTCCCTCATCAGCTCGTAAGTCACCTTTCATTTCCCTTTATTTTTGTACTCGAAGATTTTTGTCTATCTTGCTTGTTATGCTGCCGACATTTAATCGCAGTGATGATGAGGAAGAAATACCAGCTGTTGATGTGGCTGCTCGAACGAGTACGTCACATACTCTAGTTGTTTCGGAGACGCCAGTAGAAGGAGAGGAATCCTCGCGTCCTCAACAAAATGTCGGCGCTCCTACTCCCCCTTCAAGCCCTCTTGTCCCTTCACCAAAAAGGACAAGGGTTGAAACAATCCCGGAGCCTACCCTCCAATTGGGTAGCTCCTCTAGCCCTCTCTTGAATGATGTAAGCTTTTCAATTTTCTTGCCACTGTCTATATTTCTTCTGTTTGCTTCTTTATGCCATCATATTTTTCCCATACCGACATTTTCTTTCTTTGTCTTTCTTTGACAGCCTATGATCAAAGAGCTTGTTCGCATCGGTGCCCAATTCATTGGGTACTGTGAGTATGCCAGCAAGACTGAAGGTAATAATTCTTTGCTAGCCCTTGTTTATAACTTCTTGCTCCTGTTTTGTCACAATTTTGACGATTCTTAACTATTTTGGCAGAAAAACTTGCGGAGGCCAACAAGCTTGTCGACACACTTGCTCAGAAGTTAGAGCAAAGTGAAACGGCTCGCAAGAAGGCTGAACTTGATGCTAGTAAAGCTAAAGCGGAGGCAGATAAAGCCAAGGCAGAAGCTGCTGGTGTCAAAGATCTGCAGAAAAGACTTGATGATGCCGAAACTGCTTTGAACGAGCACAAAGCCGCCTAGGCCACTCGTGAAAAGGCGATCATCAAGCACTTGGAGACGCAGAATCAGCGCTTTGTCAGTAAGTTTGTCGATCCACTCTATTTTTTCTTAGACTTGCTTTTCTTTACTTACTGTCGACTAACATATATTTTCTGCGACAGGTAAAACAAACCAAGAATTCGAGCTTGAAGATCCTAACAACGATCCTCTTCTTGACGCGCTCTCTATGCTTGAGTTTCATGGAACCGAAGCTCGCGAAGGCATTGGGCATGATGATTCAGGATTGTTGCGGCTGTTCCCCTACTTCTTCCCGAAGAAAGCAGAACCCAAGACTTTCCTTGCTCTTGCCAAGGACTTCAACCCGCCAGAGGAACCTGGACTGAAGATGCGCCAGGAGAACATGAAGATTGCAGTCGAAAACACTGTTGCCTTGGTCGCTGATAGCCAACAAACTATCGACTGGGCAAAAGTAGGCGACACGGAGCAGATAGAGCAAACAAAATGGCGATCGCTGATTAAGGCGGCAAAGCCCAACACGAAGAAAATCCTGGCCTATCTCGGAATCAAGCCATCTTCAACTCCTAGCTCATCAAAGCCGGAGGTCTAGTTGAATTCCCCTTCTTTTTATTTTTCCTGTTTCTTTAGCTATTGTCGCCATATTAGCTTTGGCGACAATTACCTTAGTAATCCTTTTGAAGAACTCCTTTTGTAATATCCATGTAAATTTCCTGAAGATCAATGGAATTCTATCTTGTGCAATCATTTGATATTGGAATTTTCTTTTCCAGTTGATATTTGATAACTATTCTGCCAATCCTCATCCCGCCGATACTTCTCCTGCTTCCTCCTTTTCGAAGAAAACACTAGTCGATGATAGCCTCCTCGAAGGTTCTTCAAGCAAACATTTGTCGCAAGATTTGCAAGAACTTCGACAACAACTCCAATCCATGAAGAAACAAACTCTTGCGATGATGGAACAATCTCGAAAATCATCCGAGAGAGAGAAAATCGCTCTTCAACAAGCCAAAGAGGCCATAGCTGCCAAGGATGCTGCTGTGTCGGAAGCTGAGAGAGCCACTACTCGAGAAAATAGCATGCTCGAGCTAATGATTGAAGCTAGCGCGGATATGCTAGGTAAGTTTTTCCAACCTCACACTGCTTCTTTCTTTTTTTTACTGTGCCTCCCCTTAGATTTCTTGCTTTGTCGCTTAATAGGCTCGGTTCTCGACGCTGCCGCTGAAGACAAAAGAGTGAATGTCAGGACGAATCTCCTCGTCAATCTTTCTCTTAACCATGGCTATCTTTTCTGGGCCACTCCTGAGCGAACCCAGCAAATTGTCAGGTTCCAAGATCGCGCTTGTCAGGTGCGCGAATTTCTTAATTTCTGCACGAGAACCTTAACCCTTGTTTACAAGACTTTATTTCCTCGAGATGAGGCTCCCGAAACTCTTCTTGGACTGATGGAGAAATTTAGAGATGCTCCTCGCATTCATAATTTTGTGCGAGCTCAATTGACTGCTGGAGCAAGGTTCGCCATGATTATGATACACATTTGTCATCCCAGGTTGGACCTGATGAAGATTGTTGCTGATTGCTTGGCCAAGAAATCGCGGCGAAAAAATAACATTGACTCAATCAATGAGATGGTTACTCCTGTGGCTGAGGCGATGATGGATGAACTTCTTCGGATGGATTTAGAATTCTTCGTCAAGGGGACCTATGCTGAGCACAAGACAACCAGAGGTTTATCCATAGATAGTATATTAGGCCTAAACTGAGCTGTACTATATTGCGAGAAATTATGTCTATATCTTGTCGATCTCTTTTTGTTCCGAAGAATTTGTTTATATTGTAAAGTAGCCTATATTGTTGGAGCCCCCGAGCCTCTGGCTGGAGTGTATACTGTTTTGCTATCTCAAAGATTTTTCTCTTGTTGCAAGAAGATATATATATTTTGCTGTCGATGTGTTACCAGCCCCCGAGTGTCTTGGTGGCGAAGTTCTATATTTTTGTTGCGAGGTTTTCAGACCAAAGCAGTAGAATTTTGACGAGTACACTATATTTATAATTATTAGCTTCCGATGTTCTATTTGGCGAGGTATTCTTGTACCAAGGAGAAATATTTCGGTAAGTCTAGTTTATCTATATTGTGCATATTTTGTAATTTGAAGGCGTTGAGCCCCCGAGCGTGTCGAAGAATAAGAAGTATATCTCCACTATCTTTATTATATTGCAGCACCACGAGCCCGCCTCATTAAAAACCTTTCCGGCCCCACTCGGTGCCCCGAAAAGGAAAAGAGTGCGTCCGAAAACTCGCGGGCGTTTCAGTACATTGTATTTTTACAGAGGAGGACTATATTTCGACTCTAGGCGTAGAACCGCCTGAGCTGCACCACGTTCCAGGGGTTTTTCTCGGGAACCCCTGTCTTCTTGTCCTTGATCCTGTATGCACCTCCTTCGATTACTTCTGTGACGATGTAAGGGCCTAGCCATGGCGACTCGAGCTTTTCAGTACTTTTTTGATTTAACCGTAAGACCAAATCTCCGACCTGGAAAGATCTTGGCCTTAACCGTCGACTGTGGTAGTTTTTGAGGTCCTGCTGGTATTTGGTGACTCGTGAAAGTACTTCATCTCGAGCTTCATCGAGTGCTTTTACGTCGTCCTCCAAAGCTTTTCTTGAAGTTTCCTCGTCATACTCTGTCACTCTTGGAGAATCATGCTCTATCTCAATTGGTAGTACTGCCTCAGCTCCGTGGACGAGGAAGAACGGAGTTTCTTGTGTCGCCGTATTTGGTGTTGTTCGGATGCTCCATAAAACACTTGGAAATTCTTCTGGCCAGGTATGTCGAGCCTTTTCAAGCGGTCCTAGCAAGCGCTTTTTGATACCGTTGCAGATGATGCCATTGGCTTTCTCGACTTGGCCATTGGTTTGCGGGTGCCCAACTGACGCAAAGTACAATTTAATGCCCACTTCTGCGCAGTACTCCTTGAATTCCTTGGATGTAAAGTTGGTACCGTTGTATGTGACAATGCTATGAGGCACTCCGAACCGAAAAACGAGGCCTTTCACAAACTTTATTGCCGATGCTGCGTCTGGTGAATTTATTGGCTTCGCTTCTACCCACTTTGTGAATTTGTCGACAGCAACCAACAGGTACTCATATCCTCCTGGTGAAGCTTTGTGCAACTTGCCCACCATATCAAGTCCCCATTGGGCAAAGGGCCACGACAATGGTATTGGCATCAGCTCCGCCGCCGGAGAGTGAGGTTTTGCGGCAAATCTCTGGCACGCGTCGCAGGTTCTTACTATCTCTTTTGCATCCTCGATTGCTGTTAACCAGTAAAATCCTGCCCGAAAAACCTTGGCTGCAATAGCTCGACTGCTCGCATGGTGACCACATATTCCTTCATGCACATCCTTTAGGATTATCCTTCCTTCTTCGGGTGTGACGCACCTTTGCAGGACGCCTGAAATACTTCGCTTGTATAACTCCCCTTTGACCACTGTGAAAGCTTTGGACCATCGAATAATTCGCCTTGCCACAACTGGATCGTCGGGTATTTCCTTCCTAAGGATATACGATATGTACGCTTGCATCCAAGGAACTTCTACCATCATCACAAGCTCTTGGTCTTCTTCGTCCTCCACGGCCTCTTTGAGGGGCGCCGAAGTTTTTCCTTCCTTTGCTTTTTTCTGCGTCTTCTTCGGCTTTGTGGATCTCTCCGCTATCTCTTCCCAAAATACACCTGGTGGGATTGGGAGGCACTGCGACCCGATGTTTGCGAGAACGTCGGCTTCATCATTGCTCAACCTACTGATATGATTTACCTCGCATCCATCAAACAGCTTCTCAAGCTCATTGTACACCTCCTTGTATGCTATCATGCTATCATTGACTGCATCACATTGGTTCATAACTTGTTGAGCCACCAGTTGTGAGTCGCCAAAGATTTTTAGTCGAGTTGCGCCGCAAGCTTTCGCCATCTTCATCCCGTGTATGAGGGCTTCGTATTCTGCTTCATTGTTGGATGCGTTTGGGAACGTCATCCGTAGGACGTACTTTAATTTGTCGCCTTCGGGTGATATCAATATCACTCCGGCGCCAGCTCCTTCTACCCTCTTGGATCCATCAAAGTTCATGGTCCAAGTTCTCGACAAATCTGGGGGTCCCGTGTTTTGCAGCTCCATCCACTCTGCAATGAAATCTGGCAAAACTTGCGATTTGATTGCCTTTCTTTTTTCATACGTGATGTCCCGAGGGGAAAGTTCTATTCCCCAAAGGGAGACACGCCCTGTAGCCTCTGGATTGTTCAGTATATTTGAGAGAGGTGCTTCATTGACTACTATTATCGGGTGTGCCAAAAAATAGTGGCGCAACTTTCTTGCCGTTGTAACCACTCCATATGCTAATTTCTAGTACTGCGGGTACCGCTGTTTGGAAGGCGATAAAACTTCACTGATGAAATATACCGGCCTTTGCACTCCATGGAGTTTCCCTTCTTCTTCTCTTTCGACGACTAGCACCATGCTAACCACCTGGGGTGTGGCTGCAATGTACAGCAGGAGAGGTTCCTTTTCCTTCGGCGCCACCAAGATTGGTGGTGTCGAGATTGTGCGCTTCAGATCCTCGAAAGCTCTATCGGCTTCTTCGTTCCACTGGAATTTCTCCCCTTGCTTTATTAGAGCGTAAAACGGTAGCGTTTTTTCTCCCAGCCTGGCGACGAATCTGCTTAAAGCTACGACTCGCCCAGTTAACTGCTGTATTTCTTTCAACTTTGTTGGCTTCCTCATTGTTACGATAGCTTGTATTTTGTCGGGATTTGCTTCAATCCCTCTTGCTGAAACTAGAAACCCAAGAAGTTCTCCTGCTGGGACGCCGAAGGAGCACTTCGTCGGGTTCAGCTTGAGGCAAAATTTGTCGAGGTTGTCAAAGGTTTCCTTGAGATCCTCGATCAGCGTCGCCCCCTTTTTTGACGTTATGACGACATCGTCGATGTACACTTGCACATTTTTCCCAATCTGTGTCGCCAAACACTTCTGCATCATCCTCTGATATGTTGCTCCCGCTTATTTCAGACCAAAGGGCATTGTTCTGTAGCAAAACACGCCGTAAGGTGTGATGAACGCTGTTTTTACTTCATCTTCTTCTTTTAACCTGATCTGGTTATAACCAGAATACGCGTCCAAAAAGGAAAGACGTTCACATCCTGCCGTGGAGTCGATAATTTGGTCGATCCTTGGGAGGGGAAAGTGATCCTTTGGACAATGTTTATTGAGACACGTAAAGTCGACGCACATGCGAAGGACCTAAGTGTTTTTCTTCGGCACCAACACTGGATTAGCTATCCATGTGGACTCTGTGTGCAGCTCCTTGATAAAATCAGCTTCTCTTAGTCGATCAATTTCTGACAACATAGCCTTGCGGTTTGGTTCCGAAAAACGTCGCAAAGGTTGTTTGATTGGTCTCGCTAGTGGATCCAAGTTTAGGTGGTGCTCGGCAAGTTCCCTGGGTACTCCTGGCATGTCAGCTGGACACCATGCGAAGATTTTCCAGTTCTCACGGAGGAACTCGACGAGCGCGCTTTCCTATGCGAGGTCCATGTCGTTTGCGATGGATGTCGTCTTTTTCGGGTCTGTCGGGTGAATCTGCACCTCCTTAGAATTTTTCTCAGTGTTGAAAGTTGACTCTTTATTTGGCCTTCCAACGTCTAGCAGCACGTCGTAGTCAGTCATGAGCCTTGACGCCAAATACTCAGCTTGCATCCCGAAAGTTTCTGATATTCGATGAAAATCTTTATCACATTTATCGGCTAGGGCGAAGCTTCCTTTGACTGTGATTGGTCCCTTAGGTCCAGGCATCCTCCATAGCAGGTACGTGTAATGTGGCACCGCCATAAATCTAGCATATGCTGGTCGTCCCAACAGAGGGTGGTACTGTGATGGGAAATCTACAACTTCAAACTCCAACTTCTCGATTCTATAATTTTCTCGGATCCCAAACTGAACGTCGAGATTAATCTTCCCCAGCGGATAGCTTGGCTTCTCTGGTGTGATACCGTGGAATCTCGTGTCTGTTGGCTTCAGGTTTGCTAGGGATATATTCATCTTTCTTAATGTATCTGCGTACATAAGGTTTAAGCTGCTACCACCATATATAAACACGCGAGATACGTCGAATCCTGCGATGACCGCTGGTAGTATGAGTGCTGACTGCCCTGGTCGAGGAACTTGATGTGGATGGTCCGCTATGGTGAAACCAATGTCCTGCCCTGACCAATTAAGGTATTCGACTGTTGGTGGAGGCATTTTTTCTGCCATGAACACCTGCCGCGAGATTACTTTCTGAGTTCTATTGGATGGTCTTCCCTTCTGAATCATCGAGACCGCTCCGTTAGAGTTAGGATCCACGTAAGGTGGTGGTGGAGGTGCTGCCGCTATTCTGAGCTGATGTCGATTGTCGTCCGTAATCGCGGGAGGAGGTGGCAAGTGAATCTCACTCCTGGGTTCTCGAGGATTTCTCTGTGCTGCCTGAGCATTAGCGTGTCCTGCATACCTTAGCATTGCCTGGAAATTGCGACAATCCTTCTGCAGATGTCCTGACTGTCTTTTTCCGTTGCTGTCGAGGAAAAAGTGCATCTGGCACGGCCCGTTCATCATCTCTTCGGGAGACACAAAAGGCCTCTGGAACCTTGGCCCACTATTTTGCCTATTGTTTCGAGAATCATCTCTATTGTCGCCTCGTTGCTCGTTGCTTCTCTGGTACTCCTCTCTGTTGTTTCCTCCTGCGCTTGATCGGAAGCCAGCCGAGAGTTGTCCTGGAGCATCATAGCTCGAGTACTGCCGAGGAAATCGTCGCCTTGGTTGGTAATTTCGGCCGCGGTCTTCTTCTGGCGACCTATGCCGTTTGTTGTGAACAGCATCTTCTCCATCTGCCCATCTATTTGCTATTTCCATTAACACGGATACTGTCTTTGGATTGGTCCTACCCAAATCCTCGACAAAATCTCCACGCCTGATCCCTGCGACAAACGCATCTATTGCTCTCTCGTCAGATCTATTTTCTGCCGAGTTTTTGATGATATTCCACCTTTGAATATATTTTCTCATAGGCTCGTCTGGCTTTTGTCGGCACGCTCTTAGCACCTCTAATGATGCAGGTTTTTTACATGTGGACCGGAAGTTCTTGACGAACACGTCCTCGAAGGTTTCCCAGCTGTCGATAGATCCTGGAGGAAGTTTCTTTATCCAAGATCGTGCGGCTCCACTCAGATGCACCTGGATGCTTTGCATAGCTGTTGCTCTGGTTCCTCCTGTGAGCTTCACCGTCTCGAGATAATCGATTAGCCAATCGTCTGGATCTTGAAGGCCGTCGAATTTCTTGAAGTTATCGGGTAACTTGAATCCTGAAGGGACTCGAGTTTTTCGAACTCTCCTTGTGAAGCATGGCAACGCACACATATCCTCGTCGTTTAGCTCTGGGGACTGCCGATGTTCCCTTCTGCTTTGCCGCGCTCTGTCAACCCTTGCTTGTGCTGCTATGTCTCTTGCTCCACTTGGTCCTTCGGGAGCTGCTGCTGTTGCTGCCGCAGGTCGTGGACTATTTTGCCTTGCTGTTCCTTCGGGAGGTGTTGATACAAACGCCGTCCCCATGGCTCCAACTCCTGCCACTGCCATGTTATACAATGCCTCCCTTGGATCTCCTGGGGGTGGTCTGGATGCAAGGATGAAATCTTGTGTCGCCATATACCCAGCTTCTGGTGTCTTGGGTATGATGTTCCCTCTCGTGTCTATTGACATAAAAGACATGTCGAGGTTTTGCACCAAGTGCTCTCTTTCTCCTTCAGGTACGTTTTGCAACCTTGATCTTGCTCTGTTCCGAGCTTCTCTGTGGCTATCACCCGAAGTTCTAGATTGTCGACTCAGCTCTGCCCTTTGCCTACTTGATGCAGACGCTGCCTCCTTTCTTCTGTTTAGCTCAGCTGTCTGTTTTTCCAATTCCCTTGCAGGTCGTGCGAGCCTATATTGATATGCTTGTAATTCTTCTGGCGTGGTTGTGGTTGCCATTGGTTCTGAGCCATCCATAGCTCTTGCGGCTCTATCCCATGCTGCTTGCGGAAGTCGTACTCTGTCTCGCGGCTGTGGCCCGATATATTTATTGCCTAGGCCTCGTCGCAAATCAGAGGGATCGACGTATGGATTTCCCAAATCGTCGAAAGCCTCAGATGTTTCCTCCTGATCATGACTTGGCTCTCCGATGACATAAATCTGATGATACTTTGTATTCAGATCTATTTTGGGTTTGGTGACACCATCATGAAGATTGGCGAAGACCTTGCCCACTGTAATAGATTTGTCGATGAAGTCGTAGCTGTCGACACTGCTTGAGCCATCGCTTATGTAGGAGTCCGTAGATGAGTCAAACGACATGTCGCTGAAGATCTTGGCAAGTTTTTCTCTTGCCCTGGTGCTGATGAAGCGTGATGACGAAGTTTCTTCCTCTTCTGATTCTGTTGACGATGTATAGCTTGAAAAATCGGAATCGACCGCCGACGATCCTGACGAAATCGGAATTTCGACACGATACGATCCCTCTTTCTCGACGCGAAAGTGAAATCTTCCGAACGTCATCTCCATAGGCTCCTCCAGATACGCATATGCATCCAAACGGGAGGGCGGGTGAGGAACAAAATCGACAAGACCAGTTGCGATCTGTTTACCTCGATCCATCGCGTTGCTTGCGGTTGATGAAGTCGACGATCTTGAACGTGCCATCGAAATCATATCCTTGACGCCTCTAGTTCCCACAGACGGCGCCAATTGACAAGGTATTAACTTGTCAATGCCTACAGGTTGTAGACTAGGGTTTAGTTGGAAGTAGAGGGCAAGTAGATCTCGAAGGTTTCAGCCGAAAAGTACTCGACGATTATGAAAACTAGGGTTTGAGAGACAATGATTCGATGCTTTCTTTGTCCCTCGACTCCCCCTTATATAGGAGGCGGAGCCGAGGGATTCACATTGTACAAGTTACAGAGTCCGGGAGGGTTTCTAACTCATCCCGCAAGATTACAAATAATGTTTCCTATTACAACTCTAGCTTTCCTTGATAATATCTTGGGCTTCCGAATCTTCTTATTCTTCGGGTAGTGGGCCTTCAGTAAACCCCGGGTACTATCTTCGGCAGGCCCATTGGGGATGCCTATGTCACTAATCATCCATTAATCAACAAGCTAGTTTAGAGGCATACTAGGGACTCTTTGTTTGTCTACATATCACACATGTACTAATGTTTCGGTTAATACAATTATAGCATGACATATAAACATTTATCATAAACATAGAGATATAAATAATAACCACTTTATTATTGCCTCTAGGGCATATCTCCTTCAGTCTCCCACTTGCACTAGAGTCAATAATCTAGATTACATTGTAATATACCTAACACCCATGGCATTCTGGTGTTGGTCATGCTTTGCCCTAGGGAGAGCTTTAGTCAACGGATCTGCTACATTCAGATCAGTGTGTACTTTGCAAATCTTTACTTCTCCATCTTCGATGTACTCGCGAATCGAGTGGTAACGCAGCTTGATATGCTTCAGCCTCTTGTGTGACCTTGGCTCTTGTGCATTGGCGATGGCACCCATGTTATCACAGTAGATGATTAATGGGTCCAATGCACTAGGAACCAGACCGAGCTCTACAATGAACCTCTTCATCCATACCGCTTCTGATGAAGCCTCTGAAGCCGCTATGTACTCTGATTCTGTTGAAGACTTCGCCACCGTGCACTGCTTCGAGCTTGCCCAGCTTACTGCAGCACCATTCAATATAAACACGTACCCAGACTGTGACTTAGAGTCATCAGGATCAGTGTTCCAACTTGCATCGGTGTAACCGTTTACAACGAGCTCTTGGTCACCTCCATAACAAAGAAACATATCCTTAGTTCTTTTCAAGTACTTCAGGATATTCTTGACCGTTGTCCAGTGTTCCATTCCTGGATCACTTTGATATCTGCTAGTCAAACTAACAGCATGTGCTATATCCGGTCTAGTACATAGCATGGCATACATGATAGATCCTACTGCCGAGGCATAGGGGATATTACTCATCCTTTCTCTTTCTTCTGCCGTAGCCGGTCCTTGAGTCTTACTCAAGACCTTGCCTGGTAACATAGGTAAGAACCCTTTCTTACTTTCGTCCATTCTAAACTTCTTTAGAATCTTGTCCAGATATGTACTCTGTGATAGCCCTATTAGGCGTCTTGATCTATCTCTATAAATCTTGATGCCTAATATATACGATGCTTCACCAAGGTCTTTCATTGAAAAACTATTATTCAAATAACCTTTAACATTGCTTAATAGTTCTATATCATTCCCGATCAATAATATGTCATCTACATATAATATCAGGAATGCTACAGAGCTCCCACTCACTTTCTTGTAAATACAGGCCTCTCCATGACACTGTATAAACCCGAAGTCTTTGATCACCTTATCAAAGCGTCGGTTCCAACTTCTTGATGCTTGCTTCAGTCCATAGATTGAACGCTGAAGTTTACATACTTTGTCAGCATTTTTAGGATCGACAAAACCTTTGGGTTGTACCATATACAACTCTTCCTCAATGTCTCCATTAAGGAACGCTGTTTTGACATCCATCTGCCAAATCTCATAATCGAAAAATGCAGCTATTGCTAACAAAATCCTCACAGATTTTAGCTTCGCTACAGGTGAGAAAGTCTCATCGTAGTCAACTCCTTGAATTTGTCGGAAACCCTTTGCGACAAGTCGAGCTTTATAGACAGTAATATTACCATCAGCATCTGTTTTTCTCTTGAAGATCCATTTATTCTCGACAGCCTTTCGGCTATCAGGTAAGTCTACCAAAGTCCATACTTTGTTATCATACATGGATCCCATTTCGGATTTCATGGCTTCTTGCCATTTGTTGGAATCTGGGCTCATCATCACTTCTTCATACGTCGCAGGGTCCTCATCATTGTTATCTACAATCATGACATTTAGACAAGGATCATACCAATCAGGAGTGGCACGTTCCCTTGTCAATCTGCGAGGTTCAGTAGTTTCCTCGTTCGAAGTTTCATGATCATTATCATTAGCTTCCTCTGTTGCCGGTGTAGGCGGTACAGGTATAACTTCCGGTACTGCGCTACTCTGATCAACGAGTATAGATTCATCAATCTCATCGAGTTCTACTTTTCTTCCAGTCACTTCTTTAGTGAGAAATTCTTTCTCGAGAAAGGTTACGTTCTTAGCAACAAAGATTTTGCCTTCGGATCTGTGATAGAAGGTGTACCCTATAGTTTCCTTAGGGTATCCTATGAAGACGCATTTCTCCGCTTTGGGTTCTGTTGCGGTCAGAAACCCACCGGCGAGCAGCGACGGGCAACACAGTAGAGCCGGGAACAACTTAGGGCTGCGGCTGGCCCTGGTCCCTCCGAGCGACGGCCCGCAAAGCCTCTGGTACGCACGTCCGATGCTGGTGCAAGGGCGTGCCACCTGACCTATACCTGGTCAGGAAGGTGATGGAGATGCCTCGCTTAGTTTCCTGCATGGCATACACGTAAACATTAAATACGAGCCTCGATCGGCTCTCAGGTTATCCTGTGAATCGGCTCAAGGAGCCGATCCACCCATGATTCGTACGAGGTGCACGAATATATGGTGGTCCTGCTTGATCAGAATAAAGCTAAAACGATCTACGACGATTTAGGGTTTTCACCGCATAATCGGATCATCCTACTCACGATTGGGCCTCGCGGTCACGTACGGTGATCGTAAGCCGATCCTAGACAAGGCCTAAAAACCAACACGAGGTTGATCCCCGGAACATCATGTCTAGGGCTAGCAAACGACACCCTACGCGTCGCTGGATCCTCCAACCCTTTGTACGGCCTAACTATTGCAGATATTAAACTAATCCTTGAAGAACAAGGAGCAACCGTAACGGATCGGATCTACTAAATAATGATCAAGCGGGGTGCCGCCCCTACACCTAAGATAGGTGTAAGGGCGGCTAGATGTATAAGGGTTGCACTACGACAGCATATGATACGAAGAACAATGCTAACCCTAACACATCTAAGATAACTACGTTGCTCGCCATCAAAAAGGCTTCAGTACGAGCAACGCATGAACAACGAAATAAGCTTATGCTGCCTAGATTGCAAGATGCGATCTAGGCAGCATGATGCTTACCAGAAGAAACCCTCGAGACGAAGGAGTTGGCGATGCGCCGAGATTGATTTGTGGTGAACGTTGGTTGTTGTTTATTTCATAAACCCTAGATACATATTTATAGTCCAGGGGACTTTCTAACTTAGGCGTGCACCTAACCGTGCACGGGTAAAACTCTATCTTTTAATCTAAGATGCGATCTACTATATTACAGATACACGGGCACACTAGCCCAAACGTTGCACATAAGGCCGATTCACGTATATTCTTCCATGTATAACCTTTAAGCCCATCTTGATCGCGGCCCACCTCTGACTCGGTCAAATTCTGGTGATAACACATGCCCCCCTGGTTTTGGAATTGATAATTCCAAAATCACTCTGTTTTTCTTCGTCGGGTCATGTCGTGGCAGAGCAGAACCGTCGCAGCATCCTTCATCATGATGTCCTACCTTCTCAACTATTCCGCGTGATTTGACCGTTGTCTTTGGGCACCGCCTCCTCGGAAACTGCTGTGGCATTGAATCTCTGCTATATCCCCTTTATTTAACCGCTCTGAGCAGTTTGCCACTTTATCCCTTTGCTCTGTTCCGGCCATCAGCACCCAAAAAACCCCCAATCTCCCGTAGCCATGTCCTCCTCTTCTTCCTCCTCCGCCTCGTCGGTCTTCTTCGACTCTTCCTCTTCTCGCGAGCCGACGCTGGAGTGGGGCTCGTTGGCGGCGCACGACATTCTCGCCCCAACGACGTGGGACAAGGAGGAGCACGATTCCTTCGTCTGGTCCGAGGATGACAAATCCTTGACCGACGGAGAAGGCGACCTTCAATTTCTCGTCGAAGGGGAAGAGGAGGCGGAGAGCGAGGACGACCGCTTCTCCTGGGACGATTTCACTTCTTCCGAGGAAGAGGCGGAGGAGGACGACGACGACTCCCTCGAAGGTTACCCACCAGCGAAGCGCCTCCGCACCTGGTGGGACGACGACAGCGATGACGACGAAGAGGAAGATGAGGCTCCCGTAGAAGGCTACGGGAGTTCCGATGAGGAGCCTATCAGCAGCTGCGCCGGCGGCAGCGACGACGAGGGCAGCAACGGCCCTTAGATTAGGGACTAGTAGTAGTAGTCGGCTTTCGTCCTCTTCTCCTCCGAGCAATCGGCTCTTTCTTTGTAAGAAATCCCTCTATTAATGAAGAAAATATTCCTCAATTAATTTCGCTTCCCTGTCAACTTTGCCGATCGTTGAAATCGCCGTATAGAGAGCCGATAGTAGGACATCGACTCGCAGCATAAACACGATCTGAGGCCCAGCCGTCGCCTAAACACGCGGTCCAACAAGTCTAACTCACGTCCAAACCATCAGATTGAACTCCTCAGCAACCCACCAGGAGATTCATCCCAAATATCATGATTTCTGGTCTGAACCGACTCCGTTAACCTGTTAATTTGAGCTTGTTCCTCTAGAGTCGATAGCAATGTATCGGCTTTACTATTCTGAAGTCGATGTCCGTGCATCGGCTGGACTCGCGTACTGTTGTCTCCGTATGTTTTCTCAAGTCGATGTCTGCGCATCGGCTGTGATTTGATTTTTTTTTACTGGCCGATTTAAAATCGGCCTCTATACCTTACTGCCCATCATCCCACATGCTTGGGAAATACTTCTTGAGGTGTTGACCATTGACGGCTACTGGGAACCTCACGCCGTCCAACTGTTCCAGCATGTATGCATTACCCTTCAAGGCCTGGACGACTTTGTACGGACCGTGCCAATTAGGAGACCATTTGCCATATGCCTTGTCCCTAGTTCCTAACGGCAACACAGCTTCCCATACTAGATCACCAACTTGAAACTCCTTTGGTCTAACCTTCTTATTGTAGGCACGAGCTACCCTGGCTTTGTTCTCCTTAATTTTCTCCAACGACCAAAGCCTAAGTTCTGTTGCGTCCTCAATAGTGTCACTCATCAAAGCTGCATATTCTTCAGCTGTCAGATCATTCTGAAACGTGACACGTCTTGATCCAGCCGTAATTTCCCAAGGTAATACAGCTTCCTGTCCATAGACAGGCTGGTACGGCGAAGTCTTTATAGCTCCATGGCACGACATGCGGTAGGCCCACAAAGCTTCTGATAACTTTTCATGCCAATCCCTAGGGTTCTCATCAATTTTTCTCTTGATCAGCTTGATCAAGCTCTGATTGGACGCTTCAGCTTGCCCATTGGCTTGAGCATAGTATGGAGATGATCGGATCAGTTTAATCCCCATGTCATCGCAGAACTTTCTGAATTCTTTAGAAACAAAGACCGAACCTCCATCGGTCGTGATAGTTTGGGGAATCCCGAACCTATGAATGACGTGTTCTTTCACAAACTTGATCACATCTTCTGATTTCACCTTCTTCATAGGGACGGCTTCCACCCACTTGGTGAAGTAATCTGTGATGACCAAAATCCATTCATGTTTTTTACTCGACGCCGGATGGATTTTGCCGATCATATCCATGCCCCACCCTCGAAACGGCCAAGGCTTGATGATAGGGTTCATCGCTGATGCGGGTACCATCTGAATCTTCCCGAACATCTGGCACGCTTGGCACCCCTTGTAGTAATTGAAGCAATCTTCAAGCATGGTGGGCCAATAAAACCCTGATCGCCTGATTAGCCACTTCATCTTATGAGCCGACTGATGAGTTCCACAGGCGCCTTCATGTACCTCATGTAAGAGCCGATTAGACTCAGTTGGTCCCAGGCACTTGAGTAGTAACCCTTCCAACGTCCTGTAGAACATGTCGTCTCCTATGAGGACATACTTCATGGCTCTGTATCTTATCCGTTTAGGTGCCCCCCGAGCCGAATCTTTTAAGTAATTGAAGATTTCGGCTCTCCAATCATCCTGCTCCAGGAATTGCACCTGAACCTCTGCCTCGTCAGGTACGTCCATATAGCCTGACGCCATTTGTGCGAGATTGTTGGCCTCGGTGTTTTGGGATCTTGGGACCCAATTAAAGTTGATGTACCGAAAACGTGTCATCAACTCACGGCATTCCATCCAATATGGGAAAAGCGATTCACTCTCGCACTTATATTCATCCGTGAGCTGGTTAATCACCAACTTGGAGTCTCCAAAAAGCTCTACCGCTTCTGCCCCGGCCTCGAGTAACAGCTCCATTCCCTTACGCACCGCCTCATATTCCGCGACATTGTTGGTGCAAGGGGTAGATAATCTGATTGAAAAGGAGTATGCTGCCCCCCGAGGCGACACGAGCAGAATGCCGATGCCACAACCATCGTCGCAAGCCGATCCATCGAAGAACATAGCCCATGCACGTATAGATAGCGCTGCTATATTGGTACTGATCCGTTCAGCTATAAGATCGGCCAGCACTTGCCCCTTGACTGCTTTCGCAGGCTGATACCGGAGATCGAACTCTGACAACGCAAACATCCACTTACCAAGTCGGCCTTTCAAAACAGGGGCCGACAGCATGTGCTTGACAACATCTGACTTGCATATGACGATGATCTCTGCCGTCAAAAGGATGTGATGAAGCTTGGTGCAGGTAAAGAACAGGCAGAGGCAAAGTTTCTCGACCTCGGGATACCTTGTCTCCACGTCCGACATCCTTCTGCTGAGGTAGAAAACGACCTTTTCAACGCCCCCGTAGAGTTGTACCACTACCGAAGCGATGGACGTGTCGGCTACTGACAAGTAGATGTAGAATGGCCTGTCTTGCTGGGGCGGAACTAGCACAGGCGGCGTCGTCAGATACTGCTTAATCTCATCAAACGCCTGCTGCTGTTCTGCCCCCCCAGTGAAATTCGTCATCAGATTTAGTTTTCACCAGTGCCATGAACGGCTCGATTCGTCCTGACAGATTAGAGATGAATCGTCGGACAAAATTGATCTTGCCGATGAGACGTTGGAGCTCCTTCTTCGTGGTGGGCGGTTGCATGGTACGCACCGCCTCTTGACTCTTCAGGCCGATCTCAATTCCCCGTTCATGAACCAAAAAACCTAGGAACTGACCAGCCGTCACACCAAAAGCACACTTCTTCGGATTCATTCTCAGTCCGAACTTCCGAGTTCGGTCTAGGACGCGCCGTAAATCATCCAAGTGTCCCTCCATGGAGACAGATTTGACTACCACGTCGTCGATGTAGATTTCCACCAACTTACCGATCAGATCGTGAAATATATAATTCATGGCTCGTTGGTACGTTGCACCAGCATTCTTCAAACCAAAGGTCATGACTACATATTGAAACAAGCCTACTGCCCCTGGTACTCTGAATGCGGTCTTGTGTATATCTTCCGGAGCCATGAAGATTTGGTTATAGCCGGCGTTGCCATCCATGAAGCTCAACACCTTGTGGCCAGCAGCTGCATTGATCAATGTTTCTGCCACAGGCATCGGATATTCATCTTTTGGAGTGGCTCTGTTGAGATCTCAGAAATCGATGGCCACACGCCATCAGCCGTCCTTCTTCTCCACAGGAACGATGCTGGAGATCCACTCAGCATACCTGCATGGCCTGATGAACCCGGCGGCCAACATCTTCTCGATCTCTTTCTTGACTTCTTCCAGAATTTCGGCCCTCATCTGACGTGCTCGTTGTTGGAACGGCCGAAATCCTTTCTTAAGGGGGAGCCGATGTTCAATGATGCTCCTGTCCAACCCAGGCATCTCTGTGTAATCCCATGCAAAGCAATCTGGGTATTCTTTTAATAGAGCTATCATCTGACTCCTGAGCTGTGGATCTAACTTCTTGCTGATAAAAGTTGGTCGCGGCTTATCCCCAGGACCAATGTCGACTTCCTCTAGCTCATCAGCCGATGTAAACCCATACCCTAGCTTTCCGTCACCTGTGAGGTCGACGCCACATACCGGGAGAGCAGGTGGTACGGATAATTCGGACCGATCGCTAGAATCGGCCTTCACCTTGATCATCACCAGGATCTTTTGGCAGTGACGGGGCCGATCGCGTGGAACAGCTGCCTCCTTATCTTCGCTATGAGAGCGGCTGCCCTCGTCTCTACCCTTACCAGGGCGGCGCCCAAGTTCTACCATGCTGATGTTGAACGTGTATCTTGGCTGGCACCTCCCAGGGTACATGTCCTCCACCCCGTCAACGGCGTATGTCGATGAATTCGGCACTTCTGGTGCCGCCAATGCGAATGACAATGGTGGACGGGTCTGGGGTGGCACCTCTCCCTGGTAGGTCCCGAGAGCTGGTCCTGACGGAGAGTACTGATGCCCCATGATTTCCTGTATCATCCGAAAAGCGACACGCTCCAAAGTATTCACCAGGCTCTCAGAATGGCGATGCAGCGAGTGAGTCACCATGTAGCCAATCTCCTGCCGCAGGGACCTGGTGCGTTCTTCTGACGGGACGGACAGGTCCACTCCATCGAGCGCGCCTTCAGGTGAGAACCCTTTCCACCTGATGCCATGCGAACGGGTTCTGTGAAAAGAGCCGATGAGGTCGGCCTCGAGGATTGCTTTGACCTCGTCATACTTCTTCTTGAGCTCGTCGGTCAGATCCTCGTACGTGACTGGAGTGCCGTCCGCCATCTCAGATGTAGATGGCGATGTGGTTGATGTCGAAGCTAGGTCCCACCGGGCGTGCCAGAATGTGTTGCGGTCAGAAACCCACCGGCGAGCAGCGACGGGCAACACAGTAGAGCCGGGAACAACTTAGGGCTGCGGCTGGCCCTGGTCCCTCCGAGCGACGGCCCGCAAAGCCTCTGGTACGCACGTCCGATGCTGGTGCAAGGGCGTGCCACCTGACCTATACCTGGTCAGGAAGGTGATGGAGATGCCTCGCTTAGTTTCCTGCATGGCATACACGTAAACATTAAATACGAGCCTCGATCGGCTCTCAGGTTATCCTGTGAATCGGCTCAAGGAGCCGATCCACCCATGATTCGTACGAGGTGCACGAATATATGGTGGTCCTGCTTGATCAGAATAAAGCTAAAACGATCTACGACGATTTAGGGTTTTCACCGCATAATCGGATCATCCTACTCACGATTGGGCCTCGCGGTCACGTACGGTGATCGTAAGCCGATCCTAGACAAGGCCTAAAAACCAACACGAGGTTGATCCCCGGAACATCCTGTCTAGGGCTAGCAAACGACACCCTACGCGTCGCTGGATCCTCCAACCCTTTGTAAGGCCTAACTATTGCAGATATTAAACTAATCCTTGAAGAACAAGGAGCAACCGTAACGGATCGGATCTACTAAATAATGATCAAGCGTGGTGCCGCCCCTACACCTAAGATAGGTGTAAGGGCGGCTAGATGTATAAGGGTTGCACTACGACAGCATATGATACGAAGAACAATGCTAACCCTAACACATCTAAGATAACTACATTGCTCGCCATCAAAAAGGCTTCAGTACGAGCAACGCATGAACAACGAAATAAGCTTATGCTGCCTAGATCGCAAGATGTGATCTAGGCAGCATGATGCTTACCGGAAAAAACCCTCGAGACGAAGGAGTTGGCGATGCGCCGAGATTGATTTGTGGTGAACGTTGGTTGTTGTTTATTTCATAAACCCTAGATACATATTTATAGTCCAGGGGACTTTCTAACTTAGGCGTGCACCTAACCGTGCACGGGTAAAACTCTATCTTTTAATCTAAGATGCGATCTACTATATTACAGATACACGGGCACACTAGCCCAAACGTTGCACATAAGGCCGATTCACGTATATTCTTCCATGTATAACCTTTAAGCCCATCTTGATCGCGGCGCACCTCTGACTCGGTCAAATTCTGGTGATAACAGGTTCTAGCTTGTCCGGTTGTAACTTCTTTACATAGGCTTCGCAACCCCAAACTTTAAGGAACGACAGCTTAGGTTTCTTATTAAACCATAATTCATACGGTGTCGTTTCTACGGATTTTGATGGTGCTCTATTTAAAGTGAATGCGGCTGTCTCTAATGCATAACTCCAAAATGATAACGGCAAATCAGTAAGAGACATCATAGAACGAACCATATCTAAGAGAGTTCGATTACGACGTTCGGACACACCGTTTCGTTGTGGTGTTCCCGGTGGTGTCAATTGTGAAAGTATTCCGCGTTTCTTTAAATGCATGCCAAACTCATAACTCAGATATTCACCTCCACGATCAGATCGTAAAAATTTAATCTTCTTGTTACGTTGATTTTCTACTTCACTTTGAAATTCCTTAAACTTCTCGAAAGTTTCGGATTTATGTTTCATGAAATAGATATACCCATATCTACTCAGATCATCTGTGAAGGTTAGAACATAACGATAACCACCGCGCGATGCTACGCTCATTGGTCCGCACACATCGGTATGTATGATTTTCAATAAGTCAGTAGCTCGCTCCATCATACCAGAAAATGGAGTCTTAGTCATTTTACCCATTAGACATGCTTCGCATCTATCAAGTGACTCAAAGTCAAGTGATTCAAGTAATCCATCAGTATGGAGTTTCTTCATGCATTTCACTCCAATATGACCAAGACGACAGTGCCACATATAAGTAGAATTATCATTCAATTTAATTCGCTTAGCATCAACGTTATGTATATGCGTATCACTACTATCGAGATCTAACAGAAATAAGCCATTCTTTTGTGGTGCTCGACCATAAAAGATATTATTCATAAAAATAGAACAACCATTATTCTCAGACTTGAATGAATAACCGTCTTGCATTAAACAAGATCCAGATGTAATGTTCATGCTCAACGCGGGTACAAAATAACAATTATTTAGGCTTAAAACTAATCCCGAAGGTAGATGTAGAGGAAGTGTGCCGACTGCGATCACATTGACCTTGGATCCGTTTCCAACGCGCATCGTCACTTCATCTTTCAGTAGTTTTCGTTTATTCTTTAGTTCCTGTGTCGAGTTACAAATATGAGCAACCGAACCAGTATCAAATACCCAGGTACTAGAACGAGGACCAGTGAGATAAACATCTATAACATGTATATCAGATATACCTTCTTTCTTCTTCTTGACAAGGCCGCTTTTCAGATCAGCCAGATACTTGGAGCAATTACGCTTCCAGTGTCCCTTCTCCTTGCAGTAATAGCACTCAGCATCAGGCTTAGGGCCGTTCTTAGGTTTCATAGGAGGCGTGGCATCTTTCTTGCCACCCTTCTTGAATTTTCCCTTAGACTTGCCCTGTTTCTTGAAACAAGTGGTCTTGTTGACCATCAACACTTGGTGCTCTTTCTTGATCTAAATCTCAACAGCTTTTAGCATGCCAAAGAGTTCAGGTAACTCCTTGTTCATGTTCTGCATATTGTAGTTCATCACAAAGTTCTTGTAACTTGGTGGCAGTGATTGAAGGACACGATTAATCCCCAGTCTGTTAGGATTCACTATTCCCAAGTCACTGAGTTTCTTCGCATGCCCGGTCATGGCGAGCATGTGCTCACTAACGGAGCTGCCTTCTTCCATCATGCAGCTGAAGAATTGTTTCGATGCTTCATAGCATTCCACGGCCGCATGAGTCTCAAAAATAGCTTTCAGCTCTTTCATCAACTCATGAGGATCGTGGTGCTCAAAACGTTTTTGAAGATCGGATTACAGACTGCACAGGATGGCACACTGAACTTGAGAGTACCGAATTTTCCGAGTCTCGTAAACAGCTTTTACTTCATCGGTTTCAGTTTCTGCAGGAGGGTCACCTAGCGGTGCATCAAGCACATATTGCAGATTTCCGCCAGAGAGGAAGATCCTCACATGACGGAACCAGTCGGTGAAGTTGCTACCGTTGCTCTTAAGTTTTTCTTTCTCTAGGAACTGGTTAAAATTGATTGGGGACGCCATCTCTACAACATATATTTGCAAAAGTTTAGACTAAGTTTATGACAAATTGAGTTCAAATTTTAATTCAACATAATTAAAAATCTAGGTGAACTCCCACTCAAAACAATATCCCTCGCATTGTCTTAGTGATCACACGAACCAAATCCACCACACCTAAGTCCGATCATCACGAGACAAGGTGTGATTTCAATGGCGAACACTCAAAGTGTTCATCATATCAACCATATGATTCATGCTCTACCTTTCGGTATCACGTGTTCCGAGACCATGTCTGTACATGCTAGGCTCGTCAAGGCCACCTTAGTATCCGCATGTGCAAAACTGTCTTGCACCCGTTGTAGTACTTGTTGATTCTATCACACCCGATCATCACGAGATGCTTCGAACCGACAAGTATTGGTAAAGGTGCTACTAAGGATGAACACTTTATTATCTTGAGATTTTAGTGAGGGATCATCTTATAATGCTACCGTCGCGATCTAAGCAAAATAAGATGCATAAAAGGATTAACATCACATGCAGTTCATATGTGATATGATATGGCCCTTTTGTCTTTGCGCCTTTGATCTTCATCTCCAAAGCACGGACATGATCTCCATCATCTTCGGGCATGATCTCCATCATCGTTGGCGTAGCGTCAAGGTCAATGGCGCCGTCTTCATGATTGTCCTCCATGTAGCAACTATTACAACTACTTTGAAATACTACTCAACATGAAATTTAAAGACAACCATAAGGCTCCTGCCGGTTGCCACAATACAATAATGATCATCTCATACATATTCATCATCACATTATGGCCATATCACATCACCAAACCCTGCAAAAACAAGTTAGACGTCTCTAATTTGGTTTGCATATTTTACGTGGTTTAGGGTTTTCGATAGAGATCTAATCTACCTACGAACATGAACCACAACGGTGATACTAATGTTTTCAATAGAAGAGTAAATTGAATCTTCACTATAGTAGGAGAGATAGACACCCGCAAAGCCTCGTATGCAATACAAGTTGCATGTCGAACGAGGAACAAGTCTCGTGAACGCGGTCATGTAAAGTTAGTCCGAGCCGCTTCATCCCACTATGCCACAAAGATGCAAAGTACTCAAACTAAAGATAACAAGAGCATCAACGCCCACAAAACCATTGTGTTCTACTCGTGCAACCATCTATGCATAGACACGGCTCTGATACCACTGTAGGATAACGTTGCATAGAAAACAAAAAATTTCCTACCGCGAACACGCAATCCAAGCCAAGATGCAATCTAGAAGACGGTAGCAACGAGGGGATTATCGAGTCTCAACCTTGAAGAGATTCCAAAGTCTACAAGAGGAGGCTCTTGTTGCTGCGGTAGACGTTCACTTGCCGCTTGCAAAAGCGCGTAGAAGATCTTGATCACGATCCCTCCGGCGCCACGAACGGGCAGCACCTCCGTACTCGGTCACACGTTCGGTTGTTGACGAAGACGACGTCCACCTCCCGTTCCAGCGGGCAGCGGAAGTAGTAGCTCCTCTTGAATCCGACAGCACGGCGGCATGGTGTCGGTGGCGGTGGAGAACTCCGGCGGAGCTTCGCTAAAGCACGCGGGAGCTATGGAGGAGAGGGGGGCGGCTAGGGTTTGGGAGGGGGTGGCCGGCCACTCAAGGGGGGCGGCCAAGTTGTGGTCTTGGGGTGGCCAGGTTGTGGTCTTGGGGTGGCCGGCCCCCTCCCCTTGGCCCCTCATTATATAGGTGGAACCCCAAGTGTTGGACTACAAGTCTCCGAATAAGACCCGAACCCAAAACCTTCCATGTGATAGGGAAACCTACCCAAGCTAGGACTCCCACTAGAGGTGGGAGTTCCACCTTCCATGGAGGGGGTGGCCGGCCCCCCTTGGGGGAGTCCACTTGGGACTCCTCCCCCACTAGGGTTGGCCGGCCATGGAGGTGGAGTCCCTCCGGGACTCCACCTTCCTTGGTGGTTTCTTCCGGACTTTTCTATAACCTTCTAGAACCTTCCATAGAACCTTCCGCATCATTTTAATTCACATAAAATGACATCCTATATATGAATCTTATTCTCTGAACCATTCTGGAACTCCTCGTGATGTCCGGGATCTCATCCGGGACTCCGAACAAATATTCGAACTCCATTCCATATTCAAGTTCTACCATTTCAACATCCAACTTTAAGTGTGTCACCCTACGGTTCGTGAACTATGCGGACATGGTTGAGTACTCACTCCGACCAATAACCAATAGCGGGATCTGGAGATCCATAATGGCTCCCACATATTCAACGATGACTTTAGTGATCGAATGAACCATTCACATACGATACCAATTCCCTTTGTCACGTGATATTTTACTTGTCCGAGGTTTGATCTTCAGTATCACTCTATACCTTGTTCAACCTCGTCTCCTGACAAGTACTCTTTACTCGTACCGTGGTATGTGGTCTCTTATGAACTTATTCATATGCTTGCAAGACATTAGATGACATTCCACCGAGAGGGCCCAGAGTATATCTATCCGTCATCGGGATGGACAAATCCCACTGTTGATCCATATGCTTCAACTCATACTTTCCGGATACTTAATCCCACCTTTATAACCACCCATTTACGCAGTGGCGTTTGGTGTAATCAAAGTACCTTTCCGGTATAAGTGATTTACATGATCTCATGGTCATAAGGACTAGGTAACTATGTATCGAAAGCTTATAGCAAATAACTTAATGACGAGATCTTATGCTACGCTTAATTGGGTGTGTCCATTACATCATTCATATAATGATATAACATTGTTATTAATAACATCCAATGTTCATGATTACGAAACTAATCATCCATTAATCAACAAGCTAGTTTAGAGGCATACTAGGGACTCTTTGTTTGTCTACATATCACACATGTACTAATGTTTCGGTTAATACAATTATAGCATGACATATAAACATTTATCATAAACATAGAGATACAAATAATAACCACTTTATTATTGCCTCTAGGGCATATCTCCTTCATATCAATGTTTCGGTTAATACAATTATAGCATGGTATCATTTATCATAAACACAAAGATATATAATAACCACTTTTATTATTGCCTCTTGGGCATATCTCCAACACTAATTTAAACCATTTATTTTAGGGGATAGATCTTATCTCTAAGTTTAAACCATTTAAACTAGAGATAGATCTTATATCTAAGGGGGGCCGGCCTGGGCCCACATGTCATGGTGGGCAGGACCCACTATGCCATGTGGCGCCTATGTGGCCACTCCCAGGGTGGTGGGCCCACTGGTGGACCTCTAGAACCTTCTAGAAGCTCCGGTCAAAACACCGGACTTTTTCCCGAACCCCGGAAAATGACTTCCCTTATATGAATCTTATTCTCCGGACCATTCCAGACCTCCTCGTGATGTCCTGGATCCCATCCGAGACTCCGAACAAAAACTTTGGACTCCATCTCATATTCCGAATCTACTTATGCGACATCGAACCTTAAGCGCGTCACCCTACGGTTCGTGAACTATGTAGACATGGTTGAGACTCCTCTCCGAGCAATAACCAATAGTGGGATCTGGAGATCCATAATGGCTCCCACATATTCAACGATGACTTAGTGATCGACTGAACCATTTTCATACGATGCCGATTCCCTTTGTCACGCGATATTTTACTTGTCCGAGGTTCGATCATCGGTATCTCCATACCTTGTTCAACCTCGTTACCGACAAGTACTCTTTACTCGTACCGTGGTATGTCATCTCTTATGATCCAATCATATGCTTGCAAGCTAATCAGATGACATTCCACCGAGAGGGCCCAGAGTATATCTATCCGTCATCAGGATGGACAAATCTCACTATTGATCCATATGCCTCAACTCATACTTTCCAAATACTTAATCCCATCTTTATAACCACCCATTTACGCAATGGCGTTTGATGTAATCAAAGTACCCTTCTGGTGTAAGTGATTTACATGATCTCATGGTCGAAGGACTTAGGCAACTATGTATCGAAAGCTTATAGAAAATTGAACTTAATGACTTGATCTTATGCTATGCTTATTTGGGTGTGTGTCCATTATATCATTCACCTAATGACATAACCTTGTTATTAATAACATCCAATGTTCATGATCACGAAACCATGATCATCCATTAATCAACAAGATAGTTATACAAGAGGCTTACTAGGGACTCCTTGTTGTTTACATAACACACATGTATCAATGTTTCGGTTAATACAATTATAGCATGGGATATAAACATTTATCATGAACACTAAGATATAACAATAACCAATTTATTATTGCCTCTTGGGCATATCTCCAACAGTCTCCCACTTGCACTAGAGTCAATAATCTAGTTTACATTTGAAAAGATATAACACCTTGGCCTTCTGGTGCTTATCATGTTTTGCTCACGGGAGAGGTTTTTAGTCAACGGATCTGACTGTTCAGAAACGTATGTATTTTGCAATTCATTTGCGTCTCTACGCATCACTCATTTTCCAAATGATTCGGCATTAATTTTATGGGATTTCTATTTTCGTGCCCTCCGTTCCTTAGTTGTGCTCAGTTTTCCCCAGCTCCTTAGTTTTTCCTCAGTTTTCCCCAAGTGCTTGTTTGAAACCCGCAGAAGGCAGCTCAGACGGCAGGATTCCCGTTAAGTTGACCGCTCCGTGCTGACGTGTGGGGCCGCGTCGTGTGGGCCCGCGTCGCGTGGGGCTGGTAGAAAGGGACCGCGTGGGACAGGACGAGATAGCGTTTGGTTGCACGTGAGCAGGAGCTGGGTTTTGTCTCTCTCGGCCATTGGCATTTCCCTTTTAAGAGTACCTTTTCTGCCTCCTTCTCTCTGCCTTTTTTCACATAATTAGTATCAAATCTAGAGAAGCTTACATTTTTGTCTTTCTTCAATTATTATTTGTGCCTTTTGGCCCTGGTTGTTTTCCCAATATGGCAGCAAATCTAGTAGGGAGCCCAATCTAGTACTCCATCTGGTCCATATGTACGTAGTTAAATCTAGAAGCAAATCTACAGGGAATGTACGATAAATTCACAAGGTCATATAGTAGAATAGGGATAGATAATATAGATAATAAGCTGCATTCAGCAGCCAAACATAGTAGGGTTCGAGGTTCTTCACAGCAGTACAGCACCATCATACTAACAACATAACAACGAGGGATCCCTAGCTAACAACAAAGGGATCCCAACAACAAAATGGAGGAGGCAGCAGCAGCACACGTCCAGGACTCCGCCTACCCCATCTGCCTCTGCCTCCACTTGTTGCTCCCCTTGGGAGCCTTGGGCTTGAGCGGAGGCATGCGCCCGCCGGAGATCTCCACCCGCTGGATGCTGCGGAGGTGCATGCCGAGCGCCAAGTGCTTGGCGCGGAAGGAGTTGGGGTTCACCGACGCGCCGACCTTGGGGTTGGTGTGGCCGATGTTCTCGGCATGCGTGAGGACGCAGTTGAAGTCAGTGCCGCCGAGCCTCCTAGTGCAGAAGGGGCACCTGTAGACACCCTTGGCGACGTCGAGGTAGGAGACATACTGGCCGACCTGCAGCCTCCGCAGCACCTGGCGAGTCTTGACGTCATGGTGCTCGTCGTCGCTGCCGACGTCGCTGCCAGACAGCTGATCCATATCAAACGGGAATTTATTAGTGAATGAGTTGCAAACGTGCATGATAACAAAGTTAGGAAAAACAGAGGCAGCCTCAGTTAGAGTGGACACGATTATATGTCTACAGGGACGGTGTAAGCGAACCAAAGCTCATGCACAACAGATTTGTACACAGAAATGGTTCGCTGAACCCTCCCTGTAAAAATCTGTGCCCACCGATTCATCATAGGCAAAGAAACAGATTCCAGATCTGAACTTGAACACATTCCAGATTATTTGCAAAATTAAACGGTTGATATCTTTTGATTCGTGCATAAAATAACTGATTGAGATCCTATGATTACTTGCATAAATTAACTGATTGAGATCCCATTATTACTTGCATAAATTAACCGAACGGCCGAAACCCAAATCTTGAACGAAATCAAGGAGGGATCAAAGCAAAATGGAATAAAATCGGCGCAAATATTAGCCCAATACTCATCCATCCACAGATCCATCTACACCAGCACAAATAGGGTTCAAAAAGGAATGGGGAACAAAAAAGGAAGCAAACCGTAGTTACCTCGTTCCATGGGTCCTCTATGGAGGTGTCGTAGCAGTTCGGGGGCGGGACGTACGGCACCGGCTCGTAGGGGTCCCATCCCGGCGGGATCTGACCGCGACCGGCGGCAGCAGCCTCCGATGCACCAGTGGAGGCGGCGGCGACGTCCATTGAGGGGACGGCGGCGACGTCCGTTGAGGGGACGGCGTCGAAGAGGGAGGCGTCGCGCTTGGAGCCGACGGCGCCGTGGACGATGGGATTGTCATTCTCCTTGTCCATCTCGCCGGCAGAGGAGAGGGAGAGGGAGAGGGTTTTTTGCTTTGGAGAAGATGATGGGACGTGAGAGAGGCGGCGTTGCGTAGGCGAGTGAGAGTGACAGAGATAGTTGGAGGAGGCGTGTCTATAAAGGCAAGGGGTGGTTAATGCGACCCGCGTCCTACGCGTCCACCGCTGCACGTCTGCACGTCTTGGACTTCTGCAATGCGCCACGCGTCCACGATTGCACGTCTTCGACTTCTGCACCGCGACCGGCGTCTACGCGTCAAATATTGCACGTCTTTCATTTCTGCACCGCAACACGCGTCCTCGAGTCTAACCCTAGAAATTTAGATATACTCAGGTATAACCTCGAGCATTATACTCGCATTTTTTGTGTGCTCAGTTTTCCCCTTGAGTGCTAATACTGGCTAGTGCAATATGCTCAGTTTTACCCTCAAGTAGCTGGTCAACAGACAGTCAACAAATGGGATTAACTAGTTAAATGAGTCATTTAATGTGCAAAAATTCCGAAAAATAGTGGCACATACTCATGGAGTCTTCACCACAAATTGCCAGTTCTCAAAACATAGATAAGTCATAGATAAATCAAGTTTACCATAAATTGCCACTTCTCAAAGGCCTTCTCAAATCACCTAGTAGCTATGAAGGTGCATGGTTTTCCACAATAAGCCCTTCCCAAAACAGCTTTCCCCAAAACATACTTTGTCTAAATGAGGCCACAATTCTCACACTCATGTATATTTGTATTGCAAATAGTTTGAGATAGGCCAAGATGGGTTTTATTCTACAAAACACGCATTTTCCATTTTTTAAATCTCATATTTGAATCCCTTAGTCTGTTTATTACATAGGTGCCCTTGGTTTCTTGATACTACTCAGTTTTGCCCTCTCCCTCCACAAATTCTCTCACACGTGCAACATTGCCCTGATTGGTCTAGCCCATGTCACGCGGATCGTGCCCGCCGACCGTTGATCGTATGATCTAACGGGCAGGATAACCCCTCTCTCTCTGTCGGCGGTTACCTTCCACTCTCTAAGTATGCTAAAGGGCGGTTTTCTGTATTTATTTTCACGCGCTAAAAATTATAAACTCTTTTAGGCATTACTTTTCACGCAAAAAATGATAAACCATCACCGATTTGTTGTAGCCATAAATTTTCACGCAAAAAATGATAAACCGTCACCGATTTGTTGTAGCCATTAATTTTCACGAAAATCCCAAATGATAAACCATCACCGATTTGTTGTAGCCATTAATTTTCACGCAAAAAATGATAAACCATCACCGATTTGTTGTATCCATTACTTTTCACGCAAAAAATGATAGACCATCAGCGATTTCTTGTAGCCATTACTATTCACGGTAAAAATGATAAACGAACCAATCTATCTATCTCTGTATTTGAAGTTTGGAAGGGTTCACCATCTAGTTATGTTAACTTTCGAGGTTTTGACCTGAAAACAAATGGGTATTATAAAGGGAAATAAAAGTTCAAAAAATGTAAAAACGAAACAATCTACCTATCTTTGTATAGAAGATCGTCTGTATGATTTTTAAGGTCATTTAGAGAAGGTAGAAAAAAATCCCTTTTGAGAAGGTCGAAAAAACCTAACTTGTTACAAAAGCTGGTTTCAGTGAGACCTAACCAAATTTGGCATACATTATGCCATATCTATAACAACAAGGAATATCTAAAAGGGAAAGTTTCACAAAATTTGAAATTTATGGCGAAAATGATGCCATACATGATGTTGTTTTTCGAGGTTTTGACCTGAAAATCAATTGGATATTATAAAGGGAAATAAAAAGTTTGAAAAATATAAAAACGAAACAATCTATCTATCTATGTATAGAAGATCAGCTGTATGAAATTTGAGGTCATTTAGAGGAGGTAGAATAAATCACCTTGTTAGAAAAGCTGGTTTCAGTGAGACGAAACGGCATGCGTTTAAGCAAAGTGATTTTTTCAAACATCTCCAAATGATCCCAAATTTGCCATACATGATGCCATACGTGTAACAACAAGGAACCCTATCTAAAAAGTGTCAAAAAAGTTTGCCCAACCGTATAGCTCTATCAAAAAGAACCTCACCATGGCGCTAGTATAATTTTGGGCTTAGTTACAAACTTTCGTTACCTAACCTTCAACACGAAACTTGTTTCAAATCACTTTTGGCGTACAAGAAACAAATCCCTCCTTGATTCGAGCACCACAGCCTCCAAACTTTGCCGATGCCGATATCGGCATGGTCAGAACGGCTATGCTCGACGCCACTGCTAGGTCACCGTCGGGATGCACCCTCAATCCCGTCCCCTCATTCGATCACTGACACACCAGAGATACCACCGAGGCCAATGCCGAACGTACATGCTGATGCCAATGCCAAACATGCATCCACGCCGATGTGGGCACGGCCACGCCGCCCCGCTATGTTGGACGCCACAGACCACCGCGAGGTCTTTCCCTTCGCCACCACACTCTTCTAGCACCCATCTATACACGCCAGAAAGGAGAGACACTAGTTTTCTCTACATTGCTCGCGTTCGTGTCGGACACGGTCAGTCAAAGTTTTGAGGTAGTCGTCGATGTCGTTTACCATTTCTTCTCTTCTTTGCATGGTTAAACGCGTCTAGTTCATATCTATCTAATGCGTCTGGTCTCGCCTCATGCAGTTCTTTGTGGACGTCGATCTCATCTCGGCACTCCGCAGGCCACCTCCTCCGTGCCATCGCTGTAGAGCTCCGTTTAAAAATCTATTCCTACCCGTGTATTGCCCCTTGTATCAGCACCATGGCCCACTTGTCATTCGATATACCGAAGCCCCACTCGTGCGTGTTTTGGTCAGGGATACAGCGATGCTTACGGTCAAACAAAGATGGATGGTCTGACGTGTCTTTGCGGGCTCTACGTGGCCCCACTAGTCAGAAGATAACGGTCAACCGTCGGGCAACCGGCCGTTACAGCATCTGTGATGGTTTCAGACAAGGTCTTGGGGAAAACTGAGGAAAAACTAAGGAGCTGGGGAAAACTGAGCACAACTAAGGAACCGAGGGCACGAAAATAGAAATCCCTAATTTTATATGCTTAGTCCTATGGTGGAACGTTAATTCCGCGGTCTGAAAATAAGTCACTAATATTGTCATACACAATATAGCTTCAAAGTTCTGATACTATCGGAACTACACCAAGTTCTCAAAGAACTCCTCGACTTAACATCCCCAGTCATTGTCAAACAATAACATACTCTGCCTTCGTTTGTAGAATCCGTCACAATATTTAGAACTGATCTAAATCTAGCATAGACATATTCTAGATCATTGTGCTACCCTTTCAAATAACACTTAGCCTAATTGAGATTGAAATTTTACTTTTATATGTGACCAAACTAATATCGGTGCAACACTTTACAGCGATTTGTTTATCATTACCCATATAAAAAAATATATATATATCCTTGGTTCTTCTGAAGCACTTAAGGATATTCTTACTGATGTCCAATGATCATTACATGAATCATTCTGGTATATGCTCGTAACACTTTAGAGCATAGGACATCTGACTTTGTACATATTATTCGTGATCTAAAATCACTCATGTGTTTTTACTCATCGAGTGTCAAATACACTCAAGTCTTGTTAAACCTTCACATGGAAAAGAACACCTTCTTAATATTTTTATATTGAACTACTTCAACATTCATTCTATGTACCTTGACTTAAACTTATTATGTGTTTCAATATATCTTCATAGATCTTGACACTAAATATGTTTCAGTCCATATCCTTTCATTGAAATTAATTCTCAATGAAACCTTTTAATCAAGTATATAATTACATCATTTATAACCAACTATATGTCATCTACATAAAGTATTATAAATATGTCTCAGCGCTCCCACTTAATTTCTTGCAAATGCAAGCATCTTCATCGTTTCTGATGAAATCAAAAACTCTATGACTATTTCGTCCGGTGAAGATTCCAACTCCGCGATACTTACTTCATCCACTTGAAGTTTGTATACCTATCTAGTATTCCACGGACAAGCAAAACTCTTGGTTGTATCTGGTATACATCCTTCATACATACTTCTGGTAAGGAATGTATTTCTGCCATCCTACTATCATATCTCATAAAAGAAATATGTAGCGATTACTAGAATAATCCACATAGACTATAAGCATTGCCACGGAAGATCTAATCTTATCGTAGTCAACTCTTTGAACTTTATCGTAAACAACTTTTCGATAAGTCAATCTTCTTTAAGGATATTCCATCCAAGTCCATCAATTTTATAGATCTATTTACTTTCAAAAAGTATTCATATATCTTGGATTTCATGGCGTATAGCCATTTTAACAGAGTCAGGGCCCATCATAACTTCTTTGTTTGTAGTTGGTTTATCATTGTTCAAAAACAATCCTTTGTCCACAAATCATTTATTTGATCACAAAGTAAACCATACCTACAAGGTTCAATAGGTACTTCGATCTCCATGGCTAAAACACTTTGTAGTCATGGGAACCATGATCGTCGTGGCCGCTTCCGGAACCATTTCCGATGCTGCGCTACTCTGATCATTACGCTCAGGTTCATAAACCTTATCAAGTTCTATTGTCCTCCCACTTAAATACTTCGCTAGAAAACAATTTCTTGGAAATAAGCAAGTATAATTAACAAACACTTTTGTCTTTTACTTCACAGTGGAAAGAATTCCCAATTCTGGGATAACAACAAATACATTCATCCGATTTTGGTTGTAAACTTATTTACTTATACCAAATTTTTAAGAAAGAACTATTATGGTTTATACCCATGCCACAACTCGTATGGTGTCATTTCAACGGATCATCATGATGCTCTATTCAGTGTAAAAGTGGTGGTCTCTAAAGCATAATCCACAAAATATAATGGCTTCATTTTATTTTATCTCATCATTAATCCAACAAGGTTTGGATACGTCTCTCGGATACTCCATCATCACTATGATACTCCATGACACGTGAGTCGTAGAACAATTTAATAACTCTCTTAGATGTTCGCTAAAACTCGTAATTCAAATATTTCCACCATGATCCAATCATAGATATTTGACTTTTCTATTACGATGATTTCCACTTCATGCTGAAATTTATTTGAATCCATTCAAATGTTTCAGACTTCTTCCTTATCGAATATATCCACATATATATACTCAATTCATTGTAGGAAGTTTTCATGAAGTAAAAGAATCTCCCGCGCACAACTATGCCCAATGTACCACATACATCATCATCTATTTTTCCACTAAGTTAGTTGCCCGTTCAGCTCTTGGCCTATGAACGGTATTTTGGTCATTCTCTTTAGAAAAGATTTGCAAGTGCCAAATGATTCAAAAATCGAATGACTCCAAAAATCCATTTGCATGGAGTTCCTTCATGCGTTCCTTTCTAACATGACCTAAATGGCGGTTCCACAAATAAGTGGAATTCAAATCATTTGCCTTATGGCATTTTAGCGTCAGTGTTATATATGTGTGTTTCACCATTAAGATTTATAATAACTTATCCATCGTACATGGAGTAATGTCATAATTTGAACAACTCATTGTTTTCATTTGACCAGAGCAAAATAAAAATTATTAAGTTCTTTATTATAAATTCCAAGGGCTAGATAGAATGCCAACGACGAACATAATAACACTTTATTTTTGTTCCAGACGTGCATTCCTATCATATTCTTTGTCAGTCACTTAGGCCATTGTATTCTTGTATTGTGTTGTTTTGTATGACACTTCATACCAACCAATATGGTACAGATACCCAAGAATTTCATTGTGTGACCAAACTAGGAATACATTCATAACATTTATATCATTTATATACACCTGAGCTAGACTTCCTAGTCTTTTCTTTCTTTCTGCCAAAATCTTTGGTAGTTTCTCTTTTAGCTTTCCTCATTCTCAGAAAACATTTCACCTTCAATAACTTCTAGCTCCATTGGTCAAATACTAATAACCTTGAGGTTCTTACTTTGAAGTTGATCATCACATGACAAGTGTTCCAGATTTCACTATTCGTAACTTTTTAATATGATGAACAATTTCACTCATAATCATATCATTATGACTTTCTGAGACCATGTCTGTACATGCTAGGCTCGTAAAGTTTAACCTTAGTATTCGCATATGCAAATCTAGCTTGCACCCGTTGTATGCACACGTAGAATCTATAACACCCGATCATCACGAGATGCTTCAAAACGACGAGTCTTAGCAACGGTGCATACTAAGGACGATCACTTCATGGATATGCGAATATCGTTAGTGCCCCAATAGTTGGAGGATTGGGACGCCTGGCGTCTTCAACCTTCATACATTCCCATAAAACTTATGAGTTTAGGTAGTCTCACCAAATTATATTTTATCATCTTGCAACAAGGTCTTAGATATCACATATATCTCATACCTCGCTTTTTTGTGAAAACAAAATTTTCAGCTCCTTACTTTTCAAACAGATTTAAACTTCAAGTTTCACAGAGACAAGACGATTCTAGGTACTAATTGAAACCATTGTTCTTTGAATTAACAATGTGAGGTTTACTAAAAGTTTGCAATAGGACTTAATCATTTCTTGATTCTTTAACAATACGGTACCGGTCCGTAAAGTTTCTTGTCAGATTTAACAGTATTTCTATCTCAATTACAAGACTAGCGCATGGTAGATAATGGATGCCAATTCTACAAATTTAATTCAAAATACTATTCAGACTATGTTCATGATAATTAGTTCATGTTTTAATCTAATTACTAATGAACTCCCACTTAATAAAACATCCCTCATGGTTGTTAAGTGGTACACGATCCAAATCCACTACACCAAAACCGATCATCACGTGAGATGATGTAGCTTCAATGGTGAACATCAACATGTTGATCATATCATCCATATGACTCGTGTCCAACCTTTCGGTTTCCTGTGTCCCGAGGCCATGTCTGTACATGCTAGGCTCGCCAAGCAAACCCAAGTATTTCCGCGTGTGCAACATGGCTTATACCTGTTGTATGTGAACGTAGAATCTATCACATCCGATCATCACGAGATGCTTCGAGACGACGAACTGTAGCAACGGTGCATACAAGGGGAGAACACTTTATTATCTTGATATTAATGTGAGGGATCATCTTATAATGCTACCGTCGCGATCTAAGCAAGATAAGATGCATAAAGGATTAACATCACATGCAATTCATAATATGTGATATGACATGGCCTTTCTTCTTGTGCTTTTGATCTCCATCTCCAAAGCACATGAGCATGATCTCCATCATCACCAGCATTGCACCAAGGTCCATGGCGCCGCTTCATGGTTGTCCATCACTTATATCTACTATAACAACTACTTGAAATAAAGCTATTACATGATGAATAGACACACAGGTCTTAAAAAATTTAAAGACAACCATTAGGCTCCTGCCGGTTGCCATAATACAATAATGAACATCTCATACAACAAATATAATCATCATCACATCATGTCCATATCACATCATCAAACCCTGCAAAAACAAGTTAGACGCCTCTAATTTGGTTTGCATATTTTACGTGGTTTAGGGTTTTCGAGTAAGATCCAATCTACCTACGAACATGAACCACAACGGTGATACTAGTGTTGACAATAGAAAGTGCAAATTGGAATCTTCACTATGGTGGGAGAGACAGACACCCGCAAAGCCACTTATGCAATACAAGTTGCATGTCAAGCGTGGAGCAAGTCTCATGAGACGCGGTCATGTAAAGTTAGCTCGAGCCGCTTCATCCCACGATCCCGCAAGATGCAAAGTACACAAACTAAAGCAACAAAAGCATCAACGCCCACAAAACCATTGTGTTCTACTCGTGCAACAGATCTATGCATAGACATGGCTCTTATACCACTGATGGGGTTCGTAGCATAGAAAACAAAAAATTTCCTACCGCAAGACAAATAAATCCAAGATCTAATCTATGGAACACCCAAGATCTAATCTACAAGATCGGAGCAACGAGATTGATATGAGACTAACCCTCGAAGATTTCCAAAGCCTACGAGATTAGATCTCGTTGTTGGTATAGACGATCGTCCCCGGTGCTGCAATCCGGCAGCACTTCCGTACTCGGTCGCGCGTACGGTTTCGATGAAGCCCCTTCCTCTCCCCGTTCCAGCGGGCAGCGGAGGTGTGGTAGATCTCCACGGAATCCTAGCAGCACGACGGCGTGGTGGTGGTGGTGGTGGAGAAGAATTGCTGCAGGGCTTCGCCTAAGCCTGCACAGCGTATGGAGGAGGAAGAGAGGGGGCGGCTAGGGTTGGATGAGGGGTTCCTTGGCCGGCCACCCCCTCCCCTCTTTATATAGGTCGGGGGTTAGCCTAGGGTTTCCCCTAGGGCCCACCCTTCCCCTTGGCCGGCGCATGGAGGGGGGCAAACCCCTCCCCCAAGTGTTTCCCCTTATCTCCTAATTTAAACCATTTATTTTAGGGGATAGATCTTATCTCTAAGTTTAAACCATTTAAACTAGAGATAGATCTTATCTCTAAGGGGGGCCGGCCTGGGCCCACATGTCATGGTGGGCAGGACCCACTATGCCATGTGGCGCCTATGTGGCCTCTCCCAGGGTGGTGGGCCCACTGATGGCCCTCTAGAACCTTCTAGAAGCTCCGGTCAAAACACCGGACTTTTTCCCGAACCCCGAAAAATGACTTCCCTTATATGAATCTTATTCTCCAGACCATTCCGGACCTCCTCGTGATGTCCTGGATCCCATCCGAGACTCCGAACAAAAACTTCGGACTCCATCTCATATTCCGAATCTACTTATGCGACATCGAACGTTAAGCGCGTCACCCTACGATTCGTGAACTATGTAGACATGGTCGAGACTCCTCTCCGAGCAATAACCAATAGCGGGATCTGGAGATCCATAATGGCTCCGACATATTCAACGATGACTTAGTGATCGATTGAACCATTTTCATACGATGCCGATTCCCTTTGTCACGCGATATTTTACTTGTCCGAGGTTCGATCATTGGTATCTCCATACCTTGTTCAACCTCGTTACCGACAAGTACTCTTTACTCGTACCACGGTATGTCATCTCTTATGATCCAATCATATGCTTGCAAGCTAATCAGATGACATTCCACCGAAAGGGCCGAGTGTATATCTATCCGACATCAGGATGGACAAATCCCACTATTGATCCATATGCCTCAACTCATACTTTCCAAATACTTAATCCCATCTTTATAACCACCCATTTACGCAATGGCGTTTGATGTAATCAAATTACCCTTCCGGTGTAAGTGATTTACATGATCTCATGGTCGAAGGACTTAGGCAACTATGTATCGAAAGCTTATAGCAAATTGAACTTAATGACTTGATCTTATGCTATGCTTATTTGGGCGTGTGTCCATTATATCATTCACGTAATGACATAACCTTTTTATTAATAACATCCAATGTTCATGATCACAAAACCATGATCATCCATTAATCAACAAGCTAGTTATACAAGAGGCTTACTAGGGACTCCTTGTTGTTTACATAACACACATGTATCAATGTTTCGGTTAATACAATTATAGCATGGGATGTAAACATTTATCATGAACACTAAGATAAAAACAATAACTAATTTATTATTGCCTCTTGGGCATATCTCCAACACCCCAAGTGCAGGGGATCGTCGTAGTACAATTCGATAAGTATTTGAGTGGCGAACCCACGAGAATCTAAAGGTAAACTATCTATTCTCTAAAGCCCAATAAGCCACTTATATGGCTTTCTATGCAAAGCTAGGAGATATGGTGTGTGTGTGTGTGTGAGAAGATTTTTACTATGAAAATACAAGTGCTGAAATCAAAATGCGAGAAGTAAAATTAATGCAAGAAAAGTAAAGTGCAATAAAGTAAAATGAGATGAAGTGAAGTGGAGTGGAGTAACTCAAGGGAGTAATTGTTCTAGCAAATTTCTACTTCATTTGTGTGGTTATCATAATTAGTGAAGCATAAAGATAGTCTTTTTATAGTTTCTTCTCGAGAGGAGTCATAGATAGGTGAAGCCATAGAGATGTGCAAATACACCACTAGTTATTGATCCTAAGGCCATAGGTATGAGCAAACAAATGAATCATTAAGACATAAAGTCCAACCTCCGCTGTAAGTTTAAAGGTCCCCATAGTTATACCCCCGTTTGATTAACCATGAATTAAATACAACATGCATCTAAGAATTGCGACATGGTTTCTGTCAAGCTCCAGCTGTCCCTCATCCTATCAACATGCACCGGTGACAATCTTATGCATCCCCCAACATATGTGTGCACTCATATATCAGTACAAAAGATCATCATAGAATATAACAAATACTTATATGCAACTATCACAAAGTATCTCACAATTACAAGAACAAGTCACTACTCAAACAAAGACATAGATGTACAATACATCATGGAGAAACGATAGATTGCCTCACACATCATGTTTGCCAAGAGATTACAAGGGGTATATGAAGATGGTGCTGCTGTAGATGGTGATGAGATGATGAAGATGTTGATGATGCCCACACCGGAGAGGGGGTGGAGTCCACCGGAGGCAATTTCGGGAGCATTTCCCCCCACCGATCTCCACCGGCGACGGCCTGCTGACTCTCTATTTATATGTTTTTGATCTCCGCCGTTGTAGCCTCAATGAAACCTTCGGGAGTTGTATATATAGTTGTTTTTAGGTCAAAACAAGTCGGTGGGCGAAAAGATCACGCGAAACGGACACTCGAGATGGGAAAGAGCACATGTGGCGTGCCCGGAGAGGGAGGGCGCGCGACCAGGCTTATTTCCCAGCATGTTGACCTCATGGAGTCCCTCTTCAGCCCATCTTGTTCGTATCGAAAATTTTGCAGCGTGGTCCCTGACCCTGCTCTTTTTCGAGTCTCGTAGCTCCTGTAAAGTCAAAAACTTTAAAAAGAGGCGTTTTCTGCCGAATAGAATTATAACTGAAGGAGAGGGAATTGTTTAGAAAATCTCCTAAAATATCATAAAACACGGAAATAACATTATATAAGATGCAAATATATGGTAATATGTTGCAATAAAGTGTAAAGTTCATGTATGCATTTTACATGCATCACACGATGCGGTTGTGAATCCACTGGTCAACCCAGAACTTCAGCTTCTTCCCGTCACCCAGATCGTGTTGCACTGTTGCTCTAAAAAGGGCTTCAGCGACATTAGCGATTGCAAACTGTAGCCCCTTCCAGGTTTTTTTCTTCCTCTCCCATCTCTAACCAGCGCCAGCACATCGTCAAAGGTAGGTTTAAGAGACACATATTTTTAACTCCTAGGCTGCCATACACCTTCGGGGAACTGATCATGTCCCAAGCCACTACGCACCGGCCCTTCCTTGCCTCAGAGGCTACCGACCAGAAGAACCCCCCCGCAGAACCTTGTTGATAAAGTTAAAGAACCATGGATAAGGCAACGACATGTGGTAAATGGGAGTTGCAACCAGAGTTGAGTCCACGAGCACCAACCTCCCAATTCTATCCAGAAGAGATGCATTCCATATGGGCTGCGACCTTGTCCACCAAAGGCTGCAGGTCCCGCTTCGATAACCTGATCAAGGAGAGCGGATGCCCCAAATATTGCACAGGGAAATGGTGTACTCGGCAACCCAAGATGGTCATGACGATGGGCTGGATGTCGACGACGCCGTCACAGCGAATTGGCAAAGCAGAGCTCTTCATCAGATTGAAATATAGACCAGAAGCTTGCCCAAAATGATGTAGGAGTTGAATTGCCGCCTCCGCCTCTGCAGTGCTCGGTTTGATCAGCATCACGACATTGTCCACGAAGAGCGATAGGCGGTACCTGATTCCACTCCTCTGGAAAGGCGCAAACAGCCCGTGATCCTCCACCAGCCTAATGATCGCAGTGAAGACGTCCATCATCACCAAGAACAGCGTTGGCGAGATAAGGTCACCTTGCCGGAGTCCTTTCGCTTGCCAGAATCTCTCTCCCGCGCTCCCGTTCACTAGAACCGTATTGGATGTTGAAAAAGCGTGATTAACCTGGCAATCCACTTAAGCCCAAACCATGTATGCCTCAAGATTTGAATGAGGAACAGCCACGAGACGGAGTCAAAAGCCTTTGCCATATCCAGCTTCAACATGATCGCCGGAATTTTCCTCCAATGAAGGTTGCGGATGGAGTGTTGTACCATGAAGAAATTATCCTTGATTGTCCGCCCTTTGATGAACGCGCTCTGATTTGGATTGACGAGCCGCGGCAGGGGAGCAGCGAGACGCAGTGCCATTGCTTTCGCCACGATCTTGGTGACACTATGGATCAAGCTGACAGGCCAGAAATCACCCACGTGCATGGCCCCCTCCTTCTTAGGCAACAGAGTGATGAATGTGCCATTCAAACGCGCAAAACCTATGGCATCTACCGAGTCAAAACACGACACAACATGTATGATTGCTTCCTTCACCGTCGACCATCAAGTCTGGTAGAATCTCGCCGTATAATCGTCCGAGCCTGGTGCCTTTTCAGGTGGTAGTGCATAGATTGCCTCCTAAATTTCCACTTCAGAGAAGGGAAACTCAAGAGTTGTTGTTTTCACGGCGGGAAGATCAAGTGCATTGAGATTGAGAGTAAACTCTCTCGCCGCAGGTTCCTCCAGAAGCTCCGTAAAATGATCCGTAGCCATCTCCTCCATATCTTTCGGTTCTGGAGCCACGACATCTCCTTTTCGCAACCTACAGATGTGGTTCCGCTGTCTTCTGTTCCTAGCGTGGATATGAAAAAATGCCATGTTTGCGTCTCCATCCTGTAGCCAAGCGATCCTGGAGCGCTGCTTAGCAACTATCCTTTACAGAGAAGCCAAACCAAGCACCCTTTGCTTCAGTTAACTTCTCAGCCAGTTCTCGTCATCAGATAGTTGCCTGCTATCCATTACTTTATCGAGCTATAATATCACCTCGTTGGCCATCAGAATTTGCTCTTTCACGTAGCCAACCCGGCGTTGACTCCACCGCGTGAGGACCCATGCAGTCGTCTTCAGCCTCGATTGCAAGTCCATGAATGGGTCCGGCTTCTCCTCTTCCTCATACCATGTTGCCGCCACTGCCTCTCTAAACCCTGGTACTCATGGACAAAAGGATTGAAAGTGGAATCTCGCCTTCCGGTGCATAGAGACATTAGTGGACATCATTATGGGGCAATGATCCGAGATGGAAGACAATAGCACCTGCAAGAGGCACTCAGGATGATTCGCGTCCCAGTCAACAGAGAACCACCTATCCAGCTTCTCCATCGCTGGAGTCCTCCTCTCATTGCTCCATGTATATCGCCACCCCACTAACGGTTGTACCTTTAGTTCTTGGTCATTCATCAACCTCAAAAATCTTTCCATACTACATCTATTTAGAAGTGCATTGTTCTTATCTACCGGATCTAGAATCAGGTTGAAATCCCCCACCACGGCCCAACAGCCCGTGAACACTGCGGGTACTGGGTCATTGGCTGGGAGGAACGGCCTAATTATCCGTTTCTGTGGAGCCCCGCCCGTTGTTACGGAAATATGCACGTGCTCATGCACCCGTTGTACGCGTGGAGAAGTGAGAGATGCCTCAATCACTCACATGTGTCGGACTCCACTCCCGTCATTGCCCGCTCTTTCTCCCTCATTCGCTCTCATTCACGCGGAGTTATGCGTTCCATCAACCGCCTTTCCATGGCATCCTCGCCTCCTCCGCCGCCTTCGTCCGGACTACCAATGGCTCCCGCAGCGAAGCTCAGTCCTCGGCGGGCATTCGACTGCACGCGAATGATCCACAACTACGAGACTGGCGGCTTCCACGATGCATGAAATGGGCTTGATAGTGTATCGGCGGCAACAGAGGAGCCGGTGGCGACGGAGGAGACAACATCTTCCATATCGTGATGTTGTAATATGTGCGATGGCCAGGCTTTTGGTGGCCAAAACTTTTTTTTTTTGTTTTCTTTGCATGATTGTGTTAGTTTTGTATATCAAAATGCCTAAGGCCTTGTTTGGTACTAGTGTTTTAGTGGGAATTGGTGAAGATAATACTCCAGAGTATTGGATGAATCTCTGTTATCACCCAATTCCACAAAACCCCATCCCCAATCCACTAGGTAGGGGTAGATATTGGGGATTAAAAAATTACACTAAAATTTGGGAAAAAGTAAGGATAAGTGGAGATTAAACTCGCTCATACTCTAGCACCAAACATGTATTGGGGATAAGTGGGTATTTGAAGTTTCGAGCGGATTATTCCTGGTAATGGTCACTAAAACTCTAGTACCAATCAAGCCTTAAATGGGCTAAAAAAGAAATACTAAGCCTGCCGTAATTAAGAGCCCGTTAGGGAAGATGTCCTCAATAGGCCGACGTTGTCCGGCGATATTTTGCCGGATATCCTATTGAGAGTGTACCTGAAAATGCTCTAATCAAATATGGACGTGGATCGTGGATCAATGATATTGAGAGGGATTTCATGCCTTGCTTACGCGGCGGAATCACAGGAGGACGGTAAATTCCATTTTATAGTGTCGGTCATTGAGTATGAGATCGCCCAAGATTTTCCAAGACATGAAATTTTTGATACTGCTTAATTCTCAGTTTGGAAAGGGGACACAGATGAAGGGAACGACAAATAGATTCGAAGAGGATATTTTGCGGATGAAAAGCTTTGATCCCATCCTGATTTTACAGATAATGTACTGTATGAAACTTATCCGTGTTGAGAATTGGATTTTCAAAGGTAGAAAACCACTAAAATGGAAATGCTAATTGGCCCGCGAAGCTTCCTGGGCGCCATGGAAAGCTACAGTATCCAAATTCCGAGAGAAATAAACGGAAAAATGACACCGCCATAAGGAAATTTCCATTTTTTGAGATTCCATTCCTTCCAGGCCACATGCAAACCCTCTATAAATGAAGCGCCAATTGGTCCCTAATGCAACAACAACCACGACCTTAGCAAAGCCAAGAAACAGAGCAAAGCAAAACCTCTCGAAGAAACTCCAAGACTCCACGACGATCGTCGAGCCCATGGCTCCCAACCTGAGCAAGGCGACGGCCGACATGGTCGGCGACGTGGCAGTGGACGGGCTCAAGCCGTCCTCGCGTTTCACCCTGAAGGGCAAGGACCTTGCCGTTGACGGCCGCCCGACCCTCCTCGACGTCCCCGCCAACATCCGCCTCACCCCTGCATCCACTCTCGTCCCCACAGCCGACGTCGCCGGCGGCTGCTTCCTCGGCTTCGACGCGCCGGCGCCGGACAGCCGCCACGTGGTGCCGATCGGCAAGCTGGTGGACACCCGGTTCATGAGCATCTTCCGCTTCAAGGTGTGGTGGACGACCCACTGGGTGGGCACCGCCGGCCGAGACGTGGAGAACGAGACCCAGATGATGGTGCTCGACCGCACCGCCGACCGCCCCTACGTGCTCCTCCTCCCCATCGTCGACGGCGCCTTCCGCGCCAGCCTCCAGTCCGCGGGCGAGGACGACGACAACGTAGCGCTCTGCCTCGAGAGCGGCTCGTCCGTCGTGCAGGGTTCCGTGTTCCGTAGCGCCGTGTACCTGCACGCCGGCGACGACCCGTTCGACCTGGTCCGCCATGCGGCGCGGGTGGTCCGCGCCCACCTCGGCACGTTCCGGCTGCTGGAGGAGAAGACGCCGCCGCCGATCGTGGACAAGTTCGGGTGGTGCACCTGGGACGCCTTCTACCTCAAGGTGCACCCGGAGGGCGTGTGGGAGGGCGTGCGGCTGCTGGCCGAGGGCGGGTGCCCGCCGGGGCTCGTGCTCATCGACGACGGCTGGCAGTCCATCTGCCACGACGAGGACGACCCCCTCGACGGCGCCGAGGGCATGAACCGCACCGCCGCCGGCGAGCAGATGCCGTGCCGGCTCATCAAGTTCCAGGAGAACCACAAGTTCAGGGACTACAAGGGCGGCCTCGGGCTCGGCGGCTTCGTGCGCGAGATGAAGGCCGCGTTCCCGACGGTGGAGCAGGTGTACGTGTGGCACGCGCTCTGCGGGTACTGGGGCGGGCTACGCCCCGGCGCGCCGGGCCTGCCGCCGGCCAAGGTGGTCGCTCCCAAGCTCTCCCCCGGGCTCAAGCGCACAATGGAGGACCTCGCCGTGGACAAGATCGTCAACAACGGCGTCGGGCTCGTCGACCCGGAGCGTGCGGCCGAACTCTACGAGGGGCTGCATGCACACCTCCAGGCTTCCGGCATCGACGGCGTCAAGGTCGACGTCATACATGTGAGTCTGTGTAATTTGGATTCAGTTTTGTTCGTTCATCTGCATCATTATCGTCCCGCATTTTTTTCAGTAGCTTGTCCTAACTTGATGGATATGATTACCTAAGTATATATGTTTAGCATCCATGAATTTGAATTAAGCTTATATAGAACTTTAGGAAGGTGCACGTGATGAGGTTCTGGACCTTTCTGGATTAGCAACCGATATGTGTAGAAATTGTATGAACAGTCGGGAGAATTAGCTCTGTCACAAAAGATGTCCACACTCCAACGGTAGACAATTTCAGGGGCGATCCTTTTCTGCTTTTATGAAGACCATATCCTGAATCCTGATGTCCAATTCAAGTTCTACTGCCAGTGACCTGACCTGTACGGTAGGATGGACAAGTATTTGACATTTCGGTGTTGATGTGCCTAATTAAACCATAAATTTGCAAATTACATGATGATTTTGTTTTTTTGAAAAAAGATATAATTTTGACTGACATTTTACCGTGACCTGAACGGTAGGAATATGATAGATAAGCATTTGACACTTGACACCACATCTGAATGTGCCTTGAAGATGATTTTGACCGTGATGACATTTTTGACCGTACTTGCAGCTGCTGGAGATGCTGAGCGAGGAGTACGGCGGTCGGGTGGAGCTGGCCAAGGCCTACTTCCGCGGTCTGACAGAGTCGGTGCGGCGCCACTTCGGCGGCAACGGCGTGATCGCGAGCATGGAGCACTGCAACGACTTCATGCTGCTGGGCACGGAGGCGGTGGCGCTGGGGCGCGTCGGCGACGACTTCTGGTGCACGGACCCCTCCGGCGACCCCAACGGCACCTTCTGGCTGCAGGGCTGCCACATGGTGCACTGCGCCTACAACTCGCTCTGGATGGGCAGCTTCATCCACCCGGACTGGGACATGTTCCAGTCCACGCACGCCTGCGCCGCCTTCCACGCCGCCTCCCGCGCCGTCTCCGGCGGGCCCGTCTACGTCAGCGACTCCGTCGGCAGCCACGACTTCGCGCTGCTCCGCCGCCTGGCGCTGCCCGACGGCACCGTGCTGCGCTGCGAGCACCACGCGCTCCCCACCCGCGACTGCCTCTTCCTCGATCCGCTCCACGACGGCCAGACCATGCTCAAGATCTGGAACCTCAACAAGTTCTCCGGCGTGCTCGGCGCCTTCAACTGCCAGGGCGGCGGGTGGAGCCCAGAGGCGCGGCGCAACAAGTGCGCGTCGCAGTGCTCCGTGCCCGTCACGGCGCGCGCAGGGCCGGCGGACATCGAGTGGAAGCAGGGCAAGACGCACCCCGTCCCTGACGTTGAGAACGCGACTCAGTTCGCCGTCTACTTCGTCGAGTCCAAGAAGCTCGAGCTGCTGCTCCCGGACGAGACGGTGGAGATCACGCTCCAGCCCTTCAACTACGAGCTCCTCGTGGTGGCGCCCGTGAGTGTCCTCCGTCTCGCCAGTGGTGGTGGCGCTGGGTTCGCGCCCATCGGGCTCGCCAACATGCTCAACTCCGGCGGCGCGGTGCAAAGTTTAGAGTCCAGCCCCAATGGCGGCGAGGTGACAGTGGAGGTGGCCGTCAAGGGCGCAGGGGAGATGGTGGCTTACTCGTCGGCAAGGCCCAGGCTGTGCAAGGTCGACGGCGAGGATGCAGAGTTCGTGTACGAAGACGGCGTGGTCACCGTCGCCGTGCCATGGACAGGGTCGTCGTCTAAGCTGGCCCGTGTCGAGTACATCTACTGATGAAGATACAAGGGCTCTTTCATCCGGAAGCTTTTACATCCGGGTCGTTATTTATTAGTGGGAGCTTCGAAATTGTATTGCTCGTAATGGTTTTTGGGTTTGTTTTACATTTTGTTTCGTCCCGTGGGGATTTTATTTAGTATCTGAACTCAACCAATAGAAGTTATGATTTTGGTACTTCCTTCGAGCTCACTAATTTTATATTTTTGTAAAGATATACATGCATCCACAGAAAGAAGTTCATATAACCCCATAAGTTTCATAGAAAGGACGCTGCACCCCTTAAGTTTAAAATAATGCTACACTTATGGAAGAAAGTTACGGAACTCACTAGTGTTTGGATTCACAGAATTGAACCTTGGAATTGAATTAGAGTGGAATACCAAATCCAAGATGGAAAGGAAAGGGCATCTAATTCTAATTCTATTGTTTGGGTGTGCATCATATTTGTTGTTAGAATCAAAGGGTGGCGTCCAATTCTAATTTTTGTTTGGATGTACAAACCGTGGAATTGTATGTTTTGTTGAGTTTAAACAATAAAAACTTGTGTATAAGTATGAAAAATAGTATGATATATTTGAATAGTTTAAACAATAAAAACCGTGGCACACATAATAATATTTAATAATCAAAATAAGATAGAACTACTACACACACGAGACAAAATGATCTTTAAGTACCAACAAAAATTACACCATAATTAGCCACCGAAGGAAAAGTACTCGCGCGGGTGTGGGCTGGAATTTACCCATAGTTTTCAGACGTTAATTCCATGTACATCCATTAACTGAATTGCTGGTCCAAATTCCAATTCGCTAATTCTAGATCCAATTCACTACATCCAAACACATACGTCCGTAGCAAAATTTCCCTAACAATTGGTTATAGACTCAGCATTATTGTTGTAAGTTTAAAGCAGCACACTTAACCCCCTTATCTTTCCAAAACCGGGTAATTGATCCCCTGACCTTATTATTAGTTGTTTTGCAAACCGGTTTTGCTGATTGGAGGGTGATTTTGTTGACTCCTGACCATATATTCCCACATTTCTCAGCTTCTTGGAATGACGATTGATTAATGGTGTCGGGCAGCTGGGCATCATACTCCCACAGTTCACTGTACTCACCCGCCTTGCTACTAAGAGCAACTCTAACAGAGCATGTAAAATGGGCTGAAATTGAAAAAGTTTGGCGACTATACGGGTTCAGGCTGAGAGTGGGTCAGAACAGAACCCGAACTCGCGGCGGCCCGTAAATCGTGTTCAGGAGCCCGAGAAACTCAGAGGCCGCCCAGTATTAAAAGGGGCCGCGGAGGGGAGTTCGGTTTCCAAACCCTACTCCCTCCGCCGCCGCCTGCCTCCTCTCCGGCGAGCCATTCCGTCGCCTCTAACGCCGCTTCCGCCATCACCCCTTCGTTCGCAATGGGGAGGTTAACGCGTAGGTAGGGGAGGAGGCGAATCGGCGGCGGGAAGGAACCACGGCGTCCGCCGGGTGTACGCGGGCTGCGCGAGGCGGGCGCGCTCCGACGGCGCATGGAAGCGGGCGGCACGGCAGTGGCCGCGTGCTATCGCGCGCCGGCAAGGGCGCGAGGAGGCGCTCGAAGAAGGAGAAGCCGAGGCGCCCCCCGCCGGCTCGTGCAGCCCGCCGATGCCGGCGCTACCCCCGCGCGGCAACGACTACGACGCAGACAGGCCGCCTGTAGCCTGCGAGAGCTCGGCGAAGGCGGCGGCGTTCGCGGTGGTGGCGCTCATCGTCGCGTAGGAGTCGCTGGCGAGGAAAAAACCTCCGCAGACGATGGGAAGCGCCCCGGTGACAATCCGGAGCCTAATCTAGTAGTTTAGGTCTCAAATTAGCGAATGTAGGTCGAACTATTATGTATTTTGGCTAGTTTAATGTAAATTATCGATAAATCAAACTTGATCGGAGCAAAATGGGTTCAATCACGAGTTTGATTTTCACGCGACGTTTACTTTTCGCATTTTCAGTTCGCGAGTTCGATTTCTGATCTGCACCATGACAAAAACCATCTAAACTCAACAGTTCGAAAGATCGAACTTGGCGTTTTTGGTTCCGAGATATACGGACTTTGCTAGAGACGCTCTAACCTCAACATCTCAATGACCAACATCAGACTCCTCGCCATCTCGCCGTTGGCGCCGGCATGAACTCCGACATGGTCACGACTGGCCTGCTTAATGCGCTCAGCATCATGGTCTGGTGCGACCGCGATGCCGGCGGCATTGTCTGGTTGGCTTTGGCCCGATCTTGACGACACAGCTCGTCGAGCACCTTCTGACGAATATGACGCTGCAAGGCTGGCTCGATCTAGTCCGGCGTCACGCGCGTTTAGCAACACCTAGCTCAACGGCGGAGACGCACCCACATGCTAGCTAGGCAAGCACACAGGTTCATGCCTTCATGGATCGCTTGGCTCATATGATCCCCCTATGCGTCGGCCACCCCCAAGACTGTACGGCAGGGGCCAGCTCTAATTACCGTATGGATGGGCTAATCCTAATTGGTTATGAGCATTACACAATTGTCATATGGCCCAAGCCCAAATAGCTCAGGAATTAGATGGCCTAGTTACTGAGCAATAGAATTCACGTCAGGCACTAGTTACGTGCGGCCTGGAGTGATTAATCCATCGACAAATACTAGTAACTCACACATCGCTGCCGCCGCCGCCCTCACGGTCGTGCTATGGCGTTCCGTCAGCGTGCGCTCGGACCTCGGAAGCGGCTGCCGCTTCTGCCTCTTAAGTCCAGCACTGGGCGATGACTGAACAACTGCCGCTGATCACCGTGGTCGGACCATCGTCCAGATTTCTCAAGGTACATCCGGACAACTATTTGATCTATTTTGCTGACGGTAGTGGCTAACGGATTAGTTAGTGTAGTTCTATCTGCTCATATGAGAGATAGATCTAATTTAGCTTAGCTATACGTCTCCTAGGAAAAATTGAAGAGAAATAATATGTAGAACATATATATGGCCTTTTTCAAGCTTTTGGATTTGGTGCTCCCGAGCACTAGTGATCCTATTTTAATTTTTTTTTTGTAAATTGCACTTTTTAGTTTCAAAAAATCACAAAATTTATTCCGTGAATAGATATACATGTATTGAACACCCGTGTGAAGTTTGGATAGAAATTTCGTTCTGGTTTGAGCTACGGAAAAAAGACAAATTCTTGACTGTATATAGAGGTACGTCACAAAGAAAACTGTTAGAAATTTGTCTTTTTTATGTGGCTCAAAATAAAATGTATTTTCTCCCAAATATTTTGGCGTGCCTTTGTAATGTAATCTCACGCTACCATATTTTTTTGTTAATTTTTTCGAATCTTGAAAATGTGATTTTTTGAACTTGTAATTATAGGGATCACTGGAGCTCGTGTGCTGTTAGAGGTTTTCGCTTTTTCAAGCCTATTGCTTCAAGCGCTGAGAATATGATAGAACAAATATAAATTGTAGCTATCAAAAGTATTTTGTTTGAGTAATTTTCTGAGCACACTTGTTGATATGGAACATTGTTGCAGAAGAGATATACAATTTCCATGCGAGGACATATTGCATATATGTGCATCATATTTGATGTGTGACCGTTGTCTCTTTCGACCCCCACCCCCCCCCCCCCCCCCCCCAATGCCCAAATCCTGGATCCGCCCCTGGCGTTAATGTACTTACACATTTACTACGCGCTGGCCACGTTCGAGGCTGGGATCATCACGGACAAGTCATCCGAGGCTGCAGCACGACGACCCGGCCACAGACATGCAACATGCACGTCATGAACACACACGGAAGGAGCGAAACTATGGGCGTGTTCGGTAGTCTGGGCCTGATTCGTGGCTCAGTGGCAGGGTGGCCAGGCCCCCTATGTGTTGAATATATAAGCAAATATCCATATGATATAAATTATGACTAGGAAAAGAACAAATAGACTAATCGTGCAGACTAGTAAGATAGATGAACAGATCACATCTAAACAAGATAAACCGATCGCATCTATCACAGAAACTAGATTGCAACTTGGATAGTGGACTATGCCTTAAACTACAAGTTTTCTGCGCACTAGCTTCATACAAAGCCTAGACCGATACTAGGCTGCCGCGAGGCTTCCTCGCGGTTTGGAGCTTATACGTCATACTCCAGGGCCTTTCATGAGTTTACTAGAGAGCACCCAACTCTCATAGATTGCGACGTTTAACAATCAGACTCATATAGGTGTGTTCTTCAAAAGATGTTCTGCAGGACAACATCTCTACTAAAATAAGCCACTTAGAACACTTTAAGATAATTATCAACCTGTCATGCAGATTAGGAGAGTATTGCATCTTACAGAGTGGTAAAATTGCTATATGGATATATACTCTCCTCCCAGCTGACCAACAGTTTGTCTCCCAGCTCTAATTCACGGGATCTCCGATCACATAGAGTGGGTTACCACCGTGGGCAGCTCATAGTGTGGGTCTCATACCCATCTCTCTCGATGCATTTTCTATCACATTTCGTGATAGTCCCTTTGTGAAGGGGTCTGCCAGGTTTCTAGACGTATGGATATAATCCAACGCAATAACTCCGGAGTTTCTCATTTTCCTGACAGTTTTCAATCTCCTCTTCACATGCCTTGATGACTTCATATTATCCTTAGAACTGTTTACTTTGACGATCACAGTTTGATTATCACAGTTCATAGGAATAGCGGGTATTGGTTTCTCAACCACAGGTAAGTCCATCAAAAGCTCACGAAGCCACTCTGCTTCAACAGTGGTTGTGTCTAATGCTGTGAGTTCTACGGAGTTGACCGTCAAGGCAAGATTGTTCCCTTTTGACATTCCAATGGCACGATTGTGAGAATAACGAGAGTTTTGCTCGAGCACCTTGAGGGCTTGCATCTCATGCACGGCTTGTTGAGAAGTAAGAGAGGAATATCATTCTCTCCCAACAAGAGTCTTGACATCAATGGGTTCAAACGGCATCATGCACTCGATGTACTTCTCCTTGGTCCAAGAGTCATTGATGTGGGTGGCACCCACATTCCGGAACGCATCGGCAACGGTGAGAAGCCTTCCATACATGGCTTCATGATCTTCATCCGGTAGCCTCATGAATCCTTCGGCTTGATTCCGAAGATACTGGTACTTGTTCCTTCTCATGCTATCACTTCCAATGCAACTAGCGGCCAACCCATCCCAAGCTTCCTTGGCGGTGGTGAAATTCCGAACACGAGACAATTCTTGTGTCCCCACACTAGTTTGGATCATGTGCAAGGCGGTGTTGTTGAGTTGACTATCAACCGCTTCTCTTCTAGTCAACTTGTCGGGGTTGTATGGCTTGAAGCCTTCCACGATGATTCTCCAAAGTTCATTTGAGGCACTGCAAACATGAGAGCGAAACTCAAATTGCCATGTATCGTAATCTTTAACATTAAACTTAGGTGGGTCGCCCCGAATGTTTACATGAGGGTGGGGAACCGGGATATCGGGAGATAGGAAAGGCGGAGCCACTCGATTGTACCTCTCACCTCCACTAGTTCCCCTAGGAGGTGCAATGGGAGATTTGATAGTAGTTGAGTTATCACCATCCACGGGTTTGGTAGAGGAGGGTAATGCCGAAGCACCTCCCTCTTCTAACACACCCGTGTCCTTTACCTCTACGGCGGGAGCCATGGGAGGGACCGGAGTCAAAAGCTCGGAAATCTTTTTTCTCATGCTTTCCATTTGAGCTTCCATGGAGGACCTCAACGAATTGAAGTCATCCATGGAGACCATCTTAGCGGCCCCTTCCGCAGGCCCATCGTCCAGCATACTCTTAGGCGGTTAAGCCCGAAATAAGAGTCGAGGCTCTGATACCAATTGAAAGGATCGTATGCCGCACCTAGAGGGGGGGTGAATAGGTGCTAACCAATTTCTAGTTCTTTTTCAATTTAGACTTGACACAAAGGTAAATTCTCTAGATATGCAACTAAGTGAATTTACCTATATGACAAGGTTACCAACTAAGCAAGATATAGCTACGCAATATATAGGAGATAGAATAGGATAGAGGTAACCGAGAGTGGAGCACGCGATGACACGGAGATGATTCCCGTAGTTCCCTTCCTTTGCAAGAAGGTACGTCTACGTTTGGAGGAGTGTGGTTGCTACGAAAGCCAAACCAATAGCCACGAAGGCTTCACTCAGATCTCCTGTGAGCAACGCCACGAAGGCCTAGCCCACTTCCACTAAGGGATTTCCTCGAGGCGGAAACCGGGCCTTTACAAAGTTCTTGGGGCACACATCCACAACCGAATTGGAGGCTCCTAAATATGTAGCAACACAACAATCAACAACAATACATCAACACAAAACAACTAGGGATCCAAAGAGAAACCCTAGCAAGGGGGCCCTCAAACAAATTAGTTAACAGTATAATGGAACCACCTAGGAGCCTCCACAGCCATTTGGAGCCTTGGGCCGTCCGATCAAGTCCTTGAATGGTTTAGATCTGTCTACCTAATACCGAAACGTCCCTGTAAGCGATTCCACCGGTAGTTCCGTTATAAGGGCCAGCAACGTTACCCGGGCCGCTACTCCGCTGATCTGCCTGGGCATTCTCCTGTTAATCGGGCCGAAAAACCTTTAAATGGGCCAATAGGTACATGAGGCCTGTTTTCTTCTCGCTCGATTCACCTTCTCCTCCCGTGATAACCCTTCGTCCCTTTTTCTCCCAGATATGCTCAGGCGGCGGCTGCTGCAAAGGAGAAGAAGGGGAGGCGGTGGACGCCACTCCTTCACCTGGTTCACTTTCTGCGCCATCCGAAGTTCCTCGTTCCTTTCTCCTCTGTCATAGAGACGCTCACCGTCGCAAAAACCCAGCAGCGTGCTCAGGCGTACTATCATGGGATCCGACCTCGCACAGGCGCCTGACCAGAAAGGTACGCCGGTGGAATTGTTGGCACCTCACGAGGCAATGGGACGGGATGCTTCCCCCACATTCCTCTAAGAAGTCTTTCTCTCATACTACGTATATGCTTTTCTTTTCTACCTGCGGTGGAGGCGGCGCCCCACAATGTACAAATGATTTCTCCGGTTAGTTTTTTTTTGGACTATATCTAGCGGTGGCTATTATCTCTGGCTAGGGAATTGCATATGAGGGCGAAGGGAGCAAGAGAAGGTAGTGCACAATCATAGAGTGTTGGTCCAAATCCTGCAGCGGTTCATGGCTGGCCATCTACACCCTGGGAGGCAAAGCTACGCCTCGGCCACTTCAGCCCCATATTATATCCTCAAATCCTCAACCACCTTGCTTATTTTGAAGGTATTACTCTGAAACCCATTGTCTTCAATGCATTCGAGACATCCTTGATGTAGAGATTTAGACCTTTTTATTACGATGAATCGTACATATTAGACGATCTTACTCTTTCTCTCCATCCCAAGTTAATTTCATCTCTCTTCTCGTAAGCACTTGTGTTATCATCACATCTATGATTTTTTTCCTTCATTTATTGAAAGTTCCGCTGCTCTCCAGGGAGGATAGTGTTGCTGATTTCCTGTACTCATGCGTCATGGACATCTCGGGAGAATGTTGTCAGAAGACTTGGAGTACTTTTTTTGTATTATAGATTCCCTGATTTTGTACCTCAGCCTTCGATGGGGAGCTCTCACCGATTTGGCTGCTAGAATATCCTAGGTAATAAAGTTAATTTGGAACATGAGAAATTTCATGTAACAGCCTTACTGTTTATATCATGAATAAAAATAGCGCGTTATTTCGGCGCTAATAGCACGCTATAGCGTTTCTAGACAGCCCATGCTACATCATTCCGACGCTATAGCGTGCTATAGCACACTATTAACGTACTTTTCGGCCGACGCTATTTTGTTATAGCGCGCTATTTTTTTTCCTTTGCAAATTTAAGAAACGGTTATCTGTGCCCACCTATTTTGTTAAATTACTCCTTCAAAGATATCCTTTGATACTTTAGCAAACACTATGTCAGATTTGTAAGTTCACATTGCTTAATTGGCTATTTGATCAAATGATCATGTATGCTAAAATATTTATCTTGCATGTTGTTTTCTTAAGGTTTATTGCATGCTTCTGTACATTGAAAAATCTTGTTATATTTGGCCACTAAGGACCATGATTTAGTTTGTTCAATCTATTCGATGAGCTCGCTGTTGACAGCAAAGTTATGTTCTACTAGGAAAACCATGACCTCGAGGGAACACTATTTAGTGTGTTCAATCCATTCGATGTGCTCGCTATTGATATGAAAGTTATGTTCTACTAGGAAAACCAAACTTCATTCTGCTGTTGTTGGGCACATAAATACTTATTGCAGGAAAGACAAGCTCATATTTTCATGCCACATTTTGCAGGATGTAATGCTGCAGCTTTGTAGAAGTTCATTTGAAGCTGCCAACACTCTGGAAGTTGTTATTTTTCACGGAAATTTGGCAACCATCCTTGCCCCTCTTCAATTTCTTCTAAATCAATGCCACAAATGCAACTTCCTTTATGTAAATCTTGATTGTTAATTTATCATGTAGTAATTATTAGCAACGATGAAGTACATCAGGTAACTGTTAGCAACGATGAAGTACATCAGGTAGAATAAGAAACTCATATACTTATGTGAGCATTCCTATATTAGTTTGAAGAGTGATTTCAGTTTAGCTGCAGTACATGACATGTGACGTTCAATAGACCATTCCTACATTAGTTTGAAGACTAATTTTAGTTAGCTACAGTAAATAGACCATTCTGAAATTCAGTTTTCTAAGAATTGTCTGATTGGCTTGGTTAAGCTGTCAAACTTTACATTGGTCAACTGATTTGTCTAATTTATGCTTCAAATCAGATATCATTAGAAAGTCATTCCTACAATACCCTAGCACTTGATTAACCGAACTACATCATCAAATTGCCAGCTTTAGAGTTTCAAATAAGACCAATAGTTATTTGCTTTGCACTCTTATATTTCCTTTTGATAAAAGACCTACGCTTTTAGTATTCTTATTTTCTTCTTGTCATTTTTTCTATATAAGAACGAAAGATTTATTTTGGCTCTAAAATACATTAGTTAGAACATAAATAAGCCTTCTTTTCTCTGATTAATGAGTACTAAAAACTTTGCCTTGAAACAAATTATTTGCACATACCTATCCATAAGCACTGATAGTATTGTCTCTACCTTTGTTGGAATAAGTAGCTGCTGTTTTATCCCTAGGGAATGGACTTCTTTGAGTAGTGAGTATTAAACCTTCTGTATCAAACAATTTATTTTCGTATGCCTATTGATAAGCACTAGGATTATTGTCTCTACCTTTGAAGGAACTAGGAAAAGTAGATGGCGGGAGGTATCTATTTAGATACAACATATAAATAGCTGGTGTATAGTCCCTATGGACTTCCTTGAAGGAAAAATAACTTGTTTGATCAGCCTACCAAGATATCCTTAATGATGCATTAAACCGGCAACAATGTTAAATTTGATCTGGTTGTGACTGAATTATTTTTCGGGAAGTGACTTTAAAGTTTCATGCATTATTTGTCATGTTCATGTATTCATTTCAACTATAAATATGAGATTATTAGATGTAAAAAATATATGAATTGTGTCACAGGAAACTGAAAATAAGAAAAGCAACATGATCTTATCTCTGGTTATTCATGCTGAATATGTATTAGAGCAGAGTATGAAATCGTATTGTTTCATGAAATTCATTACTTATATCAGCTTATTTTTGCCAAATTATTGATGTTTTGCATTCATATCTTTCGTCATTTCGTTTTGCTCCAAAAGTTCATCCTTTTTCCATGCATTGAGATCCTATCTCTTGTAAGGAAATGACAATATAAATAATACGGAAGTCACCAAAGAAGGGAAATATGTAAAAGATAGTAGATGCTTCTTTACAAATGTTAGTTGGTTACTATTATTCATATTCAATCTGTTTACTACCAGGATATTTCTAGCATTAGTTTAGTGAATTACTAACAAGGTACTTTACCGAATATTCACTACATGGATGTTATCCGAGACATATATTTTTAACTGTCCCAAATATGGCAGATGTTTTTTACATTGTTCTATGAAAATCGAAATACAGACGGGCGCGGCAAAGCGCGCCTCTATGGTCTAGTGAGGGGGAAATGTAAATCTCTTCGGTGAGGATGTAGATCGGTGTCTTCTCCTTCGAATCTCCAAAGATCAAGAGCTTTGGTTGGGGGAGGAAGGAGATCTTGCAAATCTTGAGTTCTTGAGGTGACTCTAATGGTGGTGAACCTTGGCAGATTTTTGTGCAATGATTGAGCAACTTGTCCCATTGGAGAAGAGAGCTATTTATATGATTGGAGCTGTCAGATCTGACCGTTTGGACGCTTTCCAGTAACACCAGAAGTTCCGGCTGGCACCGGAAGTACCGGCCAAGTGGGCCGGAACTTCCGCCAGGAAGATTCCACGCAGACGACCTAGTCAGAAAGAGATTGGGGCGAAACTAGGGCGGAACTTCTGGCGACCGGAAGTTCCGGCCAAGTTCCGGAATTTCGAGAAAACCTTACTAGACATACTGAGCCACAATTTGCCGATTTCCGGAACTAGCCCGGAAGTTGGGCGGAAGTTCCGCTGGCCGGAACTTCCGGCCAACTGCACCGGAACTTCCGGCCAGCTAAACAAAAGCTTCAACTGAGAGGTGCTCTGAGGGGAGAATCTGGGCAGAAGTTCCGCTGGCGGTGGCCGGACCTTCCGCCCCTGGGCGGAAGTTCCGCTGGCAGTGGCCGGAACTTCCGCCGGAAGAGAAAAACCAGCATAGCATCATTTTTGTCGGTCCAATTCATCAGCCAAGTATATATCTTGAAATCTTGTACCTGTCTACATCAACACACATAAAAATATAACTAGTGTTGACGTCAAACACACAAAACCCAAAAGGGCGGGAAATGTTCTTTCAATCTCCCCTTTTTGGTGTTTGATGACAACACAAGTATTTGCAAGGAATGAATAATGTAAACAACAAGAATGTGAGAGATATAGAGGAGCTCCCCCTATTTATGAGCATTAATACATAAGAAGCTCCCCCTATATCTTGCATCCGTCTTCCATGGGTTAGTAATACAACATAGTGATATGCATATAGCTAAATAGATCATACACACATAGATAACCATAGAAGACTCACATCCGGAGTTTACCAAACTCAACGATAAGGTTCCAAACACATAGATAAGGTTCACAAACCACATAAAAGCTAAGAACATAGTTCGACACCACAAAGATAAACGAAGTCACAAGCGATAAAAATCAAAGCCAACACGAGCTTGTGACTTCCCCATGCAAATACCCAACGGAGAGCAACCTAATAAGGTCTCACTCTCCCCCTTTGGCACCAAGGCACCAAAAAGGGATAGGAGAAACTACGCATCCCAAGGGTCGGCGTTAGCCCAGCCGGGAGGAAGATCCGATGGAGCGCCGGGGTAGGGTGGAGTGTGAGGAGGAGACTCGATCTCGAGGCCATCTGGAGGGAGAGGAACGCCATGCTGAGAGACCCACTCAGCCTCCGAAGTGATATTCTCCTCGGATCCGGGAGGAGACACGTCCACACTGAGAGCCCGCATAATGCTCTTCTGACGAAGCCGAGACTTCTTGGCCTCAACATGCTGCTGATACTGACGGTGATTGACCGCTGAGGTAAGACAAAAAAAATTGTCGCATGCGGCGGGCAAGCTTAGAAGCCCAACTAGGTGGCTTCTCAACCATGGGGGGAACATCTTCAATGGGCGCGTTGTGGCGCTTGACCCGAAGAACCTTCACTTCATGAGATGTGATGTTGAGAGGAATAGAGTGAAGAAGAGTAGTCTGACGAGTAGCAACCCATGTGTCTTCAATGAGCTTCATAATGTAAGAGGCAAATGAGGGAAGCTTTTTCTCCATCACACATGACCACATCTCATTGTAGATGTAGTCCATCACATCAAGCCTCTCACCGGTGCCCTTTTTAGCAAAAGAGTTTGCCATGAGATCCACTTCATATAAATGCAACTCATCCAGGTTGCCACCTTTGCAGTGGCGGAGCTTGACAAGAAATCATGGGCGGGCCAAGCTAAAATAAACACAAATTTTTTTGTTGCGAAACACAACGCTTCACTAGTTATTGATCAAATTTCATTGTTCCCATTGGTTACATAAAATCAGAAGGTATACCAAAATAAGCTAGATATTAGATGGGTTTAAGTATGGAGATACATATTACAGGTCAGCTGCCCAATCTTTGATGCTTTTGAAATCTGAAATGGCATCATCATAGTTGATTCCTCCAAAATATCACACTCTATGTGAACTAACGGGTTATTAGCAAGATTGACATCTTCCATCTTGTTGTGCAGGCTTGCTTTAATAATCTTCATACTAGGATACCTCAAAAAAAAATCTTCATACTAGGAAATACATGTTCAGCGCTTGTAGAGAAACTGGAAGAGTACCGACTAACGAGCAAATGTAGTGCTGAAGTATCGTCTTCTTCTCTTTTTCTTTAACTTCACTGATTTCATTTCTTTTATTTCCAAGACAAAGTCAATTCTTCTCTAAGTGGTTTTTCTCATGGCTGCTGCAATTTGAAGAAAACCTAAACATTCCGCCATCCCATGCTATGAAATTGCTACTCCTTACCAAAAAAAAAAAACAGGGAAAGAAAGAAGTAATACATCTGGATAGAAAATTGGAAAGGAGTAGGGCCTGATTCGGTCGCTTGCCGGCTGCTAAACCTCCGGCCGGTGCCGACGCATCGGACCCTTGCGATGCGGCCGCACCTACAGGTTGCAGCAGTGGTGCCCTGGACACGCTAGCTGCACGCGGCGCTGCTGCCTCCTCTGCCCTCCTCCAATTGCCCCCCAAATCCCCTCATTTCCTTGTCTAAACACGTGTGGCCGCCATCCCAATGGCCGCTGCCTGTGTAGAGTTCTTTCGAGAGGGGAATGCAGACAGACTGACAGAGATAGTCGAGCGCAGGAACATCTCCGTGGACTGTGGCTGGGTGGAAGGGCAGGCTGTTGTGTGCTCACGGGCTAGGATGGGCCTTATAGGAGTTGAATATTTTGCAAAAAAGCTGGGCGGGCCACGGCCCGGTTTGGCCCCAACGAAGCTCCGCCAGTGCACCTTTGGGTCCAATAGTTTCCCGGTAGACACGAAGCATGATGTCCCAAGTAGGGAGAAGATCCACATCTTGCCCGGAATATCCCAACCTTTGATATAAAGGTGTTCCAAGACTTCCTTGGTTTGAGCAAAAGAACTATCATGACACCTCCAACCATTTGCATCCACTCCCGGAGAGCGAGGGTATCCAAGAGCATCTCCAAAGCTTGCCAAGTTAGCCTGGCACAAGTCCTACTGCCTCGGCTCTGTAAATGTCAACTGGGATGGTACAACTGCGACATGTACTATCTCAAATGACAAAAGTTTTACGGTGTTGTTTCGTATTTTCCGGCAGAGCCTTCAGCGCCGCATGGTTTCGTACGGGTAGAGCTGGGAGTTGTTGGGGTGTTGGGTGCATTGATGAATCTCTACTGCTTCGCTGAGTAGCAGAAACTGTATACAGTTTTCTTTCCTATCTTAGCTACTGAAGATGAGGATTTGAATCATTTGATAGGTTTGATAGGTGGTTTAATTTTTAGCTATTAATGGTATAATATATACGAATAAAAGATCTTTAGTATTATTTATTATTTTACATCACAACGGATAAGAATGAAAAAATATAAAATATAAAAATACATTTTTACTTTTGACTAGTACTTAGTACATGAGTTAAATTTGTCATCTATAACTTGTGCTTTTTTACTACTACTACGCGTCGTTCTCTCTTCGACGGTGCAAAGAAAAAATTCAATCAACAAAATTTCAAATAAAACAATTAGTGACCTTTTTTTAACTTTATCGTAGCAAATATTGGCATACTTAATAGGAAAGTAGCAGAAAAGTTTTGTTATAGGAACTTAGTATAGTGAGAACAATTTTAATGTGTAGTTTATTTAATGTAGGAAATGAAATGAGAACAACAATTGGTGCCAATTGTTCCGACTTCACGGTCGCGTGTATAGAAGTTAAAAAAATAAATTAAATGCGTCGATAGCGAAATGGATGGATGAAGAGTTGTTGATCAAAATATATGATAATTAATTTTTTATATTTTATTTATTTTGATTCTAAATCTTTTGAACCAAATATCTTATTATTGATTAAGGATTGACGATTTTTATGTTTTATTTGGTTGGAATGGTATTCAATATTTAAATTTGTCAGTTTCTTGTCTCCGGATGATTGATCTTTGAAGATCCAATGTTAATTTTATTGACCCTTCAATTAATTTTTAGTACCAATTTTCATACAAGAACAATCGTTGTACAATAATTATAGGTGTTGGCTACTAACTTGTTGGATAGTGAGCATAACAAATTACAAAATTAAATAACTTATTTTCCATCAAGTAACACATTTATAATTAGAAAATTTTTACTATGTGATGCCCTTTTTTTTGTTTTGTACCTTTTTAAGTTCTGTTATTAAAAACTGTAAATAAGATAGAACAGGATAAATTTTACACTATTACCAACTAGGGGTGTGCTAGGTTTTGGAATGAGAAGGAATTGAACGGCTGGCTTACGAGCCCAACTAATCCATCCAAAAAATAATTAGCCTCCCTAACCGTCTTATCTCCATCCTCACAGGATTGCGAGCACGCGAGGCGGCCAACGGTGACCAGGCGCGGATGCCGAGGGTGGGAAGGCGCAGATGCCGATCATAAGCAAGCGAGGCTGCCGCCGACGAGTAGGCGCGGCGGTTTACGGCGAACAAGCCGACTCGGCGGATGCAATGTACGCCCGGCGAAACAAAACGCACGAGCGACGAAGGCCAGCATGCGCGCGGTGGCGATGCACACCCGGCGGCGGCCGCTCACACTCCACGCGCGCGGTGGACAGCTCTTTCGTCAGCTGCGAGACACGCCCGGCGGAAGATATTTCACGGGCGACGGCGGCCAGCATGCTCGCAGTTGCGAGGCACACCCGGCGGCGGCAGCTCGCACGGCGTGGCGGGAAGGCAAGCCGGGCGGTGGCTAGCACACGCGGCGCCAGCAAACACACGCGGCGGCGGACTAGCACATCGGAATGGAACCATTCCATTCAGTTCACCCTACTTCCACAACCGATCACACACTAGATAAACGTGGAACATAGTAAGTTAGTCCATTTCTTATATTTATTTATTGGATTTATAAAACAGTATATAAGAAGTAAAATTATTTTTCCATATAAACTAGCAATTATTTCTAAGTAGCGTATTATTATTATTTGTTTAACTTCATAGAAGAGAACCTCTCTTTGCCATGCTGGTGGACTTGTCCGCTGCATTGAAATCCTGTCTCCAAGGAGGGTGTCATGAGTCATCCACCGGAAATTTCTAGCTTCATCTTGTTCAAAGTGAACGGTGGCATAGAATTGATGAATCAAACCGATGTCAAAGTCCTTGTTGAGCTCCATAATGGGATAGAGCCAAAACTCACCACACATAGCATAAGCTTCTACAAAGTATCTTGTGGCGGCCATCTTGGCGGTGTCAATGGCGTGTTGAGGGGCTACCCCTTCTTGAAAGGCACATAGACCTCATAAAAGATCTCCTCTTGAGTCTTGTTGTGGAAGCACTTATCCGTAACCCTATTGTTCCGAGGGGTGAGATAAGGGTTCACATCCCGGAGCTCCTTGTACTCAAGATACTGCATGCCCTTTACTGACACATGAACTTGCTTGCCACGAACTGCGGGTGACTTATGCCTTAGAGCGGATTGTTGATGGGTCGTGAGTTTGGATGGTCGAGTGCGCTCAACCTCTTCTTCAATCTCATCCACATGACCCTTGCCTCTCTTCTTGGAGCTGCTGATACGTCTCCAACGTATCTATAATTTCCGATGTTCCATGCTTGTTTTATGACAATACCAACATGTTTTGTTCACACTTTATATCATTTTCATGCATTTTCCGGAACTAACCTATTAACAAGATGCCACAGTGCCAGTTCATGTTTTCTGCTGTTTTTGGTTCCAGAAAGGCTGTTCGGGCAATATTCTCGGAATTGGACGAAATCAACGCCAAACCTCCTATTTTTCCCGGAAGCGTCCAGAACACCGAAGAAGAGTCGGAGAGGGGCCAGGGGGCCACCACACCACATGGCGGCGCGGGCCAGGCCTAGGCCGCGCCGGCCTAGGGTGTGGCGCCCCAGTGCCCCCTGCGCCGCCTCTTCGCCTATAAAAGCCCTTTCGACCTAAAAACGCAGTACCAATTGACGAAACTCCAGAAAGACTCCAGGGGCGCCGCCACCGTCGCGAAACTCCAATTCGGGGGACAGAACTCTCTGTTCCGGCACCCTGCCGGACGGGGAATTGCCCCCGGAGCCATCTCCACCGCCGTCTTCACCGCCATCTTCACCGCCATCGCTGCCTCCATGATGAGGAGGGAGTAATCCACCCCTGAGGCTGAGGGCTCCGCTGTAGCTATGTGGTTCATCTCTCTCCCATGTACCTCAATACAATAATCTCATGAGCTGCTTTACATGATTGAGATTCATATGAGTTTTGTATCACTACTATCTATGTGCTACTCTAGCAATGTTATTAAAGTAGTTCTATTCCTCCTGCACGTGTGTAAAGGTGACAGTGTGTGCACCGTGTTAGTACTTGGTTTATGCTATGATCATGATCTCTTGTAGATTGCGAAGTTAACTATTGCTATGATAATATTGATGTGATCTATTCCTCCTACATATGCATGAAGGTGACAGTGTGCATGCTATGTTAGTACTTGGTTTAGTCTGTTGATCTATCTTACACTATAAGGTTACTTAAATATGAGCATTATTGTGGAGCTTGTTAACTCCGGCATTGAGGGTTCGTGTAATCCTACGCAATGTGTTCATCATCCAACAAGAGTGTAGAGTATGCATTTATCTATTCTGTTATGTGATCAATGTTGAGAGTGTCCACTAGTGAAAGTGTAATCCCTAGGCCTTGTTCCTAAATACTGCTGCGTTACTACTGCTTGTTTACTGTTTCACTGTGTTACTACTGCTGCAATACTACCACCATCAACTACACGCCCGAAAGCTATTTTACGGCACCGTTGCTACTGCTCATATATATTCATACCACCTGTATTTCACTATCTCTTCGCCGAACTAGTGCACCTATTAGGTGTGTTGGGGACACAAGAGACTTCTTGCTTTGTGGTTGCAGGGTTGCATGAGAGGGATATCTTTGACCTCTTCCTCCCTGAGTTCGATAAACCTTGGGTGATCCACTTAAGGGAAACTTGCTGCTGTTCTACAAACCTCTGCTCTTGGAGGCCCAACACTGTCTACGAGGAAAGGAGGGGGAACGTAGACATCAAGCACTTTTAAGGCGCCGTTGCAGGAGGAAAGGTAAAAGGTACTCACACTCCGGACCTCGGCTACCAAGCTATTTCCCGGCGTCGTAAGTACTCGAAGCTATTTCCTTTAGATCCTGCAATTGCAACTTTTTGTTTCTTGTTTACACTAGTTAGGCATAATGGAAAACATCTGTGAGCTCTTTGTACTATTTCCTGAGTCAAGACATGAATGGTTTAATGCGAAAATTAAAAAACCCATGGAACATGTTAGCATGAATACTTTGAACACCATTGTTGCTAATGATATGGAAAATTCTAAGCTTGGGGAAGCTGGTTTTGATGAGCATGATCTTTTTAGTCCACCAAGCATTGAGGAGAAAATTTTCTTTGATGATACTTTGCCTCCTATTTATGATGATTATAATGATAGTAGTCTTTTGGTACCACCTACTATGGAGAGTAAATTTTGTTGTGATTATACTATGCCTCCAACACTTGATGAGAATAATAATGATAGCTACTTTGTTGAATTTGCTCCCACTATTACTAATAAAATTGATTATGCTTATGTGGAGAGTAATAATTTTATGCATGAGACTCATGATAAGAATGCTTTATGTGATAGTTATATTGTTGAGTTTGCTCATGTTGCTACTGAAAGTTATTATGAGAGAGGAAAATATGGTTGTAGAAATTTTCATGTTACTAAAACACCTCTCTATGTGCTGAAATTTTTGAAGCTATACTTGTTTTATCTTTCTATGCTTGTTGCATTATGCTTCTTGAACTTGTTTATTTACAAGATTCCTATGCATAGGAAGCATGTTAGGCTTAAATTTGTTTCATACTTGCCTTTTGATGCTCTCTTTTTGCTTCAAATACTATTTCTTGCGAGTGCATCATTAAAACTGCTGAGCCCATCTTAATGGCTATAAAGAAAAGAACTTCTTGGGAGATAACCCATGTGTTATTTTGCTACATTACTTTGTTTTTATTTTGTGTCTTGGAAGTTGTTTACTACTGTAGCAACCTCTCCTTATCTTAGTTTTGTGTTTTGTTGTGCCAAGTAAAGCCGTTGATAGAAAAGTAAGTACTAGATTTGGATTACTGCACAGTTCCAGATTTCTTTGCTGTCACGAATCTGGGTCCACCTCCCTGTAGGTAGCTCAGAAAATTAAGCCAATTTACGTGCATGATCCTCAGATATGTACGCAACTTTCATTCAATTTGAGCATTTTCATTTGAGCAAGTCTGGTGCCATTTTAAAATTCGTCAATACGAACTGTTCTGTTTTGACAGATTCTGCCTTTTATTTCGCATTGCCTCTTTTGCTATGTTGGATGAATTTCTTTGATCCACTAATGTCCAGTAGCATTATGCAATGTCCAGAAGTGTTAAGAATGATTGTGTCACCTCTGAATATGTTAATTTTTATTGTGCACTAACCCTCTAATGAGTTGTTTCGAGTTTGGTGTGGAGGAAGTTTTCAAGGGTCAAGAAAGGAGGATGATATACTATGATCAAGAAGAGTGAAAGCTCTAAGCTTGGGGATGCCCCGGTGGTTCATCCCTGCATATTTCAAGAAGACTCAAGCGTCTAAGCTTGGGGATGCCCAAGGCATCCCCTTCTTCATCGACAAATTATCAGGTTCCTTCTCTTGAAACTATATTTTTATTCGGTCACATCTTATGTGCTTTACTTGGAGCGTCTGTATGCTTTTGTTTTTGTTTGTGTTTGAATAAATGCTTGTGTGGGAGAGAGACACGCTCCGCTGGTTCGTATGAACACATGTGTTCTTAGCTCATAATATTCATGGCGAAGGTTGAAACTGCTTCGTTAAATTGTTATATGGTTGGAATTGGAAAATGATACATGTAGTAATTGCTATAAATGTCTTGGGTAATGTGATACTTGGCAATTGTTGTGCTCATGTTTAAGCTCTTGCATCATATGCTTTGCACCCATTAATGAAGAAATACATAGAGCATGTTAAAATTTGGTTTGCATATTTGGTTTCTCTAAGGTCTAGATAATTTCTAGTATTGAGTTTGAACAACAAGGAAGACGGTGTAGAGTCTTATAATGTTTTCAATATGTCTTTTATGTGAGTTTTGCTGCACCGGTTCATCCTTGTGTTTGTTTCAAATAAGCCTTGCTAGCCTAAACCTTGTATCGAGAGGGAATACTTCTCATGCATCCAAAATACTTGAGCCAACCACTATGCCATTTGTGTCCACATACCTACCTACTACATGGTATTTTCCGCCATTCCAAAGTAAATTGCTTGAGTGCTACCTTTAAAATTCCATCATTCACCTTTGCAATATATAGCTCATGGGACAAATAGCTTAAAAACTATTGTGGTATTGAATATGTAATTATGCACTTTATCTCTTATTAAGTTGCTTGTTGTGCGATAACCATGTTCACTGGGGACGCCATCAACTATTCATTGTTGAATTTCATGTGAGTTGCTATGCATGTCCGTCTTGTCTGAAGTAAGAGAGATCTACCACCCTATGGTTAAGCATGCATATTGTTAGAGAAGAACATTGGGCCGCTAACTAAAGCCATGATCCATGGTGGAAGTTTCGATTTTGGACATATATCCTCAATCTCATATGAGAAAATTATTAATTGTTGTTACATGCTTATGCATAAAAGAGGAGTCCATTATCTGTTGTCTATGTTGTCCCGGTATGGATGTCTAAGTTGAGAATAATCAATAGCGAGAAATCCAATGCGAGCTTTCTCCTTAGACCTTTGTACAGTCGGCATAGAGGTACCCCTTTGTGACACTTGGTTAAAACATGTGCATTGTGATGATCCGGTAGTCCAAGCTAATTAGGACAAGGTGCGGGCACTATTAGTATACTATGCATGAGGCTTGCAACTTGTAAGATATAATTTACATGATACATATGCTTTATTACTACCGTTGACAAAATTGTTTCATGTTTTCAAAATAAAAGCTCTAGCACAAATATAGCAATCGATGCTTTCCTCTTTGAAGGACCATTCTTTTACTTTTATTGTTGAGTCAGTTCACCTATCTTTCTCCACCTCAAGAAGCAAACATTTGTGTGAACTATGCATTGATTCTTATATACTTGCTTATTGCATTTGTTATATTGCTTTGCATTGACAACTATCCATGAGATATACATGTTACAAGTTGAAAGCAACCGCTGAAACTTAATCTTCCATTGTGTTGCTTCAATGTCTCTACTATGAATTTATTGCTTTATGAGTAACTCTTATGCAAGACTTATTGATGCTTGTCTCGAAAGTACTATTCATGAAAAGTCTTTGCTATATGATTCACTTGTTTACTCATTGCATTTACATTGTTTCGAATCGCTGCATTCATCTCATATGCTTTACAATGGTATGATTAAGATTATGTTGGTAGCATGTCACCTCAGAAATTATCTTTTATCGTTTACCTACTCGAGGACGAGTAGGAACTAAGCTTGGGGATGCTGATACGTCTCCAACGTATCTATAATTTCCGATGTTCCATGCTTGTTTTATGACAATACCAACATGTTTTGTTCACACTTTATATCATTTTCATGCATTTTCCGGAACTAACCTATTAACAAGATGCCACAGTGCCGTTCTGTTTTCTCTTGTTTTGGTTCCCGAGAAAGGCTGTTCGGGCAATATTCTCGGAATTGGACGAAATCAACGCCAAACCTCCTATTTTTCCCGGAAGCGTCCGAACACCGAAGAAGAGTCGGAGAGGGGCCAGGGGGCCACCACACCACATGGCGGCGCGGGCCAGGCCTAGGCCGCGCCGGCCTAGGGTGTGGCGCCCCCAGGTGCCCCCTGCGCCGCCTCTTCGCCTATAAAAGCCCTTTCGACCTAAAAACGCAGTACCAATTGACGAAACTCCAGAAAGACTCCAGGGGCGCCGCCACCGTCGCGAAACTCCAATTCGGGGGACAGAACTCTCTGTTCCGGCACCCTGCCGGACGGGGAATTGCCCCCGGAGCCATCTCCACCGCCGTCTTCACCGCCATCTTCACCGCCATCGCTGCCTCCATGATGAGGAGGGAGTAATCCACCCCTGAGGCTGAGGGCTCCGCTGTAGCTATGTGGTTCATCTCTCTCCCATGTACCTCAATACAATAATCTCATGAGCTGCTTTACATGATTGAGATTCATATGAGTTTTGTATCACTACTATCTATGTGCTACTCTAGCAATGTTATTAAAGTAGTTCTATTCCTCCTGCACGTGTGTAAAGGTGACAGTGTGTGCACCGTGTTAGTACTTGGTTTATGCTATGATCATGATCTCTTGTAGATTGCGAAGTTAACTATTGCTATGATAATATTGATGTGATCTATTCCTCCTACATATGCATGAAGGTGATAGTGTGCATGCTATGTTAGTACTTGGTTTAGTCTGTTGATCTATCTTACACTATAAGGTTACTTAAATATGAGCATTATTGTGGAGCTTGTTAACTCCGGCATTGAGGGTTCGTGTAATCCTACGCAATGTGTTCATCATCCAACAAGAGTGTAGAGTATGCATTTATCTATTCTGTTATGTGATCAATGTTGAGAGTGTCCACTAGTGAAAGTGTAATCCCTAGGCCTTGTTCCTAAATACTGCTGCGTTACTACTGCTTGTTTACTGTTTCACTGTGTTACTACTGCTGCAATACTACCACCATCAACTACACGCCAGCAAGCTATTTTCTGGCACCGTTGCTACTGCTCATATATATTCATACCACCTGTATTTCACTATCTCTTCGCCGAACTAGTGCACCTATTAGGTGTGTTGGGGACACAAGAGACTTCTTGCTTTGTGGTTGCAGGGTTGCATGAGAGGGATATCTTTGACCTCTTCCTCCCTGAGTTCGATAAACCTTGGGTGATCCACTTAAGGGAAAACTTGCTGCTGTTCTACAAACCTCTGCTCTTGGAGGCCCAACACTGTCTACAGGAAAGGAGGGGGAACGTAGACATCAGCTACCTGGGATACAATCATGAGGATAGGAAAGATAAATGAGTGCACACAAACAAGGAGGTCAAAATGAAGGAGATATGCCCTAGAGGCAATAATAAAGTGGTTATTATTTATATCTTTATGTTTATGATAAATGTTTATATATCATGCTATAATTGTATTAACCGAAACATTAGTACATGTGTGATATGTAGACAAACAAGAAGTCCCTAGTATGCCTCTTAAACTAGCTTGTTGATTAATGGATGATTAGTTTCATAATCATGAACATTGGATGTTATTAATAACAAGGTTATATCATTATATGAATGATGTAATGGACACACCCAATTAAGCGTAGCATAAGATCTCGTCATTAAGTTATTTGCTATAAGCTTTTGATACATAGTTACCTAGTCCTTATGACCATGAGATCATATAAATCACTTATACCGGAAAGGTACTTTGATTACACCAAACACCACTGCGTAAATGGGTGGCTATAAAGGTGGGATTAAGTATCCGGAAAGTATGAGTTGAAGCATATGGATCAACAGTGGGATTTGTCCATCCCGATGACGGATAGATATACTCTGGGCCCTCTCGGTGGAATGTCGTCTAATGTCTTGCAAGCATATGAATAAGTTCATAAGAGACCACATACCACGGTACGAGTAAAGAGTACTTGTCAGGAGACGAGGTTGAACAAGGTATAAAGTGATACCGAAGATCAAACCTCGGACAAGTAAAATATCGCGTGACAAAGGGAATTGGTATTATATGTGAATGGTTCATTCGATCACTTAAGTCATCGTTGAATATGTGGGAGCCATTATGGATCTCCAGATCCCGCTATTGGTTATTGGTCAGAGTGAGTACTCAACCATGTCCGCATAGTTCACGAACCGTAGGGTGACACACTTAAAGTTGGATGTTGAAATGGTAGAAATTGAATATGGAATGGAGTTCGAATATTTGTTCGGAGTCCCGGATGAGATCCCGGACATCACGAGGAGTTCCGGAATGGTCCGGAGAATAAGATTCATATATAGGATGTCATTTTATGTGAATTAAAATGTCGCGGAAGGTTTTATGGAAGGTTCTAGAAGGTTCTAGAAAAGTCCGGAAGAAACCACCAAGGAAGGTGGAGTCCACATGGGACTCCACCTCCATGGCCGGCCAACCCTAGTGGGGGAGGAGTCCCAAGTGGACTCCCCCTTAGGGGGCCGGCCACCCCCCACATGGGAGGTGGAAATCCCACCTTTTGGTGGGAGTCCTAGTTGGGCTAGGTTTCCCCTCTCATGGAAGGTTTTTGGTTCGGGTCTTATTCGAAGACTTGGACACCAACACTTGGGGATCCACCTATATAATGAGGGGCCAAGGGGAGGGGGCCGGCCACCCCAAGACCACAAGCTGGCCGCCCCCCTTGAGTGGCCGGCCACCCCCTCCCAAACCCTAGCCGCCCCCCTCTCCTCCATAACTCCCGCGTAGCTTTAGCGAAGCTCCGCCGGACTTCTCCACCACCACCGACACCACGCCGTCGTGCTGTCGGATTCAAGAGGAGCTACTACTTCCGCTGCCCGCTGGAACGGGGAGGTGGACGTCGTCTTCATCAACAACCGAACGTATGACCGAGTACGGAGGTGCTGCCCGTTCGTGGCGCCGGAACCGATCGTGATCAAGATCTTCTACGCGCTTTTGCAAGCGGCAAGTGAACGTCTACCGCAGCAACAAGAGCCTCCTCTTGTAGGCTTTGGAATCTCTTCAAGGGTGAGACTCGATAATCCCCTCGTTGCTACCGTCTTCTATATTGCATCTTGGCTTGGATTTCGTGTTCGCGGTAGGAAAATTTTTGTTTTCTATGCAACGTTATCCTACAGTGGTATCAGAGCCGTGTCTATGCATAGATGGTTGCACGAGTAGAACACAATGGTTTGTGGGCGTTGATGCTTTTGTTATCTTTAGTTGAGTACTTTGCATCTTTGTGGCATAGTGGGATGAAGCGGCTCGGGCTAACTTTACATGACCGCGTTCATGATATTTGCTCCACGCTCGACATGCAACTTGTATTGCATAAGTGGCTTTGCGGGTGTCTGTCTCTCCTACTATAGTGAAGATTCAATTTATTCTTCTATTGACAACACTAGTATCACCGTTGTGGTTCATGTTCGTAGGTAGATTGGATCTTACTCGAAAACCCTAAACCACGTAAAATATGCAAACCAAATTAGAGAACGTCTAACTTGTTTTTGCAGGGTTTGGTGATGTGATATGGCCATAATGTGATGATGACTATGTATGAGATGATCATTATTGTATTGTGGCAACCGGCAGGAGCCTTATGGTTGTCTTTAAATTTCATGTTGAGTAGTATTTCAAAGTAGTTGTAATAGTTGCTACATGGAGGATAATCATGAAGACGGCGCCATTGACCTTGGTGCTTCGCCGACGATGATGGAGATCATGCCTGTTGATGATGGAGATCATGTCCGTGCTTTGGAGATGAAGATCAAAGGCGCAAAGACAAAAGGGCCATATCATATCACATATGAACTGCATGTGATGTTAATCCTTTTATGCATCTTATTTTGCTTAGATCGCGACGGTAGCATTATAAGATGATCCCTCTCGCTAAAATCTCAAGATAATAAAGTGTTCATCCTTAGTAGCACCGTTGCCAAGACTTGTCGTTTCGAAGCATCTCGTGATGATCGGATGTGATAGAATCAACAAGTGCATACAACGGGTGCAAGACAGTTTTGCACATGCGGATACTAAGGTGGCCTTGACGAGCCTAGCATGTACAGACATGGTCTCGGAACACGTGATACCGAAAGGTAGAGCATGAATCATATGATTGATATGATGAACACTTTGAATGTTCGCCATTGAAATCACACCTTGTCTCGTGATGATCGGACTTAGGTGCGGTGGATTTGGTTCGTGTGATCACTAAGACAATGCGAGGGATATTGTTTTGAGTGGGAGTTCACCTAGTTTTTAATTATATTGAATTAAAATTTGAACTCAATTTGTCATAAACATTAGTCTAAACTATTGCAAATATGTTGTAGATATGGCGTCCCCAATCAATTTTAACCAGTTCCTAGAGAAAGAAAAGCTTAAGAGCAACGGTAGCAACTTCACCGACTGGTTCCGTCATGTGAGGATTTTCCTCAATGGCGGAAATCTGCAATATGTGCTTGATGCACCGCTAGGTGACCCTCCTGCAGAAACTGAAACCGATGAAGTAAAAGCTGTTTACGCAACTCGGAAAACTCGGTACTCTCAAGTTCAGTGTGCCATCTTATGCAGTCTGGAAGCCGATCTTCAAAAACGTTTTGAGCACCACGATCCACATGAGTTAATCAATGAGTTGAAGACTATATTTGAGACTCATGCGGCCGTGGAATGCTATGAAGCATCGAAACACTTCTTCAGCTGCATGATGGAAGAAGGCAGCTCCGTTAGTGAGCACATGCTCGCCATGACCGGGCATGCGAAGAAACTCAGTGACTTGGGAATAGTGATTCCTAATAGACTGGGAATTAATCGTGTCCTTCAATCACTGCCACCTAGTTACAAGAACTTTGTGATGAACTACAATATGCAGAACATGAACAAAGAGTTACCTGAACTCTTCTCCATGCTAAAATCTGCTGAGATTGAGATCAAGAAAGAGCACCAAGTGTTGATGGTCAACAAGACCACCAGCTTCATGAAACAGGGCAAGTCTAAAGGCAAGAACAGGAAGAGTGGCAAGAAAGCTGCCACGCCTCCTATGAAACCTAAGACTGGCCCTAAGCCTGATGCTGAGTGCTATTACTGCAAGGAGAAGGGACACTGGAAGCGTAATTGCTCCAAGTATTTGGCAGATCTGAAGAGCGGCCTTGTCAAGAAGAAGAAAGAAGGTATATCTGATATACATGTTATAGATGTTTATCTCACTGGTTCTCGTACTAGTACCTGGGTATTTGATACTGGTTCGGTTGCTCATATTTGTAACTCGAAACAGGAACTAAAGAATAAACGAAGACTACTGAAAGATGAAGTGACGATGCGCGTTGGAAATGGATCCAAAGTCGATGTGATCGCTGTCGGCACACTTCCTCTACATCTACCTTCGGGATTAGTTTTAAGCCTAAATAATTGTTATTTTGTACCCGCGTTGAGCATGAACATTATATCTGGATCTTGTTTAATGCAAGACGGTTATTCATTCAAGTCTGAGAATAATGGTTGTTCTATTTTTATGAATAATATCTTTTATGGTCGAGCACCTGAAAAGAATGGCTTATTTCTGTTAGATCTCGATAGTAGTGATACACATATACATAACATTGATGCTAAGCGAGTTAAATTGAATGATAATTCTACTTATATGTGGCACTGTCGTCTTGGTCATATTGGAGTGAAACGCATGAAGAAACTCCATACTGATGGATTACTTGAATCACTTGACTTTGAGTCACTTGATAGATGCGAAGCATGTCTAATGGGAAAAATGACTAAGACTCCATTTTCTGGAATAATGGAGCGAGCTACTGACTTATTGGAAATCATACATACCGATGTGTGCGGACCAATGAGCGTAGCATCGCGCGGTGGTTATCGTTATGTTGTAACCTTCACAGATGATCTGAGTAGATATGGGTATATCTATTTCATGAAACATAAATCCGAAACTTTCGAGAAGTTTAAGGAATTCCAAAGTGAAGTAGAAAATCAACGTAACAAGAAGATCAAATTTCTACGATCTGATCGCGGAGGTGAATATCTGAGTTATGAGTTTGGCGTGCATTTAAAGAAATGCGGAATACTTTCACAATTGACACCGCCGGGAACACCACAACGTAACGGTGTGTCCGAACGTCGTAATCGAACTCTCTTAGATATGGTTCGTTCTATGATGTCTCTTACTGATTTGCCGTTATCATTTTGGAGTTATGCATTAGAGACAGCCGCATTCACTTTAAATAGAGCACCATCAAAATCCGTAGAAACGACACCGTATGAATTATGGTTTAATAAGAAACCTAAGCTGTCGTTCCTGAAAGTTTGGGGTTGCGAAGCCTATGTAAAGAAGTTACAACCGGACAAGCTAGAACCCAAAGCGGAGAAATGCATCTTCATAGGATACCCTAAGGAAACTATAGGGTACACTTTCTATCACAGATCCGAAGGCAAAATCTTTGTTGCTAAGAACGGAACCTTTCTTGAGAAAGAATTTCTCACTAAAGAAGTGACTGGAAGAAAAGTAGAACTCGATGAGATTGATGAATCTATACTCGTTGATCAGAGTAGCGCGATGCGGAAGTTGTGCAGTACCGCCTACACCGACAACGAGAGGAAGCTAATGATAATGATCATGGAACTTCGAACGAGGAAACTATCGAACCTCGCAGATCGACAAGGGAACGTGCCACTCTGATTGGTATGATCCTTGTCTAAATGTCATGATTGTGGATAACAATGATGAGGACCTGTGACGTATGAAGAAGCAATGATGAGCCCGTATTCCAACAAATGGCAAGAAGCCATGAAATCCGAAATGGGTTCCATGTATGATTACAATGTTTGGACTTTGGTAGACTTACCTGATAGCCGAAAGGCTGTTGAGAATAAATGGATCTTCAAGAGAAAAACAGATGCTGATGGTAATATTACTGTCTATAAAGCTCGACTTGTCGCAAAGGGTTTCTGACAAATTCAAGGAGTTGACTACGATGAGACTTCCTCACCTGTAGCGAAGCTAAAATCTGTGAGGATTTTGTTAGCAATAGCTGCATTTTTCGATTATGAGATTTGGCAGATGGATGTCAAAACGGCGTTCCTTAATGGTGACATTGAGGAAGAGTTGTATATGGTACAACCCAAAGGTTTTGTCGATCCTAAAAATGCTGACAAAGTATGCAAACTTCAGCGTTCAATTTATGGACTGAAGCAAGCATCAAGAAGTTGGAACCGACGCTTTGATAAGGTGATCAAAGACTTCGGGTTTATACAGTGTCATGGAGAGGCCTGTATTTACAAGAAAGTGAGTGGGAGCTCTGTAGCATTCCTGATATTATATGTAGATGACATATTATTGATTGGGAATGATATAGAACTATTAAGCAGTGTAAAGGGTTATTTGAATAATAGTTTTTCAATGAAAGACCTTGGTGAAGCATCATATATATTAGGCATCAAGATTTATAGAGATAGATCAAGACGTCTAATAGGGCTATCACAGAGTACATACCTGGACAAGATTCTAAAGAAGTTTAGAATGGACGAAAGTAAGAAAGGATTCTTACCTATGTTACCGAGGCAAGGTCTTGAGTCGGACTCAAGGTCCGGCTACGGCAGAAGAAAGAGAAAGGATGAGTCGGATCCCCTATGCCTCGGCGATAGGCTCTATCATGTATGCCATGCTATGTACAAGACCGGATATAGCACATGCCGTTAGTTTGACTAGCGAGATATCAAAGTGATCCGGGAATGGAACCTTTGGACAGCGGTCAAGAATATCCTGAAGTACTTGAAAAGAACTAAGGATATGTTTCTTTGTTATGGAGGTGACCAAGAGCTCGTTGTAACAAGTTACACAGATGCAAGTTGGAACACTGATCCTGATGACTCTAAGTCACAATCTGGGTACGTGTTTATATTGAATGGTGCTGCAGTAAGCTGGGCAAGCTCGAAGCAGTGCATGGTGGCGAAATCCTCAACAGAATCAGAGTACATAGCGGTTTCAGAGGCTTCATCAGAAGCGGTATGGATGAAGAGGTTCATTATAGAGCTCGGTGTGGTTCCTAGTGCATTGGACCCACTAGTCATATATTGTGACAACATGGGTGCCATCGCCAATCCACAAGAACCAAGGTCACACAAGAGGCTGAAGCATATCAAGCTGCGTTACCACTCGATTCACGAGTACATCGAAGATGGAGAAGTAAAGATTTGCAAAGTACACACTGATCTGAATGTAGCAGATCCGTTGACTAAAGCTCTCCCTAGGGCAAAGCATGACCAACACCAGAATGCCATGGGTGTTAGGTATATTACAATGTAATCTAGATTATTGACTCTAGTGCAAGTGGGAGACTGAAGGAGATATGCCCTAGAGGCAATAATAAAGTGGTTATTATTTATATCTTTATGTTTATGATAAATGTTTATATATCATGCTATAATTGTATTAACCGAAACATTAGTACATGTGTGATATGTAGACAAACAAGAAGTCCCTAGTATGCCTCTTAAACTAGCTTGTTGATTAATGGATGATTAGTTTCATAATCATGAACATTGGATGTTATTAATAACAAGGTTATATCATTATATGAATGATGTAATGGACACACCCAATTAAGCGTAGCATAAGATCTCGTCATTAAGTTATTTGCTATAAGCTTTTGATACATAGTTACCTAGTCCTTATGACCATGAGATCATATAAATCACTTATACCGGAAAGGTACTTTGATTACACCAAACACCACTGCGTAAATGGGTGGCTATAAAGGTGGGATTAAGTATCCGGAAAGTATGAGTTGAAGCATATGGATCAACAGTGGGATTTGTCCATCCCGATGACGGATAGATATACTCTGGGCCCTCTCGGTGGAATGTCGTCTAATGTCTTGCAAGCATATGAATAAGTTCATAAGAGACCACATACCACGGTACGAGTAAAGAGTACTTGTCAGGAGACGAGGTTGAACAAGGTATAAAGTGATACCGAAGATCAAACCTCGGACAAGTAAAATATCGCGTGACAAAGGGAATTGGTATTATATGTGAATGGTTCATTCGATCACTTAAGTCATCGTTGAATATGTGGGAGCCATTATGGATCTCCAGATCCCGCTATTGGTTATTGGTCAGAGTGAGTACTCAACCATGTCCGCATAGTTCACGAACCGTAGGGTGACACACTTAAAGTTGGATGTTGAAATGGTAGAAATTGAATATGGAATGGAGTTCGAATATTTGTTCGGAGTCCCGGATGAGATCCCGGACATCACGAGGAGTTCCGGAATGGTCCGGAGAATAAGATTCATATATAGGATGTCATTTTATGTGAATTAAAATGTCGCGGAAGGTTTTATGGAAGGTTCTAGAAGGTTCTAGAAAAGTCCGGAAGAAACCACCAAGGAAGGTGGAGTCCACATGGGACTCCACCTCCATGGCCGGCCAACCCTAGTGGGGGAGGAGTCCCAAGTGGACTCCCCCTTAGGGGGCCGGCCACCCCCCACATGGGAGGTGGAAATCCCACCTTTTGGTGGGAGTCCTAGTTGGGCTAGGTTTCCCCTCTCATGGAAGGTTTTTGGTTCGGGTCTTATTCGAAGACTTGGACACCAACACTTGGGGATCCACCTATATAATGAGGGGCCAAGGGGAGGGGGCCGGCCACCCCAAGACCACAAGCTGGCCGCCCCCCTTGAGTGGCCGGCCACCCCCTCCCAAACCCTAGCCGCCCCCTCTCCTCCATAACTCCCGCGTAGCTTTAGCGAAGCTCCGCCGGACTTCTCCACCACCACCGACACCACGCCGTCGTGCTGTCGGATTCAAGAGGAGCTACTACTTCCGCTGCCCGCTGGAACGGGGAGGTGGACGTCGTCTTCATCAACAACCGAACGTGTGACCGAGTACGGAGGTGCTGCCCGTTCGTGGCGCCGGAACCGATTGTGATCAAGATCTTCTACGCGCTTTTGCAAGCGGCAAGTGAACGTCTACCGCAGCAACAAGAGCCTCCTCTTGTAGGCTTTGGAATCTCTTCAAGGGTGAGACTCGATAATCCCCTCGTTGCTACCGTCTTCTAGATTGCATCTTGGCTTGGATTTCGTGTTCGCGGTAGGAAAATTTTTGTTTTCTATGCAACGTTATCCTACACAAAACCAGAGCATGCACAGAATATTGAGTACACAGCAGAAAACAGGCCAGGCCGGAAGTTCCGGTGAGAACCGGCGGAAGTTCCGCCCCGGGGCGGAAGTTCCGGCGCAACAGGCCGGAACATCCGGCTGTTTGAGGACATCGAAATTTCTCACCAGATTAGCGGCAATGGCATTGTGAATCTGCACTACCATAACATCCTATGCAAGATCTAGTAGGGGGAAGGCATCTAGAGATATTCTACCATAGCTTAACCTAGAGTATGCCCTATAGTTCATCTAGTGAGGTCCACCCACACATAGAGAGGGAAAGGGCACAAACCGGAAGGAGCCATGGTGGAGGAGAGGAAGGGGATGCCAATCCACGGAGCCGATCCGGCGGGGTCACCGGAGGAAGCAGATCTGGCCGGAGAGGGTGCAGCCGCCACACAGGGAAGGAGAGCACGAACAGATCTTGGTTTGGGGAAAAATGGGGGGCAGGAACTGCCTCCTCGTTCCCGACCGGTTAAGTGGGAAAACCATAAGGGCGGAAGTTCCGCTCGTTGGAGCCGGAACTTCCGGTCCCACAAAAAACGCACGGACAGATCAGCGACACAGCTGGCAGAGGCTGGCAGGAAGGATCCAGCCGGAAGTACCGGTCCGAACGACCGGAACTTCCGGTGAAGCAGAAAACAGAGCCAGAACAGGATTTTGACAGGGAATAGGTGCACTCGGAGAGATAGAGGATATGGCTTAGATGTGATAGGCTTAGGACAGATGATCCAAACTGTAAGATGGTACATGATCACTCATTTTTGCAAAAATGCAAATGAAGGCCAAAAATGAGCGATTTCCCATAAAAACAAAGAGATGTCAAATAAAATCCAATTAAGATCCAAATTACTCCAACTCTTCACAAAGAAGAGTGTGGTGGCCTAGGCCACCATATACGAGTGTTATGGCATGGCACCGCGAAGATATATCTTGGGTCCAAACCACTACTCATCATTGAAGCTCATATATCAACATATGATATAACGAGAATGATTTCTTAATGTTGGCATTATGGGGGGAGGGATAGCTCAATAATTTAAACCACACTCCCCCTATTTCCATGCCCACATCTAAACCAAATAAAGTTTTGAGACAAATGTGTGTTTGCAAGATGGTCAAGCTATACTCCTTGAATCAATGATATTTAGCTCATTCCTCACATAGCAAAACCTTGCTTCATCAGGAGGCTTCGTGAATATATCGGCAAGTTGATCTTTGGTAGGAACATAGATAAGCTCAATATCACCACGGGCAACATGATCCCTAATGAAATGATCCCGGATCTCAATATGCTTCGTTTTGAATGTTGCACCGGATTATAGGCAATCTTGATGGCACTTTCATTGTCACATAATAGAGGCACTTTTTCACAAATGACACCGTATTCCTTTAAAGTTTGCCTCATCCATAACAATTGAGTGCATCCACTTGCGGCGGCAACATATTCGGCTTCGGCGGTGGAGAGAGATATACAATTTTGCTTCTTAGAAGACCAACACACCAAGGACCTACCAAGGAATTGGCAAGCCCCGGAAGTTGATTTCCTATCATCCTTGTCTCCCGCCCAATCCGCATCGGTGTATCCATTGAGAATAAAACTTGAGCCTTTGGGGTACCAAATACCATATCTTGGGGTATCAACCAAATATCGAAAGATTATTTTGAGAGCCTTCATGTGGCTCTCCTTAGGAGAAGCTTGATACCTTGCACACACACCAACACTCAACACTATGTCCGGTCTAGATGCACAAAGGTAAAGCAAGGATCCAATCATGGAGCGATATACCTTTTGATCCACCTCTTTACCATTGGGATCTAGTGCAAGATGACATTTGGTAACCATAGGAGTGGCCACACCCTTCATCTCGGTCATCTTGAACCTCTTGAGCATGTCTTGGAGATATTTTGCTTGATTGATGAAGGTTCCTTCTCTCAATTGCTTGATCTCAAAACCAAGGAAGAACTTCATCTCTCCCATCATAGACATCTCAAACCTATCGGTCATAAGCTTTGAAAATTCATCATTGAAAGCTTTGTTAGTAGAGCCAAAGATAATATCATCAACATATAATTGGCAAACGAAAAGCTCCCCATTGACCCTCTTAGTAAAAAGAGTGGGATCGATTAGCCCAACATCAAACCCACGGTCTACCAACAATTCTTTAAGGTGCTCGTACCAAGCTCTAGGAGCTTGTTTGAGACCATAAAGTGCTTTATCAAGCTTGTAGACATGGTTAGGAAAGTTGAGATCCTCGAACCCCGGGGGTTGCTTAACATAAACCTCTTCATGCAAAGGACCATTAAGAAATGCACTTTTCACATCCATTTGTTGTAACTTAAAGTTATGATGCGATGCATAAGCAAGAAGGATACAGATGGACTCAAGGCGAGCCACGGGAGCATAAGTTTCTCCAAAGTCAATTCCTTCAACTTGAGAGAAACCTTGAGCTACCAATCTTGCCTTGTTCCTCACCACATTTCCAAACTCATCTTGCTTGTTCTTGAAAATCCATTTAGTGCCTATAACATTGCGGCACCCCTTTGGCTTCTCTACTAAGGTCCATACTTTATTGCGCTTGAAGTTGTTGAGTTCATCGTGCATAGCTTCCAACCAATCCAAATCTTCAAGGGCTTCAAATACTTTCTTGGGTTCCACTAAGGAGATATAAGCATGATGATTGCTAAAATTAGCCAATTGCCTTCTTGTGGTAACACTTGCCCTTAAATCACCAAGGACCTTGTCATGAGTGTGTTCGCGAATTTCAAGGTTCCTTTCTCTTCTTGCTAGACGACGGGCCTCGATCTCCTCCTTGGTTCTTCTAGGCCTTGGAGGTTTCACTTGATCAACTTGATCATTTGGGTCCCCGTCTTGACCTTCAACTTGAGCTTCCTCAATTTCTTGAGATTGCTCATCCTCATGTGCTTGATCTTGGACATTATCCGGCGAGATGAGAATATTGAATGGATATTCATCGGATCCATCATGAATCCGTGATTGATCTTGTCCTTGATCTTGCACACAAGAGGGAGGGTTTTGTTCTTGTTTTTGGGTTGGTGCATAATTTGCTTCAAGAGATGGGGTTTGTTGATGGTGAGAAGATGAGGGCTCCACCGTGGTAGAGCATAGTCCTTCTCGAGACGCCACACCGTGTCCCTCAATGGGGCGGAAAAATCCCGCACCCATTCTTACTATGGCATCTTGAGGTATTTCATCACCTGCACATACATCAACTTGCCCCACTTGGGAGCCATCATTTTCTTCGAACCTCACACTACAAGATTCGATGATAATCCCGGAGGATACATCAAAGATTCTATAAGTGTGAGATTCGGCACCGTAACCAACAAATATACCCTCCAAAGCTTTAGGAGCAAATTTAGATAAACGAACTCCTTTGATTTTGTAGAAGCACTTACACCCGAACACCTTGAAGTGTGAGATATTAGGCTTGTTCCCGGCGAGTATTTCATATGGAGTCTTGTTCAAGCCCTTGCGGAGATAGAGCCGGTTAGAAGAGTGGCAAGCGGTGGAGATGGCTTCGTCCCAAAAATTATAGCGGGATTTATACTCCGCCATCATAGATCTTGCCATATCCATAAGAGTCCGGTTCTTCCTCCCCGCAACACCATTTTGTTGAGGGGTGTAAGCAGCGGAATATTGATGACGAATCCCCTCATCACTAAGAAAATCATTGAGTGTATAGTTCTTGAACTCGGAGCCGTTGTCACTTCTTATTGCCATAATGAGGAGGTTGTGTTGGCGTTGCACCTCGGTAGCAAAGTCAATGAATATTTGTTGAGTCTAATCTTTCGTCTTGAGAAAGTAGACCCAAGTGTATCTTGAGTAGTCATCAACAATCACCAAGCAATGTTTCTTCGCACCAAGACTTGCATGAGTAACGGGACCAAAGAGATCCACATGAAGGAGCTCCAAGATCCTCTTCGAAGAGATGATAGTCTTACTTGGATGCGGAGAGTCGTGCATTTTGCCTTCAACACAAGCCCTACAAACACGATCTTTGGCAAAAGACACATTTTCCATTAGTCCCACAATATGGTTCCCCTTGTGAAGACTTTGCAAAGTTCTCATGTTGACATGGGCCAAGCGGCGATGCCACAACCAACCCACATCCGCCTTTCCAAATAGGCACATCGCATTTGAAGTGGTGGTCCCCGAAAAGTCCACCACATACAAATTATGTTCGCGATACCCAACGTAAGCGACTTTTAGAGTCTTGCTCCACAAGAGGACCACAATATCATTATCAATAAAGACGGCGAAACCCATCTTGCCAAGGGCGGAAACGGAAAACAAATTGTAACCAAGGGTTTTGACAAGCATGACATCCAAAAGAGTAATGTTGTGTGCAACCACAACCTTGCCAAAACCCAATACCTCGGATGTAGAATTATCGCCAAAGGAGACGGTGATATTATTTATATTTGGCCTCAACTCCTTGACGAGGTTCTTGTCGCCGGTCATATGACTTGTACATCCACTATCAAGTACCCATTTTGAATCTTCGGTGGCATAGTCCTACAAGAGATCAATTCTTGGATTTAGGTACCCATTTCTCAATGGGTCCTCTTTTGTTAGCAACGAGGGTCTTTGGGACCCAAATAGACCAAGCAATGTAACCATCATATGGGCCAACATATTTAGCATAAACATCACCATAATAATCTTTAAATAGAACATAGTGAGGGTTAGCATTTCCCGCATCATCATCATTAATGGTTTTGCCCTTAGGAGCTTCACCATTAGTGATGACTTTCTTCTTCTCTTGTGCGGGCTTGGCCTTTTGCTTGTTTGCCTTCTTTGCCTTGGCATTATAACCAAGGCCCTCCTTCCCATTGTTTGATCTTTGCTTACTCAAAAGATCATCCAAAGAAAGTTTACTTTGGGGAGAGGAGGCCTTAGTAAGTTCATCCTTCAACCTAGCATTTTCCTCAATAATATTTGCATGATCACATGAGGGGTTAGAGGAACTAGGCACATCATATGAAGCAAGCCTAATTTGAAGTTGCTCATAAGACTTGGATAGGAGAGTGTATTCACTCTTCAAAGCTTTGTGAGCTTTGTCTAATTCATCTAGGTCCTTCACAAGTTTCTCATGATCAACACCAAATTGGGCCTTTTCCTTTTTAAGCACTTTAGTCTTAGCCCTAGCAAGATCTCTAGCTTTGATGAGTTTGTTAATTTTATCTTGAGGCTCTTCAATAGTTTCTAGCCTCTCTTCAAGAGAAGCTATAGTTTTTTGACTTTCCTCAAGAGCATTTTTAAGAGCATGGATTTCAAGAGAGTCTTCTCTCTCTATTCGACATTTTTTCTCAAGAGTATCATTTAGTTGAGCCATACGAACCATGAGATTTGAAACATGCTTTTTAGTATTACCATGTAAGTTAAGAATGAATTCATCAAACTCTACCATTTCTTGTTTCACTTTTAGACTAGCATGATCAACCCCTAGATCACTTGATATGTTAGGCATAGAGGGGCTAGGAGATGATACCTCGGAGGATTTAGCCATGAGGCAACTTTCTTCCTCCACATGAATGGCCTCTTTGGGGGATTCACTTGGTGATGAAGAGTTAGTGGAGAGGGAGGCAAGAGCGACCAATCCATTAGAGGTTGCATATTCTTCATCATCAACTTCATCATCTCCGGAGGTATATTCTTCTTGAGTTGATAGCACAATAGATGTGTCCAAGGTGGACCTTGCCATGGAGCAATGTGCATTCTTGATATGAGGATTCTCATTGGGGGATTCAAAGAGAGATGAAGAGGGAATTTTGGTAGTGACAATGGCGGCCACTTCCTTTGAGCTTTCTTCTTCTTCTTCATCACTAGAACTTTCAACTTCATCGGAAGAGTATTCTTCTCTAGTCACTAGCACAACTCTTGAGGGCCTCTTGCCCTTCTTGGTCTTGTTGTTGTAGAATTTCTTGTTGGGGGTTTTTGAATATTTGCCCTTTGAGTCTTTGCTCTTGTCCTTGGGAATGAGCCTTCCATTATGATTCTCCCTATTCTCACAGGGGCATTCGGCGATGAAATGGCGCTTGTCATCACAGTTGTAGCACGATCTTGTTTTTGGACCAAAGCTAGTGAACCCACTTTTGTTGTTTCTCTTGATGTTGTCTTCCTTGCAGCCCCGGCCCTATGTATTTTGGTGCCCTTGGGCGACGTAAAAAAAGGGCCCTTTCAAAACGATATGTAGTATAACTAGATATATATAAACTCTCAGTTTGTTCGCATATTACAGTAGAAATAATTATAAAATGGCAGCAAAATATAAAATGTATTTTGCACTAGTTTCATTACCTCAAATAAAGACCAAATTACCATGAGTAAACCAACCATTTTCGGTCAACAAACTCATTGTTAGCTAACTTTCTGGAGTAATAAGCATAAGAAAAATGTCTACCATCGGCATCCTTACGGAATTGTAGATTCGGTTCTCTGAGAGACACCTTTTCAATCAATATATCCCGTTTGGAGTTTTCAAAATTATCCCATGTTCTTGGATCATACATAGATAAAAGAGAATCATCTTGATCATCACCATTAGGATTAGATGAAGGCTGCAAATTTTCTTCCTCCATATTATCCTCATTAACATTATCATCATCATCTGCAATTACATTCAAAAAAAAATAGTTACTTACTTACTTACATTTGAAAAACGCGATGCTAGTTAGTTACTTACTATTATTTGAGGACTGTTCATTGACCTCAATATCTCCATCTGTATTATCCTCATCAGCTTGTCCCGGATCAGATATTGGCCTCTGATTATTGTTGTTGACATCAACATTACTTTTAACTGGAAAATACTTATTCAAGTCGCCTCTTTTAACTGTCGTTGCCTATTCGACGGTACCTCGGAGGAGGGATCCTCACGAGGGGGAGAAGAAGTGGGGGCCATAGGGCGGAGTGCACTCGGGACGGTGGTACGCGATTTACCCAGCTTCGGAACACCTGCACGAGGACAGGGCCTACTGCTGCTTGTCTGGAATTATCTGGGCGCTTTCGCGTTGTTACAATGAGTTGTGGTTGTCTCGCTTCTAGCTCGAGATCCCCCCCTCAGGGCTCCCGGGATCCGGCTTATACAGGCGCACGGATCTAGGGTTTACATGGAGAGTCCTACCCGGAATACAAGTTGCCTAACTACGGTACAATGTCTTGCCGTGTACGTCAAGGATCCACCTATTCCTAACTTGTCGTCATGGATCCGGCTTTCTTCATGGGCCTTCACGGACCTGACTCCTGGCATAGACCTCTTCGGATCTGGGTACCTCTGTAGGTCGGTTCGGATCCGGGTACCTCTGTAAGGCGGTTCGGATCCGGCTACCTTCCTAGGGCGGTTAGGATCCTGGTACCTCTGTAGGGCGGTTCGGATCCGGCTACCTTCGTAGGGCGGTTCAGATCCGGCTCCTTGTTCCTGGGTTGGACATCTTCCATCTTGATCAACAACAACTGGGCTGCCCGGTGGGCCATATGCTATCACCACCATCTGTGGGCCACCCGGGCTTGCCGGAATCGGACCATGTCGATGGTATACCTATGAAGTATATCCACAACAGTAGCCCCCAGAGTTCTCCAAAATTAACCGTTCTTCCATCCAGCTCAGCTTGCGCATGTATCTTCATCCTTTGGCTGGAACAAATAATAGAGAATCTTGAAGGACTCCAAACTTCATATCTCCAACTAAGTATTGGTCGGAAACTTCATGATCCAATGGTCAGATTCTTCGAAGACACCATCCAACGTAATCTTCGGTATGGATCCGACTAGCCAAATGTAGGTTCGGATCTGACTAGCCAAAATATAGGTGTGGATCCGACTACCCAAAATATAGGTGCGGATCCGACTACCCAAAATATAGGTGCGGATCCGACTAACAAAAAATTAGGTGCGGGTCCGGCTACCGAAAATTGAGGTGCGGATCCGACTACCAAAAATTAGGTGCGGATCCGGCTACCAAAAAACTAGGTGCGGATCCGGCTACCAAAAAATTAAGGTGCGGATCCGCCTACCAAAAATTAGGTGCGGATCCGGCTACCAAAAAATTAGGTGCGGATCCGGCTACCAAAAAATTAGGTGCGGATCCGACTAGTTAGCCAGATTTTCGCCATCTTTGAAATATTTCTTGACATAACCATATGTATGTAGCCCCCGAGCGTTGAGTCGGCTTGCTCCAAGGAGACTCGATGCTCAGAAACTTAGCCCCCAAGCGTCAAGGTGGAAATTTTTCGGTTAGTTGCTCCAAAGAGAACTTCATCGATGTAGCCCCCGAGCGCCAAGGTGAATTTACTTGAAAATCGGCTTGGAGCTCTTAGAGTAGCTTTATCTTTATATGTGACCAAGGAATAGTGTAAATCCCAAGCATCTAGGCGGAAATTTCCAGCACTAATACTCGAAAGGAAACACACTTTTCACTTAAGATCAAAATCGCAGCCCCTGAGGGTTGGTTCCGGCTAAGCATAGAGGAATCAAGACTCAAGTTGCTTTTCCAGCTGTGCATGCTACGGATCCGCCTAACCTTATCTCATATGAATCCGGCTAGCTTCCTCTGGGCTTCTCGCGATTGCTAGGTCTGCTTGAAAACACCTTAGTTCGACGACTGTTGAAGGTCCAAGCATCATGTACCTGATATATAAACACAAAAACACATTTGTATTAAATTGTTTCTTTGACCATGTTCAACAAACAAATGTAAGGCGGAACAAAAACGGCCTTTGAACAAATGTTTTGAAGCTGAAACTATGCAGCAGTTGAACAACATAAAACTGTCAAGGCGGAAAAAACTCGACTATCTTGAACAGTTAATGTAATTTATATGTTTTAAGCAAGTGCTGGTTTATCCGTTCTTCTGGTTTATATGCTTGACTTTTCGCGAGACGGCAAACTTTAAACACAGAACATCTGCTGAGGCGATAGCGCTTAATAGCGAAACAATCAAGAACCTCAGAAACAGAGGCCGGCTTTAAGTACCGGGATGTCACTACTAAGGAATCCACACATAAAACAACAGAAAACGTGTAGGCCAGAAAACTTAAGCTAACGCCCGAAAGCGGAATTTTTGCAGCGTACTGGAGCCTTAAGTGGCAAAAACAGTACAAAGTTTTTCACGAGCGCGAGGCAAATCGTGGGAAAGATATGACCAACAGCGAAAGCGGTAAAAGACTCAGGATATGAGTGAACCAATCTTAATCTCATGGTCATAAAATTTTAAAATATTAAATATAAATAGGGACTTAGCTGTTTGGAGCGGATTCAGTGTCGTTCATGACGGAGGTGAATCTGGTCATCATGAAGCCACGGTGGCGAAGTAGTGCGCACTGGTGGCGAAGTCGGAGTGGTCCGCTGTGGCGGCAAAGTCAGCCATGGCGGAGCCGAAACAATCCTTTGCGGAGGTGAAACCAACCTTGACGGAGCCAAAACAATCATGCTATGGCGACAAAGCCTGATGTGGCAGAGTTCCGATAGTCCGCGAAGGCCGCAAATTCAGCATCTGCAGAATTAAGTTAATCTACAGCGACGACGAAACCAGTCGTGACGGAGACAAAACAATCCGCGTTGGTGGCAAAGCCGGCCATTGCAAAGTTAAGTCAATCCGCGTCAACAACAGAGCAAGACATGGCGAGGTCGAAATAATTCCGCCTAGGCGGCAAAAAGCCAGCCGTTGTAAAAAATCTACCATGACAGCGAAGCCGGTCACCACGAAGACGAATCAATCCGTGGCGTAGTTGGAGTAGAGCTGACATTGATTGTAGCAGAACCGGAGACGAATCCGTCCAGGGCAATGCCATCTGCAGTGTTGGTCAGGACCATGCCAAGACGCACACAAATCGCTCAGACATGCACACACAAGGACCTTTGCTTTACCGATTGGAAAGTCATCTTCACGTGGAGTTGCACCAATTGATCTTTCTAGTGCTTGGCCTTTGTACGTGAATTTGTAGCACTTGGATTGTCAGCCTCGGAACTTGTTCCATTGAAGAAGTGTCGGTTTGATCTACTTTGACATGCAAATTTTCCGACTTGAACGCTTTCAGAACTGTGACCGGATCCGGCCATTGATCGTTCCGGTTCAGATTAGTTTTCCGCAAATCGTGCCGAGCTCAAAGTGGTCCGTGCGAAATTTGGTAGATCCAAGATAGAAAAAACTCTTAAGAGGATTCCGATCCGGATCCATGTTCTCCGAACGTCTCCAGCTCAACGGCGGTCCGTGCGGATTTTGGTAGATCCAATGGTAGAAAACTCCTGAGAGAATTCCTACCCGGATCCACCTTCCGCGAACGTGTTCAGCTCAACGGCGGTTCGTGCGGATTTTCTTCGGTCTTCCATCGAGCCGGTCCGAGATTGATTATCGCGGTGCTCCTGTAGGTGCGGATCCGGTCGCCAAAAAATTAGGTGCGGATCCGGCTACCAAAATATAGGTGCGGATCCGGCTACAAAAGTTTAGGGGCGGATCCAGCTAGCAAAAATATAGGTGCGGATCCGGCTACCAAAATTCTAGGTGCGGATCCGGCTACCAAAATTATAGGTGCGGATCCGGCTACCAAAATATAGGTGCGGATCCGGTCACCAAAATTATAGGTGCGGATCCGGCTACCAAAATTATAGGTGCGGATCCGGCTACCAAAATATAGGTGCGGATCCGGCTACCAAAATTATAGGTGCGAATCCGGCTACCAAAATTATAGGTGCGGATCCGGCTACCAAAATATAGGTGCGGATCCGGCTACCAAAATTATAGGTGCGGATCCGGCTACCAAAATTAGGATTTCAAATTTCTAGATCTAAGGCAGATTCTTCCTTGGGAAGCTCCAGCGACTCGGATCGGATCGGATCTTTGCAGCTGCGTCCTGCTCGGCGGCGGTCGTAGCTACAGTGCTTACCAGTGCGTTTCCGTCGGAATTGACGGTCTACGCCGATGAAGATGTGTATCCCGCTGATCGGAATGATGGAGAGCTTGAGGGGGTCTGTCCTAGCCGGAATCCAGCACTCATCCTGAGGGATGATCGGAAAGTTGCCGGCGTACAAGACACGCCCCACGGCGATGATGTCGCCGATGCCTCCGAAGTTGGAACCCTCCCGGTTCCGGCCTCCAGACGCCGCTGGCCCCACGGTGGGCGCCAACTGTCGTTGCCTATACGACGGTACCTCGGAGGAGGGATCCTCACGAGGGGGAGAAGAAGTGGGGGCCATAGGGCGGAGTGCACTCGGGACGGTGGTACGCGATTTACCCAGCTTCGGAACACCTGCACGAGGACAGGGCCTACTGCTGCTTTCTGGAATTATCTGGGCGCTTTCGCGTTGTTACAATGAGTTGTGGTTGTCTCGCTTCTAGCTCGAGATCCCCCCCTCAGGGCTCCCGGGATCCGGCTTATATAGGCGCACGGATCTAGGGTTTACATGGAGAGTCCTACCCGGAATACAAGTTGCCTAACTACGGTACAATGTCTTGCCGTGTACGTCAAGGATCCACCTATTCCTAACTTGTCGTCATGGATCCGGCTTCCTTCATGGGCCTTCACGGACCTGACTCCTGGCATAGACCTCTTCGGATCCGGGTACCTCTGTAGGTCGGTTCGGATCCGGGTACCTCTGTAAGGCGGTTCGGATCCGGCTACCTTCCTAGGGCGGTTAGGATCCGGGTACCTCTGTAGGGCGGTTCGGATCCGGCTACCTTCGTAGGGCGGTTCAGATCCGGCTCCTTGTTCCTGGGTTGGACATCTTCCATCTTGATCAACAACAACTGGGCTGCCCGGTGGGCCATATGCTATCACCACCATCTGTGGGCCACCCGGGCTTGCCGGAATCGGACCATGTCGATGGTATACCTATGAAGTATATCCACAACACTAATCTTTTCATCTTGCTTTCTCTTCCTTTTTTTCGCAGCACCAGACAATTATTTTGGCGGCATTGTAACACCTATATTAATGAATGAATTTACATCAAATTAAAACCCTAAAAATAGTTCTAAATTAGAAGAAAGAATTAGCCGGGAATCAGTCAAGAACTTACAAAGTAGACGGACGGGCACGGTGGCCGGGCGAGCTGAACGCAGGTTGCAGGGAAGAGATCGGCGCAGGCAGCCCCTGGTTTCTGGATCGGCCGAACGCAGCGTCGCAGGCTCGCAGCCGAACGCAGGCTCGCAGCCCCTGGTCCCTGGATCGGCGACAGCAATTTCCAATCAGCGATACGCGGCAGGCCGACTCTTCGTCTCTTCTGATCGGGCGACTGGCAGGGCGCTGATCGGTCATACGGTAATCGGTATCGAGCGAACCCAGCGTAACTTCTACTATTTCGTTCAGCGCTGATCGGGTGACTAGGCCTGCTCACCAATATTTTTTTCAGCCCATATAGTATATAAATATAGCCTCCATCTTGGGCCCCCCCAGGCTTGGGCCCTTGGCAACTGCCCAACCCTGCCAAGGGTCAGGGCCGGCCCTGCTTCCTTGGCCTTGGAAGGATCAACCCAAAAGGACTTTGCATGGAATGCCATGTGATCATGGCCGGTAGTGGCATTTCAAATCTTCTGGATAGGACATACTCCAAGATGCCCTATATTGTTCTTGAGGGTGCACTTCTTCTACGGAGTTGACCGTCAAGGCAAGATTGTTCCCTTTTGACATTCCAATGGCACGATTGCGAGAATAACGGGAGTTTTGCTCGAGCACCTTGAGGGCTTGCATCTCATGCACGGCTTGTTGAGAAGTGAGAGAGGAATATCATTCTCTCCCAACAAGAGTCTTGACATCAATGGGTTCAAACGGCATCATGCACTCGATGTACTTCTCCTTGGTCCAAGAGTCATTGATGTGGGTGGCACCCACATTCCGGAACGCATCGGCAACGGTGAGAAGCCTTCCATACATGGCTTCATGATCTTCATCCGGTAGCCTCATGAATCCTTCGGCTTGATTCCAAAGATACTGGTACTTGTTCCTTCTCATGCTATCACTTCCAATGCAACTAGCGGCCAACCCATCCCAAGCTTCCTTGGCGGTGGTGAAATTCCGAACACGAGACAATTCTTGTGTCCCCGCACTAGTTTGGATCATGTGCAAGGCGGTGTTGTTGAGTTGACTATCAACCGCTTCTCTTCTAGTCAACTTGTCGGGGTTGTATGGCTTGAAGCCTTCCACGATGATTCTCCAAAGTTCATTTGAGGCACTGCAAACATGAGAGCGAAACTCAAATTGCCATGTATTGTAATCTTTAACATTAAACTTAGGTGGGTCGCCCCGAATGTTTACATGAGGGTGGGGAACCGGGATATCGGGAGATAGGAAAGGCGGAGCCACTCGATTGTAGCTCTCACCTCCACTAGTTCCCCTAGGAGATGCAATGGGAGATTTGATAGTAGTTGAGTTATCACCATCCACGGGTTTGGTAGAGTAGGGTAATGCCGAAGCACCTCCCTCTTCTAACACACCCGTGTCCTTTACCTCTACGGCGGGAGCCATGGGAGGGACCGGAGTCAAAAGCTCGGAAATCTTTTTTCTCATGCTTTCCATTTGAGCTTCCATGGAGGACCTCAACGAATTGAAGTCATCCATGGAGACCATCTTAGCGGCCCCTTCCGCAGGCCCATCGTCTGGCATACTCTTAGGCGGTTAAGCCTGAAATAAGAGCCGAGGCTCTGATACCAATTGAAAGGATCATATGCCGCACCTAGAGGGGGGTGAATAGGTGCTAACCAATTTCTAGTTCTTTTTCAATTTAGGCTTGACACAAAGGTAAATTCTCTAGATATGCAACTAAGTGAATTTACCTATATGACAAGGTTACCAACTAAGCAAGATATAGTTACGCAATATATAGGAGATAGAATAGGATAGAGGTAACCGAGAGTGGAGCACGCGATGACACGGAGATGATTCCCGTAGTTCCCTTCCTTTGCAAGAAGGTACGTCTACGTTTGGAGGAGTGTGGTTGCTACGAAAGCCAAACCAACAGCCACGAAGGCTTCACTCAGATCTCCTGTGAGCAACGCCACGAAGGCCTAGCCCACTTCCACTAAGGGATTTCCTCGAGGCGGAAACCGGGCCTTTACAAAGTTCTTGGGGCACACATCCACAACCGAATTGGAGGCTCCCAAATCTGTAACAACACAACAATCAACAACAATACATCAACACAAAACAACTAGGGATCCAAAGAGGAACCCTAGCAAGGGGGCCCTCAAACAAATGAGGGGGAAATGTAAATCACTTCGGTGAGGATGTAGATCGGTGTCTTCTTTCGAATCTCCAAAGATCAAGAGCTTTGGTTGGGGGAGGAAGGAGATCTTGCAAATCTTGTGTTCTTGAGGTGGCTCTAATGGTGGTGAAGCTTGGCAGATTTTTGTGCAATGATTGAGCAACTTGTCCCATTGGAGAAGAGAGCTATTTATATGATTGGAGCTCTCAGATCTGACCGTTTGGACGCTTTCCAGTAACACCGGAAGTTCCGGCCAGGAGGGCTGGAAGTTCCGGCTGGCACCGGAAGTACCAGCCAAGTGGGCCGGAACTTCCGCCAGGAAGATTCCGCGCAGACGACCTGGTCGGAAAGAGATTGGGGCGGAACTAGGATGGAACTTCCGGCGACCGGAAGTTCCGGCCAAGTTCCGGCCAAGTTCCGGAATTTCGAGAAAACCTTACTGGACATACTGAGCCACAATTTGCCGATTTCCGGAACTAGCCCGGAAGTTGGGCGGAAGTTCCGCTGGCCGGAACTTCCGGCCAACTGCACCGGATCTTCCGGCCAGCTAAACAAAAGCTTCAACTGAGAGGTGCTCTGAGGGGAATCTTGGCAGAAGTTCCGCTAGCGGTGGCCGGACCTTCCGCCCCTGGGTGGAAGTTCCGCTGGCAGTGGCCGAAACTTCCGCCGGAAGAGAAAAACCAGCATAGCATCATTTTTGTCGGTCCAATTCATCAGCCAAGTATATATCTTGAAATCTTGTACCTGTCTACATCAACACACATAAAAATATAACTAGTGTTGACGTCAAACACACAAAACCCAAAAGGGCGGGAAATGTTCTTTCACCCCCCCCCCCCAATGCCCAAATCCTGGATCCGCCCCTGGCGTTAATGTACTTACACATTTACTACGCGCTGGCGCTGGCCACGTTCAAGGCTGGGATCATCACGAACAAGTCATCCGAGGCTGCAACACGACGACCCGGCCACAGACATGCAACATGCACGTCATGAACACACACGGAAGGAGCGAAACTATGGGCGCATTCGATAGTCTGGGCCTGATTCGTGGCTCAGTGGCAGAGCAGTGCAAGCACACTTGCGGTCCAGGACGAGACATGGGACGAAATTGGTATGTTTTTTGGTTGGTCGGGCTGTATCGGTTGGATCAAAAATGACTTTCTGTTTATTTGCCTGCAGCCAAACCCAAATCTCGATGGAGATGAGATTAGGTATGTTTGGTACCATCCAGGCATGCCTAAGGTTACCTCTTCTCTACAACGGGTAGCATTGCCATGCTCTCACCTCCCATCACACATAAATCACAGTTCATGACAGTTGCAAACTTACGAAGCATTGCAGTTCACGAAATCAGCCCTAGCTATTATGAATGGTAGTTCATAACACGATGCTCCCTAGCTACTACGAATGGCAATTTATCATCACGGGGTAGTTCAACATATGGGGATCAAATTGGGGTTCGAAAAACAGGGGATCAAAGAGGGGTTCTTCTTCACTTCTTCTTCTCAGATGGTGGCGTTTCTTCTGGCTTCCCACATTACGTATGCCCACTCTTGGCTCTTCACCTTCCAGGCATCATTGTCGCCCTGCGTCCACGCCATGGCCGGTCTCTACTTCATCAAAAGTGACAACCTCTTCGAAGAACTCATCCTCGCCCCTACCTAGGATCCAGTTGTGAAGAATGCAGCAAGCAAGGACCAGCTTTACTTAATTGTCAAACGTGTGGAATGGTTTCTAGTCAAGGACCTTGAACCTGTTCTTCAATGCAGCAAATGCCACTCAATGGTGACTCTAAGGCTTGAGTGTCTGATACGTCTCAAACGTATCTATAATTTCTTATGTTTCATGCTAGTTTTATAACAATACCTACATGTTTTGTTCACACTTTATATCGTTTTGATGTGTTTTCCGGAACAAACCTATTGACGAGATGTCGAAGTGCCAGTTCCTGTTTTCTGCTGTTTTTGGTTTCAGAAATCCTAGTAAGGAAATATTCTCGGAATTGGACGAAATCAACGCCCAGCATCTTAGAATTCCACGAAGTTTCCAGAACACTCGAGGGGGGCCAGAGGAGAGCCACAGGGCCACCACACATGTGGCCGGCGCGGCCCAAAGGGGGGGCGCGCCCCCCTATTGTGTGGTGGCTCCGTAACCCTTCCGACTCCGCCTCTTCGCCTATAAGAAGCCCCCTGACCTAAATCTTCGATACGGAAAAGCCACGGTACGAGAAACCTTCCAGAGCCGCCGCCATCGCTAAGCCAATATCTGGGGGACAGGAGTCTCTGTTCCGGCACGCCGCCGGGACGGGGAAGTGCCCCCGGAAGGCTCCTCCATCGACACCACCGCCATCTTCATCAACGCTGCTGTCTCCCATGAGGAGGGAGTAGTTCTCCATCGAGGCTAAGGGCTGTACCGGTAGCTATGTGGTTAATCTCTCTCCCATGTACTTCAATACAATGATCTCATGAGCTGCCTTACATGATTGAGATTCATATGATGAGCTTTGTAATCTAGATGTCGTTATGCTATTCAAGTGGATTTTACTTATGTGATCTCCGGAGACTCCTTGTCCCACGTGTGTAAAGGTGACAGTGCATGCACCGTGTGGGTCTCTTAGGCTATATTTCACAGAATACTTGTTCACTGAGTTATGATTTGAGTTGGATGTCTCTATGAAATTGTGGTGTGTTAGTACCTCCTATGAATGCTCAAAGTGACAGCGTGGGGTGTTCATTAGTACTTGGGAATACATCTTTAAGGTTTGCCTACATGATGAATTAGAGTTCGTTATCTTGCCAGAGAGTAATTCGGAATAGCATAGTGAAGTGCTTATTTATATTCCATTATGATTGCAATGTTGAGAGTGTCCACTAGTGAAAGTATGATCCCTAGGCCTTGTTTCCAAATACTACAATCATCGCTTGTTTACTGTTTTACTGCATCTTTACTTCCTGCAATATTACTACCATCAACTGCACGCCAGCAAGCACTTTTTTGGCGCCGTTACTACTGCTCATATTCATTCATACTACTTGTATTTCACTATCTCTTCGCCGAACTAGTGCACCTATACATCTGACAAGTGTATTAGGTGTGTTGGGGACACAAGAGACTTCTTGTATCGTGATTGCAGGGTTGCTTGAGAGGGATATCTTTGACCTCTTCCTCCCTGAGTTCGATAAACTTGGGTGATCCATTTAAGGGAAACTTGTTGCTGTTCTACAAACCTCTGCTCTTGGAGGCCCAACACTGTCTACAGGAATAGAAGCGTGCGTAGACATCAAGCACTTTTCTGGCGCCGTTGCCGGGGAGGAAAGGTAAAAGGCACTCATACTCCGGTCCCAGGTAACTAAGTACTTTTCTGTTGCCATTGTAAGTGCTCGAAGCTATTTCCTTTAGATCCTGCAATTGCATCTTTTTGTTTCTTGTTTTTATTTACACTAGTAAGGCATAATGGAAAACATCTGTGAGCTTTTTAAACTATTTCCTGAGTCAAGATATGAATGGTTTAATGCGAAAATTAAAAAACCTATGGAACCTTATTTGCATGCTAGTAGTAATATTAGTATGAACGCTTTGAACACCATTGTTGCTAATGATATAGAAAATTCTAAGCTTGGGGAGGTCGGTTTTGATGAAAATGATCTCTTTAGCCCTCCGGGTATTGAGGAGAAAGTTTATGTTGATTATGATATGCCTCCCATATATGATGATTATAATGATAGTGGACTTCTGGTGCCGCCTACTATGGAGGATAAAGTTTATTATGATGATACTATACCTCCTATATTTGATGATGAGAATAATAATGATAGCTACTTTGTTGAATTTGCTCCCACTACAACTAATAAAATTGATTATGCTTATGTTGGGAGTAGTAATAATTTTATGCATGTGAATAAGAATGCTTTATGTGATACTTATATTGTTGAGTTTGTTCATGATGCCTCTGAAAGTTATTATGAGAGAGGAAAATATGGTTGTAGAAATTTTCATGTTACTAAAACACCTCTCTATATGCTGAAATTTTTGAAGTTACACTGGTTTTATCTTCCTATGCTTGTTACTTTGCTCCTCATGAACTTGTTTATTTACAAGATTCCTATGCATAGGAAGCATGTTAGACTTAAATGTGTTTTGAATTTGCTTTTTGATGCTCTCTTTTGCTTCAACTCTTATTTCTTGCGCGAGCATCATTAAAATTGCTGAGCCCATCTTAATGGGTATAAAGAAAGAACTTCTTGGGAGATAACCCATGTGTTTATTTTACTACAGTACTTTTGTTTCATATTTGAGTCTTGGAAGTTGTTACTACTGTAGCAACCTCTCCTTATCTTATTTTATTGCATTGTTGTGCCAAGTAAAGTCTTTGATAGCAAGGTTCATACAAGATTTGGATTACTGCACAGAAACAGATTTCTGTCTGTCACGAATTTGGGCAGGGTTCTCTGTAGGTAACTCAGAAAAATCTGCCAATTTACGTGCGTGATCCTCAGATATGTACGCAACTTTCATTCAATTTGAGCATTTTCATCTGAGCAAGTCCAGTGCCTCTAAAAAATTCGTCTTTACGGACTGTTCTGTTTTGACAGATTCTGCCTTTTATTTCGCATTGCCTCTTTTGCTGTGTTGGATGGATTTCTTTGTTCCATTGACTTCCAGTAGCTTTGGGCAATGTCCAGAAGTGTTAAGAATGATTGTGTCACCTCTGAACATGTGAATTTTTGATTATGCACTAACCCTCTAATGAGTTTGTTTCGAGTTTGGTGTGGAGGAAGTTTTCAAGGGTCAAGAGAGGAGGATGATATACTATGATCAAGAAGAGTGAAAAGTCTAAGCTTGGGGATGCCCCCATGGTTCATCCCTGCATATTTCAAGAAGACCCAAGCGTCTAAGCTTGGGATGCCCAAGGCATCCCCTTCTTCATCGACAACTTATCAGGTTTCTTCTCTTGGAACTATATTTTTATTCGGTCACATCTTATGTGCTTTACTTGGAGCGTCTGTTTGTTTTTGTTTTGTTTGAATAAATTCATGCTTATGTGGGAGAGAGACACGCTCCGCTTGTTCATATGAACACTGGTGTTCTTAGTTCTATCTTTAATGTTCATGGCGGAGTTGAAAACCGCTTCGTTAATTGCTATTTGGTTGGAAACAAGAAAATGCTTCATGTGGTAAAGGGTATAATGTCTTGAATAATTTGATACTTGGCAATTGTTGTGCTCATATAGATCATGTGTAAGCTCTTGCATCATGTACTTTGTACCCATTAATGAAGAACTACATAGAGCTTGTTAAAATTTGGTTTGCATGATTGGTCTCTCTAAGTCTAGATATTTTCTGGTTAAAGTGTTTGAACAACAAGGAGACGATGTAAAGTCTTATAATGCTTACAATATGGTCATATGTGAGTCTTGCTGCACCGTTTTATACTTGAGTTTGCTTCAAACAACCTTGCTAGCCTAGCCTTGTATTGAGAGGGAATACTTCTCGTGCATCCAAATCCTTGAGCCAAACACTATGCCATTTGTGTCCATCATACCTACCTACTACATGGTATTTCTCTGCCATTCCAAGCAAATACTTCATGTGCTACCTTTAAACAATTCAAAAGCTATTATCTCTTATTTGTCTCAATGTTTTATAGCTCATGAGGAAGTATGTGGTGTTTTATCTTTCGATCTTGTCATTTACTTTTGACAAACTTTCACAATGGACTAGTGGCTTCATCCGCTTATCCAATAATTTTGCAAAAAGAGCTGGCAATGGGGTTCCCAGCCCCAATTAATTAACTTTCATTAATAATTCTCTTCACATGTTTTGCCCTGATCTATCAGTAAGCAACTTAATTTTGCAAATAGACACTCCTTCATGGTATGTGATTGTTGGAAGGCACCCGAGGATTTGGTTAGCCATGGCTTGAGAAAGCAAAGGTTGGGAGGAGTGTCATCTAAAAAATAAAAATAAAAATAAACTAAACTAAAGTACATGTGTAAACAAAAGAGAAGAGGGATGATCTACCTTGCTGGTAGAGATAACGTCCTTCATGGGAGCCGCTCTTGAAAGTTTGGTTGATGAGGTAGTTAGAGTGCCCACTACCATTCGTTGACAACAACAAACACCTCTCAAAACTTTACTTTTATACTCTCTATATGATTTCAAAACTTAAAAAGCTCTAGCACATGATTTAATCCCTGCTTCCCTCTGCGAAGGGCCATTCTTTTACTTTATTGTTGAGTCAGTTTACCTACTTCTTTCTATCTTAGAAGCAAACACTTGTGTCAACTGTGTGCATTGATTCTTACATGTTTACCTATTGCACTTGTTATATTGCTTTATATTGACAACTATCCATGAGATATATATGTTGAAGTTGAAAGCAATCGCTGAAACTTAATCATCCTTTGTGTTGCTTCAATGCCTTCTACTTTGAATCTATTGCTTATGAGTTAACTCTTATGCAAGACTTATTGATGCTTGTCTTGAAAGTACTATTCATGAAAAGTCTTTGCTATATGATTCAGTTGTTTACTCATTGTCTTCATCATTGCTTTGAATCACTGCATTCATCTCATATGCTTTACAATAATGTTGATCAAAATTATGTTGGTAGCATGTCACTTAAGAAATTATCATTGTTATCGTTTACCTACTCGAGGGCGAGTAGGAACTAAGCTTGGGGATGCTTGATACGTCTCAAACATATCTATAATTTCTTATGTTCCATGCTAGTTTTATGACAATACCTACATGTTTTGTTCACACTTTATATCATTTTGATGCGTTTTCCGGAACTAACCTATTGACGAGATGCCGAAGTGCCAGTTCCTGTTTTCTGCTGTTTTTGGTTTCAGAAATCCTAGTAAGGAAATATTCTCGGAATTGGACGAAATCAACGCCCAGCATCTTAGAATTCCATGAAGTTTCCAGAACACCCGAGGGGGGCCAGAGGAGAGCCACAGGGCCACCACACATGTGGCCGGCGCGGCCCAAAGGGGGGCGCGCCCCCCTATCGTGTGGTGGCTCCGTAACCCTTCCGACTCCGCCTCTTCGCCTATAAGAAGCCCCCTGACCTAAATCTTCGATACGGAAAAGCCACGGTACGAGAAACCTTCCAGAGCCGCCGCCATCGCGAAGCCAAGATCTGGGGGACATGAGTCTCTGTTCCGGCACACCGCCGGGACGGGGAAGTGCCCCCGGAAGGCTCCTCCATCGACACCACCGCCATCTTCATCAACGCTGTTGTCTCCCATGAGGAGGGAGTAGTTCTCCATCGAGGCTAAGGGCTGTACCGGTAGCTATGTGGTTAATCTCTCTCCCATGTACTTCAATACAATGATCTCATGAGCTGCCTTACATGATTGAGATTCATATGATGAGCTTTGTAATCTAGATGTCGTTATGCTATTCAAGTGGATTTTACTTATGTGATCTCCGGAGACTCCTTGTCCCACGTGTGTAAAGGTGACAGTGTGTGCACCGTGTGGGTCTCTTAGGCTATATTTCACAGAATACTTGTTCATTGAGTTATGATTTGAGTTGGATGTCTCTATGAAATTGTGGTGTGTTAGTACCTCCTATGAATGCTCAAAGTGACAGCGTGGGGTGTTCATTAGTACTTGGGAATACATCTTTAACACTGGTAGAAAAAAGGGCTTCCGTCCAGCCCCATTAGTCGCGAAATTATAGGAACCGCGACCAATGGGCTCTTTAGTCGCGGTTCGGGAGGCGAACCGCGACCAAAGGCATGGCCCAGCGCGCTCGGTGGCCAGCTGGTGGACGTCAGGGGCTTTAGTCGCGGTTGGCCAGGCCAACCGCGACTAAATGTCCTCAGGCCTGGCCCAAAGGCCTTTAGTCGCGGTTGGCCAGGACAACCGCGACTAAAGCCCCTCCCCTATATATACCGTCCAGCCCACAGCACTTAGCCATTTGGTGCCACACTTCTCTTCACAAACTTCACAAGGGGGTGTTGGTTTGCTTTTGGCTCCTCTTATGCACACAAGGTGTTTGATGAAATGCCCCAAGAGCATGAAACCAACATGATATGAAGTGTCAGAGCCACACTTGATCGAGCTTCCTCATTTATTTTTTCCTCCTCGATCGCGGTTAGCAACTTGAACCTTTCATATGTGTCATTGATAAAATATGCATGTGTGTAGTTCATTGTTTAATTTCTATTTAGTTTAACAAATGCATGATGGTTAATTATATATTTTATATTATAATAATGCAGATGAATCGGCAATGGATGTACGCTAACCGACTCTCCGGCGAATTCACTACGGGTTTGAAAGATTTCCTCGTAGTGGCTAATGCGAACAAGCAGGGGGGTTTTGTTATCTGTCCATGTGTTGCATGTAAGAATCAGAAGGGTTACTCTTCCTCAAGGGAAGTTCACCTGCACCTGATTCGGCATGGTTTCATGCCAAGCTATAATTGTTGGACCAAGCATGGAGAAAGAGGGGTTATAATGGAAGAGGATGAAGAAGAGGATGATATCATCGATGACAACTATCTTGATCATTTCGGTGATACTTTCATGGAGGATGCTGAAGGTGGGGAAGGTGAAGGGGAAGGTGATCAAGAAGAGGCACGTGATGAGCCCGCTGATGATCTTGGTCGGACCATTGCTGATGCACGGAGACGCTGCGAAACTGAAAAGGAGAGGGAGAATTTGGATCGCATGTTAGAGGATCACAAAAAGTCGTTGTACCCAGGATGCGATAATGGTCTGAAAAAGCTGGGCTGCACACTGGATTTGCTGAGATGGAAGGCACATGAAGGTGTAGCTGACTCGGGATTTGAAAACTTGCTGAAAATGTTGAAGAATATGTTTCCAAAGAATAACGAGTTGCCCTCCAGTACGTACGAAGCAAAGAAGGTTGTCTGCCCTATAGGTTTAGAGGTTCTGAAGATACATGCATGCATCAACGACTGCATCCTCTACCGCGGTGAATACGAGAATTTGAATGAATGCCCGGTATGCACTGCATTGCGTTATAAGATCAGAGGCGATGACCCTGGTGATGATGTTGAGGGCGAGAAACCCAGGAAGAAGGTTCCCGCCAAGGTGATGTGGTATGCTCCTATAATACCACGGTTGAAACGTCTGTTCAGGAACAAAGAGCATGCCAAGTTGTTGCGATGGCACAAAGAGGACCGTAAGTCGGATGGGGAGTTGAGACACCCCGCAGATGGAACGCAATGGAGAAAGATCGACAGAGAGTTTAAAGATTTTGCAGCTGATGCAAGGAACATAAGATTTGGTCTAAGTACAGATGGCATGAATCCTTTTGGTGAGCAGAGCTCCAGCCATAGCACCTGGCCCGTGACTCTATGCATCTACAACCTTCCTCCTTGGTTGTGCATGAAGCGGAAGTTCATTATGATGCCAGTGCTCATCCAAGGTCCGAAGCAACCCGGCAACGACATCGATGTGTACCTAAGGCCATTAGTTGATGAACTTTTACAGTTGTGGGGCAGACCTGGTGTCCGTGTGTGGGATCAGCACAAAGAAGAGGAATTTGACCTACGAGCGTTACTTTTCGTAACCATCAACGATTGGCCTGCTCTTAGTAACCTTTCGGGACTATCAAATAAGGGATACAATGCATGCACGCACTGCTTACATGAGACTGACAGTGTACATTTGCCAAATTGTAAGAAGAACGTGTACCTTGGGCATCGTCGATTTCTTCCAAAAATTCATCCAGTAAGAAAGAGAGGCAAGCATTACAACGGCAAGGCAGATCACCGGCTGAAGCCTGCGGAATGCACTGGTGCTGAGGTATTTGATATGGTCAAGGATTTGAAAGTCATCTTTGGAAAGGGTCCTGGCGGACAATCAATTCCGAAGGGAGCTGACGGGCACGCACCCATGTGGAAGAAGAAATCTATATTCTGGGAGCTAGAATATTGGAAAGTCCTAGATGTCCGCTCTGCAATCGACGTGATGCATGTTACGAAGAATATTTGTGTGAACCTCCTAAGCTTCTTGGGCGTGTATGGGAAGACAAATGATACAAAGGAAGCACAGCAGGACCAGCAACGTTTGAAAGACCCTGATAACCGGCATCCGGAATGGTTTCAAGGTCGTGCCAGCTACGCTCTGACCAAAGAAGAGAAGGTCATCTTTTTTGAATGCCTGAGCAGTATGAAGGTCCCATCTGGATTCTCGTCCAATATAAAGGGAATAATAAACATGGCGGAGAAAAAGTTCCAAAACCTGAAGTCTCACGACTGCCACGTGATTATGACGCAATTGCTTCCGATTGCTTTGAGGGGGCTCCTGCCGGAAAATGTTCGAGTACCCATTGTAAAGCTATGTGCATTCCTCAATGCAATCTCTCAGAAGGTAATCAATCCAGAAGTTCTATCACGGTTACAGAACGATGTGGTCCAATGTCTTGTCAGTTTCGAGTTGGTGTTCCCACCATCCTTCTTCAATATTATGACGCACCTCCTGGTTCACCTAGTCGAAGAGATTTCCATTCTCGGTCCTGTATTTCTACACAATATGTTCCCCTTCGAGAGGTTCATGGGAGTAGTAAAGAAATATGTTCGTAACCGTGCTAGGCCAGAAGGAAGCATCGCCAAGGGCAATGGAAATGAGGAGGTAATTGAGTTTTGTGTTGACTTTGTTCCTGACCTTAAGCCGATTGGTCTTCCTCGATCGCGGCACGAGGGGAGACTAAGTGGAAAAGGCACGATCGGAAGGAAATCAACGATATGTATGGACGGCCATTCTCTGACTGAAGCACACCACACAGTTCTGACCAATTCCAGCTTGGTGGCTCCGTACTTTGAGAAACACAAGAATATTTTACGCTCGGACAACCCGGGGAAGCCTGAATCCTGGATTAGGAAGGCCCACATGGAGACTTTCGGCAGTTGGTTGAGAAAACATTTAATGCATGACAATAAGGTTGTAGATCAGCTGTACATGTTGGCCAAGACACCATCTTCGACTATAACGACTTTCCAAGGGTACGGGATAAATGGGAATACATTTTACACGATCGCCCAAGATAAAAAGAGCACCAACCAAAACAGTGGTGTCCGCTTTGATGCAGCAACCGAGAATGGGCAAAAGGTCACATATTATGGTTACATAGAGGAGATATGGGAACTTGACTATGGACCCTCCTTTAAGGTCCCTTTGTTCCGGTGCAAATGGTTCAAGCTAACAGGAGGTGGGGTAAAGGTGGACCAGCAATACGGAATGACAATGGTGGATTTCAACAATCTTGGTTACCTTGACGAACCATTCGTCCTAGCGAAAGATGTCGCTCAGGTTTTCTATGTCAAGGACATGAGTAGCAAACCGAGGAAACGGAAAGATAAGAAAACGATCAGTACATCATGCGATGATCCAAAGCGCCACATTGTTCTTTCAGGGAAAAGAAACATCGTGGGAGTGGAGGACAAGACAGACATGTCAGAAGATTATAATATGTTTGGTGAAATTCCGCCCTTCAAAGTGAACACCGACCCAAGCATTAAGTTAAATGATGAGGATGCTCCATGGATACGGCCCAATCGTAAGCAAGCAGGGACACAAGGGAAGAAATGATGTGTAATAATTTATTGTACCAAACTTTGTTGAATGGATCATGTGAATTATATTATCCGTGATGTGTTCTGGTGTCCATTTTCGAATGATTCGATTGATTCGAGATAGCACTGATGATCATTGAAATTTGGAGTGATTTAGTCATACTCCTGCCTAGGCGTATAATATGCATACTCGTAGTCTTCATAGTCGCCGCCGTTGTACTGGTAGTCGTCGCCTTCTAAGTTGCCGCCGTCGTTGTCGCTGCTGTCGTCGCTGTCGTCGGCCGGCGCTCGTGGCTCGAACTGAGGCCAGCGCAGGCGGGGGATATCGCCGGCCGTGATGTAGTCCATGACGCTCTGCAGAGTCCGGCCGTACCACCATAGCCGACGGCCGGCCTCGTGGAAGTTCCCAGGAGGCAGACCGTCCTCCTCATACCTGGCGAGCGCCCTCTCACGCCGATTGATGAAGAAGGCGTCCCAAGTATGCTGGTTATCGGGATGCCAGCGGGGATTCATCCGCTGCTCCGGCGTGAGGTCGAGGTAGTAGTGGTTCGTGATGGCCGCCTGATGTCTACGCCCCCCTCCTTTTCCTGTAGACAGTGTTGGGCCTCCAAGAGCAGAGGTTTGTAGAACAGCAGCAAGTTTTCCCTTAAGTGGATCACCCAAGGTTTATTGAACTCAGGGAGGAAGAGGTCAAAGATATCCCTCTCATGCAACCCTGCAACCACAAAGCAAGAAGTCTCTTGTGTCCCCAACACACCTAATAGGTGCACTAGTTCGGCGAAGAGATAATGAAATACAGGTGGTATGAATATATATGAGCAGTAGCAACGGTGCCAGAAAATAGCTTGCTGGCGTGTAGTTGATGGTGGTAGTATTGCAGCAGTAGTAACACAGTGAAACAGTAAACAAGCAGTAGTAACGCAACAGTATTTAGGAACAAGGCCTAGGGATTAGACTTTCACTAGTGGACACTCTCAACATTGATCACATAACAGAATAGATAAATGCATACTCTACACTCTTGTTGGATGATGAACACATTGCGTAGGATTACATGAACCCTCAATGCCGGAGTTAACAAGCTCCACAATTCAATGTTCATATTTAAGTAACCTTAGAGTGTAAGATAGATCAAAAGACTAAACCAAGTACTAACATAGCATGCACACTGTCACCTTCATGCATATGTAGGAGGAATAGATCACATCAATACTGTCATAGCAATAGTTAACTTCGCAATCTACAAGAGATCATGATCATAGCATAAACCAAGTACTAACACAGATGCACACACTGTCACCATTACATCGTGCAGGAGGAATAAAACTACTTTAATAACATTGCTAGAGTAGCACATAGATAAATTGTGATACAAAATACATTGCAATCATAAAGAGATATAAATAAGCACTTCACTATGCCATTCATAACAGTGAATAAGTATTCTGTGAAATATAGCCTAAGAGACCCACACGGTGCACACACTATCACCTTTACACACGTGGGACAAGGAGTCTCCGGAGATCACATAAGTAAAACTCACTTGACTAGCATAATGACATCTAGATTACAAGCATCATCATATGAATCTCAATCATGTAAAGCAGCTCATGAGATTATTGTATTGAAGTACATAGGAGAGAGATGAACCACATAGCTACCGGTACAGCCCCGAGCCTCGATGGAGAACTACTCCCTCCTCATGGGAGCAGCAGCGGTGATGAAGATGGCGGTGGAGATGGCAGCGGTGTCGATGGAGAAGCCTTCCGGGGGCACTTCCCCATTCCGGCAGCGTGCCGGAACAGAGACTCCTGTCCCCCAGATCTTGGCTTCGCGATGGCGGTGGCTCTGGAAGGTTTCTGTGGGTTTCGTCGAACGCATCAGGGTTTTCGCGACGGAGGCTTTAAATAGGCGAAGAGGCGGCGCAGGAGGGCTTCTGGGGGGCCCACACCATAGGGCGGCGCGGCCCCCCCTCTGGCCGCGCCAGGGTGTGGTGTGGGGCCCCCAGGGCTTCCCTCTGGCGGTTCTCGGGTGTTCTGGATGGTTCCGGGAAAAATAGGAACCTGGGCGTTGATTTCGTCCGATTCCGAGAATATTTCCTTACTAGGATTTCTGAAACCAAAAACAGCAGAAAACAGGAACTGGCACTTCGGCATCTTGTTAATAGGTTAGTTCCAGAAAATGCACGAATATGACACAAAGTGTGCACAAAACATGTAGATAACATCAATAATGTGGCATGGAACATAAGAAATTATCGATACGTCGGAGACGTATCAGCATCCCCAAGCTTAGTTCTGCTCGTCCCGAGCAGGTAAAACGATAACAAAGATAATTTCTGGAGTGACATGCCATCATAACCTTGATCATACTATTTGTAAAGCATATGTAGTGAATGCAGCGATCAAAACAATGTATATGACATGAGTAAACAAGTGAATCATAAAGCAAAGACTTTTCATGAATAGCACTTCAAGACAAGCATCAATAAGTCTTGCATAAGAGTTAACTCATAAAGCAATAATTCAAAGTAAAGGTATTGAAGCAACACAATGGAAGATTAAGTTTCAGCGGTTGCTTTCAACTTGTAACATGTATATCTCATGGATAGTTATCAATGCAAAGTAATATAACAAGTGCAATATGCAAGTATGTAGGAATCAATGCACAGTTCACACAAGTGTTTGCTTCTTGAGGTGGAGAGAAATAGGTGAACTGACTCAACAATAAAAGTAAAAGAATGGCCCTTCGCAGAGGAAAAGCATCGATTGCTATATTTGTGCTAGAGCTTTGATTTTGAAAACATGAAACAATTTTGTCAACGGTAGTAATAAAGCATATGTATCATGTAAATTATATCTTACAAGTTGCAAGCCTCATGCATAGTATACTAATAGTGCCCGCACCATGTCCTAATTAGCTTGGACTACCGGATCATCACAATGCACATGTTTTAACCAAGTGTCACAAAGGGGTACCTCTATGCCGCACATTACAAAGGTCTAAGGAGAAAGCTCGCATTGGATTTCTCGCTATTGATTATTCTCAACTTAGACATCCATACCGGGACAACATAGACAACAGATAATGGACTCCTCTTTTATGCATAAGCATGTAACAACAATTAATAATTTTCTCATATGAGATTGAGGATATTTGTCCAAAACTGAAACTTCCACCATGGATCATGGCTTTAGTTAGCGGCCCAATGTTCTTCTCTAACAATATGCATGCTTAACCATAAGGTGGTAGATCTCTCTTACTTCAGACAAGACGAACATGCATAGTAACTCACATGAAATTCAACAAAGAGTAGTTGATGGCGTCCCCAGTGAACATGGTTATCGCACAACAAGCAACTTAATAAGAGATAAAGTGCATAAGTACATATTCAATACCACAATAGTTTTTAAGCTATTTTGTCCCATGAGCTATATATTGTAAAGGTGGAGAATGGAAATTTAAAGGTAGCACTCAAGCAATTTACTTTGGAATGGCGGAAAATACCATGTAGTAGGTAGGTATGGTGGACACAAATGGCATAGTGGTTGGCTCAAGTATTTTGGATGCATGAGAAGTATTCCCTCTCGATACAAGGTTTAGGCTAGCAAGGCTTATTTGAAACAAACACAAGGATGAACTAGTACAGCAAAACTCACATAAAAGACATATTGAAAACATTATAAGACTCTACACCGTCTTCCTTGTTGTTCAAACTCAATACTAGAAATTATCTAGACCTTAGAGAGACCAATTATGCAAACCAAATTTTAGCATGCTCTATGTATTTCTTCATTAATGGGTGCAAAGCATATGATGCAAGAGTTTAAACATGAGCACAACAATTGCCAAGTATCACATTACCCAAGACATTTATAGCAATTACTACATGTATCATTTTCCAATTCCAACCATATAACAATTTAACGAAGAGGAAACTGCGCCATGAATATTATGAGCTAAGAACACATGTGTTCATACGAACCAGCGGAGCGTGTATCTCTCCCACACAAGCATGATGTAATCCAATTTATTCAAACACGAACAAAAACAAAAACAAACAGACGCTCCAAGTAAAGTACATAAGATGTGACCGAATAAAAATATAGTTTCAGGGGAGGAACCTGATAATTTGTCGATGAAGAAGGGGATGCCTTGGGATCCCCAAGCTTAGACGCTTGAGTCTTCTTGAAATATGCAGGGATGAACCACCGGGGCATCCCCAAGCTTAGAGCTTTCACTCTCCTTGATCATGTTGCATCATACTCCTCTCTTGATCCTTGAAAACTTCCTCCACACCAAACTTAGAACAACTCATCAGAGGGTTAGCGACAATAAAAATTAACATATTCAGAGGTGACACAATCATTCTTAACACTTCTGGACATTGCATAAAGCTACTGGACATTAGTGGATCAAAGAAATTCATCCAACATAGCAAAAGAGGCAATGCGAAATAAAAGGCAGAATCTGTCAAAACAGAACAGTTCGTATTGACGAATTTTATTAGGCCACCAGACTTGATCAAATGAAAATGCTCAAATTGAATGAAAGTTGCGTACATATCTGAGGATCATGCACGTAAATTGGCTTAATTTTCTGAGCTACCTACAGGGAGGTAGACCCAGATTCGTGACAGCAAAGAAATCTGAAACTGCGCAGTAATCCAAATCTAGTATGAACTTTACTATCAAAGACTTTACTTGGCACAACAAAACACAAAACTAAGATAAGGAGAGGTTGCTACAGTAGTAAACAACTTCCAAGACACAAATATAAAACAAAGTACTGTAGCAAAATAACACATGGGTTATCTCCCAAGAAGTTCTTTTCTTTATAGCCATTAAGATGGGCTCAGCAGTTTTAATGATGCACTCGCAAGAAATAGCATTTGAAGCAAAAGAGAGCATCAAGAGGCAAATTCAAAACAACTTTAAGCCTAACATGCTTCCTATAAAAAGGAATCTTGTAAATAAACAAGTTCATGAAGAGCAAAGTAACAAGCATAGGAAGATAAAACAAGTATAGCTTCAAAAATTTCAGCACATAGAGAGGTGTTTTAGTAACATGAAAATTTCTACAACCATATTTTCCTCTCTCATAATAACTTTCAGTAGTGTCATGAGCAAACTCAACAATATAACTATCACATAAAGCATTCTTATCATGAGTCTCATGCATAAAATTATTACTACTCCCAACATAAGCATAGTTATTCTTATTAATTGTAGTAGGAGCAAATTCAACAAAGTAGCTATCATTATTATTCTCATCAAGTGTAGGAGGCATAGTATTATCATCATAAAAATTACTCTCCATAGTAGGCGGCACTAAAAGACCAATATCATTATAATCATCATAAATAGGAGGCAAAGTATCATCAAAGAAAATTTCCTCCTCAATGCTTGGGGGAATAAAAAGATCATGAAAACCAGCTTCCCCAAGCTTAGAACTTTCTATATTGTTATCAACAATGGTGTTCAAAGCGTTCATACTAATATTACTACCAGCATGCAAATAAGATTCCATAGGTTTTTTAATTTTCGCATCAAACAATCCATGTTTTAAATCAGGAAATAGAATAAGAAGATCATTCTTGTCCATTATGCCAAACTAGTGTAAACAAGAAACAAAAAGATGCAATTGCAGGATCTAAAGGAAATAGCTTCGAGTACTTACGGCGCCGGGAAATAGCTTAGTAGCCGAGATCCGGAGTGTGAGTACCTTTACCTTTCCTCCCGACAACGGCGCCTTAAAATAGCTTGATGTCTACGCCCCCCTCCTTTTCCTGTAGACAGTGTTGGGCCTCCAAGAGCAGAGGTTTGTAGAACAGCAGCAAGTTTTCCCTTAAGTGGATCACCCAAGGTTTATCGAACTCAGGGAGGAAGAGGTCAAAGATATCCCTCTCATGCAACCCTGCAACCACAAAGCAAGAAGTCTCTTGTGTCCCCAACACACCTAATAGGTGCACTAGTTCGGCGAAGAGATAGTGAAATACAGGTGGTATGAATATATATGAGCAGTAGCAACGGTGCCGTAAAATAGCTTGTTTGGCGTGTAGTTGATGGTGGTAGTATTGCAGCAGTAGTAACACAGTGAAACAGTAAACAAGCAGTAGTAACGCAGCAGTATTTAGGAACAAGGCCTAGGGATTAGACTTTCACTAGTGGACACTCTCAACATTGATCACATAACAGAATAGATAAATGCATACTCTACACTCTTGTTGGATGATGAACACATTGCGTAGGATTACACGAACCCTCAATGCCGGAGTTAACAAGCTCCACAATTCAATGTTCATATTTAAGTAACCTTAGAGTGTAAGATAGATCAAAAGACTAAACCAAGTACTAACATAGCATGCACACTGTCACCTTCATGCATATGTAGGAGGAATAGATCACATCAATACTGTCATAGCAATAGTTAACTTCGCAATCTACAAGAGATCATGATCATAGCATAAACCAAGTACTAACACGAATGCACACACTGTCACCATTACATCGTGCAGGAGGAATAAAACTACTTTAATAACATTGCTAGAGTAGCACATAGATAAATTGTGATACAAAATACATTGCAATCATAAAGAGATATAAATAAGCACTTCACTATGCCATTCATAACAGTGAATAAGTATTCTGTGAAATATAGCCTAAGAGACCCACACGGTGCACACACTGTCACATTTACACACGTGGGACAAGGAGTCTCCGGAGATCACATAAGTAAAACTCACTTGACTCGCATAATGACATCTAGATTACAAGCATCATCATATGAATCTCAATCATGTAAAGCAGCTCATGAGATTATTGTATTGAAGTACATAGGAGAGAGATGAACCACATAGCTACCGGTACAGCCCCGAGCCTCGATGGAGAACTACTCCCTCCTCATGGGAGCAGCAGCGGTGATGAAGATGGCGGTGGAGATGGCAGCGGTGTCGATGGAGAAGCCTTCCGGGGGCACTTCCCCGTTCCGGCAGCGTGCCGGAACAGAGACTCCAGTCCCCCATATCTTGGCTTCGCGATGGCGGCGGCTCTGGAAGGTTTCTGTGGGTTTCGTCGAACGCATCAGGGTTTTCGCGACGGAGGCTTTAAATAGGCGAAGAGGCGGCGCAGGAGGGCTTCTGGGGGGCCCACACCATAGGGCGGCGTGGCCCCCTCCGGCCGCGCCGGGGTGTGGTGTGGGGCCCCCAGGGCTTCCCTCTGGCGGCTCTCGGGTGTTCTGGATGGTTCCGGGAAAAATAGGAACCTGGGCGTTGATTTCGTCCGATTCCGAGAATATTTCCTTACTAGGATTTCTGAAACCAAAAACAGCAGAAAACAGGAACTGGCACTTCGGCATCTTGTTAATAGGTTAGTTCCAGAAAATGCACGAATATGACATAAAGTGTGCACAAAACATGTAGATAACATCAATAATGTGGCATGGAACATAAGAAATTATCGATACGTCGGAGACGTATCACCGCCCGGCGCGCAGTACCCTGAGGGAGGGGAGGGACCGGCACGCCGCCGGCGCTTAGGCTCCAGCCGGCGGGGACGCGGTAGCCCGGTGGGCAAGGGTAGTTCGAGGTGCAAAGCTCCTCCACCTGCTGGTAGGTTAGAGTGGGTGCGGTGGAAGCCATGAGAGAGTGATGAGAGATTGTAGAGATGTGATAATGCTGGCCAAGCCGGGCTACATATATGTAGTGAGAAATGGCGAGAAAAATGGGAGCGGGAAGACAGGAGGCTGGAAGAAAGTGGCGGGAAGAAAGAGGCGGGAAGAAAGTGGCGGGAAAAATGGGAGCGGGAAGACAGGAGGCGGGAAGAACGTGGCGGGAAGAAAGAGGCGGGAAGAGGGGGTCGGTGGAAAGACAGAGACGGGAAGAGGGGGCCGGCTGAAAGACAGAGGCGGGAAGAGGGGCCGACGGAAAGACAGAGGCGGGAAGAGGGGGCCGGCGCCGGAAAGACAGAGCCACCTCCTTCGAATCTGGCCATGTATCTTAATTTTAGTTCAATCGTAATAAATTTCGTGTCAACCACTTTATTGAACAAAAACAACCGACAACGACTTTATAAACTAAATTTAAACTAATAGAACCGACAACGACTTTATTGAAATTACAATAAAATAGATAAATTACTAGTCTAGTCTCTACTCGTCGTCGGAGGTTGTCTCCGTCCAAATGTCATCCCACCGAGGGTCGTTTTCGGTCCAAGTTGTATTCGGGTTCTCGAGCTCGAAGGCGGCGACGGCCCGACGGTGGCGCCTGTTGGACCTGCGTTGTTCCCTAAGGTTAGCAAAGAACGCGTCGGTGTTGTCGACATCGTTGGGGAACTGCACCCTCCACTGGCGCATCAACTGCTCGTCACGCTCGGCGATGGCGATCCTGCGCTGCAACTGGCGGTGTCGGTGACGTTCCTCGTCGTCGACGAGGCACGGCGGTGGCGCGAGGAACTCCGCCTCCTCTAGCGATTCAACATCCGGGAAGTTCATGTCGCGCCCTGGCCGCCGAAAGCGCCACGCCGCCGCGTCGTAAGCGCGCGCCGCCAGCTCCGGAGTGTTGTACGTGCCGAGGGTGAGGCGGAAGCCACCGGCGCGTATCTCGACGGTGAACCTACCGCTCGGACGCACTCGAACGCCACGGAAACCGGACGCCCCTCGACGACGTGGAGGCATCTCGGAGATGAATGAGCGGAGGCGGTGGCGACGTGTGGTTGCGCCCGCACTCGTCGCTCTATATAGCGCACGCAGGGCATGGCACGTGTAAGCCACGGCTACACACGTCGCACGCCGGCGTCGGCGGGGCGAGGCACGTGGAAGCGGTGGCTACACGTCGCACGGGAAAAAGACAGGAGGCGGGAAGAAAGTGGCGGGTGGGATAAGGATGTTTGGGTAAGCTTTAGTCCCGGCTGGAGGGTGCAACCGTGACTAAAGCTGGCGGGAAGACAGATGCGGCAAGAACTGAATTTTTTGATATATCATTTGTATTTTTAACATTTTGAAATGAATTAGTTTTATTTTCCTGAATTTTTTGATATATTATTTGTATTTTTAACATTTAGAAATGAATTAGTTTTATTTTCCTAAATTTTTTGATATATTATTTGTATTTTTAACATTTATAAATGAATTAGTTTTATTTTCCTGAATTTTTTGATATATTACTTGTATTTTTAAGATTTTTAAATGAATTAGTTTTATTTTCCTGAATTTTTTCATATATTATTTGTATTTTTAACATTTAGAAATGAATTAGTTTTATTTTCCTGAATTTTTCGATATATTATTTGTATTTTTAAGATTTTTAAATGAATTAGTTTCAATTTTCTGAATTTATTGATATATTATATGTATTTTTCAGATTATGAAATGAAAACTAATTTGAAAAATAGCCTTTGGTCGCGGTTGGGGTCACCAACCGCGACTAAAGGGTATTTTTCCGCGGGAAACGAAAAAACCAGCGAAAATACCCTTTGGTCGCGGTTGGGGTCCCCTTTAGTCGCGGTTGGTGACCCCAACCGGCGACCAAAGGCCCTACCCTATTTAAACTCGCGCGGCGCGTGGCGGTTCACACTTCATCTCCCCGCCGATCGGCGTTCTCTGGCGCGCTCCGCCGAAGACGACAACGCCTCTCGCCGAAGCTCGTTGCGCCCAACGCCGCCGGAAGACGCCGCCGCGCCGCCTCTCGCCGCGTCGCCTCGCCGTTTCTCGCCGCGCCGCCTCATCGTACGTCGTCTCCCGCCTCCCGCCGCCTCCCGCCGCCACGCGCCCGGCCCCGTACCTCCCGGCCATGTCGACGACCGCGCGCCGAAAACGATGACGACGACCGCGCGCGCCCGCCGCCGCCTGCCAAAGCGCGCCGCCCGCACGCACGCCGGCCGCCGGCCGAAAAAACTTTAATTTTTTCCTTTTTTTTATGTTTTGTTTGTTATTTTTAATTTTAACTATACTTAACAAAAAAACTTGAAACTTTGTAACTTATAACAAAAAACTTAAAACTTTGTAACTTATAACAAAAAAACTTAAAACTTTGTAATTAACTTCACACAAACTTTAATTAATTAACTTAACAAAAAAATTACACTTTGGAATGTTATTTTCTTAACATATTAATACTTTGGAATGTTATTAAGTAAAAATAATAATATTGGAATGTTATTTTCTTAACATATAATACTTTGGAATGTTATTAAGTAAAAATAATAATATTGGAATGTTATTTTCTTAATATATAATACTTTGGAATGTTATTAAGTAAAAATAATAATATTGGAATGTTACTTTGGATCGAATGTTATATTTTCTTAACATATAATACCTCAGCCTCCGTTTTAATTAAGTTACTCGAATGCATATCCTTGAGGGTAATTAGATAGATAGGTGTGTCGTCTGATTATTGAGGCTGCGCCGATCACCCACCGCCACTGTCCCCCTTTCGCCACCGCCACCGCCCCCCTTTCGCCACCACCACCGCCACTGCCCCCCTTTCACCACCGCCACCGCCCCCCTTCTTCACTTAATTAATTAGTTTTTACTACATGTTTTCAGGACTGACATATGGCGGACGATAGAGCTGACCCGATTATGGACAACTATGATCAAGAAGCTGAAGACCATATATTTGGCATCATAAAAGGTGATATTATTTATGTGCCGACCGAACAAGATGAAGAAGACCTCGAGGATATTTCTTCTTATCTGAATCTTGACGGTCAAGATGAAGGCCGTCAGCAAGATGATGGGGAAGAAACGTCGATAAACGACGATCTTCAATTGCAAGTAGGAACCAGCTCCGGCGCCGAGGTATATATATACGTTGAGCCTTGGTGATACAAACTTACTGATTTGAATAAATATGTGTGTACTAACGCGCGTGACTCTCTTTCTTATTTTAGCCCTCGGCCGGATCGTCGAAACAATTGAGTACGTCGTCAAAGCGTGGCGCAACCAAGACGCTGGAACAAGGAGAAACATATACCATCGAGGTTGTCGACAGTGCAACCGGCAGGCCGCTGGAGCCCCGCAAACACGTCACCAAGTTTATCAACCAATGCAGAGCCGTTGTTAGAGAGAACGTCTCGATCACCCTCCAGGAGTGGAATGAGCCAAAGAAGGCACGTCTTGGTTTCACTTTTGTCGACAAGAGAACAAAAAAAGATTGCTTGAAAAAGCTTCTGGAACATTTCATCCTACCTCCGGAATACCACAAGTTCGATGAGGAGGGTACCAAGATTGAGGAAAACAAGAAGAGGAGGAGGCTAGTCAAAGAGTTCGCTCTTCATAAGATGGCCGAAACATTCCGGAAATTCAAGCAAAATCTAGCCCGTGACTATGTCAACAAGAACAAGACTCCGGTTTTCAAAGGACAATATGAGAAACTGAAACATGATTGGTCAGACTTTGTGAAGCAGAAGAAATCGGAGCAGTTCATTGAAATATCGAAAAAAATAAGGAAAATGCGGCTAAGAAGGAGTACAATCATATTATGGGGCCAGGAGGGTATCGCCTTTGGGAGCCTAGGTGGGAGAAGATGGAGAACGAGCTGAGGACGCGAGGAATCCTTCCAGGTACGGAGGGATGGGACCCAAGGGCCAAAAGCTGGTGGTACGGGCATGGGGGAACGCTAGACCCGGAGACAGGGGAGTGTGTTCACCGTGACAAAACGTTTAAACCCACCCAAGCCCTTATTGACGCAATGAGGGATGCTCAACTGGGGAAGCTCAAGTTCAACAGAGAGAACGACGCGCTGACAAAAGCCCTCGGGAAACCTGAACACGGAGGACGTGTACGAGGCATGGGGAACATTTCATGGAAAATAGGGTTCTCCCAGAAAGATGACCCGTACGGTTACAGAAGCCGTAAGAGAAAGATGGATCGGGATGCAGATGTTATGGCGCGGTTGGTATCGGAATTCGATACGATGAAGAAAACCGTGAGTATACTAGTACAAGAAAGATCGGCAGCTGGGGCGCATGAAGATCATCCAGCGGATCTCGGAAGCCAGCCGCGGATGAGAAGCAGCGTGGCTTCCACGGAGAACCCGCCGGCTACTGATAATGCAACGGCGATCGAAATTACTGCACCGGAGCCTCCTCGCTACCCCGTGGACGATGTAAATGAGATGAAAGAATGTCATCTGCATTATCCAATTGGGAACATGTCCACGAAGGTAGCCATCGGCAGTGCTTTACCATGTGAGCCTGGAGCACTCCACCACAACAACCCCATTCCAGATGGCTATGCTCGTGTCACGGTGGAGGAAATAGTCCCAGGGTTTGAGGAACTGGAGATTGACATTGCTACACCCGAAGGGGAGAGAAGACTTGGAGGTGTCAAGCGCCAGTTCATTCTATGGAAAAAGAAGTTTATCAAGTTTCCAGGCGAGGCGCCAAGGCAAACAAGTCCACCCCCCTCCGGTGGTGGTGGCAGTGGCGGCGGTGGTGGTGGTGGTGGTTCACCTACACCTCCTTCACGTCAGCCGACGCCGCCCCCCAATTCACCTCCGGCGGGTAAGCAGACGCCGCCCCCCAGTCCTCGTCCGGCGGGTGATCAGACGCCGCCCCCCAATCCACCTCCGGCGAAGAAGCAGAAGCAGTCCTGGGTTATTAACCCGGACCCTTATGTACCTAGAACCACAAAGATACCAGAGCCATCACTGAAGCCTCTCATCCCGAGGCCTTGGGAACTTAGTGTTGAGGAAAATGCAGTGGCCGTGGCTGCTCAGCATGAGAAATGGAAGGCGGACTGCAAGAAGAAAAGAGAGCCCGAGCCCAAGCAAGTATTTTCTGAGAAGGAAAAGAGCTGGGCTAAGTCATTTTTGAACACACCGTCCCAAGCCGCGAAGAATCTGCCTGACGACTATGCACGTGAACTTCGTAGGCAAGCACTCGCGTTCAAGAGGAACCAAGAGTTGGCGGAGAAGCAGGAGGAGGCCGAGAAAGAATTAGAAAGTAAAAAAGGGGGGAAACAAGTTGCCCAGCTCGGGGAACAAAGTAAACAATCGATCGCCCCGCTCATAGTGAAAGCCGCCGGTCCGGATGCCCCCGATATCATAGCAGCTGCGGCAGCACAGGGATTGACTGTAACGAGTGCCAGAGAACAAGCGGCCAACTTAGGTATCACTCTTCGTGCACTGTTAGGCCTTGATGAGGCGCCAATGAAGGACGTAGTATTTACATATGTGGAGAATGGCCCTCTCGTCGAGCCTGCGCAGGAAGAGGATCTACCTCGACAAATGAAAGGTCTGCTAAATTGGTACAAGGGTTACATAAAACTTAAAAACGCCAAAGACTATATTTATGCGGAAGTTAGATATGAGCATCACTTCAAACATTACTATATAACAATTCATCGGAGTGAATTGTTCCAGCTGTTCAATCTGCGCGAGCTCGACAAATCTATCATCAGTTGCTACGTTCTGTAAGTGATTTATTAATTTCTACCCCATCTCGTTCATTGCCTGCACTATATATATATATATATATATATATATATATATATATATATATATATATATATATTGTGCTAACTATCTTTTTGTGTTCGATATTATGGAGAATGAAGAAGCGGGAAATGCGAATAAGGAGCATCCATGATGTTGGGTTCATTGACCCACAAATCGTTAATTCATATGTGTTAGAACACCACCCCGCCGACGTGGAGGAAGACCTGTGGCGGTTTCTTAGAAAACAGGAACTCAAAAGTGATATTCTATTTCCTTACCATTTTGGGTGAGTGTTTCTGTCTTGAGCACATTCTCTTTTGTTTACTCCATGCATGGTATGTGGCTAATCGATGAGTTATGCATGATCGTGCATGTATCGTGTCCGCAGGTGCCACGGGATTCTGATGGTAATTCAATTTCACACCTCCACAGTTCTCGTCCACGACTCTCTGAATATGGATCCGGCGCTTTGGGCCGACATGAGAAAAATGATGCAAAAGTAATTATTTTCATTCATTTGCGCTCTATATCGATCGGCCTATTTCGTTCATCATTTCCTAATATCAAGTAACTAATTAATAACTCTCTTGTTCATTTAATTTTCTTTGCCTCGTAGGGTTTGGAGACGGTTCGTAGATCAAAAGGTCGGTGAATTCAAAAAAGAGCTACAATTTAAAAAGGCAGTGTCTGCGACTGGGGATATTCAGCCACCGGGGACCAATCTATGTGGATACTATGTTTGTGAGAGGATCCGGAGATACACCACTGAGCGGCAGCCGTCTGAGAACAACATCAAGAGGAATAACCTCCGGAAGACGCTTAGTCCAGAAGCTCGCTTCCGACCACTTCAAGAGGAACTAGCTGGATGGTTCGCGAGGGAAGTCATCGATCCTAGAGGAGAACACTATGTAGAGGACGTAGAACTTCATATGCCCTAAATTATGTATGGAAACTTGTTCAAAATTGTATATGGTCATCCGATATTGAATATATATTGTATATTCCTCTTGAATTCTTTTTGGTTCTAATTTCAAATTTGTTTGAAATTGTACATTCATATGCATGTATGTAGTACCGTAGAATATGTGAAACTCCTTCAAAATTAAAACCCAAAAGAAATAAAACAATACAAATTAAAAAGAAACCAGATTTAGGGGAGGGGGCTAAACCCTAAACCTGCGGAGGCCTTTAGTCGCGGTTGGCAGCAGAACCGCGACTAAAGGGCCTCCGCCCTGGCGCGCGCCTGGCGCCCACTTGGACGGGCCTTTAGTCGCGGTTCGTAAGGAACCGCGACTAAAGGGGGGGGCCTTTAGTCGCGCTTAATTGGTCGCGGTTGCGCAACCGCGACCAATGGCAGTTGCGAACCGCGACCGGAGCCCTTTTTTCTACCAGTGTAAGGTTTGCCTACATGATGAATTAGAGTTCGTTATCTTGCCAGAGAGTAATTCGGAATAGCATAGTGAAGTGCTTATTTATATTCCATTATGATTGCAATGTTGAGAGTGTCCACTAGTGAAAGTATGATCCCTAGGCCTTGTTTCCAAATACTGCAATCATCGCTTGTTTCTTGTTTTCTGCATCTTTACTTCCTGCAATATTACTACCATCAACTGCACGCCAGCAAGCACTTTTCTGGCGCCGTTACTACTGCTCATATTCATTCATACTACTTGTATTTCACTATCTCTTCGCCGAACTAGTGCACCTATACATCTGACAAGTGTATTAGGTGTGTTGGGGACACAAGAGACTTCTTGTATCATGATTGCAGGGTTGCTTGAGAGGGATATCTGTGACCTCTTCCTCCCTAAGTTCGATAAACCTTGGGTGATCCACTTAAGGGAAACTTGCTGCTGTTCTACAAACCTCTACTCTTGGAGGCCCAACACTGTCTACAGGAATAGAAGCGTGCGTAGACATCAGTGTCTCAGATTGAACAACTCTATCGCATTCAGAGTTCGGTGCTTCGCAGAGAACTCGTTGAGGTGGTACCTTGTTTTCCTGAAGGGAGGTAGAATTCCAGGTCGGCATGCATATCCAGCATCTCTAAGGTAGAACTTACCCTCAGGGATTTGCAACCCATCAGGCCTTGACAAGTTATCGGCCAGGATGCTCGCAACATGAGCTGAACCCTCCCACCCAGCAAGCACATAGGTGAACCTCATATCAAAATCCACAGCTGCTAGCACGTTCTGGCTGGTGTAGTGCTTCCTCCCGCGGAATGCTGCAGATATTGATCTCGGTACCTTTACAGTGACATGACTACCATCAATAGCCCCAATGCAATCCTGTAATTTTTTTTAGCACAATCATGTTTCTGAAAGTAACACACATCTGATAGGTACAAGGAACATGATTTTATACTCACCTTGAAATAGGGGAACCACCTGTAGCTGTTCTTGATCTTGGTTGGTGTGTTCGTTAATGCTAGCTTGATCGTTTCACATCTAACTTCCCCAATTGCGTACAACACCTGCTGGGAGTACCGAGAGATAGTCTATGTGGATCGTCTGAAAGTGCTATGGATGACTCTAAACCTTTGATTATGATCCACGACATGAAGAAACATTGCGACTTGTTCTTCGACAGACATGTGGATGCTATCAACTAGCAGTCCTCTCTCCTTGAACGTTTTAACAAGTGCATAGAAAGGGGTTCTTCTCATCCGAAGCATCTGGATAGCCTCTACATCGTTGCAGTTGTAGATGTAGTTTAGGTTGGCAATCTTCTTCTGATCTCGTTGTAACATAGGACCGTAAGTCACACGAGGAAAAGCAGCATGCCTAACTGCTCTCTTGTGCACAATCAGGATCCAGGATTGTATGCAAATGATAAGTGCTGCGGCGTGATACACAAGCTGGAGCTGGTCGGTCTACTCAAACAAGATCTATGCATTATGAACGGTCTTATCGAACCCAACTAGTTCTACCAACATGAATCAAACACTACAGTAGAGCAAAGGAGTTTCCCCTTACCTCCGTCATGGTGGACGACGGGCACGGCCGAAAGCCGCCGCAGATGTGCGTAGGCTCCACCGCGGCTGGAAAAGAGGACCCTGGTCCGACGCCGGAGACCAAAGGGAGATGCGCGCTGTCAGATCTGGGTCGCCGCCGCTGGTGCGAAAATTGGGGGAAGGCAAAATTTGGGAGGGGGCTAATGGAGAGGGTAACCGAAGATGGTGGTTACCCGTACCTTTGTCGTGCAACGCCGCTGGGGTTTCGGCTTGTCCCGCCATGCCGAGGCGGAGCTCCCGCGCGAACGGCGTTATCGATTTTCGTCTCGCCAGGGCTTGGCCCTGGAGAAACTGTCAAACCGGGAGATCCTCCGGAGCTTGTCCCAGGGGTGCTTTAAGACTCGTGCTATGCAAGAACGCGAGTGAGCCCAGGGAACCAAACGACCCGCAAAATGCTGGACCGATGCGAGCCAAGGGGCGCCCAGGCTACCAAACGGGCCCTATGTTGGTGACCGATGCACGACACGGCGACGCGCCGGCGCGCACGCACCCAGGCGTGCATCAACGAAACGATGGTCGGGACTCTACATCATGAGGGCAAGCATGGCGACAAGCGCGCAGAGGCAGAGCGGCTTGACGTGTCACGTATGCACGGAGCCAAGAGAAACATCATGACGGGATCATCGTGGGCACGCACGCGGGCTCGTGCGAGCTTCCAACGATGCTCCAGGAGAACACGACGACCACCCACACATTGATGCCACTGCCACCCGCCCGCACCTTGCGCATGTACGTACCGGGGCAATCTCCACCTAGGCGGTCCTGCTCCCAAGGCTCGCCGGTAGCCCTGGCCGGCGAGGGCCCTCCTATCCCCTGTCTCGCCCTCAACCACGAGCACCGGTCAACTAGAAACATTTCCCATTCCCCATGTCAGCAAAACCACTTTCCAAAGTAGCTTACCACCGACAGGGGGTCCATTAGATGGTTTTGAAAAGTTGTGGGGGCTAAGTGTGCCACTTCAAACTTGAGGGGGTGTTGGGTCCCCTTTGTGAAACTTGTGGGGGTTATATATGCTTCTTTCTGCATCCACATGTGTTTAGATCACTTATTTTTGTTCGTATCTAGTTTAATTTAAAATATCTTTAAAAAGTACATTATTGAACAGAGGAAGATTTTACACGCTTCATCATACTCCCTCCGTCTCTTTAAATATGGAACGGATGGAGGAGAGAGTATACTAATTAAATTTGGAGGAATTTCGAAGGTGGGCTCCATGAAACATGACACATTTAACTCAAGGGATATGCCAATCTAGGCAATCTTTGCAAGATCGCCTTGGTTCCTTTGAGATCAGCCTTAGCCTTTTAAAAATATGAATTCCTCGCCTGTACAACATATGCTTATAATTCGTAATATGTAAGGAGAGGGGGAGGTTATGCTCAGTTAACATAGATTTTGCTCAGTTGGTAAGATTTCCATTTTGATTATTTCGCAACCAAGAATTAACTTAGTACAGATCGGGCCTTCTAAGGTCTCTATTGTACAGAAAAGTTCCTTTTTTATGCAGCACAGAAGTGCCCATGGCCACACAGATTCCTTCCCCGGATATCACACATGAATCTCAATCGCCTCAGCCATGTGTATTGCATTTATCACCTCAAATACATGGCTTCCACCACACACAATCGAGTCTACATTCGGAATTTTAGTATTGTTATTGTATATAATTTTTTCCCTTGAGTGACTACTTCTTATTAGGTTCATATTTTCAAATGTATCTTGTTTAGCCTATTTTAAGGCAACTCTCTCCACACAAAACTCTAGCAAAATATTATCCTCATTTTTCTCTGATTCTAAATCTTAAAATTTGGCCTCCTTTCTTTTCAAAATCCAAGGCCGGCCCAAACAAATTTGGACCCAGGGTAATAATAATTTACACCAAAGTTTTATACTTTTGTAATAACTTATGTTTATTATACTATTATATTACAATCTGAATGGATGTATCTCTCCAATTACATAGCGAGAAAAATAAATAAATATGGAATGTTATTAGTATTAATGTTAGAAATAATTTATTCTAATTTACATTCAAAAATATAGTTACGACGTGCAACATAAATGTATTTTTTAACAACTAATTGTTTTTTTTTGTAGATGTTCGCTAAAAAATGTTAAAATCATATGTCTCCTTAATTTTTGCATACCCATTAACATTAAATATCTTTAATATTTGATAGACACATTCATACATTCTAACAAGTATCTTAAGAGCGATTTCAGGTGTACCTTCAATGTAATTAAACTTATGGAAACTTCTAGAGTATTAAGTGAAATGTTAAAATGTAACAATCTGGCTGCTTTGAGATTCGCTAACAAGAGTAACTTATCGGCGATAGATTTTCGTAAATTATTGATGGATAACATTAATGAGGTTGTTGATAAACGTGTAACTATTTTGAGAGATATAGAGAAGGATAAATTGTCAGTAGCAAAGCTTATAACAAAAAGTTGGCAATCTAATATGCAAAATGATTTTGCCAATTGGGTCAACATATAGAAAATTTGGCAAATGTTCTCCGAGTTGGGAGGGTCCTTTCAGGGCATGAGAGTAGTTCCCGAAAACTCATTTTTTTCGATAAAGAGCATATATTAATATCGCGGAGATACCAATTACACCCAGCCTCTGCAACAACATCATACCCTAATGGCATAAAGGATGCACACAGCCAAAAAAGAGAAAAGAATTACAAAAAGAAAGGTCCCGCTACAGAGATCCATAACTTGAAACAGCAACACTAACACTACCAAGACAACACCAGAAGATCAGCTTCGCCATAAGCGACGCCTCCAATAAGGAAACAGTGCACAAACGCTGCTGTCGCCCGATCATAGATCTTAGGTTTTCACCCTGAAGAAAGTCATCTCTCTCAAAACAATGCCTTCAACAAGAACATTGCCAGGCACAACCAATTAAGGCCAGACCTTGGGCTTTCACCCTGAAAGATAAGACTCTGAACTTCTCCTGTGCAGTCGCCCCCACATACCAGTTGTTGTTTCAAGTCACGAAGCACCAAGCCAATTCCACCTCACCACCAAGATCCGACCATCATAGCTATTCCACCGATCTTGGCTTGATGACCTTCTCGCTAGCACCATGGAAAGAAAACGAACTCCATGATATTAACAGCCAGCAGAGCTTCGAAGCGCTCCCTCTGAAACCAAACGGTCAGATAAAAAACATGGGTGCGAACGACCGAAACCACCCAATCCAGCAATCTTCGGGCATTTATCGCTCAATGAATTTCGCCGGCAGGGCCTTCCGGAACCCGACAATCCACCCAAACTGGTGGGAACAAGCATCCAACAGATCTTCAAACTTGGTGCGAGAAGAATCGTAGAACCACCACCTTTATTCTTCGACGCAGACGAAACAGCCCCCACGCCGCCATCCGCCGCCCGACGACGACGAAGGAGGTTCAGAAATCGATCATCGCCTCGCTAAGTCGTCGCCGCCAAGCCCATGGCGGCCGCAGATAAGAAGACTCGGCAGCAGTTGCGTACCCCGGCCATGAATCCGGTGGCGCTACCAATGGTCGCTCGAACGACACAGCCAAGGTTGTCCTCGCAGCAGGCCATGGAAGGCAAAGCAGCGACCAGGCCCTGTAGGCCCAGATCGGACCCAGGACCCATGCCGCCGCCAGTTCGCCGTGCCACCGTCGTCCAACCGCCGGCATCCAGCACCAAGGCCAGCCCCGTGCGCCTCTGCGACGACGCAGGGCAGGACCCGCCCCGGCGCCGACAACCGCCGTGCCCCACAGCCGCGGCCACCCGAGGCATCTTCGCCGGGTCAAGCCAGCAAGGCAGCCGCGCGCTCGCTGTGGGCGCCGCACGCCGCTCGAGGCAGCCGCACGCCCGCTTTGTGGCCGCCGCGCGCCCGCCGAGGTCGCCGCGCGCCCGCCGGTGGCCGCCGCGCCGCGCGCGCCGTGGCCGCCTCGCGTCCGCCCGTGGCCGCCTCGCGTCCGCCGTGGCCGCCTCGCGCGTCGCCCGTGGCCGCCGCGCCGCTGCGGCGCCCTGCGCGCCGGAAACGCGAGGGAAGATTGAGGCGGAGAAGAACCGCCCCGCCGCCACCATCCTTGAGGCGCGCCCGGCTTCGCCGGCGCCCCCTCCGGCGGCGGCGCTGCGGGGGAGGGGGAGGCGGGGTCCTTGGGGGCGCTAGGTTAGGGGAGCGGTTCTTTCCCGAAAACTCATATTTGGTGGAATCTTTAGAAAGCAATTTACTACCTCGAGATCGCAATGGAAGATATCTAAAGAAGTTCAACCCGAGCGTCTGCAAGAAGCTTAAACGCACGTGTGGCCATATATAATTATCGCCCTTAGCATACATGGTTGATACAGAGTTATCGCCCTATGAACGAATGGTCGATGGAGTTCAGAGATAGTATGCAACTGCTAGAACAAACGCAATGTATCAAGCACAGAAGATTCCGATGTTTGGTCCTGAGCGTAGGAAAATCGCTCAAATATGCTTTGTGAGCTCGACGCACCCCTGCGCGGCCTTCCACGCCGCCTCCCGCGCCGTCTCCGGCGGCCCGGTCTACGTCAGCGACTCCGTCGGCAGCCACAACTTCCCGCTCCTCCGCCGCCTGGCGCTGCCCGACGGTACCGTGCTGCGCTGCGAGCACCACGCGCTCCCCACCCGCGACTGCCTCTTCCTCGACCCGCTCCACGACGGCCAGACCATGCTCAAGATCTGGAACCTCAACAAGTTCTCCGGCGTCCTCGGCACCTTCAACTGCCAGGGCGGCCGGTGGAGCCCCGAGGCGCGCCGCAACAAGTGCGCGTCGCAGTGCTCCGTGCCCGTCACGGCGCGCGCCGGGCTGGCTGACATCGAGTGGAAGCAGGGCAAGACGCACCCCGTCCCTGACGTTGAGAACGCGACTCAGTTCGCCGTCTACTTCGTCGAGTCCAAGAAGCTCGAGCTGCTGCTCCCGGACGAGACGGTGGAGATCACGCTCCAGCCCTTCAACTACGAGCTCCTCGTGGTGGCGCCCGTGAGTGTCCTCCGTCTCGCCAGTGGTGGTGGCGCTGGGTTCGCGCCCATCGGGCTCGCCAACATGCTCAACTCGGGTGGCGCGGTGCAGGCCTTTGAGACCAACCGCAACGGGGACGAGGTGACAGTGGCGGTAGCCATCAAGGGCGCAGGGGAGATGGTGGCTTACTCGTCGGCAAGGCCCAGGCTGTGCAAGGTCGACGGCGAGGATGCAGAGTTCGCGTACGAAGACGGCGTGGTCACCGTCGCCGTGCCGTGGACCGGGTCGTCGTCGAAGCTGGCCCTTGTCGAGTACATCTACTGAATCTCTGATGAGGATACAAGGGCTCTGTCGTCCGGAAGCTTTTATGTCCGGGTCGAAATAATAATTTATTAGTGGGAGCTTCCAAATTGTCATAGCTCGTAATAGGTTTGTTTACATTTTGTTTCGTCTCCTGAAGATTTTCGTGTGCATGAACAATCAATATAAGTTAAGATTTTGGTGCATCCTTGTTCACTGTTTTTTTCTTCATAAATACATATATCTATATGTGTTTTAGTGTGTAGATCACATATTTTTATTTATATATAGTCTACTCTAAAATATTTAAAAGGTTTTACATTAGTGAACAGACAAAGTACATGGTTTACACCTAATTTTTTATGCATACTGAACAAAGAAAATACATATGGCATTACACAATCTGCTCCCATTTGTTGATCCGTGGTCAGTACTGACTATGGCACAACAGTTGTCTTCACGTATGGTAGGTAGTGGCTTTCTCAATGAAAAAAAATTGATAGGTAGTGGAAAATTCATAACGAGTTTGCATGGTGAGCTCAACAAACGATGCTACTAATTAAAATCTGATGGGCCCAATGAAACATGTCACTAATATAAATCCAAGGAACAAGGCAATCTTAACCGAAGTTCGCTGTGGTTCGTTGAAACTCACACTGGATCCTTTCAAAAAATATGAATTCTTCGTGGTGGCAAATGGATTGAACCATCCAAATGGTACAACTTACCTGCTGATGAATTCCATTCCTGCTAATAACTTCATATGCTGAACTACTTTTGGACAATAGTTTCCAACATATTTTCTTTTCCACATTTTAAAGTAGTTTTTTTTCTCTCAAAACCATAGATAAATATTCTCCCACTTTTTCCATAATTCTAAGTATGAAAATTTGGCCTTTTTTGTCCTACAAAATCTAGATCAGAGGCAGTTTAACTAAACATAATTTACACTAAAATTTTATACTTTTCTAATATTTTTTTATTATACTAGAATATGAATAAGTGTATCTTTCCATTTACACAGCGAGAAAAATTAAACTAAATATGATATGTTATTTGTATTAATGTTAGCATTAGTTTATTGTAATTTACATTACAAACGTACTTAAGATGTGCGCAACAAATGTATTTTGCAACAAAAAAAAGTTGTTAGTTTTTTTTGTAGACATTTCCTAAAAATTGTTAAAATCACATGCCTCCTTTTTTGGCATATGCTGAACATTAAATATCTTTAATATTTGGTAGACACAATCATACATTCTAACAAGTATCTTACGAGCGAATTGAGTGTATCTTCAATGTAATTAAACTTATGGAAACTTCCAGAGTATGAAGTGAACTGTTAACTTGATTCTCTATAGATCTTTTCATGGACAAAAGTGTGTTACAAGTTACAGTGTTTTCACTTATACTAATCACCAATCGCATGTATGACCACCCTCATTATTGATTTTGTAGGTGTAGCGTGGTGACTTTGGATTGTTTGATATGTTCTCTTGTCAACACTATGTTGAGTAATCTTTACTACTCCATCCGTTCATTTCTATAGTGCCTATAGTTTTTTGGCACAGAGTGATGTTTTGGCTCCCAGGTGCATATGCTCCCTTTATTTTGAAATGCATATTTGATACATTTTGAAATTTTAAAAATTTCAAACGAAAAATTCCCTTGTACATCTTCACACGCTACACGTGTACAAAGTCTTTCCATGAAAAAACGACTTGTCATTTGGTCTGTGTAAAAAACACAAAAATTGGTTCTAAAAATAAGTCTTTTTGTGAGACATGTTTTGTCTTTTTTACATCGACCATAAAAAATATCGAAAGTTCGCGAAACTATACAAACGCATATAGATTGTCAACATGTACATGAGAAATTTTTTGTTCGAATTTTTTAATAATTAGAAATATGTTTTTTAAGTAGAGGGATCATATGCACCCGGGAGCCGAATTGAATTTCCGCATAAATTAGCGTAATAGTATTTTTTACACAAGACCCCCTAGCTAAACGATTTGAGATTAGCGTAAAATTTGGAAAATCCATATCTTCCTAACTTACCATAACAAATACCACAAATCTCTCTTATTGATTCTCCATATATGTGCAGCCAAGTTCAATTAAGGAAAGTAAAACATTGCTGCCTAATTTTAAGAAATCGTTGGGCCATGCATTAGGAATATCAATTAATTGTTTCCAATTTTGTATGGATTTTTTCTCACGCATATTGTGTGGGAGCTGAACGAGGGAGGGGGTAATTGAAAAAAATCCAAACTACAACCTTATATTCTGAAATAAATGCTAAAAATCTATAGGCACTATAGAAAGAAATGGAGGGAGTATTATATACGAGTCCGTACGTCGTCAAAAATGTTTGATGTCACACATAGTTCCCCGCGTTTGCAAATATGGAAAAAATCAATTCGGTAATAGACAGAAATGATTGATTTACCCTTACGCGGAGAATTAATTTCTCATAAAAATTTCCTTTCTTTCTCTGGAGCAAAAGGAAAGAAAGATCAATGTGCATGGGGTAGTTTCTATTTTATATGCATCGATCCTTTAATCTCGCTCGAGCATTGGAGAAATTGATCCTTTTAAAAGATGATCCTTTCCTTACTAATCATACGCGAGTACAAGAGTACGTACGTGGTCTCACCCTTGCATGAAGAAACCAAAATCGGCACCCAATCCTATCTCCTTTAACTCAGGTACCCAAAAAAGATTGAGACAATCCACTCGTTTATGGTTTCCCTTAGTTCCCCGAATATACGCATATAGTGTCTATATGGAAGGAAATTGTTCGTTCGTTTTCTTCCCTGCTCCCTGATTCTTTCCCGATCAAAAAATCAATGATTTTCAGGTGCAGGAAAGGAGCAGGCAGCGGCGGTGAGCCGGTGACAACACCGGCGACACACTCATTGGAGATGGCCGTCATGATTGAGTTAGTAGCCATGATTTTACGTGGATACTCAGGTAATGGCAGCCACGGCATGGGCGTGGTGATGGCGTTAGTGGGCGCGGAAGATGGTGTCAGCACACAGGGTGCCCAGAGAGGTGAGTGCATACGTTTTACACCAGCGAAGGCGGTGCAGGCCTTGCGGCGATAGCGAGGCGGTGGTGTGGGTCTTTCCGAAATTGGATTTCGAGATGTCGCGCGGAAGGTACTGCTCCAACAACTCCACTTGTGTTCCTTCTCTGAAGTCCCAGACCTGAGGCACGCCGAGCGGATGATTTGGATGATAGACGTGTTTATGTTTTACTTGATGTTGGCACGAATTGTATTCTATTCGATTTTGATCTTATTTTTTGGAGCAGATGTGAGAAATTACCAACTGTGGCGCCGATGTGGAATTGATCTGATCAATTGCCTTTATTTGAGAACATTGATTAATAACGGTTTTGCTATGTCTCAGTCAACTGAGATTTTCTTATGTCTAAGTTACTTACAAAAATGTGCTTTGAGTTGCACTTTTATGTTAAAAAAGTGCAATTGCACTTTTCTGACAGAAATGTGCAACTGAACCAGTTGCACTTTTCTTTGAACTATAGTTGCACTTTTCTGAGTTGACCAAGAAAATCTCAGTCAACTGAGACATAGGCACACCCGATTAATAAAGGAACTGTTCGGATTCTCCCCAACTCCTCAGCTGTGCTCCCGGAGCGGGGAGCGCGGCTCCGAACCCATCAAGCCCGGAGCATCGGAAGAGCAGACTGGAGCAGCCTATGGTTCATCTTTTTGGAGTAGAAAGCGAGCTTCACGCCCTCCGCGCGGAGTCAGAGAGTTCGTAGACCGGTGGGATTCCAAATAGGTCCTCATTGTTTCGCTGGTGATTTCATGCTTAATGTTCCGGGTAATCATGAACCACTATTTTTTCACTTTCTTACAACCATTATTCATCCTTCTCATAGTTCTCTATTCATACAATTCTCTGTTTCGGAGTTTGAAACCACAATAGATTATATTTTGTACACTTGATACAACAAAGTTGTTTCAGCTATTTTGGTAATTTGTTGTTCCTTTGATCTTCTATTTTTCAGGACCAAGTTTTAAGATTCCATCCGGCGATGAGACATGGATATATTAATTTTTTGTTTTCTAAAAAATTGACATATATCTTATAAGCAACACCCTCTTTCATGTTTTTACCCTGCTAAATTTTTGTTGATTGCATTCTCATCGGATCTTGCAGAAACCCTCGGAAGTGGTGGTTGTACACTCTCCCAACAAGTTGACACTAAGGTTGAAGCAAACCATAATCAGAGAGGAAGATGATTTAATATTAATTAATTAATTCTTCATATGCTGCATTTGTAGACTAATAATAACATTTGTCTGCCTGTAAATTGCTCGGTGCAATAAGAGTTGCAATGAGTAAGGCACGTTGCTTGCCGAGACTCTTCCATCGCCAACATGGATGATGGCTGCATGGACATTTCCGTCTCCACCTTCCAAAAGTGGGTATCAAACTCGCTTTAGTGGACTGCCGCCGAGACACTTGCACTCGTCGCCATGGTTGCCACTCTTGAAGAAGACTGCCAATCCGATTTCTTGGTCTTCTAGAAGCAGTTTGTGATCGCTAAGGACCTCACCTCCTCGTGGCGGAATACGGGGCTGTGTGTGAGGGTGTCACTATTCCTCGGCAAGTTTTCCTGCCTGACATCCTCCATAAATGACTCTTTACAAGCCTTTTTCCAATCTGGTGTACCTTGAAAGCTTCGTAAAAGCCTCCTAGCATCTATCGTTTCTTTTTGAAATCACAGCATCTAACGTTTCTTACAGTACGTACATGCATGCAATTAGCATGGAGGAAGATAATTAAAAATCACTTACGAATCAAGAGGAAGTAGGCAATGTGAAATTTTTGCAATTGCATCTGACTGCACGAACTTAGTTACTGACTGCACGAACTTGATTACTTCAATGACCCAGATGTGTAATAGGGCGTGTGTGTCATAATAGCTCAAAGAAAGGGGAAAAGGTATGTGCATCTCAATGAGGATGTATATGAAAGCTTTTTTTAATGCTTTATTTAGGATACAAACTAAACATAATTGTATTCAACAGAGATACTTGTTGAATTGTAGTTTTCTATGCATATATAATGTCAATTTGTAGCTTTTTATCTAATCAAAATTTAGGAAAAGTATAATCTTATTTTTTTGGAAACATTAAATACAGCGTTAATTTTCATGTATACTTACATTTGCGATAAGGAAAAAACTAATAGGGACCGTGGCAACGCACGGGCACTTAACTAGTAAATAATAAAAGGTCGGTATGCATATTTTCGATGCGCATGTCAGTTTCTCACACCTTTTTAGGACAAAAAAAAAACAACCCTGTCAAACTAAATTTCTCCCTGCAGCTTTCATGTTACCATTGACCGTTGAGTTCACAATGGCAAGGGTGTAATTGAGAAGCGGGGGCAACGAAAATAAATGTCTCAATTTTTTACTTGGGGAATGAGAATTTGATATTGTGGTCGGAACAAGCAGAACCATGGACAGTTGTAGGACAATCTTCTTGGAAAATAATGGTATTGTGTAATTGTCCTCCACTAATGGCTCTGCCGGTCAGCCCGTGACATGAGAAAACACGGACCAACTTTTTTGGTTTTGGTGGAGTCTTTTCTTTAGCAAAAGATTACTTGCAGGGTCAAACTAGCATAGAGGAGAATGATTAGATTGTAGAACCGTAGTAATTTCCTTACAACTTTCGTTCGGGCCTCTAAACATCCATCTACATTTGTGTCCCCCGCGTGCTTTGTCCCGTTCCATTTCTTTCCGCCGTCACACCGCTTCTCTTCCCCTTCACGGCAGCTCGGTAGCGCACTGATCCATTGATTCGCCGCTAGGCCAGCTCTTCGCCCGCATGCAAGCTGCAGACCAGCAGCAGCGGAACCCCACATCGCCACATATTAGGCCCGTTTGGTTGGTTGGGCTGGATTTCTGCATCATTCGCGCATGAAGGCTCGGTATGTCGCAAACGGGCCACAGGCCAGATCAGCCTAGTGTTTGATATCCTATGTTGCATCGGTCTGATTAGAAGTGCAGGTTGCTTGGATGTTTGAAGAAAGTGTTACATCTATGTTCAGCCACATCACATGTGTTTGGTTGTAATTTTACGCACTCGACAGAGTACTTAGTACCTAATCCTAGCGTCAGAGTGGTAAGACACATACGCAATTTTCAACAGGCTCTACATGCCAACATTACATTCACATATGCACAAAAGTAAGTGTTTAACAGCCTGGAGGCCAGCACAGCAACTAACGGCCAGCACAGCAACTAACGGCGAGGGTCGGACAACACCAGAGATAGGGATCAAGCACATAACCTTAACGGCGAGGATCAACAAAAGGGCCCTCGTGATGCTTCCTGCAGCTGAAGATGCTGGAGCACGAAGTCTCCTTCCTGAAGACGTCGACCTTGAAGCCGTCGTCCTTAGAGGTGAAGATGATCATGTCGTCGACGCGTAGGTCAATTCTGGTGGCGAATTCGCTCCAGGACTTGATGAAGCCGACGCGTTCGGCCCTCCACTGGAGATGCACCTTCCACTCGCAGCGCTCGCCCATGTACAAGCACACCTTCACCAGCGGGACATTGTTCTTTAGCTTTTACTTGCTGATCAGGTGCTGCTCCATGTAGGGCGGCACGGCGAGGGCAAGGAGATCCGGGCTCTCCAGGTGCACGAAGTACGCCGGTACCCGCTGCCTGGGAACGTGCCCCAGGTCAGCAGGACGACCGGCGTGAACCCTTGGCGCGGTGATCTGCTGATGGGCTTCCATGAACCCTTCATTGGGGTTACAAAGCTGCACCCGGACGGCTATGTCCCTTGCGTCCAGTATGGGCCCGTCCGGGAAGGTTTCCAGGAAGGGCCAGTTCTGCAGATGCAAAGAGTTAGTGATACTTGCATTGGTGAGCTCCAATGGCAATGACAATCACAAGATCATCATGGAAATGCCAATGTCAAGATCCATCATGGCCATGACATTGTCAAGTCCGTCATGGAGCATGCCAATGTCAAGCTCCATCATGGCCATGACATTGTCAAGTCCATCATGTAGCATGCCAATGTCAAGCTCCATCATGGAGCATGCCAATGTCAAGCTCCATCATGGACTTGACATTGTCAAGTCCCTCATGGAGCATGCCAAATGTCAAGCTCAATCATGGAGGTGATGGAGCATGCCAATGTCAACCTCCATCGAGGACTTGACATGGTCATGGCCATGACAAGCTCAAACTCCATCAAGGACTTGACATTGTCATGTCCTTGACAAGCTCAAGCTCCATCATGGAGTAGATATTGTCATGCCAAACATGCATCGCTTAACACTAACATGCAGCGGACATTGACATGAATCCTATCTACATTCACATCAATCGGAGCAGTATGACAACAATCTGATCTACAATGTCATCGGACCGATCTACATTAACATCTATCCGATGAGGAAGGGATGGAGAGTGCTTACGATGGGGTGGGGAGCAAGCGGCCCCGATGGAGGAGGAGGTCGCGCACTAGCGCCGGCATGTCCTCGAGGATGTCACACTCCAAATCCAGGAGGAGCCGGAGCAGCGGTCGGCTGGTAGGGCGCCGGAGCCACGATCGGAAAGCGGGCGCGGAGGGAGCTGAAGGCTGCCGACGAACACGTGGTCAGCCGAACGACTGCGGCGCGCCATTCGGAGCAGCCGGACGCTGCTGGACCCATGGCATCAGTGCGTGCATCGGGGTCGACGCGAACCCCGGCGGGGGCTCCATCTCCCTGCTAGAGCCCGGTGCACCTGCCGCCGCCCTCGCCGACGGAAACCCTAGGGGGCAGGGGTGAAAACCCCACGTAGAGGTATCCGCCGATGGAATCCCGGTGGCCTGAAGAGCGGTGGCCGTGCTGCGAGTTCCCATGCCGGCCGGCCTGGTCGCGGCCGCCGGCCTCATACTCCCGGACGATGCGCAGGAGGGCCTCGTTGGACCTCGTCACTGTCGGGCGGGCGGCTGGATCCATCAGCGTTGGAGCGGAAGGAGGCGGAGGCGAGGAGGCCATGGGCGGCGGTTGATGCGACAGCGCTCTCAGTGTCAGTAAGAGAGTTGAATGGAGAGAGAGAGAAAGAGCGAACCAGTGATTGGATGTGGGGAGTGAGAGACAAGACAACGCGGTGTCTCTGCGCTTCTTCACGCGTGCAACCGTTGCACGAGGGCGTGCAAAATCGCACGACAACAGGACAGATCCGTTGGGAACTGCTGATTCGGGTGTTCCTCCATGGCCTGTCCCAAGGGTGTTTTAAGAACTGGTTGAGCCACAACACGAAAAGATTCCAGGCAACCAAATGGACCGAATTCTTCTGAACCGATGCAAGGCAGGGGACACCAGCCTACCAAACGCGCCCATTGCCTCCAGCAGCACTTGCGCGTGTTCTATTTCATCAAGGTCCGCGTCCATTCGTCACGCTTCACCAAAATCTGCCATCCAACACCTCTAGCTCTCCGACAATGTCTATTTCCTGACAGTCGTGACTTCGCCTTCCCTATCTATGATTCGGAGTTGACGGCTTGGAACGCAAGACCTCGACTTCGACTAAATCCGTGACGTCAGGCACTTCCGATTCTTTCTGACAATCTATTGACCGTTGTCGGATTTGAAACGTGAGTCCACACCCCTAACCCTATGTTCTAAAATTCAATCTATGTTGTATATGCTAAAATCATGTATGCTTGCATTGCATATCTTGTTGCTTGGAGGTAATTAGCAAATACATAATATGATAATATTAAATATGGTGTATGTAGCGATGATGCTACCTTGTCCTTACTTTACTTAAACTTGGGATAGCTCACCAATGCAATGCTTTACCATGCTAATCAACACTTAATTTGTAAGGTAAAAAGTTAACTTGATTTCCTCGTACATTAATTGTTGGGATTCTGATTTCACTTAAATTGCTAAGTTGCATCATATCATCTTTCTCATGGCATGCATACATTTTGGATCTCTGTCGTATTAGAGCATGTCTAACAGGCCCCGTATTTTTTCGCCCCGTAAAATACGAGTAGAGGGCCCTGTATTCACTTTTCGCCGGCCGAAAACTCGGATGAGCTAGCAGAACCCGTATCGTCACCCTGTAAAACAGAATATTTCCAAAAATATGCAAAAAAATTCTCTTCTTCCTCCTCTCTTTCTTCCACCTCGTGCCTCAGCTCCTGCCCCGCCCCTGCCCCGGCCGCCCCAGCTCCGGCCGCCCCCCCCCCCCGCCCACCACGGCCGCGCACACTCGCCCCCGCCGCCCACCTTTGCCCCCGCCGCCGGCCCTGCCCGCCATGGCCGCCCGCTCCCGCTCCGCCCCGGCCGCCCCGCCCGCCACGGCAACCAGCGCGCAAGCCACGGCCGGCTGCGCCCGCCGGCTGCGCCGCTCCCGCCGGCGCGCGCCCGCCACGGCCGGCCGCGCCGGCACCAGCTGCGCCGCGCCCGCCCCGGCTACCCCCCGCCCGCCACGGCCGCGCGCGGCCACGGCCGGCCACGCCCGCACCGGCTGTGCCCGCTCCGCCACGGCCGCCGCCGGCCCTGGCCGCGCCCGCTCCGGCTGCCCCCACGCTGGCCGCGCCCGCTCCCGCTCCGGATGCCCGCCATGGCCGCGCCCGCTCCAGTGGGCAGAAGCAGTTGCTAGCTGAAATTTCAGCCCGCCAAGGGTGAGGGGTTGGCCCTGTATTCGGCCTCCCGCCCCATACAAGTAAGGGGCCAAAAGCCACCCCGTAGTCGAAACTGTAAAAAATCGACACGGGGGCTGTTTTACGGGGTCTGCTAGACGGCCGGGTAGAGGCCTACCCCGTATATCGGCGGTTATTTTACGGGGTTGGGCCTTTTACGGGGTCTGTTAGACCTGCTCTTAGTAAGTGGTGTATCTGTTGTTCTTTATAGTGTTTCGCTTCTTCACGGATAGGACTTGAAGTTGATATGAGCAACGACAAGTTCTCCGGCCCTATCTCGACATCGTTTTGCCAGCGAGTGGAGCATCACCGGAGGACGCTCCCAAGCAACCGCGCGGCCGCTGTCCAAGGACAACACAACGCCGGTGTCGGCTTATGCCGCGGCCAAACGTACCCACGCCCCGGCGACGACGGGCTCCCAGAACCAGCGTCACAGTGGTGAACAGAGCCGGCCGACATGACCCGCGCGTGACCTGACCGACCCACACAGACAACGGGCTCATCAAAGGCCACGGCTGTAACTCCACCGGGATAGCACATGCAGCGCAGACGAGGAGCTGGGTCAGGGAGGGGATGAGGGAGGAGGAAGAGGCCGCTGGACACCCAGCCGGACCCGATGGAGCCAGATCGACGGCCACCAAGCCGACGTACCGCCCCCCGCACGAGAAGTCGCCGGGGAAGCCGGAGCCACCGCCATGTGGACGACCAAGCACCACACAGAGCATCCGGGCGCCGCGCCGCCACCGCCCCACGGCTGCGAGGGAGGCCCCGCCGCCGCCATCCGTCACACGAGCTTTGCCCGGCGGCGAGACCACGGCGGCAGCGAGGGAGGAGGCTGGATGGGTGAGGGTCGAGGAGATCTAGGGTTTTCGCCCCCGAGCCGCCGCTGCGGGACGACGCGGGGGCTCGATCAGCAGTATATAAATATTGAGCACTTACAACAGTATTTTACACCCATCAACTGTCACTATAAGGCTGAAATAACTAACACTTCTGGCTAAACATCTCATTTTGGACATACCATGAACGTGTTATAATTTCGGCTTATAACTACTGTTCTCTGTTTCTCATGCTGCACATAAGGATAACTCCAGCTACTCCAGATACTGGTGATAAAGATTGACCTGGTGGTTGATGGCCTCAGGTAACACTGGTACCACTACAGAATATGGCGAGGAGTTGACACTTCCTCCCTTTGGTCTCCAGCAACGTCATTTTTTGAGAAGGCCATAAGATTTGGGCCAGCTGATTGAATTTTTGGTTTTGGTAAGCAATGGCCAAAGTCTTTTTTTCTCATGTGTAGATTCGTATGATAGGGTTGTAGTTCTGTTTGACTTAGTTCTCCCTAGAGATGTGTTCTTTTAGTTGGTGTGGAGACTTGCCCAAGGCCATACATTGTTTTTGGGAGGAGAATACTGTGCTTTCCGCTCCTTCACCTACAGCAGCATTTTTTTCCTGATCATATGCATTACTGCAATTCTTACTTTGTGGGTAGCTAATGCAGAGCGACGCAGGATCTGATACGAGAAGCCGCGTGGAACCTACAATAGCCCTCGTTATGTGTTGCACTTTCACATGATTTTAAGTATTATTTCATTTGCAATGGTACGACATTAAGTCGATACATTGCCAACTGTTCAGTAAGGGAGTAATTTAGGTTTGTCTCTGTTTTTTAATATCTTGTGCTGCAGCTATGTGGGCTCTGTCAGCTAGATATGGGTCTATAAATTTGTGTTAATCCACATAGTCTTCTTGAAATAGCTATTTATTTTTCTTCTAAGATTGGAGTTCATTCCCAATTGCAATGTTGCTTTGCGGCTGATGGAAAAAAGAATCTTAGAATCATCAGAGTGGTGTATTTTGTGTACTGGCCCTCTGAAAGAGAGCCACAGAAGTGCCTGCTATTGTGGCTTATACTATTTATAAGCTCATAACGCACAAACCATGGGCAATAAATGGTTCGTAGGATGTGTTTCCCCTGATTGTGATCTACTAAGCACTACATTTGCACAACAAGATTTTTTCCCTGCAAGATTATTGTCCAGACTATAGAACAAAAAGAAATTGGTTGTATTTTCCACATAAAGTGATACAATTTGTATGTTTCTTCTTTTGCCTAAGAACAGGTTGTGCAGAGAATCTTTTGTGGGTACCTTGATATGGAACAACACAGGCAAATGTCTCTTCTGTACCTGCTGGTTATGGTTAAACAGTTAAAAGGTTAGCATTGATCCATGGAAAATTAGTCGTATAACCTTAGATTTTGTTGTAGTGTCCTTCAAAATATCGAGTAAAAGATTAGGAGGAATGTTGTAGTGTGGTGACAGCCAAACAAATATTCATGTGAGGAGAAGCTTCGATTGCCTCCACATTATCGATGTTATACATCCAACGGGCGTAGCAACGCGCGCTAGGTCCATCTATTTTGAAACTACTTCTGGGGGTGTGTGGGAGGTGTAGAGAAGAGAGGGCTACTTCGGAATATGCAGGTACTCCCTCTGTCTGTAAAAGGATGTCTCAACTTTATTAAAATTTAGATGTATCTAGATTTCTAGATACATCTAAATTTGTCTAAAGTTCAGACATCTTTTTATGGACGGAGGCAACCAATGTACACATCTGTGTATCAAAAAGAAAGATGGCTGAACAAGAAGAAAACCGCCGGCCACAAAATTGAAACCTTCGCAGCTGAAGATTCTTCTGAAATTATCCTTGCTGGATAGTCCCCAGCCTCGCAGATAGGGTCTAAATTAAGCTGCAATGACTATGACTCAACATCTTGAAATGGAGCGCACTTGGAGGAAAGCATGTCCAGAAAAAAAAAATCTGCTATTGCAATATTATCATACCAAACCAGAGATCAGTGGATGCATTTTGGATTTCTATGCAACCTTAGCCTCATTTTGGTTACCGCAATAAGTGGTGACGGTGATGAATAAAGGGCGGGTGATTTCTCAAAAAAAAAAAAAAAAAAAAAAAAAAAACCGGTGGCTTCCTGGCGCGCGCCAGGGTGCAGTTTCCTGATGAAATGTACTCGCTGTATTTATCCGAAGTCAAGCTTTCTAGTAGCTTGTAAAAAAAATTCCCTGGGCCGCATAACTCTACCACGCACTCTCTGGAACCCCGGCCCAAACAGTCCAGGACCCAAACGTCCACAGACACTTCAGGCCCACGAAAGAGAAGCAAGCCGACGAACCAACCAGCTCACTCGCCGTGCCGTCTGGTGCCGTCCCATCTCGATTCTTCCACCCACCGAGCCCTCGTCTCCCCGAGCTCAGCTGCCCGATTCCCCTACGCCGACGCCAATCTTCCCATCGCCGGCGAGGCGACCGCGCCCGATGAACACGTCGCAGTTCATGGACAAGCAGATCCTGGGCCTCGCCGCCTCCGCCTCGCCCTCCCTGCCGGGCGGCGGCGGGAGCGGGGGCGCGGAGCTCCTCGATCTGATGGGCCCCGACCCGCAGGAGGAGAGCGAGGACCGCCTCCTCCGCCGCCGCCACCACAGCTCCAACGGCGCCGCCGACGTCATGCCCAGCTACGACTTCCAGCCCATCCGCACCACCGCGGCCGCCCCCGCCCCCGCCGCAGCGCCGGCCTCGTCGTGGGGGTCCCTCGATTCCAGCTCCAGGGCCGCCTCCGCCTCGTCCCCCTACAACCTCAAGGTACCTTTCATTTGGTCGGCTAGATCGCTCGGTCTACCTGCGATTCGTGTCCTTGCCTAACGCAAATTTACTCGATTGTTTCGTGACGCCTAATCCACATAGCCGCCTAGTTTGGATCAGAAAACCGGTAGCTGCTGTGATGTTGAATTGCTGAATGGTATGCGCCATAAGTCGATCTGCCGGGATAAAAATGGAACTACATCGCTAGATTGTTGCCATGTTTTATTGGGATACATACATGATAGTGCTAGTTCTGCTTCTAAATTTTGTGTATCGCATAGGATGTGCTGGGAATTCAACCATGTTGTGTAACTAAGCACATACCGATGGTACAATAATTGAGCCTGCCAATTTCTGAACCCATCGACAAGTCTCGTAGCAATTCAGTGAAACGTAGCTCAACTGAATTTGTAGTACATGCCATAGCCCATAGGCAGATGCTTATTTGCTAGAGACACGATTAATGCAACTTGACTCCTGTAGATTTGTACGTTAAGCTTTTTTTTCTGCTTGCTGTTAGCTGCCGGTGCATCTGTACTGTGAAACCTATGGCGAGATTTTATTCTGTTAGGCTACATAGAAATTTGCGTGGTAGGTTCGCTTTAGAAGTATCACTCTGTTCCATTTTGTAAGCCATTTTAGCAAACTAACATTATGGAACAGAGGTAGTATATTATTATAGGGTCTAATGGACTGGTAATATTTACTATGGCTTGTATGAATAAGCACATGAGATTTCCTAGTGGTATACGTGCTACATATCTCACATTTACGACTTCATTTGTACTCTTCTGAATCTTAGTTTGTTGAATTTGCAGTTCTTAATTAGTTACTGCTATATAACCTTTCTTGAGTTAAGCTCTTACTCTTGGGACTCCATGGTTCTGTTGATTGCATGGAATGAACTGCTAATTATTCTTAGTTTTATTTGATAATTAAACCTCCCTTCATCACATGAATAGTGTACTTACTTTTTTTTATTCTTATTGGAAGAGTGCTGGTATATTGGAGAATCGTGCGCCCAACAATGTTAATCATGAGGAGGACAGGAGTAATTTTGGACTGGTTACTATAGCAGATATTGATCGAACCATGAAGAAGTATTCTGATAACCTGTTGCATGCACTAGACGGTGTAAGCTCAAGGCTTTCGCAACTGGAGGGTAGAACACATCATCTTGAAAATTCTGTTGACGAGTTCAAGTTAACAATTGGCAATTATAATGGCAGCACTGATGGAAAACTGCGTCAACTTGAGAACATGCTGAGGGAGGTATGCTTCATTTAACTCACGCGCTCTCTCTCTATCTAAGAAATTTTTGTAGACCCTACAATGGTGAAGATTACTAAGCAGTGCATATGACGCCATATTGGAATACGTTCGATGTCATATTTGAATAAAGTTTACTGTGTTATGTAAGTGTTAGCAGTAAGCAGGTCATGGTGCTGTGCTTTCTCACCAATGATCATTTTCTACAACAGATGTGCATGCTATACCTTAATTAAGTTGAAAATTGTTGCTTTATTCGTCTTGGTATTTATACTAGTGGCTCACTTTCAGTTCAACAGTGAGTGGTGAACTGTACATTTATTTGTTTGTTCGGAGACATGGATCTACTCGGTGAGATGGTTATGCATACTCCCTCCGTCCCACGAAGGTTGTCTGAGATTTGTCAAAATTTGGATGTATATAGACACTAAATAGCATCTAGATACATCCAAATTTTGACAAATCTCAGACAACCTTCATGGGATGGAGGGAGTACATAAGATGCATTGATGGTTTCATCTTAGATGAATAGCCCTTCTTTAGTTACTCCCTTTTAAACCCACCATTTATGTTATATATGCTCAGGATGTGGCTACACATGATCACCTCTTATGTAATCACTGCTCATGGAGTTTTTTTTTTCTTCCGTTATATATATGTAAATTAAGGATAAAGCATCAGTAAAGTACTTTCTGAGGATAGTTCCCCTATAATATTTGAATTGCTGCATGCAGGTCCAAGCAGGTGTGCAGATTATGCGGGACAAGCAGGAAATTGTGGAAACACAGCTCCATCTTGCAAAGCTCCAGCCAGCCAAAACTGAGACCCAGTCATCAGAAAATAGTGGTGTTGGACAGGCAGACTCTCGGCAGCAATCAGTGGCTCAGTCACAGCATCAAGTCTTGACCCCTTCCCAACCACAAGCATTTCCTGCCCTTCCTGCTCCAAATGCGCCGCCTCCACCTCCAACTTATCAAAGCCAGCCTCCAGCACAGTTTCCAGGCCATGCACCACATTCACAGATGCCATCTGCACCAGTTCCCTCAGTGCCAGCTTTACCACAGGATCCATACTACACACCATCTGCTCAGCCAACTGAAGCTATGCATCAGCAGTATCAAGCCCCTCCGGTTTCACAGCCGCAGGCGCCGCCAGCACCACAACAGCACTATCAAGCGCCTCCAGTTTCGCAGCCGCCGGTGCCTCCAGCACCACAACAGCAGTATCAAGCCCCTGCAGCTCCACAGCCGCAGGCACCCCCGGCACCACAACAGCAGTATCAAGCCCCTCCAGTTCCGCAGCCGCAGGCTCCTCCAGCTCCACCACAGCAGTATCAACCTCCTTCACAGTTTCCTCAATATTCACAACAACCCCAGTCTGCAAATGTTAACCCTTCAAGTGCACCTCCTGCACCCCAGCAGACAGAATATGGACCTTCTCATAACTATCCACCAAACGTACACCCTCCTTCACCTTATATGCCACCGCCTACTGAATCAGCCCCTCCTTTCTATGGACAGAATCCTAGCATGTATGAACCTCCTGCAGTTAGGCCCAACTCCGGGCCACCGCCATCCTATGGTTCCACTGGGTATGGGCCACAGGGAGGAAATAGTTTTTCTGAATCATATGGTTACACTGGATCTCCTTCGTACCGTGGTAATGCTGGAATGAAGCCCACGCCTTTTGCTCCCTCTGGACCATCCTCTGGGGGTAGCAGCGGTAACTACGGCAGCAGGCTCCCCACGGCTCGGATACTACCACAAGCAGAGCCAGTCAGCTCTACGCCAGCTGGTCCAACAGGCAACAGGGTGGCGCTCGATGATGTGGTGGAGAAGGTTGCGACCATGGGGTTCTCAAGAGAGCAAGTGAGGGCGACTGTGCGGAGGCTGACCGAGAACGGGCAGAACGTCGATCTCAATGTGGTGCTCGACAAGCTGATGAACGGGTGATAAGTCAAGGTGTCAGATCCCGCACAACACTACTGTTTGGGACAGTTTGTCTATAATATTTTGAAGTGATATGTCTCGCGCGCAAAGATCAGAGTCCAGATTGTGTGGCCTGAAGAAATTGGACAGGGCAGAGTATCAGGTCTGCTGCCTTCCCTCTGGGTCTTGCTGTTATCTTCCGTCCAAACAACTACAGGTGTTGTTTATGAGTGATACTCTCTGAGTGGATACATAACATACATATGGTTCTTTTCGTATATGTGCTGATGAACTGCCTGAAAAATCAAAACTGTGGTTTCTTGTCTTCTGTTAATAAACAATATTTAGTGTGTTTTCACATTTTAAGCTAGCTATTGGATTCCATATATTACCAAAAACTCAACTATGGTATTACCGTCCACAAGAAACACCTATATGCGTATTGCAGGAACTGATGAATTATGCTGGATTCACACGCACCGTCAAAGTGATTGCCTATGGGCTTAAATTTCCTGACTCGTGTGTTCCGTAATAATAGTGCTCCTACATCTCCTGTTAAAAAGAATATGTGCGTGCACATGCACTAGTACATGCGCACACTTTTTGTTGAGGTAAAATTGGCAGTTGTTCTTCTGCCCATTCAATTAAGAAAGAATAAGTTCTGGTTAGAAGAATATTTTCTAATAAAGAAAATATATTACTATCACGAAGATATCAGTTGTATGCAACCTTTGCAACGACACAGTGCCCTAATGGTGACACGGATGCACACAACCAAGAAATGAAGCATTTTAAAAAAAATCCGCTATGATCTATTTGCAAGGAAAAAAGTAGCGCGCTAAATGAAATAGCGTGGTCTTTCTCTAAACGCAATGCAAGTTATAAAATGCTAATAGCACGCCTATTCTTTTAAATAGCGGTTCGCAAAAAGTTAGAAAATTAGCAGGTATAGGATGTATATCAAGGTTTTCATAAGCTAAAAATTGTTCAGAGTAATACATGCATAACTAATTGACTAGTTTTAACTGAATTATATAAACATGTTTGTCCTTCCTATGATAGAGACAAAATATGTAGGACGAAGATAAAAACTACTTAAGTGAACTGAACTAAAAAGTATAGAGCTAAACTGAATGAAGAACTATAGAGCTAGCTAACCTATGGTGTCTACGGGTTACGGCTACCACTACTGAACTACCTTTCTGTACTGGCCAGCTTGGAAGAGAAACTGCAAGGATGAAACTAAATATGACTGTCGTGTCGCATGCTACGCAAGAGGTGGTGGTGGCCTGGCAGCGAAGACCGGCGTCAGATCGAGGTCCTGATCGAGGGGCGCATCCTCCTGGTGATTCTGGTCGGGACGAGCCACGCGAAGGCGGCCGGGCATAGTGGACTTTAATTGAGAAGTGTTAGTTGCTCTATCTCGTGTTATCTAAATTGTTACTTTCAGTAATATATGCAATTGTACATCTTTTGTCATCATCAGTTATCCAGTGAATGATGGTATAATCAATGAAAAAATTCGCTATCACTTCTTGCCATTTTTTGCCTTTTTTGTTTGCCATCTCTGAGTTGTCTTCTTTGGTCGGCCCCCCTCAAACTTTTTTCCTGCCTCCGCCGTTGGGGCAGACCTGGAGGAGAGTGGCGCTGGCACGCTGCTACTGTAGCCGCCACCGCCGCGACGCGTAGGGAGTCGAAAGTGACGACTAGTTAGTTGTCGGCCTAGGGTTGAGTTGAGCTAGGTTGAAATCGGGGGGCCCTTGACAACCGTTAGTTCCACACACAAAAATAGCGCGCTATAGCGCTATAACTTTACAACAAATAGTGAGTTTAGGGCTGCTAATAGCGAGATTAGCACCATAGCGGGCAAATTATGCATAGCGTATCATTCACCTTCTAAATAAATACCCTATAGCGCTGCTAAAACGCTGAAGTAGCGTGCTATTATTTTCCAGACCAAACACTACTAAGACAACACTAAAAATTTATCTTTTAAAAAAATGATGCATCTAAGAAGGAAATAGTGCACAAGTGTCGTGGTCACCCTGATCCTAGCTCATAGGTTTTCACCCTAGAGAAGATCGGCTCTCTCAAAAGCAATGCTTCAACAAGACCATTATCAAATAACTAATTAAGGCTAGACATTAGGTTTTCACTCTAAAGATTAGATTTTGAACTTCTCATGTACCCACCTCCACTTACCGATGACACTAATCTAAGTCACAAATCATCAAACCAATCCCTCATCTCCACTAGGACTCAAACCATCATTACTAGGATCTCGACTTCCATGTCATTCTTCACTACTGACATCATCATGGAACTAAAGACATGTCCCACGATGCCACATGGACAACAAAGCTGAGTATTGCTCCTTCTGAAACAAAATGGTCCGAAAAAATATGGTTGTGTGCGCTATCCAATCTGGCAATCTCCAGGCGTGCACATGCGAAGTGTACTGGAACACGATATTCCGTCTAGATCAATGGAGATATATTGGAAGAATTAGGTTTAATAGTGGGGATAAATGGCTCCCCATCTACGGGGATACATTCATTTTGAAATTCGAGAACTCATATTCCAAAGTTATGTTTTATGAAACTATGAAAAAGAATTAGAAGATAATCAATGATATATATACTACTCTAGGCTAACCAAATTTCTGGTGCACAAGTGTGCAAAACCTCTCTATGAAATACTTCGTACTCTTGGCCAAAAAAAAGATAAGATCTGGTGTAATAAATTTTATAGTTTTGAAATGCGCCTACTCACTGTACGCTGGGCTGGACTTAGCCTGTCGGCCGCGTCGCAGTCGTGGCGCAGGCGCCGATCGATCAAATCCACGGAACAGAAGCGCGCGTCGTGTTGTGCTGACTCTGGCGAGCGACAGAACAGTGCCGATCCAGGCGTCGCCCTCAGGCGCCACGGCCCACGCCGCCGCTCGTGGCGGTGATCGCGTTGCTCCGCCCGCTCGGCATGCCGAGCGGCGCACGCGCCGCGGTATCACGTGCCGTCATGTGGCCGCCATGCCACGCATTAAAAGGCATGCGCGTGCGCGTAGCTAGCTAGCTAGCTAGCGCCGGTGGCTGTAGCGGTCGCCGTCGCGTCGGCGAGTGGAGGGGATCGGAAGATGGTCCCGATCAGCGAGATGGTGATCATGATCGATGCGCACAGTTAGTGCCGCTGCTCCCCCTGTACCCGTCACCAACTTGGGACCGTCCATCCATGATCCATCTGATTGATATTCTCTCTCGCGCTCGCCCTCATAGATCCGGATCCTGTCGTATGGTGCTACTGCTACTATCCGATTCTCAGGTCGGAGTGGACGGATCGTCGCTCTCATCATCGATCGCAGATTGCAGATCGCACCGGCCGGCCAGGCGGCCACAGCCATCGCGGCGCGCCCGGGGAAGGCTTCGAGCTCGAATCTCAGTCCTCATGGTCATGGTGTGCCTCGCCGAACTTCCACATGGTACAGATGTGCTGGCAGCGGCTCGCTCTACGACGAAGACGACGACGACAATAATATTCATCGGCTTTGGACGGTGGCACGACCGAATGTTCGCTCCTCTTCCCGGGGGATCGATGTACGCGCGCGCGCTTTTGATCTAGAGTACTACCATTTCTTTTCTGCCTCGAGAAGTTCCACACATCGTGTACGTGTATGAAATTTCAAAGGCTAGTCATCGTAGGCCTATGTTTGGCAGAATAGCCGCCGTATTCCACGAAAAAACCTAGCCCTCCACTCCTTCCTTTAGGTCTCCTTTGGCATTAGAGTGTTTGTGAAGATTAGTGGGGATAATACTTTAGAGTATTGGGTGAACTCCTAGTATTACCTAATCCGCACAAAACCCCATCCACAATCTACTAGGTAGGGGTAAAGTATTGGGATTGAAAAAAAAAATACACTAAGATTTGATGAAAAGTGAGGATAAGCGGCGATTAAACTCGCAAATACTCTAGCACCAAATATGTAGTATTCAGAATAAGTGGGGATTTGAAATTTGGTGGAGATTATCCCCGCTAATTCCCACTAAAACTCTAGAATCAAACAAGACCTTAGAGCAAGAACAATAGAAGAGACAACAACGGACGCGGACGATGTGAACTCGAATATTCCATTATAGAGATTGGAAAGGGATAAGTATAAAGGGATTCGACGATCTAAAAACAAACAAAGGGTTTAATAATCCCTTCCAACGAATATTATTTTTTTGTGGATGAATAATATTTGGCTCTATTTTGGATCGGATTTGGCGGCATGGCCAAGCGGTAAGGCAGGGGACTGCAAATCCTTTATCCCCAGTTCAAATCTGGGTGTCGCCTGACCAAAAAAATACTTAGGATTTATTATTGTACGGGATGAGGGAAGGCTTACTTATGAATTTCATAATTGATTCTATTCCGCAATTCATAACTACGAAAGTAATTGGTCGAAAATAGCGTCGAACATGAGCGCTAGACTGAACACCCACGCAATCTCGATTTGACACAACAACAACACTTTCCACCTCTCTTCCTTCCCTTGGATCAGATAGAAAATCCTCACTTCTCCAAGACAGAAGAGTAAAAAATGCTATTTTAAAGTTTTATATTTTTTTTAATGCACGCACATATATATATCCTATGCTAACACTTATCTGTGCAGATTTTGGCATAAAAACGACCATGTGTGACCTACAATCATACTTTATTGGTACAGAGTCCGCCTTCCACTCTCACAAAGTGCCTAGGACCAAGTGTTATAGATGACTATTGATTAGAGCCCACTCTTCTAGCTTTTAAAAATCTCTCTCCTCCACATATGTAAAAATGCCAAGTAGGTGGACGATAAGCCCACTATTGTACTTGCTCTTATAGACTGGCTCCTCTTCCTTAGGAATATCTCGTCGGTATCGAGAGGTGCGGGGACCAAATCTATACGTCAAGTTATTAATAAATGTAATATTTCAATAGATTTGATTACAGTTTTGGTACCCATCTTTTTCTGGCATCCGCTTCACTGGAGATGGCATCACCTACAATCAGAGATCTTCGGTGCTTCTTAGACGACGAGATCTCCTTCGCGACGCCAGTGAAGGTGTTGGAAGATTAAAATTCTCTATGTATGAGCTTTCGGATCTTGCTTCGCTAGATAGACTTTCGATCTTTTCTATGGTTGTTGCCAGGAGAGTTATCATTGTAATATTTGTCTCGGCTGCTACGTTCTCGACAATAGTGATTCGTTCTCTCGGCTCTCCATTGACGTCGACCAGGATGTTTGGTTGGTTTTACCTATCATATTGGTGTTGATACTCTTGATGATGTTTATTGGCTACTTTAATGGTTGCGCATATGCACACAGTCTTGGCATTACAGCTTAAATGAAAATTACGGAAGAACCTTTGTTGGTATCTGCCAGTCTATGGTTTGGTATCTGTCTTTGGTTGCCTTCAGAAAAATACAAAATTATGTTATGAAAGATGAAAGAATTTGAAAATTTAGAAGATTTTCTCGTTTATTTTTGTTGGAGATATGCCCAAGAGGCAATAATAAAAGTGGTTATTATATATCTTTATGTTTATGATAAATGTTTATATACCATGCTATAATTGTATTAACCGAAACATTGATACATATGTGTTATGTAAACAACAATGAGTCCCTAGTAAGCCTCTTAACTAGCTTGTTGATTAATAGATGATTAGTTTCATAATCATGAACATTGGATGTTATTAATAACAAGGTTATATCATTATATGAATGATGTAATGGACACACCCAATTAAGCGTAGCATAAGATCACGTCATTAAGTTATTTGCTATAAGCTTTCGATACATAGTTACCTAGTCCTTTCGACCATGAGATCATGTAAATCACTTATACCGGAAAGGTACTTTGATTACATCAAACGCCACTGCGTAAATGGGTGGTTATAAAGGTGGGATTAAGTATCCGGGAAGTATGAGTTGAGGCATATGGATCAACAGTGGGATTTGTCCATCCCGATGACGGATAGATATACTCTGGGCCCTCTCGGTGGAATGTCGTCTAATGTCTTGCAAGCATATGAATAAGTTCATAAGAGACCACATACCACGGTACGAGTAAAGAGTACTTGTCAGGAGACGAGGTTGAACAAGGTATAGAGTGATACCGATCATCAAACCTCGGACAAGTAAAATATCGCGTGACAAAACGAATTGGTACCGTATGTGAATGGTTCATTCGATCACTAAGTCATCGTTGAATATGTGGGAGCCATTATGGATCTCTAGATCCCGCTATTGGTTATTGGTCGGAGAGAGATCCCAACCATGTCTACATAGTTCGCGAACCGTAGGGTGACACACTTAAGGTTTGATGTTGTAATAGTAAAACTTGAATATGGAATGGAGTTCGAAGTATTGTTCGAAGTCTCGGATGGGATCCCAGACATCACGAGGAGTTCCGGAATGGTCCGGAGAATAAGATTCATATATAGGAAGTCATTTTATAAGTTTGAAAATGATCCGGTGCATTTATGGAAGGTTCTAGAAGGTTCTAGAAAAGTCCGGAAGAAATCACTTTGGAAGGCGGAGTCCCGGAGGGACTCCACCACCATGGCCGGCCAACCCTAGAGGGTGGAGACCCAGGTGGACTCCACCAAAGGTGGCCGGCCACCCCCTCCTAAGGAAAGGTGGGAATCCCACCTCAAGTGGGAATCCCACCTTGGGTAGGTTTCATGTCATATGGAAGGTTTTGGTTTGGGGTCTTATTCGAAGACTTGTAGACCAACTCTTGGGTGTTCCACCTATATAATGAGGGACAAGGGGAGGGGGCCGGCCACCCCAGCACCACAAGGTGGCCGCACCCTATAGTGGCCGGTGCCCCCCTCTCCCAAACCCTAGCCGCCCCCTCTCCTCCACCTCTCCCGCAACGCTTAGCGAAGCTCCGCCGGAGTTCTCCATCGCCACCGCCACCACGCCGTCGTGCTGCCGGATTCAAGGAGGAGCTACTACTTCCGCTGCCCGCTGGAACGGGGAGAAGGACGTCGTCTTCATCAACACCGAACGTGTGACCGAGTACGGAGGTGCTGCCCGATCGTGGCGCCGTGATCAAGATCTTCTACGCGCTTTTGCAAGCGGCAAGTGATCGTCTACCGCAGCAACAAGAGTCTCATCTTGTAGGCTTTGAAAATCTTCAAGGGTGAGTCTCGATGATCTCCTCGTTGCTCCCGTCTTCTAGATTGCATCTTGGCTTGGATTGCGTTCTCGCGGTAGGAAATTTTTTGTTTTCTATGCAACGTTATCCTACAATTTTAGAATTAAATATTTTGTAATTGTTGAAGATAGCTTGTGCATCTCTGACGTGTACTATTTATTATTATAAATATACGTGTTATTGTTTGTCAAACGAAAAAGGATAGTCCCATTAGGGAGGAACCTACTGCAGTATCATGCATATGACACTAGTGTTTGTTACTATTACTTTCATTCTAAAAAAAATAAGGCACATAAATTTTTCTAAAAGTTTTGACCAAGTTTACAGAAAAAAATTATCAATATCTATATTAAAAAAATTATATCATTACATACATCATGCAATACACTTTCATATTATGTATATTTTGTGTTGTAAATGTTGATAGTTTGTTCTATAAATTTGGTGAAACGTTACACTGTTTGACTTCAGAAACAGTTTATGGGTCTTCTTCTTTGGAATAGAGGTAGTATCTTTATAGTGCATAGTAAAGTAGATGTAGTATTATCTATGACTACATTAATTAGATTTGTAGACTCATTTTATCTTGACATATATATGTGATGTTATATGGTAATATACTTCCTCCATTCACAATTAGATTGCGTTCTAGCTATAGTTAAATTTAAATTTGTAAAGGTTGACTGAATATTTAGGAAAAAAATACCAACACTTACAATGTAAAATCTATATTGTTAGAATCAACATAATATATATTTTGATATTATATGCTTTTGGTATTATAAATGGTGATATTGTTTGCAATATTTTTAATTAAATTTGGAAAGGTTTGACTTTTACTAAACCTAGACTAAATAAAACTGGAGGGAGTAGCTAGTTAACACATGCATCTCTCTCTTTATTTAATGACATACCATGTCATCAAAATACCTAGTCGGCGTTGCATGTAATTCTATGTTACTACCTAATTTACTTTCATTATGACTAGTGTAGTAATGTAGTTACTACCACTAAGGCCTTGTTCGGTATCTTTGTTTATTAGGCAAAATCCCTACCTTCACTTAATCTCTTTGAATTCTAATAAAATTTAAATCCCCAAATCACTAGGTATGGATGATTATATTACGTATCTCGGAAAAGACACTAGCCAATACACTAGAGTGACATGTTTTTAGGAGCAACTCAGAATTTGGGGTTTCGTAAGATTATCCCGGTAAAGCCTACAAAAACTCTAGTACTAAACAAGGTCTTAAAAAAGCATGTCAAGTTTTTTTTTTCTTTTTTTAAACCCCGCAAAAAAAGTTTTCTTTTTTAAAAAGAACTCTCTAAGAAAGGTCAATCGAGATCGCTAGATGCTATCCACATTGTATATGCATGTACTCTTTCTCTATGTATGGGCGGCCGTTTTCCACAACAACTAGCAGAAAATAAATAGAAGAAAAAAAAAAGAAATCGTCTCACGATTTTCGTATGAAAGGAAAATAAAGAATGAAGATTTGGCGAGCCATTTTCAAGCACTGATGCTTTGGCGTATTTGGAGTTGTGGACCCGGGTCATGGGCACATACACCGCTCTATTCTATCTACTAGGCTCCTTTAAATTTTCAAATATTAATAGCGGATCTATGTATGGGCATTGACACATATGAAAAGTATGCTTTATCTGGTTACGTACTACATACGCGAAGCTTCGTGCTCAGGAAAACAAATGCATACACAGATAGTACAAGGCTTTTTTTTTTGGGAGATCTGGAAAGAGAGGAATGAGTGAGTCTTCAACAACAAATCTTCCTTGCCCTCGGTGCTCATGCAGAAGATCAAGGATGAAGAAAACGATTGGGTCCTTGCCGGCGCTAAGAACCTGGTGGAGCTTATAGGCTGATCGTGTTTGTATCTTTTAGGGGCGGGTTCTTCTTTTCCCGCCTTCTCTTTTTTCGGTTGTGGCTCTTGCCACCCCCTGTTTGCTTCTCCTTTATTAATATAAGGCAGAAGGTTTTTTTGCCCGTTTCAAAAAAAAAGATAGTACAACGCAGTGTGATCGATAGTTGTAAAAAAGAAGGGTTGTGTGATCGATATTATTGTTTTTTTTCTCTCGCATAAACCATCAACCATGAGTATTTGGAGTAACTTAAAACGTCCGGGTCGATTTTCCTTGTTCCATAATTTTAGTCCGAGAGAATCAGTTACTTCTTTCGATTCAAAATACTTGTTGTGTTTTTAGTTCAACCTGAACTAAAGTATCTTAAAGCGGAAGGAGTACTATATAAGTATATACCTTTTATCAAAGGAGCATATCTGTTATTTTTACTAGTGGCGCAAAAATTATCCCTGCAACTGTTTCGATCTGATAAGATTGGGGTATATTATGTGTTGCATCATTATCAAGATAGCATATTTTTCTGACCATGAAAAAAGTCTTAGGAAAACACGACTTATATCCGCCATACGGTTATCTCACATCAAAAAAATTATAGCAATTGTTCCAAACTAGTTCTATCCTCGCTAAAAGAAAAGGTAAGTAACTATTTAACATCATAGTTTTTCTTGTAAATTTTCCGAGACTCGTGAACTCCGCAGATATGTTGCAACACACTGTTCCATTTCTTCAGAAACCGCATGATAAAATTTCTTAAATAACAAAAAGATGAGAGACATATAGTTCCAAGAAAGTGGATGTGGTTTTGTGGGCCAACTACCAATCATGAACACCATCCAGTGGATTAGACCTCAAAGAATCTTCCAAGGTGCTTGCATCCTGTGTAGCACATTCGAAACCCACCCAGCATGTGCCTCGTTGATGTGCGATTGATTTGTTTGTTCCAAAGTGGACCACCCTACTTTTTCCCACAACCATTCTCTCTATGTGCAGATCTAGAAGTCAACCAGCGTGTTCAACTAACCCTTTAATAGCTACAAAATAATAGAATTGCAACTTAATCCTTCTCCTTTTTTGTTCAATTTGTGGTGAAAATCGGTTCATGTGTTTTAAAATCGTTATTGATTTTTTATTTGTAGGCAATTGTTTGGTGCGGACCTACCTACTTGCTACCATTTCTTGTGGCAACAATTTCTCTCTTACAACTCAAATCACTCTGTGAAATATTCATGCCCACTAATTCACACATTTACGCTTTTAATGGTTATCTGATGGCAATCCTAAAACAAGGGCGTGCTTCTCAAAGGACAACACATGCCTTCAAACTGTAAATACATTATTCTAGTTGTTCCCTTATTTTTGAGGTTATAAGAGAATCCCTTACATAACACCAAACACAACATAGATGGAGGAACACAAACAAGCGTCTACGCAACATTTGTTGAAGGCTGAAGTCACGAGCTTCGGAATTTACAAAATGAATGTCACCTACCACAGATAAAACAATCGGCTTTAATGAGGCAGAAGGATAGTAAAACTTAAGATTTAATTCCACGATGGGATGTTTACACTAGTAGGAAACAAACTATAAATAGTGTTGCTAAATATCTATTGGTGGCATACTGGCATATTTTCCGCAGGCCACTAGTATTTTATACCAGTGGTTGCCACATGTAAAATAAATACTAGGGTTGTGCTATTGATAGCCACACCACTAATCATAATTTTAAGAATTAAAAAATGCACTACAGTTAATGATTGATAGTAAAATAAATACCAGAATCTCACCCACATATATTATTAACATCGTCAACAAACAACATATTGGTTCATCACCGTACACTTATGTAAGACTACACATTTAGTTCACATAGGACTTAACATAGTTCACCATCCAAATCTCTCAACATAGTTCACGATACACATATATAATACTGCACATTTAGTTCACATAGGACTTATTAGTACACCATCACACAAAGAACTAATCATTCATGGCGTTGATGACAAACACCACGTTCAGGTTCCTGTATGTGGTTGTTCTATCAATTAATAGCACACCTTGTCCAACATGTAGATGTACGTCCCTAATGAAGTTCCTCCACCCCTCAATAATGAACGTTAGGCCACCATCGTTATCCGTTTGGTAAACTGTGTTGGTTATGGCATTTTTCCAACGTATACTCTAGTTACGACTTCAACATAGATGGCAAGGAAGGAAACCAACTTCATTTATAATTTCTAGTATGTCAACATAAAGAGAAATCTCGTTTATGCATGGACACAACAAAGAAGAAAAAGAACGTACCATAGTGTTTCTATTGACAATTGTGTTTGTCAGACGGGTCGCACCGCAAATAATGTACTGAGTCGCAGTAGAATTTCCAAGATATGTTCTTGCTCACCCTTTCTAAGGTTGCATCTTTGAGAGAACACGGTAGCCGCCAATGTGCATCCTCCTCATCTTCATCCTCATTATTTCCAACAAAAGTAGTTAAAGTGTATGAAAAATGGTAGTATGTTATTACCACTTCAATTTGAAAATCATTGCAAAAGCACACTCAACAAGTCGTGCTGGTTGATAAACTCGACGCGCAGCTAGTGTGGCATACATGACACGACACCATATCCTGTTAGGGGGGATATACATTTCATTTAAAATTTAATCTAACATTTTCACATATTCATCTATATATTTTAACAAATTTATCTAAACAAAGTACTAACAATCTAACCAATTCATATCCACACATTACTAACAATCTAACATTTTATATAAAAAAATTAACAAATTAATTTAAACAACATTATACATTTCATCTAACATTTTCAACTATTCACCCAACCAATTCATATATGGACATTAATAATAACTTAACAAATCCTACAAAAATTAATTAACCAATCATCTACCACAATGAGAAAAGAGCAGCGGTGGGCACTCACTGGTGGCGGTGGAGATGCGACACAAATCACCGTTGTCGAGGGCTTGGCTGCACGAAGTCGAGGACGACGACAACGGTGGCGTGGAGGAAGAGACGGGGCAATGGTTGTGGCATTGCACACGAGACAGGCTGTGGTGAATCGTGGGGGGCAAGCCGAATTTGGTGGGAGAGGGAGAGGGCGGGGGTGGCAAGAGGTGTGGAGGTGTAGAGAGCAGAAGGAGAGGGTGACGCAGTGACAGATTGGACCAAGGGTGAGGGGGAGAGGTGAAGGCGTCGGGTGGGGCAGAGGAGAAAGTGTGAGCACGTTCCCCTCTCCCTTTTTTTCTTTTCTTTTTTCCCTTATTTTAATTTATTTTAGTGGAGTTTCACAAGAAATAAACTAAACTATTTTTTAAAACACTAGTGGTGCTTGGAAAAATGGGCACCATTGTTACAAAAATATTAGTGGTGTTGCAATTAAAATGCACGCAACTAATGTTTTCTGGCGGACATGTGGGTCCCACCCACAAGTGTCGTGTCCACTATCTTTAACACACTACTAGCATGGTTCTATTGATGGCATTCCAGAAAGTGACACACCACTGGTAATAATATGTGTGGCATGTGGTTAATCTGCAACATCGGACTAGTGTAATACAACCACCTCGCAAGCCATGCAAGTAAATATTTCTCTCCCTGGTACTCCTTTTATTCTACATGCATGTATGAACAATATGCACCAGGTAGGATATTGTTTTAGGTATGTTTTGTGTAATCATCAAACGAATCATTGTCTGGTTAATCCACTACAGGAATGGAGCTAGACGTCGACGGCCGGCAGCCCTCGGCGTAGGCTACGCCGACGGCAACCCTCGGCGTACCTCGTCGGCGTCCAGGTCCCTCGGTGTAGACCGGCGTGCCCTCGGTGTAGCAGTGGCCGTCGGCGTCCTCGCTCTATGCCGACGGCGCAGAAGGCCCTCGGCGTTGATGCCGTCGGCGTAGAGACACGGCGGAGGCGTCGACGTTAACGGAGCGTCGTCAGCTGCCGACGGCATTGCCCTCGGCATATGCATGGGGCATGCAGGCGGCCTCCTCGCGGGTGAGCGACGTGGCGCGTCGTGGCGCCGCCAGTTGGGCCTCTACGCCGAGGGTAACCCCCTCGGCATATGCATCTACCCTGGAGGCCACGTGGCGCGACCTGGTGCGGCGGTCTACGCCGAGGGCAACCCCCTCGGCATAGACCTGACCATATGATCTATGCCAGGGTCTATGCCGACGGCATTGCCCTCGGCGTAGCCCTGCCATATTTTTTTTTTGCTGTTTCAGCCAAAATCCTGTTCCAATTCAATTGCAATTCAATTCAGCAGGCCCAATTCATCCAAATTCATCCAAAATCGACCAAATTCGCCATAATTAACCAAAATAGCATATAATTCACATAGTAGCATACATGGTGCACATAGTAGCATACAAGAGGAGAGCGGAGAGTGCCATGTCATCCAAATACATAGTAGTAGGTAGCAAGCAAGAAGCCCGGTGCCGACTAGCGAAGGAAGGACCCGGGCGGGGTGTGTCCGCCCTTATCGTTGGCGAAACGAGCAGCTCGGGGTTGCGCTCCGGTAGAAGCTGCAGAAGAACCACCTGGAGAAGGACCGGTAGTACGCCCAGGAGAAATCGACGGAGAGGCACCGGGAGTAGTCCCAGGAGTAGTCGACGGAGAGGCACCAGCAGAACGCCCAGGAGACCTACCACCTTCATGAACCGGTGTGACCTCGCGCCCACCCAGCGAGGCCTGGTTCCCGGAGCATCCCGTTAGCAACTTGCGAGGCAAAGAAAAGTGGTAACTACCGATTTGGCAAAGAACTTACCTCCAGTCTGGATCCGTAGTAAGTCACCGCAAAAGTTTCCCTCGATGGCATGATAGGCATGTCCCCCGCCATGGGAACGGGGTCCGGTGGCGGTGTACCACTAGACAAAGCAGTCATCAGTGCCTGCAAGATAGGTTACAAGTCAGGCTTTGCAGAAATAAACCATCAAACTGAGACTTGTCATCTACTTACGAGAAGAAAGATTCAAACTTACTCCTATATGCGCCATGTAGGCCGTATTCTGCCTACTCCACTGCGCAACGGCATGCTGATATGCTTCATTACAGGCTTCGAAGGCCGCCTCGAACTCAGGCTACAATTTCAGAAACAATGAATCTCATCAACACTTAACCATGTAGGAAGGAAAACCGGAAAGAGGATGAAAACGAGGAAAACTTACATCGTAGGCGGGTGGCTGAGCAGGCCGTGGACGAGGCTAGGGGCTGTCGGTGGTGAGGGTATGCTTGAGACGCGTGTAGCTCGTGGCTGGGGTAGGCTTGACCGCCTTATTCAGAATGGGGAAACGGCCATGCGGACGCCCGTGCCCCGACAGGACCAACGACTCCTCGTCGATCGGCATGCTCAAGGGGTCATCCACCTCCGGGTGACGAGACAACACCATGTCGCAGTAGTCCTCCTTGGCGGCCTTGGCATATTGCCGTAGTACTGTGGCTGAGGCAATGCGGGATTGGGCTTCTGCTTCGTCCGCATCATGTCATATATCTGGGCATCATGAAGCACCACCCCAGGTGGTGCCTCGGCCACCTGCATCGCGAAAAGAAAAGTTATGTGTCTCACAAATGTAACATGACGGGAAATGAAAGAAGGTCGTTCCATGTATATACATACCTTTTTTCCCCTTGAAGCGGGTGTAGTCGCGGCTTCCCGCGCAGTGTGTGCCACCGGTGCCTCGGTTCTCCATGTTCCGCCTCGACACGGATGCAAACTCCTCGTCCTCCCTGAGCCACCTCGCCCTAATCAGCTCCTCCCATGCCTCCCTATGCTGCTCGGCCCACTCGGGACAAACCTGAAAGCGCAATACTCAACTCAAGATAATCCAATGAAAACTTAGCAGCAATGTAGAATCTCATTGACATTTTACTCCCATGCTCGATTTCCTATGAAACCCTAGTTCTGTTGACCGCGCGGTCTACCCCTTTGACTGCATCCCATCGGGGGTCCCCCGGTGGGCATATGCCTCCATTTGAGCTTCGTTAGATCATAGGTACATGTGGAAACAAGGATCATCCCATATGATCTCAAGTTTCTCTCCGGTTCACCTCCGAGGGAGTTCCCCCCTATACATGCAGAATCTGCCTAAGTGTAGGAACCCCCTGTCCGAGAAGCCGGACACACCTGAGGGGGTAGCCTTGGATATAAAACCATCTCAAATCACTTGTGTGCATGCCATGTGGACACACACAAGTTTTGGGGCCATTCCCTAGATCCGATGCTCGATTTCTGACGAAACCCTAGTTCTGTTGACCGCGCGGTCTACCCCTTTGACTGCACTCCATCGGGGGTCCCCCGGTGGGCATATGCCTCCATTTGAGCTTGGTTAGGTCATAGGTACATGTGGAAACAAGGATCATCCCATATGATCTCAAGTTTCTCTCCGGTTCACGTACGAGGGAGTTCCCCCTATACATGCAGAATCTGCCTAAGTGTAGGAACCCCCTGTCCGAGAAGCCGGACACACCTGAGGGGGTAGCCTTGGATATAAAACCATCTCAAATCACTTGTGTGCATGCCATGTGGACACACATAAGTTTTGGGGCCATTCCCTAGATCCGATGCTCGATTTCTGACGAAACCCTAGTTCTGTTGACCGCGCGGTCTACCCCTTTGACTGCATCCCATCGGGGGTCCCCCGGTGGGCATATGCCTCCATTTGAGCTTGGTTAGGTCATAGGTACATGTGGAAACAAGGATCATCTCATATGATCTCAAGTTTCTCTCCGGTTCACTCCCGCCCTGCTACTTCTCTCCCGCCCTTTTTTCCCGCCCACCCTTTCCCGCTGCTTCTCTCCCGCCCTTTTTTCCCGCCAAGTTTTCCCGCCCACCCTTTCCCGCTCATTATCTCCCGCCAAGTTTTCCCGCCCACCCTTTCCCGCCCATTCTCTCCCGCCAAGTTTTCCCGCCGTTTTAGCCCCTCGTCGGCCTATATATAGCCATGTCTTCTCCCCTAACAGCACCAGCAACATTTCTCCCCTCATCACTTCTCTCATCCAACAGCACCACAAAATCCTCTGAGCTGAGCTACCGCTGAGATGGCTCCTCGTCGCCGTAGCAACACGGGCTTCATCGGCGTTCGCATGCGGCCTGCGGGGCATTTCGCGGCTGAAATCACCGCCGGTGGAACGCGTGTGTGGCTCGGCACCTTTTACACGAAGGAGGCTGCTGCCCGCGCATACGACGTTGCGGCTTGGAGGTTTGGCCGGCTGCGCCACAAAATGAACTTCCCGGAGGTCAGGTCTCTGACGGAAGCTCAGAGTCTACTGAGCCGCTACTTCGCTCACAGGGTGAATGATGCGTGCAGTTAACACACGTCCGTTGGGAACCCCAAGAGGAAGGTGTGATGCGTACAGTAGCAAGTTTTCCATCAGTAAGAAACCAAGGTTATCGAACCAGTAGGAGTCAAGGAACACGTGAAGGTTGTTGGTGACGGAGTGTAGTGCGGCGCAACACCAGGGATTCCGGCGCCAACGTGGAACCTGCACAACACAATCAAAGTACTTTGCCCCAACGTAACAGTGAGGTTGTCAATCTCACCGGCTTGCTGAAAACAAAGGATTAACCGTATAGTGTGGAAGATGATGTTTGTTTGCGAAGAACAGTAAAGAACAAGTATTGCAGTAGATTTTATTTCAGATGTAAAGAATGGACTGGGGTTCACAGTTCACTAGTGGTTTCTCTCCCATAAGATAAATAGCATGTTGGGTGAACAAATTACAGTTGGGCAATTGACAAATAAAGAAGGCATAACAATGCTCATACATATATCACGATGAGTACTATGAGATTTAATCAGGGCATTACGACAAAGTACATAGACCGCTATCCAGCATGCATCTATGCCTAAAAAGTCCACTTTCAGGTTATCATCCGAACCCCTTCCAGTATTAAGTTTTTTTTTTTTACGGGACGTTTATCACCCTTCCAGTATTAAGTTCCAAACAACAGACAATTGCATTAAGTATGGTGCGTAATGTAATCAACACAAATATCCTTAGACAAAGCATTGATGTTTTATCCCTAGTGGCAACAGCACATCCACAACCTTAGAACTTTCTGTCACTGTCCCAGATTCAATGGAGGCATGAACCCACTATCGAGCATAAATACTCCCTCTTGGAGTTACAAGTATCAACTTGGCCAGAGCCGCTACTAGCAACGGAGAGCATGCAAGAACATAAACAACATATATGATAGATTGATAATCAACTTGACATAGTATTCCATATTCATCGGATCCCAACAAACACAACATGTAGCATTACAAATAGATGATCTTGATCATGATAGGCAGCTCACAAGATCTAACATGATAGCACAATGAGGAGAAAACAACCATCTAGCTACTGCTATGGACCCATAGTCCAGGGGTGAACTACTCACACATCAATCCGGAGGCGATCATGGCGACGAAGAGCCCTCCGGGAGATGATTCCCCTCTCCGGCAGGGTGCCGGAGGCGATCTCCTGAATCCCCCGAGATGGGATTGGCGGCGGCTGCGTCTCTGGAAGGTTTTCCGTATCGTGGCTCTCGGTACAGAGGGTTTCGCGACGAAGGCTATAAGTAGGTGGAAGGGCAGAGTCGGAGGGCTGACGAGGGGCCCACTCCATAGGGCGACGCGGGCCCCCCTCTGGCCGCGCGGCCCTATGGTGGCGGCGCCTCGTCGCCCCACTTCGTAACCCTTTCGGTCTTCTGGAAGCTTCGTGGAAATATAAGACCCTGGGCGTTGATTTCGTCCAATTCCGAGAATATTTCCTTTGTAGGATTTCTGAAACCAAAAACAGCAGGAAACAACAACTGGCTCTTCGGCATCTCGTCAATAGGTTAGTGCCGGAAAATGCATAATAATGACATAAAGTGTGTATAAAACATGTGAGTATCATCGTAAAAGTAGCATGGAACATAAGAAATTATGGATACGTTTGAGACGTATCAAGCATCCCCAAGCTTAGTTCCTACTCGCCCTCGAGTAGGTAAACGATAACAAGGATAATTTCTGAAGTGACATGCTATCAGAATCTTGATCAATACTATTGTAAAGCATATGAGATGAATGCAGCGATTCGAGGCAATGGTAAAGACAATGGTTAAACAACTGAATCATATAGCAAAGACTTTTCATGAATAGTACTTTCAAGACAAGCATCAATAAGACTTGCATAACAGTTAACTCATAAGCAATAATTTCTTAGTAGAAAGCTTTGAAGCAACACAAAGGAAGATATAAGCTTCAGTGGTTGCTTTCAACTTTAACATGTTTATCTCATGGATAATTGTCAACATAAAGTAATATAACAAGTGCAATAGGTAAACATGTAAGAATAAATGCACACAGTTGACACAAGTGTTTGCTTCTAAGATAGAAAGAAGTAGGTAAACTGACTCAACATAAAGTAGAAGAATGACCCTTCGCAGAGGGAAGCATGGATTACTATTTTTGTGCTAGAGCTTTTCATTTTGAAAACATAGAAACAATTTTGCCAACGGTAGTAATAATTCATATGTGTTATGTATAAGACATCCTATAAGTTGCAAGCCTCATGCATAGAATAGTAATAGTGCCCGCACCTTGTCCTAATTAGCTTGGATTAACACGGATTATCATTGCATAACATATGTTTCAACCAAGTGTCACAAAGGGGTACCTCTATGCCGCCTGTACAGAGGTCTAAGGAGAAAGCTCGCATTGGATTTCTCGCTTTTGATTATTCTCAACTTAGACATCCATACCGGGACAACATTGACAACAGATAATGGACTCCTCTTTTAATGCTTAAGCATTCAACAACGGATAATATTCTCATAAGAGATTGAGGATTTGTGTCCAAACTGAAACTTCCACCATGATTCATGGCTTTAGTTAGCGGCCCAATGTTCTTCTCTAACAATATGCATACTCAAACCATTTGATCATGAAAATCGCCCTTACTTCAGACAAGACGAACATGCATAGCAACTCACATGATATTCAACAAAGGTGTAATAGTTGATGGCGTCCCCAGAAACATGGTTACCGCTCAACAAGCAACTTATAAGAAATAAGACACATAGCAACATATTCAATACCACAATAGTTTTTAAGGCTATTTTCCCATGAGCTATGTATTGTAAAGGCAAAGAATAGAATTTTAAAGGTAGCACTCAAGTAATGTACTTTGGAATGGCAGAGAAATACCATGTGGTAGGTAGGTATGGTGGACACAAATGGCATAGTTTTTCGCTCAAGGATTTGGATGCACGAGAAGTAATCCCTCTCAATACAAGGCTTAGGCTAGCAAGGTTGTTTGAAGCAAACTCAAGTATAAACGGTACAGCAAAGCTTACATAAGAACATATTGCAAGCATTATAAGACTCTACACTGTCTCCTTGTTGTTCAAACACCTTAACCAGAAAATATCTAGACTCAGAGAGACCAATCATGCAAACCAAATTTTAACAAGCTCTATGTAGTTCTTCATTAATAGGTGCAAAGTACATGATGCAAGAGCTTAAACATGATCTATATGAGCACAACAATTGCCAAGTATCAAATTATTCAAGACATTATACCAATTACCACATGAAGCATTTTCCGTTTCCAACCATATAACAATGAACGAAGCAGTTTTCAACCTTCACCATGAACATTAAAAGTAGCACTAAGAACACATGTGTTCATATGCAACAGCGGAGCGTGTCTCTCTCCCACACAAAGAATGCTAGGATACGATTTTATTCAAACAAAAACAAAAACAAAAGCAAACAGACGCTCCAAGTAAAGCACATAAGATGTGACTGAATAAAAATATAGTTTCACTAGAGGTGACCTGATTAGTTGTCGATGAAGAAGGGGATGCCTTGGGCATCCCCAAGCTTAGATGCTTGAGTCTTCTTTAAATATGCAGGGATGAACCACGGGGGCATCCCCAAGCTTAGACTTTTCACTCTTCTTGATCATATTGTATCATCCTCCTCTCTTGACCCTTGAAAACTTCCTCCACACCAAACTCGAAACAAACTCATTAGAGGGTTAGTGCATAATTGAAAATTCATATATTCAGAGGTGACATAATCATTCTTAACACTTCTGGACATTGCACAAAGCTACTGAAAGTCAATGGAACAAAGAAATCCATCAATCATAGCAAAACAGGCAATGCGAAATAAAAGGCAGAATTTGTCAAAACAGAACAGTCCGTAAAGACGAATTTTTCTGGGGCACTTAACTTGCTCAGATGAAAAAGCTCAAATTGAATGAAAGTTGCGTACATATCTCGGGATCACGCACATAAATTGGCAGAATTTTATGGGTTATATACAGACAGGGCTACTCAATTTCGTGACAGTAAGAAATCTGTTTCTGCGCAGTAATCCAAATCTAGTATCAACATTACTATCAAAGACTTTACTTGGCACAACAATGCAATAAAATAAAGATAAGGAGAGGTTGCTACAGTAGTAACAACTTCCAAGACTCAAATATAAAACAAAAGTGTTGTAGTAAAATAATGGGTTGTCTCCCATAAGCGCTTTTCTTTAACGCCTTTCAGCTAGGCGCAGAAAGTGTGAATCAAGTAACATCAAGAGTTGAAGCATCAACATCATAATTTGTTCTAATAATAGAATCATAAGGTAATTTCATTCTTTTTCTAGGGAAGTGTTCCATACCTTTCTTGAGAGGAAATTGATACTTAATATTACCTTCCTTCATATCAATAGTAGCACCAACGGTTCGAAGAAAAGGTCTTCCCAATATAATGGGACAAGATGCATTGCATTCAATATCCAAGACAACAAAATCAACGGGGACAAGGTTATTGTTAACCATAATGCGAACATTATCAATCCTCCCCAAAGGTTTCTTTATAGCATTATCAGCAAGATTAACATCCAAATAACAATTTTTCAATGGTGGCAAGTCAAGCATAACATAGATTTTCTTAGGCATAACAGAAATACTTGCACCAAGATCACATAAAGCATTACAATCAAAATCATTGACCCTCATCTTAATGATGGGCTCCCAACCATCTTCTAACTTCCTAGGAATATAAGTCTCAAGTTTTAGTTTATCTTCTCTAGCTTTTATGAGAGCATTTGTAATATGTTTTGTAAAGGCCAAATTTATAGCACTAGCATTAGGACTTCTAGCAAGTTTTTGTAAGAACTTTATGACTTCAGAGATGTGACAATCATCAAAATCTAAACCATTATGATCTACATCAATGGAATCATTGTCCCCAATATTTTGAAAAATTTCAGCAGTTTTATCACAAACAGTTTCAGCAGTTTTAGCAGTTTCAGGCAATTTTGCACGCTTTGCACTAGGAGTAGAAACATTGCCAACACCAATTATTTTACCATTGATAGTAGGAGGTTTAGCAACATGTGAAGCATCAACATTACTAGTGGTGGTAATAGTCCAAACTTTAGCTACATTATTCTCTTTAGCAAGTTTTTCGTTTTCTTCTCTTTCCCACCTAGCATGCAATTCAGCCATCAATCTAATATTTTCATTAATTCGAACTTGTATGGCGTTTGCTGTAGCAAATGACTTAATATCTTTATCTTCATTAGGCATAACTTTCAATTTTAAAAGATCAACATCAGCAGCAAGACTATCAACCTTAGAAGCAAGAATATCAATTTTACCAAGCTTTTCTTCAACAGATTTGTTGAAAGCAGTTTGTGTACTAATAAATTCTTTAAGCATGGCTTCAAGACCAGAGGGTACACTCCTATTATTGTTGTAAGAATTACCATAAGAATTACCATAACCATTACCATTATTAGAAGGATATGGCCTATAGTTGTTACCAGAATTATTCCTATAAGCATTGTTGTTGAAATTATTACTTTTAATGAAGTTCACATCAACATTCTCTTCTTGAGCAACCAATGAAGCTAAAGGAATATTATTTGGATTAACATTAGATCTACCATTCACAAGCATAGACATAATAGCATCAATCTTATCACTCAAGGAGGAGGTTTCTTCAACAGAATTTACCTTCTTACCTTGTGGAGCCCTTTCAGTGTGCCATTCAGAGTAGTTGATCATCATATTATCAAGGAGCTTTGTTGCCGCCCCCAAAGTAATGGACATAAATGTACCTCCGGCAGCTGAATCCAATAGGTTCCGCGAAGAAAAATTTGATCCTGCATAGAAGGTTTGGATGATCATCCAAGTAGTTAGTCCATGGGTTGGGCAATTCTTTACCAAAGATTTCATTCTTTCCCATGCTTGAGCAACATGTTCATTATCCAATTGCTTAAAAATCATTATGCTACTTCTCAAAGATATAATTTTAGCAGGAGGATAATATCTACCAATGAAAGCATCTTTACATTTAGTCCATGAATCAATACTATTCTTAGGCAAAGATAGCAACCAATCTTTAGCTCTTCCTCTTAAAGAGAAAGGAAACAATTTCAATTTTATAATATCACCATCTACATCCTTATACTTTTGCATTTCACAAAGTTCAACAAAATTATTAAGATGGGCAGCAGCATCATCAAAACTAACACCAGAAAATTGCTCTCTCATGACAAGATTTAGTAAAGCAGGTTTAATTTCAAAGAATTCTGCTGCAGTAGCAGGTGGAGCAATAGGTGTGCATAGGAAATCATTATTATTTGTGCTAGTGAAATCACACAACTTAGTATTCTCAGGAGTACCCATTTTAGCAGTAGTAAATAAAGCAAACTAAATAAAGTAAATGCAAGTAACTAATTTTTTTTGTGTTTTTAATATAGAGAACGCAACAAGACAGTAAATAAAGTAAAAACTAGCAATTAATTTTTTTGTGTTTTTGATATAAAGAGCAAACAAAGCAGTAAATAAAGTAAAGTAAAGCAAGACAAAAACAAAGTAAAGAGATTGGAAGTGGGAGACTCCCCTTGCAGCGTGTCTTGATCTCCCCGGCAACGGCGCCAGAAAAAGAGTTGTTGCCGTGGGAGTTAGCAATCTTTGTGGTGTAACTTTTTTCTTCAGATCCCCGGCAACGGCGCCAAAATAATAGCTTGATGCGTGCAGTTAACACACGTCCGTTGGGAACCCCAAGAGGAAGGTGTGATGCGTACAGTAGCAAGTTTTCCCTCAGTAAGAAACCAAGGTTATCGAAACAGTAGGAGTCAAGGAACACGTGAAGGTTGTTGGTGACGGAGTGTAGTGCGGCGCAACACCAGGGATTCCGGCGCCAACGTGGAACCTGCACAACACAATCAAAGTACTTTGCCCCAACGTAACAGTGAGGTTGTCAATCTCACCGGCTTGCTGAAAACAAAGGATTAACCGTATAGTGTGGAGGATGATGTTCGTTTGCGAAGAACAGTAAAGAACAAGTATTGCAGTAGATTGTATTTCAGATGTAAAGAATGGACCGGGGTCCACAGTTCACTAGTGGTGTCTCTCCCATAAGATAAATAGCATGTTGGGTGAACAAATTACAGTTGGGCAATTGACAAATAAAGAAGGCATAACAATGCTCATACATATATCACGATGAGTACTATGAGATTTAATCAGGGCATTACGACAAAGTACATAGACCGCTATCCAGCATGCATCTATGCCTAAAAAGTCCACTTTCAGGTTATCATCCGAACCCCTTCCAGTATTAAGTTGCAAACAACAGACAATTGCATTAAGTATGGTGCGTAATGTAATCAACACAAATATCCTTAGACAAAGCATTGATGTTTTATCCCTAGTGGCAACAGACATCCACAACCTTAGAACTTTCTCACACGTCCCAGATTCAATGGAGGCATGAACCCACTATCAAGCATAAATACTCCCTCTTGGAGTTACAAGTATCAACTTGGCCAGAGCCTCTACTAGCAACGGAGAGCATGCAAGAACATAAACAACATATATGATAGATTGATAATCAACTTGACATAGTATTCCATATTCATCGGATCCCAACAAACACAACATGTAGCATTACAAATAAATGATCTTGATCATGATAGGCAGCTCACAAGATCTAACATGATAGCACAATGAGGAGAAGACAACCATCTAGCTACTGCTATGGACCCATAGTCCAGGGGTGAACTACTCACACATCAATCCGGAGGCGATCATGGCGATGAAGAGACCTCCGGGAGATGATTCCCCTCTCCGGCAGGGTGCCGGAGGCGATCTCCTGAATCCCCCGAGATGGGATTGGCGGTGGCTGCGTCTCTGGAAGGTTTTCCGTATCGTGGCTCTCGGTACAGAGGGTTTCGCGACGAAGGCTATAAGTAGGCGGAAGGGCAGAGTCGGAGGGCTGACGAGGGGCCCACCCCATAGGGTGGCGCGGGCCCCCCTCTGGCCACGCGGCCCTATGGTGGCGGCGCCTTGTCGCCCCACTTCGTAACCCTTTCGGTCTTCTGGAAGCTTCGTGGAAATATAAGACCCTGGGCGTTGATTTCGTCCAATTCCGAGAATATTTCCTTTGTAGGATTTCTGAAACCAAAAATAACAGAAAACAGCAACTGGCTCTTCGGCATCTCGTCAATAGGTTAGTGCCGGAAAATGCATAATAATGACATAAAGTGTGTATAAAACATGTGAGTATCATCATAAAAGTAGCATGGAACATAAGAAATTATGGATACGTTTGAGACGTATCAGTGAAGCGCGGCGGTACAGGTCTGGCCAGCGGCGAATTGATACCACCGAGGCGGACGAGCAGTTCATGGCACAGTGGCGCAGAGAACATCCCGGAGCCGTCGAGGCAGAGCGCGCATTCTGGAAGGACAAGCAGACGTACAGGAGAGAGAGGAGGGCGGGAAAGCGGCAGAGGAAGGCCGAGGTTGAAGCAGAGTACGCCAAAGGAGAGGCGTCGACATGGGGGGAGGATGATGAACGGTGGTCATGGAACCTCACAACCACCGCTTCAGAGGACACCCCCAACGAGGATGAAGATTTCGACTTCTGATTAATATGTGTGTGTGTCGAGTCCGTGTGTCTAGCGGGTCATGCGTCGACCTAGTGTTAAGTGCTTTGTTCGTGTGTGGGTGTAGTTCTTTAAATGTTTTGGTTTGTGTGTGGGTCTAGTTCTTTAAGTGTTTTGGTTCCTGTGTGGGTGTAGTTCTTTAAGTATTTTGGTTCCTGTGTGTGGGTGTAGTTCTTTAAGTGTTTCGGTTCGTGTGTGGGTCTAGTTCTTTAAGCGCTTTGATATGTGTGTGGGTCTAGTTATTTAAGTGTTTTGTATCGTGTCTGGGTCTTAAGTTCTTAAATGTATCACTTTTTTGCATGCCATGCCATGTGGACACACACAAGTTTTGGGGCCATTCACCCCCTCTGAGGCTCAATTTCTGACGAAACCCTAGTTATGTTGACTGCGCGGTCTACCCATTTGACTGCATCCTATCGGGGGTCCCCCGGTGGGCATATGCCTCCATTTGAGCTTAGTTAGGTCATAGGTACATGTGGTAACAAGGATCATCCCATATGATCCCAAGTTTCTCTCCGGTTTACCTCCGAGGGAGTTCCCCCCTATACATCCAGAATCTGCCTAAGTGTAGGACCCTGATGCGTGCAGTTAACACACGTCCGTTGGGAACCCCAAGAGGAAGGTGTGATGCGTACAGTAGCAAGTTTTCCCTCAGAAAGAAACCAAGGTTTATCGAACCAGTAGGAGCCAAGAAGCACGTTGAAGGTTGATGGCGGCGGAGTGTAGTGCGGCGCAACACCAGGGATTCCGGCGCCAACGTGGAACCTGCACAACACAATCAAAGTACTTTGCCCCAACGTAACAGTGAGGTTGTCAATCTCACCGGCTTGATGTAAACAAAGGATTAGATGTATAGTGTGGATGATGATGATTGTTTGCGAAGAACAGTAAGAACAATTGCAGTAGATTGTATTTCAGATGTAAAGAATAGGACCGGGGTCCACAGTTCACTAGTGGTGTCTCTCCCATAAGATAAACAGATGTTGGGTGAACAAATTACAGTTGGGCAATTGACAAATAAAGAAGGCATAACAATGCACATACATATATCATGATGAGTACTATGAGATTTAATCAGGGCATTACGACAAAGTACATAGACCGCTATCCAGCATGCATCTATGCCTAGAAAGTCCACTTTCAGGTTATCATCCGAACCCCTTCCGGTATTAAGTTGCAAGCAATAGACAATTGCATTAAGTATGGTGCGTAATGTAATCAACACAAATATCCTTAGACAAAGCATCGATGTTTTATCCCTAGTGGCAACAGCACATCCACAACCTTAGAACTTTCTGTCACTGTCCCAGATTTAATGGAGGCATGAACCCACTATCGAGCATAAATACTCCCTCTTGGAGTCACAAGTATCAACTTGGCCAGAGCCTCTACTAGCAACGGAGAGCATGCAAGAACATAAATAACATATATGATAGATTGATAATCAACTTGACATAGTATTCAATATTCATCGGATCCCAACAAACACAACATGTAGCATTACAGATAGATGATCTTGATCATGATAGGCAGCTCACAAGATCTAACATGATAGCACAATGAGGAGAAGACAACCATCTAGCTACTGCTATGGACCCATAGTCCAGGGGTGGACTACTCACACATCGATCCGGAGGCGATCATGGCGATGAAGAGACCTCCGGGAGATGATTCCCCTCTCCGGCAGGGTGCCGGAGGCGATCTCCTGAATCCCCCGAGATAGGATTGGCGGCGGCGGCGTCTCTGGAAGGTTTTCCGTATCGTGGCTCTCGGTACTGGGGGTTTCGCGACGAAGGCTTTAAGTAGGCGGAAGGGCAGGTCAGGAAGAGTCACGGGGGCCCCACATGCTAGGACCGCGCGGGCCCCCTGTAGGCCGCGCCGCCCTGTTGTGTGGCCACCTCGTGGCCCCACTTCTTATCCTCTTCGGTCTTCTGGAAGCTTCGTGCAAAAATAGGACCCTGGGCGTTGATTTCGTCCAATTCCGAGAATATTTCCTTACTAGGATTTCTGAAACCAAAAACAGCAGAAAACAGCAATTGGCTCTTCGGCATCTCGTCAGTAGGTTAGTGCCGGAAAATGCATAATAATGACATATAATGTGTATAAAACATGTGAGTATCATCATAAAAGTAGCATGGAACATAAGAAATTATAGATACGTTTGGGACGTACCAAGCATCCCCAAGCTTAGTTCCTACTCGCCCTCGAGTAGGTAAACGATAACAAGGATAATTTCTGAAGTGACATGCTATCATAATCTTGATCATACTATTGTAAGCATATGAGATGAATGCAGCGATTCGAAGCAATGATGAAGATAATGAGTAAACAAATGAATCATATAGCAAAGACTTTTCATGAATAATACTTTCAAGACAAGCATCAATAAGACTTGCATAAGAGTTACTCATAAAGCAATAAATTCTTAGTAGAAAGCTTTGAAACAACACAAAGTAAGATATAAGTTTCAGCGGTTGCTTTCAACTTCAACATGTTTATCTCATGGATAATTGTCAACACAAAGTAATATAATAAGTGCAATAGCTAAACATGTAAGAATCAATGCACACAGTTTACACAAGTGTTTGCTTCTAAGATAGAAAGAAGTAGGTAAACTGACTCAACAATAAAGTAGAAGAATGGCCCTTCGCAGAGGGAAGCATGGATTACTATATTTGTGCTAGAGCTTTTCATTTTGAAAACAAGAAACAATTTTGTCAACGGTAGTAATAAAGCATATGTGTTATGTATAAGACATCTTATAAGTTGCAAGCCTCATGCATAGTATACTAATAGTGCTCGCACCTTGTCCTAATTAGCTTGGATTAACACAGATTATCATTGCATAGCATATGTTTCAACCAAGTGTCACAAAGGGGTACCTCTATGCCGCCTGTACAAAGGTCTAAGGAGAAAGTTCGCATTGGATTTCTCGCTTTTGATTATTCTCAACTTAGACATCCATACCGGGACAACATAGACAACAGATAATGGACTCCTCTTTAATGCATAAGCATTTAACAACAGATAATATTCTCATAAGAGATTGAGGATTTGTGTCCAAACTGAAACTTCCACCATGAATCATGGCTTTAGTTAGCGGCCCAATGTTCTTCTCTAACAATATGCATACTCAAACCATTTGATCATGAAAATCGCCCTTACTTCAGACAAGACGAACATGCATAGCAACTCACATGATATTCAACAAAGGTAAAAGTTGATGGCGTCCCCAGAAACATGGTTACCGCTCAACAAGCAACTTATTAAGAAATAAGATACATAAGTACATATTTTTCACCACAATAGTTTTTAAGGCTATTTTCCCATGAGCTATATATTGTAAAGGCAAAGAATAGAAGTTTAAAGGTAGCACTCAAGTAATGTACTTTGGAATGGCAGAGAAATACCATGTGGTAGGTAGGTATGGTGGACACAAATGGCATAGTATTTGGCTCAAGGATTTGGATGCACGAGAAGAAATCCTCTCAATACAAGGCTAGGCTAGCAAGGTTGTTTGAAGCAAACTCAAGTATAAAAGGTGCAGCAAAGCTCACATATGAACATATTGTAACTATTATAAGACTTTACATTCTCTCCTTGTTGTTCAAACACCTTAACCAGAAAATATCTAGACTCTAGAGAAACTAATCATGCAAACCAGATTTTAACAAGCTCTATGTAATTCTTCATTAATGGGTACAAGGTACATGATGCAAGAGCTTAAACATGATCTATATGAGCACAACAATTGCCAAGTATCAAATTATTCAAGACATTATACCATTTACCACATGCGGCATTTTCCGTTTCCAACCATATAGCAATGAATGAAATAGTCCAACTTTCGCAATGAACATTAAAGATAAAGCTAAGAACACATGTGTTCATATGCAACAGCGGAGCGTGTCTCTCTCCCAAACAAAGAATGCTAGGATCCGATTTTATTCAAACAAAAACAAAAACAAAAACAAACAGACGCTCCAAGTAAAGCACATAAGATGTGACGGAATAAAAATATAGTTTCACTAGAGGTGACCTGATAAGTTGTCGATGAAGAAGGGATGCCTTGGGCATCCCCAAGCTTAGACGCTTGAGTCTTCTTAAAATATGCAGGGATGAACCACGGGGGCATCCCCAAGCTTTGACTTTTCACTCTTCTTGATCATATTGTATCATCCTCCTCTCTTGACCCTTGAAAACTTCCTCCACACCAAACTCAAAACAAACTCATTAGAGGGTCAGTGCATAATTCATATATTCAGAGGTGACATAATCATTCTTAGCACTTCTGGACATTGCACAAAGCTACTGAACGTTAATGGAACAAAGAAATCCATCAAACATAGCAAAACAAGCAATGCGAAATAAAAGGCAGAATCTGTCAAAACAGAACAGTCCGTAAAGACGAATTTTTTAGAGGCACCAGACTTGCTCAGATGAAAATGCCCAAATTGAATGAAAGTTGCGTACATATCTGAGGATCACGCACATAAATTGGCAGATTTTTCTGAGTTACCTACAGAGAACCATACCCAAATTCGTGACAGCAAGAAATCTGTTTCTGCGCAGTAATCCAAATCTAGTATTGACTTTACTTGGCACAACAATGCAATAAAATAAAGATAAGAAGAGGTTGCTACAGTAGTAACAACTTCCAAGACACAACAAAACAGAAGCAAAATAAAGACATGGGTTATCTCCCAAGAAGTGCTTTCTTTATAGCCATTAAGATGGGCTCAGCAATTTTAATGATGCTCACATAAGAAATAATAATTGAAGCAAAAGAGAGCATCAAGAAGCAAAATCAAAACACATTTAAGTCTAACCCACTTCCTATGCATAGGAATCTTGTACACAAATAAATCCATGAAGAACAAAGTGACAAGCATAGGAAGATAACACAAGAGTAACTTCAAGATTCTCAACACAAAGAGGGGAAACTTCATATTTTTAAGATGCATATAACCATGTTTCCCTCTCTCATAATAACTTTCAGTAGCATCATGAACAAACTCAACAATATAACTATCAAATGAAACATTCTTATCATGAGCTATATGCATAAAACTATTACTCTCCACATAAGCATAATCAATTTTATTAGTTGTAGTGGGAGCAAATTCAACAACGTAGCTATCATTATTATTCTCGTCAAGTGTAGGAGGCATAGTATAATCATAATAAAATTTACTCTCCATAGTAGGCGGCACCAAAAGACCACTATCATTATAATCATCATAAATAGGAGGCAAAGTATCATCAAAGAAAATTTTCTCCTCAATGCTTGGGGGACTAAAAATATCATGCTCCTCAAAACCAGCTTCCCCAAGCTTAGAATTTTCCATAGCATTAGCAACAATGGTGTTAAAAGCATTCATACTAATAACATTGCCTTTAGCATGCATATAAAGTTCCATAGGTTTTTAAATTTTCTCTTCAAACACCTCATGTCCTAACTCAAGATAAATACTATAAAGATCTCTAATATTTTTGTTGTTTTCCATTAAGCCTAACTAGTGAAGTCACACAACTTAGTGTTCTCAAGAGTATTCATTTTAACAGTAATAAAAACAAGTAAAGCAAACTAAATAAAGTAAAGTAAAATAAGTAACTAATTTTTTTTGTGTTTTTGATATAAAGAAAGCAAACAAAACAGTAAATAAAATAAAGCAAGACAAAAACAAAGTAAAGAGATTAGAAGTGGAGACTCCCCTTGTAGCGTGTCTTGATCTCCCCGGCAACGGCGCCAGAAAATAAAGCTGTTGCCGTGGGAGTTGGCAATTTTCGTGGTGTAGCTTTTCTTCAGTTCCCCGGCAACGGCGCCAGAAAATATGCTTGATGCGTGCAGTTAACACACGTCCGTTGGGAACCCAAAGAGGAAGATGTGATGCGTACAGTAGCAAGTTTTCCCTCAGAAAGAAACCAAGGTTTATCGAACCAGTAGGAGCCAAGAAGCACGTTGAAGGTTGATGGCGGCGGAGTGTAGTGCGGCGCAACACCAGGGATTCCGGCGCCAACGTGGAACCTGCACAACACAATCAAAGTACTTTGGCCCATGATGCGTGTAGTTGACACGTCCGTTGGGAACCCCAAGAGGAAGGTGTGATGAGCACAGTAGCAAGTTTCCCTCAGTAAGAAACCAAGGATTAATCGAACCAGTAGGAGTCAAGAAGCACGTTGAAGGTTGATGGCGGCGGGATGTAGTGCGGCGCAACACCAGGGATTCCAGCGCCAACGTGGAACCTGCACAACACAACCAAAGTACTTTGCCCCAACGAAACAGTGAGGTTGTCAATCTCACCGGCTTGCTGTAACAAAGGATTAGATGTATAGTGTGGATGATGATTGTTTGCGAAGAACAGTAAAACAAGTATTGCAGCAGATTGTATTCAATGTAAAGAATAGGACCGGGGTCCACAGTTCACTAGAGGTGTCTCTCCCATAAGATAAATAGCATGTTGGGTGAACAAATTACAGTCGGGCAATTGACAAATAGAGAGGACATGACAATGCACATACATGATATGATAAATATTGTGAGATTTAATTGGGCATTACGACAAAGTACATAGACCGCTATCCAGCATGCATCTATGCCTAAAAAGTCCACCTTCAGGTTATCATCCGAACCCCTTCCGGTATTAAGTTGCAAACAACAGACAATTGCATTAAGTATGGTGCGTAATGTAATCAATAACTACATCCTCGGACATAGCATCAATGTTTTATCCCTAGTGGCAACAACACATCCACAACCTTAGAACTTTCTCACATCGTCCCAGATTTAATGGAGGCATGAACCCACTATCGAGCATAAATACTCCCTCTTGGAGTTAAGAGCAAAAACTTGGCCAGAGCCTCTACTAATAACGGAGAGCATGCAAGATCATAAACAACACATAGGTAATAGATTGATAATCACCATAACATAGTATTCTCTATCCATCGGATCCCGACAAACACAACATATAAAATTACAGATAGATGATCTTGATCATGTTAGGCAGCTCACAAGATCCAACAATGAAGCACATAAGGAGAAGACGACCATCTAGCTACTGCTATGGACCTATAGTCCAGGGGTGAACTACTCACACATCACTCCGGAGGCGATCATGGTGATGAAGAGTCCTCCGGGAGATGATTCCCCTCTCCGGCAAGGTGCCGGAGGCGATCTCCTGAATCCCCCGAGATGGGATTGGCGGCGTCGGCGTCTCTGGAAGGTTTTCTGTATCGTGGCTCTCGGTACTGGGGGTTTCGCGACGGAGGCTTTAAGTAGGCGGAAGGGCAACGCGGGGGGCCACACGAGGGCCCCACACACCAGGGCCGCGCGGCCAAGACCTGGGCCGCGCCGCCCTGTTGTGGCGGCGCCTCGTGGCCCCACTTCCTTTCCCCCTCGGTCTTCTGGAAGCTTCGTGCAAAAATAGGACCCTGGGCGTTGATTTCGTCCAATTCCGAGAATATTTCCTTTGTAGGATTTCTGAAACCAAAAACAGCAGAAAACAGCAACTGGCTCTTCGGCATCTCGTTAATAGGTTAGTGCCGGAAAATGCGTAAATACGACATATAATGTGTATAAAACATGTAGATATCATCAATAATGTGGCATGGAACATAAGAAATTATCGATACGTCGGAGACGTATCAGCATCCCCAAGCTTAGTTCCTGCTCATCCCGAGCAGGTAAACGATAACAAAGATAATTTCTGGAGTGACATGCCATCATAACCTTGATCATACTATTGTAAGCATATGTAATGAATGCAGCGATCAAAACAATGGTAGTGACACGAGTAAACAAATGAATCATAAAGCAAAGACTTTTCATGAATAGTACTTCAAGACAAGCATCAATAAGTCTTGCATAAGAGTTAACTCATAAAGCAATAAATCAAAGTAAAGGTATTGAAGCAACACAAAGGAAGATTAAGTTTCAGCGGTTGCTTTCAACTTATAACATGTATATCTCATGGATAGTGTCAACATAGAGTAATATAACAAGTGCAATATGCAAGTATGTAGGAATCAATGCACAGTTCACACAAGTGTTTGCTTCTTAAGGTGGAGAGAGATAGGTGAACTGACTCAACATAAAAGTAAAAGAAAGGTCCTTTACAGAGGGAAGCATTGATTGCTATATTTGTGCTAGAGCTTTGGTTTTGAAAACATGAAGCAATTTTGTCAACGGTAGTAATAAAGCATATGTATTATGTAAATTATATCTTACAAGTTGCAAGCCTCATGCATAGTGTACTAATAGTGCCCGCACCTTGTCCTAATTAGCTTGGGTTAACACTGATTATCATTGCATAACATATGTTTCAACCAAGTGTCACAAAGGGATACCTCTATGCCGCCTGTACAAGGGTCTAAGGAGAAAGTTCGCATTGGATTTCTCGCTTTTGATCATTCTTCAACTTAGACACCCATACCGGGACAACATAGACAACAGATAATGGACTCCTCTTTTAATGCTTAAGCATTCAACAACAGTTAATATTCTCATAAGAGATTGAGGTTTTATGTCCAAACTGAAACTTCCACCATGATTCATGGCTTTAGTTAGCGTCCCAATGTTCTTCTCTAACAGTATGCATACTCAAACCATTTGATTGTGAAAACCGCCCTTACTTCAGACAAGACGAACATGCATAGCAACTCACATGATATTCAACAAAGAGTTGATGGCGTCCCCAGGAACATGGTTATCGCACAACAAGCAACTTAATAAGAGATAAAGTGCATAAGTACATATTCAATACCACAATAGTTTTTAAGGCTATTTTGTCCCATGAGCTATATATTACGAAGGCGAATGATGGAAATTTAAAGGTAGCACTCAAGCAATTTACTTTGGAATGGCGGAGAAGTACCATGTAGTAGGTAGGTATGATGGACACAAATGGCATAGTGGTTGGCTCAAGGATTTTGGATGCATGAGAAGTATTCCCTCTCGATACAAGATTTAGGCTAGCAAGGTTATTTGAAACAAACACAAGGATGAACCGGTGCAACAAAACTCACATAAAAGACATATTGTAAACATTATAAGACTCTACACCGTCTTCCTTGTTGTTCAAAACTCAATACTAGAAATTATCTAGACTTTAGAGAGACCAAATATGCAAACCAAATTTTAGCAAGCTCTATGTATTTCTTCATTAATGGGTGCAAAGTATATGATGCAAGAGCTTAAACATGAGCACAACAATTGCCAAGTATCAAATTATTCAAGACATTTTAGAATTACTACATGTAGCATTTCTCAATTCCAACCATATAACAATTTAACGAAGAAGATTCAACCTTCACCATGAATACTATGAGTAAAGCCTAAGGACATATTTGTCCATATGAAACAGCGGAGCGTGTCTCTCTCCCACACAATGAATGCTAGGATCCATTTTATTCAAACAAAAACAAAAACAAAAACAAACCGACGCTCCAAGCAAAGCACATAAGATGTGACTGAATAAAAATATAGTTTCAGGGGAGGAACCTGATGATGTTGTCGATGAAGAAGGGGATGTCTTGGGCATCCCCAAGCTTAGACGCTTGAGTCTTCTTAAAATATGCAGGGGTGAACCACCGGGGCATCCCCAAGCTTAGAGCTTTCACTCCTCTTGATCATAGTATATCATACTCCTCTTTTGACCCTTGAAAACTTCCTTCACACCAAACTTCAAGCAAACTCATTAGAGGGTTAGTGCACAATCAAAAATTCACATGTTCAGAGGTGACACAATCATTCTTAACACTTCTGGACATTGCACAAAGCTACTGGACATTAATGGATCAAAGAAATTCATCCAACATAGCAAAAGAGGCAATGCGAAATAAAAGGCAGAATCTGTCAAAAACAGAACAGTCCGTAAAGACGAACCTGGAAGGGGCACTTAACTTGCTCAAACAGAAAAACTCAAAACTAATGAAAGTTGCGTACATATCTGAGGATCACGCACGTAAATTTTCAGATTTTTTGATTTTTTTACAGAGACTTCTGCGCGAATTCGTGACAGACAGCAATGCTGTTTCTGTGCAGCAATCCAAATCTAGCATCAACTTTACCATAGAGACTTTACTTGGCACAAAAACATGATAAGTAGAGGTTGCTACAGTAGTAAACAACTTCTAAGACTCAAATATAAAACAAAGTACTGTAGTAAAAACTTGGGTTGTCTCCCATAAGCGCTTTTCTTTAACGCCTTTCAGCTAGGCGCAGAAAGTGTGAATCAAGTATTATCAAGATATGAAGCATCAACATTACCTTGGGTGTTGGGAGTTGCCTCAACAATGCATGTTATCTTATCTATGTAAGTTTCAGAGGCTCCCTTTTCATTACTCTTAGCCTTACTATTCTCATCAAACAAATTTTCAGGAACAATCCAATCATAATTCTTTTCTAGTGCCTCGAACAGTCCTGCGAGCTTGCAAGGTATTGATGTCTTAATATCCCCTACATCATTAACATTATTAGTGTACTTTATTCTATCAATGTCCATTTTTTCAAGGGTACTAGCAAAGTTGGTGTAAGAACCAAGCATCTTATATTTAATAAAGACTTTTCTAGCCTCTCTTGCTACACCACCAAATTCTTTAAGAAGGGTTTCTAAGACAAAATCTTTCTTCTCCCCTTCCTCCATATCACCGAGTGTGAGAAACATGTGTTGGATTATAGGATTGAGATTAACAAATTTAGTTTCCAACATGTGTACTAAAGAAGCAACAGCAATTTCATAAGTAGGAGCAAGTTCTACCAAGTGTCTATCTTCAAAATCTTCAGCTGTACTAACATGAGTGAAAAAATCTTCTATATTATCTCTTCCAATGATAGACCCACGTCCTACTGGTATGTCTTTTAGAGTGTAATTAGGGGGAAACATGATGAAATAAACAAAAGGTAAATAAAGTAAATGCAAGTAACTAATTTTTTTGTGTTTTTGATATAGAGAGCAAGACAGTAAATAAAGTAAAACTAGCAACTAATTTTTTTGTGTTTTGATATAATGCAGCAAACAAAGTAGTAAATAAAATAAAGCAAGACAAAAACAAAGTAAAGAGATTGGATTGTGGAGACTCCCCTTGCAGCGTGTCTTGATCTCCCCGGCAACGGCGCCAGAAATTTGCTTCTGGCGTGTAGTTGATGTGGGAGTTAGAAATCTTTGTGGTGTAGCTTTTCTTCAGTTCCCCGGCAACGGCGCCAGAAATTTGCTTGATGCGTGTAGTTGACACGTCCGTTGGGAACCCCAAGAGGAAGGTGTGATGAGCACAGTAGCAAGTTTCCCTCAGTAAGAAACCAAGGTTTAATCGAACCAGTAGGAGTCAAGAAGCACGTTGAAGGTTGATGGCGGCGGGATGTAGTGCGGCGCAACACCAGGGATTCCAGCGCCAACGTGGAACCTGCACAACACAATCAAAGTACTTTGCCCCAACGAAACAGTGAGGTTGTCAATCTCACCGGCTTGCTGTAACAAAGGATTAGATGTATAGTGTGGATGATGATTGTTTGCGAAGAACAGTAAAACAAGTATTGCAGCAGATTGTATTCAATGTAAAGAATAGGACCGGGGTCCACAGTTCACTAGAGGTGTCTCTCCCATAAGATAAATAGCATGTTGGGTGAACAAATTACAGTCGGGCAATTGACAAATAGAGAGGGCATGACAATGCACATACATGATATGATAAATATTGTGAGATTTAATTGGGCATTACGACAAAGTACATAGACCGCTATCCAGCATGCATCTATGCCTAAAAAGTCCACCTTCAGGTTATCATCCGAACCCCTTCCGGTATTAAGTTGCAAACAACAGACAATTGCATTAAGTATGGTGCGTAATGTAATCAATAACTACATCCTCGGACATAGCATCAATGTTTTATCCCTAGTGGCAACAGCACATCCACAACCTTAGAACTTTCACATCCGTCCCCATTTAATGGAGGCATGAACCCACTATCGAGCATAAATACTCCCTCTTGGAGTTAAGAGCAAAAACTTGGCCAGAGTCTCTACTAATAACGGATAGCATGCAAGATCATAAACAACACATAGGTAATAGATTGATAATCACCATAACATAGTATTCTCTATCCATCGGATCCCGACAAACACAACATATAGAATTACAGATAGATGATCTTGATCATGTTAGGCAGCTCACAAGATCCAACAATGAAGCACATAAGGAGAAGACGACCATCTAGCTACTGCTATGGACCCATAGTCCAGGGGTGAACTACTCACACATCACTCCGGAGGCGATCATGGCGATGAAGAGTCCTCCGGGAGATGATTCCCCTCTCCGGTAGGGTGCCGGAGGCGATCTCCTGAATCCCCCGAGATGGGATTGGCGGCGGCGGCGTCTCTGGAAGGTTTTCCGTATCGTGGCTCTCGGTACTGGGGGTTTCGCAACGGAGGCTTTAAGTAGGCGGAAGGGCAACGCGGGGGGCCACACGAGGGCCCCACACACCAGGGCCGCGCGGCCAAGACACAGGCCGCGCCGCCACTGTTGTGGCGGCGCCTCGTGGCCCCACTTCCTTTCCCCTCGGTCTTCCGGAAGCTTCGTGCAAAAATAGGACCCTGGGCGTTGATTTCGTCCAATTCCGAGAATATTTCCTTTGTAGGATTTCTGAAACCAAAAACAGCGAAAAACAAGAATCGGCTCTTCGGCATCTCGTTAATAGGTTAGTGCCGGAAAATGCGTAAATACGACATATAATGTGTATAAAACATGTAGATATCATCAATAATGTGGCATGGAACATAAGAAATTATCGATACGTCGGAGACGTATCACCCCAACGTAACAGTGAGGTTGTCAATCTCACCGGCTTGCTGTAAACAAAGGATTAGATGTATAGTGTGGATGATGATGATTGTTTGCGAAGAACAGTAAGAACAATTGCAGTAGATTGTATTTCAGATGTAAAGAATAGGACCAGGGTCCACAGTTCACTAGTGGTGTCTCTCCCATAAGATAAACAGATGTTGGGTGAACAAATTACAGTTGGGCAATTGACAAATAAAGAAGGCATAACAATGCACATACATATATCATGATGAGTACTATGAGATTTAATCAGGGCATTACGACAAAGTACATAGACCGCTATCCAGCATGCATCTATGCCTAAAAAGTCCACTTTCAGGTTATCATCCGAACCCCTTCCGGTATTAAGTTGCAAACAACATACAATTGCATTAAGTATGGTGCGTAATGTAATCAACACAAATATCCTTAGACAAAGCATCGATGTTTTATCCCTAGTGGCAACAACACATCCACAACCTTAGAACTTTCTGTCACTGTCCCAGATTTAATGGAGGCATGAACCCACTATCGAGCATAAATACTCCCTCTTGGAGTCACAAGTATCAACTTGGCCAGAGCCTCTACTAGCAACGGAGAGCATGCAAGAACATAAATAACATATATGATAGATTGATAATCAACTTGACATAGTATTCAATATTCATCGGATCCCAACAAACACAACATGTAGCATTACAGATAGATGATCTTGATCATGATAGGCAGCTCACAAGATCTAACATGATAGCACAATGAGGAGAAGACAACCATCTAGCTACTGCTATGGACCCATAGTCCAGGGGTGGACTACTCACACATCGATCCGGAGGCGATCATGACGATGAAGAGACCTCCGGGAGATGATTCCCCTCTTCGACAGGGTGCCGGAGGCGATCTCCTGAATCCCCCGAGATGGGATTGGCGGCGGCGGCGTCTCTGGAAGGTTTTCCGTATCGTGGCTCTCGGTACTGGGGGTTTCGCGACGAAGGCTTTAAGTAGGCGGAAGGGCAGGTCAGGAAGAGTCACGGGGGCCCCACACGCTAGGGCCGTGCGGGCCCCCTGTAGGCCGCGCCGCCCTAGTGTGGCGGCGCCCCGTGGCCCCACTTCGTATCTCCTCCGGTCTTCTGGAAGCTTCGTGGAAAAATAGGCCCCTGGGCGTTGATTTCGTCCAATTCCGAGAATATTTCCTTACTAGGATTTCTGAAACCAAAAACAGCAGAAAACAAAGAATCGGCTCTTCGGCATCTCGTCAGTAGGTTAGTGCCGGAAAATGCATAATAATGACATATAATGTGTATAAAACATGTGAGTATCATCATAAAAGTAGCATGGAACATAAGAAATTATAGATACGTTTGGGACGTATCAGACCCCCCTGTCCGAGAAGCCGGACACACCTTGGGGGGTAGCCTTGGATATAAAACCATCTCAAATCACTTTTGTGCATGCCATGTGGACACACACAAGTTTTCCAGCGATTACGACGCTCCGGTGGTCTGTATCTTGGAAAACCCTAAGGCGGGGACCCCGCAGATCTACCCCTATAGCTTTCTCCGTGCGAGGGTTTACCAATGGACTTTTTTACTTGTTTTGCTTTGTTTAGTACATATGTACATGGAAACCATAGGTTGGGCATACTTTACCATAAAATAGGCTCCGTTTGAGCCGTGGCGGGAGTTTCCACATACAGATCCTGGATTTTACCAAGTGCTAGCCCATGTATGCGGAAATCGTCAACGCCAGGTACATGCAAGGTTAGCCAAACCCTAGGGCGGGGACCCCGCAGATCTACCCCTAGGGTTAGGGTTAGGGATAGGATCCGGGTGAGGTTTAGGGTTACCAAAATGTTCACAAAATAGACAGTTGTCCCGCAGAAGCGGGAAACCCTAGGCCGGGAATGGCCTCGGTTAGGATTAGGGTTGGAGTTAGGGTTAGCAATGGAATTGTTCCTAAATGTTTTAGGACATATGTACATCGATAGCAGAAGTTGGGCCTAGTGGCTCCGGTTGACCCGTCTGCGAAGAGCGTCACCCGTGGAACCTACATATGTCATCTACGAATTCTTAAAAAATAGAACCTTTTTTTGCATAATTCATACTAGTAAATAAATAATAGAAACATAATATAAAGTAATATGAGAGAGAGAAAAAAGAAAAAAAAAACTATATGCCGAGGGTGGCCGTCGGCATAGGGGGGCCATGCCCTATGCCGAGGGTAGCCCTCGGCGTCTTACATGACGCCGTGAGCGCGCCGTCGCGTCGCGGATGGAGCAGGAGCTATGCTGGTGCCTACGCCGAGGGCCAGGTAGACGCCGACGGCAGCCCTCGGCGTAGCAACCTATACGCCGACGGTATGTCTACGCCGACGGCCGGCGTTCCGAGCTGCCCCGGCGAGGCCGTACGCCGACGGCCCCGATAAAAAGCCCTCGGCGTAGAGTCTGGCCGTCGGCGTCTGGCTCCATTCCTGTAGTGATCGATTGATGCTTTTCATACCTGAGTGGTCCTTTTCCCTGTATAGAAATCCATCCACAGTCTTTTCCCCACGTATGATCATAAACAAATGATAAGGACAATCTTTAAAACTATAAATTAAGCTAAAGCTAGAATGAACTTTTAGAAAAGTTGAGGTAGTATATACAAGAAAAGGGGAGCACTTGCATCTTAAAATACATGGAAAGTACCATACGAAAGGATTGGGCTGAACATAAAAACGCTTTGAAAACATTAAACAATGCATGCAATGAAGAGCGTTTGTTGCATTTTCAAAGCTAAAGCAAATCTCTTTAGTTAAGAATTATCTTTTGCTATATTTCTTACAGAAATGCAAAGTGTCTTTTATACATATGGTCGAAAAGTTATTATTTCTTTTACCGACTATACTGGTTTAGCTTCCTAATTTATTCTAGAAAAAGGTGCAAAAAATGCCATGTCTATTAAAATTGTTTCATTGGAATGTTGGAAAGAGAAACTCGATTGGATCCGATTATAGAAATAGAGGCAATGGAAGACGCATTGTATCAGCATGCACAAAACGCAATGGTTGTCACCATGCATGCGAAACATGTACCTGTTAACAAATAATTTACTTTAATTACAGTAAGTGGTATGGAAAATTTCCTAATTTCAGAATCTCAATTGTTTGGCACATACTACCTCGGTTCCGCTTTAATTGACGCAAGGGTAGTGCAAAATCCTGAAGCCAGCAGCACAAAATCACGTCAATTAAATAAGAACGGAGAGAGTAGTTACTATCTGTGCCTCATGTGTTCAGATTACGATACAAGAACAAGTAATTTAAGAGGCTTGAAACATTTTACATGGGATTAATGTAGGCATGATACTGTCTTACATTAATTAGGGGGATTATTCAAAGATCATGGACACACCAAGATAGGCTTCTCTTTTGCGATGTATGGTGTAGATTTTATCAGAAAAGCATAGCGTTACACAATATATCTTATATTTGCTTTCTTTTAAAGATGCTATATGATAGCCATAATTTTCCTAGGTCAGTTATTGAATTCACAGAATTATATTTCATTTGAAAATTTTCTTTCAGATCTTTTGTACTCTACCATGAAGGTAACTCTCCATAGTATTGTCACTCTCGCAAAACGTTATATAGTTTTTCTGCAACGAAATCGATCCAACAAGACATGAAATACGTTTAAGAGTCTAAGTGTGCTTTCGCGGAGAAAACTCATCTCATCAAAAGTTCACAAAAAATCCAGATTTTTGTTTGCATATGTAGATTGTAATGTACTCTAACATACTAACAATATAAAAAAACAAACATGTTTGAATAGCAATATATGTATACAATCAATAAAATTACAGTTCTAATCCCATTAAGTTACAGTTTTGTAAAAGCACCATTCAAGACAATCTATGCATATACGTGGCCGAAGTTCAAGATATTTTTGGTTCAAAGGAATATCATAAAGAAAAGTTGGATATCCTATTACTAAAGTTTTATTATATGGAGAATGTAACGGTGACTATCTTCAGAGTAAAAGCCTATGGTCTTTGATCGGGTGACGATGATGTTTGCGCACTGTTTCCTTTTTGAAGGCGTTTCTTTTGAAGAGCGTGGAGTTCATGTGTTGTCTTGGTGATGGTTGTATTGTTACGTCTAGGGCTGAATACCGTAGTGGGTCTTTTATTTTCTTATAAGTTTTTTTTGGGGTTATGTGTATCTGTACTGCCATTATGATATTATTACGTTGTTGCATAGGTTGAATGTAAATTGTATCTCTCGATGTTAATATGTTTTCTTTATTGGAAAAACAGATTGCAAGCTGGGAAACGATACGAAATATGTGTACCATTCAACACGACAACCGAGTATATGACATCCTAACCTTACAATTTTCCTTATTCCAACCTTTTGAAATTTTATAAACCAGTGAGGTGCTTAACTTGAAAAGAAAGCCTACAACGGACCCCGTTTCGGCAGAAGGAATATAGTACCGTCCTCGTGTAATGGTAGGGGCGCCCTCTAGCTATAAATAAAGCCGTGCAGGTCCAGGCTCACTGCCGCATCTGCATCGCCCTCCTACCACCTCCCTCTGCCGCACCCAGAGCAGCAGCTGACTCCTTCGATAGCTCCCATCCAGCTCTCTTTCCTCGCCCCACTCTCTCTCTCTCGTCCTCGTCCCGTCTGCTCCTGCTCAGCTGCTCCCGTGAGCTAGCAAGCTAGCGCACTGACCAAGAACAGTCTGCTGCAGCGCGCTAGACACTGAAACAGGAGAGTGCGTAAGCAACAGCAGCCTTGCTCCGAGGTCCGAGCTATCTCCGTCCGATCCCGACGGTGGATCACTGAATCTTTTTTCCTTCCTCGGCCCAGCACCAGCAGTGCTGTGTCCATCCGAGAAGCTAGCGTTTCTTTGTTTTTCATCTAGAAGAAACACCTCGATTCAGGGCGTCATGGCGGCGTTCCAGCGGCGCCTGATCGACGCACGGGGGGAGTTCCAAGGGAACGGAGGCGGCCTAATGCCGCGCATGCTCGCGTCTCCTGGCGCCGGCGCGCCCAGCCGGGAGGAGCACGCGGTGACCGCGAGCGGCGGCGGCGGAGTGGCCCTCCGGGGGGCGAGCAGGCCGAGAGGCGGCGCGTTCTCGGCGGCCAAGGCTACCGGCAGGAGGCGGACGGCGCCGGGAACACCGCTGTGGCGCGTCGCCGTCTTCGCCTCCGTCGCGTTGAACGTCGCCACCCTCGCGCTCCTCCTCTACCACTATGCCGTCAGCCACCAGCACCATCCCGCCGCCGCCTCTCCTGACCAGCGGCATGACACCTGCGTTCAACCTGAAACGAGCGGCGCGGCGGCGCGGAGTGTCGACCTGAAGGACAGGGATACGAGGGCGCCTTCGACCGGAAAGCCAGCGGTGACACACGACTCCGTCATCAACCTTGACCAGTGAGTCTCCGGCTCCCTCTTCCTCAGTCCTCTACTCTCTCAGTCTCAGTACTGTAATTTTTTTTGTCCATTAAAATATCTGCGATTCCCCGCGGAGCATGTCCCTGTGCAATGTCAATGTCAAGGAGGAATGAATGCCGATCCAAGGGCCGATTGGTGCCAGCTCCACCCTTAATCGATGCATCATGCATGCACCTGTCGCCAAGATTTGCTTTCGTTTTCGCCATAGTCTATTTTCGCCATCGATGCAAGCAAAAGAAACCACATGAGCATGAGCACGACGGCCGTGCTCGATTCTCAGCTCACAACATCATGTACAGAGAAACAAGGTTTGACATTCGCGCTGTCGGTTGCAGCGGGGACCCGACCATGTTCGAGGCCTTCTGGCGGGAGACGGGGGACGCGGCGGAGATCGTCATCCCGGGATGGCAGACGATGAGCTACTTCTCGGACGTGACCAACGTGTGCTGGTTCCTGGAGCCGGGCTTCGACCAGCAGGTGCGCCGCCTCCACCGCACCGTCGGCAACGCCGCCGTCGACGGCTACCACGTCCTCGTCGGCACCGGATCCACGCAGCTCTTCATGGCCGCGCTATACGCGCTGGCGCCACCCAACGCCGACGGCGCCGGCGAGCCCATGAGCGTCGTCTCAACCGCGCCCTACTATTCGGTAAGTGCGCTGATTCAGATTTTACAAACACAAAGACGCGCTGTAGATTCTGTGACATAAAACTTAACAAATGGGCATTGGGGTTGATGATTAGAGATTGTTGTGTGACAAGGATGGCAAGGGCGCTGTCATTGTCCTATCATTCCCCACTAAATGATGGGGAGATGGGTGCTGGGATTAAGACAATGGGGGACACCGATGGTGCCACTGGCTTCTGTCCCCATTCACTTGTCCCAAACCCCCACTCTAGCCATGTGATCAAGCAAGGTCATGGCGTGCTAATCCTCGACGAGACTTAGAGCATCTCCAGCGTCCCCCAAAGCGTCCTTCAAAGCAATTTGGGGCGCGCCGGACAAAACATGCGTTTCAGCCGCGTCCCCTAAAGCCCATTTTTGTCCGGCGCGCCCCGATACGGTGTCCGGCGCCCCGAGCCCGTCCCCGTCCCACAGGGGACGCTCCGGGGACGCCGGACACAACGAAAAGCGAGGCGGGGAGTGGCCGGGCCGACCGTCAGCGGCGAATTTTAACCTAACCGTCGCCTACCTCGCGACGGAAGTTATTGGCGCGCAGCGACGGTGCAGTTCCCGCAGAGGCGCAGCGACGCTTCCCGTCGCGCCTAGCTCTGCGTGCCGACATTAATGAGCGCCACCGCTCCTCCGCCTCCCTCCGGCCTATAAAAGGCCTCTCATCGTCCCTCTCACACACAAACCCTAGCGCCTCTCTCCCAAACCCTAGCCGCCACCATCTCAACAAGACTCGACGCTATGTCTGGTAGAGGCGGAGGCCGACCTCGCGGCCGCGGCCGTGGTCGTGGTCGTGGCCGCCGCATAGCTGAACGCTCGCCGTCGCCTCCCACGCCATCGTCTTCATCGTCGGAGATGGACGTGGAGCCGGACGTGCTGTTCGAGTTCGTCCTCGTCCTCAAGGGCGACCCGCGCGGCATCCAGAGGCCTAGTTAGGTTTAGTTTATTTGCAATATTTTATATTTGTGTCCACCACGGTTCGAACTATGTATTAGTTTGTGGAAACCGCGTACCCAATTATGTATTAGTTTGTGGAAATTGAAATAAAAATACCAAAAAAGTATTTTAAATGTTTGGGGGAGGCGTTTGGGGGACGCGGCTGGGGAGCGACGTCCCCCAAAGGCGGCACGAACAAAACACGTCCCCCAAACGCTCAATCCGGCGCGGTTTGGGAGACGCGGCTGGAGATGCTCTTAACCTGTCTTGCGCCTAGGGGCCGGCAATACTGTCATTCGCCGACGACATGTCCCTCTAGACAACCGTCAGGATCATGGGCATCTAGTCTAGAACCAAATCTGAATCTCAGTAGTCACGGGACTTGCCGACTTGGCATGTTCAAGTTAGGGAAGAGAGCTCTCTCCCCTGTCCTGAAAAATTCCATCTGCTGCTGATGACGAGAGTAGAGCTAAGCTCACCGGCACGGATACGGATTCTCTGACTTTGCCTCTTTAATATTTTCCTGACTTTGAGTTACTGAAATATGGGGCTCACCAAATGCGGAACCCAGCTGTCAATGATCCAAAATTAGGACAATCGAAGTCAGAGAATCTCGTTCGTAAGCTCACACATGGCGGCGGCGCGCGGTACACGGCCTCGATGCTCGTGTGGCATGATTCCTCTTTGTAGGTAACCTGGGAGGCTGGGAGAACAGGCAGTCTGTTGTTGTGATTCCATTGTCATGTGTGTGTTCCACATCTGGCGATGAATCATGTGGGTCAGTCATGGGGTATCGGCGTCCAGTCCATACTTTATTTCTCAGCTTTCATGTTCTCAAACTGAACTAATCTTTTTTTAACTGAATCTGAACTAATTTGAACTACCCTGGTGGTAATGGATAACAAAATATAGTAGTACTAGTACTTTGCCCTTTATAGTACGAGTCAGACTTAGATCTGCTTGAGAAAATAAATTTCATCTGAGAGATCTTACCTTGATTGCTCTCAACCGAATCTCGAACATAGGATGATTTCGTTTCAAATTATTTTGTGCTTTAGCTTTCGTTAGAAATCAAAATTTGTAAAGTTTGACTAGATATTTACAAAAAATATCAATATATGTAGAATCCCATCAATATTATTGAAAGCATCATGAATATATCACCTATTTGGTACTCCATCCCACAAGTTTTACTACAATTTTTATTCATAATATATATGCGAAGTTAGAATAAAAATACGTGAAATAAAAGTTCTTCACAACACAAATACAACTAAACCATTTGCACAAGCACAACCAATATAATTTGGTACATATTAACAGTCACCGCTGAGCATCAAAGGTCTTTGGCGCGTTACATTTTGATAAGAGTTCTTTCAAGGATACACCCTGAAAGATGCATCAGATTGCATAGAAGATGCCAAGATGACCGGTACAACGCCACGCGGTTTACAACACAACCCACACTGGGCTTCAAGGCCGTGTCACAACCGAGGAAGGGAACTCCATAGGCCGACTCTAACTCCTGGATGACACAATCCAACATACCGCCTGCCCATAAGCCGGAGAAGAGAACTCTCTCCCCTGTCCTGACAAATTCTATCTGCATGTGCTGATGATGAGAGTAGAGCTTATAGAATTGATGCACTAGCCGCCGGTGTACGCGGCCTCTGTTGATGCTCATGTGGCATCATTCATCTTTTTAGGTAACCTGGGAGAACAGAAAAGTAGAGGCATTCTGTTCTTGCGATTCCATTGTCATGTGTGTGTTCCACATCTGGCCATGAACCATGTGGGTCAGTCATGGGGTGTCGGCGATAGTTTATTTCCCGGGTTTCATGTTCTCAATCTGAACTAATCTTTTTTTAACTGAATCTGAACCACCCTGGTGATAATGTAATGGATAACAAAATATAGTATGTAGTACAAGTACTTTGCCCTTTATACTACAAGTCAATTCACTGACTGACTTAGATCTGCTTGAGAAAATAAAGATCATCTAAGATTCAATTTTGCTTAAGCCCATAGTCCTAGTGATCTAATATTCATTGCTCTCAGCCGAATCCCAAACATAGGATGATTTTGTTTCAAATTTCTAAATTTGTAAAGTTTGACTATATATTTAGAAAATTACCAATTTCTGTAGAATCCCATCAGTATTATTGAAAGCATCATGAATATATCACGTATTTGGTACTCCATCCCAAAATTTTTACTAGAATTTTTATTCATAATATATATGCTAAGTTAGAATAAAAATATGTGAAATAAAAAATTCACAAGACAAATAGAACTAAACCATTTGCACAAGCACAACCCATATAATTTGGTATATATTAACGGCCACAGTTGAGCATCAAAGGTCTTGATGTGTTACATTTTGAGATTTCTTTCAAAGGTGCATCAGATTGCATAGAAGAAGAGGCCAAGATGGCCAGTACAATGCTAAGGAGGCAACACAATACAAACACAGGCCACACGGTTTATAACACAACCCACACTAGCCAAACAACAAGAACTCTCCTTGCATCGTCTCCTTGGGGATGACACACCGAGCTTCAAAGCCGCGTCACAACTGAAGAAGGGAACTCGATAGACCGACTCCAACTCTTGGATGGCACAAGCCGATGTACCGCCCACCCATAAGTACCTAAGAGTTGGCGAATGAACAGTGGGACCGCAGCAGGCCAAAGAAGGCGCCAACCAAAAAGTGTCGATGGCGGTGTACATAGCGCCTCACAAGCCCACCTTTAGAGCGGCAACTCTAGTTGGCGCACCAAGGACTCCCCGAACAACCTCCTCCAAGGAGGGAACGACACAGTTGTGCCGCCGTCGCCCAATCCGATGACTAGATCTAGGGCTTCCCTGGTGCTCAGGCGGGGAAGCCGGACATCACCATGACTCCTCCTCCAAGAAGGTGACGACGTCTGTGGGCGTCGCCGTCGTTAGCTTGGCGCGGGGATTTCACCTCGGCAATGTTGTCCACCGCGAAGCACCTTGGACATGCCCTGCAAGGCGCCGCCTATGCCCATCGACGAGAGGCGAGTTTGGCCTGCCATCATCAGAGAAGGAGGCGCTGACCACCGTCCCACCGTAACTCCACTAAACGGGGCCTAGACTGTGAGGATCCAGCCCGCCGCCGCCTGGCCAGCCATTGGGACTGCCACGGTGCCAAACTGTCGACGTTGTTAGGAGCTATCACGCCCACATGCAGCCAAGGGCTCAGAGCCGCAGGCCCGCCAAAGCCCATCTAGGTTGAGTGTGCCCTAAGCTCCCGGCCGCTGCCACAGGGAGGCCTCCGTCATGGGGCGGGTTGCACCTCCACTGTCACAGGAGCCCCGCACCACCTCGATGGCGAGTTTCCACCACACCACGCGCCACCGCCAGCGAGGCACACCACCGCGTAAGGGAGGAAGCCCCGCCGCCACCATCCGGGCTTTGCCCGATAGACCTGTAGGGATGGCGGGAGGGAGGGGTTTATGGGGGAGGGAGCCTGAGGCCGGTGTCGCGATCGGCCCCTGTGTCGCCTAGGGTGGCGGGGGTCTCCTAACTAGGACCATTTTGAGAGAGTATTATTGGTGTTTATATCTACATATTTGACGAAAATTTACTTGATCTTGGGTGTAATTTAGAGCAACGAGTAACAAAATCCCACACAATTCAGATTTAACAATAAAACCATTATGTCTCATGCATAGTTAAGTTCCACACTATTAGATTTGCTTTGTGATTCGTGTTAGTTATCAGTTGCAACGTGAGTTAATTACAATTGAGATTTCATGATATGACGTGCCTGAGAACGTTGACTGAGAAATAGGCATACCCTTAAATAAAACTGTATTAATCTGATCATGTGCCACCGCAGTCCTATCCGGCCGTGACGGACTTCCTGCGGTCCGGGCTCTTCCGGTGGGGCGGCGACGCAGACACGTTCGTGGGCGACGCCTACATTGAGCTGGTGTGCTCCCCGAACAACCCCGACGGCGCCATCCGGGAGGCCGTGCTGAACTCCGACGCCGGGAAGGCGGTCCACGACCTGGCCTACTACTGGCCGCAGTACACGCCCATCACCCGACGCGCCGACCACGACATCATGCTCTTCACCGTCTCCAAGAGCACCGGCCACGCCGGTACCAGGATCGGGTAAGAATTTGTTCCCCGCATGCTGCATCTTCAGTCCAATTCAGTCAAAACAATGTTGCTTGAACCTGAAACGAAATGCGATGGTTCTGCGCGCAGGTGGGCGCTGGTGAAGGACCGGGAGGTGGCGCGGCGGATGACCAAGTTCGTGGAGCTCAACACAATCGGCGTCTCCAAGGACTCGCAGCTGCGCGCCGCCAAGGTGCTCAGGGCGGTCTCGGATGGCTACGACGACGAGCACTCCTCCGGCGGCGCGATGCGGAGTCACCGCCTGTTCGACTTCGGGCGGCGCAAGATGGTGGAGCGCTGGAGCATGCTGCGCGCCGCGGCCGCCGCCTCCGGCATCTTCAGCCTGCCCGACGAGACCACCGGCTACTGCAAGTTCGCCAACGAGACGGCCGGGAACAACCCCGGTACGTGCGCCGTGCTGTCACATTGCGGAATGCATGTCCGATCGGTTCTCTGACCTCGGCGGCGCCATTGTTTTGCTTTCTTGCTTGCAGCCTTCGCGTGGCTGCGGTGCGACAGGGAGGACGTGGTGGACTGCGCAGGGTTCCTCCGCGGGCACAAGATCCTGACGCGGTGCGGGAGCCAGTTCGGGGCGGACACGAGGTACGTCCGGGTGAGCATGCTCGACAGGGACGACGCCTTCGACTTCTTCGTCAGGCGCCTCGCCTCCCTCAAGTGATCCAAGACCATGGCGATCATCAGTGCCGAGTCAGGCTTCTTCGTCAAGCATGCATGCCGGTCGGGTGGCGCGCCGAGCATGTGTAGTAGAGCAGTGTGTGGGTAGGAAGGAAGGAAGGAAGGAAGGAGATGGCCAGATTTTAGTTTTTCTTGTTTTCGGTCGTTGTTCGTGCTTTGTTCTCAAATTCTTATAAAGGCTTCACTTGTCTGCATCTGTTCTTAGAGTTGTTTCCGTTCCAAAGAACTGAAGCAACAAGATAATTAATCGATGCTTAAAGAGAAGCAAGCAAATTAATCTAATCGAATGTACTCGGAATGTCTTTAGAGACATGAAAATGGCTCGAGGACAGAATGCGGCCAACCTGCCAAATTTGGGAAGGGGGAGAGGAGCGAGTGGAAAGTCAAATCAAAGACTAAGGTTGTGTTTGGTTGCTTGGTCGTTTGGTTGCCCATATGGGATTTGGCTGCGTTTCTTGATCAACTATGACAGTATGACACCTTCGTTATGTTCGATGCACGCATGGTTTTGTAGAAGCCTGATACATGTTGGGGCTGGCTCCGGCGACACACGCCGAACCAGCCCTCCGGCGACGAATGCCGCTGCCTTCGCTCTCGACCAGACGGAGGTGGAAGAAGAAGTACACAAAGACAAGAGTATTTCCGGCGACAAACGCCAAGCTGCACGTACAACTCTTTCTTCTCAGCTCAATCTTTACAAGCAGTACACGGGAGGGTATTTATACACAGAGTACACACGCACGCACTCCACTCGTCCACGCGCCACGAACGCGCTCCCACGATCCGCTCGCCCGCGCGCCATGCACACCACAACGCACACGACTCGCCCAGCTCCAACAAATCGCCCAGATGCTCCTCCCGCTACTCTCGGCACCAGCTCGGACGCGGCCACACACACCGGCCTCCGACCCAAGAGCCAGAACACACACGCACACATACATGTAGCTAGCTAACAAACAAGATTAGTGCTAACATTTTCCCCCCTAATCTTGACTTGCCATTGCCGGAGTTGCTGCAGCTGCCGTGGTCGTCATCCCCACCGGCCGCCCTACACCCTGCCATCTCCAACTGGCTGCGACTTGGCCATCCCCGCCTTCCGCCCAGCTCCAACCTTACCAGTGGACACGAACGCGAGCACATACTCACGCGCCACCGGCACACACACATGCATGGCCGTGACCCTGCCCCGCGGACCCGACCTGGCGCGCTTACGTCAGTCGCCTCCATCTTCCTTCTCCGGCGACACATGCAGCCGCTTCACTTCCGGCAACGAACGTCACCACGTTCCGGCGCACATACGCCATCTTCCCGGCGCACTAACGCCTGCCGCACTAACGGCTTTCTTGCTTCACTCGAGCTCCAACTCGAGCTCTGCCATGATCCGCATGCCCCAGCTCGCGCGCCTGATGCGCTCCAACGCTATCAACGCGGCCGGCCTGCTGCTGGACCAACTCCTCCGCCTAACTCGCCACGCTCCACACGCCCCAGCTCGTGCCCACGTCGCGCTCCAACGCGATCAACACGGCCGGCCCTGCGTGCCCAGGACGCGGTCTTCTTCCTCGGCGACACACGCCGAGCTTCTTCTCCGCCGGTGACACACGGGACAACCGGAGCGCACACACACGCCGGTCGCCGCTTCCATGGCCGTCGCATGGCACCGCTACGGCCTCCGTGGCCGTGCAGCTCCTCCACGCCGCCGCCATGCCGTGCCACCGCGGCCTCTGCGCCCCTACGCAGGTCCGCCGTGCCCTCGCCGCACAAACGACATCACATCGCGCCGCCTCCCCGTCCGCCGTGCTTGTCGCGGACTGACCACGCGCCACGGCCTCAAACCATGAGGCTCTGATACCAAATGTTGGGGCTGGCTCCGGCGACACACGCCGAACCAGCCCTCCGGCGACGAATGCCGCTGCCTTCGCTCTCGACCAGACGGAGGTGGAAGAAGAAGTACACAAAGACAAGAGTATTTCCGGCGACAAACGCCAAGCTGCACGTACAACTCTTTCTTCTCAGCTCAATCTTTACAAGCAGTACACGGGAGGGTATTTATACACAGAGTACACACGCACGCACTCCACTCGTCCACGCGCCACGAACGCGCTCCCACGATCCGCTCGCCCGCGCGCCATGCACACCACAACGCACACGACTCGCCCAGCTCCAACAAATCGCCCAGATGCTCCTCCCGCTACTCTCGGCACCAGCTCGGACGCGGCCACACACACCGGCCTCCGACCCAAGAGCCAGAACACACACGCACACATACATGTAGCTAGCTAACAAACAAGATTAGTGCTAACAATACAAATAGAAGACGTTTGGTTGCCCACATGAACCTGCATATGGTTACCACGTTCAAACTTTGGTGAGGTTACCATTACATCCGATCATACACAAACACAACATAATCATAGAGAGGGATCAGAACAAGAGTTACTTCACGATCACCACCAACAGGACAACGACGATGAAATCTCTTAGCCTAGTCCGTCTGGCCTGATCAGACATTGCCACGACTTTGACATCCATAGCTTAAACAACCATAGCTTGAATAACCATAGTTTGAATAGCCATACCTTGAACAACCATTGCCTACTTAATCAAGAATTTGTGGTGCTATTCATCCACTTCTTCCCTAATTCATAATCTCAATAGCAGCTGTCGGAAAAAAAAACGACATTGAGTTGATCTTGATAAATCTTCCAAGAACTGTAGAGTTCTTGGTGCCTCCATTTGTAAACCATGTACCACTATCATGGAACATAAATATCAAGTTAAGTATAACATCACAAGCATGGCAAGTTCAAAGCAGATCATAAACTAAGGGGAGCATGCAGATTATTACCAAAAGGGGGTCACAAGTTCATCCTACCACTATGGTGTTAATCTACCACCACATCAAAAGTGGGTGTTGATACCTTCGATCCGGAATACCGGATGTAGTATAGTTGCTTATTTCCTTAGAAGATCTATATTTATATCGATTATTCGAAAGCGACTGATGTGGTGATTTACTCAAGCAAGACCTTGTTAACTTGTGAAATCTTCGTCTCACCGGACATTCAAGTTTACTTGGGGTTTGTGAATCAATGAATGGAGATAGGTCAGGACTAAGGTTTCATATGTAGCTGTGCATACATGATATGGGATACAAGATAATAATAAGCGTAATTGTACTTAATCAATTTAGATTGAAGAAAGTCCATCTCTCGTCCTTCAATTCTTGAAAAAGTTCACTTTTCGTCCCAAAAATTAATTTTAGTTTAGAATGGACCTTAAGCTCGCAGAATAGTTCACTTTTCATCCCTTTTTGGTTGTTTTGAGAAAATCGCTGACGTTGAGACAAGAAACATTCAACCAACCGAATTGGTTTCGAACCAGACCAAGTCAAGCTAGCTTAAGTGTCGAACCCAACATCTTAATGCAAAAGATTGGAACCCTTGTGTCCTTAAACCAGTCTCTCACTCAATTTATCTCTCTCCGAATTCACTGGAAGTGTTGCGCCGTGAACGCTCGCTTGCTTTGCAAATTACCATCGCCATGCCTCTCTGCTCTTGCTTGGTTGCCTTGATTTTTGAGCCACCTTTGGCAGATATTTATCTAGCTAAACCGGGAGAAAGACACAGAGTGAATGATGATACGTCTCAAACGTATCTATAATTTCTTATGTTCCATGCTACTTTATTGATGATACCTACATGTTTTATACATACTTTATGTCATATTTATGCATTTTCCGGCACTAACCTATTAACGAGATGCCGAAGAGCCGATTCTTTGTTTTTACTGTTTTTGGTTTTAGAAATCCTAGTAAGGAAATATTCTCGGAATTGGACGAAATCAACGCCCAGGATCTTATTTTTCCACGAAGCTTCCAGAAGTCCGGAGGAGATACGAAGTGGGGCGACGAGGCGCCCACACAACAGGGCTGCGCGGCCCAGGTGCTGGCCACGCGGCCCTAGCGTGTGGGGCCCTCGTGGCGCCTCCTGACCTACCCTTCCGCCTACCTAAGCCTTCGTCGATAATAGTTCCAGTACTGAGAGCCACGATACGGAAAACCTTCCAGAGACGCCGTCGCCGCCAATCCCATCTCGGAGGATTCAGGAGATCGCCTCCGGCACCCTGCCGGAGAGGGGAATCATCTCCCGGAGGACTCTTCACCGCCATGGTCGCCTCCGGTGTGATGTGTGAGTAGTTCACCCCTGGACTATGGGTCCATAGCAGTAGCTAGATGGTCGTCTTCTCCTAATTGTGCTATCATTGTTGGATCTTGTGAGCTGCCTAACATGATCAAGATCATCTATTTGTAATGCTACATGTTGCGTTTGTTGGGATCCGATGAATAATGAATGCTATGTTATGTTGATTATCAATCTATCATCTATGTGTTGTTTATGATCTTGCATGCTCTCCGTTGCTAGTAGAGGCTTTGGCCAAGTTGATACTTGTAACTCCAAGAGGGAGTATTTATGCTCGATAGTGGGTTCATGTCTCCATTAAATCTGGGGGAGTGACATCAACCCCTAAGGTTGTGGATGTGCTGTTGCCACTAGGGATAAAACATCAATGCTCTGTCTAAGGATATTTGTGTTGATTACATTACGCACCATACTTAATGCAATTGTCTGTTGTTTGCAACTTAATATTGGAAGGGGTTCGTATGATAACCTGAAGGTGGACTTTTTAGGCATAGATGCATGCTGGATAGCGGTCTATGTACTTTGTCGTAATGCCCAATTGAATTTCACACTACTCATCATAACATGTATGTGCATGGTCATGCCCTCTTTATTTGTCAATTGCCCAACTGTAATTTGTTCACCCAATGCTATTTATCTTACGGAGAGACACCACTAGTGAACTGTGGACCCCGGTGTAGGATAACGTTGCATGGAAAACAAAAAAATTCCTACCGCGAACACGCAATCCAAGCCAAGATGCAATCTAGAAGACGGTAGCAACGAGGGGATTATCGAGTCTCACCCTTGAAGAGATTCCAAAGCCTACAAGATGAGGCTCTTGTTGCTGCGGTAGACGTTCACTTGCCGCTTGCAAAAGCGCGTAGAAGATCTTGATCACGGCGCCACGAACGGGCTGCACCTCCGTACTCGGTCACACGTTCGGTTGTTGATGAAGACGACGTCCACCTCCCCGTTCCAGCGGGCAGCGGAAGTAGTAGCTCCTCTTGAATCCGACAGCACGACGGCGTGGTGTCGGTGGTGGTGGAGAAAACCGGCGGAGCTTCGCTAAGCGTGCGGGATGTGGTGGAGGAGAGAGAGCCGCTAGGGTTTGGGAGAGGGGGGCGCCGGCCTCAAGGGGTGCGGCCACCTTGGTGGTTGTTGGGGTGGCCGGCCCCCTCCCCTTGTCCCTTATTATATAGGTGGAAGCCCCAAGTGTTGGACTACAAGTCTCCGAATAAGACCCGAACCCAAAACCTTCCATGTGATAGGGAAACCTACCCAAGGTGGGAATCCCACTTGGGGTGGGGTTCCCCCCTTCCATGTGGGGGGTGGCCGGCCCCCATAGGGGGAGTCCACTTGGGACTCCTCCCCCTCTAGGGTTGGCCGGCCATGGAGGTGGAGTCCCTCCGGGACTCCGCCTTCCTTAGTGGTTTCTTCCGGACTTTTCTAGAACCTTCTAGAACCTTCCATAGAACCTTCCGGATCATTTTAAATCTCATAAAATGACTTCCTATATATGAATCTTATTCTCTGGACCATTCCGGAACTCCTCGTGATGTCCGGGATCTCATCCGGGACTCCGAACAAATATTCGAACTCCATTCCATATTCAAGTTCTACCATTTCAACATCCAACTTTAAGTGTGTCACCCTACGGTTCACGAACTATGCAGACATGGTTGAGTACTCACTCCGACCAATAACCAATAGCGGGATCTGGAGATCCATAATGGCTCCCACATATTCAACGATGACTTTAGTGATCGAATGAACCATTCACATACGATACCAATTCCCTTTGTCACGCGATATTTTACTTGTCCGAGGTTTGATCATCGGTATCACTCTATACCTTGTTCAACCTCGTCTCTTGACAAGTACTCTTTACTCGTACCGTGGTATGTGGTCTCTTATGAACTTATTCATATGCTTGCAAGACATTAGACGACATTCCACCGAGAGGGCCCAGAGTATATCTATCCGTCATCGGGATGGACAAATCCCACTGGTGATCCATATGCCTCAACTCATACTTTCCGGATACTTAATCCCACCTTTATAACCACCCATTTACGCAGTGGTGTTTGGTGTAATCAAAGTACCTTTCCGGTATAAGTGATTTACATGATCTCATGGTCATAAGGACTAGGTAACTATGTATCGAAAGCTTATAGCAAATAACTTAATGACGTGATCTTATGCTACGCTTAATTGGGTGTGTCCATTACATCATTCATACAATGATATAACCTTGTTATTAATAACATCCAATGTTCATGATTATGAAACTAATCATCCATTAATCAACAAGTTAGTTAAGAGGCATACTAGGGACTTCTTTGTTGTTTACATATCACACATGTATCAATTTTTCGGTCAATACAATTATAGCATGGTATATAAACATTTATCATAAACATAAAGATATATAATAATAACCACTTTATTATTGCCTCTAGGGCATATCTCCTTCAGTCTCCCACTTGCACTAGAGTCAATAATCTAGATTACATTGTAATATACCTAACACCCATGGCATTCTGGTGTTGGTCATGCTTTGCCCTAGGGAGAGCTTTAGTCAACGGATCTGCTACATTCATATCAGTGTGTACTTTGAAAATCTTTACTTCTCCATCTTCGATGTACTCGCGAATCGAGTGGTAACGCAGCTTGATATGCTTCAGCCTCTTGTGTGACCTTGGCTCTTGTGCATTGGCGATGGCACCCATGTTATCACAGTAAATAATTAATGGGTCCAATGCACTAGGAATCACACCGAGCTCTACAATGAACCTCTTCATCCATACCGCTTCTGATGAAGCCTCTGAAGCCGCTATGTACTCTGATTCTGTTGAAGACTTCGCCACCGTGCACTGCTTCGAGCTTGCCCAGCTTACTGCAGCACCATTCAATATAAACACGTACCCAGACTGTGACTTAGAGTCATCAGGATCAGTGTTCCAACTTGCATCGGTGTAACCATTTACAACGAGCTCTTGGTCACCTCCATACCAAAGAAACATATCCTTAGTTATTTTCAAGTACTTTAGGATATTCTTGACTGCTGTCCAGTGTTCCATTCCTGGATCACTCTGATATCTGCTAGTCAAACTAACAGCATGCGCTATATCCGGTCTAGTACATAGCATGGCATACATGATAGATCCTACTGCCGAGGCATAGGGGATATTACTCATCCTTTCTCTTTCTTCTGCCGTAGCCGGTCCTTGAGTCTTACTCAAGACCTTGCCTGGTAACATAGGTAAGAACCCTTTCTTACTTTCGTCCATTCTAAACTTTTTTAGAATCTTGTCCAGATATGTACTCTGTGATAGCCCTATTAGGCGTCTTGATCTATCTCTATAAATCTTGATGCCTAATATATATGATGCTTCACCAAGGTCTTTCATTGAAAAACTATTATTCAAATAACCTTTTACACTGCTTAATAGTTCTATATTATTTCCGATCAATAATATGTCATCTACATATAATATCAGGAATGCTACAGAGTTCCCACTCACTTTCTTGTAAATACAGGCTTCTCCATGACACTGTATAAACCCGAAGTCTTTGATCACCTTATCAAAGCGTCGGTTCCAACTTCTTGATGCTTGCTTCAGTCCATAGATTGAACGCTGAAGTTTGCATACTTTGTCAGCATTTTTAGGATCGACAAAACCTTTGGGTTGTACCATATACAACTCTTCCTCAATGTCTCCATTTAAGAAACGCCGTTTTGACATCCATCTGCCAAATCTCATAATCGAAAAATGCAGCTATTGCTAACAAAATCCTCACAGATTTTAGCTTCGCTACAGGTGAGAAAGTCTCATCGTAGTCAACTCCTTGAATTTGTCGGAAACCCTTTGCGACAAGTCGAGCTTTATAGACAGTAATATTACCATCAGCATCTGGTTTTCTCTTGAAGATCCATTTATTTTTGACAGCCTTTCGGCTATCAGGTAAGTCTACCAAAGTCCATACTTTGTTATCATACATGGATCCCATTTCGGATTTCATGGCTTCTTGCCATTTGTTGGAATCTGGGCTCATCATCGCTTCTTCATACGTCGCAGGGTCCTCATCATTGTTATCCACAATCATGAAATTTAGACAAGGATCATACCAATCAGGAGTGGCACGTTCCCTTGTCGATCTGCGAGGTTCAGTAGTTTCCTCGTTCGAAGTTTCATGATCATTATCATTAGCTTCCTCTGTTGCCGGTGTAGGTGGTACAGGTACAACTTCCCAGATCGCGCTACTCTGATCAACGAGTATAGATTCATCAATCTCATCGAGTTCTACTTTTCTTCCAGTCACTTCTTTAGTGAGAAATTCTTTCTCAAGAAAGGTTCCGTTCTTAGCAACAAAGATTTTGCCTTCGGATCTGTGATAGAAAGTGTACCCTATAGTTTCCTTAGGGTATCCTATGAAGACGCATTTCTCCGCTTTGGGTTCTAGCTTGTCCGGTTGTAACTTCTTTACATAGGCTTCGCAACCCCAAACTTTAAGGAACGACAGCTTAGGTTTCTTATTAAACCACAATTCATACGGTGTCGTTTCTACGGATTTTGATGGTGCTCTATTTAAAGTGAATGCGGCTGTCTCTAATGCATAACTCCAAAATGATAACGGCAAATCAGTAAGAGACATCATAGAACGAACCATATCTAAGAGAGTTCGATTACGACGTTCGGACACACCGTTTATTTGTGGTGTTCCCGGAGGTGTCAATTGTGAAAGTATTCCGCATTTCTTTAAATGCATGCCAAACTCATAACTCAGATATTCACCTCCACGATCAGATCGTAGAAATTTAATCTTCTTGTTAAGTTGATTTTCTACTTCACTTTGGAATTCCTTAAACTTCTTGAAAGTTTCGGATTTATGTTTCATGAAATAGATGTACCCATATCTACTCAGATCATCTGTGAAGGTTAGAACATAACGATAACCACCGCGCGATGCTATACTCATTGGTCCGCACACATCGGTATGTATGATTTCCAATAAGTCAGTAGCTCGCTCCATCATACCAGAAAATGGAGTCTTAGTCATTTTTCCCATTAGACATGCTTCGCATCTATCAAGTGACTCAAAGTCAAGTGATTCAAGTAATCCATCGGTATGGAGTTTCTTCATGCGTTTCACTCCAATATGACCAAGACGACAGTGCCACATATAAGTAGAATTATCATTCAATTTAATTCGCTTAGCATCGATGTTATGTATATGCGTATCACTACTATCGAGATCTAACAGAAATAAGCCATTCTTTTCAGGTGCTCGACCATAAAAGATATTATTCATAAAAATAGAGCAACCATTATTCTCAGACTTGAATGAATAACCGTCTTGCATTAAACAAGATCCAGATATAATGTTCATGCTCAACGCGGGTACAAAATAATAATTACTTAGGCTTAAAACTAATCCCGAAGGTAGATGTAGAGGAAGTGTGCCGACAGCGATCACATCGACTTTGAATCCGTTTCCAACGCGCATCGTCACTTCATCTTTCAGTAGTCTTCGTTTATTCTTTAGTTCCTGTTTCGAGTTACAAATATGAGCAACCGAACCAGTATCAAATACCCAGGTACTAGAACGAGAACCAGTGAGATAAACATCTATAACATGTATATCAGATATACCTTCTTTCTTTTTCTTGACAAGGTCGCTCTTCAGATCAGCCAGATACTTGGAGCAATTACGCTTCCAGTGTCCCTTCTCCTTGCAGTAATAGCACTCAGCATCAGGCTTAGGGTCGTTCTTAGGTTTCATAGGAGGCGTGGCAGCTTTCTTGCTACCCTTCTTGAATTTTCCCTTAGACTTGCCCTGTTTCTTAAAACTGGTGGTCTTGTTGACCATCAACACTTGGTGCTCTTTCTTGATCTCAATCTCAGCAGCTTTTAGCATGCCAAAGAGTTCAGGTAACTCCTTGTTCATCTTCTGCATATTGTAGTTCATCACAAAGTTCTTGTAACTTGGTGGCAGTGATTGAAGGACACGATTAATCCCCAGTCTATTAGGAATCACTATTCCCAAGTCACCGAGTTTCTTCGCATGCCCGGTCATGGCGAGCATGTGCTCACTAACGGAGCTGCATTCTTCCATCATACACCTGAAGAAATGTTTCGATGCTTCATAGCATTCCACGGCCGCATGAGTCTCAAAAATAGCTTTCAGCTCTTTCATCAACTCATGAGGATCGTGGTGCTCAAAACGTTTTTGAAGATCGGATTCCAGACTGCACAGGATGGCACACTGAACTTGAGAGTACCGAGTTTTCCGAGTCTCGTAAACAGCTTTTACTTCATCGGTTTCAGTTTCTGCAGGAGGGTCACCTAGCGGTGCATCAAGCACATATTGCAGATTTCCGCCAGAGAGGAAGATCCTCACATGACGGAACCAGTCGATACCGTTGCTCTTAAGTTTTTCTTTCTCTAGGAACTGGTTAAAATTGATTGGGGACGGCATCTCTACAACATATATTTGCAAAAGTTTAGACTAAGTTTATGACAAATTGAGTTCAATTTTTAATTCAACATAATTAAAAATCTAGGTGAACTCCCACTCAAAACAATATCCCTCGCATTGTCTTAGTGATCACATGAACCAAATCCACAGCACCTAAGTCCGATCATCACGAGACAAGGTGTGATTTCAATGGCGAACACTCAAAGTGTTCATCATATCAACCATATGATTCATGCTCTACCTTTCGGTATCACGTGTTCCGAGACCATGTCTGTACATGCTAGGCTCGTCAAGGCCACCTTAGTATCCGCATGTGCAAAACTGTCTTGCACCCGTTGTATGCACTTGTTGATTCTATCACACCCGATCATCACGAGATGCTTCGAAACGACAAGTCTTGGCAACGGTGCTACTAAGGATGAACACTTTATTATCTTGAGATTTTAGTGAGGGATCATCTTATAATGCTACCGTCGCGATCTAAGCAAAATAAGATGCATAAAAGGATTAACATCACATGCAGTTCATATGTGATATGATATGGCCCTTTTGTCTTTGCGCCTTTGATCTTCATCTCCAAAGCACGGACATGATCTCCATCATCTTCGGGCATGATCTCCATCATCGTCGGCGTAGCGTCAAGGTCAATGGCGCCGTCTTCATGATTGTCCTCCATGTAGCAACTATTACAACTACTTTGAAATACTACTCAACATGAAATTTAAAGACAACCATAAGGCTCCTGCCGGTTGCCACAATACAATAATGATCATCTCATACATATTCATCATCACATTATGGCCATATCACATCACCAAACCCTGCAAAAACAAGTTAGACGTCTCTAATTTGGTTTGCATATTTTACGTGGTTTAGGGTTTTCGAGAGAGATCTAATCTACCTACGAACATGAACCACAACGTTGATACTATTGTTTTCAATAGAAGAGTAAATTGAATCTTCACTATAGTAGAAGAGACAGACACCCGCAAAGCCTCTTATGCAATACAAGTTGCATGTCGAACGAGGAACAAGTCTCATGAACGCGGTCATGTAAAGTTAGTCCGAGCCGCTTCATCCCACTATGCCATAAAGATGCAAAGTACTCAAACTAAAGATAACAAGAGCATCAACGCCCACAAAACCATTGTGTTCTACTCGTGCAACCATCTATGCATAGACACGGCTCTGATACCACTGTAGGATAACGTTGCATAGAAAACAAAAAATTTCCTACCGCGAACACGCAATCCAAGCCAAGATGCAATCTAGAAGATGGTAGCAACGAGGGGATTATCGAGTCTCACCCTTGAAGAGATTCCAAAGCCTACAAGATGAGGCTCTTGTTGCTGCGGTAGACGTTCACTTGCCGCTTGCAAAAGCGCGTAGAAGATCTTGATCACAGCGCCACGAACGGGCAGCACCTCCGTACTCGGTCACACGTTCGGTTGTTGATGAAGACGACGTCCACCTCCCCGTTCCAGCGGGAAGCGGAAGTAGTAGCTCCTCTTGAATCCGACAGCACGATGGCGTGGTGTCGGTGGTGGTGGAGAAAACCGGCGGAGCTTCGCTAAGCGTGCGGGATGTGGTGGAGGAGAGAGAGCCGCTAGGGTTTGGGAGAGGGGGGCGCCGGCCTCAAGGGGTGCGGCCACCTTGGTGGTTGTTGGGGTGGCCGGCCCCCTCCCCTTGTCCCTTATTATATAGGTGGAAGCCCCAAGTGTTGGACTACAAGTCTCCGAATAAGACCCGAACCCAAAACCTTCCATGTGATAGGGAAACCTACCCAAGGTGGGAATCCCACTTGGGGTGGGATTCCCCCCTTCCATGTGGGGGGTGGCCGGCCCCCATAGGGGGAGTCCACTTGGGACTCCTCCCCCTCTAGGGTTGGCCGGCCATGGAGGTGGAGTCCCTCCGGGACTCCGCCTTCCTTAGTGGTTTCTTCCGGACCATTTTAAATCTCATAAAATGACTTCCTATATATGAATCTTATTCTCCGGACCATTCCGGAACTCCTCGTGATGTCCAGGATCTCATCCGGGACTCCGAACAAATATTCGAACTCCATTCCATATTCAAGTTCTACCATTTCAACATCCAACTTTAAGTGTGTCACCCTACGGTTCGCGAACTATGCGGACATGGTTGAGTACTCACTCCAACCAATAACCAATAGCGGGATCTGGAGATCCATAATGGCTCCCACATATTCAACGATGACTTTAGTGATCGAATGAACCATTCACATATGATACCAATTCCCTTTGTCACGCGATATTTTACTTGTCCGAGGTTTGATCATCGGTATCACTCTATACCTTGTTCAACCTCGTCTCCTGACAAGTACTTGATACGTCTCCGACGTATCGATAATTTCTTATGTTCCATGCCACATTATTGATGAAATCTACATGTTTTATGCATACTTTACATCATATTTATGCATTTTCTAGAACTAACCTATTAACAAGATGCCGAAGAGCCAGTTGCTGTTTTCTGCTGTTTTTGGTTTCAGAAATCCTAGTAAGGAAATATTCTCGGAATTGGACGAAATCAACGCCCAGGGGCCTATTTTCACACGAAGCTTCCAGAAGACCGAAGAGTCAACGAAGTGGGGCCACGAGGTGGCCAGGAGGTAGGGCGGCGCGGCCCAGCCCTTGGCCGCGCCGGCCTGTCTCCTGGGCCCCTCGCGACGCCCCTTGACCTGCCCTTCCGCCTACAAATAGCCTTCGTCGCGAAACCCCCAGTACCGAGAGCCACGATATAGAAAACCTTCCAGAGACGCCGCCGCCGCCAATCCCATCTCGGGGGATTCAGGAGATCGCCTCCGGCACCCTGCCGGAGAGGGGAATCATCTCCCGGAGGACTCTACGCCACCATGGTCACCTCCGGAGTGATGTGTGAGTAGTCTACCCCTGGACTATGGGTCCATAGCAGTAGCTAGATGGTTGTCTTCTCCTCATTATGCTTCATTGTCGGGTCTTGTGAGCTGCCGAACATGATCAAGATCATCTATCTGTAATGCTATATGTTGTGTTTGTTGGGATCCGATGGATAGAGAATACTATGTTATGTTGATTATCAATTTATATCTATGTGTTGTTTATGATCTTGCATGCTCTCCGTTATTAGTAGAGGCTCTGGCCAAGTTTTTGCTAGTAACTCCAAGAGGGGGTATTTATGCTCGATAGTGGGTTCATGTCTCCGTGAATCTGGGGGAGTGACAGAAACCTCTAAGGTTATGGATGTGCTGTTGCCACTAGGGATAAAACATTGATGCTATGTCCGAGGATGTAGTTATTGATTACATTACGCGTAATACTTAATGCAATTGTCTGTTGTTAGCAACTTAATACTGGAAGGGGTTCGGATGATAACCTAAAGGTGGACTTTTTAGGCATAGATGCATGCTGGATAGCGGTCTATGTACTTTGTCGTAATGCCCAATTAAATCTCACAATACTCATCATAATATGTATGTGCATGGTCATGCCCTCTCTATTAGTCAATTGCCCAACTGTAATTTGTTCACCCAACATGCTATTTATCTTATGGGAGAGACACCTCTAGTGAACTGTGGACCCCGGTCCAATTCTCTATATTGAAATACAATCTACTGCAATACTTGTTCTACTGTTTTCTGCAAACAATCATCTTCCACACTATACATCTAATCCTTTGTTACATCAAGCCGGTGAGATTGACAACCTCGCTGTTTCGTTGGGGCAAAGTACTTGGTTTGTGTTGTGCAGGTTCCACGTTGGCGCCGGAATCCCTGGTGTTGCGCCGCACTACATCTCGCTGCCATCAACCTTCACGTGCTTCTTGACTCCTACTGGTTCGATAAACCTTGGTTTCTTACTGAGGGAAACTTGCCGCTGTGCGCATCTGATACGTCTCCAACGTATCGATAATTTCTTGTGTTCCATGCCACATTATTGATGTTATCTACATGTTTTATGCACACTTTATGTCATATTCGTGCATTTTCTGGAACTAACCTATTAACAAGATGCCGAAGTGCCAGTTCCTGTTTTCTGCTGTTTTTGGTTTCAGAAATCCTAGTAACGAAATATTCTCGGAATCGGACGAAATCAACGCCCAGGTTCCTATTTTACCCGGAAGCATCCAGAACACACGAGAACCACCAGAGAAGGGAGGCAGGGCCACCACACCACACCCGGCGCGGCCTAGGGGCGTGCCCCCTAGGGTGTGGGCCCCCTTCGACCTTCTGCGCCGCCTCTTCGCCTATAAGAAGCCCCTGGATCAGAAAACCCTACACCAATTGACGAAACCCACGAAAACCTTCCAGAGCCGCCGCCATCGCGAAGCCAAGATCTGGGGGACAGGAGTCTCTGTTCCGGCATCCTGCCGGAGCGGGGAAGTGCCCCCGGAAGGCTTCTCCATCGACACCGCTGCCATCTCCACCGCCATCTTCATCACCGCTGCTGCTCCCATGAGGAGGGAGTAGTTCTCCATCGAGGCTCGGGGCTGTACCGGTAGCTATGTGGTTAATCTCTCTCCATGTACTTCAATACAATGATCTCATGAGCTGCTTTACATGATTGAGATTCATCTGAGTTTTGTATCACTACCATCTATGTGCTACTCTAGTGATGTGTTATTAAAGTAGTTCTATTCCTCCTGCACGTGTGTAATGGTGACAGTGTGTGCACCGTGTTAGTACTTGGTTTGTGCTATGATCATGATCTCTTGTAGATTATGGAGTTAACTATTGCTATGATAATATTGATGTGATCTATTCCTCCTACATATGCATGAAGGTGACAGTGTGCATGCTATGTTAGTACTTGGTTTAGTAGAGTTGATCTATCTTACACTTAAGGTTACTTAAACATGAGCATTATTGTGGAGCTTGTTAACTCCGGCATTGAGGGTTCGTGTAATCCTACGCAATGTGTTCATCATCCAACAAAAGTGTAGAGTATGCATTTATCTATTCTGTTATGTGATCAATGTTGAGAGTGTCCACTAGTGAAAGTGTAATCCCTAGGCCTTGTTCCTAAATACTGCTGAGTTACTACTGCTTGTTTCATCGTTTTATCACAAGTTACTATCGCTGCAATACCACCACCATCAATTACGCGCCAAGCACTTTTCTGGCACCGTTGCTACTGCTCATATATATTCATACCACCTGTATTTCACTATCTCTTCGCCGAACTAGTGCACCTATTAGGTGTGTTGGGGACACAAGAGACTTCTTGCTTTGTGGTTGCAGGGTTGCATGAGAGGGATATCTTTGACCTCTTCCTCCCTGAGTTCGATAAACCTTGGGTATCCACTTAAGGGAAACTTGCTGCTGTTCTACAAACCTCTGCTCTTGGAGGCCCAACACTGTCTACAGGAAAGGAGGGGGAACGTAGACATCAAGCACTTTTCTGGCGCCGTTGCCGGGGAGGAAAGGTAAAAAGGCTCTCATACTACGGTCTCAGGTAAAGTATTTTTCTGTTGCCGTCGTGTGTGTGCTCGAAGCTATTTCCTTTAGATCCTGCAATTGCATCTTTTTGTTTCTTGTTTACACTAGTTTGGCATAATGGACAACAATGAGCTTCTTGTTCTATTTCCTGATTTAAAACATGGATTGTTTGATGCGAAAATTAAAAAACCTATGAAATCTTATTTGCATGCTGGTAGTAATATTAGTATGAACGCTTTGAACACCATTGTTGATAATGATATAGAAAGTTCTAAGCTTGGGGAAGTTGGTTTTCATGATATTTTTAGTCCCCCAAGCATTGAGGAGAAAATTTTCTTTGATGATACTTTGCCTCCCATATATGATGATTATAATGATATTGGTCTTTTAGTGCCGCCTACTATGGAGAGTAATTTTTATGATGATTATACTATGCCTCCAACACTTGATGAGAATAATAATGATAGCTACTTTGTTGAATTTGCTCCCACTACAACTAATAAAATTGATTATGCTTATGTGGGTAGTAATAATTTTATGCATGAGACTCATGATAAGAATGCTTTATGTGATAGTTATATTGTTGAGTTTGCTCATGTGGCTACTGAAAGTTATTATGAGAGAGGAAAATATGGTTGTAGAAATTTTCATGTTACTAAAACACCTCTCTATGTGCTGAAATTTTTGAAACTACACTTGTTTTATCTTCCTATGATTGCTACTTTGCTCTTCATGAACTTGTTTCTTTACAAGATTCCCTTTCATAGGAAGCATGTTAGGCTTAAATATGTTTTCAATTTGCCTTTTGATGCTCTCTTTTTGCTTCAAATACTATTTCTTGCGAGTGCATCATTAAAACTGTTGAGCCCATCTTAATGGCTATAAAGAAAAGAACTTCTTGGGAGATAACCCATGTGTTATTTTGCTACAGTACTTTGTTTTTATTTTGTGTCTTGGAAGTTGTTTACTACTGTAGCAACCTCTCCTTATCTTAGTTTTGTGTTTTGTTGTGCCAAGTAAAGCCGTTGATAGAAAAGTAAGTACTAGATTTGGATTACTGCGCAGTTCCAGATTTCTTTGCTGTCACGAATCTGGGTCCACCTCCCTGTAGGTAGCTCAGAAAATTAAGCCAATTTACGTGCATGATCCTCAGATATGTACGCAACTTTCATTCAATTTGAGCATTTTCATTTGAGCAAGTCTGGTGCCATTTTAAAATTCGTCAATACGAACTATTCTGTTTTGACAGATTCTGCCTTTTATTTCGCATTGCCTCTTTCGCTATGTTGGATGAATTTCTTTGATCCACTAATGTCCAGTAGCATTATGCAATGTCCAGAAGTGTTAAGAATGATTGTGTCACCTCTGAATATGTCAATTTATAATGTGCACTAACCCTCTAATGAGTTGTTTCGAGTTTGGTGTGGAGGAAGTTTTCAAGGATCAAGAGAGGAGTATGATGCAACATGATCAAGGAGAGTGAAAGCTCTAAGCTTGGGGATGCACCCGGTGGTTCACCCCTGCATATATCAAGAAGACTCAAGCGTCTAAGCTTGGGGATGCCCAAGGCATCCCCTTCTTCATCGACAACATTATCAGGTTCCTCCCCTGAAACTATATTTTTATTCCATCACATCTTATGTGCTTTTTCTTGAAGCGTCGGTTTGTTTTTGTTTTTGTTTTGTTTGAATAAAATGGATCCTAGCATTCACTTTATGGGAGAGAGACACGCTCCGCTGTAGCATATGGACAAGTATGTCCTTGGTTTCTACTCATAGTATTCATGGCGAAGTTTCTCCTTCGTTAAATTGTTATATGGTTGGAATTGGAAAATGATACATGTAGTAATTGCTATAAATGTCTTGGGTAATGTGATACTTGGCAATTGTTGTGCTCATGTTTAAGCTCTTGCATCATATACTTTGCACCCATTAATGAAGAAATACATAGAGCATGCTAAAATTTGGTTTGCATATTTGGTTTCTCTAAGGTCTAGATAATTTCTAGTATTGAGTTTGAACAACAAGGAAGACGGTGTAGAGTCTTATAATGTTTTCAATATGTCTTTTATGTGAGTTTTGCTGCACCGGTTCATCCTTGTGTTTGTTTCAAATAAGCCTTGCTAGCCTAAACCTTGTATCGAGAGGGAATACTTCTCATGCATCCAAAATACTTGAGCCAACCACTATGCCATTTGTGTCCACCATACCTACCTACTACATGGTATTTTCCGCCATTCCAAAGTAAATTGCTTGAGTGCTACCTTTAAAATTCCATCATTCACCTTTGCAATATATAGCTCATGGGACAAATAGCTTTAAACTATTGTGGTATTGAATATGTAATTATGCACTTTATCTCTTATTAAGTTGCTTGTTGTGCGATAACCATGTTTACTGGGGAACGCCATCAACTCATTGTTGAATTTCATGTGAGTTGCTATGCATGTTCGTCTTGTCTGAAGTAAGGGCGATCTACTCTGAGTTGAATGGTTTGAGCATGCATATTGTGAGAGAAGAACATTGGGCCGCTAACTAAAGCCATGTTCCATGGTGGAAGTTTCAGTTTTGGACAAACATCCTCAAATCTCTAATGAGAAAAGAATTAATTGTTGTTGAATGCTTAAATCATTAAAAGAGGAGTCCATTATCTGTTGTCTATGTTGTCCCGGTATGGATGTCTAAGTTGAGAATAATCAAAAGCGAGAAATCCAAATGCGAGCTTTCTCCTTAGACCTTTGTACAGGCGGCATAGAGGTACCCCTTTGTGATACTTGGTTAAAGCATATGTATTGCGGTGATAATCCAGGTAGTCCAAGCTAATTAGGACAAGGTGCGGGCACTATTAGTACACTATGCATGAGGCTTGCAACTTATAAGATATAATTTACATGATGCATATGCTTTATTACTACCGTTGACAAAATTGTTTCATGTTTTCAAAATCAAAGCTCTAGCACAAATATAGCAATCGATGCTTTTCCTCTATGAGGACCATTCTTTTACTTTCAATGTTGAGTCAGTTCACCTATTTCTCTCCACCTCAAGAAGCAAACACTTGTGTGAACTGTGCATTGATTCCTACATACTTGCTTATTGCACTTATTATATTACTCTATGTTGACAATATCCATGAGATATACATGTTACAAGTTGAAAGCAACCGCTGAAACTTAATCTTCTTTTGTGTTGCTTCAATACCTTTACTTTGAATTATTGCTTTATGAGTTAACTCTTATGCAAGACCTATTGATGCTTGTCTTGAAGTGCTATTCATGAAAAGTCTTTGCTATATGATTCACTTGTTTACTCATGTCATATACAATGTTTTGATCGCTGCATTCACTACATATGCTTTACAAATAGTATGATCAAGTTTATGATGGCATGTCACTCCAGAAATTATCTGTGTTATCGTTTTACCTGCTCGGGACGAGCAGAACTAAGCTTGGGGATGCTGATACGTCTCCAACGTATCGATAATTTCTTGTGTTCCATGCCACATTATTGATGTTATCTACATGTTTTATGCACACTTTATGTCATATTCGTGCATTTTCCGGCACTAACCTATGAACGAGATGCCGAAGTGCCGGTTCTGTTTTACTCGTTTTTGGTTTCAGAAATCCTAGTAACGAAATATTCTCGGAATCGGACGAAATCAACGCCCGGGTTCCTATTTTACCCGGAAGCATCCGTAACACACGAGAACCGCCGAGAGAAGGGAGGCAGGGCAACCACACCACACCCGGCGCGGCCTAGGGGGCGCCCCTAGGGTGTGGGCCCCCTTCGACCTTCCTGCGCCGCCTCTTCGCCTATAAGAAGCCCCCGGATCGTAAAACCCTACACCAATTGACGAAACCCACGAAAACCTTCCAGAGCCGCCGCCATCGCGAAGCCAAGATGCAGGGGACAGAGTCTCTGTTCCGGCACCCTGCCGGAGCGGGGAAGTGCCCCGGAAGGCTTCTCCATCGACACCGCTGCCATCTCCACCGCCATCTTCATCACCGCCGCTGCTCCCATGAGGAGGGAGTAGTTCTCCATCGAGGCTCGGGCTGTACCGGTAGCTATGTGGTTAATCTCTCTCCATGTACTTCAATACAATGATCTCATGAGCTGCTTTACATGATTGAGATTCATCTGAGTTTTGTATCACTACCATCTATGTGCTACTCTAGTGATGTGTTATTAAAGTAGTTCTATTCCTCCTGCACGTGTGTAATGGTGACAGTGTGTGCACCGTGTTAGTACTTGGTTTGTGCTATGATCATGATCTCTTGTAGATTATGGAGTTAACTATTGCTATGATAATATTGATGTGATCTATTCCTCCTACATATGCATGAAGGTGACAGTGTGCATGCTATGTTAGTACTTGGTTTAGTAGCGTTGATCTATCTTACACTTAAGGTTACTTAAACATGAGCATTATTGTGGAGCTTGTTAACTCCGGCATTGAGGGTTCGTGTAATCCTACGCAATGTGTTCATCATCCAACAAAAGTGTAGAGTATGCATTTATCTATTCTGTTATGTGATCAATGTTGAGAGTGTCCACTAGTGAAAGTGTAATCCCTAGGCCTTGTTCCTAAATACTGCTGAGTTACTACTGCTTGTTTATCTTGTTTCTTGCGTTACTGCTGCAATACCACCACCATCAATTACGCGCCAAGCACTTTTCTGGCACCGTTGCTACTGCTCATATATATTCATACCACCTGTATTTCACTATCTCTTCGCCGAACTAGTGCACCTATTAGGTGTGTTGGGGACACAAGAGACTTCTTGCTTTGTGGTTGCAGGGTTGCATGAGAGGGATATCTTTGACCTCTTCCTCCCTGAGTTCGATAAACCTTGGGTATCCACTTAAGGGAAACTTGCTGCTGTTCTACAAACCTCTGCTCTTGGAGGCCCAACACTGTCTACAGGAAAGGAGGGGGAACGTAGACATCAGCATCACACCTTCCTCTTGGGGTTCCCAACGGACGCGTGTCGAACGGAAAGACAATACGTCAACCACGCGCATCAAGCAAATTTCTGGCGCCGTTGCCGGGGAGATCAAGACACGCTGCAAGGGGAGTCTCCACATCCCAATCTCTTTACTTTGTTTTTGTCTTGCTTTATTTTATTTACTACTTTGTTTGCTGCACTAAATCAAAATACAAAAAAATTAGTTGCTAGTTTTACTTTATTTGCTATCTTGTTTGCACTCTATATCAAAAACCCAAAAAAAAAATTAGTTATTTGCATTTACTTTACTTATTTCATCATGTTTCCTCCTAAGTTTGTTCTTAAAGATGTACCGGTAGGCCGAGGGTCTATCCTTGGGAAAGATAATATAGAAGATTTTTTCACTCATATTAGTACGGTTGAAGATTTTGAAGATAGACACTTGGTAGAGCTTGCTCCTACTTATGAAATTGCTGTTGCTTCTTTAGTACACGCGTTAGAAGCTAGATTTGTTAATCTTAATCCTGTGATTCAACATATGTTTCTTACACTCAGTGATATGGAAGAAGGAGAAAAGAAAGATTTTGTATTAGAAACTCTTTTTAAGGAATTTGGGGGAATAGCAAGAGAAGCTAGAAAAGTCTTCACTAAATATAATATGCTAGGCTCTTATACCAACTTTGCCATTACCCTTGAGAATATGGAAAAAGATAGACAAAAGTACACTAATGAAGTTAATTATGAGGGGGATATTAAAACATCAATACCTTGCAAGCTCTTGGGAATGTGCGAGGCACTAGAAAAGAATTTTGATTGGATTGTTCCTGAAGATTTGTTTGATGAGAGTAGCAAACCTAAGAGTAATGAAAAGGGAGCCTCTGAAACTCACATAGAAAAGATAAAATGCATAGTTGAGAAAACTCCACACCCCGTTGTAGATGCACCGTCTCTTGATAATACTTGATACACACTTTCTGCGCCTAGCTGAAAGGCGTTAAAGAAAAGCGCTTATGGGAGACAACCCATGTTTTTTACTACAGTACCTTTGTTTTTATTTTGAGTCTTGGAAGTTGTTTACTACTGTAGCAACCTCTCCTTATCTTAGTTTAGTGTTTTGTTGTGCCAAGTAAAGTCGTTGATAGTAAGGTTCATACTAGATTTGGATTACTGCGCAGAAACAAATTTCTTTGCTGTCACGAATCTGGGCAAAATTCTCTGTAGGTAACTCAGAAAATTATGCCAATTTACGTGAGTGATCCTCAGATATGTACGCAACTTTCATTCAATTTGAGCATTTTCATTTGAGCAAGTCTGGTGCCTCAATAAAATTCGTCTTTACGAACTGTTCTGTTTTGACAGATTCTGCCTTTTATTTCGCATTGCCTGTTTTGATATGTTCGATGGATTTTTCGATTCCATTGACTTTCAGTAGCTTTGTGCAATGTCCAGAAGTGTTAAGAATGATTATGTCACCTCTGAACATGTAAATTTTGATTATGAACTAACCCTCTAATGAGTTGTTTTAAGTTTGGTGTGGAGGAAGTTTTCAAGGATCAAGAGAGGGAGATGATACAACATGATCAAGGAGAGTGAAAGCTCTAAGCTTGGGGATGCCCCGGTGGTTCACCCCTGCATATATCAAGAAGACTCAAGCGTCTAAGCTTGGGGATGCCCAAGGCATCCCCTTCTTCATCGACAACATTATCGTGTTCCTCCCTGAAACTATATTTTTATTCCGTCACATCTTATGTGCTTTGCTTGGAGCGTCGGTTTGTTTTTGTTTTTGTTTTGTTTGAATAAAATGGATCCTAGCATTCTTTGTGTGGGAGAGAGACACGCTCCGCTGTTGCATATGGACAAGTATGTCCTTAGGCTTTACTCATAATATTCATGGCGAAGTTTCTTCTTCGTTAAATTGTTATATGGTTGGAATTGGAAAATGATACAGTAATTGCTATAATGTCTTGGATAATGTGATACTTGGCAATTGTTGTGCTCATGTTTAAGCTCTTTCATCATATACTTTGCACCTATTAATGAAGAAATACATAGAGCATGCTAAAATTTGGTTTGCATATTTGGTCTCTCTAAGGTCTAGATAATTTCTAGTATTGAGTTTGAACAACAAGGAAGACGGTGTAGGGTCTTATAATGTTTACAATATGTCTTTTATGTGAGTTTTGCTGCACCGCTTCATCCTTGTGTTTGTTTCAAATAGCCTTGCTAGCCTAAACCTTGTATCGAGAGGGAATACTTCTCATGCATCCAAATACTTGAGCCAACCACTATGCCATTTGTGTCCACCATACCTACCTACTACATGGTATTTCTCCGCCATTCCAAAGTATATTGCTTGAGTGCTACCTTTAAACAATTCAAAAATTTATCACCTCTGATTTGTGTCAATGTTTTATAGCTCATGAGGAAGTATGTGGTGTTTATCTTTCAATCTTGTTGGGCAACTTTCACCAATGGACTAGTGGCTTCATCCGCTTATCCAATAAGTTTGCAAAAAGAGCTGGCAATGGGATTCCCAGTCCCAAATTAATTAATAAAAATAGACACTCCTCCATGGTATGTGATTGTTGGACGGCACCCGAAGGATTCGGTTAGCCATGGCTTGAGAAAGCAAAGGTGGGGAGGAGTGTCATCATAATAAAACTAAAATAAAAAGGCACTCCTTCATGGTATGAGATTGTTGGCGTGCACCGAAGGATTCGGTTAGCCATGGTTTGTGAAAGAAAGGTTGGAAGGAGTGCCACACAAAAATAAAATAAAATGGGAGCCGCTCTTTGAAGGTTTGTCTGGCAAGGGGGTTAGAGTGCCCACTACCATTCGTTGACAACAACAAACACCTCTCAAAATTTTACTTTTATGCTCTCTACATGTTTTCAAAATCAAAGCTCTAGCACAAATATAGCAATCGATGCTTTCCTCTTTGAAGAACCATTCTTTTACTTTTATGTTGAGTCAGTTCACCTATCTCTCTCCATCTCAAGAAGCAAACACTTGTGTGAACTGTGCATTGATTCCTACATATTTGCATATTGCACTTGTTATATTACTTTGCATTGACAACTATACATGAGATATACATGTTACAAGTTGAAAGCAACCGCTGAAACTTCATCTTCCATTATGTTGTTTCAATATCTTTACTATGAATTATTGCTTTATGAGTTAACTCTTATGCAAGACTTATTGATGCTTGTCTTGAAGTACTATTCATGAAAAGTCTTTGCTATATGATTCATTTGTTTACTCATGTCATTTACACTGTTTGGATCGCTGCATTCATTACATATGCTTACAATAGTATGATCAAGGTTATGATGGCATGTCACTCCAGAAATTATCTTTGTTTATCGTTTACCTGCTCGGGACGAGCAGAAACTAAGCTTGGGGATGCTGATACGTCTCCAACGTATCGATAATTTCTTATGTTCCATGCCACATTATTGATGAAATCTACATGTTTTATGCATACTTTACATCATATTTATGCATTTTCTGGAACTAACCTATTAACAAGATGCCGAAGAGCCGATTCTTTGTTTCTGCTGTTTTTGGTTTCAGAAATCCTAGTAAGGAAATATTCTCGGAATTGGACGAAATCAACGCCCAGGGGCCTATTTTCACACGAAGCTTCCAGAAGACCGAAGAGTCAACGAAGTGGGGCCACGAGGTGGCCAGGAGGTAGGGCGGCGCGGTCCAGCCCTTGGCCGCGCCGGCCTGTCTCCTGGGCCCCTCGCGACGCCCCTTGACCTGCCCTTCCGCCTACAAATAGCCTTCATCGCGAAACCCCCAGTACCGAGAGCCACGATACGGAAAACCTTCCAGAGACGCCGCCGCCGCCAATCCCATCTCGTGGGATTCAGGAGATCGCCTCCGGCACCCTGCCGGAGAGGGGAATCATCTCCCGAAGGACTCTACGCCGCCATGGTCGCCTCCGGAGTGATGTGTGAGTAGTCTACCCCTGGACTATGGGTCCATAGCAGTAGCTAGATGGTTGTCTTCTCCTCATTATGCTTCATTGTCGGGTCTTGTGAGCTGCCGAACATGATCAAGATCATCTATCTGTAATGCTATATGTTGTGTTTGTTGGGATCCGATGGATAGAGAATACTATGTTATGTTGATTATCAATTTATATCTATGTGTTGTTTATGATCTCGCATGCTCTCCGTTATTAGTAGAGGCTCTGGCCAAGTTTTTGCTAGTAACTCCAAGAGGGGGTATTTATGCTCGATAGTGGGTTCATGTCTCCGTGAATCTGGGGGAGTGACAGAAACCTCTAAGGTTATGGATGTGCTATTGCCACTAGGGATAAAACATTGATGCTATGTCCGAGGATGTAGTTATTGATTACATTACGCGCAATACTTAATGCAATTATTTGTTGTTAGCAACTTAATACTGGAAGGGGTTCGGATGATATCCTGAAGGTGGACTTTTTAGGCATAGATGCATGCTGGATAGCGGTCTATGTACTTTGTCGTAATGCCCAATTAAATCTCACAATACTCATCATAATATGTATGTGCATGGTCATGCCCTCTCTATTAGTCAATTGCCCAACTGTAATTTGTTCACCCAACATGCTATTTATCTTATGGGAGAGACACCTCTAGTGAACTGTGGACCCCGGTCCAATTCTCTATACTGAAATACAATCTACTGCAATACTTGTTCTACTGTTTTCTGCAAACAATCATCTTCCACACTATACATCTAATCCTTTGTTACATCAAGCCGGTGAGATTGACAACCTCGCTGTTTCGTTGGGGCAAAGTACTTGGTTTGTGTTGTGCAGGTTCCACGTTGGCGCCGGAATCCCTGGTGTTGCGCCGCACTACATCTCGCTGCCATCAACCTTCACGTGCTTCTTGACTCCTACTGGTTCGATAAACCTTGGTTTCTTACTGAGGGAAACTTGCCGCTGTGCGCATCACACCTTCCTCTTGGGGTTCCCAACGGACGCGTGTCGAACGGAAAGACAATACGTCAACCACGCGCATCAGTACTCTTTACTCGTACCGTGGTATGTGGTCTCTTATGAACTTATTCATATGCTTGCAAGACATTAGACGACATTCCACCGAGAGGGTCCAGAGTATATCTATCCGTCATCGGGATGGACAAATCCCACTGTTGATCCATATGCCTCAACTCATACTTTCCGGATACTTAATCCCACCTTTATAACCACCCATTTACGCAGTGGTGTTTGGTGTAATCAAAGTACCTTTCCGGTATAAGTGATTTACATGATCTCATGGTCATAAGGACTAGGTAACTATGTATCGAAAGCTTATAGCAAATAACTTAATGACGTGATCTTATGCTACGCTTAATTGGGTGTGTCCATTACATCATTCATACAATGATATAACCTTGTTATTAATAACATCCAATGTTCATGATTATGAAACTAATCATCCATTAATCAATAAGCTAGTTAAGAGGCATACTAGGGACTTCTTTGTTGTTTACATATCACACATGTATCAATGTTTCGGTCAATACAATTATAGCATGGTATATAAACATTTATCATAAACATAAAGATATATAATAATAACCACTTTATTATTGCCTCTAGGGCATATCTCCTTCACCCGGTCCATTCTTTTACATCGAATACAATCTACTGCAATACTCGTTCTACTTTTCTCTGCAAACATCATCATCCACACTATACATCTAATCCTTTGTTACAGCAAGCCGGTGAGATTGACAACCTCACTGTTAAGTTGGGGCAAAGTATCTTGGTTGTGTTGTGTAGGTTCCACGTTGGCGCCAGAATCCCTGGTGTTGCGCCGCACTACACTCCGCCGCCATCAACCTTCAACGTGCTTCTTGACTCCTACTGGTTCGATAACCTTGGTTTCTTACTGAGGGAAAAACTTGCCGATGTACGCATCATACCTTCCTCTTGGGGTTCCCAACGGACGTGTGCTTTACCGTCACAAGAAGCAAAGCTTTTTCTGGCGCCGTTGCCGGGGAGATCAAGACACGCTGTAAGGGGAGTCTCCACTTCCAATCTCTTTACTTTGTTTTTTGTCTTGCTTTACTTTATTTACTTCTTTGTTTGCTGCATTATATCAAAATACAAAAAAAATTAGTTGCTAGCTTTATTTTATTTACTGTCTTGTTTGCCATATTAAAAACACAAAAAATTAGTTACTTGCATTTACTTTATCTAGTTTGCTTTATTTACTTTTGCTAAAATGGGTAATCCTGAAGTTGAAGTTCGTTCGTTTAAGCAACAAGGGGGAGAATGTTTAAAAGATGCTTGGTATAGAATTAGTGATGCCCATAATAGGTGCACTAAGAAATACTCCACCACTATCCTACTCAGGAATTTTTATGTTGGTATCTCTAGCTGGAACAGGTATGTTCTTAATTGTCTAGCGGGAGGTAATTTCCTAGGCACTCCTGCTTTACACGCTAGTTGCATTATTGAGAGTCTATTTGGAATACCACCTATTAATGAAGTTAAGATTGAAATCTCTCTTGAAGATATCATGAAAAAGTTGGAAACCATAGAACAAAATCTTTCAAGTATTGAGACTAAACTGGGAGAGTTACTTAATAGCACTGATAAATTTGACAAATCTCTAGGTGGAATTAATGAGAGAATTGCCATCTTAGAAGCTTGTGCTATTCATGCTAATCAAACCCACAGGATTAGTGAACTTGAAGAAGCTATGTGAACCTTGGGTTCAACTTTTTCTTCTATTAAGTTTAAGGAGAAAGCTTATGTGGGCAAGGAGCAAAAGTTCATGTATGTCTCTAAGGTGCCTAAACCAAAAAACCATTATAGGCCTAAAATTGATAAAGCTCTTAATACCACTATAGATAAGGGAGCATCTAAGATACCTAATGGGACAAGTTGTGAAAATTATGACGTTGATGCTTCGTCTCTTGATAATACTTGATACACACTTTCTGCGCCTAGCTGAAAGGCGTTAAAAAAAGCGCTTATGTGAGACAACCCATGATTTTACTACAGCACTTTTCTTTTATATTTGAGTCTTGGAAGTTGTTACTACTGTAGTAACCTCTTCTTATCTTAATTTTTTTGCATTGTTGTGCCAAGTAAAGTCTTTGATAGCAAGGTTCATACTAGATTTGGATTGCTGCGCAGAAACAGATTTCTTGCTGTCACGAATTTGAGCAGTAGACTCTGTAGGTAACTCAGAAAATTCTACCAATTTACGTGAGTGATCCTCATATATGTACGCAACTTTCATTCAATTTGAGCATTTTCATTTGAGCAAGTCTGGTGAAGCTAAAAAATTCATCTTTACGGACTGTTCAGTTTTGACAGATTCTGCCTTTTATTTCGCATTGCCTGTTTTGCTATGTTTGATGGATTTCTTTGTTCCATTAACTTTCAGTAGCTTTGTGCAATGTCCAGAAGTGTTAAGAATTATTATGTCACCTCTGAACATGTGAATTTTGATTATGCACTAACCCTCTAATGAGTTGTTTTGAGTTTGGTGTGGAGGAAGTTTTCAAGGATCAAGAGAGGAGGATGATACAATATGATCAAGGAGAGTGAAAGCTCTAAGCTTGAGGATGCCCCGGTGGTTCATCCCTGCATATTTCAAGAAGACTCAAGCATCTAAGCTTGGGGATGCCCAATGCATCCCCTTCTTCATCGACAACATTATCAGGTTCCTCTAGTGAAACTATATTTTTATTCCATCACATCTTATGTGCTTTACTTGGAGCGTCTGTATGTTTTTGTTTGTTTTGTTTGAATAAAGATGGATCCTAGCTTTCATTGTGTGGGAGAGAGACACGCTCCGCTGTTGCATATGGACAAATATGTCCTTAGGCTTTACTCATAATATTCATGGCGAAGGTTAAAACTGCTTCGTTAATTATTATATGGTTGGAAACGGGAAATGCTACATGTGGTAATTGGTAGAATGTCTTGAATAATTTGATACTTGGCAATTGTTGTGCTCATAAGGATCATGTTTAAGCTCTTGCATCATATACTTTGCACCTATTAGTGAAGAAATACATAGAGCTTGCTAAAATTTGGTTTGCATGATTGGTCTCTCTAAGGTCTAGATATTTTCTAGTAAGGGTTTGAACAACAAGGAAGACGGTGTAGAGTCTTATAATGCTTGCAATATGTTTTTATGTGAGTTTTGCTGTACCGGTTCATACTTGTGTTTGTTTCAAACAACCTTGCTAGCCTAAGCCTTGTATTGAGAGGGATTGCTTCTCATGCATCCAAAATCCTTGAGCCAAAAACTATGTCATTTGTGTCCACCATACCTACCTACTACATAGTATTTCTCCGCCATTCCAAAGTAAATTGCTTGAGTGCTACCTTTAAATTTCTACTCTTTGTCTTTGCAATATATAGCTCATGGGACAAATAGCCTAAAAATTATTGTGGTATTGAATATGTACTTATGTATCTTATTTCTTATTAAGTTGCTTGTTGTGCGATAACCATGTTCCTGGGGACGCCATCAACTACCCTTTGTTGAATATCATGTGAGTTGCTATGCATGTTTGTCTTGTCTGAAGTAAGGGTGATTTATCATGAGTTGAATGGTTTGAGTATGCATATTGTTAGATAAGAACATTGGGCCGCTAACTAAAGCCATGATCCATGGTGGAAGTTTCAGTTTTGGACAACAATCCTCAATCTCTTATGAGAATATTATCTATTGTTATTTGCTTATGCATTAAAGAGGAGTCCATTATCTGTTGTCTATGTTGTCCCGGTATGGATGTCTAAGTTGAGAATAATCAGAAGCGAGAAATCCAATGCGAGCTTTCTCCTTAGACCTTTGTACAGGCGGCATAGAGGTACCCCTTTGTGATACTTGGTTAAAACATATGTATTGCGATGATAATCCATGTAAATTCGAGCTAATTAGGACAAGGTGCGGGCACTATTGGTAATCTATGCATGAGGCTTGCAACTTGTAGGATATAATAATTTACATAATACATATGCTTTATTACTACCGTTGACAAAATTGTTTCTTGTTTTCAAAATAAAAGATCTAGCACAAATATAGCAATCAATGCTTCCCTCTGCGAAGGGCCTTTCTTCTACTTTTATGTTGAGTCAGTTTACCTACTTCCTTCTATCTCAAGAAGCCAACACTTGTGTTAACTGTGCATTGATTTCTACATACTCGCATCCATGAGATATACATGTTACAAGTTGAAAGCAACCGCTGAAACTTAATCTTCCTTTGTGTTGCTTCAATGCCTTTACTATGAATTTATTGCTTTATGAGTTAACTCTTATGCAAGACTTACTGATGCTTGTCTTGAAAGTACTATTCATGAAAAGTCTTTGCTATATGATTCAGTTGTTTACTCATTGTCTTTACCATTGCTTCTAATCGCTGCATTCATTACATGTGCTTACAATAGTATTGATCAAGATTATGATAGCATGTCACTTCAGAAATTATCTTTGTTATCGTTTACCAACTCGGGACGAGTTGGAACTAAGCTTGGGGATGCTTGATACGTCTCAAACGTATCTATAATTTCTTATGTTCCATGCTACTTTATTGATGATACCTACATGTTTTATACATACTTTATGTCATATTTATGCATTTTCCGGCACTAAACTATTAACGAGATGCCGAAGAGCCAGTTGCTGTTTTCTGCTGTTTTTGGTTTCAGAAATCCTAGTAAGGAAATATTCTCGGAATTGGACGAAATCAACGCCCAGGATCTTATTTTTCCACGAAGCTTCCAGAAGTCCGGAGGAGATACGAAGTGGGGCGACGAGGCGCCCACACAACAGGGCGGCGCGGCCCAGGTGTTGGCCGCGCGGCCCTAGCGTGTGGGGCCCTCGTGGCGCCCCCTGACCTACCCTTCCGCCTACTTAAGCCTTCGTCGATAATAGTTCTACTACCGAGAGCCACGATACGGAAAACCTTCCAGAGACGCCGCCGCCGCCGCCAATCCCATCTCGGGGGATTCAGGAGATCGCCTCCGGCACCCTGCCGGAGAGGGGAATCATCTCCCGGAAGACTCTTCACCGCCATGGTCGCCTCCGGAGTGATGTGTGAGTAGTTCACCCCTGGACTATGGGTCCATAGCAGTAGCTAGATGGTCGTCTTCTCCTAATTGTGCTATCATTGTTGGATCTTGTGAGCTGCCTAACATGATCAAGATCATCTATTTGTAATGCTACATGTTGCCTTTGTTGGGATCCGATGAATAATGAATGCTATGTTATGTTGATTATCAATCTATCATCTATGTGTTGTTTATGATCTTGCATGCTCTCCGTTGCTAGTAGAGGCTCTGGCCAAGTTGATACTTGTAACTCCAAGAGGGAGTATTTATATTCGATATTGGGTTCATGTCTCCATTAAATCTGGGGGAGTGACAGCAACCCCTAAGGTTATGGATGTGCTGTTGCCACTAGGGATAAAACATCAATGCTCTGTCTAAGGATATTTGCGTTGATTACATTACGCACCATACTTAATGCAATTGTCTGTTGTTTGCAACTTAATACTGGAAGGGGTTTGTATGATAACCTGAAGGTGGACTTTTTAGGCATAGATGCATGCTGGATAGCGGTCTATGTACTTTGTCGTAATGCCCAATTGAATTTCACACTACTCATCATAACATGTATGTGCATGGTCATGCCCTCTTTATTTGTCAATTGACCAACTGTAATTTGTTCACCCAATGCTATTTATCTTACGGAGAGACACCACTAGTGAACTGTGGACCCCGGTCCATTCTTTTACATCGAATACAATCTACTGCAATACTCGTTCTACTTTTCTCTGCAAACATCATCATCCACACTATACATGTGCTTTACCGTCACAAGCAACAAATGATTTTGAGAGTTTAAGGTTCTCTTTGAACCATACAGAAGTCTTAGGACCAAAAGTAAACTTTCACTAGAATTTAAGGACCAAAAGTGGACTTCTTTCATTTAGATTAGATATTTATGAGCGATTCTTCCTTATGTACTATAGACTCCAATTGAGCTGATTATCTAGAGACTATTGTCCAACTCAATCTCTCCAGCCAAGCTGGTTATGAAGGATTATTAAGTGCTAAGCACATGCCAAAGCATTAAGATTAATGACATTGTCGTTATTCCCTAATGGATCTCAAACACCACCGTACTTCCCCTACTATCACTAGATTTCGCAAGAAGCAACAGATTACCACTAATCTCACCTCATTACCTTTATCAATCATTGGGGGTCTTGGGTTCCTGATAAGTCCTAGATCTAGGTAGGATATCGAGATACAATTATTCAAATCTTGAAATGAAAATTAAGCACAACGATTAGATGCACATGATGCTGCAAGGATAAGCCTCATCCCACAGCCTGTGAAGACTACTCACACATGATAAGATCAACAATTGTAAACATTGTAAATGATTTCGTAAGATTAATATAAAATAGTCTTACAATGCCATAAATTGTGATGAGATCAAGAGTACAAGTAGGATATATGGCTAAGGAAAGGGGGGGGGGGAGGATGGAGATGGTGATGAAGATGGTGTTGGAACAACGGTTTCCCTCTCCTCATATGTGATTTGGTGAAATTAATCTCAGGTGGCTTCTTTCTCTGACTTCTCCTTCACATCTTGTTCTCTTCTCTTCTCTTCTAGTTTTGCGGCGGTTGTGATTCCAATTATATATATGCTCCTTCATGAAAGTTGTTCCGTTTGACAAGGGGAATGCCAATTATATATAGGCACATGGTACGGGCGTGCCGTACGGGCGGGCTACGGTTGTACTATTGCTCGTCAAATTCTATGATGCTTCTCTTCGTGGCCTTTTTGACTTGGGAAATTAGGCAACTTGGAAATCTTCATTAATTTCCCTTGATTCTGTCTATAAAATGTCCACATTTGTACACTGAGAAATATAAGAAAGAATTTGCACCTCTTGGCAATAATTAGTGATTAGTGGCAAGTTGAGAGAGATATTTCATCGATTACTCCACTAATATGAGATTTAAACATGGATACAAATCGTTGTTTTCACAACCATCAACATCCCCAAGCTTAACCTTGATCGTCCTTGAGCAAGAAACCAAAAATCATAAGGAATTGAGTGTTTAAACTGAAACAATGAGAAAACAAATTCACTTACAATCAGTAGTCTCAAGAAGCCACCACTTCTTCTTTCTAAAAGGTTCATCACAGATAGAGTAATGGCAAGATATCGTACAAGCTTTGTTAAGCCAATAAAATCATAATGGTGATTCGAGCACTGCCTACTTACATGTTCAACAACCAAAGATGAGAGCTCGAAGGGGAGAAATGGTGGTTTGGATTTGGGCAGTGACGGGAGGGAGTAGAAATAAGAGGAGGGTTTCGGCGTAGGATGACTGAAATACTGCCGCTCGGCTGCAGCGCAGGATCTCACACCATCTTCATGGTCGCTACACCTCATGTAGGTGACGCCGTGTTTTGGCTCCAGGTAAGCAACCACGAGGGTGGCTCTAGAAACTACCGATTCGAACGTTCCTCTTGGTTTGACCTAGAACTTCTTTGATGCTCTCACTATCCACATCGTGCGAGCAACCAATTATGCCCCAAGCTGCCTCATGAAGCGGCCGCACATTTCCTTAAGGGCTCGTTTGGCTGTTGGGACCAAAATTCCCTGGGAAAATATTCCCGACCGGGAATAGACTGAAACATGAGCAAAACTCCGGGATTATATTCCCGATCTCCGGACTAGGAGAAAAATCTCCCCAGAAAAAGGCCGGGAACCCGCCGGAATTCGAGTAACCAAACAAGCCCTGAGGGAATAGAAGATTAGGCCCAGCCAGGCTATGATCGATAGTATGGGCTGGGCAGCAACAAGGGCCTAGCCTACTTGCTCCTGGACTCCTGGTCTTTCCATAGTCCAATAGTCCACACTCAACAACAGCCATCGCCGTCCCCGGCCACCGCATCGCCATGGCCTCCGCCTCGTCCGGCGCCGCGGCGTTCTCCCGCCTCGTCGACCGCACCCGCGTCCCGGACCCCGCGCTGCAGCGCCACGCCGTCGCGGCCTTCTTCCGCCACCTCCTCACCCTCCCCGCTCCCCTCCCCGCCGCCGCCCACGACGGCATCTCCTCCCTCCTCGCCTCCCCCCACGCCGCCGTCGCCGCCTACGCCTCCGCCTCGCTCGCCCGCCTCGCCGCCTCCCGCGCCGACCTCCTCGCCCCCGACCACGCCCTCCCCTTCCTCCTCGCGCCCCTCTCCGCCTCCCCGTCCCCTCGCCTCGCCTCATGCCTCGTCAAGGCCGTCGCGGCGCTCGTTTCCTGCGCCCTCCGCTCCGGCTCGCGCTTCCCGCCCCACAACCACCCCTTCGTCCAGGCTCTCGCGTCGGGCGCGGACGGCGCGCGCGCGGAGCTGCCGCGGCAGGCCGCCAGGATGGTCGCCCAGGGGGTCGACGGCGTGGTGGGCTTCCTGAGGCCGTTCGTCATGTTCGCTGTGGTGAGGAAAGGGGACGCCGCGTTCGCGCGGGATTTGATCGGCGCACTTGCCGGAGCTGCGGCCACCGCAGCGGCGAAACCAGATGCCGCGGTCCCACTGCTGAAATTGGTCGGCGAGAGCTTGCTGCATTTCGGCCGCCGGGGTGAAGAGGTATGCGTATTGCTCTATTGGTTCCCTATTGATGTTAGCAGTCAGTTTTCTGGCAATGCTGCCAGGAATCTAGGGCACATAGCCAAGTCGTTTTGCGTTTTGTTTCCCTGACGAGGACGATTGTGGTGTGCAAACAATTGTGGGTGTGCTTGTTTCCTCTTCTTATGGATGATACTGTTATCGTTTAGTTGGGATCAGTAGATATAGCACATTGCAGGAACACACGTGTAGTTCATGTAGCTCACTATGCATAAGTGCATAACTGGGAATGTGCTGGACATGTTATTTTGCAATTGTCGAAGCCTCAAAGGGGAAATTAGCTTACTCTGAGTCTCTGAGCATACATTTGCCTGCGTTTCTTTTTCTTCAGGAAGCACGGCTCTGGCTTAGTTCTGTGGAGTGCTTGGTGGATGCTTATGTCATATTGCTGAGGAAGTTAGCTCATGCTCAGAAGGTACTGCTCTCTGCCATTTTCTCAACATTGCTTGTGTGGATAAGTGTATTCATGGCTAACTGATATTTTAAAATCCCAGCCATGTTATCTAAAATGAGCAGTTCACTTCTGCCCTTTATCTACAGGGACATAGGAGTTCTTAAATAGATGGAGAGCTATTTTTCTCTATTTTTTGTATGATCGCTAGTGGAATAGGGTTTCCCTAAAAAAAACACCACACCCTGACTGGGAAGGTTATGAAGTTGCCTTAATGAACTCGCCCACTTGGCCTGGGTTTGTTTATACTGAATGTTATGCTTCCTACGTGCTGATCAGTATGGTGCTGCACTTGTGTTATGCCGTTATACTAACACTACCAAAACAGTATCGATACAAATGTTATATTGGAGAACTGCAACATTGAACTTTTTCTCTTATTCTTCTTTGGTTGTCTGATTTAATATCTTAACTTGTACTCCCTCTGGTCTGGTTTAATTGACGTCGCTTATGTGTGTACCTAAGCAATTCTCGCTGCCCAGCTCGCGTCGATTTAATTCGACCGGAGGGAGTAGTTGACATTGCAAACAATAGTCTACCATTAGTTATATATTCCCATTGAAATATTCTATGATTAAATTATTTGTGAGTTCTTGCGTATTAATTCCAATGCCATGTATCTGGGCTATTAATAGTAAACTTTTTTAGAAAGAAAAGCTGAAGCATTGCCATGTGTAGTTGTATGATTGTTATTGTTATGGCATACTTCTTGCTATTGGAGTGCCAAAGGTACGAGTAGTTTGGCTGTACGATGAACACACTCTAGCTGCCCACTGTTTTTTCTCTTGTACAATTGCATCAGTCTCCTAGTTTAGCTACTGAAACTCACAGTGATAAAACTAGCGTTGAATTACACATGAGCCTCCTCTATGTTTCATCATCCATTGGTGGAACAGGAGGTAGGTAGTCAGGTAGATAACTGTCCAGCTAGTTATATCCTCACAGGGTCCTTTTTTTTAGTTTAATCCTTGTATAGTTCTATGTATCAATAGTAAATCATAATGTGCTATAACTTGCTTCATTTAACAGCCATCCTATGATGCCCAAGCAAGTAGTGTGGATTTGGTAGAAACACTTCTGTCGCAATGTTCACTTCATCACCAGCTCCTCGGAATGGCTGGTGTAGTTCTTGGATTATCAAAATATTTGTTTTCGGTGCAAAAGGACATTGGTTTATGCTATCTGCCGGAAATTTCTGGTGTTCTCAGTTCTCTTTCTTGCATTCTCAGTGGGTTGGAGTTTGAACATGAGCAACTGGCTGGATTGAAACTTCTGGCCTTTCTGATTGAATGGAGACATGAAAATGGTACATCCCTAATTTTGAGAACCCCACTGTTCCCTCTTATCTGCAACCTGCAGCTTGATTTTCTTTCATGTTGCAGACACTATGAACTTGGCTCCTCATACTGTTTGATGTTTTGTGGTTGCAGCGCTCAAAACAAATGAATCAGTACATCACTTCAGTGAGGAGCTTCTCTGTCTTCTGCCAGTTATCAACCTTGTTATTTCTCCATCGAGATATGTTAAAGAAGTGGCATCCCATGTCCTGTCAATATTTAGCTTGCTTGTTTTGGAGTTACCTGCTTCTTGTTCGTCAGAGCAACAAGATTTTTCAATGGTTCACCACATAAGCAAACCTACCTTTATCCTTCCTAAACTTGTACATCATCTATGGTCTCAGGTAATTTTTACCCCTTGTTTTTTTTTGCTATGCTGCTTTAATGATGCGACTCTGCTCGTTTTACCCCCTTTTATGTGTGTGTGACCTTTTTGTTCCTTCCGCACACATTGAAAACTGAATTTCCAGAAGGTGGGAATCCAATTATCCAACACTCTGCATCCTCAATAATTGAGCTGCTGATGTGGCATTTTTTTGCGAATGAAATATATTCATTAATCTACATGAGAATCAGTTTCAAAATCTGAGTATAATGTCTATAACATTTTTGGATGTTTAAACATATCTGACATCACCCAACGTAATTACTACTCATTACCTTACTAAACACATAGACATAGACCCAGTCCATGAAGAGAGTTCTGTTTTGTTCTGAGGATGTTACAAACCAACCAAATCTGGAAGAAAGAAAATGACATTTCATGTAGATATTAGTCTATCCATTGTTTTTGCACCTTGCGCTCAACTTCTGTCCCCAGAAATGCTGCTTTGACTTCATAGCTGGTTCACCATGTGTTTGTAGCTCAGATATATGTTTGTATTAATTCGTCTTTCATGTTGCAGTCTGCTTCAGGTTTCTTTTTTACGAAGCATGCAACTTGCAAGGGTTTGCCTGAGTCGTCTGCCAACTATTCGGAAGCTAATTATTGGACAGAGGAAACAAATGAGTATCTGTCAGTCCTTGCCAGAGAAAAGCTTGCGCTGGATGGCTCATCTTCAAAAAAGATGTCATCAGGTTGACAAATGTACCTGTACTTTTTCATATATTGCATTTTCGTTTCTCTTTACGTAATCCTTAAAACAGGTATGAACTTCACTCCTAATTACTTGCAGTAGCAATGTCATCCCTTCTAAGCTCTGCAGTATCTGTTTTGGTAATGCACCCAAAACTTGGTACTTCTGCTGCTCAGTCCTTGGGTATTCTTGGAGCATCAGATCCGAAATTGGGAATGCCACTGTTGCTAGTTATCCTCTTCTATTGCAAGATTATTTACAGCAATGATAACTTATCAACAAATAGCTTGGTGAGTACTGTAAGTTCATCTTTGTCCTCCATTTGTGTGCTGCTGTTGGTTTATGAATACATGAAAGTATAAATAAAGACATTAAAACACACCAGAATGGACATCACACTAGACGCAAAATCCTAATAACACAACTCACACTACATTGACACTGATCTTCACTATTTTAATTAATATATGTTGCAAATAGGGAGCCCACATGTGTAAGCGGTAAACATCGTAGAATCTGGACATCAGGAGTGAGATATAGGCTGTGTTTGTTTGGGCTTCTGCTTCTGCTTTTGGATCAGAAAAGCGGAAGCCCAAACAAACAGGCAAAAACTGAAAAGCGCTTGCCACAAGCGCGGTGAGAAAATGAACTGCGAGGCCGGCCGCGACGGAAAGCTAGTCACGAGGTGCTTCCACCGCTTTTGCCTGCTTCCCGAGTTGCATCAGACGGAAATACCCTCTCTACTTTAGACAAACTTCAAAGCAATTGCCACTCCATATATACCGAAGGGTCAGTGCACAAGAGTTGACCCGACCGCCCCCCTTTTCATTTTCCCCTGTCTCCCGTCCGTGCCATGGCAAGGCTAGGGTTAGGGTTCGCCGCCGCCGCCGTTCCACGCCGCCGCAGTGCAAGCTCTCCTCCCCTGCCCCATTCCTAGCCTCCTAAAACTCCCTCCATCCCCAAATCAGCCGCGCGGTCGAGCTTATCCCCGCCGGCCGACGCTCACAGGAGCTCTGCGAGACGCCGTTCGCCGCTGCCCGCGGGTCGATCTTGGCTCCGTCGGCCGCCGGCGAGAGGATCTCGAGCCGTTGGGCCTCCCATCTCCGTTCCCGGCCTCCTCCAAGTCGCGGACGACGGGTGGAGCTCGTTCCCGCCGGCCGCCGTCCTCTCCTCTCTGCAGGTAGGTCCCGTCGCCTCGCCATGGCGCTCGGCTGAAGCTCCGCCCAAATCCAGAGTCGCTGCTCCTCATCCGGTTCGTCGACCTCCAGAAGCAACCCGCACGACACGGGATCTCCGATCTGTAGCAGTTACTCCCTGACCGGATCTGTAACCTACGCACGCTGCTAGTGGATTTGATGATCTTTTGAAGTGTATTTGATGCATTTGCTAAGTGTATAATATTGATTCACTTCCCTACACCGGAGATAGTAAAATATTGATTTGTATATGTTGATTCAGTTCGTCAGTTTGACCATCCAGACAGTGAGACAGAGCCTTATGGATATTGTTTACAGTGATTACAAAAACTTATTTCTTTTACTTATAACCCAAAAGTTAAAATTATTTCAGAAAAAGGCATTTCCAACTATTTACTTATTTCTTTTACTTATAACCCAAAAGCTAAAATTATTTCAGAAAAAGGCATTTCCAATTATTTTGATAAAATATTTCGGTAAAACAGTGGGAGATAGCTAATTCGTTTCAAATGAGCATTTATATAACATCTTCACCACTTAGGGGCATTTCAGACATTTCACTCATAAAACGAAGAGCAGTAGCTATAAAAAGCTCTCGTGCCAAACATCAAATCTTCTTTTTCAACAGCTGCTTCTCACAGCTGCTTCTTCACAGCCCACCAGCCACAGCTGCTTTTCAAAAGCTGCAGCCCAAACAAACAGACCCATAGCATCCTTGATGTAGAAGCAGTGTTGGTACCCTTCATAATGGGTTGCTGCAGCCTGCAGCACCTGTGCAGTCTTGTTCCCTCAGATGACTGCTGTATCATTAGTTAAAAACTAGAGATTGGAATAATTAATCGTCTGTTATTTGCTTCAATACTTGGGTATGTTTGATGTGACATGGGTTAATTCCCAGAGGTTGATACCTTATCTTAGTGGCCAAATTGAGTGTCCCTTTGGAAAGGGTAACCGTGTATCTTGGTTCATATCAGTATCTCATAACTAGAAAAACTGCAAACGGAGGAAATACTTGACATTTATTTGCTCTATCATTTGCAGCTCAGTTTGCTAGAGTCGTTGCCATCACTTGCTACACATGGTTTTGTGCTTCCACTTGCTCTGCAATTTATATCGCCAATGCTTAAAAAGGATGCAAAGCCGTAAGTAACTCGATTCCTTGTCCAATTTTGACATCACTGAGCACATTTCCTTATGGATCTTTTTTTATTTGCTTGTCCTGGCGTGGAGTGCATACACATTGTTTTCATCTTTTCTTATAAATTGTCTACAAACTCCTCTTCATACATTGGGAAACATAACTCATCATGCAAATGGCATGTATCAACCCATTTCCAACATGGACTGGGCAGTTTCAGAAAAAAACATGATTATTGAATCTCGGGTGTTGCCCTTTCTTGGGCTTGTACAAAATCTTTTCCTATCAATATGTCGAGACACAAAGCTTTTCAGTTTTCATGAAATACAGAAAAAAGGAAAAGAAAAGAAAAAAATTAAGAATAAGAAGCAGCTGACAGTGTGAACATGGCAGCGCTGTTTTTTAGCACATAGCCAGAAAATGAGATGCATGTTTTAAAGGTTGTCTGTGAGTCTTTTCCATGCATCACCTTTTTTTCGCACATAGCCAGAAAATGACGTGGAAGTTTTAAAGGTTGTCTGTGAGTCTTTGCCATGCAGTAACAATTAAACAATTTGCCTGTGAGTCTGAAAGGTTACTGTGAGTCTTTTCCATGCATCACCGTTTTTTCGCACATAGCCAGAAAATGACGTGGAAGTTTTAAAGGTTGTCTGTGAGTCTTTGCCATGCAGTAACAAGTAAACAATTTGCCAAGATATCATACATGGTTTCTTAGGAGCCTGTCTAATATATATCAAGAGAACACATACCTTATGCACAATATCATTACTATGATATGTGCTGCTGCCATAATATTCTATTTTTTTGAACCTTTAACAGTAGGAAAGGCTCCTACTGCTTTGATGTATTAAGAAAAGAAGAATTATTTTGTATTACATGATATTATTTGTTTTCATCATGTTACTTCCGTTTGGTCTCGTGCAGGATTTTATATGCTATTGCTGTTCGATTGCTTTGCAAGATATGGATTATCACAGACTGGGCTTTCCCAAACTTACAAGTAAGACACTTTAAGTTGAATTTAGAGTCTTGTTTTTTTTTTCCATTATCAAGAGTTCTAATACACCTCTTATGAGTGTTTATGATACAAAGTATTGAAATCCTATGCATACCACTGAAGTAGGTTTGAATGACTAGAGTGATAATTTTGTGCCTTTGTGTCGCGTATTTTTAAACATTATCCTGTCAAGACTGATAAGTGGATCATCATGCCGCCTTTCCCTAGAGTTCCAGTTGAAGTATGAAAATGTGAAGATGCTAAATAGCACCATGTCATGTAAACAAAATAATAGAGGCTCTTTTCCAGTCTTGAACATTCCATTTAATGTTCTTGAAGATACACATGCCATTAGTATGATTAATTAAAAAAAATCAATCTGCGTTTTTTCTTCTATTCTGTTACAGTTTACAAGATCAGCACTAACATCTGATTTCTGAAATAGGGAATTCTGGAGCCTGAAGCATTTTCCAGCTTCACTACCGACAAAGAAGTTCTCACAAGTATTGCTGCATCATTGCGTGATGTTTGCAAGCAGAACCCAGATAGAGGTGTCGATCTCATATTATCTGTCTCGGTGTGTATTTCTGTGACCTTTCTTGGCTGACCATGTATTATTGACTTGGTCCGCTTTCTAACACTTCCCTTGTAGTCTTGTATTGAGAGCCGTGATTCTGTAGTTCAAGCTCTTGGCCTGGAGAGCCTCTCCTATCTCTGTGAGGCTGATGTCATAGGTAAGATCTCTGATCATCCCTTGATTCATTAGATTGTTGACCTGTTCAGAATATAATGTTATACGAAGCAATGTCATCATAAAGCTAGCAAAGAATATGGTGGAATAGAAAGAATAGAAATCGTGTCTTTATTTTATTGAGCAAAAGGAAGTCATGTCTTCCGAACTTCACTTCTGAGGCAAGGAGCTCACATGTCTGCAGATTTCTATACTGCCTGGAGAGTCATATCAAAGGACCTGCTGGATTATTCAATTGATCCCACGGTTTCAAATAGGTAAGACCACCAGAATGTTGCATTTAATCCAAATGTGCACAACTGTTTAGTTTGTTTTTACTCCTTTCCTTCCCTTTTTCAGCCTATGCATTCTGTTGAGATGGGGAGCAATGGATGCTGAAGCTTATTCTGAAACATCAAAGAACTTGATACAAACGTTGTGGAGCATTGGCACATATAAGAAAAATAACGCTGAAGCTGATCGTCTTTGGATTAAAGCAAGAGGAGCTGCTTTTCAATCCTTGTCCCAGTACAAGGTTATGCTGCACTTTGTTGAGCTATTGTCTGCATGTGCATATTTGTAACATTTTGACTACACATTCCTTTTCATTTAATTTGGATCTTCCTAACATTTGGCATTTTGCAAGTTTCCCTTGGTAAATTAGCCACATGTTGTGTCTGTTGTAACTATAACTTCACTTCTCTACTTACTGAAAAAGTATCCTAAGCTTCTGCACATTATCTTTTTTTTTTTTTTGGTATTTTCAGGTCTCACTTATTCAAGATTCCATCCCTGATTTCTTGAGAAGAAACCACGAGTGCTTTACTAATGAACATAATCTTGAAGTTCTGAAAGCCATGGAGAACTTTCAAGTTGAGATTATCAAATTTGAGCACATGTTAGTATATTTTCTGAAAGTTCTCAGTTCAGATGCTTATGTACATCCTTAACTGGGGTTTTCCCTACACACAGAAACCGCCGTAGAGTGACTGCAGAGAAAAGAACCACGGTGCATAAATTTGAGAAGTTATTGGACGTTCTCCCTCAGGCCGTGTTTAAACGTATGCTTGCTGGATCCAAATGAATTAAAATTTTATAGAAGTAAATATGTGGAGCTTGATATTTTGTCCATTGTATCATGTTTCTTCAAATACTTGTCCTTTTAATGTTATAAATATGAAACTATATGTAGTTTGTTCTGTTCTATGTTTAACACAGTCTGATAATGGCTTCAGCTTTTAATCCTCTAAACTTTTCGAATTGTAGAAAAATCGGCACAACATCGGTTGCCTGGTGCAGCTCTTTTAACTATCAATTACACCCCAGACGACATCGTCCGTGAAGGGAAATCTAAGGTAGTAGTCTTTGAAGCTGCATGTTCTTATCTTTAATTACCAAAATGTGCATCCTTTATATACTATATTAATCAGTTACATTTATTTATTTGCAGGATTTGCCAAGAGTACATGCTGCTTATGAGCAAGCATTAGTTGATATGGCTGAATCAATGTTTATATCAAGAAACATGGTGGTAGCTCTTTTTGCACTGCATTCATGGAAATCATTTGTTTCCCATTGGATGCAGGCAGTTGTAGCCTTGCTTGACACTAAGGAATCTTCAAAGCTGAACAAACCTTTAAAAGCAGCCAACGATATATTTAAGGTGTGTACATATATCTCTAGCGTATTCATTTATTATTGATTTATTTATTTTATAGATGTCCTTGTTCGAGAAAACCTGTTCTAGAACCTGCCACAAATTCTACTGAGTGCCAGTTGATGATGACGCGCTGATGCACACACTAATAGCCTAGGTTTTTTTTTCTGATTTTCCAACAACCATTTCTATGTTTGTATGTATGCAGTCTTTGAAGTACATCAGTACATGTCATGCCTTGTGCTTATTGAAATACTCTAGTGTTTTTTTTTTTTTGACAATGTGCTGACTTGAAATAGTCACAATCTGTGGAGTGTTTTTGTAATTTTTACATAGGCTAAGTAGTGATTGGTTCATTTAGTTGTAATTATCAGGATTTTACTATCACATGCATTCATCCATTTCATCTTCCTATCTTCCTTTCCCTCCTTGTACTTTCATGAACAAAGTTAGCTCCATTTCTCTGTTAATGGTAACTTTTTTCCTCAAGTTTTCCAAATTCTGGTTGCAGATTCTGTGCAAGTGCGTCCCTGTATCTAATCCTAGAGTTGCAGTTAACATTACTCTTGCAATTGGAGCACTGTGCTTGGTAAGTTTTTCTTTTTTTTTGACATTTTAGTCATTTGCAAAAGAGTGCTTGTGATTGCAGTAGTACGATGTAGTACCGATGATTTTAGTGCCACATGTTTTTAGTCGTCTCCCTTTCAACATCATGTGGCCAGTTGAATTTTGGATGTAGTATCTCATGCCTCAGATATAGAATGCACTCATTACTGCTGGATGCAGGATATGAATCTGTGAAGTTTGTTCAATTATCTGGGGCTCTTTTTTCTATATTTATGGTTAAGTCTTTAACTTTATCTATCTACATTCTTACAAAGAAAGAAAAAAAAACTGTGGTGTTTTTAAATGCCACAGTGCCTGTGAGTGGTACTCCGATTAAAGGCTTTAAGCGTTACTACTCTTGGCTCACTTTTAGGGTTCTAGTGTGGACGAATAGAGTCTGCATCCCTAGTATTTCATGTGTGTTGCTGGGTGGTTCTTGATTTTGATGTAATTGCTGTCATCATATCTTATTGGCAGGTTGTTCCTCCAACTGCCCATCTAGTAGTCTCATCTGCATCTGATTTTCTCTTAAAATGGTTACTCCAATATGAGCATGAGCACCAACAGTGGTCTGCAGCTGTCTCCTTGGGACTAATATTCAATTGTTTTCATCCCACGGACAAAAAGAGCAAGCTTCAGGTTGTCAGTGGACTCTTTGAGGTACATGATCTTGCTCTTCTTGATATTAGAATTTATTTGCTAGGTTTGGTATTTTTTTTTTGAGAAAGTGTAGAACTAGATACCTGTGATTTGTTTCTTGATTTAAGTTCACACACAAACATTCAGTTACTGGCATTTATGTCACTCACATGCCTAACATTCAGTTACCAACATTCATGTCACTTGCATACCTAGTTGCCATACATATGTTTGTGACAGACTGCTCGGTGCTTGCCACTAGCCTACACATAATGTTAGGAGCTTATGGTGCCTTGCTTAATGCAGCCAACAGTGCCTAGTATATGCTCATTCAGTTGAAGATGTTAATGCTGACACTTGCTGGGGTTGATGGCAGCTCATTTTTTGACATTGTTTTTGGAATATTATTATTTGATATAACGAGTATACCTTCAACTTCGAATTATGTCATAATAAGTTTCTCATCGACGCGGCACTGGGGGCTGTCATTTCCTTTCTCCTCTCTACTCACCCAGACCTTGAGAGTCGCGCAACTCCTATTCTTCTCCTCCTGCCTTGCCAGTCGGAGTGGAGCTGGAGATGATTGCTGGGCTCCTCTGTATATAGTAGGGATAGTTCTTCTCGCTGTAGGTTTAGGTTTAGGGTTTGTAGTGTGTGCCCCCATGGCGATTGGCGAGATGCCGTCAGGCTTACTCCTTCCGGTGTGCCACCGCTTGGCGCTGGTAGGCCGTCCTTGAGTTTCTCCGGCGAGCTCCTGAGGTGGGAGGCCAACGTAGGAGTTGCTGAGGCAGGAAGCCCCTTGAATAAGGGCGGTTTTGGCCATCTCCTGATTGCACGGAGTGGTGCTGCGAGGCTTCGTCCGGCCGGCCATGGAGGCGAGGGGAATAAGAGGACCAGGACCACGTTCTGCAGATCTGGAGTTTGGCGGGAGGTGGCTCGGATGCTGCTTCACATGGAAGCGAATCTTGACGGTATGCTTGCTTTCGACCACCATGGCTGAAGGGCAGCCGCTCCAGATCTTCGGGAGTTTACCCTCAGCAGCGCATCCTTGACAGCCATCTGCCATCCAGCTGCTGAACAGTAATGCTACACCTACAGATAGACTCTTACGTAAATTTTCTTACGGACTGATGTGTCAGTGCATAATTGATGCCGCAGATTTTGTAGCAACCACCCCGCCATCCACAGGCACGGTACACTTCGTCTGTAAGTCAAGCATTTCCGTCTGCTGAAACTCATGGCTGTGGGGCAGCCACTCCCACCCTGGTCGCCAGCAAGCTGGCGAAAGGTGTTCAACCTCCAGGTCATCGTGCCAAATTGGAGGCCCTCTGGCTCCTAGGCGGTGTGCTCTCGCTGCTCCACCCAAGTGGCCATATCCCCGGTAGTGCTGCGGTTGACCGTGTTCGGTTGCTTCGTCAAGGAATCAGTGGAGAAGGACCTGCAAGAAGACCTGGACTCAATTGCTTTTCCACATTTTGTTTGAGGGTCTTCGGTGCGAAAATTAAGGGCCAAGCTGTATTTTTCTTTATTTTTGAGGTCCTCTATGTAAAATATGTTCCACCGATGATGATATAAATGCAGCGGTCGGGGTCCTTTGAGACCCCTCTTCCCGTTTAAAAAAATGTTTCTCATCATGTCCTATGCCCTTTCATATCCAGGTTATCTCAAAAACTGATAGTTGTCTTGTAAAAGGAGCTTGTGGACTGGGATTAGGTTATGCTTGCCAAGGTCTTTTAACCAGAGCAGAAAGTACAGCCGATTCAGAATTAGAAGCAACTTCAGAACTGAAGGAGCGTGCATCAGTTAAAGAAATTCTTCACACTATGACTGCTTCAATAGTGAAGCTATGTCCATCCTCATGTTATTCCCTCAAGAAACTAAGTGTTTGTGGAATATTCTCCATGGAAGGAATGGAAGAAAATTATGGTAGCTTAGATGATGACCCCTGGGCTATTGCAGGACTGGTTCTTGGTCTGGGAAACTCTGTTATTGCTCTATACAGGCTTGGAGCTTATGAAGATGTTATTGAACTCAAGAACATATTGATATCATGGATACCAGATGTTGATTCAAGCTCTGAATTATTTGGTGAAATAAATTCAGTATCACTATGTATGGGATCTTGTCTTGCCCTTCCATCTGTCATAGCATTTTGCCAGAGAGTGGAATTACTGAATGATGATCTGGATGCTCTGTTCAATCGCTACACTTCTTTAGCTACTGAACTCCTGAACCTCAAGAAATCTGGATCTGTCTTTCAGAATTTATTGATGGCTGTCTGTATTGGTGCTGGATCTTTGCTGTCTTGCATACTGAATGATGGTGTGCATTCCATGAAATCTGCTGATGTTAAAAAGTTCCTCGACATTCTTAGAAATATATACACCCATCCATATCCTCCTCTTGTACATTTGGGTGGCATGTTTGGTGCTGTCAATGCATTTGGTGCAGGTGCTGGAGACCTCATTGGGATTTGTTCGAAATCCATGAATTCGCAGATAAAGCATGAGAAGGTCTATCTCCTTGGCCGCATACCTTAAGTATTTACTTTTCTGTAATCGTTAGTATAATGTGTTTCTTTATGGAAGCAGGAGTCATCTTTGTTGCGAGGTCCTTTACTCACAAGTCCTGTTGGTGAGACTCTTTCAACGGCAATGATTCAGGAAATCTCTCTTCTTGCCAAGGATGCAGAGGATAATCAGATACAAAATTATGCTGCATGGGCTATATCATTTCTTAGAAGTAGGTGGTTATTAAAGAATCAGAGTCTTCATGATGATGATTCTTCTCAAAGAATTTCCATTGATTCAACAAGTTTATCTCCAGAAAGCTTAGTGTGGAACTTAAGTCTCTGGTTGAGGGATCTTAACTTCGAAAAGGTTTGATCTGAATCTTTCCTGAAAAGTATGACTTGGAACTCTCGTTTATTAGGATCAGGCTTTTATGTTGAACATCCTAGAAATAGAGAGTATGCTTTATTCATCTTAGCAGTTTACCTAGGTAAGATGTGCATTGGAAAAACACAAGCTGGTGATGTGAAATAGACATTCTTGTTCCCTTTTTTTTTCTCGACTCTTGAATGCGAATTCTTTTGCCTACTGATTCAGTAGGTGATCATGAAAATATATTTTACTGCTTAAATTTTATATTTCATGTAAGTATCCCTACCAGTGCATCAACCAGAGAGGCACATTGACGGCTGGGATACTTTGCAACCCACCCATAAGGGCGTTTTTTCTCTCGAGAAAACGCAATGACATTGCGTTTCATTTCATTGCAAAGAAGAGTTGGTTACAGATGGTAGCCACCTAGGCGGCTCACAGATGCCAGAATTCAGTGTACATCCCAGTCTGTGGGTAGGATATCGCGAAGGCCAGCCGCACTGGCTCTCGCCCAAAGCGTCGCTTCTACTCTAAACTGCTCACACACGCGCTGGACTGTAGGCCTTTCTCCCTCAAAGACGCAAGCGTTTCGGTGTTTCCAAATGAGCCAAGGGATGAGCAGCGTGACAGTGGCAAGACCCTTGCGCATTTGCATCGGAGTTGCTTGCCTCGCCAAGATCCACCATTCGCTGAGTGTGGGCTCATTGTCAGGTGGCCTGCAGGTGAGCCTAAGCAATGCCAAGGTGTCATGCTAGACATGCCTTGATAAGGGGCATGCAAGCAGTAGGTGTTGCATCGATTCCGGTTCCTGATCGCATAGGAGACATCTGGGATGGTGTTGTAGGCCGTGTCTCTGCAGCCGCTCTGCTGTCCAACATCGGTCCTTGTGAGCAAGCCAGTGGAAGAACTTTACTCGCGGCGGTGCCCAGGTTCTCCAGATCAGTCTCCAAGCATTGCAGCTCTTGGACCCTTGGAACATGCTCAAGTAGCAAGTCTTGGCAGAATATGTTCCGCTAGCATTCCAACGCCAAATCATTTGATCTGGTTGGTTGGTGGGTGTGAATTGCTCCACCTTCCTCCAAAGCAGCAGGTATTGGCCGAGCTCACGGATGCCGATGACACCCTGGATATCACGAGCCCAGCGGTGCGCGAGTAGTCCGTCGGCGATCGACGTTCCCTTCCGGCGTCTCTTGGGGATGCAGGCATACAGTTCCGGTGCGATTTGACTGACGGAGCGGCCGTCAATCCAGCGGTCCTCCCAGAACCTGCCGGTCTGCCCGTCGCCGGCAATCATGTAGGTGGAGGCGAAGAACAAGCAGCGCTCCTGCTGGGTGAATTGCAAGTCTAGGCCGCTCCAGGCTCTGTCTTGGTCGGTTCTACTGAGCCACAGCCAACGTAGGCGTAGTGCCAGCCCAGCCCTCTCCAGATCATGGATGCCGAGGCCTCCAAGCGAGATTGGCCGGCTTACAGTGCGCCAATTGACGTGGCAGTGTCCACCGCTAGCCTGGGCTCTGCCCTCCCAAAGAAATCCACGCTGTATCTTCTCCAGCATCTTGATGATGCACTTTGGCGGCTGTAGAACCAGGATCTGGTGCAGGGGGATTGCAGCCAGGACGGCTTTGATGAGCATGAGCCGCCCCGATCTGTCCATGAGCCTGGACTTCCAAGTTGGAAGTTTAGCCGCAGTCTTGGCCACCAGGGGCAGGAACTGGGCCCTGGTAGGACGCCGCAATGTCAGTGGAATGCGGGGCCGCAATGTCAGTGGAATGCCCAGATAGGTCAAGGGCAAATCTGCTAACTGGCAGCCCAAAGTCGCGGTGATCGCCGTGGCAGCATCCTCCTCGCAGTTCAGCAATGTCGCTGCGCTCTTGTCATAGTTGACTTGTAGGCCGGAGGCTCTGCCAAACAAGTGCAAAATTGACTTGACGGCATTGGCATCGGTGACGGTGGGGGTGGCAGAACATGACCACGTCATCGGCATAGAGGGATACTACCGGGATAGTCTTGGTCGGGTGGAGACCTTGTAGAATTCCGACAGTGGCCGCGTGCGTGACCAGCCTCCCAAGGGTGTCCACAGCCAACACGAAGAGCTGCGGTGACAAGGGGTCCCCTTGCCGCAGCCCTCAGCGGTGCCAGATCGGTGGCCCAGGGCAGCCATTCAGCAGGACACGCGTGCTTGCGAAAGAGAGTATGATCGCAATCCAGTCCAGGAATTTGTCGCCGAAACCATACCGCCGGAGCACCTCGAAGAGGAACGCCCAGGATAGCGTGTCAAAAGCCTTGGCGAGATCGAGCTTCAGCATGACTCTCGGCTCACGTAGATGATGCAACAGGCGCATGGACTGTCGGACGAGCACGAAGTTGTCATGCAGGCTGCGGCCGCCGATGAAAGCGTTCTGATTCTTGCTCACTAGGCTATTGAGCTTCGGAGCCAACCTTAGCGATAGCACCTTTGCGACGACTTTGCCAATCAAGTGCACGAGACTGATAGGGCGATAGTCGCCAAGCGTCTGGGCATCTGGGCGTTTAGGTAGCAGGGTGAGCAGCGCTTGGTTGATCCTATGGAATCCTCGTCCGCGTAGATCATCGAGACGGTGGAAGACGGCGAGCACGTCTTGTTTGAGCATGGGCCAACAGGCGCGGAGAAATTCGGCGGTGAATCTGTCAGGCCCAGGTGCTTTGCGTGCGGGTAGGCGCTTGATCGCAGCCCAGATCTCGTCCTCGGAGAATGGCTCATCGAGCTCGGCTAGATCAGCGGAAGGCGTGATCAGCTGGTCGAGGTTTATGGTGCAATCCCGTACAATAAGGGCGTTTTTTGCATTTCTCTTAATAAACATGCATCTTATATTGTTCTGTTCTTGGATTTGATACAGAGATCTAAGAGAGTGGATTTTATACATGCAAAGGGTGGGTACTTTAGTTTAGGGCTAACCTTTTTATGCATCTTAAACAATTATAAAAAAAACATAGATGTGCATCACATATTCATATTATTGGATGCTAAGTTTTGAACTTGACAGGTAATTTGGGTCATGGTGCTTGACTGCTTGTATATTTCCTAGCAGTGCAAGTATACAATTTGGCGTTATGGGCGAACCCTCTGCAGCTCTGCTACTTATAGGGTTGTGGAGCTAGATGCGCAGTTCTTGTTTTCTTTTATTGACTTGTGTTATTTTCTTATCTACAGCCTGGTGATGTTGTGCCAGTAAATACAATTGCAACAGTTCTGAAATGCCTTACTAAAGCTCCTAGACTGCCCGTTATAGACTGGGGGGTTATAGTACGGCGGTGCATGAAAGTTGAGGCACATATTCCTCATACGTCAAGCAACCATCAAGATCCCAAATTATTAAGGGAAGAATGCTTATATTTTTCTCTAGCTCATGCTGATCATATCAGTCCCCTTCTGCAGTTTTTGGATGATCTAACAGACTTGCCCAGGTTCAGGAGATTAGAAATGAACATGCAGTCTGTTTTGCTCCAATATTTGTCACACTTAATGAAGCTGTTCTCTGATTCAAGATCGAAGAAACTGTATGATGATTTAACTGTGTACTTCTATTCCCTCTCGTCATCATACTTGGATTACTCCTCTGAGCAGAGAAGCATGTTAAGAATGTCTTTCTGGAAAGGAATCTGCAAGTGCCTGGTGGAGTTGATCTCTGAAGAGTCTGATAGTTTCTCTTATGTTAAGAAATGCATCGAATGCTTGTTAACCCTCTTGAATCTCTGTAATGATGGTCAACCTGAATTCATGGATGAGTGGTCTGCTGCTATCAAGTGTCTCATGGTTGCTCCGAAAAGTTGGCTGGATGATATGCTGCAGGTGCTATAGTTTGCCTTGGCAACTAATTCTGCATTGGTTACTTTTCTAGGAAGTTCTGTACATCCCATGTAATGTCTATTTCAACTTCATATTCACCTTTCCTATCAGGTGCACAATACTGCATCCTTGGGTGAAGGAGAACATGTTGATGCAGCAAAGAAGATTATCATCAGAGCAAGATTGTGCTCTACTGGTTGTGTTTCTGCACTTGAACTGGGGAACATAAAGACTACCATACTGAGTACACCAGCTGATGGTAACCGGCAACTGCATCCCTCGGATTTTGACTTATCCTTCAAAATTTCCTACTTGTTTGTTGTTGGGCCATTCTTCCGAGTAGTGTTCAGTTTTTATATTTTCTATTCTTTACCGCCGGGCGACCCTCCTCCCAATGAAGCTAATGAACAAACATTGTTTCAGGTGTCTGGTGGAACGTTCTTGTTGAAGTTGCCACAGCTGTATACTCTGCTGACAACGGTATAAAGAAGCAGTGGCTTCTGGATGCATTAGATACTGGCTGTGTTACAGCTCATCCCTCCACGGTATATGTTCAGTTGCAATATGTCCTCACTCCTCACAGTGCATGATCTCAAATATGAACATACATTGCTTACTGTCACGCATTGCCTCACACACCTCTTTGTGTGGATATTTCAGGCACTGCGTTTTGTTGGCCTGCTTTGTGGTAGCTGTTGTATCTATATGCCACTTCTCATTGTTAATCCAACAAACGTACTGAGTGATTTTCCCGTCACCCTGCCTTCCTTTCTCTCCAGCAGCATTTGGGATGATCTTAGAAACTCTGCCGCTGACAAGCTCTGGTTGTTGACCACTCGCATCTACACTTGGGCAGAACAATTGACTCGTGGAGAGGGCCTTTCTTGCTATGATCATATTCATGAAAGTGAAGCTGACAACGCAACTTTTCTTGCGAACATGCTGCGCTCTACATGCATCGCGGTGGAAGATCACTTGGCTGCAGATAAACAGCTAAAGCTTGCAAACCTGGAGGCATTATGAATCTATGATCATAAGAACTGATTTTCATTTAAAACTCTGTATGCCATAAAAATTAGTCTAAACAGATATTTTTGCCGTTTTAACTGATGACTGATGACGTAGCCGTGCCTTTTTTTTTTTTTGTATATAATAGTTTAACAGTCTTGCCCTTGGCACAAAGAGTGATGGTTCTTAGAGTAAGCTTGATTTGGTGGAAGAAAACCTGAGATTTTAATTGCCGTGTTGTGGGAATTTGATAGCACTATGTAACAATTTCGTACTGACAAACATTTTGGAAGAGCCGAGTGCTGAAAAAAAGGAGTCAACACAGGCCTCAGCTTTAGATGGAAAAGGCTGTGTATGTTTACCTAGACCTCATTAAAGGTGAACCTTGTCATATATCATGTCAACTGTCTTGTCCTTAAGAGGTTATTTTCCCCAATATATTTCTGAACTATGTTTCTCTAAATGCGCTCACATTTGGTATGGTTCATGCAGAGTCTTTGTCTAGAGTCAAAACCTCATTGGGATTCACCTGAGCTTCATTTGTAGATGCCTCTATTGGTTTCCAATGCAGTGTTGATTGCCGGTCGCTGGTATGCCCGCCACCGGTATTTTAAGGGCTATTGTTGGTTAGTTTGAGGGTTCCAGAATTTGATCCCGCAACATTACATCTTTCAGGCTGACAGGTACAAAGTCTAATCAAATCTTACTCCTCAGAAAACAATGCAAATATGGTGCTGCTCTATATTATGTTGATATCATGCTCTATAAAAAAAGATCAAATCAATATTCAACCGATCAATATAAGAGTAAAAACTACTAATGATTCTCATTCTTGCAGAAAGACCCCCCACGAAAGCACTCATTTGATGCTTAAATTCCTGCGCCTTTTCCTTTTGAAGTCATTGTTGATTTTTTATTTGATGGAATATGTCCTAAGAACTTATCAGTGTTTCCAAAAATAGAAAAGGAACTAACTGCAGAAAGGCTAGTATCATCTCTTTTGCACGTCCATTGCATTTAGCCTTTCCCCATGAAGTCTCGGTCACAAATTGCTACCCTGAAACTAGCACTGTTCTGCCTACAACTTTAATAAATGTATCGTGCAGCTTGCATGATACAATTGGAAATGGTAATTAGAGAAATGGAATATTCCTACAAAGTGAAAATTAGGAAGAATGATCGAATAGAGAATGTCAAATACAAGCTAGAGCGAGATAGCTAGGTGTTACTTTTGCACGTTGGTAGCTTCCATCTAGCCCACAACCCTTGTACGGACGAATGAAATAAAGGAACCCAGCGGAATCAATATCTCTATTGTTCGTTCTATAGCCGATATGCTAGTGCGCCCCTTCCACTCGCCCAAGAGCCTTTTGCAGATTAGCTAGCAGTGCCGTTAAAACCTTCTAAGCTTTCATGTAGATTCTCCTATCTCAATGGATCTCTACCTTTATATATTGTGATCAGATATGCTGTCAAGTGTAGCCGCGCGGCTACTGCCTACACACATCTTTGCCTGGATGTTTCCATGAAGGAACCAATTGGATGTCTCAGGAAACCTTTGCTTTGCTACACTTTTTTGAGTATGATATCTATGGGGGTGTACTGGTTAGCAGATTCTGCCAAACAATCTTAATTATCAAAGCCATGTCCTTTCGCTATCACTTTATTTTATCCCCTCAAGTATAACATGAGCCTATCATAGCGCCTGGCCCCAAAGCTAACCAATCACATGGTTGCTAGATCACTGAAAGGTGCAATAATTTATCCTTGTATGGCTACCAAGGGTATGCACTGTGCCATGGTGATTATGATTCAGAGCAAACCAAAATACTTTCAAGGGAATTTACAGTCGAGTCGAATGCATTGATACACACTTCATCATGTATTCTGGGACACTATGTACTCCACCAATTAATGTCTATGGGAGCAAGTTCAATTTGCTGAAAAAGGAGAAGGATTGATATTGGACTTGATTGCCATGCATTCAACCAATTAATGGTCCATTTGGAGGATGGAAAAATATGAGGGCTTACAATGCAATATGGACGATTAAAACACAATCATCAGCTTAGAGCGGGCACATGAAGATGCGCGTGGTGGGCTCAGTGCAAATCTACATTCTTTTGTTTCCTTGCTAGCAATTAAACTGCACGTACACGAGGTCTTTGAATATATCCTTTTTTGTTGATATGGTCACCTAATCTCGACCTGTAATAGGCCAATACAGAACTTTTGATTGACGGGAATAGCCCCGGCTCCACACACACACACAGAGGCCAGATGCAGCCAAGGGTAAATGTTTAATTATGAAAAACTGCGTCAGATGATCATGTCATTGCCAGGATGATCGGCCAGAGGCAGCCCCAATCAGACCAGAAACACGGTCATGTGCTTGGACAATCAACGTGGGACTCTGCAGGCGCAGGTCAGTGATTCTATATTTGGTAACTATTATCTCTGCATGTTTGCACCCACACAAGCAAAACAGATGTTGATCCTGTGATCGGGAAGAGGGTTTGAGAGGCGGAAGCACAGCGCTGATAAAAACAGCTGGGTAGCCCCACCCCGACCACACCAATGGCCAGACAGGCAGGGATTCTCTATCGACAAAGTACGTGTTCCATGCACGCCCGTGGCACCACGACACCTCACAGGTTCCACCCCTTGCATGTGACCAGAATTCAAAGGTACTGTGCCCTCCCACAGTGCAGTGCAACCTTGCCTCTGTACTGTGAGGACCCATCTGCTGCTGACCAGTCTCGGTAGTATTCTTGCTTTGCCTACCCATACGTACGCACCACTACCATCTTTCAATCTTTAAGCGATCTCCAGCAGCTGGATGCATTTTGGTCCCCAAAAGTAACCGCACACGTCTATTTGCATCGGGTAGTGTATGTGAAATTGATCTTCAAGCCACGATTGACCGTTTGCACCTATTTGCCCAGCGGCCGGCCCGACCTATTTTTTTATAATTTTCATTAATAGAAATACATAGTTGATATAGCTTAAACAAAAAAAAAACATAGAAAAATCTAAAACGGAGCAACGACGGAGCAATGCCTACTGGGCGTCTAGTTGTTGCCGGTGAGGTTGGCGATCTCTGGAATCTCCCATGGTCAGTCCATCACTGGCGGCGGCATACTGTATACCGACGGCGGAGGAGGAGGAGGAGGAGGGGGAGCCAAAGCTGCAGGCTCAGGCCATGGATCCCACACCACCGGAGGAGAAGGCAACGGCTACGTGCGCCTAGCGCTTAGGTGTCACTGGCCTCCCCTGCGCCATCGTAGATTCCTGAAGCTGGACGGCGAGGCCATCCCACTAGGGCAATGGCGAGCTCGATGGCCTCGTCCTCGTTGAGATCCGGCGGCTGGTGCTCCGGATCCCACGTCGCGCCATAGTTGTCAAAGTGCTCGTCGACGTGGTCGTTGTCTTCGCCCTCGACAAAGTCTTCGACTTCACCCTCGTCGGTTTCGTTCTCGTTGTTGTTGGTGAGGCCGGTCATGAGTTCCCTGTTAAACTCGACGTCTTTGAGGTATCCCACTCAGTGCTGCGGTTTGAACTCCCATGTCCCAAACGTGATCCAATTGTACGGTTGGGTTGAGGGTGAACGCCGAATCATCGCGCATGTTCGATGGCAGTATGAACCGGTGACCGCCGGATCTCACACGCGAGGGACCGACACCCGGTAGGCTGGCATTTGACCATGGCACTCCACCGGGACGTAGCGGTGCTGCTGCGGCTTCTTGCTGCCACGCGAGGAGCTGGCCCCGCTGTCGTTCTTCGTCTTGCGGAAGGGCCAACTTTTTTCCATGGCGTGGGTCAGGAGAACGCAGGTGGCGAGGGCTAGGACAATAGCAATGGCATGTGCGATGAAATGGCCGCCGCCCAGTGCCCCTTAAAAAGGTTGGTTGGTTCCTCGCCTTCAAAGCTCTGGCACTGAAGCCGCATCGACACCGTCAGCCCATGCGCGCGGAAGGCGAGACGCGTCATTAACGTGGTGCACCACCTGCCAGTACTAGCGCACAGAAGGCGAAGCGGTCATTGGCGAGCGGGCCCAAGTGTGAAGGGAGCCCACACAGACCGCGCTGTGTCCGCGTAGACGCATTCACGATGCAGATTTATGCCGCATTTGCGTCTCCGCGAACAATCCGATGAGTTTACGTTAGGCCGCTGGGCTGGGTATAGATCCATTTTTTTGACTACGTGGTCGCAAATGGTCGTTTTAGGTCTATTTAGGTCGGGCCGCTGGTGATACCCTGGTTTTAGACCTATTCGTCACAGGAAACGGATAGAGCCTAACGTTTTGATCTGTGCCGACAAGAGAATAAAGAAAACCTAGCCTAGCGGCACGGTGCAAACATACCGAGGTGTACGGCGTCGACCAATTCCCGATCCAAATTTGGGTTGGGAATGCACCGGAGCTAACAACGTCCGTGTCCTTGCACATCCCCCTCTTCTCCTCCTTGGGCCCGCCTTCTATGGCACACAGGCCACTCAACACCCAAATCGTGCCCCTCTCTGCACTGCAATCCTATCGCGATGCTGCCACCTGCCCCTCGTCATGCTGACGGCATCCTTGCGCGCCCTTCCCATCTGTCACCTCGGCCCTATCCACCAGCAGCGACGCCTAAGACCTGTTTGACCATTTGTGCCGACAAAGATAATGGCTAGTGACACGTACATGACAATTGTATCATGTTGTGCATAGATGGACCTTAGGAAGTGGATCGAGTTTTTCTACAAGAACATCATCTACAGATTGTCGGATGACGCGTCGAACGATGAGATACCAATTCATGATGGCCGCGACCACCCTCATCCATGAGCACGACGAGAAGGTGCGTGTGGGGCAATATCAAGCGCAATTGAGAAGCTGGGCACCACAGACTAGACTCTACAGAGACTACTTCCATTCTACCAATCTAATCTATTCGAAGCACATATTCTGGTGTCGCTATTAGATGTCAACGAAGTTGTTCTTTACGATTATGGAAGGCACGAGGGACCACGACTCATACTTCAGATGCATGCCTGATGCGGCCGATAATCTTAGCTTTACCTTATACCAAAAATGTTTTGCAGTCATTCACATGTTTGCATATGGAGTTGCTGGTGATCTTGTTGATGAGTACTTGCGAATAAAGGAGACCAAATGACTTGACTTGACATAAAAGTTTTGCAGAAGCGATTGAGGTGTTCAATGATATTTACTTGAGGGAGCCAAATGTTGACGGCACTGCTTGGTTGTTGTCGACAACGAGGCAAGAGGATTTCCGAAAATGATTAGAAGCATAGATTGCATGCATTGAGAGTGAAAGAATTGTCCCTTTGCATGACATGTCGTTCTTGAAGCTACTGCATCACAAGATATATGGATTTGGCACTATTTTTTTTTGGCATGACATATTCTCACATTGACATCAACGTGTTCCAGCGCTCCTAGATATTCTCTAGGCTTGCGGAGTTGCGGAAGGCAATGACCCAGTTGTTCACCATGAGATCAATGTCCAAGCATACAACAAGGCCTACTATCTAGAAGATGGCCTGTATCCTAACTGGTTCACACTTGTGAAGACAATCCGTGCTCCTGAAGAAGAGAAGAAGAGGTTTGTGAAACAACAAGATGCTTACATGAAGGATCTGAAGTGGACATTTGGGGTGCTTCAATCTTGGTGGGCTATTGTTCCTGCTAGAACATGGAGCATTGGGACCATGTGGGAGGTGATAACTGCTTGTGTAATCATGCACACCATGATCGTTGAGAATGAGCGTGACGAAGGTCTCCTTAACCAAGGGTGACAATTTCAGGGCGATTTGATTGCACCGCAACCTGGGCCAGCAACGTTTGAGTTCCGCCATGTGCATCATAAGATCTATGATCGTCATACCCACAATCGACTTCAAATAGATTTGATTGAGTATCAGTGGACATTTGCAGGAGAGTCATCTCATCTCATTCATTTTGTTTGTTCTCCTATGTGAATGATGTTGTTTATTTGTTGGACTATGTTGTTTATTTTGTTTCACACTATTTAAAATAATTTATTTAAATTAATTTGATTGCAACATTATTCTTTTCCATTTATATGAGCCAATTGGGTACATAGCCCTATTTTGGGCAAATAACTAACAAAAGAAGTCCTCTATATGGGCTTTAAATTTAAAACAAATATAAAAAACCCTAATCTAGGGTTTGGTCGAGGACGCGGTGGACGCCGGTGCGTCGCCTAGTCCCTGCTGCCGTCCTCGTTGTCGGCGGTGACGACGTCCCCGGGCGGCGAGACACTGTTGTGGCTCGACCGCGCCGGGGACTCCGGCCATGGAGACCACAAGGCCTCCTCCCAGGCGGAATGGGGGTCCGGAGCCGCCCGCTGCTCCGCCGCGGCAGCACGGAGCTGCGCCTCCCTTTCCTGCCAGGCGAGGGCCTGGCCTGCTGGCGCCTCCCCCCCGCCGCGCGGCGCCTGGCCTCCTGGCGCTGCTGCTCCTCCGCGCGGCGCCTGGACTCTTGGCGCTGCTGCTCCTCGCGGCGGTGTCTGGCCTCCTCGCGCCGCCGCGTCGCTTCCTCCTCCCGGCGGGCCTGAGCGAACAACTCCCAGGCCTCGGCGTCCTCGACCGCCTGCCGGGCCTCCTCCTCCATCGCGGAGGTGCGAATGGCCGCTTGCAGTTGCGGCCACTTCGCTTCCTCCTCCGCCGCCGAGATGATGAGGGCGGCGCTGAGGTCGGGGTCCTCTTCGGAGGTCTCCGGCTTGGGCTGCAGCAGCAGCGGCGCCGGTTGCGCCAATGCTGCGCCGCCGCGGGCGGCCTCTCCGATGTGGAGGCCACCGCGGTTTCCTCCGGCGGCCCGCAGCGCCGGCGGAGGATGGCGGCTGCTGCTGGCCTCCCCGTCGTTGGCTCCAGGAGCGAACCGTCGCTTCGGGGCCATGGCGGCGGTTGCGCTCGGGGAGTGTGCACTGGAGTGGGGAGTGGACTGGAGGAACAGATCGCTCCAGTCCACATTTAATAAGCCTCCACGGTCACCGATAGGTGGGCCCAAGGGAGACGAGCAGGCCAGCAGGCGGACGCGACCGGACGCCGCGTGCCATCCGCGGCCACGCAAACCTGGCCCAAATTTGGGCCGGGTTTGCGTCGTTCCGGACGCCGCGGCCGTCCGCATTTGCGGTGCGTCGCGGCGTCAGGCCGCGTATTTGTTCGGCTGGACCCATCTGGACGCGCGGGCGCGGGATGGGTTGCGGCGTTGGAGGTGCCCTTGTGCCCACTACCTAGCTAGGTGGCTTTTATTTCACCTTGAGCGTTTTCCTCTCTAGCCACTTCTCTGTCACTTGAGCTTCATGTACCTCTAGGTATCAGTCTTGGTTACCCAGGGGCCAGGGCCCGGCTCCGGTCGGTGGTAGCCAGGCGGCTGCAGCCTCGCTAGCCATTCCTGCTCAACCTAGCTAGTAGCTCTCAAAACATTGGGCGTGCATGCATGGCCCGCTTAAACTACTCATGCACTTGTCCTTTTGGCACTAAAAAAAGCTGAAGTTTCTGTTCCCTCGAGAGAGAATCTATCTTAGGGAAGAGCTAACCACCCCAAAAATGCCTGTACATGGCTGGTTCCACTGAAAGATTAGTGATTTTGCTGCTGGTGGCCAGCCTAGTGTGGGTTTTAGCTAGCACTTGGATGCAAAGTTGCGAGGGAGGGTTGCAGGCTAGCTTGCAGCGCAAAGGGACAGTCATGGTAGATACTAGGTAGGTCGTGAACCTGGGAAAGGCTGCGCCACGCCATGCATGCATCCAGGCACAAAATTGCAGGACTGCAGGGGCTAAGCTAGCCCTAGCTGACCGAGCTCAGTGGTAGCTCGTCGGCATTAGTCCAACGATTTGATGGCCGGTTGATTTTAGGAGCGGATTAATGTTGGTGTACTAGGAAAGAAAGAAAACAAGTGGCTTGCGGATGGATGAGATCTTGTGTTCTTGCCGGGGGATCTTAGGAAGATCTCGTGGCTGCTTATGCCGAATCTTCTTAATCAAATCATATATACTACTATGAATTAACATGAATCCTATATCAGATCTCTTGCTTGCTTGAATGGCTTCCAGGAGAGACGATATCAGATCTCTTGCTTATGCGATTTCACGGCAGAATTTAGCCCTTTTTCATTTGATGCACATCACATCTTGTGTGTCTGTTGTGTCAATAAACTAAAGTTCTTTTTAAATATCCCAGTGCTGTAGCCAGCCTTCTTAGGCTTTGCTGGTACTGTTGCCAGGTAAGGTGTAGCTTAGTGGTGTGGATCTATACTTGTCTGTTATTGGCTTCTCGGAGACCGTGGTCCTTCTTTCTAGAGAAACATTCCCACGTTTGATTTGTTGACCACTCAAATTGACCTGACTATTCTTTGACCTAACTATATATGTAGCGCTACTGCTGGCTCAAACAAGACATTACTTTTGTTTCTAGAGAAACATTACTTTTGTTTATTTCGAACATAGCAATACAATTGACTGATTAAGTGAAAGAAGAGTTGGACAATTTATAAAGAAAACTGTCCGAAAACCATACAACAGAAAAAGCACCATGCCTGTCCCGAGAATGAGTCGATGACCAAGTCGCCATAGCGACCGAAGCCAACACCCATACAACTCAACTCAACAAGGCAGAGACGACCATACAAAGCCACAACCCCATCATCCACGCCGTGCCCCCACATGAAACCGCTGAACTAGTTGGTGTATACTTTCAATTAGTGCCGGAGGTGGATTAAGTTGATTAACCATATATGAAGATATATACATTTCACCATTTTTCTCTCTGAAAGCAGACTCTCGAGGAGGTATATCAACACTGATCACTTGAATGTTTCCGGTGATATGTATGATTGTTGGCCAGACTGGACTATGGCTACTTTTAACATCCTTTTGGATTTGTAAAGTTTGCGGCAAGTAGTAATTACGATGTTGTTGAGATGGAGTGCTGATCATGATTCTAATTACGTGTAACCTTTGGCTACGCGCCTGTGTAAATGACAAAATCTTAACCCAGTACCTGGCAACAGTATGTAGCCATCATCGAGGGCCACATGTGCCTGGATTATTTTATCAATTATGGCGTGTTTTCGCCATCGACCTGGAAAGTAAAAGAAATCAGCAACCAACAATCTGTTGGGAGATGTGTTTGCCTGGATCCACAGTAGCAATGGTGACCAGAAGTCTATCCTTAAGATACTGAAAGTCTGGATGAGTTGTTCCGGACGATTTATTTAATATATAATCTTCATTCCAAGTTACTCAAAATTTATGGACGAAGCAACTTTGACTTCGAATGATGCGATACAACAAATGCATACTGCCTGTGTTTGTTGGCGAATTTTTTTTAAATAATACATTTTTTAATATTAATTCCAGGAATAATAGCCGTTTTTAGCAAATTTCAGAAATAATACACCGTCGGGGTGGTTGAACCCGAAATTGGAAAATCGGGTTAGACGAACCCGAAGTTGCAATATCGGGGTTGAGAAACCCGATAAGAACATTGTTCTGCGCCGTGAAGAAAAAAGAAAAACAACAAATAAGTAATCGGGGCGGGTGAACCCGATTTCTAAAAATCGGGCAAGTTGAACCCGACTTTGCTAAATCGGGTTTGTTGAACCCGATTTTTTGCAGCAAGAATTTTTCCCGCCTTTTCGCGTTCGCACCGCCGTGTTTCCCTCCCGCCTTTGCCGCCACCCTTCCCGCCACTTCTTCCCGCCAGTCCTTCCCGCCATCATCTCCCGCCACTATCTCCCGCTATATTTTCCCGCCACACTGTCGAATTTTTGCCTATAAAAGCAGGCATCGCTACTCTGGATTGCACAAGTTCTTGTATCTCTATTTTATCCCGTTTGCTCACCCTTAGCCATCATGAGTGTGCCTTGCTCTGACCAGGACTTTAGGCCGGCGAAGGCGAAGGCTGCAAGTTTGCCCCCGGGTGTGATCAAGGAGCGTTGTTGGTGCGGCCGTGTTGCTAAGGTTAAGCAGGTGGAGGATTTCTCCGACTGGTTCGGCATGAAATTTTTCATGTGTGCGAGCTATGAGCATGATCCACCCCGTAGTTCAGCTTCGTCGTCCACCAGGCCGCCGGTATGTTTGGACATAATTTTATGTTGGCTTAAATTTGTTTGTGAATTTGATTTAATCTTACTGTTTGTGTTGTAGTCTCCCCCGCCCCTATGCAAATGGTTTCACTGGATAGACACGGAGCAGCCGGATTGGGCGCGCGAGGAGGTTGAGGAGAAACAGCGCCGTGCGTGGGCAACGTTCTTTGAGGAGGAGCGTTGGGAAAAGGTTCGTGCTAATGAGAAAGCAGAGCGAGAGAGGCAGATACAGAAACTAAGGGCGGAACAAGCTCGTAATCGCGAGGTGAATCAGAAGAGGATGGATGATGAGGCTGCACGTAGGTTTGCAGAGGAACAGGTGCGCAGGGAGGCTCGTGAAGCGGAGAGAAAGAGACTAAGGGAAAGAGCTGCTGAGGCGCAAGCGGCAGAAGAACGCGGCGACAAGTCTGGAAAATGGCCACGGTGGACGCAGGGAAAGTAGAGTTATGTGTCGTACTGGCAATGTATCTTAAATTCAGTTTTAGTTTGTCGTTGTATCTTAAATTCCGTTGTAGTGCTAAGCCGTATTTTAATTTCAGCTGCAATGTATCTTAATTTCAGTTGTAGTATTAATGTGAAATGAATTTGCCCCGAAAATGTTGTGTCAGAAATTTGGGCTCAATTGTTTGCCGCCACTTTTTCCCGCCCAATTTGTCCCGCTCAATGTTCCCGCCATTTATTCCCGCCCAAATCTGCCGCCAATCTTTCGCGCCCATTTTTTCCCGCTCACATCTTCCCGCCGAAAGTCATCCCTTGTAGCCTATAAATACCCCCACCGTTTTCTTGTCTTTCAGTGTAGCCTCTCAACAAGATGGATCCCCCTTATAAGAATCCCCCCCATCTTTTCAATGAATTCATGGCCGAATATCTTCTAGATAGTGCTCGCTATGTGATGAGGGAGAGTAAGATAGAGACATTCGAGGAGTTCATCAGTAGCGACGCCTTGCTCCGTAAGGTCGGTAGGAAATTTGAGACTTGGTCTTATGGATATCCAAAGTGAAGAAGATGCTCGCTCGTAGCCCACGGGAAATAAGGTGTGAGCTTATCAGGTTGAATGAGAAGTGGAAGTCACTAACATGGAAGAATGAAGAAGATAGGGAAAGGGATTTAAAATATCCCGAACGATGGGCGGCTGAGAGTGAAGACGACGATGATATCTTCGAGCCTAGCACCAAGGGAAAGAAAGCTGCATCGTCGAAGGGCAAGAGTGGTAAGTCCTCAAAGGGCAAGAGTGCTGCACCGCCAGTCGTCGATTCAGACGACGACTTCGAGCCTACCACCAAGGCCATGAAAGCTGCATCGTCGAAGGGCAAGGGAAAGGGTGTGCTGCGTTCTTAGTGTTTTAGTTATCAGTAATCATGGATCTTGTAGTATGTTGTAGCGATGGTGTACCATTTAATATGTTAGCAGAGAGTTATGTTGTAGTAGTAAGTTGTATCTTAATTATCGCTTGAAGTTCAATATGAAATGTTTGTTAAATAGAAATAGTAGTCATACATGGCGCATACAAATAGTAGTCATACATGGTGCATACAAATAGTACTCATACATGGTGCATACAAATAGTACTCATCTCACTGACCACGGCCCCTCGCTCCACCTCGCCTCGGTGGCGGTCGAGCCTGAAAAGGTGACGGCGAGTACATACGAACAGTGGTCGGCGATGTCGGGGAGGAAGCATGTACCCCTGCTCGTGCCGACCGTGCGTGGGATCTGGAGGTGGAGTTTGCTGTTGACTTGAAATCCAGTCTTGATAGCTCTGCTGTGTTTCGTCCCGATCGTGAGCACTTTGGACCGTAAGGATCGTGATCCGGACCCCGTCGACATATGTCCCTCACCTTTGATTAGATAAAAAAACCGTTAGTCGATCATGAGGAAATTCACACATGGTGCACAATTAATATGGATAGTGATGAATTGCGTACCCTCTGGCTCATCCATACGGGGACGCCACCCGAAGTTAGGCATGGGAAATTGCTGCTCCATGCCGAAACCGGCATGCTGCCAATACTCGTAAGTAGGCTCCTGCTGCTGGTTTTGCCACCTTAACCTCCTGCCCGGTTAGGGAGATGGTGGCCTCGGGCTCGGCGGTACCTCCATACGTGGGCGCGGGCGTGCCGCGGCTGATGCACCCGCAAAGAGGGGCGAGGTGGCCGCTGTGCTGCTCGGTACTCGACAACATCCGAAGATCGGGTGCATGTGATAGTCGCGTAGATACGACGTAGTTTCTCCTGAAGACGCTGTGCAAAGGAGGCGTGGTGCTCATACCGTCCAAGAAGTGGGCCGGCGGAGAGCGACCGTTCATACTGGGCGGCGTCATCTGCCGTCAACACGGCCTACAATTGTGAGCTCAAATTAGTAAAGTGTTGGCAAAATGTAGAAAAAATATAGTTGACTTACTGCGTGATGCCGAGTGCCTGAAGTGGAGTGGCGAGGGTAGGTGTCCCACTGTGTCGAGGGAGCCATCTCAACTGGGTCACACGCCTGGCTCAGACGAAGTCGTGTCCTAGGCATGTACGCTCGCAAGTACTGCTGAAATTCCTGAAGATCAAACGGCTCCCTAGTGGCCCATGACACGGCCGGCGCATTGGCCCAACCAGCGATGTATGGACCCAGGAGTTGTACCCATCCGACAGCAGTCTTGTTCGCTCCTTTTCTGTTGTACCTGAAAATTAAATTGTACCCATCCGTCAATGAATGTCCAATTGATGTAATAACTGATGGTAAAATTAAATTGTACTCACGCGTGGACGCGTGGTGGTAGTGGAACTGTGGGAGGTGGTGGCTCGATCAACTGACGCATTCCAAACTGTCTCATGACCCTCTCGTCGCGACATCTCCTCCACGAAGATATCGAAGATGATCTTCGCCTTCGTCATCCAGTAGGCCCAATCTCTGGTACACATCAACGATATACCGCCTGGGTATGTCTCGTCGCGGTGGTCCTCACTGTATGGCTCCCAACTAACATCGCTCTCCAGTAGTAGGTCAAACTGCTCTGTGAATGCTGGGTAGCAATTCCGCAGCTGATTATGCCCAAAATGTCTCTGCATAACATAACATAAGTATGTTAGTGTTGCATTTTATATAACAATATAAACAAGGTGTGTATACCTTCCGCGATGTCCATATAGAACCAAACGTCGGCATGTCGATGCGATCCGCGTCATACAACTCGTCTCCCGCGGCCAAGACCCAAAGCACCAATATCGTGGCGGCCGACGGAAACCTCGTCCAGGACCAGAGCTGCAATAGGAGGGGGCAACCAACGATTCCAGAACCATGCGAGGTGAGCTGGCAACCCTTACACATACCTCGGTACGTAGCGGCTAAGACCGCAGAACCCCAGCTCCTCTGTGTGATGTCCTCTGCTTCTGTGGCCTCAGCTATCTCCTGAGCTATAGGGATGTACCGCGCACTGATCGTGTTCCCGTGATTGTCCGTGAACATCGTCTTCCCGAGTAGCCACATGAGGTACGCCTCCAAGCTGCGAGTGATCTGGGCCGCAGTCATCGGTGCATCGGGGTATCCGAACTGCTCGATCTGTCAAGAAATATTCAATGTTAGGACTACATATTACGCGGTAAGTAAGGCTTGATAAAATAAATGAAACTGTTACGAACCTGGAACTCGTGTAGCCACGCCTGACGAGGGCCGTGAGCCTCAAAAGAGATAGGCCCAACGCCCTCGCGAACACCAACGAAACGTGCATCCATGCTGTGCATCCATCCCACGGGTTCCTCCAATGGGCCGATGGGCTCACCAGCCAACGGAAGGCCCAGCAACATAGACACGTCCTCTAGAGTAGGAGCCATCTCACCCCAGCGAAAGTGGAAGGTGTGGGTCTCGGGCCTCCATCGATCCACTAAGCAGGTGATCAAAGTAGCATCGTAGTTCAGACGCGAAACGTTCTCTCGGGCCTCCACTAATCGAGCGAAAGGTAGTAGTCCAGCCCACTTCAACCTGCAAAACAAATGATGAAAAAGGTAAAGCAAGGTCCAATTCGAAGGTAAATTTCAAATTAAAGCTAAAACACCTACCTGTCTTCCCACTGAGGGTGTATCATCCAGTTCTTCTTTGGAGTACGGGTCTGCAGTGGGTCGATGCTCTGCGGGTCGGACTCCAAGTGCGATGCACGATGTTTCTGATCAATCCCTGGATCGAGCAACGGGCGGGCCGCCATATCTGCATAAAGATATCAAAAATTGTTGCATTGTTCAAAGATGATACAAATTAAACCATTGATCACAAAGTTTACAAATTAAAGCATAGTTCATACAAAATTCAAATTAAAACATAGTTCAGAAATATTACAAATTGTACCATTGTTCGTACTAATATGGTTCACACGTACTACAACTTAAGCATAGTTTATAAATATTACAAATTTTCTACTGTCTCCCTCTAGTTCTTCCCCTCCCACGCCTTCCTCGGTTGCCTCGCCTTCCTCGGTTAGCCGCCGCCGCTATTTCTTTGGGTAGAAAGTGGGACATAGGGGTCCCTGTGTCCAAATTGGTTGCAGAGAAAACATTGCCTAGTTGGACCACCCGCTTCTGCTTCATCCATATCATTTCTAATGCGCCTTGTCTCCCGTCGACCTCTGTTTGTACGCAATAACCTTGGGTCAGGGATGTACCGCCTTTCATTTGGTATCACCGTAGTAAAATTTCCCACAACTCTGTATCCGACCATCTCGCCGGTCCAGGTGTGCAGCACAGCCTCTTTCGCGTAATATGGAGAGACGAAAGAGATTGAGTCCAGCCCTAGTTGTCCGGTAGCTGCCAAAGACATGGGAGCATGGAAGGTGAAGCAAGCTCGGTTTGTTGCATGTGCAGGCACACGATGGCCATTCTTCATTTCTAATTCTGACCTCATGTGTTCTCACCGCATTCACACAACCAAACTTGTCGGTTGGTAAGCGCACCTCAAACCTCCTTTCCTGATTACCGATGGCCAGAACAGTGTGTGACATACCCTTCTCCATCTTGACATCCATATATTCCATAATGGCCTTACAGTAAGGAGTGTTTGGATTCTCAAGCATATGCTTCAAAGCCAACTCCCGTCTCTCTTTGAAATAATTCATAGTGCCATATAAAATACCCTCCACAAGGGCTGTCACTGCAATGCCCTATTTCCCCTAAGCACGAAGTTGTATGACTCAGCTAGGTTGGTAGTCATCACACCATACCTAGCTCCATGTGTGTCATGCAGCAAAGACCACCTTTCTAATGGCTCGTGCTCTATCCACTCTGCAAAAATTTTAATCCGTCGTCCGTGCCTCCTTCTAGTATTGGGTGGGTCAAATCCAGCAGGTCACATAGCCCAATAGGATCTGGCTCGGGCCTCTTGGAACCTGTGTACCTGTGCCACAGCTGCATGAGCTGCTACTAATGCAGCTCGGGCGGCTAACCTGTCCCGCACATGGTCCTTAGTGAACTCATCCAGCTTGCCGCGGAGAAAAGTGTACTTGCATTCTTGATTCTGCTTGCACAACTTCTTGAACAGATTCATAAGACCCTTGCTCCTAAACTCATGAGAAGAAATTGGCCCCCTGTGGCGCATGCACCACCTACTCGCATATCCTGCCATGGCGTCTCTTCATCAGGTCCGGCTTCTACCGTAGTCTTGATAGCCGCAAGTATACCTGCATGCCTGTCATGTAGCACGCACACATTTTCGCGATCTTTCACTATCGATTTTTTAACTGCCTGAAGAACCATAACCAGCTAGCAGTGTTCTCGCTCTCAACAAATGCAAATGCGAGAGGCACACATCGATTGTTGCCATCCACTCCAATTGCTGTCAGAATCTGTCCCTTGTACCTCCCTGTTAGAAAAGTTCCATCTACACACATCACCGGACGACGATTGCATGAAAGCCTCGATGCATATGCTGAATGCGAAAAACACCCTGTGCAGAACCCTGACATTAGGGAACTCTGGTATCACAAAGTCTTGTATGTCCACATGGGTGCCCGGATTCCGGTCCTTCAATGTGTGCAGGAGACGGACGACACCGTCATAAGCATCATAGAAGGTCCCGAATCTGTTCTCCAGTGCCGTCTGTTTAGCCCTCCATGCCTTGCCATATTCAATTACATACTTATATTGAAGGTGAACTCTTCTCTGGATGGCTTTAACCCCCATTGCTGTATTCTCTACAATCTCCTTGTAGAACAGGCGAGCAATAAGAGTGGATGTAAGGTTTCGGTGATCCTTCAACATACTCTTAAGGACACATGTGTGCGGCACGAAGTCGCTCACCACCCATGTTGTGTCATACTTCGGACAGTACCCATGCACCCTTGATGGACATCTAGCATCGCTGCAGACCACTTGTCAAGAATTTCTGACTTGAAACGGTGGTTCTGAATACCCTTTGCGTGTTCATTGCCCACTGAGTGATTGCTTCCTGCAGATGTCTCTTGTCAGCATATCTAGCACCAACTGAGATGGTGTTCATGCTGTACTCCCAGGCAGAATCGTGCCGATCATCGACTATCATTGCCTCCGACAAATCATGGTTCCAAGAAGAGGGGATCGGATCCGCCTCTTCGTTATCATCTGAAGTATCGGATCCACCGGATTCATCTGAGTCAACCTCATTGTCCACTCCATCCTCGTCTTCCTCGTCCATCATGTTCTGCATCTGTTCTTCTTCTTCGTCCACGCTTTCAAGCTCAACAAGATCGTCATGACCACTGCGCCGCATGGCTACTCTGCCCGGATTGGAAATCGCCGCCCAAAGATCGTAACTTTGACTGCTCTGGCCTGGATGGAACGCACCCTCGCCTTCTTGGAAATTCACCACCTTCGCCTCGGGAAGCATTAAGGCGATGGGGTGAGTTCCCCTGCGCTCGCACGCTTCCAACCAGTGCACCCACTGAGAGGTCCGCTCAATCGGCTTCAACCGCCAGAAAATCTGGCATCGGAGCTGCTCCACAAAGCATGCACACCAACGGTGTATGCTTCGGGATTAAGCCCGAAATTCACGGTCAACCACTCCTTCAACCGACTAACTCGCCATGTTTTTGGGTTTGTCGATGCAAATCCTCACACCGAAACTCGCTCAGATCAGCTCCCATCGGAGTTGTTCGGACCGTGCCATGACCGAAGTAAACAACGAATTTTACTCTATCTGACATATCTGCTCACCTATACAAATTACAGACTCGTCAAAAAAATCTAGCACCTACACTCTAAAATAAATAAAAATCTAGCACCTGCAGTCCTAAATAAATACTATCTACCGGTACATATTACACTAACTAATGTGCGAAGCTAACGAACGCAACATGCATTATGATTACACCATCTAATACCAGGAATTAGGGTTTACCCTTGAAGCGTGCCAAACACCTCTGTCAGCAGCTCAGCTTCTCCACCCCGCAGCAGCTCCACCACCACGCAGCAGCACCACCACCACAAGCTCCACCACCACCACCACCAGCTCCACCACCACCACCACCTCCACCACCACCAACACCACCTCCACCAAAACGCCTCAAAAACTAACCCATATATAGATCAGCTGATTCTACCGCATTTGGTGGTCAAACTACAACAAATGGCTGGATAAATCGCTCAGAAATGAGAGAAAACGCTGCTGGGCTGAGAGCAAAAGTGAGAGAGAGCTGATGAACTCAGAGCTGGAGGAGGAAGAAGCAGCTCGGCCCGGCGCGTCGACCAGCAGCGCGGCGCGGGCGATTTTAATGCGCCCAATTTCGGGGTCACCTTCCCCGAATCGGGGTCCTCGGGATGGCTGTCCCCGACACGGCCTGCTCCTGGCCAGGAGACAGCCCGACATCGGCCGCGCGTGGCCGACAGCGCCGTTTTGGGCACGCTGAACCCGAAATTGGCTGTGTCCGCCAGATTCCCTGCGCATCGGGCTCGTGCACCCCGATTCCTCCGTTTCGGGTTCAGTAACCCCGACGGTGTATTATTTATGAAAATTGCTGAAAACGAATATTATTTCTGGATTAAATAATAAAAAGTGTATTATTTAAAAAAAATTCGCGTGTTTGTTGTACGTAGTTTCCGTGTAGTTTTTGTATAAATTTGATCATGAACTGGACCAAGAAACTTGACTTATGTGCCACAAAAATACACATTTGGATTCACATTTGGAAGAAACTCACAATTGTGTACGTTTTGAGGCATATAAATCATGTTTTATTGATGGAAGTGATGATCTAAATTAAAATCAAAATATGAGGGTTCCTCGTATATTAGAATATGGATTTCACTCACAATGTAAGAATTACCTTTTGGACGAATGAGATGTAAAGTGAAGTCCATGAAACTTAGGTGAATGCGTTTTTCCCTGCTATTTTAGCTTATGGTTGCTTAACTGTGGTATGCTATGCTTATTCTTAGGTGCTATTGCTATATGGACAAGAAGTTTTCAGATAAGCTATTATCATGTTTGAACAGTTAGATTTAAGTAAAATAAAGTATGTTACTGGTGGTTGTCTTATCATGTCTTCATATTGTAATGCAACGATGTAGCTGTTTGCTGATCGATTAAGAAAAACACAGCTACTACCATGTGGTAGACATGGTGAGCAACTGAACAATTGTCATACAAAAAAAAACACAGCTACATGAAAACATCCGAATATTTACAAATGGCTTAACTAAATAAAGCCTTGTACTTAGTAATTTCTGCTATGCAAATTCAACTATTTTCTTTAACGTATACATGTACAATGTTTGATTTTGTTACAGGCTGTACACTGATGCAGCTTGGCTCCAAAATCAATCATTAATGGGAGAACATCTCTAGGGGTTAGCTAGCTAGCTAGACCTGATTAGTAAGAAGCTCACTAATTCCCTTGGCGTAAATGGAGCATGACAATTGATGCCAATAACCTAACTTGTTTCTGATGGTTTCCTCACTAAGACTAGTCACAATGGGGAGTATCATATAGTAGTATCATGCATATGGTACTAGTGTATGATACTATCTTCACAATGCATAGTATCATGTAGTAGTATCATAGGTTAATTATATTTAGTGATTTGTAGAATCTCAATGCAAAAGTGCGTACAAGATTGGTTTAACACTAGTTTTTCTAGTTCTACGTGCTATGATACAGTATCTACCTATGATACTAGTACTATCTCTTTCTTCATTTATTCATGTGACACATCAGCTTTTTGCATGCATGTGATGCATGATACTAGCTATGATACTCCCATTGTGGGTAGTCTAATGATTGCCAATTATACCGCCGCGCTTTTGATTATGAGATTGGAAGCAATAAATAAAGAAGTATAATTAGTTAACAGCAGCAATCGCACACCCGGCCCGTTAGTGTCCACATACATCGTCGGCTTCCTTATGATTGTTCTGCTTTGCTTAGGCAAAGCACTGTATTATTTATGATTAATTAAGCTTACTCATGCATGAGAGGGCATGATTACTCTTAAACTTTGCATTGATGAGCAATTAGTTCCCGCAAAAAAAAGATGAGCAATTAGTTGTTTCTATTTTAAGCAGAGCGTGAACATTAATGATAATGGTCTATTGCCTTAATGCTTGATTTTTTCCTGGTTTATTTTTCGAGAATGCACCCTGAAAGATGTATTATGCATATATAATACGGAGTATGTTTTTCCCTTGGTTCTTACCAGGCCTATATAACTACAAAGCAACATGTGCCGCTAGCGATCGAGTAATGAATATAAGTTGCATTCTAAAAAGAACATACCGGGTATTAGTCTGCGGCGGGAGAACTATGGCTAATTATTCCTCTATATTTTCCAGATCCGTGTAAATGTATATATGTATATATACATGTAGAAACGAACGTGTATATATGCCCACTTCGGCTAGTCGTACCAGTACGTAGCAACTATTTGTGAATGGTGATGAGGAAGTGGGGAGGCACTGTGTTGTAGATATTCTTACGAGTAGTGGCAATGTCACCCTCACACTTTTGCTTGTACTGCCATTAATCCCAATTTGTCCTTATTTATCTGTTTACCCTCTCTCTCCTCTCCTCTCCTCTCTTTCTCTCTCTCTCCTTTTGGCAACGCCTCCATATTATTCTTTCAACTATCTCGCCTCCTTGCTCAATACTGGCTTTCTTTTTCATATTTTCTTGTCTACAGCCTACACAAACCTCACCTTTCCCTTGCTGCAGTTGTAGTAGGAGCAGAAGCTGTTCTCTATATCTCCCTCCCACAGATCGCTACCACCAGAGACAATAGTTGTCCTGCCTGATCATGTGCTAGCTCCTACAATTCTTTGATCCACTGCCAAGGGGACAAGAACTACTCATCTCTTGTTCGTTTGCCTGTTTTTCCACCCATATTTTATCTCCTTCTTTTCCCATTTGCGATCTTGTTGAATAGCAGTGGATCTTGTTGGAACAAACAAGCGGCAACAAGGGGAGAGAAATTGTCCCAATTATTTTCTTTGCCCCTTCTTCATCAGATCTATACCATCCTCTCTGCTAGCTGACCCCAAAGAGGTAAGGACGAGCAGGGTCTTTCGCTAGCTCGCTAGATGCACCTGAGAGAAATTTGAGAAGAAAGGAAGTCTTTGCAGTCTGGTCCTTTTATTGCTACTAATATATTGTCCATGCTTCTTGAGATTTGAGCAAAACATCATGTTGTTTTCACATGGAAATTTGTGCTTCTTGTGCCATATCATCATATATACATATGCACGCCATGTGCATTCATAGAGTGGATCAGGCTCTCCATGCATTTTGATTTTGTATCAGTCATATGTCAAATCATTCCCACTGCTATGAATCTACAGTTTTTCTGTGCCTCCTTGTTCTGAAGTTGAAAAAACGAATAGGATAGAACTATTTTCCCCATTTCTTGCATCCAAAGCTTAAAAAAGATCAGATCAGAATACCTTAGCTCCCAAACCCTAATCTCCTCCTATTGCCTTCCCAGAGCGATCCTCGCTCCAAGAAAACCCTAACCCTAGAAGTAGTATCGGAAGAAATGCATGTTTTTCTTGGGAAATGACTAACCATTTGACAGCTCTCTTCGATTCGCATATACAGATCGCCGACAAGGCAATGGCATCCCCGTCCAGCACCGGCAACTCCGCAGTCTCTGTGGTTGTCGCGGCGCCGACCACACCTGGGGCGGGGGCGCCGTGCGCGGCGTGCAAGTTCCTGCGGCGCAAGTGCCTCCCCGGCTGCGTGTTCGCGCCCTACTTCCCGCCCGAGGAACCGCAGAAGTTTGCCAACGTCCACAAGGTGTTCGGGGCCAGCAACGTGACCAAGCTACTCAACGAGCTGCCGCCGCACCAGAGGGAGGACGCCGTGAGCTCGCTCGCCTACGAGGCGGAGGCCCGCGTCAAGGACCCCGTCTACGGCTGCGTCGGCGCCATCTCCGTGCTCCAGCGCCAGGTCCACCGCCTCCAGAAGGAGCTCGACGCCGCGCACACCGAGCTCCTCCGCTACGCCTGCGGCGAGCTCGGCGCCATCCCCACCGCGCTGCCCGTTGTCACCGCCGGCGCCCCCACCAGCGCCAGGCTCGCAGCCGCTGCAATGCCATGCCCCAGCCAGCTCGCCGCGAGCATGTACGGCGGTGGCGGCCTCCGGAGGCTCGGGCTGGTCGACGCGATGGTGTCGCAGCCACCTCCTGCCGCCGGTTGCTACTACAATATGCGGAACAGCAACAACGTCGGTGGCAGCATCGGCGCTGACGTCGCGCCCGTGCAGATCCCATACGCCTCCATGGCTAATTGGGCGGTGAACGCCATTAGCGCCACCACCACCACCTCAGGATCAGAGAGCATCGGGATGGATCATCACAAGGAGGGAGGAGACAGCAGCATGTGAACCGACTCGCCCAACCAACAGTAAGTGGTTTGGCTGGCCTTAATGTTGCATTGCAGTCATGCTTCATGTGTTGCGTGTGTGTGCGCTTCATGTGTTTTCTCTTCTTCGTTATTGTCTTGTGCAGTGCATGTGGATTAATCCTACACTTTAAGATGTGGAGAGAAAGACATGGGCTTTGGCCTTAATCTTGAAGGAAGGAAGCTTCGAGGAGATCGATGCATGGGATCGAGCTAGCTCATTCTCAGGTTAATTAAGAGCTAAGAAGCAATCTATCTATGAATCTATCTATATATAGCCAACATGAATTATATATTTCAGTGTCCCCTTTTGCATGTTGTGCAAACCATACTTTGGGTGACTTTGGAATACTATATGTAATCGAATCGAGATCTAGCTTGATCTCGCCTCTTTTCATGATTAATCGATCGGTTTCGCAGGATCCATGCATCAGTCAATCAGTCATTAGTACGCGTAGCATGCTCGCTCACCAGAAAAGAACCACGCACCTTTAGGCGGCCATATAAATAATGCATCCAGCACATTGATTTGTGAAAAAGATCATGCTTGCATGCATCAGGACTAAGGAGTCCTGCAAGCTGGTTTGGGCTAACTGGGTCTAATTAAAGGCTAGACGATCTGCATCTGATATCATATGTCATAGGCACCAATGGCCTATGCTTGCATAGTTGCATATATGCTCCAGATATATCATCTTGAGATGCTTAATAGTAAGGGAGGAAGATTAAAACAGTTTTGTTTATGGAGCGCATCACACCATTTGTTTTGCGGACATTCTTCTCTTCCATGTTAGTAAACTGTAAAGGCATGGGGAAAGCAGTATTCCCGGCACTATTCTTATAGGTCCCAGATCTTTTTATGGATCTCACTGTTATGTGCATTGTACATGTAGTTATTCGATCATCTAGATTTTCCCTTCTTTGGGATTAATTGTGGGTTTCTTAAATGGTGGGGGTTTTGTTTTCTACTTTTCATCCTTACGTGTTGCTCGGAGCTCATGTCTGTGATCTTTGGTGGGGAATTTGTTGATTCCTTGACGAATTTGAACTTTACTGTTTTCTGGTTAGTTTCTGTGTTGTAATTGTGCAATTCTTAATGCTGATCCTCCTCCTTTACAAGTAAGACTCACAGGGAGAGGCTCTACTTCATACAAATTCAATTAACATGGTTTTTTTGCACAAGCAAAACAAAGAAAGTAAAATGTACAAATACCCTTCACAAGGAAAAACTATCTGATCATCCCCTTTTACAATTTTAATCAATTTATGATAAAAAATTAATAACATGAATATACAGCTGAATTAAGCTTGGTTTTGTTGAACTGAAGTGCTACCTTTTATCTGTTTCGAGACGAACATTTTTTTTGATATGTGGGGGTATATCTCCTTTTTCTTCAAATCATACATCTTTTGCATGTTTTTAGTCCCTATTTGAAACATTGAACTTTTTTAGTATCGCAATGTGACTTTTTTCCATCTCATGTATTCCAAACACAACATTAGGGGTCAAAATTCTGGCTTCTTTTAGCCATGGGATTCTAGACATGCTCGGGAATATCTTTTACTTATCTTTCTTTACCCCCTTTCGAATGAAATAAATTTACCAAGTTATTATGAAAGTGAGATGTTGCATGAAAAAATCATATTCATATTTTATAAACTCTTCATATTTGAAATATTTTTCAATCTTAGTTATTGCAATGCTTAGTTGTATGTACAATGTATAAAATTTCCCCTTTCATGAAATATATATTTGTTTAGAGCATGTTAAACACCAATCTTAATGAGTAAAGTAATACTGAAAAATATTTACAAAATTTTGTAGGCAAATACCAAATATTCCCTTCATCCTGAAAAAGATGTCGCAAATTTGCGACATCATTTTTGGGACGGATGGAGGAGTTAATTTGGAGGTTATAAACTATGCCACGCTTTCATTTTTCCTCGAGTACAGTAGACTTGAGTTAAATTTGAGAATGTGCATATATTTATATGGTACTAAATGCATGCATTTTGTTGTTACAATATTCATAAAATGAGAATAGACATATCCTGTATTGTACTGTATACACCACCTAGCATCTACAAGAGTGGCAGTGTGCATGTTTTTGTAGTCCAGAAGTGGTATGCTTATTTCCCCCCTGATGATATGAGAAACATGTGTTGCACTAGCTCCCAAGGCGTACTTGTTCAGGCGCACTTGAACGTTGACGTTGTGGAAATTAAATATATAGCAGTACCAGTATGGCAGTGATCGACTTGTTATCGATCTTAACTTCCGTATGAATTTATATTTCTTCATGCCTGCTGGGATCTCTCCGGTTCACCAATTACTAAGTGCATAATTCCCAACCTTGAATGATTCTATGGTCTTCTTCTCTATCGCGCCAGTTGCTTTGTGAACTGATTAGACAGATATAATATCACTATATAGAGCTCTGTGCGTGAGAATTCTTCTATAATATCATGATTGGAGGGACCCATTAGAAGGACCATTCGAATGATGGAGAGTGGAAAGTTCTATAGATGGTGTGCAAACTCACTTTAGACATTAGTTGTTGTAGAATTTACTAGGCTGTAAAATCGTTACTCCGCATGTGTTTTGATAAAATCCGCAAAAAAAAAAAGCGTAGATAAAAAGAACCATATACTGCATGAGGTTATGTGTAACAGCGGATATAAATATCGTACTTTCACTTTTATCATAAAATTACTCTCACAATCCCACCTTATTTTTCTTGCAATCGAGGGACATCATGCATTAAATTCCAACCATGCTCAGTGCACGGATGCCCTGCACGAGATTTGACATGTCACGGTTCCTCGTACGTATTCCAGTATCCTGTTCCTCCACAGGAGCAAGTGCAAATACAAATATACAATACGTATATGTATAGCTAGATTATTGGTCGACCTACTCGTGCTGAGCATAAAGGGAAGAAAAGAATACATATATACTGTATGGCCTAGGATGGATATATATAGATGTGTATTCCCTCTGTTCATAAAAAGACATCAGAGATTTTGTCTAAACTCAGTTGTATCTACGTACTAAAGAGTGTCTAGATACATCTAAATTCAAACAAACTTGTAGTATCCTTTTATGGACAGGTAGTAATACAAATGCACAACTATATAAGCAGAGCATTTTATGTTCCGTATGTGTAGAGCAAGACTGTATGTTGTAACATGGATATAGATATGTAATACAACCGCTTGACTGTCCACAGAAAATAAAACCCCGCCCCGTTCCCTGAACCTTTGAGAGTCCACTCCCTCATCCCGACGCTCCCCCGTCTCTTCTCTGGCAGCCATGCCGTTCGAAGTGAGATAGGCAGACTGGCCGGCTTGTACAGAGTAGACCATGACTAGGTTTCGGCGAGCTGCCAGTAGTTGGCTATATGCCAGTAGTTGGGAGGGTGCTGGATTTTTTGGGCCAAATCTGGCGCTATGTGGGAGTTGCTCTCCTCGTCGAGGTGCTCTGGCGGTCGGAGTTGAAGACGGTGGGGAGGAAATCCAGCGCGGACTCCTCCAATAAGGTCCTTGCTCGTGGCAGTGTTTGGGGTTGGGTGTGGTGGCGGTGATGGCCTTCTTCCGCTTCGTCGGTGTGGTGCCAATACGGAGGAGTGGTATTCCGACGATGCTGTCGTCGACTTCTGCTAGTTGCAGGGAACACTGAAGCTGCTATTCGGAGATATGAACACGGTGGCATGGCTCGCCACCGTGATCTATGGCCGAGCAGGCGGACTCCAAACGCCGACGGTGGCATTAGTTCAACCTTCAGTGCGAAGGCCCTTTGATGGATTCTTGTCTTCGTTCATCGTTCTCTTTGCTCCAAGTGGTGTTGTCCCCGGTGGCGGTGATGACGGACGGTGACGGAGTCTGTATTCCAGCAGTGGATGGAAAAGGACCTGATTGTTTTATCTATACTTTGTTTGGGGTTCTTTCTGTGAAATCTGAGGACCCGTTTTGTAATTTACGTCTTTGTTAGTGTTCTCTGTACCCACACCGACAGAAGTAATGGACTAATTAGGCCCTTCTGGGCCAATAAAAAAAGATATGTGATTCAAATGCACAACTATACAATTAGAGCATTGTATGTTACGGTATGTCGAGAGCAAGTCTAAACCATACACACAGCTAAAAAACAACAAAAGAAGAAGAAAAGAAACTAAGGCCCTAACTAATCAGAAGCTCACATTAGCAGGAGCACCACCAGTGGTGACGACAACCGACTTCGAATAAGGTTCTCCAAAACGACGCCTCCATGAAGCACACATTGTATGGTGCACTATAGCTGTAGCTACTTTTTTTATAACAGGATTAGCTAGTACTTATCATGGTATAATATGAGTACCGAACACTCCTGGTTTATTTTTGTTTTGTTTTGCGCGTATGGCACTCTCTTGAGTTCGACCAGACAAACCTCTCCAATTAGTACCGCGCAATTAAACCGCATGTCGACGTACCTTCTGTTGCCCAAACACGGGTGTGCGTGCGTACTCTGTTGCTGGGACTTGACGTGACCGGTCACGCACGAACCACCGAGGAACGAGCGACGGAGAGCGCAAGCAAAGCTACACGACACGCGCACGCACCTGTGTTTTTCTCATGTCTTCACGATCAATTCTGTGGCTACCAGCGAGGCAAACCAAAGCCTCTCAATTCTCGTAGCCAACTCAATGTATATATACCCTTCATCAATTCTGTTTGAGTTTGAGTTGTAGAGACCTGCCTCGGTACACCCCTCTCCCAAACTTAAACACATTTCAAACTAAGATACCCTACATATATAAGCTTAACGGGTTTGCTATGCCTCAGTTAACTGAGATTTTTTTAAGTTTAAGTCATTTACAAAAAGTGTTTTTCTGTTAAAAATGTGCAACTTGACTGAGTTGCACTTTCTTTAAACTGCAGTTACACTTTTCTGAGGCAACTGAGACTTAAAAAAATCTCAGTCAACCGAGACATAGATACACTCTAAGCTTAATTACGAAGATGTATGACCCAGAAACCATATAGTACATGGAGTGCAAGTGTAAGATCTGAACATAAATCTGTTGCAAATTTAATCAGAATACATACAATTAAGTGTGGCGTCGTACGCGTTTAATCTGAGCATATATACATGTATGTACATGTGATCTCGACCTATTTCAAACTAGTTGGGGGAGGAAAGAGAAGGACTTATATGCCACAAGAGACATAGATAAATGTAGGAATCGATGCATCTACACGAGACGGGCCTTGCGTGTAGGTGCAATGTCGGGTCTCTACTAGTCAGCTGAATAGTATGGGCCAACTGTTTTTGCATACTGCTCATGTAGATGAATAATCGGATTGTTCATAAGGACGGTCGGCCGATCCATTCATGCCTCTTAAAATAGAACGGCTAACAGAACTACTCCCGAGTGGTATTTTCGTGGGCTCGTGAATGTTGATACGGAGTACTACTTTTTAGTGAAAAACAAGATAACTTTTTTTGATCAGCTAATAGTTTTTGAAAGACTGAAGAGATATATTTTGTGTGCATATTTCACACTGCAATTGAATATTTTTTCTGCGAAACGGCAATTGAATAATATTAATCATTTGCTCATGGCTTATATAGAGGCACACGAAATTTTTCCCCTCTCGTTAGGGTTTTTCTCCTCGAGCTAACCCCGTAAGCATCGAGACTCCATCTCCCATCCACCACGTCACCATCCTCTCTTGGTAGAATTTGCTTGGGCTAACTCAGGGACGACCTTTGCCGTTTCCCGGCCTTGGTAAATCATGTGGTTAGGGTTTTGGGATGGATGCGTCGGCGGCTGGAGGAGGAAGCTCTCGCAAGGAGGATCTGGATGTGATGTTGAAGAAGCTTGGGCTCTGTGAGGAAGACCTTGATGATGTGGTCTTTGAGGAAGAATCCCTGCGGCCGGTTGAGAGTACCAGATGTCTTGCAATTTCTGGAGTTCATACCAACCGAGATTTCAACCTTTTTTGGTTTTGCATGACCATGCACTCAGCATGGGATCTTGTCCGGGAGCTAAAGTTCAGTTCATCTGAAAACAATATGTACACCATGCAATTTTCATGCCTGAGTGATTGGGATAAGGTAAAGGAGGGAGGTCCGTGGACGTTTAGTGGACAACCAATCCTCCCAGCTCTGTACGATGGGTTTACCAAGCCATCCAAAATTTCTTTGAACACTTTGAACATTTGGATCCTGATCCATGACCTCGTGATGAATAAAAGTCTATGACCGAGACCCTTGCCTCCATGGTGGGTACTGTGATCAACGCTGAGACCCGGTCGAGAGGCTATAGTTGTAATTTGTTTCGAGTAAGAGTGTGAATTGATGTTAGGAAGCCACTGAAGAATAAAGTGTGAATGGTCACTGTAAGACAACGATCAACTCTTCTTGGTAAAGTACGAGAAACTTCCAGATTGGTGTGCACTGTGGGGCATGATTGGCCGTGTGAGTACATAACATGCCGATTGATGTCTACGCACGCTTCTATTCCTGTAGACAGTGTTGGACCTCCAAGTCCAGAGGTTTGTAGAACCGCATCAAGTTTCCCTTAAGTGGATCACCCAAGGTTTATCGAACTCAGGGAGGTAGAGGTCAAAGATATCCCTCTCAAGTAACCCTGCAATTACGATACAAAAAAGTCTCCTGTGTCCCCAACACACCCAATACACTTCTCAGGTGTATAGATGCACTAGTTCGGCGAAGAGATAGTGAAATACAAGTAATATGGATGATTATGAGTGATAATTGCAATCTGAAATAAAAATGGCAGCATGCAAACATGTAGCAGAACTGGTTGTAAATGGTGTTTCAATGCTTAGAAACAAGACCTAGGGATCATACTTTCACTAGTGGACACTCTCAACAATGATACCATAATTGAATACATAGATATTATCACTTCACTATGCTACTCTGAACCACTCTCCGGTTTGATAACAAACACAAATTTATTGCGTAGGGCTACATAAGCATTCCTTAAAGTTCGCATTCCCAATCTATGGACGCCACACGCTATCACTTTGAGCATACAAAGGTGGTACCAATTAGACACCACAATTCATAAGTATCTCTGTAAATTAAGCTTAAGAAACAAACACGGTGTGCACGCTGTCACCTTCACACCGCCGGACAAGGTGTCCCCGGAGATCACATAATAAAATCACTTGAGTAGCACAATAGTTGAAGAATAACATCTACTTATTCAACTAGATTATAAAGCTCATGATCACATAAGATCATACATAGAGAGATAGATAGACCACATAGCTACCGATAAAGCTCTCAACCCCGGGGGAGAACTACTCACTCCTCATCATGGGAGTCAGCAACGGCGATGAAGATGGCGGTGGAGTCGATGGAGATGGCTCCGGGGGCAATTCCCCGTCCCGGCAGGGTGCCGGAATAGAGACTTCTGTCCCCCGAAACTTGTCTGCGATGGCGACAGAGCTACGGAACTTTTCGTGGATGGAAGCTGATTCATTTAGGGTTCACACGTCGGGAGGCTTCTTATAGGCGGAAGGGCGAGGTCGGTGGAGGCCAGGGGCCCCCACACCACGCGCCTAGGCCTGGTCTGGCCGCCTCCTGGCGCTCATTCGTCTTCCCTCTGGACTCCGTCTTCGTTTCAACAAAATAGGAACTTCGGCTTTTGTTTCATCCAATTTCGAGAATATTTTCTATACAACTTTTCTGAAATACAAAACAACAGAAAACAGGGAACTGGCACTGTGGCATCTTGTCAATAGGTTAGTTCCGAAAAATGCATAAAAGTGCCACGAAGTGTAAACAAAACATATAGCAATTGGTGTAAAACAAGCATGGAGCATCAAAAATTATAGATACGTTTGCAACGTATCAATGATCAGAGTACCCATGGCCACAAATTGTCGGCTAAGGATTGTTCTTCATGATTAATTAGTCATAGATGACGAAACAACCTCGATCTATGTGGTGCATATCACGTCGGCAAGAGATCTACCACAAATTTTTAGGCCCGTGGCAGATGAGGGGTCTTTAACCACGAAAATTCTTATCGTATCAGAAGAGTTTCGAGAGATTATTGATTGTTGACGTCATGCCCACTGACACATGGTAAACACCATTAACTGGGTGAAAATCCTTGGTAGATGACACATCCACACAAGGTATATATGCTAATATAAGTAGGCCTACACATCTTATGCCCATTGGGCTTTAAACGGGCCAGCCCACTTAAGGACTTTCGAGATTAAGCGGGCTAGCCTACCCAAGGCATGTTAGATAAATGGGCCAACCCGTCTAAGTTTCAACCAAGTTTAAAAGGCTAGCCCGTCTAAGGCCTACGAGCTTAAAAGGGCAGGCCCATATAAGGCATGCTAGGTGTAAGCGGCCCATGTTGTCTAAGGTCTGCTAAGATTAAACTGCCTGGCCCATCTAAGGCATGCTAGTGTAAATTGCTGGTCCATGAATAGTCGGCTATGATTAACAGGCCAGCCCACTATAGGCCCTCTTAATTAGCCTAACCGGGCCGAACCACATGAGGCATGGTATACGTAAATGGGATGGCGCAGTTGCGTCTCTTCCATTAATAGGCCAACCCATTTAAGGCCCTTTAAGCTTGGTGGGGCTGTTCCACCTAAGGCCTACTAATATCTAGTGGTGGTCAACCCATGGAAGGACACGTAATTTTAAACGAGCCGACCCAACCGCTTATGGCCTGCTATCTTTAGACGCCCCGGATAATTTCTAGTTGTCTTTAGGTAGGCTGACCCAATAGGGTTCCGTTAGTGTTTTACGGTATGCTAGGATGTGACTTTAGAGGGTCCATTTGGCCCATGATATGCAGTACATTAACAACCAGTTAACATATGGGCCTATTTTCCTGAACATGCTTCTGGCCCAATAGGCTCATTTATGACAAGCACCAATGTGTAATTTATGGTTAGGAAATAATACGCAAACAATCTAAAAAAATAACTAAATATTACATTAGTTGTAAATGTTTGAAAAAGTATTACAGAACCTGGAGAAGTTGAACGGTAATTAAAATTACCAATACAAATTCACCAGCGAGATCAACCTGAAGATGAACAGATTCAACAATCTTTTATAGAGTTGGTGATCCAACTATATCTGAAACAAGTACAAAAGTAAGAAAGTCAATGCAAAACACACTATAATGTTTCTTGTCAAAGAATTAATATAGACTACCAATAAAGTGAAATAAGCAAACGACGAGTGGGTGCATCATATCAACGACCAGATCATTTAAGGTGGACAAATAGTTAAAAGTAAGCTACGAGCTTGTTATAATGTGTAATATATCCCATCATAAAAAATGTGATGGGTCAGATCATTGGCCAGCTAAGGCAAACAAGCAATTAAACTATCATGTGGTTTAGGGCATGTACATATGATACATGAATTTTTTTCCATCATAATAGCAGCTTATAAGACTAGTTTATATTGTTATTTGCATTAATATATCATTATTTAAGAATTTTTAGATGATTTATGAGACTTTCCTATAAAGTTCCTTTATTTTGGTTTTAACTCTGTATGGCTGAAAAACCTTCTATTAGTATTTTTGAGATACATGAGCTACGAGACTCTAAAAAGGGTAAGGTCAGAGGCCACACTTTGGGATTTTCGAGGCGAATAAAATGAGCTGAAGTGGACAACCACGAGATGAACATGCTGGGAATTACGCCAGGTGGCATGGGTCGCTGATGAGTGCAGAGCACACCGTTGGGGAACCCCAAGAGAAAGGTATGATGAGCACAATAGCAAGTTTTCCCTTAGTAAGAAACCAATGTTTAATCGACCAGTAGGAGAAAGAAATCACTTCTGAAGGTGTTGCTAGCTGAATTTTTGCAGGACCCACTACCAACGTCAGCAACAACGTGGAACCTACACACAACACAACCAAAATATTTTGCCCCAACTTACAGGGAAGTTTTCAATCTCACCGGTTTTGTTGAAAACAAAGGATTAAACGTATAGTATGAAAAAAGATGTTTGTTTAAAGTGAAATAAAGAGAACAATACTTGCAGTAAGTAAACAGACCATGTGTTTGTAGTAGATGATTTTATTAGTATAAAAGAATTACATGCTGGTGAACAAATTACATGCTGGTGAACAAATTACAGCTGGGCAATTGACAGAATAAAGACCATACATGACAAGATGATTACTATGAGATTCATTTGGGCATTACAACATGATACATAGACTGTAATCCAACTGCGTCTATGACTAATAATCCACCTTCCGGTTAGCGTCCGCACCCATTTCAGTATGAAGTTGTAAGCAACAGATTATTGCATTAAGCAAAGTGTGTAAAGTAAACAATAGAATTACCCTTAGATAAAATATTTTTGTTTTCTCCCTATTATCAACAACACATCTACAACCTTAGAAGTTATTGTCACTATCCCATATTACTGGAGGCATGAACCCACTATCGAGCATAAATACTCCCTCTTGGAGTCACAAACACATACTTGGCCAGAGCATCTATTAGCAACAGAGAGCATGCAAGATCGCAAATAACATATGACAAATATATAATCAATCTCAACCATAGTATTCAATATTCATCGGATCTCAGCAAACACAACATGTAGCATTACATAAAGATGATCTTGATCATGATAGGCAGCTCACAAGATCTAAAGATGAAGCATAAATTGGAGAAGACAATCATCTAGCTACTGCTATGGACCCGTGGTCTAGAGATGAATTACTCACACATCACTTTGGAGGCGGGCATGGCGATGTAGAGGCCTCCGGTGATGATCTACCTCTCCGGCAGGGTGCCGGGAAGAGCTTCAGAACCCTCCCGAGCTAGGATCGACGATGGCGGCTGCGATGGAACTTTCCGTGGATGGAGGCTCGGGTATTTAGGTTTTTCCCAATCAGATGTATCTATAAGCGGAAGGGCGAGGCCGGTGGGCGCGCGAGGAGCCCACACCACCCCTAGGCACGGGCAGGGGGTGGCCCGCGCCTAGGCATGGCATGGCCGCCTCCTGGCACTTCTCCGTTTGCCCTCTGGACTCTGTCTTCTTTACAGTAAAATAGGAACTTCGGCTTTTGTTTCGTTCAATTCCAAGAATATTTCCTATACAACTTTTCTGAAATACAAAAATAGCAGAAAACAGGAACATGCACTGTGGCTTCTTGTCAATAGGTTAGTTCCAGAAAATGCATAAAAGTGCCACAAAGTGTAAACAAAACATATAGAAATTGGTGTAAAACAAGCATGGAGCATCAAAAATTATAGATCTTTTGCAACGTATCAACATCCCCAAGCTTAACTCCTGCTCATCCTCGAGTAGGTAAGTGATAAATTTTTTTTTTGAGGTGACATGAAGCCAACACAATCTTGATCAAGTTATTGTAAAAGCATTGTGAGCTAGGATCAAAGTACTCTGAGCATAGGCATGATAGATATAATTCTAACAATAGAACTTAGAAACTATGTTACAACATGAGAACTAACTCAAACAAAACATCATGAATAATTATGCACTGAAAGCAACTGTTTGTTTTTTAGTATAGAGAAAACATAGCAAAATGGTACTCAGCTTGTCCTTTTGAAATAGCAAAACATAAATGCCAAGACACCTTTAGAGTTCAAAGGATGACTAGATACAAGTAGTTTGAGAACAAGCAATAACATAATCACGAATCAATCAATAATAATTTTTGTTACTATGCACATTATACTCAGAATGAAAACTATGCTCTCTTAATTGGTGCATAAAGTTAGAAGATGAAGACTAAACATAAAAGTAAAAGAAAAGCCCTACGCTGAGGGAAGCAAGATTACTCATGTGCTAGAGCTTTTTATTTTGAATGCAATAGAGGTGTTAAAAAAATATTTTGAGAGGTATGTATGTCTATGTCAACGAATGGCATCAAATGATCTATCATCCTTTCATGTTTAATGGTTTCAAGAGTGGCTCCCATATAGAGAACAATAAAGTTCCTCTTCTCCTTTGTTTGAACAAGCTAAGTTCATGATTTCTCAAGTACATAGTGTTAGGAGATTTTGGTTATTGGTTCATTTTATATTTTAGTGGGATGGGCACCCGCTTGCCTGCTCTTTTTGAAATATTAGGGACTAGAACATTATGCATGCTAGTAAGGGTGTGAAGCCAGAATAAACATGAAAGAGACAATAAAGCATTCAACACTTCCTCATTAGCTAAAACAAGAACACAAAACAGGTAATAATTTTTGAAGGTTTAAAGGTAGCACACAAGCAATTCACTTTGGAGTGGCGATGAAATACCACATATAGGTAGGTATGGTGGACACAATTGGAAACTTTGGTTTTTGGTAGTTGGATGCACGAGTAGAGCTCATACCCAGTACAGGCGAAGGCTCGCAAAAGACTGGGAGCGAACAACTAAGAGAGCAATAATGGCCATAATCATGCATAGCGACAAAATATTATTAATCAAAGCATAAAGTGACATTACAAGTCAAAAAATAAATGATCATATATAGAGGCTTTAGGTGACTGGTTTGTAGTCATAACATGGTGTAAGAATTTGTCAAGTCAACCCAATAAAGCATCAAAGGAGAATACCACAATATTATGTTTTTGTATGATGGAAACAACACATGATTCTTTCAATGGCACATTAAGCACTCTCAGCTATTTGAGACAAATCATGCTACAACAATAAATACTAAGCATATGATTAAAATAACATCTAACATGACATGCTAAAGCCTAAGCCACTTCTAAACAAGCTTCCTTTTGCACCACTATAAGCATGAAACATTTTACTCGTCTCCAACACCAATCAATTTATTTGAAACAACTCTCATAGATAATAATCAATAAATACCAGAGAGATAATCATACCTAACTAAAGAAAACTAACAAGCTCTGGAAAAAATACGAGTGGAAAACCAGAGCTAAACATAGTACTAGCAAAAGAGAACACTCGCAGAACAATAAGAGTGAAAACTAGAGTGTTCTATGCAATGAAAACGGAGTGTGTCATTCTCCAAAACAAATATGATGGGATCCAACCATATGCTAAAGCAAACAAAGCAACAAAAAACTAAAAACAAAAATAAAGACGCTCCAAGAACAACACATAGCATATGAAGCAATAAAAATATAGCATCTTGAAAGATGACCTGATACTTTGTTGATGAAGAAGGGGATGCCTTGCCCCAAGCTTTGACGCTTGTACCTCTTGGATATTTCTTGGGGTGACATGGGCATCCCCAAACTTTAGCTTTTGTTCATTCTCATCTCATTACATCATTCTTCCCTCCCTACACTTGAAAACTTTCTTCATACAAAACTTCACACAATTTTCATTAGCAGCATTAGTGCAATCAAAATAACAAATCCACTTTGGTTCAGTTCTAACATATCTCAAACATATATTAAAATATTAGCTACTGTAGCAACTCTTTAAAAAGATCTTTCTCTCAAAAGAACTCAAAAATAAAAAATTAAGAGGCAAATGCAAATAGTGGCAGAAATCTGGCAAAACAGAATAACAGGTAAAGATCGATGTTTTAGAAAATCCTCTGTTGCTCAAATCGAAAAGTGCAAAAATAACTAAAGTTAGATAATAACCTGGGGCATATGCTAAAATATTATAAGATCAATATGACATTCTGGCTGGGAAAACAATTTTTTTTTGTGACAGCATAGAATCTGTTTCAGGACAGCAACTTCCCCAAATCTTACTTTCTTCCTATTAGAGGCTACTCTTGGCACAAAAATGAAATAAAAAGGATAAGAAGATGTTATTACAGAGGTAAAAAATTCCAAGACTCAACAAAACAAAAATTACAGAAATAAAACATGGGTTATCTCCCAAGAGTGCTTTTCTTTAATGCCTTTCAGCTAGGCGCAGAAAAAGAGCTCGCATCAAGTATTTTCAAGTGAAGAAGCATCAATATTATTAATGGCCAAAACCTTACGTCTACCTTTCTTACCTTTACTCTTTATCTTAGGGAAAGAATAAAAACCTTCTGGTGAGGAAGTGAGAGTCATGATGCCTTTCTCTACATCTATTTTTGCTCCTAGGAGTTTTAGCAGAGATCATCCAAGTGTGATTTGTCCCTTTCCTACACATTTAATGAAAAGATAATCAGTAGATACCATCGTTCCTTGGATTCTTGTATACACTTCTTCAGCTACTCCAATGGGTAATATAATGGTATTATTCGCAAGAGATATTCCTTCTCCACCCTTAGAAAGTTCCCAAATACTTAAATACTCATAAATATATTTAGGCATAAGACAAAACTCAGACATAATATCGCAACGAGCATAAAAAGTTTCACCATTTACATCAACTTTTACTGTAGGGAGCCAACTTGAGGGTTCAGAATTTATTGAAATATAATCATAATTTTCACGAAGCAGAATATAACATTCTTTTAAGCAAGTTGTACTTGTCTCAAGAGTATTTAATCTAGCATAAATGCTCACAAGGGATGAATCAAAATTACTAGGTGAGCTATATGTTGCAATCAACTTTTTATGACATTAAAAGCTTGATCTCCATCACAATGAAGGAAATCTCCTCCTACTAAAGTGTCCAAAGCATATCTATAACAAAGAACAAAACCAGAGTAAAAGATACTAAGAAGCAGGCCTAGAGTCATTTTAGATTCAGTTTTATCATAAGAATTTTTAATTCTAGACCAAGATTCTTTAAAACTCTCCTCACTCCCTTGTTTGAAAGTGAAGATTATTTCCTCAGGTGACATAGTAACAGGACTAGACATAGAAGCAACTTGAAATAGGAACTAATTTTTTGTTTGTTTTTGATATAATAAAGCAAACAAGATAAAGTAAAATAAACTAAGCAAAACAATAACAAAGTAAAGAGATAGGAGATGAGAGACTCCCTTTGCAGAAATCCTCTTTCTCCCCGGCAACGACGCCAGAAAATTAGCTTGATGAGTGCAAAGCACACCGTTGGGGAACCCCAAGAGGAAGGTATGATGAGCACAGTAGCAAATTTTCCCTTAGTAAGAAACCAAGGTTTAATCGACTAGTAGGAGAAAGAAATCACTTCTGAAGGTGTTGCGAGCTGACTTTTGGCAGGGCGCACTACCGGCGTTAGCAACAACGTAGAATCAGCACACAACACAACCAAAATATTTTGCCCCAACTTACAGTGAGGTTGTCAATATCACCGATTTTGCTGAAAACAAAGGATTAAACATATAGTGCAGAAAGAGATATTTGTTTGAAGTGAAATAAAGAGAACAATGCTTGTAGTAAGTAAACAAAACAAGTGTCTGCAGTAGATGATTTTCTCAGTGTAAAAGAAAGGACCGGGTTCCACAGTTCACTAGAGGTGTCTCTCCGTAAAGATAAATAACATGCTGGGTGAACAAATTACAGCTGGGCAATTGACAGAATAAAGACCATACATGACAAGATGATTACTATGAGATTCATTTGGGCATTACAACATGATACAGAGACCATAATCCAACTGCGTCTATGACTAATAATCCACCTTGCGGTTAGCGTCCGCACCCCTTTCAGTATTAAGTTGCAAGCAATAGATTATTGCATTAAGCAAAGTGTGTAAGTAAACAATAGAATTACCCTTAGACAAAGTATTGTTGTTTTCTCCCTATTAGCTACATGACATCTACAACCTTAGAAGTTATTGTCACTCTCCCAGATTACTAGAGGCATGAACCCACTATCGAGCATAAATACTCCCTCTTGGAGTCACAAGCACATACTTGGCCAGAGCATCTACTAGCAACGAAGAGCATGCAAGATCACAAATAACATATGACAAGTATATAATCAATCTCAACCTTAGTATTCAATATTCATCGGATCCCAGCAAACACAATATGTAGCATTACATAAAGATGATCTTGATCATGAAAGGCAGCTCACAAGATCTAAACAAGCATAAATTGGAGAACAAAAACAATCTAGCTACTGCTATGGACCCATGGTCCAGAGATGAACTACTCATGCATCACTTCGAAGGCGGGCATGGCGATGTAGAGGCCTCTGGTAATGATCTCCCTCTTCGGCAGGGTGCCGGGAAGAGCTTCAGAACCCTCCCGAGCTAGGATCGACGATTGCGACTGCGACAGAACTTTCCATGGATGGAGGCTCGGGTATTTAGGTTTTTTCCGATCAGATGTATTTATAGGCGGAAGGGCGAGGTCGGTGGGTGCCCGAGGGGCCCACACCCCCCTAGGCGCTGCCAGGGGGTGGTCGGCTCCTAGGCATGGCATGGCCGTCTCCTGGCACTTCTTCGTCTGCCCTCTGGACTCCATCTTCGTTATAGTAAAATAGGAACTTCGGCTTTTGTTTCGTTCAATTCCGAGAATATTTCATGTACAACTTTTCTGAAATACAAAAACAGCAGAAAACAGGAACTGACACTGTGGCATCTTGTCAATAGGTTAGTTCCAGAAAATTCATAAAATTTCCATGACGTGTAAAAAAAACATAAAGAAATTAGTGTAAAACAAGCATGGAGCATCAAAAATTATAGATATGTTTGCAACGTATCAGCCGCACCCCGGTCGCGCCACCTAGCCTCTTTCAGCCATTAGACGTCGTCTCACCCCCTCCTTTCATGTACCTCCTTATATACCCTGAAAACCTATCCTCCCAGGAGGACGGAGATTTTCGCGAACAGAACGCCAGCACCTGATGAGTGCATTTTAGCATATTTTTACACCATTATTTCATATAGATATCTCTGAGTAGCAATTTTTTTATTTTACCACGCTACCGCGTCCTTTTATGCTTGTCTACGCAGGATTGGAAATTTTAAAGGCAATGATGAAATATCAATAAAAACTACCATTTTATGGTATTTTGACGTGATAATCTTCTAAGAACTTAACCATGCTCCTGGGTGAAAGGGGGATGCGAGGAGAAGTTCCAGTAAGTTTAGTGGGATAGTTGCCATCTTGATTGCTATTGTGGATTTGTATTCAAATTCATACCATAACTTTCATCCCATCCATAAGAATATGATGATGCTCTTGATTGTTTCCATTTGTGAGTAGTCCCTCTTTTTCTTGGGGAGATGGTGAAACCCTAGCATGAATATGAGATGAATATAAGATGATCTATGGTTTTAATTTATTAATGTGTGTTAGTTCTCTCTCTTGATATTTTATGTTGTGCACCATGTAATATTTGCCTTATGGTCTCGAGAGGGAACTACCCTTTGAAGTGTGGTAAAGTGTACGGCGAGAAGTGACATTACCGTATCGACACTTTAACACATGGAAGAGGGGGATAAAGGGGGACTCACCAAGCTCATATCAATAACCATGGGACAAAACCCTTAATTGCGATGATCAATATGTGGTTTGCAGAAGGCTAGCCGGCAGTGGTTATTAGAGATGCGATGACCGATGGCTTTTTGGGCGCATATTGTTATGGCTCTCTCTCCACACACAACATGATTAAAATCATATTTTATATTGATTAACATGAATCCTAATGCTAGAGGTGGATCCAATCATCCCCGAGAACACTTTGTCTTATGGAGTTTCAACCCATTTCTTAGTTTACTTTCTCGCAACCAATTACAACAATATTTTAAACACCTTCATTTGAGATTAAAGAACGATTTATAAGTAGCCTTTAATATATAGTTGCAAGGGGCATTAAGACCTTAACTAGTACCTACTCGTGGTTCGATACTGTTATTTCGAAACTAGCTACAATCGATCTGTGTATTTGCAGTCATCAGCACCAGAGTCCATGATCTTCATTTCGGGGGTCAGATTGGTCCTGCTCTCCACGCTGGAGAGGGGGATTTAGAAGCCATCTTCACCACCATCTTCATCAACACCATATCCATCAACCATGTGATCATTCAACATCACCATGAGTGAGTAGTTCTCTGTAGACATGTGTGGTACGGTGGATGGGGATTGGATGAGATTGATCATGTAATCATGCATATGTATCGAGATTTGTGGTGTTTATCTTGAGGATATTCTTGTATGGTGTTGATACACATTTGCTATGTTTAATGATTGTTGCTAGGGTCTGAGTGACATGATTTTAGTACAGAACTTTTATGGCCCCATCATATATATGAGTTTGGTATGTATCTGCAAAGTATATTGCCGATCATTATGTTGAACATACGAACCATAAAGTGACAGTTAGGGGGAACAAGGGGAATATGTGGTAGTTTGAGGATATTGTGTGTTCATGGAGTGCTAATGAATTGTTCCGCGCTACCGAAAGGGTAGAACTTAATTAACTGTAGTTCCAAATTGTCCCAGTGAAATGGGCAGGTACGACAATAGATGTTGTGCAAATTCTCTTGGTTAGTACGCATAACTAGATTTTGAACACATACGTACACACAACAAAGTTAGAGATGAAAACTATGTTATTCGTATTACATTATATGATAAATCTTATTCATGCAACACCCCACTATCACCTCATGCCTACACTTTTATCCACTAAAGTTACAAGTTCACTACTTCTAGTGAAAACTAGAAATCTAGTATTATTGTCTATTGTTTTGAAAGTGATGTGGAGTATGCAATCCATCCACACCTAATTTCTAATATTAAATAGAAAAGTTTTGCAGGAGATGATCCCGATGAGGATCCTTATAATCATTTACATTTATTTACTGAGTTGTGTTAGACTATTAGATTCAGAAAATATTTTGATAATGAATTGAAACATAAATTGTTTAGTCAATCTCGAACCAACACTGCATTGTCTTGGTATAGAACCTGTCCTATAGATAAGATTGATACTTGGGAGAATCTCATGAAGGAGTATCTATTTCGATTCTACCCCAAGGTTAAGTCCGCCGAGGCGAGAAGGGTTATCACCAATTTCAAGAATCTCCGCGATGAAAGTTTAATGAGAGCCTACTTGAGGTACAAAGGTATGGTTCAAAATTGTGCCCATCATGATTTACCACCTTGGTATGTTTTGCCATTTTTTATGGATGACTTGATCAAGATACTAAAAGAGAATTAGACTTGTTATCCGGTGGATCTTTTATGGAACTCACCCCTGAGCAAGCTTGGATAGAAATTGAATATGATTGTCTAAATGCTTATAAGAAAACCGGGGAAATAAAAATAAATGCATAATGAATTTAATCTTGATGATGTTATGGTATTAGATGTTCTTCAAGCTTTTACAGAATTTATTGGAGCACCTAAGAAGGAATGGCTCCATTATACTCCGCCACCTCAACCAGTTGAAGCAGTGCAAGTGGTACTTGACGGACCTAAAGAGGTTCCCATTGAAAGGGCACCTTATGAAGACCCACTCCCTTTTCCAAGGACAGCAGCAAGGCATATTAGAGCTCAACTCCTTGCAGAACAAAAGGAAAAAGAGATGGAAGAGGTAAAAGAACTAGAAGAAGAAGTTAATAATGAGGAACCCACCTATGAAGTTGTAGAGGAAGAAAGAGAGGTAACTAAGGAGGAAATTTTGGCTATGTACGCACATTGCAATGTAGTTGAGCTTGAATCTGAGGCCTCGCAATTCGTAGAAGGTATGGTTAAAGCTAAAAATGTTGGTAAGCCTGTTATGCCTTGCACTTTTGGTGGATCTTCTTACTATGGACTTTGTGATATCGGAACAGTTGTTAATGTTATTCCATATAGATTTCATTTCAGTATTGAAGATGAACTTGAGCATGCAAAATTAGAAGACACAAATATGACAATAATGCTTGCTAATAAGACTCTTCGAGTCCCTATGGGAATAATAAGAAATGTGCCTATTGTAATAGGACCTTATACATATCACATTGATTTTGTTGTCATTGATATGCCAATTGATTCTCATTGTCCAATCATTTTTGGAAGAACATTTATAAACACCGAAGGGGTTAACATTGATTGTAGGAAAGAAACTATCTCCCTCAAGTTTGGGGAGGAAGTAATGAGGTTCCATTTCTCAAAATTCGATCATAAACCAATAGTCGAAGATTTTGAGGAAGAAGAACTTGAGGAGGAAGGCAATCTTGCCAATCTCTTTGTTATCCTTTATGATACCCCTGAAGATGATATGGAAGTAACTTTACTTGAAAATGACGATTCTACAAGAGATTTAGATAAGGAGGATATTGATAAATAGTTAGGTTCCTCTCCTATAAATGATTACTCAACAAATGAAAATTATGAGACACCTGAAAGAAAGGGAGATGAAGATTTACTACCTCCAGAACTAAAACATCTTCCACAAGATTTATAATATAGGTTCTTAGATGAAACAAATGAATATCCTGTTATTATAAGTGCTAACCTTGTAGAAAAGGAAGAAAAATAATTAATGATGGTACTTAAAATTCACCGTAAGGACATTGGGTATTCCTTAGATGACTTGAAAGGGATTATTCCCTCAATAGCCACTCACATAATATTCACGGAAGACGGATCCCAACCTGTGGAAGATTTGTAAAGGAAACTCAAACCTGAAATGAAGGAACTGGTAAGAAAGGAAATCATCCGCCTTCTTGACGCAAGTATAATTTATCATGTTAAAGAAAGTGATTGGGTGAGTCCTCTTCATTGTGTCCCTAAGAAAGGAGGATTTATTGATGTACCAAATAATTACAATGAAATGGTCTCAACTAGAACTGTCGTAGGATATAGAATGTGCATTGATTTCAGAAAACTAAGTAAAGAGACTAGCTAGAAAGGATAATTACCCATTACCCTTTATAGATCAAACTTTGGAAAGGCTTGCTAGACATCCTTATTTCTGTTATCTAGATGGATACTCTGGTTTCTCTCAAATAGTTGTTCATCCGGAAGATCAGTTGAAAACAACGTTCACTTGTCCTTTTGGATTATATGCTTATCATAGAATGCCTTTTGGTTTATGCAATGCACCAGCTACCTTTTAGAGATGCATAACCACCATATTTGCTAATTATATTGAGCATATAATGGAAGTATTCTAATCTAGTCTAGTTTTGGAGAGATGCGAAGATACTAATCTAGTCTTGAAATGGAAAAAATGTCACTTCATGGTTCAAGAAGGGATAGTGCTTGGTCACAAGATCTCGGGAATAGGAACAATGGTTGACAAATTAAAATTGGAAGCTATAGAGAAAATACCACCTCCACGAGATATTAAAGGTATAAGAAGTTTCCTTGGTCATGTCGGATTCTATAGAAGGTTTATTAGAAACTTCCCAAAAATAGCAAGACCTTTAACGAATTTTTTACACAAGGATGTTACTTTTAAGTTTGATGAAAATTTTCTTATTGCTTTAAATATTCTTAAACAAGCTCTTCTTAAAGCTCCAATGATAAACCGCCTGATTGGAGAAAACCTTTTGAGTTACTTTGTGAGGCAAGCCATGAATCCGCCGGTGGTGCTTTGTGCTAGCGTGATGGTGATGAATTAAATATTATTCATCATTCTAGTCGCACTCTTAACAATACACATATAAACTACCCTATGGTTAAAAAAAATTCTTTACGGTTGTGTTTTCCTGTGAAAAGTTTAGATCTTACATTGCTGACTCGAAAGTTAGATTCTATACTGATCGTAAAGGCTTGAAAGAAATCCTTGAAAGGGCAGATGTTAAGCCCAGAACGATTTGTTGGATTTTGATTTTGCAAAAATTTGATTACATATTATACAAAGAAGTGAAGAACAACTTAAGGATCAAGAGTCTCCAGATGAATAAATACCGCAGCACAAGGTGGCCACGGTTTTTTACCTCCAAGTACTCTCCGCTCTGATAAAGGGTTTTCCCAAGTTCTTTGTGATGGTGCTAGGAAACATTTACCCACCATATATGAAGGGAAAGGGGGAATGACCCGAGATTCCAAAAGGTAAAAGATCTTGACCGAAACTCACTGTAAGTAAGTATGAGGTATTTTTGCTCTTTTCAGTTCTTGGTCTCCAATTTGTCATCTTTTTGTACATGTTTTTGATCTCTTTATATTTATTTGAGTTGACAACTAGTTTTTCGACCCCGGTACGGGCAGGCGGTACGGCCGCATGCACCCGTACGGGAGGTCCTTATTTTCTCTGGAAACTTTTTCTTCGTTTCCCTTCTGACTTCATTTTTGAGTAAGAGCGAAGGTACGGCCGGACGTGCCCGTATGGATGGCCGCTAATCATACAGTACTTTCTCATGTGTTTTCTTTCGTTTGGTTAGTTAAAAAAAATCACCGCCTCTCAGAGTCGGTAACTTTGGTACGACCGAGCGTTATGGGGCAAACCCGTCGAATATTTGGAACGTTTGTAACCGATTTTGTTAGGTTGGATTTTCGGGATAGCATCAGGTACGGGCGGACAGTAGGGGTGGTGCCCGTACCATTGGTCGCAGGAGTCCCAGAAATTCCTTTTTAACTCTTTATCTTTCCTTATTTGTTCTGTGCGACCATAATTCCAATCCCACGAGATTTCTCCTTACCTAACCCCTAATAAAGCTTCCCGAAGCCACCTCTTCTTCAACTCTTTTAGATCTTCATCACCACATGCACTTATTTAGCTCCGGGCAAAGGAAAACCTCTTGGCCTCATGCCTCTGTTATAGGATAACTTCTAGACTTCGTCCCTCAAAGATGACAAGAGTGAAGCTCAAGGACTCAACCCAAGAAACCGAGAGCCGTCTTACGACTCTTATGATGAAGACTATGAGCCCTTCATGCATGAAGCTTTGCGCGGCTAGAAGCAGCTGGAGTACTTCACCATGGTGACGCCACTAGACGGGGAGGAAGCCAAGAAGCCTCACGGGAAATGACATGTGGAGTCTCTCAAGCTCATCTCCACCAACTACGTGTCACCCAAACTAAGTTTAATGGAGTTGATGTAGGAACTTATGAGGAGCCCACCGCTCGCACCTCTACAACGAAGAAAGTCACGTTGAACGCTCGCATGAGCGTCAAGCCATTGGAGGAGTGGGAATTCAGTCTCAAGGATGAACCAACACCACCAAGAAGGCCACTCTGAGGACTAAGGAACACATTAGTAAGCTGGAGAAGTATCAGAAGGAAGAACTCAGTCATCAGGACATAGTGCGTCGGCGCCTCCTGAACCTGGAGAAAAAGAAAGAAATCAACAAGATAGTATAAGTAATAACTGATGCAACGAACTCCGTGCGCTCTGAACTGCAGAAGGCTCTCTGTTGCATATCTTCTCTGGAGGAGATGAATAGGAAGCTCTGTGCGATTGTCTCCAACGCCATCCTCCTCCTTGAAGCTGCTACGGTATCAAATAATCTCCCACCTAGCTTGATTCCAAGCTTGGGGAGATCTATAACACCTTTTAATTTATCCTCCAAGTTTGCATGTTTACTTTTCCGCATGCATTTAGTTTAAAATTTTCGATAAGGTTTGCATCGGTACTTGTTTTATTTGCTTTGGAGAGTGAAGGATTCTTATCCTATGGACTATATATGAACCGTTATTATATTCGAAGCATGGTTCAATCATGATTATTGTGTTAGATGTATGAACCAGGATGAGTATTGTTGTACTTGCATCACGGTAATGATCTTAGGGTCCTCCACACCAATAAGTATTGATAGAATATAAGAAGAAAATCATATATAAATCATATTATGATCATTGGTTTAACTATGTGAGAGTGAAGATTTTTAGAAAAAAGAAAATGATTGTGAAAAAGTTCTATGATATCAAGTTATTTATGAAATGAGAACAAATAAAATGAAAAGTTGCTCATAGTTCTCATATAAAAGCTAAGCTTCATGATCTTATAATATGTGAAGAAAATAATTTTCCTGTATACGATCAAGTATGAAAGTTATGGACACCTTTAAGTCATTTGAGTATGTGTTGCGGTCAGAAACCCACCGGCGAGCAACGACGGGCAACACAGGAGAGCCGGGAGCAACTTAGGGCTGCGGCTGGCCCTGGTCCCTTCGAGCGATGGCCCGCAAAGACTCCGGCACGCACGTCCGATGCTGGTGCAAGGGCGTGCCACCTGACCTATACCTGGTCAGGAAGGTGATGGAGATGGCTCGCTTAGTTTCCTGCATGGCATACACGTAAACATTAAATACGAGCCTCGATCGGCTCTCAGGTTGTCCTGTGAATCGGCTCAAAGAGCCGATCCACCCATGATTCGCACGAGGTGTACGAATATATGGTGGTCCTGCTTGATCAAGATAAAGCTAAAACGATCTACGACGATTTAGGGTTTTCACCGCATAATCGGAACGTCCTACTCGTGATTGGGCCTCGCGGCCGCGCACGGTGATCGTAAGCCGATCCTAGACAGGGCCTAAAAACCAACGCGAGGTTGATCCCCGGAACATCCTGTCTAGGACTAGCAAACTACACCCTACGCGCCGCTGGATCCTCCAACCCTTTGTAAGGCCTAACTATGCAGATATTAAACTAATCCTTGAAGAACAAGGAGCAACCATAACGGATCGGATCTACTAAATAATGATCAAGCGGGGTGCCGCCCCTACACCTAAGATAGGTGTAAGGGCGGCTAGATGTCTAAGGGTTGCACTACGACAGCATATGATACGAAGAACAATGCTAACCCTAACACATCTAAGATAACTACGTTGCTCGCCATCAAAAAGGCTTCAGTACGAGCAACGCATGAACAACGAATAAACTTGTACTGCCTAGATCGCAAGATGCGATCTAGGCAGCATGATGCTTACCCGGAAGAAACCCTCGAGACAAGGGAGTTGGCGATGCGCCTAGATTGGTTTGTGGTGAACGTGATTGTTGTTTATTTCATAAACCCTAGATACATATTTATAGTCCGTAGACTTTCTAACGTGGGAATAAGCCCCACCGTGCACGAGACAAACTCTAACTAACCGACACGTATCCTACTATATTACAGATACACGGGCAAACTAGCCCAAACTTTGCATAACAGGCCGATTCACGTATTTCTTCCATGTATATTCTTCAAGTCCATCTTGATCGCGACCCACCTCTGACTCGGTCAAATTCTGGTGATAACACATGCCCCCCTGGTTTTGGAATTGATAATTCCAAAATCACTCTGCTTTTCTTCGTCGGGTCATGTCGTGGCAGAACCGTCGCAGTATCCTTCATCATGATGCCTTGCCTTCTCAACTTCTCCGCGTGACCTGGCAGTTTTTTTTTTGTTAAGCATCACTTCCTCGGAAACTGCTGTGGCATTGAATTTCCACTATATCCCCTTTTATTTAACCGCTCCAAACAGTTCGCTTCCGCATCCCCTTCGCATTAGCACTCCAAAAGCCCTCCTGCGCCACCATGTCTTCTTCCTCCTCTGCTTCATCGGATCTTTCCACCCAGTCCTCCTCTTCCCGTGAGCTGACGCCGGAGCAGAACCCGGAGGAGGCCCACGCGGCCAATATCCGCCGCGCCATCGAAGCCGGGGAGGAGTCTAGTCACGACTTCTCCGTCTGGTCTGAGGACGACAAGTCCTCGACCGACGGGGAAAGTGACCTCCGCTTCCTCGCTGACGGGGAAACGGAAGAGGAGAGCGATGACGATCGCTTCTCCTGCGATGACTTCACCTCCCCCGAGGAGGAGGAGGAGGAGAAGGAAGAGGAGGAGGATGACACCTCCTCCGACGAACCGCCGGCCAAGCGCTTCTGTCCCTGACCGGGGAACCTCAGCGACTTCGACAGCGACGACGACGACGCTGACAAGGAGGATGAGGACAATGAAGGCCCGGTCGGCGGCCGCTGGAGCAGCGACGACGAGCCCGCCGGGAGTAGCGCCGACAACGGCGACGACGGCGACGACGAGGGCAGCGACGGCCCATAGATAGGACCATTAGCATAGGATCAGTAGTAGTAGATGGGGCAATGTATCCCCTAGTACTTCCTTTTGAGAGCAATTAGCTCTTTATGTAAGAAATCCTGCTTATCAATGAAGAACTTTCCCCAATTTGGTTTTGCCGATTTCCCTTGAGCTAATTTAGCCGATTTCCTCTCATACTGATTTTGTCGATTTGTCCCCTTAGCCAATGCTTAATGAGCCGATAGTAACGCATCGGTCCTTTACAATCCATCCTTCAATTCTTCAACTGATGACTTTGAGATCTGGTGGATAATGTGGAGTCTTCAAGAGAGCCCTTAGATTCCTCCCACCAGGTCCAGTGATCCTCTTCTGCAAGAATTCACCATTTTTGAAGAAGGTTGTGACGAAGGATCAGCCGATGACACCCCCGATCGGCTTCTAAAACAGAGCATCTACCAGGCCAACTGCCCCCCGAGCCTTAATCAAGGCGAGAATATCAGTGAGGATGCACAGATCGGACCAAGGGCCTTGAACTCAGGCAATTGAGACAGCCATCATGCAGGGGTCCTAGTCATTCGAGCGCAGCTGAAAAAGTGGCCAACTCAGCCGAGCTGACGGTAGATGCACCAGAGCCGATCACCTTTCTTCCTTTGAAAGCCGATATTGTAGATGAAGTACCAACGGCTTAATGAGCAAAGGGCTGCCTTGCATGCCAAAACTGATGCTTCTGACAGTACTGCTGAACTGGCGCCAAGGGTTGGAAATCCTCGAAGAAAAGGTTCAGGCACCAAAATCGGCTCATTGTTCACTCCCTCGAGGAAACAGAAGGCCTCACAGCTGAACTGAAAACTGACCTGGTCGAAATCCATGTCTTGAACACGCAGCTGGTAGATCCTGTGTAATTGTACTAGAGTCGATGGCTGTGCATCGGCTTTGTTTCTTAGTTCTATAGTCGATGTCCGTGCATCGGCTATATATCGTGATGCTGATTTTTTTTTACTGGCCGATTTTTCTATCGGCCCCCAACATTTCACTGCACACATGTTCATCTGCACATGTTCATCTGATTAGGTGCCCCCCGAGCCGAATCTGTCAGGTAACTGCAGATATCGGCTCTGTAGTTAGCCAAGGCACTGTATTTGCACGTCGGCTCCGGTAGGACCAATGTTGATTTTTCCTAACTCATCAGCCGTCGCAAAACCGCTGCCCAGTAGATCGATGTTGAATACCAGCAGAACATGTGGTGAGGATAATTTTGGCCGATTGCTGGAATCGGCCTCCACGTTGATCGAGTCGCTCAATGAAGGTTTTGCAATGTTCCTTCATGGATCTTTGGGGCCGATCCCAAGGATCGGCTTCGCCACGTTTGTCCGTAGGTTGGTTCTTGCTACACGGTCAGGCCGGTGGATAGGACCAGCCTAACCCCGTTCTTCATCACGTCGATGCGCTCGCAGTCGTCCAAATTGATACCTGAGAGTGGCTCTTGGCCTGCTGTTTCCCAAGCGTTCATGCCGGCCGTTGAAATCTCGGCTGAGTCATCGGCCTGGACGACCTCTACTTCATCTCCATCCCACTGTATTACGCATTGGTGCATCGTGGATGGGATGCAACAGTTGGCGTGGATCCAATCTCTTCCTAGCAGAACAACATAGGTGCTCTTGCTATCGACGATGAAGAACGTCGTAGGGATGGTTTTCCTTCCTACGGTCAGATCCACGTTCAGAACACCTTGTGCGTCAGACGCTTGGCCGTTGAAATCGCTCAATGTTACGTTGGTCTTGATCAGATCCGAGCTAGAGCGTCCCAACCGACGTAGCATAGAGTATGGCATAATGTTGACTGCCGCTCCGGTGTCCACCAGCATCTTGTTGACAGGCCTCCCATCGATATAACCTCGCAAGTACAGGGCCTTCAGATGTCTGTAGCTTCTTTCTCGTGGCTTCTCAAAGATAACCGGCCGTGGGCCGCAGTCAAGTTGTGCCACGGGTGCCTCGTCCAATCCTGGAGCACTAAACTCCGTCGGAAGGATAAACACCATGTTTGTGCCAGCCGATGTTTCATCATCGGCTTTCCTTTGCTTGGGGCGCCACTCCATTTTTTGTGGTCGACCCTCTTCATCCAGGGTTCGCTGAATTTTCGCGGCCAGATTAGGCCGCGCCTTCCTTAGCGTGTGCAGGTATAACCTTTCGGCTTCCTCCAAGCCGCGCAGTCGCTGAACCCTACGCTTTTGGGAACGGCTGAGTCCATCAGGGCACCACCTTGGCCGGTGGTACCTGTCTTCTTCTTCTTCATCATCGTCTCCCAAATCCTCGAGATCTTCCACCCGAGGGGACTCAGCGTGCTTGTTCCGAGGTGGGAGAGGCCCTAGACGTTTGAACACGGACACGTTAGCTGCATCCTTCCTCTTCTGTCTACATTCTGGGCAGTTGCCGATTGTAGGCAATCGGCTCATTCCTGAATCCCAGAAGTCCGAAGAAGGGGCAGTCCCAGTGCCTATCCTCGTCGTCTTGCTCCCTCGATGTTTCCTTGGCACGGCGCTCGTACTCCTCCTCATCGCGATCATGCCGACGATGTCTCCTGGCGTCCCTAGCCAGACGGTCTCTATCATCATCGTCACTGGATCGTCGGCGTTGGCTATATTGACTCACATACTTGTTGAGGAGGTGATCAGAGAGAGGTCGCTGATATCTCACATTCCTTACTTCTCCCTCTGTGATGTAGCGCTTGCCATCGTGACGGAGCCGATCGCGTGGAGCGGCCTCCTCTGTGTCCTTGCTACGAGAGCAGCGGCTGCCCTCGTCTCCATCCTTGCCGAGTGGTGTCCAGGTCCTACCATGTTGATGTTGAACGAGAATCCTGGCTGGCAACCTTCAGGGTAAGTGCACTCCACCATGTTAACGGCGGGGAAGGGGTGGGTGTCGACCTTCATGGCGTACTGGTTAAAAATCAGACGTCCTTGTTCTATCGCCATTTGGATCTGCTGACGCCACACCCTGCAGTCGTTGGTGGCATGGGAGAATGAGTTATGCCATTTGCAGTATGGCTTTCCGTTCAGCTCCTGTACCGTGGGGATTTTGAGGCCTTCGGGTAACTTCAACTGCTTCTCCTTGAGTAAGAGGTCGAAGATTTGCTCAGTTTTAGTCACGTCAAAATCAAACCCTCTGGGCGGACCTGGTGGCTTAACCCATTTGCAAGACACGGGGGTTGCCCCCCGAGTCCATTCAGCCACTGCTACTTCTTGATCTCCCGCAGAGCCTTCGTCTTCATCTGCCTCAACCAGGACTACCGCACGCTTGAATTTGTCCTGGTACAGGCCCGGGTGGCGCTGTTCATATAACGACAGTTTCTGAACCATGTGCGCCAGTGAAGGGTAGTCTGCTTGGGAGGCCATATCCTTGATTGGTGATGCAAGGCCCACCACTGCCAACTCGACTGCTTCCTTTTCAGTCACACGAGCCGAATAACATCGGTTCCTAAGATTTCTGAAGCGCTGGACGTATTCTGCCACAGTTTCTCCGCGCTTCTGACGTATTTGTGCTAGATCGGCAAGGCCAGACTCGGAAGCCTCTGAGTGATACTGCATGTGGAACTGTTCTTCCAACTGCTTCCAAGTCCGGATCGAGTCTGGTGGCAATGAAGTGTACCACCCGAAAGCCGATCCTGTGAGGGACTGTGCGAAGAACCTCACACGTAGCTCATCTGCTGCTGAGATCGTGCCCAGCTGTGCCAAATATCGGCTCACATGCTCGATGGAGCTGGAACCATCTGATCCATTGAACTTGGAGAAATCAGGGAGCCGATATTTGGGTGGTAGCGGGATCAACTCGTACTCGTTGGGGTACGGCTTGGAATAGCCGATTGTCCTCCTTTTCGGGACCATGCCGAACTGGTCTCTCAAGATCGTACTGATTTGATCCGCGGTGCTGGCTGCAGGAGTCGAACTCTGAAGATTCGCCGGAGTGGCATACTTAGCCAGCCATGCTTGCTTTTCCAGCTCTGAGCCAACTGCAGGAGCTGAGCATTGGAGGTTTGTCGGAGTGGCATACTTAGCTAGCCACGTCTGCTTCTCAAGATCTGTTGCTGAAGTTCCTCCTACTTTTCCAGAAGTCCCTGCTGTTGTGGCCTGGTTTGTGAGTGCCCAGTTACCGCAGTCTGGCACGTATGTGCACGTGTACCCGTGAGGGATCTCCTTAGGCGCCTCGTGCAAGAACTGGTAGTCACTAGGGTCACCACCGATCTTGTAGACGACGAATGCCGGTGAATTCGGCACTTCTGGTGCTGCCAACGCGAATGGCAGCAGTGGACGGGACTGGAGTGGCATCTCTCCTTGGTATGTCCCGAGAGCTGGTCCTGACGGAGAGTACTGGTGCCTCATGATTTCCTGGATCACCCGAAGAGCAACACGCTCCAAAGTGTTCACCAGGTTCTCAGAGTGGCGGTGCAGCGAGTGAGCCACCATGTAGTTCATCTCCTGACGCAGGGACCTGGTGCGTTCTTCTGACGGGGCGGATAGGTCTATTCCATCGAGCGCACCTTCAGGCGAGAACCCTTTCCACCTGATGCCATGTGAGCGGGTTCTGTGAAAGGAGCCGATGAGGTCGGCTTCGAGGATCGCTTTGACCTCGTCATACTTCTTCTTGAGCTCCTCGGTCAGATCCTCGTACGTGACTGGGGTGCCGTCCGCCATCTCAGATGTAGATGGCGATGTGGTTGATGTAGAAGGTTGTCCCACCGGGCGTGCCAGAATGTGTTGTTGTCAGAAACCCACCGGCGAGCAACGACGGGCAACACAGGAGAGCCGGGAGCAACTTAGGGCTGCGGCTGGCCCTGGTCCCTCCGAGCGACGGCCCGCAAAGACTCCGGCACGCACGTCCGATGCTGGTGCAAGGGCGTGCCACCTGACCTATACCTGGTCAGGAAGGTGATGGAGATGCCTCGCTTAGTTTCCTGCATGGCATATACGTAAACATTAAATACGAGCCTCGATCGGCTCTCAGGTTGTCCTATGAATCGGCTCAAAGAGCCGATCCACCCATGATTCGCACGAGGTGTACGAATATATGGTGGTCCTGCTTGATCAAGATAAAGCTAAAACGATCTACGACGATTTAGGATTTTCACCGCATAATCGGAACGTTCTACTCGTGATTGGGCCTCGCGGCCGCGCACGGTGATCGTAAGCCGATCCTAGACAGGGCCTAAAAACCAACGCGAGGTTGATCCCCGGAACATCCTGTCTAGGACTAGCAAACTACACCCTACGCGCCGCTGGATCCTCCAACCCTTTGTAAGGCCTAACTATGCAGATATTAAACTAATCCTTGAAGAACAAGGAGCAACCATAACGGATCGGATCTACTAAATAATGATCAAGCGGGGTGCCGCCCCTACACCTAAGATAGGTGTAAGGGCGGCTAGATGTCTAAGGGTTGCACTACGACAGCATATGATACGAAGAACAATGCTAACCCTAACACATCTAAGATAACTACGTTGCTCGCCATCAAAAAGGCTTCAGTACGAGCAACGTATGAACAACGAATAAACTTGTACTGCCTAAATCGCAAGATGCGATCTAGGCAGCATGATGCTTACCCGGAAGAAACCCTCGAGACAAGGGAGTTGGCGATGCGCCTAGATTGGTTTGTGGTGAACGTGATTGTTGTTTATTTCATAAACCCTAGATACATATTTATAGTCCGTAGACTTTCTAACGTGTGAATAATCCCCACCGTGAACGAGACAAACTCTAACTAACCGACACGTATCCTACTATATTACAGATACACGGGCAAACTAGCCCAAACTTTGCATAACAGGCCGATTCACGTATTTCTTCCATGTATATTCTTTAAGTCCATCTTGATCGCGGCCCACCTCTGACTCGGTCAAATTCTGGTGATAACAGTATGAGAATAATATGATGTAGTTCCTCCACTAGTTCTATATTCAGTGTTATAATCATTGTTCTTAAACTGCCTCATTTATTTTAACGATTCACACTTCATGAACAAAAATGACTCTGTCTATAAAGCTTCTATTTTGCTCGGAGACGAGCAAGAGTCTATCTTGGGGAAGTTGATGAGTGCATTTTGGCATGTTTTTGCGCCATTATTTCATATAGATATCTCTCTGTAGCAATATTTATTTTTGTATTTTACCGCGCTAACGCGCCCTTTTATGTTTATCTATGCAGGATCTTAAAATATTAAGGAAATGATGAAATATCAATAAAAATACCATTTTACGGTATTTTGACCATGTGTCTGGGTGAAAGGGGGATTGGGCATCTGTAAAGGGGGACCCCGCCCATGCTGTTCGCCCGTACACCGTACCAGGAGTACCGCCTCGGCAAAATACTTTCATCTCGCGCAGACGACTGTGAGATCTGAGACATACACAACTTTGGAAAACACAAAAACATCACCTCTGGAATAGATATAGAGGGAGAAATTTGGAGAAGACATCATCTAGGCTGCTCCAGGATCATCACAGGATAAGGCATCATCCCCTTCATCAACAATCGCTACATCTCCATCGCCATCACCGATTCCAGTCTCCTTCAACCATAGTTGTGATCTTACATGGCGACTGGCCCATAGGCCCAGGCGAGCGGGGCACTTGAAGACTTGGGCGCGGGATAAAGGATCCCAGCCTTATAGGTATCGTTTAGATATGACCTTATCTCCATGTAAACCCTAGACCTGGGTGCCTATATAAACCCCCGGGCTAAACCCTAGAAAAGATTCTGAACTCATGCAATCTCACCTCCATAGCACCTAGTCGCCACGCCGACTGGCTAAGCACCCCCATTGTAATAAATCACTAAGCAATAGATTTAGCAGGACGTAGGCTTTTTACTCTCCGGAGAGGTTAAACCTGGGTAAAACCCTGTGTCCTGTGCACCTCGATCCGCACATGGCTAAGCATCCCTTGCCCCGCATCGATGAAGTGATACGCCCCGTAGTACCTGCTGTGATCATATCCACGACAAACATCTTCCGCTTCGAGGGGATGCCGCTGGGCGGAGGGGGAGGAGGAGGAGCGGCGGCCTTGGAGTTTGTGAGGAAGGTGAGTATGCCGGTTGGGTCATGAGGGGGGTGGGGTGCGGGAGTAATGGGTTTCTCTTCGTCTCCCGCGCTTCCCACCGCGTGCGAAACTGTAGCGACGTGGCGCTCGCCCGGGTCTGTCCCCAGAAAAACGGCCAATTCGATCGTTCCTCTCGAGCTAACTTTTGGCCGGCTTTAAACATCGTGTGATACAAGATTTTGGTATGAGCTGGGCTACTAAACACCCGGTTTTTGGCCAAGCTTCCCATTTGCAGGGCTTGTACATGTATGTTTTGCACATCGCACGCTAGCAAGCACACAAGAATCGACATATCGCATCGTATTAACGAATGTAACCCGTCGGATTGGTCGATGCTTCGTCGTGCAAGGAGAAAAGCTAGAGCCCTGTGGACACGTCCATTGTCGGCACGTCTGGCTCGAGCAAGCGAAGCGAACCGCGTGACATGAGTTAGTCTATGTAAAGAAGTCAAGACAATCGGTCGATGGATGGCCACAGTGTGGCAAGACGCAAGAGTGGTGTGGAGCGCACTGTAGGATGAACGGAGGAGAGGCGTCACATCGTGTGCTATGGTTCGCTGTACTACCTCGTAGAGGAGTTGGCCCAGCCCAAAAGACCACCCACCCTAGCTCCTTTTACAAGCTGTTGTTTCTTAATTCTGGATTACCCGTACCTCCTTATTTTTGTCAGCTTAAGATAAAAAATGAGCTTAGAGCATCTCTAACAGCTTACTCAAAATTTCGGTACCGAGAATAGTTATGAGCATAACAAAGAGAATATATGAGTTAGCATAATTTTATCTTGATACTCAAAACCTACTCCTCTTCATCACATTCTTCTTCTTCCTCCAATGATAGCAAATTGACCAATCTACACCAACAAACCACATGGTTCCCTTCCTTCCGTTGGCGCTGCCGCTGACCTGCCTCGCCTCCTTGGCTTTACAGCCATGGAGGTAGGGCGGATCCCGGTCCTTGTCAGTGGGAGGGCTCCGTTTCTTGATGAGTTTTTCGGTTTAGTTAGGTTTTGTGTCCTGCTTAGGAAGGCAATGGATTAAAGTCCTGCTTGTCTTGACCCTGTCCCAGCGTTGTGTCTAGCATCGTCGGAGGGCTGTGGAGGTGTATCTCCAACAGATCTCGCTGGATTTGGTCAGTGTTCCTCTTGATCTAGGTTTCTCATCATCGGCGACAGTTGCTGCTCTTGTGTGTTGGTCCTTTGGGGCCTTAGGATGGCAACTTCCCCTCTGTCTACTATAACAAGTTCTACTACGACAATCTTTGTCCAACTCTAGTGAGGGAGGGGCGATGATGATGGCATGCCTTCGGATCGTTCGAGTGCTTGTAGTCATCACTAGGTGATCGAGAGACCCCTTCGTAATTTTTATTACTTTTGGGACTCCATGTACTTCTATTGAGCATTATGAATAAATCGGTGGATTTTTCGCAAAAATTCACATCAATACAATATAAAAAATAAATTCATAGTAGCTTCGAACGAATAAAAAACCACATTCTCTTTTACATTCCAAGCAATTGGAGGAACACCTTGATGATGACGGCGATGATTATTGCCGATGAGCATGGGGATGAGCCAGGGGCAGCCGCGAGCACGGGGAAGAGACATGGGTAACGTCCGAGTCAGGGGGCTAACCTTGCGCCGACATGCCTCAGCTTGGTCGTCGGGGTGACCGAGCGCGAGGCAAGCTCCACATTGCAGCCAAGCGCAACATCCTAGGATGGTCAAATCGAAGCGGCGGTGGTGCCTGACGAGGCCGGAGGTACGGGAGGGGGTTCCACTTGCAGGCTCATCGGAGTAGCCATGCGGAGAGGTCACTAGTGCACTTGAGCTTTCCACGCCTTGCGGTTGGCCTCACCCGCGTGGATTTGGCTAACATGGCAAGGGTTTGGGTAGGATCAAATTCAGTCACGTGCTAGCAAATTTTGAGTAAGTCTTCAAAAATATTGGTGGGAAGCCACTTTTTGGTAAGCTGTTTGGAGTGTATTGCCTCGAGACCATCAAACTAGACGATTTGTGCCTAGACACGATTCGGACCGGTTCGCTCCCCCGCGTCGCCTCCTCCTAGCGTCCGGGGAACGAAACCCTAGGCCGCCACCGCCAGCTCCCCCCACGTCGATCTCCCCTCCTCGTTGCCCCCGGAGGCGCTGCCAGTCGAAGGCCGTGACGCCCAGGAAGGGGGCGGCGGGGATTCGGGTTCCCGGCTTCGCGCGCGACGATAGGAGGAGGAACGCCGTGCGGGATCTGCTGGTGCCGAAGCGGGCACGTCGTCGGCGCCCTGCTGCGTCTTGCTCCTGCCGGAGCAGCCGTGGGTCAGGGCGTGGTCGACCAGCGCTCCTCCCGGTGGGGGCTTGGGCACCGGAGGTGGTGGCCTCTGCGAGGTGAGGGCGGCGCGGTCCCTGGCGGCGGGGAGCGCTTGCTGATGCTGATGACCGTCTCCTCGGTCGCGTGGGAGGCGAGGAGGCGGTGGAGGGTGCTCGGGCCGCGGTGGTTGCCCCGTCGACCTCGTGGCAGATCTGAAGACGGAGGCCGGATTCCATGTGGTACCCACCCCAAGGCCATGACATCCGGCGTTCTCGTTGGTGTTGGGCGTGGTTGGGGTGGCAGGGCAGGGGGCTCTGGCCTGGAGAAATCCTTGGCCGACGGTGGCGGTCACAGCGTCGGCGACGTCCTGGACGCCGTCTTCCTCCTTGGAGGCGATGCTGAGGTATATCCCCCCTCCCTCCTTCCTTTGGCGCCCGGGTGAAAACCCAAATCTCTGGATTGGGCGGCGACGGCGCTCTGGCGTCGTGTTTCTTCTTGAAGACGCCGCCTTGGGTGGGCGGAAGGTGTCCGTGCTGCGTGGGTGTCCTGGTCTGCGGTTGCGGCGCTTGCCGTGTCTTCTCTGGCGATCTCCATCCTGATGCTGAAGTCTTTTGGGTGGCCGATGCGTTGGCCGGCGGCGAGGCCTATGGTCTTTCGCGTGCGGTGGTCGTGTCTGGTTCTTGTCCTTGGTTTGATGCCCCCGGTGCTCATTCGTGCTCTAGGAAGAGCTTCCCCGCTTGCCGACGGTTCGGCACCCTACGATCCAGGGCGAGAAGGTTGGGACCTTCTTCGGAGGTGGAGGCGGATGGCATTCCGGCTGCGATGCGACAGGACTTGACGGTGGCAGGATTCCCGGTGGCGAGCTTCATGACGTTGTTTCTCCTCCGCTCTGGTTCTTCCTTGAGATGATGGCCTTGATGACAAGTTGTTTTCTTTGTAATCTTTCGTTTGCTTGTTCATCTATGTTTGTAAGCTGTTCTTCAGCATCCTGTAATACTTGCCGGCAACGGCCTTATTAATTTAAGGCAGGGCTACGGCCTACTCTTTAAAAAAGTGTACTGCCTCGATACCTAAAACAATCAGATTTTCAGTATTGTTAACCTAATTTGAGCAAGCTCTTGGTGTGAATGATTATGGAGAAAGAGAAAGAGGTAGAAATAGAGGGAGGGGAGGGAGTTAGGGAGGGAGAGAGAAAGATACGGCGCGGTCAAATCGAGCGGTCAAGGCCACGGCGACGTGGACGTTGATGGAAGTGCGTGCGCGTGCGTCAAATTATTAGCCGCATTCGCGACGTGCACTTCACGCCCATGCATCTCATCCATTCATTCATCATCTCCTGATCTTTTGTTACTACTTCTCGTACGGTATAATTATTGCTTTTGTTCAGTGCTTCGCCAAGTACTTGTTGTCTACAAGTAGAGTACTTGCTGTCTCTACTATGTACGGTATGGTATGGACTAGTCACTAGCATGCATGCGCGTACGTGAGCATAGTGAATGCTCAGGAGCTCGATCCATGCATATATGTTAACTGCATTTTTTGAACAAAAATAACTGTTAACTGCATGCCACGTATTTTTCTTCTTCCAAAGACCATGCTGTATAATTTAATTCTTGCTAGGTTTAGCAGTTCTAGCATTTATAAGTGTAATACCATGCATCTTCCTGTCACATGCTTTTCAGACATGGACAAATATAACTTCTTGGCATTTACAAGAGCACATTCTTATAAGGTTTACATGTTTTCATACATTTAGCTACAACCATAGGAAAAAAAATCGAGCCACTGTATATCGATCTTCATATTTGAAATTTAGGTTAAACAAAAAATACTCAAAATATGTACATCTGAGGGCAAAGAGACAATCATAATTTTACTCAAATTGTAAAAATGTATATTTAATAATAAAATTCTCATGGATATAAATTAAAAATAATTCTTAACTGCATGCCACCTATTAATCATTTTTCCCGAGGACCATCCTGCAGTGTAATTCTACAACTCCTAAATTTATAAGCGCATACCATGAATTTTCTTTTTTTCTTGTCACAAGCTTCTCAAAAAGGAAAAAATTAACTTTTTGGCATTTATAAGAACAATTTCTTACAAGGTTTAAATGCTTTCAAACTTTGAATTGCAAGTGGAAGAGAAAATTTTGAGCATGTAATTGTCGATCATCAATATTAAATTTTAGCTTAAATTAAAAATGATTTTTCGAAACATTTACATCTCGAGGGCACGAAGAGGGTCCTAATATTTCTACGAAAATATGAGGGAAAAGATACTCTTGAAATGAGAAAAAAAAATTATGTATACCAAATGAAATATAAGAGCGCAAAAAACTTTACATAAAATACTACCCATACATGTACCCAACAAGTAGATCAAATATGACACAAGTTATTCATAATTCTACGCTCATTGATAGCACATTTGACAAAAAAACCCAACTAGTCAATAACTTGTAGTTTATTACATGACAAATTATGAAAATTTAGAAATCCTAATCTCATACTCAAAAGTCAAAACTCAGAAGTTAACAAGAGTCGACAAGTCTCACTAGAAATTGACAATTGTTGATAAACTTATGGCTCCTCGTTACATAGGTTGGAACTCAACGGGTAAGGTGCACATGTTAGTATAAACGGGTAGTAGCATGAGTATACCCACGGTATAAGGTTATATTAAGTTAACAGTAGGATATGAGTAATTATCCATAGGAAGTCTGCCCATCTCCTTACCATGCGGGAAAATTACCATCCATAACCCCCGAATAGATGCCCTTAAAATGGAATGGAACGTCCCTCGTGCGTTGATGATGTCGGTCGGGTTTAACCAACAAAGATTAGACTTAAGGGCATGTACAATGGTGATATCTTAGCAGTGCCACGTAGGATAAATGCTGAGGTGGAGGAAAGAGAAAGATAAAAAAAGACTATGTCTTCTCTTAGCTAAGAGATCATCTCTTAGCACAATCTCTCTCACCACAAATTTAGGATATCTCGTTGCTAAAGATAAGACTAAAAAATAATCCATTGTACATCATGTTTTATTGTTATATCTAGATTACGTGGCAGGATTAAGATAAGACAGTCTTATCAACCATTGCACATGCCCTAACCCGTAGTAGTTATGGGACAACACGTCAACAAGAGATCGGGGGCTACCTCGATGCAATGGAAATTTTGGATCAAATTTTGCGGTTCCGCCGTTTCAGTCCACTGAACCATCTCTCCCCATTCCAACAAGTCGGTCCATATCGATGCATGCATGCTGTCTGATTTAACCTTCAATGGCGAGATCACTGTTTTTTCCAAGAAGAAAAATATCTCAACTTAAAACTCTTTTCTTTTTCATATCGGCACTGATATTTTCGTTGGGTCCGATGACTGATCGATGAAGCGTCCGAAGCTACAGAGGCAACTGTAGAGAGTGTTGGGTAGGCCCTAGCTGCTAGCGCGGTAGTAGTCGGTAGGCTAGCACAGTGCACATGCGGGCGCGCGGTACATGCTATGGCTACGGTAGCTCTCTTCTTTTAGGACATGCACATGGATATGTAGCGGTCACATCCATGGGGCTGCCCGCCACTGTTGCCTCTCCGCCATTGCAACCGCACCGCTTGTCCTTGTGATGTTCTCCCCACTATCACTGTTCCACCTCCTTTGTTGACACCACCTAGCTCTGCCTACCATCAATCTAGCTTACCATGCATTTTTTTTCCGCCAGATCCTCCCCTCCTTCAATTCAGTTCCATACATCCGTTCTAAGAGGCAATCGTGTACATACATGTACACGTACAACAGCACGGACACATGTTGTCGTTGTGCAAACTACTCGATCACTTTATCTTTTCTTTAACAATGACACAAATAAATAAGTAGTCTGCTCAACGACAAACAACATCAGTTACTGATATCTGCAATTTCCTCGACACGTCGCGACATGTTATATTCAAGCTGTTGTTGGAATTTGACCACGAATAATACTGCCATCATTGTACGTACATGCGTGCGTGCATGCATCCACGATAAAGAAGGGGAAAGTAAAAGAGGTCTCAAGAGAGAGTACAACCTAGCTAGTGATCTCCATTACGCTAGCTAGGGAAGCAAGCAGCAACCCAAACTAACAAGGGCTCTGCTTTGTCGCCTTGTCGTAGACTCGTAGAGCAAAGCAGGAAAGGCGCTAACAGTTTCTTTGACTGGTGGCCGCATATGGTTACAGGTTTAGTAAGCATTGTCACTTCACTCCGATAGTTCGGAGTAGGGGCTAAAGCGCGCTAAAGTCGGCCGCTCAAAGTGTCAAAGCTAGCTCGCTGTAGAGCCTGGTGTCGTTTCGGATCGAATTCTCAAGAAAGGATAAGCTACAAGGCTCAAGGTCAAGGGTAGTCTAGTATCCCATGTGATGCACATGCTGCATGAAATTCTGGTCCGGAGACAACTCAGATTACATGCATCCAGGTTGCATATATACATGCATCCTGGAACGGATAATTATGGACAAAAAAGGATAAAGAGGAAATCGGTTTTCATGTTTTCTTGTGCCGTCCGTATACTCTTTTTTTTTGTATATTTTGTTCATATACTCGTTTACTTCACACAGCTGGGCTCAGAAATCTTTTTGAAAGGAAGAACTATGAGTCTCTGAGATATGTCTTTTGGGCCGTTCGTGACCACCTATTTGGGTTCCACCGTTCCACTATGTGCCACTCGTAGCGAGAATTAGTATGGGCTCGCATGCAACGGTTGGAAATAGATGGGCTTTCTCTGGCCCACTAACATGTAGCATATTAATTTTCCTGTTTTAATAGTTAGAGAATATTTATTGTTTTAAAATAAAAATGGACATTGCTTCTAAAAATATACTCACCTATATATGTAAAAATAATTGTTCATGCATTTCAGTATAACGTCCATCCATTTTAATAAATTTTTTTTGTATTTGAAATGTTCATACGTATATGAAAATATGCTTGTGTATCTCAAAAGAGGTGGTCAATTCGTATCGAATTCTCAAGAAAGGTGACCAAGCTAAGGGGCTACAATATTACTACTTACTACTCTCTCTGTTCCTAAATAGATGGCGTATAAACTTAGTTAAAAAATTCAATGTTTTCAAAGTATGACCAAGAATAGATACAAAAATGTAAAGATTTGTAATACGAAACCGATATTAATAGATTTATCATAAGATAAATTTTCATAATATATTTATTTAATATTACATTTGTTCATATTTTTTCAATATAGTTGATCAAATTTTAAAAATATTGAACTTTTTAATACTAATTTTACACGCCACCTACTATGGAACAGAGGGAGCAGTAGAGTAGTAGTCTAGCTAGCACCCCATTCTCATGTGTGATGCACATGCCGTATGAAACTTAGGACAAGGGAAAGGTTCATGCAGGTTGCATATACATGCATGCGTGGAATGGATAATCATAAACCTCACAAATTTGAGAGGAAAAGGGTCATCATTTTTTCTTGTGTCGTTGTGCTCATTTACTTCAGAGAGAAGAGCTCGGAAGATCTTTTGAACGGAACTGCTCCGAAATCTTCTTTTGGGCCGTTTGTGGCCACCTATTTGCCATCAGGCCTTCCAAGTATACCAGGTTGGAGCACTCCTATACGCGGCGAAGAGCAGGGAACAAGGAATCACTGCCTACCTGGCCCAGTTAAAGTCACATGTTATTGTCTCAAATAAAAAAGTTTCTTCCGTTAAAAAAACACTAGCTTCCATGTTGTTTCTATGTTTCTTTCTCTTCGCGTTGAAGTTAGCTAGGCATTAGTTTCATTTTTTCTTAATAAATATTTTTACGAAACTTTAGGACTTCAAATTCCAAAAAATGACTTGATTTTGAATGTAGCCCAACTTGTTATGTTCTGTAACTTTTTTTGGTTCATTGTGTGATGCCAGCACTTCTTGGTTGAAGCAGGGGCATATCTAGTACTGGCATGAACTTTTTTACATTGAAGTGTGAACCTTTTTCATCGCCCCATATATGGTATAATTTTCCAAAAAAATGTTTTTCAAAATTTTAGAAATGCAATAATAAAAAATAAATTTAATCGATGTTGTTAACCTTTAATGTTTGTTTGGTTTTCTCTGAAGGATATTATTGTATGCAAGTCTAAACAAGTTTGTTTTTAGCAGTAATCGTTATTTCAGTGAAGAATGAACATTTCTTAACTCAAGGATCGACATTTTCCTAATGAAAAAGAACACTTTTCAAATAAAAATGAACATTCTCCCAATAAAAATATGTTACATGTTCATTATTTGTTTTAAAACGTTCATGTATATACATCACAATAGAAAAGAAAATAGAAATAAGTAGTGTAAAAATATTCATGTCTATCAAATGAAAAAGTTGTTTCTTTTTTTTCGAACTATAGAATAACATATCAGGAGGTACCGGAAAACTGAAAAGATATTCAATCTAAGAAAGGAGAGAACAAAATAGTATTCACCAGTCAGCACTGCACCAGTGGGGTGCAGTCGTGCAGAGCAAAAAAGAATTACATATGCTTAGTTGCATTGCATACATTATGCTATGAGTAGGAGTTTCATTAGTAAACCGCCATACTCTGATTAAACGAGTCTTAGAGCATCTCTAGCACACAGCGCCAACACCAAACTAAAAAAACGCATATGAAGGCCATTCTAAACGCGTTCTGCGGGTTGAAAAAAGATGCACATCCTAGACGCGCTAAACGCGGTCCGCATAACACACAAATAAAAACCGGAAACACATGATTTTTGCAAATCAACCGATAAATTTCAAATCTAGCAACATAGATCATGTAAAAAGATTGTTCAAAGTACTCAATCATACATAAAACACGCAACCAAAAATGGATCAAACATCACATTATCAAGGAGGGGCATGATTAAAGTATCACCGTCAGTTGCAGGCGCATCCGCACGGCCGCCACCACTCGCCATAGCATCATCACCTCGGGCACCACTCATGGCAGCCATGGCAGCGCGTGCATATTCCCTCCTTCGCGTCAAGATCTCCATCTTTGCATGATTACACCACTCAAGACGGAACTCATCCATCTCAGCCGAGTTCATCATCATAGTTGCATGCTGCGCCGCAATGTAAAGGATGCGCGATTTCTTTGCGCGATTTCATCCCAATCACTGGCGTTGGTGCCACTCGGCGGCGAATTCCTCACGGCCTCAATGCAACCGGCCCACCGGCTGCACGCCGTCTTGATGCTATCCCATCGGCCTTGGAGTGAACGGTAGGAGAGAGTTGGAGTGGAAGAGAGTGGTGGCATCAACTTGAAGAACTTGTCCTCGATGCATTGCCAATACCTCTTGTTGGTTTAATCGGTGCCGGTCACAGGATCTAACGAAACCACCCCCAAGCCTTGATCAAGATCACATCTTCAAATTTGGTGTAGTTGCCGGTCCGAATCTCCCTCCCCTTCGCCTTGGCCACCTCCCCTTCGAATGCTCCCTCTTCTATCTCTTGCAACTCACCGTCCTCATCGCCGCCAACATCTTCATCTTCCCAAAACTCATCGCCCTCTAGGCTCCTCCATGTCATTGTTGTAGTCGCCGTAATTCGCGAGCGGCGGCGAATCGATGTCGATGGAACCGTCATTGAGATGTCAACGTACGAGTCCGGTGCAACATCAATGGCAGGAATTTTTTCAACCACCTTGTGCGCGACCACCGATGCCGAGGGCGTCTTCGCCATCGCCGCGTCAAAGCTGTCAAGGACGCCATCTTGGCGGTGGCTAGCTTCTTCGCAGCGGGCTTCCTCGGCGCCGGCTTCTTCTGCGGCAGCTTGTTGGCCGGCTTCTTCACCCGCTTGGTCAGAGGAGGAGGGGAAGCAGTAGCGGGAGGGATGGCGATGACGTGTTGCCCCAGCCGCTTCCGCTTTCCGTTGGGGAGGACAACTTGCTGGGCGCCGTCAACCACGAGCGCCTCGGTGGCGACTGATGTTGCGGCGCTAGATCCGGCAGCGGTGGGTGGGTTCGATCCGCGCGGCGCGGCCTGGTCCACGAGCGGCGGGTAGGGTGCTTCATCTTGGTGCGGGCGCGCTGTTGCATAGGCCGGAGAGAGTGGAGGTGGCGGAATCGGCGGATGGTGGCGGGCGGAAGCGGGAAAGGGGAGGAGCTGAACGTTCCTTCGCGCCAACATGAGGGAGGAGATGGGGTTCGTGTTCGCACAACCTCACGAAACCGGAAACTTGGGATTTCCGCGGCGCCAAACTGGATGGCCTGAATAAAGTTTTTGGTATGGAGGTCCGATGCGTACAAGATAACAAAATGATGATAATACTAACAGTGGGTGACAAATCTGTCACTACTAGAATCGTACTATATATGATAGTGTTACATCGGTTCAGTGCCCTTATATCATACTATCATCCCTTGTTACCTTAACAATGCCCAGATCAGGAAAGCGGGATCATTCCACCACACATGAGCTAGTGTTAGAACGGGACTAAAAATAACTTTGGTGTTTATATCTCTACATGTTCTTATGCATTTTCTTTAGAATCTCATATTCAAGAAACATAGCAGTTATAACATAAAGCAATAAATGTTAATAATGAACATGGAAATACTCCCTCCATCTCAGTTTATTAGTCTTTCTCATATCCCTAGGTCACCAATTTAACATATATAATTTAAATTATATAATAAAAAATATATTATTAGAAAATAGAACATCTAAACTTTCCAATGATATAATTTTTATAACATATAACTAATGCTAACTTGATCAAATTTGCGACCTAGTATATAACATTTATTAATGCCTCAAGGGCATATGTGTCCTTCAGTCATAGCATTTATATATGAGGATAATGAGACCATTTTGGGCATAGATGTGCATCTTTTCATGCCAAATAATATTGTTAAAGGAGTTTCCAACTTTCTGAAATATATTTTTTCCATCTCTAAATGTCAAAAATGGGTGTTATTTTGTGAAAAGTGTAAATAATATGTTGTGAAATGGCACATTTCCAACTACAAACGAGGTTGACCGTATTGGTTGGCGAATGCCCAAAGATTTTAATGTTTTTGACTTGCTATTTATTCATGCAGATTTGAATAAAGTTCGGCGGATTTTCTGAAAGTATTTCAAATTTGAACATTAGGTGTGTTATAGTATGGTCCTAAAAAAATTGAAAATAATTTAAGATACCAAAGTAGAATTCTGTGCAATAGCCACGTAAGATGTGTTGAAAGAAGCAGGTCCTTTCTATGATACATGTGTTACTGATTTTTACGCCATTTTGAATATTATAACAGAAGAACATGTCTATAATAAGAATCAGGTCCTTCCTATAATTCATTGGCACGGAGTCCTTTTACATGCAATAGCCAATAGAAAAATGCTAAATTTGAATCTATAGAACAATAAAATAATCCTTCACAATACGGCAGTGTTCTCCCTCCTCCACCCGGAAAGGTCCACAAGAAACCTTGGACCCCACATGGGATTGGGCAAGAGGCCCATTGGAAGTGTGTTTGCGGTGGTCGGCAATGGCAACTTGCAGAATAACATTCAGCGAAGGTCGAAGCGACTATGGGTTTGGTGAGCTTCGCGTGAAATCCCTTGCAGCAACCTTCATCCGTATCGTCACTAACATCGTTCTTGGACATCGTCCCCTCGTGGGATGCATTGTTTGTGGAGCCCCTTGACCACCCATGTTGGTTGTGCTTTGTTTGTTGGTGTGAGTGGCGGTTCCTTGCAACTACATCATTGGCTAGTCATGTGCCCTCCGATGTTTTGATGTGTGTCGCGTTCGCGTTGGTTTTGATCAATTTGGCAGAAGAGGCCTCATCTTTGGAAATGCAATTTTGATCTCAGGTGCATATGCTCCCGCTACAGAGAAAAATATTTTAAAATATCACAAAAAATACGAACACAAATTTCACGCGTATATGTCAACAATCCATATGTGTATGCCACGTTTCGCGCGAAACCGGTAGGTTTGGTGTCCTGTGTAAAAATGACAAGCAAAACGTCTTGTGAAGAGCTTATATTTAGCACCAAATTTTAACTTTTTTACACATGACACAAAAAGTATCGATTTTTCGTGAAACGACTTTGCAAACACATAGAACATCAAGATGTATCCGTAACATTTTTTATCGGATTTTTTTGACATTATATAATATGTTGAAATTTAATTTTAAAAACCAGGTGCATGTGCTCCCGGGAGCAGAAACAGCATGTCTCCTCATCTTGTGTTATGTATGGCCTTGAGGCTAGCCTGCAGTATCATGTTGTATCAGTACTGGGAGAATTTTACTTATAGACATGTCAACTATCTTTTTTCTTAATCAATGAAATGGTAAATCTTTCGCACCCCTCTGTGTCACGAAACTTATCTTAGATTTGTCAAATTTTGGATGTATCTACATATATCTAAATTTAGATATATCTTTGCCAAGTTTCATGAGATAGAGGGGAGTATATATCGTATTAAAAGAAGTTGTAATCAATCATTGATTGATCCAGTATGCCTATATTCAACATGCTATTGTAAAAGTAATAAAGGGCATATGCATCACTTGATGCAGAAGCTGGGACGTGTCCCCCAATTCGAAAAAACATGATATTGTAACGTATTGTAAAACACTAAAACTCATTATTAATCTATACATATTGCTATTCGATGGGTCTTGGGCGTGCCCACCAATCTAGCTGGTGAACACACGGAGAACCAGGCCCAGCTAAGCGATATGCACGCACGATCCGAAGCTTAATCTGCTGCTAGTAGATCCGAATGCCAGTAGCACGTCATTGTGGCGGGGGCGGAGGGAGGGACGGGAGAGGTCCTATCGGACCCCCGGACCCCGGAGCCGGAGGCGGCGGCGCTGATCTTTGCAGGAGTCTCCGGACGCCGGCGTTGAACTGGCGCCGGCTCGCTTCACCCCCGCCGAGACTCGTCTCCGTCGGCACTGATCCCGCTCCTGCACGCACAAACGAACGCAAGCATCAGCACATTGATCAGAGTAGTGTAGTCTTGCTGCGCTGGAGTTCGGCCGGTTTACAGTCGAGTTGTACTTTACCTTGTACGTCGCGGGCTTCCAGGAGATACGGCGGGGACGAGACGAGGAGGAAGAAGACGAGGACAAGGGAGAATGGAAAGGACGGCCGACGAGCTGCAAAGATGCCCATTGGCAATGGCGGCCGCCGGTCAGTTACTCAGGTCGACTGTCGAGTGTCGACAGGTTAATCTTAGGGGCGTAGCTTCTATCTAGCTGATGTTAGAAGATCTTTCTACTCCCAGGGGTTCGGAGGCCGTACCGTATATATATTCACGGTAGTCGGTAGGTTGATGGCTTGGCATGCCGCAGGTCTGGGCCTCCAAGTTGTTTTGTTCTGGCCGAGAATTCGCCGCCGGGCGCGTGGCTGCCTGGCTGGCGGCTGCGTGCACGCACCTGGCCGGTCTTGAGATCCGCGCTGGATCGGGCTTCGAACAAGGCACTGGCAGTGCAAGACAATAATCTACGGCGAGCGAATTTATGGCTGGATTCTAATGGTTCCCAGCTTACTGCACATCTGCCATCTGGGCTCTCCTGCATAGGTCGATTTCTGCGCAGTATCGATCTACTATCACGTAGGAGTATGATCGGAAGCCAGTGGCACGTACCCAACACAAGGAATCAGTGTGGTTGAGTTATGGCTAATCTCAAGCGAAGATAACCAATAAGACGAAGCGGCCAAGCGGGGAACTGGTTTACTAGCAGGCCGTTCGTTCTACCTGCGAAGGTTGGATAATCATCTGAGTATCTTTTATATTTCTCAAAAAAAAAAAAAAAAACTGAGTATCTTTTGCTGTAAATGTGGGATTGTCGTGCATACTTTTCTTACGACGAAGGGCACTTTATTATTTAAAAGTTTAAGTATTACACCGGACTCCTAAATAACTGAGATATACAAAACCATCCCTAAAAAAAATGATGTACAAAGCCACTCAAGTCCAAACATGCGAATAGGGAACTGCATTAACGTATCGACATCCTACCATTTTTTATTTACTTGGAAATGATTGTAATATAAAGACAGTTTGTTGTTGCACTATTTTACAGGAAATTATCATCGAGTTGGCCCCCTCGGAGGGAACAAACACGCAAGTAATAATACACTACTCAACATTAATGGGCAGGCGATCGATCCTCTACTTGTGAATACACTATCAAGTTTCAACAATAATGTCACCATTTACAACCGAAATTTTACATGCGAGTGATGATAATGTACAACTGGTATGACGGGCTCCACGGTCACAGTCATGTGTACTACACCATTGACAGGCCATAATTATGGCCCATCAGGGGTAAAAAAGCTAATTTGGTCAAAAGCCTACTTCATCACCCTTACATTATATTGTAAACCTACCAGCCTAATCTTCCAACTTCTCGTCCTACCTCTCAACTCCTCGTGAATGTTCTTCCTATCTCTCTCTCCTCTGCCTACTTTCTTGTTTCCCAAGATGTTGCCCTTAACAACGCTATTAGAGGCTATCTACAAGGCTTGGATGCCGCCTAGGTACCTACCAACTCTTTAACGCTCCTCTCTCGCCTTCTCTCTTACCGCATAGTGTTAGCACGCTCGGCCTCACAGAGTCTAGTAGCAGGGTGCACCATAATGGAGGTTCCTAGTCTAATAGTGATATCACTGATATGCACGTGAGGATCGGCAGACTAAGTGGACAAGGAAGAGGACAATGTCGACACGGAGGAATCCTCCATCCAATGGCACATCAATCAACAGGGGATGATGTCATCTTATAACCATACGATCACAATGGCATAATGAAAGCACAGTGACGCCGCCTAGAGTGGGGGTGAATAGGCGGTTTAAAACTTTTACAATAAAGGCTTGAAAAAATGCGGAATAAAATTAGCATTTAATTTGTTAGGCACAAGACCTATATAATTAGGGTCCAGCTATGTGCACCAACAACTTATGCTAAGCAACACAAGTCACTATGTGATAGAAAGATATATAATTTCAAACACGAAGGCTATCACAAAGTAAAGTGCATAAGTAAATAACTCGTGTATAGAAATAACTAGGGCACACAGAGACAATGGTGTATCACACTCTTGCATGTGCTACTCTCAGTTGGAGTAGTGTGGAGGACAAAATACCCCAAACACCACGAAGGCCTCACTATTTCTACTTAAGCCTTCCCACCAATAGGGAAGTCCTCGATCGACTATGAAACCTTGAGGGTGGTCACCAAACCCATACAAGGTTGGAGAAATCTCCACAACTTGATCGGAGTCTCCCAAGAAATCACCACGAAGGCCTCTCGCTTGAGGAATCTCCGCAACTTAATTGGAGACCCCAAGAACAACGCTAAGCCACAAAGCCGTCTAGGATTCCAAGAACCGAAGAGTAAAAAACTTCTCACTTTCACTTCCATGAATCATCATGGAAACTCAAACCTATCGACCAAATGCAATAACAAGAACACACGAGGTACTCAAATCCTTCTCTCTCAAATTCCGCCAAAGCTACAAAAACTACTATGCAAATAAGAGGGGATTAACAAAATAAATACATAAAGAACTTCATGATATAGATCCACTATTTTCCCCTCACTATGAGAGGACATGGATTGGTGAAAATGTAGATCTAGATCTCATCTGTCTTTTCACTCGAGACTATGCAAGAAAAATTGGAGGATTTGACAGATAGGCAAGCTTAACAAGTCAACAATGGAGGAGTAAAACATGCTCAAAAATCCCCCAAATGTTATAGAACCATTGGGCCCTTTAAATAGCCCCCCCCACATACACACAACTTATCATTTTGTGTAGAAAAAGTGCATGTCGGGGCTGGAATCTCTGCCCCTCGGGGCCAACCAAGGGCCCTTGGTGCATCTCCCATATCCCAAGATAGTTTTTCCGGCCCTCAACGCCAGAATTCCTGCCCATTTTTTTGATCTTGGGCTCATTTTTGAAAGTTCACCACAAGGTGTACAAGATAATGCATATAACCATTATAGTCCTGCAAGGGAGAACAAAACCAAATGAAGAATTGTTTTAACTCTCTATAAAGAACTAACCGTTAAAAGCTCCAACATAAAAAACGCAAACAAGTTTTTCATGTGGAATCCGTTTTCGATGAACTAGAGCTTGTCATGAAAATAAATGCAGGATCTAAATCATCACTTGGATAATATTCAAATAACAACCAAAAAATATGATGCCACGCATGCAAGGTTTTGAGCCCTCTCCGAACTATACAATCAAGTTACTCACTCAAAAGCCCCTCTTGATATTGAAAGATCGAGATGTCACCTAGAGGGGGGGGGGGGTGAATAGGCAATTAAAAACACTTGCGGATTTGTCTTGTAAGAATGAGGAATTAAACTATCGTTTAGTGTACAAGCACAAACCCTAAATATGCTAAGCTCAACTAAATGTAACAATAGCAACTAGAGCTAAGAAAGATAGGCACAAGATATATGTAGCACAAGTGATAGCAAGATATATGTACTTCAAGCACGATGGCTATCACAAGGAAATAGAGCTCGGGTATAGAAATAACCGAGGCACGCGGAGACGAGGATGTATTCCTGTGTTCCCTTCCTTTGCAAGAAGGTACGTCACGTTTGGAGGAGTGGAGGTTCCACGAAGGATTCACCGCGCCACGAAGGATCACCCTATACTCTGAACCACACCCACGAAGGATAATGGCCCTTTCCTTATGGTTAGCTTTTCCTCCGCTCCGGAGATGGCAAGCTCCACAACCACTTCACAAGCTCCACGAAGGAGAAGCCCGAGCCCCTTCACAATCTTCCACGAAGAGATCACCGGGGCACCAACCAAGCCAACTAGGAGATCTCCCTCCAAGAGTAACAAGCTCACGGTCTCTCACTCGAAATAATCATCGTGGAGAGCTCAACACTATGCAATGATGCAAAGCAAGAACACTAGAGGTGATCAAGTCCTTCACACTCAAATCTCACCCAAACAACAAATGCTTGGATGAGATTGGAGAGGAAGAACAATGGGGAAAGTCAACAAAAGACTCCAAGATCTAGATCCCAAGAGTTCCCCTCACTTAGAGGAGAAAAGGATTGGTGGGGATTGTAAATCTAGATCTCCTCTCTCAAATCCTCAAGAATGGGCAAGAATCATGGGAGGAATCAAAGGGGGGAGCAAGTTCTTCCAAGAGCAACAATGGAGGTGAAGAAAGGGGAAGAACTAGCTCAGCTCAAGGTGGAAGAAGCCTATTTATAGCTAAGGGGGGAAAAGAACCGTTGGGAAAAAAAACAGAAAAACTGCAGAGTGAAAAGAGCAGAAAAATCGGCCCAGCCGGCCGACCGGAGCAGCAGCCGGACAGGCCGGCGTGCAGCCCGGCCGGACCGGTTCCCAGGCCGGATGGTGGCGGGTTGGCCGCGTGGAGGGGAAAAGCCCAGCCGGGGCGAGCCGGCCGCGATCACCGCGCGTGGGCGGCGCGTAACCGAGCAGGCCAGGGGTCCGGTCGGACCGGGAGGCGCGCCGGGTGGGCCGGTCGGCGGCCGGCGCCTGGGCCGGACTGAGTTGGTTGGCCCACAGTATCCCGTCCGGCTGGCACGAGCGCCCGGGCCGGTTTCGGCCGGGTGGGCCGGTGGCTGGGCCGATGGGCCGGCTGGCCCCTTCCCCCTTTTTCTTTTCTTTATATTTTTATCTGCTTTCTCCTTTTCTTTAATAACTAATGCTCCCGAACTCCGATTGACATGAGACCAATTTTGTTGGAAAGATAACGACGAATAGAACACCAACAAATATGGAGACTCCTCACAGAACATTTTAGATGATTTTAGAGAGGGAGTCTCCCACCGTCAAGAAACGGTGAAGATGTCCAAACTCGAAAACGCAATAGAAGATGCATGCGGATTCCGTTTTCGATGAATTTGGGCTTGTTGTAAAGCTAGCAACAAGCTCAAGAACCTCACACAGATAAACACCAAGAAGCAATAAGGATATGCAAAGTATGCAAATGATTGAGCTCCCTAAGACGATGTGATCAAGTTACTCAACCGAAAGCCCCTCTTAATAGTGCGGCTATCTATCCTATAATCCGGTCTCCCATCAACCACCTTGAGATCGGTAAAAGGAAAACCTATCAGGGTCATACCTTTTCCTTGCGCATCCCGCTTGATCTTGATGATAACTCTTCAAGCTCTACACAAGCCGGAATGCCACAACTTGATCATTGTTGCCTTGTGAAGACTTGGTCTCCGGGGATCACTGAAACTTCGTTCCAAATACTATGGGCCGTTCAAGATCGAGGAGCGTGTGGGTGAAGTGGCATACAGATTACATCTCCCAGACACAGCCACCATCCATCCTGTGTTCCACATCAGCCAGCTCACAAATGCTCCCCCATACACTATGATGGATGACACGCGTACAGCACGCGACCGTTGGGAACCCCAAGTGGAAGGTGTGATGCGTACAGCAGTAAGTTTCCCTCAGTAAGAAACCAAGGTTTATCGAACTAGTAGGAGTCAAGAAGCACGTTGAAGGTTGATGGCGGCGAAGTGTAGTGCGGCGCAACACCAGGGATTCCGGCTCCAACGTGGAACCTGCACAACACAACCAAAGTACTTTGTCCCAACGTAACAGTGAGGTTGTCAATCTCACCGGCTTTGCTGTAACAAAGGATTAGATGTATAGTGTGGATGATGATTGTTTGCAGAAAACAGTAGAACAAGTATTGCAGTAGATTGTATTCGATGTAAAGAATGGACCGGGGTCCACAGTTCACTAGAGGTGTCTCTCCGATAAGAATAAGCATGTTGGGTGAACAAATTACAGTTGGGCAATTGACAAATAAAGAGGGCATGACCATGCACATACATGATATGATGAGTATTGTGAGATTTAATTGGGCATTACGACAAAGTACATAGACCGCTATCCAGCATGCATCTATGCCTAAAAAGTCCACCTTCAGGTTATCATCCGAACCCCTTCCAGTATTAAGTTGCAAACAACAGACAATTGCATTAAGTATGGTATGTAATATAATCAACAACTACATCCTTAGATATAGCATCGATGTTTTGTCCCTAGTGGCAACAGCACATCCACAACCTTAGAACTTTCTGTCACTGTCCCAGATTTAATGGAGGCATGAACCCACTATCGAGCATAAATACTCCCTCTTGGAGTTACAAGCAAAAACTTTGCCAGAGCCTCTACTAGTAACGGAGAGCATGCAAGATCATAAACAACACATAGATAATAGATTGATAATCAACATAGCATAGTATTCTCTATTCATCGGATCCCAACAAACACAACATGTAGCATTACAGATAGATGATCTTGATCATGTTAGGCAGCTCACAAGATCCAACAATGAAGCACAATTAGGAGAAGACGACCATCTAGCTACTGCTATGGACCCATAGTCCAGGGGTAGACTACTCACTCATCACTCCGGAGGCGACCATGGCGGTGAAGAGTCCTCCGGGAGATGATTCCCCTCTCCGGCAGGGTGCCGGAGGCGATCTCCTGAATCCCCCGAGATGGGATTGGCAGCGGCGGCGTCTCTAGAAGGTTTTCCATATCGTGGCTCTCGGTACTGGAGTTATTATCGACGAAGGCTTAAGTAGGCGGAGGAGATAGGTCAGGGGGCGCCACGAGGGCCCCACACAACAGGCCGGCGCGGCCAGGGCTTGGGCCCCGCCGCCCTAGCTTGTGGGCGCCTCGTCGCCCCACTTCGTTTCCTCCCCGGACTTCTGGAAGCTTCGTGGAAAAATAAGATCCTGGGCGTTGATTTAGTCCAATTCTGAGAATATTTCCTTACTAGGATTTCTGAAACCAAAAACAGCAGAAAACAACAACTGGCTCTTCGGCATCTCGTTAATAGGTTAGTACTGGAAAATGCATAAATATGACATAAAGTATGCATAAAACATGTAGGTATCATCAATAAAGTGGCATGGAACATAAGAAATTATCGATACGTTGGAGACGTATCAGCATCCCCAAGCTTAGTTCCTGCTCGTTCCGAGTAGGTAAACGATAACAAAGATAATTTCCGAAGTGACATGCCATCATAATCTTGATCAATACTATTGTAAGCACATGTAATGAATGCAGCGATTCGAAACAATGGTAATGCAATGAGTAAACAAATGAATCATATAGCAAAGACTTTTCATGAATAGTACTTTCAAGACAAGAATCAATGAGTCTTGCATAAGAGTTAACTCATAAAGCAATAATTCAAAGTAAAGGTATTGAAGCAACACAAAGGAAGATTAAGTTTCAGCGGTTGCTTTCAACTTGTAACATGTATATCTCATGGATATTTTCAACATAATTTAATATAACAAGAGCAATATGCAAGTATGTAGGAATCAATGCACAGTTCACACAAGTGTTTGCTTCTTGAGATGGAGAGAAATAGGTGAACTGACTCAACATAAAAGTAAAAGAAAGGCCCTTCGCAGAGGGAAGCATCGATTGCTATATTTGTGCTAGAGCTTTGGTTTTGAAAACAAGAAACAATTTTGTCAACGGTAGTAATAAAGCATATGCATCATGTAAATTATATCCTACAAGTTGCAAGCCTCATGCATAGTATACTAATAGTGCCCGCACCTTGTCCTAATTAGCTCGGATTACCTGGATTATCACCGCAATACATATGTTTTAACCAAGTGTCACAAAGGGGTACCTCTATGCCGCCTGTACAAAGGTCTAAGGAGAAACTCGCATTGGATTTCTCGCTTTTGATTATTCTCAACTTAGACATCCATACCGGGATAACATAGACAACAGATAATGGACTCCTCTTTAATGCATAAGCATTCAACAACAATTAATTTTCTCATATGAGATTGAGGATATTTGTCCAAAACTGAAACTTCCACCATGGATCATGGCTTTAGTTAGCGGCCCAATGTTCTTCTCTAACAGTATGCATGCTCAAACCATTCAACTCATGGTAAATCGCCCTTACTTCAGACAAGACGGACATGCATAGCAACTCACATGATATTCAATAAAGAGTAGTTGATGGCGTCCCCAGGAACATGGTTATCGCACAACAAGCAACTTATAAGAAATAAAATGTATAAGTACATAATCAATACCACAATAGTTTTTAGGCTATTTGTCCCATGAGCTATATATTGCAAAGATAGAGGATAGAAATTTAAAGGTAGCACTCAAGCAATTTACTTTGGAATGGCGGAGAAATACCATGTAGTAGGTAGGTATGGTGGACACAAATGGCATAGTGTTTGGCTCAAGGATTTTGGATGCATGAGAAGTATTCCCTCTCGATACAAGGTTTAGGCTAGCAAGGTTATTTGAAACAAACACAAGTATGAAGCGGTACAGCAAAACTCACATAAAAGACATATTGTAAGCATTATAAGACTCTATACCGTCTTCCTTGTTGTTCGACCCTTACTAGAAATTATCTAGACCTTAGAGAGATCAATTATGCAAACCAAATTTTAGCAAGCTCTATGTATTTCTTCATTAATAGGTGCAAAGTATATGATGCAAGAGCTTAAACATGAGCACAACAATTGCCAAGTATCAAATTATTCAAGACATTCTACCAATTACTACATGTAGCATTTCCCGTTTCCAACCATATAACAATTTAACGAAGCAGATTCAACCTTCGCCATGAACACTATGAGTAAAGCCTAAGGACATATTTGTCCATATGCAACAGCGGAGCGTGTCTCTCTCCCACACAATGAATGCTAGGATCCATTTTATTCAAACAAAACAAAAACAAAAGCATACAGACGCTCCAAGCAAAGTGCATAAGATGTGATGGAATAAAAATATAGTTTCACTAGAGGAACCTGATAATGTTGTCGATGAAGAAGGGGATGCCTTGGGCATCCCCAAGCTTAGACGCTTGAGTCTTCTTGAAATATGCAGGGGTGAACCACCGAGGCATCCCCAAGCTTAGAGCTTTCACTCTCCTTGATCATATTGTATCATCTCCCTCTCTTGATCCTTGAAAACTTCCTCCACACCAAACTCAAAACAACTCATTAGAGGGTTAGTGCACAATCAAAATTCACATGTTCAGAGGTGACATAATCATTCTTAACACTTCTGGACATTGCACAAAGCTACTGAAATTTAATGGAATCGAAAAATCCATCAAGCATAGCAAAACAGGCAATGCGAAATAAAAGGCAGAATCTGTCAAAACAGAACAGTCCGTAAAGATGAATTTCTAAGAGGCACCAGACTTTCTCAAATAAAAATGCTCAAATTGAATGAAAGTTGCGTACATATCTGAGGATCACTCACGTAAATTGGCATAATTTTCTGAGTTACCTACAGAGAATTAGGCCCAGATTCGTGACAGCAAAGAAATCTATTTCTGCGCAGTAATCCAAATCTAGTATGAACCTTACTATCAAAGACTTTACTTGGCACAACAATGCAACAAAACTAAGATAAGGAGAGGTTGCTACAGTAGTAACAACTTTCAAGACTAAAATATAAAATAAAAGTGCAGTAGTAAAATCATGGGTTGTCTCCCATAAGCGCTTTTCTTTAACGCCTTTCAGCTAGGCGCAGAAAGTGTGTATCAAGTATTATCAAGAGACGAAACATCAACATCATAATTTGTTCTAATGATAGAATCAAAAGGTAACTTCATTCTCTTTCTAGGGAAGTGTTCCATACCTTTCTTGAGAGGAAATTGATATTTAATATTACCTTCCTTCATATCAATAATAGCACCAACAGTTTGAAGAAAATGTCTTCCCAATATAATGGGACAAGATGCATTGCATTCAATATCCAAGACAACAAAATCAAGGGGGACAAGGTTATTGTTAACAGTAATGCGAACATTATCAACTCTCCCCAAAGGTTTCTTTGTAGAGTTATCAGCAAGATTAACATCCAAATAACAATTTTTCAATGGTGGCAAGTCAAGCATATTATATATCTTTCTAGGCATAACGGAAATACTTGCACCAAGATCACATAAAGCATTACAATCAAAGTTATTGACCTTCATCTTAATGATGGGCTCCCAACCATCCTCTAGCTTCCTAGGAATAGAAGCTTCGCGTTCTAATTTCTCTTCTCTAGCTTTTATGAGAGCATTTGTAATATGTTTTGTAAAGGACAAGTTTATAGCACTAGCATTAGGACTCTTAGCAAGTTTTTGTAAGAACTTTATAACTTCAGAGATGTGACAATCATCAAAATCCAAACCATTATAATCTAAAGCAATGGGGTCATTATCCCAAATGTTGGAAAAAATTTCAGCAGTTTTATCACACTTTGCATTAGAAGTGGAAACATTGCCAACACCAATTATTTTACCATTAATAGTAGGAGGTGCAGCAACATGTGGAGCATTAGCATTGCTAGTGGTGGTAATAGTCCAAACTTTAGCTATATTCTCTTCTTTAGCATTTTCTTCTTTCTCCCACCTAGCACGCAATTCGGCCATCAATCTTATATTCTCATTAATTCTAACTTGGATGGCATTTGCTGTAGTAACAATGTTATTATTATTATTTTCATTAGGCATAACTTTTGATTTCAAAAGATCAACATCAGCAGCAAGACTATCGACTTTAGAAGCAAGTATATCAATTTTCCCAAGCTTTTCTTCAACAGATTTGTTAAAAGCAGTTTGTGTACTAATAAATTCTTTAAGCATGGCTTCAAGTCGAGGGGGTGAATTCCTATTATTGTTGTAAGAATTCCCATAAGAATTACCATAACCGTTACCATTATTATAAGGATATGGCCTATAGTTATTACTAGAATTGTTCTGGTAAGCATTGTTGTTGAAATTATTATTTTTAATGTAGTTCACATCAACATGTTCTTCTTGAGCAACCAATGAAGCTAACGGAACATTATTAGGATCAACATTAGTCCTACCATTCACAAGCATAGACATAATAGCATCAATCTTATCACTCAAGGAGGAGGTTTCTTCGACAGAATTTACCTTCTTACCTTGTGGAGCTCTTTCCGTGTGCCATTCAGAGTAATTAATCATCATATTATCAAGAAGCTTTGCTGCGTCGCCTAGAGTGATGGACATAAAGGTACCTCCAGCAGCTGAATCCAATAGGTTCCACGAAGAAAAATTCAGTCCTGCATAAAAGGTTTGGATGATCATCCAAGTAGTCAGTCCATGGGTTGGGCAATTTTTAACCAAAGATTTCATTCTTTCCCATGCTTGTGCAACATGCTCATTATCCAATTGTTTAAAATTCATTATGCTACTTCTCAAAGATATAATTTTAGCAGGAGGATAATATCTACCAATAAAAGCATCCTTGCATTTAGTCCATGAATCAATACTATTCTTAGGCAGAGATAGCAACCAATCTTTAGCTCTTCCTCTTAATGAGAAAGGAAACAATTTTAATTTCAAAGAATTCTGCTGTAGTAGCAGGTGGAGCAATAGGTGTGCATAAGAAATCATTATTATTTGTGGTTGTGAAGTCACACAACTTAGTATTTTCAGGAGTACCCATTTTAGCAACAGTAAATAAAGCAAACTAGATAAAGTAAATGCAAGTAACTAACTTTTTTGTGTTTTAATATAGCAAACAAGATAGCAAATAAAGTAAAACTAGCAACTAATTTTTTTGTATTTTGATATAATGCAGCAAACAAAGTACTAAATAAAATAAAGCAAGACAAAAACAAAGTAAAGAGATTGGAGGTGGAGACTCCCCTTGCAGCGTGTCTTGATCTCCCCGGCAACGGCGCCAGAAATTTATTTGCTGGCGCAAAGTTGACGTGGGAGTTAGAGATCTCTGTGGTGTAACTTTTCTTCACGTCCCCGGCAACGGCGCCAGAAATTTAGCTTGACACGCGTACATCACGCGACCGTTGGGAACCCCAAGTGGAAGGTGTGATGCGTACATCAGTAAGTTTCCCTCAGTAAGAAACCAAGGTTTATCGAACCAGTAGGAGTCAAGAAGCACGTTGAAGGTTGATGGCGGCGAAGTTTAGTGCGGCGCAACACCAGGGATTCCGGCGCCAACGTGGAACCTGCACAACACAACCAAAGTACTTTGTCCCGTAACAGTGAGGTTGTCAATCTCACCGGCTTGCTGTAACAAAGGATTAGATGTATAGTGTAGATGATGATTGTTTGCAGAAAACAGTAGAACAAGTATTGCAGTAGATTGTATTCGATGTAAAGAATGGACCGGTGTCCACAGTTCACTAGAGGTGTCTCTCCGATAAGAATAAGCATGTTGGGTGAACAAATTACAGTTGGGCAATTGATAAATAAAGAGGGCATGACCATGCACATACATGATATGATGAGTATTGTGAGATTTAATTGGGCATTACGACAAAGTACATAGACCGCTATCCAGCATGCATCTATGCCTAAAAATTCCACCTTCAGGTTATCATCCGAACCTCTTCCAGTATTAAGTTGCAAACAACAGACAATTGCATTAAGTATGGTGCGTAATGTAATCAACAACTACATCCTTAGACATAGCATCGATGTTTTATCCCTAGTGGCAACATCACATCCAGAACCTTAGAACTTTCTGTCACTATCCCAGATTTAATGGAGGCATGAACCCACTATCGAGCATAAATACTCCCTCTTGGAGTTACAAGCAAAAACTTGGCCAGAGCCTCTACTAGTAACAGAGAGCATGCAAGATCATAAACAACACATAGATAATAGATTGATAATCAACATAGCATAGTATTCTCTATTCATCGGATCCCAACAAACACAACATGTAGCATTACAGATAGATGATCTTGATCATGTTAGGCAGCTCACAAGATCCAACAATGAAGCACAATTAGGAGAAGACGACCATCTAGCTACTGCTATGGACCCATAGTCCAGGGGTAGACTACTCACTCATCACTCCGGAGGCGACCATGGCGGTGAAGAGTCCTCCGGGAGATGATTCCCCTCTCCGGCAGGGTGCCGGAGGCGATCTCCTAAATCCCCCGAGATGGGATTGGCGGCGGCGGCGTCTCTGGAAGGTTTTCCGTATCGTGGCTCTCGGTACTGGAGTTATTATCGACGAAGGCTTAAGTAGGCGGAGGAGATAGGTCAGGGGGCGCCACGAGGGCCCCACACAACAGGCCGGCGCGGCCAGGGCTTGGGCCCCGCCGCCCTAGCGTGTGGGCGCCTCGTCGCCCCACTTCGTTTCCTCCCCGGACTTCTGGAAGCTTCGTGGAAAAATAAGATCCTGGGCGTTGATTTCGTCCAATTCCGAGAATATTTCCTTACTAGGATTTCTGAAACCAAAAACAGCAGAAAACAGCAACTGGCTCTTCGGCATCTCGTTAATAGGTTAGTACCGGAAAATGCATAAATATGACATAAAGTATGCATAAAACATGTAGGTATCATCAATAAAGTGGCATGGAACATAAGAAATTATCGATACATTGGAGAAGTATCAATGGGAAAGCTTCATTGATGCACATCTTCACAAGTCCATTATCACCAAATGGACGGCAAGCCTCAAGCATGTGATCCACTTGAGATGCTCATCTTGAACTTGCCCAACTCAACCTTGTATCTTCTCATACTCACATAAGATAGAGCATGGCTAATATTGAGTTTCACATAAGAACTCCATCTTCATTTCTTCTTCTTGATCATATCACATATATGTCTTCAAATCGATGATCTTGATGCCAACACACAATATGTATCTTTAATTACATGGCATCCATACTTGAATCCAACGCATGGAATACAAGTAGAACCTATGGAATATTCCTTCATATAAACTCAATGAAAACATTAGTCCATAGGGGTTGTCATTAATTACCAAAACCACACATAGGGCAATGTACCCTTACAATCTCCCCCATTTTGGTAATTGATGACAATCACAATAAGAGAGTTTATATAATGAATATTAGAAACAAGTACGCAACTTATCCGAGAATAAGTTGTATACAAGAGGTTGTATTTGATATGGTCAAATAACACAAAGCTACTAGCCCATATCAAAACCGGCTCTACTCACACAACTACAACAAATGCAAGGGATGTGAGTAGAACCAATATATATAGAGGAAACTCCCCCACAATGTATGCACGTGTGATGAACATGAATTCATTGCATACATTGTCAAGATTAATCTTTGGGATAGTTTCCACTATATATATACAACCATGCAAGACATATAAATATGGAATGCATGAGAGGCAAAACACATAAGCACACACCAAACTTAAGTATAAAACCATTCCCTTAAACCCTCTAAACTTCTCCCCCATTGGCAACAAGTGCCAAAATGGGTGAAAAATTTAGAAAGCCAATATAATGTGAGTTCCTCCCCAAGGTGTGCACTTCTCATAGTTTGAGTGGAATCAAGTGCACATATCTAATGACGAATACTTGAAGGAAGTCAAACTATATTGAGGATCAAAGATTGGATAAAGATAACATGGTGAAGTGAGCTTCAACAAATAAAGCAAGCAATCAAAGATCCAATTGGACAAACAAAGATATCATGATAAGAGAATATAGTGCTCTAAATAAAATAAGAAAGCTCCCCAAGGTTCATGCACAATTTATAATGTTTGCATTTGAATACAATATGAACAAACATGGAATCCTCACTCCCTATATATCATTTAGAACACAACTAAGATAAAGAGAATATGCTTATCAAGAACAACTTGAGTCCAACAATTACGAGATATGATGCATGAAGAAAAACAAATAAACCAAGCACTCGTAAATGTTCTTTACAAACAACACTAAAATCAAAAGGATAAGAAGATGGTTGGCAAAGAACAAGGATATCAAGGTGATGGATTAACGCTCTCATGTATATGAGTTTCTAAAGTGGTCAAGATGATCCATAAATAAACATGCACACACAAGAGATTAATAAAATAAATAAGACAAGATATCCAAGACGAAGTCATAAAATATACCAAATGATATTTGCTTAAAAAGCATATATAGCCTATGGCTCCAATTTTCACTAGTGGTATATGAATGAGCTTCAACTAAGAAAATCTCAAAAAACATCACAACTAACAATAGGGGAAGTAAAGCTAGTTGGAATGTTTTGAGAAAGGCAACAAGTATCATAAATACGGATTTATTTCGCAATTTCATCAATATTGCACATAAGAGCTCTTTGAGGAATTGATATGCAATAAATTGCTAGAGGGCATATTGGAGATAGGTGAATCATAAACATGATATATATATATATATATTCCTATCATATGCATCTTCTCAAATTACTCAAATGTACAATAAGAAGTTTTCTTTTAAAAAGGATTTTTAAAGAACCTCAATATTTTCGAAATAAAGAATTTCATGCCAAGATGCAACCTACAAGAGGATGGATGCTATATGAATATGCATGAATAAGATACTTGTTACCGAGATAGCAAAGGCTTGATGTAGTAGATAAGAGTTCATCGATCATCCTAGCTTGACTCCAATTCTCATATGGTCACAACACCTTCCTTATAGATGAGACAAGCCTCCATTGCATCTCCAATGTACCTAAAACATCATTCAAGTACATCTTGGTCCCCAAACTTATTGGGTCCAACATGGTTAGACTAACCACAATATATAGGACACACTCCATGTAATTATGTGCATATTTAGATGAAATTTGAATTTCATGCACATCTTAGCCATTTAGGATTTGATGGAGTATATCCTATATAATGGATCAAAGAGAGCAAGCATGCTACAAGTATAAACAAATTACATATAAGCATGCACCAAAACTTTTAAAGATCCAAGAGAGACACACTTTGGACAAAACACCAAATGAATTCAAGAAGGCATAAAGGTGTGACCAAACAAATTTGTTGTCCAAATTATATCAAAGAAGCAAATCACAAAAGATTTGTTCAACAAAGTTCAACAAATGAACTAAGAAGAAACCATTGAGCATAAAGGATGAAATAAAGCAGACATGCTCAAATATTTATCTCATTCAACAAATAAAGCATAGAAGAAGGAATGAGATAGCAAAACTCCCAAAAGAGCAAGGTTCGAACAAATAAACCAAACCCTCTACACTTTTCACAATGGCACAATGTACCGTAAAGAAAAGGTTTGTCTTCCAAAACAAATACTTGATATGAATCAAGATAATTTATCAAAAAAAATTCAAAGGGACAAGGAAGACACATGGGAGCAACAAGGATTTGTTGGAAATAAAATAAGGCAATAAGAAACAATCCAAGGTGAAGATGATCCAAAAATTCAACCACATACAAGTTTATCAATTTTCAAAGACAATGAGTATATTGGAAATAATTTCCGGTGGTGTATTGACAATGATAGAAGGATCATCTTCACAATAAAAGGCATAGGATTAATGTTTATAGGATTAAGCACTATGCATGGATGAAGATTCTTGATGGCTTCAACTAGTCAACCAATCACGCATAGCAATGATTAGAAAGACTTGAAGCAAACGGTGTCCCAAATAAAATATAGAGATATGTATTTGAGGAAAAACCGCACCAAGAATTTCTTACTCAAACAAGAACCCATAAGATGAGTAATAAAAGATTTTTAATAAGAATGGAGCTTGTTTGAGCAAACATGCCACCTAGGAACAAGATAATTAAGAGATTCAACTATAAGTGGCAAAACCTCATATGTTCACATTTCCTAGGTTTGTGATATGTACAAAACATATTACTCCCCCATAATGTGATAAAACATTTCTTCTTAATCACGAGGCAATTGAAATTCGACTAGAGATGATTAATGGACATTTAGAATTTGAATTTCTCATGAGTATGACACACCATATAGTGACTTGATAATCTTGCAATATCAATACTAAGTGGTGATACCCATATACACACATTTTATAGAAGGAGAAATGCACAAAGCATAACACTCCCCCAAAATGGGATGTTCCATTAATCACTCAAAGAGATCCAAATAAGATATCATCAAGATGCATTAGGCTCAAAACAATACACAAGTATATGATGAGTCAAACAAACATACTTGAATACACAAGATAGGCAAGTAATACATAACACATAAAAACACATATTTGGTACAAAACCAAACATGCAAAGGGGCAAGTAACTTACAATAAACATGAAGAGTTGAAGTATGAGTTACCGCAAAGAGGAACATTGGATATAAGATATATATGATAATCCTTATGACTTGGCTTTATGAAATATAATGTATGAAGATCCCTTAATTCTTCATGAAGTATCCAAGTCCCCAATGCCCTCCACTTGTACCTATTGATCAAGTTTGAGCTTGTTGGTCCCCAACCAAGTTGGGTCCTAAGAGGTTAGTCACAATAGGCTTGGCAACCCAAATGGTTCTTCTCTTGCAACCACTTTGAGTTCCAACAAACTTGGCAAACACATTGCCATCCTTATCCTTCCCTAGAGAATAATCATCATCAACAATTATAGGGTTAGATAAGGTACCACCTAAGCAAGAAGAAGCAAAGTGCCCCTTCTCACGACATAAGTAGCAAGTGTTTCCCTTTTTCTTATTTATTGATTTCTTCTCTTGGGGAACAATATCTTAATTCTTCTTGGGAAGTGGCCTATCTTCAACTTGAGGTCGAGCTTGAGCTTGACCTTGACCTTGTGGCCGTTTTGCTTGTTGTTTCTCACTTAAGTGCTTCTTCTTCAATGGGCATGATCTAACATGGTGCCCTTCAACTTTGCACTTGAAGCAAACAATCTTGGCCGAATCCTTGACTTTGTCTTGGCCCTTCTTCTTGTTGCTCTTGCTCTTGGACTTGTTCTTGTTATTGGAGTTGAATCCAAGTCCACTCTTGTCATTGGGGGATTGTTGCGCACTCAACATCTTGTCAAGTGCGGATTTCCCTTCATGACGCTTTTCCAAGTCTTTCTTCAAAGAAAGGACTTGGGCCTCGAGCTCTTTTATTTCCTCTACATGGTTAGTAGAAATACAAGTACTAGAGGAAGTAGAAGCTTCATTGTTAGAGCAACAAGGCAAAGTGAGTAATCCAACACAAGGTGTATCACTAGTTTGACTAGATGGATTACAAGGACTAGCACATGGCAAAATAGCATGTTGAGTTGAGGTTGTGCTAATGTCCACATGAGGCTCACAAGATACTACTTTAGTGATACTTGCCTCATGAGCTAACTTTAGCCCATCATAGGAAATTAGAAGATCATTATGAGAGCTTGAGAGCTTTTTATGACTTTCTTCCAATTCCCTATAATTGCTTGTTAGCAACTCAAGTTGAGCCCTTAGCTCAACATTCTCCTCTAAGATAGATGCTTCACAAGGAGTAGAGTTAGTAGCACAAGCATCATCAATAGATTTTTCATTTTCAAGCTTATAGGATTCAATTTTTTGTGTAAGCATAAAATCAGTATGCTTCTCATCTTTTAGCTCATGCTTGAGGAGAGTGAATCTCATTTCCCCATTTTCAACATGGGACTCCAACTCCACTATGGTTTCCCTGTATTTATTCAAGGTTTTCATAGAGTGTTCGAGATTAGCATGAGCTTCTTTATTACCATGAAGAGAAGCATATACCATTGCCATATTATGCACCAAGGTATTATATTCTTCATCATTATCATCATCATTATCATTCTCATCGTTAGAGGATGTGTTAGGAGTCAAAGTAGGAGATACCTTTGATCCTTTTGCCATAAGGCACATGTGCAAACCGGAGAATGAAGATGAAGATATTCTTGAATCCTCATTTGAAATTGTGTCTTGATCCAAAGAGTGTTCGGTTTCCTCTACATTGTTAGTCAACAACCAACTAGAGGAAATAGAAGCATTTTGATTATGGGAACAAGACAAGGTAAGCATATCATCATGAGATCTATGTAAGCAATTTACACATGATATGCAAGGACTATCAACACAAGCATGTAAATTATTTTCAATGCTAGATGTGTTTAAGTCCAAAGAGGAAACATTGCAATGAGATAGAGACGAAGAGTCATCACTATTGAGCACAATATCAACATTGCAATTTCCCTCACCACTCACTATATCATTACCTTGTGTCTTGCAACACATTGGTGAAGTGGAAGTAGATGATAAATCATCACGGCCGGAGGTGGAAGCAACTTGGAGCTCTTCATGATGTGAAGGGGAAGAGAGCTCCTCAGAGACACCACCGACCAAATGAGAAATAGATCCACCAAACATTTCTTTAAGCTTGATCCACATCTCATGAGACGACTTTCGATTTATATATATCAAGAACCTACGGAAATCGGGTCTCAAGGAGAATAAAAGCTCATTAGATACTTGAGCTTCAAGATGTAAGTTTTTCTCATCCTCTAAAGATAGATTTTGAGAATCCATCAGAGGAGAAAAACCGACATCTAGAAGTTTCTCTATATTTGGACACAAGTTCCAAAGATTACAAAGCAAGCAATTTCGCCACAAAAGATAATTTGTGCCATTAAAGACAATTGTGTCATTGTGCACTATACTAGCCGACATCTTTACTCTCAAGGCGGTGAAGCCTTAAACAAGGAGAGACCTTGCTCTGATACCAATTGAAAGATCGAGATGTCGCCTAGAGGGGGGTGAATAGGCAATTAAAAACTCTTGCAGATTTGTCTTGTAAGAATGCGGAATTAAACTATCGTTTAGTTTACAAGCACAAACCCTAAATATGCTAAGCTCAACTAAGTGTAACAATAGCAACTAGACCTAAGCAAGATAGGAACAAGATATATGTAGCACAAGTGATAGCAAGATATATGTACTTCAAGCACGATGGCTATCACAAGGAAATAGAGCTCGGGTATAGAAATAACCGAGGCACGCGGAGACGAGGATGTATTCCCGTGTTCCATTCCTTTGCAAGAAGGTACGTCACGTTTGGAGGAGTGGAGGTCCCACGAAGGATTCCCCGCGCCACGAAGGCTCACCCTATTCTCCGGACCACACCCACGAAGGATAATGGCCCTTTCCTTATGGTTAGCTTTTCCTCCGCTCCGGAGATGGCAAGCTCCACAACCACTTCACAAGCTCCACGAAGGAGAAGCCCGAGCCCCTTCACAATCTTCCACGAAGAGATCACCGGGGTACCAACCAAGCCAACTCGGAGATCTCCCTCCAAGAGTAACAAGCTCACGGTCTCTCACTCGAACTAATCGTGGTGGAGAGCTCAACACTATGCAATGATGCAAAGCAAGAACACCAGAGGTGTTCAAGTCCTTCACACTCAAATCCCACCCAAACAACAAATGCTTGGATGAGATTGGAGAGGAAGAACAATGGGGAAAGTCAACAAAAGACTCCAAGAACTAGATCCCAAGAGTTCCCCTCACTTAGAGGAGAAATGGATTGGTAGGGATTGTAGATCTAGATCTCCTCTCTCAAATCCTCAAGAATGGGCAAGAATCATGGGAGGAATCAAAGGGGGGAGCAAGTTCTTCCAAGAGCAACAATGGAGGTGAGGAAAGGGGAAGAACTAGCTCAGCTCAAGGTGGAAGAAGCCTATTTATAGCTAAGGGGGAAAAAGAACCGTTGGGGAAAAAACAGAAAAACTGCACAGCGAAAAGGGCAGAAAAATCGGCCCAGCCGGCCGACCGGAGCAGCAGCCGGACATGCCGGCGTGCAGCCCGGCCGGACCGGTTCCCAGGCCGGATGGTGGCGGGTGGGCCGCGTGGAGGGGAAAAGCCCAGCCGGGGCGAGCCGGCCGCTCACCGCGCGTGGGCGGCGTAATCGAGCAGCTGTGGGTCCGGTCGGGCCGGAGGTGCACCGGGTGGGCGGCCGGCGGCCGGCGCCTGGGCCGGACTGAGTTGGTTGGCCCACAGTATCCCGTCCGGCTGGCACGAGCGCCCGGGCCGGTTTCGGCCGGGTGGCTGGCGGCTGGGCCGGTCGGCCGGCTGGCCCCTTCCCCCTTTTCTTTTATTTTTATTTTTATCTGCTTTCTCCTTTTCTTTAATAACTAATGCTCCCGAACTCCGATTGACATGAGACCAATTTTTTTGGAAAGATAACGACGAATAGAACCCCAACAAATATGGAGACTCCTCACAGAACATTTTAGATGATTTTAGAGTGGGAGTCTCCCACCGTCAAGAAACGGTGAAGATGTCCAAACTCGAAAACGCAATAGAAGATGCATGCGGATTCCGTTTTCGATGAATTTGGGCTTGTTGTAAAGCTAGCAACAAGCTCAAGAACCTCACACAGATAAACACCAAGAAGCAATAAGGATATGCAAAGTATGCAAAGGATTGAGCTCCCTAAGACGATGTGATCAAGTTACTCAACCGAAAGCCCCTCTTAATAGTGCGGCTATCTATCCTATAATCCGGTCTCCCATCAACCAGCTTGAGACCGGTAAAAGGAAAACCTATCAAGGTCATACCTTTGCCTTGCGCATCCCGCTTGATCTTGATGATAACTCTTCAAGCTCTACACAAGCCGGAATGCCACAACTTGATCATTGTTGCTTTGTGAAGACTCACAAATGCTCCCCCATACACTATGATGGGAAAGCTTCATTGATGCACATCTTCACAAATCCATTATCACCAAATGGACGGAAAGCCTCAAGCATGTGATCCACTTGAGATGCTCATCTTGAACTTGCCCAACTCAACCTTGTATCTTCTCATACTCACATAAGATAGAGCATGGCTAATATTGAGTTTCACATAAGAACTCCATCTTCATTTCTTCTTCTTGATCATATCACATATATGTCTTCAAATCGATGATCTTGATGCCAACACACAAGATGTATCTTTAATTACATGGCATCCATACTTGAATCCAACGCATGGAATACAAGTAGAGCCTATGGAATATTCCTTCATATAAACTCAATGAAAACATTAGTCCATAGGGGTTGTCATTAATTACCAAAACCACACATAGGGGCAATGTACCCTTACAGATAGTACGCCAAACTATCCTATAAACCGCCCTCCAACAAACACAGCGAGACCGGTAAGAAAAGAAAATCTATCAAAAAAAAAACCTTTGCCTTGCGCATATTCCACTTGAGCTAGATAATGACGATCTTCACCACAACAAGATGGAACATCTTTCTTGATTTTGCTTGCTTGATGAAGCCGTGCGGATTGCTCCCCATACTCCACAATGGGATATCCTCTTGTTAGGCAGATCTTCATACATCCATTATCACCATATGAGCGGCAAGATTCAAGGATATATGATCTCTTCTAGATGTATCATCTTGAACTTGCACTTCATTTCTTCTTCATTCATTATATTGATATCTTGAAGATACACATGAGATCTCACTCCATTTTCTTCTTAAATACATACTTGAAATTGGCTCAATTCTGTCACGGCCAATCTTTGGACCACTCCTTGATTAATTCCATGGTCATAACTTCATCTTCTTCACATTGTTATTCTTTCAATCTTGAGGCCAATATATGGTTCAATCATATTCTATAGAAAAATCATACAAACAATGCAAATATTAGTCGATTGGGATGGTAATTAATTACTAGAACCACATATGGGGGCTCCATGCACTTTCGGCTATTGACCCTAACCTCCCACAAACTCCAAATTGTAACTCCTTGTGTTACCGATCGTTGTGGAAATAAACTATGGTTATATATAGCTAGGGTTATATAGTTATTGTTGTTATTTACTAATGGACATGTTTATGATGTTTATGTGTAATTTGTTTTGAATCATAGCTCACTCCTAATTTTTTTAGCTTTATAAAGCTATATTTTTTTAGTGACATCTTAGTTTTTTATTGATATATTATGCATTCTAAAGTTCCACAATTGACTGGATTCCAATAATTGCTTTTGGTTCTTTAGAGTATACTAAGCTCGTATTTAACTATATTTAGATTTTGATCAAGATATTAGTTTGATTTATAATATAGTTAATTTGCCACTATGTTTAGTATACTTAGCGGCCAATGATGAAATTTAGTATTATGCATAGTTAACTATGTGTGTTATATGAGGTCGACGTATAATACTCTCTCTCTCTCTATCTCTCTCTCTCTCTCTCTCTTTCTCTCTCTCTCTTCTTGACTTATTTTCTCAACTTAAAGTAGGTAGTATTTTAAAAACATAAGCCCACGTCGTTTATGCTTTACAGAATGATCCTTCTAAATCTGGCATTTCAAGATATCGAATCATCAAATAATATTTATATTCAATTGTAGTCCTTTCTAGACGGGTAAATACAAACCATGTCCTCACTATCAGCATTGTTTTAGCTAATCAAATCCATTCATATAAAATTTACCAAAATTGATACTCTCATTTGTGCATATACTAAATAAGTTCCTTAAAGGGCATTTTCCTCCCTAAGTAGTTTTGGGTGTTTAATGGAAACATAGTCATGTTTAAACATGTGCTAAGTGTGTTAGGTCCATTTGACGAAAAGCACAAGACGGTGATCGACCCCTCAAAGTGAAAAGATCGATAGAGATTTCTGTAGTTTTTCTAGTTGTTTAAGTCGTAGGAAACACGTACTATTAAGATGGGTTGCTCAATGGATGGTATAGTGGAATCGTTTGTTCGAAAATCCCAAAACTTGACTCCAATGCCTTCATATGGTTTGAGAAATTGCTCCCTCCAACGTTTGCGTGCATATCTATCTTTACCAAAAGTTTTGCTCCTTTCATCCAATAGTACCGCCCTTGTTTTTTGTGCTATGAGGCACCAGGCCGATAGTACTGACTCTAATACCACATCAAATCCTCGATCGCCTTCTTAAATCACAAAGGTGGGTAACAGTTGGCTTGATAGTAGGGTGGTACTACCGGCCGGTTGGTCGTAGTACTTCCCTACTACCGCTTCAACACCTCGAGCTGCTGTTAATTCCAAAAGGGGGTAACACTTGGCCCCGTAGTGATTTGGTAACACAAGATCAAAGGTCTGGAAGTACGTCCCCATGACCGTAGAAGTGGTTTTGTGGCCATTTGGTTTGGGCAGCTGGTGCCACCGCCCCTCCCATGTAGAAATTCCTGTCCTAGCAATAATTGCACATAACGGTCGAAATAGGGAACCCATATATAAGTGGATCTTCTTTTTTGTGGATACCCAATTGTCGCTCCACTTTTAATGCCTAGAGTTTAATTTACCTACATCTATCCACAGCCAAACTACTTCATATCATAGAGTTTGGGAAAGTTGACCCACCTCTAGCACTCCGCAAAAGAAAACTTGATTTCCCCTCGCATCCCATTGTGGAACATGCTACTTTTGGGTTTATTGAAATCCTATACAGAAGAGTTCGTCCTAGAAGTTCAATCATTATGGTGTAAATATTCTTGGTCATGTTGGGAACCTCCACTCAATTTGTGGAGATTCCCCCAACCTTGTTTCCAAACGTTTCGACCACCTTCTTGAAGGCCACCACTTAGTGGAGCATTGGCTAGCTTCTCTGGCTTGACCACCAGAGAATAACGTGAGCCTTTTTTTGCGTTGGTTGACTTTGTGTTGCACACCTCCCTAACAAATATGTGCTTCGGTGACACTATAAAAAAAATCAAGACGCCCTAACGTTGGATTATTGTTTTTTGAAGGGTCACCCTTGGGTCTTGGGATTCAAAGAGAGTTAACCATACAAAATGTATGCCATTTCTTCCATTGCAAATTTGAGTTTTAGACTTCTTTCGGTAAGGTTTATTTAGTTTAGGTTCCTTTGCACTTTTTTTTTTTTTTGAAAGAGAACTGTGAGGCAAAGCCTCACAGCAATTTATTTATTAAAAAATGGTAAAACCCAGCAAAGTTACATATATACAATATATACATGGAAACAGAAAAAAAGAACTACGGTAAAGAACCAATCCAAGCCTGGAGGTGAGCAACATTTTCTCCTTAACCCTATGTTTATGCAGAGATATGTCATGAATAAAGTCCCTCTTCCATGATCTGAAAGATGGCCTTATCTGCTGAAAGATCATGCCATTCCGTTGTTTCCAGATATGCCAGGCTGCTAAGATAACAACCTCTGTGAAAAAAGGCTTCTCAAACTCTTTCCTTGCATGTATAAATTTATCTTCAATGGTCACTCCCACCGACCAATCAATCTGCAAATAAGCCCACACTCTCATGCTGAACACACAGTCAAAAAATAGATGAATCCTGTCTTCATACGCGTGTGAATGACAAAGAACACAATGATTTGCACTTATATTGGCAGATCATATAGAATTTTGTGCAGATTTTGGTAGAGCGTGTGGTTAAGTAAGGTGTTGATATTGCACCATTGTGCTCAGCAACCTCAGTCTTGTAGCGCATGGTTAAGTCCACGGTGTTGATATTGCATCTGTGTGCTCAACATCTTCAACTTTGTAGCATAGTTAGTTATTTACTAAATGACAAAGCTAAGGCAACAACTAAACCAAGAAATGTACTGTTTTTTTCCTTCCATCCGTGAGCGTATTTGAGATTTATTCTAGTCAGATATTGTTAATGTCGATATGACACCGTGTAGTTAGTGGCATCGTGAAAGAAAAGTGTAAGGATGACACTTTGTATATATGTTATGAATAAAATTAGTTTTTTTGCCGATAGTCCTTCTGCTTGTGACTTTGAAATGTGTAATTGATCTCTGAAAACAATACGATGATATTCCAGGCGAGTCATACACATGTTTCATGGAGGTGAAAACATTTTTACAGAAGTTTCGTCGGGTTAACTTGGACGGCGTTCCGTAAAATTAATGCAAAAAGAAAACCACATGAATTTCCTGGTAATTCAAATGGCTGCTACACTCGCTCCTATCTCAAGGTGCTAAATCGGCAGGCTGGCGGTGACATCAGTACATAGTCAAGGACCTATTGGTGGCCCAGACACCGGAGCCGGAGGCGGTGGCGCAGGCCGCAAACCCTCACCGATCTGTAAAAGTTTCCGGCTTCCGGCCTTCAGGTTGTACCGACGAGCACCAAGACTCGCCGCCTGCGCCGCTCCATCTGCTGAACATACAAGCAAGAAGGGAGCAAAGTGGTCTCGAGTTAGTAGCAGTTATTCAACTATTGTAGAGAACCAACCTGAGGTTGGGTGGTTAGGAGGGTGGTTGTACCCCCAGCCCACCAGAGTTCAAATCCCAGATTTGACATCTGTGTGTCTCATAAAGGCGGAATATTCATTCAGTGGGAGGCGACGTTCCCGTCGACAGCGAGGCGCCTGTGGTGACTTCGTCAATTTCAAGATCCAATCCGCCGGCTCAGTCTTCCGGAGGTGCTCATAGGGGGTAGGGTGTGCGTGTGTGCGTTCATAGGGGTGAGTGTATGCGCGTGTATGTGAGCGTCTGCGTTTGTACCGTGTTTCTCAAAAAAAAGTTATTCAACTATTGTAATTGATCGATCCAAGAATCAGCACAAGCGACAGCTAGTATACCTTGTGGGAGTCGGGCCTCCATGGGACACGGGGCGGAGGCGAGGAGGAAGAAGACGAGGACGGCAGCGAGCAGAAACGACGGCGGCCGAGGAGCAGCGACCTCCATGTATTAACAATGCTAACGTAAGTCCGTATACGTACGTGTCGATCGTGTATACCTTTGGTGAAGCAAGTACTAGGTTTCTGTGGAGCAGCGCCAGCTTCTCAGGTGTTCTTGGAGGCCGGGCGCCGTACTACTCTACTTGTACTGTACATGCTACTAGTATGTGGCTTCACTTCGGGTGCCCTAGTCCCTGAGCAAGCTTAGTGCTAAGCTAGCTAGGTTTCCCTAGGGGGTTGTCGTTTTTGCTCGTTCTGGACGCCGAGGTTCAAGGACAGCATGGATCGGTGCACGTGTGGCCAGCTAGCGCCTCCATCTGTCGAGCAAGGTGCTCGAGATCCGCGCTAGCTCTGACTCGGGCTTCCAACATGGCAGTGGCACTGGCCGGCGTGCATACCGTCGCGAGTGATCTTGTGGCGGGATTCCGCTGGTCTTGAGCTCGCCGGACAGCGGCCGCTGCGTACGCCGCGACACACGGCGCAGCCGACCGGGCTGCGGAGGATGGAGCCGAGAAGCTTCCGACCAGCTGGGATTGACATTTAGGGCCTGTTTGGTTCCCAGCCACAGTTTGCCAAGCCTAACTTTGGCAAGTGTGGCAGCCACAAAAGTGTGGCTAGGATTTTGGAAGCCACAAAGTGGGGCAAAAGTTGGCAAAAAATTCACTCTATGACAAGTGGGCCATATGATTAGTGAAGTGTGGCAGCTCTAAAGTGTGGCAAGAACCAAACACATGCCAAATTGCCAAACTTTGGCTTGGCAAAGTGTGGCTAGGAACCAAACAGGCCCTTAGGCACAGGGCTGAGGTACACGCTTTGCCTAAGCCTCATACTGCTAGCTGGGCTTTGGCCTGCGGGCTACTGCAGCTGCAGCAAGCCTAAAAGGCTGACGGGATTTTTGTCTGTTGGGCTGAGCCAGAACCGAACCGAGCCGAGCCGATCGACCCGTTTTGAGCTCGGGCCGAGCCTCAGGTCCAGTGCTCGAGTGACACATCGTCGCTGCCCATGCCTCTCTGTTGGCAAATCCTATAGGCCGACCAGGTCAGTGTATAGCGATTGCCGCACACCCTCTGCTGTGCATGGGCCTGACCCATATATCGCCGATTGGTTTTTCTGTTCGCTGTTGTTTTTTCGTTTTTTTTTTCAGTTTTCTGTTGGTTTTTCTTTTCTGTTTCCCTTTTTTCTGTTTTCTTTTCTTTTTCTGTGTTTCTTTTTTTCGTTTTTTTTTCTGTTTAAAAATAATGTTAAATTAGAAAATTTTCAAAATAAAAAATGTTCATTTCGAAATCTGAGTGAATTTTCAAATTTGAACAATTTTAAAAGTTGAACGAATTTCAAAATTTGAACGAATTTCAAAATTGGAACGAATTTCTAGTTTTGAACTTTTTTTCTCTCGAAATTTGAATGATTTCCAATTTTCGAACAGATTTCAAATTATGAACGATTTTTAATTTTAAACAAATTTTAAATTTCGAAAGATATTTAAATTCGATAAAAATTTAAATCGTTTATTTCAAAAATCTATATATAGAAAATTTTGAAAAATTTTAAAACAGAAAAAACGTTAGTTTTTAAAAATATAACTGTAAACAAAAGAAAGTAAAAAAGGCCATTCACCTGATAGGTCGTGGCCCAATTAATAGCCGCCGGGTATGAGGGGTGTGCGGCACCCGGTCGGCATATAGCGCCTCCCTCTCTCTTTGCCGTACGGGTGGCAGCGATGTCTGTATGGCGATGGGACGGGTTCAGGTACGAACTACCGTAGACGGACTACCTCATATATTGGTGAGACCTCTAACCTTTGCATCGAATGAAACCATACGACTTTTATTTATATTTTATTTAACAAAAACTTGATAAGATTCAACGTGACAAAATCCGAAGCGACTACTTAATATCAAAATACCGGGCATCACCGGCCAGCTAAATACCATGCATGACCAAGTTACCCTATGGCAAAAATAGCAGCAAAAGTCCAGTCTAGCATATCCTCGCCGAGCAACTCGACACTCGCTTCAGAAGTTATCAACCGCTGATCAATCTTCATGGTGAAGATCCGCATAGCTCTTGCCAGGCTTGTCAACGACACCACCATGGCATCAGACAACACCCCTTCCATGAGTGATTCACATCACGTCCATTATTGAGTCCCCCCTACGCCATGCCGTCGAGATTTGTCGTCATCGACATGGTTGATGCACACCACTCCACCACTTGCTACCACCATCAAACCACTACTCAAAAAACGATGCCCTCAAGAGATAAAACGATATTGAAAGCGCCCCATCATCTAATTTGTGATGTCTAGATATGAGTAGACAAGAGCTACAATGGCGTTGCCATCAACAAGGTGACGGCGCATGAAAGTCGCCATCGCCTACTGATACGTCTCCAACGTATCTATAATTTCTTATGTTCCATGCTAGTTTTATAATAATACCAACATGTTTTATTCACACTTTATAATGTTTTTATGCATTTTCTGGGACTAACCTATTAACAAGATGCCGAAGTGCCAGTTCCTGTTTTCTGCTGTTTTTTGTTCCAGAAAAGCTGTTCGGGCAATATTCTCGGAATCGACGAAACAAAAGTCAAACCTCCTATTTTTCTGAGGGACACACGAAGCCAGAAGGGCAAGCCAGGGGGAGGCCCACGGCCTCCAAACCATAGGCCGGCGCGGCCAAGAGGGGGGCGGCGCCGCCATATGGGGTGGGCCCCTCGGGCACCCCCTCGCGCCGCCCTTTCGCATATATATTCCTTCCGTCGTGAAAACCCTACAGATATCTATCATACTCCAGAAAGACTCCCGGAGCGCCGCCGCCATCGCGAAACCTAGTTTCGGGGCTCAGAAGTTCCTGTTTCGGCACCCTGCCGGGACGGGGATCGACCCCCGGAGCCTTCTCCATCGACGCCACCACCTCCATCATGCTCCGTGAGTAGTTCCCCCATGGACTACGTGTTCTAGCAGTAGCTAGTTGGTACTCTCTCTCCCATATACTTCAATACAATGATCTCATGAGCTGCCTTACATGATTGAGATCCATCTGATGTAATCGGTGTTGTGTTTGTTGGGATCCGATGAATTGTTACATTATGATCAGTCTATCTGTATAAGTTTGTGAAGTTATTGTTGCTGCAATCTTGTTGTGTTTAATGCTTGTCACTAGTGCACGAGTGGCATGATCTTAGATTTAAGCTCTATAATTATTGCTTAGATTGTATCTACAAGTTATTTGCACATGTCTATGTCCGGAACTCGAGGCCCCGGAGTGACAGCAGCTGGGATAACTGGAGGGGATGACTTAAATATAAGGATCACATGTTTTCACCAAGTGTTAATGCTTTGCTCCGGTGCTCAATTAAAAGGAGTACCTTAATTACCAGTAGATTCCCTTGAGGCCCGGCTGCCACCGGCTGGTAGGACAAAAGATGTTGTGCAAGTTTCTCATTGCGAGCACGTATGACTATATACGGAAAACATGCCTACGTATAATTAATAGATTGGATGTTCTGTCTTAATGCTATTTCGATCCTATCAATTGCCCAACTGTAATTTGTTCACCCAACACTTGTTATTGAAGCTTACATTGAAAAAACTCCTTTTCCTGCTAAAATGAAGGAGTATTCTGTTATAACTAGTGTGGTTAATAAAAGTGCAAAGAAACCCATAGAACCTGAAGAGCAAATAAAGGTTGAACCTGCTATTGCGATAGTTAAAGATCTTGTGACTGAAAATGTAGAAGATGGTCATATCATTTTCTGTGAAGATGCTTCTAATATTGTTTCACATCCTAATAAGTCTAGGAAAGCCAGTGTTCCTATGCTCTCTGTTAGAATTGGTGATCATTGCTATTATGGTTTATGCGATATTGGTGCAAGTATTAGTGCCATTCCTTATGAGCTTTACACGGAAATCATGCATGAAATTGGTTCTTTTGAACTTGAAGATATTGATGTGGTTATTCGGCTAGCTAACAGAGAAACTATCTCTCCTATTGGTATTGTTCGAGATGTGGAAGTTCTATGTGGTAAGATTAAATATCCTGCTGACTTTTTGGTACTTGGTTCTGCTGCTAGTAAGTCTTGTCCTATCATTTTTGGTAGACCTTTTCTAAATACTTGTGGAGCTGTTACAGATTGCAAGAATGAGAAAATTGTAACTAAATTTGCTGGTGAATCTTATGAGTTTAATTTCTCTAAATTTGCCAAAGTTCCTTATAAAGCTAAATTGCCTAATAATGATTTTAGAGTTGAACGGTGTGCATCTATTGCTCTTGCTCCTAATGATCCTTTGCAGCAACATTTCGAGGATAGTGAGAGTGAAGTCTTTAGGGAAGAAAGGAATGAGCTCGATGAAATTTTCCTTCGTCAACCTATTCTTAAACATGACTTACCGGTTGAAGATCTAGGTACAACACCACCACCAAAGGAAGATCCTGTTTTTGATTTAAAACCGTTGCCTGATAATCTTAAGTATGCTCATATTGATGATAAGAAAATATATCCTGTTATTATTAGTTCTAAGCTTTCAGATTTTGAGGAAGAAAGGTTATTGGAAATATTGAAGAAACACCGAGGAGCTATTGGCTACACTCTTGATGACTTGAAGGGGATTTCTCCCTCTATTTGCCAACATGCCATCAACATGGAAGATGATGCAAAGCCTGTTGTTGAACACCAGCGTCATCTAATTCCTAAGATGAAGGATATGGTAAGGAATGAGGTACTAAAACTTCTTGAAGCTGGTATTATATATCCTATTGCTGATAGTAGATGGGTTAGTCCTGTGCATTGCGTTCCTAAGAAAGGAGGAATAACTGTTGTACCTAATGATAATGATGAGCTCATCCCTCAAAGAGTAGTTGTAGGGTATAGAATGTGCATTGATTATCGAAAAGTTAATAAAGTTACTAAGAAAGATCATTACCATTTACCTTTTATTGGTCAAATGCTAGAAAGGTTATCTAAAAATACTCATTTTTGCTTTATTGATCGTTATTCTGGGTTTTCACAAATTGCTGTTAAAACTAAAGATCAAGAGGAAACCACTTTCACTTGTCCCTATGGAACTTATGCTTATAGGCGTATGCCTTTTGGTTTATGTAATGCTCCTGCTACTTTTCAAAGATGCATGTCTGCTATTTTTCATGGCTTTTGTGAAAAGATTGTAAAGGTATTCATGGACGGTTTTTCTGTCTGTGGGAATTCTTTTGATAATTGCTTGCGAAACCCTTGATAAAATTTTACAGAGATGTGAAGAAACTAACCTTGTTCTTAATTGGGAGAAATGCCACTTTATGGTTAATGAAGGAATTGTATTGGGACATAAAATTTCTGAGAGAGGTATTGAAGTTGATAGAGCTAAAGTTGAAGCAATTGAGAAGATGCCCTAACCTAGGGATGTTAAAGGTATTCGTAGTGTTCTTGGTCATGCTGGTTTTTATAGGAGATTTATTAAAGATTTCTCTAAGATTTCAAAGCCTCTTACTAATCTTCTTCAAAAAGATGTACCTTTTGTTTTTGATGATGATTGTAAGGAAGCTTTTTAAACTCTAAAGAAAGCCTTGACAACTGCTCCTGTAGTTGAATCTCCTGATTGGAATTTACCTTTTGAAATTATGTGTGATGCTAGTGATTTTGCTGTGGGTGCTGTTCTTGGACAGCGAGTAGATAAAAAATTGAATGTTATTCATTATGCTAGTAAAACTCTTGATGCTGCTCAAAGAAATTATGCTACAACTAAAAAAGAATTATTAGCTGTGGTTTTTGCTTGCGACAAGTTTAGACCTTATATTGTTGATTCAAAAGTCACAATTCATATTGATCATGCTGCAATTAGGTACCTTATGGAAAAGAAAGATGCTAAGCCAAGGCTTATTAGATGGGTGCTTCTTTTGCAAGAATTTGATTTACATATTATAGATAGGAAAGGTGCTGATAATCCTATTGCTGATAATTTGTCTAGACTGGAAAATATTGCTTATGATCCTGTTCCTGTTAATGATAGTTTTCCAAATGAACAATTGGCTGTAATAAAGGTGAGCTCGCGAGATAGTCCTTGGTATGCTGATTATGCTATCTTTATTGTTTCGAAGTACTTGCCTCCAACCTTTTCGGCTCAGCAAAGGAGGAAATTCTTTTATGACTTGAGGCATTATTTTTGGGATGACCCACACTTATATAAAGAAGGAGTAGATGGTATTATGCAAAGATGTGTTCCCAAATATGAACAACAAGAGATATTGAGTAAGTGTCATGGTAGTGTTTATGGAGGACATCACGCCGGAGATCGAACCGCGCAAAAGGTTCTACAATCAGGTTTTTATTGGCCAACTCTCTTTAAAGATGCAAGAAATTTTATTTCATCTTGTGATGAATGTCAAAGGGTTGGTAATATCTCCAGACGCAATGAAATGCCTATGAATTATACTCTTGTTATTGAACCATTTGATTGTTGGGGATTTGACTTCATGGGTCCTTTTCCTTCTTCAGAAGGTAATACTCATATACTTGTTGCTGTTGATTATGTTACTAAATGGGTGGAAGCCATACCCACAAAAAGTGCTGATGGTGAGACCTCTTTAAGAATGCTTTTAGATATTATTTTTCCTAGATTTGGAGTTCCTAGATATCTTATGACTGATGGAGGTTCTCATTTTATTCATGGTGGTTTTAGAAAAACTCTTGCTAAATATGGTATTAATCATAGGATTGCTTCCGCTTATCATCCTCAAACTAGTGGGCAAGTAGAATTATCAAATAGAGAAATTAAATCTATCTTGCCAAAGACTGTTAATAAATCTAGAAAAAATTGGGCTAGTAAGTTGAAGGAAGCACTATGGGCTTATAGAACTGCTTATAAAAATCCTATGGGCATGTCTCCTTATAAAATGGTTTATGGAAAAGCTTGTCATTTACCTTTAGAACTAGAGCACAAAGCTTATTGGGCTGTAAGAGAACTTAATAAAGATCCTAAACTTGCCGGTAAGAAAAGATTGCTACAATTTAGTTCTTTAGATGAGTGGAGAAGTGAAGCTTATGAAAATGCTAAACTTTTTAAGGAGAAAGTTAAGAAATGACACGATAGAAGAATTATCAAAAGAGAATTTAATGTTGGAGATAAAGTTCTATTGTATCGGTCTCGTCTCAGATTTTTTGCAGGGAAATTACTCTCAAAATGGGAAGGACCATATGTCATTATGGAGGTGTATGATACGTCTCCGACGTATCGATAATTTCTTATGTTCCATGCCACATTATTGATGATATCTACATGTTTTATGCATACTTTATGTCATATTTATGTATTTTCCGGCACTAACCTATTAACGAGATGCCGAAGAGCCAGTTGCTGTTTTCTGCTGTTTTTGGTTTCAGAAATCCTAGTAAGGAAATATTCTCGGAATTGGACGAAATCAACGCCCAGGGGCCTATTTTTACACGAAGCTTCCAGAAGACCGAAGGAGAGACGAAGTGGGGCCACGGGGCGCCGCCACACTAGGGCGGCGCGGCCCAAGGGGGGCCCACGCGGCCCTAGCGTGTGGGGCCCCCGTGACGCCTCCTGACCTGCCCTTTCGCCTACATATAGTCTTCGTCGCAAAACCCCCAGTACCGAGAGCCACGATACGGAAAACCTTCCAGAGACGCCGCCGTCGCCAATCCCATCTCGGGGGATTCAGGAGATCGCCTCCGGCACCCTGCCGGAGAGGGGAATCATCTCCCGGAGGACTCTTCACCGCCATGGTCGCCTCCGGAGTGATGAGTGAGTAGTTCACCCCTGGAATATGGGTCCATAGCAGTAGCTAGATGGTCGTCTTCTCCTAATTGTGCTTCATTGTCGGATCTTGTGAGCTGCCTAACATGATCAAGATCATCTATCTGTAATGCTATATGTTGTGTTTGTTGGGATCCGATGGATAGAGAATACTATGTTATGTTGATTATCAATCTATTACCTATGTGTTCTTTATGATCTTGCATGCTCTCCGTTATTAGTAGAGGCTCTGGCCAAGTTTTTTAGTCTTAACTCCAAGAGGGAGTATTTATGCTCGATAGTGGGTTCATGCCTCCATTAAATCTGGGACAGTGACAGAAAGTTCTAAGGTTGTGGATGTGCTGTTGCCACTAGGGATAAAACATTGATGCTATGTCCGAGGATGTAGTTATTGATTACATTACGCACCATACTTAATGCAATTGTCTGTTGTTTTCAACTTAATACTGGAAGGGGTTCGGATGATAACCTGAAGGTGGACTTTTTAGGCATAGATGCATGCTGGATAGCGGTCTATGTACTTTGTCGTAATGCCCAATTAAATCTCACAATACTCATCATATCATGTATGTGCATTGTCATGCCCTCTCTATTTGTCAATTGCCCAACTGTTATTTGTTCACCCAACATGCTATTTATCTTATGGGAGAGACTCTTCTAGTGAACTGTGGACCCCGGTCCATTCTTAACATCGATACAATCTACTGCAATACTTGTTCTACTGTTCTCTGCAAACAATCATCATCCACACTATACATCTAATCCTTTGTTACAGCAAGCCGGTGAGATTGACAACCTCACTGTTTCGTTGGGGCAAAGTACTTTGGTTGTGTTGTGCAGGTTCCACGTTGGCGCCGGAATCCCTGGTGTTGCGCCGCACTACATCTCGCTGCCATCAACCTTCAACGTGCTTCTTGACTCCTACTGGTTCGATAAACCTTGGTTTCTAACTGAGGGAAACTTACTGCTGTACGCATCACACCTTCCACTTGGGGTTCCCAACGGTCACGTGCTGTACGCGTGTCAAGCTAAATTTCTGGCGCCGTTGCCGGGGAGATCAAGACACGCTGCAAGGGGAGTCTCCACATTCCAATCTCTTTACTTTGTTTTTGTCTTGCTTTATTTTATTTACTACTTTGTTTGCTGCACTAAATCAAAATACAAAAAAATTAGTTGCTAGTTTTACTTTATTTGCTATCTTGTTTGCTATATTAAAAACACAAAAAAATTAGTTACTTGCATCTTACTTTATCTAGTTTGCTTTATTTACTGTTGCTAAAATGGGTACTCCTAAAAATACTAAGTTGTGTGACTTCACAACCACAAATAATAATGATTTCTTATGCACACCTATTGCTCCACCTGCTACTACAGCGGAATTCTTTGAAATAAAACCTGCTTTACTGAATCTTGTTATGCGAGAACAATTTTCTGGTGTTAGTTCTGATGATGCTGCTGCCCATCTCAATAATTTTGTTGAACTATGTGAAATGCAAAAGTATAAGGATGTAGATGGTGACATTATAAAATTAAAATTGTTCCCTTTCTCATTAAGAGGAAGAGCTAAAGATTGGTTGCTATCTCTACCTAAAAATAGTATTCATTCATGGACTAAATGCAAGGATGCTTTTATTGGTAGATATTATCCCCCTGCTAAAATTATATCTTTGAGGAGTAGCATAATGAATTTTAAACAATTGGATAATGAGCATGTTGCACAAGCTTGGGAAAGAATGAAATCTTTGGTTAAAAATTGCCCAACCCATGGACTGACTACTTGGATGATCATCCAAACCTTTTATGCAGGACTGAATTTTTCTTCACGGAACCTATTGGATTCAGCTGCTGGAGGTACCTTTATGTCCATCACCCTTGGCGAAGCAACAAAGCTTCTTGATAATATGATGATTAATTACTCTGAATGGCACACGGAAAGAGCTCCACAAGGTAAGAAGGTAAATTCTGTCGAAGAAACCCCTTCCTTGAGTGATAAGATTGATGCTATTATGTCTATGCTTGTGAATGATAGGACTAATGTTGATCCTAATAACGTTCCGTTAGCTTCATTGGTTGCTCAAGAAGAACATGTTGATGTAAACTACATTAAAAATAATAATTTCAACAACAATGCTTATCGGAACAATTCTAGTAACAACTATAGGCCATATCCTTATAATAATGGCAACGGCTATGGTAATTCTTATGGGAATTCTTACAACAATAATACGAACACACCCCCTGGACTTGAAGCTATGCTTAAAGAATTTATTAGTACACAAACTGCTTTTAACAAATCTGTTGAAGAAAAGCTTGGGAAAATTGATATACTTACTTCTAAAGTCGATAGTCTTGCTGCTGATGTTGATCTTTTGAAATCGAAAGTTATGCCTAATGAAAATCATAATAATAAAATTGTTACTACAGAAAATGCCATCCAAGTTAGAATTAATGAGAATATAAGATTGATGGCCGAATTGCGTGCTAGGTGGGAAAGAGAAGAAAATGAAAAAGAAGATAATATAGCTAAAGTTTGGACTATTACCACCACTAGTCATGCTAATGCTCCACATGCTGCTGCACCTCCTACTATTAATGGTAAAAGAATTGGTGTTGGCAATGTTTCCACTTCTAATGCAAAGCGCGAAAAACTGCCTGAAACTGCTAAAACTGCTGAAACTGCCTGTGATAAAACTGCTGAAATTTTTTCCAACATTGGGGACAATTATCCCATTGCTTTAGATTATAAGTGTTTAGATTTTGATGATTGCCACATCTCTGAAGTTATAAAGTTCTTACAAAAACTTGCTAAGAGTCCTAATGCTAGTGCTATAAATTTGGCTTTCACGAAACATATTACAAATGCTCTCATAAAAGCTAGAGAAGAGAAACTAGAACGCGAAGCTTCTATTCCTAGGAAGCTAGAGGATGGTTGGGAGCCCATCATTAAGATGAAGGTCAATGATTTTGATTGTAATGCTTTATGTGATCTTCGTGCAAGTATTTCCGTTATGCCTAAGAAAATCTATAACATGCTTGACTTGCCACCATTGAAAAATTGTTATTTGGATGTTAATCTTGCTGATAATTCTACAAAGAAACCTTTGGGGAGAGTTGATAATGTTCACATTACCGTTAACAATAACCTTGTCCCTGTTGATTTTGTTGTCTTGGATATTGAATGCAATGCATCTTGTCCCATTATATTGGGAAGACCTTTTCTTCGAACTGTTGGTGCTATTATTGATATGAAGGAAGGTACTATTAAATATCAATTTCCTCTCAAGAAAGGTATGGAATACTTCCCTAGAAAGAGAATGAAGTTACCTTTTGATTCTATCATTAGAACAAATTATGATGTTGATACTTCGTCTCTTGATAATACTTGATATACACTTTCTGCGCCTAGCTGAAAGGCGTTAAAGAAAAGCGCTTATGGGAGACAACCCATGTTTTTACTACTGCACCTTTATTTTATATTTGAGTCTTGGAAGTTGTTAATACTGTAGCAACCTCTCCTTATCTTAGTTTTGTGCATTGTTGTGCCAAGTAAAGTCGTTGATAGTAAGGTTCATACTAGATTTGGATTACTGCGCAGAAACAGATTTCTTTGCTGTCACGAATCTGGGCCTAATTCTCTGTAGGTAACTTAGAAAATTATGCCAATTTACGTGAGTGATCCTCAGATATTTACGCAACTTTCATTCAATTTGAGAATTTTCATTTGAGCAAGTCTGGTGCCTCTTAGAAATTCGTCTTTACGAACTGTTCTGTTTTGACAGATTCTGCCTTTTATTTCGCATTGCCTGTTTTGCTATGCTTGATGGATTTTTCTATTCCATTAACTTTCAGTAGCTTTGAGCAATGTCCAGAAGTGTTAAGAATGGTTATGTCACCTCTGAACATGTAAATTTTGATTGTGCACTAACCCTCTAATGAGTTGTTTTAAGTTTGGTGTGGAGGAAGTTTTCAAGGATCAAGAGAGGAAGATGATACAACATGATCAAGGAGAGTGAAAGCTCTAAGCTTGGGGATGCCCCGGTGGTTCACCCCTGCATATTTCAAGAAGACTCAAGCGTCTAAGCTTGGGGATGCCCAAGGCATCCCCTTCTTCATCGACAACATTATCAGGTTCCTCTAGTGAAACTATATTTTTATTCCATCACATCTTATGTACTTTGCTTGGAGCGTCTGTTTGTTTTTGTTTTTGTTTTGTTTGAATAAAATGGATCCTAGCATTCATTGTGTGGGAGAGAGACACGCTTCGCTGTTGCATATGGACAAATATTTCCTTAGGCTTTACTCATAATGTTCATGGCGAAGTTTGAATCTTCTTCGTTAAATTGTTATATGGTTGGAAACGGGAAATGCTACATGTAGTAATTGCTATAATGTCTTGGATAATTTGATACTTGGAAATTGTTGTGCTCATGTTTAAGCTCTTGCATCATATACTTTGCACCTATTAATGAAGAAATACATAGACCTTGCTAAAATTTGGTTTGCATAATTGGTCTCTCTAAGGTCTAGATAATTTCTAGTAAAGAGTTTGAACAACAAGGAAGACGGTGTAGAGTCTTATAATGTTTACAATATGTCTTTTATGTGAGTTTTGCTGCACCGGTTCATCCTTGTGTTTGTTTCAAATAGCCTTGCTAGCCTAAGCCTTGTATCGAGAGGGAATACTTCTCATGCATCCAAAACCCTTGAGCCAACCACTATGCCATTTGTGTCCACTATACCTACCTACTACATGGTATTTCTCCGCCATTCCAAAGTAAATTGCTTGAGTGCTACCTTTAAAATTTCTATCCTTTACCTTTGCAATATATAGCTCATGGGACAAATAGCCTAAAAACTATTGTGGTATTGAATATGTACTTATGCACTTTATCTCTTATTAAGTTGCTTGTTGTGCGATAACCATGTTCCTGGGGACGCCATCAACTACTCTTTGTTGAATATCATGTGAGTTGCTATGCATGTCCGTCTTGTCTGAAGTAAGGGAGATTTACCGCTAGAATGGTTAGAGCATGCATAATGTTAGAGAAGAACATTGGGCCGCTAACTAAAGCCATGATCCATGGTGGAAGTTTCAGTTTTGGACAAATATCCTCAATCTCATATGAGAAAATTAATAATTGTTGAATGCTTATGCATAAAAGAGGAGTCCATTATCTGTTGTCTATGTTGTCCCGGTATGGATGTCTAAGTTGAGAATAATCAATAGCGAGAAATCCAATGCGAGCTTTCTCCTTAGACCTTTGTACATGTGGTATAGAGGTACCCCTTTGTGACACTTGGTTAAAACATATGTATTGCGATGATAATCCAGGTAATCCGAGCTAATTAGGACAAGGTGCGGGCACTATTAGTATACTATGCATGAGGCTTGCAACTTGTAGGATATAATTTACATAACACATATGCTTTATTACTACCGTTGACAAAATTGTTTCTTGTTTTAAAACCAAAGCTCTAGCACAAATATAGCAATCAATGCTTCCCTCTGTGAAGGGCCATTCTTTTACTTTTATGTTGAGTCAGTTCACCTATTTCTCTCCACCTCAAGAAGCAAACACTTGTGTGAACTGTGCATTGATTCCTACATACTTGCATATTGCACTTGTTATATTACTCTACATTGACAATATCCATGAGATATACATGTTACAAGTTGAAAGCAACCGCTGAAACTTAATCTTCCTTTGTGTTGCTTCAATTCCTTTACTTTGAATTATTGCTTTATGAGTTAACTCTTATGCAAGACTTATTGATGCTTGTCTTGAAGTACTATTCATGAAAAGTCTTTGCTATATGATTCATTTGTTTACTCATGTCATTTACATTGTTTTGATCGATGCATTCATTACATATGCTTACAATAGTATGATCAAGGTTATGATGGTATGTCACTCCAGAAATTATCTTTGTTATCGTTTACCTGCTCGGGACGAGCAGAAACTAAGCTTGGGGTGCTGATACGTCTCCGACGTATCGATAATTTCTTATGTTCCATGCCACATTATTGATGATATCTACATGTTTTATGCATACTTTATGTCATATTTATGCATTTTCTGGCACTAACCTATTAACGAGATGCCGAAGAGCCAGTTGCTGTTTTCTGCTGTTTTTGGTTTCAGAAATCCTAGTAAGGAAATATTCTCGGAATTGGACGAATCAACGCCCAGGGTCCTATTTTGCCACGAAGCTTCCAGAAGACCGAAGAGGAGACGAAGTGGGGCCACGAGGTGGCCACACCCTAGGGCGGCGCGGCCTGGCCCTTGGCCACGCCGACCTGTGGTGTGGGGCCCTCGTGTGGCCCCCTGACCTGCCCTTCCGCCTACTTAAAGCCTCCGTCGCGAAACCCCCAGTACCGAGAGCCACGATACGGAAAACCTTCCAGAGACGCCGCCGCCGCCAATCCCATCTCGGGGGATTCAGGAGATCGCCTCCGGCACCCTGTCGGAGAGGGGAATCATCTCCCGGAGGACTCTACGCCGCCATGGTCGCCTCCGGAGTGATGAGTGAGTAGTCTACCCCTGGACTATGGGTCCATAGCAGTAGCTAGATGGTTGTCTTCTCCCCATTGTGCTTAATTGTCGGATCTTGTGAGCTGCCGAACATGATCAAGATCATCTATCTGTAATTCTATATGTTGCGTTTGTTGGGATCCGATGAATAGAGAATACTTGTTATGTTGATTATCAATTTATATCTATGTGTTGTTTATGATCTTGCATGCTCTCCGTTACTAGTAGATGCTCTGGCCAAGTAGATGCTTTTAACTCCAAGAGGGAGTATTTATGCTCGATAGTGGGTTCATGTCTCCGTGAATCTGGGGAAGTGACAGAAATCTCTAAGATTATGGATGTGCTGTTGCCACTAGGGATAAAACATTGGTGCTATGTTCGAGGATGTAGTTACTGATTACATTACGCACAATACTTAATGCAATTGTCTGTTGTTAGCAACTTAATACTGGAGGGGGTTCGGATGATAACCTAAAGGTGGACTTTTTGGCATAGATGCATGCTGGATAGCGGTCTATGTACTTTGTCGTAATGCCCAATTAAATCTCACTATACTCATCATAATATGTATGTGCATGGTCATGCCCTCTTTATTTGTCAATTGCCCAACTGTAATTTGTTCACCCAACATGTTGTTTATCTTATGGGAGAGACACCTCTAGTGAACTGTGGACCCCGGTCCAATTCTCTATACTGAAATACAATCTGCAATACATCGTTCTACTGTTTTCTGCAAACAATCATCATCCACACTATACATCTAATCCTTTGTTACAGCAAGCCGGTGAGATTGACAACCTCGCTGTTTCGTTGGGGCAAAGTACTTGGTTTGTGTTGTGCAGGTTCCACGTTGGCGCCGGAATCTCTGGTGTTGCGCCGCACTACATCCCGCCGCCATCAACCTTCAACGTGCTTCTTGACTCCTACTGGTTCGATTAAACCTTGGTTTCTTACTGAGGGAAACTTGCCGCTGTGCGCATCACACCTTCCTCTTGGGGTTCCCAACGGACGTGTCAACTACACGCATCAAGAAAATTTCTGGCGCCGTTGCCGGGGAGATCAAGACACGCTGCAAGGGGAGTCTCCACATCGCAATCTCTTTACTTTGTTTTTGTCTTGCTTTAGTTTTATTTACTACTTTGTTTGCTGCACTAAATCAAAATACAAAAAAATTAGTTACTCGCATTTACTTTATCTAGTTTGCTTTATTTACTATCTTGCACTCTATATCAAAAACACAAAAAAATTAGTTACTTGTTTTACTTTACTTAATATCATGCATGTTTTTATTTCACTAGTTAAGCATAATGGAAAACAACAAAAATATGAGAGATCTGTATGAACTTTATCTTGAATTAGGACATGATGTGTTTGAAGAGAGAATTAAAAAACCCATGGAAATTTATATGCATGCTAATGGAAATTTTATTACTATGAATGCTTTGAACACCGTTGTTGCTAATGCTATGGAAAATTCTAAGCTTGGGGAAGCTGGCTTTGATGAGCATGATCTTTTTAGTCCCCCAAGCATGGAGGAGAAAATTTACTTTGATGACACTTTGCCTCCCATTTATGATGATAGTGGTATTTTGGTGCCACCTACTATTGAGGATAAAGTTTATTATGATTATACTATGCCTCCTACATTTGATGATTATGGTGATGAGAATAATAATGATAGCTACTTTGTTGAATTTGCTCCCACAACAATTAATAAGAATGACTATGCTTATGTTGGGAGTAGTAATTATTTTATGCATGAGACTCATGATAAGAATGCTTTATGTGATAGTTATATTGTTGAGTTTGTTCATGATGCTACTGGAAATTATTATGAGAAAGAAAAATATGGTTGTAGAAATTTTCATGTTACTAAAATACCTCTCTATATGCTGAAATTTTTGAAGTTACACTTGTTTTGTCTTCCTATGCTATTCACTTTGTTCTTCATTGACTTGTTTATTTACAAGTTTCCTTTTCATAGGAAGCATGTTAGGTTTAAATTTGTTTTGAATTTGCCTCTTGATGCTCTCTTTTGCTTCAAATACTATTTCCTGCGAGTGCATCATTAAAACTGCTGAGCCCATCTTAATGGCTATAAAGAAAGAACTTCTTGGGAGATAACCCATGTGTTTATTTTACTATAGTACTTTGTTTTTATTTTGTGTCTTGGAAGTTGTTTACTACTGTAGCAACCTCTCCTTATCTTTGTTTTGTGTTTTGTTGTGCCAAGTAAAGTCGTTGATAGTAAAGTTCATACTAGATTTGGATTACTGCGCAGAAACAGATTTCTTTGCTGTCACGAATCTGGGCACAATTCTCTGTAGGTAACTCAGAAAATTATGCCAATTTACGTGAGTGATCCTCAGATATGTACGCAACTTTATTCAATTTGAGCATTTTCATTTGAGCAAGTCTGGTGCCTCGATAAAATTCGTCAATACGAACTGTTCTGTTTTGACAGATTCTGCCTTTTATTTCGCATTGCCTCTTTTGCTATGTTGGATGAATTTCTTTCATCCATTAATGTCCAGTAGCTTTATGCAATGTCCAGAAGTGTTAAGAATGATTGTGTCACCTCTGAACATGTTAATTTTTATTGTCCACTAACCCTCTAATGAGTTGTTCTAAGTTTGGTGTGGAGGAAGTTTTCAAGGATCAAGAGAGGAGTATGATGCAATATGATCAAGGAGAGTGAAAGCTCTAAGCTTGGGGATGCCCCGGTGGTTCACCCCTGCATATATCAAGAAGACTCAAGCGTCTAAGCTTGGGGATGCCCAAGGCATCCCCTTCTTCATCGACAACATTATCAGGTTCCTCCCCTGAAACTATATTTTTATTCCATCACATCTTATGTGCTTTTCTTGGAGCGTTGGTTTGTTTTTGTTTTTGTTTTGTTTGAATAAAATGGATCCTAGCATTCACTTTGTGGGAGAGAGACACGCTCTGCTGTAGCATATGGACAAGTATGTCCTTAGGCTCTACTCATAGTATTCATGGCGAAGTTTCTTCTTCGTTAAATTGTTATATGGTTGGAATTGGAAAATGATACATGTAGTAAATTGCTAAAATGTCTTGGATAATGTGATACTTGGCAATTGTTGTGCTCATGTTTAAGCTCTTGCATCATATACTTTGCACCCATTAATGAAGAAATACATAGAGCATGCTAAAATTTGGTTTGCATATTTGGTCTCTCTAAGGTCTAGATAATTTCTAGTATTGAGTTTGAACAACAAGGAAGACGGTGTAGAGTCTTATAATGTTTACAATATGTCTTTTATGTGAGTTTTTCTGCACCGCTTCATCCTTGTGTTTGTTTCAAATAACCTTGCTAGCCTAAACCTTGTATCGAGAGGGATTACTTCTCATGCATCCAAAATACTTGAGCCAACCACTATGCCATTTGTGTCCACCATACCTACCTACTACATGGTATTTCTCCGCCATTCCAAAGTAAATTGCTTGAGTGCTACCTTTAAATTTCCATTCTCCACCTTTACAATATATAGCTCATGGGACAAATAGCTTAAAAACTATTGTGGTATTGAATATGTACTTATGCACTTTATCTCTTATTAAGTTGCTTGTTGTGCGATAACCATGTTTCTGGGGACGCCATTAACTATTCTTTGTTGAATATCATGTGAGTTGCTATGCATGTTCATCTTGTCTGAAGTAAGAGAGATCTACCACCTTATGGTTAAGCATGCATATTGTTAGAGAAGAACATTGGGCCGCTAACTAAAGCCATGATTCATGGTGGAAGTTTCAGTTTTGGACATATATCCTCAATCTCATATGAGAATAATAATTGTTGCCACATGCTTATGCATTAAAGAGGAGTCCATTATCTGTTGTCTATGTTGTCCCGGTATGGATGTCTAAGTTGAGAATAATCAATAGCGAGAAATCCGATGCGAGCTTTCTCCTTAGACCTTTGTACAGGCGGCATAGAGGTACCCCATTGTGACACTTGGTTAAAACATGTGTATTGCGATGATCCGGTAGTCCAAGCTAATTAGGACAAGGTGCGGGCACTATTAGTATACTATGCATGAGGCTTGCAACTTGTAAGATATAATTTACATGATACATATGCTTTATTACTACCATTGACAAAATTGTTTCATGTTTTCAAAATCAAAGCTCTAGCACAAATATAGCAATCGAAGCTTTTCCTCTATGGAGGACCATTCTTTTACTTTCATTGTTGAGTCAGTTCACCTATTTCTCTCCACCTCAAGAAGCAAACACTTGTGTGAACTGTGCATTGATTCCTGCATACTTGCATATTGCACTTATTATATTACTCTATGTTGACAATTATCCATGAGATATACATGTTATAAGTTGAAAGCAACCGCTGAAACTTAATCTTCCTTTGTGTTGCTTCAATGCCTCTACTATGAATTATTGCTTTATGAGTTAACTCTTATGCAAGACTTATTGATGCTTGTCTTGAAGTACTATTCATGAAAAGTCTTTGCTTTATGATTCACTTGTTTACTCATGTCATATACGTTGTTTTGATCGCTGCATTCACTACATATGCTTTACAAATAGTATGATCAAGGTTATGATGGCATGTCACTCCAGAAATTATCTTTGTTATCGTTTTACCTGCTCGGGACGAGCAGAACTAAGCTTGGGGATGCTGATACGTCTCCGACGTATCGATAATTTCTTGTGTTCCATGCCACATTATTGATGATATCTACATGTTTTATGCACACTTTATGTCATATTCGTGCATTTTCTGGAACTAACCTATTAACAAGATGCCGAAGTGCCAGTTGCTGTTTTCTGCTATTTTTGGTTTCAGAAATCCTAGTAAGGAAATATTCTCGGAATTGGACGAATCAACGCCCAGGGTCCTATTTTGCCACGAAGCTTCCAGAAGACCGAAGAGGAGACGAAGTGGGGCCACGAGGTGGCCACACCCTAGGGCGGCATGGCCTGGCCCTTGGCCGCGCCGACCTGTGGTGTGGGGCCCTCGTGTGGCCCCCTGACCTGCCCTTCCGCCTACTTAAAGCCTCCGTCGCGAAACCCCCAGTACCGAGAGCCACGATACGGAAAACCTTCCAGAGACGCCGCCGCCGCCAATCCCATCTCGGGGGATTCAGGAGATCGCCTCCGGCACCCTGCCGGAGAGGGAATCATCTCCCGGAGGACTCTACGCCGCCATGGTCGCCTCCGGAGTGATGAGTGAGTAGTCTACCCCTGGACTATGGGTCCATAGCAGTAGCTAGATGGTTGTCTTCTCCCCATTGTGCTTAATTGTCGGATCTTGTGAGCTGCCGAACATGATCAAGATCATCTATCTGTAATTCTATATGTTGCGTTTGTTGGGATCCGATGAATAGAGAATACTTGTTATGTTGATTATCAATTTATATCTATGTGTTGTTTATGATCTTGCATGCTCTCCGTTACTAGTAGATGCTCTGGCCAAGTAGATGCTTGTAACTCCAAGAGGGAGTATTTATGCTCGATAGTGGGTTCATGTCTCCGTGAATCTGGGGAAGTGACAGAAATCTCTAAGATTATGGATGTGCTATTGCCACTAGGGATAAAACATTGGTGCTATGTTCGAGGATGTAGTTACTGATTACATTACGCGCAATACTTAATGCAATTGTCTGTTGTTAGCAACTTAATACTGGAGGGGGTTCGGATGATAACCTGAAGGTGGACTTTTTAGGCATAGATGCATGCTGCATAGCGGTCTATGTACTTTGTCGTAATGCCCAATTAAATCTCACTATACTCATCATAATATGTATGTGCATGGTCATGCCCTCTTTATTTGTCAATTGCCCAACTGTAATTTGTTCACCCAACATGCTGTTTATCTTATGGGAGAGACACCTCTAGTGAACTGTGGACCCCGGTCCAATTCTCTATACTAAAATACAATCTACTGCAATACTGTTCTACTGTTTTCTGCAAACAATCATCATCCACACTATACATCTAATCCTTTGTTACAGCAAGCCGGTGAGATTGACAACCTCGCTGTTTCGTTGGGGCAAAGTACTTGGTTTGTGTTGTGCAGGTTCCACGTTGGCGCCGGAATCTCTGGTGTTGCGCCGCACTACATCCCGCCGCCATCAACCTTCAACGTGCTTCTTGACTCCTACTGGTTCGATTAAACCTTGGTTTCTTACTGAGGGAAACTTGCCGCTGTGCGCATCACACCTTCCTCTTGGGGTTCCCAACGGACGTGTCAACTACACGCATCATCGCCCCACTTTGTAATCCTTTCGGTCTTCTGGAAGCTTCGTGGAAAAATAAGACCCTGTGCATTGATTTCGTCCAATTCCGAGAATATTTCCTTTGTAGGATTTCTGAAACCAAAAACAGCAGAAAATAGCAACTGGCTCTTCGGCATCTTGCCAATAGGTTAGTGCCGGAAAATGCATAAATATGACATAAAGTGTGTATAAAACATGTGAGTATCATCAATAAAGTAGCATGGAACATAAGAAATTATAGATACGTTTGAGACGTATCAGACGTCTACACCAACTAGGAGTTCTTCTAACGTCAAGCGTTGGCCTGTGGATTAGATAGTCCACTTCTATTACGCTTCCGCTATGTATTGTGTTCATGTTGACGTCAGAAACCCACCGGCGGGCAGCGACGGGCAACACCGTAGAGCCGGGAACAACCTAGGGCTGCGGCTGGCCGAGGTCCCTCCGAGCGACGGCCCGCAAAGCCTTCTGGTCACACGTCCGATGCTGATTGCAAGGGCGTGCCACCTGACCTATACCTGGTCAGGAAGGTGATGGAGATGCCTCGCTTAGTTTCCTGCATGGCATACACGTAAACATTAAATACGAGCCTCGATCGGCTCTCAGGTTATCCTGTGAATCGGCTCAAGGAGCCGATCCACCCATGATTCGTACGGGGTGCACGAATATATGGTGGTCCTGCTTGATCAAGATAAAGCTAATGAGATCTACGACGATTTAGGGTTTTCACCACATAATCGGATCATCCTACTCAGGATTGGGCCTCGCGGCCACGCACGGTGATCATAAGCCGATCCTAGACAAGGCCTAAAAACCAACACGAGGTTGATCCCCGGAACATCCTGTCTAGGACTAGCGAACGACACCCTACGTGCCGCTGGATCCTCCAGCCCCTTGTAAGGCCTAACTATTGCAGATATTAAACTAATCCTTGATGAACAAGGAGCAACCGTAACGGATCAGATCCACTAAATAATGATCAAGCGGGGTGCCGCCCCCACACCTAAGATAGGTGTGAGGGCGGCTAGACATGCAAGGGTTGCACTACGATAGCATGTTACGCGAAGAACTATGCTAACCCTAACACATCTATGATAACTACGTTGCTCGCCATCAAAAAGGCTTCAGTACGAGCAACGCATGAACAACGTGGAGCTTGTGCTGCCTAGATCGCAAGATGCGATCTAGGCAGCATGTTGCTTACCGGTAGAAACCCTCGAGACGAAGGAGTTGGCGATGCGCCGAGATTGATTTGGTTGGTTGAACGTTGGTTGTTGTTTATTCCATAAACCCTAGATACATATTTATAGTCCGGGGACTTTCTAACTTAGACGTGCACCTAACCGTGCACGGGTAAAATTCTAACTAACCGACACGTATCCTAATATGTTACAGATACAAAGGCAAACTAGCCCAAACTCAGCATAACAGGCCGATTCACGTAATTCTTCCATGTATATTCTTCAAGTTCATCTTGATCGCGGCCCACCTCTGGCTCGGTCAAATTCTGGTGATAACACATGCCCCCCTGGTTTTGGAATTGGTAATTCCAAAATCACTCTGCTTTTCCTTCGTCGGGTCATGTCGTGGCAGAACCGTTGCAGTATCCGTCATCATGATGCCTTGCCTTCTCAACTTCTCCGCTTGACCTGGCAGTTTTTTTTTCTTTTTTTTTTAGGCACCACTTCCTCGAAAACTGCTGTGGCATTGAATTTCCACTATATCCCCTTTTATTTAACCGCTCCGCACAGTTTATTTCCGCATCTTCTTCGCATTAGCACTCCAAAAGCCCTCCTGTGCCACCATGTCTTCTTCCTCCTCTGCCTCATCGGATCTTTCCACCCAGTCCTCTTCCTCCCGCGAGCCGACGCCGGAACCGAATCCGGCGGAGGTCCACGCAGCCAACACCCGCCGCGCCATTGAGGCCGGGGAGGAGTCTAGCCATGACTTCTCCATCTGGTCGGAGGACGACAAGTCCCTGACCGACGGGGAGAGCGACCTCCGCTTCCTCGCCAGCGGGGAAACGGAGGAGGAGAGCGACGACGACCGCTTCTCCTGCGACTTCACCTCTCCCGAGGAGGTGGAGGAGGAAGAAGAGGAGGAGGAGGAGGACGACACCTCCTCCGACGAGCCGCCGGCCAAGCGGTTCTACCCCTGGCCGGGGAACCTCAGCGACTTCGACAGCGACGACGACGACGCTGACGAAGAGGACGAGGACAATGAGGGCCCGGTCGGCGGCCATTGGAGCGACGATGAGCCCGCCGGGAGCAGCGCCGACAGCGGCGACGACGGCGACGACGAGGGCAGCGACGGCCCGTAGATAGGACCTCTAGTATAGGACCAGTAGTAGTAGATAGGGCAATGTATCCCCTAGTACTTCCTTTTGAGAGCAATCAGCTCTTTATGTAAGAAATCTATCAATGAAGAATTTTCCCCAATTTGATCTTGCCGATTTCCTTTGAGTTTAATTTAGCCGATTTCTTCTCATACTGATCTTGCCGATTTGTCCCCTTTGCCAATGCGTAATGAGCCGATAACAACGCATCGGTCCTTTAAAATTCACCCTTCCATCCTTCAACTGATGATTTTGAAATCTGGTGGATAATGTAGAATCTTCAGGGAAGCCTTTGAATTCTTCCAACCAAACCTAATGGTCTTCTTTAATACTCATCATTTGTGAAGAAGGTGGCGATGAAAGACCAGCCGATGGTACCACAATCGGCTCTTAAACAGAGCATACACCAGGCCTGCTGCCCCCCGAGCCTTACTCGAGGCGAGAATGTCAGAGAGGACGCACCCAAGCCGATCACCTTTCCTCCTTAGAAGGCCGATATACCCCTTCTGGTCGACACAGTTGAACTAGTACCAAAAGTTGAGAATCCTCGACAAGAAGGTTCAGGAACCCGGATTGGCTCAAAGCAGCTGAAGAAGTTCTCATTGTTTTACCCCCGTGAAGAAGCAGAGGGCCTCACAGCTGAACTGGATTTGGTGGAGATCCGGTAAACCTCGTGTAATTGCACTAGAGTCGATGGCTGCGCATCGGCTTTGTTTCTTAGTTCTAAAGTCGATGCCCTTGCATCGGCTGTAAATTTTTTTTTTACTGGCCGATTTTCTCCTATCGACCCTAACACATGTTCTCTTGCACCTATTCCCATGTTCATCGTGTTTAGGTGCCCCCCGAGCCGAATCTGTCAGGGAATGACAGATATCGGCTCTGTAATTCGCACGTCGGCTCCGATAGGATCAAGGACGAACACGAGTAGAACATGTGGTGAGGATAATTTTGGCCGATTGCTGGGATCGGCCTCCATATTGATTGAAGTGCTGACTGAAGGTTCTGTAACGTCCCTTCATAGATTTCTGGGGCCGATCACAAGGATCAGCCTTGCCACGTTTGCTCATCGCTTTGTTTCAGCTACATGGTCAGACCAGTGGATAAAACCAGCTTAACCCTTCCCTTCGTCACGTCGATGCGCTCGCAGTGGTCCAAATTGATACCTGAGAGGGGTTCTTGGCCTGCTGCTTCCCATGCGTTCATGCCAGCCGTTGAAATTTCGGCTGAGTCATCTGCCTGGACGACCTCTACCTCATCTCCATCCCACTGTATTATGCATTGGTGCATCGTGGAGGGAATGCAGCAGTTGGCGTGGATCCAATCTCTTCCTAGCAGAACAGCATAAGTGCTCGTGCTATCGACGATGAAGAACGTTGTAGGGATAGTTTTCCTTCCTACGGTCAGATCCACGTTCAGAACACCTTGTGCGTCAGACGCTTGGCCGTTGAAATCGCTCAATGTCACGTTGGTCTTGTTTAAATCTGAGCTAGAGCGACCCAGCCGACGTAGCATAGAGTACGGCATGATGTTGACTGCCGCTCCGGTGTCCACCAGCATCTTATTTACAGGCCTCCCATCGATGTAACCTCGCAAGTACAGGGCCTTCAGATGTCTGTAGCTTCTTTCTCGTGGCTTCTCAAAGATAACCGGCCGTGGGCCGCAGTCAAGTTGTGCCACAGGTGCCTCGTCTAACCCTGGAGCACTGAACTCCGAAGGGAGGATGAACACCATGTTTGTGCCAGCCGATGTTTCATCATCGGCTTTCCTTTGCTTGGGGCGCCACTCCATTTTCCGTGGACGACCCTCTTCGTCCAGGGTTCGCTGAACTTTCGCAGCCAGATCAGGTCGTGCCTTCCTTAACGTATGCAAGTATAACCTTTCGGCTTCCTCCAGGCCGCGCAATCGCTGAACCCTGCGCTTTTGTGAACGGCTGAGTCCATCAGGGCACCACCTTGGCCAGTGGTACCTGTCTTCTTCTTCTTCTCCCTCGTCTTCTGAATCCCCGAGATCTGCCCAACGAGGTGACTCAGCGCGTTTGCTTTGTGGCGGGAGAGGCCCTAGGTGCTTGAACACAGACACGTTGGCTGCCTCCTTCTTCTTCTGGTTGCATTCTGGGCAATTGCCGATTGTGGGCAATCGGCTCATTCCTGAATCCCAGCAGTGTCTGAAGAAGGGGCAATCCCAGTGCCTGTCGTTGTCGTCTTGCTCCCTTGATTTTTCTTTGGCACGGCGCTCGTGCTCCTCCTCATCGCGATCATGCCGACGGTATCTTCTGGCTTCTCTAGCCAGACGATCTCTTTCATCATCATAGCTGGACCGTCGGCGTTGGTCATACTGACTTACATACTTGTTGAGGAGGTGATCAGAGAGGGGTCGCTGATATCTTATGTTCTTCACTTCTCCCTCTGTGACGTAGCGCTTGCCATCATGATGGAGCCGATCGCGTGGAGCGGCCTCCTCTGTGTCCTTGCTACGAGAGCAGCTGCCCTCGTCTCCATCTTTGCCAGAGTGTTTCCCAGGTCCCACCATGTTGATGCTGAATGAGGATCCTGGCTGGCAGCCTTCAGGGTAAGTGCATTCTACCATGTTAACGGCGGGGAAGGGCTGGGTGTCGACCTTCATGGCGTACTGGTTGAAAATTAGACGCCCTTTTTCTATCGCCGCTTGGATGTGCTGACGCCATACCCTGCAGTCGTTGGTGGCATGGGAGAGCGAGTTGTGCCATTTGCAGTATGGCTTTCCGTTCAGCTCTTGCACCGTGGGGAATTTGAGACCTTCAGGAATCGTCAACTGCTTCTCCTTGAGCAGGAGGTCGAAGATTTGCTCAGTTTTGGTCACGTCAAAATCAAACCCCCGGGGCGGGCCTGGTGGCTTTACCCATTTGCAGGACACGGGGGTTCCTCCCCGAGTCCATTCAGCCACTGCTACCTCTTGATCTCCCGCAGAAACTTCGTCTTCCTCTGCATCGACCAGGACTACTGCACGCTTGAATTTGTCCTGGTACAGGTCCAGGTGGCGCTGTTCATATGCCGACAGTTTCGAACCATGTGCGCCGGTGAGGGATAGTCTCGCTTGGGAGGCCATGTCCTTGAGTGGTGTTGCGAGGCCCGCTACGCCAACTCGATCGCTTCCTTTTCAGCTTATACGAACCGAATAACATCGGTTCCTAAGATTACTGAAGCGCTGGATGAATTCTGTCACAGTTACTACACGCTTCTGACGTAATTGTGCTAGATCGGCAATGCCAGACTCGGAAGCCTCTCGAATGGTTCTGCATATGGAACTGCTCTTCCAATCGCTTCCAAGTCCGGATGGAGTCTGGTGGCAACGAGGTGTACCACCCGAAAGCCGATCCCGTGAGGGACTGTGAGAAGAGCCTCACGCGTAGCTGATCCGACACTGAGGCCGGTCCCAGTTGTGCCAAATATCGGCCTACATGCTCGATGGAGCTGGAACCATATGATCCACTGAATTTGGAGAAATCAGGGAGCCGATATTTAGGTGGTAGCGGGATCATCTCGTAGTCATCGGGGTACAGCTTGGAATAGCCGATTGCCCTCCTTTTCGGCACCATGCCGAACTGATCTCTCAGTATGGTACTGATCTGATCCGCTGTGCTGGCTGCAGGAGTTGAACTCTGAAGATTCGCCGGGGTGGCGTACTTAGCCAGCCATGTTTGCTTTTCCAGCTCTGAGCCAACTGCAGGAGCTGAGCTCTGGAGGTTCGTCGGGGTGGCGTACTTAGTCAGCCACGTCTGCTTCTCAAGATCTGTTGCTGACGTCCCTCCTGTTTTCCCAGAAGTCCCTGATGTTGTGGCCTGGTTTGTGAGTGCCCAGTTACCACAATCTGGCACATACGTGCACGTGTACCCGTGAGGGATCTCCTTAGGCGCCTCAGGCAAGAACTGGTAGTCACTAGGGTCACCACCGATCTTGTAGACGACGAATGCCGGTGAAGCCGGCACTTCTGGTGCTGCCAACGCAAATGGCAGCGGTGGACGGGACTGGAGTGGCAACTCTCCTTGATGCGTCCCGAGAGCTGGTCCTGACGGCGAGTACTGGTGCCTCATGATCTCCTGGATCACGCGAAGAGCGACACGCTCCAACGTGTTGACCAGGTTCTCAGAGTGGCGGTGTAGCGAGTGAGCCACCAGGTAGTTGATCTCCTGCCGCAGGGACCTGGTGCGTTCTTCCGACGGGGCAGAGAGGTCTATCCCATCTAGCGCACCATTAGGCGAGAACCCCTTCCACCTGATGCCATGTGAACGGGTTCTGTGGAAAGAGCCGATGAGGTCGGCCTCGAGGATGACCTTGATCTCGTCATACTTCTTCTTGAGCTCATCGGTCAGATCCTCGTACGTGACTAGAGTGCCGTCCGCCATCTCAGATGTAGATGGCGAGGTGGTTGATGTCGAAGCTTGTCCCACCGGGCGTGCCAGAATGTGTTGACGTCAGAAACCCACCGGCGGGCAGCGACGGGCAACACCGTAGAGCCGGGAACAACCTAGGGCTGCGGCTGGCCGAGGTCCCTCCGAGCGACGGCCCGCAAAGCCTTCTGGTCACACGTCCGATGCTGATTGCAAGGGCGTGCCACCTGACCTATACCTGGTCAGGAAGGTGATGGAGATGCCTCACTTAGTTTCCTGCATGGCATACACGTAAATATTAAATACGAGCCTCGATCGGCTCTCAGGTTATCCTGTGAATCGGCTCAAGGAGCCGATCCACCCATGATTCGTACGGGGTGCACGAATATATGGTGGTCCTGCTTGATCAAGATAAAGCTAATGAGATCTACGACGATTTAGGGTTTTCACCGCATAATCGGATCATCCTACTCAGGATTGGGCCTCGCGGCCACGCACGGTGATCATAAGCCGATCCTAGACAAGGCCTAAAAACCAACACGAGGTTGATCCCCGGAACATCCTGTCTAGGACTAGCGAACGACACCCTACGTGCCGTTGGATCCTCCAGCCCCTTGTAAGGCCTAACTATTGCAGATATTAAACTAATCCTTGATGAACAAGGAGCAACCGTAACGGATCAGATCCACTAAATAATGATCAAGCGGGGTGATAGGTGTGAGGGCGGCTAGACATGCAAGGGTTGCACTACGATAGCATGTTACGCGAAGAACTATGCTAACCCTAACACATCTATGATAACTACGTTGCTCGCCATCAAAAAGGCTTCAGTACGAGCAACGCATGAACAACATGGAGCTTGTGCTGCCTAGATCGCAAGATGCGATCTAGGCAGCATGTTGCTTACCGGTAGAAACCCCCGAGACGAAGGAGTTGGCGATGCGCCGAGATTGATTTGGTTGGTTGAACGTTGGTTGTTGTTTATTCCATAAACCCTAGATACATATTTATAGTCCGGGGACTTTCTAACTTAGACGTGCACCTAACCGTGCACGGGTAAAATTCTAACTAACCGACACGTATCCTAATATGTTACAGATACAAAGGCAAACTAGCCCAAACTTAGCATAACAGGCCGATTCACGTAATTCTTCCATGTATATTCTTCAAGTTCATCTTGATCGCGGCCCACCTCTGGCTCGGTCAAATTCTGGTGATAACAGTTCGTTGATCATTAGATCAACTATTTGTGTAATATTGGATCATGTGATCTAAGTTTGTAAGACGATTATGGGTTGTAATGAATGATGACTTATGATATCAACTATTATGTCTCGTAACAACAATCTTCCTGGGATTGCGATGTATGACATGATAGGCATCTGGACTTAAAAATCCGGGTGTTGACAAGTTGGTATCAGAGCCATTGTTTGACCTTAGAATACCCTAGTTAGAATGGACGTTCAGAAAAACTTAGTTTTGAAACTAAACGAAGGGAATATTTATGAAAAAGTATTCACACTCTTTTCCTTGAGATCTTTTCAAAATTTATGAATAATGCTCTTCCTTATGAATCTACATAAAATTTTGACACACTTGTTCACTTCTCTAACTTACTCATCCAATTCACTTTCAGATGGAGCCCAATGAACCAATCAACACCAAGTTTTACCAGCTTGGGAATGGCGGGAGTCCGATCTTCAAGCATGACCTCAATGCCCTCTAGGACTTTCTTCGACGCCCTCACCCGGAGTTTCACGGAATCGAGGTCAATGACCAGCCCGGAGGGGAGCTTCAGTGGATCATCACCGCTGACCTAATGTAACATCCCAAATTTGAAATAAAAGAAGAAGAAGAAATTCAAATATCCAAAATTTAGAACCAACAAAAACTTTTATTTGCATATAGTGCTATGCATAGGACTTGTGCATTTTTGTGTGAAATTCCATGATGATTTCTTATGTGCTATTATGTTACAACTCAAAACCCTACTTTGATCAAGTGAAGATCAACAAACAAACCCAAGAAAAAGAAAAGAAATAAAATGAAGAAACCCTAAAACCCTCACATATGGTTTATGCCATTTTTGCAAATCTTTACCCTAGACCATTTTGACTTTCACCATTAGTTGTACTAGGAAATGTGCCCGTGCGTTGCTACGGGTCCTTGAGACACTTGTTATGCAGCCAATAGACCTTCCTACACTCTGAGGTGAGGTGTGTGCCCTATCACGTTCTGATGTGAGATCTCTGAGAGATCGACATGTTTCAGCAATTTACTCAGCAGATATTAGGCTGCCGAGATATACTGTCTGCTGACACAGCTATTCATCTTTAGTAGAGTGTCATGTGATATATTGTTCTAAGATAAATTAGCAATGCAACTTTCATTGTCTGCAATTATTCCATGATGTAAAATGTAAATAAATTGCGCCAAAACAATGAATGAAAAGATTGCCACGAAGTATATATTTTTTTGGTCATGCGTTGCACTTTTTCCATCGCGTCAGTTCTTTTTCTTTGGTCGGTGACTTTGTTTTATATGTGGCGAAGTTTATTTTTCTTAGAAAAAAAGATTGCCGAAAATGAAGTTCAGGTGTGCAACGAGTAGGGAGGCGGTGTTGCATGGTGGGGGTGGTGTGGGCAATTAAAACTTAGTAAGGTGCTATGCTAAAATTAAGCGTGCAACCACAAACAACCTTACGGGGTCACGGATTATGCATGGATGCTAATTTTGTAGGCTCATTTTAGCTAGCTCGAGGATTCAGCCGAACCACTGCAAAAGCTGCCCAAATCTTGTCGAATGCCAAGTAACATCAAAACACGCTAATCGATAAGTTCTTTTGCATGACCAAGTATTTGGGGAAACCTATAGCACTTCCGTCCTTGAAATCCACTCTCGAAAATCAAGGTCCAATCAGTAATTTCTAAGATGTTTATTTGGGCAACAAAGTTAGTCCTGCCGCATTTGCTTGCTGAAACAGAAAAAGTCATTGGACGAACAATCTGCAGTACAATCGGCACAGTCGTACTAACACCTGCGATCACCAGATTTGATACGAACATAAGCAGAAGCACAAGTGCACAACCAACACCCAATACCTCCACTCCCGATTCCTCTCCACATCGAATCCGCTGCTCACGAACATTCCTTGATCCACTCCGTCATGCCATGGCTGCACCCGTGCGGATCCATCAATCACGTAGTCTCCCGGTCGGACGCGAGGCCGAACACCATGACCACGCCCTCGTCCTTTATTCCGGTATTCGTACCGCGCGCGGCGTTGAATAGATGAGATGGGGCTCCGGGTATGCCTGCCAGCGGCGGAAGGATCACGCGGCAGCCAGTGCCCATGGTGGTTCGGCAGCGGCCTGTGGTGGGAGTCGTGCCAGCGGCGAGGAACCTGGCCGCACAGGGGATTCGGTAGCAGATCGGGTCTCGAGGAGAACAGGCAGGGGATTTTCTTCCACCGCTAATCGTTTTAACGGTGGACAGCGACGACATACGAAGAAAGCCCGGGACGGTGGGTACGAACCGTTTTTCTCACGTAAGCGGTGGCAATGCTGTAATTTAGTCGAAAATTAGGGGCAAAAACAGACGGACCGACAAGAAACCTTATTTTCTTTATTATTAGGTATAGATTATGTTACTAAACACTTATTAACACTTTTGGAATCAAAGAAACTCAAATCAAATCAAGTTTGAACTCAAAATGTGATCACATGTAATAATGGTCAATTCTGCCATTTACAATCTGGTCACTACTTTGAGCCCCTGGATTTCAAGTTTTTCAAACCAAAGAAATTCAATTCTTTGCACCTGATCCAAGTACACATAAAGGTGAACAACTTTTGTAAAGACCACCATATCAAATTCATCTTGGATCAAAAACTATGCTCAAGCAAAGTTGAGGCTTTTTAACTGATTCAACATTCTCCCACTTTGCAAATTTTGCATTTCTTTTATTTTTGCAATGCCACCACCACCATTGTGTGTCTCTGGTCATTTGCAACCAATCCAAACAACTCAATTTAAAATTTTGGAACTACAATGCATAGACCAAATTTGGCAAAAACTTGAATTTGCAAATAGGCTCAAGTCCAAAACACTATTTGGAATAGTGTTGGCCAACCCTACCTTAACCATTGATGCCCTACCTGTCCCTTGGTCCCCTCTCAAGCTAACCAGGGCGTAGCACCCTCAAGTGGAGGGCTACACATGGCTATGCCATGGCCATGCCGGCCATGGTCACCATGAATGCCACCCCCTCTCTCCTTCCTTCCCCAACCCTGGCCACCGTGCCATTGCTTGCCATCGCACCCTACTGGACCTACTGGAGCAAGCCATGGTCGAGGAGGAGCCCTGCACGCGCTAGAACAGCTCGCGCCCATGGTGGCCAGGCCATGCCGACGCCGTCGCATGCACGCCCACGGACACCCACTGGCCACGCGTCGCCTGGCCACCTCGCGCAACCCCTGGCCCCTCTCTCTTCACATTGAGCTTCACCGTGCCACCGCGACGCCGCCAGACACTCGCTCGACAACGACCCGTGCCCGCCGCTGCCGGAGAGGAGGACGAAACCCCGCCTGACATAGGCATCCCAAATGGGCCTACCGAAGATAGTACCCGGGGTTTACTGAAGGCCCACTACCTGAAGAATAAGAAGATTCGGAAGCCCAAGATATTATTAAGGAAAGCTAGAATTGTAATAGGAAGCATTATTTGTAATCTTGCGGGATGAGTTAGAAACCGTCCCGGACTCTGTAACTTGTACAACACGAATCCCTCGGCCCCGCCTCCTATATAAGGGGGAGTCGAGGGACAAAGGCAGCATCGAATCATTGTCTCTCAAACCCTAGTTTTCATAATCGTCGAGTACTTTTCGGCTGAAACCTTCGAGATCTACTTGCCCTCTACTTCCAACTAAACCCTAGTCTACAACCCGTAGGCATTGACAAGTTAATACCTTGTCAATTGGCGCCGTCTGTGGGAACTAGAGGTGTCAAGGATCTGATCTCGATGGCAGGTTCAAGATCGTCGACTTCATCAACCGCAAGATCGTCGACTTCATCAACTGCAAGCAACGCGATGGATTGAGGTAAACAGATCGCAACTGGTCTTGTCGATTTTGTTCCTCACCCGCCCTCCCATTTGGATGCATATGCGTATCTGGAGGAGCCTATGGAGATGACGTTCGGAAGATTTCACTTTCGCGTCGAAAAAGAAGGATCGTATCGTGTTGAAATTCCGATTTCGTCGGGATCATCGGCGGTCGATTCCGATTTTTCAAGCTATACATCGTCAACCGAATCAGGAGAAGAAGAAACTTCGTCGTCACGCTTCATCAGCACCAGGGCAAGAGAAAAACTTGCCAAGATCTTCAGCGACATGTCGTTTGAGTCATCTGCGGACTCCTATATAAGCGATGGCTCAAGCAGTGTCGACAGCTACGACTTCATCGACAAATCTACTACAGTGGGCATGGTCTTCGCCAATCTTCATGATAGTGTCACCAAACCCAACATAGATCTAAATACAAAGTATCATCAGATTTATGTCATCGGAGAACCAAGTCATGATCAGGAGGAAACATCTGAGGCTTTCGACGATTTGGGAAATCCATACGTCGATCCCTCTGATTTGCGACGAGGCCTAGGCAATAAATATATCGGGCCACAGCCGCGAGACAGAGTACGACTTCCGCAAGCAGCATGGGATAGAGCCGCAAGAGCTATGGATGGCTCAGAACCAATGGCTCCCACAGCCACACCGGAAGAATTACAAGCATATCAATATAGGCTCGCACGAGCTGCTAGGGAATTGGAAAAACAGACAACTGAGCTAAACAGAAGAAAGGAGGCAGCCTCTGCATCAAGTAGGCGAAGGGCAGAGCTGAGTCGACAATCTAGAACTTCGGGTGATAGCCACAGAGAAGCTCGGAACAGAGCAAGATCAAGGTTACAAAACGTACCTGAAGGAGAAAGAGAGCACTTGGTGCAAAACCTCGACATGTCTTTTATGTCGATAGACACGAGAGGGAACATCATACCCAAGACACCAGAAGCTGGGTATATGGCGACACAAGCTTTCATCCTTGCATCCAAACCATCCCCAGGAGATCCAAGGGAGGCATTGTACAACATGGCAATGGCAGGAGTTGGAGCCATGGGGACGGCGTTTGTAACAACACCTCCCGAAGGAACAACAAGGCAAAATAGTCCACGACCTGCGGCAGCAACAACAGCAGCTCCCGAAGGACCAAGTGGAGCAAGGGACACGGCAGCACAAGCAAGGGTCGACAGAGTGCGACAAAGCAGAAGGGAACATCGGCAGTCCCTAGAGTTAAACGACGAGGATATGTGTGGCTTGCCGTGCTTCACGAGGAGAGTTCGAAAAACTCGAGTCCCTTCAGGATTCAAGTTACCTGATAACTTCAAGAAATTCGACGGCCTTCAAGATCCAGAGGATTGGCTGGTGGATTATCTCGAGACAGTGAAGCTCACAGGAGGAACCAGAGCAACAGCTATGCAAAGCATCCAGGTACATTTGAGTGGAGCCGCACGATCGTGGATAAAGAAACTTCCTCCAGGATCTATCGACAGCTGGGAAAGCTTCGAGGACGTGTTCGTCAAGAACTTCCGGTCCACGTGCAAGAAACCTGCGTCATTAGAGGAGTTGAGAGCGTGCCGACAAAAGCCAGACGAGCCAATGAGAAAATATATCCAAAGGTGGAACATCATCAAAAACTCGGCAGAAAATATATCTGATGAGAGAGCGATAGATGTGTTTGTCGCAGGAATCAGGCGTGGAGATTTTGTCGAGGATTTGGGGAGGACCAATCCAAAGACAATATCTGCTTTAATGGAAATAGCAAACAGATGGGCAGATGGAGAAGATGCTGTTCACAACAAACGGCATAGGTCGCCAGAGGAAGACCGCAGTCGAAACTATCAACCAAGGCGACGATTTCCTCGGCAGTACCCGAGCTATGACGCTCCAGGTCAAATTTCGGCAGGCTTCCGAGCAAACACCGGAGGAAACAACAGAGATGATTATCAGAGAAGCAATGAGCAACGAGGCGACAATAGAGATGACTCTCGAAACAATAGGCAAAATAGCGGGCCAAGGTTCCAGAGGCCTTTTGTGTCTCCCGAAGAGATGATGAACGGGCCGTGTCAGATGCACTTTTTCCTCGACAGCAACGGGAAAAGACAGTCAGGACATCTGCAGAAGGATTGTCGCAATTTCCAGGCAATGCTAAGGTGGGCAGGGCATGCTAATGCTCAGGCAGCACAGAGAAATCCTCGAGAACCCAGGAGTGAGATTCACTTGCCACCTCCTCCCGCGATTACGGACGACAATCGACATCAGCTCAGAATAGCGGCAGCACCTTCACCACCGCCCTACGTTGATCCTAACTCTAACGGAGCGGTCTCGATGATTCAGAAGGGAAGACCATCCAATAGAACTCAGAAAGTAATCTCGCGACAGGTGTTTATGGCAGAAAAAATGCCTCCACCAACAGTCAAGTACCTTAATTGGTCCGGGCAAGACATTGGCTTCACTATAGCAGACCATCCACAGCAAGTTCCTCGACCAGGGCAGTCAGCACTTATACTACCAGCGGTTATCGCAGGATTTGACGTATCTCGAGTGTTTATAGATGGTGGCAGCAGCTTAAACCTTATGTATGCAGATACACTAAGAAAGATGAACATATTCCTAGCAAACCTGAAGCCAATAGACACGAGATTCCACGGTATCACACCAGAAAAGCCAAGTTATCCGCTGGGGAAGATTAATCTCGATGTTCAGTTTGGGACCCGAGAAAATTACAGAATCGAGAAGTTGGAGTTTGAAGTCGTAGATTTCCCATCACAGTACCACGCTTTGTTGGGACGACCAGCATATGCTAGATTTATGGCGGTACCACATTACACGTACCTGTTATGGAGGATGCCTGGACCTAAGGGACCAATCACAGTCAAAGGAAGCTTCGCCCTAGCCGATAAATGTGATAAGGATTTTCATCGAATATCAGAAACTTTCGGGATGCAAGCTGAGTATTTGGCGTCAAGGCTCATGACTGACTACGACGTGCTGCCAGACGTTGGAAGGCCAAATAAAGAATCAACTTTCAATACTGAGAAAAATTCTAAGGAGGTGCAGATTCACCCGACAGACCCGAAAAAGACGACATCCATCGCAAACGACATGGACCTCGCATAGGAAAGCGCGCTCGTCGAGTTCCTCCGTGAGAACTGGAAAATCTTTGCATGGTGTCCAGCTGACATGCCAGGAGTACCCAGGGAACTTGCCGAGCACCACCTAAACTTGGATCCACTAGCGAGACCAATCAAACAACCCTTGCGACGTTTTTCGGAACCAAACCGCAAGGCTATGCTGTCAGAAATTGATCGACTAAGAGAAGCTGGTTTTATCAAAGAGCTGCATACAGAGGCCACATGGGTAGCTAATCCAGTGTTGGTTCCGAAGAAAAACACTAAGGTCCTTCGCATGTGTGTCGACTTTACGTGTCTCAACAAACATTGTCCAAAGGATCACTTTCCCCTCCCGAGGATCGACCAAATTATCGACTCCATGGCAGGATGTGAACGTCTTTCCTTTTTGGACGCATATTCTGGTTATAACCAGATCAGGTTAAAAGAAGAAGATGAAGTAAAAAACAGCGTTCATCACACCTTATGGCGTGTTTTGCTACAGAACAATGCCCTTTGGTCTGAAAAACGCGGGAGCAACATATCAGAGGATGATGCAGAAGTGTTTGGCGACACAGATTGGAAAAAATGTGCAAGTATACATCGACGATGTCGTCATAACATCAAAAAAGGGGACGACGCTGATCGAGGATCTCAAGGAAACCTTTGACAACCTCGACAAATTCTGCCTCAAGCTGAACCCGACGAAGTGCTCCTTCGGCGTCCCAGCAGGAGAACTTCTTGGGTTCCTAGTTTCAGCAAGAGGGATTGAAGCAAATCCCGACAAAATACAAGCTATCGTAACAATGAGGAAGCCAACAAAGTTAAAAGAAATACAGCAATTAACTGGGCGAGTCGCAGCTTTAAGCAGTTTCGTCGCCAGGCTGGGAGAAAAAGCGTTACCGTTCTACTCTTTGATAAAGCAAGGGGAGAAATTCCAGTGGAACGAAGAAGCCGATAGAGCTTTCGAGGATCTGAAACGCACAATCTCGGCACCACCAATCTTGGTGGCGCCGAAGGAAAAGGAACCTCTCCTGCTGTACATTGCAGCCACACCCCAGGTGGTTAGAGTTGTCAAAAGAGAAGAAGAAGGGAAACTCCATGGAGTGCAAAGGCCGGTATATTTCATCAGTGAAGTTTTATCGCCTTCCAAACAGCGGTACCCGCAGTACCAGAAGCTAGCATATGGAGTAATTACAACGGCAAGAAAGTTGCGCCACTATTTTTCGGCACACCCGATAATAGTAGTCAATGAAGCACCTCTCTCAAATATACTGAACAATCCAGAAGCTACATGACGTGTCTCCCTTTGCGGAATAGAACTTTCCCCTCGGGACATCACGTACGAAAAAAGAAAAGCAATCAAGTCGCAAGTTCTGCCATATTTCATTGCAGAGTGGATGGAGCTGCAAAACACGGGACCCCTAGATTTGTCGAGAACTTGGACTATGAACTTTGATGGATCCAAGAGAGTAGAAGGAGCTGGCGCAGGAGTGATACTTATATCACCTGAAGGTGACAAGTTAAAGTACGTCCTACGGATGACGTTCCCAAACGCATCCAACAATGAAGCGGAATACGAAGCCCTCATACACGGGATGAAGATGGCGAAAGCTTGCGGCGCAACTCGACTAAAAATATTTGGCGACTCACAATTGGTAGCTCAGCAAGTTATGAACCAATGTGATGCAGTCAATGATAGCATGATAGCATACAAGGAGGTGTACAATGAGCTTGAGAAGCTGTTTGATGGATGCGAGGTAAATCACATCAGTAGGTTGAGCAATGATGAAGCCGACGTTCTCGCAAACATCGGGTCGCAGTGCCTCCCAATCCCGCCAGGTGTATTTTGGGAAGAAATAGCGGAGAGATCCACAAAGCCAAAGAAGGCGCAGAAAAAAGCAAAAGAGGAAAAAACTTCGGCGCCCCTCAAAGAGGCCGTGGAGGACGAAGAAAACCAAGAGCTTGTGATGATGGTAGAAGTCCCTTGGATGCAAGCGTACATATCATATATCCTCAGGAAAGAAATACCCGACGATCCAGTTGTGGCAAGGCGAATTATTCGACGGTCCAAAGCTTTCACAGTGATCAAAGGGGAGTTATACAAGCGAAGTATTTCAGGCGTCCTGCAAGGGTGTGTCACACCCGAAGAAGGAAGGATAATCCTAAAGGATGTGCATGAAGGAATATGTGGTCACCATGCGAGCAGTCGAGCTATTGCAGCCAAGGTTTTTCGGGCAGGATTTTACTGGTTGGCAGCAATCGAGGATGCGAAAGAGATAGTAAGAACCTGCGACGCATGCCAGAGATTCGCCGCAAAACCTCACTCTCCGGCGGCAGAGCTGATGCCAATACCATTGTCGTGGCCTTTTGCCCAATGGGGACTCGATATGGTGGGCAAGTTGCACAAAGCTTCGCCAGGAGGATATGAGTACCTTTTGGTTGCTGTCGACAAATTCACAAAGTGGGTAGAAGCGAAGCCAATAAATTCACCAGATGCAGCATTAACAATAAAGTTTGTGAAAGGCCTCGTTTTTCGGTTCGGAGTGCCTCATAGCATTGTCACAGACAACGGTACAAATTTTACATCAAAGGAATTCAAAGAGTACTGCGCAGAAGTAGGCATTAGATTGCACTTTGCGTCAGTTGGGCACCCGCAAACCAATGGCCAAGTCGAGAAAGCCAATGGCATCATCTGCAACGGTATCAAAAAGCGCTTGCTAGGACAGCTTGAAAAGGCTCGACATACCTGGCCAGAAGAATTACCAAGTGTTTTATGGAGCATCCGAACAACACCAAATACGGCGACACAAGAAACTCCGTTCTTCCTCATCCACGGAGCTGAGGCAGTACTGCCAATTGAGATAGAGCATGATTCTCCAAGAGTGACAGAGTATGACGAGGAAACTTCAAGAAAAGCTTTGGAGGACGACGTAGACACACTCGATGAAGCTCGAGATGAAGTACTTTCACGAGTCACCAAATACCAGCAGGACCTCAAAAACTACCACAGTCGACGATTAAGACCAAGATCTTTCCAAGTCGGAGATTTGGTCTTACGGTTAAATCAAAAAAGTACTGAAAAGCTCGAATCGCCATGGCTAGGCCCTTACATCGTCACAGAAGTAATCGAAGGAGGTGCATACAGGATCAAGGACAAGAAGACAGGGGTTCCCGAGAAAAACCCCTGGAACGTGGCGCAGCTCAGGCGGTTCTACGCCTAGAGTCGAAATATAGTCCTCCTCTGTAAAAATACAATGTACTGAAACGCCCGCGAGTTTTCAGACGCACTCTTTTCCTTTTCGGGGCACCGAGTGGGGCCGGAAAGGTTTTTAATGAGGCGGGCTCGCGGTACTGCAATATAATAAAGATAGTGGAGATATAATTCTTATTCTTCGACACGCTCGGGGGCTCAACGCCTTCAAGTTACAAAATATATACAATATAGATAGACTAGACTTACCGAAATATTTCGCCTTGGTACAATAATACCTCGCCAAATAGAACATCGGAAGCTAACAACTATAAATATAGTATACTCGTCAAAATCTTATTGCTTTGGTCTGAAAACCTCGCAACAAAAATATAGAACTTCGCCACCAAGACACTCGGGGGCTTGTAACCCATCGACGGAAATAAATATATCTTTTTGTAACAAGAGAAAAATCTTTGAGATAGAAACATAGTATACACTCCAGCCAGAGGCTCGGGGGCTCCAACAATATGGGCTACTTTTCAATATAAACAAATTCTTCGAAACCAAAGAGATCGACAAGATATAGACATAATTTCTCGCAATATAGTACAGTTCAGTTCAGGCCTAATATACTATCTATGGATAAACCTCTGGTTGTTTTGTGCTCAGCATAGGTCCCTTTGACGAAGAATTCTGAATCCATCCGAAGAAGTTCATCCATCATCGCCTCAGCCACAGGAGTAACCATCTCATTGATTGAGTCAATGTTATTTTTTCGCCGCGATTTCTTGGCCAAGCAATCAGCAAAAATCTTCGTCAGGTCCAACTTGGGATGGCAAATGTGTATCATAATCATGGCAAACCTTGCGCCAGCAGTCAATTGAGCTCGCACAAAGTTATTAATACGAGGAGCATCTCTAAATTTCTCCATCAGTCCAAGAAGAGTTTCGGGAGCCTCATCTCGAGGAAATAAAGTCTTGTAAACAAGGGTTAAGGTTCTCGTGCAGAAATTGAGAAATTCGCGCACCTGACAAGCGCGATCCTGGAACCTGACAATTTGCTGGGTTCGCTCAGGAGTGGCCCAGAAAAGACAGCCATGGTTAAGAGAAAGATTGACGAGGAGATTCGTGATACGCGTTCAACACGCGTCCGTTGGGAACCCCAAGAGGAAGGTGTGATGCGTACAGCGGCAAGTTTCCCTCAGTATGAAACCAAGGTTATCGAACCAGTAGGAGCCAAGAAGCACGTTGAAGGTTGATGGCGGCGGGATGTAGTGCGGCGCAACACCAGGGATTCCGGCGCCAACGTGGAACCTGCACAACACAACCAAAGTACTTTGCCCCAACGAAACAGTGAGGTTGTCAATCTCACCGGCTTGCTGTAACAAAGGATTAACCGTATTGTGTGGAAGATGATTGTTTGCAGAAAATAGTAGAACAAGTATTGCAGTAGATTGTATTTCAGTAAAGAGAATTGGACCGGGGTCCACAGTTCACTAGAGGTGTCTCTCCCATAAGATAAACAGCATGTTGGGTGAACAAATTACAGTTGGGCAATTGACAAATAAAGAGGGCATGACCATGCACATACATATCATGATGAGTATAGTGAGATTTAATTGGGCATTACGACAAAGTACATAGACCGCTATCCAACTGCATCTATGCCTAAAAAGTCCACCTTCAGGTTATCATCCGAACCCCCTCCAGTATTAAGTTGCAAAGCAACAGACAATTGCATTAAGTATGGTGCGTAATGTAATCAACAACTACATCCTTAGACATAGCATCAATGTTTTATCCCTAGTGGCAACAGCACAACACAACCTTAGAACTTTCTGTCACTGTCCCAGGTGTCAATGCAGGCATGAACCCACTATCGAGCATAAATACTCCCTCTTGGAGTTACAAGCATCTGCTTGGCCAGAGCATCTACTAGTAACGGAGAGCATGCAAGATCATAAACAACACATAGACATAACTTTGATAATCAACATAACAAGTATTCTCTATTCATCGGATCCCAACAAACGCAACATATAGAATTACAGATAGATGATCTTGATCATGTTAGGCAGCTCACAAGATCCGACAATGAAGCACAATGGGGAGAAGACAACCATCTAGCTACTGCTATGGACCCATAGTCCAGGGGTAGACTACTCACACATCACTCCGGAGGCGACCATGGCGGCGTAGAGTCCTCCGGGAGATGATTCCCCTCTCCGGCAGGGTGCCGGAGGCGATCTCCTGGATCCCCCGAGATGGGATCGGCGGCGGCGTCTCTGGAAGGTTTTCCGTATCGTGGCTCTCGGTACTGGGGGTTTCGCGACGGAGGCTATTTGTAGGCGGAAGGGCAGGTCAAGAGGCGGCACGGGGGCCCCACACCACAGGGCCGCGCGGCCAAGGGGGGGCCGCGCCGCCCTAGGGTGTGGCCCCCTCGTGGCCCCTCTTCGTCTCCTCTTCGGACTTCTGGAAGCTTCGTGGCAAAATAGGACCCTGGGCGTTGATTTCGTCCAATTCCGAGAATATTTCGTTACTAGGATTTCTGAAACCAAAAACAGCAGAAAACAAAGAATCGGCACTTCGGCATCTTGTTAATAGGTTAGTTCCAGAAAATGCACGAATATGACATAAAGTGTGCATAAAACATGTAGATAACATCAATAATGTGGCATGGAACATAAGAAATTATCGATACGTCGGAGACGTATCAATTCGTCCTGACATTCACTCTTTCGTCTTCAGCAGCAGCATCGAGAACCGAGCCTATTAAGCGACAAAGCAAGAAATCTAAGGGGAGGCACAGTAACAAAAAGAAAGAAGCAGTGTGAGGTTGGAAAAACATACCTAGCATATCCACGCTAGCTTCAATCATTAGCTCGAGCATGCTATTTTCTCGAGTAGTGGCTTTCTCAGCTTCCGACACAGCAGCATCCTTGGCAGCTATGGCCTCTTTGGCTTGTTGAAGAGCGATTTTCTCTCTCTCGGATGCTTTTCGAGATTGTTCCATCATTGCCAGAGTTTGTTTTTTCATGGATTGAAGTTGCTGTCGAAGTTCTTGTAAATCTTGCGACAAATGTTTGCTTGAAGAACCTTCGATGAGATTATCATCGACTAGTGTTTTCTTCAAGAAGGAGGAAGCAGGAGAAGTATCGGCAGGACGAGGACTGGCAGAGTAGTTATCAAAAAATAACTGGAAAAGAAAATTTCAATATCAAATGATCGCGCGAGACAGAATTCCATTGATCTTCAGGAAATTTACATAGATATTACAGAAGGAGTTTTTCAAAAGGAATACTAAGGTAATTGTCGCCAAAGCTAATATGGCGACAATAGCTAAAGAAACAGAAAAATAAAAAGAAGAGGCATTCAACTAGACCTCCGGCCTTGATGAGCTAGGAGTTGCAGATGGATTGATCCCGAGATAGGCCAAGATTTTCTTCGTGTTGGGCTTGGCTGCCTTGATCAAAGATCGCCATTTTGTTTGCTCTATCTGGTCTGTGTCGCCTACTTTCCCCCAGTCGATAGTTTGTTGGCTATCAGCGACCAAGGCAACAGTGCTTTCGACAGCAATCTTCATGTTCTCCTGGCGCATCTTCAGTCCAAGATCTTCTGGTGGATTGAAGTCCTTGGCAAGAGCAAGGAAAGTCTTGGGCTCCTCTTTCTTCGGGAAGAAGTAGGGGAACAACCTTGATAATCCTGCGTCAGCATGCTCCATGCCTTCGCGAACTTCGGTTCCATGAAACTCCAGGAAAGAGAGTGCGTCAAGGAGAGGATCATTGTCGGGATCTTCAAGCTCAAATTCTTGGTTTGTCTTACCTGCCACAGAAAATATATGTTGGTCGACAGAAAGCAAGGAAAAGTAAATCTAAGAAAGATAGAAGTGATCGACAAAATTACCAAGGAAGCGCCGATTCTGCGTGTTCAAGCGCTTGATGATCGCCTGTTCACGAGTAGCCTGGGCGGCCTTGTGCTCATTCAAAGCAGTTTCGGCGTCATCAAGTCTTTTTTTGCAGATCTTCGACACCAACAGCTTTTGCCTTGGCCTTCTCAGCCTCTGCTTTAGCTTGGCTAGCGTCAAGTTCAGCTTTCTTGCGAGCCGTTTCACTTTGCTCCAGTTTCTGAGCAAGAGTGTCGACAAGCTTGTTGGCTTCTGCAAGTTTCTCTGCCAAAATAGTAAAGAATCGTCAAAATTGCGACAAAACAAGAGCAAGAAGTTGTGAACAAGGGTCATCAAAAAGTTATTACCTTCAGTTTTGCTGGCATATTCACGGTACCCAATGAATTGGGCACCGATACGAACAAGCTCTTTGATCATAGGCTGACAAAGAAGGACAAACAAAGAAAATGTCGGTATCGGAAAAATATGAAGGCATAAAGAAGCAAACAGAGGAAATATAGATAGCGACAAGCAAATTAAGAACTTACATCATCCAAGAGAGGATTGGAGGAGCTACCCAACTGGAGGGTAGGCTCCACAATCGTTTCCACCCTTGTCCTTTTTGGTGAAGGAACAAGTGGGCTTGAAGGAGGAGTGGGAGCGCCAACGTTTTGTTGAGGAGGCGAGGATTCCTCTCCTTCAACTGGCGTCTCCGAAACAATTAAAGTATGTGACGTACTCGTTCGAGCAGCCACATCAAGAGTTGGTACTTCTTCCTCATCAACACTGTGATTAAAAGTCAATAGCATAAAAATCAAGATAGACAAAAATCTTCGAGTACAAAAATAAGGAAAAATAAAGGTGACTTACGAGCTGATGAGGGATTCAAGATATGGATCATAAGTTGCCTTCTGACGTGAAGGACCAACTTCTTCGGCTTTGGAGGTGCCGGAATCTTCGGCATCATTCCTTTTCCTCTTGTTCCTTGGGGAAACAGCAGGAGGAGGAGATTGTGCCGATGCAGTGCCTTCGGAGGCAGCCTCCTTTTCAGAAGATCCCGCAGATTTTAGAGAATCCACGGGTTCATTCACAAAAGAGGGAGCATCTTGGTTGTCGTCGGTGACAACGGCCCTTTCCTCGACTTCTCCACCTTCAGGAAGGGGAGGAAGTGAGACAAGATTTGGATGGTTCTATACAAAAAACAGGGGAAGATGTCAAAAAAGGAGTTACAAAAAGATAGCAAGGTAATAACAAATCAATCGACAAAGGTTACCTTGGGAAGTGGATTGGTGGCGCTGTATGGTTTTACACGGCAAGAAGATGGGACAGGATCTTTTTTGCTGAGGGAGGAGATTTTTCGGACAAGCTTTTCTAAGTCCTTGACCTCTAAATCCACCGACAACCGATCTACGTCCTTGTCGCCAGCATACTTCCAGAAAGGGTATTTGCGAGCTTGAAGAGGCTGCACCCTGGTTCTGAGAAAATACGCTGTGATCTGAATACCTGACAGCTCCTTGCCGCTAGTATTTTACAACTCATGGATACGAGTCATCAGGGCTTCGGTCGACATTTTTTCTTCTTCGGTAGCCTCTGCATCACAGGAGCGGCGGCGAAGGATTTTCTCGGCACCATCGAAGGGAGGGATGTTTTCTTCAGCACATCCATGGTTTTCTTCCTGAATGTACAACCACTTCTTGCGCCATCCCTGAACTGAGTCAGGGAGTTTGACGTCGAAGTAGTCGAATGTGGGGCGAACGGAAATAACAACGCCGCCTATATTATAGGCGACATTGGGAGAGCCATTACGGCGACAAAAGAAAATGCGCTTCCATAGCGCCCAGTTAGGCTGGACGCCAAGGAAGGCCTCGCAAAGGGTGATGAAAATGGAGATGTGGAGGATAGAATTTGGCGTGAGGTGGTGAAGTTGCAGACCATAAACGAAAAGCAGTCCGCGGAGGAAAGGATGAATGGGGGCGGAGAGACCGCGGATGAGGTGGTCGACAAAACTTACCCGATACCCCATTGGAGGGGTTGGGTAGCTTTCTTCACTAGGGAAGCACAGCGCCTTGGGCTTCTTGCTGATCCCCAGCTTCTTCAGGAGATTGATGTCCTGGGTGGAAATCTTGGACCTTTCCCACTCCGCGGCTCCCAGATCCACGGCAGCCATTGATGATTCCGGCGTGCTGTGCCTGATCAACCGACGAGGTGGCATCAACAATGGCGTGGGAATGCAGCTAGGAGAGGATGAGCTTTGGAAGTTGTGGGGCGCAGGAGGAAGTTTTGCAGATGGAAGCAGAGGAACGGCGTGAGCGGAAGTGCTCGAGGAAGAAGAAGGGGATCTTATATAGAGGTGCGGTGAAGCGGCGGACCGTTGGATGGAAAAAGTGTGCGGCAGATGATAACCACGTGGAGACAGTGGTAAAAAAGTATTTTAACATTGAGAAGTTACGGTACGTGCGCCAGGAAAAGCGGAGGACGTGTGTCCCCCACCTGCACGACGTGTCAAGATAATGGTTATTTGGGGCCCGCAAGGCAGCGGGAGAAAACTTCTCGCGATTTTCGGACTCAAAATCGTGGCTATCGTCAGCAATAACGTCACCTTTGCAGGAAAGAATTCGCCACAACAGTTTCATAAAAAAAGGCGACATGGAAAATATTGGTGAGCCTTTGATCAAATACAAGTTTTTGATCAAATGCTCGGGGGCTACTTTGAAAAAATGAAAAGATCAAGAAAGACAAAATAGAAATGGCGTGAGCCTATGATCAAATACAAATATTCGTTCATAGCCTCGGGGGCTACTCCCATCGGGAGCGCTGTTCGCGCACCCGAGAAAATTGTAAAACTTCGGGAGAGAAAGAAAATATAGCGGCATAAGACGTGGAGCCTACACCCAAGCACAAGTCCTTGGTTGTAGCCTCGGGGGCTACTCCCATCGGGAACACTGTTCGCGTGCCTGATGAAATTATAAAAAAGAAAGAATGAATGAAAAAAAAAGATAGAAGAGCAAAAAAGTATATTTCGAGTTATAAATAACTCTGCATATACTCCCATCGGGAAAGCAATATAAGTCATCTTTGACTCAATAAAATGTGCCATTCCAACAGCCGAATAAGCACTCGACAATATATTCTCAGAACGCCAAAGTTGCGATCAATTTCTGAATGCCGCAAAACTTTGCGAAGGTAAGACCCCAGATCCGTTCTGTGAGGCGTGGCGCCGTCTCTGACGTCGGTTTGCTACTTTTATCCGTATCAACAGATACGAAGAAAAATCCTAACGGACGCGTTAGGTACCCGATAAATATGACTGGGACTCGACAGAATGGTAAGACCTTAAGCGGCACCTGTCGAAGTTTACACCAGTATCCCGAGATCATGTCCAGGGACGTGATTTTGAAGTAGGTTTTTGCGGATTGCCACTAGAGCAGTTAACTAGTACCTGATCCGTCAGATGAACTAGCCCCAACTACCATTATCCCTGTACAATATAGAAATTTATGTGAAGAAATATAGAAAAGTTTTAAGTTGTCGAGTAAAAATAAACAGTCGAGATTTTCCCTGACTCTACGATTCAAGCAAAATCTCGGGGGCTACTGATATAGGCATCCCAAATGGGCCTGCCGAAGATAGTACCCGGGGTTTACTGAAGGCCCACTACCCGAAGAATAAGAAGATTCGGAAGCCCAAGATATTATTAAGGAAAGCTAGAATTGTAATAGGAAGCATTATTTGTAATCTTGCGGGATGAGTTAGAAACCGTCCCGGACTCTGTAACTTGTACAACACGAATCCCTCGGCTCCGCCTCCTATATAAGGGGGAGTCGAGGGACAAAGAAAGCATCGAATCATTGTCTCTCAAACCCTAGTTTTCATAATCGTCGAGTACTTTTCGGCTGAAACCTTCGAGTTCTACTTGCCCTCCACTTCCAACTAAACCCTAGTCTACAACCCGTAGGCATTGACAAGTTAATACCTTGTCACCGCCACTGCCGCGCAACGTCTCGCAACACCCCGACCAAATTAGGCACCGCCTACGCTAGCTGTCGCCACCCAGAGTACCGCCATGATGTGCAGAACAGTACGCCGCCCTCGCCTAGCCCAATATCTCACCGGAGAAGCCGCGCCCATGTCGACTTCTCCGCAGCACCCATGGCCACCTCCGCACCTATAAAAGGAAGCCTCCATCCATCGATCTCTTCACACCGCAGCACTCCCCTCTTCTCCCTCGACCTCCTGAGCCACTCCACCGTCGACATTAGCCACCGCCGCCGCTCAATTGCCACCTCACTGCCGTACGCCGCCACGGAAGCTCGCCGCCGATTGGAGCCGCCCCAGGACAAGCCGCCGGTACCAGGGAGTTCACCGTCGTCTACCACTTCATCGAGCATACTGCCCACCGCCGCTGGAGCCACGGTGAGCTCTCCGACCCCCTAGCGCCACCGCGCCAGTGAACCCCTCTCGCCGTCGATGACGATGGACGTGGTCCGTCGGATCACGTTCTAATCGTGCGGCCAGATTTGAAACGTACCGATTCGCGTTAGAACAGCCACTGACAGGCAGGCCCCACCCTGCCAGGCAGCCCACGCGTGGTGGGCTGGCTTTGCCGTTTAAATTTCGATTCGGCCCATTTAGCTTTCCCGCCAGGCCCAAGAATTCAAATCTGTATTTCCAAATTGATTTAAATTTCAATACTGGCTCCATTTTCAAAATTGCATAGATTTATATTGGCTAAACCAAATTGGATGAATTTTATACCGTTGGAAAGCTAGTAAAGTTCTCTACACAACCCCACTGGTCTCACTGTGGAATACATTGTAGAAATAATGTGACAAAAAGAACAAGTCAGGGACTTTTGCACATTCAAACAATTATCAAAAATCAACCAAAAATTATATTAAGTTGATTTCAACTCTCATAGCTCACATTTCACTTACACTAATTGTTTCTGTAAAAATATGGTATGGTTACTTTGAGTGATCATGGCCTAGTTTAAATAAAGGACTATATGGCTATTTTAGTCAAATGATATTGTCCAAAGCTATTATGTAAATTGTATGAGAGGCTTGCTCTCATTTAAATCTTGTCCCACGTACTTTCATATGAGGTTGAGACCCTGGTCTAATTACTCTCACATTGAAATACTTGGTGATATTAAATCATAAGTGGTATTGCTAAATGGTATGAGGTATTCTACCTCATTTAAATTATTTTCCCAAATGATGATGATGAATGGTTGACCTTGGTCAAAATAGATTCATACATGATTGTTGGAGGAAATTAAATCTTAAGAAGATTCAATGAGAGGAAATTATTTCCTCAAAGAACTAAATGGAAACTATCATTTACATATGTAATGAGAGGAAATTATGTTTCTTCAAGAAAGAAAACCAAATGCAACTAATATGTGATGTGTGTCATGAAATTAGAATAGTTTGTGTGAAGCCATGGTGTGCTTAGTGTAGCTCTTGAACCTTGTCGGGTTATTGTATCTCGTATTCGTTTTTAGACACTAGTACCGGAGAATACCAAGAGGAGGAAGGCTTCTACCAAGAAGAGGAGGAAGAGAACTTTGATCACTACCCCACTCAAGGCAAGCTAATATTCTTGCAAGTGCAAAGCTCTATTTGAGCAAGGCACCAATACTCTTACCTTACTTACAATGATCCCATCCCAAGTTTTTACCTTACAAGTTTTTACTTGGTTTATTAAAGAAGTTACTTTTATAGTTAACTTTGGTCTAAGTTTAGAGTAATACTAGAGTAGCAAAGTTAGCCTCAGATATAGCCAAGCAAGATAGCACCCCTCATGATTAGTGCTAGTCCTAATAACTAAAATTGACTACTCTAGATGGGAACATGTGACTTGAAATGAATTTGAAAACTTTGGAATGATGAGTCATTCCATTGAAAGAGCTTTGAAGGGAGGCTGTGGGGCTTTTGCCCTACAGTAAATAGTAAAAAAAAAGGTGAATATGACTTGGATGATATGGTGAATTTTGAGCAAAACTGATATTGGTTTGGATGCGATACCTTTCCAATTTTTGAGTACCCCCACAATACCTGATTATGGGTAGGGCTTAACTGGAAGTTTATACAACTTAGTATGGGTTCCCTCTGAATAAGCATCATAGGGGTTATGCCGAGGCTGCCTCCGTAGAATGTGAAATGATGTGAAATGAGGTGAATGTACGGCCCAAGCCCTGTGCAGTTCCCAGGTTGACAGTTGGTCTTCACTGGGAGGCCAGGCTCATGGGGAGAGGTACCTATACTAGGGTATGTAAGTGAAAGGTTATGGTTGATGATCCGCGTACTGAGATACGATGATTCAGGGTTATCCCGACGGATGAAATCAAATGTTGTGGCACAAGTGTGCAACCTCTGCAGAGTGTAAACCTATTCGAATAGCCGTGTCCACGGTTACGGAGGGTTGGAAAGGCCATACAGTTTCCGGTGTCAGATATTTCTTGAAAATGTTGATGAACTGAATGGTGACTTGAATTTGAATCACAACGGAGTTGTGGGAATGACACTAATGTTCCTACTTGAGTTTAGTTAGCACATGAAGAGTATTTTATCAAATACTTGTGAACTCAAATTGGCTTTATGAAAAATAAACTAGAGCTTAGCACCCTTACTAGAATTGGTAAGTACTTACACTAGTATTAGTTTGCGAGTACTTAAAGTACTCACGGCTGTGTCCTTGGCTATTCAAATGGCCAGAATATGAAGAGGAGCAGAACTACCAAGGTGACGAACAGCAGGACGCCTACGACAACTAGGAGTTCTTCTAACATCAAGCGTTGGCCTGTGGACTAGAGAGTCCCCTTTTATTACGCTTCCGCTATGAACTATGTCCGTTGATCAATAGATCAACTATTTGTGTAATATGGATCATGTGATCTGAATTTGTAAGACAAGTATGGTATGTAATGAATGATGACTTATGATATTCGACTGTTATGTCTCGCAACAACAATATTCCTGGGATTGTGATGAATGGCATAATAGGCATCTGGACTTAAAAATCCGGGTGTTGACAAGTTGGTATCAGAGCCATTGTTTGACCTTAGAAGACCCTTGTTAGAATGGACGTCCAGAAAAACATAGTTTTGAAATGAAATGAAGGGAATATTTATGAAAATTTATTCACACTCTTTTCTTTGAGATCTTTTCAAAAATTGTTGAATCATGCTCTTCCTTATGAATCTACTTAAAATTTTGACACACTTGTTCACATCTCTAACTTACTCATCTATTTCACTTTCAGATGGAGCCGAATGAACCCATCAACACCAAGTTCTACCAGCTTGCGAATGGCGGGAGCTTGATCTTTGAGCATGACCTCAACGCCCTCTCGGACTTCCTTGGACGCCCTCACCCCGAGTTTCATGGAATCGAGGTGAACGACCAGCCCGGAGGAGAGCTGCAGTGGATCATCACCGCTGACTTGAGGGGCAAGACGAAGCCTCCCACCTCGGAGAGGATCCTCTTCTCCTTCAGGGAGAGCAACTGGCTGGACGGACTCGCGCGTGCTCTTCAGTAAGCACTCGCCCGTCTGTGCGGACATAACGTGGTGAGGATACTCGCGTCCCGCTTCGCGCATCTCGTGAGGCGTGATTCTATGGGAGTGCCCATGGAACTGCAGCCCCACCCCGAGCTGAGGCACCATGCTGAATATCTGGACTTCATGCTATACCAGACTCAGAAGGATCTGGACGCCTCCCGCGCGTACGCCAACCAGACCCACGCTCACATCACTGAGCAGGGTGAGGCGATCAAGCTACTCGCAAGGGACCGCAAGACACTCCGCCAGTAGCGTGCCAAGAAGGACGCTACTATTGTGTGCCTTCGCGCAAAGATAGCATCCTTGGAGGCCACTGTCAAGGCCCGGGAGGACCAGCTGAGAGAGATGGAGGAAGATAATGCAGGTGAAGACCTTCAGGGAGGAGGACCTTCTTGAGTGATGACGACGACTTTGAGGAGGACGAGTTCACCGAGGAGGAGGACTACGAGTTCCTGGAGGCCGGAGCCGATGACTTCGTCCCGATCGATGTTGATGATGAGGAGTAGTTGCACTTGATCACTTATGTAGGTGTGAGTTGTATCCCGTCCGTTGTATCGTAGCATGAGAGAATGGTTCTTAAAACCATGGGAAGTGTTAGTTTGTAATGTGTGATGTTTAATGAATGAATGAATGTTGTGTTTGTCATCAAAAGAATTCAAGTTTTAACTTTATGAACTTACTCAAAATCATCCATAGAAAATTCCCTCTTATCTCATGATCTTCTCTATGTTCAGATGGCCCCTCCCAATCGCAACAACAACGATGCCATGTTGCAACTGCTGCAGACTTTGATGGCAGACAGAGAGACTGAAAGAGCTGAACGTCAAGCCAACTTGGCTGCACTGCAAAACCTTGCCAACCAAGGCCATGGAAATCATGATCACCCCGGATCAAAGCTCAAGAACTTCCAGAATACCAACCCTCCGGTGTTGAGCAAGACCGAAGAGCCCCTCGATGCCGACGACTGGCTCCAGACCATGGAGAACAACTTGGAAGTGGCGGGAGTCGAAGCCGCCGAGAAGGTCCTGTTCGCAACCGATTACCTTGCCGGACCAGCCCGAGCCTGGTGGACCAGCACCCGTGCCATGAATGCAGGACAAGTCATGACTTGGGCAGATTTCAAGCTCAAGTTCAGCAAGTACCATGTGCCCCCGGGTCTAATCAAGAAGATGAGGGACGAGTTCCGCGAACTCAAGCAAGGACGGATGATGGTGGTAGAATACCGCGACAGGTTCCTTACACTGTGAAGGTACGCCCCCGACGAGACCGACACCACCGAGAAGAGGCAGGAGAGATTCTTGAACGGACTGCATGACGAGATGCAGACGGTGCTAGTCAACATCCCCTTCGCCGACCTTGAAGCCTTAGTGGATTCCGCCATCCAGATGGAGGGCAAGCTCAACCAAGCCAACGAGAACCGCAAACGCCGCATGATGCACAAGAGTGGGCCCAGCAATGCTCCGAAGTATCGCCCCAGCTCAAGCCGAGGTTTTGCCCCCAGAAAAACCAAGCCCCAGATGCAGAATTCACGCCCGGGTTATCAGAACCAGAGTGGAGGAAACCCTAGGCCAGGAGGCCACTACAACAACAACAACAACAACTTCAACCGCGCCCCGCCCAGAAACCCCAACAACAACAACAACAACACCAACACTGCTCCAAGGACTGGGAGCAACGCCATCCCTGTCGCCACCAAGGACAAGGCCACCATCACTTGTTATGAGTGTGGAGTGGTGGGACACTACTCTAACGAGTGCCCCAAGAGGTTAGCCAAGAATGCCGCCAACACTGCTGCACCTGCTCAGCAGCAACGCCGCGTCTCCACCGGCAGAAAGTTCGCCCCCAACAACCCCAATAACCGCAACGGCCGTCTCTTCCACATGAATGCCGAAGAAGCCCAGGAAGCACCAGATGTTGTACTGGGTATGTTTTCTGTTAACTCAGTACCTGCCAGAGTGTTGTTTGATTCTGGAGCATCACATTCATTTGTCACTGAAGACTTTGCATGCACAAGTAAAATCCAACCCATCAGTTTGAAGCATGTTATGATAGTTCAAATGCCTAGGTCAACCACCAAAGCTAGAAAATCTTGCAAAGATGTACCCATCAGAATCCATGAAGTAGATTTTTATGCTAATCTGATTGTTCTGGGAACCAAAGGTTTGGAAGTCGTACTAGGAATGGACTGGATGTCAAAACACCATGGATTGATTGACTGTGCTAAGAAAGCCATCACCATGACTAGTAGCACTGGTATCCTAATAGAGCATGTATCTGAAAGGTTGCCTAGAAAGTTTACCTGCAACCAAAGTGTAGCCAAGCCAACTCTGGACCAGATTAGGGTCATTTGTCGATACTCTGATGTGTTTCCGGATGATCTACCTGGTATGCCCCCTGATCGGGATATCGAGTTTATCATCGAGCTAATATCCGGAACTGGACCTATAGCCCAGAGAGCCTATAGTATGAACCCAACAGAGCTAGTTGAGCTGAAGAAGCAAATTGATGATATGTTAGCCAAAGGTTTGATTCGACCTAGTGCATCACCCTGGAGATCACCTATGTTGTTTGTGGACAAGAAGGATGGTGCCACTCGTTTATGTACGGATTACCGTAAGCTTAACGATGTCATCGTCAAAAACAAGTACCCCCTACCCAAGATAGAAGACCTGTTCGATCAGTTGACCGGTGCCAAAGTGTTTTCTAAGATTGATCTTAGGACTGGTTATCATCAACTGAAGATCCATGCCACAGATATTCCAAAGACTGCCTTTACCACCAGATATGGGTTGTATGAGTATAACGTCATGTCATTTGGATTAACCAATGCCCCTGCTTATTTCATGAATCTCATGAATAAGATCTTCATTAACTTTTTGGACAAGTTTGTCGTTGTCTTTAATCGACGACATCCTTATCTACTCCAAATCTTTAGAAGAACATGAACAGCATTTGGAGACTGTCCTAGAAACCCTTAGACACCATCAGTTGTATGCCAAGTTCAGCAAATTTGAGTTTTGGTTGAAGGAAGTAGGATTCCTGGGACATATCTTGTCTGCAGGAGGAATTGCCGTAGATCCCGCCAAGATCAAAACTGTTACAGAATGGCAAACCCCAACCACTCAGACCAAGGTCCGCGCTTTTCTTGGATTAGCCGATATTACCGCAGATTTGTAGAAGGCTTTTCAAGCATAGCCAGACCAATGACCCAACTGTTGAAGAAGGACAAGAAGTTTGAATGGACCGAGAAATGTGAAGAAAGTTTCCAGCAACTCAAGAGTAAATTGACCTCAGCCCCAATTCTAATTATGCCGGACATCACCAAGCCCTTTGACATCTATTGCGATGCTTCCAAGATTGGTCTTGGATGTGTACTGACACTACTAGGAACTACCTTACCGCCGGCACATAGAATTAGCTACCGCCGGCGCCTTCGCATTCGCCGGCGATCACCTCGCCGGTCGTAATGCCTTGTTGTCGTCAGAAACCCACCGGCGGGTAGCGACGGGCAACACCGTAGAGCCGGGAACAACCTAGAGCTGCGGCTGGCTGAGGTCCCTCCGAGCGACGGCCCGCAAAGCCTTCTGGTCACATGTCCGATGCTGATGCAAGGGCGTGCCACCTGACCTATACCTGGTCAGGAAGGTGATGGAGATGCCTCGCTTAGTTTCCTGCATGGCATACACGTAAACATTAAATACGAGCCTCGATCGGCTCTCAGGTTATCCTGTGAATCGGCTCAAGGAGCCGATCCACCCATGATTCGTACGGGGTGCACGAATATATGGTGGTCCTGCTTGATCAAGATAAAGCTAATGAGATCTACGACGATTTAGGGTTTTCACCGCATAATCGGATCATCCTACTCCAGGTTGGGCCTCGCGGTCACGCACGGTGATCGTAAGCCGATCCTAAACAAGGCCTAAAAACCAACACGAAGTTGATCCCCGGAACATCCTGTTTAGGACTAGCGAACGACACCCTACGTGCCGCTGGATCCTCCCCCCCTTTGTAAGGCCTAACTATTGCAGATATTAAACTAATCCTTGTAGAACAAGGAGCAATCGTAACGGATCAGATCTACTAAATAACGATCAAGCGGGGTGCCGCCCCCACACCTAAGATAGGTGTGAGGGCGGCTAGACATGCAAGGGTTGCACTACGATAGCATGTTACGCGAAGAACTATGCTAACCCTAACATATCTATGATAACTACGTTGCTCGCCATCAACAAGGCTTCAGTACGAGCAACGCATGAACAACGTGGAGCTTGTGCTGCCTAGATCGCAAGATGCGATCTAGGCAGCATGTCGCTTACCGATAGAAACCCTCGAGACGAAGGAGTTGGCGATGCGCCGAGATTGATTTGTTTGGTTGAACGTTTGTTGTTGTTTATTCCATAAACCCTAGATACATATTTATAGTCCAGGGGACTTTCTAACGTGGGAATAATCCCCACCGTGCACGATACAAACTCTAACTTTTAATCTAAGATATAATCTACCATAATTAAAGATACACGGGCAATCCAGCCCAAACCCCTCGTGCAAGGCCGCTTCAGAGATCTTCTACGTGTAATCTTCCAAGCCCATCTCTCTTACGGCCCACCTCCTGATTTGGCCAAAATCTGGTGATAACACATGCCCCCTGGTTTTGGCAATGATAATTCCAAAACCACTCTGTTTTTCCTCTGAAGGGTCATGTCGTGGCAGAGCAGAGCCGTTGCAGTATCCGTTATCATTATGCCCTGTCTTCTCAGCTTCTCTGCAAAATTCGATAGCTCTGGCGTCATCTCCTCGGAAACTGTAATGGCATTAAATTTCCACCAGGCTTCCCATTATTTAACTGTGCCGATCGATTAGCCCTCTTCATCACCTTCCTCTGTTCTAGCTATCGGCACCAAAAAAACCCCTCCTCCTGTAGCAATGTCTTCCTCTTCCTCTTCCCTCTCAGGCCTCCCCCTCCAATCCTCGCCGAAGAGGAAGAACGAGGACGACCTTCACTCCGAGGTGAACCCCCTCTCCTCCGACAATGAGAAGAAAAAAGGAGAAGTAGCGAAGGCCAAGGCCTCCCCCTCCGCCAAGCTCCTGCCGAAGAAGCGCTCCCGCATGTGGGCAGACAGCGAAGACGAAGATGACGACGAAGAAGGAGAAGAGGAGGAGGAAGATGAATCTTCCTCTTCCGCTGGGTACCCGCCGACGAAACGCTTCCGCTCTTGGGCGGATAGCGAGGATGATGATGATGACGAGGAAGATGAAGCTCCGACCAAAGGCTGGGGCAGCAGCGACGAGGAGCTTCCTGGGAGCAGCGCCGACGACATCGACGGCGGTGATGACGAGGACAGCGACGACTAGTAGAATAGGACTAGTAGTAGCAGTGCACTAGGCACCAGATCCCTCTTTTGAGAGCCATCGGCTCTTTCTTGTAAAGCCGCTCCTTTGAATTAATGAAATTGTTCTTTCAATTCATCCTTCAATTACTCCAATTTCATTCCTTCCGCCTGTTATGCCAAGACCGATAGCAACGTATCGGATTTCTTCTCTTTTGGACGCCCGTGAAGCCGAACTCACATGCCGATTAGCCCGTTGGTCAAGCACTTCCCAATTTCAGACTGCGATTTGACCATAATTTTCCGCAATCCCTTAGCCGATGACTACTCATCGGCTATTTTGAGAATCCAGTCCCTTTCAGGACGGTCCAAAACCTGTAAAAGCCAACGGCCTCTTTTCCCGATTCCTCTCCATAGCTTCAGTAGTCCTCCTCCGCAACACCTTACTACTTCAGAGAAGATCATAATGCAGGGCCAGTCGATGTGACTCCAATCGGCTCCCAAATCAGAGCATCTACCAAGTTAATCGCCCCGAGCCTTAATCAAGGCGAGAATACCGGCGAGGATGCACAGGTCTCAAGGCGAGAATACCGGCGAGGATGCACAGGTCTTGGTCTTGTGTAACTGTACTAGAGTCGATGGCTACGCATCGGCTTCGCTTCTTGCGCAATTTTTTTTTATTTGGCCGATTTTTCTTAATCAGCCCCCAATGCTTCACTGCACGCATGTTTACACACGCTTATCTGCACATGTTCATCTGACTGTATGCCCCCCGAGCCGAATCTGCCAAATGACTGCAGATATCGGCTTCTATGGTTAGCCAGGGCACTGCACTTGCACGTCGGCTCCGTAAGGATTCGTGCTGACTTTCATCTGCCGACGTGGCCGCTGCCCCGTGGATCAATGCTGAACACAAGCAGAAACGTGGTGAAGATAATTTTGGCCGATTGCTGGAATCGTCCTCCATATCCATTGGAGCGTTGACTGAAGGTTCTGTAATGGTTCCTTCATAATTTTTGGGGCCGGTCACAAGGATCAGCCTCACCCCGTTTGCTCATTGGTTTAATCTTGCTACTCGGTCAGGCTGGATAAAACCAGCCCAACCTCTGACTTGATGCGCCTGCTGTCGTCCACCTTGAGTGCATCGTAGAATCGTGGAGCACTAAGCTCCGTCGGAAGGACGAGCACCATGTTTGTGCCAGCCGATGTTTCATCATCGGCTTTCCTTTGCTTGGGGCGCCATTCCATTTTCCGTGCACGACCCTCTTCATCCAGGGTTCGCTGAACCTTTGCAGCCAGATCAGGTCGTGCCTTCCTTAAAGTATGCAGGTATAACCTTTCGGCTTCCTCTAGGCCGCGCAATTGCTGAACCCTGCGCTTTTGTGAACGGCTGAGTCCGTCAGGGCACCACCTTGGACGGTGGTACCTGTCTTCTTCTTCTTCTTGCCCCTCGTCTTCGGAATCCTCGAGATCTGCCCAGCGAGGGGACTCAGCGCGTTTGCTCTGTGGCGGGAGAGGCCCTAAGCGCTTGAACACAGACACGTTGGCTGCCTCCTTCTTCTTCTGGTTGCATTCTGGGCAATTGCCGATTGTGGGCAATCGGCTCATTCCTGAATCCCAGCAGTGTCTGAAGAAGGGGCAGTCCCAATGCCTGGCGTTGTCATCTTGCTCCCTTGATTTTTCTATGGCACAGCGCTCGTGCTCCTCCTCCTCATGATCATGCTGACGATATCTTCTGGCTTCTCTAGCCAGACGATCTCCTTCATCATCATAGCTGGACCGTCGGCGTTGGTCATACTGACTTACATACTGGTTGAGGAGGTGATCAGAGAGGGGTCGCTGATATCTTATGTTCTTCACCTCTCCCTCTGTGACGTAGCGCTTGCCATCATGATGGAGCCGATCGCGTGGTGCGGCCTCCTCTGTGTCCTTGCTACGAGAGCAGCTGCCCTCGTCTCCATCTTTGTCAGAGTGGTGCCCAGGTCCTACCATGTTGATGCTGAACGAGGATCCTGGCTGGCAACCTTCAGGGTAAGTGCACTCCACCATGTTAACGGCGGGAAAGGGCTGGGTGTCGACCTTGATGGCGTACTGGTTGAAAATTAGACGCCCCTTTTCTATCGCCGCTTGGATGTGCTGACGCCATACCCTGCAGTCGTTGGTGGCATGGGATAGCGAGTTGTGCCATTTGCAGTATGGCTTTCCGTTCAGCTCTTGCACCGTGGGGAATTTGAGACCTTCAGGAATCGTCAACTGTTTCTCCTTGAGCAGGAGGTCGAAGATTTGCTCAGTCTTGGTCACGTCAAAATCAAATCCCCTGGGTGGGCCTGGTGGCTTTACCCATTTGCAGGACACGGGGGTTCCTCCCCGAGTCCATTCAGCCACTGCTACCTCTTGGTCTCCCGCATGAACTCCGTCTTCCTCTGCATCGACCAGGACTACTGCACGCTTGAACTTGTCTTGGTACAGGTCCGGGTGGCGCTGTTCATATGCCGATAGTTTCTGAACCATGTGCGCCAGTGAGGGATAATCTGCTTGGGAGGCCATGTCCTTGAGCTGTGTTGCAAGGCCTGCTACTGCCAACTCGACTGCTTCTTTTTCAGTTATACGAACCGAATAACATCGGTTCCTAAGATTCCTGAAGCGCTGGATGTATTCTGTCACAGTTTCTCCGCGCTTCTGACGTAATTGTGCTAGATCGGCAATGCCAGACTCGGAAGCCTCTGAATGGTACTGCATATGGAACTGCTCTTCCAACTGCTTCCAAGTCCGGATGGAGTCTGGTGGCAAAGAGGTATACCATCCGAAAGCCGATCCCGTGAGGGACTGTGAGAAGAGCCTCACGCGTAGTTGATCCGACACTGAAGCCGGTCCTAGTTGCGCCAAATATCGGCCGACGTGCTCGATGGAGCTGGACCCATCTGATCCACTGAATTTGGAGAAATCAGGGAGCCGATATTTGGGTGGCAGCGGGATCATCTCGTAGTCGTCGGGGTACGGCTTGGAATAGCCGATTGCCCTCCTTTTCGGCACCATGCCGGGTGGTCTCTCAAGTATGGTGCGATCTGATCCGCTGTGCTGGCTGCAGGAGTTGAATTCTGAAGATTCGCCGGGGTGGCGTACTTAGCCAGCCATGTTTGCTTTTCCAGCTCTGAGCCAACTGCAGGAGCTGAGCTATGGAGGTTCGTCGGGGTGGCGTACTTAGTTAGCCACGTCTGCTTCTCAAGCTCTGTCGCTGACGTCCCTCCTGTTTTCCCAGAAGTCCCTGATGTTGTGGCCTGGTTTGTGAGTGCCCAGTTGCCACAATCTGGCACATACGTGCACGTGTACCCGTGAGGGATCTCCTTAGGCGCCTCGGGCAAGAACTGGTAGTCACTAGGGTCACCACCGATCTTGTAGACGACGAATGCCGGTGTAGCCGGCACTTCTGGTGCTGCCAACGCATATGGCAGCGGTGGACGGGACTGGAGTGGCAACTCTCCTTGATGCGTCCCGAGAGCTGGTCCTGACGGCGAGTACTGGTGCCTCATGATCTCCTGGATCACGCGAAGAGCGACACGCTCCAACGTGTTGACCAGGTTCTCAGAGTGGCGGTGTAGCGAGTGAGCCACCAAGTAGTTGATCTCCTGCCGCAGGGACCTGGTGCGTTCCTCCGACGGGGCAGAGAGGTCTATCCCATCGAGTGCACCTTGCGGTGAGAACCCCTTCCATCTGATGCCATGTGAACAGGTTCTCTGAAAAGAGCCGATGAGGTCGGCTTCGAGGGTGACTTTGATCTCGTCATACCTCTTCTTGAGCTCGTCGGGCAGCTCCTCGTAGGTGACTGGCGTGCCGTCCGCCATCTCAGATGTAGATGGCGATGTGGTTGATGTAGAAGCTTGTCCCACCGGGCGTGCCAGAATGTGTTGTCGTCAGAAACCCACCGGCGGGCAGCGACGGGCAACACCGTAGAGCCGGGAACAACCTAGAGCTGCGGCTGGCTGAGGTCCCTCCGAGCGACGGCCCGCAAAGCCTTCTGGTCACACGTCCGATGCTGATGCAAGGGCGTGCCACCTGACCTATACCTGGTCAGGAAGGTGATGGAGATGCCTCGCTTAGTTTCCTGCATGGCATACACGTAAACATTAAATACGAGCCTCGATCGGCTCTCAGGTTATCCTGTGAATCGGCTCAAGGAGCCGATCCACCCATGATTCGTACGGGGTGCATGAATATATGGTGGTCCTGCTTGATCAAGATAAAGCTAATGAGATCTACGAGGATTTAGGGTTTTCACCGCATAATCGGATCATCCTACTCCAGGTTGGGCCTCGCGGCCACGCACGGTGATCGTAAGCCGATGCTAAACAAGGCCTAAAAACCAACACGAAGTTGATCCCCGGAACATCCTGTTTAGGACTAGCGAACGACACCCTACGTGCCGCTGGATCCTCCCCCCTTTGTAAGGCCTAACTATTGCAGATATTAAACTAATCCTTGTAGAACAAGGAGCAATCGTAACGGATCAGATCTACTAAATAACGATCAAGCGGGGTGCCGCCCCCACACCTAAGATAGGTGTGAGGGCGGCTAGACATGCAAGGGTTGCACTACGATATCATGTTACGCGAAGAACTATGCTAACCCTAACATATCTATGATAACTACGTTGCTCGCCATCAACAAGGCTTCAGTACGAGCAACGCATGAACAACGTGGAGCTTGTGCTGCCTAGATCGCAAGATGCGATCTAGGCAGCATGTCGCTTACCGATAGAAACCCTCGAGACGAAGGAGTTGGCGATGCGCTGAGATTGATTTGTTTGGTTGAACGTTTGTTGTTGTTTATTCCATAAACCCTAGATACATATTTATAGTCCAGGGGACTTTCTAACGTGGGAATAATCCCCACCGTGCACGATACAAACTCTAACTTTTAATCTAAGATATAATCTACCATAATTAAAGATACACAGGCAATCCAGCCCAAACCCCTCGTGCAAGGCCGCTTCAGAGATCTTCTACGTGTAATCTTCCAAGCCCATCTCTCTTACGGCCCACCTCCTGATTTGGCCAAAATCTGGTGATAACATGCCTTACCGCCGGCACATTCATTTTCGCCGGTGGTAAGGTGCTGTTATCCCCGGCGTATTGCCATATTCGCCGGCGATACTCCGTTTGGCAGACAAAAAAAAGGCCACGGTCACTCACCAGGCCACTGTTCTGTCCCATTTATTTAATTTTTTATACACACTTTTCAGTTAGGTCCCTATGAACTAAAACAAAGCAATCAAGTCCTGATGCTCTGCTAAGCCTGGCCGCACCGCTCACTGTCGCCGCCGCTGGCCGTCACCACGTCGCGCCGCCGGTCGTCGTCGCGTCGCGCCGCCGGTCGTCGCTGCGTCGCCCCGCTTGCCGTCGCCCCACCGTGCCGCGCCCCTTGCCGTCGCCGCATCGCGCCGCACCATGCCGTCGCCGCTGCGCCGCGATCGTGGCTGCGTCGCGCCGCCAGTCGTGGCCGCGTCGCCCCTCTTGCCATCGCCATGCCGCGCCGCACCGTGCCCCTTGCCGTCGCCGCGCCACGCCATGCCGCTGCTCCTGGTTGCTCGCGCCGCTCCTCCTCGGGGTGCTGGGGCCTCTCAGGGACGCCGCCAGGTAGAGGTGGAGGTGGGAGGGTGAGAAGTTGGGGCACCGCCGGGTGGGAGAGGGGGAAGAGGATGGGGGAGTGGAGGAGGAATAGGAGGGGTTGCGTGAGGAGTGGGGGAGGAATTGGCCAAGTATACAGAGAAGTGAAAAGAAACGGAAAAAACTAATTTTGGCCCACAACAGCCCAAATTAGCCCCGGTGCATGCAACTCCATCTCGCCGGCGGTAATTGTGTTACCCCTGGCATTTTCAAGTCCAAATCGCCGGCGGTAATTGAAGGCCCATCCGGGTTGTCTCGGCTCACCTTACCGCCGGCGTTTTCGGTTCCATTTCGCCAGCGGTAACTGCACTACCCCCGGCGACCCTGTTTCAACTCGCCGGCGGTAACGCGAGGAGGGTCTAAAATGCCTTACCGTCGGCATCTTCAAATCAAACTCGCCGGCGGTAAGAAGTGCGGCTATAAGCTTATTCCTAGTAGTGTGATGCAAGAAGGCAAGGTGATATCATACCTGTCGAGACAACTGAAGCAACATGAGCAGAATTATCCAACCCATGACTTAGAGCTTGCAGCCGTAGGCTTAGCCTTGAAAGTTTGGCGTCATTACCTCATGGGTAATCGATGCGAGATCTACTCCGACCACAAGAGCCTGAAATATATCTTCACCCAGAAGGAGCTGAATATGAGGCAGCGCAGATGGATAGAATTGATCAAGGATTACGACATGGAAATTCACTACCACCCCGGCAAGGCCAATGTGGTAGCGGATGCCTTGAGTAGACTGCCGTGTCAGTTGAACTCCATGATCGCAATCGAGCAACCCAGCCCGTTTCATGAGTTTGAACAGTTTAGACTTGAACTCGTTAGTGAAGGATTCCTAGCCAGCATAGAGCTTCAACCCACCTTGATTAGCCAGATCAAAGAAGCCCAGAAGGGAAACGCTAGCATCGACGGAATCAAGAACCAGATAGCTGCAGCTAAAGCACCAGTATTCACCGTAGATGAAGCCAGAGTTCTTTGGTACACAGGACGCCTTTGTGTCCCATCAGACTCAGAGTTGAAGCAAGTCATCCTGAAGGAAGCCCATGAGACCCTTTACTCAATTCACTCCGGAGGTACCAAATTGTATCAAGACTTGAAGGAACAATTCTGGTGGCATGGAATGAAGCGAGAAATCGGAAGCTACATCGCCAAGTGTGACATCTGTCAGAGAGTCAAGGCGGAACATCAGCAACCCGTAGGATTGCTGTAGCCACTGCAGATTCCAGAATGGAAGTGGGATTCAGTAGGAATGGACTTTATCACTGGTTTGCCCAAATTTAGCAAAGGAAATGATTCAATCTGGGTAGTTGTCGATAGATTGACCAAGGTAGCCCATTTCATCCTCGTCAAGACCACATACCAAGGCCCAAAGTTAGCTGAGTTGTACATCTCCAGAATAGTCGCCCTGCACGGAACCCCGAAGTCGATTGTGTCAGATAGAGGATCCCAATTCACCTCAAGATTCTGGCAGAAAGTGCACGAAGGACTAGGAACCCGGCTGAATTTTAGCACCGCATATCACCCACAGACCGATGTACAGATGGAAAGAGTCAACCAGATACTTGAAGACATGTTGAGAGCATGTGTACTGGAATATGGATCCAAGTGGGAAGACTGTCTGCCTTACGCAGAATTCTCTTACAACAACAGCTACCAAGCCAGCTTACAGATGGCCCCCTTTGAAGCCCTGTACGGAAGGAAGTGCCGTACCCCGCTGAATTGGTCAGAAGTCGGAGAAAGCCAAGTCTTTGGACCATATGTTCTTCGTGAAGCCGAAGAGAAAGTGCACAAGATCCGCGAATACCTCAAGACGGCGCAATCAAGACAGAAGAGCTACACCGACAAGAGACGCTGAGAGATGACCTTCGAGATCGGAGATTTTGCCTATCTCAAAGTATCCCCCCTGAAAGGAATGCAGAGATTCCAGCTGAAAGGAAAGCTTGCACCCCGATATGTCAGACCCTTCAAAGTTCTGAGTCGCCGAGGAATAGTATCTTATCAACTGGAGCTACCGGAAGAAATGTCGGCTGTACACGATGTGTTTCACATCTCCTTACTTCGGAAGTGTCTAGAAGTGCCCGAGAAGACCGAAGTGTTCAAGAAAATCGATCACCGATCGGTGGATATCAACAAAGACTTGACGTACCACGAAGTGCCGATTCGCATCCTGGAAGAAGCTTTCAGAACCACCCGTACCCGGAGTATCAAGTTCCTGAAGATACAATGGAGCAACCATACCGAAGACGAAGCCACTTGGGAACGAGAAGACTATATGAAGAAGGAGTACCCAGATCTCTTCAGTACCTAATTTTCTTTAAGATCTCGGGACTTGATCTTTTGTAAGGGGGAAGGGTTTGTAACATCCCAAATTTGAAATAAAGGAAGAAGAAGAAATTCAAATATCCAAAATTTAGAACCAACAAAATCTTTTATTTGCATATAGTGCTATGCATAGGACTTGTGCATTTTTGTATGAAATGCCATGATGATTTCTTATGTGTTATTATGTTACAACTCAAAACCCTACTTTGATCAAGTGAAGATCAACAAACAAACCCAAGAAAAAGAAAAGAAATAAAATGAAGAAACCCTAAAACCCTCACATATGGTTTATGCCATTTTTGCAAATCTTTACCCTAGACCATTTTGACTTTCACCATTAGTTGTATTATGTTATTAAACACTTATTAACACTTTTGGAATCAAAGAAACTCAAATCAAATCAAGTTTGAACTCAAAATGTGATCACATGTAATAATGGTCAATTCTGCCATTTACAATCTGGTCACTACTTTGAGCCCCTGGATTTCAAGTTTTTCAAACCAAAGAAATCCAATTATTTGCACCTCATCCAAGTTAACATAAAAGTGAACAACTTTTGTAAAGACCACCATATCAAATTCATCTTGGATCAAAAACTATGCTCAAGCAAAGTTGAGACTTTTTAACAGATTCAACATTCTCCCACTTTGCAAATTTTGCATTTCTTTTATTTTTGCAATGCCACCACCACCATTGTGTGTCTCTGGTCATTTGCAACCAATCCAAACAACTCAATTTCAAATTTTGGAACTACAATGAATAGACCAAATTTGGCAAAAACTTGAATTTGCAAATAGGCTCAAGTCCAAAACACTATTTGGAATAGTGTTGGCCAACCCTACCTTAACCATTGATGCCCTACCTGTCCCTTGGTGCCCTCTCAAGCTAACCAGGGCGTAGCACCCTCAAGTGGAGGGCTACACATGGCTATGCCATGGCCATGCCGGCCATGGTCACCATGAATGCCACCCCCTCTCTCCTTCCTTCCCCAACCCTGGCCACCGTGCCATTGCTTGCCACCGCACCCTACTGGACCTACTGGAGCAAGCCATTGTCGAGGAGGAGCCCTGCACGCGCCAGACCGCTCGTGCCCATGGCGTCCAGGCCATGCCGATGCCGTCGCACACACGCCCACGGACACCCACTGGCCACGCGTCGCCTGGCCACCTCGCGCAACCCCTGGCCCCTCTCTCTTCACGTTGAGCTTCACCGTGCCACCGCGACGCCGCCAGACACTCGCTCGACACCGACCCGTGCCCGCCGCCGCCGGAGACGAGGACGAAACTCCGCCATTGCTGCGCAATGTCTCGCAGCACCCCGACCAAATTAGGCACCGCCTACGCTAGCTGTCGCCACCCAGAGGACCGCCATGATGTGCAGAATAGTACGCCGCCCTCGCCTAGCCCAATATCTCGCCGGAGAAGCCGCGCCTGATGCTAGCATGCAATCGTCGTGCCCATTGGGAAACCCCAAGAGGAAGGTATGATGCGTACAGTGGCAAGTTTTCCCTCAGTAAGAAACCAAGGTTTATCGAACCAGTAGGAGCCAAGAAGCACGTTGAAGGTTGATGGCGGCGAAGTGTAGTGCGGCGCAACACCAGAGATTCCGGCGCCAACGTGGAACCTGCACAACACAACCAAAGTACTTTGTCCCAACGTAACAGTGAGGTTGTCAATCTCACCGGCTTGCTGTAACAAAGGATTAGATGTATAGTGTGGATGATGATGTTTGCAGAGAACAGTAGAACGAGTATTGCAGTAGATTGTATTCGATGTAAAAGAATGGACCGGGGTGCACAGTTCACTAGAGGTGTCTCTCCCATAAGAATAAGCATGTTGGCTGAACAAATTACAGTTGGGCAATTGACAAATAGAGAGAGCATGACCATGCACATACATGTTATGATGAGTAGTGTGAGATTTAATTGGGCATTACGACAGAGTACATAGACCGCTATCCAGCATGCATCTATGCCTAAAAAGTCCACCTTCAGGTTATCATCCGAACCCCCTTCCAGTATTAAGTTGCAAACAATAGACAATTGCATTAAGTATGGTGCGTAATGTAATCAATAAATATATCCTTAGACATAGCATTGATGTTTTATCCCTAGTGGCAACAGCACATCCACAACCTTAGAACTTTCTGTCACATCGTCCTGCATTTAATGGAGGCATGAACCCACTATCGAGCATAAATACTCCCTCTTGGAGTTACAAGCAAAAACTTGGCCAGAGCCTCTACTAGCAACGGAGAGCATGCAAGATCATAAACAATACATAGATGATAGATTGATAATCAACATAACATAGCATTCACTATTCATCGGATCCTAACAAACGCAACATATAGTATTATAGATAGATGATCTTGATCATGTTAGGCAGCTCACAAGATCCAACAATGATAACATAATTAGGAGAAGACGGCCATCTAGCTACTGCTATGGACCCATAGTCCAGGGGTGAACTACTCACACATCACTCCGGAGGCGACCATGGCGGTGTAGAGTCCTCCGGGAGATGATTCCCCTCTCCGGCAGGGTGCCGGATGCGATCTCCTGAATCCCCCGAGATGGGATTGGCGGCGGCGGCGTGTCTGGAAGGTTTTCCGTATCATGGCTCTCGGTACTGGAACTATTATCGACGAAGGCTTCTTATAGGCGAAGAGGTAGGTTTAGGGGCGATGCGAGGGGCCCACACAACAGGCCGCCGCGGCCAGGGCTTGGGCCACGCCGCCCTAGCGTGTGGCCGCCTCGTCGCCCCACTTCATTTCCGCTCCGGACTTCTGGAAGCTTCGTGGAAAAATAAGATCCTGGGCGTTGATTTCGTCCAATTCCGAGAATATTTCCTTACTAGGATTTCTGAAACCAAAAAACAGCAGAAAACTGCAACTGGCTCTTCGGCATCTTGTTAATAGGTTAGTGCCGGAAAATGCATAAATATGACATAAAGTATGTATAAAACATGTGAGTATCATCAATAAAGTAGCATGGAACATAAGAAATTATCGATACGTTGGAGACGTATCAGCATCCCCAAGCTTAGTTCCTACTTGTCCCGAGTAGGTAAACGATAACAAAGATAATTTCTGAAGTGACATGCCATCATAATCTTGATCAATACTATTGTAAGCATATGTAATGAATGCAGCGATCCAAAGCAATGGTAAAGACAATGAGTAAACAACTGAATCATATAGCAAAGACTTTTCATGAATAGTACTTTCAAGATAAGCATCAATAAGTCTTGCATAAGAGTCAACTCATAAAGCAATAAATTCATAGTAAAGGTATTGAAGCAACACAAAGGAAGATTAAGTTTCAGCGGTTGCTTTCAACTTGTAACATGTATATCTCATGGATAGTTGTCAACATAAAGTAATATGATGAATGCAAATATGTAAGTATGTAAGAATCAATGCACAGTTAACACAAGTGTTTGCTTCTTGAGGTGGGAGGAAATAGGTAAACTGACTCAACATAAAAGTAAAAGAATGGCCCTTCGCAGAGGGAAGCATCGATTGCTATATTTGTGCTAGAGCTTTTATTTTGAAAACAAGAAACAATTTTGTCAACGGTAGTAATAAAGCATATGTGTTATGTAAATTATATCGTACAAGTTGCAAGCCTCATGCATAGTATACCAATAGTGCCCGCACCTTGTCCTAATTAGCTCGGATTACCTGGATTATCACCGCAATACATATGTTTTAACCAAGTATCACAAAGGGGTACCTCTATGCCACCTGTACAAAGGTCTAAGGAGAAAGCTCGCATTGGATTTCTCGCTTTTGATTATTCTCAACTTAGACATCCATACCGGGACAACATAGACAGCAGATAATGGACTCCTCTTTAATGCATAAGCATTTAGCAACAATTAATATTCTCATAAGAGATTGAGGATTGTTGTCCAAAACTGAAACTTCCACCATGGATCATGGCTTTAGTTAGCGGCCCAATGTTCTTCTCTAACAATATGCATGCTCAAACCATTCAACTCATGGTAAATCGCCCTTACTTCAGACAAGACGAACATGCATAGCAACTCACACGATATTCAACAAAGATAGTTGATGGCATCCCCAGGAACATGGTTATCGCACAACAAGCAACTTAATAAGAGATAAGATGCATAAGTACATATTCAATATCACAATAGTTTTTAGGCTATTTGTCCCATGAGCTATATATTGCAAAGATAAAGGGTAGAAATTTAAAGGTAGCACTCAAGCAATTTACTTTGAAATGGCGGAGAAATACCATGTAGTAGGTAGGTATGGTGGACACAAATGACATAGTTATTGGCTCAAGGATTTGGATGCACGAGAAGTAATCCCTCTCAATACAAGGCTTAGGCTAGCAAGGTTATTTGAAGCAAACACAAGTATGAACCGGTACAGCAAAACTCCCATAAAAACATATTGCAAACATTATAAGACTCTACACTGTCATCCTTGTTGCTCAAACCCTTACTAGAAAATATCTAGACTTTAGAGAGACCAATCATGCAAACCAAATTTCAACAAGCTCTATGTATTTCTTCACTAATAGGTGCAAAGTGTATGATGCAAGAGCTTAAACATGATCTATAACAATTGCCAAGTATCAAATTATTCAAGACATTATACCAATTACTACATGTAGCATTTCTCGTTTCCAACCATATAACAATTAACGAAGCAGTTTCAACCTTCGCCATGAACATTATGAGTAAAGCCTAAGGACATATTTGTCCATATGCAACAATGGAGCGTGTCTCTATCCCACACAATGAATGCTAGGATCCATTTTATTCAAACAAAACAAAAACTAAAACAAACAGACGCTCCAAGCAAAGCACATAAGATGCGACGGAATAAAAATATAGTTTCACTAGAGGAACCTGATAATGTTGTCGATGAAGAAGGGGATGCCTTGGGCATCCCCAAGCTTAGATGCTTGAGTCTTCTTGAAATATGCAGGGATGAACCACCGGGGCATCCCCAAGCTTAGAGCTTTCACTCTCCTTGATCATATTGTATCATCCTCCTCTCTTGATCCTTGAAAACTTCCTCCACATCAAACTCAAAACAACTCATTAGAGGGTTAGTGCATAATAAAAATTCACATGTTCAGAGGTGACATAATCATTATTAACACTTCTGGACATTGCACAAAGCTACTGAAAGTTAATGGAACAAAGAAATCCATCAAGCATAGCAAAACAGGCAATGTGAAATAAAAGGCAGAATCTGTCAAAACAGAATAGTCCGTAAAGACGAATTTCTAAGAGGCACCAGACTTGCTCAAATGAAAATGCTCAAATTGAATGAAAGTTGTGTACATATCTGAGGATCACTCACGTAAAGTGGCAGAATTTTCTGAGTTACCTACAGAGAATTCAACCCAGATTCGTGACAGCAAGAAATCTATTTCTGCGCTATAATCCAAATCTAGTATGAACCTTACTATCAAAGACTTTACTTGGCACAACAATGAAACAAAACTAAGATAAGGAGAGGTTGCTACAGTAGTAACAACTTCCAAGACTCAAATATAAAACAAAAGTGCAGTAGTAAAATCATGGGTTGTCTCCCATAAGCGCTTTTCTTTAACGCCTTTCAGCTAGGCGCAGAAAATGTGTATCAAGTGTTATCAAGAGATGAAGTATCATCAACGGGGTTTGGAGTTTTGTCAACCATGCATTGTATTTTGTATATGTAAGTCTCAGAGGCTCCCTTTTCATTAGTCTTAGGCTTGCTATTCTCATCAAACAAATTTTCAGGGACAAGCCAAGCATAATTATCATCTAGAGCTTCATGCATTCCTAGGAGCTTGCAAGGTATTGGTGCTTTAATCTCCCCACCATCATTAACGTTATTAGTATACTTTATTCTATCCATGTCCATATTTTCAAGTGTTCTTTTAAAATCGGTGAACATACCAAGCCTCTTATGCTTAATAAAAACTTTTTTAGCTCCTTTAGCTATATCCTCAAATTCTCGCACAAGGACTTTGAAACAAAATCTCTCTTTTCTCCCCTCTCCATATCAGAAAGTGTAAGAAACATGTGTTGTATCATGGGGTTGAGACTAATAAATCTAGTTTCTATCATGCGTAGCAAACAAGCAGAGGCACTTTCATAGGTAGGGACAGTTTTTGCCAGGGGTATATCTTCAAGATCTTCATGCATACTAACACTAGTTCATTTGAGGTCAATCGATGATCGAGGTTTTCCTATCATGGACACACGTCATTGACAATAGAATCATATCATTAGGTGAATGATATGATGGACATTCCCAATATATGTATTGCAACACGATCAAGTCACAAAGTTCACGTTGCTATACTAACATAAACTAGTCATCGACCCGTGCATCGCACGGGCTAACATTATTTTTCTTCACAAATATTAGTTGTTAATAACTATTGTGTTCTTCAAAATTAACCTTCCGATATGGTTAAATGTAATAATTTTATGTGTTTCAGTTTCTATTTTGTTTTTTTGATGATGACACATTAGTGAAGTTTCTATGATGCAATTCATTTTTTCATTAGTGCCGCACTCATTTTTACTGGATGTGGCGGTACTGTAGTTTCATTGCGCTATTTTTTTTTGTTAGCTGACGGCGTCCAATTTAATTAGATCTGGTGGTTCGGGAGACAGTTGATCCAATGCCTAGTGCATCAAAGATTATTTGGTGTAAATCTTAACCATTAGAAATTGGCCGTATGCATAGATGATTCATGTTTACCTAGTTAAACTAAATTAGTAGTTTAGTGGAAGATAGATGTGCATATCAACGATGAAAAGTTATATATGTTATTACGGAGATGGTAATTAGAGCTACCCTACCCATTGTCATCCATACCAGGAACCGGCCTTTCCCGCGTCGATGGCCACCAACCACGTTGATTGCAGGTATACTTTTATTCAACAATAAGATATATTGTAAGGCTAACCTTGTCTGATGAAATTGGGGTTAAATTGCTAATTCTTGAGCTCCTCCACTTCTCTTCTTGCTTCCATGTCCCAAACCTACCGTTGTACACGTGCTCTTTTACTCAAGTAAACATTACTTTTTTCAAAATTAAGAAAAAAAAAACGTAGCAATTCGAGTGCTGCAAGTACAATAGCAAAGCATAGTGGAATATCATATCATAATATTGCACAAACAATTATCTCTTTTGAGATGTACTACAAATAAGATTAAGTTACATATATATCAAAATCTACCAAATAACTTGTACTTCCTGCGTTCTACAAAGGATGTCTCAACTTTCTTCAAATTTGGATGTTTCTAGATGATTTTGTCTAAATTTGGGTATACGTAGGTGTGATTTAGTGTATAAATACATTCAACTCTAAACAAAATTGAGACATTGTTTACATGACAGAAAGAGTGTTACTGTCAGGGAGCACTTAATGCATACTGAAAGGCATACTGTGAGGTACTGAGGTTGATTATCTAAATCTATGGCACATTCATGACGCACGCCTATTCAATCGAACTATAGGCTAGCTGTGTTAGTTTGCCTACCAACAGAATTGCACATACATCAGGCGCACCACTTCAATCGAGCAGATCAGCAGTCAGTTTGACTCCTAAGATCATTAATCGCTTACTGATTCTCACAGATCTGATTAGAATGTAGCACCACGCTGAGATAATCCATCAGCTTCTGATCCACCACTGGCGGACGCGAAGGTCTTGCCGCTGCTCCTCGTCCGATCCAGCACTGCCGGATGGAATGTTTGACAGCAACTCCGGCTATGGCGTTCAGAGGCGCATGAGGCGGCTTCTCCTCATCTGCACCGACGAACATCAACTTCAGGCGCGCCTACACTGGGGGAATTATCAGAACGGAAAGCAAAGACTGCATGTCTGCGTGTCATGCCAGCAGAGTTCACAAGGAAACGAAAGACCCCCAGCGATGGAAACTGCTTGGTAGACGCGCGCGCGAGTACCGTTTCGCTAAAGGATTCGGTCGTGAACTCTGCTGGGTTTTTGGATATGGCTGGGCTGTTCGGTTTCGTGTGGACTGGGCTCAGCTACATTGGGCTGTTCGGTCCTTTTCTCCAAATCGATAGATCGAGCCTCAGCGGTGCAACGTCGGACGACCTACACGTACGAACAACGGATTCAGATTTAATAGTAAAGATGGGTGAAAAATTCTTCTATATTATCTCTTCCAATTATAGACCCTTGTCCTACCGGTATATCTTTTAAAGTAAAATTAGGAGGAAACATGATGAAATAAGCAAAAAGAAAAATAAAGTAAATGCAAGTAACTAATTTTTTTGTGTTTTTAATATGGAGATTGCAAACAAGACAGTAAATAAAGTAAATCTAGCAACTAATTTTCTTTTGTGTTTTGATATAATGCAGCAAACAAAGTACTAAATAAAATAAAGCAAGACAAAAACAAAGTAAAGAGATTGGAAGTGGAGACTCCCCTTGCAGCGTGTCTTGATCTCCCCGGCAACGGCGCCAGAAAATTGTCTTGATGCTAGCACGCAATCGTCGTGCCCGTTGGGAAACCCCAAGAGGAAGGTATGATGCGTACAACGGCAAGTTTTCCCTCAGTAAGAAACCAAGGTTTATCGAACCAGTAGGAGCCAAGAAGCACGTTGAAGGTTGATGGTGGCGAAGTGTAGTGCGGCGCAACACCAGGGATTCCGGCGCCAACGTGGAACCTGCACAACACAACCAAAGTACTTTGTCCCAACGTAACAGTGAGGTTGTCAATCTCACCGGCTTGCTGTAACAAAGGATTAGATGTATAGTGTGGATGATGATGTTTGCAGAGAACAGTAGAACGAGTATTGCAGTAGATTGTATTCGATGTAAAAGAATGGACCGGGGTCCACAGTTCACTAGAGGTGTCTCTCCCATAAGAATAAGCATGTTGGCTGAACAAATTACAGTTGGGCAATTGACAAATAGAGAGAGCATGACCATGCACATACATGTTATGATGAGTAGTGTGAGTTTAATTGGGCATTACGACAAAGTACATAGACCGCTATCCAGCATGCATCTATGCCTAAAAAGTCCACCTTCAGGTTATCATCCGAACCCCCTCCAGTATTAAGTTGCAAACAACAGACAATTGCATTAAGTATGGTGCGTATTGTAATCAATAAATATATCCTTAGACATAGCATTGATGTTTTATCCCTAGTGGCAACAGCACATCCACAACCTTAGAACTTTCTCACATCATCCCAGATTTAATGGAGGCATGAACCCACTATCGAGCATAAATACTCCCTCTTGGAGTTACAAGAAAAAACTTGGCCAGAGCCTCTACTAGCAACGGAGAGCATGCAAGATCATAAACAACACATAGATGATAGATTGATAATCAACATAACATAGCATTCACTATTCATCAGATCCCAACAAACGCAACATATAGTATTACAGATAGATGATCTTGATCATGTTAGGCAGCTCACAAGATCCAACAATGATAGCATAATTAGGAGAAGACGACCATCTAGCTACTGCTATGGACCCATAGTCCAGGGGTGAACTACTCACACATCACTCCGGAGGCGACCATGGCGGTGTAGAGTCCTCCGGGAGATGATTCCCCTCTCCGGCAGGGTGCCGGAGGCGATCTCCTGAATCCCCCGAGATGGGATTGGCGGCGGCGGCGTCTCTGGAAGGTTTTCCGTATCGTGGCTCTCGGTACTGGAACTATTATCGACGAAGGCTTCTTATAGGCGAAGAGGTAGGTTTAGGGGCAACGCGAGGGGCCCACACAACAGGCCGGCGCGGCCAGGGCTTGGGCCGCGCCGCCCTAGCGTGTGGCCGCCTCGTCGCCCCACTTCGTTTCCTCTCTGGACTTCTGGAAGCTTCGTGGAAAAATAAGATCCTGGGCGTTGATTTCGTCCAATTCTGAGAATATTTCCTTACTAGGATTTCTGAAACCAAAAACAACAGAAAATAGCAACTGGCTCTTCGGCATCTTGTTAATAGGTTAGTGCCGGAAAATGCATAAATATGACATAAAGTATGTATAAAACATGTGAGTATCAGCAATAAAGTAGCATGGAACATAAGAAATTATCGATACGTTGAAGACGTATCAGCGCCCATGTCGACTTCGCCGCAGCACCCACGGCCTATAAAAGGAAGCCTCCATTCGTCGATCTCTTCACACCGCAGCACTCCCCTCTTCTCCCTCGACCTCCTGAGCCACTCCACCGTCGACATTAGCCACCGACGCTGCTCAATTTCCACCTCACTGCCGTACGCCGCCGCGGAAGCTCGCCGCCGATTGGAGCAGCCCCAGGACAAGCCGCCGGTACCAGGGAGTTCGCCGTCGTCTACCACTTCATCGAGCATACTGCCCACCGCCACTGGAGCCACGGTGAGCTCTCCGACCCCCTAGCGCCGCCGTGCCAGTGAACCCCTCTCACCGTCGACGACGAGGGACGTGGTCCGTTGGATCACGTTCTAATCGTGCGGCCAGATTTGAAACGTACCGATTCGCGTTAGAACAGCCGCTGACAGGCAGGCCCCACCCTGTCAGGCAGCCCACGAGTGCGTGGACGCGTGGTGGGCTGGCTTTGCCGTTTAAATTTCGATTCGGCCCATTTAGCTTTCCCGTCAGGCCCAAGAATTCAAATCTGTATTTTCCAAATTGATTTAAATTTCAATACTGGCTCCATTTTCAAAATTGCATAGATTCAAATTGGCTAAACCAAATTGGATGAATTTTATACCGTTGGAAAGCTCGTAAAAATCTCTACACAACCCCACTGGTCTCACTGTGAGATTCATTGTAGGAATAATGTGACAAAAAGAACAAGTCAGGGACTTTTGCACATTCAAACAATTATCAAAAATCAACCAAAAATGATATTAAGTTGATTTCAACTCTCATAGCTCACATTTAACTTACACTAATTGTTTCTGTAAAAGTATGGTATGGTTACTTTGAGTGATCATGGCCTAGTTTAAATAAAGGATTATATGGCTATTTTAGTCAAATGATATTGTCCAAAGCTATTATGTAAATTGTATGAGAGGCTTGCTCTCATTTAAATCTTGTCCCAAGTACTTTCATATGAGGTTGAGACCCTGGTATAATTACTCTCACATTGAAATACTTGGTGATATTAAATCATAAGTGGTATTGCTAAATGGTATGAGGTATTCTACCTCATTTAAATTATTTTCCCAAATGATGATGATGAATGGTTGACCTTGGTCAACATAGATTCATACATGATTGTTGGAGGAAATTAAATCTTAAGAAGATTCAATGAGAGGAAATTATTTCCTCAAAGAACTAAATGGAAACTATCATTTACATATGTAGTGAGAGGAAATTATTTTTCTTCAAGAAAGAAAACCAAATGCAACTAATATGTGATGTGTGTCATGAAATTAGAATAGTTTGTGTGAAGCCATGGTGTGCTTAGTGTAGCTCTTGAACCTTGTTGGGTGATTGTATCAAGTATTTGTTTTTAGACGCTAGTACCGGAGAATACCAAGAGGAGGAAGGCTTCTACCAAGAAGAGGAGGAAGAGAACTTTGATCACTACCCCACTCAAGGCAAGCTAATATTCTTGCAAGTGCAAAGCTCTATTTGAGCAAGGCACCAATACTCTTACCTTACTTACAATGATCCCATCCCAAGTTTTTGTTTTTACTTGGTTTATTAAAGAAGTTACTTTTATAGTTAACTTTGGTCTAAGTTTAGAGTAATACTAGAGTAGCAAAGTTAGCCTCAAAGATGTCCAAGCAAGATAGCACCCCTCATGATTAGTGCTAGTGCTAATAACTAAAATTGACTACTCTAGATGGGAACATGTGATTTAAAATGAATTTGAAAACTTTGGAATGATGAGTCATTCCATTGAAAGAGGTTTGAAGGTGAATATGACTTGGATGATATGGTGAATTTTGAGCAAAAATGATATTGGTTTGGATGTGATACCTTTCCAATTTTTGAGTACCCCCACAATACATGATTATGGGTAGGGCTTAACTGGAAGTTTATACACCTTAGTATGGGTTCCCTCTGAACAAGCATCATAGGGGTTATGCCGAGGCTACCTCCGTAGAATGTGAAATGATGTGAAATGAGGTGAATGTACGGCCCAAGCCCTGTGCAGTTCCCAGGTTGAAAGTTGGTCTTCACTGGGAGGCCAAGCTCATGGGGAGAGGTACCTATACTAGGGTATGTAAGTGAAAGGTTATGGTTGATGATCCGCGTACTGAGATACGATGATTTGGGGTTATCCCGAAGGATGAAATCAAATGTTGTGGCACAAGTGTGCAACCTCTGCAGAGTGTAAACCTATTCGAATAGCCGTGTCCACGATTACGGACGGTTGGAAAGGCCATACAGTTTCCGGTGTCAGATATTTCTTGAAAATGTTGATGAACTGAATGGTGACTTGAATTTGAATCACAATGGAGTTGTGGGAATGACACTAATGTTCCTACTTGAGTTTAGTTAGCACATGAAGAGTCTTTTATCAAATACTTGTGAACTAAAATTGGCTTTATGCAAAATAAACTAGAGCTTAGCACCCTTACTAGAATTGGTAAGTACTTACACTAGTATTAGTTTGCGAGTACTTAAAGTACTCACGGCTGTGTCCCTGGCTATTCAAATGGCCAGAATATGAAGAGGAGCAGAACTACCAAGGTGACGACCAACAGGACGCCTACGACAACTAGGAGTTCTTCTAACGTCAAGCGTTGGCCTGTGGACTAGAGAGTCCCCTTTTATTACGCTTCCGCTAGGAACTGTGTCCGTTGATCAATAGATCAACTATTTGTGTAATATGGATCATGTGATCTGAATTTGTAAGACAAGTATGGTATGTAATGAATGATGACTTATGATATTCGACTGTTATGTCTCGCAACAACAATATTCCTGGGATTGCGATGAATGGCATAATAGGCATCTGGACTTAAAAATCCGGGTGTTGACACCTAGGGGGCAAGATGGAGCCTCCTACCTCTGAGAGGATCCTCTTCTTCTTCAGGGAGAGCAACTGGCTGGACGGACTCGCTCGTGCTCTTCAGGAAGCACTCGCCCGTCTGTGCGGACAGAACGTGGTGGCGTTCTTAGCATCTCGCTTTGCGCACCTCGTGAGGCGTGATTCTATGGGAGTGCCCATGGAACTGCAGCCCCACCCCGAGCTGAGGCACCACGCAGAGTACCTGGACTTTATGCTGTACCAGACGCAGAAGGACCTGGATGCCTCCCGTGTGTACGCCAACCAGACTCACGCTCACATCACTGAGCAAGGAGAAGCCATCAAGCTACTTGAAGAGACCGCAAGTCACTCCGCCATCAGCGTGCCAAGAAGGACGCTACTATTGTGCGTCTTCGCGCAAAGATAGCATCCTTGGAGGCCGCTGTCAAGGCCCAATAGGACCAACTGAGAGAGATGGAAGATGAAGGTGAAGACATTCAGGGAGGAGAAGCCTTCCTGAGCGATGACGATGACTTTGAGGAAGACGAGTTCACTGATGAGGAGGACTATGAGTTCCTGGAGGCCGGAGCAGATGACTTCGTCCCGATCGATGTGGATGATGAGGAGTAGTTGCACTTGATCACTGGAGTAGGTGTGAGTTGTACCCCGTCCGTTGTATCGTAGCGCGAGAAATGGTTCTTAAAACCATGGGTGTGTTAGCATGTAATATGTGAAGTTTAATGAATGAATGTGTGTTTGTGTTCCACCTCAAAAGAATTCAAGTTTTAAAGTTATGAACTTACCAAAAACAAGCCATAAAAAATTCCCTCTTATCTCATGATCTGTCTCAATGTTCAGATGGCCCCTCCAACCCGTAGCGCAAATCAGGATGCCATGATGAAAATGTTGCAAATTATGTTGGAAGATAGAGAGGCTGAAAGAGCTGAATGACAGGCCAACATTGCAGCACTTCAACAGCTTGCCAACAACAACCAAGGCCATGGACATCATGATCACCCATGATCAAAACTCAAGAACTTCCAGAACACCAACCCTCCCGTGTTTAGCAAGACAGAAGAGCCACTCGATGTTGATGACTGGCTCCATACCATATGGAGAACAACTTAGAAGTAGCAGGAGTCAAAGCCGCAGAGAAGGTCCTGTTTGCAACTCATTACCTTGCAGGACCAGCCCGAGCCTGGTGGACCAGCACCCGTGCCATGAACGCCAGACAGATCATGACTTGGGCAGATTTCAAGCTCAAGTTCAGCAAGTATCACGTGCCCCCGGGTCTAATCAAGAAGATGAGGGATGAGTTCCGGAAACTCAAACAAGGAAGGATGTCGGTGGTAGAATACCGCGACATGTTCCTCACACTGTCAAGGTATGCCCCCGACGAGACGGACACCACCGAGAAGAGGAAGGAGAGATTCCTGAATGGACTGCATGACGAGATGCAGACTGTGCTAGTCAACATCCCATTTGCCGACCTTGAAGCCTTGGTGGACTCCGCCATCCAGATGGAAGGCAAGCTCAACCAAGCAATGCCCTGAAGTATCACCCCAGCTCTAGCGGAGGTTTCGCCCCAAGAAACAACAAGCCCCAGATGCAGGCTTCACGTCCGGGTTATCAGAACCGGAGTGGAGGAAACCCCAGGCCAGGAGGCCACAACAACTACAACAACAACCACAACAGCAACAACAACAACTTCAACCACGCTCCGCCAAGAGCCCCCAACACCAACACTACTCCGCGGACTGGGAGCAACGCTGTCCCCGTCGCCCCCAAGGACAAGTCCACCATCACTTGTTATGAGTGTGGAGTGGTGGGACACTACTCCAACGAGTGCCCCAAAAGGTTAGCCAAGACTGCCCCCAACACCGCTGCACCTGCTCAGCAGCAACGCCGCGTCTCCACCGGCAGAAAGTTCACCCCCAACAACCCCAACAACCGCCCCGGCCGTCTCTTCCACATGAACGCCGAAGAAGCCCAAGAAGCACCAGATGTTGTACTGGGTATGTTCTCTGTTAACTCAGTACCTGCAAGAGTGTTGTTTGATTCTGGAGCATCGCATTCATTTGTCACTGAAGACTTTGCATGCATAAGTAAAATCCAACCCATCAGTTTGAAGCATGTCATGATAGTGCAAATACCTGGTTCAACCACCAAAGCTAGAAAATTTTGCAAAGATGTGCCTATCAGAATCCATGAACTAGATTTTTATGCCAATTTGATTGTTCTGGGAACCAAAGGTTTGGAAGTCGTGCTAGGTATGGATTGGATGTCAAAACACCATGGATTGATTGACTGTGCCAAGAAAGCCATCACCATGACTAGTAGCACCGACGTGTTAGTAGAGCACATATCTGAACTGCTGCCCAGAAAGTTCACCTGCAACCGAAGTATAGCCAAGCCAACTCTGGATCAGATCAGGGTCGTCTGTCGATACCCTGATGTGTTTCCAGATGATCTACCCGGTATGCCCCCTGATCGGGATATCGAGTTTATCATCGAGTTAATCCCTGGAACCGGACCTATAGCCCAGAGAGCCTATAGTATGAATCCGACAGAACTAGTGGAGCTGAAGAAGCAACTTGATGATATGTTAGCCAAAGGTTTGATTCAACCAAGTGCATCCCCCTGGAGATCACCAGTTTTGTTTGTGTACAAGAAGGATGGTGCCACTCGTTTATGTACGGATTATCGTAAGCTTAACGATGTCACCATCAAGAAAAGGTACCCCTTACCCAAGATAGAAGACATGTTTGATCAGTTGATTGGTGCCAAAGTGTTTTATAAGATTGATCTTAGGACTGGTTATCATCAGCTGAAGATTCGTGCCACTGTTATCCCAAAAACTGCCTTTACCACTAGATATGGGTTGTATGAGTACAACGTCATGTCATTTGGATTGACCAATGCCCCAGCCTATTTCATGAACCTCATGAATAAGATCTTCATGAACTTTTTGGATAAGTTTGTTGTTGTCTTCATCGATGACATCCTTATCTACTCCAAATCCGAAGAAGAACATGAGCAACATCTGGAGATTATCCTAGAAACCCTTAGGCAACACAAGTTGTATGCCAAGTTCAGCAAGTGTGAGTTTTGGTTGAAGGAAGTAGGATTCCTGGGACATATCTTGTCCGTAGGAGGAATTGCCGTAGATCCCGCAAAGATCAAGACTGTTACAGAATGGCAAGCCCCAACCACTCAGACCGAGGTCCGCGCTTTTCTTGGATTAGCCGGATATTACCGCAGATTTGTTGAAGGCTTTTCAAGCATACCTAGACCCATGACCCAAATGTTGAAGAAGGACAAGAAGTTTGAATGGACTGACAAATCTGAAGAGAGCTTCCAGCAGCTCAAGAGCAGATTGACCTCAGCCCCAATTTTGATCATGCCGGATATCACCAAGCCATTTGACGTCTACTGCGACGCCTCCAAGATTGGTCTTGGATGTGTGTTGATGCAACAAGGAAAGGTGATCTCATACCTGTCGAGACAACTGAAGCAACATGAGCAGAATTACCCAACCCATGACTTAGAGCTTGCAGCCGTAGTCTTAGCCTTGAAAGTTTGGCATCATTACCTCATGGGTAATCGATGCGAGATCTATTCGGATCACAAAAGCTTGAAGTATATCTTCACCCAGAAGGAGCTGAATATGAGGCAGCATAGATGGATAGAATTGATCAAGTATTACGACATGGAAATCCACTATCACCCCGGCAAGGCCAATGTGGTAGCGGATGCCCTGAGTAGACTGCCGTGTCAGTTGAATTCCATGATTGCAATAGAGCAACCCAGCCTGTTTCAAGAGTTTGAGCAGTTTAGACTTGAACTAGTTAGTGAACGATTCCTAGCCATCATAGAGCTTCAACCCACCTTGATTAGCCAGATCAAAGAAGCCTAGAAGGGAAACGCTAGCATTGATGGAATCAAGAGCCAGATAGCTGCAGGGAAAGCACCGGGATTCACCGAAGACGAAGCAGGAGTTCTTTGGTACAACGGCCGCCTATGTGTGCCCTCAGACTCTGAACTGAAGCAAGTCATCCTGAAAGAAGCCCATGACACCCTCAACTCAATTCAACCCGGAGATACCAAGATGTAACAAGATTTGAAGGAGCAATTCTGGTGGGATGGAATGAAGAGAGAAATTGGAAGCTACATCGCCAAGTGTGATATCTATTAGAGAGTCAAGGCGGAACATCAGCGACCAGCAGGATTGTTGCAACCACAGCAGATTCCAGAATGGAAGTGGGATTCAGTAGGAATGGAATTTATCACTGGTTTGCCCAAATCAAGCAAAGGAAATGATTCAATCTGGGTAGTGGTTGATAGATTAACCAAGGTAGCCCATTTTATCCCCGTCAAGACCACCTATCAAGGCCCAAAGCTCGTTGAGTTATACATCTCCAGAATAGTCGCCCTGCATGGAACCCCGAAGTCAATTGTGTCAGATAGAGGATCCCAATTCACCTCAAGATTCTGGCAGAAAGTTCATGAAGGACTCGGAACCCGGCTGAATTTCAGCACCGCATATCACCCGCAGATTGATGGATAGACGGAAAGAGTCAACCAGATACTGGAGGACATGTCGATAGCCTGTGTACTGGAGTATGGATCCAAGTGGGAAGACTGCCTGCCTTACGCAGAATTCTCATACAACCACAGTTACCAAGCCAGTTTACAAATGGCCCACTTTGAAGCCCTGTACGGAAGGAAGTGCCGTACCCATCTGAATTGGTCGGAAGTTGTAGAGAGCCAAGTCTTTGGACCAGATGTTCTTCGAGAAGCCGAAGAGAAGGTGCACAAGATCCACGAATACCTCAAGACGGCGCAATCAAGATAGAAGAGTTACGCCGACAAGAGACGCAGAGAGATGACCTTTGAGATCGGAGATTTTGTCTATCTCAAAGTATCCCCCCTTAAAGGAATGCAAAGATTCCAGCTGAAAGGAAAGCTTGCACCCCAATATGTTGGACCCTTCAAAGTTCTGAGCCGCCGAGGAGAAGTATCTTACCAACTGGAGTTGCCGGAAGAAATGTCAGCCGTGCACGATGTGTTTCACATCTCACTACTCTGGAAGTGTCTAGAAGTGCCCGAGATGACCGAGGTTTTCAAGAATATCGATCACAGATCAGTGGATATCAATAAGGACTTGACGTATCGCGAAGTGCCTATTCGAATTCTAGAAGAAGCTTTCAGAACCACCCGCACCAGGAGTATCAAGTTCCTGAAGATACAGTGGAGCAACCATACCGAAGACGAAGCCACTTGGGAATGAGAAGACTATATGAAGAAGGAGTACCCAGATCTCTTTAGTTCCTAAACTTTCTTTAGGATCTCGGGACGAGATTTTTTGTAAGGGGGAAGGGTTTTTAACATCCCAAATTTCAAATCAATGAAGAAGGAGAAATTCAATTACCCAAATTTTAGAACCAACAAAAACTTTTATTTGCATATAGTGCTATGCATAGGACTTGTGCATTATTGTGTGAAATGCCATGATGATTGCTTGTGTGCTTTTGTACTACAACCAAAAACCCTAATTGGAACCTTTGAAGATCACAAAGAAAATAAAAAGGGAAGAAAAGAAATAAAATAGAAAAATCCCTAAAACCCTCACATATAGCTTATGCATTTTTGCAAATCTTTAACCTAGACCATTTTGGTTTGTACCCTTGCTTGTAGAATGCTACTAAACACTAAATAACACTTTTTGAATCAAAGAAACTCAAATCAAATCAAAATTAAATTCAAATCTTGATCACATGTGATAATGGTCAAATTTTCCCATAATAACAGGTTACCCACTTTGAGCCCTTCTATTAAGCAAATCTCAAACTAAACCCTCCCATATTTTTCCACCTCATCCAAGAGCATGTAAAGGTGAACACTTTTTGTGTTGACCACCAGAGTTGACTCTGCCTACATTGCTTTTTATAAATTGGACAAGTAGCAACATTGAAACAAAATGAAGATCATACCTATTTTGTGATTTCACAAAACTGCACCATTTTGAACCCCACCACCACCATTATACTTCAATGGTTATATGTTTTCACTCCACCAAAAATTACTGAAAATTTCCAACATAACTTTCTTTCGGCCATTTGGTCGAACACCTTGCAGGCAGGGGTCAGATTGGAGCCCATGCTGGAAAAATAAGTGGACCAAATCCAATCCTGGCCCTCCTCTGCTGCTCTGGAACTCCAACACATCCCTGGGCACCAGTGCAAGCCACTGCACCCCTCCCACTTGCCCTCCATGACCGTGGCATGACCATGCCCGTGCTCACCATGCCCACTCCGGTCACCCCTCTCTCCACGCATCTCCATCTCGCCACACCATGTCTAGGAGGTCCCCCTTGCTCTCCTGCATCTGCTCGTCCACGCCCTTGACCAAGACGAGGCCTGCACGAGCCAGCACAGACGCGCCCATAACCCTCCAGCGACGCCATGACGTGCATGGTCGCGACGCCAGAGCGTGCCAGAGCGCCACAGAGACCCGTCAGCTCCGATTGTCCCTCGCCATCAGCGCCCGTGCGTAGCTCCGCCTCAGCACCAGGACACCGCCAGACATCGCCACTAGCTCACCCGCGCCCTGTCACCGCCGTGGACGACGACGACAACCACAGTACCCTCGAACGCGTGACTCGCCCCACTGTGCTTGACAACCTCTTGTTGTTCCGAGAGTGCCGTGACGCTCACTGATCCTTCCTGAACGCTGCCATACCCTCGCCCACACCATTGATCGCCTGTAGCGCGACCTCGCCGTCGTCACCCGTGACCTCCCGCAGATGCTCGAGGAGGCTATATAAGCCACCCTTCGTTTTCGGCACAGCACCACTCTCCCCTCTCACTACTGAGCAATCCTAGCTACTCCCTCCTCCACATTCGCCACTCCCTCGCCGAAATTTGAAGCTCGGTACCCGCTGGAGTCCAGCAAAGGGGAGGTGCCGTTGCAGTGCACCCCAGGCGACGCCACGGCCACCATCTGCTTCCTCTCCTTCCTCTCCATCGATCGTCGTCCTCCCCAAGCTCCGCCGCAGCCTAGGTACGCCGCCGACCCCCCTCTCGAGCCACCGCTAGGGTTAGACCTCTGGCGAGCCACGTCGACGATGAGTACGCCCCTCATCCGTCGGATGCTCTTCTAATCCAACGGCCCCCGCCGCATACCATTTCGGCGCGTGGAAACCCTGCTGACATGCGGGTCCGCTTAGTCAGGCCGTTGTGCTCAACTGGGCCGGCCCGTTAAATTTTCCCGCGCTGGCCCAACTGTTCAAATTCAAATATTTAGGTTTTAAACAAATTTGCTCACAGATGATTTTTTCAAATTTAAATAGAATTAGTTTGGCTCAACCAAATTCGATGAATTACATACTATTGGAAAGCTTAGGAAATTACCTAACTAACCCCACTGGTCTCATCATGAAACTCTTGGTAGCATAATGTGACAAAAATAACAAGGCAGGGACTTTTGCAACTTCAAACAATTATTAAAAATCAACCATAAATGCTTTTGAGTTGATCCCAACTCCCATAAATCACATTTCACTTACACTACATGTTTCTGCAAAAATATGACATGATTACTTTGTATGATCATGGCCTAGTTTAAATAAAGGACCATATGGCTATTTATAGTCAATGATATTGTCCAAAACTATTTATAAATCATATGAGAGGCTTGCTCTCATTTAAGTCTTGTCTCAAGTAACTCAATATGAGGTAGTAACCCTGTTCTACAAAATCTCATATTGACTTAGTTGATGACATTAACTTATGATCAAAATAGTGTTAAACTGCATGAGGTACTCTACCTCGTTTAAATCATTTTTCCCAAAATGATGATTATGAATGGTTGACCTTGGTCAACCTGGGTTCATATGTTATCCATTTGAGGAGATTAAATCTTAACAAGATTCAATGAGAGGAAATTATTTCCTCAAAGAACTAAAGAGAAACCCTAATTCAAAATTTGTAATGAGAGGAAATTATTTTTCTTAAGAAGAAAACAAAGTCAACCCACATGCTAGTAATGGGATGATGCTAGGATAGCTTGTGTGAACCTCTTGGTGTGCTTAGTCCAGCTCTTAAGCTTGTTTGGTGATTGTTACCTCGTATCTATTTTTAGACGCTAGTACCGAGGAGTACCAGGAGGAGGAGGTCTACTACCAAGAAGAGGAGGACCACCTGGATCAGTACACCAACCAAGGCAAGCTAATATTCTTCCAAGTGTAAAGCTATATTTGAGCAAGGCAACCTCACCTTTACTTTATGTGAAATGATCCTATCCCAAGTTTTTACCCCTCAAGCTTTTACTTTATTTATCAAAGGTTACTTTTATAGTTAACTTTGGTCTAAGTATAGAGTGTTACAAGAGTAGTAAAGTTAGCATCAAAGTTGGACAAGCTAGATAGCACCCTGATGTCTACTTCCCCCTCCTTTTCCTGTAGACAGTGTTGGGCCTCCAAGAGCAGAGGTTTGTAGAACAGCAGCAAGTTTTCCCTTAAGTGGATCACCCAAGGTTTATCGAACTCAGGGAGGAAGAGGTCAAAGATATCCCTCTCATGCAACCCTGCAACCACAAAACAAGAAGTCTCTTGTGTCCCCAACACACCTAATAGGTGCACTAGTTCGGCGAAGAGATAGTGAAATACAGGTGGTATGAATAAGTATGAGCAACGGTGCCAGAAAATAGCTTGCTGGCGTGTAGTTGATGGTGGTAGTATTGCAGCAGTAGTAACGCAGTAAAACAGTAAACAAGCAGCGATAGCAGTATTTAGGAACAAGGCCTAGGGATTACACTTTCACTAGTGGACACTCTCAACATTGATCACATAACAGAATAGATAAATGCATACTCTACACTCTTGTTGGATGATGAACACATTGCGTAGGATTACACGAACCCTCAATGCCGGAGTTAACAAGCTCCACAATTCAATGTTCATATTTAAATAACCTTAGAGTGTAAGATAGATCAATACGACTAAACCAAGTACTAACATAGCAAGCACACTGTCACCTTCACACTATGTAGGAGGAATAGATCACATCAATACCATCATAGCAATAGTTAACTTCATAATCTACAAGAGATCATAATCATAGCATACGCCAAGTACTAACACGGATGCACACACCGTCACCATTACACCGTGTAGGAGGAATAGACTACTTTAATAACATCACTAGAGTAGCACATAGAATAGTAGTGATACAAAACTCATATGAATCTCAATCATGTAAAGCAGCTCATGAGATTATTGTATTGAGGTACATGGGAGAGAGATGAACCACATAGCTACAGCGGAGCCCTCAGCCTCGGGGGTGGATTACTCCCTCCTCATCATGGAGGCAGCGATGGCGGTGAAGATGGCGGTGGAGACGGCGGTGGAGATGGCTCCGGGGGCAATTCCCTGTCCCGGCAGGGTGCCGGAGCAGAGTTCTTTCCCCCGAATTGGAGTTTCACGACGGTGGCGGCGCCCCTGGAGTCTTTCTGGAGTTTCGTCGAACTTCTCAGGGTTTTCGCGACGGAGGCTTTAAATAGGCGAAGAGGCGGCGCCAGAGGGTCGAAGGGGTGCCCACACCATAGGGTGGCGCGGGCCCCCCTGGCCGCGCCGGCCTAGGGTTTGTGTAACATCCCAAGTTTCAATAAAATGAACAAGAGAGATAATTCAAGAATCCAAATTTCAGAGCCAACAAAAACTTTTTCTCATCATATAGGACTATGCATATTAGCTCACCTTATTAATTTATTTGAGGGTGCTTTTGCCATGATGCTTGTTTGTGTGTTACTCTCATTCTAAAACCCAAGCAATGATCCCTTGATCATCCAAAGTCAAATAAAAATGAAATAGAAAAGATTTTCCAAAAATCAACTTCACCCTCACATAAGGCCTATGCCATTTTTACAAATCTTTGATCTAGGCCATTTTGGTTTGCACCATTAGTTGTAAATGAATACTAAACACTTTTTAACACTTTTGAAATCAATCAAACTCAATTCAAAACAAATTTAAATCAAATTGGAGCTCACATGTGATTATGGTCATATGTGCCATTTTTACCCTGATGCCCACTTTGAGCCCCTGGATTTTTACTTTTCACTTCTACACTTTGTCAACTCTCTGCACCTCATCCAAGACAACATCAAGCACTTCAACTTTGCCCAAAACCACCACCTCAAATTCCTTACCAAATTCAAATGGGAAGCAAGCAAAGTTGGAACAAACCCACATATGCAAGATCATATGCAAAATGTGATTTTGCATCTCAATTCCATTTTGATCACCACCACCACCAAAATGCTCCATTTAATATTTGATTACAACCCACCAAAAAGAATTTCAAAATTCAAAAATTATTTTCTTGCGGGCATTAAACCAAACACCTTGCAGGCAGGGTGAAAAATTGAGCCCATACTCCATTTTTACTTTGGACTTGGTCCAACCTTGACCCTCCCTGCACCCTGGCACCTCCACTTACCCCTCAGCATCAGTCCCAGCCACTGTACCCCCTCCACTTGACCTCCATGACCATGGCAGGGCCATGCCCGTGCTCACCATGCCATCCCCATGTCACCTCCCTCTCTGGTCAGCTCAGCACCACACCACCATGTCTGGCAGCTCCCTCTCACCTCCCTGAACACGCCCGTGCACCCCCTTGACCAAGACCACGCGTGCACACGCGGGCATTGGCGCGCCCAGTGGCGCCCAGAACGCGCCCATGCCGCGCCAGAGCGCGCATGGCGCCAACCCTGGACACGCCAGGGCGTGACGACGCCCACGGCCCTGCGTCCCCTCCACCCTCGCTCTCAGTGCCAGTCGACGCCCGACAGCTCCCTGCATCGCCTTGACACGCGCACGGGGCCGCGGGAACTCCGCAGATGACGAGAGCATCCACGACAGCCCGCCATGGCCCGAGCACTCCCATCAAGCGCGCCAGCGCCACAGAGCCTCTACGGAGCCACGATCACGCTCGTCACCCTCGCCAGTGCACCAGCAACACGCCGCGCCCATCCCTTGCCCCTTGGCGCCCTTGGAATGGCGACGACGACGATGACCCCCGCTCCGCCCTTCGGCCACCTCTCGCCGCTATAAAAGGAGGACGCCTCCTCTCCATCCGAGCACACCAATCGCTTCCACTCATCCTCACAGCTCTCCTCGACCTCTCAATTTCACCAAGTAGCCACCCCACTGCTCTAATCGCAAGATCACCGCCGCCGCCAGTACACAGAGCCCGCCGGCGAAGGAGGCCACCCCTGGAGACGAGACTGCTACAGGCTGCTTCATCTACCTCGACAACGTCTTCCCCGCGCCTCGCCGACCCTCGCCGCGCCGCCGGTGAGCCGTCGACCCCCTGCCGTCGCCGCCAGTAGGCTCGCTTCTCGTCGGAGACGACGACGAACGTCGTTCGTCCGATCCGATTCTAATCGCACGGCTCTCCTCTCCCCGTACCGCTTCGGGCATTCCAGCCCACAGACAGGTGGCCCCCACCTTGTCAGCTGGCCCGCTGCGCTGGACGCAGTACTGGGCCGGCCCATTTTCTTTTTCTCCGCAGCCCAGCTATTTCCCGCGCGAGCCCACGGTTTGAATTCAAATTTGGAAATTAGAAAAAATACCCTAATCTGATGCAAACTTTGAAATTCAATAGGGACAAATCTACTCGGCCAATTTTCACAAACTTGATATTGTTGGAAAGCTTAGGATTTTATCTACACAATGCCACTGGATAGAACCCTAGATCTATTGTAGAATTAAAGTGACAAAATAAACAAAGCAGGGACTTTTCTGCCTTATAAAAATTCTTAAAAATCAACCATAAATGATTTTCAGTTAATTCCACCTCCAATAATTCACTTTTCACTTATACTAATTGTTTCTACAAAAATATGCCATGCCTACTTTGAATGATCATGGCTTAGTTGATTTAAAGGACTTTATGGCTATTTCTAGTCAAAGATATTGTCCAAAACTATTAAGAAATCTTATGAGAGAGTTTCTCTCATTTAAAGCTTGTCACCACCATTTCCAAATGAAGTAGAGACTCTGGTCATTTAGGTCTCATAGGAATTGTTGGTGATATTAAATCTTTGATATGCTAGAATTAAATTGTATGAGGTGCTCACCTCATTTAAATCCTTTTCTCCAAATGATAAGTGTGAAGAGGTTGACTTGGGTCAACCTAGGTCACATATTATGCATAAGAGAAATTAAATCTTAATAAGGTAATGAGAGGAAATTATTTCTTGGAATAATTCCAAGTAACATTTAAGACTAGTATGAGAGGAAATTATTTTTCTTAAATAAATAAGAAAAACACATCCACCAAGTTAATAGTAGTATGTGATGCTAGTTTAAGTGTGTGAACCATGTTTATGCTTAGTTTAGTAAATTAGTTTGGTGTGATGATTGTGTACCCCGTATTCGTATTTTAGACGCTAGTACCGAGGAGTACCAGGAGGAGGAGGAGGTCTACTTCCAAGAAGAAGAAGACCACTTTGACCAGTTTCCCAACCAAGGCAAGATAATACTCTTGCAAAGTGCAAAGCTCACCATGAGCAAGGCATTACCCCATTTTACTTTATGTTTATGATCCTATTTCCCAGTTGTACTTTACCAGCTTTATTTACCTTTGTTTTATCAAAGTACTTTTTGATTTATGATTTACCTAGTTAGTATTGAGTTAGTACAAGAGTATCAAACTTAGCCTAGAAGCAAAGCAAATACTTAGCACCCCTCATACCTAGTTGCTAGTGCTAAATTAAAAATGACTACTCTAGATGGGAACATGTGTCTTTGAATTAATGATGGTGAAAACCTTGGAATGATGAGTCATTTCCATTGAAAGATTTTGAAGGTGAATATGACACTTAATTTGACTTGGTGATCTTGGGCTAAAAACTGATGATTGAGTTGGATGCGATACCTTACCAATATTAAGTACCCCCACAATACCTGATTATGGGTAGGGCTTAGCTGGAAATTTATGTGTCTTAGTATGGGTTCCCTCTGAACACACATCATAGGGGTTATGCTTGAGGCTGCCTCCGTTGTTGAGAAATGATGTGAATTGAGGTGAATTGTATGGCCAAGCCCTGTGCAGTTCCCGGGTTAACAGTTGGTTTTCACCGGGAGGCCAAGCTCATGGGGAGAGGTGCCTATACTAGGGTGTGTAAGTGAAAGGTTAACGGTTGATGATCCGCGTACTGAGTTACGATTATTCGGGGTTTTATCCCTGACGGATGTAATCAAATGTTGTGGCACAAGTGTGCAACCTCTGCAGAGTGTAGAACTATTCGAATAGCCGCGTCCGCGGATATGGACAATTCGAAAGGCCATACTATTTCCGTCATCAGAATTTATATCTATGTGACTGGTGTTTTTGAAAAGGGAACTTGAACGGTGATTTTTTGAATTTCTGAATCACAACTGAGTTGTGGGAATGACACTAATGTTCCCACTTGAGTTAGTTAGCACATGAGGAGTTGTTTACTAAAATGTTTATCAAATAAAATTGGCTTATGCAAATAAACTTAGAGCTTAGAACACTATCAATAATAATGTTAGTACTTACTTTAGTATTAGATTGCGAGTACTTAAAGTACTCACGGCTTTGTCCCTGGCTATTCAAATGGCCAGAATATGAAGTCGAGCAGCAGTACGAGGATGACGATCAGCAGGACGTCTACCACAACTAGGAGCTTCTAACGTCAAGCGTTGGCCTGTGGACTAGAGAGTCCTTGTATCTTACGCTTCCGCTATGAACTTGTGTTTGTTCGTTGATCATTAGATCAACTATTTGTGTAATATGGATCAGGTGATTCCAATTTGTAAGACATTATGGGTTGTAATGAATGATGACTATGATAATTAACTATTATGCCTCGCAACAACAATTTCCTGGGATTGCGATGTATGACATAATAGGCATCCGGACTTTAAAAATCCGGGTGTTGACAAGTTGGTATCAGAGGCATTGTTTGACCTTAGGAGACCCTAGTTAGAAATGGACGTTCTGAAAAATTTAGTTTCAAAAAGGAATGAAGTATTTCTGAAAATTTAAGTCTTTGTCTTCTCTTTGAGGTCTTTGGAAAATAAGAAGTCATGTTCTTCCTTAAAAGTCTACCTAAAATTTTTCCACACTTGTTCACTTCTCTAACTTAATCCTTCACTTCACTTTCAGATGGAGCCGGTGAACACGAAGTTCTATCAGCTCGGGAATGGGGGAAGCTTGATCTTCGAGCACGACCTCAACGCCCTGTCCGACCACCTTGGTCGCCCGCACCCGGAGTTCCACGGAGCCCAGATCGTGAACCAGCCAGGAGGCGAACTGCAGTGGATCATCACTGCGGATTTGAGGGGCAAGATGGAGCCTCCCACTTCCGAGAGGATCCTCTTCTCCTTCATGGAGAGCAACTGGCTGGACGGACTTGCCCGCGCCCTTCAGGAGGGACTCGCACGCCTGTGCGGGATGAGCGGGGAGGCACTCAAGCACCCTCGCTTTTCTCACCTCGCGAGGCGTAACTCTGCTGGGGAACCCATGGACATGTCATCCCACCCGGAGCTGAAGCACCATGTGGAGCATCTCGACTTCATGCTGTACCACACGCAGCAGGATCTCGACCACTCCCGTGAGTACGCCAACCAGACTCACGCCCGCATCATCGAGCAAGGCGACGCCATCAAGATGCTCGCCAATGACCGCAGGACCCTCCGCCAGCAGCGGGCGAAGAGGGATGCCACCATCACTCGCCTCCGCGCGAAGATAGCAGCACTCGAGGCCACTGTCAAGGCCCAGGAGGAGCAGATGAAGAAGATGGAGGAAGATGGAGAAGACATTCAGGGAGGAAGCAACTACCTGAGTGACGACAACGACTTCGAGGAGGATGAGAACACCGAGGGGGAAGACTATGACTTCCCGGACGACGAAGATGATGACCACACCCCCATCGATGTGGATGAGGATGAGGAGTAGTTCACTTATGCACTATCGTAGGTGTGAGTTGTATCCCGCCCCATGTATCGTAGTTTGGAGAAGAAGGGTTCTTAAAACCCTTAGTGTGTAAGCTTGTAAGGTGTGTTGTTTGCTATGAATGTATGTTAGTAGCATCATGAAAAGACTTCAAGTTTTAAGCTTTTGAACTTAAACACAAAACAAGCCATAGAAAATTTCCCCCTTATCTCATGATCAATCTCAATGCTCAGATGGCCCCTCCAACTCGCAACGCGAATCAAGACGCTATGATGCAGATGTTGCAAGTTATGCTGGAAGATAGAGAAGCAGAAAAAGATGAACGGCAAGCCAACCTAGCAGCACTTCAACAGCTTGCCAACAACAATCAAGGCCACCATGATCATCCAGGATCCAAGCTCAAGAACTTCCAGAATACCAACCCGCCAGTTTTCAGCAAGACGGAAGAACCACTTGATGCAGATGATTGGCTCCAAACTATGGAGAACAATCTAGAAGTAGCTGGAGTTGGAGAGAATGAGAAGGTGCTGTTTGCCACACACTACTTAGCAGGACCAGCAAGAGCTTGGTGGACAAGCACCCGTGCCATGAACGCAGGACAGTTTATGACTTGGACTGATTTCAAGCTCAAGTTCAGCAAGTACCATGTGCCCCCGGGTCTGATAAAGAAGATGAGAGATGAGTTCCGTGAACTGAAGCAAGGCCGGATGTCCGTGGTGGAATACCGCGACAAGTTTCTCACACTGTCAAGGTACGCCCCGGATGAGACCGACACTACTGAGAAGAGGAAGGAAAGGTTCGTGAACGGACTGCATGATGAGATGCAGACTGTGTTGATCAACATCCCCTTCGCCGACCTCGAAGCCCTTGTGGACTCCGCCATCCAAATGGAAGGCAAACTGCACCAAGCCAGCGAGAACCGCAAGCGCCGCATGATGAACCAGAGTGGATCAAGCCACCCACAGAAGTATCGCCCTAGCTCAAGCGGAGGTTTCACTCCGAGGAACAACAAGCCACCAATGCAGAACTCGCGCCCCGGTTATCAGAACCGGAGTGGAGGAAACTCGAGGCCAGGAGGCCACTACAACAACAACAACAACAACTACAACCGCGCTCCACCGAGAGCCCCCAACCACAACAACAGCAACAACAACACCAACACCGCACCAAGGACCGGAAGCAATGCAATCCCCGTCGCGAACAAGCAGGACAAGACCACCATCACTTGCTATGAGTGTGGTGTAGTGGGGCACTACTCCAATGAGTGTCCCAAGAGGCTCGCCAAGCTCGCAGGCAACCCCGCACCACCAGCTCAGCAGCAACGCCGTGTCTCCACCGGCAAGAAGTTCGCCCCCAACAACCCGCACAACCGCGGAGGTCGCCTCTACCACATGAATGCTGAGGAAGCCCAGGAAGCACCTGACGTGGTGCTGGGTATGTTCTCTGTTAACTCAATACCAGCAAGAGTGTTGTTTGATTCTGGAGCATCGCATTCGTTCGTTACAGAAGATTTTGTGTGCACCAGTAAGATTCAACCAATCAGCTTGAAACATGTCATGGTAGTTCAAATACCTGGATCAACAACTAAAGCTAGAAAATTTTGCAAAGATGTACCCATCAGAATCCATGAAATAGACTTTTATGCAAACTTGATTGTTCTGGGAACAAAAGGATTGGAAGTAGTCCTGGGTATGGATTGGATGGCGAAACATCATGGATTGATAGACTGCGCCAAGAAGGCCATCACCATGACAAGTAGCACCGGAATAATAATAGAACACTTGTCTGAAAAGCTACCCAGAAATTTCACATGCAACCAAAGTGTAGCTAAGCCAACTCTGGATCAAATCAGGGTCGTTTGTCGATACCCTGATGTGTTTCCGGATGATCTACCCGGTATGCCCCCGGATCGGGATATCGAGTTTATCATTGAGTTAATCCCTGGAACAGGACCTATAGCCCAGAGAGCCTATAGCATGAACCCCGCAGAGTTGATGGAACTGAAGAAGCAACTGGATGATATGCTGTACAAAGGTCTGATTCGACCAAGTGCGTCACCTTGGCGATCACCAGTTTTGTTTGTGGATAAAAAGGACGGTGCCACCCGTTTGGTTATGGATTATCGTAAGCTCAACGATGTCACTATCAAGAACAAATATCCCTTGCCAAAGATAGAAGACCTGTTTGACCAGCTAACCGATGCCCAAGTATTCTCAAAGATTGATCTGAGGACAGGTTACCATCAACTGAAGATCCGAGCAACAGATATTCCAAAGACTGCCTTTACCACCAGATATGGACTATATGAGTACAATGTCATGTCATTTGGACTGACCAATGCCCCCGCTTACTTCATGAATCTCATGAATAAGATCTTTATGGAATTCCTGGATAAGTTTGTCGTTGTCTTCATCGACGACATCCTTATCTACTCCAAATCCGAAGAAGAACATGAGCAACATTTGGAAGTGGTTCTAGAAACCCTTAGGCAGCATCAGTTGTACGCCAAGTTTAGCAAATGTGAGTTTTGGTTGAAAGAAGTAGGATTCCTGGGACACATCTTGTCTGCAGGAGTAATTGTGGTAGATCCCGCAAAAATCAAAACTGTTGAGGAATGGAAAGCCCCAACCACCCAGACTGAAGTCCGAGCATTTCTGGGATTAGCGGGATATTACCGCCGATTCGTTGAAGGATTTTCAAGCATCGCAAGACCAATGACTCAACTGCTGAAGAAGGACCGGAAATTTGACTGGAATGACAAATGTGAAGAAAGCTTTCAGCTACTCAAGCTCAGATTAACCACAGCCCCAATATTGATCATGCCCGATGTCACCAAACCATTTGATGTCTATTGTGATGCATCCAAGACTGGTCTTGGATGTGTGTTGATGCAAGAAGGCAAAGTGATATCTTACCTATCAAGGCAACTGAAGCAACATGAACAGAACTATCCAACTCATGACTTGGAGTTAGCAGCAGTAGTGTTAGCGCTGAAGGTTTGGCGTCATTACCTCATGGGTAATCGATGCGAGATATATTCAGATCACAAGAGCCTGAAGTACATTTTCACCTGTATGAGCTGAACATGAGACAGCGCAGATGGATTGAATTAATCAAGGATTACGACATGGAAATTCACTACCACCCCGGCAAGGCCAATGTGGTAGCGGATGCTCCTGAGCAGATCGCCGTGTCGGGCTTAACTCCTTGATCGCAATAGAGCAACCAAGCCTGTACCAAGAGTTTGAACAATTCAGACTAGAGCTAGTGAGCGAAGGATTCTTAGCCAGCATTGAGCTCCAACCCACTTTGATGAGCCAGATAAAGGAAGCCCATAAGGGAAATGCCAGCATTGACGGAATCAAGAACCAGATAGCTGCAGGAAAGGCACCAGGATTCACCGTAGATGAAGAAGGAGTTCTTTGGTACAACGAACGCCTTTGTGTACCGTCAGATTCAGAGTTGAAGCAAGTCATTCTGAAGGAAGCTCATGATACCCTGTATTCCATTCACCCCGGAGGAACCAAGATGTACCAAGACCTGAAGGAACAATTCTGGTGGCACGGAATGAAGCGAGAGATAGGAAGCTACATCGCCAAGTGTGATATCTGTCAACGAGTCAAAGCAGAACATCAACGACCCGCAGGACTGTTGCAACCCTTACAGATTCCTGAGTGGAAATGGGATTCTGTCAGTATGGACTTTATCACAGGATTGCCCAAATCTAGCCGAGGAAATGACTCCATTTGGGTAGTCATCGATAGGTTGACTAAGGTTGCACATTTCATCCCTGTCAAGACCACATACCAAGGCCCAAAGCTAGCTGAGTTATACATCTCTAGAATAGTCAGCCTGCATGGAACACCGAAGTCCATTGTGTCAGATAGAGGATCACAATTCACCTCAAGATTCTGGCAGAAAGTGCATGAAGGACTAGGAACCCGACTGAATTTCAGCACAGCTTATCACCCGCAAACTGACGGACAGACCGAGAGAGTCAACCAGATACTGGAAGATATGTTAAGAGCCTGTGTGCTAGAGTACGGATCCAAATGGGAAGACTGCCTACCATATGCAGAATTCTCCTACAACAATAGCTACCAAGCCAGCTTACAGATGGCCCCCTTTGAAGCCCTCTACGGAAGGAAATGCCGTACCCCTCTGAACTGGTCGGAAGTAGGAGATAGTCAAGTCTTCGGCCCCGATGTTCTCCGCGAAGCCGAAGAGAAGGTGCACAAGATCCGCGAGTACCTCAAGACCGCCCAGTCAAGACAGAAGAGCTACGCCGACAAGAGACGCCGAGAGATGACATTCGAGATCGGAGATTTTGTGTATCTCAAAGTCTCACCCCTCAAAGGAATGCAGAGATTCCAACTCAAAGGAAAGCTCGCCCCCAGATATGTCGGACCATTCAAGATCCTGAGTCGCCGAGGAGAAGTCTCATATCAGCTGGAACTGCCAGAAGAGATGTCCGCCGTACACAATGTGTTTCACATCTCACTACTTCGGAAGTGCCTAGAAGTGCCGGAGAAGACCGAAGTATTCAAGAACATCGACCACAGAGCCATTGATATCAACAAAGATCTAACCTACCGCGAAGTGCCGATTCGCATCCTTGAAGAAGCATTCAGGACCACCCGCACCAGAAGTATCAAGTTCCTGAAAATACAATGGAGTAATCACACCGAAGAAGAAGCCACCTGGGAACGCGAGGAAGATATGAAGAAGGAATACCCAGATCTCTTTAGTACCTAGTTTTCTCTAGATCTCGGGACGAGATCTTTTGTAAGGGGGAAGGGTTTGTAACATCCCAAGTTTCAATAAAATGAACAAGAGAGATAATTCAAGAATCCAAATTTCAGAGCCAACAAAAACTTTTTCTCATCATATAGGACTATGCATATTAGCTCACCTTATTAATTTATTTGAGGGTGCTTTTGCCATGATGCTTGTTTGTGTGTTACTCTCATTCTAAAACCCAAGCAATGATCCCTTGATCATCCAAAGTCAAATAAAAATGAAATAGAAAAGATTTTCCAAAAATCAACTTCACCCTCACATAAGGCCTATGCCATTTTTACAAATCTTTGATCTAGGCCATTTTGGTTTGCACCATTAGTTGTAAATGAATACTAAACACTTTTTAACACTTTTGAAATCAATCAAACTCAATTCAAAACAAATTTAAATCAAATTGGAGCTCACATGTGATTATGGTCATATGTGCCATTTTTACCCTGATGCCCACTTTGGGCCCCTGGATTTTTACTTTTCACTTCTACACTTTGTCAACTCTCTGCACCTCATCCAAGACAACATCAAGCACTTCAACTTTGCCCAAAACCACCACCTCAAATTCCTTACCAAATTCAAATGGGAAGCAAGCAAAGTTGGAACAAACCCACATATGCAAGATCATATGCAAAATGTGATTTTGCATCTCAATTCCATTTTGATCACCACCACCACCAAAATGCTCCATTTAATATTTGATTACAACCCACCAAAAAGAATTTCAAAATTCAAAAATTATTTTCTTGCGGGCATTAAACCAAACACCTTGCAGGCAGGGTGAAAAATTGAGCCCATACTCCATTTTTACTTTGGACTTGGTCCAACCTTGACCCTCCCTGCACCCTGGCACCTCCACTTACCCCTCAGCATCAGTCCCAGCCACTGTACCCCCTCCACTTGACCTCCCTGACCAGGGCAGGGCCATGCCCGGGCTCACCCCGCCATCCCCATGTCACCTCCCTCTCTGGTCAGCTCAGCACCACACCACCATGTCTGGCAGCTCCCTCTCACCTCCCTGAACACGCCCGTGCACCCCCTTGACCAAGACCACGCGTGCACACGCGGGCATTGGCGCGCCCAGTGGCGCCCAGAACGCGCCCATGCCGCGCCAGAACGCGCATGGCGCCAACCCTGGACACGCCAGGGCGTGACGACGCCCACGGCCCTGCGTCCCCTCCACCCTCGCTCTCAGCGCCAGTCGACGCCCGACAGCTCCCTGCATCGCCTTGACACGCGCACGGGGCCGCGGGAACGCCGCAGATGACGAGAGCATCCACGACAGCCCGCCATGGCCCGAGCACTCCCATCAAGCGCGCCAGCGCCACAGAGCCTCTGCGGAGCCACGATCACGCTCGTCACCCTCGCCAGTGCACCAGCAACACGCCGCGCCCATCCCTTGCCCCTTGGCGCCCTTGGAACGGCGACGACGACGATGACCCCCGCTCCGCCCTTCGGCCACCTCTCGCCGCTATAAAAGGAGGACGCCTCCTCTCCATCCGAGCACACCAATCGCTTCCACTCATCCTCACAGCTCTCCTCGACCTCTCAATTTCACCAAGTAGCCACCCCACTGCTCTAATCGCAAGATCACCGCCGCCGCCAGTACACGGAGCCCGCCGGCGAAGGAGGCCACCCCTGGAGACGAGACTGCTACAGGCTGCTTCATCTACCTCGACAACGTCTTCCCCGCACCTCGCCGACCCTCGCCATGCCGCCGGTGAGCCGTCGACCCCCTGTCGTCGCCGCCAGTAGCCTCGCTTCTCGTCGGAGACGACGACGAACATCGTTCGTCCGATCCGATTCTAATCGCACGGCACTCCTCTCCCCGTACCGCTTCGGGCATTCCAGCCCACAGACAGGTGGCCCCCACCTTGTCAGCTGGCCCGCTGCGCTGGACGCAGTACTGGGCCGGCCCATTTTCTTTTTCTCCGCAGCCCAGCTATTTCCCGCGCGAGCCCACGGTTTGAATTCAAATTTGGAAATTAGAAAAAATACCCTATTCTGATGCAAACTTTGAAATTCAATAGGGACAAATCTACTCGGCCAATTTTCACAAAATTGATATTGTTGGAAAGCTTAGGATTTTATCTACACAATGCCACTGGATAGAACCCTAGATCTATTGTAGAATTAAAGTGACAAAATAAACAAGGCAGGGACTTTTCTGCCTTATAAAAATTCTTAAAAATCAACCATAAAAGATTTTCAGTTAATTCCACCTCCAATAATTCACTTTTCACTTATACTAATTGTTTATACAAAAATATGCCATGCCTACTTTGAATGATCATGGCTTAGTTGATTTAAAGGACTTTATGGCTATTTCTAGTCAAAGATATTGTCCAAAACTATTAAGAAATCTTATGAGAGAGTTTCTCTCATTTAAAGCTTGTCACCACCATTTCCAAATGAAGTAGAGACTCTGGTCATTTAGGTCTCATAGGAATTGTTGGTGATATTAAATCTTTGATATGCTAGAATTAAATTGTATGAGGTGCTCACCTCATTTAAATCCTTTTCTCCAAATGATAAGTGTGAAGAGGTTGACTTGGGTCAACCTAGGTCACATATTATGCATAAGAGAAATTAAATCTTAATAAGGTAATGAGAGGAAATTATTTCTCGGAATAATTCCAAGTAACATTTAAGACTAGTATGAGAGGAAATTATTTTTCTTAAATAAATAAGAAAAACACATCCACCAACTTAATAGTAGTATGTGATGCTAGTTTAAGTGTGTGAACCATGTTTGTGCTTAGTTTAGTAAATTAGTTTGGTGTGATGATTGTGTACCCCGTATTCGTATTTTAGACGCTAGTACCGAGGAGTACCAGGAGGAGGAGGAGGTCTACTTCCAAGAAGAAGAAGACCACTTTGACCAGTTTCCCAACCAAGGCAAGATAATACTCTTGCAAAGTGCAAAGCTCACCATGAGCAAGGCATTACCCCATTTTACTTTATGTTTATGATCCTATTTCCCAGTTGTACTTTACCAGCTTTATTTACCTTTGTTTTATCAAAGTACTTTTTGATTTATGATTTACCTAGTTAGTATTGAGTTAGTACAAGAGTATCAAACTTAGCCTAGAAGCAAAGCAAATACTTAGCACCCCTCATACCTAGTTGCTAGTGCTAAATTAAAAATGACTACTCTAGATGGGAACATGTGTCTTTGAATTAATGATGGTGAAAACCTTGGAATGATGAGTCATTTCCATTGAAAGATTTTGAAGGTGAATATGACACTGAATTTGACTTGGTGATCTGGGGCTAAAAACTGATGATTGAGTTGGATGCGATACCTTACCAATATTAAGTACCCCCACAATACCTGATTATGGGTAGGGCTTAGCTGGAAATTTATGTGTCTTAGTATGGGTTCCCTCTGAACACACATCATAGGGGTTATGCTTGAGGCTGCCTCCGTTGTTGAGAAATGATGTGAATTGAGGTGAATTGTACGGCCAAGCCCTGTGCAGTTCCCGGGTTAACAGTTGGTTTTCACCGGGAGGCCAAGCTCATGGGGAGAGGTGCCTATACTAGGGTGTGTAAGTGAAAGGTTAACGGTTGATGATCCGCGTACTGAGTTACGATTATTCGGGGTTTTATCCCTGACGGATGTAATCAAATGTTGTGGCACAAGTGTGCAACCTCTGCAGAGTGTAGAACTATTCGAATAGCCGCGTCCGCGGATATGGACAATTGGAAAGGCCATACTGTTTCCGTCATCAGAATTTATATCTATGTGACTGGTATTTTTGAAAAGGGAACTTGAACGGTGATTTTTTGAATTTCTGAATCACAACTGAGTTGTGGGAATGACACTAATGTTCCCACTTGAGTTAGTTAGCACATGAGGAGTTGTTTACTAAAATGTTTATCAAATAAAATTGGCTTATGCAAATAAACTTAGAGCTTAGAACACTATCAATAATAATGTTAGTACTTACTTTAGTATTAGATTGCGAGTACTTAAAGTACTCACGGCTTTGTCCCTGGCTATTCAAATGGCCAGAATATGAAGTCGAGCAGCAGTACGAGGATGACGATCAGCAGGACGTCTACCACAACTAGGAGCTTCTAACGTCAAGCGTTGGCCTGTGGACTAGAGAGTCCTTGTATCTTACGCTTCCGCTATGAACTTGTGTTTGTTCGTTGATCATTAGATCAACTATTTGTGTAATATGGATCAGGTGATTCCAATTTGTAAGACATTATGGGTTGTAATGAATGATGACTGTGATACTTAACTATTATGCCTCGCAACAACAATTTCCTGGGATTGCGATGTATGACATAATAGGCATCCGGACTTTAAAAATCCGGGTGTTGACAGTTTGGTGGGCCTGTTCCCCCTCCCTGGTGGCTCTCGGGTGTTCTGGATGCTTCCGGGCAAAATAGGAACCTGGGCGTTGATTTCGTCCAATTCCGAGAATATTTCGTTACTAGGATTTCTGAAACCAAAAACAGCAGAAAACAGGAACTGGCACTTCGGCATCTTGTTAATAGGTTAGTTCCAGAAAATGCACGAATATGACATAAAGTGTGCATAAAACATGTAGATAACATCAATAATGTGGCATGGAACATAAGAAATTATCGATACGTCGGAGACGTATCACACCCCTCATGATTAGTTGCTAGTGCTAACAATTAAAATTGACTACTCTAGATGGGAACTTGTGAATTGAAGTGAATTTGAAAACTTTGGAATGATGAGTCATTCTAGTGAAAGATCTTTGAAGGTGAATATGACCTGAATGACATGGTGAAATTGCTAAAAACTGATGTTGGTTTGGATGCGATACCTTTCCAATTAGTTAGTACCCCCACAATACCTGATTATGGGTAGGGCTTAACTGGAACTTTATGCATCTTAGTATGGGTTCCCTCTGAACAAGCATCATAGGGGTTATGCCGAGGATGCCTCTGTAGAACGTGAAATGATGTGAAATGAGGTGAATGTACGACCCAAGCCCTGTGCATTTCCCAGGCTAACGGTTTGTCTTCACTGGGAGGCCAAGCTCATGGGGAGAGGTACCTATACTAGGGTATGTAAGTGAAAGGTTGTGGTGACCCTGCATACCACTACATGTTGTAGTATGCCAGTCGTTGATATAACATTCATGAAGTACCAATCCGCAAATATTACATCCCTCAGAGTAGTACAATAGAACATAGCTGGTCCATAACTCATTCATTTATTATTACAAGCAACATGTACATATCATCTCGGAGTTCCTCTTGGGTCCTAAGAGGAATACTCCTGGGTTCGAGGCGAACCCGACTCAGCTTACAATATAAGAGTCTTACTAGGTTATACATTTATTCTCCTCAAGCAGTTAAGTACTAAGAGTTCGTACTGCTCGGATACTACTACTACTCGGTATGTCTATGCTTGCTCTCCTCCGGAACCCTCCCCGGTTCCGTAGACGATGAGGTAGTCTACTCCTTCTATACCTCTGGAGAGGTCTGGTTCTTCATAACCGATGACTTCTGCTCCTTCAGGGTCGTCGTTGTCCTCCGCCAGTCGATTCAGACAATCTAAGCAGGGGATTTAAGAGTGGTATGAGTACGAGCGTACTCAACAAGTTCATTATAGAAAATAGGTGTTTAATGCACTAGCTACGATATCAGACCAGAAGGTCTAATACCAATGCAGGTTTTCATAATCATTTCTTCAAAATGTTACTTCTATTCAGAAGAACTATGTCCGTCAGCCTTCACCGGTTTACTAGAACTTCATGGAGTTCCTTTCCGGCAGCGTTCGCAGTTCCAAAACCCGGAACAGGGAGTGACATGTCACAATTCATTACACTCTGCAGAGGTATGTTGCCTTACCCATAAGAGATCTTACCCTTGGTGACAACTGGGCAGCTTTCCTGTCCACACTTCCTTCAGTGTGAGGCCCGGTATAAGGTCATAGCCAATTATATTCCTTCGCTACCTTGCACACCCACCCTTTGTTGAATCCCCGACCCTGGGTCCTCGTCGGTGTACTTATACCAATTAAGGATGGCCCCCGACCACGACAACAATCTGGGTTCGAACCAAACTCCTTCGCCGGTAGATGCAACCCCTCATAGACCGCAATACCGTGGTGACTTAGAGTGGGATCCCCACCCACAAGTTGTTCCGCAAGCCGCAACTGCTACGGTATGCACAGCATAACCGTCGGGAATTAGAGTGGGATCCCCACCCTCAAGTTGCTCCGCAAGATACAACCGCTACGGTAAGCTCATCCGTTGATGTACAAGAGGTGGAAATACAATTGACTAGTCTGTCCCATTTCAGATCTTATGGTTAACACGAGTTTTACGGCACAAGAATCACTTGACGACATTTGTTGTTTAATCCTAGATGGATATAAACCCTTGCAATGGAACCTCCACCATATCAACACAATCCATGGTTCCATTGCCCACCACTTAGTCATATTCATAGTTATGAAAATAGTGGTTTTGGTTTTTATGCAATAGTGATAAACATAGTACTTTGCAAGTAATTTGGTAAAAATACTCAAATGACATGAGAAAGTGATAAACTTGCCTGAACACTGCAAAGTGTTGCAGTTGGATGTTGTGGACTGACCCCTGTCCTCGGTTGCTGAAAAATAGCACCATTGCTCGATAAGGGCAATGGTTAAAGAAGCAATTATGCATGCTTTCCATTTTTAGGGTTTGTTCCCCTCTTTCCGATGTCTTATCATTTTATGTGAGAGGTAAATACTAAGAACAATTTAGGGATACTCTGTTTAGGGTAAAATACAATCTTGAAATGTTGTCAAGGTGTTTTTAAAGTCCAAACAAATTTATGGACGTATTTTCATTATTGAAAATATAAAGTGTGATTTAAATGATTATTATAATCATCAAATTAGGACTTATTCTTAGTTGTCTTCAAAAATTCCTTTTGATTTTTTATTATGATAGACAATTTTATGCTGAGTAGTTTTCATATTTTAATTTATTTTTTAGAGCTATATTCTATTTTATAAAATTCTTAGAAATACTCACTTAATTGGGTATTTTGGAAATGTCCAAAATACCCCTCGGGTACACCTGTCAGGTGGACGAGCTGGTTAGGTTGGACCAGCCCACTGGGCTCGGTCCAACCAACCCAGTCGCGTCATCTCCTCGCTGCGCCCTAACCCTAATCCCCTTCCGGCTCCCGCGACACCGAAATCGCCTCCGCCGTCGCCGATTAACTCCGGCCGTCTCCGGCCATCGCCGGCGATGAGATGGTGCGGATCTGGACCGCCTCTCGACGGCGGACATGGTGGTCCGCGTCGATCTGACGCTCGCGTCCTCGTTCACTCGCCATCGACCCTCCCGTGCGCCTGGCTTTCGGCGTCCACCGCCGCCGCGCGTTGGAGATGCCGTGGACCTTCCTCCTGGCGCTCCTCTGGGCGCGTGGTGCTGCTCTGGGGTGCTGCGGTGGTCGCCGTGGCTTGGCTTGGCTAGGCCTGGTGCCGCCGTGTGCCCTGGCGTGCGCCACCGTGGCCGCCAAGGTCATGTCGACCACCTCCTCCCCGGTATGTGCTCCTCCTTCTTCTCTGCTACCTGTTCTACCTCTTCTCCTTCTTCTGGATGCCCTGGCATCCATCCTATTGTGCTGCTGCTGCTACACCTATGAGCTCTGCTGTTGTGCTTGCTATGGATGCATGTATGCTGCTGTGCTCTCTGCTGTTGCCATGGATTCTAGCTGTTGTGCTGTGCTGCTGCCATGCGTATGCTGCTGATGTGCATATGCTGCTTCTGTGTGTGCTGCTCTTCCCTATATCTTGCTGTTGTAACTCATGAGCTCTTGCTCAAGAGCATACTGTGATTCTTATGCTCTATCAAATTGTTCATGCTATTGCTATATAGATCATGCTTCTCCTGTGTGTGCATTTCCTTGCCCCTGGCTTGATCATTATGCATGATCCTTGCATTATGCAAGTGCCAATGCTTCTGATTTGCTGACCCCTTGTGCTATAATTCCTGGAAATGCTCCACTGAGCATTGTTGTTGGCTAGACAGCACCATCCAGTGATGGTGTGATTCTGGATACAATTATATTTAGCTCATTTGCTTATCTGTGATACATTTGTTCATGTCCTATGGCTGATTCAATTATCTGGTCCATGTGTTGATGCTAGAATTGATTCTAGCATGCTTTAGCAAGCTTCTGATGATCATGTGATCATCAGTTGCTTGTAAAAGTTGTTGTGTTATTACTGTGCCTTATTACTACTAGTCCTTGTGTCTGTGTGACACCATAATCTGTACTGGTGCATGCTTCTGCTTGCTCAAGCAGTTGCTGATGCTTGTAATGATCCATTGGATCATCTGCAAGGTTCTGGTGCTTTGATTACTTGTATGATTCATTTATCTGTATTACCTGGCTTTACTAAATGGATAAGTGATGTGAACTGCTTGCAGTAATGATCATTGTATTGAGTTTGACAGGGCTAGATGGTTGCCACCACTTGGTTGGGTACCCTAGCCCTCTTTTGAACCCATCTGGGTGATGATAACTGTGCATGGCTTATTTGTTTGGGTTGGTTCAGTGGTTGAGGTGACCTTGACAACAATTCATTGCTGTTTTGGTAGCTCCCACCCTTGTTGGCTTGCTGTGGCTTAGTGAATGCATTACTGGTCAATTTCCTTGTTGAATTACCAGTGATCTTTGATGTTGACAAACAAGAATAGACATATATTGTCTATCTGTCTGATGGTGTGCTAGGTTTTAGGTGCTAAGTGACTCTGGTTGAATAGATAGGATCAATTCCTTGATGGATTGCCTTGGTTATGCCACTGTTTTGGTTAACCAGTGTTCCCTTGGTGATTTCCTATTTGCTTCACCCATATTTGCTTGCACCAACTGACTTGGTAGCCAGATGATGACACAAACAGGTACTCATACCCTATGGCTTGTGTGTGTTTGATGCACATGCTTATTTATGAGCAAAACAGATGTTTGCCCATGATTCTTTGTGTATACCTCACTCCAGCTCCTAGATTAAGTGCTAATGTAGTGGATTTGCTTCTGGTTGGAGGTATGTGCTTGCCCTTCTCCTTCTGGCTTGCTGGTGATGCTTGAATTGTTTCAGTGGTTTGCTGGAATAGGTGGAGCAGCTCTAGCTGTTCACCTGTTCTTGTTGTGTTCTTACCACTTGAGTTGCTGCCGATGAAATGGCTAGGGTTTGGGTTGTGAAAAGTTTATATATGCCCTTTCCTTGCCCCTCTTGTCGACAACAGGGCCTGGCATCATATGGTGACTCCCCTGGCCGTGTGTGTGTGCTGTTGTGCATGCACACTCCATGGCTTGCTGTTGAGCATGCACTCAAGCTGTGTGAGCCGCTTGTGTGTGTGTGTGTGTGGGACATGTGCAGCTGAGTGGATCACCTCGGCTGGTTCCTGTCATATCCACTCAATTCTACATTCTTTTGCTAACCTGCCAAGTGGCAATGCCACTTGGCATAACCTCTTGTTTGATCTTTGTGTGTTTGCAGGGAACAATGAGATGATCAAGATGAAGATCAAGATCATCTTGATCAAGAATTTCATGATGATCAACTTATGTAGTATAGGACATTTAATTGACTTGTAATTTTCCTTTTTCTTTTTCCATTTATTCAATTCTTGTAATGTGTTGTAATATTTCATAATTCAATTCTGGATATTGTAAATGACTTTGTATCTTGTGTGATTATCAATAAAGCTCCAATTTTCCTTAATGAGCTTTGTATAATAGTTGTACTATTTATATACTTGATTATTTATATTTGTTTAATGAATTACCTCAATTTGAATTATGAGATATTCTTGTGATGTTTGAATTTGAAATTCAAACTTACTAAGTTGAATTCAATCATGCAACTTAATGTTTGTGATGCAGTATTCCCCTCTCTTCTCAAAAACCCTAGTTTAGTTAAGTGAGGTGCAAGTTTATCGCACTCTCGAAACCCTAACCATGTAAGGTGTCAAGAGAGAAACTTGTCCCCCTTCGATGCAGTTTTCTTTTAAAAGCGCGAAATTTCCCCAGAATTTACGATGCAGTGCACATCCCTTTCTAAAATCTACCCCTCGATCGTCTCTAAACCTGGGACATTACAGCCTTTCCCCCTTTAAGGAAAACTTCGTCCCGAAGTTGTAGTTGTAATACCTGAACAGTTCTGGGTAAGACTTTCTCAGGTCTTCTTCCTTCTCCCAGGTGGCTTCCCTCTCGGGGTGATGCTTCCATTGAACCTTGCAGTACTTAATGGCTCTATTCCTGAGTTGTTTCCAATTTTCCTCGAGAATCTTGGCTGGCTTCTCGATATAGGTCAAGTCTGGTTGTAGCTCTAGCTCATCATGTGATACTGGCTCGTCTGGGGTCTTCAAACATTTTCTGAGTTGATACACATGGAATACATTGTGTACCTGAGCTATCCTTCCCGGTAGTTCCAATTCAAAGGCTAATCCTTGGTTTTGACTCAGTATCTTGAATGGTCCGATGTATCTAGGGCTAAGCTTCCCCTTTACTCCGAATCTCTGAAGACCTTTCATCGGACTTACCTTAAGGTAAACCATGTCTCCAACTTGTGGTTCCCATGTTCTTCTCTTTTGATCTGCATAACTCTTTTGTCGGCTTTGAGCTATTTTTAGCCTATCTCTTATGATGTCGATGATCTGCTGTTTTTCCTTAACATAATCTGGGTTGAACTCCTTGCTTGAACCTGCCTCGTACCAACAGATCGGTGATCTACACTTTCTTCCATACAGAGCTTCAAATGGTGCCATCTTGATACTGCTTTGATAGCTATTATTGTACGAAAACTCTGCTAGTGGTAATTGCTCCTCCCATGATCCTCCGAAGTCTAGGGCACACGCCCTAAGCATATCTTCTAATATCTGGTTTGTCCTCTCTGTTTGTCCTCCCGTCTGAGGATGATAGGCGGTGCTATAGTCTAACTTGGATCCTAAAGCTTCATGTAGTTGTTTCCAAAATGCTGATGTGAATACGGATCCTCGATCTGACACTATCTTCTTGGGTACTCCATGTTTACTCACAATCTCTTTGATGTAAAGATCGATGAGTTTTTCTCCTTTGTCCTGCTGGTTCACTGCTAAGAAATGTGCACTCTTCCTCAACCGGTCCACGATTACCCATATCATGTCCTTCTTTTTATTAGTCATGGGTAGTCCGGTGATGAAATCCATTCCTATCTCTTCCCATTTCCATTCTGGGATTGGTAAAGGTTGCAACTTTCCTGCCGGACTTTGATGTTCAGCCTTCATCCTTTGACATGTATGGCATTCCGCCACGTATTGTTGTATCTCTCTTTTCATGTTATTCCACTAGAACAATTCCTTGAGATCCATGTACATCTTTGTACTTCCTGGATGTATCGAGTACGGTGTTTGATGTGCTTCCCGGAGTATAACTTCCTTGATCTCATCAATATCCGGAACGCAAATTCTTTTCTGAAACTAGAGTGATCCTGACTCTCCTCGGTGAAATTCCGATGGTCTTCCCTCGTCAATCCTTCTCATCTCCTCCATGATGAATGGATCGTCCAGTTGACCCATGATTATCTCATTCTTTAGGTTAACACTTAGTTCATCGGCTACTTGTAAAGACGATAGTTCTTCATGAGCTTCTTTCTCCCAAAGTTTTATCTGGGCTTGGCTTATTTCCTTCTTCAATTCCGGCGCTATTTCTTGCTCCACTCCTCCAGTGCTCTTCCTACTCAAGGCATCTGCTACTACATTAGCTTTTCCTGGAGTATAATTGATGGTCAAATCATAGTCCTTGATCAATTCAAGCCATCTTTTCTGTCTCATGTTGAGTTCCTTCTGAGTGAAGAAGTACTTGAGATCTTATGATCAGTATAGAGCTCACACTTGGCTCCATAGAGAAAATGTCTCCAAGTTTTGAGTGCAAATATGACCGCTGCTAACTCTAGGTCATGTGTTGGATAGTTCACTTCATGAGGTCTGAGTTGCCTTGATCCATATGATATTACTTTCCCATCTTGCATGAGTACACAACCCAATCCATGTTTGGATGTGTCACAGTACACGGTGTAATCCTTGCCAACTTCCGGAACTGCTAACACCGGTGCTGTGGTGAGTTTCTCTTTCAGAGTCTGAAAACTCTTCTCACACTCATCGGACCACACAAATGGTGTGTTCTTCCTTAACAGCTTAGTCATTGGTCCTGCTATCTTATAGAATCCTTCGATGAATCTCCGATAGTATCCTGCCATTCCTAAGAATCCTCGGATTTCTTTGACAGTCTTTGGTGCTTCCCAATCTAAAACTGCTGCTACTTTGCTAGGATTTACTGCTATCCCATCCTTGCTGATAACATGACCAAGAAATTCTACTTGATCTAGCCAAAACTCACATTTGCTAAATTTGGCATAGAGTTGATGTTCTCTTAGTGTTTGCAACACTATCCTAAGATGTTCAGCATGTTTCGCTTTATCTTTGGAATATATCAAGATATCATCGATGAATACGATGACAAACTTGTCTAGGCATGGCATGAAGATCTTATTCATAAGATTCATGAATATTGCTGGGGCATTGGTTAATCCAAAAGGTACTACTAGGTATTCATGATGTCCGTACCTTGAGACCAAGGATGTTTTCGGAACGTCTTCCTTCTTGATCTTTATCTGATGGTATCCGGATCTTAGATCAATCTTGGAAAAGACTCCCGCGCCTCTAACTTGATCAAACAGATCTTGTATTCTAGGAAGTGGATACTTATTCTTTATAGTAACATTATTCAGGTTTCTATAGTCTCCGCACATCCTTCGACCTCCATCTCTTTTATCCACGAATATTACTGGTGATCCCCATGGTGAGATACTCTCCTGAATGAATCCTTTCTGTTCCAAGTCATCCAACTGTTCCTTGAGTTCCTTCAGCTCTTTAGGCCCCATCTTATATGGTGCCTTAGCAATCGGAGCTGTTCCTGGAATTAGGTCGATAGTAAACTCTATCTCCCTATCTGGTGGCATTCCAGGTAATTCCTTAGGAAAAACATCCTGGAATTCATTAACTACAGGTATATCCTCTAGCTTTACTTCCTTCATGCTATTCAACTATAACTCTACTTCAATCTGGGTATGCTGATCTCCTTGGTAGATCATTCTACTTCCATCGGGGCTTTTCAGAGACACTGTTTTGTTCACACAATCTATCAAGGCTCCATTTGCCTCTAACCAGTTCATACCAAGAATGACATCAATGTCCTTCATCGGTAGAATGAACAGGTCTGCGTCAAACTCACACTTATTGATCATAATGACATGTCCCTGTTTGGTGTGGGTTAATACTATCGTTCCCCCCGCAGAAAGTATGGTGATAGGGTTATCTAACTTAGTGCAACTAATCCCATGTTTGATGATGAATTGCTGAGAAATGAATGATGTAGTTGCACCAGTATCAAAAAGTACTTTGCCAGGATGAGTGAGTATCTGAAGCGTACCTATCACTGCCTGATCGGAGTTCACCACCTCCTCCAAGCTGGTGCAGTTCAACTTGCCGAAGGGCTTCTTGTTCTTCCAATTCCCTCCAGTATTCCCGCCTCGGTTTCCTCCTCCTCCTGACTGACCTCCTCCATTCTTTTTATTAGGGCAATCTTTCATCATGTGCCCCTCCTGACGACACCCAAAACAAATGATTCTGGGTTTACGGCAATCCTTGGAGGCATGTCCTTTAAATCCACAGATGCGGCAAACGATCTGGTTTGCGGCCTGGAATCCTTGATTCCTCCTGTTGTTGTTGTTGTTGTTGTTGTTGTTGTTGTTGTACCTTGGCTTGAAACTCAAGCCAGTGTTAGGCTTGTTGCTGACAAATCTCTTAGGCTCAAATTTGGCCTTCTTTCTTTTCTCTTCTTGCAGCTGTTTGAAATCATCTTCAAGAGTGGTGACTGCATCCACCAACTCCTGGAACTCGGTAGCTCTCATCATCCTGAGCTGTACCTTGAACTGAGGAGTTAATCCCCGCAAGAACCTCTTCTTCTTCTTGTCCTCGGTGTTGACCTCCTCAACGGCATACCGGGACAACTTGGAAAACTCCCTGACATAAGTCAGGATGGCCTTATCTTTCTGCTCGAGACTCTCAAATTCTCGACGCTTCAGTTCCACAATACTCTCAGGGACATTGGATTCCCTGAACTTCCTCTTGAACTCTTCCCACGTGAACACCTTCTCAGCCGGATAAACGCTACTATATTATCCCACCAAGATGCAGTGGGTCCACACAACAAGTGTGTTGCGTACCTGACCTTCTCCAGGTCGTTGCATCCAACAGTGTTGAGATTACGCTCATTATCCATCAACCAATCCTCCGCGTCCATAGGTTCGGGCGCGTATGCGAAGGATATTGGCTTGGTATTCTGGAAGTCCGACAAAGTGACTCCCTGATTATCTGGCCTTTCCACCTTGTTCTGCTGAAGCAGCTCCTGAAAGAACTTATTTTGCTGCTCCATGGTCACTCGTTGCCTTTCCTCCAACATTTGCATGTATTGGAGGAAGTTCTGCTGCGTCATGGGTGGTGGTGGTGGTGGAAACTGGTTTCTGCCTGCTTCATCAGCCTTTTCCTTCTGCTTGGCCTCGCGCTCGAGGCGCTGTGCTTCACTCTCCTCACCCGTCGCTCCCGACATATCCCCCTAGTTCTGCAACACAAAGTGGTACTCATAGTTACTCCATGCGCAAGTTTTCTGAGCTCAACTTTGTGCATAGAACTAGTCACGCAATGGAAATCAAGAAGCAAATTCAAATCATACAAAACATATACCATGTATATACATACTTAAGTGGTTTATTACAATAATCAGTAGCGATGTGAGTATGCAAACTCACTTATTGAAGTATATGTACAAATTTCTACAAATATTACATACTACAATACATGTGGTACAACTGTATTGTAGTCTCGCCTCCCATGGTGGTCTCTAGTCGTGCTTTACTCCCGGTACATCCCAGGCTTCCATCCGGTCGAACGTGTAGTCCTCCTGACAGAATCTGGAACATAGGGTCTTCCCGTCGGCTGGTAGTCAGAATCAGAGGATGATCCCAGGGAGAAATCTGTGTTCATGAACTGGTTATTCAATGCAGCATAATCCACTCCTGGGGTGTACTCCCCTGTGACTCCGCCATAGGTATTCCCACCATCTGTATCCGACTCAATCAGTATAGGATACTCCTCATAATCTCCCCAACTATACTGATGGTTCTGGAACTGGGTTGTGGCGTCCTCATCCATCTCAGGATTACACCTGACTGGATCGCTATAGGTTCCGATGTATGATCCCCAACACCGACCTGTTGAGTTCTCTATAGGAGTCTCGGAACGCTGATGGTTTCCGGATTCCTCTCCACCCTCATATCCTCCATGGGAACTACTAGGAAAGTACCTAGGTGTAATAGGTGTGGTTTGTTGTTCTGGATGGTCAATACTAATGAAGTCACCAGTTGAATAAACTGGTGTGTGAACCTCACCCTCCATTGGTTCCTTTCCCTTTGTCTCCTCCTTGGGCTCAGTGAATTCTTCCAACATTGTGTCAATTGCACCCGACAAATGTTGGTTCAACTGAAAGGACAATGTCAGTAGGTTGCAGCTGTTATCCATGTACTTAGCGGCTTCTGCTGGTTTGCATTTTGCAAGCTTGAAGTGGTTAAGCATAGGATCATCTTCCTCCCCCATATGAGGAATATGTGCGAATTCGGAACCAATAAGCTCCTTCGTCTTATGTTCCCGAATAACAGTGATGGCTTTCATTATGGCTATGTGGTAGGCTGTTCTAATGGTTCTAGCCTCACCTGCTGGCATCACTACACTCATTCCTAGGGATTCTGGAAGTCTTAACCCTACCCTACACTTCGCCAATATTGTACCATCGTAGTACATGTATTTCATTACTTGGATCTGGGGATCGCACCCAAATTCAAGCAACATAGCACGAAGAATGTCCGCGAGTCATCCGTCATAGTCACTCAAGGTTGATTCCTTCACTTTCACGTTACGTCCCGAACGTGAACTTGCCATAGTTGGCTGTAGAATAGAAAGAATATAATATTAGTAATGATGCATCATAATAGAGATAATAAAGAATTATCGCACTAAAAGATATGATTGTTTTATTCTCAAGTGAATATACACCATATTTTTAGAGAATTCTTTACTAATCCTATTTGACTCCTAACGTTCTGTCCCATTTACTAGGTTCGAACCAAAGGTCAAAGCTTTTGATCTGATACCAACTGTGGTGACCCTGCATACCACTGCATGTTGTAGTATGCCAGTCGTTGATATAACATTCACGAAGTACCAATCCGCAAATATTACATCCCTCAGAGTAGTACAACAGAACATAGTTGGTCCATAACTCATTCATTTATTATTACAAGCAACATGTACATATCATCTCGGAGTTCCTCTTGGGTCCTAAGAGGAATACTCATGGGTTCGAGGCGAACCCGACTCAGCTTACAATATAAGAGTCTTACTAGGTTATACATTTATTCTCCTCGAGCAATTAAGTACTAAGAGTTCGTACTGCTCGGATACTACTACTACTCGGTATGTCTATGCTTGCTCTCCTCCGGAACCCTCCCCGGTTCCGTAGATGATGAGGTAGTCTACTCCTTCTATACCTCTGGAGAGGTCTGGTTCTTCATAACCGATGACTTCTGCTCCTTCAGGGTCATCGTTGTCCTCCTCCAGTCGATTCAGACAATCTAAGCAGGGGATTTAAGAGTGGTATGAGTACAAGCGTACTCAACAAGTTCATTATAGAAAAGAGGTGTTTAATGCACTAGCTACGATATCAGACCAGAAGGTCTAATACCAATGCAGGTTTTCATAATCATTTCTTCAAAAGGTTACTTTTATTCAGAAGAACTATGTCCGTCAGCCTTCACCAGTTTACTAGAACTTCATGGAGTTCCTTTCCGGCAGCTTTCGCAGTTCCAAAACCCGGAACAGGGAGTGACAGGTCACGATTCATTACACTCTGCAGAGGTGTGTTGCTTTACCCATGAGAGATCTTACCCTTGGTGCCAACCGGGCAGCTTTCCCGTCCACACTTCCTTCGGTGTGAGGCCCGGTATAAGGTCATAGCCAATTATATTCCTCCGCTACCTTGCACACCCACCCTTTGTTGCATCCCCGACCCTGGGTCCTCGCCGGTGTACTTATACCAATTAAGGATGGCCCCCGACCACGACAACAATCTGGGATCGAACCAAACTCCTTCGCCGGTAGATGCAACCCCTAATAGACCGCAATACCGTGGGGACTTAGAGTGGGATCCCCACCCACAAGTTGTTCCGCAAGCCGCAACTGCTATGGTATGCACAGCATAACCGTCGGGAATTAGAGTGGGATCCCCACCCTCAAGTTGCTCCGCAAGATACAACCGCTACGGTAAGCGCATCCGTTGATGTACAAGAGGTGGAAATACAATTGACTAGTCCGTCCCATTTCAGATCTTATGGTTAACACGAGTTTTACGGCACAAGAATCACAAGATGACATTTGTTGTTTAATCCTAGATGGATATAAACCCTTGCAATGGAACCTCCACCATATCAACACAATCCATGGTTCCATTGCCCACCACTTAGTCATATTCATAGTTATGAAAATGGTGGTTTTGCTTTTTATGCAATAGTAATAAACATAGTACTTTGCAAGTAATTTGGTAAAAATACTCAAATTACATGAGCAAGTGATGAACTTGCCTGAACACTGCAAAGTGTAGCAGTTGGATGGTGTGGACTGACCCTTGTCCTCGGTTGCTGAAAAATAGCATCATTGTCCGATAAGGGCAATGGTTAAAGAAGCAATTATGCATGCTTTCCATTTTTAGGGTTTGTTCCCCCCTTTCCGGTGTCTTATCATTTTATGTGAGAGGTAAATACTAAGAACAATCACTAGAAGAAATCTGCCATAATATGATGTTTTTTTATGACTGGAAATCAAAATGTCATAGCTTTATGACGTTCCTAGCTTTGACCGTCCTTGGCCACTCGGGGGGGGGGGGGGGCAAAACCCTAGAAAATCGTGACGTTATTGGGCAAAAACATCATTGGCAATTTAGGGATACTCTGTTTAGGGTAAAATACAACCTTGAAATGTTGTCAAGGTGTTTTTAAAGTCCAAACGAATTTATGGACCTATTTTCATTATTGAAAATATAAAGTGTGATTTAAATGATTATTATAATCATCAAATTAGGACTTATTCTTAGTTGTCTTCGAAAATTCCTTTTGATTTTTTATTGTGATAGAGAATTTTATGTTGAGTAGTTTTCATATTTTTATTTATTTTTTAGAGCTATATTCTATTTTATAAAATTCTTAGAAATACTCACTTAATTGGGTATTTTGGAAATGTCCAAAATACCCCTCGGGCCCACCTGGCAGGTGGCCGAGCTGGTTAGGTTGGACCAGCCCACTGGGCTCGGTCCAACCGACCCAGTCGCGTCGTCTCCTCGCTGTGTCCTAACCCTAATCCCCTTCCGGCTCTTGAGACACCGAAATCGCCTCCGCCGTTGCCGATTAACTCCGGCCGTCTCCGGCCATCGCCGGCGACGAGATGGTGCGGATCTGGACCGCCTCTCGATGGCGGACATGGTGGTCCGCGTCGATCTGTCGCTCGCGTCCTCGCTCACTCGCCATCGACCCTCCGGTGCGCCTGGCTTTCGGCGTCCACCGCCGCCGCGCGTTGGAGATGTCGTGGACCTTCCTCCTGGCGCTCCTCTGGGCATGTGGTGCTGCTCTGGGGTGCTGCGGTGGTCGCCGTGGCTTGGCTTGGCTAGGCCTGGTGCCGCCGTGTGCCCTGGCGTGCGCCGCCGTGGCCGCCATGGTTGTGTTGACCACCTCCTCCCTGGTATGTGCTCCTCCTTCTTCTCTGCTACTTGTTCTACCTCTTCTCCTTCCTCTGGATGCCCTGGCATCCATCCTATTGTGTTGCTGCTGCTACACCTATGTGCTCTGCTGTTGTGCTTGCTGTGGATGCGTGTATGCTGCTGTGCTCTCTGCTGTTGCCATGGATTCTAGCTGCTGCGCTGTGCTGCTGCCATGCGTATGCTGCTGCTGTGCATATGCTGCTTCTGTGTGTGCTGCTCTTCCCTATATCTTGCTGTTGTAACTCACGAGCTCTTGCATTCCGCCACGTGTGGTGCTGCTCTGGGGTGCTGCGGTGGTCGCCGTGGCTTGGCTTGGCTAGGCCTGGTGCCGCCGTGTGCCCTGGCGTGCGCCGCCGTGGCCGCAATGGTCGTGTTGACCACCTCCTCCCCGGTATGTGCTCCTCCTTCTTCTCTGCTACTTGTTCTACCTCTTCTCCTTCCTCTGGATGCCCTGGCATCCATCCTATTGTGTTGCTGCTGCTACACCTATGTGCTCTGCTGTTGTGCTTGCTTTGGATGCGTGTATGCCGCTGTGCTCTCTGCTGTTGCCATGGATTCTAGCTGCTGTGCTGTGCTGCTGCCATGTGTATGCTGCTGTTGTGCATATGCTGCTTCTGTGTGTGCTGCTCTTCCCTATATCTTGCTATTGTAACTCACGAGCTCTTGCTCAAGAGCATACTGTGATGCTTATGCTCTATTAAATTGTTCCTGTTGTTGCTATATAGATCATGCTTCTCCTATGTGTGCATTTCCTTGCCCCTGGCTTGATCATTATGCATGATCCTTGCATTATGCAAGTGCTAATGCTTCTGATTGGCTGACCCCTTGTGCTATAATTCCTGGAAATGCTCCACTGAGCATTGTTGTTGGCTAGACAGCACCATCCAGTGATGGTGTGCTTCTGGATACAATTATATTTAGCTCATTTGCTTATCTGTGATACATTTGTTCATGTCCTATGGCTGATTCAATTATCTGGTCCATGTGTTGATGCTAGAATTGATTCTAGCATGCTTTAGCAAGCTTCTGATGATCATGTGATCATCAGTTGCTTGTAAAAGTTGTTGTGTTATTACTGTGCCTTATTACTACTAGTCCTTGTGTCTGTGTGACACCATAATCTGTACTGGTGCATGCTTCTGCTTGCTCAAGCAGTTGCTGATGCTTGTAATGATCCATTGGATCATCTGCAAGGTTCTGGTGCTTTGATTACTTGTATGATTCATTTATCTGTATTACCTGGCTTTACTAAATGGATAAGTGATGTGAACTGCTTGCAGTAATGATCATTGTATTGAGTTTGACAGGGCTAGATGGTTGCCACCACTTGGTTGGGTACCCTAGCCCTCTTTTGAACCCATCTGGGTGATGATAACTGTGCATGGCTTATTTGTTTGGGTTGGTTCAGTGGTTGAGATGACCTTGACAACAATTCATTGCTGTTTTGGTAGCTCCCACCCTTGTTGGCTTGCTGTGGCTTAGTGAATGCATTACTGGTCAATTTCCTTGTTGAATTACCAGTGATCTTTGATGTTGACAAACAAGAATAGACATATATTGTCTATCTGTCTGATGGTGTGCTAGGTTTTAGGTGCTAAGTGACTCTGGTTGAATAGATAGGATCAATTCCTTGATGGATTGCCTTGGTTATGCCACTGTTTTGGTTAACCAGTGTTCCCTTGGTGATTTCCTATTTGCTTCACCCATATTTGCTTGCACCAACTGACTTGGTAGCCAGATGATGACACAAACAGGGTACTCACACCCTATGGCTTGTGTGTGTTTGATGCACATGCTTATTTATGAGCAAAACAGATGTTTGCCCATGATTCTTTGTGTATACCTCACTCCAGCTCCTAGATTAAGTGCTGATGTAGTGGATTTGCTTCTGGTTGGAGGTATGTGCTTGCCCTGCTCCTTCTGGCTTGCTGGTGATGCTTGATTTGTTTCAGTGGTTTGCTGGAATAGGTGGAGCAGCTCTAGCTGTTCACCTGTTCTTGCTGTGTTCTTACCACTTGAGTTGCTGCCGATGAAATGGCTAGGGTTTGGGCTGTGAAAAGTTTATATATGCCCTTTCCTTGCCTCTCTTGTCGACAACAGGGCCTGGCATCATTTGGTGACTCCCCTGGCCATGTGTGTGTGTGTTGTTGTGCATGCACACTCCATGGCTTGCTGTTGAGCATGCACTCAAGCTGTGTGAGCAGCTTGTGTGTGTGTGGGGGGGACTTGTGCAGCTGAGTGGATCAGCTTGGCTGGTTCCTGTCATATCCACTCAATTCTACATTCTTTTGCTAACCTGCCAAGTGGCAATGCCACTTGGCATAACCTCTTGTTTGATCTTTCTGTGTGTGCAGGGAACAATGAGATGATCAAGATGAAGATCAAGAACATCTTGATCTAGAATTTCATGATGGTCAACTTATGTAGTTTAGGACATTTAGTAGACTTGTAATTTTCTTTTTTCTTTTTCCATTTATTCAATTCTTGTAATGTGTTGTAATATTTCATAATTCAATTCTGGATATTGTAAATGACTTTGTATCTTGTGTGATTATCAATAAAGCTCCAATTTTCCTTAATGAGCTTTGTATAATAGTTGTACTATTTATATACTTGATTATTTATATTTGTTTAATGAATTACCTCAATTTGAATTATGAGATATTCATGTGATGTTTGAATTTGAAATTCAAACTTACTAAGTTGAATTCAATCATGCAACTTAATGTTTGTGATGCACTATTCCCCTCTCTTCTCAAAAACCCTAGTTTAGTTAAGTGAGGTGCAAGTTTATCGCACTCTCGAAACCCTAACCCTGTAAGGTGTCGAGAGAGAAACTTGTCCCCCTTCGATGCAGTTTTCTTTTAAAATCGTGAAATTTCCCCAGAATTTACGATGCAGTGCACATCCCTTTCTAAAATCTACCCCTCGATCATCTCTAAACCTGGGACATTACAAAGGTTATGGTTGATGATCCGCGTACTGAGTTACGATGATTCAGGGTTATCCCTGACGGATGAAATCAAATGTTGTGGCACAAGTGTGCAACCTCTGCAGAGTGTAAATCTATTCGAATAGCAGTGTCCACGGTTACGGACGGTTGGAAAGGCCAAACTGTTTCCTGTGTCAGATAATTTCTTGAAAAGGGTTGATGAATTGAATGGTGACTTGACTTGAATCACAACTGAGTTGTGGGAATGACACTAATGTTCCCACTTGAGTTAGTTAGCACATGAAGAGTCTTTTACCGAATGCTTGCGGACTAAAATTGGCTTTATGCAAAGAAACTAGAGCTTAGCACCTGATACGTCTCCAACGTATCTATAATTTCTGATGTTCCATGCTTGTTTTATGACAATACCTACATGTTTTGTTCACACTTTATGATGATTTCATGCGTTTTCCGGAACTAACCTATTGACGAGATGCCGAAGTGCCAGTTCCTGTTTTCTGCTGTTTTTGATTTCAGAAATCCTATTAAGGAAATATTCTCGGAATTGGACGAAATCAACGCCCAGCATCTTATAATTCCACGAAGCTTCCAGAACACCCGAGAGGGACCAGAGGAGGGCCACAGGGGGCCCACACGTGTGGGCGGCGCGGCCAAGGAGCCAGCCGCGTGATGTCTACGGTTGCTTCTATTCTTGTAGACAGTGTTGGGCCTCCAAGAGCAGAGGTTTGTAGAACAGCAGCAAGTTTCCCTTAAGTGGATCACCCAAGGTTTATCGAACTCAGGGAGGAAGAGGTCAAAGATATCCCTCTCATGCAACCCTGCAACCACAAAGCAAGAAGTCTCTTGTGTCCCCAACACACCTAATACACTTGTCAGATGTATAGGTGCACTAGTTCGGCGAAGAGATAGTGAAATACAAGTGGTATGAATATATATGAGCAGCAGTAACGGCACCAGAAAATAGCTTGATGCTACAACTGGCGTGTGGTTGATGGTGGTAATATTGCAGGCAGTACAGATGCAGTAGAACAGTAAACAAGCAGCGATAGCAATATTTGGGAACAAGGCCTAGGGATTATACTTTCACTAGTGGACACTCTCAACATTGATCACATAACAAAATAGATAAATGCTATACTCTACACTCTGTTGTTGGATGATGAACACCACTAATTGTGTAGGATTACACGAACCCTCAATGCCGGAGTTAACAAGCTCCACAACATTCGATATTCATATTTAAATAACCTTAGAGTGCATGATATATCAACACAACTACACCAAGTACTAACATAGCATGCACACTGTCACCATCACACTATGAAGGAGGCATAGATCACATCAATACTATCATAGCAATAATTAACTTCATAATCTACAAGAGATTACAATCATAACCTACGCCAAGTACTACACGATGCACACACTGTCACCTTTACACCGTGCAGGAGGAATAGAGTACTTTAATAACATCACTAGAGTAGCACATAGATGAATTGTGATACAAAACTCATATGAATCTCAATCATGTAAGGCAGCTCATGAGATCATTGTATTGAAGTACATAGGAGAGAGATTAACCACATAGCTACCGGTACAGCCCTTAGCCTCGATGGAGAACTACTCCCTCCTCATGGGAGACATCAGCGTTGATGAAGATGGCGGTGGAGATGGCAGCGGTGTCGATGGAGAAGCCTTCCGGGGGCACTTCCCCGTCCCGGCGGCGTGCCGGAACAGAGACTCCTGTCCCCCAGATCTTGGCTTCGTGATGGCGGCGGCTCTGGATGGTTTCTCGTACCGTGGCTTTTCCGTATCGAAGATTTAGGTCAGGGACCTTTATATAGGCGAAGAGGCGGAGTCGGAAGGGGTCTGGGGCCACCAGACACTAGGGCGGCGCGCCCCCCCTTGGGCCGCGCCGCCACCATGTTTGGGCCCCCTGTGGCCCCTCTCTGGCAGATCTCGGGTGTTCTGGAAGCTTCATGCAATCCTAAGACTCTGGGCGTTGATTTCGTCCAATTCTGAGAATATTTCCTTACTAGGATTTCTAAAACCAAAAACAGCAGAAAACAGCAACTGGCCCTTCGGCATCTCGTTAATAGGTTAGTGCCGGAAAATGCATAAATATGACATAAAGTATGCATAAAACATGTAGATATCATCAATAATGTGGCATGGAACATAAGAAATTATCGATATGTCGGAGACGTATCAGCATCCCCAAGCTTAGTTCCTGCTCGTCCCGAGCAGGTAAACGATAACAAAGATAATTTCTGGAGTGACATGCCATCATAACCTTGATTTTACTATTGTAAGCACATGTAATGAATGCAGCGATCAAAACAATGGTAAATGACATGAGTAAACAAATGAATCATATAGCAAAGACTTTTCATGAAAAGTACTTTCAAGACAAGCATCAATAAGTCTTGCATAAGAGTTAACTCATAAAGCAATAATTTCATAGTATAGGTATCGAAGCAACACAAAGGAAGATTAAGTTTCAGCGGTTGCTTTCAACTTGTAACATGTATATCTCATGGATATTGTCAACATAGAGTAATATAACAAATGCAATATGCAAGTATGTAGGAATCAATGCACAGTTCACACAAGTGTTTTCTTCTTGAGGTGGATAGAAATAGGTGTACTGACTCAACATAAAAGTAAAAGAATGGCCCTTCGTAGAGGGAAGCATCGATTGCTATATTTGTGCTAGAGCTTTGATTTTGAAAACATCAAGAGAGTATAAAAGTAAAGTTTTGAGAGGTGTTTGTTGTTGTCAACGAATGGTAGTGGGCACTCTAACCCCCTTGCCAGACAAACCATCAAAGAGCGGCTCCCATTTTATTTTTATTTTTGTGTGGCACTCCTTCCAACCTTTCTTTCACAAACCATGGCTAACCGAATCCTCGGGTGCCTGCCAACAATCTCATACCATGAAGGAGTGCCTTTTTATTTTAGTTTTATTTAGATGACACTCCTCCCCACCTTTGCTTTCTCAAGCCATGGCTAACCGAATCTCGGGTGCCGTCCAACAATCACATACCATGGAGGAGTGTCTATTTTTTGTAAAATTATGAGAGTTAATTAATTGGGACTGGGAATCCCATTGCCAGCTCTTTTTGCAAAATTATTGGATAAGCGGATGAAGCCACTAGTCCATTGGTGAAAGTTGCCCAACAAGATTGAAAGATAAACACCACATACTTCCTCATGAGCTATAAAACATTGACACAAATAAGAGGTAATAACTTTTGAAGTGTTTAAAGATAGCACTCAAGCAATTTACTTTGGAATGTCGGAGAAATACCATGTAGTAGGTAGGTATGGTGGACACAAATGGCATAGTGTTTGGCTCAAGGATTTTGGATGCACGAGAAGTATTCCCTCTCAATACAAGGCTTAGGCTAGCAAGGCTATTTGAAACAAACACAAGTATGAACCGGTACAGCAAAACTCACATAAAAAGTTATTGCAAGCATTATAAAATTCTACACCGTCTTCCTTGTTGTTCAAACCCTTACTAGAAAATATCTAGACCTTAGAGAGACCAATCATGCAAAACAAATTTTAGCAAGCTCTATGTATTTCTTCACTAATAGGTGCAAAGTATATGATGCAAGAGCTTAATCATGAGCACAACAATTGCCAAGTATCAAATTATTCAAGACATCATACCAATTACCACATGTAGCATTTTCTGTTTCCAACCATATAACAATTAACGAAGCAGTTTCAACCTTCGCCATGAACATTAAAAGCTAAGAACACATGTGTTCATATGAACCAGCGGAGCGTGTCTCTCTCCCACACAAGCATGTATTTATTCAAACAAAAACAAAAACGAAAGCAAACAGACGCTCCAAGTAAAGTACATAAGATGTGACCGAATAAAAATATAGTTTCAAGAGAAGAAACCTGATAATTTTGTCGATGAAGAAGGGGATGCCTTGAGAATCCCCAAGCTTAGATGCTTGAGTCTTCTTGAAATATGAAGGGATGAACCACCGGGGCATCCCCAAGCTTAGAGCTTTCACTCTTCTTGATCATATTGTATCATCCTCCTCTCTTGACCCTTGAAAACTTCCTCCACACCAAACTCGAAACAAACTCATTAGAGGGTTAGTGCATAATCAAAAATTCACATATTCAGAGGTGACACAATCATTCTTAACACTTCTGGACATTGCTCAAAGCTACTGGAAGTTAATGGAACAAAGAAATCCATCCAACATAGCAAAAGAGGCAATGCGAAATAAAAGGCAGAATCTGTCAAAACAGAACAGTCCGTAAAGACGAATTTCTAAGAGGCACCAGACTTGCTCAAATGAAAATGCTCAAATTGAATGAAAGTTGCGTACATATCTGAGGATCACTCACGTAAATTGGCAGAATTTTCTGAGATACCTACGGAGAATTCAACCCAGATTCGTGACAGCAAGAAATCTGTTTCTGCGCAGTAATCAAATCTAGTATGAACCTTACTATCAAAGACTTTACTTGGCACAACAATGCAACAAAATTAAAATAAGGAGAGGTTGCTACAGTAGTAACAACTTCCAAAACACAACAAAACAGTAGCAAAATAAAGACATGGGTTATCTCCCAAGAAGTGCTTTCTTTATAGCCATTAAGATGGGCTCAGCAAATTAAATGATGCACTCACAAGAAATAGTATTTGAAGCAAAAGAGAGCATCAAGTGGCAAATTCAAAACAAATTTAAGCCTAACATGCTTCCTATGAAAAGGAATCTTGTAAATAAACAAGTTCATGAAGAGCAAAGTAACAAGCATAGGAAGGTAGAACAAGTGTAGCTTCAAAAATTTCAGCACATAGAGAGGTGTTTTAGTAACATGAAAATTTCTACAACCATATTTTCCTCTCTCATAATAACTTTCAGTATCATCATGAGCAAACTCAACAATATAACTATCACATAAAGCATTCTTATCATGAGTCTCATGCATAAAATTATTACTACCCACATAAGCATAATCAATTTTATTAGTTGTAGTGGGAGCAAATTCAACAAAGTAGCTATCATTATTATTCTCATCATCAAATATAGGAGGCATATTGTAATCATAATCAAATTTATCCTCCATAACAGGTGATACGTCTCCGACGTATCGATAATTTCTTATGTTCCATGCCACATTATTGATGTTATCTACATGTTTTATGCACACTTTATGTCATATTCGTGCATTTTCTGGAACTAACCTATTAACAAGATGCCGAAGTGCCAGTTGCTGTTTTCTGCTGTTTTTGGTTTCAGAAATCCTAGTAAGGAAATATTCTCGGAATTGGACGAAATCAAAGCCCAGGGGCCTATTTTTCCACGAAGCTTCCAGAAGTCCGAAGGAGAGACGAAGAGGGGCCACGGAGGGGCCACACCCTAGGGCGGCGTGGCCCCCCCCCCTTGGCCGCGTGGCCCTGTGGTGTGGGGCCCCCGTGCCGCCTCTTGACCTGCCCTTCCGCCTATAAAAAGTCTCCGTGACGAAACCCCCAGTACCGAGAGCCACGATACGGAAAACCTTCCAGAGACGCCGCCAACGCCGATCCCATCTCGGGGGATCCAGGAGATCGCCTCCGGCACCCTGCTGGAGAGGGGAATCATCTCCCGGAGGACTCTACGCCGCCATGGTCGCCTCCGGTGTGATGTGTGAGTAGTCTACCCCTGGACTATGGGTCCATAGCAGTAGCTAGATGGTTGTCTTCTCCCCATTGTGCTATCATTGTCGGATCTTGTGAGCTGCCTAACATGATCAAGATCATCTATCTGTAATTCTATATGTTGCGTTTGTTGGGATCCGATGAATAGAGAATACTTGTTATGTTGATTATCAAAGTTATGCTATGTGTTGTTTATGATCTTGCATGCTCTCCGTTACTAGTAGATGCTCTGGCCAAGTAGATGCTTGTAACTCCAAGAGGGAGTACTTATGCTCGATAGTGGGTTCATGCCTGCATTGACACCGGGACAAGTGACGAAAAGTTCTAAGGTTGTGTTGTGCTGTTGCCACTAGGGATAAAACATTAGTGCTATGTTCAAGGATGTAGTCACTAGTTACATTACGCACCATACTTAATGCAATTGTCTGTTGTTAGCAACTTAATGCTGGAGGGGGTTCGGATGATAACCTGAAGGTGGACTTTTTAGGCATAGATGCAGTTGGATGACGGTCTATGTACTTTGTCGTAATGCCCAATTAAATCTCACTATACTCATCATGATATGTATGTGCATGGTCATGCTCTCTTTATTTGTCAATTGCCCAACTGTAATTTGTTCACCCAACATGCTGTTCGTCTTATGGGAGAGACACCTCTAGTGAACTGTGGACCCCGGTCCAATTCTCTTTACTGAAATACAATCTACTGCAATACTTGTTCTACTGTTTTCTGCAAACAATCATCTTCCACACAATACGGTTAACTCTTTGTTACAGCAAGCCGGTGAGATTGACAACCTCACTGTTTCGTTGGGGCAAAGTACTTTGGTTGTGTTGTGCAGGTTCCACGTTGGCGCCGGAATCACTGGTGTTGCGCCGCACTACATCTCGCCGCCATCAACCTTCAACGTGCTTCTTGACTCCTACTGGTCCGATTAAACCTTGGTTTCTTACTGAGGGAAACTTGCCGCTGTGCGCATCACACCTTCCTCTTGGGGTTCCCAACGGACGTGCCAACCACACGCATCAAGCAAATTTCTGGCGCCGTTGCCGGGGAGATCAAGACACGTTGCAAGGGGAGTCTCCACTTCTCAATCTCTTTACTTTGTTTTTGTCTTGCTTAGTTTTATTTACTACTTTGTTTGCTGCACTAAATCAAAATACAAAAAAATTAGTTGCTAGTTTTACTTTATTTGCTATCTTGTTTGCTATATCTAAAACACAAAAAAATTAGTTTACTTGCATTTACTTTATCTAGTTTGTTTTATTTATTGTTGCTAAAATGGCCAACGCTGAAAACACTAAGTTGTGTGACTTCACAACCACAAATAATAATGATTTCTTATGCACACCTATTGCTCCACCTGCTACTACAGCAGAATTCTTTGAAATTAAATCTGCTTTACTGAATCTTGTTATGCGAGAGCAATTTTCTGGTGTTAGTTCTGATGATGCTGCTGCCCATCTTAATAATTTCGTTGAATTATGTGAAATGCAAAAATATAAAGATGTAGATGGTGATATTATAAAATTAAAATTGTTCCCTTTCTCATTAAGAGGAAGAGCTAAAGATTGGTTGCTATCTCTGCCTAAGAATAGTATTGATTCATGGACTAAATGCAAGGATGCTTTTATTGGTAGATATTATCCCCCTGCTAAAATTATATCTTTGAGGAGTAGCATAATGAATTTTAAACAATTAGAAGAACATGTTGCTCAAGCTTGGGAAAGAATGAAATCTTTGGTTAAAAATTGCCCAACCCATGGACTGACTACTTGGATGATCATCCAAACCTTCTATGCAGGACTAAATTTTTCTTCACGGAATTTATTGGATTCAGCTGCTGGAGGTACCTTTATGTCCATCACTCTTGGTGAAGCAACAAAGCTTCTTGATAATATGATGATCAATTACTCTGAATGGCACACGGAAAGAGCTCCACAAGGTAAGAAGGTAAATTCTGTCAAAGAAACCTCTTCCTTGAGTGATAAGATTGATGCTATTATGTCTATGCTTGTGAATGATAGGACTAATATTGATCCTAATAATGTTCCATTAGCTTCATTGGTTGCACAAGAAGAACAGGTTGATGTAAACTTCATTAAAAATAATAATTTCAACAACAATGCTTACCGGAACAATTCTAGTAACAACTATAGACCATATCCTTATAATAATGGCAACGGGTATGGTAATTCTTATGGGAATTCTTACAACAATAATAGGAGTTCACCCCCTGGACTTGAAGCCATGCTTAAAGAATTTATTAGTACACAAACTGCTTTTAACAAATCTGTTGAAGAAAAGCTTGGGAAAATTGATATACTTGCTTCTAAAGTCGATAGTCTTGCTGCTGATGTTGATCTTTTAAAATCAAAAGTTTTGCCTAATGAGAATCATCATAATAAAATTGTTACTACAGCAAATGCCATTCAAGTTAGAATTAATGAGAATATAAGATTAATGGCTGAACTGCGTGCTAGGTGGGATAGAGAAGAAAATGAAAAACTAGCTAAGAAGAATATAGCTAAAGTTTGGACTATTACCACCACTAGTAATGTTAATGCTACACATGTTGCTGCACCTCCTACTCATACTAATAAAAGAATTGGTGTTAGCAATGTTTCCACTTCTAATGCAAAGCGCGAAAAACTGCCTGAAACTGCTAAAACTGCTGAAACTGCCTTTGATAAAGCTGCTGAAATTTTTTCCAACATTGGGGATGATGATCCCATTGCTTTAGATTATAATGGTTTGAATTTTGATGATTGCCACATCTCTGAAGTTATAAAGTTCTTGCAAAAACTTGCTAAAAGTCCTAATGCTAGTGCTATAAATTTGGCTTTTACACATCATATTACAAATGCTCTTATAAAAGCTAGAGAAGAGAAACTAGAGCGCGAAGCCTCTATTCCTAAAAAGCTAGAGGATGGTTGGGAGCCCATCATTAAGATGAAGGTTAAAGATTTTGATTGTAATGCTTTATGTGATCTTGGTGCAAGTATTTCTGTTATGCCTAAGAAAATTTATAATATGCTTGACTTGCCACCGCTGAAAAATTGTTATTTAGATGTTAATCTTGCTGATCATTCTACAAAGAAACCTTTGGGTAAAGTTGATAATGTTCGCATTACCGTTAACAATAACCTTGTTCCCGTTGATTTTGTTGTCTTGGATATTGAATGCAATGCATCTTGTCCCATTATATTGGGAAGACCTTTTCTTCGAACTGTTGGTGCTGTTATTGATATGAAGGAAGGTAATATAAAATATCAATTTCCTCTCAAGAAAGGTATGGAACACTTCCCTAGAAAGAGAATGAAGGTACCTTTTGATTCCATTATGAGAACAAATTATGATGTTGACACTTCGTCTCTTGATAATACTTGATACACACTTTCTGCGCCTAGCTGAAAGGCGTTAAAGAAAAGCGCTTATGGGAGACAACCCATGTTTTTACCTATAGTACTTTGTTTTTATTTTGTGTCTTGGAAGTTGTTTACTACTGTAGCAACCTCTCCTTATCTTAGTTTTGTGTTTTGTTGTGCCAAGTTAAGCCGTTGATAGAAAAGTAAGTACTAGATTTGGATTACTGCACAGTTCCAGATTTCTTTGCTGTCACGAATCTGAGTCCACCTCCCTGTAGGTAGCTCAGAAAATTAAGCCAATTTACGTGCATGATCGCCAGATATGTACGCAACTTTCATTCAATTTGAGCATTTTCATTTGAGCAAGTCTGGTGCCATTTTAAAATTCGTCAATACAAACTGTTCTGTTTTGACAGATTCTGCCTTTTATTTCGCATTGCCTCTTTCGCTATGTTGGATGAATTTCTTTGATCCATTAATGTCCAGTAGCATTATGCAATGTCCAGAAGTGTTAAGAATGATTGTGTCACCTCTGAATATGTCAATTTATATTGTGCACTAACCCTCTAATGAGTTGTTTCGAGTTTGGTGTGGAGGAAGTTTTCAAGGATCAAGAGAGGAGTATGATGCAACATGATCAAGGAGAGTGAAAGCTCTAAGCTTGGGGATGCACCCGGTGGTTCACCCCTGCATATTCTAAGAAGACTCAAGCGTCTAAGCTTGGGGATGCCCAAGGCATCCCCTTCTTCATCGACAACATTATCAGGTTCCTCCCCTGAAACTATATTTTTATTCCATCACATCTTATGTGCTTTTTCTTGGAGCGTCGGTTTGTTTTTGTTTTTGTTTTGTTTGAATAAAATGGATCCTAGCATTCACTTTATGGGAGAGAGACACGCTCCGCTGTAGCATATGGACAAGTATGTCCTTGGTTTCTACTCATAGTATTCATGGCGAAGTTTCTCCTTCGTTAAATTGTTATATGGTTGGAATTGGAAAATGATACATGTAGTAATTGCTATAAATGTCTTGGGTAATGTGATACTTGGCAATTGTTGTGCTCATGATTAAGCTCTTGCATCATATGCTTTGCACCCATTAATGAAGAAATACATAGAGCATGCTAAAATTTGGTTTGCATATTTGGTTTCTCTAAGGTCTAGATAATTTCTAGTATTGAGTTTGAACAACAAGGAAGATGGTGTAGAGTCTTATAATGTTTTCAATATGTCTTTTATGTGAGTTTTGCTGCACCGGTTCATCCTTGTGTTTGTTTCAAATAAGCCTTGCTAGCCTAAACCTTGTATCGAGAGGGAATACTTCTCATGCATCCAAATACTTGAGCCAACCACTATGCCATTTGTGTCCACCATACCTACCTATACTACATGGTATTTTCTGCCATTCCAAAGTATATTGCTTGAGTGCTACCTTTAAAATTCCATCATTCACCTTTGCAATATATAGCTCATGGGACAAATAGCTTAAAAACTATTGTGGTATTGAATATGTAATTATGCACTTTATCTCTTATTAAGTTGCTTGTTGTGCGATAACCATGTTCACGGGGGACGCCATCAACTTTTCATTGTTGAATTTCATGTGAGTTGCTATGCATGTCCGTCTTGTCTGAAGTAAGAGAGATCTACCACCATATGGTTAAGCATGCATATGTTAGAGAAGAACATTGGGCCGCTAACTAAAGCCATGATCCATGGTGGAAGTTTCAGTTTTGGACAACAATCCTCAAATCTCAAATGAGAAAATTATTAATTGTTGGTATATGCTTATGCATAAAAGAGGAGTCCATTATCTGTTGTCTATGTTGTCCCGGTATGGATGTCTAAGTTGAAGAATAATCAATAGCGAGAAATCCAATGCGAGCTTTCTCCTTAGACCTTTGTACAAAGTGGCATAGAGGTACCCCTTTGTGACACTTGGTAAAAACAATGCATTGTGATGATCCGGTAGTCCAAGCTAATTAGGACAAGGTGCGGGCACTATTAGTACGCTATGCATGAGGCTTGCAACTTATAAGATATAATTTACATGATGCATATGCTTTATTACTACCGTTGACAAAATTGTTTCATGTTTTCAAAATCAAAGCTCTAGCACAAATATAGCAATCGATGCTTTTCCTCTATGGAGGACTATTCTTTTACTTTCAATGTTGAGTCAGTTCACCTATTTCTCTCCACCTCAAGAAGCAAACACGTGTGTGAACTGCATTGATTCCTACATATTTGCTTATTGCACTTATTATATTACTCTATGTTGACAATATCCATGAGATATACATGTTACAAGTTGAAAGCAACCGCTGAAACTTAATCTTCTTTTGTGTTGCTTCAATATCTCTACTTTGAATTATTGCTTTATGAGTTAACTCTTATGCAAGACTTATTGATGCTTGTCTTGAAGTGCTATTCATGAAAAGTCTTTGCTATATGATTCACTTGTTTACTCATGTCATATACATTGTTTCGATCGCTGCATTCACTACATATGCTTTACAAATAGTATGATCAAGATTATGATGGCATGTCACTCCAGAAATTATCTCGTGTTATCGTTTTACCTGCTCGGACGAGCAGAACTAAGCTTGGGGATGCTGATACGTCTCCGACGTATCGATAATTTCTTATGTTCCATGCCACATTATTGATGTTATCTACATGTTTTATGCACACTTTATGTCATATTCGTGCATTTTCTCGGAACTAACCTATTAACAAGATGCCGAAGTGCCGATTCTTTGTTTCTGCTGTTTTTGGTTTCAGAAATCCTAGTAAGGAAATATTCTCGGAAGTGGACGAAATCAAAGCCCAGGGGCCTATTTTTCCACGAAGCTTCCAGAAGTCCGAAGGAGAGACGAAGAGGGGCCACGGAGGGGCCACACCCTAGGGCGGCGCGGCCCCCCCCTTGGCCGCGCGGCCCTGTGGTGTGGGGCCCCCGTGCCGCCTCTTGACCTGCCCTTCCGCCTATAAAAAGTCTCCATGACGAAACCCCCAGTACCGAGAGCCACGATACGGAAAACCTTCCGCAGACGCCGCCAACGCCGATCCCATCTCGGGGATCCAGAGATCGCCTCCGGCACCCTGCCGAGAGGGGAATCATCTCCCGGAGGACTCTACGCCGCCATGGTCGCCTCCGGTGTGATGTGTGAGTAGTCTACCCCTGGACTATGGGTCCATAGCAGTAGCTAGATGGTTGTCTTCTCCCCATTGTGCTATCATTGTCGGATCTTGTGAGCTGCCTAACATGATCAAGATCATCTATCTGTAATTCTATATGTTGCGTTTGTTGGGATCCGATGAATAGAGAATACTTGTTATGTTGATTATCAAAGTTATGCTATGTGTTGTTTATGATCTTGCATGCTCTCCGTTACTAGTAGATGCTCTGGCCAAGTAGATGCTTGTAACTCCAAGAGGGAGTACTTATGCTCGATAGTGGGTTCATGCCTGCATTGACACTTGGGACAAGGATGAAAGTTCTAAGGTTGTGTTGTGCTGTTGCCACTAGGGATAAAACATTAGTGCTATGTTCAAGGATGTAGTCACTAGTTACATTACGCACCATACTTAATGCAATTGTCTGTTGTTAGCAACTTAATGCTGGAGGGGGTTCGGATGATAACCTGAAGGTGGACTTTTTAGGCATAGATGCAGTTGGATGACGGTCTATGTACTTTGTCGTAATGCCCAATTAAATCTCACTATACTCATCATGATATGTATGTGCATGGTCATGCTCTCTTTATTTGTCAATTGCCCAACTGTAATTTGTTCACCCAACATGCTGTTCGTCTTATGGGAGAGACACCTCTAGTGAACTGTGGACCCCGGTCCAATTCTCTTTACTGAAATACAATCTACTGCAATACTTGTTCTACTGTTTTCTGCAAACAATCATCTTCCACACAATACGGTTAACTCTTTGTTACAGCAAGCCGGTGAGATTGACAACCTCACTGTTTCGTTGGGGCAAAGTACTTTGGTTGTGTTGTGCAGGTTCCACGTTGGCGCCGGAATCACTGGTGTTGCGCCGCACTACATCTCGCCGCCATCAACCTTCAACGTGCTTCTTGACTCCTACTGGTCCGATTAAACCTTGGTTTCTTACTGAGGGAAACTTGCCGCTGTGCGCATCACACCTTCCTCTTGGGGTTCCCAACGGACGTGCCAACCACACGCATCAACAGGCGGCACCAAAAGACCACTATCATTATAATCATCATAAATAGGAGGCAAAGTATCATCAAAGTAAATTTTCTCCTCAATGCTTGGGGGACTAAAAAGATCATGCTCATCAAAGCGAGCTTCCCCAAGCTTAGAATTTTCCATATCATTAGCAACAATGGTGTTCAGTGTTCATACTAATATGTTCCATGGGTTTTTTAATTTTCGAATCAAACCATCCATGTCTTAACTCAGGAAAAAGAATAAAAAGCTCCATGTTGCTTTCCATTATGCCAAACTAGTGTAAAACCAGAAACAAAAAGATGCAATTGCAGGATCTAAAGGAAATAGCTTCGAGTACTTACAACGGCGCCGGAAAATAGCATAGTAGCCGAGATCCAGAGTGTGAGTACCTTTTACCTTTCCTCCCCGGCAACGGCGCCAGAAAAATGCTTGATGTCTACGGGTGCTTCTATTCTTGTAGACAGTGTTGGGCCTCCAAGAGCAGAGGTTTGTAGAACAGCAGCAAGTTTCCCTTAAGTGGAACACCCAAGGTTTATCGAACTCAGGGAGGAAGAGGTCAAAGATATCCCTCTCATGCAACCCTGCAACCACAAAGCAAGAAGTCTCTTGTGTCCCCATCACACCTAATACACTTGTCAGATGTATAGGTGCACTAGTTCGGCGAAGAGATAGTGAAATACAAGTGGTATGAATATATATGAGCAGCAGTAAGGGCACCAGAAAATAGCTTGATGCTACAACTGGCGTGTGGTTGATGGTGGTAATATTGCAGGCAGTACAGATGCAGTAGAACAGTAAACAAGCAGCGATAGCAGTATTTGGGAACAAGGCCTAGGGATTATACTTTCACTAGTGGACACTCTCAACATTGATCACATAACAAAATAGATAAATGCTATACTCTACACTCTGTTGTTGGATGATGAACACCACTAATTTTGTAGGATTACACGAACCCTCAATGCCGGAGTTAACAAGCTCCACAACATTCGATATTCATATTTAAATAACCTTAGAGTGCATGATAGATCAACACAACTAAACCAAGTACTAACATAGCATGCACACTGTCACCATCACACTATGAAGGAGGCATAGATCACATCAATACTATCATAGCAATAATTAACTTCATAATCTACAAGAGATTACAATCATAACCTACGCCAAGTACTACACGATGCACACACTGTCACCTTTACACCGTGCAGGAGGAATAGAGTACTTTAATAACATCACTAGAGTAGCACATAGATGAATTGTGATACAAAACTCATATGAATCTCAATCATGTAAGGCAGCTCATGAGATCATTGTATTGAAGTACATAGGAGAGAGATTAACCACATAGCTACCGGTACAGCCCTTAGCCTCGATGGAGAACTACTCCCTACTCATGGGAGACAGCAACGTTGATGAAGATGGCAGTGGAGATGGCAGCGGTGTCGATGGAGAAGCCTTCCGGGGGCACTTCCCCGTCCCGGCGGCATGCTGGAACAGAGACTCCTGTCCCCCAGATCTTGGCTTCGCGATGGCGGCGGCTCTGGATGGTTTCTCGTACCGTGGCTTTTCCGTATCGAAGATTTAGGTCAGGGACCTTTATATAGGCGAAGAGGCGCAGTCGGAAGGGGTCTGGGGCCACCAGACACTAGGGTGGCGCCCCCCTGGGCTGCGCCGCCACCATGTGTGGGCCCCCTGTGGCCCCTCTCTGGCGGCTCTTGGGTGTTCTGGAAGCTTCATGCAATCCTAAGACTCTGGGCGTTGATTTCGTCCAATTCCGAGAATATTTCCTTACTAGGATTTCTGAAACCAAAAACAGCAGAAAACAGCAACTGGCCCTTCGGCATCTCGTTAATAGGTTAGTGCCGGAAAATGCATAAATATGACATAAAGTATGCATAAAACATGTAGATATCATCAATAATGTGGCATGGAACATAAGAAATTATCGATACGTGATACGTCCAATTTGCATCACTATTTTGTATCATAATTTGCTGTTATTCATTGATATATTTCATATTTGGATACAATACTTATGTTATTTCATCTATTTTGCATGTTTCATCATTATTGGAGGATCAAGCACCGGAGCCAGGATTCTGCTGGAAAAAGCACCGTCAGAACGCAATATTTCGGAAGATCAACTGTGGAAGGAAATTATACCAAAAATCCTATTTTTCAAGATGACGAAGGAAGCCAGAAGGGGGAGCTGAGAAGGCCCAAGGTGGGGCCAGACCACAGGCCGGCGCGGCCCATGGCCTGGCCGCGCCACCTTGTGGTGTGGGGGCCCCATAGCCCCTTTCGCCTCCTTTTCTTCGCGAAACCCTTCGTCCCGAAGACCTAAGCCACAGAGGGTACCTCACGAAGAGTTACAGCCGCCTCTGCGGGGCGGAGAACACCAGAGAGAAAAGAGCTCTCCGGCGGGTAGGAATCTGCCGGGGAAATTCCCTCCCGGAGGGGGAAATCGACGCCATCGTCACCGTCATCGAGCTGGACATCATCTCCATCACCGTCATCATCATCTCCACCATCATCACCACCGTCTCCACCGCTGGACACCGTCACCGCCGTAGCAATTTGGGTTTGATCTTGATTGTTTGATAGGGGAAACTCTCCCGGTATCGATTTCTACTTGTTGTTGATGCTATTGAGTGAAACCATTGAACCAAGGTTTATGTTCAGATTGTTATTCATCATCATATCACCTCTGATCATGTTCCATATGATGTCTCGTGAGTAGTTCGTTTAGTTCTTGAGGACATGGGTGAAGTCTAACTGTTAGTAGTGAACTATGGTTGAGTAATATTCAATGCTATGATATTTAAGTTGTGGTGTTATTCTTCTAGTGGTGTCATGTGAACGTCGACTACATGACACTTCACCTTTATGGGCCTAGGGGAATGCATCTTGTACTCGTTTGCCAATTGCGGGGTTGCCGGAGTGACAGAAACCTAAACCCCCGTTGGTATATCGATGCAGGAGGGATAGCGGGATCTCAGAGTTTAAGGCTGTGGTTAGATTTATTCTTAATTACTTTCTTGTAGTTGCGGATGCTTGCAAGGGGTATAATCACAAGTATGTATTAGTCCTAGGAAGGGCGGTACATTAGCATAGGTTCACCCACACAACACTTATCATAACAATGAAGATTATTTAGCCGTATGTAGCGAAAGCACTAGACTAAAATCCCGTGTGTCCTCGAGAACGTTTGGTCATTATAAGTAAACAACCCGGCTTGTCCATTGTGCTAAAAAGGATTGGGCCACTCGCTGCAATTGTTACTCTCGCACTTTACTTACTCGTACTTTATTCATCTGTTACATCAAAACCCCCTGAATACTTGTCTGTGAGCATTTACAGGGAATCCTTCATCGAAACTGCTTGTCAACACCTTCTGCTCCTCGTTGGGATCGACATTCTTACTTATCGAAAATACTACGATACACCCCCTATACTTGTGGGTCATCAAGACTATTTTCTGGCACCGTTGCCGGGGAGTGAAGCACTATTGGTAAGTGGAATTGGTAAGGAAAACCTTTACTGTTTGTGCTGATTTTATTTCTGCCTGCTGCTATAAGTCATTATGGAGAGATCTTCTCTTCAATTTCTATTTGGGAAATCTACTACTACTGCAACGGTAGTGGATGAGGCGCCAGGTGAGGAAGTGATACCATATAAAATACCTATGAAAATTATTGAACGTGTTATGGATAACCGCTATGAAGGGGTTGGAACTGTCCACCCTGGAGATCATTTATTGTTCTTGCATGAATTATGCGGGTTATTCAAATGTGCAGGTATTGCCATGGATGAAGTGAGGAAGAAACTATTCTCTATATCGCTGTCTGGTAAGGCGGCGCATTGGTATAAATTACTGGATAATGGGGATTCTCTTGAATGGAATGATATTGTGCCCCGGTTTTATTCTAAGTTCTATCCTCCAAGTGAAATACACAAGGATCGGAATCGCATATATAATTTTTGGCCTCATGATGGAGAGAGTATTGCCCAAGCTTGGGGGAGATTGAAGTCTTTAATGCTCAAATGCCCCATTCATGAGCTTCCTGGTAATGTTATTATTGATAATTTCTACGCAAGACTTTCTTTTCAAGACAAGACCTTGCAGGATACTTCTTGTTCTGGATCATTTACACGCAACAAAGAAGAGTTTAAAAGGGACCTTCTTGATCGGATCCAAGAAAATACTGAAGGTTGGAAGAACGACAAGGATAGAGAATCAGGTATAATTTATGATTATAAATGCATTGAAGCTTTTATGGATACTGATAAATTTCGTAATATGAGTGCTACATATGGTCTTGATTCTCAAGTTGCTGCAAATCTTTATAAAGCTTTTGCCTCTCATTATGAATTGCCTAAGAAGAATTTTGATAAGTATCATGAATCGTATAAAGTTAAAATTGATTCATCTATTAATAAATGCGTTGTAGTTGAAACTGCTGATCATGTTATTCCTGAAGCTTATATTGAAAAAACTCCTTTCCCTGCTAAAATGAAGGAGTACTCTGTTATAAATAGTGCGGTTCATAAAAGTGAAAAGAAACCTGTAGAACACTGAAGAACAAATAAAAGTTGAACTCTTTGTTGCAATAGTTAAAGATCTTGTGACTGAAAATGTGGAGGATGGTCATATTATTTTCTGTGAAGATGCTTCTAATATTGTTTCACATCCTAATAAACCCAAACAAGTTAGTGTTCCTATGCTATCTGTTAGAATTGGTGATCATTGCTATTATGGATTATGTGATATTGGTGCAAGTGTTAGTGCTATTCCTTATGAGCTTTATACGGAGATTTTGCACGAAATTGGTTCTTGTGAACTTGAAGATATTGATGTGGTTATTCAGCTGGCTAATAGAGAAACTATTTCTCCAATTGGTATTGTTCGAGATGTGGAAGTTCTATGTGGTAAGATTAAATATCCTGCTGACTTTTTGGTACTTGGTTCTGCTGCTAGTGATTATTGTCCTATCATTTTTGGTAGACCTTTTCTAAATACTTGTGGAGCTATTATAGACTGCAAGAAAGAGAAATTTTTGACTAAATTTGCTGGTGAATCTTATGAGTTTAACTTCTCTAAATTTACCAAAACTCCTTATAAAGCTGATTTGCCTAGTGATGATTTTAAAATGGAACAGTGTGCATCTATTGTTCTTGTTCCTAATAATCCTTTGCAGCAACATTTGGAGGATAGCGAGAGTGAAGTTTTTAGGAAAGAAAGAGATGAGCTTGAGGAAATTTTTCTTCGCCAACCTATTCTTAAGCATGATTTACCGGTGGAAGATCTGGGTACAACACCGCCACCAAAGGAAGATCCTGTTTTTGAATTAAAGCCTTTGCCTGATAATCTTAAATATGCTCATATTGATGATAAGAAAATATATCCTGTTATTATTAGTTCTAAGCTTACAGAGTTTGAAGAAGAAAGGCTATTGAAAATATTGAAGAAACACCGAGGCGCTATTGGCTACACTCTTGATGATTTGAAGGGGATTTCTCCTTCTATTTGCCAACATGCTATTAATATGGAAGATGATGCAAAGCCTGTTGTTGAACATCAGCGTCGTCTAATTCCGAAGATGAAGGAAGTGGTAAGGAATGAGGTATTAAGACTTCTTGAAGCTGGTATTATATATCCTATTGCTGATAGTAGATGGGTTAGTCCTGTGCATTGCGTTCCCAAGAAAGGAGGAATGACTGTTGTGCCTAATGATAATGATGAGCTCATCCCTCAAAGAGTAGTTGTAGGGTATAGAATGTGCATTGATTTTCGAAAAGTTAATAAAGTTACTAAGAAAGATCATTACCCTTTACCATTTATTGATCAAATGCTAGAAAGATTGTCTAAAAATACTCATTTTTGCTTTCTTGATGGTTATTCTGGGTTTTCACAAATTGCTGTTAAAACTAAAGATCAAGAGAAAACCACTTTTACTTGTCCCTATGGAACTTATGCTTATAGGCGTATGCCTTTTGGTTTATGTAATGCTCCTGCTACTTTTCAAAGATGCATGTCTGCTATTTTTCATGGCTTTTGCGAGAGTATTGTGGAAGTATTCATGGATGATTTTTCCGTCTATGGGAATTCTTTTGATAGTTGCTTGCGAAACCTTGATAAAGTTTTGCAGAGATGTGAAGAAACTAACCTTGTTCTTAATTGGGAGAAATGCCACTTTATGGTTAATGAAGGAATTGTATTGGGACATAAAATTTCTGAGAGAGGTATTGAAGTTGATAGAGCTAAAGTTGAAGCAATTGAGAAGATGCCCTATCCGAGGGATGTTAAAGGTATTTGTAGTGTTCTTGGTCATGCTGGGTTTTATAGGAGATTTATTAAAGATTTCTCCAAGATTTCAAAGCCTCTTACTAATCTTCTTCAAAAAGATGTACCTTTTGTTTTTGATGATGATTGTAAGGAAGCTTTTGAAACTCTAAAGAAAGCCTTAACAACTGCTCCTGTAGTTGAACCTCCTGATTGGAACTTACCATTTGAAATTATGTGTGATGCTAGTGATTTTGCTGTAGGCGCTGTTCTTGGACAGCGAGTAGATAAAAAACTGAATGTTATTCATTATGCTAGTAAAACTCTTGATGCTGCTCAAAGAAATTATGCTACAACTGAAAAAGAATTATTAGCTGTAGTCTTTGCTTGTGATAAATTTAGATCTTATATTGTTGATTCAAAAGTTACGATTCATACTGATCATGCTGCAATTAGATACCTTATGACAAAGAAAGATGCTAAGCCGAGGCTTATTAGATGGGTACTTCTTTTGCAAGAATTTGATTTACATATTGTAGATAGGAAAGGTGCTGATAATCCTATTGCTGATAATTTGTCTAGATTGGAAAATATTGCTTATGATCCTGTTCCTGTTAATGATAGTTTTCCAAATGAACAATTGGCTGTAATAAAGGTGAGCTCGCGAGACAGTCCTTGGTATGCTGATTATGCTAACTTTATTGTTTCCAAGTACTTGCCTCCAACCTTTTCAGCTCAGCAAAGGAGGAAATTCTTTTATGACTTGAGGCATTATTTCTGGGATGACCCACACTTATATAAAGAAGGAGTGGATGGTATTCTGCGAAGGTGTGTTCCCGAATATGAACAACAAGAGATATTGAGTAAATGTCATGGTAGTACTTATGGAGGACATCACGCCGGAGAAAGAACCGCGCAAAAGGTTCTACAATCAGGTTTTTATTGGCCAACTCTCTTCAAGGATGCGAGAAAGTTTATTTTATCTTGTGATGAATGCCAAAGGGTTGGTAATATCTCCAGACGTAATGAAATGCCTATGAATTATACTCTTGTTATTGAACCGTTTGATTGTTGGGGATTTGACTTCATGGGACCTTTTTCCGTCTTGAAGGTAACACTCATATACTTGTTGCTGTTGATTATGTTACTAAATGGGTGGAAGCCATACCTACAAAAAGTGCTGATGGTGAGACCTCTTTAAGAATGCTTTTAGACATTATTTTTCCTAGATTTGGAGTGCCAAGATATATTATGAGTGATGGAGGTTCTCATTTTATTCATGGAGGTTTTAGAAAAACTCTTGCTAGGTATGGTATTAATCATAGAATTGCTTCCGCTTATCATCCTCAAACTAGTGGGCAAGTAGAATTATCAAATAGAGAGATTAAATCTATCTTGCAAAAGACTGTTAATAAAACTAGAAAGAATTGGGCTAGTAAATTGAAGGATGCACTATGGGCTTATAGAACTGCTTATAAAAATCCCATGGGAATGTCACCTTATAAAACGGTTTATGGGAAAGCTTGTCATTTACCTTTAGAACTAGAGCACAAAGCTTATTAGGCAGTGAGAGAATTAAATAAAGATCCTAAACTTGCCGGTGATAAGAGGTTGTTGCAATTAAGTTCTCTAGATGAATGGAGAAGTGAAGCTTATGAAAATGCTAAACTCTTTAAAGAGAAAGTTAAAAAATGGCATGATAGAAGGATTATCAAAAGAGAATTTAATATTGGGGATAAAGTCCTATTGTATCGGTCTCGTCTCGTATTCTTTGGCAGGAAATTACTCTCGAAATGGGAAGGACCATATGTTGTCAAGGAGGTGTATCGTTCAGGAGCAATCAAAATTAGCTCTCTCCAAGGCAATGCTACGCAAGTGGTGAATGGACAAAGACTCAAGCATTATATCTCGGGTGATTCCTATAATGTTGATGTTGATATTATTCAAGTGGAAACACCGGAGGCTTTCAAAGGGCAAATTGACAGTCATGGAACTTCGACTTTGAATAGGTAACGATCGGTAATGAAAAGTACGCAATTTACTTTCCGAACAATATTTTTGCTGTTTTTGGAAAATATGAAAAATTACGAGATCGAACGGAGTGGAAAATACGCACGAGGGCGTGCCACCATAGGCCGGCGCGGCCTGGCCTGGGCCCGCGCCTCCTTATGCTCTGGCCGCCTCGTCGCCCCTTTCTGACTCTGGTTCGATCTGGTACTTTCCTTTTGTCGTGAAATTTTTTGCTATATAATCCCCCGGACCCCTGGAGGTCCGTATATCGTTTTCTCGACGTGTTTTGTTTCGAGCTGTTTCTGCCAGGATCTGTTTTCAGTTTAGACGCACCATGGTCTCCAAGAACAAGGGCAAGGAGTTTCCGGATGAAGATAATCGAGATCTTGGGTGGAAAGAGGAGGACAAGGACGTCAAGGAAGAGGATGAAGAAGAGGTGGAGGAAGATTCGCGCGCACACCCGCGTGCTACCATCGCAAGCATCAAGGTGGTGGACAACCCTTTTAGTGCAAACTGGAGCGCAAGAATTCGCACTGGAGGAGCGGTTCCACGTCATTACCTAGCTCCGAAAACATCTTTATCAGGCATTCACCATCCCTTCCACAATCTAATTTTCAATAATCAAATTGAAGGGACTCCCAAGGCAGCATTGCCTAGCAATTGGGATATAGATCGCTCTAACACTACAGGAGGGAGGAAGCCTGAGGGTGAAGAGTGGGGAAATAACTCCAAGAGTTGGGACTCGCCGTCGGACAGACTTCTTAACCGCGTCGAGCACAATTCGGAGATGCTTCGCAATCTCACATACAAGATAGATGAGCTTCAGGAGCTTATTGAGAAGCTTGTCAGGAATTCATCACCACCATCGCCGAAGGAGTAATTCATCATCGGTATTGGCATCCCCTTGGTTTGTTCCAAGCTTGGGGGAGTGCCGCGGTATCACATCATCACTACCTTTTACTTTTTATTGTCAAGTAGTGTCATATCATGAGTAGGGAAGTTATCATATAAGATGGGTTGTAGTTTGGAAGTATCTCTCCTTTAGTTGGTTATCTATGTATCCCTTGGTGTGAGTTATCGTTATGGAATATTAATGAGAAGTCTTATCATTTACATATTGCACGTCTTGTTTTAGTTTGCAATCTCTATTATATGATTTACCTTGTTGTTAGTATTGGTATCACTTTGGGAGCATTGAATAAATCTATTTGGTTTTGGCAAACTTAGCATTGGTCAATAGCAACAACACTTTGAGGTTTAAGTAGAAAAGAGAAATACATGTAGTTGTTTCATTGTCTTTCTTTCTTGTTAGCTCATAGCTTATTATTCTGAAGTTAAAATTGTTTGTGCTTACAAGGAAGATGCATGATTGTTTCTATCACATGTATATTTGTTTGTTTCCTTCAACTCTTATGCTTGCTAATTAGCCTTGCTAGCCAAAAACCTGTACTGAGAGGGAATACTTCTCGTGCATCCAAACCTTAGCCCAAACTTATGTCATTTGTGTCCACCATACCTACCTACTACATGGTATTTTCTGCCATTCCAAGTAAATACTTCGTGTGCTACCTTTAAACAATTCAAAACTTATTATCTCTTATTTGTGTCAATGTTTTATAGCTCATGAGGAAGTATGTGGTGTTTTATCTTTCAATCTTGTTGGGCAACTTTCACCAATGGACTAGCGGCTTCATCCGCTTATCCAATAATTTTGCAAAAAGAGCTGGCAATGGGATTCCCAGTCCCAAACTAATTAAACTAAATAGACACTCCTCCATGGTATGTGATTGATGGACGGCACCCGAAGGATTCGGTTAGCCATGGCTTGTGTAAGCAAAGGTTGGGGGGAGTGTCATCATAATAAAACTAAAATAAAAAGGCACTCCTTCATGGTATGAGATTGTTGGCAGGCACCCGAGGATTCGGTTAGCCATGGTTTGTGAAAGAAAGGTTGGAAGGAGTGCCACACAAAATAAAAATAAAATGGGAGCCGCTCTTTGGAGGTTGTCTGGCAAGGGGGTTAGAGTACCCACTACCAGTCGTTGACAACAACAAACACCTCTCAAAATGTTACTTTTATTATCTCTATATGATTTCAAAACTGAAAAAGCTCTAGCACATGATTTAATCCCTGCTTCCCTCTGCGAAGGGCCTGTCTTTTACTTTATGTTGAGTCAGTAAACCTATTTCCCTCCATCTCAAGCAAGCATTTGAGTAGTTGTGATCAAACCATTATATTGTGATTTGCTTCATCATGTCTTTTATTCTTCTTTGTTTAGTACAAGTTTTATCTGAATGAATATAACTTTGCAAGTTATCAATGATTACGAGGAGACTATTATGATTGAGTATGCAAGTTGTGCCATATAAACTTTAACATGAGAGCGCTGCTCAATAGATAAATATAACCTGTTAATTGTTCTCTGACCAAGAACGAAGTTTGCCATCACCAACTATGATTTCTTATGCACCTTTATTTGTGATTACCTTATACTTGTTTCAAGTTGAGTTATATGAGGAAGTTGTTTACTAGAATGCCTTGTGTGAATGAATATGATGCTTCTTGTCCGTATTTTATTTATCGACTCTTCACTCCATAAACATGTGGTCCTGTTTACTGAGTTCAGTTTCGCTTGGGGACAAGCGAAGTCTAAGCTTGGGGGGAGTTGATACGTCCAATTTGCATCACTATTTTGTATCATAATTTGCTGTTATTCATTGATATATTTCATATTTGGATACAATACTTATGTTATTTCATCTATTTTGCATGTTTCATCATTATTGGAGGATCAAGCACCGGAGCCAGGATTCTGCTGGAAAAAGCACCGTCAGAACGCAATATTTCGGAAGATCAACTGTGGAAGGAAATTATACCAAAAATCCTATTTTTCAAGATGACGAAGGAAGCCAGAAGGGGGAGCTGAGAAGGCCCAAGGTGGGGCTAGACCACAGGCCGGCGCGACCCATGGCCTGGCCGCGCCACCTTGTGGTGTGGGGGCCCCACAGCCCCTTTCGCCTCCTTTTCTTCGCGAAACCCTTCGTCCCGAAGACCTAAGCCACAGAGGGTACCTCACGAAGAGTTACAGCCGCCTCTGCGGGGCGGAGAACACCAGAGAGAAAAGAGCTCTCCGGCGGGCAGGAATCCGCCGGGGAAATTCCCTCCCGGAGGGGGAAATCGACGCCATCGTCACCGTCATCGAGCTGGACATCATCTCCATCACCATCATCATCATCTCCACCATCATCACCACCGTCTCCACCGCTGGACACCGTCACCGCCGTAGCAATTTGGGTTTGATCTTGATTGTTTGATAGGGAAACTCTCCCGGTATCGATTTCTACTTGTTGTTGATGCTATTGACTGAAACCATTGAACCAAGGTTTATGTTCAGATTGTTATTCATCATCATATCACCTCTGATCATGTTCCATATGATGTCTCGTGAGTAGTTCGTTTAGTTCTTGAGGACATGGGTGAAGTCTAACTGTTAGTAGTGAACTATGGTTGAGTAATATTCAATGCTATGATATTTAAGTTGTGGTGTTATTCTTCTAGTGGTGTCATGTGAACGTCGACTACATGACACTTCACCTTTATGGGCCTAGGGGAATGCATCTTGTACTCGTTTGCCAATTGCGGGGTTGCCGGAGTGACAGAAACCTAAACCCCCGTTGGTATATCGATGCAGGAGGGATAGCGGGATCTCAGAGTTTAAGGCTGTGGTTAGATTTATTCTTAATTACTTTCTTGTAGTTGCGGATGCTTGCAAGGGGTATAATCACAAGTATGTATTAGTCCTAGGAAGGGCGGTACATTAGCATAGGTTCACCCACACAACACTTATCATAACAATGAAGATTATTTAGCCGTATGTAGCGAAAGCACTAGACTAAAATCCCGTGTGTCCTCGAGAACGTTTGGTCATTATAAGTAAACAACCCGGCTTGTCCTTTGTGCTAAAAAGGATTGGGCCACTCGCTGCAATTGTTACTCTCGCACTTTACTTACTCGTACTTTATTCATCTGTTACATCAAAACCCCCTGAATACTTGTCTGTGAGCATTTACAGGGAATCCTTCATCGAAACTGCTTGTCAACACCTTCTGCTCCTCGTTTGGATCGACATTCTTACTTATCGAAAATACTACGATACACCCCCTATACTTGTGGGTCATCAATACATCAGAGACGTATCAGCGCGTCGCCCTACTGTGTGGTGGCCCCGTCAGCCTTCCGACTCCGACTCTTCGCCTATAAGAAGCCCCCTGATCTAAATCTTCGATGCGAATAAGCCACGGTACGAGAAACCTTCCAGAGCCGCCGCCATCGCGAAGCCAAGATCTGGGGGATAGGAGTCTCTGTTCCGGCACGCCGCCGGGACGGGGAAGTGCCCCCGGAAGGCATCTCCATCGACACCACCGCCATCTTCATCACCGCTGTTGTCTCCCATGAGGAGGGAGTAGTTCTCCATCGAGGCTAAGGGTTGTACCTGTAGCTATGTGGTTAATCTCTCTTCCATGTACTTCAATACAATGATCTCATGAGCTGCCTTACATGATTGAGATTTATATGAGCTTTGTATCACTATTAATCTATGTGCTACTCTAGTGATGTTATTAAAGTACTCTATTCCTCCTCCATGATGTAATGGTGACAGTGTGTGCATCATGTAGTACTTGGCGTAGTTTATGATTGTGGTCTCTTGTAGATTATGAAGTTAACTATTACTATGATGGTATTGATGTGATCTATTCCTCCTTTCATAGTCTGTTGGTGACAGTGTGCATGCTATGTTAGTACTCGGTATAATTGCGTTGGTCTATCATGCACTCTAAGGTTATTTAAATATGAATATCGAATGTTGTCGAGCTTGTTAACTCCGGCATTGAGGTGCTCTTGTAGCCCTACACAATTAATGGTGTTCATCATCCAACAAGAGAGTGTAGAGTGGTTTTATTATGTGATCAATGTTGACAGTGTCCACTAGTGAAAGTATGATCCCTAGGCCTTGTTTCCGAATAGAAAAGCTACACCACAAGGATTCCTATCTCCCACGTCAACTGCACGCCAGCAAGCATTTTCTGGCGCCGAGGTCACTGTTTGTTTACTGTTCCACTGCATGTTTACTCGCTGCCATATTTTATTCAGATTGCTATTACCACTCATCTACATCCATATTACTTGCATTTTACTATCTCTTCCCCGAACTAGTGCACCTATACATCTGACAAGTGTATTGGGTGTGTTGGGGACATAAGAGACTTCTTGCATTGTGATCGCAGGGTTGCTTGAGAGGGATATCTTTGACCTCTTCCTCCATGAGTTCGATAAAACCTTGGGTGATCCACTTAAGGGAAAGCTTGCTGCTCTTCTACAAACCTCTGCTCTTGGTGGCCAAACACTGTCTACAGGAAAAGAAGCGTGAGTAGACATCAAGCTATTTTCTGGCGCCGTTGCCGGGGAGGAAAGGTAAAAGGCACTCACACTCCGGTCCCAGGTAACTAAGTTATTTTCTGGTACCGTTGTAAGTGCTCGAAGCTATTTCCTTTAGATCCTGCAATTGCATCTTTTTGTTTCTTGTTTTTATTTCACTAGTTAGGCATAATGGAAAGCAACATGGAGCTTTTTAATCTATTTCCTGAGTTAAGACATGGATGGTTTGATGCGAAAATTAAAAAACCTATGGAACATATTAGTATGAACGCTTTGAACACCATTGTTGCTAATGATATGGAAAATTCTAAGCTTGGGGAAGCTTGTTTTGATGAGCATGATATTTTTAGTCCCCCAAGCATTGAGGAGAAAATTTTCTTTGATGATACTTTGCCTCCTATTTATGATGATTATAATGATAGTAGTCTTTTGGTGCCACCTACTATGGAGAGTAAATTTTATTATGATTATACTATGCCTCTTACACTTGATGAGAATAATAATGATAGCTACTTTGTTGAATTTGCTCCCACTGCAATTAATAAGAATGACTATGCTTATGTTGGGAGTAATAATAATTTTATGCATGAGACTCATGATAAGAATGCTTTATGTGATAGTTATATTATTGAGTTTGTTCATGATGCTACTGAAAATCTTTATGAGAGAGGAAAATATGGTAGTAGAAATTTTCATGTTACTAAAACACCTCTCTACATGCTGAAAATTTTGAAGTTACACTTGTTTTATCTTCCTATGCTTGTTACATTATGCTTCATGAATTTGTTTATTTACAAGATTCATTTTCATAGGAAGTGGGTTAGGCTTAAATTTGTTTTGAATTTGCCTTTTGATGCTCTCTTTTGCTTTAACTCTTACTTCTTGGGAGTGCATCATTGAAATTGCTGAGCCCATCTTAATGGGTATAAAGAAAGCACTTCTTGGAAGATAACCCATGTGTTTATTTTACTACAGCACTTTTGTTTTATATTTGAGTCTTGGAAGTTGTTACTACTGTAGCAACCTCTCCTTATCTTTATTTTGTTGCATTGTTGTGCCAAGTAAAGTCTTTGATAGTAAGGTTCATACTAGATTTGGATTACTACGCAGAAACAGATTTCTGTCTGTCACGAATTTGGGCAGTGTTCTCTGTAGGTAACTCAGAAAAATCTGCCAATTTACGTGTGTGATCCTCAGATATGTACGCAACTTTCATTCAATTTGAGCATTTTCATCTGAGCAAGTCTGGTGCCTCTAAAAAATTCGTCTTTACGGACTGTTCTGTTTTGACAGATTCTGCCTTTTATTTCGCATTGCTTCTTTTGCTATGTTGGATGGATTTCTTTGTTCCATTGACTTCTAGTAGCTTTGGGCAATGTCCAGAAGTGTTAAGAATGATTGTGTCACCTCTGAATATGTGAATTTTTGATTATGCACTAACCCTCTAATGAGTTGTTTTGAGTTTGATGTGGAGGAAGTTTTCAAGGATCAAGAGAGGAGGATGATACAATATGATCAAGAAGAGCGAAAAGTCTAAGCTTGGGGATGCCCTTGTGGTTCATCCCTGCATATTTCAAGAAGACTCAAGCATCTAAGCTTGGGGATACCCAAGGCATCCCCTTCTTCATCAACAACTTATCAGGTCACTTCTATTGAAACTATATTTTTATTCCGTCACATCTTATGTGCTTTACTTGGAGCGTCTGTGTGCTTTTATTTTAGTTTTGTTATTTTCACTCTCTGAATAAATGCTTGTGTGGGAGAGAGACACACTCCGCTTTTTCATATGAACACTAGTGTTCGTAGCTTTTAATGTTCATGGCGGAGGTTGAAACTGCTTCGTTCATTGCTATATGGTTGGAAACAGAAAATGCTACATGTGGTAATTGGTATAATGTCTTGAATAATTTGATACTTGGAAATTGTTGTGCTCATGTTTAAGCTCTTGCATCATATACTTTGCACCTATTAGTGAAGAAATACATAGAGCTTGCTAAAATTCGGTTTGCATGATTGGTCTCTCTAAAGTTTAAATAATTTCTGGTAAGGGTTTGAGCAACAAGGAGGATGGTGTAGAGTTTTATAATGCTTGCAATATGTTCTTATGTGAGTTTTGCTGTACCGGTTCATACTTGTGCTTGCTTCAAACAACCTTGCTAGCCTAAGCCTTGTATTGAGAGGGATTACTTCTCGTGCATCCAAATCCTTGAGCCAAAAACTATGCCATTCATGTCCACCATACCTACCTACTACATGGTATTTTCTGCCATTCCAAAGTAAATTGCTTGAGTGCTACCTTTAAAATTCTATTCTTTGTCTTTGCAATATATAGTTCATGGGAAAAATAGCTTAAAAACTATTGTGGTATTGAATATGTACTTATGTATCTTATTTCTTATTAAGTTGCTTGTTGTGCGATAACCATGTTCCTGGGGACGCCATCAACTACCTTTGTTGAATATCATGTGAGTTGCTATGCATGTTCGTCTTGTCTGAAGTAAGGGTGATTTACCATGAGTTGCATGGTTTGAGCATGCATATTGTTAGAGAAGAACATTGGGCCGCTAACTAAAGCCATGATCCATGGTGGAAGTTTCAGTTTTGGACAACAATCCTCAATCTCTTATGAGAATATTATTTGTTGTTGAATGCTTATGCATTAAAGAGGAGTCCATTATCTGTTGTCTATGTTGTCCCGGTATGGATGTCTAAGTTGAGAATAATCAAAAGCGAGAAATCCAATGCGAGCTTTCTCCTTAGACCTTTGTACATGCGGCATAGAGGTACCCCTTTATGATACTTGGTTAAAACATATGTATTGCAGTGATAATCCAGGTAATCCGAGCTAATTAGGACAAGGTGCGGGCACTAATGGTATACTATGCATGAGGCTTGCAACTTGTAGGATATCTTATACATAATACATATGCTTTATTACTACCATTGACAAAATTGTTTCTTGTTTTCAAAACAAAAGCTCTAGCATAAATATAGCAATCGATGCTTCCCTCTTCGAAGGGCCTTTCTTTTACTTTCATGCTAAGTCAGTTTACCTACCTCTTTCCATCTCAAGAAGCAAACACTTGTGTGAACTGTGCATTGATTCTTACATACTTGCATATTTGCATTCATCATATTACTCTGTATTGACAACTATCCATGAGATATACATGTTACAAGTTGAAAGCAACCGCTGAAACTTAATCTTCCTTTGTGTTGCTTCAATGCCTTTACTATGAATTTATTGCTTTATGAGTTAACTCTTATGCAAGACTTATTGATGCTTGTCTTGAAAGTACTATTCATGAAAAGTCTTTGCTATATGATTCAGTTGTTTAACCATTGTCTTTACCATTGCTTTGGATCGCTGCATTCATCTCATATGCTTTACAATAGTTTGATCAAGATTATGTTGGTAGCATGTCACTTCAGAAATTATTCTTTTATCGTTTACCTACTCGAGGACGAGTAGGAATTAAGCTTGGGGATGCTGATACGTCTCCAACGTATCTATAATTTCTGATGTTCCATGCTTGTTTTATGACAATACCTACATGTTTTGTTCACACTTTATGATGATTTTATGCGTTTTCCGGAACTAACCTATTGACGAGATGCCAAAGTGCCAGTTCCTGTTTTCTGCTGTTTTTGGTTTCAAAAATCCTAGTAAGGAAATATTCTCGGAATTGGACGAAATCAACGCCCAGCATCTTATAATTCCACGAAGCTTCCAGAACACCCGAGAGGGACCATAGGAGGGCCACAGGGGGGCCACACGTGTGGGCGGCGCGGCCAAGGAGCCAGGCGCGCCGCCCTACTGTGTGGTGGCCCCGTCAGCCTTTCGACTCTGACTCTTCGCCTATAAGAAGCCCCCTGACCTAAATCTTCGATGCGAATAAGCCACGGTACGAGAAACCTTCCAGAGCCGCCGCCATCGCGAAGCCAAGATCTGGGGGACAGGAGTCTCTGTTCCGGCACGCCGCCGGGACGGGGAAGTGCCCCCGGAAGGCATCTCCATCGACACCACAGCCATCTTCATCACCGCTGCTGTCTCCCATGAGGAGGGAGTAGTTCTCCATCGAGGCTAAGGGTTGTACCGGTAGCTATGTGGTTAATCTCTCTTCCATGTACTTCAATATAATGATCTCATGAGCTGCCTTACATGATTGAGATTCATATGAGCTTTGTATCACTATTAATCTATGTGCTACTCTAGTGATGTTATTAAAGTACTCTATTCCTCCTCCATGATGTAATGGTGACAGTGTGTGCATCATGTAGTACTTGGCGTAGTTTATGATTGTGATCTCTTGTAGATTATGAAGTTAACTATTACTATGATGGTATTGATGTGATCTATTCCTCCTTTCATAGTCTGTTGGTGACAGTGTGCATGCTATGTTAGTACTCGGTATAATTGTGTGGGTCTATCATGCACTCTAAGGTTATTTAAATATGAATATCGAATGTTGTGGAGCTTGTTAACTCCGGCATTGAGGTGCTTTTGTAGCCCTACACAATTAATGGTGTTCATCATCCAACAAGAGAGTGTAGAGTGGTTTTATTATGTGATCAATGTTGAGAGTGTCCACTAGTGAAAGTATGATCCCTAGGCCTTGTTTCCGAATAGAAAAGCTACACCACAAGGATTCCTATCTCCCACGTCAACTGCACGCCAGCAAGCATTTTCTGGCGCCGAGGTCACTGTTTGTTTACTGTTCCACTGCATGTTTACTCGGTGCCATATTTTATTCAGATTGCTATTACCACTCATCTACATCCATATTACTTGCTTTTTACTATCTCTTCACCGAACTAGTGCACCTATACATCTGACAAGTGTATTGGGTGTGTTGGGGACACAAGAGACTTCTTGCATTGTGATCGCAGGGTTGCTTGAGAGGGATATCTTTGACCTCTTCCTCCCTGAGTTCGATAAAACCTTGGGTGATCCACTTGAGGGAAAACTTACTGCTGTTCTACAAACCTCTGCTCTTGGAGGCCCAGCACTATCTACAGGAAAAGAAGCGTGAGTAGACATCAGCACCCCATTACTAGAATTGATAGTACTTACACTAGTATTAGTTTGCGAGTACTTTAAAGTACTCACGGCTGTGTCCCTGGCTATTCCAATGGCCAGACTATGAAGTGGTGCAGCAGTATGAAGACGACGGTCAACAGGACGTCTACACCAACTAGGAGTTCTTCTAGCGTCAAGCGTTGGCCTGTGGATTAGATAGTCCACTTCTATTACGCTTCCGCTATGTATTGTGTTCGTTGATCATTAGATCAACTATTTGTGTAATATTGGATCATGTGATCTAAGTTTGTAAGATGATTATGGGTTGTAATGAATGATGACTTATGATATCAACTATTATATCTCGCAACAACAATCTTCCTGGGATTGCGATGTATGACATGATAGGCATCTGGACTTAAAAATTCGGGTGTTGACACGACGGCAAGAGGGGAGGCGCACGAGCGAGAGGGTTCTAAAATGATATGGTTCTATCTGCCCTCTCCCAAGATGACCACTGCTGTCAGAACCAACCAATGAAGACATATCCGAAGCTCCAGCATAGCGCTCTGTCCTCCACCGGTAACTGATGACTACAAGAACACAAATCAGTTGTAGCTAGTTTCAAAATAAGAGTATCGAACCACGAGGAGCTACTAGTAGTGACCTTAATACCCCTTGTTAGTATTTATCTAAAATTACTGAAAGTTATCTCAAATTTCAAGCAAAGGATTAAAATAGAAAAGGTTTTGTAAGGTGTTTTTTAGAGTAAATAATTGAAATTAAAGAATGTAAATGCAACAAAATATTGTGTTTAAATTGCGATAAGATTAAAATGTTCTCAGGGGTCATTGGTTCCACCGCTAGTATTAAGTAAAGACACAAACTAGATAACTCGTATCTTAGCTCTCGTTGTATGTGGGAAATGCTCGAATTGAAATATGTATCTCATAACACATACCTGAGTAACCACCGCAACGACCTTCGGCAAGCCACCTATTGGTCAACTACAGTTAAGGTATTGCCCCATGATTACTTGTTAATCTTGCGAGTCCCTTCTTATCCCCCTTTTCGCACAATAGTGCACTGAACACGGGATGTCAATTCCCGCCGTATACACTACCGAACTTCCTATGGTAGTTCCCTCCCGTGACCCTTAGGCAAATATTACATGGTTGACATCATGCAACATCACATGAGAAAACTAACATACAATCATAGTGCAAAGTTATAAATCATCTTAGTTCATATAATAGTACTACAAGGGTTTCTCCATATCCCCCAAGAACGCGATAAACTACTCACACATGAAGACAATCAAGAACATCATCATAAACTTGCGTATGGAAAAGGGATAATGGTATGGATCCAAGTATGAACCCACAATGGTAATGGAGATAACAATCTAACGGGATGGAAAGAATGGAGACGGTGATTCATTGTGAATGATGATGAAAGTGATGATGCATTGTCCTCCAATGATCCGGGTAGCAGCGTGGATGAGGCCCCTTCTTGATCTTCCTTCAGATCTCTTCTGGGGCGATGTTCTGGTGTTTCTGGTCGCATACGTGTTTTGATCCCAGATCTTTCTGCGGGAGGTGAAAGTATTTGACGAGGTGGTGCTTCCGACGGGTGGTACGGGCGGACGGTACGGGCGGGCCTTGCCTGTACCAATGCCCGTTATAGCTCCTGAAAGCTATCCTCGCATTGTCCTTTCGCCCAAGCGCATTATTAAGTGCAAAAATAATTTCTATCACATCAAAATGCCAGAAAATGACATTTTTCATTGATATTTCATTATTGACTTATTATTGTAAGATCCTATGTAGACAAGCATAAAAGAGCGTGGTAGTGCGGTGAAATACAAAATCCCTACCACTACTTAATGAAATAACAGTTCAAAAACATGCTAAAAATGCACTCATCAGTGACCATAGCTTTCTTCTTCGTCGTCGTCTTCTTCTTCGCCTTCTTCTTCGTGTGTCGACATGTGGCAAAGGTTATACGGCATATTTTGGTATGGCAAAATTTCTTTGACGTGTGTCTTTCGACATGTACACATGGTAGCATTTCCCGTGTGTATGGCACCTTATTTTTTGAGACGGAGGGTAATAATTAGGATTAGTCGTAACACGTCCATATGGCTATGGTGGTTAAGGCAGCGGAGGAGGAGTTGGTCAGCGATTTCCCCATGCAAAGAGTCTCGATTTATGCTGACGACGTGGTTCTATATTTCAGGCCGGCAACGCATGAACTGACCATCATAAAACAGCTCCCGGATATGTTTGTAGAGGCCTCGGGCCTACATGTTAACTACCCGAAAACGACGGTACCATGATCAGAGGAATTGAGGAGGACAAGGTCATAACTCAAGAGATTTTGGGCTTTCACCTCCTTCCCCATCAAATACCTTGATCTTCATCTGGCGATTTGGCCTTTGACGCGTGCTGAGTGGCAACCTCTTCTAGATGCGGTAGTACATGTGGTGCCATCTTGGCCGAGAGGTCTTACTGCAAGGGCTGGTTGCCTTGTGCTCATCAATACAATCATGATGACCCGGCCGATCCATCACATTCTTGTGATGATCCACCTGCCTGGCTGGTTGAGGAGATAACCAAGCATTCGCGCAGTTTCTTTTGGGTGGGCAAGAAACTAGCCAATGGAGGTCACTGTCTCGTGGCATGGGATAACGTTTGTAAATCTACTCGCTACGGAGGTTTGGGAGTGAAAAACCTAAGATTACAGGGTTTGGCGTTGAGAGCTAGGTGGGAATGGCTTCAGCGGACCGATCTGAATAGACCTTGGCAAGGCCTGAAGTTGAACATGGATCTGGATGCTGTAGCGGTGTTTCAAAGCTTCGCCAAAATCTCTCTGGGACACGGGAAGCGAGTGTTCTTCTGGGTTGATAGATGGATCATGGCTGCAAGGTTGAGGACATCGCCCCGTTGGTGGTTATGGCAATGGCGACTAGGAGAAGAAACAGTTGGCGAGTTTTGGATGCGCTCATCAACAACTTCTAGCTATCTTATATCGACCCAAACTTGTCCGTTGAGGGATGGACTCAGTGCATCAAACTTTGGGAGGCGATCGACACTATGGATCTAAATAATCATGAGCCAGATCGCTTCATTTGAACTGGGGCTGCAAACGGGGAGTACAACGCCAAGTACACTTACCGACTGCTTTGCCAAGGTAAGGAGGAATTTAGCATGCACAGACCGCTAGGGAGTTCTTTTGCCGCACCCAAATGCAAAATCTTCGTATGGCTAGCCCTAAGGTACTGGCTATGGACCTCGGACAGGAGACAAAGGCATGGTATTCAATTTCACACGGCAACCTGCTTCACTTGTTTGCGGGAAGAAGATACGGTGGACCATGTCCTCATGCAATGCCCTTACTACCGCCATATTTGGTTTGAGTGCTTGTTGGTAGCCGGGCCCAATATTCTGGAACCAGGCAACGATAGCTCTTTGGAAACCTGATGGAGCGCGGCGAGAGAGCTAGTGCACACGAAGGACATGAGAGATTTTGACACTCTAGTGTTGCTCACAGCTTGGCTGCTTTGAAAGCAATGGAATGCCAGAGTCTTCAACAACATGCCGCAACAATGTAATGTCCCACAACTTGTGGTGCGCATAACGGAGGAGTTCAACGCCTGGAAAGAAGCTAGGGTAGGAGGGAGTTCCACGGTGCCGTGAGAGTAGGCTAGTGCGTGTGTGTGGAGTTGGCCGGCCATGTTGTTCACAATATGTGATCGGTTTCTTGTAAACTTATGCATCCCTTCTATAAATATCTGGTACGTTTTTTACGTAAAAAAATGATTCATGCATGCATAGATCCGATGAGGCCGGGCATCAGAAAAGCTGGCTTGATCTCGACAAGTAGCTACGATGCGTTCCCTTGTAATATATGGAGTGTTATGGATTTATGGGCGAGGAATTGCATAACACTAGATCTAGTTTATGCAATAGGACAAGTAATTTACCTTTTCTTGTTCTGACACGCAGCTGGGGGCAGAATAATTCAATCAGTCACATGTGAGATGCATACATGCATATATGACGATGCCATCACGAGTCAAAAGTGTACACACATCTACACCAGTACACCACTACACGTATGCACGCGTGCGTAACACCGTTGATCTCGCGATTGGTTAGATAATACATAACCTACTCAAGCCTACTTAATCAAGATATATAGTACTGGAACTACTACAGATTCTAGCATCTTATGTACACTGACAAGATGGCTGATGCAATTTGCACAAGCCAGAGACAATATTTTCCAGCAATTCATACCACGGCCTGCATGCCCATATATGACCGTCTTAAACTATAGCTATCCAGGGAGGAATCGACAACAATGATTTTCAAATAAAATATCGAGAGGCACATCCATCCAAATTTAACCATGCACACATATGGACTTCTTTATCGGCCATATTGCCCAACTTATGCATCCATTTGTTTTCAGGGATAGAAAATGATTTAGGACGGTGATAAATTCCCACTCTATGGGGTTTTTAGATGGAAAACTCTCTATGGATTTCTAGATGCTTTATGTTATCTGACTTGACTAAAGCGTGGAGGTGCCAACGCATGCACTCTTGTAAGGAATGACATCGCACTACCAGAGGCAATCGAGATAGTTTATCTCTTAAATTGTGTACTCGATTGCCCACTGGTTTTCACCGTTGGCTTCATTTTCCACGAGATTAGATCTCCTGCATGTCTATATATTCTGATTTTCTTTTATTTGTATGTAGTTCAGCAGCTGGTTATAGCGGCATGTTTACAAGGTTATAGACATATTATAACCACTTTCTTACTAGGTTTATAGTTACTTGGTGACCAACTGACTGAACGTCACCCCCTATCCATGTAGATTGTAAAACGTTAACCAACGGGAAAATGATCTCTACTTTGGCTATACGTTGTTAGGTAGGATGAGACTCTCCAGCGGATCGACGCTAGAATGATAACCCGGTTTAAAGTTCGTCCCTCCCTGCGAAATTACCGCGAGATGAGGATTCGAACCTGGGTGGGTTGGCTACGCACTCACTTGCCTTCCACTAAGCTAGAACTCAGTTCTCTATCCATGTAGATTGTAGAACTTGCATGACCACATTTCTGTGGTCTAAAAGTATCTCTTACATGTTGTTAACATCCAATACTCGAACTCTCGGCTTGCATGCACATCATTACAAATTGCAATACATACTAAATTATTAATAAACTAAGCATACATTGTTAGGGTGGTAATCGTTCAGTACTAATATGTTAACTTTCTATGATAGTCTGGACTCTGGATAAAGGTGGTGATGAGAATAAACTCAACTAAACATAATAAAATAAGATCTTTTGGTTGAAGCCTTCGTTGAGCCTAACTCAACGTGAAGATGAACCGCTGATCGTATTACCGGTTACTTAATTTGAAATTTCAGAAATATCAATTGATGTTCATGATATTAAGATGACGGGGTGATCCATACATGAGTGCATGCATCTCAAATTTGGGTCGCGAATGCATTCGCGCAGACACAACGCGGTCACCTCACGTGACCTACCCTGTCCCGCCCTCCAGCGAAATCCATCAGACCAAAATCGCGCCCCTCCCATTTTTTGCAGCTCTAGGGCGACGCTACCACCCCATCGCCAACCGCTACCCCTCGCCGTAGTACCCAAGCTCTGTTCGGGCCACGACTTGCCAGAGTCCATCCTCGGTGCTGGGGTAGGGAGAGCCCTTGCCTTCATCGCTCGCGTCCTTATTGACCGCCCATCTGGTCGGAGCCCTGATGTCTACGCACGCTTCTTTTCCTGTAGACAGTGTTGGGCCTCCAAGAGCAGAGGTTTGTAGAACAGCAGCAAGTTTCCCTTAAGTGAATCACCCAAGGTTTATCGAACTCAGGGAGGAAGAGGTCAAAGATATCCCTCTCAAGCAACCCTGCAATCACGATACAAGAAGTCTTTTGTGTCCCCAACACACCTAATACACTTGTTAGATGTATAGGTGCACTAGTTCGGCGAAGAGATAGTAAAATACAAGTAATATGGATGGTTATGAGTGGTAATAGCAATCTGAAATAAATATGGCAGCGAGTAAACATGCAACAGAACAGTTAATAAACGGAGATTCGATGTTTAGAAACAAGGCCTAGGGATCCTACTTTCACTAGTGGACACTCTCAACATTGATCACATAACTGAAACTACTCTACACTCTCTTGTTGGATAACAAACACCATTCATTGTGTAGGGCTACAAGAGCACCTCAATGCCGGAGTTAACAAGCTCCACAACATCCGATGTTAATATTTAAGTAACCTTAGAGTGCATGAAAGACCATTGCAATTATACCGAGTACTAACATAGCATGCACACCGTCACCGTCAGGCTATGAAAGGGGGAATAGATCGCATCAATACTATCATAGTAATAGTTAACTTCATAATCTACAAGAGATCACAATCATAGCTTATACCAAGTACTACATGATGCACACACTGTCAACATTACATCATGGAGGAGGAATAGACTACTTTAATAACATCACTAGAGTAGCACGCAGATGATATTCAACTAGATCACAAAGAGAGAGATGAACCACATAGCTACGGTAGAGCCCTCAGCCTCGGGGGAGAACTACTCCCTCCTCATCATGGGAGACAGCGATGGCGGTGGTGAAGATGGTGGTGGTGTCGATGAAGATGACTCCTGAAGGAGATATGCCCTAGAGGCAATAATAAAAGTGGTTATTATTTATATCTTTATGTTTATGATAAATGTTTATATATCATGCTATAATTGTATTAACCGAAACATTAGTACATGTGTGATATGTAGACAACAAAGAAGTCCCTAGTATGCCTCTTAAACTAGCTTATTGATTAATGGATGATTAGTTTCATAATCATGAACATTGGATGTTATTAATAACAAGGTTATGTCATTGTATGAATGATATAATGGACACACCCAATTAAGCGTAGCATAAGATCTCGTCATTAAGTTATTTGCTATAAGCTTTCGATACATAGTTACCTAGTCCTTATGACCATGAGATCATGTAAATCACTTATACCGGAAAGGTACTTTGATTACACCAAACACCACTGCGTAAATGGGTGGCTATAAAGGTGGGATTAAGTATCCGGAAAGTATGAGTTGAGGCATATGGATCAACAGTGGGATTTGTCCATCCCGATGACGGATAGATATACTCTGGGCCCTCTCGGTGGAATGTCGTCTAATGTCTTGCAAGCATATGAATGAGTTCATAAGAGACCACATACCACGGTACGAGTAAAGAGTACTTGTCTGGAGACGAGGTTGAACAAGGTATAGAGTGATACCGAAGATCAAACCTCGGACAAGTAAAATATCGCGTGACAAAGGGAATTGGTATCGTATGTGAATGGTTCATTCGATCACTAAAGTCATCGTTGAATATGTGGGAGCCATTATGGATCTCCAGATCCCGCTATTGGTTATTGGTCGGAGTGAGTACTCAACCATGTCCGCATAGTTCACGAACCGTAGGGTGACACACTTAAAGTTGGATGTTGAAATGGTAGAACTTGAATATGGAATGGAGTTGGAATATTTGTTCGGAGTCCCGGATGAGATCCCGGACATCACGAGGAGTTCCGGAATGGTCCGGAGAATAAGATTCATATATAGGATGTCATTTTATGTGAATTAAAATGTCGCGGAAGGTTCTATGGAAGGTTCTAGAAGGTTCTAGAAAAGTCCGGAAGAAACCACCAAGGAAGGTGGAGTCCACATGGGACTCCACCTCCATGGCCGGCCAACCCTAGTGGGGGAGGAGTCCCAAGTGGACTCCCCCTTAGGGGGCCGGCCAACCCCCCATATGGGAGGTGGAAACCCCACTTTTGGTGGGAGTCCTAGATGGGCTAGGTTTCCCCCTCTTATGGAAGGTTTTTGGTTCGGGTCTTATTCGAAGACTTGGACACCAACCCTTGGGGATCCACCTATATAATGAGGGGCCAAGGGAGGGGGCCGGCCACCCCAAGACCACAAGCTGGCCGCCCCATTGAAGTGGCCGGCCCCCCCCGCCCCAACCCGAGCCGCCCCCCGCGCCGCCCGATCTCCCGCGTAGCTTAGCGAAGCTCCGCCGGACTTCTTCACCGCCACCGACACCACGCCGTCGTGCTGTCGGATTCAAGAGGAGCTACTACTTCCGCTGCCCGCTGGAACGGGGAGGTGGACGTCGTCTTCATCAACAACCGAACGTGTGACCGAGTACGGAGGTGCTGCCCGTTCGTGGCACCGGAACCGATCGTGATCAAGATCTTCTACGCGCTTTTGCAAGCGGCAAGTGATCATCTACCGCAGCAATAAGAGCCTACTCTTATAGGCTTTGGAATCTCTTCAAGGGTTAGTCTTGATCATCCCCTCGTTGCTCCCATCTTCTAGATTGCATCTTGGCTTGGATTGCGTGTTCGCGGTAGGAAATTTTTTTATTTTCTATGCAACGTTATCCTACAGTGGTATCAGAGCCATGTCTATGCATAGATGGTTGCACGAGTAGAACACAATGGTTTGTGGGCGTTGATGCTCTTGTTATCTTTAGTTTGAGTACTTTGCATCTTTGTGGCATAGTGGGATGAAGCGGCTCGGACTAACTTTACATGACCGCGTTCATGAGACTTGTTCCTCGTTCGACATGCAACTTGTATTGCATAAGAGGCTTTGCGGGTGTCTGTCTCTCCTACTATAGTGAAGATTCAATTTACTCTTCTATTGAAAACATTAGTATCAACGTTGTGGTTCATGTTCGTAGGTAGATTAGATCTCTCTCAAAAACCCTAAACCACGTAAAATATGCAAACCAAATTAGAGACGTCTAACTTGTTTTTGCAGGGTTTTGGTGATGTGATATGGCCATGATATGATGATGAATATGTATGAGATGATCATTATTGTATTGTGGCAACCGGCAGGAGCCTTATGGTTGTCTTTAATTTTCATGTTGAGAGGTATTTCAAAGTAGTTGTAATAGTTGCTACATGAGGTGAACAACCATGAAGACGGCGTCATGAACCTTGACGCTACGCCGACGTTGATGGAGATCATGCCCGTTGATGATGGAGATCATGTCCGTGCTTTGGAGATGAAGATCAAAGGCGCAAAGACAAAAGGGCCATATCATATCACATATGAACTGCATGTGATGTTAATCCTTTTATGCATCTTATTTTGCTTAGATCGCGACGGTAGCATTATAAGATGATCCCTCACATTAATATCAAGATAATAAAGTGTTCTCCCCTCGTATGCACCGTTGTAACAGTTCGTCGTTTCGAAGCATCTCGTGATGATCGGATGTGATAGATTCAACGATTCACATACAACGGGTGTAAGCCATGTTGCACACGCGGAATACTTGGGTTTGCTTGACGAGCCTAGCATGTACAGACATGGCCTCGGGACAACGGAAACCGAAAGGTTGAACACGAGTCATATGGATGATATGATCAACATGTTGATGTTCACCATTGAAGCTACATCATCTCACGTGATGATCGGTTTTGGTGTAGTGGATATGGATCGTGTACCACTTAACAACTATGAGGGATGTTGTATTAAGTGGGAGTTCATTAGTAATTAGATTAAAACATGAACTAATTATCATAAACATAGTCTGAGTAGTATTTTGAATTAATTTTGTAGTATTGGCATCCGTTTTCTACCATGCGCTAGTCTTGTTATTGAGATAGAAATACTGTTAAAATCTGATAAGAAACTTTACGGATTGGTACCGTATTGTTAAAGAATCAAGAATTGATTAAGTCCTATTGCAAACTTTTAGTAAACCTCACATTGTTGATTCAAAGAGCTATGGTTTCAATTAGTACTTAAAGTTATCTTGTCTCCGTGAAACTTGAAGTTCAAATCTGTTTGAAAAGTAAGGAGCTGAAAATTTAGTTTTCAGAAATAATCAAGGTATGAGATATATGTGATATCTAAGACCTTATTGCAAGATGATAGAATAAAGTTTGGTAAGACTACATAAACTCATAAGTTTTATGGGAATGTACGAAGGTTGAAGACGCAAGGCGTCACAATCCTCCAACTATTGGGGCACTAACGATATTCGCATATCCATGAAGTGACCATCCTTAATATGCACCGTTACTAAAACTCGTCGTTTCGAAGCATCACGTGATGATCGGGTGTGATAGATTCTACGTGTGCATACAACGGGTGCAAGCTAGATTTGCATATGCAAATACCAAGGTTAAAACTTTACGAGCCTAGCATGTACAGACATGGTCTCGAAAAGTCGTCATGATATGATGGATAAAATTATGAGTGAAATTGTTCATCATATTACAAAGTTACTAATAGTGAAATCTGGAACACTTGTCATATGATGATCAACTTCAAAGTAAGAACCTCAAGGTTATTGGTATTTGACCAACAAACCTAGAAGTTATTAATGTTGAAGTGTTTTTCTGAATAATGAGGAAAGCTAAAAGAGAAGCGCAAAAGATATTTTGGCAAAAAGAAAAGAAAAGACTAGAAAGTCTAGCTCAGGTGTATATAAATGATATACATGTTATGGTTGTATTCCTAGTTAAGTCACACAATGAAATTCTTGGGTATTAGTACCATATTGGTTGGTATGAAGTGTCATACAAAACAACGCAATACAAGAATACAATGGCCTAAGTGACTGACAAGGAATATGATAGAAAAGCACGTCTGGAACAAAATAAAGTGTTATTATGTTCGTCGTTGGCATTCTATCTAGCCCTTAGAATTTATAATAAAGAACTTAATAATTGTTATTTTGCTCTGGTCAAATGAAAACAATGAGTTGTTCAAATTATGACATTACTCCATGTACGATGGATAAGTTATTATAAATCTTAATGGTGAAACACACATACATAAACTGACGCTAAAATGCCATAAGGCAAATGATTTGAATTCCACTTATTTGTGGAACCGCCATTTAGGTCATGTTAGAAAGGAACGCATGAAGGAACTCCATGCAAATGGATTTTTGGAGTCATTTGATTTTTGAATCATTTGACGCTTGCAAATCTTTTCTAAAGAGAATGATTAAAATACCGTTCATAGGCCAAGAGTTGAACGGGCAACAAACTTAGTGGAAAAATACATAATGATGTATATGGTTATCTGAGATTAGTTGTGTGCGGGAGATTCTTCTACTTCATGAAAACTTTCAACAATGAATTGGGTATATATATGGATATATTCGATAAGGAAGAAGTTTGAAACATTTGAATGGGTTCAAATAAATTTCAACATGAAGTGGAAATCAACGTAATAGAAAAGTCAAATATCTATGATTGGATCATGGTGGAAATATTTGAATTACGAGTTTTAGCGAACATCTAAGAGAGTTATGAAATTATTCTACAACTCACATTTCTTGGAGTATCATAATGATGATATAGTATCCGAGATATGTATCCAAACCTTGTTGGATCAATGATGAGATAAAATATTGATGCCATTATATTTTTGTGGATTATGCTTTAGTGACTACCGCTTTTACACTGAATAGAGCATCATCATGATCCGATGAAATGACATCATACAAGTTATGACATGGGTATAAACCCTAATAGTCTTTTCTTTAAATTTTGGTCTAAGAGTTTACAACCAAAATCGGATGAATGTCTTCGTTGGTTATCCCAGAGATTTAATTGGGAATTCTTCCCACAAGACAAAGACAAAAGTGTTTGTCAATGTTCTTATTTCCAAGAAATTGTTTCTAGTGAAGTATTTGAGTGGGAGGACAATATAATTTGATAAGGTTTATGAACCTGAGCATAATGATCAGAGTAGCGCAGCATCGGAATTGGTTTCGGAAGCGGCCACGACGATCATGGCTCCCATGACTACAAAGTGTTTTAGCCATGGAGATCGAAGTACATATTGAACCTACTGTAGGTATGGTTTACTTTGTGATCAAATAAATGATTTGTGGACAAAGGATTCATTTTGAACAATGATAAACCAACTACAAACAAAGAAGTTATGATGGGCCCTGACTCCGTTAAAATGGCCATGCGCCTTGAAATCCATAATAGATGAAAACTTTTTGAAAGTAAATGGATCTATAGACTTGGATGAAATATCCTTGAAGAAAGCTCGACTTGTTGAAAAATAGTTTACAACAAAGTTCAAAGAGTTGACTACGATAAGATTAGATCTTCCGTAGCAATGCTTATAGTCTATATGGATTATTCTAGTAATCACTACATATTTCTTTTAGGAGATATGCTAGTAGGATGGCAAAATACATTACTTATCAGAAGTATGTATTAAAGGTGTATACAAGATACAACCAAGAGTTTTGCTGGTCTGTGGAATACTAGATAGGTATACGAACTTCAATTGGATGAAGTAAGTATTGCGGAGTAGGAATCTTCACCAGATGAAATAGTCAAAGAGTTTTTGATTTCATCGTAGACGATGAAGAAGCTTGTATTTGCAAGAAATTAAGTGGGAGCGCTGAGACATATTTATAATACTTTATGTAGATGACATATAGTTGGTTATAAATAATGTAATTATATACTTGATTAAAATGTTTCATTGAAAATTAACTTCAATGAAAGGATATGGACTAAAACATATTTAGTGTCAAGATCTATGAAGATAGATTGAAACACATAATAAGTTTAAGTCAAAGTACATAGAATGGATATTGAAATAGTTCAATATAGAAATATTAAGAAAATGTTCTTGTCATGTGAAGGTTTAACAAGACTTGAGTGTATCGACACTCGATGAGTAAAAACACATGAGTGATTTTAGATCACGAATAATATGTACAAAATCAGATATCTTGTGCTCTAAAATGTTATGAGCATATACCGGAATGATTCATAAGATGATCATGGGACGACAAGAAGAATATCCTTGAGTACTTTAGAAGAACTAAGGATATATATATTTTTGTATGAAGAAATGACAAACAAATCGCTGTAAGGTGTTACACCGATATTGGTTTAGTCATATATAAAATATAATTTCAATCTCAAATTAGACTAAGTGTTGTTTTAAAAGTAGCACAATGAGCTAGAAGTTGTCTATGCTAGATTTAGAAGAGTTCTAAATATTGTGACGGAATCTACAAAAGAAGGCAGAGTATGTCATTGTTTTGACAATGACAAAGGATGTTAAGTCAAGAGGTTCTTTGAGAACTTGGTGTTTTTCCGACAGAGTCAGAACTTTGAAGCTATATTGTGTGTGACAATATTAGTAACATATTTCAGACCGCGGAATTAAGGTTCCACCAGAAGACCAAACTTATTTAATGCCGACTCATTTGGAAATGAGTGATGCGTTGAGACGCAAATGAATTACAAAATACATACGTTTCTGAGCGTGTCAGATCCGTTGACTAAAAACCTCTCCCGTGAGCAATACATGATAAAACACCTAAGGCCAAGGTGTTATATCTTTACAAATGTAAACTAGATTATTGACTCTAGTGCAAGTGGGAGACTGAAGGAGATATGCCCTAGAGGCAATAATAAAAGTGGTTATTATTTATATCTTTATGTTTATGATAAATGTTTATATATCATGCTATAATTGTATTAACCGAAACATTAGTACATGTGTGATATGTAGACAACAAAGAAGTCCCTAGTATGCCTCTTAAACTAGCTTATTGATTAATGGATGATTAGTTTCATAATCATGAACATTGGATGTTATTAATAACAAGGTTATGTCATTGTATGAATGATATAATGGACACACCCAATTAAGCGTAGCATAAGATCTCGTCATTAAGTTATTTGCTATAAGCTTTCGATACATAGTTACCTAGTCCTTATGACCATGAGATCATGTAAATCACTTATACCGGAAAGGTACTTTGATTACACCAAACACCACTGCGTAAATGGGTGGCTATAAAGGTGGGATTAAGTATCCGGAAAGTATGAGTTGAGGCATATGGATCAACAGTGGGATTTGTCCATCCCGATGACGGATAGATATACTCTGGGCCCTCTCGGTGGAATGTCGTCTAATGTCTTGCAAGCATATGAATGAGTTCATAAGAGACCACATACCACGGTACGAGTAAAGAGTACTTGTCTGGAGACGAGGTTGAACAAGGTATAGAGTGATACCGAAGATCAAACCTCGGACAAGTAAAATATCGCGTGACAAAGGGAATTGGTATCGTATGTGAATGGTTCATTCGATCACTAAAGTCATCGTTGAATATGTGGGAGCCATTATGGATCTCCAGATCCCGCTATTGGTTATTGGTCGGAGTGAGTACTCAACCATGTCCGCATAGTTCACGAACCGTAGGGTGACACACTTAAAGTTGGATGTTGAAATGGTAGAACTTGAATATGGAATGGAGTTGGAATATTTGTTCGGAGTCCGGATGAGATCCCGGACATCACGAGGAGTTAGGAATGGTCCGGAGAATAAGATTCATATATAGGATGTCATTTTATGTGAATTAAAATGTCGCGGAAGGTTCTATGGAAGGTTCTAGAAGGTTCTAGAAAAGTCCGGAAGAAACCACCAAGGAAGGTGGAGTCCACATGGGACTCCACCTCCATGGCCGGCCAACCCTAGTGGGGGAGGAGTCCCAAGTGGACTCCCCCTTAGGGGGCCGGCCAACCCCCCATATGGGAGGTGGAAACCCCACTTTTGGTGGGAGTCCTAGATGGGCTAGGTTTCCCCCTCTTATGGAAGGTTTTTGGTTCGGGTCTTATTCGAAGACTTGGACACCAACCCTTGGGGATCCACCTATATAATGAGGGGCCAAGGGAGGGGGCCGGCCACCCCAAGACCACAAGCTGGCCGCCCCATTGAAGTGGCCGGCCACCCCCTCCCAAACCCTAGCCGCCCCCCTCTCCTCCATATCTCCCGCGTAGCTTAGCGAAGCTCCGCCGGACTTCTTCACCGCCACCGACACCACGCCGTCGTGCTGTCGGATTCAAGAGGAGCTACTACTTCCGCTGCCCGCTGGAACGGGGAGGTGGACGTCGTCTTCATCAACAACCGAACGTGTGACCGAGTACGGAGGTGCTGCCCGTTCGTGGCACCGGAACCGATCGTGATCAAGATCTTCTACGCGCTTTTGCAAGCGGCAAGTGATCATCTACCGCAGCAATAAGAGCCTACTCTTATAGGCTTTGGAATCTCTTCAAGGGTTAGTCTTGATCATCCCCTCGTTGCTCCCATCTTCTAGATTGCATCTTGGCTTGGATTGCGTGTTCGCGGTAGGAAATTTTTTTTATTTTCTATGCAACGTTATCCTACAACTCCGGGGGCAATTCCCCGTCCCGGCAGGGTGCCGGAACAGAGACTTCTGTCCCCCGAATTGGAGTTTCGCGATGGCAGCGGCTCTGGAAGGTTTTCTGGAGTTTCGTCAATCGGTGTCGAAGATTTAGGTCACGACGACTTATATAGGCGAAGAAACAGAGTCGGAAGGGGTCTGGGGGCTCCACACACCAGGGGGGCGCCCCCCCTCTGGCCGCGCCGCCACCACGTGTGGGGGCCCTGGGCCTCCCCTCTGGTCCCTCTTCGGTGTTCTGGAAGCTTCGTGGAAATATCAGATCGTGGGCCTTGATTTCGTCCAATTCCGAGAATATTTCCTTACTAAGATTTCTGAAACCAAAAATAGCAGAAAACAGGAACTGGCACTTCGGCATCTTGTCAATAGGTTAGTTCCAAAAAATGCATAATAATGACATAAAGTGTGTATAAAACATGTGTATATCATCATAAAAGTAGCATGGAACATAAGAAATTATAGATACGTTGGAGACGTATCAGCATCCCCAAGCTTAGTTCCTACTCGTCCTCGAGTAGGTAAACGATAACAAAGATAATTTCTTAAGTGACATGCTATCATAATCTTGATCATACTATTGTAAAGCATATGAGATGAATGAAGTGATTCAAAGCTATGGTAAAGACAATGAGTAAACAACTGAACCATATAGCAAAGACTTTTCATGAATAGTACTTTCAAGACAAGCATCAATAAGACTTGCATAAGAGTTAACTCATAAAGCAATAGATTCTTAGTAGAAAGCTTTGAAGCAACACAAAGGAAGATATAAGTTTCAGCGGTTGCTTTCAACTTCAACATGTTTATCTCATGGATAATTGTCAACACAAAGTAATATGTTGAATGGAAATAAGCAAGTATGTAAGAATCAATGCACAGTTGACACAAGTGTTTGCTTCTAAGATGGAAGGAAATAGGTGAACTGACTCAACATAAAAGTAAAAGAATGGCCCTTTGCAAAGGGAAGCATGGATTGCTATTTTTGTGCTAGAGCTTTTATTTTGAAAACATAGAAACAATTTTGTCAATGATAGTAATAAAGCATATGTGTTATGTATAAGATATCCTATAAGTTGCAAGCCTCATGCATAGATTACCAATAGTGCCCACACCTTGTCCTAATTAGCTTGGATTTACATGGATTATCATTGCATAACATATAACCAAGTATCACAAAGGGGTACCTCTATGCCGCCTGTACAAAGGTCTAAGGAGAAAGCTCGCATTGGATTTCTCGCTTTTGATTATTCTCAACTTAGACATCCATACCGGGACAACATAGACAACAGATAATGGACTCCTCTTTAATGCATAAGTATTCAACAACAGATAATATTCTCATAAGAGATTGAGGATTGTTGTCCAAACTGAAACTTCCACCATGGATCATGGCTTTAGTTAGCGGCCCAATGTTCTTCTCTAACAATATGCATGCTCAAACTATTCAACTCATGATAAATCACCCTTACTTCAGACAAGACGAACATGCATAGCAACTCACATGATATTCAACATAGTGTAATAGTTGATGGCGTCCCCAGAAACATGGTTACCGCTCAACAAGCAACTTATAAGAAATAAGATACATAAGTACATATTCGATACCACAATAGTTTTTAAGCTATTTTTCCCATGAGCTATATATTGCAAAGACAAAGAATGGAACTTTAAAGGTAGCACTCAAGCAATTTACTTTGGAATGGCAAAGAAATACCATGTAGTAGGTAGGTATGGTGGACACAAATGGCATAGTTTTTGTCTCAAGGATTTTGGATGCACGAGAAGTAATCCCTCTCAATACAAGGCTTAGGCTAGCAAGGTTATTTGAAGCAAACTAAAGTATGAACCGGTACAACAAAACTTATATAAAAACATATTGCAAGCATTATAAGACTCTACATTGTCTTCCTTGTTGTTCAAACCCTCACCAGAAAATATCTAGACTCTAGAGAGACCAATCATGCAAACCAAATTTTAACCAGCTCTATGTAGTTCTTCATTAATAGGTGCAAAGTACATGATGCAAGAGCTTAAACATGATCTATATGAGCACAACAATTGCCAAGTATCAAATTATTCAAGACATTATACCAATTACCACATGCAGCATTTTCTGTTTCCAACCATATAACAATGAACGAAGCAGTTTCAACCTTCGCCATGAACATTAAAAGTAAAGCTAAGAACACCAGTGTTCATATGAACGAGCGGAGCGTGTCTCTCTCCCACATAAGCATGAATTTATTCAGAGAATGAAAATAACAAAACGAAAATAAAACACACAGACGCTCCAAGTAAAGTGCATAAGATGTGACGGAATAAAAATATAGTTTCAATAGAAGAAACCTGATAAATTGTTGATGAAGAAAGGGATGCCTTGGGCATCCCCAAGCTTAGACGCTTGAGTCTTCTTGAAATATGCAGGGATGAACCACAGGGGCATCCCCAAGCTTAGACTTTTCACTCTTCTTAATCTTATATCATCCTCCTCTCTTGACCCTTGAAAACTCCCTCCACACCGAACTCAAAACAAACTCATTAGAGGGTTAGTGCATAATCAAAAATTCACATGTTCAGAGGTGACACAATCATTCTTAACACTTCTGGACATTGCCCAAGGCTACTGAAAGTTAATGGAACAAACAAATCCATCCAACAAAGCAAAAGAGGCAATGCGAAATAAAAGGCGGAATCTATCAAAACAGAACAGTCCGTAAAGACGAATTTTTCTGGGGCACTAAACTTGCTCAGATGAGAAAACTCAAAACTAATGAAAGTTGCGTACATATCTGAGGATCACTCACGTAAATTGGCAGATTTTTCTGAGTTACCTACAGAGAACCCTGCCCAAATTCATGACAGCAATAAATCTGTTTCTGCGCAGAAATCTAAATCTAGTATCAACCTTTTATTAGAGACTTCACTTGGCACAACAATGCAATAAAATAAAGATAAGGAGAGGTTGCTACAGTAGTAACAACTTCCAAGACACTACAAAACAGTAGCAAAATAAAAACATGGGTTATCTTCCAAGAAGTGTTTTCTTTATAGCCATTAAGATGGGCTCAGTAATTTTAATGATGCACTCGCAAGAAATAAGAGTTGAAGCAAAAGAGAGCATCAAAAAGCAAATTCAAAACAAAGTTAAGCCTAACCCACTTCCTATGAAAAGGAATCTTGTACACAAATGAATTCATGAAGAACAAAGTGACAAGCATGAGAAGATAAGACACGAGTAACTTCAAGACTCTCAACATAAAGAGGGGAAACTTAATATTATTAAGATGCATATAACCATGTTTCCCTCTCTCATAATAACTTTCAGTAGCATCATTGATGAAATCCACAATAGACCCATCACTTAAAACATTCTTATCATGGTTCATATGCATAAAAGTATCATTAATTTTGGCATAAGAAGAGTTCTTCTCATTAATAGTAATTGGAGCAAGATTATTATCAAGAATTTGAACATGGTAAATAAGTTGCATACTAAGGGAATTGTTTTTGGCAATCCAATCATAACTATGCCAAGTTTCATAATGATAGTTATAACCTATATCATAGCATTCTTTATAATAATCATCAAAGGTCGGAGGCATAGTGTCATCATAAGAAATAGAATAGTTATCTTTCACAGTATGTTCATCTGTGACCATACCATCATTGTTACTAGAAGGAGATGTATCAAACATATAATGACCAGTAGCAAATGGATTTTCAAACACGTCATCCCCAAGCTTAGAGCTTTCTATAACATTATGGGAGGAAGCATGGATAGTACTGATACTATGGCAATTATTAACATCATCATTTTCAGAATTAGTTTCCCAGAGATTTTCAATATGAAAAGTAGTGTGCTCTTTCAAATCATGATCACTAATGTAGGTAAAGGGCATAGGAAGATCATTGTACTCAGATTCATTATCATAATAATCATTAGGAGCAACATATTTACGGTTACCTATCGTTATCTCATACACGCGGGGATATGCCGTTACCTCTTTCTCTTTATTCCCCTTCTTCTTCTTCTTCTTCGTTCCCTTCTTCTTCTTCTTCTTCTCTTCCTTCTCCTCGTTCCCTCCTTTAGGAGGAAGAGGCTTGAAGAGAGGCTTCTCCACATAACCTGATTTATTTCCAGAAACAATAGAAGAAACTTGGGAGGATTCCTCCTTTTCATTAATAAGTTCAAAACACACAGCGGTCCTATCATATTTTGGCAAAGTGTCATCTTCTAAATATTTTGTATGTAAGCATTTGTATGGCAATTATTAATGCAATAAGAAAGACACCCATGCAGGACATAATCAATATCAAGATCACTCATATGTAAAAAAGAGATTTTTCTTGATAACTCTTCACACCACAAAAATAAAGTAAGTTCATCATGCTGATTAGGAGTAATTTCATCATCAAAATACAAATTTGCAGCACTCATGGGGTTCGAATTATCATTGGAGGAGCATTGAAAATTAAAATGACCCACTCTATGGCAAAGTTCACAAATAAAAGGATAGAGGGCACAAACTTTTTTACCAAGATCATCTAGAGCCCTAGACCACTTTCTAGTTTTTTCATTCATATGATGGATACAATATTCGTCTTCGATTTGATTAATTCCACAGGGTCTATGCATTCCACAAAAATTAACATGCTTATAAGAAATAGCATTTTCAGAAGTTTGGGCATGTTTATTGCAATCATTAATAACAATTTCATTTTTCATGCAAGCATCTTTAAAGGGTTCATGATACTTATCAAAATTCTTCCTAGGCAATTCAAAATGAGAGGCAAAAGCTTTATAAAGATTTGCAACAACTTGAGAGTCAAGACCATAAGTAGCACTCATATTTCGAATTTTATCAGTATCCATAAAAGTTTCAATGCATTCATAATCATAATTTATACCTGACTCTTTACCTTTGTCGTTCTCCCAATCTTCAGTATTCTCCTGAATTCTTTCAAGAAGATCTCATCTAGCTTCAACCTCCTTGCTTGTGAAAGATCCCTCCAAACAGGCATCTAGATAGTCCTTGTAATGTCCTGAAAGTCTTGCATAAAAATTATTAATAATAACATTACGGGGGAGCTCATGAATGGGACATTTGAGCATTAGTGACTTCAATCTCCCCCATGCTTGGGAAATAGTCTCTCCATCACGAGGATAAAAGTTATAAATGTAATTCCTATCAATATGCACTTTATGAGGAGGATAAAATTTAGAATAAAAGAGAGATACAATTTCCTCCCAACCAAGAGAATGCCTATTCTTCAGCAATTTATACCAATGCGCCGCTTTACCAGATAGCGAAATAGAGAATAATTTCTTCCTCACTTCATCCATAGAGATACCTGCACACTTGAATAACCCGCATAATTCATGCAAAAACAGTAAATGATTTCCAGGATGGACAGTTCCATCCCTTCATAACGGTTATCCATAACACGTTCAATAATTTTCATGGGTATCTTGAAAGCAGTACTTGCAGTAGGTGGATTTAAAATATCACAAGCATCATTAGAGTTATCGCATATGGGAGATAAAGCATTATTAGAGCAAATTTTCTCCCCTAAAGATGGGAAGCTAAAAAGATCATAAAAACTAGCTTCCCCAAGCTTAGACTTCTCCATAGCATTAGCAGTAATTGCGTTCATACTAATAACATTTCTACTAGCATGCAAATAAGGTTCCATAGGTTTTTTAAATTTTCGTATCAAACAATTCATGTCTTAACTCAGGAAATAGATTAAAAAGCTCACTAAATTTTTTGTTGTTTTCCATTATGCCTAACTAGTGAAAAATAAAAACAAGAAACAAAAAGATGCAATTACAGGATCTAAAGGAAATAGCTTCGAGCACTCACACACCGGCAACAGTGCTAGGAAATGGCTTAGTAGTCGGAGGATGTGAATACCTTTTACCTTACCTCCCCGGCAACGGCGCCAAAAAATAGCTTGATGTCTACGCACGCTTCTTTTCCTGTAGACAGTGTTGGGCCTCCAAGAGCAGAGGTTTGTAGAACAGCAGCAAGTTTTCCTTAAGTGAATCACCCAAGGTTTATCGAACTCAGGGAGGAAGAGGTCAAAGATATCCCTCTCAAGCAACCCTGCAATCATGACACAAGAAGTCTCTTGTGTCCCCAACACACCTAATACACTTGTCAGATGTATAGGTGCACTAGTTCGGCGAAGAGATAGTAAAATACAAGTAATATGGATGGTTATGAGTGGTAATAGCAATCTGAAATAAATATGGCAGCGAGTAAACATGCAACAGAACAGTAAATAAACGGAGATTCGATGTTTAGAAACAAGGCCTAGGGATCCTACTTTCACTAGTGGACACTCTCAACATTGATCACATAACTGAAACTACTCTACACTCTCTTGTTGGATAACAAACACCATTCATTGTGTAGGGCTACAAGAGTACCTCAACGCCGGAGTTAACAAGCTCCACAACATTCGATGTTCATATTTAAGTAACCTTAGAGTGCATGACAGACCATTGCAATTATACCGAGTACTAACATAGCATGCACACCGTCACCGTCAGGCTATGAAAGGGGGAATAGATCGCATCAATACTATCATAGTAATAGTTAACTTCATAATCTACAAGAGATCACAATCATAGCTTATACCAAGTACTACATGATGCACACACTGTCAACATTACATCATGGAGGAGGAATAGACTACTTTAATAACATCACTAGAGTAGCACATACATGATATTCAACTAGATCCCAAAGAGAGAGATGAACCACATAGCTACGGTAGAGCCCTCAGCCTCGGGGGAGAACTAATACTTCCTCATCATGGGAGACAGCGATGGCGGTGGTGAAGATGGCGGTGGTGTCGATGGAGATGACTCCGGGGGCAATTCCCCGTCCCGGCAGGGTGCCGGAACAGAGACTTCTGTCCCCCCCGAATTGGAGTTTCGCGATGGCGGCGGCTCTGGAAGGTTTTCTGGAGTTTCGTCAATCGGTGTCGAAGATTTAGGTCACAGCTTTATAAAGATTTGCAACAACTTGAGAGTCAAGACCATAAGTAGCACTCATATTTCGAATTTTATCAGTATCCATAAAAGTTTCAATGCATTCATAATCATAATTTATACCTGACTCTTTACCTTTGTCGTTCTCCCAATCTTCAGTATTCTCCTGAATTCTTTCAAGAAGATCTCATCTAGCTTCAACCTCCTTGCTTGTGAAAGATCCCTCCAAACAGGCATCTTGATAGTCCTTGTGATGTCCTGAAAGTCTTGCATAAAAATTATTAATAATAACATTACGGGGGAGCTCATGAATGGGACATTTGAGCATTAGTGACTTCAATCTCCCCCATTCTTGGGAAATAGTCTCTCCATCACGAGGATAAAAGTTATAAATGTAATTCCTATCAATATGCACTTTATGAGGAGGATAAAATTTAGAATAAAAGAGAGATACAATGTCCTCCCAACCAAGAGAATGCCTATTCTTCAGCAATTTATACCAATGCGCCGCTTTACCAGATAGCGAAATAGAGAATAATTTCTTCCTCACTTCATCCATAGAGATACCTGCACACTTGAATAACCCGCATAATTCATGCAAAAACAGTAAATGATTTCCAGGATGGACAGTTCCATCCCTTCATAACGGTTATCCATAACACGTTCAATAATTTTCATGGGTATCTTGAAAGCAGTACTTGCAGTAGGTGGATTTAAAATATCACAAGCATCATTAGAGTTATCGCATATGGGAGATAAAGCATTATCAGAGCAAATTTTCTCCCCTAAAGATGGGAAGCTAAAAAGATCATAAAAACTAGCTTCCCCAAGCTTAGACTTCTCCATAGCATTAGCAGTAATTGCGTTCATACTAATAACATTTCTACTAGCATGCAAATAAGGTTGCATAGGTTTTTAAATTTTCGCATCAAACAATTCATGTCTTAACTCAGGAAATAGATTAAAAAGCTCACTAAATTTTTTGTTGTTTTCCATTATGCCTAACTAGTGAAAAATAAAAACAAGAAACAAAAAGATGCAATTACAGGATCTAAAGGAAATAGCTTCGAGCACTCACACACCGGCAACAGTGCTAGGAAATAGCTTAGTAGTCGGAGGATGTGAATACCTTTTACCTTACCTCCCCGGCAACGGCGCCAAAAAATAGCTTGATGTCTACGCACGCTTCTTTTCCTGTAGACAGTGTTGGGCCTCCAAGAGCAGAGGTTTGTAGAACAGCAGCAAGTTTTCCTTAAGTGAATCACCCAAGGTTTATCGAACTCAGGGAGGAAGAGGTCAAAGATATCCCTCTCAAGCAACCCTGCAATCATGACACAAGAAGTCTCTTGTGTCCCCAACACACCTAATACACTTGTCAGATGTATAGGTGCACTAGTTCGGCGAAGAGATAGTAAAATACAAGTAATATGGATGGTTATGAGTGGTAATAGCAATCTGAAATAAATATGGCAGCGAGTAAACATGCAACAGAACAGTTAATAAACGGAGATTCGATGTTTAGAAACAAGGCCTAGGGATCCTACTTTCACTAGTGGACACTCTCAACATTGATCACATAACTGAAACTACTCTACACTCTCTTGTTGGATAACAAACACCATTCATTGTGTAGGGCTACAAGAGTACCTCAACGCCGGAGTTAACAAGCTCCACAACATTCGATGTTCATATTTAAGTAACCTTAGAGTGCATGACAGACCATTGCAATTATACCGAGTACTAACATAGCATGCACACCGTCACCGTCGAGGGCTATGAAAGGGGAATAGATCGCATCAATACTATCATAGTAATAGTTAACTTCATAATCTACAAGAGATCACAATCATAGCTTATACCAAGTACTACATGATGCACACACTGTCAACATTACATCATGGAGGAGGAATAGACTACTTTAATAACATCACTAAAGTAGCACATACATGATATTCAACTAGATCCCAAAGAGAGAGATGAACCACATAGCTACGGTAGAGCCCTCAGCCTCGGGGGAGAACTACTACTTCCTCATCATGGGAGACAGCGATGGCGGTGGTGAAGATGGCGGTGGTGTCGATGGAGATGACTCCGGGGGCAATTCCCCGTCCCGGCAGGGTGCCGGAACAGAGACTTCTGTCCCCCCCCGAATTGGAGTTTCGCGATGGCGGCGGCTCTGGAAGGTTTTCTGGAGTTTCGTCAATCGGTGTCGAAGATTTAGGTCACAGCTTTATAAAGATTTGCAACAACTTGAGAGTCAAGACCATAAGTAGCACTCATATTTCGAATTTTATCAGTATCCATAAAAGTTTCAATGCATTCATAATCATAATTTATACCTGACTCTTTACCTTTGTCGTTCTCCCAATCTTCAGTATTCTCCTGAATTCTTTCAAGAAGATCTCATCTAGCTTCAACCTCCTTGCTTGTGAAAGATCCCTCCAAACAGGCATCTTGATAGTCCTTGTGATGTCCTGAAAGTCTTGCATAAAAATTATTAATAATAAAATTACGGGGGAGCTCATGAATGGGACATTTGAGCATTAGTGACTTCAATCTCCCCCATGCTTGGGAAATAGTCTCTCCATCACGAGGATAAAAGTTATAAATGTAATTCCTATCAATATGCACTTTATGAGGAGGATAAAATTTAGAATAAAAGAGAGATACAATTTCCTCCCAACCAAGAGAATGCCTATTCTTCAGCAATTTATACCAATGCGCCGTTTTACCAGATAGCGAAATAGAGAATAATTTCTTCCTCACTTCATCCATAGAGATACCTGCACACTTGAATAACCCGCATAATTCATGCAAAAACAGTAAATGATTTCCAGGATGGACAGTTCCATCCCTTCATAACGGTTATCCATAACACGTTCAATAATTTTCATGGGTATCTTGAAAGCAGTACTTGCAGTAGGTGGATTTAAAATATCACAAGCATCATTAGAGTTATCGCATATGGGAGATAAAGCATTATCAGAGCAAATTTTCTCCCCTAAAGATGGGAAGCTAAAAAGATCATAAAAACTAGCTTCCCCAAGCTTAGACTTCTCCATAGCATTAGCAGTAATTGCGTTCATACTAATAACATTTCTACTAGCATGCAAATAAGGTTCCATAGGTTTTTAAATTTTTGCATCAAACAATTCATGTCTTAACTCAGGAAATAGATTAAAAAGCTCACTAAATTTTTTGTTGTTTTCCATTATGCCTAACTAGTGAAAAATAAAAACAAGAAACAAAAAGATGCAATTACAGGATCTAAAGGAAATAGCTTCGAGCACTCACACACCGGCAACAGTGCTAGGAAATGGCTTAGTAGTCGGAGGATGTGAATACCTTTTACCTTACCTCCCCGGCAACGGCGCCAAAAAATAGCTTTATGTCTACGCACGCTTCTTTTCCTGTAGACAGTGTTGGGCCTCCAAGAGCAGAGGTTTGTAGAACAGCAGCAAGTTTTCCTTAAGTGAATCACCCAAGGTTTATCGAACTCAGGGAGGAAGAGGTCAAAGATATCCCTCTCAAGCAACCCTGCAATCATGACACAAGAAGTCTCTTGTGTCCCCAACACACCTAATACACTTGTCAGATGTATAGGTGCACTAGTTCGGCGAAGAGATAGTAAAATACAAGTAATATGGATGGTTATGAGTGGTAATAGCAATCTGAAATAAATATGGCAGCGAGTAAACATGCAACAGAACAGTAAATAAACGGAGATTCGATGTTTAGAAACAAGGCCTAGGGATCCTACTTTCACTAGTGGACACTCTCAACATTGATCACATAACTGAAACTACTCTACACTCTCTTGTTGGATAACAAACACCATTCATTGTGTAGGGCTACAAGAGCACCTCAATGCCGGAGTTAACAAGCTCCACAACATTCGATGTTCATATTTAAGTAACCTTAGAGTGCATGACAGACCATTGCAATTATACCGAGTACTAACATAGCATGCACACCGTCACCGTCAAGCTATGAAAGGGGGAATAGATCGCATCAATACTATCATAGTAATAGTTAACTTCATAATCTACAAGAGATCACAATCATAGCTTATACCAAGTACTACATGATGCACACACTGTCAACATTACATCATGGAGGAGGAATAGACTACTTTAATAACATCACTAGAGTAGCACATACATGATATTCAACTAGATCCCAAAGAGAGATATGAACCACATAGCTACGGTAGAGCCCTCAGCCTCGGGGGAGAACTACTCCCTCCTCATCATGGGAGACAGCGATGGCGGTGGTGAAGATGGCGGTGGTGTCGATGGAGATGACTCCGGGGGCAATTCCCCGTCCCGGCAGGGTGCCGGAACAGAGACTTCTGTCCCCCCCGAATTGGAGTTTCGCGATGTCGGCGGCTCTGGAAGGTTTTCTGGAGTTTCGTCAATCGGTGTCGAAGATTTAGGTCACGACGACTTATATAGGCGAAGAAACGGAGTCGGAAGGGGTCTGGGGGCTCCACACACCAGGGGGCGCCCCCCCTCTGGCCGCACCGCCACCACGTGTGGGGGCCCTGGGCCTCCCCTCTGGTCCCTCTTCGGTGTTCTGGAAGCTTCGTGGAAATATAAGATCGTGGGCCTTGATTTCGTCCAATTCCGAGAATATTTCCTTACTAAGATTTCTGAAACCAAAAACAGCAGAAAACAGGAACTGGCACTTCGGCATCTTGTCAATAGGTTAGTTCCGGAAAATGCATAATAATGACATAAAGTGTGTATAAAACATGTGTATATCATCATAAAAGTAGCATGGAACATAAGAAATTATAGATACGTTGGAGACGTATCAAGCCCCATCGGCCTCGACGCACGGGGCTTGTTTGGTCAATTGTGTGGTACGATACCGACAGAATGTTCGACAAAAAGTGCATAGATAAAACATCATGATATATGAATTGCTATAGCTTTCAAAACGCAGTAATATTATTTGGCAATACAGAAGAAAATCTTAATTTCTATAAGAACGGATTTGTCTCTTGGACGATAAAGCTCGTCGAACAACTCAATAATCTCCTTGGAGGTGACCTTCGTAGCAATTTCTTTTCAAGTCTAGCCTTACAAGTTACAAGCATGTTTGGACAATCCAGAATTGGTTAATGGATTTAGATTTTTGTGGTTTCTTCCATTCCGGTGTCATAATTTATCAGAAATCAATCTAATGTTAGGAGATAACTAGATATAAGCTAACGATTACTAAGAACAATCTGAATTACAAAGGCATAAAAATACCTATGCATCAATCGGCGTAAAAATACCTATGCATCAATCGATGTCTCCATTCGAACAAAGAGGAGTAAAAATACCTTTGTTCCTCGTCATCGCATCTTATAATGACCCCAAGGCTGGTCTCTCGATCTCAGCTCGCCCGCTCCTTTCTCAATTTCTAATCAGATCGATTTGAAACTTAAATCAAACTGCCCTGGTATACAGGTCGATGTCTCTCTCTAAGGCCTTCGTCTTCCATGCTTGACTACCTATTAGTAGATTTTCGTCTGTTATTATTACTTCAGATGGGCTGATGGGCTTCGTGCTTCACGTTCTGTTAGACGGTTACAGCCTACAGGGGCGTACTACGGTAGGAACGTCTGAAATTTATCGATTGCTAATTGCTATCACACAAAAACTAGATTGTCAGGGGGCTCTCGCCCCCGCTCGTACCCCATCCCTTTTTCGATAAATGGAATATACTAATATCAGAAAGATACCAACTCAATTTCGTCTCTGCAACAACGCACCGCTCTAATGATAATACGGATGCACACAGCTAAAAAAGAAAAAAGAACTAAGAAAAATGAGTCCCGCCACATCATTCTGGCCCTAGCAACAACAATACAACCACCACCATGACAACACATAAATTTTAGGCTCTTCAAAAGCAATGGCTCCAAGAAGGGAACGGTGCACCAGCGCTGTCATATCCCATCCCTGGACGTCAGAGCTCATGGTTGCAGTGGCCCCCCTAATCCACGAGCACAATGCGAAGCGGATGATTGTGTATAGGGGCTCGATGAAGGACCGCTCGATCAACGTGAACCGCAACTGAGTGTGTGGCCACAATCAGCTATATAAAGGCTACTTTCAACTCACTGATCCACAAGGAAGTCATGTTCCGGCGCCACTTTCAGATGTCAAGGGACATGTTCTTCTTAATTTTACGGGGCGTCAGAGACTACGACCCCTACTTCCAAAGTGGGTCCGATGCCACTGGTAAGCTAGGCTTCACCTCTTACCATAAGTGTTCCACAACTATTCGCATACTTTCGTACGGAGTGTCTGGTGATATCTTTGACGAGTACCTGCGAATGAGTGAGAGCACCTGCCTTAAATCCATGTACATGTTTTTTCAAGCCATGATTGCGTTGTTCGGCAAACTGTACTTTAGAGAGCCAATAGTTGAGGATACAACATGGCTGTTGTCGATCAACAAGTCAAGAAGGTTCCCGATGATCGGTACCATAGACTGCATGCACTAGGAGTGGAAGAACTGTCTATTTGCATGGCAGTGTTAGTATCACCATGACGAGGGATGCACTTACATTCTTGAGGGAGTGGCATCGCATGATTTGTGGATTTGTCACTTTTTTCGCATGGACGGTTCCCACAATGACAATAATGTGCTTCACCACTCTCCAATATTCAATCGGCTTCTAAAAGGCACTGGTCCTGTGGTGAACTATGAGATCAACGGAAATGCATATGATAAGCCATACTATCTTGTTGATGGTATCGATCCTAACTAGGCCACACTTGTGAAGATAGTCCGCAAACCGATACAGAGAAAACAAAGAGATTGCCCAGAGGCAAGAGGCTTGCAAGAAAGATGTGGAGCAGGCATTTGGTGTGCTTCTAGCTTGGTGGGCTATTGTTCGTCACCCAGCTAGAACATGGTCTTTGAAGACCATGCATGATGTGATGACCTGTTGTGTGATCATGCACAACATAATCGTTAAAACATAGCATCCTGATGGCCTCAATGATCAAAAGTGGAATTTCAGGGCGACTTGGTTCATCCACAGCCTAGGGTAGTTACATGGGAGGAGTTTCTGCATATGAACACTGTTTATGCAGAGGGATTTGATTAACCACATATGGCCATTGACAGCCCATGAAGAGAATGAGGAGTATTCAATCTCATCTAATTGTATTTGTTAATTATGAACTGTGCTATTTCATTTTTTTATTTGTTTGGATGTAATGAAGTTTTAAACATCACATTGAAACAAAAAAAATTACATATCTATTTGCCAATTTAGAAAGAGTAGGGTGAGCAAAAAGTTAAAATGCCCAGGCTGGGGGCAAATACGTCGGGCCGATGGGGCTATCCCAGATGCAAATAAAAATCGTTGCCAAGCCGCCAGTTTAGTGTCCATCGCCCGACCCAAACTGACGCATATAGACACTTTTGGTGTTCTTTTGCATGGGGCCGCTGGAGATGCCCTCATATATTGTTCTATTTGGTGGAATTGAGAAAAAAATCAAACCGGCCTGGGCCAACCGAATGCGTCGGGCCACTGGGGCTACCCTCGATCCAAATGGACAAAGGCCAAACAATCGATTTAGTGTTTGTGACCTGACCAAAAACGGACCAAAACGAACATATTTGATGTTTGAAATGGGTCGAGCCGTTGGAGATGCGCTAATGCTGAAATCAGCTCATTAATTTTTTTTCCATTGCTTCCATGATCAAAGGGACATGCAAATGTGTGCATAACAGTAGACTCGTGTGGAACTATATACAAGTTGAAATATACAAGTTGACATAGACAACAAAATGCCGGCGGCAACCCCATGCATGCAATATTTGTGAAGACATTTCTATTCACATGGAGACATGTTAGTCATCATCCTTTCTTTGTGGTGGACATATATTTTCCTTGTTTTACCATTTATTCCCTACATGAATGATTTTGATCATTTATTAAGCTATATGAATATCCATAACTATTTGTTTTACACCAGCATTCCTTTTATTTCTTTCCATGGTAGTATTTAAGTTTTTTCTTTTCATAGTCATTATGGTGAAAATTTTAATGGTTTGATCTTTTGATCATTCACTGTGTACTGCACTACTGCCAAACTTAGCTCTTTAGTTTGACCATTGATTACCTGATCGATCAAACGGCCAGGCACATGTGTATAGAACTATAGGATAGTGGTGGAACTATACACAAGTTGAAATAGACAAGTTAAGTAAGTACCTCATGATCTAGACAACAAGATGGCGGCGACGGCCATGCATGCATGCGTGCATGCATGACCAAAGCGAGCTGGAAATTTGTACACAAGCCAGGGCCGGTCGGCCGATCGGGTCGTCATCGACTGCGAGGGTGTCGCCCGTATGCGTTTGATGGCAACGCGCGCTCTGCCGTGTTTGCACGTGACAATAATGTGCCATGTAGGATTTACCATATACCCCCTCTATTTTTTATTTAACTAGTAAAAGTGCCCTTGCGGGTTGCTACGGTCGATCAAATTTAAACCAATGTAGATAATATATTAGTGTTTTCCAATTTTCACAAAACAAATCAGTTTGTAGAATCCAATATCACCTGAACAGGTAAAATGACGAGGATAAATTCAGCCTTTAGCTTGCTGCAATTTTGAAAGACATAGCAATTTGCCCTAAAAGAAGACACTAAAAAAAAAACTCAAACGTGATTTCAGCCTAGCTGGCCATGTTGCGATCTCGTGATGGATGCACGCCAGGCTCGGGAACTCGAGGACATGGGAGTGCTCGAGGGCGTGTGCAGCAGAGCAACGACACAGCACAAGAGGTGCTCATAGGTACCTCATGTATGTCTATAATATCACCACTTCACAGTCGTATCATTTTGGCCTCTTCGCTGACAGCTGCCAACACCGAGCTGCTCACCGCTCTCGGCATGGCTTGCAACCTCCGCGGCGTCAGCGGCACCGGAAAAGCCGGCCAGCCGTGGCTGATTCTACCTCACTTAAGCCAAATATGAATTTATTTAAGCAACACATGGATTTATCAGTTGGATGCTAATTATGGACGTAATTAAATAATCCATTTTTGAGAATTTTCAGATGATCACGTGAATACAAACTTCTTTGCCTCAATAACATTTATGAACTTATTGCATAATAAATTTAAATCTCACAACGGCAAATAATCTTGTATATATCTCATTTTATTTTCTGTTTTCCTCGTGATTTATCAGATGGCGTATTGAATATAATTAAGGGCATTAAGGTTTAAATGATATTTATAAAGTCTCGTTTCTCCCAATGCAATTGTGTCATCTAACTGATTCAGCTACTCTTGTTAAAGCTGATAGTGAGCGTATTAGTGGTGACCAATATGAATTAGTTGAAGCAACATTCAATCTCTTGCCCTCATGTTGAAGCTGTTCCGATATTTAGTTTTTTCATGCACATAATTTCCTAAGCAGAGATAGAGAGATTTACTTGACGTAGTCCGTACAGACTTGAAGCTGCCAAGGAGCTAAGAGAAAACTGAATATGAAGCTCTGCGTTGGTCCTGGCCAGATTGGACCCTTCAACGGGCATCATTGTCTCATGACCTCCAAGATCACTGAATCCTTAAGTTGAGATGCATTAGCCTTTCAAATAAACCATGACGCCGTGACAACTTCTGCTGTCTGAAAACATCCATAAGACCATAAACTATTCGTTCCTGATGAAGGAGTCTTGCAATGCGGAGGGGCGCCGTGAGCGTGTCTACAGCGACGCCAAGGTCTCATCCCTTGTTGTTTTCATCTCGCTTTACAGGTTCGGGATAGAATTTTTTAAAATGACGGAACGCCTAGCCCGCCGGCGACCTTGCCCTTGCCGCGCCTAGCCCGCCGGCGATGGACGAGCCCTGGCGGACTCCGGCGCGCCTAGCCCGCCGGCGGTCAGGCTCTTCTATCCCTCCGACGGTGTTCCCTGCTCCCTCTCAAGGCCGATTCGATCCGCTCGACGATCTGGATGTGGAGGATGGATGTTCGGTGGCTGAGGAGGTGGCGTGGGCTGGCCTTGAAGATGATCCGGAGGTGCTGCCGATCGACAAGGATCTAGATCGTGAAGCACTCTTGGAGGACTTTTGGGCGAAGATCGGTTTCCCGGCGGCGGCATCCAGGTCCTGGGGGAGGAATGCTTCCACGGTGGCGAAGGCTGTGCCGCGGGCACGCTCGTCGTCTCCTCCGCGTGTTGCTGCAATGCCTCGTCGGGCTATCTCTAGCTCGCCGTCGGGGAGGCGGCTTCCGCGGCAGCCGGTGCGCCTTAAAGGATGGAAAGGCCCACTACCGCCCAAGAGGTTCACGCCGCCGGCGGTTTTCGGCGATTTCCTCGACGCTGCCGCCAAGGGAGCAAGGCGGACGTCCGGCGACGAGCTCCGGCCGGCGAGCGAGGCGGCTTCTCCGCCTTCGGTTCAAACGGAGGCGGCGGGATCTTCGCGCCTTGGGCCGCGGCCGTGTTGGGCCAAGCTGGGCCGCGCGCTGGTGGGCCTGCAGCGTGGGGTTAGACGGGTGGGTGTGACGACGAGCGATCATGCAATCATACGATCGTCCTCATGCCGAAACCACGTCGCCTCCGCCTCGTATCCATCAACGCCGCCGCCCCTTCCACCTGAGCCTCGCCTAAACCTCTCGCCGTCGTCCGCCTCCGTTGGGTGCACTCCGTTTCATCGATCTTTCGCCGACGTCGTGGCATCGGCCGCCTCGGGTCCCATGGCCGGGCCGCCCCGCTCCGTTCCTCCGGGGACGGCGCCCGCTCCTTCGGCGCCGGCTCGTCCGCAGGCGGCGGCAGCTGCGTCGGTCGCCGGAGGGTACCAAGGCCCTCCGGGGTTCCAGGGTTGGCCGCAGGGGGCCCTCATGCCGCCGGCCCCTGTACCGCCGCCCCGGCCTCAGGCGGGTTTTCGCCCGCCGCAGCCGCGCATGCCGGCCGCTCCGTTCGTACCCCCTCAACAGCCGCCGTATCATCCTCAGCAGCAGCCATACCCCCAGTACCCGCCGCAGCAGCAGTATGCTCAGTTTCAAGGTCATTTTTTCCCCGCTGCTAATCCATTGCAGCAGCCGGTGGTGTCACAGGTACCACAGCAGGTTATTCCGCCGGCGCAGCCTGGGCAGCAGAAGAAGAGGAGGAAGAAGAAACCCGTCGCAGCGGTGGGGACAGCGGGAGGTGGTACTGTTGCGCCGCCAGCTATTATGCAGGGTCACATGCAGGATCCGCACCCGGCTTTTAGTCCTACGCCAGTGTTGGAGACGGTTCCTGCACCGCTGATGCCGGTTGTTCCACCGGTGGTTGCTGCGCCTGCGGCGACTGCACCTGTGGTGAAGCCGAAGAAAGCGGGTCGCTGTTGGAAGTGTGCGGTCAACACTCATGCTTCTAAGGACTGTAAGGTTCCTCATTACTGCTTGGTTTGTGACTCAGGGGCTCACCCGACTATTCGTGCCCTGTGCTGAAGACCCCGAGACCTATGAGTTTTTTTGTGGGTTGCGGTAATGACGCCACGCTAGATCTCCAGGTTCCTGACTCAGTTTATAAGCCACAGTTGTTATCCAGCGGAGCACCTACAGCTTTGGTACAGGTGTCAGGGGAGGGGACTGTTGCAGCGGCAGATGTTCAGAATCTCATGGCGCGCATGTGTCCGGGGAATCCCACTTGGAAGTGGGAGGCGCAGCCTCATGGTGATAACGCTTTTCTGATTGGGATCCCCACCGCTGAGGACTTGTCGAGGATTGACGGCATGCAGATGAGCGTGCCGAAGATTAATGCACAGGCCATGGTTTCTTCTTGGACTCAGCAGGATGTTATGCCAGAGTTTGTGATGGAGCCTGTTTGGGTGCATGTCGAGGGTGTTCCGAATGCTCTACGTCACTTCCTCGGTCTTTGGGCTGTTGGTACGTTTATTGGTACTACTGTTGATGTGGATTTGTACACCTTGAGGAGTCAAGGGTTAGTTCGTATTCAGGTGGCCATGAGAGATACTTCTGTTCTGGAGAAAGATAAGGCCAAGCACGGACCACCATGCTTAGAGGTGCTGGCTCGCTTGCAGCTTAATGGATACAGATTCAGATTTCGCCGTGAGCCTTCTGAGTACACGCCGGACCCTAGGTTTCGCCCTTTCTTTTGGAAGGGTGAAGATGAGGATGATGCGGCTCATGGTGACGATGATGGTTCGGATGATGCCGCGGCAGAGGGGGCACCAGGGGCCTCTCTTATGGACGTTGATGGTCATGCATCTTTGCCTACTTCTGGCTCAGCTTCGGTGCCGGTTACTCAGGTCGCCATGACCCCGTTTAACCACTCGCCGACGACTGACAGGGGCAAGGCGATTGTGGCTAGAGCTTTGTCGGTGTCGCCACACTTGGTGGCAACTCCGCCTCCGTCGCGTGTTCGGACTTTCATGCAGGGGAGGACTCGTCCGGTGTCTTCGTCTCCTACTCCTCTCGGTGGTCCTCTAGCTGCTCCCACTCCGTCTTCTACCTCGCCACAGACGGAGAGGGGGCTGCTGCAGGCTTCTTCTTCGACGGTTGGCTCGTCGGACTTGGGGGCGCAGCGACACGCCGCGGTGGTGGTGGAGCAGCAGCAGCCGGCCTTGAGCTCGGCGCCGCTGCAGCTTCCTGCCGCTATTGTGGCGACGCAGCAGCACCCCCCTGGTCCGGCGGGGGTTCAGCAGCTGGCGCAGCACCAGGTCGTTGGAACGGTGGGGCAGCAGCCACCGCCCCCTGCCTCGGTGACACTGCAGCAGCCGGCCATGGGCAGTGAGGGACTGCATGCAGTCCCGGCCACGCCTGGGCAGTAGCCGGCCTCGGGCCAGCGCGCCCCGTCGCCTGGCGGAGGGCCTGGGGTGGCGCCGTACTCGCCCCGTGCGCCTCAGGAGGAGGAGCAGGACTGGTTGGGGAGGCGCCCCGGCCAGTCCCCTATGAGGCGACGCAGCAGATCCCCGGCGCCCTCGCCGCCTATGGGGGTTTCGGCGTCGCGGTCGGGTTCGGTGCAGGGGGCTTCATCGCCATCTACCCCTGCATCGAGATCTTCTTCACCAGCGTCAGGACGGTCTTCTTCACCACGCTCGTCTCCGCCTCCGCCAGCTGCCCCCGTTTTGCATCCTCCCCCCACTATTCCTCCACCAGTGGCGCAGCCGCCGGTGAGGAGGAGTGGGAGGTTTGCTACGACGGAGGGTGGCGTGGAGGCTACGGATGAAGACGTGATGCAGAGGGCTATGCGGCGTAAGGCGGAAAAGAACCTCGACACGGCAGGTACCAGATTTTCATCCAAGTCCTTCACTTCTTTTTCTGATACTAGAATTTCTTCGAATTTGAGTAGTGTAGGTATTTCTTTGGGTAGAGGTTCGGATGAGATTTTAGCTTCAGCTCATGTGTTGAGACAGACGGAGCTTGACCGTTTAACGGTTGCTCCAAATGGATCCACTGAGCTGGCTACTTCCACTGTTGACGAGGATGAAGATGATGGCATCCTAGATGGTCATCTTCTCTCGGCTTTAGTTGGGGGTGTGACAGAAGTTGATTTAGACCACTCAGAGCTTAGTTCAGTTTATGACCTCTCCGCCTCTGAACGTGGTTCTAGATCATCGGCTGGAAAGAAATCTCGTAGATATGGCAAAAAATCTAAATCTAAAATAGTTTCTGAAGGAGATATGCCCTAGAGGCAATAATAAAGTGGTTATTATTTATATCTTTATGTTTATGATAAATGTTTATATATCATGCTAGAATTGTATTAACCGAAACATTAGTACATGTGTGATATGTAGACAAACAAGAAGTCCCTAGTATGCCTCTTAAACTAGCTTGTTGATTAATGGATGATTAGTTTCATAATCATGAACATTGGATGTTATTAATAACAAGGTTATGTCATTGTGTGAATGATATAATGGACACACCCAATTAAGCGTAGCATAAGATCTCGTCATTAAGTTATTTGCTATAAGCTTTCGATACATAGTTACCTAGTCCTTATGACCATGAGATCATGTAAATCACTTATACCGGAAAGGTACTTTGATTACACCAAACACCACTGCGTAAATGGGTGGCTATAAAGGTGGGATTAAGTATCCGGAAAGTATGAGTTGAGGCATATGGATCAACAGTGGGATTTGTCCATCCCGATGACGGATAGATATACTCTGGGCCCTCTCGGTGGAATGTCGTCTAATGTCTTGCAAGCATATGAATGAGTTCATAAGAGACCACATACCACGGTACGAGTAAAGAGTACTTGTCAGGAGACGAGGTTGAACAAGGTATAGAGTGATACCGAAGATCAAACCTCGGACAAGTAAAATATCGCGAGACAAAGGGAATTGGTAATATATGTGTATGGTTCATTCGATCACTAAAGTCATCGTTGAATATGTGGGAGCCATTATGGATCTCCAGATCCCGCTATTGGTTATTGGTCGGAGTGAGTACTCAACCATGTCCGCATAGTTCTCGAACCGTAGGGTGACACACTTAAAGTTGGATGTTGAAATGGTAGCACTTGAATTATGGAATGGAGTTCGAATATTTGTTCGGAGTCCCGGATGAGATCCGGACATCACGAGGAGTTCCGGAAGTGTCCGGAGAATAAGATTCATATATAGGATGTCATTTTATGTGAAATATAATGTCGTGGAAGGTTATAGAAGTTTCTAGAAAAGTCAGGAAGAAACCACCAAGGAAGGTGGAGTCCACAAGGGACTCCACCTCCATGGCAGGCCAGCCCTAGTGGGGGTGGAGTCCCAAGTGGACTCCACCATGGGGGCCGGCCACCCCCACAGGGGAGGTGGGAATCCCAGCTTTGGGTGGGAGTGCTAGTTGGGATAGGTTTGACCTCTCATATGGTAGTTTTTTGTTTCTGGTCTTATTCTAAGACTTGGACAGGATCACTTGGGATGCACCTATATAATGAGGGGCCAAGGAGGGGGCCGGCCACCCCAAGACCATAAGCTGGCCGCCCCCTTGAGTGGCCGGCCACGCCCTCCCAAACCCTAGCTTTGCTCCTCCACTCCATATTGCCCGCGTAGCTTAGCGAAGCTCCGCCGGACTTCTACACCGCCACCGACACCACGCCGTCGTGCTGTCGGATTCAAGAGGAGCTACTACTTCCGCTGCCCGCTGGAACGGGAGGTGGACGTCGTCTTCATCAACAACCGAACGTGTGACCGAGTACGGAGGTGCTGCCCGTTCGTGGCGCCGGAACCGATCGTGATCAAGATCTTCTACGCGCTTTTGCAAGCGGCAAGTGATCGTCTACCGCAGCAACAAGAGCCTCATCTTGTAGGCTTTGGAATCTCTTCAAGGGTGAGACTCGATACCCCCTCGTTGCTACCGTCTTCTAGATTGCATCTTGGCTTGGATTGCGTGTTCGCCGTAGGAAAATTTTTGTTTTCTATGCAACGTTATCCTACAGTGGTATCAGAGCCGTGTCTATGCATAGATGGTTGCACGAGTAGAACACAATGGTTTGTGGGCGTTGATGCTCTTGTTATCTTTAGTTTGAGTACTTTGCATCTTTATGGCATAGTGGGATGAAGCGGCTCGGACTAACTTTACATGACCGCGTTCATGAGACTTGTTCCTCGTTCGACATGCAACTTGTATTGCATAAGAGGCTTTGCGGGTGTCTGTCTCTCCTACTATAGTAAAGATTCAATTTACTCTTCTATTGAAAACATTAGTATCAACGTTGTGGTTCATGTTCGTAGGTAGATTAGATCTCTCTCGAAAACCCTAAACCACGTAAAATATGCAAACCAAATTAGAGACGTCTAACTTGTTTTTGCAGGGTTTGGTGATGTGATATGGCCATAATGTGATGATGAATATGTATGAGATGATCATTATTGTATTGTGGCAACCGGCAGGAGCCTTATGGTTGTCTTTAAATTTCATGTTGAGTAGTATTTCAAAGTAGTTGTAATAGTTGCTACATGGAGGACAATCATGAAGACGGCGCCATTGACCTTGACGCTACGCCGACGATGATGGAGATCATGCCCGAAGATGATGGAGATCATATCCGTGCTTTGGAGATGAAGATCAAAGGCGCAAGAACAAAAGGGCCATATCATATCACATATGAACTGCATGTGATGTTAATCCTTTTTATGCATCCTATTTTGCTTAGATCGTGACGGTAGCATTATAAGATGATCCCTCACTAAAATCTCAAGATAATAAAGTGTTCATCCTTAGTAGCACCGTTGCCAAGTCTTGTCGTTTCGAAGCACCTCGTGATGATCGGGTGTGATAGATTCAATAAGTACATATGACGGGTGCAAGACAGTTTTGCACATGCGGATACTAAGGTGGCCTTGACGAGCCTAGCATGTACAGACATGGTCTCGGAACACGTGATACCGAAAGGTAGAGCATGAATCATATGGTTGATATGATGAACACTTTGAGTGTTCGCCATTGAAATCACACCTTTTCTCGTGATGATCGGGTTTAGGTGCGGTGGATTTGGTTCGTGTGATCACTAAGACAATGCGAGGGATATTGTTTTGAGTGGGAGTTCACTTAGGTTTTTAATTATGTTGAATTAAAATTTGAACTCAATTTGTCATAAACTTAGTCTAAACTATTGCAAATATATGTTGTAGAGATGGCGTCCCCAATCAATTTTAATCAGTTCCTAGAGAAAGAGAAACTTAAGAGCAACGGTAGCAACTTCACCGACTGGTTCCGTCATGTGAGGATCTTCCTCTCTGGCGGAAATCTGCAATTTGTGCTTGATGCACCGCTAGGTGACCCTCCTGCAGAAGATGAATCCGATGAAGTAAAAGCTGTTTACGCGACTCGGAAAACTCGGTACTCTCAAGTTCAGTGTGCCATCCTGTGCAGTCTGGAATCCGATCTTCAAAAACGTTTTGAGCACCATGATCCTCATGAGTTGATGAATGAGCTGAAAGCTATATTCGAGACTCATGCGGCCGTGGAATGCTATGAAGCATCGAAACATTTCTTCAGCTGTATGATGGAAGAAGGCAGCTCCGTTAGTGAGCACATGCTCGCCATGACCGGGCATGCGAAGAAACTCGATGACTTGGGAATAGTGATTCCTAACAATTTTGGGGATTAATCGTGTCCTTCAATCACTTCCACCAAGTTACAAGAACTTTGTGATTAACTACAATATGCAGAACATTAACAAGTAGTTACATGAACTCTTTGGCATGCTAAAAGCTGCTGAGATTGAGATCAAGAAAGAGCACCAAGTGTTGATGGTCAACAAGACCACCAGTTTCAAGAAACAGGGCAAGTCTAAGGGAAAATTCAAGAAGGGTGGCAAGAAAGCTGCCACGCCTCCTATGAAACCTAAGAACGGCCCTAAGCACGATCTTGAGTGCTATTACTGCAAGGAGACGGGACACTGGAAGCGTAATGGCTCCAAGTATATGGCTGATCTGAACAGCGGCCTTGACAAGAAGAAGAAAGAAGGTATATTTGATATACATGTTATAGATGTTCATTTCATCGGTTCTCGTTCTAGTACACGGGTATTTGATCTTTGGTTCGGTTGCTCATATTTGTAACTCGAAACAGGAACTAAAGAATAAACGACAAGCTTGCTGAAAGATGAAGTGACGATGCGCGTTGGAAACGGATCCAAGGTCAATGTGATCATGATCAGCACACTTCCTCTACATATACCTTCGGGATTAGTTTTAAGACTATATAATTGCTATTATGTACCTTCGTTGAGCATGAACATTATATCTGGATCTTGTTTAATGCAAGACGGTTATTCATTCAAGTCTGAGAATAATGGTTGTTCTATTTTTATGAATAATATCTTTTATGGTCGAGCACCACAAAAGAATGGCTTATTTCTGTTAGATCTCGATAGTAGTGATACACATATACATAACATTGATGCTAAGCGAATTAAACTTAATGATAATTCTACTTATATGTGGCACTGTCGTCTTGGTCATATTGGAGTGAAACGCATGAAGAAACTCCATACAGATGGATTACTTGAATCACTTGACTTTGAGTCACTTGATAGATGCGAAGCATGTCTAATGGGAAAAATGACAAAGACTCCATTTTCTGGTATGATGGAGCGAGCTACTGACTTATTGGAAATCATACATACCGATGTGTGTGGACCAATGAGCGTAGCATCGCGCGGTGGTTATCGTTATGTTCTAACCTTCACAGATGATCTGAGTAGATATGGGTATATCTATTTCATGAAACATAAATCCGAAACTTTCGAGAAGTTTAAGGAATTTCAAAGTGAAGTAGAAAATCAACGTAACAAGAAGATCAAATTTCTACGATCTGATCGTGGAGGTGAATATCTGAGTTATGAGTTTGGCATGCATTTAAAGAAATGCGGAATACTTTCACAATTGACACCGCCGGGAACACCTCAACGAAACGGTGTGTCCGAACGTCGTAATCGAACTCTCTTAGATATGGTTCGTAGTATGATGTCTCTTACTGATTTGCCGTTATCATTTTGGAGTTATGCATTAGAGACAGCCGCATTCACTTTAAATAGAGCACCATCAAAATCCGTAGAAACGACACCGTATGAATTATGGTTTAATAAGAAACCTAAGCTGTCGGTCCTGAAAGTTTGGGGTTGCGAAGCCTATGTAAAGAAGTTACAACCGGACAAGCTAGAACCCAAAGCGGAGAAATGCGTCTTCATAGGATACCCTAAGGAAACTATAGGGTACACTTTCTATCACAGATCCGAAGGCAAAATATTTGTTGCTAAGAACAGAACCTTTCTTGAGAAAGAATTTCTCACTAAAGAAGTGACTGGAAGAAAAGTAGAACTCGATGAGATTGATGAATCTATACTCGTTGATCAGAGTAGCGCGATGCGGAAGTTGTACACTGTACCGCCTACACCGGCAACAGAGGAAGCTAATGATAATGATCATGAAACTTCGAACGAGGAAACTACTGAACCTCGCAGATCGACAAGGGAACGTGCCACTCCTGATTGGTATGATCCTTGTCTAAATGTCATGATTGTAGATAACAATGATGATGACACTGAGACGTATGAAGAAGCGATGATGAGCCCAGATTCCATCAAATGGCAAGAAGCCATGTTATCCGAAATGGGATCCATGTATGATAACAAAGTATGGACTTTGGTAGACTTACGATAGCCGAAAGGCTGTCGAGAATAAATGGATCTTCAAGAGAAAAACAGATGCTGATGGTAATATTCTGTCTATAAAGCTCGACTTGTCGCAAAGGGTTTCCGACAAATTCAAGGAGTTGACTACGATGAGACTTTCTCACTGTAGCGAAGCTAAAATCTGTGAGGATTTTGTTAGCAATAGCTGCATTTTTCGATTATGAGATTTGGCAGATGGATGTCAAAACGGCGTTCCTTAATGGAGACATTGAGGAAGAGTTGTATATGGTACAACCCAAAGGTTTTGTCGATCCTAAAAATGCGACAAAGTATGCAAACTTCAGCGTTCAATCTATGGACTGAAGCAAGCATCAAGAAGTTGGAACCGACGCTTTGATAAGGTGATCAAAGACTTCGGGTTTATACGAGTGTCATGGAGAGGCATGTATTTACAAGAAAGTGAGTGGGAGCTACTGTAGCATTCCTGATATTATATGTAGATGACATATTATTGATCGGGAATGATATAGAACTATTAAGCAGTGTTAAGGGTTATTTGAATAATAGTTTTTCAATGAAAGACCTTGGTGAAGCATCGTATATATTAGGCATCAAGATTTATAGAGATAGATCAAGACGCCTAATAGGGCTATCTGAGTACATATCTGGACAAGATTCTAAAGAAGTTTAGAATGGGCAAAGAAAGTAAGAAAGGGTTCTTACCTATGTTACCAGGCAAGGTATTGAGTAAAACTCAAGGACCGGCTACGGCGAGAAGAAAGAGAAAGGATGTGTAACATCCCTATGCTTCAGCGATGGGCTCTATTATGTATGCCATGCTATGTACAAGACCGGATATAGCACATGTGTTAGTTTGACTAGCAGATATCAAAGTGATCCAGGAATGGAACACTGGACAGCGGTCAAGAATATCCTGAAGTACTTGAAAAGAACTAAGGATATGTTTCTTTGTTATGGAGGTGACCAAGAGCTCGTTGTAACAAGTTACACCGATGCAAGTTGGAACACTGATCCTGATGACTCTAAGTCACAATGCAGGTACGTGTTTATATTGAATGGTGCTGCGATGGTGGGCAAGCTCGAAGCGGTGCACGGTGGCGAAGTCTTCAACGAGAATCAGAGTACATAGCGGCTTCAGAGGCTTCATCGGAAGCGGTATGGATGAAGAGGTTCATTGTAGAGCTCGGTGTGGTTCCTAGTGCATTGGACCCATTAATCATTTTACTTGTGATAACATGGGTGCCATCGCCAATGCACAAGAGCCAAGGTCACACAAGAGGCTGAAGCATATCAAGCTGCGTTACCACTCGATTCGCGAGTACATCGAAGATGGAGAAGTAAAGATTTGCAAAGTACACACTGATCTGAATGTAGCAGATCCGTTGACTAAAGCTCTCCCTAGGGCAAAGCATGACCAACACCAGAATGCTATGGGTGTTAGGTATATTACAATGTAATCTAGATTATTGACTCTAGTGCAAGTGGGAGACTGAAGGAGATATGCCCTAGAGGCAATAATAAAGTGGTTATTATTTATATCTTTATGTTTATGATAAATGTTTATATATCATGCTAGAATTGTATTAACCGAAACATTAGTACATGTGTGATATGTAGACAAACAAGAAGTCCCTAGTATGCCTCTTAAACTAGCTTGTTGATTAATGGATGATTAGTTTCATAATCATGAACATTGGATGTTATTAATAACAAGGTTATGTCATTGTGTGAATGATATAATGGACACACCCAATTAAGCGTAGCATAAGATCTCGTCATTAAGTTATTTGCTATAAGCTTTCGATACATAGTTACCTAGTCCTTATGACCATGAGATCATATAAATCACTTATACCGGAAAGGTACTTTGATTACACCAAACACCACTGCGTAAATGGGTGGCTATAAAGGTGGGATTAAGTATCCGGAAAGTATGAGTTGAGGCATATGGATCAACAGTGGGATTTGTCCATCCCGATGACGGATAGATATACTCTGGGCCCTCTCGGTGGAATGTCGTCTAATGTCTTGCAAGCATATGAATGAGTTCATAAGAGACCACATACCACGGTACGAGTAAAGAGTACTTGTCAGGAGACGAGGTTGAACAAGGTATAGAGTGATACCGAAGATCAAACCTCGGACAAGTAAAATATCGCGAGACAAAGGGAATTGGTAATATATGTGTATGGTTCATTCGATCACTAAAGTCATCGTTGAATATGTGGGAGCCATTATGGATCTCCAGATCCCGCTATTGGTTATTGGTCGGAGTGAGTACTCAACCATGTCCGCATAGTTCTCGAACCGTAGGGTGACACACTTAAAGTTGGATGTTGAAATGGTAGCACTTGAATTATGGAATGGAGTTCGAATATTTGTTCGGAGTCCCGGATGAGATCCCGGACATCACGAGGAGTTCCGGAATGGTCCGGAGAATAAGATTCATATATAGGATGTCATTTTATGTGAAATAAAATGTCGTGGAAGGTTCTATGGAAGGTTCTAGAAGGTTCTAGAAAAGTCCGGAAGAAACCACCAAGGAAGGTGGAGTCCACAAGGGACTCCACCTCCATGGCCGGCCAGCCCTAGTGGGGGTGGAGTCCCAAGTGGACTCCACCATAGGGGCCGACCACCCCCACATGGGAGGTGGGAATCCCACCTTTGGGTGGGAGTCCTAGTTGGGCTAGGTTTCCCCCTCCTATGGAAGGTTTTGGTTTCGGGTCTTATTCGAAGACTTGGACACCAACACTTGGGATCCACCTATATAATGAGGGGCCAAGGGAGGGGGCCGGCCACCCCAAGACCATAAGCTGGCCGCCCCCCTTGAGTGGCCGGCCACCCCCTCCCAAACCCTAGCTTTGCTCCTCCACTCCATATTGCCCGCGTAGCTTAGCGAAGCTCCGCCGGACTTCTACACCGCCACCGACACCACGCCGTCGTGCTGTCGGATTCAAGAGGAGCTACTACTTCCGCTGCCCGCTGGAACGGGGAGGTGGACGTCGTCTTCATCAACAACCGAACGTGTGACCGAGTACGGAGGTGCTGCCCGTTCGTGGCGCCGGAACCGATCGTGATCAAGATCTTCTACGCGCTTTTGCAAGCGGCAAGTGATCGTCTACCGCAGCAACAAGAGCCTCATCTTGTAGGCTTTGGAATCTCTTCAAGGGTGAGACTCGATACCCCCTCGTTGCTACCGTCTTCTAGATTGCATCTTGGCTTGGATTGCGTGTTCGCCGTAGGAAAATTTTTGTTTTCTATGCAACGTTATCCTACAGTTTCTCGATGAACGGCATGTTTCGGAATAGCAGAGGTCTTGGTGACTTGGCTAAGCATTCTCACATTGCCGATGGTTGTAGAGATTATGATTTAGATTTCATTGCTATATCGGAGACGGGTAGGCGGAATTTCACACAAAGTTTTCTTGACCGATTGTCAGGCGGAATTAACTTTCAGTGGTTTTCTCGCCCACCCCGTGGTAGATCCGGTGGCATTTTACTTGGCGTCCGTATTGATACCATGACTGTCTTAGCTAGTTCTGATGGCGAGTACCACATTAAACTCGACATTCAGAATAAAGCAGACGGGTTCAAGTGGACTTTGGTCGCTGTGTATGGTGCCGCTCAGGATGCTTTTAAGGCTGACTTTTTACGTGAGTTGGTTAATCTTACAAAAGATAATCCCTACCTGATTTTAATCGGAGGCGATTTTAATTTGTTGAGATTCCCTCACGAGAAAAGCAAAGGCCGCTTTGATGGACATTGGCCTTTTCTATTCAATGCTGTCATTGACAGTCTTGATTTAAGGGAGGTGTTCATGTCTGGTCGACAGTTTACTTGGGCCAACAGCTTGCCTGAACCCACCTACGAGAAACTAGATCGCGTGTTGATGGACACCGAATGGGAAAATAAATACCCTATGGTGTCTGTCCGTGCACTAGAACGTATTGTAAATCTGTCTGACCATGCCCCATCCTTCTAACCACTGGGGAACCCCGCCCTGTGTGTAAGCGGCCGTTCAAATTTGAACTTGGTTGGTTACATAGGGATGGTTTTCATGATATGGTTAAGAAGGTTTGGGAGAGACCGGTCGGTGGCAGCTCTCCAATTCTGAGATGGAACAATAAGATGCGATCATTACGCAAACATCTCGGTGGTTGGGCTGCCCATACGGCTGGTATTCTTAAAAAAGAGAAGGCTCGCTTATCAAAGGTCATTGATGAGCTTGAGGCCTTTGCGGAGGTTAGACCGTTGTCGACGCAGGAGATTGAACTCAAAAATCAATCAAATGCGCAGATGGCGAGTCTTCTTCGTGAGGAGGAACTCAAATGGTACCAGCGATCCAAAGCCCAGTTCATTTTAGAGGGAGATTCAAATACGCGATATTTCCATGCTTTAGCCAATGGAAGACATCGGAAAAAACGTATCCATTCTCTTACTCAAGATGAAGGGGTGATTGAAGGCCATGAGCAGCTCAAATCGTACATTACTAATTATTATAAAGGCTTGTTTGGTCCTCCGGAGGAAAGTACTTTCTCTCTTAATGAGGATTTAACGGCCGATATACCCCAAGTCTCCGTTGAGGAAAATGGTCTACTAACCGCACCTTATACTGAGGAAGAGGTTCAGAAGGCAGTTTTCCAAATGGAATGCAATAAAGCACCGGGTCCTGATGGTTTCCCAGCTGAGTTTTATCAAACTTTCTGGGACACGATTAAATCGGACCTTCTAGATTTGTTCAGTGACCTACACTCTGGACAACTAGAATTATTTCGTCTAAATTTTGGTGAAGTAATCTTGTTACCGAAAGTTAATGAGGCAGAAAGGATTCAACAATATAGACCTATCTGCCTATTAAATGTAAGTTTCAAGATTTTCACGAAAGTGGCCACCATTAGACTTAATACGGCCGCGGATCATGTTGTCCAGCCATCACAGACGGCCTTTATGCAAGGAAGAAACATCCTTGATGGAGTGGCGGTCTTGCATGAGACGGTACATGAGATGCATTCTAAGAAATTAAATGGGGTTATTTTGAAACTAGATTTTGAAAAGGCGTATGATAAAGTTAAGTGGTCGTTTCTACAGCAAACACTCAGGATGAAAGGTTTTTCTCCAGAGTGGCGCGCTCTGATAAATGATTTTGTGTATGGTGGTAGTGTCGCAATCCGGGTCAATGATGACACCGGTCACTATTTCCAAACACGAAAGGGGTTACGTCAAGGGGATCCGTTATCACCGATGTTGTTTAACATTGTAGCGGATATTCTGGCTATACTCAGGCTGATGGCCAGATTGAAGGTGTGATTCCACATCTAGTTGATGGTGGCTTATCTATACTTTAATACGCCGATGATACAATTCTATTTATGGATCATGATCTTGAAAAAGCTCAGAACTTGAAATTAATCTTGGCGGCCTTTGAGCAATTGTCAGGATTGAAAATCAATTTCCATAAGAGTGAATTGTTCTGCTTCGGTGATGCCCAAAATGATGCGACTCATGGCAGAGTTGTTTGGTTGTGGGCAAGGCCAATTTCCGATTCGTTATTTGGGTATTCCGATTCATTATCGGAGACTTACAATCGCGGAATGGAAATTAGTGGAAGAAAGACTACAAAAACGCCTTAGTAGCTGAAAAGGCAAGTTGCTGTCCCTAGGTGGAAGATTGATACTCATTAATTCGGTACTCACAAACATGGTGCTGTATATGTTATCATTTTTCATCTTACCAAAAGGAATTCTGCATAAACTCGATTATTATCGATCCAGATTCTTTTGGCAAGGTGACAGTGAGAAAAAGAAATATCGACTGGTTAAGTGGAGTATAGTTTGTAGTCCCAAAGACCAAGGTGGGCTTGGAGTTCATGATTTGGAAGTCAAGAATTCGGCCCTATTGGGAAAATGGCTGTTTAAGCTCCTCACTGAGGATGGGATTTGGCAGACTATCCTTCGGCGAAAGTATAAAGGTTCGAAGACATTATCCCAAATGGTTTGGAAACCAGGGGATTCTCACTTCTGGGCCGGGCTAATGGCGACTAAAAATGAATTTTTTCGCCATGGCACTTTCTCAATCAGGAATGGAGCACAAATACGTTTCTGGGAAGATGCTTGGCTTGACAACGCACCCCTAAGTGAACAGTATCCAGCTCTTTATAGGATTGTTCGTCGTCAAGGTGATACCATTGCTACTGTAATGGCTACCTCACCCCCGAATGTGACGTTCAGACGGGTTTTACTTGGACAAAGACTTGCGGCATGGAATACCTTAATTCAACGGCTTGGGGATATTCAATTATCGGACGAACCGGACGAATTTAGATGGAACCTTCATGCCAACGGTGCTTTCTCTGTGAAATCTTTCTACAACGCGATCCTTCTTTCTGATCTACCAGTTGATAATAATAAAAAGATTTGGAAGATGAAGATACCATTAAAAATTAAAATTTTTGGATGGTATCTTCGTCGAGGGGTAATCCTCACCAAAGATAATCTTGTTAAGCGTAATTGGCATGGAAGTACTCGATGTGTTTTCTGTCAACAGGACGAAACAATCAAGCATTTGTTCTTCCAGTGCCAATTTGCGAGATCTATATGGTCAGTCATCCAAGTAGCGTCTACCCTGTATCCTCCGACTAGTGTTGCCAATGTTTTTGGTAATTGGCTCCATGGGGTTGATTCAAGGTTTAAGTTGCTTCTTAGGGTGGGGGCGCTAGCAGTTATCTGGGCGCTTTGGCTATGTAGAAATGACAAGATTTTTAATGATAAAAATTGCTCTTTGTTGCAGGTCATCTACAGATGTACAGGTATTCTCCGTTCGTGGTTACCTCTTCAGCGAGTGGAGAACCGAGACCTGTTTACGGAGGTCTGTACACGGTTGGAGGCTACGGCGAGGGATACTTTTTCCCAACATGGGTGGCAGCATAGTCTACGGATAGATGCCCCACCTATTTCTTAGGCGTTATATGTTTCATCTTGATGTGTATCTCGCCTAGTTTTTTGTTTTTATCACTTTCGAACCTGAGACAACATAAACGGCTGTGTGCATCCTGGTTATGCAGAGGCTGGATGTAATTGCTTATAAAAGTAATGAAAGCATCCTTTATCGAAAAAAATCTCGCTTTACATCCAACTCCGCGGGATCGAGCTCGAAGCCGCTGGGCATCGTCAACCAGTTCTATTTTCCGCACTATCGGGGGCGGCTGTATCATAGTTCAGAGGATTGAGGGCGAGACATGGAGACGGCGAGGAGGTTGCGAAGTCGTCTTCGCCGAGGCCGAAAGCTCCTCGCGCTCGTAGTCCTCCTCCTCCTCCCGGTAAGCCACCACCTCACCGACCTCTTGGACGAACCCGGCCGCTGCCGCCTGCCGCTGCTATGTGCCTCTGAGGACGCCGCCGGGATGGTCAGACCCTCCCACTCGTATCCTTCTTTCTCCTTGTTAGGCGGCCGCCTTGTCGCCCTGTGGGACGGATCCTGCCGCAGGCGTGCCGTCCGCCTTGTCGCCCTGTGGGACGGATCCTGCCTCAGGTGCGCCGTCATACGGGGGTGGACTAACGAGCTGCTCGGATCATTAAGACTCGGCTCGTTAAGCTCGTGATCGTTAAGGCTCGAATCGTTAAGCTCGTTAAGAATAACGAGCTGAAATTATTGTTCGGCTCGACTCGTTATGTTCTTACGAGCGCTCGCGAGCAGCTCGTTAAGAATCGTTAAGGATGCAATGCAAAGAAAACATGTGTGTATTGCCTGGTGCGGAAGAGCGAAAGCATATGTTTTTAGATCCTACTATAGGAGTTTCAAGCATGGTTAAAGAGCACTATTTTGCTTGGCCCTTCCTGCCAAATATTTGAGATAACTAAAGTGACTCGCAGTCAAAACTGGTGAAGCCTAACTTGTTACCGATCTTAACGAGTAGCTCACGAACATAACCGGCTCAATTGTTTAGCTCGTTAACCTTAACGAGCAAAAACTGCTGCTCAGCTCGGCTCGTTAACAAAACGAGCCGAGTTCAAACGAGTCGAGCAAACGAGCACTCATTTAACTCGCCGAGTTTCGAGCTTTTTATCCAGCCCATATTATATACTATATCGAATCCAATCGATTACCTCAGAATTTAAGGACGCTGAATCGTGCTAGGTCCGGTTCGATTACGACTACGTAGTGAGGAACGATTGAACCTCTCGGCACCATTGATGCGGTTCAACGGTCGTATGCGATCATCATTCTTAAGTGGGCCGGCCTGCGATGTATCATGGAAATTGGAAACGTGAAACGCACGAAGCAATCAACGTGGAAACAAAACAAACCATCGATAAATAAAACCTTGTGTTCGGCCGAAACGTTTTGTCATAAGCGGTGGCATTGACCTGTAATTTTGATTAAAATATAGGGGTAGAGAAAAACGGACCAACAAGAAACCTTATTTTCTTTATTATTAGGTATAGATTAGCGTTTTGGGTTTAATCGAAGTAAAACTTTGTAACGTTTAATCAAATATTTTAAATAAAATATTAGTATCTAAAATATATATGAAACATATGGTGGTGTAAAATCATCATAAAGTACGTATTGTTTTAATATTACATGTGATGAATGTTAATATTTGTTGTTATATTCTTGGTCAAACTTTAAAATGTTTGTCTTTACACTGGTAGAAAAAAGGGCTTTAGTCCCGGTTCGCAACTGCCATTAGTCGCGGTTGCGCAACCGGGACTAAATGGTCGCGACTAAAGCCCCCCCGTTTAGTCGCGGTTGCTTACGAACCGCGACTAAAGGTCCGTCCACGTGGGCGGCTAGCGTGCGCCTGGGCGAAGGACCTTTAGTCCCGGTTGGGGGTTTGTGTCCCCAACCGGGACTAAAGGCTATTTCGTTAATTTTTTTTAATTCATTTGGGTTTCTAATTTTTTTTCACTCCGTTTTTTTTCTATTTTTTTCAGAATTTCTATTAGTTCAGTTATTTGCATAGCTTAGTCTCTATCTCTAACTACACTTATCTCTAGTCAAATTACTTACTCGTGGTCAAACTTCCCGCTCGGTCACCCATCCTCCCACTACTCCACCTCTAGCACGCTTAACTTCTGAGTTTCATTCCGTCCCGCATCCAAGTGCTACGCGCATATGTATGTGATACTAGTATCATATCAATTCTATTAACATGTTGGTCAATGTCACATTTTTTTATTGTTTGAATTTCAAATATTTTTTTTCATAAACAAAAATAATGATGTAATAATAATCGTGAATAAATAAATAAACATTAACTTTTTAATTTTTTTATTTTTTAAATTTTTTTTTGCCAAAACCTAAAAATTTGAAAATCTAAAATTTGGGTAAAAGTAATAGCAATCTTTATGCTGGATGCAATTATTAATTTTATCTTTTAAAAAAATATAAAATCCATAATTTATAGCAAAAACTAAAATCTTCCTACTTTCGTATTTTCATTTGGAATTTTGAGAATCTAAAAATTTGCTAACCGGGTAAACCCAGGTAAATTCGGATGTATCTTTTTGCCAGGATTTTTTTGATATATTATACGTTTTTTTCCGACGTCGTATGTAAAAGTTATTGTGGTTTTACCATTTTTTTCACTTTTTTTGTAAAAAAAAGTGAAAATTCGAATTTCTTAATTTCTCCGAATAGTAGGTTGCATAACATACAAGAATCTGAAAACAATTTTTTTTTAATTTTCTATCATTTTCTTTTGTATTTTACAAACAAAAAAGGCTATCCCCGGGGGGGGGGGGGGGGGGGCAGGGTGCGTGGGAGTAAAAAAACTCGGGAAAACCTTTAGTCGCGGTTGGGGACACCAACCGGGACTAAAGGGTACCCCCCAACCGGGACTAAAGGGTACACCCTTTAGTCCCGGTCAAGGTATTCAAAATCCCGATCCTACTACCGGAATCCTACGATTTGACAATCTTACATCACCATATCACCATATCGATCTAAATCCCACTATGAATCCCAATCGGGTAGAATCCATGTTGAGTCCCGATCCAAATCATAGAATCCTTTACAATAATGTAGAATCTCGATACTTTTTATGAATTTTTCGATTCTACTAACTCTTGATTTTTCCCATCCACTAAGCCAAGGCTTACTACTTAAACACCCCAAGCCCTTTTCACTTGCTTCGGTACCCTTTATTTACCTACCAAACATCAAATGATCTATCACTAGAACATTATTGCTAGAAACTTTCTGGATTATTATTTTTACCTCCATTATACTTGATAAAAATATCTTCTCTGAGTACGTATAGTAGGATCCCAGATTCTACGATTCGATACTACGACTCGATTCTGCCCAACAAAAATCGACTCAACTCTGAATCCCGACTCTGACTACCTTGGTCCCGGTTGGTGTCCCCAACCGCGACTAAAGGTTTTTCCACCGGCTGCATCCTTCCATAGCCCTTTGGTCCCGGTTGGTGTTACCAACCGCGACTAAAGGGGTACCCTTTCGTCTCGGATGGAGCATTAGTCACGGGTCGCCTCCCGAACCGCGACTAAAGCCCCCTTTAGTTGCGGTTCGAATATTTCCGGGACTAATGGGGGTGGACGGAAGCCTCTTTTTCTACTAGTGTTAAGACACGAAATAAATAAAAATAAAGGGAGTATATACCACACATACTGGCAGTGTTTATATCGCCACTAGAATTAAATTTTGTAATGTATCACACCTTGTCGATTCAAAATAAATCATTAATTAAGTCCACACTTCAAAGGAGTGTGTGTATACTGTACCATGTGGTATTTGTGGTGAGCAACTAAACAATTGTTATACAAAAAAAGGAGTGTGTATACTGTATAGTCGCATGTTTGTTAATTGAACCACTAATCAAGCAGCTGAGGTGAGATCAATCACTTATACGTCATTAATTTGATTCTTCTCCATGACAGCAATGTTTCTGACCAGCTAATAGCTGATGAGATACGTTAACTCATGTTTACCTACTACGTATGCATCATTAGATTCCGATAAATAATCCTATTCTATCAAGATCAGCAACTTGCCCCTTAATTAGTCCAATAATTAACCCTCCCCGAAAAGCGATGCAACACTTATTCAGATCGAAGGAAAAGTTGGCATGGATCATTGCGGGGAATCTTCAGCTCTCGCTACACATATTGATGCTACAATTAGGGATATTAGAGCGTTCCTGCAGAATCCATGATCAATTATCGAGATGCATGGTCATGCATGAGACTAAACTTATAACATGTCTGTACTACGCGCAACGGTAGAGAACGCAGAATGAGACAAAGTAAGGGCTACAGATGCCAGTCGTTAGCCGTCTCACTACTATTATAATGGCCATGTTGAGCATATAGCTAGCAACGCGTAAGTATACCTTTTCTGATCACATATAAACCATCTTTTGGACATCAACGCGGTCCGTAAAGCGAAAGCATGAGTGATGATTTAAATGAAAATATATTAATTCAAACAAAATATTTAATACATTTCAATATAGTTTTCCATCATGAATCTTGTAATAACTAGGAAAAACTCATGTTATATATTGTGACTGACAAACTTGAGAATGGCTTACTAGCCCAAAACTTAAAAACGACCTACATTGGCTATCGGATGAGGGGTATCGGATTAGCTGGGTCAGACCTTGAAAAAAAAAGGCATTCATCATACTCTTCATATCCTAACTCCCATCAGGTAACCTACAGTTAGTCAAGACTCAAGACTAATCAACGACAGATCCAGCATGCTGCAACAGGGCAGGCAACCAGGCACAGTGCATGCATACGTATGTCAAGTTGCATCATACTAGATTCTTTTAGTTCTGATCAGGTGGCTAATATAAGCAACTAGCATTGAAGATATACTAGTGTAATGTTTCTCCTCATGCATGCACTTAAACATTGGAATGGTCCAGCCATCGAAAGTTTAAATTAGTGTATATACAAACAGATGGCCGCCACAAGTTTGTCCTATGCACTCTCTCTCAACACATGCATAATGCAAACTTATATACCAAGTATCTTATTAGTAATTGGAGTTGGAATAAAAGCAACATTTCTGAAAGTAATTACTTAACCCATCTCAATTGATGTTTGTGGACAAGGTCTCCAAAGATTTGTTTGGAGCATGTACTAGTTTCACTCTCGCGAATAATAAACCTAGCTGTCCCGGCATCGTCCACAATGCAACATGAGTGGTTACTTCTTTGCCTGCCCGGACTTCGTTCCAACGTTATTTTATCCCCCTCCACAATTCTAGAACTATCCTAAGGAAGACCCATCGGACATGGGCCCTATATTGGAAAGGTGGGGAAAAAAGCATGCGGGCGATAAGGCATGAAGAAAATGGGTTGATGCGGGGATATCTGCATCGACATCATATATTTATAGAGGGGCCCAAGTTCAACGTGCAAAAGCAACCCAAAAGATAAAACCCTATATTTACTGACACAGAAACACCAGTTCCTCTCTTAGGCTACTCATAGTGGGGAGTAACTTAGACTAGTAACATGACATATGTTACTAGTCTAAGTTACTACCTCCATAGTGGGTAGTAACTTATATGTGGTGTCATGCATTGTGTCATTTACTATGATGTAGACTCAACTTTTCTTGGTGTGTGTGATGTTATGGTAACATAACTAGTTACCACCTCACTCTCTTTCTTCATTCATTGCCATGCCATGTCATCAAAATGCTTTGGGTTGTGTGATGTTACTAGCTAAGTTACTCCCACTATGAGCAGTCTTACAATCCCTAGCCATCAGTCCTACTACCTGGTCCCTCTAACCTTAGCCACCATTAATTCCACTCCATATCGATACCAATGGCTAATTGTTGTTCCCGACATCAGCGCCACGCCCCATTCATGACATCCCTCTAGCAGCGGACATAACATCCTCTTTCGCCGCACCTAGTCATCACATCCACCCCTTCGCTATATGAGTTGGTCCAGTCAGCATAATTTCCCACTCCCTCCCTTCGAATGATGCCACCTCTACATTCCCTAGCCTCAAAATATGAGGATTGGAAATGAGAGCAATGCTGGTAGCCATTGGCCTGTCCATGGCATCTGCCAAAACCCAGGCCTCTGTGGGTCGGGTGTTAGAGCTGGAAGAGAGACAACCATTGCCCTATACTTGGCCGAAACCGAAGATGACATTGTCACGTAAGAGGCACCTTGAAGGAAGATGGAGACACCATGGCCCTTTCCTTGGCCCATTCCTGGGGCAAAGGGCAAGCGGTGTCCTTTGACTGCAATTTAGACTTCTCCTATAGTTGATGTTTCAAGCAAGACCTCTTTGTCTAAGGCAACTACTTTAGAATTTAGGGTTTTATTTATTATTTTCTTATTTTCATACTAGATGTAGAGTCGAACATATGGTTCGTTTTAGCTTATGTTCACACTAGATGCCAGGTTAAATATATTGTTGGTCATACTATATCTAGGTTTAAATAGATCCAAATTAATGATTTCGGAACCAAAAAATCATAAAACAAATCAATTAGCAAAAAAAGGAAAAAAAAGTTCAAAGTTTACTAAAAAAAATCCTCATGAAAAACTAACTTGAAAGTTCACTTGATATTAGCTTATGTTTACTTTGCATTTTTAGTATTTGTAGAAAGTTTAAGCTTGTGTTGAAAATAATAATCAATGTGAACTAGGTTTAAATCTTGGGATAAAGACAACAAATTAGCACTGGTATATACATTGGATTATTGCAGATGTTCAAATTTGTTCAATGCTTGTACAAAATTTGAGCTTATGTTTCACATTTTCTGCCTTCTGCAAAGTTTAAAGACTTTGGAGCTCGACCTAGTTCTTTTACTTCATTTAGGCAAAGGGGGAAGACGGAGGATCCAAGGATGGTGCAAAATCGGAAGATGGAGGAGCCTAGGTTGGTCTCCACATCGATGCACTGAAGCCAGTAACCCTGCCATTTTCTTATTTATCATAGTTTCACATCGGAAACGGCTGTTTCCGATTTATCCTTTAGTTATATATGTCATATTACCATTGGATATCTGAACAAGTGCAACGGTTTACAAAATGTTTGCTTTTAAATCACCACATCAGTGACATGAATGTGGTGACGGACTGACGGACACCAAAACCATGGCCATGCCAACTTTTCAACTATTGTTACAGAGTCAAAAGTCTGTTATTTATTTGAAATTTCCGGAGCTACTCATATTAGGAAAAGATCAAATTCAGCTTATGTTATAGCATATGTATCTCAATCTTAACAGATAAACATTAGTAATTCCCCCAGAATGCATAAAACAAAATTTATTACCTCCGTTCTGAAATATAAGTTTTTTAGCTTTCTAATAAAAAGGCATATATTTTGGTCTCTCTCCACGGTTGCTTCGTAGAAAGGTAGCTATCCCTCTCAACCTCAACTTTTCGTACCAGAACCATGCAAAGTCGCACGTGTAAATCAATTCACTTCTGATTATTCATTACGTACTCTAGTAGAAATTTAGGTCATGGCTTGACTAAAAATCTTTGCCCTTTAGTTAGTACGGCAAGATTAGCAGGATGGTGACATGATGGTCTATATGCATGTATGCATGGCCCAGCCCATCCTTAATTTGATAGTGCCGAAGATATTTGGATTTCATGGGTGATTAACATTTGTCTCTTTCTGAAGGAATACTAAGATGGAATAGTTGGCACTGCACCGGTGCACTGTGGACTATAAACTGGTCAAGACTTCATGAAAAGGAGTAGCTGACAAAAGCTACAGCCTGTGAATTCCTTTAGCTTGGCAGGCTATCATTTTCAAGATTTTGTTTTGACAAGGTAAACTAGAAACTTTCCACCAACACAAATCAACATGTTTTATTGCATGATGTTAGTCGCTTGCACATGCATAGATAATGATGCATGATGGAGGTACACATGAGTAAGCACATGCATGCTCATGCATGGCACTGTAACTTTTAGGGTGGATAGAATAAGACTAAAGACAATGCGATCGCAGACGTACAGGATTGTTAATCAATTTGTGTAATCTTACAGATGTATCTCCACATTTGGTATTAGCAGTGTGCAGAAAGAGCATATACCCCTCCTATAAATGAACTGCAGATCCAATCAGAACATACTTAAGCACCAGCTGGCTAGTACTCCGTAGAGAAGTAGCCTAGTACTCGATCGACCTGGCCTCCAATCACAGCAGGAGTAGCTAACGAGCTAAGCCTCCATTAACTAACCGAGAATGGTGGAGAAGCGAGCGGCGAGGAATGGCGACGCTAGCAGCGGGGAGGCGAATAAGGAGAGGAAGGGATTGTGGTCGCCGGAGGAGGACGAGCGGCTCTACACCCGGATCACGCGGCACGGCGTGTCAACCTGGAGCTCCGTGGCCCAGCTCGCCGGGCTGCGGCGGAGCGGCAAGAGCTGCCGGCTGCGGTGGATGAACTACCTCCGGCCGGACCTGAAGAAGGAGCCCATCTCCAAGCGCGAGGAGGAGACCATCATCTCCCTCCAGAAATCCCTTGGCAACAGGTACATTATTAGCTCCTCTTTCTTAATTGCTCGTAGTTGTTCATATAATCTTCCAAACGGCTGTCGACGCTGAAATGAATTTCTGTGTACTAATTTGCTGTTTCGATCGATTGTCAGGTGGTCAGTGATCGCCGCGAGGATGCCTGGGAGGACGGACAACGAGATCAAGAACTACTGGAACTCCCGCATTAGGAAGCGCCAGCAAAAGACCAGCGCCGGCGGCGACGACGGCGGCAGCTGCGTGAAGCGGGGTGACCTCCCGGCTGCCGATGCCAAGTCATTCGAGCTAGCACCGGCGGAAGAGAAAAAACCGTTTATCAGCGGGGGCACCACGGCGGTGGCGCCTCCTGTCCCTGCACGGTTCCCGTTATTCGCGTGCCAGCTACTCGGCGGCGGAGGGGGCGACGCCATTGCTGCCGCAGGCACCAACCAGTCGACAACGACCCACGAGAACGGCGCCAGCTCAGAGAGCGAGGTGAGCGTTGGCGGCAAAGATGCAGCAGAGGACCAATATTACTACAGCGCCGGCGACGGCGCCGACATGGACATGGTCCATCTCCTGGCGTTCGATGATCTTCTCGAGTACCAGGCCGGCGACCTGCTCATGGATACGTGGGACCAGAGCGAGTTCTACTGCACGAATTCCGGGAGCTCCGCCGATTGACTTGCTTGTTGATTAGCCCAGCTTGCAAGAGGAGTAGTTCTGGGTAAATTTGTTCAATTACATTGTGTATGTTCATGCATCCTAGGCAGCTCCCTCTTGTGCACAACCAAATCGTTGTCGAGTTAATTGATTGAGTGATAAATCCGTGTTTATTTTTATCTCACGAGGAGGACTTCGTTTCTCTTTTAAATCTCGTGGAATTGTAATTATTATATATGTCAGATTATTTTGCCATAGTTTCTGATTAATTAAATCTCTCAAACAAATTTGAGAATGAATGGAATTTAGAGTTTCCCAAGCAAATTTGAGAATGAATGCCATTTAGCCCACAGCCTTGTATGATAAAAAAATATGCGTCATTATTTCACATTTGATTGTCAAAATTTTCTTAAACATATATATAATACATGTTAATTATTAGCATCATAGGGATTTTTATAGTGCAAATAATGATAACCGGTAGTCAAAAAAAAATGACAACTTGACCTTTCAAACATTAGACCTTCATGTCATATATTTGATTCGTACAAGATTTCTTTTCGTTTACAAAAAGCTCCACCAATATATTAATAATCATCAACAACATCACAACAAAGCTAAAAGTAACATAAATGCAAATATATCATTGGACCACCTAGCGGGGATTACACACACAACAACACACCGAAAGCGCGTCGCCATCCTCGCCCTGGCCAGGGCCGGACATAACTTGTCATACTAGATCTTGTAGCAGCAGACATGCAAGAGGACACTATGTTAAGGCGCCTAAGAACCAGCGCACCAAAGCGGCAACCATTGTCAAAGATGAGAACCCATAGATTGGAAGGGCCACACTTGCAACCACACCGACTGGCATGAACACCGAGTAGATCCCACTATATATGTGGTGAAGAAAATTCCACACGCCTTCCATCGGTGCAAGCAACACTACCAACACGAGGACAGTGCGAAGGGTTATTATGACTTAAGGATGTCGTCGCCACTTCACCATCCTGAAGAATACACCGCAAACATTGTTTCTTTTAAGAACGAGAACCCTTCCGCCATCAAGGGGTCGTGGTCTGCCGCGCTTCCAAGGCCATAGGAGGCGACAAAGACCGCCAGCTTCGCGAACGAGGGGGAAAAACATAGATTTTTTTCTAGCTAGATCATCTCCTCTCATTCCTTGGGGTTGTACTAGTTCGATTCCTACATACTTTCGGTACAAATGAATTTTCCTTTGCCCTTTACCATAAAACGGCTATTATTAGGCCATGATCATGATCATGATAAATTCATTTTTCTTCATATTATTTCCACATCGTACCACTGTTCCATGCATGAGGATCAGTTACACTTCACATGTACACGTTAGGAGTTGCTAAAACGCAACCTTTTGAATTCGTGCAATAACCTTAAATTTGGGGTACAAAGGAGTGATATTTCAAAAATTTCAGTTGCAAACACCCTAGATTGTTCCATACTTGTTTCTGAGATATCTTAAATGCTCACGTATGCATTTGTAACTTTCATGTTGTATGTTTGAAAAAAAAAACATTTTTTTTGTGAAACCCAGACTTGGAGAAAACTCAACTCATGTTTAACGTACTAGGTGGCATTGGTTGTCCTCACAAGGGAAGTCTGATGGAATTCTAAGGGGTATCAGTATGGGTAGGTTTGATGTGATCTCCTTTTCAAGTGGTATATTTCACCTAAAAGTTGTTTTTTTATAAAAAAAAACATTAACCAAATGTGGACTTTGGCGATAGTTTATGGAGCTTCTCATGAATCTGTTAAGGATAGGTTCCTAACAAAAATAGCTGAAATAAGCTCTGATCAGAGGTTGCCTCTGATGCTAGGAGGTGATTTTAATATCAGATTTTCTTTTGAGAAAAATAAAGATTTTAATAGCAATAGACACAATGATTTATTTAATTTAGTGATCAACTTGTATGAGCTCAGAGAGTTGGTTATGACAGGTGGGTTGTACAAGTGGTCAAACAAGCATAAGATTCCTATAGTGGTGAAACTAGATAGGGTTTTGGTTTCAAGAGGCTCGAGAAGGATCTTTTCCCTTTGGCAATTTTACAAAAGGTGGTGAGAGAATGTTCTAATCATAACCCTCTAATTCATAGTGAGAAAGTTAAACCTTAAACCTCTTTTAGATATGAGCTGAATTGGGAAAAAAGAGGTGGATTTCATCATAGATTCAAAAAAGCTTGGTGCATACCAGTTAGGGGAAAAGATGCTAATAGTATTTTCATTTTAAGGCTCAAAATGTTAAAAAGACTCTGGAGGGTTGGGGAACAAATTTAAGAGGTAATCATTTGAAAATAAAGAAGCAATTTTTTTTGGAACTTAGGATTTCGAGATGTTGGAGGAACTAAAACCTTTATCTGATGTGGAATGGTTTTATTGAGCTAACTTTCCAAAATAATTGATGAATATCTATGAAGCCGATGAACTTTTCTGGTAGAGTAGATCCAGTGAAAATTTGTTGTTGAAATGTGACAACTATACTAAATACTTTCGTATAGGGGCAGATGGTAAGAAAGAAAAAAACAATATTTAGGTTACATCCTAATGATAAGGAGATTATAGGGAATGAGGAGATTTTAGAACATGCAACAACTTTTTATAAAAAGCTCTTTGGGCGGGATAATATTTCATATTTAAATTTAGATATAAATTTGCGGTTTGATGGTGAAAGACTCTCTTATATGGATAAAGTGAGTTGTGTAGAATTTTTGATGAAGAAGAAATTAGAGTTCCCATTTTTCAGATGGAGAGAATAAAGCAGCAGGGCATGATGGCCGTCCTGCTCATTTTTACCACAACTGGCATATATATTTATCAAGGATGATCTAGTTCATCTTTTTGAGGTTTTTCATGCAGGTGGGATAGATCTTTTTATGGTTAATTTTTATATTATTAATCTAATTCCAAAGAAGAAGGGGGCTGACATGATACATTTGTTTCGACCTATATGCCTACTGAATGCCTTTTTAATTTTTTTTACTCAAGTTATATCCATTCGTTTTGATCCTGCAATAGATAAAGTTATTCTACCTTGTCAAAATGCTTTCATGAAAGGAAGAAATATTATGGATGGGGTGATTTCCTTGCATGAAATTTTGCAGGAGTCTAGAAGTAAAAAACAACTCGAGGTGGTTTTCAAAATTGACTTTGAAAAAACTTATGATAAATTAAACTGAAAGTTTCTTTTTAAGACCTTGGAGCTTAGTGGGTTCAATGCCATTTGTTGTGGTTGGATGGAAAAAGTGATAGTTGGTGGTACTCTATCTTTCAAAGTAAATAACTTCATAGGATTTTTTGGCACTTTTAAAGGGGTGAGACAAGGAGACCCAATATCTCCTTTGTTTTTTAATTCAACTGGAGATGTGATACGTCCAAAACGTATCTACTTTCCCGAACACTTTTGCTATTGTTTTGCCTCTAATTTGTGTATTTTGGATGCAACTAACACGGACTAACGCTGTTTTCAGCAGAACTGCTCTGGTGTCTCGTTTTTGTGCAGAAATCCAACTTTCAGGAAAATCCTCGGAATTTATGCAGAAGGCCCTATTTTCACAGAATATTGGCGGAGCCAGAAGGGCAAGCCAGGTGGAGGCCCGAGGGCCCCACACCATAGGCCGGCGCGGCCCAGGAGGGGCCCGCGCGGCCCTATGGCGTGGCGGCCTCGGTTGGCCTCCGACGCCCTCCTTCGGACTACTTATTGCCTTCGACCTAAAAACGCACGGAGAGAAGTCGAAGTCGCCAGAAAGCCTCCAGAACGCCGCCGCATCGCGAAACTCTGTCTCGGGAGCCAGAAGTCTCCGTTCTGGCACTCCGCCGGGACGGGGAATTGGAGGAGATCATCGCCATCATCAATACCGACGCCTCTCCATCAACCAGCCATGTTTCCCCCATCCATGTGTGAGTAATTCCCCCGCTGTAGGCCGAAGGGGATGGTAGGGATTGGATGAGATTGGTCATGTAATAGCATAAGATTGTTAGGGCATAGTGCCTAGTGTCCGTAATTGGTACTTTGATGATATTGTTGCAACTTGTTATGCTTAATGCTTGACACTAGGGCCCGAGTGCCATGATCTCAGATCTGAACATGTTATTGTTTCATCATGTTATTCATTGTTTATGGTCTTACCTGCAAGTTATATACACATGTCGCTGTCCGGAACCAATGGCCCCGAAGTGACAGAAATCGGGACAACCGGAGGGGATGGTAGTGATGTCAGGATCACATGTGTTCACGAAGTGTTAATGCTTTGCTCCGGTACTCTATTAAAAGGAGTACCTTAATATCCAGTAGATTCCCTTGAGGCCCGGCTACCACCGGCTGGTAGGTCAAAAGATGTTGTGCAAGTTTCTCATTGCGAGCACGTACGACTATAATTGGAACACATGCCTATTGATTGCTTTGTACTTGGACACCGTTTTATTATTATCTGCAAATGCCCTGCTATGATTGTTACATGAGTTTCTCTCATCCATGCAACGCCCGTCATCCGTCCCCGTGCCTACAGTATTTTAATCCTGCTATTTACTATAATCACTACTGCTGTCTTTGTTACTCTGCTGCTGTTATTTCACTACTGCTACTGCTATAAAACTGTTACTACTGATAAACTCTTGCGAGCAAGTCTGTTTCCAGGTGCAGCTGAATTGACAACTCCGTTGTTAAGGCTTTCAAGTATTCTTTGTCTCCCCTTGTGTCGAATCAATAAATTGGGTTATACTACCCGCGAAGACTGCTGCGATCCCCTATACTTGTGGGTCATCAAGACTGTTTTCTGGCGCCGTTGCCGGGGAGCATAGCTTTATTTGGAAGTTCACTTGGATTGATATTGTTCGCTGCAAATTCTCCATCATGGTTAAACCTCGTGATTCTAAAGTCGCCATATTACCATCCACTACAAGAAAAGGTACAACTCTGAGTACCTCTGCTACTCTTGATTCACCATCTGTGATAAGTTAACTTGTTTCACCGCCACAAGTTTCACTTGCTGGTACTACTGCTGAATCTGAAAACTCTCATAATATTGATAATGTTTCTGCTGTGCTTGATGATAGTGGTTCATTGGGATCCTTTCTAGATGCTACAATTGCTAGGTCTAGACAAATTGAAAATGCTGAAACTCCTAATGAAAATGCCACTACACCTGTTAGTTCACCTGAACTTGATTATTCTAGTGATGATCCTGATGAAGATTATGTGGAGCTTAATGATGATTTTATTAATAGATGCAATGCTACTGCTGATTCATGGCGTGTAACTCACACGTTCGTTGGGAACCCCAAGAGGAAGGTGTGATGCGTACAGCGGCAAGTTTCCCTCAGTATGAAACCAAGGTTATCGAACCAGTAGGAGCCAAGAAGCACGTTGAAGGTTGATGGCGGCGGGATGTAGTGCGGCGCAACACCAGGGATTCCGGTGCCAACGTGGAACCTGCACAACACAACCAAAATACTTTGCCCCAACGAAACAGTGAGGTTGTCAATCTCACCGGCTTGCTGTAACAAAGAATTAACCGTATTGTGTGGAAGATGATTGTTTGCAGAAAACAGTAGAACAAGTATTGCAGTAGATTGTATTTCAGTAAAGAGAATTGGACCGGGGTCCACAGTTCACTAGAGGTGTCTCTCCCATAAGATAAACAGCATGTTGGGTGAACAAATTACAGTTGGCCAATTGACAAATAAAGAGGGCATGACCATGCACATACATATCATGATGAGTATAGTGAGATTTAATTGGGCATTACGACAAAGTACATAGACCGCCATCCAACTGCATCTATGCCTAAAAAGTCCACCTTCAGGTTATCATCCGAACCCCCTCCAGTATTAAGTTGCAAAGCAACAGACAATTGCAGGAAGAATGGTGCGTAATGTAATCAACACCTACAGCCTTAGACATAGCATCAATGTTTTATCCCTAGTGGCAACAGCACAACACAACCTTAGAACTTTCTGTCACTGTCCCAGGTGTCAATGCAGGCATGAACCCACTATCGAGCATAAATACTCCCTCTTGGAGTTACAAGCATCTACTTGGCCAGAGCATCTACTAGTAACGGAGAGCATGCAAGATCATAAACAACACATAGATATAACTTTTATAATCAACATAACAAGTATTCTCTATTCATCGGATCCCAACAAACGCAACATATAGAATTACAGATAGATGATCTTGATCATGTTAGGCAGCTCACAAGATCCGACAATGATAGCACAATGGGGAGAAGACAACCATCTAGCTACTGCTATGGACCCATAGTCCAGGGGTAGACTACTCACACATCACTCCGGAGGCGACCATGGTGGCGTAGAGTCCTCCGGAGATGATTCCCCTCTCCGGCGGGGTGCCGGAGGCGATCTCTGGATCCCCCGAGATGGGATCGGCGGCGGCGGCGTCTCTGGAAGGTTTTCCGTATCGTGGCTCTCGGTGCGGGGTTTCGCAACGGAGGCTATTTGTAGGCGGAAGGGCAGGTCAAGAGGCGGCACGGGGCCCCACACCACAGGGCCGCGCGGCCAAGGGGGGCCGCGCCGCCTAGGGTGTGGCCCCTCGTGGCCCCTCTTCGTCTCTCCTTCGGACTTCCGGAAGCTTCGTGGAAAAATAGGACCCTGGGCGTTGATTTCGTCCAATTCCGAGAATATTTCGTTACTAGGATTTCTGAAACCAAAAACAGCAGAAAACAAAGAATCGGCACTTCGGCATCTTGTTAATAGGTTAGTTCCAGAAAATGCACGAATATGACATAAAGTGTGCATAAAACATGTAGATAACATCAATAATGTGGCATGGAACATAAGAAATTATCGATACGTCGGAGACGTATCAGCATCCCCAAGCTTAGTTCTGCTCGTCCCGAGCAGGTAAAACGATAACACGGATAATTTCTGGAGTGACATGCCATCATAATCTTGATCATACTATTTGTAAAGCATATGTAGTGAATGCAGCGATCAAAACAATGTATATGACATGAGTAAACAAGTGAATCATAAAGCAAAGACTTTTCATGAATAGCACTTCAAGACAAGCATCAATATGTCTTGCATAAGAGTTAACTCATAAAGCAATAATTCAAAGTAAAAGCATTGAAGCAACACAAAAGAAGATTAAGTTTTAGCGGTTGCTTTCAACTTATAACATGTATATCTCATGGATATTGTCAACATAGAGTAATATAATAAGTGCAATAAGCAAATATGTAGGAATCAATGCACAGTTCACACAAGTGTTTGCTTCTTGAGGTGGAGAGAAATAGGTGAACTGACTCAACATTGAAAGTAAAAGAATGGTCCTCCATAGAGGAAAAGCATCGATTGCTATATTTGTGCTAGAGCTTTGATTTTGAAAACATGAAACAATTTTGTCAACGGTAGTAATAAAGCATATGTATCATGTAAATTATATCTTATAAGTTGCAAGCCTCATGCATAGTATACTAATAGTGCCCGCACCTTGTCCTAATTAGCTTGGACTACCGGATCATCACAATGCACATGTTTTTACCAAGTGTCACAAAGGGGTACCTCTATGCCGCCTGTACAAAGGTCTAAGGAGAAAGCTCGCATTGGATTTCTCGCTATTGATTATTCTCAACTTAGACATCCATACCGGGACAACATAGACAACAGATAATGGACTCCTCTTTTATGCATAAGCATGTAACAACAATTAATAATTTTCTCATTTGAGATTGAGGATATATGTCCAAAACTGAAACTTCCACCATGGATCATGGCTTTAGTTAGCGGCCCAATGTTCTTCTCTAACAATATGCATGCTTAACCATAAGGTGGTAGATCTCTCTTACTTCAGACAAGACGGACATGCATAGCAACTCACATGAAATTCAACAAAGAGTAGTTGATGGCGTCCCCAGTGAACATGGTTATCGCACAACAAGCAACTTAATAAGAGATAAAGTGCATAATTACATATTCAATACCACAATAGTTTTTAAGCTATTTGTCCCATGAGCTATATATTGCAAAGGTGAATGATGGAATTTTAAAGGTAGCACTCAAGCAATTTACTTTGGAATGGCGGAAAATACCATGTAGTAGGTAGGTATGGTGGACACAAATGGCATAGTGGTTGGCTCAAGTATTTTGGATGCATGAGAAGTATTCCCTCTCGATACAAGGTTTAGGCTAGCAAGGCTTATTTGAAACAAACACAAGGATGAACCGGTGCAGCAAAACTCACATAAAAGACATATTGAAAACATTATAAGACTCTACACCATCTTCCTTGTTGTTCAAACTCAATACTAGAAATTATCTAGACCTTAGAGAAACCAAATATGCAAACCAAATTTTAGCATGCTCTATGTATTTCTTCATTAATGGGTGCAAAGCATATGATGCAAGAGCTTAATCATGAGCACAACAACTGCCAAGTATCACATTACCCAAGACATTTATAGCAATTACTACATGTATCATTTTCCAATTCCAACCATATAACAATTTAACGAAGGAGAAACTTCGCCATGAATACTATGAGTAGAAACTAAGGACATACTTGTCCATATGCTACAGCGGAGCGTGTCTCTCTCCCATAAAGTGAATGCTAGGATCCATTTTATTCAAACAAAACAAAAAACAAAAACAAACCGACGCTCCAAGCAAAGCACATAAGATGTGATGGAATAAAAATATAGTTTCAGGGGAGGAACCTGATAATGTTGTCGATGAAGAAGGGGATGCCTTGGGCATCCCCAAGCTTAGACGCTTGAGTCTTCTTGATATATGCAGGGGTGAACCACCGGGGCATCCCCAAGCTTAGAGCTTTCACTCTCCTTGATCATGTTGCATCATACTCCTCTCTTGATCCTTGAAAACTTCCTCCACACCAAACTCGAAACAACTCATTAGAGGGTTAGTGCACAATAAAAATTAACATATTCAGAGGTGACACAATCATTCTTAACACTTCTGGACATTGCATAAAGCTACTGGACATTAATGGATCAAAGAAATTCATCCAACATAGCAAAAGAGGCAATGCGAAATAAAAGGCAGAATCTGTCAAAACAGAACAGTTTGTATTAACGAATTTTAAAATGGCACCAGACTTGCTCAAATGAAAATGCCCAAATTGAATGAAAGTTGCGTACATATCTGAGGATCATGCACGTAAATTGGCTTAATTTTCTGAGCTACCTACAGGGAGGTAGACCCAGATTCGTGACAGCAAAGAAATCTGGAACTGCGCAGTAATCCAAATCTAGTACTTACTTTTCTATCAACGGCTTAACTTGGCACAACAAAACACAAAACTAAGATAAGGAGAGGTTGCTACAGTAGTAAACAACTTCCAAGACACAAAATAAAAAAAAGTACTGTAGGTAAAAACATGGGTTGTCTCCCACAAGCGCTTTTCTTTAACGCCTTTCAGCTAGGCGCAGAAAGTGTGTATCAAGTATTATCAAGAGATGGTGTGTCAACCTTACCTTGGGCTTTACCCTTACCTTTCTTATTGTTTTTCTTTCCCTTTGGTTTAGGAAATATATGATTTCCCCCCGGTATAGAGGTGAATTTCAGAGTGCCTTCTCCCACATCAATGACTGCTCCCAATAGTTTCAGCAGGGATCTTCCGAGTGTGATTTTTCCTGTCCCTACACATTCAACAACAAGATAATCAATGGATATTGTTCTTCCAAGAATGGTTGTATGCACACCTGCGGCTATTCCCTTAGGAATTATAATAGAGTTATCAATGAGAGTTATTTCTTCTCCTCCTTCATCGACTCCCCAAAGTTTCAAAGATTTATAAATGCTTTCAGGCATAAGGCAAAATTCATACATAATATCACAGTAGGCATGGAGAGTTCAATCACCGATAACAATTTTAACAGTAGGATCCCACAATGAAAGTTTAGAGTTCACTAAAACTTGTTCAAGACGATTACGAACGTGGCAATAGTTATCATCCAAGCGAGATGTACTTATCTCGAGATTGTTTAATCTACTATATATGCTAGTGAGGGCTGAATCAAAGTTATTAGCTGAATCATGTGATGCAACCAACTTCTTTATGGCATTAAAAGCTTGATCCCCATTGCAATGAAGGAAATCTCCTCCCACTAAAGTATCCAAAGCATATCTATAGCGAACCATAAGACCAAAATAAAAATTACTAAGGAGCAAACTTAGAGTCATTTGAGGTTCAGTTTTACGATAAGAAGTAAAAATTCTAGACCAAGCATCCTTAAAACTCTCCTCATCCCCTTGTTTGAAAGTGAAGACTAATTCTTCAGGCGAAGAAGTAACAGGTTCAGAGCTAGACATGGTAACAAAAGTGTCAACACCCGGATTTTTAAGTCCAGATGCCTATTATGCCGTACATCGCAATCCCAGGAATAATGTTTTTGCGAGACATAATAGTAAGTAGCATAGAGTCATCATTTATTACAACACATATTGTCTTACAACCATAGATCACATGATCCAATATTACACGAATATATTGTTCAACATCACAAATAGTAGCGGAAGCGAAGTAGTAGTGGACTATCTATTCCACAGGCAACGCTTGACGTTAGAAGACGATCCTAGTTATCGTAGACGTCCTGTTGTCCGTCATCCTGATACTGTTGCTCTCCTTCATAGTCTGGCATTTGAATAGCCAGGGCGAAGCCATGAGTACTTTTAAAGTACTCGCAAACTAACTCTATGATAAATACTCATTAAGTGCAATAAAGGGGGTGCTAAGCTCTAGGTTTATTTGCATAAAGCCAAGTTTTAGTTTCATAAATCTTTGGTAAAGCCTTATCATGTGCTAGACTAACTCAAGGGGGAACATTAGTGTCATTCCCACAACTCATTATGGTTCACCATAATGTCACCTTTCAATCCACCATTCATTTCTAGAATCAAAACATTTTAATGATAACGGAGATAGTATGGCCTTTCCAATCATCCGTAACCGTGGACACGGCTATTCGAATAGGTTTAACACTCTGCAGAGGTTGTACTCATGTGCCACAACTTTTGATTTCATCCGTCGAGGATAACCCCGAATCATCGTAACACAGTACGCGGATCATCAATCGAAACCTTTCACTTATATATGCTAGTATGAGCACCTCTCCCCATGAGCTTGGCCTCCCGGTGGAAATCGCAGTCAACCCGGGAACTGCACAGGGCTTGGGCCGTACATTCACCTCATTTCAACATCAATCCACACTTAACGGAGGCAGCCACCGCGTAACCCCTATGATGTTTGTTCAGAGGGAACCCATACTAAAATACACAAGTTTCTAGTTAAGCCCTACCCATAATCAGGTATTGTGGGGGTACTTGTATAATTGGAAGGGTATCGCATTCAGACTCAATCATCAATTTTATCAAAAATCACCATCTTCTCTTGTTCAAATCCACCTCCACTTTACTTTCTTTCAAAGTCATTTCACTTCACCATGTTCCCATCTAGAGTAGTCAATTTTAATTGATTAGCACTAGCAACTACATGAGGGGTGCTATCTAGCTTTGAGTGGTGCTAATCTATTCCAAGTATTTTTCTACTCTAGACCAAGTGAATCATAAATCAAAAAGTTCTTTGAAATAAATAAGCAAAGGTAAATGTATGTAAAAACATGGGATAGGTAATACATAAAAGTAAAGGGTGATGGTGCCTTTGCTCTTGTAGAGCTAAGCACTTGTGTTTAGCAAGGGTTAGCTTGCCTTGAGCTGGGTAGTTATCGAAGTTCTCTTCTTCTTCCTGAGAGTAGCCCTCCTCCTCTTGGTATTCCTCGTTACTAGCGTCTATATACGAATACGAGGTATAAATACTAAACCAAGCTCACATACTAAACTAGAAACACTCAAAGAGTTCACACACAATTCCTATCATCAATCAAACATGGCATGGTGGATTATTTGCTTAGTCTTTATTTGAAAGAAAATACTTTCCTCTCATTACTCCTATTTCTTAAATTTGGTATGTAGATCCTTAGAGGAATTCATTTCTTCTCAATACCTCTTATTAAGATTTAATCTCTTCATATAATAATAAGGTATGAAATATAGGTTGACCCAAAGTCAACATTTCATATCTATTATATGTGAGTACAATTTAATTGAAGTGCTACACTTCACATAGTTTTAAAACTTAACATTTAAATGAATCAAAATCTCTAAGTAATAATTCTCAAGGGTTCATTAGCCTAAGTCATTCCCCCTGGTTATTAGTACTTAGGATCAAAATTTAAATGAGAGGTAGCTCTCATATTAGGGTTGAGTTTGAATTCCACTTTAAAATGCTCTAGAAATGACTACATAGCCATTTTATTTGATCTAGTCCATGATCATACAAACAACAGGGCTATGTTATTGCATAATCAATTAGAGGACATCATTGGTGATTTATTAGAATTGGAATTACTTCAAAATCTATTCTGGTTGAATTTTAAATAAAGTTTGAAAGTTCAAAAGTCCCTGTCTTGTCTTTTTTGTCTAATTAAATCTACTCTGAAATTGGAAGTGGGGCCAGTGGCATTGGGTAGATAAATTCATGGGCTTTCCAACAGTATAAAGTTTGCTAAATTTGGTTTGGCAGAATTTAAACTATTCAAAATTTGCTAAATCTTCAGCAGGGCAAATTTGAATAAAGATTAAATCCAGATTTGAATTCATGGGCTAGGCGGGAAAGCTAAACGGGCCGAAACTAGTTTAAATCCCACTTCGCAGCCCAACACGCATCTGGTGCGCTCGGGCCGCACTGACGAGGTGGGGGCCACCTGTCGGCGACTCTTTAAACAGCGAAACGTTATTTTCCATCTCGACCGTAGGATTAGAAAGAAGATTGACGGCGTGTGAGCGTCGTCATCACCGACGAGCGGCAAGCTCCCTGGCGGCGAGCCTAGGGGGTGGGAGGGAGTACCAGGCCGTTGCAGGGGTCTGGCAGTAGGCGCGGAGAAGGTGTAGTAGATGAGGAAGCCCTGGGAGCAGCGGCGGCGCTCGGGGAGGCGCCAATCGAAGCAGAGCTTCCGCGGGCTCCGGCGGACTTGAGCTTGCGATTCGAGCAGCTCCGGCGAGGTGGTGCTAAATTGATGTGGGGAGATTGTTCAGAGAAGGGAGGGGAGCAGATGGTGTGAAGGAGTTGTGGGCTGAGGAGCTCTATTTATAGCAGGCGATGGAGGCCATGAGGTGCTGCGGAGGAGCGTCGTCGGCGTGGCCTCTCCGTCGGTCGAAAGGGCAAGGCGAGGACGGCATCTTGTAGGCGTCGTCCTGGCGATGCTCAACGGCTAGCTGGCGCAGAGAAAAGGCGACGGGATGGCTCGGGAGCTTGCAGGGTTTGTCACGGGGCGTGCGGCATCATTTGGTCGAGGATGACGGCGATGGTGCAGGGCAGGCACGGGCGCTCGTCTAGCGTGTAGAGGGCGGGGAGTAGCTGCTCAACGTCGCGGTAGGGATGCAGGGCGAGGACGGTTGCGATCGAGTGGGCGACGTACTGGCGCGGCCAGTGTGCGCTCACCGCGTTGGCTGGCATGCCCTGGCATGCTTTTGGGCACGCGCGTTCTGGGCAATGCCGAGCGTTGGCATTGCAGGGGCTTGTACCATTCGATTCCTTGAGTGACAGAGAGGCTCCAGGACAAGGGCATGGGTTGAAAGGAGGGCTGGAGAGATGGTGGCCAAAGTGGCCGGCATGGCCACGGTATGCATTAGTCCAGGGTTTCTTTCCCCTCTCCTCTCACTTTAATCGACCAGGGCATGTAGTAGGGTGAAGCAGGGGTTGTAAGAGAGTGCAATGATCAAGGATTAAAGGGGTTTAGTGAAGAAACCGGTGGACAAAAGGGTGTAGCTCAAAACTGAATTCTTGCCTATCACCTGTTCGACACAATGGCCGCATGAAGTTTTTCTTTGAATTTTGAAATCCTTTTTGGTGAATCTCATTTATATAATTAATGTGAAGTATTGGTGGTGGTGGCACTCAATTTGGAGTTGTTTTGCAAAATGTCAAAAGTGACATAATCTTCACTTTATTTCAGCATCCCCTCTTGTCACTTTTATTCTGGTCAACCTAGTCAACTCTAGCCATGATGGTCAACATCAAAGTTGCTCACCTTGACATGGTCTTGGATGACATGGCTTTGGTTGACCAAGTTTAGTTCAAGAATTGAGAAAACCAGGGGGGTAAAGAGGTGAAGAAAATATTTTGGGGAGAAGTGACCATTATCATATGTATGTGAGATTTTTGATTTCCTTGTGTTTGATTCTTGATTCAAGGATGCAATTGTGTTAGTTTATCACATTGAAGTATTTTAGAAGCAAGGGAGCAAGCAATTATGGCCTTGGTTGAGGATTTGCTATTTTGCATAATGTGTATGTAAGTGGAAAGTGGGTTTTTCCCATTTTCTCCAATTCCCCTCAAATTAGGGTTTAGTGATCTTGATTAGGGTTCACATAGCAAGGGTTAAGCATACCAACACTCATCATGGCAATTGCACAAAAGAAATTCACTCAAATGCATGAATCTATATGTGGCACTTATATGCATAGAAAAAAGTTTTTGTTAATTGCAAATTTTGGGTTTGGGGAAATTCTCTCTCTTGTTTATTATTGTGGAAACTTGGGATGTTACAAACCCTTCCCCCTTACAAAAGATCTCGTCCCGAGATCTGAGAAAACTAGGTACTAAAGAGATCTGGGTACTCAGTCCTCATAAAGTCTTCTCTCTCCCAAGTGGCTTCTTCTTCGGTGTGGTTACTCCATTGGATCTTCAGAAACTTGATACTTCGGGTACGGGTGGTTCTGAAAGCTTCTTCCAGGATGCGAATAGGTACTTCGCGGTATGTCAGATCTGAGTTGATATCCACAGCTCGATGGTCGATGTTCTTGAAAACCTCGGTCTTCTCAGGTACTTCTAAACACTTCCGGAGTAGCGAGATGTGAAACACATTGTGCACCACAGACATTTCTTCCGGTAACTCCAGCTGATAGGATACTTCTCCTCTACGACTCAGGACCTTGAAAGGTCCGACATATCGGGGTGCGAGCTTTCCTCTAAGCTGGAATCTCTGCATTCCTTTAAGAGGGGACACTTTGAGATATACGAAATCTCCGATCTCGAAGGTCATCTCTCGGCGTCTCTTGTCGGCGTAGCTCTTCTGTCTTGATTGGGCTGTCCTGAGGTACTCGCGGATCTTGTGAACCTTCTCTTCGGCTTCTCGGAGAATATCTGGTCCAAAGATTTGACTCTCTCCTACTTCCGACCAATTCAGAGGGGTACGGCACTTCCTTCCGTACAGTGCTTCGAAGGGGGCCATCTGCAAGCTGGCTTGGTAGCTGTTGTTGTACGAGAATTCTGCATACGGCAAGCAATCTTCCCACTTAGATCCATACTCTAGCACACATGCTCTCAACATATCTTCTAGTATCTGGTTGACTCTTTCAGTCTGTCCGTCTGTCTGCGGGTGATAGGCGGTGCTGAAATTCAGACGAGTTCCGAGTCCTTCATGTACTTTCTGCCAGAATCGGGAGGTGAATTGGGATCCTCTGTCGGATACTATTGACTTCGGGGTTCCGTGCAGGCTGACTATCCTTGAGATATATAGCTCTGGGAGTCTCGGTCCTTGATAGGTGGTCTTGACGGGGATGAAGTGGGCGACTTTGGTTAGTCTGTCGACCACTACCCAGATGGAATCATTTCCTTTACTAGATTTGGGCAGTCCGGTGATGAAGTCCATTCCTACGGAATCCCACTTCCATTCGGGAATCTGTAGGGGTTGCAACAGTCCTGCGGGGCTTTGGTGTTCTGCTTTGACTCTTTGACAGATGTCACACTTGGCGATGTAGCTTCCAATTTCTCTCTTCATTCCATGCCACCAGAATTGTTCCTTCAAATCCTGGTACATCTTGGTTCCTCCGGGGTGAATGGAGTACAGGGTGTCGTGGGCTTCTTTTAGAATAACTTGCTTCAATTCTTAGTCGGACGGCACGCAAAGGCGCTTGTTATACCATAGCACTCCTTCTTCATCTACGGTGAATCCCGGTGCCTTTCCGGCGGCTATTTGGTTCTTGATTCCGTCAATGCTAGCATTTCCTTTCTGAGCTTCTTTGATCTGACTAATCAGGGTGGGTTGGAGTTCAATGCTGGCAAGGTATCCTTCGCTAACCAGTTCAAGCCTAAACTATTCAAACTCTTCAAACAGGCTGGGTTGCTCAATTGCTAACATGGAGTTCAACTGACACGGCAGTCTACTCAGAGCATCTGCTACCACATTGGCCTTGCCGGGGTGATAGTGGATTTCCATGTCGTAATCCTTGATTAACTCTATCCATCTGCGCTGTCTCATATTCAGCTCCTTCTGCGTGAAGATATACTTCAGGCTCTTGTGATCCGAGTAAACCTCGCATCGATTACCCATGAGGTAATGACGCCATACTTTCAGTGCTAACACCACCGTTGCTAGCTCTAAGTCATGGTTGGATAGTTCTGTTCATGCTGCTTCAGCTGTCTTGATAGGTAAGATATCACTTTGCCTTCTTGCATCAGCACACATCCAAGACCAATCTTGGAGGCGTCGCAGTACACATCGAAGGGCTTGGTAATGTCCGGCATAACCAGTATTGGGGCTGTTGTCAGTCTTAACTTGAGCTATTGAAAGCTCTCTTCACACTTGTCGGTCCATTCGAACTTCCGGTCCTTCTTCAACAATTGGGTCATCGGTCTTGCTATGCTCGAGAATCCTTCAACGAATCGGCGGTAATATCCCGCCAATCCGAGAAATGCACGGACTTGATGCAGGTGGTTGGGGCTTTCCATTCTTCAACAGTCTTGATCTTTGCGGGGTCAACGGCAATTCCTCCGGCTGACAAGATATGACCCAAGAATCCTACTTCTTTCAACCAGAACTCACACTTGCTGAACTTGGCATACAACTGATGTTCCCGAAGGGTATCTAGGACCACTTCCAAATGTTGCTCATGTTCTTCCTCGGACTTGGAGTATATGAGGATGTCGTCGATGAAGACAACGACAAACTTGTCCAGGAAGTTCATAAAGATGTTATTCATGAGATTCATGAAGTAAGCGGGGGCATTGGTCAATCCAAATGACATGACATTGTACTCATACAATCCATATCTGGTGGTAAAGGCAGTTTTGGGGATATCGGTGGCACGAATCTTCAACTGATGGTATCCTGTCCGCAGATCAATCTTCGAGAATACTTGGGCTCCGGTCAGCTGGTCAAACAGATCTTCTATCTTGGGCAACGGATACTTGTTCTTAATGGTGACATCGTTAAGCTTACGATAGTCCGTAACCAAACGAGTGGCACCGTCCTTTTTATCCACAAACAAAACTGGCGATCTCCAGGGTGACGCACTTGGTTGAATCAGACCTTTGAATAGCATATCATCCAGTTGCTTCTTCAGTTCCACTAACTCTGCCGGGTTCATGCTGTAGGCTCTCTGGGCTATAGGTCCGGTTCCGGGGATTAGCTCGATGATAAACTCGATATCCCGATCTGGGGGCATACCGGGTAGATCATCTGGAAACACATCAGGATATCGACAAACGACCCTGATCTGATCCAAGGTGGGATTGGCTAGGCTTTGGTTACAAGTGAACTTTCGGGGCATCTTTTCAGATATGTGTTCGACTATTATTCCGGTGCTACTAGTCATGGTGATGGCCTTCTTGGCACAATCAATCAGTCCATGATGTTTCGCCATCCAGTCCATTCCCAGGACTACTTCCAAACCTTTGGCTCCCAGAACAATCAAATTTGCATGGAATTCTATTTCATGTATTCTGATTGGCACATCTTTGCATATTTTTCTAGCTTTAGTTGTTGATCCAGGTATTTGGACTATCATGACATGCTTCAAACTGATGGGTTGAATCTTACTAGTGCATGCAAAATCTTCGGTAATGAATGAATGTGATGCTCCAGAATCAAACAGCACTCTTGCGGGTATTGAGTTAACAGAGAACATACCCAGCACAACGTGCAGGGCTTCTTGAGCTTCTTCTGCATTCATGTGGTAGAGGCGGCCGTTGCGGTTGTTCGGGTTGTTGGGGGCGAACTTCTTGTTGGTGGTGACACGACGCTGCTGCTGCGCAGGGCCCGAGGTGTTGGCGGCAGTCTTGGCGAGCTTCTTGGGGCACTCATAGGAGAAGTGCCCAGCTACTCCGCACTCGTAGCAGTTGTAGGTGGACTTGTCCTTGGGGGTGATGGGAACAGCGTTGCTCCCAGTCCTTGGAGCAGTGTTGGAGTTGTTGTTGGGGGCGCGAGGTGGAGCGCGGTTGAAGTTGTTGTTGTTGTTGTAGTTGTTGTGTCCTCCTGACCTGGGGTTTCCTCCACTCCGGTTCTGATAACTCGAACGTGGATTCTGCATCGGGGGCTTGTTGTTTCTTGGGGCGAACCCTCCACCTGAGTTGGGGCGATACTTGTGGTTGTTGCTGGGCCCACTCTGGTTCATCATACGGCGCTTGCGGTTCTCATTGGCTTGGTGTATCTTCCCCTCCATCTGAATGGCGGAGTCAACAAGGGCTTCTAAATCAGCAAAGGGGATGTTGATCAGCACAGTCTGCATCTCATCGTGCAGTCCATTCAGAAACCTCTCCTTCCTTTTCTCGACGGTGTCCGTCTCATCCGGGGCGTACCTTGACAAGGTGAGGAACTTGTCGCGGTATTCCACCACGGTCATTCTGCCTTGCTTCAGTTCCCTGAACTCATCCCTCATCTTCTTAATCAAACCCAGGGGCACGTGATACTTGCTAAACTTGAGTTTGAAGTCTTCCCAAGTCATCATTTGCCCCGCATGTAAGGCGCGGGTACTTGTCCACCAGGCACGTGCAGGTCCAGCCAGATAGTGGGTGGCGAACAACACCTTCTCGTTGTCCTCCACTCCGGCAACCTCGAGATTGTTCTCCATAGTTTGGAGCCAATCATCAGCATCGAGGGGTTCCTCTGTCTTGCTGAACACCGGTGGGTTAGTGTTCTGGAAGTTTTTCAGCTTTGACCCTGGGTGGTCGTGGTTTCCGTGGCCTTGATTGCCCTGAGCAAGCTGTTGAAGTGCAGCTAAGTTGGCTTGACGGTCAACTCTCTCAGCTTCTCTTTCTGTCATCATCTGTTGCAACATCTGCATCATTGCGGTTTCGTTGCGAGTTGGGGGTGCCATCTGAACAGTGATAGGGATCATGAGATAAGAGGGAAATGTCTATGGCTCATTTTGGGATAAAATATCACACAACTTAAGACTTGATTCTTAATAATAATAATAATAATATTACACACACACAAACATAGTCATGGAGGTAGCACATATTACAAGCCAAATGTTCAGGAGGGTTTTAAGAACCCTTTCAACAAACTACGATACATGGGGCGGGTACAAAGGACCGATACATAACACGGGACACAAGTGCTCAGACGGGACTACTCGCCATCGACGTTGATAGGGTAGACATTGTCTACCCCGGCATCGAGGTGCTCGTGGCCATCCTCGTAAGGGTGGAACTCCAGGTCGTCGTCTTCCTCCTCCTCGTAGTCGTCGTCGTTGCTGACGTAGGAGTAGCCGTCCCCCTGGATGTTCTCCCCTTCACCTTCGCCTTCCAGCTCCTGGATCTGCTCAGCTTGGGCAGCGATGGTCGCCTTCAGAGTGGCGATCCTGGCCTTCAGGCGGTTGATGGCGTGATCCTTCTTCTGGTTGGCACGGCGGAGTGCCCTGCGTTCTCCGGCGATCACCCTGATGGTGTCCGCCTGCTGCGCCAACTGGATGTGAGTGTGGTTGGCGTATTCGCGGGAGTTGTCGAGGTCGATGCGGGTCTCACTCAGCATGAAGTCAAGATGATCAACATGGTGGCGAAGTTGCGGGTGCGACGGCAGGTTCATTGGCACTCCGAGGGAGTTGTGCCTTGCATAGTGCACAAAGCGACTATCCGTGAAGTCCATGAAGTTTTGCCCGCACAGACGTGCGAGTCCTTCCTGAAGTCCCCTTGCGAGACCATCCGCCCAGTTGTTCTCCCTGAAGGAGAACTGGATCCTTGCGCTCATTGGGAGCGTGAACCTTCCACGAAGGTCCACCATGATCACCCACTGAAGTTGACCACCGGGTTGGTCATTCAGCATTCCGCCAAAGACTTCCGGTGGTGGGCGCCCGAGGAACTCTGAGAGGGAGAAGAGGTCCCTCTCAAAGATGATCTCTCCACCGTTCCCCAAGCGATAGAACTCGATGCTGGAGAAAGGGCTGCGCATCCACGATGTGATCCATCTGTAGAGAGATTAGATGATTAAGTTAGAGAAGTGCAAGTGTTCCAAATTTTAATTTGCTTATAAGAAGGGCATGAATTTAAAGTTTGTAATAGACTCTTCAAGGTAAGAAGGTGAATAAGGTTTTCATAACTAGTCAAATCATGGAATTTGAAACTAAGTTTTTGAGCGTCCATTCTAACTAGGGTCTCCTAAGGTCAAACAATGGCTCTGATACCAACTTGTTAACACCCGGATTTTTAAGTCCAGATGCCTATTATGACGTACATCGCAATCCCAGGAATAATGTTTTTGCGAGACATAATAGTAAGTAGCATAGAGTCATCATTTATTACAACACATATTGTCTTACAACCATAGATCACATGATCCAATATTACACGAATATATTGTTCAACATCACAAATAGTAGCGGAAGCGAAGTAGTAGTGGACTATCTATTCCACAGGCAACGCTTGACGTTAGAAGACGATCCTAGTTATCGTAGACGTCCTGTTGTCCGTCATCCTGATACTGTTGCTCTCCTTCATAGTCTGGCATTTGAATAGCCAGGGCGAAGCCATGAGTACTTTTAAAGTACTCGCAAACTAACTCTATGATAAATACTCATTAAGTGCAATAAAGGGGGTGCTAAGCTCTAGGTTTATTTGCATAAAGCCAAGTTTTAGTTTCATAAATCTTTGGTAAAGCCTTATCATGTGCTAGACTAACTCAAGGGGGAACATTAGTGTCATTCCCACAACTCATTATGGTTCACCATAATGTCACCTTTCAATCCACCATTCATTTCTAGAATCAAAACATTTTAATGATAACGGAGATAGTATGGCCTTTCCAATCGTCCGTAACCGTGGACACGGCTATTCGAATAGGTTTAACACTCTGCAGAGGTTGTACTCTTGTGCCACAACTTTTGATTTCATCCGTCGAGGATAACCCCGAATCATCGTAACACAGTACGCGGATCATCAATCGAAACCTTTCACTTATATATGCTAGTATGAGCACCTCTCCCCATGAGCTTGGCCTCCCGGTGGAAACCGCAGTCAACCCGGGAACTGCACAGGGCTTGGGCCGTACATTCACCTCATTTCAACATCATTCCACACTTAACGGAGGCAGCCGCCGCGTAACCCCTATGATGTTTGTTCAGAGGGAACCCATACTAAAATACACAAGTTTCTAGTTAAGCCCTACCCAGAATCAGGTATTGTGGGGGTACTTGTATAATTGGAAGGGTATCGCATTCAGACTCAATCATCAATTTTATCAAAAATCACCATCTTCTCTTGTTCAAATCCACCTCCACTTTACTTTCTTTCAAAGTCATTTCACTTCACCATGTTCCCATCTAGAGTAGTCAATTTTAATTGATTAGCACTAGCAACTACATGAGGGGTGCTATCTAGCTTTGAGTGGTGCTAATCTATTCCAAGTATTTTTCCACTCTAGACCAAGTGAATCATAAATCAAAAAGTTCTTTGAAATAAATAAGCAAAGGTAAATGTAAGTAAAAACATGGGATAGGTAATACATAAAAGTAAAGGGTGATGGTGCCTTTGCTCTTGTAGAGCTAAGCACTTGTGTTTAGCAAGGGTTAGCTTGCCTTGAGCTGGGTAGTTATCGAAGTTCTCTTCTTCTTCCTGAGAGTAGCCCTCCTCCTCTTGGTATTCCTCGTTACTAGCGTCTATATACGAATACGAGGTATAAATACTAAACCAATCTCACATACTAAACTAGAAACACTCAAAGAGTTCACACACAATTCCTATCATCAATCAAACATGGCATGGTGGATTATTTGCTTAGTCTTTATTTGAAAGAAAATACTTTCCTCTCATTACTCCTATTTCTTAAATTTGGTATGTAGATCCTTAGAGGAATTCATTTCTTCTCAATACCTGTTATTAAGATTTAATCTCTTCATATAATAATAAGGTATGAAATATAGGTTGACCCAAAGTCAACATTTCATATCTATTATATGTGAGTACAATTTAATTGAAGTGCTACACTTCACATAGTTTTAAAACTTAACATTTAAATGAATCAAAATCTCTAAGTAATAATTCTCAAGGGTTCATTAGCCTAAGTCATTCCCCCTGGTTATTAGTACTTAGGATCAAAATTTAAATGAGAGGTAGCTCTCATATTAGGGTTGAGTTTGAATTCCACTTTAAAATGCTCTAGAAATGACTACATAGCCATTTTATTTGATCTAGTCCATGATCATACAAACAACAGGGCTATGTTATTGCATAATCAATTAGAGGACATCATTGGTGATTTATTAGAATTGGAATTACTTCAAAATCTATTCTGGTTGAATTTTAAATAAAGTTTGAAAGTTCAAAAGTCCCTGTCTTGTCTTTTTTGTCTAATTAAATCTACTCTGAAATTGGAAGTGGGGCCAGTGGCATTGGGTAGATAAATTCATGGGCTTTCCAACGGTATAAAGTTTGCTAAATTTGGTTTGGCAGAATTTAAACTATTCAAAATTTGCTAAATCTTCAGCAGGGCAAATTTGAATAAAGATTAAATCCAGATTTGAATTCATGGGCTAGGCGGGAAAGCTAAACGGGCCGAAACTAGTTTAAATCCCACTTCGCAGCCCAACACGCATCTGGTGCGCTCGGGCCGCACTGACGAGGTGGGGGCCACCTGTTGGCGACTCTTTAAACAGCGAAACGTTATTTTCCATCTCGACCGTAGGATTAGAAAGAAGATCGACGGCGTGTGAGCGTCGTCATCACCGACGAGCGGTGAGCTCCCTGGCGGTGAGCCTAGGGGGTGGGAGGGAGTACCAGGCCGTTGCAGGGGTCTGGCAGTAGGCGCGGAGAAGGTGTAGTAGATGAGGAAGCCCTGGGAGCAGCGGCGGCGCTCGGGGAGGCGCCAATCGAAGCAGAGCTTCCGCGGGCTCCGGCGGACTTGAGCTTGCGATTCGAGCAGCTCCGGCGAGGTGGTGCTAAATTGATGTGGGGAGATTGTTCAGAGAAGGGAGGGGAGCAGATGGTGTGAAGGAGTTGTGGGCTGAGGAGCTCTATTTATAGCAGGCGATGGAGGCCGTGAGGTGCTGCGGAGGAGCGTCGTCGGCGTGGCCTCTCCGTTAGTCGAAAGGGCAAGGCGAGGACGGCATCTTGTAGGCGTCGTCCTGGCGATGCTCAACGGCTAGCTGGCGCAGAGAAAAGGCGACGGGATGGCTCGGGAGCTTGCAGGGTTTGTCACGGGGCGTGCGGCATCATTTGGTCGAGGACGACGGCGATGGTGCAGGGCAGGCACGGGCGCTCGTCTAGCGTGTAGAGGGCGGGGAGTAGCTGCTCAACGTCGCGGTAGGGATGCAGGGCGAGGACGGTTGCGATCGAGTGGGCGACGTACTGGCGCGGCCAGTGCGCGCTCACCGCGTTGGCTGGCATGCCCTGGCATGCTTTTGGGCGCGCGCGTTCTGGCCAATGCCGAGCGTTGGCGTTGCAGGGGCTTGTACCATTCGATTCCTTGAGTGACAGAGAGGCTCCAGGACAAGGGCATGGGTTGAAAGGAGGGCTGGAGAGATGGTGGCCAAAGTGGCCGGCATGGCCATGGTATGCATTAGTCTAGGGTTTCTTTCCCCTCTCCTCTCACTTTAATCGACCAGGGCATGTACTAGGGTGAAGCAGGGGTTGTAAGAGAGTGCAATGATCAAGGATTAAAGGGGTTTAGTGAAGAAACCGGTGGACAAAAGGGTGTAGCTCAAAACTGAATTCTTGCCTGTCACCTGTTCGACACAATGGCCGCATGAAGTTTTTCTTTGAATTTTGAAATCCTTTTTGGTGAATCTCATTTATATAATTAATGTGAAGTATTGGTGGTGGTGGCACTCAATTTGGAGTTGTTTTGCAAAATGTCAAAAGTGACATAATCTTCACTTTATTTCACCATCCCTTCTTGTCACTTTTATTCTGGTCAACCTAGTCAACTCTAGCCATGATGGTCAACATCAAAGTTGCTCACCTTGACATGGTCTTGGATGACATGGCTTTGGTTGACCAAGTTTAGTTCAAGAATTGAGAAAACCAGGGGGGTAAAGAGGTGAAGAAAATATTTTGGGGAGAAGTGACCATTATCATATGTATGTGAGATTTTTGATTTCCTTGTGTTTGATTCTTGATTCAATGATGCAATTGTGTTAGTTTATCACATTGAAGTATTTTAGAAGCAAGGGAGCAAGCAATTATGGCCTTGGTTGAGGATTTGCTATTTTGCATAATGTGTATGTAAGTGGAAAGTGGGTTTTTCCCATTTTCTCCAATTCCCCTCAAATTAGGGTTTAGTGATCTTGATTAGGGTTCACATAGCAAGGGTTAAGCATACCAACACTCATCATGGCAATTGCACAAAATAAATTCACTCAAATGCATGAATCTATATGTGGCACTTATATGCATAGAAAAAAGTTTTTGTTAATTGCAAATTTTGGGTTTGGGGAAATTCTCTCTCTTGTTTATTATTGTGGAAACTTGGGATGTTACAAAAAGTAACTAATTTTTTTGTATTTTTAATATAGAGTGCAAGACAGTAAATAAAGCAAACTAGATAAAGTAAATGCAAGTAAACTAATTTTTTTGTGTTTTTGATATAGCAAACAAGATAGCAAATAAAGTAAAACTAGCAACTAATTTTTTTGTATTTTGATTTAGTGCAGCAAACAAAGTAGTAAATAAAACTAAGCAAGACAAAAACAAAGTAAAGAGATTGAGAAGTGGAGACTCCCCTTGCAGCGTGTCTTGATCTCCCCGGCAATGGCGCCAGAAAAAGAGCTTGATGGCGTGTAACTCACACGTTCGTTGGGAACCCCAAGAGGAAGGTGTGATGCGTACAGCGGCAAGTTTCCCTCGGTATGAAACCAAGGTTATCGAACCAGTAGGAGCCAAGAAGCACGTTGAAGGTTGATGGCGGCGGGATGTAGTGCGGCGCAACACCAGGGATTCCGGCGCCAACGTGGAACCTGCACAACACAACCAAAGTACTTTGCCGCAACGAAACAGTGAGGTTGTCAATCTCACCGGCTTGCTGTAACAAAGGATTAACCGTATTGTGTGGAAGATGATTGTTTGCAGAAAACAGTAGAACAAGTATTGCAGTAGATTGTATTTCAGTAAAGAGAATTGGACCGGGGTCCACAGTTCACTAGAGGTGTCTCTCCCATAAGATAAACAGCATGTTGGGTGAATAAATTATAGTTGGGCAATTGACAAATAAAGAGGGCATGACCATGCACATACATATCATGATGAGTATAGTGAGATTTAATTGGGCATTACGACAAAGTACATAGACCGCCATCCAACTGCATCTATGCCTAAAAATTCCACCTTCAGGTTATCATCCGAACCCCCTCCAGTATTAAGTTGCAAAGCAACAGACAATTGCATTAAGTATGGTGCGTAATGTAATCAACAACTACATCCTTAGACATAGCATCAATGTTTTATCCCTAGTGGCAACAGCACAACACAACCTTAGAACTTTCTGTCCTTTGTCCCGGTGTCAATGCAGGCATGAACCCACTATCGAGCATAAATACTCCCTCTTGGAGTTACAAGCATCTATTTGGCCAGAGCATCTACTAGTAACGGAGGGCATGCAAGATCATAAACAACACATAGATATAACTTTTATAATCAACATAACAAGTATTCTCTATTCATCGGATCCCAACAAACGCAACATATAGAATTACAGATAGATGATCTTGATCATGTTAGGCAGCTCACAAGATCCGACAATGATAGCACAATGGGGAGAAGATAACCATCTAGCTACTGCTATGGACCCATAGTCCAGGGGTAGACTACTCACACATCACTCCGGAGGCGACCATGGCGGCGTAGAGTCCTCCGGGAGATGATTCCCCTCTCCGGCAGGGTGCCGGAGGCGATCTCCTGGATCCCCCGAGATGGGATCGGCGGCGGCGGCGTCTCTGGAAGGTTTTCCGTATCGTGGCTCTCGGTACTGGGGTTTTCGCAACGGAGGCTATTTGTAGGCGGAAGGGCAGGTCAAGAGGCGGCACGGGGGCCCCACACCACAGGGCCGCGCGGCCAAGGGGGGGGCCGCGCCGCCCTAGGGTGTGGCCCCCTCGTGGCCCCTCTTCGTCTCTCCTTCGGATTTTTGGAAGCTTCGTGGCAAAATAGGACCCTGGGCGTTGATTTCGTCCAATTCCGAGAATATTTCGTTACTAGGATTTCTGAAACCAAAAACAGCAGAAAACAGCAACTGGCACTTCGGCATCTTGTTAATAGGTTAGTTCCAGAAAATGCACGAATATGACATAAAGTGTGCATAAAACATGTAGATAACATCAATAATGTGGCATGGAACATAAGAAATTATCGATACGTCGGAGACGTATCACTGATGCAAGTAAAATTAAAAAGTTTCTTACACAATATACTGTTAGACATAAGCTATCTCCTGATCCTAAATTTGCCACATCTCCTATATGCATTAAGGATAAAGATTATGATTTTTCTCTTGATCTATCTCATATAGCTATTGTAGAGGAAGCACCCTTTTGTGGTACTGAAAAAGAAAGTGCTGTAGAACACATGAATGAACTTTCTTCTATGAGTAGCTTGTTTTCTGATGATGACAAGATGCGTACTTACTTTGTCATTAAAAATTTTCCTTTCTCATTAAAGGATGATGCTAAAACTTGGTATAACAATTTGCCTCCTGGTTCTTATAAAAGTCCAACTGATTTGCGTGATGTTTTCTTTCGAAAATATTTTCCTGCTAGTGCTCAACACATTGCTTTACAGAGAATTTATAGGTTTGACCAGGGAGATGAAGAGAAATTGTCTGCGGCATGGGCAAGATTTTGTTCTCTTATCAGAGCTCGACCTGGACATTATTTAGAGGAGAATGATCTACTTGATATATTTTATAGTGGACTAACCATTGAATCTAGAGCATATTTGGATGGTTGTGTTTTCAGGAAAAGAACTCCAGACGAAGCTGAAGAATTATTGGCTAAAATAAGCCGGAATCATGATGATTGGAATACACCTGAACCAACTCCAACGCCAATATTGAAGAAGAGGGGTTTAATTGAATTGAATGATGAAGATATGAGGGAAGCTAAGAAGTCTCTCAAGGAGAAAGGTATTAAATCCGAAGATGTGAAGAATCTACCTCCTATAGAAGATATATGTGAGATAATTCCCCCTTCACCCATGATTGAGGTAACTCCCTTCAACGCTTTACTAGGGAAGATATTCCGTATTCAAAACCTCCTGCTCAATGCTTAGATGAGTTTGATAATTATATTGTTAAGCAAGAAAATTTTAATATGAGAGTAGAGAATCATCTAATGGAAAATTCTCAAGCTATTAGCAATTTGCATGATATTGTGGAGAGAACCTCCAGTGATGTTAAGATGCTTGTTAAACATTTTCAAATGATTCAAACTCAAATTGATCAACTCACTAAAGTGCAAAATGACTTGCTAAATAATAATTCTAAAGAGAAGCATGCTTATGAAGTAACAACTAGAGGTGGTGTCTCTACCCAGGATCCTCTATATCCTGAAGGGCATCCCAAAAGAATTGAACAAGATTCTCAACGCATTGAACCTAGTGCTCCTTCTAAGAAGAAAAAGAAGAAGAAACATAAAAATGTTGTAGAATCCTCTGAACCTGTTAATGATCCTAATAGTATTTCTATTTCTGATGCTGAAACTGAAAGTGGTAATGAACATGATAATGATAATGATAATGATAAGAATGATGCTTCTGATAAAGAAGAAGTTGAAGATGAACCTGAAAAGCATGATAAAAATAAAAAGTATACTAAAGAAGATTTTATTGCTAAGAAACATGGTAATGAAAGAGAACCTTGGGTGCAAAAGCAAATGCCTTTTCCTGCTAAGAAATTAAAATCAAAGGAAGAAGAACACTATAATAAATTTTGTGATTGGATGAAACCTTTATTCTTGCAAATCCCTTTGACTGATGCTATTAAATTGCCTCCTTATTCAAAGTATATGAAAGATATTGTTACTAACAAAAGGAAAATCCCCAATGAGGAGATTTCCACTATGCTTGCTAATTACTCTTTCAATGGTAAAGTTCCAAAGAAGTTGGGCGACCCAGGTATACCAACTATTCCTTGTTCTATTAAGAATAATTATGTTAAAACTGCTCTATGTGACTTGGGAGCCGGTGTTAGTGTTATGCCTTTTTCTCTTTATAAGAGACTTTACTTAGATAAGTTGATACCTACTGATATATCTTTGCAAATGGATGATAAATCTACTGCTATTCCTGTTGGTATATGTGAGGATGTTCCTGTTCAAGTTACTAATAACTGCTTGATATTAACTGATTTTGTTGTGTTGGAAATGCCTGAAGATGATAATATGTCTATTATTCTTGGGAGACCTTTTCTTAACACCGCAGGGGCTGTTATTGATTGCAATAAAGGAAAGGTTACTTTCAATGTTGATGATAAGGAGGCATACCGTCTATTTCCCCAAGAGGATTGATAAAGTATGTGGAGTCAATACTATTTCTAATGTGAGAACTATCAAAATTGGAACTATTGATTGTCCTATATATGAGCCTAAAGATGGTTATCAAAGTCTTATGATTGGATCCATATCAATACAATTCAAGGTAACATGATTGATTTGAGGTTTATTTCTTCATATGCTATGTAAAATTTATTTGGTGGCAAGACTTGATCAACCTTGTTACCAAATACCTTTTATATGCATAGAGGAGGTAAACAACATCTCTTTCTCCCTCCACTTGTCTTATTTGCTGTAGCGCTTTTGATTTGCAAAGTTCCTTAGTTAATTAGAGATTTCAAAAAATTTCCTGGCCAGTAATAATAAACTTAATACCCAGAAATGTGCATTTTTCAAAGTTTTCAAAAATTCACAAAAATTATACCGTTGGTCCTATTTTTCGAAAATGCACCTGGGAGCACTAGAGGATGACCTGTGGGGCACCCCAGGGTGGCACCCCACAGGTCGGCGCGGCCTAGAAGGGGGACGCGCCACCCTGGCGTGTGGGCCCCCCTTTACCCCACTTCAGCATCTCTTCCTCCCAGACTCTTCTCTCTCCCGAAAAAATCAACACCAGCTTTCTCTCACTCGCGTTTTTGCTCAAGAGCTCAGGATTTTTTGATCTCTTTGCTCAGCCCAGATTTCTGTCTGAAATTTGGCACATTTGCTCTCCGGTATGTGACTCCTCCGCCTATCCAAGTAGAATTTTGTTTGGTTGAGTATATCTTGAATATTTTGCTGCTGTAGGTAACATGTTTAGTGAGCTTGCATGCTTGTTCTAAGTTGTATAAACTAGTTTTGATGCATGATTAGTACTCTAGCAAGTTCCTATAGTAGTTCCCCTTGATTATATGTCACCAAATCAAATTTTATATTGTTTGTTGAAAAAATTCAGAAAAGGAAGATGAAGAAGTTCAACTTTGGAGAATTGTTCAAGAGGGGAACAACCAGCACCGGGAGGCCTTCTAGGACCGCCACCCGACTTAGGCGATCGTACAATGAGGATATCATCGCGCCTAGCTTCGCGCCCGAAGAGGACAATGGGGCTCCTAATGCTTCGTCTTTTCCATGCTATGATTTTCTGAGAAATGCAGGGATATTGGATGATTTCTTCACCCTCGTCAACAGGGCGGGCTTAGCCGCCTACGTGGGAGATGAAAGGGAGCAATACTACATGCTCACCAAAATCTTCGTCGAGAGCTTCAAGTTCCACAACAAGCAATATGGGCCGACGGTTGCATTCAAGATCTATGGTAATCCTGTTACTATGGAATTGGAAGAATTTTGTGTTGCATTGGATATTGCCCCTGTAGGTACAGTAAGGAGGATTGATGACAACCCCCGGGATCTGTTGGAGCTCTATCGAGGGATCACTGATGATGATTGTCGCACCATTCAGTGTGGCAAGATAAGAAACATCCAACTCCCCGCCATTAAGTATTTTGCCTATTACATTGCTACTAGCATTCTTGGTAGGGAGAACACTAGCAATATTTCTAGCTACCATCTTGCTTTCTTGAACGCTGCACTTACTGGACAGACATCATATCATCTTGGTTCTCTTATTGCTCGCCGCCTGTCTAACAGGGGGCCTATTTTTGGAGGAACTATTGCATTGCGCATTTTAACACATTTAAGACTTCCTCTTGATTCTAATGATGTGCCATTAACCCCTAGGAGACTTGATATTGCTGCTATGAAAAGCCATCATTTTGTTACCGCTGATTCCACTTTAGATAATATGGTCTATAGAATGTTGTTTGCTGACGGGGATGAGAAGGAAATTCCTCTTCCCCAGCCAGGTTTGTTCAGTATTGACAGGCAACCATGGTCGCGCACTAAGGAGGAGGTGGAGGAAAAGATGAAGATACAAGACTTCCACCAGCAGCATGACTCCGAGGACGCCGAGCCCTCCTACGACTACACCGTCACGTATCCGGGTGCTTCCTCTAGCACATACCCGGAATATGATCCATCTTCGTCGTACTACGGAGATGCTACCTCATGGCCTCGATGGGATTGAACTCCACTTAGGCCAAAAGCCTAAGCTTGGGGGGAGGTATACCGGCATCACTCATTCTTTGCATATTATGATTGCTGGATACTTGTATATACTTGTTTAGTTTGTTTGAGTGGTTTTCTAATGAGAGGGAGATGATATTTGGGGAAGTGCTGCCTGAAAACAGATTCTGGACTGTTACCGAAAAAAATCTCAAAAATAGCCAGGACAGTATTTTGCGAAGCCAATTTTTTTTCGTATTCCCCAGGTGGTTATCTAACTTTCATTAGTTGAACACTTTTCGATTTGAGCAGTGGAAGAATTTCTTAAAAATCGAGTACTGTACTGCTGTCAAGTTTGACGAATTTCTGCTGCTTTGTGTTTATGTGAGTCTTCTAGTTTGCTATTTCTTGTTTTTGCTTTGTTTCTTTCCCAAAACACAAAAAGACCAAAAATATTTCTGTTGTTTCTCTTTATAATTTGTTTGCTTTGGTTTCTTGCATTTATTTCGCTTTACTTGCTATTGCTAGTTTGCTATAAGAAAACCCAAAAAGATTTTGCTTTGTTTGCTTGTTTCTTTTTGTTCTTGTTTCTAATTCGAAAACACCAAAAATATTTGCTGTTCTTCTTTGGTTTGTAAAGTTCATCATGAGTTCAATGGTCTTCGGTGGTGATACATCTCCAACGTATCTATAATTTCTGATGTTCCATGCTTGTTTTATGACAATACCGACATGTTTTGTTCACACTTTATGTCATTATTATGCGTTTTCCGGAACTAACCTATTAACAAGATGCCGAAGTGCCAGTTGATGTTTTCTGCTATTTTTGGTTTCAGAAATCCTAGTAAAGAAATATTCTCGGAATCGGACGAAATCAACGCCCAGGTTCCTATTTTGCCCGGAAGCATCCAGAACACACGAGAGCCGCCAGAGAGGGGGCACAGGCCCACCAAAACCTAGGCCGGCGCGGCCAAGGGGGGGCCCGCGCGGCCCTATGGTGTCGTTGCCCCGTTGACCTTCTGACGCCGCCTCTTCACCTATATAAAGCCCCTCGATCTAAAACCTCGACACGGAAAAAGCCACGTTACGAGAAACCATCCAGAGCCACCGCCATCGCGAAGCCAAGATCTGGGGGACAGGAGTCTCTGTTCCGGCATGCCGCCGGGACGGGGAAGTGCCCCCGGAAGGCTCCTCCATCGACATCACCGCCATCTTCATCAACGCTGCTGCTCCCATGAGGAGGGAGTAGTTCTCCATCGAGGCTCGGGGCTGTACCGGTAGCTATGTGGTTAATCTCTCTCCTATGTACTTCAATACAATAATCTCATGAGCTGCTTTACATGATTGAGATTCATATGATGATGCTTGTAATCTAGATGTCGTTATGCTAGTCAAGTGAATTTTACTTATGTGATCTCCGGAGACTCCTTGTCCCACGTGTGTAAAGGTGACAGTGTGTGCACCGTGTGGGTCTCTTAGGCTATATTTCACAGAATACTTATTCACTGTTATGGATGGCATAGTGAAGTGCTTATTTATATCTCTTTATGATTGCAATGTGTTTTGTATCACAATTTATCTATGTGCTACTCTAGTGATGTTATTAAAGTAGTTTATTCCTCCTGCACGGTGTAATGGTGACAGTGTGTGCATCCGTGTTAGTACTTGGCGTAGGCTATGATTATGATCTCTTGTAGATTATGAAGTTAACTATTGCTATGATGGTATTGATGTAATCTATTCCTCCTACATAGTGTGAAGGTGACAGTGTGCATGCTATGTTAGTACTTGGTTTAGTCGTGTTGATCTTTCATGCACTCTAAGGTTATTTAAATATGAACATTGAATATTGTGGAGCTTGTTAACTCCGGCATTGAGGGTTCGTGTAATCCTACGCAATGGTGTTCATCATCCAACAAGAGTGTAGAGTATGCATTTATTTATTCTGTTATGTGATCAATGTTGAGAGTGTCCACTAGTGAAAGTCTAATCCCTAGGTCTTGTTCCTAAATACTGCTATCGCTGCTTGTTTACTGTTTCACTGCATTACTACTGCTGCGTTACTACTGCTTGTTTACTGTCCTGGGCAAAGCACTTTTCTGGTGCCGTTGCTACTACTTATTTATACCACCTGTATTTCACTATCTCTTCGCCGAACTAGTGCACCTATTAGGTGTGTTGGGGACACAAGAGACTTCTTGCTTTGTGGTTGCAGGGTTGCATGAGAGGGATATCTTTGACCTCTTCCTCCCTGAGTTCGATAAACCTTGGGTGATCCACTTAAGGGAAAACTTGCTGCTGTTCTACAAACCTCTGCTCTTGGAGGCCCAACACTGTCTACAGGAAAAGGAGGGGGCGTAGACATCAAGCTATTTTCTGGCGCCGTTGCCGGGGAGGAAAGGTAAAAGGCACTCATACTTCGGTTCCAGGTAACAGTACTTTTCTGGTGCCATTGTGTTTGTGCTCGAAGCTATTTTCTTTAGATCCTGCAATTGCATCTTTTTGTTTCTTCTTTACACTAGTTAGGCATAATGGAAAACAACAAAAATATGAGAGATCTTTATGAACTTTATCTTGAATTAGGACATGATGTGTTTGAAGAGAGAATTAAAAAACCCATGGAACTTTATATGCATGCTAATGGGAATGTTATTAATATGAATGCTTTGAACACTATTGTTGCTAATGCTATGGAAAATTCTAAGTTTGGGGAAGCTGGCTTTGATGAGCATGATCTTTTTAGTCCCCCAAGCATTGAGGAGGAAATTTTCTTTGATGATACTTTGCCTCCTATTTATGATGATTATAATGATAGTAGTCTTTTGGTGCCACCTACTATGGAGATTAAATTTGATTATGAATACAATATGCCTCCTATATTTGATGATAGCTACTTTGTTGAATTTGCTCCCGCTACAACTAATAAAATTGATTATGCTTATGTGGAGAGTAATAATTTTGTGCATGAGACTCATGATAAGAATGCTTTATGTGATAGTTATATTGTTGAGTTTGCTCATGACACTACTGAAAGTTATTATGAGAGAGGAAAATATGGTTGTAGAAATTTTCATGTTACTAAAACACCTCTCTATGTGCTGAAATTTTTGAAGTTGCACTTGTTTTATCTTCCTATGCTTGTCACTTTGCTCTTCATGAACTTGTTTATTTACAAGATTCCTCTGCATAGGAAGCATGTTAGGCTTAAATGTGTTTTGAATTTGCTTCTTGATGCTCTCTCTTGCTTCAAATACTATTTCTTGCGAGTGCATCATTAAAACTGCTGAGCCCATCTTAATGGCTATAAAGAAAGAACTTCTTGGGAGATAACCCATGTGTTATTTTGCTACAGTACTTTGTTTTATATTTGTGTCTTGGAAGTTGTTTACTACTGTAGCAAACTCTCCTTATCTTAGTTTAGTGTTTTGTTGTGCCAAGTAAAGTCGTTGATAGTAAAGTTCATACTAGATTTGGATTACTGCGTAGAAACAGATTTCTTTGCTGTAACGAATCTGGGCAAAATTCTCTGTAGGCAACTCAAAAAATTATGCCAATTTACGTGAGTGATCCTTAGATATGTACGCAACTTTCATTCAATTTGAGCATTTTCATTTGAGCAAGTCTGGTGCCTCAATAAAATTCGTCAATACAAACTGTTCTGTTTTTGACAGATTCTGCCTTTTATTTCGCATTGCCAGTTTTGTTATGTTCGATGGATATTTTGATTCCATTGACTTTCAGTAGCTTTGTGCAATGTCCAGAAGTGTTAAGAATGATTATGTCACCTCTGAACATGTATATTTTGATTGTGCACTAACCCTCTAATGAGTTGTTCTAAGTTTGGTGTGGAGGAAGTTTTCAAGGATCAAGAGAGGGAGATGATACAACATGATCAAGGAGAGTGAAAGCTCTAAGCTTGGGGATGCCCCGGTGGTTCATCCCTGCATATTTCAAGAAGACTCAAGCATCTAAGCTTGGGGATGCCCAAGGCATCCCCTTCTTCATCGACAAATTATCAGGTTCCTTCTCTTGAAACTATATTTTTATTCGGTCACATCTTATGTACTTTACTTGGAGCGTCTGTTTGTTTTTTGTTTTTTGTTTTTGTTTTGTTTGAATAAAATGGATCCTAGCATTATTTGTGTGGGAGAGAGACACGCTCCGCTGTTGCATATGGACAAGTATGTCCTTAGGCTTTACTCATAATATTCATGGCGAAGGTTGAATCTTCTTCGTTAAATTGTTATATGGTTGGACACGGAAAATGCTACATGTAGTAATTGGTATGATGTCTTGAATAATTTGATACTTGGCAATTGTTGTGCTCATGTTTAAGCTCTTGCGTCATATACTTTGCACCCATTAATGAAGAAATACATAGAGCATGCTAAAATTTGGTTTGCATATTTGGTTTCTCTAAGGTCTAGATAATTTCTAGTATTGAGTTTGAACAACAAGGAAGACGGTGTAGAGTCTTATAATGTTTACAATATGTCTTTTATGTAAGTTTTGCTGCACCGGTTCATCCTTGTGTTTGTGTCAAATAACCTTGCTAGCCTAAACCTTGTATCGAGAGGGAATACTTCTCATGCATCCAAATACTTGAGCCAAAAACTATGCCATTTGTGTCCACCATACCTACCTACTACATGGTATTTCTCCGCCATTCCAAAGTAAATTGCTTGAGTGCTACCTTTAAACAATTCAAAATTTATCACCTCTTATTTGTGTCAATGTTTTATAGCTCATGAGGAAGTATGTGGTGTTTATCTTTCAATCTTGTTGGGCAACTTTCACCAATGGACTAGTGGCTTCATCCGCTTATCCAATAATTTTGCAAAAAGAGCTGGCAATGGGATTCCCAGTCCCAAATTAATTAATAAAAATAGACACTCCTCCATGGTATGTGATTGATTGGACGGCACCCGAAGGATTCGGTTAGCCATGGCTTGAGAAAGCAAAGGTGGGGAGGAGTGTCATCATAATAAAACTAAAATAAAAAGGCACTCCTTCATGGTATGAGATTGTTGGCAGGCACCCGAAGGATTCGGTTAGCCATGGTTTGTGAAAGAAAGGTTGGAAGGAGTGCCACACAAAAATAAAATAAAATGGGAGCCGCTCTTTGAAGGTTTGTCTGGCAAGGGGGTTAGAGTACCCGCTACCATTCGTTGACAACAACATACACCTCTCAAAACTTTATTTTTATGCTCTCTTTATGTTTTCAAAATAGAAGCTCTAGCACAAATATAGCAATCGATGCTTTCCTCTTTGAAGGACCATTCTTTTACTTTTATTGTTGAGTCAGTTCACCTATTTCTCTCCATCTCAAGAAGCAAACACTTGTGTGAACTGTGCATTGATTCCTACATATTTGCATATTGCATTTGTTATATTGCTTTGCATTGACAACTATCCATGAGATATACATGTTACAAGTTGAAAGCAACCGCTAAAACTTAATCTTCCATTGTGTTGCTTCAATACCTTTACTAAGAATTTATTGCTTTATGAGTAACTCTTATGCAAGACTTATTGATGCTCGTCTTGAAAGTACTATTCATTAAAAGTCTTTGCTATATGATTCAATTGTTTACTCATTGCATTTACATTGTTTCGAATCGCTGCATTCATCTCATATGCTTTACAATAGTATGATTAAGATTATGTTGGTAGCATGTCACCTCAGAAATTATCTTTTATCGTTTACCTACTCGAGGACGAGTAGGAACTAAGCTTGGGGATGCTGATACGTCTCCAACGTATCTATAATTTCTGATGTTCCATGCTTGTTTTATGACAATACCGACATGTTTTGTTCACACTTTATGTCATTATTATGCGTTTTCCGGAACTAACCTATTAACAAGATGCCGAAGTGCTAGTTGCTGTTTTCTGCTGTTTTTGGTTTCAGAAATCCTAGTAAAGAAATATTCTCGGAATCGGACGAAATCAACGCCCAGGTTCCTATTTTGCCCGGAAGCATCCAGAACACACGAGAGCCGCCAGAGAGGGGGCACAGGCCCACCAAACCCTAGGCCGGCGCGGCCAAGGGGGGGCCCGCGCGGCCCTATGGTGTCGTCGCCCCGTTGACCTTCTGACGCCGCCTCTTCGCCTATATAAAGCCCCTCGACCTAAAACCTCGACACGGAAAAAGCCACGTTACGAGAAACCATCCAGAGCCGCCGCCATCGCGAAGCCAAGATCTTGGGGACAGGAGTCTCTGTTCTGGCACGCCGCCAGGACGGGGAAGTGCCCCCGGAAGGCTCCTCCATCGACATCACCGCCATCTTCATCAACGCTGCTGCTCCCATGAGGAGGGAGTAGTTCTCCATCGAGGCTCGGGGCTGTACCGGTAGCTATGTGGTTAATCTCTCTCCTATGTACTTCAATACAATAATCTCATGAGCTGCTTTACATGATTGAGATTCATATGATGATGCTTGTAATCTAGATGTCGTTATGCTAGTCAATTGAATTTTACTTATGTGATCTCCGGAGACTCCTTGTCCCACATGTGTAAAGGTGATAGTGTGTGCACCGTGTGGGTCTCTTAGGCTATATTTCACAGAATACTTATTCACTGTTATGGATGGCATAGTGAAGTGCTTATTTATATCTCTTTATGATTGCAATGTGTTTTGTATCACAATTTATCTATGTGCTACTCTAGTGATGTTATTAAAGTAGTTTATTCCTCCTGCACGGTGTAATGGTGACAGTGTGTGCATCCATGTTAGTACTTGGCGTAGGCTATGATTATGATCTCTTGTAGATTATGAAGTTAACTATTGCTATGATGGTATTGATGTGATCTATTCCTCCTACATAGTGTGAAGGTGACAGTGTGCATGCTATGTTAGTACTTGGTTTAGTCGTGTTGATCTTTCATGCACTCTAAGGTTATTTAAATATGAACATTGAATATTGTGGAGCTTGTTAACTCCGGCATTGAGGGTTCGTGTAATCCTACGCAATGGTGTTCATCATCCAACAAGAGTGTAGAGTATGCATTTATTTATTCTGTTATGTGATCAATGTTGAGAGTGTCCACTAGTGAAAGTCTAATCCCTAGGCCTTGTTCCTAAATACTGCTATCGCTGCTTGTTTACTGTTTCACTGCGTTACTACTGCTTGTTTACTGTCCTGGGCAAAGCACTTTTCTGGTGCCGTTGCTACTACTAATTTATACCACCTGTATTTCACTATCTCTTCGCCGAACTAGTGCACCTATTAGGTGTGTTGGGGACACAAGAGACTTCTTGCTTTGTGGTTGCAGGGTTGCATGAGAGCGATATCTTTGACCTCTTCCTCCCTGAGTTCGATAAACCTTGGGTGATCCACTTAAGGGAAAACTTGCTGCTGTTCTACAAACCTATGCTCTTGGAGGCCCAACACTGTCTACAGGAAAAGGAGGGGGCGTAGACATCAGGTGGCTGGAGCGTGATTTTCATTTCATATTATCCAAGCTACACAAGTGAAAGGCAATAATGACGATCTACGACAATTGGATTGTGGTGAGAAGCTGGTATGAACTCTATTTGTTTTCATTTTTGTACATATACTCATCCGTGTGAGCATGCTTAGTTGGTTCATGTGAGGTATATGTCATTTGAGAAAGTCTAGTAGTTCATGATCTATCATGTTTAGCTCCAATTTATTAATATGAGTAGCATGTCATGGATGTTTGCTTGCATTGTTTTATTCATAAGTAGGTATGGTATTGTGGTATCCTCCTCTGAATAATTCATTTATATCGACTTGGCACATGCTCACGCATGCATATGACTCAACAAAAGTCAATTAAGCCTCGATGATTTATATTGCTTCAGAGTTCTTGTATCACTTTTATGCCCCTGTTAATTTATTTTGTCGCAAGCATGATTATGACAGTTACTGCTCTCTTGATTTGTCGCTCCCTAGTCTTTTGCTAGCCTTCACTTGTACTGAGCGGGAACGCTGCTCGTGCTTCCAAACCCCTGAAAACCAAGTTGTTCCAAAGTGTCCACCATAAATACCTATGCATGGCATTTCAAACCATTCCAAGTAAATTCTCATGCGCTACCTTTAAAACCTTCAAAATGCTTCTCAATTTGTGTTAATGTTTTATAGCTCATGAGGAAGTATGTGGTGTTTAACTTTCAACCTTGTCATTTACTTTTGACGGACTTTCATTATGGACTAGTGGCACATCCGCTTATCCAATAATTTTGCAAAAAAGAGCTGGCAATGGGATTCCCAGTCCCAAACTAATTAACCTAAATAGACACTCCTCCATGGTATGTGATTGTTGGACGGCACCCGAAGGATTCGGTTAGCCATGGCTTGTGTAAGCAAAGGTTGGGGGGAGTGTCATCATAATAAAACTAAAATAAAAAGGCACTCCTTCATGGTATGAGATTGTTGGCAGGCACCCGAGGATTCGGTTAGCCATGGTTTGTGAAAGAAAGGTTGGAAGGAGTGCCGCATAAACATAAAAATAATTCATGGGAGCCGCTCTTGGAAGTCCGGTTGGCAAGGTAGTTGGTGTACCCATTACCATTCGTTGACAACAACAAACACCTCTCAAAATAATTTTACTCCTGTTTTAGAAATGAAAAGCTCTAGCGCATGTTAATCCCTGCTTCCCTCTGCGAAGGGTCAATCTTTTACTTTTATATTGTGTCTCCATTCTTTCTTTGAACACTATCTTGAGAGCACAACTGTCATTCTTAGTATAATATGCTTGTCTCAAAATATGATTGATTGTGGTATAACTTTGATGCTTTTATCTTTGACAATCACTACTTCTAGTCTTTCTATGAACTTCAGAGGTGCCTGGGCATTTATGTTTTGCCGATCAAATACGGGCAAGCGAGATACCACTTTATCATACTCTCTTATGAACATTGCAATCCTGCTTATAGACATGATTCATGATGCTTATTATTAATTGTTGGTACCTCTCCATGATTGACATAGCTGTTAGATGATCTTATTTGTATGCATCTCATTATGAACTGCCTAAGTGTTAGCCATAGCATGAGGATATATACATCATATGAGCAAATGTGTTCGTGAAAGTTCTTTTATCGCTCAGTTGTTAACTGAATTGCTTGAGGACAAGCAATGAGCTAAGCTTGGGGGGAGTTGATACATCCAAAACGTATCTACTTTCCCGAACACTTTTGCTATTGTTTTGCCTCTAATTTGTGTATTTTGGATGCAACTAACACGGACTAACGCTGTTTTCAGCAGAACTGCTCTGGTGTCTCGTTTTTGTGCAGAAATCCAACTTTCAGGAAAATCCTCGGAATTTATGCAGAAGGCCCTATTTTCACAGAATATTGGCGGAGCCAGAAGGGCAAGCCAGGTGGAGGCCCGAGGGCCCCACACCATAGGCCGGCGCGGCCCAGGAGGGGCCCGCGCGGCCCTATGGCGTGGCGGCCTCGGTTGGCCTACGACGCCCTCCTTCGGACTACTTATTGCCTTCGACCTAAAAACGCACGGAGAGAAGTCGAAGTCGCCAGAAAGCCTCCAGAACACTGCCACATCGCGAAACTCCGTCTCGGGAGCCAGAAGTCTCCGTTCTGGCACTCCGCCGGGACGGGGAATTGGAGGAGATCATCGCCATCATCACCACCGACGCCTCTCCATCAACCAGCCATGTTTCCCCCATCCATGTGTGAGTAATTCCCCCGCTGTAGGCCGAAGGGGATGGTAGGGATTGGATGAGATTGGTCATGTAATAGCATAAGATTGTTAGGGCATAGTGCCTAGTGTCCGTAATTGGTACTTTGATGATATTGTTGCAACTTGTTATGCTTAATGCTTGACACTAGGGCCCGCGTGCCATGATCTCAGATCTGAACATGTTATTGTTTCATCATGATATTCATTGTTTATGGTCTTACCTGCAAGTTGTATACACATGTCGCTGTCCGGAACCAATGGCCCCGAAGTGACAGAAATCGGGACAACCGGAGGGGATGGTAGTGATGTGAGGATCACATGTGTTCACGGAGTGTTAATGCTTTGCTCCGGTACTCTATTAAAAGGAGTACCTTAATATCCAGTAGATTCCCTTGAGGCCCGGCTGCCACCGGCTGGTAGGACAAAAGATGTTGTGCAAGTTTCTCATTGCGAGCACGTACGACTATAATTGGAACACATGCCTATTGATTGCTTTGTACTTGGACACCGTTTTATTATTATCTGCAAATGCCCTGCTATGATTGTTACATGAGTTTCTCTCATCCATGCAACGCCCGTCATCCGTCCCCGTGCCTACAGTATTTTAATCCTGCTGTTTACTATAATCACTACTGCTGTCTTTGTTACTCTGCTGCTGTTATTTCACTACTGCTACTGCTATAAAACTGTTACTACTGATAAACTCTTGCGAGCAAGTCTGTTTCCAGGTGCAGCTGAATTGACAACTCCGCTGTTAAGGCTTTCAAGTATTCTTTGTCTCCCCTTGTGTCGAATCAATAAATTGAGTTATACGCGAAGACTGCTGCGATCCCCTATACTTGTGGGTCATCAAGATGTTAGCTAGATTGTTCAGAAAATTCCAAAATGGTGGTGTAGTCAAGGGTTTGGTCCAACATATAGTTAATAATTGGATATGTATTTTACAGTATGATGATGATACAATAGTTATGTTCCAGGATGATTATAATATATCTATAAATGTTAAGATCCTTCTTTATTTTCTTAAGAGATGGCTGGGTTGAAAAATCTATTATATACTAAAAGCAAAATACGGGAGATTTAATAGAGACTCCATGTTAATCCACATCATCTAAATTAATTTTGTTAGTTAGATCTAAAATAGATGGCTAAGATTTTAAATAAAAATAGTTGTTACGTAACATATTTGGCACTATTTACGTTAGCATGGTCACGTTACTCAACCGCGGACTCTAAGTAACCTGTCACGTCACCTCCGAAAATAAGGATAAAGCTGGAATCGTGGTGGACTTCCTAATTGAGCAGTCCATTTAAAATACGTATGGGATACTTCACAAATCAAATGGAAAACGTTATTATGTGCTTTAGAATACCAAACATCTACGTTACTAGCACTTGGTTGGATCATGAGAGCCGCAATCGATTTTGTTGTTGTTGCCTGGAACGTGATACTTCCAACCGACAATATTCCGTAGATGGTGGCTAGATATGAGTCTACAATGTTTTGTAACTTGTAAATAATCAGTATGTGCTCTCTCTATTATTATTTTCCTCCGTTCTTTATTTAGTTATAAAGTTGAATTTTGTAAAATTTGATTAAAGATGTAGCAATAAATATCGACCTTCATGATACCAAATATATACAATATAATAATATATTTTATGGTGATTCTAATAGTAAGGATTTATATTTTAGATGTTGATATTATTTCCTAAATATTTGTTCAAATGTTATAAAGTTTGATTTTGACTCAAATCAAGAAAAAAGTGTAATTATAAACGTAGCGAGTACGTTGTTTCTACAACTGGTACACAAAAATAATAACTTTTTTTTAACTACCACTAGACCAACATACTAAAAAAAATGCCTTCGAAAATTTGGAGTCGTGGAATTTTATTGGTTAGGTTGTAAGTCTAGAATTATTTTATAAATCGTAAATAATCAGGACATCCATTCTTTGTTTTTACATACCCTGCGTTTTGTATTTTATCAAAGTCACATTTTGTATTTTTTTTTATAGAAAAGTAGCATTAAATGTCGATATCCATAGTACCAAATATGCATAATATGTAAATACATTTTATGAAGATTTAATAATAATGATTTTACATTTTAAATGTTCATATTTTCCCTACAGATTCATTCAAACTTTATAAAGTTTTATTTTGACTAAAATCCAGAACATAGGGTAATTGTGAATGTACGGACTACGCTATTTCTATAGTTGGGTACATATAATGGAAATTTTATTTAACTACCATCCGACCAATACACTAACAAAATGCTCGAAGTTGTTCAGAGTCGTGAAATTTCAAAATTAATGAAGTCACGACATTAATCACACTATGTATGTTGTCTCGACGATGATTTTGTGACGATTCTACCAATAAATACTTATTTTATGATTTAGATGTTGACATTTTTTGTTATTAATTAGGTCAAATTTTAGAAAGTTAGGTTTTGACTAAAACTCAGAATGGAGGGTAATGGAGAATCAAAGGAGTACGTTGTTCCTACAACTGAGCACACATAAAAAAAGAAAAAAATATTTGAATTCAATTAGATCAACACACTAACAAAATGTCGACAAGAGTTCAGAGTCGTGGAATTTTAAAATTATTGAAGTCATGACATTAGTCGCATACATTATACATTATTTCGATGACTGAGTACACGTAATTGAAACTATTTTGACTGCTATCGGACCAACACTCCCACAAAACACATGTGGGGTTTCCGAGTTTGGAATCATGGAGTTTTAAGATTAGTGAAATCACAACATCAATAGCCCGATGAATAAGAACGTCCCTCACAGTTAAAAGAACGACAAAATGATACACACAACATTGAATCAACACATATTCTCTTGAGGATGCAGAAGTCCCGCCACTAGAGGATACTCCGACTTATTGAGATACAGAACATCTAACCTTCAAATTTGAGGAAGATACACATTACTCGGCATAAAATATTTTTTCTTAGTGATACACATAGACTGGGTAAAGTCACCACAGGTTCCTGCTTAATATGTTTCATATTAGTATCCACACAATGCGGTCAACACTACTTTTTAATCATAAGACCTAAAGACTGTACACTTAATTCATATGAATTGTTTTGGTAGATTTTTCTTGGTTTGTATGGTAGACATATTTGGACTATTGTGTGTGTCTTTCTATAATTCAACAAAATAAAAATAAGAGCACATGTCATTCAAATTTGATAGTAAAATTGATGATTAATTTCGATTCTTGAACTATGCTATCCAAGACGCATAGTCATTTTGCATAAGAAAAAAATGCGAAAAGAACAATTGAATGAACATCCGAATAAGTTAAGAGTGTGGAAAATTAGAGTCATACTTCTCTAAATTTCACTATTGACGCATAAACATGTTAATGAATATGTGTAGAAGAAAATAATTTATCTTTAACATATATTGATATAAAAAATAATGGCTCAATTTTCACCTCGCTCATGTTTCTAAAACATTGCACACTGTGACATATAGTGAGTCAATGATAGGAAGAAACATCATAACACCATAATTCTTACTACTCCAGGGTGACCTACCTATATAAATTAAGGAGGATAAGTCGTTTTATCCTAATTCAAAGAATTTCAAATCAAAGATAACTATCCTCGCACTCTGATCTAACATCATGTAGAACTATAATTCAGTTTATAAATCGAATATCTTTCGTAGGTGTCTTTGTTGGAATTTTGGCCCATATTGGATCAACACAATAAATATTCCAGAAATTCCTAATAAATCCTAGAGGCCCACATGGCCCATTCATGCATGGCAGGGGTGGGACAAAAGTTTAGTCCCACATTGCTAGTTGAAGAAGAGTTGGAGCAGCTTATAAGGGGAGCTCTTCATACCTTTTGTAAGAGAGAAATAATAGGAGGAACTAGGAGCTGACCACACGCGCGCTCCTCCTCCGACGACGCCGCTCGCTCGCCTCGTCACGACGCGACGCGTGCGCCGCGGTTTGCGGGAATGCCTCGAGCCGAGAGCCTCTCTCTCTTTCTTTTTGCCACTCATGAACGGGTATATGAACAGACGCTAGAAATTGAAACGTTTTTCAGTGGGTTTTGAATACGTAGGCTGTTCAGCTTCGGCTGCTGCCTGTTCGGTTCACCTCCCTGGCCCTTCGTTTCATCTCCTCGCGTGGCCTGTTCAACTCCTCTCTCTGTGCCTATAAAAGAGGTCGCCCATCTCCAGAGATAAACTACGAGACACAGCACCATATGCGCCTACCACTCGGTTCCAGAGCTTTGCGCCGCCGCTCAAAACTTCTCCATCCCGTCTATCGGTGTGCACCGCTGGACGGGACAGCAGGCCTCCGGAACCCCGTCTCTTGTGATCCTGTACGGGAGAGAGGCGATAAGGTTTTTGGGGAGCGTTCTACCGCGACTGCTGGCTTCAACATCGACACGGAGGCCGACGACTACTTCCCCAACGACGATTTCTTCCCCGACATCAGCAACCTCTTCAGCGACATGGCTCTCAACAGCGACAACGGCAACGCTGGTTCCTCTTCTGGACCGTATGTGTTCTTGCTTTCCTTTTATGAGATCATTATCCTCTTTCTTCTCCTAGCAACAAGTTCAGGTTCATTGTCAGCAAACATATTGCTCTTCTCAATCAGTTTAGACATGTTTCTCCTTTACTCTATGGTGATTTGCATGACTAGTTTAATATCAAACTTTTTAGTCATGTTTTATCCAATGTTTTATTTGATTAAATCATGGGTAAAATTGCTAATATATTCAACAGTCTTAACATATGACATGATAATCATTTGCCCAGAAATTTTATATTGCCAAAGATTTTACTCGCATACATGATATTTTCTTACCTAGATATTTATGATAATTGAAGATTTTTTTTGTTTATGGTTACATAATGGGAAATAATATGATATCGGCGAAACCATATTTTATTTTCTTGAACATTTTCGACCAACTACAGATGATGCCCTCGCATTTGCGAGGGCCACTGTGCTAGTTAGTTTTGAAAAAGTGAAGTGATGCTGGTCCCAGAACATGCTTGGGGATGTTTAGCCAAAGTCAATGTGCCAATTCCCAAGAAGCGCAAGCTTGGACCAAAAACTGTTGATTGTGTTTTTCTGGGCTATGCTTTTCATAGCATTGGCTATAGATTCTTGATAGTAAAGTCTGAGGTATCCGACATGCATGTTGGTACAATCATGGAGTCGAATGATGCGACTTTCTTTGAGGATATATTTCCCATGAAGGATATGCCTAGCTCATCGAATCAGGGGATGCCTAGTACATCTATCCAGGAATTCGCTACAATTCCTGAATCCACCATTCCGATAGAACCCCTTGAGAATCTGGAGGAGGATAACAATGAAGCTCCTAAAAGGAGTAAGAGACAGAGGACTGCGAAGTCCTTTGGTAATGATTTCATTGTGTATCTCGTGGATGACACTCCCACTTCTATTTCAGAAGCCTATGCATCTCCAGATGCTGACTACTGGAAGGAAGCTGTCCGAAGTGAGATGGATTCCATTTTGGCTAATGGAACTTGGGAGATTACTGATCGTCCTTATGGGTGCAAACCCGTAGGATGTAAATGGGTGTTTAAGAAGAAGCTTAGGCCTGATGGTACAATTGAAAAGTACAAGGCACGGCTTGTGGCCAAGGGTTATACCCAAAAGGAAGGTGAAGACTTCTTTGATACGTACTCACCTGTAGCTAGATTGACTACCATTAGAGTACTACTATCACTGGCTCCCTCATACGGTCTTCTCATTCATCAAATGGATGTTAAGACAGCTTTCCTAAATGGAGAGTTGGATGAGGAAATTTACATGGACCAGCCAGATGGATTTGTAGTAAATGGTCAAGAAGGAAAGGTGTGCAAATTATTGAAGTCTTTATATGGTCTCAAGCAAGCACCTAAGCAGTGGCATGAGAAGTTCGAAAGAACTTTAACTGCTGAAGGCTTTGTTGTAAATGAAGCTGATAAATGTGTGTACTATCGCCATGGTGGGGGCGAAGGAGTCATTCTTTGCTTATACGTCGATGACATACTGATTTTCGGAACCAACCTGAATATCATCAAGAAGACCAAGGATTTCTTATCTCGCTGTTTTGAGATGAAGGATCTTGGGGTAGCTGATGTAATCTTAAACATCAAGCTGTTGAAGGATGACAATGGTGGGATTACACTGCTTCAATCTCACTATGTGGAAAAGATCTTGAGTCGTTTTGGGTATAGCGATTGCAAGTCTTGTCCAACGCCTTATGATCCTAGTGTGCTGCTTAGAAAGAATAAAACGACAGCTAGAGATCAACTGAGATATTCTCAGATTATTGGCTCGCTGATGTATTTGGCTAGCGCTACGAGGCCTGACATCGCCTTTGCTGTGAGCAAACTTAGCCGATTTGTCTCAAATCCTGGTGATGATCACTGGCATGCTCTTGAAAGAGTGATGCACTATCTAAAAGGCACTGCGAGTTATGGCATTCACTATACCGGGTATCCGAGGGTACTAGAGGGTTATAGTGATTCAAACTGGATTTCTGATGCTGATGAGATTAAGGCCACTAGTGGATATGTATTTACACTTGGTGGTGGCGCTGTTTCTTGGAAGTCTTGCAAGCAGACCATCTTAACGAGGTCAACAATGGAAGCAGAACTCACAGCACTAGACACAGCCACTGTTGAAGCAGAGTGGCTTCGTGAACTCTTGATGAACTTACCTGTGGTTGAGAAACCAATACCCGCTATCCCAATGAACTGTGATAATCAAACTGTGCTCATCAAGGTTAACAGTTCTAAGGATAATATGAAGTCATCAAGGCATGTGAAGAGGAGATTAAAATCTGTCAGAAAAATGAGAAACTCCGGAGTTATTGCATTGGATTATATCCATACATCTAGAAATTTGGCAGACCCCTTCACGAAGGGTCTATCACGTAACGTGATAGATAATGCATCAAAGGAGATGGGTATGAGACCCACCGGTTAAGTTGTCCACAGTGGTAACCCATTCTATGTGATCGGAGATCCCGTGAATTAGAACTGGGAGACAAGCTGTATGTCAACTGAGAGGAAAGTATCCTTACTCCTTGTATGATACCACTCAGTAAAAGATGCAATACTTTCCTAATCTGCACGGTAGGCTGATTTATCTTAATGTGTTCTAAGTTGCTTATTTAAGCACAGATGTTGTCCTGCAGAACATCCGTTGAAGAACACACCTATATGAGTTTGGTTGTTAAACGTCGCAACCTATGAGAGTTGGGTGCTTTCTAATAAACTCATGAAAGGCCATGGAGTATGACGCATAAGCTCCACCCGCGGGGAAGCCCTGCGACGGCCTAGTACCGGTCAAGGCTCGTTGTGAAGCTAGATTAGCAGAAAACTTGCAGTTCAAAGCTTAGTCCACTGTTCAAGTAGCAGTCTAGTGTAGCATATAGTTCTGGCGAAAGTTCAACTTAACAGTCTTCGCTATAGTACCGGTATATAAAACAATGTTTTGGAACCAAAGGCAAATTCTATGTGCCGCTAGGATCTGGTGGGGGATTGTTGGAATTTTGGCCCATATTGGATCAACACAATAAATATTCCAGAAATTCCTAATAAATCCTAGAGGCCCACATGGCCCATTCATGCATGGCAGGGGTGGGACAAAAGTTTAGTCCCACATTGCTAGTTGAAGAAGAGTTGGAGCAGCTTATAAGGGGAGCTCTTCATACCTTTTGTAAGAGAGAAATAATAGGAGGAAATAGGAGCTGACCACACGCGCGCTCCTCCTCCGACGCCGCCGCTCGCTCGCCTCGTCACGACGCGCGCGCCGCGGTTTGCGGGAATGCCTCGAGCCGAGAGCCTCTCTCTCTTTCTTTTTGCCACTCATGAACGGGTATATGAACAGACGCTAGAAATTGAAACGTTTTTCAGTGGGTTTTTCAGGAGGATAAGCCGTTTTTATCCTAATTCAAAGAATTTCAAATCAAAGATAACTATCCTCGCACTATGATCTAACATCATGTAGAACTATAATTCAGTTTATAAATCGAATATCTTTCGTAGGTGTCTTAACATATGACATGATAATCATTTGCCCAGAAATTTTATATTGCCAAAGATTTTACTCGCATACATGATATTTTCTTACCTAGATATTTATGATAATTGAAGAATTTTTTTTGTTTATGGTTACATAATGGGAAATAATATGATATCGGCGAAACCATATTTTATTTTCTTGAACATTTTCGACCAACTACAGATGATGCCCTCGCATTTGCGAGGGCCACTGTGCTAGTTATTAGCAAACAACAATTGTCACTTCACTGAGCTAGCTAGTGACGGAGCATCCAGCTAAGCTGAGTACTGTCAGCATGCATGCGTCCGCGCACAAGACTAGCTTGAGCTCTAAGTTATAGTCTTTTGCTGAAGGGGAAAAGTTTAGATGTGAATGTATGCTTTATACAAGTAAATGATACTACCGTGACAGCATAGAAAACGCATTACATCACTGTGCTTTTTTTCATATCTTAAGTGATACACGATCTTGAGCTCACTCCGTCTTCAGGGGTAGCTAGAGTCTAGAACAGTACCAGGGAGAAGGAGTTGCTTCTGTTTGGTAACCGTGGCTCGATGAGCATAGGCTGGCCACATATACATCTCCACCTGCTTCCTCTAAAACGACCCCCAAACGAGGGCGACGGATCGAGTGTTTTTGGGATGTGCGCTCCCCAGCCGCGTCCCCTAAACGCGGTCCTAAACTTTTTTTTGATAGGGTTTTCGAAAACACAACCATTTATTAAACATTGCATAAAAATAAATATGTTTACCAAAATTGTTTTCAAATTAAAATATAATAAATAATAAAACAACTAAACAAATATAATAAGTGGGGCTAGATCAAGGCGCCGCGGCGTTTGCTGATAATCCTTTGACCCTCCACATATGGTCAACGAGATTATTTTGAAGTTGCTCGTGAACATTGCTATCACGGAACTTTGTGTGCATGGCAATGAAATCAGCAAAATTTGCAGGCACCTCATGATCAACCTCTGCAAGAGGGTCTTGACACTCATAGGAACCAACATGTGTCCTGGCCTGATTCTTGCAGTCATCCTCGATGATCATGTTGTGCATGATCACACAAGCCAACATCACCTTCCACATTTGGTCGTGAGACCAGCTTAGAGCAGGGTACCGAACAATTGCGAATTGAGCTTTAATCACACCAAATGCCCACACGACATCCTTCCTGCAAGCCTCTTGTCTCGAAGCAAAGTGACAATTCTTCTGACATGATGGAGCCAGGATTATTTTAACAAAAGTGGCCCATTTTAGATATACATAATCGGCTAGATAATAGCCTTTGGTATATTCGTGGTCATTGATCTCATAGTTGCATGGTGGAGCATGACCTTCCACTAGTTTGCTGAACACCGGAGACCGCTGCAACACGTTGATGTCATTGTGGGACCCCGCTATGCCAAAGAAAGAATGCCAAATCCATAGGTCATAATCTGCCACAGCTTCAAGCACCACACTGCAATATTCATGCGCCCTTTGTATATACCTTGCCAAGCAAACGGGCGGTTCTTCCATGACCAGTGCATGCAATCGATGCTTTCAAGCATCCCAGGGAATCCTCTGGTATCATTTTGTGCCATGATCCTTGCAGTCTCTTCTTCAGTTGGTCCTCTCAAGTAGTATTTGTCAAACTTTCTGACCACGGCTCGGCAAAACTTGTACATGCACTAAATGGCAGTAGACTCACTCATGCGAAGGTAGTCGTCCTGTGTATCGACATGTGCTTTGTATACAAGCATCCTCATGGCAGCGGTGCACTTCTGAATCGACGAGAATCCGGCAATGCCTACGGCGTCGTGCTTCAACTTGAACTAGGGGTCGAACTCTCGGATGTTGTGGAGGATATTCATGAACAAAACCCTTGCTCATCTTATACCGACGTTGAAAATTGTCGGCATGTGTTGCGTCATCTACGAAGTAGTCGTTATGCAGCATGGTATGCCCCTCCCTCCTCTACCGGGGCTTCGACTTCTTTCTTCCCGGCCTTGAACCTCCGCGGCATGGCCTCTTCCACTTCTCCGCCTCGGCGTCAAGCATGTTCTGGAGGGACGCGATAATCAGCAAATGCTCCCGAATATCATCGTCGAAGGCTTGCTCGTCCTCCAGCAGTCGGACAAGCATCTCGTCGTTGCTATCCATGTCTGAAGCAAAATTAATGATTAAAATTCAGCCACGGTAGACGAGGCAACGAACAGCAACCTATCGCGCCTACCTAACAAGACGTCGAACACCTTTTGTGTGCGAAGGTGGGGTGGATTTGACGGCACGTTCGAGGATGTGTTGGTGAAGCGGCGGCGGCGAAAAGGCCGATGAGAGAGCCAGCCGCCACGACGGTGCCCGACTCATAAGAGATCTGTCGTCGAAACGGCCGGCAAATCGAGCGGCGGCGGAGGTTGGGAGGCGCGGGAGGGAAGGTGCGATGAGAAATAAAAGGCGCGAACCAACTGTTGTGGAAGTGGTCGCCGACAGGTGGGATCTCGCCTCGCTTTTCGTTGTGTCCGGCGTGTCCGGAGCGTCCCTGTGGACCGGGGATGGGCTCGGTGTGCCGGACACCGTATTGGGCCGCGTCGGACGGAAGGAGTCTTTGGGGTGCACGGCTGAGAACAAAAATTTGTCCGACGCGTCTCTAATACCTTTGAGGGTCGCTTTGGGGGACGCTGCTGGAGATGTCTTAGTCCCTGGATTCTCCAAATGACATAGGCATCCCAAATGGGCCTGCCGAAAATAGTACCCGGGGTTTACTGAAGGCCCAATATCCGAAGAATAAGAAGATTCGGGAGCCCAAGATGTATTAAGGAAAATTAGAATTGTAATAGGAAGTGTTATTTGTAAATCTGGCGGGATGAGTTAGAAACCGTCCCGGACTCTGTAACTTGTACAAAACGAAGCCCTCGGCTCCGCCTCCTATATAAAGGGGGAGTCGAGGGACGAAGAGGCAATCGAATCATTGTTACAAACCCTAGTTTTCATAATCGTCGAGTACTTTTCGGCTGAAACCTTCGAGATCTACTTGCCCTCTACTTCTAATTAAACCCTAGCCTACAATCCATAGGCATTGACAAGTTGATACCTTGTCAATTGGCGCCGTCTGTGGGAACTAGAGGCGTAAGGATCTGATCTCGATGGCACGTTCAAGATCTTCGACATCGTCAACCGCAAGCAACACAATGGATCGAGGTAAACAGATCGCTGCTGGTCTTGTCGATTTTGTTCCTCACCCACCCTCCCGTTTGGATGCATATGCATATCTGGCGGAGCCCATGGAGATGACGTTTGGAAGGTTTCACTTTCGCGTCGAGAAGGAAGGATCGTATCGTGTCGAGATTCCAATTTCGTCGGGATCGTCGGCAGTCGATTCCGATTTTTCAAGCTATGCATCGTCAACCGAGTCAGGAGAAGAAGAAACTTCGTTGACATGCTACGTCAGCACCAGAGCAAGAGAGAAACTCGCCAAGATCTTCAACGACATGTCGTTTGAGTCATCTGCGGACTCATATATAAGCGATGGCTCAAGCGATGTCGACAGTTACGACTTCATCGACAAATCTATCACAGTGTGCAAGGTCTTCATCAATCTCAACGATGATGTCACCAAACCCAACATAGATTTGAGTACAAAATATCATCAGATTTATGCCATTGAGGATCAAGAGGAAACATCCGAGGCTTTCGACGATCTGGGAAACCCATACGTCGATCCCTCCAATCTGCGACAAGGCCTGGGCAACAAATACGTCGGACCAGAGCCGCGAGATAGAGTTCAACTTTCACAAGCAGCGTGGGACAGAGCCGCGAGAGCTATGAACGGTACAGAACCAATGGCTACCACGGCCACACCAGAGGAATTACAGGCATATCAATATAGGCTCGCACGAGCTGCCAGAGAATTGGAAAAACAGACAGCCGAGTTAAACAGGAGAAAGGAGGCAGCTTCTGCATCCAGCAGGAGAAGGGCAGATCTAAGTCGACAATCTAGAACTTCGGGTGATAGCCACAGAGAGGCTCGGAACAGAGCAAGATCAAGGTTGCAACATATACCCGAGGCAGAAAGAGAGCACTTGGTCCAAAACCTCGACATGTCCTTCATGTCGATAGATACAAGAGGAAATATCATCCCTAAGACACCAGAGGCTGGGTATATGGCGACACATGCTTTTATCCTTGCATCTAAACCACCTCCAGGTGATCCAAGGGAAACACTATACAATATGGCGGTAGCAGGAGTTGGAGCTATGGGGACAGCATTTGTATCAACGCCTCCCGAAGGAGCGGCAAGGCAAAATAGTCCAAGACCTGCAGCAGCAACAGCGGCAGCACCTGAAGGACCAAGTGGAGCAAGAGACACAGCAGCACAAGCAAGGGTCGACAGAGCGCGGCAAAGCAGAAGGGATCATCGGCACTCTCCGGAGCTTAATGACGAAGATATGTGCGGCCTGCCATGCTTCACGAGGAGAGTCCGAAAAACTCGAGTCCCCTCAGGATTCAAGTTACCCGACAACTTCAAGAAGTTCGACGGCCTTCAAGATCCAGAGGATTGGCTAGTTGATTATCTCGAGACAGTGAAGCTCACAGGAGGAACCAGGGCAACAGCTATGCAAAGCATCCAGGTGCATTTGAGTGGAGCCGCACGATCTTGGATAAAGAAACTCACTCCAGGATCTATCGACAGCTTGGAAAATTTCGAGGATGTGTTCGTCAAGAACTTCAGATCCACGTGCAAAAAACATGCGTCATTAGAGGAGTTGAGAGCGTGTCGACAAAAGCCAGATGAGCCAATGAGAAAGTACATCCAAAGGTGGAATATCATCAAAAACTCGGCAGAAAATATATCTGACGAGAGAGCAATAGATGCGTTTGTAGCAGGAATCAGGCGTGGAGATTTTGTCGAGGACTTAGGAAGGACCAATCCAAAGACAGTATCTGCGTTAATGGAGATAGCAAACAGATGGGCAGATGGAGAAGACGCTGTCCACAACAAACGGCACAGGTCACCAGAGGAGGACCGTGGTCGAAATTATCAACCGAGGCGACGATTTCCTCGGCAGTACCTGAATTATGACACTTCAGGGCAAATTTCGGCAGGTTTTCGGGCAAACACAGGAGGAAGCAATAGAGATGACTATCAGAGAAGCAGTGAACAACGAGGCGATAACAGGGATGATTCTCGCAACAACAGATAAAATAGCGGGCCTAGGTTCCCAAGGCCTTTCGTGTCCCCTGAAGAGATGATGAATGGGCCGTGTCAAATGCACTTTTTCCTCGATAACAACGGTAAAAGACAGTCAGGGCACCTGCAGAAAGACTGTCGAAATTTTCAGGCAATGCTAAGGTATGCAGAGAACGCTAACGCGCGGGCAACACAGAGAAATCCTCGAGAACCCAGAAGCGAGATTCACTTGCCGCCTCCTCCCGCGATTACAGACGACAATCGGCATCAGCTTAGAATAGCGGCAACACCTCCACCACCACCTTATGTTGATCCTAACTCGAACGGAGCGGTGTCAATGATTCAGAAGGGAAGGCCGTCCAATAGAGCTCAGAAAGTAATCTCACGACAGGTGTTTATGGCAGAAAAAATGCCTCCACCAACAGTTGAGTATCTTAATTGGTCAGGACAAGATATCGGCTTCACCATAGCAGATCATCCGCAGCAAGTTCCTCGACCAGGGCAGTCAGCACTTATTACGCGGCGGTTATCGCAGGGTTTGATGTCTCTCGAGTGTTCATAGACGGCGGCAGCAGCCTCAACCTTATGTATGCAGATACATTGAGGAAGATGAACATATCTTTAGCAAACTTGAAGCCAACAGACACAAGGTTCCACGGCATCACACCGGAGAAACCAAGTTATCCATTGGGGAAGATCAATCTCGACGTTCAGTTTGGGACCCGAGAAAATTATAGAATCGAGAGGCTGGAATTCGAAGTCGTAGATTTTCCGTCGCAATACCACGCTCTGTTGGGACGACCAGCATATGCTAGATTTATGGCGGTGCCACACTATACATACCTGTTGTGGAGGTTGCCTGGACCAAAGGGACCAATCACAGTCAAAGGAAGCTTTGCCTTAGCCGATAAGTGTGATAAGGATTTTCATCGGCTATCAGAAACTTTCGGGATGCAAGCCGAGTATTTGGCGTCAAAAAGCATGACCGATTACGACGTACTGCCAGACGTTGGACGATCAAATAAAGAATCAACTTTCAATACCAGGAAAAATTCTAAGGAGGTGCAGATTCACCCGACAGACCCGAAAAAGACGACATCTATCGCAAACGACATGGATATCGCATAGGAAAGCGCGCTCGTCAAGTTCCTCCGTGAGCACTGGAAAATCTTCGCATGGTGTCCAGCTGACATGCCAGGAGTACCCAGGGAACTTGCCGAGCACCACCTAAACTTGGATCCATTAGCGAGACCAATAAAACAACCTTTGCGGCGTTTTTCGGAACCAAACCGCAAAGCTATGCTATCAGAAGTAAATCGACTGGAGGAAGCTGGTTTTATCAAAGAGATATCTACAGAAGCCACATGGGTAGCTAACCCAGTGATGGTGCCGAAGAAACACACGACAGTCCTTCGCATGTGCGTCGACTTTACGTGTCTCAATAAACATTATCCAAAGGATCACTTCCCCCTCCCGAGGATCGATCAAATTATCGACTCCACGGCTGGATGTGAACGTCTTTCCTTCCTGGACGCATACTCTGGTTATAACCAGATCAGATTGAAAGAAGAAGACGAGGCCAAAACAGCGTTCATAACACCTTACGGCGTGTTCTGTTACAGAACAATGCCTTTCGGTTTAAAAAACGCGGGAGCAACATATCAGAGGATGATGCAGAAGTGTTTGGTGACACAGATCGGGAAAAACGTGCAAGTGTACATCGACGATGTCGTCATAACGTCAAAAGATGGGGCAACACTGATCGAGGATCTCAAGGAAACCTTCGACAACCTCAACAAATTCTGCCTCAAGCTGAACCCGACGAAGTGTTCCTTTGGCGTCCCAGCAGGAGAACTTCTAGGATTTCTAGTCTCAGCAAGAGGGATTGAAGCAAATCCCGACAAAATACAAGCTATCATAACAATGAGGAAGCCAACAAAGTTGAAAGAAATACAGCAGCTAACTGGGCGAGTCGCAACTTTGAGCAGATTCGTCGCCAGGTTGGGAGAAAAAGCGTTACCATTTTACGCTCTAATAAAGCAAGGAGATAAATTCCAGTGGAACGAAGAGGCCGATAGAGCCTTCGAGGACTTGAAGCGCACAATCTCGACACCACCAATTCTGGTGGCGCCGAAGGAAAAGGAACCTCTCCTATTGTGTATTGCAGCCACGCCCCAAGTGGTGAGCACGGTGCTAGTTGTCGAAAGAGAAGAAGAAGGAAAACTTCACGGCGTGCAGAGGCCAGTATACTTCGTCAGCGAAGTTTTATTGCCTTCAAAACAAAGGTACCCTCAGTACCAAAAGCTAGCATATGGAGTGTTCACAACAGCACGCAAATTGCGCCATTATTTTTCGGCACACCCGATCATAGTGGTCAATGAAGCTCCCTTGTCAAATATACTAAACAACCCAGAAGCTACGGGTCGTGTCTCCCTTTGGGGAATAGAACTTTCCCCTCGGGACATCACGTATGAAAAAAGAAAAGCAATCAAGTCGCAAGTTCTGCCGGACTTCATCGCAGAGTGGATGGAGTTGCAAAACACAGGACCTCCAGACTTATCGAGAACCTGGACCATGAACTTTGATGGGTCCAAAAGACTAGAAGGGGCTGGCGCAGGAGTAGTACTTATATCACCTGAAGGCGACAAGTTGAAGTACATCCTTCGGATGACGTTCCCCAACGCATCTAACAACGAAGCAGAATATGAGGCTCTCATACACGGGATGAAGATGGCGAAAGCTTGCGGTGCAACTCGACTAAAAATCTTTGGCGACTCACAATTGGTGGCTCAGCAAGTTATGAACCAATGTGACGCAGTCAATGATAGCATGATGGCATACACGGAAGTATACAACGAGCTCGAGAAGTTGTTCGATGGATGCGAAGTAAATCATATTAGTAGATTGAGCAACGATGAAGCCGACGTTCTTGCAAACATCGGGTCGCAATGCCTTGCAGTCCCGCCAGGTGTATTCTGGGAAGAGATAACAGAGAGATCCACCAAATCGACAAAATCAAAAAAGAAGGAGAAGAATCCCTCGGGGGCTACCAAGGAAAAGCAAGAGGAAGAAGAAGAAGATCAGGACCTGGTCATGGTGATACAGATACCATGGATGCAGACGTACATATCGTACATCCTCAGGAAAGAAATACCTGATGATCCAGTTGAGGCAAGGCGAGTAATTCGACGCTCCAAAGCTTTCACGGTGGTCAAAGGAGAATTGTATAAGCGAAGTATTTCAGGCGTCCTGCAAAGATGTGTCACACCCGAAGAAGGAAGAATAATTTTGAAGGATGTACACGAAGGAATATGTGGCCACCATGCAAGTAGTCGAGCTATTGCAGCCAAGGTCTTTCTGGCAGGATTCTACTGGTTGACAGCAATCGAGGACGCTAAGGAAATAGTAAGAACTTGCGACGCGTGTCAAAGGTTTGCCGCAAAACCCCACTCTCCAACAGCAGAACTAACACCAATACCATTGTCATGGCCCTTTGCACAATGGGGACTTGATATGGTGGGTAAGTTACACAAATCCTGGCCAGGAGGAAAGGAGTACATGTTAGTAGCTGTCGACAAATTTACAAAGTGGATAGAAGCGAAGCCGATAAATTCACCAGATGGAGCATCCGCAGTAAAATTCATAAAAGGACTCGTCTTCAGATTTGGAGTGCCCCACAGCATCGTCACAGACAATGGCAGTAACTTCACATCCCACGAATTCAAAGATTATTGCGAAGAAGTGGGTATCAAGTTGCACTTCGCGTCAGTTGCACATCCTCAAACCAATGGGCAAGTCGAGAAAGCCAATGGCATCATCTGCAATGGCATCAAGAAACGACTGTTAGGACCACTGGAAAAAGCTCGACATACCTGGCCAGAAGAACTACCAAGTGTGTTGTGGAGCATCCGAACAACACCAAATACAGTGACACAGGAGACACCGTTTTTCCTGGTCCATGGAGCAGAGGCAGTACTACCAATAGAAATAGAGCACGACTCCCCCAGAGTCACAGAGTATAATGAAGAAACTTCCAAGATAGCATTGGAAGACGACGTCGACGCACTCGACGAAGCTCGAGACGAGGTACTATCAAGGGTAACCAAATACCAACAGGACTTGAAGAATTACCACAGTCGACGCTTGCGGCCAAGATCTTTTCAGGTGGGAGACCTAGTTCTTCGGCTCACGCAAAAAAGTCATGAAAAATTTGAGTCACCATGGCTTGGCCCTTACATTGTCACGGAAGTAATCGGAGGAGGAGCATACAGGATAAAGGACAAGAAGACAGGGGTGGAGGAGCAAAACCCCTGGAACGTGGCGCAACTCCGGCGGTTCTACGCCTAGAGTCGAAATATAGTCCTTGTAAAACTTCAATGTACTGAAACGCCCGCGAGTTTTCAGACGCGCTCTTTTCCTTTTTCGGGGCACCGAGTGGGGCCGGGAAAGGTTTTTAATGAGGCGGGCTCGCGGTGCTGCAATATAATAAAGATAGTGTCAATATAACTTTTCTTTATCGACATGTTCAAAGTCTCTGACCCGACGAATTTCAATATAGTTCATCGAAAAAGAAAAGCCTTGCCTTGGTATTAAAATACCGCGTGAGTCAATCAAAATACAAAATAGTACTCAATAAAGAAGCTCGGGGGGCTGATATTCGCAATAGATACATATTACATAAATGCCTTGGTTCAAAACTTCGCAATATACAAATACAGTAAATAGCCATCGAAACACTCGGGGGCTAGATAAATATAGAAATATAATGATTGCTTCACAATATAATCACAGTCATGGGTTACAAAGAAGAGTTATCTACAAAAAGAAAATAATTAGTCCTGATTCAGTATGTCGTCAAGGGTAATTCTGTTTTCTTCAGGAGCAGCGCAAAGAAAGTCAGCATAATGACCATCGGCAAAAAAGTCGGCATCCATCCGAAGAAGGTCTTCAATCATTTCTTCGGCTATAGGCGAAACTTTCGTGTTAATTCGATCGACACCAACTCTTCGGCGCTTTACCTTCTGATGGACTTTCGCAACAACTTGGATCAGGTCAAGATTTGAGTGGCAGATCTGAAGCATGATAAGAGCAAATCTGGCGCCAGCTACCAGTTGAGCTTTCACAAAATCATGGATACTGTGGGCATCCTTGAATTTCTCCATTAACTCGGGAAGAACCTTTGGTTGAACGTTCCGAGGAAACATGGAATTATAAACCATGGACAGGGTCTTGGTACAGAAGTCAAGGAAGTCGCGAGTTTGAGAAGCACGATCCTGAAATCTGATAATCTGGCGGGTCCTCTCTGGGGTAGCCCAAAACAAAGAACCATGATCAAGGGAAAGATTAACGAGGAGGTTCATCCTAGTATTTACCCTCTCCTCTTCGGCAACAGCATCAGTAAAGGAACCTATCAAAACAACGGAGCAGAAAAATTTTAAGAGACATAGCAGGAAGACGGAAGATATTGAGGTTGAAACAAGCATACCCGACATATCCGCACTGGCTTCATTCATCAACTCGAGCATGAAATTTTCTCGAGTAGTCGCCTTTTCAGCCTCGGAAGCAGCGATTTCCTTGGCAGCCACGGCCTCACGAGCTTGCTGAAGTGCAACTTCTTCGGCTTCAGATGACTTGCGAGATTTTTCCATCATCACAAGTGTTTGCTTCTTCGCATACTGAAGTTGCTGCCGAAGTTCATCCAATTCTCGCGGCAAGGAATCTTCGACAGGTGCAGCATCAGCAAGAGGTCTCCTTGGGTGAGAAGAAGAAGGTGAAACATTGGAAGGAGCGGAAGATGGAGTATAGTTATCAAATACCAACTGAAATTTAACAAAGCAAGACAACATCAATCAACACGCAAAAGATAGAGTTTTCATTAATCTTTCGGAATAATTACAAAGGCCTTACAGTGGAGCTAATGAAGTACGTGTCGCCAAATAACTACTTTGGCGACAAGAGCAAAAGAGACAAAGAAAGAAAAATAAAGAAGCATGCAACTAGACCTCCGGCCTTGAGGAGCTAGGAGTCGAAGCTGGTTTGATCCCGAGATAAGCCAAGATTTTCTTCGTGTTGGGCTTGGCTGCCTTAATCAGGGACCTCCATCTTGATTGCTCTATCTGCTCGATGTCGCCAACTTTCGTCCAATCAACAGTCTGTTGGCTGTCGGCAACCAGAGCAACAGTGCTTTCGACAGCAATTTTCATATTCTCTTGGCGCATCTTCAGTCCAAGGTCTTCTGGTGAATTGAACATCTTGGCAAGGGCAAGGAAAGTCGGGGGCTCCTCTTTCTTCGGGAAGAAGTAGGGGAACAGCGCCGACAATCCTGCATTAGCATTGGCCACGCCTTCACGAATTTCGGACCCATGCAGCTCCAGATAGGAAAGTGCGTCAATGAGAGGGTCATCGACAAGATTCTCCAGATCAAAATCTTGGTTTGTTTGATCTGCCAAGGAAACAAAACGTTGGTCAAACAACAAGAAACAGCGGCTCTCATAAAAATAGAAGGGATCAATAATATTACTGAAAGTGCGTCGACTTTGTGATTTCAGGCGCTTGAGGATCCCCTGTTCACGAGAAGCTTGTGCAGCTTTGTGCTCGTTTAAGGCAGATGCAGTATCCTCAAATTTTTTCTGCAGTTCCTCGACACTAGCAGCTTTTGCTTTGGCTTCATCAGCCTCGGCTTTGGCTTCGTTAGCAACAAGTTCGGCTTTCTTGCGAGCCGCCTCACTTTGCTCAAGTTTTTGAGCAAGTGCGTCGGCACGTTTGTTGACCTCTGCAAGTTTTTCTGTCGAGATATAAAAAAAAAAAAAGAAAGATCAAAAACCGCGACAAGCAACAGGAGCAAAAAGTCAAGAAAAAATGGCAAGTATAAAAGTGGTTACCTTCGGCTCTGCTAGCATATTCACGGTACCCAATAAATTGGGATCCGATGCGGAGAAGCTCTTTGATCATGGGCTGTTAAAGAAGAATACAGCAAAAGAAACATCGGCATGAAAAAGAGAGTGAAGGCGTGAAAAAACAAAATAGAAGAAATATAGATATCGACAAACTTACATCATCTAAGAGCAGAGTCGACGAGCTGCCCAATTGAGGGGCAGGTTCAACAATCGTTTCAACCCTTGTCCTTTTTGGTGAAGGAGCAAGGGGGCTTGCTGGCGGAGTTGTGGTGACGACGTTTTGTTGAGGAGGCGAGGATTCTTCTCCTTCAACTAGCGTGTCTGAGGCAAGTACAGTATGTGACGTGCTTGTCCGAGGAGCCACGTCAACAGTTGGTATTTCTTCCTCGTCATCACTGTTGATCAAAAATCGGCAGCATAAAAAGCAAGACAAGATAAACATCTCGAGTACAGAAATAGGGAGAAATAAAGATGACTTACGAGCTGACGAGGGATTCAATATAAGGATCATAAGTTGCCTTCGGATGAGAAGGAACAACTTTTTCAGCCTTAGAAGTGCCAGAATCCTCGGCATCATTCCTTTTCCTTTTGTTCCTTGGGGAAACAGCAGGAGGAAGGGATTGCGTCGACTCGCTGGCTTCAGATTCAACTTCTTTTTCATGGGAAGCCGCAGATTTGTGAGAACCTGCGACTTCACTTTCAGGAATAGAAGAACCTTGGGTGTCTTCGGCAACGATAGCCTGTTCTTCGACTTCTCCATCCTCAGGAAGAGGAGGAAGGGAAGCCATAGTAGGATGGTTCTGCAAGAAAATAGCGACAAAAGAAAAATTAGAGAGATACCAATACAGTGAGATGCAGGGAAAGTTCGGAACAAGACAGAAACTCGAGAAGACAAAATACCTCGGGAAGAGGATTGGCGGCGCTGTATGGTTCCACTCGACAAGAGGAGGGAATAGGATCCTTCTTGGCTAGGCGAGAAACTCTTCGAATCAATTTCTCCAAGTCCTTTGCAGAAAGATCACTGGAGATTCTATTGGCGTCGTTTTCACCAGAATACGTCCAAAGGGGATTTTTGCGAGCCTGAAGAGGCTGCACTCTAATCCTAAGGAAGTAGGCAGTGATTTGAACACCGGATAGTTCTTTGCCTCGAGTATTTTGAAGCTGATGAATACGGGACATAAGTGCTTCTGTCGCCTTTTTCTCTTCTTCGGAAGCTTCAGCGTCCCAGGAACGGCGGCGCTGAATTTTGGCACTTCCGTCGAAAGGGATTATGTTGTGTTCCACAGAGTTGGCACTTTCTTCATGAATGTAGAGCCATTTTTTGCGCCATCCTTGGACAGAATCAGGAAACTTGACGTCGAAATAATCAACGTCAGTTCGGACACAGATAACAACGCCGCCTATGTTATAGGTGGCGTTGTGGGAGCCATTGCGGCGGAGGCAGAAAATGCGTTTCCACAGAGCCCAATTAGGAGGAATTCCAAGGATGCATTCGTACAGTGTGATAAAAATGGAAATGTGAAGGATGGAATTGGGGGTCAACTGGTGCAGTTGAATCCCGTAAACAAAAAGAAGGCCGCGGAGGAAATCGTGAATTGGGGCCGAAAGGCCGCGGATGAGGTGATCAACGAAACTAACCCGGTACTCCATTGGAGGGTTGGGGTAGCTTTCTTCGCTGGGAAAGCGGATGGTGTCTTCTTTCTTCATCAGGCCAAGCCTCTTCAGCGTGTTGGCATCCTGGTTGGAGATTTTAGATCTCTCCCACTCAAGATCTTCGGCGGCCATCTTGGACTCTGGAGTGCTGTGGCGAGTGAGTGATACGTCTCCGACGTATCGATAATTTCTTATGTTCCATGCCACATTATTGATGTTATCTACATGTTTTATGCACACTTTATGTCATATTCGTGCATTTTCTGGAACTAACCTATTAACAAGATGCCGAAGTGCCAGTTCCTGTTTTCTGCTGTTTTTGGTTTCAGAAATCCTAGTAACGAAATATTCTCGGAATCGGACGAAATCAACGCCAAAGATCTTAGAATCCCCGGAAGCATCCAGAACACACGAGAGGGACCAGAGGGGGGGCACAGGCCCACCACACCATACCCTGGCGCGGCCTAGGGGGGGCCCGCGCCCCCCTATGGTTTGGCCAGCCCTTCAGCCCTCCTGCGCCGCCTCTTCGCCTATATAAAGCCCCTGACCTAAAAACCTCGATACGTTCGACGAAAACCACAGAAACCTTCCAGAGCCGCCGCCATCGCGAGGCCAAGATCTGGGGGACAGGAGTCTCTGTTCCGGCACGCTGCCGGAACGGGGAAGTGCCCCCGGAAGGCTTCTCCATCGACACCGCTGCCATCTCCACCGCCATCTTCATCACCGCTGCTGCTCCCATGAGGAGGGAGTAGTTCTCCATCGAGGCTCGGGGCTGTACCGGTAGCTATGTGGTTAATCTCTCTCCTATGTACCTCAATACAATAATCTCATGAGCTGCTTTACATGATTGAGATTCATATGAGTTTGTATCACAATTTATCTATGTGCTACTCTAGCAAAGTTATTAAAGTAGTTCTATTCCTCCTGCACGTGTGTAAAGGTGACAGTGTGTGCACCGTGTTAGTACTTGGTTTATGCTATGATCATGATCTCTTGTAGATTGCGAAGTTAACTATTGCTATGATAATATTGATGTGATCTATTCCTCCTACATATGCATGAAGGTGACAGTGTGCATGCTATGTTAGTACTTGGTTTAGTCTGTTGATCTATCTTACACTATAAGGTTACTTAAATATGAGCATTATTGTGGAGCTTGTTAACTCCGGCATTGAGGGTTCGTGTAATCCTACGCAATGTGTTCATCATCCAACAAAAGTGTAGAGTATGCATTTATCTATTCTGTTATGTGATCAATGTTGAGAGTGTCCACTAGTGAAAGTGTAATCCCTAGGCCTTGTTCCTAAATACTGCTGCGTTACTACTGCTTGTTTACTGTTTTACTGCGTTACTACTGCTGCAATACTACCACCATCAACTACACGCCAGCAAGCTATTTTCTGGCACCGTTGCTACTGCTCATATATATTCATACCACCTGTATTTCACTATCTCTTCGCCGAATTAGTGCACCTATTAGGTGTGTTGGGGACACAAGAGACTTCTTGCTTTGTGGTTGCAGGGTTGCATGAGAGGGATATCTTTGACCTCTTCCTCCCTGAGTTCGATAAACCTTGGGTGATCCACTTAAGGGAAAACTTGCTGCTGTTCTACAAACCTCTGCTCTTGGAGGCCCAACACTGTCTACAGGAAAGGAGGGGGAACGTAGACATCAAGCACTTTTTCTGGCGCCGTTGCCGGGGAGGAAAGGTAAAAGGCACTCATACTTCGGTTCCAGGTAAAGTACTTTTCTGGCGCCATTGTGTTTGTGCTCGAAGCTATTTCCTTTAGATCCTGCAATTGCATCTTTTTGTTTCTTGTTTTACACTAGTAAGGCATAATGGAAAACATCTGCGAGCTCTTTGTACTATTTCCTGAGTCAAGACATGAATGGTTTAATGCGAAAATTAAAAAACCCATGGAACATATTAGCATGAATACTTTGAATACAATTGTTGCTAATGATATGGAAAATTCTAAGCTTGGGGAAGCTGGTTTTGATGAGCATGATCTTTTTAGTCCCCCAAGCATTGAGGAGAAAATTTTCTTTGATGATACTTTGCCTCCTATTTATGATGATTATAATGATATTGGTCTTTTGGTGCCACCTACTATGGAGAGTAAATTTTGTTGTGATTATACTATGCCTCCTACACTTGATGAGAATAATAATGATAGCTACTTTGTTGAATTTGCTCCCGCAATTACTAATAAAATTGATTATGCTTATGTGGAGAGTAATAATTTTATGCATAAGACTCATGATAAGAATGCTTTGTGTGATAGTTACATTGTTGAGTTTGCTCATGTTGCTACTGAAAGTTATTATGAGAGAGCAAAATATGGTTGTAGAAATTTTCATGTTACTAAAATACCTCTCTATGTGCTGAAATTTTTGAAGCTATGCTTGTTTTATCTTCCTATGCTTGCTACTTTGCTCTTCATGAACTTGTTTCTTTACAAGATTCCCTTTCATAGGAAGCATGTTAGACTTAAATGTCTTTTGAATTTGCCTCTTGATGCTCTCTTTTGCTTCAAATACTATTTCTTGCGAGTGCATCATTAAAACTGCTGAGCCCATCTTAATGGCTATAAAGAAAAGAACTTCTTGGGAGATAACCCATGTGTTATTTTGCTACAGTACTTTGTTTTATATTTTGTATCTTGGAAGTTGTTTACTACTGTAGCAACCTCTCCTTATCTTAGTTTTGTTTTTTGTTGTGCCAAGTGAAGCCTCTAATCGAAGGTTGATACTAGATTTGGATTTCTGCGCAGAAACAGATTTCTATCTGTCACGAATCTGGGATTTTCTCTCTGTAGAAAAATCAGAAAAATATGCCAATTTACGTGCGTGTTCCTCAGATATGTACGCAACTTTCATTAGTTTTGAGTTTTCTGATTTGAGCAACGGAAGTATTTATTAGAAATTCGTCTTTACGGACTGTTCTGTTTTGACAGATTCTGCCTTTTATGTCGCATTGCTTCTTTTGCTATGTGGGATGGATTTCTTTGTTCCATTAAACTCCAGTAGCTTTGGGCAATGTCCAGAAGTGTTAAGAATGATTGTGTCACCTCTGAACATGTGAGTTTTTGATTATGTACTAACCCCTCTAATGAAGTTTATGAGAAGTTTGGTGTGAAGGAAGTTTTCAAGGGTCAAGAGAGGAGGATGATATACTATGATCAAGAAGAGTGAAAGCTCTAAGCTTGGGGATGCCCCGGTGGTTCATCCCTGCATATTTCAAGAAGACTCAAGTGTCTAAGCTTGGGGATGCCCAAGGCATCCCCTTCTTCATCGACAAATTATCAGGTTCCTTCTCTTGAAACTATATTTTTATTCGGTCACATCTTATGTGCTTTACTTGGAGCGTCTGTATGTTTTTATTTTTGTTTGTGTTTGAATAAATTGGATTACATCATGCTTGTGTGGGAGAGAGACACGCTCCGCTGTTGCATATGAACACATGTGTTCTTAGCTCATAATATTCATGGCGAAGTTTTCTTCTTCGTTATATTGTTATATGGTTGGAATTGGAAAATAATACATGTAGTAATTGCTATAATGTCTTGGGTAATGTGATACTTGGAAATTGTTGTGCTCATGTTTAAGCTCTTGCATCATATACTTTGCACCCATTAATGAAGAAATACATAGAGCTTGCTAAAATTTGGTTTGCATAATTGGTCTCTCTAAGGTCTAGATAATTTCTAGTATTGAGTTTGAACAACAAGGAAGACGGTGTAGAGTCTTATAATGCTTTCAATATGTCTTCTATGTGAGTTTTGCTGCACCGGTTCATCCTTGTGTTTGTTTCAAATAAGCCTTGCTAGCCTAAACCTTGTATCGAGAGGGAATACTTCTCATGCATCCAAAATACTTGAGCCAACCACTATGCCATTTGTGTCCACCATACCTACCTACTACATGGTATTTCTCCGCCATTCCAAAGTAAATTGCTTGAGTGCTACCTTTAAATTTCCATTCTTCACCTTTACAATATATAGCTCATGGGACAAATAGCTTAAAAACTATTGTGGTATTGAATATGTACTTATGCACTTTATCTCTTATTAAGTTGCTTGTTGTGCGATAACCATGTTCCTGGGGACGCCATCAACTACTCTTTGTTGAATATCATGTGAGTTGCTATGCATGTTCGTCTTGTCTGAAGTAAGGGAGATCTACCACCTTATGGTTAAGCATGCATATTGTTAGAGAAGAACATTGGGCCGCTAACTAAAGCCATGATCCATGGTGGAAGTTTCAGTTTTGGACATATATCCTCAATCTCATATGAGAAAATTATTAATTGTTGTTACATGCTTATGCATAAAAGAGGAGTCCATTATCTCGTTGTCTATGTTGTCCCGGTATGGATGTCTAAGTTGAGAATAATCAATAGCGAGAAATCCAATGCGAGCTTTCTCCTTAGACCTTTGTACAGGCGGCATAGAGGTACCCCTTTGTGACACTTGGTTAAAACATGTGCATTGTGATGATCCGGTAGTCCAAGCTAATTAGGACAAGGTGCGGGCACTATTAGTATACTATGCATGAGGCTTGCAACTTGTAAGATATAATTTACATGATACATATGCTTTATTACTACCGTTGACAAAATTGTTTCATGTTTTCAAAATAAAAGCTCTAGCACAAATATAGCAATCGATGCTTTCCTCTTTGAAGGACCATTCTTTTACTTTCAATGTTGAGTCAGTTCACCTATTTCTCTCCACCTCAAGAAGCAAACACTTGTGTGAACTGTGCATTGATTCCTACATACTTGCCTATTGCACTTATTATATTACTCTATGTTGACAATATCCATGAGATATACATGTTACAAGTTGAAAGCAACCGCTGAAACTTAATCTTCTTTTGTGTTGCTTCAATACCTCTACTTTGAATTATTGCTTTATGAGTTAACTTTTATGCAAGACTTATTGATGCTTGTCTTGAAGTACTATTCATGAAAAGTCTTTGCTTTATGATTCACTTGTTTACTCATGTCATATACATTGTTTTGATCGCTGCATTCACTACATATGCTTTACAAATAGTATGATCAAGGTTATGATGGCATGTCACTCCAGAAATTATCTGTGTTATCGTTTTACCTGCTCGGGACGAGCAGAACTAAGCTTTGGGATGCTGATACGTCTCCGACGTATCGATAATTTCTTATGTTCCATGCCACATTATTGATGTTATCTACATGTTTTATGCACACTTTATGTCATATTCGTGCATTTTCTGGAACTAACCTATTAACAAGATGCCGAAGTGCCAGTTCCTGTTTTCTGCTGTTTTTGGTTTCAGAAATCCTAGTAACGAAATATTCTCGGAATCGGACGAAATCAACGCCAAAGATCTTAGAATCCCCGGAAGCATCCAGAACACACGAGAGGGACCAGAGGGGGGGCACAGGCCCACCACACCATACCCTGGCGCGGCCTAGGGGGGGCCCGCGCCCCCCTATGGTTTGGCCAGCCCTTCAGCCCTCCTGCGCCGCCTCTTCGCCTATATAAAGCCCCTGACCTAAAAACCTCGATACGTTCGACGAAAACCACAGAAACCTTCCAGAGCCGCCGCCATCGCGAGGCCAAGATCTGGGGGACAGGAGTCTCTGTTCCGGCACGCTGCCGGAACGGGGAAGTGCCCCCGGAAGGCTTCTCCATCGACACCGCTGCCATCTCCACCGCCATCTTCATCACCGCTGCTGCTCCCATGAGGAGGGAGTAGTTCTCCATCGAGGCTCGGGGCTGTACCGGTAGCTATGTGGTTAATCTCTCTCCTATGTACCTCAATACAATAATCTCATGAGCTGCTTTACATGATTGAGATTCATATGAGTTTGTATCACAATTTATCTATGTGCTACTCTAGCAAAGTTATTAAAGTAGTTCTATTCCTCCCGCACGTGTGTAAAGGTGACAGTGTGTGCACCGTGTTAGTACTTGGTTTATGCTATGATCATGATCTCTTGTAGATTGCGAAGTTAACTATTGCTATGATAATATTGATGTGATCTATTCCTCCTACATATGCATGAAGGTGACAGTGTGCATGCTATGTTAGTACTTGGTTTAGTCTGTTGATCTATCTTACACTATAAGGTTACTTAAATATGAGCATTATTGTGGAGCTTGTTAACTCCGGCATTGAGGGTTCGTGTAATCCTACGCAATGTGTTCATCATCCAACAAAAGTGTAGAGTATGCATTTATCTATTCTGTTATGTGATCAATGTTGAGAGTGTCCACTAGTGAAAGTGTAATCCCTAGGCCTTGTTCCTAAATACTGCTGCGTTACTACTGCTTGTTTCTTGTTTCTTTGCGTTACTACTGCTGCAATACTACCACCATCAACTACACGCCAGCAAGCTATTTTCTGGCACCGTTGCTACTGCTCATATATATTCATACCACCTGTATTTCACTATCTCTTCGCCGAACTAGTGCACCTATTAGGTGTGTTGGGGACACAAGAGACTTCTTGCTTTGTGGTTGCAGGGTTGCATGAGAGGGATATCTTTGACCTCTTCCTCCCTGAGTTCGATAAACCTTGGGTGATCCACTTAAGGGAAAACTTGCTGCTGTTCTACAAACCTCTGCTCTTGGAGGCCCAACACTGTCTACAGGAAAGGAGGGGGAACGTAGACATCAGTGAGTCGCGTGCGCGGTGGCATCAACGGCAATGGAAAAAGCAATGTTCGTGGTTGCGGAAGATCAGAGAGAGTTGGGCGCAGGGGAAGTTTTTGCAAAGAGGAACAGATGGGCGGCGCAAGCGAAGGAGTGAACGGAGGTTGAAGAAAGGTTTATATAAGAATCGGGCGAAGCAATGCACCGTTGGATGAAGAAATCGTGTGGTGAAAAAAGGATCTTCTAGATAAAAGGGTAAAAAGGTATTTTTTACTGAGATAGACGTTACTGTACGTACGCCAGAAAAAGCGGAGGACATGTGTCCCCCACTTACACGACGTGTCAACGTGGTGGAAGCAATGGACCTACAAGGCAGAAAACCACGACTACTAACAGAGATGAAGTAAATTTGATTAAGGGAAGCATGCCGACAAGAAAAATAAAAGAAGATTGGCGACACGAGAAGTTATTAAATACTTCGGGAGCTTTTGATCAAATACAAGTTTTTGCCCAAATGTTCGGGGGCTACTTCGATAAAAAGAAAAATTTCGAGTATGGCAATATAGAAATTGCGGGAGCCTACAACCAAGCACAAGTCCTTGGCTGTAGCCTCGGGGGCTACTCCCATCGGGAGCGCTGTTCGCGCACCCGAAAGATAAAAAAAAGAAGAGACATCATATTGGGAAATAATGACAATATGGCGACAAGGTGGACTAACATGTTGAGCCTACAACCAAGCACAAGTCCTTGGCTGTAGCCTCGGGGGCTACTCCCATCGAGAACGCTGTTCGCGTACCCGATGAAATTAAAAAAAAAAAAGATAGAAAAGCAAGAGAGTATATTTCGAGTTATAATTAACTCTACATATACTCCCATCGGGAGAGCAATATAAGTCATATTTGACTCGATAAAATGTGCCATTCCAACAGCCGGAAAAGCACTCGACAATATATTCTCAGAACGCCAAAGTTGCGATCAATTTCTGAATGCCGCAAATTTGCGAAGGTAAGACCCCAGATCCGTTCTGCTGGGCGTGGCATCGCCGAAGACTGCGCTCTGCTACTTTTATCCGTATCAACAGATACGAAGAAAAATCCTAACGGACGCGTTAGGTACTCGATAAATTTGACTGGGACTCGACAGAATGGTAAGACCTTAAGCGGCACCTGTCGAAGTTTACACCAGTATCCCGAGATCATGTCCAGGGACGTGGTCTTGAAGTAGGTTTTTGCGGATTGCCACTAGAGCAGTTAACTAGTACCTGACCCGTCAGATGAACTAGCCCCAACTACCATTATCCCTGTACAATATAGAATTTCATGTGAAGGAATATAAAAAAGTTAAAGCTCTCGAATAAAAATAAACAGTGGAGATTTTCCCTGACTCTACGATTCAAGCAAAATCTCGGGGGCTACTGACATAGGCATCCCAAATAGGCCTACCGAAAATAGTACCGGGGTTTACTGAAGGCCCAATATCCGAAGAATAAGAAGATTCGGGAGCCCAAGATGTATTAAGGAAAATTAGAATTGTAATAGGAAGTGTTATTTGTAAATCTGGCGGGATGAGTTAGAAACCGTCCCGGACTCTGTAACTTGTACAAAACGAAGCCCTCGGCTCCGCCTCCTATATAAAGGGGGAGTCGAGGGACGAAGAGGCAATCGAATCATTGTTACAAACCCTAGTTTTCATAATCGTCGAGTACTTTTCGGCTGAAACCTTCGAGATCTACTTGCCCTCTACTTCTAATTAAACCCTAGCCTACAATCCATAGGCATTGACAAGTTGATACCTTGTCACCAAACTTTGGAGTGACGGATCATTAGTAAATTTCCAATTCATTACGGCGTTTCTCTGAATAAAAAAGTCTGAAACGGCAGGGCAGAAATTCAGGAGTATCGCACCCAGAACTCATGTTCAATATGTCTAGTCCAGCAAGGTATGGCAGCCAAGAATAAACAGTGAACAATACCTGCCAAATGACGAGGCCGGGATTTCTTATCAAGGTCTGCCGAAACGAACTCTGAAAGTTGGACATTGTGAATATCGGAAGGATCGATAACTGCGAGATTACCGGCGAGCACATATCCTATGTATTAAGTGTTGCGGCATGTACGATACACAAAACCAGTGTGCCAAGAAACATGGAGAGCAGGTTACATGCATTGCAGAGGACAATGACCACGAACTATGGGAAATGGTGCTGGACCTGTTGGCACTCATGACACTGCTGAAACTGAACAATTGGACCTGTCACTAAATGCTCTGTCAAGGAAAGATGAAACTGAAATAATTCACCTCGGAGTTTTACTGCTTTAGTCCAAATCTGGTGATCGTGGTGCTGGTAGACTGGGACATCACAACTTCATCAGCTCGGCTCTTATTCAGCGAATAGACGTGAACATTCTAGGTGGCATTAATTAGTTCGAGTGGCAAATGGTGATCTGCTGCAGTGTACTCACTTGATGCCACATATGTGGAATGGTGGATCAGAGGCACTCTTTCCACATGCATCGGATCCTATGATGCTATTGGTGGATTGGCTGAATATCCACAACCCGATGACTTTCAGTTTGACGTTGAAGGCAACCTCGTTTTAGTACAAGAACACCAATAAAAAAAGCTATGTGTATCATTTTGATGCAGAGCCACGGTGCACTACATCCAACAGACCGAAAAAAAAGTACAAGACCACCCCAAATATTTTGCACGACATTCAACCATCGGTTCCAACCTCAGTGACAGAGATAACTATATTTTTTCTGTAAGGGCCACTTTATTATAAACGCATTTACCGAATTTGAACAGTTGTTCTCTGAAAGTGGTGGATTACGTCCAACTCGCCAATATGGTCACGCTACGACATGCAGATGGCGAAGGATGAAAAAAATCTAAGGTAGAGCAAATCTTGAAAGATACAAATACCAAAATAGTTCTAAAGCGATAGTGATGTATATGGTTCAAACACAATCACTGGATACAATAAAAATAAAAATATATTTAATTACAATTAGAACAAAAAATATCAATAATGCTAACTCAATGAAAAAGCTTTACCTCTTTTTAATGCAATTCAAACAATCAAAACGTTTGATTATCCCTTGTTCGATGTACAACTCGATCTTGATTATCTTTATTGCCGGGAAATTTCTTTCAATTGTTGATGCTGCCATTGGTAAAACCAATATCATTTTAATGAGGCGTTGGTCGGAGAAACTATGACGTGCCTTTCAAATATTTAATGAATAACTTGAGCTTACCTTGTATATAATAAGGTTCAGTCAACGATAATTCTCTATAATACAAGCCATGTTATTCGCATTGAGCCTAAAATAGTCTATGCTTGGAGGTAAATAGTCTATGTTTTCGGTTTGTAATTAATTTTGCGCAGTGTTCACTCAAATAAGCATAATTTTTTCATACGGAGTCCGTTTTCGATATATGACCACTCAAATTTTTCAGAACAAATATACGCATCTAAGTGTATTAACCAAAAATAAAGGTAGGGAAGCTGCCCTACCTTGCCCTACTGGGAGCTTCAAGCAGATGACTACAAAGTCAAGACCCTCAAAGGCCATTACCATTTTTTTTTGCATCATGCGTTCGCATGTGTCAAACGCACCTGCTGAATGAGAAGATACAACTTATCAAGTGTTCGCCCACCAAGAAAGTTTGACGTCTGCCCCCATGACCTAATCTCCCCCCCCCCCTCCCCCCGCGCCAGCGGCGCCGCGCCGCGCTGAGGCCTAGCCGCTGGAGCCCTCCCCTCGTTCTCCCTAGGGCGCCCCTCCCCCGCCACCGTCGTCGGAAGCGCTGTCGGGCAAATTCCTGCGGCGTGGCGGCGGTGGCGGCCGTTCCTCTCGCCCCCATGACCGGAGGGCATGGCAGCGGCGTCCGGCCATGCTTCTCCTTCATGCGGCTGCGCAGGGAGGCGGCCGCCATGGCGTTGATCTGCATGCGGCGGCCGGGCGACGGCTGCGAAGATCGGGTCCGATCTTGGTCCGTTTGGGCTGGGGCGGGCATCGATCTGCATGTCGTGCCTCTGCCTCCTCGGCACTTGGCAGTGAGGCGTTTCGTGGGCATCTCTCGTGTCATGAGGAAACCTGGGGCAGCAGCCCCGGGCATGGTGGTGGTGGTCATCTTCTTTGTCGGAGGTGGTCGGCCAGGCTAGTAGTCCTGTGTGGGGGATCATGGGATCTCACATAGGTCTCCGACAATGGTGATCTAGTCCGGGGTGTCATGGCGGCTGGCGAAAACTGAGCCTCATCGGTCGATGTTGTTACCTTGTCAAAGGTGTCATCTTTGCCCGTCTTGGCACTACACTCGACGAGTTGGGGATGCGCGGCTGCAAGTGAAAACCGTGCTCCGACCTCGGTTCGCGGACGATGGGGACGTGTCGCGCCGCTACCTTCTTGAAGGCATCATCGTCACAGTCTGCGGTGTCTCACTCGTGCTGCTCCGGGGGAAACCCTAGGTCCGGGTCTCCCGGATCGGACGATGGCAGTGCGCCCTGCGTCGTTCTACCTCTTGGGGCATCGTTTTTGGAGCAGCTGCTGGATGTTGGCGGATGTCGGTGGAGTGGTATTCATCTACCACATTGTTGGCGATGAGTCTCAGTGGCATGGTGCTGCAGGGTATCGACGACAGATGCGGGATGATGTATGTGTGCAGGATGGTGGAGCTGTCTGCCGTCATGGTGACATCGACGACAGGTCTTGCAAGGTTAATGCGATGATCTCTCTTGAAGATGGAGTCGAGGAAGACGGCGGTAGCAACTTCTGTGGCATGTGCATTGGCATACGTTGAGAGTCTGCTTGACTGGATGTGTTTCTCGTCTGCTATTGGACGGTTTTAGGATGCATGCCATTTAGTTTTTTGGATGATGTGAGTTGGTGTACTGTCACCCTCTTCATCCCACTGTAGGTATAATAAGATTGCTTCGAGATTGATCTTTTGTATTGTTCTTGTAAGGTTTTGTGAATAATCTAATAAAAAAATCGTGTGTATCCTTTGTATGCAGAAGCTAGGACGATATTTCCCCATTTCGAAAAAAAAAATCAAGTGGATCATCGCCGGGCAAGGTTTTCATATTGGCCCATCCCTCGTATCCAAATTAAACATTTATTATCGCCAACAGGCTTGCCAGTTAGTTATCGACAAACAATGTCCAAGTGACAACGTATGTAAGGAAGTGTTGATAGTCAGGGTAGAGTTCGACCGGATATTCTCGGTATTGAAAGCGCACGACGTAAAAAAGAGTAAGGTCCTATTTGATCCCAGCTCCTAATATTAATTTTCGCAATTCAGTCATCTTGCTTGTTCGAGCAGTGAACCGTCGTATTATTAGCATTGATACTGCAATTCTAAGCAAACTACTGAAAGTATTTCGTTTATATGCAGGAAGCTTGGCCATAAGGCGATGGTGAGGATTAGCCCCCATCACGGGTACCTGCCGCACCGGGAGAATGCTAAGAGGCATCTCTAGCAGATCTCTTAAATTGGTCAAATCCGAAAATTTGCAGGTTAGTTTGAGAGTTTTAACTTTTTTTTGCTAGATCAGACACCGCAAAACGGCCAAACCTGTAATTTTTTTTTGCAGGCCAACATGCATATAAGCCCTGATCTCCATAACTGGGGTTTTGGAGTCGATTTTGTGCAGGCCAACCTGCATAAGGTCAACGCCCTGTCGATTGAAAAAATCACCTCGCGAACACATTTCGCCGATAAACTAGTCGGAGTACAGCCGAATTCCGGTGAACTACTACATAATATAACCAGAGATGGGCAAAAATCAAACCACGCTCGCCGGAATTAGCCGCCGGTTGGGTTGTATTTTGGCAGATCGCAACCGAGATAAGGCAGAGGTGGTCAAGACCGGCAGGTCGGGCGGCGCACGCGGCGAGCAACGGTGGCGCCAAGTCGAGGGGCCATGGGTGGGGTGCGAGCGGCCATGCATGGGCAGGCGCGGGCGGCCACCGTGGGCGGGCATGCGTGCGCGGAGGCTGGCGGCGGCGCGGCGGCGGGCGAGTGGCGGCCGTCGGGGCGAGTGGCGACCGGCGGGGCGGGCGGCCGGCGGCCGACGGGAAGGCAGGCGCAGGCAATGCCTAGAGGAAGAAGAAATGAATATTCCAAATTATGCCTTTTTAGTGTCTAATTTTGGGGTGTCTGGTCTGCGTTCGACCCCTAAATCTCAGTTTTTCTGGCATCCACACATTTGGGGTTTGCGGTTTGTAATTTTTGCTAGAGATGCTCTAAGCCCTTCATTTTAGTCGGACTAAACCTTCTACAGCACGTAAGTGGTACCCTCTAGTACCTCGTAAATAAGCGTCAAAGATCGTGTACTGTTAGGTTCATACATTCTCTCTCTCTCTATGTTCTTTTTGTTACTTTCGGACGAGGACAATTTGAGTTTCATGTACTGGCTTGAATTTTCTGTTCTCTCATGGAGTACATTGGATTCCAAGTTATTTGAGGTGTGTGGATGTGCTGCGTAGCTTCCACCGTGAAAATCAGAATCTTTAACAACACAGCGTTCCATATTGTTACTATTATAATTAGCTTCCGATACATTTTACATCATCAGTTGGGTCCATAGCTCAGTGGTAGAGCAATTGACTGCAGATCAATAGGTCACCGGTTCGAACCCGGTTGGGCCCTAACTCTATCTGACCTTTTTAAATAGACATGGAATTGCTTACCTTTTTTTTTCAAGTGTTTTCTTGCTTCGTCGGCTAACATGACATGCTCAATTTTTATTGTTTTCTTGCTTCTTCGGCTAACATGATATGCTCAATTTTTATAGTTTTGTCGAAACCACTAGAGAAAATATGATCTTTGCCTAATACTAAAAATACACGGTAAGGGCCTAAAAATGCTTCGGCAAAAGCGACTCATCAAAGTCCTCGTCGGCAAAGATTCTTTGTTGAGTGTAATTTCAGGCACACTCGGCACAGAGCCCCTTTGCGATGTGTTATATCCCATGCTCGACAAAATAAAGCTGTTTGACGGAGGGAAAAGTCTATATCCGAAATTTTTAAAAAAGAAGCTATCACCGACAGCTCGCACGAGTTAGAACACGGTTGGGCCCTAACTCTCTCTCTCTGACTTTTTTAAATAGACATGGAATTGCTTACCTTTTTCAAGTGTTTTCTTGCTTCTTCGGCTAATATGATATGCTTAATTTTTATTGTTTTCTTGCTTCTTCGGCTAACATGATATGCCCAATTTTTATTGTTTTGTCGAAAGCACTAGATAAAATATGATCTTTGCCTAATACTAAAAATACACGGTAAGGGCCTAAAAATATTTCGGCAAAAGCGACTCAGCAAAGTCCTCATCGGCAAAGATTCTTTGTTGAGTGTAATTTCAGGGACACTCGGCACAAAGCCCCTTTATGGTGTGTTATATCCCGTGCTCGACAAAATAAAGCGATTTGACTGAGGGAAAAGTCTATATCCGAAATAAAAAAAGGAGCCGTCACCGACAGCTCGCGGGAGGTGGTCCAGGAGGTCACCAATCCAGGAAGGTGGCGCGTCGGGAAGCTTTACATGTGTGGCTTAGGAGGAGGACGACCAGAGTGGCCACGAGCCGTCGATGGGACCACATCGACTAATGTTTGACGTGGGCGCTCCGGTGCGGCCTTGGACGGACGACGAGAAAGGCATGTAAGGGCTCCTGTGGGCAAGATATGGTCAGCCATCGTCGGAGCGTCGAAGCAGAGGAACACGGAGGCCAGCATCGTGCAGGAATAAAGCGGCACCGATGTTGTGTCGCAGGAATGGGTCGCAACACCGGCTCGGGGTCTTGTCGGAGTGGGGCAACACATCAGAGTAGAAAAGGGGGGCCACAATCGTGTGCCTCGTCCTAGTCGGCCGGGTTTAGGTTACATTGGGTAGTTGGTGAGAATAAGGACATGCCACAGGTGGAGAGGGAGGGATTAAAGGATGGGGAGCGTTGGATGTTAGAAGATCCAACAGTGGGAGGCAGGATCAGTGGGAATCAAAATTCAACGAATCAGAACAAAGCCAACATTGTCGAGTGCCTTATAGAACACTCGGCAAACCATTTTAACAATATTTTGAAAACCGTAAAAGATGTATAAAAATAAAAAATGTCTAACTTGTGTTCTTTGTGCATTTGTGTGTAATAGAAGATCACTTTTGTACTGTTCTAGCTTTGTGGAAACTCATGATATTTTCTACGACGCCCTACCGATTTCGCTGAAAGTGAGCCAAATTTGAATTAAGCATCATCTTTCGCTAGTTTCATTTTTTTGAAAAAAAAATCATTTTTAGGTTCCCAGTGTGTTGTTTTATGAGAGGTAGGATGTTGGTTTCGGGCGGTTCCCTCTATCTCTGGTGAGCCCCGCAATGTCTGTTCTTGCGAAAGGTAATTCCACACGGGTCTCAACTTAAGCACAACTTAATAAAATAAAACAAATAAAATGGTAAAACCTTCGCGGAGCGTAATTGCATATGTCTTAGTTGCGAGAAAATTTTACAAACCTGAAATACGACAATTATTATTAAAAAATTACAAAAAACAAGGAAGCAACTATGTAGATCTATGTCTTTTAGGAAAAACTAGCACAAAAGCCCGTGTGTTGCTATGAATTGATTTTAAAATTCAACTACTTCGCGTAACCTGGTGCTGCTCGTATTTCGCACGACGGCTAGTTACATTAAATCAGTTTCTATAAGGCCTTCATAGTACCATATCAGAAAAAGGTGTTATTGCGTTCTTACTATTTTATACTTTAAAAATATCAATCATAATCAAAGAACAATAATTAGAGATATGAGGCCTGTTATATACTTTATTCTCTATAAAAAAAAGACATGCGTGGCGTATAGACATTCGTTCTCTCTTAAGAAAACATGCATGGAGCTAAGCTAGCACCTTGCCCGATCGATCGACCAGCAGATAGGCAAATATTGGCCGGGAGGCACAGCCCTCCTGCGTTGTCGCTAGCACCCCTGCGTGCTTCGGCTATTTCTACCTGTACCTAAGTTGTTGTCCTCAGCCGAACTTATCGAGGTGAACGGCGTAGTAGTAGCCGAATAGCCGATACAGTCCATGTCGGCAAGGCATGGCTTGCATGTTTTGGACGAGCGTACGGTTACAAAAGCAAGCCGAAGTCCAGCCCAGCCCATTGTTTTTTCCAATCGTGCAACCGACGAAGTGCAACTTGTGTTGGGCTGGTCCGACGCGAGCGAGCTCCACGCACGGGACGGAAAAAAGGAACATACGAGCGAACAGTTTTGAACATAAGCCGTGGCATTGCCTGTAAATTCAGCTGAAAATCAAGAGTAATTTAAAATTAGAAGGAAATTTTGGGGAGAAACCTTACTTATTTTATTAGTAGGTATATAGATATAAATATAGATAAGCTAGGTCTTAAGTTTATCGTCCCGTCCCGCACCTAACCCTCATCTCCCGTCCCGCACCTAACCCTCCGAAACCCTAGTCCCATCCCGCCGCCGCCGCCGGCGGTGCCGCCGGGCAAAGGCCGCGGGGCGTGGCGGCGGGCTTCCCTCTTGCCGCGGCGGGCACGGTGGCTGGGCACTCTCCTCGAGGCTGCGGCGGGGGACCTCCTGCCTCCCGCGTGATGGCGGGGCGGCGGCGGTTGGAGGAAGCAGGGGCGACGGTGGCCATGGTGATGCGGCCTCCCTGCCTCCCGTCTGTGGCACACCGGTGGTGGCTGGTGGTGGGACGGTTTGCGCCATCCCCCCCACCTCTTGCCGGTGCGGGGTGGTGACCTTGGGATTCCCCCGCGGTTCGAGGACGCCCGGGGCAGCAACCTCGGGTTCGACGGTGGAGGTGGCCTTCTTCTTCGTCGGAGGTGGTCGGCCAGGCTGGTAGTCCTGTGTGGGGGATCATGGGATCTCACAAAGGTTTCCAGCAAGGTTGATCTAGTCCGGGGTGTCATGGCGGCCAGTGAAAACTAAGCCTCGATCTCGGTCTTGGCGGATGATGGCGGCGTCGGTCGACGACGTTACCTTGTCGAAGGCGTCATCTTTGCCGTCTTGCCACTACGCTCTGCGAGTTGGGGATGCGCGGTTGCCGGTGAAAATCGTGCTCCGACCTCGGTTGGCGGACGATGGTGACGTGTCGCGCCGCTACCTTCTTGAAGGCAACGTCGTCGCAGTCTGCGGTTTTCTCACTCGTGCTGCTCCGGGGGAAACCCTAGGTCCGGGTCTCCCGGATTGGACGATGGCGGCGCGGCATGCGTCGTTCTACCTCTTGGGGCATCATTTTTGGAGCAGCTGCTGGATGTTGACGGTTTTCGGTGGAGTGGTGTTCATCTACAACATTGTTGGCGCTGAGTCTCAGCGGCATGGTGCTGCAGGCTATCGACGACAGATGCGGGATGATGTATACGTGCAGGATGGTGGAGCCGTCTGGCGTCATGGTGGCATCGACGACAGGTCTTGCAAGGTTAATGCGATGATCTCTCTTGAAGATGGAGTAGAGGAAGATGGCGGGAGCAACTCTTGTGGCGTGTGCGTTGGCGTGCGCGCTGAGAGTCTGCTTGACTGGATGTGATTATCACTTGCTATTGGGTGATTTGGGAAGGCATTTAGTTTTGGATGATGTGAGTTGGTGTATTGTCACCCTCTTCATTTCACTGTAGGTATAGTAAGGTTGCTTCGAGATTGATCTTTTATATTGTTTCTTGTAAGGTTTCGTAAAACCGTGTGCATCCAAGCTGGGGCGATATTTCCCCCATTTTGAAAAAAAAAAGCTAGGTCATGATGTTAGGAGTGACATAGTTTACCTGAACGAGCTCATAATGTGCACAACCTTGGGACGTGAATCCATGTTAGTTCTATGAGTTTTCCTTTTCTAACCACAAAAAACTATTTCTTTTATTTTTCAGGTACCGAAATAGTTTTTTTGCGAAGCGGCTACAAAAAGCGCAATCTGCAATCATACAAAAGCTACACACAAAGATACTACGGTTCACATCCCTTCTGATGGCGTTGGCTTTCTGGAAACTCATGATATTTTTACGGTGATTTTGCTGGAAATGGACCAGGTTTGCACTAAGTGTCATCTTTCTCTCTTGTTCCGGATTTTTGGAGAACTTTTTTTAAATCCACAACATGTTGTTTTATGAGAGGTACAATGTCGGTTTCCGCCGCGTCTCTAATGTGCTCTACGATGCCCGTTCTTGGCAAAATTCATTCAAGGTTACTCCGTGTAGTTTGCGTGAGTCTCAGTCCAAGTAGATTTTGTTCCTAGCTAGGTATATTCGTGTATGTATACATTCTCTGGTGATCATCGTGGTTTTCTTCCTGGTCGACTCTAAACAAGTCCAAGAAGGCCACGAGTTCGTGCAGACTCCGGAGGAACTCGATCGATTCGAAGTTTCAAACTAGGAGAGGTCGTTACGGACTCGGATCGATACGACTCCCACATATAAGCCGATCAGCCGTCCATCAAGATAGATCTACCTTACTCATACGTAACGTGGAGGCGAGAATAATTTGTCTACGCGATCGACTTTAATCACCAGAGAGAGCGAGCTTGCGATTTATCGCCCGCTAGCTGGTCAAGAAACCTCAACACATGGTAAGACAGCTTTTCATTGTCATGTAGAATCAGGTAGCTACTGCGGCCGCTGTTTGTCTGTCATACATACATGGCTAATCAATCGATCGGTGTCTGCTTTGAGGTGATGGCTTTAATTAGGGGCAGGGGCAATCCTCCAGAAGCAGAGTTCAACCCAGTTTTCGGGAACTTCTAGTTCAAAACGGGAAACTAGAATTGATGAAACTCGCCAATCTCCAGTTGCAGGTTCAAGAGCTGGAGCAAGAGTTGATGGAATTTGGCCGTCGCCAAGAACTTGTTCACCAAAAGATGCAGGAAGTACTTGAACATGTCCGAAAAACGGACGCCAGCCTCGACGAGTTCCGCCGTAGATATTTTAACTAATCGGACATGCGCAGGCCAACTGACGTGGGCATTACCCTTCGGGTAACCAGTATTGCCCTATCCGGTATTGACAAATTGGAGACCCATGAAGATACCTGAAGGCGAGATGGGCCACTAGGCCGGCGCACCAGAAGATTCCTTGACGGGCAAGACAAGGAAGCAAACAAACAAGAAAAGATTGGGTCTAAACTACTGTAAATCTAGTCGTATTCGGTTAGACCTCTTGAGACATGGCCTCCTATATAAAGGCCAGGAGATGGGCTGCCGAAGGACACGAACAATCTTAGCAATCTTAGCCCAGAAAAGTTTAGAGCTAGGTAACCCTAGCAATAGCAATCTCGACTAGATCTCAGCCGAAGTATTCGGCACCCCATTGTAACCCATTGTCATCATAATCAAAGAACAGACAGGCAGGACGTAAGGGTTTTACCTCATCGAGGGCCCCGAACCTGGGTAAATCGCTCTCCCCGCTTGTCTGTGAACCGATGTCTCGTGTCAGCCTACAGGATTCCATCAACCCTAAGCCCCTATCGGAGGGCATTGGCGAGGAGTACCCTCGACAATTGGCGCCGTCTGTGGAAAATCTGTCGGCACAAGGCAGGTCATCGGCAGCACCAGTTACGTCCGCGGCGTTCTTACTCGAGTCACCGATGCCAGCAAAGTCAAGAGATCCGATCCACTGCGGATCCTACGAGTTCATGCCGCGCCGCGGAGAACTTCACCCGAATTCTATGGCATCGTCTCACAACACGGAAGCTGTTTTCAGTGGCGTCCACTTCGTCATCGACTCCAGAGGTTTTCTTCGCCTCCCCGGGGCCGGCGTGTCTGACTCAAAGGTTGTGCCACAGGAGGGTTCCCCTTCGGCAGCAGCCCTAAAAATTTCTCCCAGAAGCATACGAGAGAGCAACCGAGAAAATCTCGACGCCGCAGCTGGACAAAGGAAGAGGCGAAGGAGCTCACACCGTGAAGAGGAAGGCAGAGCAGTAGTCCACTCTCGATGCTACGACATGTCATCAATCAGAGGCCGCACCCGTTCGCCACACCTCTCAGCTACAGAGCAGCTTGAGGCGCCGTGTTATCTCCACTCTTATTTTGATCCTAAAGACGGTCGGGAAAAGTCCAGCCATCTGTTAAGGAACTGCCGACACTTCCTAGAGATTCGACAGTTCTGCGACGACCTTAGAGCTGAAGCCACATCAAGAGTTCGCATGATGGAAGAGAAAGCAAGGTCCTATGACCGTCGGCCAGAACCATATGTACCAGAACCATACGAGCCGATGGAAAAAGACGAATATGTACCAGTCGAGGTATTCCCAGCGTTGCGCGGACAAATCAACATGATCCACAAAACCAGCTTTTCGAAAAGAGAAATCAAAAAGTTCTCCCGAGAAGTGAAATACGCGGAAGTTGCCATGGTTGATACGCCGGATTTTATCGATTGGTCAGAACAGAGCATCACCTTTAGCAGGGCGGACCACCCGAAGGCCGTCCCAAGGCCCGGTCATGCGGCCCTGGTCCTGGAAGCACAGATCGGAGGATACAATATGGGCAAAGTATTCATGGACGGTGGAAGTGGCTTGAACCTGTTATTCGCCAGCACAATGAGGGCAATGGGTTTAACAGTCAACATGCTGAAAGAATCTGACACAGGGTTCCATGGCATTATACCGACTCGACCCGCCTACTCGTTGGGCAAAACATCATTGGACGTAGTCTACGGCACGCCCAGTAATTTCAGGAAGGAAAAGGTCGAGTTTGAGGTAGTCGACTGGGAATCTCAGTACCACGCCATCCTTGGCAGGCCCGCGTTTGCCAAATTCATGGCCGTGCCTCATTATGCATACCTGAAACTAAGGATGCCAGGCAACAACGGGACCCCAATAACCGTTCACGGCAGCTTCGCTCGGTCAGACAACTGCGACAGGGAATTTCAGAAGATCGCTTCAAAGTTTGGAGCCAAAGAAGAACTCAACGCAATCGATGCCATTACAGACCACACACAGCCACCAGCCGACAATCGAAACGCAAGATCCGATGAGTTCGATACTGCAAAGGAGACCAAGAAGCTGCAGGTGCACCCTACTGATCCGAAGAAGACGGTCAACACCTCGGCTGACCTAGCTGTCGCATAGGAAAGCGCGCTCATCGAGTTCCTCCGTGAGCGCTGGGAGATATTTGCATGGGAGCCATCCGACATGCCAGGTATCCCCAGGGAACCCGCTGAGCACGCCCTGAATGTTGACCCGACAGCCAAACCAGTTCAACAGTCGATGAGTCGATTTTCCGAACCTAAAAGAAGAGCAATCGGTGAAGAAGTTAATCGACTTTGCAAGGCGGGGTTTATCCGAGAGCTTAAGGAATCTGAATGGGTGGCTAATCCAGTCATGGTGCCAAAGAAGGATACAACCGCTCTCCGCATGTGCATCGATTACACTAGCCTTAACAAGCACTGCCCGAATGATCATTTCCCACTGCCTCGAATAGATCAGATAGTCGATTCTACAGCTGGTTGCGATCGTCTCTCTTTCCTCGATGCGTATTCTGGGTACAACCAGATCAAACTGAAAAAGGAGGACCAGGAGCTAACCGCGTTCATCACTCCGCACGGCGTTTTCTGTTACAACGTCATGACCTTCGGATTGAAAAATGCAGGAGCTACCTACCAACGCTGCATGCAAGCCTGCCTCGCGGAGCAGATTGGAAGGAACATTGAAGTCTACATCGACGACATCGTGGTGAAAACGAAGCACGCAACCACACTCATTGATGATTTACGGGAAACCTTCGACAATCTGGACAGATACAAAATTAAGCTGAATCCGAAGAAATGTTTTTTCGGGGTGCCAGGAGGACAAGTACTCGGGTACTTCATATCTGCCAGAGGAATCGAGGCTAACCCCTTGAAGATCAAAGCTATTCTCGACATGGAGCCGCCAAAGAATCTGCACCAAGTGCAGCAGTTGGCAGGCCGATTAGCAGCGCTTAGCAGGTTCATCGCAAAGCTAGGGGAGAAAGCTTTGCCCTTCTACAACCTGATGAAAAAGTCAGAAAAGTTCGAGTGGACAAAGGAGGCACAAGATTCCTTCGACAACTTGAAGAAAATCCTATCGACCTCCCCGGTGCTCGTGACCCCGCGCGAAAAGGAGATACTGCTGATGTACATAGCCGCCACAGCTCAAGTCTTCAGCAGCGTTTTGGTTGTCGAGCGAGAAGAAGCAGGGAGAGTTCATGGCGTGCAGAGGCCCGTTTACTACCTCAGTGAAGTACTCACCCCCGCGAGGCAGAGGTATCCTCATCACCAGAAGTTGGCATATGCAGTGTGGAGGTCGGCTCGCAAGCTGAGGCACTACTTCACGGAGCACCCGATTAAAGTTGTGAGCGAAGCACCCCTGAAGAGCATAATGACCAATCCGGAAGCCACGGGTCGAGTGTCTCAATGGGCCATCGAGTTAACACCACACGACATAACTTACGTCAACCGAACGGCAGTAAAATCCCAAATTCTCCCAGATTTTGTGGAAGATTGGATCCAGTCACAAACACCAGCAACACCCGACATGTCGGGGTCATGGGTGATGTACTTTGATGGGTCAAAACGGAGTACAGGCGCGGGGGCAGGAGTGGTACTGATATCACCACAGGGAGATAAGATGAGGTATATACTACGCATGAACTTCTCCCTGCCGACAAACAACGAAGCAGAATACGAAGCACTGCTACACGGGATGAAAATGGCGAAGGCATGTGGTGCTACGTGCCTAGAAATCTACGGAGACTCAAACCTGGTGGTCCAGCAGTCGATGAACCTGTGCGATGCAGTCAGTGACAGCATGGTTTCTTATCGGCAGCTGTATCAGAATATGGAGGCTAAATTCGAAGGATGTGAGCTTAAGCATATCGGCAGAGCCAGTAACGAGGAAGCCGACACTCTGGCGAACATCGGGTCCACATGCTCCCCTATTCCAGATGGAGTTTTTTACGAAGTGATCGCTCAAAGATCAATCAAAGAAAAGCCGTCTGCAAAACCATCGGTTGAAGAGTTGGAGAAAAGCTCATTACAAAAACCTTCGACTGAAGAATCTCCAGTCCTCCCTGCCGAACAAGTTCTCCTCCTCGAGCCACTATGGACCAAACCATTCCTAGCCAACCTGTCGAAGCAAGAGCTGCCGGAAGACCCTGTGGAAGCTAAACGAATCGTCAGACGATCAAAGGCTTTTACGATGATAAATGGCGAGCTTTACAAGCGTAGCATCTCAGGGATCTTCCAAAGGTGCATCGCCATTGACGATGGAAAAGCATTGTTACGCGAGATACATGAAGGAACCTGTGGGCATCATGCAGGAAGCAGAGCCCTTGTGGCGAAAGCCTTTAGGGCAGGATTTTACTGGCCAACGGCAGCATCGGATGCCAGGGATCTAGTCATGAAGTGCGATGCGTGCCAACGTTTCTCGTCGAAACCACACGCTCCTGGAACGGATTTAATGACAATACCCTTGGCATGGCCGTTCGCTCAATGGGGACTCGATCAAGTTGGACCGCTGCCAAGATCGTCGCCCGGAGGACACACGTACTTACTGGTTGCAGTCGACAAATTCACTAAGTGGATCGAGGAAGTACCAGTGCGAAACCAAAAGGCTGAAACGGCGGTTCAATTCTTGAAAGGAATAACCTGTCGATTTGGTATGCCCCACAGCATCGTCACAGACAACGGTTCCAATTTTGATTCCGAGGAGTTCAGGAAATTTTGTAACGATGGAGGAATCAAATTGAAATTCGCATCAGTCTCTCACCCCCAGACCAATGGCCAGGTGGAAAGGATCAATGGTTTAATAGGGGATGGTTTAAAGAAACGCCTTAAAGGTGCAGCCGGAGCCTGGGTTGAAGAGTTACCATCTGTGCTATGGAGTTTACGTACCACCCCCAACAGGTCGACTCAATACACTCCATTCTTCTTGGTGTACGGAGCCGAAGCAGTTCTACCAGCCGACGTCCGATTTGAAGCACCTCGAGTAACGGCGTATACAGAGTCCTCTGATACGTCTCCGACGTATCGATAATTTCTTATGTTCCATGCCACATTATTGATGTTATCTACATGTTTTATGCACACTTTATGTCATATTCGTGCATTTTCTGGAACTAACCTATTAACAAGATGCCGAAGTGCCGATTCTTTTTTCTGCTGTTTTTGGTTTCAGAAATCCTAGTAAGGAAATATTCTCGGAATTGGACGAAATCAAAGCCCAGGGGCCTATTTTCTCACGAAGCTTCCAGAAGTCCGAAGGAGAGACGAAGAGGGGCCACGGAGGGGCCACACCCTAGGGCGGCGCGGCCCCCCCCTTGGCCGCGCGGCCCTGTGGTGTGGGGCCCCCGTGCCGCCTCTTGACCTGCCCTTCCGCCTATAAAAGTCTCCGTGACGAAAACCCCGGTCACGAGAGCCACGATACGGAAAACCTTCCGAGACGCCGCCGCCGCCGATCCCATCTCGGGGGATCCAGGAGATCGCCTCCGGCACCCTGCCGGAGAGGGGAATCATCTCCCGGAGGACTCTACGCCGCCATGGTCGCCTCCGGTGTGATGTGTGAGTAGTCTACCCCTGGACTATGGGTCCATAGCAGTAGCTAGATGGTTGTCTTCTCCCCATTGTGCTATCATTGTCGGATCTTGTGAGCTGCCTAACATGATCAAGATCATCTATCTGTAATTCTATATGTTGCGTTTGTTGGGATCCGTTGAATAGAGAATACTTGTTATGTTGATTATCAAAGTTATGCTATGTGTTGTTTATGATCTTGCATGCTCTCCGTTACTAGTAGATGCTCTGGCCAAGTAGATGCTTGTGACTCCAAGAGGGAGTACTTATGCTCGATAGTGGGTTCATGCCTGCATTGACACCGGGACAAAGGATGTAAAGTTCTAAGGTTGTGTTGTGCTGTTGCCACTAGGGATAAAACATTAGTGCTATGTTCAAGGATGTAGTCACTAGTTACATTACGCACCATACTTAATGCAATTGTCTGTTGTTAGCAACTTAATACTGGAAGGGGTTCGGACGATAACCTGAAGGTGGACTTTTTAGGCATAGATGCAGTTGGATGACGGTCTATGTACTTTGTCGTAATGCCCAATTAAATCTCACTATACTCATCATGATATGTATGTGCATGGTCATGCTCTCTTTATTTGTCAATTGCCCAACTGTAATTTGTTCACCCAACATGCTGTTCGTCTTATGGGAGAGACACCTCTAGTGAACTGTGGACCTCGGTCCAATTCTCTTTACTGAAATACAATCTACTGCAATACTTGTTCTACTGTTTTCTGCAAACAATCATCTTCCACACAATACGGTTAACTCTTTGTTACAGCAAGCCGGTGAGATTGACAACCTCACTGTTTCGTTGGGGCAAAGTACTTTGGTTGTGTTGAGCAGGTTCCACGTTGGCGCCGGAATCACTGGTGTTGCGCCGCACTACATCTCGCCGCCATCATACTTCAACGTGCTTCTTGACTCCTACTGGTCCGATTAAACCTTGGTTTCTTACTGAGGGAAACTTGCCGCTGTGCGCATCACACCTTCCTCTTGGGGTTCCCAACGGACGTGCCAACCACACGCATCAAGCAAATTTCTGGCGCCGTTGCCGGGGAGATCAAGACACGCTGCAAGGGGAGTCTCCACTTCTCAATCTCTTTACTTTGTTTTTGTCTTGCTTAGTTTTATTTACTACTTTGTTTGCTGCACTAAATCAAAATACAAAAAAATTAGTTGCTAGTTTTACTTTATTTGCTATCTTGTTTGCTATATCTAAAACACAAAAAAAAATTAGTTTACTTGCATTTACTTTATTCATCATGTTTCCTTTTAATTTTACCACAAAAAACATACCGGTAGGACGTGGGTCTATAGTTGGGAGAAATAATATAGAAGAATTTTTCAATCATGTTAGTACTATTGAAAATTTTGAAGATAGACACTTGGTAGACCTTGCGCCTACTTATGAAATTGCTGCTGCGCATTTAATTCGCCTGTTGGAAACTAAATTTGTTAATCTTAATCCTATAATCCAACACATGTTTTTCACACTTGGTGATATGGAAGAGGGGGAAAAGAAAGATTTTGTATTAGAAACCCTTCTTAGAGAATTTGGTGGTCTAGCAAGAGAAGCTAGAAAGGTGTTTGCTAAATTTAATATGCTTGGTTCTCCTACTAATTTTGTTAGTCTCCTTGAAAGGATGGATATGGATAGAATAAGATACACTAATAATATTGATGATGGAGGGGAGATAAAAGCACCAATACCATGTAAGCTCTTAGCTATGAATGATGCATTAGAAAATAACTATGCTTGGCTAGTTCCTGAAAATTTGTTTGATGAGAGTAGCACGCCTAAGACTAATGAAAAGGGAGATGCTGAAACTTATGTATCCAATATACTATGCCTAGTTGAGAAAACTCCACACCCCGCTGTAGAAGTACCACCCTTCGATAATACTTGATACACACTTTCTGCGCCTAGCTGAAAGGCGTTAAAGAAAAGCGCTTATGGGAGACAACCCATGTTTTTACCTACAGTACTTTGTTTTTATTTTGTGTCTTGGAAGTTGTTTACTACTGTAGCAACCTCTCCTTATCTTAGTTTTGTGTTTTGTTGTGCCAAGTTAAGCCGTTGATAGAAAAGTAAGTACTAGATTTGGATTACTGCACAGTTCCAGATTTCTTTGCTGTCACGAATCTGAGTCCACCTCCCTGTAGGTAGCTCAGAAAATTAAGCCAATTTACGTGCATGATCCTCAGATATGTACGCAACTTTCATTCAATTTGAGCATTTTCATTTGAGCAAGTCTGGTGCCATTTTAAAATTCGTCAATACGAACTGTTCTGTTTTGACAGATTCTGCCTTTTATTTCGCATTGCCTCTTTCGCTATGTTGGATGAATTTCTTTGATCCATTAATGTCCAGTAGCATTATGCAATGTCCAGAAGTGTTAAGAATGATTGTGTCACTGATGACCCACAAGTATAGGGGGTGTATCGTAGTATCTTCGATAAGTAAGAATGTCGATCCCAACGAGGAGCAGAAGGTGTTGACAAGCAGTTTCGATGAAGGATTCACTGTAAATGCTCACAGACAAGTATTCAGGGGGGTTTGATGTAACAGTTGAATAAAGTACGAGTATGTAAAGTGCGAGAGTAATAATTGCAGCGAGTGGCCCAATCCTTTTTAGCACAAAGGACAAGCCGGTTTGTTTACTTATAATGACCAAACGTTCTCGAGGACACACGGGATTTTAGTCTAGTGCTTTCGCTACATACGGCTAAATAATCTTCATTGTTGTGATAAGTGTTGTGTGGGTGAACCTATGCTAATGTACCGCCCTTCCTAGGACTAATACATACTTGTGATTATACCCCTTGCAAGCATCCGCAACTACAAGAAAGTAATTAAGAATTAAATCTAACCACAGCCTTAAACTCTGAGATCCTGCGATCCCTCCTGCATTGATATACCAACGGGGGTTTAGGTTTCTGTCACTCCGGCAACCCCGCAATTGGCAAACGAGTACAAGATGCATTCCCCTAGGCCCATAAATGGTGAAGTGTCATGTAGTCGACGTTCACATGACACCACTAGAAGAATAACACCACAACTTAAATATCACACCATTGAATATTACTCAACCATAGTTCACTACTAACATTTAGACTTCACCCATGTCCTCAAGAACTAAACGAACTACTCACAAGACATCATACGGAACATGATCAGAGGTGATATGATGATGAATAACAATCTGAACATAAACTTGGTTCAATGGTTTCACTCAATAGCATCAACAACAAGTAGAAATCGATACCGGGAGAGTTTCCCCTATCAAACAATCAAGATCAAACCCAAATTGCTACGGCGGTGGCGGTGTCCAGCGGTGATGACGGCGGTGATGATGGTGGAGATGATGATGATGGTGATGGCGATGATGTCCAGCTCGATGACGGTGTCGATGGCGTCGATTTCCCCCTCCCGGAGGGAATTTCCCGGCGGATTCCTGCCCGCCGGAGAGCTCTTTCTCTCTGGTGTTCTCCGCCCGCAGAGGCGGCTGTAACTCTTCGCGAGGTACCCTCTGTGGCTTAGGTCTTCGGGACGAAGGGTTTGGCGAAGAAAAGGAGGCGAAAAGGGTCGTGGGCCCCCAGACCATAGGTCGGCGCGGCCAGGGCTGGGCGCGCCGCCCTAGGGTGTGGGCCCACCCTGGCTGCTCCTGGCTCCTCCTTCCGGCTTCCTTCGTCATCTTGAAAAATAGGATTTTTGGTATAATTTCCTTCCGAGTTGATCTTCCGAAATATTGCGTTCGACGGTGCTTTTTCCAGCGAGAATCCTGGCTCCGGTGTTCGATCCTCCAATAATGATGAAACATGCAAAATAGATGAAATAACATAAGTATTGTGTCCCAATATGAAATATATCAATGAATAACAGCAAATTATGATATAAAATAGTGATGCAAATTGGACGTATCAACTCCCCCAAGCTTAGACTTCGCTTGTCCCCAAGCGAAACCGAGCTCGATAGACATGACCACATGTTTATGGAGTGAAGAGTCGATAAATAAAATACGGACAAGAAGCATCATATTCATTCACACAGGACATTATAGTAAGCAACCTCTTATAACTCATATTGAAACAAGTATAAGGTAATCACAAGTAAAGGTGCATGAGAAATCATGATTGGTGATGGCAAACTTCGTTCTTGGTCGTAGAACAATTAACAGATTATATTTATCTCATTGAGCAGCGCTCTCATGTTAGAGTTTATAAGGCACAACTTGCATACTCAATCGTAATGGTCTACTCATAATCATTGATAACTTGCAAAGCTATATTCATTCAAATAAAACTTGTACTAAACAAAGAAGAATAAAAGACATGATGTAGCAAATCACAATATAATGGTTTGATCACAACTACTCAAATGCTTGCTTGAGATGGAGGGAAATAGGTTTACTGACTCAACATAAAGTAAAAGACAGGCCCTTCGCAGAGGGAAGCAGGGATTAAATCATGTGCTAGAGCTTTTTCAATTTTTGCAATCATATAAAGAGAATAAAAGTAACATTTTGAGAGGTGTTTGTTGTTGTCAACGACCGGTAGCGGGTACTCTAACCCCTTGCCGGACAACCTCCTAAGAGCGGCTCCCATATTATTTTCATTTTGTGTGGCACTCCTTCCAACCTTTCTTTCACAAACCATGGCTAACCGAATCCTCGGGTGCCTGCCAACAATCTCATACCATGAAGGAGTGCCTTTTTATTTTAGCTTTATTATGATGATGACACTCCCCCCAACCTTTGCTTACACAAGCCATGGCTAACCGAATCCTTCGGGTGCCGTCCATCAATCACATACCATGGAGGAGTGTCTATTTAGTTTAATCAATTTGGGACTGGGAATCCCATTGCCAGCTCTTTTTGCAAAATTATTGGATAAGCGGGTGAAGCCACTAGTCCATTGGTGGAAGTTGCCCAACAAGATTGAAAGATAAAACACCACATACTTCCTCATGAGCTATGAAACATTGACACAAATAAGAGATACTAAGTTTTGAATTGTTTAAAGGTAGCACATGAAGTATTTACTTGGAATGGCAGAAAATACCATGTAGTAGGTAGGTATGGTGGACACAAATGGCATAGGTTTGGATTAAGGTTTGGATGCACGAGAAGTATTCCCTCTCAGTACAGGTCTTTGGCTAGCAAGGTTAATTAGCAAGCATAAGAGTCGAGGGAAACAAACAAATATACATGTGATAGAAACAATCATGCATCTTCCTTGTAAGTACAAACAATTTTAACTTCAGAATAATAAGCTATGAGATAACAAGAAAGACAATGAAACATCTACATGTATTTCTCTTTTCTATTTAAACCTCAAAGTGTTGTTTCTATTGACCAATGCTAAGTTTGCCAAAACCAAATAGATTTATTCAATGCTCCCAAAGTGATACCAATACTAACAACAAGGTGAATCATATAGTAGAGATTGCAAACTAAAATAAGATGTGCAATATGTAAATGATAAGACTTCTCATTAATATTCCATAACGATAACTCACACCAAGGGATACATAGATAACCAACTAAAGGAGAGATACTTCCAAACGCAACCCATCTTATATGATAACTTCCCTACTCATGATATGATACTACTTGACAATAAAAGTAAAAGGTAGTGATAATGTGATACCGCGGCACTCCCCCAAGCTTGGAACAAACCAAGGGGATGCCAATACCGATGATGAATTACTCCTTTGGCGATGATGGTGATGAACTCCTCCCGAGCTTCTTAATAAGCTCCTTCGTCTTCGATTTCTCAGCTTGACAATTCTGCACTAAGATTCGAAGAGATTCATTGTTATCCGAAGTTGGCGATGACGACCTTGTGACGCGAATCGAGTGGTATTCAATCATTCTTCGGAGACGGCAATTCTCCTCCTGGAGTATCTCCACTTCTCTTCGTAGAGCCCGATATTGATCAAAAAACTCATCGGTAATCCGTATGACTTCTTCCATCATGGGGAAAGAGTCGAGGCTAAGAGCGGGTGGTAAAGGTCCCTGCAGGTTATGAGAAAAGAACGTCGAGTGTCAACAGATCCCACCAAGATTTGCTTGCTTCCTCCGGCTTGCTGCTCTTGTCTTGATGGCACCTCCTTCTCTTCCTCCAAAAGCCCCTTGCCCTTGTTGTTGGAGGCCATGGTGCTTCTAAACCGAAAACAGATCCTGGCAGAAACAGCTTGAAACAAAACACGTCGAGAAAACGATATACGGACCTCCAGGGGTCCGGGGGATTATATAGCAAAATTTTTCTCGTCAAAAGGAAAGCACCAGATCGAACCGAGTCGGAAAGGGGCGACGAGGCGGCCAAACCATAGGCCGGCGCGGGCCCCAGGTCAGCCGCGCCGCCCTATGGTGGCACCCCTCGTGCGTCCTTTCCACTCCGTTCGAACTCGTAATTTCTCATATTTTCCAAAAATAGCAAAAATATAGTTCGGAAAGTAAATTGCGTACTTTTCATTACCGATCGTTACCTATTCGAAGTCGAGTTCGCGGACCGTCAATTTGCCCTTTGATGTAGGCCTCCGGTGTTTCCACTTGAATAATATCAACATCAACATTATAAGAATCACCCGAGATATAATGCTTGAGTCTTTGTCCATTCACCACTTGCGTAGCATTGCCTTGGAGAGAGCTAATTTTGATTGCTCCTGAACGATACACCTCCTCGACAACATATGGTCCTTCCCATTTCGAGAGTAATTTCCCCGCAAAGAATCTCGAGACGAGACCGATACAATAGGACTTTATCCCCAATATTAAATTCTCTTTTGATAATCCTCCTATCATGCCATTTTTTAACTTTCTCTTTAAAGAGTTTAGCATTTTCATATGCTTCACTTCTCCATTCATCTAGAGAACTCAATTGCAACAACCTCTTATCACCTAGCAAGTTTAGGATCTTTATTTAATTCTCTAACAGCCCAATAAGCTTTGTGCTCTAGTTCTAAAGGTAAATGACAAGCTTTCCCATAAACCATTTTATAAGGTGACATTCCCATGGGATTTTTATAAGCAGTTCTATAAGCCCAAAGTGCATCCTTCAATTTACTAGCCCAATTCTTTCTAGTTTTATTAACGGTCTTTCCCAAAATAGATTTAATCTCTCTATTTGATAATTCTACTTGACCACTAGTTTGAGGATGATAAGCAGAAGCAATTCTATGATTAATACCATACTTAGCAAGAGTTTTTCTAAAACCTCCATGAATAAAATGAGAACCTCCATCAGTCATAATATATCTAGGTACTCCAAATCTAGGAAAAATAATATCTAAGAGCATTCTTAAAGAGGTCTCACCATCAGCACTTTTTGTAGGTATAGCTTCCACCCATTTAGTAACATAATCAACAGCAACAAGTATATGAGTGTTACCTTCCGAAGACGGAAAAGGTCCCATGAAGTCAAATCCCCAACAATCAAACGGTTCAATAACAAGAGTATAATTCATAGGCATTTCATTGCGTCTGGAGATATTACCAACCCTTTGGCATTCATCACAAGATAAAATAAACTTTCTCGCATCTTTGAAGAGAGTTGGCCAATAAAAACCTGATTGTAAAACCTTTTGCGCGGTTCTTTCTCCAAATATGATGTCCTCCATAAGCACTACCATGACATTTACTCAATATTTCTTGTTGTTCATACTCAGGAACACATCTTCGCATAATACCATCCACTCCTTCTTTATATAAGTGTGGGTCATCCCAGAAATAATGCCTCAAGTCATAAAAGAATTTCCTCCTTTGCTGAGCTGAAAAGGTTGGAGGCAAGTACTTGGAAACAATAAAGTTAGCATAATCAGCATACCAAGGACTGTCTCGCGAGCTCACCTTTATTACAGCCAATTGTTCATTTGGAAAACTATCATTAACAGGAACAGGATCATAAGCAATATTTTCCAATCTAGACAAATTATCAAAGAACAGGATTATCAAGACCTTTCCTATCTACAATATGTAGATCAAATTCTTGCAAAAGAAGTACCCATCTAATAAGCCTCGCTTAGCATCTTTCTTTGTCATTAGGTATCTAATTGCAGCATGATCAGTATGAATAGTAACTTTTGAATCAACAATATAAGATCTAAATTTATCACAAGCAAAGACTACAGCTAATAATTCTTTTTCAGTTGTAGCATAATTTCTTTGAGCAGCATCAAGAGTTTTACTAGCATAATGAATAACATTCAGTTTTTTATCTACTCGCTGTCCAAGAACAGCGCCTACAAGAAAATCACTAGCATCACACATAATTTCAAATGGTAAGTTCCAATCAGGAGGTTCAACTATAGGAGCGATTGTTAAGGCTTTCTTAAGAGTTTCAAAAGCTTCCTTACAATCATCATCAAAAACAAATGGTACATCTTTTTGAAGAAGATTAGTAAGAGGCTTTGAAATCTTGGAGAAATGTTTAATAAATCTCCTATAAAACCCAGCATGACCAAGAACACTACGAATACCTTTAACATCCCTCGGATAGGGCATCTTCTCAATTGCTTCAACTTTAGCTCTATCAACTTCAATACCTCTCTCAGAAATTTTATGTCCCAATACAATTCCTTCATTAACCATAAAGTGGCATTTCTCCCAATTAAGAACAAGGTTAGTTTCTTCACATCTCTGCAAAACTTTATCAAGGTTTCGCAAGCAACTATCAAAAGAATTCCCATAGACGGAAAAATCATCCATGAATACCTCTACAATACTTTCACAAAAACCATGAAAAATAGCAGACATGCATCTTTGAAAAGTAGCAGGAGCATTACATAAACCAAAAGGCATGCGTCTATAAGCATAAGTTCCATAAGGACAAGTAAAGGTGGTTTTCTCTTGATCTTTAGCTTTAACAATTTGTGAAAACCAGAATAACCATCAAGAAAGCAAAAATGAGTATTTTTAGACAATCTTTCTAGCATTTGATCAATAAATGGTAAAGGGTAATGATCTTTCTTAGTAACTTTATTAACTTTTCGAAAATCAATGCACATTCTATACCCTACAACTACTCTTTGAGGGATGAGCTCATCATTATCATTAGGCACAACAGTCATACCTCCTTTCTTGGGAACGCAATGCACAGGACTAACCCATCTACTATCAGCAATAGGATATATAATACCAGCTTCAAGAAGTCGTAATACCTCATTCCTTACCACTTCCTTCATCTTCGGAATTAGACGACGCTGAGGTTCAACAACAGGCTTTGCATCATCTTCCATATTAATAGCATGTTGGCATATAGACGGAGAAATCCCCTTCAAATCATCAAGAGTGTAGCCAATAGCGCCTCGATGCTTCTTCAATATTTCCAATAACCTTTCTTCCTCAATCTCTGAAAGCTTAGAACTAATAATAATAGGATATATTTTCTTATCATCAATATGAGGATATTTAAGATTATCAGGTAAAGGCTTTAAATCAAAAACAGGATCTTCCTTTGGTGGCGGTGTTGTACCCAAATCTTCCACCGGTAAATCATGCTTGAGAATAGGTTGGCGAAGAAAAATTTCCTCAAGCTCATCTCTTTCTTTCCTAAAAATTTCGCTCTCGCTATCCTCCAAATGTTGCTGCAAAGGATTATTAGGAACAAGAACAATAGATGCACATTGCTCCATTTTAAAATCATTACTAGGCAAATCAGCTTTATAAGGAGTTTTAGTAAATTTAGAGAAGTTAAACTCATAAGATTCACCAGCGAATTTAGTCAAAATTTTCTCTTTCTTGCAATCTATAATAGCTCCACAAGTATTTAGAAAAGGTCTACCAAAAATAATAGGACAATAATCACTAGCAGCAGAACCAAGTACCAAAAAGTCAGCAGGATATTTAATCTTACCGCATAAAACTTCCACATCTCGAACAATACCAATTGGAGAAATAGTTTCTCTATTAGCCAGCTGAATAACCACATCAATATCTTCAAGTTCACAAGAATCAATTTCGTGCATAATCTCCGTGTAAAGCTCATACGGAATAGCACTAACACTTGCACCAATATCACATAATCCATAATAACAATGATCACCAATTTTAACAGATAGCATAGGAACACTAGCTTGTTTGGGTTTATTAGGATGTGAGACAATATTAGAAGCATCTTCACAGAAAATAATATGACCATCCTCCACATTTTCAGTCACAAGATCTTTAATTATTGCAACAGCAGGTTCAACTTTTATTTGTTCTTCAGGTTCTACAGGTTTCTTTTCACTTTTATGAACCGCACTATTTATAACAGAGTACTCTTTCATTTTAGCAGGGAAAGGAGTTTTTTCAATATAAGCTTCAGGAATAACACGATCAGCAGTTTCAACTACAACGCATTTATTAATAGATGAATCAATTTTATCTTTATACGGTTCATGATACTTATCAAAATTCTTCTTTGGCAATTCATAATGAGAGGCAAAAGCTTTATAAAGATTTACAGCAACTTGAGAATCAAGACCATATATAGCACTCATATTACGAAATTTATCGATCCATAAAAGCTTCAATGCATTTATAATCATAAATTATACCTGATTCTCTATCCTTGTCGTTCTCCCATCCTTCAGTATTTTCTTGGATCCGATCAAGAAGGTCCCTTTTAAACTCTTCTTTGTTGCGTGTAAATGATCCAGAACAAGAAGTATCCAGCAAGGTCTTGTCTTGAAAAGAAAGTCTTGCATAGAAATTATCAATAATAACATTACCAGGAAGCTCATGAATGGGGCATTTGAGCATTAAAGACTTCAATCTCCCCCAAGCTTGGGCGATGCTCTCTCCATCATGAGGCCAAAAATTATATATGCGATTCCGATCCTTATGAATTTCACTTGGAGGATAGAACTTAGAATAAAACCGGGGCACAATATCATTCCATTCAAGAGAATCCCCATTATCCAGTAATTTATACCAATGCGCCGCCTTACCGGACAGCGACAAAGAGAATAGTTTCTTCCTCACTTCATCCATAGCAATACCTGCACATTTGAATAACCCGCATAATTCATGCAAAAACAGTAAATGATCACCGGGATGGACAGTTCCATCCCCTTCATAGCGGTTATCCATAACACGTTCAATAATTTTCATAGGTATTTTATATGGTATCACTTCCTCACCTGGCGCCTCATCCACTACCGTTGCAGTAGTAGTAGATTTCCCAAATAGAAATTGAAGAGAAGATCTCTCCATAATGACTTATAGCAGCAGGCAGAAATAAAATCAGCACAACAGTAAAGGTTTTCCTTACCAATTCCACTTACCAATAGCGCTTCACTCCCCGGCAACGGCGCCGGAAAATAGTCTTGATGACCCACAAGTATAGGGGGTGTATCGTAGTATCTTCGATAAGTAAGAATGTCGATCCCAACGAGGAGCAGAAGGTGTTGACAAGCAGTTTCGATGAAGGATTCACTGTAAATGCTCACAGACAAGTATTCAGGGGGGTTTGATGTAACAGTTGAATAAAGTACGAGTATGTAAAGTGCGAGAGTAATAATTGCAGCGAGTGGCCCAATCCTTTTTAGCACAAAGGACAAGCCGGTTTGTTTACTTATAATGACCAAACGTTCTCGAGGACACACGGGATTTTAGTCTAGTGCTTTCGCTACATACGGCTAAATAATCTTCATTGTTGTGATAAGTGTTGTGTGGGTGAACCTATGCTAATGTACCGCCCTTCCTAGGACTAATACATACTTGTGATTATACCCCTTGCAAGCATCCGCAACTACAAGAAAGTAATTAAGAATTAAATCTAACCACAGCCTTAAACTCTGAGATCCTGCGATCCCTCCTGCATCGATATACCAACGGGGTTTAGGTTTGTCACTCCGGCAACCCCGCAATTGGCAAACGAGTACAAGATGCATTCCCCTAGGCCCATAAATGGTGAAGTGTCATGTAGTCGACGTTCACATGACACCACTAGAAGAATAACACCACAACTTAAATATCACACCATTGAATATTACTCAACCATAGTTCACTACTAACATTTAGACTTCACCCATGTCCTCAAGAACTAAACGAACTACTCACAAGACATCATACGGAACATGATCAGAGGTGATATGATGATGAATAACAATCTGAACATAAACTTGGTTCAATGGTTTCACTCAATAGCATCAACAACAAGTAGAAATCGATACCGGGAGAGTTTCCCCTATCAAACAATCAAGATCAAACCCAAATTGCTACGGCGGTGGCGGTGTCCAGCGGTGATGACGGCGGTGATGATGGTGGAGATGATGATGATGGTGATGGCGATGATGTCCAGCTCGATGACGGTGTCGATGGCGTCGATTTCCCCCTCCCGGAGGGAATTTCCCCGGCGGATTCCTGCCCGCCGGAGAGCTCTTTTCTCTCTGGTGTTCTCCGCCCCGCAGAGACGGCTGTAACTCTTCGCGAGGTACCCTCTGTGGCTTAGGTCTTCGGGACGAAGGGTTTGGCGAAGAAAAGGAGGCGAAAAGGGTCGTGGGCCCCCCAGACCATAGGCCGGCGCGGCCAGGGCCTGGGCCGCGCCGCCCTAGGGTGTGGGCCCACCCTGGCTGCTCCCGGCTCCTCCTTCTGGCTTCCTTCGTCATCTTGAAAAATAGGATTTTTGGTATAATTTCCTTCCAGAGTTGATCTTCCGAAATATTGCGTTCTGACGGTGCTTTTTCCAGCAGAATCCTGGCTCCGGTGTTCGATCCTCCAATAATGATGAAACATGCAAAATAGATGAAATAACATAAGTATTGTGTCCCAATATGAAATATATCAATGAATAACAGCAAATTATGATATAAAATAGTGATGCAAATTGGACGTATCAGTCACCTCTGAATATGTCAATTTATATTGTGCACTAACCCTCTAATGAGTTGTTTCGAGTTTGGTGTGGAGGAAGTTTTCAAGGATCAAGAGAGGAGTATGATGCAACATGATCAAGGAGAGTGAAAGCTCTAAGCTTGGGGATGCACCCGGTGGTTCACCCCTGCATATATCAAGAAGACTCAAGCGTCTAAGCTTGGGGATGCCCAAGGCATCCCCTTCTTCATCGACAACATTATCAGGTTCCTCCCCTGAAACTATATTTTTATTCCATCACATCTTATGTGCTTTTTCTTGGAGCGTCGGTTTGTTTTTGTTTTTTGTTTTGTTTGAATAAAATGGATCCTAGCATTCACTTTATGGGAGAGAGACACGCTCCGCTGTAGCATATGGACAAGTATGTCCTTGGTTTCTACTCATAGTATTCATGGCGAAGTTTCTCCTTCGTTAAATTGTTATATGGTTGGAATTGGAAAATGATACATGTAGTAATTGCTATAAATGTCTTGGGTAATGTGATACTTGGCAATTGTTGTGCTCATGTTTAAGCTCTTGCATCATATGCTTTGCACCCATTAATGAAGAAATACATAGAGCATGCTAAAATTTGGTTTGCATATTTGGTTTCTCTAAGGTCTAGATAATTTCTAGTATTGAGTTTGAACAACAAGGAAGACGGTGTAGAGTCTTATAATGTTTTCAATATGTCTTTTATGTGAGTTTTGCTGCACCGGTTCATCCTTGTGTTTGTTTCAAATAAACCTTGCTAGCCTAAACCTTGTATCGAGAGGGAATACTTCTCATGCATCCAAAATACTTGAGCCAACCACTATGCCATTTGTGTCCACCATACCTACCTACTACATGGTATTTTCCGCCATTCCAAAGTAAATTGCTTGAGTGCTACCTTTAAAATTCCATCATTCACCTTTGCAATATATAGCTCATGGGACAAATAGCTTAAAAACTATTGTGGTATTGAATATGTAATTATGCACTTTATCTCTTATTAAGTTGCTTGTTGTGCGATAACCATGTTCACTGGGGACGCCATCAACTATTCATTGTTGAATTTCATGTGAGTTGCTATGCATGTCCGTCTTGTCTGAAGTAAGAGAGATCTACCACCATATGGTTAAGCATGCATATATTAGAGAAGAACATTGGGCCGCTAACTAAAGCCATGCTCCATGGTGGAAGTTTCAGTTTTGGACAACAATCCTCAAATCTCAAATGAGAAAATTATTAATTGTTGGTATATGCTTATGCATAAAAGAGGAGTCCATTATCTGTTGTCTATGTTGTCCCGGTATGGATGTCTAAGTTGAAGAATAATCAATAGCGAGAAATCCAATGCGAGCTTTCTCCTTAGACCTTTGTACAGGCGGCATAGAGGTACCCCTTTGTGACACTTGGTAAAAACAATGCATTGTGATGATCCGGTAGTCCAAGCTAATTAGGACAAGGTGCGGGCACTATTAGTACACTATGCATGAGGCTTGCAACTTATAAGATATAATTTACATGATGCATATGCTTTATTACTACCGTTGACAAAATTGTTTCATGTTTTCAAAATCAAAGCTCTAGCACAAATATAGCAATCGATGCTTTTCCTCTATGGAGGACCATTCTTTTACTTTCAATGTTGAGTCAGTTCACCTATCTCTCTCCACCTCAAGAAGCAAACACTTGTGTGAACTGTGCATTGATTCCTACATACTTGCTTATTGCACTTATTATATTACTCTATGTTGACAATATCCATGAGATATACATGTTACAAGTTGAAAGCAACCGCTGAAACTTAGTCTTCTTTTGTGTTGCTTCAATGCCTTTACTTTGAATTATTGCTTTATGAGTTAACTCTTATGCAAGACTTATTGATGCTTGTCTTGAAGTGCTATTCATGAAAAGTCTTTGCTATATGATTCACTTGTTTACTCATGTCATATACATTGTTTTGATCGCTGCATTCACTACATATGCTTTACAAATAGTATGATCAAGATTATGATGGCATGTCACTCCAGAAATTATCTGTGTTATCGTTTTACCTGCTCGGGACGAGCAGAACTAAGCTTGGGGATGCTGATACGTCTCCGACGTATCGATAATTTCTTATGTTCCATGCCACATTATTGATGTTATCTACATGTTTTATGCACACTTTATGTCATATTCGTGCATTTTCTGGAACTAACCTATTAACAAGATGCCGAAGTGCCGATTCTTTGTTTCTGCTGTTTTTGGTTTCAGAAATCCTAGTAAGGAAATATTCTCGGAATTGGACGAAATCAAAGCCCAGGGGCCTATTTTCTCACGAAGCTTCCAGTAAGTCCGAAGGAGAGACGAAGAGGGGCCACGGAGGCCACACCCTAGGCGGCGCGGCCCCCCTTGGCCGCGCGGCCCTGTGGTGTGGGGCCCCGTGCCGCCTCTTGACCTGCCCTTCCGCCTATAAAAAGTCTCCGTGACGAAACCCCCGCATCGAGAGCCACGATACGGAAAACCTTCCCGGAGACGCCGCCGCCGCCGATCCCATCTCGGGGGATCCAGAGATCGCCTCCGGCACCCTGCCGGAGAGGGGAATCATCTCCCGGAGGACTCTACGCCGCCATGGTCGCCTCCGGTGTGATGTGTGAGTAGTCTACCCCTGGACTATGGGTCCATAGCAGTAGCTAGATGGTTGTCTTCTCCCCATTGTGCTATCATTGTTGGATCTTGTGAGCTGCCTAACATGATCAAGATCATCTATCTGTAATTCTATATGTTGCGTTTGTTGGGATCCGATGAATAGAGAATACTTGTTATGTTGATTATCAAAGTTATGCTATGTGTTGTTTATGATCTTGCATGCTCTCCGTTACTAGTAGATGCTCTGGCCAAGTAGATGCTTGTGACTCCAAGAGGGAGTACTTATGCTCGATAGTGGGTTCATGCCTGCATTGACACAGGACGATGTGAGAAAGTTCTAAGGTTGTGTTGTGCTGTTGCCACTAGGGATAAAACATTAGTGCTATGTTCAAGGATGTAGTCACTAGTTACATTACGCACCATACTTAATGCAATTGTCTGTTGTTAGCAACTTAATACTGGAAGGGGTTCGGACGATAACCTGAAGGTGGACTTTTTAGGCATAGATGTAGTTGGATGACGGTCTATGTACTTTGTCGTAATGCCCAATTAAATCTCACTATACTCATCATGATATGTATGTGCATGGTCATGCTCTCTTTATTTGTCAATTGCCCAACTGTAATTTGTTCACCCAACATGCTGTTCGTCTTATGGGAGAGACACCTCTAGTGAACTGTGGACCCCGGTCCAATTCTCTTTACTGAAATACAATCTACTGCAATACTTGTTCTACTGTTTTCTGCAAACAATCATCTTCCACACAATACGGTTAACTCTTTGTTACAGCAAGCCGGTGAGATTGACAACCTCACTGTTTCGTTGGGGCAAAGTACTTTGGTTGTGTTGAGCAGGTTCCACGTTGGCGCCGGAATCACTGGTGTTGCGCCGCACTACATCTCGCCGCCATCAACCTTCAACGTGCTTCTTGACTCCTACTGGTCCGATTAAACCTTGGTTTCTTACTGAGGGAAACTTGCCGCTGTGCGCATCACACCTTCCTCTTGGGGTTCCCAACGGACGTGCCAACCACACGCATCATCCTCCTCCAATATCGCGCTACAAGATGCTGTCGATCTCCTTGACGAAGCACGAGATATCGCCTTGGCAAGAACAACGGTCTACCAACAAGCACTGAGAAATTATCACAGTCGACGGATACGCAGTCGAAATTTCAGTGTTGGAGATATGGTACTTCGGTTGAAGCAAAAAAGACCTTTGAAGCTAGAATCTCCATGGGAAGGACCATACATCATCACCGAAGTGATACCAGGAGGAGCTTATCGGCTCAAAAATCCAGCCTCAGGAAAAGATGTCGAGAATCCATGGAACATCGCGCAATTGCGACGGTTTTATACATAGGATACGATTGTTTTCATTTAACGGCCTACAAGGTTGCCTTACATTATGAATAAAGATCTAATCAGATTTCTGTTACCCTTTTTCTTGCTTCAGGCTTTGGCACCCGAACGTAACGTTCGGAACCTTTTTTCATCGGCTCTAACTCCCATCGGGAGCACTGGCCCACACGATGACATTAATTAAATACTCTCAGCGAGAGCTAAGATTAATGACACACAAAAACAACCAATCCAAGCCTCGAAAAATACGCGAGTGCTGCAGTTGATGGTTACATTAAGATAAGGCTCAAACCGGTGCACCGTGTGACGAAGCCGAACTTTTGCATAAATTACATATCGACTTCGCAATAACATTGCATAAAATACAACGAAGTCGTCGAGTAAGCAGGTTGAACTGATCACTCAGCCGCACTCGACAACAAAATATCAATCAAAATAACATAAGCGTACAGCGTACGCAGTAAACAATCTTATGCGAATACAAGGTTATTCCATTTATAATCGGGATCCCCAGTCCCAATGGGCCTTCAGTTCCTTTTCGAGGCATGATTCCATCCGAGAAACAATGGTGTGAGCAGGACCTCGAGCAATATCATAGTATTGGCCTAAATCCCTTTCAGTGTTTGCCACGGCTCTTAAATCCAAAGATGGATGACATGCCAATATTGAAGCAAAGGCAAGCTCAGCACCAACTAGAAGCTCTTTCCGCACCAGCAGCCGAATCCTCTCGGGAGACTTGAATCGGGTGAACAAACCAGACAAGGTTTCAGGTGCCTGATCCAGAGGAAACAAGGTGTGCCAAACCATCGTAAGAAGGGCATAGTATTTATCAAAATAGTAATGCGCCTTCATCACCCGGTACTTAAACTTCGCCATGATGACGGCCTTCGGACGATGCAGCCATAAACCATGCGTTGGGTGCGCAACGTCGGTCATCGCCTCAACCTCTTCATGAATCTTCCTGTCCTCTTCAGCTGCATCCGAAGCTACGACTGGAAAAGGAACGAATGTTAGAACATTCAAGCTATACCCGGAATCAGAAGATAGACTAAACACTCACAGCCTAGGCTTTCGGAAGCAACATGAAGACCATCGAGAGCGTATTGTTCGACGGCAGTCGCTATTTCTCCCTTCTTCTTCACCAAGGCAGCCATTGCACGAAGGGAAGTAATGTCTTTATTCAGACTAGATACCTGGTCACGTAACTGACGAACAAGGCCTGACTCATCATTTCCCGAAGAATTCGAAAAAAGCTCGGCACGGGAAGAAGATGAAGGAATCTACAGTACGTCCTCAGTTCAGACCAAGCATTAATATAAAAACTCCCATCGAGAGTATTGAGTGCACATCATACAGGCAAAAGGATGTTTGGCAACAGAGCCGAATTTGAAAAGAGTTACGATAATCTTATGTACAACAAATCAAATAACGGTTCAAGGATTCGCCGACGTTGAACCGGGGGCTGACTCAGGGATAGGCTCGGCTTGTGCTTCATCCACCAACTTCAGAAGCCGGTTGGCGCAAGTTATTGCCGATCTCTTGAAAGGCTCAAGGTTGACTAGATGATTTTCATCATCAACAGGCAGCGCCTTAGAGAACTCTTCCAATTCCGACCCCATCCCGTGGCCCATAAGCAACTGGAAAGTAAGAACTGCACCCATCAAGCGGCTGCGACGTTTCAGTACCTCTACAGGCTCGGAAGGATCGACAAGGAAAGCTTCCGCCATCTCGTCGAGAGTTTTGTCCAGCTTCGCCTTTGGGAAGATCATCGAGTATAACTTCGACAGAGCTCCCTTGGACTTCTGCAGTAACCTAAGAATCTGGACGTTTGACCCAGCAGCAAGTGACAAGGCGTCGGCTGTGGAATCCTCCTGAAGCTGATGGCGTCAGCTGACAGTTAAATTGGCGGCCTCTGAAAAAGAGATGTATCAGTAATCAATGGAGAAAGCATCAAGAAAGGAGCGGAACACCATAAGGATTTTTACCCAGTAAATCCTTGATGGATTCGCGGAGGACACCTTCCTTCTCGTCAATTGCAGCCGTCGCTGTACGCCTGGCATCTTGATCATCCTTCATCTGACGCTTCAGCTTCTTTACCTCCTCCTTCAACAAGGCGTTCTCACTCTTGGCATCGACAGCGATCCTGTTGGCTTCGACCGCTTGATCAGCCGAATACTTGATAGCCTTCCGAAGTTGGGCATTTTCGGCCTCTAGGCGAGTAAATTGTTCAGCAAAGTCCGCCACAGCATCGACTGTAGCGTAAATTGGCTGCAGCCAGGAAAAATCAAGAGGAGTCAGGTGATGGAAATTCAGTAAAGCCAGACAGATTAAGTACTTACGTGATCGCGGCCAGCCGGCGGAGTGGGAGCATCATCAGGAGGAATAACTCTCGATAATGGGACCTTCTCTACACCCGTTCGGGATGGAGGTGTCGACTTGGCAGGAGAAGGGTTCGATTCCTTAGCCGATGCTGCTCTCTCAGAAGCTAGTTTAGCCCTCTTTGCGAGAGGAACATCGTCATCGACATCGACAGAGCTGTTTAAGAACAGCGCGCAGTTAAGCATACAAGGTGACAAGAAATATAAGTAACAAGAGTATAAATGCTCACAGGTCCAGATCATCTTCGTCCACGAAGAAACTTGTTGAACCCTTCTTAGCAGGAGGAGGCGAAGCAGCTTCGTCGGCATCATTATCTCCTCCTTTAGGACTTGATTCAGCCGAAGTGATAAGATCATCATGTACCTGCTTGCGACGTCTGCTCTTGAGAAAGGCGTCATCTTCGGTAGCTTCCTCTTCTTGGACATCGCTGTCCTCAAGGGCGTGCTGGGCATCCTCGGTTCCCTCAGAATCATCGTCGTCATCCTCTAATACCACACCGCTCTCGGGTGAGGGAGGATAGCATTGGGCGACAGCGGGAACCTGCGGAAGGATAGAAAACATGTAAGGCACAAACATAAAGAAGAAGTAATGGCCGTAAACGAAGAACAACAAGGTTACCTCGGACGGAAGATGCTTGAAATCATAAGGAGGGCGCGCCGATGTCAAGATAATGGTGTCCTTGGTGCTGAGGCATGTTAGGCGACGAACCTCGTTCTGGAGCTCCTCTGCCGACAGGTCGGCAGAGTTGACCCTCGACTTGTCGTTTTTGCCAGTGAAAAGCCACAGCTGGTGAGGGCGATACATCAGCGGCTGCACTCGACGTTGTAGGAACACTGAAACTACTTCAGTACCGCACATCGTCAGGCCTCCTGAATTCTTCAAAGTGACAATTTGCTTGAATAGCTCATCGGCTGTCGCCTTTTCTTCGGGAGAAAGGGCGTTGTTCCAAGACTTCTTCTTATGAGCCACCAGGACATCGTCAAAAAGAGGGAGATTTGAACGCCGCCCAGGAACAGCAGGGTCCCGAAGGTAGAACCACTTGTTGCGCCAGCCCTGGACGGATTCCTTCATCGGATAGTCGAAGTAGTCAACCTCCTTCCTGACAACGAAGCCGACGCCGCCGACAACGGGGGGGCGTTGCTATCATTATGACGCTTCACATAGAAGATCTTCCTCCAAAGGCCCCAGTGAGGCTCAATGCCGAGGAAGGCTTCGCAGACAGTGATAAAAATGGAAAGGTGGAGGATGGAATTTGGGGTCAGCTGCCAGAGCTGAATCCCGTAGAAGAAAAGGAGGAAACGAAGGAACTCGTGCGCCGGAAGAGAGAGGCCACGGAACAGAAAAGCGACGAACATGACGGTGAAGCCCTTTGGGGGACTTGGGCGAGAAACCGAACCTGGGAGACGAATGTCATCCTCAGATGCGGAGATGAAGCCGAGGGCGCGAAGTTTGTTGATGTCGCGGTTGGTAATGGCAGAGGCGTTCCAGTCGCGGCTAACTTTAGCCGCCTCCGATGCGCTGCCACTCTTCTTTTTGCCCATGGTGAACGAAGCTTCTGATGGAGAGGCGGAAGAACAGGAGGCTTGAAGGAGAAGATGAGCAGTGAACGGGGTAAAAGGTAAAAAAGAAAGGGGGCCTCCTATTTATCCCATAAGAATTTGAGCCCAGACGTGGCCATAACTCCACAATACATCGTGGGGGGAGGAGCAGATCTGACTGTACACGTGGCGCTTGAAGGAGTGGAACCGGCGGCCCATTATTCCCACGTCGCGCGAAAATTGAGGAGATGCCTCGATCGCCGCGCGTGCACTAGTCAGGCCCTAAAAACTGCCTGCGCAGAACTAGGGTGGGCCCATCAGGTCAAGTCCTATCAATTGGCCCACAGCAGTTACACGTCAAGTCAAATCCCGTCAATCAGCCCACAACTGTGACGTCATAAAAAAAACTAGAAGCACCCGAAGGAAACATGAAAAGTTATTGGGTAAAAGACTTGAGTCTACGCACGGATTACAAGCATCGGTACCTAGACTCGGGGGCTACTCCCATTGGGAGTATGTAATAACCCAGAACATAGGAACAACGAAGGATAGATTTAGAAATGGGATGTGCATTTCATCGCAAAACGGGGGAAATTTTCGCGCCTTATTGCAACTAAACCTAAGAGGGATCGAGGTTCTCTCTCATTTTGCACTTAGGGTTAGGCAATGTGAGTTAGGGAAATTTCGACATGATCTCTTTTGTAACTTGTTACTTTGGGGAATGTTTGCATTTGATAAGTGTTAAACAATTAACTATAAACATCACACCATATAAACAATGAATTTAGAATTCAAACACAAGAGATAAAATTCAAATCACTTTGAATTTCAAAGTGAATATCAAATAATATTTCATCAAGAATATAAACATTGCATAATACAAAGCTCATAAACCAAAACTTGAGCTTTATTGATCATTAACACAGAATACATAGTCTTTACAATATTTTTGATACAAGAATTGATGTATAATAATAAACAGAAATGAAAAAGGAAAATTACAAGATTTTCCTAAACTAAAACCTAGACTAAATGCTTGAAGGACATCTTCTGGTCATGCTCAACTTCAAAACCTGCAAAACAAATCACAAGTGCTAGACAGGATACTAAGTGTTAGAAATTCAGTTTGGACAGAGTGAAAAACATCACAGAAATTCAGTTTGGACAGTGATCAGTGTCACTGCACACTTGTGCTTGTCCAAAACCTGGACAGCACAGGATAGGATCAGGCAGACCAAACCTGAGCAGCCACAGAGGGCTCAAGTTTCACCATATCAAGGCTGTTGCTAGGCAAGCAACAGCAAGGCAAGCAAGGGGTGAGTCATAAAGTAAATGAGCTGGTGTGTCATGGCCGGGGATGAAGTAGAGGCCATATAAATAGCACACAAACCCTAGAACCATGACAGTCGACCACATTTGCAAATCACCAGGTAAGGGTGAAGCAAGAACAAGCACAGTTCATCCAGTTCATAACCAAGAACAGAAACCAACACAACCAACTTAGCCACCAGGAATCATGGTGACCTGAGAAGATCAACCAGAGATTGGAGGTGAAGGGCTGAGTACAGAAACCCCAAGTCTGCATCAACCAAATATTTCACACTAGGAGCTGGAACAAGGTATACCAAGTTCCTGGACAGATCCAATGGATTTGATCCATCACATATGCATGAAATAAGCATGGGAATGAGCAGATGCTCATATGGGTAGATCATCACTTGGTTTTCACCAAGGATTACTGCCAGTCAAAAGCTACTAAAAAAGAAAGCATCTAGGTACAGATCTTGTACACAGAAACTAGCACACATGCACAGATGCACACACTAGCCAGATTAGATGCACAGATAGCACCAGTAGATGGCAAGAATTAGCAGCTAAGACTACACAGTAAATCCGAAGCTATGAACCATCAGTAAACCCTAGATTTTCATCAGGCAAGCATATTGGCATTCATCTCAAGGATGATTCCCAAATATGCAAGCAAAGGTTGAGTAGCCACAAAATCCAACTAACTAAGTGAGCAACCAATCAGTAGCAAGGCTACTGAGGTCACATCACACTTAGCATCAATTAAAATAAAGCCAAATATATCACATCATTATCCAGGAATGGATTCAGATTCAATTGCTTGCCAGATAATTATGAACATCTAAGTCATTTGCAAGCAAATCATTTAAATCATTACTGCATAAGCAGTTCATCATAATTTAATTAATACAAGCATGAATTTATCACAGATCCATGCTTAGCACTGACAGTAGCACACTATTAAGCAACACAATTTACTCACTGCACCATAACCACTGGAGCAAGTCCAAAGAGCTTAAGTAAGCAAGATAGTGATGCTTGAGCATCAAGATCACAAGATAATTGAATCACTTAGTCACAAGTATTAGCCGATGGCTATCACTGATAATTGAATTGATCAAAAGGATCAATTGTAGCAAGCCAAGCTACACAGAGAGGTTAGCCAACAAGCAAGGAATGATCCAATGGATCATTAGCTTGCATAGGAAGCACTGAAGCATATCACAGGCACCACTGGCACACACACAAGTGTCACTGATGCATCACAAATACACCTAGACAAGCAAGCATGATATACCAGTAAGAATAAGCAAGCCATAGTCAAGCATAGCATGGCATAATTAGCTTTTGAGCAAGCACAGTAGAGCATGGCAAGTACAGTGCATGCTAGGAGCAGCAGAGAAGCAAGCACAGCATAAATAGCAAGCAAATCGACATGTGCCAGTACCAGTAACTGGTAATTGGGCCATGAGCTTGCAGTAAACAGAAGCACAGGCAAATTGCACAGCAATAGCATGGCTCTGCATGATCACAGGATCACCAGAGAGCAACAGAGCAGGAGGAGGAAGAAGAACAGTGGTAAGGGAGGCGCACAGAAGAGAAGGAAGAGATGCAACACTTACTTGCGCCTGGAAGCAGAAGCTAGGGCATGGCGAGGCAGTGCTCGCGCGGCCCTAACAGCTGCAAGTCCAGGGAAGGCGCCGACGTTACGCCGGCGAAACCCAAAACACGAACCAGCACCACCGTAGCAGATGCACCTGAGGCGACGGCACGAGTACTGCGAGCAGCACCCGCGCCAAGCCAACCCCAGGAGCGCACCCATCGTCGGCGAGGACGAGAGCTCGCCGGAGTTCGTCAAGGCGAATCTCCGCGAGATCCAGGACGGAGGCGATTCGCCAGGAGAGGACGAGAAGGGGAAAACTACGCGGACAGATCGATAGATCTGCACGCGGTGGTTCTAGTTCGGTAGGTGGCTACAGCGGAGAAGCACGGCGGTGGCCGGAGCGAGGCGGCGGCCATGGCGGCGACGCCATCGCCAGAGCGTCGCGAGAGGCTAGGGTTAGAGGTGAACGAGAGAGAGATGGGCCGAGTGAGTGAGAGAGAGGAGGGCCGTTCGGCGCCACCGAACCCAAAAGGGATTGGCCTTATTGGGCTGTCCCATGGGCTTAGGTTATTGGGCTGGGCCCAATAAGGTCCAGGGGTATTTTAGTCTTTTAACATTTAATAAAAAGCCAGAACTTTACCAAATTGTAATAAATCAAATACAACTCTAAAAATCCATTAAAATTTGGATTAATGAATGAAAAATAAATCTTAACAATAATAAAATATGAAATGGAATTTATGAAACAAATTCAAAATTATGAATTTTAAGAATTTAAATAATAACTTGGAATTTAAAATTATTATTTCCTTGTAATTAAAATTCAAGGAAAAATCTCAAATACTTTCAAATACTTATTTTCAAACATTTCAAAATGAAATTCTAATATTCCAAGTCATTTCTATTGAAAAGGGTATTTTTCCAAGAAAAATACTATATTCCTTTTTATTCCAAAAACTATAGAGGTAACTCAATAATTTCAAATTATTTTTGGAATGAGTAAGGAAATCATCAAGTAAAATAGTTTTAATTTGAATTGTGTACTTTGTGTGAATTAAAAGGATTAATACTTTTAAATCAATTGTAAATTACTGTCAAAGACATAAATCTTAAACACAACCCTAAATTGATATGACTCAGCAGGGTAAAGTGATTCAACATAAAATAATACATCCATGATTGCATTATTTGGATTTTATAACATTGTCCTTACCGGACAATGATGCTTCTTACAGAACCCGAGGTCCAGGTTCCATCAACTGCATTGAACTGCACTATCTCGCAGTCCACAGGCAAGTTCACCCTTGCTCATATCAACTTGATTATTTTCTACTACTTTAATGCAAAGCTGTATACGTATCATTCCTGCATCGCAAATAAAATGTTACTTTCCAACTATGAATATGACTATGTGGTTGGCAATGGAACCATGGTATGTGTTGATATGGTGGAGGTTCCATTGCAATGGGTTATATCACCCTAGGATTAATTACCAATGCCGTCCAGTGATTCTAGCGCCGTACAAACCGCGTTGACCATGAGATCTATAATGGCTCTGGGGAAGCCAGCTGTATCTTTTCCCTTCTGCACGCCAACAGATTGGTAGAGCCGGTGGGGTGTTGGAGGCATTTCCGCAATAGGTTGGGATAGCCTTTTAAATCCCCATCCATTAGTGATGATAAGCTCTACCATCTATGAAGGATTGTCCGGAGTACGCCGTGAGTAAAACCGTATTATCGGGGGAAGTCTACTTGGGGTGTACGGTTGGACAAAAGGGTGGGTTTGCTGTCGCGGAGAAGGCGGTGTGGGCTTGGATCTTTATACCTGGCCTCACACCAAAGGAAGTGTGAACGGGGGCAAGTCCCTGCGGATGGCAAAAAGGGTGAGATCTCTTGTGGGAAAAGTAACGCACCTCTACAGAGTGTATCAAATTGTGGCTGTCACTCCTTGTTCCGGGAAGGGAACTGCGAACGCGGCAGGAAAGGAACTCCACGAAGTTCTAATCAACCTGTGAAGACTGACGGGCATAGTTTTCATAATAAAAGCAACCTTTTGAAGAAATGATTGCAAAACATGCATTGACCTGCGATTTCCTGATCAATGGTCGTAGCTAGTGCATCAAACACCTTTTTACTCTTTTAGAACTTGCTGAGTACCCCTGTACTCACTTTCTTTCGACACCCTTGCTAGACTGTGATACGGAAGTGGAGGCCATCAACGATGGAGCACCGGAAGGAAGCTATGAGTTGGTCTACGAAGAACCTGATCTTACCGGCGGAGTGGAAGGCGTAGACTATGGGATAGTCTACGGACTAGATGACACGGAAGTGGAAGAGTAGTGACATACCCTAGCATCATAGAGCCGAGCAACGTAGAACTTACCTAAATAAGTTGTTGAGCTCTCTTTATATTTGTTATGAGTTGTAATCATACTTAAGTAGTATCTTAGGGTGTTCTCATAGGACCTGTGAGAATACCAACTTGTTAAGACAATGTTTGTAATAAAGTATGGAGTGTTATGACCTGCAATGTTTCTGTTGTACCACTCTGAGGGATATGGCAAATTGTGAAGAAGTCCCTTCGCAAAGATCATATCAACGACTTGTATACTACAACATGCAGTGGTATGCTGGGTCACCGCAGCTGGTATCAGAGCAAATGTTGCGACCTTAGGTTGGAAAAACCTAGTATAGGGAAGAAACTTGTAGGAGTCTAGAAGAAATAGTAAAGGATTCTCTAGAAATATGGTGATTATTCACTTGAGAATAGCAAAACCATATATTTTAGTGCGATAATTCTTTATTATAGCTATTATGATGCATTATCACTACTAATATTATGCTTTTGTATACAGCCATAATGGCGAACCTTTTCCTAAGAGGACTTTGAGGAAGGTTGAGGGATGGCTTGGTGATTATGATGGACCAATAACAGCTCCCCTGTGTGGGATGCTGAAGGAACTTCATTGCGATCCACGGATACCTGTTATCAAGTATACCTACTATGATGGGGAAATCCTAGCCAAGTGCAGAGTATCGGTCCAAGTACCAGAAAAACTGCTGATGAGTTGTATAATGCCATACGGAGAAGCCAAAACTATCACCACAGCCTACCACATGGGCCTATTCAAGGCAATCCTTGAGATAAGGCAGCACAAGTCAGTAGAACTGCTATGTTCCGAGTTTTCTCATATACCTCATGCCGAGGAAGATGAGGATCCCACTCTGAATCATTTGGTGTTAGCACACAGAAGTCCTGAAGCTTGCACAAGACATGGATAGTCTTAAGTCTTTATTGACCACGATGTACCTTTTACACATGAAGATGAGAGGTGAGATTGACCACATGCTAGCTGAGTTCACGGACCCTGATAAAGTCCAAACTCGGATGCGTGATTTGAGGGCACAACCACAACATACTACACCTTTATTTAGCCTAGACAGCTATGTAGATTTGAGTGACCAGTTATCCCATAAAGATCCACTCACACCCAACTTTGTTCCACATTATCCACATGTGTCAGCATCATATGAGTCTGGATATGGGGGAGATGATTCCAGGAACCTAAACTGCTCGGAGTCACCAATCGAGAATTCGACTGGTTGGCATTTCGGGGAACCATTTGGAGATCAAGGAGAACCCATCACTTGTGAGTCAGAGGATGAAGGAGGCGCGGTTAACCAGAATGTTAACCAAAGCTTTGGGCAGGAAGAGAAAGACACCAATTTCATTTCTTTAGATTTGGAGATGGGGTTACCCAAAACATCCCAGTACGTCGTAGGTGAGAGTTCTGGAACTAAGAAAAAGAAGAAGAAGAAGATGAGGGGTCAAGTGAATAGGAATCCTCCATGGATGACAGAAGGAGATGAGCTGTATCCCACTGGGGATATATATGAGTCTTTATCTAGTTACTTTGGCATGACAGATCTCTGTCTCAGCACTTCGTCCGATTCAGACTACATACCTACGGGAAGAACCTTCATTCCGGACGGTGTTCGGAGGATAAACCGCTGTACCGGATGGACCCCAGGGATGTACGCGGAGGTGATTTATGATGACGAGTAGTAGAGCTCCAAGGAAGAATAAAGTAATCTAGGTGGTATTGTAATAGAGCGTATTTTAAATTCCCGTTGGCTTGGGCTTTGAGCCAAATAAGTGGTTTATATATATACCACATGTAATATAAGTTTGTGAGTGTGTTATGTATTATACAAAGTATATGCATAATAAATGTTTGTTTTGTATTTGCTTCTTGATTTCATTGTGTGACTAGTTCTGGGCATTGAGTTGAGCTCAGAAAGCATTTGCATGGTGTAATTATGAGTAATCGCTCTTTGTTACAGGACTAGGGGGAAATGGCGTTAGTAGAAACCGAAGAGGCTCGCAGAGAGCGGGAAGCAAGAGAAAAAGAGGAGGCAGATGCAGCAGCTAGAGCAGAGAATGCACCACCACCACCACACCCAATGATGCACCCAGACTTCCAACAGTATATGAGGTCAATGGAGGAAGATAGGAGGCGTTACCAGGAAAGCCAGAGCAAGAACATGCAAGATTTCTTTACCCACGTCATCAATGATAGGGGTAATGAAGGCAAGGGAGTAACTCTATCGGACTTCCAAAACGCAAGACCACTACCATTCACATCAGCTCCAGAACCAATGGACGCTGAAGATTGGCTTATGGATACGGAACGGAAGCTGAAGACCGTTGGTTGCAACGATGAGGAGAAGATCAGATATACCACTTATCTGTTGTCAGGACCAGCAGCGTCATGGTGGGAGAATCTTGTAGCAGTACACCCTCCAGATAAGGTGTTCACCTGGGAGGAGTTCAAGAAGAAGTTTCGGGATGCTCATGTTCCGGACAGCGTGGTGGAGCTGAAGAAGAGGAAGTTTGACGAACTACGACAAAATACTGCACCCATTATGCAGTATGTTCGGGATTTCAACAGGCTATCCAGGTATGCACCTGAGGATGTAGATACAGAGAAGAAGCGGAAGAAGCGGTTCATGAAAGGCATGAATCCATACATGAAGATGCAACTGAGGTTGGCACGGACTGCCGAATTCCAGGAACTGATTGACTCAGCAATCACTTTCGAGGATGATTATAGGCAAGTCCAGGAGGACAGAAGGAAGAGGGCTCGTATAGAGCCAAGGAAGTACCCAATCAGTAAACCAACACCTGATCGGAGTTTCAAACCCCGATACCGACCTACTACTGGTAATCAATACAACCGAGGAGGTCAGAGTCAGAATCCAATCAACCAGATCATCTGCAACAATTGTGGCCTGAGGGGTCATTTGCAGAAGGATTGTCAGAAACCCAGAATCATTTGTTATGGTTATGGGAAGGAAGGACACATCAAGCCGGATTGTCCAAACAAGGCGTCTTGGAGCGGACAAAACTCTGGAGGACGAGGTGGAAATAACAACAACAACAACCGCAACAACAACAACAACAACAGCAACCGCAACTACAACAACAACAACAACAAGAGGGGAAAGCCTTATGGAAAGCTGAATTGCACATCTTTGGAACAAGCGGAAGAGTCGGATCAAACAGTCTTAGGTACGCTAAGCATTCTTACTCATCCTGGCAAAGTATTATTTGATACTGGAGCAACCACATCATTTCTTGCATTGGAGTTTGTGGAAAAATTCGGGCTTAGATGTTCTAAGTTAGAAACTCCTATAACTGTTCTATCCGCGGGGGGAACGATCTTAGTAACCCACGTGAAAGAAGCACAAGTCCTAACCATATGTGACTGTGTGTATTTCGCGGACCTGTTCATCATACCCATGAAGGACATATCAGTCATCCTAGGAATGGATTGGTTGACAGAGAATGGAGCGGTGATTAACTGTGGAGACAAAACAGTATCACTTCGCAACTCCATCGGAGGTCGAATAGTGTTCCAAGGAGATAAGTACAGTGAGTTGGAGATCAGATTGGAACTAAATAGCCTGAAGGAAGTGAGAATTGAAGATATTCCTGTAGTGAATGAGTTTAAGGATGTATTTCCTAAGGAACTACCGGGAATGCCACCCGATAGAGAGATAGAATTCACAATCGATCTGATTCCAGGCACAGCACCAATAGCACAACCACCATATAAGATGGGGCCGAAGGAATTAGTGGAACTGAAGGCTCAGATTGATGAGTTAGAACAAAAGGGATTCATTCAAGAAAGTGTGTCACCATGGGGTACACCAGTTATTTTTGTGGATAAAAGAGATGGAGGAAAGAGAATGTGTGGAGATTATAGAAATTTGAACAATGTAACTATCAAGAACAAGTATCCTTTACCTAGAATCCAAGACCTTTTTGATCAAGTTCAAGGAGCGGGAGTCTTCTCGAAGATAGATTTAAGGTCAGGATACCATCAAATCAAGATCAAGAAGGAGGATGTACCAAAAACAGCGTTCGTATCAAGGTATGGACACCATGAATACTTGGTTGTACCATTTGGACTAACAAATGCACCAGCAATTTTCATGAATTTGATGAACAAGATATTCATGAAGTACTTGGACAAGTTTGTGATAGTGTTCATAGATGATATTTGATACGTCCAATTTGCATCACTATTTTATATCATAATTTGCTGTTATTCATTGATATATTTCATATTGGGACACAATACTTATGTTATTTCATCTATTTTGCATGTTTCATCATTATTGGAGGATCAAGCATCGGAGCCAGGATTCTGCTGGAAAAAGCACCGTCAGAACGCAATATTTCGGAAGATCAACTCTGGAAGGAAATTATACCAAAAATCCTATTTTTCAAGATGACGAAGGAAGCCAGAAGGAGGGGCCAGGAGGACCTAGGGTGGGCCCACACCCTAGGGCGGCGCGGCCCATGCCCTGGCCGCGCCGCCATGTGGTTTGGGGGGCCCACGACCCCTTTCGCCTCCTTTTCTTCGCGAACTCCTTCGTCCCGAAAACCTAAGCCACAGAGGGTACCTCGCGAAGAGTTACAGCCGCCTCTGCGGGGCGGAGAACACCAGAGAGAAAAGAGCTCTCCGGCGGGTAGGAATCCGCCGGGGGAAATTCCCTCCGGGAGGGGGAAATCGACGCCATCGTCACCGTCATCGAGCTGGACATCATCGCCATCACCATCATCATCATCTCCACCATCATCACCGCCGTCATCACCGCTGGACACCGTCACCGCCGTAGCAATTTGGGTTTGATCTTGATTGTTTGATAGGGGAAACTCTCCCGGTATCGATCTCTACTTGTTGTTGATGCTATTGAGTGAAACCGTTGAACCAAGTTTATGTTCAGATTGTTATTCATCATCATATCACCTCTGATCATGTTCCATATGATGTCTCGTGAGTAGTTCGTTTAGTTCTTGAGGACATGGGTGAAGTCTAAATGTTAGTAGTGAACTATGGATGAGTAATATTCAATGGTGTGATATTTAAGTTGTGGTGTTATTCTTCTAGTGGTGTCATGTGAACGTCGACTACATGACACTTCACCATTTATGGGCCTAGGGGAATGCATCTTGTATTCGTTTGCTAATTGCGGGGTTGCCGGAGTGACAGAAACCTAAACCCCCGTTGGTATATCGATGCAGGAGGGATCGCAGGATCTCAGAGTTTAAGGCTGTGGTTAGATTTATTCTTAATTACTTTCTTGTAGTTGCGGATGCTTGCAAGGGGTATAATCACAAGTATGTATTAGTCCTAGGAAGGGCGGTACATTAGCATAGGTTCACCCACACAACACTTATCATAACAATGAAGATTATTTAGCCGTATGTAGCGAAAGCACTAGACTAAAATCCCGTGTGTCCTCGAGAACGTTTGGTCATTATAAGTAAACAAACCGGCTTGTCCTTTGTGCTAAAAAGGATTGGGCCACTCGCTGCAATTGTTACTCTCGCACTTTACATACTCGTACTTTATTCAACTGTTACATCAAAACCCCCTGAATACTTGTCTGTGAGCATTTACAGTGAATCCTTCATCGAAACTGCTTGTCAACACCTTCTGCTCCTCGTTGGGATCGACATTCTTACTTATCGAAGATACTACGATACACCCCCTATACTTGTGGGTCATCAATATTCTAATCTATTCCAAAGATAAAGAAGAACATGCCAAGCATTTGAAGATAGTTCTGCAAACTTTGAGGGAACATCAGCTATATGCGAAGTTTAGCAAGTGCAAATTTTGGTTAGATAGTGTTGAATTTCTTGGACATGTCATAACCAAAGAAGGCATAGCGGTGAATCCAAGCAAGGTTCAGTCCGTATTGGAATGGAAATCACCTAAAAATGCTAAGGAAATACGAGGATTTCTTGGTATGGCAGGCTATTATCGGAGATTCATAGAAGGATTTTCGAAGATTGCAGGACCGATGACCAAGTTACTCAAGAAAAATACTCCATTTGTGTGGACTGATGAGTTTGAAGCCAGCTTCCAAACACTCAAAGATAAGTTAACCACAGCACCGGTGTTACCAGTTCCTGAACCTGGAAAGGATTACACGGTGTATTGTGATGCTTCCAAGAATGGACTTGGATGTGTTCTTATGCAAGATCGGAAAGTAATAGCTTATGGATCAAGACAGTTGAAACCACATGAACACAACTACCCAGTACATGATCTCGAGTTAGCGGCAGTTGTGTATGCTTTGAAGAGTTGGAGACAATTTCTATATGGATCCAAGTGTGAGTTATACACCGATCACAAAAGTTTGAAATATTTCTTCACTCAGAAGGAATTAAACATGAGGCAGAAGAGATGGTTAGAGTTGATTAAGGATTATGACCTTAAGATCAACTATACACCAGGCAAAGCTAATGTAGTAGCAGATGCCCTAAGTAGGAAGAGTACGGAGAATCAACCTACGGAATGGGAGATTCCAAAGGAACTTCGGAAAGAGCTAGAGGAGGCTCAGATTTTATTTATTCAAGGTGATGATAAAGGAAGTATAGCAACCATGAGGATTATGGATGAGATGTATTCAGATTTGAAATATGAAATTATCCGAAAGCAAGCGGATGATTTGTTCATCCAAGAGGAAATCAAGAGGATTGGAGAAGGAAGACCATCGGAATTCCATCTAGGGGATTTTGATTCATTATACTTCCAGAAAAGAATCTGTGTACCAGATGATCCAGAAGTAAAGTCAATCATATTAAAGGAAGCATATGAAACCCCTTATTCAATACATCCGGGAAGTACTAAGATGTATATGGATTTGAAGGAGATGTTCTGGTGGAACAACATGAAAAGAGAAATAGCACAATATGTCTCGGAATGTCATACATGTCAACGAGTGAAGGCAGAACATCAGAGTCCTGCGGGATTACTCAAACCACTAGAGATACCGGAATGGAAATGGGATGAAATCGGAATGGATTTTGTTACTGGTCTACCAATGACTAGTAAGAAGAAGGATATGATATGGGTAATAGTGGACAGGCTTACCAAGAGTGCTCATTTCATAGCCGTAAACACAAAGGATACTGCAGAAAAGCTTGTGGATATATATGTGAAAGAGATTGTGAGTAAGCATGGAGTACCAAAGAAGATAGTTTCAGATAGAGGTTCAATTTTCACATCAGCATTTTGGAAACGACTACAAGAAGCTTTGGGATCCAAATTGGATTTCAGTACAGCATATCATCCACAAACCGGAGGACAAACCGAAAGAACCAATCAGATACTTGAGAACATGCTTAGAGCTTGTGCTCTAAACTTTGGAGGCTCATGGGAGGACCATTTACCTCTAGCAGAGTTCTCATATAACAACAGTTATCAGAGTAGCATCCAGATGGCACCGTACGAAGCATTGTACGGAAGAAAGTGTCGATCACCAATTTGTTGGTTTGAAACTGGAGAAAACAAGGAGTTTACACCGGTCTACATCAAGGAGAGACAAGAAGTCATCGAGGTGATCCGGGATAGACTCAAAATAGCTCAGAGTCGTCAGAAGAGTTACGCCGACTTAAAGAGAAGAGATTGGGAACCGAAAGTGGGAGACATGGTTTATTTAAAGGTTAGCCCAATGAAAGGACTTAAGAGGTTCGGAGTGAAAGGAAAGTTAAGTCCTCGATATATTGGACCATTTAAGATACTCAGTCAGAATCGAGGAACAGCTTTTGAGTTGGAGTTACCGGCACAACTAAGTCAAGTTCATAATGTGTTTCATGTTTCACAACTCAGAAAGTGTTTGAAGGCACCAGATGATCCCATTACATATGAAGAAATAGAATTGCAATCTGATCTAACTTATGTGGAAAGACCAGAAAAGATCTTAGAAGTACAGTGGAAGAAGTTAAGAAACAGAGCAATCAAATACTGCAAAGTTCAATGGCAACATCATCCTGAGCGAGAAGCAACTTGGGAGATGGGAGAAGAATTAAGGAAGTCTTACCCCGAGATGTTCAGGTACCAATCTTAACTTCAGGACGAAGTTTCTGTTAAGGGGGAGAGGCTGTAATAACCCAGAACATAGGAACAACGAAGGGTAGATTTAGAAATGGGATGTGCATTTCATCGCAAAACGGGGGAAATTTCCGCGCCTTATTGCAACTAAACCTAAGAGGGATCGAGGTTCTCTCTCATTTTGCACTTAGGGTTAGGCAATGTGAGTTAGGGAAATTTCGACATGATCTCTTTTGTAACTTGTTACTTTGGGGAATGTTTGCATTTGATAAGTGTTAAACAATTAACTATAAACATCACACCATATAAACAATGAATTTAGAATTCAAACACAAGAGATAAAATTCAAATCACTTTGAATTTCAAAGTGAATATCAAATAATATTTCATCAAGAATATAAACATTGCATAATACAAAGCTCATAAACCAAAACTTGAGCTTTATTGATCATTAACACAGAATACATAGTCTTTACAATATTTTTGATACAAGAATTGATGTATAATAATAAACAGAAATGAAAAAGGAAAATTACAAGATTTTCCTAAACTAAAACCTAGACTAAATGCTTGAAGGACATCTTCTGGTCATGCTCAACTTCAAAACCTGCAAAACAAATCACAAGTGCTAGACAGGATACTAAGTGTTAGAAATTCAGTTTGGATAGAGGAAAAACATCACAGAAATTCAGTTTGGACAGTGATCAGTGTCACTGCACACTTGTGCTTGTCCAAAACACAGACGACAGATAGGATCAGGCAGACCAAACCTGAGCAGCCACAGAGGGCTCAAGTTTCACCATATCAAGGTTGTTGCTAGGCAAGCAACAGCAAGGCAAGCAAGGGGTGAGTCATAAAGTAAATGAGCTGGTGTGTCATGGCCAGGGATGAAGTAGAGGCCATATAAATAGCACACAAACCCTAGAACCATGACAGTCGACCACATTTGCAAATCACCAGGTAAGGGTGAAGCAAGAACAAGCACAGTTCATCCAGTTCATAACCAAGAACAGAAACCAACACAACCAACTTAGCCACCAGGAATCATGGTGACCTGAGAAGATCAACCAGAGATTGGAGGTGAAGGCTGAGTACAGAAACCCCAAGTCTGCATCAACCAAATATTTCACACTAGGAGCTGGAACAAGGTATACCAAGTTCCTGGACAGATCCAATGGATTTGATCCATCACATATGCATGAAATAAGCATGGGAATGAGCAGATGCTCATATGGGTAGATCATCACTTGGTTTTCACCAAGGATTACTGCCAGTCAAAAGCTACTAAAAAAGAAAGCATCTAGGTACAGATCTTGTACACAGAAACTAGCACACATGCACAGATGCACACACTAGCCAGATTAGATGCACAGATAGCACCAGTAGATGGCAAGAATTAGCAGCTAAGACTACACAGTAAATCCTAAGCTATGAACCATCAGTAAACCCTAGATTTTCATCAGGCAAGCATATTGGCATTCATCTCAAGGATGATTCCCAAATATGCAAGCAAAGGTTGAGTAGCCACAAAATCCAACTAACTAAGTGAGCAACCAATCAGTAGCAAGGCTACTGAGGTCACATCACACTTAGCATCAATTAAAATAAAGCCAAATATATCACATCATTATCCAGGAATGGATTCAGATTCAATTGCTTGCCAGATAATCATGAACAGCTAAGTCATTTGCAAGCAAATTATTTAAATCATTACTGCATAAGCAGTTCATCATAATTTAATTAATACAAGCATGAATTTATCACAGATCCATGCTTAGCACTGATAGTAGCACACTATTAAGCAACACAATTTACTCACTGCACCATAACCACTGGAGCAAGTCCAGTAGCTTAAGTAAGCAACAGCATAGTGATGCTTGAGCATCAGCATCACAAGATAATTGAATCACTTAGTCACAGTATTAGCCAGTAAGCTATCACTGATAATTGAATTGATCAAAAGGATCAATTGTAGCAAGCCAAGCTACACAGAGAGGTTAGCCAACAAGCAAGGAATGATCCAATGGATCATTAGCTTGCATAGGAAGCACTGAAGCATATCACAGGCACCACTGGCACACACACAAGTGTCACTGATGCATCACAAATACACCTAGACAAGCAAGCATGATATACCAGTAAGAATAAGCAAGCCATAGTCAAGCATAGCATGGCATAATTAGCTTTTGAGCAAGCACAGTAGAGCATGGCAAGTACAGTGCATGCTAGGAGCAGCAGAGAAGCAAGCACAGCATAAATAGCAAGCAAATCGACATGTGCCAGTACCGATGGCGAATCGTAATTGGGCCATGAGCTTGCGATAATGAAGCACGGGCAAATTGCACGGCAATAGCATGGCTCGCATGATCACAGATCACCGAGAGAGCAACAGAGCAGGAGGAGGAAGAAGAACGGTGGCAAGGGAGGCGCACGAAGAGAAGGAAGAGATGCAACACTTACTTGCGCACAGGCGAAGCTAGGGCATGGCGAGGCAGTGCTCGCACGGCCCTAACAACTGCAAGTCCAGGGAAGGCGCCGACGTTACGCCGGCGAAACCCAAAACACGAACCAGCACCACCGTAGCAGATGCACCTGAGGCGACGGCACGAGTACTGCGAGCAGCACCCGCGCCAAGCCAACCCCAGGAGCGCACCCATCGTCGGCGAGGACGAGAGCTCGCCGGAGTTCGTCAAGGCGAATCTCCGCGAGATCCAGGACGGAGGCGATTCGCCAGGAGAGGACGAGAAGGGGAAAACTACGCGGACAGATCGATAGATCTGTACGCGGCGGTTCTAGTTCGGTAGGTGGCTACGGCGGAGAAGCACGGCAGTGGCCGGAGCGAGGCGGCGGCCATGGCAGCGACGCCATCGCCAGAGCGTCGCGAGAGGCTAGGGTTAGAGGTGAACGAGAGAGAGAGGGCCGAGTGAGTGAGAGAGAGGTGGGCCGTTCGGCGCCACCGAACCCAAAAGGGATTGGCCTTATTGGGCTGTCCCATGGGCTTAGGTTATTGGGCTGGGCCCAATAAGGTCCAGGGGGTATTTTAGTCTTTTAACATTTAATAAAAAGCCAGAACTTTACCAAATTGTAATAAATCAAATACAACTCTAAAAATCCATTAAAAATTGTATTAATGAATGAAAAATAAATCTTAACAAGAATAAAATATGAAATGGAATTTATGAAACAAATTCAAAATTATGAATTTTAAGAATTTAAATAATAACTTGGAATTTAAAATTATTATTTCCTTGTAATTAAAATTCAAGGAAAAATCTCAAATAAGTTCAAATACTTATTTTCAAACATTTCAAAATGAAATTCTAATATTCCAAGTCATTTCTATTGAAAAGGGTATTTTTCCAAGAAAAATACTATATTCCTTTTTATTCCAAAAACTATAGAGGTAACTCAATAATTTCAAATTATTTTTGGAATGAGTAAGGAAATCATCAAGTAAAATAGTTTTAATTTGAATTGTGTACTTTGTGTGAATTAAAAGGATTAATACTTTTAAATCAATTGTAAATTACTGTCAAAGACATAAATCTTAAACACAACCCTAAATTGATATGACTCAGCAGGGTAAAGGGATTCAACATAAAATAATACATCCATGATTGCATTATTTGGATTTTATAACATTGTCCTTACCGGACAATGATGCTTCTTACAGAACCCGAGGTCCAGGTTCCATCAACTGCATTGAACTGCACTGTCTCGCAGTCCACAGGCAAGTTCACCCTTGCTCATATCAACTTGATTATTTTCTACTACTTTAATGCAAAGCTATATACGTATCATTCCTGCATCGCAAATAAAATGTTACTTTCCAACTATTTATATGACTATGTGGTTGGCAATGGAACCATGGTATGTGTTGATATGGTGGAGGTTCCATTGCAATGGGTTATATCACCCTAGGATTAATTACCAATGCCGTCCAGTGATTCTAGCGCCGTACAAACCGCGTTGACCATGAGATCTATAATGGCTCTGGGGAAGCCAGCTGTATCTTTTCCCTTCTGCACACCAACAGATTGGTAGAGCCGGTGGGGTGTTGGAGGCACTTCCGCAATAGGTTGGGATATCCTTTTAAATCCCCATCCATTAGTGATGATAAGCTCTACCATCTATGAAGGATTGTCCGGAGTACACCGTGAGTAAAGCCGTATTATTGGGGGAAGTCTACTGGGGGTGTACGGTTGGACAAAAGGGTGGGTTTGCAGTCGTGGAGAAGGCGGTGTGGGCTTGGATCTTTATACCTGGCCTCACACCAAAGGAAGTGTGAACGGGGGCAAGTCCCTGCGGATGGCAAAAAGGGTGAGATCTCTTGTGGGAAAAGTAACGCACCTCTGCAGAGTGTATCAAATTGTGGCTGTCACTCCTTGTTCCGGGAAGGGAACTGCGAACGCGGCAGGAAAGGAACTCCACGAAGTTCTAATCAACCTGTGAAGACTGACGGGCATAGTTTTCATAATAAAAGCAACCTTTTGAAGAAATGATTGGAAAACATGCATTGACCTGCGATTTCCTGATCAATGGTCGTAGCTAGTGCATCAAACACCTTTTTACTCTTTTAGAACTTGCTGAGTACCCATGTACTCACTTTCTTTCGACACCCTTGCTAGACTGTGATACGGAAGTGGAGGCCATCAACGATGGAGCACCGGAAGGAAGCTATGAGCTGGTCTACGAAGAACCTGATCTTACCGGCGGAGTGGAAGGCGTAGACTATGGGATAGTCTATGGACCAGATGACACGGAAGTGGAAGAGTAGTGACATACCCTAGCATCATAGAGCCGAGCAACGTAGAACTTACCTAAATAAGTTGTTGAGCTCTCTTTATATTTGTTATGAGTTGTAATCGTACTTAAGTAGTATCTTAGGGTGTTCTCATAGGACCTGTGAGAATACCAACTTGTTAAGACAATGTTTGTAATAAAGTATGGAGTGTTATGACCTGCAATGTTTCTGTTGTACCACTCTGAGGGATATGGCAAATTGTGAAGAAGTCCCTTCGCAAAGATCATATCAACGACTTGTATACTACAACATGCAGTGGTATGCTGGGTCACCGCAGAGTACTGACGCGCACCCGATAAAAGGAAGACTCGACAGAATAAGCAGTCGAAGGAATAAGGTTTGAGTCTCTATTCAGACTCGACATTTACTCCCATCGGGAGGACGTGGTGCACACCCGTTGAAAGTTTTTTGCACTCCAGGATCATGCCCGGGGACTTGATTCTGTGTAGGGTAACGTTGTTTTGCCATCGGCAGTTAACCAACAAAAGTTGGGCACGTTGCTCATTATCCTTTGCATAAAGAAAATGTATCGGATGACCTATGAAGACTTGCGAAAAAGACTCGGCAGAGGAAAGTATTCGAGTAGTACAACTTGAGTCTACGCACGGATTGCAAGCATCCGTACCTAGACTCGGGGGCTACTCCCATCGGGAGCGCTGACGCGCACCCGATAAAAGAAGATGAAGCATAATCAAGATGAACAAGAATAATGAAGGAGAAGAATGTCAGGAGAAGACATGCATTAGTCTCTACCCGAATTATCTTCGGCTAGACACTCGGGGGCTACTGACGTGGGCATTACCCTTCGGGTAACCAGTATTGCCCTATCTGGTATTGACAAATTGGAGGCCCATGAAGATACCTGAAGGCGAGATGGGCCACTAGGTCGGCGCACCAGAAGATTCCTTGACGGGCAAGACAAGGAAGCAAACAAACAAGGAAAGATTGGGTCTAAACTACTGTAAATCTAGTCGTATTCGGTTAGACCTCTTGAGACCTGGCCTCCTATATAAAGGCCAGGAGAGGGGCTGCCGAAGGACACGAACAATCTTAGCAATCTTAGCCCAGAAAAGTTTAGAGCTAGGTAACTGATACGCGTACAGCACGCGTCCGTTGGGAACCCCAAGAGGAAGGTGTGATGCGTACAGCGGCAAGTTTTCCCTCAGTATGAAACCAAGGTTTATCGAACCAGTAGGAGCCAAGAAGCACGTTGAAGGTTGATGGCGGCGGGATGTAGTGCGGCGCAACACCAGAGATTCCGGCGCCAACGTGGAACCTGCACAACACAACCAAAGTACTTTGCCCCAACGAAACAGCGAGGTTGTCAATCTCACCGGCTTGCTGTAACAAAGGATTAGATGTATAGTGTGGATGATGATTGTTTGCAGAAAATAGTAGAACAGTATTGCAGTAGATTGTATTTCAGTATAGAGAATTGGACCGGGGTCCACAGTTCACTAGAGGTGTCTCTCCCATAAGATAAACAGCATGTTGGGTGAACAAATTACAGTTGGGCAATTGACAAATAAAGAGGGCATGACCATGCACATACATATTATGATGAGTATAGTGAGATTTAATTGGGTATTACGACAAAGTACATAGACCGCTATCCAGCATGCATCTATGCCTAAAAAGTCCACCTTCAGGTTATCATCCGAACCCCCTCCAGTATTAAGTTGCTAACAACAGACAATTGCATTAAGTATTGCGCGTAATGTAATCAGTAACTACATCCTTGAACATAGCACCAATGTTTTATCCCTAGTGGCAACAGCACATCCATAATCTTAGAGATTTCTGTCACTTCCCCAGATTCACGGAGACATGAACCCACTATCGAGCATAAATACTCCCTCTTGGAGTTACAAGCATCTACTTGGCCAGAGCATCTACTAGTAACGGAGAGCATGTAAGATCATAAACAACACATAGACATAACTTTGATAATCAACATAACAAGTATTCTCTATTCATCGGATCCCAACAAACGCAACATATAGAATTACAGATAGATGATCTTGATCATGTTCGGCAGCTCACAAGATCCGACAATTAAGCACAATGGGGAGAAGACAACCATCTAGCTACTGCTATGGACCCATAGTCCAAGGGTAGACTACTCACACATCACTCCGGAGGCGACCATGGCGGCGTAGAGTCCTCCGGGAGATGATTCCCCTCTCCGGCAGGGTGCCGGAGGCGATCTCCTGAATCCCCCGAGATGGGATTGGCGGCGGCGGCGGCGTCTCGCAGGTTTTCCGTATCGTGGCTCTCGGTACTGGGGGTTTCGCGACGGAGGCTTTAAGTAGGCGGAAGGGCAGGTCAGGGGGCCACACGAGGGCCCCACACCACAGGTCGGCGCAGCCAAGGGGCAGGCCGCGCCACCCTAGGGTTTGGGCACCTCGTGGCCCCACTTCGTCTCCTCTTCGGTCTTCTGGAAGCTTCGTGGCAAAATAGGACTCTGGGCGTTGATTTCGTCCAATTCCGAGAATATTTCGTTACTAGGATTTCTGAAACCAAAAATAGCAGAAAACAAGAATCGGCACTTCGGCATCTTGTTAATAGGTTAGTTCCAGAAAATGCACGAATATGACATAAAGTGTGCATAAAACATGTAGATATCATCAATAATGTGGCATGGAACACAAGAAATTATCGATACGTCGGAGACGTATCAGCATCCCCAAGCTTAGTTCTGCTCGTCCCGAGCAGGTAAAACGATAACAAAGATAATTTCTGGAGTGACATGCCATCATAACCTTGATCATACTATTTGTAAAGCATATGTAGTGAATGCAGCGATCAAAACAATGTATATGACATGAGTAAACAAGTGAATCATAAAGCAAAGACTTTTCATGAATAGTACTTCAAGACAAGCATCAATAAGTCTTGCATAAGAGTTAACTCATAAAGTAATAATTCATAGTAAAAGCATTGAAGCAACACAAAGGAAGATTAAGTTTCAGCGGTTGCTTTCAACTTGTAACATGTATATCTCATGGATATTGTCAACATAGAGTAATATAATAAGTGCAATATGCAAGTATGTAGGAATCAATGCACAGTTCACACAAGTGTTTGCTTCTTGAGGTGGAGAGAAATAGGTGAACTGACTCAACAATGAAAGTAAAAGAATGGTCCTCCATAGAGGAAAAGCATCGATTGCTATATTTGTGCTAGAGCTTTGATTTTGAAAACATGAAACAATTTTGTCAACGGTAGTAATAAAGCATATGTATCATGTAAATTATATCTTACAAGTTGCAAGCCTCATGCATAGTATACTACTAGTGCCCGCACCTTGTCCTAATTAGCTTGGACTACCGGATCATCGCAATGCACATGTTTTAACCAAGTGTCACAAATGGGTACCTCTATGCCGCCTGTACAAAGGTCTAAGGAGAAAGCTCGCATTGGATTTCTCGCTATTGATTATTCTCAACTTAGACATCCATACCGGGACAACATAGACAACAGATAATGGACTCCTCTTTTATGCATAAGCATGTAACAACAATTAATAATTTTCTCATATGAGATTGAGGATATTGTCCAAAACTGAAACTTCCACCATGGATCATGGCTTTAGTTAGCGGCCCAATGTTCTTCTCTAACAATATGCATGCTTAACCATAAGGTGGTAGATCTCTCTTACTTCAGACAAGACGAACATGCATAGCAACTCACATGAATTTCAACAAAGAGTAGTTGATGGCGTCCCCAGTGAACATGGTTATCGCACAACAAGCAACTTAATAAGAGATAAAGTGCATAAGTACATATTCAATACCACAATAGTTTTTAAGCTATTTGTCCCATGAGCTATATATTGCAAAGGTAGAGGGTAGAAATTTAAAGGTAGCACTTCAAGCAATTTACTTTGGAATGGCGGAGAAATACCATGTAGTAGGTAGGTATGGTGGACACAAATGGCATAGTGGTTGGCTCAAGTATTTTGGATGCATGAGAAGTATTCCCTCTCGATACAAGGCTTAGGCTAGCAAGGTTGTTTGAAACAAACACAAGGATGAACCGGTGCAGCAAAACTCACATAAAAGACATATTGTAAACATTATAAGATTCTACACCGTCTTCCTTGTTGTTCAAACTCAATACTAGAAATTATCTAGACCTTAGAGAGACCAAATATGCAAACCAAATTTTAGCATGCTCTATGTATTTCTTCATTAATGGGTGCAAAGTATATGATGCAAGAGCTTAAACATGAGCACAACAATTGCCAAGTATCACATTACCCAAGACATTTTAGCAATTTACTACATGTATCATTTTCCAATTCCAACCATATAACAATTTAACGAAGAAGAAACTTCGCCATGAATACTATGAGTAGAGCCTAAGGACATACTTGTCCATATGCTACAGCGGAGCGTGTCTCTCTCCCATACAGTGAATGCTAGGATCCATTTTATTCAAACAAAACAAAAAACAAAAACAAACCGACGCTCCAAGCAAAGCACATAAGATGTGATGGAATAAAAATATAGTTTCAGGGGAGGAACCTGATAATGTTGTCGATGAAGAAGGGGATGCCTTGGGCATCCCCAAGCTTAGATGCTTGAGTCTTCTTAGAATATGCAGGGGTGAACCACCGGGGCATCCCCAAGCTTAGAGCTTTCACTCTCCTTGATCATGTTGCATCATACTCCTCTCTTGATCCTTGAAAACTTCCTCCACACCAAACTTAGAACAACTCATTAGAGGGTTAGTGGACAATAAAAATTAACATGTTCAGAGGTGACACAATCATTCTTAACACTTCTGGACATTGCATAAAGCTACTGGACATTCATGGATCAAAGAAATTCATCCAACATAGCAAAAGAGGCAATGCGAAATAAAAGGCAGAATCTGTCAAAACAGAACAGTTCGTATTGACGAATTTTATCGAGGCACCAGACTTGCTCAAATGAAAATTCTCACATTGAATGAAAGTTGCGTACATATCTGAGGATCACTCACGTAAATTGGCATAATTTTCTGAGTTACCTACAGAGAAAACAGCCCAGATTCGTGACAGCAAAGAAATCTGTTTCTGCGCAGTAATCCAAATCTAGTATGAACTTTACTATCAACGACTTTACTTGGCACAACAAAACACTAAACTAAGATAAGGAGAGGTTGCTACAGTAGTAAACAACTTCCAAGACACAAAATAAAAACAAAGTACTATAGTAAAAACCATGGGTTGTCTCCCATAAGCGCTTTTCTTTAACGCCTTTCAGCTAGGCGCAGAAAGTGTGTATCAAGTATTATCAAGAGACGAAGTGTCAACATCATAATTTGTTCTAATAATAGAATCAAAAGGTAACTTCATTCTCTTTCTAGGAAAGTGTTCCATACCTTTCTTGAGAGGAAATTGATATTTTATATTACCTTCCTTCATATCAATGATAGCACCAACAGTTCGAAGAAAAGGTCTTCCCAATATAATGGGACAAGATGCATTGCATTCAATATCCAAGACAACAAAATCAACGGGGACAAGGTTATTGTTAACGGTAATGCGAACATTATCAACTTTCCCCAAAGGTTTCTTTGTAGAATGATCAGCAAGATTAACATCCAAATAACAATTTTTCAGCGGTGGCAAGTCAAGCATATTATAAATTTTCTTAGGCATAACAGAAATACTTGCACCAAGATCACATAAGGCATTACAATCAAAATCATTAACCTTCATCTTAATGATGGGCTCCCAACCATCCTCTAGCTTTCTAGGAATAGAGGCTTCGCGTTCTAGTTTCTCTTCTCTAGCTTTTATGAGAGCATTTGTAATATGTTTTGTGAAAGCCAAATTTATAGCACTAGCATTAGGACTTTTAGCAAGTTTTTGCAAGAACTTTATAACTTCAGAGATGTGGCAATCATCAAAATTCAAACCATTATAATCTAAAGCAATGGGATCATCATCCCCAATGTTGGAAAAAATTTCAGCAGTTTTATCACAAGCAATTTCAGCAGTTTTAGCAATTTCAGGCAGTTTCTCGCGCTTTGCATTAGAAGTGGAAACATTGCTAACACCAATTCTTTTATTATTAATAGTAGGAGGTGCAGCAACATGTGTAGCATTAGCATTACTAGTCGTGGTAATAGTGTCAACACCCGGATTTTCAAGCCCAGATGCCTGTCATGCCATACATCGCAATCCCAGGAATATTGTTGTTGCGAGACATAACAGTTGAATATCATAAGTCATCATTCATTACATACCATAGTCGTCTTACAAATAGAGATCACACGATCCCATATTACACACAGAGTTGATCTAGGGATCAACAGTCACCAAGTTCATAGTTTCATAGCGGAAGCGTAAAGTAGAAGGGACTCTCTAGTCCACAGGCCAACGTCTGACGTCAGAAGGCTCCCTAGTTGTCGTGGGCGTCCTGCGGGTCGTCTTCTTCATGCTGTGGTTCTGCTTCAGAATCTGGCCATTTGAATAGCCAGGGACACAGCCGTGAGTACTTTAAAGTACTCGCAAACTAATACTAAGGTAAGTACTCACAATTCTAGTAAGGGGGTGCTCAGCTCTAGTTTATTTTGCGTAAAGCTAATTTTATTTCACAAACATTTTTGTAAACCACTCTTCATGTGCTAACTAACTCAAGTGGGAACATTAGTGTCATTCCCACAACTCTGTTGTGATTTCCAGATCAAAGTCTCAAGTTCAAAACATAAGTCACCCTTCACCACTCATAGTTTTCGAAAAGTTCTGATGACGGAACAGTATGGCCTTTCCAACTGTCCATAACCGAGGACGCGGCTATTCGAATAGGTTTAACTCTGCAGAGGTTGTACACTTGTGCCACAACAATTGCAATAGCTCGTCAGGGGTAACTGGCCCTGATTTATCGTACGCAGTACGCGAACTACCAATCAAAACCTTTCATTTACATACCCTAGTATAGGCACCTCTCCCCATGAGCTTGGCCTCCCAGTGAAGACCAACTGTCAACCTGGGAACTGCACAGGGCTTGGGCCGGACATTCACCTCATCGCGCATCATATCGTATCGTTTCTTTTTGTGGTAGAGGCAGCTTTCGGCATAACCCCGATGATGCTTGTTTAGAGGGAACCCATACTAAGACACACAAACTTCCAGTTAAGCCCTACCCAGATTCAGGTATTGTGGGGGTACGGTAAAATTGGAATGGTATCGCATCCGAACCCAACCATCAGTGTTTTTGTAAAATTCACCGAGTCATTCACCGGTCATATTCACCTTCAAAAATCATTCAATGGAATGCATCTCCATTCCAAGGTTTCAAGACTCCTTCAAAATCTTTCAATAGAATGACTCGTCATTCCAAGGTTTTCGAATTCATTTCAGTTCCCAGTTTCCCACATGGAGTAGCCACTTTCAAAAATCAGCACTAGCATCTATGCAAGAGGGATGCTAAGGATTTGGTGTGTTTCTAGGCTAAGTTTGATACTCTTGTACTAGTCCAATACTAGCCAAGTGAATCATGAATCAAAAAGTACTTGGATAAAACAAAGGTAAAAAAAGAGTTTGTAAGTACAAACTGGAAATTAAGATCATAAGCCTAAAGTAAAATAGGGGAAGGCTTTGCTCATAGAGAGCTTAGCAAGTTGCAAGATTATTATCTTGCAACCAAAATGGTTTGCCTCAAGCTAGCTTGCATTGGTGGTAGCTTGCTAACTTTACTACTTTAGTCACCAACTTGTACTTTGACCAAAGTTAACTATAAAGGTAACCCATCTAGAAAACAAGTAAGAATTTGTAAAATCAAAACTTAGGATGGGTTCATAGAATAAAAGGTAAGAAACATGGTGCCTTGCCCCAAGGGGCGTTGCACCTTGCAAGAATATTAGTTTGCAAACAATATCTTAGCTTGCAAACAATATCATTGCGAATAGCTTGCGATAGAATAGTTTCTCTTAATGTTAGCTTGCCTTGGTTGAAGTGAGGGTCCAAGTTCTCTTCTCCTTCCTTGTTGTAGAAGTCCTCCTCTTCCGGATGGTCTCCGGTACTAGCGTCTAAAATACGAATACGTGGTACACAATCATCATACCAAACTTCATACTAACTAAGCACACACAAGTTTTACACAACTTAAACTAGCATCTCACCCTGCTAATAAGTGGGGGGAATGGGTTCCTCTTATTCACGCACAACTATTTTCTTCTCATTATCTTCTTAAGATTTAATTTCTCTTATGAACAAGATATGACCTAGGTTGACTAAGGTCAACCTCTTCATACTCATCATTTGAGAAAAATGATTTAAATGAGGTTTCATACCTCATACAATTTAATCCTAACAAGGGTAATGATTTAAGGTCACCCAATACTCAATATGAGATTATATAGACCATGGTCCATAACTCATGTTGGAATACTTGGGACCAAGATTTAAATGAGAGAGAAACCTCTCATAAGATTTAACACATAGTTGTAACTAGGTTAGCAACTACCATTGAGGTGATTGCACCACCTCAACAATTCATTGGCTATTCCAACATCAAGTGTAATTACACCCATTTATTCTATTCACACAAAAACTACACTTAGGGTGCATTGGCTGTGTGGTTTGGAAGGGTAATTTCCTCTCCTTACATGGAAATGATAATTTCCATCTAGGGTTGGAAAAACACTTCTCTCTTATCGAAATCTTCTTAGGATTTAATTTCTCAAACAATCATGCATGAAACCATGTTGACCCAAGTCAACCATTCATCACTATTATTTGAGAAATAGATTTAAATGAGGTAAAATACCTCATACTATTTAATAACACTACAATGATTTAAATCTCTAAGGAATTCATATAAGTGAGTTTGGCCAGGGGTCCAAACATCACATGAATTCCTTTGAGATAAGATTTAAATGAAGCATAAGACTTCATATGCATTACTTAATAATTTTGGACAATATCAACTAGTTAAACTAGCCATATTGCACCTTTCTTAAACTAGGGCATGATCATGCAAAGTGACCACACCATTTTCTTGCAGAAACAATTAGTGTAAGTCAAATGTGAGCTATTGGAGTTGGAATCAACTCAATATCATTTTTGGTTGATTTTTAAGATTTATTTGAATGTGCAAAAGTCCCTGACTTAATCTTTTTGTCACATTTATTCTACAAAGAAATTTGAAGTGGGACCAGTGGCATTGGATAGATCTTTTTCATAGCTTTCTAACAATATAAAGTTTGCTGAAATTGGTGCAGTAGATTTGCAGCTATTTAAATTTGAACAAAGCATCTGTGAGTAATTTGAATTCTAACAGAAAATCTAGATTTGAACTAAACAGGCCGCGCGGGAAAAATAAACGGGCCGGCCCAGCTTCGCTCCAGTGCTCAGCGGGCCGCCTGACCAGTGGGGTCCAGCTGTCAGCGACTTCACTCACCCGAATCGGTACGGGAGGGTGCGGGCCGTGCGATTAGATGGGCGATCGACGGTGGAGGTGCGTCGTCTCCGTCGAGGGGAGGGGCAGGCTGCTGCGGCGGAGGTAGGGGGTCGGCGGCATCCCTGGACTCCGACGAGCGGCGGCGCAGGTGCTGGTCGACGTTGCGGACGATGGCGAGGCGGCTGGTACCGACGGCGACTCCGGGGATGGCCTCCAACTCCGGCGATCTTCTGCGGTGGGGCGCGGCAGTGAGGTAGCGATTGGGGAGTTCTGGTGGGCAATGTGGAGCGGCGAGGGGGCTAGGAGGTCGAGGAAGGAGAGGGGAGTGCGGCGGTGTGAAGAATTTGTCGAGGCGATGCCTCCTTTTATAGGCGAGGGAGGGTGCTGAGGTGCGGCGGCAAGGTCGACACCGACGCGGCGTTTCCGGTAAGCAATGGGGGTAGGTGTGGGCGGCGCTAGGTAGGTGAGGTCGAGGCGAAGCTAGGGAGCTTGGCGGCGCAGTAAATGGGGGTCTGTGGCGTGCAGGAGGTGTGGGGGTCCCCGCAGTTCTGTGGCGGCCGGACGGCGATGAGGTCGACGGCTACGGCGCTCGCGCGGGCACGGGCGCGTGTCTGGCGGGCTGCTGTCGTCCAGGGGAGTGCGTGGGAGAAGGGAGCGGGCGAGAGGGGGCCTGGGTCGTCGGGGCGCGTCGACGCTCTGTCGTGTCCAGGGCGTGCCAATGCGCGTCCTGGCACGTTCTGGGCGCGTCGGGCACGGCGCGTTCCCGGCGGTGCAGGGTTCCTCCGCGACCATGGCTAGTGCAGGCGTGTCCAGTAGGGCCAGGGCGTGCTGGGGGACAAGGTTGGCATGGCTAGCAAGGTGAGGAGGCTAGGGTGTCATGGTGGGTGCATGCATGGCCGGCATGGCATGGTCATGCTAGGCTTGGCCTCCACCTAGGGTTTCTGTGGTGGAGTTAGAGAGAGAGGGAACCAGGGAGCAAGGTAGAGTAGTTAGGGACAGGTTAGGGTTGGGTAGAGTCACTATTTAGAATAGTGTCAAATAGTTCTCTATTTGTATTTCACAATTTTTATCCAATTTGAAGGGTGCATCAAAATTTGAAAATGGTGAGAAGGGTGGATTGAACTTGCTTCAGATGATCCACATCACACCTTGGTGGTGGTGGCATGGTGGAATTCAACAATTTGCAAAAATGGCTAAGTGGGAGATTGTTGATTATGTTAAAAAGTTGAAACTTTGGATGAGCATAGCTAATGATCAAGAAAGATTTTGGGATGGTGATCTTCACAAAAAGTGTTCACCTTTATGGGGTCTTGGATGAGGTGCAAAGAATTGGGAAAGTTTAGTTTGAAAAACTTGAAATAGAGAGGCTCAAAGTAGTGACCAGAATAAGATGGGCAGATTTGACCAATATCATATGTGAGCCAAATTTGAATTTGAAATTCATTTGAAAAGTGTTTCTTTGATTCCAAAAGTTGTAATAAGTGTTTAGTAACATTATTACAACTAGTGGTGAAGACCAAATGGTCTAGGTCAAAGATTTTGAAAAATGGCATAAACCATATGTGAGGGTTTTTGTGAATTTTTCCACCTTTATTCTTTTATTTTTCTTTGCTTCAATTTGACCAGAGGGGGGTTTGTTTGATGCTAGAAGAAGTTGGATGCAAGGTTCCAACCATTTTGAGGCAAGGTTGGTGCCTAGGTCAAGAGTTGATAAATTGGCCCTATGTGTGTGTGAGGAAAATGGAATTATCCCACTATTGGGTTTCTCTCCATTTGGGTTGACTTTGTTGACTCTAATGTGATTCCTATTAGTTTAGAAATGTTTTCCAACCATTGAAACCATTCCAAAAGGTCTAGCTCAAAGATTTGTAGAATTGGCCAAAACACAGGAGAGGGAACATGTCAAATTTTCTTATTTTTGTAAGATGCTCCCCTTGCTTTACTTGAGCAAGGAGGAGGGTCAAGTTAGGGTTAGATTGGGTTCAGAGATGGTTTCACACCATTTTGGTAAAGGTAGAAGTGCATAGGACAAGAATTTGGTGAAAATGGCTAAGGGTCACATATGCCTCTATGCATATGTGGCATCTGATTTTTAATAGAGCTTGGCTTGACCCAAAGATGTTGTTGGGTGTTGAAATGGCATATAGGAGTGATCCAACCATTCAACTTCAAGTCTAGGGTCAAGATCCTCAATTTCACGAATTTGATATTTTGCTCTCATATGCCTCTATGGCATTATTACTCTCTTTTTGAAAACCTTGTGCTCCACATTTGGATTGCGTTGAAAAAGCACTAACTAGGGTTCAAGAAGGTTTTCCAATTCTCTACATCAAGTAGAAAGGCTTAGGGAAAGTTTTACAAAAAGGGCCATAGGCATATCTGCCTCTTTTCTTAAATAAGATTTTTCCTTTTTATTTTATTCTTCCAAGATTGAGGACAAGAGGGGTGAGGTTTAGGGTTTAGTAATTTCTGCAATGGTTCACCACCATTTAGCAAAAGAAAAGGGGTAGGGTTTCAGATTCACATATTAGGGCTATAGGCCCACATATGGTTTTTCCTTTATTCAGGGTTTCTCAAAACAAGATCCAAATGAGTTTTGAAAAGGTTAGGGCTTAGGGTTCTTCTTATTTGATTTCTTTCTCTTTTTTTGTTTTTATTTGGTTTGTGATCTTTACTTGATCACTCTAGGGTTTTAGGGTGGGTCACATAAGCATACTAACACTCATCAAGGCAAGAACACAAGTAATAGATATGAGCAATAAGCCTAATACCTTATATAAGAAAAGTTTTTGTTGGTTCTCATTTTTGGAAAAAGTAAATTCCTTTTTGCTTTGTTTTGAAAATTGGGGTGTTACAAACCCTTCCCCCTTAAACAAATCTCGTCCCGAGATTTTAAGAGGAGTTAGGTTCCTAGGAGAGATTGGGCGGTTTGATTTAGCAGGGAACATACTTGGCATATTCTGAGAGGTTTCTTGTGTTTCGGTGGCCTTCAGGTTGTAGTAGCGACCGTTGCGGTTGTTCGGGTAGTTTGGAGCAAACTTCCTTCTGGTTGCGATATGGTGCTGCTGCTGTGCCAGTGCAGAGGGGTGGGCGGCGATCTTGGCAAGCTTCTTGCGGCATTCATTGGAGAAATGACCCACAGTTCCACATTCATAGCAGGTTACCGTTGACCTGCTTGTTTGTGCGATGGGTACAGCATTGCTTCCCGTCCTGGGGGCTTTGTTGGCGGCTTTCACCGGACACTTGTTAGAGTAGTGACCAGTAGCACCGCATGCGTAGCAAGTCACATTGGACTTGGCTCTAGGGGCATGATGGGGTACTGGGATGAGCTGTTCTAGTGATGCTATCTTCACGCGGAGGCGGGCAATGAGGTAGTCCTTCTTGGCGTGTTGGTGGCGAAGTGCCTTGCGCTCCATTGCAAGGATGCTGATGGCTTCAGTCATCCTGGCGTGCTCAGGGTGTATCTGCTTGGCTTGGGCACGGGAGTTGTTGCGGGTAGGAGGGGCCATCTGAACATCGAAGTAGATAATAAGGTAAGAGGGAAACTTCTATGGTTTGTTTGAGTTAAAATTCAATAATTGAAAACTTGAAAACTTGAGGAGTGTTGAGGGGGTAAAAACCAGCAACACTTTTTCATTCATACCAAACATCACACATTACAAACCTAACACACCGTTGGTTTGAAGAACCATTCATTCGTTCTACGATACAAGGGGATCCTGATACAACTCACACCTACTTAAGTGCTGGGGTGATACTACTTTTACGGGTGGACTCTTCTTCTTCACGGTTGAGGTGCTTGGCGTGAGGCGAGGGCGTTGTCCAAATCCCTGCAGGTTTTGTACTGCCTGAAGTCCTGAGGTGCTTCGTAGGGGTTCATCCTTGGTTGCGGTGGGGGCATGGTCATTGGTTCTCCCCAGGGGTCATGTCTTGGGTAGTAGATGAAGCGGGTGTTCTTGATCTTGTCCTTATTTTGTCCACACAGACGAAAAATTGCCTCTTGCATCGCTTCGGCTAGTCCTTCCTTCCAAGTGTTTCCCGTTACAGCAATCCAAATGGTTTCCCATACCGGGGCATCAAGCTTCCTTCGTAGATCAGTAGAAACGTCCCACTGAGGTGGTTCTCCTGCCTTAGCCTTCAGTGGCATTCCGAAGAACTTGGGGTACGGGTGTCCTAGATAATCCACTAGTTGTTTCAACTCTTTTTCGAACTTGAGGTCGCCTTCGGAACCAAGCTGATAGGACTCCCACTGGTACGTCATCTGTGAGCAAAGAGGAGTAATTTAGAGAAGTAGTCAAGTGTGCAAATTTTTGGTGTAAGTTTGCAAAGGAAGTAGAGATTGCTCATTTTTTTTTTTTTTTTGAAAAAGGATTTCAAGGATAAGAGTAAGAACAAGTTTTCCCAAATATTCACTTCATTGGTTTTTTGAAACTAAGTTTTTCAGACGTCCATTCTAACTAGGGTCTCCTAAGGTCAAACAATGGCTCTGATACCAACTTGTCAACACCCGGATTTTCAAGCCCAGATGCCTGTCATGCCATACATCGCAATCCCAGGAATATTGTTGTTGCGAGACATAACAGTTGAATATCATAAGTCATCATTCATTACATACCATAGTCGTCTTACAAATAGAGATCACACGATCCCATATTACACACAGAGTTGATCTAGGGATCAACAGTCACCAAGTTCATAGTTTCATAGCGGAAGCGTAAAGTAGAAGGGACTCTCTAGTCCACAGGCCAACGTCTGACGTCAGAAGGCTCCCTAGTTGTCGTGGGCGTCCTGCGGGTCGTCTTCTTCATGCAGTGGTTCTCGCTTCGTAATCTGGCCATTTGAATAGCCAGGGACACAGCCGTGAGTACTTTAAAGTACTCGCAAACTAATACTAAGGTAAGTACTCACAATTCTAGTAAGGGGGTGCTCAGCTCTAGTTTATTTTGCGTAAAGCTAATTTTATTTCACAAACATTTTTGTAAACCACTCTTCATGTGCTAACTAACTCAAGTGGGAACATTAGTGTCATTCCCACAACTCTGTTGTGATTTCCAGATCAAAGTCTCAAGTTCAAAACATAAGTCACCCTTCACCACTCATAGTTTTCGAAAAGTTCTGATGACGGAACAGTATGGCCTTTCCAACTGTCCATAACCGAGGACGCGGCTATTCGAATAGGTTTAACTCTGCAGAGGTTGTACACTTGTGCCACAACAATTGCAATAGCTCGTCGGGGTAATCGGCCCTGATTTATCGTACGCGACGCGAACTACCAATCAAAACCTTTCATTTACATACCCTAGTATAGGCACCTCTCCCCATGAGCTTGGCCTCCCAAGAAGACCAACTGTCAACCTGGGAACTGCACAGGGCTTGGGCCGGACATTCACCTCATCGCGCATCATATCGTATCGTTTCTTTTTGTGGTAGAGGCAGCTTTCGGCATAACCCCGATGATGCTTGTTTAGAGGGAACCCATACTAAGACACACAAACTTCCAGTTAAGCCCTACCCAGATTCAGGTATTGTGGGGGTACGGTAAAATTGGAATGGTATCGCATCCGAACCCAACCATCAGTGTTTTTGTAAAATTCACCGAGTCATTCACCGGTCATATTCACCTTCAAAAATCATTCAATGGAATGCATCTCCATTCCAAGGTTTCAAGACTCCTTCAAAATCTTTCAATAGAATGACTCGTCATTCCAAGGTTTTCGAATTCATTTCAGTTCCCGCTTCCCACATGGAGTAGCCACTTTCAAAAATCAGCACTAGCATCTATGCAAGAGGGATGCTAAGGATTTGGTGTGTTTCTAGGCTAAGTTTGATACTCTTGTACTAGTCCAATACTAGCCAAGTGAATCATGAATCAAAAAGTACTTGGATAAAACAAAGGTAAAAAAGAGTTTGTAAGTACAAACTGGAAATTAAGATCATAAGCCTAAAGTAAAATAGGGAAGGCTTTGCTCATAGAGAGCTTAGCAAGTTGCAAGATTATTATCTTGCAACCAAAATGGTTTGCCTCAAGCTAGCTTGCATTGGTGGTAGCTTGCTAACTTTACTACTTTAGTCACCAACTTGTACTTTGACCAAAGTTAACTATAAAGGTAACCCATCTAGAAAACAAGTAAGAATTTGTAAAATCAAAACTTAGGATGGGTTCATAGAATAAAAGGTAAGAAACATGGTGCCTTGCCCCAAGGGGCGTTGCACCTTGCAAGAATATTAGTTTGCAAACAATATCTTAGCTTGCAAACAATATCATTGCGAATAGCTTGCGATAGAATAGTTTCTCTTAATGTTAGCTTGCCTTGGTTGAAGTGAGGGTCCAAGTTCTCTTCTCCTTCCTTGTTGTAGAAGTCCTCCTCTTCCGGATGGTCTCCGGTACTAGCGTCTAAAATACGAATACGTGGTACACAATCATCATACCAAACTTCATACTAACTAAGCACACACAAGTTTTACACAACTTAAACTAGCATCTCACCCTACTAATAAGTGGGGGGAATGGGTTCCTCTTATTCACGCACAACTATTTTCTTCTCATTATCTTCTTAAGATTTAATTTCTCTTATGAACAAGATATGACCTAGGTTGACTAAGGTCAACCTCTTCATACTCATCATTTGAGAAAAATGATTTAAATGAGGTTTCATACCTCATACAATTTAATCCTAACAAGGGTAATGATTTAAGGTCACCCAATACTCAATATGAGATTATATAGACCATGGTCCATAACTCATGTTGGAATACTTGGGACCAAGATTTAAATGAGAGAGAAACCTCTCATAAGATTTAACACATAGTTGTAACTAGGTTAGCAACTACCATTGAGGTGATTGCACCACCTCAACAATTCATTGGCTATTCCAACATCAAGTGTAATTACACCCATTTATTCTATTCACACAAAAACTACACTTAGGGTGCATTGGCTGTGTGGTTTGGAAGGGTAATTTCCTCTCCTTACATGGAAATGATAATTTCCATCTAGGGTTGGAAAAACACTTCTCTCTTATCGAAATCTTCTTAGGATTTAATTTCTCAAACAATCATGCATGAAACCATGTTGACCCAAGTCAACCATTCATCACTATTATTTGAGAAATAGATTTAAATGAGGTAAAATACCTCATACTATTTAATAACACTACAATGATTTAAATCTCTAAGGAATTCATATAAGTGAGTTTGGCCAGGGGTCCAAACATCACATGAATTCCTTTGAGATAAGATTTAAATGAAGCATAAGACTTCATATGCATTACTTAATAATTTTGGACAATATCAACTAGTTAAACTAGCCATATTGCACCTTTCTTAAACTAGGGCATGATCATGCAAAGTGACCACACCATTTTCTTGCAGAAACAATTAGTGTAAGTCAAATGTGAGCTATTGGAGTTGGAATCAACTCAATATCATTTTTGGTTGATTTTTAAGATTTATTTGAATGTGCAAAAGTCCCTGACTTAATCTTTTTGTCACATTTATTCTACAAAGAAATTTGAAGTGGGACCAGTGGCATTGGATAGATCTTTTTCATAGCTTTCTAACAATATAAAGTTTGCTGAAATTGGTGCAGTAGATTTGCAGCTATTTAAATTTGAACAAAGCATCTGTGAGTAATTTGAATTCTAACAGAAAATCTAGATTTGAACTAAACAGGCCGCGCGGGAAAAATAAACGGGCCGGCCCAGCTTCGCTCCAGTGCTCAGCGGGCCGCCTGACCAGTGGGGTCCAGCTGTCAGCGACTTCACTCACCCGAATCGGTACGGGAGGGTGCGGGCCGTGCGATTAGATGGGCGATCGACGGTGGAGGTGCGTCGTCTCCGTCGAGGGGAGGGGCAGGCTGCTGCGGCGGAGGTAGGGGGTCGGCGGCATCCCTGGACTCCGACGAGCGGCGGCGCAGGTGCTGGTCGACGTTGCGGACGATGGCGAGGCGGCTGGTACCGACGGCGACTCGGGGATGGCCTCCAACTCCGGCGATCTTCTGCGGTGGGCGCGGCGGTGAGGTAGCGATTGGGGAGTTACGGTGGGCAATGTGGAGCGGCGAGGGGCTAGGAGGTCGAGGAAGGAGAGGGGAGTGCGGCGGTGTGAAGAATTTGTCGAGGCGATGCCTCCTTTTATAGGCGAGGGAGGGTGCTGAGGTGCGGCGGCAAGGTCGACACCGACGCGGCGTTTCCGGTAAGCAATGGGGGTAGGTGTGGGCGGCGCTAGGTAGGTGAGGTCGAGGCGAAGCTAGGGAGCTTGGCGGCGCAGTAAATGGGGGTCTGTGGCGTGCAGGAGGTGTGGGGGTCCCCGCAGTTCTGTGGCGGCCGGACGGCGATGAGGTCGACGGCTACGGCGCTCGCGCGGGCACGGGCGCGTGTCTGGCGGGCTGCTGTCGTCCAGGGGAGTGCGTGGGAGAAGGGAGCGGGCGAGAGGGGCCTGGGTCGTCGGGCGCGTCGGCGCTCTGTCGTGTCCAGGGCGTGCCAATGCGCGTCCTGGCACGTTCTGGGCGCGTCGGGCACGGCGCGTTCCGGCGGTGCGGGGTTCCTCCGCGACCATGGCTAGTGCGGGCGTGTCCGGTAGGGCCGTGGCGTCTTTGGGGACAAGGTTGGCATGGCTAGCAAGGTGAGGAGGCTAGGGTGTCATGGTGGGTGCATGCATGGCCGGCATGGCATGGTCATGCTAGGCTTGGCCTCCACCTAGGGTTTCTGTGGTGGAGTTAGAGAGAGAGGGAACCAGGGAGCAAGGTAGAGTAGTTAGGGACAGGTTAGGGTTGGGTAGAGTCACTATTTAGAATAGTGTCAAATAGTTCTCTATTTGTATTTCACAATTTTTATCCAATTTGAAGGGTGCATCAAAATTTGAAAATGGTGAGAAGGGTGGATTGAACTTGCTTCAGATGATCCACATCACACCTTGGTGGTGGTGGCATGGTGGAATTCAACAATTTGCAAAAATGGCTAAGTGGGAGATTGTTGATTATGTTAAAAAGTTGAAACTTTGGATGAGCATAGCTAATGATCAAGAAAGATTTTGGGATGGTGATCTTCACAAAAAGTGTTCACCTTTATGGGGTCTTGGATGAGGTGCAAAGAATTGGGAAAGTTTAGTTTGAAAAACTTGAAATAGAGAGGCTCAAAGTAGTGACCAGAATAAGATGGGCAGATTTGACCAATATCATATGTGAGCCAAATTTGAATTTGAAATTCATTTGAAAAGTGTTTCTTTGATTCCAAAAGTTGTAATAAGTGTTTAGTAACATTATTACAACTAGTGGTGAAGACCAAATGGTCTAGGTCAAAGATTTTGAAAAATGGCATAAACCATATGTGAGGGTTTTTGTGAATTTTTCCACCTTTATTCTTTTATTTTTCTTTGCTTCAATTTGACCAGAGGGGGGTTTGTTTGATGCTAGAAGAAGTTGGATGCAAGGTTCCAACCATTTTGAGGCAAGGTTGGTGCCTAGGTCAAGAGTTGATAAATTGGCCCTATGTGTGTGTGAGGAAAATGGAATTATCCCACTATTGGGTTTCTCTCCATTTGGGTTGACTTTGTTGACTCTAATGTGATTCCTATTAGTTTAGAAATGTTTTCCAACCATTGAAACCATTCCAAAAGGTCTAGCTCAAAGATTTGTAGAATTGGCCAAAACACAGGAGAGGGAACATGTCAAATTTTCTTATTTTTGTAAGATGCTCCCCTTGCTTTACTTGAGCAAGGAGGAGGGTCAAGTTAGGGTTAGATTGGGTTCAGAGATGGTTTCACACCATTTTGGTAAAGGTAGAAGTGCATAGGACAAGAATTTGGTGAAAATGGCTAAGGGTCACATATGCCTCTATGCATATGTGGCATCTGATTTTTAATAGAGCTTGGCTTGACCCAAAGATGTTGTTGGGTGTTGAAATGGCATATAGGAGTGATCCAACCATTCAACTTCAAGTCTAGGGTCAAGATCCTCAATTTCACGAATTTGATATTTTGCTCTCATATGCCTCTATGGCATTATTACTCTCTTTTTGAAAACCTTGTGCTCCACATTTGGATTGCGTTGAAAAAGCACTAACTAGGGTTCAAGAAGGTTTTCCAATTCTCTACATCAAGTAGAAAGGCTTAGGGAAAGTTTTACAAAAAGGGCCATAGGCATATCTGCCTCTTTTCTTAAATAAGATTTTTCCTTTTTATTTTATTCTTCCAAGATTGAGGACAAGAGGGGTGAGGTTTAGGGTTTAGTAATTTCTGCAATGGTTCACCACCATTTAGCAAAAGAAAAGGGGTAGGGTTTCAGATTCACATATTAGGGCTATAGGCCCACATATGGTTTTTCCTTTATTCAGGGTTTCTCAAAACAAGATCCAAATGAGTTTTGAAAAGGTTAGGGCTTAGGGTTCTTCTTATTTGATTTCTTTCTCTTTTTTTGTTTTTATTTGGTTTGTGATCTTTACTTGATCACTCTAGGGTTTTAGGGTGGGTCACATAAGCATACTAACACTCATCAAGGCAAGAACACAAGTAATAGATATGAGCAATAAGCCTAATACCTTATATAAGAAAAGTTTTTGTTGGTTCTCATTTTTGGAAAAAGTAAATTCCTTTTTGCTTTGTTTTGAAAATTGGGGTGTTACAAATAGTCCAAACTTTAGCTACATTCTTCTCTTTAGCTAGTTTTTCATTTTCTTCTCTATCCCACCTAGCACGCAGTTCAGCCATTAATCTTATATTCTCGTTAATTCTAACTTGGATGGCATTTGCTGTAGTAACAATTTTATTTTCAATATCCCTATTAGGCATAACTTTCGATTTCAAAAGATCAACATCAGAGGCAAGACTATCAACTTTAGAAACAAGTATATCAATTTTCCCAAGCTTTTCTTCAACAGATTTGTTAAAGGCAGTTTGTGTACTAATAAATTCTTTAAGCATGGCTTCAAGTCCAGGGGGTGTGTTCCTATTATTGTTGTAAGAATTCCCATAAGAATTACCATAGCCGTTGCCATTATTATAAGGATATGGCCTATAGTTGTTACTAGAATTGTTCCGGTAAGCATTGTTGTTGAAATTATTATTTTTAATGAAGTTTACATCAACATGTTCTTCTTGTGCAACCAATGAAGCTAACGGAACATTATTAGGATCAACATTAGTCCTATCATTCACAAGCATAGACATAATAGCATCAATCTTATCACTCAAGGAAGAGGTTTCTTCGACAGAATTTACCTTCTTACCTTGTGGAGCTCTTTCCGTGTGCCATTCAGAGTAATTGATCATCATATTATCAAGAAGCTTTGTTGCTTCACCAAGAGTGATGGACATAAAGGTACCTCCAGCAGCTGAATCCAATAAATTCCGCGAAGAAAAATTTAGTCTTGCATAGAAGGTTTGGATGATCATCCAAGTAGTCAGTCCATGGGTTGGGCAATTTTTAACCAGAGATTTCATTCTTTCCCATGCTTGTGCAACATGCTCAGTATCTAATTGTTTAAAATTCATTATGCTACTCCTCAAAGATATAATTTTAGCAGGGGATAATATCTACCAATAAAAGCATCCTTGCATTTAGTCCATGAATCAATACTATTCTTAGGCAGAGATAGCAACCAATCTTTAGCTCTTCCTATTAATGAGAAAGGGAACAATTTTAATTTTATAATGTCACCATCTACATCTTTATATTTTTGCATTTCACACAATTCAACAAAATTATTAAGATGGGCAGCAGCATCATCAGAACTAACACCAGAAAATTGCTCTCGCATAACAAGATTCAGTAAAGCAGGTTTAATTTCAAAGAATTCTGCTGTAGTAGCAGGTGGAGCAATAGGTGTGCATAAGAAATCATTATTATTTGTGGTTGTGAAGTCACACAACTTAGTATTTTCAGGGGTGGCCATTTTAGCAGTAGTAAATAAAGCAAACTAGATAAAGTAAATGCAAGTAACTAATTTTTTTGTGTTTTTATTATAGCAAACAAGATAGCAAATAAAGTAAAACTAGCAACTAATTTTTTTTGTATTTTGATTTAGTGCAGCAAACAAAGTAGTAAATAAAATAAAGCAAGACAAAAACAAAGTAAAGAGATTGGGATGTGGAGACTCCCCTTGCAGCGTGTCTTGATCTCCCCGGCAACGGCGCCAGAAAAAGAGCTTGATACGTGTACAGCACGCGTCCGTTGGGAACCCCAAGAGGAAGGTGTGATGCGTACAGCAGAAAGTTTTCCCTCAGTATGAAAGCAAGGTTTATCGAACCAGTAGGAGCCAAGAAGCAAGTTGAAGGTTGATGGCGGCGGGATGTAGTGCGGCGCAACACCAGAGATTCCGGCGCCAACGTGGAACCTGCACAACACAACCAAAGTACTTTGCCCCAACGAAACAGCGAGGTTGTCAATCTCACCGGCTTGCTGTAACAAAGGAATAGATGTATAGTGTGGATGATGATTGTTTGCAGAAAACAGTAGAACAGTATTGCAGTAGATTGTATTTCAGTATAGAGAATTGGACCGGGGTCCACAGTTCACTAGAGGTGTCTCTCCCATAAGATAAACAGCATGTTGGGTGAACAAATTACAGTTGGGCAATTGACAAATAAAGAGGGCATGACCATGCACATACATATTATGATGAGTATAGTGAGATTTAATTGGGCATTACGACAAAGTACATAGACCGCTATCCAGCATGCATCTATGCCTAAAAAGTCCACCTTCAGGTTATCATCCGAACCCCCTCCAGTATTAAGTTGCTAACAACAGACAATTGCATTAAGTATTGCGCGTAATGTAATCAGTAACTACATCCTTGAACATAGCACCAATGTTTTATCCCTAGTGGCAATAGCACATCCATAATCTTAGAGATTTCTGTCACTTCCCCAGATTCACGGAGACATGAACCCACTATCGAGCATAAATACTCCCTCTTGGAGTTACAAGCATCTACTTGGCCAGAGAATCTACTAGTAACGGAGAGCATGCAAGATCATAAACAACACATAGACATAACTTTGATAATCAACATAACAAGTATTCTCTATTCATCGGATCCCAACAAACGCAACATATAGAATTACAGATAGATGATCTTGATCATGTTCGGCAGCTCACAAGATCCGACAATTAAGCACAATGGGGAGAAGACAACCATCTAGCTACTGCTATGGACCCATAGTCCAAGGGTAGACTACTCACACATCACTCCGGAGGCGACCATGGCGGCGTAGAGTCCTCCGGGAGATGATTCCCCTCTCCGGCAGGGTGCCGGAGGCGATCTCCTGAATCCCCCGAGATGGGATTGGCGGCGGCGGCGTCTCAGTAAGGTTTTCCGTATCGTGGCTCTCGGTACTGGGGGTTTCGCGACGGAGGCTTTAAGTAGGCGGAAGGGCAGGTCAGGGGGCCACACGAGGGCCCCACACCACAGGTCAGCGCGGCCAAGGGGCAGGCCGCGCCGCCCTAGGGTTTGGGCGCCTCGTGGCCCCACTTCGTCTCCTCTTCGGTCTTCTGGAAGCTTCGTGGCAAAATAGGACCCTGGGCGTTGATTTCGTCCAATTTCGAGAATATTTCGTTACTAGGATTTCTGAAACCAAAAACAGCAGAAAACAAGAATCGGCACTTCGGCATCTTGTTAATAGGTTAGTTCCAGAAAATGCACGAATATGACATAAAGTGTGCATAAAACATGTAGATATCATCAATAATGTGGCATGGAACACAAGAAATTATCGATACGTCGGAGACGTATCAGTAACCCTAGTAATAGCAATCTCGACTAGATCTCAGCCGAAGTATTCGGCACCCCATTGTAACCCATTGTCATCATAATCAAAGAACAGACAGGCAGGACGTAAGGGTTTTACCTCATCGAGGGCCCCGAACCTGGGTAAATCGCTCTCCCCGCTTGTCTGTGAACCGATGTCTCGTGTCAGCCTACAGGATTCCATCAACCCTAAGCCCCTATCGGAGGGCATTGGCGAGGAGTACCCTCGACACCAACCAAGTGCTTAAGGATCACTGGGGTCGTCCGCACTGGTCGTTTGATTGAGCACATACAGCTAGGCCTAACTTCTCAATTTGGACTTCATTCTGCACTTATGCAGCACAAATTTACCTTTAATGTGGGGTGCTCCGTTCATATTCTTTGCGATATGATTTACCTTCGTTTAATTTGTGCACAAATAAAACACGTATGAGGACCCCATGTCCCCGTCTATCTTTTACAGATATGATTTCCCTTGGTTTACTTTATGCATAAAGATTGAAAAATGACTGAATGAATATGTGCAAGTCCCCTGACTATTTATCACTGATATTACTCCCCTTGCTTTACTTTATGCATGATTAAAGAAAATATTATGTTTGCATTTAGAATGTCGACGGCAAAAATCACATTTGTTTTCTTCCCACAGGTACAAGTGTTCCTAGCTAGATCCTCAAGTGTTTTTTGCTTTGTGATATCTTCTAACTAGTCTTGTTGGATCCTTTGGTACGATGTCATGCACATACTCAAATCGTATATCTGGATCATATTGTTGCAAAGTGCTTGTCCTTCACATCCGAGACACTATGGCATTTTCACTCAGATGTATATAGTGATCGTTTTGCCATATATCTTGTTAGGTGGAATGTTTATATATAGCTGGCAAGTCCCCTCCAGGACGACTCGGGGCGGAACCCTAACCCCCCACCCCCACCCCCCCCCCCCCCCCCCGCTGCCGCCTTCGCACCCCTCTCCTCTCTCCTCGTCGTCCCCAGAGGTTACAGCCGGCAAAGCCTGGCGCGGCCGGTGATGGGGGCGGCGGGGATCCGCGCGCGGTCCCCTGGTGTGGCGGTAGGAGGCACGCGTCCATGCCGGGGGATGGCCCCGGTACCTGGCGGTCGACGGCGGCGCGCAGCCCTCTCTCTTCTTCGCCACGGCCTCGTCGGGCGGGAGGATGGGGGAGGTGGCGCGGCCCTGGAACCATGGCGGCGCGGCCCCGAATCCTGGTGGCGAGATCCTCTCCTCCCTTCCTCGCCTCGGCATCGCCGGGCGGGTGGTGATGGGGGCGGATTTCGTGCCGCTCTTCCTCAAGGTCCGGGACCACGAGACCTAGGGCGGCGGCCCTGGATGGCGGTGACGGTGTCGGTCTGGTGGCAGGTGGCGGGCGTCAGGTGCCGCTGACCGTGGCACCGCGGTGGTGGTCTTCTCGCTCGCTTGTCAGTTGTGTGGCTAGCCATGGCGGATCTCACGATCCATCGCCTAGCTCCCGATGGCGAGGCGCAACTGCCGATGAAAGTCGTCCCGGACTTCGGTCATGGCGGATGATGGCGGCGTGTTTCGTCGTTACCTTGTTGAAGGCATTGTCTCTGCAGTCTGTGTTCTTCTCCTGGGCTGCTCCAGGGGAAACCCTAGACCCGGGTCTACCGGATCGGACGATGGCGGCGCGCAATGTGGTGACCCAGCATACCACTGCATGGTGTAGTATGCACGTCGTTGACATAACACAAGTGAAACACCGTTCCACTTATATTACATCCCACAAAGTGGTACAACAGAAACATATGCTAGTCCAAGGTATGTCTAAAGAAGGTTACACAAACTGTTTACAGAAGATCAACACAACCTCCTACTTTCCGGTGAGGTAAAACTTCAAATAAAGCTCCAGAAGAATGACTCGTAGTCTAACTTATTGCTAACCCTAGCTCTATAGATACTTGGCTTGCTATAGAACTCTAACTACTTAGGTGCTAGGATTAGGGAAATATTTCCTTCTATTACTAGTCTAAATTTCCACTCTAGCTGATGCAGAAGTTGACTTCATTGACTTCTTTGATTGTATTATTCATCTCATTGCAGTTGACTCCTTTGTCCTCGAGTTCCACAGTAGTTTTTCCTTCGGTGCCTTGATCTAAGAAGGGGGTTCAAATGGGAGGGAATGAGTACGAGCGTACTCAGCAAGTTCATATTAGGAAATAGGTGTATCATGCACTAGCTACAGCCACAGACCAGAAAGTCATAGGCGAATGCAAGTTTTCGTAATATTTTTTTAAAAGATTTATTTTATTCTGAAAACTATGCCCGTCAGTCTTCACAGGTTAAACAGAACTTCATGGAGTTCGTTTCCTGCCGCGTTCGTAGTTCTCTTGCCGGAACAGGGAGTGACATCCACAATTTGATACACTCTGCAGAGGTGCGTTACTCTAGTTTAGGCCAGTTATCCTCCTTTTGGTTTCTTTAGGTTCCATGAAAGGAATCTTTCTAATAAACATTAGTTTTGGTTTGGTCAAACCCTGCGGTTTTTTTGTCTTCTTAGGCTTTGATTGTCCTCTGATATCTTCTTCATCCAACTTCGTTATCTTTTACTTACTTGTGCTCCTTTATTTCTTAGTAATTACCTGCTCAAGTTAGAGTCTAACCTGATGTGGGCATTACCCTTCGGGTAACCGATATTGCCCTACCCTGTACAACCTAGTTGGAGGCCCATGGAGACACTTGAAGGCAAGGCGGGCCACTTGGATGGCGCACCAGAAGGTTCCTTGGCGGGCAAGACAAGGAAGGAGCCGAACAAGGAAAGTTTAGATTTAGAACTATTGTAAATCTAGTCGTACACGGTTAGACCTCTTGAGACCTGGCCTCCTATATAAAGGCCAGGAGAGGGGCTGCCGAGGGACACGATCAATCATAGCAATCTTAGCCACCAGAAGTCCAGAGCTAGGTCGCCGCAGCACTTAGCCTCTCGACGAGAACTCAGCCGAACCCTTCGGCACCCCATTGTAACCCAATATTTTCATAATCAAGATCAGACAGGCATGACGTAAGGTTTTTTACCTCATCGAGGGCCCCGAACATGGGTAAATCGCTCTCCCCGCTTGTCTGTGAACCGATGTCTCGTGTCAGCCTACAGGAATCCATCAACCCTAAGCCCCAATCGGAGGGCATTGCCGAGGAGTATCCTCGACAATTGGCGCCGTCTGTGGGGAGCCTGTCGGCACCAGGCAAGTCATCGGCAGTACCAGTCACATCTGCGGCGTTCTTACTCGAGTCACCAACGCCATCAGATCCAAGAGATTCGATTCGCTGCGGGTCCTTCGAGTTCGTGCCGCACCCTGAAGCGCCGCACCTGATCCCTGCAGGATCGTCTGGCGACATGGATACTACTTTCGGTGGTGTTCACTTCATCATCGACTCCGGGGGCTTCCTTCGCCTCCCTAGGACCAGCGCATCCGGCCCGAAGACCGCAGTTTCGGAAGGTGTCACTCCAATGACAACCCTAAAAGTTCCATCCAGGAACATACAATAGAGCAACCGAGGAAGTTTCGATGTCATGGCAGGGCGAAGGAAAAGACGAAGGGACTCACACCACGAGGAGGAAGAACGAACAGCAGCTCACCTTCGTCAGTTCGAACGAGGATGCCACGACACGTTATTAGTCAAGGCACTCGCTCACCATATCTATCGGCCACAGAGCAGCTCGAGGCACCATGTTATCTCCACTCTTACATCGATCCGAAGGATGGTCGAAAGAAATCCAGTCACCTATTAAGGAACTGTCGACATTTTCTGAAAATTCGGCAGTTCTGCGACGACCTCAGAGCCGAGGCCATGTCAAGAGTTCGCACAATGGAGAGAAGGGAAGGATCCTACAGTTATCCACCAGAACCATATGTATCGGAGCCGTACGTACCAGCAGGAGGAGGCGGGCATGTACCAACCGAGGTGTTTCCGGAACCATGCAGGCAAGTCAACATGATCCATAAAACCAGCTTTTCAAAGAGAGAAATCAAAAAATTCTCCCGAGAAGTAAAGTATGCGGAAGTTGCCATGGTCGATACACCCGAATTCATCGACTGGTCAGATCAGAGTATCTCCTTCAGTAGGGCGGATCACCCGAAAGCTGTTCCGAGGCCTGGTCACGCAGCCCTTGTTCTGGAAGCACAGATTGGAGGGTACAGTATGAGCAAAGTATTCATGGATGGAGGAAGTGGCCTGAACCTGTTATTCGCCAGCATAATGAGAGCAATGGGTTTAACAGTCGACATGCTAAGAGAGTCCGACACAGGATTCCACGGCATTATACCGACTCGACCCGCTTATTCTCTTGGTAAAACATCATTGGATGTGGTCTTCGGCACGCCTAACAATTTCAGCAAGGAAAAGATCGAATTTGAAGTAGTTGACTGGGAATCTCAGTATCACGCCATCCTCGGCAGGCCCGCGTTTGCCAAATTTATGGCCGTACCCCATTACGCGTACCTAAAACTGAAGGTGCCAGGCAACAACGGGATGCCGATAACCGTTCATGGAAGCTTTACCTGATCAGACAACTGCGACAGGGACTTCCAGAAGATTGCCTCAAAGTTCGGAGCCAAGGAAGAACTCAACGCAGTCGACGCCGTTACAGATCATACGCAGCCTCCAGCCGACAATCGAAACGTAAGATCCGACGAGTTTGACGCTGCGAAGGAAGCCAAGATGCTGCAGGTGCACCCCACTGACCCGAAGAAAACGGTCAATACGTAGGCAGACCTTACTGAAGCATAGGAAGGCGTGCTCATCGAGTTCCTCCGTGAGCGCTGGGAGATATTTGCATGGGAACCATCCGACATGCCAGGTATCCCCAGGGAACTCGCTGAGCACGCCCTTAATGTTGACCCAACAGCCAAACCAGTACAACAGTCAATGCGCCGATTTTCCGAACCAAAGAGAAGAGCAATTGGCGAAGAAATCAGTCGACTCCGCAAGGCAGGATTCATTCGAGAGCTCAAGGAAGCTGAGTGGGTGGCTAACCCCGTCATGGTGCCCAAAAAAGACACAACCGCTCTGCGAATGTGTATCGATTACACCAGTCTTAATAAGCACTGTCTGAAAGACCACTTTCCGTTGCCTCGTATTGACCAGATAGTCAACTCCACAGCTGGATGCGATCGCCTCTCTTTCCTCGATGCATACTCCGGGTATAATCAGATCAAGCTGAAGAAAGAAGACCAGGAGCTAACTGCGTTCATCACCCCACACGGCGTTTTTTGTTACAACGTCATGACCTTCGGGTTGAAAACCGCAGGGGCAACTTACCAATGGTGCATGCAAGCTTGCCTCGGAGAGCAGATTGGGAGGAACATCGAAGTTTACATCGACGATATCGTGGTGAAGATGAAGCATGCCGCCAGTCTCATCGACGATTTGCGGGAAACCTTTGACAACCTACACAAATACAAAATCAAGTTGAATCCGAAGAAATGCTTCTTCGGAGTGCCAGGAGGACAAGTACTCGGGTACTTCATCTCAGCTAGAGGAATAGAGGCCAACCCTTTGAAGATCAAAGCTATTCTCGACATGGAGCCGCCAAAGAATCTGCACCAAGTGCAGCAATTGGCAGGACAATTGGCAGCGCTTAGCAGATTTATCGCCAAGCTGGGAGAAAAAGCTTTGCCCTTCTATAATTTGATGAAAAAGTCGGAAAAGTTCGAGTGGATGAAGGAGGCGCAGGAGTCCTTCGACAATCTGAAGAAAATCTTGTCGACATCCCCAGTCCTCGTAACCCCACGCGAGAAAGAAACGCTGCTTATGTACATAGCCGCGACAGTGCAAGTCTTCAGCAGCGTTCTGGTCGTCGAACGAGAAGAAGCAGGGAAAGTCCACGGTGTGCAGAGGCATGTTTACTACCTCAGCGAAGTACTCACACCCGCAAAGCAGAGATACCCTCATCATCAGAAGCTGGCATACGCGGTATGGAGGTCGACTCGCAAGCTGCGACATTATTTCACGGAGCACCCGATTATCGTTGTAAGCGAGGCACCATTGAAGAACATAATGACTAGACCAGAAGCCACAAGTCGAGTGTCCCAATGGGCCATCGAAATAGCACCACACGACATAACTTACGTTAATCGAACGGCGATAAAATCCCAAATCCTCCCAGATTTCGTGGCAGATTGGATCCAGTCACAGACGCCAGCAGCACCCGACATGTCGGGGTCATGGACAATGTATTTTGATGGGTCAAAACGGAGCACGGGCGCATGAGCAGGGGTGATACTGATATCGCCACAGGGAGATAAGATGAAGTACATACTACGTATGAATTTCTCCCTGCCAACAAACAATGAAGCAGAATACGAAGCGCTGCTGCACGGAATGAAGATGGCAAAGGCATGTGGGGCAACTCGCCTGGAAATTTATGGAGACTCAAACCTGGTGGTACAGCAGTCGATGAACCTATGTGACGCGGTAAGTGACAACATGATCGCCTACCGTCAGTTGTATCAAAATATGGAGGCCAAATTCGAAGGGTGCGAGCTCAAACATATCGGCAGAGCCAGCAACGAGGAAGCCGACACTCTGGCGAATATCGGGTCCATGTGCTCCCCCATTCCAGACGGAGTGTTCTACGAAGTCATCACTCAACGATCGATAAAAGAGAAAGCACCAGCGCCCCTAAAACCATCGGCTGATGAATCGGAAGCAAGCCAGCAACAAACTGCCGAAGAATCTCCACCTCCATCATTGGAACAAGTCCTCCTCCTCGAGCCATTATGGACCAAACCATTCCTAGCGTACCTGACAAAGCAGGAGCTGCCGGAGGATTCGGTGGAAGCAAGGCGAATCGTCAGGCGATCAAAGGCCTTCACAGTGGTAAATGGTGAATTTTACAAGCATAGCATCTCGGGTATCTTCCAAAGGTGTATTGCCATTGACGATGGAAAAGCGCTGCTGCGCGAGATACACGAGGGAACTTGCGGACATCACGCAGGAAGCAGGGCCCTTGTAGCGAAAGCCTTCAGGGCAGGATTCTACTGGCCAACGGCGGCATTGGATGCTCGAGATCTAGTCATGAAATGTGACCCCTGCCTGCGCTTCTCACCAAAACCGCACGCCCCTGCGACAGATCTGATGACAATACCTATGGTATGGCCCTTTGCTCAATGGGGACTCGACCAAGTTGGACCACTGCCGAGGTCGTCGCCTGGAGGACACACGTACTTACTGGTCGCAGTCGACAAGTTCACCAAGTGGATCGAGGCAGTACCCATTCGAAACCAGAAAGCCGAAACAGCAGTTTAGTTCTTCAGGGGAATAACCTGTCGATTTGGTATGCCCCACAGTATCGTCACAGACAACGGATCTAACTTTGACTCCAAAGAGTTTCGAAAATTTTGTGATGACGGAGGAATCAAACTGAAGTTTGCATCAGTGGCCCACCCACAGACCAACGGCCAGGTGGAAATGATCAATGGTCTAATAGGGGATGGCCTCAAGAAACGCCTTACAGGTGCGGCTGGAGCCTGGGTCGAGGAGTTACCATCTGTACTCTGGAGTTTGCGTACTACACCTAACAGGTCGACTCAGTACACCCCGTTCTTCCTGGTACATGGAGCCGAAGCAGTTCTACCAGCCGACGTTCGGTTCGAAGCTCCTCGGGTGACAGCATACACAAAATCCTTGATACGCGTACAGCACGCGTCCGTTGGGAACCCCAAGAGGAAGGTGTGATGCATACAGCGGCAAGTTTTCCCTCAGTAAGAAACCAAGGTTTATCGAACCAGTAGGAGCCAAGAAGCACGTTGAAGGTTGATGGCGGCGGAGTGTAGTGCGGCGCAACACCAGGGATTCCGGCGCCAACGTGGAACCTGCACAACACAACCAAAGTACTTTGCCCCAACGTAACAGTGAGGTTGTCAATCTCACCGGCTTGCTGTAACAAAGGATTAGATGTATAGTGTGGATGATGATGTTTGCAGAAAACAGTAGAACGAGTATTGCAGTAGATTGTATTCGATGTAAAAGAATGGACTGGGGTCCACAGTTCACTAGTGGTGTCTCTCCCATAAGAAATAGCATGTTGGGTGAACAAATTACAGTTGGGCAATTGACAAATAAAGATAGCATGACAATGCACATACATGTTATGATGAGTAGTGTGAGATTTAATTGGGCATTACGACAAAGTACATAGACCGCTATCCAGCATGCATCTATGCCTAAAAAGTCCACCTTCAGGTTATCATCCGAACCCCCTCCAGTATTAAGTTGCAAACAACAGACAATTGCATTAAGTATGGTGCATAATGTAATCAACAAATACATCCTTAGACATAGCATTGATGTTTTATCCCAAGTGGCAACAGCACATCCACAACCTTAGAACTTTCTGTCACTGTCCCAGATTTAATGGAGGCATGAACCCACTATCAAGCATAAATACTCCCTCTTGGAGTTACAAGTAACGACTTGGCCAGAGCCTCTACTAATAACGAAGAGCATGCAAGATGATAAACAACACATAGATGATAGATTGATAATCAACATAACATAGCATTCAATATTCATCGGATCCCAACAAACGCAACATGTAGTATTACAGATAGATGATCTTCATCATGTTAGGCAGCTCACAAGATCCAACAATGATAGCACAATTAGGAGAAAACGACCATCTAGCTACTACTATGGACCCATATTCCAGGGGTGAACTACTCACACATCACTCCGGAGGCGACCATGGCGGTGAAGAGTCCTCCGGGAGATGATTCCCCTCTCCGGCAGGGTGCCGGAGGCGATCTCCTGAATCCCCCGAGATGGGATTGGCGGCGGCGGCGTCTCTGGAAGGTTTTCCGTATCGTGGCTCTCAGTACTGGAACTATTCTCGACGAAGGCTTATGTAGGCGAAGAGGTAGGTCAGGGGGCGCCACGAGGGCCCCACACGCTAGGGCCGCGCGGCCCAAGCCTTGGCCACGCTGCCCTGTTGTGTGGGCGCCTCGTCGCCCCACTTCGTTTCCCTTTCGGTGTTCTGGAAGCTTCGTGGAAAAATAGGCCCCTGGGCGTTGATTTCGTCCAATTCCGAGAATATTTCCTTACTTGGATTTTTGAAACCAAAAACAGCATAAAACAGCAACTGGTTCTTCGACATCTCGTTAATAGGTTAGTGCCGGAAAATGCATAAATATGACATAAAGTATGTATAAAATATGTGTGTATAGTCATAAAAGTAGCATGGAACATAAGAAATTATCGATACGTTGGAGACGTATCAGCATCCCCAAGCTTAGTCCCTACTCGTCCCGAGTAGGTAAACGATAACAAAGATAATTTCTGAAGTGACATGCCATCATAATCTTGATCAATACTATTGTAAGCACATGTAATGAATGCAGCGGTCCAAAGCAATGGTAAAGACAATGGTTAAACAATTGAATCATATAGCAAAGACTTTTCATGAATAGTACTTTCAAGACAAGCATCAATAAGTTTTGCATAAGAGTTAACTCATAAAGCAATAAATTCATAGTAAAGGCATTGAAGCAACACAAAGGAAGAATAAGTTTCAGCGGTTGCTTTCAACTTGTAACATGTATATCTCATGGATATTGTCAACATAAAGTAATATAATAAGTGCAAATATGCAAATATGTAAGAATCAATGCACAGTTAACACAAGTGTTTGCTTCTAAGGTGGAAGGAAGTAGGTAGACTGACTCAACATGAAAGTAGAAGAATGGCCCTTCAAAGAGGGAAGCATTGATTGCTATATTTGTGCTAGAGCTTTTATTTTGAAAACAAGAAACAATTTTGTCAACGGTAGTAATAAAGCATATGTATTATGTAAATTATATCCTACAAGTTGCAAGCCTCATGCATAGATTACCAATAGTGCCCGCACCTTGTCCTAATTAGCTCAGATTACCTGGATTATCACTGCAATACATATATTTTAACCAATTATCACAAAGGGGTACCTCTATGCCACCTGTACAAAGGTCTAAGGAGAAAGCTTGCATTGGATTTCTCGTTTTTGATTATTCTCAACTTAGACATCCATACCGGGACAACATAGACAACAAATAATGGACTCCTCTTTAATGCATAAGCATTCAACAACAAATAATATTCTCATAAGAGATTGAGGATTGTTGTCCAAAACTGAAACTTCCACCATGGATCATGGCTTTAGTTAGCGGCCCAATGTTCTTCTCTAACAATATGCATGCTCAAACCATTCAACTCATGGTAAATCGCCCTTACTTCAGACAAGACGAACATGCATAGCAACTCACATGATATTCAACAAAGATAGTTGATGGCGTCCCCAGGAACATGGTTATCGCACAACAAGCAACTTAATAAGAAATAAGATACATAAGTACATATTCAATACCACAATAGTTTTTTAGGCTATTTGTCCCATGAGCTATATATTGCAAATACAAAGGATAGAAATTTAAAGGTAGCACTCAAGCAATTTACTTTGGAATGGCAGAGAAATACCATGTAGTATGTAGGTATGGTGGACACAAATGGCATAGTTATTAGCTCAAGGATTTGGATGCACGAGAAGTAATCCCTCTCAATACAAGGCTTAGGCTAGCAAGGTTATTTGAAGCAAACACAAGAATGAACCGGTACAGCAAAACTCACCTAAAAACATATTGCAAGCATTATAAGACTCTACACTGTCATCCTTGTTGCTCAAACCCTTACTAGAAAATATCTAGACTTTAGAGAGACCAATCATGCAAACCAAATTTTAGCAAGCTCTATGTATTTCTTCACTAATAGGTGCAAAGTATATGATGCAAGAGCTTAAACATGATCCTTATGAGCACAACAATTGCCAAGTATCAAATTATTCAAGACATTCTACCAATTACCACATGTAGCATTTCCCGTTTCCAACCATATAACAATTAACGAAGCAGATTCAACCTTCGCCATGAACATTATGAGTAAAGCCTAAGGACATATTTGTCCATATGCAACAGCGGAGCGTGTCTCTCTCCCACACAATGAATGCTAGGATCCAACTTTATTCAAACAAAACAAAAACAAACAGACGCTTCAAGTAAAGCACATAAGATGTGACGGAATAAAAATATAGTTTCACTAGAGGAACCTGATAATGTTGTCGATGAAGAAGGGGATGCCTTGGGCACCCCCAAGCTTAGATGCTTGAGTCTTCTTGAAATATGCAGGGATGAACCACGGGGGCATCCCCAAGCTTAGAGCTTTCACTCTCCTTGATCATATTGTATCATCCTCCTCTCTTGATCCTTGAAAACTTCCTCCACACCAAACTCAAAACAACTCATTAGAGGGTTGATACGCGTTCAACACGCGTCCGTTGGGAACCCCAAGAGGAAGGTGTGATGCGTACAGCGGCAAGTTTCCCTCAGTATGAAACCAAGGTTATCGAACCAGTAGGAGCCAAGAAGCACGTTGAAGGTTGATGGCGGCGGGATGTAGTGCGGCGCAACACCAGGGATTCCGGCGCCAACGTGGAACCTGCACAACACAACCAAAGTACTTTGCCCCAACGAAACAGTGAGGTTGTCAATCTCACCGGCTTGCTGTAACAAAGGATTAACCGTATTGTGTGGAAGATGATTGTTTGCAGAAAACAGTAGAACAAGTATTGCAGTAGATTGTATTTCAGTATAGAGAATTGGACCGGGGTCCACAGTTCACTAGAGGTGTCTCTCCCATAAGATAAACAGCATGTTGGGTGAACAAATTACAGTTGGGCAATTGACAAATAAAGAGGGCATGACCATGCACATACATATCATGATGAGTATAGTGAGATTTAATTGGGCATTACGACAAAGTACATAGACCGCCATCCAACTGCATCTATGCCTAAAAAGTCCACCTTCAGGTTATCATCCGAACCCCCTCCAGTATTAAGTTGCAAAGCAACAGACAATTGCATTAAGTATGGTGCGTAATGTAATCAACAACTACATCCTTAGACATAGCATCAATGTTTTATCCCTAGTGGCAACAGCACAACACAACCTTAGAACTTTCATCACACGTCCCGGTGTCAATGCAGGCATGAACCCACTATCGAGCATAAATACTCCCTCTTGGAGTTACAAGCATCTACTTGGCCAGAGCATCTACTAGTAACGGAGAGCATGCAAGATCATAAACAACACATAGATATAACTTTGATAATCAACATAACAAGTATTCTCTATTCATCGGATCCCAACAAACGCAACATATAGAATTACAGATAGATGATCTTGATCATGTTAGGCAGCTCACAAGATCCGACAATGATAGCACAATGGGGAGAAGACAACCATCTGGCTACTGCTATGGACCCATAGTCCAGGGGTAGACTACTCACACATCACTCCGGAGGCGACCATGGCAGCGTAGAGTCCTCCGGGAGATGATTCCCCTCTCCGGCAGGGTGCCGGAGGCGATCTCCTGGATCCCCCGAGAGGGGATCGGCGGCGGCGTCTCTGGAAGGTTTTCCGTATCGTGGCTCTCGGTACTGGGGTTTTCGCAACGGAGGCTATTTGTAGGCGGAAGGGCAGGTCAAGAGGCGGCACGGGGGCCCCACACCACAGGGCCGCGCGGCCAAGGGGGGGCCGCGCCGCCCTAGGGTGTGGCCCCCTCGTGGCCCCTCTTCGTCTCTCCTTCGGACTTCTGGAAGCTTCGTGGCAAAATAGGCCCCTGGGCGTTGATTTCGTCCAATTCCGAGAATATTTCGTTACTAGGATTTCTGAAACCAAAAATAGCAGAAAACAGCAACCGGCACTTCGGCATCTTGTTAATAGGTTAGTTCCAGAAAATGCACGAATATGACATAAAGTGTGCATAAAACATGTAGATAACATCAATAATGTGGCATGGAACATAAGAAATTATCGATACGTCGGAGACGTATCAGCATCCCCAAGCTTAGTTCTGCTCGTCCCGAGCAGGTAAAACGATAACATAGATAATTTCTGGAGTGACATGCCATCATAATCTTGATCATACTATTTGTAAAGCATATGTAGTGAATGCAGTGATCAAAACAATGTATATGACATGAGTAAACAAGTGAATCATATAGCAAAGACTTTTCATGAATAGCACTTCAAGACAAGCATCAATAAGTCTTGCATAAGAGATAACTCATAAAGCAATAATTCAAAGTAAAGGCATTGAAGCAACACAAAAGAAGATTAAGTTTCAGCGGTTGCTTTCAACTTATAACATGTATATCTCATGGATATTGTCAACATAGAGTAATATAATAAGTGCAATAAGCAAATATGTAGGAATCAATGCACAGTTCACACAAGTGTTTGCTTCTTGAGGTGGAGAGAAATAGGTGAACTGACTCAACATGAAAGTAAAAGAATGGTCCTCCATAGAGGAAAAGCATCGATTGCTATATTTGTGCTAGAGCTTTGATTTTGAAAACATGAAACAATTTTGTCAACGGTAGTAATAAAGCATATGTATCATGTAAATTATATCTTATAAGTTGCAAGCCTCATGCATAGTATACTAATAGTGCCCGCACCTTGTCCTAATTAGCTTGGACTACCAGATCATCACAATGCACATGTTTTTACCAAGTGTCACAAAGGGGTACCTCTATGCCGCCTGTACAAAGGTCTAAGGAGAAAGCTCGCATTGGATTTCTCGCTATTGATTATTCTCAACTTAGACATCCATACCGGGACAACATAGACAACAGATAATGGACTCCTCTTTTATGCATAAGCATGTAACAACAATTAATAATTTTCTCATTTGAGATTGAGGATATTTGTCCAAAACTGAAACTTCCACCATGGATCATGGCTTTAGTTAGCGGCCCAATATTCTTCTCTAACAATATGCATGCTTAACCATAAGGTGGTAGATCTCTCTTACTTCAGACAAGACGGACATGCATAGCAACTCACATGAAATTCAACAAAGAGTAGTTGATGGCGTCCCCAGTGAACATGGTTATCGCACAACAAGCAACTTAATAAGAGATAAAGTGCATAATTACATATTCAATACCACAATAGTTTTTAAGCTATTTGTCCCATGAGCTATATATTGCAACGGTGAATGATGGAATTTTAAAGGTAGCACTCAAGCAATTTACTTTGGAATGGCGGAAAATACCATGTAGTAGGTAGGTATGGTGGACACAAATGGCATAGTGGTTGGCTCAAGTATTTTGGGTGCATGAGAAGTATTCCCTCTCGATACAAGGTTTAGGCTAGCAAGGCTTATTTGAAACAAACACAAGGATGAACTGGTGCAGCAAAACTCACATAAAAGACATATTGAAAACATTATAATACTCTACACCGTCTTCCTTGTTGTTCAAACTCAATACTAGAAATTATCTAGACCTTAGAGGAACCAAATTTTAGCATGCTCTATGTATTTCTTCATTAATGGGTGCAAAGTATATGATGCAAGAGCTTAATCATGAGCACAACAATTGCCAAGTATCACATTACCCAAGACATTAATAGCAATTACTACATGTATCATTTTCCAATTCCAACCATATAACAATTTAACGAAGGAGAAACTTCGCCATGAATACTATGAGTAGAAACTAAGGACATACTTGTCCATATGCTACAGCGGAGCGTGTCTCTCTCCCATAAAGTGAATGCTAGGATCCATTTTATTCAAACAAAACAAAAAACAAAAACAAACCGACGCTCCAAGACAAGCACATAAGATATGATGGAATAAAAATATAGTTTCAGGGGAGGAACCTGATAATGTTGTCGATGAAGAAGGGGATGCCTTGGGCATCCCCAAGCTTAGACGCTTGAGTCTTCTTAATATATGCAGGGGTGAACCACCGGGGCATCCCCAATCTTAGAGCTTTCACTCTCCTTGATCATGTTGCATCATACTCCTCTCTTGATCCTTGAAAACTTCCTCCACACCAAACTCGAAACAACTCATTAGAGGGTTAGTGCACAATAAAAATTAACATATTCAGAGGTGACACAATCATTCTTAACACTTCTGGACATTGCATAAAGCTACTGGACATTAATGGATCAAAGAAATTCATCCAACATAGCGAAAGAGGCAATGCGAAATAAAAGGCAGAATCTGTCAAAACAGAACAGTTCGTATTGACGAATTTTAAAATGGCACCAGACTTGCTCAAATGAAAATGCCCAAATTTAATGAAAGTTGCGTACATATCTGAGGATCATGCACGTAAATTGGCTTAATTTTCTGAGCTACCTACAGGGAGGTAGACCCAGATTCGTGACAGCAAAGAAATCTGGAACTGCGCAGTAATCCAAATCTAGTACTTACTTTTCTATCAACGACTTAACTTGGCACAACAAAACACTAAACTAAGATAAGGAGAGGTTGCTACAGTAGTAAAACAACTTCCAGGACACAAAATAAAAACAAAGTACTGTAGGTAAAAACATGGGTTGTCTCCCACAAGCGCTTTTCTTTAACGCCTTTCAGCTAGGCGCAGAAAGTGTGTATCAAGTATTATCAAGAGACGCAGTGTCAACATCATAATTTGTTCTCATAATAGAATCAAAGGGTAACTTCATTCTCTTTCTAGGGAAGTGTTCCATACCTTTCTTGAGAGGAAATTGATATTTAATATTACCTTCCTTCATATCAATGATAGCACCAACAGTTCGAAGAAAAGGTCTTCCCAATATAATGGGACAAGATGCATTGCATTCAATATCCAAGACAACAAAATCAACGGGGACAAGGTTATTGTTAACGGTAATGCGAACATTATCAACTTTACCCAAAGGTTTCTTTGTAGAATGATCAGCAAGATTAACATCCAAATAACAATTTTTCAGCGGTGGCAAGTCAAGCATATTATAAATTTTCTTAGGCATAACAGAAATACTTGCACCAAGATCACATAAAGCATTACAATCAAAATCTTTAACCTTCATCTTAATGATGGGCTCCCAACCATCCTCTAGCTTTTTAGGAATAGAGGCTTCGCGCTCTAGTTTCTCTTCTCTAGCTTTTATGAGAGCATTTGTAATATGTTGCGTGAAAGCCAAATTTATAGCACTAGCATTAGGACTTTTAGCAAGTTTTTGCAAGAACTTTATAACTTCAGAGATGTGGCAATCATCAAAATTCAAACCATTATAATCTAAAGCAATGGGATCATCATCCCCAATGTTGGAAAAAATTTCAGCAGCTTTATCACAGGCAGTTTCAGCAGTTTTAGCAGTTTCAGGCAGTTTCTCGCGCTTTGCATTAGAAGTGAAAACATTGCTAACACCAATTCTTTTATTATTATTAGTAGGAGGTGCAGCAACATGTGTAGCATTAGCATTACTAGTGGTGGTAATAGTCCAAACTTTAGCTATATTCTTCTCTTTAGCTAGTTTTTCATTTTCTTCTCTATCCCACCTAGCACGCAGTTCAGCCATTAATCTTATATTCTCATTAATTCTAACTTGGATGGCATTTGCTGTAGTAACAATTTTATTATGATGATTCTCATTAGGCATAACTTTCGATTTCAAAAGATCAACATCAGCAGCAAGACTATCGACTTTAGAAGCAAGTATATCAATTTTCCCAAGCTTTTCTTCAACAGATTTGTTAAAAGCAGTTTGCGTACTAATAAATTCTTTAAGCATGGCTTCAAGTCCAGGGGGTGAATTCCTATTATTGTTGTAAGAATTCCCATAAGAATTAGCATAGCCGTTGCCATTATTATAAGGATATGGCCTATAGTTGTTACTAGAATTGTTCCGGTAAGCATTGTTGTTGAAATTATTATTTTTAATGAAGTTTACATCAACATGTTCTTCTTGTGCAACCAATGAAGCTAATGGAACATTATTAGGATCAATATTAGTCCTATCATTCACAAGCATAGACATAATAGCATCAATCTTATCACTCAAGGAAGAGGTTTCTTCGACAGAATTTACCTTCTTACCTTGTGGAGCTCTTTCCGTGTGCCATTCAGAGTAGTTGATCATCATATTATCAAGAAGCTTTGTTGCTTCACCAAGAGTGATGGACATAAAGGTACCTCCAGCAGCTGAATCCAATAAATTCCGTGAAGAAAAATTTAGTCCTGCATAGAAGGTTTGGATGATCATCCAAGTAGTCAGTCCATGGGTTGGGCAATTTTTAACCAAAGATTTCATTCTTTCCCAAGCTTGAGCAACATGTTCAGTATCTAATTGTTTAAAATTCATTATGCTACTCCTCAAAGATATAATTTTAGCAGGGGATAATATCTACCAATAAAAGCATCCTTGCATTTAGTCCATGAATCAATACTATTCTTAGGCAGAGATAGCAACCAATCTTTAGCTCTTCCTCTTAATGAGAAAGGGAACAATTTTAATTTTATAATATCACCATCTACATCTTTATACTTTTGCATTTCACATAGTTCAACAAAATTATTGAGATGGGCAGCAGCATCATCAGAACTAACACCAGAAAATTGCTCTCGCATAACAAGATTCAGTAAAGCAGGTTTAATTTCAAAGAATTCTGCTGTAGTAGCAGGTGGAGCAATAGGTGTGCATAAGAAATCATTATTATTTGTGGTTGTGAAGTCACACAACTTAGTATTTTCAGGGTTGGCCATTTTAGCAACAGTAAATAAAGCAAACTAGATAAAGTAAATGCAAGTAACTAATTTTTTTGTGTTTTTGATATAGCAAACAAGATAGCAAATAAAGTAAAACTAGCAACTAATTTTTTTGTATTTTGATTTAGTGCAGCAAACAAAGTAGTAAATAAAACTAAGCAAGACAAAAACAAAGTAAAGAGATTGAGAAGTGGAAACTCCCCTTGCAGCGTGTCTTGATCTCCCCGGCAACGGCGCCAGAAAAAGCTGCTTGATACGCGTTCAACACGCGTCCGTTGGGAACCCCAAGAGGAAGGTGTGATGCGTACAGCGGCAAGTTTCCCTCAGTATGAAACCAAGGTTATCGAACCAGTAGGAGCCAAGAAGCACGTTGAAGGTTGATGGCGGCGGGATGTAGTGCGGCGCAACACCAGGGATTCCGGCGCCAACGTGGAACCTGCACAACACAACCAAAGTACTTTGCCCCAACGAAACAGTGAGGTTGTCAATCTCACCGGCTTGCTATAACAAAGGATTAACCGTATTGTGTGGAAGATGATTGTTTGCAGAAAATAGTAGAACAAGTATTGCAGTAGATTGTATTTCAGTATAGAGAATTGGACCGGGGTCCACAGTTCACTAGAGGTGTCTCTCCCATAAGATAAACAGCATGTTGGGTGAACAAATTACAGTTGGGCAATTGACAAATAAAGAGGGCATGACCATGCACATACATATCATGATGAGTATAGTGAGATTTAATTGGGCATTACGACAAAGTACATAGACCGCCATCCAACTGCATCTATGCCTAAAAAGTCCACCTTCAGGTTATCATCCGAACCCCCTCCAGTATTAAGTTGCAAAGCAACAGACAATTGCATTAAGTATGGTGCGTAATGTAATCAACAACTACATCCTTAGACATAGCATCAATGTTTTATCCCTAGTGGCAACAGCACAACACAACCTTATAACTTTCTGTCACTGTCCCAGGAGTCAATGCAGGCATGAACCCACTATCGAGCATAAATACTCCCTCTTGGAGTTACAAGCATCTACTTGGCCAGAGCATCTACTAGTAACGGAGAGCATGCAAGATCATAAACAACACATAGATATAACTTTGATAATCAACATAACAAGTATTCTCTATTCATCGGATCCCAACAAACGCAACATATAGAATTACAGATAGATGATCTTGATCATGTTAGGCAGCTCACAAGATCCGACAATGATAGCACAATGGGGAGAAGACAACCATCTAGCTACTGCTATGGACCCATAGTCCAGGGGTAGACTACTCACACATCACTCCGGAGGCGACCATGGCGGCGTAGAGTCCTCCGGGAGTTGATTCCCCTCTCCGGCAGGGTGCCGGAGGCGATCTCCTGGATCCCCCGAGATGGGATCGGCGGCGGCGGCGTCTCTGGAAGGTTTTCCGTATCGTGGCTCTCGGTACTGGGGTTTTCGCAACGGAGGCTATTTGTAGGCGGAAGGGCAGGTCAAGAGGCGGCACGGGGGCCCCACACCACAGGGCCGCGCGGCCAAGGGGGGGGCCGCGCCGCCCTAGGGTGTGGCCCCCTCGTGGCCCCTCTTCGTCTCTCCTTCGGACTTCTGGAAGCTTCGTGGCAAAATAGGCCCCTGGGCGTTGATTTCGTCCAATTCCGAGAATATTTCGTTACTAGGATTTCTGAAACCAAAAACAGCAGAAAACAGCAACTGGCACTTCGGCATCTTGTTAATAGGTTAGTTCCAAAAAATGCACGAATATGACATAAAGTGTGCATAAAACATGTAGATAACATCAATAATGTGGCATGGAACATAAGAAATTATCGATACGTCGGAGACGTATCAAGGGTTAGTGCATAATCAAAATTCACATGTTCAGAGGTGACATAATCATTCTTATCACTTCTGGACATTGCACAAAGCTACTGAAAGTTAATGAAATAAAGAAATCCATCAAACATAGCAAAACAGGCAATGCGAAATAAAAGGCACAATCTGTCAAAACAGAACAGTCCGTAAAGACGATTTTTTAAGGTGCACCATACTTGCTCAGATGAAAATGCTCAAATTGAATGAAAGTTGCGTAAATATCTGAGGACCACTCACGTAAATTGGCAGAATTTTCTGAGTTACCTACAGAGAATTCAACCCAAATTCGTGACAGCAAGAAATATGTTTCTGCGCAGCAATCCAAATCTAGTATGAACCTTACTATCAAACACTTTACTTGGCACAACAATGCAACAAAATAAAGATAAGGAGAGGTTGCTACAGTAGTAACAACTTCCAAGACTCAAATATAAAACAAAAGTGCAGAAGTAAAATCATGGGTTGTCTCCCATAAGCGCTTTTCTTTAACGCCTTTCAGCTAGGCGCAGAAAGTGTGAATCAAGTGTTATCAAGAGACGAAGCATCAACATCATAATTTGTTCTAATGATAGAATCAAAAGGTAACTTCATTCTCTTTCTAGGGAAGTGTTCCATACCTTTCTTGAGAGGAAATTGATATTTAATATTACCTTCCTTCATATCAGTAATAGCACCAACAGTTCGAAGAAAAGGTCTTCCCAATATAATAGAACAAGATGCATTGCATTCAGTATCCCAGACAACAAAATCAACGGGGACAAGGTTATTGTTAACCGTAATGCGAACATTATCAACCCTTCCTAAAGGTTTCTTTGTAGAGTTATCAGCAAGATCAACATCCAAATAACAATTTTTCAATGGTGGCAAGTCAAGCATATTATAGATTTTCCTAGGCATAACGGAAATACTTGCACCAAGATCACATAAAGCATTACAATCAAAATCATTGACCTTCATCTTAATGATGGGCTCCCAACCATCCTCTAACTTCCTAGGAATAGAAGCTTCACGATTTAATTTCTCTTCTCTAGCTTTTATGAGAGCATTTGTAATATGTTTTGTAAAGGCCAAATTTATAGCACTAGCATTAGGACTTTTAGCAAGTTTTTGTAAGAACTTTATAACTTCAGAGATATGACAATCATCAAAATCTAAACCATTATGATCTAAAGCAATGGGATCATTATCCCCAACATTAGAAAAAAATTCAGCAGTTTTATCACAGGCAGTTTCAGCAGATTTAGCAGTTTCAGACAGTTTTTCACGCTTTGCATTAGAAGTAGAAACATTGCCAACACCAATTCTTTTACCATTAATAGTAGGAGGTGCAGCAACATGTGAAGCATTAGCATTACTAGTGGTGGTAATAGTCCAAACTTTAGCTACATTATCTTTAGCATTTTCTTCTTTCTCCCACCTAGCACGCAATTCGGCCATCAATCTTATATTCTCATTAATTCTAACTTGGATGGCGTTTGCTGTAGCAAATGACTTAATATCTTTATTTTCATTAGGCATAACTTTCGATTTCAAAAGATCAACATCAGCAGCAAGACTATCGACTTTAGAAGCAAGTATATCAATTTTCCCAAGCTTTTCTTCAACAGATTTGTTAAAAGAAGTTTGTGTACTAATAAATTCTTTAAGCATGGCTTCAAGTCCAGAGGTATTCCTATTATTCTTGTAAGAATTTCCATAATAATTACCATAACCATTACCATTATTATAAGGATATGGCCTATAGTTGTTACCCAAATTATTCCTATTAGCATTGTTGTTGAAATTATTATTTTTAATGAAGTTCACATAAACATGTTCTTCTTGAGCAACCAATGAAGCTAACGGAACATTATTAGGATCAACATTTGTCCTACCATTCACAAGCATAGACATAATAGCATCAATCTTATCACTCAAGGAGGAGGTTTCTTCGACAGAATTTACCTTCTTACCTTGTGGAGCTCTTTCTGTGTGCCATTCAGATTAATTAATCATCATATTATCAAGAAGCTTTGTTGCGTCGCCTAGAGTGATGGACATAAAAGTACCTCCAGCAGCTGAATCCAATAGGTTCCGAGAAGAAAAAATCAATCCTGCATAAAAGGTTTGGATGATCATCCAAGTAGTCAGTCCATGGGTTGGGCAGTTTTTAACCAAAGATTTCATTCTTTCCCATGCTTGGGCAACATGCTCATTATCCAATTGTTTAAAATTCATTATGCTACTTCTCAAAGATATAATTTTAGCAGGAGGATAATATCTACCAATGAAAGCATCCTTACATTTAGTCCATGAATCAATACTATTCTTAGGCAAAGATAGCAACCAATGTTTAGCTCTTCCTCTTAATGAGAAAGGAAACAATTTTAATTTTATAATGTCACCAATTCTTTTACCATTAATAGTAGGAGGGTGCAGCAACATGTGAAGCATTAGCATTACTAGTGGTGGTAATAGTCCAAACTTTAGCTACATTATCTTTAGAATTTTCTTCTTTCCCCCACCTAGCACGCAATTCGGCCATCAATCTTATATTCTCATTAATTCTAACTTGGATGGCGTTTGCTGTAGCAAATGACTTAATATCTTTATTTTCATTAGGCATAACTTTCGATTTCAAAAGATCATAAACAACACATAGATGATAGATTGATAATCAACATAACATAGTATTCAATATTCATCGGATCCCAACAAACGCAACATGTAGTATTACAGATAGATGATCTTGATCATGTTAGGCAGCTCACAAGATCCAACAATGATAGCACAATTAGGAGAAGACGACCATCTAGCTACTACTATGGACCCACAGTCCAAGGGTGAACTACTCACACATCACTCCGGAGGTGGCCATGGCGGTGAAGAGTCCTCCGGGAGATGATTCCCCTCTCCGGCAGGGTGCCGAAGGCGATCTCCTGAATCCCCCGAGATAGGATTGGCGGCGGCGGCGTCTCTGGAAGGTTTTCCGTATCGTGGCTCTCGGTACTGGAACTATTCTCGACGAAGGCTTATGTAGGCGAAGAGGTAGGTCAGGGGGAGCCACGAGGGCCCCACACGCTAGGGCCGCGCGGCCCAAGCCTTGGCCGCGCCGCCCTGTTGTGTGGGCGCCTCGTCGCCCCACTTCGTTTCCCTTTCGGTGTTCTGGAAGCTTCGTGGAAAAATAGGCCCCTGGGCGTTGATTTCGTCCAATTCCGAGAATATTTCCTTACTAGGATTTCTGAAACCAAAAACAGCAGAAAACAGCAACTGGCTCTTCGGCATCTCGTTAATAGGTTAGTGCCGGAAAATGCATAAATATGACATAAAGTATGTACAAAAACATGTGTGTATCATCATAACAGTAGCATGGAACATAATAAATTATTGATACGTTGGAGACGTATCAATCCTCTTCCAACATCGCGCTGCAGGATGCTGTGGACCTCCTTGACGAAGCGCGAGATATTGCTTTGGCAAGAACGACGGTATATCAGCAGGCGTTGAGAAATTATCACAGCCGACGAATACGCAGTCGAAGCTTTAATGTTGGAGATATGGTACTGCGGCTGAAGCAAGAAAGACCCTTAAAACTCGAATCTCCATGGGAAGGACCATACATCATCACTGAAGTGATACCAGGAGGAGCATATCGGCTCAAAAACCTAGCTCCGGGAAAAGACGTTGAGAACCCATGGAACGTTGCACAGTTGCGGCGGTTCTATACATAGGATGCAATTGTTTTTTTATTATTCGACAGCCCTTCAGGTTGCCTTTGCATTATGAATACAACTCTAATCAGGTTTTCTACCTTTTTTCTTAATTCAGGCCTCATCATCCGAACAAATCGTTTGGGGCCCCTGCCATTGGCTCTTACTCCCATCGGGAGCGCTGGCCTAAAAACACGCTCGCGCAGTGACATTAATTAAATATTCTCAACGGGAGCTAAGATTAATGACACACAAAAAAAGAAGAAAAAACAACCAATCCAAGCCTCGAGAAAATACGCGAGTGCTGCAGTCAATGGTTATACTATCACAAAATAAGGCTCAAACCGGTGCACCGCGTGACGAAGCCAACCGTTTAATTACCCTCGACTAAGTCGATGGGTGTCGCTCTTACAAAACTTACATATCGACTTCGCAATAAATTTGCAAATCACAACGAAGTCGTCGGGAGAGCAGGTTGAATTGATCACTCAGCCGCCCTCGACAATAAATTATCAATTGAATTAACATGATGTGCAACGCACACGTTAAAATTATACAAAACAATCTTATGCAGGTACAAAGTTATTACATTCATGACTGGGCTCCATGGCTCCCTTGTGCCCTCAGATCTCTCTCGAGACATGTCTCCATCCGTGAGATAATGGTATATGCGGGACCTCTACCGATATCATAATACTGGCCTAAACTCCTCTCGGTGTTTGCTACGGCTTTCAAGTCTAAAGATGGATGACATGCCAATACTGAAGCAAAGGCAAGTTCAGCACCAGCCAAGAGCTCTTTCCGCACCAGCAGTCGAATCCTCTCAGGAGACTTAAATCGGGTAAACATAGCAGACAAAGTTTCGGGTGCCTGATCCAGAGGGAACAAAGTCTTCCAAACCATCGTGAGATAAGCGTGGAATTTATCAAAGTAGTAATGCAGCTTCTCTACCCGATGCTCAAACTTCGCCACGATAACAGCCTTCGGACGATGCAACCATAAATCGTGTTTCGGGTGAGCAACGTCAGTCATCGCCTCGACCTTTTCATGGATCTTCTTGTTCTCCTCAGATTTATCAGAAGATACGACTGTAAAGGAGCGAATATCAGTTAAAGGAACATCCAAGCTATGCCAGAAATCAAAAGATGGGTTAACACTTACAGCCCAAACTTTCGGTAGCAATATGAAGAAGATTGAGAGCATGTTGCTCAATAGCAATTGCTATTTCACTCTTTTTCTTCACCAACGCTGCCGTCGCGTGAAGGGAGGTGATATCCTTATTCAAACGAGACACTTGGTCACGTAAACGACGAACAAGGCCAGATTCATCGTTAGTCGAAGAATTTGGAAAAAGTTCGGCATGGGTAGAAGATGAAGGAATCTACAGTACAACCTTCAGTTCAGAACGACGTTAACATAAAACTCCCATCGGGAGTGCTGAGTATGCATATTACATTCAAAAGATTGTTCAAACTGGCAACAGAGCTGAAATAAAACAGGGCCAAGTCAAATTGCGATTGGTCTTATTTACAATTAATGAAGCAAGTGTTCAAGGAAGCGCCGATGATGAGCTAGGGTCAGCTTTAGGAATAGGCTTGGCCTGTGCTTCATCTACCAACTTCAGGACCTGATTGGCACATGTCACTGCCGATCGTTTGAAGGGTTCAATGTCGACTAAATGATTGTCGTCATCCGCAGGCAATGCCTTAGACAACTTCTCTAAGTCAGACCCCATCCCATAGCCCATCAGCAGCTGGAAAGTAAGAACCGCCCCAAACAAGCAAACGGCATTTTAATACCTCTACAGGCTCGGAAGAATCGACAAGGAAAGCATCTGCCATCTCGCCAAGAGTCTTGTCCTGCTTCATCTTTGGGAAGATCATCGAGTATAGCCTCGACAATGCTCCTTTAGTCTTCTGCAGAAGTCCAAGAACTTGGACATTGGACTTAGCGGCGAGCGAAAGGGCATCAGATGTAGAGTCCTCCCGAAGCTGATGAGCTCGAGTGATGGTTATATCGGCAACCTCTGAAATAAGGACAGATCAGCAACCAGAAAGGAAATACCAAGAAAGAAACCATGTGCCATGAATCTTACCCAATAAATCCTTGATGGATTCACGGAGGACGCCTTCCTTCTTATCGGTTGCAACCGCAGCCTCACGCCTGGCGTCCTGTTCATCTTTCATCTGCCGCTTCAGCTTCTTCAACTCCTCCTTCAGCAAGACATTTTCATTCTTGGCGTCGGTGGCAAGCCTGTTGGCCTCCAGCACCTGATCAGCCGAAGTTTTGACAGTCTTCCAAAGCTTGGCGTTTTCAGCCTCTAGTCGGGTGAACTGCTCAGCGAAATCTACCACAGCATCGACTGTGGCATAAATCGGCTGCAATAAGGGAAATCAAGAAGACTCAGTTGGATATGTAAAAAAAACCCTGGCAAAGCAAGAGAGAAGTCAAGGCAGACTAAACACTTACGTGGTCACGAGCAGCCGATGAAGTAGGAACATCGCCAGGAGGAATAACCTTCGACACCGGAATTTTCTCTACAGCCGTCCTTGTGGGCGGCGTCGACTTGGCAGGAGAGGGATTCGGCTCCTTAGCTGATGCCGTTTTCTCAAAAGATAATTTGGCCCTCTTTGCGAGAGGAACATTATCATCGTTAGAGCTGCTTAAGAAAAATAAATGATTATCATACAAAATAACGAAGGACAAGTTACAAAGGAGTAAAGATGCTCACAGGTCCAGGTCATCTTCGGCAGCAAAGAAGCCTGACGGCCCTTTTTTGGCAGGGGAAGGCGGAGAAGTTCCAACGGCATCATTATCTTGTTCGCTAGGACTTGATTTAGCCGTTGTAATAAAATCTTCGTCTATCTGCTTATGACGCTTGCTCCTGGTGAAAGCAGCATCCTCGGCAGTGTCTTCCTCTTGGACATCGCTGTCCTCAAGGGCCTGCTGGACGTCCTCGGTCTCTTCAGAGTCATCATCGTCATCCTCTGGTTCCACACCGCTTTCCGGCGTAGGAGGATAGCATTGAGCAACGGTGGAGGCCTATCAAGAGAAGGAAGTTTGTAAAGCACAACGAAGAAAGAAGCGATGAAAGCAAGCAAGAAGCAGCAAAAATTACCTCAGTCGGGAGATGGTCTAGATCATAAGGGGGAAGAGCCGATGTCAAGACAATATTATCCTTCATACTGAGGCACGTCAAGCGACGAACTTCATCTCGGAGCTCATCAGCCGATAGGTCGGCAGAGTTGATCCTCGACTTGTCATCTTTGCCAGTATAAAGCCATAATTGGTGGGGTCGAGACATTAGCGGCTGCACTCAACATTGTAAGAACACTGAGACTACCTCAGTGCCGCACATCGTCAAGCCTACCGTATTCTTCAGAACGACGACCTGGTCGAACAGCCTGTCGGCTATCACCCTCTCTTCGGGAGAAAGGGCGTTTCGCCAGGACTTCTTCGGATAAGCTACCAGGACATCTTCGAAGGGAGGGAGATTCGAGTGCCGCCCAGGCACCAAGGGGTCCCGCAGATAAAACCATTTGTTGCGCCAGCCCTGGACGGATTCCTTCATCGGGTAGTCGAAGTAGTCGACCTCCTTCCTGACAACAAAGCCAACACCACCGACGACGGGGGGGCATTGCTGTCGTTATGACGCTTCACATAGAAGATCTTCCTCCAAAGACCCCAGTGGGGATCAATGCCAAGGAAGGCCTCACAGACAATGATGAAGATGGAAAGATGGAGAATGGAGTTTGGGGTCAGCTGCCAGAGCTGAATCCCGTAGAAAAAAAGAAGGGAGTGGAGAAACTCGTGGGCAGGAAGAGAGAGACCACGGAACAAGAAAGCAGCGAACATAACAGTGAAGCCCTTTGGAGGCCTTGGGCGAGAAACGGCACCTGGAAGACGAATGTCATCGTCAGATGCGGAGATGAAGCCGAGGGCTCGCAGCTTGTTCACATCGCGATTGGAAATGGCGGAGGCGCTCCAATCGCGGCTGACTTTGGCCGCGTCTGAGGCGCTGGTGCTCTTCTTCTTGCCCATGGCGCGTGGAGCTCTTTAAGGAAGAACAGAGGAGACAGGAAAGGCTGGGCGAGAAGATGAGCATTAAGGGGCGTGAAAAGTGAAAGTAAGGAGGCCCGCTATTTATGCTGTAAAAACTTATGCAAGATCGTGGCCATAACTCCACAGGCGTCGTGGGAGGTAGATCAGATCTGGCTGTACACGTGGCGTCAAAGAAAAGAACGGAACCGGCAGCCCATTATTCCCACGATGTGCGAAAATCGAGGAGACATCTCGGTCGGTGCGCGCGCACTGGTCACTTCCTAGGAACTGCCCACGCAGAACTAGGGTGGGTCCGTCAGGTCAAGTCTTGTCAGTCAAACCACAGCAGCAATACGTCAACAGTGAGGTCATAAAAACTGTCGTGAGCAGTCGAAGAAAAAGTAACATCAGGTGGTGAACTTGAGTCTATGCACGGATTGCGAGCATCCGCACTTAGACTCGGGGGCTACTCCCATCGGGAGTGCTGGACGCGCACCCGATAAAACGAGGACTCAAAGATATATCCGTGAAGAAACGATTGAAGAAAAAGATGATTGCTCAGCCCAAGTCTGCACCCGGTTGCAAGCGCCCCTGCCCAGACTCGGGGGCTACTCCCATCGGGAGCGCTGGACGCGCACCCGACAGAACTTTTTTGCACTCCAGGATCATGCCAGGGGACTTGATTCTGTGTAGGGTAACGTTGTTTTGCCATCGGCAGTTAACCAGCAAAAGTTGGGCACGTTACTCATTATCCCTTACGCGCGGAAAATAAATCGAATGACTTATGAAGACTAGAAGAAAAACTTCGGCAGAGCAAAACGTTCGAGTGGTACAACTTGAGTCTACGCACGGATTGCAAGCATCCGTACCTAGACTCGGGGGCTACTCCCATCGGGAGCGCTGACGCGCACCCGACAGAAGAAGATGATACTGATTCAAGATGAACAAGAGCAATCAAGGAGAAGAACGTTAAGAGGAGGCATGTTTTAGTCTCTACCCGAACTATTTTCCGCTAGACACTCGGGGGCTACTGACGTGGGCATTACCCTTCGGGTAACCGATATTGCCCTACCCTGTACAACCTAGTTGGAGGCCCATGAAGACACTTGAAGGCAAGGCGGGCCACTTGGATGGCGCACCAGAAGGTTCCTTGGCGGGCAAGACAAGGAAGGAGCCGAACAAGGAAAGTTTAGATTTAGAACTACTGTAAATCTAGTCGTACACGGTTAGACCTCTTGAGACCTGGCCTCCTATATAAAGGCCAGGAGAGGGGCTGCCGAGGAACACGATCAATCATAGCAATCTCATCCACCAGAAGTCCAGAGCTAGGTCGTCGCAGCACTTAGCCTCTCGACGAGAACTCAGCCGAACCCTTCGGCACCCCATTGTAACCAAATATTTTCATAATCAAGATCAGACAGGAAGGACGTAAGGGTTTTTACCTCATCGAGGGCCCCGAACCTGGGTAAATCGCTCTCCCCACTTGTCTGTGAACCGATGTCTCGTGTCAGCCTACAGGATTCCATCAACCCTAAGCCCCAATCGGAGGGCATTGCCGAGGAGTATCCTCGTCAAACCCTTACTTCTTCGAGATATGAACCTCGGCTTCTGATCTAACGTCCTCCTGAGAGTACTTTTATATGGGTACTTCCCGACAACCTTATGAAAATAAGATCATACTTCCTCTCATTTCAGACCCTTTTCTTCATCTATCCTAAACCAAATCATGTCTTAATACTTCTCCTTCAGCCTTCCTCTCCCCCTTGGAGTTTACTAATGATCTTTTCTCATTATCCTTAAACTCCAAGGTTACAAGATTGGTCTTGGTCTGGTAGTTTGTTCTATTCTAGAGTCTCATGAAGAATTCTTGCGGTGTATCCACACAATTGTGGGTATCCGATGTGAATCCTCCGACTAAATGTTTACCAGCTGCGGAATCCCTCTTTCCTTTAGAGAAATAATTAAGCTGCGGACTATCTAATACCAGATGTGGCTTATTTGATACCAGTTGTGAACTATTTTATGGTTCTAGTCAACATCTACCTACTAGTTGCGGATACTTTTATAGTTTTAGTTAAGATCTACCTCACTTCCAATGCTTTCTTTTCATGACTATTCTATATCAGTTGCGGTCCTATTATATCAGCTGCGACTTCACTTGTCCATTTTTTTCTTCTTCCAGGGTTTGTTTTGCAAGGAAACCACTTATTGATACTACAAAGATAGTATCGTAAGTGACTTTACTTGTATTCCCTTCTTCCATAATGAATATGACTCCACTTCTACTGCTCCATATTCACTATTTTTCTCACCTTTATGGCACTTCCATATTGAAGTACTCCTTAATTAAGGATAAAAGTGAGTTTGATTAGTCCTTCCTTTAAAGTATTGTGGTTGCTTCCCACAACTTTACTTCCTTTTTCTAGTGAACCTTCATCTTGTCTTCAAAATCTTCAGAATTCGTCACTTCCTCACACGAATACCTTTACCCTCTAGATCTATAGCATCAAGTAAGAGCTTGATATTGCAACATGCATTTGCATATCAAAGTCAAACTTCAGGTATGGATCTAGTCAATCGATGTAAATCCAATAAATCCAAGAAGATTCAGCTTTGTGCTTATAATACACATCCTTATATGCCTGAATATAATAGTTGGGTAAGACATCCCTAAACATCAGGCTCAGATGTGTAGTATATAACACCACATAAGATAGGTTGAGGTTGTGATACTTAGCACATATATATGGATTCCTACTATTTGTCTCAATATTTACCTCGATTGCTCACTTGCAATCAAATAAACTTGAGCCAATTGGTCCAGAATAGTTGTGGTTGACCTAATTTCCTTGGAAAGCATTACCTTAGCTTCCATTCAATTGAAAACTAACCTCACATGATCTCTCCAGACTATAACATGGCTACTCTAAACACTTGATAGTTAGAATATATCACCTATAACTCCAGGGTTTCTCTATAAGATATGCTCTAATAAAGCTTTCTTAGGACTATGGATTATGGTTCTAGCATACTTGGCATAGTTGCCATGGTTTTAAGGCCTAAGTTTTTGAACTATCTTTTAAAATCCTACTCCTCATCATACTCCTATTATCATATTTTATGGTGTTCTACTCCATCACATCATGAATCCCAAGTGAATCATACATGATTACCAACTCTTACATGAAAATTAGACTTAAATACTCCTATCCCTCTTCCTTACCTCCCATGATTGACTCATCATAGATATACACTACCTAATATAACTTGTCTCCATTACTTAATACTAGTCATTTGACATTTTGAATGACTCTTACTTAACCATAACTTGTATTGATATACTTCTTCCAATAGGATATCTTCCTTATGGTTGTATTCTTTCTTTGGACTACCATGTATTGTATACCAATTGTGATCTACTACCACCCATTATCTTAAGCTCCCATGGTATTCTAATTATTTGGTATGAAGCAAAATAACTAACTAACTTTACTTAAGAAATATAGATAAGAAATATTGACTCAAGTGTGTCAGGATTATTCTCAAGTGGATACCCATCTCAAGTCAAAAGAATAGTTGGTTTAGCTAAGACAACTTCCTATAGACACTACCAAACCTATAGGTCTCCTTTAAAGGGTTTTAATCCTAGAGTCAAAGCATTTGCTCTGATACCAGCTGTGGTGACCCAGCATACCACTGCATGGTGTAGTACGCACGTCGTTGACATAACACAAGTGAAACACCGTTCCACTTATATTACATCCATCAGAGTGGTACAACAGAAACATATGTGAGTACAAGGTATGTCTATAGAAGGATACACAAACTGTTTACAGAAGATCAACACAGCCTCCTACTTTACAGTGAGGTAAAACTTCAAATAAAGCTCGAGAAGAACAATTTGTAGTCTAACTTATTGCTAACCCTATCTCTATAGATACTTGGATTGCTATAGAACTCTAGCTAATTAGGTGCTAGGATTAGGGAAATATTTCCTTCTATTACTAGTCTAAGTTTTCACTCTAGCTAATGCAGAAGTTGATTCCATTGACTTCTTTGATTGAATTCTTCATCTTGTTGCAGTTGACTCCTTTGTCCTCGAGTTCCACAATAGTTTCTCCTTCGGTGCCCTGATCTAAGAAGGGGGTTCAAATGGGAGGGAATGAGTACGAGTGTACTCAGCAAGTTCATATTAGGAAATAGGTGTATCATGCACTAGCTACAACCACAGACCAGAAAGTCATAGGAGAATGCAAGTTTTCGTAAATATTTTTTCAAAAGGTTTATTTTATTCTGAAAACTATGCCCGTCAGTCTTCACAGGTTGAACAGAACTTAGTGTGTGTGTGCGCGCGCGCGTGTGCTCGTGCGCGTGTGTGCGTGCGCGTGTGCGTGTGTATGTGTGTTCTTTATGTGTTAGTGGTATAGCAACAGAGAAAATCCTTGACTCATTTGGTCTCAAAAATAGGTTTGAGGAATACATGAGGAGGAGGAAGTCAAACCAATTAATTTTTAATGTTTTGGTACAAATATACATATACTGGTAAAATTATTTGAACGACAGAAGTCCAATGATTACACAAGTGGCATGGAAGATCAATGATTAGAAGATAAACTATCAATTTTTTTATTTTAATGCGTCGGTTATTCAGTAACCGTACAAACCGTAACTCATTACCGTAAGAGAATTTAGTGACTATATGGAAGAGGCGGAGGTGATAAGGAGGTCAACTTAAGCAATGACTACAACATGTAACCGAAATATTAATTATTTAATTTGACTCCTAGCCCTTCTACGATCAACGAGTCTGGTACATGATAGTCATGTGGGGATGGAATGTAACAAGGAAATGCACCATCTTCATATGTTAGAGTTTGAACTTCCCGCCAAATCGAGTATAGGATCCGTGTCAGCTATAACACTAATGAATATACACACGTGATAGGTTTACACTTACTACATAACAACCATTTAATATGAGTGTATGTTATGTATTTTGGACACCACAACCACATGCATTGTACTCTATATATGCATATGGCATAAAAAATGGAGAGAGTGCACGCTTTGGAGCAACATCTTAGGTTATGACAAATGTGCTACACCATGGAACATGATTTAGAAAAAGATCTAAACATGAAGCTAATTCTTTGCATATTTGAACATTTCTTGGGATTAAAAATAAACTTCTATAAGAGTGAGATTTTTTATTTTGGTTGCACCAAAGAGGTCGAAGATAAATATAGAGATCTTTTCCGGTGCGAAGTTTGATCCCTCACTTTTAGATACCTAGGCATTCCCATACTTCATAAAGCGAAAAAATGGTGCATTGAAACCTATCGAAGGCTTTGAGAAAAAACAAACTTAGCAACTGTATTGGTAAATTGTTACCGTATGGAGATCACTTGGTACTTAATAATATAGTTTTTACTAGCTTGCCTATATTCATTTTTTATTCAGATACCAAAAGGGATATGATAGAGATTCAATTTCTTTAGATTAATGTTTATTTGGTAGAGCAATGGACAAAAAAGAAAGTATAAACGGACTAAGTGAAACATCATATGCCGGCCTAAAGATCAAGGAGTGCTTTGAATAGAGGTTTTAGATATAAAAAATTAGTGTCTTCTCATCAAGTGGTTTTGTTTAGAATCTTAAATGAGTGTGGAGTGTGGAAAGAATTAGTCCACCACAAATAACTACACTCTAAAACTCTCTCCCAAGTTGATGTTAAACCCGTTGATTCTCCTTTTTTGGAAGGGTTTGATAAAGGGTTCCTTTAAGATTGGGAATGGCTTAGATACGCGGTTTTGGGAAGATGTTTCTCTAGGAGGCATTCTTCTAGCTCAACAATATCATTTTCTCTTCATAACATAGTCCAACATAAAATTTCTTAGTGGCTAACGTTTTATCCAGGTTTCCTCTAGATATATCTTCTACAATAAACCTTACAGATCAAAAATGGGAAACATGGCTGCACATTCGAGGTGGGCTAATAGATGTACAATTATCACAAGATAAAGAAGTTTTTTGTTTGGAGATTGACGGCGCCGGGGGGAGGGGGTGAAGTCTATGTATCTTGATTTATTCAATGGGCACACAATTTTTTGTGCAAGTACATATGGAGGATCAAAGCTCCACTGAAAGATGGAAATTTTATGTTGTTGTTCTTATATAGAAAAATAATCTTGACAAAATATAACCTTCTAAAAAGGAATTGTCAAGGTTCTAATACTTGTTATTTTTTGTGACAAAGAGGAAGCAATACAACATTTTTTATTGGTTGCCCTCTTGCAAAAGTTGTCCTATTGTGCATATGTCTTTGGTATTTAACCGCCCAAAAATAGTACTAATATATTTGGGAATTGGTTGCATGGACTAGACAAAAGAGTCAGAAGCCAGATTAGAGGGCATTTGTGCTCCTCTTTAGGAAATATGGAATGTACACCACACTTTTAGTTTTAACGAAACCAAACATGCTTATTTCTTGCAAGTTATCCCTCTTGCTATTTATTGGACCCGTATGTGGCTATGTCTCGAGCCAGCGGAGCACCGCCATGACATGAATTTTGGGTGCAACCGATTGGAAATAGTTGCACATGATATTTTCCACCGGCGCAACTGACAGCTTGATCGCAGACTCACATGTTGATCCACTGTCGTTTACTTTTTACCACTTTTTAGATGGTTGCATGTATCGACCTTGAGTGATCCGTGATATTTGTATAATTATCATACTTGTAGACGTTGAGACTGCTTGTTTAATATTGTAATAAAAACCATTCACATCATTTCTATGTAGAGGTTGGGGCTGCTTGCCCTTTTTTTGAAAAAATGGAGATTATTTACGGATGAGAAGACGGAACGGAGGAAGGGTATTTAAGCCGGGAGTAGGAAGAGGAATGGATGGGGAGGTAAACGATGAGAAGGCGGACTCCTGAAAGAAATTAGCCACCTTACTAGGGAACGACGGTGCCCAGCTTGTAGTTGGCATTGGTGGCAATGATTGAATACGGGGCAAGGGGGGAGAGGAGGTGCTAAGACTTAAGTGGGCAACAATGTAGGTGCGGAGCCGTGATGAGCACAGTAATAAAATAGGTCATGCCCTAAGACTAGCTTGTATGGTATTTAATTTGTACACGACAATTTTAAAATAAGGAAATTGTGAGTGAAGGGTTTACAGGAGAATATTAAAGCATAATGTGCTCTATATTTGTTTATAAAACCAAAAAAAAATAGGAGCACATGATCGTAACAAAGGCTTGACATGGCCTCACCATGAAGATATGCAGTGGAGAAGAAGCGGGGAGGAGGAAGACAAAGGGGATGGGATATAACTTGTGGTGAGATCAACAAACTATTGACGATTGTATATGTGACATGATGGCAGTTGAACGGGCAATGATCTCACGGGCGGACTTAGCTCGTTGCACGATCAGAGTATGGTGGTGTCCCCACTTGTCGCTTGCGCTAGTGAATCATGAGGGATGGTGGGTCAATGCGGATATGAGATAGGGCTGCGACGAAGTAAGCGACAATCGGTGAGGGTGATGTAGCGGTCGCGGCAAGAAAATAGGCCATTCATGCCCTAAACCAAGGGTGGTATGTAATATAATTTAGAAACAACAATTTTTATAATTGAAATTCATTTGTGTAAGGGTTCGCAATAAGATGTGAAAACATATTCTATATATGTATGTGAAATAGAAAAATATAGGGACCACACGTTGAAGCAAAGGGCCTGACTAGTATTGCGTCGTGGAGATGAACAATGAAGGAGGGATGAAGGAGATGAGCAGTCCAGGAGGTAGCAGGCGGAAGTGGGTGGATGTCAAACCCGGTATTAATTATTACCAAAAAATAAAATATGTGCATGGTACAAGTGAACAACGATGAGTTTTCCAGGCCAAACCAGGTATTAATTAGTTCCAAAGAATGACGAAACTATTAATTTGGCACCACGTATATTTAGCACCACAGTAATTTTTGCCATGAATCTATAGTACTGAATCCCTATCCGTTCGGTCCAGTACCTAAAGATTTTTGGATTTCGTTTGGAGCAATTACACGCAGCTACTAACTAGGATGTAAAACCAAGTTGGTTTGAAACAATCTCTCCCAGCTGCTTCCCGCGCTGGGTTTCTATTTTTGGCACCAAATTAACCAGCGGAGACGCGTTGCCGGATCAGAGCAGCTACAAATACCACCTTCACCACCGGCCATTCATCCATCCACTCTCTAGCTTCCTTCCTTGGCCGGCCTTCTTCTCCTTTCATAGAGAGCTCTCTAGCTACCCTTGCAAGAAGCAATGGCGGGTAGTATGACTGTGCGTGAGGTATTGTACATGTACAGTGTGGCACGACAGGCTTACGAGCGGTTCGTGTCCATCTGCGGCAACCCGGAGCAGGCCAAGAACGCGGTAGCTCTGCTTGTGTGGTTGGACCAGGGCACCATCTCTGCCATCCACCACGTGCCCAGCATCAGCCCCACCGCTGTCGCCACCGTCGCTGCCGAGGCCAACGGCATCCTCGACTGCCTCCGCCACCAGGAGCCCATGGTCCCTGCCATCCCGCTCATCTCTGCGCTCTGCCAGGATGGCAATATCGACCCACGCTTCTTTGCCTTCCACCAGGACCTCGTTGTGAGGGGAGTGGCTGATATCCTCGACGGTGTTGGCAAGCTCATCTTTGATGATCGGCTGCATGTGTTGCTCAGGAAGTACCAGACTGGACTTGTTGGCAACCCACCAGAGCTGATGGTGCCGTATAGTAGTGAGCCGGTGGCTGTGCCAGAGGACTGCCGCTCCATGTTCATCACCTTCTCCAAGGGCATGCCCATCGACCGCGAAGAGATCTTCGAATACTTCAGACAGTAAGTACATCAGACTAATCTATATCTAATCTTTTATATATGCATAGGGAAAAATGCCTCATTTACTAGTATAGGATCGTACTTATATATTTATAATTGGCATTCAGGAAGTGGGGTGACTGCGTTGTGAGGGTGCTAATGGAGAAGACATCAGCTGGCAACGCGCCGATGTATGGCCGCATCATCTTCAAGAGTGAGGCGTTCGTGAGGCTCGTGCTCAACGGACAGAGGCTTGTCAAGATCACCGTCGGGTACCGTGAGATCTGGCTTCGCAAGTATGTCCCCAGGCCTACCAACAACTGAGATCCAAAACTGTTCTTTGCCAAGTACCCAGAGGGTTGGGAGTATTTATCAACCTTTTTATACAATTGTATCGATGAATATCTATGTATCTAGCTAGTCCTTGTACGAGGCTAGCTTATTAGATCCTTGGATCTAGTATGTTTCTATTTATATGTAATGCCTAGAAATAATGTTACAGTTTTTTTATATAAGTTTGTGCTTGAACCAAAGATGGAAATAAAGGAACAAGACCAAATGCATAAACCACCTTCATATATACATGTTATCCAACAGTTAACCACATTGAGACAAAATTTAAATGCTTGTCACAATTTTAAAATGAGCATTGGTTGTTCGCCTTCCCGCCATCGTTCCACCTTGCTCACTTTTCCCATCCAGTTGCTTGTTTTCGTTGCCCTCGTACCATTTCGCCAACTCTTCTATTCATGGCGTAACACATGGTTGGAAACCTTCAAGGCACAAGCCTAATTAGGGGTGTTGCTCGCATAAAGGAATAGAAAAACAAAATATTGTTTCCTCATTATCCTTTGATGACCATCGTTTCCTCTCCAAAACAAAATTGGGTAAAAGTTAAGTTTAAGTTAAAATAAGGAATTTTTCAAGAGACCCTTAGCTTCGCTTTCTTTCATACACCACTTCAAATAGTGACAGAGTTAGCCTTTGCACGTTTTATCAAGGTGTGTGTGGAAGATATACGACAGGTATATTGCACTTTTTTTACTTGTGCGTAATTTTCCACTCTTTTACACTTGCATGTGTGTATCGTCTTGTCCTTCCATAAAAGTTTTTACAATTCTCGTGATCAACATGCAGAGGCTTCTTGAGATCACAATCGGGTACCGCCGAATCTGGCTCCGAAAGTACGTCCCTAGGCCGACCGATGACTGAGATCCAAAACGCATCCTTGTTAAGTACTCAGGTCGGTAATATCCATTATCCCAGTGGATGTACAAGGCTAGCTTACTGAATATTCAGATCTACTCCCTCAAATCCATATAAAGTGCCGCTGCCTTAGTACAACTTCAAACAAAAATAGTGGCACTTAATATTGATTAGAGGGAGTAATATATATCTATTAATATGCAATGCCTGGGAAGTCCATTAAAAAGGTTGTTAGAGAAGTTTGTGCTTTAACAAAAGAGGGAAATACAAACATAAGAGTGAATAAAATAAACCTTCTTCATATATACTCACCAAAAGTCACCCACGTTGAGAAATAAATAAGATGTATGTAGCAATTTTAAAATGATCATAGGTTGTAATTATTCCCGCCTATCGTCCCATCCCTGCTCAAATTCCCCATCTAGATGCCTGCTTCTCATCGTCCTCATAAAATTCCAACTCCTCTTCTGTTCATGGCATAATACATCGTTGCGAGCCTTCAAGCCGCATGCTAATTAACTATGTTGCTCCCCTACCGACATGGAAAAACGGCATATCATGCCCTCATTATCATTTAATGAATACCATTTCCTATACCTAAATTTTTGTGAAAAAGTTTTACGATTAAGTTGCAATTATTCATTTCCTGGAGACCTCATTACTTTGTTGTGTACATCACTTAAAATAGAAACAAAATGAGCTAATTTTTGCATTCAATGTGCCTAGAAAATATACAACAGGTGCATTGCACTTTTTACCCGCAGATGATTTTTCCATTATTTTACACTTACACATGTGCGTCGTCTTGCATGTACTATGTGAGTATCAGGACGCTCCATCCATACACACGGCGATTTTGTTGCCTGAAAGCACTACCTAAATCTGTTACAAGGTAAATGTATGCTTCCAGGAAATTAAAAAAGGGCTCAAATAGAATGCTCGACAATTAAAAAAGAAGTAGTCGTTACATGAAGGTCACTCATAGTGGGATATAGATCCCTTGAGAATTGGTTCAACTATTGATTTTGACATCGGCCACTTAAGTACATCCTCCCAACATGATGACCCAACACCCTTCATATTCCCCCCTTTCCTACTTTGTTTAAGCCTCATTAGTATGGTCCTTGATCTTTATTTTCTTGACCAATGACACTTTACTATTTCCACTCAAAGGAGGGAGACATACCTAATTAAACATGCATGCTACTCCCATCATAGAAAGGGAGTGACCACGTAATTGTTACTCGCATATCCTCGCTCCTAGCTGCTCGAAAGTTCTAGGTTTTGCTTTCAAAATGCAAATATGTGAGGACTCTTAGCTTCCAAATCATGCTTACACCGCTAGAAATATTAATGTACTAAACTATTTCATCAAGCCAAGTATGGACATTTCCATAAGTAACGTATGTTTTGTACACTTATAGTGTTGCACATTTTTTATTTGTAATTTACACATATGTGTGCACCCTTCTTTTCTCATTTGCTTTCCCACCTACAACGGCTTTGGACCCTCATATCTCCACATATGTGTGTGCATGATATGCACGTGCATTATCGATTTTTTAAATTCGTGTCTGCATTGTGAGTTTATTTACATCTATATGTGCATTTCACATCCCAGACAATGTGGCTTCTTTCACCCAAAATATATGTAATGACAAGTTCTATACCTTTTCCATATATGTTTCTACGCAAATGTGTATGTCTCTTGTAAGTTGTTGCAAAGTCTGACAAAAACCCAAGTGTCTTGTAAGTGCGGTGACTACTATCCATTTTACCCACAAACCTCGGTTTCCATAATTCTTGTTTTGGTTTTAGTTCAAACTTAGGCTAAAACCACGAATTTTGGAATGGATTAGTAACAAATGGAGTACCCGAAGAGCAAGTAGGTTATTGTATGTGATTTAATAACAAATAGAAATTGTTTTTTATTGATAGAACACGACACTTTATTAATCACATTACATCAATACAAAAAGTCCTCTGGATGGAATCCGAAGCAGAAACAGAAATAAAACCTAGGCTAGTTACATCACAACTCCTAGCCAGAATATGTGTCGATTCATTCACAGAACGTCTAACTTGTCGGAAGGTGGCCGAGGCGAAGCTCGCTGCCAAAAACACGATATGCTTGACCATGTCACCCACCGCAGACCAATCAGGTCTTGGAGATAAAAGACCCTGGATTAAGGACAAACAATCAAACACAAAGGTCACCCTGTCATAGCCATGATCACTAGAAATAGTCATCGTACATCGCAGCGCTAGGGCCTCTGTCATTTCTAGAGGAGTAGAACCCTGTAAAGGTTCACTGACCGCAAGTGAGCATTGCCCCATTTGATCTACGAACACTGCCCCAACAGCCATGTGACATTGATGTGGGAACATCGCAGCATCTACATTCACCAGAAACTCCCTAGTCCGGAGCGTTGTCCATTTTTAGAGGCTTGCTGGACTCCCCGTTCCCCCTAGTGCCCGGTCGGATTTAAAGCAGTATTGAACGATCATCTCAACATACTCAATGATCCTGACAGTCGATTACTTTGGATCTTGATTCTGCTGATTATTCCTTGCATCCTTCCTTGTTTCTCATATATACTAGCAGCTAACGACCAATACGGTAGCCTCTAGCTCTGCTGCGTGCTTCAAAAATTTAAAGAGTTGACAAATCACTTTACATAAGCGAATAGCGCGGAAATTCATCATATGTTTTGGCTTGGTAACTTTTGGGATGACCACAATGATTGAGTTACAAAAACCCACTGGTGCCTCAGCACCCATAATAAAAGACCGCATTGAAAATTTCTTCCTTAAATCCCAATGGGTTTGATAAAACAATGTCGGGAAACCATCAGCTCGGGTGCTTTCATTGGACACATTTGGAATAAGGCAGTGCCGATCTCATCGTTTGTATATGGTATGCATAGATTCTCATTCACATCAGCCGTCACTTAAGATGGTATAGCATCCAACACTGCACGAACTGAGGCACAAGTTCCAGAAGAAAAAAAGATCCTCATAAAAACTATGAACCATACCTTTAATCTCCCCTTGAGCCTCACAAGCCATCAACAATACATCAATTTTGTTTGTTTCGCATTGTGTCGTGGCCGTTGCGTGGAAGGAGGTATTATGGTCCGCCTCTTTGAGCTATTGAACTCGGGACCTCTGGCGTGGCATGATCTTTTGGGTCCATTGCTGCAACGTACTATGGGTTTTCCAAAAGCAAGTTCTATAATTAATTAAGCAGTCATTGCTAGGCTGCTACCACTACAGATCTGCAAACATGTGAGCTGTGAACTTTTGGTTAAATTCGGTTGTGTATTGTATATATGATGGAATAAGGATCACAATGATCTCCACAAGATTTTCCTCTCTGCTCGGTGCAATACAAGCACTGATGATTAAATTTGATTGTGATATCTAGTCTTTACAGTGACACATGTTCTGCATTGGGCCTCTTATTTCTTCTTTCGAAACCTATTTTTGTTAGCACTAATTTCTGGAGCAAATTTTTTTTCCTTGTAGGTGTGCTTATGCAGATATGAAGTTAGAATTCAGAGCACATTCAGATAAACACAAAGTTAATCAATCTTTATTAGACACATGGTTAAAATAATAAACCGACTAGGATAGTTTATTGTGACCATGATATATTAGCCATCGAAAACCCTAGATCATGACTAAGTTTGTTATGTATGAGAAGCAGGTCAACTTATATATCTAGATTATATGTCTCGGATTACATATGTGGGACATATAATTCCATAATTCCATAGAGTACATGTCCTTGTGTCCCATGCACCTCTCCCCAACAAAAAGATCGAGGGGAGAGGAGAGATAACAGATATAGGAACATAAAGACAAACAATCGAATATTTATCAACAGATCGAGGGCAGAAACAAAAATGGAATACGGTATATTATGTTAGTGTGATATAGCAACCGATGAAAACCTTAGCTCGTTAGGTGGAAAGAATATGTCCGAGGAACGCGAGAGGAGAAAAAGGAAGTTCAATTAAGTAAATTTTTATGTTTTGGTACAAATGTACATATACATGATAATCATGGAAGATCTGTGATTAGAAGATAAGCAACCAAATTTATATTGACGTGTCGTTGATTTAGTAGTCGTTACAAACTCTAACTCTTTACCATAAGGCAATATAGTGATTATATGGAAAGAAGGGGGTGGGAAGGAGGCCAGCTTAAGTAACGACTACAACATGCAATAGAAATAGGAATTATTTTCCCTCATAGCCCTTCTACCTTCGACGAGTATGATAGACGATGCTCCTAAATTGAGTGCACGCTTTCGAGCAACAAATTAGGGAATGACACATGATGCACCATGGACATGATAGGCAGAGGAGAAGAGGGAAATAAAGGAGGAGATCTAATAGGAGGTAGGAAAATGAATGGATGCGGGAGATAACCGATGGCAAGGCGGACTCCTGGAAGAAGTTAGCCTACTTCAAGCCTTCATTGGTGGGAATTGCATAATCCAGGGAAAGGGAGAGAGGAGGTGGTGGGACATAAGTGGGAAAACAATGTGGGAGACGAAATGCATTGATCGAGGCAAGAAAGGAGGTTACTCTCTAACTTGTATGGTTTTTAATTTGTCTATGACACCATTTAAGTAAAGAAGTTGTTGGTTAAGGGGTTTATAATAGAATATGAAAGCATAGTGTGCTCTATATATGTATATAAAATCACAAAATATTGGGAGCACACACGTAGCAAGGTCTTGAGATGGCTAAACCATGGATTTATGAAGTGCGGAGAAGAACGGGGAGAAGGAGGGAGATGAAAGTGAGAGGATCTTACCGACGGTGAGATCAACAAACTATGATGATTAACAGGGGCGGACCCAACATCCTTGTTGCGTGGGCACTTGCCCGCTTCAGTGCTAGATGCGTTGGTTAAAATTGCCTCTTGTCTTGATTTTTTCTTTGAATTAGACTCCAGCTTTGTTGTGTGCCCAGGATTTACAAAAGTTCTAGGTCCGTCTTTGACGATTAATGTTGATGAGATATGTGACATACTAGTGGTTGAATGGAAAATGGTCTACTGGACAGACTTAGCTCGCAGCATGATCAGATATTATGGCGGTGTCCCTACTTGACGCTTGTGCTAGTGACGATAAAGGATTGTGGGCCAAGGGAGAGAGGATGTAGGGCGGCGAGGAAGTGAACTACGGTCGGAGTGGGTGATGTAGGCAACAAAATAAGCGAATCATGGCCTAAGCCTAGGGTTGGAAATTCATTTGTGCCCGGATTCACAATTAGATATGAAAACTTGACGGGTTATATATATGTATATGAAATATAAAAATATAGGAGCATGTGTTGAGACAAAGGTCTTAGGGCCTGACAAGTGTTGAACCGCCAAGATGAACAATGGAGGAAGGATGAACGAGGTGAGCGGTCGAGGAGGGAGAATTTAGCAGGCAGAAGTGCTTGGATGTTAAACCCGGTATTAATTGGTACCAAAAACTGATATATACGCAAGGCACATATGAGCACATATGAGTTTTGCATGCCAAACCTGGTATTAATTAGTACCAAAAAATAATATAATCATGAGTACAAAAGAATTGATTTGTACCAGAGGTATATTTTAGCACCACACAAAAAAATCGCCATGAAACTATAGTATGATACAATGTATTGCATACCTATGAATCCATATCCATTGTCCAGTCCGTACATATATTTTTTTCGCTTGGAGGTTACACGCATGCCCCTACTAATTTAGGATGTAAAACCAAGTTGGTTTGAAACAATTTCTCGTAGCTGCTTCCCGCGCTGGGTTTCCATTTTTGGCACCTAATTAACCACCAGAGACGCGTCGGCAGATCGGAGCAGCTTCAAATACCACCTCCACCGCCGGCCATTCATCCATCAGCTCTCTAGCTTCCTTCCTTGGCCGGCCTTCTTCTCCTTCCATAGAGAGCTCTGTAGCTTCCCTTGCAATCAGAAATGGCGGGGAGTATGACTGTGCGCGAGGTGTTGTACATGTACAGCGTGGCACGACAAGCGTACGAGCGGTTCGTGTCCATCTGCGGCAACCCGGAGCAGGCCAAGAACGCGGTAGCTCTGCTGGTGTGGCTGGACCAGGGCACCGTCTCCGCCATCCACCACGTGCCCAGCATCAGCCCCACCACTGTCGCCACCGTCGCCGCCGAGGCCAACGGCATCCTCACCTGCCTCCGCCACCAGGAGCCCATGGTTCCTGCCATCCCTCTAATCTCTGCGCTCTGCCAGGATGGCAATGTTGACCCACGCTTCTTTGCCTTCCACCAAGACCTCGTTGTTAGGGGAGTAGCTGATATCCTCCACGGTGTTGGCAAGCTCATATTTGATGATCGGTTGCATGTATTGCTCACGAGGTACCAGACTGGGCTTGTTGGCAACCCACCGGACCTGATGGCACCGTATAGCAGTATGCCGGTGGCTGTGCCGGAGGACTACCGCTCCATGTTCATCACCTTCTCCAAGGGCATGCCTATCGACCGCGAAGAGATCTTCGAATACTTCAGACAGTAAGTACATCATTCGAATATATATTTAATCTTTTATATATGCATAGGGGAAAATGCCTCATATACTAGTATTGGATCATACTTATATATTTATAATTGGCGTTCAGGAAGTGGGGTGACTGCGTTGTGAGGGTGCTAATGGAGAAGACATCAGGTGACAACGTGCCGATGTATGGCCGCATCATCTTCAAGAGTGAAGTGTTCGTGAGGCTCGTGCTCAACGGACAGAGGCTCGTCAAGATCACCGTCGGGTATCGTCAGATCTGGCTCCGCAAGTACGTCCCCAGGCCTACAAACGATTGAGATCCAAAACTCATCTTTGCCAAGTACCCGGAGGGTTATAAGTATCGATCTACCTTCTTATATAGTTGTATCGACGAATATCTGTGTAGCTAGCTAGTCCTTGTACAAGGCTAGCTGATTAGATCTTTGGATCTAGTATGTATCTATTTATATGTGATTCCTAGAAATAATATTACAAAGGATTTTATATAAGTTTGTGCTTTAACCAAAGATGAGAATACGCCAATAAGTCCAAAAGCAATAAACCACCTTCATATATACATGTTATCCAATAGTCAACCACACTGAAACATAATTTAAATGTTTGTCATAATTAGTTGTTCGCCTTCCCGCCATTGTTCCACCATGCTCACTTTTCCCATCCAGTTGCTTGTTTTCGTTGTCCTCGTAGCATTTCGCCTCCTCTTCTATTCATGGCGTAGCACATGGTTGAAGACCTTCAAGGCACATGCCTAATTAGGTGTGTTTCTCGCATAAAGGCATAGAAAAATAGCACATTTGTTTCCTCATTATCCTTTGATGACGATTTGTTTCCTCTCCAAAACAAAATTGGGTAAAAGTTCTATGTTTAAGTTAAAATAAGGTGTTTGCTAGAGACCCTTAGCTTGCCTTTCTTTTATAAACCACTTAAAATAGTGACAAAGTTAGCCTTTGCACATTTTATCAAGGTGCGTGTGGAAGATATACGATAGGTACACTGCACTTCTTTACTTGCGCATGACTTTCCATTCTTTTACACTTGCATGTGTGCATGGTCTTGCTCTTACATTAAAGTTTTTACAATGCTCGTGATCAACAGGCAGAGGCTTGTCGAGATCACCATCAGGTACCGCCAAATCTGGTTCCAAAAGTACGTCCCTAGGCCGACCAACGACTGAGATTCAAAATGCATCCTTGCCAAAGCTTGGAGTATCGATCATCCTTGGTGTAAATTTGTATCCATGAATATCCATGAAGCTACCTAGTCGATGTACAAGGCTAACTTACTAAATATTTAGATCTACTCCCTCAAATCTATATTAAATGTAGCTGCATTAGTACAACTTTGTACAAAATTAGTGGCACTTAATATGGATCAGAGGGAGTAGTATATATCTATTAATATGTAATGCATGGAACGTCCATTAAAAGCGTTGTTACATAAGTTTTTGCTTTACACACATATATAAGACCGAACAAAATAAACCACCTTCATATATACTCACCAAAAAGCCACCCACGTTGACACATAAATCAGACGTGTATCACAATTTTAAAATGATGATAGGTTGTTATTCTTCCCGCCTATCGCCCCATCTGTGCTCAAATTCCCCATCCAGATGACTCCTTCTTATCGTTCTCATACCATTTTACCTCCTCTTCTGCTCATGGCATAATACATTGTTGTGAGCCTTCAAGACGCATGCTAATTAACTATGTTGCTCCTTTACCAACATGGAAAAACGGCATATTATGCCCTCATTATCATCTAATGAATACCGTTTTCTATACCTAAAGTTTGGGGAAAAAATCTAGGCTTAAGTTCAAATTATTCATTTCCCGGAGACGTTCCTTTCTTGTATACATCACTTAACATAGCAACAAAATGAGCTAATTTGCACATTCAGCATGCCTATAAGATATGCAACAGGTCCACCGCACTTTTTTTTAACCCGCATATGATTTTTCCATTATTTTACACTTACACATGTGCATTTTCTTGCATGTGCTATGTGATTATCAACACGCCCCTCCATACACATAGAGATTTCGTTGCCTGAAAGCACTATCTAAATCTATGCTTCAGGGAAAGAAAAAATAGCTCAAATAAAATGCTCGACAATTATAAATAAGTAGGAAGGTCACTCATAATGGGACATAGATACCTTGAGAATTAGTTCGACTATTGATTTGGACATCGGCCACCTACGTGCATCCTCCCAACACGATGACCCAACACCCTTCATATTTCCCCCATTCCTACTATGTCTAGGCCTCATTCGTATGGTCCTTGCTCTTTATTTTCTTGACCAATGAAACTTTACCATTTCCACTAAAAGGAGGGAGATATACCTAATTAAACATGCTACTCCCATCATAGAAAGGGAGAAACCACGTAATTGATACTCGCGTATCCTCGCTCCTAGCCGGTCAAAAAAATTAGGTTTTGCTTTCAAAATGCAAATATGTGAAGACTCTTAGCTTCCAAATCATGCTTACACCGCTTGAAAAACTAATGGACTAGACTATTTCATCAATCCAAGTATGGACATTTCCACAAGTAAGGTATGTTTTCTATACTTATAGTGTTGCACATGTTTTCTTTGTAATTTACACATATAAGTGTGCACCCTACTTTCCTCATTTGCTTTCCCACCTTCTACAATGGCTTTGGACCCTCATATCTCCACATATGTGTGTGCATGATATGCACGTACATTATCTTTTTTTTTTTGACTTCGTGTGTGCATTCTGCGTTTATTTACATCTATATGTGCATTCACATCCGAGACAATGTGCCTTCTTTCACCCAAATGTATGTAATGGCAAGTTCTATACTTTTTTCATATATCTTTTATCTCTTGTAAGTTGTTGCAAAGTCCGATAAATACCCAAGTGTCTTGTAAGTGCGGTGACTACTATCCATTTTACCGACAAACCCTCCTTTCCATAATTATTGTTGTTGTTTTAGTTCAAACTTAAGCTAAATCCACAAATTATGGAATGGATGAGCAACAAATGGAGTACCCGAAGAGCAAGTAGTTTAGGGTATGTGATTTAGTAACAAACCGAAATTGTTTTTTATAGAACACGACTCTTTATGATCACATAACATCAATATAAAGAGTCCTCCCGATGGAATCCGAAGCAGAAACAGAAATAAAACATAGGCTAGTGACATCAAAAGTCCTAGCCAGAATATGTGCCGATTCATTCAAGAACGTCTAACATGTCGGAAGGTCGCCGAGGGGAAGCTCGCTGCCAAAACCTTGATATCCGTGACCACATCACCCATCAGAGACCTCAAGTGAGCGCTGTCCTATATGATCTATGAACACTGCCCAAACGGACGGCCATGTGACATTGCTATGGGAACATTGCAGCATCGACATTCACCAGAAACTCCCCAGGTGGCGGTGGTGTCTATTTAGAGGCTTTCTAGACTCACACCTGGTGCCCAGGTCGGATTTAAAGCAGTGTTGAACTATCATCTCAACATACGCAACTATATTGTTTTGGATCTTGATCCTGCTAATTATTTCTTGCTTCCCATATATACTAGCAGCTGACCGCCATCACAGTAGCCTGCAGCTCTATTGTGCACTTAAAAAAATTAAAGAGCCAAAGCTTCGGTGACATAAAATCACGACGTGCAAGCTAAATTTTAAAAGTGTTCTTAACCATGCCCCAGATGCAAATTGACATTGAAGGAAAGGCATGCTCCACTTCCTCCTCTCTCCCATAGAAGACACAAGCAGCACTAGTAGGAACATGACGTTGAACAAGTTAAACTCTACTTGGAAAACAGTCATGTGCAAATCATAAAAGATTAATTTTCATCTCTTGCCAGGTGCGTTTCTTTTCTAGACTATTTTCCATTGTTTCTCCTCATTGGAAGCCGAAGATGAGGAGACCCCACCTTGTTTGCTCCGTGAAATAAAGAAATTGTCCAATCTGCCAAAGTTATAGGCTGAATTAATTGAATATATACCATTCTTTGTATATGGCTAGAAAATAAAATCTCCCCAATCTTGGCTAATATGAATCTCCATGATTTGGTCAGCCGTCTCTCGGTCAAAGAAAGCATAGATTGTCTCGGGGATCCAAGACCGTGTATGTTCATCAAGAATGCAGTGTACCATAGCAACATTAGGGATCTCTTTCAGAGGGCATGCCATATATGTCGGCCGATCAGCAATCCAATTGCCAGATGTGATCTTCACTGACCGCCTGTCTCCAATGGCCCAATGAACACCTTGAAGTAGTAATTCACGACCAAACAGAATACTTAGCCATGTGTATGTTGACTATCGAGGTTTTCGCGTGTGCCGTAAGTCGGTGTAGGGAAGTACCACCCTTTCAAGACTCTTGCACACAGGGACGATGGCTCGGTAAGTAGTCTCCAACCTATCTCCCGAGCAGAGCCTGGTTTAACAGGACCATACCATGAAAGCCCATCCACCAAGAGGTTTAGGAGCAAAGAGCCACTCCCAAGATCTCCAATGAAGTTTCCTTTTCCCATCCTCAATTCTCCACCATTGAGTAGCAACGGTAGACCTCATCTTGCCAAATGTAGAGATAGGAACTTGAAAACAACTCATAATGTAAGTAGGGATAGCCTAGATGACAGATTTTAGAAAATTTTCTTTCCCGACTCTAGACATAAGCCGGTCTGTCACCCCATTAATACGCTTCCAGATCATCTCATAGAAGAAATTAAACGAGGTCATGGGGGAGTGCCCAACAGAAATACGCATACCCAAGTAGAAGTCATTGAGTATCTCCCTTTGCACACGCAGATTGTTCTTCAGTCTATCCTTGATCAACACATTACAATGATTTCCAAAAAAATACCAATAATGTATCCAAATTAATTTTCTGACCAGAACCATCACAAAATGCCTTCAACATATCTTTGAGGGCATCCACGCTCCTATTATAACTCCGAGCAAAGAAAATGTTATCATCTGCAAATAGTAAGTGTAATATGGGGGGCGAGTCTACCATTTTTTATACCATAGAGCTCACCACAGGGCCTCCTTTTTCGCATTAAACATGACAAACCTTCAGTGCATAAGAGAAAATAAAATAGAGGATAATGGGATCCCCTTGTCGAATAAACCGAGAGGGGACCATGGGGTCAGTGAGTTCTCCATTGACTCGAACATCATAGCGAACACAAGTCACACACCTCATCACCATCTGGATCACATATCTCATTTATGTTTTATGTTGATAATAATGTCCTCTATCAAGAAAAATGTTTCGAAATCCAAGGATATTTGGTTATTAGATTTGCCACCTGCAATAGAAGTCAAGAGCCAAGTCAGCATGACTGAGAATGAAGGCAACTCCTATATGATGTTCTTAGTACAGAAAAGTGTGCCTCTAAATAGATTAGACAAGAACAACTACTGTAGCACAAACGCCAATCTTATAAACCACCAGATTATGTGGTAAGTTAAATAATGTGAACTGAGACTCCGTCAGTTCTCAAAACATTCAGTATCCCATCACATCAGCGACAGGAAACAAAATGATAGAAAACCCAATGCTCAAAATAAGCACAAGCAAAATCTAAATGGTTAATTTCCAATCATAGATGGTATATGGATGGGTTGCGTGAAGATTGTCCCAAGGTAGGGTATTAGTTACGATTGGAGAAGGATGTTTGTAAACACCCATGTCCCAAGTAGCAATAACCATAGAATCAAGTTTCTATAGGGATTCCTAGGATGTTGAACGTAGATCATTTGTTCTCAAAGACGACATTATCAACAACTCCAATCCAGAATAGGCATATGACTAAAAGGATTGTTGCAACACCTCCAGCTGTAAAGTACAAACAAAACGTCATGGTGAGAGATTATGTGTGATACATATATATGATAAAGTGTATTTTTTGATGAAGGGAATATATTAAAATCATGAAGCTACCAATTACATCTAGCCTCTACAACGATGCAGTACCCTAATGGCAGCAACGATGTGCACAGCCAGAAAAAAAGAAAAAGTCCTGCTACAGTGCTCCGGTCTTTGCAGAAGCATCACAAACATCACCAAGATAACACGTTAAATCCAGGTTCTCCAAAAACGACGTCTCCAAGAAGAAAACAGTACACAAGCATCATCATCGTCTGATCGAGGATCTTAGATTTTCACCCTAAAGATAGTCTCTGCTCTCAAAATAATGCCTTCAACAACACCATTGCTAGGCACAACCAATTAATGCCGCGGGTAAGACTTTGAACATTACCTATGTTGTCGCCCTCACTTGCACACCGCTGCTACAAAACCCAAAACACCAAGCAAAATCTTCACCGCCGCACAGACTTGAATCGCCATTACTAGTTCTCAAATTCCGGCTTCCATGACATACTCCGCTTCTAACTTCACCATGGACCAAAACATTGTTATAAACGCGACAAGAAAATAATGAAGAACGATAAAACAAAAAAGCAGCGGAGACACAAGATTTAACATGGAAAACCCCTTTCAACACAGAAGGGGAAAAACCACGGGCGCCAGCCAGCAAATACTTCACTATATCGGGGAGTGTTTACAAACACCGTGGGTTATCTTATAATCTGATAAACCCTAGCAGGCGGCTTACAAGATGTATATATAGGCGGCGGCTCGTCTGAAGTTAGCCTCCCTTTAGTATATGAATTTGGATCACAATATAACAAACATGTCACCTGATGGCAAGAGATAGCAAAGCTTTGCCCCGCTTCCTCCAGAACCAAACAGTATGGGTGCGCACGATCGAATCTCATCTGATCCAACAATCTCAAGGCATAAGACGCACTAGGGAGTTCACCGGTGGAGCCTTCCGACACTCGTCATTCCCGCCAGATCAAGGACGGCCGACACCAAGAAAATCATCGTCTTGACGTGAGATGAATCCTAGGACTGCAACCTTTATTCATTGCCATGCCAGTAGCCCCCATGCCACTAGCCGGCGGCAAAGGAGAAGACGAACCAAACTGACGGCGACCTCGCTGGAACCGACGTGGATCAGACCCGAAGGTGCCCGCGCCGCCGCCAAACATGGTCAACACAAGCCATCTAGCCAACGCGGCAGTGGCCGCCACCACCCACTAGCCCATTGTCCAGGACAGGCCCATAGCCGTCGCCACAAACCCATGGCAGGCGCACTCGAGATGGCATCGGTGAGGATCGGCCTTGCACAATCTGCACACCCCCAAGCGCCGCTGTGCGTAGCCTCCTCCTCTGCGAGCAGCCCTGCCGCCACTCCACCTCACGCCGCCACGATCAGCAGAGCGTGTCGCGCTGGCAACTGCCTAGGGCCGCCGCCCTAGAATCCGATCTCCGCCGCATGACACGGCCAGAGGATCCCCGCCCACCGTCCGGGGTCAGGGTCCGCTGCCACCGCGGCCAGAGCGGGCGGAAACAGTGGCATGGAGGGGTGCTCTGGGAGGGTTAGAGGAGGGTTAGGGTTGGGACTCCGGTGTCGTCCTTGAGAGCGACACGGGGGCACTCTTCAAACTCCACATGATACAGGATATAGCTGAACCAAATGCAGAACGTACGAACAAACCGTTAATTTTTTTTCATATATACGTTAATTATCTAGGTAAACCCAGGCCAATCAGTATACCAAAAGAAGCAATAAGTGATTAGAGAGCTGAAATGTAGCTCAGACTAGGTCATGGAGCCAAGTGGTCGGCATCGACGACATGACAAAAGGGTGGTCAAGATTGCGAAAAATACGTGCAAGTTCAGAGTCAAGCTCCCGATGGATATGTGTACATTGGGGAATAACATTTAAAAATTGTCGCTTTCCAGTATTTAGTGTTTGGTGCAACAGGCCTGTTAGCCTGTAAGAATAGATTGAGGATTAGGTAATGGGCAGTGCTAGAAATCCTCCGGAGGCTCCAAACTTTCCAGCCTCCTGCTTGCATGCGTGACACGTGTCCAATTTCCTGAAATTTAGATTTTGCTTCGTCGCAGCAAAAAAACTATCCCGCTTTTGCTTCATTGAAGCAAAAAACGATTCGACTAAAATATAAAGAGAATTGCAGCTCGTTCGGAATTTGCTTCATCGCAGCAAAAAATCTCCCACTTTTGCTTCATTGAAGCAAAAACGATTCGTTTAGAAAAAAGACACGTACCTCCTCGGAGACTCGCCGGAGACCTCACCGAAGTCATTGTAGCACAAGAATTATAATAGAGTAGCGGAACCACATAATATTTCGTACCAAAAATATTTATACTATTGTAGCATCGAGACGACCCCTCGCCGGCGCACTGTTGGCAGCATTTCAACTTCGTCTAACAGCACCGTCACTTGCTTCTTGCAGCATCGCTACTGACTGTTGGTAGCACCATCAGTGACCATTTGCAGCACCGCCGCTAACCTTTTGTAGCATCACCACTAACTGTTGGAAGTAACTATTTGCAGCCGCATAGCTCTTCTTTTGAAGCTCAGCCGACCACCATTCGCAGCATCACCACTCTTTCTTTGAAGCTCCGCTGCCGCAATCCGCTCGCAGCACGGCAACCCCCTTTTTGCAGCTCCGCCACCAACCATACGCAGCATGGCGGATCAGAATTTGCAGCACCGTGCCACCGCAAATCGAAGCCGGCCAACGCTGCCTCCTAGTGTTCGGGGAATGACCAGGATCCTCCGTGCACTTGTTGACCTTTTGCAGCAACATGTGACACCACTTGAAGCATGTGTTGTCGTCGGTGGGCAGCACTATCGCCGCTGGCTCGCAACGACCCCCGTAGCCGGTTGAAGCACTGACTGACGCTGTTGGCAGCACCCACCATAGCTGATAGCAGCATACCATCGGACTAGCGCTACCAAATGGTGCAGGGGGCATCAAGTAGATGTTCTACCGTATTCAGCAGTCGATTTGGCTTACGATGCGCACTATCCTCACCCCATAGCAGCACCACCACGGCACCACCACAACAATGGCCATTGGACAAACGGGCCGGCTAGAGGAAGTGGAACGACGAGAAAAGAGGGAGTTGGGCCGGCCGGCGACCTCCCCCTGCTTGTTGCAGTGCCTCCAGCACCACCGTTCACCCGTCGCAGCAGGGCCTCCCAACAGCACTGCTCATCCCCCGTAGATTCCATGGGGGGCATGCTTACATCTCACTGGCCCTCTCTTCACAACATCGATGCGGAGAAATAGGAACTTGCGCGGGATGGAGGCGGATGCGAAGGCCGTCGCGGTGGATGGAGGCTGCACCGCACGGAATAGAGCCTGCGGTCAGCGCGGGCAAAGAGGCGGTGGCGCGCTGCATCATGGCCGGTGGGCGCGGGGGGAAGTTGCGGCGACGAGCTCCGTGGAGGTTGCCATCGCGGGGGGCGGAGGCGGAGGCGGAGGCGGAGACGCCCTTAGTCGAGGCTGCCGTCGCGGGGCCGGAGGCTGCGTCGCGCGGAACAGAGGCAGGCGGTCGTCACGGGCAAGGAGGCGGCGGCGCGCTGCGTCATGGCCGGCGGGCGCGGGGGAAGTGGCGGTGACGAGCTCCGTCGAGGTTGGCGTCACGGGGCCGGAGGCGGAGACGCCCTTCGTCGAGGCCGCCGTCGCGGGATCGGAGGCGGCGACGCGGTAGGCCGGCGAGCGAGCTCTCCACATGGCGTGCGCGATCTGAGGGAGTGGTTTGTGGATGATAACGATTAATGACTTGCCGGGCCCACAGACGAAAGGGAACGTCGCACACTCGCACGTCCGCGTGACCCGGAGGTTGCGAGGGGCTGCAGCCTCCGGAGGAAAAGGAGCATTTTCCTTAGGTAAGGGCATGTACATTGGTTTAGACGGATGCTGTCTGTAATACTACTCCATCTCATCTATAGACAATGATACAGATAGTGTATACAATAGTCTGTCTGTAAGTTACCTATTTTTAGTCATAGCTAGATGTGAGTATAAATTATAGACACCCTTTGTACAATAGCAAAAATGGTGTCTGTAAGCTGTCTGTAAGAAGTTTCTGATTGTACAGAACTTTACGCATGCTCCTTCTCTCTCCTCATTCTCTTTCCTCCACATCACCAAAATCACCTATAACCACCTCTTACAGACAGCTGAGTCATCACCATTGTACATGCCCTAATGCATTGCAAGTTTTCAGATGTTGTTACCGTTAAGAGTCAATATATTTTGGTTCCAACCTACCATACACTGAACTCCTTTTCGAAAAAAAAAAACATACACTGAACTGAGCTAAATCGTACCAAAGTACATTATTAAGCAGTGAGTTAAGGTCTCACATTGTAAGTACGTATCTAAGTTACCGTCGTACTATTAATTTGACCTTATTATCAAATAAGAGGCTATATTTTTTTCCCAGGATATACAATTTGATGTGAATTATTTCGATACATTCGTCAGCCTAGAAAGTAGCAATTCTGAGAAATGGCTTGTTGGTTTTTTTTTTTTGAAATGGGGGAAATATCGTCCTGCTTCTGCATCCAAAGGATGCACACGGTTTTTTTTATTAGATTATTCACAAAACCTTACAAGAATAATACAAAAGATCAATCTCGAAGCAACCTTACTATACCTACAGTGGGATGAAGAGGGTGACAATACACAAAATAACATCATCCAAAAAACTAAATGCCTTCCCAAAACCGCCCAATAGCAGATGAGAAGCACATCCAGTCGAGCAGACTCTCAACCCACGCCAACGCACACGCCACAGAAGTTGCTACCGCCGTCTTCCTCGACTCCATCTTCAACAGAGATCATCGCATTAACCTTGCAAGACCTATCGTCGATGCCACCATGACGTCAGACGGCTCCACCATCCTGCACGCATACATCATCCCGCATCAGTCGTCGATACCCTGCAGCACCATGCCACTGAGACTCAGCCCCAACAATGTGGTAGATGAATACCACTCCACCGACATCCGCCAACATCCAGCAGCTGCTCCAAAAACGATGCCCCAAGAGGTAGAACAACGCAGGGCGCGCCGTCATCGCCTGATCCAGGAGACCCGGACCTAGGGTTTCCCCTGGAGCAGCACGAGTGAGAGACCGCGGACCGCAACGACGATGCCTTCAAGAAGGTAGCGCGCGACACGTCGCCATCGTCCGCCAACCGAGGTCGGAGCACGGTTTTCACCGGTAGCCGCGCATCCCCAACTCGCCGAGTGTAGTGCCAAGACGGGCAAAGATGACGCATTCGACAAGGTAACGACGTCCACCGACGCCGCCATCATCCGCCAAGACCGAGGTCGAGGCTCAGTTTTCACCGGTAGCCATGACACCTCGGACTAGATCACCATTGCCGGAGACCTGTGTGAGATCCCATGATCCCCCCACAGGACTACCAGCCTGGCCGACCACCTCCGGCGAAGAAGATGACTACCACCACCATGCCCGGGGTTGCTGCCCCAGGTTTCCTCATGACACGAGAGATGCCCACGAAACGCCTCACTGTCGAGGAGGCAGAGGCACGACATGCAGATCGACGCCCGCCCCGGCCCAAACGGACCAAGATCGGACCCGATCTTCACAACCGTCGCCCGGCCGCCGCATGCAGATCAATGCCATGGCCGTCGCCTCCCTGCGCCGCCGCATGAAGGAGAAGTCTGGCCGTACGCCGCCGCCATGCCCTCCGGTCGTGGGGGCGAGAGGAACGGCTGCCGCCGTCACGCCGCAGGACTTTGCCCGGCAGCGCTTCTGGCGACGGCGGCTGGGCCACGGCGCGGGGGGGAGAGGTCTGATGGGGTTTTGATGGGGATACAACTGGGCAAAGTTTGGGCCAGGCCGGGCTTAAAAAAGCTCGCGGGTAAAAAGTCAGGCCCGAGCCCGGCCTGGCCCGACTGTCGGGCCTGTAATTTAAGCCCGAACCCCGTCCAAACGAGCAAAAAGCCCGGCCCGGAAGCCCGGCCCGACCTGGCTAAAATGCGCAAACGTGAAGGCCCAAGCCCGGCCCGAAGTGCAAGCCCGACCCGGCTCGGCCCGGGATTTTCTGGCCGGGTCGGGCCGAGCTGGTACGGGCCGAGCTGCCCATGCCCAGCTGTAGATGGGGAGAGGTCTTCGTAGCCTTGAGTACGGGGGACGCCGAAATGGCTTGTTGGTAATGAGCAATTACATACAGGATTATCGGCAGATAGTGAAGCAACCCACAAGGAAAAACAGAAGTTACCAAAACATAATTCGAATGTTCCAGAGAAGGTTATTATATGTGATCGAGGAGATATTGTACCGAGATGGCTATACAATCTGTGGTGCCAAAGGCAGCATGACCTATATCTGAGTACGTCTGAAGGCCATCGGTGATGTCTACTATCTAGGCAATGGCGCGGGAGAGCACCCAGTGTACCACGCGAGCACAGCAAGTACTCCTCGTATCACCAGCCCAAGCCAGCGCATAGGGTGCTGATAGGATTCCGACACCACATAGTAGATAGTACCACTATTCCTGCATATTGAAAGCAGAATGTTTTAACTTAACGAAGTAACAAGAGCAGCTTAGTATCAAGGATTCGAAGTCCTGTCGATGAATAAAATAGTATCCTGAGGATTCGAGAAGATAGAAGGGGAAAAACCCCTTCTCTCCTATCTCGCCTCCATGGGCATGGTTTTTTGGAGGTCGGGAGAAATCCCTGTCTATTCGGCACCGACGCGGTGACGCATGCGGATGTCGCCGTCCTTCCTGAAGGGTGTCGGGTGTACCTCTTCCCCACCCCTCGGAGCGTACTGGAGGATACCTTAGGAGCTGTCCAGGCAGCAGCGTCGTCATCGTCCCTTTCTTCTTTGAGGTGTTGACTGGTACGTGGCGCTTCAGAGCACTAGGAGCGCGGTGGAATTCTCCGGAGGGCACGGTGGAATTCTCTGGAGAGTCATCGCCGTCATGCTAGCCATCTGCTTCGACCCTTGGATGCTTGTGAATTGTCTTCAAACACAACGTGCTTAAGTTGAGGTGGTAAGGAAAAGCAAAGCGCATCACACCTATTTATAGGCGTGAGGCCTGCATCTATATATGCACCGGCATTTCTAAATTTTACGAAGCAATTATTAATACTCTGTCACTTTTTTTATCCTGGTATGATGTGCCAATTACACTGCATTGTCAATTTGTTATGGATAGTTGGATATGGATTACAATTATTAAGCTGTTGTGGCTGATGCAAGAGTTCCTTCTGCTAGAAATTACTAAGAACTGTATACCAATTTTTCCATGGGATTATACTACATATGCCAAATTAAACTAAATTGAAATGGATAGTTGGATATGGATGAGTACCTTGTAATGTAATTACGACTTGCCTGCTAAATACTCTGTACAAATTTATCAAGATGACAGTGCCTGATGCAAGCGTCCCTTCTGCTAGAAATTCTTATGTATTAATATTATACCATGATAAGGATAATTGGATACACAAGACTAGCTAAGTAGCGACTACAATTAAAAGCAGGAACCACTAACACAGAACAGATCTTCACATAGCTGAAATGACCCGTTACACATGATTTACGGAACCGTCATTAGTCGGTGGATGATGGGCCTCCTCATCGCACACGGTTAAAGAAACCATGCGAAAAGGTTGAACATTCGTGCGCGATAACTTAGCAAAAAAAAGTTTGTGACAGGGAGGGCCTTTTCACAAACGATTATTGATACTTGAGCGTCTGCATTTTACCTGACCGAAAACATGTTTTTTTGTCATCTGTGTTAAACTCATTTCGCACAAATTTTAGTATAAACCAGTCGTATATTGATTGCAATGTTCTTCAAAGCAAACTAAAAAAAATAGTTCAAATCAAATAATTTAACAAATAATGAATGGTTTCGAGGGCAAATAATTGTTCATCTCACACATAAATAAATAAATAAATAGGAAATGAATAAAGGAGGGAGATCGTTTTTTTCCATGTAGTCGGTGATGCCTGATGAGATCAAGATTGAGGTGGGTATGCGTGGACGAATCTTCAATTTTCCGATACATCTCAAGACATGCTTGAATTAATGTGATCGGGGTTTGCGGCTTAACTCGGCTACCAACATTGTCATAAAAGAACTCTAATTTTAACTTGTTCTCATTCTCGATGATCATGTGTTGAAGAATCCCACAAACTGTTATGATGTTGTTGACGGGTTTTTTGTCCCAAAAACGAGTTTGACCATGAACAATGTCAACCCGATCTTTCAATACACCAAAAGCTCTTTCAACGTCTGCATGCTTCTTGTGCCTTGGAAAATTCATCTTATTTCTTTGTTTTTGGGGTTTGTATGGTCTTCACAATTGCTTCCCAAGATAGATATATGTCATCGGCAAGATAGTAGTCCATTGTGTAGTCATGCCCATTGATTTTGTAGTTTTGGACCGGAGCATCTCCACTAGCTAGTCTAGAAAACCAGATGGCATCTATGCAAGTCATTGATGTCATTGAGTGATCCCGGAAAAAAAAAAAGCAATGCCAAATCCCCAAGTATAGCAGACCTCTCAACCAAGGTCTTAGGAAGCATTGACAATTTGACATGGATTGAGGTGGACTAAGAGCAATTATAGCAGACCTCTCAAACCGCAAACCGCAAGTACGCTGATGGAGGGCACCCCAAACGCGTTTTGCGGGTTGGAAAAACGCGGCGCAGACCAGACACGCCAAATAGAGACCGCATAATAGCATATTCTGCGCGGCGTTTTTCCAATCCGCAAAACATGCACTATGATTTTGCAATATTTCACATATGAGCCACGATAAATCAAATGATATAGCAAATCTTTTAGTGTGTACAATACAACAATAATCCAAATTACAACAAATGTTTATCATCACACAATACAACAACAATTCAGTTAATAACAAATAGTTTCAAATACAAATAAATCCAAATGTGACACTACCTAGTTGTCATGCCTCCGCCAATGGTGTTGAATGAGATCACGCTGAAGCTGTTCTGCGGATCCGGCATTCTCAATCTCCGGCGATTAAAGAGATGAGGTGGATATGTGGGTATCTCGGCAAAATAATCCCTCATGAGTGCATTGTGCCCACGAGTGTGGTTCTGAGGGATGCAAAGCAGCCCCATGGTCAACCCCTACCCCATTTTTGGCCTCCCGTCCATGATCTCCTTCGCCGCGAGGATTACGTACGTTTGCTCGATGTCGTCGTTGAGCAAGTCCTCCAAGCCAGAGTCGTCTGAGGAAAAAGAGTCCTCCATCAAGAACACCTCGCACGGGTCCATCTACAAGCGACCGCATCGAAAAAAATTACTACCGGCGGCGATGGAGGACGGGATATTGAGAAGAATCGAACGGCGGTGAGGGTTCACCATACCTTGGCGGCGGCGAGGCTTCCGCAGTAGTGAGGAATCCGAGGCCGATACGCGAGATTCCGCGGTCGATTCGGGTGCAGCGAAGCAGAACGGGCGCAACGGTGCGGCAGGAGTGTTTCTGCCGGTCAGGTTCGAGGGGGAGGGCTTGTGCGGGTCGGGATCTGCGGTGACGCGTGCCGGCGGTGGAGCAGGAGCACTGCGGTAGGCGGGGTTAAATGTCCTTCGAGCCAACTGATTTCAGCGGATGGGGTTCGTGCTCGGAAGAGCTCGCGAAACTGGGTACTTTGGGTTTCTGCAGCGCGGAACTGGATGGCCTGGAAAAATATTTTTGGATGCACGCTCGATCCAGTATCTGGATTAGCCCTTTTTTTATCTCGAAACCCGTAAAGTGACGGTTATTATGCGGATGCGGGTTCGACGCGGGGTCTGCTAGAGTTGTTCTCAAACCCTTGCAGGTTAAAATCTCCTCTAATCCACCTGGGTGGGGGATTAACCGAACAAAGCCTCGCCCAATCCCCAACATATCCCCTTCCCCGATTTTTTTTTTTTTTTTTGCACAGAGGGATAATCCTCAATTCTCTTCTAAGAAGAAATTAAAAATGTGATATTTCCATCTTAAAGGCAGCAGCACGCACATTTTCATTATCTTTGTCATTTTTGTACAAGCATTCAGTTAATCAATATAGCAAACAACTCACGCTGGGCATTTCCGGTGTGCAGGTTCCTCAACCTGGACCATTGGACTCACAAACACGGACATGTCACCTACCACTGAAAGCAAAGCACCGAGAAATCCTGAAATCAATTCAAATAATGTCAAGTATAGAACTTGAATCTGGGTGGACTGGTTCCACCACAAAGAACACCGGAGCCAAACTCAGTTTGCGTTTCCACCAGTAGTTTGTGTGTAAACATCGCTGGTTCTACACGAAGCACTAGATAAGGTTGTTGTAGAGCTTGCGCATGTGGGCCAGTTAGTTCGTGCCGCAGGGCCAAATTGCTGCGCCGCAGCCCGCAGCCGCTGGTTCTCGTCTGTCGGCACCGCCGTGCTAGCCATGCGGCCCCACGCGAGGACACCCGAACCCGAAGCCAGGAGCGGTCAAGCGAGCCCTCTGCTCCCGCCAATGCGGCTGCCTGAACAGCACACGCACTGAACTGAAGGTCAAGACAGTTCCCGCGCCGACAACCCACACCTGTCATGGAAGCAACCCGGCCGCCTCGTCGCCAGAGCCGCAGCAGCAGCGCTGCTCGTGGCCACGCCTCTACTGGGCTCTACCCTCCTCACCGCCTCGCCACTGCAACTGCTATCGGGCCTGCCCGCTACCACAGCCGCCTCTGCGCCAGGTACGATCCGTCCAGCCTCGCCACACTTGCCGATGCCGTAGCAGTCACGTGCCGAGTTCACACGCATCCCTGACCGCCGCTGGCTCCTTCCGCTTCCGTCGCTCCCCCAGCCTCCCGCATTCCCCAGCTCTCGTGTTTACCGTTTACCATGTTCGGTACAGCCTCAACACTGGCGCCCTCAGCCCCCGACGACCACAATGCCCCACATGCGATGCGTTTAAAATGGGAGTTGCCGGTTTTGACACCACATGCGATGCATGAGATGTCGTTCAAAATAGGAGTAGCCAGTTTGGACAGGTTTGCTGGGTTAAACCCATATCAAACCAGCTCAACACCTTCTATTGAAGTTTGAATGGTTTAGTACGGCAAGCCCAGCTATCTGGTGCGGTGCAGGTTGGGCTCGCAATTTGGCCAGCTTGAGACCAAAATGTGCCCAGGTTTACATACAACACAAAGTAATTGAAGGACCATGATCACCGGACGATGCGAGTTTGAAAATAGAGCGTATATAGAAATTAGGCAGGCTCGGTCAAGCCAAAAGGGTTAATCACACACTGCTCAACATCCAGCAGGAACACCAGATTAAGACGATGAAGATTGACAGTTTTAACAAACTGGGACAAATAGACAGATGATTGAACTGACGTGACTCTTCAGCAGAACCAACCCATGTCTCTCCGACTTTGCCCACAGCTGACAAAAATTGGTTAAGAGAAAATACATTAGATAATATGGACAATGTATACAATATGGAAACAAAACATGCAGTAAAGATGTTTTTTTCAAATATCACATCAGAACATCGGGGTGCAAAGAAGAGTGAAACAACTCCCAGACACCATAACCATAACTGGTACTATATTCTTAATTTTGTAAAAATACAGGAACTCCGGAGACTTAACAGTAGAGCCAATAAAGGGGTTAAGCGCAGCTTCCCTAAACAAATGTTCTAGATATAATAGTAAGTATCTGGTGCTTCTAACTGGCATCACTAGCTATGTTTGCTCAGCTAGCAAACTAAAGCATCAAGCTTCCACCAAACCAAGACTGAAAAATATTTTGTTCTTTATAGCACTAATAATATTGACAAAAAAGGAACTTAACCACTGCAGAAATAGTCCAAAATAGTAGAGCTACAGCACATGGGTTAGGTGCAAAATAGTCCAATTGTATACAACATCCAGTACATATGATTTCTTTTCTGCAAGCCATCAAGATTCTGTGATTATTAACTATGTCTATCGGTGCTTTAAGCTAGAATTGCTTTATGTGAATCTAGACTATAGCCAATTGATGAAAATGAACTTGCAAAATCGCCAAAAGGTAGCCATGCAGAATCTATTATATACTAAAAGCAAAATAAGTGTGTTTAAAATAGAGACACCACGTTAATCCACATCATCTCAATTATTTTAATTGTTAGATCTAAATTATGGGGCTAGGATTTAATAAAATACTAAAAGCAAAATACGTGTGTTTAAAATAGAGACACCACGTTAATCCACGATCATCTCAATTATTTTAATTGTTAGATCTAAATTATGTGGCTAGGATTTAATAAAATATTATTAGTAACGTAACCGTGCAGTTTCCATATGGTATGTATACTTTTTCCTTAATATATCTAGACTTCCGGTTATCATTGAATAAAAAATTTACGTGAAAAATATCCGCGGTTGTCCATGTCTACCACGTACGCTGAATTTTTTTTTTTTGGAGTATTCCATCGGTCCAGGCAGGTCCAATATGACGCATCAATACGTAGAAGTGATCTTTTTTGGAAACAACGTTAGCTAATTCCATCCATACAACCCAGGTCCATTACGACACACATCATGTGCGCAACACTTTTTTTTAACGATGAGTCTGTTTGAAAAATGAAACCAAATGAAAGATTCCGTTCCGGAAAAAGGATTCAGGTCTGTAGAATCGGAATAGCTAGCTGAGTACGCTCACGAAAAAACAATGTACTAGCTCACACCTAGCTTCATCGGAATAACTCAGTACGTCCAAAAAAAATAGAGGCGATTCCCTAAAACTAAATTCGGAATAGCTGAGTTCCTCAAAGAAAAATTAGAGGCAATGCATTAAAATTAAATTCGGAATAACAGAGTCAGTTGAAGAAAAAATAGAAGTCTCGATGCACTAAAATTAAATGATCACTACATAGTTGAGTGTCCAGATTCAGGTTGAATATACAAAAAGCTATGTTTTTCATTGAGTATGAAACACAAAAGAGATAGAAATATTTCAAAAAACAGAATACTAAAACATTCTACGAAAGGTTGATATAGGTTGATATTCCGTGGAAAAATCAGAATACTAAACATTAGAATACTAAAATACTAAAATACCCTACAAATATTAATTAGAAAATTAATAAAAGAAAATTCTATGTTTTAAATTTGAGTATGAAACACAAAAGAGATAGAAATATCCTGAAACTCAGTCTACTAAAATATTCCGTGGAAGGTTCCAATATCATATTTTTCAAATATTAATTAGAAAAAGTCACCCTACGTTTAAAAGTTATCCTACGCTAATTACAACTTGAATAAAATTATTTATTTTTTTATTTATTTCCTAAATTATATTTATTTAAGTTAGAAGTTTTATTAATTATTATTTTTTCTTGGAATTTGAGATAAAAGAAAAGGATTAAATAAATAAAAGTTAAATAATTGAATTTTAAAAATATTATATTTTTAATGGATAGAGTTTATTTTTATGAGTATTATGTTATCTCATTTATATTTTTCTAATTTGAAACGAATTAGATATGAATTTGCAAAGTCTAAATCATTTCCTGGAATTTGAATTAGATGGAAAATACATAATAATTACCCCAAATATTCTTAGATTATTATTATATTTAGGATCTTAATATTTTAGATAAACTTTTTGTCTATTTGAGTGTCGCACATGTAATGATAATTTTCAAATTAAAGGTAATTAAATAATTTACCCACATGTGTCATGTATTATTTATCGAAATATTTTGGTAGTTATATAGATGTATTATTTCTTATCACATCATCCAATTTCCATGAAATCATAATATTTTTGTGCTGATCATTCGGCATAATGAAGACAACGCCCTCGCATTTGCGAGGGCCATTATGCTAGTTTTTTAAAAAGAAAGAAACATGGCTACTGATTTGGCTGCGACTAGTGTTTTTGGAAATGTTCCCAAAGAAGAAGGTGAAATGGTCAGAACAAGCAAGACAGTAAGAAAAAGTGGACTTTGAAGAAAAAATTCAGTTAGCTCCTCTCTATATCACTGATTCTGATATCTCAAATCACAACATTTTTGGATGCTCTATATGATTATGCAATACAGTGTGATTATGTTAAACCAACAAACTCAACACAGTCTACTACTGTCCACACTGGAAGTAGAACATGTAAATGAACGAATTCACCAGGGTTGGAAAGGAGACTACATGAAATGGAATCATATATGGAGCCATTCAGTATATGTAAATGGATGAATTCGCCACTATTGAAAAGGATACTACACGTCAAAATGGATCTGTTGCTCACATGTTGAGCTGAGCCACAGGACAACAGAGACTAGGTGCTTCGGGTGGAAGCTTCATTGGAACGAAAGCTGCTGATTTCCAAGACGGTGACTTAACCAGCGTCTCTACTGACCACGGGATCGACGTTAATATGATACTATGACAATGATGATAAGGTCCCGTTTGGTACCAGAGTTTTTCTGGGATTAGCAGGGATAATCCCGACTCATCCCTGGGTACTTTTGCCAACAAAGAAAAAGAGTAGCGCATGGTGGACACCAAGTCTGTAAGGGTAGTGCGGTAAGGTGATCCAGGGTGCGTATTTCTTTTGGAGAATACACCAGGCTGTGTATCCCATTAAGGGGATCGCTACAGGGATTACAACACTGGTTGCCCAGCAAGTTCAAGTTTGAAACAGAACAAAAATTACCCAGAGTCTAACAACCCAGCGGACGAAAGATAAACATCCCAAATCAGCTAGACTTGAACAACCCAGCTTGCCTCCAAACCTCACTTCCTGCCTGGGATGCTGCCAGCACCACATTTTTGAAGATGACGTTGTTTAGGTGTTTCCAGATGACCAGACGCACCAGAAGGAAAGATGCATGTAGTGTGGTGGCTGTGGCTAGAGCGATCTTGGTGGTTCACCAGTCATTAAGGTCGTCATCTTCTCGCGGCAAACGCTCAAGCTTTTGCCAGGCCTGAAGGATCCAACTGTTGTGGCCACGACACAGCCTAGAAGAAGGTGAGAGATGGATTCAGGCTCCTGATAGAATAAAAGACACTAGTCAGGGTGCAGCAAGCCCCTCCTGGCCAATCTGTCAGCCACACAGTATCGATTTCTGGTGGGCAGCCACGGTAACATCATAGGGCAGTCCGTATCTAAACCCTCCACGTCAGTTGAGAGTAAAATAGATACACAGCTCTACAATGCTCTGTATCTAAACGTGGGTCCCATAATTAATGTTCATAACACAGGTCTCCCTTTTCTTTGCAAGAATACCACTCCTATCCTTGCACAAAGGACCACTCTTCCCATGGTTTATTTTATTTTCTTCCTCGCATTGCCCCTAGGATTTGGGACCGATTCATGTGCTAGGGATTCAAATGGATTGGTGATGGTTCTAGAATGGTGTGGGAGAGGGGAATTTATCGATTATACCACGTAGAGTATGAATTTGAGAGAGACGTGATACGAAGGTATGTTCATTGAGATTGCTCTATCTTTGCGGGGTATATGCAGAGGGAGAGGGTGGCCTTCGAATAGAAGAGGAGAGAATAGTATTCTGCCCGCCGGCCCTCCTGCTTGAACATCCCAGCCTGGCCAAGGATTTCCCTTGAGGGAAGGCTTGCCCTGATTATCTGCAACGACTGCACGACAATCAAGGCAGCAATTAGCGTCAGTGAAGGAGCACCATGTATACTTTGTAGAGAAGGAGATGGTGGGGTGTGGTGTTGTAGACAGTTGCGGAGTGGCCGGACGAGACAAAGGAGGTGAGGTGGGTGCCTGCAAGGACATGAATCGCCATGGAGTTTAATTTGCATCGGTTTTCCCAGCGAGCATGGTATCTTGTTTGGGATACAATGATCCTCTCTCTCATCGTTAATAGCCATGCCACCCAACTTTTCTCCAATCTGGCAAAATAAGATACGGTCCACGGTGAAGCATTGGGAGCTCCCTTACACCTCCCCGGGCCTCTGGATTTCCCATATACAGGCTTCGCAGAGTACAAACCACTATCTGTCCAATCCCACTTGATCACATCATCTGTATCTGGGAGAAGATCACTGGCAGAGAGTTGATCCCACAATTCCAGGAACTTGTCGATCGCAGCCTCGTGAAAAAACATGGTTCAAGGGGGGAGGTTCCCACAATTCCAGGAACTTGTCGATCGCAGCCTCGTGAAAAAACATGGTTCAAGGGGGGAGGTTCCCTCTCATAACTGTACGTTGTTTAGCTAGAAACAAGGCACCCTGGGGAGGCTGCGCCTCAAACCCAGGTGGGGTGAGCTCACGGCATGTGCTATAAGCCTCTAACCAACCAGCCACTGCTGGGTGAGATTCAGCTTGGTATCAAGTACCCAACCGCCATTAGATACCGTGTTTAACACCATGCATGATCTGGTAGCTTACAATCCGACCATGGCACTGATGTTCGGAGCCACCTCAACAATCCTCTGTCCATTCAGCCAATTGTCTAACCAGAAAAGCAGGCTGGAGCCATTGTCAAGCTCACAATGCATGGCCAACTTGAAGACAGCATGTGAGCCGACAGGAACCTGAATGTTGAATTCCCGCCAAGGACGATCCATGTCAGTTTGTTGCAGACAGCACCAGCAAGTTCTGAGTGCCAAATTGCGGATGTGCAGGTTAGGAATTCCTAGTACTTCCAGAATTGACCTGCTGCCATGCCACCAGGCAATGTCCACCATTGATGTCTTTCCAGGGTGCAGCGATTTGAGGAAGTGTAGTTTTGGTGAGCCTAAATGATGTCTACCAGCTGATGAAACCTCACTATCAGCATTGAAAGAAAACCAGGAAAGGGCCAAGTCTCCTTTTGGTGAAAGATGCCACCATAGAAGACGGCAAAAGGAACTCCACAGGATCCAGCTGCTTCCTCACTGTACTGGAAAGACAGTGCGGCAGGCATCATATAGGTGGACCAATACAAGGGGCAGCTCATGGAGAAGGTAGTGAAATTAAATGAAGGCCGATCTGCCATCAGGAGAACACAATGATGTGTTTGATGGCAGACATGATATGGCACTCTGAGGCATGGTGAGCTGCACCAAAGAGCTCAAAGGGCATCCTTGCTCAGAGGAGAAAGCAATTATGTCTAAGGTGGGGCAGCGACGTCGGCTTGACCCTCAGCATCAGAGGAGCGGATCAAATTGTATTCAAGAGCCCCAAGAACGGTGTAACCCGGAATATCAGATGGCCCCAGCAGTGACGAGATATGACATATGATATTTTTGGTTTGTTCCTACTGTGGTTCGGATTGTTAGTCCTGTATATAAAGTGGAACCTCTAGAGGTGAATTAATCAAGCAGGAAAGGACACTATATTATCACTGCCTCTTTTGTCCTGCCAGATCCTAATTTAGTCCCTTCTCCAGCAAGCTAACACATGCATCCTTCATCTCGTGGTAGTTAGATTATGACAAACACAGACTTAATCATTTAGTTAGGAATGAAGCGCAATAGTTTGTGTTGCTACGCTACCTAAGTATTCAATCACGGATGCAAGTTATCAAATACTTCCTCTGATCAATATTACTTGATGATAAATGGATGTATCTACAACTAAAATGTGTCTAGATACATCTATATTAGCGTCAAGTAATATGAATCGAGGGAGCACTAGAAAGAAACAGAACTAACGGAGTACTCCGTATTATATTTGTAAGGACTGAAATCAAATGCTGCAAAACAAGTTGCTGCAAGAAAACCAAACTTATTTAGCTTGAAGAAGAAGGTGTGTTACTGGCACACAAGTTTGATAGCAATGACTGCTTAATCAGTCCATACATGGTAAGATGGCAAACCTAGTTATGGGAGCAGCTTCCCAGCCATGAAGCAGCCGAACTTGTTGCTCCGCGAGTACTCATAGGGCACGCCAGCCACCGTAAGCAGGCGCTCGAGGACCTCCTTGGCCTGGTCCGGGTCGGCCGTCTCGCACTCGAGCTCGTAGTTGGTGCCGAAATCGAAATGCGTCTCATCGAGCTCCAGCACGAGGCGGGGGCCCTCGCCCTCCTGGAGCTCATACACGCCGCGGGTGTTCCGGAACCCGCCGAGGCAGACGAAGGGCGCGGAGCCCCCGCCGACGCCGTACTCGTCGGCGACGAGCCGGACGATGGGGGAGTCGACCCCGCCGAGCCGTGCGGGGTCGTCGGCGCAGGCGAGGGCGAGCGCCGGGTCGAGCGGCTCCTCGAGTTCCTCGACGCGGCTGACGCCGGCCTCGAGGCGCGGGCGGCGCTTGAGCGCGAGGACGGCGCGGGAGGGGGGCTGGTTTTCGAGGCTGTAGAGGCGGATGCGGAGGGCGGCGGTGGCGGCGGCGAGGGGGCGCGCGGCGGCGTCGAAGAAGAGGTTGCGCTGGGCGTCGGTGCGGAGGAGGCGGGGCGCGAGGAAGGAGGCGAGGCGGCGGTGGGCCGCGGCGTCGGGGAGGCGGAGCTTGATCTCGACCTCCATGGCGGCGCTAGGGTTTGGGGGGCGGGGGGTGGAGGCCGATGCGCTGGGGCTTGGATGGCGCGGCGTCGGGCGGCGGGTGGAGAAGGCGCAGGAGCGGGTTGTTGGACGGCCGCGGGGTGGAGAGCGGGGTGAACTCGGCGGTGGATTTGGCCGCGGCGGCTGCGGCGGCGGCCGCTTTGGTGCGGTGGTGCTCGTCGAGCTCGTCGCGGTCGGAGCTGCGGAGCTCGATGCGGGTTGGCGGGCGGCGCAACATCGACTGGACCGGGTTGGGCTGGGTCTGAAACTTTGATGCCGTGGGCGAGCGAGGGTGGCTATCAGGGGAATGTATGGACGCATTTCTTCGTGGAGATGCGCGTGATCTATTTCCAAACTTCTACTCTCGCGGCATCTCAAGAGCATCTCTAACATACCCCTTATTTCTGTGTCCCTTATAACGCGAGTTTTTCACCCCATATCAGAAAAGTGCGTTTAGCTGAACCATTCCGTCTAGCAGACCCCGTATTTCGCCCCGTATTTTTAGAAATTAAAACCCCGGAAAAATTAAAACCATAGTTTATCTTCATTGATCATACGCTGGATCATATATACATAGCGGATTCTACACTGCGATCCTATCTAATCGTCGAGGATGACGAATGGCACGAACGGCCCCCTGGCGGCAGCCTCCTGCGCCTCGAATTCCGCCACGGCGGCGATGGCCGCCGCCTCCTCCTCTGCCTCCGCCCGAGCCTTCTCGGAGGCCTCCGCCTCGGATGCGGCCACCGCCTGCAGGAACACCGCCTCCTCCTCTGCCTCCTCCGCTTCCTCATCGCCGGCACGCGGATCGCCTCCGCTTCCTCCGTCGCTAGTGCTGCCGATGCGCGCCGCCAATGCCTCCTTCGACGCGCGCTCACGCTCCTAGTCGGCGCGCCACTTCTCGAAGGCGTCGCCGCTCATCGGCTTGAGCGGCGGATCTTCTAGGTACCACCGCCCACCCGCGGCGAACTCCCGGAGCGACTCCGGCACGTAAAGCGCGCCGGCGTACCGGCACGCCGCACGGCATTCCCCGCGGCGGAGCGCTTGCATTGGCGCCGCCACGCCTCCTCGACGGTGTCCGGTGAGCGGGATCGCTTCGATCCGCTCACCGTACACGCGCAGCGGCTTCGGCGACCGGACATGGCGCGTGGCGGCTTGAATGCGGACGCGGGAGGTGGGGGATTGCTCGCCGGAGCAGGATGAAGGAGGCGGCGGCGCATGGCGGAGCTAGGGTTGCGAGGGAGGGGTTAACCCCTCACTCGCACCTTTGCCCGGTATAAGTAGGGGGCAGCGCTGCGAATTTCTTGGGCCCCGTATTCCGCCGAAACGGGTCGGCTCGAATACGGGGCCTGCTAGACGGCTCAAACCGCGGCTGCCCCGTATCCCGCCGGAATTTTACGGGGTGGACGGGTTATAAGGGGCATGTTAGACATGCTCTAAGCTCCCTCCTACTCCGGCTAACTTCCAAAGGTCGAACTCCTCTTTGATCCTAACTAGCAGCTGTTGCACACTGAATTTTTGCGAAGTATTGTTGAAAACTCGAGCGTTCCTCCGCTTCCACAGTCACGTGAAAATGACCTGTTGAAGCCGATCATGTCTCTCTTACGCACCAAACCTCTTGCCGCACTCCACCATGCTTCTAGGGTGTTGTCACTTCCCGGCTCCAAAATGTTAGAGCATCTCCAACCGCGTCCCCCAAAGGGATTTGGGGCACGCCGGACAGAAAATGCGTTCCAGCCGCGTCCCCCAAAGCCCTTTTTTGTCCAGCGCGCCCCCATTCGGTGTCCGGCGCCCCGAGCCCGTCCCCGTCCCACAGGGGACGCACCGGGCACGCCGGACACAACGAAATGAGAGGCGGGGAGTGGCGGGGCCAACCCGTCAGCGGCACAGAAGGCTAAAACCCCGTCGCCTACCTTTGATCAAGCGACTTAATGGCGTCCCTGTTTTCCCAGGCGACGCAGGGACGCGGCTCGTCGTGCATGGCCGCGTGGCAGTTCCCGGGAAGCGGAACCGTTGCATTGACAACCGCGTCGACGACGCGGCAACCGCCGGAATGGAGTCGGGACTCCTCGGAAGAGCAACCGCTGCACTTTTCGACTTCTGCGCCGCCGTCCCGCGCTCAATATAAAGACCCGTACGTCGGCGCTTTTGGATCTTCACCGGCCGCATCCGACACCTCCAACGACGATGAGTTACATCTCCGAGCTCCCGTCCGACACCTCCAGCGAGGGAAAGCCTGCTGGATGGCGCCATTGGTAGGACAAAGCTCCGACGCCCAGCAGCGGCGACGATTCCCTCCCGCCACTTGACAGCGCAAAGGAATGGCTGGGCGTGGAGGAGGACGCGGAGGAACAAGGGTCAGAGGAGGCGGCGGTGGCCCGTGCGAAGGCGGAGGCGGACGCGAAGGCCAATACCGCCAAGGCCAAGGCGCAGCCGGCGAGCACCGGCGACAACGAGGAGGACTCCGACGTCGGCCGACACCGCCTCTTCGGAAGAGGTGACGAGCAGGAAGCGCCACCGTGATGACGACGACGAGGCAGGGCCATCATCGAAGAAGAAGAAGTAGTAGTTTAAAATAATTTATATGTAATTTAATTATGTTTTTCGAAGTTTTATATGTATTTTGTTTATGTTGAACCGATTTAAATATTAGTAAAGAGTTTTATTCTATCTATTTAAATTTTGGGGGCGGCGTTTGGGGGACGCGACTGGGGAGCGACGTCCCCCAAACGCGACACCAATGAAATACGTCCCCCAAATGCTCAATCCGCGCGCTTTGGGGGACGGTTTGGAGGACGCGGCTGAAGATGCTCTTAACCCACTTCAGGGCAAGCCAAACAAAAATCTTGCCTTTGAGCGGCCCAGAGCGGCCTGTGCATACTAAAGTCCATCTCGCTCGGACAGAGCAGCCGATAAGTATCCCTAGCAGACTACACGACATTCGTCGCGTCAATCCAGGAGAAGCAATCCTGCACGCCATTTGAGATACTACTTATTTTAGAACGAATGGAATATTTTTTTTGATAAATGGTATAAACGACTTCTATGCTCGGAGCCATCTTGGTTGTTATAACAAAAATCAATCTACACATAATAAGAAGAAGAAACAATCTGGCCAACCAAAACAAGTACATTATCGTGGAGATTAGTGTACTACACTTGTGCGCGAAGGGACGGCACGGGGTTGCCGACAATTATCTTGGGGTCCAAATTGGCCGGCTAGTTTTAGAATTTGCCGGTGCGACCAAAAGAATGTCGAAACTCAAAACATCTATTGGCGTCGTTATAGGATTGCTATGGGGCGCGCCGGTGAAGATGCTCTTGCATGAGCTAATTGAATGGATGTTGGTGTACATCTCCATGTACCTCTGAAAAGTCTCTGGAGTTGGGATCCCGCTCTTCTTCATCAGCACCATTGTGGCCTTCTCCATGGCCAAAAGCTTGTTGGTGGGCTTCTTTACGAGGTTTCTAACATGACATTTACTCGAAATTTGGATATATCAAATATGTTAGGAACCCATCTGCTTTGAACGAACACAAATTCAGAGTTTGGTATTCAAGAAATACTATTATGCGAGTAGTAATTCAGATGGATCGATCCGTCGAAGCCTCACACCCCCCCCCCCCCCCCCCCCAATTTTTTTAGCCCAAAATCACTTCATAAGTTCATATTTGACAATTTTTGACAGAAATAGCCCATATTTGACCCATTTTCCTCCAGTAGTGGCCGAAGACACCTATTCAGCCCATTTGCCCCCCCCACCCCCAGCCATTTGGCCCAAGCTCCGCCACTGCACACAAGGGACATATTATTTACTTTTTGTACGAGGAAAAGAGACGAACCACGAGGACATCTCCGTTGGGTCCACGATACCATATTGTCACGAGCTAGGACAACGAGAATAAGTCTATCAGATTCTGATGCAGACAACGAAGTTATGTAAACTCGAATATCACATGTTGTTCGTATCAGGCAGGAGAGGGACAGCTAGGCATCTTTCGTTTCATGCTGAGTTGCTGACCACCCGATGCCATGTTGTCATGCACACACTCAGATGCAAACAACAAAGTCTCAAGTAGACGTCTTTGAGTGGCCGGTCTGGAGCAATCGGTAGTAAATAAATTAACATACCCATTCCAAACCTAGTCTAAACAACCAAAGCCATGAGGTAAAATATGGTTATTAACATTGGTGCTAGTGTATGACTAGTTCTAACAAACAACAAACGACAAAACTAATCAACTTCTTCACCACGTTTCAGGTTTCGTTTAGATCTTTTTGGACCCCACTAAGATGTATGAATTTCGGCAATTTTATTTTAAATTTCAGATAAATTGATACAAATTTCAAGAGCAATTTGACCAAATTTGAATGAATCTTACATAAACAAATTAAGGTTAAAGATATTACCATATTACATATTCAGGAGGGTTGTGAAACCAGAATTTTGGCTGAATGGCCGAAATTTCGGATAAAAATTGAAACCATGCTAGTGTGCATGTGATGTCATATGCATTCTATGTACGACGGGCAAGATGTTTCTAATATTCGTGCCAACCAATGCGGTTACTGCAGTAGCTTAGCCACAACCGATTGTAGTCAAGTATGTATCAATTTTTTGATCTTTTACATATAGTAAAAGCAAGATAAAGAGGTCTAAAATCGATACATGATATTAATCCACATCATCCTAATTATATTGGTGGTTTCATCTAAATTTTACGGCCAAAATTTAACTAGAGATTATTAGTCGGCGTAACACGGTTATTGAGTTTAACACGGTCTGTTGGACAAGACTATGTACCCAATACGAAAGGGATCACTATCAATCTTGTTTCAATGAGATATGCACGCAAGATAGAGCCAAAAACAAAAGACGAAAGATCAGTGTAGAATAAGGAATTTGTGCATATTACAATAGGTACTAAATTCTAGGTAATACAGAAAGTGTCGCAATCAGCTGGCCGGCCGTAAGAAAACAAAGTTTACCAAGAAAAAATTACCCTTAATTATAAACAAACTGCAAGTGAAAAAAGCAACTTCTAGCTGGAACTCGTGTACATGATCTGGGTGTATGGATAATACTAGCCATACGGTTGAGAGAGACATATAGGATCGGGAAGGCTAATCCATAAATAGAGACAATATGCTTAATATATGTGTGGGCTCCAGCAATAGAGACACTATGTTAATCCAATCATCCTAATTTTATTTACAGTTGGATCTTAACTATAGGGTCAAGACTTAACTAGAGATTATTAGTCACGTAACATGGTCATCCAGTTCAACACGATCTATTGGACAAAAGTATGTACCCAATACGAAAGATATTGCCGATCAATCTTATTTCAATGGGGGTATGTATGTGAGAGATAAACGCGCCAATAACAAAAAGAGGAATGATTGAAAAAGAATAAGAAGGTTGTGTACATCACGATAGGTATTAAATTCTAAGTACTAGAAAACGGTCGCAGTCCCGCTGGTCAGCCGGCCGGCCATAAGAAAACAAAAGTTACCAAGAAATATTTACCCTCAATTATGTTTAAGATTCTTATGTGTATGGATAATAGTAGCCATACGGTTGCGGGATACACATAAGGAATTGGCAAGGCTGGTCTATAAATCGAGATAATATGCTTGAGACATGTTTGGGATCCAGCACATCTAAACACATTCATCTAAAATAGATACATTTTGTATATGAGACATGAATGGACTCTACTAGACCATCTAATAAACAGCCTCTTAAATACCACGGTTGCTAGGATACATAAGACCTTATTTTTTACCTGATTCATATTCTGTTGAATTTAATTCAATGGCACCGAAACCGGAAAGTAAAAAATGATGAAAGTGAGTGAGAGAAACTATTCTAGCATTTTTTATGTTCATTCACCAATAATTGAATAATGAAGTTCACATTTAAAGACTACAATGATATTGTCACGAGCGTAGGGAAGCATAGTGAAAATGTCTAAATTTCACGAACTAAATAAATGGTTGTAACACAAAGGAAGGTGGTATGACATCAATATTCCACTACCAGAAACCAGCATTTTCCTTTCGGCTGTCAATTTTTCTGTGAGGCCCGAAGTAGTTTACAGGAAAACACTGTATTTTCCTGTGGGTTTTGACTTGCCCGCCAAGAAAATACGTTTTTCTGTGTGCGGCTCAACTCACAGGAAAATGTTTACAGTTAACCGCCACCGTATTCGCGCGAGAGGCAAATATTTTCATCTCCGCGCCAACTCTAGACTGTTCCCGCCACGTCGCGCGAGAGGAAAAAAATAAGAAATGAGCAGATAAGGCAAGCCCTAGAAATTTTCCCCATTCTTTGTCTTCTCCACATCCTCATCGCCGCCGCCCTCAGCCCAGCTCCTCGCCATTGTTGGCCGCCGGCATCCTCTGCAGCCTCCTCGTTCCAGCGCCGCAGGCCTCCCATCTGCTTCGTCCTCCACCGCATACTGCTACCATATCCCTGCGCGGACAGATTCCATCTCCGACCTAGAGCTCCGCCACTCATGTATCCCTGACCTCCACCACCGCCTGCTCCTATGTCCGTCCGCGAGCCCCGCGACCACCGCCCCCACCTCCATCCGCGAGCGCCGCCCCCCCTGCCTTCTCCTCCCACCTCCATTCGCGGCCGGAAGTCTGTCCGAATCCTATCCGTCTGCAGCCGTCGCCCAACTCCACTCGGTCGACCTTGACAGCAACCGGCAATTCCTCTTCCGTTTTTCAGCAGATTCGTTCTTGGTGTGGTAAGTACTGCATTATCCATACTTGATGTGCTGCACGGTGAAGTACCTAGCTAATTCATGCATGTATTGATTTGCTTAGAAGAAAAGGAAAGAGCAGGATGGGTTGCCGGGTGGCTGCATTCCAAACGATTTGAGGATAGCCTGGTTTGCATTATCTGTGATAGAAATTGGCTAGCTAGCTCAGATTCATTTTAGCTGAAAATATAAGCCATACTTGTCAGAAAACTAGGGCCATTTGTTTGACCGTATTGATTATTTTGTTTTCATGACGCAAGAGATAGCTTTGTTCTATTTTGTATGTTAAAGATTTAGGAGCCCGATTAAGTGTTGCGGTTAGGTGTTGAGTGTCGCCTAAGCGTGCGGAAGCGGGCAGAAGCAAAGAAAAGTGCACTGCTGAGCATCCATGGTCGCCGGCGGCAAAACGAGAAATTGAGGGTAGGTGGGAGGGAAAAGTAGAAGATAGGGTTTCCGCCCCAGATTGAGGTCGACCTTGTCGCCGCCAACCGTCCGCTGCGCCTCAACACTTAGGTATTCCTTAATCCTTTTATTCTCCTTCACGTGCATGTGCTACTGGTGTGCTGTTGTGTGTATGTGAGTTGGTGTGGTGCTAAGATTTGCTTGCAATTTGTAGTTACTGTCAAGAAACGGACATTGATCCGGGTGCGGGTGGGTCGGTGCCTGAGGTGCCAATGGTATAGACCGGCAACTCAAGCAATGTTGGTTTGAAGTATGGCAAATATTGTGATCCAATCAACAAGAGTAAGGTGTTTGTGAACATGATACCCTTTCTTTTCTAATTGTTAGTTAAGTAAATTTTGTCAGATTATATCAAGTGAATGGCATTGGATATGTGACATATTGATTCTTTTTTTCAAGCTTGATGTGCTGCATGGTGGTAGGATCTAGCTTTGAATCCTTCATACTGTCCTGAGCTATTATGGAAGGTGCAGCCCGTTGATACAACTTCTGCCTTTTGCCACCCTTGACAAAAAATTAAAGGGTAAGCATTTAGGTTTAGAAGCAAGTTAGTTATCTCTTTACGTGGAAATATAAGTATTGCGTTTGAATAATTGTGATATCCTCTTGTAGCTTCTGTTTTGCATCTTCAGAAATGTTCGTGCAAAACAGAAGGAATTGTGCTGTGTAATTGCAGTTAAGTGCAACGCAGAATTAATAAGGTACCTCTCATACTTTGGAGATTGTGTTGCCGCTATTTCTCACAGAATCATCTTGGTTAAAACTGATATTGCTACATTGTAATTTTGCTGAAATAAGTTAGGTGTATGTGCCAAAGTTGATGTGAGGAACTGAGGTGCCAAGTAGATTCTGCTGATTATATCTTGTAGATATTATTTCTGCTTCCTGCTATCTTTTTGTAGCAACCTTTGCAACTTTGAACTGTTTAGTGTGACATTTGGCACACTTTTAAAAGTTCAATTATATCCATTGCAGGATCATCATAAAGAGAATCTTAAAACTCAAGTTGCGGAAAAAGCATCATGGAACATAAGATCTCTTCTACTGAATATTTACTTGATGCACCTGTGCGTTTTGAAATGGTTGAACTTGTGTTTATGTTGAGATTTAATGCATGTACGAAAATTCTATGGAATTGTATGACAATAGATGTGATTTCATAACTCTACTGTTCATGTAAGTGACTGGTTTGATGTGTATCTTTTGTATATGCCAAGTACGGGCATAGTTATATAGAAACATGATTCTGCTTTCCTATTTTTTTTTTGTTAATCCTTCCTTATTTTTCCTAACGGTTATGTCCTGACAGGATATATATGTTCGTGTTTTACCATGCCTGACATGAACATTTTGCTGTTAGCTACAGAACACCTTCAGGAAAACATGAAGAACCGACAGGAAATAGTTTCCTGTCAGCCAACCGTCAGGCATTTAGAATTTCCCTGTCAATTTATCCCTGGCGGTATTTTCCTGTCGGTCAACTGACAGGAACAATTACCCTGACGGTATTTGGTAATTTCCTGTAGGTGCTTAGCCGTGGGGAAAATACCAGTTTCTGGTAGTGTTCATATTTGGTGCTCAATGGAAAGCTTCTCAAGAAGTTATATGCGAAAAAATAGAATAAAAAGGTGAAGATAAGTAAAAGAAAAGAAATATGTAAATTTTTACGAGATATATGCCTCTTTGATTGAAAAAATATCTATGCATTCTATGTAACAATAAACTATACTTCCAGCATTCCTGAAAAGAATGATATTTCAATTTGAGCAAGTATTTGACAAAGAAAACATTGGTTATATGCCACACAAATTATATCAGTCAAAACTAGTTTCGAATAGGAATTTAACGAGATACCAATTTTACATAACATAATAATGTATTATTTGAAAGTGCATGGAGCCCCCATGTGTGGTTTTAGTAATTAATGATAATCCCTATGGACTAATGTTTGCATTGAGTTATATTTGTAGGAGTTGTCCATAGGCATCCCTATGGACTAATATTTGCATTGAGTTATATTTGTAGGAGTTGTCCATAGGAAATTCTTGAACCATTTGTTGGCTTCAAGGTTGCAATAAGAATAATTTGATGAAGGATATCAAGTGTCAAGTATGTCTTGAAGATGGAGATGAAGTGGGCCCTCAAGTTACTTCAAGACAACAACATGATGAAGAATGAAGAATGAAGTGCAAATTCAAGATGAGCCAACTTTAATATTTCATAAGCTTGAAGCTTGCCATGGAGAAATGAAGTGCAAGTTCAAGATGAGCCATCTCGAAGAGATCCTTTGCTTGAGTCTTGCCATCCATATGGTGATCATGGATATGTGAAGATGCGCCGAAGAAGAAGCTCTCCCATGGTGGATTATGGGGGAGCAATCCACATGGTGGTCATGGTTATGTGAAGATGCGCCGAAGAAGAAGCTCTCCCATGGTGGTTTATGGGGGAGCAATCTACAAGACTTAGTCAAGCAAGCACAAGAAAGAAAGTCGTTCCATCTTGTTGCGGTCAAGATCGTCATCATCGAGCTCAAGTGGAATGCACAAGGTTAAGGTTTGCTCTTGATAGGGTTTCTTTCTCACCGGTCTCATGGTGTAGTTGGAGACCGGTTTATAGTTTAGTTGACGTACTATCAAGAGGGCTCTCGAGTGAGTAACTCGATCGTATCGTTCGGAGAGAGCTCAAACCTTTGCATACTTGCATCATCTTTCTTGGTTGTTATTTGGATCTTATCCATGTGATGTTTTAGAGCTTGTGCTTATTCTCATGACAAGCTCTAGCTCATCGAAAACGGATTTCACATAGATCACTTGTTGCATTTTCGAGTTTGGTGCATCACCTTTCTTGGTTGTTATTTGGATCTTGTCCATGTGATGTTTTAGAGCTTTTGCTTATTCTCATGACAAGCTCTAGCTCATCGAAAACGGATTTTGCATAGATCACTTGTTGCGTTTTCGAGTTTGGTGATTTTCTCGGTTTCTCATGTTGAGGTGTTGCACCTCTAAAAATAATAGAAAATCACCCCCACTAGTTTCCATATTTCCACTTTTTATTGGGTAGCTCTTGGTCGTCCTCTTTCCAACAAAATTGGTTTCACTCCATTCGGAGCTACCAATCTTGAGATATTGATTTTACAAGTTTGCTAGGCCGGATTTTCCGGGCCGGATATTTATCCGGCCCTTGATTTTTGGCTAAGGACTCAAGTCCATTTGGCTCAGTATACCTCTGGTCAGGGGCCGGACATTTGCCCGGATTTGCCCCAGGGCCGGATATTTCCAAAATATCCGCCCCCCCCCCCCCCCCCCCAAAAAAAAAAAAAAAATCGGCTAAGGACTTGAAGCAAAGCAGCTCTGGACAGGGGCTGGAATTTTGGCCGGATATTTTCCAGGTTTTGTCCCTGAGGCCGGATTTTCCGGGGGGGGGGGGGGGGGATTATCCGGCCCCAACTTAGGCCGGATTATCCGGCCCTCGTTTTGCCCAACGGCTCGATTTTCTTGGGGGGTATAAATACCCCCCTTCTTCCTCCTTGGGCTGTTGCTTCTCTCACTCTCTCTCTCTCCTCCATTGTTGAACTAGAGAAGCTTGCTCTATCTCTCAATCCCTCCATGATTCTTGCCCCCATTTGAGGGAAAAGAGAGAGGAGATCTAGATCTATATTTCTACCAATCAAATCCATCTCTTTGTGAGTGGAACTCTCTAGATCTTGATCTTGGTGTTCTTTGTGAATTCCTTTGTTCTTCCTCTCTTATTCCCCCAATAGCTTTTGTAGTTTTGTTGGAATTTGAGAGAGAAGGAATTGAGCATCTTTGTGGTGTTCTTGCCATTGCATTTGGTGCATCGGTTTGAGTTCTCCACGGTGATTCGTGGTGGTGAAAGCAAGAAGGTTGTTACTCTTGGGTTCTTGGAACCCTAGACGGATTCTAGGCCTTTGTGGCGGTTTGTTGGGAGCCTCCAATTAAGTTGTGGATGTGTGCCCCAATCTTTGTGTAAGGCCCGGTTTCCGCCTCGAAGGAAATCCCTTAGTGGAACCGTGACCTAGGCCTTTGTGGCGAGGGTCACCGGAGATTTAGGTGAGGCGCCTTCGTGGCGTTCGGTGTGTGGTGTGAGTACCGCATCTTGGGGTGAGGCCTTTGTGGCGTTGGTGTGCATCGAGCAACCACACCTCAAGGTGAGCCTCTTGTGGCGTTCGGGAGCACTAAGCAACCGCACCTCTCCACCGGAGATTAGCACTCGCAAGAGTGTGAACTCCGGGATAAATCATCGTCTCCCGCGTGCCTCGGTTATCTCTATACCCGAGCTCTTTACTTATGCACTTTACCTTGTGATAGCCATCGTACTTGAAGTTATATATATTTTGCTATCACATACTTGCTTGTATTGCTTAGCATAAGTTGTTGGTGCACATAGGTGAACCATAGTATATAGGCTTTGGGCTTGACAAAGTAAACGCTAGTTTTATTCCGCATTTGTTAAGCCCATCTCGTAAAAGTTTTAAACCGCCTATTCACCCCCCCCCCCCCCCCCCTCCCCTCTAGGCGACATCCGTGTCCTTTCATTATTAGACAAACTTTTGGTCAAAGTTAAATCTGAAAAGAATTCTCACCTTTTACTCATGAACGGAGGGTTAGTTTTGCATGTTAGGACACTGCCCTCAAGGACATGAGATAGCCTCTATCACCAGCCTGTCTGTAAAAACATTTGTACACTTGATAGAAAAAAATACAAGTCCAATTAAGTTTCCTCCAGGAGGCATGTGTTGGTTACTATTTTCTTCAATAATTCAAATGGTGCATGCATGCTAATTTTACAGGAAATTAAACCGAATAACTTTTGGCCACTCGAGCACGTACTTCCAAAAAAGCAATACCGTAGCATCGTCATGAATAACAAGGTATGAAAAATGCAAGCGGTGGAGAAAAAAAGCAATTTACGCATAATCTAATTGAAAGCGGTAGAGGCATGATCTAACAAAAAGATGTTTGTCATTTTACGCATATTCGACTGAAAGACACATATTCAAATGATTAAACCGGCAATCATAATTGAAAGACGCATATTCGAATATATAAACATTTATGCATGAGCATATTAAATCAAATATTATTGTTTTTTGGAAATAACAATTAGAAGTTGTATTAGCTCCACATTATTTACTACTAATAAGATGTCTACCACAACAAATGGCACAATAACATTTCAAAACAAATATTCCAAAAGCAATATCTCCAAAATAAATATGGTAGATAAGCAAGAACACAAATATAACTACATGTAAAAAATCTAGCCGCATGTACGGGTTACCTACCTTGCTAGTTTTAAGAAGAAGTGTGGCTATTTCTGAATCGACTGAGAATAAGTTCGTTCTCAGTTAGATGATGTCATTAATAACTAACACGAATCACAAAACAAATCTAACAGTATAGAAATTGACTGAGCACGAGCTTAGTTCTCATATAACTAGCAAATCCCGGAAGAAAGAGTGAACGGTCACGACAAGAACAGCGGGTCGCCGATTCCTACGTACGTGTATACACAAGGTGGTCTGTACTCTGTACGTACGTGCAATCGTACATCCGGCCGGTCGGGCTATAAGAAGGCTATGGCATCACGGATCCGAAGAGCACAGGTAACAAAACATGATGCTTTCCGCCATGAACGACGATCTTGTGTACGTGTGCTCTGCTCTGGCCGTGTCAGTTTTGGCCATCGCGGTTGTCCAGCTTCTGAAGGCGCGACAACGGCTGCCGCCGGGGCCGCTGAACCTGCCGGTGATCGGGAGCGCGCACCGGCTGGTGAACGCGCTGCCGCACCGCGCGATGCGCGACCTGGCCGGCGTGCACGGCCCGCTGATGTACCTCCGCGTGGGTCAGGTGCCCTTGGTAGTGGTCACCTCCAAGGAGGTCGCCCGCGAGGTGCTCAAGACCCACGACGCCATCTTCGCCACCCGGCCGAAGCTCATGGCCGGCGACATCGTGGCGTACGGCTCGACGGACCTCCTTTTCTGCTCCACCCCCGGCGACTACTTCCGGAAGCTCCGAAGGCTGTGCGTCCAGGAGATCCTGAGCAACGACCGCATCCGGTCGTACCAGGACATCAGGGAGGACGAGGTGCGGAGCCTCGTCGAGGACATCCGGGCAGCCGGACCATCGGCGCCGGTGGACCTCAGCAGGAAGATCTACAAATTAACCAACGGCATCGTCTCCCGGGCGGCGTTCGGCATGAAGAGCAGCAAAGCCGAGGACTTCGTGGCGGCCATCAAGCACAGCTTCGTCTACTCCACCGGCTTCTCGATCGCTGACCTCTTTCCTGGTTTCACGGGGATCCTCAGCTTCCTCACCGGCCAGAGGAGGAACCTGGAGGGCGTTCGTGACACCATCGACGGCATCCTGGAGGAGATCATCAACGAGAGGGAGCAGATCCTCAAGAGCGGCAGGTCAACCGCGTCGGAGAAGAACCTGGTGGAAGTTCTCCTGGGCCTCCAGGGGAATGAAGACTTTGGTTTTCCCATCACCCGCTCCACTGTCAAAGCAGTTATCTTGGTTAGTACGACTACAAAATTTCATACTAAGATTTTCACGCCTCAACGTTCAGTTAAATAAGACTTGATGCATGTACAGGACATATTTGCTGGTGGGACAGAGACATCCGGAACATCCATGGAATGGGCGATGTCGGAGCTGATGGCGAACCCAAAGGTGATGGGGAAGCTGCAAGGCGAGATCAGGGCTGCGTTCGGCGACAAGGAGTTCATCAGCGAGGCGGAGCTCCGGGCGTGCGGGAGCGTGATGAAGTACCTCGGCCTGGTGATCAAGGAAACGTTCAGGCTGCACCCGCCGGCGCCCATCCTGGTCCCTCGAGAGAGCACCGAGGCCTGTGAGATCAACGGGTACGTGATCCCGGTGAAGACGAGGGTGGTGATAAACTCGTGGGCGATCATGAGGGACCCCCGGTACTGGGAGGACGCGGAGGAGTTCAGGCCGGAGAGGTTCGAGGGAGCCCGCATGGACTTCCTCGGCGGCAACTTCGAGTACACGCCGTTCGGGTCCGGGAGGAGGATGTGCCCCGGTTACAACTACGGCATGGCGAGCATGGAGCTCACCCTCGTCCAGCTCCTGCACTCATTCGACTGGAGCCTTCCGGATGGTGTGGAACAGCTCGACATGACCGAGATCGTGTCGCTGAGCTTGACCAGGAAGACGCACCTCATGCTGCGGGCTGCCCCTCGTGCACCGCTGCCTTCTTCCTAAGAACTAGCCTAGCGGCGCTAGTGCAGTGTCGAGGGATGGATGCAGCCATGCCCATGCATGCTACTACCAGCCAGCTGCAGTTTAATTTAGTTGTGATGTTCGTCATTCCATGCGTCTTCAATAATGGCTGGGGTGAGTGTAGTAGTAAAAAAAGATATGTTAGCAGTTTGGCGCTGTAGTCTGAATATTGTTGCTTGTCAGTGGATGTTTGTGTTGTACAGTAATATGTTCAGTTATCTTTACTATTATATTGCAGTTGGTACGTCATCAAAAATGTTTGATGTCAAATATCAGAGAAATCTGGACCGTCAAATCATGCTGAACATCCCCACCTTGATATCTAGCCGTCCGCCCGATCTGATACATCGTCCCAAGTACTTGCCAAAAATTCTACCATGATCTTATACGCTCGCCAACAATCTCTCTCATTGTCATCAATCTCGCTTGCCAAAATATCACTCTTACCATATGTACCAATCCCAAGTACTTGCCAAAAATACTACCATGATCTTAAACGCCAATAATCTCTCTCATTGTCATCAACGCTTGCCAAAATATCACTCTTACCATATGTACGACCCATGTACGAAAACCAACTCTTGTTAAACCAGGCAGTCCACCCGATCCCCTCTCTCCTCTCTCTCTCTCTCCTCTCATCGGTGGCACCTCTCCTCCACCGAATCCTCTCCCTTCACTCTCCCCTGAGCATAGCAGTGACGACCAACGGGAGACGCAGAGACCACAGGTGGGAACTCCCAGGGCAACTAGCCTGCTCCAGATCGACGGCGGCGATCTCTTGCCCCGACCGCAACCGAGGTGCAACCAGGGACATGGGACCACGCAGATCGAGAGTGAGAGGCGAGGGAGCTCCATCATCCACCCCGCAACCTCCCCGAAACAATGTTCCGCCGACCTCCTAGGCCTCGTGCTAAGATTGCCGACGATGGCAACTACCTCGGGATCTGGGACGACAGTCGCTTCGTCTTCAAGATGTTTCGGCCGCCGGAGTCAAGGGATCTCATGGTTGAGTTGCAAGTTGCACGGTCTTATCAACTCGATCCTGATGCTTAAGGGTTGTGGCCACTCGCTGCTCAAGATGGATAGTTTTGTGCAGGTTTGCTTCACTCCTCTGTTTCTGCTCTATCCCATTGTTTTATGAAGAGCATGAACTTCCGTTCTTGAAAATATATAATTGACCAGATCACCGATTGCAGAGGCTTTCCGCTGGACGATGCCCATGGGTTTCTAAGATTTTGAGTTGTTGTCTTGCCTCTTTTGAGAACAATTGCAATATGTATGATGATATGCCTCAGAGTAGTTAAAGTGGATCACGTACATGTTTACAAAGTAGATTAGAAAATATCAACACAACTGATTTTTTTTCTATTCTCAAGTGCTTACCTCTCTAGGAAGTAGACTTACTTGCAAAGTTGCAGCAATGTGTCGGACGAAACTAAATTGAGTTGCTTTGAAATTACAGCTCAGATGATGCTCAGTAGGAGAACGCGACAAGGAGTGTTTTTTACATTCATAATTTTCATGTCCTTGTTTTGCAGGGTGTGAGCCACACATCAAGTTACAAATTTGTTTATCAATAAACGAATACTGAATTTAATTGACTCCAGGATAATGGTAACCTCATTTCCTTTTTATTTCCCTTTTCAAACTATGCCTACGCATTCTATCACCGATCATTTTGTTACACGTGGAAAGACAAGCAATTATGCTATCAGAATTAATATAACTTGTCATGTTTGTTCAAATTTATGTAAAGGTCGCTCAATCAAGAAGCTTTACTCTTACGCACTGCTTTTCCAATTTGCTACAGATATTTTGTACCCTCAACCTAATAAGTTGTTGTGTTATGCATTATCCAAAGTATGAAACCAAATCTATCGTTTTACTTTTTGGAGATTATCATTTTTCAAAAGAAGAAGTTGGAAGCAATAGACTCCAATGTCAGAAGTTCCCGGTCACCGCTCATGTGTGTTCTATCTTTGGAGGTTCAATATTGTGTACAATTTGATATTGAAGCACTCGGTGGCAGTCTGTTAAAGGTGTTGGGTTGATTATTCAATTGATTTTCTGTTATCTTTACTACTCGTATTAAATATAATGTACGAGTTGAATGTTCCTGATGAGGGGAAGACAAGAGCATGCCATATATGTGCCTGTAGTGCAATATTGCAGGGCTTAAGCCAAATACACGTCAGTTCTTATAAAGCCTTATAAGTTTGCTTATAATTTTTGAAATAGCTGTCGTTTGTGAGTCTTATTTTATTCATTGATCTCCAAATTTTCCAGGAAGTTGATTTGATCATGCTTGATCTAGCAACTCACGAGGTTCTTCTTGATTTAAAAAGAGGTAAAACTTTTTTAAAATATATTAAGAAGTGCAATACTGGCCTATACCTCAAAGTCATTTTTTGTGTTTTTTTCATGGTATTTTAGGAGTACTTCTGTAACTACAGAATTCAACTGACTTTACGTGTAGAGTCATGCCAGTGCAACATAAACAATTCTTTTGTGTCTGGTCAAGTTGGGAAATTGGCTGCTGAATGCATATGCCCAGGTTAGGCTGCTGGCAAATGTCGCGGATCTGCCTCCAATTCATATATAAACAAATACCAGGTACCTATTAACATGCCATCATTTGCTCTATTTTTTTCATTTTCATCTCTTGTGTTGTGGAATGCATCATACATCAATTTGTAACTCCTTATCTTCTACGGCTATACATTCAGTGTATAACTATTTATCAGTTTCTTAACATCTGGGTGGAACCGTGGAACGAAGGCAATGCCTTGTCTTATTGCAAGGTGTATGTGGAGGAGATGCAAAACACTGGTGAAAGAAGCGATGGTGATGCGTTGTGGTCATCAAAGAGGGTAAAGAGTTTTGAAACTGCATGCATGTCGTGGTGTCAGCCACACATCAAGTTACATTTTTTAAATCAATAAATGGCTACTGAATTTAATTGACTCCATAGTAATGATAAATAGATACAAATTTTAATTGACCAAGCATGTTCCATACTACTTAGAGACAATTCTTATTTGACGAGGGTTTTCTATATTAGTCCAATCTAAAAGCCATCGATTTGCCTTAATCTTTGGTCAGGTAAATCCCTTTGCATATTATGTGTACGTTGCTGGTGCCATCTTTCAATCGTGTCTAACTTTTGATGTTGCTTTGGATTGTTGACTACATAATTTATGAAGCTGAATGTGTGTATCAAGTTAAAGAGATTGATTTTTTATCAATTAAAGAGATTGAATTACGATCACACTTTTTATCCATGTATTAGAACTATTCGGCCATCCTGGTCATGGATAGATCACCCAGGTTCGGGTCCATAAGCAGTGACAATCGCCCTATGAAGACTCGCTTTCGCTACGGCTCCGGTGGGTTCCGTTCCCTTAACCAAGCCACTGCCTATGAGTCGCCGGCTCATTCTTCAACAGGCACGCGGTCAGAGATCACTTTCCCCTCCCACTGCTTGGGAGCTCAGCACGGTTTCACGTTCTATTTCACTACCCACTGGGGGTTCTTTTCACCTTTCCCTCACGGTACTACTTCGCTATCGGTCACCCAGGAGTATTTAGCCTTGCAAGGTGGTCCTTGCTGATTCACACGGGATTCTTATTTCATTCGGCTCCTTTATGGATATTCCCACCACTTAACATCTATGTCAGCTTTTCTATTTGAATGGAACCAAAAGCTCTCTGCTTTCTAGATGATCCTTATAGAATAGGAGATAGAAATTCTATCTAAATCCATCTAATCTACTTATCTTCGTTCCCTAATTTCATTCAAGGGATCCTGAGGAAAAGAATTGAGTTTCCACCGAGCTGGAACAATATGCTGATGGTTTCGGCTACTTTTGTTAAAGAGTTGGATGATTGGAGACAAATAAATAAGGGCATCTACAATGGCAGACGCCTAGGTAGATGCTTACATGAGAAAAATAAATACTAAAAAATCTGATAATCACATAAGCGTCCTTGCTCCCAACGTGTGACTCTTATTTGAGTCGCTAGGTAGAACAAAAACAGCTAACCAACTAGCTCCCACGCGGCCAGAAAGAGTCTTAGTGTTGACGTCTACCTAAGCAGCGATGCTAGGGAAAATCCTGGAATCGGACGGGATTCATGTCTAACGGCCAGGAAATCTAGCCTAGCGTCTCTGCTTAGCGTCTCCGTTGTACATGTCCTAAGTGATAGGTAGTTGCTTGAGAGCGATTGTGAAGCTGTCCATTGGCCATTGGGCTAGGTCACACCTAGGAATATGAGGTCGTCTTGGAAAGGACCATGCATTTAGTTAAGTCCACACTGACGATGTTGATAACTGCAGTAAATAATAATGAAGTGCTTTCTATACAACGTCTAATTTATCTATGTTGTGGTATGTTTTAAGGTGAATACAATCATAATTGTTTTTGAATACTATGTAGGTGTATTTTTGTACACACAAATTTTACGTGCGAAATATTTATGTATAAGCCAAGAAAAGAAAAAGACAGTGAAATAGACACACGCACTTAAATAAATAGATAATAGAAGAACGCTGTTACACGTAGGATACTTGCCACCCACGTGCTGTATACGGCGTTCGATTCTGTGTCGTACAAAAGTCAGACACCAAATGATGTGTTGTAGTAGCCCACGATATAATTAGTGATACTCCATCGGTGTATTCCTATATTGAAGCTTTGTGCTTTTCTAGCGTATCGAGTGCTTCGCAAAATAAGCAACAATTATATGTACTGTTTTCTTACTTTTTCTCTTACTTCTCATTTTAGGTATACAAGTAGAAAAGGCATCATCAAGTTTTAAAGGATTCATGTGAATGTGGAGGTAACTGCCTTGATAAATATTTAATTGGCTTCGCTAATAAAATGATGAGACAAACAAAGTGATGAAAAGGAGGGGAGGTGATGTTAAAGTGTTTTTAGATTGACTTGTAACGTGGGAAAAAAGGACCGTGGCAACGCACGGGCATTCAACTAGTGATATATAGACATGCCAGACGGTGTGTGTACCAGTGTGTGATGTATATCCTTTTTGTATATGTATTTTGTGTAATATATTTAGAGGATCTAATTGTCGTGCGCGTGATTGTCGATCCTGTCTGGTGAATTATAAAATCAACCTGTGCATAGATTAGTACTGTAGTACACAAAAGTTCAGGATAACCGCCTGAAGAAGATCGCCAGTAACGACCAAACAAGGGAAGCGGACAACAGACCTTTCCCTGAGAAACACCGGAAGGGATAATAACTCCAAAACTATATATTTTGTAACGGAATGGCTAGAAATCAGGCGCCTGATTTTTAGTATGTATCAGTCAACGCTTTTAGCCTTTGGATTTTGCCTCGCGATTTGTGCAGTGTGAGAACATAGTGAGTTTCGACAAAGCGATCAAAATCCGGACAGACTTCACGCGCCTCGCGTCGTCTCCTCCAGGCGACGCGGGGGGCGAAACCCTAACCCTCACCGCCGCCGCCCCCCCCCCCCCCCTCCGCCCCTCTCTCCCCTCGCCGCCCCCGGAGGCGCTGCCGGTCGAAGACCACGGCGCCGGTGAAGGGGACGGCGGGGATCTCGGATCTCGGCCCCCAGCTCCTCTGCGCGGCCACAGGGAGGGAGGTCGCCGCGCGTGGCTCGCCGGCGCTGCTGTCGCCGCCCGCGGCCGCCCCGGTCCAGGTACGTCTCTCCAGGCCGGCGGCTCCTCTGGATTTGCCGGGGTTGGGGTAGGTGCTGGTGCGGGGGTGGTTGTTGGTGGGAGACTCGGTGGGGGCTTTTGGGCGCCGGAGCGGCGGCTCCGGGCGGTGGTCTTCGGCGCTGCCTCACGCGGCGGCCGTGTTTGGCTCGCATCTCCGGCCGTGAGGGCGGCGGGGCGGCGTGACCTTGGATGCCGGGCGGCGGCCTGGGCAATCTGGTGGGCTCGGCTCCAGGGGTGGGCTCGGGCGGCGCGCTGCTCCAGGGGTGGACAACGTTGCCTGGTGTTGGACTGCTACCGGCCGCGGTCACTCGGGTGATGCGGAGGTGGTGGTGTGTAGCACCTGTCTCTCGATGTCGCCTCGCCATGTTCTTGACGAGGTGCTGGGCCATTTCCGCGGTAAATGAACCTTTATTCCCCAGATCCGAGATTGGTTGGGTCATTCTGTGAGATGGGATGAACTAAGGCGGAGTGGACAGGCCATCGCGTGATCTTGGAGCGCTTGCTTGCTTGATTGGTGCGGTCGGTGTCGGCGATGAGCTTGGAGTTGGTGACTCTTGGGATTGAGTCTCCCCATCTCCTTGGGCCGGCAACACTTGAGGAGGTGTCATCGGCGGTGTCTAGTTTCTGGTTCCCCTCTACGGTCTCACGGTGTTGGCCGGCTACTGGTACGGGACGGGAAACCGGCGAAAGCCGTGCAAGGCTACGGCCGATGCGGGTGACGATGACGTCCTTGACGCCATTTACCTTCTTGGAGGCGCCACCAAATCTCCCTCCTTTCATGTGGCTGGATCACGCCTCCGTGCAAGACTTGCGTGCTTCTTCGGTCGGGGCGAAGTCTATCTTCATCGACTCTAGGCTCACCCTCTCACCCTCCTTGCGCTTCTCGCCGCCACTGTCTCCTGGTTACAGTTACACGGTGGTTATCCCGGTTCGGTCGGCTACCTAGAAACCCAGGGGTGGTTGTCTAGCTTGGCGTCTTGCCACGGGTGACGCCGATGATATCTTCTTCAAACTGTGGACTCAGTGTGTCGTTCGACAAGCGTCAAGGTTGCGTCTTTGGGGTGGTGTTTGGGCTAGGGCGAAAGCTCGGCAAGGCCTTGGCCAGTCCAGGCGACGTCGACGCCCTTGGGCGCCGTCTTCCTCCTTGGAGGCGTCGCATTCAAGCCCTCCTCCTTCAGAATCTCGAATCATGAAGTCAACCAAGCTCCTTCGGTCATGGGCGTGCTCTGTTCCTGTTCGGGAGGTCTGTTAGTCTGGACAGTGTCGGCGCCGCGCCCTCTCAGCAGGATTCTTCGCTTCTTCGCTGGGCTCAAGATCTCTACCTAGCTCCTAGTTAGCGCTACTTGTTCCCCTCTTTGTATCTCCTGTTGTCCTCCTATGCTGTATTGTTGAGCTGGTAACCCCAGCAGGTCCTTGTAAGCGTCGATGTACTGGTTTCCGTCCCATCGGGCGTTATTAATTTAACGCAGGGCTCAGGCCTTCTCTTTAAAAAACATAGTGAGTTTCCACTAGGTTGAAACTAAGAATTTAATGAGTTTCAACTAGGTTAAAACTGATAATTAGTACTATTTTTATAAGTTACAACTATATTGAAACTGAGATTTGTCACATGACATAGGGGACTGAGACATATTATGTCTCAGTCGCCTGAGACCTAGACTCGCCCTTTTTGTAATGAAAACACAGCCATTGAAAATTTAAAATAATGCCGAGGGTTTCTCCTCCATTTCAAATTAACTGAGTAACTTTAGTTAGATTTGGTCTAGATATGCATGTATATAGACGTGTTTTAATGTATATATTCACTTATTCCAGAAGAAAAAATGTCACTTGTAATTTAAGAACTGAGGGCGTAGACGAATGGTTCCCTTACTTCCTTAGTTTCAGCCGCTTCCTATATAATGTTTTTGTTATTTCTACTACTACCTCTATCTAAAAATAGACTGTACCTAGCGGAAAATCAAATCTGATCTCGGGTGCATATGCACCCGGTATGTATAAAACATTTTTCCAAACCGTAAAAAATTTAGGAAAAAAATTTAGCATGTAGAGGGACATGTTCTATGTGTGCACGTAAATTTTCACCTAAAACCAACATTTTTTGTACCCTGTGTAAAAAAGGCAAATAATGCCTCAAAAAATAGACTATTTTAGCACCTAAGATTTGTCTTTTTTGCACAAGGCATGAAACATATCGGTTTTTGCTGAAACAACTTTGTAAGCATGTAACATGTCAAGGTATACACAAAGAATTTTTATTTGTATTTTTCTAACATGTTTAAATATATTTAATATGCGTTTCAAATAAAGGGTGCATATGCACCCGGGTGTAGAAACACCCTGTCCCCTGTACCTAGAGGGTTTTTAGTGTTTAGATACATCCAGATTTAGACAAACCTCATGTAATTATTTATAGACGGAGGGAGTTCGTATTTTTTTTACTCTATGCCATGCAATCGTGAAATAGCTCTCAGCTCTATGGCTTTGAGCATGCCTCGTTCATTGGGAGGTCGCTTTCGTTAGGCCTACACGCAGCTGAGTCAGCACTTCGTAGCCGGTGGAATCGACCGCCTCTGGTTGATGGGGTTGTTGCTTTCATTGGCCCTACTTGCAGGCAACCGCCTCTGCTTGATCAGGCTGGACATATGTGTGGCGGCCGCTGGGGATTGGGGCTGATTCGCGAGTGTTTATGTCTGCGTTGTTGTGGATTCGTGGATTTGGGGGCGATTGGGATGTTGTTTGTGCCCGGTGTAGTTTAATTTATTTTTAGCACTCAAGGCGACGTAATCAGCCAGAGTATGTGCGGCGGAAACTACCTCGCCGTTGGCGATGTAAGGCTCGCATGTGTATGCAACTTGGTGAGGGGTCAACTGAAGTCGAGTGGGAGTGAGGGGTGAGTTGTGGAGGCCAGCAGGGTTGGATTTTATAGGGGAGTAGGAGGTGCTCCCACGACAGTGTGCCGAGCGGATGAGAAAGAAGGGCGACAATGAGCTGGCGAGGGCTTGGCAACGAGCGGCGAAGAGAAAGTGGCAGCAAGCAGCGCATCAATTGCAGCAGAGGAGGGAGGTGGCAGTGGTGCATCAGGAGAGAAGGGAGAGGTTTGTGCGAGGGTGCGGTGAGGTGTGTGAGCGTGCTATGTGTCAAAGTGACAAGCTGGACGAGGCAGGAGACGTGGCATGATGTCAACCATAGACGGGCGACACCGCCAGACCGTGTCGATGTCTAAGGTGATCACGACATGGCATGTTAGTGACCATCATCAGGACAATGTGGAGGTTGCAGTTGATGAAATGAGTTGGGGGTTTCACTGCCTGCGACAAATTCAAATTTCAATTATTTTCTAATCTAGAGTTTTAGCAAATTCAAAACTTTGTAATTGAAGATTTCTGAAAATATAAATCAGCAGAGAAGACTAACATGGAAACTTTTGGTCAACCAAATGAGAAGACTTTGAAATGGGGTTTGTTGCCTGATCCAAAATGCGACATTTTTACGGTTTTCCTAAAATCCAAACTTGGTAACAGAGAAATATTGAAAATATAAAATAGAGCAGAATGGTTTTGGAAGGTTTAGAAGATGTTTTTGAAAAGCAAAGGATCTATGATTTTAGTATGTTGTATAGACACTCATGGTGCATCCAAAAAGGTCACTTGGCCTTGTAGGAGAAATCATTTTGTAAATCATTTGAAAAATAATTAAGAAAATGGCAGAAAGAGAAATGACAAATGCAAAGGTTTTGGTTCAAAGCAAGTATGCATTATTTTTTTTTTTTTGCGGAAATCACTTTGTACACACAAGTATGGGTGAGGAAGCAATCTCTACCATCCATAACAGGAGACTGCTTTGAGATCCGGAGAAAAAAACTGTAGAGGAATTCATTTGTTGCAGTCTCATGGGATACGGCATAAAGGCAGTCTGGCGTGCGAGATTCTCGGACAGGGGGCAGGCACCCAGGATTCCCGGGACACATATCCTTGCTTTTCTTTGTATCGTCTCCTTCCTTCCTCCATCCTTTTTCTACTTCAGCTCTTCCATCGTCTCCTCTTTCCTTCCTTACCTTCCCCTTTTCTGATTCCGATGATGTCAGGCGAGTACTCCATGTGCAGCAGCGGAGGATCTGGCTCCCCATTGTCCCAGACCCTCAGTTTCAGGGAAGAACTCTCCGATCCAATCTCACCTTCCTAGCTACTTTGCAGTTGCAAAATCGCCCTATGCTAAAAAAGATCCCATACTGCTAGGAACAGAAGGAGCTGGAGTTGAAGAGTGGTGCACTCATCTGCAGGGAGATAGAGATGGCGGAGCAGTGTAGCGACCACCAGATTGAAATTAGTGAGTTGAAGTCTCAACTTCTGTCTCTGCAATCCCAGATTAAGGCTCTGAACTCCTCTGCTGTGAAGTTCCCTGGAGACGTTGATGCCCACAGGCCACAGCAACGACGTAGCCTTTTTCCTCCACAAAGGCACTCGATGCCTCTCCATCTCCTGCTCCTCCTCCGCCAGGCGCGCCCGCTGCGCGTAGCCGTGGTGGGCGGCAGACCTGCCGGCGCATCGGTGGTGCACACTCTTCTGGGGGCGCCCATGCCTGTCTCCTTGAGCGCAGCCCGACAGGGACCAAGCCATGCGTCGTCAACGAGTTCTGGTAGCCAGCCTTAAAACGTGTTTATGTACGTACTTCTTTACTGCTAAACAATCCATGTAGGAAGTATAACAAATGCAAAAAAAAACGCCTGCTGATACTCAATGTTAAGGAAATCGGTAATCGTTAACTGCTCGGTCGGTTTGGGAGTAGCGATTAATCGGAATTCTGACGATTAACTGATTTAATCGGTCGGCTATTAATCGGTGCAAATTACACAAAGTAACACTTAGAAAACAGTTTATATAAGAAAAATAATAGTATATGAGTCTCTATATGTCTGGCCCTACTTCTTTAGAGCCTAAAATTCCAGAAAAACATGTACGCTTCTCCTCCGTGACCTAATCTTTAAGGTCACGCGCGAATCATGATCCACTAGCCGAAGCCGCATTCCTTCCTTCCACTTCTTCTCCTCTCATCTCCGAAGTTTATCTTTTCCCACCAGCTACCTAGGGTACGACCCATCTTACACCTCAACCACCTAACCTATTGAAGACGTCCTCGAGCTCCTGCACGAGCTCCTCAAGGTGGTCGAGCTCCTGTATCTAGGCCTGGACAACTACGAGTAACTAGTCTGGGAGGGCAATGAACTAGTTGGCGACAGTGAAAATCGAGCTGCTGGAGGCTGCAATCAAATGGGAGATTCACAAAACCTACTCTATTGGGGAGGGATAGCATCTGTACTATTGAAAATTTCGTAACTTTTTCAACCAAATGTAGTAGTTAATCGGGAACATACCTAGTAATCGGATTTTCGGCGTAATTAATCGGGCTAAAGGATTAACACAAGCGATTAATGGTAATCGACACGGTCAGGCACCTAGTAGCGATTAATCGGCCTAGTAATCGCTGAATCGGCCTAGTTTTTGAACAGTGCTGATACTGCCCCTTCCCAGCTACTCAGAAATGCTCCACTCTTAGTCCACCCGCCATGATCTTCAACAGAAACCAGTGTCAAACCAGCAATGCCTGCACCATGTACATGAATGGTGAAATACCTTTGGACGAACAGCAATATCCAAACTGTACCTGACAAAGTACCAAGTGAAAGAATATCTCTGCATTGGACCAGACCATGAACAAAATTATTGAACCGTAAGAAAATTTACCTTCTACAGACATTCAAGAACAGAATAGCATCAACATAAGATGGGCGTGTAACAGAAAAAAAAAAGAGCTAGACACAACTGGCCGTCCATGAACTCGAGGGAGATATTTCGTGGGGGTGGGGGGCACGAAAAAAAGAAAGACAAACACCACTCATAATCAGAATCAAAGAGACACACAGAAGCAAAAATTGTTGTTAAAAGAAAGAGAAACAGCACTCAGAATCAAGAACCAAAGATGAACTCGGAATCTAGACCTCTCCGTGTCCACGGCAGCTCTGGCGTGTGGCGGCGGCGTCGCCACGTTGTTGCTCGTCGGCTTCCTCCAACGCAACGCGCCGGTGGTTTGGGGGTGTGGCAAACCCGGCCGGCTGCGCGACAGCGGAAGCCCCTGGCGGGAGACCTCCGGCCCGACGACTCCTGGGCGGGCACGGCGTGGAGGAGCTCTGCTCTGCCCGATAACAATGGGGGAAGGTGAATATCGGGCGTGGGAGCATGGCTTCGATCTGGCGTAGCTGGTTCCGCCGGAGAGGCATACCGACGGTCAGTTTTTCGGACGGAGACGGAGTGCCGGCGGATGCAACGGCGACAGAGGATTTGGAGTGAGAAATTTTGGGGGAGATGGGCAATGGCGACCACGAACGTCGCTCTGTTTTTCTGGTCCGGGACAGAACCTCCGTGTCGAGCGGAGTAAAGGCCGGGAAAAGCAACGAGCGACATGACAGAAGAAATGCAGCCAAATGAATTCGTCCACCTTCCCTTCGCTCCGAATCTTAAAGCAGTTGCTATTCTGGACAGTACAGATTGCTTCCTCACCCATACTTGTGTGTACAAAAAATCTTTTTCTATATTTCTTTTAAAGGAAAGCCCTTATTTATCACTTTACAAAAAAAATCTATTTTATTTTGTTCTGAATATTGTATCAGAAATAAGGAGTGATCCCTAGATGTTTTACGCTCAATTTCTACAAAAAAAAGATTTTAAATTATTTTGGGGTTGGAAAAATATGGAACACATCACCTCATATCATAGGTTCAAAAGTGCAGAAGTCCAAATCCAAGTATTCCCAAGCTTTGCCAAGGTTTGAGAATTAAAAGAGACATAGAAATAGCTAATGTCATTTTTAAATAGGCTCCAAAATAAAAGTTTCAAGAAAAACAAGGGAAACTGAAAAACTTTTACAAAGACAAAATTTGGGCTGTTAGAGTTTTCCTTCAAATTTCATATTTAAAGGCCATCATTTATAGCATAAATGAATTGATTTAATTATGACATGAAAATATGTAATAAATTTTATTATTGTCTCTAGGTCATGACTCCTTCACCAACATCGCAAATCAACCCAACCACCATTTATACTTTTCTGTGGTTTCTTTGGAAAGCTACAATAGACACTTTGCTTTGCAAGAAAGTGTGCAAGGCATCACAAGTATTTGCGGTGGCAAGTATAACTATTGCAAGAGCAAATATGGAGATCAAGGAAATGTCAAGGCAACTGGCTACAAGACAAGCAACATCAATTTCAGGACTCCTAACGCTGAAGTGGCAGCCATCTTTTATGACGCAGCCTCGAATGATCAAGTGAGAGATGACAGAAACCAGCAGGGCTTGAAGTAACCATCAACATAAAGGCAATCAACACCCCAAGCAAATTCATGTGGCTGCGCTCTCACCTCCAGCATCTTCGTCTCTCCATGAAGAGGCACATTGTCTTCTGCTGACAACAAAGCTGGCCAGTATTCACCAAGTCCAAAACCCTTAGTACTATACATATTGTTTGGTGTTGTCTTTGGCGACAAGGGCACCACTAGTTTTTACAGTTCCCGAGCATTGGGAGAACATGCCACTACTCAGAAATTCAAGCTTCTCCCTCATTTCACTCCAGCAGGATTACCCACATCAGTAGGTGTGACAATGTTAAAGCATGCTCGTTTAGCTCTTTGAGTTCAAAACAAATCCTTAGTGATATGTTCCTTAGGTTCAGTAGCAGGTTCTTTTCGGACATTCTCTCTTTTTCTAGAGTGAGCCCTTCATGCTTGTTATTGTCCTCTGAGGCATTTTCTCTCTTTAAAGAATCCGGCTAAATGCTCAATAGTGAGCATTGCCATTTGGGGCCTTTTCTCTCCTTGCATTTCTCTTGCCTGGTTCGAAAGAAATGCACTTGAGCTGAATAAATATATGTCCGGTTCAAAAGAAAAATTGGAGGCAAGGATTCACTGGTCCAAGATGGTATAGTACATGTCTAATTCAACATATTTGAGAGTGATATAGTAGGATTAATGGTGCATAAGTGTAGCACATTAATCTCTACGATATTGTACTTGTTTTGGTCGCCCAGACTGTTTCTTAGTATGTGCAGATTGTTTTTTTACAATAACGAAGATGGCTGCGAGCATAGGAGCGTTTCTACTTTTGGACGAATAATATAAGCTTGAGTAAAGAAAAATGTATAAAGCACTAGTTTCTCAAGCAAATCTTATCACTACTTTGCCATCACACTACCAAATCGCTTGCTTGCTCCTTGATGCTGCACAGAGCAGGAGGACAAACGTAGCATGACCATAGAACTCATGATAGTAGTGAGAGGGTAAGCACGCGAAAATAATAGGGTACCTTTAGGCTTTAGCTTCTTTGCTTCCCCATGATCCATTGACCAAGCTGATGTGGCTTAGCGTCTCTTATTCTCCTCCACCCTCCTCCCTATGATATCAGTTGGTACAGAAAAGAACAAAGAGCATGTGTAACAAAATGAAGACAAATTCTTACTTGTGCCTAACAGGATGTGTGATTTCCGGAAAAGAAAACTAAACAAAACCTTGGATGTATGTAATGGATTCAAGTTCAGTTCATGCAAAGAGTTACACCAGGACATAGCTATGAGTGATCTACTTCTTGCGAGCAAGCAATAGCAACCGGAAGACAATAAATAAGGCTAATTATTTCATGACAACAACATGCAAGGTTAATTGAACATACTAGCGAAGATACAACAAATGAGTGCGGAATATTCACACAAAAGAAGTCATTTTCTCTTTTTGCAGCAGGGAGAACAAAACCAAGAGGCCACATGCCATAGCCTATCAAAAATCACACATCTCTTTCCAGGCAAAACACCACAAACCCTTACAATAAATTGAAGAACATGAAGCTTTGCCTCTTGCTTCGTCTCCTTGGACAAGCAAGAAAAATAAAATAAGAGATTTCACATTCGGTTCTTACCAACTTTCCAACAAAGTTCAATAACACTGCAAGTGTTCCTGTGACCACAGGATAGTGCTAACACATGAGTTAGGACATGGTGATGCCGAACGTGGTGTACGTGGCCGTGGAAATGGTGATGCCGGTTGCCGGCCATGGTGTAGCTGGACGTGGTTATCACAGTGCCATCAGTATGTGTGCACAGCTGCCTGCTAATGAAACTTCAGTCTGCTACATATATTTGAAACAAAAGATGCACCTATTATGATGGTCAGTGTTGATTAATGATGAACCTATGATTTGATAAACTCTAGCTTTAGTTTTTACCTTACTCTATTTCTTTGTTTCTTGATCTTTCCATAGTTGGCAAAATGGTTCACCTTGTCTACAGTAAGAATGCAGTGAATTTGATACTTGTAAACTAAGGGAAGGATCAAGAGAGTCCATTAGTGCAGAGATTCTGAATTCGAGAAAAAACAGTGCCTACGATCTTGGCCATCAAACTCAGTGCCTAACTATAAGTTTGCAGTACCAAATCCCAAACCCTTGAGTAAAGAAGGCTGTACACTAGTTTCTTAAGTGAATCTGATCACTACTTTGCCATCACGCTACCAAATCGCTTGCTTGCTCCTTGATGCTTCACAGAGAAGTCAGGCTACATTGTCATCAACCTCAGGTGGATAGAGACTTAGAGAGCTAGGAGTCAGAGTTTGGGGCTGGAGAAGAACAGAAGAACAGAGGAGTCAGGTAGGATAGACAGGGAACGTTTGCCATTTCATTTTTTCACCTTACCGGACAACAGCTGATGAGCTGCTTACGACCAATTCCAAGAACAAACTTACCCTACACAAATAAGCGAATGCTACACTAATCTATTCCTAAGGAGCTCCTCACACTTCCATCTTGACCCAAACGGCAAAACCAGGTCTCCTCAGAAGCTTTTTCAGGCCTCCGCCGCACCGAATTGCCCAAGCAGCTTGAATAGGCCACGGAGAGGGTTGTTCTGATGATGGGCATTCTTGGGAGAGATCAGGTACAAGGACGAGCGGTGGATGTAGAAGCTGACAAAGAAACACAATTTGGCGTCAGCAGGTGTTACAGGCATACAATACAAGGACAAGCAATCATGGTCAGAGATGTTCAGAGTGGTTACTACCTGACATAGAGCAGCACCTCCTGCATCAGCCTGAGCTCCATCATCGGGAACACCATCTTCCCCTGGATCATCACCTTGGAAGAATTCACCAGCGGGGCGAGGCACCTAGCCCACTCCGGCGACAGCTTCCCGATCTGCAACCAGTAAAAATTCAGATGCTACTTCTGCGCAGATATATCATCAGACATCGGTTCAGGCAGGTGGTGTGAATTGCAGCCGCAGGCAAGAGCAGAGCAGAGCAGAGCGGGATTACCTCTCCGGATCGGTTCGTCGAGATGCGCACGGTCTCTGCCAGCGCCGCCGCCTGCCTGTACGACACCCTGATCCCGCCGTGGGACAGCTCGTAGGAAGGGAAGGCGAAGTGGACGACCTCGCCGGCGTCCAGCCACTTCCTCCCTCGGCAGGTCGACAGCCCCGTGGCGTACGACTTCCTGTAGAAGACCCACTCGCGGGCGTCCGGCGGGTACTCGTCCAGCTCCGCCGGTTCCGGCGCCAGGACCATCTTCCACTCGCTCGCCGGCGTCGCCATCGCCCCCGGCGGCGGCATCGCCCGGATAGGCTTCGGGTTCAGGTACGGCGCCGGGCGGGACGTCGTGAGGTCGATGAAGTCCACGCCGCCGTCGTCGTCGTCTTCCCGGTGCCTCTTCTTGGATCTCGGCGGCGGGTCGATGATCTCCACCTCATCTTCACTAGAATCGTCCTCCTCCGAAGACGATGCCGACGCCGCCGCCTCTTCCTTCACACGGTGCGGCGGCTCGGATTCGCCTTCTTCCTTGACTTGAACCTCGATCTCGTCGGCTTGCTCCTCCTTCTTGGCCCGGCAATGCTCGCCGCCGGCGTCGATTGGCTCCCTCTTGGCCTTGGCCCTGACCTCGCCGGGAGCTTCAAGCTTCGCGTCGTAGGTGTCGCCATCGATTGGCTCGCGTTTGACCTTGATCTCGCCGGCAGCCTCAACCTTCACCTCGTGGTGGCCGGCGTCGATTCGCTCGCTCTTGATCTGGACCTCGACGGCGGCCTCGACCTTCACAGTCGCCTCGTCGGAGCCGGCATCGATTCGCTCCCTCTTGACAACGACCTCGTCAGGGGATTCGCACGGCATGGCGGCTGGCCGCTGGTGAGCAGGGGAGGAGACTGGACGGTGGTGGGGAATGGGGCGCCGGACGGCCGGAGGGGTCGGCGGGGCGATGGTGAATTTGGTGTGTGGGAAAGGAGCCAGGGGATTTTTTGTGCTTTGGGGTAAGGGTTAAAGTGATTTCTTTGGCGCGGGAAATGGCGAAGGAAAGGGCACTGATTCTGTTTTGGCGGGACGGGTGGGAGGGAAAGGGAAAACGAGATGGTGTAGTGGAGGGAGCGACCCTATCTTCCTTTTTTTCGAGACTAAGCTAAAAACTTCTTTTTTTTATAAAACATAATATATTATGCAAGCAAGTCATTACATTAAAAAATCTAACTTCTTAGATATCTTAGTAAGGAAAAAAGTGCATAAGAAACTTGCTGCCCTAAACAAAAACGTTACAGTATATATGTTATCTAGGAGAATTTGGACTAAGAGACTAGGGGTTCATCGACCCAAATACAAGAGGATTTATCAATGAAGGAAGACCTACCTATTGCATGAGCCGCCCTATTACAACTTCTCCTACAATAAGTAAACTCAGCCTTTCCAGTTTGGCCTATGATATTGAAACAATCAGCAAAAATTGTCGTTTCTTCATTCCACGGTTGTTCGTTGTCTGAACAGTACTCAATTACTTCTAACGAATCTGATTCTGCCTCAAGGCTAGTGCACCCATTACGTTTGCCAACTCCAAACCATCTCTAATAGCATATGATTCAGCCATTGCACCTAAGAAAACACGGGCAAATATCTTGAAGAGGCAGCTACGAATACACCATGATCATCTCTTAGAATGGCCCCTATTGCTCTTGTCCGGTCATCAATATTGAAAGCAGCATCCACGTTCAGTTTAAATTTATGGCCAGTGGGTTTTGCCTAGACCCGCTTAAACTCTGTATTCGGTTTGTTTGCTACCTTTGAGTTCGCCACAATCCCTTTAATAGACATCGCACGGTGGTGCACTGGGGGAATTAATTCACCGTGGGTAATCCTCCGACGTGTCCACCAAATATACCACACACCGAACACTATGGTTTCTTGTAGATTAATAGAAGTGTAGCCTTGGAGCACATATGAATTTGATTTCAGTAGCTCCTCCAAAACAGCTGACCCATACCGATCAACGTGCATGGCCGCTGTAATTGTGTCCTCCACACCAAGAGCTCTTCAAATAGCAACTGCACCTTGGCATCGGAAAATCGTGTGTAAACCGTATCAGCATGTAAATGACATAAAGAGGAGCCTCCAATATCTCCAATATGTCTATCAGCCAAAAACTTAGTGAGTCGTAGAGCGGCAAAGAGAGAGAGAGAGGTGCTGGTGGAGAGTAGCCGAGGACGAGATGATGATGCTAACTATAAGGTCTTAGTGGACGAAGACATAGAATGGTCATGTTGGACGCCTAAATGGGCGTACGGATAGTCTGCGGGACCTGTGATGACCAAAAGTGGCCATGCAGGTTACATGTGGAAGTGTGACGGCGGCACTCAAAGTAGGTGAGGAAGAACACGATGGTGTGACGTAGACCATGTTCAGAGAGTGGCGACCGACCACACCAAGGGAGGCGATATGGTGATAGGCTGGGACATCCCGCCCCCCACTTCCCACCATTTCTTCCCGTCTCCTGTCTTCCCGCCCCCCTCTTCCCGCCATTTCTTCCCGCCTCTGTCTTCCCGCCATTTCTTCCCGCCACTGTCTTCCCGCCCCCCGCTTCCCACCATTTCTTCCCGCCTCCTGTCTTCCCGCCTCCTGTCTTCTCGCCCCCCTCTTCCCGCCATTTCTTCCCGCCTCTGTCTTCCCGCTACTTCTTCCCGTCACTGTCTTCCCGCCCACATTTTTTACCGCCATTTACCACTCTATATATGTAGCCCGGCTTGGCCAGCATTATCACATCTCTACAATCTCTTATCACTCTCTCATGGCTTCCACCGTACCCACTCTAACCTACCAGCAGGTGGAGGAGCTTTGCGCCTCGAACTACCCTTGTCCACCGGGCTACCGCGTCCCCACCGGTTGGAGCCTAAGCGTTGGAGGCGTGCCGGTCCCTCCCGTCCCTCAGGGTACTGCGCGTCGGGCGGCCATCACGAACCACTACTATCTCGACCTCACGCCGGAGCAGCGGATGAATCCCCGTTGGCATCCTGACAACCAGCAGACTTGGGACGCCTTCTTCATCAATCGGCGTGAGAGGGCGCTCGCCAGGTATGAGGAGGACGGTCTGCCTCCTGGGAACTTCCACGAGGCTGGCCGTCGGCTATGGTGGGGCGGCCGGACTCTATAGAGCGTCATGGACTACATCACGGCCGGCGATATCCCCCATCTGCGGTACCCTCAGTACCAGTCGAGGTTCGAGCCACGAGCGCCACCCAACGACAACGACGGCAGCGACGACGACGGTGGCAACTTAGAAGGCGACGACTACCAGTACAACGGCGGCGACTACGAAGACTACGAGTATGCATATTATAAGCCTAGGCAGGAGTATGACTAAATCAATCCAACATTCGAAGATGTACTCCTAGGACTTTGGATCATCGCATGATGTACTCATTTTGTACTTATGTCTTTTTTGTTGGAAATTCGACTAAAAAGGTTACACATTTTTGTAGAACATAGAAGATCGAACATAGTCTAAAAACATTGAAAAGACAATTAAAATAGATAAATGACTAGTCTAGTCTACTCGTTGTCGGAGGTTGTCTCGGTCCAAATGTCGTCCCACCGAGGGTCGTTGTCGGCCCAAATTGTATTCGGGTTGTCGATCTCGAACACGCCGACGGCCCCACGGTGGCGCCTGTCGGACCTGCGCTGTGCCCTGAGGTTAGCGAAGAACGCGTCGGTGTTGTCGACGTCGCTGGGGAACTGCGCCCTCCACTGGCGCGTCAACTGCTCGTCGTGCTCAGCGATGGCGATCCAGCGCTGCACATGGCGGTGGCGGCGACGGTCCTCGTCGTCGATGAGGCACGGCGCTGGCGCAAGGAACCCCGCCTCCTCTAGCGATTCGACGTGTGGGAAGTTCATGTCGCGTCGTGGCCGCCGAAATCGCCACGCGGCCGCGTCGTAAGCGCGCGCCGCTAGCTCCGGCGTGTTGTACGTGCCGAGGGTGAGACGGAAGCCACCGGCACGCATCTCGGCGTAGAACCTACCGTTCGGACGTGCTCGGACGCCATGGAAACCGGACGACCCGCGGCGGCGCGGCGGCATCCCAGAGACGAATGAGCGAAGGCGGCGGCGACGCGTGGCTCGGGGAAGCAGCAGGTTAAGTTTCCGTGGTGGTTGGTTGCGCGCGCACGCGACGCTTTATGGCGCGCGCACGGAGCGACACGGAAAGTTTGGCGACACGTGGAAGCGGCAGGTGAAACGTGGCACGACGATGACGGCGGGGCGAGGCACGTGGAAGCGGCGGTGACACGTCGCACGACGATAACGGCGGGGCGAGGCACGTGGAGCGGCGGCGTCATGTGGAATGGGAAAGCGACACGTGTGGCACGGCGATGGAGGCGGGCCAGTAGAAAAGGGGGGCTGATCCAAACACATCACAGATAATATAATTCACATGATCAATACAACGTTTGGAACAAATTTTCCTCAACAAAGTTGGTACAATAAATTATTACACATCATTTCTTCCCTTGTGTCCCTTGCTTACGATTGTGCCGTAACCATGGAGCATCCTCGTCATTTAACCTAATGCTTGGTCAGTGTTCACTTTGAAGGGCGGAATTTCACCAAACATATTATAATCTTCTGACATGTCTGTCTTATCCTCCACTCCCACGATGTTTCTTTTCCCTGAAAGAACAATGTGGCGCTTTGGATCATCGCATGATGTACTCGTTTTCTTATCTTTCCTTTTCCTCGGTTTGCTACTCATGTCCTTCACATAGAAAACCTGAGCGATATCTTTGGCTAGGACGAATGGTTCGTCAAGGTAACCAAGATTGTTGAAATCCACCATTGTCATTCTGTATTGCTCATGTCAACACCCGGATTTTTAAGTCCGAATGCCTATTATGTCGTACATCGCAATCCCAGGAATATCGTTGTTGCGAGGCATAATAGTTAAGTATCACAGTCATCATTCATTACAAACCATAATGTCTTACAATTGGAATCACATCATCCATATTACACGAATAGTTGATATATTGATCAACGAACAAAACACAAGTTCATAGCGGAAGCGTAAGATACAAGGACTCTCTAGTCAACAGGCCAACGCTTGACGTCGGAAGACTCCTAGTTGTCGTAGGCGTCCTGCTGGTCATCTCCTTGTTCATCTTCATACTTTGGCCATTTGAATAGCCAGGGACAAAGCCGTGAGTACTTCAAGTACTCGCAAACTAATACTAATGTAAGTGCTAGACATTTCTAGCAGGGTTTGCTAAGCTCTAGTTTATTTGCATAAAGCCAATTTTAGTTCACAAGTCTTTGAGAAAAGCTTATTCAAGTGCTAACTAACTCAAGTGGGAACATTAGTGTCATTCCCACCATTCAAGTAGTGATTTCAATTCAATTCACCACAAGTCATTTCATTTCACCCATTTCACTTCAACATCATTTTCAAGAATTTGACATCGGAAACTGTATGGCCTTTCCAACCGTCCGTAACCGTGGACGCGGCTATTCGAATAGATTGACACTCTGCAGAGGTTGCACACTTGTGCCACAACATTTGATTTCATCCGTCGGGATTACCCCGAATCATCGTAACATAGTACACGGATCATCAACCATAACCTTTCACTTACAAATCCTAGTATGAGCACCTCTCCCCATGAGCTTGGCCTCCCAGTGAAGACCAACTGTCAACCTGGGAACTGCACAGGGCTTGGCCGTACAATTCACCTCAATTCACATCATTTCTCAACAACGGAGGCAGCCTCAAGCATAACCCCTATGATGTGTGTTCAAAGGGAACCCATACTAAGATGCATAAACTTCAAGTTAAGCCCTACCCATAATCAGGTATTGTGGGGGTACTCAATATTGGAAAGGTATCGTATTAAAACCAATATCATTTTTATCAAAAATCACCATCTTCTCTTGGTCATATTCACCTTCAAAAATCATTCAATGGAATGCTTCATCATTCTAAGGTTTCAAATTCAGTTCAAGTCACATTGTTCCCATCTAGAGTAGTCAAGTTTTATTTCATTAGCACTAGCTCTAAATCATGAGGGGTGCTACCTTGCTTTGCTAGATGGAGACCAACTTTACTACTCTAGTAACTTCTTTCACTTTGACCAAAGTTAACTATAAAAGTAACTCTTGGAAAACAACAAGTAAAACTTGTAATGTAGAAACTTGGGATATGCTTATGGTAAGAAAAGGTAAGACTATGGTGCCTTGCCCCAAAGGGCTTTGCACTTTGCAAGAATATTAGCTTGCCTTGGTAGTTCTCAAAGTTCTCCTCCTCCTCCGCTTGGTAGCAACCTTCTTCCTCCGGGTATTCTCCGGTGCTAGCGTCTAAATTTAAATATGAGTATAATCACACAACTAATTCAATGGCTATTTCATACATCACATATAATCACACAAACTATTCTAAGCACACAATTAATCTAATTAGGGTGCATTGGTTGTGTTTCTTGAGGAGAAATGATTTCCTTTTATTTAATATGTAAATGATAGTTTCCATAGGGTTCTTGAGAAATAATTTCCTCTCATTGAAATCTTCTTAAGATTTAATTTCTCAAACAATCATATATGAACTTATATTGACCTAAGTCAAACATTCATTATCATCATTTGAGAAAATGATTTAAATGAGGTAAACCACCTCATACCATTTAATAATGCTACATATGATTTAAATCTCCAAGTAATTCATATAAGAGAGTTTGGCCAGGGGTTCAAACATCACATGAATTTATTTGAGACAAGATTTAAATGAAGTAAAATACTTCATATGATTTGCATAATAGTTTTGGACAATATCACTTAGATAAACTAGCCATATTGTCCATTAACTCAACTATGGCATGATCATGCAAAGTGACCACACCATTTTCTTGCATAAACAGTTAGTGTAAGTCAAATGTGAGCTATTGGAGTTGGAATTAACTTAATATCTAATTTGGTTGATTTTTAATAATTATTTGAATAGGGAAAAGTCCCTGCCTTCTTCTTGTTATCAGATTAATTCTACTACTAATCTTGACATGGGACCAGTGGCATATTGTAGATCTTTTTAGTAGCTTTCCAACAATATAAAATTTGTTAAATTTGGCCAAGCCAAACAGATTCTATTGAATTTCAAAGTTGGAGCCAGTATTGATTTGAAATGGATTTGAATTAAACCTTATTTGAATTAAGGGATTTCTATTTTCGTGCCCTCAGGTACTTAGTTGTGCTCAGTTTTCCCCAGCTCGTTAGTTTTTCCTCAGTTTTCCCCTCCCTCTAGTTTGAAACCCCTCGCAGACGCTCGGACGGGAGGGTTGCCGTCAGGTCAGAGGCCTTACCGTTACCGTTAATCTGACGGGTGGGGCTGCACAGAGGGCAGTTCCTCTCTGACCCGTCTCGTGCTGACAAATGGGGCCGCTCTATTGGGCTGCCGCAGCCAATGACCAGTGGGGTCATCTATTTTTCAGGAAAAGTCATATATTGCCGCCTGAGGGCTGCCGCGGCCAATGACCGGTGGGGTCGTCTATTTTTCAGAAAAGACATATATTTGCCGCTACGTGGCTGCCGCGACCAATGACCAATGGGGTCGTCTATTTATTTATAGAAAATCATATATTGCCGCTGTGGGGCCTCCATGACCAATGACCGCTGGGGTTGTCTATTTATTTAGAGAATATAATATAGAGCCGCTCTGTGGGGCCGCCTCAGCCCATGGCAGGTGACTATTTTCGTAGCTTAATTTAAAGTGACTCTTATGCTAAACATTGTGCATAATATATAGAAAATAGCTAGATCTCTAAATATATAGAAAATAGCTAGATCTCTAAAGGGGATGGATGCATGGCTTCACGTCGTCGTCACTTTCATCGTCAGTATCTTCGTCGTCTGAGTAGTAGTACTTCCTGCACATTGTTCCGTCGAACACCTTCACTGTGAGCACATCATCGCCTTCATATTTGAAGTGTACGTAGCAGCCGAAATCCACACCATGCACGATGGAGAAATTCTCCCAGCCCTTGTCGAGATACATCCGGCCTTGTCCGTCAAATAGGACCTCCACGGTCCAGAGACGAGGACCGTGAAGGAGATATGCCCTAGAGGCAATAATAAAGTGGTTATTATTTATATCTTTATGTTTATGATAAATGTTTATATATCATGCTAGAATTGTATTAACCGAAACATTAGTACATGTGTGATATGTAGACAAACAAGAAGTCCCTAGTATGCCTCTTAAACTAGCTTGTTGATTAATGGATGATTAGTTTCATAATCATGAACATTGGATGTTATTAATAACAAGGTTATGTCATTGTGTGAATGATATAATGGACACACCCAATTAAAGCGTAGCATAAGATCTCGTCATTAAGTTATTTGCTATAAGCTTTCGATACATAGTTACCTAGTCCTTATGACCATGAGATCATGTAAATCACTTATACCGGAAAGGTACTTTGATTACACCAAACACCACTGCGTAAATGGGTGGCTATAAAGGTGGGATTAAGTATCCGGAAAGTATGAGTTGAGGCATATGGATCAACAGTGGGATTTGTCCATCCCGATGACGGATAGATATACTCTGGGCCCTCTCGGTGGAATGTCGTCTAATGTCTTGCAAGCATATGAATGAGTTCATAAGAGACCACATACCACGGTACGAGTAAAGAGTACTTGTCAGGAGACGAGGTTGAACAAGGTATAGAGTGATACCGAAGATCAAACCTCGGACAAGTAAAATATCGCGAGACAAAGGGAATTGGTAATATATGTGTATGGTTCATTCGATCACTAAAGTCATCGTTGAATATGTGGGAGCCATTATGGATCTCCAGATCCCGCTATTGGTTATTGGTCGGAGTGAGTACTCAACCATGTCCGCATAGTTCTCGAACCGTAGGGTGACACACTTAAAGTTGGATGTTGAAATGGTAGCACTTGAATTATGGAATGGAGTTCGAATATTTGTTCGGAGTCCCGAATGAGATCCCGGACATCACGAGGAGTTCCGGAAAGGTCCGGAGAATAAGATTCATATATAGGATGTCATTTTATGTGAAATAAAATGTCGCGGAAGGTTCTATGGAAGGTTCTAGAAGGTTCTAGAAAAGTCCGGAAGAAACCACCAAGGAAGGTGGAGTCCACAAGGGACTCCACCTCCATGGCCGGCCAGCCCTAGATGGGGTGGAGTCCCAAGTGGACTCCACCATAGGGGGCCGGCCACCCCCCACATGGGAGGTGGGAATCCCACCTTTGGGTGGGAGTCCTAGTTGGGCTAGGTTTCCCCCTCCTATGGAAGGTTTTGGTTTCGGGTCTTATTCGAAGACTTGGACACCAACACTTGGGATCCACCTATATAATGAGGGGCCAAGGGAGGGGGCCGACCACCCCAAGACCACAAGCTGGCCGCCCCCCCTTGAGTGGCCGGCCACCCCCTCCCAAACCCTAGCTTTGCTCCTCCACTTCATATTTCCCGTGTAGCTTAGCGAAGCTCCGCCGGACTTCTACACCGCCACCGACACCACGCCGTCGTGCTGTCGGATTCAAGAGGAGCTACTACTTCCGCTGCCCGCTGGAACGGGGAGGTGGACGTCGTCTTCATCAACAACCGAACGTGTGACCGAGTACGGAGGTGCTGCCCGTTCGTGGCGCCGGAACCGATCGTGATCAAGATCTTCTACGCGCTTTTGCAAGCGGCAAGTGATCGTCTACCGCAGCAACAAGAGCCTCATCTTGTAGGCTTTGGAATCTCTTCAAGGGTGAGACTCGATACCCCCTCGTTGCTACCGTCTTCTAGATTGCATCTTGGCTTGGATTGCGTGTTCGCCGTAGGAAAATTTTTGTTTTCTATGCAACGTTATCCTACAGTGGTATCAGAGCCGTGTCTATGCATAGATGGTTGCACGAGTAGAACACAATGGTTTGTGGGCGTTGATGCTCTTGTTATCTTTAGTTTGAGTACTTTGCATCTTTATGGCATAGTGGGATGAAGCGGCTCGGACTAACTTTACATGACCGCGTTCATGAGACTTGTTCCTCGTTCGACATGCAACTTGTATTGCATAAGAGGCTTTGCGGGTGTCTGTCTCTCCTACTATAGTAAAGATTCAATTTACTCTTCTATTGAAAACATTAGTATCAACGTTGTGGTTCATGTTCGTAGGTAGATTAGATCTCTCTCGAAAACCCTAAACCACGTAAAATATGCAAACCAAATTAGAGACGTCTAACTTGTTTTTGCAGGGTTTGGTGATGTGATATGGCCATAATGTGATGATGAATATGTATGAGATGATCATTATTGTATTGTGGCAACCGGCGAGCCTTATGGTTGTCTTTAAATTTCATGTTGAGTAGTATTTCAAAGTAGTTGTAATAGTTGCTACATGGAGGACAATCATGAAGACGCGCCATTGACCTTGACGCTACGCCGACGATGATGGAGATCATGCCCGAAGATGATGGAGATCATATCCGTGCTTTGGAGATGAAGATCAAAGGCGCAAGAACAAAAGGGCCATATCATATCACATATGAACTGCATGTGATGTTAATCCTTTTTATGCATCTTATTTTGCTTAGATCGCGACGGTAGCATTATAAGATGATCCCTCACTAAAATCTCAAGATAATAAAGTGTTCATCCTTAGTAGCACCGTTGCCAAGTCTTGTCGTTTGAAGCACCTCGTGATGATCGGGTGTGATAGATTCAATAAGTACATATAACGGGTGCAAGACAGTTTTGCACATGCGGATACTAAGGTGGCCTTGACGAGCCTAGCATGTACGGACATGGTCTCGGAACACGTGATACCGAAAGGTAGAGCATGAATCATATGGTTGATATGATGAACACTTTGAGTGTTCGCCATTGAAATCACACCTTTTCTCGTGATGATCGGGTTTAGGTGCGGTGGATTTGGTTCGTGTGATCACTAAGACAATGCGAGGGATATTGTTTTGAGTGGGAGTTCACTTAGGTTTTTAATTATGTTGAATTAAAATTTGAACTCAATTTGTCATAAACTTAGTCTAAACTATTGCAAATATATGTTGTAGAGATGGCGTCCCCAATCAATTTTAATCAGTTCCTAGAGAAAGAGAAACTTAAGAGCAACGGTAGCAACTTCACCGATCGTTCCGTCATGTGAGGATCTTCCTCTCGGCGGAAATCTGCAATTTGTGCTTGATGCACCGCTAGGTGACCCTCCCTGCAGAAGATGAAACCGATGAAGTAAAAGCTGTTTACGCAACTCGGAAAACTCGGTACTCTCAAGTTCGGTGTGCCATCCTGTGCGATCTGAATCCGATCTTCAAAAACGTTTGAGCACCATGATCCTCATGAGTTGATGAATGAGCTGAAAACTATATTCGAGACTCATGCGGCCGTGGAATGCTATGAAGCATCGAAACATTTCTTGGTTGTATGATGGAAGAAGGCAGCTCCGTTAGTGAGCACATGCTCGCCATGACCGGGCATGCGAAGAAACTCAAGACTTGGGAATAGTGATTCCTAACAGATCGGGATTAATCGTGTCCTTCAATCACCGCCACCAAGTTACAAGAACTTTGTGATGAACTACAATATGCAGAACATGAACAAGGAGTTACCTGAACTCTTTGGCATGCTAAAAGCTGCTGAGATTGAGATCAAGAAAGAGCACCAAGTGTTGATGGTCAACAAGACCACCAGCTTTCAAGAAACAGGGCAAGGCTACGGGAAAATTCAAGAAGGGTGGCAAGAAAGCTGCCACGCCTCCTATGAAACCTCCGAACGGCCCTAAGCCTGATGCTGAGTGCTATTCTTGCAAGGAGAAGGGACAACTGGAAGCGTAATTGCTCCAAGTATCCGCTGATCTGAAAAGCGGCCTTGTCAAGAAGAAGAAAGAAGGTATATTTGATATACATGTTATAGATGTTCATTTCAACGGTTCTCGTTCTAGTACCTGGGTATTTGATAATGGTTCGGTTGCTCATATTTGTAACTCAAACAGGAACTAAAGAATAAACGACAACTGCTGAAAGATGAAGTGACGATGCGCGTTGGAAACGGATCCAAGGTCAATGTGATCGCAGATCGGCACACTTCCTCTACATCTACCTTCGGATTAGTTTTAAGCCTAAATAATTGCTATTATGTACTGCGTTGAGCATGAACATTATATCTGGATCTTGTTTAATGCAAGACGGTTATTCATTCAAGTCTGAGAATAATGGTTGTTCTATTTTTATGAATAATATCTTTTATGGTCAAGCACCACAAAAGAATGGCTTATTTCTATTAGATCTCGATAGTAGTGATACGCATATACATAACATTGATGCTAAGCGAATTAAACTTAATGATAATTCTACTTATATGTGGCACTCGTCGTCTTGGTCATATTGGAGTGAAACGCATGAAGAAACTCCATCTTGATGGATTACTTGAATCACTTGACTTTGAGTCACTTGATAGATGCGAAGCATGTCTAATGGGTAAAATGACAAAGACTCCATTTTCTGGTATGATGGAGCGAGCTCGACTTATTGGAAATCATACATACGAGATGTATGTGGACCAATGAGCGTAGCATCGCGCGGTGGTTATCGTTATGTTCTAACCTTCACAGATGATCTGAGTAGATATGGGTATATCTATTTCATGAAACATAAATCCGAAACTTTCGAGAAGTTTAAGGAATTTCAAAGTGAAGTAGAAAATCAACGTAACAAGAAGATCAAATTTCTACGATCTGATCGTGGAGGTGAATATCTGAGTTATGAGTTTGGCATGCATTTAAAGAAATGCGAATACTTTCACAATTGACACCGCCGGAACACCTCAACGAAACGGTGTGTCCGAACGTCGTAATCGAACTCTCTTAGATATGGTTCGTAGTATGATGTCTCTTACTGATTTGCCGTTATCATTTTGGAGTTATGCATTAGAGACAGCCGCATTCACTTTAAATAGAGCACCATCAAAATCCGTAGAAACGACACCGTATGAATTATGGTTTAATAAGAAACCTAAGTCGTCGTTCTGAAAGTTTGGGGTTGCGAAGCCTATGTAAAGAAGTTACAACCGGACAAGCTAGAACCCAAAGCGGAGAAATGCGTCTTCATAGGATACCCTAAGGAAACTATAGGGTACACTTTCTATCACAAATCCGAAGGCAAAATCTTTGTTGCTAAGAACGGAACCTTTCTTGAGAAAGAATTTCTCACTAAAGAAGTATTTGGAAGAAAAGTAGAACTCGATGAGATTGATGAATCTATACTCGTTGATCGAGTAGCGCGATCTGGGAAGTTGTACTGTCACGCCTACACCGGCAACAGAGGAAGCTAATGATAATGATCATGAAACTTCGAACGAGGAAACTGCGAACCTCGCAGATCGACAAGGGAACGTGCCACTCCTGATTGGTATGATCCTTGTTTAAATGTCATGATTGTAGATAACAATGATGAGGACCCTGCGACGTATGAAGAAGCGATGATGAGCCCAGATTCCAACAAATGGCAAGAAGCCATGAAATCCGAAATGGGATCCATGTATGATAACAAAGTATGGACTTTGGTAGACTTACCTGATAGCCGAAAAGGCTGTCGAGAATAAATGGATCTTCAAGAGAAAAACAGATGCTGATGGTAATATTACTGTCTATAAAGCTCGACTTGTCGCAAAGGGTTTCCGACAAATTCAAGGAGTTGACTACGATGAGACTTTCTCACCTGTAGCGAAGCTAAAATCAGTGAGGATTTTGTTAGCAATAGCTGCATTTTTCGATTATGAGATTTGGCGAGATGGATGTCAAAACGGCGTTCCTTAATGGAGATATTGAGGAAGAGTTGTATATGGTACAACCCAAAGGTTTTGTCGATCCTAAAAATGCTGACAAAGTATGCAAACTTCAGCGTTCAATCTATGGACCTGAAGCAAGCATCAAGAAGTTGGAACCGACGCTTTGATAAGGTGATCAAAGACTTCGGGTTTATACAGTGTCATGGAGAGGCCTGTATTTACAAGAAAGTGAGTGGGAGCTCTGTAGCATTCCTGATATTATATGTAGATGACATATTATTGATCGGGAATGATATAGAACTATTAAGCGATGTTAAGGGTTATTTGAATAATAGTTTTTCAATGAAAGACCTTGGTGAAGCATCGTATATATTAGGCATCAAGATTTATAGAGATAGATCAAGACGCCTAATAGGGCTATCACAGAGTACATATCTGGACAAGATTCTAAAGAAGTTTAGAATGGACGAAAGTAAGAAAGGGTTCTTACCTATGTTACTGTGCAAGGTATTGAGTAAAACTCAAGGACCGGCTACGGCAGAAGAAAGAGAAAGGATGTGTAACATCCCCTATGCCCTCGGCAGTAGGATCTATCATGTATGCCATGCTATGTACTAGACCGGATATAGCACATGCTTTGTTAGTTTGACTAGCAGATATCAAAGTGATCCAGGAATGGAACACTGGACAGCGGTCAAGAATATCCCGAAGTACTTGAAAAGAACTAAGGATATGTTTCTTTGTTATGGAGGTGACCAAGAGCTCGTTGTAAACGGTTACACCGATGCAAGTTGGAACACTGATCCTGATGACTCTAAGTCACAATGCAGGTACGTGTTTATATTGAATGGTGCTGCGATGGTGGGCAAGCTCAAAGCGATTGCACGGTGGCGAAGTCTTCAACAGAATCGAGTACATAGCGGCTTCGGAGGCTTCATCGAAGCGGTATGGATGAAGAGGTTCATTGTAGAGCTCGGTGTGGTTCCTAGTGCATTGGACCCATTAATCATTTACTGTGATAACATGGGTGCCATCGCCAATGCACAAGAGCCAAGGTCACACAAGAGGCTGAAGCATATCAAGCTGCGTTACCACTCGATTCGCGAGTACATCGAAGATGGAGAAGTAAAGATTTGCAAAGTACACACTGATCCTAATGTAGCAGATCCGTTGACTAAAGCTCTCCCTAGGGCAAAGCATGACCAACACCGTAATGCCATGGGTGTTAGGTATATTACAATGTAATCTAGATTATTGACTCTAGTGCAAGTGGGAGATCGAAGGAGATATGCCCTAGAGGCAATAATAAAGTGGTTATTATTTATATCTTTATGTTTATGATAAATGTTTATATATCATGCTAGAATTGTATTAACCGAAACATTAGTACATGTGTGATATGTAGACAAACAAGAAGTCCCTAGTATGCCTCTTAAACTAGCTTGTTGATTAATGGATGATTAGTTTCATAATCATGAACATTGGATGTTATTAATAACAAGGTTATGTCATTGTGTGAATGATATAATGGACACACCCAATTAAAGCGTAGCATAAGATCTCGTCATTAAGTTATTTGCTATAAGCTTTCGATACATAGTTACCTAGTCCTTATGACCATGAGATCATGTAAATCACTTATACCGGAAAGGTACTTTGATTACACCAAACACCACTGCGTAAATGGGTGGCTATAAAGGTGGGATTAAGTATCCGGAAAGTATGAGTTGAGGCATATGGATCAACAGTGGGATTTGTCCATCCCGATGACGGATAGATATACTCTGGGCCCTCTCGGTGGAATGTCGTCTAATGTCTTGCAAGCATATGAATGAGTTCATAAGAGACCACATACCACGGTACGAGTAAAGAGTACTTGTCAGGAGACGAGGTTGAACAAGGTATAGAGTGATACCGAAGATCAAACCTCGGACAAGTAAAATATCGCGAGACAAAGGGAATTGGTAATATATGTGTATGGTTCATTCGATCACTAAAGTCATCGTTGAATATGTGGGAGCCATTATGGATCTCCGTATCCCGCTATTGGTTATTGGTCGGAGTGAGTACTCAACCATGTCCGCATAGTTCTCGAACCGTAGGGTGACACACTTAAAGTTGGATGTTGAAATGGTAGCACTTGAATTATGGAATGGAGTTCGAATATTTGTTCGGAGTCCCGAATGAGATCCCGGACATCACGAGGAGTTCCGGAAAGGTCCGGAGAATAAGATTCATATATAGGATGTCATTTTATGTGAAATAAAATGTCGCGGAAGGTTCTATGGAAGGTTCTAGAAGGTTCTAGAAAAGTCCGGAAGAAACCACCAAGGAAGGTGGAGTCCACAAGGGACTCCACCTCCATGGCCGGCCAGCCCTAGATGGGATGGAGTCCCAAGTGGACTCCACCATAGGGGGCCGGCCACCCCCCACATGGGAGGTGGGAATCCCACCTTTGGGTGGGAGTCCTAGTTGGGCTAGGTTTCCCCCTCCTATGGAAGGTTTTGGTTTCGGGTCTTATTCGAAGACTTGGACACCAACACTTGGGATCCACCTATATAATGAGGGGCCAAGGGAGGGGGCCGACCACCCCAAGACCACAAGCTGGCCGCCCCCCCTTGAGTGGCCGGCCACCCCCTCCCAAACCCTAGCTTTGCTCCTCCACTTCATATTTCCCGTGTAGCTTAGCGAAGCTCCGCCGGACTTCTACACCGCCACCGACACCACGCCGTCGTGCTGTCGGATTCAAGAGGAGCTACTACTTCCGCTGCCCGCTGGAACGGGGAGGTGGACGTCGTCTTCATCAACAACCGAACGTGTGACCGAGTACGGAGGTGCTGCCCGTTCGTGGCGCCGGAACCGATCGTGATCAAGATCTTCTACGCGCTTTTGCAAGCGGCAAGTGATCGTCTACCGCAGCAACAAGAGCCTCATCTTGTAGGCTTTGGAATCTCTTCAAGGGTGAGACTCGATACCCCCTCGTTGCTACCGTCTTCTAGATTGCATCTTGGCTTGGATTGCGTGTTCGCCGTAGGAAAATTTTTGTTTTCTATGCAACGTTATCCTACAGACCGCAGTCAGCTGCTCGCAGATACACCTTAGCTGGCTCCTGGCCGTCAAGATAGTCCGCAAACTTTTTTGGGAGTGCCTGCAAAGAGATCGAGCGCCGATCGTTTGAAACTAAAGGTTTTTTAGAACATGCCCATAATTAATCACATGCATCATATATGTGGGAACGCATACGTACCTTCTTGACCAAAGGGTCTTCATAGATGACGATGAAGAACTCCTCTATGATCAATGGCAGTGTTGACGATGGTGGTGGTGGCAATGATGATGATCCACCACCCCGGCCGCCCCTTCCCCTTCCCCTTCCCCTTCCCCTTCCGTTCCGCGTCCGAGACGTGGAAGCCATGGCAATGGATGATCAAGTGTATGTGAACGAAGAAGAGAGAGGCAGAACCTATTGACACAAGGGATGGCCGTTGTGGGTGTTTATAAGGGAGAGATGACCGTTGTAGGGGTTTACACAATAAATTAAGGAGGAGGTGACCATTGTGGGGGTTTACACAATAATTTAAGGAGGAGATGACCGTTGTGGGGGTATATATCTCAACAAAAAAGTAATGCGGACTATCTTGACGGAAATGGAACTTCGTGATATAGTTTATCATTTTACCGTGAAAAGTAATGCCTAAAAGAAATGGTAATTCGTGATAGTTTATCATTTACCATAATGGCTACAACAAATCGTTGATGGTTTATCATTTTTTGCGTGAAAAGTAATGGCTACAAGAAATGGGTGATGGTGTATCATTTTTTGCGTGAAAAGTAATGGCTACAACAAAATCGGTGATGGTTTATCTTTTTTTGCGTGAAAAGTAATGGCTACAAGAAATGGGTGATGGTGTATCATTTTTTGCGTGAAAAGTAATGGCTACAACAAAATCGGTGATGGTTTATCGTTTTTTGCGTGAAAAGTAATGGGTACACGAAATGGGTGATGGTGTATCATTTTTTTGCGTGAAAAGTAATGGCTACAACAAAATCGGTGATGGTTTATCGTTTTTGCGTGAAAAGTAATGGCTACAAGAAATGGGTGATGGTGTATCATTTTTTGCGTGAAAAGTAATGGCTACAACAAAATCGGTGATGGTTTATCGTTTTTGCGTGAAAAGTAATGGCTACAAGAAATGGGTGATGGTGTATCATTTTTTGCGTGAAAAGTAATGGCTACAACAAAATCGGTGATGGTTTATCGTTTTTTGCGTGAAAAGTAATGGGTACACGAAATGGGTGATGGTGTATCATTTTTTTGCGTGAAAAGTAATGGCTACAACAAATCGGTGATGGTTTATCATTTTTTGCGTGAAAAGTAATGCCTAAAAAGAGTTTATAATTTAGCTCGTGAAAAATAATGCAGAAAACCAAACTTTGCGTGAAGCTAACCGACGACAGAGAGAGAGAGAGAGGGTGGTGGCCCCGACCAGAGAGAGAGATAGGGGTTATCCTGCCCGTTAGATCATACGATCAACGATCGGCGGGCACGATCCGCGTGACATGGGCTAGACCAATCAGGGCAATGTTGGGCGTACGCGATAGTTTGTGAAGGGAGAGGGCAAACTGAGTAGTATCAAGAAACCAAGGGCAAGTGAGTAGTAAACAGACTAAGGGATTCAAATATGAGATTTAAAAAATGGAAAATGCGTGTTTTGTACAATGAAACCCATCTTGGCCTACCTCAAACTATTTGCAATACAAATCTACATGAGTGTGAAAATTATGGCCTCATTCAGACAAAGTATGTTTTGGGGAAAGCTGTTTTGGGTAGGGCTTATTATGGAAAACCATGCACCTTCATAGCTACTAGGTGATTTGAGAAGTGGCAATTTGTGGTGAAACTTGATTTATCTTTGATTTGAGAAGTGGCAATTTGTGGTAAAGACTCCATGAGTAAGTGCCACTCTTTTTCGGAATTTTTTGCACATTAAATAACTCATTTAACTAGTTAATCCCATTTGTTGACTCTCTGTTGACCAGCCACTTGAGGGTAAAACTGAGTATATTACACTAGCCAGTATTAGCACTCAAGGAGAAAACTGAGCACACAAAAATGCTAGTATATGACTCGGGGTATACCTGAGTATATCTAAATTTCCAGGGTTAGACCCGAGGACGCGTGTTGCGGTGCAGAAGTGCAAGACGTGCCATTGTTGACGCGTGTCGCGGTGCAGACGTGCAAATAGTGGACGCGTAGGACGCGGGTCGCATTTAGGACGCGTAAGCCCCTCCCTCCCTCCCTCTGCACACAGTCGTCTCATTCTCGCTCACGCACGAAACCACCCCTCTCACGTCCCATCAACTTCTCCAAATCGAAAACCCCAACCGCCGTACGCACGCTTACCTGCCGCGATGGAGAAGAAGAATGCGCCGGCGGCCGTCGCCTCCGAGCCCGTCGCCTCCGCGCCCGTCGCCTCCGAGCCCGTTGCCGACGAGCCCGTCGCCGCCGAGCCCGTCACCGCCGAGCGCGCCGCCGCCGAGAGCGTCGCCTCCGAGGGCGGCGCATCCAAGCGCGGCGCCTCCGTGAACTGGGCCTCTCTCTCGGCTGATGGACCACTTCACAAGATCGGCCAATGCTTACTGGCGAACGAGGAGTACGCCGACACCTACTCTGCTATGAGGCAAGTCTCAGAGAAATTGGCGCTCAGGTTTGCACAGAGCCCGACGTGCACCTGGACGAATGGATCATGCTACACACGCTCTTCCACGCGTCGCTGAGTTCACCTTCCTCCAACTCGGCACATCACGCTACGTCACCATAGATCTATCGGAAGTTCATACAAGGTTCAAATTCCTCCATATCTACCTTTTTATTTTCAATCTTAAACACATCGAAGGGCTGAATGTTATCTGCATCAATATATTTTAGATACTACTTCGTCGGCTTTTGCCGTGGTGTCATCGTGCTTGCCTGTAAGAACCTGCCGCACAAGATACGGCTGCTGAACCCACTCACAAAGAAATCGAACACTATGTTTGAGGCGCAGATGCCATCTGCTTTTTCCGAAATCGATCGCTGTTATCAAATCCCCGACTATGATCTTCGTTGCCGCACATTATCCGTCGGAAATTGGTTGGGTCGATGAGAGCACTCCAACTAAGGATATAAATGAAGATTGGGGAGAAGGAAGATTTTCGATCAAGAACCATTGTCTGCGTTGCATTACCCCGTTCAATGGTGAACTGTATGCGATAGGCTGCGGACAATTTTGAGATCGGAAGAATAGTGTGCACCAATGTACGGTTGCGACAGTGCGCGAGCACCTTGTCAAGATGGAGACACTAATTTCATTTCCGAACTTGGACGTCGAAGTTCTACCTTGTGAAGTCGGATGGTGATCTGCTGCTTGTGTTGTTGGTCAGCGAGGCTTTGGCGGGCAAACCTTTGGTGTACCGTGTGGACACTCGCAGCCGCTCTCTCCATCCGGTCGATAACATTGGCAGTAATGCCTTCTTCATGAATTATATCCGGTGTATCTCCGTCGACACCAGAGTGTACCCGACACTTCGACCTGGCAGCATCTACTACGCGGATTTGGGTTATATCAGAGAGTACTCTCATGATACAAAGGCCTGGGATGAGTGGCCAGTACGTGTGGATAGAATAGGAAGCTACGGTATGAGAAATGAACACAAGCCATACCGTTTGGAGGATGTATTGGCTGCACACTGCAGACGGAAGGAGTTCAATGAATATTTCCTTGGGGAAATGCACGAATGGAGCGACAAAGAAATATATGAGGAGGAATGAAGAACAAATTCATTCATCCTAATCTTCTTGTTGTCCATACATTGCGTGCGTCTTGTATATTTTTCAGCTTAGTTTGTCGTGAACATTAACAACGTTATTGCCTGCTTTTGGCTGCTATATGCAGTTTATGTATTATACTTAGTTTTGTGATTATGCTGTTGTGAATTTATCATATACTAGCTTCTAGATTTGCTACTAGATTTGCTGCCATATTGGGCAAAAAACGAGGGCCAAAAGGCATAAATAACCCCAGAGATTTGCTACTAGATTTGCTGCCATATTGAAGAAAGACAGAAATAGAAGCTTCTCTAGATTTGATACTAATTTGGTGAAAAAGACAGAGAGAGAAAGAGGGGAAAAGGTGCTCTTAAAAATGCCAATTTGGGCCGAGAGAGACAAAACCCAGCTCCTACTCACGTGCAACCAAACGCTTCTCGTCCTGTCCCACGCGGTCCCTTTCTACCAGCCCCACACGACGCGGCCCCACACGACGCGGCCCCACAGACGACGCGGCGCAACACGTCAGCACAGAACGTCCAAATAAACGAATTCCTTCCGTCTGAGCTCCTTCTGCGGGTTTCAGACATAGGCTTGGGGAAAACTGAGGAAAAACTAAGGGGCTGGGGAAAACTGAGTACAACTAACGACCCGAGGGCATGAAAATAGAAATCCCTTGAATTAAAGGGCCGGCGGGAAACCAACGTGGGCCGAAACCAATTCAAACGCAGCAAATCGGCCCAGTAACGCATCCAGTGCGCTTGGGCTTGCTGATAGGGTGGGTCCCGCATGTCAGCGGCTATTTAAACCCGAAACGGTATGAGCTAATATGGCGCGTTGGATTAGATCCTGATCTAACGGCTCAGGGTCATCGTCTTCTCCGACGAGATCGAGCCACTGGCGCAGCGAGCCTAGGGGGTCGGAAGGCCCACCGAGGCTCCAGCAAGGTTTGGCAGTGTGCTCGAGGTAGATGTGGATGACGGCGAAGCAGCTGGTAGCAGTGGCAGAGCTCGAGGTGGCCTGGATCAACGGCGATTGCTCTAGGGCTTCCGCGGCTCCGAGCTTGCGATTGCGGCGACTCCAGCGGCGATTGGCTTGGCTAATGGTGCAAGGAGAAGTGGTGAAGGGTGGGGAGTGTGATGGTGTGCTCAATGGCGTCCAGGGAACGCGGTATTTATAGAATCGAGCGAGGGCTGCGGGGCAGGGTGGTGGTCGACATGGGCGCGGCGATTCCGACGAGGTGTTGGGCTAGGCAAGGGTTCAGGGACGTTCTCCTCGTCCAGGCAAAGCTGTAGGTAGCAACGGCACGGTCGGGCGGCGTCTGTGGGTGACGCATTGCTTCCGTGTCGTCGGGCGGCGGCTACGGGATTTTCTTCTCCGTCTCCGGCGGCGGCGGTCCAGGGTCTGGTCGTGAGCGTGTCTGGCAGCGTCGTGGTGGCACGGCGATGCTCAACGCAGCAAGAGAGGGGCCAGGGCAAGTGCGAGGCGATGGGGCGGCGCGTGTCCAGTGCGCGTCCACGCGCGACGCGAGCGGCATCTAGCGGCGACCGTGGCACGCTTTCTCCGGCGAGGCTACGTCGTCTACGGCGAGGCTGTCGGTGCTAGGAGATGTAGGAGAGCAAGGTGGCAATGTTTGGCAAGGTGGCCAGGGCAGTGAGTGAAGGAGAAGAGGGGGAGCTTGTCGGGGTGGCGACATGGCCGGCATGGCCATGTCCTAGCCTTGCCATGCTCTCCCCTTAGGTTTACTATGTGTCATTAAGGGTGAGAGGGGGCAGGGGAACCATTTAGAGTAGGTTGGGGTAGATTAGGGTTGGGGTAGATCGCTATTTCAAATAGTGTCAAATAGTTCCATATTAGGAATTTGTGAATTTTGTCCAAATTTGATTGAATTCAAAAGGTGGCAAGATTTGAGTTGTGTGTGTTTGGTTGAGTTATAAATGACCAGAGATGATGAGAGGTGGTGGTGGAATTGTTAAATTCAAAGAATTGCAAATTTGGCTAAGTGTGAGATTGTTCCACTTAATAAAATGTTGCAACTTTGGATGAGCATAGCATTTGATCTAGAAAGAATTTGGCATGGTGATCTTTACAAAAAGTGTTCACCTTGATGTTGTCTTGGATGAGGTGCAAAGAGTTAGCAAGGTTTAGTTTGAAAAATTTGAATTGCAGGGGCTCAAAGTAGTGATCAGACTATAATTGGCAGATTTGACCATTATCATATGTGAGCCAAAATTGAATTTGAAATTCATTTGATTTGTGTTTCTTTGATTCCAAAAGTTGTAATAAGTATTTAGTAACATTTTTCAACTAATGGTGAAGACCAAAATGGTCTAGGGTCAAAATTTATAAAAATGGCATAGGCCATATTTGAGGGTTTTAGGGTTTTTCCTTTTATTTGATTTCTTTCTCTTTTTGATTTATTTGGTTAGTGATCTCCTCATGATCACATTAGGGTTTTAGGGTATAGCACATACACATAATAACAATCATCATGGCATATCACTCAAATGCACAAGTCCTATGCAGGGCACTATATGCAATTTAAAAAGTTTTTGTTGGTTTGAAATTTTGCTCTCTGGAATTCTTCTAACTTTCTTTTTATTGAAATTTGGGATGTTACAAACCCTTCATTTCTTCGGAGGAGTGAGATATGAAACACGTCGTGCACAGCCGACATTTCTTCGGGTAGCTCCAGTTGATACGATACTTCGCCTCAGCGACTCAGAACTTTGAAGGGTCCGACATATCGGGGTGCGAGCTTTCCTTTCAGCTGAAATCTCTGCATTCCTTTCAAGGGGGATACCTTGAGATAGACGAAGTCTCCGATCTCGAAGGTCATCTCCCGACGTCTCTTGTCGGCGTAGCTCTTCTGTCTTGATTGCACCGTCTTGAGGTAGTCTCGAATCTTGTGTACTTTCTCTTTGGCTTCACGAAGAACATCTGGGCCAAAAACTTGGCTTTCTCCGACTTCTGACCAGTTCAGGGGGGTACGGCATTTCCTTCCGTACAAGGCTTCAAAGGGGGCCATCTGCAGGCTAGCTTGATAGCTGTTGTTGTAAGAGAATTCTGCGTAAGGTAGGCAGTCTTCCCACTTGGATCCATATTCTAGTACACATGCTCTCAGCATGTCCTCCAATATCTAGTTGACTCTCTCAGTCTGTCCGTCGGTCTGAGGGTGATACGCGGTGCTAAAATTCAGACGGGTTCCTAGTCCTTCATGCACTTTCTGCCAGAATCTCGAGGTGAACTGTGATCCTCTATCTGACACTATCGACTTTGGGGTTCCGTGCAGGGCGACTATTCTGGAGATGTATAGTTCAGCTAACTTTGGGCCTTGGTACGTGGTTTTGACGGCGATGAAATGGGCTACCTTGGTCAGTCTATCGACAACTACCCATATTGAATCATTGCCTTTGCTGGATTTGGGCAGTCCGGTGATAAAGTCCATTCCTACGGAGTCCCATTTCCATTCTGGAATCTGCAGTGGTTGTAGCAGTCCTGCGGGTCGTTGATGTTCTGCCTTGACTCTCTGACAGATGTCACACTTGGCGATGTAGCTGCCGATTTCTCTCTTCATTCCATGCCACCAGAATTGCTCCTTCAGGTCTTGATACATCTTGGTACCTCCGGGGTGGATTGAATAAAGGGTGTCATGGGCTTCTTGCAGGATGACTTGCTTCAAGTCTGAGTCTGATGGTACGCAGAGGCGTTCTTTGTTCCAAAGAACTCCGGCTTCATCTACGGTGAATCCGGGGGCTTTTCCTGTGGCTATCTGTTTCTTGATTCCGTCAATGCTAGCGTTGTCCTTCTGGGCTTCCTTGATCTGGCTAACCAAGGTGGGTTGCAGTTCTATGCTGGCTAGGAATCCTTCACTAACAAGTTCAAGTCTGAACTGTTCAAACTCTTGATACAGGCTGGGCTGCTCGGTTGCGATCATGGAGTTCAACTGGCACGGCAGTCGACTCAAAGCATCTGCTACCACATTGGCCTTGCCGGGGTGGTAGTGAATCTCCATGTCGTAATCCTTGATCAATTCGATCCATCTGCGTTGTCTCATGTTCAGCTCCTTCTGGGAGAAGATATATTTCAGGCTCTTGTGGTCGGAATAGATCTCGCATCGATTACCCATGAGGTAATGACACCAAACTTTCAAGGCTAGGACCACGGCTGCAAGCTCGAGGTCATGGGTTGGGTAGTTCTGTTCATGTTGTTTCAGTTGTGTTGAAAGGTAGGATACAACTTTGCCTTCTTGCATAAGTACACATCCAAGACCAGTCTTGGAGGCGTCGCAATATACGTCAAAGGGCTTGGTGATGTCTGGCATGATCAGGATTGGGGCTGTTGTCAGTCTACTCTTGAGCTGTTGAAAGCTCTCTTCACATTTGTCAGTCCACTCAAACTTCTTGTCCTTCTTTAGCAGTTGGGTCATTGGTCGAGCGATGCTCGAAAATCCTTCTACAAATCTGCGGTAGTATCCGGCTAATCCAAGAAAAGCGCGGACCTCGGTTTGGGTGGTTGGGGCTTGCCATTCCATAACGGTTTTGATCTTGGCGGGATCTACGGCAATTCCTCCTGCAGACAAGATATGTCCCAGGAATCCTACTTCCTCCAACCAAAACTCACACTTGCTGAACTTGGCATACAACTGGTGGTGTCTAAGGGTTTCTAGGACAGTCTCCAAATGTTGTTCATGTTCCTCTTCGGACTTGGAGTATACGAGGATGTCATCGATGAAGACAACGACAAACTTGTCCAAAAAGTTCATGAAGATCTTATTCATGAGATTCATGAAATAAGCGGGGGCATTGGTCAGTCCAAACGACATGACGTTGTACTCATACAACCCATATCTGGTGGTGAAGGCAGTTTTTGGAATGTCAGTGGCTCGGATCTTCAGCTGATGATATCCAGTTCTAAGGTCTATCTTGGAGAAAACTTTGGCTCCGGTTAGTTGATCAAACAAGTCTTCTATCTTGGGTAGGGGGTATTTGTTTTTGATGGTGACATCGTTAAGCTTACGATAGTCCGTACATAAACGATTTGCACCATCCTTCTTGTCCACAAACAAAACTGGGGATCTCCAGGGGGATGCACTAGGTCTAATCAGACCTTTGGCTAACATATCATCTATTTGTTTCTTCAGCTCCACAAGCTCTGTTGCGTTCATGCTGTAGGCTCTCTGGGCTATAGGTCCAGTTCCGGGGATTAACTCGATGATGAACTCGATCTCCCGATCCGGGGGCATACCGGGTAGATCATCCGAAAACACATCAGGGTAGCGACAAACGACCCTGATTTGATCCAGAGTTGGCTTGGATACACTTTGGTTGCAGGTAAATTTTCTGGGTAGTCTTTCAGAGACATGTTCTACTACGATACCGGTGCTGCTAGTCATGGTGATGGCTTTCTTGGCACAGTCTATCAATCCATTGTGTTTTGACATCCAGTCCATTCCTAGTACGACTTCCAAACCTTTGGTTCCCAGAATGATTAGATTGGCATGGAAATCTACATCATGGATTTTGATGGGTACATTTTTGCAAAATTTTCTGGCTTTGGTGGTTGATCCGGGAATTTGAACTATCATAACATGCTTCAAACTGATAGGTTGAATTTTACTTGTTGATGCAAAGTCTTCAGTGACAAAAGAATGAGATGCTCCGGAATCAAAAAACACTCTGGCAGGGATGTGGTTGACAGAAAACATACCCAGTACAACATCTGGTGCTTCCCGGGCTTCTTCGGCGTTCATGTTGTAGAGACGGCCGTTGCGGTTATTGGGGTTGTTGGGGGCGAACTTCTTGCCGGTGGAGACACGGCGTTGCTGCTGAGCAGGTGCAGTGGTGTTGCCGGCGAGCTTGGCGAGCCTCTTGGGACACTCGTTGGAGTAGTGCCCCACTACACCACACTCATAACAAGTGATGGTGGCCTTGTCCTTGGTCGCAACGGGAATGGCGTTGCTTCCGGTTCTGGGAGCGGTGTTGGTGTTGTTGTTGTTGTTGGGGGCTCTGGGCAGAGCGTGGTTGTAGTAGTTGTTGTTGTTGTTGTTGTTGTTGTTGTAGCCTCCTGGCATGGAGTTTCCTCCACTCCGGTTCTGATAACCGGGGCGCGAGTTCTGCATCGGGGGCTTGTTGTTGTTTCTCGGAGTGAAACCTCCGCTTGAGCTGGGGCGATATTTCTGGGCATTGCTAGACCCACTCTGGTGCATCATACGACGCTTGCGGTTCTCATTGGCTTGGTTCAGCTTGCCCTCCATCTGGATGGCGGAGTCCACAAGGGCTTCAAGGTCGGCGAAGGGGATGTTGACGAGGACTGTCTGCATCTCATCATGCAGTCCGTTCAGGAATCTCTCCTTCCTCTTCTCGACTGTGTCAGTCTCATCAGGGGCGTACCTTGATAGTGTAAGGAACTTGTCGCGGTATTCCACCACCGTCATGCGACCTTGCTTCAGTTCACGGAACTCATCCCTCATCTTTTTGATAAGACCCGGGGGTACATGGTACTTGCTGAACTTGAGCTTGAAATCCTCCCAAGTCATGAACTGACCTCCGTTCATGGCACGGGTGCTTGTCCACCAAGCGCGGGCTGGTCCAACGAGATAGTGGGTTGCAAACAAAACCTTCTCGTTGGCTTCCACTCCGGCTACCTCCAAGTTGTTCTCCATAGTCTGGAGCCAGTCGTCGGCGTCGAGTGGTTCCTCTGTCTTGCTAAACACCGGAGGGTTGGTGTTCTGAAAGTTCTTGAGCTTGGATCCTGGGTGGTCATGATTTCCAGGGCCTTGATTGGCAATGTTCTGCAAGGCTGCGATGGTGGCTTGGCGTTCAGCTCTTTCTGTCTCCCTGTCGGCAAGCAGGGTTTGCAGCAGTTGCATCATCGCATCGTTGGTGCGATTGGGAGGGGCCATCTGAAGATAGAGAAGATCATAATATAAGAGGGAAATTTCTATGGTTTACTTTGGGTAAGTTTGAAAACATTTGAAACTTGTAAACTTTTCATGACAACATAACATTCATTCATTCATTCATCACATAGTACAAACTAACACACACACTACCATGGTTTTAAGAACCATTCTCATGCTACGATACAAAGGACGGGATACAACTCACACCTACATAAGTGAAACTAGTGCCACTACTCCTCATCCTCGACGTCGATCGGGACGTAGTCGTCGGGTCCTGCCTCCAGGAACTCGTAGTCCTCCTCCTCGGTGAACTCGTCCTCCTCAAAGTCATCGTCGTCACTCAGGAAGGCTCCTCCTCCCTGAAGGTCGATACCTCCATCGTCGTCCTCCATCTCTCTAAGCTGATCCTCCTGGGCCTTGACAGTCGTAGCGTCCTTCTTGGCACGCTGCTGGCGAAGAGCCTTGCGGTCGTTGTTGAGGAGTTTGATCGCCTCACCCTGCTCGGTGATGTGAGCATGGGTCTGGTTCGCGTAAGCGCGAGTGGCGTCGAGGTCCTTCTGAGTCTGGTAGAGCATGAAGTCCAGGTGCTCAGCATGGTGCCTCAACTGCGGGTGCGGCTGCAGCTCCATAGGCACTCCCATGGCATCACGCCTCACGAGATGCGCGAAGCGCGAAGCGAGGATGTGCACCACATTCTGTCCACAGAGGCGCGCAAGTGCCTCCTGAAGGCCACGTGCGAGTCCGTCGAGCCAGTTGCTCTCGCGGAAGGAGAAGAGGATCCTCTCCGAGGTGGGAGGCTCCATCTTGCCCCTCAAGTCGGCGGTGATGATCCACTGCAACTCTCCTCCAGGAGTGTCGTCCACCTGAATCCCGTGGAACTCAGGGTGCGGGCGCTCGAGGAAGTCCGAAAGGGCGTTGAGGTTGTGCTCGAAGATCAAGCTCCCTCCGTTCCCAAGCTGGTAAAACTTGGTGTTGATGGGTTCATTCGGCTCCATCTGAAAGAGAATTGGATGAGTAAGTTAGAGAGTGAAAAGTGTGGCAAAATTTTAAGTAGATTCAAATAAGACAGAACATGATTCATCAAATTTTGGAAAAGTCTCAAAGACAAGAGTGTAAGTAAATTTTCACAAATATTCTCTTCATTTGCTTTCAAAGTTAAGTTTTTCAGAACGCCCATTCTAACTAAGGTCTTCTAAGGTCAAACAATGGCTCTGATACCAACTTGTCAACACCCAGATTTTTAAGTCCGAATGCCTATTATGTCGTACATCGCAATCCCAGGAATATCGTTGTTGCGAGGCATAATAGTTAAGTATCACAGTCATCATTCATTACAAACCATAATGTCTTACAATTGGAATCACATCATCCATATTACACGAATAGTTGATCTATTGATCAACGAACAAAACACAAGTTCATAGCGGAAGCGTAAGATACAAGGACTCTCTAGTCCACAGGCCAACGCTTGACGTCGGAAGACTCCTAGTTGTCGTAGGCGTCCTGCTGGTCATCTCCTTGTTCATCTTCATACTCTGGCCATTTGAATAGCCAGGGACAAAGCCGTGAGTACTTCAAGTACTCGCAAACTAATACTAATGTAAGTGCTAGACATTTCTAGCAGGTTTGCTAAGCTCTAGTTTATTTGCATAAAGCCAATTTTAGTTCACAAGTCTTTGAGAAAAGCTTATTCAAGTGCTAACTAACTCAAGTGGGAACATTAGTGTCATTCCCACCATTCAAGTGGTGATTTCAATTCAATTCACCACAAGTCATTTCATTTCACCCATTTCACTTCAACATCATTTTCAAGAATTTGACATCGGAAACTGTATGGCCTTTCCAACCGTCCGTAACCGTGGACGCGGCTATTCGAATAGATTGACACTCTGCAGAGGTTGCACACTTGTGCCACAACATTTGATTTCATCCGTCGGGATTACCCCGAATCATCGTAACACGGTACGCGGATCATCAACCATAACCTTTCACTTACAAATCCTAGTATGAGCACCTCTCCCCATGAGCTTGGCCTCCCAGTGAAGACCAACTGTCAACCTGGGAACTACACAGGGCTTGGCCGTACAATTCACCTCAATTCACATCATTTCTCAACAACGGAGGCAGCCTCAAGCATAACCCCTATGATGTGTGTTCAGAGGGAACCCATACTAAGATGCATAAACTTCAAGTTAAGCCCTACCCATAATCAGGTATTGTGGGGGTACTCAATATTGGAAAGGTATCGCATTCAAACCAATATCATTTTTATCAAAAATCACCATCTTCTCTTGGTCATATTCACCTTCAAATATCATTCAATGGAATGCTTCATCATTCCAAGGTTTCAAATTCAGTTCAAGTCACACTGTTCCCATCTAGAGTAGTCAAGTTTTATTTCATTAGCACTAGCTCTAAATCATGAGGGGTGCTACCTTGCTTTGCTAGATGGATACCAACTTTACTACTCTAGTAACTTCTTTCACTTTGACCAAAGTTAACTATAAAAGTAACTCTTGGAAAACAGCAATAAAACTTGTAATGTAGAAACTTGGGATAGGCTTATGGTAAGAAGAGGTAATACTATGGTGCCTTGCCCCAAAGGGCTTTGCACTTTGCAAGAATATTAGCTTGCCTTGGTAGTTCTCAAAGTTCTCCTCCTCCTCCTCTTGGTAGCAACCTTCTTCCTCCGGGTATTCTCCGGTGCTAGCGTCTAAATTTAAATATGAGTATAATCACTCAACTAATTCAATGGCTATTCCATACATCACATATAATCACACAACTATTCTAAGCACACAATTAATCTAATTAGGGTGCATTGGTTGTGTTGCTTGAGGAGAAATAATTTCCTTTTATTTAATATGTAAATGATAGTTTCCATAGGGTTCTTGAGAAATAATTTCCTCTCATTGAAATCTTCTTAAGATTTAATTTCTCAAACAATCATATATGAACTTATATTGACCTAAGTCAAACATTCATTATCATCATTTGAGAAAATGATTTAAATGAGGTAAACCACCTCATACCATTTAATAATGCTACATATGATTTAAATCTCCAAGTAATTCATATAAGAGAGTTTGGCCAGGGGTCCAAACATCACATGAATTTATTTGAGACAAGATTTAAATGAAGTAAAATACTTCATATGATTTGCATAATAGTTTTGGACAATATCACTTAGATAAACTAGCCATATTGTCCATTAATTCAACTATGGCATGATCATGCAAAGTGACCACACCATTTTCTTGCATAAACAATTAGTGTAAGTCAAATGTGAGCTATTGGAGGTTGAATTAACTTAATATCTAATTTGGTTGATTTTTAATAATTATTTGAATAGGGAAAAGTCCCTGTCTTCTTCTTTTTATCAGATTAATTCTACAACTAATCTTGACATGGGACCAGTGGCATATTGTCGATCTTTTTAGTAGCTTTCCAACAATATAAAATTTGTTAAATTTGGCCAAGCCAAATAGATTCTATTGAATTTCAAAGTTGGAGCCAGTATTGATTTGAAATGGATTTGAATTAAAGGGGCGGCGTGAAACCAACGTGGGCCGAAACCAATTCGAACGCAGCAAATCGGCCCAGTAACGCATCCAGTGCACTTGGGCTTGCTAATAGGGTGGGTCCCGCATGTCAGCGGCTATTTAAACCCGAAACGGTATGAGCTAATATGGCGCGTTGGATTAGATCCTGATCTAACGGCTCAGGGTCATCGTCTTCTCCGACGAGATCGAGCCACTGGAGCGGCGAGCCTAGGGGGTCGGAGGGCTCACCGAGGCTCCAGCAAGGTTTGGCAGTGTGCTCGAGGTAGATGTGGACGACAGCGAAGCAACTGGTAGCAGTGGCAGAGCTCGAGGTGGCCTGGATCAACGGCGATTGCTCCAGGGCTTCCGCGGCTCCGAGCTTGCGATTGCGGCGACTCCGGCGGCGATTGGCTTGGCTAATGGTGCGAGGAGAAGTGGTGAAGGGTGGGGAGTGTGATGGTGTGCTCAATGGCGTCCAGGGAATGCGGTATTTATAGAATCGAGCGAGGGCTGCGGGGCAGGGTGGTGGTCGACATGGGCGCGGCGATTCTGGCGAGGTGTTGGGCTAGGCAAGGGTTCAGGGACGTTCTCCTCGTCCAGGCGAAGCTGTAGGTAGCAACGGCATGGTCGGGCGGCGTCTGTGGGCGACGCATTGCTTCCGTGTCGTCGGGCGGTGGCTACGGGATTTTCTTCTCCGTCTCCGGCGGCGGCGGTCCAGGGTCTGGTCGTGAGCGTGTCTGGCGCCGTCGTGGTGGCACGGCGATGCTCAACGCAGCAAGAGAGGGGCCAGGGCAAGTGCGAGGCGATGGGGCGGCGCGTGTCCAGTGCGCGTCCACGCGCGACGCGAGCAGCATCTGGCGGCGACCGTGGCACGCTTTCTCCGGCGAGGCTACGTCGTCTACGGCGAGGCTGTCGGTGCTAGGAGATGTAGGAGAGTAAGGTGGCAACGTTTGGCAAGGTGGCCAGGGCAGTGAGTGAAGGAGAAGAGGGGGAGCTTGTCGGGGTGGCGACATGGCCGGCATGGCCATGTACTAGCCTTGCCATGCTCTCCCCTTAGGTTTACTATGTGTCATTAAGGGTGAGAGTGGGCAGGGGAACCATTTAGAGTAGGTTGGGGTAGATTAGGGTTGGGGTAGATCACTATTTCAAATAGTGTCAAATAGTTCCATATTTGGAATTTGTGAATTTTGTCCAAATTTGATTGAATTCAAAAGGTGGCAAGATTTAAGTTGTGTGTGTTTGGTTGAGTTATAAATGACCAGAGATGATGAGAGGTGGTGGTGGAATTGTTAAATTCAAAGAATTGCAAATTTGGCTAAGTGTGAGATTTTTCCACTTAATAAAATGTTGCAACTTTGGATGAGCATAGCATTTGATCTAGAAAGAATTTGGCATGGTGATCTTTACAAAAAGTGTTCACCTTGATGTTGTCTTGGATGAGGTGCAAAGAGTTTGCAAGGTTTAGTTTGAAAAATTTGAATTGCAGGGGCTCAAAGTAGTGATCATACTATAATTGGCAGATTTGACCATTATCATATGTGAGCCAAAATTGAATTTGAAATTCATTTGATTTGTGTTTCTTTGATTCCAAAAGTTGTAATAAGTGTTTAGTAACATTGTTCAACTAATGGTGAAGACCAAATGGTCTAGGGTCAAAATTTATAAAAATGGCATAGGCCATATTTGAGGGTTTTAGGGTTTTTCCTTTTATTTGATTTCTTTCTCTTTTTGATTTATTTGGTTAGTGATCTCCTCATGATCACATTAGGGTTTTAGAGTATAGCACATACACATAATAACAATCATCATGGCATATCACTCAAATGCACAAGTCCTATGCAGGGCACTATATGCAATTTAAAAAGTTTTTGTTTGTTTGAAATTTTGCTCTCTGGAATTCTTCTAACTTTCTTTTTATTGAAATTTGGGATGTTACACCTCATCCACCTTTACCCCACCTCCTGTTAGGTTGAACCATTTGCACCGGAACAAAGGGACCTTGAAGGAGGGTCCATAGTCAAGTTCCCATATCTCCTCTATGTAACCATAATATGTGACCTTTTGCCCATTCTCGGTTGATGCATCAAAACGGACACCACTATTTTGGTTGGTGCTCTTTTTATCTTGGGCGATCGTGTAAAATGTATTCCCATTTATCTCGTACCCTTGGAAAGTCGTTATAGTCGAAGATGGTGTCTTGGCCAACATGTACAGCTGATCTCCAACATCATTGTCATTCATTAAATGTTTTTGCAACCAACCGCCGAAAATCTCCATGTGGGCCTTTCTAATCCAGGATTCAGGCTTCCCCGGGTTGTCCGAGCATAAAATATTCTTGTGTTCCTCGAAGTACGGAGCCACCAAGCTGGAATTTTGCAGAACTGTGTGGCGTGCTTCAGTCATAGAATGGCCGTCCATACATATCGTTCATTTCCTTCCGATCGTGCCTTGTCCACTTAGTCTCCCCTCGTGCCGCGATTGAGGAATACCAATCGGCTTAAGGTCAGGAACATAGTCAACACAAAACTCAATTACCTCCTCATTTCCATAGCCCTTGGCGATGCTTCCTTCTGGCCTAGCACAGTTACAAACATATTTCTTTAATACTCCCATGAACCTCTCAAAGGGGAACATATTGTGTAGAAATACAGGACCGAGAATGGAAATCTCTTCGACTAGGTGAACCAGGAGGTGCGTCATAATATTGAAGAAGGATGGTGGGAACACCAGCTCGAAACTGATAAGACATTGGACCACATCGTTCTGTAACCGTGGTAGATCTTCTGGATTGATTACCTTCTGAGAGATTGCATCGAGGAATGCACATAGCTTCACAATGGCTACTCGAACATTTTCCGGTAGGAGCCCCCTCATAGCAATCGGAAGCAATTGCGTCATAATCACGTGGCAGTCGTGAGACTTCAGGTTTTGGAACTTTTTGTCTGCCATGTTTATTATTCCCTTTATATTCGATGAGAAGCCAGACGGGACCTTCATACTACTCAGGCATTCAAAAAAGATGACCTTCCCTTTTTTGGTAAGAGCGTAGCTGGCACGACCTTGAAACCATTCCGGATGCCGGTCATCTGGGTCTTTCAAACGTTGCTAGTCCTGACGTGCTTCCTTTGTATCATTTGTCTTCCCATAGACGCCCAAGAAGCTTAGCAGGTTCACACAAATATTCTTTGTAACATGCATCACATCGATTGCAGAACGGACATCTAGGACTTTCCAATATTCTAGCTCCCAAAATATAGATTTCTTCTTCCACATGTGTGCGTGTCCATCAACACCCTGCAGAACTGATTGTCCGTGAGGACCCTTTCCAAAGATGACTTTCAAATCCTTGACCATATCAAATACCTCAGCACCAGTACGTTCCGCAGGCTTCGGCCAGTGATCTGCCTTGCCGTTGAAATGCTTGCCTTTCTTTCTTAAGATATGATTTCGGGGAAGAAATCGACGATGCCCCAGGTACATGTTCTTCTTACAATTACCCAAATATATACTTTCAGTCTCATGCAAGCTGTGTGTGCATGCATTGTATCCCTTATTTGTCTGTCCCGAAAGGTTACTAAGAGCAGGCCAATCATTGATGGTTACGAAAAGCAACGCTCGTAGGTCAAATTCCTCTTCTTTGTGCTCATCCCACACACGTACACCAGGTCTGCCCCACAACTGTAATAGTTCATCAACTAATGACCTTAGGTACACATCGATGTCGTTGCCGGGTTGCTTCAGACCTTGGATGAGCCCTGGCATCATAATGAACTTCCGCTTCATGCACAACCAAGGAGGAAGGTTGTAGATGCATAGAGTCACGGGCCAGGTGCTATGGCTGGAGCTCTGCTCGCCAAAAGGATTCATGCCATCTGTACTTAGATCAAATCTTATGTTCCTTGCTTCAGCAGCAAAATCTTCGAACTCTCTGTCGATCTTTCTCCACTGCGTTCCATCAGCAGGGTGTCTCAACTCCCCGTCCGACCTACGGTCCTCTTTGTGCCATCGCAACAACTTGGCATGCTCTTTGTTCCTGAACAGACGTTTCAACCGTGGTATTATAGGAGCATACCACATCACCTTGGAGGGAACCCTCTGCCTGGGTTTCTCGCCCTCAACATCGTCACCAGGGTCATCGCCTCTGATCTTATAACACAATGCAGTGCATACTGGGCATTCATTCAAATTCTCGTATTCACCGTGGTAGAGGATGCAGTCGTTAATGCATGCATGTATCTTCAGAACCTCTAAACCTAGAGGGCATACAACCTTCTTTGCTTCGTACGTACTGGCGGGCAACTCGTTATTCTTTGGAAACATATTCTTCAACATTTTCAGCAAATTTTCAAATCCTGAGTCAGCTACACCTTCCTGTGCCTTCCATTTCAGCAAATCCAGTGTGCAGCCCAGCTTTTTCAGACCATTATCGCATCCTGGGTACAATGACTTTTTGTGATCCTCTAACATGCGATCCAAATTCTCCCTCTCCTTTTCAGTTTCACAGTGTCTCCGTGCATCAGCAATGGTCCGACCAAGATCATCATCGGGCTCATCACGTGCATCTTCTTCACCTTCCCCTTCACCTTCCCCACCTTCAGCATCCTCCATGAAAGTATCACAGAAATGATCAGGATAGTTGTCATCGATGATATCATCCCCTTCTTCATCTTCTTCCATTCTAACCCCTCTTTCTCCATGCTTGGTCCAACAATTATAGCTTGGCATGAAACCGTGCCGAAGCAGGTGCAGGTGAACGTCTCTTGAGGAAGAGTAACCCTTATGATTCTTACAGGCAACACATGGATAGATAACAAAACCCCCTGCTTGTTCGCATTAGCCACTACGAGGAAATCTTTCAAACCCGTAATGAACTCGCCGGAGAGTCGGTTACCGTACATCCATTGCCGATTCATCTGCATTGTTATTATATAAAGTATATAATTAACGATCATGCATTTGTTAAACTAACTAGCTAGAAATAATAGAAATTAAACAATGAACTACATACATGCATATTTTATCAATGACACATGAAAGGTTCAAGTTGCTAACCGCGATCGAGGAGGAAAAATTAATGAGAAAGCTCAAGTGTGGCTCGGACACTTCATATCATGTTTGTTTCATGCTCTTGGGCATTTCATCGAACACCTTGTGTGCATAAGAGGAACCAAAAGCAAACCCACCACCCCCTTGTGAATATTGTGAATAGAAGTGGCACCAAATGGCTAAGTGAAGTGTGTTGAACTGCATTTATAGGGATGGGCCTTTAGTCCCGGTTGGCCTGGCCAACCGCGACTAAAGGCCTTCGGGCCAGGCCTGAGGACCTTTAGTCGCGGTTGACCTGGCCAACCGCTACTAAATCCCCTCCCGTCCACCAGCTGTCGACCGAGCCCGCTGGGCCCAGACCTTTGGTCACGGGTCGTCTCCCGAACCGCGACTAAAGACCCCTTTAGTCGCGGTTCGAATATTTTGGAGACTAATGGGGCGTATGGAAGCCTCTTTTTCTACTAGTGACATATACTCAAAAAACAGAGTCGTTGAGCTTAATGGTTGATGAAGTATTACAGACATCTGCTCGATAGGAACATCGTCTTCGACCAAAAAAAATCCATCTCTCACAATAAGATGATAAAGTATGTCAAGACAGGGTGTAAGCTCTTCTAAGTTGTATCTTTTTTTTTTTGAAGATCAAACAGTGGGGAAAAGTCCCCATTGTAATTTTTATTAATATATAAAAGAGGTTACAGTTGTACAAGGTGTACAAATAAAGAAAGAAAAAAGAGAAAAGGAGAAAAAAAGAAAACAAAACAAAACAAAAGAAAACAAAATCTAATCTAAGCCATCATCATCATCTGAAAAGTTGAACCCAGACTTTGAATTGAGCAGCCCATTTCTTTTTCATTCGGTAGGAAAGCAAATGAAGCTCTTGCTTGAATACTGTTTTTCAAGCAACAATCGAAGGTACTTGTCCTACAAAGATCTTCCTGTTTCTGACAATCCATATGGACCAGGATGTCAACATGATAATCTCAACAGCAAATGGCACATTTAGCTTCTCCTTGATATCATAAAATGCTTCAAACACTGATTGTTGAGTAGAAACTTGAGGACATAGAATATGCCAACATTCCTGAGCAAAGGGGCAGCTCCAAAAGAGATGTGCAAGCGTTTCCCCGTGATGACATTGAAGAGTGGCACATATATAGGACTGTAAGATGCACTTTTTCCTCCTAAGGAGATTCCTTGTATTCAATCGATCATGCAAAAGCAACCAAAAGAAAAATTGATGCTTATGTTGGCAAGAGGATTCCCATATCCAAGTAAAGAATTTAGGTGCACTCTGTACTCCAATCAAGAATTTGTATGCATTGACTGTAGAAAAGTTATCAGAACCCCAAATGTAACACCAAGAATCAGAGATATGCCATGCTTTCTTACGATTAGTAAAATAATTTTATAATTACCTAGTTAGACATACCTGCTTGTGGACATTTGATGTTCTTATGGTCTAAGGATTTCTACGTTAGATAACACTTGAAAATAAAGCTAATAACAATGACGAAACATCTTATAGCATGTCAGTGATTTGGATGCCATTGTTTAGCCTAACAATATCATGCCATGTCATAATTGTTAGCATCCTTGTTATAATACATGTTCCCGTGATCAGAAAAGCTTGAGCATCACACGACATATGATCTAGTCCTAGAGGATGGACTAGGAACAATTGTATCTTTTTTCTCTACACGTGCTTGTGGGTTTTCCTTCGGATCTCTTATTCGAGAACCACATCATTTTTAGCATAGAGAGATAAACTTAATAATAAACATGAAGTTAAAATAAAAATAACATTTATTGTTATTGCCTCTAAGGAATTAACTCCTTCACGGTAATCAGTAGTAACTATCGTAGCATAGTACTTAACTTAGCACGGTGTCATAGTACAACGACAATCCACACGACATACTACATAGTTCACTTATATCAACAACTAACATGAAACAATTAGGAGCCGATAACACGTCTAGCTCGTCCATGATCCTCCCGGTGGCATCTTCATGGTCAAGGCAATTTATCATCACCTCACAACATGAGTAGTCGTAGATGACCACTACGTACTCGATCAGATCTTATTGACGTTGAGGAAAGTAGCTAACCTTCAATCGTGAGAAATGGCCAAAGTTTACCAACCATGATTGAGGACAGCTTTGCCATCCACCATATTAGTCTTGTTGTCTCATATGCATCCAGTGCATGTCATGATATTGTGATGTTTGATGGGATCATCCCGAAGTATGGCTGAAGGTCTTAGGGATTGGCAGTATCTGGTTCGAAGATCACCTTGATAAAGTGCTACAAGGACGCCTCAACATGGAAGTGGCCAACATTAACCGACTTTACTCTAGGCCCATTGTTCGATCCCTCCGCGGGAGGAACCTCCACTGGTACACCAAGCTACATAGCCTACACATAATAATAAAAAAGCCTCATAATAATAATCACATACATTTGATAGATCTAGTGCAACTGGAATAAGAAGAAATGCACAAACATTATGCATGCGGACTGCTTGTGATTCGATCACAACATCCTATGATTATGAAGTGCCACATTTTAACCATTGGCTTAGCGATAACAATAGCAAAGCATTGGACATCAATACAAATGGTGCCTCCTACTTAGTGCACACACAAGGCAAGGGGACTCTCCCCACGGCCAAGTCAAATGCACAAGAATTGTTGTTGCACAATGGACAAGGTCGTACAGACAACCTTGTGCAATAGATTGTGCCACATTTTAGTCATTGGTTCATGCTAAGAAGACAACCACAATCATATTTGAGGGCATCATGTAACCACAAATGAATGAGATGATCCACCACTTACCAAGGAGCGTGAACAAGCAATGTGGTTGTAAAGAACACAAGGTAAATGATGATCACCTCATCAACTAAAATTCTGTCACATTGTAATCATTAGGAAAGTTGAGAGCCTCATACTTACGGCACAGACAAATCGAAAATAGGATCCCGCAAGATCAAGTAGCATGCACTAGTAGTGTGTTTGTGCACGTCTCCACATCTTACAAGATCATCCCTCTATCACATAGTTCCCTCTCGTTTCGGTTTCATTCTCTTTTCTCGTTATGTATTTAGTTGTCATTGTGATTAACATCACGATCTGACTGGTCAGCCGATAAGGTAACATTGTAATACCGTGAGGGACCAGAGTATATCTCTCCATTGTCCGGAGGAGCAATATCCAAGCTTGAACTATCCAAGTCCCTAAGATACTTTCAGATATACCCGAAGATCACATTTATGATTACCTAGTTTTTTTTTGAACACAAGTGGGGTCAAAAGTCAAAACACCCCGGTAGAGCTTTTATATATTACCAGGTGGCAGGTACAATTTACAGAAAGTCCCCTTATCATCTCTTGCCCTAGGAAACCTAACATTTGAAGAAGAGACCTTCCACTTTACAACAAGCCCCCTGAAAGATAACAAGAAAAAGCAATCAAGGACAGTAGGGCCTCTGCCACAGAACACCGGCGAACTCGAGGCGTTTCCGCCGAGTTCCGAGCGCGGAGAGCTCGAACGCTCAACTCCGGCGAGAAGATCTAACCCCTGGCTACCGCTGGATGGTCGGGGACGAACCACTTGACCCTCCACCGGCGTCGAGCTCCAACAGTCGATCAACACGGCCTCCGCCATGGAGGTTGAAGAAGGGCCACCATCTTGGTCGAAGATCGCGATGACGAACTTGTTCATCGCGTGATGCGCACGAAGAAGATCTGCTCCAGTGTGCTGCTCAGAAGATGGAAGAAAAGCGGCTTCATCTGGCTTCCTTTCCACACCACCACCACCACGGTGGCATGGGAGAGGAGCAACCAGATCAAATCCGCCCAGATCTCGTGAGCAACGAGAGAGCTTTATTGAAGAGGCATCCGGAGATCTGACGCCGCCCGCCTCCGTCTCCGACCACCGGAGCACCACGAGCATCATCAGCGCCACCGCACGCTGCAGGGAGTAGCTCGAACTCCGCCGCCGCCGCCTCAAAACCGGCATGACGCCAAGATCCACGAGGGTACACATGGAAAACCAGACAAGAACTAGACCTATACTAACCCTAGACTACTCCGGCGCGTCACCGCAACCAACTCCGGCCTGCTAATCCGGCGGAGCGGCCTTGGATCGGCCCGGTCGGAAGGAGGAGATGACAAGGTACTGTAGCGCGATGGGAGGGGGAAAGGGGGAAAGTGAGCATAGCTTCCGATTACCTAGTTAGAGTGGAACGTAGATTTCAAAGCATACGCTCCAACATGAGGGAACATGATATTCTCATGGTCTAAGGACTTTTTCATATGATAAACACATAAATATGATACTAATAATAAATGAAAACATGTCTCACAATGTATCAAACATAATGGAGACGGTTTGTACCCTTGTTCTGCTAACAGTATATATATTTTAGAATGCAATGTACTCTCATTGTTGATGGCATCCTTGTAACATTAACTTTTCCCATGATCCGGAAAACTCGATCATCATACAACACGTGAGGCAGTCTTAGAGGTAGGACTAGGAACAAGTTAGGGTTTATCTCTCTACACATGCTTATGACTTTTCCCTTGAATATCATATTCAAGACAAATAACAGTTGTAGCATAAAGAAGTAAAAAATCAATGATGAACGTGGAGTTAAATAATAACATTTATATTGCCTATGGGCATAACTCCTTCAGCAGCAACAACGATAACGACCTCGACACAGAGGTGCAGAGGCGACGATCTCGACACGGAGGTGCAGAGGCAATGACCTCTACATGGAGATGCAATGATGTTGACATCGACATGGAGCTGCAGCGGATACGGGGTTGTAGCGGCGACAATGATGGCATCCATGTTAGAAATATGCCCTAAAGGCAATAATAAAGTTTGCTGTTATCATATTTCTAGTTCATGATATAAGTTACTATTCTATGCTAGAATTGTATTAACCGGAAACATGATACATGTGTGGTTTCATAAACAACACAATGTACCAAATATGCCTCAACTTGGCTAGCTCATTGATTAATGATGGTTATGGTTTCCTGACCATGCATGGACTTGAGATGCCGATTAATAACGATATCATGTCATTAGGAGAATGATGTGATGGATAGATCCAATTTAGCAAAGAAATAAGATCAACTCACTATGTTTCAATTGCCTAAGCTGATTTTAAATGACAAGTAAATGATTCCTTAGACCATGAGATTATGTTACTCATGGGCATTGATATAATGTTTTGGGGACATCAACTGTTATTCCGTAATAGGGTGGTCATAAAGCTGTCTTTCAGGTACTTCGGAAGGTCTCTATTGAGTTGCATGAATCAAGAGTGGGATTTTCCTTCCATGTGACAGAAAGATATTCTTCGGGCCCACTCAGTAATGTAACATTCCAAGAGCTTGCATGCAAGTGACTAATGAGTTAGTCACAGGGACATTATGTTATGTATGAGTAAATTTAGAGTGCTTGCTGGTAAAGAGATTTAACTAGGTATAGTGATATCGATTATCTAGTCTGGGACATGTAATATAACGAGAGGCAAAGGGAACTGGATAAACGCGGTTATTTGAATTTATGACATTTTGGTTCATCTGGTAAGGATCTCGTTGAATACGTTGGAGTTATAACGCACATCCAGGTCCCGCATATGATATTGATTGGAGAGGTGTCTCGATCATGTCAGTATATGCTCGAACTCGTAGGATCACACACTTAACGTCCCATGTCGCTAGGGTAGTAATGAGAAATGGATAATGGTGAAGATCCAGGACATGACGAGGAGATTCAGAATGGTATGAATAATAAGATTCATATCATGGAAGTTGATTTTAGGGTTTTCAGAAAACTTTGGGAATTCACTGGCATTGTATCAGAGGGTTTCTAGAAGGTTTCGAAGGGACCAACAGTGGGACCATTTGTAACATTCCCTGTACTGAGGTTACAAAGGAGAGGAAATAGGGGTGTGCATTGCATTCATGCATACAAAATCCAGGAAATTTTTGCGCTTTCAAATAAAACTTATCATAGTGATTGAAGTTTCACTTGAGTCGATGGAATTGAAGTAGATCATCAAGTCAAGCGTTATAAACTTCAATGTGACCTTTGCTAAAATCATAATTTGGGTATATATGATTTGACCTATGGGTTAGATCAAACGGAAAAAAGAACTATTACAACAACACCTTAAGTAAGGATTAAATACCAGATCTCTTAAGGGATTATAATATGGTATCCTTGGAATAACTTATGAATACGTATTTCACTACAAATCAAAGAACAAGAAAATGGAGAAACTATTCTTGACTTAGCTTGTCCATGTATTAACCAAATAAATGTTCCTACCATGATCCTCATGGTATTCTTGAACTGAACTCTTGAACTCATGACAAGGAGACCAACACAAGCTTATCATCAAGCCTTTTCTTATCAAAATATATCTTTACCCAACCTTAGAGAGGAGAAAGAACTATGCATCTATTCAGATAATCATATCATCATCTCTTGAGTAGAACCCTAGGTTATATGTCAAGTCATTGATAAGTGAGAGAGGTTGTTGATACTAACCATAGCCATGTGTATCCAAGAGAGTACAAGAGAAGTGTTATACTCTAGTTGTTTGAGAAAACACTTGATCTTGGAGATGAGAACCACATTTCATTAGGGATACCTTAGGAAGCCATTACCATGATCATAAAAATTGGGTAATGAACATGAACCTATAAGGAATAGAAGTAAGAAGTTAGTGAGGAATAAGTTGATCATGTCTAATGCATGATTATACTTTGGAGATATAGGAGCACAAGTTAACCCCCGGTATGATAAGCAAATCACATGCATCACATGATATACTAGGGAGGCTACTAGTAATCAACACTAGGCCATTTTCAACATCCTTAGTGGGGAAACAGTTGAAGGACAGCAAAACCTTACCTAGCCAAGCACCTATGTAAACCCTAGTAATATTTTGAAGCAATTATAATCTTGTTGTGAGGAAGAGATGTTGGGGTTTGTAGCATAGAAAACAAAAAATTTCCTACCGCAAGAATGATCAACAAGCCAAGATCTAATCTAATAGATGGTAGCAACGAGATGGGATCAACATATCCTCGAATATCGCTAAGAGTTTAACGATATGGATCTTGTAGATGATGTAGTCAATCACTTGCCGCTCTCAGGAGCAAGTAGAAGATCCCGACGGTGCTGCAATCGGGCAGCACCTCCGCACTTGGTCACATGTACGGTGTTGATGAAGATGTCCTTCTCCCCGTTCCATAGGGCAGCAGAAGTAGTGGATCCTCCTTGGAATCCCGACAGCACGACGGCGTGGTGACGGTGGTGGTGGACATCTCCTACAGGGCTTCGCCGTAGCCGTGCGGGAGAGAGGTGGAGGAGGGTGTGGCGCTAGGGTTTGGGAGAGAGGGAGGGGTGCGGCCAAGGGCAGCCTTGATGTGGCCGGCCAACCCCCCTCTCCTCCTCTTTATATAGGTGGAACACCCAAGGGTTCAAACCTACTCCTCCTAGGAGTCCTAGTGCAAACCTTCCATAAAAACACATAGTAAAACCTAGTCAAAGGTGTACTTGGGGTGAGACTTTCCCCCTTCCTTGTGGGTGGGCCGGCCAAGGAGGTGGAGACCACCATGGACTCCACCTTTCCCCCTATGTGGGTCGGCTAGAACCTTCTAGAACCTTCCATAAATTCACCGGACTAACCCCAAACTTGGAATATGAATTCCCATATATGAATCTTATTCTCCAGACCATTCCATAACTCCTCGTGATGTCCTAGATTCTATCTGAGACTCCGAACAATATTCGGTCTCCATTTCAAATTACATATCTACTTAAACAACACTGAAACCTTAAGTGTGTCTCCCTACAGTTCGTGAACTATGCAGACATGATCGAGACACTTCTCCGATCAATAACCAATAGCGGGACATAGATATCCATAATGAATCCCACATATTCAACGATTACATCGTGATCGAAACAACCATTAACATATGATACCGATTCCCTTTGTCGCGGGATACTTTACTTATCTGAAGTTTGATCATCGGTATCTCTATACCTAGTTCAACCTTGTTACCGATAAGTACTCTTTACTCGTACCGTGAAATGACATCCCTTGTGACCGAGTCACATCCTTGCAATCTAATTGGATGACATTCCACTGAGAGGGCCTGATGTCTACGGGTGCTTATATTCTTGTAGACAGTGTTGGGCCTCCAAGAGCAGAGGTTTGTAGAACAGCAGCAAGTTTCCCTTAAGTGGATCACCCAAGGTTTATCGAACTCAGGGAGGAAGAGGTCAAAGATATCCCTCTCATGCAACCCTGCAACCACAAAGAAAGAAGTCTCTTGTGTTCCCAACACACCTAATACACTTGTCAGATGTATAGGTGCACTAGTTCGGCGAAGAGATAGTGAAATACAGGTGGTATGAATGTATATGAGCAGTAGTAATGGTGCCAGAAAAGTGCTTTGTTGTCCAGGACTGGCGTGTGGTTGATGGTGGTAATATTGCAGACAGTACAGATGCAGTAGAACAGTAAACAAGCAGCGATAGCAGTATTGGAAACAAGGCCTAGGGATCATACTTTCACTAGTGGACACTCTCAACATTGCAATCATAAAGGAATATAAATATAGGCACTTCACTATGCTATTCCGAATTACTCTCTGGCAAGATAACGAACTCTAATTCATCATGTAGGCAAACCTTAAAGATGTATTCCCAATTACTAATGAACACCCCACGCTGTCACTTTGAGCATTCACAGGAGGTACTAACACACCACAATTTCATAGAGACATCCAACTCAAATCATAACTCAGTGTATAAGTATTCTGTGAAATATAGCCTAAGAGACCCACACGGTGCACACACTATCACCTTTACACACGTGGGACAAGGAGTCTCCGGAGATCACATAAGTAAAATCCACTTGACTAGCATAATGACATCTAGATTACAAGCATCATCATATGAATCTCAATCATGTAAGGCAGCTCATGAGATTATTGTATTGAAGTACATAGGAAGAGAGATTAACCACATAGCTACCGGTACAGCCCCTTAGCCTCGATGGAGAACTACTCCCTCCTCATGGGAGATAGCAGCGGTGATGAAGATGGTGGTGGAGATGGCAGCGGTGTCGATGGAGAAGACTTCCGGGGGCACTTCCCCGTCCCGGCGGCGTGCCGGAACAGAGACTCCTGCCCCCCCAGATCTTGGCTTCGCGATGGCGGCGGCTCTGGATGGTTTCTCGTACCGTGGCTTTTCCGTATCGAAGTTTTAGGTCAGGGGCTTCTTATAGGCGAAGAGGCGGCATCAGAAGGGGTCTGGGGCCACCAGACAATAGGGCGGCGTGCCGCCCCCCTGGGCCGCGCCGCCACCGTGTGTGGGCCCCCTGTGGCCCCTCTCTGGAGGCTCTCGGGTGTTCTGGAAGCTTCATGCAATCCTAAGACTCTGGGCGTTGATTTTGTCCAATTCTGAGAATATTTCCTTACTAGGATTTCTGAAACCAAAAACAGCAGAAAACAGGAACTGGCACTTCGGCATCTCGTCAATAGGTTAGTTCCGGAAAATGCATAAATATGACATAAAGTATGCATAAAACATGTAGATATCATCAATAATGTGGCATGGAACATAAGAAATTATCGATACGTCGGAGACGTATCAGCATCCCCAAGCTTAGTTTCTGCTCGTTTCGAGCAGGTAAACGATAACAAAGATAATTTCTGGAGTGACATGCCATCATAATCTTGATCATACTATTGTAAGCACATGTAATGAATGCAGCGATCAAAACAATGGTAAATGACATGAGTAAACAAATGAATCATATAGCAAAGACTTTTCATGAATAGTACTTCAAGACAAGCATCAATAAGTCTTGCATAAGAGTTAACTCATAAAGCCATAATTTCAAAGTAAAGGTATTGAAGCAACACAAAGGAAGATTAAGTTTCAGCGGTTGCTTTCAACTTGTAACATGTATATCTCATGGATATTGTCAACATAAAGTAATATAACAAGTGCAATATGCAAGTATGTAGGAATCAATGCACAGTTCACACAAGTGTTTGCTTCTTGAGGTGGAGAGAGATAGGTGAACTGACTCAACATAAAAAGTAAAAGAAAGGCCTTCGCAGAGGGAAGCATCGATTGCTATATTTGTGCTAGAGCTTTGGTTTTGAAAACATCAAGAGAGCATAAAAGTAAAGTTTTGAGAGGTGTATGTTGTTGTCAACGAATGGTAGTGGGTACTCTAACCCCCTTGCCAGACAAACCTTCAAAGAGCGGCTCCCATTTTATTTTTGTTTTTGTGTGGCACTCCTTCCAACCTTTCTTTCACAAACCATGGCTAACCGAATCCTCGGGTGCCTGCCAACAACCTCATACCATGAAGGAGTGCCTTTTTATTTTAGCTTTATTATGATGACACTCCTCCCCACCTTTGCTTTCTCAAGCCATGGCTAACCGAATCCTTCGGGTGCCGTCCAACAATCACATACCATGGAGGAGTGTCTATTTTTGTTAATTAATTTGGGACTGGGAATCGCATTGCCAGCTCTTTTTGCAAAATTATTGGATAAGCGGATGAAGCCACTAGTCCATTGGTGAAAGTTGCCCAACAAGATTGAAAGATAAACACCACATACTTCCTCATGAGCTATAAAACATTGACACAAATCAGAGGTGATAAATTTTGAATTGTTTAAAGGTAGCACTCAAGCAATTTACTTTGGAATGGCGGAGAAATACCATGTAGTAGGTAGGTATGGTGGACACAAATGGCATAGTGGTTGGCTCAAGGATTTTGGATGCATGAGAAGTATTCCCTCTCGATACAAGGCTTAGGCTAGCAAGGTTATTTGAAACAAACACAAGGATGAACCGGTGCAGCAAAACTTACATAAAAGACATATTGTAAACATTATAAGACTCTACACCGTCTTCCCTGTTGTTCAAACTCTTTACTAGAAATTATCTAGACCTTAGAGAGACCAATTATGCAAACCAAATTTAGCAAGCTCTATGTATTTCTTCATTAATAGGTGCAAAGTATATGATGCAAGAGCTTAATCATGAGCACAACAATTTCCAAGTATCAAATTATCCAAGACATTCTACCAATTACTACATGTAGCATTTTCCGTTTCCAACCATATAACAATTAACGAAGCAGTTTCAACCTTCGCCATGAACATTAAAAGCTAAGAACACATGTGTTCATATGAACCAGCGGAGCGTGTCTCTCTCCCACACAAGCATTTATTCAAACAAAAACAAAAACTAAAGCAAACAGACGCTCCAAGTAAAGTACATAAGATGTGACCGAATAAAAATATAGTTTCAAGAGAAGGAACCTGATAATTTGACGATGAAGAAGGGGATGCCTTGGGCATCCCCAAGCTTAGATGCTTGAGTCTTCTTGAAATATGCAGGGATGAACCACCGGGGCATCCCCAAGCTTAGAGCTTTCACTCTTCTTGATCTTATTGTATCATCGTCCTCTCTTGACCCTTGAAAACTTCCTCCACACCAAACTCGAAATAAACTCATTAGAGGGTTAGTGCATAATAAAAAACTCAGATATTCAGAGGTGACACAATCATTCTTAACACTTCTTGACATTGCCCAAAGCTACTGGAAGTCAATGGAACAAAGAAATCCATCCAACATAGCAAAAGAAGCAATGCGAAATAAAAGGCAGAATCTGTCAAAACAGAACAGTCCGTAAAGACGAATTTCTAAGAGGCACCAGACTTTCTCAAATGAAAATGCTCAAATTGAATGAAAGTTGCGTACATATCTGAGGATCACTCACGTAAATTGGCATAATTTTCAGAGTTACCTACAGAGAATTAGGCCCAGATTCGTGACAGCAAGAAATCTGTTTCTGCGCAGTAATCCAAATCTAGTATGAACCTTACTATCAAAGACTTTACTTGGAACAAAAATGCAAAACTAAGATAAGGAGAGGTTGCTACAGTAGTAACAACTTCCAAGACACATATATAAAACAAAATTACTGTAGTAAAATAAACACATGGGTTATCTCCCAAGAAGTTCTTTCTTTATAGCCATTAAGATGGGCTCAGCAGTTTTAATGATGCACTCATAAAGATGAGAGTTGAAGCAAAAGAGAGCATCAAGAAGCAAATTCAAAACACATTTAAGTCTAACATGCTTCCTATGAAAAGGAGTCTTGTAAATAAATAAATTCAAGAAGCATAATGCAACAAGCATAGAAAGATAAAACAAGTGCAGCTTCAAGATTTTCAGCAAAAAGAGAGGTGTTTTAGTAACATGAAAATTTCTACAACCATATTTTCCCCTCTCATAATAATGTCCAGTGGCATCATGAGCAAACTCAACAATATAACTATCAAATGAAACATTCTTATCATGAGTCTCATGCATAAAATTATTACTCTCCACATAAGCATAATCAATTTTATTAGTTGTAGTGGGAGCAAATTCAACAAAGTAGCTATCATTATATATAGGAGGCATATTGTAATCATAATCAAATTTATCCTCCATAAAAGGTGGAACCAAAAGGTTACTATCATTATAATCATCATAAATAGGAGGCAAAGTATCATCAAAGAAAATTTTCTCCTCAATGCTTGGGGGACTAAAAAGATCATGCTCATCAAAACCAGCTTCCCCAATCTTAGAATTTTCCATAGCATTAGCAACAATAGTGTTCAAAGCATTCATATTAATAACATTCCCATTAGCATGCATATTAAGTTCCATGGGTTTTTTAATTCTATCTTCAAACACATCATGTCCTAATTCAAGATAAAGTTCATAAAGATCTCTCATATTTTGTTGTTTTCCATTATGCCTTACTAGTGTAAAACAAGAAACAAAAAGATGCAATTGCAGGATCTAAAGGAAATAGCTTCGAGTACTTACAACGGCGCCGGAAAATAGCTTAGTAGCCGAGATCCGGAGTGTGAGTGCCTTTTACCTTTCCTCCCCGGCAACGGCGCCAGAAAAGTGCTTGATGTCTACGAGTGCTTCTATTCTTGTAGACAGTGTTGGGCCTCCAAGAGCAGAGGTTTGTAGAACAGCAGCAAGTTTCCCTTAAGTGGATCACCCAAGGTTTATCGAACTCAGGGAGGAAGAGGTCAAAGATATCCCTCTCATGCAACCCTGCAACCACAAAGCAAGAAGTCTATTGTGTCCCCAACACACCTAATACACTTGTCAGATGTATAGGTGCACTAGTTCGGCGAAGAGATAGTGAAATACATGTGGTATGAATGTATATGAGGCTTATGAGCAGTAGTAACGTCGCCAGAAAAGTGCTTTGCTGTCAAGGACTGGCGTGTGGTTGATGGTGGTAATATTGCAGACAGTACATATGCAGTAGAACAGTAAACAAGCAGCGATAGCAGTATTGGAAACAAGGCCTAGGGATCATACTTTCACTAGTGGACACTCTCAACATTGCAATCATAAAGGAATATAAATATAAGCACTTCACTATGCTATTCCGAATTACTCTCTGGCAAGATAACGAACTCTAATTCATCATGTAGGCAAACCTTAAAGATGTATTCCCAAGTACTAATGAACACCCCACGCTGTCACTTTGAGCATTCACAGGAGGTACTAACACACCACAATTTCATAGAGACATCCAACTCAAATCATAACTCAGTGAATAAGTATTCTGTGAAATATAGCCTAAGAGACCCACACGGTGCACACACTGTCACCTTTACACACGTGGGACAAGGAGTCTCCGGAGATCACATAAGTAAAATCCACTTGACTAGCATAATGACATCTAGATTACAAGCATCATCATATGAATCTCAATCCTGTAAGGCAGTTCATGAGATTATTGTATTGAAGTACATAGGAAGAGAGATTAACCACATAGCTACCGGTACAGCCCCTTAGCCTCGATGGAGAACTACTCCCTCCTCATGGGAGATAGCAGCGGTGATGAAGATGGCGGTGGAGATGGCAGCGGTGTCGATGGAGAAGCCTTCCGGGGGCACTTCCCCGTCCCGGCGGTGTGCCGGAACAGAGACTCCTGCCCCCCAGATCTTGGCTTCGCGATGGCGGCGGCTCTGGATGGTTTCTCGTACCGTGGCTTTTCCGTATCGAAGTTTTAGGTCAGGGGCTTCTTATAGGCGAAGAGGCGGCGTCAGAAGGGGTCTGGGGCCACCAGACAATAGGGCGGCGCGCCCCCCCTGGGTCGCGCCGCCACCGTGTGTGGGCCCCCTGTGGCCCCTCTCTGGCGGCTCTCGGGTGTTCTGGAAGCTTCATGCAATCCTAAGACTCTGGGCATTGATTTCGTCCAATTCCGAGAATATTTCCTTACTAGGATTTCTGAAACCAAAAATAGCAGAAAACAGGAACTGGCACTTCGGCATCTCGCCAATAGGTTAGTTCCAGAAAATGCATAAATATGACATAAAGTATGCATAAAACATGTAGATATCATCAATAATGTGGCATGGAACATAAGAAATTATCGATACGTCGGAGACGTATCAGGGCCCAGAGTATATATATCTGTCATTTGTATGGACAAATCCCACTCTTGATCCATGCACTTCAACCCATACTTTCCGAATACTTAATGCCACCTTTATAACCACCCATTTACGAAGTAGTTTTTGATGTCATCAAAGCACCCATCCGGTGCAGGTGATAAACATGATCTCATGATCGAAGGATTAGATTACTATGTATCTTAAAGATTAGAGCAAAATGAACTTAATGAATTGATCATATGTTATTCTTACTATGGGTGTGTGTACATCACATCATTATCTTAATGACATGATCTTGTTATTAATAACATCCAATATTCATGATCGCGAAACTATGATCATCTTGTAAGGGTACATTGCCCCTATGTGTGGTTTTGGTAATTAATGACAACCCCTATGGACTAATGTTTTCATTGAGTTTATATGAAGGAATATTCCATAGGTACTACTTGTAGTCCATGTGTTGGATTCAAGTATGGATGCCATGAAGATAAAGATATACCTTGTGTGTTGGCATCAAGATCATCGATTTGAAGATATATATGTGATATGATCAAGAAGAAGAAATGAAGATGGAGTTCCTATGTGAAACTCAATATTAGCCATGCTCTAGCTTATGTGATAAGCAATGAATGATCAAGATCTTGAGTGCTTGATTCCAAGTGAAGAATTCAAGTTATGGCTCTAAGTCAGTGTCATGATAGTCTCATAAGTTGAGCTATGGTTGACTAATATTTAGAGCATGCAAACAAATGAAGAATTCTATATACACCTCAAGATAGTATGATAGAGCATGGGAAGATACAAGGTTGACCAATACAAAGAGTGAAGAATAGATTCAAGTTTAGTCAACACATGAAGCATGAAGAATGTGCCACGAGATGTCATGTGGTATGGTAAGCCGTGTCAATTATGCTTTATGAACTAACCCATCATATATGTTCCCTTGTGTTGTCTATGTGGGTTAGGTATCTTTCCATGGGCATGCATCAAAAGTGAGATCTCATATAGCCCATGAGAGGATGACATCAAGTGGTGAACTGGTGATCATCATCACGGTTGAGTTGGGCAATTTCAAGTTGAGCATCTCAAGAGGATCATATGCTTGAAGCTTTCCGTCCATTTGGTGATAATGGACATGTGAAGATGTGCATCAATGGAGCTTTCCCATCATGGTGTAGGGGGGAGCATTTGTGAGTCTTCATGAAGCAACAATGATCAAGTGAGGCATTCCGGCTTGAGTGGAGCTTGAAGAGTTATCATCAAGATCAAGCGGGATGCGCAAGGAAAAGTTATGGCCTTGCTAGGTTTCGTTTTTACCGGTCTCAAGGTGGTTTTTGGGAGACTGGGTTATAGGATACATAGCCGCACTATCAAGAGGGGCTTTTGGTTGAGTAACTTGATCACATCATTTTAGGGAGCTCAAACCTTTGCATGCTTTGCATTCCATAAATCTTGTTGCTTCTTAGTGTTTCTTTATGTGAGGTTCTTGAGCTTTTTTCTAGCTTTACAACAAGCCCAAGTTCATCGAAAACGGAATCCATATGCATCTTCTATTGCGTTTTCAAGCTTGGAGGTTTTACCGGTGTCTCTTTTATAGATAGGTTAAAACATTCATCTTGTGGTTTTACTCCATGGGTGTATGATGCGCGTGATTGACGTATTGTCTTTCTGTTCGACACGCGTCCGTTGGGAACCCCAAGAGGAAGGTGTGATGCGCACAGCGGCAAGTTTCCCTCAGTAAGAAACCAAGGTTTATCGAACCAGTAGGAGTCAAGAAGCACGTGAAGGTTGATGGCGGCGAGATGTAGTGCGGCGCAACACCAGGGATTCCGGCGCCAACGTGGAACCTGCACAACACAAACCAAGTACTTTGCCCCAACGAAACAGCGAGGTTGTCAATCTCACCGGCTTGCTGTAACAAAGGATTAGATGTATAGTGTGGAAGATGATTGTTTGCAGAAAACAGTAGAACAGCAGTAGATTGTATTTCAGTATAGAGAATTGGACCGGGGTCCACAGTTCACTAGAGGTGTCTCTCCCATAAGATAAACAGCATGTTGGGTGAACAAATTACAGTTGGGCAATTGACAAATAGAGAGGGCATGACCATGCACATACATATTATGATGAGTATAGTGAGATTTAATTGGGCATTACGACAAAGTACATAGACCGCTATCCAGCATGCATCTATGCCTAAAAAGTCCACCTTCAGGTTATCATCCGAACCCCTTCCAGTATTAAGTTGCTAACAACAGACAATTGCATTAAGTATTGCGCGTAATGTAATCAATAACTACATCCTCGGACATAGCATCAATGTTTTATCCCTAGTGGCAACATCACATCCATAACCTTAGAGGTTTCTCTCACTCCCCCAGATTCACGGAGATATGAACCCACTATCGAGCATAAATACTCCCTCTTGGAGTTACAAGCATCAACTTGGCCAGAGCATCTACTAGTAACGGAGAGCATGCAAGATCATAAACAACACATAGATATAAATTGATAATCAACATAACATGGTATTCTCTATTCATCGGATCCCAACAAACACAACATATAGAATTACAGATAGATGATCTTGATCATGTTCGGCAGCTCACAAGACCCGACAATTAAGCACAATGGGGAGAAGACAACCATCTAGCTACTGCTATGGACCCATAGTCCAGGGGTAGACTACTCACACATCACTCCGGAGGCGACCATGGCGGCGTAGAGTCCTCCGGGAGATGATTCCCCTCTCCGGCAGGGTGCCGGAGGCGATCTCCTGAATCCCCCGAGATGGGATTGGCGGCGGCGGCGTCTCTGGAAGGTTTTCCATATCGTGGCTCTCGGTATTGGGGGTTTCGCGACGAAGGCTATTTGTAGGTGGAAGGGTAGGTCAGGGGGCGTCGCGAGGGGCCCAAGATACAGGTCGGCGCGGCCAAGGGTGGGGCCGCGTCGCCCTACCTCCTGGCCACCTCGTGGCCCCACTTCGTTGACTCTCCGGTCTTCTAGAAGCTTCGTGGCAAAATAGGCCCCTGGGCGTTGATTTTGTCCAATTCCGAGAATATTTCCTTACTAGGATTTCTGAAACCAAAAACAGCAGAAAACAGCAACTGGCTCTTTGGCATCTTGTTAATAGGTTAGTTCCAGAAAATGCATAAATATGACATAAAGTATGCATAAAACATGTAGATATCATCAATAATGTGGCATGGAACATAAGAAATTATCGATACGTCGGAGACGTATCAGGATCCCCAAGCTTAGTTTCTGCTCGTCCCGAGCAGGTAAACGATAAACAAAGATAATTTCTGGAGTGACATGCCATCATAACCTTGATCATACTATTGTAAGCATATGTAATGAATGCAGCGATCAAAACAATGGATATGACATGAGTAAACAAGTGAATCATAAAGCAAAGACTTTTCATGAATAGTACTTCAAGACAAGCATCAATAAGTCTTGCATAAGAGTTAACTCATAAAGCAATAATTCAAAGTAAAGATATTGAAGCAACACAAAGGAAGATTAAGTTTCAGCGGTTGCTTTCAACTTATAACATGTATATCTCATGGATATTGTCAATGTAAAGTAATATAACAAGTGCAATATGCAAGTATGTAGGAATCAATGCAAAGTTCACACAAGTGTTTGCTTCTTGAGTTGGAGAGAGATAGGTGAACTGACTCAACATAAAAGTAAAAGAATGGTCCTTCAAAGAGGAAAGCATCGATTGCTATATTTGTGCTAGAGCTTTGGTTTTGAAAACAAGAAACAATTTTGTCAATGGTAGTAATAAAGCATATGTGTTATGTAAATTATATCTTACAAGTTGCAAGCCTCATGCATAGTATACTAATAGTGCCCGCACCTTGTCCTAATTAGCTTGGATTACCGGGATTATCGCAATGCACATGTTTTAACCAAGTGTCACAAAGGGGTACCTCTATGCCGCCTGTATAAAGGTCTAAGGAGAAAGCTCGCATTGGATTTCTCGCTATTGATTATTCTCAACTTAGACATCCATACCGGGACAACATAGACAACAGATAATGGACTCCTCTTTTATGCATAAGCATGTAGCAACAATTAATTTTCTCATATGAGATTGAGGATATATGTCCAAAACTGAAACTTCCACCATGGATCATGGCTTTAGTTAGCGGCCCAATGTTCTTCTCTAACAACATGCATGCTCTAACCATTAGGTGGTAAATCGCCCTTACTTCAGACAAGACGGACATGCATAGCAACTCACATGATATTCAACAAAGAGTAGTTGATGGCGTCCCCAGGAACATGGTTATCGCACAACAAGCAACTTAATAAGAGATAAAGTGCATAAGTACATATTCAATACCACAATAGTTTTTAAGCTATTTGTCCCATGAGCTATATATTGTAAAGGTAGAGGATAGAAATTTAAAGGTAGCACTCAAGCAATTTACTTTGGAATGGCGGAGAAATACCATGTAGTAGGTAGGTATGGTGGACACAAATGGCATAGTGGTTGGCTCAAGTATTTTGGATGCATGAGAAGTATTCCCTCTCGATACAAGGTTTAGGCTAGCAAGGCTATTTGAAACAAACACAAGGATGAAGCGGTGCAGCAAAACTCACATAAAAGACATATTGAAAACATTATAAGACTCTACACCGTCTTCCTTGTTGTTCAAACTCAAAACTAGAAATTATCTAGACCTTAGAGAGACCAAATATGCAAACCAAATTTTAGCATGCTCTATGTATTTCTTCATTAATAGGTGCAAAGCATATGATGCAAGAGCTTAAACATGAGCACAACAATTGCCAAGTATCACATTATCCAAGACATTTTAGCAATTTACTACATGTAGCATTTTCCAATTCCAACCATATAACAATTTAACGAAGAAGAAACTTCGCCATGAATATTATGAGTAAAGCCGAAGGACATATTTGTCCATATGCAACAGCGGAGCGTGTCTCTCTCCCACACAAAGAATGCTAGGATCCATTTTATTCGAACAAAACAAAAAAACAAAAACAAACCGACGCTCCAAGCAAAGCACATAAGATGTGATGGAATAAAAATATAGTTTCAGGGGAGGAACCTGATAATGTTGTCGATGAAGAAGGGGATGCCTTGGGCATCCCCAAGCTTAGACGCTTGAGTATTCTTGATATATGCAGGGGTGAACCACCGGGGCATCCCCAATCTTAGAGCTTTCACTCTCCTTGATCATGTTGTATCATCTCCCTCTCTTGATCCTTGAAAACTTCCTCCACACCAAACTCAAAACAACTCAATAGAGGGTTAGTGCACAATTAAAATATACATGTTCAGAGGTGACATAATCATTCTTAACACTTCTGGACATTGCACAAAGCTACTGAAAGTCAATGGAATCGAAATATCCATCGAGCATATCAAAACAGGCAATGCGAAATAAAAAGGCAGAATCTGTCAAAACAGAACAGTTCGTAATGACGAATTTTATTGAGGCACCAGACTTGCTCAAATGAAAATGCTCAAATTGAATGAAAGTTGCGTACATATCTGAGGATCACTCACGTAAATTGGCATAATTTTATGAGTTACCTACAGAGAATTTTGCCCAGATTCGTGACAGCAAAGAAATCTGTCTCTGCGCAGTAATCCAAATCTAGTATGAACCTTACTATCAACGACTTAACTTGGCACAACAAAGCACAAAACTAAGATAAGGAGAGGTTGCTACAGTAGTAAAAAACTTCCAAGACTCAAAATAAAAACAAAGTACTGTAGTAAAAACATGGGTTGTCTCCCATAAGCGCTTTTCTTTAACGCCTTTCAGCTAGGCGCAGAAAGTGTGTATCAAGTATTATCAAAAGATGGTGCATCTACAGCGGGGTGTGGAGTTTTCTCAACCATGCATAGTATGTTGGATACATAAGTTTTAGCGGCTCCCTTTTCATTAGTCTTGAGCTTGCTACTCTCATCAAACAAATTTTCAGGAACAAGCCAAGCATAGTTATTTTCTAGTGCGTCATTCATCGCTAGGAGCTTACATGGTATTGGGGCTTTGATCTCCCCACCATCATTAATATTATTAGTGTACCTTATTCTCTCCATGTCCATCCTTTCAAGGAGACTAACAAAATTGGTATAAGAACCAAGCATCTTATATTTAATAAAGACCTTTCTAGCCTCTCTTGCTATACCACCAAATTCTCTAAGAAGGGTTTCTAAAACAAAATCTTTCTTTTCCCCTTCTTCCATATCACCGAGTGTAAGAAACATGTGTTGGATTATAGGATTGAGATTAACAAATTTAGTTTCCAACATGCGAACTAAAGCAGCAGCAGCAATTTCATAAGTAGGAGCAAGTTCTACCAAGTGTCTATCTTCAAAATCTTCGACGGTACTAACATGATTGAAAAATTCTTCTATATTATTTCTCCCAATTATAGACCCACGTCCTACCGGCATGTCTTTTACGGTAAAATTAAAAGGAAACATAATGAAATAAGTAAAGTAAATGCAAGTAACTAATTTTTTTTGTGTTTTTGATATAGAGTGCAAACAAGATAGCAAGTAAAGTAAAACTAGCAACTAATTTTTTTTTTTGTGTTTTGATTTAGTGCAGCAAACAAAGTAGTAAATAAAACTAAGCAAGACAAAAACAAAGTAAAGAGATTGCGATGTGGAGACTCCCCTTGCAGCGTGTCTTGATCTCCCCGGCAACGGCGCCAGAAATTTTGCTTGATGCGCGTGATTGACGTATTGTCTTTCCGTTCGACACGCGTCCGTTGGGAACCCCAAGAGGAAGGTGTGATGCGCACAGCGGCAAGTTTCCCTCAGTAAGAAACCAAGGTTTATCGAACCAGTAGGAGTCAAGAAGCACGTGAAGGTTGATGGCGGCGAGATGTAGTGCGGCGCAACACCAGGGATTCCGGCGCCAACGTGGAACCTGCACAACACAAACCAAGTACTTTGCCCCAACGAAACAGCGAGGTTGTCAATCTCACCGGCTTGCTGTAACAAAGGATTAGATGTATAGTGTGGAAGATGATTGTTTGCAGAAAACAGTAGAACAGTAGTAGATTGTATTTCAGTATAGAGAATTGGACCGGGGTCCACAGTTCACTAGAGGTGTCTCTCCCATAAGATAAACAGCATGTTGGGTGAACAAATTACAGTTGGGCAATTGACAAATAGAGAGGACATGACCATGCACATACATATTATGATGAATATAGTGAGATTTAATTGGGCATTACGACAAAGTACATAGACCGCTATCCAGCATGCATCTATGCCTAAAAAGTCCACCTTCAGGTTATCATCCGAACCCCTTCCAGTATTAAGTTGCTAACAACAGACAATTGCATTAAGTATTGCGCGTAATGTAATCAATAACTACATCCTCGGACATAGCATCAATGTTTTATCCCTAGTGGCAACAACACATCCATAACCTTAGAGGTTTCTCTCACTCCCCCAGATTCACGGAGACATGAACCCACTATCGAGCATAAATACTCCCTCTTGGAGTTACAAGCATCAACTTGGCCAGAGCATCTACTAGTAACGGAGAGCATGCAAGATCATAAACAACACATAGATATAAATTGATAATCAACATAACATGGTATTCTCTATTCATCGGATCCCAACAAACACAACATATAGAATTACAGATAGATGATTGATGGCGTGTATAGCACACGTCCGTTGGGAACCCCAAGAGGAAGGTGTGATGCGTACAGCGGCAAGTTTTCCCTCAGTATGAAACCAAGGTTTATCGAACCAGTAGGAGCCAAGAAGCACGTTGAAGGTTGATGGCGGCGAGATGTAGTGCGGCGCAACACCAGGGATTTCGGCGCCAACGTGGAACCTGCACAACACAAACCAAGTACTTTGCCCCAACGAAACAGCGAGGTTGTCAATCTCACCGGCTTGCTGTAACAAAGGATTAGATGTATAGTGTGGATGATGATTGTTTGCAGAAAACAGAGAACAAGATTGCAAAGATTGTATTTCAGTATAGAGAATTGGACCGGGGTCCACAGTTCACTAGAGGTGTCTCTCCCATAATATAAACAGCATGTTGGGTGAACAAATTACAGTTGGGCAATTGACAAATAAAGAGGGCATGACCATGCACATACATATTATGATGAGTATAGTGAGATTTAATTGGGCATTACGACAAAGTACATAGACCGCTATCCAGCATGCATCTATTCCTAAAAAGTCCACCTTCAGGTTATCATCCGAACCCCCTCCAGTATTAAGTTGCTAACAACAGGCAATTGCATTAAGTATTGCGCGTAATGTAATCAGTAATTACATCCTCGACCATAGCACCAATGTTTTATCCCTAGTGGAAACAGCACATCCACAATCTTAGAGGTTTCTGTCACTCCCCCAGATTCACGGAGACATGAACCCACTATCGAGCATAAATACTCCCTCTTGGAGTTACAAGCATCTACTTGGCCAGAGCATCTACTAGTAACGGAGAGCATGCAAGATCATAAACAACACATAGATATAAATTGATAATCAACATAACAAGTATTCTCTATTCATCGGATCCCAACAAACATGTAATATCCCAGGTAAAGGGGTTACAAATATAGAGGAAACAGATGTGTGCATTGCATTCATGCATAGAAAATCTGGGGAATTTTCGCGCTTTAAAGTAAAACAGTCCACGAATGGCGAAGTTTCACTTGACCTTGGTGGAATTGAAGTAGCTCATCAAGTCAAGCGCTATAAACCTCAATGTGACTATGCTAAAACCTTGTTTTGGGTAGAGATGATTTGATCTAAGGGGTTAGATCAAAGGAGATTAAAATAAACACAACAACACCTCAATCAATGATCAATTACTTGATCTCATAAAAGATCATATTATGGTTATCCTTGCCATGGTATATGAACATCTATTCAATTACAAATCAAGTAACAATAATTAGAGTAACCATTCCCGACTTATCTTTTCCATGTCTTAAACTAATCCTTGATCCTACCATGAACCTCATGGTATTCATTTCACTTCATTCTTGGAAACAAGACAACGAGATAAACTCTAGAAATATATATTCCTCTCTACTACATATTAATATACATCAAACCTAGAGAAGTGAGAGCTCTATGTTACTTATAAGAGGATCAATGATAAACCTTGAACTAAACCTTGGATATACATCTATGTATTCAAATCATCATAAGAGAAACCCTAGGATATTATTCAAGACCATCCCTAGAGAGAGAACCCAATTATGTTAAACATAGATATTGATGATCACATCATTCTCTATGGAGCCTAACCTTAAGTTAGTATCAAAGTCCTTCCGAAATTGCGAGAGACCATTCATACCAATTCCAGCCTTACTTATTAAGCAATCAAGGACCACCTTTGAACTAAAGTACTAGGAGGTAAACCATTTCATCTTAGAGTGGTGAGATAACCAAATATCAGATAGAATAAGACCATAAACCCTAGAATGATCATTCCTATATAAGAGAGCTCAAGATCTGGTGTTACACTCAAGTTAGTTGAGGCAACACTTGAATTTGAGGGAGAGAACTATCCATATAACCAAATGATTATATCATCATTGATTAAGTAGAACCCTAACATAGTATCTCAGGCATTCTCCTGGGATATAAACTTTAGAGGCAACCATAGTAGTCCCATCCTAGAAAGTAAAATAGAAGTGAGAACCCCATTTAAGGAGAGATCCTTAGGAAGCCAAACCTTGATCATTATAAATTGAGTGATGATCATAAACCTAAGAACTTGAGGAAATGATATCAAGAATAAGTTGATCATGTCTAACCATGATCATGCTCTTGAGTTATGTGAGGATAAGTTAAACCCTAATCAGATAAGTAGATATCATTCATCACATGAAATTATAGGAAGATCACTAATAAGCAACCATAGGCTTATATCCCAACCTTAACTTATGAATCACTTGGTGATCATAAGTAGAATCCTATAACATTTATATTTCATTTATTCCTCAATTAAAGAACCTAAGAAAACCTTAGAGTCAAACTCTATACCTTATATGGTGAGAAACCATTCATCCATATAACCAAAGTTAACTATAAAAAGAACCATAACCACTTTAGCTACTTTAATGATAAATTGAGGATAGTAATAGAAGTTAATTGGGAGAAGACAAAACCAATTCTCAGATCCTTAGTAACTAAAGGAGCACATGAAATATAAAGTAAGTAACCATCTTATTTTGATTAGAGGAGATTAAACCCTAGCAAACACAATTATGGTGTTATCTCAAGTCTACAACCAAAATTATATTTCAAACCTAGTTGTGAATCACTTGGGTGATTACAATTATAAAACCAGACCATAATTAAGATTCAAACCAAGTGCCATTAGGTAACTATAATTAGAACTCTAGAATTGCACTTTAGTTAAATCCTATGCTTAATTATGGAGCATAAGATGAACCTAGTCTAAACCCTACAACTTAAACCTATATGGTGGTGATTAACCACCTATCATTATAATTAAGACCAAACCATGATGAGAGTAGAATTACCCTAGGTATTTCAAGGTGTTATTGAATATAATTCTAGTGCTACCTTTGAAATAGGGTTATACTAAAACTTATAAGAACTTAACAAATAGGTGGTCCCATAAGATCATATGCAAGTGATCAAATACTTAGAAAGACTTTTGTACATGAGATCAGGTCATTAAGTCCCTTGTTTAATAGAACTCCATAAACAAACATTACTTGGTAACTTGTTTCTTGCAAAGCAATACCAAATAAAACAAGATATATCATTAAGTAAGAAAACTACCATTTGGAAAATAATGAGAATCTTTCTAAATTGATATTTAAATCCATGCTCATATGGACATTTAATTCAAATCCCAATAGTAATTAATAAACCAATGATTTAGTACCATATTAAAAATTGCTAATGTATAACAACAATCCTTTAAAGTGCTTGAAGGGAATCTCACTTGAATTCAAACAACAAAGTTTGTATAATAGATTGAATTCAAAACAGTATTTAAATTAACAAAATAGAAAACAGTAAAAGAAAAACAGAAAAGAGAGAAAAGGAATTACCTGGACATACCTGGCCGTGTAGCCCACCAGCAGCCCATGGTGCAGCCCAGCAGCCCAGCACCACAGTCCACCACCAGCCCAGCAGCCTCAAGTCCAGCACAGCCCATCGCGGCCCGAATACCCCTTCGCTGTGGATAAAGATGAGGTGGAGGATCGTCGTCTTCCTCTTATCCTCTACACGCACAGGAGCTCGCCACCGAGCCAACCATCTCCACGTCCCGCGTCGCCACCGCAGTTGTTGACCGCCAGCGCACGGAGGAGAAACTATAAAACGTGCCGACGTCCTCCATTTCCCTCTCCTCTGCCCAATTTCTCCTCAATTCGAAACCCTAGCTTACCCCGATCACTGTCACCGCCGCCGTTAGGAGCTTCCCCAAGCCCCGACGCGGACACTGGCGTCATCGCCATCCTCTCCTTACCCATCCTATGCAAGGAATCTGGCCGGAACGTCCTGAATCGACCTCGTCGAGGTCATCTTCTCCAAGGCCGGCAACCATCAATTCCAGCGAACCCGACCTCCATTCGTCTCGCCGTCAAGCCCGGCATGTTCCTGGTAAGCCCCTCCACCTTGTAGCAGGATCGCCATGCTCCATCACATACCGTAGCATGCCCCGCGCCATGTGACTGTGAGCGCCGCCGCGGCACATCATCGCCGGCTGAGCTCCGGCGGCCATATCATAGCGGCGCCGCCACCTAGACGTTCCCCACACTCGCGCGCATCAGATGCACTAGCTTGCGCCGTCCCGCGCTCGCCAGAACGTCGAGGCCATCATCGATTGAGCGCCGGCAGAGAGCTCCAGCGCCACGTCATTAATTTTGACTTCGGTCAATGAGGGCGTGGCAGCTGACATGGCCAGGACCCCACCAGTCATTGACTGTGGGTGTATTCTGGTCGGGTAACTCTAGTATTTCTGTTTAAATTTAAATCCAGAAAATTGCTGCAACTTCAAACAAATTTAGAAAATTCAATTTAAGTCAGAAAAATGTAAATAAGATATTAAAATTCTTAGAAAAGAAAACTCCATCCAATAAAAATATAAGATGGAATTTTTATTTTTAATAAAAATTCAATTATTTAATACTTGTTATTTAAGCCTTTAATTTAATTCTAAACTCAATGAAAATTCAATAATTAGGAAAACTTTTCAAATTAAATAAAAACCAGAAAAAAAACAAATAAAACATTAAAAGTAATTTTCTTTATTTTTTATTTTGTTAAATCATTATTAGAGAGATTTAAAACCTTAAATAATAATTACCTTAATTATTAATTGTTTAAAAATAATAAAATGCCAAATCCCATATTATTTTTATTTCCAAGTTACTAATAACTTCAAATTTAAAATGAAGTTATTAATCCTAGAACTATCCGATAAATAGCAAACCCTAATTCCATATGGAATGATATTACAACCCTATCATTTCATGGGAAACTCTAAACCCTAAATTCATTTAGAACCTAGTTCCATTATTACATGTGAACCCTAATTTGCTTCTAACCTAAACCCAAGGTTAGAACAGGTGATCATGGTACTTTATTTCAAATCATAGAGCCATCATTAGCAACTAAAAAGACATACCTATGACCACATAAACTGTAGAACCCTATCACTAGCAATTTAGTATTCCATGTATACATATCACTGAACCTAGTTGATCAAGTAGTATCAACCAAGTATAAAACCCTAGTTCCTCTTCCAAAGACCACCATACTTAGTTATCCATAATTAGCATCACACCATTGTGATGAACCCTAATAGCAACTACACCTACTATTTTGTATTACATTCCATACTCCACTAAACCCTACTAGTGTTGGATATTTATCAACCATCCTACTTAGAAGTCAATTATTCCTTACTTAGTGAATCAAATAGCAAACCATATACACCCTCAACCCTAATTGTAATACTTCTTATTACTTAAGAAGTATGTTCTTCAAAAGTTATTCTTTTGAATTAAATAAGGAGTAGCCATCAAACCTGCTTCATAGGATCTATAAACCCTAGCCAACTATCACCAATAAGATATACCACCTTGATAGCAACTATTGGTAATTAAGATGTTTAGGCTTAATTCAACCATACAAGCCTAGTAGCTGATGAATCCAACCAGGTTGTGATCCATCTACTACCTACTCCAGAACACAATTAGAACCATGGAAAACCATAGAACCCCACCAACCAAATAATCATACTTGTTCTTTATTAGAGAACGTGTTCTTCAAAAGTTATTCTTTTGAAGTATATGATAATTAATCATTAACCATGCCATATAAGGTTAAAACCAACCACTATTCATTACATGATAGGATTATACCAAATGTTATTGTTATGTGCTATTAGTGTTATTATTATGATTTATTACATCACCTGTTTATGACAACAAGCAACCAATTCCTAATAAGAACCTTGTTTGTGAACCACTCTAAAAGTACAACACACCCTGAACCAGTCATTACAACTCACTGATCTTAAATCATCGGGGTTAGGTCACATTTAGAGCGATTGCATCTCATACTAATGCATTATTGCATCCTTGCCAATCTTTTAAACATCGTCCTTACCGGACAATGATGTTATTTCAGAATTCGGAGTTATTACGTATCGAAGACCTTGCCTGCATAATCTTGCAGTCAAGAAAGGCAAGTTCATCACTTGCTCATGTCATTTGAGTATCTTTACCAAATTACTTGCAAAGTACTATGATTATCACTATTGCATAAAAAAACCAAAATCACTATTTTCATAACTATGAATATGACTATGTGGTGGGCAATGGAACCATGGATTGTGTTGATATGGTGGAGGTTCCATTGCAAGGGTTTATATCCATCTAGGATTAAACAACAAATGTCGTCCAGTGATTCTTGTGCCGTAATAACCGTGTTAACCATAAGATCTGGAGTGGGACGGAATAGTCAATTGTATTTCCACCTCTTGTACATCAACGGATGCGCTTGCCGTAGACACTTGTATCCTGAGGGACAAGCGGTAGGCTGGGGAAGCCTTAAGTCCCCACGGTAATGCGGTCTATGATGGATTGTAAGATGTCCGGAACGGTCTATCCATGATTGATAGGGGAAGGCATATAAAATTGTTCGGAACGGTCTACCTTAATCGGTATAGGGGAGAACAAATGCCCGGAACGGTCTCATCATGGATATAGGGGAAGACAATCTTACAAAAGGGTGGGTGTGCGAGGTAGCGGAGGAATATGATTGGCTATGACCTTATACCGGGCCTCACACCATAGGAAGTGTGGACGAGAACATGACTTGGTTGGCACCAAGGTTAAGATCTCTTATGGGTAAAGCAACACACCTCTGCAGAGTGTAAAGAACCGTGACCTGTCACTCCCTGTTCCGGGATATGGAACTGCGAACGCTGCCGGAAAGGAGCTCCATGAAGTTCTAGTAAACCGGTGAAGGCTGACGGACATAGTTCTTCTGAATAAAAGCAACCTTTTGAAGAAATGGTTATGAAAACTTGCATTGGTATTAGACTTTCTGGTCTAATGCCGTAGCTAGTGCATTAAACACCTCTTTCCTATAATGAACTTGTTGAGTACGCTCGTACTCATCCCACTCTTAAATCCCCTGCTTAGATATGGAGGCATCGAAGGAGGATCTACAGTGCAACTCGAAGGCCGAGGAGTCAACAACTACTTCAGGAGACAGGAACCTGTCAGAGGAGTCAGCTACCACATCCAACAAGGAGAAAACCTAGTTTAGCCATAGAAGGGAACTAGCTTCCTAAACCTAGCTCCTATTTAGCTAGAATCTATTCTTAGCCTTTGTAGTTAGTGAAATACTCTACAAATAGAGTTCGTGATAAGACTAGACTACGAGTCGTTCTTCTGGAGTTTATTTGCAGTTTTACCTCATTGTAAAGTAGGAGGCTATGATGATCTTATGTAACAGAGTCGATGTTGTAATTCTATAGACATGCCTTGGACCCTCATATGTTTCTGTTGTACCACTCTGAGCGATATAATACCATGGAACTGTGTTTCATTGGTGTTATATCAGACTTGCATACTACACCATGCAGTGGTATGCCGGGTCACCACAGTTGGTATCAGAGCAAATGCTTTGACCCTAGGATTAAAACCCTTTAAATGAGACCTATAGGCTTGGTAGTGTCTATAGGAAGTTGTCTTAGTTAAACCAAATACTTCTTATGACTTGAGATGGATATTCACTTGAGAATAATCCTGACACACTTGATTCAACATTTCTTACCTATCTTTACTAAGTAAAGTTAGCTAATCCCAAACATATAGCACCCCATTAAGTCCTTAAAACAATAGATGAGTAGATCACAGTTGGTATACAATACCTGGTAGTCCAAAGAGAGGATACAACCATAAGGAAGATATCCTATTGGAAGATGTGTACCAACACCTATTATGATTAAATAAAAGTATTCAGACCTGTAATAGAAGTAATATCAAGTGATGAAGATAGTATATAAGAAAGATGTCCTACTAGAAGGTGTATACCAAATAAGTAATAAGTAAGTAAAATTATCTAGACATGTGAAACAATGGATAGTAAGTGATAACTACGAGTCATATGAAGTAGTATAGACCATGATGAGTCAATCATGGGAGGTAAGGAAGAGAGATTGGAATAAAATATGTCTACATACATGGTAGGGATAGTAATCATATAAGATTCACATGAGAATCATTATGTGATGGACTAGAACCTCATAATTAATTAAGAGGAGTACAATAAGAAGCCAAGTTGTTCAACAACAGTGCAAGAATTGTGTTCCCAAAACAATGGGAAGTGTGCCAAGCACATCTTGACCATAGTCTTATGATAGAATCACTTGGAAGTATAGGAGCTATATTCCATGAGTTATGTGTTTAGAGTAGCCATGCTAGAACCTAGACATATCATGTGAGATAGTCCTCAACAAAAATGGAAGTTAAGTAGTACTTCCAAAGAAAATTAGGTTAACCTTAGCTATCCTAGACCACTTTGTTTCAAGTTAATCTCATTGCAAATGTGCAATTAAGGTAAAGGTTGAGACAAATAGTAGAATCTCATATATTCGTGCTATGTATCACGATATAAACTTATCTATGTGGTGTTATATACTACACATCAGAGCCTAATGTTTAGAGATGCCTTACTCAACTATTATATTCAGGCTTATGATGATGTGTATTATAAACACAAAGCTGAATCTTCTTGGATTTTATTAGATTTTCATTGTTTGACTAGATCCATACATGAAGTTTGACTTTGATATGCAAATGCATGTTGCAATATCAAGTTCCTACTTGATGTTAAAGATCTAGAGGGTAATGGTAAACGTGTGAGGAAGTGACGAATTCTGAAGACTCTGAAGACAAGATGAAGGTTCGTTAGAAGAAAGGAAACAAAGTTGTGGGAAGCAGCCACAATATTCAGAAGGTAGTACCAACCAAAACTCATGCTTAACCTCAACAGAGGAGTACTTTAGTACATGAGAAGCATGAAGATAAGAAATATGGTGATTATGGTGAAGCTGAAGCAGATCCATAGTCAACATAGAAGAGGGAATGCATGGGAAATCACTTAGGATACTATATTCATAGTGTCAGCTAGTGGTTTTCTTGCAACAATAAACCCTGAATGAAGAAAGATGACCTATGAAACCATAGCAGATATAAGAAGACCATAGTTGATATAGGATCAATACTGCGAGATAAAGTAGAGGATGCCTCGTCCAGTTAATCAGAACCTATAATAGAATCCATTTTTAGATAACAAATAGCCATAATTGGTATCAAGTAGTCCATCATTGGATTATTTGTATCAAGAAATTGTGAACAAATAAAAAAACTTTGCCAGCCAAATAACAATGACCTATAATCATTTAGTCAAGGGATTCACATTGGATGTCCACAATTGAGTGGATACATCACAGATATTCCTCGCGAGAACTTAGAAGAATATGAACCATAAACTACACCTAAACCAATATTCTAACCATCAATCCAATGGTTGGAAGGAAAAGGAGTTGAAGACCATAAGAAAACTCTAAGGGGTAGAGTAAAGACTGAGTTGGATGTACAATAACTTAATACTTTAAGCTTGATAGAAGCAGAAGGTCTGAACTGAGAGGAAGTTCTATCTTATTTTCATAAGATTATTGGACATTTCTTTCAGAAAGATGTCAGACCAGAAGCCGAGATTCATACCTCGAGGAAGTAAGAAGTGGACTAGAACTTGAGAAAGTGAGTAATATTTATTCAGAAGTACGAGAGCTCAAAGAAGATAAGTTTAATGAAGTTGGACGAAGAAAATACCGTAGACAAAATACAGCTCAAGAAGGCCAAAGACCGAAGGAGATTGACTATACCAAAACTAAAGTCAATTTGAAAGATTCCTTTCATGGAACCTAAATAACCCAAAATAGTTATAGGTATCAATTATAAACCATGATTGGATGGACTAAATGAGTCTAATACATTATTAAAAAAATAAACCATCACGACCAATTCCATAGTTAGTACCTTATTAAGTACCATTACTGCAATTTTGGTAGTAAGGGAAAACAAAGACCTATTTTAATAAATAGGAGAATGTTATCCAATTAGTCATCAATTAAGACTACCTGGACAAGAAGAAGTCCCAATCATTGAATCTTCAATGAGATAGGAAACAAGATTATAATAGTTGGAAGAAATCAATGAATCAAAGTAAGAGCCATGGTTCAGAGACAGGTACTATTAGATTCCAGAAAAAATTCATAGAACTGGAGTAAGAAACTTATGTTCAGAGACAAACCCTAATGGATTCCAGGAAGAATCTGGACAAGGGATATATTCAATTATATCTTGTGAGATCAATATGGAGTTCGAGAAAAGTTTTGGTCTACACAAGTCAGATCCACACTCCGAAACGTGAGAGAGTTCAAACTTCGAGGACGAAGTTTAGTTTAAGGGGTAGAGACTGTAATATCCCAGGTAAAGGGGTTACAAATATAGAGGAAACAAATGTGTGCATTGCATTCATGCATAGAAAATCTGGGGAATTTTCGCGCTTTAAAGTAAAACAGTCACAGTAACTGAAGTTTCACTTGACCTTGGTGGAATTGAAGTAGCTCATCAAGTCAAGCGCTATAAACCTCAATGTGACTATGCTAAAACCTTGTTTTGGGTAGAGATGATTTGATCTAAGGGGTTAGATCAAAGGAGATTAAAATAAACACAACAACACCTCAATCAATGATCAATTACTTGATCTCATAAAAGATCATATTATGGTTATCCTTGCCATGGTATATGAACATCTATTCAATTACAAATCAAGTAACAATAATTAGAGTAACCATTCCTGACTTATCTTTTCCATGTCTTAAACTAATCCTTGATCCTACCATGAACCTCATGGTATTCATTTCACTTCATTCTTGGAAACAAGACAACGAGATAAACTCTAGAAATATATATTCCTCTCTACTACATATTAATATACATCAAACCTAGAGAAGTGAGAGCTCTATGTTACTTATAAGAGGATCAATGATAAACCTTGAACTAAACCTTGGATATACATCCATGTATTCAAATCATCATAAGAGAAACCCTAGGATATTATTCAAGACCATCCCTAGAGAGAGAACCCAATTATGTTAAACATAGATATTGATGATCACATCATTCTCTATGGAGCCTAACCTTAAGTTAGTATCAAAGTCCTTCCGAAATTGAGAGAGACCATTCATACCAATTCCAGCCTTACTTATTAAGCAATCAAGGACCACCTTTGAACTAAAGTACTAGGAGGTAAACCATTTCATCTTAGAGTGGTGAGATAACCAAATATCAGATAGAATAAGACCATAAACCCTAGAATGATCATTCCTATATAAGAGAGCTCAAGATCTGGTGTTACACTCAAGTTAGTTGAGGCAACACTTGAATTTGAGGGAGAGAACTATCCATATAACCAAATGATTATATCATCATTGATTAAGTAGAACCCTAACATAGTATCTCAGGCATTCTCCTGGGATATAAACTTTAGAGGCAACCATAGTAGTCCCATCCTAGAAAGTAAAATAGAAGTGAGAACCCCATTTAAGGAGAGATCCTTAGGAAGCCAAACCTTGATCATTATAAATTGAGTGATGATCATAAACCTAAGAACTTGAGGAAATGATATCAAGAATAAGTTGATCATGTCTAACCATGATCATGCTCTTGAGTTATGTGAGGATAAGTTAAACCCTAATCAGATAAGTAGATATCATTCATCACATGAAATTATAGGAAGATCACTAATAAGCAACCATAGGCTTATATCCCAACCTTAACTTATGAATCACTTGGTGATCATAAGTAGAATCCTATAACATTTATATTTCATTTATTCCTCAATTAAAGAACCTAAGAAAACCTTAGAGTCAAACTCTATACCTTATATGGTGAGAAACCATTCATCCATATAACCAAAGTTAACTATAAAAAGAACCATAACCACTTTAGCTACTTTAATGATAAATTGAGGATAGTAATAGAAGTTAATTGGGAGAAGACAAAACCAATTCTCAGATCCTTAGTAACTAAAGGAGCACATGAAATATAAAGTAAGTAACCATCTTATTTTGATTAGAGGAGATTAAACCCTAGCAAACACAATTATGGTGTTATCTCAAGTCTACAACCAAAATTATATTTCAAACCTAGTTGTGAATCACTTGGGTGATTACAATTATAAAACCAGACCATAATTAAGATTCAAACCAAGTGCCATTAGGTAACTATAATTAGAACTCTAGAATTGCACTTTAGTTAAATCCTATGCTTAATTATGGAGCATAAGATGAACCTAGTCTAAACCCTACAACTTAAACCTATATGGTGGTGATTAACCACCTATCATTATAATTAAGACCAAACCATGATGAGAGTAGAATTACCCTAGGTATTTCAAGGTGTTATTGAATATAATTCTAGTGCTACCTTTGAAATAGGGTTATACTAAAACTTATAAGAACTTAACAAATAGGTGGTCCCATAAGATCATATGCAAGTGATCAAATTCTCAGATAAGAGATCAAATACTTAGAAAGACTTTTGTACATGAGATCAGGTCATTAAGTCCCTTGTTTAATAGAACTCCATAAACAAACATTACTTGGTAACTTGTTTCTTGCAAAGCAATACCAAATAAAACAAGATATATCATTAAGTAAGAAAACTACCATTTGGAAAATAATGAGAATCTTTCTAAATTGATATTTAAATCCATGCTCATATGGACATTTAATTCAAATCCCAATAGTAATTAATAAACCAATGATTTAGTACCATATTAAAAATTGCTAATGTATAACAACAATCCTTTAAAGTGCTTGAAGGGAATCTCACTTGAATTCAAACAACAAAGTTTGTATAATAGATTGAATTCAAAACAGTATTTAAATTAACAAAATAGAAAACAGTAAAAGAAAAACAGAAAAGAGAGAAAAGGAATTACCTGGACATACCTGGCCGTGTAGCCCACCAGCAGCCCATGGTGCAGCCCAGCACCACAGTCCACCACCAGCCCAGCAGCCTCAAGTCCAGCACAGCCCATCGCGGCCCGAATACCCCTTCGCTGTGGATAAAGATGAGGTGGAGGATCGTCGTCTTCCTCTTATCCTCTACACGCACAGGAGCTCGCCACCGAGCCAACCATCTCCACGTCCCGCGTCACCGCCGCAGTTGTTGACCGCCAGCGCACGGAGGAGAAACTATAAAACGTGCCGACGTCCTCCATTTCCCTCTCCTCTGCCCAATTTCTCCTCAATTCGAAACCCTAGCTTACCCCGGTCACTGTCACCGCCGCCGTTAGGAGCTTCCCCAAGCCCCGACGCGGACACTGGCGTCATCGCCATCCTCTCCTTACCCATCCTATGCAAGGAATCTGGCCGGAACGTCCTGAATCGACCTCGTCGAGGTCATCTTCTCCAAGGCCGGCAACCATCAATTCCAGCGAACCCGACCTCCATTCGTCTCGCCGTCAAGCCCGGCATGTTCCTGGTAAGCCCCTCCACCTTGTAGCAGGATCGCCATGCTCCATCACATACCGTAGCATGCCCCGCGCCATGTGACTGTGAGCGCCGCCGCGGCACATCATCGCCGGCTGAGCTCCGGCGGCCATATCATAGCGGCGCCGCCACCTAGACGTTCCCCACACTCGCGCGCATCAGATGCACTAGCTTGCACCGTCCCGCGCTCGCCAGAACGTCGAGGCCATCATCGATTGAGCGCCGGCAGAGAGCTCCAGCGCCACGTCATCAATTTTGACTTCGGTCAATGAGGGCGTGGCAGCTGACATGGCCAGGACCCCACCAGTCATTGACTGTGGGTGTATTCTGGTCGGGTAACTCTAGTATTTCTGTTTAAATTTAAATCCAGAAAATTGCTGCAACTTCAAACAAATTTAGAAAATTCAATTTAAGTCAGAAAAATGTAAATAAGATATTAAAATTCTTAGAAAAGAAAACTCCATCCAATAAAAATATAAGATGGAATTTTTATTTTTAATAAAAATTCAATTATTTAATACTTGTTATTTAAGCCTTTAATTTAATTCTAAACTCAATGAAAATTCAATAATTAGGAAAACTTTTCAAATTAAATAAAAACCAGAAAAAAAAACAAATAAAACATTAAAAGTAATTTTCTTTATTTTTTATTTTGTTAAATCATTATTAGAGAGATTTAAAACCTTAAATAATAATTACCTTAATTATTAATTGTTTAAAAATAATAAAATGCCAAATCCCATATTATTTTTATTTCCAAGTTACTAATAACTTCAAATTTAAAATGAAGTTATTAATCCTAGAACTATCCGATAAATAGCAAACCCTAATTCCATATGGAATGATATTACAACCCTATCATTTCATGGGAAACTCTAAACCCTAAATTCATTTAGAACCTAGTTCCATTATTACATGTGAACCCTAATTTGCTTCTAACCTAAACCCAAGGTTAGAACAGGTGATCATGGTACTTTATTTCAAATCATAGAGCCATCATTAGCAACTAAAAAGACATACCTATGACCACATAAACTGTAGAACCCTATCACTAGCAATTTAGTATTCCATGTATACATATCACTGAACCTAGTTGATCAAGTAGTATCAACCAAGTATAAAACCCTAGTTCCTCTTCCAAAGACCACCATACTTAGTTATCCATAATTAGCATCACACCATTGTGATGAACCCTAATAGCAACTACACCTACTATTTTGTATTACATTCCATACTCCACTAAACCCTACTAGTGTTGGATATTTATCAACCATCCTACTTAGAAGTCAATTATTCCTTACTTAGTGAATCAAATAGCAAACCATATACACCCTCAACCCTAATTGTAATACTTCTTATTACTTAAGAAGTATGTTCTTCAAAAGTTATTCTTTTGAATTAAATAAGGAGTAGCCATCAAACCTGCTTCATAGGATCTATAAACCCTAGCCAACTATCACCAATAAGATATACCACCTTGATAGCAACTATTGGTAATTAAGATGTTTAGGCTTAATTCAACCATACAAGCCTAGTAGCTGATGAATCCAACCAGGTTGTGATCCATCTACTACCTACTCCAGAACACAATTAGAACCATGGAAAACCATAGAACCCCACCAACCAAATAATCATACTTGTTCTTTATTAGAGAACGTGTTCTTCAAAAGTTATTCTTTTGAAGTATATGATAATTAATCATTAACCATGCCATATAGGGTTAAAACCAACCACTATTCATTACATGATAGGATTATACCAAATGTTATTGTTATGTGCTATTACTGTTATTATTATGATTTATTACATCACCTGTTTATGATAACAAGCAACCAATTCCTAATAAGAACCTTGTTTGTGAACCACTCTAAAAGTACAACACACCCTGAACCAGTCATTACAACTCACTGATCTTAAATCATCGGGGTTAGGTCACGTTTAGAGCGATTGCATCTCATACTAATGCATTATTGCATCCTTGCCAATCTTTTAAACATCGTCCTTACCGGACAATGATGTTATTTCAGAATTCGGAGTTATTACGTATCGAAGACCTTGCCTGCATAATCTTGCAGTCAAGAAAGGCAAGTTCATCACTTGCTCATGTCATTTGAGTATCTTTACCAAATTACTTGCAAAGTACTATGATTATCACTATTGCATAAAAAAACCAAAATCACTATTTTCATAACTATGAATATGACTATGTGGTGGGCAATGGAACCATGGATTGTGTTGATATGGTGGAGGTTCCATTGCAAGGGTTTATATCCATCTAGGATTAAACAACAAATGTCGTCCAGTGATTCTTGTGCCGTAATAACCGTGTTAACCATAAGATCTGGAGTGGGACGGAATAGTCAATTGTATTTCCACCTCTTGTACATCAACGGATGCGCTTGCCGTAGACACTTGTATCCTGAGGGACAAGCGGTAGGCTGGGGAAGCCTTAAGTCCCCACGGTAATGCGGTCTATGATGGATTGTAAGATGTCCTAACGGTCTATCCATGATTGATAGGGGAAGGCATATAAAATTGTTCGAACGGTCTACCTTAATCGGTATAGGGAGAACAAATGCCGGAACGGTCTCATCATGGATATAGGGGAAGACAATCTTACAAAAGGGTGGGTGTGCGAGGTAGCGGAGGAATATGATTGGCTATGACCTTATACCGGGCCTCACACCATAGGAAGTGTGGACGAGAACATGACTCGGTTGGCACCAAGGTTAAGATCTCTTATGGGTAAAGCAACACACCTCTGCAGAGTGTAAAGAACCGTGACCTGTCACTCCCTGTTCTGGGATATGGAACTGCGAACGCTGCCGGAAAGGAGCTCCATGAAGTTCTAGTAAACCGGTGAAGGCTGACGGACATAGTTCTTCTGAATAAAAGCAACCTTTTGAAGAAATGGTTATGAAAACTTGCATTGGTATTAGACTTTCTGGTCTAATGCCGTAGCTAGTGCATTAAACACCTCTTTCCTATAATGAACTTGTTGAGTACGCTCGTACTCATCCCACTCTTAAATCCCCTGCTTAGATATGGAGGCATCGAAGGAGGATCTACAGTGCAACTCGAAGGCCGAGGAGTCAACAACTACTTCAAGAGACAGGAACCTGTCAGAGGAGTCAGCTACCACATCCAACAAGGAGAAAACCTAGTTTAGCCATAGAAGGGAACTAGCTTCCTAAACCTAGCTCCTATTTAGCTAGAATCTATTCTTAGCCTTTGTAGTTAGTGAAATACTCTACAAATAGAGTTCGTGATAAGACTAGACTACGAGTCGTTCTTCTGGAGTTTATTTGCAGTTTTACCTCATTGTAAAGTAGGAGGCTGTGATGATCTTATGTAACAGAGTCGATGTTGTAATTCTATAGACATGCCTTGGACCCTCATATGTTTCTGTTGTACCACTCTGAGCGATATAATACCATGGAACTGTGTTTCATTGGTGTTATATCAGACTTGCATACTACACCATGAAGTGGTATGCCGGGTCACCACAAAACACAACATATAGAATTACAGATAGATGATCTTGATCATGTTCGGCAGCTCACAAGACCCGACAATTAAGCACAATGGGGAGAAGACAACCATCTAGCTACTGCTATGGACCCATAGTCCAGGGGTAGACTACTCACACATCACTCCGGAGGCGACCATGACGGCGTAGAGTCCTCCGGGAGATGATTCCCCTCTCCGGCAGGGTGCCGGAGGCGATCTCCTGAATCCCCCGAGATGGGATTGGCGGCGGCGGCGTCTCTGGAAGGTTTTCCGTATCGTGGCTCTCGGTACTGGGGGTTTCGCGACGAAGGCTATTTGTAGGCGGAAGGGCGGGTCAAGGGGCGTCACGAGGGGCCCACACCATAGGTCGGTGCGGCCAGGGCTTGGGCCGCGCCGCCCTATGGTTTGGCCACCTCGTGGCCCCACTTCGTCTCCTCTTCGGTCTTCTGGAAGCTTCGTGGCAAAATAGGACCCTGGGCGTTGATTTCGTCCAATTCCGAGAATATTTCCTTACTAGGATTTCTGAAACCAAAAACAGCAGAAACAAAGAATCGGCACTTCGGCATCTTGTTAATAGGTTAGTTCCAGAAAATGCACGAATATGACATAAAGTGTGCATAAAACATGTAGATATCATCAATAATGTGGCATGGAACATAAGAAATTATCGATACGTCGGAGACGTATCAGCATCCCCAAGCTTAGTTCCTGCTCGTCCCGAGCAGGTAAACGATAAACAAAGATAATTTCTGGAGTGACATGCCATCATAATCTTGATCATACTATTTGTAAGCATATGTAGTGAATGCAGCGATCAAATCAATGTATATGACATGAGTAAACAAGTGAATCATATAGCAAAGACTTTTCATGAATAGTACTTCAAGACAAGCATCAATAAGTCTTGCATAAGAGTTAACTCATAAAGCAATAATTCATAGTAGAAGCGTTGAAGCAACACAAAGGAAGATGAAGTTTCAGCGGTTGCTTTCAACTTATAACATGTATATCTCATGGATAGTTGTCAATGTAAAGTAGTATAATAAGTGCAATATGCAAGTATGTAGGAATCAATGCACAGTTCACACAAGTGTTTGCTTCTTGAGGTGGAGAGAGATAGGTGAACTGACTCAACAATAAAAGTAAAAGAAAGGTCCTTCAAAGAGGAAAGCATCGATTGCTATATTTGTGCTAGAGCTTTGATTTTGAAAACAAGAAACAATTTTGTCAACGGTAGTAATAAAGCATATGTACCATGTAAATTATATCTTACAAGTTGCAAGCCTCATGCATAGTATACTAATAGTGCCCGCACCTTGTCCTAATTAGCTTGGACTACCGGGATTATCGCAATGCACATGTTTTAACCAAGTATCACAAAGGGGTACCTCTATGCCGCCTGTACAAAGGTCTAAGGAGAAAGCTCGCATTGGATTTCTCGCTATTGATTATTCTCAACTTAGCTAGACATCCATACCGGGACAACATAGACAACAGATAATGGACTCCTCTTTTATGCATAAGCATGTAGCAGCAATTAATTTTCTCATATGAGATTGAGGATATATGTCCAAAACTGAAACTTCCACCATGGATCATGGCTTTAGTTAGCGGCCCAATGTTCTTCTCTAACAATATGCATGCTCTAACCATAAGGTGGTAGATCGCCCTTACTTCAGACAAGACGAACATGCATAGCAACTCACATGATATTCAACAAAGAGTAGTTGATGGCGTCCCCAGGAACATGGTTATCGCACAACAAGCAACTTAATAAGAGATAAAGTGCATAAGTACATATTCAATACCACAATAGTTTTTAAGCTATTTGTCCCATGAGCTATATATTGTAAAGGTGAAGAATGGAAATTTAAAGGTAGCACTCAAGCAATTTACTTTGGAATGGCGGAGAAATACCATGTAGTAGGTAGGTATGGTGGACACAAATGGCATAGTGGTTGGCTCAAGTATTTTGGATGCATGAGAAGTATTCCCTCTCGATACAAGGTTTAGGCTAGCAAGGCTATTTGAAACAAACACAAGGATGAACCGGTGCAGCAAAACTCACATAAAAGACATATTGTAAACATTATAAGACTCGACACCGTCTTCCTTGTTGTTCAAACTCAATACTAGAAATTATCTAGACCTTAGAGACACCAAATATGCAAACCAAATTTTAGCATGCTCTATGTATTTCTTCATTAATAGGTGCAAAGCATATGATGCAAGAGCTTAAACATGAGCACAACAATTGCCAAGTATCACATTATCCAAGACATTATAGCAATTACTACATGTATCATTTTCCAATTCCAACCATATAACAATTTAACGAAGAAGAAACTTCGCCATGAATACTATGAGTAGAGCCTAAGGACATATTTGTCCATATGCTACAGCGGAGCGTGTCTCTCTCCTACACAAATAATGCTAGGATCCATTTTATTCAAACAAAACAAAAAAACAAAACAAACCGACGCTCCAAGAAAAGCACATAAGATGTGATGGAATAAAAATATAGTTTCAGGGGAGGAACCTGATAATGTTGTCGATGAAGAAGGGGATGCCTTGGGAATCCCCAAGCTTAGACGCTTGAGTCTTCTTGATATATGCAGGGGTGAACCACCGGGGCATCCCCAAGCTTAGAGCTTTCACTCTCCTTGATCATGTTGTATCATCTCCCTCTCTTGATCCTTGAAAACTTCCTCCACACCAAACTTAGAACAACTCATTAGAGGGTTAGTGCACAATCAAAATATACATGTTCAGAGGTGACATAATCATTCTTAACACTTCTGGACATTGCACAAAGCTACTGAAAGTCAATGGAATCAAAATATCCATCGAACATAACAAAACAGGCAATGCGAAATAAAAGGCAGAATCTGTCAAAACAGAACAGTTCGTATTGACAAATTTTATTGAGGCACCAGACTTGCTCAAATGAAAATGCTCAAATTGAATGAAAGTTGAGTACATATCTGAGGATCACTCACGTAAATTGGCATAATTTTCTTAATTACCTACAGAGAATTTTGCCCAGATTTGTGACAGCAAAGAAATCTGTTTCTGCGCAGTAATCCAAATCTAGTATGAACTTTACTATCAACGACTTTACTTGGCACAACAAAACACTAAACTAAGATAAGGAGAGGTTGCTACAGTAGTAAACAACTTCCAAGATACAAAATAAAAACAAAGTACTGTAGTAAAAACATGGGTTGTCTCCCATAAGCGCTTTTCTTTAACGCCTTTCAGCTAGGCGCAGAAAGTGTGTATCAAGTGTTATCGAAGGATGGGGCATCATTATCATAAGCTCCCCCATCCGTAGTGGTACTAAGGGCTTTGTCAATTTTAGGCCTATAATAATATTTCTTTGGTTTAGGCACTTTAGAGACATACATAAACTTTTGCTCCTTACCCACATAAGCTTTCTCCTTATATTTAAGAGAAGAAAATGTCGAACCCAAGGTTCCCATAGCTTTTTCAAGTTCGCCAATCCTATCGGTTTGATCATCATGGACAACACAAGTTCCTAGGACACTAATTCTTTTATCAATTCCTCTTAAGGATTTATCAAGTTCATCAGTTTTATCAAGTAACATTTCCAATTTAGTTTCAATGCTTGGAAATTTTTTCTCTATGGTTTCCAATTTTTTCATAACATCTTCAAGAGAGATTTCAGTCTTAACTTCATCAACAGGGGGTATTCCAAATAGACTCTCAATAATGCAGTTAGCTTCTAATGCAGGAGTACTTAGGAAGTTACCTTTCGCGAGACAATCAAGAACATACCTATTCCAGCTAGAGACACCAACATAAAAATTCCTGAGTAGGATAGTGGTGGAGTGTTTCTTAGTGCACCTATTATGGGCATCACTAATTCTATACCAAGCATCTCTTAAACATTCTCCCCCTCGTTGCTTAAACGTACGAACTTCAACTTCAGGATTACTCATTTTAGCAGCAGTAAATAAAGCAAACTAGATAAAGTAAATGCAAGTAACTAATTTTTTTGTGTTTTCGATATAGCAAACAAGATAGCAAATAAAGTAAAACTAGCAACTAATTTTTTCGTATTTTGATATAGTGCAGCAAACAAAGTAGTAAATAAAGTAAAGCAAGACAAAAACAAAGTAAAGAGATTGGGATGTGGAGACTTCCCTTGCAGCGTGTCTTGATCTCCCCGGCAACGGCGCCAGAAAAATTGCTTGATGGCGTGTACATCACACGTCCGTTGGGAGCCCCAAGAGGAAGGTGTGATGCGTACAGCGGCAAGTTTTCCCTCAGTATGAAACCAAGGTTTATCGAACCAGTAGGAGCCAAGAAGCACGTTGAAGGTTGATGGCGGCGAGATGTAGTGCGGCGCAACACCAGGGATTCCGGCGCCAACGTGGAACCTGCACAACACAAACCAAGTACTTTGCCCCAACGAAACAGCGAGGTTGTCAATCTCACCGGCTTGCTGTAACAAAGGATTAGTTGTATAGTGTGGATGATGATTGTTTGCAGAAAATAGTAGAACGGTATTGCAGTAGATTGTATTTCAGTATAGAGAATTGGACCGGGGTCCACAGTTCACTAGAGGTGTCTCTCCCATAAGATAAACAGCATGTTGGGTGAACAAATTACAGTTGGGCAATTGACAAATAAAGAGGGCATGACCATGCACATACATATTATGATGAGTATAGTGAGATTTAATTGGGCATTACGACAAAGTACATAGACCGCTATCCAGCATGCATCTATGCCTAAAAAGTCCACCTTCAGGTTATCATCCGAACCCCCTCCAGTATTAAGTTGCTAACAACAGACAATTGCATTAAGTATTCCGCGTAATGTAATCAGTAACTACATCCTCGAACATAGCACCAATGTTTTATCCCTAGTGGCAACAGCACATCCATAATCTTAGAGGTTTCTGTCACTCCCCCAGATTCACGGAGACATGAACCCACTATCGAGCATAAATACTCCCTCTTGGAGTTACAAGCATCTACTTGGCCAGAGCATCTACTAGTAACGGAGAGCATGCAAGATCATAAACAACACATAGATATAAATTGATAATCAACATAACAAGTATTCTCTATTCATCGGATCCCAACAAACACAACATATATAATTACAGATAGATGATCTTGATCATGTTCGGCAGCTCACAAGACCCGACAATTAAGCACAATGGGGAGAAGACAACCATCTAGCTACTGCTATGGACCCATAGTCCAGGGGGAGACTACTCACACATCACTCCGGAGGCGACCATGGCGGCGTAGAGTCCTCCGGGAGATGATTCCCCTCTCCGGAAGGGTGCCGGAGGCGATCTCCTGAATCCCCCGAGATGGGATTGGCGGCGGCGGCGTCTCTGGAAGGTTTTCCGTATCGTGGCTCTCGGTACTGGGGGTTTCGCGACGAAGGCTATTTGTAGGCGGAAGGGCAGGTCAAGGGGCGTCACGAGGGGCCCACACCATAGGTCGGCGCGGCCAGGGCTTGGGTCGCGCCGCCCTATGGTTTGGCCACCTCGTGGCCCCACTTCGTCTCCTCTTCGGTCTTCTGGAAGCTTCGTGGCAAAATAGGACCCTGGGCGTTGATTTCGTCCAATTCCGAGAATATTTCCTTACTAGGATTTCTAAAACCAAAAACAGCAGAAAACAGCAACTGGCACTTCGGCATCTTGTTAATAGGTTAGTTCCAGAAAATGCACGAATATGACATAAAGTGTGCATAAAACATGTAGATATCATCAATAATGTGGCATGGAACATAAGAAATTATCGATACATCGGAGACGTATCAATGATCTTGATCATGTTCGGCAGCTCACAAGACCCGACAATTAAGCACAATGGGGAGAAGACAACCATCTAGCTACTGCTATGGACCCATAGTCCAGGGGTAGACTACTCACACATCACTCCGGAGGCGACCATGGCGGCGTAGAGTCCTCCGGGAGATGATTCCCCTCTCCGGCAGGGTGCCGGAGGCGATCTCCTGAATCCCCCGAGATGGGATTGGCGGCGGCGGCGTCTCTGGAAGGTTTTCCGTATCGTGGCTCTCGGTACTGGGGGTTTCGCGACGAAGGCTATTTGTAGGCGGAAGGGTAGGTCAGGGGGCGTCGCGAGGGGCCCAGGAGACAGGTCGGCGCGGCCAAGGGTGGGGCCGCGCCGCCCTACCTCCTGGCCACCTCGTGGCCCCACTTCGTTGACTCTCCGGTCTTCTGGAAGCTTCGTGGCAAAATAGGCCCCTGGGCGTTGATTTCGTCCAATTCCGAGAATATTTCCTTACTAGGATTTCTGAAACCAAAAATAGCAGAAAACAGCAACTGACTCTTTGGCATCTTGTTAATAGGTTAGTTCCAGAAAATGCATAAATATGACATAAAGTATGCATAAAACATGTAGATATCATCAATAATGTGGCATGGAACATAAGAAATTATCGATACGTCGGAGACGTATCAGTGTACAATGATGTTTCTATGCATAAAGTTGTAGGGCTTGTTGTTCTGATTCCAACAAGCCGAAGATCATTGAAATCGGAGTCCGAGCGCAAAATTTATCATGGTTCTTGTAAACCATGTTTTCATGTTTGGCCCGGTGGCGCCGGCTGTCTCACCGGCTTGTCCGGCACAGACCGGTTCCCACACTGGTGCCAACTGAACGGTTTCCAGGGGGCTCTCAGGGTCGCCCGGTCCCTGGCCAGGTCGGACCGGCTCTCACAACAGGCGGCCGAGTCTCAGGTCCGGTTTGGCCCAGTTGACCAGGCTGCACAAAAAACTCTCAGATCTGCCCCCAACGGTTATATCTTCCCTTGGCCTATAAAAGGGGCTTCTTCCCCAACAGTTATTTCGGGTTCTTAAGCATGTTTTTGACCACCATTGTTGAACCTCTTGAGCTTGCTTCCTCTCCCTTCCCTCCCATGACTCTTGCTCATTATTGAGGGATCTAAGAGAGGAGATCTAGATATACAACCTCCACCAATCCATTTCTCCTCTAAGTGAGGGGAACACTTGGGATCTAGATCTTGGAGTCATTTGTTGATTTCCTCTTTGTTCTTCCTCTCTAATCTCATCCTAGCATTTGTTGCTTTGGTGGGATTTGAGTGTGAAGGATTTGAACACCTCTAGTGTTCTTGCTTTGCATCATTGCATAGTGTTGAGCTCTCCACCACGATTAGTTCAAGTGAGAGGCCGTAAGCTTGTTACTCTTGAAGGGAGACCTCCTAGTTGTCTTGGCGGTTGGTGCTCCGGTGATCTCTTCAAGGAAGATTGTAAAGAGGCCCGGGCTTCTCCTTCGTGGAGCTTGTGAAGTGGTGTAACGGCCCAGGGTAGCACCCCTAATAGAAATGTTTGTTCTTTTCCTTTTATGCATCATCATGGCATATGCATCATATCATTCATGTTTTATCTAATAAAATAAAATTATTTTATAAACCCTAGTATCACTCTTTCCTTTCATATGTTTTAATAAACCATTCTCTTTCTTTTCCATCTAATAAACCCTAAAACCAAAATAAATAAAACTATGTTTATAAACCTAAATATTTTGGTTTGTCTATCTCATCTCTCTGTTTCAAGTTCAAAATTTATTTGATTCTATTTCAAATCATTTGCAAAACAATTTTCAAAAAGAGAAAAGGATTTTAAAATAAAACCCTCTAACCCTGGACCTAATCTTCCATGGGCCCTCTCCCTCTCTCCCCAGCCCACCTCCTTTTTCTTCCTCCACCGAGCCAGCCCAGCTCCTTCCTCCCTGTAGCCCATCTCTCTTCCTGGCCCAAGATCGGCCCGACCCTTTTCTCACCGAAACGGTACCTCGCGTCGTCTTTCTGGAGCACTCACACAGGACTCAGGATGTCAGTGTACAAGTAGCTTGACGTGGCGGTCACGCCCGCTTCAGCCACATAAAAATTTACATGACTTTGTGGCAGCCACAAATTATTTAGGCGGGAATACGCGGATTCTGTGGTCGCAGCTGTCCGCAACTCTGCATGTTGCTATACGATGCTGGTTGTTACTGCCATACGCCGACGTCGCGAGCTGCTCCACTTCCGCTTCATGCGCTCTCTTCCAGGAGTAGTAGATACGAGCCAACATCTTTCCCTTGTGTTGTAACCAGAGTAGAGCCTCCATGAACCCCGGCATTGCGCGATCAAAATTCGTGAAAATTCACTTACGCCATTTAGACTAAAAATCACGGGAGGCATATGTGGGAACGCGGAGTGCCGCTCCCATTTACATCCTGACGCAGGAGGCGTGCTCAATTTTTCTCTGCGTGAGGTCACGTAGCACTGATGACGCGTCAAGCACACGCCCGTTGGGAACCCCAAGAGGAAGGTGTGATGCGTACAGCGGCAAGTTTTTCCCTCAGTAAGAAACCAAGGTTATCGAACCAGTAGGAGCCAAGAAGCACGTTGAAGATTGATGGCAGCGGAGTGTAGTGCGGCGCAACACCAGGGATTCCGGCGCCAACGTGGAACCTGCACAACACAACCAAAATACTTTGCCCCAACTTAACAGTGAGGTTGTCAATCTCACCGGCTTGCTGTAACAAAGGATTAGATGTATAGTGTGGATGATGATATTTGCAGAAAATAGTAGAACGAGTATTGCAGTAGATTGTATTCGATGTAAAAGAATGGACCGGAGTCCACAGTTCACTAGTGGTGTCTCTCCCATAAGAAATAGCATGTTGGGTGAACAAATTACAGTTGGGCAATTGACAAATAAAGATCGCATGACAATGCACATACATGTTATGATGAGTAGTGTGAAATTCAATTGGGCATTACGACAAAGTACATAGACCGCTATCCAGCATGCATCTATGCCTAAAAAGTCCACCTTCAGGTTATCATCCGAACCCCTTCCAGTATTAAGTTGCAAACAACAGACAATTGCATTAAGTATGGTGCGTAATGTAGTCAACAAATACATCCTTAGACATAGCATTGATGTTTTATCCCTAGTGGCAACAGCACATCCACAACCTTAGAACTTTCTATCACTATCGAGCATAAAACCACTATCGAGCATAAATACTCCCTCTTGGAGTTACAAGTAACGACTTGGCCAGAGCCTCTACTAATAACGGAGAGCATGCAAGATCATAAACAACACATAGATGATAGACTGATAATCAACATAACATAGCATTCAATATTCATCGGATCCCAACAAACGCAACATGTAGCATTAGAAATAGATGATCTTGATCATGTTAGGCAGCTCACAAGATCCAACAATGATAGCACAATTAGGAGAAGACGACCATCTAACTACTGCTATGGACCCATAGTCCAGGGGTGAACTACTCACACATCACTCCAGAGGCGACCATGGCGGTGAAGAGTCCTCCGGGAGATGATTCCCCTCTCCGGCAGGGTGCCAGAGGCGATCTCCTGAATCCCCCGAGATGGGATTGGCGGCGGTGGCGTCTCTGGAAGGTTTTCCGTATCGTGGCTCTTGGTCCTGGGGTATTCGCGATGAAGACTTTAAGTAGGCGGAAGGGCGGAGTCGGAGGGCTGACGAGGGGGCCACACGCTAGGGCCGCGCGGGCCCCCTGATACGTCTCCAACGTATCTATAATTTCTGATGTTCCATGCTTGTTTTATGACAATACCTACATGTTTTGTTCACACTTTATGTCATTATTATGCATTTTCCGGAACTAACCTATTGACGAGATGCCGAAGTGCCAGTTCCTGTTTTCTGCTGTTTTTGGTTTCAGAAATCCTAGTAAGGAAATATTCTCGGAATTGGACGAAATCAACGCCCAGCATCTTATAATTCCACGAAGCTTCCAGAACACCCGAGTGGGACCAGAGGAGAGCCACAGGGGGCCCACACGTGTGCCCGACGCGGCCAAGAGGGGGGCCGCGCCCCCCTATTGTCTGGCGGCTCTGTAACCCTTCCGACTCCGCCTCTTCGCCTATAAGAAGCCCCCTGACCTAAATCTTCGATACGAAAAAGCCACGGTACGAGAAACCTTCCAGAGCCGCCGCCATCGCGAAGCCAAGATCTGGGGGACATGAGCCTCTGTTCCGGCACGCCGCCGGGACGGGGAAGTGCCCCCGGAAGGCATCTCCATCGACACCACCGCCATCTTCATCACCGCTGCTGTCTCCCATGAGGAGGGAGTAGTTCTCCATCGAGGCCAAGGGCTGTACTGTTAGCTATGTGGTTAATCTCTCTCCCATGTACTTCAATACAATGATCTCATGAGCTGCCTTACATGATTGAGATTCATATGATGAGCTTTGTATCACTATTAATCTATGTGCTACTCTAGTGATGTTATTAAAGTACTCTATTCCTCCTCCATGATGTAATGGTGACAGTGTGTGCATCATGTAGTACTTGGCGTAGTTTATGATTGTGATCTCTTGTAGATTATGAAGTTAACTATTACTATGATGGTATTGATGTGGTCTATTCCTCCTTTCATAGTCTGTCGGTGACGGTGTGCATGCTATGTTAGTACTTGGTATAATTGCGTTGGTCTATCATGCACTCTAAGGTTATTTAAATATGAACATCGAATGTTGTGGAGCTTGTTAACTCCGGCATTGAGGTGCTCTTGTAGCCCTACACAATTAGTGGTGTTCATCATCCAACAAGAGAGTGTAGAGTGGCTTTATTATGTGATCAATGTTGAGAGTGTCCACTAGTGAAAGTATGATCCCTAGGCCTTGTTTCCGAATAGAAAAGTCACACCACAAAGATTCCTATCTCCCACGTCAACTGCACGCCAGCAAGCATTTTCTGGCGTCGTTGTCACTGTTTGTTTACTGTTCCACTGCATGTTTACTCGCTGCCATATTTTATTCAGATTGCTATTACCACTCATATGCATCCATATTACTTGCATTTTACTATCTCTTCGCCGAACTAGTGCACCTATACATCTGACAAGTGTATTAGGTGTGTTGGGGACACAAGAGACTTCTTGTATCGTGATTGCAGGGTTGCTTGAGAGGGATATCTTTGACCTCTTCCTCCCTGAGTTCGATAAACCTTGGGTGATTCACTTAAGGGAAAACTTGCTGCTGTTCTACAAACCTCTGCTCTTGGAGGCCCAACACTGTCTACAGGAAAAGAAGCGTGAGTAGACATCAAGCTATTTTCTGGCGCCGTTGCCGGGGAGGAAAGTTAAAAGGCACTCACACTCCGGTCCCAGGTAACTAAGTTATTTTCTGGTACTGTTGTAAGTGCTCGAAGCTATTTCCTGTAGATCCTGCAATTGCATCTTTTTGTTTCTTGTTTTTATTTCACTAGTTAGGCATAATGGAAAGCAACTATGAGCTTTTTAATCTATTTCCTGAGTTAAGATATGGATTGTTTGCTGCGAAAATTAAAAAACCTATGGAACCTTATTTGCATGCTAGTAGCAATAATATTAGTATGAACGCTTTGAACACCATTGTTGCTAATGATATGGAAAATTCTAAGCTTGGGGAAGCTGGTTTTGATGAGCATGATATTTTTAGTCCCCCAAGCATTGAGGAGAAAATTTACTTTGATGATACTTTACCTCCTATTTATGATGATTATAATGATAGTGGTCTTTTGGTGCCACCTACTATGGAGAGTAAATTTTGTTATGATTATACTATGCCTCCTACACTTGATGAGAATAATAATGATAGCTACTTTGTTGAATTTGCTACCACTACAATTAATAAGAATGACTATGCTTATGTGGAGAGTAATAATTTTATGCATGAGACTCATGATAAGAATGCTTCATGTGATAGTTATATTGTTCATGATGCTACTGAAAATCTTTATGAGAGAGGAAAATATGGTTGTAGAATTTTTCATGTTACTAAAACACCTCTCTTTTTGCTGAAAATCTTGAAGTTGCACTTGTTTTATCTTTCTATGCTTGTTGCATTATGCTTCATGAATTTGTTTATTTACAAGATTCCTTTTCATAGGAAGTGGGTTAGACTTAAATTTGTTTTGAATTTGCTTTTTGATGCTCTCTTTTGCTTCAACTATTATTTCTTGCGAGTGCATCATTAAAATTGATGAGCCCATCTTAATGGCTATAAAGAAAGCACTTCTTGGGAGATAACCCATGTTTTTATTTTACTACAGTAATTTTGTTTTATATTTGAGTCTTGGAAGTTGTTACTACTGTAGCAACCTCTCCTTATCTTTATTTTATTGCATTGTTGTGCCAAGTAAAGTCTTTGATAGCAAGGTTGATACTAGATTTGGATTACTGCGCAGAAACAGATTTCTGTCTGTCACGAATTTGGGCAGGGTTCTCTGTAGGTAACTCAGAAAAATCTACCAATTTACGTGCGTGATCCTCAGATATGTACGCAACTTTCGTTCAATTTGAGCATTTTCATCTGAGCAAGTCTGGTGCCTCTAAAAAAATTCGTCTTTACGGACTGTTCTGTTTTGACAGATTCTACCTTTTATTTCGCATTGCCTCTTTTGTTGTGTTGGATGGATTTCTTTGTTCCATTAACTTCCAGTAGCTTTGAGCAATGTCCAGAAGTGTTAAGAATGATTGTGTCACCTCTGAACATGTGAATTTTTGATTATGCACTAACCCTCTAATGAGTTTGTTTTGAGTGTGGTGTGGAGGAAGTTTTCAAGGGTCAAGAGAGGAGGATGATATATGATTAAGAAGAGTGAAAAGTCTAAGCTTGGGGATGCCCCCGTGGTTCATCCCTGCATATTTCAAGAAGACTCAAGCGTCTAAGCTTGGGGATGCCCAAGGCATCCCCTTCTTCATCAACAATTTATCAGGTTTCTTCTATTGAAACTATATTTTTATTCCGTCACATCTTATGTACTTTACTTGGAGCGTCTGTGTGCTTTTATTTTAGTTTTGTTATTTTCATTCTCTGAATAAATGCTTTTGTGGGAGAGAGACACGCTCCGCTGGTTCATATGAACACATGTGTTTTTAGCTTTTAATGTTCATGGCGAAGGTTGAAACTGCTTCGTTAATTGTTATATGGTTGGAAACAGAAAATGCTACATGTGGTAATTGGTATGATGTCTTGAATAACTTGATACTTGGCAATTGTTTTGCTCATATAGATTATGTTTAAGCTCTTGCATCATATACTTTGCACCTATTAGTGAAGAAATACATAGAGCTTGCTAAAATTTGGTTTGCATGATTGGTCTCTCTAAGGTCTAGATATTTTCTAGTAAGGGTTTGAACAACAAGGAAGACAGTGTATAGTCTTATAATGCTTGCAATATGTTTTTATGTGAGTTTTGCTGTACCGGTTCATACTTGTGTTTGCTTCAAATAACCTTGCTAGCCTAAGCCTTGTATTGAGAGGGATTACTTCTCATGCATCCAAATCCTTGAGCCAATAACTATGCCACTTGTGTCCACTATACCTACCTACTACATGGTATTTCTCTGCCATTCCAAAGTAAATTGCTTGAGTGCTACCTTTAAATTTCTATCCTTTGTCTTTGCAATATATAGCTCATGGGACAAATAGCCTAAAAACTATTGTGGTATTGAATATGTACTTATGTATCTTATTTCTTATTAAGTTGCTTGTTGAGCGATAACCATGTTCCTGGGGACGCCATCAACTATCCTTTGTTGAATATCATGTGAGTTACTATGCATGTTCGTCTTGTCTGAAGTAAGGGTGATTTATCATGAGTTGAATGGTTTGAGCATGCATAGTGTTAGAGAAGAACATTGGGCCGCTAACTAAAGCCATGATCCATGGTGGAAGTTTCAGTTTTGGACAACAATCCTCAAATCTCTTATGAGAATATTATTTGTTGTTAAATGCTTATCCATTAAAGAGGAGTCCATTATCTGTTGTCTATGTTGTCCCGGTATGGATGTCTAAGTTGAGAATAATCAAAAGCGAGAAATCCAATGCGAGCTTTCTCCTTAGACCTTTGTACAAAGTGCATAGAGGTACCCCTTTGTGATACTTGGTTAAAACATATGTATTGCGATGATAATCCATGTAAATCCAAGCTAATTAGGACAAGGTGCGGGCACTATTGGTAATCTATGCATGAGGCTTGCAACTTGTAGGATATAATTTACATAATGCATATGCTTTATTACTACCGTTAACAAAATTGTTTCTTGTTTTCAAAAATAAAAGCTCTAGCACAAATATAGCAATCCATGCTTCCCTCGTCGAAGGTCCTTTCTTCTACTTTTATGTTGAGTCAGTTCACCTACTTCTTTCTATCTTAGAAGCAAACACTTGTGTTAACTGTGCATTGATTCTTACATGCTTGCATATTTGCATTCATCATATTACTTTATGTTGACAATATCCATGAGATATACATGTTGAAGTTGAAAGCAACCGCTGAAACTTAATCTTCCTTTGTGTTGCTTCAATGCCTTTATTTAGAATCTATTGCTTTATGAGTTAACTCTTATGCAAGACTTATTGATGCTTGTCTTGAAAGTACTATTCATGAAAAGTCTTTGCTATATGATTCAGTTGTTTAATCATTGTCTTTACCATTGCTTTGAATCGCTGCATTCATCTCATATGCTTTACGATAGTATGATCAAGATTATGTTGGTAGCATGTCACTTCAGAAATTATTCTTTTATCGTTTACCTACTCGAGGACGAGTAGGAACTAAGCTTGGGGATGCTGATACGTCTCCAACGTATCTATAATTTCTGATGTTCCATGCTTGTTTTATGACAATACCTACATGTTTTGTTCACACTTTATGTCATTATTATGCATTTTCCGGAACTAACCTATTGACGAGATGCCGAAGTGCCAGTTCCTGTTTTCTACTGTTTTTGGTTTCAGAAATCCTAGTAAGGAAATATTCTCGGAATTGGACGAAATCAACGCCCAGTATCTTATAATTCCACGAAGCTTCCAGAACACCCGAGAGGGACCAGAGGAGAGCCACATGGGCCCACACGTGTGCCCGGCGCGGCCAAGAGGGGGGCCGCGCCCCCCTATTGTGTGGCGGCTCCGTAACCCTTCCGACTCCGCCTCTTCGCCTATAAGAAGCCCCCTGACCTAAATCTTCGATATGAAAAAGCCACGGTACGAGAAACCTTCCAGAGCCGCCGCCATCGCGAAGCCAAGATCTGGGGGACAGGAGTCTCTGTTCCGGCACGCCGCCGGGACGGGGAAGTGCCCCCGGAAGGCATCTCCATCGACACCACCGCCATCTTCATCACCGCTGTTGTCTCCCATGAGGAGGGAGTAGTTCTCCATCGAGGCTAAGGGCTGTACCGGTAGCTATGTGGTTAATATCTCTCCCATGTACTTCAATACAATGATCTCATGAGCTGCCTTACATGATTGAGATTCATATGATGAGCTTTGTATCACTATTAATCTATGTGCTACTCTAGTGATGTTATTAAAGTACTCTATTCCTCCTCCATGATGTAATGGTGACAGTGTGTGCATCATGTAGTACTTGGCGTAGTTTATGATTGTGATCTCTTGTAGATTATGAAGTTACCTATTACTATGATGGTATTGATGTGATCTATTCCTCCTTTCATAGTCTGTCGGTGACGGTGTGCATGCTATGTTAGTACTTGGTATAATTGCATTGGTCTATCATGCACTCTAAGGTTATTTAAATATGAACATCGAATGTTGTGGAGCTTGTTAACTCCGGCATTGAGGTGCTCTTGTAGCCCTACACAATTAGTGGTGTTCATCATCCAACAAGAGAGTGTAGAGTGGTTTTATTATGTGATCAATGTTGAGAGTGTCCACTAGTGAAAGTATGATCCCTAGGCCTTGTTTTCGAATAGAAAAGTCACACCACAAAGATTCCTATCTCCCACGTCAACTGCACGCCAGCAAGAATTTTCTGGTGCCGTTGTCACTGTTTGTTTACTGTTCCACTTCATGTTTACTCGCTGCCATATTTTATTCAGATTTCTATTACCACTCATATACATCTATATTACTTGCATTTTACTATCTCTTCGCCGAACTAGTGCACCTATACATCTGACAAGTGTATTAGGTGTGTTGGGGACACAAGAGACTTCTTGTATCGTGATTGCAGGGTTGCTTGAGAGGGATATTGATACGGGTACAGCACGCGTCCGTTGGGAACCCCAAGAGGAAGGTGTGATGCGTACAGCAACAAGTTTTCCCTCAGTAAGAAACCAAGGTTTATCGAACCAGTAGGAGCCAAGAAGCACGTTGAAGGTTGATGGCGACGGAGTGTAGTGCGGTGCAACACCAGGGATTCCGGCGCCAACGTGGAACCTGCACAACACAACCAAAGTACTTTGTCCCAACGTAACAGTGAGGTTGTCAATCTCACCGGCTTGCTGTAACAAAGGATTAGATGTATAGTGTGGATGATGATTGTTGCAGAAAACAGTAGAGCTAGTATTGCAGTTGATTGTATTCGATGTAAAAGAATGGACCAGGGTCCACAGTTCACTAGTGGTGTCTCTCCGATAAGAATAAGCATGTTGGGTGAACAAATTACAGTTGGGCAATTGACAAATAAAGAGGACATGACCATGCACATACATGTTATGATGAGTATTGTGAGATTTAATTGGGCATTAGGACAAAGTACATAGACCGCTATCCAGCATGCATCTATGCCTAAAAAGTCCACCTTCAGGTTATCATCCGAACCCCCTCCAGTATTAAGTTGCAAACAACAGACAATTGCATTAAGTATGGTGCGTAATGTAATCAACGAATATATCCTTAGACATAGCATTGATGTTTTATCCCTAGTGGCAACAGCACATCCACAACCTTAGAGGTTTCTGTCACTCCCCCAGATTTAATGGAGACATGAACCCACTATCGAGCATAAATACTCCCTCTTGGAGTTACAAGCAAAAACTTGGCCAGTGCCTCTACTAGCAACGGAGAGCATGCAAGATCATAAACAACACATAGATGATAGATTGATAATCAACATAACATAGCATTCATTATTCATCGGATCCCAACAAACACAACATGTAGCATTACAGATAGATGATCTTGATCATGTTAGGCAGCTCACAAGATCCAACAATGATAGCACAATTAGGAGAATACGACCATCTAGCTACTGCTATGGACCCATAGTCCAGGGGTGAACTACTCACTCATCACTCCGGAGGCGACCATGGCGGTGAAGAGTCCTCCGGGAGATGATTCCCCTCTCCGGCAGGGTGCCGGAGGCGATCTCCTGAATCCCCCGAGATGGGATTGCCGGCGGCGGCGTCTCTGGAAGGTTTTCCGTATCGTGGCTCTCGGTACTAGAGTTATTCTCGACGAAGGCTTATGTAGGCGGAAGGGTAGGTCAGGGGGTGCCACGAGGGGCCCACACCACAGGCCGGCGCGGCCAGGGCCTGGGCTGCGCCGCCCTGGTGTGTGGCTGCCTCGTCGCCCCACTTCGTTTCCTCTCCGGACTTCTGGAAGCTTCGTGGAAAAATAAGATCCTGGGCGTTGATTTCGTCCAATTCCGAGAATATTTCCTTACTAGGATTTCTGAAACCAAAAACAACAGAAAACAGCAACTGACTCTTCGGCATCTTGTTAATAGGTTAGTGCCGGAAAATGCATAAATATGACATAAAGTATGTATAAAACATGTAGATATCATCAATAAAGTAGCATGGAACATAAGAAATTATCGATACGTTGGAGACGTATCAGCATCCCCAAGCTTAGTTCCTGCTCGTCCCGAGTAGGTAAACGATAACAAAGATAATTTCTGAAGTGACATGCCATCATAATCTTGATCATACTATTGTAAGCACATGTAATGAATGCAGCGATTCGAAGCAATGGTAATGCAGTGAATAATCAATTGAATCATATAGCAAAGACTTTTCATGAATAGTACTTTCAAGACAAGCATCAATAAGTCTTGCATAAGAGTTAACTCATAAAGCAATAAATTCATAGTAGAGGTATTGAAACAACACAAAGGAAGATTAAGTTTCAGCGGTTGCTTTCAACTTATAACATGTATATCTCATGGATATTGTCAATGTAAAGTAATATAATAAGTGCAATATGCAAGTATGTAGGAATCAATGCACGGTTCACACAAGTGTTTGCTTCTTGAGATGAGAGAGAAATAGGTGAAGTAACTCAACATAAAAGTAGAAGAAAGACACTTCGCAGAGGGAAGCATCGATTGCTATATTTGTGCTAGAGCTTTGATTTTGAAAACAAGAAACAATTTTGTCAACGGTAGTAATAAAGCATATGTATCATGTAAATTATATCCTACAAGTTGCAAGCCTCATGCATAGTGTACTAATAGTGCCCGCACCTTGTCCTAATTAGCTCGGATTACCTGGATTATCACCGCAATACATATGTTTTAACCAAGTGTCACAAAGGGGTACCTCTATGCCGACTGTACAAAGGTCTAAGGAGAAAGCTCGCATTGGATTTCTCGCTTTTGATTATTCTCAACTTAGACATCCATACCGGGACAACATAGACAACAGATAATGGACTCCTCTTTAATGCATAAGCATTTTAGCAACAATTAATATTCTCATATGAGATTGAGGATATTTGTCCAAAACTGAAACTTCCACCATGGATCATGGCTTTAGTTAGCGGCCCAATGTTCTTCTCTAACAATATGCATGCTCAAACCATTCAACTCATGGTAAATTGCCCTTACTTTAGACAAGCCGAACATGCATAGCAACTCACATGATATTCAACAAAGAGTAGTTGATGGCGTCCCCAAGAACATGGTTATCGCTCAACAAGCAACTTATAAGAAATAAAATGCATAAGTACATATTCAATACCACAATAGTTTTTAGGCTATTTGTCCCATGAGCTATATATTGCAAAGGTAGATAATGGAGATTTAAAGGTAGCACTCAAGCAATTTACTTTGGAATGGCGGAGAAATAACATGTAGTAGGTAGGTATGGTGGACACAAGTGGCATAGTGTTTGGCTCAAGGATTTTGGATGCATGAGAAGTATTCCCTCTCGATACAAGGCTTAGGCTAGCAAGGCTATTTGAAACAAAAACAAGTATGAAGCGGTACAACAAAACTCACATAAAAGACATATTGTAAGCATTATAAGACTCTACACCGTCTTCCTTGTTGTTCGACCCTTACTAGAAAATATCTAGACTTTAGAGAGACCAATCATGCAAACCAAATTTTAGCAAGCTCTATGTATTTCTTCATTAATAGGTGCAAAGTATATGATGCAAGAGCTTAAACATGAGCACAACAATTGCCAAGTATCAAATTATTCAAGACATTTTACCAATTACCACATGTAGCATTTCCCGTTTCCAACCATATAACAATTTAACGAAGCAGATTCAACCTTCGCCATGAACATTATGAGTAAAGCCTAAGGACATATTTGTCCATATGCAACAGCGGAGCGTGTCTCTCTCCCACACAATGAATGCTAGGATCCATTTTATTCAAACAAAACAAAAACAAAAGCAAACAGACGCTCCAAGCCAAGTACATAAGATGTGATGGCATAAAAATATAGTATCACTAGAGGAACCTGATAATGTTGTTGATGAAGAAGGGGATGCCTTGGGCATCCCCAAGCTTAGACGCTTGAGTCTTCTTGAAATATGCAGGGGTGAACCACCGGGGCATCCCCAAGCTTAGAGCTTTCACTCTCCTTGATCATATTGTATCATCCTCCTCTCTTGATCCTTGAAAACTTCCTCCACACCAAACTTAAAACAACTCATTAGAGGGTTAGTGCACAATCAAAATTCACATGTTCAGAGGTGACATAATCATTCTTAACATTTTTGGACATTGCACAAAGCTACTGAAAGTTAATGGAATAGAAAAATCCATCAAGCATAGCAAAACAGGCAATGCGAAGTAAAAGGCAGAATCTGTCAAAACAGAACAGTCCGTAAAGACGAATTTCTAAGAGGCACCAGACTTGCTCAAATGAAAATTCTAAAATTGAATGAAAGTTGCGTACATATCTGAGGATCACTCACGTAAATTGGCAGAATTTTCTGAGTTACTTACAGAGAATTAGGCCCAGATGCGTGACAGCAAGAAATCTGTCTCTACGCAGTAATCCAAATCTAGTATGAACCTTACTATCAAAGACTTTACTTGGCATAACAATGCAACAAAACTAAGATAAGGAGAGGTTGCTACAGTAGTAGCAAAATCCAAGACTCAAATATAAAACAAAGGTACAGTAGTAAAATCATGGGTTGTCTCCCATAAGCGCTTTTCTTTAACGCCTTTCAGCTAGGCGCGGAAAGTGTGTATAAGTATTATCAAGAGACGAAGCATCAACATCATAATTTGTTCTAATGATAGAATCAAAAGGTAACTTCATTCTCTTTCTAGGGAAGTATTCCATACCTTTCTTGAGAGGAAATTGATATTTAATATTACCTTCCTTCATATCAATAATAGCACCAACAGTTCGAAGAAAAGGTCTTCCCAATATAATGGGACAAGATGCATTGCATTCAATATCCAAGACAACAAAATCAACGGGGACAAGGTTATTGTCAACGGTAATGCGAACATTATCAACTCTCCCCAAAGGTTTCTTTGTAGAATTATCAGCAAGATTAACATCCAAATAACAATTTTTCAATGGTGGCAAGTCAAGCATATTATAGATTTTTCTAGGCATAACAGAAATACTTGCACCAAGATCACATAAAGCATTACAATAAAAGTCATTGACCTTCATCTTAATGATGGGCTCCCAACCATCCTCTAACTTCCTAGGAATAGAAGCTTCACGATTTAATTTCTCTTCTCTAGCTTTTATGAGAGCATTTGTAATATGTTTTGTGAAAGCCAAATTTATAGCACTAGCATTAGGACTCTTAGCAAGTTTTTGTAAGAAATTTATAACTTCAGAGATGTGACAATCATAAAAATCTAAACCATTATAATCTAAAGCAATGGGATCATTATCCCCAACATTAGAAAAAATTTCACCAGTTTTATCACAGGTAGTTTCAGCAGTTTTAGCAGTTTCAGGCAGTTTTTCACGCTTTGCATTAGAAGTGGAAACATTGCCAACACCAATTATTTTACCATTGATAGTAGGAGGTGCAGCAACATGTGGAGCATTAGCATTACTAGTGGTGGTAATAGTCCAAACTTTAGCTATATTATCTTCTTTAGCATTTTCTTCTGTTTCCCACCTAGCACGCAATTCGGCCATCAATCTTATATTCTCATTAATTCTAACTTGGATGGCGTTTGCTGTAGCAAATGACTTAATATCATTATTTTCATTAGGCATAACTTTCAATTTCAAAAGATCAACATCAGCAGCAAGACTATCGACTTTAGAAGCAAGTATATCAATTTTCCCAAGCTTTTCTTCAACAGATTTGTTAAAAGAAGTTTGTGTACTAATAAATTCTTTAAGCATGGCTTCAAGTCCAGGGGGTGAATTCCTATTATTGTTGTAAGAATTCCCATAAGAATTACCATAACCGTTACCATTATTATAAGGATGTGGCCTATAGTTGTTTCTAGAATTGTTCCGGTAAGCATTGTTGTTGAAATTATTATTTTTAAGGAAGTTTACATCAACATGTTCTTCTTGGGCAACCAATGAAACTAACGGAACATTATTAGGATCAACATTTGTCCTACCATTCACAAGCATAGACATAATAGCATCAATCTTATCACTCAAGGAGGAGGTTTCTTCAACAGAATTTACCTTCTTACCTTGTGGAGCTCTTTCCGTGTGCCATTCAGAGTAATTAATCATCATATTATCAAGAAGCTTTGTTGCGTCGCCTAGAGTGATGGACATAAAGGTACCTCCAGCAGCTGAATCCAATAGGTTCCGCGAAGAAAAATTGAGTCCTGCATAAAGGTTTGGATGATCATCCAAGTAGTCAGTCCATGGGTTGGTCAATTTTTAACCAAAGATTTCATTCTTTCCCATGCTTGGGCAACATGCTCATTATCCAATTGTTTAAAATTCATTATGCTACTTCTCAAAGATATAATTTTAGCAGGAGGATAATATCTACCAATAAAAGCATCCTTGCATTTAGTCCATGAATCAATACTATTCTTAGGCAGAGATAGCAACCAATCTTTAGCTCTTCCTTTTAATGAGAAAGGAAACAATTTTAATTTTATAATGTCACCATCTACATCCTTATACTTTTGCATTTCACACAGTTCAACAAAATTATTGAGATGGGCAGCAGCATCATCAGAACTAACACCAGAAAATTGCTCTCGCATAACAAGATTCAGTAAAGCAGGTTTAATTTCAAAGAATTCTGCTGTAGTAGCAGGTGGAGCAATAGGTGTGCATAAGAAATCATTATTATTTGTGGTTGTGAAGTCACACAACTTAGTATTTTCAGGAGTACCCATTTTAGCAACAGTAAATAAAGCAAACTAGATAAAGTAAATGCAAGTAACTAATTTTTTTGTGTTTTTAATATGGCAAACAAGATAGCAAGTAAAGTAAAACTAGCAACTAATTTTTGTGTGTTTTGTTTTGTTGCAGCAAACAAAGTAGTAAATAAAAGTAAAGCAAGACAAAAACAAAGTAAAGAGATTGGAGGTGGAGACTCCCCTTGCAGCGTGTCTTGATCTCCCCGGCAACGGCGCCAGAAAGCGGTCTTGATACGCGTACAACACGCGTCCGTTGGGAACCCCAAGAGGAAGGTGTGATGCGTACAGCAGCAAGTTTTCCCTCAGTAAGAAACCAAGGTTTATCGAACCAGTAGGAGCCAAGAAGCACGTTGAAGGTTGATGGCGGCGGAGTGTAGTGCGGCGCAACACCAGGGATTCCGGCGCCAACGTGGAACCTGCACAACACAACCAAAGTACTTTTTCCCAACGTAACAGTGAGGTTGTCAATCTCACCGGCTTGCTGTAACAAAGGATTAGATGTATAGTGTGGATGATGATTGTTGCAGAAAACAGTAGAGCTAGTATTGCAGTTGATTGTATTCGATGTAAAAGAATGGACCGGGGTCCACAGTTCACTAGTGGTGTCTCTCCGATAAGAATAAGCATGTTGGGTGAACAAATTACAGTTGGGCAATTGACAAATAAAGAGGGCATGACCATGCACATACATGTTATGATGAGTATTGTGAGATTTAATTGGGCATTACGACAAAGTACATAGACCGCTATCCAGCATGCATCTATGCCTAAAAAGTCCACCTTCAGGTTATCATCCGAACCCCCTCCAGTATTAAGTTGCAAACAACAGACAATTGCATTAAGTATGGTGCGTAATGTAATCAACGAATATATCCTTAGACATAGCATTGATGTTTTATCCCTAGTGGCAATAGCACATCCACAACCTTAGAGGTTTCTGTCACTCCCCCAGATTTAATGGAGACATGAACCCACTATCGAGCATAAATACTCCCTCTTGGAGTTACAAGCAAAAACTTGGCCAGAGCCTCTACTAGCAACGGAGAGCATGCAAGATCATAAACAACATATAGATGATAGATTGATAATCAACATAACGTAGCATTCATTATTCATCGGATCCCAACAAACACAACATGTAGCATTACAGATAGATGATCTTGATCATGTTAGGCAGCTCACAAGATCCAACAATGATAGCACAATTAGGAGAAGACGACCATCTAGCTACTGCTATGGACCCATAGTCCAGGGGTGAACTACTCACTCATCACTCCGGAGACGACCATGGAGGTGAAGAGTCCTCCGGGAGATGATTCCCCTCTCCGGCAGGGTGCCGGAGGCGATCTCCTGAATCCCCCCGAGATGGGATTGGCGGCGGAGTCTCTGGAAGGTTTTCCGTATCGTGGCTCTCGGTACTGGAGTTATTCTCGACGAAGGCTTATGTAGGCGGAAGGGTAGGTCAGGGGGCGCCACGAGGGGCCCACACCACAGGCCGGCGCGGCCAGGGCCTGGGCCGCGCCGCCCTGGTGTGTGGCTGCCTCGTCGCCCCACTTCGTTTCCTCTCCGGACTTCTGGAAGCTTCGTGGAAAAATAAGATCCTGGGCGTTGATTTTGTCCAATTCCGAGAATATTTCCTTACTAGGATTTCTGAAACCAAAAACAGCAGAAAACAGCAACTGGCTCTTCGGCATCTTGTTAATAGGTTAGTGCCGGAAAATGCATAAATATGACATAAAGTATGTATAAAACATGTAGATATCATCAATAAAGTAGCATGGAACATAAGAAATTATCGATATGTTGGAGACGTATCAGATATCTTTAACCTCTTCCTCCCTGAGTTCGATAAACCTTGGGTGATTCACTTAAGGGAAAACTTGCTGTTGTTCTACAAACCTCTGCTCTTGGAGGCCCAACACTGTCTACAGGAAAAGAAGCGTGAGTAAACATCACCCCATTGGGCCACGCCGCCCTAGTGTGGCGGCGCCTCGTCGCTCCACTTCATTTCCCTTCGGTGTTCTGGAAGCTTCGTGGAAAAATAAGCCCCTGGGCGTTGATTTCGTCCAATTCCGAGAATATTTCCTTACTAGGATTTCTGAAACCAAAAACAGCAGAAAACAACAACTGGCTCTTCGGCATCTTGTTAATAGGTTAGTGCCGGAAAATGCATAAATTTGACATAAAGTATGTATAAAACATGTAGGTATTGTCATAAAACAAGCATGGAACATAAGAAATTATCGATACGTTGGAGACGTATCAGTGATGTCTACTCACGCTTCTTTTCCTGTAGACAGTGTTGGGCCTCCAAGAGCAGAGGTTTGTAGAACAGCAGCAAGTTTTCCCTTAAGTGGATCACCCAAGGTTTTATCGAACTCAGGGAGGAAGAGGTCAAAGATATCCCTCTCAAGCAACCCTGCGATCACAATGCAAGAAGTCTCTTGTGTCCCCAACACACCCAATACACTTGTCAGATGTATAGGTGCACTAGTTCGGCGAAGAGATAGTGAAATACAAGTAATATGGATGTATATGAGTGGTAATAGCAATCTGAATAAAATATGGCAGCGAGTAAACATGCAGTGGAACAGTAAACAAACAATGACAACGGCGCCAGAAAATGCTTGCTGGCGTGCAGTTGACGTGGGAGATAGGAATCTTTGTGGTGTGACTTTTCTATTCGGAAACAAGGCCTAGGGATCATACTTTCACTAGTGGACACTCTCAACATTGATCACATAATAAAACCACTCTACACTCTCTTGTTGGATGATGAACACCACTAATTGTGTAGGGCTACAAGAGCACCTCAATGCCGGAGTTAACAAGCTCCACAACATTCGATATTCATATTTAAATAACCTTAGAGTGCATGATAGACCAACGCAATTATACCAAGTACTAACATAGCATGCACACTGTCACCTTCAAGCTATGAAAGGAGGAATATATCACATCAATACCATCATAGTAATAGTTAACTTCATAATCTACAAGAGATCACAATCATAAACTACGCCAAGTACTACATGATGCACACACTGTCACCATTACATCATGGAGGAGGAATAGAGTACTTTAATAACATCACTAGAGTAGCACATAGATTAATAGTGATACAAAACTCATCATATGAATCTCAATCATGTAAGGCAGCTCATGAGATCATTGTATTGAAGTACATGGGAGAGAGATTAACCACATAGCTACCGGTACAGCCCTTAGCCTCGATGGAGAACTACTCCCTCCTCATGGGAGACAGCTGCGGTGATGAAGATGGCGGTGGTGTCGATGGAGATGCCTTCCGGGGGCACTTCCCTGTCCCGGCGGCGTGCCGGAACAGAGACTCCTGTCCCCCAGATCTTGGCTTCGCGATGGCGGCGGCTCTGGAAGGTTTCTCGTACCGTGGCTTTTTTCGTATCGAAGATTTAGGTCAGGGGGCTTCTTATAGGCGAAGAGGCGGAGTCGGAAGGGCTACGGAGCCGCCACACAATAGGGGGGCGCGGCCCCCCTCTTGGCCACGCCGGGCACACGTGTGGGCCCCCTGTGGCTCTCCTCTGGTCCCTCTCGGGTGTTCTGGAAGCTTCGTGGAATTATAAGATGCTGGGCGTTGATTTCGTCCAATTCCGAGAATATTTCCTTACTAGGATTTCTGAAACAAAAAACAGCAGAAAACAGGAACTGGCACTTCGGCATCTCGTCAATAGGTTAGTTCCGGAAAACGCATAAAATCATCATAAAGTGAGAACAAAACATGTAGGTATTGTCATAAAACAAGCATGGAACATCAGAAATTATAGATACGTTGGAGACGTATCAATCAGCATCCCCAAGCTTAGTTCCTACTCGTCCCGAGTAGGTAAACGATAACAAAGATAATTTCTGAAGTGACATGCTATCATAATCTTGATCAATACTATTGTAAGCACATGTAATGAATGCAGTGATTCGAAGCAATGGTAAAGACAATGGTTAAACAATTGAATCATACAGCAAAGACTTTTCATGAATAGTACTTTCAAGACAAGCATCAATAAGTTTTGCGTAAGAGTTAACTCATAAAGCAATAAATTCATAGTAAAGGCATTGCAGCAACACAAAGGAAGATTAAGTTTCAGCAGTTGCTTTCAACTTGTAACATGTATATCTCATGGATAGTTGTCAACATAAAGCAATATAACAAGTGCAATAAGTAAACATGTAAGAATCAATGCACAGTTAACACAAGTGTTTGCTTCTTAAGATAGAAAGAAGTAGGTAAACTGACTCAACATAAAAGTAGAAGAATGGCCCTTCGAAAAGGGAAGCATCGATTGCTATGTTTGTGCTAGAGCTTTTATTTTGAAAACAAGAAACAATTTTGTCAACGGTAGTAATAAAGCATATGCATTATGTAAATTATATCCTACAAGTTGCAAGCCTCATGCATAGATTACCAATAGTGCCCGCACCTTGTCTTAATTAGCTCGGATTACGTGGATTATCATTGCAATACATATGTTTTAACCAAGTATCACAAAGGGGTACCTCTATGCCGCCTGTATAAAGGTCTAAGGAGAAAGCTCGCATTGGATTTCTCGCTTTTGATTATTCTCAACTTAGACATCCATACCGGGACAACATAGACAACAGATAATGGACTCCTCTTTAATGCATAAGCATTCAACAACAGATAATATTCTCATAAGAGATTGAGGATTGTTGTCCAAACTGAAACTTCCACCATGGATCATGGCTTTAGTTAGCGGCCCAATGTTCTTCTCTAACAATATGCATGCTCAAACCATTAAACTCATGGTAAATCGCCCTTACTTCAGACAAGACGAACATGCATAGCAACTCACATGATATTCAACAAAGGGTAGTTGATGGCGTCCCCATGAACATGGTTATCGCACAACAAGCAACTTAATAAGAAATAAGATACATAAGTACATATTCAACACCACAATAGTTTTTAGGCTATTTTTCCCATGAGCTATATATTGCAAAGACAAAGAATGGAATTTTAAAGGTAGCACTCAAGCAATTTACTTTGGAATGGTAGAGAAATACCATGTAGTAGGTAGGTATGGTGGACACAAATGGCATAGTTTTTGGCTCAAGGATTTTGGATGCATGAGAAGTAATCCCTCTCAATACAAGGCTTAGGCTAGCAAGGTTGTTTGAAGCAAACACAAGTATGAACCGGTACAGCAAAACTCACATAAGAACATATTGCAAGCATTATAAGACTCTACAATGTCTTCCTTGTTGTTCAAACCCTTACCAGAAAATATCTAGACCTTAGAGAGACCAATCATGCAAACCAAATTTTAGCAAGCTCTATGTATTTCTTCACTAATAGGTGCAAATTATATGATGCAAGAGCTTAAACATTATCCTTATGAGCATAACAATTGCCAAGTATCAAATTATTCAAGACATTCTACCAATTACCACATGTAGCATTTTCTGTTTCCAACCATATAACAATTAACGAAGCAGTTTCAACCTTCACCATGAACATTAAAAGCTAAGAATGTTCATATGAACCAGCGAAGCGTGTCTCTCTCCCACACAAGCATGAATTTATTCAAACAAAACAAAAATAAAAACAAACAGACGCTCCAAGTAAAGCGCATAAGATGTGACGGAATAAAAATATAGGTTCAATAGAAGAAACCTGATAAATTGTTGATGAAGAAGGGGATGCCTTGGGCATCCCCAAGCTTAGACGCTTGAGTCTTCTTGAAATATGCAGGGATGAACCACGGGGGCATCCCCAAGCTTAGACTTTTCACTCTTCTTAATCATATACCATCCTCCTCTCTTGACCCTTGAAAACTTCCTCCACACCAAACTCAAAACAAAATCATTAGAGGGTTAGTGCATAATAAAAAATTCACATGTTCAGAGGTGACACAATCATTCTTAACACTTCTGGACATTGCCCAAAGCTACTAGAAGTAAATGGAACAAAGAAATCCATCCAACATAGCAAAAGATGCAATGCGAAATAAAAGGCAGAATCTGTCAAAACAGAACAGTCCGTAAAGACGATTTTTTTAGAGGCACTGGACTTGCTCAGATGAAAATGCTCAAATTGAATGAAAGTTGCTTACATATCTGAGGATCACTCACGTAAATTGGCAGATTTTTCTGAGTTACCTACAGAGAACACTGCCCAAATTCGTGACAGGTAGAAATCTGTTTCTGCGCAGTAATCCAAATCTAGTATCAACCTTACTATCAAAGACTTCACTTGGCACAACAATGCAATAAAATAAAGATAAGGAGAGGTTGCTACAGTAATAACAACTTCCAAGACTCAAATATAAAACAAAATTGCTGTACTAAAATAAACACATGGGTTATCTCCCAAGAAGTGCTTTCTTTATAGCCATTAAGATGGGCTCAGTAATTTTAATGATGCACTCGCAAGAAATAAGAGTTGAAGCAAAAGAGAGCATCAAGAAACAAATTCAAAAGACATTTAAGTCTAACCCAATTCCTATGAAAAGGAATCTTGTAAATAAACAAATTCATGAAGAGCAAAATGACAAGCATAGGAAGATAAAACAAGTGTAACTTCAAAAAAATTAGCATGTAGAGAGGTGTTTTAGTAACATGAAAATTTCTACAACCATATTTTCCTCTCTCATAATAATATCCAGTAGCATCATGAGCAAACTCAATAGTATAACTATCACATAAAGCATTCTTATCATGAGTCTCATGCATAAAATTATTACTACTCCCAACATAAGCATAGTCATTCTTATTAATTGTAGTGGGAGCAAATTCAACAAAGTAGCTATCATCAAATATAGGAGGCATATTGTAATCATAATCAAATTTATCCTCCATAGTAGGCAGCACCAAAAGACTACTATCATTATAATCATCATAAATGGGAGGCAAAGTATCATCAAAGAAAATTTTCTCCTCAATGCTTGGGGGACTAAAAATATCGTGCTCATCAAAACTAGCTTCCCCAAGCTTAGAATTTTCCATATCATTAGCAACAATGGTGTTCAAAGCGTTCATACTAATATCATTGCTACTAGCATGCAAATAAGGTTCCATAGGTTTTTTAATTTTCGCATCAAACAATCCATGTCTTAACTCAGGAAATAGATTAAAAAGCTCACAGTTATTTTCCATTATGCCAAACTAGTGGAAAATAAAAACAAGAAACAAAAAGATGCAATTGTAGGATCTAAAGGAAATAGCTTCGAGCACTTACAACGGTACCAGAAAATAACTTAGTTACCTGGGACCAGCGTGTGAGTGCCTTTTACCTTTCCTCCCCGGCAACGGCGCCATAAAATAGCTTGATGTCTACTCACGCTTCTTTTCCTGTAGACAGTGTTGGGCCTCCAAGAGCAGAGGTTTGTAAAACAGCAGCAAGTTTTCCCTTAAGTGGATCACCCAAGGTTTTATCGAACTCAGGGAGGAAGAGGTCAAAGATATCCCTCTCAAGCAACCCTGCGATCACAATGTAAGAAGTCTCTTGTGTCCCCAACACACCCAATACACTTGTCAGATGTATAGGTGCACTAGTTCGGCGAAGAGATAGTGAAATACAAGTAATATGGATGTATATGAGTGGTAATAGCAATCTGAATAAAATATGGCAGCGAGTAAACATGCAGTGGAATAGTAAACAAACAGTGACAACGGCGCCAGAAAATGCTTGCTGGCGTGCTGTTGACGTGGGAGATAGGAATCTTTGTGGTGTGACTTTTCTATTCGGAAACAAGGCCTAGGGATCATACTTTCACTAGTGGACACTCTCAACATTGCTCACATAATAAAACCACTCTACACTCTCTTGTTGGATGATGAACACCACTAATTGTGTAGGGCTACAAGAGCACCTCAATGCCGGAGTTAACAAGCTCCACAACATTCGATATTCATATTTAAATAACCTTAGAGTGCATGATAGACCAACGCAATTATACCAAGTACTAACATAGCATGCACACTGTCACCTTCAAGCTATGAAAGGAGGAATAGATCACATCAATACCATCATAGTAATAGTTAACTTCATAATCTACAAGAGATCACAATCATAAACTACGCCAAGTACTACATGATGCACACACTGTCACCATTACATCATGGAGGAGGAATAGAGTACTTTAATAACATCACTAGAGTAGCACATAGATTAATAGTGATACAAAACTCATCATATGAATCTCAATCATGTAAGGCAGCTCATGAGATCATTGTATTGAAGTACATGGGAGAGAGATTAACCACATAGCTTTCGGTACAGCCCTTAGCCTTGATGGAGAACTACTCCCTCCTCATGGGAGACAACAGCGGTGATGAAGATGGCGGTGGTGTCGATGGAGATGCCTTCCGGGGGCACTTCCCTGTCCCGGCGGCGTGCCGGAACAGAGACTCTTGTCCCCCAGATCTTGGCTTCGCGATGGCGGCGGCTCTGGAAGGTTTCTCGTACCGTGGCTTTTTTCGTATCGAAGATTTAGATCAGGGGGATTCTTATAGGCGAAGAGGCGGAGTCGGAAGGGCTACGGAGCTGCCACACAATAGGGGGGCGCGGCCCCCCTCTTGGCCGCGCCGGGCACACGTGTGGGCCCCCTGTGGCTCTCCTCTGGTCCCTCTCGGGTGGTCTGGAAGCTTCGTGGAATTATAAGATGCTGGGCGTTGATTTCGTCCAATTTCGAGAATATTTCCTTACTAGGATTTCTGAAACAAAAAACAGCAGAAAACAGGAACTGACACTTCGGCATCTCGTCAATAGGTTAGTTCCGGAAAACGCATAAAATCATCATAAAGTGTGAACAAAACATGTAGGTATTGTCATAAAACAAGCATGGAACATCAGAAATTATAGATACGTTGGAGACGTATCAATCAGCATCCCCAAGCTTAGTTCCTAATCGTCCCGAGTAGGTAAACGATAACAAAGATAATTTCTGAATTGACATGCTATCATAATCTTGATCAATACTATTGTAAGCACATGTAATGAATGCAGCGATTCGAAGCAATGATAAAGACAATGGTTAAACAATTGAATCATATAGCAAAGACTTTTCATGAATAGTACTTTCAAGACAAGCATCAATAAGTTTTGCATAAGAGTTAACTCATAAAGCAATAAATTCATAGTAAAGGCATTGAAGCAACACAAAGGAAGATTAAGTTTCAGCGGTTGCTTTCAACTTGTAACATGTATATCTCATGGATAGTTGTCAACATAAAGTAGTATAATAAGTGCAAATATGCAAGTATGTAAGAATCAATGCACTGTTAACACAAGTGTTTGCTTCTAAGACAGAAGGAAATAGGTAAACTGACTCAACATAAAAGTAAAAGAATGGCCCTTCGCAAAGGGAAGCATTGATTGCTATATTTGTGATAGAGCTTTTATTTTGAAAACAAGAAACAATTTTGTCAACGGTAGTAATAAAGCATATGCATTATGTATAAGATATCCTACAAGTTGCAAGCCTCATGCATAGTATACCAATAGTGCCCGCACCTTGTCCTAATTAGCTCGGATTTACATGAATTATCATCGCAATACATATGTTTTAACCAAGTATCACAAAGGGGTACCTCTATGCCGCTTGTACAAAGGTATAAGGAGAAAAGCTCGCATTGGATTTCTCGCTTTTGATTATTCTCAACTTAGACATCCATACCGGGACAACATAGACAACAGATAATGGACTCCTCTTAATGCATAAGCATTCAACAACAAATAATATTCTCATAAGAGATTGAGGATTGTTGTCCAAAACAAAAACTTCCACCATGGATCATGGCTTTAGTTAGCGGCCCAATGTTCTTCTCTAACAATATGCATACTCAAACCATTCAACTCATGATAAATCACCCTTACTTCAGACAAGACGAACATGCATAGCAACTCACATGATATTCAACAAAGGATAGTTGATGGCGTCCCCAGGAACATGGTTATCGCTCAACAAGCAACTTAATAAGAAATAAGATACATAAGTACATATTCAATAACACAATAGTTTTTAGGCCATTTGTCCCATGAGCTATATGTTGCAAAGATAAATGATAGAAATTTAAAGGTAGCACTCAAGCAATTTACTTTGGAATGGCGGAGAAATACCATGTAGTAGGTAGGTATGGTGGACACAAATGGCATAGTTATTGGCTCAAAGATTTTGGATGCACGAGAAGTAATCCCTCTCAATACAAGGCTAAGGCTAGCAAGGCTATTTGAAGCAAACACAAGTATGAACCGGTACAGCAAAACTCACATAAAAACATATTGCAAGCATTATAAGACTCTACACCGTCTTTCTTGTTGTTCAAACCCTTACTATAAAATATCTAGACCTTAGAGAGACCAATCATGCAAACCAAATTTAGCAAGCTCTATGTATTTCTTCACTAATAGGTGCAAAGTATATGATGCAAGAGCTTAAACATGATCCATATGAGCACAAAAATTGCCAAGTATCAAAGTATTCAAGACATTCTACCAATTACTACATGTAGCATTTCCCGTTTCCAACCATATAATAATTAACGAATCAGTTTCAACCTTCGCCATGAACATTATGAGTAAAGCTAAGGACATATTTGTCCATATGCAACAGTGAAGCGTGTCTCTCTCCCACACAATGAATTCTAGGATCCAACTTTATTCAAACAAAACAAAACAAAAAAAAACAGACGCTCCAAGTAAAGCACATAAGATGTGATGGAATAAAAATATAGTTTCACTAGAGGAACCTGATAATGTTGTCGGTGAAGAAGGGGATGCCTTGGGCATCCCCAAGCTTAGATGCTTGAGTCTTCTTGAAATATGCAGGGATGAACCACGGGGGCATCCCCAAGCTTAGAGCTTTCACTCTCCTTGATCATATTGTATCATCCTCCTCTCTTGATCCTTGAAAACTTCCTCCACACCAAACTCAAAACAACTCATTAGAGGGTTAGTGCATAATCAAAATTCACATGTTCAGAGGTGAAATAATCATTCTTAACACTTATGGACATTGCACAAAGCTATTGAAAGTTAATGGAATAAAGAAATCCATCAAACATAGCAAAACAGGCAATGCGAAATAAAAGGCAGAATCAGTCAAAACAGAACAGTCCGTAAAGACGATTTTTTTAGGTGCACCAGACTTGCTCAAATGAAAATGCTAAAATTGAGTGAAAGTTGCATACATATCTGAGGATTACTCACGCAAATTGGCAGATTTTTCTGAGTTACGTACAGAGACTACTGCTCAAATTCGTGACAGCAAGAAATCTGTTTCTGCGCAAATCTAGTATGAACCTTACTATCAAAGTCTTTACTTGGCACAACAATGCAACAAAATTAAGATAAGGAGAGGTTGCTACAGTAGTAACAACTTCCAAGACTCAAATATAAAACAAAAGTGCAGAAGTAAAATCATGGGTTGTCTCCCATAAGCGCTTTTCTTTAACGCCTTTCAGCTAGGCGCAGAAAGTGTGTATCAAGTATTGTCAAGAGATGATGCATCAACATCATAATTTGTTCTAATGACAGAATCAAAAGGTAACTTCATTCTCTTTCTAGGGAAGTGTTCCATACCTTTCTTGAGAGGAAATTGATATTTAATATTACCTTCCTTCATATCAATAATAGCACCAACAGTTCGAAGAAAAGGTCTTCCCAATATAATGGGACAAGATGCATTGCATTCAATATCCAAGACAACAAAATCAACGGGGACAAGGTTATTGTTAACCGTAATGCAAACATTATCAACCCTCCCCAAAGGTTTCTTTGTAGAATTATCAGCAAGATTAACATCCAAATAACAATTTTTCAATGGTGGCAAGTCAAGCATGTTATAGATTTTCCTAGGCATAACGGAAATACTTGCACCAAGATCACATAAGGAATTACAATCAAAATCATTGACCTTCATCTTAATGATGGGCTCCCAACCGTCCTCTAACTTCCTAGGAATAGAAGTTTCACGATTTAGTTTCTCTTCTCTAGCTTTTATGAGAGCATTTGTAATATGTTTCGTAAAGGCCAAATTTATAGCACTAGCATTAGGACTTTTAGCAAGTTTTTGTAAGAACTTTATAACTTCAGAGATGTGACAATCATCAAAATCTAAACCATTATGATCTAAAGCAATGGGATCATTATCCCCAACATTAGAAAAAAATTCAGCAGTTTTATCACGGGCAGTTTCAGCAGTTTTAGCAGGTTCCGGCAGTTTTGCAAGCTTTGCATTAGAAGTGGAAACATTGCCAACACCAATTATTTTACCATTGATAGTAGGAGGTGCAGCAACATGTGAAGCATTAGCATTGCTAGTGGTGGTAATAGTCCAAACTTTAGCTACATTATCTTTAGCATCTTCTTCTTTTTCCCACCTAGCACGCAATTCGGCCATCAATCTAATATTTTCATTAATTCTAACTTGGATGGCGTTTGCTGTAGCAAATGACTTAATATCTTTAGGCATAACTTTCGATTTCAAAAGATCAACATCAGCAGCAAGACTATCTACTTTAGAAGCAAGTATATAGATTTTCCCAAGCTTTTCTTCAACAGATTTGTTAAAAGCAGTTTGTGTACTAATAAATTCTTTAAGCATGGCTTCAAGACCAGGGGGCATATTCCTATTATTGTTGTAAGAATTCCCATAAGAATTACCATAACCATTACTATTATGAGAAGGATATGGCCTATAGTTGTTACTAGAATTATTCCGATAAGCATTGTTTATTGAAATTATTATTTTTAATGAAGTTGACATCAACATGTTCTTCTTGGGGAACCAATGAAGCTAACGGAACATTATTAGGATGAACATTAGATCTACCATTCACAAGCATAGACATAATAGCATCAATCTTATCACTCAAGGAGGAGGTTTCTTCAACAGAATTTACCTTCTTACCTTGTGGAGCTCTTTCCATGTGCCATTCAGAGTAATTAATCATCATATTATCAAGAAGCTTTGTTGCGGCGCCTAGAGTGATGGACATAAAAGTACTTCCAGCAGCTTAATCCAATAGGTTCCGTGAAGAAAAATTCAATCCTGCATAAAAGGTTTGGATGATCATCCAAGTAGTCAGTCCATGGGTTGGGAAATTTTTAACCAAAGATTTCATTCTTTCCCATGCTTGGGCAACATGCTCATTATCCAATTGTTTAAAATTCATTATGCCACTTCTCAAAGATAAAATTTTAGCAGGAGGATAATATCTACCAATGAAAGCATCCTTACATTTAGTCCATGAATCAATACTATTCTTAGGCAAAGATAGCAACCAATCTTTAGCTCTTCCTCTTAATGAGAAAGGAAAGATTTTTAATTTTATAATGTCACCATCTACATCCTTATACTTTTGCATTTCACCTAGTTCAACAAAATTATTAAGATGGGCAGCAGCATCATCAGAACTAACACCAGAAAATTGCTCTCTCATAACAAGATTTAGTAAAGCAGGTTTAATTTCAAAGAATTGTGCTGTAGTAGCAGGTGGAGCAATAGGTGTGCATAAGAAATCATTATTATTTGTGTTTGTGAAGTCACACAACTTAGTATTTTCAGGAGTACCCATTTTAGCAATAGTAAATAAAGCAAACTAGATAAAGTAAATGCGAGTAACTAATTTTTTTTGTGTTTTTAATATGGAGAACGCAAACAAGATAGCAAATAAAGTAAAGCTAGCAACTATTTTTTTTTGTATTTTGATATAGTGCAGCAAACAAAGAAGTAAATAAAATAAAGCAAGACAAAAAAAACAAAGTAAAGAGATTGGAAGTGGAGACTCCCCTTGCAGCGTGTCTTGTTCTCCCCGGCAATGGCGCCAGAAAAACAGTCTTGATGACGCGTCAAGCACACGCCCGTTGGGAACCCCAAGAGAAAGGTGTGATGCGTACAACGGCAAGTTTTTCCCTCAGTAATAAACCAAGGTTATCGAACCAGTAGGAGCCAAGAAGCACGTTGTAGGTTGATGGCGGCGGAGTGTAGTGCGGCGCAACACCAGGGATCCCGGCGCCAATGTGGAACCTGCACAACACAACCAAAATACTTTGCCCCAACTTAAGAGTGAGGTTGTCAATCTCACCGGCTTGCTGTAACAAAGGATTAGATGTATAGTGTGGATGATGATGTTTGTAGAAAAACAGTAGAATGAGTATTGCAGTAGATTGTATTCGATGTAAAAGAATGGACCGGGGTCCACAGTTCACTAGTGGTGTCTCTCCCATAAGAAATAGCATGTTGGGTGAACAAATTACAGTTGGGCAATTGACAAATAAAGATGGCATGACAATGCACATACATGTTATGATGAGTAGTGTGAAATTCAATTGGGCATTACGACAAAGTACATAGACCGCTATCCATTATGCATCTATGCCTAAAAAGTCCACCTTCAGGTTATCATCCGAACCCCTTCCAGTATTAAGTTGCAAACAACAGACAATTGCATTAAGTATGGTGCGTAATGTAATCAACAAATACATCCTTAGACATAGCATTGATGTTTTATCCCTAGTGGCAACAGCACATCCACAACCTTAGAACTTTCTGTCACTGTCCCAGATTTAATGGAGGCACGAACCCACTATCGAGCATAAATACTCCCTCTTGGAGTTACAAGTAACGACTTGGCCAGAGCCTCTACTAATAACGGAGAGCATGCAACATCATAAACAACACATAGATGATAGATTGATAATCAACATAACATAGCATTCAATATTCATCGGATCCCAACAAACGCAACATGTAGCATTAGAAATAGATGATCTTGATCATGTTAGGCAGCTCACAAGATCCAACAATGATAGCACAATTAGGAGAAGACGACCATCTAGCTACTGCTATGGACCCATAGTCCAGGGGTGAACTACTCACACATCACTCCAGAGGCGACCATGGCGGTGAAGAGTCCTCCGGGAGATGATTCCCCTCTCCGTCAGAGTGCCGGAGGCGATCTCCTGAATCCCCCGAGATGGGATTGGCGGCGGCGGCGTCTCTGGAAGGTTTTCCGTATCGTGGCTCTCGGTCCTGGGGTATTCGCGACGAAGACTTTAAGTAGGCGGAAGGGCGGAGTCGGAGGGCTGACGAGGGGGCCACACGCTAGGGCCACGCGGGCCCCCCTTGGGCCGCGCCGCCCTAGTGTGGCGGCGCCTCGTCGCCCCACTCCGTTTCCCTTTCAGTGTTCTGGAAGCTTCATGGAAAAATAAGCCCCTGGGCGTTGATTTCGTCCAATTCCGAGATGATACGGGAGCGACCCACTGGATCCTCCTTAGTTGATGCCTGATCTTTCACAGCGAGAACCTGGGGTAGAGAATCCTCCCAACAATGCGATGAACGCAACCTGGAGAAGAGGGAACGAATCCAGCAAGCAACGGATCGATAAACGATACGCCTCAAACCAAGAGCTAGACAATCCTTGATGAACACAAGAACCTTCGCAGCGGATATAATAGATAACGACAGCGCCGTACCCCCGGAGGGATGATACACGTGATCACACGCTATAGGGAAACCCTAATCTTTTAGACTAAACTTGTTCTGCCCTAAACCCTAGCCGTGCCTCCACCTTATATGAGAGGGAGGTGGCCGGCCAGCCTTGCTAGGCTGGGGCGCCCCACTTGATGGGCTGACCTGGTTTGGCTTGGACAGGCCCAAAGCCAAACACAACACTAATTTAACCCTAATTGGCCCACCACATGACCTGGCTACATTATTTCCTAACATAGAATGAATGACACAACCTTAGACTTAATTATTACATGGCATATGTCGTCCTAGCGTGTCACTCATGAATCCTCGATGGCGTACCACCTAGGTTGGTGGAGTCCTGAAATTGGGCTCCACATAGGCCTCCGTGCCCATATCATCCTCCCCCCCTTCAAGAAGCATTGTCCCCAACGCGTGAGGGTCTTCTGGAAAAGGTGACGTGATATGAACATGACACATCCTCGCCGTCCTCAAGTCTTGCTTGCCTTCCACACCACATCCTCCCTCGCGGCCTTGTCGACTTGATACAGCACTTGGCGCCTCCTTTCATCTCCACATGAGCTTGGACTTCGGCGCCAATTCCTTCTTCTTGCAAGGTTTTGATGGACCCTTGTGTCGCTGCACATGACCCTGCACAAGATGTGTAATTCTTGGGCCACATAGATGTCTCACACGTCCATCCTTGCCTCGATGCATCCGCGGTGTCGCGGAAAACTGGACAGTACTCCTAGCACGGTAGTGCCGCTGCCCACTGATACGTCTCCGACGTATCGATAATTTCTTATGTTCCATGCCACATTATTGATGATATCTACATGTTTTATGCATACTTTATGTCATATTTATGCATTTTCCGGCACTAACCTATTAACGAGATGCCGAAGAGCCGATTCGTTTCTGCTGTTTTTGGTTTCAGAAATCCTAGTAAGGAAATATTCTCGGAATTGGACGAAATCAACGCCCAGGGGCCTATTTTCACACGAAGCTTCCAGAAGACCGGAGAGCTAACAAAGTGGGACCACGAGGCGGCGCCACGCTAGGGCGGCGCGGCCCAAGCCCTGGCCGCGCCGACCTACTGTGTGGGCCCCTCGTGACGCCCCTTGACCTCCCTTCCGCCTACAAATAGCCTTCGTCGCGAAACCCCCAGTACCGAGAGCCACGATACGGAAAACCTTCCAGAGATGCCGCCGCCAATCCCATCTCGGGGGATTCAGGAGATCGCCTCCGGCACCCTGCCGGAGAGGGGATTCATCTCCCGGAGGACTCTACACCTCCATGGTCGCCTCCGGAGTGATGAGTGAGTAGTTCACCCCTGGACTATGGGTCCATAGCAGTAGCTAGATGGTTGTCTTCTCCTTACGTGCTTCATTGTCGGATCTTGTGAGCTGCCGAACATGATCAAGATCATCTATCTGTAATGCTATATGTTGTGTTTGTTGGGATCCGATGGATAGAGAATACTATGTTATGTTGATTATCAATTTATATCTATGTGTTGTTTATGATCTTGCATGCTCTCCGTTATTAGTAGAGGCTCTGGCCAAGTTTTTGCTAGTAACTCCAAGAGGGGGTATTTATGCTCGATAGTGGGTTCATGTCTCCGTGAATCTGGGGGAGTGACAGAAACCTCTAAGGTTATGGATGTACTGTTGCCACTAGGGATAAAACATTGATGCTATGTCCGAGGATGTAGTAATTGATTATATTACGCACCATACTTAATGCAATTGTCTGTTGTTTGCAACTTAATACTGGAAGGGGTTCGGATGATAACCTGAAGGTGGACTTTTTAGGCATAGATGCATGCTGGATAGCGGTCTATGTACTTTGTCGTAATGCCCAATTAAATCTCACAATGCTCATCATATTATGTATGTGCATGGTCATGCCCTCTCTATTTGTCAATGGCCCAACTGTAATTTGTTCACCCAACATGTTATTTATCTTATGGGAGAGACACCTCTAGTGAACTGTGGACCCCGGTCCATTCTTTACATCTGAAATACAATCTACTGCAATTGTTCTACTGTTCTCTACAAACAATCATCATCCACACTGTACATCTAATCCTTTGTTACAGCAAGCCGGTGAGATTGACAACCTCACTGTTTCGTTGGGGCAAAGTACTTTGGTTGTGTTGTGCAGGTTCCACGTTGGCGCCGGAATCCCTGGTGTTGCACCGCACTACATCTCGCTGCCATCAACCTTCAACGTGCTTCTTGGCTCCTACTGGTTCGATAAACCTTGGTTTCATACTGCGGGAAACCTTGCCGCTGTACGCATCACACCTTCCTCTTGGGGTTCCCAACGGACGCGTGCTGTACGCGTATCAAGCTCTTTTTCTGGCGCCGTTGCCGGGGAGATCAAGACACGCTGCAAGGGGAGTCTCCACATCCCAATCTCTTTACTTTGTTTTTGTCTTGCTTTATTTTATTTACTACTTTGTTTGCTGCATTATATCAAAACACAAAAAAATTAGTTGCTAGTTTTACTTTATTTACTGTCTTGCACTCTATATCAAAAACACAAAAAATTAGTTACTTGCATTTACTTTATCTAGTTTGCTTTATTTACTATTGCTAAAATGGGTACTCCTGAAAATACTAAGTTGTGTGACTTCACAACCACAAATAATAATGATTTCTTATGCACACCTATTGCTCCACCTGCTACTACAGCAGAATTCTTTGAAATTAAACCTGCTTTACTAAATCTTGTTATGCGAGAGCAATTTTCTGGTATTAGTTCTGATGATGCTGCTGCCCATCTCAATAATTTTGTTGAACTATGTGAAATGCAAAAGTATAAAGATGTAGATGGTGACATTATAAAATTAAAATTGTTTCCTTTCTCATTAAGAGGAAGAGCTAAAGATTGGTTGCTATCTCTGCCTAAGAATAGTATTGATTCATGGACTAAATGCAAGGATGCTTTTATTGGTAGATATTATCCCCCTGCTAAAATTATATCTTTGAGGAGTAGCATAATGAATTTTAAACAATTGGATACTGAGCATGTTGCACAAGCTTGGGAAAGAATGAAATCTTTGGTTAAAAATTGCCCAACCCATGGACTGACTACTTGCATGATCATCCAAACCTTTTATGCAGGACTGAATTTTTCTTCGCGGAACCTATTGGATTCAGCTGCTGGAGGTACCTTTATGTCCATCACTCTTGGGGAAGCAACAAAGCTTCTTGATAATATGATGATTAATTACTCTGAATGGCACACGGAAAGAGCTCCACAAGGTAAGAAGGTAAATTCTGTCGAAGAAACCTCTTCCTTGAATGATAAGATTGATGCTATTATGTCTATGCTTGTGAATGATAGGACAAAAATTGATCCTAATAATGTTCCGTTAGCTTCATTGGTTGCTCAAGAAGAACATGTTGATGTAAACTTCATTAAAAATAATAATTTCAACAACAATGCTTACCGGAACAATTCTAGTAACAACTATAGGCCATATCCTTATAATAATGGCAACGGCTATGGTAATTCTTATGGGAATTCTTACAACAATAATAGGAACACACCCCCTAGACTTGAAGCTATGCTTAAAGAATTTATTAGTACACAAACTGCTTTTAACAAATCTGTTGATGAAAAGCTTGGGAAAATTGATATACTTGCTTCTAAAGTCGATAGTCTTGCTGCTGATGTTGATCTTTTGAAATCGAAAGTTATGCCTCATGAAAATCATAATAATAAAATTGTTACTACAGCAAATGCCATCCAAGTTAGAATTAATGAGAATATAAGATTGATGACCGAATTGCGTGCTAGGTGGGAAAAAGAAGAAAATGAGAAAAAAGATAATATAGCTAAAGTTTGGACTATTACCACCACTAGTAATGCTAATGCTACACATGTTGCTGCACCTCCTACTAATAATGGTAAAAGAATTGGTGTTAGCAATGTTTCCACTTCAAATGCAAAGCGCGAAAAACTGCCTGAAACTGCTAAAACTGCTGAAATTGCCTGTGATAAAACTGCTGAAATTTTTTCCAACATTGGGGATGATGATCCCATTGCTTTAGATTATAATGGTTTGGATTTTTATGATTGCCACATCTCTGAAGTTATAAAGTTCTTACAAAAACTTGCTAAAAGTCCTAATGCTAGTGCTATGAATTTGGCTTTCACGAAACATATTACAAATGCTCTCATAAAAGCTAGAGAAGAGAAACTAGAACGCGAAACTTCTATTCCTAGGAAGCTAGAGGATGGTTGGGAGCCCATCATTAAGATGAAGGTCAATGACTTTGATTGTAATGCTTTATGTGATCTTGGTGCAAGTATTTCTGTTATGCCTAAGAAGATTTATAATATGCTTGACTTGCCACCATTGAAAAATTGTTATTTGGATGTTAATCTTGTTGATCATTCTACAAAGAAACCTTTGGGGAGAGTTGATAATGTTCGCATTACCGTTAACAATAACCTTGTCCCCGTTGATTTTGTTGTCTTGGATATTGAATGCAATGCATCTTGTCCCATTATATTGGGAAGACCTTTTCTTCGAACTGTTGGTGCTATTATTGACATGAAGGAAGGTAATATTAAATATCAATTTCCTCTCAAGAAAGGTATGGAACACTTCCCTAGAAAGATAATGAAGTTACCTTTTGATTCTATCATTAGAACAAATTATGATGTTGACACTTCGTCTCTTGATAATACTTGATATACACTTTCTGCGCCTAGCTGAAAGGCGTTAAAGAAAAGCGCTTATGGGAGACAACCCATATTTTTACTACAGTACTTTGTTTTATATTTGTGTCTTGGAAGTTGTTTACTACTGTATCAACCTCTCCTTATCTTAGTTTTGTGCATTGTTGTGCCAAGTAAAGTCGTTGATAGTAAGGTTCATACTAGATTTGGATTACTGCGCAGAAACAGATTTCTTTGCTGTCACAAATCTGGGCCAAATTCTCTGTAGGTAGCTCAGAAAATTATGCCAATTTACGTGAGTGATCCTCAGATATGTACGCAACTTTCATTCAATTTGAGCATTTTCATTTGAGCAAGTCTGGTGCCTCAATAAAATTCGTCTTTACGAACTGTTCTGTTTTGACAGATTCTGCCTTTTATTTCGCATTGCCTGTTTTGCTATGCTTGATGGATATTTCGATTCCATCGACTTTCAGTAGCTTTGTGCAATGTCCAGAAGTGTTAAGAATGATTATGTCACCTCTGAACATGTATATTTTGATTGTGCACTAACCCTCTAATGAGTTGTTTTGAGTTTGGTGTGGAGGAAGTTTTCAAGGATCAAGAGAGGGAGATGATACAATATGATCAAGGAGAGTGAAAGCTCTAAGCTTGGGGATGCCCCGGTGGTTCACCCCTGCATATATCAAGAAGACTCAATCATCTAAGCTTGGGGATGCCCAAGGCATCCCCTTCTTCATCGACAACATTATCAGGTTCCTCCCCTGAAACTATATTTTTATTCCATCACATCTTATGTGCTTTGCTTGGAGCGTCTGTTTGTTTTTGTTTTTGTTTTGTTTGAATAAAATGGATCCTAGCATTCATTGTGTGGGAGAGAGACACGCTCCGCTGTTGCATATGGACAAATATGTCCTTAGGCTTTACTCATAATATTCATGGCGAAGGTTGAATCTTCTTCATTAAATTATTGTATGGTTGGAAACGGGAAATGTTGCATGTGGTAGTGTATAATAAAATACTTGTAGAACATTGAGCTTTGATAACTTGATTCTTTACAAATGTTTTGAGGTATTTAGATGGTAAGGCTTGCTGGATAAATAAGTTAAAATTAGTAGTGGATTGTTGTCTTTAAGCTTGTGTCGTACTACAAACTCTATTTAAATAGTTGAAGGCGTAGTTGGACTTGATAGCTTTCCATGTCTGAGAGTTCATCATAATAACTAAGTTGTGCTGAAGGTCGAGGGAGCTAGCGGGGTACTTGTGCCACCGTGAACGGCCCTCCTTGGAGTAAATTTTAATCATGCTCTTAATGATGAACCTGCTAGTTGTTTGCAATAAGCTTGTGAGTTCTTTTTGACTAATGTTAAGCTATGGTTTTTGGCACTTCCACCATCCAAATTTGCTAGCCTCTTCGGTACTGTGCATTGCCTTTTGCTCACATTGAGAATTGTGCATACTTCGCCAGTACATCCAAACCCGTGGGAGGACTTTCTCTTGTTCTCCTACACATAAGCCCATACATCTCCTCAAAACAGCCACCATACCTACCTACCACAGCATTTCCATAGCTGTTCCGAGATATATTGCCATGCAACATCCATTTTACATTACATACCATGTTGTCATTTATTATTTATATATTGCTTTGCATGATCATATACAGCTGATGTGTGGTTTACCCATGTTACGCTAGATCATTGCACATCCTGCTACATTGGCAGAGGCATACAGTTTCATACATCATGTTTCATTCATTATGAGTTATTTGTACTAGAAAGTGTGTTTTCATATTAGGATGTTGCCCCTAAAAATGAAAAGAGCCATGGAGGCCATCAAAAAGAAAAAAAAAGAGAAAAGAAAAGAAAGAAAAAAATGAAATGAAAAGAAAGAAAAAAAAGAAAAAAGAAAAAAAGAGAAGAAAAAAAAGAGGATAAAGAAAAAGGGGGCAGCATTACTATCTTTTATCCACACTTGTGCTCATGTTTAGCACCTACACTTCATATGAGAGAGTTTTCATGTTTTACTAGTATAACTATGTGGGGAATTTACACTATAGAACTTGGGTTGTATATTCCAATGATGAGCCTCCTCAAAAGTGCTCTAGGTCTTCGTGAGCAACCAAGTTGGATGCACCCCCACTAGTTCCATTGGAGAGCTTTCATACGCATATAGCTCTATGTGCATCCGTTGCATGGCAATCACTACTCCTTGCATAGCTTCGATCATAAGGCTTCCTCTTGTCTAATGGTCATTTACAGCTTTGTAAGCCTTTCTTCCATTTGGCCTTCCAAACCCCCATTAACGTTCTTTATGCCATAACATCCTGGTGCTAATACCAAATGCTTGCGCTCACCGGTTGAGTAGACTTCGAAACAGTTGATTCATGACGTTCATGTTTATGTTTACTTGACTGAATCCTTCTTATGTTGTGAAAATTTACTTGATGCTCGGAATGAAGGATAGAACTTCTATGCTGAATACTTAACACATCCTTAATGAACTTTGTACGGTTGCATGTCTTTAAAGCAATAGTTCATGAAAACTTCTAGCTTGTCTAACTCTTGCATTATCATCTCTTATATCAATATAGATACTTTCTTTGAATGATTTGATCTCAGCTCATATGCTTTACAATAGTATGATCAAGGTTATGATGGCATGTCACTCCAGAAATTATCTTTGTTATCGTTACCTGCTCGGGACGAGCAGAAACTAAGCTTGGGGATGCTGATACGTCTCCGACGTATCGATAATTTCTTATGTTCCATGCCACATTATTGATGATATCTACATGTTTTATGCATACTTTATGTCATATTTATGCATTTTCCGGCACTAACCTATTAACGAGATGCCGAAGAGCCGATTCTTTGTTTCTGCTGTTTTTGGTTTCAGAAATCCTAGTAAGGAAATATTCTCGGAATTGGACGAAATCAACGCCCAGGGGCCTATTTTCACATGAAGCTTCCAGAAGACCGGAGAGCTAACGAAGTGGGGCCACGAGGCGGTGCCACGCTAGGGCGGCGCGGCCCAAGCCCTGGCCGCGCCGACCTACTGTGTGGGCCCCTCGTGACGCCCCTTGACCTGCCCTTCCGCCTACAAATAGCCTTCGTCGCGAAACCCCCAGTACCGAGAGCCACGATACGGAAAACCTTCCAGAGACGCCGCCGCCGCCAATCCCATCTCGGGGGATTCAGGAGATCGCCTCCGGCACCCTGCCGGAGAGGGGATTCATCTCCCGGAGGACTCTACACCGCATGGTCGCCTCCGGAGTGATGAGTGAGTAGTTCACCCCTGGACTATGGGTCCATAGCAGTAGCTAGATGGTTGTCTTCTCCTTACGTGCTTCATTGTCGGATCTTGTGAGCTGCCGAACATGATCAAGATCATCTATCTGTAATGCTATATGTTGTGTTTGTTGGGATCCGATGGATAGAGAATACTATGTTATGTTGATTATCTATTTATATCTATGTGTTGTTTATGATCTTGCATGCTCTCCGTTATTAGTAGAGGCTCTGGCCAAGTTTTTCCTAGTAACTCCAAGAGGGGGTATTTATGCTCGATAGTGGGTTCATGTCTCCGTGAATCTGGGGGAGTGACAGAAACCTCTAAGGTTATGGATGTACTGTTGCCACTAGGGATAAAACATTGATGCCATGTCCGAGGATGTAGTTATTGATTACATTACGCACCATACTTAATGCAATTGTCTGTTGTTTGCAACTTAATACTGGAAGGGGTTTGGATGATAACCTGAAGGTGGACTTTTTAGGCATAGATGCATGCTGGATAGCGGTCTATGTACTTTGTCGTAATGCCCAATTAAATCTCACAATACTCATCATATTATGTATGTGCATGGTCATGCCCTCTCTATTTGTCAATTGCCCAACTGTAATTTGTTCACCCAACATGCTATTTATCTTATGGGAGAGACAACTCTAGTGAACTGTGGACCCCGGTCCATTCTTTACATCTGAAATACAATCTACTGCAATTGTTCTACTGTTCTCTGCAAACAATCATCATCCACACTATACATCTAATCCTTTGTTACAGCAAGCCGGTGAGATTGACAACCTCACTGTTTCGTTGGGGCAAAGTACTTTGGTTGTGTTGTGCAGGTTCCAAGTTGGCGCCGGAATCCCTGGTGTTGCGCCGCACTACATCTCACCGCCATCAACCTTCAACGTGCTTCTTGGCTCCTACTGGTTCGATAAACCTTGGTTTCATACTGAGGGAAAACTTGCCGCTGTACGCATCACACCTTCCTCTTGGGGTTCCCAACGGACGCGTGCTGTACACGTATCACCCACCATCTCCACTGACGCGCTCACCTCCCACTCCTCCCACGCGCATCTGCGCCATATGTACTGACACACCATCAGTACAAACATCATCAGTCTGTATACTAGCATCAACACAAACTGGAACTGTAGCACATGCTGCAACATCCACATCAACAACAAGTGGAGCTTCATCCGGCTTGTCACCAACAAGAACTGGCTTGTCATCTACAGGCATGGTTGAAACATCACCAACATCAATGCTCGGAACATCATGCACCTCTAGCTGCACTTTAGGCTTGTGCAACTTCTCCTTACGCACCACTAACTCCACATCGGACTTGATATGAACATCACCAATAGGCTTCAAAGTCCGCTGTTTGCCACCATGCATAAAAGAATATGTATTTGCTCGCCCAGCATGTGTCACATTGCGATCAAACTGCCAAGGACGCCCAAGTAGCAATCCGCACACCTCCAATGGCAACACATCGCAATCGATCTCATCAACATAATCATCAACTATAAATGGCACACGCACCTTATGAGTAATCTTCAGCATACCACAGCTATTCAACCACTCAAGATGTTTAGGTTCAGGAAGACGCCATGTAGACAACCCCAATGCTGCCACCATCGCCTTGCTAATGCCATTAGTACAGCTACCACCATCAATCATCAACTTGCAAGCCTTGCCCTTGATCAAGCACTGAGTCTGAAACAAACTCCACCGCTGAACCTTGTCTACTGTCTTGCAAGCACCATCTTGTACCTTCTTGAGTTGCATATTCAGCCCGCTCAATGGTACATCCTCCTCAACAGTCACACTAGTGCTCTTGGTATCAGAGCCAGGTTTCCTCTCCTCTGAAGATTTCACCTCATCCGCAGTGACTGTTGGTAGTGGAGCAATCCTCTTAGCAGTAACTATGCACTTCTCCACTGACTTCATTACATCCACTAGACATTTGTTGACTTCCTTCAATGCATGCCCAAATCCGGAGGACTGCTTATGATCCTTCAATGGTAACCCGAAACCACCACGAAGAAAATTATTGAAGTCCGCCCAAGTATAAGCATACTCGCCTCTATCACCTTCATGACACCAATATATGTCCAACTCCGCATCCACTCGCCGGTGAGCGAGAACACAGGCATCATAACCAGTGAACTTTCCTTTGTAACGACGACATCGTTGGAAACCCAATTCCATGTACTTCTCCCATTCTTCGTACTGCTCAATTGTCGCGTCATGGCATAAATACCACTTAAGTTCTGACACGGGACGCGTTACTCCCTTCCGGATGTCAAGGAAATCATTGAATATATCACCGGATTTCGTGCCACGCGCACACCGTATGCCATGTACATTATCGGAAAACGAAGCAACAACAGTAGTAGCATCAAGTAGCACCGCCGGAGATGAAACAGGAGCAACAGGAGAAACCACCGGAGGAAATACCGCAGCAGTCGGAGCCCGCCCGGCCCAGGGTCCGGTTAGACCGGCCTCCAGACCGGCCAGCCCGGTCCCTGGTCCGGTTGACCGGGCGCCAACCGGATGCGTCATACCGGATCCCAACCGGACGAAATTTTGCGAACTTCCCGGTTTGCCGCCCGGTTGACCGGATGCCACGCCGGCCGGCCCGGTCACTGGCCCGGTTGACCGGATTCCAGACTGGATTTTTCCTTGTCGCAAAATTTCGTCTTCTTCCCGATTCTGGTGCGATTTTTCGTGATTTTGACCTCCGAAACAGCCATGGATGACCTCCAAACTACACCAAACAACGCCAAACTTCCTCCAACCAACCTCCTTCGACCGAGAGCCAAACTCCTCCGATCTTAGAGCCAATCTTCTCCGATGCAAACCTATCAAAGAGATCGATCAACAACACCTCGCCGTGAGCAACCCAGAAAGCTGATACCACATGATAATGGAACACAAGATGATAGAGTAAACTCAAACCCTAAAAGACTAGACGGAAAGAAAAGATATGCAAAAACAACTACGAAAAGCAACTAAAACTTGAAATTAGTGCAATCTAAGGCTATGGCAAACCCTAACCCTAATTTTTTTTTGGCTTTTTCTGGATAGGAAACACTCACAACTCAACTATGGGGTGGATTGTGGATGGCTTACCGAGGAAAACTGGAAATCTGATACCTTTCACAGCGAGAACCTGGGGTAGAGAATCCTCCCAACAATGCGATGAACGCAGCCTGGAGAAGAGGGAACGAATCCAGCAAGCAACGGATCGATGAACGATACGCCTCAAACCAAGAGCTAGACAATCCTTGATGAACACAAGAACCTTCGCAGCGGATATAATAGATAACGGCAGCGCCGTACCCCCGGAGGGATGATACATGAGATCACACGCTATAGGGAAACCCTAATCTTTTAGACTAAACTTGTTCTGCCCTAAACCCTAGCCGTGCCTCCACCTTATATGAGAGGGAGGTGGCCGGTCAGCCTTGCTAGGCTGGGGCGCCCCACTTGATGGGCTGACCTGGTTTGGCTTGGATAGGCCCAAAGCCAAACACAACACTAATTTAACCCTAATTGGCCCACCACATGACCTGGCTACATTATTTCCTAACATAGAATGAATGACACAACCTTAGACTTAATTATTACATGGCGTAGGTCGTCCTAGCGTGTCACTCCTGAATCCTCGATGGCGTACTGATACGTCTCCGACGTATCGATAATTTCTTATGTTCCATGCCACATTATTGATGATATCTACATGTTTTATGCATACTTTATGTCATATTTATGCATTTTCCGGAACTAACCTATTGACGAGATGCCGAAGGGCCAGTTCCTGTTTTCTGCTGTTTTTGGTTTCAGAAATCCTAGTAAGGAAATATTCTCGGAATCGGACGAAATCAACGCCCAGCATCCTATTTTTACACGAAGCTTCCAGAACACCCGGGAAGGACCAGAGATGGGCCACAGGGGCCCCAGGAGGGTGGCCGGCGCGGCCCAGGCCCTGGCCGCGCCGCCATACCCCCTCATCGCCTCGTTGACCCTCTGACGCTGCCTCTTCGCCTATTTAAGGGTCCTCGACCTAAAACCTCGATACAAAAAAGCCACGGTACGAGAAACCTTCCAGAGCCGCCGCCATCGCGAAGCCAAGATCTGGGGGACAGGAGTCTCTGTTCCAGCACGCCGCCGGGACGGGGAAGTGCCCCCGGAAGGCTTCTCCATCGACACCGCTGCCATCTCCACCGCCATCTTCATCAACGCTGCTGTCTCCCATGAGGATGGAGTAGTTCTCCATCGAGGCTAAGGGCTGTACCGGTAGCTATGTGGTTAATCTCTCTCCCTATGTACTTCAATACAATAATCTCATGAGCTGCCTTACATGATTGAGATTCATATGATGATGCTTGTAATCTAGATGTCATTGTGCTACTCAAGTGAATTTTACTTATGTGATCTCCGGAGACTCCTTGTCCCACGTGTGTAAAGGTGACAGTGTGTGCACCGTGTGGGTCTCTTAGGCTATATTTCACAGAATACTTATTCACTGTTATGAATGGCATAGTGAAGTGCTTATTTATATCCCTTTATGATTGCAATGTGTTTTGTATCACAATTTATCTGTGTGCTACTCTAGTGATGTTATTAAAGTAGTTTATTCCTCCTGCACGGTGTAATGGTGACAGTGTGTGCATCGTGTTAGTACTTGGCGTAGGCTATGATTGTGATCTCTTGTAGATTATGAAGTTAACTGTTGCTATGATGGTATTGATGTGATCTATGCCTCCTTTCGTAGCGTGAAGGTGACAGTGTGCATGCTATGTTAGTACTTGGTTTGGTTATGTTGATCTGTCATGCACTCTAAGGTTATTTAAATATGAACATCGAATATTGTGGAGCTTGTTAACTCCGGCATTGAGGGTTCACGTAATCCTACACAGTTAGTGGTGTTCATCATCCAACAAGAGAGTGTAGAGTCTAGCATCTATCTATTTATTCTGTTATGTGATCAATGTTGAGAGTGTCCACTAGTGAAAGTATGATCCCTAGGCCTTGTTCCTAAATACTGCTATCGCTGCTTGTTTACTGTTTTACTGCATTTCTACTGCCTGCAATATTACCACCATCAACTACACGCCAGCAAGCACTTTTCTGGCGCCATACTTATTCATACCACCTGTATTTCACTATCTCTTCGCCGAACTAGTGCACCTATTAGGTGTGTTGGGGACACAAGAGACTTCTTGCTTTGTGGTTGCAGGGTTGCATGAGAGGGATATCTTTGACCTCTTCCTCCCTGAGATCGATAAACCTTGGGTGATCCACTTAAGGGAAACTTGCTGCTGTTCTACAAACCTCTGCTCTTGGAGGCCCAACACTGTCTACAAGAATAGAAGCTCCCGTAGACATCAAGCACTTTTCTGGCGCCATTGCCGGGGAGGAAAGGTAAACGGCACACACACAACGGACCCGGCAACTAGCCACTTTTCTGGCACCGTTGCCGGGGAGGAAAGGTAAAAGGCTCTCATACTCTGGTCCCAGGTAAAGTACTTTTCTGGCACCATTGTGTGTGTGCTCGAAGCTATTTCCTTTAGATCCTGCAATTGCATCTTTTTGTTTCTTGTTTACACTAGTTAGGCATAATGGAAAACAACAAAAATATGAGAGATCTTTATGAACTTTATCTTGAATTAGGACATGATGTGTTTGAAGAGAGAATTAAAAAACCCATGGAACTTTATATGCATGCTAATGGGAATGTTATTAATATGAATGCTTTGAACACTATTGTTGCTAATGCTATGGAAAATTCTAAGCTTGGGGAAGCTGGTTTTGATGAGCATGATCTTTTTAGTCCCCCAAGCATTGAGGAGTCAATTTATTTTGATGATACTTTACCTCCTATTTATGATGATTATAATGATAGTAGTCTTTTGGTTCCACCTACTATGGAGAGTGAATTTGATTATGATTACAATATGCCTCCTATATTTGATGATAGCAACTTTGTTGAATTTGCTCCCACTACAATTAATAAAATTGACTATGCTTATGTAGAGAGTAATAATTTTATGCATGAGACTCATGATAAGAATGCTTTATGTGATAGTTATATTGTTGAGTTTGCTCATGATGCTACTGAAAGTTATTATGAGAGAGGAAAATATGGTTGTAGAAATTTTCATGTTACTAAAACACCTCTCTATATGCTTAAAATCTTGAAGCTACACTTGTTTTATCTTTCTATGCTTGTTGCATTATGCTTCATGAATTTATTTATTTACAAGATTCCTTTTCATAGGAAGCATGTTAGGCTTAAATGTGTTTTGAGTTTGCCTCTTGATGCTCTCTTTTGCTTCAAATACTATTTCTTGCGAGTGCATCATTAAAACTGCTGAGCCCATCTTAATGCCTATAAAGAAAGAACTTCTTGGGAGATAACCCATGTGTTATTTTACTACAGTACTTTTATTTTATATTTAAGTCTTGGAAGTTGTTACTACTGTAGCAACCTCTCCTTATCTTATTTTGTTGCATAGTTGTGCCAAGTAAAGTCGTTGATAGTAAGGTTCATACTAGATTTGGATTACTGCACAGAAATAGATTTCTTGCTGTCACGAATCTGGGCAAAATTCTCTGTAGGTAACTCATAAAATTATGCCAATTTACGTGAGTGATCCTCAGATATGTACGCAACTTTCATTCAATTTGAGCATTTTCATTTGAGCAAGTCTTGTGCCTCAATAAAATTCGTCTTTACGGACTGTTCTGTTTTGACAGATTCTGCCTTTTATTTCGCATTGCCACTTTTGCTATGTTGGATGGATTTCTTTGTTCCGATAATTTCCAGTAGCTTTGGGCAATGTCCAGAAGTGTTAAGAATGATTGTGTCACCTCTGAATTTTTGATTGTGCACTAACCCTGAGTTGTTTTGAGTTTGGTGTGGAGGAAGTTTTCAAGGATCAAGAGAGGGAGATGATACAACATGATCAAGGAGAGTGAAAAGTTTAAGCTTGGGGATGCCCCGGTGGTTCACCCCTGCATATTTCAAGAAGACTCAAGCATCTAAGCTTGGGGATGCCCAAGGCATCCCCTTCTTCATCAACAAATTATCAGGTTCCTCCCCTGAAACTATATTTTTATTCCGTCACATCTTATGTGCTTTACTTGGCGCGTCTGTATGTTTTTGTTTTTGTTTTTGTTTGAATAAATGCCTGTGTGGGAGAGAGACACGCTCCGCTGGTTCGTAGGAACACATATGTTCTTAGCCTTTAATTTTCATGGCGAAGGTTGAAACTGCTTCGTTAATTTGTTATATGGTTGGAATCGGGAAATGCTACATGTAGTAATTGCTATAATGTCTTGGATAATGTGATACTTGGCAATTTTTGTGCTCATGTTTAAGCTCTTGCATCATATACTTTGCACCTATTAATGAAGAAATACATAGAGCTTGCTAAAATTTGGTTTGCATAATTGGTCTCTCTAAAGGTCTAGATAATTTCTAGTATTGAGTTTGAACAACAAGGAAGACGGTGTAGAGTCTTATAATGTTTACAATATGTCTTTTATGTGAGTTTTGCTGCACCGGTTCATCCTTGTGTTTGTTTCAAATAGCCTTGCTAGCCTAAGCCTTGTATCGAGAGGGAATACTTCTCATGCATCCAAAATCCTTGGGCCAACCACTATGCCATTTGTGTCCACCATACCTACCTACTACATGGTATTTCTCCGCCATTCCAAAGTAAATTGCTTGAGTGCTATCTTTAAACAATTCAAAATTTATCACCTCTGATTTGTGTCAATATTTTATAGCTCATGAGGAAGTATGTGGTGTTTATCTTTCAATCTTGTTGGGCAACTTTCACCAATGGACTAGTGGCTTCATCCGCTTATCCAATAATTTTGCAAAAAGAGCTGGCAATGGGATTCCCAGTCCCAAATAAATTAACAAAAATAGACACTCCTCCATGGTATGTGATTGTTGGACGGCACCCGAAGGATTCGGTTAGCCATGGCTTGAGAAAGCAAAGGTGGGGAGGAGTGTCATCATAATAAAACTAAAATAAAAAGGCACTCCTTCATGGTATGAGATTGTTGGCAGGCACCCGAGGATTCGGTTAGCCATGGTTTGTGAAAGAAAGGTTGGAAGGAGTGCCACACAAAAACAAAAATAAAATGGGAGCCGCTCTTTGAAGGTTTGTCTGGCAAGGGTGTTAGAGTGCCCACTACCATTCGTTGACAACAACAAACACCTCTCAAAATTTTACTTTTATTGCTCTCTATATGTTTTCAAAACCAAAGCTCTAGCACAAATATAGCAATCGATGCTTCCCTCTGCGAAGGGCCATTCTTTTACTTTTATGTTGAGTCAGTTCACCTATTTCTCTCCACCTCAAGAAGCAAACACTTGTGTGAACTGTGCATTGATTCCTACATACTTGCATATTGCACTTGTTATATTACTCTATGTTGACAACTATCCATGAGATATACATGTTACAAGTTGAAAGCAACCGCTGAAACTTAATCTTCCTTTGTGTTGCTTCAATACCTTTACTTTGAATTATTGCTTTATGAGTTAACTCTTATGCAAGACTTATTGATGCTTGTCTTGAAGTACTATTCATGAAAAGTCTTTGCTTTATGATTCAGTTGTTTACTCATGTCATTTACATTGTTTTGATCGCTGCATTCATTACATATGCTTACAATAGTATGATCAAGGTTATGATGGCATGTCACTCCAGAAATTATCTTTGTTTATCGTTTACCTGCTCGGGATGAGCAGAAACTAAGCTTGGGGATGCTGATACGTCTCCGATGTATCGATAATTTCTTATGTTCCATGCCACATTATTGATGATATCTACATGTTTTATGCATACTTTATGTCATATTTATGCATTTTCCGGAACTAACCTATTGACGAGATGCCGAAGGGCCAGTTCCTGTTTTCTGCTGTTTTTGGTTTCAGAAATCCTAGTAAGGAAATATTCTCGGAATCGGACGAAATCAACGCCCAGCATCCTATTTTTACACGAAGCTTCCAGAACACCCGGGAAGGACCAGAGATGGGCCACAGGGGCCCCAGGAGGGTGGCCGGCGCGGCCCAGGCCCTGGCCGCGCCGCCATACCCCCTCATCGCCTTGTTGACCCTCTGACGCCGCCTCTTCGCCTATTTAAGGGTCCTCGACCTAAAACCTCGATACAAAAAAGCCACCGTACGAGAAACCTTCCAGAGCCGCCGCCATCGCGAAGCCAAGATCTGGGGGACAGGAGTCTCTGTTCCGGCACGCCGCCGGGACGGGGAAGTGCCCCCGGAAGGCTTCTCCATCGACACCGCTGCCATCTCCACCACCATCTTCATCAACGCTGCTGTCTCCCATGAGGAGGGAGTAGTTCTCCATCGAGGCTAAGGGCTGTACCGGTAGCTATGTGGTTAATCTCTCTCCCTATGTACTTCAATACAATAATCTCATGAGCTGCCTTACATGATTGAGATTCATATGATGATGCTTGTAATCTAGATGTCATTGTGCTACTCAAGTGAATTTTACTTATGTGATCTCCGGAGACTCCTTGTCCCACGTGTGTAAAGGTGACAGTGTGTGCACCGTGTGGGTCTCTTAGGCTATATTTCACAGAATACTTATTCACTGTTATGAATGGCATAGTGAAGTGCTTATTTATATCCCTTTATGATTGCAATGTGTTTTGTATCACAATTTATCTGTGTGCTACTCTAGTGATGTTATTAAAGTAGTTTATTCCTCCTGCACGGTGTAATGGTGACAGTGTGTGCATCGTGTTAGTACTTGGCGTAGGCTATGATTGTGATCTCTTGTAGATTATGAAGTTAACTATTGCTATGATGGTATTGATGTGATCTATGCCTCCTTTCGTAGCGTGAAGGTGACAGTGTGCATGCTATGTTAGTACTTGGTTTGGTTATGTTGATCTGTCATGCACTCTAAGGTTATTTAAATATGAACATCGAATATTGTGGAGCTTGTTAACTCCGGCATTGAGGGTTCGTGTAATCCTACACAGTTAGTGGTGTTCATCATCCAACAAGAGAGTGTAGAATCTAGCATCTATCTATTTATTCTGTTATGTGATCAATGTTGAGAGTGTCCACTAGTGAAAGTATGATCCCTAGGCCTTGTTCCTAAATACTGCTATCGCTGCTTGTTTACTGTTTTACTGCATTTCTACTGCCTGCAATATTACCACCATCAACTACACGCCAGCAAGCACTTTTCTGGCGCCATACTTATTCATACCACCTGTATTTCACTATCTCTTCGCCGAACTAGTGCACCTATTAGGTGTGTTGGGGACACAAGAGCCTTCTTGCTTTGTGGTTGCAGGGTTGCATGAGAGGGATATCTTTGACCTCTTCCTCCCTGAGATCGATAAACCTTGGGTGATCCACTTAAGGGAAACTTGCTGCTGTTCTACAAACCTCTGCTCTTGGAGGCCCAACACTGTCTACAAGAATAGAAGATCCCGTAGACATCACGTACCACCTAGGTTGGTGGAGTCCTGAAATTGGGCTCCACATAGGCCTCCGTGCCCATATCACGAGAATATTTCCTTACTAGGATTTCTGAAACCAAAAACAGCAGAAAACAGCAATTGGCTCTTCGGCATCTTGTTAATAGGTTAGTGCCGGAAAATGCATAAATATGACATAAAGTATGTATAAAACATGTAGGTATTGTCATAAAACAAGCATGGAACATAAGAAATTATCGATACGTTGGAGACGTATCAAGCACCACCACCACTCCTCACTCCCTCTTATCCCCCCTAGTCGAGGCTCCCCTGGAACCCTAGAGGCCACCAACCATCCCCCTCTACCTCCTGTCACCGCCATCCTCTCCACCCCCTATCCCTTTTCTTTAGCAACAACGAGAACCACCGAGAGCGCCACCGTTGGCCTCGCCATGGCGCCGTCGCAAGAGGCCACCCGAGCCCATCCAAGACCACCAGGAGACGCGCCGTCGTCATCTTCGTCCTCCCTGCAAAGAATCGACCTGAGGCGCCCTTTTCCCCCTCAATTTCACCGTTTCTCCTCGGCGTTTGTGAGCTCCGGCAAACTTTCCAGTGTCGTTCGTCCACCTCCGGCCAAGCCGAGCTCACCGTCGACCTCGTGGTAACCGCGCGGTCCTGCTAGACATGTTTTCCCCTTCTTTGCCTCCGGTTTCTTCTCCTCACCGTGGTGACTGCCGTCTTTCCACCGCAGTTGCTTGCCACCGGTCGTGCTCCATCGAGCCCTAGACTCCGTGCCGCCTGTTTGTGGTACATCGCATCGAGGCACGTCGTTCCCACCTCCCCCGTGACTCCCTGCAACACCCCAACAACGAGCCCCTCATCGACTTGGAGCTGCTGTGCCTCGGTCACCGCCGCCCATGCTCCTTCCACCGATGAACCTTCTCCTTCCCTGTTGGCAACGAGCTCGCCAGGGTCTCCCTTGGGTGAGTCTCCCCGTTTCCTCTCTTCTCCCCGCACAGAGCCACCCGCGAGTGACGTTGTCGTCGGTGTTTCTGCCGTCGTGCCGCGCTCCCTACGCAACATGTTCAGTTTTGACAGGAACATCAGCAGTAGCAGATGGTTCGCCATGCTGGTGCCTGACGTGTCTGCGGGCCCCATCCGTCAGCGGCTCCGGCTACCTCTTCTACTGGTGAGAATCTCCCAGATCCAATATGGATCTGTTACATTTTCATCCAGCCCAGCAGTAGCAGATGGTTCGCCATGCTAGCGTTTGACGTGTCTGCAGGCCCCATCCGTCAGCGGCTCCAGCTACCTCTTCTACCGGTGAGAATCTCCCAGATCCAATCTGGATATGTTACATTTTCATCCAGCCCCCTACACATTTTTGTGCATCAACCCATAGCCCTTGGTTCTATTCCTTTTAAGCATAACCCCTGCATCTATGTTAAACTAACCCGTAGTCCTTTTTTGTGTGGACTTTTCGTTCGGGTCCGTTTTCCTAATTAAATAAATCATGTTTTTCTATTTAAACTAATAAAAACTAATCTGCTAATAACTTTTAATTGGTAATTCAAAATGAAAAGTGTTGTATATGAATTTTGATCAGAAAATCCAATGAACATGAATATGCCATTCATTTACCTGTTTGCATATTGCATCATGTGGCGCGTTGATAGTTTCACAATTCCACCTCACATATATGCGGAGTATTTCGGAACACCGCCTAGGTTTTCCCCGCTTCGTTTAACATTGAAGTACATCACCCTTTCCATGATATACCATGCTAATCACCACTTAACTTTGTCGGTAGAAATTCAACTCCAACCTTAATTGTTTGTCCGGGATTCCGATTCCGCTTAATTTGGATAAGCTGCATCGCATCATGTTTGCCATGCCATGCATATCATATAATGATCATGTTGATTCTTTTGTCGTATTAGTAAGATGTGCATCCGTTGGTTGTTGTAGCGCTTTGCTTCTTCCCGGATAGGATCATGAAGTGCTGCTGTGAGATACGATGAGTTCTCCGAATGTTCCTCGGCAAGCTTTAATAGGCAAGCATTTCCTAAACTCCTGTATCTGCAGGTGTCGCTCACCTATTTTTATTTTGTCTTCTCCATCATGCTATCCTTGAGTTGCGTTCTTGTCACATGTCCTATCCACTTGTTACCTCAAGCAGCCTATATTTGCCTCCACCACTCTCCTACAGCTATTGTTTGGTTATCGGGTCTGCCTTGCGAGTCGTAGTGCATGCTAGTGTTGTTTATATCGTGTTACCGTTATTGCTATCTTATCGGGTTATCTGTTGGGGGTTCATGACACATGCTATATGGTTATATCTGTTGGAGAGTATCATGGTTTCTTCAATCGTTAATAGTTGTTAGCGGAGGCATCGGTGGGTCAGTTGCTCATTTTATGACGGCTCACTTGTGTTTCTTTAAAATCTAGGACCCCGAGTTGTTGTTATCTGTTCCGAGACTGAGCGCTCTAACCACACGTGGGTATGTTTATTGGTTCTCCCCTCGACCACTGCCGGAATCTACAGCTTTGTTCAGTGGTCACAACTAGTTTATATGTTTTCCTTTTGTTACTGCGTGAATGCCAGCTTGTTACTTATTTATTTTGGGAAGCCCCTGGGTGCCTTGTATCCCTTGTTTCTGGTATGCACGTATAGGTTTGCGGCCTAAGCGTTTATCGCATGCTGAAGCGGGTCATTCGCCCTTGTGTGTGTTTTCACCCTCCAAAGTCATGCACGCAATAGTTAGGTCCGCTTCGGAGATTCGGCTGGACTTTGATACGGGTTCAACTTGGTTAGGTGGCTTCCTGGATACTGATGTAGTGAAGGAGAGTGCGAGTCGTGATATCCACCTGTCGAAAGTGGGTTGAGCGTGCGTGTGGGCACATTTGGGCACCCCTGCAGGGTTAAATCTTATCGATTTTTTCTCTGATTTTGAAATGAGTTAGTTTTATTTTTATGAAGTTTTTGATATATTGTTTCCATTTTTAAGATGTTGAAATGAATTAGTCTCATTTTTCTGAAATTTTTGATATATTATTTGTATTTTTAAGATTTTGAAATGAATTAGTTTTATTTTTCTTAATTTTTTGATATATTATTTGTATTTTTAAGATTTTAAAATGATTTACTTTTATTTTTCTGAATTTATTGATATTTTTTGTATTTTTATGATTTTAAAATGATTTAGTTTTATTTTTCTGAATTAGTTTTTCTGAACAAGTTTTTATAAATTGGAAAAGCACCTTTAGTCGCGGTTGGTGTCCCCAACCGTGACTAAAGGTGGTTTCCGCGAGAACCCCCAAATCCTGGCGAAAAACCTTTAGTCGCGGGTTGGCTGGCCAACCGCGACTAAAGGGTAGCCTTTAGTCACAGTTGGGGACACCAACCGCGACTAAAGGGGTGCCCCTATAAATTCGCGCGCGCGAACGGCCGCGCCACATTCGTCTTCTCCGCCGAAATTACAAAGGAGAGCCTTGCATCAGCGTCTCGCCGTCAGGTTGCCCGAACGCCGCCACCGCGCCTGACGCCGTCGCCGCCGCGCCTCGCCGCCGTCGCCGCCGGGCCCTCTCTCTCTCGATCTCGCTGACCGCCGTCGCCGCGCGCGCCCCTCTCGATTGACGCCGTCGTGGCGTCGCCGCCCTCTCGTCGCGTCGCCGCCAGAGCTGAAGACCGCAGCCGCGCAGAGTACGTACGTGGGTACCGCCCGAGCCGAAGACCACCGCCGCCGCCACACAAACACACACAGAGAGGAGGGGGCGCCGGCCACCAGTACACACGGGCGGCGCGCGCCCGACCCTTCTCTCAATTTATTTTACTTAACAAAAATTTAACTTATTAACAAAAATCTTAACTTAATAATAAAAACACGGTAAAATGAATTAGTTTAGTTTGTAATGAATTAGTTTTTTTACTTAACAAAAATTTAAACTTAACAAAAATCTTAACAAAAACGGAGAACCCCGCGCGTATACGGAGGGGGAGGGAGCGGCGGGGTGCGCCGCCCCCCTCGCCGCCCTCCGTATACGCGCGGTTTTTTTTTGTTTTTTTGGCGAGAGAGAGAGAGAAACATGCACACCGACCCCGCACATATACGGAGGGGGTGGCGAGGGGCGGCGCACAACTTTGTGCGCCGCCCCCTTGCCGCCCCCTCCGTATATGCGCGGGGTAGTCGGTGTTTCTCTCTCTCCTCTCTCTCGCCTTTTCGCCACCGCCCCTATCGCCACCGCCAGCGCCCTATCACCACCGCCGCCCCCTTTCTCCACCGCCACCCCCCTTCTTTACTTAATTAATTAGTTTTTACTACATGTTTTCAGGACTGACATATGGTGGACGATAGAGCTAACCCGATTATGGAAAACTATGATTCGGAAGCCGAAGCACATTTAACCGCCATCATAAATGGCGATATTGAGTATGTGACGAAAGAAGATGAAGAAGATGTCTCTTCTTATCTGAACCTTGACGGTGAAGGTGTTGGTGAAGGTCGAGAAGGTGCTGACGAGGGGAGAATGAAAGTTATTGAAACATTTGCCTCCGGAGGGCAAACGACAAACGACGATCTCGAATTAGCAACCACCTCCGGCGAGGTATATATATATTGAGCCTCTGGTGATACAAACTTACTGATTTGAATAAATATGTATTAACGTGCGTGACTCTCTTTCTTTTTTAGCCCTCAGCCGAATCGTCAAAAAAATCGAGTACGACAAAGCGTGGCAAAACCAAGATGATGAAACAAGGCGAAACATATACCATCGATGTTGTCAGTGCAACCGGCAGGCCGCTGGAGCCCAAAAAGCATTATACAAAGTTCATCAACCAATGCGGAGTCGTTGTTAGAGACAACGTCCCGATCACCATCTAGGAATGGAATGAGCCAAAGAAGGCACGTGTTGGTTTCAGTTTTGTCCACAAGAGAACGAAAAAGGATTGTTGGAGAAAGCTTATGGAGAATTTCATTCTACCTCCGGAATTCAACAAACTCGATGAATAGGGGAACGAGATTCCGTGTGGACGTCAGAGGAGGAGGCTAGTCAAAGAGTTTGCTCTTCAGAAGATGGCCAAAGCATTTCGGACATTCAAGAAAAATTTAGCTCGTGACTATGTCTCCCAGAACAAGACTCTGGATTTCAATGGACAATATGAGAAGCTGAAAAATGATTGGCCCGAATTTGTGAGGCAAAAGAAATCGGAGCATTTCAAGGCCATATCGGAAAAAAATAAGGAAAATGCGTCTAAGAAAGTGTACCATCATATTATGGGGCCAGGAGGATACTCTCTTTCGGAGCCTAAGTGGGAGAAGATGGAGCACGACCTGAGGGAGCGAGCAATCCCTCTAGGTACAGAGGGATGGGACCCACAGGCCAAAAGCTGGTGGTACGGGCATGGGGGATCGCTAGACCCGGAGACAGGGATGTGTGTTCACCGGAAGAAAGCGTTTAGACCCACCCAAAGCCTTATTGACGCAATGACCAAAGCTCAAGAGGGGAAGATCAAGTCCAACAGAGAGAACAACGCGCTGACATTTTCCCTCGGGAATCGTGAACACCCAGGACGTGTACGAGGCAAAGGCGCCATTCCGTGGTCCGTCGGGTTTTCCCAGGACGATGACCCGTACTGTTACAGAAGCCGTAAGAGAAAGACGGATCAGGATGCAGATCGTGTGGGGCAGTTGGCATCGGAACTCCATGAGGTGAAGCAGATTGTGCATGGACTAGTAAAAAGAAAGATCGGGAGCTGGGCCGCATGAAGATCATGCAGCGGATCTCGGAAGCCAGCAACAGAGAAGCAGCGTGGCTTCCACGGAGGCCCCGGATGGTGCTAATGCACCCTTCACTCCGGCTGGTGCTAATGCACCGACGTTCGAGATTCGTGCACCGGAGCCTCACTACCCCGTGGATGATGTAAAGGAGATGAAAGAATGTGATCTGCATTATCCAGTGGGGAACATTTCCATGAAGGTAGCGATCGGCACTGCTTTACCCTGTACACCTGGAGCACTCCACCACAACAACCCCATTGAAGATGGCTATGCTCGTGTCACGGTGGAAGACATAGTCCAAGGGTTTGAGGACCTAGAGATTGACTATGCTACACCCGAAGGGGATACAAGACTTGGAAATGTCAAGTGCCAGTTCATTCTATGGAAAAAGAAGTACATAGTGTTTCCAGGGGAGGCGCCAAGGCCAACAAGTCCACCCCCCCCCCCCCCCCCCCCCACCGGTGGTGGTGGTGGTGGCGGTGGTGGTGGTGGTTCACCTACACCTCCTTCACGTCACCCGACGCCGCCCCCCAATCCACCTCCGGCGGGTAAGCAGCCGCCGCCCCCCAGTGCGCCTCCGGCGGGTACGCCGCCCCCCAGTCTACCTCCGGCGAAGAAGCAGAAGCAGGCGGACAGCAAGGCAATCCCTTCCTGGACTATTAACCCGGACCCTTATGTACCTAAGACCACAAAGGTACCAATGCCATCATTGAAGCCTCTCATCCCGAGACCTTGGGAACTTAGTGTCGAGGAAAGCAACGCGGCCGCGGCTGCTCACCATGAGAAATGGAAGGCGGATATGAAGGCGAAAAGAGAGCCTGAGTCCAAGCCAGTATTTACTGAGAAGGAAAAGAAGTGGGCTAAGGAATTTTTGACGACACTGTCCCAAGTCGAGCGGAATCTGCCAGACGACTATGGACGTGAATTTCCTAGGCAATAAGCAATATTGGAAAAAGTGGAGGCGGAGAAGAAAGCCTTGGCAGAGAAGGAGAAGAAAGCCTTGCAGGAGATCAAGAAAGAAGAAAGTAAAAAAAGCGGGAAACAAGTTGCCCAGCTCGGGGAACAGAATAAACAATCGATCCTCCCGCTCATAGTGAAAGCCGGTCCGGATAAGGACTTTGAACTAATGGACCCCGCTATCAAAGCAGCCGCGGCAGCACAGGGAATGACTGTAGCGGAGGCCAAAGAAAGAGCGGCCGAGTGGGGTATGGCTCTTCGTGCATTGTTAGGCCTTGATGATGCACCACTAAGTGAGGTAACATTTACATATGTGCCGAATGGGCCTCTCGTCAAGCCTGCGCAGGAAGAGAGTCTACCAGCACAAATGCGAAATCTGCTACGTTGGTACAAGAATTTCATAAAAATAAGGTCGGCAAAGAATATATTTATGCGGAAGTTAGAGAGGAGCATCACTTCAAACAGTACTCTGTACAAGTTCATATGAGTGAATTGTTCCAGCTGTTCAATCTGCGCGAGCTCGACAAATCTATCGTGAGTTGCTACGTTCTGTAAGTGATTTATTTCTACCTCATCTCGTTCATTGCCTGCACTATATATATTGTCCTAACTATATTGTTGTGTAGGCTATTATGCAGAATGAAGATTGGGGAATGCAAAAAAAGGAACACCCATGATGTTGGGTTCATTGACCCACATATCGTTAATGGATATGTGTTAGAAAGGCACCCCCGCGACGTGGAGAAAGACCTGTGGGATTTTCTTACAAAGCAGCAACTCAAAAGTCAAATTCTATTTCCTTACCATTTTGGATGAGTGTTTCTGTCTTGTGCATATTCTCTTTTGTTTACTCCATGCATGGTATGTCTAATCGATGAGTTATGCATGATTATGCACGTAACGTGTCCGCAGGTTCCACTGGATTCTGCTAATAATTGAATTTTACACCTCCAGAGTTCTCATCATGAACTCTCTGAATACAGATTCAAAGCTTTGGGTCGACATGAGAAATATGCTGCAAAAGTAATTATTTTCAATCATTTGCGCTCTATATCAATCGGCCTCTTTTGTTCATTTCCTAATATCAAGTAACTAATAACTCCGTTGTTCATTTAATTTTCTTTACCCTGTAGGGTTTGGAGACGGTTCTAAGATCAAATGGTCGGTGAATTCAAACATGAGCTTGAATTTAGAAGGTTAATTAATGTGGATACTCAGCCACCGGGGACCAATCTATGTGGATACTATGTTTGTGAGTTCATCCGGAGACACACCTCTGAGCGGAGGGCGTCGGATAGCAACTTGCGGAGGAATGACTTGCGGAAGATGCTTAGTCCAGAAGCTAGCTTCCGACCAATTCAAGAGCAATTGGCAGGATTTTTGGTGAGGGAAGCCCTCCATCCTAAAGGAGAACACTATTACGAGGACGAAGAACTTCTGATGCCGTAAATTATGTATGGAAACTTGTTCGAAGTTGTATATGGTCACCCGAGATTGAATATATATTGTATATTCCTCTTGAATTCTTCTTGTTTGAAATTTCAAACTTGTTTGAAATTGTACATTCATATGCATCAACGTGTAACATGCATGTATATAGTAGCGTAGAATATGTGTAGAAACTTCTTCAAAATTAAAATAAAACACAAAATAAAATATAAAAGAAATAAAACACTACAAATTAAAAAGAAACCAGATTTAGGGGGTCTAAAACCCTAAACCTGCGGAGGCCTTTAGTCGTGGTTGGCCAGGCCAACCGCGACTAAAGGTCCTTTGCCCCGGTGGACGCCTGCCGCCCACATGGACGGGCCTTTAGTCGCGGTTGTTTAGTCGCGCATAATTGGTCCCGGTTGCGCAACCGGGATTAATGGCCGTTGCGAACCGCGACTAAAGACCGTTTTTCTACCGGTGTGTTGTGCACTTTGGCTCCGGTGCTTCTCCCCTGGAAAAATTCTAGGCGCGTTAAACGTAACAACGGAGGCGATTTTCTCATACATGTTCGTAAATGGGGGCACAATCATAATTTTAGTGTAGGTCCATCGTCCGTACAACCCTGTATAGACTAGTATGGCCCGGATGTACCTCGTTTTTTGTACGACGTGGGGCGGTACTTAAGCGAATGAGATCATTGACTAGTCACGTGATCTTTTTTTTTACGTGAGGTACATATATCGTATCAATACAGACGGGTGTACATGGAGTGGTTATGAGTTTTGGTGGACCCAACACAGGAAAAAAATCAGTTATAACTCTTCAACTTTGTTTAGGGGATCACCGGAGCAGGGCTCCATGCTGTGTGGGTGCATATAGTCTAGGCAGCAGTCAGCGTTTCTGGAAAAAAGAAGTGGGCACAGGCTGTGCCATATGAAGAAGGGGCTGGACGAGGTTCGTCGTTTGTGTTACTGGTTACGGCCGATCATCAATTCATCATTATCCATCGCGAAATGGCGGCGCCTTTGCAAGACGCGGCACCGCTCCAGCTCCACACCGTGGAAGTGGACCAGCCCCTCGCCGCCGTCAACCGCCTCCTCGCCGGCCTCCACCTCGCGCTCGCCTCCGCAGCCATCGCCCACCGCGGCGCCCACGACATCATGATCATGCTGGCGGCGGACCTGGTGCTCCTCTTCCTCTGGTTGCTGTCGCAGGCGCCCATGCTGCGCCCCGTCTCCCGCGCCGTCTTCCCTGGCAGGCTCTCGCGCCCGGCGCTCCCGGCCGTGGACGTGATGGTGGTGACGGCCGACCCGGACAAGGAGCCCGCGGTGAAGGTGATGAACACGGTGGTCTCCGCCATGGCGCTCGACTACCCGGGCGCCCGGCTCACCGTGTACCTCTCCGACGACGCCGGGTCGCCGCTCACCCTGCTCGCGGCCAGGAAGGCGTACGCCTTCGCCAGGGCATGGGTGCCCTTCTGCAGGAAGTACAGGGTGCAGTGCCCGTGTCCCGACAAGTACTTCGCCGGCAACGAGGACCAGCTCGGCGGCGGCGATCACCACGATGAGCTTGCCGACGACAGGATAAGAGTCAAGGTGCGTAAGTTGATTGGCATGAAGAATTGCATATAGAATTAATTCTCTACTACGGAGTAGTAGATTATTACCGGGTCATTTCGGACCATATCTTTTTCTGGCTAGTCAACTCGATCCACAAGTGTCGACACATTTGTCGACGTCACAGATGATTCAAACAAGACACCGTGACACATTTTGCACCTGTTCCCGTTGTCCACGTTCAGCTGTCAAAGATGCCGTACACGGTGCACTCACTGTCTCACTAGTCTTGGCACATGAGTAAGGTGATCTGTGTCAACGATAGAGGTTCATTTCGCCCAACCTATATAAGTTAAGGGTTTAAAATAGATTTTTTCCAATTATTAGTTGTAGGCTTGTATCTTTATGTAATCTGTCAAGTATTTCCTTCCTTTTTTTTAAAAAAAGTGACTTAAACATTTTCTAGATACAGATTTATGTTTTTATAAAAAGTTAAGTTACTTATTACTTTAAAATGGAGGTTGTTCTAATAATGTGAGGAAACTATATATTTCTTCTAACCTCGCGGATGCGAATGCGATTGGTAGCATCATCTTAAAATATACTTGGCTTGCAATTTTCACATGTAAAAAGTATGATGCTAAGTGCATATGTGTCTTGATTCGTCTGCTCGACGGATTGCAAAATTTTTCTTTTAAAAGATGCCAACTCCTAGAAGTTCGGAAGCACTCTTGAGAGTTCGGCACCGTTAGCCTTGGCGCCGAACTCACTTTGGTGGATGAGTGGCTCAACTAACATGTCATAACCCTCGCCTATGGATCTACAATTGTGCCGGTGTCATCGTAGGCTAGCAGCGATGGGTTGGGAAGCCAGCAAAAATTTACATATATGTTGGATCACAAAAAGAAGGACGACTCTCATCTTCCTCTCTTGTTATTTCCTCCTCTCTACTTTTTTTTTTTGCGTAGATCTTCTCTCTACTCGGGCTTTCTCTGATTCCTCATCCTCCTGTTGTAGCTTGTATCTCAAGGTTTTAGTTCAAATTTAAGCTAACTCAAACTAAAACCCAGATACTTATTATAGATTGGATGGAGTACCATATGCGTATAATCCAGTGTTGTTGAGTGATTTACGAAGTGGACACGTAGTATTATGGTATCAAAGCCACTTGAGTATGACAAATCTGATCCCTAGGTGAAACTTATTCCTCGCTGACCCCTTGGTAAAACTATTTTGAAATCTGATCACTGGGTTATGCGCTATCGGGAATGAAGCCAAAATTATATAGGTTGGTGCCAATGAAAAACGACACCGAATCAACTTGGCGCCAAGGCAACTAGCACTGATGTAGGGTCAGCGCCAATAGCAATGGCACCAAGCTACCAAGGGCGATTTCATGCTGACTTTCATTGGTGTCAAGCTGTATAACTTCGGGTTCATTCGGGATGGCACCGAACCAAACGAACTCCAAAATAGTTTCGCCAACTACTTAGACAAGTTTTGTCAAATGAACAAAAAATAGTAGTACCTCCATCGAAAAATAGGTATCTTAGTTTTATCAAGATACATACACATTTTAGTTATAATTATATGTATCTAGAAAAAATTAAGACTCCTATTTTTAAACGGAGGCAATATACACTCTCCCCCTAGCCGCGAGTCCATGGCCAATCAGAAGTTGGCCTCGTCGGGCTGGGATTGAAAGGATCCAGCAGAAGTTGGACAGAACCATCAAATTGATGAAAGGGGTGGAACGCATCTCCCTCACCACATCAGCAGCCCACCGTGACACTGACACCACCACAGTTGCACTGACACTCGCCTTTGGAATCCCAATGTCCACTCCGGACTCATCCGCAACGCCAAGCTCGTCCTCGGGCATCCCCGACGCCAGTCACGTCGTTGGCTATAGACGCCACCGACACTGCGTCTCTGACGCCGACCAGGTGTTCGACGGAAGGCACAAGCGGCGGCGCCTCTGAGTCGAGGTCTCCATCCGATCCAGGTGGCCACCATCGAGATCATATCCGTGCTTGTTGCAACCGCAGCAAGCGACGGAGCCCTGGATGGCGATGCCATCAGCGGCGCTGTGTCGATGCCCGACACATGTTCGACGGATGGTCTGCACCACGTCACCGCAAAGACAGCCCGGTGGCGATGACCCTGCTGTACAAGAGTTTCATTGGTATCTACATTGGTATCTGAACTTGTACTCTATATTGGTATCTGCACCACTGAGTTTCAGCAGCTGAATTTGAGGAGTTATGTACTGTCTGGAGCTTAAGTCGTCTGCTCGATTCACAATCTGCCTTGATCGATGAGAACTTCATAATTAGATCTGCACAAAAATTTTCTATCTAACTTATTTGCTTTTGTGTTGATAAAATTACTTATCTACATTAATTCTCTGCTCCAACTTTTGCAGAATATGTATGATAGATTTAAAGAGGATGTGAAGGAGGCCATGAACGACGGAGCTCTTTCTCAAATTTGGACAAAAGCAGCGCGTCAGGATCACGATGCTCACGTTGAGGTAAAGTGCTCGAACACAGGCGAATCTGCTGGCCGGTGCACTCCCGATCAATAGGTCTCAATCATCCGTAGCATGTCAGATCATAGCCGATGAACCAGGAGGCAGCAACGGCGATTCCGGCGGCTTTGATGACGAGGACGCCATGCCGTTGCTGGTGTACGTGTCTCGCGAGAAGCGACCGGCGTGGCCTCACCACTTCAAAGCCGGCGCACTCAACGCCCTGGTGAGCTCTTCTTTGACTGTTCATCTCGACCAGAACATCAATTCGTGTGTGTTCTACTGGCATGTATAGTTGATTTTTCGTCTTCCGGGTGCAGCTCCGGGTGTCGAGCCTGGTGAGCAACGCGCCGTATGTGATGGTGCTGGACTGCGACATGTACTGCAACACCCGGAGCTCCGTCCTGGAGGCCATGTGCTTCCACCTCGACCGCCGCAGCCGCCATGCCAATGACCTCGCCTTCGTGCAGTTCCCTCAGATGTTCCACAACCTCAGCGGCAGCGACATCTATGCCAATGAGCTAAGATCAATCTTCTCGGTAAGGAAATACATCGACCACTCATTGCATCTTGGCAACTTTTTGAAGTATGTAAGCTCATCTTGGTGGACTCTGACATGGTCGACTGCAGACGCGGTGGAAAGGCCTGGACGGCCTACGTGGCCCGATCCTCTCCGGCACGGGCTTCTACGTCAGGAGAGACGCCGTCTACGGTGCCCGGCCGGCCAGCTCACAAGATCAGTTCTCGTCTATGGAGGTCGGCGAGCTGAAGGCAAGGTTTGGCTACTCGAATGGTCACCTAGCGTCGCTGCGTCGATCATGGAGCACGATTTCACGTGATGTTCTCCCAGAAGATGCAACGTTTGTGGCTTCCTGTGCCTACGAGACGGCCACCAAATGGGGCGAGGAGGCAAGTTCAGAAAACTACAGTTCATACTTAATCGATCATGCAGGTTGGTTTCCATCGATCAATGGTGATGTGACATAATATACTTGACTCTGTGCAGGTTGGTTTCTTGTACCAGTCGGTGGTGGAGGACTACTTCACCGGCTACAGGCAGCTCTACTGCCGACGGTGGACGTCCGTCTACTGCTACCCGGCGCCCTCGAGGCCGGCGCCGTTCCTCGGCAGCGTGCCCACGAACCTCAACGACGTGCTGGTGCAGAACAAGCGGTGGATGTCGGGCATGCTCGCCGTGGGCCTCTCCAAGCACTGCCCCCTCGCCTCCGCCCTCACCGTCTCCGTGCCCCAGAGCATGGGCTTCGCCTACTACGCCTTCATGGCCCTGTACGCCTTCCCAGTGCTCTGCTATGCCATGGTGCCGCAGCTCTGTTTCTTCCGTGGCGCCACCTCGTTCCCAGAGGCTTCAGGCCACTGGTTTGCCGCCGTGTTCGTGTCGTCGCTGCTGCAGCACTTGATCGAGGTGTCAGTGGCCAAGCGTCGACTGGCGGTCAGGACGTGGTGGAACGAGCAGAGGTTCTGGGCGCTCAACGCCGTCACGGGGCAGCTCTTCGCCTGCCTCAGCGTCGCCCTGGACCTGGTCGGCGCCGGCGGGCGGGTGGTGGACTTTGACCTCACAAGCAAGGCGTCCGATAGCGGCAGGCTGTACCGTGACGGCGTGTTCGATTTCTCCGGATGCACGACGGTGCTCCTGCCGGCCACCACGCTCTGCCTGCTCAACGACGTGGCTCTCGTCGGAGGGGTCTGGAAGCTGGTGATCAACGGCCGCTGGGGTGACGTGTCTGGCGAGATGTTCCTCCTATGCTACATCGCGGCGCTGAGCTATCCGCTGCTGCAAGGGATGTTCCTCCGGCAGGATCCTGCACGAGTTCCCGCGTGGATCACGGCGATGTCCGTCGGCATTGCTGCAACTCTGCTTTTCTTGTTTGGTTAAGCCGTCCTATTTCAAAGACAGTGGTGTCCTGTGAGGTCATTTTTAAATCATTGATTATATATATTCTCCAAGCTCACGTACTTAGCACACTCATTTTGCATTTCCAGTGTTCTCATTTCTGGAGACCTTAAATTGTCATACTGTACTGAATCTTAAAAAAAAACAGAACACAAATAATTTCCAGCTAAAAATGTTGGATACACCGCACAAATAGTTGGATTTTGGTTCTATAGGATGTGAGTGGATGAATAATTTTCTTATGTGTATAGTTCCAAGAAAATTTTAAGACAAATCATATAACCATAAAAAACAAAGAACGAGCAAAATCAAATACAAAGGGAATACACGTATCCAAAAAAATCTGAATAAGAGACCCTAAAATAAGGTACATGATTTGTGCATCTGGTACACTTAGGCCATCTCCAACAGCGCGTCCGGATGGGTCGCGTCGGACAAATCCGTAGCCCAACGGCAACGACGCATTCCAAAAACGGATGGCCACGGGTCTCGGACGGCTCAAAGCGGGGCCAGGTTTGCGTGACCGCGGATGGCATGCGGCGTCCTCCCGCGGTCTCCTGCTCGCATCCCAGGGCCCACCTATCGATGGAAAAATCTTCTATTTAATGTGGACCGGAGGGGACTGTCCCTATCCACTCTAATCCACACGCCTCCGCTTCTCCGCACGCACGAGCTCCACCGCCATGATTCCGAAGAAAGAGTTCGGTCCCGATGCGAAGGACCATGAGGCTGGCAACAGCCGATAGAACACACCGGCCGCATTCTCGATGGCGCCGTCGGCGGCAGAGCGTGAGCGCATCTATGTCACCGTGTTGGTGGCGCAGACGTTCTGGGAGGCTAGCGCCCTATGCCGTGGGGGGATGTCCACCTCCCCCACGAGTGGCACCTAAGTCTAGATCGGGTCCCGGTGCCACCGATCCCCGTCACCGGCTGCGCTCGCCTCGCCGAGATCTAGTGGTGCCGCGCCCAGCTCCCGCTGGACCTCCAGCAAGACCCGGCGTACGCGGAGAAGAGTCCCTACTGGGACATGTGGTTCGAGGCGGAAGCACGACCAGCGCCGCCGAACCTTCTTTGCGTCCCGCGCGGCCACGACGAGGCCTCACACGACGCCCCGCACGCCACCGACATCAGCTAGGAGGGCTCCCCACTGCCAAGGCGGGCTCTACATCGATGACGCGGCAAAGGCCCCAGTTTTTTCATTTTTTGTTGTTGTTTTTGATTAATCCCTGCATTTCAAAAATAGCATTTCACAATATAGCATATACAACATATATTTTGAACATATCATCACCAAACACAACAATAACACCACATATACATCGAACGCACATAGTACATGCATACAATCCATTACATAGAGTCCATCCATACAAGTTAAATAGCAATGTCCATTACAATCCATTACAACAATGACAAGTCCATACCGAATAATGACAAGAGCACGATGACGAATTCATAGAATCCATGCCATCAACCTTGTCCTCCTTCATTGCTTCCCATGGCATCATCATCATCGCCGTGTCGTTCTCCTACAAGGTGAAAAGAAAATCATGACGTGAGAATTGAACATGGTGGCATTCTACAAGCATGGCTCCACTTCAATAAGTACTAGCAGTTGCATATTGACATGGAATTGAACATGGTGTCATGGCATTCTACAACCTAGAAGCGGGTTGGGCACAAGTGTAGGAGGACTCATCGGGGATCAGGTTCCGGATGATGTTCGTGTTGTTCAAGGTGAAAGGTGTCACCGGGATCTGAGTGGACGGTGGCTGGAAAGGCGGCATGTTCGGCCCCATTTGTTGATGGTGATATGATTAGTCAATAAGATAAGAGAAGATAAGATGGAGATATGGACTTAACCACTTAACCACAGCAAGGCGTAAGGAGGAAGAGCAAGACCACTCCCCGGTGGAAAGATAGATTGGCTTGGCTCATCATCCAGCTCATCTGCTGCTGGTGCGTCTGAATTATCTGCTGCTGCTGCATCATCTGTGCCGTCTTCTGCTGGTAGTCCCTAACCTGCTGCTCCAGATACGCCGTCCGCTGCTGGGCCTCTTGTTCTTTTGTTGCCATCTCCGCCTACGTTGTGTTGCTGCGATGTCATTAACATTTCAATGGAAAACATGTAAAGAAACGTAGAGGCCCGAGGAAGAACATACCCGTAACCGCTCAACAGCTAGATCCGAAGCCTGTGGCCGGGTCTCTACCTGAGGCTGGCCGCTCTTACGACCACGACGGATTTGGCGGAGAGAGGGAATAGTCGCTAGGTCGACGCACCCGTCACCAAGCCATAGGCGGCCAAGCTTCATGCCTTCTCCCGCAAGCACCGCAACCTCAGGGTCAAAGTCCTCGGCCTCTGGGTTGGAGCTCTCGCCGTGCTTCTGCTTGAACTTTGAGACATACGCCGTACACTGGGTCTCGGATTGCGGGTTAACCCACAAGGACCCCGTCTCAGGATGCGACGTCTTCCTTTGCTTCATCTTTTTTTATCAAGCCAAAGACGTTTGGCTTCGCTCCGGTCCTGACTTCCTGCAAAAGATAACATGTAATTAAGTGAAGTGGCACACCCTTGGGGAGTTAACAATATATAACATGAATTGAAAGAATGAAGGAACAATTTGCTCACCTCGGCCTGCATGTGAAGAGAGATGGGGATGCTGCCTTGGATATGCGATCCACCTCGCATCTCTTGCCGCTTCAGCTTGCCCTCCTTGTGCTTCTTGAGGTACTGGGGGCATGTCCACCACATGACCATCGCCAGAAAGCACTTATCGTCGTTGCAGACTTACTGAGGAGGGTTCTACATACACAAGATAAACCCATTATGGTAAACTAAACTACATGGCGATAAAGAAATTAATAACACATAAATGCAAATACCTGCAGGTACTGCCACAGTGCCATGAGCGTGTCGCGAGCGTCCTACTTAGTCATATGAACGAAGTGGTCGGCGTGCCAGTTGCGGACACACTAAATATGTGCCTCGTAGTGCATGCCAGTCACCCTCGTCCTTGCCATCTGGTGTAGGATAGTATCGCACGCAATTTCCTTACCCTCGGCACGCGTGAAGTATTTCTGCAACCATGCATATAGGTAAAACAAGAGGCATTAGTGCACCTATTGTCAACCAAGGGGAGTGTATGAATGGTAAGAAGTCAAAAGTAACGTACCCAGAATTTGCAAACAACCATGTCCTGCATGTTGTCGTACCTCCCAAGAGGATCGGACGCGAGCCTGTAGCGCACCCACTGATACGTCTCCAACGTATCCATAATTTCTGATGTTCCATGCTTGTTTTATGACAATACTTACATGTTTTGCTTGCACTTTATAATGTTTTTATGCGTTTTCCGGAACTAACCTAATAACAAGATGACACAGTGCCAGTTCCTGTTTTCTGCTGTTTTTGGTTCCAGAAAGGCTGTTCGGGCAATATTCTCGGAATTGGACGAAATCAACGCCAAACCTTCTATTTTTCCCGGAAGGCTCCAAATCACCGAAGAAGAGTCGGAGAGGGGCCAGAGGGCCACCACACCATAAGGCGGCGCGGCCTGGCCTGGGCCCGTGCCAGCCTATGGTGAGGAGCCCCCAGGCACCCTCCTGCGCCGCCTCTTCGCCTATAAAACCCCTTTCGACCTAAAAACACAGTACCAATTGACGAAACTCCAGAAAGACTCCAGGGGCGCCGCCGCCATCGCGAAACTCCAATTCGGGGTACAGAACTCTCTGTTCCGGCACCCTGCCGGGACGGTGAAGTGCCCCCGGAAGCCATCTCCATCAACGCCACCGCCTCCATCATGCTCCGTGAGTAGTTCCCCCATGGACTACGGGTTCTAGCAGTAGCTAGTTGGTATACTCTCCTCCATGTACTTCAATACAATGATCTCATGAGCTGCCTTACATGATTGAGATCCATCTGATGTAATCGGTGTTGTGTTTGTTGGGATCCGATGGATGATACATTATGATTAGTCTATCTATAAAGTTTGTGAAGTTATTGTTGCTGCAATCTTGTTATGCTTAATGCTTGTCACTAGGGCCCGAGTGGCATGATCTTAGATTTGAGCTCTATACTTATTGCTTAGATTGTATCTACAAGTTGTATGCACATGTCACTGTCCGGAACCAAAGGCCCCGAAGTGACAGAAATCGGGACAACCGGAGGGGATGGCGGTGATGTGAGGGACACATGTTTTCACGGAGTGTTAATGCTTTGCTCCGGTACTCTATTAAAAGGAGTACCTTAATATCCAGTAGATTCCCTTGAGGCCCGGCTGCCACCGGCTGGTAGGACAAAAGATGTTGTACAAGTTTCTCATTTCGAGCACGTATGACTATATATGGAAAACATGCCTACATAATTAATAATCTTGATGTTCTGTCTTAATGCTTTGAATCCTATCAATTGCCCAACTGTAATTTGTTCACCCAACACTTGTCACTTATTGGAGAGTTACCACTAGTGTAGATCGCTGGGAACCCCGGTCCATCTCTCATCATCATATACTCGTTCTATATGTCATTGGAAGTAGTATCAACTATTTTCTGGTGACATCGCTCCTGTGTTACTGTTACCGCTGTTGTGTTACTGTTACTATTGCTCTCATATTACTGCTACTTTCACATCACCCCTGTTGCTAGTGCTTTTCCAGGTGCAGCTGAATTGACAACTCAGTTGTTAAGGCTTATAAGTATTCTTTACCTCCCCTTGTGTCGAATCAATAAATTTGGGTTTTACTTCCCTCGAAGACTATCGCGATCCCCTATACTTGTGGGTTATCAAGACCGTTTTCTGGCGCCGTTGCTGGGGAGGCATAGCTCTACTCATAAGTTCACCTGGGGAGTACACTCTACCTCTCTCTCTGTTTTATTTTATTTTGTTTTGCTTAGTTTACTTTTGTCTAGTTTATTTGTGCTTAGTTTATTTTTGTCTAGTATTACTTTGCTTAGTTTCTTTTTGTCTTGTTTTATTTTCCTCATATACCCAAAAATCCATAAAAATTTGAAAAAATCAAAAAATTAAAAACTGCTGTTATGGGAGAACCAACAACCTACTTGGAGCTTATAGAATGTTATAATAATTATAGAAAATCAAGAGCTGGTGAAGTAATGAGTGCTATGATAGAAAAAGTGAATACAATTGCTAAAATCTTGCTTAAACGCCATGATATAAACTGTTGCTCTCAACAGGATACTAAACATCTTAAATTTCAATGTGGCTTTAGTGAGGAATTTTTAATTAAGAACTATAATCGGAATTGCTATATTCATTATGGGTTCGAAGAGGTAGAACAATTTGTCGTATTTATGGGAGCTTCTGAGATCGAATCCTTCATGGTTGAGAATTATGAAACTTGTGTTGTTTGTAAGGACCTTAAAGATTATGTCTCTTCTATCCTTAATTGTTGCATAGAATGCTTCAGTGATAATCCTTATATCATTGACTATAAAGAGAGACTCATTAATGCACAAGAATGCACTCACAATTTGCAGGAACCTGTGGAAGAAGAAACTGATGAACCTGAAAGCTCATTGGATGAAAAAGAGGAGGAAATTGATGAACCTGAAAGCTCATTGGATGAAAAATAAGAGGAGAGCGACGAACAAAAGGAGGAAGAATGGATTAGCTACCCATGCCAACCTTCTAATGAGAGTAACTCTTTATCTCTTACATTATTTGATTGTCCTCCATGCTTACTGAAAGAGGTTGAATGTTATGTTCCTGTGGATTCTCTTGAAATATTCCCTATGAGTAATACTTGTGAGAATAATTATGCTACTGTTATTTATGATAATCCATGCTACTTTGATAAATCTTATGATAATGCTTTGTTTGTGCCTGATGTCGAAATGCATGGTACTAAAGAATTTTGCTTAGCAAATGTTTATGATAAAGCTCTAGATGATGGTCCTATGTTACTTGATAATATTAATTGTACTACTAATGCAAATGGGATTGGAGAGTTCTTGACTTATTCTATGAGTCCCATATCTCTTGAGATTGATCAACTACCTTGTTATATTATTAATAAAAGAAAGTTTGAAAGTTTTAATTCCACTATTCTTGAACTTGATAAAAATTATATGTTTGTGGATCATGAAAAGTATGCTGCATGTGATAGCTATATTGTTGAGTTTGTTCATGAAGCTACTGAAAATTATTATGAGAGAGGAAAATATGGTTGTAAAAATTTGCATGGTACTAAAACACCTCTCTATATGCTTAAAATTTTGAAGTTACGCTTGTTCTATTTTCCTACGCTTGTTACTTTGCTTTTCATGAACTTGCTTATTTACAAGATACCTTTGCATAGGAAGCATGTTAGACTTAAATGTGTTTTGAATTTGCTTCTTGATGCTCTCTTTTGCCTCAAATACTATTTCTTGCGAGTGCATCATTAAAACTGCTGAGCCCATCTTAATGGCTGTAAAGAAAGAACTTCTTGGGAGATAACCCATGTGTTATTTTGCTACAGTACTTTGTTTTATATTTGTGTCTTGGAAGTTGTTTACTACTGTAGCAACCTCTCCTTATCTTAGTTTTGTGTTTTGTTGTGCCAAGTGAAGCCTCTAATCGAAGGTTGATACTAGATTTGGATTTCTGCGCAGAAACAGATTTCTATCTGTCACGAATCTGGGCTGTTTTTTCTGTAGGTAACTCAGAAAAATCTGCCAATTTACGTGCGTGTTCCTCAGATATGTACGCAACTTTCATTAGTTTTGAGTTTTCTGATTTGAGCAACGGAAGTATTTATTTAAAATTCGTCTTTACTGGCTGTTCTGTTTTGGCAGATTCTGTCTCTGTTTTTTGCATTGTCTCTTGTGGACTTTAAGCAAGGCTTTCTACACGTGGAGAGCTGTAGCTAATGTTTTATTGAGTTCTTGCAATGTGTCACTACAGGACCAAGGTGGATTCAAAATTTTTGAGTACTAACCCCTCTAATGAAGTTTATGAGAAGTTTGGTGTGAAGGAAGTTTTCAAGGGTCAAGAGAGGAGGACGATATATGATCAAGAAGAGTGAAAAGTCAAAGCTTGGGGATGCCCCCGTGGTTCATCCCTGCATATTTCAAGAAGACTCAAGCGTCTAAGCTTGGGGATGCCCAAGGCATCCCCTTCTTCATCAACTTATCAGGTTTCTTCTATTGAAACTATATTTTTATTCGGTCACATCATATGTGCTTTACTTGGAGCGTCTGTGTGCTTTTATTTTTGTTTTTGTTTGAATAAGATCGGATCCTAGCAATCCTTGTGTGGGAGAGAGACACGCTCCGCTTTTTCATATGAACACTTGTTCTTCATTTTACTTTTAATGTTCAATGATAAAAGTTGGAAGCTACAATACTTATTATTGTTTGGTTGGAAACAGAAAATGCCTCATAATGTCTTGGATAATTTGACACTTGGCAATTGTTTTGAGCTCTCAAGTAGATCATGATTAAGTTTTTTCATGTAGTTTAAACCTATTAGTGGAGAACTACTGTAAAGCTTGTTGAAATTGGTTTGCATAATTGATCTCTCTTAAGGTCTAGATATTTTCTGGTAAAAGTGTTTGAGCAACAAGGAAGACAGTGTAGAGTATTATAATGCTTGCAATATGTTTTTATGTAAGTTTTGCTGTACGGTTCATACTTGTGTTTGCTTCAAATAGCCTTGCTAGCCTAGCCTTGTACTGAGAGGGAATGCTTTTCGTGCATCCAAAACCTTGAGCCAAAACCTATGCCATTTGTGTCCACCATACCTACCTACTATGTGGTATTTCCTGCCATTCCAAAGTAAATTGCTTGAGTGCTACCTTTAAACAATTCAAAATTTATTGCCTCTGATTTGTGTCAATGTTTTATAGCTCATGAGGAAGTATGTGGTGTTTATCTTTCAATCTTGTTGGGCAACTTTCACCAATGGACTAGTGGCTTCATCCGCTTATCCAATAATTTTGCAAAAAGAGCTGGCAATGGGATTCCCAGTCCCAAATTAATTAACCAAAATAGACACTCCTCCATGGTATGTGATTGTTGGACGGCACCCGAAGGATTCGGTTAGCCATGGCTTGTGTAAGCAAAGGTTGGGAGGAGTGTCATCATAATAAAACTAAAATAAAAGGGCACTTCTTCATGGTATGAGATTGTTGGCAGGCACCCGAGATTCGGTTAGCCATGGTTTGTGAAAGAAAGGTTGGAAGGAGTGCCACCCAAAAATAAAAATAAAATGGGAGCCTCTCTTTGAAGGTTTGTTTGGCAAGGGGGTTAGAGTGCCCACTACCATTCGTTGACAACAACAAACACCTCTCAAAACTTTACTTTTATGCTCTCTTTATGTTTTCAAAACCAAAGCTCTAGCACAAATATAGCAATCAATGCTTCCCTCTGCGAAGGGCCATTCTTTTACTTTATGTTGAGTCAGTTTACCTACTTCCTTCCATCTTAGAAGCAAACACTTGTGTTAACTGTGCATTGATTCTTACATACTTGCTTATTTGCATTCATCATATCACTTTATGTTGACAATTATCCATGAGATATGCATGTTGAAAGTTGAAAGCAACTGCTGAAACTTATATCTTCCTTTGTGTTGCTTCGATGCCTTTACTTTGAATTTATTGCTTTATGAGTTAACTCTTATGCAAGATTTTTGATGCTTGTCTTGAAAGTACTCTTCATGAAAAGCTTTGCTATATGTTATCTATTTGTTAGCAACTATAGATCATTGCCTTGAGTCACTTCATTCATTTCATATGCTTTGTAATAGTATGATCAAGGTTATGTAAGTAGCATGTCACTACAGAAATTATTCTTTTTATCGTTTACCTGCTCGGGACGAGCAGGAACTAAGCTTGGGGATGCTGATACGTCTCCAACGTATCCATAATTTCTGATGTTCCATGCTTGTTTTATGACAATACTTACATGTTTTGCTTGCACTTTATAATGTTTTTATGCGTTTTCCGGAACTAACCTATTAACAAGATGCCACTGTGCATGTTCTGTTTTCTCATTGTTTTTGGTTCCAGAAAGGCTGTTCGGGCAATATTCTCGGAATTGGACGAAATCAACGCCAAACCTTCTATTTTTCCCGGAAGGCTCCAGAACACCGAAGAAGAGTCGGAGAGGGGCCAGAGGGCCACCACACCATAAGGCGGCGCGGCCTGGCCTGGGCCCGCGCTAGCCTATGGTGAGGAGCCCCCAGGCACCCTCCTGTGCCGCCTCTTCGCCTATAAAACCCCTTTCGACCTAAAAACACAGTACCAATTGACGAAACTCCAGAAAGACTCCAGGGGCGCCGCCGCCATCGCGAAACTCCAATTTGGGGGACAGAACTCTCTGTTTCGGCACCCTGCCGGGACGGGGAAGTGCCCCCGGAAGCCATCTCCATCAACGCCACCGCCTCCATCATGCTCCGTGAGTAGTTCCCCCATGGACTACGGGTTCTAGCAGTAGCTAGTTGGTATACTCTCCTCCATGTACTTCAATACAATGATCTCATGAGCTGCCTTACATGATTGAGATCCATCTGATGTAATCGGTGTTGTGTTTGTTGGGATCCGATGGATGATACATTATGATTAGTCTATCTATAAAGTTTGTGAAGTTATTGTTGCTGCAATCTTGTTATGCTTAATGCTTGTCACTAGGGCCCGAGTGGCATGATCTTAGATTTGAGCTCTATACTTATTGCTTAGATTGTATCTACAAGTTGTATGCACATGTCACTGTCCGGAACCAAAGGCCCCGAAGTGACAGAAATCGGGACAACCGGAGGGGATGGCGGTGATGTGAGGGACACATGTTTTCACGGAGTGTTAATGCTTTGCTCCGGTACTCTATTAAAAGGAGTACCTTAATATCCAGTAGATTCCCTTGAGGCCCGGCTGCCACCGGCTGGTAGGACAAAAGATGTTGTACAAGTTTCTCATTTCGAGCACGTATGACTATATATGGAAAACATGCCTACATAATTAATAATCTTGATGTTCTGTCTTAATGCTTTGAATCCTATCAATTGCCCAACTGTAATTTGTTCACCCAACACTTGTCACTTATTGGAGAGTTACCACTAGTGTAGATCGCTGGGAACCCCGGTCCATCTCTCATCATCATATACTCGTTCTATATGTCATTGGAAGTAGTATCAACTATTTTCTGGTGCCATCGCTCCTGTGTTACTGTTACCGCTGTTGTGTTACTGTTACTATTGCTCTCATATTACTGCTACTTTCATATCACCCCTGTTGCTAGTGCTTTTCCAGGTGCAGCTGAATTGACAACTCAGTTGTTAAGGCTTATAAGTATTCTTTACCTCCCCTTGTGTCGAATCAATAAATTTGGGTTTTACTTCCCTCGAAGACTATCGCGATCCCCTATACTTGTGGGTTATCACCCACCTCCATGCTACACCGCGGCCACCAGTAGGGAGATCGACTAGCCCAGGGAATACCTTCTAAGTAGGCCCCCAAGGATGTTCGCGTACCCACGTGGCGGCTTCTGCAACGGGTCTTCATACTGGAACGAATTGCACCATGATACGACAACATCAATATGTATGTGATAATAATTTCCATAATGACAAAATTGCGATAACGAAATGCCAAAATTAACATGTACCTCTTTCTAGCGGGCACTAGAACAACATGGTTGTAGGGCCACTGTCTCAGGGCGGGGAGCCGTGTTTTCCCACGCTGATATGGCCTCTTATCACGTGGCCTCAGCCTCTCCACAGCTGCAACGTACTGCTCCTCCGCCGGCGCTTCCCAAACTATGTTTGGATCAGGCTCAAACGGTTAGTCCCCCAAGCCCTCATCCTCCGAGAGGTCCTCCTCGTGCCCCTCATCCTCCTCCTCGTCCTCCCCACCCCCCGTGCTCCTCGACCTCCCCACCCTCGTGTTGCTTGTCCTCCCCACCCTCGTGCTGCTCGTCCTCCCCACCCCCGTGCTGCTCCTTGTCCTGCTCACTCCCATCCTCCACCTCATCATCATCCTCGACTGCGGGAGGGGGCTAGAACTAGGAGTGAGTGCCCGCGTCACATTCTTACTATGTGGCCGCAGTGGGGGAGCGCTCGGAAGGGGGCAACAGCTCGGCGTCCCTGCCTCGAAGAAGTCCCTGCACCTATCAAGTCCGTGAGCTTCTTTTTAAGACCGCCACCCTTTTTTTTGGCGGCATGTTTCAATCACCTGCAAACACAAATGAAGAGAGTGGTTTATTAGTACGCAATGCAAAGAGATGAATATTAGTGAAAGCAACAAAGATATAAGTAGATGAATATTAGTGAAAGCAACAATAATGCAAATGGATGAACATTAGTGGAAGCAACAAATAGCTAGCATAGAGTTCTCTCAAACATAGCACGGAGTTCTTACAAATAACCTAGCTGGACAATCACTATTACACAGAGTTATTACAAATAGACTAGCCTCACAATTACTGCTACATAGATCAGTAGCCTGTGTCGCCATCCGTAATTGGGCCGCATGTTTCGTCATCATCATAAGGCTCGGCGAACCAATAATCATCAATGAAATCTAGAGGTGGTCCATCTGCATCGAGGTCCATCCCTTCTCTGAACGCCTCGAGCAAACTCAGGTATTCCGGGGCACAAACATCCTCAGGTTCATCTTCTGCATTGTCTTCATCGGTGCCTGCATCTTCTTGTTCATCATCTACGACCATGTCATCGACAGCCGGCAAGCCGGTTGTGAAATGGTTGGGGAGCCCTTATTCCTGATAAAACTCAACATTCTTTGTTGAAGGGTCTACGCGGCGGTAATAGTCCTTGTTTGGTGGGGGCGGCCTATTGCGTGAAGGCACCGTCATCACAACATCCCATCCATGTAGACGTTTTGCCGGGTCTTTGCACACGTACGGGAGATAGAATACTTGAAAGGCCTGGGTAGCCAAAATGTACACATCCTCTCCCTTATAAACATAGCTTCTTTCAACTTTGACAATCCCAATTTCAGGATCCCGTCTCACCCGATGTGGGTCGAACCAATGACATTTGAAGACTACGGGATTTAGCCCTTTGTGAAACCCGTAATTCAGCTCGTATATACCCTCGACTCTTCCATAGTAATGGAGCCCATCATCACCTTGACATACCACCCCGCTATTTATTGTCTTCGCGTTGAGCCGGCTTGTTGTGTATTTATGGGCTTGGAAGCGATACCTGACGTGGGCACTACCCTTCGGGTAACCGACATTGCTCTATCCTGTATTGATTAATTGGAGGCCCATGAAGACACCTGAAGGCGAGATGGGCCACTAGGTCGGCGCACCGGGAGGTTCCTTGACGGGCAAGACAAGGAAGCGAACGAATAAGGAAAGATCAGATCTAAAAGTACTGTAAACCTAGTCGTACTCGGTGAGACCTCTTGAGACCTGGCCTCCTATATAAAGGCCAGGAGAGGGGCTGCCGAGGGACATGAACAATCTTAGCAATATTAGCCAGCAAAAGCTTAGAGCTAGGTAACCCTAGCAATAGTAATCTCGACGAGATCTCAGCCGAACTATTCGGCACCCCATTTTAACCCATTGTCATCATAATCAAGAACAGACAGGCAGGACGTAAGGGTTTTACCTCATCGAGGGCCCCAAACCTGGGTAAATTGCTCTCCCCGCATGTCTGTGAACCGATGTCTCGAGTTAGCCTGCAGGATTCCATCAACCCTAAGCCCCTATCGGAGGGCATTGGCGAGGAGTACCCTCGACAATTGGCGCCGTCTGTGGGAAACCTGTCGGCACAAGATCGGACATCGGCTGAACCCGTCATGTCGTCGGCAGCTTCATCAGCACCGTCATCGCCTCGTCTGGAAAGCCCGATCCGTTTCGGCTCCTACGAGTTCACCCCACATAGCGATTCATCTCGCTCGACCTTCTCTGGTCTACAAGGCAACATGGAGATGGCTTTCGGGAGCGTCCACTACAACGTCAACTCAGAAGGAATTCTTCGGCTGCTGGAATCTCCCATCTCCAGATCAACGAGTCCGAGCGCATCATCGTCACTCGACCCCTTGGCTGGCCTGACAAGCCCGTCGAGTCCGTCTGCGCCTTCGACTCCCCGTTCAGCATCCTCCATGTCGGTCGGATCCGATGATCCCGCGTCCTCGGAGCTAACCTCGTACTACTGCAAGAACTGCGACACCAGACACGGGCTGGGGTCAAGCGACACGCCGTTCATCTGCAATGCCTACTATTCATCGAGAGAGGACAGCATCGATAGCATCACCCAAGGAGACACCCGAAGAGTGGCGCCCCTCCAAGTTTATGTCGCTAACAGGGGAGACGGAGATCGCACCCCCCGTTCCAGCAGGCGGGCTAGTTTTGAGAACAGCGCCAGCAACGACAACAGCGACCACACCATTACGGAGGAGGAATGGACAGCAGCCAAGGCAGCCGTACTTATCAACACACCGCTTTCTGCGGGAACCACGGTTGGCACACTCAATGCTTACCGCTCCATATTGGAGAAAAATCGGGAGCGCCTATCTAAGGAGCAAGCCACCCTCGAGAGACGCCTATCTGCAGCAGACCGGTCCAGCGAGCGACGAAGGGGCTCGCAGGGAAGTGCCTCTCGAAGTACCCACGGAGGAGGCAAACATCGATCGAGACTGTCCAGGCTTTCGGAAGATGATGCAAGGGAGATAACATCGAACCTGACCAAGTCCTTTATAACTACAGACACCGTGGGCATGCCACGGCCAAAAACCGTTGCGGGAGCAACAGCCAACCTTGCAGCATACCTCATTAACCAGCGTCCCGAAGGATCCATGGCTCAGGCTCACCGTGGCGCTTTAGAAAGTCTCGCGATATTAGGACATAATCTAGTTCCTCCGAAGGAGAAGACCCTGCAGGCCAGCGGTTCAAAGCATCGCGCAAGAGACGCTCGGGATGAAATTACTCAGAGCAGGATCGACAAAGCAAGGCGACGACGCACCACCAGAGAAGAATTCGACAACGATTCTTCGGATGAGACCCAGGAGAACGACGGCGAGCTTAGGGGAGCCGATTGTTTGAGCTACAAAATTCGGGAGGCGATGCCACCTAAGAAGTTCAAACCCACTCCTACCACCGCCGCCAAATACGATGGGCAGCAGGAGCCAAGATCTTGGATAGAGGACTATTTGCAGACAGTAATTCTGCAAAAAGGGAACCAGATAGCAGCAATGCAGTGCCTGCAGCTTTACCTAAAGGACTCAGCACGAGCCTGGCTAAGAGGTCTACCGGAGGGCTCCATTAAGTCATGGGACGACCTAGTAGAAGCCTTCGTCGCCAACTTCCAAGCAACCTACAAAAGGCCCGTCGGGATAGAAGAGTTACGGCATTGTCAGCAAAAGCAGAAGGAGTCGATGCGCGCATACATCGGGAGATTCACCAAGATTCTGAACGCTGCGGAAGACGTATCTGTCGACAGAGCAATCGACGCATTCAGTGATGGCATCCGACGTGAAAGCTATATAGAAGAGCTTGGGCGCAAGAAGCCGAAAACCATAACCAAGTTAATGGAAATCGCCAACAGCTGGGCCGATGGCGAAGACAACGTTCGAAAGCCACGACAGCGCAGTGACGACGAAGAGGATGATCAGCCGAAGCATGATTCGGGTGGTCGAAGGGATCGCAACAAGAGAAGGAAGAACCGCAGTTACGATGACAATAACTTGGTGGCCGCAGGTTACTCTGATCGGCAGGATGATCGGTACGATGACAGGCGAGATGATCGACAGGACGGTAATCGGAACAACTCTGGGAACCATGGCAACTATAAGCCACGACAACAGAGAACTCCCGAACTACCCTACGCTGAACAGATCAACGCCCCTTGCTACCTGCATTCATATACCGATTCCAAGGATGGTAAAGTAAAGTCTAGCCACCTGCTCAGGGACTGTCGGCAGTTCATCGACATGCATAAACTCATCCAGCAGGCAGGCCAGCAACAGCTACCACCGCCACCACCACCACCCCCACCACAACATCAGGTCCAGCAAGCTCAACCTTGATACGTCTCCGACGTATCGATAATTTCTTATGTTCCATGCCACATTATTGATGATACCTACATGTTTTATGCATACTTTATGTCATATTTATGCATTTTCCGGCACTAACCTATTAACGAGATGCCGAAGAGCCAGTTGCTGTTTTCTGCTGTTTTTGGTTTCAGAAATCCTAGTAAGGAAATATTCTCGGAATTGGACAAAATCAACGCCAGGGGCCTATTTTTCCACGAAGCTTCCAGAAGACCGGAGGAATAACAAAGTGGGGCCACGAGGCGGCGCCACAGTAGGGCGGCGTGGCCCAGGTGCTGGCCGCGCGGCCCTAGCGTGTGGGCCCCTCGTGACTCTCCCGACTCTGCCCTTCCGCCTACATATAGTCTTCGTCGCGAAACCCCCAGTACCGAGAGCCACGATACGGAAAACCTTCCAGAGACGCCGCCGCCGCCAATCCCATCTCGGGGAATTCAGGAGATCGCCTCTGGCACCCTACCGGAGAGGGGAATCATCTCCCGGAGGACTCTTCACCGCCATGGTCGCCTCCGGAGTGATGAGTGAATAGTTCACCCCTGGACTATGGGTCCATAGCAGTAGCTAGATGGTCGTCTTCTCCTAATTATGCTTCATTGTCGGGTCTTGTGAGCTGCCTAACATGATCAAGATCATCTATCTGTAATGCTACATGTTGTGTTTGTTCGGATCCGATGGATAGAGAATACTATGTTATGTTGATTATCAATTTATATCTATGTGTTGTTTATGATCTTGCATGCTCTCCGTTATTAGTAGAGGCTCTGGCCAAGTTTTTACTCTTAACTCCAAGAGGGAGTATTTATGCTCGATAGTGGGTTCATGCCTCCATTAAATCTGGGACAGTGACAAAAAGTTCTAAGGTTGTGGATGTGCTGTTGCCACTAGGGATAAAACATTGATGCTATGTCCGAGGATGTAGTTATTGATTACATTACGCACCATACTTAATGCAATTGTCTGTTGTTTGCAACTTAATACTGGAAGGGGTTCGGATGATAACCTGAAGGTGGATTTTTTAGGCATAGATGCATGCTGGATAGCGGTCTATGTACTTTGTCGCAATGCCCTATTAAATCTCACTATACTCATCATATCATGTATGTGCATGGTCATGCCCTCTCTATTTTTCAATTGCCCAACTGTAATTTGTTCACCCAACATGCTATTTATCTTATGGGAGAGACACCTCTAGTGAACTGTGGACTCCGGTCCATTCTTTTAATCGAATACAATCTACTGCAATACTTGTTCTACTGTTTTCTGCAAACAATCATCATCCACACTATACATCTAATCCTTTGTTACAGCAAGCCGGTGAGATTGACAACCTCACTGTTTCGTTGGGGCAAAGTACTTTGGTTGTGTTGTGCAGGTTCCACGTTGGCGCCGGAATCCCTGGTGTTGCGCCGCACTACATCTCGCCGCCATCAACCTTCAACGTGCTTCTTGGCTCCTACTGGTTCGATAAACCTTGGTTTCTTACTGAGGGAAAACTTGCCGCTGTACGCATCACACCTTCCTCTTGGGGTTCCCAACGGACGCGTGCTGTACGCGTATCAAGCTCTTTTTCTGGCGCCGTTGCCTGGGAGATCAAGACACGCTGCAAGGGGAGTCTCCACAATCCAATCTCTTTACTTTGTTTTTGTCTTGCTTTATTTTATTTACTACTTTGTTTGCTGCATTATATCAAAAACACAAAAAAATTAGTTGCTAGCTTTACTTTATTTACCATCTTGTTTGCATACTCTATATCAAAAACACAAAAAAATTAGTTACCTGCATTTACTTCATCTAGTTTTCTTTATTTACTGTTGCTAAAATGGGTACTCCTGAAAATACTAAGTTGTGTGACTTCACAACCACAAATAATAATAATTTCTTATGCACACCTATTGCTCCACCTGCTACTACAGCAGAATTCTTTGAAATTAAACCTGCTTTACTGAATCTTGTTATGCGAGAGCAATTTTCTGGTGTTAGTTCTGATGATGCTGCTGCCCATCTCAATAATTTTGTTGAATTGTGTGAAATGCAAAAGTATAAAGATGTAGATGGTGATATTATAAAATTAAAATTGTTCCCTTTCTCACTAAGAGGAAGAGCTAAAGATTTGTTGCTATCTCTGCCTAAGAATAGTATTGATTCATGGACTAAATGCAAGGATGCTTTTATTGGTAGATATTATCCCCCTGCTAAAATTATATCTTTGAGGAGTAGCATAATGAATTTTAAACAATTAGATAATGAGCATGTTGCCCAAGCATGGGAAAGAATGAAATCTTTGGTTAAAAATTGCCCAACCCATGGACTGACTACTTGGATGATCATCCAAACCTTTTATGCAGGACTGAATTTTTCTTCACGGAACCTATTGGATTCAGCTGCTGGAGGCACCTTTATGTCCATCACTCTTGGCGAGGCAACAAAGCTTCTTGATAATATGATGATTAATTACTCTGAATGGCACACGGAAAGAGCTCCACAAGGTAAGAAGGTAAATTCTGTCGAAGAAACCTCTTCCTTGAGTGATAAGATTGATGCTATTATGTCTGTACTTGTGAATGGTAGGACTAATGTTGATCCTAATAATGTTCCGTTAGCGTCATTGGTTGCTCAAAAAGAATATGTTGATGTGAATTTCATTAAAAATAACAATTACAATGATTCTAGGCCATATCCTGCTAATGGTAACTCTTATGGTAGTTATGTTTCACCTAATGAGGAAAAGATGTTAGAAATTGAAAGATCCACCAAGAGCTTTATGCAATCACAATATGAGCAAAATAAATTGTTTACTAAAACTATGAATGAACAATCTACCTTGTTGAGAAATATAGGAAATCAACTTGAAAATCTGAATATGGAGATCTCTGGGTTACAAACTAAACTTGCAAATGCTGAAAACCGAATCTCATACATGTATGCATCACAATCTTCTTTAATTAATAAAATGGCTGCTAAACCTGAGGATATTGACAATAAAATTGTTACTACAGCAAATGCCATCCAAGTTAGAATTAATGAGAATATAAGATTGATGGCCGAATTGCGTGCTAGGTGGGAAAAAGAAGAAAATGCTAAAGAAGATAATATAGCTAAAGTTTGGACTATTACCACCACTAGCAATGCTAATGCTCCACATGTTGCTGCACCTCCTACTATTAATAATAAAAGAATTGGTGTTGGCAATGTTTCCAATTCTAATGCAAAGCGCGAAAAACTGCCTGAAACTGCTAAAACTGCTGAAACTGCTTGTGATAAAACTGCTGAAATTTTTTCCAACATTGGGGATGATGATCCCATTGCTTTAGATTATAATGGTTTGGATTTTGATGATTGCCACATCTCTGAAGTTATAAAGTTCTTACAAAAACTTGCTAAGAGTCCTAATGCTAGTGCTATAAACTTGGCTTTCACGAAACATATTACAAATGCTCTCATAAAAGCTAGAGAAGAGAAACTAGAGCGTGAAGCTTCTATTCCTAGGAAGCTAGAGGATGGTTGGGAGCCCATCATTAAGATGAAGGTCAATGACTTTGATTGTAATGCTTTATGTGATCTTGGTGCAAGTATTTCCGTTATGCCTAAGAAGATCTATAATATGCTTGACTTGCCACCATTGAAAAATTGTTATTTGGATGTTAATCTTGCTGATCATTCTACAAAGAAACCTTTGGGGAGAGTTGATAATGTTCGCATTACCATTAACAATAACCTTGTCCCCGTTGATTTTGTTGTTTTGGATATTGAATGCAATGCATCTTGTCCCATTATATTGGGAAGACCTTTTCTTCAAACTGTTGGTGCTATCATTGATATGAAGGAAGGTAATATTAAATATCAATTTCCTCTCAAGAAAGGTATGGAACACTTCACTAGAAAGAGAATGAAGTTACCTTTTGATTCTATTATTAGAACAAATTATGATGTTGATGCTTCGTCTCTTGATAATACTTGATACACACTTTCTGCGCCTAGCTGAAAGGCGTTAAAGAAAAGCGCTTATGGGAGACAACCCATGTTTTTACTACAGCACTTTTATTTTATATTTGAGTCTTGGAAGTTGTTACTACTGTAGCAACCTCTCCTTATCTTATTTTGTTGCATAGTTGTGCCAAGTAAAGTCGTTGATAGTAAGGTTCACACTAGATTTGGATTACTGCACAGAAACAGATTTCTTTGCTGTCACGAATCTGGGCGTAATTCTCTGTAGGTAACTCAGAAAATTATGCCAATTTACGTGAGTGATCCTCAGATACGTACGCAACTTTCATTCAATTTGAGAATTTTCATTTGAGCAAGTCTGGTGCCTCTTAGAAATTCGTCTTTACGAACTGTTCTGTTTTGACAGATTCTGCCTTTTATTTCGCATTGCCGGTTTTGATATGCTTGATGGATTTTTCGATTCCATTAACTTTCAGTAGCTTTGTGCAATGTCCAAAAGTGTAAAGAATGATTATGTCACCTCTGAACATATAAATTTTGATTGTGCACTAACCCTCTAATGAGTTGTTTTGAGTTTGGTGTGGAGGAAGTTTTCAAGGATCAAGAGAGGAGGAGGATACAATATGATCAAGGAGAATGAAAGCTCTAAGCTTGGGGATGCCCCGGTGGTTCACCCCTGCATATTTCAAGAAGACTCAAGCGTCTAAGCTTGGGGATGCCCAAGGCATCCCCTTCTTCATCGACAACATTATCAGGTTCCTCCCCTGAAACTATATTTTTATTCCGTCACATCTTATGTGCTTTGCTTGGAGCGTCGGTTTGTTTTAGTTTTGTTTTGTTTGAATAAAATGGATCCTAGCATTCATTGTGTGGGAGAGAGACACGCTCCGCTGTTGCATATGGACAAATATGTCCTTAGGCTTTACTCATAGTATTCATGGCGAAGGTTGAATCTTCTTCGTTAAATTGTTATATGGTTGGAATCGGGAAATGCTACATGTAGTAATTCTAAAATGTCTTGGATAATGTGATACTTGGCAATTGTTGTGCTCATGTTTAAGCTCTTGCATCATATACTTTGCACTTATTAATGAAGAAATACATAGAACTTGCTAAAATTTGGTTTGCATAATTGGTCTCTCTAAAGTCTAGATAATTTCTAGTATTGGGTTGAACAACAAGGAAGGCGGTGTAGAGTCTTATAATGTTTACAATATGTCTTTTATGTGAGTTTTGCTGCACCAGTTCATCCTTGTGTTTGTTTCAAATAGCCTTGCTAGCCTAAACCTTGTATCGAGAGGGAATACTTCTCATGCATCCAAAATCCTTGAGCCAACCACTATGCCATTTGTGTCCACCATACCTACCTACTACATGGTATTTCTCCGCCATTCCAAAGTAAATTGCTTGAGTGCTACCTTTAAATTTCTATCCTCTACCTTTGCAATATATAGCTCATGGGACAAATAGCCTAAAAACTATTGTGGTATTGAATATGTACTTATGCACTTTATCTCTTATTAAGTTGCTTGTTGTGCGATAACCATGTTCCTGGGGACGCCATCAACTACTCTTTGTTGAATATCATGTGAGTTGCTATGCATGTCCGTCTTGTCTGAAGTAAGGGCGATTTACCACTCATTTAATGGTTAGAGCATGCATATTGTTAGAGAAGAACATTGGGCCGCTAACTAAAGCCATGAATCATGGTGGAAGTTTCAGTTTTGGACATATATCCTCAATCTCATATGAGAACATTAATTGTTGCTACATGCTTATGCATTAAAGAGGAGTCCATTATCTGTTGTCTATGTTATCCCAGTATGGATGTCTAAGTTGGGAATAATCAAAAGTGAGAAATCCAATGCGAGCTTTCTCCTTAGACCTTTGTACAGGCGGCATAGAGGTACCCCTTTGTGACACTTGGTTAAAACATGTGTATTGCGATGATAATCCCGGTAATCCAAGCTAATTAGGACAAGGTGCGGGCACTATTAGTATACTATGCATGAGGCTTGCAACTTGTAAGATATAATTTACATGATACATATGCTTTATTACTACCGTTGACAAAATTGTTTCTTGTTTTCAAAACCAAAGCTCTAGCACAAATATAGCAATCAATGCTTCCCTCTGCGAAGGGCCTTTCTTTTACTTTTATGTTGAGTCAGTTCACCTATTTCTCTCCACCTCAAGAAGCAAACACTTGTGTGAACTGTGCATTGATTCCTACATACTTGCATATTGCACTTGTTATATTACTTTACATTGACAATATCCATGAGATATACATGTTATAAGTTGAAAGCAACCGCTGAAACTTCATCTTTCTTTGTGTTGCTTCAATACCTTTACTTTGATTTATTGCTTTATTAGTTAACTCTTATGCAAGACTTATTGATGCTTGTCTTGAAAGTACTATTCATGAAAAGTCTTTGCTTTATGATTCATTTGTTTACTCATGTCATTACCATTGTTTTGATCGCTGCATTCATTACATATGCTTACAATAGTATGATCGAGGTTATGATGTCATGTCACTTCAGAAATTATCTTTGTTATCGTTTACCTGCTCGGGACGAGCAGGAACTAAGCTTGGGGATGCTGATACGTCTCCGACGTATCGATAATTTCTTATGTTCCATGCCACATTATTGATGATACCTACATGTTTTATGCATACTTTATGTCATATTTATGCATTTTCCGGCACTAACCTATTAACGAGATGCCGAAGAGCGATTCTTGTCAAGTCATTGTTTTTGGTTTCAGAAATCCTAGTAAGGAAATATTCTCAGAATTGGACGAAATCAACGCCCAGGGGCCTATTTTTCCACGAAGCTTCTAGAAGACTGGAGGACTAACGAAGTGGGGCCACAAGGCAGCGCCACAGTAGGGCGGCGCGGCCCAGGTGCTGGCCGCGCGGCCCTAGCATGTGGGCCCCTCGTGACTCTGCCGACTCTGACCTTCCGCCTACATATAGTCTTCATCGCGAAACCCCCAGTACCGAGAGCCACGATATGGAAAACCTTCCAGAGACGCCGCCGCCACCAATCCATCTCGGGGGATTCAGGAGATCGCCTCCGGCACCCTGCCGGAGAGGGGAATCATCTCCCGGAGGACTCTTCACCGCCATGGTCGCCTCCGGAGTGATGAGTGAGTAGTTCACCCCTGGACTATGGGTCCATAGCAGTAGCTAGATGGTCGTCTTCTCCTAATTATGCTTCATTGTCGGGTCTTGTGAGCTGCCTAACATGATCAAGATCATCTAACTGTAATGCTACATGTTGTGTTTGTTGGGATCCGATGGATAGAGAATACTATGTTATGTTGATTATCAATTTATATCTATGTGTTGTTTATGATCTTGTGATGTCTACGGGAGCTTCTATTCTTGTAGACAGTGTTGGGCCTCCAAGAGCAGAGGTTTGTAGAACAGCAGCAAGTTTCCCTTAAGTGGATCACCCAAGGTTTATCGATCTCAGGGAGGAAGAGGTCAAAGATATCCCTCTCATGCAACCCTGCAACCACAAAGCAAGAAGTCTCTTGTGTCCCCAACACACCTAATAGGTGCACTAGTTCGGCGAAGAGATAGTGAAACACAGGTGGTATGAATATATATGAGCAGTGGCAACGGCACCAGAAAAGTGCTTTGCCCAGGACTGTAAACAAGCAGTAGTAACACAGCAGTAGTAACACAGTAAAACAGTAAACAAGCAGCGATAGCAGTATTTAGGAACAAGGCCTAGGGATTAGACTTTCACTAGTGGACACTCTCAACTTTGATCACATAACAGAATAAATAGATGCTAGACTCTACACCCTCTTGTTGGATGATGAACACCACTAACTGTGTAGGATTATACGAACCCTCAAAGCCGGAGTTAACAAGCTCCACAATATTCGATGTTCATATTTAAATAACCTTAGAGTGCACGACAGATCAACACAACTAAACCAAGTACTAACGTAGCATGCACACTGTCACCTTCACGCTACGAAAGGAGGCATAGATCACATCAACACCATCATAGCAATAGTTAACTTCATAATCTACAAGAGATCACAATCATAGCCTACGCCAAGTACTAACACGGATGCACACACTGTCACCATTACACCGTGCAGGAGGAATAAACTACTTTAATAACATCACTAGAGTAGCACATAGATAAATTGTGATACAAAACACATTGCAATCATAAAGAGATATAAATAAGCACTTCACTATGCCATTCATAACAGTGAATAAGTATTCTGTGAAATATAGCCTAAGAGACCCACACGGTGCACACACTGTCACCTTTACACACGTGGGACAAGGAGTCTCCGGAGATCACATAAGTAAAATTCACTTGACTAGCATAATGACATCTAGATTACAAGCATCATCATATGAATCTCAATCATGTAAGGCAGCTCATGAGATTATTGTATTGAAGTACATAGGAGAGAGATGAACCACATAGCTACCGGTACAGCCCCGAGCCTCGATGGAGAACTACTCCCTCCTCATGGGAGACAGCAGCGTTGATGAAGATGGCGGTGGTGATGATGGAGAAGCCTTCCGGGGGCACTTCCCCATCCCGGCGGCGTGCCGGAACAGAGAGTCCTGTCCCCCAGATCTTGGCTTCGCGATGGCGGCGGCTCTGGATGGTTTCTCGTACCGTGGCTTTTTTTCATCTCGAGGTTTTAGGTCGAGGGGGCTTAAATAGGCGAAGAGGCGGCGTCAGAGGGTCAACGAGGCGACGACACCATAGGGGGGCGCGGGCCACCCTAGGCCGCGCCGGCCTATGGTCTGGTGGGCCTGTGGCCCCCCTCTGGCGACTCTCGGGTGTTCTGGATGCTTCCGGGGATTCTAAGATCTTCGGCGTTGATTTCGTCCGATTCCGAGAATATTTCCTTACTAGGATTTCTGAAACCAAAAACAGCAGAAAACATCAACTGGCCTTTCGGCATCTCGTCAATAGGTTAGTTCCGGAAAACGCATAAATATGACATAAAGTGTGCATAAAACATGTAGATATCATCAATAATGTGGCATGGAACATAAGAAATTATCGATACGTCGGAGACGTATCATCTTGCATGCTCTCCGTTATTAGTAGAGGCTCTGGCCAAGTTTTTACTCTTAACTCCAAGAGGGAGTATTTATGGTCGATAGTGGGTTCATGCCTCCATTAAATCTGGGACAGTGACAGAAAGTTCTAAGGTTGTGGATGTGCTGTTGCCACTAGGGATAAAACATTGATGCTATGTCCGAGGATGTAGTTATTGATTACATTACGCACCATACTTAATGCAATTGTCTGTTGTTTGCAACTTAATACTGGAAGGGGTTCGGATGATAACCTGAAGGTGGACTTTTTAGGCATAGATGCATGCTGGATAGCGGTCTATGTACTTTGTCGTAATGCCCAATTAAATCTCACTATACTCATCATATCATGTATGTGCATGGTCATGCCCTCTCTATTTGTCAATTGCCCAACTGTAATTTGTTCACCCAACATGCTATTTATCTTATAGGAGAGACACCTCTAGTGAACTGTGGACTCCGGTCCATTCTTTTAATCGAATACAATCTACTGCAATACTTGTTCTACTATTTTCTGCAAACAATCATCATCCACACTATACATCTAATCCTTTGTTACAGCAAGCCGGTGAGATTGACAACCTCACTGTTTCGTTGGGGCAAAGTACTTTGGTTGTGTTGTGCAGGTTCCACGTTGGCGCCGGAATCCCTGGTGTTGCGCCGCACTACATCTCGCCGCCATCAACCTTCAACGTGCTTCTTGGCTCCTACTGGTTCGATAAACCTTGGTTTCTTACTGAGGGAAAACTTGCCGCTGTACGCATCACACCTTCCTCTTGGGGTTCCCAACGGACGCGTGCTGTACGCGTATCAAACCTCATCAACCCAACGAGGCATTTCCGCCACCACGTGGGCTGATGAATATGATCCACAGGACAGGAGTTTCAAGGAGAGAAATGAAGAAGCTCACCCGAGAAATCAACCTGGCAGAAAGCGTCATGGCGAACATCCCCGACTATGTCGAGTGGTCGTCTCAGAACATCACGTTCAGTCGAGCGGATCACCCGATGACTATACCAAAGCCAGGGCACGCTGCCCTAGTGGTTGAAGCACAGATAGGAGGGTTCAAGATGAGCAAAGTCTTTATGGATGGAGGAAGTGGACTCAACCTGATATTCCTTGACACAATTCAAAGTATGGGGATCACCATGAGAATGTTGGAAGAATCAGACACCCGCTTCCATGGGATCCTCCCTACTTCACCGGCGCACTCCCTTGGAAAAGCGTACCTGAACGTTGTCTTCGGAAAACCCGACAATTTCCGGAAGGAGAAGATCGAGTTTGAAGTCGTGAACTGGGAATCACAGTATCACGCCATACTCGGGAGACCAGCTTATGCCAAGTTCATGGCTGTGCCGCACTATGCATACCTCAAGCTGAAGATGCCGGGGAACAACGGGACAAACATCACAGTCTATGAAAGTTTCTCACGCTCGGACAATTGTGATCGAGACTTTCAAAGGATTGCTGCAAAGTTTGGGCCACAGCGAGAGACTGTCGACCCTCCTCCCAAGCTGACGATACGATAAATCAAGGAGGAAAAACTCGACAGGGAAATCAAGAAGAAGCCAGCCAACCTTGCTCTTGAAGCCCCAACAGCAAAAGCATCGACAGAAAAGGTTTCGGCAGTCGCCGATGCAGAAGATATAGGAGGCAGCAAGACGCTAACAATCGCTGCCCAGACCCCTAGCGACATCAACAACGCCGTAGCAACCACTAGCATGCCGAAGAAGTCAGAAGATGCTGTCGAAGATGAGAAGAACCCCTTCCTTGATAAAGCACTTCCTTAGCTTTTAATTTTTTTTTCCTTTACTTTACACAGGGCCTCCCTCTTCCGCCCTCTAGTTTCATATTTACCCTAATAATGAACACCTGAGCTTCGATTATTTATTGAGCATTGCAGTAATTTAAAGCATCTATGACCGTGTCACCGTGAACCTTGCATACAAGTAACGGTACAACGCAACGTGCGGCAGAAGATCGCGCCCCAAGGAAAAATCCTCTACGAGTGTTGCAAAGAAAAACAAGGATATTAATCCTTCCCTCTGCTTCAGATACCTCTACGAGTGCCGTGCAAAGCAAGAGTTTTGAAAACTTAAACTCAACCCACGTTCGATATTTTACTTATGGAAATATCATAGAACAACGGGCTCATCGGCAGAATCATTGCACCCGAAATATTCGGGAGTGACCGTCAAAATTCACAATCGATTGAAAGCAAAGTTGCGCATACAACAGGTTTAGCAAAACCTGCAACACGAGCTGATCACTCATAATGATTTGCTGACCAACCAGTATACATACATTTAGCGGGCAATTAAGATTTGCTCCTTTAAATATTTGCCAACGGCATGGTAAAAGTACATATTCATGTATTTACCAGATAAAAAAGTTTCGTCTTAACAATCCTAACACTTGGATGGACTAGCCAATGCAATTTACGAAAGCAACTTTACACCCTGATATCACCCTTGCGGAGTTTCCCTTTCTTCAGGTACCTTTGACTCCTCCTCAAGCCTGTCGACAATTATATGGGCAGGCACTAAAACCTTCGGGTACAGTTCTTCAAAATCACCAGTTGCGTTGGCGACAGATAGCAAACATGCTGAGGGATAACGAGCAAGCACAAGGGCAAGCGTACACTTGGCCCCTGTAAAAACTTGAGCTCTCACCAGGTCCCGAACCTTCTTGGCGTTTCCAAACTCGGACATCAAAGTCAAAAGCGTGGGGGGAACTGCATTCAAAGGAAACATTGTCTTCCAAACCACCCTCATAGCCTTGTAGCATTTATCAAAGAATTGGTGGACTTGTTGGACCCGATCCTGAAATTTTGCAACAGCCGAAGCCTTCGAGTGCTCCCGCCAGAAAATCTCTTCGGATGAGGAAAGCTGGGTTAAAGCATGCACCCGCTCGTGTATCCGCTTGTTCTCTTCCGCACGGTTCAAAGCTATGACTGGCAAAAGAATCAGTAAAGAGTCAGACAAGGTGTTGTTGACAAAAGGATAGAGGAATCAGGAAACTTACAGTTCAAACTCTCGGTAGCTTTATGCAGCTCAGTAAGAGTGTACCGTTCCACGTCGGCTGCAATCTCGCTCTTTTTATTAACAATGGCAGCTAAGGCATAAGTGCTGCGCAGGTCCTTTTCCATCTGCGTAACCCGGTCCTTCATACGCTGGATCCGATCATTTTCAGGAAGGGCACCCGAAGAGTCATCAACAAACGAGGGCACTGGGAAGACCTGCAGGAAACACCGTTATAAAGGGATGATGGATATGGTACAACCGAGTATCCAAAATAACTCCCATCGGGAGAAGTGCAAGAAGAAATATCATAACAAAAGTGTGCTAGCAACATTGCTAGCACGGAGTTTATTACAAGCATAAGTTTTTCGGCAGAACAATGTTTCACATCAGCTCAAGCACAAGTTTGCTACAAAGAATCAAGGGACTTTGGTCTGAGTCGATAGACTGGGTCCAGCCGACGACTTCCTTGATGAAACCAGTTCAAGGAGCTGGCGGGCACAAGTAAGGGCAGACGCTTTAAAGACGCTTAAATCAACAAGCTGCCCGTCTTGCTCTTTCGGCAGCTCCTTAGTCATTTCCTCGATGTCACCCTTAAAGCCGTAACCCATCATAAGCTGGAAGGCAAGGACAACACCAAAAGTGCGCGATGTACGCTTGAATACCTCGATAACCTCCTTGGCGTCAACCGCGAAGGTATCGATCAGCTGCCCCAGGGTCTTCTCTTGCTTGATCTTGGGGAAAATCATCGAGTGCATCCGCGCCAGGGCACCCTTCCCCTTTACAAGAAGCTCTCGTGTAAGCTGGTGAGAAGCAAGAATCATTGACATAGCATTTGCTGGAGAATTATTTGGAACTCTGTCCAGGGCTTCGGCAGGGATGTTCGCCGCCTCTGCAGGAGAAAGGAAGAAAAAATATATTGGCAAAAGGATCGAATCCATAAGTGCGTCAATCGACAGAGGTGTGTTAAAAATTACCAAGTAAGGCCAAAGAAGACTGACGAAGGACTTCATCCTTTTCGGCTGCCCGAGCTTCAGCCACCAGCCTGGATGCTTCCTCCTCCTTCAACTTCTCTTTCAGCTTGCCCAGTTCCTCCTTTAGAGAATCGATCTCTTGGCGAGCCGCAGCAGCTATCTTGACTGCGCCATCCAATTTCGAGGAGGAAGATTTGACTTCCTCTTCTAGCCGAGCCTTGTCAGCTTCTAGAGAAGTGAATCGGGAGGCGAAGGCCTCCAGAGAAGAAATAACGCCTCGCAGGTCCTTAAGAAAGAAGGATAGTTCACAAAAAAAACTGTTAAACAAAGCACGCTCCAAGAAATCTGTATCACAATCAGAAAAAGACTTACAGAAGGAGGAGGCACGGTGGTAGTAATTGGAGAAATGTCTTTCCCTTTGGAAAGAGAAGAAGCAGTCGATGCTTGAGCCACGGGGGCAGCTTTAGGAGCTGAAGCTTCGGAAGCCACCACGACCGGCGAGGCAGCATCAGATTTGGCTTTTTTAGACGGAGGCTCGATAAAGCCTTCATTGCTGCAAAGGTGAATGGTCGACAATGATTATAAAAGGGGTATGAAAAGTAAAAGGGCAAAGTATAACTTCTGGAAAGGAACTACTTACATGTCGAAGAGATCATCTTCATCGGCAAAGCCGCCGGTCGATCTCTTCACAGGTGAAGCTCTGGCCTCCTCCGCAGCTGCATCAACAAAGGTATCACGATCAGCGTCGTCATTACGCACTGATCCATCTGCGACACCAGCGTCATCGGCTGAGGAAGGAAGGTCGGTGTGGGCAACTTCGAAATCTATCGGACCATTATATTCGTCCTCTAGGCCTGTATGCTCGGCAGTGTGAAAATCTACGGGGACTGAGGAGCCTCTCCCTTCAGAAGTATCATCCGACGAATCATGCATATCTCCGGAGATTATGGGAATCTGTCGAAGAAAATAACGAGTAAGAACAATGGTAATTATGTCAGCTAAGGAAAATAGGCATAGTAGGGACGTGAAGAAAGAAAATACCTTTGATGGTGGATGATCAGCGTCAAGGGGGGCATAAGAAGAAATCAGCGGGATCGAATCTTCCTGGTTAAACGAAGTAAGGCGACGGACTTCATCAAGCAACTCCTTTTCCGACAGATCGGCAACATTAATCCTGGTTTCATCCTTTGGACCTGAGTACAACCACATCGGGTGAACTTTGGCCATGACTGGTTGGACTCGGCGCTTCAAGAATACCGCTGCCACCTCTGTGCCGATCATAGTTTGGCCGTCGGCCTCTTTGATTCGAAGGAATTTGGCAAATAATTCTTCGGCTGATGCTCTTTCGTCGGGTGAGAGAATGTTCTTCCAAGAGTTCTTGGGCTTGGCTTCGGAAACATCGGCATAGCAAGGAAGCCGAGATTCGGGTGACAGGGAGTCCTTGATGTAAAACCATTTCAGCCTCCACCCTTGCACGGACTCTCTCATTGGGAAATTAAAGTAATTGACCTCCGAACGAGCGACAAACCCTACTCCTCCGGTGACGAAGTATCCATTACTACTGCTGTATCTCTTCACATAGAAGATCTTTTTCCACAGCCCGAAATGAGGTTCGATACCCAGAAACGCCTCGCAAAGGGTGATGAAAACAGCAACGCGGAGGATTGAGTTGGGGGTAAGTTGCCATAATTGGATTTCGTACATTCGCAAGAGATGGAGGAGGAATCCATGAGCAGGAAGTGAAAGGCCTCAGTGAAGGAAAGATAAGAACATCACAGTAAAGCCAACAGGGGGATCAGGCCGAGAAAAAATCACGTCTCCCGCATCAGAAGATATCAATCCTAGGCTTCGGGATCTCTTCTCGTCACGCTTGGTGACGGTTGATGCCACCCAATCTCCGGGCTTGACCGTTGAACTCGACGGCGCTGGCGGTGTCGGAGCTGGAGGGGGAGCGCTTGGAGCACTCCCCTTCGGAAGAGAAGAGGAGGACTTGGCGGCGGCGCCTCCGCTGGTGGAACTGGCGGCAGCGGCGAGATTCTTCTTCTTCACCATTGCAAGATCTGATTGCAAAAGCAGTGGCGGCGGCGCAGCAGCGGTAAAGGAAGGAAGAAGGGGAAAAATGAGGAGATGCTACGGAAGCCGTGGAAGGGATTGAGGATTTTTCGCCCTTTGGAGATTTTGAGGATAAGTTAGGAGCTGTGTGAGCACGTGGCGCTTGAAGAAGGGGTGGAACCGGCGGCCCATTATTCCCACGATGTGCAAAAATCGAGGAGACACCTCGATCGCCACGCATGCAATGGTCAAGCCCTAAAAACTGCCCGCACAGAGCTAGGGCAAGCCCGTCAGGTCAAGTCCTGTCAATCAGCCTACAACACTTACACGTCAGCAGTGACGTCATTAAAAAACTAGAAGCATTCGAAGGGAAAAATGAAAAGTTATCGGATGAAAGACTTGAGTCTACGCCCGGCTGCAGACATCCGCACCTAGACTCGGGGGCTACTCCCATCGGGAGCGCTGACGCGCACCCGATAAAATGAAGACTCGACAGAATGAGCAGTCGAAGGAGGAAGGTTTGAGTTTGCACTCGGTTACAAGCGCTCGCGCCCAGACTCGGGGGCTACTCCCATCGGGAGCATGTAATGCACACCCGATAGAAGTTTTTTGCATTCCAGGGTCATGTCCGGGGACTTGATTCTGTGTAGAGTAACGTTGTTTTGCCGTCGGCAGTTAACCAACAAAAGTTGGGCACGTTACTCATTATCCCTTGCATAAAGATAAAAAATCGGTTGATCTGTGACAAACATCGGCAGAGGAGAATATTCGAGTGATACAACTTGAGTCTACGTACGGATTGCAAAGCATCCGTACCTAGACTCGGGGGCTACTCCCATCGGGAGCGCTGACGCGCACCCGATAAAATGAAGGCAGAGCAGATTCAAGATGAACAAGTACAATGAAGGAAACGAACAACAGGAGAAGACATGTTTTAGTCTCTACCCGAACTATCTTCGGCTAGACACTCGGGGGCTATTGACGTGGGCACTACCCTTCGGGTAACCGACATTGCTCTATCATGTATTGATTAATTGGAGTCCCATGAAGACACCTGAAGGCGAGATGGGCCACTAGGTCGGCGCACCAGGAGGTTCCTTGACGGGCAAGACAAGGAAGCGAACGAATAAGGAAAGATCAGATCTAAAAGTACTGTAAACCTAGTCGTACTCGGTGAGACCTCTTGAGACCTGGCCTCCTATATAAAGGCCAGGAGAGGGGCTGCCGAGGGACACGAACAATCTTAGCAATATTAGCCAGCAAAAGCTTAGAGCTAGGTAACCCTAGCAATAGCAATCTCGACGAGATCTCAGCCGAACTATTCGGCACCCCATTGTAACCCATTGTCATCATAATCAAGAACAGACAGGCAGAACGTAAGGGTTTTACCTCATCGAGGGCCCCGAACCTAGGTAAATTGCTCTCCCCGCTTGTCTGTGAACCGATGTCTCGAGTTAGCCTGCATGATTCCATCAACCCTAAGCCCCTATCGGAGGGCATTGGCGAGGAGTACCCTCGACAATACCCGTTCACGTCATAGGAGTTGAACATGTGGACGGAATGGTCAAAGCCCCTAGCAATTTTTCTTAGCTCTGACTTCATCTCTTTGTCAGTTATTGTGCAGTATTTCTTTGCCATGCGGTGTGATTGGTCGTTGCCGTCGACATTTCTTTGTCGTGTGGGTCTTTGCCGTGCGCTACCTTCAGAGGTTACCGTGCAAAATTTCTTTGCCGTCTACCCACGGCAAAGAGTCTTTGCCGTGCATGGGCTCACGGCAAAGATTTGTCGCACGGCAACGCCGTTTTTTCCCGTAGTGCAAGAAATATAGCAATTATAACTGAAATAAATAAACATTTAATCATGATGGAAATATATAATACTAACATTTATTATTGTCTCTAGGGGATATTTCTTCACTAATTCCACTAAAAGAACTACGCCTCCCTCACGTGTTTCTGTGCAAGGTAATGACAACAGTGAAAGCGCCCAAGCGTACAGACCAATTGGGAGTCCTAAGGGCATCTCCAACCGCGCGACCCAAATGGATGCGTTGGGCCGTCCATTTTGGACCGTTTGGGTGGCCTAGCAGACACGCGGACAGCGGCCCGCGTCCGCGTGTCCGTTTGGGTGGCACGCTGCGCCCAACGCCCGGACGCAGCGCATAATCGGAGAAATAGCAAAACAAAAGAAAAAAATGCAAATTTATACGAAATTTGATTAAACATATGCCCCATTTTGGGCAAATTTGTACATATCCCTATTTTGGGCAAATAACTAACAAAAGAAGCCCCTATATGGGCTTTCAAATTTAAACTAAAAAACCCTCTATTAGGATTTGGTCGGCGGCGCGGTCGCCGCCGGTGCACCGCCTAGCCCCTCTGGGCGTTGTCGGCGTCGTCGTCGTCGTGCACGATGTCCCCGGGCGGCGAGGCACTGTTGTGGCTCAACCGCGCCGGGGACTCCGGCCACGGAGACCACATGGCCTCCTCCCAGGCCGAGTGGGGGTCCGGAGCCACCCGAGGTAGCGGCGGCCCACGGAGCAGCGCCTCATCCCTGAGGCGCTGGAGGAGGCGCTGCTCCCTCTCCTGCTAGGCGCGGCGCCTGGCCTTCTGGCGCCGCTCCTCCTCCGCGCGGCGCCGAGACTCCTGCCGCCGCTACTCCTCGCGCCGCTCCTCGTCGGCGCGGCACCTGGCCTCCTCCCGCCGCGCCGCTTCCTCCTCCTCCCGTCGCGCCTGGCGGGCCTGGGCGTACAGCTCCCAGCCCTCGGCTTCCTCCACCGCCTGCCGGGCCGCTTCCTCCATCTCGGAGGTGCGAATAGCCGCATGGAGGTGCGGCCATTTCGCGTCCTCCTCCGCCGCCGAGATAAGCAGCGCGGCGCGGAGGTCGGGGTCCTCCTCCGAGGACTCGGGCTTGGGCTCGAGCAGCAGCGGCGGCGGCAGCTGCGACAATGCCGCGCCGCCGCGGGCGGCCTCTCCGATGTGGAGGCCGCCTCGGTTTCCTCCGGATGGCCGCAGCGCCGGCGGACGACAACATATCCCATCGATCAAGGCATCATCTTACTAAGATGACGAGGAGGGCTATAATTCTGATGTTGCTTCTGATCTTTGTATTCACCATGCTTGCATCTGGTACCTACCTATCTGTTCCTTGTGCGCGGCTAGCTGCGCGCACATTTCCTCTTCTGCTAATCTATAGTCATACTGCATGATGTGATATTTCATAGTACGCTATTTTAATGGTGCGATATTCTGACTTTGCAGACGTGAAAGCAGTTGGGTGTAATCTGTATCTCATCAAGCCGACATCTAATTGTACTTCTGAAAACTGTGGGACAGCATGCCAAGCGTTACTGAACCATCTGGGGTGTACCCCCAGTTGTGACATCGGTCCTGACACCGCGTGCGCTGAAGGTGCTTGCAACTGCGTGATATGCACACATATTTGATTGGTCTTTATCTTTTGTGGTGGGACATTCATGTATCCAAGTTTTATAAAATAAACTATCTATGAAATTGTGTAAGAGTAATAGTTAGAGTTTTGCTGGTCTTTACCAATAATACGGAGGATGCTATGAAAAGAATGGCTATGAAGAGATCTTGAACTCCACAAGGGAAGGGTCTTGGCTTCCTTCAAAGGAACTTACTTAAGCAACGCTCTAGTACAATTATAATTCATTTTGTAGAAGGGAATAGGAGAATGCACAGCACCAATTGGGCCGGCTGCTCATGTTTATATATACGGACACATGTACAATTACATGTACAACCCTGACAAAACACGGAGACCTATACCTAGTACAATATGTTACTTAACACCCTCCCGCAGTCGAAGGGTCGGCACCGACACATAGACTGGAGCGAAACTCAGGAAAAATCGTGGACGGCAATCCCTTCGTCATGATATCGACAACTGCTGAAACGTCGGTATGTGAAGAACTCGAACGCGACCGATGGCAACTTGCTCACGAACAAAGTGGATGTCCAACTCGATGTGCTTGGTGCGCCGATGATGAACGGGGTTGGCAGAGAGGTAGACAGCCGACACGTTGTCGCAGAACACCACCGTAGCCTTGTCAACGGGGCAAGAGAGCTCGAAGAGAAGCTGGCGAAGCCACGTGCAATCGGCCACAATGTTAGCCGCGGTGCGGTACTCGGCCTCAGCACTGGAACGAGACACGGTGGGCTGCCTCTTGGAGGACCAAGAGACGAGCGACGAGCCGAGGTAGACACAGTAGCCGCTGGTGGAGCGCCGCGTGTCCGAGCAGCCCTCCCAGTCCGCGTCCGAGTAGGCAACGAGGTCGATCGACGTCGAGGGCGAAACATGCAGCGACAGGCCGTAGCCCATGGTACCACAGATGTAGCGGAGAATCCGCTTCACCGCGGCCCAATGAGCATCCCGAGGAGCATGCATATGCAAGCACACCTGCTGCACAGCGTACTGGAGCTCCGGACGTCTCAACGTCAAGTACTGTAGGGCACCGACGATGGAGCGGTAGAACGGCGCGTCGGAAGCCAGCGACCCATCACTGGCCGAAAGCTTGGCCTTCGTGTCGACAGGAGTAGGTGCAGGGTTGCAGTTAAGCATCCCTGCACGCTCGAGAAGCTCGTGGGCATACTTCCGCTGATGAAGGAAGAACCCGTCCGCACGCCGGACAACCTCAATGCCGAGGAAGTAGTGGAGCGGGCCGAGGTCCTTCAACACGAACTCAGCGCGAAGACTGTCGGTGAGTTGTTGAAGAAGACCAGCGGTGGAGGCCGTCAAGATGATGTCGTCGACGTACAGCAGCAGGTAGGCCATGTCGTTGCCGGTCCGATAGACGGACAACGACGCATCGGAACGCGTGGAGCGGAAGCCGAGCTGATGCAGGAAGCCGGCGATGCGCTGGTACCAGGCGCGGGGCGCCTGCTTCAGTCCATACAAGGACCGAGAGAGCAAGCACACGTCATCGGGGCGCTCGGCGTCGACGAAGCCGATGGGCTGCTGGCAGTACACCTGCTCCGACAGATGGCCATGGAGGAAGGCGTTGGAGACGTCCATCTGATACACCGGCCACGCGCGAGAGGCGGCGAGGTGCAACACCGTGCAGATCGTGCCCGGTTCGACAACCGGGCAAACGTGTCCGTGAAGTCGACACCAGCGCGTTGCCGAAAGCCGCGCACGACCCAACGCGCCTTGTAGCGCTCGAGAGTACCATCGGAGCCGAGCTTGTGCTTGAATACCCATTTGCCGGTGATGACGTTAGCACGAAGGGGCCGGGGAACCAGCTCCCAGGTCCGGTTACGCTGCAGCGCATCGTACTCCTCCTGCATGGTGGCGCGCCAATGCGGGTCGCGCAAGGCGGCGCGAGCCGAGGTGGGCACCGGCGAGAGGGCGGAGGTCGACGGCGCACCAACAGCATCAGCAGCTGCCTGCCCGGTCGAGGAGCCGGTTGGACCGGTTTGGCCGCCCCGTGGCCCGATCGGACCGGCCTGGGCACCGGTTGGGCCGGCCGGTGGCCCGGTCTGACCGGATGGGCGGCCGGGAGCCCGGTTTGACCGGGTCAGCGGGGAGGGCGCCTCCCCCTCGCTGAACGGAGGCACTCCGCCGTCATGCGGCAGGACACTATTGCCGCTGGCCCAAAAGGCAGACGCGGCGGACGGGGACGCCGTGCAGACGTATTGGTCGGCGGGGTATCGCGTAGATGGCCGCCGCACGCCCGCTCGTGCTCGGGTGAGCATGGGCGCAGGAGCCGCAGCGACGGGCGGCGAGGTGGGCGACGAGGCGGCCGATGAAGCGGGCGACAAAGAGGCGGCCGATGGAGCGGGCGAAGGGGGAGCCGGAGGCACCTCGGGCGTCACGGGCGACGGAGACGCCGAGGGACCAGGCGGGGCCGGCGCAGAGGGGGCCGCCGCGGTCAGTCGTCAGCGCGCGGGGCCGGCCACAAGGGGTCCAGCGGGCGCCGAGGGCGTCGTCGTAGGCGTCGCTAAGAGTCCCTGCTGAAATGGAAAAACCAACTCGTCAAAGTACACGTGCCGGGAGGTGAGGACACGATGTGAGACCGGGTCGTAGCAGCGGTAGCCCTTGGTGTTGGCGGGGTAGCCGAGAAACACACAAGGGAGAGAGCGCGGCGCAATCTTGTGCGCGGAGGTGGCAGCAGTGTTAGGATAACACCGGCAGCCGAACATGCGGAGGTCATCATAGGCGGGTGGTGCACCGTAGAGTAGGTGATGCGGCGTGTAAGACCAACACACACGACACGGGCGGATGTTGACGAGGAGAGTCACCGTGGCAAGAGCATCCGTCCAGAACCGTGGGGGCATGTATGCGTGGAACAGAAGGGTGCAGACGCAATCGTTGAGAGTACGAAGCATCCGTTCAGCATGACCGTTCTGTGGAGAAGTGTAGCGACACGTGAGGCGGAAGACGGCGCCATGGGCGGCGAGAAGTGAGCGAATAGTGATGTTGTTGAACTCTTTGCCGTTGTCGGTTTGTAAGGCGTGGATGGGGCGACCGAATTGAGTGGAAATGAAGGCGAAGAAGGTGTTGAGGGTGGCGGCAACGTCGGATTTACGACAAAGGGGAAAAGTCAATACAAAATGCGAGTAATCATCCAGAATCACCAGATAATAATTATAACCAGAATTACTCGGAACAGACGAGGTCCAAACATCACTATGAATAAGTGGAAACGGAAAAGACGCGACTGTGGAGGAGGAACTAAACGGGAGGCGAACATGTTTGCCTAGACGACATGCTTCACAAGAGTGGGCATCCGTTTTATTACAAGTAAAGGAAAAGCCTTGCATTATTTGATGCAGAGCGGCGGAGCTAGGATGGCCGAGGCGGGCGTGCCAGAGATCGACACCGGCAGAGAGGGCGAGCAGGCTGCTGGCGGTGGTGGAGGCCGAACCAACAGGGTACAGATCGCCGAGGGTGTCACATCGGTGGAGGAGCATCCGAGTACGACCATCCTTGACAGATGAACCAAAGGCGTCAAATTCCACAGTCACAGGATTATCACGACAGAAAGATTTAACGAAAACAAGGTTTTTAATCAAGTCATGAGAAACAAGAACGTTATTTAGAGAGAGAGAGGAGTGGAAGTGGAAGGAAAAGAAACGGAACTGGTGTGAGTAATGGAGAGAGCATGACCGTTGCCAACGATGATGTCAGAGGAGGTGGAGGTGGGTGTAGAAAAAGAGAGGTTACCGGGGTGCGCGGCCATATGCGCGGAGGCGTCGGTGTCCATGAACCAGTCGCCACCGCCACCATACGCCCCAGCGGTGGGGATGCTTTGGAGGGCGGTCAGGAGCGCGGGGTCCCACGAGGCCGAGCTCGGGGGGGCGGCGTAGGCCAGGGCGGGTTGGGGCGCCACGTAGAAACCCTGGTGGGTGGCCGGACGCGGCTCCATGATGCCCGGTAGGGAGTGCGCGACACGGGCATGGAGTAGGCATGAACGACCCTGGTCCATGGATTGTGACCCGCGATCCACGGCAGAGTGGGGGCGGTGTGCTGAGGTGGACGAGGCACGGGGGCGGTGGCGTTGGCGCCACCATTGCCACCACCGTTGCCACCACCGACACGGCGACGACGCCCGCGGAGACCACCGCCAGCAGCAGCGGCCTGCCCGGTCCAGGAGCCGGTTGGACCGGCCTGGGCACCGGCTGGGCCGGTCCATAGCCCGGTCTGACCGGCCTGGTGACCGGATGGGTGGAATCCCGGAGGCGGATGATACGTCTCCAACGTATCTATAATTTCTGATGTTCCATGCTTGTTTTATGACAATACCTACATGTTTTGTTCACACTTTATATCGTTTTTATGCGTTTTGCGGAACTAACCTATTAACAAGATGCCGAAGTGCCAGTTCCTGTTTTCTGCTGTTTTTGGTTTCAGAAATCGTAGTGAGGAAATATTCTTGAAATTGGACGAAATCAACGCCCACGATCTTATATTTCAAGGAAGCTTCCAGAGCACCGAAGAGGGGCCAGAGGAGAGCCAGGTGGGCCCCACACATGGTGGCGGCGCGGCCAAGGGGGGGCGCCCCCTGGTGTGTGGCTCCCCCGTGGCCCTTCCCACACTGACTCTTCGCCTATATAAGCCTCCCTGACCTAAATCTTAGATAGGAATAAGCCACGGTACGAGAAACCTTCCAGAGCCGCCGCCATCGCGAAGCCAAGATTCGGGGGACAGAAGTCTCTGTTCCGGCACGCCGCCGGGATGGGGAAGTGCCCCCGGAAGGCATCTCCATCGACACCACCACCATCTTCATCACCGCTGCTGTCTCCCATGATGAGGAGGGAGTAGTTCTCCCTTGAGGCTAAGGGCTCTACCGGTAGCTATGTGGTTAATCTCTCTCTCCCATGTACTTCAATACAATAATCTCATGAGCTGCTTTACATGATTGAGATCCATATGATGAGCTTTGTAATCTAGATGTCGTTATGCTATTCAAGTGGATTTTACTTATGTGATCTCCGGAGACTCCTTGTCCCACGTGTGTAAAGGTGACAATGTGTGCACCGTGTGGGTCTTTTAGGCTATATTTCACAGAATACTTGTTCACTGAGTTATGATTTGAGTTGGATGTCTCTATGAAATTGTGGTGTGTTAGTACCTCCTATGAATGCTCACAGTGACATCGTGGGGTGTTTATTAGTACTTGGGAATACATCTTTAAGGTTTGCCTACATGATGAATTAGTGTTCGTTATCTTGCCAGAGAGTAATTCGGAATAGCATAGTGAAGTGCTTATATTTATATTCAATTATGATTGCAATGTTGAGAGTGTCCACTAGTGAAAGTATGATCCCTAGGCCTTGTTTCTAAGCATTGAAACACCGTTTCCAACAAGTTCTGTTACATGTTTGCTTGCTGCCATCTTTATTTCAGATTGCTATTACAACTCATATTCATCCATATCACTTGTATTTCACTATCTCTTCGCCGAACTAGTGCACCTATACATCTGACAAGTGTATTAGGTGTGTTGGGGACACAAGAGACTTCTTGTATCGTGATTGCAGGGTTGCTTGAGAGGGATATCTTTGACCTCTTCCTCCCTGAGTTTGATAAACCTTGGGTGATTCACTTAAGGGAAACTTGCTGCTGTTCTACAAACCTCTGCTCTTGGAGGCCCAACACTGTCTACAGGAAAAGAAGCGTGAGTAGACATCAGCGGACCCATGGGGCGAGGCGCGGGGGCGGGAGCGGGGGTGCGAGGCGCGGGCGCCTGGGCACCGCGGGAGAGGCCGGCGATGAAGGCGGTGTGGGCCGCCCGAGCCCGGAGATGCTTGAGGCGGCGCTCCTCGAGGCGTAGGTATGCCACGGCCTGCTCGAAGGAGGGCGTGGTGAGGAGCGTGAGGTTGGAGGCAGCGTTGCTGAGATCCTCGCCGAGACCCGCCGACAGGGTGGAGAGCATGATCTTGTCATCGATCGGAAACTCCAAGTCGCGGAGCTCGTCGTAGAGGCTCTTCAGCTTGAGGACGTACTCATCGAGAGAGTGGTCATTCTGGTGGGTGCCGAAGAACTCCTGCTGGAGGAAGGTGACCCGCTGGATTTTGTTGTCGGTGAAGAGGCCGGTGATCTTAGCCCAAACCGTGTGCGCATAGTCGCCTTCCCGGACGACGGTGCGGAAGATGTCGTTGGAGACGGTCTGGTAAAACCAGCGGATGATGGCGGTGTCGATCGCGAGCCACTCGAGGTAGTGCGGCATGGCGAGGAGGTCGATGGTGCCGTCGACGTGATCGAGGAGATCATACTCGTGAAAGAGCAGCCCGAGGTACGTCTTCCACGGGAAGAAGTTGGCAGCGGTGGTGGAGAGCGTCACCGGCACGCGCTCGGCGATGGGGATGTCGCGGATGACGGCGACGAAGGGGCCGGCGAAGGGGTTGCTGCTACTGGAGCGGGAGGAGTCGAAGGGGTCGGAGGGGCCGGAGGAGGAGAAACCGGCCATGGCGGAAGCGATGGTGGTGGTGGTGGGAGGAGAGGGGCCAGCGGCGCCCGGGGTAGGGAGGGGACGGCGGCTCGGTCAGGGACCAGAGGGCCTCTGATACCATGTAGAAGGGAATTGGAGAATGCACAGCACCAATTGGGCCGGCTGCTCATGTTTATATATACGGACACATGTACAATTACAGGTACAACCCTGACAAAACACGGAGACCTATACCTAGTACAATATGTTACTCAACACATTTAAAACCTAGATCTGATTCGGGAGCAGGGGTATATAGAGCCTCCTCACAAAGTGGTATGTTTGCCAAGATGGGGTTTACATGGACCTTGCCCGTATGTATCTCGGCATAGGCACTCCGCCAGAGTCTCCCGGGTAAATGAGCCGGAGTCTATGGGCATCGGAGCCTCCAAGGCTTCATATGGGTGCTCGACGGTTTCCCGAAAGGGCATGCGTCTTAGAAGGGATCACCTATGTCAACACCCGGATTTTTAAGTCCGAATGCCTATTATGTCATACATCGCAATCCCAGGAATATTGTTGTTGCGAGGCATAATAGTTAAGTATCACAGTCATCATTCATTACAAACCATAATGTCTTACAACTTGGAATCACATCATCCATATTACACGAATAGTTGATCTATTGATCAACGAACAAACACAAGTTCATAGCGGAAGCGTAAGATACAAGGACTCTCTAGTCCACAGGCCAACGCTTGACGTTGGAAGACTCCTAGTTGTCGTAGGCGTCCTGCTGGTCATCTCCTTGTTCATCTTCATACTCTGGCCATTTGAATAGCCAGGGACAAAGCCGTGAGTACTTTAAGTACTCGCAGACTAATACTAATGTAAGTGATAGACATTCTAGTAAGGTTTGCTAAGCTCTAGTTTATTTGCATAAAGCTAGTTTTAGTTCATAAGTATTTGAGAAAAGCTTATTCAAATGCTAACTAACTCAAGTGGGAACATTAGTGTCATTCCCACCATTCAAGTGGTGATTTCAATTCAATTCACCACAAGTCATTTCATCATCTCTTTTCAACATCATTTTCAAAGGTATGACATCGGAAACTGTATGGCCTTTCCAGCCGTCCGTAACCATGGACGCGGCTATTCGAATAGATTGACACTCTGCAGAGGTTGCACACTTGTGCCACAACATTTGATTTCATCCGTCGGGATTACCCCGAATCATCGTAACACAGTACGCGGATCATCAACCATAACCTTTCACTTACAAATCCTAGTATGAGCACCTCTCCCCATGAGCTTGGCCTCCCAGTGAAGACCAACTGTCAACCTGGGAACTGCACAGGGCTTGGCCGTACAATTCACCTCAATTCACATCTTTTCTCAACAACGGAGGCAGCCTCAAGCATAACCCCTATGACGTGTGTTCAGAGGGAACCCATACTAAGATGCATAAACTTCCAGTTAAGCCCTACCCATAATCAGGTATTGTGGGGGTACTTAATATTGGAAAGGTATCGCATTCAAACCAATATCATGTTTATCAAAAATCACCCTCTTCTCTTTGTCATATTCACCTTCAAAAATCATTCAATGGAATGCATCATCATTCCAAGGTTTCAAATTTCATTTCAAGTCACATTGTTCCCATCTAGAGTAGTCAAGTTTTATTCATTAGCACTAGCTCTAAATCATGAGGGGTGCTATCTTACTTTTGCTTGATTGAGACTACTTCACTACTCTAGTAACCATCCTTTACTTTGACCAAAGTTAACTATAAAAGTAATTCTTGGAAAACAACAAGTAAAACTTGTAAAGTATAAACTTGGGATAGGCTTATGTAAGAAAAGATAAGATTTATGGTGCCTTGCCCCAAAGAGCTTTGCACTTTGCAAGAATATTAGCTTGCCTTGGTAGTTCTCAAAATTCTCCTCCTCCTCCTCCTGGTAGCAACCTTCTTCTTCCGTGTACTCTCCGGTGCTAGCGTCTAAATTTGAATACGAGTATAATTACTCACTAATTCAATGGCTATTCCATGTATCACATATAAACACACAAACTATTCTATGCACACAAATAATCTAATTAGGGTGCATGGGTTGTATTGCTTGAGGAGAATTTACTTCTTTTTATTTAATATGTAAATGATAGTTTCCATAGGGTTCTTGAGAAATAATTTCCTCTCATTGAAATCTTCTTAAGATTTAATTTCTCAAACAATCATATATGAACTTATATTGACCTAAGTCAAACATTCATCATTATCATTTGAGAAAATGATTTAAATGAGGTAGACCACCTCATACTATTTAATAGTGCTACATATGATTTAAATCTCCAAGTAATTCATATAAGTGAGTTTGGCCAGGGGTCCAAACATCACATGAATTCATTTGAGACAAAGTTTAAATGAAGTATAATACTTCATATGATTTACTTAATAGTTTTGGACAATATTAACTATATAAACTAGCCATATTGTCCATTAATTAAACTAGGGCATGATCATGCAAAGTGACCACACCATTTTATTGCATAAGCAATTAGTGTAAGTCACATGTGAGCTATTAGAGTTGGAATTAACTTAATATCTATTTTGGTTGATTTTTAATAATTATTTGAATATGGAAAAGTCCCTGCCTTCTTCTTTTTATCAGATTAATTTTACAGCACATCTTGGCATGGGACCAGTGGCATATTATAGATCTTTTTCATAGCTTTCTAGCAATATAAAATTTATGGAATTTGGTTAAGCCAATTTGAATCTATGGATTTTCAAAGTTTGGGCAGTATTGAAATTATTTGGATTTGTTTAAATAGAGTTTGAATTAAAAGGGCCGGCGGGAAAGCTAACGGGCCAAAATTCAAAATAAAATGGCCTGCCTAGCCCACCACGGTCCACAGACGCGTGGGCTGCCTGACAGAGTGGGACCCGCCTGTCAGCGGCTCACCACACCCGAATCGGTACGGGGCGACGTGGAGCGTTAGATTAGAAAGGGATCCAACGGCCTGGGTTCATCGTCTCGCCGGCGAGAGAGGGTTCACTGGCATGGCGGCGCTAGGTGGTCGGAGAGCTCACCGTGGCTCCAGCGGCGGTGGGCAGTATGCTCGACGAAGTGGTGGACGACGGCGAAGCTCCAGGTACTCGCGGCTCGTCCTGGGGTGGCTCCAATCGACGGCGGCGTCCACCAGGTACTGGCGGCTCCGATCTCCAAATTGGAGCAGCTCCGGCGAGAATCGAGCGAGTGGTGTGGTGGTTGAGAAGCAGTGAGAGGTGGCGAGTGCGGTGGTGTGCTCAGATCGACGAGAGGAGTGCTCTATTTATAGCAACGCGAGGGTGCTGCGGGTCCGAAGCGAGGTCGACATGCTCGCGGCTTCTCTGGCGAGCTAGCGAGCTAGGCGAGGGTGTGGCGCTGTTCTACGGTTCCTGGCGAAGCGTTTGGCGTCGACAGCGTGGTCGGGCGGTGGCTGGATTGGTCGTGTTGCTTCCATGTCTGTCGCGACGTTCACGGAAACATGTCGTCGTCTCTGGCGCCGGCGGTCACGGGTCTGGGCTGCGCGCGTGTCTGGCGGCGTCGCGGTGGCACGGTGATGCTCAACGTGCTCGAAGGGGTTCCAGGGCTTGCGTGAGGGCGTGGGACGGCGCGTGTCCAGCGGCGTCTGCGAGCGTGCACACGCGCGACATCATCGGCATGGCGTCACCGTGCTGGGCGCGTGCGTTCCGGCCAGTGTCGAGCTCCTCCTCGACCAGGGCTTGCCCTAGCATGCTCAGTAGGGTGTGGTGGCGTCGTTTGGCAAGGTGGACAGGTTAGGGAAGGAAGGGGAGAGGAGGTGGTGCGGCAAGGTGGTGACATGGCCGGCATGGCCATGTCCATGCCTTGTTAGCCCTCTCTTAGGGTTTCTATTTGGCAGTGAATGGGTTAGAGGGAACCAGGGGACCATTTGGTGTAGGTTGGGGTAGATTAGATGGGGTAGATCACTATAGCAAATAGTGTCAAATAGTCACATAGATGCCATTTTGTGATTTTTGTCCAAATTTGATTCAATTCAAATTGTTGCAAGTTTTGAATTGTAAGTGTCTCATTGAGTTAGAAATGATCAGAGGTGATGAGGTGTGATGGTGGCATTGTTGAATTCAAGTTTTTGCAAAAGTGGCTAAGTGTGAGATTGTTACATCTATTAAAATGTTGCAACTTTGGATGAGCATAGCTAATGATCCAGAAACAATTTGGCATGGTGATCTTTACAAAAAAGTGTTCACCTTGATGTTGACTTGGATGTGGTGCAAAGAGTTAGCAAGGTTTGGTTTGAGAAAATTGAATTGCAATGGCTCAAAGTAGTGATCAGACTATAATTGGCAGTTTTGACCATTATCATATGTGAGCAAGTTTTGCATTTGAAATCCATTTGATTTGTGATTCTTTGATTCCAAAAGTTGTAATAAGTGTTTAGTAACATTATTCAACTAATGGTGAAGACCAAATTGGTCTAGGGTCAAAATTTATAAAAATGCCATAGAGCATATGTGAGGGTTTTTAGGGTTTTGCATTTATTTGATTTTCTTCCTCTTTTTGCTTTATTTGGTTTGTGATCTTCTTATGATCACTTTAGGGTTTTAGGGTTTACCTTATACACATAATAGCAATCATCATGGCATATCAATCAAATGCACAAGTCCTATGCATGGCACTATATGCAATTTTAAAAGTTTTTGTTGGTTTGAAATTTTGCTCTCTGGAATTCTTCTAACTTTCTTTTATTGAAATTTGGGATGTTACAAACCCTTCCCCCTTACAAAAGATCTCGTCCCGAGATCGAAAAGAAAGTTAGGTACTAAAGAGATCTGGGTACTCCTTCTTCATGAAGTCTTCGCGCTCCCAAGTGGCTTCATCTTCGGTATGATTGCTCCATTGTATCTTCAGAAACTTGATGCTTCGGGTGCGGGTGGTTCGGTAAGCTTCCTCCAGGATGCGAATCGGCACTTCGCGGTAAGTCAAATCCTTGTTGATATCCACCGATCGGTGATCGATGTTCTTGAATACTTCGGTCTTCTCAGGAACTTCAAGGCATTTCCGGAGGAGTGAGATATGAAACACGTCGTGCACAGCCGACATCTCTTCAGGTAGCTCCAGTTGATAAGATACTTCTCCTCGATGGCTCAGAACTTTGAAGGGTCCGACATATCGGGGTGCGAGCTTTCCTTTCAGTTGAAACCTTTGCATTCCTTTCAAGGGGGATACCTTGAGGTAGACGAAGTCTCCAATCTCGAAGGTCATCTCCCGATGTCTCTTGTCGGCGTAGCTCTTCTGTCTTGATTGCGCCGTCTGGAGGTACTCTCGATCTTGTGTACTTTCTCTTCGGCTTCACGAAGAACATCTGGGCCAAAAACTTGGCTTTCTCCGACTTCCGACCAGTTCAGGGGGGTACGGCATTTCCTTCCGTACAAGGCTTCAAAGGGGGCCATCTGCAGGCTGGCTTGGTAGCTGTTGTTGTAAGGGAATTCTGCGTAAGGTAAGCAGTCTTCCCACTTGGATCCGTATTCCAGTACACATGCTCTCAGCATGTCCTCCAGTATCTGGTTGACTCTCTCAGTCTGTCCATCGGTCTGAGGGTGATAGGCGGTGCTGAAATTCAGACGGGTTCCTAGTCCTTCGTGCACTTTCTGCCAGAATCTTGAGGTGAACTGTGTCCTCTATCTGACACTATCGATTTCGGGGTTCCGTGCAGGGCGACTATTCTGGAGATGTATAGTTCAGCTAACTTTGGGCCTTGGTAAGTGGTTTTGACGGTGATGAAATGGGCGACTTTGGTCAATCTATCGACAACTACCCATATGGAATCATTGCCTTTGCTGGATTTGGGCAGTCCGGTGATAAAGTCCATTCCTACGGAGTCCCATTTCCATTCTGGAATCTGGAGTGGCTGTAACAGTCCGGCGGGTCGTTGATGTTCTGCCTTGACACTCTGACAGATGTCACACTTGGCGATGTAGCTGCCGATCTCTCTCTTCATTCCATGCCACCAGAATTGCTCCTTCAAGTCTTGGTACATCTTGGTACCTCCGGGGTGGATTGAATAAAGGGTGTCATGGGCTTCTTGCAGGATGGCTTGCTTCAAGTCTGAGTCCGATGGTACGCAAAGACGTTCTTTGTACCAAAGAACTCCGGCTTCGTCTACGGTGAATCCGGGGGCTTTTCCTGCGGCTATCTGTTTCTTGGTTCCGTCAATGCTATCGTTGTCCTTCTGGGCTTCCTTGATTTGGCTAACCAAGGTGGGTTGCAGTTCTATGCTGGCTAGGAATCCTTCGCTAACAAGTTCAAGTCTGAACTGTTCAAACTCTTTATGCAAGCTGGGCTGTTCGGTTGCGAGCATGGAGTTCAACTGACACGGCAGTCGACTCAAAGCATCCGCTACCACATTGGCCTTGCCGGGGTGGTAGTGAATCTCCATGTCGTAATCCTTGATCAATTCGATCCATCGGCGTTGTCTCATGTTCAGTTCCTTCTGGGTGAAGATATATTTGAGGCTCTTGTGATCGGAGTAGATCACGCATCGATTACCCATGAGGTAATGACGCCAAACTTTCAAGGCTAAGACCACGGCTGCAAGCTCGAGGTCATGGGTTGGGTAGTTCTGTTCATGTTGTTTTAGCTGTCTTGAAATGTAGGATACAACCTTGCCTTCTTGCATAAGCACACATCCAAGACCAGTCTTGGAGGCATCGCAATATACGTCAAAGGGCTTGGCGATATCTGGCATTATCAGGATTGGGGCTGTTGTCAGTCTACTCTTGAGCTGTTGAAAGCTCTCTTCACATTTATCGGTCCACTCGAACTTTCTGTCCTTCTTCAACAGTTGGGTCATTGGTCGAGCGATGCTCGAAAAGCCTTCTACAAATCTGCGGTAATATCCGGCTAATCCAAGAAAAGCGCGGACCTCGGTTTGGGTGGTTGGGGCTTGCCATTCCATAACAGTTTTGATTTTGGCGGGATCTACGGCAATTCCTCCTGCAGACAAGATGTGTCCCAGGAATCCAACTTCTTCCAACCAAAACTCACACTTGCTGAACTTGGCATACAACTTGTGATGTCTAAGGGTTTCTAGGACAGTCTCCAAATGCTGTTCATGTTCCTCTTCGGACTTGGAATAGACGAGAATGTCATCGATGAAGACAACGACAAACTTGTCCAAAAAGTTCATGAAGATCTTATTCATGAGATTCATGAAATAAGCGGGGGCATTGGTCTGTCCAAACGACATGACGTTGTACTCATACAACCCATATCTGGTGGTGAAGGCAGTTTTTGGAATGTCGGTGGCTCGGATTTTCAGCTGATGATATCCAGTTCTAAGATCTATCTTGGAGAAAACTCTGGCTCCGGTGAGTTGATCAAACAAGTCTTCTATCTTGGGTAAGGGGTATTTGTTTTTGATGGTGACATCGTTAAGCTTATGATAGTCCGTACATAAACGATTTGCACCATCCTTCTTGTCCACAAACAAAACTGGGGATCTCCAGGGGGATGCACTTGGTCTAATCAGACCTTTGGCTAACATATCATCTATTTGTTTCTTCAGCTCCACAAGTTCTGTTGCGTTCATGCTGTAGGCTCTCTGGGCTATGGGTCCAGTTCCGGGGATTAACTCGATGATGAACTCGATATCCCGATCCGGGGGCATACCGGGTAGATCATCAGGAAACACATCAGGGTAGCGACAAACGACCCTGATTTGATCCAGAGTTGGCTTGGATACACTTTGGTTGCAGGTGAATTTTCTGGGTAGTTTTTCAGAGACGTGCTCTACTATGATACCGGTGCTGCTAGTCATGGTTATGGCTTTCTTGGCACAGTCTATCAATCCATTGTGCTTGGACATCCAGTCCATTCCTAGGACGACTTCCAAACCTTTGGTTCCCAGAATGATTAGATTGGCATAGAAATCTACATCATGGATTTTGATAGCTACATTTTTGCAAAATTTTCTGGCTTTGGTGGTTGATCCGGGAATTTGAACTATCATAACATGCTTCAAACTGAGGGGTTGAATTTTACTTGTTGATGCAAAATCTTCGGTGACAAAAGAATGAGATGCTCCGGAATCAAACAACACTCTGGCAGGGATGTGGTTGACAGAAAACATACCCAGTACAACATCTGGTGCTTCCTGGGCTTCTTCGGCGTTCATGTGGTAGAGGCGGCCGTTGCGGTTATTGGGGTTGTTCGGGGCGAACTTCTTGCCGGTGGAGACACGGCGTTGCTGCTGAGCAAGTGCAGCGGTGTTGCCGGCGAGCTTGGCGAGACGCTTGGGACACTCGTTGGAGTAGTGCCCCACCACACCACACTCATAACAAGTGATGGTGGTCTTGTCCTGCTTGTTCGCAACGGGGACGGCGTTGCTTCCGGTTCTGGGGGCGGTGTTGGTGTTGTTGTTGTTGTTGTTGGGGGCTCTGGGCGGAGCGCGGTTGTAGTTGTTGTTGTTGTTGTAGTTGTTGTTGTTGTAGCCTCCTGGCTTGGAGTTTCCTCCACTCCGGTTCTGATAACCGGGGCGCGAGTTCTGCATCGGTGGCTTGTTGTTTCTCAGAGTGAAACCTCCGCTTGAGCTGGGGCGAAACTTCTGGGTATGGCTAGACCCACTTTGATTCGCCATGCGGCGCTTGCGGTTCTCATTGGCTTGGTTCAACTTGCCCTCCATCTGGATGGCGGAGTCAACAAGGGCTTCAAGGTCGGCGAAGGGGATGTTGACGAGGATAGTATGCATCTCATCATGCAGTCCGTTCAGGAATCTCTCCTTCCTCTTCTCAACGGTGTCGGTCTCATCAGGGGCATACCTCGACAGTGTGAGAAACTTGTCGCGGTATTCTACCACCGTCATGCGACCTTGTTTCAGTTCACGGAACTCATCCCTCATCTTTTTGATAAGACCCGGGGGTACATGGTACTTGCTGAACTTTAGCTTAAAATCCTCCCAAGTCATGAACTGACCTCCGTTCATGGCACGGGTTCTTGTCCACCAAGCGCGGGCTGGTCCAGCGAGATAGTGGGTGGCAAACAAGACTTTTTCGTTGGCTTCCACTCCAGCTACTTCCAAGTTGTTCTCCATAGTCTGGAGCCAGTCGTCGGCATTGAGGGGTTCCTTGGTCTTGCTAAACACCGGAGGGTTGGTGTTCTGGAAGTTCTTGAGCTTGGATCCAGGGTGGTCATGATTTCCATGGCCTTGGTTGGCAATGTTCTGCAAAGCAGTGAGGTTGGCTTGGCGTTCAGCTCTTTCTGTCTCTCTGTCGGCAAGCATGGTTTGCAGCAGTTGCAACATCGCGTCGTTGGTGCGATTGGGAGGGGCCATCTGAAGATATAGAAGATCATGAGATGAGAGGGAACATTCTATGGTTCATTTTGGTTAAGTTTGAAAACCTTGAAAAACTTGTAATCTTTTTATGACAAACATAACATTCATTCATTCATTCAACACATAGTACAAACTAACACACACATACTCCAATGGTTTTAAGAACCATTCTCATGCTACGATACAAAGGACGGGATACAACTCACACCTACATAAGTGAAACTAGTGCAACTACTCCTCATCCTCGACATCGATCGGGACGTAGTCGTCAGGTCCTGCCTCCAGGAACTCGTAGTCCTCCTCCTCGGTGAACTCGTCCTCCTCGAAGTCGTCGTCGTCTCTCAGGAAGGCTCCTCCTCCCTGAAGGTCGATGCCTCCGTCGTCATCCTCCAGCTCTCTGATCTGATCCTCCTGGACCTTGACAGTGGCCTCAAGTGACGCGATCTTGGCGCGAAGGCGCACAATCGTAGCGTCCTTCTTGGCATGCTGCTGGCGAAGGCTCTTGCGGTCGTTGTTGAGTAGCTTGATCGCCTCACCCTGCTCGATGATGTGAGCATGGGTATGGTTCGCGTAAGCGCGAGTGGCATCGAGGTCCTTCTGAGTCTGGTAGAGCATGAAGTCCAGGTGCTCAGCATGGTGCCTCAACTCCGGGTGCGGCTGCAGCTCCATGGGCACTCCCATGGCATCACGCCTCACGAGATGCGCGAAGCGAGAGGCGAGGATGCGCACCATGTTCTGTCCACAGAGGCGCGCAAGTGCCTCCTGAAGGCCACATGCGAGTCCGTTGATGCGTGTGGTTGACACGTCCGTTGGGAACCCCAAGAGGAAGGTGTGATGCGCACAGCGGCAAGTTTCCCTCAGTAAGAAACCAAGGTTTAATCGAACCAGTAGGAGTCAAGAAGCACGTTGAAGGTTGATGGCGGCGGGATGTAGTGCGGCGCAACACCAGAGATTCCGGCGCCAACGTGGAACCTGCACAACACAACCAAAGTACTTTGCCCCAACGAAACAGTGAGGTTGTCAATCTCACCGGCTTGCTGTAACAAAGGATTAACCGTATTGTGTGGAAGATGATTGTTTGCAGTAAACAGTAAAACAAGTATTGCAGTAGATTGTATTTCAGTATAGAGAATTGGACCGGGGTCCACAGTTCACTAGAGGTGTCTCTCCCATAAGATAAATAGCATGTTGGGTGAACAAATTACAGTTGGGCAATTGACAAATAAAGAGGGCATGACCATGCACATATATATTATGATGAGTATAGTGAGATTTAATTGGGCATTACGACAAAGTACATAGACCGCTATCCAGCATGCATCTATGCCTAAAAAGTCCACCTTCAGGTTATCATCCGAACCCCCTCCAGTATTAAGTTGCTAACAACAGACAATTGCATTAAGTATTGCGCGTAATGTAATCAGTAACTACATCCTTGAAGATAGCACCAATGTTTTATCCCTAGTGGCAACAGCACATCCATAATCTTAGAGGTTTCTCGTCACTCCCAGTTCACGGAGACATGAACCCACTATCGAGCATAAATACTCCCTCTTGGAGTTACAAGCATCTACTTGGCCAGAGCATCTACTAGTAACGGAGAGCATGCAAGATCATAAACAACACATAGACATAAATTGATAATCAACATAACAAGTATTCTCTATTCATCGGATCCCAACAAACGCAACATATAGAATTACAGATAGATGATCTTGATCATGTTCGGCAGCTCACAAGACCCGACAATTAAGCACAATGGGGAGAAGACAACCATCTAGCTACTGCTATGGACCCATAGTCCAGGGGTAGACTACTCACTCATCACTCCGGAGGCGACCATGGCGGCGTAGAGTCCTCCGGGAGATGATTCCCCTCTCCGGCAGGGTGCCGGAGGCGATCTCCTGAATACCCCGAGATGGGATTGGCGGCGGCGGCGTCTCTGGAAGGTTTTCCGTATCGTGGCTCTCGGTACTGGGGGTTTCGCGACGGAGGCTTTAAGTAGGCGGAAGGGCAGGTCAAGAGGCGGCACGAGGGGCCCACACCATAGGTCGGCGCGGCCAGGGCCTGGGCCGCGCTGCCCTGTGGTTTGGCCACCTCGTGGCCCCACTTCGTCTCCTCTTCGGTCTTCTGGAAGCTTCGTGGCAAAATAGGACCCTGGGCGTTGATTTCGTCCAATTCCGAGAATATTTCGTTACTAGGATTTCTGAAACCAAACACAATGAAACAGCAACTGGCACTTCGGCATCTTGTTAATAGGTTAGTTCCAGAAAATGCACGAATATGACATAAAGTGTGCATAAAACATGTAGATAACATCAATAATGTGGCATGGAACACAAGAAATTATCGATACGTCGGAGATGTATCAGCATCCCCAAGCTTAGTTCTGCTCGTCCCGAGCAGGTAAAACGATAACAAAGATAATTTCTGGAGTGACATGCCATCATAACCTTGATCATACTATTTGTAAAGCATATGTAGTGAATGCAGCGATCAAAACAATGTATATGACATGAGTAAACAAGTGAATCATATAGCAAAGACTTTTCATGAATAGTACTTCAAGACAAGCATCAATAAGTCTTGCATAAGAGTTAACTCATAAAGCAATAAATCAAAGTAAAGGTATTGAAGCAACACAAAGGAAGTTTAAGTTTCAGCGGTTGCTTTCAACTTGTAACATGTATATCTCATGGATATTGTCAACATAGAGTAATATAATAAGTGCAATATGCAAGTATGTAGGAATCAATGCACAGTTCACACAAGTGTTTGCTTCTTGAGGTGGAGAGAAATAGGTGAACTGACTCAACATAAAAGTAAAAGAATGGTCCTCCATAGAGGAAAAGCATCGATTGCTATATTTGTGCTAGAGCTTTGATTTTGAAAACATGAAACAATTTTGTCAACGGTAGTAATAAAGCATATGTATCATGTAAATTATATCTTACAAGTTGCAAGCCTCATGCATAGTATACTAATACTGCCCGCACCTTGTCCTAATTAGCTTGGACTACCGGATCATCGCAATACACATGTTTTAACCAAGTGTCACAATGGGGTACCTCTATGCCGCCTGTACAAAGGTCTAAGGAGAAAGCTCGCATTGGATTTCTCGCTATTGATTATTCTCAACTTAGACATCCATACCGGGACAACATAGACAACAGATAATGGACTCCTCTTTAATGCATAAGCATGTGGCAACAATTATTATTCTCATATCAGATTGAGGATATATGTCCAAAACTGAAACTTTCACCATGAATCATGGCTTTAGTTAGCGGCCCAATGTTCTTCTCTAACAATATGCATGCTTAACCATAAGGTGGTAGATCTCCCTTACTTCAGACAAGACGAACATGCATAGCAACTCACATGATATTCAACAAAGAATAGTTGATGGCGTCCCCAGTGAACATGGTTATCGCACAACAAGCAACTTAATAAGAGATAAAGTGCATAAGTACATATTCAATACCACAATAGTTTTTAAGCTATTTGTCCCATGAGCTATATATTGCAAAGGCGAATGATGGAATTTTAAAGGTAGCACTCAAGCAATTTACTTTGGAATGGCGGAGAAATACCATGTAGTAGGTAGGTATGGTGGACACAAATGGCATAGTGGTTGGCTCAAGTATTTTGGATGCATGAGAAGTATTCCCTCTCGATACAAGGTTTAGGCTAGCAAGGTTATTTGAAACAAACACAAGGATGAACGGCGCAGCAAAACTCACATAAAATACATATTGTAAACATTATAAGAATCTACACCGTCTTCCTTGTTGTTCAAAACTCAATACTAGATATTATCTAGACTTTAGAGAGACCAAATATGCAAACCAAATTTTAGCATGCTCTAGGTGTTTCTTCATTAATGGGTGCAAAGCATATGATGCAAGAGCTTAAACATGAGCACAACAATTGCCAAGTATCACATTCTCCAAGACATTATAGCAATTACTACATGTATCATTTTCCAATTCCAACCATATAACAATTTAACGAAGAAGAAACTTCGCCATGAATATTATGAGTAAAGCCTAAGGACATACTTGTCCATATGCTACAGCGGAGCGTGTCTCTCTCCCACAAAGTGAATGCTAGGATCCATTTTATTCAAACAAAACAAAAACAAAAACAAAAACAAACCGACGCTCCAAGAAAAGCACATAAGATGTGATGGAATAAAAATATAGTTTCAGGGGAGGAACCTGATAATATTGTCGATGAAGAAGGGGATGCCTTGGGCATCCCCAAGCTTAGACGCTTGAGTCTTCTTAGAATATGCAGGGGTGAACCACCGGGGCATCCCCAAGCTTAGAGCTTTCACTCTCCTTGATCATATTGCATCATACTCCTCTCTTGATCCTTGAAAACTTCCTCCACACCAAACTTAGAACAACTCATTAGAGGGTTAGTGAACAATAAAAATTAACATGTTCAGAGGTGACACAATAATTTTTAGCACTTCTGGACATTGCATAAAGCTACTGGACATTAATGGATCAAAGAAATTCATCCAACATAGCAAAAGAGGCAATGCGAAATAAAAGGCAGAATCGTATTGACGAATTTTATCGAGGCACCAGACTTGCTCAAATGAAAATGCTCAAATTGAATGAAAGTTGCGTACATATCTGAGGATCACTCACGTAAATTGGCATAATTTTCTGAGTTACCTACAGAGAAAACAGCCCAGATTCGTGACAGCAAAGAAATCTGTTTCTGCGCAGTAATCCAAATCTAGTATGAACTTTACTATCAACGACTTTACTTGGCACAACAAAACACTAAACTAGGATAAGGAGAGGTTGCTACAGTAGTAAACAACTTCCAAGACTCAAAATAAAAACAAAGTACTGTAGTAAAAACCATGGGTTGTCTCCCATAAGCGCTTTTCTTTAACGCTTTTCAGCTAGGCGCAGAAAGTGTGTATCAAGTATTATCAAGAGATGGTGTGTCAACCTTACCTTGGGCTTTACCCTTACCTTTCTTTTTGTTTTTCTTTCCCTTTGATTTAGGAAATATATGATTTCCCCCCGGTGTAGAGGTGAATTCCAGGGTGCCTTCTCCCACATCAATGACTGCTCCCAATAGTTTCAGCAGGGATCTTCCGAGTGTGATTTTTCCTGTCCCTACACATTCAATAACAAGATAATCTATGGATATTGTTCTTCCAAGAATGGTTGTATGCACACCTGCGGCTATTCCCTTAGGAATTATAACAGAGTTATCAATGAGAGTTATTTCTTCTCCTCCTTCATCAACTCCCCAAAGTTTCAAAGATTTATAAATGCTCTCAGGTATAAGGCAAAATTCAGACATAATATCACAGTTGGCATGAAGAGTTCGATCACAGATAACAATTTTAACAGTAGGATCCCATAATGAAAGTTTAGAGTTCACTAAAACCTGTTCAAGACGATTACGAACATGGTGATAGTTGTCATCCAAGCGAGATGTACTTATCTCGAGATTGTTTAATCTATTATAAATGCTAATAAGGGCTGAATCAAAGTTATTAGCTGAATCATGTGATGCAACCAACTTCTTTATGGCATTAAAAGCTTGATCCCCATTGCAATGAAGGAAATCTCCTCCCACTAAAGCATCCAAAGCATATCTATAACGAATCATAAGACCAAAATAAAAATTACTAAGGAGCAAACATAGAGTCATTTGAGGTTCAGTTTTACGATAAGAAGTAAAAATTCTAGACCAAGAATCCTTAAAACTCTCCTCATCCCCTTGTTTAAAAGTGAAGACTAATTCTTCAGGCGAAGAAGTAACAGGTTCAGAGCTAGACATGGTAACAAAAGTAACTAATTTTTTTGTATTTTTGATATAGCAAACAAGATAGCAAATAAAGTAAAACTAGCAACCAATTTTTTTGTATTTTTATTTAGTGCAGCAAACAAAGTAGTAAATAAAACTAAGCAAGACAAAAACAAAGTAAAGAGATTGGGAAGTGGAGACTCCCCTTGCAGCGTGTCTTGATCTCCCCGGCAACGGCGCCAGAAATTTGCTTGATGCGTGTGGTTGACACGTCCGTTGGGAACCCCAAGAGGAAGGTGTGATGCGCACAGCGGCAAGTTTCCCTCAGTAAGAAACCAAGGTTTAATCGAACCAGTAGGAGTCAAGAAGTACGTTGAAGGTTGATGGCGGCGGGATGTAGTGCGGCGCAACACCAGAGATTCCGGCGCCAACGTGGAACTTGCACAACACAACCAAAGTACTTTGCCCCAACGAAACAGTGAGGTTGTCAATCTCACCGGCTTGCTGTAACAAAGGATTAACCGTATTGTGTGGAAGATGATTGTTTGCAGTAAACAGTAAAACAAGTATTGCAGTAGATTGTATTTCAGTATAGAGAATTGGACCGGGGTCCACAGTTCACTAGAGGTGTCTCTCCCATAAGATAAACAGCATGTTGGGTGAACAAATTACAGTTGGGCAATTGACAAATAAAGAGGGCATGACCATGCACATACATATTATGATGAGTATAGTGAGATTTAATTGGGCATTACGACAAAGTACATAGACCGCTATTCAGCATGCATCTATGCCTAAAAAGTCCACCTTCAGGTTATCATCCGAACCCCCTCCAGTATTAAGTTGCTAACAACAGACAATTGCATTAAGTATTGCGCGTAATGTAATCAGTAACTACATCCTTGAACATAGCACCAATGTTTTATCCCTAGTGGCAACAGCACATCCATAATCTTAGAGGTTTCTGTCACTCCCCCAGATTCACGGAGACATGAACCCACTATCGAGCATAAATACTCCCTCTTGGAGTTACAAGCATCTACTTGGCCAAGGCATCTACTAGTAACGGAGAGCATGCAAGATCATAAACAACACATAGACATAAATTGATAATCAACATAACAAGTATTCTCTATTCATCGGATCCCAACAAACGCAACATATAGAATTACAGATAGATGATCTTGATCATGTTCGGCAGCTCACAAGACCCGACAATTAAGCACAATGGGGAGAAGACAACCATCTAGCTACTGCTATGGACCCATAGTCCAGGGGTAGACTACTCACTCATCACTCCGGAGGCGACCATGGCGGCGTAGAGTCCTCCGGGAGATGATTCCCCTCTCCGGCAGGGTGCCGGAGGCGATCTCCTGAATCCCCCGAGATGGGATTGGCGGTGGCGGCGTCTCTGGAAGGTTTTCCGTATCGTGGCTCTCGGTACTGGGGGTTTCGCGACGGAGGCTTTAAGTAGGCGGAAGGGCAGGTCAAGAGGCGGCACGAGGGGCCCACACCATAGGTCGGCGCGGCCAGGGCCTGGGCCGCGCCGCCCTGTGGTTTGACCACCTCGTGGCCCCACTTCGTCTCCTCTTCGGTCTTCTGGAAGCTTCGTGGCAAAATAGGACCCTGGGCGTTGATTTCGTCCAATTCCGAGAATATTTTGTTACTAGGATTTCTGAAACCAAAAACAGCAGAAAACAGCAACTGGCACTTCGGCATCTTGTTAATAGGTTAGTTCCAGAAAATGCACGAATATGACATAAAGTGTGCATAAAACATGTAGATAACATCAATAATGTGGCATGGAACACAAGAAATTATCGATACGTCGGAGACGTATCATCCTTCGAGCCAGTTGCTCTCGCGGAAGGAGAAGAGGATCCTCTCCGAGGTGGGAGGCTCCATCTTGCCCCTCAAGTCGGCAGTGATCACCCACTGCAACTCTCCTCCGGGCGTGTCATCCAACTGAACCCCGTGGAACTCGGGGTGTGGGCGCCCAAGGAAGTCAGAGACGGCGTTGAGGTCGTGCTCGAAGATCAAGCTCCCTCTGTTCCCAAGCTGGTAAAACTTGGTGTTGATGGGTTCATTCGGCTCCATCTGAAAGATAATTGGATGAGTAAGTTAGAGAGTGTAAAGTGTGGCAAAATTTTAGGTAGATTCAAATAACATAGAACATGATTCATCAAATTTTGTCAAAGTCTCAAAGACAAGAGTGTAAGTAAGTTTTCACAAATATTCTCTTCATTTGATTTTTCAAAGTTAAGTTTTTCAGAACGCCCATTCTAACTAAGGTCTTCTAAGGTCAAACAATGGCTCTGATACCAACTTGTCAACACCCGGATTTTTAAGTCCGAATGCATATTATGTCATACATCGCAATCCCAGGAATATTGTTGTTGCGAGGCATAATAGTTAAGTATCACAGTCATCATTCATTACAAACCATAATGTCTTACAACTTGGAATCACATCATCCATATTACACGAATAGTTGATCTATTGATCAACGAACAAACACAAGTTCATAGTGGAAGCGTAAGATACAAGGACTCTCTAGTCCACAGGCCAACGCTTGACGTTGGAAGACTCCTAGTTGTCGTAGGCGTCCTGCTGGTCATCTCCTTGTTCATCTTCATACTCTGGCCATTTGAATAGCCAGGGACAAAGCCGTGAGTACTTTAAGTACTCGCAAACTAATACTAATGTAAGTGATAGACATTCTAGTAAGGTTTGCTAAGCTCTAGTTTATTTGCATAAAGCCAGTTTTAGTTCATAAGTATTTGAGAAAAGCTTATTCAAATGCTAACTAACTCAAGTGGGAACATTAGTGTCATTCCCACCATTCAAGTGGTGATTTCCATTCAATTCACCACAAGTCATTTCATCATCTCTTTTCAACATCATTTTCAAAGGTATGACATCGGAAACTGTATGGCCTTTCCAACCGTCCGTAACCGTGGACGCGGCTATTCGAATAGATTGACACTCTGCAGAGGTTGCACACTTGTGCCACAACATTTGATTTCATCTGTCGGGATTACCCCGAATCATCGTAACACAGTACGCGGATCATCAACCATAACCTTTCACTTACAAATCCTAGTATGAGCACCTCTCCCCATGAGCTTGGCCTCCCAGTGAAGACCAAGCTGTCAGCACAGGAACTGCACAGGGCTTGGCCGTACAATTCACCTCAATTCACATCTTTTCTCAACAACGGAGGCAGCCTCAAGCATAAGCCCTATGACGTGTGTTCAGAGGGAACCCATACTAAGATGCATAAACTTCCAGTTAAGCCCTACCCATAATCAGGTATTGTGGGGGTACTTAATATTGGAAAGGTATCGCATTCAAACCAATATCATGTTTATCAAAAATCACCCTCTTCTCTTTGTCATATTCACCTTCAAAAATCATTCAATGGAATGCATCATCATTTCAAGGTTTTAAATTTCATTTCAAGTCACATTGTTCCCATCTAGAGTAGTCAAGTTTTATTCATTAGCACTAGCTCTAAATCATGAGGGGTGCTATCTTGCTTTTGCTTGATTTAGACTACTTCACTACTCTAGTAACCATCCTTTACTTTGACCAAAGTTAACTATAAAAGTAATTCTTGGAAAACAACAAGTAAAACTTGTAAAGTATAAACTTGGGATAGGCTTATGTAAGAAAAGATAAGATTTATGGTGCCTTTCCCCAAAGAGCTTTGCACTTTGCAAGAATATTAGCTTGCCTTGGTAGTTCTCAAAATTCTCCTCCTCCTCCTCCTGATAGCAACCTTCTTCTTTCGTGTACTCTCCGGTGCTAGCATCTAAATTTGAATACGAGTATAATTACTCACTAATTCAATGGCTATTCCATGTATCACATATAAACACACAAACTATTCTATGCACACAAATAATCTAATTAGGGTGCATGGGTTGTATTGCTTGAGGAGAATTTACTTCTTTTTATTTAATATGTAAATGAAAGTTTCCATAGGGTTCTTGAGAAATAATTTCCTCTCATTGAAATCTTCTTAAGATTTAATTTCTCAAACAATCATATATGAACTTATATTGACCTAAGTCAAACATTCATCATTATCATTTGAGAAAATGATTTAAATGAGGTAGACCACCTCATACTATTTAATAGTGCTACATATGATTTAAATCTCCAAGTAATTCATATAAGTGAGTTTGGCCAGGGGTCCAAACATCACATGAATTCATTTGAGACAAAGTTTAAATGAAGTATAATACTTCATATGATTTACTTAATAGTTTTGGACAATATCAACTATATAAACTAGCCATATTGTCCATTAATTAAACTAGGGCATGATCATGCAAAGTGACCACACCATTTTATTGCATAAACAATTAGTGTAAGTCACATGTGAGCTATTAGAGTTGGAATTAACTTAATATCTATTTTGGTTGATTTTTAATAATTATTTGAATATGGAAAAGTCCCTACCTTCTTATTTTTATCAGATTAATTTTACAGCACATATTGGCATGGGACCAGTGGCATATTATAGATCTTTTTCATAGCTTTCTAACAATATAAAATTTATTGAATTTGGTTAAGCCAATTTGAATCTATGGATTTTCAAAGTTTGGGCAGTATTGAAATTATTTGGATTTGTTTAAATAGAGTTTGAATTAAAAGGGCCGGCGGGAAAGCTAACGGGCCAAAATTCAAAATAAAACGGCCTGCCCAGCCCACCACGGTCCACAGACGCGTGGGCTACCTGACAGAGTGGGACCCGCCTGTCAGCGGCTCACCACACCCGAATCGGTACGGGGCGACGTGGAGCGTTAGATTAGAAAGGGATCCAACGGCCTGGGTTCATCGTCTCACCGGCGAGAGAGGGTTCACTGGCACGGCGGCGCTAGGGGGTCGGAGAGCTCACCGTGGCTCTAGCGGCGGTGGGCAGTATGCTCGACGAAGTGGTGGACGACGGCGAAGCTCCAGGTACTCGCGGCTCGTCCTGGGGTGGCTCCAATCGACGGCGGCGTCCACCAGGTACTGGCGGCTTCGATCTCCAAATTGGAGCAGCTCCAGCGAGAATCGAGCGAGTGGTGTGGTGGTTGAGAAGCAGTGAGAGGTGGCGAGTGCGGTGGTGTGCTCAGATCGATGAGGGGAGTGCTCTATTTATAGCAACGCGAGGGTGCTGCGGGTCCGAAGCGAGGTCGACATGCTCGCGGCTTCTCCGGCGAGCTAGCGAGCTAGGCGAGGGCGTGGCGCTGTTCTACGGTTCCTGGCGAAGCGTTTGGCGTCGACAGCGTGGTCGGTCGGTGGCTGGATTGGTCGTGTTGCTTCCATGTCTGCCGTGACGTTCACGGAAACATGTCGTCGTCTCCGGCGCCGGCGGTCACGTGTCTGGCGGCGTCGCGGTGGCACGGTGATGCTCAACGTGCTCGAAGGGGGTCCAGGGCTTGCGTGAGGGCGTGGGACGGCGCGTGTCCAGCGGCGTCTGCGAGCGTGCACACGCGCGACATCATCGGCATGGCGTCGCCGTGCTGGGCGCGTGCGTTCCGGCCAGTGTCGAGCTCCTCCTCGACCAGGGCTTGCCCTAGCATGCTCAGTAGGGTGTGGTGGCGTCGTTTGGCAAGGTGGATAGGTTAGGGAAGGAAGGGGAGAGGAGGTGGTGCGGCAAGGTGGTGACATGGCCGGCATGGCCATGTCCATGCCTTGTTAGCCCTCTCCTAGGGTTTCTATTTGGCATTGAATGGGTTAGAGGGAACCAGGGGACCATTTGGTGTAGGTTGGGGTAGATTAGATGGGGTAGATCACTATAGCAAATAGTGTCAAATAGTCACATAGATGCCATTTTGTGATTTTTGTCCAAATTTGATTCAATTCAAATTGTTGCAAGTTTTGAATTGTAAGTGTCTCATTGAGTTAGAAATGATCAGAGGTGATGAGGTGTGATGGTGGCATTGTTGAATTCAAGTTTTTGCAAAAGTGGCTAAGTGTGAGATTGTTACATCTATTAAAATGTTGCAACTTTGGATGAGCATAGCTAATGATCCAGAAACAATTTGGCATGATGATCTTTACAAAAAAGTGTTCACCTTGATGTTGACTTGGATGTGGTGCAAAGAGTTAGCAAGGTTTGGTTTGAGAAAATTGAATTGCAATGGCTCAAAGTAGTGATCAGACTATAATTGGCAGTTTTGACCATTATCATATGTGAGCAAGTTTTGCATTTGAAATCCATTTGATTTGTGATTCTTTGATTCCAAAAGTTGTAATAAGTGTTTAGTAACATTATTCAACTAATGGTGAAGATCAAATTGGTCTAGGGTCAAAATTTATAAAAATGCCATAGAGCATATGTGAGGGTTTTTAGGGTTTTGCATTTATTTGATTTTCTTCCTCTTTTTGCTTTATTTGGTTTGTGATCTTCTTATGATCACTTTAGGGTTTTAGGGTTTACCTTATACACATAATAGCAATCATCATGGCATATCAATCAAATGCACAAGTCCTATGCATGGCACTATATGCAATTTAAAAAGTTTTTGTTGGTTTGAAATTTTGCTCTCTGGAATTCTTCTAACTTTCTTTTATTGAAATTTGGGATGTTACAACCAACAATCGAAGCTATCAGATTTATCTCTATGTACCACTTAGTTCAATCCGACCTACATGTAGGGTTTGAGATGCTTACAGTGAGCGGATTAATCAGTGCATAGGAAGAAGCGGACTCGTTGTGGCCAGTCACCACTGCAACAGCCGACGTCGCCGCTGCCAACCTCGTGGACCTTGCCAGTGATAAAGAGACGGCCATGTCGGTAGATCTTGAATGGTGGACGAGCTTGAAATGGGGTGAATGGGGATTTTTCGATTTCACACTCATTTAAAATTTATTGTGTGCACTCATTTATTTTAAGTACATGCAGGGAGGGGAAGGCGGTGGTATACATGATCTTGAATAAAAAAATGTTACTCCCCTCAGGTTTAAAATTGTTGCTCAAAAAAGAATGTATCTAAACATGATTTAGTATGTAGATACATCTATTTTTAGGTAATTATTCTAAAACGGAAGGAGTAGTTGTTAAACGAAGAGTAAGTGTTGCAAGAACTAAGCCCTCATCCGAAAGAAGTATTTGGTGTCCCGGATACTTTCTCAAGTAGAGTGGAAGCACGGAAATTCTCACTTGGGAGACTGGCAATTATTCCTCTTTGCATACCAATCAGTCGGATCAAATTGAAACATGATGATATTTGACGTGACATGGAAAAACTATTTGATGTGATATTCGTGGAGGCGCCGATTTTGGAGAAGCTTCACTTCTGGTGTTGTTTTTGTGGTGTTAGTACTGCTATTTCAAGAATTTGATCACTATAGCAGGGTGTTTTTTTTTTTGTGATTCTTTTTTCTGTGTGCATCCATAATGCTGCTAGAACAATGCGCTGTTGCAGAGGCTGAGTCTAATTGATATCTCCGCGATATTAATATATGCTTTGAAGAAAAAACTTAATGCAGAAATTCATGTCACAAACATGAACGAGACCTTCCATCGACGTAAGGGGGAGGGGGAGGTCGAGGCTCCCTTGCTGGTTATCTTCTTTTTTTTTGGCCTTGGGAGTTCGCTTCATAATGGCAAACATTCCTAACATGGCCTTTCACCGTTTCAAAATTGGGAAACGCCGTTTGGAATTCTTCTTGTCCGTGTTTAGTGAATGTCTAGCTTGAGGATGACCAAGATACATATCACCAATGTTCTGTTTGGTCAATTTGTCTGATACTAATGGAATCATTCTTTTAAAATAAAAGGATCTCTCCCCGATTTTAATTAGTAGAAACCACGAGCTACAAATGTTCAACCAAAAACACAGCAAGCACCAGGTTTTAAAAGAACTAGCAAGGCTGAAAGCAATAAACCACAGTGTCTTTTCTATAGCCGAAATTTTGACAAAACGGACCACCCTCCCCAATTTATTGACAAAAAGGACCACTTGTGAATCAAATTGACAAAAAGGACCACGTACTCAGTGGCGGCAGCGCCTCCAGGCGACACATGGAGCTTGCTGCCGGAGGCTGTGGCGGCAGCCTCTTGCCGTCGCCCGAGGTGGCGGCACGTTAACCGCCAGCGATCGCCATTCGGTCGCCGTCGACAGGCGCGGGCCATGCCGCCGGTGCAGGTGGCGGCAGGCATGCGTGGAGCATGCCTCCACTGTCCCTGGCGGCAGGTACCTCTGCATGCAAACCAGGCCGGCCGACCGCCTGGCGCGGGAGCGCGCGGGAGATTCTCCGCCGCGCACACACTTTGATGCAGCACTGATTTTTATGTTGTGTGTACTATTGCAAATTGACCTGTTTTTTCCTGCTTTCGATGCTCAACTGTTGTAAATTGCCTGCTTTCGGTGGTCTAACTTTTGCTAATTGTGGATTCTGTCGAGGTGAGCTGATTCTATATAAGGCTCTTACAGTCTGCTCAGTATCTGCACTCTCACTGTCCGTGCATTCTCACTATCAGCATACTCTTTCTCTTCGTGCACTTTAGTTTTTGCTCATGTAGTTGATGTCTCCTGCTCGCTGCCCAAAAATTCTTAGCTGATTCATTGTTTGCTCAAGTGTTTGCTCAATCTGTGATATCAAGGTAAGGATTTAAACAAGAAAGCACAATCTATTTTATTTATGTAGTTAGAACCTAATTAGTTGTGTACTATAATTAGTTTGATTAATGCATGTTCTGTAGTTGCATGCAGAATTTGCATGCATAGGTAGGATGAAAATATTAGAACGACTGTAGTCATTATTGAGTAATATATTAGGACATGCAACATGTAATTAGAACGTACATAGCTAACTGAATTTGCGAACTAGAATTTATGTTTTATGTATGCAACATGCGAAAATATATAGACTATGATTTTATGTGCGTAGAAATATATCACGTAGGAATGATCAACTTCTAATTAGATTAAGTGATGGTGCATATTCGGACGAAGTGCTTTGATTGCAATAAGGTGGAACTATTTTAAGATATAATTAGAAGTGGAGCGCACGGGCTAAAGTTGAGGTACTAAAATCCGTCCGTACTTATTATGGAATGCTGTTAAAAATATTAAATATGGTGTTGTGTTATGATTATTTAAAAATGTTAATCACATGTTAAATATTGTTGTGTTGTAATCTAATATAATTTTAAAAATATGGTTGTGCGGTAGGTACGATGGAAACTGTGTTAGTGTTTTATGGAGACGTCGTACGCGACGCATTTTCTGGTGTCGATGTGTCGCGCTGCGAGTCGATGAAAGTTGTAGTGACAGATATGGTCAATAGAGAATTTTTGGATGTTAGAAGATGCATCCGAGCACAGTTTGGGCGCGACATGCGTGGGAAGAAGATGACCGTTGAGGCTCTCATCGTCGTAGGAGGGAATGGTGGGACACCTGCCCGTTGGGGTTTGCGGGAGGTAAAGAGTGATAGAAATTGGGGTACGTACATGAGGTTTGCAAGCACACCTGGTGCTTCTATGTACGGAGAGTCCATGGTGTATGTTCAGTTTATATCAGGTGATGATGGTGCCAGAAGCAGTACCGGCGCTGGTGAAGAGGAGATGGCCATCGTCATAGGACCGTGCACCGTTCAATCGGAGCATTTGGCCCTGACTGCAGCAGTCATGATAGGCCAATCAGAGCATGAGGCACTGACTGCAGGCCATAGCACCAGCCCATCGGAGCAGATGGTCACCCAGTTTGCTGCCGAGACAGGATACTGGTCCGCGTTCGTTGACATTAGCGAGCGTGTGGAGGGACTGCCAGAGGCGTTGGACGATGACGCTCGTTCTTCTTCGTCTGAATCCTCCTCGGACGAAGAAGGCGTCGGTCCTTCCCGGAGGGCGGTTGCGGCACCAATGGACCCTGAGTTCTTAAAAACAATGACCATCAGCAATGAATTCCGCTCTGTTCCAGGCCTAGGGGAGGCGAGTCTGCAGGTTGGGCAAACTTTCCCAGACAAGGACTCAGCTGACCAAGCAATCAAGAGGTATGCGTTGGCCATATCTCGGCAACACAGAGTGAAGCAGTCTGATCGAAGGCAGCTGAAAGTCATATGCGTCAAATTGAATGAGGGTTGCAGGGGGAGAGTTATCGCTCGGGTGAGCCCTGGGGTATGTCAGCCATGGCATATCTCAAAAATAGAACCCCATAGCTACGAGCAATTGGGGGCTCTTGACAACCACCACAACGTCACTGCAAAATATGTATCACATATCATGCAAGTGGCGGTGGAAGAAGATATAACCCTTGGTACAAAGAAGCTGCAAAAAAACGCGGAAGATCTGATTGGCTTCCCGGTCAGCTTTAGTAAGGCAAGGCGAGCGAAGGAGGAGATTTTCCAGAGATTGTATGGCACCTATGAGGAGGCATATGACCTTGCCCCGAGACTACTCCATCAGATAGCAACAACTAACCAGGGGATTCAAGTGGTCAGGAGAGCTCGTCAACACCCTCTGGAGGGAAACCAAGAAATCCTTGATCGTTTATTCTGGGCATTCCCCCAGACTATACGGGCATTCCATCACTGCCGCCCGGTGCTGTCAATAGATGGTACCTTTCTCACAGGAAATTACAAGGGCACACTCTTGGTGGCGATCGCAGCTGACGCAAATAATCAGCTCTTGCCTATTGCCTATGCACTTGTCGAGAGTGAAAACAAAGATAGCTGGTTATGGTTCCTCAGCTGCTTGAAGATGGGAGTCTTGAGAGATCGGCCTGATGTTTGCATCATATCAGATCGCAACACAGGCCTTTTGAGCGCTCTCGAATTAATCAAGAATTCATCGGACCCTGACTGGGGGTGGCCCGAACTGGAGACAAGGTGGTGCATGAGGCACTTGGCAGCCAATTTTTACTCAAAGTTTAAGAACAAGGACTGGTTCAAGCTATTTAAGAGGATGTGCATGCAGAAGACAGAAGCGAAGATGAATGCTATTTGGGCTGGAATCAACAAAGAAATCGAGAAAGCTGCCTTGCCGCCGAGAGAAGACCGGAGGGGCCGGAGGACTGAAATCAGAACTGCCCGGATTTAAGTAAGTGGGCGCAAGCTCACGACTCAGGGGCTCGGTACGGCATAATGACCAGCAACATGTCAGAGGTTTACAATGGCGTGCTGAAAGGCGTGCGAGCCCTCCCTATCACAGCCCGGATTACTGAAACTTGGAACCGGACTCTGTCATACTTTGCAGACAGAGTGCAGGTCGCAAACACACATTACGTGATGAACAAGCAATGGTCTGAAAAGATGCAACGGCATTTGGATGAGAAAGCTGAAAAATCCAAAAGTCATGAGTTTCGTCAAATTGATGCACTTAACAATAAGTGGGAAATCCACGTACGAGCCAAGTCTGTGAGAGGCCACCATAGAGGATCGAGAAAGCAAGCTGTTCAACTCGGCCCCATCACGTGTGAATGCACTTGCAACAAGCCCAAACTTTTAGGATACCCATGTAGTCATGTCCTGAGAGCGGCAGCAGCGCAGAACATCAGCGTGGAGAACTAAATATCTCCCTACTTCAACATCCAGAACCTACTCGGAACTTGGAACGGTGAGTTCTGGAGCTGGGGACTCGACGGCACTATAGGTACGAGTTTCCAGAAAGAACTACCAAATGGGTTCTGGACCCAACATTGAAGAGAACCGCGAGGGGACGACGCCAATCTCGACGTCACAGGAATGACATGGATCATAGCCAGGCAGGAGAACCTCGCCGTTGTCGCCTTTGCAGATGCCCCGTTCATGAGCGAAGGGAATGCCCTTACCGCACCAGCAATAACCCTGCGTGATGTAATTTTTTTGTTTTCAAATATTTGTATGTCTGGCGTGCTGTAATAAAGAGACATGTATTAATGTATTATTGTATGGTTATCGCATCGCTGCATGCATACATATTTAAATTATTTTTTAGTCTGATTAATGTATTAATGTATGATTATACCATCGATGGATGCAGGTTATGACGTCGGAGTTGCCAGACCTTTTGCGAAGATCCTGCGATGCCGGACACCGTTGCCACCTCTGGTTGAACCCGGATACCCACTCAAACCCACCTCCGACCTTTAGGGTACGAACCATTAAGAACAGGTTTCTTGTTAACAATGTTTATGAGGAACATCTCAGGGCCCATGGACTTCTGCCATTTTCTAAGCTGACATCAAGCAGGGAGAAGTTCACGTTAGACCCATCTCTTCTATCGGCCCTTGTTGATCGTTGGAGACCTGAAACCCACACCTTCCACTTAAGTTGTGGGGAGCTGACACCTACGCTCAGAGATGTTTCCATGATCACTTGTTTGCCAATCAAGGGTAATCCTTTGGCCCCGGTCTCTTATTCTAGTACTTGGACGACTGAGGTTTGAGGAGCTGCAGGAGACCATGGTTAAATGGGACCCATTTACGGAACATGACATGTACATTGTCTGGGGTCTTGTTAAACCACTACCAGATATGCTGCGAGACAGACGGTTGTGGTTCACACGATGCAACCTACTGTTTATTTGGATGGTTGAGCCATACAACCTAGAGCGTGTCATGCGGCAGTTTGGTCTGCATCAGCATGTTCCCTCACCATCACCAAGACGAATTGTTGATGATGTTCATACGTAAGTACACTCACTCTAATAGAAACAATGAATTCCATTTGTATTACTATATTTCATTATTTAACGAAACTTATTGTATTGTAGACAAGATAATAAAGGCATGAGTTGTTTCGACTGGAGTTAGCGTAATCAAACATGGATTACGAAATGGATTGATGAAGCTGAGTCCGATGGAATACGCGAAAATAGGTAATTATATATTTTAATTCATCTTATCATCATGTACGTGCTAACATAATTTATCATTAATGCAGACGGTACCACGGTGAGATATTGGCAGCATATAATGAATGGTACCGCGCTAGCACACGGACTCTGCTCACCGGTCCCCCACCATCGAGTCCGGCACATCTCACATGGGCCTCAGCTTACCACCGTGACACTTCGGTACTTTCTATATAAATATAATTTAAAAAACTTGTGTTCATAGGCAATATTAATTTTTTTATTTCATTCAGATTGACGAGTTTAGGCAGATCGTAGAGGATGCCCAGAACACTTTGCAGTTGCACAACATGGATAGTTCGGAGGGAAAATCCATGGTAAAACGTATTTTTAATACTGTCATTAAAGGGCTTAGGCGTCTTGGTTGCAGCCGTCACGACGATGTTGTCAGCCGAGCATTCGACATGCCGGAGGCACCGTCGAACAGACCGAGTATGATACGTGATACGTCTCCAACGTATCGATAATTTCTTATGTTCCATGCTTGTTTTATGATGATACACACATGTTTTATACATACTTTATGTCATATTTATGCATTTTCCGGCACTAACCTATTAACGAGATGCCGAAGAGCCGATTCTTTGTCATTGCTGTTTTGGTTTCAGAAATCCTAGTAAGGAAATATTCTCGAAATTGGACGAAATCAACGCCCAGTGGCCTATTTTTCCACGAAGCTTCCAGAACACCGAAAGGGAAACGAAGTGGGGCGACGAAGCGCCGCCACACTAGGGCGGCGCGGCCCAAGGGGGGTGCTGCTTGTGACGGTAAAGCACACGTCCGTTGGGAACCCCAAGAGGAAGGTATGATGCGTACAGCGGCAAGTTTTTCCCTCAGTAAGAAACCAAGGTTATCGAACCAGTAGGAGTCAAGAAGCACGTTGAAGGTTGATGGCGGCGGAGTATAGTGCGGCGCAACACCAGGGATTCCGGCGCCAACGTGGAACCTGCACAACACAACCAAGATACTTTGCCCCAACTTAACAGTGAGGTTGTCAATCTCACCGGCTTGTTGTAACAAAGGATTAGATGTATAGTGTGGATAATGATGTTTGCAGAAAACAGTAGAACGAGTATTGCAGTAAATTATATTCGATGTAAAGAATGGACCGGGGTCCACGGTTCACTAGTGGTGTCTCTCCCATAAGATAAATAGCATGTTGGGTGAACAAATTACAGTTGGGCAATTGACAAATAAAGAGGGCATGACCATGCACATACATGTTATGACGAGTAGTGTGAGATTTAATTGGGCATTACGACAAAGTACATAGACCGCTATCCAGCATGCATCTATGCCTAAAAAGTCCACCTTCAGGTTATCATCCGAACCCCCTCCAGTATTAAGTTGCAAACAACAGACAATTGCATTAAGTATGGTGAGTAATGTAATCAACAAATACATCCTTAGACATAGCATTGATGTTTTATCCCTAGTGGCAACAGCACATCCACAACCTTAGAACTTTCTGTCACTGTCCCAGATTTAATGGAGGCATGAACCCACTATCGAGCATAAATACTCCCTCTTGGAGTTACAAGTAAAAACTTGGCCAGAGCCTCTACTAATAACGGAGAGCATGCAAGATCATAAACAACACATAGATAGATTGATAATCAACATAGCATAGTATTCCATATTCATCGGATCCCAACAAACGCAACATGTAGCATTACAAATAGATGATCTTGATCATGTTAGGCAGCTCACAAGATCCAACAATGATAGCACAATTAGGAGAAGACGACCATCTAGCTACTGCTATGGACCCATAGTCCGGGGGTGAACTACTCACACATCACTCCGGAGGCGACCATGGCGGTGAAGAGTCCTCCGGGAGATGATTCCCCTCTCCGGCAGGGTGCCGGAGGCGATCTCCTGAATCCCCCGAGATGGGATTGGCGGCGGCGGCGTCTCTGGAAGGTTTTCCGTATCGTGGCTCTCGGTATTGGGGTATTCGCGACGAAGACTTTAAGTAGGCGGAAGGGCGGAGTCGGAGGGCTGACGAGGGGGCCACACACTAGGGCCGCGCGGCCCCCCTGGGTCGCGCCGCCCTAGTGTGGCGGCGCCTCGTCGCCCCACTTCGGTTCCCTTTCGGTGTTCTGGAAGCTTCGTGGAAAAAAAGGCCCCTGGGCGTTGATTTCGTCCAATTCCGAGAATATTTCCTTACTAGGATTTCTGAAACCAAAAACAGCAGAAAACAGCAACTAGCTCTTCGGCATCTCGTTAATAGGTTAGTGCCGGAAAATGCATAAATATGACATAAAGTATGTATAAAACATGTGAGTATCATCATAAAATAAGCATGGAACATAAGAAATTATCGATACGTTGGAGACGTATCAGGGGGCCCGCGCGGCCCTAGCGTGTGGCCCCCTCGTCAGCCCTCCGACTCTGCCCTTCCGCCTACTTAAAGTCTTCGTCGCGAATACACCAGTACCGAGAGCCACGATACGGAAAACCTTCCAGAGACGCCGCCGCCGCCAATATCATCTCGGGGGATTCAGGAGATCGCCTCCGGCACCCTGCCGGAGAGGGGAATCATCTCCCGGAGGACTCTTCACTGCCATGGTCGCCTCCGGAGTGATGTGTGAGTAGTTCACCCCTGAACTATGGGTCCATAGCAGTAGCTAGATGGTCGTCTTCTCCTAATTGTGCTATCATTGTTGGATCTTGTGAGCTGCCTAACATGATCAAGATCATCTATTTGTAATGCTACATGTTGCGTTTGTTGGGATCCGATGAATATGGAATACTATGCTATGTTGATTATTGATCTATTATCTATGTGTTGTTTATGATCTTGCATGCTCTCTGTTATTAGTAGAGGCTCTGGCCAAGTCGTTACTTGTAACTCAAAGAGGGATTATTTATGCTCGATAGTGGGTTCATGCCTCTATTAAATCTGGGACAGTGACAGAAAGTTCTAAGGTTGTGGATGTGTTGTTGCCACTAGGGATAAAACATCAATGCTATGTCTAAGGATGTATTTGTTGATTACATTACGCACCATACTTAATGCAATTGTCTGTTGTTTGCAACTTAATACTGGAGGGGGTTCGGATGATAACCTGAAGGTGGACTTTTTAGGCATAGATGCATGCTGGATAGCGGTCTATGTACTTTGTCGTAATGCCCAATTAAATCTCACACTACTCATCATAACATGTATGTGCATGGTCATGCCCTCTTTATTTGTCAATTGCCCAACTGTAATTTGTTCACCCAACATGCTATTTATCTTATGGGAGAGACACCACTAGTGAACTGTGGACCCCGGTCCATTCTTTTACATCGAATACAATCTACTGCAATACTCGTTCTACTGTTCTCTGCAAACAATCATCATCCACACTATACATCTAATCCTTTGTTACAGCAAGCCGGTGAGATTGACAACCTCACTGTCACGTTGGGGCAAAGTAATTTGGTTGTGTTGTGCAGGTTCCACGTTGGCGCCGGAATCCCTGGTGTTGCGCCGCACTACACTTCGCCGCCATCAACCTTCAACGTGCTTCTTGGCTCCTACTAGTTCGATAAACTTTGGTTTCTTACTGAGGGAAAACTTGCCGCTGTACGCATCACACCTTCCTCTTGGGGTTCCCAACGGACGCGTGATGTACACGTATCAAGCACTTTTTCTAGCGCCGTTGCCGGGGAGATCAAGACACGCTGCTAGGGGAGTCTCCACTTCCAATCTCTTTACTTTGTTTTTGTCTTGCTTTATTTTTATTTACTACTTTGTTTGCTGCATTATATCAAAATACAAAAAAATTAGTTGTTAGCTTTACTTTATTTACTGTCTTGTTTGCCATATTAAAAACACAAAAAAAATAGTTACTTGCATTTACTTTATCTAGTTTGCTTTATTTACTATTGCTAAAATGGGTACTTCTGAAAATACTAAGTTGTGTGACTTCACAAACACAAATAATAATGATTTCTTATGCACACCCATTGCTCCACAGCAGAATTCTTTGAAATTAAACCTGCTTTACTGAATCTTGTTATGAGAGAGCAATTTTCTGGTGTTAGTTCTGATGATGCTGCTGCCCATCTTAATAATTTTGTTGAACTATGTGAAATGCAAAAGTATAAGGATGTAGATGGTGACATTATAAAATTAAAATTGTTTCCTTTCTCATTAAGAGGAAGAGCTAAAGATTGGTTGCTATCTCTGCCTAAGAATAGTATTGATTCATGGACTAAATGTAAGGATGCTTTCATTGGTAGATATTATCTTCCTGCTAAAATTATATCTTTGAGAAGTATCATAATGAATTTTAAGCAATTGGATAATGAGCATGTTGCCCAAGCATGGGAAAGAATGAAATCTTTGGTTAAAAATTGCCCAACCCATGGACTGACTACTTGGATGATCATCCAAACCTTTTATGCAGGACTGAATTTTTCTTCACGGAACCTATTGGATTCAGCTGCTGGAGGTACCTTTATGTCCATCACTCTAGGCGCTGCAACAAAGCTTCTTGATAATATGATGGTTAATTACTCTGAATGGCACACGGAAAGAGCTCCACAAGGTAAGAAGGTAAATTTTGTTGAAGAAACCTCCTCCTTGAGTGATAAGATTGATGCTATTATGTCTATGCTTGTGAATGGTAGGACTAATGTTGATCCTAATAATGTTCCGTTAGCTTCATTGGTTGCTCAAGAAGAACATATTGATGTGAACTTCATTAAAAATAATAATTTCAACAACAATGCTTATCGGAACAATTCTAGTAACAACTATAGGCCATATCCTTATAATAATGGTAACGGTTATGGTAATTCTTATGGGAATTCTTACAACAATAATAGGAATACACCCCCTGGACTTGAAGCCATGCTTAAAGAATTTATTAGTACACAAACTGCTTTTAACAAATCTGTTGAAGAAAAGCTTGGGAAAATTGATATACTTGCTTGTAAAGTTGATAGTCTTGCTGCTGATGTTGATCTTTTAAAATTGAAAGTTATGCCTAATGAAGATAAAGATATTAAGTCATTTGCTACAGCAAACGCCATCCAAGTTAGAATTAATGAGAATATAAGATTGATGGCCGAATTGCGTGCTAGGTGGGAAAAAGAAGAAAATGCTAAAGATAATAATATAGCTAAAGTTTGGACTATTACCACCACTAACAATGAAAATGCTTCACATGTTGACACACCTCCTACTATCAATGGTAAAATAATTGGTGTTGGCAATGTTTCTACTCCTAATGCAAAGCTTGCAAAAAGCACTGAAAGCTGCTAAAGCTATTTGAAGCGCTTGTGATAAAACTGCTGATTTTTTTCTAATGTTGGGGACAATGATCCCATTGCTTTAGATTATAATGGTTTAGATTTTGATGATTGCCACATCTCTGAAGTTATAAAGTTCTTACAAAAACTTGCTCAAAGTCCTAATGCTAGTGCTATAAATTTGGCCTTTACAAAACATATTACAAATGCTCTCATAAAAGCTAGAGAAGAGAAATTAGAACGTGAAGCTTCTATTCCTAGGAAGTTAGAGGATGGTTGGGAGCCCATCATTAAGATGAAGGTCAATGATTTTGATTGTAATGTTTTATGTGATCTTGGTGCAAGTATTTCCGTTATGCCTAGGAAAATCTATAATATGCTTGACTTGCCACCATTGAAAAATTGTTATTTGGATGTTAATCTTGCTGATAATTTTACAAAGAAACCTTTAGGGAGGATTGATAATGTTCGCATTACGGTTAACAATAACCTTGTCCCCGTTGATTTTGTTGTCTTGGATATTGAATGCAATGCATCTTGTCCCTTTATATTGGGAAGACCTTTTCTTCGAACTGTTGGTGCTATTATTGATATGAAGAAAGACAATATTAAATATCAATTTCCTCTCAAGAAAGGTATGGAACACTTCCCTAGAAAGAGAATGAAGTTACCTTATGATTCTATTATTAGAACAAATTATGATGTTGATGCTTCGTCTCTTGATAATACTTGATACACACTTTCTGCGCCTAGCTGAAAGGCGTTAAAGAAAAGCGCTTATGGGAGACAACCCATGATTTTACTACAGCACTTTTGTTTTATATTTGAGTCTTGGAAGTTGTTAATACTATAGCAACCTCTCCTTATCTTTATTTTGTTGCATTGTCGTCCCAAGTAAAGTCTTTGATAGTAAGGTTCATACTAGATTTGGATTGCTGCGCAGAAACAGATTTCTTGCTGTCACGAATTTGAGCAGTAGTCTCTGTAGGTAACTCAGAACATTCTGCCAATTTACGTGAGTGATCCTCAGATATGTACGCAACTTTCATTCAATTTGAGAATTTTCATTTGAGCAAGTCTGGTGCACCTAAAAAATTCGTCTTTACGGACTGTTCTGTTTTGATAGATTCTGCCTTTTATTTCGCATTGCCTGTTTTGCTATGCTTGATGGATTTCTTTATTCCATTAACTTTCAGTAGCTTTGTGAAATGTCCAGAAGTGTTAAGAATGATTATGTCACCTCTGAACATGTGAATTTTGATTATGCACTAACCCTCTAATGAGTTATTTTGAGTTTGGTGTGGAGGAAGTTTTCAAGGATCAAGAGAGGAGGATGATACAATATGATCAAGGAGAGTGAAAGCTCTAAGCTTGGGGATGCCCCGGTGGTTCATCCCTGCATATTTCAAGAAGACTCAAGCATCTAAGCATCCCCTTCTTCATCGACAACATTATCAGGTTCCTCTAGTGAAACTATATTTTTATTCCATCACATCTTATGTGCTTTACTTGGAGCGTCTGTATGTTTTTATTTTTGTTTTGTTTGAATAAAGTTGGATCCTAGCATTCATTGTGTGGGAGAGAGACACGCTCCGCTGTTGCATATGGACGAATATGTCCTTAGCTTTACTCATAATGTTCATGGCGAAGGTTGAACTGCTTCGTTAAATTGTTATATGGTTGGAAACGGGAAATGCTACATGTGGTAATTGGTATAATATCTTGAATAATGTGATACTTGGCAATTGTTGTGCTCATGTTTAAGCTCTTGCATCATATACTTTGCACCTATTAGTGAAGAAATACATAGAGCTTGCTAAAATTTGGTTTGCATGATTGGTCTTTCTAAGGTCTAGATATTTTCTAGTAAGGGTCGAACAACAAGGAAGACGGTGTAGAGTCTTATAATGTTTGCAATATGTCTTTTATGTGAGTTTTGCTGTACCGGTTCATACTTGTGTTTGTTTCAAATAGCCTTGCTAGCCTAAGCCTTGTATTGAGAGGGAATACTTCTCATGCATCCAAAATCCTTGAGCCAAACACTATGCCACTTGTGTCCACCATACCTACCTACTACATGGTATTTCTCCGCCATTCCAAAGTAAATTGCTTGAGTGCTACCTTTAAATTTCCATTCTTTGTCTTTGCAATATATAGCTCATGGGACAAATAGCCTAAAAACTATTGTGGTATTGAATATGTACTTATGTATCTTATTTCTTATTAAGTTTCTTGTTGAGCGATAACCATGTTCCTGGGGACGCCATCAACACTTTGTTGAATATCATGTGAGTTGCTATGCATGTTCGTCTTGTCTGAAGTAAGGGAGATTTATCATGAGTTGAATGGTTAGAGCATGCATATTGTTAGAGAAGAACATTGGGCCGCTAACTAAAGCCATGATCCATGGTGGAAGTTTCAGTTTTGGACAACAATCCCCAATCTCTTATGAGAATATTATTTGTTGCTGAATGCTTATGCATTAAAGAGGAGTCCATTATCTGTTGTCTATGTTGTCCCGGTATGGATGTCTAAGTTGAGAATAATCAAAAGCGAGAAATCCAATGCGAGCTTTCTCCTTAGACCTTTGTACAGGCGGCATAGAGGTACCTCTTTGTGATACTTGGTTAAAACATATGTATTGCTATGATAATCCATGTTAATCCGAGCTAATTAGGACAAGGTGCGGGCACTATTGGTATACTATGCATGAGGCTTGCAACTTGTAGGATATAATTTACATAATATATATGTTTTATTACTACCGTTGACAAAATTGTTTCTTGTTTTCAAAATAAAAGCTCTAGCACAAATATAGAAATCAATGCTTCCCTCTGCGAAGGGCTTTTCTTCTACTTTTATGTTGAGTCAGTTTACCTATTTCCTTCTGTCTTAGAAGCAAACACTTATGTTAACTGTGCATTGATTCCTACATACTTGCATATTGCACTTGTTATATTACTTTATGTTGACAATATCCATGAGATATACATGTTATAAGTTGAAAGCAACCGCTGAAACTTAATCTTCCTTTGTGTTGCTTCAATGCCTTTACTTTGAATTTATTGCTTTATGAGTTAACTCTTATGCAAGACTTATTGATGCTTGTCTTGAAAGTACTATTCATGAAAAGTCTTTGCTATATGATTCAATTGTTTACTCATTGTATTTACCATTGCTTCGAATCGCTGCATTCATTACATGTGCTTACAATAATATTGATCAAGATTATGATAGCATGTCACTTCAGAAATTATCTTTGTTATCGTTTACCTACTCGGGACGAGTAGGAACTAAGCTTGGGGATGCTGATACGTCTCCAACGTATCGATAATTTCTTATGTTCCATGCTTGTTTTATGATGATACACACATGTTTTATACATACTTTATGTCATATTTATGCATTTTCTGGCACTAACCTATTAACGAGATGCCAAAGAGCCGATTCTTTGTTTCTGCTGTTTTTGGTTTCAGAAATCCTAGTAAGGAAATATTCTCGGAATTGGACGAAATCAACGCCCAGGGGCCTATTTTTCCACGAAGCTTCCAGAACACCGAAAGGGAAACGAAGTGAGGCGACGAGGCGCTGCCACACTAGGGCGGCGCAGCCCAAGGGGGGCCCGCACGGCCCTAGCGTGTGGCCCCCTCGTCAGCCCTCCGACTCCGCCATTCCGCCTACTTAAAGTCTTCGTCGCGAATACCCCAGTACCGAGAGCCACGATACGGAAAACCTTCCAGAGACGCCGCCGCCGCCAATCCCATCTCGGGGGATTCAGGAGATCGCCTCCGGCACCCTGCCGGAGAGGGGAATCATCTCCCGGAGGACTCTTCACCGCCATGGTCGCCTCCGGAGTGATGTGTGAGTAGTTCACCCCTGAACTATGGGTCCATAGCAGTAGCTAGATGGTCGTCTTCTCCTAATTGTGCTATCATTGTTGGATCTTGTGAGCTGCCTAACATGATCAAGATCATCTATTTGTAATGCTACATGTTGCGTTTGTTGGGATCCGATGAATATGGAATACTATGCTATGTTGATTATTGATCTATTATCTATGTGTTGTTTATGATCTTGCATGCTCTCCGTTATTAGTAGAGGCTCTGGCCAAGTCGTTACTTGTAACTCCAAGAGGGAGTATTTATGCTCGATAGTGGGTTCATGCCTCTATTAAATCTGGGACAGTGACAGAAAGTTCTAAGGTTGTGGATATGCTGTTGCCACTAGGGATAAAACATCAATGCTATGTCTAAGGATGTATTTGTTGATTACATTACGCACCATACTTAATGCAATTGTCTGTTGTTTGCAACTTAATACTGGAGGGGGTTCGGATGATAACCTGAAGGTGGACTTTTTAGGCATAGATGCATGTTGGATAGCGGTCTATGTACTTTGTCGTAATGCCCAATTAAATCTCACACTACTCATCATAACATGTATGTGTATGGTCATGCCCTCTTTATTTGTCAATTGCCCAACTGTAATTTGTTCACCCAACATGCTATTTATCTTATGGGAGAGACACCACTAGTGAACTGTGGACCCCGGTCCATTCTTTTACATCGAATACAATCTACTGCAATACTCGTTCTACTGTTCTCTGCAAACAATCATCATCCACACTATATATCTAATCCTTTGTTACAGCAAGCCGGTGAGATTGACAATCTCACTGTCACGTTGGGGCAAAGTAATTTGGTTGTGTTGTGCAGGTTCCACGTTGGCGCCGGAATCCCTGGTGTTGCGCCGCATTACACTTCGCCGCCATCAACGTTCAACGTGCTTCTTGGCTCCTACTGGTTCGATAAACCTTGGTTTCTTACTGAGGAAAAACTTGCCGTTGTACGCATCACACCTTCCTATTGGGGTTCCCAACGGACGCGTGCTGTACGCGTATCAGTACGTCTTAGCCAGCCATCGGCCACACCGACCATACCAGTTCCCTCTACCTCGCATACATCTAATCCACAACGCGACTCATCTCTACTTGAATGATCACAGTCCGCACACATATCCCAACGCCATGGCGCCACACAGGTAATCAACTTGCGTACATACATTCCTCCTGAACTTACAACAATGACACATTTTTTCCCCAATTGTATTAGGAGAACGATCATTTTCCATCATATCCATCTGGACAACGATACTCCTACACAGAAGGCGAGTACTCGCAAAGATTCAACACTCGGGTATGCTCATATTTAATAATTACCTACCAACACGTGATTATTTACATGCCTACTAATAACATGTCGTTCACGTTCGCAGGAATCTGTTGACCCTACGTGGTCCAACATGGGAGCTGGTTTAGGCCACAATATGCCTCCACTGCATGGTCGTGACCACATGCAATCGCAATACCGAACTCAGGTTAATTCATGTTAATTACATACATGATTATTGCGTGTATGTTTCTGACGGAGCCATTCAATACGCAGGAATCTTTAGTCCCGACATGGCCCGATATGACGCAGCAACCACAATACTACGGCAGCACTTCCCAACAACCTCGCGATGATGTTACCGGGATAGTTGAAGAATTCTTTGGAGGTGCTATTTTCGGCACAGATGCCAGTTTGATTCCCACAAATCAGGAATCTCCATGCATATTTCAGACACCATCGCCAACAGATGAGACACATACAGAGGATGAGGAAAATCAGTATGGCCGAGGTTTGCTTCCACCTCATCCCCCTTGTCCCCGGTTATCGCCTTCCGGTCCAAGGCCACGGCAGCAACATCGTCGTCATCGACAGGAATGATACAAATGGACCTTACTTCTATGTATCGTATATTTATCTATGCGGGCGACAGACATTTAATCTAGGGTTAATTATTGGTTTGCCACTACAGCTCGCGCAACACTCAGTTTTGCCACTAGAGCAGAATGGTTCTCAGTTTTGCCACTAGTATGTGTGGAACGACTCGTTCCGTGAGTCTGCCGTTTCATTCAAGTCAAACGTCCTGGACTCGGCTGTTTCAGGTGGGACCAGGCGGAGACGCGTTTGAAAAGAGGACCGTTGCTGGCTGTTTCGCGTGGGACCCACAAGGTTTGGCTTTGGGCAGATGAGAAGGGTGTTTAAAAAAAATGGTGAAAAATGAACAAACAAAAAAGGGTGCGGCTGGGACTCGAACCCAAGACCGCTTTGTTTGGTAGCGTGAAGGATTGCTTTGGTAACCAGTGGGGCGGATGGAAAGATATTGAAAAGCGAATGGAAGAAATCTAGCTATAGATAGTTCTAGTTCGTGACTTGGTTTATGGTGTAAGGACGCATATGTTTGTTCTTTGTGTTTATGCATGCTGCTTAACCAAAAAAAAGGGTGTGTCTTTGTTATTTTAAGCACTAGATGATACCCCGCGCCTTGCTGCGGAAACTTTGTTTAGTTTTTTTAAAAGATGGTGTTTTATCAACTTGAACAAACATAAATAAAATGAATGTGTTCTGGTTTTACCTTTCATAAATAGTGTAAGAAGCATGCACCTTAATAGGGATATAAAAGAATTTCTTATTACACTTAATGGAACGGCGTTTCCTCACAAAAAATGTAAAGCACGAATTACATAAGTAGGATCGAATGGTCCAACATATACCATCCATAACAACAAATATGGTGATGTAAAAAAATCGATCTTATGAGATGTTCTATTTTATCTTAAAATAAATCACACCAACACATAAACATGTCAGCTTTTCCAAATTAATCGCTGGGACATGCGCTCGAACTATGGTGCACATGGTGGCTCTTCTGCCGGTGGATGTTTGTATCGCTTCCAGCGACATCGCAACTCTGAAAATTTTGTTAATATAAGTTGTGTCAGTATTTCAAATCGAATTACATCGTGATTTAGGTAATATAAGCTGGAGCATACATACCCAATTTTGTCGATGCTTGTAGGACATTGCAAGCGGAAGGGATCCCGTAACGATGTAGTACCAATAGTTGTCCACCATGACTTATCTGAAGAAGAAGAATATGAAGAAACAATCATCAATCGATGTGCAGAAACATAGAAAATCGTAAGAGGAAAGGGCAGTAGAAGATGCATGCGAAGATTAAAAAGGCAGGGAATATCTCATCGGGCATCGTGTTGGAGGCCGGCTCATGATTGTAGATCCAAACCATGGCGCCCTAATGTAATGCTGAGGTTTTTGGGATTGTATGGAGACATGGAGTCTTGTCAGCAGTAAGGTGTTTAAAAATGGTGAGGCTGACTGCTTGGCTACCACCATTAGTTTCTTCCGTGTGATTACTTCCTACCGTTTCTTGTGCTTTAATTCCTTGTCTTTGAGGCAAAGTGCACAGACTGTGAATCCCGCTGAAAATTGATGGCCACATTCAGTACCTGGGTTTTGTGTCACAGTAAAGTAACGTGGCCAGACGCTCTCCTCGTCGCTCCCGCGGGCGACAGGAGAGGACCCCCGCGCCGCCGCCCCTCTCGTCCCCACCCAACCCCTCCCTTCCCTCGCCGCCGCCCGGAAGGCAACGCCGGCCAAAGGCTGGTCGTGGGCGGCGGCGGGGCCCCTCCTCCCCCGCGCGTGGTGAAATCGGCGCAGGCCGAAATCGCCAGGCCAGGGCGTCGCGTGGGCTGGGGCGCGGCGGCGCTGTTGCTGCGGCGACGGTGTGGCGACCAGCGGCGGCGGCTGCGGTCCTGGCGGCTCCAGGAGGCGGCGACGGGCGGGACCTCGCTCCCGGGCTCGGTGGGTTGGCGGGCTCGATCTGGGCCCGCATGGGCCAGCTGGGGCGCCTCTCTCTGTGAGTGGGCGTGTGGCGGCAGCTGGTCCTGGTCGGTGGTGGTGGCTGTGTGGTGGTGTTCGGGGCCGTTTGCCCCGAAGCTTGGTGATGGCCGGCGTGTGTCGGCGTCATCCCTCCTCTCCCCGTCTCGTCCATCAGCCTGTTGCGGCGTCTCCGCGGAGGCTGGCATCTTCTCGGCTTGCAGATGGCAGCCTTGAAGGCGGCTCGCTCCCTACGTAGGGGGGCCGGCCGGGGATGGGCAGGGATCTCTGGCTGCGAGAGTCGTCCACCTCTTTGCTCAGCCATCATCCTGCAGCGGGTTGACCGCTGGGGCTGGCGGGTGCCATGGCTTCGCAGATGGCGGCCATGGTGGTGACGCGCTCCCCACCCTGGGAGCCATCGTGGCTGGGTGTTGAGCCCCTCTGTCTTGCCATCAGTGGCAGTGGACGCTGCTTTCGTCTGTTCTGATGTGCCCCATGGTGATGCAGATGGCGGCCATGGGTGCGGTCTCTTCTCCGATGTGAGGTGAGCCGTGGCAGTGGTGGTGGTGGCTTCTTTTGCCGGTTGCTAGGCTCCGGTTTCAGGTTCTTGTCGGAGCTCTATGGCATGTTCGGCGCAGGTGGTCTATGTGCGTGCTCTCGGCTGGCCTACCCTTCGGGTATATCGGACCCAGTGGGGTTGGGGTTGCCCTCGGTGGTGCTTTGTCTTTCGACTACGGCGGTGACCCCTGCGTGCGGTGTGGGTGCTCCATGCCCTTCGGCTCCATCCGGCGGCACACAGGCGTCGTGGCGTCGTCTCGGCTGCGCGCGACCTTTCGGCCACACCCTCGACACAGGTGGTGTCGGTGCGTAGTGTGGTCTCGGATGCGCGCTGCCCTTCGATTACGTCGATGGTGCAGTGTCGTTGTTGGGTCCCTCCGCCGTGTCCGTCAGGCTCTTCCTTGTGACCGCCGAGCTTGGGCCGCGATGAGTATTCTCTTCGATCAACCGTCCCCCAAGGATTTGTGGGGTGGCCTTTCCTTCTCTCCGTTCTTGTGTTTTGTTGGGGTGTGTGTGTTTTCCTTTTCTTCTCCTCTCTGTAACCCCCGTGTATTCTATTCATTTGAACCTATCTTGTAGAGGCTGTAAAGCCTCATAGGCAACTTTGAAATATATTCAGGTGGGGATTCGTCCCCCCCCGGTGAAAATTCAAAAAAAAAAATTTTAGATCTGCATGAGCTAGCTCTAAGAGGAGATCAATCGGCAGGCTGGGGTGGGCTGAGGTGTCATTCACCAAGTGGCAAGACTGCTGAGGTGGCAGTCTAGGATTGCTTGTAGATACATGATGAGGTGGATACCTTGCATGTGCAGGAAAATGGGATCACCTATTAAGAATAGAAAGATTACGTGTTTGTGGTTTAGGTTGGAAAAATAATCAAACAAAAAAGGGTGCATCTTTATATTTTTGCGAGGGAAAAATGGTGCATTTATCTGATTTCAAGCATTGCGTGTTTGTGATTTTTTGTTTCATACTTATATGGGTACCCTACTTATATTACATCAAAGTTCATACTTGGATCCATGTTTGTGATTTCATGATTCATACACCCTTGATATATTACATCGAAATCATAGAAAACTAAGATATATGAGATGCAAATATTGGTAGCCAGATCATCACGCAAAATAACTTAGATAAATTCGATACATAAGATTCTTAGTTTCACCATTACACGGAAGTAACTTAGATATATAGATGGGTACCCTAGATAGATAGATGGGTACCCTAGATAGATAAGTTGAGTGACACACGACTTGACACGACTCAACACGGAACCACATAGAAAATGAAAACGTAAAGCTAAAAAAACATGACGAGCTTGATGAGAACACATCTTGGCCGCACCACCTGCCGCAACACCTGCGCCGCACCACCGTCTTCACCAGCGTCTTCACTTGTAGTACGGGAGGCAGTGCATAGGTTTCCCGGAGAAGAAGATGGCTTCGCAATCGGTGAAGACGTTGTAGGTGGTGAATAAGATTGACTCGCAGCCGCACCAGAAGACCTCACCGAGGAGGGCGTACGTGAAGGATAACGTTGCATAGAAAACAAAAAATTTCCTACCGCGAACACGCAATCCAAGCCAAGATGCAATCGAGAAGACGGTAGCAACGAGGGGTTTATCGAGTCTCACCCTTGAAGAGATTCCAAAGCCTACAAGAGTAGGCTCTTGTTGCTGCGGTAGACGTTCACTTGCCGCTTGCAAAAGCGCGTAGAAGATCTTGATCACGATCGCTTCCGGCGCCACGAACGGGCAGCACCTCCGTACTCGGTCACACGTTCGGTTGTTGATGAAGACGACGTCCACCTCCCCGTTCCAGCGGGCAGCGGAAGTAGTAGCTCCTCTTGAATCCGACAGCACGACGGCGTGGTGTCGGTGGTGGTGGAGAAGTCCGGCGGAGCTTCGCTAAGCGTGCGGGATTTAGTGGAGGAGAGAGGCCGCTAGGGTTTGGGGAGAGGGGGGCGCCGGCCACTAAGGGGTGCGGCCACCTTGGTGGTTGTTGGGTGGCAGGCCCCCTCCCCTTGGCCCCACATTATATAGGTGGAACCCCAAGTGTTGGTCTCCAAGTCTTCGAATAAGACCCGAACCAAAAACCTTCCATATGGTGGGGAAACCTACCCAAGCTAGGACTCCCACTAGAGGTGGAAGTTCCACCTCCCATATGGGGGGGTGGCCGGCCCCCTAAGGGGGAGTCCACTTGGGACTCCACCCCCACTAGGGTTGGCCGGCCATGGAGGTGGAGTCCCATGTGGACTCCACCTTCCTTGGTGGTTTCTTCCGGACTTTTCTAGAACCTTCTAGAACCTTCCATAGAACCTTCCGCGTCATTTTAATTCACATAAAATGACATCCTATATATGAATCTTATTCTCCGAACCATTCCGGAACTCCTCGTGATGTCCGGGATCTCATCCGGGACTCCGAACAAATATTCGAACTCCATTCCATATTCAAGTTCTACCATTTCAACATCCAACTTTAAGTGTGTCACCCTACGGTTCGTGAACTATGCGGACATGGTTGAGTACTCACTCCGACCAATAACCAATAGCGGGATCTGGAGATCCATAATGGCTCCCACATATTCAACGATGACTTTAGTGATCGAATGAACCATTCACATACGATACCAATTCCCTTTGTCACGCGATATTTTACTTGTCCGAGGTTTGATCTTCGGTATCACTCTATACCTTGTTCAACCTCGTCTCCTGACAAGTACTCTTTACTCGTACCGTGGTATGTGGTCTCTTATGAACTTATTCATATGCTTGCAAGACATTAGACGACATTCCACCAAGAGGGCCCAGAGTATATCTATCCGTCATCGGGATGGACAAATCCAACTGTTGATCCATATGCCTCAACTCATACTTTCCGGATACTTAATCCCACCTTTATAACCACCCATTTACGCAGTGGCGTTTGATGTAATCAAAGTACCTTTCCGGTATAAGTGATTTACATGATCTCATGGTCATAAGGACTAGGTAACTATGTATCGAAAGCTTATAGCAAATAACTTAATGACGAGATCTTATGCTACGCTTAATTGGGTGTGTCCATTACATCATTCATATAATGATATAACCTTGTTATTAATAACATCCAATGTTCATGATTATGAAACTAATCATCCATTAATCAACAAGCTAGTTTAAGAGGCATACTAGGGACTTCTTGTTGTCTACATATCACACATGTACTAATGTTTCGGTTAATACAATTATAGCATGATATATAAACATTTATCATAAACATAAAGATATAAATAATAACCACTTTATTGTTGCCTCTAGGGCATATTGATACGTCTCCGACGTATCGATAATTTCTTATATTCCATGCCACATTATTGATGATATCTACATGTTTTATGCACACTTTATGTCATATTCGTGCATTTTCTGGAACTAACCTATTAACAAGATGCCGAAGTGCCGATTCTTTGTTTCTGCTGTTTTTGGTTTCAGAAATCCTAGTAAGGAAATATTCTCGGAATTGGACGAAATCAACGCCCAGGGTCCTATTTTGCCACGAAGCTTCCAGAAGACCGAAGAGTCAACGAAGTGGGGCCACGAGGCGGCCAGACCACAGGGCGGTGCGGCCTAGGTCTTGGCCGCGCGGCCCTGTCATCTGGGCCCCTCGTGACGCCCCTTGACCTGCCCTTCCGCCTACAAATAGCCTTCGTCGCGAAACCCCCAGTACCGAGAGCCACGATACGGAAAACCTTCCAGAGATGCCGCCGCCGCCAATCCCATCTCGGGGGATTCAGGAGATCGCCTCCGGCACCCTGCCGGAGAGGGGAATCATCTCCCGGAGGACTCTACGCCGCCATGGTCGCCTCCGGAGTGACGTGTGAGTAGTCTACCCCTGGACTATGGGTCCATAGCAGTAGCTAGATGGTTGTCTTCTCCCCATTGTGCTTAATTGTCGGGTCTTGTGAGCTGCCGAACATGATCAAGATCATCTATCTGTAATTCTATATGTTGTGTTTGTTGGGATCCGATGAATAGAGAATACCATGTTATGTTGATTATCAATTTATATCTATGTGTTGTTTATGATCTTGCATGCTCTCCATTACTAGTAGATGCTCTGGCCAAGTAGATGCTTGTAACTCCAAGAGGGAGTATTTATGCTCGATAGTGGGTTCATGTCTCCGTGAATCTGGGGAAGTGACAGAAATCTCTAAGATTCTGGATGTGTTGTTGCCACTAGGGATAAAACATTGGTGCTATATTCGAGGATGTAGTTACTGATTACATTACGCGCAATACTTAATGCAATTGTCTGTTGTCAGCAATAACTCTTAATACGGAGGGTTCGGATGATAACCTGAAGGTGGACTTTTTAGGCATAGATGCATGCTGGATAGCGGTCTATGTACTTTGTCGTAATGCCCAATTAAATCTCACAATACTCATCATAATATGTATGTGCATGGTCATGCCCTCTCTATTTGTCAATTGCCCAACTGTAATTTGTTCACCCAACATGTTGTTTATCTTATGGGAGAGACACCTCTAGTGAACTGTGGACCCCGGTCCAATTCTCTATACTGAAATACAATCTACTGCAATACTGTTCTACTATTTTCTGCAAACAATCATCTTCCACACAATACATCTAATCCTTTGTTACAGCAAGCCAGTGAGATTGACAACCTCGTTGTTACGTTGGGGCAAAGTACTTGGTTTGTGTTGTGCAGGTTCCACGTTGGCGCCGGAATCCCTGGTGTTGCGCCGCACTACATCTCGCTGCCATCAACCTTCAACGTGCTTCCTGGCTCCTACTGGTTCGATAAACCTTGATTTCATACTGAGGGAATACTTGCCGCTGTACGCATCACACCTTTCTCTTGGGGTTCCCAACGGACGTGTGCTGTACACGCCATCAAGCAATTTTTCTGGCGCCGTTGCCGGGGAGATCAAGACACGCTGCAAGGGGAGTCTCCACATCCCAATCTCTTTTACTTTGTTTTTGTCTTGTTTAGTTTTATTTACTACTTTGTTTGCTGCACTAAATCAAAATACAAAAAAATTAGTTGCTAGTTTTACTCTATTTACTGTCTTGCACTCTATATCAAAAACACAAAAAAATTAGTTACTTGCATTTACTTTATCTAGTTTGCTTTATTTACTGTTGCTAAAATGGGTACTCCTGAAAATACTAAGTTGTGTGACTTCACAACCACAAATAATAATGATTTCTTATGCACACCTATTGCTCCACCTGCTAATACAGCAGAATTCTTTGAAATTAAACCTGCTTTACTGAATCTTGTTATGCGAGAGCAATTTTCTGGTGTTAGTTCTGATGATGCTGCTGCCCATCTCAATAATTTTGTTGAACTATGTGATATGCAAAAATATAAAGATGTAGATGGTGACATTATAAAATTAAAATTGTTCCCTTTCTCATTAAGAGGAAGAGCTAAAGATTGGTTGCTATCTCTGCCTAAGAATAGTATTGATTCATGGACTAAATGCAAGGATGCTTTTATTGGTAGATATTATCCCCCTGCTAAAATTATATCTTTGAGGAGTAGCATAATGAATTTTAAACAATTATATACTGAACATGTTGCACAAGCATGGGAAAGAATGAAATCTTTGGTTAAAAATTGCCCAACCCATGGACTGACTACTTGGATGATCATCCAAACCTTTTATGCAGGACTGAATTTTACTTCGCGGAACCTATTGGATTCAGCTGCTGGAGGTACCTTTATGTCCATCACTCTTGGTGAAGCAAAAAAGCTTCTTGATAATATGATGATCAACTACTCTGAATGGCACACGGAAAGAGCTCCACAAGGTAAGAAGGTAAATTCGGTCGAAGAAACCTCTTCCTTGAGTGATAAGATTGATGCTATTATGTCTATGCTTGTGAATGATAGGACTAATATTGATCCTAATAATGTTCCGTTAGCTTCATTGGTTGCTCAAGAAGAACATGTTGATGTAAACTTCATTAAAAATAATAATTTCAACAACAATGCTTACCGGAACAATTCTAGTAACAACTATAGGCCATATCCTTATAATAATGGCAACGGCTATGGTAATTCTTATGGGAATTCTTACAACAATAATAGGAACACACCCCCTGGACTTGAAGCCATGCTTAAAGAATTTATTAGTACACAAACTGCTTCTAACAAATCTGTTGAAGAAAAGCTTGGGAAAATTGATATACTTGCTTCTAAAGTCGATAGTCTTGCTGCTGATGTTGATCTTTTGAAATCAAAAGTTATGCCTAATAAAAATCATCATAATAAAATTGTTACTACAGCAAATGCCATCCAAGTTAGAATTAATGAGAATATAAGATTGATGGCCGAATTGCGTGCTAGGTGGGAAAGAGAAGAAAATGAAAAAGAAGATAATATAGCTAAAGTTTGGACTATAACCACCACTAGTAATGCTAATGCTACACAAGTTGCTGCACCTCCTACTAATAATAATAAAATAATTGGTGTTATCAATGTTTCTACTTCAAATGCAAAGCGCGAGAAATTGCACAGCTGCTAAAACCTTGGCACTGTGATAAAACTGCTGAAATTTTTTCCAACATTGGGGATGATGATCCCATTGCTTTAGATTATAATGGTTTGAATTTTGATGATTGTCACATCTCTGAAGTTATAAAGTTCTTACAAAAACTTGCTAAAAGTCCTAATGCTAGTGCTATAAATTTGTCTTTCACAAAACATATTACAAATGCTCTCATAAAAGCTAGAGAAGAGAAACTAGAGCGCGAAGCCTCTATTCCTAGAAAGCTAGAGGATGGTTGGGAGCCCATCATTAAGATGAAGGTCAATGATTTTGATTGTAATGCTTTATGTGATCTTGGTGCAAGTATTTCTGTTATGCCTAAGAAAATTTATAATATGCTTAACTTGCCACCGCTGAAAAATTTTTATTTGGATGTTAATCTCGCTGATCATTCTACAAAGAAACCTTTGGGGAAAGTTGATAATGTTCGCATTACCGTTAACAATAACCTTGTCCCCGTTGATTTTGTTGTCTTGGATATTGAATGCAATGCATCTTGTCCCATTATATTGGGAAGACCTTTTCTTCGAACTGTTGGTGCTATCATTGATATGAAGGAAGGTAATATTAAATATCAATTTCCTCTCAAGAAAGGTATGGAACACTTCCCTAGAAAGAGAATGAAGTTACCTTTTGATTCTATTATTAGAACAAATTATGATGTTGACACTTCGTCTCTCGATAATACTTGATACACACTTTCTGCGCCTAGCTGAAAGGCGTTAAAGAAAAGCGCTTATGGGAGACAACCCATGTTTTTACTACAGTACTTTGTTTTTATTTTGTGTCTTGGAATTTGTTTACTACTGTAGCAACCTCTCCTTATCTTAGTTTAGTGTTTTGTTGTGCTAAGTAAAGTCGTTGATAGTAAAGTTCATACTAGATTTGGATTACTGCGCAGAAACAGATTTTTTTGCTGTCACGAATCTGGGCAAAATTCTCTGTAGGTAACTCAGAAAATTATGCCAATTTACGTGAGTGATCCTCAGATATGTACGCAACTTTCATTCAATTTGAGCATTTTCATTTGAGCAAGTCTGGTGCCTCAATAAAATTCGTCAATACGAACTGTTCTGTTTTGACAGATTCTGCCTTTTATTTCGCATTGCCTGTTTTGTTATGTTCGATGGATATTTCGATTCCATTGACTTTCAGTAGCTTTGTGCAATGTCCAGAAGTGTTAAGAATGATTATGTCACCTCTGAACATGTATATTTTGATTGTGCACTAACCCTCTAATGAGTTGTTCTAAGTTTGGTGTGGAGGAAGTTTTCAAGGATCAAGAGAGGGAGATGATACAACATGATCAAGGAGAGTGAAAGCTCTAAGCTTGGGGATGCCCCAGTGGTTCACCCCTACATATATCAAGAAGACTCAAGCGTCTAAGCTTGGGGATGCCCAAGGCATCCCCTTCTTCATCGACAACAGTATCAGGTTCCTCCCCTGAAACTATATTTTTATTCCATCACATCTTATGTACTTTGCTTGGAGCGTCGGTTTGTTTTTTTTTTGTTTTGTTTGAATAAAATGGATCCTAGCATTCTTTGTGTGGGAGAGAGACACGCTCCGCTGTTGCATATGGACAAATATGTCCTTAGGCTTTACTCATAGTATTCATGGCGAAGTTTCTTCTTCGTTAAATTGTTATATGGTTGGAATTGGAAAATGATACATGTAGTAATTGCTAAAATGTCTTGGGTAATGTGATACTTGGCAATTGTTGTGCTCATGTTTAAGCTCTTGCATCATATACTTTGCACCTATTAATGAAGAAATACATAGAGCATGCTAAAATTTGGTTTGCATATTTGGTCTCTCTAAGGTCTAGATAATTTCTAGTATTGAGTTTGAACAACAAGGAAGACGGTGTAGAGTCTTATAATGTTTTCAATATGTCTTTTATGTGAGTTTTGCTGCACCGGTTCATCCTTGTGTTTGTTTCAAATAGCCTTGCTAGCCTAAACCTTGTATCGAGAGGGAATACTTCTCATGCATCCAAAATACTTGAGCCAACCACTATGCCATTTGTGTCCACCATACCTACCTACTACATGGTATTTCTCCGCCATTCCAAAGTAAATTGCTTGAGTGCTACCTTTAAATTTCTATCCTCTACCTTTACAATATATAGCTCATGGGACAAATAGCCTAAAAACTATTGTGGTATTGAATATGTACTTATGCACTTTATCTCTTATTAAGTTGCTCGTTGTGCGATAACCATGTTCCTGGGGACGCCATCAACTACTCTTTGTTGAATATCATGTGAGTTGCTATGCATGTTCGTCTTGTCTGAAGTAAGGGCGATCTACCACCTTATGGTTAGAGCATGCATATTGTTAGAGAAGAACATTGGGCCGCTAACTAAAGCCATGATCCATGGTGGAAGTTTCAGTTTTGGACATATATCCTCAATCTCATATGAGAAAATTAATTGTTGCTACATGCTTATGCATAAAAGAGGAGTCCATTATCTGTTGTCTATGTTGTCCCGGTATGGATGTCTAAGTTGAGAATAATCAATAGCGAGAAATCCAATGCGAGCTTTCTCCTTAGACCTTTGTACAGGCGGCATAGAGGTACCCCTTTGTGACACTTGGTTAAAACATGTGCATTGTGATAATCCCGGTAGTCCAAGCTAATTAGGACAAGATGCGGGCACTATTAGTATACTATGCATGAGGCTTGCAACTTGTAAGATATAATTTACATGATACATATGCTTTATTACTACCGTTGACAAAATTGTTTCTTGTTTTCAAAATCAAAGCTCTAGCACAAATATATCAATCGATGCTTTCCTCTTTGAAGGACCATTCTTTTACTTTTATTGTTGAGTCAGTTCACCTATCTCTCTCCATCTCAAGAAGCAAACACTTGTGTGAACTGTGCATTGATTCCTACATACTTGCATATTGCATTTGTTATATTACTCTATGTTGACAATATCCATGAGATATACATGTTACAAGTTGAAAGCAACCGCTGAAACTTCATCTTCCTTTCTGTTGCTTCAATACCTTTACTTTGAATTATTGCTTTATGAGTTAACTCTTATGCAAGACTTATTGATGCTTGTCTTGAAGTACTATTCATGAAAAGTCTTTGCTATATGATTCATTTGTTTACTCATATCATATACATTGTTTTAATTGCTGCATTCACTACATATGCTTACAAATAGTATGATCAAGGTTATGATGGCATGTCACTCCAGAAATTATCTTTGTTTATCGTTTACCTGCTCGGGACGAGCAGGAACTAAGCTTGGGGATGCTGATACGTCTCCGACGTATCGATAATTTCTTATGTTCCATGCCACATTATTGATGATATCTACATGTTTTATGCACACTTTATGTCATATTCGTGCATTTTCTGGAACTAACCTATTAACAAGATGCCAAAGTGCCAGTTGTTGTTTTCTGCTGTTTTTGGTTTCAGAAATCCTAGTAAGGAAATATTCTCGGAATTGGACGAAATCAATGCCCAGGGTCCTATTTTGCCACGAAGCTTCCAGAAGACCGAAGAGTCAACGAAGTGGGGCCACGAGGCGGCCAGACCACAGGGCGGCGCGGCCTAGGTCTTGGCCGCGCGGCCCTGTCATCTGGGCCCCTCGTGACGCCCCTTGACCTGCCCTTTCGCCTACAAATAGCCTTCGTCGCGAAACCCCCAGTACCGAGAGCCACGATACAGAAAACCTTCCAGAGACGCCGCCGCCGCCAATCCCATCTCGGGGGATTCAGGAGATCGCCTCCGGCACCCTGCCGGAGAGGGGAATCATCTCCCGGAGGACTCTACGCCACCATGGTCGCCTCCGGAGTGATGTGTGAGTAGTCTACCCCTGGACTATGGGTCCATAGCAGTAGCTAGATGGTTGTCTTCTCCCCATTGTGCTTAATTGTCGGGTCTTGTGAGCTGCCGAACATGATCAAGATCATCTATCTGTAATTCTATATGTTGTGTTTGTTGGGATCCGATGAATAGAGAATACCATGTTATGTTGATTATCAATTTATATCTATGTGTTGTTTATGATCTTGCATGCTCTCCGTTACTAGTAGATGCTCTGGCCAAGTAGATGCTTGTAACTCCAAGAGGGAGTATTTATGCTCGATAGTGGGTTCATGTCTCAGTGAATGCGGGAAGTGACAGAAATCTCTAAGATTATGGATGTGCTGTTGCCACTAGGGATAAAACATTGGTGCTATGTTCAAGGATGTAGTTACTGATTACATTACGCGCAATACTTAATGCAATTGTCTGTTGTCAGCAACTTAATACTGGAGGGGGTTCGGATGATAACCTGAAGGTGGACTTTTTAGGCATAGATGGATGCTGGATAGCGGTCTATGTACTTTGTCGTAATGCCCAATTAAATCTCACAATACTCATCATAATATGTATGTGCATGGTCATGCCCTCTCTATTTGTCAATTGCCCAACTGTAATTTGTTCACCCAACATGCTGTTTATCTTATGGGAGAGACACCTCTAGTGAACTGTGGACCCCGGTCCAATTCTCTATATTGAAATACAATCTACTGCAATACTGTTCTACTATTTTCTGCAAACAATCATCTTCCACACTATACATCTAATCCTTTGTTACAGCAAGCCGGTGAGATTGACAACCTCGCTGTTACATTGGGGTAAAGTACTTGGTTTGTGTTGTGCAGGTTCCACGTTGGCGCCGGAATCCCTGGTGTTGCGCCGCACTACATCTCGCCGCCATCAACCTTCAACGTGCTTCTTGGCTCCTACTGGTTCGATAAACCTTGGTTTCATACTGAGGGAAAACTTGCCGATGTACGCATCACACCTTCCTCTTGGGGTTCCCAACGGACGTGTGCTGTACACGCCATCACATATCTCCTTCAGTACGCGTCAAATCGGTTGGCGAAGGTGACCGTGAGCAGCTTGAGGGCGACGCCTTCACGAGACTCGTTGACGTAGTACATGACGGGCGAGCCCGGTGGGAGGTGGGAGAAGCCCTCGTCGAGGAAGTCTCGAGTGAGCTCGACCTCGGTCCTCCACCTCGACTTTGCCCACACACGGAGCGTTTTCTCGACGAGGACGTCCGCCGGATAGAGTAGCTCCATACTGGTGCGCGGACGGCGGAAGGTCGGTCCCGTGTACTGCATCTTCGGAGAGGCAGAGAGGCTCGCTTGGGTGCGTGGTGCTTTGGAGAGGGAGAGGAAGAGAGGCTCGCTCGTTTGGTGTGTGGGAGAGGAAGAGAGGCCCCTTATAAAGAGGTTGGCTCATAATTGGGTGGTTCCTAATGAATTAACGCGTGGCTAGCCGTCTTCCAAAAATAATTAAGCGTATTGACGATGGCAAAACTGATGCCGCTGCATCGCTGCGAGAGCTGAGACGATGGCAACGCTGAGACGCTGCGTTGATGCATTAAAAGGCGTCGGCGAGTGAGGTAGGTGGAAAGGGCCGTTGGCGTGGCACCTGCATGGCGCATGCATGGCGCATGCATCGCAGGCCTAGACACGCGGGACGGCCCAACGGACATTTCAGTGTTCTTATAGCCCACCGTACGCGTGGAGAAAGGAACCAATCATGTTGAAGAACGAGGGTGTCCACGGATCGGCCCCGAAACCTTCTAGAAGGCTAGATCGGACGGCTGGCGTTACTGCAGTGAACGGTCCACAATGCAAAACAGAGCAACCCACGGATCGGTCTGGTTTCCTTCTAGAAGAATAGGGTTAGCTGGTCAAAATTAGGCTTTCACCAAACTTGAAATGAGCATAAAAAATTCAAAAAAAATCAAAAAAATGGAAAACCTTCTCACATAGACTTCTTATGTCATATACTACCGATTCTAGTTGATAAACATGGTCTACATGCTGTTCAACAAAAAAACCATGTGTCTAATGTGATATCTCAAACACTGGGGTACAAGTTCGAGGGTGAAGACAAGAGGTTTAGGGTTTGGAACATGAAAAGTTTCAAAAACCTCACCAAAGCTTCATTTTGGAGTGAATAACAAGGATCCATGCTTAGTTTTACAATTCCATGTTTAAAACTTGATAAAATGATGGTCAAAGTTAGGTTTGACTAAATTTGAGATGAGCATAAAAAATTCAAAAAAAATCAAAAAAATGAAGATCCTTCTCACATAGTCTTCTTATGTCATATACTACCCATTCTAGTTGATAAACTTGGTCTACATGCTGTTCAACAAAAAAACCATGTGTCTAATGTGATATCTCAAACACTGGGGTACAAGTTCGAGGGTGAAGACAAGAGGTTTAGGGTTTGGAACATGAAAAGTTTCAAAAACCTCACCAAAGCTTCATTTTGGAGTGAATAACAAGGATCCATGCTTAGTTTTACAATTCCATGTTTAAAACTTGATAAAATGATGGTCAAAGTTAGGTTTGACTAAATTTGAGATGAGCATAAAAAATTCAAAAAAAATCAAAAAAATGGAAATCCTTCTCACATAGTCTTCTTATGTCATATACTACCCATTCTAGTTGATAAACATGGTCTACATGCTGTTCAACAAAAAAACCATGTGTCTAATGTGATATCTCAAACACTGGGGTACAAGTTCGAGGGTGAAGACAAGAGGTTTAGGGTTTGGAACATGAAAAGTTTCAAAAACCTCACCAAAGCTTCATTTTGGAGTGAATAACAAGGATCCATGCTTAGTTTTACAATTCCATGTTTAAAACTTGATAAAATGATGGTCAAAGTTAGGTTTGACTAAATTTGAGATGAGCATAAAAAATTCAAAAAAAATCAAAAAAATGGAAATCCTTCTCACATAGTCTTGTTATGTCATATACTACCCATTCTAGTTGATAAACATGGTCTACATGCTGTTCAACAAAAAAACCATGTGTCTAATGTGATATCTCAAACACTGGGGTACAAGTTCGAGGGTGAAGACAAGAGGTTTAGGGTTTGGAACATGAAAAGTTTCAAAAACCTCACCAAAGCTTCATTTTGGAGTGAATAACAAGGACCATGCTTAGTTTTACAATTCCATGTTTAAAACTTGATAAAATGATGGTTAAAGTTAGGTTTGACTAAATTTGAGATGAGCATAAAAAATTCAAAAAAAATCAAAAAAATGAAAATCCTTCTCACATAGTCTTCGTATGTCATATACTACCCATTCTAGTTGATAAACATGGTCTACATGCTGTTCAACAAAAAAACCATGTGTCTAATGTGATATCTCAAACACTGGGGTACAAGTTTGAGGGTGAAGACAAGAGGTTTAGGGTTTGGAACATGAAAAGTTTCAAAAACCTCACCAAAGCTTCATTTTGGAGTGAATAACAAGGATCCATGCTTAGTTTTACAATTCCATGTTTAAAACTTGATAAAATGATGGTCAAAGTTAGGTTTGAATAAATTTGAGATGAGCATAAAAATTCAAAAAAAAATCAAAAAAATGAAAATCCTTCTCACATAGTCTTCTTACATGGAATTGATGTGTTGTGAATTTATTTGGCCAATTTAGACAAGATCAAAAAAACTTGCTTAGAAATGAGGCCATTTACCCTAACTTTGGAGCTCTTTTTTAGCACATTTTGACATGAGTTCCTCAAAACATGTAATCTCATCATTCCAACATCATTCAAACATAGTTCAAACATGTACTCTAATCATTCCAACATCATTCAAACAGAAATACAACATTATTCATGAACTTTAGTTGGTTCCCACTCAATCATCTACAAAGCGTTGCGGCTTCTTCTTGGTCCTTGTGATCCTTGTGCTCATTGCTTCTTTTCACATTGCCTGCTGACCATGTCAACATTGTAGGTTTTCTCATATTCATTTGATGTGACATGGTAGACACCAGCATGTGATGCTCCTAGATTCTTTGCCCATTCTGTCATTTTATCTATTTTTTTTCCTTATCTTGGGGCAAATAGTACCAGGCCATGTATCTGCCTCTTTTTGCTTTGCCACATTTCTATGCATGATTTTGCTGGAAATGGTTTCCAACATTGATAGTACAGGAAACTCTCTACCCTCAAGAATGTAGCTGTTAAATACTTCAGAATGATTATTCAGAAGCATGTCACATTTTAGGAAATCATTGAAGAAAGCTTTAATCCATGTATTTGGCTGCAATTCCTCCACCCATGCCCAAGCTTATGGTAAACATGTCTCACACAGTGCCTATGTTCTGAATCAGGGAAAACTTTCTTCACTTCATTGATGAGGCCCTGTAATATAGAGACAATGTTAATCAGAGAATATTCTTGTGAATATGGCAGGTCGACTGAAAAGTTAATTATGCCCAATATAGAGAATATTCTTTTCCCTTTTACTCCGCTAGACACTACGAGATCAAACTCATGGACTTGTCTACATGTGTTCAGCTAGTGTGCCTTCTGTTCGGCTCGTGTCTTTGATGCCATTGTGCTGCATCCTATAAATGGCATCCATCTACTGAACCAGAAATGCAAACAAAGATGGACAATGCCATGAGTTGGAGGAGGAGCACTGGCTCTACTGGTGCCTCTCGCTCCAGAGATGCCTCTCTGTCCATAAGTGCTTCCATGGCTAGGGCAGACAAGCACTTGCTAGTTTATCATAGGAGAACCTTGGAAGAGAGGGAAGCTGCTGCTGCAAGGCGCAGGGAGGAGGAAGAAGCTGCTGCTAGGCTGAGGGAAGAGCAACAAGCAGCTGTTACCCTGAAGCAGCTAGGTGAGTGCTTTAGGACTACACAGGTCATCCAACTTCCAACGGGCAGCAGGACCAAAACCTACTCCCAAACCGAGAAGGTACCATGTGTCACCAAATCTTGAAGAAAAGGTGAAGGCTGGAGTTATGTTGTGCTGGCTGAAGAAGGGCATGAAGAAGATGAAAGAGGCACTGAAGATTGGTAGAGGCAAGGACAAGGGCCAAGTTTATCATAGGAAAGGTTAAAGCATGGCATGTAGTTTGTTGCTGTTTCAGTCATGTAGTTTGTTTGAATAAGAATGTAAGGCCGTCGCCGCCACTAGCCATTTCGTCGAGCAGGTGGAGGGCGCAGTGGCGGAACGAGCGACTACGTCGCAAGATGGTGGGGCAGAGCAGGTGCTCCTGGAGGCGGTGGCGGTGGAGAAGGTGTCCACGCGGGACGGCCGCACGGCGGCGCAGGTGGTGGCGTCGCAGGTGGTGGCGTAGCAGATGGTGGTGGGTGCAGTGGATCGGTGTGTGGCTGTGTGGCGGGAGCAGGGGTAGTTCGGTCTTCACCTTTTTGTCATTGCGCGGTCCTACCTGTAAGATCCAGCCCCACTTTCAGTAACGGCAAGAGACGGAAACGTTTGAAGCCTGGCCGTTTGGCCTCGATGGAGCAGCTGCGCCAGAAGCGGTGGCAAAACTGAGCACCATTCTGTTCTAGTGGCAAAACTGAGTCATGCGCGGACAGTAGTGGCAAACCAATAATTAACCCTTTAATCTATGTATGAGACATTTTTCTATGTATCTCAGAGACATACTAATATTAGTTCCAATAAGTTTAATTTCTAAATTAACTCCAATAATGAACATACAACATAAGTAAAAACGTTTAAGATACAACATAATAACTGCAACGAATTTTAAGATACAACGCGGAAGTAAAACTGAAATTAACATACATAGCTAGTACAACAGATCACTCTATTTGCCCTGTGTCCACCGTGGCCATTTTCCGGACTTGTCGCTGCGTTCTTCTGCCGCTTGCGCCTCGGCAGCTCTTTCCCTTAATCTCTTCCTCTCCGCTTCACGGGCCTCTCTGCGCACCTCTTCCTCTGCATACCTACGTGCAGCCTCACCATCCATCCTCTTCTGATTCACCTCACGATTTCGAGCTTGCTCCGCCCTTAATTTTTGTATCTATCTCTCTCTTTCTGCTTTATCATTACAATAGCCTTTTCGAAATGCTCTTCCTCATGGAACATTGCCCATGCACGCCGCTGTTTTTCCTCCACCTCACGGCGTGCCCAATCCGGCTGCTCCTGGTCTATCCAATGAAACCACATGCAAAGGGGCGGGGGAGACTATAACACAAATAATACGGTTAATAAACAAACATTAATGACATACAATTAAATTTTTTAATCATGTCGTTAGAACATACCGCAGGCCTCGAGGACGATGAACTTGTTTGCCTGGGTGGATCATGATCATAGCTCGCGCACATGAAATATTTCATGCCGAACTTATCCGCAAAATCAACCACCTCCTTCACCTTCGCAAGGCGGCCGCACCAACACCTCTCTGCTCTCACCCCCGGTGGCAAGCTTGCATTCTTCCCCTTCATCGGCCTAAAATCCTGGTCCGAACAAGGCACACTCATACTCACTCCAAAATTTTGCGCACGAAACAGAGACGCGGAGAAGGCAAACTTGATCCTGCTGTTTCGATTTTTATGCGGGGAAGCCGACTGTTGGGGGGATAACCCCCGGTATGCCAAAGGCATGCCAAACCGGATGGTTTGAGCCATCGAGATACCGGTTTAATATTCTTACCGGAGCACGAAAGTAAGAGTTTGGCTAAGTGAAGCTAAGCCGGTATCCCCAAGAGGGGTATACCGGAACCTGGTAAAGAAGATACCGAAAAGAAGGGCCTGTCGGCAGGACTGGTCAAAGATTCTCTTCGAAGCTAGAAGACAACGATGAGCTAAGCAAAGTGGCTTTAATCAGAGCCCTGGCGCCAAAGAGAGAGGTGACGCTGAAAGAAGCCGGAGGACGTCAGCGTCCCTGATTAAAGAAGACCCCGGCGTCATCTATGATTAAAGTAGCTTTGTAAAGTAGTTTGTCCAGTCAAAGATGCCATTAGGGTTTCTTGTTCTGTAAGCCACCCTCTCCCCTATATAAGGAGAGGGGGCACTGCCTAATACGGGCGCGTGTACACAGAGGAGATTAGACGAAAGACCTTGTATCCAAGCAACTGTAACCATGTTGAGATCAATGAAGCTAGCGATCTAGTGAAGAGTTCTTCCTCTTGTCTCTCTTCTTGCATACCGGCCTTTGGTTGAGTTCTTGAGGAAAGCATCCGGAAGTTCATCCCATCTAGTCGCAAACCCTCCCCCGAATCCTCTAGCGCCCATTCGGCCCCAACTTAAGCCATCCCATGGCATCTGCTCGTTCGCCACGACGACAGTTGGCGCCCACCGTGGGGCATGAAGTGGCGCTTGCTGGAGTTCACATTCGGGCGGGCATCCTCGACGTCGCCGGCCAGCGTACGGTCTCCGCGTTGGTGCAGCGCATCTACACCATGGACTTCATCAACGACAACGTGGGCTGCTTCGCCAACGGCGGCATCTTCCCCAAGAACGGCCGCATCATCGAGTTCGGCAGCCACCGCATCTACTTCGGCACCGTTCCTGTGCGCCAGTGCCTCTCGCCGGTACTGGTGGCGCCGGATCAGCCAAGGTGGCTACATGCAGGTCGCGCTCCAGGCAGCGTGGAGGTGATGATGGCAGGCGCGGTCGACGCCGGCAAAGAAGCTGCAGAAGAAGGCGCTGGGCGTGCGGTTTCGACCCGGGCGGCCAAGCCACCGTTGGAGCGAGGCGCAGGCGCAGCGGGAGCATCATCCGCGCCACCGGAAACTCCGCTCCAAGCGGCGATGAACGTCCTCGCCACCCCCATCGCGCAGAACATCGACCCGGCAGCGGCTCAGGCGGAGCTGGAGGCGCAGCGCCAGAAGATGCTCGAGAGCGGCAAGGACATCGCCAGGGCGCAGCGCGAGCTGAACCTAACCCTACGTGAGTACAACGCTGCCCATGGCTTTGCTTCTGTTAGTGCACATGCTGCTAGGATACCGGAAAACCGGCTTAAGGCTCGCAATCTAGACCAGGATCTGCGCAAAGAAATTGCTGCCAGCAAAAGCATATCTGCATCTGTGAGCATTGTAGAGAAACCTAAGTACAGTAGCCCGGATAAAACAATAAAAGCTGCTAAAGCTGCTGTAGCGCTATGTGACTCGCTTTCCGGGGACGCTCTGGCGAAACAACAAGAGCGTGTCCGGGAACTTCTTGAAACTATCGAGCAGCAAAATGCTGAACAGCATGATAGGCTAAACAAGGCTGTGGCTTCCAAATCCGCGCGTTCGACAAGGAATGCCGGTAGCAAGTCCCATGGGCAGGCTTCGTCCCCCCATCCAGACAGAAGAAGAGAAAAAGAAGTGAATGCGCAGCAGATGACTGTGTATGATCCGGTTCTTGCCGGAAAGCAACAAGCCAGGCAATATGGTGCCGGCAGAAAAGGCCAAGCGGCAAACAGAGGCTACGCCAAAGAGGGCTATGCCGGTAGACAAGAAACCGGGCAAAATTATCGAGCTGCAAGGGCAGCGTACGATGAGGAGGAAATAGATCCTCCAAGGTACCGGCAGGCAAGGGCCGCGGTACCAGAATGTTATGATGAAGCTGATTCAGCAAGACCGGCAGCATACCGGAACTCGTTAGGAGAACGCTTGGGAGAAAGGTACCTACCAGAACGGGATGCGAGGCACCGTCTGGATAGAGTGTACCTGTCAGAAATGATCGAGGAGGAAGGTCCCCCAGGCCCAAAGTGCTTTGGCCCAAGGATCATGAAAGAAAAACCACCAGTTCGCAACTTTATGTTGCCCCGTGACACAAAAACATATGATGGCACCACGAAGCCGGAAGATTGGCTCGCGGACTATGTAACCGCAGTATACATCGCAGGCGGCGGAGGAACCGTAGCTGGAGGAGGAAATCGGCGATGGGCCGTGAGAATCATACCGTCGTTTTTGGTTGGGCCGGCAAGAATCTGGTTAAACAACTTGCCGGCAGGAAGCATAAATGGCTGGCTGGATTTTGAGGAAGCCTTTGTGAGCAATTTCAGCAGCACTTATCAGAGGCCGAACAGGCCGCAGCAGCTCGCTCTGTGCATACAGCGCCAAAACGAAACAGACCGGGATTATCTGGCCCGGTGGAATACCACAAGGAACTCCTGTGAAGGGGTAATCGAGGCACAGGCCATTGCTTGGTTTAGCAGTGGGTGCAGGAGAGGTTCACCGTTGTGGCAAAAGCTCCAGCGGAACATGCCGACAACGTTGGCAGAGATGATACGTGTGGCGGATAGCTATGCGTTGGGAGACCCAATGCAGCCGGCAGTGCAACCTGAGCAGGAACAGCAGCGCCAAGAGCAACACCGGGATAACCGGAACAACAAAAGAAGGGAAGATTTTCCGGATCGAAGGTACGGTCCGCAGCAAGTTGCTGCAGTGCAGGAAAACTCTGAGGCCAGCGGCAGTCAGAGGCAGAGAACCGGATCGCAGCCATGGGCGGGTCATAAAAAACAGTGGGTAGAAAAGAAGCCCTGGGTCCAGAAAAGGAACTGGCAAGAACCCGCGAAGTACACCATGGAAGCTGCCATGGACCAACCCTGCCGGTGGCACACACCAAACCCGGCACACCCGTCAAACCATCTGACGAAGGATTGTACTTGGACCAAGTACTTGATGCAAAAGGGAACGGTAAAAGATGCACAACCACCACAAGACATGCCGCGGCAACAACAGCTACCACCACCACCACCGCTTACCGGGGCGAACGCCTTACCGGTGCAGCCAAACCGGCAGCAGTACCAGCAAGTTAACCAGGTGATGGAAGGCAATGACCAACCACCTCCACCGGCACCTTTGGGCCGGAACATTTACAAAGATCCGGATATGTGCTGCGTTGTGTTCATAACTGAGCCAACCGACAAACAAAGCCTGTATCGCCGTTCTATGGAAGTGAACGCGGTGATGCCGGCAATACCAAAATATATGCTGTGGTCTGATCAAGAGATCTCGTGTTCATTCAAGGATCACCCTAAGGTCATGCCGAACCCGGGTGGCTATGCTCTCGTCTTGGACCCAATCATGCAAGGGCCAAATGCTCGAGTCAAATTCAGCAAGGTGCTGATAGACAATGGAAGCAGCATAAACATCATGTACCGGCACACCATGAACATGCTGGGCATAACAGAAAACATGCTTCAGCCAACGCGCACAACGTTCCATGGAATCGTTCCGGGACTGTCCTGCGCACCGGTTGGAAAAGTCCGGGTGGATGTGCCGTTTGGAGGACGTGACAATTGCCGGGTTGAAAACCTTGAGTTTGAGGTGGTGGACTTAGATAGTCCTTACCATGCTTTGCTGGGGAGACCAGCGTTAGCTGCTTTCATGGCCTCGACTCACACGGCGTATCTCAAGATGAAGATGCCGGCACCTCGTGGACCCTTGACTGTGGTGGGAAACTACAAAGTCTCGCTGGAAACAGCTTCCGTCGGATCAAACCTGGCAGAATCACTGGTGATTGCTGAAGAGAAGAGGAGGATGCAAACCGCGGTCACGCTGGCTCAGTCCTCACAGCTGAGCTTAGCGGCAATGAGTGCAAACCTGGGTACACCGGCGTTCAAGCCAACCAAAGAGACAAAGGACATTGTGCTGGATCCAGCTCACCCTGAGCGCACCGTTCGTATCGGTGCCGGCATGAATGAAGTATAGGAAAGCGCGCTCGTCAGCTTCCTCCGTGAGAATCGGAATATCTTTGCCTGGTCTACTGATGACTTGGTAGGTGTTCCGAGGGAGCTGGCTGAGCACTCATTAAATGTCCGGAAAGACGCAAAGCCGGTAAGATAGCCGCTGCGCCGGTTTGCTGAAGACAGGAGAAAGATCATTGGAGAAGAGGTGACAAAGTTACTGGTTGCCGGTTTCATTGTGGAAGTACAGCACACTGAATGGCTAGCCAATCCCGTGCTGGTCGAGAAAAAGAAAGAAGAGAACATGGAAGCAAAAGCTCCAAAGGTGTGGCGCATGTGCATCGACTACACCAACTTGAACAAAGCTTGCCCGAAGGACCCTTTCCCTTTACCCAGGATCGATCAAGTGATTGATTCCACTGCAGGATGTGAGCTGTTGTCTTTCTTGGATGCTTATTCCGGTTTCCACCAAATCCCCTTGAAAAAGGAAGATCAAATAAAAACTGCGTTCATTACCCCGCACGGGGCCTATTGCTATGTCACTATGCCTTTTGGTTTGCGCAACGCTGGTGCAACGTACCAGCGCTGTATGCAAAAATGCTTGTTTGATCAAATTGGAAAAAATGTGCAAGTCTATGTGGACGATGTCGTGGTAAAAACTAAGGTAAAAGAAACCTTAATGGATGACCTCCGGCAAACATTTGATAACTTAAAAAGGTTCCGGATGAAGCTCAATCCGGCAAAGTGTACCTTCGGTGTCCCAGCCGGCAAGTTTCTTGGCTTTCTCGTATCAAGCCGGGGCATTGAGGTAAATCCGGTAAAAATCCGGGCAATCGAAAGAATGACAATACCGCGCGATCTAAAAGACGTGCAAAAGTTTACCGGTAGCTTGGCATCGCTAAGCCGGTTCATAAGCAGGTTGGGAGAAAAAGCTCTGCCACTCTATGCTCTCATGAAAAAATCTGACACGTTTGTCTGGACCCCTGATGACCCACAAGTATAGGGGATCGCAACAGTCTTCGAGGGAAGTAAAACCCAATTTATTGATTCGACACAAGGGGAGACAAAGAACACTTGGAAGCCTTAACAGCGGAGTTGTCAATTCAGCTGCACCTGGAAACAGACTTGCTCGCAAGAGTTTATCAGTAGTAACAGTTTTATAGCAGTAGCAGTAGTGAAATAACAGCAGCAGAGTAACACAGACAGCAGTAGTGATTTTAGTAAACAGCAGGATTAAAATACTGTAGGCGCGGGGACGGATGAACGGGCGTTGCATGGATGAGAGAAACTCATGTAACAATCATAGCAGGGCATTTGCAGATAATAATAAAACGGTGTCCAAGTACAAAGCAATCAATAGGCATGTGTTCCATATATAGTCGTGCGTGCTCGCAATGAGAAACTTGCACAACATCTTTTGTCCTACCAGCCGGTGGCAGCCGGGCCTCAAGGGAAACTACTGGATATTAAGGTACTCCTTTTAATAGAGTACCGGAGCAAAGCATTAACACTCCGTGAACACATGTGATCCTCACATCGCTACCATTCCCTCCGGTTGTCCCGATTTCTGTCACTTCGGGGCCATCGGTTCCGGACAGCGACATGTGTATACAACTTATAGGTAAGACCATAAACAATGATTATCTTGATGAAACAATAACATGTTCAGATCTGAGATCATGGCACTCGGGCCCTAGTGACAAGCATTAAGCATAACAAGTTGCAACAATATCATCAAAGTACCAATTACGGACACTAGGCACTGTGCCCTAACAATCTTATGCTATTACATGACCAATCTCATCCAATCCCTACCATCCCCTTCGGCCTACAGCGGGGGAATTACTCACACATGGATGGGGGAAACATGGCTGGTTGATGTAGAGGCGTTGGCGGTGATGACGGTGATGATCTCCTCCAATTCCCCGTCCCGGCGGAGTGCCAGAACGGAGACTTCTGGCTCCTGCGACGGAGTTTCGCGATGTGGCGGTGTTCTGGAGGGTTTCTGGCAACTTCGACTTCTCCCCGTGCGTTTTTAGGTCGAGGCCGATAAATAGTCCGAAGGAGGGCGTCGGAGGCCAGCCGAGGGGGCCACACCACATGGCCGCACGGGCCCCCCCTGGGCCGCGCCGCCCTATGGTGTGGGGCCCTCGGGCCTCCACCTTAATTGTCCTTCTGGCTCCGTCAGTATTCTGGAAAAATAGGGCCTTCTGCATAAATTCCGAGGATTTTCCCGAAAGTTGGATTTCTGCACAAAAACGAGACACCAGAACAGTTCTGCTGAAAACAGCGTTAGTCCGTGTTAGTTGCATCCAAAATACACAAATTAGAGGCAAAACAATAGCAAAAGTGTTCGGGAAAGTGGATACGTTTTGGACGTATCAACTCCCCCCAAGCTTAGCTTATTGCTTGTCCTCAAGCAATTCAGTTAACAACTGAGCGATAAAAGAACTTTCACGAACACATTTGCTCATATGATGTATATATTCTCATGCTATGGCTAATACTTAAGCAGTTCATAATGAGATACATGCAAATAAGATCATCTAACAGCTATGTCAATCATGGAGAGGTACCAACAATTAATAATAAGCATCATGAATCATGTATATAAGCAGGATTGCAATGTTCATGAGAGAGTATGATAAAGTGGTATCTCGCTTGCCTGTATTTGATTGGCAAAACATAAATGCCCGGGCACCTCTGGAGTTCATAGAAAGACTAGAAGTAGTGATTGTCAAAGATAAAAGCATCAAAGTTATACCACAATCAATCATATTTTGAGACAAGCATATTATACTAAGAATGAGAGTTGTGCTCTCAAGATAGTGCTCAAAGAAATAATGGAGACACAACATAAAAGTAAAAGATTGACCCTTCGCAGAGGGAAGCAGGGATTAACATGCGCTAGAGCTTTTCATTTTTGAAATCAGGAGTAAAATTATTTTGAGAGGTGTTTGTTGTTGTCAACGAATGGTAATGGGTACACCAACTACCTCGCCAACCGGACTCCCAAGAGCGGCTCCCATGAATTATTGCATATTTATGTGGCACTCCTTCCAACCTTTCTTACACAAACCATGGCTAACCGAATCCTCGGGTGCCTGCCAACAATCTCATACCATGAAGGAGTGCCTTTTTATTTTATTTTTATTATGATGATGACACTCCCCCCAACCTTTGCTTACACAAGCCATGGCTAACCGAATCCTTCGGGTGCCGTCCAACAATCACAAACCATGGAGGAGTGTCTATTTAAGTTAATTAATTCGGGACTGGGAATCCCATTGCCAGCTCTTTTTGCAAAATTATTGGATAAGCGGATGTGCCACTAGTCCATATGAGAGTCCGTCAAAAGTAAATGACAAGGTTGAAAGCTAAACACCACATACTTCCTCATGAGCTATGAAACATAAACACAAATTGAGAAGCATTTTGAAGGTTTTAAAGGTAGCGCATGAGAATTTACTTGGAATGGTTTGAAATGCCATGCATAGGTATTTATGGTGGACACTCTGGAATAACTTGGTTTTCATGTGTTTGGAAGCACGAGCAGTGTTCCCGCTCAGTACAAGTGAAGGCTAGCAATAGACTGGGGAGCGACAAATCAAGAGAGCAGTAACTGTCATAATCATGCTTGCGGCAAAATAAATTAACGGAGGCATAAAAGTGATACAAGAACTCTGAAGCAATATAGATCATCGAGGCTTAATTGAATTTTTGTTCAGTCATATGCATGCGTGAGCATGTGCCAAGTCGATATAAATGAATTATTCAGAGGAGGATACCACAATGCCATACTTACTTATGAATAAAACAATGCAAGCAAACATCCATGACATGCTACTCATATTAATAGATTGGAGCTAAACATGAGAGATCGTGAACTACTAGACTTTCTCAAATAACATATACCTCACATGAACCAACTAAGCATGCTCACATGGATGAGTATATGTACAAAAATGAAAACAAATAGAGTTCATACCAGCCTCTCACCACAATCCAGTTGTCGTAGATCGTCATTATTGCTTTTCACTTGTGTACCTTGGATAATATGAAATGAAAACCACGCTCCAGCCACCGAAGACCATTGGACTCATAAAGAACTTTACAAACCAAAGAAGAACAGCAAATATTTTTGGTGTTTTCTAATTGCAAACAAGAACAAGAGGAAACAATCAAACAAAGCAAAATCTTTTTGGGTTTTCTTGTAGCAAACTAGCAATAGCAAATAAAGCGAAACAAATGCAAGAAACCAAAGCAAACAAATTATGAAGAGAAACAACAGAAATATTTTTGGTCTTTTTGTGTTTTGGAAAGAAAACAAAGCAAAAACAAGAAATAGCAAACTAGAAGAAACACAGAAAAGCGAGATGGCAGAAATCTGCCAAAACCTGACAGCAGTACAGAAATCGATTTTTACAAAAATCTTACGTTGCTCAGCTCGAAAAGTGTTCAACTAATGAAAGTTATATAACAACCTGGGGAACCTGCACAAAAATTGGCAGCTCAAAATAACGCTCTGGCTGTGCGCACGAATTTTTCTAGTAACAGTCCAGAATCTGTTTTCAGGCAGCACTTCCCCAAATATCATCTTCCTCTCATTAGAAAACCACTCAAACAAACAAAACAAATATGTACAAGTATCCAGCAACCATAATATGCAAAGAATGAGTGATGCCGGTATACCTCCCCCCAAGCTTAAGCTTTTGGCCTAAGTGGAGTTCAACCCCAACGAGGATCGTTGTTCCTTGCCGGTGGGTAATTCATGGAGTAGTCATAGTAAAGTTCCTGTGCAGAAGAAAAGCGTGGAGGCTCCACATGTCCAACATGTTGATGCGAGGAACTTGCTGCATCGGATGATGAATCGAGGTGCTCCTCGACCTCCGTGTCATCTCTTGCATGTTGACCTCCTCTCTCTATGTGTGCATCCAGTGCACCTTCCGTGACCGACCAATCTCCCCTGGAATCAAGGTTAGACAGAACAGTGAGCAATCTTACTAGTTTCTCAGTTTTCTTAGTTATTTTCCAGACTTTCTTATAAAATGTCATCTTGTAAAACAGGTTACCCAAGTTGGAGGAATCTGAAACAAATTCATGTTTAATCATAGAGGCTATGTCAAGTTTTTCTATGGGGAATGGAATATCAAAATGATGAGGTTCTACATTATGAAAAGCTAGTAAACGAGAGGCGATGAGACCTCCACAAATTCCACCTTTCTCACGGTTAGTAGCAAGTCTATAAGCTATCAATGCCCCCAAATTATAAGTCCTACTACTTTGCAGTGCCGCAGCTAGAAAAGCTAAATCCGGGATAGAAAGTTTACCACCAATCTTTTTAGCAAGAACGCATTTGGTAATAAAATAGGCAAAGTAGTGGAAAGCCGGGAGCTGAATGCTAGTGATTTTACCACTATCCTCTGAGAAACTCCTTCCATAGCAAATCATCTTGAAGAGGTCCAATAGTTCTTGCGGCGATCCCCTTATCTTCTCGCATGACCCCCATTGCGGTACTCTAATTGCTGCACAAAAATCACTGAATGGCAAGTTGACAGCTTTATTGTAAATTTTATACTGGACCGTAGGGTTAGATCGCGACCAATTGAACTTAAAGTCCTGCACAAAAGACATAGTTAATTTTGCATATTGTCTTGGCTCTCCTTCAACAAAGTCACTCAGCCCTGCACGAGAAATTAGGCTTCGAACATCTTCAAATATTCCCGCGCTTCTCATGAAATCCGCGCACGGGTAGTAAGAGGGGTATACTCCCTCTTCACGATTGACTCTCATAACTTGTTGGACTTCCAATTCTTGTTGGTTCAAGTGATATCTATTCCACTCCATTTTCTGAAATTTCAACAAACAATATAAAAATTTGATTGGGTGACATATAATCAAGGGGAACTACCATAGGAACTTGCTAGAGTACTAATCATGCATCAAAACTAGTTTCTACCACTTAGAACAAGCATGCAAGCTCACTAAACATGTTACCTACAGCAGCAAAATATTCAAGATATACTCAACCAAACAAAATTCTACTTGGATGGGTGGAGGAGTCACATACCAAGGAACAAATGTGCCAAATTTCAGCAAGAAATCTGGGCTGAACAAAGAGATCGAGAAATCTGGAGCTCTGGAGCAAAAACGCGAGTGAGAGGAACCTGGTACGAGTTTTTTCAGGAGAGAGAAGGTGCTGGGAGGAAGAGATGAGATAGTGGGGCAAGGAGGGGCCCACACCACAGGGTGGCGCGCCCACCTCCTTGGCCGTGCCGGCCTGTGGTGTGGCACCCTCTGGTGCCCCACAGGTCATCCTCTGGTGCTCCCAGGTGCCTCGTCGAAAAATAGGACCAACGGTATAATTTTTGTGAATTTTTGAAAACTTTGAAAAATGCACATTTCTGGGTATTTAATTTATTATTACTGGCCAGGAAATTTTTTTGAAATCTCCAATTAACTAAGGAACTTTGCAAATTAAAAATGCTACAGCAACTAGAGCAAGTGGAGGAAGAAAGAGATGTTGTTTACCTCCTCTATACATATAAAAAGTATTTGTTAACAAGGTTGATCAAGTCTTGCCACCAAATAAATTTTACATAGCATAAGAAGAAATAAACCTCAAATCAATCATGTTACCTTGAATTGTATTGATATGGATCCAATCACGAGAGTTTGATATTCTTCTTTAGGCTCATATATAGGACAATCAATAGTTCCCACTTTGATAGTTCTCACATTAGAAATAGTATTAACTCCACGTGCTTTCTCAATCCTCTTGGGAAAATAAACGGTATGCTCCCTATCATCAACATTGAAAGTAACCTTTCCTTTATTGCAATCAATAACAGCCCCTGCGGTGTTAAGAAAAGGTCTCCCAAGAATAATAGACATATTATCATCTTCAGGCATTTCCAACACAACAAAATCAGTTAATATCAAGCAGTTAGTAGTAACTTGAACAGGAACATCCTCACATATACCAACAGGAATAGCAGTAGATTTATCAGCCATTTGCAAAGATATATCAGTAGGTATCAACTTTTCTAAGTAAAGTCTCTTATAAAGAGAAAAAGGCATAACACTAACACCGGCTCCCAAGTCACATAGAGCAGTCTTAACATAATTATTCTTAATAGAACAAGGAATAGTAGGTATACCTGGGTCGCCCAACTTCTTTGGAACTTTGCCATTGAAAGAGTAATTAGCAAGCATAGTGGAAATTTCCTCATTGGGGATTTTCCTTTTGTTAGTAACAATATCTTTCATATACTTTGAATAAGGAGGCAATTTAATAGCATCACCAAAGGGATTTGCAAGAATAAAGGTTTCATCCAATCACAAAATTTATTATAGTGTTCTTCTTCCTTTGATTTTAGTTTCTTAGCAGGAAAAGGCATTTGCTTTTGCACCCAAGGTTCTCTTTCATTACCATGTTTCTCAGCAATAAAATCTTCTTTAGTGTACTTTTTATTTTTAGCATGCTTTTCAGGTTCTTCTTCAACCTCTTCTTTATCAGGAGCATCATTCTTATCATTATCTTTATCATGTTCATTACCACTTTCGGTTTCAGCATCGAAATAGAAATACTATTAGGATCATTAACAGGTTCAGAGGATTCTACAACATTTTTATGTTTCTTCTTCTTTTTCTTCTTAGAAGGAGCACTAGGTTCAATGCGTTGAGAATCTTGTTCAATTCTTTTGGGATGCCCTTCAGGATATAGAGGATCCTGGGTAGAGACACCACCTCTAGTTGTTACTTCATAAGCATGTTTCTCTTTAGAATTATTCCCCAACAAGTCATTTTGCACTTTAGTGAGTTGATCAATTTGAGTTTGAATCATATGAAAATGTTTAACAAGCATCTTAACATCATTGGAGGTTCTCTCCACAATATCATGCAATTCACTAATAGCTCGAGAATTTTCCATTAAATGATTCTCTACTCTCATATTAAAATTTTCTTGCTTAACAATATAATTATCAAACTCATCTAAGCATTGTGCAGGAGGTTTCGAATACGGAATATCCTCCCTAGTAAAGCGTTGAAGGGAGTTTACCTCAATCATGGATGAAGGGGGAATTATCTCACATATATCTTCTATGGGAGGAAGATTCTTCACATCTTCAGATTTAATACCTTTCTCCTTGAGAGACTTCTTGGCTTCCCTCATATCTTCATCATTTAATTTAATTAAACCCCTCTTCTTCAATATTGGCGTTGGAGTTGGTTCAGGCGTAGTCCAATCATCATGATTCCGGCCTATTTTAGCCAATAATTCTTCAGTGTCGTCTGGAGTTCTTTTCCTGAAAACACAACCAGCACAACTATCCAGGTATGCCCTAGACTCAATGGTTAGTCCACTATAAAATATATCAAGTAAATCATGCTTTTCCAAATCATGATCAGGCCGAGCTCTAATAAGAGAGCAAAATCTCGCCCAAGCCTCAGGCAATTTCTCTCCATCTTCCTGGTTGAAATTATAAATTCTCTGCAAAGCAATATGTTGAGCACTAGCAGGAAAGTATTTACGGAAGAAAACATCAAGCATTTCTTTTGGACTTTTAATAGAGTTAGGTGGCAAATTATTATACCAAGTTTTAGCGTCATCCTTTAATGAGAATGGAAAGATTTTAGCAACAAAGTAAGTACGCATCTTGACATCATCAGAAAACAAGCTACTTAGAGTAGATAACTCAGTCATGTGTTCAACATCACTTTCTTTTTCAGTACCACAAAAGGGTGTTTTCTCAACAATAGTTATATGAGATAGATCAAGAGAAAAATCATAATCTTTATCCTTAATGCATATAGGAGATGTGGCAAATTTAGGATCAGGAGACAGTTTATATCTAACAGCATGTTCTGCAAGCAACTTTTTAATTTTTCTTGCATCAGTAGTAGCATTGCATTTTTCAATAAAATCATCATTAAGCTCCACATAATCTTCATCAGGATCATCACTAAAATAATCAAGTTCAGGTGAATTAACAGGTGTAGTAGCATTAGGAGTTTCAGTATTTTCAATTTGTCTAGACCTAGCAATTGTAGCATCTAGAAAAGATCCCAATGAACCACTATCATCAAGCACAGCAGAAATATTATCAATATTGTGAGAGTTTTCAGATTCAGCAGAAGTACCCGCATGTGAAGCATGCGGCGGTGAAACAAGTTTATCAATCACAGATGGTGAATCAAGTGTAGCGGAGGTACTCAGAATTGTACCTTTTCTTGTAGTGGATGGTAATATGGCGATCTTAGTATCGCGAGGTTTACCCATGATGGAGAATTTGCAGCGAACAATATTAATCCAAGTGAACTTCCAAATAAAGCTATGCTCCCCGGCAACGGCGCCAGAAAATAGTCTTGATGACCCACAAGTATAGGGGATCGCAACAGTCTTCGAGGGAAGTAAAACCCAATTTATTGATTCGACACAAGGGGAGACAAAGAACACTTGGAAGCCTTAACAGCGGAGTTGTCAATTCAGCTGCACACTGGAAACAGACTTGCTCGCAAGAGTTTATCGATAGTAACAGTTTTATAGCGATAGCTTGATAGTGAAATAACAGCAGCAGATAACACAGACAGCGATAGTGATTTTAGTAAACAGCAGGATTAAAATACTGTAGGCGCGGGGACGGATGAACGGGCGTTGCATGGATGAGAGAAACTCATGTAACAATCATAGCAGGGCATTTGCAGATAATAATAAAACGGTGTCCAAGTACAAAGCAATCAATAGGCATGTGTTCCATATATAGTCGTGCGTGCTCGCAATGAGAAACTTGCACAACATCTTTTGTCCTACCAGCCGGTGGCAGCCGGGCCTCAAGGGAAACTACTGGATATTAAGGTACTCCTTTTAATAGAGTACCGGAGCAAAGCATTAACACTCCGTGAACACATGTGATCCTCACATCGCTACCATTCCCTCCGGTTGTCCCGATTTCTGTCACTTCGGGGCCATCGGTTCCGGACAGCGACATGTGTATACAACTTATAGGTAAGACCATAAACAATGATTATCTTGATGAAACAATAACATGTTCAGATCTGAGATCATGGCACTCGGGCCCTAGTGACAAGCATTAAGCATAACAAGTTGCAACAATATCATCAAAGTACCAATTACGGACACTAGGCACTATGCCCTAACAATCTTATGCTATTACATGACCAATCTCATCCAATCCCTACCATCCCCTTCGGCCTACAGCGGGGGAACTACTCACACATGGATGGGGGAAACATGGCTGGTTGATGTAGAGGCGTTGGCGGTGATGACGGTGATGATCTCCTCCAATTCCCCGTCCCGGCGGAGTGCCAGAACGGAGACTTCTGGCTCCCGCGACGGAGTTTCGCGATGTGGCGGCGTTCTGGAGGGTTTCTGGCAACTTCGACTTCTCCCCGTGCGTTTTTAGGTCGAGGCCGATAAATAGTCCGAAGGAGGGCGTCGGAGGCCAGCCGAGGGGGCCACACCACATGGCCGCACGGGCCCCCCCTGGGCCGCGCCGCCCTATGGTGTGGGGCCCTCGGGCCTCCACCTTAATTGTCCTTCTGGCTCTGTCAGTATTCTGGAAAAATAGGGCCTTCTGCATAAATTCCGAGGATTTTCCCGAAAGTTGGATTTCTGCACAAAAACGAGACACCAGAACAGTTCTGCTGAAAACAGCGTTAGTCCGTGTTAGTTGCATCCAAAATACACAAATTAGAGGCAAAACAATAGCAAAAGTGTTCGGGAAAGTGGATACGTTTTGGACGTATCAACCCCTCAGGCAGAGGCGGCGTTTAAAGAACTAAAAACAATGTTGGCTACAGCACCTATACTGGCTTCACCTCTAGAAAGAGATCCTATGCTATTATACATAGCAACAACAAACCGGGTTGTGAGCGTAGTGGTTGTGGTTGAAAGAGAAGAGGAAGGAAAAACCGTCCAGAGGCCGGTATACTACCTGAGCGAGGTGCTTTCCCTCTCAAAACAAAACTACCCTCACTTCCAGAAGATGACTTATGGTGTGTACATGGCCGCCACAAAGCTCAAGCATTACTTTGAAGAACATCCTATGAAGGTGGTGAGTGAAGCACCAATCTCTGATATCATGTGCAACAAGGACGCTAGCGGAAGGATTGCAAAGTGGGCAATCCAGATATCACCATATGTACCAGCGTACGAAAGAAGAGATGCCATAAAATCACAGGCTTTGGCTGATTTCCTCGTCGATTGGGCGGAGATGCAATACAAGCCGCCGGATCAGAAGATAGAATACTGGAAAATGCACTTTGACGGATCCAAGCTCAAAGAGGGTCTAGGTGCTGGTGTGGTGCTTACCTCGCCAAAAGGAGATCATCTCCGGTATGTCTTGCAAGTGCATTTCAGGGCATCGAACAATGTCGCTGAATATGAGGCCTTGATCCATGGGTTAAAGGTCGCAAAAGAAATCGGTGCGCACCGGATCATTTGCTATGGAGATTCAGATCTTGTGGTGCAGCAATGTTCCGGGGATTGGGACGCAAAGGATGCAAACATGGCTTTGTACAGGTTTCACGTGCAAAAGATTGCCGGCTTCTTTGAAGGCTGTGAGTTTCACCATGTGCCAAGGGCAGAAAACGAAGCCGCGGATGCTTTGTCCAAGCTGGGCTCATCTAGGCAGGAAATTCCTCCCGGAGTACCATCAATCAAGCCAAGCCCGGAATCGGAATCAATTTTCGTACCGGAATCGCATGTGGTACCCATGGATATCGATGAAGGAAACCCGGGGACTATACCGGTAAACTCGGGGACTGCACCAACAAGCTCGGGGACTGCTGCAGCCGTACCGGAAGAAATGATGCTGGTGGATAGCATGGAGATAGATGCACTGGTGTTTGTGGTTCGAGAGACACCGTCGTGGGTTAAACCTATTAAGGAATTCCTGATCAACGGCACCTTGCCGGATGACGAAAATGAATCAAGAAGAATCCAAAGAAGGTCCAAGGCATACACATTCATCAATGGTGAGGTATACAAGAGAAGCGTTACCGGTGTCCTTCAAAGATGTGTGGAACCGGAAGAAGGAAAAGAAATGCTTGAAGAGATTCACCAAGGAGAATGTGGGCATCATGCTTCATCAAGGGCGCTGGTAGCAAAAGTATTCCGGCATGGGTTCTACTGGCCCACTGCTTTGGAAAACGCTGAGGATTTAGTAAGAAAATGCAACGAGTGCCAGAGGTACGCCAAGCAAAATCATACCCCAGCATCCGGTTTAAAAAAAATACCGTTAACATGGCCGTTTGCCGTTTGGTGCCTCGATATGGTTGGCCCATTCAAAACTGCAAGGAGCAGCATGACTCACATCCTGGTTATGGTGGATAAGTTCACCAAGTGGCTAGAAGTGAAACCTATCGCAAAGTGTGATGGGCATACAGCGGTGAAGTTCTTGAAAGATGTCATTTTGCGGTATGGATACCCGCACAGCATCATCACTGACAATGGAACCAACTTTGCTCAAGGTGAGTTCAAAAGGTTTTGTGAGGACAACAACATCCGGTTGGATTTGTGCTCAGTGGCACACCCACAAGGCAATGGCCAAGTGGAAAGAATGAATGCTTTGGTACTTTCCGGTATCAAACCAAGGCTCATTGAGGCGGTAGAAAAGTCACCGGGGTGTTGGCTTGATGAGCTACCATCAGTGTTGTGGAGCATAAGAACAACTCCAAACCGGTCCACTGGGTACACTCCATTCTTCATGGTATACGGAGCAGAAGCGGTCATACCAACTGACATCATTCATGATTCACCGAGGGTACAGCTCTATACTGAGCAAGAGGTCAAAGAGGCCAGAGAAAATGATGTGGACTTGCTAGAAGAAGCGAGAGAGTTGGCTTTGGCAAGAACAGCCATTTACCAGCAAAACCTCATACGCTATCATAGCCGGAAGGTCAACCCCAGAGTTTTCCGGGAAGGAGATCTGGTGCTACGCCTAGTGCAGCGCACTGAAGGCCGGCATAAGCTCTCACCACCATGGGAAGGTCCCTTCATTGTGAGCAAAGTGCTTCACAACGATGCATACTACTTGATCGATGCACAGGAGTGGAAAAAAGGAAAGGCGGACAGGTCCGGAGAGGAGAGCAAGCGTCCATGGAACGTAGCTCTGTTGCGTCCTTTCTACTCTTGAAGTTGTGGAGTAAGAAGTTCCTTTTTGTACCTTATATGCTATGAATAAAAAGATGTCGGAACCTCAAATGAATCTCGGGGACTACCCCAACCTAAGTTGCATGCAACATGTTTATTTTTTCAGCTCACCGGTTGTTTAGTGAACATTTTTTCCTTCCGGTTTAGTAACGTGCTAAACCTACCGGAGTCTTCGACTCTACTGCTGTCCGCAAACCGGCTTCATGGCAAGCAAGATAAACCGGTAGCAACTAAGCACGCGAACTGCGAAAAGAGAAAGTGGGGACAAACAATCCGGAAAGATTTAACTAACCCCGGTTAAACCGGTTTTTTGCAAAATTTCGAAGTTATTTCTAAGTTCAAGAAAATGCTTGTTTGGTGAAAGAACCTTGTGCTCATATGCCAAAGAACGCCCAGAGAAGGCAGGCAGAGCCAAGGCAAAAGAACCAAGTGTGCATCGAATTGGATGCGGAAACAATTTGGAAATCTTTGCAGTACAGGATAAAAGCAAAACCAAAAGTAAATATATTAAGGCAAATTTAAGATAATTAACTACCGGTATAACTTACCGGCATAAATTGTCGTACGGCAACCAAAAGCAAACTTAGAGTTTTACATCATAAACCCCGGCATACCGGGGTAGAATTTAACAGGACATTGTTTTAAGTTGAACAGGACAACCAGATATTTCACAAGCAAACGTCAAGCAGTAGATGATCAGGCAGCGGGGGCTTCAGAAGGGGCATCGCCAGCACCGGCATCACCCAGAGGCTCCTCCTCGGCTTCATCCTCCTCCTCGTCGAGATAATCTTGGACGTCAGGAGGGGGAGGGATGAAGGTGCGCATGTCGGCGTACTCCGCAATGTGGTACGCGCGATCCTGCCGCTTAGTGGTGAGAATCGGGTCCAGATCGGTTTCCGCGCCTTCGCGCACTCCGGTGAGGGCATCCAAGTTCAGCTCCGAATACCATGAACAGGCGACGCGCAGTGCAGAGTCTGCTCCAGCGCGGGCAGCGGAGCACTGCCACTCACGGATCCTCCTGCCGGCTCCCTTGAGGCGATCGCTGATCAGCGAGAAAGTATCCGGCACCTCCTCGCCAGGCCACAGAGTCCTGAAGAGCTGGGTAGCTACATCAGGAATATCAGAAAGGTTACGATCTATGGCGCGCATGTGAGACACCCGCGCGTTCAGCGCAACCAGATGGTCATAGGGGGTCCACGGCACGCCAAGATTCTTCTGGGCCTGGGCAGCGCGGTGCTCATCAACCTTCTTGATGGCGAACCTCTGAGAGTCTGGGAAGAGGCCTGTGCAAAGAAAGAAAGAAAGAAGCTAAGGAAAGGCATCCGGAAGAAAATGCAGCCGGAAAGAAAGATAATGGAAAGAAAATGCGAACGGAAGAAAAAAGCTTATAAGCAGAAATCGGAAAAGGGAAAAGGAAGAAACTTACGGTAGGCATGTGCATCAGTTTGCATGACCAGCCGGTCGTACTCCTTCTGCTCCGCCTCGAGCCGCGCGACCTTCTCCTCGGCACCTTTCTGCACCTTGGCCAGCTCCTCCAGCTCAGTCTGCAACACCATGTTGGAGTTGCCGGCATCCTCAAGAGCCTCATGCATCTTGGCCGCTGCGTCAGCTTCAACAGCTTTCAGAGCCTTAGCATGGTCAAGGCCCAGCTGGATGAGCTGGGACTTGAGCTCCTGGTAGCTGGTCTTTTGGGCGCTCAGCTCCTCCTGATGCTGCCGGATGAGCTGGTCCTTCTCCCCTGAAACCCGGAAAAGAAGATGTTAACAAAATTGTACTGTTAAGATGAAAAGAAAACCAAGCCAACAGGAAAGAGGGAAAGCTGTACGTTGGGCGGCGGCGAGCTGCTCCTTGAGAGCCTCAATGGAAGCTTCTGGGATCACTGTTAAACAAAAGTCATGAGTGTTAAGAGGAAGAAAGGTTTCCGGTAAAAAGATGCCGGTGCTATAAAAATTTACCTTGGCACTTGTCATGTGCCTCAGCGAGGTCCCGATGCTCCCATAGAAGCTCCTCAAAGAGGACCTTCCGAGCGTCAGCCGTGAGCTGTTCAAGAAAAAGAGATAAGCTAAGTTTTGCGCTAAGAACAAGGTTCTTAACCCAAAACTCGGGGACTGGCAGTGCTAGTTTCGCGCGTTTTTAAGCTAAGTTCTGCGCTAAGAACAAGGTTCTTAACCCGAAACTCGGGGACTGGCAATGCCGGTTTCACGCTAAGTTTTTAAGTTAAAGTTTTGTGCTAAAAGCTGCGCTCTCACCACAAAACTCGGGGACTGGGAAGATAGACAAGAGAGAAACCGGCATGAAACTAAAGAAAAGATAGAAAAAATCCGGAAGTAAGGGAACCGGCAAAAGTTGAAAAAAGTGCTGGAAACTTACCCTCAGATTGTTCGTGGAATCAAACCACGCGTTGTCGAGCTCCTTCACGGCTCGGCGGAGCCGCATGAAATGCTCCTCGGAGCATCGGTCCCCAGCCAGTGCGGCAACGGCTGCCTGTCCTTGCCCACGCCGTGGGTCGCCCGGGTCACATCCGCGGCATTCCACTGTTGGGCATAAGGCAGCAGATGCCCAAGCTCCCGGCCCCCGCGCCGAAACTCAGTGATGCGGCCGAGCAAGCCGGTGGCCTTCTCGCGGACATCGCTGGCGGCCTTGGAGACGTGCAGCACCAAGGGCTGCTGTCCACCGGAAGGGGCCTTGGAGGCCGTCGCCTTCCCCTTGACTAGCTTGGAGGGCTTGAGCGGCGGCGCAGTTGGAGCAGCCCCGGCAGGTTTGGGGCGAGGCGCATCCGGCGGCGGCGTTGGAGTGGTTCTTGGAGAAGGGGGTGCGCTAGGGGCACCACCCAAGTTGGAACTTTCCGGCACGGAAGTTTCCGGCGCGGAAGTTGTCTTCTTTTCAAGGACGGGAGGAGCCGAAGGCTCCGCCCGCCCGGCAGCTTCTTCCTCGGCGCCGATGTTGCTGGCGCCGGTATCCTGGTTCTCTGGAGGGAAGGAAAGATCCTCCTCCGTGCGGTGTTTTGGCGGTGTAGGGGCCGCACGCCCCGAACTTGTAGTGCCCCCCAGAGGGGAGGCAGAGGTGTTGCCGGCACCAGAAGGTGCCGGGCTTGAGCGAGGAGGAGGGGTTGAGGTCCTTGCGGAACCTTCAGAGCCCGCTGGCTTTGAGCCAAGCTTGAGCGCAGGGCTGAAAAAAAGAAAGAAAAACAGTTGGAGAAAAGAAACCGGAAAGAGAACTTGGCAAAAAGAGTCAAGCAAGAAAACGAGAAACTTACCCGGAAGCAGTCGGCATCTGCTTGCGCCCGTAGCGCCGCATGCCTACTTCCTTCTCCCCCAAAGGCTCCGTCCGGAAGCGCTTAGAGGGAGGGGCCTGGCTGGAACCGGCATCAGATGCCGGCGCCTTATGCTTCTGGTCCTGGGCCATGAGCTTGTCCACAAACTCATGACCGGCCTCGGCGCGCAACGGCGGCGCGTGCTCATGGATCTATAAGTTAAACATAGCTAAGAAAAGATTCGAAAGAAAGTGATAATGAAAGAAGTATAAGAAACCGGAAAAGAAAAGTACCTCAAGCATGGTCAGATCATCAGAAGAGCCGGTTGGCTTCGGCGGAGATCTGCCAAGGCGCGAAGCCGGAGTCTTGCCCATCTTCAGATCCCTCCAACGGATGTAAGGATCCGGATCGAAGGAATCAAGCGCACGCTTCACGCAGATCCCACGCCGCTCTGCGAGGATGGTGGGGAAGCGGTCCTTGGCCTGAAGCAAGAAAAAAGAAGGTTAATAAGAGTAAAAAGTTACCGGCAAACCGACCCCAATTGCGTAATCTCTTACTTCTTGGGTCGGAGGGTTAGTAGTGCTGAGGGGAAGGAAGCCCCATTCCCAGTCAAACGGCATGACAGTTTGGCAGATCTGCCTAGCCTTGCGGACGACGTCCTTCTTGCTAAGAGGACAACCGGTGATCTTGGTGGGATCGCCAGGACCGTACATCTCGCTCATTCTATGCCGACGGCGCTTAAGAGGAAGCACCCGGCGCGAGATAAAAGTGCGGATGATATCATCCGAGCAGATGTTGGTCTCCTTCTTCAAAGTTGCCATGAAGCGTACCACCCGGTTGGTTTCAATGTGATCCGTCTTCGGGTTGTAGCTCCAATTGGCTCTGCTGGGCGGCGCCGCGTTGAAGGGCAGCAGATCGATGAGGTTCGCGGGGCCGTCGTTCTTCACGTAGAAGAAAGTCCCTTGCCAAGCGCGGCAGGACTCGAGGCCGGAGAATTTGAAGAAAGTGCTCCCTTGGCGGGAGCCGACGATGCAAGACCCGCATTGCACGGGCGGTTTGGGCTTAGGGATTTCTTTGCCCTGAACGGAATTATTCCGCAGAGCAAAGAAGCGGGCAAACGTCTCACGAGTGGGACGAATGCCAATGTAGGCCTCCATGAAGGTGGCAAAACAGGAAAGGTAGAAAATGGCGTTGCCAGGGAGGTGATGAGGTTGAAGTTCATAAAAGTTTAGGAACTCCCGGAAAAAAGGCGAAGCAGGAAGGCCGAAGCCACGCTCAAAATGAGCAAGGAAAACAACGTGTTCACCGGGCTGGAGCTCCGGTTCGATCTCGTCACCAGGAAGCCGGCAGGTTACTCCTTCCGGAATCCTGCGGGACCGGTATAGCCAATCGATCTCGTATTTGGTAACATTGGAGCCCATCCAGGCTCCACGAGTGATAGGGGAAGGCTCTACGCCGGAAGCTTGGCTAGAGCTACCGGATTCTAGGTGGCTACCGGACTCTCGCTGGCTACCGGATTCTTGCTGGTTGCCAGAATCGGTATCCATCGGATCTGAAGCTGTAGATCTACTGGAAGATGGACTACGCCGGCTACCGGAGGAGGAAGCAGAAGAAGAAGCAGAGGAAGATTCCTCGCTAGACATTGGTTTGGAGGCGAAAAAACAGAAATCCCACAGTTGAACCCCGCGCGAAGATCTACGAGTAAGAAGGAAATCAAAGAAAAAGAGGAAATAAGAACACTGTCGACCCAAGATCTGGAAAACGAGCAAATGGCAAGCAAAGTGAGATTAGTACTAACCTCAGGCGGCGCGGTCGCTGGGGAAGATGTTCACCGGCGAAGGAGCGGGTCAACGGTCACCGACGAGCACCGTCGACGGCGAAGCGGTGAAGGGCGCGAAGAAGAAAGAATGCGGCGGTCGCAACGGAGGCGCTGCGAAGGATTTCCGCACGGCGAGGTCCGGTGGAGAAGCGGCGTGAGTTCGCCGGGCAGCAAAGCTCGAGCGGACGACGGCGGGCAGAGAACGGCGGAGGCGCAGCGAGCGAAGAACACTACGCGCGAAGGATGGAGAATGCAAGAAGAGGAAGAAGAAGGGGCAGTTCTCCTTATAAAGAAGAGGGAGCGTGGGCCGAAAACCGTCGGGCCACGGCGGTTCGCTTCGCGGGCCGCGACGGTTCGCACCGCGGGCCGCCACGTGGCAAGGAGGTACACGCGAAAAAATAGGAGGGCGCACGGAGGCACACACAGATCCGAAGTGGCTAGTGGGATCCGCAGTGCTGCATTTAATGTACGCGCGGGAGTCGAAGCGAAATGACAACTGACACTGGCGTGCCAGTTAACAGTGCGCATGTCACTGACAGGCGCGGGGCCCGAAATATTCTCGACTTCACCGAGGAAGGAGTAAATGCGAATGATACCGGAGAAAAGAGATGCCGGGGAATTCCTTGCAAAGAGAGAAAAGACAAATAAGGGCAAAGATGCCGGATCCAAGCTCAAAGCCGGAGAGATTAAACCGGTATCCTAAAAACATGAAAACCTGGCATGGTCTGTAGGATAGAATCCGCCAGACTATACCAGCTTCGGGGACTAATGTTGGGGGGATAACCCCCGGTATGCCAAAGGCATGCCAAACCGGATGGTTTGAGCCATCGAGATACCGGTTTAATATTCTTACCGGAGCACGAAAGTAAGAGTTTGGCTAAGTGAAGCTAAGCCGGTATCCCCAAGAGGGGTATACCGGGAACACAGTAAAGAAGATCTAAAGAAGGGCACGTCGCGGATCGGTCAAAGATTCTCTTCGAAGCTAGAAGACAACGATGAGCTAAGCAAAGTGGCTTTAATCAGAGCCCTGGCGCCAAAGAGAGAGGTGACGCTGAAAGAAGCCGGAGGACGTCAGCGTCCCTGATTAAAGAAGACCCCGACGTCATCTATGATTAAAGTAGCTTTGTAAAGTAGTTTGTCCAGTCAAAGATGCCATTAGGGTTTCTTGTTCTGTAAGCCACCCTCACCCCTATATAAGGAGAGGGGGCACTGCCTAATACGGGCGCGTGTACACAAAGGAGATTAGACGAAAGACCTTGTATCCAAGCAACTGTAACCATGTTGAGATCAATGAAGCTAGCGATCTAGTGAAGAGTTCTTCCTCTTGTCTCTCTTCTTGCATACCGGCCTTTGGTTGAGTTCTTGAGGAAAGCATCCGGAAGTTCATCCCATCTAGTCGCAAACCCTCCCCCGAATCCTCTAGCGCCCATTCGGCCCCAACTTAAGCCATCCCATGGCATCTGCTCGTTCGCCACGACGACACCGACTTATATAGCCTTCAATTAGTGTGAGCAGTACCAAAAAGTTAGTGCACAATTATTGGTATCGGCTGTCGGTACTCTAATTTTTGTATCAGCACAGAATTCCTACGCATATAGGCCGCTTTCGGTGGTTAATTTCCTGTTTCGAGCGGGAATCTCCGACAGTTTCACGTCTCGTTGTCGCTTCTAAATCAGTGCAGCGAATTATCAAAATCAGTGTCATGGATGGGGCCTGTCGGCCTGATTTCCCGCTCAGACCTGCCTCAAAGTCAGTGCCGGTTGGTGCTGGGCCGGGCCCTGCCGTCACCTGCCCTGGAGGCGTCGCCACGTCAACCTGCGGCTGCATGCTCCGGCGGCATGGCCCGCGGCGGTCGACGGCGGCTCACTGCACGGAGCAATGGCTAACGTGCCGCCAGTCAGCTCGGCGGCCGGTCCCTGCCGCCACACACCCCGGCGGCATCCTCCACGTGTCGCTTGGGGGCTCTGCCGCCACACACAAGGTGGTTTTTGTCAATTTGTCTCACAGGTGGTCCTTTTTGTCAATGTATTGGGGCAGGTGGTCTCTTTTGACAAAATTTCTTCTATAGCCTACACTACACAGCTAAACAAGTAAATTAATAAAGGGAAACCAGCATGAGCTCCATCCTTTGTTTCAACTTTTCTGTCAACTTCATCTATTCTCCAGTCTCGGCTACCACGACACCCAGCTTTACTAATGGAATCATACATACCAATTCAAAACAAAGACGAGCTACACATGAGTGGTTTGTCCTCCGAGCTCCCTTTTTCTGATATGATGTTCAAACTCTTTTAGGCCTGCATGGTGAAAATAAAGTATCTTCTCCTTTGGTGGGAAAAACAGATGAATATGAGACAATGTTCGACACTCGAAAGCAGGTGTGCCCAAAGTATAAGATTGCCACGTAATACAGATATAACAATAAAATATGATATATAATGGTTTATTCTTTAGTCTTATCATCTTTTAAAATTGTGCTAAGAAATCATCTTTTAGCTATTTCCTTTGGTCTCTTTTAATTAACTCAGATTTAGTAGTACAACTTTATACTAAATTCGAGTCAATTAAAATGGACCGCAGAGAGAGTAAGAGAATGTAAAGTCTTTTTGTTTATCTTTCTCTTTCCACCACCTCAACATTTATCCTACGTGGCACTGCTAAAATATCATAATTGCATAATATAACAATTACGCTGGGCCATGGTCGCTGTGATTTTTTACTCAAACGAAAGTGAGCTGTGTGCCATCTTTTTCCAACAACCGCGTTCCCAGGTCCCAGCACGTTAGGTGACCCTGCTCCCTGCTAGAAGAAACATTTGGAGTTTGAAAGTGCGCGCGACACACTGGTACGTGCAACACACTTCACTTGGTAACTCGCGCAATTGACTTCAAACCTTCTAGAAAAAGTTAACAAAATGTTACCTAAACCTTCTAGAAACTAGCAGTAGTTTAGGGTGGGAAGCAGATGCACATGTAGAGTTTTGTGAAATTACCAAACACACGACTACTGTGCAGCAGCATCATTTAGACCCACACCGCGCCGATTGGATTAATGTGCACCTGTCCTTGCTGTAGTTGTTGTTGCGTCGCCGAGCACCATATGCATGGAACACTCTGAAGGTGGGCCTAGTTGTTACATTGTTAGCTTATTGTTAATTGGTTAGTTAATTGCATCGTAATGTTCCACTACAGGGATGACATCGTGGTGCACCAAGCAGGCAGAGCAACAGATTTGCGGCCGCTCTCCAAGTCTGAGGCAGACATGCGTTGTTGTCACCTTTTCTGAGGCCACCTCCGCCTCGTTGGTCTTGTGACGCCTTTTGCCGACCATCGCCGGGAACTGGCACCCGATATGCTTCGGCTACCAAGCTTCCCATGTCATGTTCGTCGGCTTCACCTTCAACATTGCCTTGCGTGGCTTCTTCGTTGTTGTTGCCTTCTTCTTCAGAGGCATGACTGCAGCGACAATTATGATGGGGAGGGGGGTGCTCTGGGCATGAACTGGAGCATTGGGCGAGGATTGGAGAGGTGGGGGTGGGAGAATGGAGTGGAGGGGAAATTGAGGAATAGATATAAGTTTTTTAGGTGTGTGTGGCTACGACGGGGCCCATGAACGATATTAGACGTGGCGGTACGATGCTCCCCCTTTGGCCATTATGCGTACGGGACGACACATGTTTTTTCTAGCGGTTTCATTAGGGCTTCAAACCGTGCCGACAGATTATGGATCCGTTGGTGTCAGGGGAGAAGCTGCATAGGATGTGCATCAGGGTCAAAGAATTTTTTTTAGCAGTACTTACAAACTTCACAAGACCAATGCATCAGGGTTGAGTGAGAAAAGTGCATCATGAAAGCCATAAATCCAGATCGCAAGGCTGCAAAGTTGTAATATGCATTAGGGAAACTTTCCCTCTAGCTCCATCTCCCTGATTGGTGTGAGCCTAAAATACAGCTGACGGCTTAATAGAGTTATTGGAGCGGAAACCCAAAACTGAATCTGGGTGTATATACACCTGTTATGTATAAAACATATTTAAAAAGGTTAAATTAATTAGGAATTTTTTTTACATGTAGATGGACATGTTCTATGTGTGCACGTAAATTATCTTTTTTGCTCAGGACAATGTCGGTTTTTACTGAAACAATTTTATGAGCATGTAACCTGATATTTATGAGATATTTTATTTATCTATCACTACGGGAGAACTGTGCTTTGGCGTGCACCAAAATCACACGGCAAAGGCCCAAATCCGCTCAGCAAAGGCTTTGCCGTGCGGCCTTGCACGGCAAAGAATACACGGCAACGATCCGCCCGGCAAAGGCACCTTTGCCGTGCGTCGAGAGAAAATCGCACGGCAAAGGCTTTGCCGTGCGACATAGCTTTGCCGTGCGCCGCGCCCACCTTTGCCGTGCGACATCCTTTGCCGTGCGCTGGGAGGCTTTGCCGTGCGGCCGACTTTGCCGTGCGCCTCCCCTCCAAGCCGCACCGCAAACACTTGGCTTTGCTGTGCGTTTCCATTCCGTCCCGCACGGCAAAGGACCATACAGCAACACCGGGTGGCAGCGCAGTGCACAGCTGGGCACCCTTTGCCGTGTGCATGTGCACGGCAAAGACAGCCTTTGCCGTGTGGCTTTGTCTTTGCCGTGTGCATGTGCACGGCAAAGGCGCTGAAAAAATTCCAGGTTTTTGCTGTTTCCATTTAATCCCTGCACATATAATGCACAAAATAGATATATATTTCCAGATACATATATAGCACAATATATAGACATTTGCACATCATCAACAACAAAGTTCAACCACTAATAGTCCAACAAAGTCCATACATAGAATGTTCCATACAATAGTCCAACAACAAAGTCCAACAACAAATTCATACATAGAATGTTCCAAGTCACACAACAAAGTTCATACAAGCAACGTCAACCTTCGCCACTTCCTTGTCCTTCGCCACTTCCTTGTCCTTCGCCACCTCCTTGTCCTTCGCCACCTCCTTGTCCTCCTACAAGTTCATACATGCATAAGTGGCATGGAATGGCTAAACTTGACATGTAAGAAGTAGAATTGATATGGAAGAACTATAATTAACATGGAATGACTAAAATTGACATGTAAGAACTAGAATTGACATGGAAGAACTAGAATTGACATGGAATAGCTAAAATTGAACATAATCGCTAGAATTGACATGAAATGGCTAAAATTCAACATAATGGCTAAGAATGACATGGAATGACTAAAGTTGACATGTAAGAACTAGAATTGACATGGAAGAACTAGAATTGACATGGAATGACTAAAATTGACATGTAAGAACAAGAATTGACATGGAAGAACAAGAATTGACATGGAATGGCTAAAATTGAACATAGTCGCTAGAATTGACATGAAATGGCTAAAATTCAACATAATGGCTAAGAATGACATGGAATGGCTAAAATTAACATGGAATAGCTAAAATTGAACATAATGGCTAAAATTGACATGGTTGAATGGCTAAAGTTCACAAGTGACATGGTATGGAAGAATTACAAGTGTAGGAGAACTCACCTAGAAACTGCTGCAGGCTCCGGATGATGCCCGTATTGTTGACGGTCAAGCCAGGTGTCAGCGGGCTGCTCGACTTGGCGCTTCTTTGGAGGAGCGCCATCACAGCCGGATCGGGCGTGGGGATCTGCAATATCCAAAGTTCGGTTAGACAACAAACAAGATTGAGACGGAGATATTAAATTAACCACTTACAAAATTTGGGAACATAGGAGGACACGACGTGCTAGGACCACTACTCCCCGGTGGTGAAGTCAGCACGGCATGGTTCATGAACATCTGCTGGAACATCTGCTGCTGTTGTTGCATCTGCTGCAACATCTGCTGCTGCATCTGCATGTTCTCCCTAAGCTGCTGCTGCATCTGCATCTGCTCCTCTTGGTGCCTCCGTTCCCTTTCTTCCATCTCCGCCTACGTTGTGTTGCCGCGATGTCAGTAACATTGCAATGGAAAACATGTAATGAAGCGTAGAGGATCGACGAAGAACTTACCCGTAACTTCTCCACAGCTAGGTCCGAAGCCCGTGGGCGGGTCTCTACCCGAGGCTGCTCGCTCGTACGCCCACGACGGATCTGGCGTAGAGATGGAATGGTCTTTGGGTCGACTAACCCGTCAGCAATCCATAGGCGGCCACCCTTCTTGCCTTGTCCCGCAAGCACCGCAACCTCAACGTCAAAGTCTTCGGTGGTTGGGTCGGCGTCTTCGTCGTGCTTGGCCTTGAACTTCGAGCGGTACGCGCCACACTAGGCCTCCGCTAGCCCGTTGACCCACACGGACCCCGTTTCAGGATGCGGCTCCCTCCTGGTCTTGGACTTTTGGAAAAGGCCAAATAAGTTTGGTGTCACTCCTGTCTTCACTTCCTGCAAAAGAATACATGCAAGTAAGTGAAGAGGGACACCCTTGCGGGGCTACCAATAACATGAAACGAAAGAATGAAGAAACCATTTGCTCACCTCTTGCTGCAAGGTAAGGGCCAAGTTCTTGCTGCCCAGGACATGTGATCCACCTCCCATCTCTAAACGCTTCAGCTTGCCCTCCTCGTGCTTTCGGGCGTACTCAGGGGATGTCCACCATATGACCATCGCAAGAAAGCACGCCTTGTCTTCCCCGACGTACTGAGGAGGGTTCTACATACACAAGATAGACCCATTATTAGAACATAAACTACATGAAAATGCGGAAATAAATAACACATCGATGCTAATACCCTGCAGTACGCTGCAGTGCCATGAGCGTATCCCGACAATCAGCCTTACTCATCCAAACTTTGCGCTCGGCGTGCCAGTCGCGGACGCACTGGACACGTGCCTCGTAGTGCATGCCAGTCACCCTCACCCTGCACAACTCGTGTAAGATAACGTCGCACGCAATTTCCTCGCCCTCAGCCCTCTTGAAGTATTTCTGCAACCATGCACATAGGTAAAACAAGAGGAATTAGAGCAACTATTGGTAGTCAAGAAGTGTTTGAATGCTAAGAAGCCAAAAGTCACATACCCAGAAGTGGCGGACAACCCGCTCTTGCATGTTGGTGCACTTTCCGCTAGGATCTTCCGCGTAGCTGTAGTGCTTCCAACTCCAAGCCACATCGCGGCCACCACTAGGGAGATTGACAATCCCAGGGAAATGCTTCCTAATTAGGCCTCCAAGGATGTTCGAGTACTCACGTGTCAGCTTCCTCCTCGGGTCACCATACTTGAACATGCTGCACAACGAAATGCCAAAATCAGTATGCATGTGATAAAAATTTGTATAATGATAAAAATTTCAATAATGGAATGCCAAAATCAGCATGTACCTCTTTCCAGCGGGCACGAGAACAACATCGCGGAAGGCCCAAGTTTTTAGCTTGGGGAGTTTCGTAATCCCGCGCTTATTCGGCTTCTTGTCCCGTGGTTCCAGCCTCTCCTCGGCTGCAACGTACACCTCCTCCTCGGGCGGATACCAAGCTAGGTCTTTGTTTAGCTCCTGCGGCAAACCCCCCAACCCCTCATCCTCCTCGAGCTCCTCCCCACCGTCCTCCCCACCGTCCTCCCCACCATCCTCCTCGTCCTGCCCACCGTGCTCCTCACCGTCCTCCTCGTCCTCCCCACCCCACTGCTCCTCGTCATCATCCTCGGCTGGGGGAGGACTAGGAGAAGAAGTCTGAAAGTCGCCGTGGCTGGGCATTCTTCCTCCGTGGTGGAGGGCTAGGAGGAGCGCTAGGAGGACGTGTCTGCGACGACGAACCACTCGAAAGTCCCACAAGCTCAGCCACGGCCTTGATCTTCTTTTTGAAACCTCCCTTTCTTTTTCTTGGCGGCATGTTTCAATCACCTGCAAACACAATGAAAAGAGTGGTTTATTAGTATGCAATGTAAACAGATGAATATTAGTGAAATCAACAATAAATAGCACATAGTTCAGTACATAGATCATAGTTTATTACAAATAGCACATAGTTCAGTACATATGATAGCCTCACTATTACAACTACATAGATCATAGTTTATTACAAATAGCACATAGTTCAGTACATAGGATAGCCTCACAATTACAACTACATAGCACATAGTTTATTACAAATAGCACATAGTTCAGTACATAGGATAGCCTCACAATTACAACTACATAGCACATAGTTTATTACATAGGATAGCCTCACAATTACAACTACATAGATCAGTAGCCTATGTCGACATCCGTAATCGGACCACATGTTTCATCATCATCAGGCTCAGCGAACCAATAATCATCGATGAAACCTGGAGGTGGTCCATTTGGACCTAGGTCAATGCCTGCTTTGAACGCCTCGAGTAAACTTAGGTCTTCTACGGCACACACATCCTCAGCTTCATATTCTTCATTGTCTTCCTCCATAACCGCATCTTCTTCTTGCTCATCGTCTACGACCATGTTATCAACAACGGCCGACAAGTCGATAGTGAAATGACCGGGGAGCCCTTCTTCTTGATAAAAATCAACACTCCTTGTTGAGGGGTCTACGCGGCGGTAATCATCCTTGTTTGGCGGGAGTGGCCTAATGCGTGAAGGAACCGTCATCACAACATCCCATCCATGTAGACGTTTGGTCGGGTTTCGGCACGCGTACGGGAGATAGAATACTTGGAAGGCTTGGGTGGCCAAAATGTACACGTCCTCTCCCTTATAAACAGAGCTTCTTTCAACTTCGACCAATCCAATTTCAGGATCCCGTCTCACGCGGCGTGGGTCGAACCAATGGCATTTGAATACGACGGGATTTAGCCCTTTGTCAAACCCGTAATTCAGCTCGTATATACCCTCGACTCTTCCATAGTAATGGAGTCCATCATCACCTTGACATACCACCCCGCTATTTATTGTCTTCTTGTTTGGACGGCTTGTTGTGTATTGATGGGTCTGGAAGCGATACCCGTTCACGTCATAAGAATTGAACGAGTCGACGGAATGGTTGAAGCCCCTAGCAATTTTTCGTAGCAAGGGATTCATCTCTTTGTCGGTTCTTGCCTACAAGATTAGGACGACAAGTTTAGAACAATAAATGACCGAGAAATGTCGATAGTGTACAAGCAAATTTGGATAGGATAGTACCAAACCACAGAACCAGCTACTGAAACCGTGACCGCCGCCCTTATCGAAAATATCCTTGGATTCTTCCGAGGTAGGATCCCTGTGGGTATACCTCCAATATTTAGTCGTGAATTGTCTATAACAGTGAACGGAGGAAGAGTTAGCCACGAACATACGAGTGAATGTTTGCGAATAACTAAATGGTTAGCACTTACTTGATGTACGGCTTCACTTCCACCATGGTGTTCAAGACATATGAGTGGATCAACTCCCGCTCATGTAAATTCGTTGTGTACGGCTTCGAGCCACTTGACTTGCCGCCAAGCCCTATGAAGATGCTAAGCTTGGGTACATCTTCATTGTTGGCGGCATTGTAACGGAGGACCGGGTTGTGCTTTGTGGGAATGTTGGGATCATAGTGCTTAGTGGTGAAGTTTGCCACCTCCACGTTCAGGACTGCCTCGGCTATGGATGCTTCGATCTTGCATTTATTGCCAGTCATCTGACGAAGCTTTTGTGTTTCTCTCTCGGGACCAAACTGCCAATGGCCCCAATTCGGCCCCCCCCCTTTAAGCATTCCTTCGCGAGGTGCAGGATCATATGTTGCATCGGATTAAAGAACGCTGGAGGAAAGATCTTCTCTAGATCGCAAAGCAACATGGGTGCCTGTTCATCCAGCTTCTCAATCACTTTAGTGTCTAACTCCCTAGCACAAATCTGGCGGAAGAAATAACTCAACCTCGCTAGCACTCGCCAAGTCTTCTCAGGGACATAGCCTCGAATCATCACCGGCATTATCCGCTCAAGCCACACGTGGTAGTCATGACTCTTCAGTCCTTGAACTCGCAACGTTTCAATGTTCAGACCCCTCATCCAATTGGCTGCGAACCCATCAGGGAAAAACAAGGAGTCCTTCATCCATTGGAAGACCTCCCTTTTTTGGGCCTTTGTGAGGCAGAACGGAGCGTGTGGCTTAGTCCAAGTTTTTTTGGCACCTTGAGGTGGCTTCATGTTCAACTCTGGCCTATCGCACAACTTTTCTTGGTCAATTCGAGCCTTTATGTTATCCTTCGTCTTCTCAGTGTCCACTATGGTGCTCCAAATGGCTTCACTGATATTCTTCTCGGTGTGCATTACATCAATGTTATGCGGGAGCTCGAGAAACTCAAAGTAAGGAAGCTTCCAGAAGCATGGCTTGTGGGTCCATTGGTGTGTCTCCCCATATCCCAAGAAACCATTCCCATCAGGGTTAGGCTGGAGAGCGTCTAACTCAGCCTTGGTTTCCTGTCCGGTCTTCGGAATTGGCTTCGGTGCATGGACAACACGGCCTTTTTTGAAACTCTTAACATCACTCCTGTATTCATGAATCTGCTCAAGGAACTGTCGAGCTTCATCAAAGCAGGAATACTTGCCACCCTTGTTTAGCCAGAAGAAAGTCACGGCTTGCCTGCACTCCGGACAAGGCCACTTCCCATGTGTACACCACCCGCAGAACAAAGCACGTGCTGGCAAGTCATGCAGGGACGTGTGGTACCAGACATACATATCGAAGTGTTCCTTCTTTGCCGCGTCATAAGTTCGGATCCCACGATCTTCCCAGCCAAGAAGCAAGTCATCAATCAGTGGTTCCAGATACACGTTCATGTTCTTACCCGGGTATTTCGGTCCTGGGATTATCATCGACACAAACATGTGCTCTGATCTCGTGCAGACGCTGTGGGTAGGTTCGGGGAATAACAAACACTGGCCAACAACTCGTATACCGCAGCCGACATACCATATGGATTGAACCCATCGGTTGATATCGCAATTGCTACGCTCCTCGGGTCACCGGCTTTGGGGATATTTCTTGACAAAGTTCTTCCATGCGTACCATCCGACGATGTATCATCTTGCCACTGCCTGGTCTGATCCCTTCTACAGCCCACCTCATCTGTGGGCGTATCCTCGGTCATGAAGAGCCGCTGGATCCTCGGTAGGACTGGAAGATAGCGGAGGATATTCTTGGCAACCGTGGTCTGCCTCTTCTGACCATCACCATTGGTGTCAACCTCAAAGTACCTAGAGCTTTTGCAATGGATGCAATAATTTGTGTTAGCATGCTCCTCTCTGAATAGCATACATCCCTTTGGACAAGCGTGTATCTGCTGAGATGACATCTTCAGGTCACTGAGCAATTTTTTCGAATAGTAGAAGTTTTGCGGCAAGAGGTGCCCTTTCGGCAGAATGCTGCCAACGAGGACCAGAAGTTCATCGAACCCATCTCTGCATAGATTCCTGTGGCACTTAAAGGCCAAAAGGCGAGCGATGGCATCTAGTTGGGTAACATCTGTATTTACGTGTAGGGGTTTCTGCGAAGCAAACAAAGCCTCGTAATACTTCTTTGTGTTTTCCTCCGGCTCCTCACTTGTCTCCGCATCCCTAGATGTCTCCGCCTCTACATGAGGGCTTTCTGGCACATTACCATTAGCCAAGTTCTCTAGACACCTATCAAACCCAGTATCATATTCTCTCGTAGGCTGAATCTGCCGCACCTCCTTCCTAGCACGTTTCTTCGCCTTTTCTCCATGAAAAGTCCAAATCTTGTAGGACGGTTTGAACCTAGACTTGATCAGGTGAAGACTCATAGTTTCCTTGTCCGGCGTTTTTTGGTTAGCGCACTTACTACAAGGGCAAAAAACTATCCTGGGTCTGCTAGGGATGTCAAACGCCCTGTCCACGAACTGCTTGGTCTTTTCTCCCCATTCCTCAGTATATTTCCACGGACCAATTCTGCCATCGTACATCCAGTCACGATTATCCATCCTCTAACCAGCACCAAAACAGACAAACTTAGAATTTATATCAAACATGATCCGCATTTTAATTTTTCCTTTTTTACGCATGCATCAACCTGAATCTCTACTAGGTGGGCTCCTAGCAGCCGCCGGATCCGTAGATTGAGTACGTTCTCCCTGCTCTACCCTGATCCGAGACAGAATTTCGGCAGCACCTCCCCGCTGCTCTCCCGATACACGTCTCGCCAAAAAGCCGAGAGGGGTGTGCATCCGGAGAACAACGGGGAGGCGCTGCCAAATCCTGACTCGGATCGGGGTAGAGCAGGGAGAACGTACCCAACTACGCATCCGCCGACTGTCCCGATAAATGCCGTAAGAGTTACGCTTCATAATATGCGAGACCACTAATGCATATTTATCCGCGTAACCCTTACGGTCGGGAAGAGACGCCTAGGTAACGCGACATACTTGGTGATCTAGACCAAAAAAAAAACCTAGGTACACAGGGGCGAGATTTTTACCCTTGACGCGTGAGCGAATCGGCGAACAAGATCCGGGACGGCCCCTCAAAGACCACCGCGACGCCGCCCCCCGTGACCACCTCGAAGAAGATCCGGGACGCCCCCTCAGAGACCCTCGCGACGCCGCCCCCCGTGTCCTCCTGGAAGCATCGCCTGCATAGCGACAAAATGAATTACTAATTATTGCAAGCGAACACAATTTATTTGACATGTACGATTCCATCTCAAAAAAAAAAACGGCTCTCTATGGTGTCGAGGATTTCCGCAAGCGGGCGATTTCCGCGACGGCTCTCTATCTAGCTTCCTCTAATATTCTCTCTACACTTGCGCAGTAGTAAGAAAGATACATTTTGCCTTCCTTTCACAGTTGTGGTGCTGACCAGAAATTCATATACATTTACCACTCACATACAAACTCAATGCATTGTGTTGTCTAAATTTAGGTTCACAATAAAATCCAAACATCATCATCTGCCATCTGGTTAATATTTTGGGAGAATTTTTAGTTAATATTAAGTACATAAAAATGCACATTTTGAGATACCTTATTTGTTAGAGCAAAACCGGACATAAGCGAGATACTTACCCTGATGAAATGGAAAAAGCTGACGCGGGGCTTGACGGGGAGGCGGCGGCAGGGGTGTCGGGCGGTGGATGTGGAGGTGGAGGGGTGGAGGCGGAGGTCGGGGCGCAGGCTATGGCGGCGGTGGCCGGCTGGGGGGCAGGGCGCGGAGGGAGGTCGCCGGCGGAGGGAAGCGGAGGGAGGCGGCGCGAGGAGAGCACGGCGAGGCGGCGGAGGGAAGCGGAGGGAGGTCGCCGGCGGAGGGAGGCGGCGCGAGGTGGTGGCGCGTCGGGAGGGGGAGCGATGGGCACGGCGGATGTGGAGGTGGAGGGAAGCGGAGGGAGGCGGCGCGAGGTGGCGGCGCGCGTCGGGAGGCGGCGCGAGGTGGCGGCGCGTCGGGAGGCGGCGCGAGGTGGCGGCGGATGTGGAGGTGGAGGGAAGCGGAGGGAGGCGGCGCGAGGTGGCGGCGCGGCGGGAGGTGGCGGCATGGCGGCGCGTCGGGATCGAAGCTGGGGCGCGATGGGGTGTTGGCGAATGGGTATCACCTGGCCCGATCCCGATTTAATTAGATTTACAGGGCTTTGCCGAGCGAAGGGCTTTGCCGAGCGCCACGTAGACAATGCCGAGCAAGATTTCTTTGCCGAGCGCCGGCAGTGCTTTGCCGTGCAAAGTTTCCATTTGCCGTGCGCCCATGCACGGCAAAGTTTTTTTTTGTCATTTTGGCATTTAATTAGTTTTATTTAGTAATTTTTCAGTTTTACAGTCCATCTGAGATCAGAAGTACCCATGTTGTATCCCCAAAGGCGCAGCCACGGTGAGGCACGTCCATGACCACGTTCGCGGCGTGGACTCCCGTTCGGCCACGTAGGCGCCGCGGCGACCTAAACCGGCTCCTTTATTGCGCCATTAACCCGTTGGATTACCGGAGGCTATAATGTGCCAAATGGTGCCAAACCTTGCTTTCCTTATGTACATGGACTAACCAAAACCAAACCTATCAAAAAGTATGTTGGTGGAACCTCGCGCGGTGAAATCTAGGGGGTAGACCCCCCGAGGCAAGCAGACAGCCGTTTTCGGGGGGGACGACCGCCGGAGCACCGGAATGCCACCAAAACTTGCATGTGGACCTAGGATATGTGTGAAAGTGTGTTGGAAGGTGTGATTCACCAAATGGTGCAAGGCATAGCTCCCATGTGTGACATTCCTCTCTTTCGGGCGATAACACTTGGAAGATTTCTCGACTTGTAGGCTGAAGTGTCCCGCTGCGGGTATACCGGAGGCTACAATGTGCCAAAGTGTGCCAAACCTATCTTTCCATGTGTATATGTACTAAACAAAACTAAACCTACCAAAAAGTATGTTGGTGGAACCCCGCGCGGAGAAATCTAGGGGGTAGACCCCCCGAGGCACGCAGACCGCCGTTATCGGGAGAGAACGACCGCCGGGGCACCGGAATGCCACCAAAACTTGCAAGTGGACCTAGGATATGTGTCAAAGTGTGTTGGAAGGTGTGATTCACCAAATGGTGCAAGGCATAGCTCCCATGTGTGACATTCCTCTCTTTCGGGCGATAACACTTGGAAGATTCCTCGACTTGTAGGCTGAAGTGTCCCGCTGCGGGTATACCGGTGGCTACAATGTGCCAAAGTGTGCCAAACCTAGCTTTCCATGTGTATATGGCCTAAACAAAACTAAACCTATCAAAAAGTATGTTGGTGGAACCTCCCGCGGAGAAATCTAGGGGGTAGACCCCCCGAGGCACGCAGACCGCCGTTATCGGGGGGGGACGACCGCCGGAGCACCGGAATAGCACCAAAACTTGCATGTGGACCTAGGATATGTGTGAAAGTGTGGTGGAAGGTGTGATTCACCAAATGGTGCAAGGCATAGCTCCCATGTGTGAGATTCCTCTCTTTTGGGCGATAACACTTGGAAGATTCCTCGACTTGTAGGCTGAAGTGTCCCGCTGCGGGTATACCGGAGGCTACAATGTGCCAAAGTGTGCCAAACCTATCTTTCCATGTGTATATGTACTAAACAAAACTAAACCTACCAAAAAGTATGTTGGTGGAACCCCGCGCGGAGAAATCTAGGGGGGTAGACCCCCCGAGGCACGCAGACCGCCGTTTTCGGGGGGGAACGATCGCCGGGGCACCGGAATGCCACCAAAACTTGCAAGTGGACCTAGGATATGTGTCAAAGTGTGTTGGAAGGTGTGATTCACCAAATGGTGCAAGGCATAGCTCCCATGTGTGACATTCCTCTCTTTCGGGCGATAACACTTGGAAGATTCCTCGACTTGTAGGCTGAAGTGTCCCATTGCATGGGTATACCGGAGGCTACAATGTGCCAAAGTGTGCCAAACCTATCTTTCCATGTGTATATGTACTAAACAAAACTAAACCTACCAAAAAGTATGTTGGTGGAACCCCGCGCGGAGAAATCTAGTGGGGTAGACCCCCCGAGGCACGCAGACCGCCGTTATCGGGAGAGAACTACCGTCGGGGCACCGGAATGCCACCAAAACTTGCAAGTGGACCTAGGATATGTGTCAAAGTGTGTTGGAAGGTGTGATTCACCAAATGGTGCAAGGCATTGCTCCCATGTGTGACATTCCTCTCTTTCGGGCGATAACACTTGGAAGATTCCTCGACTTGTAGGCTGAAGTGTCCCGCTGCGGGTATACCGGAGGCTACAATGTGCCAAAGTGTGCCAAACCTATCTTTCCATGTGTATATGTACTAAACAAAACTAAACCTACCAAAAAGTATGTTGGTGGAACCCCGCGCGGAGAAATCTAGGGGGGTAGACCCCCCGAGGCACGCAGACCGCCGTTATCGGGAGAGAACGACCGCCGGGGCACCGGAATGCCACCAAAACTTGCAAGTGGACCTAGGATATGTGTCAAAGTGTGTTGTAAGGTGTGATTCACCAAATGGTGCAAGGCATAGCTCCCATGTGTGACATTCCTCTCTTTCGGGCGATAACACTTGGAAGATTCCTCGACTTGTAGGCTGAAGTGTCCCGCTGCGGGTATACCGGAGGCTACAATGTGCCAAAGTGTGCCAAACCTATCTTTCCATGTGTATATGTACTAAACAAAACTAAACCTACCAAAAAGTATGTTGGTGGAACCCCGCGCGGAGAAAGCTAGGGGGGTAGACCCCCCGAGGCACGCAGACCGCCGTTATCGGGAGAGAACTACCGCCGGGGCACCGGAATGCCACCAAAACTTGCAAGTGGACCTAGGATATGTGTCAAAGTGTGTTGGAAGGTGTGATTCACCAAATGGTGCAAGGCATTGCTCCCATGTGTGACATTCCTCTCTTTCGGGCGATAACACTTGGAAGATTCCTCGACTTGTAGGCTGAAGTGTCCCGCTGCGGGTATACCGGAGGCTACAATGTGCCAAAGTGTGCCAAACCTATCTTTCCATGTGTATATGTACTAAACAAAACTAAACCTACCAAAAAGTATGTTGGTGGAACCCCGCGCGGAGAAATCTAGGGGGGTAGACCCCCCGAGGCACGCAGACCGCCGTTATCGGGAGAGAACTACCGCCGGGGCACCGGAATGCCACCAAAACTTGCAAGTGGACCTAGGATATGTGTCAAAGTGTGTTGGAAGGTGTGATTCACCAAATGGTGCAAGGCATAGCTCCCATGTGTGAAATTCCTCTCTTTCGGGCGATAACACTTGGAAGATTCCTCGACTTGTAGGCTGAAGTGTCCCGCTGCGGGTATACCGGAGGCTACAATGTGCCAAAGTGTGCCAAACCTAGCTTTCCATGTGTATATGGCCTAAACAAAACTAAACCTACCAAAAAGTATGTTGGTGGAACCCCGCGCGGAGAAATCTAGGGGGGTAGACCCCCCGAGGCACGCAGACCGCCGTTATCGGGGGGGAACGACCGCCGGAGCACCGGAATAGCACCAAAACTTGCATGTGGACCTAGGATATGTGTGAAAGTGTGTTGGAAGGTGTGATTCACCAAATGGTGCAAGGCATAGCTCCCATGTGTGAGATTCCTCTCTTTCGGGCGATAACACTTGGAAGATTCCTCGACTTGTAGGTCAAGTGTCCCATCTAACGGGTATACCGGAGGCTACAATGTGCCAAAGTGTGCAAAACCTATCTTTCCATGTGTATATGTACTAAACAAAACTAAACCTACCAAAAAGTATGTTGGTGGAACCCCGCGCGGAGAAATCTAGGGGGTAGACCCCCCGAGGCACGCAGACCGCCGTTTTCGGGGGGGAACGATCGCCGGGGCACCGGAATGCCACCAAAACTTGCAAGTGGACCTAGGATATGTGTCAAAGTGTGTTGGAAGGTGTGATTCACCAAATGGTGCAAGGCATAGCTCCCATGTGTGACATTCTTCTCTTTCGGGCGATAACACTTGGAAGATTCCTCGACTTGTAGGCTGAAGTGTCCCGCTGCGGGTATACCGGAGGCTACAATGTGCCAAAGTGTGCCAAACCTATCTTTCGATGTGTATATGTACTAAACAAAACTAAACCTACCAAAAAGTATGTTGGTGGAACCCCGCGCGGAGAAATCTAGGGGGGTAGACCCCCCGAGGCACGCAGACCGCCGTTATCGGGAGAGAACTACCGCCGGGGCACCGGAATGCCACCAAAACTTGCAAGTGGACCTAGGATATGTGTAAAAATGTGTTGGAAGGTGTGATTCACCAAATGGTGCAAGGCATAGCTCCCATGTGTGACATTCCTCTCTTTCAGGCGATAACACTTGGAAGATTCCTCGACTTGTAGGCTGAAGTGTCCCGCTGCGGGTATACCGGAGGCTACAATGTGCCAAAGTGTGCCAAACCTATCTTTCCATGTGTATATGTACTAAACAAAACTAAACCTACCAAAAAGTATGTTGGTGGAACTCCCCAAGGAGAAATCTAGGGGGTAGACCCCCCGAGGCACGCAGATCGCCGTTATCGGGAGAGAACGACCGCCGGGTCACCGGAATGCCACCAAAACTTGCAAGTGGACCTAGGATATGTGTCAAAGTGTGTTAGAAGGTGTGATTCACCAAATGGTGCAAGGCATAGCTCCCATGTGTGACATTCCTCTCTTTCGGGCGATAACACTTGGAAGATTCCTCGACTTGTAGGCTGAAGTGTCCCGCTGCGGGTATACCGGTGGCTACAATGTGCCAAAGTGTGCCAAACCTATCTTTCCATGTGTATATGGCCTAAACAAAACTAAACCTACCAAAAAGTATGTTGGTGGAACCCCGCGCGGAGAAATCTAGGGGGGTAGACCCCCCGAGGCACGCAGACCGCCGTTATCGGGAGAGAACTACCGCCGGGGCACCGGAATGCCACCAAAACTTGCAAGTGGACCTAGGATATGTGTCAAAGTGTGTTGGAAGGTGTGATTCACCAAATGGTGCAAGGCATAGCTCCCATGTGTGAAATTCCTCTCTTTCGGGCGATAACACTTGGAAGATTCCTCGACTTGTAGGCTGAAGTGTCCCGCTGCGGGTATACCGGAGGCTACAATGTGCCAAAGTGTGCCAAACCTAGCTTTCCATGTGTATATGGCCTAAACAAAACTAAACCTACCAAAAAGTATGTTGGTGGAACCCCGCGCGGAGAAATCTAGGGGGGTAGACCCCCCGAGGCACGCAGACCGCCGTTATCGGGGGGGAACGACCGCCGGAGCACCGGAATAGCACCAAAACTTGCATGTGGACCTAGGATATGTGTGAAAGTGTGTTGGAAGGTGTGATTCACCAAATGGTGCAAGGCATAGCTCCCATGTGTGAGATTCCTCTCTTTCGGGCGATAACACTTGGAAGATTCCTCGACTTGTAGGCTGAAGTGTCCCGCTGCGGGTATACCGGAGGCTACAATGTGCCAAAGTGTGCAAAACCTATCTTTCCATGTGTATATGTACTAAACAAAACTAAACCTACCAAAAAGTATGTTGGTGGAACCCCGCGCGGAGAAATCTAGGGGGTAGACCCCCCGAGGCACGCAGACCGCCGTTTTCGGGGGGGAACGATCGCCGGGGCACCGGAATGCCACCAAAACTTGCAAGTGGACCTAGGATATGTGTCAAAGTGTGTTGGAAGGTGTGATTCACCAAATGGTGCAAGGCATAGCTCCCATGTGTGACATTCTTCTCTTTCGGGCGATAACACTTGGAAGATTCCTCGACTTGTAGGCTGAAGTGTCCCGCTGCGGGTATACCGGAGGCTACAATGTGCCAAAGTGTGCCAAACCTATCTTTCGATGTGTATATGTACTAAACAAAACTAAACCTACCAAAAAGTATGTTGGTGGAACCCCGCGCGGAGAAATCTAGGGGGGTAGACCCCCCGAGGCACGCAGACCGCCGTTATCGGGAGAGAACTACCGCCGGGGCACCGGAATGCCACCAAAACTTGCAAGTGGACCTAGGATATGTGTAAAAATGTGTTGGAAGGTGTGATTCACCAAATGGTGCAAGGCATAGCTCCCATGTGTGACATTCCTCTCTTTCAGGCGATAACACTTGGAAGATTCCTCGACTTGTAGGCTGAAGTGTCCCGCTGCGGGTATACCGGAGGCTACAATGTGCCAAAGTGTGCCAAACCTATCTTTCCATGTGTATATGTACTAAACAAAACTAAACCTACCAAAAAGTATGTTGGTGGAACCCCGCGCGGAGAAATCTAGGGGGTAGACCCCCCGAGGCACGCAGATCGCCGTTATCGGGAGAGAACGACCGCCGGGTCACCGGAATGCCACCAAAACTTGCAAGTGGACCTAGGATATGTGTCAAAGTGTGTTAGAAGGTGTGATTCACCAAATGGTGCAAGGCATAGCTCCCATGTGTGACATTCCTCTCTTTCGGGCGATAACACTTGGAAGATTCCTCGACTTGTAGGCTGAAGTGTCCCGCTGCGGGTATACCGGTGGCTACAATGTGCCAAAGTGTGCCAAACCTAGCTTTCCATGTGTATATGGCCTAAACAAAACTAAACCTATCAAAAAGTATGTTGGTGGAACCTCCCGCGGAGAAATCTAGGGGGTAGACCCCCCGAGGCACGCAGACCGCCATTATCGGGAGAGAACGACCGCCGGAGCACCGGAATACCAACAAAACTTGCAAGTGGACCTAGGATATGTGTCAAAGTGTGTTGGAAGGTTTTATTCACCAAATGGTGCAAGGCATTGCTCCCATGTGTGACATTCCTCTCTTTCGGGCGATAACACTTGGAAGATTCCTCGACTTGTAGGCTGAAGTGTCCCGCTGCGGGTATACCGGAGGCTACAATGTGCCAAAGTGTGCCAAACCTATCTTTCCATGTGTATATGTACTAAACAAAACTAAACCTACCAAAAAGTATGTTGGTGGAACCCCGCGCGGAGAAATCTAGGGGGGTAGACCCCCCGAGGCACGCAGACCGCCGTTATCGGGAGAGAACTACCGCCGGGGCACCGGAATGCCACCAAAACTTGCAAGTGGGCCTAGGATATGTGTCAAAGTGTGTTGGAAGGTGTGATTCACCAAATGGTGCAAGGCATAGCTCCCATGTGTGACATTCCTCTCTTTCGGGCGATAACACTTGGAAGATTCCTCGACTTGTAGGCTGAAGTGTCCCGCTGCGGGTATACCGGAGGCTACAATGTGCCAAAGTGTGCCAAACCTAGCTTTCCATGTGTATATGGCCTAAACAAAACTAAACCTACCAAAAAGTATGTTGGTGGAACCCCGCGCGGAGAAATCTAGGGGGTAGACCCCCGAGGCACGCAGACCGCCGTTATCGGGAGAGAACGACCGCCGGAGCACCGGAATACCACCAACACTTGCAAGTGGACCTAGGATATGTGTCAAAGTGTGTTGGAAGGTGTGATTCACCAAATGGTGCAAGGCATTGCTCCCATGTGTGACATTCCTCTCTTTCAGGCGATAACACTTTGAAGATTCCTCGACTTGTAGGCTGAAGTGTCCCGCTGCGGGTATACCGGAGGCTACAATGTGCCAAAGTGTGCCAAACCTAGCTTTCCATGTGTATATGGCCTAAAAAAAATTAAACCTACCAAAAAGTATGTTGGTGGAACCCCGCGCGGAGAAATCTAGGGGGGTAGACCCCTGAGGCACTCAGACCGCCGTTATCGGGAGAGAACGACCGCCGGAGCACCGGAATAGCACCAAAACTTGCATGTGGACCTAGGATATGTGTGAAAGTGTGTTGGAAGGTGTGATTCACCAAATGGTGCAAGGCATAGCTCCCATGTGTGAGATTCCTCTCTTTCGGGCGATAACACTTGGAAGATTCCTCGACTTGTAGGCTGAAGTGTCCCGCTGCGGGTATACCGGTGGCTACAATGTGCCAAAGTGTGCCAAACCTAGCTTTCCATGTGTATATGGCCTAAACAAAACTAAACCTATCAAAAAGTATGTTGGTGGAACCTCCCGCGGAGAAATCTAGGGGGTAGACCCACCGAGGCACGCAGACCGCCGTTATCGGGAGAGAACGACCGCCGGAGCACCGGAATGCCACCAAAACTTGCATGTGGACCTAGGATATGTGTGAAAGTGTGGTGGAAGGTGTGATTCACCAAATGGTGCAAGGCATTGCTCCCATGTGTGACATTCCTCTCTTTCAGGCGATAACACTTGGAAGATTCCTCGACTTGTAGGCTGAAGTGTCCCGCTGCGGATATACCGGTGGCTACAATGTGCCAAAGTGTGCCAAACCTAGCTTTCCATGTGTATATGGCCTAATCAAAACTAAACCTACCAAAAAGTATGTTGGTGGAACCTCGCGCGGAGAAATCTAGGGGGGTAGACCCCTCGAGGCACGCAGACCGCCGTTTTCGTGGGGGAATGACCCCCGGAGCACCGGAATGCCACCAAAACTTGCAAGCGGACCTAGGATATGTGTAAAAGTGTGTTGGAAGGTGTGATTCGCCAAATGGTGCAAGGCTGTGTGGCCGGCCTCTTTTTCAGGCGATAGCACTTGGAAGATCCCCCGAACGCGGTTTGTTTACTCCGAAACCCTGATATGTTGGAGGGGGAGTAAGGACTTAGAGTACTTGTCGTATAGCAAAAATATGGTATAAACATTGCATTAATCAAGATGTGGTACTTGTCATATTTCAAGAATAAAATGTAAGCATTAAAATAAGTACAATATAGATCGAAAAAGGAGAAAATACTACAAGGCACACGGCAAAGGAAAATGTGCACGGCAAAGCAGCCTTTGCCGTGCGACTGTGCAAAGCGCACGGCAAAGCAGCCTTTGCCGTGCGGGTGGGGCTGGCGCACGGCAAAGGACCTCTCACGGCAATGCCTTGTTCCCTTTGCCATGCGTCATTTCATTGCCGTGCGCTTTCCTGAGGCTTTGCCGTGCGCTTTATCTTGCCGTGTGCCGTAGGTCCTCTTTGCCGTGCGTTCCTCTTTGCCGTGCGTTTTTTGTTTGCGTTGCACGGCAAAGTATTCTTTGCCGTGTTTATCTTGCCGTGTGCCGTAGGTCCTCTTTGCCGTGCGTTCCTCTTTGCCGTGCGTTTTTTGTTTGCGTTGCACGGCAAAGTATTCTTTGCCGTGTGCGAGCACACGGCAAAAGGTGTATGCACGGCAACGAGCTTTTTTCCCGTAGTGTATTTGATATTTTAAAATATGTTTAAATGCATTTTAAATAAAGGGTGCATATGCATCCGGGTGTAATCCCTGTTGGAGCCCCTGTTGAGGCCGCCGGTGAAGATGGTGTAAAGAAAGGCAAAAGGCGGAAGAAAAGAAGAAGCAAGACGCCATCATGCTCAAGTACTAATAATTCATATCACTGTATCGGCTACAACTTCTGTTGAAAAATTGATTCGATAGTATCGCACACTCGAAGTCTCCAACCACACCTACCAACATGAGAGGTAGTTAAGCAACAAAACCTAATGCTTATGTACGTACCTGGAAAGAGGGAGATTATATAGAAGAGACTGAAGCACATTTCAGAGAGATCTCCATTGCAGAAGCAGAGAGAGCGGAGTCACAAAGCGGAGAGTGAGATCCTGAGAGTCGAGACACATATATTAGCCATGGGGTTCGGCGTGGTGTCCATCCTGAACGCCGTGTTCCGGCGCGCCTTCACCTCCGCCGGCCTCCGGTCCAGCTCCACCGCCGTCGACGCCGACACCACGCTCCACTTCTGGGCCAGCCCCTCCCTCGTCCCCCCTTCCTCCGACTCCAAATCCAGCTCCAAGAATGGCAGCAACATCAAGCAACGGCGGCCGGTGGTGGTGCTGATCCACGGCTTCGGCCCGGACCCGACGTGGCAGTGGGCGTCGCAGGTGGGCCCGCTCTCCCGGCACTTCGACATCCTCGTCCCCACGCTCCTCTTCTTCGGCCCCTCCACCACCCGCTCCCCGGACCGCTCCGACGCCTTCCAGGCCGCCAACATCGCCTCGCTCCTCGCCGGCGTCGGAGGCGGCGAGGAGGAGCCGAGGGAGGTGCACGTGGTGGGCACCAGCTACGGCGGGTTGGTGGCGTACCACCTGGCCCGTGCGCTGCAAGTGCAGGGAGGGAGGTGGAGGGTGGGGAAGGTGGCGCTGTGCAGCTCGGACCTGACCAAGGGGCCGGAGGACGACCGGGCGCTGGCGGCGAAGGGCGGCGTGGCGGAGGTGACGGAGCTGATGGTGCCGGCGGACACCAAGGCGCTGCGGCGGCTCATGGCCATCGGCGCCCACGACCCGCCCAAGTACCTCCCCGAGTGCCTCGCGCGCGAACTCCTCCGGGTACGTACGCACACCCGCCGTACAATACATCTTCCACGACTGTTGCTACGTAGGTATATACATGGTGCATGCACGTCCTGTACATAAAAGTCTCGTAAAGGGTACTTTCACATTGAAGCCACAGGGGCAACTGAAAAAGTTTGTACTAGTAGTAATAATATATGGCCTCCATGATTAAAGTTAACAAATCATGCACGTTCTTTACAAAAAGGTTCACAAATCATCTCCCAACTCACCAACAATTTGGTGGGGAATCACATCTGTCACCAATCTATTTCCCTATACTCAAAGTTTGATTCGTCACCATGGGGGAAGCACGATGCATGCATGTCATTGCCGCATTCTCTATAATGTACACTTGAGTAATTCTTAGTAGAGAAAATATCTGGTGTAAACCACGCTATGATGTGGAAACCAGTGAAAACAAATGAAAGTTATCTTTTAAATTTCTAAAAATTATAAAAAAGAATATTAACATTTAATCTCATAGCAGACTATGTAGAAAGAATATTAACATTTACAATTTTCATTTAAAAAGTTTATAAAACAAAATTCAGCAATTAATAGTGGAAACAATACATCGTCATTATTCATGCATATTTCGTTTTCGTGTACCTTTCAAATAAATATGAGTTTGGATTTCATATTGTACAACTTTGTATAACATCACCTATCTAGCATGCCATTTTTTTAGAACTTCTCAACATAGTTCCACGGGATATTCTCTATTCTCACTATGGCATGTGTACTTTCTCGAAATTGTTTGTCATCTTTAGAGCATGTAAAAGTTTTTAGAGAGAGAGAGAGATAGAGGGCAAGTTTTTTCCCCCCGGTAAAGAGAATATATTAATACCGCTGAGATACCAATAACACGCAAAATGAAAGTTAGAATGCTCCGTTATGTTTGATAAATTTCAACTATACTTAGTTCACTACATTAATAATGCAGAAATGCTTCGGTGCCCAAAGAGAGGGGAAGATACAGCTCATCAAGGGGATCGCCACCGGGCATGGCTTCAAGATCGCTCCTCTCCCTCAGGTAGCTAACTAAATACCACCATCATATTAGTTACCACAACTATATCGGTTAATTAGTTACTAGCTAACACTATTCGCTTGACCACGTGATATGTAAATATTGCAGGAAGTGTTGATCGTTTGGGGAGAGTTCGACCAGATTTTTCCGTTGGAGAAAGCCCACAAGGTCAAAGAGTAAGTTCCAATATGATCCCATCTACTAGTATCAATTTTTTAACTGATTGTGCTCCCTCGAGCAGTGAACTATCACATGAGTTATCTTGATACGGTGAATATATGCGCAAATTAATGAAAACTAATCATTTGCAGGAAGCTTGGCGAGAAGGTGACGCTGAAGATTATCCCCAATACGGGTCATCTGCCGCAACAGGAGGATTCCAAGCTCTTCAACAAAATCCTCATCGACTTCTTACTACCTTCGCCGCCCATTTCTGCTTCCGTGAAATAGCACATGATGTTCGAGTTTCCAACGGGCCCGTTGTATTGTAACTGAGGGTATAAGAAACGAAATACTTGCACATTCTTTTTCTCACCCGTTAATATTTTGCTCCGCCTACATCCCTCAGTCGATTGATATTTTCTTATGTCACAATCGGAAGGCATGTAGGGGGATTTTCCAAGATTTTATATTAGAGATAGTGGTGTGGTGAAACGGGTGATATTTTTGAGGTTTTGATGGAGTGAGTAGAAAGGTAGGAAAACTTTCAAAAATAACTGCTATACGGAGATTGGAGCTTCGTCGGTTCACTTGTCAAGCCCATGTGGTTGCTAACTCACATCGACATCCTCCACTCCCGGGGCACAGTTTTTGGGTGAAAGCTTAGGCCCTGCTGCTCAGGGCCGGACTACGGCGTCGATCCATGTCACTTCCCTCTTGGGGGTGTCGTCTTGAAGACTTTTTTTCCAGCGTGCTTTCCTGAGGCTGGACTTGTACATCATCGCGGCGGGTGGCCGACGTTGTGTGATGACCGTGTGGTGGCTTGTGTGGCAACGATGGTGGTGTTGAGTGATGGTCGGGTAACGTCAAGACCTTGGCTGACGCGTCCGAGTTTCTTCTTCTTGTGCTTCGCTTGCGGTGGAGTCGGCGGAGCTGCTATGGTTTGTCGAGAGTCTTCATTTGAGCAGCGTACGATGACCTGCAGGGTGGCCTTGTGGTGATGATCTTCCTCGGCGCATGTCTTGCGCTTATCCTCTTCGGATCTCGTCATCAGAGTCGGAGTTGACTGCTGCTTCACGAGGAGTATCTTGTTTGGCGTTGGCCGGCTTCCATGGTACCGCTTCGGCGAGGTCTTCGTGGTTGGTACTTCAGTGAAGTCAGAGTCGCTGTCCCCCGCGGGGGTGGTGCTCCATAACGGTCACCGAGGCACTTGTTTCGGTTTTTTGCTGGTTTTCGCTAATAAACTGGTCGATTTCTATACTTCTGCTTTATTAATGAAAGTGATAAGTCTTTTGCCTCGTTAAAAAAAAAGTGATAATTGTTCTATAGAGATTATAGAATTGTATAATCTTGTTTTAAATACACACTTGATATTCAAGAAAAACATATCAAGAGAATGCATTATTCTACTATAAATGTAATTATTTGAAACAAATTAAGAGAACGTGGGTTATCTTTTTGCAATATCTTGTGATATGGGATGGCATATAAGTCATTGGTACCATAAACCCTAAAGTTTCGTTAATTTTGAAGTTTGGCGACTCTAATCTTTGGTACAGGTGCGTATATATGACTATATGTATGTGGCGATGTGCGCCGTGATTCTCAGCTGAGTTCGATAATGTTCGTTTAATGTTGTCGCATGTACGTGTTGTTTTAGGATCATGTTGCCCATGAGGCAGGGTGTTTGACCCGCTCCATTTTGCGCGAGCATATATATTCGTGTCCTCCTCTATTCACCAGTTGGGTTCATAGCTCAGTGGTAGAGCAATTGACTGCAGATCAATAGGTCACCGGTTCGAACCCGGTTGGGCCCTCTATTGTTTTTATTTTTATCCAAATTATTTCACTATATATAATATAGTCACTTAGTTTTTTGTTAGTACTTCGTTACGAAAGATCTCTAATTCTACCGATATATACGAGTAACATGACGCCACAAAGTATCAAGTTTTTCCAGATCTTGTAACAACGTTATGATCGTTGATGATCGCAGCAGAGATGTTGAGATCAACAAGACCAGCAGCAGTCCATCATCGGGCTCCAGAATTCCTTGCAGTTTTCCCAAAAACCGCAATAAATCAATTAAACTATATAATGAATCTCAGCATGCAGAAAATGACTAGGACAATACCCATCACCAAGTCCAACAAACTTGCACAGGAAAAACGCGGCACTGGATTACAGAGCACAGCACTCAACTAGAAGGATTTCACACAAAAAGAAGATACACAGAAGCAGAGGAATGTCATTGTAACACACAACACCTGTGATCAGCAGGTTCATTTCAGTTTGTAGGTAACGCAGACCGATGCAACAACCAGTGTTTCTTATAATCGCACAGTTCAATGAAATAAACATGCATGACGTCAATGAATCGGTTATGGAAAGAAATAAAGCAATCATCTTTTTGTAGATCAAATGAAACCTCGTACAGTGTCCAGAGTAATGTTTATATCATGAAATTTCTGAAGACCGTGGTGACCATTACGGAGTACAAAAAAAAAAATTCGAGGGAACTCCTCATACACAAGTGCAGTTCTACATTCTCATGATCAGAGTCAGAACCCTAGACGAAAGCATAGATGATGTAGAAGGTGGAGTGCACTGAAAGAATGACAAATCAATGAAGAACTACAACAACCATAACTGAAGGTGGGGAAAAAAAGCAGAGCAGATTGGCCGCTCTCTTCTTTCCGGACCGGGAGGTCTCAATTTCCTTTTCAGCTTTATTCTGTGAGGACATGTGGCTATAGGTATTTGACATGTGAGTTCTGCCTGAGACTGGAGTAAACACTCGGTTAGCGGAGCGAGCCTCGGTCAGCTGTACAGAAGCGATGGAGCCACCAGGTTAATGCTACTCTATCAGATAAAGCATCAAATGCTTTTCCGGGAAGCATCGTCACAAAACATCTCTTAATCCCCCTTTGGAACCAAGGCATTCTTGGGGATTAGCATAGAAATAGTCCTCTTCCTTGGGCCGGCCAGGGATGGCCCTTCGGTCTGTTGGTTGGCCCATGTGTTTCTGGTGTGCCACCTTCACAGCTGCGGAGAATTCATCCCAGGAAAGTTTACCTCCTTGGAAATGATCGAGGAGTTCGACAAGTTTCACCCTGTCTAATAAGATGGTCTTCCGAAATCCGGTATACCTGAAACAGAATAGCAAAAAGGTTCATCAGCATAGCATCGAATCAAGTACTATTCTGTAGTCAGTACTAAGGAAAAGCTATGAAATCGTATAATATTCTTAAGAAGCCCACCTGCGATGACCTTCAACAACCCTTGCCATATTTCCATCGTAACTGGGGATAAAAACATCACTTGCTATCGAAACCATGTAGTCCAGTGCTGCCATCTGGGTTGAATGGTTCTGGAATGGCCGCAGTTCATCAGGAGATAAAAGCTTTTCCTTCCTTACCTGGTATCATAAGACAAAGCTTAGAAGATCAAAACCCACCTTAGAGAACATTGTAGACGAAAGAAAAAAGTGCTCACCAATTTAGGATACGCAGCCCTCAAAGCAGCCAAACGCCTTTCGCCTCCATAGATTTCACCAGAGGCAATATATATCAATGTATCCTTCGTAAATCCTAGAGCTTTAAGCACTAGAGTAATTTCTTCGGGTGTGAGGGGACAAAGTCCCTGGAGCCTCTTGAACTCAGAATCGATCTCTTTTTCTTTCCACCATGGATATGCATATCTACAGTTCAAATGCAATCGTTTTATACCTATTCAAGCAGCACCACCATAAGTACTGAGTAGAAAACTAGAAATGCAAAGACAAACCTCATTCTGGTGAGCTCCTCGGTTTCTTTGCTAGAACAGCCATGTGCGCAGCCTGAAAAGGCGAGCATATCCATTTCATAGCGTAAGTGAAGCACAACAAATTGCCCACTTTTCTGAAGGGTGGAGATAAGTTTTCTGCCAAGAGCCTCAATCTGTGGAGTGAATCTCAAAGCCTCAAAGTTGACACGGCAACGCAGCATTTGGAGATGCATAGGAAGGCCATTGTTTGCAAGGCGGGCATCTGTTTTATTGAAATGGATTACTTTGTGCTTCCTTGCAATAGGTAATACCTGCAGATACAAATGGTTTATAACTTTCTAAGTTTTTCAACACTGCTCAATGCAGCCTGCAGTAAAAGACATTCAGTACCTGCTTTAGGTAGTACGTATCATTTGACCAGCTGATAGGGGGCATCGAATAAATTCTTCTCCTAGATTTTATCTGGAGTTTCAGTGGCAATGCTTTGACAATCCTCAGTTCATCTCTTAAAGAATTAATAAAGTTGTTTACATCAAATATATCTCCAAAATCACTGCAAATCAGAAAAGAGCTTCTTTGTAAATAAGCAACAAACAAGCAGTAACATATGTCACCAAAAATCCTATTTGTTGTGCGGTAGAGATAAATGATGTTCACAATATCACAATACGATAGCAAATATTTATGTAGACTAGAAGCTCATTGGATAGGTAAAATGCTGATCTTACTGAAACAATTCGGTACGAAAACTATACCTTGGATCAGCCCAGAAAGATCTTTTATCCAGTTCAGGGACCACTAGTGTTAGATTCAGATGACGTGCTATGGTCACCATATCGCATATCTGCAGCACACCATTTCGTAAGAAAATTAGAATCACGCCTGGTAGGCAGGTGACCGAGCAACAAGAATCTAGTATAGCTAAGGTACAAACCCCAGCTCGCATTTGATTGAGGCCTCCATTGCAAGTCACTATTAGATAGCCATTGCTTCTATAAACTCCTGTATAAAGCAACAAGGCCCTAATCAGCATAAGGACTGAGACAACAAGATATGTTAATTGTCTTCTGGCTATGCATCACAAACATCTATTTTAATAACAGCATAAAGCAGCAAGTGTCTAAGGAAATGTATGAACAACAGAGGAAATGAGATAAGAACACACATTCAGGTCCTGCTAAAGGATAAACTGTACTATAGCAATATGCCGCATACCAAGAAACGGCCACAAATTCGGTACTTTTGCATCCAAATTTCAAACTGGAGATCTCCTAATGGTACAGAATTGGCCTCAAAATCGCCATTTCGAGCGTGTTGACTCGCGCTCCGTCCAAATCCGAGAACCACGAGCTCGACCAGATCGCGCAGACTAACATTCTGAGGCCAGATTCTTGGGAGCAAGAGGAGGGAGAAGAAGAGAGCACTTACTCCTGGGCACGAGCGCCAGAGGGGAGAGCCGCGCGGCGGTCCGGTCCTCCCCGGCGAGCGCGGCCAGGCCGGCCGCGGCGCCGCCGGAGCCTCCTCCTCCCCAACAGTCCGCGAGGACCCTGGGGTGCCAGAGCCCGGCGATGGACGCCAGCTGCACCACGGCCGTCCACAGCACCGCGCTGGCCACCGCCCGCATGGCCCACCGCCACACCCGCCTCCGCCGCGCCGCCGCCGCGGCCACAACCATCTCCAGCTCCTCCCCCGCCGTGCTCCGCTCTTGTCGCGACCCCTACTACAGCCACGGCCTCCACCTAACTGCCAACTAGTATCACTGCTACTACAACCAGCGGCGGGCGGGAGGCGAGCGATTAGAGCGGACGACGGCGGTGTTTACGCGGGATTAACTGCGCCGTTAGGCACTACTACTGGCTCCCGTGATTAGTTTGGAATGGCGCCATTAATGGGCGATAAAGCTTGGAGATTTCGGAGCAGCAAGACGAAGGAGAAATCGCGGAGAATGAATGAAATGAGAACAGAGCAGCGGTAGGCAGGACGTTAGCATTTGGAGGATGGCGCTGGAGCCCCGAAAGGACTCTTCCTCGATCGGTTGGTAGTAGACTAGTGAGTGCTAACCCTTAAACGCGGCAATTAGTATTTTAATTAATCATCGCCAATCTTTCTCTTCGGTTCCTTGGAAATGTTGTTACCGCCCTTCTCCAAAATACAAACTTTGGTCACTAGTAATTTTACTGCTTCTGATAAACAGCATACTGTAGTGTTCAACTATTTGATCTCTAACTATCTAATTCAAATAGTTCTAAAGATAAGTCCTTCGGTTCCTTTGAAATGTTGTTTTCGTCGTTATCCATAAAATCTAATAAATGGCATACTATAGTTCAGCCAGATAAGTTCAACTATTTAATTTGTAATAATTAAAATACTTCAAAAGATTTTATTACTTCAAATTTCTAAGGCGCACTATATTCAAAATTTAATTTTATAGTCATAATTAATTCATTACTCATTAGTGACAAGTGTTCCCCTTGTCCTTGCTGCTTACGCAACTATAAAAATGCAACTCTCTATTGACCTTTTTGTTTTCTAGTATTCAGTTCAATGCTGTTAGCATGGAAAAACTATGCAAAAACATGTGTCTATTGCATTTTCGTAAGACCGCATATAACTACTATACTAAAGCGTAACAGGTTCGATTTTTCTCCTAATTTTGATTTTTTTTTTGGGATTAACTTGGTGCTGACACGTATGTGCTTTGGGTGGTTTGCTTCCCGCTGGCTCTTTCCTGTGTGTAATTTCGGTGCTCTGTGCGATTTTTGGGGAGGCTGAGAGTTTGTATGATGCTGATATGTCTGCTCGCTGTTTTGGGGCATTAGGGCATCTTCAGCGCCGCGACGCAAACGGACGCTGAGCGACCGTTTTGGTCCGCCGTGACCGAAAATGCGTCTAGGTCCTGCTCCAGCGGGGCGACGCAAATTGACCGGGCCGTCCGTGGAGACGCAAACCTGGCCCAAACATGCGCCATGTTTGCGTCTCCGCGGACGCTCAGCGGTCGCGGAAAGTATCCATGTTGGGTGCATCCGGGCCCGGTAGGCAGTGAGTAGGTAAGCAAAAGATTTTTTTCATTACTATTGATTGGCCAAAAGGACCATCTTTACAGAGATGGTTAGTCGAGTTAACCTAAAACTACAACGGCCGTACCTACTCGCCGTCGCGCGGCCTACACCGGCCTCGGTTACTCGCAGTCACGCGGCCTACTACTGACCTCCGGCGGGACCGGCGCCGTCGTCGAAGCGCGAGCGCTTCGCGCACTCCGCACGCCGGGCACGCCGCAGATTGGTCACCCCCTCCCGCCTGCGGCGTTCGAGGGACTCGGCCAGAGAGGAGTCCCACAGGAGTGCCGCCTCCTCCGCCGCCGCCTGGGCCGCCGCCAGCAACCCCGCTAGCTGGGCGACGAAGCGAGCCCTGTCCCTAGCCGCCTCCGCCACCGCTTCGTTCCGGGCGGCGATGGCGACCGCCAGCTCCAGGTTCTCCTGCTCGACCCGCGGGAGAATGGCCCCTCCGCTGGAGCGAGTCCAGGTCGGAGCACAGTAACCCCCTAGCCATGGCGATCGCATAGCTGTTGGCGTCCTCCTCCGCCAACCGCGCCTGGCGGCGCTGGGCGTCCCCAGCGAGGGTCTCGAAGGACGCGACCAGAATGAGCTGGTCGCCGACGCAGTCGAAGCGACCGGGGACGGGGGCGTCATCGTCCGCGATGTCATGGATGACGGCGTCCGCTGGTGGGGCCGTCGGAGGGGCCGCCATCGCCGCCCGCGCCTCCGCGAGCTCCGCCCTGGCGTCGGCAAGCTCAACCATGGCGTTCGTGATCTCCGCCCTGGTCGCCGCGAGGCGCCCTTCGGCGCGCTCTGCCGCCTCCGCCACCGCCTCCGCAACCTCCGCCTCCGCCGGCGCCTCCAGGTCCAGCTGCTGGGCCTCAACGCCGGCGGCGACTACCTCCTCCTCCGGGTGGAGGTGGCGGCACATCTGAACAACATGCTCCTAACTAAGGTTCTGCCCGGCCATGGATGGATGCTAGGGTTTAGCTTGAGGTGTGCCCGTCGCCCCCGCCGGTGTCCACCATATATAGCCAAGGCGGGGCGGGAAACGGCGTTGGCGCGCAGGTCGTTTCCCGCGCGCGCGAAACGGCGGCGAAACTTGCCAATGTATTGGGCACGCGCGGGAACGATCGTCGACGCGCGGGAACAGTTAGTCGCCGGCGGTAGTCCTCGACGGGACGTAAAACGCCATTAGCGAGCTTGACGCTGTCCCCACTAAAAAAATACGTCCGCACCGCTGGAGGTACCCGACGCAACGGTCGTCCTGGGCCACATGGCATCCGCGGACCGACGTAAACGGACATTTCGGACGTCCGAAATACGTCGGCCCGTTGGAGATGACTAGGATGTAGCAGTGGAGTAGGCTCTGCCGTCTGCATGATAGCTGGCTTGGTTATGCATGCGTGTGATGAGGCTAATGATGACGCGTGTATAGTTTTGGAGCTGCCAGATAAACTACTTTGACCAGATGAAGCGGTGGTGGAAAAAGGAGACGCGTTGTACTCCATTTTGTCTCCCATCTTCTCGATTTCCACCGCTGAAAAGTTTTGTCCGCCTTTTTCTCTCCCACGTCCTCTCCTTTTCCACCTCCGCTCCTCCTTGCTCGCAACGATTTGGCGCAGCGGCGGTGACAAGACCTGCCCCGTCTTATATTTGTTGTCGGTGGCGGCAGGAAACGGCGGCGCCGTTGGTGCTTCTGTCGGAAAGTGCGCGAGGTCATCCGGACGGGTAGACAGAGATCAGTGCTGCCGCCTACATCCTCCTCTCGCTCCCACCGACGCCCTCCTCTCCGTCAGGGCTGGCCACCAGGAGCTCTGAGGGAGATCGATAAGGTGGAGATTGAGGACATCACACTAGAGGAGGAGGGGCTGGTGGGGGGAATCGCCTCCACAGTTGACATAGGGAGGCGGGGATTTATTCGCGTCATCATCATGCTGGTATCTTCTCCTCGATTCTTTGCCTTTTGCACTCAGTTTTATTTTGTTGTTCTTTTCCGTTGGCTTAAAGGAAATTCTGATTCTGGATGCCATCGACACCGGCGCCAAATTGGCTTCTTGCTGCTTATGACATTCGATTTAGCTGTTTCTATCTCTTACTATTTGATGTGTGTTGTTCTAATGTTCTACAGTTTGGATGATTTTGTTTTTCGATTTAGCAATTCCTGGTCCTTTTAGAGCAGGAGAAGCTACTCACCGTGTTTATTAGAGGAGCGGCCGCGATCACGGATGCACTGAGGTTGGCTCGCAGGTGGAGTGGCTGAATCGCCTCCCCCACAACATTTTTTGCCCCGCCATTCCTCTGACCTTTCTTCTCCGTTCCAGCCTAAGCATCATGGTTGTTCTGAGAATTTGATGCCTCACAAGTGTTTGTTGTTATGCCTTTAGGAACCAAATAACTGTATTCTTAGATTTTTTTCATTTGATCTGTATAGGTTAAACTAATGTATTCATCTGATTAACACATCTGCATAGGATGCAGTGCATCTGGGCTTCCTTATTCTTTTTTGCTAGCTTTCATATCTTATGGCTGTTGGGAACGATCTAATTATCTGATTTTTATTCTGCAACCAAATGTTTTAGCTCATTATATAGGCAATCATGGACACAATGGAGAGTGCCTTTTTCTGGCTAATGAGTAATGATGTAAAGGTATAATCTTAAACCGTGGTTTTTCCTTGATGGCACTGCTAATATCTAATGATTATTTGGGAGCACATGTAACTTCTTCACCAAAGTTCCCAATCCGGTTGGAAGAAGTGTGCTTAATGTTTAACAAATGAACTCTTTTATTTTTGTCAATTTCCCACTCTTGAATTGATGATATCCCACAAGTTCGTGACAAATACTTTAAGAAGTCTCATATCAATGCTGTTAGAACAAAGAAGGCCATGGAATTAGCCTGATGGTTATTTTTTCGTACATAGACTTTATCAATATCAGTTCACTATCTCTTGCTATAGATTCATGATATTGATAGACGCTTCAGGCTTTTGACATTTCAATTCTGCTGTTGCATCATGATATCTTTTTCAAAGAAACAATTTAGTGGACTGTTTTGGTTTCGAGACAGTATCTTCTTTGGCACTACCTACATCATTTTTATGTGATCTGGTGCTCTTCCTAAATTTAATAAGGAATTATAAGTTCATAAACTAGCAGTGGCGCGGTTGCATCTTTTCCTTCAGTTTTCATGCTCACTTTTCTAAGATATTGTTATGTGCTAACGCTAACTGATTTAATGTTTGGGCTTGATTTGTATTCAAGAAAATGGATCTGATGTGGTCTCAATTGCCCTTACCATGTATTCTCTAAGATTCAAAATTGTCATTTTGTTGGTGACCCGTATTATACACCTACAAATAGCTGAATACATTAGTATAGTAGCACAAGTAAATTAAGACTATTGCCCTTTCTACACAAGTGTTTCACTGCTTTTAATAGTTTTTACGTCTAGAGAAACCATTGTTGTAGTATAAATCTTCTGGATCACCACCGAAGAACGGAACGCTGAAATCCATGGACCACCAGGTGCACCTACCAATCTTGTTTCTGAATCTTTCCATGGCAAGTTGCACCTTTTCCTTCAGTTTTCATGCTCACTTTTCTCAGATATTGTTATGTGCTAACGCTAACTGATTTAGTGTTTGGGCTTCATTTGTATTCAAGAGGATGGATCTGATCTGGTTTCAGTTGCCCTTACTATGTATTCTCTAAGATTCAAAATTGTCATTTTGTTGGTGGTCCCTATTATACACCTACAAATAGCTGAATACATTAGTATAGTACCACAAGTAAATTAAGACTATTGCCCTTTCTACACAAGTGTTCCACTGCTTTTAATAGTTTTTACGTCTAGAGAAACCATTGTTGTAGTATAAATCTGTAAGTATATTTACTCTTTACATTATGTAATCTCCATTGCAGTGAACAATTATAGTCTACTATCTTTCTCGAACATTTTGGCCATATCTTTTTATTCTCCTATTCGGTTACTTATCTATCTTTTTATTCTCCTATTCGGTCACTTATCTACTGCTGAGTTATGGAATAAGCTATTAATGCTTATTGTCTATTGTGTTACAGAGTCTCTAAGGTTAAGGACAAAACGTCGGCCGAGGACTAGGCAGTTACATTGTTGAAAATGTATATACCATCTTATTTCATCTGCTAAAGGCGACGCTGAAATCCAAACATTCTGCTGAAAGTTTCCAGGTAAAGTTATATATCTTGCTTTGATTACTATTTTCAGGCGTTGCGATGTTTCTTGATGTGTGCTAACACTGAATTATTTCAATTTTTTATTCTAGGACTATGGATACATATCCTACCCAGCCATGTACATGATGTTGAATGATAACACCGCCAGGATGATTTCCTGCATGGAATGAAGGTACTGGACCATTTCTTCTTCTGATGCAAATTAGCGGTCACTGATTTGTGTTTAATTCGCCTTGTTGTATTTAGCCCGTTTTTGGAAAATCGAACTGCACCGGAAAAGTAAGATAAAAAGTATGACACATTAGCCTATATAATGCCATTATTCATTTAGATGTGTTCAGGCATGCTGAAATTGATTTTTTATTCTCTAGATTTCCAATGTTTTCTGTCTTTCTTAGGTAACAACTGCATTTGTATGACCGTATCATCTGTATGGATATCATTGATGAATACTGGTGATCTTCCATGTATATTTTCACGTAGTTAAGACCTGGGATATATTTAAACATTCCCATTGTATGCTTACCAATGCTTCCGATGTATATTCTCACAAATTCAGAAAACTTGCAACATATCCTCATTGTTCTATCTTTGGAGAGTGTCTCCATTCTCCTTTCCTCTTCAATGCTTCATGATTTTTCAATGTTTTCATATGATCATTAGGTTTGGCTCTCCATTTATAGTTTTAGTGAAGTAGATTGGAGAACTCGCATTAATTAACTGGGATTGTTGAACTGTGCACAGTCTTTGGCTTCCCAGGAACCTGATCAGATGTACTATATACTTTATTGGGCACAAAAATGCTACGGCTGTTTGCACTAGAAATTTTTGAGAATTCCTCCTGAACGGAATAAGTAACCATTTCTACAGTGCACAGGTGAGAACTTCTAATTATTTAGGTCAATTAGGTTGACACATGTATGCACTGACAATCAACCTACTAGATAGATTTACATGATTAGATATGAACTTTGTTATCGAACTGATTAATTTCAACAGTCCATATGGATATAGCATTCTAAAAATTACTCCCACCATTTCTAGAATACACAAACTGCAACCTTTAAATATATGGGTCATTTAGGTTGATACATGTATTCACTAACTGCCGATCTACTAGATAGATTTACAAAAATTAAATATGCGCTATGAAAAAACAATTGTGTTCTCCAACTGATTAAATTAATAAATATTATTATAGCCAGGTTCCATTACATAATGCTCACAGTCTCCCTAAACATGGAACCCTCTTTCAGGATACAGGGTTATATATGACATGAATCTTTTGGCTCTCTATTTTATTCTAGCAGAAGGGCCTCCTAGCATTTTTGGGATCTCTTATCATTGTTAATTTTTTAAATTTTGTTCCTAGGTTACATTGAACTGATAAAAGGGCCAGAAACTTTTGCATTTGATAGTACATAAGCATGAATGCATGTAGACTGTAGAGAAGGCATGCATTTGATATGATGTTTTTTACTTTGGTATTACACAATGCAAGGCCTGGTTTTTATACTTTGTTCCTTCATTCAATAAGGAATTGATTTTTATGTTCATTTTAACTTGAAATGCATTAAAAACAAGACCCAGCTATTGACCAAGAGGTGGGTAACTGAATTGTCCACCCATAATTTGCAGGTGCTTGGTGTAACTAATTCCTTACCTATGTGCTCTTCAGTTTAGTCCATGCCACCTCAAAGCTGGGTGAAGCTGAGTGTGGACAGCTTCTACATTGGGAATATTGCGCAAGGAGGCATTGGATAATCGCTCAGAAGGAAGACTACTATGTGGTTCTGTCCGCCTGGTACAACATAGATAAGTACTCTGACGCCAAAGAATTACAAGCAATCGCAGCACTGCTGGGCATCAAAACTCTATCCCAGAGTTTCAGTGGACAGATCATCCTGACTACGGTCAGTTCTAGCACAAAAATATTGAGCTTCTTGGTGTGCAGTTTCAGAAGAAACTATGATCTTGATGCACAGATTTGTCATGTACAAAATTAATTAGACCAGGAGTGTGAGCAAGAAGGTAGGCATCCTATGCCTTGGCTAGCCACTCTAGAAATCATGAGGACATTGTCACAAAGGAATGTAATCCTCTGTGTTTTAATATATGATGAAGCTCTTTTTATAGAAAAAAATGTATTATTTAGTCCAACCAAGGTCGAATCTGTAATTTATGTAACCTACGATGTGTTATCTTCATATTACTAGAGCCCAGCCATACATGTCTAAAATAATTGGTTGTTGATACTTTGACAACAATAAGTTGATAACACATCCATGTAAGATGGTGGAAATAAGAAATAATGAGAAGATGGACAAAATATCAAGTGGTATCATCATTTTAGGTAAGCACATATGATTCTCAGAATGTAAACGACAACTCTGTACTGTTGTGGCCAACTACCTTGCTAATCGTATTGTATCTACAATCACTATGCACTCATATTTTCTCCCTGTTTTATCTACCAAACTTCTGAGTTACAACAGCTTTGTGTTCCTCTGCTGAGTACGCACTTATGTTTCTATGATTAATCTGCATATGTCCAAGTTACCTCATTGTTCAACTTCTTGGGTAAAATCAGGATATGAATCACATTTGTATTGGTAGATTCAGTTGTAGCACTGATCGATGCATACAAGCTTGCTATCCGTATATGTGTTATAGTGGTACTAACAGATTCAATCACAGACATACCATCTGAATACACCATGTCGATCTTATCCCCTTCAATAACTCACGAGCAAAATATCAAATGGTATTTGATCGATCTACACAGTTTATGCACTCTTCTGCCATTAAAGTTATCACAACACAGGCTCGGCGTGCCGCCGCGCCATTTCCTGCTAGTAACAATCAACATAAAACTTAATGTTAAACTTAATAATAATGTTCAGGAATTTTTAGACAAGCAAACAGCGAGAGCAAAAAAATGGGGGGTTTAATATAAAAAAGACATCATATGGAAAAAAAACTATGTAATCACGAAAAATAGTATTATCACACATAAAGTTAAGTTATTGAAGCAATTAGAGGGTAATAAATATAATCAATAAACGTTAAGTTTATGGGTGGTTATAGGCATTAGATCTCATCAACAACAGATAGGTAATTATGAAATTGAACTAAACATTCGGATGTCTCATATCAAAAGGATCTCAATCAATTATTACCTTTATAGGCATAGTTATAAAAGGTAGAGAGTTATTCATAAATAACCATATAATGGTTATGAAGAATATTTTATTTCCCTTAATCACTCATGTTGATATGCTCTTAGTTGTACGTATTGTCTCCCAACCAGTGACATATATTACTTGGTATAGACGAACTTTTTCGCGTTTACACAAAGAATTGGTTGATTTTTTTTGTCTAATTCAATGTATTTGGTCTTGATGTGTATCTTATATGATTTTATTTTTTATATTAAGATTTAGCATGAATATTCAATACAAATGACATAAGTGGGTTTTGAAAAAAATAAGCTTTTACTCCCTCCGTTCCATATTAGTCTATACCAGGGATAACTACTATAAAACGGAGGGACTAATATGCTTGACTTAAAAGCCCACAAAGTTAAATGCTGACTATTGTTTTTCTTTTACAATAAATGCTTACTATAGTTTCTTCCATATCCACAGTATTTGAAGATAAGAAACATGTCAAGATTATTGTGTTTTATTTTTCATAGAAAATGGACTTCTGTTTTTTCTGTGTACACGTTAGTACAGAATATAGACACCTGATTAGATAAAAATAGTTGTGATTAATTTTTGTAACAACTGACATGACAAATCATGTTACCTCAATCGTTAAAGAGCAGCGAAAGTAAAGTCTCTAAATGTAGGAAGACCCTTTATAGAAATTCGATAAGAGTAGGTCAATACAAATTGCTTTAGAGGATGTAACAATTTTGTATTGACCTTGATACACAATTCTTTCGGAGCATCCAAACAATTTTGTTTTGGATATTCTTGTACTCCCCTCGTCTATAAATAAAATGTCAAAGATTTATCCAAATTCGGGTGTATCTATACACTAAAGAGTGTCTAGATATATCTAAATTTAGATAAATTTTTGACATTCTTTTATGGACATATGTAGTATTATGGTTGGTTATAGAACTCAGTTAGTTGTGATATCTTAGTTTCATGGTTTGGTTTGTTCCTTCATGCTGTTCGTTTAGAGTCCCATGTAAAGAGAGCAAAACAGTACTGGGTAGCTTAAGATAAACTGATGCTCTGATCATCATCACTATTATCATTAAAAAAAATCTTTCTGTCGGTTCTGCCTCTACGTCATGAATCACGGACGTTTGCTTTATCTGGAGACGATGAAGTCAACTAACCAAACAAGCGTGATTACGCTGCAGCCGGCTGCCATCTGTACGCACGTTTCGGTCCAAGGAAAAAAAAAAAAACAAGACAATTTCAAAGGTTAAACCTAATTCTATAGGAGGACTCGTACAGTCGTACGTCCTAATTAAACTCCCACCGTACGGTACAGACCGATGAGAATTTTTAGAAAACAAACATGGAATCAAAATTTTGTCTCCTTTCCTTGAAAAATAACATCAAATCAAACATGAACGGTTAAACTGTTATTGTGTTTCAGATTCATATCCAAACGGGACTTATGTACGCTAAAACTTCAGATTAACTAAATCCCTTACGGAAAAGTAAATTTCTAAATGACGGTAACCATGTACCGCTTTTTCGTCGAACCTCTCTTTGATTTAGGTTGGTCCCAAGTTTACAGAACTGAGAAGTTGCCAAGAAATATTCTGCGCTAACAAAAGAGAGGCAATACGATGAGATAGGCACATCAGGAGGAGACGCAACCGCGACATAGGAGATAATGGACACGACAGAGACGGACGGACTGCCCTGCCCTCCCGATGGTTTTTTCATATCAGATCCGAGAGCGACCAAGAGCACCTGGTTAGATGTTGTTTTCACGAAAAGTTTATATGCACTGTACTTTAACAAGACAGGCCAAGCACAAGAACCACACCTAACATGGTTGCCCATACTAGAAATAAATATTCCATATACATGTATAGCCATCTACAACTTTACTTGGAAAATGGTAGGATCCAAAGTGGCAACAGTGCATTGCACGCCAAGGTAGCACTCAGAATGAGAACTGTTACAACTTTTTGCAGCCAAGGTCATATCTGTATTTCCTTCTTGAGCTGTTTGTTACAAATATATCAGTGGACAACCTTGAGAATTGCCAATACAATTTGGATGGTGCAAAACAGGAAGTGAGGCAGGTTGCGGCCGGATACCCAACGCGCCTTATTCCAGCAGCAAAAGAAATATATGTACAACGGACCAGGCACAACTTCTATGTACATGTCGTGAAGGCGATGTGATGGACAGGAATCATGCAGTTCAGGCACTCAGTGTCCTCAAGGGGGCGTAGTCGGCCTTGAGAAACCGGGAGTACTCCTTCTGCGACATCTGCCCACCGTTCACTTGGTCAAAGATGCACCTGTAGAAGCTGAAAATGGCAAAAGAAAAATTGTGATTAGCACGAAACTTTCAACTGATGATGGAGGGAGATGGTCAATCACTTACTACAAAAGAACAAAAATGTACAGGGCCGACTACGAGCTAAACTTAAGCAGCTTTAGATTGTGACCAAAAACTGTCATGACTGGCGTATTTTTATGTAGTTAAATGCCACATGAAGTATTTTTATGAAACAGCTTAAGCCAGTAACAAAAACTATCACGACTGGAGTATTTTTCTGTAGCTAAATATGAAACAAATGCGACAACATTCAGAAGTGGAAAAAAAAAACACTTTTTTTTCTCGAACACATGCCTAAGCATGCGTCATTATATATTAGAAGAAGCCGTCGAGAAGACGGGAGCATACAAGGGGGTAGCAGGGCTACAGAGGAGTTCAGAGAAAAGGCAAAAAAACTGTACAAGGCTAACTTAGTTAGACCTGCAGGTTCTGTAAAGAAAAGGTTGACTGAATAGCATGAGCTACAGGTATATATGTCATTCATGTGTCTCTTTACCAAGCACAAACTCAAACGGCAAACATTTGCTGAAAGAATAATCTTGTAATAATAAATATTTAATCCATAGAGGTGGCTGGTGCGTACCTGCCATCCAAGCCAACCATCATTACAGTGTTCTGAGCACCAAAAGCTACAATGTAACGTGTGACTTCGGGTAAATGGAACTGAGCAAATGACCACTCTGAGCTGAAATACCTCGGCAGAATACCTGCAAAAATTTAGCAAGGACATGTTAATTACTTGAGTAACTGAATTCTCTGGGAAGCCAAACCCAATATCCACAGCATGCGGACTTCATATATACTAATCCAATTGGTTTTGAGAGAATAATGCAGAATTCATAAATGTTTAAGGACACATGTGCCCTTGGTTTGTTCCTGATAGAATTTGGCTTTGTTCAATATCTTTTTCTTCTTCATCACACAAATAATAGAAGAGTAGCTACATGTGGCCTTGGTTTGTTGCTGATAGAATTTGGCTCCGTTCAGTATCTTGACATCACTACTTCAAATCATTTTATGAAATAGATATGTTAATTTTTCTATCTTGAGCTAGTTTTCCAGTAAAACCTAGACTATTGATCACATCAAGCAGCATGCAAAATTGCAGAAAATTGTGCATCCTGTTGGAATGGCTCCTTTCTAATGAGCATTGGGCAATGGAGTAAACCATACAGATGCTCTAAGCAGTTAGCCCTTCATTTACGACAAAAAGCTACACAGAACTCCAAATACCAGATCAACTATATCAAATAATGCAAGAAGAAGTACTAATCTAACCTTTCATGAAAGACAATGATGAGCTTGCATTGGATCCAGTGTTTGTTTGTATAAGAGGATCCATAGAGGTAGAAGAGTTCTGGTGATCCATCCGTGGAGCTTCGAGAGTACGTATGTCATGACCTGAATCTTCACCTGCGACCCTGACTTTTAGACTGAAAATGTGAACCGTTCCTTTGTCACTGGACACTGCCAACCACTGCACATTGGGCGATAATGCAATGCTGTATATCTCTGCCTTATCAAGGCCTCTTCGCACCTACATATTGTTTAGACATAAATAAATATAGTTGCATGCTCACCAACAATTAAATATTCTACAGGGGACTTGTGAAGTCAGCTAAGAAAGATCTGTGAGGTAAGGAGATAAATATGTTCGCAAAAGAATAGAGATACCATGAAAGAGCGATGGAAATATTACTCACCTCTTGCAGGAGACTGCCATCCATTGTGTTGAATATTCTGATCAAGGTACCCTTCATACTTGCCGTTGCCAGTAAGAGGCCATCCATAGTCAAAGCCATGCAAGCAATGTGTGAATCATGAGCTGCGATCATCTTTGTCAAATTCAGCCCGAAATGCTCTACCCGAACATGCCCCTGGCGCAGCCCAGGGCAGGCTAACACTGAAGTATTAGAATGATGGGAGAGGCAGCACAGTCCTCTGGGATTTGGCTGGGTATCAATCTGATGGAGCATCTTCAAATCCGAGAGCTTGTACACATATATCTTTGTCTCAAGGACAATCACAATGTTGTCCTTCCCCAGCTTTACAGCCCGGACATCGGCACGGAAGGCAAACTCCCCAATACAGCGGCTCTTGTGATCATCCCAGATCATCACCTTGTTTGACGGATACGCCACATTGGATCCGCCACCTACAAGGGCAAGGATGTTGCAGCGGAACAGCATCTCAACAATCCCAAACCCACCACTCTTGAGGTCTCGCCTGAAGGTCTCCTTAAAAGGGTCGCAGTTAAAGATCCTGAACCCGTTGCTGGTGCCAGCAGCGAAGCAACCGCAGTCCTGGTTCCAAGAAACCGACAGCAGCCTAACCTCCTGGTCATCGTTGCCACCCGCGTCTGCCTGGCCCGTAGGTGCCGATACTGGCCATCTGTGAGGGGACTCGAATGTCATGATGTTCCCCGGGGGATGTAAACCACGAGACGTAGAGACTTGCGAGCTCATGCGGAAGGCAGACGCGCCAAATGGATCGACTCCAAGTGCAATGAGCTCGGCTACGCCAGAGGTTGTTGATGTGTAAATAACAAAGCCCACGGGTTATGTTTTGAGAGATCCTGCCGCAAAAGAGAAAACATCAATAACTAGATAGCAACTAAAACAAAAAACACCTTAATAAACACTAAGCATGTCAAAATTTTATTTGACTGTCGAAGGCAAGCATTCCGGGAAACAACACTGGAGCTCAACGCATATGAGCGATGGTGGAATTAAATGTGTCACAATTTCCCGGGGCTTAAAAGTTGCATCCAGGGACAATGCAATTTGCACTCGGTGTTACCGACACACTCTAAAAGTTGGAATCTTTGGCTCGTCGACAGCTGGGATTGCAATAATTTTGGGTCAGAGAGCTGAAATTTGCTTGCTTAACATAACATAACATATGATGGTCGCATAATCCTACCCACGAGCAGCGCTATGCTGCTCTTCAGCTATAACAATCGACGACCCGGAATCAGCACATGACCGCTCCGACATACACTAAACCTTCAAATTCCGGCTCGGAGCCGGCGGGGGATTCGCTGAAACCGCATGCACATCAACGGGGAAGCCAAACGACGGCACCGCCTCCCGATCGAACTGCGCCGTTACGCTTCTGCAGAAGAGGAGGTAACCCTACGGAACACAGGATCCCAACCCCGAATCGGAGGTACCAGAAGCAATCATCAAACCCAAATCGGCACGGCACGCGCGCGCGAGAGGGAGATCCGGGCCCCTGGATTTCCAGGGAGGACACGGCGGGGTATGCAGAGAGTGATAGAGGTGCGGGACGGGCGGTACCTCTTGCGGCGGCCGGAGGCAACGCCGGGATGGGGCGCGCCGGGGACGAGGCAGCGGAGGAGAGGGGAGGAGGAAGGGCGAGTCGGCAAGGAAAAGGGTGCCCGTGGATTGACGCCTTCTCTTTCTTCTCTTTTCTTTTTTCTTTTGAGAAGATGGAAAAGTGTGTTAATTAAAAAGGTAACGGAAGGGGGCCGCTTCTTCTACGGAAAGTATGCGTTGACCTCAATCTTAATGTTAGACCAATTATCGTGTATAAAATTTTCAAACGAGAATAATTTCTACTAAATCTTTCAATTTCTTATTTTATTATGTTTCACTTTATGTATTCCTCTATCCGCAGAGTAACATTGAAGACCCTTACACAGTGGCGAAGGATGGAAAAAAATTAAAGTAGGGCAAACTAAAAAAATGATGCAAATACCAAAATAATCATAGGACATGAACGTCTTATGTGATTCTACCGAAATAACTTAGTACGATAAACACAAAGACATATTTGATATACGTAGAACCCAAGGAGATAGCAATAATACCACCTCAGTGCTAAAGTTTTACTTTTTTTTGTAAACAGAATAATGTTATCGATTAATACTTTTAAATATCTATCGTGAGCAACTAGGTCTTAATGATCTTTGTCGCCAAGAAACCCTTCCAATTCACCATCTCAATGAGGTGATAATATCTTTGATGAAATCATGATGCGTCTTTCACATATCAAGAAATCTCTAAATTTTCAATTCTACAAGTTTGAATAATGAATATCACAAAGTTATCATGCATATACCAAGATTCATGATAAATCTCTATAATAGAAATATAGAATCATTGTTATTTACATTGAACCTATAGTATGAGTCTATGTTTTTAGTTCGAAGTCGATTTTACACAATGTTCACTAAAACAAGCATAATTTTCTCATACGGAGTCTGTTTTCGATGAACGACCACTTAAAATATTCAGAAAAAATATGTGCATCTAAATGTATTCACCAAAAATTAAGGTAGGGCGGCTGCCCTGCCTTGCCCTAAGGGGAGCTTCGCCCCTGCTACTATTCCATGTGGTTAAATATAACATTCTTTGTAGTATAATCTTTGTTATTTAGTACATGCAGCACAATTGTTTTGACTCTTCTAGCTTCTGATTAATCTCTGGGAATCGATCGATATTTTGGTGGCGAGCTCTTTTCCACATGAGTGCTCCTTATTTTCTTTTCTTTTTAAGAAATGTGTCTTGGTCTCGATTTACATATCTTCTCAGATTTAGATGATTGGCGTGTTAAAAATTTCGTAGGACTATCTTCAGATCACAGTTGTTTGGAAACCAAAGGTTTTACTTTGCCAAAATTTTGGACGTCACATTGGCCAACATCCAAACAGCAACAAGTTGCCAAAATTTTGGTCATGCCAAACTTTTGGTGGAGCAAGCTAGGGCTCAAACCAAACATACCCTAATATTCCATGAATTAAGCACAAATAAACTACATGATGAACTGCATAGTTAATATAAATCTGAGTACTCCACATGAATCATAATATTTCTTATATGGTTATTATTATAAAACAAATGTGCTCTATATACATATCTCTCTGGATTGGCTTTCATAGTTGTTCTGTGATGGTCAATTTAGTAACATATTGGGTCGTACTGGTACGACATAGGAAGGTATAAAGAGGGAATTGAAGAAAAGAGAAACCTTAATCCATTTATTATTATTATTATTATATATTGCCTTAGAGTTTTCTTTTGGGATCTATTCTTGTCTAAATTGATGGTCAAACCTATGCCATAGAGACCGAATGAGCACTCGTAGAGCTACATTTAGTTCGGGGGGGGGGGGGGGGGGGGGGGTTGCCCCCCCTCCCAAATAATTTATATGAGAACAATGGTAGTTTATGTACAGTTTGATCCAACACTTCTAGGTCACATGTTCAAGGTCAGCCCGACACCTACCCAGGCCTACACCTTCGCGCACCTCTACTACGATGAGAAAGCTGTTGAATTCCACTGCGACACCTCCTCGAGCCACCACACTCTCATTTGTTGTATCAAGGTGAACTACCTTTTGTGTGACGAAACCATCCCGTCATGCTGCCCATCGTGTGTGTTCTCTGAATATCGGTCGAGATATTTGAGTAACAACATCGTATTGTCTTCGATTATTCCGTAACAACCAAATACTGCTCTTGTTGTGTTTTACCTTCTTTCAAAGTGTATGAGCACTGCCTCACCTCCGTTGAATAAGCATATTTTATGAATACACATATATTTGCCACTTAATATTTACTCTTTGGTTTCCTGGTAAGCTAGAGATTAGAAATGTACAAACTATGCGGATTAGTGGCCATAAATCAAGCACAAAAACTATATCCATAGACAACATGGTGATGGCTCCCAAGTGCATGAGATCAATTGTAGTACTTTTCAATAAAAAAATGTTGTCGAACCAACGAGGAGCTAAAGGTATTGGTTAGCAGAATCCAAGAAAGCAGTAATAATAAAGCAACAATTTTGATGTTTTTAGGTGTATAGTTTGCAATAAAAATAAAATGCAGAAAGTAAATAACAAATAATTAAATGCTCTCGATGAGAGAAAATCCCAATCCTCTATGCAGCAAGAGGACAAGCTCAAGTGTGCATCTGAGTTCTAAACAACATGGTAAATAATTTGTCAAACTTTATTCAATTTGGGGCAGAGCCTAAGTTAGGTGCAACCATAGATATGTGTAAACTGGGACTCGAGGAAGACAAGATTAGTATCTCATAAACTAGCTTCTCTTACCTTTTGTTAAGGGATACCATTAGAATGGTATGCCTTAACACACCCCTTATGATGGGTCCTAGAGCCATTTTCATGAGCAAGTAGAGGAATTATTATGACATAAATGTCCCACCATTGCCATAAGATCATTGGTCCCCGACATAAACCCCTTTAATACAACCTATAGTATTGTAAAACGGTTTATGTTAGTTCGTCCCTTCCAACACTTATGCATTACATTAAAGTGCAACCCTATGAGCCCATATAGGTGAAGTAATATGCAGTCGACGTTCGCATAAAACCATCATAGAACAACATAAAAGATAGAAAACTTAACAAAATACTCATTGCACATCATATAGAATCATAGCCAGATCATCCTATGCCCTTAGTAACAAGGGGAACTACTCACAAGTGTCAAACATGATATGGACTAGAGGCATAATGATTACAACACAATCTGAATATATAATCTCCCCACCAAATAATGACAAATTACCAATCACGAACAGGCAATAACACTAAAAACAATATACATGGTTCAATTCAACACAAACTATGAGAGGGATGACGTCGATCTCGTAGATGGAGATGGTGGTGAAGATGGTGCTGATGAAGATGTTGATGGAGATGTCTCCTCCCAAGCCAATTAAGGAGGAGTGGGGATGTCGATGGCGTCGATTTCCCCTTTACCGGAGGCACCGGTGCAGCAGGATCTGCCCTCCTCCAGAGTAGGAGAGGACTTTCGCCTCCGCCGCCGCCTCAATAAATCTCAGGAAATGGCTTAAATTTTTAGGTGAAACGGAGCTTCTAGTATAAAAGGGGGGCGAGACGATGCCCGAGGCGTAAACGGACCAGGGTGGCGCACCCTACATGTTTGGGCGCGCCACCTGGTGCCGTTTGGCCCTCGTGGTTCCCCTCTCGTGATTCTTTCGCCCACGGTTCTTTTCCGGGTGAAAAACTGATCAGTTTTTATTTTCTCAATTTTTTGCGATCCAGAAAGTCCTGAAATAAATAAAATACGAAAAAAAGGTTTTCTGCCTCCCAAAAATTAAATATCAATGAAGAGGACTTTGTAGGAAAATCCCAAAAATCGACTAAGAATGCATAGTTAATGATGTATGATGGCAAATAACAACACATGCTTGATCCGGCCACACGTAGCCCATGTTATGGTGAGCCGGACTGACCTATGGGCCTCCATTCACGCGTTTTGAATTTGAATGTATATGTCCGTATGTCTTTGTAGAGCGCATTGAATGTTTTCAAATTTGAATAATCTTAACTCTGTGTATGTGATAGAACCTTCCGATTCTATAGCCTACTCCAGGGGTGGAGCTGGAGGAGAAGATCACTGGGTTCATCTCTACGTTATGTTGTGATGTTTCACAACTGAACCAAATGATAGACTAAATTAGTGAAGGTTTGATGAAATCTACTGGGTTCATCCGAACCCAACCCTTGTACACCAGCTCTGCCATTGGCCTACTATACAACGATACAGTACTGTGCGCCTGCGTGGGCAAACAAAGCTTCTGAAAACTAAGCAATTAAGGATATGCTTAAATGTCAATCTTCCATGCATGTTGCACATCATCCGACAGTGGAGGGATCGGTGGCAAACTACCATCACGTGGAATCACTTAATATCCAAGAAAAAAGGCACTTACCAAGGTCCTGAAAGAGATAACTAAACAACACACTCTTGCAAACATTGTAGTTCTAAGACTGTTATATAACACACAAGAAATGGGGCGAAGGTTCAAATATAGGAGAAGAGCCATAGCATGCATGCTTCCCCAAACCCTGCCCCTAAGAAGAAATCTCTAATCCATTGGGATTTTGATCGGAGTCTTCTCAGCAGAACCAATTTCGTCACTTGTTCTATTTTTCAATTCTATTGTGCTTTAATGCTAGTTATATTTTATATGTTTAGTTAGTTGTCGTCATTTCATTGTTGCTTGGTCATGTATTGTAAGTTGCTGACACTAATAGTTAGCGGGCCATTTACTATATTTATGTAGCATATAACAAGATTTATTGAAAACGGATGGCTATCGTGTCTCTTGTCCAACATTATTCGTTTGCAATCTTGTTTCTACTAGTTTCCGTGAAAAATGCAACTTTTGTTTACATACGTGTTTATACTCATAATTAGAACCATGCCTGACTCTGGTCCTAGGCGACCATGGGCAAGCCCAAGGGCCCACGCCTGAGAGGGGCCCATGATTGGATCTTCATCTATACCTTTCCCATGTGGTGGGCCGTAAAGAAAATGGTTGAAAAAGGCCATGGCTGCAGCGATCGGGATAGGAAATGCCACGACCACGCCTCGCCATGGGCAGCCCGGCCTGGGGCCTGGCCCAAAAAACCTAGGCCTGGACCTGCAAACGTTGGCCCGATCCGGGCCAGGCCTAGGTAGCCCAAAAACCTAAACGGCCCGGCCCATAGCCCGATGGGCTTTCCACGTATTTGGCCAGGCCGGGCTCGGGCCTGATTTTCAACGTCAGGCTTTTCTCAACCCTCCCCAAGGCCCAGCCCAACACATGGCTAGGTATAGCCACGACATATAGATAGGAAACAATTGGAGGTGTTGGAAGCAAGTTAAGGTTGCCCATGATCTAGCAGGCACATGAGCAAGTGCTCAGATGTCCAACCAGTTGTGGTTGGACCAATTGCCGAATAATGTTATGGTGCTGGTAGCAAGCGATATAGCTGTGCCTGCTATTAATTGGGTACATATGTTCCACGTTAAAAAAACTAAAGGTACTCTGAATATCAATGTAGATGGCGCGGTGGCAAAAGCTGAGGATACAGGTGCCTTCATTACAGTATGTAGAGACCACATGGGACAGTTTATAGGCTGCTCGTTAGTTAAGGTAGAAGGCATCACTGAACCTGTTGTCCTGGAGGCAATGGTGTGTGCAGAAACGTTGTGCCTAGTTGTTGATATTCATGCCAATCGGTTTCAAATTGCCTCTGATTGTCCTGTGGTTAAGGAGATCCAGAGTACTCCCTCCGTATGACCAAAAGTATCTTAACTTTGTTAAAATTTGAATATATCTAAATACTATCTATTAGATAAATACATCTAAATTTAACAAAGTTGGAATACTTTTAGTGGAACGAAGGAGTACATCCAGCCATGGCCCACATTACATGGTGATGAGTTTTTGACTCGCAAGGAGTCTTTTCAGGATGTTTCCATCATCCACGAAGCAAATGGTAAGGCGCATCCTCTAGCCCGAATTACAACTACTCTACATTTAGGCAGACATGTGTGGTTTGTAAACCCACCTTCTGAGGGTATTGATGAAAACATTTTGTTAAGTAATAAATGAAGCTTTTTTTTTTGCGGGGAAAGAGCTGATATATTAAGCCACAGATCTTACAGATAGACCCAGAACAGAAAGCGAAATTACAATAAGGTCCTTCTGGATCTCGTCTTCATCAACGCCAAGCGAGACGTTCCGGCGGCGCGCCGCCGCCCCACCTCCCTTCAGCCTTGGATCAGAGGTGCCCCCTAGCAGACGGGAAGTCGCCGGTCCTCGAACTCCGAAGAGCCTCCACCGCGCTCCATCGACTCGGACGCCATGGCCAACCACACCAACTCCTTCAAGCAGAGCAACTAGACCGGAACCACCGCTACTCGGCCTCCGGCGAGGGGAAGCTCGCACAGCAGCTCCACGGACCTGCAGGCGAGAAGAAGACGGACGATCTGCGGCGAAACTCCACCGGAGCATCACCACCGAAGAGGATGACCGCCGCCCCAAAACGCCACTCCGGCCGCGCCGCCACCTCCTCGACGCCGCCGGCTGGCACCAGCACAACCCTACGCTATATACAGACGAGAACCGTGGCTCCCCCACCCTCCCGCCGCCGGAGCGGCCGACGGAGAGCGAGGGACCCGGCGGAGCTTCGACGGTGAGGTGGATCGGCCGACGATTTCACAAATCGCCTCTCTCGTTACTGTAGCGGGAGAGGATAAGTAATAAATGAAGCTTCAACCGTTTTTCTTAGACTAGTCACAATAAAAAGTATCATACACTAGTATTATGTACACTAGATTTAGATGTGCGCCTTGGCGCACGATCCCGTAAAATTCACACAGATTTACAGTTTGTATAACCACCACAAAAAATTAGGTGGAAAAAGCAAGTCGTGGTGGCATGGATGGGCAAGTGTTGTGGGCTTCAGTCTACACGCCACAACATATGAGTATGAATCCATCATGACCCGATAGGATGATAGGCCATAGCATATATGGAATCCATTTTTTAACAATTGTTTAGTTGCTCACCACGTGTACCACATGGAATCCATTTAATAAAAAGAGAAAAGGGTAAGCGAGCATGGAATCTTCAGCATTCCCACTGATCGGAAAGCTAGCTACACATCTTCTATACTTAATGCCGACATAGAACCTAATAGAAGCAATTTTTCGCTGAAATATACACAATGATTTAAGAGTAGGAACTATGGCTATGGTGATAGGTCAACTTCAGCGGGACATAAACTTGTGAACATTGTCATACTTAATGTGGATCTATTAGAAGAGAACATAGAAATCAACTGATTATATCTTCTTACATGAAGCTTACCAGTTCAAAATACTTTGGGTCAGACAGAAGAAATATGACAGTGTGTTATGCATTCCTGTATATGAGGATATATCTATTGTGTCATCTATTGTGCCTGAATAATATTTTGAAGACCAGAACATGTCAAACAAATCCTTACAACCTGTATGAAGCTGGCAGACATACATGAAACAGAAAACGCAAGTGTTACTAAGCTGAACTACTAAGAAAGTCTTGAAGATCAATTGCTCTAATATATTTCGTTGGATAGACAAAATTAACTCAATACATAAGCAACTTGAAAAGTGCAGTCTTCTAGGAAGAGGTGATGATTTGTTTATTAGCCCCAAATACCTCGTTACCTCGGTACCTCTACCTGCATACTACTTACAATGCATGCACGCACATGAAAAAACAGCATAACTTGTACAGTGGAAAACTCACACACTGCAATATTAGCAGGACTGGTAGCATCTTAATAATTGCAGAAATCAAACTGTGACGGTAGAGAAAAGCCGTTACAAAGCAACACCAACTTCAGCAATATTTAACACACTTATCAAACTGTATACGATACATGATCATGCTGCCAAACTGTATAATCTGAAGCATAACCGATCTAATGAACATATAATGGCTTGGATAGGATATACATCATGAGAAGATTGCTTGCTAACTACTGCAGCACTGGCAAACTGAAATCTTCTAGCAGAACATGATTCCCAAAAGATCCCTTTCAGATGCTAAAGCTTACCTGCAACAGAGTTGAATCCCAAATCTACCAGAAAAACAACAGAGCCTTTAGGCAGCAACCTTAAACGGGACAACGGCCTGCAACAAAGAACACAACAACCATGTCAAGTAAAATGGCAAGAAGTGAAAATCGAAGGTGCACGATTGTATAGAAGTGTAGGAGGCACCACGAAAAAAGAAGACAAAAAAATTACCGCTCATGAACCATGAAAACAAATCGAAAAGAATAGATTTAGGTGCCTTGCTTTGGCCGCACAACAAGAGAACTGAAGGAGGCACCAAGAGTACTTTTGCTTGTCAAAAGTAATGCTTGTCCAATGAGGCATCTATATTTCCAAGCCTAAACACCATATATCTTGAAAGTTACAAAGAAACCTATTCCAAACCGTATCAACGGGGCTATGCTGGTTTATGTAGGTAACCACCCAATTTAATTGATTTACTAAATTTATATCCATAAGGGATAGAGACCGCCTCCAAGCAGGCATCTATATGTTCAAGCCTAAACACCATATATTTTGAAAGTTACAAAGAAACCTATTCCAAACCGTATCAACGGGGCTGTGCTGATTTAGGTAGTAACTACCCAATTTAATTGATTTACTAATTCTATATCCATAACGGATATAACAGACCGCCGACTTCCGCAGTGAGAAACGGTTTGTCAAACGCTATATAAAGCATCTATAGAAACCACTTATTAGCAAGCACCAAACAAACATACATATACAATGTCGAGAAATATATTAGACACATCATGGTAATCTAAATTTAGAGCAAACCACATTGCTCTTCCATACATCAGGTTTACATAAATTAGAAAATTCAGGATAGTTAGTTCCTTCACTACGATAATTCCAAACCATCACAAAAACCTCCTTGTGAACAAAAAACTTTCCGGAAACAGGTTTAGCATATAAAACTATGCTATGCATCGTTTGCAAAAGAGAAACAGGAAGAATATATGAAAATACCCCATTTCAGCAGGCAGTGTGACACTATATAGACCTACATAAAGATACAAACCAGCCTATCTGGATCCAAGTTGCAAATGCAGTGTATGCACACATGTCTAACCTTCAGCGATTGATGCAATAAATAGAAAATGATACTAATAAGCTCAAATATAAATACGTCCACCGGTTGGGTACAACGGCGCAACCTGATTTCTCTCTAGGTGGCTTCATACACGAGCTCTCCCTATCACTAATTGCCTATCCTTTGCTGACAAGGGAAAACTTAACTTAAAAGAGCTAACATCCTGAACCTTACTCCACTATTTTGTAAACTATTCCTTGGGACAAACACTTTTTTTCTTATGAACAATCACATAGCATGTTTTTGTACTTGATAACACACAGGGATTCATAGAGAAATACGCATTTTACTTTCATGGTATCAAGCAAAAAATCCAGCAACCTCATAGCAAATAAAAAACTTGCAGAACACGATATACAACAGTACATTTCTGATAGAGAAATGAAATCATGTTTCTATTTCATCAATATGTTTTACTTCGAATAACCATTTCAGTCTCAGGATAAATACCACAAAATGCAAGTAGATCAGAATCTTGATTAAAAGTACGATAAACCTTGACCTGGATTATAAGAAATAAATAGTTGCAAGAACTCACCTAGGGCCTGGGACGATGACAACCATGAAAGTAACTACAAAGTAACTCAAAATATTAAACCAAGCTGATGCAAATGATTTCTATAATACACATTAGGATCACATTGTCAGCTGCAAATTCATACTTGACCTTCACATATAATTTCTACCATTATTCTAGTAACAAAAGCAGTTGATTTGGCCATTTGGGAAAAGCTATAGACTGCAGCGAGACAAAAAAAAATCAGATAGCAACACTCAACACCACATGGCGAACAATGCCTCGCAGAAAAGCTATAGACTGCATTTAAATATTGTAGCATAAGTATTATTGTTGTGTTATGTGTACGGATAAACAGCGCTAAGCTCTAATGGATTTCAACTACAATTTCTACTGTTCATATGAAATCACAATGCTTGTGTCCAGGAGCGGAGAGAGAATAACATGTATTCTCCTGCCAGTGATGCAAGAGCAGGTCTGACAGTTATCTACCCTTTGATCAGCTTTCCGCATACTTGTATCTCTGTATTGTTACCCTTCTTTTTTGTAGTGTTCTATGCTACCCAAAAACTGAACCATCACGCCATTATAAGAAAAATATAGTTTCTTCTTTTCATATAATAATCTGAGAAAAGATAAGGAGCACACAAAGATAATACGGACAATTTCATCAAAGATAAGAAAATAATTTAAACCCTCTAGCCGTACACCTGGCCATAGGAATTAGCCTCAATATCACCTAATGTGCTTTTAAATATTTTCCTCCGCTTATTCTATGGTAGGGATGTAAACAAAAAAGGAATCATCTAAGAACTAAAATAGTATATGGTCAAGTGAACAATCACAAAATAAAAGAAAGGCCAACAGTGAATACCTCTGAAGTTCAAAACTTAGCGTCGACTATGGCCTTTTGGTGCTGCCCATGAGAGGATGCATAATAACTTCTGCTGACACCTGCAAGGGTTTACATTAACTATTATAATGTATAGTTAATACCAATTTACATAGTATCCTTGGTTCATGTATGCTGCTTGTACCTAAAGCACGACCCAATGAACAAAGCATATAAGAGACATGGGAAAATGGAGGAAAGATAAGAGACATATAAGAAATTTTAAGCACACTACACTAGTAACAATCTAGTGGCGTTTAAACTGAAATGTGATCAATTTATTTCTCTGCTATCCAGTCCTTCTGATACCTCTCTTAATGTGACGTCAATACCATTTATTAATATTGTAATAAGGGGGCATATCTCAAAAAACTGAAGGATTACACATCTGAATCAAAAGAAAGCAGAGATATTATCCCCCGGCGAACAGTTTATTATTCAAACATGGAAGTATTAAAAAAACCTACCCTTTAAACTATAATGCTATGTGACAAAAATAATAAATAAGTATATAAGAAACAATAGATTGGAACATCCAAAGCACCAAAACATAATCCTGAAAGCAATCTATTAATCGAAATACACATGTATAATACCAAAGGCTAAAGCTAAAAGGTATAACTCACAACAACATTTTTACAAACAATAAATCTAAAATAATTTTTAACAGTCTGTAACACATCAAAGCACTGAAGAGAGAAGGTGCAAATCCAAGTGTAGAGAATACATGGTCACCATGATCTCAGTATATTCTAAAAATTATGTTCTTGTTCCAAAATGAGCCCCTCACTGCTTTTGAAGTTCAGAATAGCATTCACTCTACATGGCCAAAGAAAAATCATTTTTCTTGACAAATCATTCGGGCCAAAAGGTAATAGTAATGAATTGAACTTCTTGCAGAGAGAATGATAATAATATTGTAATGCTGCAGATTATACAATAACTTCCTGCACACCATTCCCTATGTCTATTCATATAAATTCACGTGGAATATCACTGTAAGCAAATGATTTTCAGAGCCTATACATAGAACACCCAGGATTCATAAATTTCTTTAACAAACCGATAAGTACACTTCAGTGTGTTGAACTCAAGCATATTCGTCAGCCACCATCTTGCACACCTAGAAAAGAATGCAAGGAAGGTTACCACAGAAAAATTACTGGACATACAAATATTTAAGAGCTTTCTAAATTATAAGCAAAATAAAAAGATATTCGACTAAAACTGAGAGAAATTATAAACAGTATCACCCAGGATTCATAAATAATACATTTGTTTACCAAACCGATAAGTACACTTGAATGTGTTGAAATCAAGCATATTCGTCAGCCACCATCTTGCACACTTAGAAGAGTTTACCTCTAAGATGGATGAGTGCACAATACCGTTTTTCTAATTATTAATGTTCCTTCTTTACATTCAGATATTTTGCTTCTTATCCATAATAAATAGAAAATGTAAGAAATATCCTCTGAAGAACAAACGACCTGAACATGCGAACTAACTATATATCCTGCTCTCAGTACAGAAATAATAAAATTCAATTTAAAGAATGCAGGATGTAGGAAAGAAAGCAAGTGGATTCTTAGTGGCTACAACAAAGAGACGTGGGGTGCATAGTCTTTGTGATATCAATAGCATGTCAACCGGGCATATAAACCCAACATATTTGTTAGTAACCAAGTTATTTAGTTAACGTAAGGCAGGGTGGTTAAAAAAAAGGAAGAACATGGTAGAAGAAACAATTTTCAGTGAGGAAGACAGGCTTTTAGACTTAAAAAATGCTTCCTTAAACCAAGTGTAAAACAAGACATGAGTGCTCAAGTTTGGTTGAATTGAATTCAAGCAAAAGGATGCTGCATATCTAACATGTACCCATTTCTTGGAGTGCCAATGGAATTTACATCGTTGTTAGTTACCTCAAGACCTTGAGGGCTGGCCGGGGCGGAGAGGGAGAGCGTCGAGGGCATGCAACCCTAACACCATCTGCAAGGAGGATTTTGCAAGCTCTTTTATGATCTATAAACCAGAGCTCTAGTATTTCTCAAAAGCTACAATATGTATATATGCGATTTACAACTATTCCTCAAAAGCAGGCGATAACCAATCCAGAGCAGACATCAACCAATCTGATAAACCATTGATCTAGATGAACACAAATATTTTTAAAAAGCTAGAATATGTACATATGCAATTTACAACTATATTTCTCAAAAGCTGGATTGTCTCTGGCTCATGGATGGCCTGATCATCTTTACTCAAGGTTATCGAAAATGAACTTCAAAGAAATTTCTTGGCTCCATTGCAATACTGAAAGTTCCCATAGCAAGAACCAGTCACTTCATGCATCCCTCTCCAGGGTCGAGCTTCGCAAGGTTTCCCATGAAATCCAAAAAAATCATGGTCAACCGATACGTATAAATCAACCTTTGTATGAATAAAGGCACACCTAGGAAATGAATGAGTCTGATACATGGCTTCAGGTAGATCAGCCCAGAGAACTCAGACCCTCATGTCATTAAAAAGGGAGAAACAAAGTGCACATAGAACCGGATAAATAGCTCACCTCTGAGATGATAGTACCTCTCACAGTATTATGCCCTTTCCTGCAATCCATTGCATTGGAAGGCGAAATCAGATAGGTAAGGACAATTTAATAAACCTATAAAGGAATTTTCTGCTTCCTTTATCCCAAGTCATAGTTGCAGTTCAACTCGCATTACAGACAAGATGTGATAAAACAAAGAATTTATAACCTGAAACCAAATGCATCATAGTGGAGATTTTGAGGGAAATTACCTAAAATTGAACACGCTGCCACACAGGGAATAATACAGGCACCAATTGACCTGCATCTTCTAGTCTGCACAACAAATATGCAACAGCAATCAATCTTCACCTTCTAGCCTGCACAACAAATATGCATATCCACTAATTCACTCCAATCCATGATTTATTTGCAATAGCCTGGCATCAAACACAGCAGATTGCCTTTTCTTTTGGCATGAGAATTGACCATGTAGATTACTACTGTAAAGAGAAAAACCAGAGGTGGTGCTTACATTCAGCCAAGTTTCGAGGCCATAAATTGCAGGTCCGTCAGACCATGAGAACTACAATGGGCACGGCGGCGAGGCAACTCCACACATCAGTGAGCGACTCCAGGCAGTGACGCATCCGAGGCCCCAAACCCCTACACGAGATAAGGTGAGAAAGTGACTAATTTGACCACCATAACTGAGAGGGGCCAAGCGATTTGAATCTCACCTCAACCAGCGTTGAATCCTGCGGAGTCCATGCAGGAGCGCAGAAACTAAGCCGACCGGCCAGCCACTGAGCACCGGCAGGAGGCAAAGGCGGCCAGAAACCCCCTCCCCTCCCCTAGTCTACTACTGCGTGCGACAAAGAGAGGCGGCAGTGGAGGATATAGAGCTCGGGCCGCCGCTTTTTTGTGCGTTGTATGGCCGCTGGGGTGGAGGAGGCGGCGGAGCTCAGCTGGGGATGGTGAAGGCGCGGCCGTGAAAGGGCTGAAGGAGGCTCACGATCACGCCGGCGGATATCTACAGCGGGGAGTTGCAGCCGGCGGAACGGCGGTTGCAGCCGGCGGTCGCGAGGGGGAGGGGCGGGGAGGAGGCTGGCGGCCAGCCACGCGATGGAAGGAGAGACGGCGGCGGCAGAGGAGGGGATTGGGGACTTCGGGAGGAGACGAGTGAGGGGATAGGGTTGGTTCTCGTGAGAGATATTTTGGCCTGGCCAACCACACACCAACACGTGGGCCAACCGGTGAAGCAAAACGAGGCCAGCGTCCATGCATCACGCGCCACTTGCTTAACGTGGATAGCCTCTACGTGCTCCATGGGGTGGCACCTATTATACCTTTAGATGATACTAGTTTGTGATACCACCTCCACAATGCATAGTATTATAATATGGTATCATACTTATGTCATATTTAATGTTGTGTAGAATCTCAATGCAAATTTGTGTACATGATGTATTTGTCATGAAGTTTTCTAGGTTTATGTGTCATGATACGGTATCATATTATGATACTACTCTCATCTCCCACCTCACTAATTTATGTGACACATCAGATTTTTGCCAACATGGCATGCATGATACTACTTATGATACTTCCATTGGGGCTAGTCTTAAGAAAACTAGTCTTCTCTATCTCTACTATATAAAAAGGACGAACTGGTTCTGTTTCCTCCGGCCCAAGGTTTCGTCCTACATATTTTTGATCTGACTATTTTGCCCTCCCATCACACCATCAAACAATGCATAGGATTACACATTTTTTGGACGACCATCAGGCAACAACAAGAATTACAGGAAATTCCATCAGCGCGCCATAAATGATGTCCACCATCACCGACCATAATTCATGGGATTACATTCCATCAAACAATGCATCAGCGCGCCATAAATGTTGTCCAGCATTATAGGAAACAATTCATAGGATTACACATTTTTTGACGACCATCAGACAGCAGGAATTATAGGAAACAAGAATTACAGGAAACAAGAATTACAAGGATTATATTCCATCCCCGCACCATACTTTCAGGGCACCATCACCACCCATAATTACAGGAAAGGTAATTAAAATCATATAAATCTAGAGATCATAAATCTCCTGGAAAGGAAAGTAATCCCTTGAAGCATGGCTGGGCGAGATATGGTGCAAGCATATATAAAGGGTACCTCAAAGCATGATCTCCGGGAATCGCCAGGGATAAATCTACTGAAGGTGTCGAATCCTTGATGCCCTCCACAGGTACCCTGATACGTGCTCTGTTCTACTTCGCCTCCAATTCCAGATAATCTGCAGTCGCTGAGCAAGCTGATTGATTCGTATGGATTTCAGGTTTGGCTGCAACAGGAAGAAGATAGAGGAGCACATCCGCACAAAGACTACGGTACAGGTAATTCCGTATTCAGACTCGATCATATCAAAGGCTGCAATTCAAAAATATACCTGAATGTTTGAAGTTTTTGCATTCAAAAATGGATTGGCGGCAAATATGCTAAATAGGGAGTGCTAGATGATTTGTGGTGTGTGTCTGGTGATTTTAGAACTATACTACTAGCGTAATCCAATTTGTTATCATATCTACAATGTATCTATCCAGATGAACCAATCAAAAAGATAAATTCTGATTTTGAAGGAGATTTCATGAACACACATTTTATGAGTCAATCAGTAATACTTGTGTTCAAGAAATGCTTTCCCGCGGATGGTTGAGCATTGAAAACCTAATGGTTTGCTAAACAGTGCATAATTATCGCTGACTACATTGATGGATCAAGCTGGTAGTACCTTCTGCCATCCAATATATGTGACTATAGTCTTGGTCTGGTATGAGTACATAATGAATGTTAGTATCGTCAACAGACGAGCAAGAGAATTTTTTTACACAAAGAGATATATCGACAATTCTATTGTAAGTCAATATTTGTGGTGCTACATGATGCCCACTCAGGAACGTTGCATAGATAATTTTATTTCCCTCATGAAATCATGATTGCCAAATAGTATAATCGTTCAGGAATGCCTCATGATAAAGACCATGGTTGTAACATCCCAAGAATTTCAAAACAAAACAAATGAAGTTCCCTAGTTCCAAATTTTGGAACCAACAAAAACTTTTATTAAAATAAGATTGATACATATAGATCTTGTTTAAATCTTGTGTTTTGCCATGATGAGTGTTATTATGCTTATGTACTAAACCCTAAAACCCTAAAGTGATCAAGTGAAGATCACCAACCAAATAAAATAAAAGAGAAAGAAATCAAATAAGAAAAACCTTAAACCCTAATCTTCTCCAAAAATCATTTGGATCTTTTTTGAGAAACCAAAATAAAATAGAAGACATATGGGGGCATATAGCCCTAATAGGTAAATCTTGAACCCTACCTTTTTAATTATGCTAAATGGTGGTAAACCATTGTGAACCACACTAAACCCTAAACCTCATCCCTCTTTTCACCACCCTAGTTAAAATAGAATAAAAGGAAATTAAATAAGAAAGAGGCATATGTGCCTATGGCTACTTTTATAAATCTTTACCCTAGAACTTTCCACTTTGTTTAGAAGTTTGGAAAACCTTCACACACTTTACCTAGTACTTATCAAACCTAATCCAAGTGGTTTCCAAAGAAAATAAAAAGAAACTAAAAATGCCATAGAGGCATATGAGAGTAAAATAGCAAATTTGGGAAACTAAGAATATTGACCCTAGGACTTGTTGTGAATGGTTGGATCACTTCCTTATACCATTTCAACACTCAACAACACCATTTGGGTCAAACAAAGCCAAATTAAAAATCAAATGCAACATATGCATAGAGGCATATGTGGCACATAGCCATAATACCCAATTCTTGCCCTATGACTTTAAACCTTGACCAAATGGTGTGCAACCATTTCTAAACTTCATATAACCCTAAATTGACCCTAACCCATGCCCAAGTAAAGCAAGGTGAACCCTTTTCAAAAATAGTAAAAAGTGACACATCACCTCTTATGTGTTATGGCCATTTTTGCCAATCTTTGACCAAGACCATTTGAAATGGTTTCAATGGTTTGAATATGTTTCTAAACTAATAAGAATCACATTAGAGTCAACCAAAGTCAAATCAATTGGAGGGAAATTCATTAGGGAGAAAATCCCCATTTCTCTCACATACACTAAGGGCAATTTTGCAAATCTTCATATGAGGCCACCATTGCTTGCCCTATGGATTCTAAAACTCTTATATAACAAAAACAAACACAAATGCATAGAAGAAACCAATTTCAAATCAAAGGAAAATTCAAAACTCACATACATGTGATAATGGTCACATGTCCTCATTTTATTTTCTTCACCACTTTGCCCCAATTTATCTTCTGATTCCTCAACCAAACTTAGTCAACTATGACCATGTCATCCAAGACCAAGTCAAGTTCAACAACTTTCATGTTGACCATCACTGCTGAAGTTGACCAGGTTGACCAGTAGGGCTTTGACAAGTGGTGATGTTGAAACTATGTGAAGATTACCCCCAAATTTGAAACTTTGCAAATCTTCACCAAAATGACCACCACCACCATCAATCCCTTTCTATAATTATATAAATGAAGTTCACCAAAAAGATTTCCAAAATTCGACCAAAACCTTCATGCGGCCATTTCATCAAACAGGTGGCAGGCAACAAATTGAATTGGACATACACTCTTTTACACACTGGATTCTTGCCTAAACCACTCCCATTTCGTGATCATTAGCTCCCTCCATGCTCCCTGCATCTAGCTCAGTACTTGGCTTGGTCGTTTAAAGCAGAAAAGTGAGGAGAAATGCACCTCACCATAGCATGCCGCCACCTTTAGCATCTCTCTCTAGCCTCCTCTCTCAAAGACAACCTTGCCGGAAGCATCTACTCATCACCACGACCCTGCCAAGGTACCGAGCTCTCCAACGCACGGCATTGGCCAAGCCAGACGTGCCCAAGACGCCCGCATTTGCCAGCGCGGTCACCGCGCTCTGGAGCGCGCCAGTACGGCGGGCACTCGAGCAACGCCGTCCTCCCCCTGCATCCCTATCTCTGTGACGAGAACCACCTCTACCCCCTCTACCTCGTAGACACGCTCAAACGCCTGCAGCCACCTCGTCACCGTCGTCCTCGCCGGAATTATACCGCGCACGCCGTGCGTAACTCGCACGCGCCCGATCAATCCTATCATCCCCTGGACGCTCCAGCTACGCCCAGAGCCTCGCCTAGGCGTCGCCTACAAGATGCGCTCCATAGCTTGCCCCTTCAATCGCCAGAAACGTCGAGCCCATGGTCGACCTCGCCAGCACCCGCCGGCCTTCTACGCCCGCTATAAATAGGGACGATCGGCTCCTCCTCTTCTCACACAACTCACTCCACTCCTTACACTGAGCCTCCTTCACCAGTCAATTTCACCACCCATCGCCGGAGCCGCTCCAATTGCGAGCTCGGAGTCGCCGGAGCCCGCAGATCGCCGTCACCAATTCACGCCACCCCGAGCCTCGAAACTGCTACCAGTCGACGTCTCGTCGTCGACAACATCGCCTCACCCCTCTCCCTCGACCGCCGGCGACCTACAGCGCCCTCCGACCCCCTACCTCGCCGGAGCAGCACGTTCCTCTCCACCGTCGACGATGACGAAGCTCCACCGTAGATCCTCGATCTAATCCAACGGGCCAGGTTAGCACGTACCGATTCGGTGTTAAGGAGAGACTGACATGCAGGCCCCACCATGTCAGGCGGCCCGCAGCGTGGTCAGCGCTAGTTGGGCCGACCACTGTTTAGTCTGTTAGGCCCGTTTCGTTTTCCCGCGTGGCCCAGTATTTTCAAATTTGGTTTAATCCATTTAGTTCAAATCCAATACTGCTGCACACTTCAATTTTGAATAGTTCAAATTCTACAAACTCAAATTTAGCAAATCGAAATGTTCTGGAAAGCTTATGTTTTGCTCTAACTAACCCCACTGGATTCAACCCCATACCTTGTGTAGTTTTTGAATAGCAAAAATAACAAAACAGATACTTTTCTGTATACAAATAAATCTTAAAATTCAACCATTTTGAATTTTGAAGTGAATCCAATTGCAATAATTCACATATAACAAACCCTAATTTACTATGTAAAAACATGATATATGTTCTGTACATGATCATGGGCTAGAATCAAAATATTGGCTATGTAGTCAATACTAGCCCATTTAAACTATATCCAAATTTTAGGAATTTAAATCTATGAGGTGTAGCACCTCATTTACCTCATTCTCACAAGTGATATGAAGTAATGTGTTGACCTTTAAATGCTTAGGCTCATACTTGCTCACTTGTAGATTTTTAAATCTAAATAGTATTTACATTTGCCATGGTTATTTAATTCACATGAGATGATGAATCTCAATTAAATCCCTTTTCTCAAATACTAAGTGTGAAGTGTTGACCTTGGTCAACATGGGATCATCCCTGGTTATTTGAGAGTATTGCCTCACCTCAATAATAGTTTTTACTAAATTAGTTACAACTATGTGTTAAATCATATGAGAGGTATTCCTCTCATTTAAATCTTGTTCTCAAGTAATTCAACATGAGGTAGTGACCATGGTCTAATAACCTCATATTGAATTATTTGGTGGCATTAAATCACTACCATGTTAGTATTAAATTGCATGAGGTATGGAACCTCATTTAAATCATTTTTCTCAAATGATAAGTATGAAGAGGTTGACTTTGGTCAACCTAGGTCATATATTATTCATAAGAGAAATTAAATCTTAAGAAGAATTCAATGAGAGGAAATTATTTCTCCAAACCAAAGAGAAACCTTAATTCAACTTTTCAATGAGAGGAGATTATTTTCCTAATGTTAAATAAAGAAACCCTAGCATATTTTGAGAATAAATGTTAAGTAGTGATGCTAGATCCTTTGTGTGAGCCAATAAGGCTAATTAAGACTACTTAAGTGTTGTTTGGTGATTGTATCCTCGTATTCGTTTATAGACGCTAGTACCGGAGACTATCAAGAGGAAGAGGTCTTCTACCAAGAGGAAGAGCAAGAAAACTTTGATCACATCACCAATCAAGGCAAGCTAATCTTCTTGCAAGATAATACTCTTGCAAAGTGCAAAGCTCACCATGAGCAAGGCATTACCCCATTTACTTTATGCTTATGATCCTATTTCCCAGTTTTACCTTACAAGCTTTATTTACTTTTGTTTTATCAAAGTACTTTTTGGTTTATGATTCACTTGGTTGAATTATAGAGTAGTACAAGAGAATCACACTTAGCCTAGCAAGCTCCAAGATACTTAGCACCCCTCATGACTAGTTGCTAGTGCTCAAGATTAACAGTGACTACTTTAGTTGGGAACTTGTGATTTGAAATGACTTTGAAACCTTGGAATGATGAGTCATTTCTATTGAAAGATTTTGAAGGTGAATATGACTGGTGAATGACTTGGTGAATTTTATCAAAAACACTGATGGTTGGGTTCGGATGCGATACCTTTCCAATTTTACAAGTACCCCCACAATACCCAATATGGGTAAGGGCTTAACTAGAAATTTATGTGCTTTAGTATGGGTTCCCTCTGAACAAGCGTCATCGGGGTTAGGCCGAAGGCTGCCTCTACAACAAACACAACGATACGATATGACGTGAAATGAGGTGAATGTCCGGCCCAAGCCCCCGTGCGCTTCCGGGTTGATCACGGTTTTCACCGGGAGGCCAAGCTCATGGGGAGAGGTGCCTATACTAGAGTATGTAAATGAAAGGTTAGGATTGGTAGTTCGCGTACTGCGTACGATAAATCAGGGCCAGTTACCCCTGACGAACTATTGCAATTGTTGTGGCACAAGTGTACACCCTCTGCAGAGTTAAAACCTATTCGAATAGCCGCGTCCTCGGTTATGGACAGTTGGAAAGGCCATACTGTTCCGTCATCAGAATTTTTCTAAAAATATGAATGGTGACTTGTGATTTGAGTTGAAAGGTGACTTTGACTTTGAATCACAACTGAGTTGTGGGAATGACACTAATGTTCCCACTTGAGTTAGTTGAGCAAATGAAGGTTTTTGATTATTTAAGTGCTTATGAAATAAAACTGGCTTTATGCAAACGAAACTAGAGCTTAGAACCCCCTTACTATAGTTGATAGTATTTACATTAGTATTAGTTTGCGAGTACTTTAAAGTACTCATGGCTGTGTCCCTGGCTATTCAAATGGCCAGACTATGAAGACGAGTACCAGAACCCGGAAGAAGGACAGCAGGACGTCTACGACAACTAGGATCCCTCCTAACGTCAACAGTTGCCTGTGGAATAGCTGGACTACTACTACGCTACTTTCGCTTCCGCTATGTGTTATGTAATGAATAACTAGAACTTCTATTATTGTAATGAGACTGGATCATGTGATCCTTTATTTGTAAGACGATTATGGTATGTAATGAATGATGTGTTGTGATATCAATCTATTATGTCTCGCAAAAACAATATTCCTGGGATTGCGATGAATGGCATAATAGGCATCTGGACTTAAAAATTTGGGTGTTGACAAGTTGGTATCAGAGCCATTGTTGACCTTAGGAGACCCTAGTTAGAATGGACGTCTGCAAAACTTAGTTTCAAAAAAACCAAAGAAGTGAATATTTGTGAAAAACTTATTCTCACTCTTATCCTTGAGATCTGCTTCAAAATAAGAAAGTTATGCTCTATTTTCTCTTATACTACTACATAAAATTTTGACACACTCTTCTAACTTACTTATCCTAATTGCTCACAGATGAAGTACCAATGGGAGTGCTATCAGCTTGGTCACGGAGGAGAACTGAGGTTCGAAAAAGAGTTGAAGCAACTGGTGGACTATCTGGGACACCCGTATCCCGAGTTCTTCGGAATACCCCTCAAAGCTCAGTTAGGAGAACCACCTCGGTGGGACGTTTCTACTGATCTACGAAGGAAGCTTGATGCCCCGGTATGGGAAACCATCTGGTTTTCTGTAACGGGAAACACTTGGAAGGAAGGACTAGACAAAGCTATGCAAGAAGCAATGTTCCGTCTGTGTGGACAAAATGAGGACAAGATCAAGAGCACTCGCTTCATCTACTACCCAAGACATGACTCCATGGGAAGACCGATGACCATGCCCCCACCACAACCAAAGATGAACCCCTATGAAGCACCTCAGGACTTCAGGCAGTACCAAACCCGCAGAGATTTGGACAACGCCCTCGCCTCTCGCCAAGCACCTCACCCGTGAAGAAGAAAAATCCACCCCGAAAGAGTAATATCCCCCCCCAGCACTTAAGTAGGTGTGAGTTGTATCAGGATCCCCTTGTATCGTAGAGCGATGAATGGTTCTTCAAACCAACGGTGTGTTAGATTTGTAATATGTGATGCTTGGTATGAATGAAAAAGTGTTGTTGGTTTTACCCCCGCAACACTACTCAAGTTTTTTAATATTATGAACTTTTTAAACTTAACAAAACAAACCCTAGAAATTTCCCTCTTATCTTATCATCTACATCAATGTTTAGATGGCCCCACCAACCCGCAACGCCACCCAGGATGCCATGATGCAACTGCTGCAGACGATGATAGCAGACCGAGAAGTCGAGAGAGCTGAACGCCAAGCCAACATTGCTGCACTGCAACAACTAGCTCAGAACAATCAAGGCCATGGAAACCACGACCACCCTGGATCGAAGCTGAAGAACTTTCAACACACCAACCCTCCGATGTTCAACAAGACCGAAGAGCCCCTTGATGCCGATGGTAGCTCCAGGACCATGGAGAACAACCTCGAAGTTGCGGGAGTTGAAGTCGCAGTGAAATCTTGTTGCCACCCACTATCTGTCAGGACCTGCCAGAGCCTGGTGGACAAGTGCTCGTGCAATGAATGCGGGACAGATGATGACATGGGAAGACTTCAAGCTGAAGTTTAGCAAATACCACGTGCCCCAAGGACTGATCAAGAAAATGAGAGACGAGTTCCGTGAACTCAAGCAAGGAAGGATGTCCGTGGTGGAATACCGCGACAGGTTTCTCACTCTGTCAAGGTACGCCCCGGATGAGACCGACACCAACGAGAAAAGGAAGGAAAGATTTTTGAATGGACTGCACGACGAGATGCAGACTGTGTTAGTGAACATTCCGTTCGCTGACTTAGAAGCCCTCGTAGACTCGCCAAATGCGTATGGAAGGAAAGCTACATCAAGCCAATGAGAACCGCAAGCGCAGAATGATGAACCAAAATGGGCCCCACAATGCCCAGAAACACCGCAACAACCACTCTGGAGGATTTACCCCAAGATACAACAAGCCCCCTGCTCAGACTTATCGCCCCAACTACGCCAACAACAACGGAGGACCCCCGAAGCCCGGAGGTAACAACAACAACAACAACAACAACCACAACAACAACAACCACCCCAACAACAGCAACAACAATGGAAACAACAACAACACCAATACTGCCCCAAGGACTGGAAGCAATGCTACCCCCGTCATTCCCAAAGACAAGTCCACCGTCAATTGCTACGAATGTGGAGTTGTGGGTCATTTCTCCAATGAGTGCCCCAAAAAGCTTGCCAGGATTGCCACCAATACCGCAAAGACTCGCTCAAGAATGGCGCCGCTTTCTTGGAAGAAGGAACCAGAACAACAACAACGGCCGTCTCTACCACATGATCGCCATCGAAGCTCGGGAAGCACCCTGCACCATGCCAAGTATGTCTTCCTGTTAATAAAATGCTCAATCTCTCTTAGGAACCTAACTTTTCTTAAAATCTCGGGACGAGATTTGTTTAAGGGGGAAGGGTTTGTAACATCCCAAGAATTTCAAAACAAAACAAATGAAGTTCCCTAGTTCCAAATTTTGGAACCAACAAAAACTTTTATTAAAATAAGATTGATACATATAGATCTTGTTTAAATCTTGTGTTTTGCCATGATGAGTGTTATTATGCTTATGTACTAAACCCTAAAACCCTAAAGTGATCAAGTGAAGATCACCAACCAAATAAAATAAAAGAGAAAGAAATCAAATAAGAAAAACCTTAAACCCTAATCTTCTCCAAAAATCATTTGGATCTTTTTTGAGAAACCAAAATAAAATAGAAGACATATGGGGGCATATAGCCCTAATAGGTAAATCTTGAACCCTACCTTTTTAATTATGCTAAATGGTGGTAAACCATTGTGAACCACACTAAACCCTAAACCTCATCCCTCTTTTCACCACCCTAGTTAAAATAGAATAAAAGGAAATTAAATAAGAAAGAGGCATATGTGCCTATGGCTACTTTTATAAATCTTTACCCTAGAACTTTCCACTTTGTTTAGAGGTTTGGAAAACCTTCACACACTTTACCTAGTACTTATCAAACCTAATCCAAGTGGTTTCCAAAGAAAATAAAAAGAAACTAAAAATGCCATAGAGGCATATGAGAGTAAAATAGCAAATTTGGGAAACTAAGAATATTGACCCTAGGACTTGTTGTGAATGGTTGGATCACTTCCTTATACCATTTCAACACTCAACAACACCATTTGGGTCAAACAAAGCCAAATTAAAAATCAAATGCAACATATGCATAGAGGCATATGTGGCACATAGCCATAATACCCAATTCTTGCCCTATGACTTTAAACCTTGAACAAATGGTGTGCAACCATTTCTAAACTTCATATAACCCTAAATTGACCCTAACCCATGCCCAAGTAAAGCAAGGTGAACCCTTTTCAAAAATAGTAAAAAGTGACACATCACCTCTTATGTGTTATGGCCATTTTTGCCAATCTTTGACCAAGACCATTTGAAATGGTTTCAATGGTTTGAATATGTTTCTAAACTAATAAGAATCACATTAGAGTCAACCAAAGTCAAATCAATTGGAGGGAAATTCATTAGGGAGAAAATCCCCATTTCTCTCACATACACTAAGGGCAATTTTGCAAATCTTCATATGAGGCCACCATTGCTTGCCCTATGGATTCTAAAACTCTTATATAACAAAAACAAACACAAATGCATAGAAGAAACCAATTTCAAATCAAAGGAAAATTCAAAACTCACATACATGTGATAATGGTCACATGTCCTCATTTTATTTTCTTCACCACTTTGCCCCAATTTATCTTCTGATTCCTCAACCAAACTTAGTCAACTATGACCATGTCATCCAAGACCAAGTCAAGTTCAACAACTTTCATGTTGACCATCACTGCTGAAGTTGACCAGGTTGACCAGTAGGGCTTTGACAAGTGGTGATGTTGAAACTATGTGAAGATTACCCCCAAATTTGAAACTTTGCAAATCTTCACCAAAATGACCACCACCACCATCAATCCCTTTCTATAATTATATAAATGAAGTTCACCAAAAAGATTTCCAAAATTCGACCAAAACCTTCATGCGGCCATTTCATCAAACAGGTGGCAGGCAACAAATTGAATTGGACATACACTCTTTTACACACTGGATTCTTGCCTAAACCACTCCCATTTCGTGATCATTAGCTCCCTCCATGCTCCCTGCATCTAGCTCAGTACTTGGCTTGGTCGTTTAAAGCAGAAAAGTGAGGAGAAATGCACCTCACCATAGCATGCCGGCCACCTTTAGCATCTCTCTCTCTAGCCTCCCTCTCTCAGCACAACCTTGCCCAGAAGCATCTACTCATCACCACGACCCTGCCAAGATGCCAGTTTGGAGCTCTCCAACGCACGGCATTGGCCAAGCCAGACGTGCCCGGCCGCCCGGTGCTTGCCGGCCGCGGTCACCGCGCTCTGGAGCGCGCCAGTACGGCGGGCACTCGAGCAACGCCGTCCTCCCCCTGCATCCCTATCTCTGTGACGAGAACCACCTCTACCCCCTCTACCTCGTAGACACGCTCAAACGCCTGCAGCCGCCTCGTCACCGTCGTCCTCGCCGGAATTATACCGCGCACGCCGTGGCAGAACTCGCACGCGCCCGATCAATCCTATCATCCCCTGGACGCTCCAGCTACGCCCAGAGCCTCGCCTAGGCGTCGCCTACAAGATGCGCTCCATAGCTTGCCCCTTCAATCGCCAGAAACGTCGAGCCCATGGTCGACCTCGCCAGCACCCGCCGGCCTTCTACGCCCGCTATAAATAGGGACGATCGGCTCCTCCTCTTCTCACACAACTCACTCCACTCCTTACACTGAGCCTCCTTCACCAGTCAATTTCACCACCCATCGCCGGAGCCGCTCCAATTGCGAGCTCGGAGTCGCCGGAGCCCGCAGATCGCCGTCACCAATTCACGCCACCCCGAGCCTCGAAACTGCTACCAGTCGACGTCTCGTCGTCGACAACATCGCCTCACCCCTCTCCCTCGACCGCCGGCGACCTACAGCGCCCTCCGACCCCCTACCTCGCCGGAGCAGCACGTTCCTCTCCACCGTCGACGATGACGAAGCTCCACCGTAGATCCTCGATCTAATCCAACGGGCCAGGTTAGCACGTACCGATTCGGTGTTAAGGAGAGACTGACATGCAGGCCCCACCATGTCAGGCGGCCCGCGCGTGGTCGAGCGCTAGTTGGGCCGGCCCGATCATTTAGTCTGTTAGGCCCGTTTCGTTTTCCCGCGTGGCCCAGTATTTTCAAATTTGGTTTAATCCATTTAGTTCAAATCCAATACTGCTGCACACTTCAATTTTGAATAGTTCAAATTCTACAAACTCAAATTTAGCAAATCGAAATGTTCTGGAAAGCTTATGTTTTGCTCTAACTAACCCCACTGGATTCAACCCCATACCTTGTGTAGTTTTTGAATAGCAAAAATAACAAAACAGATACTTTTCTGTATACAAATAAATCTTAAAATTCAACCATTTTGAATTTTGAAGTGAATCCAATTGCAATAATTCACATATAACAAACCCTAATTTACTATGTAAAAACATGATATATGTTCTGTACATGATCATGGGCTAGAATCAAAATATTGGCTATGTAGTCAATACTAGCCCATTTAAACTATATCCAAATTTTAGGAATTTAAATCTATGAGGTGTAGCACCTCATTTACCTCATTCTCACAAGTGATATGAAGTAATGTGTTGACCTTTAAATGCTTAGGCTCATACTTGCTCACTTGTAGATTTTTAAATCTAAATAGTATTTACATTTGCCATGGTTATTTAATTCACATGAGATGATGAATCTCAATTAAATCCCTTTTCTCAAATACTAAGTGTGAAGTGTTGACCTTGGTCAACATGGGATCATCCCTGGTTATTTGAGAGTATTGCCTCACCTCAATAATAGTTTTTACTAAATTAGTTACAACTATGTGTTAAATCATATGAGAGGTATTCCTCTCATTTAAATCTTGTTCTCAAGTAATTCAACATGAGGTAGTGACCATGGTCTAATAACCTCATATTGAATTATTTGGTGGCATTAAATCACTACCATGTTAGTATTAAATTGCATGAGGTATGGAACCTCATTTAAATCATTTTTCTCAAATGATAAGTATGAAGAGGTTGACTTTGGTCAACCTAGGTCATATATTATTCATAAGAGAAATTAAATCTTAAGAAGGATTCAATGAGAGGAAATTATTTCTCCAAACCAAAGAGAAACCTTAATTCAACTTTTCAATGAGAGGAGATTATTTTCCTAATGTTAAATAAAGAAACCCTAGCATATTTTGAGAATAAATGTTAAGTAGTGATGCTAGATCCTTTGTGTGAGCCAATAAGGCTAATTAAGACTACTTAAGTGTTGTTTGGTGATTGTATCCTCGTATTCGTTTATAGACGCTAGTACCGGAGACTATCAAGAGGAAGAGGTCTTCTACCAAGAGGAAGAGCAAGAAAACTTTGATCACATCACCAATCAAGGCAAGCTAATCTTCTTGCAAGATAATACTCTTGCAAAGTGCAAAGCTCACCATGAGCAAGGCATTACCCCATTTACTTTATGCTTATGATCCTATTTCCCAGTTTTACCTTACAAGCTTTATTTACTTTTGTTTTATCAAAGTACTTTTTGGTTTATGATTCACTTGGTTGAATTATAGAGTAGTACAAGAGAATCACACTTAGCCTAGCAAGCTCCAAGATACTTAGCACCCCTCATGACTAGTTGCTAGTGCTCAAGATTAACAGTGACTACTTTAGTTGGGAACTTGTGATTTGAAATGACTTTGAAACCTTGGAATGATGAGTCATTTCTATTGAAAGATTTTGAAGGTGAATATGACTGGTGAATGACTTGGTGAATTTTATCAAAAACACTGATGGTTGGGTTCGGATGCGATACCTTTCCAATTTTACAAGTACCCCCACAATACCCAATATGGGTAAGGGCTTAACTAGAAATTTATGTGCTTTAGTATGGGTTCCCTCTGAACAAGCGTCATCGGGGTTAGGCCGAAGGCTGCCTCTACAACAAACACAACGATACGATATGACGTGAAATGAGGTGAATGTCCGGCCCAAGCCCTGTGCAGTTCCCGGGTTGACTGCGGTTTTCACCGGGAGGCCAAGCTCATGGGGAGAGGTGCCTATACTAGAGTATGTAAATGAAAGGTTAGGATTGGTAGTTCGCGCATCGCGTACGATAAATCAGAGCGATTACCCACGACGAACTATTGCAATTGTTGTGGCACAAGTGTACACCCTCTGCAGAGTTAAAACCTATTCGAATAGCCGCGTCCTCGGTTATGGACAGTTGGAAAGGCCATACTGTTCCGTCATCAGAATTTTTCTAAAAATATGAATGGTGACTTGTGATTTGAGTTGAAAGGTGACTTTGACTTTGAATCACAACTGAGTTGTGGGAATGACACTAATGTTCCCACTTGAGTTAGTTGAGCAAATGAAGGTTTTTGATTATTTAAGTGCTTATGAAATAAAACTGGCTTTATGCAAACGAAACTAGAGCTTAGAACCCCCTTACTATAGTTGATAGTATTTACATTAGTATTAGTTTGCGAGTACTTTAAAGTACTCATGGTACGTGTCCTCTGGCTATTCAAATGGCCGTACTATGAAGACGAGTACCAGAACCCGGAAGAAGGACAGCAGGACGTCTACGACAACTAGGATCCCTCCTAACGTCAACAGTTGCCTGTGGAATAGCTGGACTACTACTACGCTACTTTCGCTTCCGCTATGTGTTATGTAATGAATAACTAGAACTTCTATTATTGTAATGAGACTGGATCATGTGATCCTTTATTTGTAAGACGATTATGGTATGTAATGAATGATGTGTTGTGATATCAATCTATTATGTCTCGCAAAAACAATATTCCTGGGATTGCGATGAATGGCATAATAGGCATCTGGACTTAAAAATTTGGGTGTTGACAAGTTGGTATCAGAGCCATTGTTGACCTTAGGAGACCCTAGTTAGAATGGACGTCTGCAAAACTTAGTTTCAAAAAAACCAAAGAAGTGAATATTTGTGAAAAACTTATTCTCACTCTTATCCTTGAGATCTGCTTCAAAATAAGAAAGTTATGCTCTATTTTCTCTTATACTACTACATAAAATTTTGACACACTCTTCTAACTTACTTATCCTAATTGCTCACAGATGAAGTACCAATGGGAGTGCTATCAGCTTGGTCACGGAGGAGAACTGAGGTTCGAAAAAGAGTTGAAGCAACTGGTGGACTATCTGGGACACCCGTATCCCGAGTTCTTCGGAATACCCCTCAAAGCTCAGTTAGGAGAACCACCTCGGTGGGACGTTTCTACTGATCTACGAAGGAAGCTTGATGCCCCGGTATGGGAAACCATCTGGTTTTCTGTAACGGGAAACACTTGGAAGGAAGGACTAGACAAAGCTATGCAAGAAGCAATGTTCCGTCTGTGTGGACAAAATGAGGACAAGATCAAGAGCACTCGCTTCATCTACTACCCAAGACATGACTCCATGGGAAGACCGATGACCATGCCCCCACCACAACCAAAGATGAACCCCTATGAAGCACCTCAGGACTTCAGGCAGTACCAAACCCGCAGAGATTTGGACAACGCCCTCGCCTCTCGCCAAGCACCTCACCCGTGAAGAAGAAAAATCCACCCCGAAAGAGTAATATCCCCCCCAGCACTTAAGTAGGTGTGAGTTGTATCAGGATCCCCTTGTATCGTAGAGCGATGAATGGTTCTTCAAACCAACGGTGTGTTAGATTTGTAATATGTGATGCTTGGTATGAATGAAAAAGTGTTGTTGGTTTTACCCCCGCAACACTACTCAAGTTTTTTAATATTATGAACTTTTTAAACTTAACAAAACAAACCCTAGAAATTTCCCTCTTATCTTATCATCTACATCAATGTTTAGATGGCCCCACCAACCCGCAACGCCACCCAGGATGCCATGATGCAACTGCTGCAGACGATGATAGCAGACCGAGAAGTCGAGAGAGTCGAACGCCAAGCCAACATTGCCGCACCGCAACAACTAGCTCGTAACAATCAAGGCCATGGAAACCACGACCACCCCTGGATCGAAGTCAAGAACTTTCAACACACCAACCCTCCGATGTTCAACAAGACCGAAGAGCCCCTTGATGCCGATGACTGGCTCCAGGACCATGGAGAACAACCTCGAAGTTGCGGGAGTTGAAGCTGCAGAAAAGTATCGTTTGCCACCCACTATCTCGTCAGGACTCGCTGCAGCCTGGTGGACAAGTGCTCGAGCCATGAATGCGGGACAGATGATGACATGGGAAGACTTCAAGCTGAAGTTTAGCAAATACCACGTGCCCCAAGGACTGATCAAGAAAATGAGAGACGAGTTCCGTGAACTCAAGCAAGGAAGGATGTCCGTGGTGGAATACCGCGACAGGTTTCTCACTCTGTCAAGGTACGCCCCGGATGAGACCGACACCAACGAGAAAAGGAAGGAAAGATTTTTGAATGGACTGCACGACGAGATGCAGACTGTGTTAGTGAACATTCCGTTCGCTGACTTAGAAGCCCTCGTAGACTCAGCCATACAGATGGAAGGAAAGCTACATCAAGCCAATGAGAACCGCAAGCGCAGAATGATGAACCAAAATGGGCCCCACAATGCCCAGAAACACCGCAACAACCACTCTGGAGGATTTACCCCAAGATACAACAAGCCCCCTGCTCAGACTTATCGCCCCAACTACGCCAACAACAACGGAGGACCCCCGAAGCCCGGAGGTAACAACAACAACAACCACAACAACAACAACCACCCCAACAACAGCAACAACAATGGAAACAACAACAACACCAATACTGCCCCAAGGACTGGAAGCAATGCTACCCCCGTCATTCCCAAAGACAAGTCCACCGTCAATTGCTACGAATGTGGAGTTGTGGGTCATTTCTCCAATGAGTGCCCCAAAAAGCTTGCCAGGATTGCCACCAATACCGCAAAGACTCGCTCAAGCAACAGCGCTGCTTTGCTGGAAGAAGGAACCGTAACAACAACAACGGCCGTCTCTACCACATGATCGCCATCGAAGCTCAGGAAGCACCCCAGACCATGCCAAGTATGTCTTCCTGTTAATAAAATGCTCAATCTCTCTTAGGAACCTAACTTTTCTTAAAATCTCGGGACGAGATTTGTTTAAGGGGGAAGGGTTTGTAACATCCCAAGAATTTCAAAACAAAACAAATGAAGTTCCCTAGTTCCAAATTTTGGAACCAACAAAAACTTTTATTAAAATAAGATTGATACATATAGATCTTGTTTAAATCTTGTGTTTTGCCATGATGAGTGTTATTATGCTTATGTACTAAACCCTAAAACCCTAAAGTGATCAAGTGAAGATCACCAACCAAATAAAATAAAAGAGAAAGAAATCAAATAAGAAAAACCTTAAACCCTAATCTTCTCCAAAAATCATTTGGATCTTTTTTGAGAAACCAAAATAAAATAGAAGACATATGGGGGCATATAGCCCTAATAGGTAAATCTTGAACCCTACCTTTTTAATTATGCTAAATGGTGGTAAACCATTGTGAACCACACTAAACCCTAAACCTCATCCCTCTTTTCACCACCCTAGTTAAAATAGAATAAAAGGAAATTAAATAAGAAAGAGGCATATGTGCCTATGGCTACTTTTATAAATCTTTACCCTAGAACTTTCCACTTTGTTTAGAGGTTTGGAAAACCTTCACACACTTTACCTAGTACTTATCAAACCTAATCCAAGTGGTTTCCAAAGAAAATAAAAAGAAACTAAAAATGCCATAGAGGCATATGAGAGTAAAATAGCAAATTTGGGAAACTAAGAATATTGACCCTAGGACTTGTTGTGAATGGTTGGATCACTTCCTTATACCATTTCAACACTCAACAACACCATTTGGGTCAAACAAAGCCAAATTAAAAATCAAATGCAACATATGCATAGAGGCATATGTGGCACATAGCCATAATACCCAATTCTTGCCCTATGACTTTAAACCTTGACCAAATGGTGTGCAACCATTTCTAAACTTCATATAACCCTAAATTGACCCTAATCCATGCCCAAGTAAAGCAAGGTGAACCCTTTTCAAAAATAGTAAAAAGTGACACATCACCTCTTATGTGTTATGGCCATTTTTGCCAATCTTTGACCAAGACCATTTGAAATGGTTTCAATGGTTTGAATATGTTTCTAAACTAATAAGAATCACATTAGAGTCAACCAAAGTCAAATCAATTGGAGGGAAATTCATTAGGGAGAAAATCCCCATTTCTCTCACATACACTAAGGGCAATTTTGCAAATCTTCATATGAGGCCACCATTGCTTGCCCTATGGATTCTAAAACTCTTATATAACAAAAACAAACACAAATGCATAGAAGAAACCAATTTCAAATCAAAGGAAAATTCAAAACTCACATACATGTGATAATGGTCACATGTCCTCATTTTATTTTCTTCACCACTTTGCCCCAATTTATCTTCTGATTCCTCAACCAAACTTAGTCAACTATGACCATGTCATCCAAGACCAAGTCAAGTTCAACAACTTTCATGTTGACCATCACTGCTGAAGTTGACCAGGTTGACCAGTAGGGCTTTGACAAGTGGTGATGTTGAAACTATGTGAAGATTACCCCCAAATTTGAAACTTTGCAAATCTTCACCAAAATGACCACCACCACCATCAATCCCTTTCTATAATTATATAAATGAAGTTCACCAAAAAGATTTCCAAAATTCGACCAAAACCTTCATGCGGCCATTTCATCAAACAGGTGGCAGGCAACAAATTGAATTGGACATACACTCTTTTACACACTGGATTCTTGCCTAAACCACTCCCATTTCGTGATCATTAGCTCCCTCCATGCTCCCTGCATCTAGCTCAGTACTTGGCTTGGTCGTTTAAAGCAGAAAAGTGAGGAGAAATGCACCTCACCATAGCATGCCGGCCACCTTTAGCATCTCTCTCTCTAGCCTCCCTCTCTCAGCACAACCTTGCCTGTAGCATCTACTCATCACCACGACCCGCGCACCCACTGAGCTCTCCAACGCACGGCATTGGCCAAGCCGGGACGTGCCCAAGACGCCCGATTTGCCGGCCCAGCGCGGTCACCGCGCTCTGGAGCGCGCCAGTACGGCGGGCACTCGAGCAACGCCGTCCTCCCCCTGCATCCCTATCTCTGTGACGAGAACCACCTCTACCCCCTCTACCTCGTAGACACGCTCAAACGCCTGCAGCCGCCTCGTCACCGTCGTCCTCGCCGGAATTATACCGCGCACGCCGTGGCAGAACTCGCACGCGCCCGATCAATCCTATCATCCCCTGGACGCTCCAGCTACGCCCAGAGCCTCGCCTAGGCGTCGCCTACAAGATGCGCTCCATAGCTTGCCCCTTCAATCGCCAGAAACGTCGAGCCCATGGTCGACCTCGCCGACTCCGCCGGCCTTCTACGCCCGCTATAAATAGGGACGATCGGCTCCTCCTCTTCTCACACAACTCACTCCACTCCTTACACTGAGCCTCCTTCACCAGTCAATTTCACCACCCATCGCCGGAGCCGCTCCAATTGCGAGCTCGGAGTCGCCGGAGCCCGCAGATCGCCGTCACCAATTCACGCCACCCCGAGCCTCGAATCGCTGCCGCCGACGTCTCGTCGTCGACAACATCGCCTCACCCTCTCCTCGACCGCCGGCGACCTACAGCGCCCTCCGACCCCCTACCTCGCCGAGCAAAGACGTTCCTCTCCACCGTCGACGATGACGAAGCTCCACCGTAGATCCTCGATCTAATCCAACGGGCCAGGTTAGCACGTACCGATTCGGTGTTAAGGAGAGACTGACATGCAGGCCCCACCATGTCAGGCGGCCCGCAGCGTGGTCAGCGCTAGTTGGGCCGGCCCAGTCTGTTTAGTCTGTTAGGCCCGTTTCGTTTTCCCGCGTGGCCCAGTATTTTCAAATTTGGTTTAATCCATTTAGTTCAAATCCAATACTGCTGCACACTTCAATTTTGAATAGTTCAAATTCTACAAACTCAAATTTAGCAAATCGAAATGTTCTGGAAAGCTTATGTTTTGCTCTAACTAACCCCACTGGATTCAACCCCATACCTTGTGTAGTTTTTGAATAGCAAAAATAACAAAACAGATACTTTTCTGTATACAAATAAATCTTAAAATTCAACCATTTTGAATTTTGAAGTGAATCCAATTGCAATAATTCACATATAACAAACCCTAATTTACTATGTAAAAACATGATATATGTTCTGTACATGATCATGGGCTAGAATCAAAATATTGGCTATGTAGTCAATACTAGCCCATTTAAACTATATCCAAATTTTAGGAATTTAAATCTATGAGGTGTAGCACCTCATTTACCTCATTCTCACAAGTGATATGAAGTAATGTGTTGACCTTTAAATGCTTAGGCTCATACTTGCTCACTTGTAGATTTTTAAATCTAAATAGTATTTACATTTGCCATGGTTATTTAATTCACATGAGATGATGAATCTCAATTAAATCCCTTTTCTCAAATACTAAGTGTGAAGTGTTGACCTTGGTCAACATGGGATCATCCCTGGTTATTTGAGAGTATTGCCTCACCTCAATAATAGTTTTTACTAAATTAGTTACAACTATGTGTTAAATCATATGAGAGGTATTCCTCTCATTTAAATCTTGTTCTCAAGTAATTCAACATGAGGTAGTGACCATGGTCTAATAACCTCATATTGAATTATTTGGTGGCATTAAATCACTACCATGTTAGTATTAAATTGCATGAGGTATGGAACCTCATTTAAATCATTTTTCTCAAATGATAAGTATGAAGAGGTTGACTTTGGTCAACCTAGGTCATATATTATTCATAAGAGAAATTAAATCTTAAGAAGAATTCAATGAGAGGAAATTATTTCTCCAAACCAAAGAGAAACCTTAATTCAACTTTTCAATGAGAGGAGATTATTTTCCTAATGTTAAATAAAGAAACCCTAGCATATTTTGAGAATAAATGTTAAGTAGTGATGCTAGATCCTTTGTGTGAGCCAATAAGGCTAATTAAGACTACTTAAGTGTTGTTTGGTGATTGTATCCTCGTATTCGTTTATAGACGCTAGTACCGGAGACTATCAAGAGGAAGAGGTCTTCTACCAAGAGGAAGAGCAAGAAAACTTTGATCACATCACCAATCAAGGCAAGCTAATCTTCTTGCAAGATAATACTCTTGCAAAGTGCAAAGCTCACCATGAGCAAGGCATTACCCCATTTACTTTATGCTTATGATCCTATTTCCCAGTTTTACCTTACAAGCTTTATTTACTTTTGTTTTATCAAAGTACTTTTTGGTTTATGATTCACTTGGTTGAATTATAGAGTAGTACAAGAGAATCACACTTAGCCTAGCAAGCTCCAAGATACTTAGCACCCCTCATGACTAGTTGCTAGTGCTCAAGATTAACAGTGACTACTTTAGTTGGGAACTTGTGATTTGAAATGACTTTGAAACCTTGGAATGATGAGTCATTTCTATTGAAAGATTTTGAAGGTGAATATGACTGGTGAATGACTTGGTGAATTTTATCAAAAACACTGATGGTTGGGTTCGGATGCGATACCTTTCCAATTTTACAAGTACCCCCACAATACCCAATATGGGTAAGGGCTTAACTAGAAATTTATGTGCTTTAGTATGGGTTCCCTCTGAACAAGCGTCATCGGGGTTAGGCCGAAGGCTGCCTCTACAACAAACACAACGATACGATATGACGTGAAATGAGGTGAATGTCCGGCCCAAGCCCCGTGCGCTTCCGGGTTGACTGCGGTTTTCACTGAGGCCAAGCTCATGGGGAGAGGTGCCTATACTAGAGTATGTAAATGAAAGGTTAGGATTGGTAGTTCGCGTCTGCGTACGATAAATCGGGCCGCGATTACCCCTGACGAACTATTGCAATTGTTGTGGCACAAGTGTACACCCTCTGCAGAGTTAAAACCTATTCGAATAGCCGCGTCCTCGGTTATGGACAGTTGGAAAGGCCATACTGTTCCGTCATCAGAATTTTTCTAAAAATATGAATGGTGACTTGTGATTTGAGTTGAAAGGTGACTTTGACTTTGAATCACAACTGAGTTGTGGGAATGACACTAATGTTCCCACTTGAGTTAGTTGAGCAAATGAAGGTTTTTGATTATTTAAGTGCTTATGAAATAAAACTGGCTTTATGCAAACGAAACTAGAGCTTAGAACCCCCTTACTATAGTTGATAGTATTTACATTAGTATTAGTTTGCGAGTACTTTAAAGTACTCATGGCTGTGTCCCTGGCTATTCAAATGGCCAGACTATGAAGACGAGTACCAGAACCCGGAAGAAGGACAGCAGGACGTCTATGACAACTAGGATCCCTCCTAACGTCAACAGTTGCCTGTGGAATAGCTGGACTACTACTACGCTACTTTCGCTTCCGCTATGTGTTATGTAATGAATAACTAGAACTTCTATTATTGTAATGAGACTGGATCATGTGATCCTTTATTTGTAAGACGATTATGGTATGTAATGAATGATGTGTTGTGATATCAATCTATTATGTCTCGCAAAAACAATATTCCTGGGATTGCGATGAATGGCATAATAGGCATCTGGACTTAAAAATTCGGGTGTTGACAATGGTTATGTGGCATCCATCACTTGAAAAGTGCAGTTTGCTTTGGTTCTTCATTCTAATCAAAATCATGGAATTTACTTTGATGGTAAACTGACAATTTATCTATGGTGCTTTGGTTGTCTCTCCACTTGTTAGGAGACTTTCTGTTTCATGCTTTGAGATCTAACCAGTTTGAATACCTTGTGTGTGATCTGGGAGTATTTCTCAGTCAGGTTTACAGCCTCTGTTCGGATCATCGGGTTTAGTGAAAGTACATCCCACTTGTTAGAATAGCCTTTGAATCTGCAGTAATAAACAACCAAACGATGAGCACTGTTTAAGCGTCAAGAAAATTCAATGACAAATCAAAACTGATCAGTTTGCATCCAGGGGAGAAAGTAGATACCAATTCACCCATCATGCATAGGACAAATGAACTTCCAGGGTTGAATATAAGAGTGGATCATAAACATACCTACTTTCATGGATTGCTCATTTTGCATCCAGGGGAGAAAGTAGATGCCTGAGTATGACCATTTTTTGTTCATGTCTGAGTAGATATTGGTTGGAAAGTATATTCAGAGTATTCTTAAACAATATAAGTTTGATTATTATGAAAATTAGTGACATGAGGCAGTGGAAACAAAACCCAGAAGGTGCACTGTTTAGTACAGCCTCGTGTCTCTAGCTAGCTGTGAAGTTTCCCACAAATTGATAGTAATATAAACTCGTTTTTGTTTAGTCCACCCAAATATATTGTTTGCTACCGATCTACAAACTCTAGCAACAAATCTACATAGATAGAGAACACATTCCGCAATTTGTTAGATATTTGGTCAACGTACTAGGGTCAGAATTTTATGTTTGATTGAAGAGTTGCCGGTTCGGCTTTTTTGAACATTCTCAGATTATTCTTACATTGTGTACTCCTATAAAAGACCTTCGTGGATTTGATATGAATGTTGGATACCTCCACATACTGTCGAAATTGATGTAGAAGCATAAGAGGCTTTCATTTCTCAATTTATTCGATAAGTATATGAAAAGAAGTGTTCATGACGAAGCACAACAAGAGTGGCTGCAAAAGAGTATAAAGCACTTTGCTGAAATGGGTGATATTCACTTTTACCTCATCACACTTTTTGTGTAAGATAAGACTGAAGTTAATCAAAAGTAGCCTGAAAATATTGCAGGAAAAAAAGAAAGGCTATTCTAACCATGGTGAGCCAAGTTCCCTAACATCCGAAAATCCAGTGGTAAAAAAAAGGCTATTCTAACCATCGTGAGCCAAGATACCAACGATAGATTGCAGAAGACTCTTAATTATCTCCACTGTCATTTGGTTGAAATAAATAATGGCATACATTGGTTGTCTTATAATCTGCCAACTTTACACAGAGGTAATACACAACTAGAAAGACAATAAACCATTACCAGAAAAACCTTGATTCAAATTTGTCCAAAATTGAATCAAATGACAGTCTAAGGAGTAAATAGAAGATTACCGTTGAAGCTTAGTTCGCCGTTTTTGCTTCATGTTGTATTGTCAATCTCTTCCCAGTCCTTCAAGTCCCTTCTTTTCATTTTATTATTATTTTTCTTCTGCCTTCACTTTTATATCCTGCAAATCGGTGCAACAAAATACCCAAATTAGTGAAATTCTCATACATACAATCAGCCAAATGTGCAGAAGTAACCGAAGTATCATAGATGAGAGACTCATGCATCTGAGTAAATACCAAAACAATCATCATATCTACAGAGTAAGCACACGGCATATCTTTTCAGTTTGGTCGCAGGATCGAATGAAAATTTAGTATTTCAAGCAACATCGAACAAAGCAATTCTAGCTTGGCCGCAGGATGAGATTAATATACCTCTTCAAGGAGCAGCACGAGAACGAAGATGTGGATGACCTCCGTCGGCGCCTAGCTCAGTGTCGCCTGGCCCGCCAAGAGCATGCAGAGCTTGAGCGATGCTTGCTCTCCTCAGGCTCTCTGGTGACCAGGATCTTTGACGAGGGCGAAGCAGAGAGCGGGGAGTGCCGCCGGAGCGAGGGCAGCAGCCTCTGGGTAGGTTGTCGCAGCAGCGGTGAGGAGGCATGGAAGGGGGCAGAAATCTCTGTAGAGGCAGGAGCACAGCGGAGGAGGAAGTCCTCTCGCTGGCGGAGGGGAGGCACGGGAGGGGGCATCCCTTGGCACCGGCAATAGAGAGGTAGTGGAGGGCGGCTTGTGGATGAGGCAAGAGAGAGTGGGAGCATGTAAGTGTGGATTTGTCCACTTCGTGGCATGGGCTTTTTTGTCCAAGTGAGCATGATTTTCATCTAAAAAGAGCATGCACGATTTTCACCTTAAATAGTGCCCCGATTAACACAATATAAATTGACCAAGAGAAAGATTTCTCCTGTTCCCATTCGGATGTTAGGGTCCAGCTAGCATTAGGACTATAAAAATATATTTTAAGCATCCTTCTTGTTTTAAAAATAATCTTACGGTATCTTTTTGATAATTGGTTTTATTTAATTATGCTGAAAATCATCATTTACTTAAAAATTGCATCATTCATATTATCGTAATGAGTTAAATATCCTTTGGTTTGTGGTGGTTAAAGTTTATCAAATACATGTTAAGAGATATTTTATCCGATAATTTTAAATAGGTATTTCGTTTGATATAGTGATAATTACTATGTTTCCTATTATTATTGGAAAAGCCAACTCTGGTTATTAATTTTCACGTGGCACATTTTAAGTCAAAAGCTATTATTTTAGTCAACGCGGAAATGAGTGATGAGGGTGTAAGGAGTTGAAACTTCGAGAATGATGAAAACAACATGGATCCCTCACATTTCAACTGATGTTGTGTTTTGTGGATCATAGATTGCATGTACTCCGAACTCGCTCCAATTCACTGCCGAGATCGGCTAGAGGAGGATAATGTCGCAGTATGTCATCGAATGGCACTCCGCCTCCGTTGGCTGCAAGCACTGGGTCGCCGGGTTGACGCGACCAGCGGAGAAGAGCGGGACCGTGCCGTCCATGATAGAATATGGCGGAAGCGGTGGAATAAGGAGGTCGTCGACCCTAGGCGCGAGGAGGGAGCGGAGCAGACAACCAGGTCACCGGCGGTGGTTAGACAGGGTCAAGACATGGTCGCTACTGAATGGGGAATAGAGAGAGTGGAGAGTTGAAGAGAGTGGAATGAGGACTGTGATGGGATTTTTTTCTATAGATTTGGGCAAGTGGTTATTCAGTTTAAGGCTTCCATGTATGGTGTTGTAATTTTAGTGTTCCCTTGGATTCAGCTAAAATTAGCAAGCAATTCCCTTCTTCCTTATTTTTGAAAAAGGCACATCTTTGACTCATTTAATAAACAAGATAGACCACCCTTACTATGTCTTCGCTTCGTCCTCCACCATCATTCGCCGGTGCACCATCATCCGCCGGTGGCTAGGGTTCGTGCGTTGGGTGCTAGGGTTCCTGCGTCCGTGCGTGTAGATGGTCAAAGCTGGGTGTCGTGGGTGAGGACCTAGGTGAGGATGGCTGCATATGGGATGGTCGAAGCTTTGTGCGGTCTGGCCCCGAAGGTTGGTGACCATTAGAAAAACGAGATGGGTCGGCCCATTTAAGTGCCATCGTTCGTTCGATCAATCAGGGAGACACGGACATTTCATTTTTTCGGTTTTCTAGATCTTTTATGTTATTCAACTTTTTATGTATAGATTTGAAAAATGTTCAAATTTTAAAAAGTTTAAAATCTGAAAACAATCAAATTTAAAAATTGTTCAAAACTAAAAATGCTTTAAATTGAAAAAAGTTAAACTTTTAAAAAAATGTCAGATTAACAATATTCAAATCTACTATCATTCTTTTGAATTTTCACATTTAAGTGGTAAATTATATATGTGCATTAAATAAAATTTGATGACCCGTGGCAACGCACGGGCACTTGTACTAGTAAGAAAAAAAGGAGAGGAAAAGCCCCGACACACATACATGAATCCATCGATCTGATCTCACCTGATGTCCTCTTTGGCTTTGTGGCTCGTCTCCCCTGGCCCCGCTTTATTTTTTCCTTCGACTCGACCTGCCGACCGCCTGGATTGGGTACATATAACAAAGAGGAACGGAGCCGGTCGGTATGAAAATTGTGTTCTTCTACAAATATCAATCTATTCGAGGCTCTGAGCGAGAACATGTGTAGTGGTAAAAGTGCAATACAAGCATCTTTTGCTTGAATCACATATAAAAAAAAAGTATTCCTAAATTAGTGACTTGGAATTATCTAGATTTGCATGTATCTACACTCCAAAACGCGTCTAGACAGATGCAAATCTAGATAAATCCGAGTCACTTATTTCGTGACGGAGAGAGTATATCGTTCCTACTTTAGGAATCCACAGATAAATGGATGGTTGGTTAAAATTAACTATGAACTATGCCAGCTGATATTTTGTTACTTGATTGATACTAGAATTTGTCAAGTAGGAGTATGTTCCTCAATGTAGGAAAGCTCAGTTTTTTTATTTGTATGCATGATTCTTTCTTCTCGGTATTTGTTGCAGTCACCATGGTAAGTTAATCAAGATTGTGGTGTGATACATATATACAGATGAAGTTCTCCTTTTCGTGAAAAAGAAAAGTTCTTGGCAGTTGGTCTCGCGTACGGCAAACAAATTCAGATCAACAAAACATGCTTTGCCTCGGTATAAGATACTTGAATTAACATTCTTACAGACTGCAATATAGATAGGAATAAAGACAAAAATTGGATAATATTCAGTTTTCTTGGTGCGGCTTGACCGCCATCAGCAGCCGGAGAGTCAGTTCTGGTTAATATACCCTTCGAAGAAACTAGGATACGTCATGCCAATATCAGTCATACTACACTGCCAGGGAAAAACCACGGAAATGAACTCATCATCGAAAGCATGACCCAAAGAGTAGTCTGTTGAAGCTGTCACCACAAGCTATGTTGTACAGTATTACATATATATACTCATTTCTATTTATGTAAATCATATAGGGTCACGTAAAACTTCTTATAACCTATACAGGGGATTACTAATATGCACACTCAGAAACAACGCACTCATGCAGTCCTTCAGCAGGGAAGGACGTGGAGATCCGTTTCAGCACCAGACCGGGCCGCTCTGCTCGTAGAAACACGAACAAACACACGCACGCACACCTATTATCTGTCTTCTTATCGTCATAGCGTAGTCTAGAAAAGCTGAAAAAAGAGGCTTGTCGAACCGTCACCGAATGACCGGAGGTCTGCTGGTTTCACCAATGCCCTGCACAGCGGGCACGTCCGCTCCCTCTCGAACCTGCCATCGTACAGGAAAACATTAGAAAGCAAACCTAGGAGATGTTCGGAATGTTCAGATCATGAAATTAGTTAGCACAGTTTGTAACTACAGGGGGAAGGATACAAATTGCATGCGGTTACCATTCAGAGACACAATCTTCGCAGAAGACATGTTTACAGCGCAAAAGAATGGGGGCATGCATCTTCTCTTGGCATATAGCACACATGTCTCCAGCAGCAGCAACCTGAATGCACACACACCATATTGGTAGTCAGCTTCAGGGAAAGATGTATGCCAAAAGTTCCACTACTCAACACATATCTCACAAGCCTACTTCTTGACATTGAGTGACAAGTGACAACCAATAACTTGTTAGTGCTTAGAGCATAACATATCAGCTTAGTGCTTAAAGCACATCATTTACCTGCTCAGTCGTTGCATATGAACCATAATGGAATTCTTTATGAGATAATGCTCTCAATGCTGTCAAAAATGATTGAACCTGCCAAACAAATAGACAAGTGTTAGAAGGCATCTACTCAGTAACTTCTAAAATTGTCAAGGGTAAGGTATAATACCTTTTCCACAACAGATGTCAACTTGAAAGTAAGATAGAGCCCAGTGGTTAAAGAAGAAAATAGGCTCCCATACTCCTTGTTCAAGAAAAAACGGTACCACACAGGAGTAGGCAATAATGCACGGTACAGAAGTAGGAGATATTCAACAACTGTTAACATTTGACCCTGAACAGAAAAGGAAAATATCAATTATTAGCTCCCTAATTATATGGAAACAATAGCACTGCACAAGGAGCTAGCAGGAAAAGAAAGCCAAGATAAATCCCAAGAAATTTAGATTACAAATGTATGAAGATGATTTACCTGTCTACGATAGCTACGGCCTCTTGTGTTCTTGTAGTACATGAGTAGTATGCACTTGACGACCATAGCAGTTTGGCGCGTCATCGTATCTGAATAAATTTTAGAAAAAAAAAGGTATTATTATGAACATAATGTATAAATTATCACATTATCACTTATGAAGACAGTAATTAACGTGGCCTATATTATCCAATGAAAGTAAATTATCATGTTTGAAGTATAGTGATACATTAGCACTTGCAAGCATAGAAAATAGCCAAATTTATTTGAACATATACACATGAAGTACAACAAATAAAACTTGAGACAGCTCATAATTAAAAACCTGAGTACCAGAAATTAAATGACGTGAACAGAGCAAATTTATGTACCACGTCAGTGCCAAAATAAAACAAATATGTCTCAGCATCGTAAGAGAAAAGAAAATACCATTCACCAAGATGACGAATATAGCGTGCCAAAATGGTGGTATCTCTTTAGGAGGGAGCATCACCAGAGGTCTTATAAGGTCACCATTCTTGTAACACCAGTAAACCCCAAATACGTGAGCGGCAAATAGTATCGTAATCCCAACGAGAACTAACATTTTCCTCTCACCCTGCATCAAGCAGAAGAAAACAGGCCAAGTTAGTCAGATGGCAAACCGATCATAGTTAAGCAATTACGCACCATAGTGTTATAGTAAACATCTTTATAAACAGCTCAAAATCAACATAACTCATGGGTTTTCTCAAGTTTAGAGCATAACAGGATAAACAGGGGATGACGATACTAACAAGAAAAGGAGGAAAACAAACAGTAACATGATTAAGGCAGTAGGGATATAATAGATTTATATAGGCCATAGATGATGTACAAGTTCAGGAAGGATAAAGGTAGGTTTTGCTTATGTGGTGAACCAATGAAGAAATCTGTGGCAATTTTAGGAATCGGTTAATTGATGCATTTAGGTTCAAACTAGCCGGAAGCTTGTATTTGGTTGTTTTGGACTTCCTGTGTAGGTGCGAGGTCAGAAGCTAGCAAAGATATTAAATGAATTTATCCTTATATGTGGCAGCACAACACAAGGGCAAAGAACATCAATAAGCATACACAAACAATTACTGCTAATGTGTTGGAATACAAAAAATTCCATGAGAAAAATGCTCAATGCCACGATAATGTGACCAAATAGCCAAAATATCCCCAGCAGGCCAGCACACTCGGGTCAATAAGATTTGCTGCACTTAATTTTTGAACTGAGTCTATGAAACTCTAACCAACATGGTTGTGTACAATGAACTGGATTTCTTTATTACACCATACTCTTGAGTCTTGAATTCTTGACACTTAAGCTATGGGTATAAACTACATGAAGAAAAAAAAATCAACGAGATGTGCCACAAACCTTGAGAGCAGTCTGCTTGCGCAGGATATCATTGGACTTGAACATGACCGCTGCAATCCAGATGGTGACGAAGAAGCCTGCACGAAACAATTAACCCAAACCAAAACTGAGAAGAGATTCCACGGATTCTCTGCGCGCGCTGCGATGGGTTCTCACGTTTCACAGGTAACCGAACGCAACCGTGTATCGGCCATTCACAAATAACCGAATGCGATCGTGTATCGGATCGTGGGGCAAGAGATTGAGGTGGGGAAGGAGAGAAGGACCTTGCAGGTGCTGCCTGATGAAGACGACGAGGAGCAGGAGGGAGAAGGGCAGTATCTGCTCCACCCACCGCGCGACCTGCTGTATGTCGTAGCGCTGGTAGGAGGAGGAGGAGGAGGAGGACTCGGCGCCTGCCGCGGCGGTCTGTTGGGCGGCGGGCGCGGCGGAGGGGCGCGCGCCCCTCCCGGCGTCGTCCTCGACGATGATCCCCTCCGGGAGGGAGGACGGCGAGGCGTCGCCGGCCCCGACGATCCGGATCGAGACCTCGCCGGGGGCCCCCGCGGCGGCGGGGTGGTGGGGCCCGGGGTCGGCGCGGAGGATGCCCGAGTACTCGAGCAGCGCGGAGAGCGGCGCCTGGATGAAGCTGGAGGCGGAGAAGTGCACGCCGTAGCGCCTGGCCGCGGGCGGCTGCGGCTGGGGCTGGGGCGGGGGCCGCGGGGACGGCTCCGGAGGCGTCGGTCGCGTCGGGGCGTCCATCATCGGGTTGGTGGCGGTGGTGGTGGGTGCGTCGCGGGGCGGGAGCTTCCAGAGGCGCCTGCGGCGGTGGCGGACGGGCGCGGGCGGGTCGGCGTCGCAGGGCGGGGGTGGGGAGGCGGGGGCGCGGGGGAGGCAGGCGGCGAGGCGGCGGCGGAGGCGGTGGAGCGGCGTCGCCGTGGTGGCGTCCGTTGTGGCGGTCGCGGTCGCGGCGCGCGAGGAATTCCTGGCTCTGGCTCGGGATATTTCCCCGGGTACGCCTTTGGCTTTTTTTCTTTCTTTTGGTTCTTGTGTGCCCTTCTTTTTTGTTTCTGTCTGGGCGTGGGTTTTGTTTCGGATGGTGATGATGCTGTCGGGCGGGGCGGATGGAGATACGCCGTCTGCCTTCGCTTGCGCCCCGGTTCTTAGAGCATCCCCACTCGTTGGCACTCCCCACGCCCAAATTCGGCGAAATTTTCGTCCGGATTGGAGGAAGATTTGGCGTGGGGAGGAGTAGTTTCCCAGTCGTGTGCTCCCCAAGCGGCGTTTCTCGGGGAAAAAGAGGATGACTCGGCGAATCCGGACGAAAGAGGAGACACGTGGGCGTGGGCGGTTGGTTTAGCTTCATCCGGAGTCCCCGGGAGACCCCCGGGAAACCGAGGATGGCATGGGGAGTCCGGACGAAAATAGGCTCAAATCCGGACCAAAACGAGGAACCGGGGGCCTGACTGGGCCGTTTTTCGCCGTCCGGATGAAAAAAAGTGGCCGTGGGGGGCTCTGTGGGGAGACGAGTGGAGATGCTCTTATAGTTGGTTGTGTCTTGGTGTTCATTAATTAAAATTTATGTATTAATTTATCAATTTATTCATCTTCTTCTCAAAGAATAATTAATTACTCTTCTGTTTGGTAGGCTCTCAGAATAGATTAAGATTATATGGCTTGTCGGCGTTGGTACCGGACTCAAGAAGGATTCTTCCCATGGTTTCCTACTGCATAATACTATTGGGAAATGAGAATGGTTCTTGATGGGAAAGGCCAATGGTTCTTGATGGGAGATGCCAATGGTTCTCGAGCTCTATCTAGTGGTTCATTTATTTTCAAATACTTAAAAATTGTATTCGCAAGTCCAAAAAATCTCAGGCGATGATACTTTCTCTGTTCAGAATTATAAGGCTTGAGAGCCAATTCGCTAGAACCAAGAAAGTCCATAATTTACTCATATTTATTGTTGAATGCACCAATAGTTTTACATGCGTGAGAGTACTAGATTTTTTTTTAAAAAAAAATTAGCATTCATTGGGGGAGAGAGAAACATAAATGAAAGAGGCTTATAATTTCTGGTGGTGGCAAGTCTTGTCGATTGCGGTGGTTGTTGGTTTGCCCGTGCTAGGACGAGCACCGATCCAACAATGTATCCCGTCTCACGCTTGCTCTTCCTCATCGTAGACTGTAATAGCCGTGCCGGCTGTTCGCGTTTCCAGCTGTAGATACCTCAGGTGGGCCCTTGTTTTTTGTGTGTGTGTATGTGTGCGATTCTACATTGTAAGCTAGGTTCAACATCTTGCACCTGCTTCACCGCTGAGGGCGATATTGGTTTAACGTCGGGCATATGGCCTTTCATCTAAAAGTAATAATTCTTCACAATTTTTAAAAACTCTCTGCCCTTATAGTCCGAAACTAAGGGAGTATATGCTTCAAAACGCAAAATCTCAATGCGAAATTCTTCATATTATAGGCTACATAATACTGAACAAATTGGTATAATTTAGAGATTTAAAAGTACAGTGCGGAGTGGTGTTTTGGCTCATGGGAGCATATGCTCCTTTATTTTGAAATGCATCTTAGATCCATTTTAAAATGTCAAAAATATTAAAAAAACATATGTACATGTTGACGTGCTACAAGCCTAGAAAGTCGTTTCATGAAATTCGACTTATCGTGTGGCTTGCCTAAAGAAGACAAAATTCGGTGCTAAAAATAAGGATTTTAAAAAGATAAATTTTCTATTTTTTACATAGACCATAAAATATATCATTTTGCATAAAACATGAAGAACACACATATATTGTGGAGATGTGCATGTAGATCTTTTGTGAAAAAATATCAACACTTCCAAATATGATTTTTTTGGGTACATGGAGCATATGCATCCGAGAGTTGAATTGAATTTTCGACATTGGTCGCTACACACAGATCTACACATTTAATGCTTTTATGTATCCCTAAAGTTTTTTTGACGAAAAGTCCACCAATCTATTCATAATCTTCAACAAAAAGTACAAGAAAACTCAAAAGTAGTAAAAGTTCTAAAAAATATATATTTGGACCACCTAGCGATTACTACAAGCACTCAAACAAGCCAAATGTGCGCTACCGTCCTCGTCCCTCCCTCATTGGAGTAAGGCAAAGCTTGCCATGGTAGACCTCGTTGTAGTAGAGGACAAATGATAAGCCACCGTGCTAAGACCTCAAAGGACAACCGCAAGAGAGCAACAACCATCATCGATGAAGAAAAGTGTAGATCTGAAGGAACACAGACCAAATCCAACGATATCGAGCGGAGTCAAACCTCCATATGCCCTCCAACGACGCTAGACACATCACCGAAATGAAGACTAGACAGGAGGACTTTATTCCATCTTCAGGGAGTAGACACAGCCATGCCTTTCTGAGGAGGAGAAAAACCTAAAAATGCGAAAAAAACAACAAAAAAAACCGAAATCCTCTCACCGACAATGACCGGGATCCATGGCCCTAAAGTGGTTCAAATTGAGATTTTGCACATTTTGTGAGATACACAATTGACTATACCTCTCGTGTGCTTCCCAGGTCTAGCTTGTGATCCATTTATTTTAGAATATCTAAAATTATATTTATAAGCTAAAATATATATGGTTGTACACAATAATGTATGATACAAACCCGTGAAATCATAATGCGGAATTATTTGTATTATAGGCAACACGAAAACGACGAGATCGATAGACTTTGGAGATTAAAAAATACGCATTGTTCGGGAAGCCTTAAATCTCCACTTTGCGAAATGTCGATAGACTTTTCTGTAGCTTAGAATAAATAGTTGATTTTGTGCATTTGTGAGATACATCATTAACTAACATGTAAATATGATTTTATTTAAACAAAGATATCACTAGTGTTGGGGAAGCCTTAAATCTCCACTTTGCGAAATGTCGGTTTCATGTGAGAAACTTAATTGTTATTATGGATTTTTTTTTTTGCGAAACACAGATGTAGATGCTCACAAATACGTACTGCATACACTTACCCTATGAATGCATGCGGACACATCTCATCCTAATGAGCACCTTTAAAAGACTGAGTCCAAAAAACTAATTTGGCGGGTTTTGAGATTAACAAAGTCAACCACTTACACCCTGTTGTCGATGAGACTTAATTATTATTATGAATTTTGTAAGAAAGTCAATACCCATTAGTTTATTTTTTTCACAAAAACACAAGAAACATTCGGTACGTGACATCGACGGCATACCCTATAGGGCTATAGGTACGAGTACTACCTAGCTTGAGAATCGTGAACACTCGATGGTGACCAGATAAGATTTAGCAGTACGTAGCAATGTAGCATACTACATACAGGTAGTAGCTGCCATGTCCATTGGAGTGACTCAGCCAGTCCACCTACAATTTCCAAACCAGAAACACTTGTTAACAACCTGATTTAGCAGGCCAGTATCTTAGACTAATCCGGTTTAATTAGTGGCTTGCACGCGTCGTGCCGTACCATGAAACCATACAGTTCACGGTGTTCACCGGAATCTGTTGATGGATAAAACAAGTGTGTACGTGGTGAGCCAAGCTCACCTTCCGGCGAATCGGCGATGCCTCTAATCAGATAGGAAAACGTGGACATGGATATAGATGCTGGCATTAAAAAAGGAAACAGAAGGGCGGATAAGGAATCATCGTCAATCATTGGACTAAGCCATGAGCTCACTGGACTAGGCACTACTATGTCATACCACGTTCAATCATTTCTAAGCAGCTGTAGGAAATAAAAACAGAGCAGTATAATGGTTACTGGTTAGGGTTTATCTATGTCTCACTCTGAGATTTTTTCTAATAAAAGGGATATACTAATATTTCAGAGATACTAATTAAATCTAGTCTCCGCAACAATAAAATATCATAAATACATTACAGATACACACAACCTCAAAAATAAAATGAAGAATAAAGAAAAAATCCGGCTACAATGATCATTGTCTTTTAGCTGCATCACAACCCATCGCCAAGACACCCAAAGTCCAAACTCTCCAAAGGGACATATCCTTAAAAAAAAGAGTACATAAACGATGGCATTGCCTGCTCATAGATCTTAGATTTCTCTCAAAACAATGTCTTTAACAAAGTTATTGATAGCCACAACCAATTAAGACTATGTACTTCTCTTGTGTTGTCGTCTCCACTTGTCGATGTCGCTTCCACGAGATAGAAATCACCAAGCAAAGTCCTCATCTCCACGAAGTCTTGGTCCGTCATTACTAGGCCTCGAACCTCAGCAACTATGACATTCTCCGCCATTATCTTCACCATGGAAATTGAAACACTGACATGTCCCATAATATCAACAGACAACAAAACTTCGTGTCACACCCTCCTGAAGCCGCATGGGCTGAAATAGGGGCGCACACACAACCGAATCACATCTGATCATGCAATCTACATGTGTCAAGCGTTGGAACTTGTCAACGGCTAGATCAATGAGATCAGGCATCAAGCAAAACTCCATCTTGCCGTGAGAAGAACCCTAGGATCGCTTCCTTTATTAGGCGGATCGGCATGCCTCCACGCTGGCTCATGCCGACGTCCAACGACGGGCCGAAGATCTTAGCGGGCACCACCTCCACCACCCACACCATGCAGAGAATAGCAGTCGAGCAGCACCTAGCCTACCTCTCCCTCTATCCCCCCCCCCTCCGCGATCTAGCCGACGTGCTGCCCTCATGGCTGCACCGATTGCCAAAATCTCCAAAGAAGTCTGAAGCCGCCGCCCTAGCTTCCATCTCCGTCGGAAGAGTCAAACCATCTAGGACCGCCATGAAGCTCCGCCCCACCCCCTCTCCTGGTTGCTTGAGGGGATGGGAGCTAGCCACCACCACCAGTCGCGTCCTTCAGCCGCGGCGGGGGAGCGGGGACGGAGAGAAAGAAGTGGTAGCGGCTCTAGGGTTTCTACCGAGCCGCCCCTCCTAGGAGCATGTGGGGTCCGTCTACAGAGATTTTCCGAAGAAAAGTGCAACCACAATTTTAAAATGTTTCTTTTTTGTCTTTTCTAACAGAAGAGGGGTGTGGAAGACCCCAGATGAGCTATATTAAACGAACATGTGACATTCGAAAAATGCCATGTCTAAAAAAGATAAAAAGCAATTGAGGACACATGTGTCTCTGCACTAGTCGTTGGCGATCTCCAGGCGTTGCCGCCGAAATCAGAGGGTTGGATGCTCGAGAACCCTCTCCCGACGATGAGATCCCGCCGCCGGCCACTTCTAAGAAACCGGGGACAAAGCACTTGGTTTCCTAGAGGCACCAAGCTCCGGCGAGGGATCGAAGAAACGACCTCTACAATGGAGGTTTTAGAAGGGCCGCCATGCCGGCCAAAGATCACGACAGCAGTGTCGGCTACCATGTGTTCCGCACTTCCGCTCGCAAACAACTCCCACGCCACCCAGATCTTGCACCAACAGTTGCTCACTCCATCTTCCTTCCATCACCATGCTGGCCATGAGGAAGAACATGAGCAACGCCACCAGATCGAAGCCGAGAAGCAGCACCAACGATGGGCTTATTATTTAGAGGGTAGACTGCAAGATCCCTGCCACCTATCTTTGGCTCCAACCACTGGATCAGCTTAAGTAGGAAGACCACCGCCGCCATGAACCGCCCGAGAGGTTCGACGACCTTTGCCCCATCGGCAGAACGCCAAACTCCACAAAAGAAACAACACCTAAAGCTAACCTACTGCTACTATGAACAATGAGGAGCCGGCCTCCTCCCCACCCCTCTCTGGTCAGTGAGACTGCCGAAGACAAGATGGGGGAGGAGTCGGGGAGCGGTGGTGGACTCTCAAGGATAGAGGAGAGAGAGAAAGAAGAGAGAAAAGAGAGCCGTGATGGAGACTCCTCCGTTTTTTTTTGTCGTGACTAAGATTATGAAATTCTTGGTCGATTGAAATACGTAACGTGTTTAACAGCGTATCGATAGAGACTTTGGCTGTGTTCTTCCGATGCTTTGTCCGCGTACATTTTCCGTCGGGCTGCGACTTTGTATTCGCCATTCTCATGCCAAGATCGAGGGGACCAACAATACCATAGCCAGCATCAGGGTATGTAGATGCTTATGTTTGGTGTCCTTCACTATAGGCCACGCGTCACACAGTTACAGTCATCATGCACCGCGTCAGCGATTTTCGTCTGTGCGATTTATCCCTGATCTAACACGTTGAGCGACCAAATTAGCCCCACAAACTAGAGGCTCCGGCAACCCTCCACTGATTAACCCAACATTTACTCGGGCCATAATTCTGCAGGGTAATGGCTTTTATGTTGGGCAGCATAATTTCTGGTAGGAACTTATGGTAACTGACAGTAGTGTGACCTCTGAGTATTTTAAAGGGCATCGAGAATATACGCCCAACAACCTTTTTTTTTGAATGTAAAATATATATAACCTAGCCAGCAAGCCGCCTCATTAAAAACCTCCCAGTCCCCTTAGGTACCCTGGTGAGGAAAAGAGTGCGTCAAAAACTTGCTGGCTCAAATCAGAGTATCGTTACATCGTTCAGGATCGATGGTAAGAGGAAGCTAGGGGGTTCATCGACCCAATTACAAGAAGATTTACTAGAAAAACCATAACTAGCTAACTCATGGGCAACTCTATTAGCTTCTCTAGGACAGTGCATGAAATGAACCTGGCCGATAAGGGTAGCTAAATCCACACAGTCTGCAAATACTGCAGAAAATTCATCAAACCAAGTCATCTCCCCAGTACATGCTTCAACAATCTCCGTCGAATCTGATTCCGCCACAATGTTAGAGCATCCCATCCTATTAGCCAGCTCAAGTCCCTCCTTCATAGCCATGGCTTCAGCTGCCCTCGCCGAAGAAACATGAGGGAGAAAGTAAGATAGCGCCGATATAAATTTCCCCGTGTGATCTCTTAAGATAGCTCCAACCGAACCAGAAGAAAACTCAGGATAGTAAGCCCCATCGACATTAACTTTGATTTGCCGAATGTCAGGTTTGCACCATTTAATTTCATCCGGACTTCTTTTCTTTCCAACCTTAGCCGAATTAGCTGCAATTGCCAACACTGCCATCTTACACTGATGCATGGGCTGCACCGTCTCATCATGTGTTCTGCGACGGCGGATCCACCATAAGTACCAACATGAAATAATGATAATTTCCTTCAGGCCAAAAGCAAAACCAGGGAGAGAGTTGTTCTCCATTCTCAGAATATGCTCCAGGAGCGCTGATCCCGCCCTATCCACGACCATGGCATCCTCAATAATGTGGTTCAACCCCAAAGATAACCATAGTTCACACGCAGGCTGACACTGAAAAAGAAGATGTAGGATGTCCTCCGGGGCCTGTTGACAAATTGGGCACTGTCCACTCGTTCCAACATGGCGGTTTGCAAGGATGGATTTGAGAGGCATCAGTCCATGCAATGCCCGCCAAGCAAATATTTTGATCTTGCTTGGGATCTGCAAACGCCAAAGCTCCTTCCAAACTGGGTTATGGATAGACGATCCAGGTAGGGCGAGTTGATTTTCCCTAGGGCCAAAAGTATGCCTCCATTGCAGGTGATATGCCGAACGTACCGTAAACCGTCCATTACTGTTAAAATTCCAAGCTACAAAATCATCAAAATCATGGATATTAAGCGGGATCTGCAGAATACGAGTAACATCAATGGGCAGGAAATAGTGGCGGAGAAGTCCTTCGTCCCACATCTCTGTCATCGGATCAATTAACTCATTCACTTTCCTTAGGTTTATTTGGCCTCTAGGAGTAAGAACTCTTCTGTCAGGGCTCGATGGAATCCAAGGGTCCTGGAAAATGTCCACGTTGTCACCCGTTCCAATTCTCCAGATATATCCTCTCTTGAAGGTGGTCAGACCCGCCAGAATACTTTGCCAAGTGAAAGACGCCTTTAGGATATCCCCATGAGAATAATATTTAGCCCGGAGCACTCTTGCACATAACGAATCAGGATCACTAATCAAACGCCAAACCTGTTTACTTAGCATAGCAAGGTTAAATGAATGGAAATCACGGAAACCCATACCTCCTTCGCATTTTGGATAACACATTTTCCACCAAGCCAGCCAATGCATCTTCTTATCAGTTTCATCATCTCCCTACCAGAATTTTGCGATTGCATCAGTCATTCTTTTACAAATGCCCTTTGGAATTTGGAAGACAGACATTGCATAAACAGGGATGGCCTGAGCAACCGCTTTTAGCAGAATTTCCTTACCACCAATAGATAGGAACTTCTCTTTCCAACCATTTATCCTCTGAATAATCCTCTCAATGAAGTGTTCAAAGCAGTCACTTCTGTCTGCTCCCACCAGAGCAGGAAGCCCCAAATATTTATCCGAGAGGGCCTCCGTGTCAATATGGAGAGCCTCACAGATTTCAGCTCGTAGTAAAGCATTAGTATTAGGTGAAAAGAAGATACTTGATTTTGCCAAACTCACCAACTGACCTGAATTTGCACAGTAGGTATCCAGAACTTGCTGTAGTGAAGTTGCATTGTTCATATCTGCTTTCATGAGAATAAGGGAATCATCAGCAAATAAAAGGTGTGACACTGACGGTGCATTTCTGCACACCCTGACCCCATCGATACCACCAACTTCCTCTTCGTACAACAACAAACTAGAAAGACCTTCAGCACAAATAAGTAACAAATAAGGGGAGAGAGGATCCCCCTGCCTGAGACCTCGAGTTGGGACAAACATCTCAGTCTCTTCAGAATTAAATCTGACTTGATATCTCACGGATCTAACACATGCCATCATAAGGGAAACCCATCTGTCCGCAAAACCCAGCTTTCTCATCATGTTCTCCAAGAATATCCACTCAACACAATCATATGCCTTATGCATGTCCAATTTCACCGCACAAGCACCATTCATACCAGCTCTTTTATTTTTTATCATATGGATGCTTTCATAGGCCACCAGAACATTATCTGTTATGAGACGACCTGGCACAAAGGCGCTCTGCATGGGAGAGATGATATCAGGGAGAATAGCCTTCAATCTGAGAGCCAGCATCTTAGAGATGATCTTATAAATCACATTGCATAAGCTTATGGGCCTAAACTGCGTCACCAGCTCTGGGGTATCAACCTTCGGAATTAAGACAATTGTCGTATCATTCCAGCCTTCCGGTATAATCCCGGTATTCAAAGCTTGAAGAATTTCTTGAGATATATCATCACCAAAAAGTTCCCAAAATCTCTTATAAAATATTGCATGGAGACCATCAGGGCCCGGCGCTTTTAGGTCCCCTATACTGAAGACCGCCTTCTTAATATCAATATGAGAAAAGGGAGCCAGCAGACTGTCATTCATAGCTTGGTCAACTTTTGGGATAATTTTCTCCAACAGCTCCGGATCAATAGCCTGCACTTCCGAGGTAAACAGATTAGAAAAATATTGGAGAATATAAGGTTTGAGTGCGTCAGTCCCTTCTAGCCAATTATTTTGGTCATCTTTTACTTTACAGATACGATTCTTTTTCCTTCTGGCCGTAGCAAACTGGTGGAAGAATGCCGTATTTCTATCTCCTTGCATTAGCCAATTAGCTCTCGAGCGTTGAGCCCAGTGCGCCTCCTCTTGCTCCAAGATGAGTTCAATCAACGCGGCTTTCTCCTTAGCAATAGTCTCATTCTCGTCATTCATAGGACCAGATACTGCCTTCTCAAAATCTCGTTGGGCCTGACGTAAGCGTTTCTTCGGTTTCTTTAGGTAATAGCTATCCCATGCATGTAGATCGATGTGCATGGCGCGAAGCTTGGTCAGCACGCCATCCCCTGGATCAAAATTCTTCACTCTATCCCAAGCGGTCTGGACCACCTCTCGGAACCCAGGTTCCTGTAACCATTTAGCTTCGAATCTTTTAGGAACAGACGGGTTTGGAGTCTGGTTCTGCTGAGCCTCGGTATCAAGCAAAATAGGACGGTGATCAGATCGAGCATAATCCAAATTTTAGAGAATTGCCCCTGGGTGCATTGCCCGCCATGAGCTATTAACAACAGCCCGATCCAGGCGCTCCCGAATTCTGCCTCTCCGCCATGTAAACTCATCCCCGCAAAAACCCAAATCCTCCAGGTCACAATCTAATAAAACATCTTGAAAAGCTTGCATAAGATTTTGCGGCCGCTGGTTACCGCCCTCTTTTTCATGAGAATAAAGAATCTCATTGAAGTCACCAATTATAGCCCATGGGATATTATGCTGAGTATGCATGGTTCTAATTCTATCCCAAGTCAAGTGTCTGTCCTCCCATCGAGGTTCTCCATAAATACCTGTCAGCCGCCAAATTTTATTTGGACCCTCTATAACCTTGACGTCAATATATTTTGGATGTGAGAAGATCTGTTGGATTGAAATTTCTTTCCTCCAAAGCAGCAAAACCCCACCACTTCTATTAGTACTAGGATTAACTATATGGAAATCCATCTTCAATCTCCTTCTCAAGCAATCTGCCGGATAGTTGTCTAAGTGAGTCTCCGACAAAAACATCACATCGGGAACATAGCGCCTTTGGACATCCAAAAGCGATCGAACTGTCGGGTCGTTCCCTGCCCCCTGACAGTTCAAAGACAGGATTCTCATTGCGTCCGGACAGGCCCGTCTCGCGAGCCCGCCGATCCTGTTGAAGGGGAGATAGCTCCATCCTTCTTCGACCGTTTACGGTCATTTTCCGCTAGTAATTTCGCATCCAACACTTCCTGGTCAGTCAAGCCAATAGCACCTGGCTGCTGTAAAGCGTCTTCCTTCTCCAAAGTATCATTAACACACTCTTCCTGTAGTGCTAGTGCAAGGTTTCTTTTTGCTCCCGAATCACCACTCCTAGAAGGGTTATCAACTTCCATCTGGTTAGTTTTGATAGGGCTGGTTCCAGTATCTTTCAGATCATCATCATCTATCACCTCCGTGTCCATATTCGTGTTATTTCCTTTCGCTGGAGGCTGGGCTACCCCATCAACAAACGCCAAGGCGTTGTGACGCCATGCATGAGGCCCAAAGCGGCCCTCCACTGTACCTTCTCCACCTCTTCCAGAACCACGGTCACGCCCTCCCCTCGGTTCCCAAGCGCCACGACCAGTTCGGGCGCCGCCTCTGCCGCCATTGAAACTGCGTCCATACCAAGTCCCCTAGTCCGCCTTCAAGAACTCTCCCCACTTTAGCTTTTCTTCATCATGCTCGCCAGTACCACATTCCAGATGTGAGTGTCCTATATAGCCACAAGCGCCACAAAATCTTGGCATTTTCTCAAATTTAATTGGGTATACTTCACGAGCTCCACCTCGAGACATAGAGACAAACCTCGCCAGTCGGACTTTAGCTCTCACAAAATTACCAGCACCCAGCACATTCAATTCAACTTTCACCACTTTAGCATCCTTCTTCTCAATCAAGTTTTTTATAAGAGATTCCTTCCTATAGCCCACCGGTATTTTATGTATTTGAATCCAAATAGTAAAGAAATTCAGATCAATAGTTTCAGGAAGTACCAATCCGTCGTATGGTTCTATAGACACCACGCTTTGCCTGAACAGCCACGGTCCTCCTTCTGACACTTTGAGCCAATCTCCCAGGCAGTTGCATTGCACGGTGAAAAGATTATCCTCTAGATGCTGAAACGAAACCAACTTCGCTGGACTCCATGCAACCCTCATATGTTGTTCAAAGGTTTGGGGACTAAACGGATTTGATGTGTGAACTTTCGCTAGAGCCATCCACTTCAATCCCTCTTTTGGAGCATCTTCTTCTTCCTCGAAAACTAAATCATCGAATTCTTCCTCTTCTATTCCCAAACGATTTAGCATATCATCAATTGTCTCTTTCTCCTTTAATTCCGATCCACTAGCATGGTTTGTCGAACTGTTCGCCGGCGACGCCATTGAGAACAGCAGAACTGACCAAGCTCTGACAGACGTACCGAGAGAAGGGGACAGCAGCGCACTCCGTCGCGATCGATGAGAGATCGAGACCCACAAAAAAACGCCAAAACCCTATGTCTTCCGAAGCCAGGACGATGCGATCCCTGAAACCAACGCTAGAAAGAGATACCTTCCGAACCAGAGTGATATGATCCCTATCCAGCGGTAGATGAGATCCCTGCAAGCGATCTCCACCGGCAAGATCACGAAGCCAGAGAGGAAAACCGCTTCCAGACGCGACCCAGGAAAGCTTCGTCGTCCCCTCGCCTAGAGGACGTAGCGATCCAAGAAATACCCGCAGATTCCCTCCGAGATCGATTCAGGAACCCACGCTCGAGGAGAAACCCAAGACGTGGTCGCCCAACCCTAATCGCCCGCCGATCGCCCGATCGCCAGAGCGTTAGGTCAAAAAAACGATTCTGAGATCGTACATTATTATATACACCCAACAACCTTATATCTTTAGTTTTGAAGCTAAAATTTTAACCTGGTCAACGGTTGGTGGAGGAGTTACACGAACACAAGGTGTGCGAGGGGTCTGTTTTTTTTTCTCCTTCCGCTCCCATGAGCGATCGGGGGGAAGACCCTAGCCATCGGGGAAACTCCACCATCAATCCCTCTCCTCTCCTCGCCACCGCCAGGGCGTGCCGAGGTAGGTCAGCGTGACGATCTAGGACCGAACAGGGTTGTTGCATCCAGTCAGCAACCGCCTCTAGCGATGGAGGGCGGACTCCTCCGGTGGGCTGCTCCGCTGCCATGTCTGACGACTAATCCTTCGTTGACCTACCTCGCCCGACTTGTTGGCTCACCATGTGTTGCATGTCGTTTCTTGAGCTCAAGGCCGGAAGCCGGGGTGGCGGCCCCACCGGAAGGTGGATTGGGCGGGCGGCTCTACGACGGGTGATGTGGCATGGTGATGGTCTTGCCTTTGGTCATTTGTGTGGCAAGGAGCGAACCATGAGATCCTGGCGGTTGCGACGCTTAGGCTATGACATCTCCCAGATCGCGTTTTGAAGGTCGGGCTCGGTGTAATATCCCAGGTTTATAGGCAACAAAATGAGAGAACAACAAAGTGTGCATTGCATTCATGCATAGAAAATCCGGGGAATTTTCGCGCTTTCAAATAAAACTTACCACAGTAACTGAAGTTTCACTTGACTTGCTGTAATTGAAGTAGATCATCAAGTCAAGCGCTATGAACTTCACTGTGATCTTTGCTAAAACCCTGTTTTGGGTAGAGAAGATTTGATCTATGGGCTAGATCAAATAGATGTAGATTTACAACAAACAACACCCTAAGTAAGGATCCACTACAAGATCTTATAAAAGATCTAAACATGATAATTCTAACAACAACACATGAATAATTATTCAACTATAAAACAAAGAACACAATTAATTAAGACACTATTCTATACTTATCTTTTCCATGTCTTTTACTAAATAAATGTTCCTACCATGAGTCACATGGTATATCTTTTAAACTACAATAATTGAATCCATGTCAAGGACATTCATATTCCTTCTTTATCAACCCTTGACTATTCCATCATGTCCATTCCAATTCATTTCCAATAAACCTTTAAGAAAGGAGAGGACTCTCTCTGTGTTTATATTATCTATTGAGTATAACCCTAGGCTAACATTCAAATTCTATTCTAGTGAGATAAGTAATTGATATTAACTAATGCATAAGAAGTACAAGTCAAGTACTAAACCCTACTTGACCAACTAATAATTGATGGTAAGTAAGAATCTATTCCTCTAGTAATTATTAGGAGGCAAGTGTGGTGATCATTACACCTTGGTGATCATAAACCCTAGAGGAAATCCTAATTATTCAAGAGAGCTCAAGATACATGTGTATACTCAAGTATATGGACTTATACTTGATCTTGGAGAGAGAACCATGATTCACTAATGAATTATTATAAGGCCAATACTTTGATCATTACAAATTGGGTGATGATCATAAACCCTAAGAACCTAAATGAATGAAATAAGAGGAATAATAAAGAGAGATTAGTGAGGAAGAATTGATCATGTCTAATGCATGATCTTACCTTATAAATTGAGATGATAAGTTAAACTTATATATGTGATCCATAGATCTCATTCTTCTCATGAAATAAAAGGTAAATCATTAGTAGTTAACCAAACCAATCCTCATGCCTTGTGTAGAGGAGTATTGATATGGTATTTAAACCTTGCCTATCCAAACACTTGAGACAAACCTAGCATTGCCTTGATACAATAATTCTACCTAAGTGAGGAGGAGGAACCCTAGCCAATGAAACATAACCAAGCTTATGCTCATACCTAATCCTAGTTGTGCATCACTTGGGTGATCACTACTAAAACCCTATGCCATATTTGAATTCCAATCCAAGTATCACTTTGGATTATAAGTAGAACCCTGCCATGTCTCATGCCTATTTAATACATCAAATAGTGAAGCATCACCAAAACCCTAAACCTTTCAAATAGAATTTATTCCACATAAAATATTATGCCCTAACTTGTGTATCATGTGTCACAAGTATAAACCAAGCCATATATACCTAAGCTTAAGTGTTATTTAAGTGAGTAGAGTGAACCAATATCCAATTCTATTTTCTATTCCAAGGAACTTGATTAGTTAACCAAGTAAAATAATGTTTTATAAAATAGAATTACCTTAGTATACAAGTGAATTAACCATAATGAGCTTAGGATCTATTTTAAATAATTCAAGTAGTAGTTTGCTAAGCAAGATTATTTAACATAGAGTGAAGCCAACCAATTTCTGAAACCCTTAGAAATAATTCTCCACATAAAATCATGATCCAATCCATCCTCATTACCAATTGCTTTAAACTCTAGCCCTAATTAAAATAGATATGAACAATCAATATTGTTAAGCACACTAGTTAAACCTAATAATATTTTCACCATTCACAGGTTCTAAAATTCAAACCATTCAAATAGATTGGTTCCTAAATTAAATAGCAATTGAGATGAATCCTACATTATGTTTAATTATGAATCTTGAATTGTGCCTCCCAACAACACAAATTTAATCAATTGCTAAATGTTTATTTAAAAACAAAACAATGCAGTAAGCATCATTATCAAATTATACTAATGTTCAAATAATTTAGGACCTGCAAAAACAAACAGAAATCAATTTGAATTCAAATATCAAATTCAAAACAGAAAATAAAACAGAAATAGAAAAGAGAGAGAGGCTTACCTGTCCACCGAAGCAGGCCATCGCAGCCCAGCAGCAGCCTATGTCGCCAGCCCAGCCCACGAGAAGTCAGCCCAACACCACCGTACCGTTTCAGTTGCGTCAAAGATCGTGCGAAGCGAGACGCTTCTTCCTTCTTCTTCCCCGGCGTCAACAACACGCCTGCGCTAGTAGGCCACGACCACGACGGCGATAAGCTTGACCCTGGACGCTGCAGGCCATCTCAGAACCGCGCCCAACTCTTCTCGCGTCCGTCCTATCCGAAAAGGCATCAAGATCGACGCTCAGAACCTGCCGACGTTGCCGCCACATCTGAGCCATCGCCGGAGAGGAGATGACCATGTCGACCTCCTCTGGCTCTATAAATACATCCGAAGCATCGCCGTGTAGTCCTTGTTCTTCGCCGCCCATCCAATCTCTCTCAGTCGCCCTCTATCCCTCGTGTTCTTCCTCTATTGGTCGCCGGTGACAATCATGGCACCGTCGACTGGAGCCACCCCGGAGCTCACCGTTTGGTCGAGGAGATGCGCCTCGACGTCTCCGTTCTACTCGCAAAGCTACGCATCGAGGGGAGCTCGGAGCGACGCCAATTTTGGGTTTTCCCCTTGCAGCAGATCGCCGGGAATGGTGAAGTCCTCGCCGTCTCCGACCATCTTCTTCGCCTCCGACCACTGCAATCGACTCAAGGTGAACCAACGCATCTCTGAAGCCCTTAATTACATCCTTGCGCATCCCGTAGCCACAGTTCGTTAGTTGGCCGGAATTCTCTGCCGCGGGAGTGCTCGCCGGAGCTAGCTCCGGTGATCCTCTCGCAAATCCATCACCACCAGCAGCTTCAACGAGTCGAGGAGTCGGAATACATCACTAGGCCGTCCTGAGAGGCACAAAAACGGCAGCGCCGTCCTTGTTTGGTCGCCGGCGTCGAGCCGACGGCGAGGGGAGCGTGTCCACCTCCACCTCAGCATCTTTGACTAGTCTCCTGCCCGTGTGGTAGTTGACTGGTCAAAAGGACCCACATGTCTGTCCCTGTGGGTGTAACTCGAACCGGTACATTTAGTGTTTTTATTTAATTTTAAAAACCAGAAAATAACCGAAACTTTGCAAAATTATATAAAATTCATTTCAACTCAGAAATATGAATAATATATCAAAATGTTCACAAAAATAAACTCTATTCAAATAAAATATAAAACAAAAATGTGTGTCAAAATAAAAATTCACTTATTTTAACTTCATTAATTATGCCTTTTCGTTTATTTAAAACACAATTTGAATTCAATAATTAGTGAAGTTTCAAAATTAAATTTTAACTATTCAGTAACTAATTAAAATGTTAAGATTAATTTTCTTTATCATAATTGCATCCAGTTAAATATTAGTGATAATTCATAAACCCTACTTTGCATATTACTATTTTCTATTTTCTTTAAATAGTAATAACTCAAGAAAATATTAAAAGCTAATATTACTTTGGTAGCCCAACAATTGTTTACTTAAACATCTTTAGTTAACAAGTTAAGTACTTTAAACCTAATAACAATTATTAAACCCTGATTTCTAAATCAAATCTAAATAGGAGTTACCCTAATTATTAATTCTTGTGAAAATTAATAAAATAATAGAACCATTATTAATTTTGTTTCAAAGTAATTAGTGACCACATCTCTATTGTCAATTATTAGTTTAAGAATTGTATCAATGTAGAAACCCTAGTTCTAATATTAACAAGAACCTTGATCTCCTTATTTTATGTGTTCATCCTTAATTGTTGCAATCCTAAAACCTAGGGGTTTAGCCCATGTGAATCTATAAGCTTCACTTATACCTATTGACATGGGTATACCCTTTGGGTACCCATTATTGGTATACCTGGATCGGCTCGCCCAATATGGAGAAGGCCCAACAAGGCAACCCGAAGAAGTAGTCGACTAGGACTCTTGTAAAACCCTAGGCTGGTTGCATATATAAAGCTAGCCAGGGCACCCGAAATAGAGAGGCCAACAGATAGACAATAGATAGACAGCATAGATCCGCCTACGGCGGCACCCTGTAAACACATCTATGATCATATACTGGATTGCTAGCAGCACGTAGGGATCCTCCACCGAGGGGACCCGAAGCTGGGTACGTCGTGTGCCTAATCTCGCTCCCGGAATCTCCATCGTCGCTCTCTCCCGAAACCCAAGTCTACAATACGTAGGCATTGCCGAGGTGTTGCGGTGACCCAGCATACCACTGCATGTTGTAGTATATAAGTCGTTGATATGATCTTTGCGAAGGGACTTCTTCACAATTCGCCATATCCCTCAGAGTGGTACAACAGAAACATTGCAGGTCATAACACTCCATACTTTATTACAAACATTGTCTTAACAAGTTGGTATTCTCACAGGTCCTATGAGAACACCCTAAGATACTACTTAAGTACGATTACAACTCATAACCAATATAAAGAGCTCAACAACTTATTTAGGTAAGTTCTACGCTGCTCGGCTCTATGATGCTAAGGTATGTCACTACTCCTCCACCTCCGTGTCATCTGGTCCGTAGACTATCCCATAGTCTACGCCTTCCACTCCGCCGGTAAGATTAGGTTCTTCGTAGACCAGCTCGTAGCTTCCTTCTGGTGCTCCATCGTTGATAGCCTCCACTTCCGGATCACAGTCTAGCAAGGGTGTCGAAAGAAAGTGAGTACAGAGGTACTCAGCAAGTTCTAAAAGAGTAAAAGGTGTTTGATGCACTAGCTACGACCATTGATCAGGAAATCGCAGGTCAATGCATGTTTTTGAAATCATTTCTTCAAAAGGTTGCTTTTATTATGAAAACTATGCCCGTCAGTCTTCACAGGTTGACCAGAACTTCGTGGAGTTCCTTTCCTGCCGCGTTCGCAGTTCCCTTCCCGAAACAAGGAGTGACAGCCACAATTTGATACACTCTGCAGAGGTGCGTTACTTTTCCCACAAGAGATCTCACCCTTTTTGCCATCCGCAGGGACTTGCCCCCGTTCACACTTCCTTTGGTGTGAGGCCAGGTATAAAGATCCAAGCCCACACCGCCTTCTCCGCGACTGCAAACCCACCCTTTTGTCCAACCGTACACCTCCAGTAGACTTCCCCCGATAATACGGCTTTACTCATGGTGTACTCCGGACAATCCCTCATAGATCGTAGAGCTTATCATCACTAATGGATGGGGATTTAAAAGGATTTCCCAACCTATTGCGGCAGTGCCTCCAGCACCCCACCGGCTCTCCGATCCGTTGGCGTGCAGAAGGGAAAAGATATAGCTGGCTTTTCCAGAGCCATTATAGATCTCATGGTCAACGCGGTTTGTACGGCGCTAGAATCACTGGACGGCATTGGTAATTAATCCTAGGGTGATATAACCCATTGCAATGGAACCTCCACCATATCAACACATACCATGGTTCCATTGCCAGCCACATAGTCATATTCATAGTTGGAAAATAACATTTCATTTGCGATGCAGGAATGATAAGTATATAGCTTTGCATTAAAGTAGTAGAAAATAATCAAGTTGACATGAGCAAGGGTGAACTTGCCTGTGGACTGCGAGATAGTGCAGTTCAATGCAGTTGATGGAACCTGGACCTCGGGTTCTGTAAGAAGCATCATTGTTCGGTAAGGACAATGTTATAAAATCCAAATAATGCAATCATGGATGGATTATTTTATGTTGAATCCCTTTACCCCAATGAGTTATTACAATTTAGGGTTGTATTTAAGATTTATGTCTTTGACGGTAATTTACAATTGATTTAAAAGTATTAATCATTGTAATTCACACAAAGTACAACAATTTAAAGTAAAATTATTTTACTTGATGATTACCTTAATCATTCCAAAAATAAATGAAAATTATAGAGTTACCTCTATAGTTTTTGGAATAAAAGGGAATATAGTATTTTTCTGAGAAAAATACCCTTTTTCAAAAGAAATGACTTGGATTAGTAGAATTTCATTTTGAAATGTTTGAAAATAAGTATTTGAACTTATTTGAGATTTTTCCTTGAATTTTTTAATTACAAGGAAATAATAATTTTAAATTCCAAGTTATTATTTAAATCCTGAAAATTCATAATTTTGAATTTGTTTCATAAATTCCATTTCATATTTTATTCTTGTTAAGATTTATTTTTCATTCATAAATCCAATTTTTATTGGATTTTTAGAGTTGTTTATGATTTATTAAAATTTGGTAAAGTTTTGGTCTTTTATTAAATGTAAAAAGACCAAAATACCCCCTGGACTCATATTGGGCCCAGCCCAATAACTTAAACCCAGGGACGGCCCAATAAGGCTGGCCCCCTTTTGGGTTCGGTGGCGCCGAAGCGGCCCACCTCACTCACTCTCACTCGGCCCTCTCACTCACTCGACCTAACCCTAACCTCTGGCGACTCCCGTGGCGATGGCGTCGCCGCCATGGCCGCCGCCCTGCTCCGGCCATCGCCGGGCTCCTCCGCCGTAGCCATCTACCGAACCAGAACCGCCGCGAGCAGATCTATCGATCTGTCCGCGCAGTTTTCCCCTCCTCGTCTTCTCCTGGCGAATCGCCTCCGATCTGGATCTCGGGGAGAATCGCCTCGACGAACTCCGGTGAGATCTCGTCCTCGCCGACGATGGTACGTGCCTGGGGTTGACCTGCGCGGTGTCGCTTGCGCACTCGTGCCGTCGCCTCAGGTGCTGCTATGGTGGTGCTGGTTCGTGTCTGGTTCGCCGGCGTAACGTCGGCGCCTACCCTGGACTTGCAGCTGTTAGGGCCACGCGAGCACTGCCTCGCCATGCCCTAGCCTCTGCTTCCAGGCGCAAGTAAGTTGCTGCACTTCCTCTTCCTCTTCTGTGCGCCTCCCATGCTTCTGTTCTTCTTCCTCCTCATGTTCTGCTGCTCTCTGGTGATCCTGTGATCACACAGAGCTATGCTATTCCTATGCAATTTGCCTGCGCTTCTGTTAATTGCAAGCTCATGGCCCAATTACCATTTCATTGATCTTGGCACATCTTTGCTTTGCTTGCTGTTCATGCTGTGCTTGCTTCTCTGCTGCTCCTAGCATGCTCTATACTTGCCATGCTCTACTGTGCTTGCTCAAGAGCTAACTATGCCATGCTATGACTTGCTTGTGCTTACTGGTATATCATACTTGCTTGTCTAGGTGTACTTGTGTTGCATCTGTGACACTTGTGTGTGTGCCAGAGGTGCCTGTGATATGCTTCAGTGCTTCCTATGCAAGCCAATGATCCATTGGATCATTCCTTGCTTGTTGGCTAACCTCTCTGTGTAACTTGGCTTGCTATGATTGATCCATTTGATCAATCCAATTATCAGTGATAGCTTACTGGTTAATATGGTGACTGAATGATTCACTTATCTGGTGATGCTGATGCTCAAGCATCACTGTGCTGTTGCTTAATTGTGCTGTTGCTTATTTTTAGCTATCTAGACTTGCTCTAGTGGCTATGAATTAAATTGTGTTGCTTAACAGTATGCTACTGTCATGCTTAGCATGGATCTGTGATAAATTCATGCTTTTATTACTTAAATTATGATGAACTGCTTATGCAGTGATGATTTAAATGACTTGCTTGTAAATGATTTGACTGTTCATGATTATCTAGCAAGCAAATAGAATCTGAATCCATTTCTGGATAGTGATGTGATCTATTTGGCTTTCTCTTAATTGGTGCTAAGTGTGATGTGACCTCAGTAGCCTTGCTACTGACTGGTTGCTCACATAGTTGGTTGGATTTTTGGTGGCTACTCATCTTTGCTTGCATATTTGGGAATCATAGTAACTATGAATGCCAATATGCTTGCCTGTGAAGAAATCTAGGGTTTCTGATGGTTGTATGCTTAGGGTTTACTGTATAGTCTTAGCTACTAATCTATGCCATCTACTGGTGCTATCTATGCATCAAATCTGGCTAGTGTGTGCATCTTTGCATATGTGCTAGTTTCTGTGTATAAGATCTGTACCTAGATGCTTTCTATTTTAGTGGCTCTTGACTGGCAGTAATCCTTGGTGAAAACCAAGTGATGATCTACCCATATGAGCATCTGCTCATCCCATGCTTATTTCATGCATATGATGGATTAGATCCATTTGATCTTTTCCAGGAACTAGGTATACCTTGTTCCAGCTCCTAGAAAGAAATGTTTTGTTGATGCAGACTTGGGTTTGTGTCACAGCCCTTCACCTCCAGGTCTTGGATGATCTTCTCAGGTCACCATGATTTCTGGTGGTTAAGTGGGTGTGTGTGTTGGTTCTGTTCTTGCTCAAGAACTGGATGAACTGAGCTTGTTCTTGCTTCACCCTTACCTGGTGAATCTTTATCTGGTCGACTGGTTATAATTTCTAGGGTTTGTGCCCCTTTTATATGAACCCTGCTTCTATCCTAGCATTGACACACAAGCCTGGCTTGCTTGGTGACTATGCTGTTGCATGGCCTTGCTGTTGCTGCCCAGCACACTTGAGCTGTGTGCTCTCATATGCTGAAACTTGAGCCCCTGGTGTGTGCACAGGTTTGGTCTGCTGCTGCCCTTATCTTGTGCTGTCCATGGTTTTGGACAAGCACAAGTGTGCTGTGACAGTTTGCACTGTCCAAACTGAATCTTTGACTAACTCTAACATTCTGGCTAGTGTTGATTCTTTGTTTTGCAGGTTTTGAAGATGGACATGACCAGAAGAAATACTTCAAGTCATATAGTCTAGGTTTTAGTTTAGGAATAATATTGTAATCTTCATTTTTATTTCTGTTTATTATTCATCAATTCTTGTATCAAGAATTTTGTAAAGACAATGTAATTTGTGTTGTGATATCAATAAAGCCCAAGTTTTTGTTTATGAGCTTTTGATTTATGTAATATTTATATTCTGAAATAAACATTGTATTTATAATTCACTTTGAAATTCAAAGTTGTTTGAATTCATAAGTTGTGTTTAAGTTATGAATTCCATTTTATATTGTTCAATGCTTATTGTTAATTGTATTAATACTTGTCAAATGAAATCCATTCCCCAAATCAACAAGATACAAAAGAGATCATGTCGAAATTTCCCTAACTCACATTGCCTAACCCTAAGTGCAAAATGAGAGAGAACCTCGATCCCTCTTAGGTTTAGTTGCAATAAAGCGCGAAAATTTCCCCCGTTTTGCGATGAAATGCACATCCCATTTCTAAATCTACCCTTCGTTGTTCCTATGTTCTAGGTTATTACAGCCTCTCCCCCTTAACAGAAACTTCGTCCCGAAGTTAAGATTGGTACCTGAACATCTCGGGGTAAGACTTTCTTAATTCTTCTTCCGTCTCCCAAGTTGCTTCTCGCTCAGGATGATGTTGCCATTGCACTTTACAATATTTGATTGCCCTGTTCCTTAACTTCTTCCACTGTACTTCAAAATCTTTTCCGGTCTTTCCACATAAGTTAGGTCAGATTGCAATTCTATTTCTTCATATGTGATAGGATCATCCGGTGCCTTCAAACACTTTCTGAGTTGTGATACATGAAATACATTATGAACTTGACTTAATTGTGCCAGTAATTCCAACTCAAAAGTTGTTCCTCGATTCTGACTGATTATCTTAAATGGTCCGATATATCGAGGACTTAACTTTCTCTTCACTCCGAACCTCTTAAGTCCTTTCATTGGGCTAACCTTCAGATAAACCATGTCTCCCACTTTCGGTTCCCAATCTCTTTTCTTTAAGTCGGCGTAACTCTTCTGACGACTCTGAGCTATTTTGAGTCTATCCCGGATCACCTCGATGACGTCTTGTCTCTCCTTGATGTAGTCCGGTGTAAACTCCTTGTTTTCTCTGGTTTCAAACCAACAAATTGGTGATCTACACTTCCTTCCGTACAATGCTTCGTACGGTGCCATCTGGATGCTACTTTGATAACTATTGTTATATGAGAACTCCGCTAAAGGTAAATGGTCCTCCCATGAGCCTCCAAAATTCAGAGCACAAGCTCTAAGCATGTCCTCAAGTATCTGATTGGTTCTTTCGGTTTGTCCTCCGGTTTGTGGATGGTATGCTGTACTGAAATCCAACTTGGATCCCAAAGATTCTTGTAGTTGTTTCCAGAATGCTGATGTGAAAATTGAACCTCTATCTGAGACTATCTTCTTTGGTACTCCATGCTTACTCACAATTTCCTTCACATAGATATCCACAAGCTTTTCGGCAGTATCCTTTGTGTTTACGGCTATGAAATGAGCACTCTTGGTAAGTCTGTCCACTATTACCCACATCATATCCTTCCTCTTACTAGTCATTGGTAAACCAGTAACAAAATCCATTCCTATTTCATCCCATTTCCATTCCGGTATCTCTAGTGGTTTGAGTAATCCCGCAGGACTCTGGTGCTCTGCCTTCACTCGTTGACATGTATGACATTCCGAGACATATTGTGCTATTTCTCTTTTCATGTTGTTCCACCAGAACATCTCCTTCAAATCCATATACATCTTAGTACTTCCTGGATGTATGGAATAAGGGGTTTCATGTGCTTCTTTTAATATGATTAACTTCACTTCTGGATCATCTGGTACACAGATCCTTTTCTGGAAGTATAATGAATCAAAATCCCCTAGATGGAATTCCGATGGTCTTCCTTCGCCAATCCTCTTGATTTCCTCTTGGATGAACAAATCATCCGCTTGCTTTCGGATAATCTCATATTTCAAATCTGAATACATCTCATCCATAATCCTCATGGTTGCTATATTTCCTTTGACATCACCTTGAATAAACAGAATTTGAGTATCCTCTAACTCTTTCCGAAGTTCCTTTGGAATCTCCCATTCCGTAGGTTGATTCTCCGTACTCTTCCTACTTAGGGCATCTGCTACTACATTAGCCTTGCCTGGTGTATAGTTGATCTTAAGGTCGTAATCCTTAATCAACTCCAACCATCTCTTCTGTCTCATGTTTAATTCTTTCTGGGTGAAGAAATATTTCAAACTTTTGTGATCAGTGTATAACTCACACTTGGATCCATATAGAAATTGTCTCCAACTCTTCAAAGCATACACAACTGCCGCTAACTCGAGATCATGTACTGGGTAGTTGTGTTCATGTGGTTTCAACTGTCTTGATCCATAAGCTATTACCTTCCGATCTTGCATAAGAACACATCCAAGTCCATTCTTGGAAGCATCACAATACACCGTGTAATCCTTTCCAGGTTCAGGAACTGCTAACACCGGTGCTGTGGTTAACTTATCTTTGAGTGTTTGGAAGCTGGCTTCACACTCATCTGTCCATACAAATGGAGTATTTTTCTTGAGTAGCTTGGTCATTGGTCCTGCAATCTTCGAAAATCCCTCTATGAATCTCCGATAATAGCCTGCCATACCAAGAAATCCTCGTATCTCCTTAGCATTTTTAGGTGATTTCCATTCCAATACGGACTGAACCTTGCTTGGATTCACCGCTATGCCTTCTTTGGTTATGACATGTCCAAGAAATTCAACACTATCTAACCAAAATTTGCACTTGCTGAACTTCGCATATAGCTGATGTTCCCTCAAAGTTTGCAGAACTATCTTCAAATGCTTGGCATGTTCTTCTTTATCTTTGGAATAGATTAGAATATCATCTATGAATACTATCACAAACTTGTCCAAGTACTTCATGAATATCTTGTTCATCAAATTCATGAAAATTGCTGGTGCATTTGTTAGTCCAAATGGTACAACCAAGTATTCATGGTGTCCATACCTGGATACAAACGCTGTTTTTGGTACATCTTCCTTCTTGATCTTGATTTGATGGTATCCCGACCTTAAATCTATCTTCGAGAAGACTCCTGCTCCTTGAACTTGATCAAAAAGATCTTGAATTCTAGGTAAAGGATACTTGTTCTTGATAGTTACATTGTTCAAATTTCTGTAATCTCCACACATTCTCTTTCCTCCATCTCTTTTATCCACGAAAATAACTGGTGTACCCCATGGTGACACACTTTCTTGAATAAATCCCTTCTGTTCCAATTCATCTATCTGAGCTTTCAGTTCCACTAACTCCTTCGGCCCCATCTTATATGGTGGTTGTCAGTGGCGGAGCTAGCTATCTGGCAAGATCTGGCTGATGCCACACCTAAATTTATATATTTTGTATAGTATGTATGTGTAGATTTGCATAGGTCAATTAATTTTACTTAGCACATACTCATTCCGCCACACCTAAAATTCAATTCTACCTCCGCTACTGGTGGTTGTGCTATTGGTGCTGTGCCTGGAATCAGATCGATTGTGAATTCTATCTCTCTATCGGGTGGCATTCCCGGTAGTTCCTTAGGAAATACATCCTTAAACTCATTCACTACAGGAATATCTTCAATTCTCACTTCCTTCAGGCTATTTAGTTCCAGTCCGATCTCCAACTCACTGTACTTATCTCCTTGGAACACTATTCGACCACCGATGGAGTTGCGAAGTGATACTGTTTTGTCTCCACAGTTAATCACCGCTCCATTTTCTGTCAACCAATCCATCCCTAGGATGACTGATATGTCCTTCATGGGTATGATGAATAGGTCCGCGAAATACACACAGTCGCATATGGTTAGGACTTGTGCTTCTTTCACGTGGGTTACTAAGATCGTTCCCCCCGCGGATAGAACAGTTATAGGGGTTTCTAACTTAGAACATCTAAGCCCGAATTTTTCCACAAATTCCAATGCAAGAAATGATGTGGTTGCTCCAGTATCAAATAATACTTTGCCAGGATGAGTAAGAATGCTTAGCGTACCTAAGACTGTTTGATCCGACTCTTCCGCCTGTTCCAAAGATGTGCAATTCAGCTTTCCATAAGGCTTTCCCTTCTTGTTGTTGTAGTTGTAGTTGCGGTTGTTGTTGTTGTTGTTGCGATTGTTGTTGTTGTTGTTTCCACCTCGTCCTCCAGAGCTCTGTCCGCTCCAGGACGCCTTGTTTGGACAATCCGGCTTGATGTGTCCATCCTTCCCACAACCATAACAGATGATTCTGGGTTTCTGGCAATCCTTCTGCAAATGACCTCTCAGGCCACAATTGTTGCAGATGATCTGGTTAATTGGGTTCTGACTCTGACCTCCCCGGTTGTATTGATTACCAGTAGTAGGTCGGTATCGGGGTTTAAAACTCCGATCAGGTGTTGGTTTACTGATGGGGTACTTCCTTGGCTCTATACGAGCCCTCTTCCTCCTGTCCTCTTGGACTTGCCGGTAATCATCCTCGAACGTGATTGCCGAGTCAATCAGTTCCTGGAATTCAGCAGTCCGTGCCAACCTCAGTTGCATCTTCATGTATGGATTCATGCCTTTCATGAACCGCTTCTTCCGCTTCTCCTCGGTATCTACATCCTCAGGTGCATACCTGGATAACCTATTGAAATCCCGAACATACTGCATGATTGGTGCGATTACATCTCGTTCTTCAAATTCCATCTTCTTCAACTCCACCACGCTGTCCGGAACATGAGCATCCCGAAACTTCTTCTTGAACTCCTCCCAGGTGAATACCTTATCTGGAGGGTGTACTGCTACAAGGTTCTCCCACCATGATGCTGCTGGTCCTGACAACAGATAAGTGGTATATCTGATCTTCTCCTCATCGTTGCAACCAACGGTCTTCAACTTCCGTTCCGTATCCATGAGCCAATCTTCAGCGTCCATTGGTTCTGGAGCTGATGTAAATGGTAGTGGTCTTGCATTTTGAAAGTCCGATAGTGTTACTCCCTTGCCTTCATTACCCCTATCATTAATGACATGGGTAAAGAAATCCTGCATGTTCTTGCTCTGACTTTCCTGGTAACGCCTCCTATCCTCCTCCATTGACCTCATATACTGTTGGAAGTCTGGGTGCAACATTGGGTGTGGTGGTGGTGGTGCGTTCTCTGCTCTAGCTGCTGCATCTGCCTCCTCTTTCTCTCTGGCTTCCCGCTCTCTGCGAGCCTCTTCGGTTTCTACTAACGCCATTTCCCCCTAGTCCTGTAACAAAGAGCGATTACTCATAATTACACCATGCGAATGTTTTCTGAGCTCAACTCATTGCCCAGAACTAGTCACACAATGAAATCAAGAAGCAATCCAAAACAAACATTTATTATGTATATACACCGTATAATACATAACACACTCACAAACTTATATTACATGTGGTATATATAAACCACTTATTTGGCTCAAAGCCCAAGCCAACGGAAATTTAAAATACGTTCTATTACAATACCACCTAGATTACTTTATTCTTCCCTGGAGCTCTACTCCTCCTCATCATAGCTCGCCTCCGCGTACATCCCTGGGGTCCATCCGGTACAGCGGTCTGTCCTCCGAAGACCGTCCGGAATGAAGGTTCTTCCCGTAGGTATGTAGTCTGAATCGGACGAGGTGCCGAGACAGAGATCTGTCATGCCAAAGTAACTAGATAAAGACTCATACATATCCCCAGTGGAATACAGCTCCTCTTCTCCAGTCATCCATGGAGGATTCCTATTCACTTGACCCCTCATCTTCTTCTTCTTCTTTTTCTTGGTTCCAGAACTCTCACCTACGATGTACTGGGATGTTTTGGGTAACCCCATCTCCAAATCTAACGAAATGGAGTTGGTGTCTTTCTCTTTCTGCCCATAGTTTTGGTTAACATTCTGGTTAACCGCATCACTCTCATCTCCTGTATCACATGGAATTGGCTCCTCCTCATCACCGAAAGGTTCCCCGAAACGCCAACCCGTCGAGTTCTCGATCGGTGACTCCGAGCAGTTTATGTTCCATGAATGGTCTCCCCCATATCCAGTATCATATGATGCTGACACGTGTGGATAGTGCGGGACAAAGTTAGGTGTAAGTGGATCTCTTGTAAGTGGATTTCTCTTGGACCACTGGTCACTCAAATCTACATTGCTGTCTGGGTTAAAGAAAGGTGTAGTATGTTGTGGTTGTGCCCTCAAATCTCGCATCCGAGTTTGGACTTTATCAGGGTCCGTGAACTCAGCTAGCATGTGGTCAATCTCACCTCTCATCTTCATGTTTAAAAGATACATCGTGGTCAATAAAGACTTACAGCTATCCATGTGTTGTGCTGCAGCTTCAGGACTTCTGTGTGCTAACACCAAATGATTCAGAGTGGGATCCTCATCTTCCTCGGCATGAGGTATATGAGAAAACTCTGAACATAGCAGTTCTACTGACTTATGCTGCCTTATCTCAAGGATTGCCTTGAATAGGCCCATATGGTAGGCTGTGGTGATAGTTTTGGCTTCTCCGTATGGCATTATACGACTCATCAGCAGTTTTTCTGGTAATTGGACCGATACTCTGCATTTGGCTAGGATTTCCCCATCATAGTAAGTATACTTGATAACAGGTATCCGTGGATCACAATGAAGTTCCTTCAGCATCCCACACAGGAGAGCTGTTATTGGTCCATCATAATCACCGAGCCAACCCTCAACCTTCCTCAAAGTCCTCTTAGGAAAAGTGTTCGCCATTATGGCTGTATACAAAAGCAGAATATTAGTAGTGATAATGCATCATAATAGCTATAATAAAGAATTATCGCACTAAAATATATGGTTCTGCTATTCTCAAGTGAATAATCACCATATTTCTAGAGAATCCTTTACTATTTCTACTAGACTCCTACAGGTTTCTTCCCTATACTAGGTTTTTCCAACCTAAGGTCGCAACATTTGCTCTGATACCAGCTGCGGTGACCCAGCATACCACTGCATGTTGTAGTATACAAGTCGTTGATATGATCTTTGCGAAGGGACTTCTTCACAATTCGCCATATCCCTCGAGTGGTACAACAGAAACATTGCAGGTCATAACACTCCATACTTTATTACAAACATTGTCTTAACAAGTTGGTATTCTCACAGGTCCTATGAGAACACCCTAAGATACTACTTAAGTACGATTACAACTCATAACCAATATAAAGAGCTCAACAACTTATTTAGGTAAGTTCTACGCTGCTCGGCTCTATGATGCTAAGGTATGTCACTACTCCTCCACCTCCGTGTCATCTGGTCCGTAGACTATCCCATAGTCTACGCCTTCCACTCCGCCGGTAAGATCAGGTTCTTCGTAGACCAGCTCGTAGCTTCCTTCTGGTGCTCCATCGTTGATAGCCTCCACTTCCGGATCACAGTCTAGCAAGGGTGTCGAAAGAAAGTGAGTACAGAGGTACTCAGCAAGTTCTAAAAGAGTAAAAGGTGTTTGATGCACTAGCTACGACCATTGATCAGGAAATCGCAGGTCAATGCATGTTTTTGAAATCATTTCTTCAAAAGGTTGCTTTTATTATGAAAACTATGCCCGTCAGTCTTCACAGGTTGACCAGAACTTCGTGGAGTTCCTTTCCTGCCGCGTTCGCAGTTCCCTTCCCGGAACAAGGAGTGACAGCCACAATTTGATACACTCTGCAGAGGTGCGTTACTTTTCCCACAAGAGATCTCACCCTTTTTGCCATCCGCAGGGACTTGCCCCCGTTTACACTTCCTTTGGTGTGAGGCCAGGTATAAAGATCCAAGCCCACACCGCCTTCTCCGCGACTGCAAACCCACCCTTTTGTCCAACCGTACACCTCCAGTAGACTTCCCCCGATAATACGGCTTTACTCATGGTGTACTCTGGACAATCCCTCATAGATCGTAGAGCTTATCATCACTAATGGATGGGGATTTAAAAGGATTTCCCAACCTATTGCGGCAGTGCCTCCAGCACCCCACCGGCTCTCCGATCCGTTGGCGTGCGTAAGGGAAAAGATACAATGGCTTTTCCAGAGCCATTATAGATCTCATGGTCAACGCGGTTTGTACGGCGCTAGAATCACTGGACGGCATTGGTAATTAATCCTAGGGTGATATAACCCATTGCAATGGAACCTCCACCATATCAACACATACCATGGTTCCATTGCCAGCCACATAGTCATATTCATAGTTGGAAAATAACATTTCATTTGCGATGCAGGAATGATAAGTATATAGCTTTGCATTAAAGTAGTAGAAAATAATCAAGTTGACATGAGCAAGGGTGAACTTGCACGTGGACTGCGAGATAGTGCGATTCAATGCGGTTGATGGAACCTGGACCTCGGGTTACGTAAGAAGCATCATTGTCCGGTAAGGACAATGTTATAAAATCCAAATAATGCAATCATGGATGGATTATTTTATGTTGAATCCCTTTACCCCAATGAGTTATTACAATTTAGGGTTGTATTTAAGATTTATGTCTTTGACGGTAATTTACAATTGATTTAAAAGTATTAATCATTGTAATTCACACAAAGTACAACAATTTAAAGTAAAATTATTTTACTTGATGATTACCTTAATCATTCCAAAAATAAATGAAAATTATAGAGTTACCTCTATAGTTTTTGGAATAAAAGGGAATATAGTATTTTTCTGAGAAAAATACCCTTTTTCAAAAGAAATGACTTGGATTAGTAGAATTTCATTTTGAAATGTTTGAAAATAAGTATTTTAACTTATTTGAGATTTTTCCTTGAATTTTTTAATTACAAGGAAATAATAATTTTAAATTCCAAGTTATTATTTAAATCCTGAAAATTCATAATTTTGAATTTGTTTCATAAATTCCATTTCATATTTTATTCTTGTTAAGATTTATTTTTCATTCATAAATCCAATTTTTATTGGATTTTTAGAGTTGTTTATGATTTATTAAAATTTGGTAAAGTTTTGGTCTTTTATTAAATGTAAAAAGACCAAAATACCCCCTGGACTCATATTGGGCCCAGCCCAATAACTTAAACCCAGGGACGGCCCAATAAGGCTGGCCCCCTTTTGGGTTCGGTGGCGCCGAAGCGGCCCACCTCACTCACTCTCACTCGGCCCTCTCACTCACTCGACCTAACCCTAACCTCTGGCGACTCCCGTGGCGATGGCGTCGCCGCCATGGCCGCCGCCCTGCTCCGGCCATCGCCGGGCTCCTCCGCCGTAGCCATCTACCGAACCTGAACCGCCGCGAGCAGATCTATCGATCTGTCCGCGTAGTTTTCCCCTCCTCGTCTTCTCCTGGCGAATCGCCTCCGATCTGGATCTCGGGGAGAATCGCCTCGACGAACTCCGGCGAGATCTCGTCCTCGCCGACGATGGTACGTGCCTGGGGTTGACCTGGCGCGGGTGCTGCTTGCAGTACTCGTGCCGTCGCCTCAGGTGCTGCTACGGTGGTGCTGGTTCGTGTCTGGTTCGCCGGCGTAACGTCGGCGCCTACCCTGGACTTGCAGCTGTTAGGGCCGCGCGAGCACTGCCTCGCCATGCCCTAGCCTCTGCTTCCAGGCGCAAGTAAGTTGCTGCACTTCCTCTTCCTCTTCTGTGCGCCTCCCATGCTTCTGTTCTTCTTTCTCCTCATGTTCTGCTGCTCTCTGGTGATCCTGTGATCACACAGAGCTATGCTATTCCTATGCAATTTGCCTGCGCTTCTGTTAATTGCAAGCTCATGGCCCAATTACCATTTACTGGTACTGGAACATGCTGCTTCGCTTGCTGTTCATGCTGTGCTTGCTTCTCTGCTGCTCCTAGCATGCTCTATACTTGCCATGCTCTACTGTGCTTGCTCAAGAGCTAACTATGCCATGCTATGACTTGCTTGTGCTTACTGGTATATCATACTTGCTTGTCTAGGTGTACTTGTGTTGCATCTGTGACACTTGTGTGTGTGCCAGAGGTGCCTGTGATATGCTTCAGTGCTTCCTATGCAAGCCAACGATCCATTGGATCATTCCTTGCTTGTTGGCTAACCTCTCTGTGTAACTTGGCTTGCTATGATTGATCCATTTGATCAATCCAATTATCAGTGATAGCTTACTGGTTAATATGGTGACTGAATGATTCACTTATCTGGTGATGCTGATGCTCAAGCATCACTGTGTTGTTGCTTAATTGTGCTGTTGCTTATTTTTAGCTATCTAGACTTGCTCTAGTGGCTATGAATTAAATTGTGTTGCTTAACAGTATGCTACTGTCATGCTTAGCATGGATCTGTGATAAATTCATGCTTGTATTACTTAAATTATGATGAACTGCTTATGCAGTGATGATTTAAATGACTTGCTTGTAAATGATTTGACTGTTCATTATTATCTAGCAAGCAAATAGAATCTGAATCCATTTCTGGATAGTGATGTGATCTATTTGGCTTTCTCTTAATTGGTGCTAAGTGTGATGTGACCTCAGTAGCCTTGCTACTGACTGGTTGCTCACATAGTTGGTTGGATTTTTGGTGGCTACTCATCTTTGCTTGCATATTTGGGAATCATAGTAACTATGAATGCCAATATGCTTGCCTGTGAAGAAATCTAGGGTTTCTGATGGTTGTATGCTTAGGGTTTAATGTATAGTCTTAGCTACTAATCTATGCCATCTACTGGTGCTATCTATGCATCAAATCTGGCTAGTGTGTGCATCTTTGCATATGTGCTAGTTTCTGTGTATAAGATCTGTACCTAGATGCTTTCTATTTTAGTGGCTCTTGACTGGCAGTAATCCTTGGTGAAAACCAAGTGATGATCTACCCATATGAGCATCTGCTCATCCCATGCTTATTTCATGCATATGATGGATTAGATCCATTTGATCTTTTCCAGGAACTAGGTATACCTTGTTCCAGCTCCTAGAAAGAAATGTTTTGTTGATGCAGACTTGGGTTTGTGTCACAGCCCTTCACCTCCAGGTCTTGGATGATCTTCTCAGGTCACCATGATTTCTGGTGGTTAAGTGGGTGTGTGTGTTGGTTCTGTTCTTGCTCAAGAACTGGATGAACTGAGCTTGTTCTTGCTTCACCCTTACCTGGTGAATCTTTATCTGGTCGATTGGTTATAATTTCTAGGGTTTGTGCCCCTTTTATATGAACCCTGCTTCTATCCTAGCATTGACACACAAGCCTGGCTTGCTTGGTGACTATGCTGTTGCATGGCCTTGCTGTTGCTTCCCAACACACTTGAGCTGTGTGCTCTCATATGCTGAAACTTGAGCCCCTGGTGTGTGCTCAGGTTTGGTCTGCTGCTGCCCTTATCTTGTGCTGTCCATGGTTTTGGACAAGCACAAGTGTGCTGTGACAGTTTGCACTGTCCAAACTGAATCTTTGACTAACTCTAACATTCTGGCTAGTGTTGATTCTTTGTTTTGCAGGTTTTGAAGATGGACATGACCAGAAGAAATACTTCAAGTCATATAGTCTAGGTTTTAGTTTAGGAATAATATTGTAATCTTCATTTTTATTTCTGTTTATTATTCATCAATTCTTGTATCAAGAATTTTGTAAAGACAATGTAATTTGTGTTGTGATATCAATAAAGCCCAAGTTTTTGTTTATGAGCTTTTGATTTATGTAATATTTATATTCTGAAATAAACATTGTATTTATAATTCACTTTGAAATTCAAAGTTGTTTGAATTCATAAGTTGTGTTTAAGTTATGAATTCCATTTTATATTGTTCAATGCTTATTGTTAATTGTATTAATACTTGTCAAATGAAATCCATTCCCCAAATCAACAAGATACAAAAGAGATCATGTCGAAATTTCCCTAACTCACATTGCCTAACCCTAAGTGCAAAATGAGAGAGAACCTCGATCCCTCTTAGGTTTAGTTGCAATAAAGCGCGAAAATTTCCCCCGTTTTGTGATGAAATGCACATCCCATTTCTAAATCTACCCTTCGTTGTTCCTATGTTCTGGGTTATTACAGGTGTTCCCTCATCAATTGGCACCGTCTGTGGGGATCGCGGCAGATGGATTTCGTTATCTGGGCGGGATTCATCATCATCATCATCATCATCAACGTTCACATCATCGAGTTTCTTATCGACAACCTCATGTGGCGGCCGGCCAGAATTTTTCGCGCGGAGCGGTGGCCGAGTCGAAGAATCGGCTGATCCGTCTACGTACATCATATGATTTCCAATCCAGGCGTTCCACTCCGCGTGCAGCAAAGAAAAAAAAAGAATCGAAAGCAAGCGCTGGAGCCGAGATGCGATCGTGGTGATTTGTCTCTCCATTACAGTAGACCTGCGCAAGCATCAAGTACTGAGAGAAGAAAAAATAGGCCAAGCAAAAGCGGATCCTTCCGCGGGACATTGTTTTTACGCGAGCATGCCTGCTCGTGTTTTGATCGTGGAGGACAATGACTAGTGCTTACTTCTTCACGTGAATTCAACCAAGCTAGCCGCAAGAAGTTCACGAAGGAACAACGTGGACTCGTCGTCGCGAGCTCGTCATCCGGCAAAAAATAACCAGGTGCTATATTTCTAATTAAACTGCTATTCACAAAATTTATTTGGCCAAATATTTTTGGTTCGTGTTGTTATTTGCGTACAATTTTTTGCACCATAATATAACTGCAGATCGGAACAAGCTTCGAATGTTTCGCAGTGTACAGTCACCACACTCGGGGGCTCGCTTGTAGCATCGCGAACTCGATATATTTGGGGCTCACCCGTCGCAGATCCACTTCATCGACTGTGTTCCGCCGGGTCAAAAAATTTCAGCTAAAACCCGGTATGTCTCTGTTCCATCGGTTGCGTTTTCTTCATGGACTATGTCGGCCACATCTACTACTTCCGGCTAGACGCCGCGTAACTACAGACTGCATCCGAGGCGCGACTTGCGTCCACATCGGCTTCACCGCACCCGATAAAAAGCTAAGTTTTCTTCTTCCTCCAAGATTCAATCATTTGTTTACTTTTGTCACATCCGATACTCAGGGCTGCACCATTACAATATTACACTAAAAACACCTGACACTTGGGGCTGCGCCACTACTTCGTTACCATAAATATACTCGGTTACTTGTGACTTTATCTTCTCCGACTCAGTGGAATTATCTTCTCCGGCACAGTCGAATTATTTTCTTCGGCTTAGTGGATTTATTTTGTTCGGCTTAGTGAAATTATCTTCTTCGGCTCAGTGGATTCACCTTTTTCGGCTTACTGGATTTTGTCTTTGTCGGATTCATCTTATAAGTGGATTCATCTTCTATGGTTATTACCGGATCTTCGGATCAATGGATTCATCCTTTATGATACCAACGGATTCATCTTCTATGGTTATTACCGGATTCTTCGGATCAATGGATTCATCCTCTATGATATCGGCGGATTCATCTTCAATATATGCTTCATATTTACTGGCGCGATATTCAATGTGGATTCATCTCAAATACTTCATCTTGGATCCATCTCCAAGTACTTCATCTTTAATGGCGTAATATTCAATGGTTTAATCTTCAAATGATTTCATCTCCAATGGCGTAGATTTTCGGTGGATTCATATTATATTATTGTCAACGGCTTCATCCTAAATGGCTTCACCTTATATGATGTCGCGATTTCGTCAACTTCTTCCGATGTTACGGCAAACACTCGGGGGCTCGACCATGACTTTGCCTTGAGTAACAACTATGACACGACGTCTAAGCAACAATCATGACATCACCCCAACAGTACTCGGGGGCTTGGTTATTTCTTCATCAATAATATGGCGGCATCTACTTTCTTTATATGGTGGTTTCTACTACGGCTCGATTTCTTCTCGGCACTCGAAGACTTCATCGCATCGACTCCGTCGTGCCTAATAAGCTAAGTGTTCCTTTGTTTTACATAAAGTTGATTATCGTTTACTTTTGTCGCACCCGACACTTGGGGGCTGCGCGGCATATATTTCACTTTACATATCATCGAATCTCAGCATTTGACACCGCATGCGAAAAATAGAGTCAAGGGAAAGATAGACAAAGTTTGTTTATTTGTGCAGGAGAAAGCAAAATTCAAAGTATATAAGAGAGAACCCGGCGAAATTGTCTACAGGGAGAACTCGACGAAATTGTCTTCAAGAAAGAACAGGACCCGAAGAATTATCTTCAAGGAGGTCCCGAAAAATTATCCTCAAGTAGGACCCGAAGAATTATCTTCAAGGAGGACTCGAAGAATTATGTTCAAAGAGGACCTGAAGAATTGTCCTTAGGGAGGACTCGAAGAATTGTCCTCAAGGAGGACCCGAAGAAATTTTCCTGAAGGAGGAACTCGACGAAATTTTCATCAACGATGAACCCAAAAAAAGGGTGGAAAAATCTTCGGGTCCATTGACTCATCATATTGTTCCGAGCAAGAGCATCGGTGATGTACCCGACAATATAGAATAACCAATATATTCGGCTGTCTCATCACGCCCGAGGAAAATATAGAAGAACCCGCAAAATGGGTCATTGCATCAGCCGAACAAGGCACTCGACAATATATTCTCAGAGCGCCAAAAGTCGCGAATAATCTCTGAATGCCGCAAAACTTTGCGAAGGTAAGACCCCGGGTCCGTCCTGTGTGGCGTGGCATCGCCAAGGACTGCGCTCTGCTACTTTTTTCCACATCAACAGATGTGAGGAAATATCCCAGCGGACGCGCTGTGGACCCGATAAAACATGACTGGGGCTCGACAGATGGTAAGACCTTAAGCGGCACCTGTCGAGTTAGCACCAGTATCCCGAGATCATGTCCACGGACGTGATTTTGAAGTAGGTTTTTGCGGATTGCCACTAGAGAAGTTAACTAGTACCTGATCCGTCAGATGAACTAGCCCCAATTACCATTATCCCTGTACAATATAGATATGGATGTCAAATAAAAATAGCAACGGCCTGGAGTCGAAAAAAAGAGGGGCTGCGCCAAGTTCTTTATCGAGTAGTACAACTCGAGCCTGTGCCTAGGTGCAAGCACCTGCGCATAGGCTCGGGGGCTACTCTTATCGAGAGTATTGTTCACCCTCCCGATAAGATACAAGAAAGAGGAAAAATTGTGGTGTCGATTAAAAGCAAGTTGAGCCTACACCCAAGTGCAAACACTTGGCTGTAGCCTCGGGAGCACACCCGATAGAAAAATAACTTCGACATCATATATGACAATCAAGGTTTGTAGACTCAACTCGATTCTATGACTCGAGTAGAGCCTACTCCCATCGGGAGCACATGGATTTCATCAAGTCCTCCAGAAATATAGTTAAGTTCTTCATCGAGTAGTACAACTTGAGTCTATGCCCAAATGCAAGCACTTGCCCATAGACTCGGGGGCTACTCCCATCGGGAGCGCTGCCGCGCACCCGATAGAAAAACAATTTTGAGAATCGTCGATATCATCTACGCTACACATGATCTGCGACATGGAACTCGCCTTGTATTTCTTCGACTTCGGAGATGATAATGCTTGGAGTCTCTACGCAAGTCTTCGACTTCCCTAGATACTCGGGGGCTACTGACATGGGTATACCCTTTGGGTGCCCATTATTGGTATACCTGGATCGGCTCGGCCCAATATGGAGAAGGCCCAACAAGGCAACCCGAAGAAGTAGTTGACTAGGACTCTTGTAAAACCCTAGGCTGGTTGCATATATAAAGCTAGCCAGGGCACCCGAAATATAGAGGCCAACAGATAGACAACAGATAGACAGCATAGCTCCGCCTACGGCGACACCCTGTAAACACATCTATGATCATATACTGGATTGCTAGCAGCACGTAGGGATCCTCCACCGAGGGGACCCGAAGTTGGGTACGTCGTGTGCCTAATCTCGCTCCCGGAATCTCCATCGTCGCTCTCTCCCGAAACCCAAGTCTACAATACGTAGGCATTGCCGAGGTGTTCCCTCGTCACCTATAGAACCCTAATAAGAAACAAATTAATACATGATCATGATCTACTAAAATACACAACATCACTTTACATGTGATTAGCATTTCATGTCTTTATTTTTGAATAAACCTTGTATGATCCACTAGTGCCACTTAGTTGCAAACCCTAGCTTGCTAATCTCACATTGACACCATTTATCACCATACCACACCATTGAAATCAACCTCAATCATCAAACCCTAGTAGAACCATAATGATGAACCCTAGTACCAACCTTGTGTAATAATTCAGAACGCATGTTCCTATTCCACTAAACCCTACTTAGGAAATGATAAGCCACTTAGCTTAGAAACTATTAGAGATTATTTAGTAAAGCAAATGTAAAGCCATAGTAAACCTAATAGCAAACCTATGGAACCATCTTAATAACCATCCTTTGATATGATGTATATGGGAAACCATGGTAATAACCCTACCAATATTTGCTACATATAAACCCATTCTACTTAAAGAACCCAACTAGTTCCTATTAGAGAACTAAATGAATCCAATAGTAAACCCTAGAAAGCCATAGCTCCTATGTATAGTAGCTCATATTCTTATTTAACCTGTTCTTCAAAAGTTATTCTTTTGAAGTACAAATGTCAATCAAACCTTAGAAGCCCTAATCCTTCTTTGAAATACTCATTATTTCTTAAACAACATGTTCTTCAAAAGTTATTCTTTTGAAATATAATACAAGTAATCATCAACCATGTCCTGTAGAACTTAAAATGGACAACTGCTCTTTACATATTGTTCAACTACAAGTCATTTATGTGTATGCTTGTTATAATACATTATCTTACTTGTTTATGCTATTAATATCATCAACCCTAATAATAACCGTGTTTGAGAACCATTCTAAAAGTGCAACACGCCCTAAATAAATCTTTACAACTCATCAATCCTAAATCATCGGGATTAGGTTACGCTCGGGACGATTGCATCTCATACTATGCATTGTAGCATCTTTGCCAGTTCTTTAAACATTGTCCTTACCGGACAATGATGGTATTTCAGAATTCGGAGTTCTCACGTATCGAAGCTTTTGCCTGCATAATCTTGCAGTCAAGAAAAGGCAAGTTCATCGCTTGCTCATGTCATTTGATTATTTGTATCAAACTATATGCAAAGTAATATACTTATCACTCTTGCATTGAAAAGCAAAGTATTATTTTATAATTATGAATATGACTATGTGGTGGGAAATGGAACCATGGTATGTGTTGATATGGTGGAGGTTCCATTGCATGGGTACTACTCATCTAGGACTAAGTACCAATGCCGTCCAGTGATTCTAGTGCCGTACATATCGCGTTATCCATAAGATCTACAATGGCTCTGGGGAAGTCAGCTGTATCTTTTCCCTCTCGCATGCCAACGGACTAGTGATAAGGGTTGCCTGGATCGGTCTATCTTTGGTAAAGGTGGGGACATGTGGTCCATCACGGTGTACCATTAGATATAGGGGAGGGCAGACTTATTATTGGTCTATGAAGGATTGTAAGGGTTGTCCGGATCGGTCTATCTATGGTGTATAGGACAGGGCACATAAGTTGTTCGGATCGGTCTACCTTATTGGTATAGGGGAGAACAAGTGCCTATGTCGGTCTACCCATAGATAAAGGGGAGGACAGACTTACAAAAGGGTGGGTCTGCGAGGTCGCGGAGAAGGCAATGATTGGCTTGGTTCTTATACTGGGCCTCACACCAAAGGAAGTATGGATGGGGATATACTCCTGGCCGGCAACAAGATAAGTTCTCTTATGGGGTAAAGTAACGCACCTCTGCAGAGGGTATCAAAATTGTGGCTGTCACTCCCTGTTCCGGGAAGGGAACTGCGAACGTGGCAGGAAAGGAACTCCACGAAGTTCTGTTCAACCTGTGAAGACTGATGGGCATAGTTTTCAGAATAAAATAAACCTTTTCAAGAAATGTTTACAAAAACTTGCATTCGCCTATGACTTTCTGGTCTATGGCTGTAGCTAGTGCATGATACACCTATTTCCTAATATGAACTTGCTGAGTACGCTCGTACTCATTCCCTCCCATTTGAACCCCCTTCTTAGATCAAGGCACCGAAGGAGAAACTACCGTGGAACTCGAAGACAAAGGAGTCAACTGCAACAAGATGAAGAATCTAATCAAAGAAGTCAATGGAGTCAACTCCTGCATCAGCTAGAGTGGAAACTTAGACTAGTAATAGAAGGGAACCTTTCCCTAATCCTAGCACCTTAGTAGCTAGAGTTCTATAGCAATCCAAGTAGCTCTTAAACTTGAGTTAGCAATAAGATAGACTACGAGTCGTTCTTCTGGAGCTTTATTTGAAGTTTTACCTCACTGTAAAGTAGGAGGTGATGTCTACGGGAGCTTCTATTCTTGTAGACAGTGTTGGGCCTCCAAGAGCAGAGGGTTGTAGAACAGCAGCAAGTTTCCCTTAAGTGGATCACCCAAGGTTTATCGATCTCAGGGAGGAAGAGGTCAAAGATATCCCTCTCAAGCAACCCTGCAACCACAAAGCAAGAAGTCTCTTGTGTCCCCAACACACCTAATACACTTGTCAGATGTATAGGTGCACTAGTTTGGCGAAGAGATAGTGAGATGCAAGTAATATGGATGAGTATGAGTGGTAATAGCAATCTGAATAAAATATGGCAGCGAGTAAACATGCAACAAAACAGTAAACAAACAGAGATTCGATGCTTGGAAACAAGGCCCAGGGATCCTGCTTTCACTAGTGGACACTCTCAACAATGATCACATAATAGGACTACTCTACACCCTCTTGCTGGATGATGAACACCACTAATTGTGTAGGATTACACGAACCCTCAATGCCGGAGTTAACAAGCTCCACAATATTCGATATTCATATTTAAATAACCTTAGAGTGCAAGATAGATCAACACAACCAAACCAAGTACTAACATAGCATGCACACTGTTACCATCACACTATGAAAGGAGGAATAGATCACATCAATACCATCATAGTAATAGTTAACTTCATAATCTACAAGAGATCACAATCATAGCATACGCCAAGTACTACACGATGCACACACTGTCATCATTACACTGTGCAGGAGGAATAGACTACTTTAATAACATCACTAGAGTAGCACATAGATGATATTCAACTAGATCACAAAGAGAGAGAGATGAACCACATAGCTACAGCGGAGCCCTCAGTCCCGGGGGTGAATTACTCCCTCCTCATCATGGAGACAGCGATGGCGGTGAAGATGGCGGTGGAGACGGCGGTGGAGATGACTCCGGGGGCAATTCCCCGTCCCGGCGGCGTGCCGAAACAGAGACTTCTGTCCCCCGAATTGGAGTTTCGTGATGGCGGCGGCTCTGGATGGTTTTCTCTGGTTTCGTCGAACGGGGTCGAGGTTTTAGGTCAGGGACGACTAAATAGGCGAAGAGTCGGAGTCGGAGGGGCCACAGGGGGCCCACACACTAGGGCCCCCCCCCTTGGCCGCGCCGCCCTGTGGGTATGATGTCGTCTCCACCGCCATCGCTGTCTTCGGTGCTCTGGAAGCTTCCAGGAATTCTAAGATCTTCGGTGTTGATTTCGTCCGATTCCGAGAATATTTCCTTACTAGGATTTCTGAAACCAAAAATAGCAGAAAACAGCAACTGGCCCTTCGGCATCTCGTCAATAGGTTAGTTCCGGAAAACGCATAAAAACGATATAAAGTGTGCATAAAACATGTAGATATCATCAATAATGTGGCATGGAACATAAGAAATTATCGATATGTCGGAGACGTATCAGCATCCCCAAGCTTAGTTCCTGCTCGTCCCGAGTAGGTAAACGATAACAAAGATAATTTCTGGAGTGACATGCCATCATAATCTTGATCATACTATTGTAAGCACATGTAATGAATGCAGCGATCAAAACAATGGTAATGCAATGAGTAAACAAATGAATCATATAGCAAAGACTTTTCATGAATAGTACTTCAAGACAAGCATCAATAAGTCTTGCATAAGAGTTAACTCATAAAGCAATAATTCAAAGTAAAGGTATTGAAGCAACATAAAGGAAGATTAAGTTTCAGCGGTTGCTTTCAACTTGTAACATGTATATCTCATGGATAATTGTCAATGCAAAGTAATATAACAAGTGCAATATGCAAGTATGTAGGAATCAATGCACAGTTCACACAAGTGTTTGCTTCTTGAGGTGGAGAGAAATAGGTGAACTGACTCAACATAAAAGTAAAAGAATGGTCCTTCAAAGAGGAAAGCATCGATTGCTATATTTGTGCTAGAGCTTTTATTTTGAAAACATGAAACAATTTTGTCAACGGTAGTAATAAAGCATATGTGTTATGTAAATTATATCCTACAAGTTGCAAGCCTCATGTATAGTATACTAATAGTGCCCGCACCTTGTCCTAATTAGCTCGGATTACCTGGATTATCACCGCAATACATATGTTTTAACCAAGTGTCACAAAGGGGTACCTCTATGCCGCCTGTACAAAGGTCTAAGGAGAAAGCTCGCATTGGATTTCTCGCTTTTGATTATTCTCAACTTTAGACATCCATACCGGGACAACATAGACAACAGATAATGGACTCCTCTTTAATGCTTAAGCATTCAACAACAATTAATTTTCTCATTAGAGATTTGAGGATATTTGTCCAAAACTGAAACTTCCACCATGAATCATGGCTTTAGTTAGCGGCCCAATGTTCTTCTCTAACAGTATGCATGCTCAAACCTTTCAACTCATGGTAAATCACCCTTACTTCAGACAAGATGAACATGCATAGCATCTCACATGATATTCAACAAAGAGTAGTTGATGGCGTCCCCAGGAATATGGTTATCGCACAGCAAGCAACTTAATAAGAGATAAAGTGCATAAGTACATATTCAATACCACAATAGTTTTTAAGCTATTTGTCCCATGCGCTATATATTGCAAAGGCGAATGATGGAAATTTAAAGGTAGCACTCAAGCAATTTACTTTGGAATGGCGGAGAAATACCATGTAGTAGGTAGGTATGGTGGACACAAATGGCATAGTGGTTGGCTCAAGGATTTTGGATGCATGAGAAGTACTCCCTCTCGATACAAGGTTTAGGCTAGCAAGGCTATTTGAAACAAACACAAGGATGAACCGGTGCAGCAAAACTCACATAAAAGACATATTGTAAACATTATAAGACTCTACACCGTCTTCCTTGTTGTTCAAAACACTTTACTAGAAATTATCTAGACCTTAGAGAGACCAATTATGCAAACTAAATTTTAGCTAGCTCTATGTATTTCTTCATTAATAGGTGCAAAGTATATGATGCAAGAGCTTAAACATGAGCACAACTATTGCCAAGTATCAAATTATTCAAGACATCATACCAATTACTACATGTAGCATTTTCTGTTTCCAACCATATAACAATTAACGAAGCGGTTTCAACCTTCGCCATGAACATTAAAAGCTAAGAACACATGTGTTCATATGAACCAGCGGAGCGTGTCTCTCTCCCACACAAGCATTTATTCAAACAAAACAAAAATGAAAACAAAAGCACACAGACGCTCCAAGTAAAGTACATAAGATGTGATCGAATAAAAATATAGTTTCAAGAGAAGGAACCTGATAATTTGTCGATGAAGAAGGGGATGCCTTGGGCATCCCCAAGCTTAGACGCTTGAGTCTTCTTGAAATATGCAGGGATAAACCACCGGGGCATCCCCAAGCTTAGAGCTTCCACTCTTCTTGATCATATTTTATCATCCTCCTCTCTTGACCCTTGAAAACTTCCTCCACACCAAACTCAAAACAACTCATTAGAGGGTTAGTGCATAATCAAAATTCACATGTTCAGAGGTGACACAATCATTCTTAACACTTCTGGAAATTGCCCAAAGCTACTGGAAGTTAATGAAACAAAGAAATCCATCCCACATAGCAAAAGAAGCAATGCGAAATAAAAGGCAGAATCTGTCAAAACAGAACAGTCCATAAAGACGAATTTCTAAGAGGCACCAGACTTGCTCAAATGAAAATGCTAAAATTGAATGAAAGTTGCGTACATATCTGTGGATCACTCACGTAAATTGGCATAATTTTCTGAGTTACCTACAGAGAATTAGGCCCAGATTCGTGACAGCAAGAAATCTGTTTCTGTGCAGTAATCCAAATCTAGTATGAACCTTACTATCAAAGACTTTATTTGGCACAACAATGCAACAAAACTAAGATAAGGAGAGGTTGCTACAGTAGTAAAAACTTCCAAGACTCAAATATAAAACAAATACTGTAGTAAAATAAACACATGGGTTATCTCCCAAGAAGTTCTTTCTTTATAGCCATTAAGATGGGCTCAATAATTCAATGATGCACTCCCAAGAAATAAGAGTTGAGGCAAAAGAGAGCATCAAGAAGCAAATTCAAAACACATTTAAGTCTAACCCACTTCCTATGCAAAGGAATCTTGTACACAAATGAATTCATGAAGAACAAAGTGACAAGCATAAGAGGATAAAACACGAATAACTTCAAGATTCTCAACATAAAGAGGGGAAACTTAATATTATTAAGATGCATATAACCACGTTTCCCTCTCTCATAATAACTTTCAGTAGCATCATTGATGAAATCCACAATATACCCATCACTTAAAACATTCTTATCATGGTTCATATGCATAGAAGTATCATTAATTTTGGCATAAGAAGAGTTCTTCTCATTAATAGTAATTGGAGCAAGATTATTATCAAGAATTTGAACATGGTAAACAAGTTGCATATTAAGGGAATTGTTTTTGGTAATCCAATCATGACTATGACAAGTTTCATAAGGATAGTTATAACCTATATCATAGCATTCTTTATAATAATCATCAAAGGTCGGAGGCACAGTGTCATCATAAGAAATAGAATAGTTATCTTTCACAGTCGGTTTATCTGTGACCATACCATCGTTGTTATTAGAAGGAGATGTATCAAACACATAATGATCAGTAGCAAAAGGGTTTTCAAACACCTCTTCCCCAAGCTTAGAGCTTTCTATATCATTATGGGAGGAAGCATGGATAGCACTGATACTATGGCAATTATTATCATCATCATTTTCAGAATTAGTTTCCCAGAGATTTGCAATATCAAAAGTAGTGTGCTCATTCAAATCATAATCACTAATGTATGTAAAGGGCATAGAAAGATCATTGTATTCAGATTCATTATCATAATAATCATTAGGAGCAACATACTTACGGTTACCTAGCGTTATCTCATTCACGCGGGGATATGCCGTTACCTCTTTCTCTTTATTCTCCTTCTTCTTCTTCTTCTTCTTCTTCTTCTTCTCTTCCTTCTCCTCGTTCCCTTCTTTAGGAGGAAGAGGCTTGAAGGGTGGCTTGTCCGCATAACCTGATTTACTTTCAGAAACAATAGAAGAAACTTGGGAGGATTCCTCCTTTTCATTGATTAGTTCAAAACACACAGCGGTCCTATCATACTTTGGCAAGGTGTCATCTTCTAAAATATTTCGTATGTAAGTATTTGTATGGCTATTATCAATGCAATAAGAAAAACACCCATGCAGGACGTCATCAATATCAAGATCACTCATATGTAACAAAGAGATTTTTCTTGAGAGCTCTTCACACCACAAAAATAAAGTAAGTTCATCATGCTGATTAGGAGTAATTTCATCATCACAATACCAATTTGTAGCACTCATGGGGTTCAAATTATCATTGGAGGAGCATTGAAAATTAAAATGACCCACTCTATGGCAAACTTCACAAATAAAAGGATAGTCGGCACACACTTTTTTACCAAGATCATCTAGAGCCCTAAACCACTTTCTAGTTTTTTCATTAATATGATGGATACAGTATTCATCTTTGATTTGATTAATTCCACAAGGTCTATGCATTCCACAAAAATTAACATGCTTATAGGAAATAGAATTCTAGGAGTTTGAGCATGCTTATTGCAATCATTAACAACAATTTCATTCTTCATGCAAGCCTCTTTAAAAGGTTCATGATACTTATCAAAATTCTTCTTAGGCAATTCAAAATGAGAAGCAAAGGCTTTATAAAGATTTGCAGCAATTTGAGAGTCAAGACCATAAGTAGCACTCATATCTCGAAATTTATAAGTATCCATAAAAGCTTCAATGCATTCATAATCATAATTTATACCTGACTCTTCACCTTTGTTGTTCTCCCATCCTTCAGCGTTCTTCTCAATCCGATCAAGAAGATCCCACGTGGCTTCAACCTCCTTGCTTGTGAAAGATCCCTCCGAACAGGCATCCAGATAGTCCTTGTGTTGTCCTGAAAGCCTCGCATAAAAATTGTTAACAATAACATTACGGGGGAGCTCATGAATGGGACATTTGAGCATTAGTGATTTCAATCTCCCCCACGCTTGAGAAATACTCTCTCCATCACGAGGATAAAAGTTATAAATGTAATTCCTATCAATATGCACTTCATGAGGAGGATAAAATTTAGAATAAAAGAGAGGTACAATTTCCTCCCAACCAAGAGAATGACTATTCTTCAGCAATTTATACCAATGCGCCGCTTTACCAGACAGCGAAAAAGAGAATAGCTTCTTCCTCACTTCATCCATAGAGATGCATGCACACTTGAATAACCCGCATAATTCATGCAGAAACAGTAAATGATCTCCAGGATGGACAGTTCCATCCCCTTCATAGCGGTTATCAATAACACGTTCAATAATTTTCATGGGTATCTTGAAAGCAGTGCTTGCAGTTGGTGGATTTAAAATATCACAAGCATCATTAGAGTTATCGCATATGGGAGATAAAGCATTATCAGAACAAATTTTCTCCCCTAAAGGTGGGAAGCTAAAAAGATCACAGAAACTAGCTTCCCCAAGCTTAGACTTATCCATAGCATTAGCAGTGATTGCGTTCATACTAATAACATTGCTACTAGCATGCGATTGAGGCTCCATAGGTTCTTTAATTTTCGCATCACACAATTCATGTCTTAACTTAGGAAATAAATTAAAAAGCTCATAGTTGTATTCCATTATGCCTTACTAGTGTAAAACAAGAAACAAAAAGATGCAATTGCAGGATCTAAAGGAAATAGCTTCGAGCACACACACAATGGCGCCAGAAAAGTACTTAGTTACCTGGAACCGGAGTATGAGTGCCTTTTACCTTTCCTCCCCGGCAACGGCGCCAGAAAAGTGCTTGATGTCTACGGGAGCTTCTATTCTTGTAGACAGTGTTGGGCCTCCAAGAGCAGAGGGTTGTAGAACAACAGCAAGTTTCCCTTAAGTGGATCACCCAAGGTTTATCGATCTCAGGGAGGAAGAGGTCAAAGATATCCCTCTCAAGCAACCCTGCAACCACAAAGCAAGAAGTCTCTTGTGTCCCCAACACACCTAATACACTTGTCAGATGTATAGGTGCACTAGTTCGGCGAAGAGATAGTGAGATGCAAGTAATATGGATGAGTATGAGTGGTAATAGCAATCTGAATAAAATATGGCAGCGAGTAAACATGCAACAAAACAGTAAACAAACGGAGATTTGATGCTTGGAAACAAGGCCAAGGGATCCTGCTTTCACTAGTGGACACTCTCAACAATGATCACATAATAGGAATACTCTACACCCTCTTGTTGCATGATGAACACCACTAATTGTGTAGGATTACACGAACCCTCAATGCCGGAGTTAACAAGCTCCACAATATTCGATATTCATATTTAAATAACCTTAGAGTGCAAGATAGATCAACACAACCAAACCAAGTACTAACATAGCATGCACACTGTTACCATCACACTATGAAAGGAGGAATAGATCACATCAATACCATCATAGTAATAGTTAACTTCATAATCTACAAGAGATCACAATCATAGCATACGCCAAGTACTACACGATGCACACACTGTCATCATTACACCGTGCAGGAGGAATAGACTACTTTAATAACATCACTAGAGTAGCACATAGATGATATTCAACTAGATCACAAAGTGAGAGAGATGAACCACATAGCTACAGCGGAGCCCTCAGCCCCGGGGGTGAATTACTCCCTCCTCATCATGGAGACAGCGATGGCGGTGAAGATGGCGGTGGAGACGGCGGCGGAGATGACTCCGGGGGCAATTCCCCGTCCCGGCGGCGTGCCGGAACAGAGACTTCTGTCCCCCGAATTGGAGTTTCGCGATGGCGGCGGCTCTGGATGGTTTTCTCTGGTTTCGTTGAACGGGGTCGAGGTTTTAGGTCAGGGACGACTAAATAGGCGAAGAGTCGGAGTCGGAGGGGCCACAGGGGGCCCACACACTAGGGGGGCGCGCCCCCCCTTGTCCGCGCCGCCCTGTGGGGTGGGGCCCCCCTGGCTCCCCTCTGGCCCTTCTTCGGTGCTCTGGAAGCTTCCGGGAATTCTAAGATCTTCGGTGTTGATTTCGTCCGATTCCGAGAATATTTCCTTACTAGGATTTCTGAAACCAAAAACAGCAGAAAACAGCAACTGGCCCTTCGGCATCTCGTCAATAGGTTAGTTCCGGAAAACGCATAAAAACTATATAAAGTGTGCATAAAACATGTAGATATCATCAATAATGTGGCATGGAACATAAGAAATTATCGATACGTCGGAGACGTATCAGGAGGCTGTGTTGATCTTATGTAAACAGTTCGTGTGTACTTCTATAGACATACCTTGGACTCGCATATGTTTCTGTTGTACCACTCTGAGGGATGTAATATGAGTGGAACGGTGTTTCGCTTGTCTTATGTCAACGACTTGTGTACTACACAATGCAGTGGTACGCTGGGTCACCTCACTCAGGGACAGAGCATTTGTTGGTGGCGGGCGTGGGCGAATGTTTTTCCGGGTGAAAGCTCCGCATTTCGACGACAACGATGGCGATGCATATGGGTATCGTTACTCTCTTGGGGGCGGCGTTGTGGATACCTTCTCAGTGCTAGAGCTCTGGGTGATAACCCTTGACCTTTGGTCTCGGCGATGGCGGCACGACCCGTCGTTACCCTCTTGGGAGCGCTATCGAGGAGCTCTGTTTTCCTCGGTTTCGTTGGTATTGCCGGTGGCAAGTTTAGATTTTTCTTGTTCCTTTGTGTTCATCCTTGATCTGTTGTGTGGAAGAGGTTCTTCTTGTCACTTTGTATCGGTTTGGTAGCGTGGTTTTATTTATAAAGCGGGATGAAAACCCGTTTCGAAGAACGGTTCTGAAATGAAAGTTCTAGACTTGCAGGATGCGCACCAGAATCCGGCCAGTCGGTCGCGCCTCCCCAAATTCCAGCTGCGCCACGCAGCTTCCATCACCACCGCTCGACTGAGCCGGCCATCCTCCCTAGGTCCACCACTGCCATCCAATCCACGAGCTCCTGCCGTTGTCCTCTGTTCGCCGTCGCCTTGGACGATTCCAACGGCCTCGGACGCAGATCTTGCTAGTTTTTTATGTTGATGGAAGACCGCAGTCCAGCTTTAAATTAATAAAGCAATGAACGAGTACAAGCGTTTACAAACATCCACACAACACCACAAGTCGCAGCTGGTTGGCAATACTTAGAGCAAGTACAATAAGGTCTAGTCAGCAGGCTACAAGGTTTAAAATAATGTATTTATGTCTAGTTGGAGGAGAGAGAAGATGAGAGAGAATGTAAGTGGGCTCTTAGGCTGTTCATAGTGGGGAGTAACATAAGGTGATATCATGCATAAGTTACTAGTCCATGTTACTACCTTCATAGTGGAAAGTAACTTAGAGATGGTATCATGCAAAGTCTTACTTATTATTGTAGACTCATTTTATCTTGGGGTGTGTGATGTTATGGTAACATAGCTAGTGTGGTGACCCTGCATACCACTGCATGTTGTAGTATGCCAGTCGTTGATATAACATTCACGAAGTACCATTCCGCAAATATTACATCCCTCAGAGTAGTACAACAGAACATAGCAGGTCCATAACTCATTCATTTATTATTACAAGCATATTACACATATCGTCTCGGAGCTCCTCTTGGGTCCTAAGAGGAATACTCCTGGGTTCGAGGCGAACCCAACTTAGCTTACAATATAGAAGTCTCATTAAGTTATACATTTATTTCTTCGAGCAGCTAAGTATTAAGAGTTCACGCTGCTCGGCTACTACTACTACTCGATACGTTTAGGCTTGATCTCCTCCGGAAGCCTCCCCGGTTCCGTAGACTATGAGGTAGTCTACGCCTTCAATACCTCCAGAGAGGTCTGGTTCTTCATATCCGATGATCTCGGCTCCTTCAGGGTTGTCGTAGTCCTCCTCCAGACGATTCAGACAATCTAAGCAAGGGATTTAAGAGTGGGATGAGTACGAGCGTACTCAACAAGTTCATTATAGATAAGAGGTGTTTAATGCACTAGCTACGATATTAGACCAGAAAGTCTAATACCAATGCAAGTTTTGATAAACATTTCTTCAAGAGATTGCTTTTATTTCAAAGAGCTATGTCCGTCAGCCTTCACCGGTTTACTAGAACTTCATGGAGCTCCTTTCCGGCCGCGTTCATAGCTTCCATATCCCGAACAGGAGTGACAGTCACAGCTTCTTTACACTCTGCAGAGGTGTGTTGCTTTACCCATAAGAGATCTTAACCTTGGTGCCAACCGGGCAGCTTTCCCGTCCACACTTCCTTCGGTGTGAGGCCCGGTATAAGGTCATAGCCAACTATATTCCTCCGCTACCTCGCACACCCACCCTTTGTTGCAAACCCCGACCCTGGGTCCTCGCCGGTCCCATTATTCCCGTAATTTCAGGGTGGACCCCGACCACGACGACAGTCTGGGATCGAACCAAACTCCTTCGCCGGCAGCTGCAACCCATCATAGACCACATTACCGTGGGGAATTAGAAGGGGATCCCCACCCACCAATTGTTCCGTTAAGCAAGAACCGCTACGGTAAGCAACAGCTATACCGTGGGGAATTAGAAGGGGCTCCCCACCCACCAATTGCTCCGCAAGATACAACCGCTACGGTAAGCGCATCCGTTGATGTACAAGAGGTGGAAATACGGTTGACTATTCCGTCCCACTCCAGATCTTATGGTTAACACGGGTATTACGGCACAAGAATCACTGGCGACATTTGTTGCTTAATCCTAGATGGATATAAACCCTTGCAATGGAACCTCCACCATATCAACACAATCCATGGTTCCATTGCCAACCACATAGTCATATTCATAGTTATGAAAATAGTGGTTTTGGTTTTTATGCAATAGTGATAACCATAGTACTTTGCAAGTAATTTGATAGAAATACTCAAATGACATGAGCAAGTGATGAACTTGCCTGAACACTGCAAAGTTTTGCAGTTGGATGGTGTGGACTGACCCTTGTCCTCTGTTTCTAAAAAATAGCATCATTGTCCGATAAGGGCAATGGTTAAAGAAGCAATTATGCATGATTCCAGTTTTAGGGTTTGTTCCCCCTTTCCGATGACATTATTATTTCATGTAAGAGGTTAATACTAAGATAGATTTGGAGATACTCTATTTAGGGTAAATACAACCTTGAAATATTGTCAAGGTGTTTTTTTAAAGTCCAATTGCATTAATGGACTTATTTTCATTATTGAAAATAATATGTGTGATTTAAATCAATATTTAAATCCTCAAATTATGACTTATTCTTAATTGTCTTCAAAAATTCTCTTTGATATTTTATTTAGATAGAGAATTTTATGCTGATCAATTTTCATATTTTTAATTATTTTTTAGAGCTTTTAAACATTTCTTATGTAATTTCAAATTTTTTGTTTTTAACTAATTTTGTGAAATGACTGAAATGCCCTTGGGCCCCACCTATCAGGGTGGCCCAACGGGTTAGGTCGGCTGACCCACCTGGTCTGGCTCGACCACCTCACTTCTCTCCCTCTCTCTCTCGCGCGTGACCGAACCCTAACCCTAATCCCTCTCTGGCGATTCGCGTCGCCTCCGCCGTCGCCGCTCGATTCCGGCGAGCTCCGCCGGAATTGGCTCCCGCCATGGTGCGCAATCGACGCGCCTCACGACGGCGGTCCTCCTCATCCGCGTCGATCTGGAGCGGTGCTGCTCCAGCTCATCTTCGTCTACCTCTGCGGCGGCTAGGGTTACGGGATTTGGGCGATCCCGTCGCTCCTGGCGCTGTGGTGCCGCCGTGGCTTCGCCACCGTGTGCGCGGGGTGCCGTGGTGCTGCCATGGCCTGGCTTGGCCTGGCGCCGCCGCGCTCCGGCGTGTGCCGCAGTGGCCGCCATGGCTGCGCCCGTCTGCTCGACCCCGGGTATGTGCGCCTCCCTTCTTTCTCCTTCATGTGCCTGTTCTTCTTCCTCCTCAAGCTCTGGTCATGGCTTGTATCTCTAAGTAGAGATGCTCGCCATGCCGATGCTCTACTGTGGCGCCTTGCTTGCCTGTTCATGAGCTGCTGTGTGTTGCTCCTATGCTGTCATGCTACTGATGTGTATCTGCTGGCCTTGGTCAATGCTTCTGTGCAAGATTCTTATCTAATTGCTTGCTATGCTTGCCTCTTTTGCTTAATTCTAGCTCTGTGAATTGGTTCTGGTTATTCTGCTTGCCAGAAATCCAAGTGTATTCATATGAGCATCTTGTAATGCTCATGGACTGCTAAGTTGCTACTGGTCATGCTACAATTGATTCAATTGCTTGCTTAATGGCTCTGGTTGCTGTTATGGCTTAATTATATGTGTGTGCCATTCATATATGTATTCCTGGTTGGTTTACTTGAATAATTGTTGCTTGAGCAATGTCAGTGATGTGTGCTATTCATGTCTAGCTTGATCCAGTGGTACATCATGTATTTGATGTGCTTATGGATACAATTATAAATCATTCATTTGATTATCTGTGAAGCAACTGTTGATGAATTGGTTCTGTGTAAGTTATATGATTCATGATTTGGTGCTAGGTTGGCCCTAGCATGCACTTGCATGCTTTGTTAGGCCCTGATGATCATAAGATCCTTAGTGCTTGGTAATATTCTGCTGTTCTATGGCTTGTGGGGCACTTAAGCCTGTGCTGGTGCATGCTCTTGCTTACCCCAAAGACTGCTGTTGCTTGCAGTGATCATCTGGATCATTTGCAATGGTCTGGTGCACTGTTTAATTATTCATTTCATTTATCTGGGTGGTTTAACTTGATTGATTAGATAAATGAGGTGAACTGCTAAGCAGTAATGATCTCATGAATAGACTTGATGTAGCTAGAGGGATGCCAATCACTGATTGGGTACCCTAGCTCATGCTGAACCCTATTGGGTTATGATGCAGTGGCTTAGTAATTGTTCCTGTGGGTTTGAGGTAGCCCTGACAGCACTTGTGCTGCTGTCATGGTAGTTCCCCACTCTGTGGCTTACTGTGCATGGACAAATGCTTGCTGGCTGATCATGTATGATTGCCAGAGGCTTTGTGATGTTGACAAAATTGGTAGAAGATTGTATATCTACCATTCTGATGGTGTAGCTTGACAATTAGGTGCTTGGTGTCTTGGAATGGCTACATGGATTGAATCCATGCTGGATTTCTCTGGTTGTGTCACTGTGTTGACACAACCAGTGTTCCCTTGGTTAATTTTCCTCCTAGCCTTTGTTTGATTTACTGGCACCAATTAGTCTTGCAACCAAATGATGATATATCCAGGGTTTCATGCCCACTTTGCTTCTGTGATGCAAGTGTATGCTTATTTATGAGCAAGAGAGATGCTTGCTCATGATTCTTGTGTATACCTCACTCCAGCTCCTAGAAATGGGGTTGGTGTAGAGGATTGCTTGAGTGATGAGCTGGTGCTTGTCCTGCTCCTCCTTGTGAGCTTGTGATCTTGGTTTATTTTCTGTGGTTGTGAAGATTTGTTGAACAGCAGTGGCTGTTCATCAGTTCTTGGTGTTCTTGAGCTATTCTTGCTAGCTAGTTACTTACCCTGATGCCTGTCGATGGATGAAGCAATTGGCTAGGGTTTTGGCTGTGAAAAGCTTATATGTGGCCAGCCAATGCTTCCCTGGTCGACAGCTGAGCCTGGCATGTGTTGGTGACTCCTCTCTTGCTGTGTGTGTGTACTGCATGCACACATGCTGTGTGTGCAGCCTGTGTGTGTGAGTGTACCAAGCTTGGGACTTGGTCCATTTGATGGATCATCTCGGCAGAACTTGGTATTATCCACCATTTCCATTTCTTTTTCTAACCTGCCAAGTGGCATAGCCACTTGGCATAACTTGTTTTTGCTTTGATTTATGCAGGGATCAATCTGATGCTTCAATGACCATGAAGATCATCAAGTACAAGACTAAATGAAGTTTAGCTTGTAGTGTTAGGATAGATCATTGAATTGTAATGTCCTTTTCTTTTATTTTTCTATTTTTGTCCAATTTATGTAAAGTGTTGTAATATTTCATATTACTATTTTGGATATTGTAAATGACATTGTATTATGTGTGATTATCAATAAAGCTCAAGTTTTCCTTAATGAGCTTTATTTAAGTATTGTACTATTCATATTCTTGATTACTTATAATTGTGTAATGCATTATCTCAAGTTTGAATTATGTGATATCAATTTGATGTTTGAATTTGAAATTCAAATTCAAATTTGGGTTGAATTCAATCAAACAACTTAATTTTGAATTCAATCATGCAACTTAAGATTGTGATGCATCTTCTCTTCTCTCTTCTCAAAACCCTAATCTAGTTAAGTAAGAACAAGTTCATCGCACTCTCGAAACCCTAACCCTGTAGGATGTCGAGAGAGAAACCTGTCCCCCTTCGATGCAGTTTTGTTTTAAAAGCGCGAAATTTCCCCGTAATTTACAATGCAATGCACATCCCTTTCTAAAATCTACCCCTCGATCGTCTCTAAACCTGGGACATTACAGCTAGTTACCACCTCCTTCTCTTTTTTCATTTATTGCTATGCCATGTCACCAAAACACCTTGAAATGTGTGATGTTACTACCTAAGAGCAAGTACAATAAGTCCTACTCAGCTGGCTATAAGGAATAGAATAATATATTTTTGTCTAGTTGGAGGAGAGAGAAGGTAAGTGGGCTCTTATGCAAAAGCCAGATCTAGCACGTGCTCCTAGGTAAGTTGTGAGAGTAAAAGGTGGGCTATATATTGATAAACACTGGTAGAAAAAGAGGCTTCCGTCCAGCCCCATTAGTCGCGAAAGTGTAGGAACCGCGACTAACAGAGTCTTTAGTCGCGGTTCGGGAGGCGAACCGCGACTAAAGGCTCGGGCCCGCAGCGCTCGGCCACCGGTGGACGGGAGGAGCTTTAGTCGCGGTTGGCCCGGACAACCGCGACTAAAGGTGCCCGAATGCCTTTAGTCGCGGTTGGCCAGGCCAACCGCGACTAAAGCCCCACCCCTATATATACCGTTCAGCCCACAGCACTTAGCCATTTGGTGCCACTTCTCTTCACAAACTTCACAAGGGGGTGTAGGTTTGCTTTTGGCTCCTCTTATGCACACAAGGTGTTTGATGAAATGCCCCAAGAGCATGAAACACACATGATATGAAGTGTCGGAGCCACACTTGAGCTTCCTCATTTATTTTTTCCTCCTCGATCGCGGTTAGCTACTTGAACCTTTCATATGTGTCATTGATAAAATATGCATGTGTGTAGCTAGTTAGTTTAACAAATGCATGATGGTTAATTATATATTTTATATTATAATAATGCAGATGAATCGGCAATGGATGTACGGTAATCGACTCTCCGGCGAGTTCACTACGGGTTTGAAAGATTTCCTCGTAGTGGCTAATGCGAACAAGCTGTGGGGGTTTTGTTATCTCATTCATGTGTTAACCGTAAGAATCGTAAGGGTTACTCTTCCTCAAGAGATGTTCACATGCACCTGCTTCGGCACGGTTTCATGCCAAGCTATAATTGTTGGACCAAGCATGGAGAAAGAGGGGTTATAATGGAAGAAGATGAAGAAGGGGATGATTTCATCGATGAAAGCTATCTTGCTCATTTCGGTGATACTTTCATGGAGGATGCTGAAGGTGAAGGGGAAGGTGAAGGGGAAGGTGAAGAAGAGGCACGTGATGATCCCGTTGATGATCTTGGTCGGACCATTGCTGATGCAAGGAGACGCTGCGAAACCGAAAGGAGAGGGAGAATTTGGATCGCATGTTAGAGGATCACGTAAAGGCGCCTGTACCCCGCATGCGATGATGGTCCGAAAAAGCTGGGCTGCACACCGGATTTGCTGTTTGAAATGGAAGGCACAGCAGGTGTAGCTGACTCGGCATTTGAAAACTTGCTGAAAATGTTGAAGAATATGTTTCCAAAGAATAACGAGTTGCCCGCCGCACGTACGAAGCAAAGAAGGTTGTCTCGCCTCTAGGTTTAGAGGTTCGAAGATACATGCATGCATCAACGACCGCATCCTCTACCGCGGTGAATACGAGAATTTGCATGAATGCCCGGTATGCACCGCATTGCGTTATAAGATCGTAGGTGATGACCCTAGTGACGATGTTGAGGGCCGTAAACCCAGAAGAGGGTTCCCGCCAAGGTGATGTGGTATGCTCCTATAATACCACGGTTGAAACGTCTGTTCAGAACAAAGAGCATGCCAAGTTGTTGCGATGGCACAAAGAGGACCGTAAGTTGGACGGGGAGTTGAGACACCCCGCAGATGGAACGCAATGGAGAAAGATCGACAGAGAGTTCAAAGATTTTGCACCGACGCAAGGAACATAAGATTTGGTCTAAGTACAGATGGCATGAATCCTTTTGGCGAGCGTAGCTCCAGCCATAGCACCTGCCCGTGACTCTATGCATCTACAACCTTCCTCCTTGGTTGTGCATGAAGCGGAAGTTCATTATGATGCCGTTGCTCATCCAAGGTCCGAAGCAACCCGACAACGACATCGATGTGTACCTAAGGCCATTAGTTGATGAACTTTTACAGCTGTGGGGCAGACCTGGTGTCCGTGTGTGGGATGAGCACAAAGAAGAGGAATTTGACCTACGAGCGTTGCTTTTCGTAACCATCAACGATTGGCCTGCTCTTAGTAACCTTTCGGGATTGTCAAATAAGGGATACAATGCATGCACGCACCGCTTACATGAGACCGAAAGTGTACATTTGCCAAATTTTAAGAAGAACGTGTACCTTGGGCATCGTCGATTTCTTCCGAAAATTCATCCAAGAAGAAAGAAAGGCAAGCATTACAACGGCAAGGCAGATCACCGGCCGAAGCCTCGGAACACACCGGTGCTGAGGTATTTGATATGGTCAAGGATTTGAAAGTCATCTTTGGAAAGGGTCCCGCGGACAATCGGTTCCGAAGGGAGCCGACGGGCACGCAGCCATGTGGAAGAAGAAATCTATATTCGGGAGCTAGAATATTGGAAAGTCCTAGAAGTCCGCTCTCGCAATCGACGTGATGCACGTTACGAAGAATATTTGCGTGAACCTCCTAAGCTTCTTGGGCATGTATGGAAAGACAAATGATACAAAGGAAGCACGGCAGACCAAAGAACGTTTGAAAGACCCCGATGACCGGCATCCGGAATGGTTTCAAGGTCATGCCGCCTACGCCCGACCAAAGAAGAGAAGGTCATCTTTTTGAATGCCCGAGCAAAGATGAAGCTCCCGTCTGGATTCTCGTCCAATATAAAGGGAATAATAAACATGGCGGAGAAAAAGTTCCAAAACCTGAAGTCTCACGACCGCCACGTGATTATGACGCAATTGCTTCCGATTGCTTTGAGGGGCTCTGGGAAAATGTTCGAGTAGCCATTGTGAAGCTATGTGCATTCCTCAATGCAATCTCTTAGAAGGTAATCAATCCAGAAGTTCTACCACGGTTACGTAACGATGTGATCCAATGTCTTGTCGGGTTTCGAGTTGGTGTTCCCGCCATCCTTCTTCAATATTATGACGCACCTCCCGGTTCACCTAGTCGAAGAGATTTCCATTCTCGGTCCCGTATTTCTACACAATATGTTCCCCTTCGAGAGGTTCATGGGAATATTAAAGAAATATGTTCGTAACCGTGCTAGGCCAGAAGGAAGCATCGCCAAGGGCTATGGAAATGAGGAGGTAATTGAGTTTTGTGTTGACTTTGTTCCCGACCTTAAGCCGATTGGTCTTCCTCGATCGCGGCACGAGGGAGACTAAGTGGAAAAGGCACGATCGGAAGGAAATCAACGATATGTATGGACGGCCATTCTCCGATCGAAGCACACCACACGCTTCGACCAATTCCAGCTTGGTGGCTCCGTACTTTGAGAAACACAAGAATATTTTACGCTCGGACAACCCCGGGAAGCCCGAATCCTGGATTAGGAAGGCCCACATGGAGACTTTCGGCTTGGTTGAGAAAACATTGAATGAATGACGATCATGTTGTAGATCAGCTGTACATGTTGGCCAAGACACCATCTTCGACTATAACGACTTTCCAAGGGTACGAGATAAATGGGAATACATTTTACACGATCGCCCAAGATAAAAAGAGCACCAACCAAAACAGTGGTGTCCGCTTTGATGCAGCAACCGAGAATGGGCAAAAGGTCACATATTATGGTTACATAGAGGAGATATGGGAACTTGACTATGGACCCTCCTTTAAGGTCCCTTTGTTCCGGTGCAAATGGTTCAAGCTAACAGGAGGTGGGGTAAAGGTGGACCAGCAATACGGAATGACAATGGTGGATTTCAACAAACTTGGTTACCTTGACGAACCATTCGTCCTAGCGAAAGATGTCGCTCAGGTTTTCTATGTGAAGGACATGAGTAGCAAACCGAGGAAACGGAAAGATAAGAAAACGATCAGTACATCATGCGATGATCCAAAGCGCCACATTGTTCTTTCAGGGAAAAGAAACATCGTGGGAGTGGAGGACAAGACAGACATGTCAGAAGATTATAATATGTTTGCTGAAATTCCGCCCTTCAAAGTGAACACCGACCCAAGCATTAAGTTAAATGATGAGGATGCTCCATGGATACGGCACAATCGTAAGCAAGCAGGGACAAAAGGAAAGAAATGATGTGTAATAATTTATTGTACCAAACTTTGTTGAATGGATCATGTGAATTATATTACCCGTGATGTGTTTGGTGTCCATTTTCGAATGATTCAATTGACTCGAGATAGCACTGATGATACATGAAATTTGGAGTGATTCAGTCATACTCCTGCCTAGGCGTATAATATGCATACTCGTAGTCTTCATAGCCGCCGCCGTTGTACTGGTAGTCGTCGCCTTCTAAGTTGCCACCGTCGTCGTCGCTGCTGTCGTCGCTGTCGTCGGGCGGCACTCGTGGCTCGAACTGAGGGTAGCGCAGGCGGGGGATATCGCCGGCCGTGATGTAGTCCATGACGCTCTTCAGAGTCCGGCCATACCACCATAGCCGACGGCCGGCCTCGTGGAAGTTCCCAGGAGGCAGACCGTCCTCCTCATACTGCGAGCGCCCTCTCACGCCGATTGATGAAGAAGGCGTCCCAAGTATGCTGGTTATCGGGATGCCAGCGGGGATTCATCCGCTGCTCCGGCGTGAGGTCGAGGTAGTAGTGGTTCGTGATGGCCGCCCGGCGCGCAGTACCCTGAGGGACGGGAGGGACCGGCACACCGCCGGCGCTTAGGCTCCAGCCGGCGGGGACGCGGTAGCCCGGTGGGCAAGGGTAGTTCGAGGCGCAAAGCTCCTCCACCTGCTGGTAGGTTAGAGTGGGTGCGGTGGAAGCCATGAGAGAGTGATGAGAGATTGTAGAGATGTGATAATGCTGGCCAAGCCGGGCTACATATATGTAGTGACAAATGGCGGGAAAAATGGGAGCGGGAAGACAGGAGGCGGGAAGAAAGTGGCGGGAAGAAAGAGGCGGGAAGAAATTGGCGGGAAGAAATTGGTGGGAAGAAAGAGGCGGGAAGACAGGGAAGAAATTGCGGGAAGACGAGGCGGGAAGAGGGGGTCGGCGGAAAGACAGAGGCGGGAAGAGGGGGCCAACGAGAAGACAGAGGCGGCCGGGAAGAAATTTTGAATTGAATTAGTTTTATTTTTATGAATTTTTTGATAATTTGTATTTTTAAAATTTTGAATTGAATTAGTTTTATTTTTATGAATTTTTTGATATATTATTTGTATTTTATGATTTATGAAATGAATTAGTTTTATTTTTCTGAATTTACTGATATATTATATGTATTTTAAACATTTTGAAATGAATTAGTTTTGAGGCGGGAAGACAGGGAAGAAATGGCGGGAAGAAGAGTTTTAAGATTTGTATTTTTAAGATTTTGAATTGAATTAGTTTTATTTTTATGAATTTTTTGATATATTATTTGTATTTTTAAAATTTTGAATTGAATTAGTTTTATTTTTATGAATTTTTTGATATATTTTTTGTATTTTTTAAATTTTGAATTCAATTAGTTTTATTTTTATGAATTTTTGATATATTATTTGTATTTTTAAAATTTTGAATTGAATTAGTTTTATTTTTATGAATTTTTTGATATATTATTTGTATTTTTAAGATTTTGAATTGAACTAGTTTTATTTTTATGAATTTTTTGATATATTATTTGTATTTTTAAAATTTTGAATGAATTAGTTTTATTTTTATGAATTTTTTGACATATTATTTGTATTTTTAAAATTTTGAATTGAACTAGTTTTATTTTTATTGATTTAGTTCTGAAAAAGAAAAGAAATTTTAAAAATGCCCTGTCGGCGCGGTTGGCCTCACCAACCGCGACTAAAGGTCATTTTTCCGCGGGAAACCAAAACGCGGCGAAAAATACCCTTTAGTCGCGGTTGGGGGCGCCAACCGCGACTAAAGGTACCCCTTTAGTCGCGGTTGGGGACCCCAACCGCGACTAAAGGGCGGTCCCTATATAAACGCGCGTGAGCGAGGCGGTTCATTCTCTCTTCTTCCTCGAACACACAGCGCGCTCGGCGATCGATCTCGTACGCCGTCTGCCGCTCGCCACCGTCGCCGCCCGCCAACGCCCGCCGTCGCCCGCCGCCAACGCTCGCTGCGTCGCCGCCGCCAACGCCGGCCCCCGGTTGTCGTCCTCCACCGCCGTAAGTCGATCGACGCGCCGCGCCTCTCGCCGTTATCAGTGTTACGCGCGCCGCCGCCGCCCTCGCCGCCGCCTCCTCGCTTCGCCGCCCTCGATCGCCGTGGCGTGCGCGCGCGCCTAGCCCCCGCCGCCCTTGATCGCGCAGCCAGCGCGTGCCGCGCCGTGGGCGCCATCGGTGCAGAGATCGAGAGAGAGATGAGCAGAGGGAGAGGAGAGAAAGTGCCAGGGGCACCCTGGCCGGATTTTTTTTTGTTTTTTTTTTAAATCGTAACTAAGTTTTTTTAATTAAAATTGTAACTTAAATAAATTGTAAACGTGTATATATATGTGAAGAACTAATTTGTAACTTAATTAAATTGTAAACGTGTATATGTGAAGAAACTAAACAAACTTAGTTACAAATTCAAAAAACAAAACTAAAAACTTAATTAAATTTGTAACTTAATTAAATTGTTTTTAAATAAGTTAAAAAATTTGACTTAAAAATTTAACTAATTAAAGTGTAAATTTAACTAATTAAAAAATTTGATAACACACATAACCGCTAGGCTGCCGTGCCTCGCCGTCGCCGTCGCCGCACTCGACCTCGCTGTCAGCGCCTTCTCTCCGTCGTCGCCGCCCTCTCGTCGCGCCCGTCCCGTACGTCGGCCCGTCGTCGCCGCCCCACCCACACCGTGTGTGTCGACGCGCCCGTACGTCCCCATCGTCATCGCCGGCGCCGCCGCTCGCATGCAGTGAGAGAGAGGAGAGGGAGAGAGGGGCGGCGAGGGTTATGTGTGTTGTCCTCGGCACCGCCACTGTCCTTTCGCCACCGCCACCGTCACCGACACCACGCGCTCGTCCTCGCCTCCCTCTCCGTGACGCCGTTAAAAAAACCTTTAATCGCCGCCAACGCGCTCGTCCTCGCCTCCCTCTCCGTGACGCCGTTAAAAAAACCTTTAATCGCCGCCCCGTCTCGCGCTCTACCGCGACACCCTCTCCCACTCCTTCCTCGCCCCCTCCTTTTGGCACCGCCCTTTCGCCACCGCCACCGCCCCCCCTTCTGCACTTAATTAATTTGTTTTGACTACATGTTTTCAGGACTGACATATGGCGGACGATAGAGCTGACCCGATTATGGACAACTATGATCCGGACGCTGAAGACCATATGTTCGGCATCATAAACGGAGATATTCTACATGTGCCGACCGGACAAGAAGAAGATGATATCTCTTCTTATCTGAACCTTGACGGTGAAGATGAAGGGCGCCGTCAGCCAAATGATGCCGAAGAAACGTCGATAAACGACGATCTTCAATTGGAAGTAGCAACCACCTCCGGCGCCGAGGTATATATATACATTGAGAGCCTCTGGTGATACAAACTAACTGATTTGAATAAATATGTGTGTACTAATGCGCGCGACTCTCTTTCTTATTTTAGCCCTCGGCCGGATCGTCGAAACAATCGAGTACGTCATCAAAGCGTGGCGCAACCAAGACGATGAAACAAGGAGAAACATGCACCATCGAGGTTGTCGAGGAAGCAACCGGCAGGCCGCTGGAGCCCCGCAAGAACGCCACCAAGTTTGTCAGCCAATGCGGAGCCGTTGTTAGAGACAACGTCCCGATCACCGTCCAGGAGTGGAATCAGCCAAAGAAGGCACGTCTTGGTTTCACTTTTGTCGATAAGAGAACAAAAAAAGATTGCTTCAAGAAGCTTATGGAACATTTCGTTCTACCTCCAGAATACCAAAAATTCGATGAGGAGGGTAACAAGATTGAGAAAAACAAGGAGAGGAGGAGGCTAGTCAAACAGTTCGCTCTTCATAAGATGTCCGACGCATTCCGGAAATACAAGCAAAATCTAGCCCATGACTTTGTCAAGCAGAACAAGACTCCGGATTTCAAAGGACAATATGAGAAACTGCAACATGATTGGCCAGAATTTGTGAAGCAAAAGAAATCGGAGCAGTTCCATCAAATATCGAAAAAAATAAGGAAAATGCGGCTAAGAAGGAGTACAATCATATTATGGGGCCAGGAGGGTATCACCTTTGGGAGCCTAGGTGGGAGAAGATGGAGAACGAGCTGAGGGCGCGAGGAATCCGTCCAGGTACGAAGGGATGGGACCCAAGGGCCAAAAGCTGGTGGTACGGGCATGGGGGATCGCTGAACCCGGAGACAGGGGAGTGTGTTTACCGGGGCAAAATAATTAAACCCACCCAAAAGCTTATTGAGGCAATAAGGGATGCTCAAGAGGGGAGGATCAAGTTCAACAGAGAGAACGACGCGCTGACAAAAGCCCTCGGGAATCCTGAACATGGAGGACGTGTACGAGGCATGGGGCACATTCCGTGGAAAATAGGGTTCCCCCAGAACGATGACCCGTACGGTTACAGAAGCCGTAAGAGAAAGATGGATCGGGAAGCAGATGTTGTGGCGCGGTTGGCATCGGAAATGGATTTGATGAAGAAAACCGTGAGTGTACTAGTAGCCGAAAGAGATGCAGCTCGGGCGCAGCATGAAGATCATCCATTGGATCTCGGAAGCCAGCAGCGGAGAAGCAGCGTGGCTTCCACGGAGGCCCCACCGGCTGGTGCACCGACGATCAAAATTACTGCACCGGAGCCTCTGGTGGTCGAAATTACTGCACCGGAGCCTCCTCGCTACCCCGTGGACGATATAAAGGAGATGAAAGAATGTCATCTGTATTATCCTATCGGGAACATGTCCATGAAGGTAGCCATCGGCAGTGCTTTACCATGTTTACATGGAGCACTCCACCACAACAACCCCATTCAAGATGGCTATGCTCGTGTCACGGTGGGGGACATAGTACAAGGGTTTGAGGACCTGGACATTGACATTGCTACACCTGAAGGGGCGAGAAGACTTGGAGATGTCAAGCGCCAGTTCATTCTATGGCAAAAGAAGTTTATCAAGTTTCCAGGCGAGGCGCCAACAAGTCCACCCCCCTACGGTGGTGGTGGTGGCGGTGGCGGTGGTGGTGGTGGTGCTTCACCTACACCTCCTTCACGTCAGCCGACGCCGCCCCCCAATTCACCTCCGGCGGGTAAGCAGCCGCCGCCCCCTAGTCCGCCCCGGGCGGGTAAGCAGACGCCGCCCCCCAATCCACCTCCAGCGAAGAAGCAGAAGCAGCAGTCCTGGAGTATTAACTCGGACCCTTATGTACCTAAGATAACAAAGGTACCGGAGCCATCACTGAAGCCTCTCCCCACGAGGCCTTGGGAATGTAGTGCCGAGGAAGTCGAGGCGGCCGCGACTGCTGAATATGAGAAATGGAAGGCGGAATGCAAGAAGAAAAGAGAGCCCGAGCCCAAGCCAGTATTTTCTGATGAGCAAAAGAAGTGGGCTAAGTCATTTTTGAACACACCGTCCCAAGCCGCAAAGAATCTGCCTGACGACTATGCACGTGAACTTCGTAATCAGGCACGCATGTTCAAGGAGAAGAAAGAGGAGGCCGAGAAAGCGGAATTAGAAAGTAAAAAAAGCGGGAAACGAGTTGCCCAGCTCGGGGAACAAAGTAAACAATCGATTGCCCCGCTTATAGTGATAGCCGCCGGTCTGGATGCCCCCGATATCATAGAAGCTGCGGCAGCACAGGGATTGACTGTAACGAGTGCCAGAGAACAAGCGTCCAACTTAAGTATTACTCTTCGTGAACTGTTAGGCCTTGATGAGGCGCCAGTGAAGGAGGTAGTACTTACATATGTGAAGAATGGGCCTCTCGTCGAGCCTGCGCACGAAGAGGATCTACCTCCACAAATGAAAGGTCTGCTGAAATGGTACAAGGGTTACATAGAAAATAAAAACGCCAAAGAATATATTTATGCGGAAGTTGGATATGAGCATCACTTCAAACAGTACTCTGTACAAATTCATCTGAGTGAATTGTTCCAGCTTTTCAATCTGCGCGAGCTCGACAAATCTATCATCAGTTGCTACGTTCTGTAAGTGATTTATTTCTTCCCCATCTCGTTCATATTGCCTGCACTATATATATATATGTCCTAACTATATTGTTGTGTCCGCTATTATACATGCAGAATGAAGATTAAGGAATGAAGAGTAAGGAACATCCATGATGTTGGGTTCATTGACCCACACATCGTTAATGGATATACGTTACAGCATCACCCCGCCGACGTGGAGGCACCTCGTGCGCTTTCTTACAAAGCAGGAACTCAAAAGTGATATTCTATTTCCTTACCATTTTGGGTGAGTGTTTATGTCTTGAGCCCATTCTCTTTTGTTTACTCCATGCATGGTATGTGGCCGGCTAATCGATGAGTTATGCATGACGTACTGTGCATGTATCGTGTCCGCAGGTTCCACTGGATTCTGCTAGTAATTAAAGTTGACAAATCAGAATGTCTCGTCCACGACTCTCTGAATATGGATTCGGCGCGTTGGGCCGACATGAGAAAAATGATTCAAAAGTAATTGTTTTCATTCATTTGCGCTCTATATCGATCGGCCTATTTCGTTCATTTCCTAATTAAGCTTCAAGTAATTAACTAATAACTCTCTTGTTCATTTAATTTTCTTTGCCTCGTAGGGTTTGGAGACGGTTCTCAGATACAAAGGTCGGTGAATTCAAAAAAGAGCTACATTTCATGCGGTCAAAGGCTAAGAATGGTGGCGATATTCAGCCACCGGGGACCAATCTATGTGGATACTATGTTCAGAGATGATCCGGAGATACACCTCTGAGCGCGTTCCGAGTGATACCAATGCTCAGAGGAATAACCTCCGGATGATGCTTAGTCCAGAAGCTCGCTTCCGACCACTTCAGGAGGAACTAGCTGGATGGTTCACGAGGGAAGTCCTCGATCCTAAAGGAGAACACCATTACGAGGACGTAGAACTATACATGCATTAAATTATGTATAGAAACTTGTTCAAACTTGTATATGGTCATCCGATGATATTGAATATATATTGTATATTCCTCTTGAATTCTTTTTGGTTCTAATTTCAAATTTGTTTGAAATTGTACATTCATATGCATGTATGTAGTACCGTAGAATATGTGAAACTCCTTCAAAATTACAATAAAGCACAAAAGAAATAAAATAATACAAATTAAACAGAAAACAGGTTTAGGGGGGGGGGGGGCAGGTTTAGGGGGGGCCTAAAACCCTAAACCTGCGGCGGCCTTTAGTCGCGGTTGGCCAGAAGAACCGCGACTAAAGGTCCTCCGCCCCGACGGTCGCCTGGCGCCCACGTGGACGGGCCTTTAGTCGCGGTTCGTAAGCAACCGCGACTAAAGGGGGGGCTTTAGTCGCGCTAATTTGGTCGCGGTTGCGCAACCGCGACTAATGGCAGTTGCGAACCGCGACCAAAGGCCCTTTTTCCACCAGTGAAAGTACTACATTCTTATAGTCAACTATTGTACATGTTAGCTACAAGTTAGCTATAGCTCACATGGCAACTTGCTTATAGCCAACAGCGAGCTCTACTATTGGAATTGCTCTAAGTTACTCCCACTATGAGCAGTCTTATGCAAGAGCTAGCTCTAACACGTGCTCCTAGGCAAGATGTGTGAATGAAAAATGGATCATCCATTGAAAAAGTAGTACTTCTTATAGCCAAATATTGTACTAGTTGGCTACATGTTAACTATGATATGGCATCTTGCTTATAGCCAACAACCGGCTATACTATTGGAGTTGATCTTACTTGATCCTCTTACTTGATCCTCGATCGCAGTCGGCTCTGGCTGTGCGGCTACGAGAAGCACACACCGGTGACCAGCAAGCGTAGAAACGTGGTACTGATGCTTGAACGTGCGCGTCTAGCTTCGCTGTAATGTGAAGAGAAAAACTAACTATAAATCCGATACGGATGGCATTGAAGAAGTGGTATCGCCGTCGGCGTGCGCGGCCGGACGCTGGCTTCCTCGCTAGTGGCAGTGCAGCAGTGCTTTTCAGTGTCGATCTGAAGATCCCCACTGGGCGCTGCCACTCAGCAGGTTGCATCCAGCCGGCGAGATTTGATCTCATGCAGCTGCAGCTGCAGCTGCAACGGACTTGAATGCCCAACCAGACCAACGCCCGCAATCAAAACACGGTAGATCGCCCGACAGGACGTGATACGTGGAGAAGATACGGGTACACGCGGCACACTCGCGCCCGTACGCACGAGAGAAATCCTCCCACACGGCCACACGGCGAGGCCGACAGACGGAGGCGACTGGGTGCGGCGGACGGAGATGCTAGCTCCACGGCGGAGCTTTGCTTCTTCCAGTATACTCCATACCATGCTTCTTTTTTTTTTTTTTTTTTTTTTTGAGGGGTACAAACTCATTCATTCATCACATGGTTCGTACACAAATCCTTTACACATAAAGCTAAGACATTGCCTGGTATAGGAGGCAGCCACACGTAGCTGTCACCACTAACTCTGGCTAACTTCGCTAGTTCGTGGGCTACAGAATTACAAGACCTTGCAACCTTAGTCACATTACAGCCTGGACTTAAAATTTTAAGACGCTCTATATCTCTGTAAATGCCCCAGCATCTGGACGCTACAACCTTGTGACTGTTTGCAGTAGCCACTGCATTTGCACAATCTGACTCAATAGCATTAGGTTTCAGGTTGTACTCGACTGCCAGGTTTAATCCCTCTCTGATTGCACAAGCTTCAGCTTCTTCCGCATCACTGCATTTATCGATGACAATGCTTGCCGCCAAGCTGATGTGCCCCAGATGATCGCGGGCGATGACTCCAATGGCAGCATCTCCAGTATCTTCTGAAAAGGCCGCATCCACGTTAATCTTCAGGTTCCCTTCCGTTGGTGGTTTCCATATATTCCTGTTTACTAACTGGCCCCTGTCATCAACTTCCGAGTTAGATATAGGAGTTCTGGAGTAAATATTACCAGCATTAGCAGAATCAGAACCAAGCAAATTCTGAAGGTCTTTATCATAGCTTAGAAGAAAAGCCACCGATCTAGCGATGGTTTCTTCACCTCTACCGTGTGTCACATCACAGCGCAAGTGCCATGATCTCCACAAGATCATGAGGATTCTGCTACGCTGAATTTCTCCACAGTTTGTCATCAACTGTTGTAGCCATTCCGGCCCTGTTTTGTAGAAACAATGTTCTGGTGGGAGATCCCAGTGAGTTCTCATTGCCCATCTTAATGCTCTGGCTTTGGTGCAATTTACAGTGGCATGGAAGCTGTCCTCTTCCTCTCTCCCACATATATTGCAGGTGCTATCCAGTTCGAGGGTCCTTCTAAATTTGTTCTTTTTTGTTGCCAAGTTATCTGAGGCGGCTCTCCACCCAAAGATCTTCACTTTACTTGGCACATTTGAATTCCAAATTGGCTTCCAAACATTCCTACTGTTGTCCTTGCTTGCACTCGACCCAGCCTTCCATCTTACTCCATGTTGCAAATTATAGGCTAGCCTGTATGCACTTTTGACTGAGAACTCACCCGTTTTCTCATAGTGCCATGCTAGAAAGTCGTGACAGGTATTCCTTGGAAGCTTTTGTTTGAGAATCCAATCAGCATCTTCCATATAGAAAATCTTCCTTATCAGATGCTCATTCCATCTACTTGGGTTCTGTATGATGAGGTGGTCAGCACGCCTAATTCTGGTGTTTGTTTTCCCTGCAGCAACTTTGAGATTGTAGTCTCTAGCTATCCAATTATCCCTCCAGATGTTTATACTTTTTCCAGCTCCAATTCTCCATATCAGACCTTCTTTAAATAATTCAAGGCCAAATTCTATACCTCGCCATCCAGGAGAAGCATCCTGTTTGAAAACTGTATCTAAAAAATTTCCCCGCGGATAGTATATGGATTTTAGTAGCCTGGCACATAAGCTGTTTGGGTACTTCATTAATCTCCAACACTGCCTCGCAAGCATGGCTTGGTTCATAAGTTTGGAATCCCTGAAACCAACCCCTCCTAGATTTTTTGGACTGGTCAGGATGTCCCATGCCGCCCAGTGCACCTTCCTCTTTTTTTCATCTTCTCCCCACCAGAAGGTTCTCACCATCTTCATGTAATCATCATGGAATCCCATCGGGAGCTTAAAGATGCTCATAATGTGATTCGGTATGGCTTGTGCTACCGACTTAATAAGAGCATCTTTAGCACCCATTGACATGAAACGCTCAGCCCAGTAATTCATCTTCTTCGATAGGCGGTCTTTCGACGGTTGGAACTTCCCTTTCTTCATTCGTCCCTCTGGAGTAGGGAACCCCAGGTACTTATCCTCAAAGGATTCCCTGGTAACTTCTAGAATCTGTCTAACTTGCTGCTGACATTGTTCGGGGCAGCTTTCGCTAAACAGAAGTGAGCATTTATTTGCACTTAGGAGTTGTCCCGAGCCATTCTCGAAGATGGATATAGCTGATTTAATCACAGTTGCCCGCCCTGGGTTTGCTTTGAAGAAAAGCAGGCAGTCGTCCGCGAACATAAGGTGGGAGATACCAGGGGAACCTCTACAGATTTTGAAGTCTTGCAACTCCCCATTGACCCTTGCTTTGTTGATGATCAAAGTTAGACTCTCGGCCACAAGGAGGAAGAGGTACGGTGACAGTGGGTCCCCTTGTCTTAGTCCTCTAGATGGACTGAACTCGTTTGTCAGGTGGCCGTTGATTTGAACTGTATACTTCACCGACTTGACGCAGGCCATAATCCAATTTATCCATTTACAATCAAAGCCCCATTTGTTGAGCGCACCTTCGAGGAATCTCCAGTCCACTCTGTCGTAGGCCTTGGATAGGTCAAGCTTATACGCACAGAAGGATTCCTCTTCCTTATTTGTTCTATGGATAGCATGGAAGCACTCGAATGCAACCAGTGCATTATCGGATATCAACCGGCCCGGGATAAAAGCGCTTTGATTTTCTGAGATCAAAGTCTGGAGGTAAGGTCTTAGCCTATTGACTAGGCATTTGGATATGACTTTGTAAATAACATTGCATAGCGAGATTGGTCTGTACTCTTTCAACTCTATAGCATTGTCCACCTTTGGGATTAGAACTATCTTTGTCATGTTGAAATTATCCGGGATTACTCCGTTATTGAAGAATAGTTTGATAGCTTCACAAACCTCTTTTTTCAAGAGCCCCCAGTTTCGCTGGAAAAACCTCGCAGGCAAGCCATCTGGACCTGGAGCTTTCAAAGGCCCAATCTGGAACAGTGCATTCCCGATCTCCTCATCTGTGAAGTCTGCCACCAGTGTTTTGTTCATCTCATCTGTGACATTTGGTTCAATCAGGTTCAGCAGTGTGGAAGGGTTGATATTTGGGTCTTCTTTGTAGAGCTCGTTGAAAAAATTGCAAGCAATATCCAGGAACTCGTCTTCATTTTCTGTCATGGATCCGTCAGGTTTTCTTAGTTTACTGATCTTATTTTTCCTCTTCCTACCCGACGCTTTCCTATGGAAATAATTTGTGTTCTGATCTCCTTCCTTCAACCAGGTCACTCTTGATCTCTGCCTCCACATTATCTCCTCTCTAAGTAGTAGCTCATCCAACCGGGCAGCAACCTTTTCAATTTCCAATTGATTTCTAATGTAATTTCTTCTCTGCAGATTTCCCAGTCTCTTCTTAAGGCGCTTAATTTCACTATTTACTGACCCAAATTCCTTCCTGCTCCAATTTCCCATAGCCGTCATAGTATGGGAGATTTTCTGTTGAATTTCTTCCAGGTTGCTTGCAGGTTTGAGATGCACCCAAGCTTCCTCTATACATTCATTTAGAGAGGGTTCACGTTCCCACATTGCTTCATACCTTGGTGGCAATTTTACAGGTTTGTTTGTCTCCTCCTTCAGAGTTATAACAATGGGGCAATGGTCAGATCTTGACGTGACCATATGCTGGACCGTAGCTTGTGGATAGATAGCAGTCCAAGCCGGAGAAGCAACTGCCCTATCAAGACGAACTCTAACATTTCTCTTCCCTTGCTGCTTGTTGTTGAAAGTCCAAGGCTGCCCACGGAAACCCAAGTCATGTAGATTACAGAACCTCAGCGCATCTCTGAAATCTTGCATACGGCTTTCACTTCTCCTTCTAGCTGACATGTGCTCAGACTGAAACAAGCATTCGTTGAAGTCGCCAGCAACAAACCATGGTTCTGGTGACATGGGTTTTATTCTTTTCATTAGTTTCCAGAACTCAGGGCGATCTTGGGGGCGAGGCTCGCCATAGACAAAAGTGTACCTCGTTTTAACACCATCTAGGTCTGTAACAGTGGTGTCAATGTGGTGCTTGCCAAAACTGATTAGATCGACCTTGACAAGATTGCTAACAAAAAGGGCTAACCCACCACCTTTGCCCTTAACACAAACGGGGAGACAGTTGGCATAACCAATGCGTCTCTGGACGCTCTCATCACATCTTTATTCTGCCTGGTTTCAGAAAGGAACACCAGGATAGGCTTGTACTCTCGTATCAGACGTACGAGTTCCTGAACTGTCCGAGGTTGCCCAATTCCTCGGCAGTTCCAGCACATAATCCTCATTTGGATCCCCAGGCACCTTCCTCGGCGCCCGGTTTCATGCCGTCCCTGTCAGGTCCGGTTTTAGTGGTGATTCTATCTCCTCCCATCTCTCCCTCGGCATCATCCTCTCTCAATTCTAGGGTGCTCTGCTTCCCCTCTTCTCCCTTCTTTGCTCCTATTACAATATGTTCTACCCTACTCTCAGTAATGATATCTAGGGTGTCACTACCTACTCCCTCAGCACTAGGATCATTGGTAAAGCCTGATACAAGGTTTCCTAGTTTGCCTGTGAGCTCTTCCTCTCTCAGGTTCTTCAGCGTTTCCTTCCCCAAACATTCCTCCAGGCTGGGAACTTGCATCACCAGTCGTTTTGCTTGAGGTTGGTTTCCTGGCTCTTCTTCATCCCTCTTCCGCGTAGCCCCCAGGGTGACCTCCTGGGTTGTCCGCGGTTCTTTTTCAGCATCTTTGGGCACCTCTCCCCTGGTTCGCCTTGTCCAGCCCACACCCCGTTTGATTGGGGGTGCGTCTCCCTGTTCTTCCTTGCTTTCCACCTCGTCATGTGCATCCATGTTGGAGGCTTGCTTCGACGCCACCGATGCCTCCGGGGATGATGGTTCCACATGACCCACACCCCTGATCTTTCCAGCTGTTAGCTCAGGAGGTGGGGTGTGGTCCTGCACCGTCAGCTTGTTTACCTCTTCCGTGACTTGAGCGACGATCGCCAATTGTCGCTTCCTGGTGGTGGACGCGATGGGGTCGTAGGAGCGACGCCATGGCAGGGCAGGCGAAGGGTGTCATCGCACCTGCCCTGTCTTCTCCGGGAGGGACCAGTGCCGCATGTCCTCGTGATGAAGAGGCGGTACCTCCAGCTCCCTACTGTACTTCTTCCACCAGTGTTCAGCCGGAATGGGGCAGCTCGCTTCCTGGTGCTCGATGACGCCGCAGCACAGGCAGAAGCTTGGAAGGCGTTCGTAGAAGATGCTTGACACCACCTTCTCTCCCGTCATCTCGTCCATCAACAGGGTCCATCTAAGCAGCGGGATATTGATTGGCAGCCTCACTCTAGCCCTGATAACCTTGTCACAAATATCACCCCGTGAGAAATTGTCTATTGTAATAAGTTCTCCTACCTTTTTCCCCAACTCCCTCGCTAGCTCCTTGGATAGGAGGTAGTGAGGAATATCTCTGAATTGTGCCCGGATAGGCACTGAGCTGAACTTCATATCTTCTGGTTCTTCTCCTTCCTTGAGGGCCTCGATCAGGACCGGGTCCTCTCGGTACCTCCACGGGCCACCTTTGGTGACATGGATGAAGTCACCCTCCTCCTCGAACTCCAGTACGAAGCGCCTCCCGTCGAGGGGGCACATCTCGACGACGCCACGCACCTTCCATATCTTCTTCATCGTGTCAACTACGTGCTTGGTACTGACGACGAGCATCGAAAGGAAGATGCCCACCGCCAGGAACCTAGCACGCATCGCACCTTTTGCCTTTGCTATGTTGACGACGATTGCCTTCTTTCTTCCGCTGTCCCCATCTCCTCCATTAGCTCCTTCCCACATCGTCTGCGGGCAGGAACCAGCTCGTTTGGCCTGGCAGGATGTAGAGCTGGAGCCGAGCTTCCGCTCGTACCCCCGATCGCCTTCTTCCCGGTTGCGTTGCTGGCCACTCCTTGGCCAGCTGCGGCACCCTTGCTTCCCTCTTTTGCAAAGGTGTTCTTAGGATCCATCGTATTGGGAGTAGTAGAGCGATAGTAGTGATTGTGCTTTGACGAAGGGGCATCCTTCTGCTTTATAGCCCCTCCTCCTTGATCTTGAAACCACAAAAAGGTCTCCTCCGTCAATGGCAGCATCAAAACACATTCATACCTTTGATATTTATTCCCCGCAGATTCCTCCTTCTGCTGGCACCTTGAATCGGGCGTTGATTTTCCACCCGTTGGGATTCCTTGATCTCCGCCCTTCTCCGGCATAATCTGCGCCTGCGTCGATTTCGCCCCATTGATGGGGATACAATAGATGTCCCCCTGCTTCCTTCCTAGCGAGACCTCTTGATCTGGTCTGGGCGCGTTGCTGACCACAGTGTGATTTCCTTCCTCTCTCTCTTCCCCCCCAAAGATTTGGGTGGCTCTGCATCTGGCCTAGTCCAGTATCTTCCTGGGGTCTCTCGATCTAACCAGGATTTCTCTCAATCTCACTCGTAGGGCTTGTGGTAGGACATGGCTGGAATGGGTTGCTGGTACACTCTCTGTCTCAAATCTCTGTCCAATTGAAGAACTCGGGCACATCCATGGGAGGATTCCTTCCTTTCTCTCGTTCCTCTCTTGGTCGCCCGCGGCGTCCCTAGAGAGCCCAACCGTCATCCCTCGTCCTTTTTCTCCCATACCATGCTTCTTTTCTTTTCGAGAGCACACCAAAGACGAACCATACCATGCTTTAAGCTTCCAAGAGGTACTGCATTTGTCAACAGATCGATACGATAATTAGAGGATTTTGGTGGGCCAGTAAACAGAGGAAAGGAAAACTCACTAGGTGTCTTGGGACACCATGGTAATGCAATGTACGTGTGTTCCGAGATAATGAGATTTTTGAACATGGAACCAAGTAGTTCCCGGTAAAGTGAGAACTATCTTGATGTCATTAAATTTTAGTTGAACATATAACTATCACGAATCATAAAGCAAATTTAACAGTCTAGAACATGTTTCTTAGTTGCATTCCTAGTTGCAATTGAAAGAACTCGGTTGCAATCTATTTTGCAACTCACATGCACAAATTATGATGCAATGGAATGATGTAGAATTTGATTGAGCATGAATTTAGTCATCAGCAATGGAGGCGACACATATATCTAGAGTGGATTTCCAGAGAGACTAAGAATGTACTATGCTGCTACAAAAGTTAATCCACCTCTCGAAGTATCTGAACTCATGGACGCCCCATCATACACATGCAACCTGCACGTTCTCGGTCATGGATGTTGATGCCATCTATGAAATCCCGCTTAGCACAACTTGGTAAGGTGATTTTTGGGCTTGGTATCATTTAAAAAAAAAGAATGTTTCTTTACAACCCTCCCGGGCCACTTGCACGAGGGCGGCTCTGGAGGCCCTCCACAAACCCTAGCAAGACGACCTCGATCCTGCCCCACCGGTCGCTGACATCATCAGCGTCGACGGTGGTGGCCATGCCTGACTGTCGAAGACGTCGGGCGGGGATGACGTGGCCCGTAGGACTCCCTTCGCATGGGGGGCTCAATTTTAGGGTGGCACAGGTGGAGACCAGGCGATGGGACAGTGGCGCTCATCGGTGCGCGACAAGGAAGCGCAGAGGAGACAGAGGAGGCGCACGTGCGATTGTGTGCAGGTCGCGGCGCGGGGTCCTGTGATGGCGCTCCTGCGTCTAGGATCCATTCCTTCCTCCTGGTGTCATTGTCGTGTGGGCCCGATCCGGAGACAACCCTGGGCTTGATGTGGGCTGGAATGGGTCGGCCCGCTCCATCTATTTGCCGAAAGCCAGCCGACAGTGAGAGGGCTGTAGCCCAACCGAATAATGGTGGTTGTCCTTGGGTTCCAACTCCCGCCAAGATAAAGATCTACCGGTTGGGAGTCCCCATCGATCAGGCTGGAGTGGCGTGTTTCGGAAACCTCTGTCGGCAAACTTCATTGGGCGATTCAAACCTGAAGATTGCTGGATCAGGTGGAATTCGTTCGTGCACATCCGTGTTTTTCTCTGACTATTTGGTTTCAGAGATATTCAGTTTTCTCTTAGCTCCTTGGCAGCTTCAAGTCTGTACGGACTACGTCAAGTAAATCTCTCTATCTCTGCTTAGGAAATTATGTGCATGAAAAAACTAAATATCGGAACAGCTTCAACATGAGGGCAAGAGATTGGATGTTGCTTCAACTAATTCATATTGGTCACCACTAATACGCTCACTATCAGCTTTAACAAGAGTAGCTGAATCAGTTAGATGACACAATTGCATTGGGAGAAACGAGACTTTATAAATATCATTTAAACCTTAATGCCCTTAATTATATTCAATACGCCATCTGATAAATCACGAGGAAAACAGAAAATAAAATGAGATATATACAAGATTATTTGCCGTTGTGAGATTTAAATTTATTATGCAATAAGTTCATAAATGTTATTGAGGCAAAGAAGTTTGTATTCACGTGATCATCTGAAAATTCTCAAAAATGGATTATTTAATTACGTCCATAAATTAGCATCCAACTGATAAATCCATGTGTTGCTTAAATAAATTCATATTTGGCTTAAGTGAGGTAGAATCAGCCACGGCTGGCCGGCTTTTCCGGTGCCGCTGACGCCGCGGAGGTTGCAAGCCATGCCGAGAGCGGTGAGCAGCTCGGTGTTGGCAGCTGTCAGCGAAGAGGCCAAAATGATACGACTGTGAAGTGGTGATATTATAGACATACATGAGGTACCTATGAGCACCTCTTGTGCTGTGTCGTTGCTCTGCTGCACACGCCCTCGAGCACTCCCATGTCCTCGAGTTCCCGAGCCTGGCGTGCATCCATCACGAGATCGCAACATGGCCAGCTAGGCTGAAATCACGTTTGAGTTTTTTTTAGTGTCTTCTTTTAGGGCAAATTGCTATGTCTTTCAAAATTGCAGCAAGCTAAAGGCTGAATTTATCCTCGTCATTTTACCTGTTCAGGTGATATTGGATTCTAGAAACTGATTTGTTTTGTGAAAATTGGAAAACACTAATATATTATCTACATTGGTTTAAATTTGATCGACCGTAGCAACGCAAGGGCACTTTTACTAGTCTCACCGAAGAACTTTCCACCTAGCATGCTTAATCGTACGATGGTTCAGACTTAAGAGAACAGTTTGTTTCACAGCTGCTCCTACTTGAGCATTTCGCCGCCCTAGTCCTGCGTGTATCTCTAGCTAATCCGGCGGGATGGATGAAGATCCAAGCGACCCGACAGCTACTTCAATGGCTTTGGTTCACACTGTTAGTGTATGCTCTCTGTACGTGTACGGTGTACGGAGTAGTACTCCGACCGTACACGTACCTCCTCTGTACTGCCACGTAGGGGGTTTTTCCCTACCTATATAACACACAACCGATGGCTCGAAAGGGCACGCATCGTTCCACACAATTCCACATGGTATCAGAGCGGGTCTCTTCCCGACTCTAGCTATCGAAAACCCTAGACACCGACGCCGCCACAGCCAGCCGCCGCCGCCTCCTGCCGCCGCCGCTCCCTGTCGCCGCCCTTCCAAAACCACAAAAACAAGCCTCTGCCGCCGCCGCTTCTTGCCGCCGCCGTAGATCAACCAAATCACAACAACAACAAAACCCACGCCGCCACCGCTCTCCTAGCCGCCGCCGCTTTCGATCTCACAACAAAACCCACGCTGCCACCGCTTCTAGCGTCGCCGCGTCTACACATCATCGCTGATCATGTCGTCCTCGTCCTCCTCGGTGACAAACCTTGCTGCTGCTCTTGGTGCTCTCCCGTCCCAGCTCCTGACGCGCGATAATGCGCTGATTTGGAAAGCTCTCGTCATCCCTGCTCTTCGTGGTGCGCATGTTCTGGATCTCGTCGAGGGCACGGAGAAGGAGCCGGAGAAACTTATCGAGACTGAAGATATCGATCACAAGAAAGTCACAATCCCCAATCCCGAGCATGCAGCATGGATCTCTAGTGACCAACAGGTCCTACGGTGGATCCTCAATGCCCTGTCCCCCGATGTGCTTGTACACGTCGTTGGCATGGCATCTTCTGCCGAGGCATGGGCGGCCATCAACGACCATGTCTCCTCGTCGTCCAAGTCTCGAGTTCAACAACTTCGCTCGGCCCTCAATGACACTCGTAAGAACGATCTTTCTGCTGAAAAATACTTTGCCAAGATGAAGTGTATTGCCTCTGAGCTTGCTGCTGTTGGAAAACCACTTGATGAAGGTGATCTTGTCTGGTACATACTTCGTGGTCTCGGTAGTCACTCTAATAGTTTGCGTACTGCTGTTAATGAAAATCCTGACACTACCTTTTCTGAGTTACTAAGTCAAGTTCAAGCCTATGATAGCATGCACAAAACTGAAGATGTTGGTTTTTCTTCCTCGGCCAATGTTGCTCGGCATGGCAATGCTGCCCCGCCGCGGGTTCCTGATCGCCCGCGCCAGCAGCCATATGATGATCGCGGTCGCCGTGATGACTGGGAACGCTGGGACAACCGTGGTCGGCGTGAAGACTGGGGCCGCCGTGATGGTGGCGGCTACCAGGGCCAGCGCTACGATGATAATCGCCCTCGCCGGCGTGATGATCGTCGTGATGATCGCCGTCGTGATCGTCAACCTACTCCTTATGTTGATACTACTTGTCAGATCTGCACTATTCATGGGCATCCTGCTCGTGATTGCTGGTGGCGCAATGATGATGACCGTGGCAAGAAGGATGCAAATTTTGCTGCACATGGAGTAGACTCTAGTTGGTATTATGACACTGGTGCTACTGATCACATTACTGGTGAACTGAATAAGCTGACTACTCATGATCAGTATCGTGGTGAGGATCGTGTCCGCACTGCCGAAGGCATAGGTATGCATATTAGTCATATTGGTCATTCATTGTTGCGCACCGCTCATAATTCCTTCACTCTAAATTCCATACTACATGTTCCTAGTGCATCTAAAAATCTCCTCTCAGTTCATCGTTTTACTCTTGATAATCATGTGTTCATTGAGTTTCATCCTTTCTTTTTTCTCATCAAGGACCAAGCAACACGACGCATACTATTTAAAGGACCATGCTATGGCGGTCTCTATCTGACAAGGTATTAACTTGTCAATGCCTACGGGTTGTAGACTAGGGTTTAGTTGGAAGTAGAGGGCAAGTAGATCACAAAGGTTTCAGCCGAAAAGTACTCCACGATTATGAAAACTAGGGTTTGAGAGACAATGATTCGATGCTTTCTTTGTCCCTCGACTCCCCCTTATATAGGAGGCGGAGCCGAGGGATTCGTATTGTACAAGTTACAGAATCCGGGAGGGTTTCTAACCCATCCCGCAAGATTACAAATAATGCTTCCTATTACAACTCTAGCTTTCCTTAATAATATCTTGGGCTTCCGAACCTTCTTATTCTTCGGGTAGTGGGCCTTCAGTAAACCCCGGGTACTATCTTCGGCAGGCCCATTTGGGATGCCTATGTCAGTAGCCCCCGAGATTTTTCTTGAATCGTAGAGTCAGGGAAAATCTCCACTGTTTATTTTTACTGGACAACTTAACACTTTTCTATATTTCTTCACATAAATTTCTATATTGTACAAGGATAGTGGTAGTTGGGGCTAGTTCATCTGACGGATCAGGTACTAGTTAACTGCTCTAGTGGCAATCCGCAAAAACCTACTTCAAGATCACGTCCCTGGACATGATCTCGGGATACTGGTGTAAACTTCAACAGGTGCCGCTTAAGGTCTTACCATTCTGTCGAGTCCCAGTCATATTTATCGGGTACCTAACGCGTCCGTTAGGATTTTTCTTCGTATCTGTTGATACGGATAAAAGTAGCAAACCGACATCAGAGACGGCGCCACGCCTCACAGAACGGATCTGGGGTCTTACCTTCGCAAAGTTTTGCGGCATTCAGAAATTGATCGCAACTTTGGCATTCTGAGAATATATTGTCGAGTGCTTATTCGGCTGTTGGAATGGCACATTTTATTGAGTCAAAGATGACTTATATTGCTTTCCCGATGGGAGTATATGCAGAGTTATTTATAACTCGAAATATATTCTTTTGCTCTTCTATCTTTCTTCTTTTCATTCTTTCTTTCTTTTTTATAATTTCATCGGGCACGCGAACAGCGTTCCCGATGGGAGTAGCCCCCGAGGCTACAGCCAAGGACTTGTGCTTGGTTGTAGGCTCCACGCCTTATGCCGCTATATTTTCTTTCTCTCCCGAAGTTTTACAATTTCTCGGGTGCGCGAACAGCGCTCCCGATGGGAGTAGCCCCCGAGGCTATGAGTAAATATTTGTATTTGATCATAGGCTCAGGCCATTTCTATTTTGTCTTTATTGATCTTTTCATTTTTTCAAAGTAGCCTCCGAGCATTTGATCAAAAACTTGTATTTGATCAAAGGCTCGGCAATATTTTTCCATGTCGCCCTTTTTTTATGAAGCTGTTGAGGCGAATTTTTTCCTGCCAAGGTGACGTTATTACTGACGATAGCCACGATTTCGAGTCCGAAAATCACGAGAAGTTTTCTCCCGCTGCCTTGCGGGCCCAAAGTAACCATTATCTTGACACATCGTGCAGGTGGGGGACACACGTCCTCCGCTTTTCCTGGCGCACGTACCGTAACTTCTCTAATGTTAAAATACTTTTTTACCCCTGTTTCCACGTGGTTATCATCTGCCGCACACTTTTTCCATCCAACGGTCCGCCGCTTCACCGCACCTCTATATAAGATCCCCTTCTTCTTCCTCGAGCACTTCCGCTCGCGCCGTTCCTCTGCTTTCCTCTGCAAAACTTCCTCTTGCGCCCCACAACTCCCTAAGCTCATCTTCTCCAAGCTGCATTCCTGCGCCATTGTTGATGCCACCGCGTCGGTTGATCAAGCACAGCACACCTGAATCATCAATGGCTGCCGTGGATCTGGGAAGCGCGGAGTGGGAAAGGTCCAAAATTTCCACCCAGGAAATCAATCTCTTGAAGAAGCTGGGGATCAGCAAGAAGCCGAAGGCGCTGTGCTTCCCTAGTGAAGAAAGCTACCCAACCCCTCCAATGGGGTATCGGGTAAGTTTCATCGACCATCTCATCCGCGGTCTTTCCGCCCCCATTCATCCTTTCCTCTGCGGACTGCTTTTTGTTTATGGTCTGCAACTCCACCACCTCATGCCCAATTCTATCCCCCATATCTCCATTTTCATCACCCTCTGCGAGGCCTTCCTTGGCGTCCAGCCTAACTGGGCGCTATGGAAGCGCATTTTCTTTTGTCGCCGCAATGGCTCTCCGAATGTCGCCTATAATATAGGTGGCGTTGTTATTTCTGTTCGCCCCACGGTCGACTACTTCGACGTAAAACTCCCTGACTCAGTTCAAGGGTGGCGCAAGAAGTGGTTGTACATTCAGGAAGAGAACCATGGATGTGCTGAAGACAACATCCCTCCCTTCGATGATGCCGAGAAAATCCTTCGCCGCCGCTCCTGGGATGCAGAGGCTACCGAAGAAGAAAAAACGTCGACAGAGGCCCTGATGGCTCGAATCCATGAGTTGCAAAATACTCGCGGCAAGGAGCTGTCAGGTATTCAGATCACAGCGTATTTTCTTAGAACCAGGGTGCAGCCTCTTCAGGCTCGCAAATACCCTCTCTGTAAGTACGCTGGCGACAAGGACGTAGATCGGTTGTCGGCGGATTTAGAGGTCAAGGACTTAGAAAAGCTTGTCCGAAAAATCTCCTCCCTCAGCAAAAAAGATCCTGTCCCTTCTTCTTGTCGTGTAAAACCGTACAGCGCCACCAATGCGCTTCCCAAGGTAAACTTTGTCGATTGATTTGTTATTGCCTTGCTATCTTTTTTTTTTGTAACTCCTTTCTTGACATCTTCTCCTGTGTTTTTATATAGAACCATCCAAATCTTGTCTCGCTTCCTCCTCTTCCTGAAGGTGGAGAAGTCGAGGAAAGGGCCGTTGTCACCGACGACAACCAAGATGCCCCCTCTTTTGTGAATGAACCCGTAGATTCTCAGAATCTGCGGGATCTTCTGAACGTACTGCATCGGCACAATCTCCTCCTCCTGCTGTTTCTCCAAGGAACAAAAGGAAAAGGGACGAGGTCGAAGATTCCGGCACCTCCAAAGCCGAAGAAGTTGTTCCTTCACGCCAGAAGGCAGCTTATGATCCATACCTTGAGTCCCTCATCAGCTCATAAGTTACCTTTTATTTCACTTTATTTTGTACTCGAAGATTTTTGTCTATCTTGCTTTTTATGCTGCCGACATTTAATCGCAGTGATGATGAGGAAGAAGTACCAGCTGTTGATGTGGCTGCTCGAACGAGTACGTCACATACTCTGGTTGTTTCGGAGAGACCAGTCGAAGGAGAGGAATCGTCGCCTCCTCAACAAAACGTCGGCGCTCCTACTCCTCCTTCAAGCCCTCTCGTCCCTTCACCAAAAAGGACAAGGGTTGAAACAATCCCGGAGCCTACCCTCCAATTGGGTAGCTCCTCTAGCCCTCTCTTGGATGATGTAAGTTCTTAATTTTCTTGTCACTATCTATATTTCCTCTGTTTGCTCCTTTATGCCATCATATTTTTCCCATACCAACACTTTCTTTCTTTGTCCTTCTTTGACAGCCTATGATCAAAGAGCTTGTTCGCATCGGTGCCCAATTCATTGGGTACCGTGAGTATGCCAGCAAGACTGAAGGTAATAATTCTTTGCTGGCCCTTGTTTATAACTTCTTGCTCCTGTTTTGTCGCAATTTTGACGATTCTTAACTATTTTGGCAGAGAAACTTGCAGAAACCAACAAGCTTGTCGACACACTTGCTCAGAAATTAGAGCAAAGTGAAGCGGCTCGCAAGAAGGCTGAACTTGATGCTAGCAAAGCTAAAGCGGAGGCTGATAAGGCCAAGGCAGAAGCTGCTGGTGTCGAAGATCTGCAAAAAAGACTTGATGATGCCGAAACTGCTTTGAACGAGCACAAAGCCGCACAGGCTACTCGTGAAAAGGCGATCATCAAGCGCTTGAACACGCAGAATCAGCGCTTTGTCGGTAAGTTTGTCGATCCACTCTATTTTTCTTAGTCTTGCTTTTCTTTACTTTCTGTCGACCAACATATACTTTCTGCGACAGGTAAAACAAAACAAGAATTTGAACTTGAAGATCCCGACAACGATCCTCTTCTTGACGCACTCTCTATCCTTGAGTTTCATGGAACTGAAGCCCGCGAAGGCATTGGACATGCTGACTCAGGATTGTTGCGGCTGTTCCCCTACTTCTTCCCGAAGAAAGAGGAACCCAAGACTTTCCTTGCTCTTGCCAAGGACTTCAACCCACCAGAGGATCTTGGACTGAAGATGCGTCAAGAAAACATGAAGATTGCTGTCGAAAATACTGTCGCCTTGGTTGCCGAGAGCCAACAAACTATCAACTGGGCGAAAGTAGGCGACACAGAACAGATAGAGCAAACCAAATGGCGGTCGTTGATCAAGGCAGCAAAGCCCAACACGAAGAAAATCCTGGCCTATCTCGGGATCAAGCCATCTTCAACTCCTAGCTCATCAAAGCTGGAGGTCTAGTTGAATGCCCCTTCTTTTTATTTTTTCTGTTTCTTTAGCTATTGTCGCCATATTAGCTTTGGCGACAATTATCTTTAGTAGTCCTTTTGAAGAACTCCTTCTGTAATATCCATGTAAATTTCTTGAAGATCAATGGAATTCTGTCTTGTGCAATCTTTTGATATTTGAATTTTCTTTTCCAGTTTATATTTGATAACTACTCTGCCAATCCTCATTCTGCCAATACTTCTCCTGCTTCTTCCTTCTCGAAGAAAACACTAGTCAATGATAACCTCATCGAAGGTTCTTCAAGACAACACTTGTCGCAAGATTTGCAAGAACTGCGCCAACAACTCCAATCCATGAAGAAACAAACTCTTGCGATGATGGAACAATCTCGACAAGCATCCGAGAGAGAGAAAATTGCTCTTCAACAGGCAAAAGAAGCCATTGCTGCAAAGGATGCTGCTGTTGCTGAGGCTACCGAAGCTTCTTCTCGAGAAAATTATATGCTTCAACTAATGACTGACGCCAGCCTGGACATGACAGGTATGTTTCCTGTTCATAACCATGCTGGTCGTTGTTTTTACTATTTTTCCTTCCTTGACAATATGTTTGCTGTACCAGGCTCATTTTTGGATACTGCTGCCGAAGATCAACGTGTTGAAGCTCGAGCCAATGTTCTGCTCAGACTGGCTGCACAACATGGTTCTAACTTTTGGGTTACTCCTGAGCGTACCCGCCAAATTGTCAGATTCCAAGATCGCGCGGCTCAGGTCCGTGACTTCCTTGACTTCTGTACGAAGACTTTATTTTTAGTTTATGGAACCATGTTCCCTCGCAACAAGATGCCAGAAACTCTTCCTGCTTTAATGGAAAAATTTCGAGATGCTCCTCGAATCCATGGCTTTGTGCGGGCTCAACTCTCTGCTGGCGCAAGATTTGCTATGATGATGATAAAGATCTGCTATCCAAAATTGCCCATGAATCAAATTGTTCCCACGTGCCTGGCCAAGATGTCGAAGAAAAAGAGAAACATGTGCAAGATTGATGATCTGGTGACTCCTGTAGCCGAAGATATGATGGATGAACTTCTTCGGATGGATGCTGAGTTCTTTGTGAAGGGTAGCTATGCCGAGCATAGTACTCGTCCTTCCAATGAGCGAATAACCATAGACCATGTGCTAGGTATTCATTGAGGGTTTTCTCCTTTTTCTTGCTGTAGTTTCACCATTGATATGTCTTTGTGTATTTGTAAACATGATCTATATTGTAAAGCTGTCAACTCTGAAAATATGTACTGTTTCTATTTTTGATCATCAAGCCCCTGAGCCTTTGGCTGAAGTTTGTACTGTTTTGTTATCCCGAAGATTTTTCTTTTGTTGCAAGGAAATATATATATTTTGCTGTCGATGGGTGAAAGCCCCCGAGTGTCTTGGTAGTAACGTTCTATATTTTTGTTGCGAGGTTTTCAGACCAAAGCAGTAAAATTTTGACGAGTACACTATATTTATAGTTGTTAGCTCCCGATGTTCTATTTGGCGAGGTATTCTTGTACCAAGGCGAAATATTTCGGTAAGTCTAATTTATCTATATTGTGTGTATTTTGTAACTTGAAGGCGTTGAGCCCCCGAGCGTGTCGAAGAATAAGAAGTATATCTCCACTATCTTTATTATATTGCAGCACCGCGAGCCCGCCTCATTAAAAACCTTTCCGGCCCCACTCGGTGCCCCGAAAAGGAAAAGAGTGCGTCTAAAAACTCGCGGGCGTTTCAGTACATTGTATTTTTACAGAGGAGGACTATATTTCGACTTCTAGGCGTAGAACCGCCTGAGCTGTGCCACGTTCCAGGGGTTTTTCTCGGGAACCCCTGTCTTCTTGTCCTTGATCCTGTATGCACCTCCTTCGATTACTTCTGTGACGATGTAAGGGCCTAGCCATGGCGACTCGAGCTTTTCAGTACTTTTTTGATTTAACCGTAAGACCAAATCTCCGACCTGGAAAGATCTTGGCCTCAACCGTCGACTGTGGTAGTTTTTGAGGTCCTGCTGGTATTTGGTGACTCGTGAAAGTACTTCATCTCGAGCTTCATCGAGTGCATCTACATCGTCCTCCAAAGCCTTTCTTGAAGTTTCCTCGTCATACTCTGTCACTCTTGGAGAATCATGCTCTATCTCAATTGGTAGTACTGCTTCGGCTCTGTGGACGAGGAAAAATGGAGTTTCTTGTGTTGCCGTATTTGGTGTTGTTCGGATGCTCCACAAAAGACTCGGCAGTTCTTCTGGCCAGGTATGTCGAGCTTTTTCAAGCGGTCCTAGCAAGCGTTTTTTGATACCGTTGCAGATGATGCCATTGGCTTTCTCGACTTGTCCATTGGTTTGCGGGTGCCCAACTGACGCAAAGTGCAATTTAATGCCTACTTCTGCGCAGTATTCCTTGAATTCCTTGGACGTAAAGTTGCTGCCATTGTCTGTGACGATGCTGTGAGGTACCCCAAACCGGAAAATGATGCCCTTGACGAATTTGACTGCTGATTCTCCATCTGGTGAATTTATCGGCTTTGCTTCTATCCACTTGGTGAACTTGTTGACAGCAACCAACAGGTACTCATATCCTCCTGGCGAAGCTTTGTGCAACTTGCCCACCATATCGAGTCCCCATTGGGCAAAGGGCCACGACAATGGTATTGGCATCAGCTCTGCCGCTGGAGAGTGAGGTTTTGCGGCGAATCTCTGGCACGCGTCGCAGGTTCTTACTATCTCTTTTGCATCCTCGATTGCTGTCAACCAGTAAAATCCTGCCCGAAAAACCTTGGCTGCAATAGCTCGGCTGCTCGCATGGTGACCACATATTCCTTCGTGCATATCTTTTAGGATTATCCTTCCTTTTTCGGGTGTGACGCACCTTTGCAGGACGCCTGAAATACTTCGCTTGTATAACTCCCCTTTGACCACTGTGAAAGCTTTGGATCGCCGAATAATTCGCCTTGCCACAACTGGATCGTCGGGTATTTCTTTCGTAAGGATATACGATATGTACGCTTGCATCCAAGGAACTTCTACCATCATCACAAGCTCTTGGTCCTCTTCGTCCTCCACGGCCTCTTTCTGGGGTGCCGAAGTTTTTTCTTCCTTTGCTTTTTTCTGCGCTTTCTTTGGCTTTGTGGATCTCTCCGCTATTTCTTCCCAAAATACACCTGGCGGGATTGGAAGGCACTGCGACCCGATGTTTGCGAGAACGTCGGCTTCATCATTGCTCAACCTACTGATGTGATTTACCTCGCATCCATCAAACAGCCTCTCAAGCTCGTTGTACACCTCCTTGTATGCTATCATGTTGTCATTGACTGCATCACATTGGTTCATAACTTGTTGAGCCACCAATTGTGAGTCGCCAAAGATTTTTATTCGAGTTGCGCCGCAAGCTTACGCCATCTTCATCCCGTGTATGAGGGCTTCGTATTCTGCTTCATTGTTGGATGCGTTTGGGAACGTCATCCGTAGGACATATTTTAGCTTGTCGCCTTCAGGTGATATAAGTATCACTCCTGCGCCAGCTCCTTCTACTCTCTTGGATCCATCAAAGTTCATGGTCTAGGTTCTCGACAAATCTGGGGGTCCTGTGTTTTGCAGCTCCATCCACTCTGCAATGAAATCTGGCAAAACTTGCGACTTGATTGCCTTTCTTTTTTCATACGTGATGTCCCGAGGGGAAAGTTCTATTCCCCAAAGGGAGACACGCCCTGTAGCTTCTGGATTGTTCAGTATATTTGAAAGAGGTGCTTCATTGACTACTATTATCGGGTGTGCCGAAAAATAGTGGCGCAACTTTCTTGCCGTTGTAATCACTCCATATGCTAGCTTCTGGTACTGCGGGTACCGCTGTTTAGAAGGCGATAAAACTTCACTGATGAAATAAACCGGCCTTTGCACTCCATGGAGTTTTCCTTCATCCTCTCTTTCAACAACTAACACCGTGCTAACCACCTGGGGTGTGGCTGCAATGTACAGTAGAAGAGGTTCCTTTTCCTTCGGCGCCACCAAGATTGGTGGTGTCGAGATTGTGCGTTTCAAATCCTCGAAAGCTCTATCAGCTTCTTCGTTCCACTGGAATTTCTCCCCTTGCTTTATTAAAGCGTAGAACGGTAATGCTTTTTCTCCCAGCCTGGCGACGAATCTGCTTAAAGCTGCGACTCGCCCAGTTAATTGCTGTATTTCTTTCAACTTTGTGTCGTGGTATCGTCACGGCATATGCCATAGGGTGGCTAACGAAGGTGGTTCCTAGGTGATCTCACGGCGGTATCCGGATGCGGGTATGGGGACGAGCGACACGGCGACGTACCCAGGTTCGAGGCCCTCCGATGGAGGTAACACCTCTACTCCTGCTATGAGTGTATAAGGTGATCACACAGTACAAGGTTGCTCCTAGAGCTGTATCCGGCTGCTCCTGGGAGGCTAAGGAAGACGATAGTCTCTCTCACAGGGCAGCGCTAAGGGTGGAAATGGGGTGAGAATGATCGATCCCCTGCACGAGAGGGGGTAGTGCGGCTTATATAGGCACCGGCACTTTACATAAAAGACCCTATAGTCTACTGGACGGCTTGGCCGGCTTCGGCTTCCGCTCCTTCCCGAGGCACTGACGTCAGGAGCCGTTAAGGCCTCATGGCCTGTCCCATCCAGCTGCCGAAGTCAGCGGTATGGAGAGGAAGCGTCCCTGTCGCCGTCAAGCACTGTAGCCAGTACGGATCGACGTACGCCATGATGGCCTGTCCGGCGCGTGGCACTATTGCTCCACAGTGCCCCGCGCTTTACGGGAGATGAAGTCAGCGTGGACTTTGTGAACCCAGATCACCAACCCGGTTCCTTCTAGTGCAAGACTCGCCAGCCTCGAGTCGGTCCGAGGTACAAACCCCCAGTCGGATATGGCTTGTAGAAGCCGGCCCAGCTACAGCATTGGCGGCCGTCGCCAGGCCGACTAGGACCTAGAGCCAGCCGGCTTCCGGACCAGCCGGCCACGGCTCCAGCCGGCTGCTCCTCAGCCGGCCTTTGCCGCGAGCCGGCCAGTGGCCAGCCGGCTGCTCCGCGTCCATTGCCCTACCCGGGGTCTTCCCCCCGACATTAGCCCCCGAAGCTGGCAAGGTCCTGCGTTTAGAGGGACCTAGGCAGGTTTTCCTGGCTTTTTATCTCTTGAATATACTTGATGGCACTCGGAGGGGCCGACTGAGAATTTCCATTCAGCCGGCTGCGCCCTCATCCGGCTCGTCTTGGCCGGCTGCTTCTAGCCGGCCGCTATTTTCACTTCTGCAGCTTTTGCTTTTTCTCAAGTCTTGGCGATGTCTCCGCCTTGCTGGGAAAGTTTTGGGCCGGATTGAATTCAATGTCCGGCTCCGGCTTCGGCGCGCCGGAGTCTCCGCCGCCTCGGGTCCTGCACCCGACTTGACCGGTCTGACGTCAGGCCGCTGCTGCCGGTTCGTCTGGTCACATCAATGTCTCCTCCGGATCCGGTGCGGTCGTGGGGGACGTGGTGTGGCGGTTTCTGGTAACCGCAGCGATCGTGGGAGGCGTTACGGCGCAGTAAATCCGGGCGACGTGGCCACGATTGCCACTTGGAGGCCAACCGACCACCGCGGGCGGCTATAAATGCCGCGCGGGAGGGTACCGAGGCGGCACTCCCCGCACTCTTCTTCTTCTTCCTCGCGCTCCCGCTCCGCTCGCTCTTCCTCGCGCTCGAGCTCCTCGCTGCTCCGGTGGAAGTTCTCACTGGCGAACTCCGGCGAACGCATCTCCGCCGATCCGCCGCCGCTACTCCGATGAGCCGGCGCCACGGGGCCCCGCGTTTCAACGGTGCGTCCGCCGCCGCCGCCGTCGCCGCCGTCGCGAGGTTCCTCTTCTCCGTTTCGCCTCTCGTGGTCTTCTTCCTCCTCCTCTTCATCAATGGCCGGCGCGAGCGGGTCCTGGAGGGGATCTTACATGAGGGAGGATGACATCGACCGCCTGGTGCGCCTCCACCGGATCCCGACGACGGTGATCACGAGGGCGCCCGGCGCGGAGGTGGAGCCCAAGCCGGAGCCCGGCGAGCGCGTCGTCTTCGGCGCGCATTTCGACCGCGGGTTGGGCCTACCGGCGTCCAACTTCTTCCGCCACTTCCTCGAGTACTTCGGCCTGCAGCCGCACCACCTGCCGGCTAACGCCTGCATCCTCCTCAGCTGCTATGTGGCCTTTATGGAAGCGTACGCCGGCTTGTGGCCGGACATTGATTTTTGGAGCCGCCTCTTCTACATCAAGGCGCAGACCACCGACGGCCACCTGCGGACCTGCGGCGCCGCCTCGATCTACTCCCGGCCGGGTACGCCCTTCCCCAAGATTCCGACTGTCGACTCGGTGAAGAATTGGCAAATGTCATTCTTCTACGTGCGCAACGAGAATCCGGGCTTCGACCGGATCAACCTGCCGGAGTACAATCCGGCTCCTCCAGTCGGCCGGATCAACTGGGGCTACAACGCCCGCACGACGGACCCGGACGCTGAGGTGAGCCAGCTCTGGGACTTCCTGGGGGCCGCCGTCGCTGGCGGGCTGACTGCCGAGGACCTCCTCTGCACCATCCCCGAGCGCCGGGTGCTGCCTCTTCAGCTGTGCACCCACAAGATTGGGCACATGTCCGGCTTGTTCAATCCGACCTGGACGTCCAAGGTGGGGCTCAACAAGGCCCAGGTGGCCCGCCGGGTGAACAACGTCAACAAGGCCAACATGCCGGAGGACTGGAACTACGGGCTGGCGCCCCGCAACCGGGACTTGCCGCCTGAGTTGGTAAGTTTGTTGTTTTGGCCGACTTCCGGCTTGCGACTGCGTGGCCGACTTTGCTCTTTGCCGACTTCCGGCTTGCTTATATCTCTTCTGCCTTCTAGCTCTTCGACCGCCAGAACGTTGAGGACGGCGACCTGGCGACCAGAAGGTGGACGCCGGATCACGCCGATCCGGCTGACCAAGCCGGCGACCAGGCCGGCGACGAAGATCTGCCGCAGGCGCCTGACCAAGGCGGCCAAGGGGAGCACAATCCACCCCCTTCGCCAGAGCAGCAGGAGGACGACGAGCCGGCGACGTCCACCACGGGGCCGATCCCCGCAGTGCCCCTGCGCGCGAGGCCGCCTAGCACCACGGCGACTTCGGCGCCCAAGGGGAAGAAACGGGCCGGCGAGCCCCGCTCCACCGCCGCCTTGGAGGCGAAGGTGAAGAAGTAGCGCCGGCAGCAGCCGAAGAAGGTTCCGGAGCAGGCCGGGTGAGTTCTCCTCTCTTCTTGTTTGATTCCTTTTCTTTCCTTTCTCTTTATACTTATCTTTTTCTTATTTGATCGGCTAGGGCTCCCATCAAGTTCACCCAGGGCGGCGGCTCCCGGCAGGCTCCCCGCATCGTTTCGCCACCTCCGCGGCAGAGGAGGGAGTCGAGGCCACAGCCTTCGGCGCGCGCGCCCACGCCACCGCCGGTCGTTGTGCCGCCTGCGGGCACTCCGCCTCCTGCAGGGGCGTCTTCCTTCGCTGTGCCTCTGGCTTCAGCGCCTGGCCGTGGCGCACGGGGTGAGCCAACGCGCCAGCCGACGCTGGACGATATGTTCCCGCGCCGCACTCGTCTTTTGGACCCAGCGTCTGGAGCTGGCAGGGGCATGCCGCCTGCGACCGGAGCCGGAGCCAGCAAGGCTGCGCCGCCTGCGACCGGAGCCGGAGCCGGGCCCAGCGTGGTGGTGTTGGAGGAGAGCCCGGAGGGGGCACCTCAGGCGCCGGAGACGGCTGCCCCGACCGGGCCGACTGCTTCGCCCGGAGCGCCTCCACCACGGAGGACGCCGACTCGCGCGCTGGTGAGGATGGAGGGCCCGCAGGCGCCGTTGGAGGGCCTTCATGTGTCCAAGGGCGCTCGGCTTCTGCACGTGCCGTCCGCTTCCGACTCCAGCCTTGGCTCGGCTGGCACTATGGAGCAGGCGTGGCTCAGCGCGGACTCCTACGAGGTGACCAGCCGGGAGGGGAACCCAGGCCAGGCGTCGGTGAAGATGTTCTTCTCCGGCTTCCAGGCCAACCTCAAGGCCAGGGCTGCTGAGACCGCGGCCAACCTCGCCAAGGTGGAGGAAGCCAGCAAGGTAAGCATTTCATCTGTTTTTCAATTTGGTTATTATCCTGGTAGCCCTCCGAGGCGTGGGCCGGCTGCTTGGAGCCGGTCCGGGTTTCGTCTGGTTGACTGATTTTCTTTTTCCTTAGGCGGTTACGGAACGGCGTACCAACTTGTACAACCGCGCCGTGACCCACTATCACAAGGCCAAGCTTGACCGGGCCGACTTGGCTCGCGAGCTGGAGGCCGTCAAGGGTAAGGTTTTCTTCGTTTGACTTGGTTTCTTCTTTCTTGATCTTGGTTGGCTGATGCCTTTTTCGGTTGTCTTGCAGCTGAAGCCGCCAGGGTCCCGCAACTGGAGGCGGACCTTCGGGCTGCTCGCTCTCAGTGCGCCGAGAGCGAGGAGGCGGGCCGGTCTGCTGCCGCCAAGCTCAAGGTGGCTGATGGGGAGCTGGGGCGGCTGCGCCGGCTTGAGAAGAACCACCTCAAGGAGCTCGCCCTCCTCAGGACGGCTGAGAAGGAGAAGGTGGACGACCTGAGCAAGCGGCTGGCTGAGGTTGAGAAGCAGCGGCTTGCGCTTCAGGAGGAGGTGACCGCCAAGTCTGCGGAGCTGTCGGCCACCGCCAAGCGCTGGGTGGAGGAGATTGGCACGCTCGACCGTGGCTTGTCAGGTAGGCCTTTTTTCTTTCTTCCTATCCCTTTGCCGGCTTTCGGCTGTCGGCTGCCGGCTTAGGTTGGCAGCCGGCAGCAGAAACTCTGATTTTTTCGTTGTCTCCGTTTTCGGGCTGGGGGCAGTCGGTTCTTGCCGGCTGCCGCCAGGCTTTTCCTTTTATCCTTCGAAATCTCCATCTTCGGGCTGGGGGTAGTCGGCTCGTGCCGGCTGCCGCCAGTCTTACTTTAGAGCTTCGGAATCTCCTTCTTCGGGCTGGGGACAGTCGGCTCTTGCCGGCTGCCGCCAGGCCTACTTTAGGACTTCAAAAATTCGCATTTTTCAGCTTTTTTTCGGCTTTTGACAGATTTCTGACGCATTTTTCCTTTGCAGCGGCCTTCCCGGAAGCGCAGGAGGCGGCGCTAGCAGCCGTTGGTGTTGCGCGCGAGGCTAGGAGGCGGGCGACTGGCGAGGGCAGCACGGAGTACTTCGCCATGGAAGATTACATGGCGTCCATGGCCGCCCGCGTCGAGCCCATCACCAAGCTCGGCTGGGAGCTCCGGAAGGCGGCTGAGGAGCTGATCCAGATGCTGTGGCCAGCGGAGATGTTGCCGCAAGATCTCTCCAACATCATCTCCTAGCTGGAGCGGGCGCCCGACCGCTTCCTCGACTGGAGGGAGTCTGCCACGCGCGCTGGAGCCGACATGGCATTATCCTTCGTCCTCTCCTGGTACAACGAGGTGGACCTTGGGCAGCTCGAGTACCGGCGGGCCGGGGTGGAGGACAAGCTCCCGGCTGAGATCAAGACAGCCCGGCTCGCCCGTGCCTGCGCCATCGCCGACTTCGTTGACAAGGGCCTCTTCATCCCGGACCCGAACCCGCCGTCTGAGGACGAGGACGAGGAGATGGAAGACGAGGAGGCGGACGACGCGCCTGAGGACGACCCGGCAGCCGGCTCCGCTGATGCTCCTCCGGCTGGTCCTCCTCCAGCCGGTGCTTAGTTTACCTGTCTTTAGGTGTTGCTTTTGCCAAGACAATTCGTTAAATCCCCGGAATGCCGGGTGCATCTGTATGAATATTATTATCCTTTTGTTATGTCACACTTTAAATGTGTTTGTTAATCATTTGTGTGCCGACTTGCTTTCTTTCGACTTGTTCGCTTTTTCCCATCCGCCCCACTCTTTGGCTTTGCTCTTGCCGATCGTACGTCCGGCTTGCGATCCGTCGCCGGATCAAGAGAGGGCCGCTGGGTGAGGCCGACAATATTTCAGTTCGAACGAGCCGAGTTCGGCAATCCGGCACTTTTATGAAAAGTTACGAGGCAATTCGCTTTCACTCTTTCCCTTAGTCGTCTTTCGCGTGCCGGCTCCCTAAACCTTACTCCCGCCAGCCGGACAGCCGGGTTGCGGTCTGTAGCTGGATCGGAAGCCGGCTGTCGGAAACCGGATCACGTTACTTAGCCGGCCGCATGAGAGGGTGTAAGCCAACTGGCAAAACAAAGTAGAGTACGCGAAAAACTTGTCGGAAACGGCGCTCTTGGCGCATGCTTTTTCATAGCTTACAAAAGGAGTACAAGGGATACATACATTCCTGCTCTCAAGTGTAAAATGGGCGGAGCAAGTTGACATTTCAGGGACGTTTAGTCTCCTCGTCAGCCTTGTCCGGCTTGTTTTCTCTAGCCTCTTGGGCATCTATGAGATAGTAGGAATCATTGCCTACTGCCTTGCTCACGATGAAGGGACCCTCCCATGGGGATGACAGTTTATGCTGTCCGGCTGTCCTCTGGATCAGCCGGAGCACTAGGTCTCCTTCTCGGAATGCTAAGGGCTGGACCTTCCGGCTGTGATAGCGTCGGAGGCTCTGCTGGTAGATAGTAGATCTGGACGCAGCCAGCAGCCGGGCTTCTTCGACCAGGTCGACTCCATCTTCGCGAGCTTCTTTGGCTTCAGCTTCTGTGTAGAGCTTGATCCTTGGCGCGTCGTGCTCGATATCAGTCGGCAGGACGGCTTCGGCCCGTATACGAGGAAGAATGGTGTGAAGCCGACTGAGCGGTTTGTAGTTGTCCGCAAGCTCCACAGTACGTTGGGCAGCTCTTCAATCCAGCAGCCGGCTGCTCGCTCGAGCGGCTCCACCAGCCGGGGCCGGATGCCGGCTAGGACCAGGCCGTTGGCCTTCTCCACTTGTCCGTTGGACTCCGGGTGCGCTACAGAGGATAGGGCCATCCGGATCCCCATTTCCCCGCAATAGCGAGAGAAGATGCCTTGGGAGAAGTTGCTACCGTTGTCGGTGATGATGCTGTGGGGGTAGCCGTATCTCACGATGATTTCCTTGAGGAATGTGACGGCTGTGGAGCCGTCTAGCTTCTTGATTGGCTTGGCTTCGATCCACTTGGTGAACTTGTCAATCATCACCAAGAGATGTGTCATGCCGCCTCGCGCCGTTCTGAACGGGCCCACCATGTCCAAGCCCCATACGGCAAACGGCCATGTGATGGGGATGGTTTTCAAGGCGGAAGCCGGCAAGTGCCTCTTCTTTGCGAAGCGTTGGCAGCTGTTACACTTCTTCACCAGTTCTTCTGCATCTTTGAGCGCAGTCGGCCAGTAAAAACCATGCCGGAAAGCTTTGGCCACTATGGCTCTGGATGAGGCGTGATGTCCGCACTCTCCTTGATGGATTTCCCGTAGGAGTTCAATCCCTTCAGCCGGCTCGATGCACCGCTGGAACACCCCACTTACGCTGCGTTTGTACAGCTGGTGGTTGATGATTGTATAGGCCTTGGCCCTTCTCTCAATCTTCCTGGCCTGGACTCTATCATCAGGCAGCACACCATCGGTGAGGTAGGAGAGGAATTCTTGTGCCCATGAAGGTACGCATCTTATCTCGAATACGCTAACCAACAAGGCATCCTGCGTGGGAGCTTCCGGATTCGACTGCATGGTCGCCGGGTTCGGCTTGCTAGCCGGCGGGTTCGGCTTGCTAGCCCCCGAGTTTGGCGATGAAGCCCCCAGGTTGGACTGAGAAGTCCCCGGGTTCGGCATGGTAGCCGGCGGGTTTGGCTTGTTAGCCCCCGACTTGGGCAATGAAGCCCCTGGGTTCGGCTGAGCAGCCCCCGGGTCAGCCGGCACGAATATTGAATCTGAGTCCGGTGACGGTGTGATGGACCGCTTCTTGAGAACCGCCAAGGCGACTCCCGGCGGAATGGCTTGCCGGGTTGAGCCAATCTTGGACAAGGCGTCAGCCGCCTCGTTGTTTGCTCGTGGCACATGGTGGAATTCGCAGCCGTCAAAGAAGCCGGATAGCTGCTGGACGTGGAAGCGGTACGAGGCCATGTTGGCGTCCTTCGCATCCCAGTCGCCAGACGCTTGCTGTATAACCAAGTCGGAGTCGCCGAAGCAAAGTATGCGACGCACGCCGATCTCCTTGGCCAGCTTCAGCCCATGAATGAGCGCTTCATACTCCGCCACATTGTTGGATGCGGCGAAGTGGATCTGCAGGACATAGTCAAGCCGGTCTCCCTTGGGAGAGGTGATGACGATGCCGGCTCCCAAGCCGTTGCGCATCTTCGAGCCGTCAAAGTGCAGCCTCCAATGTGTGGAATCCGGCACAGGCGGCAGGTATTGCATCTCGGCCCAGTCGGCGAAGAAGTCTGCGAGGATCTGCGACTTGATGGCCGTGCGAGCCTCGTAGAGGATGGTGTGGGCGGCTAGCTCCAGAGCCCACTTGGCGACCCGGCCGTTGGCGTCCTTGCTGCCAATGATTTCTGCCAAGGGCGCTGTGGCAACCACCTTGATGGGGTGCTCTTGAAAGTAGTGCTTGAGCTTCTTGGCCGCCATGTACACGCCGTAGGTGACCTTCTGGTAGTGGGGGTAGTTTTGCTTCGACTGGGAGAGCACTTCGCTGAGGTAGTAGACTGGGCGCTGAACCAGTTGTTCCCTGCCGGCTTCTTTGCGCTCCACCACCAGGACAACGCTAACCACTCGATTGGTGGCTGCGATGTACAACAGCATCGGCTTCATTGAAGCCGGCGTTGCGAGGATTGGCGCGGTTGAGAGCACGCGCTTCAAGTCACGGAAGGCTTCATCCGCCTGCGGTGACCAGCCGAACTTGTCCGACTTGCACCTGCGTGCATGGCGTGGGAGTCTCTGTGCCGGCTTGGCGCGGGCGAGGCGGACTCGGCCGTGTCCCTGTGGGGGTCCTTGGTGTTGCCTGCAGCAGCGCGGACGTGAGGAGCTTTAGGAGCACCATACCTGGGGTCCTTGGTCTGCTTAGCTGCAGCCCGGCACAGGTCAGCTACGCGCTGCGTCTGGCGGCGCAGCTCTTCTCCTTCGAGGAGGGCCAGCTCCTTCGCAGCGGCTTCGGCTGCGAGGATGTTCTTGCCGGGGGTGTTGTAGATGGGTAGCTCCGTGGACGGAGCCGGCGCTTCCGCACCGTCGCGCTCGATCTCGGCGCCTAGGCCGCCTCCTCGCCGGCGGGTCATGCCGGCTCGGCTGGGGTTGTTGCCGCCTGGCGTGAAGCCATGGGCGTGCTCGTACTCGCGTTGGGTGATGGCCAGCTGGCGCTTGGCGGTAGCCAGCTCGTCAGCCTGCTGGAGGAGGAGCTGGCGATGCGCCTCCAAGTCCGCCTCGACGGTGGTGGCGTCGCCGCCTGCGGTGAGCGGAGAGCTCAGCTTCGCCCGGACTTCGTCCAGCCGGGACGGTGGCGGGGGCGCCTTCGGGCCCGAGCCGGAAGCGTTGGGGTCGACGTTGCGCTCCAAGTTGGGGCCGCGGGTGCGCGGGTTCTTGATGGGGGGCTCCTCGCCAGCCATCGTGACTTGCACGACGGCGGGGCTGGCGGGAGCGCTGCTGGCGCCAGCTCGCGGAGGAGGGCTTGCGCAGCGCAGCACCTGCCGCGGGTAGCGCGGTGGTGCGACGGTGGCGACGTAGACGTCGTGGCCGCCGAAGGAGATGACGCGGCCGCCGGCAGGGAAGGGCCGGTCGGCGAAGCAGCCAGCGTTGTCGCTGACGCAGTCGAGGGAGCCGAATCTCCAGATCAAGCCTGAAGCGACTCGCTCGCCGGTGGTGATGGTGAGGCCCGTCCGGATGAAGACACCGGCCGAGGATGCTGAAGGCCCCACGGTGGGCGCCAAATGTCGTGGTATCGTCACGGCATATGCCATAGGGTGGCTAACGAAGGTGGTTCCTAGGTGATCTCACGGCGGTATCCGGATGCGGGTATGGGGACGAGCGACACGGCGACGTACCCAGGTTCGAGGCCCTCCGATGGAGGTAACACCTCTACTCCTGCTATGAGTGTATAAGGTGATCACACAGTACAAGGTTGCTCCTAGAGCTGTATCCGGCTGCTCCTGGGAGGCTAAGGAGGACGATAGTCTCTCTCACAGGGCAGCGCTAAGGGTGGAAATGGGGTGAGAATGATCGATCCCCTGCACGAGAGGGGGTAGTGCGGCTTATATAGGCACCAGCACTTTACATAAAAGACCCTATAGTCTACTGGCCGGCTTGGCCGGCTCCGGCTTCCGCTCCTTCCTGAGGCACTGACGTCAGGAGCCGTTGAGGCCTCATGGCCTGTCCCATCCGGCTGCCGAAGTCAGCGGTATGGAGAGGAAGCGTCCCTGTCGCCGTCAAGCACTGTAGCCAGTACGGATCGACGTACGCCATGATGGCCTGTCCGGCGCGTGGCACTATTGCTCCACAGTGCCCCGCGCTTTACGGGAGATGAAGTCAGCGTGGACTTTGCGAACCCGGATCACCAACCCGGTTCCTTCTAGTGCAAGACTCACCAGCCTCGAGTCGGTCTGAGGTACAAACCCCCAGTCGGATATGGCTTGTAGAAGCCGGCCCAGCTACAGCATTGGTGGCCGTAGCCAGGCTGACTAGGACCTAGAGCCAGCCGGCTTCCGGACCAGCCGGCCACGGCTCCAGCCGGCTGCTCCTCAGCCGGCCTTTGCCGCGAGCCGGCCAGTGGCCAGCCGGCTGCTCCGCGTCCATTGCCCTACCCGGGGTCTTCCCCCGACACTTTGTTGTCTTCCTCATTGTTATGATAGCTTGTATTTTGTCGGGATTTGCTTCAATCCCTCTTGCTGAAACTAGAAACCCAAGAAGTTCTCCTGCTGGGACGCCGAAGGAGCACTTCGTCGGGTTCAACTTGAGGCAGAATTTGTCGAGGTTGTCAAAGGTTTCCTTGAGATCCTCGATCAACGTCGCCCTCTTTTTTGACGTTATGACAACATCGTCGATGTACACTTGCACATTTTTCCCAATCTGTGTCACCAAACACTTCTGCATCATCCTCTGATATGTTGCTCCCACGTTTTTCAGACCAAAGGGCATTGTTCTGTAGCAAAACACGCCGTAAGGTGTGATGAACGCTGTTTTTACTTCATCTTCTTCTTTTAACCTGATCTGGTTATAACCAGAATATGCGTCCAAAAAGGAAAGACGTTCACATCCTGCCGTGGAGTCGATAATTTGGTCGATCCTCGGGAAGGGAAAGTGATCCTTTGGACAATGTTTATTGAGACACGTAAAGTCGACGCACATGCGAAGGACCTTAGTGTTTTTCTTCGGCACCAACACTGGATTTGCTACCCATGTGGCCTCTGTGTGCAGCTCCTTGATAAAACCAGCTTCTCTTAGTCGATCATTTTCTGACAGCATAGCCTTGCGATTTGGTTCCGAAAAACGTCGCAAAGGTTGTTTGATTGGTCTCGCTAGTGGATCCAAGTTTAGGTGGTGCTCGGCAAGTTCCCTGGGTACTCCTGGCATGTCAGCTGGACACCATGCGAAGATTTTCCAGTTCTCACGGAGGAACTCGACGAGCGCGCTTTCCTATGCGAGGTCCATGTCGTTTGCGATGGATGTCGTCTTTTTTGGGTCTGTCGGGTGAATCTGCACCTCCTTAGAATTTTTCTCAGTGTTGAAAGTTGATTCTTTATTTGGCCTTCCCACGTCTGGCAGCACGTCATAGTCAGTCATGAGCCTTGACGCCAAATATTCAGCTTGCATCCCGAAAGTTTCTGATATTCGATGAAAATCCTTATCACATTTATCGGCTAGGGCGAAGCTTCCTTTGACTGTGATTGGCCCCTTGGGTCCAGGCATCCTCCACAACAGGTACGTGTAATGTGGTACCACCATAAATCTAGCATATGCTGGTCGTTCCAACAGAGCGTGGTACTGTGATGGGAAATCTACGACTTCAAACTCCAACTTTTCGATTCTGTAATTTTCTCGGGTCCCAAACTGAACGTCGAGATTGATCTTCCCCAGCGGATAGCTTGGCTTCTCTGGTGTGATACCGTGGAATCTCGTGTCTGTTGGCTTCAGGTTTGCTAGTGACAAGGTATCAACTTGTCAATGCCTATGGATTGTAGGCTAGGGTTTAGTTGGAAGTAGAGGGCAAGTAGATCTCGAAGGTTTCAGCCGAAAAGTACTCGACGATTATGAAAACTAGGGTTTGTAAACAATGATTCGATGATCTCCTCGTCCCTCGACTCCCCCTTATATAGGAGGCGGAGCCGAGGGATTCGTGTAGTACAAGTTACATAGTCCGGGAAGGTTTCTAACTCATCCCGCAAGATTACAAATGACACTTCCTATTACAACTCTATCTTTCCTTAAATACATCTTGGGCTCCCGAATCTTCTTATTCTTCGGGTAGTGGGCCTTCAATAAACCCCGGGTACTATCTTCGGCAGGCCCATTTGGGATGCCTATGTCAGTAGCCCCCGAGATTTTGCTTGAATCATAGAGTCAGGGAAAATCTCCACTGTTTATTTGTATTCGACAGTTTTAACTTTTCTATATTTCTTCACATAAAATTCTATATTGTACAGGGATAATGGTAGTTGGGGCTAGTTCATCTGACGGATCAGGTACTAGTTAACTGCTCTCGTGGCAATCTGCAAAAACCTACTTCAAGATCACGTCCCTGGACATGACCTCGGGATACTGGTGTAAACTTCGACAGGCGCCGCTTAAGGTCTTACCATTTTGTCGAGTCCCAGTAAAATTTATCGGGTACCTAACGCGTCCGTTAGGATTTTTCTTCGTATCTGTTGATACGGATAAAAGTAGCAGAGCGCAGTCTTCGGCGATGCCACGCCCAGCAGAACGGATTCTGGGGTCTTACCTTCGCAAATTTGCGGCATTCAGAAATTGATAGCAACTTTGGCGTTCTGAGAATATATTGTCGAGTATTCTTTCGGCTGTTGGAATAGCACATTTTATCGAGTCAAAAAATGACTTATATTGTTCTCCCGATGGGAGTATATGTAGAGTTAATTGTAACTCGAAATATACTCTTTTGCTCTTCTATCTTTCTTTTTTCTTTTTCTTTTATTCTTTTATAATTTCATCGGGCACGCGAACAGCGTTCCCGATGGGAGTAGCCCCCGAGGCTACAGCCAAGGATTTGTTCTTGGTTGTAGGCTCCACGCCTCATGCTGCTATATTCTTTTTTTATCTCCCGAAGTTTTATAATTCCTCGGGTGCGCGAACAGCGCTCCCGATGGGAGTAGCCCCTGAGGCTATGAACAAATATTTGTGTTTGGTCATAGACTCATGCCACTTCTATTTTGTCTTTCTAGATCTTTTTCTTTTTTCCAAAGTAGCCCCCGAGCATTTGATCAGAAACTTGTATTTGATCAAAGGCTCAATCATTATTTTTCCATGTCACCTTTTATGAAGCTGTTGAGTCGAATTTTCCCTTCTGTCAAGATGACGTTGTTGCTGACGATAGCCACGATTGTCTGTCAAAAATTTGCGACAAGCCTTTTCTCGCCGCCATGCGGGCCCAATTAATCCACTATCTTGACACGTCGTGCAAGTGGGGGACACACGTCCTCCGCTTTTTCTGGCACGCACACTGTAACTTCCGTGACGTTGAATTACTTATTTACCCTTGATGCCACGTGGCTATCATCTGTCACACATTTTCCTTATCCAACGGTTCGTCGTTTCACCGCACCCCTATATAAATTCATTTTCTTCCTCCTTGGACACTTCCGCCCGCGTCGTCTTCCTTCTCTCATCTGCAAATCTCCCCTTGCAATCCACAACCTCCTGAGCTCCTCTCCTCCAAACTGCGAACCCTGCGCCATTGTTGATGCCACCTCGCCGATTGACCAGGCACAGCACGCCGGAATCCTCCATGGCTGCCGTGGATCTTGGAACGGCGGAGTGGGAAAGATCCAAGATTTCCGCTCAGGACATCAACATGCTGAGGAAACTGGGGATCAGCAAGAAACCCCAGGCATTGCGCTTCCCCAGTGAGGAAAGCTACCCAACCCCTCCAATGGGGTACCGGGTAAGTTTTGTCGACCAACTCATCCGCGGTCTTTCCGCCCCCATTCATCCTTTTCTCCGTGGACTTCTTTTTGTCTATGGTTTACAACTCCACCACCTTATGCCAAATTCAATCCTCCATATTTACATTTTCATCACTCTGTGCGAGGCCTTCCTTGGCGTCCAGCCTAACTGGGCGCTTTGGAAGCGCATTTTCTTCTGCCGCCGTAATGGCTCGCCCAATGTCGCCTATAATATAGGCGGCGTTGTGATTTCTGTTCGACCCACTGTCAACTACTTCGACGTTAAGCTTCCTGACTCAGTTCAAGGATGGCGCAAGAAGTGGTTGTACATTCAGGAGGAGAACCATGGATGTGCAGAGGACAACATCCCGCCTTTTGATGGTGCCGAGAAAATTTTCCGCCGCCGCTCCTGGGACGCGGAGGCCACCGAAGAAGAACGGGTGTCGACAGAAGCCCTGATGACTCATATCCACGAGTTGCAAAATACTCGCGGCAAGGAGTTATCGGGTATCCAAATTACTGCATATTTTCTTAGGACTAGAGTGCAGCCGCTTCAGGCTCGCAAATACCCTCTATGGAGATATGCTGGCAGCGAGGATGTAGATCGGCTGTCGGTGGATTTGGAGGTCAAAGACTTGGAAAAGCTTATCCGAAAAATCTCATCTCTCAACAAAAAAGATCCTGTCCCTGCTTCTTGTCGTGTAAAACCTTTCAGTGCCGCCAATCCACTCCCCCAGGTAATCTTTGCCTATTGTCTTGTTGTTTCTTTGCTAACTGTTTTGTAACTCCTTTTCTGACGTCTCTCCCTATTTTTTTGTGCACAGGATCATCCAGATCTTGTCTCGCTTCCTCCTCTCCCTGAAGGTGAAGAAGTCGAAGAAAGGGCGATTGTCACTGATGACAATCAAGAAGCCCCATCTTTTGTGAATGAACCCGTAGATTCTCGAAAATCTGCGGGTTCTTCCGAAAAACCGCGTCGGCACAATCTCCTCCTCCCGCTGTCTCCCCAAAAGGCAAAAGGAAGAGGAAAGATGTCGAAGATTCCGGCACTTCCAAAGCCGAAGAAGTTGATCCTTCACGTCAGAAGGCAGCTTACGATCCTTATCTTGAATCCCTCGTCAGCTCGTAAGTCATTTTTACTTCTCCTTATTTCTGTACTCGAAATGTTTATCTTGTCTTGCTTTTTATGCTGTCGATTTTTAATCACAGCGATGATGAGGAAGAAATACCAACTGTTGACGTGGCTCCTCGGACGAGCACGTCACATACTTTACTTGCCTCGGACACGTTAGTTGAAGGAGAAGAATCCTCGCCTCCTCAACGAAACGTCGTCACCACTACTCCGCCATCAAGCCCCCTTGCTCCTTCACCAAAAAGGACAAGGATTGAGACGATCACTGAGCCTGCCCCTCAATTGAGTAGCTCTTCTACTCTGCTCTTGGATGATGTAAGTTTTTTAATTTTCTTGCCGATATCTATATTTCCTCTATTTTGCTTTTTGACGCCTTCACTCTTTTTTCATACCGATGTTTCTCTTTCTTTGTTCTTCTTTGACAGCCCATGATCAAAGAGCTTATCCGCATCGGATCCCAATTCATTGGGTACCGTGAGTATGCCAGCAGAACTGAAGGTAACAACTTTTATACTTGTCGTTCTTTCTGACTTCTAGCTCCTGTTGTTTGTCGCAATTTTTGACCTTTCTTTTTTTTATTTCGACAGAGAAACTTGCAGAGGCCAACAAACGTGCCGACGCACTTGCTCAAAAACTGGAGCAAAGTGAGGCGGCTCGCAAGAAAGCCGAACTTGTTGCTAGCGAAGCCAAAGCAGAGGCTGATGAAGTCAAAGCAAAAGCTGCTAGTGTCGAGGAACTGCAAAAGAAACTTGAAGATGCTGAAACTGCTATAAACGAGCACAAAGCCGCACAGGCTGCTCGTGAGCAGGGGATTCTCAAGCGCCTGAAATCGCAAAGTCGACGCATTCAAGGTAATATTATCGATCCCTTCTATTTTTTAGTGGACTTGCTGTTTCTTGTTTTTTGATCAACGTTTATTTCCTGTGGCAGGCCAAACAAACCAAGAGTTTGATCTGGAGAATCCCGACAATGATCCTCTCCTTGACGCACTTTCTTATCTGGAGCTTCATGGATCTGAAATTCGTGAAGGCGTGGCAAATGCTAGTGCAGGACTGTCGACGCTGTTCCCCTACTTCTTCCCGAAGAAAGAGGAGCCCCCGACTTTCCTTGCCCTTGCCCAGAGCTTCAATTCATCAGAGGACCTTGGACTGAAGATGCGCCAGGAGAACATGAAGATTGCCGTCGAGAGCACTGTTGCCCTGGTTGCTGACAGCCAACAAACTGTTGATTGGATGAAGGTTGGCAACACCGATCAGATAGAACAGTCAAGATGGAGGTCGTTGATTAAGGCAGCCAAGCCCAACACGAAGAAAATCCTGGCCTATCTCGGGATCAAACCAGCTTCAACTCCTAGCTCATCAAGGCCGGAGGTCTAGTTGCATGCTTCTTTGTTTTTTCTTTCTCTGTTTCTTTTGCCCTTGTCGCCAATTTAGCTGTGGCGACAATTATCCTAGTAGTCCTTTAGGAGAAACTTCTTTTGTAATGCCTATGTAAATATTTCTAGAAATTAATGAAATTCCCTCTGGCACTATCATTGATCCTGGCGCTTTCTTTTCCAGTTAATATTTGACAACTATTCGACCAATCCTTGCTCTGCCGATGCTTCTCCTGCTTCTTCCTTCTCGAAGAAAATGATAGTTGATACCGACCCCCTTGAAGGTTCTTCGAGCAAACATTTGTCGGAAGATTTGCAAGAACTTCGACAACAACTTCAATCCATGAAGAAGCAAACTCTTGCGATGATGGAAAAATCTCGACAAGCATCCGAAAGAGAGGAAATTGCTCTTCAACAGGCAAAAGAAGCCATTGCTGCGAAGGATGCTGCTGTTGTTGAAGCTGCTGAAGCTTCTTCCCGCGAAAATTATATGCTTCAGCTAATGTCTGATGCTAGTTTGGACATGACAGGTATGTTTCCCACTTGTAACCATATTAGATTTTATTCTTCACCATTCGGTCCTTGATTTTTTGTTTGATGTGTCAGGCTCGTTTCTAGATGCTGCTGCCGAAGATCAACGTGTTGAAGCTCGAACCACTGTTTTGCTGAGACTGGCTGCGCAGCATGGGTCTAATTTTTGGGTCACTCCTGAGCGCACCCGCCAAATCGTCAGATTTCAAGATCGCGCGGCTCAGGTCCGCGATTTCCTTGACTTCTGTACGAAGACTTTATTCTTAGTTTATGGAACCATGTTCCCTCGGAACAAAATGCCAGAAACCCTTCCAGCTTTAATGGAGAAATTTCGAGATGCTCCTCGAATCCATGGCTTTGTGCGAGCTCAACTTTCTGCTGGCGCAAGATTTGCCATGATGATGATAAAAATTTGTCATCCAAAATTGCCCATAGATCAAATTGTTCCTACTTGTTTGGCGAAGATGGCAAAGAAAAAGAGAAATATGGGCAAGATTGACAATTTGGTGACTCCCGTTGCTGAAAACATGATGGATGAACTTCTTCGGATGGATTCTGAGTTCTTCGTGAAGGGAAGCTATGCTGAACATAGTACTCGTCCTTCTACTGAGCGGATAACCATAGATCACGTGCTAGGTTTCCCTTGAAAACTTTTTCCTCTTCTTTGCTGTATTTCTATCATTGATACATCTTTGTGTATTTGTAAACACAATCTATATTGTCAAGCTGTATTTTTGATCACTGAGCCCCCGAGCTTTTGGCTGGAGTCTCGAAGATTTTTCTTCTTGCTGGAAAGAGATATTTTTAAATTTGCCCCGAATAGGTTGCAGACTTCTGTCGAAGTTCTATATTTTTGTTGCGAGGTTTCTTGGACCAAAGCAGTAAGATTGTTGATGTGTACACTATATTTTGTTAGCTTCCAATATTTGGCGAGGTATTTAGTGTACCAACGCGAAATATTTTGGTAAGTCTAATTGTACGTATTTTGAGACTTGAAGGCGTTGAGCCCCCGAGCGTGTCGAAGAATAGGAAATATATCTCCACTATCTTTATTATATTGCAGCACCGCGAGCCCGCCTCATTAAAAACCTTTCCGGCCCCACTCGGTGCCCCGAAAAGGAAAAGAGTGCGTCTGAAAACTCGCGGGCGTTTCAGTACATTGTATTTTTACAGAGAAGGACTATATTTCGACTCTAGGCGTAGAACCGCCTGAGCTGTGCTACGTTCGAGGGGTTTTTCTCGGGAACCCCTGTCTTCTTGTCCTTGATCCTGTATGCGCCTCCGTCGATGACTTCTGTGACAACGTAAGGTCCCAACCATGGCGACTCGAGTTTTTCAGTGCGCTCTTGATTGAGTCGCAAAACTAAGTCTCCGACTTGAAAAGATCTTGGTCTCAAACGTCGACTGTGGTAATTTTTCAGGTCCTGCTGATATTTGGTTACCCTTGATAATACTTCGTCTCGAGCTTCGTCGAGTGTGTCGATGTCATCTTCCAATGCCTTCCTGGAAGCTTCTTCATTATACTCTATGACTCTAGGGGAGTCGTGCTCTATTTCTATTGGCAGTACTGCCTCTGCTCCATGGACAAGGAAAAACGGGGTCTCCTGTGTCGCTGTATTTGGTGTTGTTCGGATGCTCCATAACACACTTGGTAGTTCTTCTGGCCAGGTATGTCGAGCTTTTTTCAGTGGTCCTAATAGGCGTTTCTTGATGCCATTGCAGATGATGCCATTGGCTTTCTCGACTTGACCATTGGTTTGAGGATGTGCAACTGACGCGAAGTGCAATTTGATGCCTACCTCTGCACAGTACGCCTTGAACTCCTTTGCGTAAAGTTGCTGCCATTGTCTGTAACGATGCTATGAGGTACTCCAAATCGAAAAACGATGTCCTTCACGAATTTTATTGCTGATGCTGCATCTGGTGAATTTATCAGCTTTGCTTCTATCCACTTGGTGAATTTGTCGACAGCAACCAGCAAGTACTCATATCCTCCTGGCGAGGCTTTATGCAATTTGCCCACCATATCAAGTCCCCATTGGGCAAAGGGCCACGACAATGGTATTGGTGTTAGTTCTGCTGCTGGAGAGTGAGGTTTTGCGGCAAACCTTTGACACGCGTCGCAAGTTCTCACTATTTCCTTGGCATCCTCGATTGCTGTCAGCCAATAGAATCCTGGTCGAAAAACCTTGGCTGCAATAGCTCGACTACTTGCATGGTGACCACATATTCCTTCGTGGACATCCTTCAGAATTATTCTTCCTTCTTCGGGTGTGACACACCTTTGCAGGACGCCTGATATACTTCGCTTGTATAATTCCCCTTTGACCACTGTAAAAGCTTTAGATCGTCGAATAACTCGCCTTGCCTCAACTGGATCATCGGGTATTTCTTTCCTGAGGATGTATGATATATATGCTTGCATCCAAGGAATTTGTACCATCATCACAAGCTCTTGGTCCTCTTCATCCTCCGTGGTTTCTTTGAGGGGTGCCGAAGTTTTCTCTTCTTTTGCTTTTTTCTGCACCTTTTTTGGCTTCGTGGATCTCTCCGCTATTTCTTCCCAAAATACTCCTGGCGGGATTGGGAGGCACTACGACCCGACGTTTGCGAGAACGTCGGCTTCATCATTGCTCAATCTACTGATGTGATTTACCTCGCATCCATCAAACAGCTTCTCGAGCTCATTGTACACCTCCTTGTATGCCATCATGCTATCGTTGACTGCATCACATTGATTCATAACTTGCTGAGCCACCAATTGTGAGTCGCCAAAGATTTTTAGTCGAGTTGCACCACAAGCTTTCGCCATCTTCATCCCGTGTATGAGGGCTTCATATTCTGCTTCATTGTTAGACGCGTTAGGGAACGTCATCCGAAGGACGTACTTCAACTTGTCGCCTTCAGGTGATATGAGTACTACTCCTGCGCCAGCTCCTTCTACTCTCTTGGACCCATCGAAGTTCATGGTCCAGGTTCTCGACAAATCTGGGGGTCCCGTGTTTTGTAGCTCCATCCACTTTGCAATGAAATCTGGCAGAACTTGCGACTTGATTGCCTTTCTTTTTTCATACGTGATGTCCCGAGGGGAAAGTTCTATTCCCCAGAGGGAGACACGCCCTGTAGCTTCTGGATTGTTCAGTATATTTGAGAGAGGTGCTTCATTGACTACTATTATCGGGTGTGCCGAAAAATAGTGGCGCAACTTCCTTGCCGTTGCAATTACTCCATATGCTAGTTTTTGGTACTGCGGGTACCGCTGTTTGGAAGGCGACAGAACTTCGCTGATGAAATATACTGGCCTTTGCACTCCATGGAGTTTTCCTTCTTCTTCTCTTTCGACAACTAGCACCGTGCTCACCACTTGGGGCGTGGCTGCAATATACAGTAGGAGAGGTTCCTTTTCCTTCGGCGCCACCAAAATTGGTGGTGTCGAGATTGTGCGCTTCAAATCCTCGAAAGCTCTGTCGGCCTCTTCGTTCCACTGGAATTTATCTCCTTGCTTTATCAGAGCGTAAAATGGTAACGCTTTTTCCCCCAGCCTGGCTACGAACCTGCTCAAAGCTGCGACTCGCCCAGTTAACTGCTGTATTTCTTTCAACTTTGTTGGCTTCCTCATTGTGACGATAGCTTGTATTTTGTCGGGATTTGCTTCAATCCCTCTTGCTGAAACTAGAAACCCCATAAGTTCTCCTGCTGGGACGCCAAAGGAACACTTCGTCGGGTTCAGCTTGAGGCGGAATTTGTTGAGGTTGTCGAAGGTTTCCTTGAGATCCTCGATCAGTGTTGCCCCCTTTTTTGACGTTATGACGACATCGTCGATGTATACTTGCACGTTTTTCCCAATCTGTGTCGCCAAACACTTCTGCATCATCCTCTGATATGTTGCTCCCGCGTTTTTTAAACCGAAAGGCATTGTTCTGTAGCAGAACACGCCATAAGGTGTTATGAACGCTGTTTTGGCCTCATCGTCTTCTTTTAGTCTGATCTGATTATAACCAGAGTATGCATCCAGGAAGGAAAGACGTTCACATCCTGCCGTGGAGTCGATGATTTGATCGATCCTTGGGAGGGGAAAGTGATCCTTAGGACAATGTTTATTGAGACACGTAAAGTCGACGCACATGCGAAGGACTGTCGTGTGTTTCTTCGGCACCATTACTGGGTTAGCTACCCATGTGGCTTCTGTAGATATCTCTTTGATAAAACCAGCTTCCTTAAGTCGATTTACTTCTGATAGCATAGCTTTGCGGTTTGGTTCCGAAAAACGCCGCAGAGGTTGTTTGATTTGTCTCGCTAATGGATCCAAGTTTAGGTGGTGCTCGGCAAGTTCCCTGGGTACTCCTGGCATGTCAGCTGGACACCATGCGAAGATTTTCCAGTTCTCACGGAGGAACTCGACGAGCGCGCTTTCCTATGTGAGGTCCATGTCGTTTGCGATGGACGTCGTCTTTTTCGGGTCTGTCGGGTGAATCTGCACCTCCTTAGAATTTTTCTCGGTGTTGAAAGTTGATTCTTTGTTTGGCCTTCCAACGTCTGGCAGCACGTCATAGTCAGTCATACTTCTTGACGCCAGATACTCAGCTTGCATCCCGAAAGTTTCTGATATCCGGTGAAAATCCTTATCGCACTTATCGGCTAAGGCGAAGCTTCCTTTGACCGTGATTGGTCCCTTTGGTCCAGGCAACCTCCATAACAGGTATGTATAATGTGGCACCGCCATAAATCTAGCATATGCTGGTCGTCCCAACAAAGCGTGGTATTGCGACGGAAAATCCACGACTTCAAATTCCAGCCTCTCGATTCTATAATTTTCTCGGGTTCCAAACTGAACGTCGAGATTGATCTTCCCCAATGGGTAACTTGGTTTTTCCGGTGTGATACCGTGGAACCTTGTGTCTGTTGGCTTCAAGTTTGCTAGGGATATGTTCATCTTCCTCAATGTATCTGCATACATAAGGTTTAAGCTGCTGCCGCCGTCTATGAACACTCGAGAGACATCGAATCCCGCAATAACTGCTGGTAAAATAAGTGCTGACTGCCCTGGTCGAGGAACTTGCTGCGGGTGATCTGCTATGGTGAAGCCAATATCTTGTCCTGACCAATTAAGATACTCGACAGTTGGTGGAGGCATTTTTTCTGCCATAAACACCTGTCGTGAGATTACTTTCTGAGCTCTGTTGGATGGCCTTCCCTTCTGAATCATCGATACTGCTCCGTTAGAGTTGGGATCAACATAAGGTGGTGGTGGCGGTGCTGCCGCTATTCTGAGCTGATGTCGATTGTCTTCTATAATCACGGGAGGTGGTGGCAGGTGAATCTCGCTCCTGGGTTCTCGAGGATTTCTCTGTGCTGCCCGAGCGTTAGCGTTCTCTGCATACCTTAGCATTGCCTGGAAATTGCGACAGTCTTTCTGCAGGTGCCCTGACTGTCTTTTTCCGTTGCTGTCGAGGAAAAAGTGCATCTGACACGGCCCATTCATCATTTCTTCGGGGGAAACGAAAGGTCTCGGGAATCTAGGTCCGCTATTTTGCCTGTTGTTGCGAGAATCGTCCCTGTTATCGCCTCGCTGCTCACTGCCTCTCTGATAATCATCTCTGTTGTTTCCTCCTGTGTTTGCCCGAAAACCTGCCGAAATTTGTCCTGGAGCGTCATAGTTCGGGTACTGCCGAGGAAATCGTCGCCTCGGTTGATAATTTCGACCACGATCCTCCTCTGGCGACCTGTGCCTTTTGTTGTGGACAACATCTTCTCCATCTGCCCATCTGTTTGCTATCTCCATTAACGCGGATACTGTCTTTGGGTTGGTCCTTCCCAAGTCCTCGACGAAATCTCCACGCCTGATTCCTGCGACAAACGCATCTATCGCTCTCTCGTCAGATATATTTTCTGCCGAGTTTTTGATGATGTTCCACCTTTGGATGTATTTTCTCATTGGCTCATCTGGCTTTTGTCGACATGCTCTCAACTCCTCCAACGACGCAGGTTTCTTGCATGTGGACCGGAAGTTCTTGACGAACACATCCTCGAAGCTTTCCCAGCTGTCGATAGATCCTGGGGTAAGTTTCTTTATCCAAGATCGTGCGGCTCCACTCAGATGCACCTGGATGCTTTGCATAGCTGTTGCTCTGGTTCCTCCTGTGAGCTTTACTGTCTCGAGATAATCAACTAGCCAATCATCTGGATCTTGAAGGCCGTCGAATTTCTTGAAATTGTCGGGTAACTTGAATCCCGAAGGGACTCGAGTTTTTCGGACTCTCCTCGTGAAACATGGCAAGCCGCACATATCTTCGTCGTTAAGCTCCGGGGATTGCCGATGTTCCCTTCTGCTTTGCCGCGCTCTATCGACCCTTGCTTGTGCTGCCGTGTCTCTTGCTCCACTTGGTCCTTCAGGTGCTGCCGCTGTTGCTGCTGCAGGTCGTGGACTATGTTGCCTTGCCACTCCTTCGGGAGGCGTTGATACAAATGCTGTCCCCATAGCTCCAACTCCTGCTACCGCCATATTGTATAGTGTTTCCCTTGGATCACCTGGAGGTGGTTTAGATGCAAGGATAAAAGCATGTGTCGCCATATACCCAGCCTCTGGTGTCTTAGGGATGATGTTTCCTCTCGTATCTATCGACATAAAGGACATGTCGAGGTTTTGGACCAAGTGCTCTCTTTCTGCTTCGGGTATATGTTGCAACCTTGATCTTGCTCTGTTCCGCGCCTCCCTGTGGCTATCACCTGAAGTTCTAGATTGTCGACTTAGATCTGCCCTTCTCCTGCTAGATGCAGAAGCTGCCTCCTTTCTTCTGTTTAACTCAGCTGTCTGTTTTTCCAATTCTCTTGCAGCTCGTGCGAGCCTATATTGATATGCTTGCAATTCCTCTGGTGTGGCTGTGGTGGCCATTGGTTCTGAACCGTTCATAGCTCTCGCGGCTCTATCCCACGCTGCTTGCGAAAGTTGAACTCTGTCTCGCGGCTGTGGCCCAACGTATTTATTGCCCAGGCCTTGTCGCAGATTGGAGGGATCGACGTATGGATTTCCCAGATCGTCGAAAGCCTCAGATGTTTCCTTTTGATCTTCAATGGCATAAATCTGATGATATTTTGTATTCAGATCTATGTTGGGTTTGGTGACATCATCGTTGAGATTGATGAAGACCTTGCCCACTGTAATAGATTTGTCGATGAAGTCGTAACTGTCGACACCGCTTGAGTCATCGCTTATATATGAGTCCGCAGATGACTCACACGACATGTCGCTGAAGATCTTGGCGAGTTTCTCTCTTGCCCTGGTGCTGACGTAGCGTGTCGACGAAGTTTCTTCTTCTCCTGATTCTATTGACGATGTATATCTTGAAAAATCGGAATCGACCGCCGACGATCCCGACGAAATCGGAATTTCGACACGATACGATCCTTCTTTCTCGACGCGAAAGCGAAACCTTCCGAACGTCATCTCCATAGGCTCCGCCAGATACGCATATGCATCCAAACGGGAGGGTGGGTGAGGAACAAAATCGACAAGACCAGCAGCGATCTGTTTAACTCGATCCATTGCGTTGCTTGCGGTTGATGATGTCGAAGATCTTGAACGTGCCATCGAGATCAGATCCTTACGCCTCTAATTCCCACAGACGGCGCCAATTGACAAGGTATCAACTTGTCAATGCCTATGGATTGTAGGCTAGGGTTTAGTTGGAAGTAGAGGGCAAGTAGATCTCGAAGGTTTCAGCCGAAAAGTACTCGACGATTATGAAAACTAGGGTTTGTAAACAATGATTCGATGATCTCCTCGTCCCTCGACTCCCCCTTATATAGGAGGCGGAGCCGAGGGATTCGTGTAGTACAAGTTACATAGTCCGGGAAGGTTTCTAACTCATCCCGCAAGATTACAAATGACACTTCCTATTACAACTCTATCTTTCCTTAAATACATCTTGGGCTCCCGAATCTTCTTATTCTTCGGGTAGTGGGCCTTCAATAAACCCCGGGTACTATCTTCGGCAGGCCCATTTGGGATGCCTATGTCAGCTAGGGATATATTCATCTTCCTTAATGTATCTGCGTACATAAGGTTTAAGCTGCTGCCGCCATCTATAAACACGCGAGATACGTCAAATCCTGCGATGACCGCTGATAGTATGAGTGCTGACTACCCTGGTCGAGGAACTTGTTGTGGATGATCTGCTATGGTGAAGCCAATATCTTGCCCTGACCAATTAAGATACTCGACTGTTGGTGGAGGCATTTTTTCTGCCATGAACACCTGTCGCGAGATTACTTTCTGAGCTCTATTGGATGGCTTTCCCTTATGAATCATCGAGACCGCTCCGTTAGAGTTAGGATCAACGTAAGGCGGTGGTGGAGGTGCTGCCGCTATTCTGAGCTGATGTCGATTGTCGTCCGTAATCGCGGGAGGAGGTGGTAAGTGAATCTCACTCCTTGGTTCTCGAGGATTTCTCTGTGCTGCCTAAGCATTAGCATGCCCTGCATACCTTAGCATTGCCTGGAAATTGCGACAATCCTTCTGCAGATGTCCTGACTGTCTTTTTCCGTTGCTGTCAAGGAAAAAATGCATCTGACACGGCCCGTTCATCATCTCTTCGGGAGACACGAAAGGCCTCTGGAACCTTGGCCCGCTATTTTGCCTATTGTTTTGAGAGTCATCTCTATTGTCGCCTCGTTGCTCGTTGCTTCTCTGGTACTCATCTCTGTTGTTTCCTCTTGCGCTCGCTCGGAAACCAGCCGAAATTTGTCCTGGAGCATCATAGCTTGAGTACTGCCGAGGAAATCGTCGCCTTGGTTGATAATTTCTACCGCATTCTTCCTCTGGCGACCTGTGTCGTTTGTTGTGAACAGCATCTTCTCCATCTGCCCATCTGTTTGCTATTTCCATTAATGCGGATACTGTCTTTGGATTGGTCCTCCCCAAATCCTCGACAAAATCTCCACGCCTGATCCCTGCGACAAACGCATCTATTGCTCTCTCGTCAGATATGTTTTCTGCCGAGTTTTTGATGATATTCCACCTTTGGATATATTTTCTCATTGGCTCATCTGGCTTTTGTCGGCACGCTCTCAGCTCCTCTAATGACGCAGGTTTTTTACATGTGGACCGGAAGTTCTTGACGAACATGTCCTCGAAGCTATCCCAGCTGTCGATAGATCCTGGAGGAAGTTTCTTTATCCAAGATCGTGCGGCTCCACTTAGATGCACCTGGATGCTTTGCATAGCTGTGGCTCTGGTTCCTCCTGTAAGCTTCACCGTCTCGAGATAATCGACTAGCCAATCCTCTGGATCTTGAAGGCCGACGAATTTCTTGAAGTTATCGGGTAACTTGAATCCTGAAGGGACTCGAGTTTTTCGAACTCTCCTTGTGAAGCATGGCAACCCACACATATCCTCGTCGTTTGGCTCTGGGGACTGCCGATGTTCCCTTCTGCTTTGTCGCGCTCTGTCGACCCTTGCTTGTGCTGCCGTGTCCCTTGCTCCACTTGGTCCTTCGGGAGCTGCTGCTGTTGCTGCCGCAGGTCGTGGACTATTTTGCCTTGCTGTTCCTTCGGGAGGTGTTGATACAAACGCCGTCCCCATGGCTCCAACTCCTGCTATTGCCATGTTATACAATGCCTCCCTTGGATCTCCTGGGGGTGGTTTGGATGCAAGGATAAAAGCTTGTGTCGCCATATACCCAGCTTCTGGTGTCTTGGGGATGATGTTCCCTCTCGTGTCTATCGACATAAAAGACATGTCGAGGTTTTGAACCAAGTGCTCTCTTTCTCCTCCAGGTACGTTTTGCAACCTTGATCTTGCTCTATTTCGAGCTTCTCTATGGCTATCACCCGAAGTTCTAGATTGTCGACTCATCTCTGTCCTTCGCCTACTTGATGCAGAGGCTGCCTCCTTTCTTCTGTTTAGCTCAGCTGTCTGTTTTTCCAATTCCCTTGCAGCTTGTGCGAGCCTATATTGATATGCTTGTAATTCTTCTGGCGTGGCTGTGGTGGCCATTGGTTCTGAGCCATCCATAGCCCTTGCGGCTCTATCCCATGCTGTTTGCGGGAGTTGGACTCTGTCTCGCGGCTGTGAACTGATATATTTATTGCCTAGGCCTCGTCGCAAATCAGAGGGATCGACGTATGGATTTCCCAAATCATCGAAAGCCTCAGATATTTCCTCCTGATCACGACTTGGCTCTCCGATGACATAAATCTGATGATACTTTGTATTCAGATCTATGTTGGGTTTGGTGACACCATCATGAAGATTGGCGAAGACCTTGCCCACTGTAGTAGATTTGTCGATGAAGTTGTAGCTGTCGACACTGCTTGAGCCATCGCTTATGTAGGAGTCCGCAGATGACTCAAACGACATGTCACTGATGATCTTAGCAAGTTTTTCTCTTGCCCTGGTGCTGATGAAGCGTGACGATGAAGTTTCTTCCTCTCCTGATTCGGTTGACGATGTATAGCTTGAAAAGTCGGAATCGACCGCCGACGATCCCGATGAAATCGGAATTTTAACACGATACGATCCCTCTTTCTCGACGCGAAAGCGAAATCTTCCGAACGTCATCTCCATAGGCTCCTCCAGATACGCATATGCATCCAAACGGGAGGGCGGGTGAGGAACAAAATCGACAAGACCAGTTGCGATCTGTTTACCTCGATCCATCGTGTTGCTTGCGGTTGATGAAGTCGACGATCTTGAACGTGCCATCGAAATCGTATCCTTGACGCCTCTAGTTCCCACAGACGGCGCCAATTGACAAGGTATTAACTTGTCAATGCCTACGGGTTGTAGACTAGGGTTTAGTTGGAAGTAGAGGGCAAGTAGATCTCGAAGGTTTCAGCCGAAAAGTACTCGACGATTATGAAAACTAGAGTTTGAGAGACAATGATTCGATGCTTTCTTTGTCCCTCGACTCCCCCTTATATAGGAGGCGGAGCCGAGGGATTCGTATTGTACAAGTTACATAATCCGGGAGGGTTTCTAACCCATCCCGCAAGATTACAAATAATGCTTCCTATTACAACTCTAGCTTTCCTTAATAATATCTTGGGCTTCCGAACCTTCTTATTCTTCGGGTAGTGGGCCTTCAGTAAACCCCGGGTACTATCTTCGGCAGGCCCATTTGGGATGCCTATGTCACTATCCCCTGATGCCTATCACCACCGAGTCCTCCAAGCATGCCTTCCTCACAATAAAGCCATCATCCTCTACATGGCATCGTCGTCTAGGCCACCCATCATTGTTTATTGTTCAGCAGGCTCTTAGGAGAAATAAAATAGACTACACCCCCGATAGCACACCTTATGTATGTGACTCTTGTCAACTAGCCAAGAGTCATCAGTTACCATACCCCATCTCCACCAGTAGGTCCACTTTTCCTTTGGAGCAAGTCTTTTCTGATGTATGGGGGCCTGCTCCTCTTTCTGTTGGGAAACATGCATACTATGTAAGCTTCATTGATGATTATAGCAAGTTCACATGGATTTATTTACTCAAGAAACGTTCTGATGTTTATCAAGCTTTTCTTAATTACCAGCAGTATGTTGAACGCAAGTTTGATCGTAAAATTGTTACTATGCAAACTGATTGGGGGGGTGAGTATGAGAAACTAAACTCCTTTTTTCAAAAAGTTGGAATTACTCATCATGTGTCATGCCCTCATGCTCACCAATAAAATGGCTCCGCTGAAAGAAAACATCGCCACATAGTTGAGGTTGGTCTTGCATTGCTTTCTAATGCCTCTATGCCTCTTAAGTATTGGGATGAAGCATTCCTTACTGCCACATTTCTCATTAACTTACTCCCCTGTAAAGTCATTGATCATGAGTCACCAGCTGAACGCCTCCTTCACATCACACCCAATTATGATACTCTTCGCACTTTTGGTTGTGCTTGTTAGCCTAACCTTCGTCCTTATAACACACGCAAACTTGCTTTCCGCTCCAAAAAGTGTGTATTTCTTGGATATAGTCCTCTTCATAAGGGTGTCAAGTGCCTAGATGTCTCCACTGGTCGTGTCTACATCTCTAGGGACGTTGTATTTGATGAAAACATTTTTCGCTTTGAAGCTCTCCGTCCCAACGCTGGTGCCTTGCTTAAACAAGAAATCTTGCTTTTACCATCTTCTACTCCTCCTGAGGGTGCTCATACAATTGACAACTCTATGACTAATATTGTGCCTGTTGTTACTGCCCCTAATTATGCTCCCCAAAATTCTGCAGCTACAGGTGAAAATTTTGTGCAAAATGGTGCTCCTGAGCCTCCACAATCCTCTTCTGAAATCAGCATATCCAAAGATGCTTCTGGCGCGTTTTTCGAAGAAGATACAGGGGAACATTCCCCGGCCAGCCCTGCTGGCGTCGATCCCCAGGTGGATTCTCCCGTCTCTGGGAGTTCGCGCCGGTCCGCGTCGCCAGCTGCCGAGGAGCAGCAGCCCGCGCCCCGCGCCGGTCCTGTGTCGCCACGCGTCGCCTCCCGTGCCGTGGAAACGCGGCCCGTGGCTCGCACCAATCCTCTGTCGCCACACGTCGACCAACCTGTACCAGCTCCCTCTGGCTCCGATAGTGCTCCCAGCACCGGATTGTCTGCGCCGCCGGACTCTGCGCCTAGTGCTGCTGCCTCTACCGAAAATTCAGATTCCTCAAGTGCTGACTCTTCTGTGGCGGTTTCTGCTGCTCCGCCGCCATCCAGCCCTCCCGGACCTCGTACACGCTTACAAAAAGGTATTCATAATCCCAAGAAATACACTGATGGTACTGTACGCTATGGTTTGCTCTCTTCTACAGGCGAACCACGCAATTTGCCGGCTGCTCTTGGTGATCCCAACTGGCACTCAGCTATGAAAGAAGAGTATGATGCTCTCATGCAAAATAAAACCTGGACTCTGGTTCCTCCTACCTCACATAAAAATATCATTGACTGCAAATGGGTTTATCGCATTAAGCGTCGTGCTGATGGTACTATTGATCGTTACAAAGCTCGCCTAGTTGCAAAAGGTTTTAAACAAAGGTATGGTCTTGATTATGAAGATACTTTCAGTCCTGTTGTCAAAATTGCCACCATCAGAATTGTTCTGTCTATTTCTGTCTCTCGTGGTTGGAGTCTTCGACAGCTAGATGTCAAGAACGCGTTTCTTCATAGTGTTCTGGAAGAGGAAGTATATATGAAACAGCCTCCTGGTTTTGCCCATCCCGATGCTCCCCATTATGTCTGCAAGCTTGATAAAGCTCTCTATGGTTTGAAACAAGCTCCTCGTGCATGGTACTCTCGTCTCAGTGCTAAATTGCATCACCTTGGGTTTATTCCATCCAGAGCTGACACATATTTGTTTCTATATCACAAATCTGGCATCACAATCTTTGTTCTCATTTATGTTGATGATATTATTGTGACTAGTTCTTCAGATGCTGCTATATCTATTCTCCTCAAGGATCTTAATGTGCACTTTGCTATTAAAGACTTGGGGTGCTCTTCATTATTTTCTTAGCATGGAGGTCACACACACTGAAGCTGGATTGCTTCTCACACAACAGAAATATGCTCAGGACATCCTTACCCGAGTTGGTATGCTTGACTGTAAGTCCGCACCCACTCCGTTGTCTTCCTCGGAATCTCTCTCTTTGCATGATGGTACTCCTCTCGTTCCTGATGATAGCTCTCAGTATCGAAGTATAGTTGGAGGTCTTCAATACCTCACACTCACACGCCCAGATCTGTCATTTTCTGTTAATAAGGTCTGCCAATACCTTCATGCTCCTACAACTGCTCATTGGACAGCTGTCAAACACATTCTTCGTTATGTCAAGGATACATCTCACATTGGCCTTACATTCAGACGATCTTCCTCTACACTTCTTAGTGCCTTTTCTGATGCCGATTGGGCTGGCTGTCTTGAGGATCGTCGCTCCACTGGTGGTTTTGCTATCTCCCTTGGTCCCAATTTGGTCTCTTGGTGTCATTCTTCGTCAGAAGCAGTGTCTATGGTGTGATAACTTGGGTGCTCCTTTTCTCTCAGCAAATCCAGTATTTCATGCTCGTACTAAACACATTGAGATTGACTATCATTTGTTCGGGAGCGTGTCGCCAACAACAGTCTTGCTATTCGGTTTATCTCTACCAAAGATCAGATTGCTGATGGTTTTACTAAAGCTCTACCTGTAAAACAATTTGATGAGTTTAAGCGTAATCTAAACCTCTCTCGTGGTTTAGATTAAGGGGGGATGGATGTTAGTGTATGCTCTCTGTACGTGTACGGTCGGAGTACGAAGTAGTACTCCGACCATACACGTACCTCCTTTGTACTGCCACGTAGGGGGTTTTTCCCTACCTATATAACACGCAACCGATGGCCCGAAAGGGCACGCATCGTTCCACACAATTCCACACACACAAATCTAACAAGAAAAAAGGGGAAATTCAATTCTTCTCACGGGTGCATATGAACTTGTTGTTGTGAAAGTACAATTTAAAGCCGAAACCAAGTAAGCTCGTGAAGATGAAGTCGACTTGGTTGAAGAGGCCCGGCTGCTGGCCGTGTCTAGATCCACCATATACCAGCAAAGTCTCCGACGCTATCACAGTCAGAAGGTCCAGCCCTTAGGATTCCGAGAAGGAGACCTAGTGCTCCGGCTGATCCAACGGATAGCCGGACAACATAAACTTTCATCCCCATGGGAAGGTCCATTCATCATGAGCAAGGCGGTAGGCAACGATTCCTACTATCTCATAGATGTCCAAGAGATCAAGAAAAATAAGCCGAACAAGGCTGACGTGGAGACTAAACGTCCCTGAAATGTCAACTTGCTTCGCCCATTTTACACTTGAGGAGAGGAATGTATGTATCCCTTGTATCCCTTTTGTAACCTATGCTAATGAAAAAAGCTTGAGCCGAGTGCACCCGGTACCAACGATTTTTTCGCGTACTTTACTGATTTCGCCGATTGGCTTGAACCCTCTCACGCGGTTGGCTTAGTACCGTGATCCGGCTTCTGGACAGCCAGCTCCTGAATCAGCTATAGACCGCAACCCGGCTGTCCGGTTGGCGGGGGTAGAAGCTTAAGGAGCCAACACACGAAAAAACAACTAAGGAAAAGAGTAAAAGCGAGTCGATTCTCGTTCAACATCATATAAGCACCGACGCGTTCAACTCGACCTGATTGACTGAATTGTTATCGGCCTCCCTCAGCGACCTGCTCTTGATCCGGCTACAGACCGCAATCCGGCTGTATGGCTGGCAAGAACATAGCCGAAGAAAGGGGCGGATGAGAAAAAGCAAGAAGGCGGATGGAAAACTAGCCGGATCACAAATGATTAACAAACACACTAAAGTGCGACTTCATACAAAGATAATAATAGTCTTTACAGCTACACCCGGCATACCAGGGATTTAACCATTGTCTTTGGCAAAAGCAAATTGAGAAGACAGGAAAAAATTCAAGCGCCGGCTGGAGGAGGACCAGCCGGGGGAACATTGGAGCCGGGAGCTGGATCCGCCTCTGGCACGTCTTCCGCGTCCGCCATATCTTTGTCTTCAACATCCTCCTCCTCGAGCGAAGCCGGGTCTTCAACGAAGTTGTTGTGGTTGACGAGGTTGGCTATGGCGCAGGCCCGGGCAAGCCGACGAGTCTTCTTCTCCACGCTGAGCGTAGTTTCCACGACAACCCGCCGGTTCTCCAGCTGGTCCAAGTCCACCTCCTCGTACCAAGAAAGCACGAAAGAGAGGGCCATGTCGGCTCCAGCTCGTGCAGCCGACTCCTTCCAGTCGAGCAGGCGGTCGGGCGCGTTCTCAAGCCACTTGATCAAGTTGGCAAGATCACCCGGCAGCGTCTCAGTCGGCCAGAGCAGCCGGTAGAGTTCTTCCCCCGCCTTCCGAAGCTCGTACCCCAGCTTGGTGATCGGTTCAACCCGGGCGGCCATGGAAGCCAAATAGTCATCCATCGAGAAGTACTCGGAGCTCCCCTCGCCAGTCGCAAGCCGGCGCGCATCCCGCGCCTTGCCAGCCGCCTCCAGTGCCTCTTCATGCGCCTTAGGGAAGGCAGCTGAAAAAATACGAAGATTGTTAAAAGCCTGTAAATCCGGCTGACAGCAGCCGGCAGGTACCTGCCAGCGGTATCAGCCGCAAGCCGGGGAAAGAGCAGAAAAAGCAATTTTTTGAAGTATGAAAGCTTGGCGGCAGCCGGCGAAGCAAACACCACCTGCCCCCAACCTGAAGATGGAGGACATCGAAGTAAAAAAGAAAGCTTGGCGGCAGCCGGTGAAGCAAACGTCGTCTGCCCCCAACCTGAAGATGGAAACATTCAAGTTTTTCCGGCTGCCTGATACGTCTCCGACGTATCGATAATTTCTGATGTTCCATGCTTGTTTTATGACAATACCAACATGTTTTGTTCACACTTTATATCATTTTTATGCGTTTTCCGGAACTAACCTATTGACGAGATGCCGAAAGGCCGATTCTTTGTTCTGCTGTTTTTGGTTTCAGAAATCCTAGTAAGGAAATATTTTCGGAATCGGACGAAATCAACACCGAAAGTCTTAGAATTCCCGGAAGCTTCCGGAACACCGAAGGAGAGTCGGAGGCGGGCAGCAGGGGACCCACACCATAAGGCGGCGCGGGTGGCCCCCTGGCCGCGCCAGCCTATGGTGTGGGGGCCCCAGCCGCCTCCTTGCGCCGCCTCTCCGCCTATATATTCGTCCCTGACCTAAAAACATCGCCACGTTCGACGAAACCCACAGAAACCTTCCAGAGCCGCCGCCATCGCGAAGCCAAGATCTGGGGGACAGGAGTCTCTGTTCCGGCACGCCGCCGGAACGGGGAAGTGCCCCCGGAAGGCTTCTCCATCGACACCGCTGCCATCTCCACCGCCATCTTCATCACCGCTGCTGCTCCCATGAGGAGGGAGTAGTTCTCCATCGAGGCTCGGGGCTGTACCGGTAGCTATGTGGTTCATCTCTCTCCTATGTACTTCAATACAATAATCTCATGAGCTGCCTTACATGATTGAGATTCATATGATGATGCTTGTAATCTAGATGTCGTTATGCTAGTCAAGTGAATTTTACTCATGTGATCTCCGGAGACTCCTTGTCCCACGTGTGTAAAGGTGACAGTGTGTGCACCGTGTGGGTCTCTTAGGCTATATTTCACAGAATACTTATTCACTGTTATGAATGGCATAGTGAAGTGCTTATTTATATCTCTTTATGATTGCAATGTATTTTGTATCACAATTTATCTATGTGCTACTCTAGTAATGTTATTAAAGTAGTTTTATTCCTCCTGCACGGTGTAATGGTGACAGTGTGTGCATCCGTGTTAGTACTTGGTTTATGCTATGATCATGATCTCTTGTAGATTGCGAAGTTAACTATTGCTATGATAGTATTGATGTGATCTATGCCTCCTTTCTTAGCATGAAGGTGACAGTGTGCATGCTACGTTAGTACTTGGTTTAGTCGTATTGATCTATCTTACACTCTAAGGTTATTTAAATATGAACATTGAATTGTGGAGCTTGTTAACTCCGGCATTGAGGGTTCGTGTAATCCTACGCAATGTGTTCATCATCCAACAAGAGTGTAGAGTATGCATTTATCTATTCTGTTATGTGATCAATGTTGAGAGTGTCCACTAGTGAAAGTGTAATCCCTAGGCCTTGTTCCTAAATACTGCTATCGCTGCTTGTTTACTGTTTTACTGCGTTACTACTGCTGCAATACTACCACCATCAACTACACGCCAGCAAGCTATTTTCTGGCACCGTTGCTACTGCTCATATATATTCATACCACCTGTATTTCACTATCTCTTCGCCGAACTAGTGCACCTATTAGGTGTGTTGGGGACACAAGAGACTTCTTGCTTTGTGGTTGCAGGGTTGCATGAGAGGGATATCTTTGACCTCTTCCTCCCTGAGTTCGATAAACCTTGGGTGATCCACTTAAGGGAAAACTTGCTGCTGTTCTACAAACCTCTGCTCTTGGAGGCCCAACACTGTCTACAGGAAAAGGAGGGGGCGTAGACATCAAGCTATTTTCTGGCGCCGTTGCCGGGGAGGAAAGGTAAAAGGTACTCACACTCCGGATCTCGGCTACCAAGCTATTTTCCGCCGTTGTAAGTACTCGAAGCTATTTCCTTTAGATCCTGCAATTGCATCTTTTTGTTTCTTGTTTACACTAGTTTGGCATAATGGACAAGAATGAGCTTCTTACTCTATTTCCTGATTTAAGACATGGATGGTTTGATCCGAAAATTAAAAAACCCATGGAACATATTAATATGAACACTTTGAATACCATTGTTGCTAATGATATGGAAAATTCTAAGCTTGGGGAAGCTGGTTTTGATGAGCATGATCTTTTTAGTCCACCAAGCATTGAGGAGAAAATTTACTTTGATGAAACTTTGCCTCCTATTTATGATGATTATAATGATATTGGTCTTTTAGTACCGCCTGTTATGGAGGATAAATTTGAGTATGATTACAATATTCCTCCTATATTTGATGATGAGAATAATAATGATAGCTACTTTGTTGAATTTGCTCCCACTATTACTAATAAAATTGATTATGCTTATGTGGAGCGTAATAATTTTATGCATGAGACTCATGATAAGAATGCTTTATGTGATAGTTATATTGTTGAGTTTGCTCATGATACTACTGAAAGTTATTATGAGAGAGGAAAATATGGTTGTAGAAATTTTCATGTTACTAAAACACCTCTCTATGTGCTGAAATTTTTGAAGTTACACTTGTTTTATCTCTCTATGCTTGTTGCATTATGCTTCTTGAACTTGTTTATTTACAAGATTCCTTTTCATAGGAAGCATGTTAGGCTTAAAGTTGTTTTTAATTTGCTTCTTGATGCTCTCTTTTGCTTCAAATACTATTTCTTGCGAGTGCATCATTAAAACTGCTAAGCCCATCTTAATGGCTATAAAGAAAAAACTTCTTGGGAGATAACCCATATGTTATTTTGCTACAGTACTTTGTTTTATATTTGTGTCTTGGAAGTTGTTTACTACTGTAGCAACCTCTCCTTATCTTAGTTTTGTGTTTTGTTGTGCCAAGTGAAGCCTCTAATCGAAGGTTGATACTAGATTTGGATTTCTGCGCAGAAACAGATTTCTATCTATCACGAATCTGGGCTGTTTTCTCTGTAGAAAAATCAGAAACATATGCCAATTTACGTGCGTGTTCCTCAGATATGTACGCAACTTTCATTAGTTTTGAGTTTTCTGATTTGAGCAACGGAAGTATTTATTAAAAAATCGTCTTTACGGACTGTTCTGTTTTGACAGATTCTGCCTTTTATTTCGCATTGCTTCTTTCGCTGTGTTGGGTGGATTTCTTTGTTCCATTACCTTCCAGTAGCTTTGAGCAATGTCCAGAAGTGTTAAGAACGATTGTGTCACCTCTGAACATGTGAGTTTTTGATTATGTACTAACCCCTCTAATGAAGTTTATGAGAAGTTTGGTGTGAAGGAAGTTTTCAAGGGTCAAGAGAGGAGGATGATATACTATGATCAAGAAGAGTGAAAAGTCTAAGTTTGGGGATGCCCCGGTGGTTCACCCCTGCATATATCAAGAAGACTCAAGCGTCTAAGCTTGGGGATGCCCAAGGCATCCCCTTCTTCATCGACAACATTATCAGGTTCCTCCCCTGAAACTATATTTTTATTCCATCACATCTTATGTGCTTTGCTTGGAGCGTCGGTTTGTTTTTTTTTTTTGTTTTGTTTGAATAAAATGGATCCTAGCATTCACTTTATGGGAGAGAGACACGCTCCGCTGTAGCATATGGACAAGTATGTCCTTAGGCTTTACTCATTGTATTCATGGCGAAGTTTCTTCTTCGTTAAATTGTTATATGGTTGGAATTGGAAAATGATACATATAGTAATTGCTATAATGTCTTGGATAATGTGATACTTGGCAATTGTTGTGCTCATGTTTAAGCTCTTGCATCATATGCTTTGCACCCAATAATGAAGAAATACATAGAGCATGCTAAAATTTGGTTCGCATATTTGGTCTCTCTAAGGTCTAGATAATTTCTAGTATTGAGTTTGAACAACAAGGAAGATGGTGTAGAGTCTTATAATGTTTACAATATGTCTTTTATGTGAGTTTTGCTGCACCGGTTCATCCTTGTGTTTGTTTCAAATAAGCCTTGCTAGCCTAAACCTTGTATCGAGAGGGAATACCTCTCATGCATCCAAAATACTTGAGCCAACCACTATGCCATTTGTGTCCACCATACCTACCTACTACATGGTATTTTCCGCCATTCCAAAGTAAATTGCTTGAGTGCTACCTTTAAAATTCCATCATTCACCTTTGCAATATATAGCTCATGGGACAAATAGCTTAAAAACTATTGTGGTATTGAATATGTACTTATGCACTTTATCTCTTATTAAGTTGCTTGTTGTGCGATAACCATGTTCACTGGGGACGCCATCAACTACTCTTTGTTGAATTTCATGTGAGTTGCTATGCATGTTCGTCTTGTCTGAAGTAAGAGAGATCTACCACCTTATGGTTAAGCATGCATATTGTTAGAGAAGAACATTGGGCCGCTAACTAAAGCCATGATCCATGGTGGAAGTTTCAGTTTTGGACATATATCCTCAATCTCATATGAGAAAATTATTAATTGTTGTTACATGCTTATGCATAAAAGAGGAGTCCATTATCTGTTGTCTATGTTGTCCCGGTATGGATGTCTAAGTTGAGAATAATCAATAGCGAGAAATCCAATGCGAGCTTTCTCCTTAGACCTTTGTACATGCGGCATAGAGGTACCCCTTTGTGACACTTGGTTAAAACATGTGCATTGTGATGATCCGGTAGTCCAAGCTAATTAGGACAAGGTGCGGGCACTATTAGTATACTATGCATGAGGCTTGCAACTTGTAAGATATAATTTACATGATACATATGCTTTATTACTACCGTTGACAAAATTGTTTCATGTTTTCAAAATCAAAGCTCTAGCACAAATATAGCAATCGATGCTTTTCCTCTATGGAGGACCATTCTTTTACTTTCATTGTTGAGTCAGTTCACCTATTTCTCTCCACCTCAAGAAGCAAACACTTGTGTGAACTGTGCATTGATTCCTACATACTTGCATATTGCACTTATTATATTACTCTATGTTGACAATATCCATGAGATATACATGTTACAAGTTGAAAGCAACCGCTGAAACTTAATCTTCCTTTGTGTTGCTTCAATACCTTTACTTTGATTTATTGCTTTATGAGTTAACTCTTATGCAAGACTTATTGATGCTTGTCTTGAAGTACTATTCATGAAAAGTCTTTGCTATATGATTCACTTGTTTACTCATGTCATATACATTGTTTTGATCGCTGCATTCACTACATATGCTTTACAAATAGTATGATCAAGGTTATGATGGCATGTCACTCCAGAAATTATCTTTGTTATAGTTTTACCTGCTCGGGACGAGCAGAACTAAGCTTGGGGATGCTGATACGTCTCCGACGTATCGATAATTTCTGATGTTCCATGCTTGTTTTATGACAATACCAACATGTTTTGTTCACACTTTATATCATTTTTATGCGTTTTCCGGAACTAACCTATTGACGAGATGCCGAAAGGCCGATTCTTTGTTTTCTCTGCTGTTTTTGGTTTCAGAAATCCTAGTAAGGAAATATTTTCGGAATCGGACGAAATCAACACCGAAAGTCTTAGAATTCCCGGAAGCTTCCGGAACACCGAAGGAGAGTCGGAGGCGGGCAGCAGGGGGCCCACACCATAAGGCGGCGCGGGTGGCCCCCTGGCCCCGCCAGCCTATGGTGTGGGGGCCCCAGCCGCCTCCTTGCGCCGCCTCTCCGCCTATATATTCGTCCCTGACCTAAAAACATCGCCACGTTCGACGAAACCCACAGAAACCTTCCAGAGCCGCTGTCGTGGTATCGTCACGGCATATGCCATAGGGTGGCTAATCGAAGGTGGTTCCTGAGAGATCTCACGGCGGTATCCGGATGCGGGTATGGGGACGAGCGACACGGCGACGTACCCAGGTTCGAGGCCCTCCGATGGAGGTAACACCTCTACTCCTGCTATGAGTGTATATGATGATCACACAATACAATGGTGCTCCTAGAGCTGTGTCCGGCTGCTCCTGGGAGGCTAAGGGAGACGATGGTCTCTCTCACAGGGCAGCGCTAAGGGTGGAATGAAGTGAGAATGATCGATCCCCTGCACGAGAAGGGGTAGTGCGGCTTATATAGGCACCGACACTTTACATATAAGACCCTATAGTCTACGGGCTTTTTCATAGCTTACAAAAGGGATACAAGGGATACATACATTCCTGCTCTCATGTGTAAAATGGGCGGAGTAAGTTGACATTCCAGGGACGTTTAGTCTCCTCGTCAGCCTTGTCCGGCTTGTTTTTCTTAGCCTCTTGGGCATCTATGAGATAGTAGGAATCATTGCCTACTGCCTTGCTCACGATGAAGGGACCCTCCCATGGGGATGACAGTTTATGCTGTCCGGCTGTCCGCTGGATCAGCCGGAGCACTAGGTCTCCTTCTCGGAATGCTAAGGGCTGGACCTTCCGGCTGTGATAGCGTCGGAGGCTTTGCTGGTAGATAGTCGATCTGGACGCAGCCAGCTGCCGGGCCTCTTCGACCAGGTCAACTCCATCTTCGCGAGCTTCTTTGGCTTCGGCTTCTGTGTAGAGCTTGATCCTTGGCGCGTCATGCTCGATATCAGTCGGCAGGACGGCTTCGGCCCCGTACCCGAGGAAGAATGGCGTGAAGCCGACTGAGCGGTTTGTCGTTGTGCGCAGGCTCCACAGCACATTGGGCAGCTCTTCAATCCAGCAGCCGGCTGCTCGCTCGAGCGGCTCCACCAGCCGGGGCCGGATGCCAGCTAGGACCAAGCTGTTAGCCTTCTCCACTTGTCCGTTGGACTCTGGGTGCGCCACGGAGGCTAGGGCCATCCGGATCCCCATTTCCCCGCAATAGCGAGAGAAGATGCCTTGGGAGAAATTGCTGCTGTTGTCGGTGATGATGCTGTGGGGGTAGCCGAATCTCACAATGATTTCCTTGAGGAATGTGACGGCTGTGGAGCCGTCTAGCTTCTTGATTGGCTTGGCTTCGATCCACTTGGTGAATTTGTCAATCATCACCAAGAGATGTGTCATGCCGCCTCGCGCTGTTTTGAACGGACCCACCATATCCAAGCCCCATACAGCAAACGGCCATGTGATGGGGATGGTTTTCAAGGCGGAAGCCGGCTGGTGTCTCTTCTTTGCGAAACGCTGACAGCCGTTGCACTTCTTCACCAACTCTTCTGCGTTTCTGAGCGCAGTCAGCCAGTAAAAACCGTGCCGGAAGGCTTTGGCCACTATGGCTCTGGATGAGGCGTGATGTCCGCACTCTCCTTGGTGGATTTCCCGTAGGAGTTCAATCCCTTCAGCCGGCTCGACGCACCGCTGGAACACCCCACTTACGCTGCGTTTGTACAGCTGGTGGTTGATGATTGTATAGGCCTTGGCCCTTCTCTCAATCTGCGTGGCCTGGACTCTATCATCAGGCAGCACACCGTCGGTGAGGTAGGAGAGGAATTCTTGTGCCCATGAAGGTACGCATCTTATCTCGAATACGCTGACCAACAGGGCCTCCTGCGTGGGAGCTTCCGGATTCGACTGCATGGTCGCCGGGTTCGGCTTGCTAGCCGGCGGGTTCGGCTTGCTAGCCCCCGAGTTTGGCGATGAAGCCCCCGGGTTGGACTGAGAAGTCCCCGGGTTCGGCATGGTAGCCGGCGGGTTTGGCTTTGAAGCCCCCGACTTGGGCGATGAAGCCCCCGGGTTTGGCTGAGTAGCCCCCGGGTCAGCCGGCACGAATATTGAATCCGAGTCCGGTGACGGTATGATGGACGGCTTCTTGAGAACCGCCAAGGCGATGCCCGGCGGAATGGCTTGCCGGGTTGAGCCAATCTTGGACAAGGCGTCAGCCGCCTCGTTGTTTGCTCGTGGCACATGGTGGAATTCGCAGCCGTCGAAGAAGCCGGATAGCTGCTGGACATGGAAGCGGTATGAGGCCATGTTGGCGTCCTTCGCGTCCCAGTCGCCAGATGCTTGTTGTATGACCAAGTCGGAGTCGCCGAAGCAGAGTATGCGACGCACGCCAATCTCCTTGGCCAGCTTCAGCCCATGAATGAGCGCTTCATACTCCGCCACATTGTTGGATGCGGCGAAGTGGATCTGCAGGACGTAGTCTAGTCGATCTCCCTTGGGAGAGGTGAGGACGATGCTGGCTCCCAAGCCGTTGCGCATCTTCGAGCCGTCAAAGTGCATCTTCCAATGTGTGGAATCCGGCACAGGCGGCAGATACTGCATCTCAGCCCAGTCGACGAAGAAGTCCGCGAGGATCTGCGACTTGATGGCTGTGCGTGGCTCGTAGAGTATGGTGTGGGCGGCTAGCTCCAGGGCCCATTTGGCAACCCGGCCGTTGGCGTCTTTGCTGCTGATGATTTCCGCCAAGGGTGCTGTGGCAACCACCTTGATGGGGTGCTCTTGGAAGTAGTGCTTGAGCTTCTTGGCCGCCATGTAGACGCCGTAGGTGACCTTCTGGTAGTGGGGGTAGTTCTGCTTCGACTGAGAGAGCGCTTCGCTAAGGTAGTAGACTGGGCGCTGAACCAGCTGCTCCCTGCCGGCTTCTTGGCGCTCCACCACCAGGACAACGCTAACCACTCGGTTGGTGGCTGCGATGTACAACAGCATCGGCTCCATTGAAGCCGGCGTTGCAAGGATTGGCGCGGTTGAGAGCACGCGCTTCAAGTCACGGAAGGCTTCATCCGCCTGCGGTGACCAGACGAACTTGTCCGCCTTCTTCATCAATTGATACAGGGGCAGTGCCTTCTCCCCCAGCCGGCTGACGAAGCGGCTCAAGGAAGCCAGGCAGCCAGCGAACTTCTGGACATCCTTGAGGCACTGCGGCAGTTCCACCTTCTCCAGGGCACTGACCTTCTCCGGGTTGGCTTCGATCCCTCGCTGAGAGACGAGGTAGCCAAGGAGCTGGCCAGACGGTACGCCGAATGTGCACTTGGCCGGGTTGAGCTTCATCCGAAATCTTCTCAGATTGGTGAAGGTTTCTCTCAGGTCATCAAGGAGGGTAATCGTCTCCTTGGTCTTTACAACGACATCATCCACATATGCGTGAACGTTTCTGCCGATTTGATCCTGCAAGCATTTTTGCATGCACCTTTGGTAGGTGGCGCCTGCATTTTTCAAGCCGAACGGCATAGTCGTGTAGCAATAAGCCCCGTACGGGGTAATGAACGAAGTCTTTATTTGATCATCCGGATTCAAAGGAATCTGGTGGTAGCCTGAATAGGCATCTAGGAAAGACAACAGTTCACACTCGGCGATCGAGTCTATGACTTGATCTATGCGCGGCAGGGGGAAGGGATCCTTCGGGCACGCCTTGTTCAGGCTGGTGTAGTCGATACACATGCGCCAGGAGCCGTTCTTCTTCAAAACCAGGACCGGGTTCGCCAACCAGTCCGGGTGCAGCACTTCCATGATGAAGCCGGCTGCCAGCAGCCGGGCGATTTCTTCACCGATGGCCTTCCTTCTTTCTTCGGCGAAGCGCCTGAGAGGCTGCTTCACCGGCTTGGCTTCAGGCCGGACGTGGAGGTGGTGCTCAGCCAACTCCCTCGACACACCCGGCATGTCTCTTGGAGTCCATGCGAAGATGTCCCGATTCTCACGGAGGAAGCTGGTGAGCTCGCATTCCTATTTCTTGCTCAAGCCGGCACCGATGGTGACGTACTTGTCCGGCTGCGCCGGGTCCAGCAGGATCTTCTTGGTGTTGTCGGCCGGCTGGAAGTGAGTCGTCCCAGCCGGGTTGCCTGCAGCCGGCATGTCTGTCTGCGCGGCCTTGGCGAGGGCGACGGCGTCGTGGATGAGCTGCTTCTCGGTGGCGATGACCAGCGTCCGGGCCATCTTGGAGCTCGCGTGGCGCAGCCCATGGAGAGCGGCGATAGTCGCCGGCTATGGTGATGACCCCCTTGGGGCCAGGCAGCTTCATCTTCAGGTACCCATAGTGGGGCACCACCATGAACTTGGTCAGGGCCGGCCTGCCTAGGAGCGCGTGGTAGGGACTCACGAGGTCCACCACCTCGAACTCGATTCTCTCGGTGCGGAAGTGATCCGGCTTCCCGAACATCACCTCCAGCGTGATCCGGCCAATCGGCTGGCAGCAGTGGCCTGGCACGATGCCATGGAAGACGGTGGGGGTGGGGCGCAACTCGGCCTCCTGGATGCCCAGCTTGCGGGCGGTGTCGCGGTAGAGGATGTTGATGCTGCTGCCGCCGTCGATGAGGACGCGCGAAAAACGCACGCTGCGCCGGGTTGTGCCGATGGTGGGGTCGAGGACCATGGCGTAGCTGCCCGGCTTCGGCAGGACAGCCGGCGTGTCGCGGCGATCAAAGGTGATGGCCTGCTCTGACCAGTTTAGGTACTGGGGGACCGGTGGTATGACCGCGTTGACCTCGAGGGAACGGCTCTGCTGGCTCGTCTTGTCCTCAGGCTCGGAGGTGAAGATGATGTAGGTAGCATCTTCAGCCAGGTATCGGCCGCCATGGTGCACTTGGTTAGCCTCGTGGTGCTCGAGGTTGGCATTCTCTGCGCCGGCTTGGCCACCCGGCCCGCCGGCTGGTGGAGGCGGGGGTGGAGGCGGGAGAGGTTCACCGCTTGTCAGCCGCTTCATGAAGTGGCAGTCGCGGGTGGTGTGGTTGGAGGGGTTCTTGCCGCTGTGGTACTTGCACGGCGAGTCGAGCATCTGCTCGAAGGTGTACTTCGGCTTCCACTGCCGGTCTTGCTTCTGGCGGTGGCTGCCGCCTGCCGCGTTGTCTGCCACGGCGGCTACGTGGGCGGAGCCGTACCGGCGGTCTGGCTGGTCGCTGTGACGCTTGCCGCGGTAGTTGTCCCGCCGGCTGCCATGAGAGGCACCGTCTGCCGGCTTGTGCTCAACCGACTTGTTGTTGTCCCTTCTTGCTGGGGCCGGTGAAATATCAGCCGGCGCCTTGCCGGCTTCCTCAGCCAGCGCGTACTTGTCCGCGATGGCCATCAAGGTGGCCATCGACTTGGGGTCACTGCGGCGCAGCTTGTGCCACAACATGGTGTTGGGCCGGCAGCCTCCCATAAAGAAGCTGATGGCTTGGATCTCGTGCAAACCCTCGCAGGAGTTGCGCATCTCGCACCAGCGCGTCAGGTATGCGCGGTCCGTCTCGTCCGGGCCCTGCTTGCACATCTCAAGCTGCTGAGGGCGACCCGGCCGGCGATAGGTGCCGGTGAAGTTGCTGACGAAGGCCTCTTCGAAATCCAGCCAGCCGTTGATGCTGCCGGCTGGCAGGTTGTTGAGCCAGGTGCGGGCGGAGCCGACAAGCATCAGGGGGGAGTAGCGTACCGCCCAACGCTTGTTGCCTCGAGAGATGCCGACTGCGGTGGAGTAGTCCTGCAGCCAGTCCTCTGGCTTGGCGGTGCCGTCGTACTTGGGCGTGTCGCGGGGGAGCTGGAAGCCGTCAAGCACGGGCTCGTTGGCGATGCGGGGGCCGAAGCACTTGAGGCAAGCCGGCGCCTCCTCTTCCGCGACGCGGGATTCGACCAGCCAATCGAGGCGGTCTCTGGCGTCGACGGGCTCGATGCAGGGGCCCAGCCGGGAACGTGCCGGCTGGCGGGTGCCGGTTGCGTCCGGAGCCGGCCGGTGCTGGCGGCGGGGCTCAGAGTCTTGCTCCTGGTTCCGGCTTGGAGGAGGCCGGCTGCGGCTGCTGCCGCTCGGCTGGTGGCTCGGCCGGCTCGAGCTCGCGTGCGTGGCCCGGGAGTCACGGTGCCGGCTTGGTGCTGGGGAGGCGGACTCGGCCGTGTCCCTGGCGCCTTCCCTGTCGTTGCCTGCAGCGCCACGAGCATGGGAAGCTCTGGGGGCATTGACATACCTGGGGTCGGCCGCCTGCCTGGTGGCTGCGTTGAGCAGCTCAGTCACCCGCTTGGTCTGGCGGCGTAACTCTTCGCCTTCAAGGCGGTTCAGCTCTTCTGCGGCGGCTTGTGCTGCGCGCATGTTCTTGTCGGGGGTGTTGTAGACGGGTTGCTCCGCGGACAGAGTCGGCGAAGGAGCACCGTCGCGGGCGATCTCGGCGCCAAGGTCGCGGCCCCTACGGCGGATCTGGCCGGCTCGGCTGGGACCATCGCCGCCTGGAGTGAGGCCGTGGGCGCGGTTGTACTCGCGCTGGGTGATCTCCATCTGGCGCTTAGCAGCAGCCAGTTCTTCTGTTTGCTTGAGGAGGAGCTGGCGGTGCGCCTCCAAATCCGCCTCGATGGTGGTGGGGTCGGCGCTGTGCGTGAGCGGGGTGCTCAGTTTTGCCCGGACTTCGTCCAGCCGGGACGGTGGTGGTGGCGCCTTTGGGCCCGAGCCGGAGGCGTTGGGGTCGATGTTGCGCTCCAGGTTGGGGCCGCGGGTGCGCGGGTTCTTGATGGGGAGCTCCTCGCCAGCCATCATGACTTGCACGACGGCGGGGCTGGCGGGAGCGCTGCTGCCGGCTCGCGGAGGAGGGCTTGCGCAGCGCAGCACCTGCCGCGGGTAGCACGGCGGTGCGACGGTGGCGACGTAGACGTCGTGGCCGCCGAAGGAGATGACGCTGCCGCCGGCTGGGAAGGGCCGGTCAGCGAAGCAGCCAGCGTTGTCACTGACGCAGTCGAGGGAGCCGAATCTCCAGATCAAGCCTGAAGCGACTCGCTCGCCGGTGGTGATGGTGAGGCCCGTCCGGATGAAGACACCGGCCGAGGATGCTGAAGGCCCCACGGTGGGCGCCAAATGTCGTGGTATCGTCACGGCATATGCCATAGGGTGGCTAATCGAAGGTGGTTCCTGAGAGATCTCACGGCGGTATCCGGATGCGGGTATGGGGACGAGCGACACGGCGACGTAGCCAGGTTCGAGGCCCTCCGATGGAGGTAACACCTCTACTCCTGCTATGAGTGTATATGATGATCACACAATACAATGGTGCTCCTAGAGCTGTGTCCGGCTGCTCCTGGGAGGCTAAGGGAGGCGATGGTCTCTCTCACAGGGCAGCGCTAAGGGTGGAATGAAGTGAGAATGATCGATCCCCTGCACGAGAAGGGGTAGTGCGGCTTATATAGGCACTGACACTTTACATATAAGACCCTATAGTCTACGGGCCGGCTTGGCCAGCTCCGGCTTCCGCTCCTTCCCGAGGCGGTGACGTCAGGAGCCGTTGAGGCCTCATGGCCTGTCCCATCCGGCTGCCAAGGTCAGCGGTATGGAGAGGAGGTGTCCCTGTCGCCGTCAGCCACTGTAGCCAGTACGGATCGTCGTAGACCATGATGGCCTGTCCGGCGCGTGGCACTATTGCTCCACAGTGCCCCGCGCTTTACGGAGGATGAAGTCAGCGTGGACTTTGGGAACCCGGATCACCAACCCGGTTCCTTCCAGTGCAAGACTTGCCAGCCCCGAGTCGGTCTGAGGTACAAACCCCCAGTCGGATATGGCTTGTAGAAGCCGGCCCAGCTACAGCATTGGCACCCGTAGCCAGGCCGACTAGGACCTAGAGCCAGCCGGCTTCCGGACCAGCCGGCCACGGCGCCAGCCGGCTGCTCCTCAGCCGGCCTTTGCCGCGAGCCGGCCAGTGGCCAGCCGGCTGCTCCGCGTCCATTGCCCTACCCGGGGTCTTCCCCCCGACATTAGCCCCCGAAGCTGGCAAGGTCCTGCGTTTAGAAGGACATAGGCAGGTTTTCCTGGCTTCTCGAATATACTTGACGGCACTTGGAGGGGCCGACTGAGAATTTCCATTCAGCCGGCTGCGCCCTCATCCGGCTCGTTCCTGCCGGCTGCTTCTAGCCGGCCGCTATTTATACTTATGCAGCTTTTGTTTTCTCGCAAGTTCTGGTGGTGTTTCCGCCTTGCTGGATGATTTTTGGTCCGAGTTGAACTTATTGTCCGGCTCCGGCTTGCGGCACGCCGGAGTCTCCGCCGCCTCGGGTCCTGCACCCGACTTGACCGGTCTGACGCCTGGGCTCTGCCGCCGGTTCGTCTGGTCACATCAATGTCTCCTCCGGATCCGGTGCGGTCGTGGGTGACATGGTGTGGCGGTTTCCAGTAACGGCAGCGGTCGTGGGGGAGTTAACGCGCAGAAGATCCGGGCGACGTGGCCACGATCGCCACTTGGAGGCTAACCGTCCGCCGCGGTCGGCTATAAATGCCGCGGGGGAGGGTACCGAGGCGGCCACTGCCTCACTTCATCTTCCTCGCGCTTCCGCTCCTTTCGCTCTCTTCTTCGCGCTCGAGCCCGTTGCTGCTCCGGCGAACGTCTCCCGCTGGCGAACTCCGGCGAGCGAATCTCCACCGATCCGCCGCCGCTACTCCAACGAGCCAGCGCCATGGGGCCCCGCGTTTCGACGGAGCGTCCTCCGCCGCCGCCGTCGCAAGGTTCTTCCTCGCCTTTCCGCCTTTCGTGGTCATCTTCTTCTTCTTCCTCGACGATGGCCTCCGCCAGCGGATCGTGGAGGGGCTCGTACATGCGGGAGGACGACATCGAGCGGCTGGTGCGCCTCCGCCAGATCCCGTCGTCGGTGGTCACGCGGGAGCCCGGCGAGGAGACGGAGCCCGAGCCGCAGCCCGGCGAGCGCGTCGTCTTCGGCGCGCATCTCGATCGCGGGCTAGGCCTGCCGGCATCCACCTTCTTCCGCCAGTTCCTTGACAACTTTGGCCTGCAGCCGCACCACCTGCCGGCCAACGCCTGCATCCTCCTCAGCTGCTACGTGGCCTTCATGGAGGCCTACGCCGGCTTGTGGCCGGATATTGATTTCTGGAGCCGGCTGTTCTACCTCAAGGCGCAAACCACTGAGGGCCGCCTGCGGGCCCGCGGCACCGCCTCGATCTACACCCGGCCGGGTACGCCCTTCCCCAAAATTCCAACCGTTGACTCGGTGAAGAACTGGCAGATGTCATTCTTCTACGTGCGCAACGAGGGCCAGCTCGTCGACTGGATCAACCTGCCGGAGTTCAATCCGGCTCCTCCAGTCGGCCGGATCAACTGGAGCTACAACGCCCGCACGGCGGACCCGGACGCTGAAGTGAATCAGCTCTGGGACTTCTTGGGGGCAGCCGTCGGGAACGGGCTGACCGCCGAAGACCTCCTCTGCACCATCGCCGAGCTCTCCAAGGCCCAGGTGGCCCACCGGGTGAATAACATCACCAAGGCGAACATGCCGGACGAATGGAACTACGGGCTGGCGCCCCACGACAGGGACCACCAACCCGAGCTGGTAAGCTTTGTGTTTTCGCCGGCTTCTGGCTTGCGGCTGCGAGGCCGACTTCCTTTTGCTTCTGCCGACTTCCGGCTTGTTGTTTGCTCATGTTTTCTGTTTTTCTAGCTCTTTGACCGCCAGAACGTCGAGGACGGCGACCCGGCGACGAGGAGGTGGACGCCGGATCACGTCGATCCGGCTGACCAAGCCGGCGACCAGGCCGGCGACGACGACCTGCTGCAGGCGCCTGATCTAGGCGGCCAGGGGGAGCACAATCCGCCCCCTTCATCGGAGCAGCAGGAGGACGAGGAGCCGGCGACGTCCGCCACGGGGCCAATCCCCGCCGTGCCCCTGCGCGCGAGGCCGCCAAGCACCATGGCGACTTCAGCGCCTAAGGGGAAGAAGCGGGCCAGCGAGCCCCGCTCCACTGCCGCCTTGGAGGCGAAGGCGAAGAAACTCCGCCGGCAGCAGCCGAAGAAGGTTCCGGAACAGGCCGGGTGAGCGCTCTTTCTCTTTTGTTTGATTCCTTTTCTTTCCTTACTCTTTATGCTTATCTTCTCCTTGTTTGTCCGGTTAGGGCCCCCATCAAGTTTGCCCAGGGCGGCGGCTCCCGGCAGACTCCGCGCGTCGTGTCGCCGCCTCCGCGCCAAAGGAGGGAGCCGACGCCGCAGCCTCCATCGCGCGCACCTACGCCGCCGCCGCCTGCGGGTACTCCACCTCCCGCAGGGGCGCCTTCCTTCGCCGTGCCGCTGGCCTCGCCGCCTCGATCGCGGCACGCGGGCCGAGCCAACGCGCCAGCCGACGCTGGACGACATGTTCCCGCGCCGGACTCGTCTTCTGGACCCCGCCGCTGGGCCGGCCGGGGCATGCCGCCTTCGACCGGAGCCGGAGCCGGCAGGGCAGCACCGCCCACGACCGGAGCCGGAGCCAGGCCAAGCGTGGTGGTGCTGGATGAGAGCCCGGAGGGGGCACCTCAGGCGCCGGAGACGGCTACGCCGGCTGGGCCATCTGCTTCGCCCGGAGCGCCGCCACCGCCGGAGCCGATGACGGAGGAGCCGGCCAGGCAGGAGCCGGCAAGGAATGAGCCGGCGCGCACGGAGGGCGCCTACTCGCGCGCGCTGGTGAGGACGGGAACCCCATCGGTGCCGCAGCAGGGCCTGCACGTGGCCAAGGGCGCTCTGCTTCTGCATGTGCCGTCCGCCTCCGACTCCAGCCTTGGCTCGGCTGGCACTATGGAGCAGGCGTGGCTCCGCGCCGACTCCTATGAGGTGACCAGCCGGGAGGGGAACCCTGGCCAAGCATCGGTGGAGATGTTCTTCTCCAGCCTGCAGGCCAACCTCAAGGCCAGGGCTGCCGAGGCCGCGGCCAACGTCGCCAAGGTGGAGGAAGCCAACAAGGTAAGCTTCATCTGTTTTTCGATTTGGTTATCATCCTGGTAGCCCTCCGAGGCATGGGCCGGCTGCTTGGAGCCGACCCGGGTTTCGCCTAGCATACTGATTTTCTTTTTTCCTTAGGCTGTGGCGGATCGGCGCACCAATCTGTACAACCACGCCGTGACCCACTACCACAAGGCCAAGCTGGACCGGGCCGACTTGGCTCGCGAGCTGGAGGCCGTCAAGGGTAAGATCTTGCTTCTTCCGACTCGATGTCTTCTTTCTTTTTAGTCTTGTTTTGCTGACGTTTCTTTCCGGCTGCCTTGCAGTTGAAGCCGCCAAGGTCCCGCGGCTGGAGGCGGATCTCCGGGCTGCTCGCGCCCAGTGCGCCGAGAGCGAGGAGGCGGGCCGATCTGCAGCCGCCAAGCTCAAGGTGGCTGAGGGGGAGCTGGTGCGGCTGCGCCTGCTTGAGCAGAACCACCTCACCGAGCTTGCCTCCCTTAGGACGGCGGAGAAGGAGAAGGTGGAGGATCTGAGCCGGCGGCTGACTGAGGTGGAGAAGTAGCGGCTTGCGCTTCAGGAGGAGGTCACCACCAAGTCCACGGAGCTGTCGGCCACTGCCAAGCGCTGGACGGACGAGATTGGCGCGCTTGACCGTGGCTTGTCGGGTGAGTGTATTTCTTTGCTCCTTTCCCTTTGCCGGCTTTCGGTTGTCGGCTGCCGACTTTCGTTGGCAGCCGGTGGCGGAAACTCTGATTTCTTCGCTGTCTCCATCTTTGGGCTGGGGGCAGTCGGTTCTTGCCGGCTGCCGCCAGGCTTTTCCTTTTGTCTTAGGACTTCGAAAATTTGCATTTTTCAGCTTATTTCGGCTTCGATGATTTCTGACTTGCTTCTTCTTGCAGCGGCCTTCCCGGAGACGCAGGATGCGGCGTTAGCAGCCGTTGGCGTTGCGCGCGAGTCCAGGAGGCGGGCGACTGGCGAGGGCAGCTCGGAGTACTTCACCATGGAGGACTATATGGCGTCCATGGCTGCCCGCGTCGAGCCCATCACCAAGCTTGGCTGGGAGCTCCGGAAGGCGGCTGAGGAGCTGGTCCCGATGCTGTGGCCCGCGGAGGCGGTGCCGCAAGATATCTCCAACCTCACCTCCTTGATGGAGCGGGCGCCGGATCGCTTCCTCGACTGGAAGGAGTCTGCCACGTGCGCTGGTGCCGACATGGCGCTGTCCTTTGTCCTCTCCTGGTACAACGAGGTGGACCTGGGGCAGCTCGAGTACCGGCGAGCCGGCGTGGAGGACAAGCTCCCAGCCGAACACAAGACCGCCCGGCTTGCCCGAGCCAGCACCATCGCCGACTTCGTCGACAAGGGCGTCTTCGTCGTGGACCCGAACCCTCAATCTGATGAGGAGTACGAGATGGAAGACGAGGAGGCGGAAGGCGCGCCCGAAGACGACCCGGCAGCCGGCTCCGCTGATGCTCCTCCGGCTGGTCCTTCTCCAGCCGCTGCTTAGTATACCTGCTTCTTTTGTTGCTTATGCAAGACAATTTATTAAATCCCCGGAATGCCGGGTGCATATGTATGAATATTATCGTCCTTTCGTTATGTCACACTTTAATGTGTTTGTTAATCACTTATGTGCCGAGTTGCTTTCTTTCGACTCGTTCGCTTTTTCCCATCCGCCCCACTCTTTGGCTGTGCTCTTGCCGGTCGTACATCCGACTTGCGATCCGTCGCCGGATCAAGAGCGGGCCGCTGGGTGAGGCCGACAGTATTTCAGTCGAACGAGCTGAGTTCGGCAATTCGACACTTTTATGAAAAGTTGCAAGTCAACTCGCTTTTACTCTTTCCCTTAGTCGTTTTTCGCGTGCCGGCTCCCTAGGCCTTACTCCCGCCAGCCGGACAGCCGGGTTGCGGTCTGTAGATGGATCGGAAGCCGACTGTCGGAAACCGGATCACGTTACTGAGCCGACCGCATGAGAGGGTTCAAGCCAATTGGCGAAACAAAGTAGAGTATGCGAAAAACTTGTCGGAAACGTCGCTCTTGGCACGTGCTTTTTCATAGCTTACAAAAGGGATACAAGGGATACATACATTCCTGCTCTCATGTGTAAAATGGGCGGAGTAAGTTGACATTCCAGGGACGTTTAGTCTCCTCATCAGCCTTGTCCGGCTTGTTTTTCTTAGCCTCTTGGGCATCTATGAGATAGTAGGAATCATTGCCTACTGCCTTGCTCACGATGAAGGGACCCTCCCATGGGGATGACAGTTTATGCTGTCCGGCTGTCCGCTGGATCAGCCGGAGCACTAGGTCTCCTTCTCGGAATGCTAAGGGCTGGACCTTCCGGCTGTGATAGCGTCGGAGGCTTTGCTGGTAGATAGTCGATCTGGACGCAGCCAGCAGCCGGGCCTCTTCGACCAGGTCAACTCCATCTTCGCGAGCTTCTTTGGCTTCGGCTTCTGTGTAGAGCTTGATCCTTGGCGCGTCGTGCTCGATATCAGTCGGCAGGACGGCTTCGGCCCCGTACCCGAGGAAGAATGGCGTGAAGCCGACTGAGCGGTTTTTCGTTGTGCGCAGGCTCCACAGCACATTGGGCAGCTCTTCAATCCAGCAGCCGGCTGCTCGCTCGAGCGGCTCCACCAGCCGGGGCCGGATGCCGGCTAGGACCAAGCCGTTAGCCTTCTCCACTTGTCCGTTGGACTCTGGGTGCGCCACGGAGGCTAGGGCCATCCGGATCCCCATTTCCCCGCAATAGCGAGAGAAGATGCCTTGGGAGAAATTGCTGCCGTTGTCGGTGATGATGCTGTGGGGGTAGCCGAATCTCACAATGATTTCCTTGAGGAATGTGACGGCTGTGGATCCGTCCAGCTTCTTGATTGGCTTGGCTTCGATCCACTTGGTGAATTTGTCAATCATCACCAAGAGATGTGTCATGCCGCCTCGCGCTGTTTTGAACGGACCCACCATATCCAAGCCCCATACGGCAAACGGCCATGTGATGGGGATGGTTTTCAAGGCGGAAGCCGGCTGGTGTCTCTTCTTTGCGAAACGCTGACAGCCGTTGCACTTCTTCACCAACTCTTCTGCGTCTCTGAGCGCAGTCGGCCAGTAAAAACCGTGCCGGAAGGCTTTGGCCACTATGGCTCTGGATGAGGCGTGATGTCCGCACTCTCCTTGGTGGATTTCCCGTAGGAGTTCAATCCCTTCAGCCGGCTCGACGCACCGCTGGAACACCCCACTTACGCTGCGTTTGTACAGCTGGTGGTTGATGATTGTATAGGCCTTGGCCCTTCTCTCAATCTGCCTGGCCTGGACTCTATCATCAGGCAGCACACCGTCGGTGAGGTAGGAGAGGAATTCTTGTGCCCATGAAGGTACGCATCTTATCTCGAATACGCTGACCAACAGGGCCTCCTGCGTGGGAGCTTCCGGATTCGACTGCATGGTCGCCGGGTTCGGCTTGCTAGCCGGCGGGTTCGGCTTGCTAGCCCCCGAGTTTGGCGATGAAGCCCCCGGGTTGGACTGAGAAGTCCCCGGGTTCGGCATGGTAGCCGGCGGGTTTGGCTTTGAAGCCCCCGACTTGGGCGATGAAGCCCCCGGGTTTGGCTGAGTAGCCCCCGGGTCAGCCGGCACGAATATTGAATCCGAGTCCGGTGACGGTATGATGGACGGCTTCTTGAGAACCGCCAAGGCGATGCCCGGCGGAATGGCTTGCCGGGTTGAGCCAATCTTGAACAAGGCGTCAGCCGCCTCGTTGTTTGCTCGTGGCACATGGTGGAATTCGCAGCCGTCGAAGAAGCCGGATAGCTGCTGGACATGGAAGCGGTATGAGGCCATGTTGGCGTCCTTCGCGTCCCAGTCGCCAGATGCTTGTTGAATGACCAAGTCGGAGTCGCCGAAGCAGAGTATGCGACGCACGCCAATCTCCTTGGCCAGCTTCAGCCCATGAATGAGCGCTTCATACTCCGCCACATTGTTGGATGCGGCGAAGTGGATCTGCAGGATGTAGTCTAGTCGATCTCCCTTGGGAGAGGTGAGGACGATGCTGGCTCCCAAGCCGTTGCGCATCTTCGAGCCGTCAAAGTGCATCTTCCAATGTGTGGAATCCGGCACAGGCGGCAGATACTGCATCTCAGCCCAGTCGACGAAGAAGTCCGCGAGGATCTGCGACTTGATGGCTGTGCGTGGCTCGTAGAGGATGGTGTGGGTGGCTAGCTCCAGGGCCCATTTGGCAACCCGGCCGTTGGCGTCTTTGCTGCCGATGATTTCCGCCAAGGGTGCTGTGGCAACCACCTTGATGGGGTGCTCTTGGAAGTAGTGCTTGAGCTTCTTGGCCGCCATGTAGACGCCGTAGGTGACCTTCTGGTAGTGGGGGTAGTTCTGCTTCGACTGAGAGAGCGCTTCGCTAAGGTAGTAGACTGGGCGTTGAACCAGCTGCTCCCTGCCGGCTTCTTGGCGCTCCACCACCAGGACAACGCTAACCACTCGGTTGGTGGCTGCGATGTACAACAGCATCGGCTCCATTGAAGCCGGCGTTGCAAGGATTGGCGCGGTTGAGAGCACGCGCTTCAAGTCACGGAAGGCTTCATCCGCCTGCGGTGACCAGACGAACTTGTCCGCCTTCTTCATCAATTGATACAGGGGCAGTGCCTTCTCCCCCAGCCGGCTGACGAAGCGGCTCAAGGAAGCCAGGCAGCCAGCGAACTTCTGGACATCCTTGAGGCACTGCGGCAGTTCCACCTTCTCCAGGGCACTGATCTTCTCCGGGTTGGCTTCGATCCCTCGCTGAGAGACGAGGTAGCCAAGGAGCTGGCCAGACGGCACGCCGAATGTGCACTTGGCCGGGTTGAGCTTCATCCAAAATCTTCTCAGATTGGTGAAGGTTTCTCTCAGGTCATCAAGGAGGGTAATCGTCTCCTTGGTCTTTACAACGACATCATCCACATATGCGTGAACGTTTCTGCCGATTTGATCCTGCAAGCATTTTTGCATGCACCTTTGGTAGGTGGCGCCTGCATTTTTCAAGCCGAACGGCATAGTCGTGTAGCAATAAGCCCCGTACGGGGTAATGAACGAAGTCTTTATTTGATCATCCGGATTCAAAGGAATCTGGTGGTAGCCTGAATAGGCATCTAGGAAAGACAACAGTTCACAGCCGGCAGTCGAGTCTATGACTTGATCTATGCGCGGCAGGGGGAAGGGATCCTTCGGGCACGCCTTGTTCAGGCTGGTGTAGTCGATACACATGCGCCAGGAGCCGTTCTTCTTCAAAACCAGGACCGGGTTCGCCAACCAGTCCGGGTGCAGCACTTCCATGATGAAGCCGGCTGCCAGCAGCCGGGCGATTTCTTCACCGATGGCCTTCCTTCTTTCTTCGGCGAAGCGCCTGAGAGGCTGCTTCACCGGCTTGGCTTCAGGCCGGACGTGGAGGTGGTGCTCAGCCAACTCCCTCGGCACACCCGGCATGTCTCTTGGAGTCCATGCGAAGATGTCCCGATTCTCACGGAGGAAGCTGGTGAGCTCGCTTTCCTATTTCTTGCTCAAGCCGGCACCGATGGTGACGTACTTGTCCGGCTGCGCCGGGTCCAGCAGGATCTTCTTGGTGTTGTCGGCCGGCTGGAAGTGAGTCGTCCCAGCCGGGTTGCCTGCAGCCGGCATGTCTGTCTGCGCGGCCTTGGCGAGGGCGACGGCGTCGTGGATGAGCTGCTTCTCGGTGGCGATGACCAGCGTCTGGGCCATCTTGGAGCTCTGCGTGGCGCAGTCCATGGAGCGGCGATAGTCGCCGGCTATGGTGATGACCCCCTTGGGGCCAGGCAGCTTCATCTTCAGGTACCCATAGTGGGGCACCGCCATGAACTTGGTCAGGGCCGGCCTGCCTAGGAGCGCGTGGTAGGGACTCACGAGGTCCACCACCTCGAACTCGATTCTCTCGGTGCGGAAGTGATCCGGCTTCCCGAACATCACCTCCAGCGTGATCCGGCCAATCGGCTGGCAGCAGTGGCCTGGCACGATGCCATGGAAGACGGTGGGGGTGGGGCGCAACTCGGCCTCCTGGATGCCCAGCTTGCGGGCGGTGTCGCGGTAGAGGATGTTGATGCTGCTGCCGCCGTCGATGAGGACGCGCGAAAAACGCACGCTGCGCCGGGTTGTGCCGATGGTGGGGTCGAGGACCATGGCGTAGCTGCCCGGCTTCGGCAGGACAGCCGGCGTGTCGCGGCGATCAAAGGTGATGGCCTGCTCTGACCAGTTTAGGTACTGGGGGACCGGCGGTATGACCGCGTTGACCTCGAGGGAACGGCTCTGCTGGCTCGTCTTGTCCTCAGGCTCGGAGGTGAAGATGATGTAGGTAGCATCTTCAGCCAGGTATCGGCCGCCATGGTGCACTTGGTTAGCCTCGTGGTGCTCGAGGTTGGCGTTCTCTGCGCCGGCTTGGCCACCCGGCCCGCCGGCTGGTGGAGGCGGGGGTGGAGGCGGGAGAGGTTCACCGCTTGTCAGCCGCTTCATGAAGTGGCAGTCGCGGGTGGTGTGGTTGGAGGGGTTCTTGCCGCTGTGGTACTTGCACGGCGAGTCGAGTATCTGCTCGAAGGTGTACTTCGGCTTCCACTGCCGGTCTTGCTTCTGGCGGCGGCTGCCGCCTGCCGCGTTGTCTGCCACGGTGGCTACGTGGGCGGAGCCGTACCGGCGGTCTGGCTGGTCGCTGTGACGCTTGCCGCGGTAGTTGTCCCGCCGGCTGCCATGAGAGGCGCCGTCTGCCGGCTTGTGCTCAGCCGACTTGTTGTTGTCCCTTCTTGCTGGGGCCGGTGAAATATCAGCCGGCGCCTTGCCGGCTTCCTCAGCCAGCGCGTACTTGTCCGCGATGGCCATCAAGGTGGCCATCGACTTGGGGTCACTGCGGCGCAGCTTGTGCCACAACATGGTGTTGGGCCGGCAGCCTCCCATGAAGAAGCTGATGGCTTGGATCTCGTGCACACCCTCGCAGGAGTTGCGCATCTCGCACCAGCGCGTCAGGTATGCGCGGTCCGTCTCGTCCGGGCCCTGCTTGCACATCTCAAGCTGCTGAGGGCGACCCGGTCGGCGATAGGTGCCGGTGAAGTTGCTGACGAAGGCCTCTTCGAAATCCAGCCAGCCGTTGATGCTGCCGGCTGGCAGGTTGTTGAGCCAGGTGCGAGCGGAGCCGACAAGCATCAGGGGGGAGTAGCGTACCGCCCAACGCTTGTTGCCTCGAGAGATGCCGACTGCGGTGGAGTAGTCCTGCAGCCAGTCCTCTGGCTTGGCGGTGCCGTCGTACTTGGGCGTGTCGCGGGGGAGCTGGAAGCCGTCAAGCACGGGCTCGTTGGCGATGCGGGGGCCGAAGCACTTGAGGCAAGCCGGCGCCTCCTCTTCCGCGACGCGGGATTCGACCAGCCAATCGAGGCGGTCTCTGGCGTCGATGGGCTCGATGCGGGGGCCCAGCCGGGAACGTGCCGGCTGGCGGGTGCCGGTTGCGTCCGGAGCCGGCCGGTGCTGGCGGCGGGGCTCAGAGTCTTGCTCCTGGTTCCGGCTTGGAGGAGGCCGGCTGCGGCTGCTGCCGCTCGGCTGGTGGCTCGGCCGGCTCGAGCTCGCGTGCGTGGCCCGGGAGTCACGGTGCCGGCTTAGTGCTGGGGAGGCGGACTCGGCCGTGTCCCTGGCGCCTTCCCTGTCGTTGCCTGCAGCGCCACGAGCATGGGAAGCTCTGGGGGCATTGACATACCTGGGGTCGGCCGCCTGCCTGGTGGCTGCGTTGAGCAGCTCAGTCACCCGCTTGGTCTGGCGGCGTAACTCTTCGCCTTCAAGGCGGTTCAGCTCTTCTGCGGCGGCTTGTGCTGCGCGCATGTTCTTGTCGGGGGTGTTGTAGACGGGTTGCTCCGCGGACAGAGTCGGCGAAGGAGCACCGTCGCGGGCGATCTCGGCGCCAAGGTTGCGGCCCCTACGGCGGATCTGGCCGGCTCGGCTGGGACCGTCGCCGCCTGGAGTGAGGCCGTGGGCGCGGTTGTACTCGCGCTGGGTGATCTCCATCTGGCGCTTAGCAGCAGCCAGTTCTTCTGTTTGCTTGAGGAGGAGCTGGCGGTGCGCCTCCAAATCCGCCTCGATGGTGGTGGGGTCGGCGCCAGGCGTGAGCGGGGTGCTCAGTTTTGCCCGGACTTCGTCCAGCCGGGACAGTGGTGGTGGCGCCTTTGGGCCCGAGCCGGAGGCGTTGGGGTCGATGTTGCGCTCCAGGTTGGGGCCGCGGGTGCGCGGGTTCTTGATGGGGAGCTCCTCGCCAGCCATCATGACTTGCACGACGGTGGGGCTGGCAGGAGCGCTGCTGCCGGCTCGCGGAGGAGGGCTTGCGCAGCGCAGCACCTGCCGCGGGTAGCACGGCGGTGCGACGGTGGCGACGTAGACGTCGTGGCCGCCGAAGGAGATGACGCTGCCGCCGGCTGGGAAGGGCTGGTCAGCGAAGCAGCCAGCGTTGTCGCTGACGCAGTCGAGGGAGCCGAATCTCCAGATCAAGCCTGAAGCGACTCGCTCGCCGGTGGTGATGGTGAGGCCCGTCCGGATGAAGACACCGGCCGAGGATGCTGAAGGCCCCACGGTGGGCGCCAAATGTCGTGGTATCGTCACGGCATATGCCATAGGGTGGCTAATCGAAGGTGGTTCCTGAGAGATCTCACGGCGGTATCCGGATGCGGGTATGGGGACGAGCGACACGGCGACGTAGCCAGGTTCGAGGCCCTCCGATGGAGGTAACACCTCTACTCCTGCTATGAGTGTATATGATAATCACACAATACAATGGTGCTCCTAGAGCTGTGTCCGGCTGCTCCTGGGAGGCTAAGGGAGGCGATGGTCTCTCTCACAGGGCAGCGCTAAGGGTGGAATGAAGTGAGAATGATCGATCCCCTGCACGAGAAGGGGTAGTGCGGCTTATATAGGCACTGACACTTTACATATAAGACCCTATAGTCTACGGGCCGGCTTGGCCAGCTCCGGCTTCCGCTCCTTCCCGAGGCGGTGACGTCAGGAGCCGTTGAGGCCTCATGGCCTGTCCCATCCGGCTGCCAAGGTCAGCGGTATGGAGAGGAGGTGTCCCTGTCGCCGTCAGCCACTGTAGCCAGTACGGATCGTAGTAGACCATGATGGCCTGTCCGGCGCGTGGCACTATTGCTCCACAGTGCCCCGCGCTTTACGGAGGATGAAGTCAGCGTGGACTTTAGGAACCCGGATCACCAACCCGGTTCGTTCCAGTGCAAGACTTGTCAGCCCCGAGTCGGTCTGAGGTACAAACCCCCAGTCGGATATGGCTTGTAGAAGCCGGCCCAGCTACAGCATTGGCGGCCGTAGCCAGGCCGACTAGGACCTAGAGCCAGCCGGCTTCCGGACCAGCTGGCCACGGCGCCAGCCGGCTGCTCCTCAGCCGGCCTTTGCCGCGAGCCGGCCAGTGGCCAGCCGGCTGCTCCGCGTCCATTGCCCTACCCAGGGTCTTCCCCCCGACAGCCGCCGCCATCGCGAAGCCAAGATCTGGGGGACAGGAGTCTCTGTTCCGGCACGCCGCCGGAACGGGGAAGTGCCCCCGGAAGGCTTCTCCATCGACACCGCTGCCATCTCCACCGCCATCTTCATCACCGCTGCTGCTCCCATGAGGAGGGAGTAGTTCTCCATCGAGGCTCGGGGCTGTACCGGTAGCTATGTGGTTCATCTCTCTCCTATGTACTTCAATACAATAATCTCATGAGCTGCCTTACATGATTGAGATTCATATGATGATGCTTGTAATCTAGATGTCGTTATGCTAGTCAAGTGAATTTTACTCATGTGATCTCCGGAGACTCCTTGTCCCACGTGTGTAAAGCTGACAGTGTGTGCACCGTGTGGGTCTCTTAGGCTATATTTCACAGAATACTTAGTCACTATTATGAATGGCATAGTGAAGTGCTTATTTATATCTCTTTATGATTGCAATGTATTTTGTATCACAATTTATCTATGTGCTACTCTAGTAATGTTATTAAAGTAGTTTTATTCCTCCTGCACGGTGTAATGATGACAGTGTGTGCATCCGTGTTAGTACTTGGTTTATGCTATGATCATGATCTCTTGTAGATTGCGAAGTTAACTATTGCTATGATAGTATTGATGTGATCTATGCCTCCTTTCTTAGCATGAAGGTGACAGTGTGCATGCTACGTTAGTACTTGGTTTAGTCGTATTGATCTATCTTACACTCTAAGGTTATTTAAATATGAACATTGAATTGTGGAGCTTGTTAACTCCGGCATTGAGGGTTCGTGTAATCCTACGCAATGTGTTCATCATCCAACAAGAGTGTAGAGTATGCATTTATCTATTCTGTTATGTGATCAATGTTGAGAGTGTCCACTAGTGAAAGTGTAATCCCTAGGCCTTGTTCCTAAATACTGCTATCGCTGCTTGTTTACTGTTTTACTGCGTTACTACTGCTGCAATACTACCACCATCAACTACAAGCCAGCAAGCTATTTTCTGGCACCGTTGCTACTGCTCATATATATTCATACCACCTGTATTTCACTATCTCTTCGCCGAACTAGTGCACCTATTAGGTGTGTTGGGGACACAAGAGACTTCTTGCTTTGTGGTTGCAGGGTTGCATGAGAGGGATATCTTTGACCTCTTCCTCCCTGAGTTCGATAAACCTTGGGTGATCCACTTAAGGGAAAACTTGTTGCTGTTCTACAAACCTCTGCTCTTGGAGGCCCAACACTGTCTACAGGAAAAGGAGGGGGGGGCGTAGACATCACTGCCGGCCACCAACAGAGTTCCTGCCGGAAGCCGACAGCGGGAAGCCGGCAAGATGGTGGAAGAAAAACAATAAACAATAAAGGACTTACCCGCCAGGTCGCGGTCGAGAGCGCTGATCTCATCCACCCAGCGTTTGGCCGTAGCCGTCAGCACTCGGGATTGCGCGTCCATGTCCTCGCGGAGCTTCCGGCACTGGTTGTCTACCTCGCCTAGCCGCTGGTTGAGGTTCTCCACTTTCTCCTGCTCAACCCGTTTAACGGAGTCAAGCTTGTTGAGGTGGTTGGCCTCGAGCCGGCGCTGCCAGCTCCCCCTCGGTCTCTTTCGCCTTAAGGGCGGCGGCCTTGACCGCCTCCTCGCTCTCGGCGCACTGCACACGAGGCTCGGAGATCCACCTCCAGTTGAGGGACTCGGGCAGCGGCAGCTGTAAGCCGGCGAAACCCAAGTCAGGAGCCGGCTACACCAAGAAAACAAAATACAAAAACAAAAGGAAAAGAGCCTTACCTTGGGCAACCTCCAGCTCGCGTGCCATGTTGGCTCGCTCGGCCTTGGCCCTGTGACAGCTGGCCACCAGCCGGTTATACAACTCGGTTCGCCTTTGGTGACCGATTGCGGAGGAAAAAAGTCAATACATGAACAAAGCCCGGGCCGGCTCCACAGCAGTCGGCCCACGCCTCGGAGGGCTACCAAGACAATACCAGAATTGCAAAAAATAGACAAGGACCAAGTTACCTTGTTAACCCTCTCAATCCGCTTGAGGCGGTTGTTGGCTTCAACGGCGGTGGCGTTAGCAAAGGCGCGGAAGTCGGAGAAGAACATCTCCGTGGAGGCCTTCCACTTCGAATTGTCCTGGCTCGTCACCTCATGCACATCAGCGTCGCGCCACTCCTTCTCCATGGTGCCGGCCCGAGCCCAGGCTGGAGTCGGGGGTGGAGACAACGTTCAGAAGCGAGGCGGTCGGAGACACGTGGAGGCTCACTAGCGGCTGCGAATGCCCCTGGGGCTCCCCTTGGCCTTAACCAGGGCCCTGGCATCTGCGTCGGCTGAGCCGAAGCCGGAGGCGGCACGTCCTGGCACGCCGGGTCAGAAGAAACAACAACCTCAGGCGGCATCGATGGCACAGCCGCCGGGCTTGCATCAAGAATCACCACATCCGGCGCCCAGGCGGCCCTTCGGGCCGACGGTGCTGAAGTATGTCGCCGATGGTCGGCTGGCTTGAGCGGCGGACCGGCTCGCACTGAGAGCCGGAGCCGGGAGCGCTTGGCGGTGGCACAGAAGACCAAGACCCCGCCCCAGTAGCAGGCGGCGGGAAGACCGGCGCCGCCCGCACCGGAGGCTGCGGTGTCGGCTCCCTCCTCGCCCTCGGCACAGGCGGCGGCGACACAACACGGGCAGCTGAACCAGCCCCGGCCGCCTAGGAGAATTTGATGGGGGCCCTAGACCAACCCAACAAACAACAAGATGAGAAAGAAGGAAATAAAAGGAATCCAACAAGTTAATAAAAAAGAAACTCACCCGGCTGCCTCCGGGACCGGCTTCGCCGCCATCCGGTGCCTCTTCTTCAAGGCCGCCTCGAGCTGGGCGGTGGTCCTCTTCTGCACCTGGGGCGTAGACGCGGAAGCTGCAGGTGGCCTCACGTGCAGGGGGGTCACCCGGAGCGGCGCCCCACCGGCCGATGTTGTCGATGCCTCCGGCTGCGGAGACGGTGGCAGGTCCGCATGCCCCTCAGCCTCCTGCTGAGCAACCTCCGGGCTCTCATCATCGCCGGCTGCGCGGTCAGCCGGATCCTCGTGGTCGGGCATCCATATCTTATGCGCCAAGTCCTCGTCCTCGGCCGTCTGCCGCGCAAATTTCTGCAGGCGGCACAAACAATAAGACAAGCCAGCAAAATCAGCGGCAAACCGGTAACCGGCCAAACATAAAAGAACTTACCAGAGGCGGCAGGTCATCCCGGTGGTAGGGCCCCATCTCCCACTACCAGTTGTCCGGTAGCTTGGCTTGGGAGATCCAGTTGACCCGCTTGGCCACCCCAGCCGGAGAGAGCTCCAGCTTGGATGTCCGGGTCGGGTCAAACCGGCCGCTCATGTGGCACCTCTTGTGGGCTCGCACCTGTAGCGGCAGCACCCACCGGCTGGCATAGCAGCAGAGGAGGTCCGTGGCCGTCAGCCGTTCCTCCGTGATAAGGGTCCAGAGGTGCTCCCACAGCATGATCACTTCGGCTTCAGGGTCAGCCGGCTTGTAGCAGTGCCCCCAGTTCAGCTTGCTGGTGGGCGGCTCCAACGTGAACTCCGGCAGGTTGATCCAGTCGAATGCCGGGTTCGCGTTCCGCACGTAGAAGAAGGTGGTCTGCCACTTCTTCACCGAGTCCACAGTCGGGATCTTTGGGAAGGGGATCTGCGGCCGGTTGTAGAGAGAAGCCGCCCCGCAGGTCCGCAGCTGGCCATCGGTCGTCTGTGCCTTGATGAAGAAGAGCCGGCTCCAGAAGTTGACGTCTGGCCACAAGCCGGCGTAGCCCTCGCAGAAGGTCACGTAGCAGGAGAGTGTGACGTAGGCGTTAGCCGGCAGATGGTGCGGCTGCAGGCCGAAGTAATCAAGAAAGGCGCGGAAGAAGGCGCTCGCCGGCAGCCCGAAGCCTCGCTCGAAGTGCAAGACGAAGACCGCCCGCTCGCCCGGTTGCCGATCTGGCACCATCTCCCCCCTCCGGGACGCGCGTCTCCACCTGCGGTGGGATGTGGAGAGTCCGCCGGAGATGCTCCACGTCCTCGGCGGTGACAATCGACCCCTCCCAGGTCCGCTCGGCTGCGCCATGTCCTCCGTGGTCGACGCGGCGGTGAAAAGGAAGGTGGAGAGAAGTGCGGCGTCGAAACGTGCCCCCCCGTGGCGCCGGAGCGATTGCGCTGCGGTGACGGTGGGTGGAGCAGCCTCGCCGCGGCCGGGAGCAGCGTTTCACCGGAGCTCGCCGAAGAGTTTGGCCTGCGCGCGGTGGAGCGGAAGAGTAGAGCGAGAAGGGCGTGGCGAGAGGAAGAAGACGAAGTGAGAAGGGAGGCGCCTCGATGCCTCCCCTCGCTATTTAAAGGGCTAGTGCAAGTGGGCGACGTGGGGGTCGTGGGCGGCGGCGTGGGATTAACTGCGCCCACGATCTCCACCACGCCGCCGACAGTTATCAGTAACCCCCTCCACCACGTTAGCTACGACCGCGGAGAATCCGGAGGGGACAGCGACGTGACCAGACGAAGCGTCAGACAGAGATTCTGTCAGATCCGGTCAAATCGTGGTCCACGCCCCGAGGCGGCAGAGACTTCGGTGCACCTTATGGAAGCCGGACGACACTGTGCCGAAGCCGGCTGCCACCTTAGCAACAAGGCAGAGACATCTCCCACACTTCAGGAAAATAAACCAGCAAAATCAAAGCGGAGTCCGACTTGACAGCAGCCGGACAAAGCAAGCCGAGAAAAGGCGTAGCCGGCTGGAGGAAAATTCCCAGCCGTCACCTCGAGTGCTTTGCAACAAAATCCATGGGATCACTGACTAATGGCCAGGGAAAACCTGCCGAGGTCCTTCTCTACGCAGGACCTCACCAGCTTCAGGGGCTAATGTCAGGGGAAGACCCCGGGTGACAAGGTATTAACTTGTAAATGCCTACGGATTGTAGACTACGGTTTAGTTGGAAGTAGAGGGCAAGTAGATCTCGAAGGTTTCAGCCGAAAAAGTACCCGACTGCTAAAAACTAGGGTTATGTTGACAATGAAATCGATCCCTTTGCTTGTCCTTCGACTCCCCCTTATATAGGAGGCGGAGCCGAAGGTTTCGTGACATACAAGTTTACAAAGTCCGGGAAACTCTTTGAGTCCATCCCGTAATCATTACAAGTCGAATATTCCTAATACAACTATTTTTCCAAACTAACTCTTAATTGGGCTTCTAGGCTTTATAAACTTCGGGTTATGGGCCTTCAGTAAACCCCGGGTACCATCTTCGACAGGCACATTGGGGGTGCCTATGTCAGTAGCCCCCGAGATTTTGCTTGAATCGGAGAATCAGGGAAAATCTCCAACTTTACCATATAACTTCTTTGAGTTAACACATATCTTTAATAAAACAGCCGTATATTGTACATGGATAACAATAATTGGGGCTAGTTAATCTGACGGATCGGGTACTAGTTAACTGCTCTTGTGGCAATCCACCAAAAACCTACTTCGAGATCACATCCCTGGACATGATCTCGGGATACTGGTGTAACTCGACACGCGCCGCTTAAGGTCTTACCAAATGTCGAATTCCAGTCATGTTTTATCGGGTACCTAACGCGTCCGTTAGGATTTTTCTTCGCATCTGCTGATACGGAAAAAGTAGCGAAGCGCCATCAGAGGCGGTGCCATGCCGCATAGGACGGATCCCGGGGACTTACCTTCGCAAAGTATTGCGGCATTCAGAGATTAATGGTCGACTGAGGCACTCTGATTATATATTGTCGAGTGCTTTTTCGGTTGTTGGAATATCACATTTATTCGAGTCAAGAAATGACTTGTATGTTTTTATCTTGTCCTCCCGATGGGAGTGTATGAAGAGTTATTTGTATAACTCGAAATATGCTCATCATGCCTTTTATAACTTCATCGGCCACGCGAACAGCATTCCCGGTGGGAGTAGCCCCCGAGGCTACAGCCAAGTGCTTGTACTTGGTTGTAGGCTCACCATTTTAACATCTCTCATCTTTATATTGTTATCTTTTCGAGTGCGCGACCAGCGCTCCCGAAGCCCCCGAGCATATGAACAAATGCTTGTATTTGATCATAGGCTCGCGCTTTTTCTGTCTTGCCATACTCGAAATTTCCTTCCCCCTTCTTTTTTTTTCTAATAGCCGCCGAACATTTTTCCAAAAACTTATATTTGATCAAAGGCTCCCGAAATTATCATCAATCCATCTCTGTCGCCAATCCTCAAAACACTGCAGTCGAAATTTCTCTCTTTAAAGTGACGTCAGTGCCGACGATAACCACGACCGCTATATCGGGAAAATGCGAGTCCTGTCCTGTCACTGACTTGTGGGTCCAATAAACCTGCGGTCTGTGACACGTTACGTAAGTGGGGGACACACGTCCTCCACTTTTTCTGGCACGTCCACTATAGCGCCTGTCCAGTTCCTTCTAGCCTTTTGGACCCGTCAAAGTTCATAGTCCAAGTTCTCGACAGATTTGGAGGTCCCGTGTTTTGTAGCTCCATCCACTCGGCGACGAAGTCTGGTAAAATCTGCGACTTTATTGCTTTTCTCTTCTCATATGTGATGTTCCGAGGGGAAAGCTCTATTCCCCAAAGGGAGACACGACCTGTAGGTTCTGGTTTGTTTAATATATTGGGTAAATGCGCCTCGTTGACCACTATTATCGGATGCACCGAAAAATAGTGTCGTAGTTTTCTTGCGGTTGTGAATACTCCGTATGCTAACTTCTAGAAGTGCAGATACCGCTGTTTTGAAGTACTGTACTAACCACTTGAGGCGTGGCTACGATAAAACTTCACTGATGAATTACACCGGCCGCTGAACTCCATAGGGTTTTCCTTCTTCTTCTCTTTCGACCACAAGTACTGTACTAACCACTTGAGGCGTGGCTGCGATGTATAGCAGGAGAGGTTCCTTTTCCTTAGGTGCCACCAAGATTGGTGGTGTCGAGATTGTCCGCTTGAGGTCCTCAAAGGCTCTATCTGCTTCTTTGTTCCACTCGAACTTCTCTCCTTGTTTGATCTAGGCGTAGAACGGTAACGCCTTTTCTCCCAGCCTGGCGACGATTCTGCTTAAAGCCGTGACTCGCCCTGTTAATTGCTGTATCTCCTTTAACTTTGTTGGCTTCCGCATCGTCAAGATGGCTTGGATTTTTTCTGGGTTAGCCTCGATTCCTCTTGCTGACACCAGAAACCCGAGAAGCTCTCCCGCGGGGACGCCAAAAGAACATTTCGCCGGATTCAACTTGAGGCAAAACTTATCGAGGTTTGCAAAAGTTTCCTTGAGATCCTCGATCAAGGTTGAGCCTTTCTTTGTTGTTATGATGACATCATCAATGTATACTTGAACGTTCTTGCCAATCTGCGTGGCGAGACACTTCTGCATCATTCGCTGATATGTTGCTCCCGCGTTTTTTAATCCAAAATGCATTGTTCTATAGCAGAACACGCCATAAGGTGTTATGAAAGTTGTTTTGACTTCGTATTCTTCTTTCAATCTGATCTGGTTATAACCAGAATATGCGTCCAGGAAGGAAAGACGTTCACAGCCTGCCGTGGAGTCGATGATTTGATCGATCCTTGGGAGGGGGGAGTGATCCTTTGGACAATGTTTATTGAGACACGTGAAGTCGACGCACATGCGAAGGACCTTTGTGTTTTTCTTCGGGACCAGTATTGGGTTAGCTACCCACGTGGCCTCTGTATGTAACTCCTTGATAAAGCCAGCTTCTCTGAGTCGATTGATTTCTATCAGCATAGCTTTGCGGTTTGGTTCCAAAAAATGCCGCAAAGGTTGTTTTATTAGCTATTGGATCCAACTTAAGGTGATGCTCGGCAAGTTCCATGGGTACTCCTGGCATGTCAGCTGGACACCATGCGAAGATTTTCCAGTGCTCAAGGAGGAACTCGACGAGCGCGCTTTCCTATGCGAGGTCCATGTCCATTGCGATGGACGTCATTTTCTTGGGATCTGTCGGGTGGATCTGTACTTCCTTTGAATTTTTGGCAGTATCAAAAGTCGGTTCCCTCAGTGGTCTTCCATCGTCAGGCAACACATCATAATCAGTTGTTAGCTTTGATGCCATGTACTCTGCTTGCCCCCGAAGGTTTCTGACAACCGATGAAAATCCTTATCGCACTTGTAGGCTAGTGCAAAACTTCTTTTTACTGTGATTGGGCCCTTGGGTCCAGGGAGCCTCCATAAGAGGTATGTGTAATGAGGTACCCCCATGAACCTGGCGTAGGCAGGTCGCCCTAACAGAGCATGATATTGTGATGGGAAATCCACGACCTCAAATTCTAACTTCTCTCTTTTGTAGTTTTCTCGGGTTCCAAACTAAACGTCGAGATTGATCCTCCCCAATGGGTAACTTGGCTTGTCTGGTGTAATACCATGAAAACGTGTGTCAGTTGGTAATAAATTTGCCAACAAGATGTTCATCTTCCTCAGCATGTCCGCATACATAAGGTTTAAACTGCTACCTCCATCAATAAACACTGCTGGTAAAATCAAAGCAGACTGTCCTGGTCGCAGAACTTGTTGCGGGTGATCAACTATGGTGAAGCCGATGTCCTGTCGTGATCAATTCAAGTACTCGATTGTTGGTGGAGGCATCTTCTCTGTCATGAAAAGTTGTCGCGAGATTACCTTCTGAGCTTTATTGGATGGCCAGCCTTTCTGAATCATCGAGACCGCACCATTGGTGTCGATATAAGGACCTAACTGTGGCGCTGCCGCTATTTGTAATTGGTGTCGATTTTCATCTGTAACCGTGGGTGGAGGTGGAAGGTGGATCTCATTCCTCGGCCCTTGAGGGTTCCTTTGTACTGTCGGCGTGCTGGTATGTCCTGCATACCGATGTAGTGCTAGAAACGTCCGGCAGTCCTTCTGCAGATGTCCATATTGCCTCTTTCCATTGTTGTCGACGAAAAAGTGCATTTGGCATGGTCCATTTAAGAGTTCCTCGGGTGATACATATGGTCTCTGAAACCTTGGTCCATTATATTGTCTATTGGGGCGGGCACCATCCCGCTGATCACCTCATTGCTCAATACTCCTCTGATAATCATCTCTATTGTTACTGCCACCAGCTGTTCGGAAACCAGCCGATATTTGGCCGGGAGCATCATAATCTGAGAACTGTCGAGGGAATCGTCGCCTAATTTGAAAGTTTCGGTTACGCTCATCCTCAGGTGATCTGTGCCGTTTGTTATGAACAGTGTCTTCTCCATCCGCCCAGCGATTCGCTATTTCCATGAGTGCCGCTATTGTTTTCGGGTTGGTCCTTCCCAAATCCTCGACAAAGTCTCTCCTTCGAATTCCAGCGACGAATGCATCTATTGTCGGGGGGAAGACCCCGGGTAGGGCAATGGACGCGGAGCAGCCGGCTGACCACTGGCCGGCTCGCGGCAAAGGCCGGCTGGAGCCGTGGCCGGCTGGTCCGGAAGCCGGCTGGCTCTAGGTCCTAGTCGACCTGGCTACGGCCTCCAATGCTGTAGCTGGGCCGGCTTCTACAAGCCATATCCGACTGGGGGTTTGTACCTCAGACTGACTCGAGGCTGGCGAGTCTTGTACTAGAAGGCACCGGGTTGGTGATCCGGGTTCACGAAGTCCACGCTGACTTCACCTCCCGTAAAGCGCGGGGCACTGTGGAGCAATAGTGCCACGCGCCGGACAGGCCATCATGGCACACGTCGATCCGTACTGGCTACAGTGGCTGATGGCGACAGGGACACTTCCTCTCCATACCGCTGACTTCGGCAGCCGGATGGGACAGGCCATGAGGCCTCAACGGCTCCTGACGTCAGTGCCTCGGGAAGGAGCGGAAGCCGGAGCCGGCCAAGCCGGCCAGTAGACTATAGGGTCTTATATGTAAAGTGCCGGTGCCTATATATGCCGCACTACCCCCTCTCGTGCAGGGGATCGATCATTCTCACCTCACTTCCACCCTTAGCGCTGCCCTGCGAGAGAGACTCCTGTCTTCCTTACCCTCCCAGGAGCAGCCGGACACAGCTCAAGGAGCAACATTGTATTGTGTGATCATCATATACATCCCTAGCAGGAGTAGAGGTGTTACCTCCATCGGAGGGCCTCGAACCTGGGTGCGTCGCCGTGTCGCTCGTCCCCATACCCGCATCCGGATACCGCCGTGAGATCTCTTAGGAACCACCTTCGTTAGCCACCCTATGGCATATGCCGTGACGATACCACGACATTTGGCGCCCACCGTGGGGCCTTCAGCATCCTCGGCCGGTGTCTTCATCCGGACGGGCCTCACCATCACCACCGGCGAGCGAGTCGCTTCAGGCTTGATCTGGAGATTCGGCTCCCTCGACTGCGTCAGCGACAACGCTGGCTGCTTCGCCGACCGGCCCTTCCCAGCCGGCGTCAGCGTCATCTCCTTCAGCGGCCACGACGTCTACGTCACCACCGTCGCACCGCCGCGCTACCCGCGGCAGGTGCTGCGCTGCGCAAGCCCTCCTCCGCGAGCCGGCAGCAGCGCTCCCGCTAGCCCCGCCGTCGTGCAAGTCATGATGGCTAGCGAGGAGCTCCCCACCAAGAACCCGCGCACCCGCGGCCCCAACTTGGAGCGCAACGTCGACCCCAACGCTTCCGGCTCGGGCCCGAAGGCGCCACCACCACCGTCCTGGCTGGACGAAGTCCGGGCGAAGCTGAGCTCTCCGCTCACCGCAGGCGCCGACGCCACCACCGTCGAGGCGGACCTGGAGGCACACCGCCAGCTCCTCCTCCAGCAGGCTGACGAGCTGGCTACCGCCAAACGCCAGCTGGCCATCACCCAGCGCGAGTACGAGCACGCCCATGGCTTCACGCCAGGCGGCAACAACCCCAGCCGAGCCGGCATGATCCGCCGGCGAGGAGGCGCCCTGGGCGCCGAGATCGAGCGCGACGGCGCGGAAGCGCCGGCTCCATCCGCGGAGCTGCCCATCTACAACACCCCCGACAAGAACATCCTCACAGCCGAAGCCGCTGCGAAGGAGCTAGCCCTCCTCGAAGGAGAAGGGCTGCGCCGCCAGACGCAGCGCGTAGCTGACCTGTGCCGGGCTGCAGCTGAGCAGACCAAGGACCCCAGGTATGGTGTTTCGAAAGCTCCTCCCGTCCGCGCTGCTGCAGGCAACAGCAAGGACCCCCACAGGGACACGGCCGAGTCCACCTCGCCCGCGCCAAGCCGGCACAGAGACTCCCGCGACACCCGCGCAGGTTCAAGCCGGACAAGCCGGCTGGACGGCGGCCACAGCGGCCGCAGCCGGCCACCACCAAACCGGAACGAGGAGCATGACTCCGAGCAGGCGGCCCCAAGGCGCCAGCACAGGCCGGCTCCGGAGCGAACCGGCACCCGCCAGCCGGCACGTTCCCGGCTGGGCCCCCGCGTCGAGCCTACCGACGCCAGAGACCGCCTCGATCGGCTGGTCGAATCCCGCATCGCGGAAGAGGAGGCGCCGGCTTGCCCCAAGTGCTTCGGGCCCCGCATCGCCAACGAGCCCATGCTCGACGGTTTCTAGCTCCCCCGCGACACGCCCAAGTACGACAGCACCGCCAAGCCGGAGGACTGGCTGCAGGACTACTCCACCGCAGTCGGCATCTCCAGAGGCAACAAGCGCTGGGCGGTGCGATACTCCCCCCTGATGCTGGTCGGCTCCGCCCGCACCTGGCTCAACAACCTGCCAGCCGGCAGCATCAACGGCTGGCTTGATTTCGAGGAGGCCTTCATCAGCAACTTCACTGGCACCTATCGCCGGCCGGGTCGCCCCCAGCAGCTAGAGATGTGCAAGCAGGGCCCGGACAAGACGGATCGCGCATACCTGACGCGCTGGTGCGAGATGCGCAACTCCTGCGAGGGCGTGCACGAGATCCAGGCCATCAGCTTCTTCATGGGCGGCTGCCGGCCCAACACCATGTTGTGGCACAAGCTGCGCCGCAGCGAGCCCAAGTCCATGGCCTCCCTCATGGCCATCGCCGACAAGTACGCGCTGGCTGAAGAAGCCGGCAAGGCGACGGCTGAGCCAACGCCGGCTCCCTCCAGGCGGGACCACCACAAGTCGGCTGAGCACAAGCCGGCAGACGGCGCCTCTCATGGCAGCCGGCGGGACAACTACCGCGGCAAGCGTCACAGCGACCAGCCGGACCGCCGGTACGGCTCCGCCCATGTAGCAGCCGTGGCAGACAACGCGGCAGGCGGTAGCCGCCGCCAGAAGCAAGACCGGCAGTGGAAGCCGAAGTACACCTTTGAGCAGATGCTCGACTCGCCGTGCAAGTACCACAGCGGCAAGAACCCCTCCAACCACACCACCCGCGACTGCCACTTCATGAAGCGGCTGACAAGCGGTGAACCTCTCCCGCCTCCACCCCCGCCCCCTCCAGCCGGCGGGCCGGGTGGCGCAGCCGGCGCAGATAACGCCAACCTCGAGCACCACGAGGCTAACCAAGTGCACCATGGCCGATATCTGGCCGAAGATGCTACCTACATCATCTTCACCTCCGAGCCCGAGGACAAGACGAGCCAGCAGAGCCGTTCCCTCGAGGTCAACGCGGTCATACCGCCGGTCCCCCAGTACCTAAACTGGTCAGAGCAGGCCATCACTTTTGATCGCCGCGACACACCGGCTGTCCTGCCGAAGCCGGGCAGCTACGCCATGGTCCTCGACCCCACCATTGGCACAACTCGGCGCAGCATGCGTTTTTCGTGCGTCCTCATCGACGGCGGCAGCAGCATCAACATCCTCTACTGCGACACCGCCCGCAAGCTAGGCATCCAAGAAGCCGAGCTGCGTCCCACCCCCACCGTCTTCCATGGCATCGTGCCAGGCCACTGCTGCCAGCCGATCGGCCGGATCACGCTGGAGGTGATGTTCGGGAAGCCGGATCACTTCCGCACCGAGAAGATCGAGTTCGAGGTGGTGGACCTCGTCAGTCCCTACCACGCGCTCCTGGGCAGGCCGGCCCTGACCAAGTTCATGGCGGTGCCCCATTACGGGTACCTGAAGATGAAGCTGCCTGGCCCCAAAGGGGTCATCATCATAGCCGGCGACTACCGCCGCTCCATGGACTGCGCCACGCAGAGCTCCAAGATGGCCCAGACGCTGGTCATCGCCACCAAGAAGCAGCTCATCCACAACGCCGTCGCCCTCGCCAAGGCCGCGCAGACGGATATGCCGGCTGCAGGTAACCCGGCTGGGACGACTCACTTCCAGCCGGCCGACAACACCAAGAAGATTCTGTTGGACCCGGCGCAGCCGGAAAAGTACGTCACCATCGGTGCCGGCTTGAGCAAGAAATAGGAAAGCGAGCTCACCAGCTTCCTCCGTGAGAATCGGGACATCTTCGCATGGACTCCAAGAGACATGCCGGGTGTGCCGAGGGAGTTGGCTGAGCACCACCTCCACGTCCGGCCTGAAGCCAAGCCGGTGAAGCAGCCTCTCAGGCGCTTCGCCGAAGAAAGAAGGAAGGCCATTGGTGAAGAAATCGCCCGGCTGCTGGCAGCCGGCTTCATCATGGAAGTGCTGCACCCGGACTGGTTGACGAACCCGGTCCTGGTTTTGAAGAAGAACGGCTCCTGGCGCATGTGTATCGACTACACCAGCCTGAACAAGGCGTGCCCGAAGGACCCCTTCCCCCTGCCGCGCATAGATCAAGTCATAGACTCGACTGCCGGCTGTGAACTGTTGTCTTTTCTAGATGCCTATTCAGGCTACCACCAGATTCCTTTGAATCCGGATGATCAAATAAAGACTTTGTTCATTACCCCGTATGGGGCTTATTGCTACACGACCTCGTTCGGCTTGAAAAATGCAGGCGCCACCTACCAAAGGTGCATGCAAAAATGCTTGCAGGATCAAATCGGCAGAAACGTTCACGCATATGTGGATGATGTCGTTGTAAAGACCAAGGAGACGACTACCCTCCTTGATGATCTGAGAGAAACCTTCACCAATCTGCGAAAATTCCGGATGAAGCTCAACCCGGCCAAGTGCACATTCGGCGTGCCGTCCGGCCAGCTCCTTGGCTACCTCGTCTCTCAGCGAGGGATCGAAGCCAACCCGGAGAAGATCAGTGCCCTGGAGAACATGGAACTGCCGCAGTGCCTCAAGGACGTCCAGAAGTTCACTGGCTGCCTGGCTTCCTTGAGCCGCTTCGTCAGCCGGCTGGGGGAGAAGGCACTGCCCCTGTATCAATTGCTGAAGAAGTCGGACAAGTTCACCTGGTCACCGCAGGCAGACGAAGCCTTCCGTGACTTGAAGCGCGTGCTCTCAACCGCGCCAATCCTTGCAACGCCGGCTTCAATGGAGCCGATGCTGTTGTACATCGCAGCCACCAATCGAGTGGTTAGCGTTGTCCTGGTGCTGGAGCGCAAAGAAGCCGGCAGGGAGGAGCTGGTTCAGCGCCCAGTCTACTATCTCAGCGAAGTGCTCTCCCAGTCGAAGCAAAACTACCCCCACTACCAGAAGGTCACCTACGGCGTGTACATGGCGTCCAAGAAGCTCAAGCACTACTTCCAAGAGCACCCCATCAAGGTGGTTGCCACAGCACCCTTGGCGGAAATCATCGGCAGCAAGGATGCCAACGGCCGGGTTGCCAAGTGGGCTCTGGAGCTAGCCGCCCACACCATCCTCTACGAGGCTCGCACGGCCATCAAGTTGCAGATCCTCGCGGACTTCTTCGTCGACTGGGCCGAGATGCAATACTTGCCGCCTGTGCCGGACTCCACACATTGGAAGCTGCACTTTGACGGCTCGAAGATGCGCAACGGCTTGGGAGCCGGCATCGTCATCACCTCTCCCAAGGGAGACCGGCTGGACTACGTCCTCCAGATCCACTTCGCCGCATCCAACAATGTGGCGGAGTATGAAGCGCTCATTCATGGGCTGAAGCTGGCCAAGGAGATCGGCGTGCGTCGCATACTTTGCTTCGGCGACTCCGACTTGGTTATACAGCAAGCGTCTGGCGACTGGGATGCGAAGGACGCCAACATGGCCTCGTACCGCTTCCACGTCCAGCAGCTATCCGGCTTCTTCGACGGCTGCGAATTCCACCATGTGCCACGGGCAAACAATGAGGCGGCTGAAGCCTTGTCCAAGATTGGCTCAACCTGGCAAGCCATTCCGCCGGGTGTCGCTTTGGCGGTTCTCAAGAAGCCGTCCATCACACCGTCACCGGACTCGGATTCAATATTCGTGCCGGCTGACCCGGGGGCTGCTCAGCCGAACCCGGGGGCTTCATCGCCCAAGTCGGGGGCTAACAAGCCAAACCCGTCGGCTATCATGCCGAACCCGGGGACTTCTCAGTCCAGCCCGGGGGCTTCATCGCCAAACTCGGGGGCTAGCAAGCCGAACCCGCCGGCTAGCAAGCCGAACCCGGCGACCATGCAGTCGAATCCGGAAGCTCCCACGCAGGAGGCCTTGTTGGTTAGCGTATTCGAGATAAGATGCGTACCTTCATGGGCACAAGAATTCCTCTCCTACCTCACCGACGGTGTGCTGCCTGATGATAGAGTCCAGGCCAGGCAGATTGAGAGAAGGGCCAAGGCCTATACAATCATCAACCACCAGCTGTACAAACGCAGCGTAAGTGGGGTGTTCCAGCGGTGCGTCGAGCCGGCTGAAGGGATTGAACTCCTACGGGAAATCCATCAAGGAGAGTGCGGACATCACGCCTCATCCAGAGCCATAGTGGCCAAAGCTTTCCGGCACGGTTTTTACTGGCCGACTGCGCTCAGAGATGCAGAAGAACTGGTGAAGAAGTGCAACGGTTGCCAGCGCTTCGCAAAGAAGAGGCATTTGTCGGCTTCCGCCTTGAAAACCATCCCCATCACATGGCCATTTGCCGTATGGGGCTTGGACATGGTGGGCCCGTTCAGAACGGCGCGAGGCGGCATGACACATCTCTTGGTGATGATTGATAAATTCACCAAGTGGATCGAAGCAAAGCCAATCAAGAAGCTGGACGGCTCCACAGCCGTCACATTCCTCAAGGAGATCATCGTGAGATACGGCTACCCCCATAGCATCATCACCGACAACGGCAACAACTTCTCCCAAGGCATCTTCTCTCGCTATTGCGGGGAAATGGGGATCCGGATGGCCCTATCTTCTGTGGCGCACCCGGAGTCTAACGGACAAGTGGAGAAGGCTAACGGCTTGGTCTTAGCCGGCATCCGGCCCCGGCTGGTGGAGCCGCTCGAGCGAGCAGCCGGCTGCTGGATTGAAGAACTGCCCAATGTGCTGTGGAGCCTGCGCACAACGACAAACCGCTCAGTTGGCTTCACACCTTTCTTCCTCGTATACGGGGCCGAAGCCGTCCTGCCGACTGACATCGAGCACGACGCGCCAAGGATCAAGCTCTACACAGAAGCTGAAGCTAAAGAAGCTCGCGAAGATGGAGTCGACTTGGTCGAAGAGGCCCGGCTGCTGGCCGCATCCAGATCTACTATCTACCAGCAGAGCCTCCGGCGCAATCACAGCCGGAAGGTCCAGCCCTTAGCATTCCGAGAAGGAGACCTAGTGCTCCGGCTGATCCAGCGGACAGCCGGACAGCATAAACTGTCATCCCCATGGGAGGGTCCCTTCATCGTGAGCAAGGCAGTAGGCAATGATTCCTACTATCTCATAGATGCCCAAGAGGCTAGAGAAAACAAGCCGGACAAGGCTGACGAGGAGACTAAGCGTCCCTGGAATGTAAACTTGCTCCGCCCATTTTACACTTGAGAGCAGGAATGTATGTATCCCTTGTACTCCTTTTGTAAGCTATGAAAAAGCATGCGCCAAGAGCGCCGTTTCCGACAAGTTTTTCGCGTACTCTACTTTGTTTCGCCGGTTGGCTTACACCCTCTCACGTGGCCGGCTAAGTAGCGTGATCCGGTTTCCGACAGCCGGCTTCCGATCCAGCTACAGACCGCAACCCGGCTGTCTGGCTGGCGGGAGTAAGGTTTAGGGAGCCGGCACGCGAAAGACGACTAAGGGAAAGAGTGAAAGCGAATTGACTTGCAACTTTTCATAAAAGTGCCGGATTGCCGAACTCGGCTTGTTCGACTGAAATACTGTCGGCCTCACCCAGCGGCCCGCTCTTGATCCGGCGACGGATCGCAAGTCGGACGTACGATCGGCAAGAGCAAAGCCAAAGAGTGGGGCGGATGGGAAAAAGCGAACAAGTCAAAAGAAAGCAAGTCGACACACACATGATTAACAAACACATTAAAGTGTGACATAATAAAAGGACGATAATATTCATACATGTGCACCCGGCATTCCGGGGATTTAACGAATTGTCTTGGCAAAAGCAACACCTAAAAGACAGGTAAACTAAGCACCGGCTGGAGGAGGACCAGCCGGAGGAGCATCAGCGAAGCCGGCTGCCGGGTCGTCCTCAGGCACATCTTCCGCCTCCTCGTCTTCCATCTCCTCGTCCTCGTCGTCAGACGGCGGGTTCGGGTCCGCGATGAAGAGGCCCTTGTCGACGAAGTCGGCGATGGCGCAGGCACGGGCGAGCCGGGCGGTCTTGATCTCAGCCGGGAGCTTGTCTTCCACGCCGGCCCGCCGGTACTCGAGCTGCCCAAGGTCCACCTCGTTGTACCAGGAGAGGACGAAGGACAGCGCCATGTCAGCCCCAGCGCGCGTGGCAGACTCCCTCCAGTCGAGGAAGCAATCCGGCGCCCGCTCCAGCCAGGAGATAAGATTGGAGAGATCTTGTGGCAGCGTCTCCGCTGGCCACAGCGTCTGGATCAGCTCCTCAGCCGCCTTCCGGAGCTCCCAGCCGAGCTTGGTGATGGGCTCGACGCGGGCGGCCATGGATGCCATGTAATCTTCCATGGTGAAGTACTCCGCGCTGCCCTCGCCAGTCGCCCGCCTCCTAGCCTCGCGCGCAACACCAACGGCTGCTAGCGCCGCGTCCTGCGCCTCCGGGAAGGCCGCTGCAAAGAAGAAACACGTCAGAAATCTGTCAAAGCCGAAAAAGCTGAAAAATGCGAATTTTCGAAGTCCTAAAGTAAGCCTGGCGGCAGCCGGCACGAGCCGACTGCCCCCAGCCCGAAGATGGAGATTTCGGAGAAAAAGCCTGGCGGCAGCCGGCAAGAACCGACTGCCCCCAGCATGATGATGGAGATGGCGAAAAAAATCAGAGTTTCTGCTGCCGGCTGCCAACCTAAGCCGGCAGCCGACAGCCGACAGCCGAAAGCCGGCAAAGGGAAAGGAGGAAAGAAAAAAGCACTCACCCGACAAGCCGCGATCGAGCGTGCCAATCTCCTCCACCCAGCGCTTGGCGGTGGCCGACAGCTCTGCAGACTTGGCGGTCACCTCCTCCTGAAGCGCAAGCCGCTGCCTCTCAACCTCAGTCAGCCGCTTCCTCAGGTCATCCACCTTCTCCTTCTCAGCCGTCCTGAGGAGGGCAAGCTCCTTGGGGTGGTTCTCCTCAAGCCGGCGCAGCCGCGCCAGCTCCCCATCAGCCACCTTGAGCTTGGCGGCAGCAGACCGGCCCACCTCCTCGCTCTCGGCGCACTGAGCGCGAGCAGCCCGAAGATCCGCCTCCAGCTGCGGGACCCTGGCGGCTTCAGCTGCAAGACAGCCGGAAGAAGGCGTCAGCCAACCAAGATCAAGAAAGAAGAAACCAAGTCAAACGAAGAAAACCTCACCCTTGACGGCCTCCAGCTCGCGAGCCAAGTCGGCCCGGTCAAGCTTGGCCTTGTGGTAGTGGGTCACGGCGCGGTTGTACAAGTTGGTGCGCCGCTCCGTAACCGCCTAAGGAAAAAGAGATTTAGTCAAGCAGACGAAACCCGGACCGGCTCCAAGCAGCCGGCCCACGCCTCGGAGGGCTACCAGGATGATAACCAGATTGAAAAACAGATGAAGTGCTTACCTTGCTGGCTTCCTCCACCTTGGCGAGGTTGGCCGCGGTCTCAGCAGCCCTGGCCTTGAGGTTGGCCTGGAAGCCGGAGAAGAACATCTTCACCGACGCCTGGCCTGGGTTCCCCTCCCGGCTGGTCACCTCGTAGGAGTCCGCGCTGAGCCACGCCTGCTCCATAGTGCCAGCCGAGCCAAGGATGGAATCGGAGGCGGACGGCACATGCAGAAGCCGAGCGCCCTTGGCCACATGCAGCCCCTCCAACGGCACCGACGGGCCCTCCATCCTCACCAGCGCGCGCGAGCCGGTGTCCTCCGTGCGTGCCGGCTCGTCCCGTGCCGGCTCCCTCCTGGCCGGCTCCTCCCTTGTCAGCTCCGGGGGTGAAGGCGCTCCGGGCGAAGCAGTCGGCCCGGTCGGGGCAGCCGTCTCTGGCGCCTGAGGTGCCCCCTCCGGGCTCTCCTCCAACACCACCACGCTCGGCCCAGCTCCGGCTCCGGTCGCAGGCGGCGCAGCCCCGCTGGCTCCGGCTCCGGTCGAAGGCGGCATGCCCCTGCCGGCTCCAGCCGCTGGGTCCAGATGACGAGTGCGGCGCGGGAACATGTCGTCTAGCGTCGGCTGGCGCGTCGGCTCGCCCCGAGCGCCGCGGCCAAGTGCTGAAGCCAGAGGCACAGCGAAGGAAGGCGCCCCTGCAGGAGGCGGAGTACCCGCAGGCGGCGGCGGCGTAGGCGCGCGCCGAAGGCTGTGGCGTCGGCTCCCTCCTTTGTCGCGGAGGCGGCGACACGACACGCGGAACCTGCCGAGAGCCGCCGCCCTGAGTAAACTTGATGGGGGCCCTAGCCAAGCAAATAAGAAAGAGATGAGTACAGAGAAAAAGGAAAGAAAAGGAATCAAACAAGAGAAAAAGAGAGCTCACCCGGCCTGCTCCGGAACCTTCTTCGGTTGTTGCCGGCGCAGCTTCTTCGCCTTCGCCTCCAAGGCGACGGTGGAGCGGGGGTCGCCGACCCGTTTCTTCCCCTTGGGCGCCGAAGTCGCCGTGGTGCTAGGCGGCCTCGCGCGCAGGGGCACTGCGGGGATTGGCCCTATGGTGGACGTCGCCGGCTCGTCGTCCTCCGGCTGCTCTGGCGAAGGAGGCGGATTGTGCTCCCCCTGGCCGCCTAGGTCAGGCGCCTTCAGCAGGTCATCGTCGCCGGCCTGGTCGCCGGCTTGGTCAGCCGGATCAGCATGATCCGGCGTCCACCTCCTTGTCGCCAGGTCGCCGTCCTCGACGTTCTGGCGGTCGAAGAGCTAGAGAAACAGAAGATATAATAAGCAGAAGCCGGAAGTCGGCAAAGAGAGAAGTCGGCCACGCAGCCGCAAGCCGGAAGTCGGCCCAAACAACGAAACTTACCAGCTCAGGCGGCAAGTCCCGGTTGCGGGGCGCCAGCCCGTAGTTCCAGTCCTCCGGCATGTTGGCCTTGGTGATGTTGTTCACCCGGCGGGCCACCTGGGCCTTGTTGAGCGGCGCCTTGGACGTCCGGGTCGGATCGAACCGGCCGGGCATGTGCCCAATCTTGTGGGTGCGCATCTGAAGCGGCAGCACCCGGCGCTCGACGATGGTGCAGAGGAGGTCCTCGGCAGTCAGCCCGTTCGCGACGGCGGCCCCCAGGAAATCCCAGAGCTGGCTCACCTCCGCGTCCGGGTCCGTCGTGCGGGCGTTGTAGCCCCAGTTGATCCGGCCGACTGGAGGAGCCGGATTGTACTCCGGCAGGTTGATCCGGTCGAAGCCCGGATTCTCGTTGCGCACGTAGAAGAATGACATCTGCCAGTTCTTCACCGAGTCGACAGTCGAAATCTTGGGGAAGGGCGTACCCGGCCGGGAGTAGATCGAGGCGGCGCCGCAGGACCGCAGGTGGCCGTCGGTGGTCTGCGCCTTGATGAAGAAGAGGCGGCTCCAGAAGTCAATGTCCGGCCACAAGCCGACATACACCTCCATGAAAGCCACATAGCAGCTGAGGAGGACGCAAGCGTTGGCGGAAGGTGGTGCGGCTGCAAGCCGAAATACTCGAGGAAGTGGCGGAAGAAGTTGGACGCCGGCAGGCCCAATCTGCGATCGTGGTGCGCGCCGAAGACGATGCGCTCGCCGGGCTCCGGCTTGGGCTCCACCTCCGCGCCGGGCGCCCTCGTGCTCACCGTCGACGGGATCCGGAGGAGGCGCACCAGACGCTCGATGTCGTCTTCTCTCATGTAAGACCCCCTCCAAAACCCGCTCGCGCTGGCCATTGATGAAAGGAGGAGGAAGAAGACCACGAGAGGCGAAAAGGTGAAGAAGAACCTCGCGACGGCGGCGGCGACGGCGGCGGCGGAGGGCGCACCGTTGAAACGCGGGGCCCCGTGGCGCCGGCTCGTCGGAGTAGCGGCGGCGGATCAGCGGAGATTCGTTCGCCGGAGTTCGCCAGTGAGAACCTCCACCGGAGCGACGAGGGGCTCGAGCGCGAGGAAGAACAGCGAGAAGTTTGGGCGCGGGGAAGAGCGAGCGGAGCAGGAGCGCGAGGAAGAAGAAGTGAGGCAGTGGCCGCCTCGGTAACCCCCCCCCCCCCCACCACGCGGCATTTATAGCCGCCCGCGGCGGATGGTTGGCCTCCAAGTGGCAGACGTGGCCACGTCGCCCGGATTTTCTGCGCCATAACTCCTCCCACGATTGCTGCAGTTACCAGAAACCGCCACACCGCGTCGCCCACGACCGCACCGGATCCGGAGGAGACATTGATGTGACCAGACGAACCGGCAGCAGCGGCCTGACGTCAGACCGGTCAAGTCGGGCGCAGGACCCGAGGCGGCGGAGACTCCGGCGCGCCGCGAGTCGGAGCCGGACATTAAATTCAACTCGGCCCAAAACTCCCCCAGCAAGGCGGAGACATCGCCAGGATTTGTGAAAAAGCAAAAGCTGCGGAAGTGAAAATCACGGCTGGCTAAGAGCAGCCGGCCAAAACGAGCCGGATGAGGGCGCAGCCGGCTGAATGGAAATTCTCAGTCGGCCCCTCCGAGTGCCGTTAAGCATGTTCAAGAGATCAAAAAGCCAGGAAAACCTGCCTAGGTCCCTCTAAATATGGGACCTTGCCAGCTTCGGGGGCTAATGTCGGGGGGAAGACCCCGGGTAGGGCAATGGACGCGGAGCAGCCGGCTGACCACTGGCCGGCTCGCGGCAAAGGCCGGCTGAGGAGCAGTCGGCTGGAGCCGTGGCCGGCTGGTCCGGAAGCCGGCTGGCTCTAGGTCCTAGTCGGCCTGGCTGCGGCCTCCAATGCTGTAGCTGGGCCGGCTTCTACAAGCCATATCCGACTGGGGGTTTGTACCTCAGACCGACTCGAGGCTGGCGAGTCTTGTACTAGAAGGCACCGGGTTGGTGATCCGGGTTCACGAAGTCCACGCTGACTTCACCTCCCGTAAAGCGCGGGGCACTGTGGAGCAATAGTGCCACGCGCCGGACAGGCCATCATGGCACACGTCGATCCGTACTGGCTACAGTGGCTGATGACGACAGGGACACTTCCTCTCCATACCGCTGACTTCGGCAGCCGGATGGGACAGGCCATGAGGCCTCAACGGCTCCTGACGTCAGTGCCTCGGGAAGGAGCGGAAGCCGGAGCCGGCCAAGCCGGCCAGTAGACTATAGGGTCTTATATGTAAAGTGCCGGTGCCTATATAAGCCGCACTACCCCCTCTCGTGCAGGGGATCGATCATTCTCACCTCACTTCCACCCTTAGCGCTGCCCTGCGAGAGAGACTCCTGTCTTCCTTAGCCTCCCAGGAGCAGCCGGACATAGCTCAAGGAGCAACATTGTATTGTGTGATCATCATATACATCCCTAGCAGGAGTAGAGGTGTTACCTCCATCGGAGGGCCTCGAACCTGGGTACGTCGCCGTGTCGCTCGTCCCCATACCCGCATCCGGATACCGCCGTGAGATCTCTTAGGAACCACCTTCGTTAGCCACCCTATGGCATATGCCGTGACGATACCACGACATCTATTGCTCTCTCGTCGGATATGTTTTCTGCCGAGTTTTTGATGATGTTCCACCTTTGGATATACGTCCTCATTGGTTCGTCGTATTTCTGTCTGCAAGCCCTCAGCTGCTCCAATGACGCGGGTTTCTTGCAGGTGGATCAGAAGTTTTTTACAAATATATCCTTGAAACTTTCCCAGCTGTCGATAGAGCCAGGAGGCAACTTCTTTATCCATGATCGTGCGGCTCCACTCAAGTGTACTTGGATGCTCTGCATGGCTGTTGCTCTGGTTCCGCCCATTAGCTTCACCGTTTCCAGGTAATCGATTAGCCAATCATCAGGATCTTGCAGGCCATCGATTTTTTTGTAATTATCGGGTAACTTGAACCCTGGCGGAACTCGAGTTTTGCGGACTCGTCTCGTGAAGCACGGAAGTCCGCACATATCCTCTTCGTCAACCTCTGATGAGTGCAGATGTTCTCTTCTCTCGTGTCGTGCTCTATCAACCCTTACTTGTGTCGTCGTATCTCTTGCCCCACTCGTTCTCACAGGGTCTTGCACCGCTGCATTAGGTCGTGGACTATTTTGCCTTGCAGATCCTTCGGGAGGCGTACTTGCAAACGCTGTTCCCATGGCTCCAACTCCTGCCATGGCCATGTTATAAAGTGCTTCTTTTGGATCTCCAGGAGGTGGCCTAGATGCCAGAATGAAAGCTTGTGTCGCCATATATCCAACATCTGGTGTCTTTGGAATAATATTCCCCCTTGTGTCTATCGATATAAAGGACATGTCGAGATTTTGGACTAGGTTCTCCCTCTCGGCCTCAGGTATATGTTGCAGCCGAGACCTTGCCCTATTCCGAGCTGCTCTGTGACTTTCTCCTTCCGAGGTACTTGATTGTCGACTTAAGTCTGCTCTTCGCCTGCTTGACGCCAAAGCCGCGGCTTGCCTCCTATCCAATTCCACTTTCTGTTTTTTGAGCTCTCGTCTAGCACGAGCGAGTCTATATTGATATGCTTGCAACTCTTCAGCTGTCGCAGTTACAGTCATTTGTTCTCTGCCATCAATAGCTCTTGCAACTCTATCCCAAACTGCCCGCGGAAATTGCACCATATGATGTGCTGTAGGTCCCGCATATTTGGTGCCTAAACCTCGCGTAAGATCAGCGGGATCGATGTATGGATTACCCACATCATCGAAAGCCTCTGATGTTTCTTGCTGCGCTCGACTTTTTTCTCCAACCACATAAACTTGGTAATTTTTCAGCTTCCGACTCTTGTCGAGGTTGGTGACACCGTCGTATAGATCGGCGAAGACCTCTCGAACAAAAGTAGACTTGTCGATGAAGTTAGAGCTTTCGATGATGTCCGAGTCGCTGCTTATACTGGAGTCCGCAGACGACACGAAGGATATGTTGCCGAAGAGTTTGACAAGTTGATCGCTTGTCGCAAGCTTTCTGAAGCATGGCAACGGTATCTCTTCGGCGCCTGACTCGAACGATGAGGATGAATCCGATAGATCGGGATCCATCACCAACGTTCTCGACAAAACCGGAACCTCGAGGCGATGCGATCCGGCTTTCCCGACACGGAAGTGGAACTTTCCGAAACCCATCTCCATGGGTTCCTCCAGATGTGCATATGCATCCAAATGGCGAAGACCATTTTCGATCTGTTTACCTCTATCCATCGCGTTGCTTGCCACCGAAGATGTTGTCGATGATGTTGACGATGTTGAATGTGCCATCGGATCAGCTCCTTGACGCCTCTAATTCCCACAGACGGCGCCAATTGACAAGGTATTAACTTGTCAATGCCTACGGATTGTAGACTAGGGTTTAGTTGGAAGTAGAGGGAAAGTAGATCTCGAAGGTTTCAGCCAAAAAAGTACTCGACTGCTAAAAACTAGGGTTATGTTGACAATGAAATCGATCCCTTTGCTTGTCCTTCGACTCCCCCTTATATAGGAGGCGGAGCCGAAGGTTTCGTGACATACAAGTTTACAAAGTCCGGGAAACTCTTTGAGTCTATCCCGTAATCATTACAAGTCGAATATTCCTAATACAACTATTTTTCCAAACTAATTCTTAATTGGGCTTCCGGGCTTCATAAACTTCGGGTTATGGGCCTTCAGTAAACCCCGGGTACCATCTTCGGCAGGCCCATTGGGGGTGCCTATGTCACCGGGTATGGCAAAAGACTAGGAACAGTTGGCTTGAGGCCGGCTGAGGAGCAGCCGGCTGCCTTGAGAGCCGGCTGACCCCAGATCTAGGTTGATCCAGTCACGGCCATCTGCGCTGTGGCTGGGCCGGCTTCCATGTATCATATCCAGCTTGATTTGTCTCTCCCCTGACCGGCTCGAGGCTGGTGAGCCTTGCAGGAGAAGGCCCAAGAAAGGTCGTCCGGGTCCCAGAAGTCCACGCTGATCTCATCCTCCGTAAAGTAAGGGGCACTGTGGAGCAACAGTGCCCCGCGCCGGACATGCCATCATGGCCTAGCCACATCGTGCGCCACAGGCTACGAGTGCTGACAGCGGACTCTCCCCGCACATCGCTGGCCACGCACTATCGCCGCTGACCTCGGCATAAGGACGGACAGGCCTAAACGGCAGGTGACGCCAGCGCCTCGAGAAGGAGCAATAAAGTCGGAGCCGGCGGAGCCGGCTAGTAGGTCATAGGGACTTCTATGTAAAATGCCAACGTCTATATAAGCTGAGCTACCCCTCCTATGCGTGGGATGATCGATCGCTCCTCATTTTCCATACATAGAGCTGCTCGGGAGAGATACCTTCGTCTACCTCTAGCCCTCCCTCGCAGCCGGATACAACTCAAGGAGCACCATTGTACTACCATATATCATATACACTCTAGAGAAGGAGTAGGAGTGTTACCTCCATACGAGGGCTCCGAACCTGGGTACATCGCTGTATCGCTTGTGCTCATACTCGCATCCGGATACCGCCGTTGACCTAGCAGGGGCCACCTAACTTGAGCCACCCGATGGCATATGCCGTGATGATACCACGACACTGCCGCAAGCACTATCACAACGACGAATCCAACGGAGCCAGCGGCCATGAACCCGTGGGAAGCCAGCTGCGGCCAGTGCTGGTGGCCCATCGAGTTTCCATTCGATGGGCAAGGCAAGATGTACCTTGACGTTGGCTTCGAGAAGTTCGCTCGCGTCCACAACGTTAGTGTGTTCGACTACTCATCCTGCTGTAGATACTACCACATCGACGACTCTGGTGACGACAGTGATGGCCAGCTGTCTGTTGGAGGGTGTTTTTTCATGGCAGCAAAGATGGCAATGGCCAATTGAAGCTACTAGGTTAGATTTGCGGTGTTTTTTTCCATCACAGCGAAGAAGGCGAGGGCACAGTCGCCTAGTTTGGGTAACTGGGTGATCTTTCTTGGGAGTGAAGAAGGCAATGGCCATCGCAACCACTAGTTAGGTTTTTCCTCATTTTGCAATGTTTCAAAATTATATATGTCTTAAAACATATGTAATATGTGTTTACCTGTCAATGAAAAAATGACTGAAAAGTGAGAAGTGCGTCGAGCTTTAGGGATCCTAGGAGCACACCTAGACGTAATGGTCAATCGCGACGAGAAGCCAAATGAACGCGGTTACTAAGTTAAACCTAGAACCACACGTCGCCTAACCCTAGGCGACTTGGGGGCGATCCCCGCCGCCGGCTGATACGTCTCAAACGTATCTATAATTTCTTATGTTTCATGCTACTTTTATGATGATACTCACATGTTTTATACACACTTTATGTCATATTTATGCATTTTCTGGCACTAACCTATTGACTGGATGGCGAAGAGCCAGTTGTTGTTTTCTGCTGTTTTTGGTTTCAGAAATCCCACAAAGGAAATATTCTCGGAATTGGACGAAATCAACGCCCAGGGTCTTATTTTTTCACGAAGCTTCCAGAAGACCGAGGGGGATACGAAGTGGGGCGACGAGGCGCCGCCACACTAGGGCCACGCGGCCTAGGGGGGCCTGCGCCGCCCTAGCGTGTGCCCCCCTCGTCAGCCCTCTGACTCTTCCCTTCCGCCTACTTAAAGCCTTCGTCGAGAAAACCCCAGTACCGAGAGCCACGATACGGAAAACCTTCCAGAGACGCCGCCGCCGCCAATCCCATCTCGGGGGATTCAGGAGATCGCCTCCGGCACCCTACCGGAGAGGGGAATCATCTCCCGGAGGACTCTTCATCGCCATGATCGCCTCCAGAGTGATGTGTGAGTAGTTCACCCCTGGACTATGGGTCCATAGCAGTAGCTAGATGGTTGTCTTCTCCTCATGTGCTATCATTGTTCGATCTTGTGAGCTGCCTAACATGATCAAGATCATCTATTTGTAATGCTACATGTTGCGTTTGTTGGGATCCGATGAATTTGGAATACTATGTTTTGTTGATTATCAATCTATCATGTGTTGTTTAAGATCTTGCATGCTCCACGTTGCTAGTAGAGGCTCTGGCCAAGTTGATACTTGTAACTCCAAGAGGGAGTATTTATGCTCGATAGTGGGTTCATGCCTCCATTTAATCTGGGACAGTGACAGAAAGTTCTATGGTTGTGGATGTGCTGTTGCCACTAGGGATAAAACATCAATGCTTTGTCTAAGGATATTTGTGTTGATTACATTACGCACCATACTTAATGAAATTGTCTGTTGTTTGCAACTTAATACTGGAAGGGGTGCGGATGCTAACCTGAAGGTGGACTTTTTAGGCATAGATGCATGCTGGATAGCGGTCTATGTAATTTGTCGTAATGCCCAATTGAATTTCACACTACTCACGACATGTATGTGCATTGTTATGCCCTCTTTATTTGTCAATTGCCCAACTGTAATTTGTTCACCCAACATGCTATTTCTTATTGGAGAGACACCACTAGTGAACTGTGGACCCCGGTCCATTCTTTTACATCGAATACAATCTACTGCAATACTCGTTCTTACTGTTCTTTGCAGACATCATCTTCCACACTATACATCTAATCCTTTGTTACAACAAGCCGGTGAGATTGACAACCTCACTGTTACGTTGGGGCAAAGTACTTTGATTGTGTTGTGCAGGTTCCACGTTGGCGCCGGAATCCCTGGTGTTGCGCCGCACTACACTCCGCCACCATCAACCTTCACGTGCTTCTTGGCTCCTACTGGTTCGATAACCTTGGTTTCTTACTGAGGGAAAACTTGCTGCTATACGCATCACACCTTCCTCTTGGGGTTCCCAACGGACGTGTACTTCACGCGTAACAAGCAACATTTTTTCTGGTGCCGTTGCCGGGGAGATCAAGACACGCTGCAAGGGGAGTTTCCACTTCCAATCTCTTTACTTTGTTTTTGTCTTGCTTTACTTTACTTTATTTACTGCTTTGTTTGCTCATTATATCAAAAATATAAAAAAATTAGTTACTTGCTTTACTTTATTTACTATCTTGTTTGCGTTCTCCATATCAAAAACACAAAAAATTAATTACTTGCATTTACTTTATCTAGTTTGCTTTATTTACTATTGCTAAAATGGGTACTCCTGAAAATACTAAGTTGTGTGACTTCACAAGCACAAATAATAATGATTTCCTATGCACACCTATTCCTCCACCTGCTACTACAGCAGAATTCTTTGAAATTAAACATGCTTTACTAAATCTTGTTATGAGAGAGCAATTTTCTGGTGTTAGTTCTGATGATGCTGCTGCCCATCTTAATAATTTTGTTGAACTTTGTGAAATGCAAAAGTATAAGGATGTAGATGGTGACATTATAAAATTAAAATTGTTTCCTTTCTCATTAAGAGGAAGAGCTAAAGATTGGTTGCTATCTTTGCCTAAGAATAGTATTGATTCATGGACTAAATGTAAGGATGCTTTCATTGGTAGATATTATCCTCCTGCTAAAATTATATCTTTGAGAAGTAGCATAATAAATTTTAAGTAATTGGATAATGAGCATGTTGCTCAAGTATGGGAAAGAATGAAATCTTTGGTTAAAATATGTCCTACCCATGGCCTGACTACTTGGATGATCATCCAAACCTTTTATGCAGGATTGAATTTTTCTTCACGGAACCTATTGGATTCAGCTGCTGGAGGTACTTTTATGTCCATCACTCTAGGCGCCGCAACAAAGCTTCTTGATGATATGATGATTAATTACTCTGAATGGCACACGGAAAGAGCTCCACAAGGTAAGAAGGTAAATTCTGTTGAAGAAACCTCCTCCTTGAGTGATAAGATTGATGCTATTATGTCTATGCTTGTGAATGCTAGATCTAATGTTGATCCTAATAATATTCCTTTAGCTTCAATGGTTGCTCAAGAAGAGCATGTTGATGTGAACTTCATTAAAAATAATAATTTCAACAACAATGCCTATCAGAATAATTCTAGTAACAACTATAGGCCATATCCTTCTAATAATGGTAATGCTTATGGTAATTCTTATGGGAATTCTTACAACAATAATAGGAATGCACCCCCTGGTCTTGAAGCCATGCTTAAAGAATTTATTAGTACACAAACTGCTTTTAATAAATCTGTTGAAGAAAAGCTTGGTAAAATTGATATTCTTGCTTCCAAAGTTGATAGTCTTGCTGCTGATGTTGATCTTTTAAAATTGAAAGTTATGCCTAATGAAAATAAATATATTAAGTCATTTGCTACAGCAAACGCTATCCAAGTTAGAATTAATGAGAATATTAGATTGATGGCTGAATTGCGTGCTAGGTGGGAAAAAGAAGAAAATGCTAAAGAGAATAATGTAGCTAAAGTTTGGACTATTACCACCACTAGCAATGATAATGCTTCACATGTTTCTACACCTCCTACTATCAATGGTAAAATAATTGGTGTTAGCAATGATTCTACTCCTAATGCAAAGCGTGCAAAACTGCCCGAAACTGCTAAAACTGCCCGAAACTGCTAAAACTGCTTGTGATAAAACTGTTGAAATTTTTCAAAATATTGAGGACAATGATCCCATTGCTTTAGATCATAATGGTTTAGATTTTGATGATTGTCATATCTCTGAAGTTATAAAGTTCTTACAAAAACTTGCTAAAAGTCCCAATGCTAGTGCTATAAATTTGGCCTTTACAAAACATATTACAAATGCTCTCATAAAAGCTAGAGAAGAGAAATTAAAACTTGAAACTTCTATTCCTAGGAAGTTAGAAGATGGTTGGGAGCCCATCATTAAGATGAAGGTCGATGATTTTGATTGTAATGCTTTATGTGATCTTGGTGCAAGTATTTCTGTTATGCCTAAGAAAATCTATGATATGCTTGACTTGCCACAATTGAAAAATTGTTATTTGGATGTTAATCTTGCTTATAATTCTACAAAGAAACCTTTGGGGAGGATTGATAATGTTCGCATTACGGTTAACAATAACCTTATCCCCGTTGATTTTGTTGTCTTGGATATTGAATGCAATGCATCTTGTCCCATTATTTTGGGAAGACCTTTTCTTCGAACTGTTGGTGCTATTATTGATATGAAGGAAGGTAATATTAAATATCAATTTCCTCTCAAGAAAGGTATGGAACACTTCCCTAGAAAGAGAATGAAGTTACCTTTTGATTCTATCATTAGAACAAATTATGATGTTGCTGTTTCATCTCTTGATGTTACTTGATTCACACTTTCTGCGCCTAGCTGAAAGGCGTTAAAGAAAAGCGCTTATGGGAGACAACCCATGATTTTACTTCTGCACTTTTGTTTTATATTTGAGTCTTGGAAGTTGTTACTACTGTAGCAACCTCTCCTTATCTTTATTTTATTGCATTTTTGTGCCAAGTAAAGTCTTTGATAGTAAGGTTCATACTAGATTTGGATTACTGCGCAGAAACAGATTTCTTGCTGTCACGAATTTGAGTAGTATTTTCTGTAGCTAACTCAGAAAAATCTGCCAATTTACGTGAGTGGTCCTCAGATATGTACGCAACTTTCATTCAATTTGAGCATTTTCATCTGAGCAAGTTTAGTGCCCCAGAAAATTCGTCTTTACGGACTGTTCTGTTTTGACAGATTCTGCCTTTTATTTCGCATTGCCTGTTTTGCTATGTTTGATGCATTTATTTATTCCATTAACTTTCAGTAGCTTTGTGCAATGTCCAGAAGTGTTAAAAATGATTATGTCACCTCTGAATATGTGAATTTTTGATTATGCACTAACCCTCTAATGAATTTGTTTTGAGTTTGGTGTGGAGGAAGTTTTCAAGGATCAAGAGAGGAGGATGATACAATATGATCAAGGAGAGTGAAAGCTCTAAGCTTGGGGATGCCCCCGTGGTTCATCCCTGCATATTTCAAGAAGACTCAAGCATCTAAGCTTGGGGATGCCCAAGGCATCCCTTCTTCATTGACAACTTATCAGGTCACCTCTAGTGAAACTATATTTTTATTCTGTCACATCTTATGTGCTTTACCTGGAGCGTCTTTATGTTCTTGTTTTTGTTTTATTTGAATAAAATTGGATCCTAGCATTCATTGTGTGGGAGAGAGACACGCTCCGATGTTGCATATGAACACATATGTTCTTAGCTTTATTCTTAATGTTCATGGCAAAGGTTGAAACTGCTTCGTTAATTGTTATATGGTTGGAAACGGAAAATGCTACATGTGGTAATTGGTATAATGTCTTGAATAATTTGATACTTGGCTATTGTTGTGCTCATATAGATCATGTTTAAGCTCTTGCATCATATACTTTGCACCTATTAATGAAGAACTACATAGAGCTTGTTAAAATTTGGTTTGCATGATTGGTCTCTCTAGAGTCTAGATATTTTCTGGTGAGGTGTTTGAACAACAAGGAAGACAATGTAGAATCTTATAATGCTTGCAATATGTTCTTATGTAAGTTTTGCTGTACCGGTTCATACTTGTGTTTGCTTCAAACAGCCTTGCTAGCCTAAGCCTTGTACTGAGAGGGAATACTTCTCGTGCATCAAATCCTTGAGCCAAAAACTATGCCATTTGTGTCCACCATACCTACCTACTACATGGTATTTCTCTGCCATTCCAAAGTAAATTACTTGAGTGCTACCTTCAAAATTCTATTCTTTGTCTTTGTAATATATAGCTCATGGGAAAATAGCTTAAAAACTATTGTGATATTGAATATGTACTTATGTATCTTATTACTTAATAAGTTGCTTGTTGAGCGGTAACCATGTTTCTGGGGACGCCATCAACTTTTACCTTTGTTGAATATCATGTGAGTTGCTATGCATGTTCGTCTTGTCTGAAGTAAGGGTGATTTATCATGATCAATGGTTTGAGTATGCATATTGTTAGAGAAGAACATTGGGCCGCTAACTAAAGCCATGATCCATGGCGGAAGTTTCAGTTTGGACAACAATCCTCAATCTCTTATGAGAATATTATCTGTTGTTGAATGCTTATGCATTAAAGAGGAGTCCATTATCTATTGTCTATGTTGTCCCGGTATGGATGTCTAAGTTGAGAATAATCAAAAGCAAGAAATCCAATGCGAACTTTCTCCTTAGACCTTTGTACAGGCGGCATAGAGGTACCCCTTTGTGACACTTGGTTGAAACATATGCTATGCAATGATAATCCATGTAAATCCAAGCTAATTAGGACAAGGTGCAGGCACTATTGGTAATCTATGCATGAGGCTTGCAACTTATAGGATATCTTATACATAACACATATGCTTTATTACTACCGTTGACAAAATTGTTTCTTGTTTTCAAAATAAAAGCTCTAGCACAAATATAGTAATCCATGCTTCCCTCAGCGAAGGGCCATTCTTTTACTTTTATGTTGAGTCAGTTTACCTACTTCCTTCCATCTTAGAAGCAAACACTTGTGTTAACTGTGCATTGATTCTTACATACTTGCTTATTTGCATTCATCATATTACTTTGTGTTGACAATTATCCATGAGATAAACATGTTGAAGTTGAAATCAACCGCTGAAACTTATATCTTCCTTTGTGTTGCTTCAAAGCTTTCTACTATGAATTTATTGCTTTATGAGTTAACTCTTATGCAAGTCTTATTGATGCTTGTCTTGAAAGTACTATTCATGAAAAGTCTTTGCTATATGGTTAAGTTGTTTACTCATTGTCTTTACCATTGCTTCGAATCGCTGCATTCATCTCATGTGCTTTACAATAGTATTGATCAAGATTATGATAGCATATCACTTCAGAAATTATCTTTGTTATCATTTACTTAATCGAGGACGAGTAGGAACTAAGCTTGGGGATGCTTGATACATCTCAAACGTATCTATAATTTCTTATGTTCCATGCTACTTTTATGATGATACTCACATGTTTTATACACACTTTATGTCATATTTATGCATTTTCCGGCACTAACCTATTGACAAGATGCCGAAGAGCCAGTTGTTGTTTTCTGCTGTTTTTGGTTTCAGAAATCCTACAAAGGAAATATTCTCGGAATTGGACGAAATCAACGCCCAGGGTCTTATTTTTCCACGAAGCTTCCAGAAGACCGAGGGGGATACGAAGTGGGGCGACGAGGCGCCGCCACACTAGGGCCGCGCGGCCTAGGGGGGCCGCGCCGCCCTAGCGTGTGGCCCCCTCGTCAGCCCTCCGACTCTTCCCTTCCGCCTACTTAAAGCCTTCGTCGAGAAAACCCCAGTACCGAGAGCCACGATACGAAAAACCTTCCAGAGACGCCGCCGCCGCCAATCCCATCTCGAGAGATTCAGGAGATCGCCTCTGGCACCCTACCGGAGAGGGGAATCATCTCCCGGAGGACTCTTCATCGCCATGATCGCCTCCGGAGTGATGTGCGAGTAGTTCACCCCTGGACTATGGGTCCATAGCAGTAGCTAGATGGTTGTATTCTCCTCATGTGCTATCATTGTTCGATCTTGTGAGCTGCCTAACATGATCAAGATCATCTATTTGTAATGCTACATGTTGCGTTTGTTGGGATCCGATGAATATGGAATACTATGTTATGTTGATTATCAATCTATCATGTGTTGTTTAAGATCTTGCATGCTCTCCGTTGCTAGTAGAGGCTCTGGCCAAGTTGATACTTGTAACTCCAAGAGGGAGTATTTATGCTCGATAGTGGGTTCATGCCTCCATTTAATCTGGGACAGTGACAGAAAGTTCTAAGGTTGTGGATGTGTTGTTGCCACTAGGGATAAAATATCAATGCTTTGTCTAAGGATATTTGTGTTGAGTACATTACGCATCATACTTAATTCAATTGTCTGTTGTTTGCAACTTAATACTGGAAGGGGTGCGGATGCTAACCTGAAGGTGGACTTTTTAGGCATAGATGCATGCTGGATAGCGGTCTATGTACTTTGTCGTAATGCCCAATTGAATTTCACACTACTCATCATGACATGTATGTGCATTGTTATGCCCTCTTTATTTGTCAATTGCCCAACTGTAATTTGTTCACCCAACATGCTATTTCTTATTGGAGAGACACCACTAGTGAACTGTGGACCCCGGTCCATTCTTTTACATCGAATACAATCTACTGCAATACTCGTTCTTACTGTTTTTTGCAAACATCATCTTCCACACTATACATCTAATCCTTTGTTACAGCAAACCGGTGAGATTGACAACCTCACTGTTACATTGGGGCAAAGTACTTTGATTGTGTTGTGCATGTTCCACGTTGGCGCCGGAATCCCTGGTGTTGCGCCGCACTACACTCCGCCACCATCAACCTTCACGTGCTTCTTGGCTCCTACTGGTTCGATAACCTTGGTTTCTTACTGAGGGAAAACTTGCTGCTGTACGCATCACACCTTCCTCTTGGGGTTCCCAACGGACGTGTACTTCACGCGTAACAAGTACCGGCTGCCTGCCACCTCGCCTCTCCTCCTCGCCGCCACCGGAGGACCCGCATGGCAAAGCCCTGGCGGCGACGACGGAGGTGGGGGTTCGCCCCTTGTGCGGTGGTGGCTTCCCTGGTGGCGGCGTGTGTCTCCGGCAGCTCCGGCATCGAGGTACCGCTGGTGTGTGGCGGTGTGGACGTCTCCACGGTGGTGGACCGGCTTCCTGCGCGATGGGATCGCCCTACTAGCGGCGGATCTTCGGATCATCGGTTTTGAGGGTCCTAGGGTTTCGGGAGGTGCTGCCGAGATGGTGGAGGCGGCATCGCGTCAGAATAAAGGTGCTGGAGCTCGGTCCCCATCTCGGCAAGGCCACGCGTGGCAGCGTCGACAAGCTGCTGGCCTGGTTTCCTCTCAGATCTGTGGATCTGGGGAGGGTGGTCTCTCCGGGCCCGGTTGTCTGTCGACTCTTCCGTGGAACTTTGGGAGTCGGAGGGTTGTTGTTGTTGCTGTCTTCCCCTCGGCCGGCCGTGGTGGCGAGGGAGTGGAAGGGGACGGTACAATCGCCTTCCTCGTTAGGGTTTTTAGGGTCTTTTTTTGAGATGCGACTGCCGCGTCGTGAAGCTTCCTCCGGCCGGCCATGGTGGCGAGGGGAGGAGGTGGCTTGACGTGGCGTCGATGGTTGGGACCTACTGCTCGGGGTCCGTGGATTGGAGGTTCTGCTAGGTCTCCACCAGCTCCCGCCTGCCCGATGGTCTGGAAAAGATTTTTAGCTCTCACCCCTCGGGGTGGGCACTTCTGTGGTGTTCAAAGCCCAATGTGGCGAAGGTGGCGGCGGTGACTCGATGGTGTCTGAAGACGAGCGGCTTCCGGATTCGGTCTCTGTACTTAGGTGGTGACGATGAGGACGATGGGCTTGATTGCGATTTGGGAGTACGGTGTGTGGTCTTCTAGGTCCATATTGTATTTTCCTTTTTTTTGAAGTAGTTTGTAATCGGTTTCGCCATAGTTGAATTCCATCCGTTGTTATCTCAAACAAAGAAAAACGCGGTTGCTATCACTTTTAAATTTTAATGGCAGAAATAGATCGTGTGGCAGGAGATGCCCTCTAAGATTAGCGGCAAGCAAAAGGACAAAAACATGTGGAAACCGGAATCAGTGATTTGCAGGCTAAATAGCACCATGTTGTCGAAAAAGTTAAACAACAGCATCTGCCCTCGGGAGAAGCATTCAGATCCAAGCCAACTCCAACTCTCTCAGATCTCATCGAAACAACCGGAGAGATACCGAGCAATCACAAACCTTAGCAATCTGGCCTTGGCGACTTCACAAACTCTCCAGCTCAGGTGAGAAATGGAGGGGTTTCTTGTCAGCGCCGCCACCGGGGCCTTGAGACCGGTGCTGGAGAAGCTAGGCGCCGTGCTGGGCGCCGAGTACAAGCGTTTCAAGGGGGTGCGCGGCGAGATAAAGTTCCTCGCCGGCGAGCTCACGGCAATGCACGCTTTCCTGCTCAAGATGTCGGAGGTCGAGGATCCCGACGCGCAGGACAAGGCGTGGATGGACGAGGTGCGGGAGCTGTCCTACGACATCGACGACAGCCTCGACGACTTCATGCTCCTCGATGACGACAACGGCATTAGTAAGGCAGATCATGGCTTCATTGACAAAATCAAGAGCCTGTTGAAGAAGACGAGGAGCCGCAGCGGTATCGCCAAGGCGATCCAAGATCTGAAGAAACAGGTGGTTGTGGTTGGCGAGAGGCATGCGAGGTACAAGATCGGTGAGGCTATCTCCAGGAGAGGCAGCGCAGCGGTTGACCCTAGAGCTCTTGCTATCTTCGTCGACATGTCGACGCTTGTCGGCATGGACGGACCGAAGCAAGAGGTTATTGACATGTTCACCGAACAATCCGAATCCGGATGTGAATCGACCCAACAACGACATCCGAAGGTGGTCTCCATTGTGGGTTTCGGTGGACTGGGTAAGACGACTCTTGCAAACCAAGTGTACAAAGAGATGAAAGGGGAATTTCAGTGTAGTGCTTTTATATCCGTGTCGAGGATTCCAGACACGATGAAAATTCTTAGAGCTATCCTCAGTGCAGTGAGTGGGAGAGGTTATGAAAAAACAGATGATGTGAACGAACAACAGATCATTATCAAGATCTCGGATTTCCTCGAAGACAAAAGGTACTACCTCTACTCAGTTTACTCGTCAGCTTCTAGTGTAGTATAAAGGTATTTGGAGTATTATATGTCTGTCATCAAGACTAAGTAAATGCAACTGTGTATTATTACATAAACAAATTGTCAGATGAAAATGGTAACTAAAAGAGAATGGAAGAGTCTCTGTTATTTCCTTGATCTGTCTCTATCTTGAATCGCTCACGGCTACCTGTCATCATGTCTAGGAGTAGATCTTTGGCATTTATGTAGAACTGTTTGCAACATTGTTTTCCCAATCAGGATATGATTCGTACGTCTTTATGTGTAAATACTTCTGGATGTTTCTCAAGATAACTGAGCTCCTTTGGTTTGTGCTTTGGACATTCATGCCTGGTATTTAAATTGCTAGTTATCATTTCCTCTCCATAAGAAACCATCTACTGATGCCTCATATAATTGATTAGAAGATCTTAGTTGCATCTCAATCTTGTAATTCAGTCTGTAAAACGATAGTACCCACTGTCCACCTGTTAGTTGTGTGCTAAAACAACCACCTCGTTGTTAGATAATAGAAGATAACTCCCGGCCAAAGAAAATCACGTAATTCAGTCTCTAATATGTTAGTACCAACTGTCCAACTGACATACTGCCCGCGCGTCGTCCCCCAGGGCGACGCCAGGGCGAACCCTAGCGCCGCCAGCCGCCGTCTCCCCTCCGTACCCTTCCCTCCGCCGCTGCCGTCGGCGCTGGCCACAGTGGTGGTGGGCCCCAGCGCCAAAGGGAGTCGGGGGGTGGCCGTGGCGACGACCTGATGTGGCGGCTGCTGCGGGGAGGCGAGCACGGCATCCGGGGCGGCGATCCCCTGGTGTGCGGTGGCAGCTGCTCCTTCCATGGCTTCCCGGCGAAGGGGGGTGGTGGTGGCCGCGGGTCTGGTTCCCACACAGATCCGTCGTCAGTTCTCCTGACGGCGCGAGGAGGAGGCAACGACTTTGCGAGGTGAGGATGGTGTGGTACCGGCGTCCAATACCGCGTGGCGTGGCAGGCCCGATCTTTGATCTGGGTCGCGTGGGTCTCGGATGGTGTGTTCACCGATTCCTCCTTCGTTTTCGCTGGCTAGCAGATGACGGTGAGGGGGCCTGTTCATCTGTTTCGCAGTTTGAAGGTGGTGGTCCTAGGGTTTCTCTTGCGCGAAGATGGAGACCTTCCTGAGGTCTGCCCTTCTTGATCTAGCCGGAGTGTTGAGTTCCGGAAGGCGGCGCCGGTGAATATAACAGTGCTTCTTTTGCCTGGAGTTTGCTGGATCGGGTGGTATTGGGTCGCGCGCACCCATGTTTTTATTCCAGCCATTTGGTTCTGGAGGGAGCGGCGCGAAGCTCTGTTCTGTGTTGACACCAAGTGACATTTTGATCCATGGTGAAGTCAGAAGAAGAGAATATCATCAAGGCCGGATCGGAGGTCTAACTAATGGGGATTTAAGTCTACGCGCTGTTGAGGGACTTGCTTGGTGTTCCGGGGCTTCCCAGCAGTGGTATGCAAGTGGGGGCGGCAATACAGGTGAAGTTCAGAGTCCTACCTTTCAGGGTGAAAATCCAAGGTCTGGCCTTAACTGGTTGTGCCTGGCAATGACCTTGTTGGAGGCATTGTTTTTGAGAGCGGGGACTATCTTCAGGGTGAAAACCTAAGATCTTTGATCGGGCGACGACGGCGCTAGTGCACTGTTTCCTTCTTGGAGGCGTCGCTATTGGAGAGTCTGTATTTCAGGTGTTGTCTTGGTGGTGGATGTATTGCTGTTGCTAGGCCTAGAATGATGTAGCGGGACTTTTGTTTCTTAGTTTTCTTTTTTTCCTTTTTTGGCTGTGTGCATCCGTACTGCCATTAGGATGCTGCGTTGTTGCAGAGGCTGGGTGTAATTGGTATCTTCTGATATTAATATATTCCCTTTATCGAAAAAAACTCAGCTTCGCTACAGAAACTGGATTCGACAACATCGCCATCTGAAAACTAGCATCACCTTTCTTATTTATTGTTTGTTGCCGATCAGCAGAAAATATCTTCTTTCTATTGTCGTACTATTATTTTGCAGAATGTATTAAAGCCACACTAATGTAACTAAAAAAATCATGTGCAGGTACTTTATTGTAGTTGATGATATATGGAATGTGGAAATATGGGATATTGTTAAGTGTGCATTCCCCAAGACCAGTTGCGGCAGTAGGATTATCACCACCACTCGTATAAATGATGTAGCTCAATCATGTTGTTCATCTTCTGGTGACCATATTTATAATATAAGGCCTCTTAATATGGTTCACTCCAAACAGTTGTTTCACAAAAGGCTATTCAACTCCAAGGAAGAATATCCTTCGAACCTTAAAGATGTGTCTGATCAAATATTGCAAAGGTGTGCTGGCTTGCCTTTGGCGATTATTGCTATATCTGGTCTGTTGGCCAACAGACCAACTACAAAGGATCATTGGGATCAAGTCAGAACCTCAATTGGTTGTGGACTTGAAAGAAATTCTAGCATTGAGAAAATGGTGAAGATATTATCACTTAGTTACTTTGACCTTCCTCCTCGTCTTAAAACATGTCTGTTGTACCTGAGTATATTTCCAGAAGACAGTATTATTGAGAAACAAAACCTCATAAACAGATGGATTGCTGAGGGATTTATTCGTGAAGAACTAGGATATACAGTGGATGAGGTAGGAGAGATGAGTTTCAATGAGCTCATCAATAGGAGTTTAATCCAACCTGTCAGACTAAAGAAATTAACCGGTGAGGTGAAGACTTGTCGTATTCATGATACAATTCTTGATTTCCTAATATCCAAGTCTATTGAAGAGAACTTTGTTACTTTCGTTGGTGTTCCCAATCTAACTATTGGAACACAAAGAAAAGTTCGCCGGTTCTCTCTTCAAGGTGGCAAAGAAGGAAATATTACTCTACCAAAGAGACTTATATCATCACAAGTCCGGTCAATTAGTGTGTTTGGGGATTTAGAGGAAATCCCTTCCCTGGAAAAGTGTAATCATTTGCGTGTTCTAGACTTTCAAGGTATTTTCTTGGGAAGAAATCCTTTTGCAAATATAAAGAGCTTATTTCAGCTGCGATATCTGAACCTCAGAAATACAGATGCAAGTAATCTTCCTGAACAAATCGTTCATGCAAAGTGCTTATGGATGTTGGACCTAAGAAACACCAATATGAAGGAATTACCAGCAGCCATTATTAGGCTTGAAAATTTGGTGCATCTGTTTACTGATTGTGATGTTAAATATCCAGACGGAATGGCGAAGATGCAAGCATTGCAGACTCTGAAACAGATTGGTACCTCCTTGCAGTCATCTAACTTTTTTCAAGAACTTTCTCAGCTAAAGAATCTGAGGAAGCTGCGGCTGGAATTTGACTATGATCCAACAGAAGTTATCAAGAAGCACATGAAAGTTATCACCTCATCTATCTGTCAACTAAGCATACTCAGCCTTGACTCTCTAAGAATTGGAAGGGAGGAGGACGAAGAGACGGAGATAGATTTGTCATTGGATGACAACTTCTTACTGCAACAGTGGTGTCCCGCTCCACGTAGCCTCCGGGAACTTGAGATTTGTCTAATCATTTTGTATGTTCCGGATTGGGTGGGGCCACTCGTCAACCTCCAGCGTTTATTCCTTTGGGTGAAGAAAGCCAGGCAGGAAGATCTCTTCACCCTTGGAGGCTTACCCATTTTATCCTCTTTAGTTATCGGCGTAGAAGGGGAAGTAGAGTCTTCAAGAATGCTTACAGTAAGTGGTGCCAATGGATTCCCATGCCTAAAGTCGTTTTTCTTCTCAGCATATGAGCTTGGGGTAGAGCTCATGTTTCTAGAAGGATCCATGCCGAAGCTAGAGTTTCTCTCCATTTATTTCAATGCAGTTAATACGTCTAGTGGTGCTTTTGAACTTGGAATCCAAAACCTCCCCTGCCTCGATACTCTTGATTGTACACTTTATGGAGTTAGTGAGAGCAGTGATTGGATTATTCAGGCTGCAAAGGCCGCCATGGAGAGAGCTACCGCAACACACCGCAACCTCCCTGGGCTTGCAATAACCACAAGGAAGTATTACATGAATCATTGGATGGTAGGACAAATTCTTTCTTTGAAACAAGACCTTGTTCCCGTACTGTTATCCTTCTTCCCTTGTCTTATATAATTTGTGCTGTTCATCTTTCCAGGTTTGTGCTGAATCTCGTCAGCATATTTTGAAGGGGGCGCGTGTTGGAGAATTGCAGAGGAGCTCCGAGGTGCTACACACCCTGACGTCTACGACAGACACACACCTGTCTTGGGACCATCCATTTGTGATGTATTGACGTGGTATAATTTGATGTATCCCACCCTTGTATTTCCGAAGATATCCGTACCAGGTTGGCCAACCGTATTAATGTGGGATGCTGGTAATATTTTTAAATAGAAGGCCACTTGGTCCGAAAATACCAAACAGAATGTGCGCGCGCATCCAGATATGAAAAAATCAAAATAATGCTATTTTAAAGTTTTATAAAAATTTGAAAAAATGCACGCCTGTACATATTATATTGATACTTACTCGTGTAAGTTTTCATGAAAAAATACGATTGTATGTGACCTACACAAAAATAAGAAAATGGAAGTTCCTATTCCGTGAATAGTACAAATCCAAACATTATAATGTCATTTTGATATTTTGTCATTTTTGTGTAGGCCATATACAATCTAATTTTTTTGTGAAAACTAACAAGAGTATGCATCAACATAATATGTACATACAAAATTTTATTTCATAATTCTTTGAAACTTTTAAACAGTATTATTTTCATTTCTTGAAAAACTGGGTGTGCGCGTGCCTAGGTTCCAAACGTGCATAAAGCAACACCATACAAAGTCAAGTTCCATACATGCGAACACCCCAACGCACATCAAGAAAAAGCGAGAAGTCTGAAACCTGCACCATAGCAGTAGCATCATGCGAATGAGATACAAAACCCTGAAGCCGGTCGAATAAGCAAGCTAATTAGCAGTCATAGCCCTCACATGTAGCCTCCCGATCTCGTCCCGCGCCACGTTCAGTAGCGCCCTGTTCCTCCGTCTAATCAGATTCCTGTATGACTGCATGTGAATCAGCATATGATAGAAAGCGTCAGTTGGGTTGCCAATCAATTTCCCTTCGACAATTAATTTATTACTGAGGGCCGCAAAGGTGAACCAAACTAATATAAGAAGGCGGCCTGTCAAGCCTGTAGGGATTCGTAGCATAGAAAACAAAAAAATTCCTACCGCAAGAACGAATAACAAGTCAAGATCTAATCTAGTAGATGGTATCAACGAGGTGAAGATCAACATACCCTCGAAGATCGCTAAGTGTTAACGAGATAAATCTCGTGGTGGATATAGTCGATCACTTGCCGCTTTCAAAAGCGCGTAGAAGATCGTGACGGTGCCACAATCGGGCAACACCTCCGCACTCGGTCACACGTACGGTGTTGATGACGACGTCTTTATCCCCGTTCCAGCGGGCAGCGGATGTAGTAGATCCTCCTCGAAATCCCGCCAGCACGACGGTGTGGTGACGGTGGTGGTGGAGATCTCCGGCAGCTCTTCGCCGTAAGCACCGCGGGAGAGGATAGAGGAGGGGAGTGGCTAGGGTTTGGGAGAGGAGGCACTTGGGCGCCGGCCTTGGGTGCCCTTTGGTGGTGCGGCTCAAGAGGTGGCCAGCCCTCTCCCTCTCTTTATATAGATAGAACCCCCTAGGGTTTGCCCAAAAATCGAATAAGAGTCCAACTCAAAACCTTACATATGGGTGAAACCTAGGGGAAGTGGGACTCCTCCCTTTCCTTCTCCCTTGGCCGGCCAAGGTGGTGGAGTCCACCATGGACTCCACCTTGCCTCTTGGTTGGCTAGTTAGGGTTGGTGGAGTCCTTGCTGGACACAACCTTCCATGGTGATTTCTTTTGGAAGGTTCTAGAACATTCTAGCGCCTTCCATAAATGCACCGGATCATTTCCAAACTTGGAAAGTGACTTCCTATATATGAATCTTATTCTCCGGACCATTCCGGAACTCCTCGTGATGTCCTGGATCCCATCCGAGACTCCGAACAACATTCGAACTCCATTCCATATTCCATATCTACTTAAAACGATATTAAACCTTAAGTGTGTCACTGTTGTGGGTATACTTTATGGGTATATCAACGGCATGGCCTAGATCCGGCAAGCCCGGGTGGCCCATAGATGGTGATGTGGCATGTGGCCCATCGGGCGGCCCAGTTGCTGTAGATCATGAAGGATGATTTCCATCCCAGGAACAGGAAGCCGGATCCCAACCGACCTACGAAGGAGGACGGATACGTGGAGGCCCATAAGGTATCTGGATCCAGTACGTAATAGATGGAAGGCAGATCCTTGACGTACATGGCAAGATATTGAACCGTAGTTAGGCAACTTGTATTCCGGTTAGGACTCTCCATGTAAAGCCTAGATCCTTGCGCCTTTATAAGCCGGATCCTGGGAGCCCTAGAGGCACAACCACAACTCATTGTAACAACGCGAAAGCGCCCATATAATTCTAGACAAGCAGCAGTAGGCCCTGTCCTCGAGCAGGTGTTCCGAAGCTAGGTAAATCGCATACCACCGTCCCGAGGACTCTCCGCCCTATGGCCCCTACTTCTTCTCCCCCTCGTGAGGATCCCTCCTCCGAGGCACCGTCGAAAAGGAAACGACAGTTGGCGCCCACCGTGGGGCATGCGGCATCAGGAGGCCGGAACTGGGAGGGTTCTGCCATGGGAAGCTACGACGAATCCATCGCTGTGGGACATGTTCTTTACGCCGGGAACTTTCCAATCGTCCCGCAAGACGAGTTCTGGATTCCGGCTAGGACCAACCCCATCAAGCTCTCCATCATCCCAATTGGTGGCATTCACGTCTTCATCGGCGAAACCGTCGATTCCGACGGAAACGCTCTGGTAAGTAACGCTGACGCGACCGCCGTTGAGCAGGACACTGTCGCGAAGATCCGATCTGAGATGCAGGAGCTTTCCAAGGAAAATTCCGCCTTAAAGAGCGTCCTGAGCAGGAAACAACGGTGGAAGACCAATGCAGATCCGCCTGGGTCTCCCAGGTGTTAGAGAAGCAAAGGTGTCACTTCTTACACTTCCTCGCACATACCGCTGGAACCGCTCTTCCTCAGGAAGAAGCCGGACCCATGCAGGATGAGGCTGACGAAGCCGGCGACGCCACGGATCAGCAAGAGGCTGTCGGAGAAAGCGAAGCCCCCGAACAGCAAGAGGATGTCGGAGATGTAGAAGAATCAATCCTGGGTAATCTAAGCCCAACTTCCGACGATGTTTCAAGCATGAACACGGAGGAGTTCAACAAAGCTCTGAAAGAGTTAGAGGGTTAAGAGGAAGCCGAAGCGGAATCCGCCCCACCTAAGCAGGTCCTAGCGACCATAACTGGGCTAGGGGAGGATGACGACGAAGAAGCAACTCCATCCGGCCCCATGGAGGCAGGGCCTTCCGAATCTGGGAACAAGGATTACCTGACCCCGGAAGAACTCGTGGAGCAAGCATGCATAGGAGCCTTAATTCACACGGAAGTCCTCAGCAAGCCTATAACTCCGGAGGAAGCCGCAGATCAGGTAGCTCTAGAAGCTGCAAGAAAGGAGATGCTTGCTACCGCCAAGAGATTTTCCACCACCGCAGCGGCGATGCTGGAAGAAAGGCAAGAGGCTCAAGAAGTAATGGATGGTTTCCTCTGATACGCGTGAAGCACACGTCCGTTGGGAACCCCAAGAGGAAGGTGTGATGCGTACAGCAGCAAGTTTTCCCTCAGTAAGAAACCAAGGTATCGAACCAGTAGGAGTCAAGGATCACGTGAAGGTTGTTGGTGACGGAGTGTAGTGTGGCGCAACACCAGGGATTCCGGCGCCAACGTGGAACCTGCACAACACAATCAAAGTACTTTGCCCCAACGTAACAGTGAGGTTGCCAATCTCACCGGCTTGCTGTAAACAAAGGATTAAATGTATAGTGTGGAAGATGATGTTTGTTTGCGAAGAACAGTAAAGAACAATGTTTGCAGTAGATTGTATTCAGATGTAAAAGAATGGACCGGGGTCCACAGTTCACTAGTGGTGTCTCTCCAATAAGAAATAGCATGTTGGGTGAACAAATTACAGTTGGGCAATTGACAAATAAAGAGGGCATAACAATGCACATACATATCATGATGACTACTATGAGATTTAATCAGGGCATTACGACAAAGTACATAGACCGCTATCCAGCATGCATCTATGCCTAAAAAGTCCACCTTCGGGTTAGCATCCGCACCCCTTCCAGTATTAAGTTGCAAACAACAGACAATTGCATTAAGTATGGTGCGTAATGTAATCAACACAAATATCCTTAGACAGAGCATCGATGTTTTATCCCTAGTGGAAACAGCACATCCACAACCTTAGAACTTTCTGTCACTGTCCCAGATTCAATGGAGGCATTAACCCACTATCGAGCATAAATACTCCCTCTTGGAGTTACAAGTATCAACTTGGCCAGAGCCTCTACTAGCAACGGAGAGCATGCAAGAACATAAACAACACATATATGATAGATTGATAATCAACTTGACATATTATTCCATATTCATCGGATCCCAACAAACACAACATGTAGCATTACAAATAGATGATCTTGATCATGATAGGCAGCTCACAAGATCTAACATGATAGCACAATGAGGAGAAGACAACCATCTAGCTACTGCAATGGTCCCATAGTCCAAGGATGAACTACTCACACATCAATCCGGAGGCGATCATGGTGGTGAAGAGTCCTCCGGGAGATGATTCCCCTCTCCGGCAGGGTGCCGGAGGCGATCTCCTGAATCCCCCGAGATGGGATTGGCGGCGGCTGCGTCTCTGGAGGTATTTCCGTATCGTGGCTCTCGGTAATTGGGTTTTCGCGACGGAGGGAATAAGTAGGCGGAAGGGCAGAGTCGGAGGGCTGACGAGGGCCCTACACCATAGGGCGGCGCGGGGCCCACCCTGGCCGCGCGGCCCTATGGTGGCGGCGCCTCGTCGCCCCACTTCGTATCCCCTTCAGTCTTCTGGAAGCTCCGTGGAAAAATAAGACACTGGGCGTTGATTTCGTCAAATTCCGAGAATATTTCCTTTGTAGGATTTCTGAAACCAAAAACAAGCAGAAACAAAGAATCGGCTCTTCGGCATCTTGTCAATAGGTTAGTGCCGGAAAATGCATAAATATGACATAAAGTGTGTATAAAACATGTGAGTATCATCACAAAAGTAGCATGGAACATAAGAAATTATAGATACGTTTGAGACGTATCAAGCATCCCCAAGCTTAGTTCCTACTCGCCCTCGAGTAGGTAAACGATAACAAAGATAATTTCTGAAGTGACATGCTATCATAATCTTGATCAATACTATTGTAAAGCATATGAGATGAATGCAGCGATTCGAAGCAATGGTAAAGACAATGATTAAACAACTGAATCATATAACAAAGACTTTTCATGAATAGTACTTTCAAGACAAGTATCAATAAGACTTGCATAAGAGTTAACTCATAAAGCAATAAATTCATAGTAGAAAGCTTTGAAGCAACACAAAGGAAGATATAAGTTTCAGCGGTCACTTTCAACTTCAACATGTATATCTCATGGATAATTGTCAACACAAAGTAATATGATGAATGCAAATAAGCAAGTATGTAGGAATCAATGCACACAGTTGACACAAGCGTTTGCTTCTAAGATAGAAAGAAGTAGGTAAACTGACTCAACATAAAGTAAAAGAAAGGCCCTTCGCAGAGGGAAGCATGGATTACTATTTTTGTGCTAGAGCTTTTATTTTGAAAACATAGAAACAATTTTGTCAACGGTAGTAATAAATCATATGTGTTATGCATAAGACATCCTATAAGTTGCAAGCCTCATGCATAGAATACCAATAGTGCTCGCACCTTGTCCTAATTAGCTTAGATTTACATGGATTATCATTGCATAACATATGTTTCAACCAAGTGTCACAAAGGGGTACCTTTATGCCGCCTGTACAAAGGTCTAAGGAGAAAGTTCGCATTGGATTTCTCGCTTTTGATTATTCTCAACTTAGACATCCATACCGGGACAACATAGAAAACAGATAATGGACTCCTCTTTAATGCATAAGCATTCAACAACACATAATATTCTCATAAGAGATTGAGGATTAGTGTCCAAACTGAAACTTCCACCATGATTCATGGCTTTAGTTAGCGGCCCAATGTTCTTCTCTAACAATATGCATACTCAAACCATTGGATCATGATAAATCACCCTTACTTCAGACAAGACGAACATGCATAGCAACTCACATGATATTCAACAAAGGTAATAGTTGATGGCGTCCCCAGAAACATGGTTACCGCTCAACAAGCAACTTATAAGAAATAAGATACATAAGTTATATATTCTTTACCACAATAGTTTTTAAGGCTATTTTCCCATGAGCTATATATTGCAAAGATAAGGAATGAAATTTTAAAGGTAGCACTCAAGTAATTTACTTTGGAATGGCAGAGAAATACCATGTAGTAGGTAGGTATGGTGGACACAAATGGCATAGTTTTTGGCTCAAGGATTTTGGATGCACGAGAAGTATTCCCTCTCAATACAAGGCTTAGGCTAGCAAGGTTATTTGAAGCAAACACAAGTATGAACCGGTATAGCAAAACTTACATAAGAACATATTGCAAGCATTATAAGACTCTACATTGTCTTCCTTGTTGTTCAAACACCTCACCAGAAAATATCTAGACTCTAGAGAGACCAATCATGCAAACCAAATTTTAACAACCTCTATGTAGTTCTTCATTAATAGGTGCAAAGTACATGATGCAAGAGCTTAAACATGATCTATATGAGCACAACAATTGCCAAGTATCAAATTATTCAAGACATTATACCAATTACCACATGAAGCATTTTCTGTTTCCAACCATAATAATGATGAACGAAGCAGTTTCATCCTTCGCCATGAACATTAAAAGTAAAGCTAAGAACACATGTGTTCATATGCAACAGCGGAGCGTGTCTCTCTCCCAAACAAAGAATGCTAGGATCCGATATTATTCAAAAAAAAAACAAAAAAAAACATACAGACGCTCCAAGTAAAGCACATAAGATATGACGGAATAAAAATATATTCACTAGAGGTGACCTGATAAGTTGTCGATGAAAAAGGGATGCCTTGGGCATCCCCAAGCTTAGATGCTTGAGTCTTCTTAAAATATGCAGGGATGAACCACGGGGGCATCCCCAAGCTTAGACTTTTCACTCTTCTTGATCATATTGTATCATCCTCCTCTCTTGACCCTTGAAAACTTCCTCCACACCAAACTCAAAACAAACTCATTAAAGGGTTAGTGCATAATCAAAAATTCACATATTCAGAGGTGACATAATCATTCTTAACACTTCTGGACATTGCACAAAGCTACTGAAAGTTAATGGAACAAAGAAATCCATCAAACACAGCAAAACAGGCAATGCGAAATAAAAGACAGAATCTGTCAAAACAGAACAGTCCGTAAAGACGAATTTTTATGGGGCACTTAAATTTCTCAGATGAAAAAGCTCAAATTGAATGAAAGTTGCGTACATATCTGAGGATCACGCACGTAAATTGGCAGGTTTTTCTGAGTTACCTACAGACGGGGCTGCTCAATTTCGTGACAGTAAAAAATCTGTTTCTGCGCAGTAATCCAAATCTAGTATCAACCCTACTATCAAAGACTTTACTTGGCACAACAATGCAATAAAATAAAGATAAGGAGAGGTTGCTACAGTAGTAACAACTTCCAAGAATCAAATATAAAATAAAAGTGCAGAAGTAAAATAATGGGTTGTCTCCCATAAGCGCTTTTCTTTAACGCCTTTAAGCTAGGCGCAGAAAGTGTGAATCAAGTATTATCGAGAGATGAAGCATCAACATCATAATTTTTTCTAATAATAGAATCAAAAGGTAACTTCATTCTCTTTCTAGGGAAGTGTTCCATACCTTTCTTGAGAGGAAATTGATACTTAATATTACCTTCCTTCATATCAATAATAGCACCAACAGTTCGAAAAAAGGTCTTCCCAATATAATGGGACAAGATGCATTGCATTCAATATCCAAGACAACAAAATCAACGGGGACAAGGTTATTGTTAACCATAATGCAAACATTATCAATCCTCCCCAAAGGTTTCTTTATAGCATTATCAGCAAGATTAACATCCAAATAACATTTTTTCAATGGTGGCAAGTCAAGCATATCATAGATTTTCTTAGGCATAACAGAAATACTTGCACCAAGATCACATAAAGCATTACAATTAAAATCATTGACCTTCATCTTAATGATGGGCTCCCAACCATCTTCTAACTTCCTAGGAATAGAAGTTTCAAGTTTTATTTTATCCTCTCTAGCTTTTATGAGAGCATTTGTAATATGTTTTGTAAAGGCCAAATTTATAGCACTAGCATTGGGACTTCTAGCAAGTTTTTGTAAGAACTTTATAACTTCAGAGATGTGACAATCATCAAAATCTAAACCATTATGATCTACAGCAATGGGATCATTGTCCCCAATATTTTGAAAAATTTCAGCAGTTTTATCACAAGCAGTTTCAGCAGTTTCCGGCAGTTTTGCACGCTTTGCATTAGGAGTAGAAACATTGCTAACACCAATTATTTTACCATTGATAGTAGGAGGTTTGGCAACATGTGAAGCATCAACATTACTAGTGGTAGTAATAGTCCAAACTTTAGCTACATTATTCTCTTTAGCAAATTTTTCCTCTTTTTCCCACCTAGCATGCAATTCAGCCATCAATCTAATATTCTCATTAATTCGAACTTGGATAGCGTTTGCTGTAGCAAATGAATTAATATATTTAGTTTCATTAGGCATAACTTTCAATTTTAAAAGATCAACATCAGCAGCAAGACTATCAACCTTAGAAGCAAGAATATCAATTTTACCAAGCTTTTCTTCAACAGATTTGTTAAAAGCAGTTTGTGTACTAATAAATTCTTTAAGCATGGATTCAAGACCAGAGGGTACACTCATATTATTGTTGTAAGAATTACCATAACTGTTACTATTATTAGAAGGATATGGCCTATAGTTGTTACCAGAATTATTCCTATAAGCATTGTTGTTGAAATTATTATTTTTAATGAAGTTCACATCAACATGCTCTTCTTGAGCAACCAATGAAGCTAAAGGAACATTATTAGGATCAACATTAGATCTACCATTCACAAGCATAGACATAATAGCATCAATCTTATCACTCAAGGAGGAGGTTTCTTTAACAGAATTTACCTTCTTACCTTGTGGAGCCCTTTCCGTGTGCCATTCAGAGTAGTTGATCATCGTATCATCAAGAAGCTTTGTTGCGGCGCCTAAGGTGATGGACATAAAAGTACCTCCAGCAGCTGAATCCAATAGGTTCCGCGAAGAAAAATTCAATCCTGCATAAAAGGTTTGGATGATCATCCAAGTAGTCAGTCCATGGGTAGGGCAATTATTGACCAAAGATTTCATTCTTTCCCATGCTTGGGCAACATGCTCATTATCCAATTGCTTAAAATTCATTATGCTACTTCTCAAAGATATAATTTTAGCAGGAGGATAATATCTACCAATGAAAGCATCCTTACATTTAGTCCATGAATCAATACAATTTTTAGGCAAAGATAGCAACCAATCTTTAGCTCTTCCTCTTAATGAGAAAGGAAACAATTTTAATTTTATAATGTCACCATCTACATCCTTATACTTTTGCATTTCACATAGTTCATCAAAATTATTAAGATGGGCAGCAGCATCATCAGAACTAACACCAGAAAATTGCTCTCTCATAACAAGATTTAATAAAGCAGGTTTAATTTCAAAAAATTCTGCTGTAGTAGCAGGTGGAGCAATAGGTGTGCATAGGAAATCATTATTATTTGTGCTAGTGAAGTCACACAACTTAGTATTCTCAGGAGTACCCATTTTAGCAATAGTAAATAAAGCAAACTAAATAAAGTAAATGCAAGCAACTAAATTTTTTTGTGTTTTTAATATTGAGAACGCAAACAAGATAGTAAATAAAGTAAAGCAAGTAACTAATTTTTTTGTATTTTTGATATAGAGAACAAACAAAGCAGTAAAATAAAATAAAGTAAAGCAAGACAAAAACAAAGTAAAGAGATTGGATGTGGGAGACTCCCCTTGCAGCGTGTCTTGATCTCCCTGGCAACGGTGCCAGAAAAAGAGCTTGATACGCGTGAAGCACACGTCCGTTGGGAACCCCAAGAGGAAGGTGTGATGCGTACAGCAGCAAGTTTTCCCTCAGTAAGAAACCAAGGTTATCGAACCAGTAGGAGTCAAGGATCACGTGAAGGTTGTTGGTGACGGAGTGTAGTGCGGCGCAACACCAGAGATTCCGGCGCCAACGTGGAACCTGCACAACACAATCAAAGTACTTTGCCCCAACGTAATAGTGAGGTTGTCAATCTCACCGGCTTGCTGTAAACAAAGGATTAAATGTATAGTGTGGAAGATGATGTTTGTTTGCGAAGAACAGTAAAGAACAATGTTTGCAGTAGATTGTATTCAGATGTAAAAGAATGGACCGGGGTCCACAGTTCACTAGTGGTGTCTCTCCAATAAGAAATAGCATGTTGGGTGAACAAATTACAGTTGGGCAATTGACAAATAAAGAGGGCATAACAATGCACATACATATCATGATGACTACTATGAGATTTAATCAGGGCATTACGACAAAGTACATAGACCGCTATCCAGCATGCACCTATGCCTAAAAAGTCCACCTTCGGGTTAGCATCCGCACCCCTTCCAGTATTAAGTTGCAAATAACAGACAATTGCATTAAGTATGGTGCGTAATGTAATCAACACAAATATCCTTAGACAAAGCATCGATGTTTTATCCCTAGTGGCAACAACACATCCACAACCTTAGAACTTTCTCACATCGTCCTGCATTCAATGGAGGCATGAACCCACTATCGAGCATAAATACTCCCTCTTGGAGTTACAAGTATCAACTTGGCCAGAGCCTCTACTAGCAACGGAGAGAATGCAAGAACATAAACAACACATATATGATAGATTGATAATCAACTTGACATAGTATTCCATATTCATCGGATCCCAACAAACACAACATGTAGCATTACAAATAGATGATCTTGATAGGCAGCTCACAAGATCTAACATGATAGCACAATGAGGAGAAGACAACCATCTAGCTACTGCTATGGACCCATAGTCCAAGGATGAACTACTCACACATCAATCCGGAGGCGATCGTGGTGGTGAAGAGTCCTCCGGGAGATGATTCCCCTCTCCGGCAGGGTGCCGGAGGCGATCTCCTGAATCCCCCGAGATGGGATTGGCGGCGGCTGCGTCTCTGGAAGTATTTCCGTATCGTGGCTCTCGGTAATAGGGTTTTTGCGACGGAGGGAATAAGTAGGCGGAAGGGCAGAGTCGTAGGGCTGACGAGGGCCCCACACCATAGGGCGGCGCGGGGCCCACCCTGGCCGCGCGGCCCTATGGTGGCGGCGCCTCGTCGCCCCACTTCGTATCCCCTTCGATCTTCTGGAAGCTCCGTGGAAAAAATAAGACCCTGGGCGTTGATTTCGTCCAATTCCGAGAATATTTCCTTTGTAGGATTTCTGAAACCAAAAACAGCAGAAAACAGCAACTCGCTCTTCGGCATCTCGTCATTAGGCTACTGCCGGAAAATGCATATAAATGACATAAAGTGTATATAAAACATGTGAGTATCATCATAAAAGTAGCATGGAACATAAGAAATTATTGATACGTTTGAGACGTATCATCTTCCAAAGAGAGCGCGGAGCTGTTGACTCGTTGCAGAAGGCCAAAAAGCTCCGAGAACATTGGGAGTCCATGATGAAAGATGGTCACAAGGAAGCAGACAAGATCCGATGGGATGCCATCGCCCCCCGCAAGATCACCTTTGCGACTCCCTCCGATTAGCAGCCGCTCACAACTCCGAAGGAAAACATGCAGAAGGCTGCGGAGATTTTGGCCAAGGAGAATGAGGAAATCTACATCAACCACCTTTGCACACTCGTCGCTTCAGCAGTACAGCAGCAGAGCAAGGAAGACACTTCGCGCAAGTTGGAATCTAACCCAGAGTTATGCATGTCCACTGCGCAAAAGGACGCCTCCGGAAGCAAACATCGCGATGACGAATCGCGCACCGGATCCTCGGAGCGCAGAAGGAGAACCAGAGAACACCCAAATCTGATCCCCGTACCGTCAAAGACGCCTCCGTCAGACCCGAAGAAGGGAATGGATGCGATGTACACTAGCAGGGACAAGTACCGAAACCCGTCACCCCCGCCCAATGGGTTCCCGCGTCCTCCGCCTCCTCTCCGCCGTAGTCCAGCCGGAAACACTAGACCCCATGGGCCTGGTGGAATCAACATCCGCGACAATGTGGTCCCTCAGAGGAACAGGAACACGGAGCCCCGCAGAAGCCAGAACGACGGAGGCGACCATCACCATGGTGAAGGCAGCCACCGAATCCGGAGTTAGCATCGCGAGGGGCGAGGAGAATCTGAAGGCGGGAGCAAGAGATCGCATCGGCCCCCTCGCAGATCTCCCTCCCCACCATCCAGCGGTGGCGGTGGAGGTGGAGGCGGAGGCGGAGGCCAGAGATCTCGCTCACGCACAAAATCCCCTCGCAATGGCTCGCGTGACGCGCGGGAACGTCTCAACGAATATAGACCTGACTACATTGGCCCAAAGTGCTTTGGCAGGATGATCCGAGAGGAACTAAAGCCAAGGATGAACCTCAAGCTACCCGGAAACCTGAAGCATTATGATGGCAGCGAAAGGCCAGATACCTGGATCGAGGATTACTACAATGCAGTAACCTTCGCCGGAGGAACCCCTAACATAGCCTGCCGCATGTTCCAGCTGTACCTTCTGGGTCCAGCCCGGATCTGGCTCAGTGACCTCGAGGAAAACTCCATGTTTTGCTGGTTCGACCTGAAGAACGCTTTCGAGAAGCACTTCGGGGGCACTTACAAAAGGCCTGCCACGACAAGCCACCTACAAGCATGTATCCAGAAGAAGGGTGAAACATCAAGGAGCTTCCTCACCCGATGGTTGCAAACTAGGAACGAGTGCGAGAACATCGACAATCGCACAGCTATGCACGCCTTCATAGGTGGATTGCAAAGGGGAGGCCTGTTGCGGCACAAGCTTACTTGCTTGGTCAATGAGAACAAGCTGACTTTGGATGACATGATCAACATCGCCAGCAATCACACTGCCGCCGATGACGACGCAGGCGGAGACCTTGCAGCCACAGCCATACCCCTGCATCAACAAAAGAAGAACCGTGATAACGGCAGCAGCTGCGGCAGCAAGCGGAAAAATCCCTCTGATGACCAAAGAAACGGCGGATCCGACTTGATCGCCATGGCTTTCCAACGCGGAGGTCAAGGAGGTGGAAGCGGCCGCGGCCGTGGCGGCGGAGCCGGCAAGGTCCAGCAACGTGGTGACGAGGTCACCGTTGCCGAAACCCGCGCTCCCCAAACTTACGAAGAATATAGAGACATGCCTTGCTTAGCCCATATAGATCCGGCTACCAGCAAGTCTTCTCACATCAATCACAACTGCAAGTGGGTCAATGATCTCAAAACTGACCCGGAAGCAGGGTACAAGCGAGCCTGCAAGCACTGCCCACGCGGCAAATGTGGCAAGGGAAAAAACAAGGACAGGGAGGAAGATAGTTCCGAGGCGATGGATGAGGACGATGCTTCGCCGGATCCCAAGGAAGGTTTTGCAGCTAACAAGACCAACCCCTTCATCAAAAAGAGTGCGGGTGCATATCACACCTTCCTCGGAACTCCAACAGTCTGCGCCAGCAAATCAGCTCTCCGAATCCTGAACGCCACAGTTCCAGCTATGCCGCAGTATGTCAGGTGGTGGGAAACTCCATGTATGTTTGATAGAAAGGATCACCCTACCATCATTCCAAAGGAGTGCTATGCCTTGGTTGTAAGTCCCCGCATCGATGGGTATGATTTCTCCAAGTGCCTTATGGATGGCGGGGCCAACTTGAACATCATGTACCTGGAGACTCTGGAGAGGATGAACCTTACCAAGGAACAGCTCAAGCACAACACCACTGAATTTCATGGTGTGGTTCCGGGTAAAAAGGCGAACTCCCTTGGCAGCATCAGACTTCCTGTGGCCTTCGGCGATGTTAATAATTTCCGCGAAGAGATGATCACGTTTGAGGTCGTGCCCTTTAAAATCTCCTACCACGTCATCTTCGGTAGGCCCACCTACCACAAGTTTCACGTAAGAGCGTGCTACATCTACAAGAAGCTCAAGATTCCGGGTCCCAATGGTATGATTATCATATCCGGAGACTACAAGAAAGCTCACGAGTGCGAGCTAGGCGAAGCCGCCTTCACCGAATTTGTGATATCTGGAGAGGAGGTGCAAGGCTACAGAGCCGCAGTGGATCCAAAAGAGATGCATACCTCCAAGAAGCAGATCTCCGAACAGAAAACTTCGTTGAAGACCGCGATAGACACCAAGAAAATCGACCTCAAGGTGGGAGATAGCTCTAAGCAGGTGTCGGTCGGAGCCAGCATGGACCCCAAATAGGAAGACGCGCTCGTCGAGTTCCTCCGCGCTAACATGGACATCTTTGCATGGCAACCTTCTGACATGTCTGGAGTACCAAGGGAACTCGCCGAGCACTACCTCAACATAAACCCGGGTGCTAAAACGGTGAAGAAAGCTATGAGACGCTTTGGAGATAAGAAGCGCCGTGCCATAGGGATGGAATTATCAAAGTTACTAGAGGCAGATTTTGTAGTAGAAGTTATCCCCACTGATTGGGTCGCAACCCCCATCCTTCTACCCAAAAAGAATTCCGAAATACTAAGAATGTGCATCGCTTACTCCGGCTTGAATAAGCATTGTCCGAAGGACCCATTCCCCTTGCCGCACATTGACCAAGTCATTGATTCGATGGCAGGGGCGGAACTTCTGTGTTTTCTTGACGCATATTTCGGGTATCACCAGATCCCGATGAAGAAGTCCGACCAAAAGACGACCTCGTTCATCACTCCGTTCGGCACCTACTGCTATGTCACCATGCCCTTTGGTTTGAAAAATGCAGGTGCCACCTACCAGCGTACGATGCAGCGGTGCTTGAAGGACCAGATTGGCCGGACCGTACACGCCTACATCGATGACATCGCGATCATGACCCCGAAAGGATCCGACTTGATCAGCGACCTCACAGAAACCTTTGAGAACCTCCGACGGTACAAGATGATGTTAAATCCGCTAAAGTACATCTTTGGCGTGCCAGCCGGAAAACTCCTTGGCTTCATCGTCTCTCATAGAGGCATTGAAGTTAACCCGGAAAAAATCAAGGAAATCCTGTGCATCAAAAGGCCAACTTGTCTCAAAGATGTGCAGCGACTAACTGGTTGTGTTGCAGCAATTAGTAGGTTTATTAGCCGTCTTGGCGAGAAGATACTACCTTTATACAAACTGCTGAAGAAAACGGACAAATTTGTCTGGGACGACGCAGCAGACGCAACACTTCAGGGATTGAAGGAAATACTCGTTTCCCCACCTATTTTAGCAGCTCCGGAAGACTCAGAGCCTATGCTCCTTTATCTGGCAGCTTCCAACAAAGTCATTAGCCTCGTCATCGTGGTGGAGCGAAAGGAAGAAGGTCATGAATATGGAGTCCAGAGGCCAGTCTATTACATTAGCGAGGTACTAACGGAATCCAAACAAAGATACCCTCACTTTCAGAAGCTAGCCTATGGCGTATTCCTAGGCAGCAGGAAGCTGAGACACTACTTTCAAGAGCACCCCATGACAGTTGTGAGCAAGGCTCCACTGTCAACGATTTTAAACAACGCGGACGCAACGGGACGTATAGCAAAGTGGGGCATTGAATTATCTGCCTTCAACATTAATTACAAAGCCAAGACTACGATCAAGTCCCAGATTCTGGCAGATTTCGTTGCGGATTGGATAGAAGCTCCGGATGCAGAACTAGAGCCGGAACCTGAAACTTGGGTCATGCACTTCGACGGATCCAAGCATCATCAAGGCTCAGGAGCTGGAGTCACCCTGAAGTCCCCAACCGGAGAGGAACTGCAATACATTTTGCAGATTCACTTCGAAGCTACAAATAATATAGCGGAATATGAGGCTCTACTACACAGTCTGCGCATCGCTAAGGAAATTGGGGTCAAGCACATCATATGCTGCAGAGATTCCGTCCTAGTGGCACAACAAGTAGTCGGAACCTGGAACGCCAGAAACTCCGCTATGGCGGCTTACAGAGACGAAGTTGATGAGATCGCCAAATGCTTCCTCGGATATGAAGTCAAGTACGTCCAGAGAGATGAAAACACAATGACGGATATGCTATCCATTCTCGGATCCGGCAGGAAACCCATTCCTCCCAGAATTTTCCTTGAGCACTTACGGATACCTTCGGTAAAGGCGCTAACCCGGAAAACCCAGATGTAGCAATTTCTCCGGCTAAGGAGGTGATGGTAATCACTCCGGCTTGGACTAAGCCTTTCCTGGACTACCTTTTGGACCACAATAAGTTGCCAGAGGACGAGGTCCTCACACGACAGGTCGTCAGACGAGCAAGATCCTACACAATATTTGATGGACAGCTCTACAAACGAAGCGCAAACGGGGTATTTATGAAATGCGTCTCAAGTCAGGATGGCATCGAAATCCTCAGAGAGATTCATGCTGGCGACTGCGGGCATCACGCCGCTCTCAGGTCCCTCGTCGCAAAAGCTTTTCGGCAAGGATTTACTGGCTCACAGCTAAACAAGATGCTAAGAAGTTAGTGAAAACTTGCCAAGGCTGTCAGTACTACGCTACTCAACCAAATGCTCCAGCTCAGGAGCTCAAGACCATCCCCATCACATGGCCATTCGCGGTTTGGGGGCTTGATATGGTTGGGATGTTGAAAAAATCATCTCCTGGCGGTTTTGAGTACCTTTTGGTCGCTATTGATAAGTTCAGTAAGTGGATCGAGGCAAAGCCAGTGAGAAAAGCCGATGGTGCTACGGCACTAAAATTCGCCTGCATTCTCGTAGTGAGATATGGCATCCCACACAGCATAATCACAGACAATGACACGAACTTTGCTCAAGGAGAATTGAAGGATTATTGTCATGACATAGGGATCCGACTTGACCTAGCATCTGTGGCTCATCCGCAGTCCAACGGGCAGGTTGAGCGAGCCAATGGCCTCATACTAGCCGGAGTTAAGCCTCGCCTTGAAGAACCTCTGCGTCGCGCAGCCGGAGCTTGGGCAGAAGAGCTAGATGATGTTCTGTGGATTTTACGAACTACCCCTAACAGATCAACAGGGTTTACCCCTTTCTTCCTAGTATACGGATCTGAAGCAGTACTTCCCTCTGACATCATCCACGATTCACCGCGAGATTTCACCTACAGTGAAAATACAGCTGACGAGGCCAGACAGCTATCTATGGACCTGATCGAAGAAGCTCGGAGTTTAGCTGACCAGCGTTCCACCATTTACCAGCAGAAACTCAGACGCTACCATAGCCGTCGAGCTCGGAATCGCTCGTTTAGGGTAGGTGACCTGGTCCTCCGCCTTCGACAGGTGAAAGAGCATAAGTTGCAATCTCCATGGGAAGGACCCTTTGTCATCAGCAAAACGCTACAAAACGGATCATATTACCTCGTTGATTTCCACGAGAAAAAACATAGACCTGCAAATTGGTACCGGAAATGAAAACGAGAGGATCCGGATGACATTTACGATGAGACAAATCGACCCTGGAATATAGCACAACTACGTCCTTTCCACACTTAGCAATTTTTTCGAATTACATACTCTGTAATAGTTATACATGATCAATGAAATAAAGCATATGGTTCACTCTTCGAGTCTTTTACCTCCTTTACTTGTTCATTTTTAGATCATGTATGTTTTCCGACTAAAACCGCAGAGCTGGATGTTTCCGCCTATGCGTGTATGAAAGTTGCGATTTTCAAAATTGTCCTTTAGGACACGAGCTTAAGTTTTCTGGTGGACAAATTTTTCGTTGCGAACTCATGGATTTCTGGTACCGACTTCCGGCACCTTGGCTGGGGGCTGGTTTCCGCGGTTATTGATGGATTGCCATTGGGCTTCGTCGCCGCAGGCGAGCGTTTCCGGCTCGTGGAAGGTCAAGTGAGCAAGCCGGAAAACTTAGAAACTAGAACTTGCTTTTTCAACGAATGAAACATGCATTCATATAAATAAAAAGGATCGCAGGATAAGTTTTCCGCCCAGATGCAGTTGTTTCGCCCCTAGCTACTTAAGAATTTAAGTTATATTACAAACCCTCGATGGGGACAAAATGATGCATTGTTTTTCTTGCCATAGGAATAAGTTTTTCACTGGCCCTTGGCCGGAGGAGAATCGTCCTTTTCATCAGTCGGAGGCTGAGAAGACACATCATCATCATCACTCTCTTCTTCCTCCTCACTCGGAGACGTTGCGCTGTCTTTGGAATTCCCTTTCCTGGCCTCCTTGGAGCTAGTCCAAGTGTACTGGCTTCCGTCGCTGGATCCGGTAGGTCGCATCTCCGCTTCACGTTCCTTATGAAGCTCCGCTTCAAGAGGCTCATCAGCAGGAAGTACCACCTTGTCATAAAATTCGTCATGACGGATCCTTCGGGCGATGCGGGTGTCATAGCCGCTTACTGCATTCAGCAGCGCGTTGACATCCAAAGCGGGAGGTACACCAGAGGTAACCCTATCAATATCTAGATCCGGCTGGTGAGCCAAGCACATGGCCAGGGACATGCAGCAGCGGCTCGAGTTGATGAAGCTTGAAGATCCACAACCAGCTCCGGAAGAATGTCCCACCTCTGAATAAGCTTGCAATCGTCGCAAGTACGGCTCTTTTTAATAGCCGGATTATGGCAAATCTTCCGGCAGGTGGAGATAAGATCCTTGCAGTCATCTCTGGCAAGCTGGAGTAGATCATCACGAGGAAATTGGCTCCGACGCTCTTCGTCATATCCAATAGGCTCTGCATGAGATAAACAGAGATAAGTATAAGATTGAGTTCAATGGATAAGTTCTATTTAGTAAGTTTTGGATACATACCCATGACATGTGCGTTGAGTAAGTCCCAGTGCTTCTCTGCAGTGTCCATGTACTTCTGGAGCCCGTTGATTTCTTTCCGCTGCTTTTGGATGGTGTCGCTGTCAACCTTTCTCTTCATAGAGAATGCGCCCTCCTTTTTGATAAGTTCAGAGTTTTTCTCCGCCAGCTGTTTTTCCGCATGCTCTCGCTTTTGCTCCGCCTCCGCGAGCTTCGTTTCAAGAGCTTGATAAGAGGAGCGCAGATTCTCGAGTTCAGACGAAGTTGTCGCCAGGGAAGAAGATGCACCTATTCAAAGTTAAGTTAAAACCAATATGACAGCCGGAACCTGAATTAATGGTAAGTGTGGCCGGAAACCAACCTTGAGCTTCCGCCAGCTGCTTCTTCAGTTCTGTGTTCTCTTCCTTAGCAGCTTGGATTTTCTCTGCCTGGCTCAGAGTGATGCGGCGTTGCTGGGCAATATTATTGTGCAGCTCGTAGTGCAGCTCCTGTTGTTCCTGTAAACAGAAACAGAGCAGGAGTAAATTCTGATTATGCTATGTGTCAGTGGATCCTTTCGAAGCATTATTGCCGAAAAATCTTCCGCCATAATGCTTGGGGGCTACTACGACACTTTCAAATCTTCTTCAGTTTGAGTTTTTTCTAAGTATTTAGGTGCTAACTATTGACTAGTTTCCGCCTACATACTTGGGGGCTACTGGGAAGTACCTTTTGCTTGCAGAGGATATTGTCGCAGAATTGGCAGACCTCCTTTTTGAAGTTCTGAATCTCCAATGATTCAGTGTCAGGTTTCCCCCAGGCATTGCTCAGCATGGTGTTTAGCAAATCTTGTTCTAGATCCACTTTTTCCGCCTCAGTAAGCTTGTTGAAAAACTTAGTTGCATAATCTTTGGGGGAGGAGGTAAGGTCAGTCAGATCACCAAAGTTCTTCGGAAAAACGATGGCATCACTAGCCGCAGCTTCAGCATTTCCGGAAGATTTAACTTCCGCCTCTTCCTGACCCTACACCTGAGCTTCGTCAGCAGTGGGTCGCTTTGTTCCGGAGCTCTCTCCGCCCACCTTTTGGCTACTCACCGGAATTATCTCCACTTGAGTATCGGTAGCAGGAGGGGGAGAAGGCTCAGCTCGGGGCGGAGACGGTTGGGGAGCAGCGTGTGAAGTGCTTGGCGGAGCTGGCGTCGGAGGACCAACAGCCGGAGACTTCTTCATGTATTTGGTGATAGATTTTTGGACGTTGGTCCGCGCGGTGGTGGTAGTCGGGTTCCTATAAGCAAGTGAAGGAAATGAGTAACAAGTTGTACAAGTTAAAAAAAGGAAGCATCAAGCTCGGAAACTTGCGCAACGCCCCGAATGATCGGACACAATCTTTTCCATGCTGTGGTCAGTAGTTTAAGGCGCTCGCGCTCCGTTTTCCTGGAGTCAAGTGGAGGGGGCTTAGTGCCTGTTTGTTTGGGCTGGAGATGAACGAAAAGCAGCTGGAGCTAGTAAGATCTGAGAAGCAGCTGGAGCTGGATGGCTGGTCAAATGTAAAATTGTTGTTTGGCAAACTGCATCCAGCTGGAGCTGGATGGCTGGTCAAATGTAAAATTGCTGTTTGGCAAACTGCATCCAGGACTGCTGGTAGACTTGTCAAATGTAAAATAGAAAATAATAACAAAAATATTATTTTCCTTATTATTTAATAATAAAATAATATTTTCCTTATTATTTTCTATTTAAAAAGATTTTACTATAAAATATAAATTATAACGCAAACTTTTGTGCTGCTACTGTATACCGGTTCGATTTGTAAGTGAGAAGCCACGGGAAGCTGCGGGAAGTACCCCGAGACGTGCTTATAGGCTTCAAGTGTAAATGTGAGAAGCGCTTGTAGAAGCCCATGCCTAGAAGTTAGGTGTTTGGCTGGCCTTGTGCTTTTATAGACCCAAAAGCAGTAAAAGCTCAAGCTCCAGCCCAAACAAACAGGGCCTTAGTCTTGCCCTTCTTGGCAGAGGCCTCGCCACTAGCTCCGGCTTCGGAGCCGGAAAGCTTGGCGCGGGGACGCTTGGTGTGTCGAGGGGCAGCCTTTCTGGGTGCTTGCTCCTCTTCCTCATCATCGTCCTCCGGATCCTCCTCCGCCGCTACGCCGCTGACGGGGACTCGGAGTATGGTGCGGAAGTCTTCCTCCGCCAAAGTATTGAGCTGGAGAAGAAATCAAGAATAAGTTAGAACACTTAAAAAAATGAGAAGTTAAGAATAGAAAAGGTACAAACGCTTACCGGAGGGCACTGATCGTTGGTCTTGATATCCTTTATTAACTCCGGGACCGGTTGGCCCCGGCCAATCTTCACAAGTGTTTTGATTCTCCTCTTGAGAGAATATGCAGGCAGGTCGTGGCGGGTAACTTGGAAAAGGTCATCCGCCCCGGTATACGCGCAGATCAAGAGCGCATTGTACCGCAACGGCTGGATCCGCCGAGAAAACCAGCTCAATGTGAGCTCAGTTCCGGTTAGCCCATCGTGGACTAACCAAGAGATCCTTCGCGCAGCTTTTTCCAAGATCGGAAACTGGGCGAGGGTGGGGACGAAGCTCCAGCTGTCACGTTCTTCTGGAGGCTTGTTGATGAATTTGGAAAGCCCTGGGTGGACACCCGGAACTGTGACATTCTTCACGTAGAACCATCCGGCATTCCAGTACCGGACGGACTCGTGGGAGGAGTGAGGTGGATACATATGGCCAGGTCGGAGCATGAAGCTCATACTCCCACAGTTCACGATGGCCTTGTCCTTAGTTTCTTTCTTCACTCGGAAGAAAAACTGCCATAGGCGGACGTCCGGACGAATTCCGAGATGCCCCTTGCAGAGCGTCACGAAGTTCTAGAGGAGTAGATATTAGTTCGGACAGATGTTATGAGGTTGAAGTCCGTAGGTGAAAAGGATGGAGAGGAAGAATTCCGAGCAGGGGAGCGATAGACCGCGCTCAACCCAGGCTTTGGTCAGGACCCGTTTGTCCGTGTCTGGCTTGGGGGTGACGGAGTCTCGCATGAAACTCCATTGCGGAAAAATCATTCCCTCGCTTTGGAGGTCCCTCAGTTCCAAATCCTTGGTCTCGCAAGGCCCCCATTGTCCCTTCTCGCCCTCTCGGATCCGGGCCTTGGAAGCTTTCTTCGTTTCCGCCTCCTGCACCTTAGCTGCCATCCTTGCTTGTCCCTCGAGCTCTTCTTGGATCTCTTTCAGGGTGGGGATCCGGCCTAGTGCGTTGCTGGAAGATGCGGAAAATGGTTGAGCTAACTTGATGTCGGAAACATATGGTGGCAGGAATGCTAAAGGCTCCGGACAGCTTGCTTCTACTGAACTGGGTTCAGGGCTGTTTGGAGAACTATCCCTACACTTGGGTGAGCTAGGTGACATGCTTCCGGCTGCACCCATGTGATAACATAAGCTGAGTAAGCCGGAACTAGCCTAAGTCTAAGCTACCTTTTCTTCTACAAGTTCGACGGATGTACCGTTAATGGCGCGGCGGTTATTTGGCGCGCCGACGAAGGTAAGGTCGCCGGAGTTGGTGCGATGTCCTCTGCTTGACCACAAATCGGTGGCGGATCGGGTTTCCCGATCAACCGTGACGATCTCGGGTCGAGGTTGGCCTTGGGGTGGCGGCGGACGAAGCTTCCCGTGAGCGAGCTCGTTGGAGATGAGATCCGATTGGCGGTGCGGCGGGAGGAAGAAGACGAAGTGGCTAGAGCGGTGAAACGAATGAAGAACTTACCGTCGCCGCGGGTATTTATAGGCCATGCGCGGAGATTCGTGAGCCAGATCCAACGGCGGAAACAGAATGGTCACACCGTTGGATGGCCGCCACGTGTCTTAGGTTAAAGCGGTGAAATCAAAAGACAATGATTTCCGGTTGAATGAAGTCAGAAACAAGAAAGTTTTGGAAGCTCTTCAAGATTCGCTTTGGATCCGAGTTGAATGGAGACGAAACAATGATGAATCTCGGAGAACTTCGGGGGCTACTATTGTGGGTATACTTTATGGGTATATCAACGACACGGCCTAGATCCGGCAAGCCCGGGTGGCCCATAGATGGTGATGTGGCATGTGGCCCATCGGGCGGCCCAGTTGCTGTAGATCATGAAGGATGAAGTCCAGCCCAGGAACAGGAAGCCGGATCCCAACCGACCTACGAAGGAGGCTGGATCCATGGAGGCCCATAAGGTATCCGGATCCAGTACGAGATAGATGGAAGGAAGATCTTTGACGTACACTACAAGATATTGAACCGTAGTTAGGCAACTTGTATTCCGGTTAGGACTCTCCATGTAAACCCTAGATCCGTGCGCCTTTATAAGCCAGATCCTGGGAGCCCTAGAGGCACAACCACAACTCATTGTAACAACGTGAAAGCGCCCATATAATTCCAGACAAGCAGCAGTAGGCCCTATCCTCGAGCAGGTGTTCTGAAGCTGGGTAAATCGCGTACCACCTTCCCGAGGACTCGCCGCCCTATGGCTCCTACTTCTTCTCCCCCTCGTGAGGATCCCTCCTCCGAGGCACCGTCGAATATGCAACGATAGTCACCCTACGGTTCGAGAACTATGTGGACATGATCGAGACTCCTCTCCAATCAATAACTAATAGCGGGACCTGGAGATCCATAATCGTTCCCACATATTCAACGATGACTTCATGATCGAAAGAACCATTCAAATAAAATAGCAATTCCCTTTGTCTCGCGAAATTTTACTTATCCAAAGTTTGATCGTCGGTATCTCCATACCTAGTTCAACCTCATTACCGGTAAGTACTCTTTACTCGTAACGTGATATAATATCCCTTGTGAGCCAGTCACATGCTTGCAAGCTGATTGGATGTCATTCCACCGAGAGGGTCCAGAGTATATCTATTCATCATTAGGATGGACAAATCCCACTATTGATACAAGTGTCTCAACTCTATACTTTCTGAGCACTTAATGCCACCGTTATAACAATCCATTTACGCAGTAGTGTTTGTGAAAGAACATCTCTCATATTATGTTTTGTGTGTTTGATGTCAATGTATGTGATACACTAATGTTTGTTTAAGTGGTACAGGGATTATATAGATACATTTGTATGTGTGTTGGATGTGGTCAGTTCTGCCAAAAAGAAGCAGCAAAAAGATCATCAGGCCGGATAATCCGGGCCGGATATTTCCAAAATATCCGGTCCCCAGTTTTTCGGCTAAGGACTTGAGGAAGTGCAGCTCAGTATAGGGGCTGGACATTTGCCCGGATATTTGCCCGGATTTGTCCAAGGGCGGGATTATCCGGGCCGGATATTTCCAAAATATCCGACCCCCTCGAAATCGGCTAAGGACCAGAAGAAAAGCAGCTCTGGACAGGGGCCGGACATTTGGCCGGATATTTACCCGGTTTTGTCCCTGAGGCCGGATTTTCTGGGGGGGGGGGGGATTATCTGGCCCTTACTTACACCGGATTATCCGGCCCCCCAGAAGGCTCAACGGCTGGATTTGGAGAGGGGTATTTATACCCCCCCTTCTTCTACCTTGCTCCTTGTTCAATCATTGCACAAGAAATCTGCCAAGCCTCACCTCCATTAGAGCCACCTCAAGAACACAAGATTTGCAAGATCTCCTTCCTCCCCCAACCAAATCTCTTGATCCTTGGAGATTCGAAGGAGAAGACACCGATCTACATCCTCACCGAAGCGATCTCATTTCCCCCTCTCTTGTTTGAGGGATCTCATGCTAGTGTTCCTATTTGGTTCCCTAGTTGATTTGTGTTGATGTGTTATTGTTGATTGTTGTATTGTTACAGATTTGGGAGCCTCCAATTCAGTTGTGGATGTGTGCCCCAAGAACCTTGTAAAGGCCCGGTTTCCGCCTCGAGGAAATCCCTTAGTGGAAGTGGGCTAGGCCTTCGTGGCGTTGCTCACCGGAGATCTGAGTGAAGCCTTCGTGGCTGTTGGTTTGGCTTTCGTAGAAACCACACTCCTCCAAACGTAGACGTACCTTCTTGCAAAGGAAGGGAACTACGGGAATCATCTCCGTGTCATCACGTGCTCCACTCTCGGTTACCTCTATCCTATTCTATCTCTTATATTGCTTTGCTATATCTTGCTTAGTTGTTTGCCTTGTCATATAGGTAAATTCACTTAGTTGCATATCTAGAGAATTTACCTTTGTGTCAAGCCTAAATTGAAAAAGAACTAAAAATTGGTTAGCACCTATTCACCCCCCCCCCCTCTAGGTGCGGCATACGATCCTTTCAATTGGTATCAGAGCCTCGGCTCTTATTTCGGGCTTAACCGCCTAAGAGTATGCCGGACGATGGACCTTCGGAAGGGGAGGCTAGGTCGGTCACCATGGATGATATCAATTCGTTGAAGTCATCCATGGATGCTCAAATGGAAAGCATGAGAAAAATGATTTCTGAGCTTTTGACTCCTCCCCGTCCCGTGGCTCCCACCATAGAGGTTAATGCCACGGATGCGGTTGTAGAGGGTGATACTTCGGTATTACCCTCCGCTACCACACCCATGGATGGTGATAACTTAAACACTATCAAACCCCCCCATTGCATCTCCCAAGGGAACTAGTGGAAGTGAGAGCTACAATCGAGTACCTCCACCTTTCCAATCACCCGATATACCGGTTCCCCATCCTCATATAAACATCCGGGGCGACCCACCTAAGTTTTCGGTTAATGATTACGATACTTGGCAATTTGAGTTTAGCTCTCTTGTTCGCAGTGCCTCCAATGAGCTTTGGAGAATCATCGTGGAAGGCTTCAAGCCTTACAACCCCGACAAGTTGACTAGAAGAGAAGCGGTTGATAGTCAACTCAACAACACCGCCTTGCACATGATTCAAACTGCTGTGGGGACAAAGGAGTTGTCTCGTGTTCGGCATTTCACCACCGCCAAGGATGCTTGGGATGGTTTGGCCGCGAGTTGCATTGGAAGTGAGAGCACAAGAAGAAACAAGTATAATGCTCTTCGGAATAAAGCCGAAGGATTCATGAGGCTACCGGATGAAGATCATGAAGACATGTATGGAAGACTTCTCACCGTTGCCGACTCCTTCCGGAATGTTGGAGCCACTCACATTAATGACTCTTGGATCAAGGAGAAGTACATTGAGTGCATGATGCCGTTTGAGCCTATTGATGTCAAGACTCTTGTCGGAAGAGAATGCTATGCCTCTCTCACCTCTCAACAAGCCGTGCACGAGATGCAAGCTCTCAAGGTGCTTGAGCAAAACTCTCATGATTCCCACAATCGTGCCATTGGGATGACAAAAGGGTCCAAACTTGCCTTGGTGGTCAACCCCGTGCAAGAAGTGATTCCTCAAGAATCTTATAGGGCATCTTGGAGCATGACCTATCCGGAAGACTTGGAACACCACTACCATGACCACATGGTGTTCCATGCAAACACCTTTTGGATTGATCCTTCCAAGGCCAAGGAGGACAACATCAAGAGAAAAAACTCAAGGGGTCCCTCAAGCTTGGGCCCAAGAACAAGATCTTGCTACAATTGCAATGACAAGCGCCATTTCATTGCCGAATGTCCCTATGAGAATAGGGAGACTCATGGTGGAAGGCTCATCCCCAAGGACAAGAGCAAAGACTCAAAGGGCAAATATTCAAAGCCCCCCAACAAGAAATTCTATAACAAGAACAAGAAGGGCAAAAGGCCCTCAAGGATTGTGCTAGTGGCTAATGAAGAATATTCTTCCGATGAGATTGAAAGTGCTAGTGATGATGAAGAGGAAAGCTCAAGAGAAGTGGCCGCCATTGTCACCACCAACATTCCCTCTTCCTCTCTCTTTGATTCACCCAATGAGAACCCTCAACGCAAGAATGCACATTGCTTCATGGCAAGGTCCACCTTGGACACATCTATTGTGCTATCAACTCAAGAAGAGTATACCTCCGGAGATGAAGATGTTGATGATGAAGAAGATGCAACCTCAAATGGATTGGTTGCCCTTGCCTCCCTCTCTACTAACTCTTCATCAACAAGTGAATCTCCCAATGAGGTCATTCATGTGGAGGAAGAAAGTTGCCTCATGGCTAAATCTTCCGAGATACCATCTCCCAACCCCTCTACGCCTAACATTTCTAATGATCTAGGGGTTGAACCCGCTAGTCTAAAAGTGAAACAAGAAATGCTAGAGTTTGATGATTTCATTAGTAACCTAAAAGGTAACACTAAGAAGCATGTTTCAAGTCTCATGGTTCGTATAGCTCAACTAAATGATACTCTTGAGAAAAAGTGCCAAATAGAGAGAGAAGACTCTCTAGAAATACATGCTCTTAAAAATGCTCTTGAGGAATGTCAAGAAACTATAGCATCTCTTGAAGAGAGACTAGAAAATCTTGAAGAACCTCAAGATAAACTTAACAAGCTCACTAAAGCTAGAGATCTTGCTAGAGCTAAGACTAAAGTGCTTATAAAGGAAAAGGCCAAATTTGGTGTTGATCATGAGAAACTTGTGAAGGATCTAGATGAACTAGACAAGGCTCACAAAGCCTTGAAGAGTGAATACTCTCTCCTCTCCGAGTCTTATGAGCAACTTCAAATTAGGCTTGCTTCATATGACATACCTAGTACCTCTACTCCTTCATGTGAACATGCAAATATTATTGAGGAAAATGCTAGGTTGAAAGATGAACTTGCTAAGGCCTCCTCTCCCCAAAGTAAACTTTCCTTGGATGATCTTTTGAGTAAGCAAAGGTCAAACAATGGGAAGGAGGGACTTGGTTTTAATACCAAGGCTAAGAATGCAAACAAGAAAAAGGCTAAGACCGCACATGAGAAAGCTAATGGTGAAACCCGAAAGGGCAAAACCATTAATGATGATGGTGCGGGAATAGATAACCCTCACTATGTTCTCTTTAAAGATTATTATGGTGATGTTTATGCTAAATATGTTGGTCCATATGATGGTTATGTTGCTTGGTCTATTTGGGTCCCAAAGACCCTTGTTGCTAACAAAAGAGGACCCATTGAAAAATGGGTACCTAAATCCAAGAATTGATCTCATGTAGGACTATGCCGCCGGAGGTTCAAAATGGGTACTTGATAGTGGATGTACAAGTCATATGACCGGCAGCAAGAACCTCGTCAAGGAGTTGAGGCCAAACATAAATCATATCACCGTCTCCTTTGGCGATAATTCTACATCCGAGGTATTGGGTTTTGGCAAGGTTGTGATTGCACAAAACATTACTCTTGTGGATGTCATGCTTGTCAAAACCCTTGGTTACAATTTGCTTTCCGTTTCCGCCCTTGGCAAGATGGGTTTCGCCGTCTTTATTGATAATGATATTGTGGTCCTCTTGTGGAGCAAGACTCTAAAAGTCGCATTCATTGGGTATCGCGAACACAACTTGTATGTGGTGGACTTTTCGGGGACCACCACGACAAGTGCGATGTGCCTATTCGGAAAGGCGGACGTGGGTTGGTTGTGGCATCGCTGCCTAGCCCATGTCAACATGAGAACTTTGCAAAGTCTTCACAAGGGGAACCATATTGTGGGACTAATGGAAAATGTGTCTTTTGCCAAAGATCGTGTTTGTAGGGCTTGTGTTGAAGGCAAAATGCATGACTCTCCGCATCCAAGCAAGACCATTATCTCTTCCAAGAGGATCTTGGAGCTCCTTCATGTGGATATCTTTGGTCCCGTTACTCATGCAAGTCTTGGTGCGAAGAAACATTGCTTGGTGATTGTTGATGACTACTCAAGATACACTTGGGTCTACTTTCTCAAGACGAAAGATGAGACTCAACAAATATTCATTGACTTGGCTACCGAGGTGCAACGCCAACACAACCTCCTCATTATGGCAATAAGAAGTGACAACGGCTCCGAGTTCAAGAACTACACACTCAATGATTTTCTTAGTGATGAGGGGATTCGCCATCAATATTCCGCTGCTTACACCCCTCAACAAAATGGTGTTGCGGAGAGGAAGAACCGGACTCTTATGGATATGGCAAGGTCTATGATGGCGGAGTATAAATCCCGCTATAACTTTTGGGCCGAAGCCATCTCCACCGCTTGTCACTCCTCCAACCGGCTCTATCTCCGCAAGGGCTTGAACAAGACTCCATATGAAATACTCACCGGGAACAAGCCTAATATCTCATACTTCAAGGTGTTCGGGTGTAAGTGTTTCTACAAAATCAAAGGGGTTCGTTTATCTAAATTTGCTCCTAAAGCTTTGGAGGGTATATTTGTTGGTTACGGTGCCAAGTCTCACACTTATAGAATCTTTGATATAGCCTCCGGGATTATCATTGAATCTTGTAGTGTGAGGTTCGAAGAAAATGATGGCTCCCAAGTGGGGCAAGTTGATGTATGTGCAGGTGATGAAATACCTCAAGATGCCATAGTAAGAATGGGTGTGGGATTTTTTCGCCCCATTGAGGGACACGGTGTGGCGTCTCGGGAAGAACTATGCTCTACCACGGTGGAGCCCTCATCTTCTCAACATCAACAAACCCCATCAAGTGAAGCAAATGATGCACCAACCCAAGAACAAGAACAAGACCCTCCCTCTTGTGTGCAAGATCAAGGACAAGGTCAAGGACAAGATCAAGGACAAGATCAACCAAGAATTCATGATGGCTCCGACGAGTATCCATTTGATATTTGCTCCGCACCAAATTATGTCCAAGATCAAGCACATGAGGTTGAGCACACTCAAGAAATTGAAGTTGCTCAAGTTGAAGGTCAAGACGGGGACCCAAATGATCAAGTTGATCAAGTGACACCTCCAAGGCCAAGAAGAACCAAGGAGGAGATCGAGGCCCGTCGTCTAGCAAGAATAGAAAGGCAACTTGAGCGTCTTGAAAACACACATGACAAGGTTCTTGGTGATGTAAGGGCAAAGGTTTCCACAAGAAGGCAATTGGCTAATTTTAGCAACCATCATGCTTATATCTCCTTAGTGGAACCCAAGAAAGTATTTGAAGCCCTTGAAGATTCGGATTGGATGGAAGCTATGCACGAAGAACTCAACAACTTCAAGCGCAACAAAGTGTGGACCTTAGTAGAGAAGCCAAAGGAGTGCCGCAATGTTATTGGCACTAAATGGATATTCAAGAACAAGCAAGATGAGTTTGGCAATGTTGTGAGGAACAAGGCAAGATTGGTGGCTCAAGGGTTCTCTCAAGTTGAGGGAATTGACTTTGGAGAAACCTATGCTCCCGTGGCTCGCCTTGAGTCCATCCGTATCCTTCTTGCTTATGCATCGCATCATAACTTTAAGTTACAACAAATGGATGTGAAAAGTGCATTTCTTAATGGTCCTTTGCATGAAGAGGTTTATGTTAAGCAACCCCCGGGGTTCGAGGATCTCAACTTTCCTAACCATGTCTACAAGCTTGATAAAGCCCTTTATGGTCTCAAACAAGCTCCTAGAGCTTGGTATGAGCACCTTAAGGAATTATTGGTAGACCGTGGGTTTGATGTTGGGCTAATCGATCCCACTCTTTTTACTAAGAGGGTCAATGGGGAGCTTTTCGTTTGCCATTTATATGTTGATGATATTATCTTTGGCTCTACTAACAAAGCTTTCAATGATGAATTCTCAAAGCTTATGACCGATAGGTTTGAGATGTCTATGATGGGATAGATGAAGTTCTTCCTTGGTTTTGAGATCAAGCAATTGAGAGGAGGAACCTTCATCAACCAAGCAAAATATCTCCAAGACATGCTCAAGAGGTTCAAGATGACCGAGATGAAAGGTGTTGCCACTCCTATGGTTACCAAATGTCGTCTTGCATTTGATCCCAATGGTAAAGAGGTGGATCAAAAGGTATATCGCTCCATGATTGGATCCTTGCTTTACCTTTGTGCATCTAGACCGGACATAGTGTTGAGTGTTGGTGTGTGTGCAAGGTATCAAGCTTCTCCTAAGGAGAGCCACATGATAGCTCTCAAAAGAATCTTTCGATATTTGGTTGATACCCCAAGATATGGTATTTGGTACCCCAAAGGCTCAAGTTTTATTCTCAATGGGTACACCGATGCGGATTGGGCGGGAGACAAGGATGATAGGAAATCAACCTCCGGGGCTTGCCAATTTCTTGGTAGGTCCTTGGTGTGTTGGCCATCTAAGAAGCAAAATTGTATATCTCTCTCCACCGCCGAAGCCGAATATGTTGCCGCCGCAAGTGGATGCACTCAATTGTTATGGATGAGGCAAACTTTAAAAGAATACGGTGTCATTTGTGACAAAGTGCCTCTATTATGTGACAATGAAAGTGCCATCAAGATTGCCTATAATCCGGTGCAACATTCAAGAATGAAGCATATTGAGATCCGGAATCATTTCATTAGGGATCATGTTGCCCGTGGTGATATTGAGCTTATCTATGTTCCTACCAAAGATCAACTTGCCGATATATTCACGAAGCCTCTTGATGAAGCATGGTTCACTTATTTGAGGAATGAGCTAAATATCATTGATTCAAGGAGTATAGCTTGACCATCTTGCAAACACACCTTCGTCTCAAAACTTTATTTGGTTTAGATGTGGGCATGGAAATAGGGGGAGTGCGGTTTAAATTATTGAGCTATCCCTCCCCCCATAATGCCAACATTAAGAAATCATTCTCTTTATATCATATGTTGATATGTGAGCTTCAATGATGAGTAGTGGCTTGGACCCAAGATATATCTTCGCGGTGCCATGCCACAACACTCATATATGGTGGCCTAGGCCACCACACTCTTCTTTATGAAGAGTTGGAGTTATTTGGATCTTATCGCCTTTTATTTGACAACTCCATGTTCTTATGGGAAATCACTCTAGTTTGGCCTTATTTGCTCATATCTTGCAAACTTGAGTGATCATGTACCATTAACAGTTTGTATCTTCTAAACCTAAGCCTACTCTCTCCTATAAGCCACTTCCATCTTGCTCATTTGTCATGTTTGGTAAAAAACTTGGAGTTTGAGGATTTTCGGTCGGATGATCTAGGTTGCCCCATCTTATTGGTAAATATGCTTCCTATATGTGACGCGATACATTATTGCATCACATATGAGTTTATGCAAATAACCAACTAAAGATAGGCAGGATTTTCGGCGTTCTGGAAATTCCAGAAAACCGGATAATCCGGCCCCTTGGCGACCCGAAAAATCCGGCCCGGCCGGACTATCCGCCCTAAACTAGGGCCGGATTATCCGGCCTGGGCAGATCATGAAAGGGCTGAGGACGAGGCCGCGGGGGGCAAACGGTTCACACCACCCCCCACACGCCTCTCTCTCCTCTCTCTCCTCTCAAGGTCGCCGGAACTCCTCCTCCTCGCCGGAGACGCTCCGTCCGCTCCCTCTCGGAGTTTTTGGGTGGATCGGGTGCCTCTCCTCCCTAGCTACCTTCTCCTCCAAGCGGTTTCCACAATGGATGTGGGTATGATTCACAATCTCTAACCCTAGATGTTGTGTTTTATATGTGCTATTTTCTTGGTGGAATTGGTGTCTAGTTGTTCCAAATCATGTGTAGTATACTCCTCTTGCATGCTATGAGGCCGATCTGGTCGTAGACAAGTTTTTGATTGCAAAATCTGCTAGATTCGCAGGGCCGGATTATCCGGGCCCCGTGAAGACCGGATTATCTGGTCAGGCCGGATTATCCGCCCCCCGGGGACACCGGATTATCCGGCCTGGAGCTTCATCGCCGCTGCAGTTTTGATTCAATCTCTCTTGTCTAGACTTGTACCAACTTATAGTATGCTTGTAGAGTACATTGCTGTACCATACATGACTTATGAGTGTTATCTTCTCTTTGCTATCCATCTTTGTTGTTCATAGGTAGTGGTTCTCGGGGTCGGAGACGCCCAAGGCGTGACCGGTCGAGTGATGAGTTTGCTTAGAATGCCCCTCGCAAGTCCACCGCATCAAGACAAAAGAACAAGGAACAGAGGCAGAACTACAAGACTATGGACATTGTCTCTTATGCAGCACTCCGTATGAAGAACTGGTATGAAGAACTCCCAAGGGATGAAGAGACAGAGGGCAGGAAATTCTGGTGCATGCAGCAGGAGTTCATCTATAAGGATATCTATGAGCCCATGAAGAAAGTGCGACCCATGCAAGCAATCAATGTGGAGCTTCTGGCTGAAAATGATCATTTTGCGGATGCCATCTGGGTGACTGGTAGGATGGGCTTACAGGATTTGATGAAGATTCAATGTGACTATAGTCCAGAGTTGGTGAAGCAGTTCTTTGCTACTTTGGCCATCAGGAAGGATGCGGAGCACACTATGGAATGGATGTCTGGCTCCACTCACTGTCATGCAACCCTGCGCCGGTTTGCCTCTATTCTTGGGCTTCCTGAAGGAGGAGGCCGTACTCTCCATGGTCCTCAGAAGACGGATAAGAATGTGCTGTTTGATCTCTATACCTCTTCTGGAGTAGTTGGTTCTTCCACGGGGCTGCTTCCCATCTATGGTCAGTTGCTCCGTTTCTTTCGAGCCACCATTGCTCCAAGTGGTGGAAACAATGATGCACTCCGGGGAGCTCTTGTGGATCTTATGCATCTCAGTCTTAAGTGTGCTCGTGATCCTGATGAGGAACGTGACTACTCTCTTGATATCATGGACTTCATCTTTCATGAGATTCATGATGCTATGGTCTCCCGGACCACCATACCTTATGCACCATATATCCAGCTCCTCATCAACAACTCCGTGTCTATGGATGAAGACTTGAGCCATTTTCCATTGGTGAAGCACACTGTCAAGAAAGCCTACAAGCTTAAGTCGGCTCCTCGTGCTGCACCTGCTCCTGACTCCTTTATGGGAGATGCTCGTTCTAGTGGTTTTGCTCCTGCTCGCCATGCTGATCTTCCTGCCATGAAGAAACAAGTGAAGAATCTCAGTTGGTTTCAGCGTCACATTCTATGCATGAACATTGAGATCCATAAGGAGAACTATGCAGCCAGCCGTGAACGTTCTGAGATTCAGCATACTCAGGCGGTCATTCTTCATAAGCTCAGTGGTGAGCAAGGTCCTCCACCTCAGCCTCCAGTTCACCCAGGTTACAGTGGGTGGCATTCTTCACAGGTTCCCTGGAATGATCTTGAGGACTGCATTCAGAGGGCCAACTACACTCGCAACTCTCCGGAGGCCCCGGACACTGATGAAGAAGAAGAAGGAGAAGAAGAAGCGGCGTACCAGTCGGATGATGAAGATGGCTCCGAGTGATCTCCTTGGGGCGAGTAGCATCGCGCTTGTCCCCTTTTTGGCGTCTCGATGCCAAAGGGGGAGAAGTGTTCTATTAGGAACTCTCTCGGGGATTTGCATGGTTTGGGCACAAGCATATGCGTTTATCACTCTTTTATTGCTTGTGTTCCCTCTTATTTGAACTCTTGGTTTGCTTGTGTTTCGTTTAAAATTATGTGCTATGTGGTGTGAGACATTGTTATGGTTTTCGGATTTCTATATGTTGAGATCAAGGCTATTATATTATGTGTGATGCTATATCTCCGTATTATATATCTACACATGGGTATGATTTCTAGCATCCTATCTCAACTTCATATATGTCTATGTCTCTTGTTAGAGCTCATGTTGGATACCTCTTGTGTTGAGACACTTCGCTCCTATGTGTTGTGTATTTGTATTCAAATGCAAATTACTTATATGCACACATGTAGGGGGAGTGCCTCTATGTTTTTCCATCATGCTTGTCTCTATAGTGATTCTCTTGCAAATCCGTATATTGTCATCAAACACCAAAAAGGGAGAGATTGAAAGAACATCTCTCATATTATGTTTTGTGTGTTTGATGTCAATGTATGTGATACACTAATGTTTGTTTAAGTGGTACAGGGATTATATAGATACATTTGTATGTGTGTTGGATGTGGTCAGTTTTGCCAAAAAGAAGCAGCAAAAAGATCATCAGGCCGGATAATCCGGGCCGGATATTTCCAAAATATCCGGTCCCCAGTTTTTCGGCTAAGGACTTGAGGAAGTGCAGCTCAGTACAGGGGCCAGACATTTGCCCGGATTTGTCCAAAGGCCGGATTATCCGGGCCGGATATTTCCAGAATATCCGGCCCCCTCGAAATCGGCTAAGGACCAGAAGAAAAGCAGCTCTGGACAGGGGCCGGACATTTGGCCGGATATTTACCCGGTTTTGTCCCTGAGGCCGGATTTTCCGGGGGGGGGGGGGCGGATTATCCGGCCCTTACTTACACCGGATTATCCGGCCCCCCAGAAGGCTCAACGGCTGGATTTGGAGAGGGGTATTTATACCCCCTTCTTCTACCTTGCTCTTTGCTCAATCATTGCACAAGAAATCTGCCAAGCCTCACCTCCATTAGAGCCACCTCAAGAACACAAGATTTGCAAGATCTCCTTCCTCCCCCAACCAAATCTCTTGATCCTTGGAGATTCGAAGGAGAAGACACCGATCTACATCCTCACCGAAGCGTTTCTCATTTCCCCCTCTCTTGTTTGAGGGATCTCATGCTAGTGTTCCTATTTGGTTCCCTAGTTGATTTGTGTTGATGTGTTGTTGTTGATTGTTGTATTGTTACAGATTTGGGAGTCTCCAATTCAGTTGTGGATGTGTGCCCCAAGAACCTTGTAAAGGCCCGGTTTCCGCCTCGAGGAAATCCCTTAGTGGAAGTGGGCTAGGCCTTCGTGGCGTTGCTCACCGGAGATCTGAGTGAAGCCTTCGTGGCTGTTGGTTTGGCTTTCGTAGAAACCACACTCCTCCAAACGTAGACATACCTTCTTGCAAAGGAAGGGAACTACGGGAATCATCTCTGTGTCATCGCGTGCTCCACTCTCGGTTACCTTTATCCTATTCTATCTCTTATATTGCTTTGCTATATCTTGCTTAGTTGTTTGCCTTGTCATATAGGTAAATTCACTTAGTTGCATATCTAGAGAATTTACCTTTGTGTCAAGCCTAAATTGAAAAAGAACTAAAAATTGGTTAGCACCTATTCACCCCCCCCCCCTCTAGGTGCGGCATACGATCCTTTCAGTTTGGTGTCATCAAAGCATCCATCCGGTGTAGGTGATTAACATAATCTCATGGTCAAAGGATTAAGTTACTATGCATATTAAAGCTTGAAGCACAAAGAACTAAATGACTTGATCATATGCTACGGTTACTATGGGTGTATGTCCATCACATCGTTCACCTAATGATATGATCTTGTTATTAATAACATCCAATGTTCATGATCAGGAAACCATGATCATCTATTAATCAACAAGGTAGTTTAACAAAGAGGCTTACTAGGGACTCCTTTATGTTTACAAAACACACAAGTATTAATGTTTTCGGTTAATACAATTATAGCATGGGATGTAAATATTTATCATGAACACTAAGATATAACAATAAACACTTTTATTATTGCCTCTTGGGAATATCTCCAACAGTCTCCCACTTGCACTAGAGTCAATAATATAGTTTACATTTGTAAAGATATAACACCTTTGTCTTCTGATGCTTATCATGTTTGCTTATGGGAGATGTTTCAGTCAACGAATCTGACATACTCAGAAACATATGTATTTTTGCAATTCATTTGCGTCTCTACGCATTACTCAGTTTTTCAAATGAGTCGGCAAATCGTATACTCAGAGAACTACCGGAATTACACCAAGTTCTCAAAGAACTCTTCGACTCAAACACCCTTGGTCTTTGTCAAAACAATGCGATACTCTGCCTTCGTTTGTAGAATTCGTCACAATATTTAGAGCGTAGACTCTTTCTAGCACATTGTGCTACCTTTTAATGAACATATTTAGCCTAATTGAGATTGAAATTTATTTTATATGTGACCAAACTAATATCGGTGTAACACCTTACAATAATTTGTTTGTCATTACCCCATATAAAACTATATATATTTATATCCTTGGCTCTGACAAAGCACTCAGGGATTCTTACTGTTATCCAATGATCATCATATGAATCATTTTGATATATGCTCGTAACACCTTAGAGTACCGGACATCTGATTGTGTACATATTATTCGTGATCTAAAATCACTCATGTATTTTTACTCATTGAGTGTCAAATACACTGAATTCTTGTGTAACACCCCAAATTTCAATAAAAAGAAAGTTAGAGAATTCCAGAAAGCAAAATTTCAAACCAACAAAAACTTTTCTTTTTGCATATAGTACCATGCATAGGACTTGTG